>NC_058190.1:23547344-28547344 GCF_907165205.1 Coccinella septempunctata | reverse complement strand
TTGTCGCAAAAATAGAATATCGCTGATGGTTGAGTCATCTGTCGTTGTCATTAGACAGCGAATCGAATTGTGAATTTTTCAATTTTTGTTCTTTGGCTATTATTTGAAAAATATTTATTTATTCTAAATGATAATGCAGAAACTGCATTATTGGCAATAAAAGCACTCCTCCCTAGTAGGAATTCAAATCAAATTCGATATAAACAACATATTCTCCCTTCTTCTTTATATTTCCTCTTTCCGCTTAAGACGTTCTGTGCTTAAGACGACACAGGCCAGAGACAAGATGACTCTATGACACAGGCGCTCTCCACAGACCGCCAGGTTCCGCTTAAAGCGTCTTAAAGACTGACGTCATGACTTATTCGCTCTAATAGCACCGCTTAAAGACGCTTCACGCGTCTTAATCGCGAAAATATGGCTCTACATTCGTCCAATTGCCAAAATGACAAGGCATTTCTATGATGACAATTTCAAAATTAGTCACGAAAATTTTAGTGTTGTCTCTGACTGAACCTTAGAATGTACCTACTATTTTTCAACGAGTGAATTTTCGCTTCAGCATGTATCGCTAAACACCTCGCCTTAATCGCCATATCTCAAAAACTTTTGAACGTAGAAAAAATTGCTTAGGAAAAAATTTGTGGAAAATGTTATGCTCTACAACTTTTATAATGAATGGGAAAAAGATTTGAAGCTCAGGAGAGGAGATAATTCTAAAAAACTGATTATATTTTTTCCGTTATTCTTGAGTCATTAGCTTCAAAATGAGAAAAAACGCCACCGTGCTAGAGAATGTACACGTGACGTTTTTTTTTTGCAACAGATTAAGAGAATATATACTTGTCAACATGTAATTAACCACATATACCTTAATCTGACACGCTCGAGTATGTACAATGATAGTTTTTTTTACTATTTTGACAGGCTGTCCTAGATACAGGTCTAATTTTTGGTAGAGGTACTCTATAGGGTCCAAGATATGTCCCCTTATATTAATCTGACACGCTCGAGTAAATCCCAAATTTCCTTCTTCGGCTCCCCAACTATTACACTTGTTTCTATTTCACATCACAAAGCACAACTCCGATGATATCAGCATTGGTAGTGGTTGTGTTTTGTGAAGAATTTACTTTATCGTTATTTGTTGCCGTTTGATGTAAAATGGATTCAACATCGTTACTCTTTTTGGATTGAGTGTTGAGACATTCAGTTGATAGCAAATGTGAGCTGGGAATAAAGTCAGGTGTAACGTCTGCAATATATTTTACCGATTCAACAGAATGTTTGTGTTTCTGGTGGTTCAAACATATAGTCTGGAATAATATCAGGATTGATGGGCCAGATGCCTGTCTTTTTGAAGCCATTAGTTGCATTCTGAACAGTTGCAGCTTTTCCACACGCTTCATTAAAAAAACACCCAATTTGTAAATGGGTCGAGTTTCTAAAAACTTTAATGTTCCGCTGACTCCTGCTCAATTTCAGTTGGAAATTTTTTTCTGAATATTCCCAAATCTTAAGAGTTACACTCCAAGGTTTTATTGTCTTCTAAGCGTCGCCTGAGGAATACCAATTGTTTTCCTTTTTTTGCTTAAATAGCCTTACTTATAGATTCTTGGCTCCAAAACTGCCGATTAGTTTTTCTTTCGTAGTTTCACGGCATATCACCTGAACAAAATGATAAATTTAATATAGGTGTGTTTTGGGAAACAGGAAGCTGCACTAACATAAAACATCAGACAACCGCCACAGACAGTCGATGAATGTCAGCGTAGAATAAGTTTCAGAAAATTGATTTTTCTATTTTTCTGTTTCCTGTTGATTGTTAATTCACGTGAAATTTTTTATTCCTCTTGCCTTGAAACTTCCTTTTATTTTTTTTGACTCCCATTGATGCAAGATGATTTTTTGTTGAAGAATTTAACATTCTTGTGATTATCCGTTATTTCCTTCGAGAGATATATCTATTCTCTACCACTGCATCAGATGCATTTCATGTTCTGTTTGATTTTTTGAAATCTACAACTTATGTAACGTCTTCAACCTTTAGTCGAAGAATATAACCAATATTAAACCTCCTCAAGCTATTGCATATTATGTGACAATAACTCAATTTTCTTCCATAGCAAAAATAAATATATTTGAAAACTGATCTCTTGTACTCTCCATGCAAATAACCAGATTTGGTATGCCTTCAATCAGTTTGTATAAACGTCAATTATGTTCGTTGCATATTTTCGAACTTGTGATAAAATACTAGTTACTAATTACATAGAACGGGCAACATAGTACTGATTTAAAACTAAAAATTATTTCGACAGGAGTCATAACGCCACATTTTCGTACTATACAGAGTGGAATGTGTCAAATTTCCATGGCCAACCGAGTGCTACAATAAAAGTGAATGGAGTATACAACGTCAGTTGTATCTCAAGCTTGCTTATGGAACATAATCCAAGTCGAAATTAAAATTTTATTTCGATTCCTAAGTGCTGTTCAGAGCTCATCTCTCTGTACCTACCAGGCAACTGCAGACATTTATCATACTTTCCATTACGGCCCAAGTGTGCTAGTGCTAGTACTAGGTTTCGTCTTTGCGTATTTGTTTTAGCCGGGTAATTATGCATTTTCGGGAAGTTTAATTTTCGTGGCTAATACTCGAGAAATATCCGAGGCGTAATAAGTGAAGGCGCAGCGGCAATTTCGAAATATACCAATTAATTTTCGCTGGCTCGGAAGGAGGGTGTTAGCCAAACAACGGCATGTTTCTGAAATACTAGCGTATAATTAACTTCGCGATGTTGAACACCAGATATTCCCAGTTAATGAGTATGTATTTGAGGTGTAATTGTGAAATTTTCATATGAATTTCGCTTCCGTTCGGGTTTCCTACCAACTGGCTTGGAGGCTTGGTTTAAACATTGCTTGCTCATTATCTGCACATGCAAATTGGTCGGAATGCAATCTCTTATTGAACGTTCGATTCAAAATTGGTTCGTTTAATTGTCACGGGTGATTGGATGTCAATCGAATCAAAATCTGCACATCTGTCAGAGAGTTATATCAGAGTGGAACAAGGGCTCCGATATTTAAGTAAGCTAACTCACCCTTCTACTGTAGTCCAAGAGACAGAGCCAAAAAAGGCTCTGAACTTATGAAGCCTGTTTTTTTTTCAGGTGATTATAAGCATAATACATAATATACAATAAAATGCTGCGGTCAGTCACGCACCCTTATAAACGTCGCTACGCAGCTGACTGACCAGCTGTGTCCCCATTGGACGTTGACTGACTATCATAATTTTGATTTATATAACAAAAACAACAGTTTACAAAGTTTCAGCCTTAAGAAATTGATTTTATTATGTCGGTGATCACGACATAATAAAATCATCATGTTTGACCACGCTCCTGAGGCGCCTGTTCTTCTGTTTCACTTGACTGACCACAGACATTTTAACCACGTATTCTACATAAAAAATAAGTTTGTCATATAAACATATGTCGAGAAATGTTTCCATTCCGAGATACGGGGTGTTAAAATTATAGAAAAAAAAATGTTTTTTATTAATAACTTTCACACCGCTTGAAATATTTTTATAAATTTTGAAACATAGGTTTTGAGCGTCAAGTAGCACTTTTTGCATAATATCATTTCTTTTATATTCTACCTGTGGCGTCCGTACTGCAGGGAGATGAATATTTTCAGATAAAAAAATGATACGCCACTGGTTTTTCCGACAATAAAAATTACTATTCAAATCCTTATTTAATTTGGAGCAAATTCGGTCTCTTGACTTTTTGCTGTACGAGGCACCGTTTCCGGTTAAAAAAAATTAAACAATTTTTATGCATGAAGAAATCGTTCACAAAAATAGTCTTATTATTATTATTTACCTACTATATACAATTTTGGCGTTTTCTTCATGCATGAGAATGTGTTTTATTTTTTTAACCGGAAACGGTGCCTCGTACAGAAAAAGTCAAGAGACCGAACTTGCTCCAAATTGAATAGGGATTCAAATAGTAATTTTTATTATCGGAAAAACCAGTGGCGTATCACTTTTATCTGAAAATAAACAGTCTCGCTGCAGTACGGACGCCACTGGTAGAATAGAAAAGAAATGATATTATGCAAAAAGTGCTCTTTGACGCTCAAAACCCATGTTTCAAATTTCATAAAAATACTTCAAGCAGTTTGAAAGTTATTGTTAGAAAACTTTTTTTTCTATAATTTTAACACCCCGTATCTAGGAGAGGAAACATTTCTCGACATATGTTTATATGACAACTAGGGCTTATTTTTTATGTAGAATACGTAGTTAAAATTTTTTGGTTACGATCTGGACCACCCTGTATATTATGATTATAATCACCTAAGAAAAAACCAGACTCAATAAATTCAAATATTTTTTTTGTCTCTGCCTCGCCGTCTACTGCAAGGGCGATCTAACGAATAATATTGAAATGTAAACATGAATGTTTGGTTGAATTTATTAAAATGAAAAGTCAAAATAGGGAATTTCCCTATGAAATGAGTCTACTTTCTTGTGTTTTTGAAAAGAATATCAATGTAACAGTGATATTTTCGAAGGAGAAATAACGAGAAAACAAAACTGAAGGTTTGCGTCTGATGAAGGTGTCTGATATAAACTCCGAAACGTCACATCCATTCAAGGTGTACTTATTCTTGTTATTCTCATACACTCTGGCAGAATGTTCCAGAGCTAGTACTAATGAACTTCAATACTGCGAGATCTTATAAATTTCTGGATCTTCGTAAATATCAGTGCTTCTTTGCATAGCACTGTCGACTAACGAAGCATTTAATGGGGAGATCTAGAAGAAACTGACGAGTGTTAGGCAAAGAAAACACCCGTCTTGATTTACTTTATGGTGTTAGGAGGAGAATGAAACCCGGATAACCTGCTCACAGAATGCAGGTCACAGCAAAACTCCGTTGGACGACAAACTTGTAGGAGCGATGACAGTAGCCACAACTTCGACATTTCTTCGCCGATATTGGATTATTCGCCAGTGATGCAAATCAAAATTCTCAGTCTTTATTCTTCTTTTTACACTGGGTGTGAATATAAGGAAGCAAAATATTCACATTTTTTTTTATTGAGAAGTCAGAAACATTGAGGGCCTTACAAAATGCTTCTTTATGTTGGATGGATTGTTAGGTTCGGTTAGGATAAGATTGTTAGGTCATTACTTCGGGTCGTTTTCGTCATTTTGTCGATACATTGTGTTACTCTGTTAATAACTCTATTTCATGAAATTTCGTTTTTCTCGTGAAATTCGTATTTTTTGAGAAACAATAGCAATATAGCACAATAATTGATCGGAAAAAGGTTTATTCGTAACAAAGAGCAAATAAACCAATTGACAATTGACCAAATAAGTCAATAATAACAAAGGCTTATAGGGCGTATTTTCCACAAATATCAATACTTGAGAAATAGGAATTTCAGAGAAGAATTATCGGCTTTCGATATCGGAATTTTCATTAACGAAAGAACCCAAAACAGATTGTTCCTGAAAATCATAGCCAATACACAACCCTTACAACAACAGCAATGAAATTCGCTGGAGAATTTCGGTGACAACGAAGCAGAAAACGTTAGGTGGAAAATATTCTTGTTCTAAAGGGATATTATGCAGATATACAATTCTATTCAATTGCATTTTCTTTTTCAGTATTAATTTTCCACGACTCTTCCATGTAGAAAATTCAACTTGAAGATTTTCATTTTCGTTTTCATTATTTCACGAATAGATGAAATGTCAGCTCTTTTATAAAACCTCTCAGAATATTTTTTAATTATCCTATAGAAGTGTGAAATGGAGGAAATGCGTCTTGAATGTTTATTATTAAGGACAAATAAAAATTCATACAAGATTTTAATTAATTTCGTTCTGGCGAGAGGCACTTTCCCGACTCGGAAATGTAGGTAATTCAGCAGAGCCATTACCTTCATTGATTATTATTAAGAGTGGGCTCTAAATGGATAGATTTGAGGTAATTGCCATTGAATTGACAGAGTTCAGGATTTGGATTCAAAGGATTTCGCCGATATGAAAAAGAAAAAGATTTCATGAGTTCACTTGTTGTAATATTCAAGTAATTTCAAAGATATTCATTTCTGGTTCACTGCTAGTTTTCGCATATCGCATATCAAAATATGTATCTGATTCATATTAAAAAAAAACTTATTCCTACGAATTTCCCTAGGTTCTTTGTCTATATTCTGTTCCTGATTTTCAGAGAGAGAATTCGTTCTGCAAGTGAAAATGAAAAACAAAAATTTTGGCCTCTTCGCAATAACGTAAATTATCACAGTTCCACAAAATGCAATCAGACCTAAAGCAAACTTCAGCTGTCAGTAGAAAATAACATCAAATCAAAGGTTCCGCATATTCTCTCTAATAAAGTAGGTATCTATTGATGTTTTCGGCATCCCTTTGATATCTAGGTACATGCCACTGTCGAGAGAGGGGTGTAAAGGGCAGTTGTTTGTCATTTCTTAGTTCAAAATTATGGTCATTTTCATTTAATAACCCTAAGGAAGATTCAAATGGTGTTTATGGTGATGATCGAGTATTTATACAGTTCTACTTGCATTTCTTATGAATATGAATTGTGGAAAACTGAAGAGTGTTGATGTTAAGGATGAACAATATCTTTCTATCTTTGGACTTCTAATTCGAGTGATAACATATTCTTTCTGAACTTTAAAAGCTAAGAATTAGAACAATGATTGCGGGAATTTGGAAACTTATCTTCCTTTCAAATCTTTATTTCAAAATTTGATAAATTTCTCCTTTTTCAAGGCTGTGGGGACAAAAAGTAGAAATTAATGTTATTAGCCAGTTTTGAAATGAAGATTTGAAAAGAAGATAACTGTCCAAATTCCCGCAATCACTGTTCTAATTATTGATTTCATAGATGCAAATACTAACAATATACAGGGTGGGCTTTTTAGAACGAAACAGACGAGATGACGGGCGGAGCAAATTTATTTCGAAAAAATGCTCGGACACGTCGATTATTGTTTCGAGGGGGACCACTTTTAAACACAAATTCACAACTATATCGCTTCAACCCTTAGTGTTAGAACACCAACCTCTGAATTTTGAATAGGAATGGGGTGAGTGATACCTCATTTGAAAGGCCTTTCTATGCTGAATTCAGCGTATTAATTTTTTTCTCATTTAATCCATTCGTTTTCGAGATATTCAATTTTGAATTTCGTACAGTACCAAGTCATTCCGCTAACCATGCTATGTGAAATCATCAATTATTTGACTAATTCATTCTGTTGTTACGATGGTAACCGTTAATTGTCAACATTGGACAACGAAATAATTATTATTGGTTCTTACTTCCTTCAGAAATTAAGGTGAAAATGGTTTATTCTTTGGCAGAAAGAATTGAAATTCATTGCTGATGAGAGAAATGAACATTATTTTGATGTCTGGTGTATGGCAGTTATGGAGTTTCATCAAATCTACAAAATAAATGAATAAATTCGCTTGATTCAGACAGCTTGCTTGACGACAATACCATCGTTGTTTCAAATTCAAATGTCAATATTTCAAGAATCAATAAATGAAATGAAGAAAAAACCAATATGCTGAACTCAGGATGAGAAGACCTTCTAAATGAGGTGAAATTTCCCCTATCTTCCGCATTGAAAAGTTAAGGGTTGTTGTTCTAACACTAAGGATTGAAGCGATGTAGTTGTGAATTTGACCTTAAATGTTGTCCCCCTCGAAACAAAAATCGACGTGTATAAGGCTATAATCAAACCAATATGGACCTACGGCATTCAATTTTGGGGATGCGCAAAACCATCGAATACGGGAATTATTCAGAGAACCCAATCAAAAATACTCCGCTTTATAACAGATGCCTCTTGGTACGTCTCCAATCTTACAATTCATAACGATCTAGGAATACCATTCATTTCAGAAGAAATCAGAAATCGTTTCAACCGTTATTAGCAGAACCTGCAAAGTCACGAAAACAACCTCATTAATATACTAACTGAGAATCCATTCAACATAAGAAGATTGAAGAGAACTTGGCCAGTTGACTTGAATTGAAAATATAGTAAAGAAGAATATTAATAGGTTAATATCTTCAACATGTCTGTAACTTTCATCACGTTTGCTCAATACTTTATAGAAGTAGATTGTAAACCTCAATAAAGAGCTATAACAAAAAAAAAAGAATATACCTTTCAAATTCAAGACATGTATCTAACTGAATAACAGGGAATCAAATGAGGTTATCAAAGTGTAACAATGCTGAATCCTTCAGCCAAGTCACGAGATAAGAAGGAAAAGGCAAACTATCGAAAGCGTCAGGTCTTGAGTAATAAATGGTGCCCAATATATCGTTTTGTTATAAAAATGAACTCACAACTACGGTGCAAGAGGTCCCACATGGGCTCACTCGTCCAGTCCTAACAAAATCATTTCAATAAATTTCATTTTCAGGTGACAACGTAGATGCCATCCTGATGCGTGGATCCTGCTCGATGTGCATAACACACAAACTGATGGTGTTAGTTATCGTTCTCGCCACTATAGTTCGATAGAATAAAACGGTTGTCACCGATCTGCGACCCGAGAAAAGGATGGACACGTAAGCCTCGTGTGATATGGTGGAGTGAAAAGTTGAAAAGTCTGGTGATATAGAACGACCGATTCTACATGTGATTCATTACCGAAAAAATTCTGATTACTAAAGGTGCGTTTTCTCCTCAAGCGCGTTGATATTATTTGATTGATGTTCGATTCGATACCTACCTGTCATCTGTCATTCATGAAGTTCCGATTGAACCTGATGACCTTTCAGTTCAGAAATATCGAATTCCGCCTAACCTGCCGAATAAGCAATTTGGCAAGAAACAATTGATCCTATAGTCTCATTCGAAATAAAATACCGAAGAGATTACATATTTGTTTTTTGAAAAACGACGAACTGTTTTCTTCAAAAACATTTACCATCTTCAAATGCTCACTCTTTTTTAGCTGAAAAACTGTTACAGATAATTCAAGATGTGAAAATGATCATATGGCAACAAAGCAAAATATTCGTCTAATGATCAAATGATGTCTTACAAAAAACATAACTTCTTTGCTTTCGGCAGTATTCTCTGAATTCGAAATATTAAAACACAAATTTATCGTTTGCTGAAAAAAATTTTCATCTCTATCTCCATTTTTTCTTGATAATATTTATATACTTATTCGAAATATATCGAGGAACTATATTTGAGCACTGCTGCATAAAAATCCATTTGATTTTCAATATCAAATATGAAGAAGTTTCATTAAAAAAACTACCCCAATACAATACAATACAATAATTTTGCCAACAAATTATTTTTTTTTGTATCAGCAGGTAATTTGCGCCCCCAATTTGGAAACAAATTCGAGTAAAAATGTATAAATATCAACATGATCTAGAAGTTAATTTCGAATTTCATTTCTGCAATTCGCTTGGATTGCATACATTTTAATCAAATTCAATGATAATGATGATATTTTTTAAATACCTACAATTGTTGACTGCCTAGACGTTATATCGCCTGTTTGCAAAATATTTTCAGATCTTTAAACTTTGTTAGGTACTGTCAAACTTGAGAACAACTCCATGCACCTTTATCTGTATTTAATAGCGAACTTAATTCAAACGTTCAGTTGAATATTTCAGTGCGTGTATATTCCTAATGAATGGTTTAGGGAACCCTCCTGTAACTCAGTAATAAATCTGAAGTAAGACAGTTATTATGCTATAATTCCGTAAAGCGTGAAACTTGTGAACAACTAGTTTAATTAAATTGTAAAACTTAGTTAACGCGTTCTATGGAATTTTCAATTCGACTTCACCAATAAAGACAATTCAACTGAGACGTGGAATCCGTATAGCAAAATTGTCGACGATGAAAATAATGACTCTGCCACAATTATTCCTACTCAGTGCTGAAATTCGAAAGAAAGCGGAAAATAGGAAGTAAAGGTGATATTTTCATCAACTCTCCAATAGGAAACTTCTGTCCAGTTTCTTATTTATTTATTTATTTATTTATTTATTCAAAGGAGTACAAAACAGGACGAACCCAATTATATGCACTCACTAATAATTACAGTTTAGGTTATTACGATGCAAAAGAGAAAATTAAACATAAAAATTTTTCTACAATATAAATGGATGCACAAACAAAAAAACAGTCATCATTACATAGCCTAACTATGATTAATAAAAAATCGTTTCAATCCAGTCGAAAAACTCTCTGGTGATAGTGAAAAAGCATCCACAGATGCAAGGGCCGACAACGAGTTATATGACCTGAGGCATCTAACCAAAGGTGAATTCAGGTGATAATTGGTGAAACTTTGGGGTATATGAAATACAAACTTATTCCGTGTGTTATAAGATGGCACATTAAAGGAGATCACACTGACAAGTTCACAACAGTCTGAAATATTTTTTATGATCTTGTAAACAAACTTTACATCCCTCATCATTCGCTGATCAGCAAGGTTCAACAATTTCAATTTCTTCATGATTTGTCCCCTGTTGTTTACAGTATTATGATGAAATTTTTTATTTATGTGCCTAATTAATTTATTTTGAACATTTTCTAACCTATTTATGTAAATATTATAATATGGGTTCCAGATGACCGAACCAAATGTTAAGACACTTTGCACATATGCTACATAGAGAGCTCTTATAGAGTTACATTGATGAAAATTTTTACATATTCTGATTATAAAACCTAGCATTCTATGAGCCTTTTTGGATACATAATTAATATGATGATCAAAAATGAGTTTGGAATCATAGAATATACCCAAATCCTTAATTACAGAGACTGCACTCAAGGCATTATTGTTTATTTTATATTGGGTCTTAATAATGTTTTTATTGCGAGAAAATGTTATATAACGACACTTACTGAAGTTGAGAAAGAGCGAGTGTTCTTGGCAATATTTGAAGAGTCTATCCAAGTCCTCTTGAAGCTTGACAGAATCTGATAAGCTAGAAATGGCACAGAAAATTTTCAGATCATCAGCGTACATCAGAAACTTTGTGAATCTGAAGCAGTCTACAATATTGTTGACGTATATATTGAAGAGAAGGGGTCCCAAATGAGACCCCTGTGGTACACCAGAAGTGAGATTTTTATAGGAAGAGCAATAATCACCAATAACAACTGATTGGCGTCTATCATTGATATAGGAAGTAATCCACCTCAGCAAAGTACCGTGTACGCCGACCTCATCAAGCCTCCGAATTAAAATGGTGTGATCGATTTTGTCAAAGGCCTTGCTGAAATCAGCATAGACCGTATCTACCTGAAGACCTGCGTTCATCTGCTCGAGAAGAAAATCAGTATACAAAAACAAGTTGGTTTCGACAGACCTACCCCTCATAAAACCATGCTGCTCAACGTTGATGATGTTCTTAACCTCACTATATAAAAAGTCATATATGATTGACTCAAAAATTTTAGCGATGATGCACAATTTTGATATAGGCCTATAGTTCTCCAAAAGTTGTTTATTTCCAGATTTATGAATTGGCACAATTAAGGCAGTCTTCCAGATTTTGGGAAAGCAACCTTCCCTTAAAGATTTGTTGAACAACTTGTGAAGAGGAGTAACAAAAGAAGAGGCGCAATTCTTGAGCAAACATGTGGGCAAATTATCTGGCCCAGGAGGTTTATTTGGCAGATCTTTTATTTTCTTCAGAATGATTTGAGGCGGTATAGAAAATGATTCAACGTACTGGTATTCGTGAACAAAGCACGAAGGATTGATCAGACTCGACGGATTGAAGACAGAAGCGAAGTGGTCAGAAAACTCCTCTGCAATGTCCTGATGATCCGTAATGACCCTGTTCGTTTTCTTTTCTTTTATTGCCGTGATGGAAACTTTAGCCCCTTTTTTATTTTTGGCAAACTGCCACAACAGTTTCGGATTGGAACCTATCGAAGACTCAACAGAGTCCAAATATTTTTTGTAGTCAGATTCAATTAGAAATTTTGAACGACTCCTCAATACTTTGAACTCTTGGTAGTCTAGGATGTTTTTGAATCGTTTCCACTTTCTATGAATCCTCCTTTTCTCTTTTATTACTTTAAAAGTTGAGTAACTCAGCCAACTAGGTGAATTCGATGAGTTAAAGGATGATTTAGGTACATACATCTCGATCAATTCAAAAACCTTTCTATAAAATACATCAACACATTGCTCAGTATTCAGACCCCCAAACCTCTCGTCCCACTCAACCTCATCCAATTTGTTGGAAATAAGCTCGTAGTCGGCTTTCGAATAATTAAATTTTTTCTTAGCTAGCCTTTCCTTTTGGAAACTGAACACTTTCCGCCCAACATAATCAAATTCTAAAGTATTATGAAACTTGTCCTCATTCACCAAAGGTTCTTTAGAAATTTTCAATCCTCTAACAGAAAAATCATTGTTCAGAACTAAGTCTAATGTATTATGAGAACAATTTTGATAGTGATTGAACTGTGAGAGGCCACAATATGACATAGTATCTACGAAATGATTTGTATGAACATCGGTAAAATTAAGAGGGATACAATTACTATTCACATTATCATATTGCCATTCAATAGAAGGCAGATTGAAATCACCACAAATTACAAATGAATCATTTGGATGGTCATTGATTATGTCCTCCAATTTAGAACAGAAATTTTGTAAGCTCAAAAAGTCACCTGGTGGGAGATACACACAGCATAGATGGAACCTGGATGAGTTGCTTGTCACAGTAAGCCATAGATCCTCAGCATCAGATATCCATTCGGACCTCGGAATGGCACACAAATGTTTATTAACCGCGATCAAAACTCCTCCTCCGTCACGCTTGGTCGAGCTACTCTCATCACGATCGCGACGAAATACCTCAAAGGCATCGCAAAAAACTTCACTATCAGCTATCGCACCGTTGAGCCACGTTTCAGTTAGACAAATAACATCATAATCACAGTTAAGGGAATTTTTGTAAATATTGGCTAGTTTGGATTTCAAACCGCGCACATTTTGGTACAGAATAGAAATACCCGTCACGATTGAGCGCAATAACCGAAAATTACCAAACTGAACTAAATCATCTTGTCCAAGTCACTTTCAGTCAGAATTTTTATAACCTTGGATTTATCCTCTTTTCTAGCATAAATAATACCATCTCTAACCCAGGTGAACTTGTAATTGCGTGATTTGGACAATTCCTTCGTTTTATTTAATAACATCTTATTGAATCTCGTCAGATGTTCATTTATAAATAGTTGGTTGGAAATGTTATCAATTTTAAGTACGGGAGGTGACGATCCGATCGACTTCCGTTTGAATCTAGATGCAGCCAAGAATTCATCTCTCTTGATTTTCCGATTGAATTTAACAATGATTGGTTTCGGTTTTCCAACAACAGAACTATTGTTAGCCCTGAACAACGCTTCAACGTCAGAAGGAGATATAGGACAATCAATGAATTCGGAAATCTTCTGCAATACGTTCGGCAAGTTCTCATTTTGTTTTTCCGGTACACCAAGAATTTCCAGGTTGTTCAATTTAAGCTGTTGCTCCAAAGTATCAATCCTTTTGGTTAGGTTTATTCAAAATTTTTTACTGCTGGGGAAGAAAATTTCATCACTAGTTCATCAAGTTAAAGTTCGCGCAGGGGGGCCATGTTTGAAGCAAGTTTATCTTAATCGTCATATGATTACGTATTGTATTTTCAGATTTTGTATTTTCCTTCCGCTTTGAAACACTTGCATGAAACCAAGGAAAATTCAACCTCATACATTAGGATATATTTGACGGAAATCAGAAATTCCACCACGATATTTCCACGATATTTAAACCCAATAACCTGAGGGCGTAGTTCTGGAATATTTATAAATATCGCGAACCTCAACAGGATGAATTCGTAATGATATTTCCCATCCCCAGTTGTGGGAAAACGTCAAAGTTTTGGTTTGGAAACTAGAGACTAGAATCTCCGATTCTGGAAAAATATAACTCAATATGAAGGATGCTTGATTGCCCATTCTACATATTTATGAAGACACAGAAATATTAATGAAGTAATACATGTTTCATGGCTATTATGAAATGAAGTAAACTTTAACTCCGGTGGTTTGGAAAGTTTTCAATAACCATCAAACGTAGGTATATTTCATTAATAATTCGGTGTATTCTCGAATCAATATGAAGACTTTCGCCATTTAGAAAGGAGCAAAATGAATGAAATTACCGATAAATAATAATAAAATGAACCCAGGATCAATATATCTGAACATTATAGTTTATGGAAAAATTCTTATTGCTGAACGATAAAGGTCATCAAGTTTAATTTCTCGACTCGAAATTATCTAAGTGTAAAATATGCTAAAACATCCATTTAAAAAATACATAAGAGTAATAATAGTGAAACACTTGAAATTAATATTGAAGTAAGTTTTCATCATTTTGAAACATTTCCACCAATATTTCCAGTTGTACATAAAACTTTCCATTCTGTGAGTGAATTCATTCGATGTGATTTATGCGATATCAAAGAATTCAAAACATAATAATCTTAGGATTGTCAATAGGCATTATAACAAGAACAGGAATGTTTTGGCAATCATTAAACCTTTTTTTCTTTCATAGTGTATAATACCATGTAAAATAATTCATTCACTATCCAATTAGGAAGATATCACTATTTATATTAACATTTTGTATGTGTTTTTTATCTAACTCTCAGGAGAAGTTGGTTTCTAAGTCATTTGTATGGCCAAAGTATGACTCTTTATACCGCAAAACTGTTATTATATTCCGCGCAATAGTATAATGAGTACATATGTACTTCTTCCGGAGTTTGAAATGAATAGAGATCAAGATGTTCTTCTGTCGGCAATGCAATTGTTTTTAAAACAAAAACTCAAATTCACTAAATGCAAATAATATAATTATTATTTCTTTAAGGCTCTATGAACATGTAATGTAACTGAACAGACATGAATTTAGGAAATAAACTGTAAAAACAGTCCTCAAGAGTTGTAGAAACCATATGTCGGCCAATTTTTTTTTGTTACTCCCGTGGTAACTTTCTTCAAAAAATACACTACTCAACACGTCTGTATTTGCGGTTATTTTTCTTTCCTTTCGTATTATGAACTTTGAATTTTCTGATATTCGCAGTCTTGCGTTGGAGTGTAAATATATTTCTTCAATGTGAAATAGCTATATAAGAGATCTCCAAAGTCTTGTAAATATACCCTTAAATTAATTATAGATATTAATGATAAATTATACATAAGTACCATGTTTTTTCAATACCCTAAATAACTACCTCCCTCATTATTCTTTCAAGTCCTTGATATGACAAAATAATGACCGATCATTCATTAAATAGGTTATACAAACAGAGCTCATTGATGATAGTAATATAATATAATCCATATGCATCAGGGAAAGCTTCATATTAACATAATATACCTATCGCTATCGATTGGTATTTTAATGACACGCATCTATCTTACAGAGTGTGAAATATTATTACACATACTTAGTTGTGCTTTGTAAAGGCCGTAGAGGTGTAAGCATGGTGATTTGGCCCTTGGAAGATATTTGAACGATATTGATAGGATTTGTAGGTACCACTTTTCAAATAGCACTTTTTAAATTTAACAAGGGCATTCAATTGCATAGTTACCTTATCCAGCAGTAGGTCAGAAAACCACGAAAATATTCATTTTGTGAAAGCAGTTGTAAATTGGTTCAGTCGTATTTGTCTGATAGATTGCAAACTTTATTCATTGATAGAGTGTTAAAAAACAACGGAGAACACTATCGGAATACTACAAAGTTCCATATAAAGGCCTATGTTTTTAATTCATATTAATTATTTACCAGTTTTCTCAACTAGGGCTTCATTCCAATGTTGATTAATAACTTTGAGATTTTTGCATGAAACTTTATAATATTTTAGCTTCAATCAGAAAACACGCCAATGCTTCTCCTCCATTAATTAAAAATTCTATTGAACATATAGGCCCAGTTGCAGGAAAGTCCATTAAGATTTGATGCCCTATCAAAATTTAAAACTGTCATTTTTGAAGGGGAAAATGAAGGATTAAGATTTTAATGAAGTATTAAATTTTAATGGGCTTTCCTGCAACTGGACGATAGGGTTTTCAATTTCAATGTAAAAGTAAGCCATGACAAAAACCTCAAAACTCATTATTTTCAAAGGAGAACCCATGGTCAGGTGGAATCTGAGTGAAAAATAGTGTACAAATGCTTATTTTCCCAGATCTTTGGTATAGTCTTTTCTTCAGGAATTCTCTGATTTCTTCGCTTCAAGGGTAAGGGAGATAAAAAACATTTCATAGTGATAAGTTTTTAATTATAAATTTTCGATATGTCCACCGTTTTCTTCAAGTCATTTCAAAAGACGTTCCCTAACGGATTGTTTCGCTCTACGAATGTTTTTTCCAAAAATTAATCTCTCGCAGCACAACTTTCAATTGTTTATTTAGAATCTTTATTCGAGATATTTCAATCAATGATCTTCGTTGAATTATATAGCGAAACAGGTAGTTAGAGAAAACTGTAGTTAGTAGGTAGGTAGTTAGAGAAATCAGTAGTGTAGTCAGTTCTTGGGCGAAGACAACGATCAATGATTCGGGTAGTTTTAGAATCGATATAATTTTTGGCCGTTCAGAAAATGAATTAAATCATTTCTATTTTTATTATTTATTATTGGAGATTGGTGAATGGATCACGCCTTCGTAGTAAGCCAGGTAAATAATAAACGAATTAATTCAGATGCATAACATCCGCAGATAATTATCTGCGTAATATTTGTTGATTTAATTATCTGCCGATGTTATGCATCTGAATTAATTCGTTTATTATTTGTTATTATTTTATTTTCTCACTAACTGAGTCCGGAAAGTACAATACGAACACATGAATCAATTCTCTCAGAAGGTATAAAGAAATACAGGATATGTTTTGATAGTTTTGTTATTGACTTGGTGTTTATTCTTGTGTCATATATTGGAAACGATTTCTTTGATAGGTGTAATAATTATTGAGTGATATATATTAAGTTTTAACTTAACTCTGCTCATTAAGAATATCTGCGACACTGAGGTGTGACCTCATGCGACATACCAAACTCACATTATCAACGAAACTAATTATCATCTGTCGATGATAGTTGTTAATGTTAGATAGTAACATTTCATAAATACAGGTGGAAAGACACTTTTCCACTGATCTCGACTTGGAAGATTGTAACAATGGCCTAAAAGAACCCTTGCTTTTTTACATGCGTAAAATTTTCTGCTCTTTTAATTTATGGTTGCTGGTATCAAAAATATATGATACAATTCCAGAAATCACATTCAACCTTGAAATGACTTGATCAAGGTCAAAGTGAGAGAAACATTTTTCTGTAACATACTCTCCAGCTGAGTTGTTCTGCCGTTTCGATATTTTTCAAAGACCCTGTAGGTGTGTTTTTCAGTCAGAATACTTGACATAATAAATTTTAAATGGCTGGTTCGCTGATCACTTGCTTATTGCAATAGTTTTCCTTAAAGGGACCTTATACGGTCATTAATAATAATTATTACCTAATGTGCAAGAATGAGGTTTGATAATAATGACGACGAAGTTTTGTAATGACGGGCAGTAATGCATGCAAATCGATCACGGTCGAAAATGGACTTAGACGATTGGGTTCGGACTCATTAGACGATAAGAGGGTTCGTTATTTATGTATGGAGAATATGAAGAAGAAACGATTGTATTTTATCAAAAATATTATTTTCCTTTGTCAAAACATTCGCTTCGTACACTCTTTTATGTGATTTAGACGCCGTTCATAGCACTTTTTCAGTCAGAAAGAAATCGAACGAATGAATTAAAAGGACAGGCCAATAAAGCCAACCGAATATCAGGTGCATTTTGGGACATCATCTGGAATAACACTTAGATATATGAATAAAAAGGCGAAAGTTACAATATACAAAATCTTTATTAGACCGGTATTTACATACGCTATAAAAACAAGAGCAGACAAAAAAAAAACGAATAATATCCTTCGAACATAGGAAACATAGGCTACACATTAAGAGACAGAAAAAGAAACAGACATAAGGCACGAATGTGAAGTAGAAGACATCAGGTAGAGACGTAAACGTAGAAGATCCTGGAATCATCACGTGGACAGGATGGCTGAAGGAAGGTTAGCAAAAATCACTAGGGATGGTATACCACGAACACGATGCCCCCTAGGAAGACCTCCAAATAGATAGATAGAATCGTGGTCTTCAATATCTCAAGTGAAAGTTGGAAAGCACAGGCCTACGGCCTATGATAAATAGAAGAAGAAGAAGAAGAAGAAATCTCAAACTACTGTCGTACAAAACATTGAGTTTTCTATTAAAGTGCCTACTTTAAGTGGATCGATATTTATATGAAGCAATAATATGTTATTTAGTTATTGGATTAATGTGGCCAATACTTAATGAGATTTCATGTTGGAAGTTGAAACCGATAATACGAATTTCACAAAATGAGTTTTTAAACCACCACACGTGTTTCGCTATCACAATAGCATTTTCAAATGGGTGGAAGTAAAAGTCATTTCACCAAAAATTGTCTACATAAAATATTCAAGATGGTTGAGCTACAGTCCCTATGACTTCGACAAAATTTAATTGAAAAACAAAATAAATGGTTCAGTACTTCCGAGTCTATCTGATTAGTTGTATCATCAGGTCACTTGAAAAAAATAACATATCGTGCGATTTAGTTGTGTATAGATGATTTTTGGTGAAACGCCTTATTTTGACCAGTTCTTCCTCCTAGAAGGACAAATACACCCTGTGTAAGCAAGCGTTTGACACTATTCATAAGAATCTAGAGAGGGTTATGACAGTTTCAGGAACATTCGGAGCAATTTTGGGAGAGGAACAAATCGGACTAGAGCTAGTAATGGTAATGTCCGGAAACGTTAGAGCAATTAATTAATATATAAAATAAAACCCAAAACCCTTAGATTTCAACAGAATGTTTTATTTTTTCCTCTTTTAACATTAAAATATTATATATTTTTTTTGTTTATTTTATGTTAACGACCAAACTGAAGAAAATACTACTAGTTGCACACAAATATTCAAAATAAATTCATTAATGGGGAGTTATCTAGGTCAATCTGGTGGTTGAGTTAATCCGGCGATAACTTACTTTTATTGATTTCCAACTTACTAAAAGGTTCAGTTTCTGTTGGGGTTTCGTTTATTTTCGGATTGGTTGGGGTTGAACAGACCAATGTACGAGAGAAATTTTTGTTTTGCTCTTCCCTTAATTCGCTCCAACTGGTATATTCGGCGAAATGGGTCAAGTCAGGCACATGATGGGAAGTGTGGTAGTTGGAGGTCGTTGTTGAGAATTTGAAGAGTCTCTTGTCGTCGTAAAAATCGAATCAAGATTTCACACTCGTTGAACTTTCCAAAGTGTATGTTCGACACAGGTGGAACGAAGGTGAGCCAGTATATCGTTTTGTACTATCTTTTCTTGATTTGATCTTAATTTTGAATAAATAATCAAATTAGAGTCCACTTTTACCGAATTGAGGCTCTTAAACAGTTTCTATATGTGAAATTTCGAAGTCTTTGTTGAAGTTGTGCTTTGCATTTAACAGATGCCCAGCAAACGTAGAATTTCCAGTGCCTCTGATGAAACAATTTCTGTGTTCTAAACTTCTAATATTCTTGTCTAAAATGTTCTACCATTTTGACCTATATAAAAAGATGAACAAAATCACTACAATAAGTAAGTTTATAAACTCCAGACGTATATTTATATAGGTACCTGGCAAGGAGATATTTATCTATATCTCCTTGGGTACCTATATACTACCTATTTCCTTATCCTCGAAGTTAGCACCCAGTTTTCGTTAAATGAAGATAATTTTTATTAATACGTTAGTAACTATTTCTAACACGAAATTTTGAACTTTCCGACTGTATTTTATTTATCGGGAAAAATCGAACATGGGTGACGTGAAGTTAGCACCCAACAGAATGAGGTGTATTCCTACCACTATCTTCAAGATACAAACGAAAATGTTCGTGTTACAAATAGTTACAAACGAGTTACTAACGAATGCAAAAAAATTACCTTCATATTCGAAAAAGTGGGTGCTGACCTCGTATTTTGGGGGTGGCATTATCCCATTATAGGTAAGGTAAGGCTACAAATAAAATTTTTGGCGTTACCAATGGTGGACAATTTTCGAAAATGTGGGTGCTAACTTCGCATTTTGGGGGTATCATTTTCCTATTATAGAAACGAGAGTTTTGGTGTTACTAACGAGTTGAAACAAATGCAAAAAATGTTATCTTCATTTTCGAAAAAGTGGATGCTAACAATCACGGACACTTTATTTCCTCGTAGGAAGCTAGTGAAAAGGAAAATGCAGAATTCATATCAGAATATCAGATCGATTTTAATCTTAGAAATCAGTTGCTCCGAGGCAATTATCAGAAAGTTATCAAGAAAGTAAAGTAACCGTAGAAGGATTTTTCAAGTTTTAAGGAATGATACCGTCAAACGGGGTGAAGTGGATCAAAAATCGAGGTTTTTTAGGAATAAGATTCAAAGTATCAGTGCGAACGGGCTGGCGTTCATAATAAAGATTCTATGATCCTTTTGCTATCGATTGGCCTATTTATCAAAATTCTTGGCTACACAGTTTTGAAATTTTTTTGGTTGAAGTGCGATCCACTTCAGCCCGTACTTTGAGGTGAAGTGGATCACATTTTAAAAATCAATGGATATTCACTCTAACTATAAGATGGTAGAAGTGGATCAGACGAAATGAAAAAAAAATCTATTTTTAGTCCTAAGACCAACAGATGCTTGAAATCAGAACTAGAACCATTGAAAAAATAAAAAAATCTTGATTCTTTCTGTGTAAAACTAAACATGTTTTGTTTCGGAACAAAATATAATAAACAACGAAAATAAATTTCTATCGAACCTAAAAACAGTCTTTTGAATTAAGGCACTGGCGCAGCTGGGGGAGTGGTCAACTCCCCCCAAAGATACCAACAATTCAAATTTTTTTTAGTACAAACATTGCACGATCGTTCGGTGTAAAGACCCCCCCCCCAAACAAAATATTGGCTGTGCCACTGAATGAAGGTATATGAATGTACACTATACTCTAGTTAGTCTTCATAAAGGTAACTTGCTTTAGGTGGATTTTGCAAATTATTTGGTGCCTTTTCACAAGAGCTATATCCTATGCATGCGGATATACTAAAAGGGTATTTTTGCGATATGGGCCTATACGCAACATGGTCAAACATGACTAAATCATTGGTGATCAACTTCACCCCTCACTTTTGAGTGATGTAACAAATATTTTTTTTCCTAAATAACTGTGGTGGTACATTTGATTTCAAAATGGGCAATATCATTCCAACTAGTTTATACGTAACTTGTAAAAGTTTAGGTGAGAATAACTATCGTAGTTATTGCCAAATATATAATTGAAGTTGAACAATTGAAAAACTGTTTATTCGAGAGAGTACGAAACTTTTTTTTTGTGAGAAAACTAACCATCTAGAATTGTATCCAAGGCACGAGTTAGCAATCTTAGAAGGTAACAGTAGACCCAGAGTTGTTTTCGCGGCAATTTATGGTCTTGTCTATGAGTTACGAGATAAAACACGGTTGATCCAGTTCACCCCGCTATATCCATTTCACCCCGTTTGACGGTACCTACTATTTTTAATAGTTTTTATATTCATAGCATTACTTGCCCTCCATAGAGATGAACAGAAGGTCTTAAAATTCGAAACATCAAATATGTATGACAAGTATATGACAGTCCTATTATTCATTGAAACTGACTTCAAATATGGAGGTGAAAATATTGAGCCAGCACCACATAATATCGAGACAAGTTGACCAAATTCAAAACAAAAAGAAGATAGAAGTTTTCTCGAGTTTCCTTCCCGATGAAATATTGCTCAAGAGCTGCAAAAGTAATGATCTGGACCGATACGACGGCGTTGTTCTCCTCATTGATATCTCAGATATACATATTTTATCGAGATGCAACACAGAGGTGGCTAAAGAAGGCATCTCAATCGCTGATGCATCAATAAATGCATATCTAAGTTCTATAATAGAAGTCGTCCACTTTTATGATGGTGATATAGTTGAACTTATACCAGATAACCTAATAGTCGTATGGAAATCGAATCCAGAAATTAGACTGTACAAACTGATAGACGCAGCCATTGCTTGTGCTCTGAATATACAGAGGGTTGTAGAGAATTTCAACAGAGAGATAGGAATAAATTTTCAGATGAAGCAGGTAATATCCTGTGGTGTAATATTTTTCGCTGTGATTGGCGACAAGGTTTCCAAAAACTGGGTGGTTTTTGGAGATATGATGCAGATTTGTCGTTCGACCATATCAACTGCCAAACCCAATGAAATCCTTGTCACCTGCCATGCTTGGGGACACCTGAATGAGGATAGATACGTTGTAAATTTCACTATAGGAGGGAATGTCCAGGTAACATGCATAATTTAACCCTAAAGCTATACCACTACCGCTGTCCTTATTTGGGAAATGATTTTGTGAACAGCAGAAATTGAAAAATTTGTCACTGTTCATTTTCTCATTTCACATCACAATTCAAAAAAGAATTGATTTTTAGATTTTAAAGCAATAAAATGGACATGTGGATACACGATGTTGTATTTTCGAAATCGATCGGTGCAAAAATTGTTTACGTTTTTCGTTTTTTGGTTTGTACCTATATTTCATTCATGGAAAATTTAGAAAAATATATATAACATATTATTTTTTCAACACCGATAAATATTGCCTGATTTTTTTTCGAATGTTCGTATCTCGATCATAAGCAAACTGAACAATATATTGATTGAAGGATTCTTTTTGAAATACTTGCATTTTTTTTCTTTTCTTCTCGACATGGGTTTCATCCACCAACATCGGAAACACAAGGAATAAAAACCAATGCACAACGCAACTTATTTCTATATACGAGGATATATTGAAAAATTCTTAGCCTTCTATAGAACCAAAAAAAATTCAATGTCAAAATATTTTATTACTCAACATATTCTCCTCTTAATTGGATACGTTTATTACAGCGTACCAAAATGTTTCTTCTTGCTCTGCAAACCATACCTCCACAGGTTTTATTACCCCTCGTTGGAAGAAAATTTACGACCTTTTAAATTTTTTTCAGTTGAGGAAAGAGATGATAGTGGGATGGAGTCAAATCTGGTGAATAAGGGGGGTGATCTAGTAATTCAGTCCCTAAATCACGAATTTTTTGCATGGCAACATGAGATTTGTGTGCAGGGGCGTTGTCCTGCAAAAACAAAACACCTTTGGATAGCATTCCGCGTCTTTTCTTTTTAATTTTTTCCCGTTGATGGGTCGCAGTAATGTCGAATAGTGATCTGCGATTATTGTTAATAATAATAATAATAATAGATAGATAATAGATTTGCAGCAATTTTTCTCATGTCCAATTTGACGTGAACTATATGATGAACGCGTTCGTATGAAATATTCAGTGCTTCAGATATCCGTTTTAGCCCAATTCGACGGTCATGAACTGCATCGATACCTACTTTAGGGGACTGACACAGAAACTGGCCTTATTCCCGATCGGTCATCATCTTCAATGGAAAATTTACCTCTTTGTCACGGTCGCATACAAAGGACATTGATCACCAAGGGTATAAAGCATATCTTCGTAAGTCTGCTTACCTCTTAACACTTTTAAATGCAGGTACTTGATAATTGCCCGATACTCCAATTTTTCGATTTTCATAATTTCGGTCGATATCTTGCTATGGCTATGGCAACGCAATATTTTTTTTATGAATGGAACTGGTCTGGGCTAACTAGATATCAATACATCCAACATCCTCGTAGGTAACCTCTATTTTCTATTTCAGATGTCAGGAAAAACCCATAGAGGAGAGTGCCCTTATATCGCACCCTTTTTTTGAATGCCTCATATCTTTGAAGGAAATTATTTCAGAGCTCTGATTATGAGCTTCCAATATATGTGATTATCAATAAAACAACAAATGGTATCAAAAGTTTATTTGAAAAAACATAAATCAACTGTATTAATGAAAAACAAATAGTTAACACATTTTGTTAAATTTGAATATGGTACCCTAATATCGCATATCCGATAATAGGACACATTTGGGTGGACGATATTAGGACGCCTCATTCAGTCAAACAGAAGTCACATACAAACTTTTTCTGCCTTTCCGAATTGGAGCATTCTTCATGCCCCCATTTCAAACACTTTGGCAACATCTAATTAATTTTTCAACTTTTGAGTCTTCTGAGAACGGGGTACGATATTAGGACACACTACACTTCAAAGGTTAGAATAGTGAAAACATAATTTATATCAACTTCTAATATTATTCTGTGCGCTCTAAATACAGTTCGGAGCTTATAAATATAATAATTGCTCAACTCGAAACATTTTACTCACCTGTTTTGCATAAAACTAAATGAATTGCGGACACTCTGAAAAACTCCGTATAGCTGAATTCACGTTTTTCTACCCTATTGCCCTCTAGTTGTTCGTAGCCGTTTTATACTTTAAATACACTCTTAAGCCACTTCTATGGCATAAAAGTCACAAAGAATTGTACTCCAAAATATAAAATTGGATAAATCGATGGTGCGATATTAGGCACCTGTGCGGTATTCGGGTACTCTCCTCTACTTACATTTAGGACAAATCTTCTGAATACCACTATCACAGTAAAAGGAAGTTTCCAAAAATGGAATTTCGAAATTTTCATCGTTTTCGTCCTACATTTTTATATTTACTCGAGAATGAATTCTATATGATTTTCACCAGATTAATTTTTTGAACCATCATACAATATTTTACATTTCAAATGTAGACGAAAAGCCAGGAAACAAATGTTTTCTTGGTAAATTATTGAACATAAATAATTTGTAGTTATTTCGTTTCAGATAATAAACCGAGTGTTCTCACTCGCTGAGCGAGAACATAAGAAAAAAGCATTACAAGATTTGGCCCGTATCTGGACTCTTTGCATGAATCACCTGGAAATAAGGAACAATATACTCAGAGAATCTAAACGCAATGATAAAATGTTACATCAAATAGCTCTCAAAGAAACTATTTTGAAAAATATAACACCGAGAATCACGTCGGAAGCAACATTGAGTTATCGCAAAATTAAGAATTTAGAAGCTTTCATAATAAAACCAGTTCTAGACAAAGTAAAGGAGCACCAGCAACTAGAATATTTATCGGAAGTGTGTGAAACGACAATTCAATTGATTCATTTGACAACCGGAGATTGCGACGAGAATGAATGGTTCATACTCATCAACGAAGCATACTGTATTATCAGTGGAATTGTCGCAAAGAAATACGGATGTGTCGTGAGAATAAAGACACTGTGCCACAAAACAGTACTATTTCAAGTAGTCTTCGGTCTCCAAGGATTGAGCAATGACAATGTAAATCAAAATGCCTTAACAACAGCAGCTGAGATTATGAAGGAACTCAGAAATTTGAAAAACCAAATTAATGTGAACATCGAAATTTTCAACGATTTAGTTCATTGCTCGGTGTTGGGACATCCATATAGAAAAAGTTACTTTGTTATTGGTAAGAGAGTGTTGCAAGAACCGAAAAAAATTTTCTACAAAATTCTGTGTGACTACAAAACTTACGAATATTCGAAATTACCCTCGGACTGCTTCGTTGAACAATGTAACTTCGAAGAGAGTAAAATTTCTGATGAAATACGTTTCGAATATGATGAGAGTTTCAAAAGATTTGATAGTATAATTGACGGAGAAATTCACGTCATCGGAAGGGATCAAGAACTTGGATATATTCGAAATATAATCTTCGAACCCGGAAAATCGGAAAATTTTCTTGCAGTCATTGTGAAAGGTCAATGTAAAAGTGGAAAATCCGTTATCCTCCGCAAAATAATGGCAGAATGTGAACAGAAACATTGTCCCTTGGCTTTCGTGAATTTATGTGGTGGAAAATCCAAGCCGTATTTTTGCGTTTCGGCCATTTATAGCCAACTTCTCGATCTGAGCTCTCATTCTTCGAAGGTCTCTTCAACATGTGCTTTATCCAAGAAGCTATGGCATTTCGAAGAAGCCCTACAGTTGCAAAAATCAACGATTTCAGAGGACATTCATCAAAGTATGAGAATTTTCGAGAATTTCCTTCAGGTTTGTAAGATGACCGCAGAATTTTCTGTAATTGTTATAGATAATATACAGAATATCGACATAAAGAGTCTACAACTACTGGAAGACATGTTAAAACTGAAAGTCATTAGGATTGTTGGCGCTGGACTTTTTGAGGAAGACAAATTACATATTCTCTGGAAGTTCTCCCTGAGCAACCAATTCAAAATAATGGACTTGGAACCACTTGGGGAAGAATTTATACCTGAACTCATATGTCATTTCCTGAATGTTCACGGAGTAATGAAAAAGCTTGTCGATTTAATAAGAAAAGTTTGTGAAGGAAAGCCTGGCTGGGTTCAAACCTGTCTCCTGGAGCTGTTGAATAAAAAAGATATTTTGATAACTTGTTCGTCATACAGAATGATATTGAATGAAAATTTCATATTTCCATATGAGAAAAATCAGAAAAGAATGCGTAAGAACGGGACTAATTTAAGATTAGCAATAATCGGAGAATTCCACAGGGAAAACTTGAGGGATATGTCGCCCAATGCTCTCACTCTTAATTTTTTTGAATCTTTTCCTTCGTACCAACAGATTATCATAAAAACTGCTGCTGTTATAGGAGATATGTTCACAAGATCTCTACTTGTCTTCATACTAGAATTACCGAACAATAACTTTTTCACGTACGCAATAAAATGTTTGTTCGACGAGGAAATTTTCGAGTGTGGTTCCAAATATTTCATCAACAACGCCAAAGTGATCAGCAATGAATTATCCTGCGTTTGTCACATGAAACACGAAGAACAATCCTTATTTCGAGATTTCCCCAAATATGCCTTCTGTAAGATTCTTCATTTTCGAAACAGGATACTCAGAAAAATAGCTTATGAGCTATTATCGGCCAATCAAAAAAAAGATTTGCATTTAAAAATAACGGAATTGTTGGAGAATGAAAATGCATTATGTCCTCAATGTTCTCAACACCGATCATCCGCAATTATAAAGATAAAAAAATATAAGGACATGATTGTCTTAGTTGAGCCACCAGAGTCACAATGTGCTTCACAATTCAACATAGAAGTAATTAAAAATGTTATAAGGAAAGAAATAACACACTCAATAGACGAGGAAAGTAAACAGATTGAAACTTTAAGCCCGAACACTTTATCAATAAGGAAAACTTGGAACAGAACGAACTGTTTCTGCCTCGAAATCATGACGAGAATATACAGCGACCTAGTCCATCATAGCCAAAGAGCGAATCACTTGGCTAAACAGATTTTTTTCATGTATCAATACGGCTCGATACTCATTCTAATTGGCGAGTTGGAGGATGCCATAATGTTGCTCAAAGAAGCTTCCCAACTCTGCATACTGAGCGATCTCGAAAAATACCACATTTCAGTTGAGTATTCCAAATTTATATTCTCTAGAATAGTAACAGCAATAGCCGAGGCCTACTATCACTTGGACGACTTCAAAGCTGCTAAGAATTATATCCTACTTTGTTTCAGGCAACAAGACATACCAATAATATCATTAGAATACAAATTTTGCTTCAAACTTCTGAAAGTAAATTCCAAATCAATTCTCGATTATTTTTCAACACAAAGCAAAGGTTTCGAAGAATATGTGGGGCAGACTTTATCCATATTAATGAGGATATTGGTAGCGGAAAACCAGTGGAATCTTGCTCTATCAGTGGCGGAAAGAAGTATTAATCTTTTACAGAGAGAAAACATGAACGTAACTTTGTTGTGCGATATTTACAGCAGTGCATTAGACATCTGCAGTATACATGGTGATATGCACACCTGTGAACAATTAGAAAAATGTGTCATTTCAATTTTATTTCAACTTTATTCAACAGATGGAAGTATGGAAATATTCGCCATGATCAAGTTGATGAATACTCTGTTCGTTATCAAAACAAAAAATGATACAATTCAAAATGCAATAAGAATAGGCTTTAGATTATACCACTTGAATTACTTCCTTCATGCTGAAATATTTCAGGTTGAAACTGTTACTATTTTAACAGATTTGTTGATTTCTGTGAAAAGAATAGAGGATGCAGTACATGCAATAACAGTTACAAGAAACATGACTAAACACACATTGTATGATGGAGATCTACTTTATTTCACATTCTGTATCGATCTCATCCTGAATGGAAGTTTTTATAAAGAAAAAATTGACACAATCGAGAATTTCGCTGAAAAACTCTATTCAGGAAACATCACCCATATATACTGCATTCACATTTATTTTAGCAGTCGGTTGGCCATGAAATAATTTTCTCAAGTTTTTGTAACTAGAACGGATTAAGGTTGGCTATCATGAAATGTCGTTAATGTCATAACGCCGTTGCCACAACTAATATCAATTTTTATTACGAAAATGCCGAAGGTGATTGAAAAAAGAGTCAGGGTTTCAGGAAGTGCTATTTAGAATTCAGGTCCGCTCATTCAAATACTTATACCCTGATATTCTAAAATCCACAATACGTCAGACGGTAGCGAACATATTCAATATAAGAGAATTTATATAATGTTTCATCTGAATCTAAACGACTTATATTTCAGCTGAATATTTCCACAATCAGAATGATTGTGAATGAAGAGGATGACAAAGAATTTCCTTCTATTGGAAGACCCAAAAATGTGGTGGCATGTTTGGGTGAATTAAAGCGAAAAGTTTACTACAGGATTTTCGATGAATGTCATCAAAGAATAAGTTCCCGAAAATTGATTTTTCTATTTTTCATTTGACTTGTCCTATACATTTTTAATGTCTTAAGGTACCAATAAATACCTAATTATTATTATTATATCAATGCATTCAGATGAACAGCCACAAATACGCGGCAGTTGTCCTGCTTATTGTTTATTCATGTGAAATTTTCGTTCAAAGGTGAAGTTCATCTTGATTGAAACTTCCTTTAATTCCTTTTATTTATATTGATGCAAAATGATTTTTGTTGAAGAATTTAACATCCTTGTAATTATTTGTTAATTCCTTCGGGAGATACCCATTCCCAACCACTGCAACATATCTATTTCATCTTCGGGTTTATATTTTTGAAATCGACAACTGATGTAACGTATTCAAACTTTAGCCAAAGAAAATAACGAACATTAACTCTCCTCAAGCCAGTGCATATTATGATATTATACTGATCTCTTGTATTTCCCATGCAAATAACTGGATTTGGTATGCCTACAATCAGTTTGTATAAACTTCAATAATATTCGTCACATATTTTCCGAAGAGATTGGACATTGTGATAAAATTCATAAAAACAGAAACATTTACGTAAAACGGGCAACATAGCGTTGATTCAAAACCCAAAAATGTTTTGACAAGCGTCATAACCCCACATTTTCGTACTATACAGAGTGAAATGTGTCAAATTTCCATGGCCAACCGACTGCTAAAATAAAAGTGAATGGAGTATAGAAAACACGTTAGCTCAAAATTATCTAATTATTTGTATAGTTACTTATTTTTCGAGGATGAATAATTGGAACAAAATGGAAAAGTGGAAAAACTTCTTCAGAATTCCGAAAAATGAAAAAAACGATTATTTGCTTGCTAAATTCAAACTTCGATATCTGGAATTTCATTTGCTACAATTAGTTAGAAGAATGGGATATGAAAAAGTCATTTCTAAGGAGGATCTGGAAGAAATTCACCAACTTATATTAGAATGTAGAATAATTGGAAAAAATTGGAAATGTTTCCTTCCAAAGTGCTACATTTACCAAGGCTATTTTTGCAAACTAAGGAAAAAATCGAAACATAGAAAATTCTTGAAGCTTGGTTCTAAAGAAGCTCATCAAAATGGAAATTATGAGGCACAGTGTTGGATTGATTTAATTGAAAATTATTGGAAAATGAGCATCACCAATAACATAATGTCGGAATTTCCCTTTGTATTCTGGAAAAAAGCTAGGAATATCAGTTTTGCTGAATGGATCCACATTATGTTTCCTCTTCCATTACCATGAAACTCATGTATTATCTGATAGATATAGTTCTTTATTCATTGCACAGCACCATTTGTTACAAGTTAAAAAAAATTTAAATACACAAAGATAAGTTAGCTATATCGTTTTACATTCTGTTCATGCGCCAGGTACTTCTTGTTGCTGATATGTTAAAGACCAATAGTAGCCCCCCAGTTTCTTCAGTTGTTCGTGATTACCCATCTGAAATGAAAAGATATGCTTTTTCATTTGGGATAAATTTCTGCGAACATGATATTCACCTCCACTATTTTACCACGATGAAGTACAACAATAATGTCTGCATTTTGAATTGTTGAGAGTCTATGGGCTATAACAATAACAGTCCTACCATGCTGAGCTTTATCCAACGCTGCTTGAACAATTTTTTCCGACTCTGTGTCAAGAGCACTGAAAAATTATTCATTCAAATATCCAGAAAAATGCCTGATATATTAATGTATATTCACGAACACTCATAGCGGATTATGAAGTCTAAACTTAACACAAAATTACCTGGTTGCTTCGTCTAATAACAATACTGTTGGGTTCTTCAATAGAGCTCTTGCTATTGCAATCCTTTGTTTCTGTCCACCTGATAATGTAGCACCTCTTTCTCCTACTAAAGTCTGATAGCCTTGAGGAAAATTACTAATAAAGTCATGCGCATTAGCTAAACGAGCAGCTTCCACCACCTATGACAAGTCATTATATAAATAATTCATACGCCAAAGTTACACAATTTCTAAATTTGCACCTCTTCATCTGTTGCTCCAGGTTTACCATAACGAATATTCTCAATAACTGAAGTTCCAAACAATATTGGTTCTTGACTAATCAATCCCAGAGCTCTTTTTCTTAACCATGATGGGTCTAATGTTCTCAATTCCTCTCCATCCAGGGTAATACTCCCTTCGTTCACGTCATAAAACCTGAAATAACAATTCGAACAACTCGTAATGGAGTCTTCTTTCTAGAGTTCAAAAACAAGAATACGGCGTGTTTCTAAATTCCATAAACTAAACGAGCTTATTGATATTATTAATGATATTGATCTTGACTAATAAATTTTCATCAATAATGCCAATTATGGAAAAAAACGTCCTATCATCCCTTCATCACTAAACAAACCGCTGATAGAGACTTGCCTCAAAAAAATATTTTAAGGGGAGTTTATACCACGGGACTTCCTCGCCATTAACCGTAAGGGTCGAAAGACTACCAGAATGTGGGGTGTTGCCAGAACACTAAGGCCTGTCGCCGACATGCAACTTTTCAGTTTCGCGATAGTTGCGCAACAGTTTGATTGCAAGCGGTTCAAGTACGCACACATACTCAATCGTTTCGTTTGTGTCGAGGCTGAAACTATTCGATCGCAAAACTTTTCAGTTGCATGTCTACGCGGCCCAATATAAATGCATTGTACTCACTTCTGCAACTAAACAAATGCAAAACTAAAAATTGCATGTCTTTAAGTTCACTGCTCCAATGCAAATCCCTCATTATCACCCAGGCTGTAGATAAAATACGCTCAGAAACTACTCGAAGACAGAATCGCCGTCAATAAACACCATATGACGGCCCTAGCCGGCCTGTCTCAATAAACATATCAATGGAGCACAGGACTCACGAGATGTGAGACATTGAAAACTCTGATAGTTCGTAGTCCGACAGAGAGCCAGAGTCTTGTTTTATTGTTTTATGATGAAGCGAAATTATGATATAGGTACATGATTTTGAATTAACTTGATAAAAAAAGAACCGAATAATGACTGAAAAGTTATACTGAAATATAATTGATAAGATATCCAATAAATAGGTGTAATTTTCTGAATTTATTGGTGACGCCTTGCCTTATCTGCATCATAGGACGAGCCGCCTCTGTAAACGAGGTAATTTTTTGATACATGTCATAAGAAAAATGAAGAGACGTTACAATAAGCTTATATGACAATATAATTATTACTCAACTAGGAGAACCTAAATCCGACTTGCTTATGTTGGGTAGGTCTACTCATTACAGGGACAGGGTGATTTACGTTTCTGCAGAGAAATTTGAATCGTCCAGAGCACCGATTATTTTCCATAGATTGAAACTGGTACAAATGTTAACTGTTATCAGATAAATGAAATCCAGAAATATCAGTTTGAAATTCGAGGTCTACATTCAAATAACTTTTTTTTCGGCCAAAAATCTATTCCTATGCCTGTTTGCGCAGACTTATTCAATACAAGCTTAATTTTTAAGCTGCATCCATAATCAATTCGCACTTCGGCATTGAAGCTAAACAGATGACGTCCTCAGTTACCATTCCTAATGAAATTCAAGTCTAGCACAGAATTCGAAGTCGGCAAAAGTTGTTGCAAACTGCAAACTATCACTTCGGCAAGGAATTTTGTATGTGCATTGCTTATGTTGTGGTCAGTTACATGTTTAACTCATTTGAGTATTTTGTTTACTGGAAATGGTAAATTGGTGCCGAAGTGAACTTCGGCCCGCGAATTGATTAGGAATGCAGCTTAAGGCTTACTTTTTTCTATGATTTCTATATTATAACGTGCGTTCAAAAAAATTCGTCGTCAAGTAGGCTATGAAATTTCGAAGGCTGATGTTCGGTATATCGACGTTCAAAATTCCATAGCCTACTTGACAACGAATTTTTTTGAACGCACGTTATAAGTTACCATAGCAATCACTGAAATAAATGTGGCTTAACGTTAAGCCTGCTTTAAATAAATATGTGCAAACGTGCATTAGTAACCGGTCCCAATTTATCTGATTTAACATGGAATTACCTATCGAATAAGCTACTTGAAAGTTAGCCGCACTCAGGACTGCTCATTCGGCGATAAAGTTTTAGGTTTTCCAAGATTAACTGGCATTTATACTCGGTTAATCTTAAAAGAAATATTTTTTCGTACTAGTATTAGGGATGAATTGATTCTGAAATACTTTTGGATGGTCATTGAAATTTTTGGAATAAGATAAATATTTTCAATAAATAAAGAAGAACAATCTCGAGTTTACGAAAAAATTATAATTGAACAGAAAACATGGATGACCTAATAATATTTCTGAATGTACAGTGGCGGATTTCTAAATAGGATAATAGGCAGTAGTCTACGGCGGCAAATTCATGAAGGCGGCAATGTTTTTATTTCTCTCTTATCTGACGACCGTTTTTTTCCTTTCGGGTGATTTGGAAAACCTAGTGATTTCGACGGTTTCATTTCGAAATCATCTATAAGAAATAATATGGTGATGCAGTTATGGCATGTGGAGGCATATCATCGGCTAAAGTTAATAAGCTATAACCGAAGAAAATTCGAAGAAAAAGGTTTTTTTTGATGGACGTTCATGGTTCAAAAAAGAATTTCGTCCTGAATAACCTTGAATTTACAAAATGTAAGAATAAGTAGAATAACTGCCAAGAAAACGAAACTTCAGGACTTCCCCTACTGAATGAGGCCAATCACATCCTCATCTTTCCACTTCTCAATATCGTAAAAACAAATAAGTGAGAGTGAGAGTTTTTATGTCCGATCAGAGTTCATCGCCGACGTCATGTGTGGAGCTCATTATAGGTTTCGACTAAAATGTACTCACCTCTCCAATAGAGCAACAACTGTAGATTTTCCATTTCCAGAAGCGCCAACTATAGCTACAGTTTTACCAGCTGGTATTGACAGGTTGAAGTCATTCAGTACAACCTATATTCAAAACAATTTTCAAGTGAATTCACTACGAAAAATTTAAAAATAGCCTACCTGTTCTGGTCTAGAAGGATAAGAAAATTTGACACTTCTAAATTCAATGTTGCCTTTTAGTTTATCATCCGGTATTATCCTACCACCGACCAGGGGTATTTTGGGTTTGACGTCCATGTACTGAATTTATAAAGAAAAATTATATGAATGTGGATGATTCCCTCCAGATCTAGAGTATTAATATCCATTCTCATATATGACCAACTATCAATTTAAATACTCACCTCAAAAACCCTTGTTCCAGCTGCCATTCCCCTTATCACTGAACCAAACAACAAGGAAATCTGGGCGAGAGATCTCTGAATTGTTTGAGAAGCCATCAAAAAAGCCATCAGCTCTCCCGGTGATAGTTGATTTGAGGATAACAAATATCCTCCCATGTATATTGTTCCCAACACCATACTGGCACAAAAAAAAAACAGGGTGAAATTTAGAATTTCTATATGAGGGAGACGAATATGAATACGAATATGTGTGAAGTTGACCCAGCATTTTTCGATTTTCGAAAAAAAATTTTGTGTTGGCTTGTGGTGCTTCGTGTCGTTGAAATTTTCCTTCAATCCATACGGTTCTCAAGATATTTCACATACCGTATAAAATGGCCTAGGTGAGCACATTTATTTGAGTTAAAACATGTGAGCTCTGCCGTTTGAATTCCCGACCGTTTTCGTCCAAAGATATTACTATATATGGTACTTACCTGTTTGCTGGGCTAGGCTACGTTGCCTTAGGGCGATCGGCCACCGAATGCGAAGTTGAACGAAGCTCAGCGTTTTCAATGCTAAATGATGAGCTACGTCACTCGATTCGTAGCTTGTCGATTATTAGCATCGAAAACTCTCAGCTTCGCTCAACTTCGCATTCGGTGGCCGATCTCCCTTAGTTGCCAATTCTCCCGCCTCTGGAACAATGTTACTGATATCCATATCGCTATTATACGTTATGAATTATCATAAGCACTAATATTCAAACCATGTTCCTTATTCACAAATGAATACGAAAAGAATGAATCTGACAGCAAATGGCAGATATTATCACAGGCAGTACAGGCACTTATGTTCTTATGAAATCGTAGATTCACGAAAATGACAATCGCCTGGGTACTAGTGTACCCAGGACGTAAAGAGTTTAAGGACGAAAAATACGAAAATTTGTACGTTTATATCTCCTTTTGTTTATATTATAACCTATATGAACAAAGGTAATGTGTCATTTTTTTGTTACAGCCGACGAAAAATCAAATTTGGACAAAGAAAAACGAATATGCTGGCCTAACTTCTCTCTGAGCTCTTGATTTTTCGGAAAATAATCATGATTTCAGTGAAAATTTCAACGGCACAAGTTACCACACATATAGAACAATTTATTGCAGTTTTCCATTCAGAAAGAACAGGAAACTCTAGGTTTTTGATTCAATTTGGCGATTTTTCATGAGAATATTTAAAGCAGAATTCAGCACAAATGTAGCAGAAATCTTTCCACTCATTTTCGGGATGAGAAAACAAATGTGCTGGGCTAGCTTTCGCGATATTCCGAGAAACTTGAAGGGCTCCTGCGAACATTCGAACCTGAGCACATGTTTAGCCTAATCTATTTCAGCCATTAAAACCCAAATTTTCAAAAAGTGCTGTGATGGCCATTTTAAACATTTTGTGAAATATCTTGCCAGAACAGTTTGGAATAAAGAAAACCTTTCAACGGCACAAACCTGAAACAATCCACCACAAAAAAGTTTTTTCGAAAATCAAACACATTTTTGAAATTGTGGCATAAAATACTGAGTGAGAAAATACATATTATGCTATTTCCAATATAATCGGAAGTCGCCCTACTGTGAAAATATTCTATTATTATGTACGCCCCAGCTGATGACTGGAAAGGTCTAAAGCCGGCCACAGATTTCGTTCTTTTCCATCCGTTCGAATCGCCGCGATTCGAACCGTCGTTCCAAAAGCGCCAAAAACCGATGTGTGTGGTGAAAAACCGTCGTTCTGAATCGTCGGTTAAAATATCTGTCCGAGTCTGAATTTTGGAACGACGGTCCATCGGTTGTCGTTCCAAACCGACAGTGTGTGGGGATTTCGTTCAGAATCGGCGATTATTTTTCATTAGCGGAGAGCAAATCGCGTCTAGACCATATTGGCGTACTGTTTTTGTATCATTTTATTTAGTTATTTCAGCAACGATGGGTCAGAAGACAGCTAACAAACAATTTATTACAGATTTCATCGATTTGTACAGGCAATTTACAGAATTTTTCAAATTTTTATCTGACACAGTAACCGCGGCCGCCACTGCTGAAAGATATTTCCTCTTCTTGACGTACAGATCCGAAAACGACTGAAAAATAACTGAGAGGATATACCGAAGTGTGTGGACAAAACAGGACGGAGATCAGAATCGTCGGTTCGAATCGCGGCGGTACGAACGTATAGAAAAGAACGAAGTCTGTGGCCGGCTTAATGCCGCCCACAGACTTCGTTCTTTTCCATCCGTTCGAATCGCCACGATTCGAACCGTCGTTCCAAAAAAGCCAAAAACCGATGTGTGTGGTGAAAAACCGACGATTCGGAACGACGGTTTTTCACCACACACATCGGTTTTTGGCGTTTTTGGAACGACGGTCCGAATCGTGGCGATTCGAACGGATGGAAAAGAACGAAGTCTGTGGGCGGCATAAGGCTTTGTACACATGAGAGCGTAAGACGCCGCGCCGCGTTGAGCGCGCGTACATGTGTAGGCTCCAATGCCCAGTCTAGTAACTCGAAGCGCGCTGCAAACGCGACGGTCGAAGTGAAAACTACAAACGCGCGCTCAACGCGGCTTCACTAAGGTGTACTAAGCCTAGTAGTAGGGCATTTCGGATCTGCTGACTGTGACTTGACGGGATTGCTCAAGTGTTGGATTATTTCATGTTTGGCATGTCATTTCCAGTGGTCTATACTTATGAATTTTCTAAGAAAAATGTCGTTCAGTGAATATTATTTATCCCTCACTGGTGATATGAAAGTGCAAAATAAAATAAAATTGACAATTATTGACAATATTGACTCATACAATTTTAATTTTGGTGATCATAAATGTCAGTTACTAAGTTTGAAATAATACACTATGTCGCCTTTCTCTGCTCTTACCGCTCTTGTAATCAAGTGGAGTAGAAAAGATTCGATAACAAGATTAGGAGTAGAGAAAGGCAACAAAGTATATTTTTCGAACTTAGTGTAATAGATGTTTTGTTTGCTCCTCAGCATGATGTCAATCCCAAATGTCCTTTTGAATATATCAGTGTACAAAAAACTGCCCTATGCATTTTCAGTTCAATAATGCCCCAAGTTCTCCCATAAATTTCCAGTGGACGGTCTATACCAATCATCCCTTAGAAATGGGAATGGGGTTAGTTGTAGAAAGAGAAGACAGCAAAGAATTTAAGATATGATAGTCAAAAGTAAAAAAACCCATAAACCCAAGAATTTAAATACACAGTTGCATTCCCCTCCACTAAAAAACTATAACTGACTCATACAGGCATAACTAATTCCTAAAACAAATTTTTTACCCATTTAAAAATAAATTTGTTCCAGCTTGAAACCAACCAATTCCAAAACCCAAACTTATATTCAAGTCCATTGCTAAGGCAGCTTCAGTGTCAAATAGATATTCCTCATCCTCTTCCATAGCGAATGCACGCACAGTTCGAATGTTAGAAACTGCTTCGTCTGCTACAGCAGTAGTTTTTTCTCCCTTCAAAAAAAGAACAAAAGTCCTCAATATATTTCAACTTACATGAAAAATCTTAATCACCTGAACTTGAGCTCTAATAGATATACCCCTCAATAATGTTCCAAATATTGTTCCTACAGCTATTATGCTTGGAACACATAAAAGAGTAATCAATGTCATCTGTGGTGAAATCATAACTAAGGAGGCTGAGCACCCTATGATTTGAGTGACAGCTCTAAGACCTCCTGAGACTATCTGTTTGAAACTGCTTTTGAAATCTTGAATATCAGAAGTTAATCTAAAAAATAAGATACCTGAACTATTCTATAAAAAGCTCTAAATACAAAATGAACCTGTTGATAACTTCCCCAGTTCTATGTTCATCAAAGAAACCAACATCTTGCTGCAAAACTGCTTTGAAGAGATCCCGTTTCATATTGAAAGCCATTTTTTCTCCTAAGTTTGACAGCATGTGAATGTAGAAAAATGTTGCAAAAGCCTAGCGGACAGAGGTAGTAATATGTAATGAATAGGATATTCTAATTGACTCTTAACAACCTTATAAGAATTTAAACATCCATTATACAATATTGAAATTATAAGAAGATAGATAAGTCCTTATCCCAGAATAATCTTTTTAGAAGTCTATTATTACTTATATTTCTATCAATTTGAATTAGTTGAGTCACTACATAACTTTCTATGTGTAATTAAATTACAATAATTCATACAAACCTGCATTCCATACATGGCAGTTATCTTGATGCTTGGAATTTTCATTTCTTCAAAAAACAATTTACTATTACTTGTTTCTCCAAATCTAGAAACAATATTTATTATATTTCCTATTACTAGAGGTATTTGTATATTGAGGATAGCAACAATTAAGGCACCCTAAAAAAAAATCAACATTTGTAACAGATAACAATTGAGTGAAAAAATGTATTTTTGTGAAGATATAAATGATAAAAAAGAATTTTATGAAATCCACTCACTGCTACTGCAGCTATAAAATAAATAAAATGAGGTTTCAGATATTTCCATAATTTCTTCCAATTGAAGGGGACATTTTTTGTTGATGAATCTCTGAATCCCGCTAATCTTGTTTTCTTCTCACATATTACCCTGTTATTTCTTACAACAATAGCTGCAATACTTCCACCACACAAACATATCCCAACAGCAGAGTATTTTTTCAATGAATTGGTTACTTTAGTTCTAGTACAATGTGTGGGTTGAATCGCATAATTAAATTGTCTATAGGCTTTAATAAATAGCGAATTACTCCTAAAAAGTATATACATGAGTATGGAAAACTGGAAAAAATTCTTTTTAAATTCACCTCAATAGTTTGCTGATGTTAAAAATATTCAAATATAGCTGCGACATATTTAATTGGGGAATAATTGTAGTATTATTATTTATTATGATTATTATGTAATATCACACTGCCTTCATTATCATCTTGTAATCAAAGATTATCTTATATGTAATTCATGTAATGTTTGAATGATTGAAAATATAGGGAACAATGTTTTGCAAGGTGATTTTCGAATTTGACATCTCAACATAACCTAGAAAATAGCAAAGAGAAAATCTTTGAAAATAGTTACATAGAAAAGCATGTCAGGAGTTTCTTCTTTTTATCACTCACTTTCAATAAAATTTATCATCCTAATAACTGACAAGTTCATACGTTTGTCATAGTCGTAAGATTATTTGAGTCTGTATTATTATGGCTGATGAAAAGGATGATCCTGCGGCAACCCCAACAACAGAAGTCAATGAGCAAGCAGGTGCAACTTCTGCAGTCCCAGCAGCGACAGCCGTTCAAGATATTGTTCAGCCCTTAAAAGACGCTGAACATGAGAAACGTATGTATATAAATTTTGAAGTTGTTCACTTTAGTAGGTGAACGCTTTTTCTCATAAGTGTAAATTTCGAAAACCTCTAGCAAAGATCTAGTGATATTCCAACATAGGAAAAAACACAATGAGTAATATATACGAATCCTGTTCTGGAACTACCCAAAATGTTATTACATATCTCAGGCCTCTGGCAACTCGTAACGTTTTACTAGTTTCAAACTACAATCAACAGAGAGTTGCCTCTATTGAGCGCAAATGTATGAGATTTTTAGATAGGAAGAGAAAATTAGAAGCTTCTTCTGGACCATGGTTGGCAACCAGTAGACTCTGTAGCATCCCTGTATCTACCCAGGGCACTTGTTCCATTTCGAATGTTTTGTTTCATCTTAGGCTCAACTCATACGTACCATTTTCCAACCACAAAACCGTAGTAGATATGCGTATGGTCCGTATATACACATATTAATTGTTTGAACCGACTGCAAGTAGTGGTATGGTATGTGTATGTATACATACGTACGATGCTTTTCCCTGCTCATTTACCACTTCAACAAACTTTGTAACGGCGTTTCATCGTATGTCTCGAGCTTTCTTCAAATGGGAAATGGCAAACCTCTCCCTGGTGGCTTCGGAGTCGGAGACAATTTTCTCTCTGTTATCTTGGATGTTAGCTATAATTGAAGAAAGTCATAATCCGAGTTCTCAAATTTATTCGAAGTTTCGAAATAAGGAACACAAATGCGGGCTCTGTTACCTACACAACTGTAAAATCCACCGATTCGCAGGGATATAATCTAGTACCAGTCAAGTGTAGAAAGGATCCGATCTCGAACGCGCCACGGATATTACGGGTTCGTTCGCCAGCCGAAACCAAGACTTTCACTTAGCAGGTGAAGGATTCAGAAACTCAGCTTAAAAAATTACGGGTTTTCTGCTCCCAACCGTTTCAGAAATATATCAAACATCGCCCTCAGTCTTTCTAATTCATTTCAATCTACTGTTTCATAAGAAAAAGTACATCTATATGTTACAGCTCAGCAAATATACCTGTTGGAAAAAATCATAGTACGCCACTGGATTGCTATCAAAAAAGTGTCTGTTTAATGTTTTCATTTCAACATCCTAGCTCAAGCAGAAACGGAGATAATGACCAAAGTTGAAATTTAATTTTGACCTATAACTCGCAAACAAAGGAAAATGAGTAATGCAGTTGATGGCATTATTAGTTTCTAGAAAAAAGACGACCACGCACATTACGTAATGTGCCATGCATTTTCTTCTATCTCGTTGGGTTGAAAAAGTTGTAATTCAGGTATCACCAATTTTTCCCACCCTGTACACAGGGTATACATTATTATTTGAGTTTTCTTCTATGAGAGGTCCTAACAATCATATGACAACCCTTTACAGGGTGTTCCATAACGACAATCTTTTTTTAGCAAATTCCGAATGTTTTACGAAAAAAGTTCTTTCTCATATGTACTCGTGAGGCTATCTCAATGGACAAGAAATCAGTACACATGGTGTGTTTTGATGTTTCTTTCGATTCCTCACATGAAGAGGTCATTACAACGGTGAGAAAACCTCATATAGGCTACTCTATGACGAATTGGTTCAGTTCCAAATATACTGAGATATCCATAAGATGATTCAGATTTCACAAAATAAACACGTTGTTCTTTAATAATTATTGAACTTGATGTATTTTATTGAAGAAAATTGTCATTAGGTATATGTTTTTGAATAATTATGAATTAATGGTCGTAGACAGGTAGAGGCCAGGTTGGGCACAACCTCCCCCATCCCAGTACTGGGACCCATTGGCTTAGCGGTTTTTTTTGGGGCCTGGAAGCTCAAAGTTATTTTTATGGTTACTACACCAGTACTGGGATGGGGGAGGTTGTGCCCAACCTGGCCTCTATCTGTCTACGACCATTAATTCATAATTATTCAAAAACATATACCTAATGACAATTTTCTTCAATAAAATACATCAAGTTCAATAATTATTAAAGAACAACGTGTTTATTTTGTGAAATCTGAATCATCTTATGGATATCTCAGTATATTTGGAACTGAACCAATTCGTCATAGAGTAGCCTATATGAGGTTTTCTCACCGTTGTAATGACCTCTTCATGTGAGGAATCGAAAGAAACATCAAAACACACCATGTGTACTGATTTCTTGTCTTTATGTAAGGATTTTATGTACATAGAATAAATCTTCTGCGTTTTTCTCACGAGGAAGTTGAAACTACAGAGTGAGAACCACATAAAGCTCGTTTGAAATTACCTAGTCATTGAAGAAAACAGAATCCAAGAACCATGTGTACATAATATTCCTTATCGATTTCGGTTATGTACCTACACCTTTACCTATGTACCTACATATGGAAAACTAGTTTTTATAAACATTCTGTATATCGAGAAATGACCGAAGCTCTCATGGAACAGCCTGTATAAGATTTCATAATACATACATACATTACATACGATTTCATCATGCAAGGAGAGTTGAATAATATCAAAGAACATCTTGTATAAATAACAATCACATTCAACATAAATGTACGAACACACAATATGAATGAATTTCAATATTCATTAAAACAGAAACACATCGTATTACGAAAGCAAAACCTCTCATCAATCCCTCTGTATATATATGGAGAAATAATCTATGTCGTCGTAGAACACCCTGTGCATCAAGACTGAGTTCTACCTATTTCGCTAAATTCCGACTTTGAAGTCGGAATTTCACGAAAAATATTTTTAACCCTCTAATACCCAAGTCCGCCTTGAGACTGGTTGCATATAACATATAAGTGGATAAAAAATTATTCTGCCCATGTCCGCCTTCAGTATAGGTTCATTTTGTGTGTACAGGTGTTAATGTAAATCAGTTAACTATTTGCGAAAAAAAGATGTAGATTATACATAAGCTAATTTGAAACTATACGGAAATAATTTTAAAAAAGAAAAAAAACTCGGGCATTAGAGGGTTAAAATATTATGTGGCCCTTATACGCTAAAAAAATCAAATTTCATTACAGCGTCCAACAGTTTTGTGGTTGCGTTCTCGTTGGAAAGTGGTACATGTTAGTAATGCCTTATTCACACGTTATGGGCATTGACGTTTTATATGTATTTACGAGTACGTATTTGGGCATTCACGATAATTTGAATACCAGGTGGTTATAATCATATAATGCATATAATAGTTTGATCGGTTCCTTATTTTAGAGCCTGAAAAACTAATGCAAAAGCAGAAAATCCGTGCATTTGAATTTTGTTTTACTTATAAAATAACCTTTCAGTTCATTCCACCCAGGCGAAGACAGAAACTTTAGAATTAGCTGGAAGGAAAAGAAGTATAGATGAGAAAAAGAAAGAATCGCTAGGGTAAGCCTTGATTATTATACCTAGAGATATTACCTCCATGAAATTAGTAGTGTGATGCAGTACCTACAGTTGGAGATAAATTATTTATTTTTATTTCTCGATCTACAACGTATCACTATGGCAAGAATATACAATTCGCACCAAGAAGATATGGAAGGAGGGTCGATAGACGACCTGAAGTCGACTTACATTTGCTACTAGGGTGTAGCCGTAAAAAAATCCGGCGGTGCCAAGCAATTAATTCGAATAATTTATTTCTCATACATGCTCTAATTCTAACTTTACTGAATAGTGAAATTATTTTCATTTTCCAACACTTCCATTGACTTAATCATTAGATATCATTTCAGCACAAAAGTCATTTTAAATTATCTTCTTTCTGTGCTACCCCACTGCTTACGAACCTAAGTCTGTTAATCACCCTTCACCCTTCCATTCGGTCCTTAACAGAATTGAGCCTTCTTCTCTATATCTTCTGATTTGCACACGAATTTGTTAGTCTCATTTCTAATTTATATGTTGTCATCACCTGTTCAGTGTTCATCTATGTTTATTCACAGCCTTCTATCTAAGAATAGGAAGATTTAGAAACGCCGATTATACCGGATGTTTTCTAATTGAGTGTCAATGTTTATGGGGGTGATTTTTGGGCCCATTTCAAGAAAAAAACTTGATATGAACATATGTCCTAAACGTCTTACCTTTGAGATACAGGATGGTAAATTTTTCAAAAATAAATCATTTATATTCAATATCTACAATACCAAATATTTTAATGAAATTTGTCATACATGTATACTATGAATCAAGAGGCATTTTTTAATGTATCACTTTCTTCTTAATTTTCACCAGTGGCGTTCGTACGTAATTTGACCTACATATTTTGGCAGACATGCATAGTACGCCACAGATTTTTCCTCAAATAAAAATTATTTTTGAAATTCCCAATCATTTCTTACCAAAGTTGATCACTTGCTTTTTTCAATGCGAATCACGGTTTCCGCTTAAAAAAATAAAAACCGTTTCTCTGCATGATCATAACAATATCCTTAATACATACCTACATATGACAATATCACCATGAAGAAACATACGTAGATTTTATTTTTTTTTGGTGAAACCCGTGCGTCGGACTGAAAAAATTCAAGAGATCGAATTTGCTCATAGTTGAATACAGTCAGTGGCGTGCCACTGACTGTCTGAATAATACCACCCTGTATCTCAAAAGGTAAGACGTTTAGGATATATGTTTATATGAAGTTTTTTTCTTAAAATGGGACCAAAAATCACCCCCATAAATATTGACATTCAATTAGGAAACACCCTGTATAATCCTTGATAGAAAGCAAGAAGATGTAAGCTAGACGGTATCTTGTTAGAATATAGTAATAGGCCCAATACCAGAGACTCTGCCCAATACAGTTCAACGCCTGTTGGAAGGGTGTTGGGTGATGATTAGCAAGGTCCAGGGCCGGATTAAGACCACTTGACAGCCGTTTTTTTTTATGTTTCACGAGATTGAATTTTTGAAAACTATCGCGACCTTATTTTTTATTCGCTATAATATAATATAACTTTATTGTCCAAACAGGCTCTAGGCCCAATTACAGGACACTGGTAATATCTTAAGTTTATACAAACAGTAAAAAAATCAAAAACAAAATATTCACATATACAGATATAGATATAACAAGTGACAACAAATTCAACAAAAGAAAAAAAAAATATATATTTATTCTCGAATGAAAGTTTTGGAGGCTTAACGACTACTAATGGGCCTCAAACAGCAACGCTTTCAATTCCCTCCTGAATCGAGACAGACCAACGAAACTGGCATCCATATTTCGGCAGCACAGATTGAATCTACTGCACATCGAAAAAAGTGGGGATCTACTAATAATATCGGAAAAATAAAATTTTTGCTCTACTTTTCGGCATTTGAGATTACGGAATGAAAATGCATATTTTCAAAATGTCTGCAGCTCTTCCAATTTCCTCCCAAGCATCAAATTCAAAATGTTTTTTATTGAAAATATTTCAACTTGTTCGTCAGTTGTACGTCCACAGACCAAGTGTTATTTCCTTTGAGCCTGCGTTTAAAACTGACAACTATCGGATCGCTCCGAACGACGCAAGGGCTCAATACGTCCAGACAAAACCGACGACGGAAGTCATAAAATTTTATGGGGTTTTCATTGACGTTGAACGAACCGTTTTTCAGTGAGTACGCGCCTGAACATGATGAAAAATTCAAGAATATTCAATTGAAAAACACAAAACGTTTCTCATATTTTTCAGACAAAGAAGTTGGTAGTTATGAAAGACAACATATTTTCAAAATATGTATCGCAAAATAATTCCTGCAACCAGGAAAGCGTTGAATTGAGCTTTGTGCCTTTGTGCTTGCTCCACTTGATCTAAGCACTCACTTTCATCTTTGCACAATGAACACCCACCAATGAAATATATTATGACGTAAATCGACAGTACAGTTAGAAATGCAAATTAGCACTCAGACAATAAGAAATCGCCTCAGAGAATATGATTTAAGGCCTCGTGTCGCGGCAAGAGGCCAAATTCTTACCCCAGCCCATCGAAGGGCGCGTTTGGATTTTGCGAGAGAGCATATCCATTGGGAAGAGGCCGATTGGGAAAGAGTTCTCTTCACAGATGAGTCTAGATTCTGCCTCTACCATTGTGATCGACGTTCCCTTGTATACAGACGTCCAAATGAAAGATATGCTCAGTGCAATTTCCTGAATACTACTGGTTTCGGGGGATGATCGATTATGGTATGGGGTGGAATATCTTTGACTGCTCGCACAGACCTAGTGGTCGTTGATAATGGAGCTATGAATACTGATAAGTATATAAGGAACATTCTTGAAGAGCATGTAGTGCCATTTGCCCCATACATTGGTAAAAATTTCATTTTTATGGACTATAATGCCAGACCCCATCGTGCGCGTATCGTTCAGGAGTACCTTGAAGAGGTTGAAGTCTCTCGAATGGAATGGCCAGCAAGAAGTCCAGATCTCAATCCGATTGAGCAGATTTGGGACAACCTCAATAGAAGGCTGAGAAGTTCAGAAAATCATCCAGCTATTCTTAATGACTTAGCAATCCAACTCGGAGAAATCTGGGAAGGATTAGATCAGAACATTTTAAGATCACTCATTTTGAGTATGAACCGTCGTTGCCGAGCTGTAATTAACGCAAGCAAGAGGTGGAAATTCCAAGTATTAAAAATCACTTATCAGCATTTCAGTATTTTGAAAATTGTTCATTTCTCTTCTTTCACATAAGATTCGGTGAATTTTTCTTCCATTTCATGTGTCTTGTTTCGTTCAAAACCTTCCCGAGAGAACATACAAAATAAGTTATACAGTCAATGTAGAGTTAACTTTCATTAAAATTGAGATTTTCAGAATGTGCGTTAATTTTTTTGCGCAGTGTATTATTTGGAATCGGTTTTCTCGATTTCAGTGATTTCCGTATTTAGTGACTGTTACTAACAATGAATTCGCCCCCAATACTGAATTCGCCCTGGGCGATTGCCCTTTTTGCCCTGGGGTTAATCCGGCCCTGGCAAGGTCAAGAGCAATTGACAAAAACTGTAGTCTTTAGCAGTGGCGTAGCATAGACAATGGGTAAAGTTAGAAAAAAATAATTTAAATTACCTTCAACTTTTGTGCTGAGACCTTGTTTATCCATTGGAAGTGCTGCAGATACTTTTACAGTAGTCGATTTAGTGGGTGAGAATTAAATTGATGAAATTTATTGCACTGCACCCCCTAATGCGTGCAAGCATTAGGTAAAATCGCTTCAAGAGAGCCAATCAAGTTGTGAATGGGAGGAAGAATGGCTTTTGAAAGAGATGAGTAACAATGAGAACATTCAACATTATTGCCCACCCACGAGAGTAATCCTTTGCATGTTGCATGATTCACACCGGCGCCGACACTTTGTGTCTGGCTATAGACTAGGTAGGACTTCTAACTGAAGTACTCTGGGTCACTCAGGTGTTGTCACACGCTACGTCACTCTCTCAACCATCCAATATGCCATCACTCTTCCAATTGCGCCTCCTTTCTATATCCTCCTTAGATGGCTATCAAAGATTATAGAGTTACTTAACTCTATAATCTTTGATGGCTATGTTTTAAATGTCAATTATTCGGTTTACGAGATTGACAATAAGACGATATTACCAATCAATATGTTTGACCGTAAAAATTCACTAAGAAGATATTAATGTGTCTTACCGGCGATCGTTATATTTTTCGGTCATTCTTAGAGTGAATTAGAACGGTAGTATTCAAATTCACACCCAAAGTGGAACGGAAAGGCTCCTTAGAATCTAAATCTTACCGACCCATATAGTCCGAGAGCTGGCAGCAAAAACAACTACCTCATAAGTTACCAAAGATTTGGTTTGGTACTTTGATTCAACTTTATAATGTGAACTTGAAACCGTCCGTCTGCCGTGCGTGAGTGGTCGCCTTATTGGATAAAAAAAATTGAAAAGATGAGAAAAAATCGATTAGAACCTCCTCATCAGTTACCACTGTAATTTTTGTGTCAAATTTTCAATTAATATATCACTAATCGAAATTCAGAAAGAAAACATTGGCAGACGGTCGCATTCTCAAGACAGACGGCCTAAAAGTATAACTACCTGAGGTACGTAGTTCACGTAGATTCGCAAAATTTGTCGCGGTTTTGAACCAATTGTGATTTTTCCTGATGTGAATATTGTCTTTTGAAATAAGAGCTTACATGTATTTTAAAAAGCGTCATCAACTTCTTCACAAGGGATATCAATTTCGATTGCCAGATCATTTTCATCATTGAAAGTTATGAGGACGAATAGAAAAATCGGCATACGGTCGCATCCTACGAACAGGTGGCTTCAATTCTATGAATATGTTAAAGGCCTTGTGTAATTATTCGCAACAACAACGGATACATTAAGGTCGTCAAGCAGAAATTTCATGTAAAAAATGAGCAATTTAAAATTAATCTCATTTTGTGTATATTGTTTAGAAAAACAGGAGCCAAAATACAACAAAAAATTGCAAAGATAACACACATTGAAAATCTGAATAGCTAACAAAGAAAAATGAATAAATAATTGTTATCTAATAAGAAGTATTAAAATTTAAATTCTAACTCAGTACGTTAATTATTAATTCATCGATTAATCTTCATCACTCCTCGCACTGTGGAATACTTATCTTCTTCTATGTCTGGAGTTGGTTTTCACATATTTCTTGAATTGTAGAAGGGCTCTGTTCGTGGTCCAATAACGCATTTCAGTTTGTATCTTCCATCAACTAGAAGCCAGGCATGTTTTCCAGAATAAAAAAAAAGCGGATGCACTTTTCAGACGTAATTCCAGATGGCGCAAACTTGATTAACCCTTTCCATTTCATTTCTAATTTTTTTTACGAGGTGGCATTAAGCATCTATCACAATTTTTTTCTTTCTGAAGCTTTATCTGCCTGTCATGCTTTAATAGGCGGTGATTATACAGCATCATTTACTGATGCACACAATTATATAAGCATTTTAGTATTATTGAAAAAGATCCCAATATTGCCAAAATTTCTGCGTCTTCTTGACATTCTCAAGAAACATTAAAAGAGCAAATTCAAGGCATTTAAGAATTTGTATGCTGCATGTATGGCTATGCTGATAAATAAAGTAGGGCTGGATTTGTTCCTTAAAAAGAAACTATGGTAGTTCTGTGTCTCAGGCATGTAATTCATAAAAAAAAGAAAAAAAAATTATGGGAGCTTGATGTCACCATGTTAAAAGGTGCTTATAAATGAAAAAAAAGTGCGAATCAAATTTGCGGCATCTGGAATTACGCCACAGAAGCCTATTCGAATTTTTTGATACTGAAAAACAAGTCTGGCTTCTAGTTGAGGGAAGATAAAAACTGAAATGGTTTATTGAACCACAAACCCCTTCTGCACTTCAAGAAATATGTGAAGACCAAACTCCAGGCATACGAGGAATGTTGCCAAAGTTCTGAAATTTAGCTGGAATTTTTATAATTTTGTTAATTCTTGTCAATATCACAGTGTGAATTTTCAACATAATCTTATGTTGCATACGATTGAATGTCAATCTGGGAGGACTCTCTACATCTTCTGAAACTCTTTGCAGGAGCAAATCGACTATTATAATTTTTTAATCGATTTTGTTTCAGAGACTGAGAGTGAAAACACTAAAAAATCTCAGAAGATATAATTTTTATTTTTAACTGAATATATTCATCTCAACCTGATGAGTGATCTTATCCATATACAATATTGAATAAATGATAACGGGAATTTGGACTGATTAAAAAAGTATATATAGTGATGTTACCTGAATCATTTATAACTTGGCCAACGTTTCGGACACTATTTGTACTTTCTCAAGGCTGCAATGATACGAATTCATAAATCATACATCCAGAAGAACACAACTGACACTCAGCTCGTTATAATATTTCTCTTGGTAATGAATCTTTTTTTCGAAGTTCGATCAAAAAGTTTGGTTATTGTATCAAATTATTAGTTTATCTTATCTTTCTTATGTTAGTGAGTCGGTAAATCTGTTCCTTCATAACAAATGTACTTCTCAGTTACAACGCATTAAAATCCACAAAACATCACAACTTATTAAAAATATCAAAAGTCAAGAGATTACAAAAGTATATCAAAGTCAGGAGTTGAAATAATATAAGCTACAAACCTCCAGTCAATGTATCACTGAACCAAAATGCCAAAACAATCTCAGCCTAATTTAAATATATTTCCCTCTGAGTAGTCACCGATAAACAGTACTTTACGATTCTGCAGACTCACCAAATACTCCTTGCAGATGCTGTATGGTTTCTTATGTTTCCACATCTACTTTTCACAAAAATAAAATCTGTCTTTGAGATTTTGCTGCCACTTTCATGATTACAAAAACAGTGATGAAAACGCGCCCCTATTAGTTAAACAACTGAATAATTAAAATATATTGAATAATCCTAATAAATATCTATTGTGATTAGTGCAATATTATTCAGTTGTATTGTGATGATTTCTCTGGGTGTGAAGGATCGATTGAAACAAGAACACTCTTCGCTTCTGAGCTGACATTTTGCTTTTATTTAAAAGTGCTGAAGCCCTGAATATGCTTTTACATAAAAGCGAAACGTGAGCTAAGAAGCAAAGAGTGTACTTGTTTCAATCGATCCTTCACAACCAAAGAAATCATCATAATACAACTGAATAATATTGCACTTGATAATTGCATAAACATGTTAAAACTTGTCTAGTACCACTAAAATTGGCTACAAGTTCTGCATATTTAATTACAGCACAATTCTCAGAACTTTGAAAACATCCCTCTTAGATGAAGATGAAGTATTTCACGGTGCAAGCACTGCAAGCAGTGATGGAGATAAGGCCATTAAATAATCGACTCATCGAGTTAGCATTTTCAATTTAACACTTTTTTGAATTTTCAATTGTGTGTTTTATCTTTTGTTGTATTTTGCTCCTGTTTTTCTAAACAATATCCACAAAATAAAATCAATTTTAAATTGCCATCTTTTCTTAGGATGCGACCGTATGCCGTAAGATGTTTCATTCGTCCTCATAACTTACAATGATGAATGATCTGGCAATCGAAATTGATGACCCTTGTGAAGAAGTTGATGGCGCTTTTGAAAATACATGTAAGCTCTTATTTCAAAAGACAATATTCACATCAGGAAAAATCACAATTGGTTCAAAACCGCGACAAATTTTGCGAATCTACATGTACTACGTACCTCAGGTAGTTATACTTTTAGGCCGTCTGTCTTGAGAATGCGACCGTCTGCCAATGTTTTCTTTCTGAATTTCGATTAGTGATATATTAATTGAAAATTTGACTTAAAAATTACAGTGGTAACTGATGAGGAGGTTCTAATCGATTTTTTCTCATCTTTTCAATTTTTTTTATCCAATAAGGCGACCACTCACGCACGGCAGACGGACGGTTTCAAGTTCACATTATAAAGTTGAATCAAAGTACCAAACCAAATCTTTGGTAACTTATGAGGTAGTTGTTTTTGCTGCCAGCTCTCGGACTAATACATACGTCTCATCATACATCTCTCCTGAAAACCATAAGAAATTATATGAGGGAAGTATGAAGCTCCATGAGAAATAGTTTGCCTTCAGAGCGCTTACATCGATTAATTATAGAGGTAGAAGGCAATCTCGTTGTAGAAGAAATTCTACTTGGTTCGGAGATATTTAGGGTGCATTTGTTAACACCCTCCACTCTTCCATTTGCCATGCTGCTAAACGCAAGGGGGTAGGGAGTAGATATCTCCATTGTTGAGTAGATATCAGCTATGTTGAAAAGGACTGGCTAATGTCCCTTATTTTCGAATTAAGGAAAGAGTTGGACCATAAGGGTGTTTACGCGACTTCAAAACTTGGAATCTTATTCTGTGGAATATAGGACAGAATTGGAAATGAGTGACATTTGTTCCATTATTGATTGTAGTCTGCCTACAAATATGGGGCGGTACAATGTTTGAAAGAACTGGTATTGAATAGTTATAATTCTCATAGAAAGATTGAACTGTGCATCAATTTTTCGCACATGAGCATTATTAACCCAAACGGGGCAACAATATTCAGCAGCGGAAAAAACCAAAGATAGAGCTGGTTATTATTCCTTATATGATTTTCAACTTCAGATGCAAATTTTCCAAATGGGCTTTGAAATTCAGCGTGGAATCCAGCTTAACTTCTAGAAATTCTGGTTTGAAGTTATGTTCCAAAAAAGAATAGGTAACCGAAAACTACGCTCAATTTTCTGAATTTTTGATGATTATTCGAATGGAAACACGAAACCTCGGTTTTATTTGGGTTAGGACGCAAACGCCACTCGAAAAATTAATTCCTCGATATGTCCAATTCTGTAGATAGATTATTCTCTATACATCTTAATCAGAATGACGGAATGCGAGTGCAATATCATCAGCGTAAGTATATAAATTTCTCAGAAGAAGTAGTAGGGATATCACACAGATATGATAAATTCAAAAGAAGTGGTCCTAAACTGATCCTTGTGGAATACCCTTATTCAAGGTTTTGAAATTACTTCTATTTTCATCAACAAAAACAAAAAAGACGAACCATTTTTCCGTACTTTCCATACAGATGTGAATAAAGTTTGAAAATTAAACCATCCTTCCATTCACTTTCATATGCTGAAGATAAATCCACAAATGCTCCTCTTTTGAGTTTATCATTATAACCTGTTTCATTGAACGTGGTGAGGCTCAGAACCTGGTAACAACAATTAAAATTTTTGCTGAAACCCCCCACACAATTTTGGAAAGAGTCTTCTAGAGTCGATTCAATCCTAAGAAGAATTCGCCTCTCCAAAATTTTGAAAGGAACACTCAATGAACCAAAATGGGTCGATAAACTACTAGTATGGTTTTTATACTATCCGTATTCGTAAGATTAATGCAATTTTTGATATTGAAACATTTTTTCTTCTGTTTCAGAGCCAGACGGAGTACATTGAAAGAAGTGAGTATACACTATAATATCTATTGTCCAGAATATTTCTCTTCTGCAGTAGATAATATGAAAATATTCCTGAATTACTTTTTCACCTAGCAAACAGAGCATACGGCAGAAATGTGTTCAAATCTTTGAGGTTCAAGTTTCAAATAGAACAATAGATAATAATTTCAAATGGCGAAGTGTCTTGATCAAAGTCACATTAGAATTCGAAGGGAAATCGAAGACTGTGATAATTTATTGAGCATTCCTTTAAGGACCGGTACTTCTGGTATGTGACAAAACATAAAAATATTGTAGTCTCGGCGTCGTAAATATCCCAATGAAAATATTTGAAGTAGTTGGAGGAAGATTATCATGAAAATTGGTTAAAAGAATTTGATGATATATTACTAGCCTTTATTCGGAAAAAATCAGTTATCGCAAAACTTCGTTAGAGTAAATTCCTTGAGGACAGTTGTTTTTGTAACTCTCAATAGGAACCGCCTAAAGAGAGGCGTCAGCATAATGCTCCATTTATTTTTGGAAGAATTTTGGTATTCATTTCTTTGCTGTATCACGTTACCGAGAATAAATCTACAAAAAGACTAAAAAACCATACTATCGGTGCGAACAAACTTATAATTTCTTAGGCCCGGTTCTCACTGGAGCGATACGATAAACGATGCGACCGATGATTCGATAAGCAACCCGACCCTGATCCGACATCGATCTGTTATAACCGGGCAAACGTAATGGAAGCAACTAATTCAGTGCACACTGAAGCGATCGCGATACTACACCGATAAATATCGAAATCGCGTCGGTTTGGGGGACACAGCAGCCAGGTCGCTTCAGCGACAGAAATGTGATTGAGAATCAAATCGGAAAAAGTAGCATAGAATTTCGTAATTGATTGACAATTAAGCGCTTGATTCGGCTATCGTATCGCTTCAGTGTGCACTGGAGTGTTGCTAAGATAAAAGTTACATCGGGCGATAAAAGATTGCTCATGTTGCATCGCTTATCGTTTCGCTCCTGTGAGAACCGCGCCTAAGGGCTACTTTCGACTGTCGTCGCCTTGGACATAAATAAGTCTAATCCACAATTTTAGGTTTTCTGAGTTAGAACTGTAGACAACTTCAAAGAAGCTCAAATCAAATTTTGTAGTGGTGAAGACATTCAATCGATTTGTAGCTTATTCGTTGTGTTCTAACAAAATTGCTAAAAGATCTAAGCATCAATTTATTTAAGTGAATAGAACCTAGCGGCTTGGACCGTTCCACTACTGCTTTCTACAGGGCTGATTTGAAATATTCAATAGGAGTAAAAAGTAGTAACCCACATTTGCCAAGCTTTGACTTGAATTCTATGGTTCTAGTCGTGAGCTAGTCTAGAGCGAAAAAAGTTCAAATGTGTTTTACTCGAAATTTATATTGAGTGTATTAGACCCATTCACGTCCAAGGCGACGCAGTGTGCCCTTCTGTGACTGAAGAGACCCAACCGTGACCTACAGATCCTTCGACACCATGGGCATGGATAGTCACTAACCAGATCTGGCCGCCGCTGTATTCTTCTCGAGTCTCCATTATAGCTGTGAACCAAAGACCGCCACTGTGATCTGTCTAATGCTAGTTGTTCCTAGTTATGATTGGCATTAACTGATTTTAGGGATTTATGCAATATATTCTTGAACCGCTTATACTGGCCTCCTGGTTTCCGAACTCCCTCTGTGAATTCGCCGTACAGAGCTAATTTTGGCAGTCTTGTGTCTTGCATCCTCAGAATGTGGCCGCTACATCTGAGTCGGGCCCTCGTTACTTGAGTCTCAATTGTTGTACAACTCGCGCGCTGCAAGACTTCTGCATTTTAAACTTTGTGGAACCATCTGATGTGCATTGTTTGTCCTAGATGACGTTGTTGCGTTTGTTCAAGTTGTTTAATGTGTCGCCTGTAGGAAGTCCAGATTTCGCTTCCGTAAAGAAGCGTTGGGATGACGACTGCTTTGTAAACAGCTTTCTTGTTCTTCAGATTGAGGTCGTGATTTTGAAACACTCTGTCCTTTAGCTTCCAGAATGCCCGTGATGCCGAATTGATACGGTTGTGTATTTCCTTGTCCAGGTTAGCCCTAGTATTTATTTGGTATGTTGAATACAAAACTGACAGAAATTATTCAGCAATAACTTTTTCAGATAAAAGCATTTAAAATGAGATTCTGAAGACAGAAATAAAAAACTAAGCAACGTAAAAATATTCGCTTTCTTTTATCAGTTGCAAAAAAATAACCGTCTTCAAGGAATTTCCTTCAAAAGCATGTACCTACATATTTCGAAAACAAAACATTTCCGGATATAGGATCATAAATGAAGTTTTCTTCCCATTTTAAGATGTAGCATATATTTTTAATTTTTTTTCGTGTAATATCGGATAGTAGAGCATCCACTACTACTAAAGGGTATTCCAACTGGAACGTACCATTTTGTTTTGTCAATCTGAACGCATTCCATGCACTGATTTGTTTGAATGTGGTTTTATTAGTTTGTTTATTACTCGATGTCATTTAGTCATGGCCAATTACTCGAACGAGCAAAATTTATAAATAGTTAAAACTTTGTATCGAAATAATGAATCAGTAATATTAACTTTATCCTTACGGTCGATGTTTGGTCGCCGAAACTAGTAAATTGGTTCGTAAATTGGTAAATTTTAGTCTACTTTTATTCTTAGTGATGTTCCTGTCATGTCAATTAGTCAAAGAAGTATAAGAAATGGTGCAAATATTGCGCAACAAGCAACAGCTCAAACCAGTCGATTCCCCGACGTTCACAAGCATTACCTAGGCCACTCCCAAACATAATTGTGGCGAATTTTGCGGAAGATTCTCTATCTTCACCCTTATAAAAACCAGCTTACTCTGGCTAGGAAGCGTCGGACTTTCTCAAGTTGTCAAATAGTGTCTGGATAAGATAGAAGCAGATCCCGAATTCCATCGAAAAATCAGCTTTAGGATGAAACTCATTTTTGGCTTAGTAGCTTCGTCAATATTCAAAATATCGCTATAGGGTCTACTGAAAATCCACAGGTTATTAATGAGAAATCTTAACATTCACTAGAACTAGCCTTCATTTCATTGATAATGGTGATCGCTATAAGCACATTTTGGAAGAGTTTTTGTTCACCGAGGTGGATGCCCTTAACATTGAGCAGATGTGGTTTCAGCAGCATTGAACGCGGACTCCTAGAAACGGGCATGCGGTGGCATTCATGATGGCAAAGTGAATACTTTCAATTTGATACTCCAAACAACCCTTTATAACGCTTGACTCCACCGAACTGCTGAAGCAAGTATGGGACCTACATAACGTCACTCGGATAAAATTATTGAGTAAACCTTTTTTGAGTTTCTGCAAAGGGAAAGCTCGCTTTCTGATGGATGGTAAGTTGACAATGATTGACATGCCGAGTTATTTCCCTGTTATTGGACGAGCTGGCTAAAAATGTCCTTTACTCGATAAATTGGAACTGAGGAAATTGACGGGTACACTTGAGGGACGCTGTTCTGTAAGTTATCATCTGCAGCACTGAGAGAGATGAGTCTTGCTTTGCCAGTGTGCACACAGAAATTAGGGTCAAAGTGTTTGCGAGTGGGTATTGGCCATCTCAGTGCTTCTCAGCCCATACACCAGTTGTTGGCTAGGATTTGCTAGAACCAATCTGAGATCTATAATAGCGGTTTTCACAGTACATTGTAGACTCAGAGCCCATCTTAAAAAACTCAGCATCGTCAATGACCCGCTCTGCAGACTCTGCTTAGAGGAGGACGAAACGTGACTGCCCGGCGGCAGACAGGGTCAGACTTGGAGTCTTTGGTTCTCCGAAGATGGTCCTAGAGGAACTCAAGAATCACTCCCCCTCCGACATAATCTCCTTTTTGAGTAGGATGGGACTGGAGGGAGAGATCTAGCTCTACGAGCTTGCCTGTGTGCTACAATAGATCGCTTGGTCGCAGTGGCAGGTTTGGTTTATCGGTCCAACACACCCAGCACTCAGTAATCGGTAGGTATTGTCCCATCGCTCCTCCGGAATCCAATCTATTATTGTCAAAAATACACCACCAATTAAACTAGAAATTGAAACAGTAAAAAACGTAACCCTTTCATATTCAAATTACAACTTCTAAGGTACATTATCCCTCAACCAATGCTTATGATGATCATGTCAATGATAACTGCGATAGCTTATTTTTCTCCATTTCGAAAAGTCCTCTGTTTAATCGAACCCTATCAATTTATCGTTACAGAGAACAGATTCTTTAAACAGCAGAGCGAAGATTGTTCTTGGAAGTATAATATCCATCAAGAAATCTGATACGGTCGGCGATTTCGGAGGCGAAAGAGGAAAAGTAAGTAACCATCAACGGGCATAGATTCAGACCTGAAACTATTCGGATCACAGTCGTGAATATACGTACCTGTCTCCGAGAAAATCGATTATTGTTATTATCATCATTTTCACATTTGAGTGCGATAAAGAACAGTTCGGCAAGATTCTCTATAGATAATGTGTTCTGATCAAAAGTATGAAACTGAGGTAAAGTTTTCTCTTCAACTTTTCCACTTAGAATAGCATATCAGCCCGAACTTCAAAACCTCTTGCAGATTGATGTCACTTGCAGATTTACATTTTCATTGAAATTCCGCAAGATGTGTTACTCATGTAGCTGCTTTCGAAAATCCAAAGAAGGATTCGAGACATTTTGCATCCCTTACGAAATTACCCCCAAATCAGTATTTCTCATTTTGATAACTACCAATAGACAGAAACTTTACATCAATTATTTTCAGTCAGCTCGTTACATGAATACTTACAAATTGGACTCTGAGAAACCATTCAATCCAGAGAAAGTGAAAAAAATTTTGGAGGAAATTCTACTCGAAGCTCTTGAAGGACCATACGATGAAGTAAAGTGTCCACTGAAAGCTAAACAAGCATCTGCTGCTATTCGTGCTAAAGTTAAGGAATTGGAATTCGATAGGTAGGTTATTATTGAGTTCAAAAGGTATAACCCCTTATACCCAATGATCCTATTAATAATGTCATACCAGATTTCTACCTTCGAAGTTCAAATTTTAATGAACGAATCGAAGGTGAAAAAACTCTGAGTAATGGGATGGGAGCTTGATTTCGTCAATAGGCTATGTCTGTCGATATGGAGTGTCGACTGTAGCAATATGTGTATTCAGGGTGATTTACTTAGACCTTCCACTTGATGATTCGGGAAAATTAGAGGCAATATTGAGCTGAAAATTTTTACCAAGGAGGTTTGGACATTAATCTATCCAACTGGATTGTTTTCATAGCCAGCAACTTTCAATTATATCGGAAACAAAACACTACTTTCTTATTTCAAATAACACGCCCTAAATATTTCATGGCAATGATAATTTCAAAAAAGATGGTTGGTTTATGAAGAGTTACTAAGAACTGAAACCTAAGAGAGGGAACAATCTAACCACAGATGGCAAACACGTGAATGCCATCTGCCAATTAAATTGATCCCATTCTTAGGTCTCTGTTCTTAGTAACTCTGTATTGTCCGTATTGTATGAACCTACCCTGAGTAATACCATTGAGTATTAAACTCAATGGGTTTAATACTCAATGGTAATACTTGGGAAATTGTATAAGTGTCTTTTCCTCGTTCTAAGCTTTTTAATTAATTCGTCAAAAATTTTGAGAGTATTTTTTCAAAATATTTTTCGCTTTCAGAGGTTTCAATCTGAGTTCTCTGTTTTTACGAAACAAAAATATTGAATTTAAAATTTTCCGTAACGTTTTGTTTTTCACCTAAAGTAATTATTTTCGTCATCTGGACATCAGACGTCAAATTAATCAAAAAGCGTAGAACGACGCCTACAACAAAACAGCAAACAAATGCTTTCCAAATAGTGAAGTTTTCCGCTCGACTTGAATAACTCTGAAACTATTGTATTTTGGCGTTAGAGAGATTTCAGACTAGGACACTTATCGACTCAACATATTTTTTTGAGTACAATCGATATGAGTAATAAAAAATGTGGGTTCCTAATAAATTTATTGATTTTTCCTTACTTTTATCGAAATTCACGCAATCAAAAAATTTTTGTGGTATTCCTCTGTAATTATCCGCCTACTTGATAGCCCATACGACTCACACTTTTTGATATATTATTTCTTTTCTTATAAACCGTAAATGCAAGAAATTACATGAGACCTTATTCATTCGAATTGAAATAATTGAATCAAACTATCAAAAATTTATTTTTCAATAATATAATATGAATAAGGAAAAGAGTTTCCTGCAAAACAAATTATGGGTGGCTTTTTTCACCCATTATAATTATGGGGGAAGCCTGCACCTTCTCGTTCCCATAGAATGCCCTCTCAATTTAATTTTCGAGAAAAAAAAAACGATTTTCAGGTGCTCGTGAATATTTTGAACAATAAAGGAGAATTGCTTCCGAATTTGCATGTTTTGCAGCTTTCAATAAATTGGTGAAATAAGACCATTCTACAAGTGTTGACGATTTCCTTGTATTAGGGGCCGTTTTATTCTCATTATTTTTGGGGGAACATTGTTAGTTAGCATTCAGTGATAATATATGGTAAATCATAACTATTGAGATATAAACTAACGATAGAAATATAGCGATATGTCATAGTACATAAAATGAGATTACTTTCCAAGGTTATACTAAAAAACGGTATAACAAGGTTATATTAAAAACGCTTAAATTATATCAGCAAAAAACGAGAAAAAACAACTCTGATCTTTTTCCACAGCAATATTTCATGGAGTCCAACTGGATCCCATGGTCATATTTTGATTCAAATCATTATTCCTTAGGCCTAAGGCAATGTCCCAATGCTAATGAGTGAACTTTTATACTGATATTAAAAAAAACTGTTTGTTTCATACATTGAGGTGTGAGGTGTCTCCTCTTCGAATACCTAGCTTCTTTAAATTTCCTTAATCTTTTATGGGTTTTCACTCCAAATCTATGAAACAAAATCAATTAAAAAATGAAATAAAGGATTTGTTCCTGCGTAAATTCTTGCAATAATTTGTCAGGAGCAAATCAACTAGAATCCTCCCAGAATAAATTTCAATCGATTTCTTTAAATTTCCCCAATTCATACGAATAGCTTATAACCTGACCGAATTTTGAATTAAATTGATGGGTGTAGGTACCTTTTATGAGTAATACGGTTTTGTAACAGATTTCACAAAATAAACAAGTTGTTTTTTAATAAATATTGAACTTGATGTATTTTATTGGAGTAAATTTTCATTAGGTCCATGTTTTTGAATAACTATAAATTAATGGTCGTAGACAGGTAGAGGTAAGGTTGGGCACAACCTCCCCCCACCCCAGTACTGAAATAGTAACCATAAAATAACATTGAGGTTCCAGGGCCCCCCTCTGTATATATGGAGAAATAATCTATGTCGTCGTAGAACAACGCCCTGTGCATCTAGCCTGTAGATGCACATATTCTTATGAAGGCGTAGAAGGGCCATATAATATATTAAAAATATTTTTTCTTAAATTCCGACTTTGAACTCGGAATTTAGTTAAATTCCGACTTTGAACTCGGAATTATCGGCTTATTCTTACGAAGGCGTAGAAGGGCCATATAATATATTGAAAATATTTTTTCTTAAATTCCGATATTGAACTCGGAATTTTGTTAAATTCCGACTTTGAACTCGGAATTTAAGAAAAAATATTTTTAATATATTATATGGCCCTTCTACGCCTTCGTAAGAATAAGCCGATTGAAACCGAAAATTTGAAAATCTTTATCGGGAAGCACTCTACTCATTTAACAAATTCAAAAAAATTATCACTATCATAATTACACTTCCAAAGGCAAACAATTGCAAAAAATTACCCGATTGATTAACTAATATTCCGCTTACATAGAACGTTATAAGCCACGAGACTACGAGACTCCCGCACGAGACTCGAGATGAGACGAGACTCTCGACGAAACTTCATGTCTTATCAGCGAGACGAGACTTCAATAAAGTCTCGTCTCATTGGTCTTGTGGGTCTCACTACCCCAAACTATTCATTTACACCCTGTACAAATTTATATTTGTACATGGTGTAAATAAAATTAATACTGTGCACTGGTCTAATTTTTTCTTGAAAAACTCAGACTTCAAATTTAAATCTTTTCATCCGATGCTTTTTCTCACTATGAAAGCAGACATATGTATTTGTATTTCATTCTTTTGAAAGATTATGAATTTCTAATTTCAGATATAAATTGGTCTGCCTCGTAACAATTGGAGAGAAGCATAATCAAGATGTAATGATTGCCTGTAGATTTCTCTGGGATGTCGAAAGAGATCGATTTGCCATGTTCTCCCATGAAACTAGTCATGTATTTGGGGTAGCGCTATGTTTTGGTCTATACTATGAATAAAAAAATTTTCAATTGTGTTCTCGTGAATTTCGATATATAATATAATACCAATGATATATGATTTTTTTAATGTTCATTCCAAGATCCAACTCTATTCTGTCCCCATGATCTCCAGAAGTCCAGAAGATATTGGTTATTGCAGTTAAAACGACTTTGAAGCCTGAATAAAAGATAGAATTAATTCAGAAGAACTCTCACTGAAAACGCATTAAATTGCCATTCATTGCATGCCATTTCTAGATGTGAGAGTTGTGTTACGAAGGCGTACATGCCTAAGAAGGGCTACGGCCACCCAATTTCCGGATTCTGGCTATGATCTTCGGAACCAACTCAGTTTTCATGAGATAGCAAAACGCAGGAAAAGTTGGGCAATGTCACATTAACTATAGTTTATTATCGATCAGAAGATAAACAATAAGCGCCAGGAGTTGTCTGAAGGTCATTCTGACGAAAAATGAGTTCTAAATAAATAAATAGAGTTTGTGGCTTCGTGGTGAAGCGTCAGCTTAGTACCGCAAGGTACTGAGTTCGATCTCGGGCTAGGAAAGAAATTTTCTGTTCGTTACGGTACGGGCCACCATTCACTGTTGGGCTAAAATGGACAGTGCTGTGCCTAGGGTGGCGTAAGAACACAGTAATAAAACCTACACAGAACACAACTGGTTCTCTGTACTCGTACAAGCTCACAGAGAGCTTCTGAGGGTTACTTCAGTAGTTCAGTACCTAGGAGAATCAGGATAATAGAATACTAATAAATAAATTATATTACCTTTATTTTTTCGAAATAATTTCTTTTTAAGAAAAGCCAGATATTTCATAATAAAGAAAATAATTGAACGATATTTAATTTTAGCCCAGATTCATCAAGAGTTGTAATATTAACAAAATTTGCAGAAATCAAAATGCCTGAACTTCATCCAAGTCGGCTTTAGCATTGAGTATTAACCCACCAGTTGAATACTCAAAGGCTTTAGTCTCTTTCGAAGCTCAGTCTCATAAAAACTAGTGCTTTATAACCCCGCGGAATTCACTTTTTTCCTTTTTTTCGAATTGACCAAATTGCTTGCTTTAATCGCCGATAATATGAAACCATGGGATGGATATGAATGAAACTTTGACATATATCTATTAAGTAATGATGCTTGCTAAAAAAACACCATTTACGATATTACGAGATAGCTCAACCCTCTTCTTATATTAGATTTTTTAAGGACTTGGACTTATTGAACGATACTCGTATATAAAATACTAATAATATGAAATAGGTATGTCGACAAGGATGCTTGAGCTCATTAGATTAGAATAGAAAAAGGATCTTCCATCCCTCTTATCGCAGAGCCTCCTCACTTTTTTCTCGGTTGTTCATGAAAGAGGAGACTCAGCATGTCATTCATAAATTTGAAAATTTTTGAAGCCAACATGTCGATCAATTTCCTATCAGTGGAACAAGGAAAGGATATTAAATGAAACATGAAGGATTCAACGATTCAGCTGCGATGGCGGGTGGTTCGTCTTCAGATCCTCCCGACAAGAAATGTCGTTTTTGTGGAAAGTTCACCTGTTCGAGTGATATAAAATGCAATGGCGATGGTTGTGAATCAAAAATACACAGTAAGTGTTTTGATTCCATAGCAAGGGTAATTCTCATCGATAAAGATAACTTTATGTGTCGTGTTTGTTCCGATGCAGTAAAGAAAAATCAATCTTGTCTGCAATCTTTTTCGGTTAGTGAAGCCACTGTGAACGAGAGTATTCTAAGGAAAGAAATTGAATGCTTGAACAGGGAAAAATCCCTTCTGGAGAAATATAATTCGGAATTGGAATTTTCGAATAATTTAATGAAGCTAAGATTCAATTTGAATGTATCTGTTCCGACACCCGCTTCTGATAATAAGTTCTTATCACACACGGAAGATACGAAGAAATCATATGCATCAGCTGTAAAAACGGATGGGGATTCCCATGTATTGTTGGTGAAATCCACGAATAAAAATGTAAACAATGCTGACATTGAGAATGAAATCAAGACCAAAGTGAATCCAATTTCTGATGATGTTCACGTGCTGGGAACTAGAAAAATAAGGGATGGCTTTTTGATAAGTTGTGGTGATGAGGGTTCTCTTGAGAAGTTGAAACTGAAAATTAACAGCGAGACGAAGGGCTCTTTCAATGTTTCGGTTCCTAAAAAACTTAATCCTCGTTTGATAGTTTATAGTGTAGATTCATTCTCATTGGCTAAAAGTAATTTTCTGTCTGAAATGATCCGAGTAAATGACCTGAATTGTTCCTTGAATGATGTCAAAATAATAACGAAGATGAAATATAAAGATAAGTTCAACATTGTATTAGAGACAAATCCCATTTTATTCAAAAGTATTATTAGTAAAGGTTTTCTATATTTGGGTTGGTCAAGATCTTTTGTGAAGGAGCATTTCAGTTTGATTAAATGTTTCAAATGCTGTAAGTTCGGTCATTATATAAAGGATTGCAAGAGTTCTACAGTTGTTTGTCCCAACTGCTCGGGTTCACATGAAAAGAAGTTTTGCGATTCTTCCGATAAGATGTGTACAAATTGTATAGATAGTAATTCTGGTTTGAAAACCAACTACGATATATGTCATACTGCGAATAGTGCTGAATGTCCATATTATTTGAGTCAAATTAATAGGTTGAAATCTAGAATTCAGTATTGAGTGTAAATATGGATAATTCAAGCAAATTCGTAAAAATTGCTCATTTCAATGTTCGCTCTCTGTTTCCGAAAGTAGATCGCTTGTTTGATGTTATGTTGCATTGGGGTTTGGATGTTGTGGGATTGTCTGAAACCTGGCTGAATGAGTATACTGATGACGATAGTCTGAGCATCCCTGATTTCAGATTTTTCAGGAGGGATCGTGTCGCTCGTATTGGTGGAGGTGTTGGTTTTTATATAAGAAGGTCCATAACGGCTGAAGTTGTCTTGAGTGATTTTATTGTGCCGGATGGAGTGGAAGCTATATGGGTGGCTCTGAAGGTTAAGAGTGGAATTATTCTTGTTGGGTCTTTATATCGCACATCGGCCTGTAGCTTATCAAGCTTCATCATTTACCTGGATGACGTCTTATCATTTGTTTCGCCACAGTACGATCACATAATTCTCACAGGTGATGTGAATGTCGATCAGTTGGTTGGAAATCCAGTTCCTGATTGCATTGGCTCTTACGGCTTTGAACAACTGATATCTGAGCCTACACGTATTGCAGGTTCATCGCGAACCCTACTAGATATTTTTTGCACAAATAGGACTGACTTGATTTTGAGCTCTGGGGTAATTGATCATTCAATGTCTGATCACCGTGGTGTTTATTGTGAGATAGATGTCAGGAAAGACGTGAGGATTCCGAAGCTTGCTATATATAGGGATTATCGTGGCTTTTCAATTGAGAATTTCAGATCTGACTTATCTAGGGTTTCCTTTCAGGACATTTTATATGTCAATGATGTTGACTCCAAGATTTCCATTTTCAGTCAGAAGTTAATTCATGTTTTTGACAAACATGCCCCTTTCATTGAGTCTAAGATCACCAAACCGTTCGCTCCGTGGATAACTCCTACCGTGAAAAATATTATGAAGCTAAGGGATGGGGCCTTAGCTAAGTATAAACGTACTAAGAATATCGCTGATTATAAGTACTATACGCAGCTTCGTAACATCGCGACTTCTGCTGTAAGGAAAGAGAAAGCTGCTTTTCTGGGTCGGTCAGCGTCTCAAGGGTCTAAACGTTTTTGGAAAGCCTTCAGGTCACTCAATAATCGGTTCGACGCAGATATTCCCGAGGGTTTCGAAAACCCGGACGAGTTCAATAAATATTTTGCTTCTGTTTTCAGTCAACCAAACGCTTGTCCCGAAACGGCGAGTTATTATAGGTCCAACACCTTCAGTTCTCACGCACATTTCGAATTCAAACTCGCTTCTCAGGAAGAGATTAGAGTGGTTGTTCTTGGTCTCGGGTCGAATGCTGTCGGATGTGATAATATTTCGGCGAAAATGTTGCAGCTATCGATTGACATTATATTGCCTTATCTCACACATATTATTAATGTTTGTATTGAAGCTTGTTACTTTCCTACCGCTTGGAAGTGTTCTATTGTCAGGCCTCTACCCAAATTGAAGAGTCCGGAACAGCTTAGCGATTTCAGACCGATAAGTATTCTCCCTTGCATGTCGAAGATCCTTGAGAAGATTCTTAGTGAGCAAATATATAGGTACATTACTGAAGCTGATATTATAACAGCCAGTCAATCAGGCTTCAGAAGGGGTTTCAGTACTACAACACTGTTATTGAATGTGGCGGATGACATATTTAGGGCATTGGATGAGGGAAAATCCACGATATTGACCTTGTTAGATTTTGCCAAAGCATTTGACACTCTCGACCACGAGCTCTTGTGTGCTAAGTTATCTTTCTACGGTTTCGGTGTGGGTGCTCTGCGGTTCTTTCGATCGTATCTCGTTGGCAGATTTCAGAGAGTTCGTGTGGGTGATATATTTTCTGATATTTCCCCCGTAACCTCCGGTGTTCCGCAGGGTTCAATCCTGGGACCTATTCTATTTTTAATTTATGTAGCCGATATGTATAGGGTAGTTATGTATGTGATGATATACTTTTATGCAGATGATGCGCAGATTCGACTTTCTTTCCATCCCTCTGATGTTGATGAAGCGGTGACGAAGATCAATGCAGATTTGTCCAGATTAGTAGAGTACTCCAGTGCCAATAATCTCAGGTTGAGTATCCCGAAGTGTGTCTCATTGCTTTTTTCTAGTGGATCTAGAATTAATTCGGAGCAGATTATCCTTAAAGTTGGTGATGAGCGAATTCCGTTTGCTAACAGCTGTAGGAATCTTGGCATCATTTTCGACTGCAGACTGAGATTTGTTGAGCATGTTGCGCTGCTCGTAAAGAAGTCGTACCTTGCACTGAGACATCTGTATAGGAATCGGCGTATTCTGGGTTTTCGTTCACGTAAATACCTTTGTGAGTCCCTTGTGCTGTCTATATTGAATTATGGCTTGATATTGTTCTATCCTTGCTTGGACTCCACAACTAAGTACCGACTTCAGAAAGTTCAGAATGCATGTTGTAGATTCATATTCGGTTTGCGCAAGTTCTCCAGGATCTCTAATAAAATAAAGGAACTCCAGTGGTTAAAACTCGATGGCTTGTACAGATTGCAGCTTGCTGTTTCAATAAAAAAAATTTTGACTTCGTCAAACCCTCCATATTTGCGTGATAAGCTCATCTTTCGAGGAGATGTTCATGATGTCTCTGTAAGACATAGGAATAGGCTTATGTTGCCCCGATTTAGATCAGCCATGTTTCAGCGATCCTTCACGTTTTGTGCTGTCAGTGTATATAATAGCTTTAAGTACCTATTCCATAGTTACTCTGTGAATGGTGTTAGGAAACATTTGAGAAGATACTTGCTACTTTCTCAGAATAGTTAGGTTTATTGTTTTTGTAGTATACCTAGTATAGTTGTAGTTTTAGTAGAAAATGTTTTTTTTTTCATCTTGCTTTGTTGTATTATATCAGAAGTTATTTTTGTCGTATTTGTTTTCGATAAAATTATTGTAAGAGGTTAAGTAGAATAGCTATAGGCTAAACTTCGCCTCATGATTGTATTCGTAGAGTACAAAATAAAGGCCCTTTATTATTATTATATTATTATAACCAACATCGCACTGGCAACTACGCAGAGGGTAGCTTCGCGTAAATTATGGAGGATAGCTTAAATTAAATAGGCACCAGTGGCGTGGAGCTCTCGTTGTTTAAGAGTTTAAAATGAAATTATTAGCGTATATTAATATAACTGATATTATAATAAAATGATTTTTTTATTATAAGACTATGGTTTTATCAAAGATCCACTCAACTACTAATGTGTTCTTTGATGAAACTATAGCGATAATGAATAATTTACTGGTCTATAGATGAAACGCCTGAATAATGTCTAAACATTGAAAATACAATTAAATTTTCTTTCATATCACTTATTAATCTAAGTTTGGGAGCCGGTGACATTTCAAGTATTGAAAAATGCTCAAGGCAACCGAAAGGCACAAGTATAATTTGAAAAAAATACTTGTTCATTGTAAGAGTGAAGTCGAATATTTACAAGATTGGCAAACGTTTCTGATCTCGTCCATTGAAAATAAATTTTATGTCAAGAAAAATCTTCTTATACCTACATAGAATAGTATTCTAAATGCATTGTTACTGAAGGACCCCTATCTATGGTTTTTCGTTTTTTTTTCTCTTCAATGCGGCGCGACGCAATTTTTGTGGTATTCGCGAATCCAATTACCGTTGAGGGCGCTGCGAAATGAAAACAAACTTTGACGTTTGTCAGTACTCTTTTCGAGATTTGTGCGGCCTAACAGAGTTTTTCTAGAAAATCAAGATATTTATCGGAATTATCGGAAGTGAATTGATTGATTCAGTTTCGTGAAGAAAGATCAACATTCTTTGGAAATATTTCATTTGAAAAGGGTGAATTGTGAAATAAAATCGAGCGATGATATTGGTGATCCACTGTACCTAGACACAAAATCCTATTATTTCACAGATTCTTTCTTGAATTAAACCTAGCTAATAATGTTGAGGCAGCATATACTGACTTTGTGAAGTTTCTTTTTAAAGTATTTCAATTCCATGTTATGTAGGTATGTTATGAGGTATTCCTCATACTGAAATCTCAAGAGACATAAATATGATTCAGCTCATGGAACAAGTTCTACAGATGAGAAAAAGCATTCATTTGGAAGTATAAAAATTATGAAATTGTATTTCTAAATCGTCAATTGAATTTAGCAGAAAACACTCACAAAGAAAAATCGTTTAACCTTACTCCTGCCAGTTGAAAGCACTGTTATGAATACCTTTTCCAATATTTTTTCGGAATCAATATTTCTATTCAGAAACCCAGACAATAATCCCAATATAACTTCTCCAAATAATAATTGTAATACTTTGTTGGACAACGTGAGATAAGAAAAAACATAAAGAACAAAACTTGTTTTGACTTCGCAGTACTGACAAAGTAGTTTCGTAATTCAGTCGGCAGAGGGCGTCTAGATTTTTGGATTCGCCAATCCTATCAAATAATTTAACCATCGAAAACAACATTGAACTTCTGACAAATTAATACCCTTCATGACACTCATCTTTCAAGATTTCCATTGGAAAAGTTATGTGAACAATCAAAATTTCCAGTCAAAAAACAGGGATGTATTATGACTCACCAACCCGGCCTTTCGTAAGTTTAGTTTCAGATGCCATTCAATTGGGAATGAAATGTTTATTAATGAAAAATATTGATTGAAAAGTCACAGCTACAGTCAAAATGAAATGGAAAACAATTCTGCGACTCTCACTTTCTGGAAAAACAGAGATTCGACACATCAGTGCCGAATATTTTTAGAATATGGAATCAAAAGTTGTATGATCCGCACAAAAAGGTCAGATGAAAAAATATACCTAGGTAATCAGTGACATGAGATCTGCAGTGGACCTTGATTGAAAGAAATTAGAAATGAACACATTAACTGAGTAATCCTGACCAAATTAACCTACCCCATTATTAGTTTGCCTATAATATAGTCTCAAGCCTGTTTGTAACAGCCGAGTATTCTCTGGAGAATTCTGTACTAAATTTTGGCAAGAAAACGTCAGAGATTATTTTGTATGCAACTGAATAGTGAATTCTACCGAAAGTGCGTACGTAACTGAAGAGAATTCACGGCGCATGAATTCACGAGTAAATTCTCTAGAGATTTCTCGGCTGTTGCAAACGGGCTTTAGATATAAAGTTGTTGAATTGAAGTCCATCATCCAAAAATATCTACTTTTGGAGGAGCAAAATGAAATGCTGCAAATCTTCTCTACTCGAACGATTTAGTATTGGAAAATTTTGAAGAAAAAGAGATTGATTATAATCCAATTATCTGCTGTCGTTTGTTCTTAGGGTAGGAGGATGTACATGTGCAGATGAAACTGGAGGCTGTGGTCATGGAGAAAGTTGCTGTGCCTGTGATGCAGGTAAATAAATGGCCCAAGGCATGCGTTCAATTGAATTTTACATAAAGCTTGATAAAAATTGCCTAGTTCTGCGATGTTACGAATTACACGTTGTTCAAAAATATTCTTCATCAAGTAATACCTGCATTGAAAGGTATTTCGGCAGAACAATTTTTTTGAATTCATTTTGCAAATTTTATTGAATTTCAAAACTTTATGGTTTAGAAACTATTTCTGACCATTTCATTCTTTTTACAACTGCCGGATTTCCCAAAAATGCCAGAATTTTCCTAGTACAATAAACATACCTACTTAGAAATATTTTCATCATATTTTCTGAATGCTCATTGAATTCCCAATTCCAATACATAAATATAAATGTAATTTTTCTTTTATTTCTATCCATTTCAATCAAATGAAATAAAATTAAAATTGGGAAAATATATTCATATTTTTTATGGTTCTATGGAAACTTGATGTCCAACATAGATATATTTTTCGTAAGTTATGCAATATGCAATGAAATATCGCATTCCTTACGCTTACGTGAAACACACTGTACAATACGTGAATCCTGCAAGGAACATTCTCTCTTACTTTACTTGTTTTGTGTTTCTTGCTTTTTCTCAACTCAACTTACTAATACCCATTGAGTATTAAACCCACCTAGAGAAACGCGGTTCAACGAAATGAAGCCGAAATTATAGGCCGTAAAGTGGCGGTACATAGCTGCTACAAACGAAACTAAAAACTGCCGTGGGACAGAGACAAGACAGTTTGTCTCTGCGTGGGAGTTTGCTTCGATTTGGTTGCAATTCATGTACAGCAATCTGTAAGGATATTTACTACCCTCCGGTACTTGGACTCAGCAGCAGGGTCGGATTTGTCCAAATCTTTGTTACATAACATGGGAAACAGAGTTCAGTTCATCTTATAATGGTGGTCGTGGGACAATCGAAAATCGGAAATAAATTACCAAATACCGAAGAAATTTTTTTCTTCAGAACATTTTGAAAAAAAAAACTGATGTTTCCAGAAATTATATATCACTTCAATAAGAGTATGTCTGTTTTTATACCAATTTTCTGAAATGAAAATACAATAATCGTTTTAACGCTTCAAAGTTGACGGAAACCCTTTTAATAATTGAGATGAAAAGAAATTGTCATGTAAATTCTAGACAGGTTTTTCTGAAATGGATTCAATGAATATTCAGTTAGTTCAATAAAATCCTTCAATGGTTTATTTCATTTACCCTATCACAAGATCACTTATTATAAATTAAATATTCGTCCCAAACTATTGTATTTTTTGCGTACCACTGATGAGCACGCAAACGGACAGTAAACTATTTAATTCCTGGAATAATAATTGATGAATTTGAACTGGCAAGTGATTTTATAATTACTAAAAGATATATTTCAATTTTTTTGATTCAGATTATTGGGGGGGGGGGATTATTGGGTTTAATTCTCAATGCTAATACTCAACTTTTATTATTACTGGCTTCCCTATTGGGTTCGTTTCAATTTCATTTATTTTTTGACCCTTTCATGTAACTTTTTACAATTGAGTTTGTCTTTAGTGATTTTCCGGTTTTTCATGTTACTCAGCTTCCATTATGTGATTTATACTCCTTGAGATGAGCTTTATCCTTGAGATGAGCTTTATCATAAAAACAATTTTTCACTTCTGTGAATGTTGAAATATAAATTTTAATTTGGACTAATAGAAAACTTCAAACATTTTATAGGATACACTCGACATACATCTTCATTGTGTGATGGAAGCCTGCAACTTACCGATTGTAGATCATATTTTCTGCTACAAAACGTTTCGATTATGCATGAAGGATCGTCTCAGAAATTTACTTTTTATTAAAACCAATGTTTTCTCTGAAAAACTTTGCTTTTATTGTCCTCTTAAGAGGTTACTAATAGCACATTTGAGATGTGGCTTTGAACATGTTTGCAAGCATCTTATTATTAATATTTCCTTTCACAGGTGCAGGTGGAAAAGTAGATGGTAAAAGTCACGCAACTCCTTCTGGAGGAGGAGGAGGAGGAGGAGGAGGAGGGGGCGGTGGTGGTAGCTGTGGGGAGAAGAAAAACTCGTCGTGTGTCAGACCAGAACCACCGTTTTGCACCGAAAAAGTTCGTAAGATTCTGAAAAAAGTGTTATTGGAACTCCTCGATAATAATTATGGCGATATTCTGTGTGACAATTTATCACAAAAGGCTGTGAGTTGCGTGAGGAGGCAGGTTAAAGAGCTCAGGTTCGATCCCAGGTAATTCGAACTATTAAGATGAAACCCCTCGTAAGGTGTTGAATCAGTTGACTGTTTTGAATTTTTTCTAATGAGAATATTCCTAATGAATGGAAATTTAGGGGAAATTATTACTAACAACCCCTTACAATATTGGTCTTATAATTCCGAATTCCGTTACATTAGGTTTTGTTTCACCAAAAAACTATCGCCCTAGGCAAAAAAATGTATCATAAAAAAAATTCATATGAAACGATGTGTTAGAGCTCTAATATTTACCATGTTTATCCCTGCTGTTTTATAAAAGGCAAATACCTCAAGACCTTTCGAGTCTATTATTGCAATGGTATTGTTCGTAAAAAAGGATTTTATTCCAAAAAGTAACGTGTATTCGGAAGAAACCAAATAAATACTTTCTGAGTACGGAACCGCTTACAACATTTAAATGAAAAATTCAAACAACTCATAATGTTCAAAAAAGTTTTGAGGACCAAGCGGCCCAATCGCCTAATATTTATAATTTATTCATCTTTGTGCGTAAAATTGGTATGTGAGAATATACATATTAATGAAATGATAAGCTGCGTCGGTGCAGCATCTTGCGAGGCCCATTAATGAATATCCATGCGCTTTCGCCATTTTGCAATCACCTGACAGTAACATAAAAACTGTGAAAGTTTTGAACCTTTCTATATACGTTTTCAAATTCAAATTGGAATTTATCAATTTCAAATTGACATTTATCAATTTCAAATTAATACTAAACGTAATAAAATTGCAATTGTAAAAATCGAACATCAACGTTCGAATGGAACTGAATCAGTTTATCACACAGATCAACACAGCTCTTTTTCTCTGTCTTTTTCGTTCGAAAATTATGAGTTTTTCTGATAGCAACATCTCGAAAAGTATTACTTATTACTAAGTATGTAGTGTTTTGGGCCCAATATTGTTTATAATTTTTCTAATTGACATATGTGATTTGAATGAGGAGATCTTGAGATGGTTGACCTCTTTCGTTGATGACACAAATGTTATTGTGGAAGGATCCGAGTTTGATGATATTAAGGCTAAAGCATTGTCAGTATTTAGTGAAATAAAATTGTGGTTTGCTAAAAATAAATTGGTGTTGAATGAAAGCAAGACATGTGTGGGATTTGGTATCAGAATTCTTTCAGGATATTTGAGTGTTAAAAATTTAAAGATAGTATATTTTGCTAATTTTGAGTCCTTGATTCGATACGGTGTTATTTTATTGGGATCCAGCAGTGAGGTGGAAAGACTGTTTATCATACAGAAAAGAGTGGTGAGGTATATTTTCTCGATGAGTTACCTTCAAACATGTAGGGGAGTTTTTAGGAAGAATAAATTACTCACTCTATTGTTGAATGTTTAGTTTTCTTTTTCAAAAATAGAGATATGTTCTCTGTTCATACAAGGAGGAATGATTACCCTCTTAGATCATTAAGTTTTCATTACCCAATACATAAATTGTCATCATCTGAAAAGCATCCTTCATATGCATGTATCAAGTTTTATAATAGATTACCTGATAGCATGAAGATTTTAAATAATTTAATAATTTTTAAGAGAAAAGTAAGAGAACTTGTTATTGAATTGGAGCCATATTCTTTGTATGATTATTTGTGCTAAATGTTGTTGCTTGACACCATTTCTTTTATGTTCGTTTACATACTATGAAATAAAGATATCTATCCATCTATCTATCCATCTATGTATTCGGAGTCTCTCAAATCTTTGCATACTCTGCGAAATGAAATAGTTAATAGGTATCCAAAGAACAGTAATAAACGTTGATTCTGAAACACAATGGGAGTCTGAAATCGTCTCTTTTTATGATAACTTATTAAAAAACAGTTTCTGTTCTGTTAATGAAACGGAATGGTAGAATCCAGAATTCAGAATAAGAGAATATCGTTCAAAATAATATTGGCAAGGCAGCGGTTGTTAATTGTGCAAAATTCATCGCTCATATCCAAAGTTTCATTTTTTCTGCATTCGATATGCAAAATATGAATTTTTCGAGAAAATTCATTATTCTCGAATAGTTTTAATTAATTATGACGTTATATACTGTGTATATCATTCAATATAATTTTTTCATCAATAAATTTTATCCCAAGGAAGAATTCAAATTCAGAATTGCCAATTTGATTTTGTTTATTGTCAATTGGTAATTGATAAATGCCAATTTGAAATTGAATAATGCCAATTTGCTTCTGATTAATGCCAGTTTGAAATTGATATTGTGAATTTGATTTTGACTAATGTCATTTTGATTTTAATTAGCGCCAATTTGAACTTGAAATGGTATAGATCACTTACAGCTGTTTTTAATAAACATATCCATCGTTTCACTTACTGACGATTGGAAACCATTCTAAAATATATCTATAGATAGATCATAGAAACGAAATCACAACCACTTTCTATCTTCAGTAACTGAAACAATGGATAGATAGGTTTATTGAAAACGGCCGTTACTCAACTAAAAATTCAGAAACTAGCTATCTTTTTCATTCCATACCCTACTAGAAAAGAGTTCCTAGTCTGTCTGTGTGTTAGCGATAAACTCAAAAAATACTGAAAGGTATTCATGCCGTTTTTATCATAAACAGACAGAATGATTCATGAGGAGGTTTATGTGTGTAATTTGTTAAGGCTTTGCGTAAATCAAATGGCTAAATCTATTGAAATATCGCAACTATTTATTTTCGGCATCTTGAAGAAGAAACTCCAGGAAATTTAGAATTTGAATGATCAAGAAAAAAGTTAGACTCTATATCTATCGAGCATTTTTATGCGATAGACGTACACCATGTGGCGGAAGATTTTGTCTTCTCAGACGAGAAAATTTGTTCAGTTCAGTTGTGATGAAACAAAACGATCGTGTTTACTTGAGTGATTTTTCCTCATGAACCCAGTCGGAAAGTATTCGACTTCTAATGAAAGTTTATTAATTTTCCTAATTTTCGAAAAACTAAGGAAGACCAGCGAAGAACGTTGATTGGTAGATGGTAGATTGGTTTTCCGGATATGTACGTAAATTATTATTCATTTACAATTATTCAGTAATTGCCACAATTTTGCAGAGAGCATGGCAGTTTTTTCATGTTCCATAGCCATAAAAACTGAAAAATTTTAACGAATTTAATGTTATATGGAATTTTTCATTGTTTTTCAGATATAAATACGTTTGTTTCATCACTGTATCCGAGAGAGGCCAGCATAATCTTCCTGTCGTGACAAGAACACTGTGGGATCCAGATTCAGACGCTTGTGCTTGTTTTAGTCATAGAACTTGTGCCACAATGGCTATAATACAATGTTTTGGTGTAATATGTGAAAAATGTGCCAAACCATGTGGAAAATAATGTAATGTTCTCTATAATAAATAATTATGTACAGTCCTAGCCTTGTTTTCAGTCCAGGAACTTATTTAAAAAAACACATAGAATGTGGATTCGTTCGCTTGTTTCTGACTCGAAAAAAATGTGCGATTCAATATAAAATTTAATCCAATAGGCTGAAGCAAGCAATTTTTCTGAACGGCCTGGATGATTTGCTCTCACTACCAAAAGAAGCTATGGCAAATTTACTCATGTGATAACCGATATACTGTTTCACTATATCAGCTCCACTGGTTTATTGAATTTTATATATTTGTTTATTTCAATCTTCAATCACCAGATTTTGTACCAATTTTCAAAAATTTCCATCTAGTAGTTCCCTAGATGGGTGACTAATTTGACGTGATCCTTCGCGGGGTTGTAAAAGGTGATTTTCAACATATTGTGTCCGGTGAACTATGGATCAAAAATGGGTATTTACAGAGATAATGCCTTTTTTTGACTTCTTGATAATTTTCAGTCTTTGTTTCCGAAAACAGACAATATATAAAAACTATTCAGCTATAAATATCCAGCTTAAAAATTCTAGGAAATGAAAAAGAAACCTTCATTTCATAAAAAAAATCCAAAACTGAACGAAAAATAAATGGTTTTAACTGACATCAACATACATACAAACAGGGTGCTGTTTAGAAAGGTTAGGCAGTGGATTCATATAAAAATTCTCATATATATATACAGGGTTCGGCAAAGCGAATTGATAAGTTCCGAAGGGTCACTGCTGCTCGGAATGAGGGGGGGGGGGTCAGATAGGTGCGGAAGGACTTCTTTTGTTCCTAAGGGTCTGTAGTTAATACCTATACCTACGTCTTTCTAGTATTCTAGTGAAAAATATCTGCCCAACATCATAATAATTGATAAAACAACTTTTTACTCATCATAAGGATAATAAATAATAAGAACAACATAAATATACGAGCATCCTGAAATGATGCATTGTAAAAAAAAACAATCAACGACTTATCATAAAAATAAAAAATCTAAATTCCATTGATGAGTTAACGAAACAGACAACCATAAATATTTAGCAATCCTACAACAGCTCACAATCAGAAGTAATGTAGCGATACTTAATTGTTTTATATAAAAATCAAGCCTCGTTTTAAATGTCCGTTTCCTTAAATTTTTCAGCTGAAGCAATGCAACACCGTCTGATGGAGATTTCAGTTTCGATATAGATATTCCGTTTCATTTGTCAGAATCCTGATTGATAAATTCAAATTCCGTAAAATTAAAATTTCCATCAGTAATCCGCCGTAATAATCCCAAATAAAGGAAAAGTGTCTTTCTGCATTCTGCGTTGTTTTTCCGTCCACAAAACCACACCGAATTCAGCATAAAACAACGTGGATTGCAGATAACGACAGTTTCTTTTACCGATAAGGAGATAACCGCCACCGAGAATATTCCTTCTGGGGAGAATATTCGAGAATACCGAATTTTTGGATGCAATTTTGATCACATGACCGTTCACATGTTGGAAAGTTGATAAATAGGGCCGCACCACCAGACGAACGTCATTCTTTATTCGCAATTCAGATTCTCTATTCTTGATTCGGCGATTCTAGATTCTTTATTCTTGATTCCTTATTCTGTATTCGATCATTCTCGATTCATTATTCTTGATTCATGATCGATTGAGCGACAGTTATTCATCATTTCATTCATCCTTTATTCGGCATTTGATTTCACTTTTAATTTTTCTAAATTCGAATATCCTACGATTTGTTTTCTTTTCTTTTCTCTAAGCGGTGGTGTGACCGTACACCGTACCAGAACAAACCGTAAGTCTTTTCTTGATACTGCATACTTCGTGATTCAAAGTTGCATTCTTTTATTTGTTTAATTGTGTTAATCCTTATTGGTTATACCCCTGTTTAACGCAGACTTCTGTCGCCTGGTTCCGTTGGTAATGCTTGGCGTGTACACCCAAGGTTGCCACGGAAAGACCACAGTAGCCTATGCCAGAGACAACCTGTCTCTGGCCTATGCCATCCTACCCCTATCGTGTTACGTTTTCGTTTTCCCGTTTACCGCAGACTTCTGACGCCTGGCTCTCTGGTGACGTAAACCAATCGGCAAAGGTCTCGAAGTCTTTCTGCTGGTAATGCTTGGCGTGTACACCCAAGGTTGCCACGGAGAGACCACGATAAACTACCCCGTTATCCTGTAAATTGTTGCATTGTGTTTCACCTGCATCAACCCCGTCCCGTTTATTTAATATTTTCAATTCTGATTGGCCTGTACACTGAAAATCACTGAAAGTGCTCGGGATCAAACCCAACGCTAAATTAACCGATTACAGGGACTTAGATCTTTCTGAGACAACCGGTTACTGTAAATTTTGTGTAAGCCCCGTACATCCCTCATTTTCTCAGAAGGAATCAAAGTGACCGCTATTGATTTCTCTCTTTCTTTAATACCTGATATTGTGACCGAACATAATTAATTTGAATATTGTTTAATTCATTGATTTCACTGTGCTTGAATGTGTTTGAATTTCTGATCACCGTGACAGTTTAATTATTGCATTTCTGTTTTCCTCATTTTGAACTGGGTCATCAGCTGCGTATATTTCTTGACTTGGAAATCATTGTATGGTTCACTATAGATTAAATTTATTGTAATAAATTCTTTTTTAAAGTACATGTTATCGCTACCACCTTAGATAACACCGAACTCTGTCTCCGACTAGTAGGTACCTGGGTGGGTTTGCTATTTCTCCCTATTGAAAGAATAGCTGGCGCTCGAGATGAAACCCTTTGCAAACTAAACCCGTTACAGTAGTTAATATTATGAACAGGTGGAATACACATATAGTCCATTAAAGAATGATTTACATCCTAGTAGGTCTTGAAAGTCCAGGCGCAGCTTAATATCTGGTCACTAAAGATCTTCAAAAATTTCTGTACTTTCATTCACAGAACTGTAATATATTAATATAACCTAGAAAAGTATAAGAAATATTCAGATTTGCAGCATATTGATCCGCATTCAAAATTGACACAATTATGTTTCCAATTAATACGATTAAATTAAGAGCATAAACAGCTGTACAAAATTCAAATAACCGTCGGTAAGTGCATAGATTCACATATCTATAGATAGTCTATAGATCAATGGTTATTCACAATACCAACATGAATTCCGTAACACAAAATCTCAACTTATGGGCTATTACCAACTTTAATTCGATTTTCCATAGCCACCCGAGATGTCCATCATTCTTGAATAGACTATATGTACCTCCAAGTACATTGTATTTATCCAAATTAATCATGTTTTTTACGTGAAAGCTCCTATATCTATTCGCACTTTGACATCGGTATTTGATCATTGATATTCTGAAGTCTCAATATTTCCAATTTCGCAAGAAAGCAGAAAGTCACTTGATACCATTTATTTTAGACATCATCTAAAAAGATATCCGGAGTAATTTTCAAACTATTGCTCATTTTAGAGTTGAGTAATCTTTACCTAATTCATTGTTTAAGGAAACGAACAAAATTACCATTCGCCCACCTCTGTTCTCATTTTAACCAAAGTATTTTTTGACTCGATCGATGGATCATCATTTCTCAATCAAGACTGCCATTATTGGGAAACTTCATACTTGTCAGTTGTGAAACATTTTCATACTTATCACACAGGTCTTTTTATTCTACTGTATTATCATGAAGGATAAAAATGAGATAACTTTTCCATTCGCAAAGAAACTTTTCGATTCGCACGAACTAGGTGATGAAGAAAGCATTGAACACATACTTCTATTGGGTCTTGAAAAACCACCTGATGATAGAAAAAGGTCAACAGTAAGCTTTAGAGAGGAATCACATCCTAGAAGCGCGGCCAAAGAAGAAGTTGAAATACAAGAATCGCTAGAATCCCTGAGGCTGTGCCAAAGACTGGAAGCAATCGACTATAAAGAAATTGATGATTATGCCAAAATTTTTGTGGACGAAATAATAGATATTTCTGTTGGTAAGGTGATGTTGCATTTGAATGAATGGAGAAAGTAATAATTGCATGGAAATGAAAAACTTGTTAAGAACTACCAACATTTTCAAATAAAGTTATTTCGTATGTATCTCAGGCATCATTTCAGGGGTATTAGAAAGATTCTTCTTAGAGGTACCTGAACATAGAGTACCTTCCATTTGTTCAACTATATCTAATCTCAAACATTATTTCGGGCCAGAAGAGTTTTTGCAATATCTCATTCAATCATCGAATACCTTTTTGTTCATAATGCTATTGTCCAAATCTTGGCTCATTTTCAATCAAGAAGTCCTATTAGGTATTATGAATTAATATACCTACAGTGGGTCATTATGGAAAGGTACAGGAGGGACATTTTATACGGTTGGTTTCAATCAGCTTATATCAACCCTCTGGGCATGATGACAGCAGCCCCTAAAGCTTAAATGGGAAAAGGGGTTGTATGATACCTTGTTTTAAAGGTAATTCTATTGCTTTTTCAAGAATTCTGCACATTTGACCTTTTTCGTTGTTATTTCCGAAAAATGAAAAAACAGTAGAATAGTTACAATAGCAAGAGCTGCAATGAAACATCAAAATAAGGACAATATTTTTAATAATGCTCCTGTTTTGATCAGTTACATGTTTTTCATTTGAGTATTTTGTCCGAAGTACGGTACAGTGAAAGATATAGATGCAGACATATTTGGCGAAACCCAAAAAATAATAGGAATCTATGCCAGTGGTCTGTTATGCAACAATATTCCAAGCAAAAATCCAAGCAATTGATGTGTACGGCAGGGTAATTGAATTCGAATAATTTGGGCTAAGCTAGTTTCTAGGAAAAAGCACGCAAAAGTGAGTGGAGGTAGCTGTGGACGTTGAAGAATGAAATTGAGAATTTTGTGCCACATAACAAAACTTCCGAGATCAGAGGATTTTCATTTCTCGATTAGTCAACTGGATTGAAAGCTAGATAGCACTAGACAGACAGTTTTATTCCGTTTTTCTGAATCACAATGCAGTGTGAAAAATTCAGGGAAAAAAAGGTTATAATTTGTTTTCTGCTTTCGATTCCAAAGTCTTTTAAAATGACCAAAAATACTTCCTCACTATTGAGATAATTAAAAGATCTTCAAATCATTATTAACTCGATCCTCATTCTTTATTCAATTCAACTCTTTCATATGCTTCCAAACATTCTCGGGCCACGCCTTCTTTTTTAAATCAAAATATTTCATCATTCACTTTATTAAAGTAGTGAGAGATGAAAATAAATAAAACTTGGGACATAATGAAACATATTTCAGCCGGTGGATAAATTTTTCCAAGGTGGCGGTGAAATTACGTGAAAACTCAGTCTTAAATTGCGAGGGCACATTTTCAAGTTGAAACGTGAAAATTTCAGGTCCTCCGAACGCCAACACTTTCTCCCTAACCGGATATTCCACAATTGAAACCGTCTGCCTGAATGCGTGGTGTGATCGACCTCGGTAAACGGTTTCAAAAACAGTTATGACAGGTGGAAGTAGTCCTCTCTATGAGGAACTGTGGTGTTATATCTAATTTTTGTTTTTGTTTTTGTATATGATATTTCAGTTTTGTATTTTTCGCTTTCATTTTTATCCTTATCAGTTTATGTATGCACATATGTAATCCAATAATCTTCGAGTTTATAGGCTTGTCCTCTAGTCGAAACAATTATGTAATAAATAAATAAATAAATAAACTCTAAGGCCTTCCTTGGAGATTTCTCTCTCCAAAAGGCCCGTCAAAATCGGTTGGACCTCGAAATGGCCGTCACGTGACAATGCTGTGTAGGGTCGATTTTACTTCTTGCCTGAATTTGCATACCATATCCCGCAAAGTATTCGTTGAAAAACTGTTCTGTGATGAGCATTCTTCATCTGGAATGAATATCGCAGATAAAGGATCACATTCATTTTTATAATAATTGCCAGACAAAAGCCCTCTTCAAATGGAACATAATTTTGGATTGCTTTAAAATATTAAAATCTGTTATAGCGGGTTATCCCCGAAAGTAGGACGTGTTGCCATTGCTGACTTTTTCATGGAACTTTTCGAGCTCTACAAATTGGTAACTACTTGTTCATTTTCCTATATCTTGTAGTTTCCTCAGCGTCGGCCATAAAAGCCTGAAATCAATGGTTTAATTCATTGTTTACGAAAAATCTATATTTCTCGTCATCGCTTTATACCTCCTCGAATAACTTGCCTACACTATAGTGGAATCGCCATCAAACACGGGCATCATAAATGTGAAAGCCATTGTGTTTGTTAGCAGTTAGCAGAGATTATACTCTGTAATCTGTGTTTGTTAGTTTTTTATTTGTTCTTACATAATATTGGAATATTTTCCCTTAACCCTCTAATACCCAAGTCCGCCTTGAGACTGGTTGCATATAAGTGGATACAAAATTATTCTGCCCATGTCCGCCTTCAGTATAGGTTCATTTTGTGAGAACAGGTGTTAATGTAAATCAGTTAACTATTTGCGAAAAAAAGATGTAGATTACATAAGCTAATTTGAAACTATACGGAAATAATTATAAAAAAGGAAAAAAAACTTGGGCATTAGAGGGTTAATTTGATTCCGTATCCTATGAGATACGCCATATTCACGCAAGTATTATTCTGTGTAGAGGGCTGCATCAGGTTGCATAATGTAGTACCTATATTATATATATAGACCTCATTTCATTCAAACCCACAACTATTTCCGCCATGCATGTTTGTTGAAAATACAGTGTCATTAGTAAGTAATGTTGGTTTTTTATAAATGCTCTTGCCAAATTAAGGGTTAAAGACAAAGAAAAAACTAACAGCACAATGGCTTTCACATTTATAATACATTATTTCACATCGAAAAATATCATTAATCACAATCAAATATAACCTATGTTACTCAGGAATAATATAACATATAGCTCTCTACTGGTGAAAGAGTTTTCAAAATCGTTTCGATAGTTCGATAATTTCTATAAACCCACAAATTCGGTAAATCTTTATAATATTTTGTGTAGAAATTGTTGATTAAACTTTCACCAGCACTCGAATCGTTGCCTATTTGAGGATCCACTGAACTACTAAAAACTAAAAATATCGAGTTAATTTTCCGTCTATCATGATGGGCATTTCTTGATTTCTATTTTTAATTTTTTTTATTTTCTATTGATTCCAGGAGTCTGCGAAAAGATTGAGGCTGTTTTGACCGGTGGCGACAAAGATTATTCGTACAAGGGAGCTGTGGCTGCAGAATATGAAGATATTGAAGAGGAAACAAGTGAGACACCTAGGAAGGAAGATTTTTTTCCTGGTTGGCCAACAATAGCACAGTTCAGTCTAGAATTAGCAATGAGGAGAATAGATCAATTCATGTCAGGATGGCGTAGGAAAGAAGCTTGGAAATACGCTGTGTTCTATGTAGCCAGTTGGAGTGATTTTTTATCCGATTTTCATCTATTTAAGGTAAGTAAAACAACTTGCCACAACCTTCGCCTATTTACAACAACATACAGGGTGTCTGTAAACAAATGCGAAGGACTTAGGCAGAGGATTCCTCGATAAAAATAAGCAGCGGTAATTCCTATATTTTTTTTTGGAAATCGACCTCCCTTCCAAGTTACAGCCTTCGGAAGGCGATGACGAGTTGACAGTTTTAGATTTTTTTTTGGCGGGTTCTAAGAAACATATAAAGTCATAAAACTATACATAATATGAAGCACTAAGTAAATGTTACTCACACAATTTTTCTAGATCTCATAACTTTATTATTAGGGGTTGAAAATAACAACGCCTTATAATTTTTCTTCAAGAATTGTTTACGTAGGATAGATTTTCGAAATATAAAATTCTCTTATGGTTTCCCATTCAATTCTGGAGAAAAAAGTCTCTTGGAAAATTTCGATACAGTCGATAATTTTCTCAGAATAAATGACAGCTTACAAGCAGTTCTGATCAGTTTTCATACTGTATAAGTGATCGAAAAAAATGTGTGAATATTATCTACTTAGTGCTTCATATTATGTATGTATTTTTTAGAACCCGTAAAAAAAAATCAAAAACTGTCAACTCGTCATCGCCTTCCAAAGGCTGTATCTTTGAAGAGTCGATTTCGAAAAAAATTTATAGGAACTACCCCTGCTTATTTTCATCGAGGAATCATCTCCCTAAGTCCTTCGCATTTGTTTACACACAGCCCTGTATATAACATGCTTTCGTTCGGAATTCTCATTTCGTTTCAAAATTTCCGCCAGAATTCATTATTATGTTCTATAATCAACTTTTCACGTGCTTTCAGTATCTTTAATTATGTATCTATGTCACGAAATCCTGCAACGTGATGTTTTCCAAGTTTTTTGGAGAAGGAACAAAATTGCGTCTTCAAGGTGGCAGTCCCAATTTGTTCGATATTGGTATGTGGGGGTTTTCTTCAAAATTCATAAATTCAAAAAAGCTTGTCCAACATTGTCTCATTTGGTTCTAAATTGTCATGTCATTCATTCTGTATCGATCCCAAATTTGACCGAATCATCATGTTATTAAGAATGACATTATTAACACGTTGACTGTCCCCATTCTAATTTTTTTTTCACCTCCCACGTCCAACACATTCATCCCAAGATAAGGGTTGCTTTTGAGTGATAAAATATATATTCTATGAAAAAATTAATTCTGCAGCCATTTAAGGAACTGTTCATGTTCAAAATTTTCAAGTCCAATGGAAGGCTTGATGCTGATGTTTCTTGAATCATGAATGATTAATTATGAACAATGAAAATATATATAATTATGAACAATGAAATATTAAAGGTTATCAATACATATTTCTATAAGATGTTCAGCCCATATGAACTGACCACAGTGCAGCGTTCATGAAAAGTAACCATATTTATCTTGAATGTCAAATGAATCAATGAATCACATACGACTCATGGACTCCTGGCGAAAATCTTTATGAATCATATGTGATGCATGGGACAGTCAACGTGTTGAGTGACGAAAAAAAACAGTCTAAGTACCGGTAGATTCGGGTGACTTGGGACAGTCCTGTAACTTGGGGCAATTACCCCCCTTGAACTTATAAGATTGTGTAGGGCCTCTTCGGTTAGTTTAACAATTAATTCCTGTTGAGTTTGCCGTGACCAGAGCGTTTAAACTGACAGGAAAAATTAACGAATTCAGGATAGTAAAGCGCTTTTTTATGACCCTTATACTTTCTAGTGTCCTGTACATGTGTTTCACTTTGTGCATGTGTAATTTTTTTTTCTGGATACGTGGGATATTGGGGTATTAGATATGTCATGAAACAAGGTTGTTAACAAATCAAACGGCAACAAGGATCTCTTTCATTTATTTTGTTGTTTCATAGGGTGACTTGGGACAATGCCGAATATATTCGCTTGTATCTATAGATACAAGCGGCGCATTGTCAGCAGGAAATATGGCGATTTTTCGAAGGATATTATTATTTACGTTATTTCCACAAAGGAATCGCCAAAGAATGAACGAAATCGAAGTTCTCTTGTTTTGTTTAATTTTTTTACATTTGAGTTGCAATATATACTTTCGCTGTAATAAGGGTTTATCATTTAATTTCCTTACCGAATTTGAACTATATAATCACAAATTCTATTTATATCCGAATTCTGAAGCAGGCTATATATCCTAATCAATAGTCTGAGTCATTAAGACCCGTTTGCACCAAACGCACTTAGTGTTAAGTGTCCCTTAAAATGAACTTAAATGAATTACGTTGCACCAACTGTAAAGTGACATTTAAATGGCTAAAGCTAGCCTCAAATTTAAGCGCTCCTGTAATGACCACTTAGGTATTTAAGGGCGGGATTCTAACCTGAAATAATTTGTTGAACTCATAAACTGGCTGCAGAACTGCTGTGGTTTTTCTAATAACGTCAACTACCTTTTATTTGACAATCCATATCATTATAAATAATAATGCTAATTCAGCAACAAGTGACAAAGTGACAACAAAAAGTTGTCACTCTTTGATAATAATATAATAGTTTACTTGACACTGACTGACAGGACAATAAGGTTAATGAAATGACGATCATCGACAACCGGTCAACCAATGAAAAGGCTTTATTAGACTAGGATGAAGTTGCACCAAAATAAAAAACTGAAATATCACTAGATATGAAAACCTAAGGGCCCCTTACTTAAGATTCTGTTAAGCCGCAGTCATGCAACTGACAATAAAATTAAGCGTCCATTAACTTTAAACTACGCTTAATTAAGTAATCATTTAAAGGGGGATTGGTGCAAACGGGCCTAAGCATATTAGAACCTCTTTTTCAGATAAAATAGGTCTCCTTTTTGAAAATATGACAAGTTGAATTCAACAATCGTCCCAAGTCAACCGAATCTACGGTACCCGAAAATTATTAATCATTAAAAATCATTATTTCGACGAATGTGTATGAAAACGTAGATCACAATTTAAAAAGAATATTTTAAAACGCGTGGACTAGATATTCAGATGAAAGTCCTCCGACTCAATCTCGTGAAAATGTAGCAGCATAACTAACAACATAACATAAGCGCCTAACTAACATCTATAAGCATTGCTCATAAGCCAACGAGATTTCAGCTGATTGACCCACTGACCGGGAATATCCGAGCTTTTAATGGGACTAACAGAGGCTGAGTTTCGCTTCTCTAAAAAATATATCTAATTGTCTGACTGAGAATACTTGAATACATTACATATCAAAGTTTTATCCCGATTCAGTCAAAATCTTCAGTATCTATCATAAACTGACTCAAATGGACCATATTATCAACTTCAGTTCTTCTCACCACCTGAGCCAATGACTCACATCAACTGAGGATTTCCAGTCTGACCTCAGCCTCATCAGTGGCAGTCAGTAATGCATATGCTATAATTCCTTGATAAGAAGGGAGGATATGGAAGTGTAAGGGCTGATGCCCCGATTCTACAGCAGCATACTCGACTGTTCAAGTACCTATATGAGGCTTTCATATTCTTTCATACTCCAAAACTTTTTGGGACACAACAATTACAACAAAAATGCTATACCGTGTAGAATCTGACATGATTGTCACGTGAATTTTCCGTACAAAAAGGTTGGCCTTAGTGTCGCGGTAGACAGAGAACGTGGTTTTAAGGTGAATACTTTTTTTGAGCGCGCTCGGACGCCTACTGTCCGGTAGTCCGGTGTACATGATGTTCACGTCTTTCTCCTCGACGTCGTCTTACCCTTCTTCGGCCATCATGTGCACCCAAGGAGAATCAAGATACATCAGAAAAGACGACCTGATGCCATTCCACATTCCAATGTTGTCGTTCTCTGCACCACTGTAATCGTTGCTATCATGCCGTCGATGCTCAACCGTAAGAGGTAGCACAAGATGAGGTCGATAATGCTGCAGTCCAAAAGACCTTATACAACGGTAAACCGCTGTAACAAGGCAGGTGGCCTTGTTCTCCTAACCACTCATCAGCCAAAGATCGAGTTGTCGCAAATCGGTCTCTAATGGCCATAAGTCTTAGACGCCGATCTTAAACTTCATTTGTGCCCCTTCGACTTCTGGTGCCTACTCTTCTTCGATTTTGAGCATTATCAAACCACGCTTGACAACATCTCATAACAGTAGTTGGATTTCTGTTAGTACGGTTAGCGATTTCTCAAAATGACAACCCCCTCCTAAACCAATAATTAATAATTCGACCTCTTTCAAATTCACTTAGCTGGCAATAAATTCCGCGTACACGTGTTACAGGCATTTTAACAACAACCGAACATCGACATTGGATCTCCTCGAACAGATGCTTTGTTGTAAAATTTAAAAAATTTGCAAAAACGACTACAATATTTAAGTAGCAGAAAATGTTAATTTTAAAAAACCTTTTATTTTAAAATAAATATTTTATAATAATAATAAAATTTATAATTTAAAATTTAAACAGCTCCTTCTGGGTGTTGCAGTTTCTTTGTCAGTTAATATATCTTCGTATCGCTTCTAGGGAAGCGAATGTACCAAAAAGCTTGATTGCTTGATATTTGATGATTATGCTGAGGAGCTCTCTTTCGCAGTATTTACTTGGGTCATTTTAGAAACTTCGGGGACGAAGTTAGAAATTCACCATTCTTGATGGCCAGTGAAGTGAAGTGAAGCATTGGCTTTATGGCAATGAAAATCATGCAATTGAAGGTTCGGTTTTCATTCACAGTTTCGAAAATCTCCAAAAAAGCTTTACTTTTATCTCGTTGCTTTCCACGCACCCTTTTTTTTTATTGGCATAACAGAAAGACCTCTTCAGCAGAGAATAAAATTAAGTAAAGTAATTGGAACAGATCAATCTTCGGAAGACATTAGCGATTCTGACAGCATCCTTACGATCAAGATAGTAGATAGTAGTAGTGTATTTATTGCTAAGCAATTGGCCATCAAGATAGAGGTGCGGAAATATTACATCCGCCCAGCTTTGGTTTGAGGCAGAGTCGTCCGAGTCTGTGGAGGAGATATAGATTTTTTGCTACATGTTCCCCGTCTTTTGGATTCACTCAAAAGATATCCTGTTCGGGAGTAGATGACATCAGGAAAAAAATTGAGAACAATTCCTATTTTATTTGTTTTTTTTCGCACCTTTTCATCCTTTCATTATATGCGCCGCATTTGTTCGGTTCCAAATGATAGATATCTTTCAGTCAGTTGTCTTCGTTGAAATTCAAGGAATATTGACATCCCAGCAGGCCTCGAAAGTCCAAACGCAGCTTAATTTCTAGTCACAAAAGATCTCCAATTATTTCTGTAATTTCAATCATAGAACTGGAATATACTGATATAACCTAGAAAAGTATTTGAAAAAAAGAAATATTCAGTCCTTCATTTCTTACCGCCGATACCTCTACTATTATTTAGGCCCCTAAAATAAAAATTCTTTTTATAAAATTTATATATAAAATTCGATTGAGTATTGGAATTCCCAAGATCTGCTTAGCAGATATGTCTGAATGGCCTAAGCAGTCGTGGACATAGTTCTTCTTCTTCTTCTTCTTCTTCTTCTAAGTGTGGTGCCCCACCGGGCTGAACTGAAGCCTCGTTACCCATTGTTCGTCCGCTTGTAGTTGGAGAGACTTAAACTCTGTGACATGCTGACAAAAATGCCACAAATCGACAGAGAGGTGTCCCTCTCACCAAAGGAGTTGTGGGTGTTGTGTTTCCTAGGTGTGTCATCCTAAAGTCTTCAAGGTTGATACAGAAGAACAGAATGTGTTCAACCGTTTCCTCCGTGCTCCTGCACCAGCGGCACAGGGAACAGCTACTCAGTCCCGTTCTATTTAAGTGTTTATTAAACAAATGGCCAGTCATTGCTCCAGTCACTAGACTCAGTTGTTTCCTCTCAAGAGCGTGGGCATAGTTAAAGGAAGAAGAATGAATATTCCAGATCAGAGCAAACTAATCAACCTACAAAATTTCAAAAATTATGTTTCCAATTTGATTAATTGAATTTGGAATATGAACAGTAGCACAAAATACGAATTATCTCCGGTCTGTGCAAAGATCTACATATAATAGGTCTGAAGGTCAATGTTTTCCTCAATAAAAATCTGAATTCCGCAACAAAAAAATTTTAATGTATGAGCTATTATGAACTTGAATTCAATTTTCCATAACCACCCGAGATGGCAATAATTCTTGAATGATTAATAGGGCAAATTATCTATGGCCTGCAAGCATAGATCGTCTTCTTTTTCTCTACTCTCCATCCATATGATCATCCACAGAAATCAAGTTGCGTGTGCTACAGATCTGTCGCATACTGTCTTTTCCTTCAGAAATATTATTCTCCCGCAATCAAAAATATTTTTGTTCTCGTGATCTCACTCACCGATCCGAAAACAATGTACATGTCCAACAGAATAGGTAAGATAAAACCCTCCCGGCCTCCCCCAAGGAAGCGTTCGTTAGACGATATCGACGAGCTCACCTACATGCTGATGCTCGGCACGAAAGCCGGAGGCAGGTCATCGACCTCTACCATTGCGTCAATCGTGAAGAAAATGGCGCTTACAGAAAACAAGTGGCTCCCGGAAACCGAAGATCTTCCAGAGCATGTCGAGGTCCATCACCGCCAAACCGTGGTGGATGAGGATCTCGAAGAGGAGGAATCTAGTACTGCAGAAAGCGTTGAGGAACCGACATCGGAAGTGTCGATTCCGGACAAAATTCGATGTATAAAGTTCGCAAATTTGGAATTTTTCGCTGAAATGTTCGTGGACGAGATCATTGATATTTCCGTTGGTAAGATCCCTCAAACTATAACCTTTCAGTTGCCTAGGTACTAGGACTAGGTTCCTACAGGGCATCTACAACTATTTCTGATTTACCCCACTCAACAAGATGCTTACGTTTCATTCCCTATTTTCCATGCTGCACATATCGTCCTATCCACTTAATCTCTGAAGGATCTTCTATAGAAGATAACTTGCTTAGACCTTAGACCGTCCTAAAATGGAATCAAATCTGTTCTTCTTTCCTTCATCAGTTGGATCGTATATATACAGTATACATATAGTCATTTTAACCCTTTCTACTCATTGGGTGTAGGGTGTTGTGTGGCCTCTACATCTGAACATATTCCCTCCACCTCTTCCTATCCAATGATAAACGCCTAGCTTCCCCTCTTATTCAATATCTCCGTAATGACTTGTCTCCAACTTCTCTCTGGTCTTCCCCGTCTCCTCTTTCTGGCATCTCTGGCATCCCAAATTCTCCCCGTCATTGTATCCTCCTCCATTCTTTTCATGTGTCCCCACCATTCCAACTGTCTCCTCTCAATAAATTTTTCTAAAGATTCCTCCTGCAAATCTCCTCTAATTATTTCATTCCTTATTCTGTCTCCTGTCTCTCTCCTCAAGTATTTCATTTCCATAGCCAGCAATCTTGGCTTTTCTCTCAATTTCAGATTCCATGTTTCACATCCATAAGTCAAAGTTGGTCTGTAGATGGATTTATACACTTTGAGCTTTGTTGAATTTGATACTTCCCTCTTATTCATAATACCTGACCTCATGGCGTGGTATAGTCTGTTCGTCTTCCCTATTCTATTGTCGATTTCATTGACCTGTCCCCCGTGTTGTACAAAAATATCTCCTAGATATTTATATGTGTCTACCTGTTAAATTTTTTTCCCTACCAATTTCCATTCTTCTTTCCTGCCTTGCCACTGCCATTACCTTTTTTTTCCCTCCATTCATCTTCATCGCATACTCCGATATAACCTCATCCCAGATATTCTGGGATGTTCTGTTGTAATTCTTCTTCACTTTTAGTCAATACTACTGCATCATCTGCAAATACTAGCTCCGAAACACATACCCTTTCCATTTTATGAAAACCCAATGTAACCTTTTTAGTCCTTTGTCTGCTTTTCTCTATTATATCGTCCATAAGGGTTATGGGCAATAGTGGGCTCAATCCTCCTCCCTGCCTCACTGACTCCTCTCCTTCTTAACGCATACCACACTGTCTCCTGTATCACCCTTTCAAAAGCTTTCTCTATATCTACAAAAGCCAGGTAGAGAACCCCATCTGTTCCCAAAGTCCGCCTCATCAATTCTTTCAAACTAAAAATATGGTATTGTCGCTGTCATCCGTTTTCTTCTATAGTTGCTATAGTTCTCAAGTCTCTTCTGTCGTTGCCATGGAGACACATTCTGCTCTCGTCAGTGAACATTGCTCAATGGTCCAGTTAAGGTGTTGACGAGCAAAAGCCGGCCTTGACGGTGAACTGCGGTCAGTTTTGAGCCTCTGTCTGGCAGTTTGGGATTCAAGGTAGCTTTCTTCAGGCGTCAACTGACTCACAACCACTCCTCGAACCCTTCTGAGCTCCTGTTGCACATCAACGCTCGCGAGATGACGATTTCTCAGCGATGTTGTGACAATGAAGCGATCTTATCTCTCACATGTGCTCCGGTGCCTGCTTATTTGTGATCTTCAAGTGAAGCCACCAGTCTCTTGAAATCTTCTGTATACTCCTGAAATAGCTAATTAGCTCAAGTCAAGTTCACGAGCGACTTCTCGTTGAAGTGGGATCGTTGGGTCGCTTCTTTCGACTATTTATCACGAAAAAAAAAAGAGTTTGTGGATATGTCCATCGACCAAGGTCTGATGAGTATGATTAATTCCCTCCACTCATGGGTACCATCGATTAATTGAACAGAGTTTATCTATGATGGGTCCGCTGTCCGCATCAAGCAGATTGTGGAACGCTCGTGTTTAACCATATTTATTTGCCATTGCCAAGTTCGTCATAATTCATGAGCTGTATTTTCAAATTAAATACTACGCTTTCGACTGAAAAAAGTTTCATGAAAATCAACCTTTTATAATGGTGTGCGGCTTCAGTCGATTGGTTTATATTCATAACTTCAATTGAATTTCTTCTGTAATAAGGGTACCTAAGAAAATAAATAAAAACATACTAAAATACAAATAACAGAGTGAATTTTTCCCGTGAGAACAGACGTATGCGAAAATCTTTTCAATGCCGCTCTAAGTGGGGAAGGTGGTCTTGTGACAGAAGTTCCATGCATTTGCGATGCTACCAAACCAGCGCCAGAGAAAATCAAGCTAGGTCCAAGCGACAACTCAAGCTTATCTTCAGTCGAAAAGAAAGAATTCTCGGGTTGGCCGACCATCAAGCATTTCACTGTCGGCGAAGCTAAGAAGAAGATAATGGAATTCATGGGCCAATGGTACTTCGTTGAAGACTGGAAATATACCGTACATTACATCGGTAGCTATAGCGACACGATTTCTGATTACCACTTGTTCCAGGTAATGATCTGAGTCTAGAAAAAATATTCATAGTTTTCATTAGTAAAAAAATCAGTTAGATAAGTTTTTAGGTCGCCGATTAATTGAGAATATATGAAGGTCAAAAAGATCTATTCAATGAGAAAAAAACATATTCACATATACATATAGCTATATTTCAAAGAAACATATTCTTTCTCGGAACCACGCTTAAAAGTTCCGTTTGAATGCCAAAATGGGCCTCTGAAAATATGAGCCCTTAGTATTAATGTTAAGGTTATCCGCATCGCACTTTTCGATTTCTCATGCGCATAAGAATAGCACAATAACAAAAATTTTTTTCTGATTTTCTGAACGACAAATTGCATCGCAATATCCTTTCTACATTCTGTAGAGAATTTAACACTTTACAAAAAAAGTCTGATTTCATTTTTCGATAAATGAACTCAGTCGAAAGTTATTCAAGGTCAAAGTTCAATTTACCCATAATTTAGCCGTTTTCTTTATGAGAAATTCATAAGTTCACAGGTTTTAAAACACACTGAAAGTTCATTCCTGAATTATCAGAGTTGAAAAAAATGATTTCATTTCATTTATCGAAAAATTACATCAGACCTTTTTTGTAGCGTTAAATTCTCTACACAATATAGAAAGTCCGTTAAATTTAAAACTCCATCAGAATGTTAATCCTTCATTATCCCCTTCAAAAATGACAGTTTTAAATTCTGATGAGGAGAATGAGTTATATAAACAAGTTGGCAATTTTGGCATTGAAAAAAAAATCAATTATTTTCTCCTGTTAAATCTCCCACTAGGTTCTTCGAAATCAGTATATACCGATTAGTGTTGATATTTGAATATTTCCTCAAAGCAGCTTATTTCTTCGATTTGCTCTGGCGAATAGATGAACTCTGTAGCCCAGCACGCAATACAAATACAGAGTGAGGCTCGTACAAATATTTCAAGTGTAGATTCTGGAGGTCAAAAGAAAGACTTTTTCCCTTTAAAATTTTTTCCGAATCGGTTCGGTTCAAAAGATACAGGCAGAAAACCATAAAACAATGTTATTTTTAGTTCTCTCTCTCTCTCTCTCTCTCTCTCTCTCACAATCGGTTTTATCGAGTAAAATGATGTTTGCAATATAGTTTTTCATTTATTTGATGAATCTTTTCAGAATACAAGATATCACCCACGACCCACGTCTTCCAGTTTTCTTATTATGACCATTACGTACCATAAAAATACCAAAAATTCAAAGAACCCAACTTCTGAAACTGAGTTGGACGCTCTCTAATGAATATTCGAACGTTTTGTAAAATAAAATATTCTTCATATTTTCTCGTATTATGCGCCGTTTTCGAGTAATTTGATGTTCAAAAATTAAAAAGTTTGTGGAATTTGAAGAATTGGGTACTTTGGATTAATACAACTCTGTTTAAAAGATCCACAGATGCGTAGTGTCACAGATTGAGCTAGTTATTCTGAAGGTTATTTTGTTTTTTCAGGGGTGGCACAGCTCATTATGAAAACTTTTGATGGCTATATCTTTTGATCAGGGCCGAATCGGATGAAATTGGTTGGGGAAAAAAGTGTTTTTTTACCAACGTTTCAAAATACTCTCATTTGAATGGCTGATTGTCCTGGTGCTTCACATTTTGTCTTGCGGATGAACAGGGGTAATAATTCAAGTGGTCCTATCATAGAGAAAGGGATCTCAGAGAAAGGGGTCTCTGGGTCCTATAGAATATTAGATTCATTAACCAAAAATGATCACGCCTAAACAGGGAGGCAATGAATACAATAATAAGGATTAATTGAGATGCATACCAAAGGCTGATATGAATTAGAGAAAATATGGGACATATGCTAGTGTCTTCGTCTAGGTTTCTATCAGGAGGGAATTGAATCGGATAACGTTTCATATTTCATAATGGGTGGCGCTCTGTATTACAGTAGCACTTGTCAGTATGGAATAAGAGTCCATCAATTCCAAAGGCTCTCCGTCTGAAAAGAAGTTATGTTGCTCTGACGAGGTCAAATGAGACCGATACCATGGTCATCATATGCTCTTCTTCGATGGAGCGTTTAAGGCCCTGACGATGGCAAATTAGCTAGTTCAACTCAGATCGTAACACTCATTGATATTCATATCAGCGGGTGGTATGCATCTGAATTAATCCTTATTCCTTTTTATATTACATTCATTAACCCAAATCTTTTAGATTCGATTATTTTCACTATCGAGTCTGGACTTGGCTTCTTCTAAAATTTATGCTAGTTACATCTCATGTAATCTTAGTTTCGATATTTCATTTCGAGCACAATTCATAATTGCTATAATGGCGTCCCTCAATTCTGAGAATTGTGAATCTTGCTAGTACTACTGGATCTGGAAAGTTCTTGATGAAAAATTGCCACTTCCACTCTTCGTTTTTTGCTGAAGTAAGCTTGTATATTCGTATATTCGATCAATCTACTCTTCACACTGGTGAGTAATAACCCCCTGCAACCCGCTCTCTAGGTACATTCTCCAGCATAATATATTTCTTATGTCATACATAGGCTGATGAAATTTAGCTCTAGGAAGAGATTTATACAAAATACTTTCATAGTAAAAAAAACAAATGCTCTTGGCTCAGAGACGCTATAGCTTCCTGATGGGTGATGTTCATACTGTTCATTTACTGATGCAAGGTATTCAAATACATATTATGTTCAAATTTTTAGAGCTGAAGGTACATTTTTTCAGCTGTATCTCCAGGAAAATAAGACCCTTCAAAAGAGTGATTTGAAAAACTTTTATTTATATTTGGGCGAAGTCAGAAATAAATAAATGGTCCCGACGTATGACAGTCAACAAATTAAAAACAATGAACGTAAATCGCAAAATGGAATAGGTACTTATTGTGTTTTGGTATGATGTTGAGTTGACACATATTTTCAATCTGGTCTCAGCTTACTCAATTCGTTCCAACCAGCAAATATATAGGGTGACATAAATATAAAACATATAAAAGTATACAAAACATATAAAGTATAAAACATAAAAAAAATACATACATAAATACAAAAAGACGAAGATCTCTCTGGCGAAAACATAAATAAAATATAATTCAGGGGAGAATTATTTGTCTTGTTGTGGTCTCCTCTTATACGTACACAGACTCTGAGAGGATTGAAAAGGTTCAAAATAGGCTTCTTGAGTATATTTCCTTTCGCCTAGGCATTGAGAGAGGATAAATTTTTCAGCTTCGCTCATGAGATCTGCCCTTGTTCCTTAGACGCAAGCATGGAGATGTAATATTTCTTCTAAGTTGATTTTTGGGGCACTAAACTGCCCTGATTCAGCTTTCTAGTTTCTCCTAGGCGAACCAGAGGTAGAACTCTTCTTCATATCGATGGTTATAAATATATTTACTCTAAAAACTCTCCTATTCCAAGGATTAGCAGTCACCTCAACGTTGCATCTGTCTCAGGAATTGACTTTTTTAATCGATCTTTGTCGAGGTTGAGGGAGGAGATATGTCGGGCGATCGTAGCGTGAACTTTGTTTTTAGACTCTTTCCTTTATTTCTTTTTTTTGTTCTGCTATTCGAGTTTCGCCTCAGTTTAAATTTAAATTTTGTATAGCATGTGTTATTGTTTACAGTTATGAAATGCTTTTCGCCATCATTTTGCTTGACTGAAATTTGTAAATCTCGTCCATTTCATTGTGTCGCACACTGTTATTCGTGTTGTTTGTTATTATTATATAAAAGGGTATAACCCGTTTATTTCCTTAAATAAATGAATGAATAAAAAAAAATTCTGACCTTCATGGCCAACAAACTACTTTCACAAGAGTGAATGGACAATAATCAAATAACGAATACATTATTCTGAGAAACAGATTGGTTTTTAGTTTCATCAGTTCTAATTTCAAAAAGATTTTATTCGTCGAACATCACAGTCATTTGGGCAAAATTATAATATAACACTTTGTTCTTCACTTGTTCGTAAAAATATATACATAAGCGCGAAAAATAAGTAAATTTCACATATACTATTTTCTGTTTCTCATCTCAGCTTACAGAATAATTTAAAATTAGACCAAGCATTGCTTGCACACTAATTGATTTTCATTATATCATATGATGATATGTATTTACCTTCCCGAATTCTTCTATTCCTGTCCTTCAATTCAATCTGCCAGTTTCTCGAACCAGATTTCGAACATAATAACGAATACTTGCACGTTACAATATATCCTCATCTACCTAAAAAGTATAGATGTCCCATACAAAACGATTAGAATATTCCTTATAAAAACTGTTGAACAAGTTGAGGGTATTGATTTCAGTCAAGTTTCTTCTAAAGACTCATTCAACTAAAAAAACCATTTTATGTCCATAGGGAATGTGGTCAATTCCTACCAAGGAGTATCCGATAGCTCAAGCAACTGCTACAATTTTTTTCTCAATTGAAGTTTCAAGAGTCAAACCGAAGTTTTGCCTGGTGGACGTAAGTAATTAATGTTACTTATATGTTTTCCATACTAGTATGGAGCTCCTAGAAGATATAATATTGTAACATCCCAATCCCTAGAATACTACTTTGATTCAATTGTGTTTCTTTATTATTATTGCTGACGCCGCTCGAAAGATAGCAAATAGCTCTCTGGATGCTGCTGGAACCTGGAAATTCTCTAACAGGGAAGAAACGATATAAAAGATACGCACGGTGGATTCCACATTCCACGGCAGTTAGTGCTCCGAAAAGGGTCGACAACTCCTGCAACCTACAACAATATAAGTCCAAGCGGTACATAGCTCAAATTATCCCAAATTAATTCGAAAATTCCCATAGTCCAATTTAATTACAAGCCTACTAGACGACAAACTCTTTTGAATGTACGTTAGAAGGATAATGAATCTTTGAATCTCTCTACAGTAGGCATACTACTGCTTTTACACTCTGCTAACCTATAGAGGATCTTTTACTTCAAACGAGCATTTTCTTCGCGTATATACGAAACCTCGGAAAGGTTTTAGAACATTGGCTAACACGGAGAGGTTTTTGATCATTCGACCAACTTACAAAAAGTGCATCATGCTCATGGCACCCACCACCCACACACGTTATCCGAAGTTTAAATTGGTGCTGCGTTCATTCGAGATAGTTCAAGGCATTTTGCGTGAACTCAATCCAAATAGACAAAACGCAGAAACACGGAAAAGTGTTTCTGACGTGCTCTCGTCAGACGCGAAAATTTTAGTTTGTAGTAGGTTAACGTTCTACGTTTTGTGAATTTTCAAGCGGTAACAACCACTAATTTTTCTTTTTTCAGGTCACCCTTCAGTTTGAAGGATCAAGCAGTGTATACAGAGCTGGACAATTCGAATTCATTGAGCAATGGCTATTCAACATTATTGATTCAAAACTGAATTTATTCAGGACTCTCAGATTCTGAGTACTAGTAAAGAAACAAGTTGTTTTCTATTGATTTTGTTTATTTATATGAACTAATATTAATAAACATTTACAAAATATAATGAGTTTGATCAAATGTTTAATAACTTGTAAATCTGTCAAAGTGGAAATCAACTTAACAACAAATATCACAGAATGATACTGACAGTCACAGTAATATAATACATGTTGCTAAAGTAAACAAATAACAAGAATACATCGATCACTTTAACATCTCCTTATATTAGTAATCAACAAAAACGATTTGTTAGAGGAACAATTACATTTTACCTGAATTTGTACTCACAACACTAAAAACATGATAAAACTTCAGTTAAAACTTTCCAACTCTTCTCCAGGTAGAATTTAGCACATTATTTATAATCAACCCAGTAGTTTTCACATCCTTTCAACCTTCCTTGCACAAAGAATTATAATACATCAATTGAATGATCCAAAAAAAAATTATTGGAACTATATTCATTACTAGCATGGAAGTTTCTACATAATTCCTTAAAATCAACAAAGAGAGGAAATTCAAAACAGTTCATACCACCAAGGTTATACGTAGTTATTTCCCTCTACCATAATATAACCTATATTTTTATTTGTACATTAGTTTTGAAAATTTCGTTCATAAATAAATAATTCGTTCTAGCTACTATCAAAAATCAAATATAATTGTTTCAGAATTCAATCAATGATCTTTCTCTATCTCACTGTGAAATGATGTGAATTTGTATTTTGTAGATGTTTCCTCATCCTGGGGTTTGTCTTCTATTGCCAGCTGTGTAGCTTCTCCATCAGCAACTCGACAACAATCCAACACAATTTGATTGAAAATTTCAGGTTTATCTGCATATACATGATGTCCAGCTCCAGGAATAACCTTCAATCTGAAGTATGAATTGTACCTTTTTTCTTTTATTACACTGGTAGCAGAATGATCTACCCATGATCTTGATCCATACAAAAGAGTTATGGGTACATCTTCTTTGAGTTGATCAATACGTTTCACCATAGGGTTTTTTGCCCACCCAAATTCAGACATCATACAATGATATGCACTTTCTCCACTGGAAAGAACCAACAGATTTTTGTCACATTACTCATGTACAGTTTGTTTTACGTAAGCAGGTCATTGGATTTTTATTCATCAACTTGTTCATGGAGCAAAATTAAAAAGTGAACCCTCAATATGATACAGGTATCAGAATATCTATAGCACATATGCAGAGAAAGGTTTTAAAAAAATTATTCTACAGTCCGCTTCTGTCTCCTGGCATTCCCTATGTTTGAAGTAGAATTTTTGCAATCTGTATAAATACATTATATAAAAAAACCTTAATTAGCAAGGGAACCAGAAAAAACTAACAATTAATGTCAAAACTTTCCTTGAAAAAACAAATTAGATTTTATATCGCCACTTGCATTTGATAACCGGTGCTTATCCAATGATTGTTAAATAATTAATCCAACAAAAAGACACAAAGGGAATAAAAAAAAAACCTTTCCATTGCAAGTGTGTTGTAGTTTCTAAACACGTCCATTGACCAAACTGGGTTTGTTTATAATGGTGTAGCACAGAGCACAGGCAATTTGTAAAATTATAAACGAGATAAAGAAATATCCTCAACCTTGAGCGAAAACGTTGTTTTGCGCGAGAACTAATTAATAAATCACTGGAAGTGCTTTTCACGATTAGTCAAATTCATGGATGAGTTAATGCTGGCCAACTTATTTCATCCCTATCTAGGCAATCGAAAAATATGAAATTTTCACAACGCTAGGTTGTGCTGGCCCGTAAATTTAACTTTCATAAGAGGGTGTATTACTGCAGTTTCATATCCAATATTTGAATTTCATTTCTTGATTGAGGGATTAGAGAATAAGTAACCGGCCAACATAAACCAACTTTTAAATTGAAAAGAAAAGACTACCAGAATTTGGGGTGTAGCCAGAACACAGAACGATCTGTAGAAGTTGCGAATATGACAATAGATAGAAGCACTTAACGAACGTCTTTTTTCAATCCCAGCAGGTTTCGAATTGTAGCTTCTGGTAAGACTCTTTATATATTTTTATATGGAAATCCATTGAAAAAATCATTTCATCTCGGAAAGAGAATCACATGAATAAACATTTGTTATTCAATGAAAAAATTTTCCTTCCTTTTTTCTGTTTGAAGAATAAAAATACTTCTAGCTTTCCGTGATGAAAATCCCATATAAATTAGCAGTTTCCGACTTAAGATATGCCTTTTTGCTTTTGGAACTGACCACTGAAACGGTGCAGACCCCTCTTGATTAAATTTATTGCAGACAATGCGCACACACAACCTAACAAACAAATTAGGCTACTAATTAGGATAATTTTGAATAATATTATTGAAAAAAAATGCAAACTACCTATATTCATATATGCCAATTAAGGATTGACTGAGCATTCAGAAAACATAGAAAAATATCCTCATGTATATCAGCACAGAATTTGTCTTTTTACCATTTAATGAAAACTAATAGAAAACATCGATAAGTTGCTTTTTTCAGAGGGTTTTTTCGAAATAACTCTCTATGCCTATGTTCAATAATCTTTCTTATAGCATATTTGGATAGCCTGTGCAAAATACTATGGTTGAATTTTTTATTTTGACCAATAAATAAGTTAAAACAAATCCGGTGACCTGCATATGTGGAACACATTGTAAATATAATCACCAATACAATTAATTTTTTAAAATATGCTACAGCATTCAAGAGAAATGCTCTTTGGACCAAAAACAAAAAATTACCTTGGGGTCTGAGAATTGCACTGGTAAATATATTTTGGTATAAGGGATTCATCAATGGAACCAGCATACTTCTTGGTGATATCAGGACGAATGACATTTATGAACCAAGGTCCTGTAGAAGTAATTCACATTGTTAATATTCTGTTGAATTCAAGAGATATATTTTATCAGCATACAATAGGATAAATCTTTTACCTATTGGACCAGCAGCTCGAATCCCTGATAAAGGATTGAAAGGCGTTAATACAGTTGATAATGCCCTTACCCACAAAGGCATATCACTTAAATCTCGAGGTCTTTCAGGAAAACCCCAGGGATCTGCAAGAATTAAATGTTTCACTCTCTCGGGATAACTGATTGTATAGGAAGTAGCCAAAAAACCACCCAAACTGTGACCAAGAAAAATGAACTCTTCTAATTTCATTTCCTTCCTCCATTCTTCTAGAGAATCAACCAACTGTCTTTCAGCCTCTAAACTGTCAGTACTAAAAGTAGGTCTACTGCTCCTACCAAATCCTGAAAATTTAAATATAAATGTGGTGCAGCTTGTCTGATAAGAGGAATTTTCAATTCAGTTTAGTTGAGTTAGAAATGAAAATCTCCAATGTGATTACTGGCATGATTCAAATGAATAGTGCAAATGTAAATATGAATATTTAGGTACTGATAGCATCTTGATTTTATACATTGAAGCGACTAACATAATGACAAAAGCAATTTTTTGAGGAACTTGAATATTGAGTTTGATTTTTCAATAGTAGTGAATCGTGAATTTCAATGGGAAAAACAAACTAGTGGCGCTATCTTCACAGAATCACAGGGCACTATTTTCTTGCAGAAATGACTAGTGATATTTGTGAATGAATATTTCAAACTATAAGAGCTGATAAATTAAAAACTTCTGTTTTTTAGGTGAAGCTCCCTTGACATATTTTGCAGAACTCGCTGATGCTACTCAGAACTGTCAACAAAACTGTTTCTTCATTGGAAATATCGGTTATTGGAATCTTTGATCGTATGACAGCTAATAAAATTAAAGATTTTGTTTTTTCGGTGAAAGTATGAATTTTTATTTAACACGTTGACTGTCCAATGCATGAAGAATGCATAAAGATTTTTACCAAAAGTCCATAAGTCTTATGTGATTCATTTAACCTTCAAGATAAATATGGTTACTATTCATGAACGCTGCAGTGCGGTGGGTTTATATGGTCTGAATATCTTCTAGAAGTATGTATTGATATCCTCAATCATAATTAATCATACATGATTCAAGAAACGTCATCATCAAGCCTTCCTTTGGACTTGAGAACTTTGAACATTAACACTTCCAAATGGCTGCAGAATTAATTTTTTCATAGAATATATATTTTATCACTCAAAAGTAACCCTTATCTTTGGATAAATGTGTTGGGTGTGGGGGGTGAAGAAAAAATTAGAATGGGGACAGTCAACGTGTTGAAGAACTCAACTAAAGCTTCTCTGAATGCTAAAAAGGCTTTAATTTGAAATTAGGATTTTTTGAATTTTGAACCTCATTAAAGCAAAAAAGATTACATGTTTCGATAACATTTTTTCGACATATTTTGTAGAACATGCCAAGTGGTACTGAAAACTGCTGTCAGAACGGCTTTCGAGATTAGTTTTGGCCTTAGAAAAATTCTGTTTTTTCGATTGAATAAAGGTGAACGATGGTGTAAAATGATTTGAAGTAAATATTCTAACCTAATAAATCAAAAGCATATACTGGTCTAGTAGATGCAAAAGCATCCAAGTTGAGGCACCACAATGCTACACCAGCCCCCAATCCATGAAGTAATACAAGAGGAGTTTTCTTTGATTCTGTGTTCATAGAAATTGTCCATATTTTATCTGCAGAGCCTACGACAGGACCAATATCCACGTACCAACCTCTATAAGGCACCTTCAAAACTAAAACAATCAATGCATCAGAAAGTAGTAAAATACATATGTCCAATACCCATTTAATGCATGCGAAACAAGACAGAGTTATGTTTACATTACAACACTCACTTGAGAATATTTTCTTCTCCAAAGTTCTTAACATTGGCTCCGAAAACTTATTCCATGTGAACCAATTTGGCTTCAAGAAGCTATAAAAAAATACTTCAATTATGACAACATAGTTTTAGGTTAAGGGAATAAGGAAAATCTTCTTGCCTAATTACTAATCCAGCACATTTACAATAAAATATCGTCGGCTTGACAACAAAACTATTGAACAATTTGAATGTTATTTTGTAATAAATACTGGCCATTCTTTTTATACATGAATGTTCAAAATTCAGTTGATTTTTTACTTCTCTGAAAGATGACAAGGACCACGCTTGGTGTATTAGAACTATAAAGTAGCTTCTCTGGTTTGTTCACAATAGAAACTACAGCTAAAGAAAAATTAGATCTATTTTGATAACGTTGTCGGTGCTCTTTCTAGTTTCATGGAAATAGTCCTTGACCCTTGACCATCATATGTTAATTACATATTTATTTATTGGAAATTTTCTTCATACAAGAACTGCTCTTATATTATCGGTTTCCATAAATCGATCCGAATTAAAACTTACACATGTCTCTATTTACATAGAGATAAGAATTCCGATCGCATTCAGGATGGTTAATTTTAAATTTATGGCTAATTAACTGCTACTTTTGTCCTGTTGAATTATACTTTATTATAATTCCGAATTATAAAATTCATTCCTACTTCCAGAACATTTCAAAAAAAACAACCAAAATTATATTGTTTATAAACATTATTAGTGAAAACCATCACACAGTTTAAACTTTAAGACCTATGCCAATAATAATAAACGCACAGGTAGACCACTCTATTTATAGATTACAAGAAGAAAATGTTAATTATTATTCATTATGTGATATTATATATAGAATTGTTGATAAAATTGCTAAACAACAAAAATTTCGCATACAAAATGCCTCAGAATAGCAAATCTTTTGAATCTCACGATCATATGCATTTTTAACAATATTAAATTATTATATCAATTTTAAAACTATGAAAAACTAGTGGTATACGTAAGCGGTAAATGTAATTTTAACTCTTTGAGGCCCGGTTGTTCAGTGCAGGATTTTAAGTTGATCCTAGATTAAAACGTGACTGGACATGAACGGAAATGTCAAAATTAATCTAGGATTATAATCCTGCTCTGAACAACCGGGCCTAAGCATTTATGATATGAGACTCGCATATTATGCATTACTATTTTAGTATTTTGCGTCGCAAAATGCAGAGTGCTAAGTAATATAATATGGATGGATTATTAAAATATCATTTCTCATAATGCAGTTTGATGGTGGAATATTAAATTATATAGAAACACGAGACTCCCATATGCATTACCTATATAATACTATTTTGCGACGCAAAATGCAGAGTGCTAGAAAGTATATTATATGGATAAAAAAATTTTGTATCTAGTGCGCGAAATGCTTTTTTGGTGATTGAGAACTGAGTTAAAAAAATAGTCGAGATCACCAAAGTATTTCGCACTTGAGATGCAAACAAAATTTTTTCTACAAACTTCAAAAATATCATTCTAAAATAAGTAACATGCTTAGCTTAATATGAAAAATATTTTTCCGCCGACCTCTTAATAATAATAATAAATTATACAGAAATGAGATGTATAGTGACAAAATATATAATTGAATTCGTCAGACTGAATTTTAAATGAACAGAAAAATAACTAAATCAGACATACCTCACTTTTTGAACATTTTCTTCATTGTTGAAATCCATAACTTTGATTATGATTTATTTATCAACTGAGCGAAATATACATCACAAAAATAATTATTCGAGTACGCTATAAATACATGCTCGATAAATCATTACAAGGAAGGTACTATAGAGTATATCCATCTCAACAATAAAACACAATTTGAGTTCATTATTTCTCGATAGGAATAATCTGTACGGTGATATCTCATATTATTTGGAAAATATCTTGATTCTTGAACATTAATGAATATCTGCGATGAACTTTGAATTCGAAATGCTTTGTTATGTTTTCTGATAATTTTTCAACGACATGTAATCAAGAAAATTTTCAATGCAAAAATCTAATTTTAAAATCGAAATTTGCACTTACATTTCACTCACAATGATTCATCGAAAGATTATTATCTGTAATTATCATTATGCACAGAGATAATAAATAGTGGAAGCTATACAAAATAATGATATGCTCAAACTGAAAATGTGTGTAGATGCAGGATCATTTCATATTTTTGCCTTTCATTCTGTAGTTCGAATGCGCATCTTGATTAGAGTAAAAAGTACTAAAAGTAGTCAATTTGCGCATCTTTGGTGACCTGTCAGATTCAAAAGAGACTTTTTTTCTCAGGAAAAATTTTGAATGATCTAATATGATTTTGTCAAAATTATCTAGTTGTAAGTCAAGAAAAAACTTCATTTAACATAAACTTTCACTATTGAATCTTTCAAGAATGGTCTAGCAGTATATTACGAATTGTTTGAAGTTAGATTTCAATGTACATCAAGGTCAAATACCTAGTTATAGCTAATTATCCAAAAAATCGAGTCATTCTCGTGAATCCTCTTGAGCGGCTTGAGGTGATCTGCATTCTGCAGAGCAATTTAAGTATGACTACTTCCTGGACATGGAACCAATTCTCTGAGAGTAAACTGTTGAGTGTGGAGAAAACAATTCTATCAGGTGAGAAGTAAATAATTTATTTTATTCGCCAAAAACCCAAACATGACTGTTTATTTAAGTTTTGAAATCAAAATACATAACTCGTTTTGTTAATATAAAATGGGAAACTGGTACCAATGAGAGAATATGGACTATTTCGTTGAATACAGAATCAAAAAATACCCCACTAGTGCTCCTTCATGGCTTTGCTGCAGGAATTGGATTTTGGGTTCGAAATTTGGATCCGTTATCGAAAGATAGACCAGTGTATGCTATAGATCTCCTTGGTAAGTAAATGAACAGGATGCAATAAATTCATCAAAGGAACAAGAATTCAAAGAAATATTTTTTATTTTGAGTATTATTTTTATCAACTATTCTTGAATATTGCTTTGGTCCTACAATTTTCATATATGTATATTTGTTATGTTAATTATTATGTTAATAGGATTTGGCCGATCTTCTAGACCTGAGTTCAGTATGGATAGTCTGGAAGCTGAACGTCAAATGGTTGATTCAATAGAAGCTTGGCGTAGACAAATGGAATTGGAACAATTTATCCTTTTAGGACATAGTATGGGTGGTTTTTTAGCTACATCATATGCTATCTCATATCCTGAAAGAGTTAAACATTTAATACTAGCTGATCCATGGGGATTTCAGGATAAATCTCAAGCATCTCCAAAAAATCCAAAACTGTTGTTCAAAATTCTAGGAATTGTTTTGTATCCATTCACGAATTTAAATCCTCTAGCCTCTGTAAGAGCGTTGGGACCCTTTGGTAATTATATATATAATAATATTTTACTTTGAATTATCCTTACGTTCATGTTTCATAGGGCCATGGGTGATTCAAAGAATGAGAGGTGATATAATAGACAAGTTTGATGATATTTTCGAAGATAAAACTATAATCCCCAACTATATATATCATTGCAATGCTCAAAACCCAACGTATGTCTAGAATTAAAGCATGTATTATTCAAAAGAGTATGAGAAAATTTTAAGATCCTCATTATTGAGTATTTCAGCAAGTAATATTTTAAAAAAATGTTACTTCATCATACACACAAGCAACAATTTTTATCAAGCAGTAATTTTATTCTATCAAATTATAGATTTCAATGTATTGTTGGATAACTCTTGATTATTGCTTATATTCTACAGGGGTGAGGCAGCATTTCATCGTATGATACATGGATTTGGTTGGGCTCGTAATCCTATGATTCATAGAATACCAAACCTGAAAAAAGAAATTCCTATCACATATATGAATGGATCTGACTCGTGGATGGATCAGGACGGAACAATGGCTCCAAGAATAAGAGAAATGAGATCAGACTGTTTTGTAGACATTAAAGTAAGAGTATAATCAATTACCTTAAAATCTTACGAATTATATATCAATTATTTTAATGAATTGGGGGGGTAAAAAAGTATTCCTGACAATTAGTCCATTCTTATCAAAGAATTGTTATGTTGTATGTAAGGATAAAATTCCTTTGTTATTTTTCAGATTATAGAAAATGCCGGCCATCATATATATGCAGATCAAGCTGATCAGTTTAATGATATAATAATAAAAGCCTGTAAAATTGCGGATGATGAAGATGATAAAGTCCCAATACTTACTCTAAAAAATGGTCATTACAAATTGAAGGAAAATGAAGAAGATGATAGTATTGATTACTCAGATGACAACAATTCTGAATTCGAAACAAATTTAAGTTGATTATAAAATAAGATCAATGAAATTCAATACAGAAGTAATTATTCAATGTGATATTTTCAATAAATAAAGTGTTTTTAATTATTGTTACAGTAAATTTATCTGTTAATTTTTTTTATAGTTGAATAGATTTTTGAGATCCCATGTCACAAAACGTAAACTCTGAATATTTGAATAAGGGGTTTATATAATTTTTTTTCAGACCAAAGTCTATTATCTTTCATTTTACTTTTTATTTTTTTGTAACACCTTGTATTTCACCTCAAAAATGGAATGGCAAGCTCAAGTTATGATGAGTTGCTTCATATCACTTTATGCTTTAGAAGCATCCTTTACGAGATAATGGCGAAAAATTGAAAATGTTTTCCTACACCTAAGGCTTAGTACACATGAGAGCGTTAGATGCCGCGTTGAGCGCGCGTACATGTGTACGCTCCAATGCCCAGTTTAGTAACTCTACTCTACTACTCTGTAATCTGTGGTAACTCTACAGAACACACCCATTGACTTACTTTATGAGTAACTCGAAGCGCGCTGCAAACGCGACGGACGAAGTGAAAACTACAAACGCGCGCTCAACTCGGCGTTTAACGCCCTCATGTGCAGAGACAACAGGGTTGTCTCTGCTCATATGTACTTAGCCAAAGCCTGATATTTTGTCAGCAGTTTTTGACGATTATTTGTATTTGATGTTTGACAATTAATTATGATCACTCTGTATACTCTAGAGTTAATTTTTTTTATGTGTAGGAGTAGCCGACTTGCCTACTCGAAAAAATACTGTCTGTATCGCTGGCGTAACTATATATTGTCTCTATTAATTGCTATTAAAAAAACTCCATATTTTCAATTTTTCGCCATTACCTCGTAAAGGATGCTTCTAAGGTATAAGGTGATCTGAAGAAACTAATCATAATTTGTGCTTGCTATTTCATTTTTGAGGTCAAAATCAGAGATATAGAAGGGGTCTATATCTCTGGTCAAAATCCGGGTGCTACATTTAAAAAAAGTGTAACTTTGGTCTATATCTTTGCGAAGAGAAGCTAGACTGGCCTGACTAGCAACTTACTGGACTTCACAACCTATCTAATTTTCCATCAGTCTCTCCATCAGCTCCGGACTGAGATAAACATAGAAGCTAGGGAGGTGCTGGGGATGGGAGGAGTACTGATCTGATCGTATTATATATATTCGTATAACTATGAGCCATTACTGGTAAAAAAGGGTCAGTATGAGTGGCCGCACTTTTCAATTGTGAGAAATTATTGCGATACCCATTAACTGGTCTTCGGGAACATAACTACATCTACGTTCCAAAAACTCGTCTAGATCTTACAGCAGAAATGAAAAAATTACATATACTGACTTTGAAGACCGTGCAGCGAGTTATATAAGCATATGGTCCGTATATACACATTTGGTAACCGAAAGTTACCAGCTTAGAATATAGAACATAGATATTCTATGTTCTAAGGTTACCAGAGCGGTTACTCTGGTGACTGATATTGAACCGAATTGTCAGGAATTCGACATTTTCTAACTTACTAACCAGAATTAACCAAATTGTATCAAAGAGGAAATCAAAGAGGTTAATCTTTGATTGTATATACGGACAACACAGCCCATGTCGAGTTTTTTCCGAATTACTCCCTGAAACAAAAATGTTCAAGCGAGAAATTCACCCGCTACATACCCCTTGCGTGTACAGCACTAAGCACTCTGAGGAATTTTAAAACAAGAGGAGTAATGACATGAGTTCATTGAACTCAATTATTGAGTTCAATGCATGAGTTGCACGAGATCGTTATTTGAAATTTAAAATGTCAAATGATTCTAAATTTCTCAGCCAAGTTTCAGAAAAAAAGCAATATACAGGGTGATTCAGAACCCGAGGCGAAAAATTGCGGAACGTATACAGGTTGCTATTCCTGATAAAAAAAGTAACATAAAATTTTTGGATATTGTCTTGTTTCCGAGATATAAAGAGTGTTCAAAATTTCTGCATGTCATCAATTTTAAACTTAAATAGCTGATAAAAATACAGAAAAAATTGAATCAAATGTTCAAAAATGCCTCCATTAGCATCAACACATGCTTGGCAACGCAGAATGAGGGAATTGTACACTAATTGCATGTTTTGCCTATTCTGAGTGGATTCGACTTCATTAAAAATTCGTTCCATTAATTGTTCTTTATCATTAATTTCCACTGCGTAAACTTGTTGTTTCAAATATCCCCATACAAAATAATTCGAATCAGGTGATCTCGCACCTGTCCACGCCGACCAATCCATCTACCATTGAAATTTTGGTTTAACCAGGCGACAACGTTATTTCGTCCAACATACGGTGGTGATTTATGAAATTTAATTATTACATACAGAAACATTATTGTCCAAAAACTCAGAAATGAAGCCTCGCCGGCCAAAAATTTTTATTACGTTCAATCAAGAATATCACTCTCTATATATGTCCCTTAATTTTTCGCCTCAAGTTTCGAATCACTCTGTATATACAATCCTTTTGTGTGACTATGGCCATGAAATCCTCAACATGGGCTGATAAACTCAGACAATTCAAGAAGAAGGGGGATAAACCTCTTTTACCATTAATGAAGTTCCTCAAATTTTCTTCAAGAGTTGCCCAACGATCGAGTGCAAGTCTACGAAAATAATCTTGTAGACTTAACCCTCTAATGCCCAAGTTTTTTTCCTTTTTCATAATTATTTCCGTATAGTTTCAAATTAGCTTATGTAATCTTCATCTTTTTTTCGCAAATAGTTAACTGATTTACATTAACACCTATTCTCACAAAATGAACCTATACTGAAGGCGGACATGGGCAGAATAATTTTGTATCCACCTATATGCAGCCAGTCTCAAGGCGGACTTGGGTATTAGAGGGTTAACAATCTTAACATTGAAGTTGCTGTAATCATTGGATCTGATGATAGAAAAAAAGCCAATCTTTTCAACCTGGAGACACAGAAAAAGGAGCCACCTATTGAATTCTTAAAACGAAGACTAAATTCGACAATAAATACGGATGCTAGAGAAAGAACGACAAGAAACGGAACTACGACTAATGCAGTTTTTCCATGTTTTCTTGATTAAATGCATTTGGAGGTTCTCATATCCTATTTCAGTTTCCACAAATCTATTGATTAAAATAAATTTCCCCAGCAGTTTATCATAACTAGATCTATTCCGACATTTAAAGCCAAAGAAGTTTGACTTTTATAGCGTGTTTTTCCACGCGCCAATTGTTTTTTATTCCATTTTGAAGATTTTGCAATTCCCCATTCACGATTACTCAAAACACTAATACTAAATTGGTTCAAAATAGACCATACAAAAAAAGCTGTCAAGAAACATTTGCTGATTACAAACATTTCCATGGATTCGTTGCTGAAAAATAAGAATTTATTTTTCACACATTTGTGTTGGGCTTATGAATGAGTGGCATTATTTTATTCACTCAAATTTGTCCGTTATTTTCCGAAAATGTAACTTAAATAAAAAAAATTTCATATCTAATATTTTATTCAATACTCGAGTGCTATAAGAAGTTCATATCAAATTTTAACAATGTTTAATTTTTGATCATTTTCGAGCCCTACAATAAATGTAAGTAGGCTTTTTTTTTCAATGAAAATTGTGTTGCCTCAATTTTGTATAATATACCTATCTACATTATACAATCAACATTTTCATAAAGTTATTGGACAAAAATACATATTCAACAATTGGGATATAATAGATAAATAACTACTTAAAACATAATTTTATTAGCGAAAAAATAAAAATAAATTTTTTCAAAAAGTGATTCACAGCTACCATAGCTTAGTATGTATTAATAAAATAAATTTCAATTCAACGTTTCACTTAGATTATCCACATTCTCATTCACTGATTTCATTCCATTCGCAATACCATTCGGAACATTTCCTTTATTTTTCTTTTGGTCAACAGAGTCAGAAACGTTATTCACAATCTCATTGAATAGTTCTGCTCTCTCAGAGTAAATGTGATGTCCAGCATTATCGATGTACTAAAAATAAAAAACATGTCAGAAAGCATATACAAAAATGAATTTCCTCTTAGACTCAGGTCTAGCTGAAAATGAAAATGGCAACAAATATTTGTTGTTTCCAGTTTCCTCAAACCTCCAGTATATTCCTGAATACTACTCTACTTTTGTCAGTCCAAAAATAATTCTAATTCTTCAACTTGATAGAGAAACCTTAAGAATAACTAGAGTTCTTCATTGTAAAATTGCCATTTGAGAGAGGATTATGGGATTAAAATTTTGTAATTTCAAATAGCAAAAAGGAAAGACATATTCAAAATGCCATGAGTTTTATTTCAAAAGCTAATACATCAAGCCATGTTGAGAGAATTATGCTACTATTTATGGCATTAATAGGTCTGAAAAAGTATATTTTAGACAGAATTGTCATGAGTGGAAGTTAAACAAAGTGAATGAGTAAAATAATTGAATGAAATTGGATGATAACCTACTAGATTTTGATGAGGTATTCTACTAGTGCCGCGACCTATGTCTACCTAATAGTCAAATATTAAGAATTTTTTTTTAACAGAACCTCAAGTATATCCAGAATTGCACAACCTAGAAATATTTGTTTACAAATGGAACAATATATTTAGTTATGTTTTAACAATCAGGACAATTTTGAATATTTCCACCCAAGAAATATCTAATCTGAATATATTTCTTGCCTGAACCATTGGTGAGTATAACACCTTCTTGCTATTTACTTGATTGAACAGAACAATAATCTCGCATCTTTCCAAAATTTGTACCTCCACTAATGCCAACCTCATTCTAGGATATTTGAATGTTTGGAATTTTTTGCATGCAAAAATGTTCTATTTACGGGTTTATACAGCCTTTTTGAGAATTACGATTCAGGACTAATGGTGGGTTTATGCGAACTTCCTAAGAACTAAATGTAAACTTAAGAACAGAGGAACCAATCTAATGGGCAGATGGCGATCATGGCGGATGGTGTTCTATGATATGATAAGATATGTTGTAAAAGTTTGAGGGGATTCCGCTAAAACTCTAAATCAATGTTCTGTCTAAAGGCATCATTAAGGCACTGAGCTCCTATGTCATTGATTCAAAGCTGATTTGGGAGTGCCGGAATAAACTCAATGATGTAGGCAAGAAAAATAAGGTCTCTTTAATCTGGGTTCCCGGTCACTCGGGAATCGTAGGAATGTAGGAAACGAGAAGGCCAATACACTTGCCAGAGAGAGCGCACAAACGCCACTCACTGGCCCAGAACCCTTCTGTGGTATAGGAAAATGCACCTACAAGAAGGAGTTTATGGAGAAGGAGAAAGCCGAAAGGGAAAAACTCTGGCGGAATCTCCCAGGAATGGATCACTCCAAAAAGTTCCTTCGGAACTTTGAAACTGCTAGATCCAAAAAATATCTGGATCTCAGTAAGAACCAACTACACCTACTCACTGGCTTTCTCACAAGACATTGTCGCCTAAAGAAGCATCTGTTGAGAATGGGTTTGTCGGACACTGACGCTTGTAGATTCTGGGAGGAGGAGGAGGAAGAAACTCCTATTCACCTGGTTACGGAACGCTTTGCCATTGCAAGCCAAAGGAAAGAGTGCTTCGAACAAGAAACTTGTAGGAGTGCAGAATTATCCTCGTTGAAGCCGTCCTAGATATTGGATTTCATCAGATCTCTGGATCTGGAAGGCGAGCTGTAAAGGGCACGATGAAAACAGCTCTGTTAGGGGGCCAATAGACCTTAAGGTCGCAGTGAACTGTAACCCCTTCTCACTATAACTATAAAGGCATCATTCGGTGTGGTCTGCGGTCTTCCAGTTTATGGTCAAATTTTGACCATTCCAGTTGCATTGAAACGTTTTGTAATATTAGACTAATCGTTGAACGTCATATGTGATTTCTTTCAGGATAGGAATCATTATTATAGTATATTATACATTTTTCTTGACAGTGAAAAGATAATTTCTCAAAAACCTTCCAAAATTTGTATTCATTTCGATAATTTTAGCAATATTTTTATATTCAGAGCCTGCTTCTAGTGAGGTGATATAGAATATTATAATATACAGCCTAGCGAATAATGGCTCATTAATCACAAGTAATTTATGCACAAGAAAACGGATATATTATGATGACTTTCAGCATAGGTCGTGGATAAAAAATATCAGTAACGCACTTAACTTCCAATCTGCCGCCGCGCTTACCGCTTTTGTGTATGCGTTTTGAATGGTAAAGTTTCATCATGGTAGAGAAGGTAATAAATTTCTTCATAAACTTTTTAGGGTTTTCACTCCCAATCTCTGAAACAAAATCAGACACGTTATAGCCGGCATTTCCACTTGTTGAATACAACCCTCAGTTCAGAATTTTTTTGCAGTATATGATTTTTATCAGTCCAGTTCGTCAAATCACTAGATTATAAAATAATTGAAAAACTTTTCCTCGTCGTTTCCTAAATCAGGAAACAAATGTGGAATGCTCTAAATTCCTTCCTTCTGCGATTAGTTTGATGTCTATTTTTTTGCTTCCTCTTCGATCGATGACGACCACAACAGTGGTCAGAGATCGACTGATGTTAAGGGGAAGTAATACCTCAAGAACCACCATTCAAAAACGGCATTCGCTATTTCCTAATTTACGTTTTCGATTTTTTACGTGAAGCCTTGATTTTTTTTTAATTTAAGTTAAAGGACGTATAGATGTCACCCCGTCTTTTTTTCCAATTTAGTTGTTTTTTATGAGAAAAAAACTTTAACTTTAGAGTCAATAAAATTATTTTCACAATCATTTTTCGACGGTTTTTCGACATATTTCGATAAAAATAACGACGGGGTGACATCCGCTATTCAATTATTTATATATTGCAAAGATTTTCAAAGCGATATATGCCAAAATTACACTGAAATTCAGGAATGACTGAAAATTATTCAATATTCCTAATATTACATTTCACGAGGTAATTTCTATCTCAGTGCGTAATTCAGGCTATTGCTCCAAAGATGTAACACATTTTCGTATTTGGGGTAGCATCCGTAAAGCAACCAATGTCGATCGTCTTGATCTCGAATCGTATGTACTACTTCCCCTATAAGACAGTGTGATGATTCGAGGGCGATGGATATTTTACCGGCCAGTGTGTAAACGCAGACTATTGGCAAAGAGTAACAAACAAGAGGTTTCACTCTGTCAATTTACAAGGCAAGACCTCGTTCACAGAAATTCAACCTTGAATAAGCATCAAATCTCACCCATTCGGCTATCTGAGCTCTTCCTGACTTGGGTGACCAATCACAGCCGTCTATAAACTTGAGATGGCTGTGGACCAATCCAATTGAAGATCAATTTCGAACCGAAGTTACAAGTTCTTTTCGTCGGCAGTCGATTTCTAATGTCAATTGCCAAAGATAAATTCCATTTTTATGAATGTTTTTTCTTCTTGGGAAATGAGAAACAAATCACTCAGACTTTAAATGGATTTATGTTGCCGATACTCACGTTCTAAACGCTATTGTAGAGAAATTACGGGGTATATTTGAACATGGGGAACTTTGTATTCATTATTATCGATGGCAATTTTGGGCTATTTCCAGCAATTTGGATCATTCCTTCCAATGTTTCTTCAAGCATTTGGAAAAATTGCATGTGCTTCAACCTCATGAGACAATATGGTTCAAATGTGATTCTTATGATTACCGGTTAACATATTCTAAGAATATGACTTATCTGCCGAATAAATTCTATTAGACGATGGTGAAAGTATCGGGCGGTATAGGCGTATATTTATTGGAAACTGGTATTTATATTAACATTCTGATTCTTCAAAAATTTCCTCCCCCCCCCCTCTCTCTCTCTCTCTGTGGCTTGTTACAAAGAACTAAGGCTTGAACTACGTGAATGCCAAAGATTTTTAGGTTATGAACGCCATCTGCCAATAAAGTTAATTTCTTTTTCAGGTCTTAACATGCATAAACCCACCAATAATTCCTTAGTTTTCACGAAAAGTTGCAGGAATTCACCATACTCCTTATTGTTAAGAGGAGTTTATACCACGGGACATTCTCGCCATCGGTATAAGGCGTAAAGGGGGAAAGACTACCAGAATGTGGGGTGTTGCCAGAACACTTGAACGATAAGGAGAAGTTACGAATATCCACTAGTTTCCACTTTTGTCGAAAAGATGGCAGCACTTAACGAACTCCTTTTTCAATTTCACCAGGATACGAATTGTAGCCAATAGCGAGACTTTCCGAGAAATTTTTTCATGTGGAAATTCATAGAAGAGATTATTTCACATCGGAAAGTCAATGAATGATATGAATGAATATTTATTCCTCAATGAAAAATTTTTTTATTTTTTTTCCGTTTGACGAAAAACAAAATTTCTGACTTTCGGAGATGACGAACAGATTGAATGAATTATAATGAAAATCCCATACAAATTTGTGGTTTCTGACGTAAGATTCATTTTTTCTTTTTGAACTGACTACTGAAACAGTGAAGACCCCTCTTAAGTAACCAAGGTGACGCAAAAAAGCTAAAAGATTTGGAAGATATCACTGAATGATAAAACATTGACCTGGAGGTAATTATTCTTCACCATTCATTAAACATATTTCAACAGTTCTTTCTACATTGTGTATGTACAAAGAATTCCAAACATCCGTTATTAGGACTTTATTCTTGGACTGATCCGGGTGCCAAAGCTTTTTACAATTTAAAACTTACAAATCTTGGATTCCACTCAGGAAAAACTAGAGAAAACTCACAAGCTATCTACAAAAAACAATTAATACTGTTTTCAGAAATAGCTGAAAATTGAGAATCCTATAGTGAAGCTTTTAGGGCAGGTATAGATTTACTTACTCTGACATCAATAGTATTCGGCCTCATGTCCTGTATTCTTTTTCCCATTTCTTTATCCATCCATGTATTTTTACCATATAAGATTGTTACAGGTAAATCTTCTCTTAATTTGTTGACCCTTCGAATCATAGGATTCCTTGCTCTGCCTATTTTCTTAACCATGGTAGTGAAAGCTCGTTCACCTCTGAAAAGAAAAATACTTCAAACTGAGTATTAAGTATTAACACTCAAAGGTATCACCCCAACAATGTGTAATAAGCAAGATACTTCATGGTTACTCAATAGGAGTTATTTTAGGGCTAAGATCATCTACGAATTGACACGAGCAAAAGGATCAATTTAACGTAAGATCCCTGGACAAACTAAATTTTTTTTTCTGTTACCAGCTTTTTTAGAAGATACGTATTAAAATATAAATCCTTGCAGCGATTTCTTGAAAAAATGTTGTGTTATCCTCTAAAAATCAACCGTTTTCTTGTTATTTAAGTTTAAACTTGGAGTATTAATGTGGGTATTTTTATGAGAATTAATAATATGTTCGGTTTTCAAAGAACCAAATTGGTCTACTAGTGCACCCTAATAGTGCTGGAAGTGATAGAAAACAAAGTAATGTGTGTGTCTGTCAAATGAATTTATAATAGAAATAATTTATTGAGGGTGAGGATGATGAGGACTTAGGTGTTTCTCAATTAAAAAAATATTTCAATGAAGGACCCAGGACCATTGTCGCATGTTTATTTTTCGAGTTACAGGGTGTCAAAGATGGAAAGTGAAGTTTCTTCTTCATTACTCTGAATTTTTCTTCTATAACAAGGACGAACTGAGAAGATTTCCATTGGATTAATTTCAAACCAACTGGGCGAACTACCCGAATCTTGATTGAAAATTTTCAAAGCCGCCCGAGATGTCGTTAATTATTGAATGGAGTATAAGTACCAAGAGGGAGTTGCGAGGTCCCTTTTGAAATGAGACCGTGGGCAACGTCTTGCTTCACCCACGGCTAGCTACTCCATTGTATATTAGGTTCCGCAAACTATGAGTCAAATCAAATATCATCATACGCATTCACTAAGTGGTGGAACAACTGATATGAATAAAAACACAATGGAATTTCATTGTAACGTTATCACTTCATTATTTTCTGAAAAATTCGGCTATCTTTGATAACGAGTGCGAATTTTGGGTTTTCCACTCGAAATCGCGATAGGTAGAGAGAGGTATTCTGCGAAATCCGGATTTCCCCAATCTCTTCAACAATAGCCATCGATGTTTATGCTTCTATAATGTTTAAATTTTCGAAAAACATGAATTATTAAGAATACGATTTAATATCTGAATTTCAGATATATTATTATAATCAAATGCTGAAAATTCAAATTTTATATCAACCGTAAACATTTTAGGCAGTACTGACATAATTTTTCGCAATTATGAAGTTCAAATAGGTTATCTTAGTGGTTCATGACATCATTATTTTCGTAGACAAAATAGTGAAAATAAATAATTAGAGCGATTTCAATAACATCCCTATAACCCCAGAGGCTTGGACTGCTTCCGTTGAATGCAAAGATTTTTCACCTTTCTACAGATGCTGAACAGTGAACTCGCAATCGCACCAACTTTATTCACCGCGATGAATGGGATAGCGCAATGGTAAGTTAGCTAAATGTGTTAACGCTTGGCTGATTTTCAATCAATAAATGCTGATGTGCCTCAGGTCTTGACACTCGCCCCAATTCTGATTCACCTGTTTATCCAACATAAATCCACTTACAATACCAACTTCGCTGCTCACACTACTTGTGCAAAAGAGGTCTAGACTATTTGTCTGATATGTGACACCAATATTACCAAGCATATTATTTATCTGCCGGTACGGCGCGTTATGGTTGATCTTTCACAGTTCTTTGGAGCTGACCTCTAGAATGCTTCTGAAACCTGTCAAAACTGGCCAAATAGCTCAATCCCACTGGTATACAGTGAAGCTTCGGCTACCTAGAATGGCACGATACGACCGAACATCTAGACGCTTTCCCGGAGAGCTTTGATCTGCAAACCTTAAAGCGCCTTACGAACTTCCTCCCGTATTGAGGTTTAACCTTCGTGAAACATTTTAGTAATAAAATTAAAGAATTGGGGAAATTTTAAGCGTGGATTAGTCAAAATTGCTATAAACAATATCGAATGCGATGATTAACTGCGCTGTAACCTGTGAGTCCAATTTTCAACTCACTGCGCTAATCCAAGGGCTGTTAAAGCCTTTTGCGCTTCTAAGGATGCGATGCATTAGACATATCTGCGCTGTAGAGCTATTTTGATTGAACTCAATGAGCTAGCGCAGAAGGGTTCACTTGCGTTACGGCCAGCGCAAGAACTCAGTTGTCCAACTCTTATATCTTATATCCTGGATGGATTTGAAAAGGTGTGGTTTCTTATATACGAATAGAACTTAATGAAAACTAATATATAAATGCCAATACTGTAAAGTAATATTCAGTAAAATAATCCTTGAACAATTTTCTTCCTGAGGGCTGATAATTATCTTCAAAATTACTGAGCATATTTCTTTGTCAGATAAAAATATTTTCATATCCGAACAATTAGAAGTTCCTACTAACACATAATATTTTTAATGTATCAGAGACAAAAACTACATAGCAACAATGATAACCTTAGATGCCTTTTGAAGAAATTTTCTACGTCATTGAAAGTAATCATTTTTTGATAATTGGCAAAATAAAATGTTTATGCACGAAATCAGTTCAAATTTGTGCTAATGCTAGGAAATGAAATGTAAGCTTTTGAATTTCACAATTATGTAACTAGCAATGCACACTTGCTTAATATTTTTTGCAGAATCTCAAAATAATTCCACATAATCTAGAAGCTCCTCCAATACATTTTTTGTATAACTATAAATTATATCACTTGACAAAAATGGTTGAGGTCCAAGAGGTCATATCTGATATCTTGATTATTTTTCATATTTCAATAGAGAAATGTGGAGTTAATGAAGAATTAAGAAATAATAAATAACACTTACGTTGGATTTTGTGCATTGCAATGATATATGTAGTTTGACATAATAGTCCTATCTTCTAAAACACTGCTGTAATTGTCAACTATATCATCACAAGTTTGCCTTATCCACCAGGGACCTGCAAAATGCCTGTGTTATAATAAAACCAGAAAGGAAGGTGAACAAAATTTACCTAATTTTCCTAACATTCTGAGGAATTCTAGGGGGCTTATCTTTGAATATAAATAACAGAGAGCCTTTATTTGTATGTTGGGGTATGCTTTCCTATCACTGAAACCCCAGGGATCACACAAAACTAAATGTTCTACCCTATCAGGGTAATCTAAGGTATATGCTGTACAAATATATCCACCCATACTGTGTCCAACAAGAACAAACTTTTCCAAGTTCATCTCTTTTCTCCATTCCTCAATGGAATCAACAATTTGTTTTTCAGCTCCAATACCATTTTCTTCAAATTCTGGCCTGGAAGACCTTCCAAATCCTGCATAAAAGGTGGTATGAAATTAAAATAACTCCTTGAAGAAATGTTCTTCAAGAAAGACCTGAAGCTTCATGCAGGATGTAAAGTTAAAAGTGAAAAAAAAAACATGCAATAGAGTGTAACACTCTTATCTCTACCAGAGAATGAAACTTGACTCAAACTCCCATAGACAAAAGATTGATATGTCCTACCTATGGTTTACTGTAATACTTAAGGTGCACTCTAGGATAGCTTTCTTGGTATATGTAATACCATTATTTCTACCGATGAAACTTTAAGTTTTGACCTACTCACCAATTATATCCAAAGCATAAACAGGTCTATTCTTAGCTAAAGCATCAAAATTGAGCAACCAAAAGCAGCTTCCTGCTGCAAATCCATGAATTAGAACTATTGGAGTATTTTTAGATTCGGTATTGAAAGATATTGTCCAAACTTTTTCATTTGAACCACTGGGCAGTTTTATTGGCACATAAAATGTTTTATGAGGAGTTTTCAAGGCTGAAAATTCAATTATAATGAAAGTTATGCAAACCACATGTATATAGTCATACTCACTTGATAACATTTTCATTTCAGCTTTCACTAATTTTTCTTCAGAATAAGGGAATTCTTCAGTAGTATTAGGAGACATTTTGTCAGGAGATGAAGATGATACCACTGTAAAAAAAACTTATGATTTGCTAATAAAATGTATTCATACAACAGTCACAGCTCAAGTTCCTCGGCCTGTAAATAAATATAAATTCCATATTTTTAATCTTCCATGGGAAAAATCAACATACCGGAAGGAGTCCTTGACATCTTAATTAAAAAACAAGGGTATTGATTTTGATTGATACGATAATAAAATTTTAAAAACCGCTTCATTGGCAAATGAAACCAATCTGATAAGTTAATGACTCATTTTTAAAAAACGTACTTACCTATATTGGTCGTCATTCTTGCAAACATCAATAAGTCTTTCTGATAGTCTTGAACACTTTGAGAATAATATGCTTAATTTATTATAACTATATGATCCTTATTCTTTTGAAAAGAGTATCTTTCATACAATGCCAAACCTTCAGCTGTGCAAAATTCCTTTCTTTATCTCAGTAAAATGATATCATTTGCCGATGTTAATCCCCTCCTTATCGTTCCCTTTCTGATTCATGTCACTTTTTCGTTCTTCCTGTCTAAAACTCAGAAGAAGATATAAGGTCATCATCTATTCTTGCAAACACTATTCACAGTATGATGATCACAATGAATAAATCAATCCTGCAATTTTTGGAAATTATAAAATCAATTTAGAATTCACCTGCTGCTGACTTGACTTCGAATGTAAATTAACTGTCAAAATTGTCAAACTAGTAAACCACAAACCACGTTCTGTGATCTCAGGCCACAGCGATCAACAATCAACAACGCTACGCACGGTCGAAACCTGAACCACAGACAATGGCAAAATATAAATTTAATAATAATGATGTAACTTTCCGTTTTGGTCGAGGCTGAAGAGAGGAAATGTGAGCTAGATGCTTTATCATTCCTTGAAATAGGTCATGATTAATTTCATAGCGAAAGATGACATTTTTTTTTCATATTTATCATCCCATCTCTCATTTTCAGTCTAACTAACTGGCTAACTAAATTTATACACCCTCTGACCCTCTGCTGCTTCTATATAACGATCCACGTACAATCATAATTCATAATCTTTTATTCGTGCTTCAGGCATATAAAATTTTGGTTTTTATTCTGATGTCTGATTAGAAACTTCTTTCGAAAAATACACTTCGTCACCTCTCTCTACTTCTATCGTTCTTCCGATCGAATCTTTCCCACCCCACGACCCCACTCGATAAAAAAAATAGGAGTAGAGAGGAGGCGACGAAGTATATTTTTCGAACAAGTATCAACAAGTTCTTCTCAAAAATTGTAAAATCGAATTTAATTGCTCTCAAGAATGGTTGTAGCGAAAAACGATAGTAAATGTATTCAAAATAATATTCTATACAGCGCAGGCGCAGCGTGCCAAAATAGTAACGCAACCATTCAAAAAGGAAAGGCTTTTCAAATTCAAAATCGACGAGTGAGATTTTTCTTTTATAATTGTTCTTACTTACAAGAGTTATGGGCTTGTTGCGTTACTTTTTTTTTAAGGCTGTATGATACGTGTGAAATGAATATGAGGGCTGGAGAAATGTTTTCGAAATAGTGATATTTTTTACCACTGTGAAATCCGATCTGTTAAATTACGGGGGTGTCCCTGGAGACTCTGGTTTTCATATAAAGTACTAGACTACTAGAGCCGAGAGCCTATAACTTCAGGGGTGTTTAGCTCAGGCTCAGAATATGAATATACAATATTATAAGGAATATATGAGGTTTATTTGCGCCAGAGTTTCGTTCTAGGTTGAAATATCTATAAAATGCGGCGTTGTCGAAGTAACATCGGGGTGTTACAATAATTTTGGACCTTTGGTTACAATTTACAATTAAAGATTATAGACTATAAATCTTTGGTTACAATAAGTAGCAGGTTGTTGTCGAGCTGGCTGGTAGTTCACATTAAAAATTTGACTGGAAAATGAAAAGCCATAAATAGTTCCTGTTTTTCGCTTTGTTCGGTATATTACTGCTTGAAGTGAAATTAAGTGTTAAAATTACGGGAACAGTGGTCAGTCTTTGTGTAAACTTATTATGTGTTATGTTATGAAGAAATTATTGAACTTGGAGTTTGAAGCTTAGATATCTGAGATGATCAAGTGGTGTTTTTATTACCCACTCGCAATTCTTCGATTTGAGTATTATGCCTCGTAGTTGTGCAATCCCTGATCGCAAATATGCTCTATGCTCCACAAATGAGAAAATTTTGTTGTTTAGATTTCCGAAAGACCCCTGGAGGAGACGAAAATGGCTAAATGCAATTCATGGAGAAAGTAGTTTTAAAATTGAGGAGACACATTATGTACATTCACATTGATCAGTCGATATTCCATATTGCACACACACTGAGAGTTGTTAGCTTCAAAATGTTTGATACTTATTATTTCTACCATGGTACAACCAGAGAACCTTGCTCTATGGGTAGAAGCATATAGGCGGAACCTTTGAGTATTGACATGGGTTGAATACTCAAAGGCGGAACTAAACATTTTTTGTGGGGGGGGGCATCCCTTAGGTAGGTCTGAGGTGACCGCCTCCGAGGTAAAGATGTTGGGTGAAGAAGATGTGCAAAAGTTCTAGAAATGGCTAAAAACAACGAAAAAGCTCCAGACTAGCTGTTTTCCTATTTCTCTTTTTTTCTGGGGGGAGGGGGGGCACGGCCAATCATCCAAATTTTGAATGAGACGACAAAAAATATTAAATGACACTGAATTTTTCAATCTTGTCAAATCAAATATATATTTCTTCTTTTCCTTCACCGAAAAAAAGGGAACGCAAAAATCGAACAAACTATCATCTGAGAGCAATGGGGAATTCTCCTCAATTTGGGTTATCACTGCATATGCAAGTTTAAACTGAATAATTATGAGTTTCATTCATGATTTTTTCAAATTCACCGCGGAAACTATTCAAAATAATCCTTAAAATATGGGGTTTTAAAATTTAAATAGCTTTGTGCGGAGTTTACGATTTGGCAACAGCGCATACGAGACAATGAAAAGAACAAAGTCCGATCAGCTTGTTTATAAAATAAGAGCTGTTGATCTACAGGCGCGTACTTACTGGCGAGCTTCAACTGCAACCGGCCATAAAAATCCCATAAAATTTTACTCCTCGTTCGTCGCAGACTTCATAGAAAGCCATCTTTGTCTATCTCATCAAGATGATGCATTTGTTGTCCTTTATTATCAAGGCATATTTCAGTCGATGTTGCCAGCATGTGCAATTCTCACAAAACGCTTTAAACTTTAAATACCCATTTTTATTTTTCCTTTTTAAGTGCTTAAAATAAGTTTTTTTGGGAAACGGTTGAAATGGTTAATTCAAAATGTGACGTTTCAAAGATATTTCATAAAAAATACGTCATTTTCGTCAGAAGGAGTATTCCCTTTTATCATTAACGATGGGGACCCGAAATAGGAATGTCCAGGGTTGGTAAAAATTACCAGATGTTGGAATAGAATCACGTCGTCCTAAAAATAAAAACGGCTAGGGTGCAATTATTATGTTTTGTAATGATGCTTCCTGCAGTTACTGCATGCGTGTACTTCAAAATGAAAATTGCATTTTTATTGTAACATAAAAATCTTTAGAGAAGATGTCGGAGGACAGGGACATTATCATTCAAATATTTAAGGGAAAAGTAACTCCTCGAAGGTCACGAAAAACCCCCATATGTATTACCTAGCAGTTCTAGATTCCGATTTACAGGGCTTTTTAAAATTTGAATGGAAATTAAAACCACCGAAAACTGCAATCAAATATCATTCGATTTGCCGGACGGTATCAGATAAATTTGGACAGTCGTTAAAATTTCGCTAAATCACCCTATATAATGAATTTCATGATTTTTTCGATATCTGCGTGAACTGTGAGATTTATTTATCCAATTCGTCAAATAAAATTGCGTGACCGAGACCTGATTTTTTTTCTTGGTAGTGACTAATTTTTTCTTTCGTGTCGATATTTAACATCCTATTTTTCTCACAACGAAGTGAATTTTGAATCTGTGAAATAAAACAAAAACAAAACGTCTCCCATTGTCTTCGAAATTAAGGCCTTCCATCTGAATACATTTCTCAGCTCATAAAAGTATGGGTATTCATTGTTTTCTGTATTATCCTAAGCTCATTCCTAATTTCATCACGTACAGTTTGAATTTCAAGTAGTAGAGCCTTTCGGTTATTCACTTCTTCGTTATAAAATTTGGGGCTTTATATATAGTCCTACAAGAAGAAATCGACTGGAATCAAGTCAGGGGATCTAGCAGGCCGAGAAACTGGACAATTCCATACTGGATCATTCTGATTATTCATTCGATCAATCAATCATAATATCAACATCAAAGTGTGGGAAAAATCAAAGGTGCGTTCTATAAATTAACATAAAATAAAATTATCTCTGCAATAAATGATGTAGGTACAGTTATTTTATTGATGAAATTCATTAAGATTTAAAATTCACTTCGTTATGAAATGAAAAGGATCACTTTATAGATTATTCTTGCTAATTAAATTACTTAAGTTATGTAAGTATTCGATCAAATAATATGTAAAAAAGGTAGGTATATTTTTTGTCTTTGGGGCGGCACAAAGGGGATTCTGCACGCAGGCGGCCAATATCCTAGGATCGGCCCTGCCGTGAATTATAAATTTGGTGGTATAGATTGTAGAGGTGACTTTTCGAAAGGCTATCTATATCAATTAAAACGGCATCAGATATCTAACATCGAAGAACAAATTTTGAAATGAAACGGGAAGTAACCGAACAACTGGTACCAGTTTTTAGTTTATAGCAAGTTGAAGTGCGGAAAATAATCAGGTTGGGCAACTTGAGACAATGGTACAACTTATCTCCCATCGAGTTGTTTAGATCAGAAATAAAAAGTAACTATTCTCACACTAACGAAGATAAAAATAGTCGTGATTGATGATTGCCAAAAATGCCAATCTTGTCAAGATCAAAGATTATAGAGTAGAAAGATAGGAAACGAAGCGACTAAAGTGATGTGAGCGCCATCTGTGTTTCAAATGTGTTTTTAAGGCCCTAAGACTGGATAGAATATTAATTCGAGGGACATATGAAATTTTGCGAGATGTCAGAGTCATATGGCCATTTTGATCAAACAGGTTTTGAATGTTTTGATTCTCGTATCCATAGACAACCTCGTATCGCTTTTTGTTTTTCAAGCCCGTTTTAGTTGCTGATTATTGAAATTTTTGTCTAATTTCTTGGCGAAAACCTCAGAAAATCGAACGAAAATTATTGTATGGTGAGAACTGTGGATCAAATAAAACGAATTTTACTAACGAAAATGGGAATGTAAGTATTAAAACTGGTAATATGTGACTCGGTCATTTATTCATTTTTATTTTCAGTGCTACGAAGTGGATAAAATTTTTAGGACGTAAAGGACTGCAAACACTACTGACTACATCATGTGCAATGAACGTTTTACTGCAAGTCGATTGAGAACTGTTCATCCACGTAAATTGTTGTATGCAGGAAGCATCCCTTACATGAAGGTCTCATTTAGGGGAAATTATGACTTTTATATGTCTATCAAAGATTCTCAATTGCCTTCAATATATTCAGAAATGCAAAAGTTTTATGGATTTCGATTTGGGAATCGGGTGACTGTCAAATTGTTGTTTGGAAAGTCAAAGTTTTATGAAACCTTCTGTGAGTGTTTTGTTCATTCGTCCAGAATGAATACCATACCATGAAGAAATCATAAAAAGCATGAAGAAATTATAATGACGGGCTTGAATACAGGTCTTGTATACCTCTCTGAGGTTTTTTTCAATTGTGGTTCTGAAAATTTTGTAAATAATATGTAAGTAACGGAAATGTGTGTATCCTATGATGGTAAATTGAATATTGGTTCATATCAATTTCTGATATAAATTGTACAAATTCAACTCAGTTTATTAATTCAAAACGTTTTCACAGAAAAACATCTTTGACGTCCTATAGAGCAGATAATCATGTACTCTTGTATCCTAGTCAAAGCTCTATTCGTTGTCCATAATTTCAAATTTCTGTAAATTTTTTATAGATTGCAAATAAAAATTTATCACATCCAACAGCGTATTTCATTGATACCAATCGATTCCAACAATGTTCAGATGAAAACTAACATCCTGGTCACAAAACAAAACCATCCTTCCGTTTTGTCGCTCAGGATGTTTGTTTTCTGGTCTCAACAAGGTCAATATTGAAATTCAATACAAGGAATAGAATTCGAATTTCGCGCCCCTCAATTATAAAACAGAAAACTGTTATTAAACTGTTTTTCTGTATTGATAATACGTTTTCAGCGCCATCTCATTGTCAAATGTGTTTTCACTGGCCAAAATGTAGTCGGTTTTTAGTACTAGCGATATGAGGGCGTTTCCTATCTTTCTAATCTATAATCTTTGGTCAAGATATTTACGAAGTTTCATACTTCAATAAGTAATGAAATACGCGTCGTCGCATGATAGATAATTATAACAGGGCTACCTGCCAATAAGTAAAAAAATACTAATTTTCTTTTCTTGGAAATCGTGGATGAAATTAGCAATTCAGAGAATCATTAATAATACACCTCTGTTCTATATAAATGCCTTTTGAGTTTTGCGGATATAAACTCTCTACCAATTTGTGGTAGTCGGCCGTTAACAAAGCAATAATAAAGCATTTTAGTGATTGAATGAATCGAGGGTAATCTTTAATATCATCTCCAACTCGTCTTTCATTCTAGGACCTTGACACTGTTATCGTTCTTTGGATCCTATTATTTGTGTTTAAAGCCCGTTTGCAACAGCCGAGAATTCTGTGGAGAATTCTCTACAAAATTTTCGCAAGAAAACGGCAGAGATTATTTTGTATGCAACTGGACAGAGAATTCTAGTAATTCTACCGAAAGTGCGTATGTAACGGTAACGGAATTCTCTAGCGAATTCTCGGCTGTTGCAAACGGGCTTTACAGGCATAAAGTAAGTAAAGTAAGTATGGGGTGTGTTCTGTGTTTACAGGGGCTGTTGTCCGTATATACACATTTGGTAACCGAAAGTTACCAGAGCGGTTAATCTGGTGACAGATATTGAACCGAATTGTCAGCTACTCTGTAATCTGTGATTGTCAGGAATTCAACATATACGGACCGCCCACTTACTAACCAGAAGAAACCAAAGTGTATATACGGACCACAGCCAGGGTGATTAATTGGGAAATGAGCATAAAGTAAGTGTTGATGGAGTACTCCAAGGTGCTTCTAAATAACCTGTATTATATGGGTCTCTCTATCTTATAACCCAGATTCAGGGTGATTTATTAATTTTCCCCGTTTTTTCTAATGAGTACTAACTTATAGATAGAGCATGCAATGGCATGCATCCCATACATTTTTTGTAATATGTGGTCCATATGTTCTTTGTGAATAGTGATGGCGGTTGCCCTAATAACATAATAATTAACATAATATTCTAGCTATGTCCGGCTTTGAAAACATTTTTGAGTCGAGTATAAACAACAGAACAGAAAGAATAAATAAAACTAAAAGAAGTTTTTATAGTGTTTCTGCATACGACTTTGCGAGACCTCAATTTGATATTTTGCGAGGCACTCTGGTGACGCAAGAGGGCGTTTCCATGAAAAAGGGACTGAAAACAAAAAATTAAACAATTGATGAAATATGAAATTTTCTGCTTTAAGCCTAAGTGAACTCATTAATGATCAACAAACTGTGAATCCTACCGTCCGATTAGTCTATTGCCTATCATATGTCAAAGCTATTCGAAAAACTCCTACTAAAAAGACTAGAAGAAACAACATCACTGAAAAAAGATGTACTAGAGCCCCAATTTGGATTCCGAAACAAACACTCAAATTCAACAATCCAACAATGCCACCGAATTGTCAACAAAATCAAAACTTGCATTGAAACAGGGAAATATACTGCACTTCGGTGTTTCTAGATGTGAAACAAGCCTTCGACAGAGTCTGGCATGAGGGGCTGATCGATTCTACAGAATACTGAAGTCATACTCAAATGATAGCTACTAAAAATGGAGGTTAAAATAGAGGACTCGTTATCAGATTATAAGACCATAAGATCTGGCGTTCCGCAGGGTAGCCTAATCGGACCTTTACTGTAGGTACCTCATATTATATTCACCTCGGATATCCCACAAACTGATCAGTCCACCACTCCACCATGGCAACATTTGCAGACGACACAGAAATTATAATATAACCTCAGATGAAGACCCATTGTTATCATCGAAAAGCTACAAAATCATCTGCATGTTCTCTCTAAGTGGCTTATAAAATGGAAGATACAAATGAACACCAACAAGGCAGCCCAGTTTACTTTCACCAATAAAAAAGGGAATCCCCCACAAGAAAAACTGCAAAACGTGCCCATACAGACCTATTCAGTCAGAGATCAAGTACTTTGGACTACATTTGGATGAGAAACTAACATGGAGAACTCATATAAATATGAAACGGCGACAACTCGACATTAAAAGTGAAGAAAATGTACTGGTTATTGAACAAAAGATCGAAGCTGTCCCTTGAAAATAAATTGACAATCTACAAATATATCCTGGAACCAGTGTGGACATACGGAATAGAACTGTGGGGATGTTCTAAGCCGTACAACACAAGAATACTTCAGGCATTCCAGACGAAAACGCTCCGTATGATAGGAGTTCTATGGTATTTGACAAACCAAACTGTACAAAATGATCTGGGGATAAAATCTATAAAAGACACTATTAAGCCAGGAGCCAGGAATCAACAAATACAGGGACCGAACCACAGATCATAAAAATATAGTGATTAGTAATCTTTTCGCCCAACCCCTCTTGAAGAAGAGGCTGAAAAGAACCTGGCCCGAAGACTTCTTGGAGGAATAATATTTGTACGTAGAACGATTGATGGATGGTACCCGAATCAAGACAAGATTTTCATAACATTTACTTATAACTATATAAAAGAAGATTGTAAATATGCAATAAACAGTTAAAAAAGAAAAAAAATTAATAATCACATCATGGTCCAACTGAGATGCTATATTATGCTTAGTTCATAGAGAAAAGCTGAAATTTCATAGTAACTATAGAGGACTAGTGCGCAACCATAGGCGGAAATGAACATTTTTTGTGGAGTGGGCACCCCTTAGGAAGGTCTGAGGTAATCGCACCCGAGGTAAAGATGTTGGGTGGAGAAGAAGTCCGAAAATTCTAGAAATGGCTAAAAATAACGAAAAAGCTCCAGAATTGCTGTTTTTCACCGCTGTTTTCTAATTTCTCTTTTTTTCTGGGGAGGGCACCGTGGACATCTGGGGGGGGGGGCACGGCCCCCCCTGGACCCCCCCTATTTCCACTTATGTGCGCAACAAACTGCTATTGGACCTATGCTCGGCGCAAGATTCAAGATTGTGCCGAAGTCTACGTACTCTACGTTTACATAGTTTAAGTGGTCGCGCCTGTTGTCTCAGAGTTTGTCTCTGGTCGCGCGTTAATTACGCCCGACCATGTAAACAGTTGACGGACTTCGGCACAATCTTGCAGATCCAGAACAATGTTGCACCGTACGTCTGCACAATCGCGAGTTGACGCACGATCCACAGATTACAGAGTAGCAGAGTGGCACGATCCACTAATCTAGGCCTCAGCATTGAGTATTAAATCCACTCCCCACTTTTTTCAATTTATAACTCAGTCATGAGCATTCAGAATATCATATTCGCATTGAATTATGATCTATAGACGCCAATTTAGTGGGTCTTCTCAATTGCTTCTTTTTTAATGTCCTTATTCAAGCATGAAAAAATTTCATGGATTCATTCTGAAAATTGAGTGAATGTCCAATCGTTGATAAGCCAATCAAGGTCTTGTGAAACGCGCTGTTGGACGTCAAGTTCAAGCGGTGTAGTTGGTCCTTAAGAGGGGTCTACACCGTTTTAGTGGTCAGTTCAACAAGAGAAAATGAATATCTTTCGTCAGAAACCACTAATTTATATGAATTTTTCATTATAATTGAATTCAATCAGTTGGTCACCTCGGAAAGTAAGAAATTTTTTTATTCGTCAAACGCAAAAAAAATTAAAAAATTTTTTCATTGAAGAACAAATTCATGCTATTAACTTTCCGAGGTGGAAGTAGCTCTTCTATGAATTTCCACATGAAAAAATTTCTCGAAAAGTCTCTCCATTGGCCACAATTCGTATCCTGGTGAAATTGAAAAAAGACGTTCGTTAAGTGCTGCCATCTTATCGACGAAAGTGGAAACTATTGTAATATTCGTAACTTCTACCCTTGAGTATAGGGTTGAATACTCAAAGCTTCTACTTATCGTTCAAGTGTTCCGGCAACACCCCAAATTCTGGTAGTCTTTCACTCTTTCCCTATTTAAGACTGTGGGCGGCATTATACGGATGGCGAGAAAGTCCCGTGGTATAAACTCCTCTTAATCATAAAAATGAATATCATTTTATTAAATTCATCTTCACAAAATGTGTTTAGAGTGTCCATCATGAGATCTAATACATTCTCTACATCTTCTAATGAAAGATTGCTATATTCTGCTTGCATGTTATAAAACATGAAATAATTCAGGTGCTAAAAATTTCAAAAACAAGGTTCACAAAACTAGGCCTTGACTCATTGCAATAGGAATTTCTTCTTTATCGAATGCTGGAAATACAGTGAGTTTAACCATTTCGGAATCTCAATAAAACAGGCATATTCTTTATTACTTTGGCACCCAGTTAGGTAACCATATTTTACACTACGTTAGTTAAGGCAAAAACAATTGAAAAAGGAAATTTGATTCTTTGTTTAAAAAAAAAACCATGCATGCATCCCAAAAATACGTAATACATTCGATGTCGCATATCTATCCAGGAATACTATCCAAAAAACGGATTGAAAAGATTCCTTCATTTGGAGTCTTGCCACCAAAAAGAGTGAATGTAATTTTTTTGAATTTTCGAAAATCTCGAAAACCTAGGGAATTTTATTTAACGTAAAATATATTTTGAATCGCCACAACGTCCACTACCTGCAGGTACACACGTCACACATACTTTATGTAAGTGTTCTTTATTCTTTTCTCACAAATATTCAATATTTTTCCCTCTAAACAACGTTGTACGAAAATTGAATTGAAAAACAGCAAATAAAGATAAGAATAGATTTTCAAATAACTGATCAATAAATTAGAAAATAGATGTGTTTTTACATGTCTCGAATGTGTTTTAATTTCTTATTTCTTTAGAGCTTTGGTGGGCACTTCTTCTGGTCAGCAAGCCGGCAGGTTGTTGAGACAATTTCATTGAAATGATCAGCATTCTCTGAAAATATATGATGACCTGCATTGTCGACTACCTGCAACCAAAAAATCAAAATATTAAAATTAAAACGATTTCTAGAGAAGGAACGACGAGTTACCGTATTTTGTCGTTGTTGCAGTTTTCTGACTTTTTCTTGACCAATTGCAATCGAAGGTTTTTATATCCTTCATGATGTACTTAGAAAATTGAATGAATATATTTTCCAACAATTAATGGAGTTATAATTTTATTCGATTGAAATGATTGTTCCCCGCAGTTTATCATAACTATAGGACTATTCCTGCATTTCCAACCAATTAAAGAGGTCGCTTGGTTTTCCACGAACCGTAAGGTGGTAATACTTTGTAATATTTTTTTCAGAGTTTTTGATTAAAGTCAGATGGAGATCTCGTTATATTACTGCAGCCAATATAAGTTTTGTATCTATATACATATTTCCTATTTATAAATCTGATAGACAGAATAATATCTAATTAAAACGTGTTTTTCTAAAAAAATTTCAAATAGGTAGGTGTAAAGTCACCCTCCGATCGAGTTACGTTAATATAAAATTCGGCTTATTTGAATCTGAGAGTATTCAATGGGCGTCTTTACTCTTGAATGATCTTTTTCAAGCCTGTAGATTTTACTGCACTATTTCAATATACAACAAATGAAAAAAGGCTCAGAAAAACTTGAATACAAACTCTTTCACGTACAAAAATATGAACACGCCACTTCCTAAAAAAAAAGAAAAAATGTTTGTGTCATAGTCAAATGAAAAATAGCTTTTCTGGTGACCATCACAAAACTTCCGTTGCACGATCGATGGCAAGCAGTTGGGAACAATATTTGTTCTATATAAACGCTTGAAATATATAAACCCATTTTAAAAAACCGATCAAGTTTGATATGATTAATTAATATGCAATGTTATTCTGAACAAGAAGATATAGCTATAATATATCTTCCTGATTCTGCATGTCGTTACCATGGTTATCTCATCGTTTGCGTTCGGTGCATAGAGAGATCACAGAATTCCATTTATTTTACAACATTCGAGTGCAGGAAAACTCCTGCTAGTTCTCTCTCGCACGCATGCGTTCTTCCCGCACAGTTTGGGAAAGTTACTCTTTGCAACTTGAAATGCGTGTGGGAAAAGGGTTGAATACGCACGATAATTTTCAATATCATCTGTTATTTTGTTTGGCAACTTTTTTGGATAAAAATGTTTTTATGGCGTTCCAAAAACTTCACGAGCCAATCTTTTTCCGCAGCAAGTTTTCATTGTTCAATTTTCCTTCCAGTTTTATACAGACGAATCTTCATTAACATTAACATAACCTTTAACATTAACATTAAGAGTAACATCAACATTAGCATTGACATTATAACATTGATATTAACATTCTTAAATCGAATTAGTCAATTCTGTAAAGAGAAGAATCACATCTACAAACTGTTGGTTTCAGCACAGCCTTCTGAAGTAAGTAAGACTCTATAGATGTGGTATCAGAGACAGGACAGGTTGCCTCTGGTTGGTATCTACGCAATACAACAACAACGATTTTTCGCGATCACGGTATGCGTCTTTTTGGCCTTAAAACATATGCTAACTTGCAAACTTACCTACCGTTAAGGCAGTTGGAATATGTTTTACTACTACGCGTACTGACTGCCGCTTGAAAATGTTCTATGTAGTCATTTATCAAGATTGCTAATGCAATTGGTGTTAATAATTCGCAAATTATCACCATCTTACGGTATTAAATTTTTTTCTTTCATTCGTCTAAAGCCGAATGAGGATGGATATCCCACTACATACCCCTGATAGAGTGATAACTGATAACCCTTCCATTTCGGCCATGCCTGATATCTTGTTCAAGTACAGCGACGCATTAGACTATTTAGTTTCATTAGGCCGCATCGCAGATTTGAACAGATCTTGATTTACTCGGTTTACACCCAAAGTGCGAGCACGCCCAAAGAAATATTCACTTCAAAAAATAATTTTAGGAATCCCTTAACGATGGTTGCAAAATGGCGAAAGGACTGAAACAATAATAAGATAACGGCAAAAGGCAAAACGAAATAATTTTTATAGAATTTCTCCAAATTCAGAGGAATCCCAATATAGAGAACAGAACATATTTATCAACCACAAGATGTTTTTCTCAAATTAAAATCCTTCTGCGGTTTAGTGTAGAAACACAGTAGCACAGTAATCGGCTATCCACTCCACAGGTGGAAAGTGTAAGAGCAGGCTGTGCTGAGGCCAGTAGTTCTGTTTGAAATCTTTTGCAGAAAACATGTCATCAACTGATGGTGTTATTATTTTCGTTTTCAAATTTGGATTTGAACCCTTGTGAAAATGCAAATTGGTCCAATGGTATAAAATTTGGGGGCTAAAGCCTTCATTCAAATTCGAGTTCAAATTCAATATCTCCGCCACTGGTACATCTGATACGTTAAGTACAGAAAGCTATTATTAGTGACAATGTGTGTACAGAAACTCAATTCTGTAATTCAAACGCTTCCTGAGATATTAGCAAAAAACTGAAAATAATATAAATTTTTGACACCCTGTACCTCGGAAACGAAGACCCAGAGGAAAAAATGGAAGAGAAAAAAAATGTTATTTTTTCATGAGAAATCTACGGTTGACCGTTGATACACTTATTTAGGAACGTATAGAGAAATAACCTTTAGTCATCATTTTACAATTTTTTGGTATTACAGATACGTTTCGCATTGAAGTAATTTCACTGCATAGAAAATGAATGTGATTTCCAGCATGTATCAAAAATCACGAAAATAAGTAGTGTTTGTGATAAGTAGGAATTTTTTTTCTATTGTTTCTTTCATCTTTCATCATTTTGTTTCCGATAAAAACCGAAGAAATCTTCAAACTGTTCATGGAGTATTTTTAAATTTTTTATCTAAAGTAAAAAAACGGGATGCAATTTTTTCATTGTCCGACGATTTTATACTTACATGAAAATCTACGAATGAATCTGGTCTCAACTGTTTTATTCTAGGACCCATTGCACTGTCCATCCAAGTATGTGAACCGTATAAGAATGTTATTGGAATGTTTTTATCCAGTTTATCTATTCTCTTGATCAACGGATATTTGGCCCATCCAATTCCAAGAACCATATTATAAAATGCTTTTTCACCCCTGTAACAAAGTTCAACCATTATTATATTTATTACTCTGCAATAAATTAAATTAGCGATAAAATTGGGGTATGCTGGTATGCATTAAGTATTAAACGGTTGGATTGATATAATTTCATCCACAACTTTTGAATATAGTGAAAGTAATATACCTTTTCTTGAGCTTCCTGATATTCATAAATAAATCACTTGTGCTCTGAACCATAATTCACTGGTTTATCAAACTTCTAGCTTCTAGAGTTCGATGAAATTTCAACTTCGCGAATTAGATTCAAAAACGTTCAATATTATTTGGTAGAATTAAAAATTGTTATTTATTTGATAAGAACCTTTCGGCAGTCGTGAACAAACTATATTCACTTGAATGGCAGCCTCGAAATGCCTGTTCAATAATTTACAAAAAGGCGAGTTAAGAAAAAAGTGTTGTCCAACGTTTTCTAATTTTGAGTAGGATGCGACTATTGAATAAAGATTATTATTAAAAGTACCATAAACGTCTCTTACGTCCCTCCCCTTCCTCGCAGAATCCTTAATTCGTGTAATGAATTCAGAAATATTTATTTTTGACTTCGTTACTTGGACGCAAGTATACATATCGTTTTCTCAACAGTTGACTCTTAACTTTTCGAAGCTAGTTTCAAAACATAAATGAGCTTTAAAAAGTGTCATTTTATATGTCAAAATTTGAAAAAAGATATTTCCATACAATGTTTGCGGTGGACTAAAAGTGAACATCGACGACATGAATTTTGAGAGACCCTTTAGATTTTTCAGCCAGCAAGAAATGAAGGAGTTATAGAATTTTTTGGCTTTTAGCTTCATTATGCCATGTCTGTACAAGCTTTAGCTCCCGGCTGGCCAGCCCTAAGCGGTACTGTTTCACCACGGTCAATACTGTTTTTCTCATATCGCTCCAATGTCCAATAGATATTAGGTATTTTCTCCTGCGTTCAAAATGGGCGTCTAGAATAAAGTGATTTACTGATTTCATTAATTTATTGAAAAAATTATAAGTTATTAAGATTAATTTTTCTGTTCAGTACTGCACAAAATAAAAAATCATCACCATAACTTATTTGGACATTAACTTTCAATCGATTCTCGAGATCCTTGACATATGACCTGTTATTGATTGTCTAATGATCAACAGTTTACTATTACTATTGTTCTATTTTTATTGCACACGATTGAAAATGACAATTTCTCAATTTTCGTTCATAACTAGAATACCTCTTCAAATTCGAATTGGCGCTTATTAGAATCAAAATGGCATTAGTCAAAATCAAATTGACAACATCAATTTCAAACTGGCATTAATCAGAAGCAAATTGGCAATAATCAATTGCAAATTGACAATAAACAAAATCAAATTGGAATTCTGCATTTGAATTCTCCATTGGAATAAAATATGTAAATTAAAATTTTTTATTGAATGATATACACAGTAAATGACGTAATTAATTAAAACCATTCGAGAAAAACAAATTTTCTCAAGAATTTATATCTTGCATATCCAATTCAGAAAGGAATGATATGAGCAATGAATTTTTGCTCAATTAACAATCGTTGCCTCGCCAATATTGATTTTCTTTAATCTCTGCAAAGACAGAAACGGAAGTTAATGACAATCGTGCGTTTTCTCCAATGATTCATCATGAAAGAGACAATTTCAGCACCTTATTGTGTTTGCAACCAGAAAAATTCATAATTTTTGAACGAAAAAAACAAAGAAAAAGAGGTGGAAAGGTATATTGATCTGTGTGTTCAACTGATTCAACTCCATTCGATCTTTGATGTTCGATTTTTAGAGTTGCAATTTTATTCTGCTTATTGTCAATTGGAAATTTATGTTGCCAATTTGATTTTGACTAGTGTCATTTAAATTCTGATCAGCGCCAATTTGAACTTGAAAAGGTATAGAAATGATAGGCCGGTTCTGTTTTCAGATTTGGATTAGTCAGGAGAAAAAAACAGCTCGAGATGTGTCCTACGTTTTCTTCGATCTAGCTGCTATAGTTCTCGAGATCCCTTCAGTAGACAACGATATCTTCTTATTTTTCTATCGGTCGTTGTGCTCCTTGAAATTCATGAATAGATACCCTGGAGCAATCATTAGATTGCATTGTATCATGACCAACTGCGGTCATGTATGTTCTACCTATAATAATGATTATTGGCACTCGATAAGGAACGAATTTGAAGGCTACCTACAGCATTGAATGCTTGTAAGTGTCCATCATATACACCCCAAGAATGTGAAAGAAAAAACCCATTAATTTTTATGTAAAAGAGTAAAATAAAGCAATCAAGAAATGTGTAAAGCAAATAAATGCAATTTTTTGCTGATATACTTACGTTGGTTCCCTTGCAGCATTACAATAATAGAAATATTTTGGTAATATCGACTGATCCATCAATTTATCTCCTATTTTCCCGAAGATATCTCGTCGTGTTTTTTGCATAAAATATGGACCTGCAAAATACTTCTATATCAGAAAGCTGCCTACAGATAGGTGCGCATAGCATTTTCGTATTGAAAATGTACGAAAATACGAAGGTTTTACCCCATTCAGGTCCCATCGATCGGATAAATCCGATTGGGTTGAATTTATAGAAGATAATCGACAAAAATCGTAAAAAAATCGGAGGTTCTTCATATTTGTCCGTGTAACCCCATTCATCTGCCAGAATCAAGTGCTGAATTCTTTCAGGGTATGTCATCGAATACAATCCAGATAAATATGCCCCCATGCTGTGTCCCAATAGGATCATTTTTTCTATTTTCATCTGTTTCCTCCATGATTCGATGGCCTCTACCATTTGTTTCTCAGCTTCTAAATTGTTCTCGCTGAAATCAGGCCTGGAGGACCTTCCGAATCCTAAAAATTTTTATGTCATCTTCAATTATTGTGATTTGTGAATTCCTCGATGTAGATTGAAGAGTGCAAGATAATGTTAATGAAAAATTTATAGAGAATACGAATTGTTTAACTGTGTGTATACGGAAATAAATTTAGGATGACCATATGGATTTAAAAATTTACTTTTAATTATGTAAGTAGATATCGATGAAAAGGAATAACAAGTTGCATCTGGAAAAAACTGAAAAATTGAATATAAATGGTGAACCTGACTTGCACACATATTTTAACGGTAGATTCTTGAGGACAAAAGAAACACTTTTTCCTTCACCATTTTTTCCGATTCGTTCTAGATAAAACAATATAGAGGTAACCATTTTAAGTTTTCATAATGAGCTGTGCCATTATGAAATAACCTAATACATATTAGAAAAACAAGCATAAACTCACAATTCCCATTCCATTTGCACAACAAAGTAGTATTTATTATAATACAAAAGAGTAGAATTAAATGAGGTACCACAATTTCGTTGGCGAAAAATATTGAATACTCTTCTCCCGAATTGTATTTCGATAATTATAACGAATTCAGCGTGCAAGCCCCCATATGATCTTCACCTCCAATTCATTTCATTTCGTACTATAGGCAGGGCCGCCGTCAGGACCGGCAAACCGGGCACCCTGCCGGGGCGGCACATTCTGGGGGCAGCAAATCAGTTGATAAAACGATACCAATTTTTTCACACAAAAATTTTTTTTTCAAAATCAAAAAGACGAACATTATTAATCATTGAAATTGAAATTGAAAAGGCGGCTTTTTGCGCTTCGTCGCCAAACAATTCACATATGTTCTTCTCAAAGTACCGAATAAAAATAAATTGTAACCAGAAACAAAGGAATACCGCCAGATGGAAAACGATCAAAGATGCCGTATTCTACTCATAAATAATTATCAAAGTCAGCCTATAAATATCTCCACTGCAGCGGGTACTCACTGTCCATTTTTTTGCTCTCTAGCCAGTCGGTCTCTTTGATAAACGTCACAGACTGTATAGTTTTTGAGACGATTCAGAAATAATTTTTATATTCTGTTTGCCAATCTGAATTCGAAATTCTTATTTCTGGGAGGAATTTAAAATACTTGAGAAACAAGAGTACCTATCATCCCTTTACAATTGTATATCGTGTTTATACGAATTGAAACTGTTGTATATTTTCTTATATGTCTTTATCTGTGTAGTTTCGAATTTCAAATTGAATCATAGTGAAGGTCAACTCTATATCTGTATTTTTCAAATGTTTCACTGTATATATTTTACTGTATGATACCGGCGCCGGCGTAGTTAAAAGATATATAACCCACTCTTTTGTATTCTTTTTTTTTTCTTAACTTTTTTTAGATTCAACATTTACCAAGGCATATCAATTTATAAGAAAGACTCATCTCTGAATATCTACATTTTGAACATGTTGTACGTTATTCCATAGAGAATGATGTACTTATACTCATTATTCATTATAGCAAGTAGGCAAAATATCATTTTGCGGGGGCTGCAAAATTTTATTTTGCCGGGGCGGCAAAATGTCTGGCGGCGGCCCTGACTATAGGTACACCTTTTCAAGTTCAAATTGGCGCTAATAAAAATCAAAATGACATTAGTCAAAATCAAATCGTTTAAATCAATTTCAAACTGGCATTAATCAGAAGCAAATTCGCAATAATCAAGTTCGAACTTGCATTTATCAATTTCGAATCGTCAATAAACAGAATAAAATTGCAACTGTGAAAATCGAACATAAAGTTCGAATGGAGCTGAATCAGTTGATCATACAGATCAATACACCTTTACAGCTCTTTTTCTCTGTCTTTTCCGTTCAAAAATTATGAGTTTTTCTGATTGAAATACTTCGAAAGTATTAGGTACTAATGTATTCGGAGGCTCTCGAATCTTTGCATAGTTTGCAAAATGAAATAAATAATATATCCAAACAACAGTGAACAGTAATAAACGTTAATTCTGAAACAGAATGAGGGTCTGAAATCGTTTCTTTTTATGATAACTCATCGAGAAAACGCACGATTGTGGTTATCTTCCGTTTCTGTGCAGAATTTGCAGAGATTAGAAAAAATCGTTCATAACGATATGGGAAACGTAACAATTACTAATCCTTCTGCATCGGGCATGCAGGATGTAGTTTTTGTGAAAATTTGTTTTTCCCGATTTGTTTTAATTAATTACGTTATTTACTGTGTATATCATTCAATAAAATTTTTTCATTCAATATATTTTATTCCAATGGAGATTAAAAATTCAGAATTCCCAATTTGATTTTGTTTATTGTCAATTTGTAATTGACTGATGCCAGATTGAAATTGATTATTGCCAATTTGCTTCTGATTAATGCCAGTTTGAAATTGATGTTGCCAATTAGATTTTGACTAATGCCAGTTTGATTCTGATTACCGTCAATTTAAACTTGAACAGGTATAGATAGAGTAACTAGATTCAAATATAACCCATTTAAACTTTCATTTGCATATACATGAATAAGGATATTTTCTCTGAACGTTCGAACGTTGCCAAGTTAACAAACAAAGAACACCATAATGGCAACAAAATTTCGTTCAGAATTTGGTATCACAGGGAAAATATTTCGATTTACTACTATTGGTTAACAGGAACTAGGAATTCGTGGGTTGATTAACAAACCATAGCTAAGTGCCAACGTTTCGCAAAGTATATTTGCTTCTTCAGGGCTATAAAAAGATCGAAAAAACTTAATTAGAACACAAACAAATTGACAAGAGCTTTACAAACAACAACATGATCACAAACACGATGTAAAAGGCAAAAGACATGAATTTCTCTAATAATCTATCAATGACTCAGGTATTCACTACTTTCGGTCAATTTTCATTAAGTACAAACATTCTTCTTCATTCTTTTCTTTTATATGTTGATTTTGAAATTTGAGAAACGTCAAGAAACAGTAACAAAAAAGTATCAGTTATCATGATGGTACAGTGAACAGAGCGAAATACAACTAAGAAACCTACCAGAGCCATAATCATGTTTTCCACAAGATATTGATATTTTTCACGAACAGCCAGTGATGCATCGGAAATTCGAGAGTTCAGCTCAGACAATTCTTAGATTGAAGACACCTTGTTTCACATATTATGACGACTCCGGAATGAAAATAAATTTCCACATGGGACCAGCGCAAGAACTATGACAACCTGTCGTAGATAAACGGATTACAAAATATCGTCAGGTAATCACAATAATTACATCGTGTTTGTGATCATGTTGTTGTTTGTAAAGCTCTTGTCAATTTGTTTGTGTTCTAATTAAGTTTTTTCGATCTTTTTATAGCCCTGAAGAAGCAAATATACTTTGCGAAACGTTGGCACTTAGCTATGGTTTGTTAATCAACCCACGAATTCCTAGTTCCTGTTAACCAATAGTACCTAGTTATAATACCTGAAGGAAGTGAACCATCATAGATTTCGATTTACTCAACAATATTTGGTTCACTAACTACACATCATATCATACCTAAAAGGTCGATGGCATAGAGCGGCCTTTCTCTAGAAAGAGGCTCGAAATTCAAACACCAGAATCCAAGCGAAGCGGCAAAACCATGTAATAACACTAAAGGTGTATTCGATGATTCTGTGTTCACCGATACTGTCCAAATTTTTTCATCTGTACCAAAACTTGTGTCTATTGGAACGAACTCACTCTTGTACGATGGGATGACTGAAAATAAAATTAAAATCATTCGAAAACTTCCCAATCAACATTAGTAAATGATTTTATATTTTTTTACTTTTTAACTCATTTCTATATGAATGTTGTAGACTTCGAAAATCTTTTTCTATCATTAAATCTTCCTATGTTATTCTGTAGAAGAAAAATCGAATAAATGATTTGGTGATTGATGTATTTTATCCACCTTTTTTATTATAGGCCTATAGGGATGAGTGTTATCGGCGTTATCGAAATCATGCTTTTTTCATAGTAGAGTTGTTGATCAGTTTATGAAAGACGAAACAATTCGACGAAAACATGAGGTGTGCCAACAAAATTGATAACACTGGACTAATAAATCATTATGGTAGAATCTGAAGAAAAGTTTTGGAAACAGAATGAACAGGGTGTTTTTTCAACCTGCACACTCAGAAGTTATCACAATAACAACCTGGTATTTTGAAAAACGTAGTAGTATTCAATGTAGGTACTCATTCATATCGTAGGTACTACAATGAAAATTTCATCAAAATTGTAATTCTGATTTGAATTTCAGGTAATTCATTAATTAATACCTAATTTATCGTATTTTATAACATTCAATCTCAATAATTGAAAAAGGGTTTCCAAAAAAACACTATTAATGACCAAAGCAACCTCAACAATGAAAGGTCTATCCATTTATGCATTTAGTGTTGCCATTTAAAAACTCAACTAGCCTCCACCCCCTATAGAGAGTGCATGATAAACTCCACATTTGTACATCAAAAGTTCAAGATACCAATTTACCTGTTCGACACCTATTCGAAAAATATTAAAAACCGAAAATATGAATTTTGTGAGTTAATTTTTAGTCACTCCGTATTGATATGTTGATAATAATAGGACTTGGGTAAAACAGCTAGGCTCGGCTAGTTTCAAAATAATCTCTACGATATGAGCAACAGCAACAATCTCAATGATATGTGCAATAAAACAAGTATAGCTGAAAATGCACAATAGGTTATTTGTGCAACCAGTTGAGAAAAGCATTTTATTTCGCAATAAGCGGATTTCTGCGGAAAAGAACGCTAGTTATCTAAAAAATTGGTTCCCAACGTGATTCACACAATATTTTTCCTGATTTCGAAAAGGATGCTACTATTTGATTTCATATTAAAAGTATGATTCCTTTTCATACATTTTCTTGGTCGGCCATTTTAAAAAGCGTTGTAGATAGAATATCGGTTCATTTTGATCTTTGGAGGGGTTTTGATCCATGGAGAGGTTCTAGAGCTGTCAGACTGAAACGGAAATTTTTCCAAGTACATCTCAAATATTGTTTTATACACACATTCCGAAAATTTTTTTGGCCGAGCATTTTAAACTAACGAAAATAAAAGGATAACATGCGCTCCGTCAGAGAATATCGATTCAATTTAAGAGCTAGGACTCTAGAGCTATTAGAATGAAAAGAAAATTTTCCTGAGTATATCTGAAACCTTCTTCTATGCACCCTTTTCATCAATTCTCCTGGCTGGTCATTTTAAACTAACCAAAAAAATGGACAACATGCGCTGAGTCATAGGCAGAATATCGCTTAATTTCAATAACGTGTGTTTAAAAAATTCGTCGTGGGCTGTGCAATTTTGAAGGTTCATATTTTGTGTCGATTGTATCACCACATCGCTTATACCACCACATTATTCGAAGAGTGAAAATATGATGACATTATAATATATAGCGTAATTTTCGATATGAAAACGTATTAGGATAAATTCCTATAGCGTATTCAATAATTTCAACAAATTAAAAAGAAAATCACAAAATGTTACGGAAGGAACTGAGTGTTACGTTCAAGCACTGAATATCAACCTTCAAAATTCCACAGCCCACTTGACGACGCATTCCTTTTTGAACGCACGTTACTTAGAACTGGGGCTCTAGAGCAGAATGAAACAGAAATTTTCCTGAGTACATCTGAAGAGTTCTTCTATGTACACTCTCAACTTTTTTGGCCGGTCATTTTAAACTATCGAGTAAAAATGGATGACAGGCGCTCCGTTGTAGACAAAATATACAAAGGTTGATCTTTGCAGCTGGGGCTCTAGGGCTGTTATGCTGTCAGAATGAAACGAAAAATTTCTGACTACATCTTTTGGCCGGCTATTTTAGGCTTTCGGAAAAAAAATGGGAAACATGCGATCGATCTCAGACATAATAATAGTGAAAAAAATGTAGAAAATTGAGACAGTTCATCAAAAGGGCTTATGTTGACAGAATACTATTATTGTTATCCTATTTTATCCCATTTTTACGACGATTGTTGGAGGGTTCGAACAAGAAGAAGATCGTGGTGCCCGCATTGTGAAGAATTTGTGAATAATTCAGGCGAATTTTATTGTTGAGATTTTGAACTAATAAGCAGTTTTTTACACTTATGTCCTAAGTCTGTTTCTGTCAGTTGGTACCGAAATAAGCCATTTCATAAAATCGAGTAAGTTACTAAATATGAATAATGTGAAAAATTATTCGGCAATCTTAAGTTTCTCTTTTCATTCCCACTTAAAAATCGAACAGGTCAATATCCTAAATGAAACCACATGGTTGAGTCAGACATCAGGAGATAAGGCTTTCATTCATGGGCGCCCGCAGAAATTTTTCTCAGGGGGGGCAAAATATCATCTACGATTAGTTTTACTGAAAGAAAAATTTCTCTAACGGTGTCTATCAGAATCTCAGGGGGGGCCGTGCCCCCCCCTGGCCCCCCCTGCGGGCGCCCATGCTTTCATTGACCGGGAGGAAGGAGGGGAATTGTGCCCTAACACCCTCGTCTTGAAGCGCCAATGAGTTGAGCCACTCCAACAAAAATCAATTGAGTGACCATTCAGAAAATGTGACATGTTTAACTGAGGCAGTCGGTATAATAATGATATTTTTACGAATTATAGTGGTATTATATTATAAGTAATAGAGTTGGTTTCCTCATAATCCTAATGCGTTAGTTGTGTGAACATGCATATCGATGAAACTAATATGTCTGCTTCTTATTTATACATGAGAAAAATTAAATGATTGAATGAAAGACGACTATGAAAGTCATTACCAGATAGAATTTTTTTCTCCACTTCAACTAATTTACATTCAAATATCGCTTGTTTCTCATCCATAATAGCGAAGAGAAAAACCGTGCAAATCAATATTGCGAAAAAAACAGGAATAATATGAGATAGACTGGAAGGAATATAACTCATACTATACTATCTAATGAGCACTATCAATTCGATTGGATGACCTTTAATAGTACATGATAAGTATCATAAGGGGATCTATATTCCAGTGTTGGGGAATTCGATGAATCTATGTCGAATACTTCTGGAAATATATTCACTTATTTTTAGATTTCAGTTGAGCTTATTTCTACCCTTTTTGCCGCAACCACATCCAACTTCCGTTTTTCAAATGAAAACATATGGTACCAATATGTTTTCATTTGAAAAATGTGTGGTACAAAAAAATCCCTTGAAAAAATAAAATTAATAGTATCTCAACCAATAACTTAAAATTGAGATACAACAGCAATTGAGTCCTGATGGTACTTATTTTTTTTGAGAATAAAAATGAATATTCTATTCCAACCCCTTAGTCGCAAATCCATCCAACTTCCATTTTTGAAATGGAAACATGGGCTCGTTGGAAAACTCGCCCAAAGTGAAATTCCACCGCATCTTTGTTTTTTTATTTTGTAGTTATCAGGACAAACACGTCTCTTGAAAAAAAAAATTGAATTAATAATTAATTTGAAAAACAAAGAAGGCTTTTTAACAAATCCATTATTTTTCGGCAATAAAATAGAACCTTTTCCTTCAGCCTCTTAGTCTAACCTTGTTTTTCGAATGAATATAACATTTGTGGCTCGTTGGAAAGCTCAAGTTCACCATACGATATCGTCATTAAGAAATCACAGAACATATCGCAGAATAAAAATGCAAAAATTGACCCCTTTATGGTTTTCGAAAAGATAATGTTCCCATATTAGTAAGTTACCGGGTGAAAAATTTTCATGTTCTGATTTCTTCTTTTTCCAATTTTCAACTATTTTACACATATCTATGAAATTTGTGTTCAATTTAAAAAATTTTCAATTGAAAATTGTGAAAAACAAATTTTGCATTAGTCTACGGCTATGTGAGCAAGCGAATCAAAACTTTTCAATCCATTTAAGCGTCAAAAGTGATAGTGAATAGCCATGTTCGCTTATCAGAAATGATAACCAATTTTCTATGAGTTCATTCTATAGCTATTCAGAATGATGAAGTTTTGTGAGAAGTTATAGGAACCATTTAAAGGGAAAATTGTTTTAGGTTAAATTTCCTGAATTTTAGGTTTATTGTCGATTTTGACCTCCAGGAAAAAGTGTCCATATTCACAAAAAATATTATGACTTGGCTACATGTTTTTTAAAGTTCTTAAATGAACGCCTCGAAATGTCTGCCACTTTTCGGTCACAATGTGTTGCTATGAAAATATCGCCATTTTATTGAATAATTTCATTAAGAGACAAAATTTGTTGATTTTGAGACATGCTTTATATAAGGGATGAAACAGCAACATTAAATTAATGATGTCGAGCATAATTTTATTTGACAGGAACTACGTATTCCTTGGTTAGACTATTTAGATTTTTAGTTCTCCTTGTTACGTATTCCTTGGTAAGGCTATACAGGGTCTTTCACGAGGAACCTCACCCATATTTATACGGGAAACTACTGAACGTATTTTCATGAAATTCAGCACTTATAAGTATTTCACGATGCTGATGAAATCTAAAATATTTTCAAGGCATGAGCACCTCCGGTTTTTCCGGAAATGACGTCAACTTCCGTTTTTCAAATTAGAACACCATTTTTTATTGCAGAAATAGATTCCTTAGAAAATTTCAAGTTATTTTGATGAAACATTTTTCAGTTTTGGTTGGAAAATTCTCTCTGAGCGGGAAAATTCGAAAAAAAATCGAAAATAGAGCTCCGCTGAAACAAGAATAACTTCGAGGTTTTTGGATGGAAAATTTTCATTTTTGGGATTTTTCAAGATGTAAGATTGATGTATCCACTTACTTTAAAAATCGACATCGCGATTCATGATACAGGGGGTGAAAAAATCGCTTTCAAACTTAGGGATGACAAAATCGTGAAAAATCAATTTTTTCAAATTAGAACCCCATTTTTTTATGGCAGATATTGAATCTACGTTAAAAAATAATGTGAGTGTATGCATCACACCCTTGCCCTAAAATGGATATTTTCTGAGTTATTCACAAAAAACTGATTTTCGTCTTGAATTTTCAGCTATTTCTTTTCCCTTCACGCCAAAAAGATGAAATTTTCAGGAACTGTTACTTAAACCATGTTTTAGATTTTACTACCCTAATATGCAAGAGAAAAAAGTTACAGGTTGTTCCTAAATAGATGGCGAATTTTGATTCGAATTTGTATCGGAAACCTCTTTATTTCAACTAATCGGCCATCGGTTTTCTCTCCAGTGATAAATAAATAATTCCTTATGAACCATATGCAAAAACTTACCATGTTTTACATTTTTTTTTTTTTAATGATAGATATCATTAGTTACATCTGCCAAATTCCTCTTTATTCAGTAGCATTTTGTGTTTACTATTAATTTGGTGATAATTCGTATTAAGTTATAAAATCGATCACTATGCCTAATTTTACCAATGAAGGTTATTTAAATCTCATTCTACTTCATGGAGAATGTAATAAAGTTGTAGATAGAACGATTCGACTGTTCATTGAGAGGTTTCCTGACCGACCCAGACCAACGAGAGATACCATTAACAGAACCATGACAAACTTGAGAAATGTCGGATCTTTCGTTGAGAAAACTATACACAGAGAAAAAAGTGTAGTAGAAGATGAGAACAACGAAATTACAGTTCTTGCATATTTTCGTGTGAATCCTCAAAATTCTCTCAAAGATGCCGAGATTGATCTGGGATTATCTCAATCGAGTGTTTGGAGAATATTAAAAAAACATAAAATGCACCCATATAAATTCAATAGGGTACAGCATTTGAAGGAAACTGATTTCGTCAGGAGAACAGAGTTTGCGAAGCTATGATGATTCGATTTCAAGAGAATGAAAACTTTTTGGACTGTATAATTTGGACAGATGAATCTAAATTCACAAAGAATGGTTCTTTCAATAGGCATAACAGTCACTATTGGGATGAAGAGAATAACCACCACTTCAGACAATGGAACTTTCAAGAGACCTGGAGTTTCAATGTTTTTTGCGCCATCAAAAATAATGCAATTCTCGATGTTCACATTTATGATGGGACTTTAACTGGTAAGATAGAACACTACACATGTTTGCATTATTTAAAGAATGTTCTCCCTTAGGAGATAGATATTCTGACATATTGACTCAAATAATTGAGCCGCTAGTACAGAACCACAATGACTTATGGTATCAACAAGATGGCGCGCCTCCACACAATTCACTCAATGTGTCAAATATCTTCTTCAGGCTATTTGAAGATCGATGGTTGGGGAACAATGGTCCACATCTTTGGCCACCACGTTCTCCCGATTTAACTCCTTTAGACTATTATGTTTGGGGTAGGATAAAAAATATTGTCTACTCAACTCCCCTGACTGATAAAGAGAACTGCATAGAACGAGTCAGAAATGCGTTCAGGTTTGTTTAGATATTTAGATTCATAGTTTTGAAACTCAATTTGGTTTTTAAACACTTTTGCAGATCTCTTCCTCCCCATGAAATGAGAAGAGCAACGCACGAAGCATTCCTGAGACGTATAAATAAATGTCTAGAAATTAACGGTCAAAACTTTGAGCATCTTCTCTAGTTATAACTGCGAGAGTTTGCCATGGTTCCCCTAATAGTAACTTGAAGTCGGTTTCAAGAAGAGGTGAAAAATCTACAGCATGGTTCAAATAACAGTTGCTGAAAATTTCATCTTTTTGGCGTGAAGGGAAAAGAAATAGCTGAAAATTCAAGACGAAAAACAGTTTTTTGTGAATAACTCAGAAAATATCCACTTTAGGGCAAGGGTGTGATGCATACACTCACATTATTTTTTAACATAGATTCAATATCTGCCATGAAAAAATGGGGCTCTAATTTGAAAAAATTGAGTTTTCACAATTTTGTCATCCCTAACTTTGGAAGCGATTTTTTTCACCCCCTGTATCATGAATCGTGATTTCGATTTTTAAAGTGGATACATCAATCTTACATCTTGAAAAATCCCAAAAATGAAAATTTTCCATCCAAAAACCTCGAAGGTATTCTTGTTTCAGCGGAGCTCTATTTTCGATTTTTTTTTCGAATTTTCCCGCTCAGAGAGAATTTTCCAACCAAAACTGAAAAATGTTACATCAAAATAACTTGAAATTTTCTAAGGAATCTATTTCTGCAATAAAAAAATGGTGTTCTAATTTGAAAAACGGAAGTTGACGTCATTTCCGGAAAAACCGGAGGTGCTCATGCCTTGAAAATATTTTAGATTTCATCAGCATCGTGAAATACATAGAAGTGCTGAATTTCATGAAAATACGTTCAGTAGTTTCCCGTTTAAATATGGGTGAGGTTCCGCGTGAAAGACCCTGTATAGATTTTTAGTTAACACGAAAACACGTTGTTAAGTCTTAAGTGCGACAAAGTTCAGGAGGTGTTCTGCATGAAGAAGTAATTATATGTAGTTTGCTTTATAATTTTTGCAGCAAATGATTCATTTTCCCTAATACGGGGGGGGACTATTTAGTATTTATTTATACCAGTCGGGATAAATATGCAGATGATATTTGGCGTGTTTTGAGAGCTAGTTATTGCGCATTTTTCGACATGCAATTGATGCAACATGACATGATCACAATTTAAGAAGTAAAATCAGCTGTCAGAGGACTACACAACTGGAAAACACCTGGGCCTGATGGATTACAGAACTTCTGGATCAAGAAACTTTGGATCATGCATGACAAATTGACCTCCGCAATAAATGATGTCATTGAAAATGCTGAAAGAATCCCAATATTCCTTACACATGGCATAACGTACCTGTTACCTAAAGACCAAAGGAATACAGAAGACCCATCCAAATACCGACCAATCACATGTGTTCCAACGATGTACAAACTAATCACATCGTGCATTTCAAACCGAATTCACAACCATTGCGAAAGGAATAACATCATCGCCATGCAACAGAAAGGATGCTTCAGTTATCTGCAATCAAGCGTTCTCCAAGCGAAGGAATCTTTACGCTGCGTAGATAGACTACAAGAAAGCATTCGATTCCATACCTCACGAATGGCTTTGACTATCTTGAACATTTACAAGGTGGATCGTGGATCCCAATATTGTTTAGTTCCTGAAAAACGCCATGTCAACATGGCGTACTAGTCTAGGACCTATTCCAATAAGACGCGGAATTTTCCAAGGAGAGTCCTCTGTGGTTCTGCATGGCCCTGAATCCCTTGTCTCATAGATTGAATTCTACGGACTACGGATTTGCCATCAAACGCGGCAGTAGAACTATGATGAAACTGAATCGTCTCCTTTACATGGACGATTTGAAACTCTTCGCATCTACCAAAGAACAAATGCAACTGATGCTGAAAATGGTGGAATGATTCTCGGAAGACATCAAAATGAAGCTTGGACTAGAAAAATGTCGACTGCTTAACATAACGAGAGGGAAAATAGAAGATGGTACGTTCAAACTCAAGGAAGGTGCAGAAATTGAAGCATTAAAGGAAGGAGACACATACAAGTATCTAGGCATAAAACAGGCAAGAAAAATCAATCAGAGCCAGATGAGGAAAGAACTAACGGAGGAGTTCACTCTAAGATTGAGAAGAATAATGAGAACTGGCCTTAACAGCAAGAATATGATAAAAGCTATTAATACCTACGCTTGCTCGGCGCTGAGCTACTCATTCGGTATCATCTCTTGGACCACCACCGATTTAGCAGCCTTACAAAGAAAAATAAGGACGATGCTGAATAACACAATAAACATCACCCCAAAAGCTCAATAGACCGGACCGAGCTAGCTATGTGAAGCTGGCACCCCCAAATGCGAATTTTGAAACAAAAATTTCAGGGTCGTTTGTCCATCGTAGGTCCACGTTTGTCCACTTTTTTTTTTCATTTGTCCAGGCACCGTTTGAGAGATATGGGAAAAAACTTTTTTCTGTGCATTTTCTGAGCAGCACCCCCAAATTGCAAAAACGTTTTTTTGATGGTTCAGATTGTTTGTCCAACGTAAGTCCACTTTTGTCCATCCAATTTTTTCATTTGTCCACCCACAGAACCGTAGAAATCAACCTTTTAAAATTTTGGAAAGTGTGAAGTTGGCACCCCCAAATGAAAATTTTTGAACCAAAATTTCAGGGTCGTTTGTCCATCGTAGTTTCATGTTTGTCCACCCAATTTTTTCATTTGTTCACCCACAGAACCGTAGAAATCAACCTTTTAAAATTTTGGGGAAAGTGTGAAGTTGGCACCCCCAAATGAAAATTTTTGAACCAAAATTTCAGGGTCGTTTGTCCATCGTAGGTCCATGTTTGTCCACCTTTTTTTTCATTTGTCCAGGCACCGTCTGAGAGATATGGAAAAAGAAGTTGTTGCGGTGCATTTTCTGAGCAGCTCAGCCAAATTGCCAAAACGTGTTTTTTATGGTTGAGATCGTTTGTCCAACGTTAGTCCACTTTTGCCCACCAAATTTTTTCTTTTGTCCACTCACAGAACCATAGAAATCAATCTTTGAAAATTTTGGAAAGTGTGAAGTTGGCACCCCCAAATGAAAATTTTTTAACCAAAATTTCAGGGTCGTTTGTCTATCGTAGGTCCATGTTTGTCCACCTTTTTTTTTATTTGTCCAGGCATCGTTTGAGAGATATGGAAAAAAAACTTTTTTCGGTGCATTTTCTAAGCAGCGCCCCCAAATTGCAAAAAAGTTTTTTTGATGGTACAGATCGTTTGTCCAACGTAAGTCCACATTTGTCCACCCAATTTTTTCATTTGTCCACCCACAGAACCGTACAAATCAACCTTTTAAAATTTGGAAAGTGTGAAGTTGGCACCCCCAAATGAAAACCACCAAAATTTCAGAATCGTTTGTACATCGTAGGTCCATGTTTGTCCACCTTTTTTTTTCATTTGTCCAGTCACCGTTTGAGAGATATGGAAAAAGAACCTGCAGTTCTGAATCTAAACTCGCCAAAGTGTGTTCGGATTTATTATGTTTCGATTTGGATCTTGTTTTTGAAATTGAGAAAGATCTATTTCCTGATGGAATAAAATTGAACGAAATTCCTGTGGATATTGAGGTAATACATAAATGTATGCTAGGCGGGGTGATTGTCCATTATTCTCAACACTTTGTCGTATTTACAAGACGGGTTACAGGAACTTGGACAAACTGCGATGATATGTCACTAAAAGTGCAATCAGTTAAGGACAATATATTTGTATATCCAGTCATCGCCATTTATATCAAATGAGAAAACTGATAAATTAATATAGGTACTAGTAGTCTTGTCCATATTTTTCGTTTCAAATAAATAATAGAAAGGAAAACAGATGATTTATTTACCCATATATTCCCCATAAATTGAAAAACATCAACAAATCCTTATTTGCAATTTTTGAATTGTCTATTGGAGGACTTTGATAATTGGTTTTCTTACCATTACATTACAGTCCATTCCATTTGCGAATGGTACCTGGACAACTGAAGAAATTCGTAGACAAATATGACCCGCGATGCAACAAAGTTATTCTCAATAAATTCGCAGTTGTTGGTAAAATTACGAATAAAAAGAATATATTTGCTTTTTTTATCAATAAAGCATATGAACCAATGAAAGTTTTGATTGGACAAACGTGACTTTGGACGAACGATTCATTTGGTAAAAAATATTCATTTTAGCAACGAAGAATTTTGATTAATTAATTTTTCATCCCATCTTGCTAATGGAGTCTATACAAATGCAAATGATGCCAATATAACACCTTTTTTAAATGTTTTTTATGGTTCTGCGAGTGAACGAATCAAATAATTGCCTAGATTGTAGTGGAATTGCGGAAAACGCCTTCCCTCAATAGGGTGAAACTGCTCAGAAAATGCAATGGAAAAATTCCCTTTTTTATATCTCTCATACGCTCCCTGGATGAATGAAAAAAAGGTGGACAAACAAACCTACGATGGACAAACGACCCTGAAATTTTGGTTCAAAAATTTTCATTTGGGGGTGCCAACTTCACACTTTCCAAAATTTTAAAAGGTTGATTTCTACGGTTCTGTGGGTGGACAAATGAAAAAATTGGGTGGACAAATGTGGACTCATGTTGGACAAACGATCTATACCATCAAAAAAACGTTTTTACAATTTGGGGGTGCTGCTCAGAAAATGCGCTGAAAAAAGTTTTTTCCCATATCTCTCAAACGGTGCCTGGACAAATAAAAAAAAAGGTGGACCAACATGGACCTACGATGGACAAACGATTCTGAAATTTTGGTTCAAAAATTTTCATTTGGGGGTGCCAACTTCACACTTTCCAAAATTTTAAAAGGTTGATTTCAACGGTTCTGTGGGTGGACAAATGAAAAAATTGGGTGGACAAAAGTGGACTTACGTTGGACAAACGATCTATACCATCAAAAAAACGTTTTTGCAATTTCAGGGTGCTGCTCAGAAAATGCACCGAAAAAAGTTTTTTTCCCATATCTCTCAAACGGTGCTTGGACAAATGAAAAAAAAAGGTGGACAAACGTGGACCTACGATGGACAAACGACCCTGAAATTTTTGTTTCAAAATTCGCATTTGGGGGTGCTAGCTTCACATAGCTAGCTACCACGACATCTTGGGGGTAGAGGAATTGTTGATTTGTCCAACCGTATGTCCCAAGAGATTGAAGGACTTCGAAAATATTTCCTGAGCAAGGCTGCTTCGTCAGAACTCCATCGAGTAGTTTGTGTTGCTGATAGTTCAACACCGTTAAAGCTACAACAGGATCACTTGGAAACCGTCGAACACTCTGCAGAAAGTAAAATGCAGAAACTGATTGGCTAACCTTTGCATGGAAGGCACCAGAACGAGGTCTGGTGGATATCTGCGTCGAACTACTGGTTGACTTCCGGAAGGTTGTTTCCTGAGACAGAGGGCTTCATGCTCGCTATCCAGGATCAGGTGATTCCAACAAGAAACTATATAAAATTCAGGGTGGTCCAGATCGTAACTAAGAAATTTTAACCACGTATTCTACATCAAAAATAAGCCCTAGTTTGTCATTTAAACATATGTCGAGAAATGTTTCCTCTGCGAAATACGGGGTTTTAATACAATGATACAATAATCGGTTTACACAATCAGGAAACAAAAAAGCTACTCGAGAATGAGACGGGACTCTAGAAACGAAAATCCCATGGGAATCAATTTCTACGCTAAATTATTCAAATCTTTCATCAGTTTGCATGATGTAATCACTATGTCATTGAACTCATCTGCCTTCTCAGAATAGAGGTGATGTCCGGAATCGTCAATGATCTGAAAAAATGTTAAGATTATGTCTTATGAAAAAAAACTGTATATGTTATTTAGAGAAATAACTCCGAAAGGGGGCTTATAAAAAACTTCGTGAATGATCATCTCCTCAACAGATTCAAAGGTGCTCGAGTAATTTCATCATGCACTGTCAGCTTTTGTCCTACACAGGCTGGTTTACTAAAAAATTACTTCTGTTGTATATCCATGCACGGCTGTTGAAAAAAAATGGATTTGCCATTTGAAACAAAATCGTGGATTATTGATTCCTGAGCACGCTGTAAATTTTTTCGAAAAATTTTCGAATATGTGGAAACTATTTGGTCTATTGGCGAAGCCCGCTTTAAAGTATTGTCTATTTTTTTTGCCTCCGAGTTAAATCAACAGAGTCTTCTACACCGGTCATTCATTCTCGACCTCATATAAAATTATACGAAGGACTACTCATATATTCATGAAATTAATTATTTTCATTGTGTTATTCAGGCTGTTGAGAAAAAAATGACCTTTGTAGACATCCTGCTCACCTGGCATATTGTGAGTCTTTCACTCGTACAAATATTTTAATAGTAGATTCTTGAGGCCAAAAGAAACACTTTTTTCCCGAACAATTTTTTCCGATTCGGCCTTGATAAAAAGATATTGCCATTTTAAGTTTTCATATAATGAGCTGAGAAAAAAGTACCTTCAGCTAACTTAACTAGTTTAATCTGTGACACTACACATCTGTGGATCTTTTGAACAGAGTTGTATTCAGCCAAAGTACCCAATTTTTCAAATTTCACAGAAACTTTTTAATATTTGAACATTAAATTACTCGAAAACGGCGCATTACACGAGAAAATATGAGGAATACTCTTATTTTACAAAACGTTAAATATTCATTAGATAGAGTCCAACTTAGTTTCAAGAGTTGAGTTTTTTAAATTTTTGGTATATTTATGGTAGGTAATGCTCATAATGAGAAAACTGAAAGAAGTGGGTCATATCTTGTGTTGGAAAAAGATTCATCAAATGAATGAAAAACTATATTCCGAAATTCATTTCATTCGATAAATCCGTTCGCGGGATATAACTAAAAATTATATTTTTTTATGGTTTTTCAACAGCCTGTATCTTTCAAACCGAGCCGATTCGGAAAAAATGGTAAAGGAAAAAAGTGTTTCTTTTCACCTCAAGAATATATACTGTTAAGACTCACTGTGTATGTATGATAATTTCCAATCATTGCTTTGATATGGCATAATTGTTTTTATTTATACCCTTATTTATTCATTAAATTTTATCCTGAGGTGAGGAAAATAATAGATTTCCCAATACGTCACTGCTGAATGAATGTAAATAAACATAGTTCCTGCTAATAAAGATCTTTCCTATTGTAAACGAATTTCTTGTCAAAAACTCAACATATATCATACTGCGTTCACCAGATATATCTTCGGCGACTTTTTGTACGCTCCAAACTGAAATGATCACTTCGATAGTCTCTAGTCTCTACACTTTTCTTCAGTCGAATTATACCAAACAAAATCTTAACTCACATCGAATATTGTGTGTTCTTTAATAGGCTATTCAAGTGACTTTGGAGAGACTTAATTTTAGTAGGTATATACCTACATACTCACATTTATGTCTACCGAACAATCTGGCCTTAGTTCTTTTATTTTCTGCCCAATAGATATATCCATCCATGTATCGGATCCAAATATTAATGTTATAGGAATTTCTTTCTCCAATTTATCAATGCGCAGTATCATCGCGTTTTTGGACCATCCGTAACCCCATATCATGCTGTAAGCTGCTCGTTCACCCCTGAAAATGCGATCGAAAAAATAATGGCACGACACGTTATTTAATTCATCTAGTTATATACATATGAGATTTCGTGATTTTAAAAAGTTAAACGATTATGAAAATGAAATAATAACCGATTAATCTTGCCAGTGTATTGTTGGTTAAATTTATTCAACTGAAATTTCATATTCTTTCGAGTCAATATTTCGTAGCCAATTTATTCTATTGAAATTATCTCGATTTCTTATTTAGATATTTATTCATATACTTAGTGCTCATCAGTTCACACTGAGCACCTACAGTTTTTGGTTTAGAAAAATTTCAATGCCAATATTTAGTACCGAATTTGTTCCAGTTTGTTATACTACATTAGTAGAAGGTAGATTTTCAGTTATTTATTATTTATTTTTCTTGTTTTGTACACCTCGACTTCTATGAGAAGTATGTGAAGCAATGTGCACTTGATTAAGCTCACTTCGTGTCGTGGGAAAGGTTTTTGAGCAAGATTGCGGATAGAGAGAAAACCGACAAGTGTTTTGATGATACCGCAGGTGAAGATATTCAAATGCGCCATTTTCTATCGATTCTCTAGATTTGAATATTGTAAGGAGGGAATGATTCTGTTTCTACAGAATTAATTTGTTCCATGCTTTTTCATAGATATACATTTAAGTAATCATCTTGCTGGCACTATTGAATAATAATTAGGTGCATTTTACATGATTCACAAAGTATTTATTATATTTATATACAGGGTAAGTCAAATCGAAATGTTTATATACAGGGTGATTCACGCGATCGCCTATTAGATGTTTATGGGGAACTCATCATAATTTTGTGCTGATAATTTGTATGGTGGAAATTTATATGTTAATACAAATTGAGTATTAAAATTGAACTTAGATTAAAAATCTGTTTTAGCAACTTTCTGCTAACTCCACGTGGCCCACTACTCAATCATCGATTGAAAACATTGCTTTCTGAAACCAGGCATTACATTACATAACTCATCGATGCAAGAAAATGATTTTTCATTTTTTGGTGACGTCCTTATAATCCCGGGTTTTCCAATTAACGTCCAGTTTCATAATCAAATTAAAAGTCACTTTAAGCTTAAAGTTTCCTTTACTGTCATTTTTAGTAGGGTTAAAGGAAGCTTTAAAGTTAAAGCTGCTTTAGGTTTGATTATGAAACCGGCCGTTAAAGAGTTTTAAGGCCCGGTTGCTCAGTTCGGGATTAAAGATAATCCTAGCCTAGGTTAATTTCGTCATTTTCGTCCAATTCTGTCTTACAGGATCAACTCAAATCTCGGCTTAATCGGGCCTAAACGATTAGTCAGTAGGTATAGTAATCGATATGATACTTACGTAGGATTTTGTGCGTTGCATTGGTAAACATAGTTTGGTAAAATAGATTTATCCTCTATTATATCTTCAAATTTTATGGCTATATCGGATCTAGCTCTCTGAATCAACCATGGACCTGAAACGTTATGTCTATGATCTATGACCAGTGTGAAAGCAGCCACGAGTTCCAGCCACGCGTTTGCCTCGGCGCCTCGGTGAAGCGTTCGGCCCGAGGTTCGGCCCGCTCGCGGTGCATCTTGATTCGTAATCAAGGTACGGGATTGACATTGAAAAGTGGAAATGAAAATTAAATTTAATGACCTTCTCGGAAAGGGGTGAGGATGTACTTAGTATCTACAACTATTCTCAACTATTTCTAGGAATGAATAACGAGTTAGTGGGTCAATAAAATGGAAATTTCCTAGTTTCGAGCACAAGTAGGAAAATATATTCACTGAAAAAAAATAGAAATATTCCAATTTTACTGGAAACTAGAAAATTTCCATTTTATTGACCCACTAACTCGTTATTCATTCCTAGAAATATCTAGTCTATCTATTACACTCACACATATAATTAATTATTTTCATTGTGTTATTCGGGCTGTTAAGAAAAAAAATGATCTTTGTAGACATCCTGCTTACCTGTCATATGGTGAGTCTTTGACTCTTACAAATATTTTAATAGTAGATTCTTGAGGCCAAAAGAAACACTTTATTCCAATTTTACTCGAAACTAGAAAATTTCCATTTTATTGACCCACTAACTCGTTATTCATTCCTAGAAATAGTTGAGAATGGTTGTAGATATTTAGTCCACCCTCACCCCTTTCCGAGAAGGTCATTAAATTAAATTTTCATTTCCACTTTTCAATGTCAATCCCGTACCAGTCTAGATTACGAATCAAGATACACCGCAAGCGGGCCGAACGCTTCACCGAGGCGCCGAAGCAACGCGTGCCTGGAACTCGTGGATGCTTTCACACTGGTTTGTAACTACTTATTATTGAATGATTAAAAACTTATTCACTTAATGGAATTCTAAGTTTGATGGGAATGAATTCGTTTGTAAAAATAAAAGGTATAGTAAAAAACTCGAGTTGTAGGGGCACTCCTAGAATTACGCACACGCTGCTTCGCGGCTCGTGCGTAACTTTTTTTAGTAAAATATGCTTCTTACAACCCTTATTATGTAATATGCTATTTTTAACGATGAGCCTTTTTAATAATATGTATTAGGTAGTGCGAGAGACTTGACCCATGATATGGTCGGAAGACATAATCAGTGGTCCAAGTTTCCCGCACTGAGCTTGGATAATAGATAATAAAAAAAATTGAATATAAAAAATGTACAGAAGTTCAAAAAAGTAAAAACATCTCGGAATAAATAAGGGAGAGTGATACTGATACTGATACTGATTGCTGGGTGTGTTGGACGGACTAACCCAAACCTGCCACCGCGACCAACGGTCTATTGTAGCACACAAGCATGCTCAAAGAGCTAAATCTCTCCCTCTAGTCCCATCCTACCCAAAAAGGAGATGATGTCGGAGGGGGAGTGATTCTTGAGTTCCTCTAGGATCATCTTCGGAGAGCCGAAAACTCCGAGTCTGACCCTGTCTGCCGCCGGGCAGTCACAGAGGATATGCTCAATTGTTTCGTCTTCCTCTAAGCAGAGTCTGCAGAGTGGGTCATTGACGATGTTGAGTTTTTTGAGGTGGGCTCTGAGTCTGCAGTGTCCTGTAAAAACCGCTATTATGGATCTCAGATTAGTTCTAGAAAATTCTAGCCAGCGACTGGTGTATGGGCTGGGAGGCACTGAAATAGCCCTATGCGAGTGACGCAATCCAGGACGGTTGCGCCATTGCTCCAGGACCTTTTGCCTTATCCAGCTGTTGTTTCGGTCCCTGATTAAGGAATTAGGAATTCCTATACTGGGTTCCGGGCCAATAAGCTTTGATGTCGCGCCTCCTCTGGCCAGAGCATCCGATACATCGTTGCCACTGAACCAAGAGTGTCCAGGTATCCAAATCAGTTGCAGTCTGTTTAAACTTCCCAATTTGGTGAGTTTAGATCTGCATTCAAATACCTGTGCCGAATTGCATTTGTCTGCCGCGAGAGATTTGATCGCAGCTTGATCGATCTGCCCGCCCAGCCACTGTCAAGTAAATGGCCTGCGCACAGATCAATGGCGAAGATTTCTGCCTGAAAAGCTGTCGCCGACTTTCCCAGACTAGCACTGAGTTTGGTCAGCGGTCTACGGCTGTAGACTCCGGCTCCAGATCCCTGACTGGTTCTGGAGCCATCAGTAAACCAGCAAGGTCCTTGTAAATAGAAATCCTTGTGATGGAGCCATTCGTCTCTGCTTGGAATCAGAGAAACGAATGTTCCCTCGGTGCTGGTTCTTGTGATTATTTGATCAGTTCTCATGCCCATCACCTCGTCAGCCTCCAGTTGGGCCGACAGACGACTGGGCACGAAAGTGAGTTTGTCAGGCTCGTTTACGGTAAGGTGGTGGAGCCTGTGGGTTGCTAGTCTTGCCTCTCCATGGACAAAAATGTGAAGGGGAGGGAGGTCTAATAGCATCTCCATAGACGAAGTTGGAGTAGAGCGGAAAGCCCCCGAAATCATGAGGCAAGCCGTTCTTTGGAGTTTGGAAAGTTTGTTTTGGGTTAGAACGCGTTAAGGGAGAGTGACTCTGAAATAGAAAATATGTATTTCATACGCTGATACATCTGATGATGAAAACCTTGACATAGACAATCGTTGGTCATTGGAAATTGTTTTCTGATATACAAACTTATGGTCAAGTCTCTCTCGCCTCCTGTTCAAGTTGAACAGGGCTCAACAGTTCAACTCTCCCATAGGTTAGGAAGACATGAGCCAATTTTCGGTTCTTGAAAAAAGAAGTGCTGTACTCTAAATGTTCATCTCACCATCACTCTACTATTATCTAACGTTACCTATTTGGGCATGATATCCTCACGCAAAAAAATGAGTTGCTACCATTTACTTATTTTTTATTTATTTATTTATTTATCAAATAAGGAATACACACAGGTACAACTTAAGTGGCTTCAGAGTGAAAAGGGGTTCAACTCTCCCGGACTACCCATACGTAATGGTCATAATAAAAAGACTGGAAGGCGTAGGTGATATATCTTATGTTCGAAAAAGATTATTCAAATATAAATGAAAAACTATTTTCCGAAATTCAATTTATTCGATAAAACCGTTTGTGAGATTAAACTCAAAATAACATTTTTTATGGTTTTTCAACAGCCTGTATCTTTTCAACCGGGCAAAAATGGTGCAGGAAAAACGTGTTTCTTTTCACCTCAAGAATCTACTGTCAAAATATTCGTACGAGTCAAAGACTCATCTCTGTATACGTGAAAATGTTATCTTCATACACCGGTTACCGTAGCCCGCCCAATCAGAAACATAAATCGGTGTTAAAAAAATTATTATTATTTTGAAAAAAAGACACATCCGCGTGGGATTTTTTTTAAGGAATTTATTCACAGTGCTCATTAGCTCCACTATGAAGTGTTTCAGCATGATCCATTCATTGTGAGACACCCTATATAGTTATTTCACATATTTCGGAAAACATCTAGATAAAATAATCTCCATTAAATTTTTATGATTGTAGTGGATATCTTATCTGTTCAAACGAAAAATATTATGATTCACAATAGTACCAGGTATAGTTCCGGCCTTGAACAATCATTTGAAATGATGCCAGATATAATTAGGCTATTGTAACCACTCGTGTTTCCCATAGGTTAGTTCAATTTTGACAACCGTCATGATTAAAACATATAAAAAATTCAGGTGGAGCTAGTGATTCCAGCCTTGCTCGTCATGAATAGTGAAATTAAGGAGTGAGAATAAGAGCGCTACACCTACTCTGAAAATAATGTTTTGGAATCAGTTCTCCGAAGAAAAACTCATTGAACTGGAGCATACCATCTTATCGAGTAAGTAAAATAATATACAGAATATAGGATCATTCTCTCTTAACTTCACATAAAATTATACAGAGAACTCTCCTGAAAATTTTCATAAAATTCATTTTCAGTTAAGAGATGTCGAGAAAATCTAAGTATATGTATTTTCATGTTTTTGTCGCCTTCCGTTATACCAGAAATCAATTTCGTTTTTTCAAATGGTATATGCTCAATAAATGAGATTTTCGGTCAGTTTAAGGTCCATCGGGATTCGAGCCGAGCCGTGACGTGTGTGAAGCATAGCCATTGCATAAAGACTTTTGACTATCGCCTACGAGCGTCTATAGCTAGACATTGATTAGTAACTCATGTATATATACTCAATCAGCTGGCCTAACACGATATAAGCTTATGAAATCCTACCGATCTACAGATCCTACCGAAAAATTATCATTGAATTCATTTGAAAATGAAAACATTTTAATTTTTTTGTTCATAATTGTTGTAATTGTTCATAATAAATTTAGTTTCCTCATTCGAAATATATTTCAATCTGTGAAAAATTATTTTTTCAAACCACGCTCGTTTTAATGGATAGTGGCACCATAGATGTAGGTATAATACTTATAGTCTAAGATACGATATAAAAGAAATATATACCCTCATCTGTTATTATTTGATGATGACAAATGTTATAAGTTAGACAATATGTAGATTGATAGATCGCAAATGGGTTGCCTAGCTAAATCAGGGGCCAATAGTGTGTTAAATAATATTAACTTTCATCATTTTTTTGATCTACTACCCTCATTTCTTATTCATGATTATCCAGAGTAAGTCGACAGAATATTACACGAGGAATCAGGATAGCATGGGTTGCCTAGTTTCCCCTTGGTACTCCTATGAGGTTGCCAGGTACAAACAGGTAGACAACCGTCATTTATAAACCCTCATCAGCTATTTAATTAACTTTTTATTTTAATGAAAGGTTTCTTTATCCCCTATCTCTCAGTATTAGGTTGCCTGGTCAAAAGTGGGGCAAATCCATGGTTGCCTAGATTTTATATGTTAAAATTTAAACGCTAGCAGGGGGAGCGACAGAGAGTTCAGAAATACGATTTTTCCGATTTTTGGAGGGTGCACATTGATTAAATGCTGGAATTAAAACAGATTGAATATCAACAATAATTTCAAAATTTTTTCATTCACACATTTATCAATACTATAATACAACGATACATAAGCATGGAATTTTATTCTGATTCTGACTCATCAGGAGTATCCACCTCAAATTCAATATCTTCTTCGTTTTCCTTAGTTTTCAAGGTGTCGAGTATATTCTGGACTTGTAAGGGTGTTGCATCCCCTAAGAAGCATGTTGGCTTCAAATAACCATCCAAAAACCAACCGCATTCTTCCGGGTTGAGTTTGACGCAACATTGATCAGTAGCATGCAGGCACATAAGATCCTTTCGTTTGCATAAAAAGTGTAGCACTTTTCTACACTCCATTTGATTTACACCAGTGTACAGGAAGTGTAGTTTATCTACACATAGTCAAAAGGATGAGGATAAACTACACCTACTCTACACTGGTGTAAATTCAATCAGCAAACGAATACTAAAATCGAGTGTAGACAAGTGCTACACTTTTTATGCAAACGAAAGGACCTTATGTGGCTTCATGCTACTGATCAATGTTGCGTCAAACTCAACCCGGAAGAATGCGGTTGCTTTTGGATGGTTATTTGAAGCCAACATGCTTCTTAGGGGATGCAACACCCTTACAAGTCCAGAATATACTCGACACCTTGAAAACTAAGGAAAATGAAGAAGATATTGAATTTGAGGTGGATGCTTCTGATGAGTCAGAATCAGAATAAAATTCCATGCTTATGTATCGTTGTATTATAGTATTGATAAATGTGTGAATGAACAAATTTTGGAATTATTGTTGATATTCAATCTGCTTTAATTCCAGCATTTCATTAATGAAGCACCCTCCAAAGATCGGAAAAATCGTATTTCTGAACTTTCTGCCGCTCTCCCTGCTAGCGTTTAAACTTTAACATACATATAAAATCTAGGCAACCATGCATGTGTGCCCCACTTTTGACCAGGCAACCTAATACTGTGAGATAGGAGATAAAGATAAAGTAACCTTTCATTTAAAAAAAAAGCCAATTAAATAGCTGATGAGGGTTTATAAATGACGGTTGTCTACCTGTGTGTACCTGGCAACCTCAAGGAGTACCAGGGGGAAACTAGGGAACCCATGTTTTCCTGATTCCTCGTGTAATATTCTGTCGACTTATGCTGGATTTTCATAAATAACAAATGAGGGTAGTAGATCAAAGAAAATTGATGAAAGTTAACATTATTTCACACTGCGATCATTCACTTCGCGAGTGTATGGCCCGGCGCAAATAGAAACGCAGGTTAGTGAGGTGACGCAGCGTGAGTTTTTGTAAAACATAGAAAAGACCAAGACCGCGCAAATAAAGCGTGATAGTGACTTGTCAAATAGTACGTGCAGCGCAAGAAAAAGCTGCGTCACCCTGCGTCACCTCACCAACCTGCGTTTCTATTTGCGCCTAGTCTATGTGTCGAATAAAACAGTATTTTGAAACTTTGAGGGCGTCAGCCTTCTTTTAGCCACCGAAAAGCCTTCCCGAAACGGTTTCTTCACTTTTTGGAGATCGTTCACTTCGCAAGTGTCCGTGTCAAATTAACAGTATCGCTTAAGTTTGAGTGCGTTCCTGAAATGGTTTCTTGACACTTTTGCGATCTTTCACTTCGTAAGTGCTCTGTCCGATAACGCAGTATTTTGAAACCTTGAAGGTATCGATCTTCTTTAGCCAGGTGGTCTGCCAATTGCACGTTCAACTCTGGGGTATCTAAATAACTTATAGCGTTTTCTATTGGTAAAACTAGTGCTGCACTGGATCACAGATGCCCAAATATGAATTATGGTATCTTTAAATATATGCTCTATTTTTATAATATGCACTCAATGAGCACTAGTTTCACTAATGGAATATTCTATTACAGTGAATTCCATTGAAAGAACTAGCTTCATATCCACTAGTTTTACCAATAGAAAACGCTATTAATATCAGTTTTCCTGAAATGGTTTCGATTGAGATTCAATCTGGGAGGACTCTGCATCTTTTGAAACTCTTAAGGGTTTTTACTCCCAGTCTCTGAAACGAAATCAATTAAAAAATTTAAATGATCGATTTGATGGATCAAGATAATAATTTGACCATTTGTTCAACAGGAATAGATCGTATTTGGATAAATTTACTGAGAAAAGAACTGACATCCGGTAATTTCAAAATTAAATGAATCAACGTCTCCATGTATTGATAAATGTCAATTGAGAAACTACAATTCAGAAAATTTTTAAGAATTCGTCTGATGAAGGAGTCTGATCACAGATAACAGAGTCTGATATAGACTCCGAAACGTTACGGAGTTATCATTTTAAGTTCCATCTTTCGTTCATTGTCAGGCAACAAATTTTTTTCATCTGCGCCTGATAAATTATTGCAAAAATTTACGCAGGACCAAATTATTTCAATTTTTTAATTGATTTTGTTTCAAGGGCTGGGAGTGAAAACTCTAAAGTCGGTCTTTTACATTTAGCAACGGCCGAAACGTGCTAAAGTGAACTCATATTCTCAATTGTGTTCCAAAGTAGATGCAACAAAATTAAATCTTCCTAAAGACCTAAAATTACTGCGAATTCATCATCCATGAAGGGGCACTTGAACGTCTCCCAGCTCCCAGATGGCAGAGGTGTGTCGTTTTCTGTTCGAGTGAGTCCAAGGAACCATAAGCTGCGTGTTCATTAGCGATAATCCGCGAAAATAACTCTCTTCGAGTGAAATTTCGCAATTCAGACCGAAAACTTTCGTGATAGTTGGGGAGCCCAAGAGGGAAATTCGGGATATACTCGAGAGTGTCAGATTAATATAAGGGGAAGTACCTTGGACCCTGTAGAGTACCTCTACCAAAAATTAGACCTGTATATAAGAGAAGTTGTCTAGGACAGCCTGTCAGAATAGTAAAAAAACGATTATTGTACATACTCGAACTCGACCGTGTCAGATTAAGATATATGTGGTTTGTGGTTAATTACATGTTGAAAAGTATACAGGGTGTCCCAAAACTAGTGAATCAAACGTCACACCACGATAGAGTAGACCAAATATTATCGAATGACACCAACATCAGAATTTTATTAAAATACCTAAAGTTGCCGATTTTCGAAATATTTTTCTTAATCACAGGGCCAGTTTGTAAAAAGGATATCAATTTTAAATTATATGGAACTAAGATTATTGTTTTATTTCACCCTATTGAAATTATTTCAAGTAGTTAATCGATAACCTAAGTAAATGTAAATTAAAACAATTGTTTTTCCTACATGATTTTTATCACTCAGAATAAACCCCCTCTATAGGGGTGATAATATGGGAGAAAAACGCTATCCTTAATCACAAATCGGCCTTGTGATTGAAAAAATAGTTCGAAAATCGGCAACTTTAGGTTAGGTTTTTTCAGAAACGGTACATTTTCGCTCAACTAATGTTGGTGTCATTCGATAGTATTTGATCTACTCTATCGTAGTGTGACGTTTGATTCACTAGTTTTAGGACAGCCTGTATATTCTCTTAATCTGTCAATTTAAACGTGACGAAAATATGTAGGAGGACGCCAAACTTGCAAATAAAAACGTTACGTGTACATTCCCGAACGCGGTGGCTTTTTATCTTAATTTGAAACTAATGATTCATGAATAACGGAAAAAATATAATCTGACTGTTTCAGCAAGCCGAAACAATACAAATTGGCGATAAAGGTCACAAAAATCAGTTTCTTTGAATTGTCTCCTTTCCTGGACAATTTGTTTTCGCATTCCTTATACCGGGTGGCCCACCCTGTGAATGAAGATATTTTGAAAATCTTTTCTTGTGGTGTGTGTGGGATGTCGCAAAGCACAATTTAAAATTATTTTCATATATACAGGGTGTTCGAAAACAAAGATATAGACTAAAGTTACCCTCTTTTAAATGTAACACTCTATATTTGATCTGAAAAATGGAATGGCAGGCTATGATTAATATGATGAGTTTCTTCATATTACTTTATACCTCAGAAGCACCCTTCACGAGATAATGGCGAAAAATCGAAAATATGGAGTTTTTTTAAATAGCAATTAATGAAGAAACTAGTTACGCCAGCGATACAGACAGAATTTTTTCGAATAGACAAGTTAGCTCCTCCTAAAATTTCAACTCTGGAATATACAGAGTGATCATAATTAATTCTCAAACATCAACTACAAATAATCGTCGAAAACTTTCTTATTTCAAATGCCACACCCGGTATTTCTATATCTCGTTGAACGTAAAAATTAATTTCGAAACTATCTTCATAAAATTTTCCTACATCTAAACCTGATAGTTTCTGAGCAATTTTCGATTTTTAATTCAAAAATAGTAAACGATTTTCGCCCTTTCGTAAATGATCCTTCTAAGGTATAAAGTGATCTGAAGAAAATCATCATAACTTGAGCTTGCCATTCCATTTTTGAGGTCAAATACAGAGTGTTACATTTAAAAAAGTAACTTTGGTCTATATCTTGACCCTATATGTATATATGAAAATAATTTTAAATTGTGCTTTGCGACATACTACACACACCACAAAAAAAGATTTTCAAAATATATTTATTCACTCTCTCGAAATGAGCGCCGCGTCTGGGCTGGGCCACCCGGTATAAGTTGAAGGGCTAACATTTTCTACAAATTTTGTCGGAAGCAATTTTTTCTACGTTTGCACGTTTTCGAGATATATGGCGATGAATGTACATTAGACTGGGTTTCTACATTGACCTTGGCCTTTCGCATGTGTGGCTAAGCTCCTCGAACTTATCGCCCTCCAACTCGAAAACGGTTAAGAGTATGTAAAATTGCTTCAGACAAAAGTTGTATAGAATTTTATCATCTACAACTTTCATAATAGATACAGAAACGATAAGAGGTACACGAAGGAAGATATTTTGAAAATTGTCAAATTAAGAAAACCCTCCTGCTTAGTGTCAGATTAATGGGTCAACACATCTGTAACACGGAGATTAACCATCTGTATGAAAATCTGACACGCTCGAGTATGTACAAGTAATGATTTTTTTGCATTTCCAAAGGACCGCTGTGACCTTGCGTCACGTTTCTTGAAAAGTAGCTTTCTTTGGGTCCAATTAAAAAATCCTCTGAAAATCTGACACACTCGAAAAAAAAGGTTTTTTACCATTTTCAACTCTTCCGTACGGCCAGCCTCACCACGCAAACTGTCAGATTAACATGAATTTATTATCACAGAGACACGTAGGGTATATTGTTATGGTAATTAGGCGTAAGCATTCCTTAGAGTAATGTAAACAACCTCGAGTAGAGTTCGAGGAATATTCGTATAGCTTTTAGTCAGCAGTTTTCGTTTTCCTCTGGTAGAAATGTAGTTTTGTGATTCATTATTATTCAGACCTGCTTGAAATAAACTTGCTTCGAGAAATAAAGTTGTTTTTTTAAAAAAGTGAACTTAGAGCGTAAAAATATAATTGGCGACGAGGATGGGATTTTACTAGTGTATCCCAAAGAAAAGCAGGTGTACACGTGAATTTCAATTCTTTGAGTAAAAATCCAAGAACAGAGATTTGTGTTGGTGCGACGTTACCTTCAACAGAAAAACCGAGTACTAGAGGCAAAATCTCCAGCGACACTGGTGTGACCGATTCAATCAAGAGGCGTTGCTGAATTCCTGAAAAGAAAAGGAGAACCAACCCGGACTGGATCCACACCTAGTTACCCTCAAAGATCACCCTTAGGAGTTTGGAAGTAGCATCCCAGACACGAGGTTTAAAACGGAAGACAAGTAAGTTAGGCTGTTATAATAATCCCAGTTTTTTTTCCTATCCCTGGACCAAAAGATAAGGACCACATTTTTATTTATTAATTGAACATTTTTTTTCCTTCAATATAATCTACAATCATTGAGTCGTTAATTGAACAATTTAATTCACTTAAAGTTAATACTTCGGTTAATACCAAGAAAAAATCGAAAATGACCTCTCCCAATCAAAATTGTGTTGTGATAGATCTCAATACAGTGAAATACTTTGGAGAATTATTACCTAGATTTAATGGTAACCCTAACGAATTACAAACTTTTCTCTTAGAAGCAGATCATTTTATGAGTCAATTCGGAAACACAAATAATGAGCTGATTAATAAATACTGTTTTGCAACAATAAAATCAAAGTTAGTTGAACAAGCGAAAACAATAGTTTATTCCGGACCATCATGCAATACCTGGTTAGAATTAAAACACGTATTGAATAATAAATTCGGGTTCAAAATTAATTTTGATGTTCTGCAAAGCGAGTATCAATATTTGAAAAGGAAACCTAAAGAATCTTTATCAGATTTCATCGAAAGGGTGAAAACAATTAAATTACAGTATGATTACCAAATTCAATTACAAGGATTATCCTCAGTAGAAATTGATGTCTACCGAAATTTATCAGACAAAATTGGAAACACGGTTTTGTATAATAATGTAGACGAAAATTCTAGAAATCTATTAGACCTTCAACCAAAATCATTCGATGATACCTGCAAACTATTGGAGAATAGAGAAATAAAGAGACAACAACTCTATTTACCAACGATTTCAAAGACTACAATTTATTCTCCAAACCTAATATCAAACGAAAGACAAAATAGTAGTCAAAATTATAATCAACGCCCTTCGACTAGTAGAGAATTCCCATCTCAATCAATACCATTGAAATTCAATAAAATACCGGAGCCGAAATTCGCAACCAACAGTCAAGTTTTCGGAAAACCCCGAGATGTATTCAAACCAAACCCAAATCAACAACTAAATCAACCAAAACCGGAACCTATGTCAATCAGAACGAGAAATTATCCTACTAAAAGACCAGCTAGTAGTCAAATTCGCCAAGAGCCTCCGAATAACAGGCAATATTTCAGGAAAACCGGACCTTCAGAATTTATATCCGAAGAGCTAACTAATACGGAAAACTTTGAAATCGAAGAATTCGAAACGGATCAAGAATTTGAATATCATGACGAAATAGGCTGTGAAAACGAAGTTGATACCAACGAACAAGAAAATCAAAATTTTCAAACATTAGCCTTCAAGCATCCCACGACTTAAATTTTACGAAAGAACATTTGGCATCATTACCATACATTAAATTAGAAGATCCACCTTGTAAACTATTGATCGATAGTGGTAGCTCTATGAGAATAATTGATCCAGCTGTAGCTTACAGTTTATTCCCTGAAAATATTTATGAAGAACACTCATATTTCAGAACGGCTGTAGGTAAAGATCATAGTAAATACAAAGTCGCTTTTCCTCTTAATTCATTTGGCCTCGATAACTCATATCCGTTTGTTATCTATAAATTCCATACACAATATGATGGTGTTATAGGCGCTAATCTATTGAAATATTTAAAATTAAAATTCGACTGGAAAAATCATGAACTAGGAAATGATATAAAAACTCAAAAATTTTATCTTCAGCAAACCAGACATAATGAAAATCTCCCTATCAAATTAGACCATTTAGACAAAAATATTCGAAACCAATTGACAAAAATATTACAAAGTCACAAACAAGCTTTTCAGCTACCAAATGAACCTCTGAATTTCACTAATAGTGTCAAACATCACATTAGGACTATTGATGAAAATCCAGTGTATGTAAGAAGGTATAAATACCCGGAAGTACATAAGCAGGAAGTCAAAAATCAAGTTCAAGACTTGTTGAGTAAGAATATCATAAGACCAAGTACCTCTCCATATTCGTTTCCAATCGTAATCGTTCCCAAGAAAACTGATCAATCAGGAAATCGTAAATGGCGAATGGCCATAGACTATAGAAAATTGAACGAAAAAACGGTCGACGATAAATTCCCTATCCCGAACATTGATGAATTATTAGACCAACTCAAAAATGCAAAATATTTCAGCGCCCTAGATTTAGCCAGCGGCTTTCACCAAATTGAATTAGATGAAGAATCAATCGAAAAAACAGCATTCGCTACAGATGAAGGACATTTCGAATTTCTGAGAATGCCCTTTGGTCTTAAAAATGCGCCGTCAACATTTCAGCGTGCTATGAATAAAGTCTTGAAACCAGTAATCAATAAAATATGTGTCGTTTACATTGACGATATACTAATTTTTTCAGAAACTCCAGAGAAACATTTAGCCGACATCCAAACAGTTTTACAACTCTTAGAAAAAGAAAATCTCAAAATACAATTAGATAAGTCTTATTTCTTTCAGAAAGAAATCATATTTTTAGGATATAAAATTTCGGAAGAAGGTGTAGAACCAAATCCTGAAAAAATTGAAATCATCAAAAAATTTCCCATTCCTAAATCGATTAAAGAAATTAAATCCTACCTCGGAATGATAGGTTACTATCGGAAATTTATTCCTAATTTCTCCAAATTGACAAAACCTATGACGAAATATCTGAAAAAAGACGTTAAACTCAATATTCATGATCAAGAATATATCGATGCATTTCATTCAAGCAGAAACCTTCTTATGAATTATCCTATTCTTCAACACCCAGATTTTAACAGACCTTTTGTTCTTACAACAGACGCATCCCAATATGCTATAGGTGCTATCTTATCCCAAGGGACACCCCCAAATGACCTACCTATCGCGTACGCTAGTCGAACACTAAACGAAGCGGAAATAAAATATTCGACAATTGAAAAAGAACTTTTAGCGGTAGTATGGGCCACGAAATATTTCAGATCTTATTTATTCGGTCGTAAGTTTACCATCTACACAGATCACAGGCCCTTGACATGGCTATTTTCCCTCAAAGATGCCTCTTCACGATTAATGAGGTGGAGAATAAAATTAGAAGAGTTTAACTTCGAGATCAAATATCGAAAAGGAGCCAACAATAATGCGGATGCAATCTCTCGCATAAAAATAAACGAATTAAACATAAATGAATCCTCCGATGATGATCTAGACGCAGAATCGGTTATCCCCCAAATTACGCATGAAGACCTTGAATTATCACAGAAAGAATTAGACGAAATTACGAAAGCATGTACGAAAGACGACCAAGCAGAACAATCTTCTTCTCAGACTATTCATAGTAATGCAGAGAACCCTATATTAGAAATACCTTACACCGAACGTTCTCTGAACTCATCCATGAATCAAATAATATTTCAGAAGTCTAACTCTTTCAAGATTGAAAAATTAAAATTGCATAGGAACACTCGCATAAGACTTATTGTCTCTATAAACACATCAGACGATTTCACGAAGTTCCTAAAAGAATATGTCAGTCCAAATAAACAGTATGGTATATATTTCAAATCGAAAGAATTAGAGAATATATTCTTGACAATGACTCAAAATATATTCAAAGCAAATGCTTTTTGTTTCAAAATTTCCAATTTACTCTTAGAAGACATAGAAACGGAAGAAGAACAACAAGAAAAAATCAAAATGTTTCATGAAACCAAAACGAAACATAGAGGTTTTCAGGAAAATTTAGAGAGCATTAAAAGACGTTTTTATTGGCCGAAAATGGACAAAGATATTAGATCATATATTAACTCTTGCGAAATTTGTCAAAGCCAAAAATACGAAAGACAACCGAACAAACTGATTTTCAAAAGCAACCCAATAGGAGAAAAACCATTTTCCCATTTATACATTGATACCATTGTTATGAATAGAACTCCATGTTTGACTATAATAGATTCATTTTCGCGTCATGGTCAATGCTATATTTTAAATAGCAAAACGGCAACTGAAATTGCCAACCAACTCACTAGTTACTTTTCCAATCACGGTATTCCAGAAAAGATAACTTTCGATAACGGAACGGAGTTTAAAAACCGAATCATACAAGATCTAGCAGAAACCCATAAAATATCTCTCCACTATATTACGAATTACAACCCTACCTCTAACGCCATAGTTGAACGATTTCATTCCACTCTGATTGAACAAATTAGAGTATTAGACGAAAAAAATATCTCGTTGTCAGAAAAAATGAATAGAGCACTGTTGAGTTACAATAATTCAATACACTCTTCGACGTGTTATACACCTTTGCAAATCATTAAATCTGACTTGAATTATAGCACACCTGTGGAGAAAACAACCCATGAAAAAATTTCGGAATACATCCATCAATACCGAGAAAATATGAAAGAAATTTCAGATCATTTGAAATCACGTAAGGAAGAACAAAAATTGAAAATAGATAAGATTAATCAGAACAGACAACAGGAAAAAGTCGTAGATGAGTCAAAGCCATCTTATTTAGTCATACCGAAAAAGGCAAAACTAGATCCAAAATTTAAGAAAATTAATGTAAAAATTCTAGACGATATTCGTATCAAGAATCCTGATTCTCAAAAAATTTACCACAAAAACAAAATCAAGCAGAGACAGTACTAATTGTGCATTTTTCTCCCTTTCAGACAAAAAAAAATGAGAACCTTTGAGTGATATAAGTAAAATATTACAGGATCATTTTGTCTTAGTGGATCAGTTGGATTCAGTCAGTTCTAATACGATGGTTTCAAACTATGTTGAATCGATCAAAAACCAGTTGAAGCAGAATGAAATTCTACTCAAAAACTTACATTCTTCTCGACACAAACGAGGTTTGGTAAATGCTGGTGGACATATAGCTAAAGTTTTATTCGGTACACTTGACAGTAATGATGAATCCTTATATTTGGATTATTTTCACTTTGAAAATAAAATTCAGTCATTGAAAACGGAACAGAATCAAGTTATAAGTGTTGTGAGATCTATGACAGCAAAATATTCCAATATTACGAATAAAATCATACAAAACTATAATCATTATCGATTAGTTCAGAATGATATTAATCGACTCATCCTTACACAATTTGAAGAGTTAACTATAAATAGAATTCGGACTGAAGTCAACACAGCCATCAGCTTTGCGAGACTTCATCTTCTGCACGAAAGTATTTTGCCCTTAGATTTATTTTATGAGTTCGTTAATTCAACCGATTTCATGAGTCATCTTCACTATTTAAAAGATTTCTATTCCGTTTGCTATACTTCGGTACAATTCAGAAATAATGATGTGATCTTTATAATTGAAGTACCATTAACCTCTCCAAATCCTTTGGATACCTATCATCTCCAATATGTCCCATACCGAAATGTTACCCTCAGCGAACAGCCTAAATACTTATTGGCCAAGGAAGAACAGCTTTTATGGTCCATCGACGAAGAATGCCAGAAGGTAGAGGATTGGTGGATATGTTCACAGAACTTGTTACGACCAGTGCCCAGTTACATGAAAAACTTAATCGATCAGAAGACAGAAAATTGCAAAAGACATCATGTGCAGTGCAACGACGATTTATTGAAATTATCAGCGACAAAGTTTCTATCGACCGGTAATGTGCAAATCGGCGAAGTGTGTAAAGACCATACGGAATTCTACAAACTTAGTGGAGTTTATTTGATAGAAACCCCATGTAATATTACGAACAATTTTAAGTACTTTCATGGTGAAAAACTCTCAATCATTTTCCATAACGTACCTCTTCCTAATATGAAGAGAGAATTAATTGAAAATCTGACTGTATCAGATTTGATATTCGATAATTCAACAATGCAAGAAACGATTTTCAATTGGAAAATCCACCCTAACCATGTATCATCCATTTATTCTATTTCCAACTTAATCATTGTCATAATAATAACATATTTTTTGTATAGAATTTTTATTGATGAATTAACAAATATTGTTAAAACGCATAAGAATAATTCAGCCATTGATGCTGAAGTTATTTCTTAAAAAAAAGGGGGACGTGTTATGGTAATTAGGCGTAAGCATTCCTTAGAGTAATGTAAACAACCTCGAGTAGAGTTCGAGGAATATTCGTATAGCTTTTAGTCAGCAGTTTTCGTTTTCCTCTGGTAGAAATGTAGTTTTGTGATTCATTATTATTCAGACCTGCTTGAAATAAACTTGCTTCGAGAAATAAAGTTGTTTTTTTAAAAAAGTGAACTTAGAGCGTAAAAATATAATTATATACAGTATCTTAATCTGACACGCCCGAGTATGTACATCGGACTTTTTTTCTACAACTTGATAACCTGCAAACGCTTTCCCCACCGCTGAAAGTGTATACTACGTAGAACTTTTTTTTCTTTGTACCCTCTTATCTTGAAAATTCACTAGGTCTCCACGACGCTCGAGTAAATCCTGATTTAGGGTGACCGGCCACCGAATGCGAAGTTGTGCGAAGCTGAGCGTTTTCAATGCCAATATAATTGACAAGCTGCGTCACTCGATTCGTAGCTTGTCAATTATATTAGCATTGAAAACGCTCAGCTTCGCACAACTTCGCATTCGGTGGCCGGTCACCCTAAGAATCGTCGGCTCCCAACTACGAGCGGAGCAAACTGATTCGGTTTTGCTTTCGCAGTCAGTATGGAGACCATGAAGTAAATCAAGGGTGTTTTCTGTGATGAAAACTATGGGCCAAAGATTATAGAGCTTTGCTATGGACTTGGACCACGGTCACACTACGCGAAACCCTTTGATGCGGGGACAAAAACCAACACAGACCTCCGGCTCTCAGCGAAGCCCCTCGCCCCGCAATTACATCTTGGTGAGGGGGGCGTCTTACACTAGGCGAAATTTTCAGAAAATTCGCTAATTTAAGGGAAGCTTCATATTGAAAAATCAGCCTTCCTGAATTTGTTCTTTCGCCGTTCTTGTACTACTACGTGTCTTATCCTATATCTATCGCAATAAAATTCAAACATTTTGAAGCATTTTTTTCAAATTTCAAATTGTAAGATTTTACAGGTGGACAATCGGCACTGGTGGAAATTTCTCTTTCCCTAAACAGATAAAACTTACCAGATTTTGTTTTCATGTTCACATTCCAGCTCTGAAGGTACCTTACGAAACATTCTATGTCCCGATTGAGTTGAAATCAGGTTCCGAGGAAAAAATATGGACAATAAGCTTGAACTCGGAATCGACGAAGACACCTTTAGTTCTAGTACACGGCTTCGCTGCTGGAATAGGTTTTTGGTGCAGAAACCTGGATGATTTATCGAAAGATAGACCGGTTTACGCCATGGATCTGTTGGGTGAGTTCATTCCTCCAAAAGATTCCTGATTGATTTGGAAAGTTAATATATTGAATATATCGGCTCCCATGAAAAAATAGGTAAATTTCGGTTCGTAGGGGGACATTTTATACGGTTGGTTCCAATCAATTTGTATCGAACCTGTGAGCATGATGACAGCAACCCCTGAAATCTGAAATGCAAAGGGTGGTTGAGTGACACCTTGTTTTAAAGCATTTACGGCCGGTTTCATAATCAAACCCCTAAAGTCGCTTTAATTTTAAAGCTTCCTTTAACCCTATTACGGCTGGTTTCATAATCAAACCTAAAGTTCCTTTAATTTTAAAACTTCCTTTAACCCTACTAAAAATGACACTAAAGGAAGATTTAAGCTCAAAGTGACTTTAAATTTGATTATGAAACTGGGCGTTAAAAATGACAGTAAAGGAAGCTTTAAGCTTAAAGTGACTTTGAATTTGATTATGAAATTGGACGTAAGAGGAGTTTATACCACGTACCCCATATAAATTAGTGGTTTCGGACGTAAGATATTCATTTTTTTTTTAACTGACCACTTAAACGGTGTAGACCCCCTCTTAAATAAACTGCTCCACATGAGTTAGGAATATTGACTTAAATTGCCAAAAAAAATATAGTTAAAATAAGATTTTTGTGATGAAAATTCATATTAATATGATTTCAAGTTGCGAATTAATTTTAGCCTGTAGGTCTGCAGCGTATACAGGGTGGTTAGAAAAAATCGAATTAATAAATAACGAAATTTTATTCCCAGAGAATTCAAGCATTTTAAGACTATCAATACAATGTATGGCCTCCAACGGCATCAATAACAGCTTGACATCTTCTTTGCACACTAAACACGAGATTGTTGAACATTTCTTGAGTAATTTGGTTCATAAACGGGACAGAAGCTCCCTCAGATCATTTGAGGGGTTCAGAGCTGAAGTGAACCTTCAGCCTAGTTTTGAGATGAATGGCTTAGAAGTTATTTATCACCCATTAATTCAAAAAAAAATTCTTTAGATTTTAAAAGGTTAGAATGTAAGCATAAGCTTACATAAGAATAATAATAAATAAAGAAGATACTTTTGAATTAATTGGTGATAAACAACTTCTAAACCATTCATCTCAGAACTAGGCTGAATGGACTAGGCTAGCCCCATTTAAGTATTCTGGGGTAGGTTGATGATTATCTAATCTTCTTTGGAGCACAACCCATGCATTTTCTATGCAATTCAAATCTAGTGAGTGCGGAGGTATTGGTAAATGTGGAATACCAAGCTCCTTGCGTGCATTCTCAACTATGGCTGCACGGTGCGGTCCTTAGACAAATCTTTTTGGCGTGAAGGGAAAAGAAATAGCTGAAAATTCAAGACGAAAAACAGTTTTTTGTGAATAACTCAGAAAATATCCACTTTAGGGCAAGGGTGTGATGCATACACTCACATTATTTTTTAACGTAGATTCAATATCTGCCATAAAAAAATGGGGTTCTAATTTGAAAAAATTGATTTTTCACGATTTTGTCATCCCTAACTTTGAAAGCAATTTTTTCACCCCCTGTATCATGAATCGCGATTTCGATTTTCAAAGTGGATACATCAATCTTACATCTTGAAAAATCCCAAAAATGAAAATTTTCCATTCAAAAACCTCGAAGTTATTCTTGTTTCAGCGGAGCTCTATTTACGATTTTTTTTTCGAATTTTCCCGCTCAGAGAGAATTTTCCAACCAAAACTGAAAAATGTTACATCAAAATAACTTGAAATTTTCTAAGGAATCTATTTCTGCAATAAAAAAATGGTGTTCTAATTTGAAAAACGGAAGTTGACGTCATTTCCGGAAAAACCGGAGGTGCTCATGCCTTGAAAATATTTTAGATTTCATCAGCATCGTGAAATACTTATAAGTGCTGAATTTCATGAAAATACGTTCATTAGTTTCCCGTATAAATATGGGTGAGGTTCCTCGTGAAAGACCCTGTATTGTCTCGCCTGCTTGCTAGCCGAGGCGCAGCAGATTTATTTACAAGCGCGACTATAATACAAAGTTTTCCATCTTTAGACACATTTTTGCCAATATATCGTAAGCTACAAGGCAAGTAATAATGTATCGAAATAACCATTTCGGAACCTTTTTTATAAACAGAGGCACAAAGAAATTAGAAGAAGAAGCACTCATAGCCTGTGCTTAAAATTTTAAACATACATAAAAGTGATTTATATATGTTATTTTTTCATCTATCGGATGCCACTAAACAAAAATTATTTTTTATGTCAGGTTTTGGGAGATCATCAAGGCCAACGTTCAGTTATGATCCAGACGAAGTCGAAAAAGAAATGGTAGATAGTATTGAGGCTTGGAGAAAGAAACTCAACTTAAATAAATTCCATTTATTAGGCCATAGCTTGGGGGGATTTATATGCACATCATATTCATTTTGTTATCCGGAAAGAGTGCTACATCTTCTTCTTGCTGACCCTTGGGGTTTCACCGATCACTTGAGTGAAAAACCGTCATTTTTTTCCAATCTCTTATTCACCATTGTCCATGTGAGAGCTTTAGAGTTTGTCAGAGCAATCGGACCATTCGGTGAGTTACATAAATTATCTATCCGCATCGCATTTCGAGTCAAAATTTCGAGGAAGGTTCAAACTGTACAGGGTGTTTCATATTGTAGATAAATTTTGGACAGTATTCTTGCGCTAAAATAAAAGGTATAATAACTATGCCCCAGACCCAGAAGTGTTTGGTTACGGAATATACGGTTTCAACGTGGTGGGTGACAGTAAACTACATTAAAGTTTTTATTAGGTACCTACTTGTCATTGAAAACGACACGTGTTTCACGGAAAAAGGCACAATTCACTTTTCTTACAAATGGAACAGGCAATTAATCAAAAGTGATATATACAGGGTGTATCTGAATGACACCGAGAAAATGAAGGGTTATTCTTTAAGTAAAATTGAAGTGGGTATTTGGTATAAAGTTTTTTAAAACATCCTTCCGGAAAAGTTACACACGAAAATAATTTTTTTTTCTCCTGTATATTAAGCAATGACAATAGGCAATTCTAGTATCGATATTATTGCTTGGGCCTTTCAGCCATATTTTTTTAAATGGAAAATTTTCCTCCAAAGAAAAGTTGTGAGGAATAATATCTTAGAGGTTTACTTTTATTTTCAACCCTTTCGTCAGGGTTGCAAAGTTTCCAACATGTTTAATTTCAATGACAGATGATATTTACTAAGTTTCGTATCTTCAGCTCAAAATACAGAAAAAAGTTGTAAGTAGTATAACTTTTCCGGGGGGCGGTTTTTCAAAAAATCGTATAACAAATACCTACCTACCCACCTCAAGTTTTATCACACAATTGCCCCCTAAATTTTTTCGGTGTTATTCAGATACACACTGTATATATTCATTGGATAAAGAGCATTACAATTCGTAACATCAAACAAAATTATAGCATGTGTATGAGATACAGTTTTAACAGAGTTTGGCGTAACGGGGTTCCATACAATTTTGCATGCGTATAATACAAGAGCTTAGGGAAAATCCTCAGTAAACACCCTTTCTCCCTGTGAATGTAATAGATCGTAAGGGATTAAACTGTTTACCAAATAAGCTGAAATTTTTCATATTGAAACAAGGGTGGTCCTAGACTGATTTTCTGGGGTAGTAATTGAAAGAACAATTGAAATTTCAAATTAAGACTTCAAATAACACCCTGTAGGTATCTCTAGGTAGCATTTGCAGTCCCATATTGTTTTTCTTAAAATTGTACAAGGAATCTTTCCTTTTCATTTCATTTCACAATATTATAATATTGTTTTTTTTTTAAATTTTATCATATGAAAAATTTAAAAAATCTGTATAGTGTATAGTCTATCTTGCTTGCGTTCCAGTAATGCCAAAGTTGGAGCATAAAAAAGGCGCAGTTTCTAACTGGCAATTTTGCACAATTTTTTTAAACATATGTAGGCATATAAAAACATTTGTTTCATGAAACTTATGTACACTTCAACTGTATTTCTGTAACCAAACATAGTTCATATGTTTTATATTTTATATAGCAAAATTACCCTCATTCAAGCCACAATAATTAACTTCCTGCAGTTATGTAGCTAATTAAGGAATAAGTTAATTAGTTAGTTAATACATATTATCATAAGAGTATAATGACATCAATTGGCTCATACTGATTCCAACAGTTCCACAGGATTGTGCACAGGTAGATGAAGTACCTATACTTAATTCACATGAAGTAGTCTCAGAGGTCAAATTCATATAGGGAAATAGACATAGACATACCAGTGTGAAAGCAGCCACGAGTTCCAGCCACGCGTTGCCTCGGCGCCTCGGTGAAGCGTTCGGCCCGCTCGCGGTGTATCTTGATTCGTAATCAAGACTGGTACGGGATTGACATTGAAAATTTAATTTAATGACCTTCTCGGAAAGGGGTGAGGGTGTACTAAGTATCTACAACCATTCTCAACTATTTCTAGGAATGAATAACGAGTTAGTGGGTCAATAAAATGGAAATTTTCTAGTTTCGAGTAAAATTGAATATTTCTATTTTTTTTTCAGTGAATATATTCTCCTACTTGTGCTCCTCGAAAATCATATAGTACCTGATATTCGAATTCACGAATTCACCCCCCAAAACACCCCTCCTCTGTTTCGGACCAAGTTACGATGAATCGGGTAACATTGAGATATTTGAATATTTTTTTTATGAATATATTCTCTTTGAGATGTTCTTCGGAATCTATAAAGCCCCCGATGTTGTCGGGCACGAATTCACCCCCAACTACCCCCAACTTGTGTTTCCAAAAAATTATGCTAAGTCGGATGAAATTGAGATATTTGACTTTTTTCAGTGAATACATTCTCTTTGAGATGCTCTTCAAGATCTATATAGCCTCCGATTTTGTCGGGCACGAATTCACCCCAACAAGCGTTTCCGAAAAATTTTGCTAAGTCGGGTAAAATTGAGATATTTTGATTTTTTTTCAGTGAATATATTCTATTTACTATGCTTTTACCAGCTATATACCACCTGATTTTGTCGGGCAGGAATTCACCCCCCACTACCCCCAACTTGTGTTTCCCCTTCTCTGTTTCGGACCAAGTTACGATTAATCGGGTAAATTTGAGATATTTGTATGTGGGGGTAGTGGGAGGGTTTTCGTGTCCGACAAAATCAGGAACTATATGATTCTCGAGGAGCACAGGTAGGAGAATATATTCACTGAAAAAAAAATAGAAATATTCCAATTTCATTCGAAACTATATATAGAAAATTATATATTATATATGAAAATAGTTGTAGATACTTAGTACATCCTCACCCCTTTCCGAGAAGGTCATTAAATTTAATTTTCATTTCCACTTTTCAATGTCAATCCCGTACCAATCTTGATTACGAATCAAGGTGCACCGCGAGCGGGCCGAACCTCGGGCCGAACGCTTCACCGAGGCGCCGAGGCAAACGCGTGGCTGGAACTCGTGGCTGCTTTCACACTGGTCATAGATCATAGACATAACGTTTCAGGTCCTTGGTTGATTCAGAGAGCTAGATCCGATATAGCCATAAAATTTGAAGATATAATAGAGGATAAATCTATTTTACCAAACTATGTTTACCAATGCAACGCACAAAACCCTACGTAAGTATCATATCGATTGCTAAAGTATACCTACTGACTAATCGTTTATGCCCGATTAAGCCGAGATTTGAGTTGATCCTAGAAGACAGAATTGAACGAAAATGACAAAGTTAACCTAGGCTAGGATTATCTTCAATCCCGAACTGAGCAACCGGGCCTTAGAATTCTTGAAATTGGAAAACCCGGGATATAAGGACGTCACCAAAAAATGAAAAATCATTTTCTTGCATCGATGAGTTATGTAATGTAATGCCTGGTTTCAGAAAGCAATGTTTTCAATCGATGATTGAGTAGTGGCCCACGCGGAGTTAGCAAAAAGTTGCTAAAACAGATTTTTAATCTAAGTTCAATTTTAATACTCAATTTGTATTAACATATAAATTCCCACCAAACAAATTCTCATCACAAAATTATGATGAGTTCTCCATAACCATCTAATAGGCGATCGCGTGGATCACCCTGTATAAATATTTCGATTTGACTCACCCTGTATATAAGTATAATATATACTTTGTGAATCATGTAAAATGTACCTAATTATTATTCAATAGTGTCTTCAAGATGACAGGTGTATCTATGAAAAAGCATGGAACAAATCTTTCTATCTGCAATCTTTCTTTCAAAAACCTTTCCCACGAATTGAGCTTATTAAGTTCACATCGGTTCTCATACTTCTCATAGAAGTCGAGGTGTACAAAACAAGGAAAATAAATGATAAATAACTGAAAATCTACCTTCTACTAATGTAGTGTAGTAATGGAACAAATTCGGTACTAAATATTGGCATTGAAATTTTTCTAAACCAGAAAATGTAGGTGCTCAGTGTGAATTGATGGGCACTAAGTATATGAATAAATATCTAAATAAGAAATCGAGATAATTTCAATAGAATTGAAATTGGGTGCTGAATATTGACTCTAAAGAATATGAAATTTCAGTTGAATAAATTTAATCAACAATACACTGGCAAGATTAATCGGTTATTATTTCATTTTCATAATCGTTTAACTTTTTAAAATCACGAAATCTCATATGTATATAACTAGATGAATTAAATAACGTGTCGTGCCATTATTTTTTCGATCGCATTTTCAGGGGTGAACGAGCAGCTTACAGCATGATATGGGGTTACGGATGGTCCAAAAACCCAATGATACTGCGCATTGATGAATTGGAGAAAGAAATTCCTATAACATTAATATTTGGATCCGATACATGGATGGATATATCTATTGGGCAGAAAATAAAAGAACTAAGGCCAGATTGTTCGGTAGACATAAATGTGAGTATGTAGGTATATACCTACTAAAATTAAGTCTCTCCAAAGTCACTTGAATAGCCTATAAAAGAACACACAATATTCGATGTGAGTTAAGATTTTGTTTGGTATAATTCGACTGAAGAAAAGTGTAGAGACTAGAGACTATCGAAGTGATCATTTCAGTTTGGAACGTACAAAAAGTCGCCGAAGATATATCTGGCGAACGCAGTAGGTATGATATATGTTGAGTTTTGACAAGAAATTCGTTTACAATAGGAATGATCTTTATTAGCAGGAACTATGTTTATTTACATTCATTCAGCAGTGACGTATTGGGAAATCTATTATTTTCCTCACCTCAGGATAAAATTTAATGAATAAATAAGGGTATAAATAAAAACAATTATGCCATATCAAAGCAATGATTGGAAATTATCATACATACACAGTGAGTCTTAACAGTATAGATTCTTGAGGTGAAAAGAAACACTTTTTTCCTTTACCATTTTTTTCGAATCGGCTCGGTTTGAAAGATACAGGCTGTTGAAAAACCATAAAAAAATATAATTTTTAGTTATATCCCGCGAACGGATTTATCGAATGAAATGAATTTCGGAATATAGTTTTTCATTCATTTGATTAATATTTTTCGAACACAAGATATGACCCACTTCTTTCAGTTTTCTCATTATGACCATTACCTACCATAAATATACCAAAAATTTAAAAAACTCAACTCTTGAAACTCTATCTAATGAATATTTAACGTTTTGTAAAATAAGAGTATTCCTCATATTTTCTCGTGTAATGCGCCGTTTTCGAGTAATTTAATGTTCAAATATTAAAAAGTTTCTGTGAAATTTGAAAAATTGGGTACTTTGGCTGAATACAACTCTGTTCAAAAGATCCACAGATGTGCAGTGTCACAGATTAAACTAGTTAAGTTAGCTGAAGGTACTTTCGTCTCAGCTCATTATTTGAAAACTTAAAATGGCAATATCTTTTTATCAGGGCCGAATCGGAAAAAATTGTTCGGAAAAAAAGTGTTTCTTTTGGCCTCAAGAATCTACTATTAAAATATTTGTACGAGTGAAAGACTCACAATATGCCAGGTGAGCAGGATGTCTACAAAGGTCATTTTTTTTCTCAACATTAATTTCATGAATATATGAGTAGTCCTTCGTATAATTTTACATGAGGTCGAGAATGAATGACCGGTGTAGAAGACTGTTGATTCAACTCGGAGGCAAAAAAAAATAGACAATACCTTAAAGCGGGCTTCGCCAATAGACCAAATAGTTTCCACATATTCGAAAATTTTTCGAAAAAATTTACAGCGTGCTCAGGAATCAATAATCCACGATTTTGTTTCAAATGGCAAATCCATTTCTTTTCAACAGCCGTGCATGGATATACAACAGAAGTAATTTTTTAGTAAACCAGCCTGTGTAGGACAAAAGCTGACAGTGCATGATAAAATTACTCGAGCACCTTTGAATCTGTTGAGGAGATGATCATTCACGAAGTTTTTTATAAGCCTCCTTTCGGAGTTATTTCTCTAAATAACATATACAGTTTTTTTTCATAAGACATAATCTAATTATAACATTTTTTCAGATCATTGACGATTCCGGACATCACCTCTATTCTGAGAAGGCAGATGAGTTCAATGACATAGTGATTACATCATGCAAACTGAAAGATTTGAATAATGATAATGATTTAAAAGAATGAGGAAACCAAGTGAAACCCTAGGGCCTAGGGTAAATCCGAAGATGTGGCTTTACAGATTAATCATAATATTAACATTTCAGTCTGGGGATCAACATCAATTGATGGTTATGATAAAGTATAAAGTAGATGAATAATAAATTTTTTTCATCGAAATAAAAACCTTTTTATTCGTTTTCTTTCTTATCTAAGTATTTAGCGTAGAAATTGATTCCCATGGGATTTTCGTTTCTAGAGTCCCGTCTCATTTTCGAGTAGCTTTTTTGTTTCCTGATTGTGTAAACCGATTATTGTATCATTGTATAAAACCCCGTGTCTCGCAGAGGAAACATTTCTCGACATATGTTTAAATGACAAACTAGGGCTTATTTTTGATATAGAATACGTGGTTAAAATTTCTTAGTTACGATCTGGACCACCCTGAATTTTATATAGTTTCTTGTTGGAATCACCTGATCCTGGATAGCGAGCATGAAGCCCTCTGTCTCAGGAAACAACCTTCCGGAAGTCAACAGTAGTTCGACGTAGATATGTCGACGTAATCATGGTTGACCTCGTTCTGGTGCCTTCCATGCAAAGGTTTGCCAATCAGTTTCTGCTTTTCACTTTCTGCAGAGTGTTCGACGGTTTCCAAGTGGTCCTGCTGTAGCTTTAACGGTGTAGAACTATCAGCAACACAAACTACTTGATGGAGTTCTGGTTAAGCAGCCTTGCTCAGGAAATATTTTCGAAGTCCTTCAATTTCCTGGGACATACGGTTGGGCAAATCAACAATTCCTCTACCCCCAAGATCTCATGGCAGCTCGGTCCGTTCTAGTGAGCTTTTGGGGTGATGTTTATTTTGTTTAGTCAGCATCGTCCTTATTTTTCTCTGTAAGGCTGCTAAATCGGTGGTGGTCCAAGAGATGATACCGAATGAGTAGCTCAGCGCCGAGCAAGCGTAGGTATTAATAGGTTTTATCACATTCTTGCTGTTAAGGCCAGTTCTCATTATCCTTCTCAATCTTCGAGTGAACTCCTCCGTTAGTTCTTTCCTCATCTGGCTCTGATTGATTTTTCTTATCTGTTTTATGCCCAGATACTTGTATGTGTCCCCTTCCTTTAATGCTTCAATTTCTGCACCTTCCAAGGTGTAGGGAGACAAGGGATTCAGGGCCATGCAGAACCACAGAGGACTCAGCGAATCTCCTTGGAAAATTCCGCGTCTTATTGGAATAGGTCCTGTTGTAATGGGGCCGCATCTGCTGCTTTCATTTGAAGACTAGTACGCCATGTTAACATGGCGTTTTTCAGGAACTAAATAATATTGGGATCCACGATCCACCTTGTAAATTTTCAAGATAGTCAAAGCCATTCGTGAGGTATGGAATCGAATGCTTTCTTGTAGTCTATGTACACAGCGTAAAGATTCCTTCGCTTGGAGAACGCTTGATTGCAGATAACTGAAGCAATTATTAGCTGTTCTTTGCACCCTTGGCTGTCTTTGGTGCATCCTTTCTGTTGCATGGCGATGATGTTATTCCTTTCGCAATGGTTGTGAATTCGGTTTGAAATGCACGATGTGATTAATTTGTACATCGTTGGAACACATGTGATTGGTCGGTATTTGGATAGGCCTTCTGTATTCCTTTGGTGCATATTTATCCCGACTAGTTTCAGAATACTAAATAGTCCCCCCCCGTATTAGGGAAAATGAATCATTCGCGGTAAAAATTATAAAGCAAACTACAATTACTTCTTCATGCAGAACACCCCCTGAACTTTGTCGCACTTAACACTTAACTTAACAATGTGTTTTCGTGTTAACTAAAAATCTAAATAGCCTTACCAAGGAGTACGTGACAAGAAGAACTAAAAATCTAAATAGTCTATCCAAGGAATACGCAGTTCCTGTCAAATAAAATTATGCTCGACATCATTAATTTAATGTTGCTGTTTCATCCCTTATATAAAGCATGTCTCAAAATCAACAAATTTTTTAGTCTCTTAATAAAATTATTTAATAAAATGGTGATATTTTCATAGCAAAGCATTGTGACCGAAAAGTGGCAGACATTTCGAGGCGTTCATTTAAGAACTTTAAAAAACATGTAGCCGAGTCTAATATTTTTTGTGAATATGCACACTTTTGCCTGGAGGTCAAAATCGACAATAAACCTAAAAATTAGGAAATTTCTCACAAAACATCATCATTCTGAATAGCTATAGAATGAACTCATAGAAAATTAGTTATCATTTCTGATAAGTGAACATGGCTATTCACTATCACTTTTGACGCTTGAATGGATTGAAAATTTTTGATTCGCTTGCTCACATAGCCGTAGACTAATGCAAAATTTGTTTTTCACAATTTTTAATTGAAATTTTTTTAACTTGAACACAAATTTCATAGATATGTGTAAAATAGTTGAAAATTGGAAAAAGAAATCAGAACATGAAAATTTTTCACCCGGTAACTTACTAATGGAACATTATCTTTTCGAAAACAAAAACCAAAGTCCTTCATTATGGTGTTTTCCATAGGGGTCAATTTCTGCATTTTTTTTCTGCGATATGTTCTGTGATTTCTTAATGACGATGTCGTATGGTGGACTTGAGCTTTCCAACGAGCCTACAAATGGTATATTCATTCGAAAAACAAGGTTACACTAAGAGGCTGTAGGAAAAGGTTCTATTTTATTGCCAAAAATAATGGATTTGTTAAAAAGCTTTCTTTGTTTTTTAAATTATTTATTAATTTAATTTTTTTCAAGAGACTTTCTTGTTTTTCCTGATAACCACAAAATAAAAAAACAAAGATACGGTGGAATTCCACTTTGCGCGAGTTTTCCAACGAGCCCACAAGTGGAAAGAATATGTTTCCATTTCAAAAATGGAAGTTGGATGGATTTGCGACTAAGGGGTTGGGAAAGAATATTCAGTTTTATGCGTAAAAAAATAAGTACAATCGGAACTCAATTGTTGTTGTTTCTCAATTTTAAGTTATTGGTTGAGATACTATTGATTTAATTTTTTCAAGGGATTTCGTGTTTCTTCTGCACAAAATTAAAAAAAAATAAAGGATTCCTTGTTTCGGGAGCTCTCCAACTCACACATGGTATGTTTCCATTTGAAAAACGGAAGTTGGATGTGGTTGCGGCAAAAAGGGTAGAAATAAGCTCAACTGAAATCTAAAAATAAGTGAATTTATTTCCAGAAGTATTCGACATAGATTCATCGAATTCCCCAACACTGGAATATAGATCCCCTTATGATACTTATCATGTACTATTAAAGGTCATCCAATCGAATTGATAGTGCTCATTAGATAGTATAGTATGAGTTATATTCCTTCCAGTCTATCTCATATTATTCCTGTTTTTTTCGCAATATTAATTTGCACGGTTTTTCTCTTCGCTATTATGGATGAGAAACAAGCGATATTTGAATGTAAATTAGTTGAAGTGGAGAAAAAAATTCTATCTGGTAATGACTTTCATAGTCGTCTTTCATTCAATCATTTAATTTTTCTCATGTATAAATAAGAAGCAGACATATTAGTTTCATCGATATGCATGTTCACAACTAACGCATTAGGATTATGAGGAAACCAACTCTATTACTTATAATATAATACCACTATAATTCGTAAAAATATCATTATTATACCGACTGCCTCAATTAAACATGTCACATTTTCTGAATGGTCACTCAATTGATTTTTGTTGGAGTGGCTCAACTCATTGGCGCATCAAGACGAGGGTGTTAGGGCACAATTCCCCTCCTCCTCCCGGTCAATGAAAGCCTTATCTCCTGATGTCTGACTCAACCATGTGGTTTCATTTAGGATATTGACCTGTTCGATTTTTAAGTGGAAATGAAAAGAGAAACTTAAGATTGCCGAATAATTTTTCACATTATTCATATTTAGTAACTTACTCGATTTTATGAAATGGCTTATTTCGGTACCAACTGACAGAAAAAGACTTAGGACACAAGTGTAAAAAATAGCATATTAGTTCAAAATCTCAACAATAAAATTCGCCTGAATTATTTACAAATTCTTCACAATGCGGGCACCACGATTTTCTTCTTGTTCGAACCCTCCAACAATCGTCGTAAAAATGGGATAAAATAGGATAACAATAATAGCATTCTGTCAACAAAAGCACTTTTGATGAACTGTCTCAATTTTCTAAATTTTTTACACCATTATTATGTCTGAGATCGATCGCATGTTCCCCATTTTTTTCCGAAAGCCTAAAATAGCCGGTCAAAAAAAGTGTTTAAAAGGGTGCATAGAGGAATGTTTCAGATGTAGTCAGAAATTTTTCGTTTCATTCTGACAGCATAACAGCCCTAGAGCCCCAGCTGCAAAGATTAACCTTTGTATATTTTGTCTACAACTGAGCGCCAGTTATCCATTTTTACTCGATAGTTTAAAATGACCGGCCAAAAAAATTGAGAGTGTACGTAGAAGAATTTTTCAGATGTACTCAGGAAAATTTCTGTTTCATTCAGCTCTAGAGCCCCAGTTCTAATTAACGTGCGTTCAAAAAGGAATGCGTCGTCAGGTAGGCTGTGGAATTTTGAAGGTTGATATTCAGTGCTTGAACGTAACACTCAGCTGCTTCAATAACATTTTGTGATTTTCTTTTTAATTTGTTGAAATTATTGAATACGCCATAGGAATTTATCCTAAGACGTTTTCATATCGAAAATTACGCTATAATGTAATATAATATAAAAGTCATCATATTGTGGTGGAACAACAACAAGCGATACCTTTAGACACAAAATATGAACCTTCAAAATTTCACAGCCCACTTAACGACGAATTTTTTAAACGCACGTTATTGAAATGAAGCGATATTCTGCCTGTGACTCAGCGCATGTTGTCCATTTTTTTGATTAGTTTAAAATGACCAGTCAGGAGAATTGATGAAAAGGGTCCATAGAAGAAGGTTTCAGATATACTCAGGAAAATTTTCTTTTCATTCTAATAGCTCTAGAGTTCAAATAGCCGACCAATAATATGTATGTAAAGGAATCATACTTTTAATATGAAATCATATAGTCGCATCCTTTTCAAAATCAGGAAAAATATTGTGTGAATCACGTTGGGAAACAATTTTTTACCGAACTAGCGTTCTTTTCCGCAGAAATCCGCTTATTACGAAATAACTGCAACTAAAATAGGTTATTTGTGCAACTGGTTGCACAAATAACCTATTGTGCAGTTACAGCTACACTTGTTTCATTGCACTTATCGTTGAGATTGTTGCTCATATCGTAGAGATTATTGAGAAACTAGCCGAGCCTAGCTGTTTTACCCTATTGTCCTATTATCAACATATCAATACGGAGTGACTAAAAATTAACTCACAAAATTCATATTCTCGGTTTTTAATATTTTTCGAGTAGGTGTCGAACAGGTAAATTGGTATCTTGAACTTTTAATGTACAAATGAGGAGTTTATCATGCACTCTCTATAGGGGGTGGGTGGAGGCTAGTTGAGTTTTTAAATGGCAACACTCAATGCATAAATGGACAGACCTTTCATTGTGGAGGTTGATTTGGTCATTAATGTTTTTTTTTTAGTAAACCCTTTTTCAATTATTGAGATTGAATAATTTTTAAAATACGATAAATTAGGTATTAATTAGTTAATTAACCCTCTAATACCCAAGTCCGCCTTGAGACTGGTTGCATATAAGTGGATAAAAAATTATTCTGCCCATGTCCGCCTTCAGTATAGGTTCATTTTGTGAGTACAGGTGTTAATGTAAATCAGTTAACTATTTGCGAAAAAAAGATGTACATTATACATAAGCTAATTTGAAACTATACGGAAATAATTTTAAAAAAGAAAAAAAACTTGGGCATTAGAGGGTCAAGTACCTGAAATTCAAATCAGAATTACAATTTTGATGAAATTTTCATTGTAGTACGATATGAATGAGTACATTGAATAATACTAACACGTTTATCAAAATACCAGGTTGTTATTGTGATAACTTCTGAGTATGCAGGTTGAAAAAACACTCTGTTCATTCCGTTTCCAAAACTTCCATTTCAGATTCTACCATAATGAGTGTTATCAATTTTGTTGGCACACCTCACGTTTTCGTCGAATTGTTTCGTCTTTCATCAACTGATCAACAACTCTACTATGAAAAAAGCACGATTTCGATAACGCCGATAACACTCATCCCTATAGGCCTATAATAAAAAAGGTGGATAAAATACATCAATCACCAAATCATTTATTCGATTTTTCTTCTACAGAATAACATAGGAATATTTAATGATAGAAAAAGATTTTCGAAGTCTATAACATTCATATAGAAATGAGTTAAAAAGTAAAAAAATATAAAATCATTTACTATAATGTTGATTGGGAAGTTTTCGAATGATTTTAATTTTATTTTCAGTCATCCCATCGTACAAGAGTGAGTTCGTTCCAATAGACACAAGTTTTGGTACAGATGAAAAAATTTGGACAGTATCGGTGAACACAGAATCATCGAATACACCTTTAGTGTTATTACATGGTTTTGCCGCTTCGCTTGGATTCTGGTGTTTGAATTTCGAGCCTCTTTCTAGAGAAAGGCCGCTCTATGCCATCGACCTTTTAGGTATGATATGATGTGTAGTTAGTGAACCAAATATTGTTGAGTAAATCGAAATATTTTCCCTGTGATACCAAATTCTGAACGGAATTTTGTTGCCATTATAGTGTTCTTTGTTTGTTAACTTGGCAACGTTCGAACGTCCAGAGAAAATATCCTTATTCATGTATATGCAAATGAAAGTTTAAATGGGTTATATTTGAATCTAGTTACTCTATCTATACCTGTTCAAGTTTAAATTGACGGTAATCAGAATCAAACTGGCATTAGTCAAAATCTAATTGGCAACATCAATTTCAAACTGGCATTAATCAGAAGCAAATTGGCAATAATCAATATCAATCTGGCATCAGTCAATTACAAATTGACAATAAACAAAATCAAATTGGGAATTCTGAATTTTTAATCTCCATCGGAATAAAATATATTGAATGAAAAAATTTTATTGAATGATATACACAGTTAATAACGTAATTAATTAAAACAAATCGGGAAAAACAAATTTTCACAAAAACTACATCCTACATGCCCGATGCAGAAGGAATTATATGATAGCAATGAATTTTGCTCAATTAGTAATTGTTACGTTTCCCATATCGTTATGAACGATTTTTTCTAATCTCTGCAAATTCTGCACAGAAACGGAAGATAACCACAATCATGCGTTTTCTCGATAAGTTATCATAAAAAGATACGATTTCAGACCCTCATTCTGTTTCAGAATTAACGTTTATTACTGTTCACTGTTGTTTGGATATATTATTTATTTCATTTTGCAAACTATGCGAAGATTCGAGAGCCTCCGAATACATTAGTACCTAATACTTTCGAAGTATTTCAATCAGAAAAACTCATAATTTTTGAACGAAAAAGACAGAGAAAAAGAGCTGTAAAGGTGTATTGATCTGTATGATCAACTGATTCAGCTCCATTCGAACTTTATGTTCGATTTTCACAGTTGCAATTTTATTCTGTTTATTGACGATTCGAAATTGATAAATGCAAGTTCGAACTTGATTATTGCGAATTTGCTTCTGATTAATGCCAGTTTGAAATTGATTTAAACGATTTGATTTTGACTAATGTCATTTTGATTTTTATTAGCGCCAATTTGAACTTGAAAAGGTGTACCTATAGTCAGGGCCGCCGCCAGACATTTTGCCGCCCCGGCAAAATAAAATTTCGCCGCCCCCGCAAAATGATATTTTGCCTACTTGCTATAATAATAATAATAATAATAATAATAATGGGTATTTATTTCCAGAATTGTACATAAGTGACAAAATGGAAACAGGTCAAAATTCTCTACAAAAGATATTAATTACATTGTACCAATACGATATATCTATCTACTACAAAACTCCAAGAATTCGATTACAGAATAGGGTTCACATTGAACTAACATTAAAAATAATTCTTTCTTGAAGAGTTTAATTTCCTTTATATCTCTAATTTTTCTTGGTAAGTGATTAAACAATTTCATACTCATATAGAAGCTATTACGTTCAGTGATTGACAGTTTGTGAATAGGTAGTAAATACTCAATGATTCTCCTGGTAGCATTTACATTTCTATATTTCTCAAAATAGGAATTGTTCTTGAATAAAAATAATAAGAGTCTATATACATATAGGCCAGGCACAGTTAATATATTATGTCTCTTGAATACACCTCTACACGATTCCCTATATTTCATCCCAAACATTATTCTTATAGCTAGTTTCTGGGTAATAAACACACGTTCAGCTTGAGTGCTTCCTCCCCATAGTATAATTCCATATGATACAACTGATTGAAAGTTTGTAAAATATACTATCTTCAATGTTTCCATATCGATTCTGTTTCTAATTGCTTTCAACGTATAAATGATTGTGTGAAGCTTTTTTGTTACTGATTCGCAGTGCAACCCCCAGCCAAGATTTTTCTCAATAACTACACCCAATAATCTCGTACATGAGTCTATCTGAACTTCTCCATTATCAAAATCAATAGTCTCAGGGAACGATAAATTTGAGCGATTAGTCGAAAACATTAGAACGTTAGTTTTGTTTCTATTGAGAAGCAAACCATTATCTAGGCACCATTTTTCAATCCGTGTCATGGATATTTTCAAATTATTCACAACATCCTCAATGTTTCTACCTGATATTAAAACATTAGTGTCATCAGCATATAGGTATGTTTCTATGAGCTCCTCTATAGGTGCCATGTGCTCAGTAGTTGTGTCCTGTGGTTGCGATGTCTCAGTTAAGATGTCAACATGTGGAGGAAGTTCACTTTGAGGGCAGAAAATCTCGTAGAAAGCTTCGGGCAGGTCGTCAATATAGACTACGAATAGAATAGGTCCCACTATAGTACCTTGAGGTACTCCTTTAAGTATGGTCCTTTCAGATGACAGAATTCTTGTACCTTCGTGATGTAAAAAAGTTATTTGTTTTCTGTTGGTGAGGTAACTTCTAAAAAGTCTCAGAGGTATTCCCCTTATACCACATCTTTCCAGCTTTCTCAACAGCAATTTGTGATCCACGGAGTCGAAAGCCTTCGAAAAATCGACAAAAAGCCCAGCGGGACATTGACCTTCTTCAAGGATAGAAGTTATTTTCCACAGGAATTCGAATAAAGCTGTTTCAGTGCTTTTGGCCTCAGTGAAACCATGTTGAGTCTTCGATAAAACATTGAATTTCTTAAGGAACTTTACGAGGCGGTTTGAAAGAACTTTTTCGAAAATCTTTGCGAATGAGGTGATTAAACTAATTGGTCGGTAGTTAATGAAATCGTTTAAATCACCTTTTTTGTGGCATGGTCTTACGAGAGTCTTCTTTAGGGAATCTGGGAAAATGCCTGATTTGAACACATGGTTCAATATGTAACAGAGAGGTTTTATTATTAGGGAAATATGGCGTTTAATGACATTTATTGGGACTCCGTCATATCCACTGGAAGGTTTATTTTTCATTGATCTGATCACATCTAGTAATTCAGGCTCCTGAACTTCAAAAAGGTAGAATGAGTTGGATAATTTAGGTTTAACATTGCCATAAGTACCATCAGCAACAGAATTTGGAGATGTGGTGACGGGTGGCGTTATGAAGAAATCGTTGAAAAGGTCTGCTAACCGGGACATTTTCGCACCACTGTCAGTATATCCGCAAGGGAGTTTGTTCTCGGGTGATTTTTTTATGTTACTTATATCCTTGACAACATTCCAAACTGCTTTCGATTTGTTTTGGGCATTTTTTATGATAGAAGAATAGAAACACTGCCTACCTGAACTCAAAGCCGCATCATAACGACGTTTACAGCATCTATAGGCGCCTAAATACTCTGAGTTCTGCCTTGAGACAAGAAACAATAAATCCAACTCCTCCCTCAGTGACCGAATCTCAGGTGTTATTACCGCTGTTTTAGTTCTTTTAGTTTTCATTGATTTCAGAGGAAAAGCTACCTCAAAACTGTCAAGAAATCTATCAGAAAAGAAATCCCACATTTCATTTATATGGTCAATAGGCACGTTATATAGTCTGGACCAGTCAATATTCGTAAGAAGTTCGTTAAAAATGAGATGATTTTCTTCCCCAAACATTCTCACATTTCTCCTGATGACAGGTTTTTCCGAACCATTTTCACTCTGAAAGATGAACTTTTGACCGGAGTGATCAGACAGATGTTCCTCAATCACCATGGCAGCCCCTTCAACATTTGATATGATGTTATCTAGGCAAGTTGAGCTGTTCAAGGTCTTCCTGGTGGGTTCCATAATTGAAACCTTCAGATTATATGACTCTAGGATTGCTTGAAACATTTTGGATTCGCTTGAAGCAGTCAATAAATCGATGTTGAAATCTCCAGCAATAATGAATTTATATGTCGAACATTTATCAAGTAGAATCATCAGTTTTTCAAAAAAGATATCAATATTACTCAGAGGTGCAGTATTAGGACGATAAATGCAGATAATTATGTACTTATCAGAGCCAATTATGATCTGGCTTGCGCAGCATTCAAACGAGCCATTCACATTTAAATTTTTGAAGTCTACTCTATCTATACATTTCATACCCTGTCTGGAAAATATGGCACATCCACCATGTCGACCCTTCTCTCGGCAGAGCGCAGATGCCAGGAAATAACTTTGAGGTGTGTACATCTTAAGTTCTTCTTCGGTCTTCCAGTGCTCAGTTATACATAAAATGTCTATTCCATGGATAGATAATGTTGTCTCGAGTCCCAAGAATGAAGTTGCTATGGACTGAATATTCTGATGGAGGAGTCTGAAAGATTTACTATTTTTCAGTCTATTTACTATTTCATGACCGCAGGTGGAGTCGGGTTTTTCCGAAAAAAATTCCTAAAGTTGAACTCTCTCAAGACTACACCGCTCGGCCACAGTTCTGGGTTTGATGAATGATGAGTATAAGTACATCATTCTCTATGGAATAACGTACAACATGTTCAAAATGTAGATATTCAGAGATGAGTCTTTTTTATAAATTGATATGCCTTGGTAAATGTTGAATCTAAAAAAAGTTAAGAAAAAAAAAAAAGAATACAAAAGAGTGGGTTATATATCTTTTAACTACGCCGGCGCCGGTATCATACAGTAAAATATATACAGTGCAACATTTGAAAAATACAGATATAGAGTTGACCTTCACTATGATTCAATTTGAAATTCGAAACTACACAGATAAAGACATATAAGAAAATATACAACAGTTTCAATTCGTATAAACACGATATACAATTGTAAAGGGATGATAGGTACTCTTGTTTCTCAAGTATTTTAAATTCCTCCCAGAAATAAGCATTTCGAATTCAGATTGGCAAACAGAATATAAAAATTATTTCTGAATCGTCTCAAAAACTATACAGTCTGTGACGTTTATCAAAGAGACCGACTGGCTAGAGAGCAAAAAAATGGACAGTGAGTACCCGCTGCAGTGGAGATATTTATAGGCTGACTTTGATAGTTATTTATGAGTAGAATGCGGCATCTTTGATCGTTTTCCATCTGGCGGTATTCCTTTGTTTCTGGTTACAATTTATTTTTATTCGGTACTTTGAAAAGAACATATGTGAATTGTTTGGCGACGAAGCGCAAAAAGCCGCCTTTTCAATTTCAATTTCAATGATTAATAATGTTCGTCTTTTTGATTTTGAAAAAAAAATTTTTGTGTGAAAAAATTGGTATCGTTTTATCAACTGATTTGCTGCCCCCAGAATGTGCCGCCCCGGCAGGGTGCCCGGTTTGCCGGTCCTGACGGCGGCCCTGCCTATAGTACGAAATGAAATGAATTGGAGGTGAAGATCATAGCTTATATGGGGGATTGCAAGCTGAATTCGTTATAATTATCGAAATACAATTCGGGAGAAGAGTATTCAATATTTTTCGCCAACGAAATTGTGGTACCTCATTTATTGTATTATAATAAATACTACTTTGTTGTGCAAATGGAATGGGAATTGTGAGTTTATGCTTGTTTTTCTAATATGTATTAGGTTATTTCATAATGGCACAGCTCATTATGAAAACTTAAAATGGTTACCTCTATATTGTTTTATCTAGAACGAATCGGAAAAAATGGTGAAGGAAAAAGTGTTTCTTTTGTCCTCAAGAATCTACCGTTAAAATATGTGTGCAAGTCAGGTTCACCATTTATATTCAATATTTCAGTTTTTTCCAGATGCAACTTGTTATTCCTTTTCTTCGATATCTACTTACATAATTAAAAGTAAATTTTTAAATCCATATGGTCATCCTAAATTTATTTCCGTATACACACAGTTAAACAATTCGTATTCTCTATAATTTTTTCATTAACATTATCTTGCACTCTTCAATCTACATCGAGGAATTCACAAATCACAATAATTGAAGATGACATAAAAAATTTTAGGATTCGGAAGGTCCACCAGGCCTGATTTCAGCGAGAACAATTTAGAAGCTGAGAAACAAATGGTAGAGGCCATCGAATCATGGAGGAAACAGATGAAAATAGAAAAAATGATCCTATTGGGACACAGCATGGGGGCATATTTATCTGGATTGTATTCGATGACATACCCTGAAAGAATTCAGCACTTGATTCTGGCAGATGAATGGGGTTACACGGACAAATATGAAGAACCTCCGATTTTTTTACGATTTTTGTCGATTATCTTCTATAAATTCAACCCAATTGGATTTATCCGATCGATGGGACCTGAATGGGGTAAAACCTTCGCATTTTCGTACATTTTCAATACGAATATGCTATGCGCACCTATCTGTAGGCAACTGTCTGATATAGAAGTATTTTGCAGGTCCATATTTTATGCAAAAAACACGACGAGATATCTTCGGGAAAATAGGAGACAAATTGATGGATCAGTCGATATTACCAAAATATTTCTATTATTGTAATGCTGCAAGAGAACCAACGTGAGTATATCACCAAAAAATTGCATTTATTTCCTTAGCACATCGCTTCTTTCTTTCACATTCTTATTTCATTGATATAGGGTGTATATGATGGTCGCTTACAAGCACTTAATGCTGTAGGTAGCCTTTAAATTCGTTCTTTCGAGTGTCAAAAATCATTATTATAAGTACAACATAGCATGACCGTAGTTGGTCATTGATTCAATACAAACCAATAATTGTTCCAGTGTACTTATTTATGAATTTAAAGGAGCACAACGACCGATAGAAAAATAAGAAAATATCAATCAATATCAGACTATCAGTCTGGGTGAATGTGAAATGAAGATTCGCTTATTACTCTATTGAGCTCGAGAAAACTGATGGTTTGCTTCAATTTGTACAGGGTGGGCAAAATTCGTTGTCTACTGAGGGGATCTCGAGAACTATAGCAGCTAGAAGAAAACGTATAACACATCTCGAGCTGTTTTTTTTCCTGACTAATCCAAATCTGAAAACAGAACCGGCCTATCATTTCTATATGTTTTCAAGACAAATTGGCGGTAATCAGAACCAAAATGACATTAGTCCAAATCATAAATCAAATTGGCAACATCAATTTCAAATTGGCAACATCAATTTCAAATTGACAATAAACAAAATAAAATTGCAACTATAAAAGTCGAACATCAAAGATCGAATGGAGCTGAATCGGTTGATCACACAGATCAATATAACGTGCGTCCAAAAAAATTCGTCGTCAAATAGGCTATGAAATTTTGAAGGTTGATGTTCGGTGGCTGAACGTATGTCTTTCCTTGAATTACTCCATCTTTCCAAAATGTAAACAATGATGACATTAACCTATACGTAATTTTGTACGGAAAGTTAAAAGGCACTTTTTATAAAAGGTTTCTTGTAAATTTTACCCAACGTGTGAAAAGCATTTCATTCATTGAGTAAGATGCCAAGAATCCAAGCAAACTGCGGTGGTAAAATTTTAACCGTCCCCTATTTTCATTTGTAAGAGACATGAATTTTGTATTGATAGTGGTATTTTTTTTTTTTGTGAAAAAGTTCTAGCTACTAATCTACTTCAGTCATATGAATAAATCATATGATTATTAATTCTCTATAAATATTGAATTCATTTGGTCATTACTGAAAATCCATGACTAAAAACTAGAGAACTGAATTACATGAAATTTATTAAATTTCAATTCAGCTATAAAAAGGCATGATGCTTTCTCCTTCATGACATTCTGCTGTTAAAGTCCCATAAAAGAGAATAGGTCCCATATTTTGTCTTTGACCAATTTTTTGGATGCTACAAGGGTAGATAATCACAACCTCTTCAATTTTCTGATAACATGTAAATCTTCATGGAAACAAATGGATGTCTTTTTTTCAAAATCGTGTGGCATATGCCAACAGATACTCCAGCCACTTGAGATAAAACCCGAACAGAGGTTTGTGTCATCATATTTTCATTACTGCCGAACTCTGGAGTTTTCTTCTTTGGTCGATCACTTTCTTTTTTGTTTGAACATAACTGTTTCGTCAACATATCGCAAAACATTAGGTACTATGGAAAATTGATAATAAGCCGAACAAAATATTTCAAAATATTTCCATCTATTTTCTCGCCAATTTTGAAGTAGGATTCAGAAGTAAAATCTTTTCATACGTCTGTAAAACCATCTTTATAATTTGCTGATAATTTCAATTCAATAACAATCCAAAATGCTTGATTGACAGTTCACCTGGAAAATAGTATAGAACAAGCTAAGAATTACGTTTAGACACGTTCAAAATTCCATAGCCTACTTGACGCCGAATTTTTTTGAACGCACGTTACCTTTCCAGCTCTTTTTCTCTGTTTTTTTCGTTCAAAAATTATGAGTTTTTCTGGATCTTTGAAAGTATCAAGTACTAAGTGTATTCGGAGTCCCTCAAATCTTTGCATATATAGTTTACGAAATGAAATGAATAATATTCAAACAACAGTGAACAGTAATAAACGTTGATTCTGAAACACAATGAGGTGCTGAAATCGTCTCTTTTATGATAAATCATTGAGAAAACGCAGGATTGTGGTTAACTTCCGTTTCTGTTCAGAATTTGCAGAGATTGAAGAAAATCAATATTGGCAAGGCAACGATTGTTAATTGAGCAAAATTCATCGCTCATATCATTCCTTTCTGAATTGGATGCAAGATATAAATTTTTGAGAAAATTTGTTTTTCCCGTTTGGTTTTGATTAATTACGTTATTTACTGTGTATATCACTCAATAAAAATTTTTCATTTACATATTTTATTCCAATGGAGAATTCAAATGCAGAATTCCCAATTTGATTTTGTTTATTGTCAATTTGCAATTGATTATTGCCAATTTGCTTCTGATTAATGCCAGTCTGAAATTGATGTTGTCAATTTGATTTTGACTTATGCCATTTTGATTCTTATAAGCGCCAATTTGAACTTGAAAAGGTATTCTAGTTTTGAACGAAAATTGAGAAATTGTCATTTTCAATCATGCGGTCGTGTGCAATAAAATACTAAAATAGAAATAGTAACCTGTTGATCATTAGACAATCAATAACAGACCATATGTCAAGGATCTCGAGAATCGGTTGAAAGTTAATGTCCAAATAAGTTATGGTGATGATTTTTTATTCTGTGCAGTACTGAACAGAAAAATTAATCTATCTTGTAATTTCTTCAATAAATTAATGTAATCAGTAGATCACTTTATCCTAGACGCCTATTTTGAATGCAGGAGAAAATAATATCTATTGGACATTGGAGCGATATGAGGAAAGCAGTATGGACCGTGGTGGAACAGTACCTATTAGGGCTGGCCAGCCGGGAGCTAAAGCTTGTACAGACATGGCATAATGAAGCTAAAAGCCAACAAATTCTATAACTCCTTCATTTCTTGCTGGCTGAAAAATCTAAAGGGTATTTTAAAATTCATGTCGTCGATGTTCAGTTTTAGTCCACCGCAAACATTGTTTGGAAATATCTTTTTTCGAATTTTGACATATGAAATGACACTTTTTAAAACTCCTTAATGTTTTGAAACTAGCGTCGAAAAGTTAAGTGTCAACTGTTGACAAAACGATATGTATACTTGCGTCCAAGTAACGAAGTCAAAAATAAATATTTCTGAATTCTGCGAGGAAGGGGAGAGACGTTTATGGTACTATTAATAATAATCTTTATTCAATAGTCGCGTCCTACTCAAAATTAGAAAACGTTGGACAACACTTTTTTCTTAACTCGCCTTTCTGTAAATTATTGAACAGGCATTTCGACGCTGTCATTCATGTGAATATAGTTTGTTCACGAATGCCGAAAGGTTCTTATCAAATAAAAAAAAATTTTTAATTCTACCAAACAATATTGGACGTTTTTGAATCTAATTCGCGAAGTTGAAATTTCATCGAACTCTAAAAGCTAGAAGTTTGATAAACCGATGAATTATGGTTCAGAGCACAAGTGATTCATTTATGAATGTCATGAAACTCAAGAAAAGATAGATTACTTAATACTTTCACTCTATTCAAAAGTTGTGGATGAAATTATATTAATCCAACCGTTTATTACTTATTGCATAGCCAAATTTCGTCGCTAATTTTCTAATTTAATTTATTGCAGAGTTATAAATATGATAGTGATTTAACTTTGTTACAGGGGTGAAAAAGCGTTTTATAATATGGTTCTTGGAGTTGGATGGGCCAAATATCCGTTGATCAAGAGAATAGATAAACTGGATAAAAACATTCCAATAACATTCTTATACGGTTCACATACTTGGATGGACAGTGCAATGGGTCCTAGAATAAAACATTTAAGACCAGATTCATTCGTAGATGTTCATGTAAGTATTAAATCGTCGGACAATGAAAAAATTACATCCCGATTTTTCACATTAGAAAAAAAATTTAAAAATACTCCATAAACATTTTGAAGATTTCTTCGGTTTTTATCGGAAACAAAATGACGAAAGATGAAAGAAACAATAGAAAAAAAATCCTACTTATCACAAACACTACTTATTTTCGTGATTTTTGATACATGCTGGAAATCATTAACATTCATTTTCTATGCAGTGAAATTACTTCAATGCGAAACGTATCTGTAATATCAAAAAATTGTAAAATGATGACTAAAGGTTATTTCTCTATACGTTCCTAAATAAGTGTATCAACGGTCAACTGTAGATTTCTCATGAAAAAATTACATTTTTTTTCTCTTCAATTTTTCCTCTGGGTCTTCGTTTCCGAGGTACAGGGTGTCAAAAATTTATATATTTTTCAGTTTTTTGCTAATATCTCGGGAAGCGTTTGAATTACAGAATTGAGTTTTTGTACACGCGTTATCATTAATAATAGCTTTCTGTACTTAACGTATGAGATGTACCAGGGGCGGAGACATTGAATTTGAACGAAGGTTTTAGCCCCCAAATTTTATACCATTGGACCAATTTGCATTTTCACAAGGGTAAAAATCCAAATTAGTAAACGAAAATAATAACACCATCAGTTGATGACATCTTTTCTGCAAAAGATTTCAAACAGACCCAGGTGACCATATCTCATAACAGTTATGAAGGAGAAATGTATCCCGCGCTCCTTGTTTTATAACAGATATATCACACTAAGAGTACAAATACAGAACGCTTATGTAGCAGCTATGCTCCTATGTCCGCCTCAAACAAGGAACACATCTCCTTTCTGAAAGGAGCATAAATAGTTCAAACATGGATCATGCAAATATTTGTTTCATGGGAGATCTATATATATTACCTTCATGTGTTATGTTTATTATGTTTCATTTGTTATTAAAGACGCTTTCAACAAAAAGATGAAAAATTATGGAAATTAATATAAACTATTGCAATAATAATGAACTCGAATTTTGATTTTTCAAATAGTGTGTGTTTATCAATCATTCTTGAGAATAAAATTCAAAATCATCTCACATCAGTTCGGTGAGGTATGTGAACGAATGAACTAATGTTCAAAAACAATATATTTTCATAAATTTCAGATTACCAAATTAGTGCACACGTTAATAGAACTAGAAAGAATAAATTACATCATGCAAACTGCTGGGTTCATGATTATTGTTCTCCAAGAAAGATTTTAGGACATGTTTTTCTGGTCTTTGCACTTTCCTGCATTCCATAAAAAGAATAATCAACAGTTCGTTAATCTTTTGGCTTAGGTCAAAAAGTTTTTAGAAGAATTTTGTCCATGTTATGCGTTAAGAAAATGATAAGAATACTATATGCATATTTCATATCTTTCTGAAGAAAAAATTTTCAATATAAGTATGTGATTTATTCATTTATTTCTACAAATGATGTACATGCAACACGTGAGAAAATAACCTATATCGAAATTTACATCAAACAGGACATTATTTATTCAAATATAATTTTTATATGCTGGATATAATAAAACCATAGCCTATTATGTTTTATAGAACTGCTATGAAAATACGAGAAATGATTTATTGACCTACAGTTCGATATCCATAGCACTTTCTTTTCAGTTATTCACCATTTCACTGGAAAATTACTATGACACACAAATAACTTATCAAACGTTCAATATCTGCACTTCACTTTCAGTAATCCACTATTCAACTGACAAAACGTCTAAATGATAATAAATAAATATCGAAACGACAGCAGTATCGATAGCATTTCTCACAACCCTCCATATTTGTTTACGTTTTACAGCGCCCTCGACGGTAGTTAAAACGCTTATGGTGTCATGCTCTGTCGATGATCTCAAAATGATACATGGCAAATAAAGAACAATGTTACAAAAATGTTACGTGGATATCTTGGAGCGGGTACATGAAATTTACAAAATGTGGATATAATTTAAATACAGCACAGGTACATCCCAAATATCGTATCAGACACGTAATGGTTACAGAAAAATAACACATAACAAAGTTCCCCATTCGATCTCCCGAGAAAACATAACAGATATGTTACTGGTCACCTGGGGAACTACTGGCCTCAGCGCAGCCTGCTTTTACTCTGTCCACCTGTGGAGTGGATAGCCGATTACTGTGCTACTGTGTTTCTACACTAAACCGCAGAGGGATTTTAATTTGAGAAAAACATCTTGTGGTTGATAAATATGTTCTGTTCTCTATATTGGGATTCCTCTGAATTTGGAGAAATTCTATAAGAATAATTTCATTTTGCCTTTTGCCGTTATCTTATTATTGTTTCAATCCTAACGTCCCTTTCGCCATTTTGCAACCATCGTTAAGGGTTTCCTAAAATTATTTTTTGAAGTGAATATTTCTTTGGGCGTGCTCGCACTTTGGGAGTAAACCGAGTAAATCAAGATCTGTTCAAATCTGCGATACGGCCGAATGAAACTAAATAGTCCAATGCATCGCTGTACTTGAACAAGATATCAGGCATGGCCGATGGCCGAAACGGAAGGGTTATCAGTTATCACTCTATCTTGACTAATGTCAAGATAGCTGTCAGAAGTTTTCTAATTTGCTCCTGATTTTTTTAATTATTTTTCAATGTATAATAACCGTACATCTACGGGAGATGATTCCCCAACATTAGGTTCCTGTAGCGTTGCTCGAACACCTGAAGAACAATTGAATCATCACTTGGAAGACCGGACCTGTTCCAAAAGAATCTCCCGGTCAGAGAGTGGAATTATTAGAGTTATTTCGTTGAATATTGAAGGAATCTCCAAAGATAAAAGCGATTATTATTATTATTAGTGGGATATCCATCCTCCTTCGGCTTTAGACAAATAAAAGAAAAAAATTTGATACCGTAAGAAGGTGATAATTTGCAGATTATATTAACACCAATTGCATTAGCAATCTTGATAAATGATTACATAGAACATTTTCAAGCGGCGGTACGCGTAGTAGTAAAATATATTCCCACTGTGAGCTTGTAGACTTAACGGTAGGTAAGTTTGCAAGTTTGCATATTTTTTAAGACCAAAAAGACGCATACCGTGAAAGCGAAAAATCGTTGTTGTTGTATTGCGTAGATACCAACCAGAGGCAACCTGTCCTGTCTCTGATACTACATCTATACAGGGTCTTTCACGAGGAACCTCACCCATATTTATACGGGAAACTACTGAACGTATTTTCATGAAATTCAGCACTTATAAGTATTTCACGATGCTGATGAAATCTAAAATATTTTCAAGGCATGAGCACCTCCGGTTTTTCCGGATATGACGTCAACTTCCGTTTTTCAAATTAGAACACCATTTTTTTATTGCAGAAATAGATTCCTTAGAAATTTTCAAGTTATTTTGATGTAACATTTTTCAGTTTTGGTTGGAAAATTCACTCTGAGCGGGAAAATTCGAAAAAAAAATCGAAAATAGAGCTCCGCTGAAACAAGAATAACTTCGAGGTTTTTGGATGGAAAATTTTCATTTTTGGGATTTTTCAAGATGTAAGATTGATGTATCCACTTTAAAAATCGAAATCGCGATTTATGATACAGGGGGTGAAAAAATCGCTTTCAAAGTTAGGGATGACAAAATCGTGAAAAATCAATTTTTTCAAATTAGAACCCCATTTTTTTATGGCAGATATTGAATCTACGTTAAAAAATAATGTGAGTGTATGCATCACACCCTTGCCCTAAAATGGATATTTTCTGAGTTATTCACAAAAAACTGTTTTTCGTCTTGAATTTTCAGCTATTTCTTTTCCCTTCACGCCAAAAAGATGAAATTTTCAGGAACTGTTATTTGAACCATGCTGTAGATTTTTCACCCCTTCTTGGAACCGACTTCAAGTTACTATTAGGAGAACCATGGCAAACTCTCGCAGTTATAACTAGAGAAGATGCTCAAAGTTTTGACCGTTAATTTCTAGACATTTATTTATACGTCTCAGGAATGCTTCGTGCGTTTCTCTTCTTATTTCATCGGGAGGAAGAGATCTGCAAAAGTGTTTAAAAACCAAATTGAGTTTCAAAACTATGAATCTAAAAACCTAAACAAACCTGAACGCATTTCTGACTCGTTCTATGCAGTCCTCTTTATCAGTCAGGGGAGTTGAGTAGACAATATTTTTTATCCTACCCCAAACATAATAGTCTAAATGAGTTAAATCGGGAGAACGAGGTTTCCGATACAAATTCGAATCAAAATTCGCCATCTATTTAGGAACAACCTGTAACTTTTTTCTCTTGCATATTAGGGTAGTAAAATCTAAAACATGGTTTAAGTAACAGTTCCTGAAAATTTCATCTTTTTGGCGTGAAGGGAGAAGAAATAGCTGAAAATTCAAGACGAAAAACAGTTTTTTGTGAATAACTCAGAAAATATCCACTTTAGAGCAAGGGTGTGATGCATACACTCACATTATTTTTTAACGTAGATTCAATATCTGCCATAAAAAAATGGGGTTCTAATTTGAAAAAATTGATTTTTCACGATTTTGTCATCCCTAACTTTGAAAGCGATTTTTTCACCCCCTGTATCATGAATCGCCATTTCGATTTTTAAAGTGGATACATCAATCTTACATCTTGAAAAATCCCAGAAATGAAAATTTTCCATCCAAAAACCTCGAAGTTATTCTTGTTTCAGCGGAGCTCTATTTTCGATTTTTTTTTCGAATTTTCCCGCTCAGAGAGAATTTTCCAACCAAAACTGAAAAATGTTACATCAAAATAACTTGAAAATTTCTAAGGAATCTATTTCTGCAATAAAAAAATGGTGTTCTAATTTGAAAAACGGAAGTTGACGTCATTTCCGGAGAAACCGGAGGTGCTCATGCCTTGAAAATATTTTAGATTTCATCAGCATCGTGAAATACTTATAAGTGCTGAATTTCATGAGAATACGTTCAGTAGTTTCCCGTATAAATATGGGTGAGGTTCCTCGTGAAAGACCCTGTAGAGTCTTACTTACTTCAGAAGGCTGTGCTAAGACCAACAGTTTGTAGATGTGATTCTTCTCTTTACAGAATTGACTAATTCGATTTAAGAATGTTAATATTAATGTTATAATGTCAATGTTAATGTTGATGTTACTCTTAATGTTAATGTTGAGGTTAATGTTAATGTTAATGAAGAATCGTCTGTATAAAACTGGAAGGAAAATTGAACAATGAAAACTTGCTGCGGGAAAAGATTGGCTCGTGAAGTTTTTGGAACGCCATAAAAACATTTTGATCCAAAAAAGTTGCCAAACAAAATAACAGATGATATTGAAAATTATCGTGCGTATTCAACCCTTTTCCCACACGCATTTCAAGTTGCAAAGAGTGACTTTCTCAAACTATGCGGGAAAAACGCATGCTTGCGAGAGAGACTAGCAGGGGTTTTCCCGCACTCAAATGTTGTAAAATAAATGGAATTCTGTCATCTCTCTATGCACCGAACGCCAACGATGAGATAACCATGGTGACGACATACAGAATCAGGAAGATATAGCTATATCTACTTGTTCAGAATAATGTATATCACTGCATATTAATTAATCATATCAAACTTGGTCCGTTTTTTAAAATGGTTTCATAGAATTCCAGCGTTTATATAGAAAAAATATTGTTCCTGACTGCTTACTTCCAATTCACAATGATGTTAATGGTAATGGTAATGTAACGTTGTGAGCTACGATGTGAGCGCTTAAATAACAATAAATTCAAGAAATATTTTTGACGGAATTTGTTGTATATTATCGTTTTGAAGTAGTGCAGTAAAATCTACAGGTTTGAAAAAGATCATTGAAGTGTAAAGACGCCCTTTGAATACCCTTAGATAAGCCGGATTTTATATTTACACATATCTACCTATTTGAAAATTTTTTGGAAAAACACGTTTTAATTAGATATTAACTTGTCTGTCAGATTTATAAATAGGTAATATGTATATAATAACTCCATTAATTGCTGGAAAAAAATGTATTCATTCAATTTTCTAAGTACATCATGATTTTCCGAGAAAGACACGAAAAGTTTGTGGAAACTGAAGTAGGATATAAAAACCTTCAATTGCAATTGATCAAGAAAAAGTCAGAAAACTGCAACATCGACTAGATACGTAAACTTGTCGTTCCTTCTCTAGCATTCCTTAAAATTTTAACATTTTGATTTTTTGGTTGCAGGTAGTTGACAATGCAGGTCATCATATATATTCAGAGAATGCTGATCATTTCAATGAAATTGTCTCAACAACCTGCCGGCTTGCTGACCAGAAGAAGTGCCCACCAAAGCTCTAAAGAAATAAGAAATTAAAAGACATTCGAGACATGTACAAACACATCTATTTTGTAATTTATTGATCAGCTATTTGAAAATCTATCCTTATCTTTATTTGCTGTTTTTCAATTCAATTTTCGTACAACGTTGTTTAGAGGGAAAAGTATTGAATATTTGTGAGAAAAGAATACTTACATAAAGTATGTGTGACGTGTGTACCTGCAGGTAGTGAACGTTGTGGCGATTCAAAATATATTTTACGTAAATAAAATTCCCTAGGTTTTCGAGATTTTCGAAAATTCAAAAAAATTACCCTCACTCTTTTTGGTGGCAAGACTCCAAATGAAGGAATCTTTTCAATCCGTTTTTTGGATAGTATTCCTGGATAGATATGCGACATCGAATGTACCACATGATTTTCGGGATGCCTGCATAGTTTTTTTTAAACAAAGAATCAAATTTCCTGTTTCAATTGTTTTTTCCTAACCTAACGTGGTGTAAAGCAAATATGGTTACCTGTTAACTGGGTGCCAAAGTAATAAAGAATATGCCTGTTTTATTGAGATTCCGAAATGGTTAAACTCACTGTATTTCCAGCATTCGATAAAGAAGAAATTCCTATTGCAATGAGTCAAGGCCTAGTTTAATGTGAACCTTGTTTTTGAAATTTTTAGCACCTGGAATAAAACATGCAAGCAGAATATAGCAATCTTTCATTGGAAGATGTAGATAATGTATTAGATCTCATGGTGGTCACTCTAAACACATTTTGTGAAGATGAATTTAATAAAATGATATTTATTTTCATGATTAAGAGGAGTTTATACCACGGGACTTTCTCGCCATCCGTTTAAGACTTAAAGTGGGAAAGAGTGAAAGACTACCAGAATTTGGGGTGTTGCCGGAACACTTGAACGATAAGTAGAAGCTTGAGTATTCAAGCCTGAATACTCAAGGGTAGAAGTTACGAATATTACAATAGTTTCCACTTTCGTCGAAAAGATGGCAGCACTTAACGAACGTCTTTTTTCAATTTCACCAGGATACGAATTGTGGCCAATGGAGAGACTTTTCGAGAAATTTTTTCATGTGGAAATTCATAGAAGAGCTACTTCTATCTCGGAAAGTTAATAGCATGAATTTGTTCTTCAATGAAAAAAATTTTTAATTTTTTTTGCGTTTGACGAATAAAAAAATTTCTGACTTTCCGAGGTGACCAACTGATTGAATTGAATTATAATGAAAACTCATATAAATTAGTGGTTTCTGACGAAAGATATTCATTTTCTCTTGTTGAACTGACCACTAAAACGGTGTAGACCCCTCTTAAGGACCAACTACACCGCTTGAACTTGACGTCCAACAGCGCGTTTCACTAGACCTTGATTGGCTTATCAACGATTGGACATTCACACAATTTTCAGAATGAATCCATGAAATTTTTTCATGCATGAATAGGGATATTTTAAAAAAGAAGCAATTGAGAAGACCCACTAAATTGGCGTCTATAGATCAGTTACTATGAAATTTCAGCTTTTCTCTGTGAACTAAGCATGATAGCATCTCAGTTGGACCATGATTTGATTATTAATTTTTTTTTCTTTTTTAACTGTTTATTGCATATTTACAATCTTCTTTTATATAGTTAGTAAATTTTATGAAAATCTTGTCTTGATTCGGCTTCCATCCATCAATCGTTCGTACAAATATTATTCCTCCAAGAAGTCTTCGGGCCAGGTTCTTTTCAGCCTCTTCTCCAAGAGGGGTTGGGCGAAAAGATTACTAATCATTATATTTTTATGATCTGTGGTTCGGTCCCTGTATTTGTTGACTCTTGGCTTAATAGTGTCTTTTATAGATTTTATCCCCAGATCATTTTGTAGAGTTTGGTTTGACAAATACCATGGAACTCCTATCATACGGAGCGTTTTCGACTGGAATGCCTGAAGTATTCTTGTGTTGTACGGCTTAGAACATCCCCACAGTTCTATTCCGTATGTCCACACTGGTTCCAGGATATATTTGTAGATTGTCAATTTATTTTCAAGGGACAGCTTCGATCTTTTGTTCAATAACCAGTACATATTCTTCACTTTAATGTCGAGTTGTCGCCGTTTCATTTTTATATGAGTTCTCCATGTTAGTTTCTCATCCAAATGTACTCCAAGGTACTTGATCTCTGACTGAATAGGTATTGGCACGTTTTGCAGTTTTACTTGTGGGGGTTTCCCTTTTTTATTGGTGAAAGAAAACTGGGCTGCCTTGTTGGTGTTAATTTCTATCTTCCATTTTATAAGCCACTTAGAGAAAACATGCAGATGATTTTGTAGCTTTTCGATGATAACAATGGGTCTTCATCTGAGGTTATATTATAATTTCTGTGTCGTCTGCAAATGTTGCCATGGTGGACTGATCAGTTTGTGGGATATCCGAGGTGAATATGAGGTACAGTAAAGGTCCGATTACGCTACCCTGCGGAACGCCAGATCTTATGGTCCTATAATCTGATAACGAGTCCTTTATTTTAACCTGCAAGTAGCGATCATTCAAGTATGACTTCAGTATTCTGTAGAATCGATCAGGTAAAATTTTTTCAGTTTGAATAGTGGCCTCTCATGCCAGACTCTGTCGAAGGCTTGTTTCACATCTAGAAACACCGAAGTGCAGTAATTCCCCTGTTTCAATGCAAGTTTTGATTTTGTTGACAATTCGGTGGCATTGTTGGATTGTTGAATGTTGAATGTTTGTTTCGGAATCCAAATTGGGGCTGTAGTACATCTTATTTCAGTGATGTTGATTCTTCTAGTGTTTTTAGTAGGAATTTTTCGAATAGCTTTGACATATGATAGGTAATAGACTAATCGGACGGTAGGATTCACAGTTTGTTGATCATTAATGAGTTCACTTAGGCTCAAAGCAGAAAATTTCATGTTTCATCAATTGTTTAATTTTTTGTTTTCAGTCCCTTTTTCATGGAAACGACCTCTTGCGTCACCAGGATGCCTCGCAAAATATCAAATTAAGGTCTCGCAAAGTTGTATGCAGAAACACTATAAAAACATTTAGTTTTACTTATTCTTTCTGTTCAGTTGTTTATACTCGACTCAAAAATGTTTTCAAAGCCGGACTTAGCTAGAATATTATGTTAATTATTATGTTATTAGGGCAATCGGCACCACTATTCACAAAGAACGTAAGAACCACAAATTACAAAAAATGTATGGGATGCATGCTCTATCTAAAAGTTAGCACTCATTAGAAAAAAACGGGGAAAATTAATAAATCACCCTGAATCTGGGTTATAAAATAGAGATATAATATACCCATATAATACAGGTTATTTAGAAGCACCTTGGAGTACTCCATCAACACTTACTTTATGCTCATTTCCCAATGAATCACCCAGAGCCGGAACGAGGGCGTGGCGAGAGAGGCGGACGCCACGGGCGCTAGCGATCTGGGGGCGCAAAATAAAATAAAACAGTATTCTCTCCAATTGAATATTTTTCAATTAATATTTAACACTAAACATAATATTATAAAAATATGTCACAATACATTATAAATATGTGTGTAAATTAATTTAATGTGAACGTAAAGAAACACTATACATGTGGGATTGTAAACACCGTCCAGTCCATGGACTGGAGAATAATAACCAAATACTTAATAATAAAGAATTATTAAGTATATAGTCCACACCATCAGTCTGAAAACAGAATGCGTCGCCATCTAAAGAACGTCTCTGTAGAAGGCTGTGGCGTCGCATAACAACCAACGCAATAACAGAGGCCATGTGGCCATGTCGAGATCTACTCACAAAAAAACTATCGGAGACCGATTGAGGCGCAAAACCTTAGCCGATTTGGGGTATTTCCTTCAGAACATAGACAACAAGAGCTCCTTTTATCGCAGAGATCGCTCGTGCATTTTGGTTTCCAAGGGTTTTACTCCTTCTTATTATAATATATACTTAGTAATTGAGTGAAGTTATAATATGAGCCTGGAAATCATTTGAACTAGAGAGCTGGTAAATTATCACAGATAGAGATTACAGAAGATGAAAAGAGAAAAAAAATTAAAAAGCCTGGTGTGGAGAAGCTGATGATGAAACATTTAATTTTGACTAGAAGAATAAGCTGAAAAAGGACCTTATTCAAGTATTGAACTCTATTTCAGTGGAACTTGAAGAAAGATTCAGTGTTTTACCAGAAGTTGCTGAAAACAGCTTTCTAGAGGGAATATGTATGCAAGACTTTCTACTTGGCGAACTAAACAAGAAAGCATTGAAGTATAGTTATGATTCAGATCCATACGAATTTGTGGCCACTCAAAATATTCTTGACTTTATCAGTAACTACAGCTGCCACATCTACACATTAACGTTCTTTCAACAAATTGAAATTCGTGAAAACCTATGTAAGGTCTTCAACTGGACATAAAAGGCTGACTTATTTAGCATAGCAGTCCCATCAATTGAAAAGAATCACGACATCATGCATTGATATTCTTGCAGAAACCAAAGCAAGAAAAGTCAAATTATAGTTCATTTTGAATGCATTATTGTTATTTTGTATCCCTTTTATTTTGATTTTATTTGTATTAATTTTTTTGAAATAGGAAAGATTTTTCCGAGCAGAAAAAGCTAGGTATTCGATTATGAAAGATAAATACAAATCAACATAAGAAATAGAATTTCTAAGGGGCGCATTATTAGAATTCGCCACAGGCGCCAGAATCCTAGTTCCGGCTCTGGAATCACCCTGTAAAGCCCGTTTGCAACAGGCGAGAATTCTCTAGAGAATTTACTCGAAAATTCATGCGCCGTGAATTATTTACCGTTACATAGGCACTTTCGGTAGAATTACTCAGAGACATGGAATTACTGGAATTACTAGAATTATCTGTCCAGTTGCATACAAAATCATAGACAAACTACAAAAACTACAAAATAATCTCTGCCGTTTTCTTGCGAGAATTTTGTGGAGAATTCTCCAGAGAATTCTCGGCTGTTGCAAACGGGCTTTAAACACAAATAATAGTATCCGAAGAACGATAACAGTGTCAAGGTCCTAGAATGAAAGACGAGTTGGAGATGATATTAAAGATTACCCTCGATTCATTCAATCACTAAAATGCTTTATTATTGCTTTGTTAACGGCCGACTACCACAAATTGGTAGAGAGATTATATCCGCAAAACTCAAAAGGCATTTATATAGAACAGAGGTATATTATCAATGATCCTCTGAATTGCTAATTTCATCAACGATTTCCAAGAAAAGAAAAGTATGTAGTATTTTTTTTAGTTATTGGCAGGTAGCCCTGTTATAATTATCTATCATGCGACACGTATTTCATTACTTATTGAAGTATGAAACTTCGTAAACATCTTGACAAGATTGGCATTTTTGGCAATCATCAATCACGACTATTTTTATCTTCGTTAGTGTGAGAATAGTTACTTTTTATTTCTCATCTAAACAACTCGATAGGGCTGTATAAGTTGTACCATTGTCTCAAGTTGCCCAACCTAATTATTTTCCGCACTTCAACTTGCTATAAACTAAAAACTGTACCAGTTGTTCGGTTACTTCCCGTTTCATTTCAAAATTTGTTCTTCGATGTTCGATATCTGATGCCGTTTTAATTGATATAGATAGCCTTTCGAAAAGTCACCTCTACAATCTATACCACCAAATTTATAATTCACGGCAGGGCCGATCCTAGGATATATTGGCCGCCTGCGTGCATAATCCCCTTTGTGCCGCCCCAAAGACAAAAAATATACCTACCTTTTTTTTATATATACACGGTGTCCCGGACATTTTAATGTGAGATAGGGAACACATCGAGGGTCACGAAAAAACCCCATATGTAGTATCTAGGAGTTCTAGGTTCTGATATACAGGGTGTTTTTCAAATTTAAATGGAAATTAAAACCACTCTATCTCCTGAACAGAATCACCTATTCATCCGAAATTTGGAATGAAGATAGCTTCTATGAGGTTCCAGAAACTGATTTTTTTTCTTCATAGCGACAATAATTTCTTCCTGCATGTCGATATCTAACATCCTACTCATCGAAGTGAATCTTGAATTTTTATGGATTTGGATTTAAAAAATTGAATATACATTATTGAATGTTAATTTTAGTTTTCATTTGATCGAAAACTTACATAAGTTTTCTGAAGCGTAACTCAAAGATGGGTCTCCAACAATTATTTATTTTTAAGTAATTTAATTAGCAAGAATAATCTATAAAGTGATCCTTAATGAAGTTCACCAATGAAATAACTGCACCTACATCATTTATTGCAGAGATGATTTGATTTTTCCACACTTTGATGTTGATATTATAATTGATTGATTGAATGAATAATCAGAATGATCTAGTATGGAATTGTCCAGTTTTTCGGCCTGCTATATCCCCTGACTTGATTTCAGTCGATTTCTTCTTGTAGGGCTATATATAAAGCCCCAAATTTTATAACGAAGAAGTGAATAACCGAAAGGCTCTCCTACTCAGGGGCGTAGCTACCGCGGTATCAGCGATATCAGTGATACGGGGCCCCCAGGCTTTAGGGGCCCCCGAATGTCTGTAAGCAAAAAATTCCTAAAAATGTTATCCAAAACCTCTTACAGGTTTTACAATAGCATTTTTGAGAATAACTGCTAAGACAACCATTCATTTCAAAATCCCGTTCATTACACCGAATCGATCATTTAGATAGATATACGAATACTTAAAATCTGAAATTCAGAAAATTAGTGCCATCAAAGAACTTTTAGAATTAGTCCTGATAAAATTCAATAGACTTGCATCCAGATTTCCGCACGATATTACTGCATGCCTTTTATTTTAGACCCTTCCGGTTACAACTGCAATCGCTGAAAGGAGTTTTTCTAAATTAAAACTCATAAAAAATTATCTGAGGACTTCTATGGGACTCAACGGCTGTCAGACATGTCGTTATTGTCAATAGAGGGGGAACAACTTAAAAAACTGAAATCGTCATCAGCTATGGTTGATTTGATAAATAGATTTGCTAAAATAAATGCTAGAAAAGCGTATCTTTAATTTTTGGTATTTTTGTTTATTATTTGTTTGTTTATCATTTTATGTTGTTTGTATATCATTTTATATTGTTTGTATGTTATTTGTTTGTGTATTATTTCGCTCCCAGCACCAAGTATGAGTTAGAACTTTTAATTATAATTACATATAATCATTTCGATACTAATCGAACATTTTTTGCTACTTTTATTTTTACTTTACCCTTCCTTAGGGCCCCTCAGCACAATTTGATACAGGGCCCCTCTAAGGCAAACTACGCCACTGCTCCTACTTAAAATTCAAACTGTACGTGATGAAATTAGGAATGAGCTAAGGATAATACAGAAAACAATAAATAATACCTACCCATACTTTTATGAGCTGAGAAATGTATTCAGATATGGAAAGCCTTCATTTCGAACAGACAATGAGGGACGTTTCGTTTTTGTTTTATTTCACAGATTCAAAATTCACTTCGTTGTGAGAAAAATAGGATGTTAAATATCGACACGAAAGAAAAATTTATTGTCACTATCAAGAAAAAAAATCAGTCCTCGGTCACGCAATTTTATTTGACGAATCTCACAGTTTACGCAGATATCGAAAAAATCATGAAATTCATAATATAGGGTGATTTAGCGAAATTTTAACGACTGTCCAAATTTATCTGATACCGTCCTGCAAATCGAATGATATTTAATTGCAGTTTTCGGTGGTTTTAATTTCCATTCAAATTTTAAAAAGCCCTGCAAATCAGAATCTAGAACTCCTAGTTAATACATATGGGGGTTTTTCGCGACCTTTGAAGAGTTACTTTTCCCTTCAATATTTGAATGATGATGTCTCTGTCCTCCGACATCTTCTCTAAAGATTTTTATGTTACAATAAAAATGCAATTTTCATTTTGAAGTACACGCATGCAGTAACTGCAGGAAGCATCATTACAAAACATAATAATTGTACCCTAGCCGTTTTTATTTTTACGACGACGTGATTCTATTCCAACATCTGGTAATTTTTACTAATCCTGGACATTCCTATTTCGGGTCCCAATCGTTAATGATAATAGGGAATACTCCTTCTGACGAAAATGACGTATTTTTTATGAAATACCTTTGAAACGTCACATTTTGAAATAACCATTTCAACCGTTTCCCAAAAAAACTTATTTTAAGCAAAATGAAAAATAAAAATGGGTATTTAAAGTTTAAAGCCTTTTGTGAGAATTGCACAAGCTGGCAACATCGACTGAAATATGCCTTGATAATGAAGGACAACAAATGCATCATCTTGACGACATAGACAAAGATGGCTGTCTATGAAGTCTGCGACGAACGAGGAGTAAAATTTGATGGGATTTTTATGGCCGGTTGCAGTTGAAGCTCGCCAGTAAGTACGCGCCTGTAGATCAACAGCTGTTATTTTATAAACAAGCTGATCGGACTTTGTTCCTTTCATTGTCTTGTATGCGCTGTTGCCAAATCGTAAATTCCGCACAAAGCGATTTAAATTTTAAAACCCCATATTTGAAGGATGATTTTGAATAGTTTCCGCGGTGAACAACTCATAATTATTCAGTTTAAACTTGCATATGCAGTGATAACCCAAATTGAGGAGAATTCCCCATTGCTCTCAGATGATAGTTTGATCGATCTTTGCATTCCCTTTGTTTCTTTTTTTCGGTGAAGGGAAAGAAGAAATATTTGATTTGACAAAAGATTGAAAAATTCAGTTTCATTTAATATTTTTTGTCGTCTCATTCAAAATTTGGATTATTGACCGTGTCGAATTTTTAATGTGAACTACCAGCCAGCTCGACAACAACCTGCTACTTATTGTAACCAAAGATTATAGTCTATAATCTTTAATTGTAAATTGTAACCAAAGGTCCAAAATTATTGTAACAGCCTGATGTTACTTCGACAACGCCGCATTTTATAGATATTTCAACCTAGTACGAAACTCTGGCGCAAATAAACCTCATATATTCCTTATAATAATTGTTCTGAGCCTGAGCTTAACACCCCTGAAGCTTAATAGGCCCTCGCGGCTCTAGTAGTCTAGTACTTTATATGAAAACCAGAGTCTCCAGGGACACCCCCGTAATTTAACAGATCGGATTTCACAGTGGTAAAAAATATCACTATTTCGAAAACATTTCTCCAGCCCTCATATTCATTTCACACGTATCATACAGCCTTCAAAAAAAAGTAACGCAACAAGCCCATAACTCTTGTAAGAACAATTATATATATATATATATATAGTTGAAGTTATAGGATACTAGTCGTTTGTGAAATTATTGATTTGAATTAAGGGTGTTTCGACTATTTTTCAGGGCAAAATTCCAATGAGAGTCAAATTATATTAAAGCTCTATATTTCGTCAACTATCGTTGACTTCTTCAGGAGCAACTGGAAAATACAAAGATCTCATAACAAAAGTTCAAATTCTCTTATATATATATATATATATATATATAAGAAAAATCTCACTCGTCGATTTTTAATTTCAAAAGCCTTTCCTTTTTGAATAGTTATAGAATAGTTGCGTTACTATTTTGGCACGCTGCGTCTGCGCTGTATAGAATATTATTTTGAAGACTTTTTACTATCGTTTCTCGCTACAACCGTTCTTGAGAGAAATTAAATTCGATTTTACAATTTTTGAGAAGAACTTGTAAATACTTGTTCGAAAAATATTCTTCGTCGCCTCCTCTCAGAGACAACAGGTTGTCTCTGCCTCCTCTCTACTCTACTCTCTACTACTTTTTTTATCGAGTAGGGTGGGAAAGATTCGATCGAAAGAACGATAGGAGTAGAGAGAGGTGACGAAGTGTATTTTTCGAAAGAAGTTTCTAATCAGACATCAGAATAAAAACCAAAATTTTATAAGCATGAAGAAGAGATTATGAATTATGAATTATGATAGTACATGGATTGTTATATAGAAGCAGCCAAAGATATTACACATATGTAATATCTTTGGAAGCAGCAGAGGGTCAGAGGGTGTATAAATTTTGTTAGCCAGTTAGACTGAGAATGAGAGATGGGATGATAAATATGAAAAAAATGTCATCTTTCGCTATGAAATTAATCATGACCTATTTCAAGGAATGATAAAGCATCTCGCTCACGTTTCCTATCTTCAGCCTTGACGAAAACGGAAAGTTACATCATTATTATTAAATTTATATTTTCCCATTGTATGTGGTTCAGGTTTCGACCGTGCGTAGCGTTGTTGATTGTTGATCGCTGTGGCCTGAGATCACAGAACGTGGTTTACTGGTTTGAAAATTTTGACAGTTAATTTTACATTCGAAGTCAAGTCAGCAGCAGGTGAATTCTAAATTGATTTTATTAATTTCCAAAAATTGGTAATTTTAGTTTAATCTCACAAACAGTTTTATCGAATGAAATGAATTTCGGAAAATAGTTCTTCATTTATTTGGTTAGGTACTAGCTGACCCGGCAAACCTAGTTTTGCCATTTAAATTATTTCTAGGGTAGATAATAATAACTAACTCATCGTGATTGCTCGATTGGTCGTAGGAAAAAGGAATGCCTTTTTTTCTGTTCTGTACAATTTTTTTGGGAATATTTTGTTATATAAACCTTGCCCTAACAATAATAAACACAACAAAAAAAGAATTGTCCAATTTGGTGCGATCGTTTGAACAATAAAGCATTTTGAAGTAAACCATAGATCCTCTTTTATTAATATAAGATAAGATAAGATAATCATTTTCGAACACAACATATATCACTCACGTCTTCCAGTTTTCCCATTATGACCATTACGTATGGGGAGTGCGGGAGAGTTGAACCCCTTTTCACTCTGAAGCCACTTAAGTTGTATATGTAAGATATATCAGGCCCAAATAGGTAACGATAGATAATAGTAGAGTGCAGTGGCGTAGCTTGCTCTATTGGGGCCCCGTATCGGTGTTTGACAGGGGGCCCTTATTATCTAGCCAAATGCAAATGAAGGGTAAACTTTTTTCCGATGGACATGAATGGACAATAATTACGGTGCATTAATGAATGCAACAGGGGAATCGGAATCTTATTGAAAATATAGATTTATATTCCACAAAGACAAATAGATAAATATCGGCTTTATCCGCAAAGAAATTCTAAACTGTTTAACTAATTACTAACACTGTAAAGAAGATAGTTACAGGAACATTTTCAGAATTGCATTATTTACGAATCTGTCAACCGGACACAGACAGATCGATCGTACGCTACAGATTTGTAACTTACAGATGAAAAGCAGAATACAACCATAAGTTTGGTAATCACGGTTGACAAGAAAAACAAGGTATAATAAACTCAGATAGATAACAGAAACAAATTTTTGTAATCAGTGGATATAGAATTCTATATCTTCTTTATCGGTTCCACTGTTGTCGAATCAACAAAAATTATTCATTCATTCATTCATTGCTGTATCCCGTTACCGGGAATAAATCTACAAAAAGAAGAAGAAAAAAAAAAATTCGAACAGACTTGTAACTTCTTAGTGCTAGTTGCGACTGTGTACCCTCCTGTGACTAAAGAGACCCAACCGTGACCTGCAGATCCTTCCACACTCAGGGCATGGATAGTCTCCAACCAGATCTGGCCGCCGCTGTATCCTTCTCGATTCTCCATTATAACTGTGGACCAAAGACCTCCACTGTGACCTGTCTAATGCTAGTTGTTCCCAGTGATGATTAGCATTAACTGATTTTAGGGATTGATGTAGTGTATCTTTAAACCGCTTATACTGGCCTCCTGGTTTCCGGGCTCCCTCAGTGAGTTCGCCGTATAGAGCTATTTTGGGGAGTCTTGTGTCTTGCATCCTCAGAATGTGGCCGCTCCATCTGAGTCGGGCCCTCGTTACTTGAGTCTCAATTGTTGTACAACTCGCGCGCTGCAAGACTTCTGCATTCGAAACTTTGTGGAACCATCTGATGTGCATTATCTATCTTAGATGACGTTGCTGCGTCTGTTCAAGCTGTTTAATATGTCGCCTGTAGGGAGTCCAGCTTTCGCTTCCGTAAAGAAGCGTTGGGAGGACCACTGCTCTGTAAACAGCTGTCTTGGTCTTCAGATTGAGGTCGTGATTTTGAAACACTCTGTCCTTCAGCTTCCAGAATGCCCGTGATGCCGAATTGATACGGTTCTGTATTTCCGTGTCAAGGTTAGCCCTAGTATTTATGAAGCTTCCCAAGTATTTGAACTGCTCGACCTGTTCTAGAGTTTCATTGTCCAGGCTGATATCTGTTTGACGGCTTTCTGGCGGACTTACCAGGATTTTGGTCTTGTCAATATTGAGTCTAAGGCCTAAAGCTTCGTATATATGTTTATAGGTGTCCATCATTATCTGTAGATCCTCTGAGCTGCTAGCGATGAGTGAACAGTCGTCTGCATATTGAAGTTCCGTGATAAACTTGGTACGGGTTTTTGCTCTGAGGCGCTTCAGGTTAAACAGGCCTCCATCAAATCTGAATCTTATCCCAACACCTCTTACGGGCATGCTCATGTCAGCAATTATCGATACAGCTATGGCGAAAATATTGAACAGTAAAGGCGCTAATACGCAGCCTTGTTTTATTCCAGAGTTGGTTGAGAAATGGTCGGTTGTAGAGCCATTATGCTGTATTCTAGCGGTGTTGCTTGTATGAAGGCTTTTACACACTGCTAGGAATTTTTCGGGTACTCCCAGACGTGCCATGATTTTCCATAGCGCTCTCCGATTCACCGAGTCGAATGCCTTGCTTAAATCGATGAAGGCTGTATAAATCCTTGATTGTTGTTCACGGGCCTTTTCTTGTAGCTGTCGCAGTGTAAAAATTAGGTCCACCGTTCCTCGATTTGGTCGAAAGCCGCACTGGGATTCAGGTAAAAGCTTCTCTAAGAGTGGAACCAGACGATTAGCCATAATCTTCGAGAGAATTTTACCGGCCACATTAAGCAACGATATGCCCCTGTAATTGTTGCAATTCGACGTATCGCCTTTGTTCTTATAGAGGTTGATAACTAAAGCGTCTCTGAAGTCTTGTGGCACATCTCCCTGTTCCCAGATCTTGCGGAATAGTATAAGGAGACTATTGACAATGTCCTCATCCAAGGCTTTGAATATCTCCGCCGGAATGCCGTCTAGACCAGGTGACTTATCATTTTTCATGAGCATCTCTTATAGGAAAGCTAGCTTTTCTGCTTGGACCGTAAACAGTTTTAATAGCTTCGAAAAAACGCCTGTAGTCATGGTTATCGGCGTAAGCTTGTATTTCCCTAGCTTTTTCTTTCCACCAGCTGTCCTTGATTTTTCTTATTTCTTGACGGACCTCGCGTTTTATGTTTATGAAACCTATTTGGGCTGCAACATCGCCAGGCTTGTTAATTGCGGTTTTCATCGCTTTGTGTTTTGCGTCCAAAAGGGGTGCGATATGAGTTTCGCTGTCGGCAAACCAGTCTGGGGATTTTCGGGAGCGTTCTGTGCCCAGTATTTCTTTCGCTGTATTTGTAAGGGATGACTTGAAACGGAGCCAATGAGTCTCAATGTCGTCGTTATAATCCGGTGGTGTTAGGCTATCTTTGACGGCAGCTGTGAATCTGTCCTTTGTAGAAGGGTTTTGTAGTTTGGATATTTGAAGGCGCTCTCTTAGATACTTCGGCTTGCGTTGGTATTTTGGGCGCATTGAGATTTTCATTCTCGAGATTACCAGCCTATGATCAGTCCAGCACTCCAGATCTGATCTGGGTTTAGTGACCAACACCTCTTTCAGATCTTTCCTTCTCACGATCACATAGTCGAGGGTATGCCAATGCCCTGAGCGCGGGTGGCGCCAGGTCCCCCTTGAATTGGGTCTCGTAATAAAATAGGTGTTCGTTATACACAGATTGTGTTCTGCACAAAGAGCCAGCAGACGTTCTCCATTCGAATTGATGCTGTCTGTGCCGTGTTTCCCTATTATTCCCGGCCATAGTTCTGAGTCTTGACCTCTGCCCACTCTAGCGTTGAAGTCTCCAAGGAGAATAATTCGTTCCCGTTTTGGGATTTTACTTAATGTAGCAACGAGTGTTTCGTAAAAAGTGTCCTTTAAGTTATCAGAGGCCTTTCGTCGTGGCAACATACACGATGATTAACCCGATCTAAGGGGAACCAGAGACACATTCTCTGATCCCACTTAGATAAATCTCAGCAGGCGCGTCCAAGTCGCGGGGGTGGGCCCGACTCATTCAGTCGGAGGCTAAGTTCTGCTGGGAACCTAGTACTGCGGGGTATAACGCAGTCCCCTTGTCCAGGGAGACGGACGGAGACCACAACGGCAGTCAACAAGTTCTTCGGTACGGTTGATCCGGCGGAAGTGGCAACCCGGGTCTCGAGGGTTAGTATTGAACCAAAAGGGGAGGATTAGTCTCCATAGCCCTGCAAGGCAACTAATCTAGAGGAAAAAACCTCGAACAAACATTCTGGCCCTCCCGGTTGGGGGTTAAGGCGTCAGGTTAGTTCCCTGTCACTTGTAAAACCTCAACTTACTAAAAAGCCTAACAATTGCCTCGGAAAGGATGGATTACATGGTCAACGACATAAGCTACGGAAAAGGATTTTGAATGTGGGTACTTGGAATGTCCAGGGAATCAGAGGAAAGATGGAAGAAGTGACGAAAGAACTCCTCAGCTTGGGTGTTGAAATAGCGGCATTAACGGAAACAAAGAAGAAGGGTACGGGCTCGGAACTCTTCGAAAATTATGTTCATATATTTACTGGAGTTCCAAAACATGAAAGGGCAAAAAGAGGTGTTTCCATCATGATACACAAAAGACATAAAAACAAAATAACGGATTTCGAGACAATCAACGAAAATATAATTAGGGTCAATATCACAATAAATCAAAATCCCATCGCGATCCTTGGAATATACGCAATATCAGATGATGAACCGCAAATGAAAAAGGATGTGTTTTTTGAACAAGTTAGCGACGAGATTATGAAAATTGGAAAAACAAGAGAGATTCTTCTACTAGGTGATCTAAATAGTAGAGTAGGACGAAGAATTAACGATGCCGTTGTAGGTCCTTTCGGAGAAGTGAATACAAACGACAACGGAGAGAGACTCATTGAAATATGTCAACAACATCAATTGAGAATAACAAACGGCTACTTCAGACATAAAGACATACATACATATACATGGATACAACATACAAGGAATTTGAGATCAGTCATCGACTATGTGATAACCAGACAGAACACAAGTTTTATAATACACGATGTGAGATCGTATCGAGGCGTCACATGCGGTTCGGATCATTATCTAGTCAGAGCAAAGATGATAATACCTTATAGATCCCAGAAACTCTCAGACAACAGCAAAGAAGAAAACGTTCCAACAAATAAGGAATATAATGTCAACAGTCTGACAAATGAAAGTACTCGAAGATTATACCAGAATAGATTGGATGAAAAACTTCTGCAGACAGTGGACCAGCAACCCGTAGAACTAGTTTATAGAAACATAGTAGAAGGTATGAAAAAGGCTGCAGAGGAAGCAATCGGGACCAAAACAAAACGAGACAGTAAAAACTTATGGTGGAACGAGGAAATCGAAGAATTGGTGCGTCAGAAGAAGAAATTATATCTAAGATGGTTAAATACAAAGGACCAGGAAGACAGAGATCAATATTTGGAAATAAAGAGAACAACCAGAAGATTGAGAAATAAAGCCGAGAGAGAGATGTGGGACCAAAAGTGTAGTGAGATCAACACATATCTGGGTGGAAAAAAGTCCTCCGAATCATGGAAATTCATCGGGAACCTGAAATCTGACGCAAAAAATAAGACAAATATTCAAATTATACCAACGGAAAAATGGCTCGACTACTATAGAGGGTTGTTGACTGAGAACAGAGAACAATATTTGTTGAATTCTCCACTGAGGGTTCTCGTAGAGGGTGACGAAATAACAGTTTCAGTTGAACAAGTGAAGAATGCGGCGCAAAAATTGAAGAATGGTCGCGCAGCAGGTCCAGAAGGAATCCCAGCTGAACTCATCAAGTGTGGGTCGGAACAACTATTTGAACAACTTACATGGTGTATTAATCAGTACTTGAATGGCGAGCCGGTTCCTGAGGAATGGAAGGAGGCATATATTTCGTCTGTCCATAAGAAAGGAAACAAACTGGATTGTTCGAACTACAGAGGAATATCCGTAACCAGTACTCTGAGCCGTTTGTATGGAAGACTCATCCGTGACATGATAGAGGAAGAATATAAGAACTTAGAAGAGGAAGAACAATCTGGATTTCGGGCTGGAAGAACATGCACTGATAACATCTTTTGTTTAAAACAAATTATAGAGAAGAGAACCGCCGTTGGTCAGGAAACTCACCTAATGTTCATAGATCTGAAAAAAGCCTACGATACTATCCCAGTGAAAAAACTATGGCGAGTTTTAGAGGAAACCAATCTCAACCATACCCTCATAAGAGCTCTAAAAAATCTGTATGAGGGCACGACATCAAGAATAAAGGTCGGTAGCAGGTTATCAGAAAAGTTCCTGGTAGATAAGGGTCTTCGCCAAGGATGCTGTATATCGCCTACATTATTCAAGATCTATGTAGCGCGGGCATTATACCAATGGAAGAGGAAATGTGGCGGAATGGGCATCGATATCGGGGAAACGTGCCTTTACACCCTACAATTTGCTGACGATCAAGTCGTCATAGCAAACGATAAAGATGACTTGCAATACATGGCCAGAAAACTACAAGAGGAGTATAGACACTGGGGATTGGAACTCAATACAGAAAAAACGAAATATCTTCCTATAGGAGCAGAGCAGTCTAACATCCAACTAGACGAAGGTGAAGTAGCATGCTGCAGCGTATACACCTATCTCGGGGTGGAATTCGACACGTCTGGAAAGGATGATAAAGAAATACAGAAGAGAGTTACACAGGCTAAAAGAACTATAGGATGTCTAAATGGTGTGCTCTGGAGTAACAGCATCGGAAAGAAACGTAAATATAATATCTACGAATCATTCATCAAGAGTAGCTTGATTTATGGAGCAGAGACGTGGAGAATAACACAACACAATCGAAGAAAACTTGAAGCTGCTGAAATGGACGTATTTCGAAGATCACTGGGTATATCTCGTAGAGATAGAGTGAGAAACGACGACGTGAGACAACAGATGGGAATAGATGGCTCGATAATGACCGATATAGAACGAAGACAGCTCATATGGTACGGTCACGTTCAAAGAATGGAAGGAACTAGACTGCCCAAGATTGCAATGATGTGGACACCAACACACCGTAGAAAGCCTGGAAGACCGAAGAAAACTTGGAAGGAAGAAATCGGGAAAGCCATGAGTGCCCGAGATCTGAGAGAAGACCAGTGGAAGAACCGTCGAGAATGGAAGTTAGGCATCGGACAACGAAGAAAAACGTTTTAAAACCGATATATATATATATATAAGTTATCAGAGGAGTTCAAAGTGGGTGCGTATACTGCAATGATGTTCACAAACGTGTTATTCGCTGCAGGAAAACGTAGGGTCATTAAACGTTCTGAGATACCAACTGGATTTTCGGTAAGTTTGGCGGCCAGGTCGTTTCTAATGGCAAAGCCTACGCCATGTTGTCTGATTTCGCCTTCCGGCAAGCCTTTCCAGAAAAAAGTATACGCTTGTTCTACCAAGCTACCTTCGTCCGAAAAGCGTGTTTCGCTTAAAGCAACTATTGCAATGGATGTTCGTTGCAGTTCCTTATCGATTAGGGCAGTACGCCTCTCTGGTCGGTCGGCCTTGGGGTTGTCTAGCAAGGTTCTGACGTTCCATGCTGCAAAAGCTATGTGCTTTTCATTGGTGTTTGTTCGATGATTCACTCGCTCAGGCACCCTCCCCCGGAGATCCGAATGGGAGGGTATTTTACCTCCGGATACGAATTTTGTCCTGTTCGACTGATCCATCTTTTTGTAGGAGCTGCGTTAGAAGGTGTTCAAAAGCTGCACTGGTAACGCTGTCAGTGCAACTTTGGTTGCGGCTACGACTAGATTATCTTGTGGCACAGGCATCCTGAGACGACAAGGTCTGAGACGTAACTTGAGCAACGCAGAGAGCCATTTCCTGCTCAAGCCAATGTTTAGGCTACGTAATTGTGGGAAACAGAGTTATACCGCTCATGTTCGGTCGCCAGAGCCTCGTTCGTAAGAACAGGGTGCACCGCGAGTAGGTGAGGTTGGCATTTGAGAGGAGAGGCTATAAAACGCATCCTTCCCCCTTACACCCCAAGTCAGGCTCAATTCATCATTCATCAACTATACATGTATTATTACACTTACATCTTCTAAAGCCCAGGTGGAATCCACAAGAAGCTTGATTTTACCCTCTTGGAAGAAAGTGAATATTTTTTCAATAACCTGTTGCACAAACTTGACTTGTCCTTGTTGATATACATGAGATGTCTCAAGTTGAAACCAGAAATGGTTCTATTTTCATCGAACAATTTCAATGGTGATACTTCGTCCACTTGCCACCACTAAGAGGAAAAAGAAAAAATTTCTCGAAAATTCTCGCCATTGGCTACAATTCAAATCCTAGTGAAATTCGTTAATACTGCCATCTTTTCAATGAAAGTGGAAATTATTGTAATATTCGTAACTTCTACTTGTCCTTCAAGTGTTGTGACAACACCCCACATTCTAGTAGTTATTCCCCCTTTACGTCTTATACGTATGGCGAGAAAGTCCCGTGTGGTATAAACTAGTCAAATAAATTATAAATTCATACATTGCTGAAAGCGTTTTAATTTTTCCATGGTTTCTTCCTATAAGTAAGTAGTAAAAAACCTTTTGTCTCATAGAGGCCCTGAGATAATTTCTGATAAATTTTAAAATCGAAAAGATTCCTTCAGTTGTTGCCGCTATAACCAGGTTGGTCAAGAGGAAATCATGTTGATGATATGACCTTCGAAAAACTGGATACTAAGTTACTGAATTTTATCAAGAACAATTCAGTTAGCTCCTTACTTGAATTATTTTCTTATTTTTCCTCAATTTCAGAGTTCAAGCAAACTCTTGAAGCAATCAAATGATCATACAGTTCAAAAACCTCTGGAGTCTTTTTTTATCTCCTCGTTTAAAAATGATGAGAATTCCGCAGTTATTCTTCGAAATCATAATAAAGTTTTGAAATATAATGTAGGGTCTGAAATCCTCCCATCTCCTTATAACTCAGTGCAGGGGTGTATACAGGAGGGGGCCCCCTCCTAAATGAATATTATTAACACGGAGACGCAAAATTATCCTTTGAATCTCAATCCCAATTAAAATATTTTATCTAACCTAACCATTCGATGGGGTAAGCGTCTCGCCCCCCCTTCCTCCGAAAATATTAGTTATACAGGGTTGGGATAAAGTTTATTGGCACCAAATTAATATATTTAACACGGAACGGACGGTAATTTTGAAATTTATTGTCAGGAGGTGAATGGCAAGCACTTCGAACATTTAAAATGATTTTTTTTTTAATTATTTTCAATAAATTTTTTCTAATAGTAAAAGCCCTGTATTTCTTCTTTTTATAGATTTTCATAAAAAATACGTCATGAAAAGCAGAAAGAGTTATCTAATACAAAGTATTTCGTTTTATTTTCACTATTGATACAAATAACAACGATTTATCTATTTGAATGGATTTTTTCTCAAATGTACAAAAAGACTGAATTTCTTCTTTTTACAGATAATTTTTACATGGAACCCGATATGGACAGATCCGAAACAAGGTGCACTTTCAGAATCTGCAGAAATATACAGGGTGTCCCATTTAAATAAAACAAAGTTTTGTCATTTCCGGTTAAACCGGAAGTATCTCATTTAATGAAAATATGCTCATCAGATGCATTGTGGTCCATTACACTCAGCTACCAAATTTCGAAAATATCGCCCGTTTTGTTTTAAAGATATTAATTTGGTGCCAAACTTTATCCCAAATACACCACTGACTCAGTGGATAAAACTTCGGTTTTGCGAATGAAACGAAATGGTCGATTCCGGAATTTGAATGATCAGATATGATTTTTATCGAAAAGTTTAGAGGGTATGATCTAAGCATGGAAAAAGATTCTATTTTTGGTTATACAAGTCGGGGCCCCTAAAGATCGGGGGGCCCCGTATTATTGATACACGGCTGATACCGCGGTATAGCTACGCCCCTGGTAGAGTGATGGTGAGATGAACATTTTGAGTACAGCAATTCTTTCTTCAGGAACCGAAAATTGGCTCATGTCTCCCTAATCCATGGGAGAGTTGAACAGGGGGCGGGAGAGACTTGACCTTAAGTTTGTAGATCAGAAAACAATTTCAGAGTCACTCTCTCTTATTTAGTTCACATTTTGATTGTAATAATTATTAGTAATTGTTACTGTGAAAGTATCTGTGAAATTTGAAAAATTGGATACTTTGTCTGAATATAACCCTATTCAAAAGATCCACAGATGTGTAGTGTCACAGATTTAGCTAGTTATTCTGAAAGTAATTTTGTTCTTCCATGGGTGGCACAGCTCATTATGAGCATTCTTTTCATGAAGAGCATAAAGCATAACAATGTTTAACATCCAATAACAATTATGGTATCTGTATGAGGTTAGCGTCACGGGGTACCATATAATTTGGCGTATGCCAAAAAAGGAAAAAACGGGAAAAACCTCAGTTAAAAAAACTCTTTTTTCCTGTGAGTTTATATAGTGGAATGTGAGAAATGAACTTTGCACAAAATGAGTTTAAATAATTGATATTGAAGTAACATTATATTTTTTCAATAGGAGCAATCTGTTCATCAGTATGGTGCATGATATTTATTCTGAATAAGAAGTAAATTTAAATGTCCCTGGAAAATGTTGGATTAGCAGATACGTGTTTGAAATGTTTATTTTTGTCCACTTGTAGTGGCAATAGAAGAATAATATGCATTATTCAATATCACATATAACACAGGAGGGTGCAATAGATCTGGAATACTCGAATCACTTCGGTATCGCCACGCGCCACTTCACTGGAGATAGCTGTCATAAAAATATGGGGTGCCATGCAATGCCTAAATGATTTACTTCTCATCTAAGTACTAACAAGACTAACTCGTGAAAGTATCTTCCACAGTTCCAATGTTTTCACAAGTAGTAACTTTGAATTATCTTCTTTATAACTTCTTCACCCATTGTCTATGACACCCTATGCTACGCCCGTATATAGAGGAACGTCTGACGGCCGTTTTCAGTAAACCTATCTATCCATCGTTTCACTTACTGACGATTAGTAACCATTGGTAACCATTCTAAAATATATCTGCAGATAAATCATAGAAACGAAATCACATGCATTTTCAATTTTCAGTAACTGAGACAATGGATAAATAGGATTATTGGGAACGGCCGTAAATCATTGTAAACGAAGAGAGTTCTGTCAGAGAGCTTGGCCTTGGTTCTGAATATAATTTTCTTCATACTTTTGAATTTTATCTACATCTCAATTGAAAATTGTAGTAGGTGGAGTATATGAGCGAGCAGATGCTGGATGAAAGCATGCAAAAACTTATTGAATGAAACAAAAAGATTTTTTTTTAAATTTATTTTACAGGCTTAAAATACAAACAAAATGCATAGCGCTTACATCAGTCTTGATATATACATATATTCTTAGAAGCTATGCATTCTCATTTCAGGAAAGTCTTAGAAAATTGAATACCCTGAAAACTTAAATTAACCTTTGAATGCATTTCTTCTAGTGAGAAAAAGTTTTCTGATATTTTTGGAGGCATTAAGGACAACCAGCATCATGATCACTTTGAAGCTCCCCAAAAATATTGGAAAGCTTATTTTTAAGCAACTGGTAGCAAATATATTATATTGTTTCAAGTAAATTATCTCAACAAAAATATAATCCACATATTCGAAACGATTTTACTTAACATGGCCATAATTCATCAATAAAACTTTGTTTTGCTTAGCTTTTTCTTACATATATGAAGGGAATATAGTAGACACGATGGATAAGATCATTAAGAGTTGGCTTTGCCTCAGGATTCATTCCTTAACATGAGTCAAATAAATAATAGAAAAGATTTTGTGAAAAAAATACAGCGCATTTCAACAAGTCAACCTGTTGTTGCTAACCAATTTCCGCAAAGAAATTTGACCAAACACAAAGAAAATTTCAATCACACTGACCCTTACAAAGAGTGCATTTTTATCGAAGTAAGCTGCCCCGACCAGAAGCCATCAGCCTAGCGATATTTTGTTTCTGATCTCATAAAACCAGCGTATCTGTTGATTCCTATGGAAAACTTATGATACTTATCCAGATTTAGTAAATTCTTAAAAACTAAACTGCATGAAAAATAAACTTACACAACTTGATATGCTTTTTAAAATATTATATAGCAAAAATATCTCAATAAAACTAGAATTTCGACTAATCTCATAAATTTTCAAAGCTTCACAAAATACCTGTGATCAGATGATTTAAACCTTCGAAAGTTTTTAAGCGTACAAATATAGCTATAAAGGCCTAACTAATGAAAAAATATATTTGTATAAAAAATTTGTATATTACTTTGGTCTGATCCAAAAGGATATGTTCCTAGGCTTCGGATTGTTAATGCAATCAATAATGTGTACAGAATAAAATAGGTTCAATCACAAATAAAATAGTAAAACAAATTATGCAACTCATCGATTTTCGAATTGTAGCACTAGACTAATTGAGGTTTAGGGCATGATCATTCGATCTGAATTGCCTTGACAGCGATCTCAAAACCTGTCTTATGTTTCAACATAAAGCTGCTGTCCCACAAAACTCAACTAGGGAGTGTACAATTCAATTCCCGAGATAATTCAGAATCACCTTGGTAACACAGCTTTAAATTGTATACTTCAGCACGATGAGATCTGCTCCAATAGAAATTCAAGAAGAAAACAAAAAACTTCACAAACAAGCTAAAAACTACATGGTAAGAAAATAGGTTCTTTTGAAGAACAGAGCATTCAGTCGACCCTAATGGAATCTTTCCATTATGAATCCACAACATTAATTAAGCAACTTATGCTAGTTGTAATAAGTAATACGAATGTTTCTACAGTAAGTCAATAAATTGGAAAAATCATGAAAACAATACGATAAAATCTGACATATAAATTATTTAAAAAATTTCAGAGAATAAAATTAGAATTGAAATGAAATAATACCTAGATGAATTCAAAATTATTTACTCTCTTCTTTTGCCGGTTCTCCATTGGTTACCTGCTCTTCGGGTTTATCATCCTTTTTCTCCTCTTTTTTATCTTCTTTCTCTTCTTCTTTCTTATCTTCTTTCTTCTCTTCTTCTACTTTCTTATCCTTGTCTTTCTCCTTAGCTTCTTCCTTCTTCTCCTCTGAAGATTGCTTTTTCTTATCTTTGCCCTTTGCTGGAGTTGCTGGTTTTGGTTTAGGCTCTAAGCTTGGGTCCAGAAGAAGTTTTCCAACGTTCTTACGATCATGCATTTTCTGCATGGCTTCGGCAACCTGGAATTTGATGTGACCAATCAAAGTTTTGCGGAAGACAGTGTTTGATATTTAGGCCCTTGATTGGATTTTTCTCAATACAGTCAGGCTCAATTCATTATTAATCAACTATACATATATTATTACACTTACATCTTCTAAAGCCCAGGTGGAATCCACAAGAAGCTTGATTTTACCCTCTTGGAAGAAAGTGAATATTTTTTCAATAACCTGTTGCACAAACTTGACTTGTCCTTGTTGATACATGAGATGTCTCAAGTTGAAACCAGAAATGGTTCTATTTTCATCGAACAGTTTCAATGGTGATACTTTGTCCACTTGCCACCACTAAGAAGAAAAAGAATAAGTTAAAGGAGACCTGAAGAAATCGTTAAAAAAATCGTTATTCTTGCTAATTAGCAATAGCGAATTTGAGCACCAATAATAACACTTAATTTTTAATAGGTGCTTTACTCACCGATCTGGCAGCGCTGAAGAAGCTCTTGGTTTCGCCAGTAACCACATTAGAAGATCCATAAAGAATGTATCTCCCCATTGGTTTGAGTAGGTTATAACCTTTGTTGCATTCCTCCCCACAAAGACAATCAAGCACAATATCCACACCTTCTGGCGAAATCTTGCGGACTTCGCTAGGGTAGTCGTTTCCACGTTCCAAGAGATGGTCAATAGGGGAGTTGGCGTTCTTCAGAGTTTCGTGTTTGCCTTTTGAGCAGATGCCGATAATGGTAACATCCTCGACGGTTTTAGCTAACTGCACGATAGCTTGTCCCTGAAAAAAAAATATGTGATAACCGCAGATGCACCATTTTTTATATTTCCGAGATATCACTTGTGTCTTAAAACAAAATTTTGGCTTCTATATAATTGAAGATCCTACACTTATAATGTATTACTGATATACGTGAATTCTGTTATTTACATTGAGATATTTACATCCATCGAACTTATAAAGAGGTTGAATTAATGCAGCATTATAACCAAACAATGCTTTTGGGAATTATCGAAATATGATAGATATTCGCTTAGAAAAAAATTCTAGGAGGAACCAATCCTCTCGGTTCTTGAGGTCATGATCCTGGATAAAAAATTGTGCAGGAAAATGCAACGAGCACAAATGGAATGTTTTAATATCATCTTTCTTTCTCCCAAATATTTAGTCATGTTATTTCAGAGACCTTGTTGCAACCGAAATAGAGTAGGCCCCAGATGTTCTTTCAAACATGTGAAGGGCTCACGCGACAGAACGAATAAATCATGGTGCGCTTGCAAATTGAATCAGAATGGGAAGTGAATTCTTATCTTATCCCTTTTTTCGTGTCTGAAATACTTCTGTAGTATTATACTTCACAGAAGAGAAATGCACGGGGGAAATATAATTTTTAGTTTTGTTCAATTTGAGTTCTTCTGTGTTTTTATCTTTAGAAAATTTGCCGATTGAAGCTTATGAAATTAGGTTTTATCAATCAGAAGGAATATAGCCAAATTAAGAAATGCTTTCTAACAGTTTCAATTACTCAAAAATGAAGGTCCTCGTAAGCTTGTACCTATTTATGTCGTGAGTAGTAGTATCGAGTATTTAATTTTTAATACTCAATGGTAGTAAGTATAGTGGGGGCATGAAGTTCATTTTTTATTAATATTATAGTTCGAATACAGGTAGTGAAAGATCTATGGAAAGATTGAGAATAAATTCACAAAGGACTGATGGGTTAGCTGAGTAATTTGTTCGAATAAATTTGACAATGTCGAAGTATTTACTATCGATGGAATTAGTAGAAAAACGTCAGTAAGTACTTATCACATAAAAACAACAATTACATTTTTCTAAGGACCTAAAAATCGCCATTCCAAATCGGTCTAACATAGATAAAATAATGATTCAAATACTCAATCAATGCGAAACAGGGAAGAGGGCATTTCCGATTCATTAAAAAAAATTTAGTCCCTAACGATGTTATGGAGAATATAAAATAATCAATATTTGAAACGTTTCACGTTATTCTTCAGAAATGAATGAAGCTTATTATATCCTCCCTCACAGTATTTTCCGACGCATCGGTATTTAACTTAATCCAGTTTCCCGAACTTTTTATATAGGAGGCTATCGGGTCTACAGAATGGTATAAATGAATTGGTAATCCTGACTGATGAACAGGGAACAACTTCGGTGTCTGGAATCTGGATATAATCATATCCGTCAGGAGCGGAAATTTTGTCGATTCATGTTCTGAATCATCGCCAGTTTGCGATGAAGCAGAAGTTTAAGAAGAAGAGGCGTTCATCCTTTTCACCTTCTTTTCCCATCATTCTAAGTAATGTTCCTTTGTTATCGAATTGGAAAACTCAACGAAATTTCAGTGCCAATAATGGAATAAAGGAACAGAACATGATTTTCTTGGAAAGCTTTAATTGTTGATGAAGAATTAATTTCAAACATAATCGATATAAATATTATATATACAACAAGGTGTTTTCAAAGGTGAGGTTTTTGACAGAAGGTAGAACTCATCAAGTTAAGTCATTTCACCAAAAATTGTCTATATAAAATATTCAAGATTGCTGAGCTACAACCCCTAGAACTTCGGACAAAATTTCCAATATCCTAAACGAAACCAAATGGTTGAGTCAGTCATCACGAGATAAGATTTTCCCATTGCTTTGCGATAATTCAGATAACAAATTATATGAGGTCATATAAAGATCTTTTTCAATACAATACAATATACAGTAATTATATTCATTTTTTTTCAACTTTGTTATTTTGAAAGTTTTCTATAGGTGATTTTTGGTGAAACACTCCATTTTGAACAGTTTCACCTTCTTTAAAAAAAAAAGCCTCACCCTAAATACACCCTGTATACGAATGTTACTAACACCCGATTCAAACTATAGCCACACCATTATCCAATTTAATCAACAGAAAGCATGTTCTTAAGCATATGATGATCATGCTGGATTTCTTCTTCATAGCAAAATTCCGATGAGAAGCAAGCATTCAACGGGGTGGAAGTTGTGTTGCTCCGAAGAGGTCAAATAAGTCCGAAACCACTTACAGCATCTTCGATGGAAAAATGAAAAATGGCATGGCTAGTTCGTTTCAGAAGTGACATTTGTTGATATTATTCGGAGTATGTTATGTCTAGAATCCTTACTATTATATGAATGTGAATGTCAGACTGTCATTTTCAATACTTGGTGATATTTACGAAAGGTATGGAGATGGGGTGATTATATAATTAAATAAACATGTACTGAATGGTATTAATGAGTTCAATATAATGCCCAATGTGAATTTTCAAATGTTCTGAAAAAATAACTTCAAACTCCAAACTAAGAAACATTAGGAATCTTCATATTGAGAAAATTATTTCATTGCCATTCAACTCGAAATTGCGTCCTTAAACTAAATCAAAACGTTCGATTTAACGTAAACATTGCAAATCATCATATGCCTATTGCGCTTCCAGCCTAAATGGAATAATTTTCCATAAAATAAGAGCAGCTCCACAGAGTTGAGTTTCATAGATGACACGGAAATAATTTTCCCGATGTATTTTCGCGCGAGCTTGAAATTCACATCCTCTAAGAGATTACTTCCGGTTGATGAAATTATTCATCATTTTCTCCGTGTGATTTTGAGGCATTCGTAAATCGAATTACGAAGAACCGAAGATATTTAAAATCTTTCATATTGCACAGTCTGGTTTTGAAATGTATGGTATGTATCACTTGTGTGTAAAGTTTTTCTCATTTTTCAATTGGAGCTCATAAAATTTCGGAGAGGAAATCGTCGGTTCCCTGTAATATGCACAATCCTAAATATATAATGAAGACAAAACATAAATTCCGAATGTACATTCATGGGGCTGTTCGGTCGATGAAAACATTCGGGCTGAATCATCACCCCAAGTGAACATTCGCCATAAAGCCTCTGGGTTGCAGAATGCCCGAAGTCACGAAAATGTCCCCCTTCTCGCTGCTACCACGAGGCCGAGGATTCCCTATCGATCGATCGTCAGGGACACACCCGAGTCGAAGGGGCGACGCTCTCTTCCATATGCTTCCCGTTCCCGCCCTGTCTCTGTCTACATTCCGGCTGGATTTTCCGCCCCCAAGGTTGCCAGGTCATTTGGCTGGATAGCGCCACCGCACCAGACTATTTTTCAATGAATTAAAAAATTGAAAAAATAAAATATCTAACTGAAGAGAGAATAGAAGATATTTCATCTAGATCTGGCTTTTTGCCTTCGAATTGAATTTGTGCGCTCGGGAATTGTTTTTTTTTATTATTAAATTTATTTCAAACTCTTCAGTTTCATAAATTATGAAGATATGACGTGTCGAAGATGCGCCATTTAAAGTTTACCTAACCCAAACTGCCGAGTTCGAACCTAAATTTAGTTTTGGCATTAGAGATAAACTTTACCATTCTACGCTTCAACTTTTACAAAATGAAACATTCACACTCATCACATTTCATTATGGAAATTCTTCTTTTTACGCTTTTTTTATGTAGGTATGTACGATATAGGTATGTATATCTATTGATGAATAATGCAACGTAGTATGGCAGAAATCATTCTATTTCATGAAAGACCCCTGACCCTTCTATGATCTCCGCCACTGACGAGAATCAGTACCCGACGATTCAGTTTATCCAAAAACCTTTCATGTACTGAAGTTTTCTTCATATTTCGACTTTTAGAATCACTATCTGAAAAAATGAATGATAAAACCGCCCACCCTGTAGAATATCCCTACCAAAAAAAAGAAGCCTTTATGAATGAAGAAGAATCTAGTGATACTGCTACTGGAATACCATGGTAAAAGATGTTTTATGTATAGGGCATGCCAATAATATGCTTCTCTCTGGCGCTGTTGGTTTAGAAGTATAAACTTTTCCAGATTCTGAATGTTAAAAACACTGAAAACCAATGCTTATCAATTAAATTTCTTCAGATAATTTTGTTTCAATTCGAAGCTCATTCTCGACCAATAGGTACTCTGAACAAAAACGTATTTGAAATTTTGCTTCACTCAGCCCATATTACCTTTTCGAAAACTCGAGGGCTAACTTCGGAAGACAGAGGACTGTCATTGACCAAAAGGGAAATGTCATTCACGTTTTACTCCAAAAAAAGCGAAATGAATATTACGAAGAATTTTGGGAAAAACATTTTTTTTTCAGTTAGGATGCCTTATATGGGTTTTGTTTCACGATGATTTGAAGTGAGCATTTTTATTATATGAACACCTTTATTCTCTTGTTTACAGGGTGTCTGTAAACGAATGTGAATGACTTTTATGAAGCACTAAATAGATGTTACTCACATTTTTTTAGATCTCATAACTTTATTATTAGGGGTTCAAAATAATAACATGTATTTTAGCGGTAGGTACCTAGTCATTATATGGAACAATTAAGGTAAACGTCCACAGTTCCGCATCGTACGCAACGCACGGATCGCATTAAAAGGATCAAGCGGACGCTTGAATGATGCTGGAATGAACAGCCAGTGATCAGAACTGCTTGTAAGTTTTCATTTATTCCGAGAAAAGTATCGACTGTATCGAAATTTTGCAAGATACTTTTTTTCTCCAGAATTGAATGGGAAGCCATAGGAGAATTTTATTTGTCAAAAATCTATCCCACGAAAACAATTTTTGAATGAAAATCATAAGCTATTGTTATTTTCAGCCACTAATAATAAGGTTATGAGATCTAAAAAAATTGTGTGAGTAACATCTACTTAGTACTTCATATTAGGTATGTTTAGTTTTATGACTCAGTGTTTTTTAGAACCCGTAAAAAAATTAAAAACTGCCAACTCGTCATCGCCTTACAAAGGCTGTATCTTGGAAAGGAGATCGATTTCGAAAGAAAATTATAGGATCTACCCCAGCTCATTTTCATCAATCATCTGCCTAATTCCTTCGCATTTGTTCACATACACCCTGTATAGGTAATCATCTATAAAAAGTTAGTAGTAGGAGAAAAAAAGCCGACCGACAAATATCTGCTAGCAATCTTTTCTGGGATCACTAGCCAAGAATTCGCTTGGGAAATATGACGACTTTCTTGGTTTATTACGGTGTGTTTTATCGCGATTCCTCCCTCTGGTTATTAGAGGTCGTAGACCATTACAGACGTCGAGGGTTCCCAGTAAGAGACGCTGGAAATTGAACGCCAAAGAAATAGGTCGGAATTTGTGCGAAATTACATGCAGTATGTACCAGGGGCTCTTGAACCCTGTTTGGTTCATTATCCTTCACAATAAAGCTTCGGATTATACGAGTGAAAAATTGTTGGTTATCTTCGTAGATTGTCTTTGAGAAAGGAGGAGGTTACGCCCCCCTTATTCATCATATTTATTCAGTAAATAAAATGATCAGTGGCCGTTCGATCTTTGGGATTTAAAATGTTTGACAAAAAATTCTATTATTTCCAAACAGCCGTAAAAAAATTATAATATCCAAGTTATTCAAATTTTTCACCATCACTTCTTGATGTGCACACAGTCTTGCCTTGCGTAATAATGAGTAACTACGAGGATGTATTAATATCTAGTTAGCCTAGACCAGTTCCATGCATAAAAAAGATATTGCGTTACCATAGCAACGAAAAATAACTCATTAGAAGTGTCAGTATGACGTTTGAGGTCGAAAAAGTAACCAGAGTTACGCAATAAATTAAAAGAAAGAAGATGTCCTCCGAAATTGTGGAAATCGAAAAATTGGAGTATCGAGCCATCAAGTACCTGTATTCAAAAGGGTTAAGAGGTAAGCAGATTTATGAAGATATGCTTTATACCCTTGGTGATTAATGTCCTCCGTATGCGACCGTGAAAAATTGGACTGCAAGCTTCAAAAGAGGTAAATTTTCCATTGAAGATGATGACCGATCGGGAAGGCCAGTTTCTGTGTCAGTCCCCGAAAATATCGATGCAGTTCATGGCATGATTTTATCAGACCGTCGAATTGGGCTAAAACGGATATCTGAAGCAGTGAATATTTCATACGAACGCGTTCATCATATAGTTCACGTCAATTTGGACATGAGAAAAATTGCTGCAAAATGGATCCCCAAATGTTTGAATGTTGACCAAAAGCGTGCAAGGGTATGAGCATTGCGTTCGATCTGTGCTCGATTTGGAAACGATGTAGTCTTCTTAAACTGAATTGTTACTATGGATGAGACTTGGGTACAATTCTATACGATTCAGAAACAAAGCAAGAATCGATGGAATGGCGACACTCTGGTTCTCCAAGACCTAAGAAGTTTCGTGACCAAAAATTTGCTGGAAAAGTTCTTGCTTCAGTTTTTTGGGATTGCCATGGAGTAATCATGATTGATTTTTTGGATAAGGGTAGAACAATAACCGGAGATTACTATTCGACATTACTGACCACTTTACGGAAAAAAAATTAAAGAGAAAAGACGCGGAAAGCTATCCAAAGGTGATTTGTTTTTGCAGGACAACGCCCCTGCACAAAAATCTCAAGTTGCCATGCAAAAAATTCGTGATATCGGGTTTTAATCACCAGATTTGGCTCCATCCGACCATCATCCCTTTCCCCAACTGAAAAAAAGTTCAAGGTCGTAAATTTTCTTCCAACGACGAGGTAATAAAAGCTGTGAAGGTCTGGTTTGCAGAGCAAGAAGAAACATTTTTTTTGAAAGGTCTAGAGACGTTGCAGGTTCGCTGTAATAAATGTATACAATTAAGAGGAGAATATGTTGAGTAATAAAATATTTTGACATTGAAATTTTGTTTGGTTCTCTAGTAGGCTAAGAATTTTTCCATACATCCTCGAAACTACGCAACAATAGCGACTTCATTGAACGAATGACATCCTGAAAAAATGTATCTGCTGCTAACGTTGTGCAACTAGTTACCAAATTTGACGCTCCTGGTTCAGTTGGAAATAGAAGAGGGTGCATGAAAGAGACGAAGTGAGGGACGCGGCTGTCTTAGGTCATGTAGCAATGAATCTGGTGTTTCAGACATAACAATCCTCGTTATAAGAAACGATTGGTTCAGGAACTGAATGAGGATAATCCCGATCGCCTACTCCAGATCTGTTAAGTGGTCACTGAAATGATTAACGGTACCTAATCAAAACTACATGTTCGATATCTGTTTTTCGGACGAGTGTTCATTTTACCTTAACGGCATTGTAAACCGGCATGAGTGTCGGTATTGGTCAGGTGAAAATCCTAAATTATTTCGTGAGGTGCATACAAAGCTTCTCTAAAAATTAAATGATTGGGCGGTTATTCACAGAAATATAATTGGCCCTTTTTTCTACTCGGTAATCGGGTCATCTCACTGGCCAATTATTTAGATCTATTGGGAAACGCTATTTATTCAGCTCTCGTGCAAGGAAAATTCAGAAGACCATCAAACGATCATTTTCCAACAAGATGGCACACCACCTCATTTCGATCAACCGGTGCGTCAGTTCTTAGATGAAAATTTTCCTCACGGAAGGATTGCAAGGAGGAGACATAATAAGTGGCCACCCAGATCACCTGATCTGGCTCCACCGGACTTTTTTCCTTTGGGGTCACCTAAAATCCAAGATTTACGCTACTCAGCCTGAGTCACTGGATGATTTGCGAACTCGTGAGTAATGTACTTGAACGTTTTCAGCAAAACTTAATACTGCATGGAAGTGAATGGTGCCCATTTCTAGCATTTAGTGAACTAATCACAAAAGTAAATACTCTTGCACTATTTTACTTGCCAAAGTGTGCCTATTTCACGACGATCACTTTGACTTTAAAGTTCAACTAAATTTTAAGGGCAACTCTTGTAGTGCAGATTCTTGTAACTCGTAATGATCATTCGATATGAGCTTCATTATAAATAAAAAATCACCGGGAAAATCCTTCGATTTCTATCGTCAGATCTCTTTGTTATGGCCCTCTTTGATTTTCGCAAATCTCAATCAAGCTGAAAGCAAATAAACATTAGAAACCGTCTGAACGATTTTCCCTTGGAGAATACATCCATTGTTCAACATCCCTCACGACACGCTTTTCTATACTCGCTTTCTCTCGGCAAAATCGATGCGACCTGAACACCCGTACGTCAAGAAGTTCATTACATCTTTTTGTTCGGACGTCTCTTCCTTCGCATCCTTCTTCCAAATGAAATTTCAGATGAATTTCTGGGTTTCGCAAAGCCTTACAATGATAATAAAAGAGCATTTCTCGAAGAAGCTGCCTTGCACGTATATTTCAATCTATCCAAGTCGAAGGAGAAGCTAAAATTGTTTTCAATACATGAAAAGGAGAAGATAATGCTTAAGCCCCTGTTTCGTATTTATTGATTTGCAAAATGAAGAATGTATCATGATATATCATAAACATATTGATATCATACAACATACAAGTTTTTGAAGAGTTCGATCAATTTTTGAAAGAAATGTAGGTATACGATCCAGCTGGCTTTCGAGAATTTAAAAGCCTACTTTTTTTCTATATATAGAGTTTGAACATATTTTTACTCAATTCATACAACCTGTCCCATAATGATAGCCAATCAGTGGCGGCCCGTGACACTATGAGATGGTGAGGCATATCAGAAAAAAACACGAACCTCAAGGGATCGCCAAAAACGGTTTGCTATAAGCAAAGTTCGCAATAAAGGATAAATGTAAATAGCTATCAGGAATTAACTATTATTTTTATTCTCTGAAAATTGCTTCGTTATATGCGAAAGTTCGCTGAAAACGGAGCCGTTGTAAGCGAACACTACTGTATACAGGGTGTTTTCAAAGGTAAGGCTTTTTTTTTTCGAACTCATCAAATAAGTCGTTTCACCAAAACTTGTCTACATAAAATATCCAAGATGGCTGAGATACAACCCCTAGAAGTTCGACGAAATTTCATTAAATTTCCAGTACGCGACTGTGGAAGATGACTCCGTCATCGCAAAAACGAAACAAAACATATTAACATATGGCTGGACAATGAATGGTTCAGTACCAAGTTCATCAGATTAGATGCATCACAAGTCACTTTTGAGATAATCATAATTGGTATATCGTTCAATTCAGGATGAAAAAAAAATAAGAAAATCGAGGCAGTTTCTTGAAAGTGCTATGGTAGTTATGTTGAAAAAGTGCTATGATATTTCCCCATTTCATCTCATTTTTAGGACGATTGTTGGAATGTTCGAACAAGAGATTGTGATGCCCATTGTGAATAATTTAAACCAATTTTATTGGTGAGATTTTGAGTATTCTCTGGAGAATTCTCTACCAAATTTTGATATGAAAAGAGCAGAGATTATTTTGTATGCAACTGAACAGTGAATTCTACCAAAAGTGCGTATGTAACGGTAAAGAATTCACGGCGCATGAATTCTCGAGTAAATTCTCTAGAGAATTCTCGGCTGTTGCAAACGGGCTAAAGTTACTAAAAAATAATGAGAACAATTCGGCAATCCTAAGTTTCCATTTTCATTACCACGTAAATATCGAACGAGCCAACATCCTAAACGAAAACACATGGTCGAATCAGGAGATAAGTTTTTTCTCACTGCTTTGCGATAATTCACCTAACAAACGGTCTAAGGTGTATAAGGATCTATTTGAGTAATAATTTTCAAATTTTTTTTTCAACTTTTTCATTTTGAAAGTTTCGGATATTTTATTCTTGGTAAAACGCTTCATTTTAACCACTTCCATTCCGTTGAAAAAAAGCCTCACCTTCGGAAACACCCTGTATACATATCCACACATAGGAAAATAATTCTTTGCCTGATAATTCTTTTAAACTTCACGTATTCTTGGTTATTGGTAGATCCAAGCGCTATCTCCCGCTTCCCGAACAGTGCAGAATAATTGCAGTTTGCCGAGGACATGGAATGCTCGCTGTTCGAGAGTCGAGGCATGCCTCAAAATGATCATTAGAAGCAGAAGCCCCTTTCAAAGGCGTGTGGATATATTCGCGTCGCATCGATGTAGATCACGCGCTAGACAAGGAAGCGCGTAGGCATGCCTCAAACCTCTTACTTCTCAAAGAGGAAGTGGGATGAATATAGAAGAATCGTAAGATTGAGCAGGATTATTATTGAAAACAGAGTGCCGTACGGTATGATGGGAAAATTCGAAAATCGGACTGAAAAGATGATGAAATGGATCAATAAAATATTCGATTAATACGTGTAATCTCCAGCATTTATTTGGTGAGGCACTGCCTCACCTGCCTCATAGGACAAGCCGCCACTGTAGCCAATTAGACATTTTGACAAAACACAACGTGCGACTGTTTGAAAATTTGGTTGTACAGATAGTAGGACCTGTGCTATAAGTAGATCTTAAATATTTTCAGCTCTGTAACGTGGCTGCTTCTATCATTTAAAATGACGCCGAATTTTATTCATCAAATGAATAATAAATAAATTAAAGGTTTATAACTATCTAATAGGACAAATCCAATTACGAGATAGATATCGGCAATAAATTTAGAAAATACGAAACATTTTATTTAAATAATGAATACACAGAAAACCAAAAATTCAACACAAAATCATCTTCCAGAAGAAAAAACAACTCTGTATATTTCACCACTGCTCGACATCTTATTGAATATTTGGCAGATATAATGTAGTGAAAATCTATACAGGGTGTTCCTCGGTGGATGTCCTATTAGACGTCTCTATAGACGTCTAATAGGTCTAATCAGTCTAATCAGTTCTCTATAGAACTGATCACAATTTTGTGCTGAAATTTGAATGTTGGGATTCTGGATTATGAACTTTTTCCCTAAAATATTTCCAGACTTCTGCAGAAACACCCTTCTACTTTCTTATTTCAAATGGCAAAACCCGCATATCTTTGCATCGTTAGATACCTTATTTAACGACAATTTCAAATGTATATGTCATAGCTTTGGTTAAAACTGAACGGTTTGTGGGTTTTATTGGTTTCCTTAAATTGTGAAAACGGGAGGTCACACATTTTTGAATATTTCTGCTGGGGGCGTTTTTTTCGAAATTATCTTGGTCTTTTCAATTTTGGCGCTATGTAGTATTATAACACTCTTTGTTGTTTGGACCGAAAATGTACAGGATGTTTATGAGATCATCAAGTAGGACATATCGAATTCATCAAACCTTAAGATTTTCAAATTGAAACGTATATTTTTAATATTTCAGTCGATTGTGCATACAAAAAAGGAGGAGGGGTTACCTAAATAAACCCTATAACTTAAATGGAAACTTTCACAGTTAACAAGGAAAAACTTGAAGTGAAAAAAAACAGAAATTCGATTTTCTCCATCATAAACATGAACAGTTTTCAATGTTTTTGGATTTTTGGAAAAACTGTGAATTTCCAAATCGAAAATTACTCAAGATAGGTGTAGGGAAAATCAAAGTAGAATTCGAAGATATATTTGAAAAATCTTAAAATATACGACGTTTTGAAAGGAAAACAAAAGTTTTTGTCAGTTTTGGGCAGAAGCAGAGTAGGAAAGCTGAAAATATTTTAGATCGAGTATCCATATAACCTACTTTGTAGAACAATCGTACGTTACGTTTTTTCAAAACGCAATGCAATGCACCGTGGGATACCCTCTATATTATTTCAGTTCCTATTTTGTAGTTTGCAAATTGCAAAAACAAATAGAGAAGTTCCTTTGTGAATCATTCACATGCAAAATAAATATGTTTCAGTTATTCTTCATTTTAGATCATCATTTTCATTCCCTCTGTTGTTTTATTTTTTAAATTAATATTGGATGTACCTATGTGAAATTAGTTTTTATATACTTCTAATTGTATTCATCAATTTTACTACGCACTTTAATAACTGCGACGAATATTTCCAGTGTCTTACGATTACTTATTGTCACTTTTAGTACAATGTGGATGTGCCTGTCGTTTTTCGTTTTTATCTCATTAAATCCTTATTGTAGGTACCTGATAATATTGAGATTTCGAATGGAAAAACGTACGACCTGGATAAAACTAAAAAAAAAAAAAATTTGCTTTTTGTTTGTTAAAAGACGCAATCGAAATTATTCACCTCCTGCCAAAAACAACTGATGTTCATCACAAATCATTACATTCAAAATATTATGCTTAGTAATGGTAAAATTGGTAAATACCCGTATCATAATATACTATCATATAATTCGAGAAATACTATCTCCTTTCTTTTGTGAAACGAACAGAAGTAGCTTTAATTTTGAAGAGAATAATAGAATATCAATATGAGAAGTGAGGAAACTGATTTAAGTTCGTACAGGATGGCCAGAATTCGTTGTCTACTGAGAAGATCTCAAGAACTATAGCAGCTAGAAGAAAACGGATGACACATTTCCGAGCTCTTTTTGGAAGAAACTAAGAATGGTGAAAACCACAGCCTCCTACGATACTTCGTTTTGAGTTTGACAATTTCGTAAAGTTCTCATAACTTATTAGTCTTTGAAGTTACAAATTTGAAACTTGAACCTTCTACAGGCACTTTTTTACGAAGAATCCACAGATGAGCTAAAATATTTTCTCATTTCGAATCATTAGGTGAACTTTAATTTTTTTAATGCAAACTTTTATTGAATTTGTTATTTCTGGATTGGAAAAAATTTTTTGTCAGTAGATTCTACGTATAAAAGTGCCTAAGAAGGTTCAAGTTTCAGATCTGTAACTTCAAAGACAAAAAAGTTATGAGAACTTTTCGGAATCGTCAAAATCTCAATTTTTGTTTATTACTCTTAATCTAAATATGATAGGCCGATTCTGTTTTCAGATTTGGATTAGTCATGAAAAAAGAGCTTGAGAATGTGTCATCCGTTTTCTTCTAGCTGCTATAGTTCTCGAGATCCCCTCAGTAGACAACGACTTTTGCCCACCCTGTTCATAAATCCTGATTCCTCAGTAGAATTCATTGACTACACTTCTGCATCAGTTGGGTACAAGAAATTCGAGAGAGGCATTTTTCAATTGCAATTGGAAGGACTTTCATCTTTACTTATTGAATTTTACTTTTTTCTTCATATTTAAGTTATTCTTAAGCTTCTAGGTACCATTCTTATCTATTTCCATCGTCAGAATTTGCAAAAAGCCATATATTCTATAAATCCAACTCATCTTATTCTTCGTCATTCTTTCGAATACGACCAAATTCCCCTTCGAGGTTGACACTATTTCAGGCAACAGAAGGTCAGAAGGATTGAAACTTTCAATGAGTTGCACACAGGAGTAACTGAGGAAGGTTTCCACGATCAGCTACTATCTGAGCTGATAGAGTGAAAACTCTTCCTGATACTCTTTGCTTTTACGATGATTCAAAGTCGTAAATTAATACATTCTGGGTGAGTTCATCAGAATCTTCCCATAACACACAGCACTGATGTTCAGCTACTTTGAACCGATTCAGTACTATCCAGGGACTGATCTAAATGCGAACCATAACAAAGCTATAGTGGAGATCATTGGAATCGATTCTGAATCATGGTTCCAAATACGGTCCTTCACATTTCCGCCGAATCCCCAAAGAAGAGTCTCCTATGTTTGTAGGCGATACTGCATTTTATTGTTATTTACGCATTGGTGGAAATTCTAAATTCACACCAAGTCAGAATTAAATCCTCATGCTTATCGCGTCTGATTTTATACTTCGGTTCAATTGAACAATGATCAGTTCCTCTTCTAGTTTATGGAGTTCAAGACATAGGTAATTGACTTTTATTCAGAAAAATCTCCCATGTTAGGCCGCCTGCAAACAACCCTTTATAAATCTTCCTGAAGCAATTTCGGAGCAAGTTCATCGTATCATCCCCAGTCCCAGCCGAAATTCCGCCCTTGGAAAAGCGAAAGTTGAGAAAGTAACGTCTGGCCCGGCAACAGGTTGCCTGACGGTGGCAGCTTTCCAAATTTGTCATCGGCATCGTCCAGACGCTTCGCCCACGCCTTTTAGGCGGTTCTGTAACTGCAGATCTCGGAATTTTTGCATGAGAAGCGTCTGTTCCATCGGAGATAAGAGAAATTATTTCTAGTAGTCTGAAGAAAGGCCTCGTGACTCGTTCCCCCAATCGAGCTATTTTCATATCAGGAAATTTCACGTTTACTTAAACTTGTGTCACACAAAAATTATTTTTCCTTAATGAGTAATGCCGGCTTGGAAGTCAGAATTCTGGAAAACATGTCGGAATTCTGGAATACAAGTAGGAATTCGAATACAAGTCAGAATTTTGGATTACAAGTCAGAATTTTGGAATACAAGTCAGAATTCTGGAAAACATGTCGGAATTCTGGAATACAAGTAGGAATTTGGAATACAAGTCAGAATTTTGGATTACAAGTCAGAATTTTGGAATACAAGTCAGAATTCTGGAATACAAGTCAGAATTGTCGAATACAAGTGAGAATTCTGGAATACAAGTCAGAATTCTGGAATACAAATCAGAATTTTGGAATACAAGTCAGAATGATGCAATTCCAGTCCGAATTCTTGAATACAAATCAGAATTCCAACTTTTAACGATGTTAAACTCATTCTAACGAAACGTGAATGTCGCTATATGGCACTGTATGAAAATTTCTCGTTACTAAAAATATTCCCGTCCTACAAAGGCAATAGCTCCACATAGGGAGGAGGACTTTGATAAGAGGAGGTTAGTCTTATTTGTCTTATTTCCTTCAAAAATCAATTTTCAAAGGGCAAAATCTCGAATTTTTTTCATTACTATGAAGATCTTGTGAAGAAAATATACACATTGGTTATTTTGATGCAAGACTGTTCTATTCTAATTTATAAACATGTATAGATACGCCCATTTTCCAACTACGGTTAAGAGAAAAATTTTCAACTTTTTAAAAAACGAAACCTGAACCTCTACTATTCTCCTGCAGTCCGAATGTACCTACATCTTAAAAATTGGGTGAATTCATCTATCTGTTTTTGAATTAAGAAGGAAATAAATAATATTGCGAAGCATTGGGCGAATTAAAGTATTGAAGCCATCGAGAAAACAGATCAGACTTTCGATTTGGCACTAAATAAAACGAATATGAGAAACAACTCACTGAGGAATGCTTGTTCTTGACAATGAAAGATACGATATCTTCTACCTCACACCCACTTCATTTACTTCTTTTTCTTTAAAAAGAGAAATTGATATTAATTAGTTTGACAACGTGTGGCCTATTACAGTCCTGCATGTTCTGAGTTGTTATTTCATATTTTTTTCCGTAAATTTTTGCAGTAGGAGATTTGCAATCTTCTGTAGGAAATTCATCATGTTTACTATCCTACTCTACTGTTATACGTTGACATCAAATTCATATCAGTCGATGTTCTACTTGGCAAATATGAAATCATTAAATATTCAATGGATGAAAGAACCGTGTATGACGGTGGCCACAACAGCAAATAAAATCGGTTGTGTTCGAATTGATGCATATAGAAATTCATGAAAATAGAATAAACAAGAAACCAACGTATCAATTGTCATAACTCTCATCTTTATGAAACTTCAATAAAATATTGAAATTCAATTGGACTATAGCATTTCAACACTTGGAATGTTTTCAATATCGAAAATTGGGAATCGAGTACGAAAAAAATTACCTACTCAGAAAAGTTTCACGGCTTACAATTATAAATAATTAGGCGTCTTGGTCCGATATACCAAACCTGCCACTACGACAAGAGCCTCGTGTGTCTATTGTGACGCAAAAACAAGCTCACAGAGCTATACCTCCCCCTCAACTCCCATATTCTTGAGGACACAGGCTATGTCTTAGGGACAGTGATTCCTGAGCTCCTCTAAACTCAGAACCATATGGGTTTCCAGTTTCACTCTATTTGCCGCTGGACAGCAGCAAAAGATATGCTCAATATTTTCTTCCTCCTCCACGCAAAGCCTACGTTAAAGCTGCAAACTCCTCCGTGACACTCTGTACCTGCTCTGACATATACATAATGATAGGTCTCAGGTTAGTTCTAGAGAATTCTAGCCGATACTTGGTGTGAATTGTAGAAGGTCCAGTTATATCCATTCACCTGTCCTGTTACTTCACCAGAGAACTGAACATTTCAATTTCTAGTACCGGACTTCTTTAGCTAAGGCATGGCTGGTGATAACACCAGCTCATTTGTGTATCTGGAACAGGATATAAAGCCTGCTAATTGAGAGAGTTCAGATCTGCATTCGAGTACTTGCGCCGAATTGGATTTTTCCGCTGCGAGATATCTTATGGCAGCTTGACTATCCGTTAGGAATTCTTATTGACCTTCCCGTCCAACCAATTCCAAAAAGGTGACTGGCACAAAGTTTAGTTATATAAATTTCTTCTTGAAATGCTGACGCTGACCTGCACAAACTGGTATTAGGAACGTTCTGTTCGAGCTGATCCATGTTACGAATAGATCATAGATGACATGCTCAGCAGATAGTCAGCCTATATTTCATATTCGAGCTGGCGAGGCACAGGCTTGGAATTTTGATTTTGAGACAAATTCAAGAGTAAGTGCAGGATTATTCTTTAAAAACTGCAGAAACGACTGGCTCTGACACCTAGGGGCCTGAGAACCTTGGCAGAATCACTCCTCTCAGTAACTAAGACCCCTCCCAAAGTGTCAGCATCCCCGGAATGGTTATAAAAAAGATATGAAAGATATGAAAATCTCACATTATTACTTATCTACATCATTTCTTACAGATTTGTTTTTCAAATTCGGATGCTTGTGCTTGTGATAATATATGCCATTTCACGAGATGAAGATTATGTATTTTCAGTAAGGGTATCTGTAGTCGTTGGTCTACTATATCTCTTGAACTCTTAGAAAACTAACCTTGCCTCCTTATTATAAAGTGAGGACGAAAATTCATCTATATTTATATGGTCAATATTACTTACCACGCCACCACCAATGGAATGGACCAAAACAGTTTTTCCCTTAGTCAGTCCAGCTAATTCGAAAAGTAAAATGTAGGCCACGGTGTAGTTCATGGTCATGGCAGCAGCGTCTAGGAAACTGATGTTATTTGGCAATTTGAAAACATATTTGGAAGGAACCGTTACGAGTTCGGCCCAAGCCCTGAATTCGGGTAAGGCAATCACACGATCTCCAACCTGAAAATAATATATAAGTTAGGAAATAGGAAAGATCAAATTGAAGTATGTGAAAAATATTCAAATTCAGCATTAAAATTGATTTTATCTACCACCGTTGCATAAAGGTCTACTTGAGTTCATCGAGTATTTAGGCAAAAGAGCCTTGTCTTGGTTGTTATCTTTTTAAAATAACATATTAAATCACAGAAATTTTCTGGCAGAGTTCCGAAAGGGAAAATCATACGAATTTGTGGAATTTTGGAAAGTGTGAAGTTAGCACCACCAAATGAAAATTTTTGAACCAAAATTTGAGGATCGTTTGTCCATGTTTGTCCACCTTTTATTTTTATTTGTCCAGGCACCGTTTGAGAGATATGGAAAAATAAGTTGTTTCGGTGCATTTTCTGAGCAGCACCCCCAAATTGCAGAAACGTATTTTTAATGGTATAGATGGTTTGTCCAACGTAAGTCCACTTTTGTTCACTCAAGTTCTTCATTTGTCCATCCAAAGAACCATAGAAATCAATCCATGAAAATTTTGTAAAATTTGAAGTTGGCACCCCAAATGAAAATTTTTAAACCAAAATTTCAGGGTCGTTTGTCCATCGTTGGTTCATGTTTGTTAACCTTTTTTTTCATTTGGGGCTGCCAACTTCTCACTTGCCAAAATTTGCATAGATGGATTTCTATGGTTCTATGGATTGGCAAATGAAAAAATTGAGTGGACAAAAGTGGACTTACGTTAGACAAACCATCTTTACCATTGAAAATACGTTTCTGCAATTTGGGTGTGCTGTTCCAGAAAATGCACTGAAACGACTTCTTTTTCCGTATCATTCAAACGATGCCTGGACAAATGAAAATAAAAGGTGGTCAAACATGGACCTACGATAGACAAACGATCCTAAAATTTTGGTTCAAAAATTTTCATTTGGGGGTGCCAACTTCACACTTTCCAAAATTTTCAAAGATTGATGTCTATGGTTCTGTGGGTGGACAAATGAAAAAATTTGGTGGACAAAAGTGGACTTACGTTGGACAAACGATCTGTACCATCCAAAATAAGTTTTTGCGATTTGGGGGTGCTGCTCAGAAAATGAACCGAAAGAAGTTCTTTTCCGATATCTCTAAAACGATGCCTGGACAAATAAAAAAAAAGGGTTGACAAACATGGACCTACGATGGACGAACGATCCTGAAATTTTTGTTTCAAAATTAGCATTTGGGGGTACCAGCTTAACATAGCTATTGAATTAATGTCTTTTTGAGTCGATCCTTATAACCAACCACTTTACATGGGAATTCGATATAAAAAAGAGGCAAAAAATCATTTAGTTTCTTCACAAGCGTCGAAAATGTGATTTTTCTATGCTAATACCTTAAAAAACGCTTCTGGAGCATTCATGGACTTTTATAGAGCATGAATATATGCCCCCCCCCCCTAAATATCATTCTAGATGCGCCAGTGGTATAGAGAATACTGTCAATAGAACTCATCAACCTATTGTATTACAACTCGACTGAACATTTGATCCTTCTCAAGTTATTTTCTTTCTCATCTCAAAAATATCTCGATCGATCGTTATCAACAACTGTATCCGACATAAATGGGTAGGTACAGCTATATCTTCCTATTAGATATGGGGACACATAGTCATATTGGTAGGGACAATAATAATATGTCACTGACATGATAAATCCGGATTAATAACACGGGATCGGACGATTTCCTGCTAATGTGAATAAATCACCTAGACAGATCTGACATATTCATATCGATTTATCTAGTTAAACATTACTATTCGTTCCATATACCAGGAGAATTTCATCTTTGACAAGAGTACCTATATAACTAACCGTCCTTTGTGCTATTTTCAATTTCATAACATTAATGATTTCTTAAATCCATGATTAGTAAAAATGAAGTTTTTTTCGCCTAATAAAACAATTTCTGACATGAAGAACTTAACAATAGTTTATTCAGGTGTGAAACGTAATGTCTACTTTTTTCAAGTTTTCTATTGGTTGAAGGTATTATCTATTGTCGAACCAGTGCGCTCATGCTGAAAGATTGAATTTTTTTATTATTGGACTATTGGAGTTCTACCTTTAGCGTTAAATAGATGTGAAGATAATTTGTTCTGAGTAATTTTTTAAATTTGAGACTATCACTTATATGTGCAATCTGAAGTATGAATATCTTATTCTGATTTCTTCGTATTGAAAATTTATTAACATGATGTCTTGAGCGAAACCATTATTTTGACTACTGAGAAAATGTTTCGTTAATCAGTGATATACAGGGTGTGGCGTAATGAATGGATAATATTGAGCCAGGGGGTAGAGGACTCTATGGCGGTTCAGAAAAATATATTTTACGTTTAGTAAAAGTGCCTTAGTTTTCGAGATATTGGAGATTTTCGAAAATTCAAGAGAATTACACCCTTCGCCACTCTTTTTGCAGGCAAGACTCCAAATGAAGGAATTTTTTCAAACTGTTTTTTGGATAGTATTCCTGGATAGATGATCTATCGAATGTAATTCATTATTTTTGAGGGGCATGAATAGTTCTTCATGAAAAAAAGATCTAACTCAACTTTTCCGTTTTGCTAATTTTTTTTCATAAGTTCAAACTAGCGCGGTGTAAAAAATAATATGGTTACCTAAGAGCCAATGCAAGAAAAAACATGCCAGTTTCATTGAGATTCCAAAATGGTATAACTCTCTGTATTCTCAGCATTTGATACAAAATAAATTCCTATTGCAATCAGTTGAGGCCTAGTTTAATGTAAACAGTGTTTCTAAAATTTTTAGCATCTAAAATGAGAAATGCAAGCAGAATGAAGCAATCGTCTATAAGAAGGTATAGAGCATTTACTGAAGCTCATAATGGCCTCTTAGAGATTCTTTTGTGATATTTAATTCAATGAAACGATACTCATTTCGAAATTTTTGATATCTATGCAATAAAGCTATGATTTATTGAAATTGAAAATTATTATTAGAAAGTGTAGACTATAGAGTATGTATCAGAACTCATGGTGGTCAATTTAAGCATCATTCGTGATTTGTGAAACTTTATTCAATGAAACGATATTTTAAAATTGTTATTTTTTTCTCGTTTTCTTTTATTATTGAACCCCAACGTTGTGAAATCAATATTTTCAAGTTATGCATTAAATTTCAGCATTTTTGTAACAACGGTCTTGATTCAATGTAATAAAAATTTACTAATTTTCAGCTTTTTTTCTTAATTACAAAAGTGCTAAAATTCACTTCGTTACTTGAAATTCGCTTAACAACTATTAACTTTATAACTATAGGGCTTAATAATGAAAGAATACGAGGGAAAAAAACAATTTTAAAATATTGTTTAATTGAATCGAGTTTTACAAAAAGTGTTCAAAGTGTGCATCAGGAGCTGTACTAGATGCTCTACAACTTCTTATGAATAATTGCTTTATTCTGCTTGCAAGTCTCATTTCAGTTGCTAAAAATTACAGAAAAAGGCTTACGTCAAACTCTGCCTTGACTCATTGTAATAGAAATTTATTTTGTATTTAATGCTGAAAATAGAGTGAGTTATACCATTTCAGAATCTCAGTGAAACAGACATGTTTTCTCTCGTTTTGGCACTCAAGTAACCATATTATTTTTCACACCACGCTGGGTTGAACTTAGGAAAAAAAATAAGCAAAACGAAAAGTTTGAGTTAATTCTTTTATTTATGAAAAACTATTCATGCGCCTCAAAAAAAATAATTTACATTCGATAGCGCATCTATCCAGGAATACTATCCAAAAAACAGTTTGAAAACATCCCTTCATTTGGAGTCTTGCCTGCAAAAGGAGTGGCTAAGGGTGTGATTTTCTTGAATTTTCGAAAATCTCGAATATCTCGAAAACCAAGGCACTTTTACTGAACGTAAAATATATTTTTCTGAACCGCCATAGAGTCCTCTACCTGCAGGCTCCATATTATCCATTCATTACGCCACACCCTGTATATGATGTGATTTTTTTTATTTCGGATCTGTTGCTGTCGTTTGGAAATACCAATGTAATAATTGAATCGATTAGTGGAAAAACGGTAACACCAAAAACTTTGTTTTTACTTTTCAGGAAAACTAAATAATATGTTTCGAGTAAAGTTATTCATTTTATGAAAATGATTTGAATTTTGGAGTTTTTTCCACTCAGTGATTCAATTGAAAAATTCACGTCGCGTTCTAAATACATGATACCGCATGATTTATATACAGGGTGACAATTTGAAAACTTGTCAGTCCAGTTATGTCACGACAAGGATGATTTCAGAGAAAATGCCGGAACAGGTCAATTTCTATTCGTAGGGGGACATATTTAGGGCAGAATTGTAAGCCGAAATCTTCTCAACCCTAGGTTTAGGAGCTATCAGCTATCACCCCTAAATTCTCAATAGGGACTAGGGGTTGAGCTATACCTCAATTGAAAGATCACCCTAACCCTCTACATGAATACTATGGTTTGGAAATTTTTATTGAGTCTTTGAAGTAGTTACAGGGGCTGACAATTTGCTGGGCCAATTATGTCTCGACAAGGATGTTTTCAGAGAAAATGCCGGAATAGGTCAATTTTTATTCGGAGGGGGACATGTTTCTAGCAGAATTGTGAGCCAAAATCTACTCAATCTTAGATGTAGGGGTTATCACCCCTAAATTCTTAATAGAAAATAGAGGTTAGCTATACATACCTCAATTGGAAGACAATAGTATTGTGTAGAGAGACATATTATCTTCCAATTGAGGTTTAACTCAACCTCTATTCCCTATGAAAAATTAAGGGGTGATAGCCCCTTCACCTATGTTTGAGGTGATTTCGGCTTACAATTTTGCTCAACATATGTCCCCCTCCCTTTAAAAATTGACCTGTTCCGGCATTTTCTCTGAAAACATCCTTATCACGACATGGCAAGTTTCTAAATTGTCCCCCTGTATGTATATTATATACTGAATAGTCCCCAAAACTTACTACTTACACCCCATTCTAAACCTCCATTAGTCCTTTATCTAGCTAGGACAATAGAAATTATACCCCTTATAGAACTCTATGGGTTTCAATAACTGATAACATCTCAGCTCTTCAATAAAACGAACAAATTGTCAGATATAATCTAATTCTGAAGACGGATGAATAAATTTGATAGATGAACAATTATGATTCATTATACACTTTGAGGAAATTCATTTATTCTTGATACATGAGATTGTTCACATGTTTGAAATTCTTTGACCTTGAATACAAGTGACATGAAAAGTCACTTCACCCCCGAATGAAATAAGTATGTTATATTTTTTCAAACTTTCTGAAATTTATAATAATCTGTATTCCTATTAACCTTTGGATCAGAATTATTCTTACAATCGTCATAATTCAGTGATTATTGGAAAATGTAGCTAGTTACGGGTGTCATCTTTCACATAGCAACACATTTTCCGCAAGCGAAGAAAAAGTGATTAATCGTTGACATAGTTGACGTTGATTTCTATATAAAAGATATTGTTATTTCCGAAATACTCAGAGACCACTCTAACTCACTATTCTAAATTGAAATTGACCACCACATATGCTAGTTGCCAAATAAGTTGCAATTAATTGTAAAACAAAATCGTTGTATAGTCGATAGAAATTCAAGCAATTAAAAGTATTATTTTCACCTTTTTTATTGCAATACATATTTAGACTTTAATTTTTAATTCTGTTTCAGTTTTTTTAGTATCATCGTTTGTATTGTGTGTAATACTGAAATGGCTTGATGATTCCATTTCCTCAGCTAACAGATGATTTTATACCGAACTCACAAAAAATGTTCGACCCTACCTATGAATGCCGACAGCTTCCGGCTTAGATGCCAGATTTTTCCGAAGCATATCTCACAACAGGCGAGTTACAGAATATTTTTTGTAGCATCCCACCGAAATGATACGCCATTAAGTCAGAGTGTATGTGTGGAAGAAGAACCAACAATAATGGCCTGCTACTGAAAAGAGTTCTAGAAAGCTAGACATATTTCTTTTACGATCCAGATAAAGGTTTAATCTTTCAGAGGACTTGCTCTTTGTGAGGGTATCATATTATTACAGATGGTATAGCGAAGGTGATGTTTGTTTTTTCCTTATATTACTTTGATGATAAGTTCTTCTCAAATATTTACCAACCTATTGATGTATTGATCATTATTTGTGGACTTTATCAATATTTTCCTGTTTGCCGAAGTGAAAATGTAATAGCGAGTAAATTGCTATACTCCCAGGTACTTCTTGAATTACAAGATAAATATTGCTCTTCAAATCCCAATTCTCAAAGTAAATAGAAATTGAAATAGTATTGATTATTCAATTGCAATTTACATGAAAAAATATTATTCTATTTTATTCTTGAAAATGAAATTAATGGTCTTAGTATGAGTGCAGATTTTTCGAAAAATATCGTTAATTCCCTTCTTTTGAACACAAATATTACTATTCATTTTTCAATGGAAAAATTCAGAATGGCTGCATAAGAAAAAAAAATGAAAGTCATATCTTGAAATCTAGGAAGCTTATTTCAACATTGAAGGATTTCAAAATTTCATAGTAATCGTTCGTAAAATAAAGAAGATATATGGAATTTTCGAATATCAAATATTTCCGATTTTTCATTATCTTGCTCGAAAGACGATCTTATTAATATTTGAGGGACATTATGTTGGAGGACTTGCAACGGCAGAACTTTTTTGTCAATTAACAGAATTTCTATCTAATATAGTTTGGAAGCTCACTACTACTATATAGATAGGTACTATATAAGTGAGCATCGAATTGCTCATAAACTCGTATTTGTTGTGCTTGTTGTTTTTGCAGCATACAATTTTGTAATTTTCGAATTTTGTGTAGAAAATAGCGTCAAGCGATTGTTTCGGACTAACTGATGAAAAATTCGTCGTCAAATTCAATTCAGAAAAGAGCAAGAGACTCGAAATTTTCAGTTTTCGAATAAGCTGATTGTTCGTTAATGGGCTGGATGGTTTCTGAGTTATAGGAATCTGTATATCTGTAAATACTGATCCTGTTGAACTTATTGTGAAGTATCCATACGAAGAAATTGGTGATCGCGCCCCAAGAAAATGAAAGAGAAAATTCCCAAAGAGTTTTCGTACCTTAGATTTTTACAAGAACATTCAAAACGTTATTTCAGTGTACTAAGTAAGTGTTCTAATACATATCTGTATTTTTGGAAATATTGAAATAAGTTATTTCTTATTATTTTCCCAATAATAATATAATTCAATGACTACTCGCGTATACTCCATTCACTTTTATTTTATCAGTCGGTTGACCATGGAAATTTGACACATTTCACTCTGTATAGTACGAAAATGTGGGGTTATGACGCTTGTCAAAACATTTTTGGGTTTTAAATCAAAGCTATGTTGTCCGTTCTACGTAAAAGTTTCTGTTATTACGTATTTTATCACAATGTCGAATCTATTCATAAAATATGTGACGAACATAATTGAAGTTTATACAAACTGATTGAAGGCATACCAAATCCACTTATTTGCATGGAAAATACAAGAGATCAGTATAATATCATAATATGCACTAGCTTGAGGAGAGTTAATGTTCGTTATCTTCTTTGGCTAAAGTTTGAATACGTTACATCAGTTGTAGATTTCCAAAATATTAACCCGAAGATGAAATGCATATGATGGGTATCTCCCGAAGGAATTAACAGATAATTACAAGAATGTTAAATTCTTCAACAAAAATAATCTTGCATCAATATAAGTAAAAGGAATTAAAGGAAGTTTAAAATCAAGATGAACTTCACCTTTGAACAAAAATTTCACATGAATAAACAATTAGCAGGACAACTGGCGCATATTTTTGGCTGTTCATCTTTACATTGATATAATAATAATAATTAGGTATTAATTGTTACCTTGAGACATTTACAATGTATAGGACAAGTCAAATGAAAAATAGAAAAATCAATTTTCGGGAACCTATTCTACGATGACATTCATCGAAAATCCTTTAGTAAACTTTTCGCATTAATTCACTCAAACATAAAATTCTCAAATGCCACCACTTTTTTGGGTCTCCCAATAGAAGGAAATTCTTTGTCATCCTCTTCATTCACAATCTTTCTGATTGTAGAAGTATTCAGCTGAAATATAAGTCGTTTAGATTCAGATGAAACATTATATAAATTCTCTTACATTGAATATGTTCGCTATATACCGTCTGACGTATTGTGGATTTTAGAATATCAGGGTATAACTATTTGAATGAGCGGACCTGAATTCTAAATAGCACTTCCTGAAACCCTGTCTCTTTTTTTCAATCACTTTCAGCATTTTCGTAATAAAAATTGATATTAGTTGTGGCAACGGCGTTATGACATTAACGACATTTCATGAGTGCCAACCTTACTCCGTTCTAGTTTCAAAAACTTGAGAAAATTATTTCATGGCCAACCGACTGCTAAAATAAATGTGAATGGAGTATAGTTGTTGTTATTCTAGACCTAGTGAGTGACACATCTACAAAGCTAAAGGGTATACTGATAACATACAGGATGTCTGTCATTCTAATGTCATATCAGCCTATAGTTACGTAACGGTCAAGTATTAACAAAATTTCATAATGCAAACGTAAATAAGGTATCCTGGTAAGACCTAAAAATATTTTCGAATAAAGAGGCTGTCCCACAAAAGCACAATTCACGGTGAATTTCTTCTTTCAAATGGAAACTCTATATTTTATATTATATCATGTTTTTGTATTCTGAGGAACATTCTGCATGTTTCTGTATACTTCTCGCAATTTTTGGTTATAGGTATACCTCTCATATAGCGATAAATGTTTCGTATCTAAAAAAAAAGGAAACTTCAAAGTATCATTGCCTGCGTGGTTATGCAGCATCTCCAGCAAAAAGAACGTCGACGTAATTTTAAACCGATTTATCTTCGTGTCTCAAATGCTTTGCATTTAATTTTCATGTACATATTATGCAAACATACGAGTAATTCATAATAAAAAATGTATACTAATTTGCATTCTGGGTTATCGAAAATCTTTTTGGGTTGCGGATTTGTATTTATTGAATTTATTGATTCGTGATTATAATATTGAAAAAAAAATATCATTGCATTCGAAAAAACAAAAATTTGTTAATTTGAGGTAGGTAAGTTATGTTGACATTTTTTGTGTGGACACCTTGTATACTGAAGGTATTTCATAATCAATGGTAATGATACTTTGAAAATTCTTCTTTCAATCGATGTGAAACATAAATAAAACCCAATATAGGTTATTCCATCTGAAAAAAGAAAGTCAGTAATGTTTTTTTTGGGCACCTTGTACATATGGAGGTATTTTTAGATTGTGTTACTCTAAAGATAATTCGCGTACGCATTATAAAAGGTTGTTAGTACTTGACCATTACGAAAATACATGGCCGTGACAGGAATGGAACTAATGGTTGTATTCTGCTTTTCATTCGTAAGTTACGAATCTTTAGCGTACGATCGATGTGTCAGTTTCAGATTGACAGATTCGTAAATAATGCAATTTTGGAAATGTTTCTGTCACTATCTCATTGAGAGTGTCACTTTTGAACTACTTATCGTAAATAGTTACGGATTCCTGTTAGCTACCGTCCAGAATTGCAATTTTCCTGTAAGCTTATGAAAAGTTATAGATTGGCTTACAGATGAAAGCAGAATACCACTATAAATGACAATTTCGCCTGAGAATGAAATATTCTTGTAAATTTTTCCGCAGTAAATCGTTGTCGAAAATATAAAATAGGTTTTTCTTGAGCAATTTCCCTCAAATTTTTTTATTAGGCCTTGCATAAAGAGACAACAGATACCAGATGCGAGTGCTACAATGTTGAAAAAAAAATATCTTGGAATATAAAGAATTTTTCGTCCAATGATATTTTTATCTATATCTTATATGTTCTGGTTTATGTTATACCACCCAAATAGCACTAGGAGCTGATGATGACGGTACTGAGTGAAACGAGCTCCCTATCTCATTTCCGACATAGACAACCGATAGTCGAATTCATCGTAGTTGTCTATTTCGAGAAATATCATATGTCAGTAAGGGAACATCAAACAGAAGGTCCAGTTGTTCCACATCCTGGGTAGCCCTTAGTTTGAAATTAGTTCCTGGAGGTTAATTGACTACCCGTATAGAACTGAATGGGACTGAATTATTATTATTACCGTTATTTTCTTTCACATAATGGCCCTATCAATATCGAATTCTTTGATATTAGGTGTCGTCAGTGAAAACGAAAATGATATAGACATTTTTTATTCATGAGATGAAATCAATCAATTTTTGAACAAATTTGGGGTCAATTATATTAAATTTTCATTGGTGAATAATCGAATGATTTATCAAGTTGGGAAAGAAGAATTTTGTGTCGAACAGGAGGGTCTTCTATAATTCATTCACAAAATGTGAGGTAAAAAAAAACACTTAGAACTTCATTTCCTTCATATTTCAGAGACATAAGCGATAGAATAATCTCCAACAATTGAATGAAAGAAAAGAAGGGAACTTGCGTGAATTCAGTAGATTGTTTGCGTTTGTCTATTATAGTTGGGGGAGCCCAAGAGGAAAATTCGGGAGTGTCAGATTAATATAAGGCGAGATACTTTGGACCCTGTAGAGTACCTCTACAAAAAATTAGACCTGCATAGAAGAGGGAATTGTCTAGGACAGCCTGTCAGAATAGTAAAAAAACGATCATTGTACATACTCGAGCGTGTTAGATTAAAATATATATGTAGTTACATTACATGATGATGTTGAAAAGTATATATTCTCTTAATCTGACAATTTAAGCTTGACGAAAATGTGTGGGAGGGCGCCAAATTCACAAAAAAAAAACGTCAAGTGTACATTCTCGAACGCGGTGGCTTTTTTTCTTAATTTGAAGCTAATGATTCAAGAATAACGGAAAACATATAATCTGAGAGTTTCAGCAAGTCGAAACAATAAAAATTGGCCATAAAGGTCACAAAAATCAGTTTTTTCGAATTATCTCCTCTCCTGGGCTTCAAATTATTTTCGCATTTATTATAAAAGATCTAGAGCATAACACATTTCCTACAAATTTTGTCCGAAGCAATTTTTTCTACGTTTGAACGTTTTCGAGATATATGGCGATGAATGTACAATGTACATTAGACTGGGTTTCTACATTGAGCTTGGCCTTTCGGCTAAGCTCCTCGAACTTATCGCCCTCCAACTCGAAAACGGTTAAGAGTATGAAAAATTGCTTCAGACAAAAGTTGTAAAGAATTTTATTATCTACAACTTTCATAATGAATACAGAAACGATTAGAGGTACAGGAAGGTAGATATTTCAAAAAAATGCCTTGTCATCATTTTCAAACTGCCAGATTAAGAAACCCCCCCCTGATTTGTGGCAGATTAATGGGTCAACTCGTCTGCAACACCTAGATTAACCATGTGTATGAAAATCTGACGCGCTCAAGTATGTATAAGTAATGTTTTTTTGCATTTTCCGCTGTGGCCTTGGGTCACGAATAATCAGTATCTTGAAAAGTAGCTTCCTTTGGGTCTAATTAACATATCCTCTAAAAATCTGACACGATCGAAAACAAAATTTATTTTGCCATTTTCAACTCTTCCGTACAGCCAGCCCCACCACACAAACTGTCAGATTATCATGAATTTATTATCAGAGACACATAGTAGAGTATCTTAATCTGACACGCTCGAGTATGTATGTACATCAGACGATTTTTTTTACATCTTTGAGAACCTGCAGACGCTTTCCCCACCGCTGAAAGTGCATACATCATAGAACGTTTTTGTCTTTCTACCATCTAATCTTCAAAATCCTCTAGGTTTCCACGACGCTCGAGTAAATCCCGATTTAGCATCGTCGGCTCCCCAACTTTTATTATTGCAGTCAGCGGACCAAATTCATCAATAGAATTGGCTATATTTGTAGGAGATTCCTGGATTTCAGTTTAGTATCGCACCAGCTGATGTTGACGTAAGTTGATGTCGATAACCACAACAATTTTACGTGCCGAGTGAAAATGAAATTTTATATCCATATGAAACCTTGCACATCGATTGACGAATTACATACATAAATTTTTTTAGGGTAATTTTCAGTTAAACCCCCAAAAAAATGGTCTAAATGTGCCGAAAACTGTCTGCAATAACCTGCCTGTTTTCTCCGAATTTCTCAGCTATTGCCCCAAAGACAGGGGCTGAAATTAAACCCGGAAACGTGTGCTGAAGGCCGCGAAGACGGTTAAAGTATCGAATTGAAATAGTGGCTCAACGTCCAAACACCAGGACGTGCGATAAACCGACATCGATTCCCAGCAAATTATCCCGCTTCACTCCTCCAAACTCCACCCGAAGCTAGGCGATTTCCGGATTGAATTTCAAAGAACATCTTCGCCAGTCCGAAATTCCGGACACGTTGTCGAGCCTAATACACCCCTCCGAGCTTTTCCGTGCGGAAATATCGATTTTCCGCGACGGAAGGACAGCACCGGGTCTCGTTCTCATTGGTACGAACGGTATAAAATAAATAATTAAACTTACGGCAAGTCCTTCAACCCCTTCGCCTAGTTGTTCGATTTCACCGGCACACTCGAAACCAAGGATGAAGGGACACTTCGGGGGCGAATCGATGGCGCCTTGGCGTACCATAAGGTCTTGGAAATTGAGGCCGCTGAAAAGAAATGTTAGGGTTAAAAATGGTGAAAGATGTTATCGTGCGTTATTATGAAAATGAAATAAACGCTTTGCATATTGCCATATTAAACACAACCAAACTTACATATAAGGAATTACCTAGTATTATTATATTCAAAATTAATTTATGGTTGAGTATCGAAAAAAATTAATTTCATATTTTATTGCACAAAAATTACAATATTAACGAAATAAAATTCCGCAGATAAAGCTATAAGTTCCTAAAAACCTAATAAGAAATTGAAATTAGGGAAAAAAGTATATTATGAATCATAAGGGCGGTTGCAAGTATCGTAGACTATACTGAGTGGGCCTTGAAAACGAAACAGCGACTATGTAGGTCGGCAGAACCGAATTATACAGGGTGTCCCGGATAAGATGACAAACATTTTAATGTAAGATAGAGAACACCTGGAGGATAACGAAAAAACCCCATATATAATATCTGGGAGTTCTAGATTCTGATTTACGTGTTTTTCAAATTTGAATGGAAATAAAAACAACTCTATGTCCTGAACGGAATCACCGATTCATGAACGGAATCAAAGATTCATCTGAAATTTTGAATGAAGATAGCTTCCATGAGTTTCCAGAAAACTGCAATCAAATATCATTTCATTTGCAGGACCATGTCACATAAATTTGGACAGTTCTTAAACGTTCACGAAATCACCCTGTGCAATGAATTTCTTCGATAGCTGCTCAAACTGTAAGATTTATTCATTCAATTCGCCAAATAATATTGCATGGCACCATTCAGCTAGCCGAGGACTGATTTTTTTTCTTGGTAGTGCAATTTTTTCTCTTGTGTCGATATTTACCATCCCTTTCATCTTATAACGAAATGAATTTTGTATCTTTATGAATTGAATCAATTGAATATACCTACAATACTGAATGTTAATTTCAGTTTCCATTTGATCGAATAAATCAGCTTTCATTACACAGTGTAATAACATTTTACATAAAGTGTATATTTAATTGCTTTCCTAAATTCCTTAAGACTAAGCGACTGTACACCACTTGGAAGGTGATTAAAAAGCTTCATACTCATATACAAGGGTGACATTTCAAACTTAGCAGTTCTGTGCTTGGGTGAAGACATAATTCTGAAATTTCTGGTGTTATAACTATGAAATGTTGTGAGTTTTGTGATATGATTTTCATTTTCTTTCGCATACAAAAGACACCGGAATATGAATATAGATGCAACAGTCAAAATATTGTTATCCTTAAAGTAAGGTCTGCATGAAGTTCGAGGGGGAATATTGAACATCATGCGCAGAATCCGTTTTTGGGCTATGAACACTCAACAAACATCAGATGAGTTGCCCCATAACATTATATTAAAAATAAAACAAAAACTAAACTAAACAACTAAACATTGTCTGTTCGAAATGAAGGCCTTCGATCTGAATACATTTCTCAGCTGTTTTAAATTGGAAGGCCTTCATTTCTAACAGACAATGAGAGCTGCTTAGTTTTTGCTTAATTTTACCTATTTATTATCCATCACTTAAAGATAAATAATTGGTAAAGACCCATCCTTTTACAACTTGTTTTAATACCAATCCAAAAATTCAAACTTTAACACCACGTATCTTGAAAACGAAACGTTTGCGATCCCCTGTGTATGGGACATTTTTTTAAATTAAAATTACTTGAGGGATCTCCCCTCTTCGTTTATACGTCCACTTTGGGAAAATTTAAAATCTCATTGCTGAAGTCCAAGGAGAAACATATAAGGTGTTAACAACTTCAGTTAATATCAATGGACTGAATGCTTTATCAACGTCGAAGTAAGTGAAGATTTCAATAATGAAAGTCCTAATAAACAAATAATATTAAGGGCCGATTTGTCTACATGTCGTTGGGACTATTGGCCAGTTTAAAGATAAGTCAATAATCCTTTCAGTAACGAAAAACAACGAACACTTTATAGAGATGATATACCGGCTCTTAATTGTACAGTCTGTTTCACGGGCCACTAAATTTTGGGACTCAATCATTAAGCAGGTTGAAAAGCACTATTTCTCAAGTGCTATTCAATCAGAAAAACTATAGAATATGTAGAGGCTACTAGGAGGCTACTTCTGATCAATTTTTCCATTTAAACTTCTGATATGCCAAAAAGTGGTTTTCCCGTATTAAAACTTTCCATGTCCAAGTTCGATAGTTTTTCTAATAGCACATGTGAAAATTACTATTACATACATACATTGATTCCAGCAAACTGGCTTACGGGGGGTTTTGAAAAAAAAAAAAACTTGCATATTTTTTTAATTCATGAATAAAAAAAAACGTAAAATATGACCTCCACTGCCATGATGTCTAGAGATTCATTCCTTACCACAGATCATGAACGGGTTCTTAAAACCATCCTTTGAAAAAAACAGTGTACTGTTTATGGTGATTTCTATTCTAGAAGAATATTTGTTAATCCCACCAAAGAATTTTTTTCCAAATTATGTATTTGAAAATACAATATTCAACAAAATCTGCCATTTTATTCGAGGTACGTCGAGGATGCTAATATTTTCACGAATTTAAACATGAAACAAGAAGACCCAGAAATACCTCTGGTGTGCTGATGAAAGGGATGACCGTGAACCATCTCTTTCATTCACCAATTCCGTTGTACACATTTCTCGAATTCTTCTCGAAATTAAAACTTGTATGGCTCAATTGCATTGTTTGAGTCAGACTTGTGGCCTCTTAATCAAACTGAATGAGAGCCGACGGAGTTTATAATTAGGGAACATAATTCAATTTCAGTTTTCGAGTCTTTCAATGAGATCTCGAGGAAGAGAGCTCATGAAGGCGCATGAAGTAATTAATTAAGGCATTCCTAGGAAGAAACATACATTTTCATTATTTTCAACCGACTGCAAGAGGCATTTTTCACAATGAAGGTTTCATTTGGAATGTAGTGGAATTGAAAGTTGGATATTTTCATGTGGGAGCATCAATTTCGAGTAAATAATATGAGTCATTTACTCCACTCTTCCTTTATGAAGACTAGGTTTCCCAGAGTTTTCACAACATAATCCACATCCTCAAAAATCAAATTGAAACGATTCAGGAAGATATCCATCAAAATCTTCGTCGTATCACGTAGTATAAACAAATTTAGGTCGAGAATATATGTATACTCCATTCACTTTTATTTTAGCACTCGGTTGTTCATGAAATAATTTACTCGAGTTTTTGTGACTAGAAATGAGTAATATGCCACAACTAATATCAATTAATATTACAAAAATGCCAAAGTAATTCAAAAAGGGAGAAGACAAAGTTTCAGGAACTGCTATTTAGAATTCAGGTCCGCTCATTCAAATAGTATGTAACCCTGATATTCTAATATCTAAAATATATCAGACAGTAGCGAACATATTCAATGTGAGTGAATTTATATAATGTTTCATCTAAATCTAAACGACTTATATTTCAGCTGAATGTTTCCACAATCAGAAAGATTGTGTATGAAGAGGATGATAAAGAATTTCCATCTATTGGGAGACCCAAAAAAGTGGTGACATTTGAGAATTTTATTTTAGAGTGAACGAATGCGAAAAGTTAAGATTTTCGATTAATGTCATCGTAGAATAAGCACCAGAAAATTAATTTTTGTTTTTTTCATTTGACTTGTCCTATACATTGTAAATGTCTCTTTAAGCGATCAATAAATATACAATTATTATTATTATATCAAAAAAGCATTAAAAATAAACAGCCATAAATACGAGCCAGTTGTCCTGTTAATTGTTTATTTATGTAAAATTTTTGTTTAAAGATGAAGTTTCTATTGCCTTAAAACTTCATTCAATTCTTTTGACTCCATTGATGCAAGATGATTTTTGTTGAAGAATTTAACATTTTTGTGATTATCCGTTAATCCTTTCGAAAGATACCCATTCCCAACCACTGCATAATATGCAGCATTTCATCTGCGAGTTGATTTTTTTGAAATCTACAACTGATGTAACGTCTTCAATCTTTCAGCCAAAGAAGATAACCAACATAACTTTCCTCAAGCTACTGCATATTATTATCTGTCAATAATTCAATTTTCTTCCATAGCAAAAATAAATATATTTGAAAACTGATCTCTTGTATTTTCCATGTAAATAACTAGATTTGGTATGCCTTCAATCAGTTTGTATAAACATATTTTCGACTTCATATTTTCCGAAGTGATTCCATATTGTGATGAAATACGTAATTACTGAGACTTTCACTTAAAACGGACAACGTATCGCTGATTTGAAACCCAAAAATGTTTTGACCAGCGTCATAATCCCACAGTATTGTACTATACAGAGTGGAATGTTTTAAATTTCCATGGCTAACCGAGTGCTAAAATAAAAGTGAATGGAGTATAATATAAGATATAAAATTACCAATGTCAATATTGGCGTATACGGTTATACTACCCGAAGTTCACTAGGGAAATGCATAACTAATTATTAAAAACTATTCTGTATGTTCAATTTGATGAATATGAAAAATGTGTTAATCTGAGTAAAAAATATTTTTTACAAGAAAGCGGTTCGCTGGAGTGACCAGAAAGCCCTGACATATAAAGATAGGAACGTTCAAAATAACTTTATTTTTTTCCATTTTCAAATTTTTTTTGAACAAGTATGGAAAATGGTGGCAATTTAAAAAAATTACAATGTACGTACAACCACAAATTCGGTTATATCTCCCTGCTATTCTGCAGTGCCTGTAAGTCTGCTATCTTATCTACACAATACATGCTACTGCATAAAAATTATAGGTCCGTATCTCCTGATGCTTTCCTCGCAAATGGGAGTTTTAATGATAGAGTCTGGTTCGCTTCAACGGTAATAATAGTGGTAGTTATTGCCAGTGATACCATTACACCAAAGTAAACCCCTAGCCCCGACAGCACGGACTTGAAGGTTAACTTTCCAACTTTATGGAAATCGATATCACTTTTCCCTCGTTGAATAGTGAAATGATTTTGGGGAACTGACGGCAATAAAACGGTAATCAATAACATTCAGGGTCTTGTGAATATGATTCACCTAGGTTATTTTATGAGCAGCGTTTTATGGCAACGCACAAAACTAATTAACATTATACAGGGTTGCGATGGGGTATGGACCAAGTAAATACATATATTTAAAAGGAAAAGTTCGATATTAATGAAACTTTACAGGAAAAAACATTGATACATACGAATCTGATACCTTATTTTTCTTACTACTGTGCTTAAAGTAGAATTTACAAATATTACAATAGTTTCCAATTTCGTCGAAAAGATGGCAGCACTTAACGAACTTCTATTTTCAATTTCACCAGGATGCGAATTGTAGCCTATGGCGAGACTTTTCGATAAATTTTTTCATGTGGAAATTCATAGAAGGGATCATTTCACCTCGGAAAGTCAATAACATGAATGGATATTTGTTCTTCAATGAAAAAATTTTTATTTGTTTTTCCGTTTGACGAATACAAAATTTTTCGACTTTCCGAGATGACGAACTGATTGAACTGAATTATAATGAAAACCCGATATAAATTAGTGGTTTCAAACGTTTTCTCTTTTCGAACTGAGCACTGAAACGGTGTAGACTATTCTTAAGAAATAAAATTTATTTCCGTATTTTTCTTATTTAGTCTTCAGACTTAGCACAATAAAAACACCTATTTTCAGATAATTCGTTGTATAAAATGTAGTAAGCAATAAACGAGTACTATCCAGAAGGTAACTCATGTAACTGTAGGCAAATTAAGTGACACCGAATAAATAGTACAATTGAAAATCGTTCATTTAAAACGTAAAATCCCGTATTGAAATATTGATAATGGTCGGTTATTGTTATCGCGTTACAAGTCATGAAGAAGTACATAATATTTTTAATAATTAGCATCCTGGAAAAACACTATATCTATATCTCAGAAAACCATTTGCCAGATGAACACAAATTCTCCAGTACTAGTTTTAATCTCGATCGGATTTCTATTTTTGGAAATTGAAAAAAAAATCTACAATCCGAGCTACGACGGGGGTAGTTATCAACTCCAGCAAACGCGCAAAAGCTTCTGACCTCATCGTCGGCGCTTTCATCATTTTCCTCTCGTTCCATTTCAAGGGTACATTCAAAATAGAAATTTTAAGCAGCGACTTATTCCAAAAATGGAAAAATATGGAAACAAAATAATGGAATTCATCAACGTCAAAGCCAGTCAGATGCAAAATTAAACTCCCCCAAGGGATTTAATAATTAAGCTTCCGTAGACACCCTGAGTGACTCAGGTGAGGTATATTAGGAGAATACTCTTTCTTCATTAAGACACTCTTTCTAATGAAGGTTGATTCAGTTGAAATTCGAACAAGGTTTAATTTTATTCGATTTTCTTTCCTTCGCCATTCGGCCATCCAAAGCTGTACTGACTGTCATTGATAAATGTTTAGACTAAAGTTGAAAGTTGAAGATCTCATAATATATCTTTGAATTCATTATAATTAGAATGAAAAACCCTAGAATAATTAGTATTGGTAATTTGAAACGTTAGGTTTGTTATATGTCATAGCTTTAAGTGTATGAGTATAGTTTTCGCATAAATGAGTTTTATATTTTTTTTTTAGTTTAGACGAAAATACAAAACGTTTTGCCCTGCTATAATATAAAGTAGCTTAAATCTACAGATTTGGAGTGGATGATTTTTCACGTTCTCTTTTTCAAGTCATTATCGAAGAATAATATTCTTTACGATTTGTGTAAAAAATTCTCAGTTTTTCTTGTACTCATTTATAACTGTGTTTAATGAAATAATTATAATTGTTATAATCAATATCAAGTCCTATAGACAGAGGTTTCTTCATATTTTAAAATTAAGTACATTTTTCACACTGATAAAAATATAAGTAAATACCTACAAATATATATATGCGAAATACCTATCCAATTATCTTAAAAATGGATGAATCCTTGTTCACACATTGATACAAAACGTCAGTTTCAGGGGAAGTATTCAAAATAATCATGAAACCCCCAAAAATCGCTTTCTTATAAATGTTTTTCAATATTTTCAGTGAAGTTTATCCAAAAAATTCAATTGTATTGCTTCTGCTACTAAATTGTAAATTGTACCACTGCCTTTCATAATTCGATTCAAATCATGAAATTAATAATAATTTCAATCCATAATCTAATGTCAACCGAGTATTTTGCAATAGGTACTAAACTGGCGACTTAGGTCTATGATTTCTTGTCTCGTAAATTCCACTGGAACTTTTTGTGCTAGCTGTATCTTATGTTGAAATAAACTGAAAAAACCATTTACAGGCAAAAAGAGATTTATATCAAAACGTGTGAACGTCCTCAACTTGCGTGACACTCGTAACAACATTAAGGGAATACCTTGTAAATCACTCAAATCGGAATGACATATAGAGAACGTGCATGACTGGCAAAAAAGAATTTGTCAGAAAAACTTCCTGCAACTTAACGGTGAACAATTTCAAATATGAAAAGTGCTGAGATATGACCTACTCGATACGGATAATAGGTACCTAATTATCCCTATTAATGAGAAAGGGACAAAAAAGAATTGGAATGATTATGAAATTGATTATTTGATTCTCTTTCGTTGAAATAATGCATTCATGAGTTTATTTTTATAGCTGTTGCAAATTCGGTTCACTTTTCATCGAACTGTTGGAAACTCATTACACATATAATGCAGAAAATTTCACAGTTTGGGTTGGGGATTCAAAACCAAGTTGTAGATTTCTTTTTGAAATATTCTAGTTATTGCATTTTCTGTGAGAGCAGAGCGATGGATGAAAAACAAAATGCCGACAGGCATATCTGTGCAACAAATTTAACTTTTATGCTTTCATTATGGTTAAATCCCGCATTGCAATGTTAAGGATGTACAGAGTGAGTTAAAAGTAATGCACAAAATTCATATCTTCAATATTTGTTATACACCCTCTACGAGAGATACAGGGAAGTTGAGTTTTTTAATTCTAACGCAAATATTTTGTGCCTTAAATAGAAAGAGCTTTTGTTGCTCAATGATTTTGTCATTGATAGGTTTTCTTGGCAACCCTCCTTTATTATAGGGATCTGGGATGGTATGGATTAGCTTATTGAATTTTGAATTCGAATTTTTCCTTTTTCAAAATTGACCTTCGAGCCTTTTTCTACAAAATAGTAAATACCGAAGATTTAAATTTTGTGCGTTACTTTTTACACACACTTCAGATAATGATTCACCTCGATTTGAATTTTTCGAAATAAAACATTGCTTGTGACAATTCTTTATAACTGTTTTATTGTTTGAAATTTAAAAATAGTGAATTGCTTTTTCGACAGGCAGTAAAACCCTAACAACCCGTCAATTGATTTTCAACTACCCTCATTTTCTGGTAAGGAAATCGAGTGTTTTCTTCAACCCCTTAACTGCAACCTCCCTAAGACAGTTTTTTAAATGGAAAAATACCATGTGTGGGCTCGTTAGAAAGGCTCACAGAAAAGGGGCTCCTACCATAATCTTGCTTTTTTTAAAATTTTGTTGTTATCAAAAGACAGAAATCTCTTGGAAAAAAATTGATTTCTCAAACAATTTCTCAACGAGCCCACATGATATATGTTTGTACGTATTTAAAAAACAAAAGTCTTAATTTTAAGTTACTAGTTGAGAAACTATCGATTTCATTTTTTTTCGAGAGACTTTCGTGTCTCTTTTGATAATCACAAAATAACGAAAAAAAATTGTTTACGCATGGTATATACAATCGGACTCAACTAACATGTTTCAGCGTCACAAGAGACTTTTGTGTTTTTTTGATAACAAAATTAGAAAAAAAAATATTGGGGGTACCATTCAGTGAGCTTTCCAACGAGCTCACACATGTTATGTTTCCATTTGCAAAACGATGGATGGGGTTGCGGCTAAGGGGTTGAAGGAAAACACCTAATTTTATTGTCAGAAAATGAGAGTGATTAAAAACCAAATTACGGGTTCCAGCGTTTTCATTTTGAGTTATTCGTTGAAGGAATATTAATTTCATTACTGACTTGTGCCCAACTACTTGAACAGTAATTGAGATCAAACAATTCAATCGAAAGTAAAGATGATCAACAATCTTCTATTTGGCTTTTTCAACTACTTTCAAATTGTTACAGAATTACAATTCAATACATGGAAGAATTTTCAATTCTGTATTTTTAAAATCAGTCGATTGAAATCAAAAGTTATAAGAAATGGGACTAGAATTTCGTAATGACTTTCATTGGTTGTAATTTCAAGGAAAAATGTGAATGAGAACGGATAGAATTTTTTTACCTACAAAATATGAAAGTTGAACCAAAAGAGCGAAATACATGACTAAAAAAATTCATCAGCATGGAATACTGTTTGTTATAACAATTTGTTGAGTACATCCTTGATTCAAAAATCAAAGACATCAAATTGCAATTTCTGTGTTACAACACAGGAAATTATTAGCCATTCTAAACGCAACTAGGAGGATAGATAATATTCAAATTTCGGATTAATCTTGTATGATATCATCGTTTTATTTTGATTATGTGTGCATAAATTTTTTATGCAGTGAAGGCATCCATTATTTTGGTTCTTTATTTGGTCACCAATCCAAGTAATAACCGTTACTGAGTATCATCAGACTCAAATTGAGTTATCACAACCATCCAAGAGCAATTTCCTCATTACGGTAAATGGATACGAAGAGTCCCATCTATCCTTCCTTTTTTTCAAATTCCTTTCTCTTTCGTTCTTTACCCCATCTCAATGCGATAACCAGAATTTTCATAGGTATTTATTAATTAACTTTCTGTTTGTAACTCTTTGAACTGATCGCAGTTCAGTATTCATTGAGTTAATAACTATGTTACCAAACTTCAGTCGATACGTCAAATGAAACAAAAAAAGAACAATTTTTTCAATTCAGCCCTTCTCGAAATAATCGACCATTTGTTTTTTACACCTATCTTCGCTTAAAGGCACTAGTAACTGTTGTGTTATTGAGGCTACAAAATTTCCAATCACAGTATGAGAAAGTTTATTAATTCTACTTGCTGGGATCTAGATGCACTATTTTGCTTCTTTTCTCAACGTTATCTCATAAAAAAGTGCGCTGAAAAAATTTTCACGATAAAAATGTAAAATATGTTACTGACAAATTTTGAGTTGAAATTTGGGAAGTCTATATAGTCCCCAGAAATAGCAGCAATCTGCATATCAAATTGCCTCACAGTAATTGTCTGAAATTTTCGTATCGCCAATAAAACAAAATCTTCAGGCAGAGAATAAAATTCCAATTACCTATCTCGAACTTTTTTCATGCTTTTTGATATTATGTTTGATGTATCTTCCCGAAGTTTGATAAAATTGTAACTAAAAAACATGTAGATTCCGGAGAACAAAATGTTCGAGCTATCGTTAGATACGTAAAATGACATTAAAATTTTGATGATGATGTGCAACTGACTACCTTCGTCAGTTAAAAACAACAGTATCTTTGAAGATTGTTGTGTAATCCGGCTAATGCTTGATAGAAAGTCTGAGAGAATAATCTGAAATATGACTATGAGTTTTGCGTTGGATGTGTCATGACCTGTAAAACATATATCGATATCAGTAGAAATTGTTTTCAGTTTCATTTTAATGACGATTTTCGATAGATGAAAATATTTGGATTTTTATTATTCTGACAGTGAGTATATTTTTCCCTTTTTCTTTTTTTTTTTTTCTAAACAGGTGTCTTTGATTGACCTGCTTCGGTTTTACACAACATTCTATTGTTTTTTCAATGTTTTCTATGGCCTATTTCTTTGTTATGAGTGTTGAATTATAGTGTATAGTGTGTAATGTTTTTCATTTATACAAATATTGTGATGTTCATATTCCATTTCTTCTTTTGTCATATGTCACTGTTTATTTTTTTTTAGTCTGAAGAAGGCACAATAAAGTGCCGAAACGTCGTGAAGGAATAGTTGCGTTGGATTTTTGGTTCTTTAGACCGATATTTCCCAATAAGGATAATCTAAAATGATGGAAATATCAAAATAGATCCTATAATAACTTTTTCATCATCAAATGTTTCACGTCGAGAAATGTTACCAAAGTGGAGTAATTGCAATAAAAATATTCTGTCAAAATCTGTATGAGCTGTAACTATGTTTCCTAGGAAAAAATAAATCTCGAATATTATGTGAAGGATTTTACGATTTTATAATTAAAATTTGTATCATTTTCCAATGGAATCATTATAAGTCCCTATTATTAAATCTGCATTATTATACCCCGATCACGAGACGACTAACGTTTGAAGATTACAGCAAAAATCCCGACTTTAAGTCGACGTCCAGACACCAGACATATAAGTTGGGATTCAATAATTCTCACACACCTGCGGGAGTTTGGGATATGAAATGTATTGCTAAAATCGCGTGCTTGTTATATTTTTCGAAAACATATTGAAGAAAAGAATTCATCTGCATTTTTCCGAGTCGTATAGAGAGACAAAAGTCACTCTATATGTGTTATTATGGGTCAACAGCTCATAGTTGGAGTCCCTCGAACGAGAAGTTTTTAATGCGTTTTTCGCTTTGTCCGATTCTTAATATAGATTGTAATACATTGTCAGCGAAAAAGGCGCCAAGGAGTCGACAGCCAACAATCGTTCACCCTTCATCGAAAGGGGTAAATATAGAAACCATAACAACGGTTGACCGACCACCCACAATACCGTTTTGCTACTCGTTTAGTTACGTTTTACCGCAACGCCATGGAATAGTTAATGATTTGTGAACTGGATTTGTTGCTACGTTTATTCCTTATCGCTCGAATGGCGATTGAATTGCTAAAACGTGAATTTTGCTATGTAGACTCAGATTTCATGTTGCAATAAATTTATTTCACAACATTTGCCAGAATGGGCTTTTAAGTTTTCGATTATAGCCGCAAAAATCTGCTGATTAATTATTTCCATTACGACTACGTGTCGTTTCAGGGTGAAATATTGGATGACAAAAGAAAACCGAAACAGAGTCCCTTCTGAAATTGGCACCTACAAAATATCGCGCGGTTATTTAAATATTTAATGAGAAAGGATTTCCAAAGATTATAGAGTATAGGAAACGCCCTCATATCTCTAGTACTAAAAACCGACTACATTTTGGCCAGTGAAAACACATTTGACAATGAGGTGGCGCTGAAAACGCAATACATAAAAACTTTTTTATTACAGTTTTCTGTTTTTTAATTGAGGGGTGCGAAATTCGAATTCTATTCCTTGTTTTGAATTTCAATATCGATTTTGTTTTGTGATCAGGATGTTAGTCTTCATCTAAACATTGTTTGGAATCATTTGATATCAATGAAAAACGCTGCTGGATGTGCTATATATTTTTATTTGCAATTTATAAAAAATTTACAAAAATTGAAATTATGGGCAATAAATGAAGGTTTGACTAGGACACTAAAGTATATGGTGATCTGCTATACGTCGAAGGTGTTATTTCTGTGCAATAGGTGCACAGAATAGGTGGTTTTGAATTAATGAATGAATTAATTGAATTTGTAAAATATACATATATCAGAAATTATAATAATATGAACCAATATTCACTATACCATCATAGCATACACATTCCAGTTACTTACATATGTAGGTATTATTTATAGAATTTTCAGAACCACACAAAAAAACCTTACAGAGATATACAAGACCTGTATGTCAGTATAGTTTCTTGGTGCTCTTTTTATGATTTCCTTATGATATGGTCTCTTTATAACACAATATAAAAAATTGATTAATGAATGAACAAAACATTCACACCAGGTTTTATAAATCTTTGACTTTCCAAAAAACAATTTGGCAATCACTCGGTTCCCAAATGGAAATCAATAAAACCTCTGCATTTCTGAATATATTGAAAGAGTAGTAATTGACAATCATTGAATGGACCTATAAAGATCATAATTTCCCCTTAATAGGCTGTTCATGCAAGGGATGCTTTCTGCATACAACAATTTACGTGTTCTCAATTGACCTGCAGTAAAATGTTCACTGCACATGGTGTAGTAAGTAGTGTTTGCTGAAGTCATTGTCTTCACGCCCTGAGAATTTTATTTACTTCGGAGAACTGAAAATTAGAATCAATGGACAGATTCACATGTTACGAGTTTTAATACTTACGCTTCCATTTTCCTTAGTTGAGTGAAAAACTTAATCTCGGAATATCCATTTTATTATTTGATACACAGTTGTATGTTATTTCCTTGGGAATTTAGGGAATAGAACACAGAACTAAGGTCTGTGTTTAAATAACGACCTACCTTCACCCTAGTTATTACAGCACATACCGTAATCAACGAGTAGAAAGACATAAAGTCATATCGAATCAAATGGCTCACACAACACACGACAAATGACAACTGGAAATGGAAGCAGCACTGAGACAAATTCAGATCGGAAAAGACCAAAAGAAGCCTGAGAAAATTGAGATTTTCGACGTTTACCAATCGCAAATGATAACAAATCCACGTCAATTTAACGGAACTAACTACCGAAAGTGAGCAAAGATTATAGAGTATAAAGATGAGAAACGTAGCAGCTAGAGTTATGTGAGCGCCATCTGTGTGTCAAATGTGTTTTTAAGACGCCAGGACTGGTTAAAATATTAATTCGATTTCCATTTGCAGAAACATATGAAATTTTGTAAGATTTCAGATGTCCATTTTGATCAAAGAGATTTAGAATGTTTTGATTCTCGTACCGATTTTTGTTTATCTAGCTCGTTCTAGTTGCTGATTATTGAATTTTTTATCTCATTTCTTGATGAAAAGTGGAAACCACAAATTATCGTTCGAAAATTATTGAATAGTGAAGAACTGTGGATCAAATAATAAAATGGATTTTCCGAAATTAAATTCTTTACCCAACTAAGGAAAATGGAAGCATAAGTATTAAAACTCGTAACATGTGAATCGGTCACTCATTGATTTTTATCTTCAGTCCGCCAAATTGGATAAAATTTTTAGGGCGTTAAGATAATGACTTCAGCAAACACTACACCATGTGCAGTAAACATTTTACTGCAAGTCAATTGAGAACTGTTCATCCACGTAAATTGTTGTATGCAGAAAGCATTCCATGAACGGCCCATTAAGGCGAAATTATAACATTTATAGGACCATTAAATGATTCTCCGTTGCTACAATATATTCAGAAATGCAGGGGTTTTATTGATTTCGATTTGGGAACCGAGTGACTGTCAAATTGTTGCTTGGAAAGTCAAAGTTTTATGAAACCTGCTATGGGTGTTTTTCAAGGAAAAATTTTTTTTTTCGAAAAATTAGTTCAAAGAGAGTCATACAGTATGTGCACTTTGTCATGGCTCATTTACTTTGAGACGATGGTACCTGATGAAATTTGTCACCGAATGGAAGTCGACCATTACAGTTTTGTTCATGCACAACTTTCAACCCCTACGAACCCTTTAATTGAAAAAAAAATGGAGTGACATTGGAAATTCATTTCGGCATTGAAGTACCACCCGAAGAATCATTGTGCATTACAAGGTAAGTTAAATTAAATGTTCAAAATGACCACCATCGTTCTGGATGCAATAATCAAAGCGCTTGGGATTGAAAGTGGTTGAAAGTTGTGCATAAAATTTCATCAGGTACCATCGTCTCAAAGTAAATGAGCCATGACAGAGTGCACATACTGATAACCTCTTTGAACTAACGAATTCTTCCAAAAAAAAAATTTTTTCTTGCAAATTTTTGCACATACAAAGACCATGCCAAAAAAGTACCACATGACCCACTTTCCCTATTGAAGAATTTAGAGGGTTGATGGGGATGTTAAAGGGTGCAACAAAAATCCTTCAAAAATGCATAAAAATTCAGTAAAAGTGAAACAAAAATTGACCTTTTTCAGGATTTTGTTGCCAAATATTTTTGTTCTGAGTAAATGAATTTGTTCCATAATTTTGACGCGCACTGTATAATTTCTTTGGAAAATCAATTGCGCCACTGAGTAGTAATAAGAGATACCGTTAGAATACTATACGTAAATATCCATTAGGCTCATATAATTCGCAAGCAAAGGAAATTTATCATTATTCGGATGACTTCATTCAATCAAAGAGATTATTCATTTTGTAGGCACTTCTGAACTATTTCTAATCACATATCTTAAAAACTGGGTTGCAAAGTCAATTTATAACGATAACGAGATATTCCTAATTGATGAATTGTAAAACGCGGCGATTTCCTGCGAAAAATTCAAATATTTCTTACCACTCCCCTGATAACTCATTTCACTCAGTCCTATGTGTCAGTGAACTGAAATGACACATTATTTCGTGGACGAAGATGATAACAAAAACACGAATGTTTATTCCGAGAATATTCCATGCAAAATAAATTTGTTTGCAACTATCTCATGAGTCACGAGATTAAAAATCATTATGGATCATTGATTAGGCAAATGACACACACACATACATTTTCTTGGTCACGAATTTCTTGTACTGCCAATCACTGAACGAGATTTCGTCGAAAAATTCATGATTCGTCACTTTCAATATGTTTTAACATTGTACCATTTCATAACGAAGATATTGAAAAAGGCGTCATCAAGTTAGCTATGGAATTTTGAATGTTGCTACAAAACTTTTTTGATTCAGATGTACCAATTTGAAAAAATCAATGGAACTCTTAGAAACCATAATGAAATGAAATACCGAGGCCAAAAATTACTTTTCGCTATCGATGAGTTGAATCGGTACTATACCCATCCCTATCTGTGATCCGTGCTAATTCACTTTTACATTTGCGTTTGGTAACCGTCTAAAATCTAGATTTTCTCAAAATCAACATTTTCTCTAATTTCTCATCTGACTTCATGGTCGAGATAGACTCTTGTTTAGTGTTTTCGCGGTCGGTGCAAAGCTTTGGACGAATAGACCATTTTCCCAACCCTCTAAATCAACTAATTTTTCCCTTTTTTGCCTCTACCACTCAGTGCTTACGAAATTAATTCATACCGAACATATTCTTGATTTAGGAAATTTCAGCTCTGTTGAAAGACCTGAATAATTTTAACGACTGGATTTCCAGCAAGTCAACAAAGTAGGCTTAACATTGATATAGCTGAAAAATTATCTGAACTCCACTCCGATTTTATATTACGACTGGAGGAATGCAATTCGTTTATAATTGTGTTTAATAATCCATGCAGAATCAGAGTAATAACTCAGATGAACAAAATCCGAACAAACAGAGGTTCATTAATTGGAATAATCAATTATGAAATTTAATGTCTCTGTTTGTTATGCTTTCTACGTTTTTCACAAACGAAAATATTTATCATACGTATCAAAGATAATATAAGGTAAAACATCGTTTCTAAAATGTCGATCTTACCACAAACATGAATAAGAACTTTTATAGGTTATACCTGTAGAAGTAGAAATAAATCATTTTACCAAGCGTTTGCCCAATAAACAAAATATGCACTTCATTTTTTAATCGCATTGAATTAACTTTCACACGTAAAAATTGAAATAGGTACTAAATATGAAGGTGAAAAGTTGACGATACAGAAGGTAACTTTAAAGGCCCAATTTTTACGACCGAATAAATCGATTACAATGTTTGCAGGAGTTATCAGCTTTTATTTTTGTACGCATCTACTCAAATTCATTCAGAAAGACTCAGGTAAACACTGCATAAGGTTATGAGCTTTACCGCTTCTGTTCAAATTTATAACATAACATAAGTTGTACCAAAATTGTCTACTAGTGCTTTTGAATAGTGCAGAGGGTGATAAAAACCAAAGAATTACCTACATATGTAGCGTTTGTCAAATGATTAATGATCGAAAAAATTTATTGAGGGTGTTGAACCCCTCAGAAATGGCCAATTGATAATCATAACTTCCGATAGGAAAACCCTTATTAATTCAAAATTCTGCATATGCCTTACGGGCACTAAGACATTTTATCTCATACATGGATTAGGTAGATTCACTTAGGGTACCTCCAAAGGGTAAGACACCTTTTTTGAAATAATTCTTGTTATTATTTTTTTTAAATACGCACTTCAAATGGGGTGATATTGATAACTTTTTAGAGTTTACATTTAATTACAATACTTCGAAACTAGTTCATTAGAATGCCTAATGAAGACGTTCAGGATATCCAGAAAATTTCATTTATTTATATACAGGGTGAGTCTTTGACCCGTACGAATATTTTAAAAGTAGATTTTTGAGGTCAAAACAAACACTTTTCATTCGGCCCTGATAAAAAGATATACGTCCAGTTGCAGGAAAGTCCATTAAGATTTGATGTCCTATCAAAATTTAAAACTGTAATTTTTGAAGGGGAAAATGGAGTATTAAGATTTTAATGAAGTATTAAATTTTAATGGACTTTCCTGCAACTGGACGATAGCCATTTTAAGTTTTCATAATGAACTGTTCTCCAACCCTGGAGAAACAAAATTACCCTCAGAATAACTAGCTAAATCTGTGACACTAGGTACACATCTGCGGATCTTTCAAAGAGTGTTGTATTCAGCCAAGCATATTTTTCAAATTTCACAGATACTTTTTAATTTTTCAACATCAAATTACTCGAGACCGGCGCATTATACGAGAAAATATGAAGAATACTTTTATTTCACGAAGAATTCAAATATTCATTAAATAGCGTCCAACTCAGTTTCAAGAGTTGGGTTCTTTGAATTTTTGGTATTTTTACGTCATAATGGAAAACTGGAAGACGAGGGTGATATCCCGTGTTCGAAAAAGATTAATCAAATAAATGAAAAACTATATTCTGAAATTGATTTCATTCGATAAAACTGTTTGTGAGTTAAAGACTCACCCTATATAATACTTGGTCAGTTCACCATTCTGAAAGTCATACTCAGTTTAGGGTGACATTGATAAGTACAACATTTTTGCATTTTATCAAGTGGTTTATATCCAAAATTTATCACAGTAAGGCATAATCTCTTCTTTTCAATTTATTTTTTCAAGAATGATGCATCTGGTTCTAGTGTCTTTGATAATCCTCTTATTTTACATCGGTTATCAAAGTCACGCTTCAAGATCTAGATTCAAAATAACACTTCATTGGACTATCTCTGTTAAAGCGAAAACGCTTTGATTGGTATAAAAAAAACATGAAAAATGAACGGAGGAAGGTTACCTTTTCGACTAAGCATGAAGCGGATGTCACAACTGATTCTACAAAATTAACATCGGGCATCAAAGTACCCCGAAAAATAAATTTCACCACTTTTGACAGTATTAAAATTATATTATTCTTTGCAGCTTTTTCCTGACAAAAGATACTCTTGATGTATCATCCATAAATTAACTGTTTTCGAGTTCATAAGACATAGGCCACTTGATTTTTAATATTATATCATCCTAAGAAATATCGTTTGACATTTCCGATTCACCTTGTACCCTATAATATTAACTATCAGTATTACTATATCTAGTTCAAATGCTTCTAATGATAATCAAGTTTTTGTTTATAGTGAATTTATATGGAAAATGTTGAATGTTGACGATAATTACTTGAAAGGATTTAGTAATATTTAGACAATGTTACTAATTTAGAGGGTTGGGAATTCGCTATCTGTGATCGAAGCGGTGCATCTTGAGGGCCAAACGAAAGACGAATAACCGGAGCATGCCCAGCATATACTCTTGACCCAGGATCCAGCTCGGAAATAAGAAAAAAAAAAGCTTCAGAAATTCGAGATTTTTCAAGTTCACCAAACGCAAATGTAAGCAAATCTACGTCAATCGTCAGTTTGACAAAAGTGAGGTTAGCATCGATCACAGACAGGGGTGGGTAGTACTCTTCGATAGCGAAGAGTACTCGGAAGAGTAGCAGAATTTTTGGCCTCGTTATTTATGAAATTTTATTATGGTTTTTACAACAGATCTGTCCGAAAAGATGGATCTCCTGGCGTGATTATCATTCTTATGACAATTTATACGCCTGATGGCAATAATTTCAAACAAGGTATTTCTCCCAAGAAAAAAGCACTTTAATTGATTGATTGACGAGTTGTTAAAAAAGTCGACCCATAACTAGGTAGTTAATATCCGAGACTGTCCACAAGCAACCGAATATCCTGTCCATCGTGGACGAAAGCACCGTTTCCGGTAACGATGCAGAAGGCTCAACAAATCATTCATTGTCATACTTCCATACATGATTCAACGACCGAGAATCCTCAAGTACTTTATTCGGTCCTTACGGGTCAGATAATAGGCCGGATGTGGATGAGATAAGAACTAATAGAGTGGAAGAAATACTTGCGTATTAAATCCATTCAATTTGTAGTATTGATTCTGATTCTTTTAGACTCTCACGTGGGAGGAGTGCAACGACTCCTGGAGCGTTTCACGACTAGTGACTAAATGATTTTCACGATCTGAGTGGAAATTTCACTTGGGATTTTCCAGGATTACTCATCAATCTATAACACATTCAAAGAAAAATGAGAAAGAGAAAAAGGAAAATCTTCTGCTTGTTCCAGAACCAGATCTCCAAACCATTTTGCCTAAATTACTGTTATTTGAGGATAGGTACTCATATTTTCATTGACATATTTATTTCTACACAAGAACCATTCATATGCTTAAAAATTAAGAAATTTCATAATTTTATATCAAAAGAACAAAAATCTAATGTACAAAAAAGCCAGGTTTACTTCGATCCCCATCCAGCCAATTTTTACACACCCCTGAAATAAACAGCTAATGATTTTTATTTCATTCGGTAGAGTATCAAATACCTAGAAAAAGTACAAGCTTTCATTTTGAAAGGTTTTGTATATACAGGGTGACTCCTGACGTAAGGGACAACGGCTAAGTGGAGTTTTATGGTTTTTAAATCTCCCATAAGGGTATTCGTTTCAGAGATATAGAGTGATTTATGAAAAAATGCTCAATCTATAAACACATATCTTCGTTAATATGGTAAAATTTTGGCTGATATTTCACAAGTTTGTTCCTATAGGCATTCACCGTCAGCACATGAAGAAAAAATAGAAAAAATGGCAGGCTCCTATTCAAAAATTTCAATTTACTTGTCAGGTGAGAAGTATCACACGGTATATGAGATGAAATAAATTCAAATAGAAATTTGAAAAGAGCGGAAAAAACTGATGAGAAATCTGTTTTTTGTTTGAATGGCACAAATTTTCTATTGTTTTTATGATATGTTGAATTCAGAACATTGAAATATTTTTATATTCACATCATGAAAAATAATATTCCTGATAGAACAAACACTGAATTCGAGGCGCTAGAATGAGCCTGGCTTCAAATATTCCTTGAAATCTCAAAATCCATTTTTATCAATTAATCGTTTGATATCATAAAAAATTCCGTATATTGGATAAAACAATGTTTTAACCCCCCCAGAAACTGTTAGAAGAAATTTTGTTCTTATGAAGTTTACATTATTTTGATGAAGAGTAAATTTTGTTGGAAACATACCAAGTGGATTATTGTTCCCTATTTTTCAGTTTAGTAGAATGAACAGGAGTTCTGGAAGTAATTAAAGTAAGTCAAACTTTCTTAGGCGAGATGTGCAGGGCGTAGTGAGAACAGCTCTGTTAGGGGGCACAATAGACCTTGAGGGCGCCGTGAGATGTAACCCCTTCCTAAATATCAACTATCTTTGACTCGAATTGAGTTTTTTTATTTTACCAGGAATATTATGTTTCATGATTGGAATATAAAAATATTGTAATATTCAACATATCATAAAACCAATAGAAAATTTGTGCCGTTCAAACAAAAAACAAATTTCTCATCAGTTTTTTCCGCTCTTCTCAAATTTCTATTTGAATTCATTTTATCTTATATACCGTGTGATATTTCTCACCTGACAAGTAAGTTGAAATTTTGCCAGCCATTTTTTCTATTTTTTCTTCTTTTCCTGACGGAGAATGCCTATAGAAACAAGCGTGTGAAATATAAGCCAAAATTTTAGCATATTAACGAAGATATGGGAGTTTATAGATTTAGCATTTTTTCATAAATCACTCTATATCTCCGAAACGAATACCCTTATGGGACATTTGAAACATTTGAGGGGATGTTTCCTTCATTTTTCCGCTATGCAGGGTGATTCACTCAGACTGTCCACAAGAAGTGGGAGAACTAGGATCAATATCGAGCTGAAAATTTGGACGGACAGGTTTTTTACATTGATGTATTCGAATTCCAGTTATACCGGAAACTGCTTACTACTTTCCCATTTCAAACGTCACACTCAGTATTATATGGCACCATTACCGATTACATTCAAAGATAATTTCAACAATGTGCCATATACTGTTATCAACCTATCGGTATTGCTGCAAAAAAATTTAGTGGTTCTTCATATTTCGTAGAATAACTTTGGCCGAAAGCAAATAAAATAGAATTGCCATATAATCACTGAAAACCTCTTACTACAGGTTTTTTTTTTGTCATCATTGCACAGGGTATTTATGGCAAGTTAATCAATCCCGACATATCAAAGCTACGAAAATTAATATAAGTTCAAAAAGAAAACATATATTTTATGCCCGTATCGATTCTACACTAAAAAAATATGATAGGTGAGCATCTGAAATATCCTGCATACCCGAATCGAATAATTTTTGTTTTATTCAAATAAGTCGGGTTTTACTTGTTCAGCAATGATTTGCTCTATGCATTTTCATAAATATGCCACGTTTTTTGGAATAATTCAGAGCTCGAAGTTCAGAATTATTATGATATTTTTTGAAGACATCCACAATCCACACCAGCTATGTACATATGTAGGTGAGAAAAAACACAAAGCACTGAAGACGATGTTTACTTCATGTTTTTTTAAACGATAAACTAAGATCAAAAGATTAATTAGCAAGAAGTATTGTGGTGACATATCATAAAAATTCCAAAATTCGGAAATTAAATTAATCATAGAAGGAAGACAATCAACAGAGCAAATTATCGCCAAACTGATGAACTTTTTCAATTAACTTGAGTTACTCATAAACTACTCGATGTGGGTATAGGGGATGTTGCAGACGCAGTTGTTGTTTCCACCTCCAGTTAATGAGGTATGAGGTATATGGGTCTTCATTTGAATTCATTGAGTTTTAGCGGTCTACGACAATCACCCTGTATGTTCTAGTACGACACGACCCCTAATAAACTGTTATTATTATTATAATGAATTTGTATATTTATAAATTTTCGAATTTCCCTCGTCTACCCCAACAAAGAAGTGCCCTAGACTCCAGTGTATTTCATTCGCTTCAAATTGCAGCTTTCCGTATAGAAGAATAGCGAACTTTTTTCGCACACTCATCAAATTCATTGAAGCATATAATTTTCCCTTAACCGAGTAACCCGTGAAGTCGGATGTCTGACAAGTTTCTGTCTAATGGTTCTGTCACTTCCTGCGGAAGGTTAACGTTCTACCCCAGTCTCATGTAACTGGCTTAATTATCGCCATCATAATCTGTTGCTACTGGCAGCCCTGAGATGGCACAGCATAAACACAAGCTAATGAAAGCTTTGTTTACGTTTGAAGGCGAGAAGAACAAGCATTCCACTAACGTTCACAGTGTTTTGTGTCAAATATCAGTTCGCGTTCATTTACGTGTAAGGAAGGAAATGGTCGCTCGAATGGCTCGATGAAATATTGAAATAAAACGGAAATTACAAATTGCATCGAAGTCGAAGGCCATTAGAATTTGTGCAGGAATATTTTTATTTCGTTATCTTTAAGAGCTTCGAGTATCCTAATTTTTCTGAAAACAAAGACATATCACGCTTGTCTTATAAGTTAATTTAATACTCGTAAATGAATAGTTGCCAAAAATTGTTAGGGGTGATAATTTTTCAAAAATAGTGTCATTCTTTCATATAATTTTTCTAAGAAACCCCTGTTTAGATACATCTCCCTGAATGGCACCTGAAAAGCAAGTTTTAATTTTCTTCTACGAAATCAGAAAACTGACAAATCAAATCGAGCAAACACTCTATTTTAGGACAATAAATCTAGGTGGTGGTCCCCCATAAAGCCAACTTGATAAATTATTTGTTCAAAATGAATAGGTATGTCAAAAAAATTTTTCAATGGCATAATATAAATGAGAAAACAATTAAATGGTTTGGCTTTTTCTACTATGTATTTGCAATTATCGGGGAATACCACTGACGTTTTTTTTTTAATTGCTTTCTCGATTCCATAGAAAGTCTTCTAAATTTGAAATGTCAATTTTCTGGTTCACAATAAAAAAAATTGAAAATTGCTTTTCAGGTGTCATCTTTAAAGGGGTGTTTCTAAGCAGCCAAAAAAAAAATATAAAGACCGACACTATTTTTTGACAAGGAATCAATCCTAACATTTTTTCAGAAATATTCATTTACAAGAAGTATTATATTTATAAGACGAGCGTGATACATCTTGTTATCAGTAGTCCACTAGGGAACTGTATCTATAACAGGGCTGCTTAAAAAAAATAATTCATATTAAAGACCCATACTATTATTTTACAATGAACACTATTAGTTGAAGTGTCTGTGATGCAAGGAATTACTATTTCAGTAATCAAGATTCGGCATATTTTTATAAAATAAAGCTAGATATAGAATATTTCTCATTTGATATACAGGGTGAGTTTTTGACTCGTACAAATATTTCAACAGTTGATTCTTGAGGTAAAAAGAAACACTTTTTTCCTTTACCATTTTTTCCAAATCGGCTCGGTTTGAGATATACAGGCTGTTGGGAAGCAATAAAAAAATGTTATTTTTAGTTTTATCTCACAAACGGTTTCATCGAATGAAATGAATTTCGGAATATAGTTCTTCATTTATTTGATAAATCTTTTTCAAACACAAGATGTCACTCACGCCTTCCTCATTATGACCATTACGTACCATAAAAATACCAAAAACTCAAAGAATCCAACTCTTGAAACTAATTTGGATGCTAGCTTATGAATATTTGAGCGTTTTGTAAAATAAAAGTATTCGACATATTTTCTCGTATAATGCGCCATTTTCGAATAATTTGATGTCCAAAAATTAAAAATTATCTGCGAAATTTGAAGACTTAGGTACTTTGGCTGAATACAACTCTGTTTAAAAGATCCACAGATGTGTAGTGTCAGAGATTTAGCTAGTCATTCTGAAGGTAATTTTGTTTTTCCAGGGGTGGAACAGTTCATTATGAAAATTTAAAATGTCTATATCTTTTTATCATGGCCGAATCGGAAAAAATGGCATGGGCAAAAAGTGTTTTTTTTTTACCTCAAGAATCAACTGTTAAAATATTTGTACGAGTCAGACTCACCCTGTATATAATAAGCTTTTGAAAATGAATGCTATGTCATAAACCAGTTAGTAACATGATGATGCCTTATAAAAATGGAGAATGGTTTTATTTAAAACATCCCATTAGACTCTTTCATTATTTGAAGTAACTGATTTTTTAGATAGAACGTGGGTGGGCACCCTTCAAATTATTTCAATATCATAATAAGTAAGTAGTATCGCAGAGGTCGAAGATATCAGCACATTAAAGATTACATTCTCCATGCAACGAATAAAATTTGAATTTTATTTCGAAAACGTTTAATAAAAGACCTGCAGTGTAACCTGAAATGAATGAATAATCCTGAAACAGCTCATAGAACAGCTATGGGTGGTCTGAAAATTCGGAAAAAATTATCCTCTTCTCTTTCAGAATAATAACACCAAGTTGTTTACTTTCGTACTTTTCGTAAAATCTTTATGGAATATGCCAATAAGAATGCGCAGAACACAGTATGACAAGTTTCATCATAAAATATTATGAATAGATGTTTGGAAACCAGATATGTCACAAATTAAAAAAAATATGCACCTTTCTTACCGATTCCAAAATGGTGCAATGCTTCGAATGATGTAGTGGGGTTTTTTTAAAAAAATTCCAGAATCTTTTCATTTGGTTTCCTCAATGTAATAATTGGTATATCCCATAACGAAGATTTTACCAAGAAAAAAACGATGAATTTGATTTATTTGTAAGCGCTACACAGAGAAAACGTGGTGTAGTGAAATTTTTTTCAGAGACTTTTTCTCGGGTATAGAATAAACTGTGGTGAATTTTAAAATGAGTGGTAATTCATAATAGTTTTTTAAGCTCAATCGAAGAAATATAAAATTAAAGTTTCGCAATGATCGGTTGCTATATGTAAATCTTGCTCAGTAGCCAATCATCCCTATTTCGGTAGTTTAAATGCGGTTTACTATTTTTTTGTTGAGTCGATTTTCTTGCTGGTAATCGAATCATTTACATTAAGATTCCAGAGACTCGACGATATGAATAGAAGCGCAGATAACGTGTTCAAAACCGCATAAAAATGTTAAATTGCAACGCAATAAACGCTATACCTTCATTAATTTTATGTAAACATGTTTTCCATTATTTATGAAGCAGTGTTATGGAATGAGACACCTCGTTGTCTGAAAACCTACAATGATCAACAAGATTTATGGATCTGGAACATTGATAGTGATAATGGCACTACAAAATTTGGGATTCAGATGTCACTGAAACCATAAAATAAATTTGTTTCCATGGTTAAGCATTCCAATTAATTGACTTTTTGCGGATAATTACCGCGATACAAGCAAGCGGCTTTTGTATCTTTTTTGGCATCGTTTGACCCACTTGAAAGTTACATTTTTCGATATTTTTCGAATTTGAGCCATTTCGTGCTGAAAAAACGTTGCTTAGCTCCCAGAGAAAATTCCAATATTTCCTAAAATATACATCTGAATGAAACTGATGAAAACAATATATGTATTTGGTTTTAGAATAACGTTTCGAAATTGTTTGTTGTTTCAGTTTGGGAGAATTTCGCATTGTAATTTTAGATTTTTAAAAGTCAATTTTTGATTGAAAAGAAATCGGTGAGTAATTGATCAATCTGTGAAACGAAACTGTAGGTTAATTAGGTAATCAAGGAGCCTGTACATTTTTATTTTGATAGAGCGCTTATTTTAATTTTCCTCGTGAAAATACCAAGATGCTTCTAAGTTGCATTGGCATATACAGAGTGAAGTGAGTAAAAAATAATGCACAAAATTCATATCTTCGTTATTGATGATTTTGTAGAAAAATACTGGAATGCATTAATTTTCATTTTGAATTATTATCAAATTACATAAATAAATTTTGCATGTATTTTGTATGTATAATTGGGGTGTGTCATGCACCCTCTATGAGTTTTTGAGTTTTTTTTTTTAAATGACAACCCTAAATTATTTACTAGAAATGCATAGAACATTTGCTGCAGAGGTTGATACAGCCATTGATGGATTTTTTATCAACCCTTTATTATAGATATAGAGGGTGTACCTAAGTAAGTGTAAAACATTTACGGAGGTGATTCCTCATCGAAAAAAAGATAGGATCTTTCATATAAAGAAATTTCATTGGAGCATTCCTTGTTAGGATACAGCCCCTTGAAGGGGTACATAAAATTTGTATAACAATTTTTTTCACAAACACTAAAAAAGTTACAATATTGAAATTAACCTGACGTTTTCTACTACCAAAAAGACACTTAGCCAGTAATTTATTTGGTTTACCCCTTGGTTGTAAGGGGTGGAAAACGCAACCCCTAAAATTTATTTCAAATGTAACTTTTGTCCTATTATTTGTTAACCATTTAAAAATTTATTTCCGATAGCCTATTTCATTCTGAAAAAAAAATTTTTCTTTGGTTTTTTGCCCAAAATAAACCAGTTCGCAGCAAAAAATTATTTTACGAACAACTACATTACATCGTCATAAATGCGAACTGGAATTATTGTTATTTTGTAGTTAGTACCTGCATTAAACGATTAAAGGGTAATTAACAAAACTAATTTATTAATAACAAAACACACAACATGTAGAAATCATAGTAAATGTTCAATATGTCTACCTTCAGACATAACGCGTTCATGTACCCCCTTTAAGGGGCTGTATCTTAACAAGGGATGCTCCAATGAAATTTCTTTATATGAAAGATCCTATTTTTTTTTCGATGAGGAATCACCTCCGTAAATGTTTTACACTTATTTAGTTACACCCTGTATAGGGATGAAATGGCAAAACCTAGTGAATTCGAATTTTCACTTATTATGTATTTTGATTTGTTACAGAAAACTGGCCTTCTTCGTTGAGTAGTATTTGATAGAAAAAGAAAGAACATATCAATTGAAAATTTTTTTTTAGATAATTCATCCGATTCACCAATAACCGCCCTACGAAAAAAAAGTATTTTGATAACTTTTCAAAAAAATCAATCACTTCTTAACCTTAAGTTTTATTTCACAAGTGTAAGTCATTACTTAAAAAAAGTGAAACTCTTGATTCAATAAATTTTCATCCCAGTGTTAAAAAAAACGTTTGCAAAAAATTACCATCCACCTCTTTTAGAGGGTATATGACAACAAGCGTTCAAGCATTTTTCCAACACTGTATTTAAAACTTTGAAGAAGTAATGAGAGAGAAAAATTGTACGATTCTAATTTCGTCAATCAATTCAAAATACTAATAAAATCTTCGTCGACATCTTCCCCAATATTACGTGAGTATTTGAAAGATTCTGACATTTATTTCTTTATAAGTGATCTGACCAGGAAGAGTTTCCGCATATTATTATACCGCATTGTTTGCGCAGATAAATCTATTTGCAGCTGGATCTCAGCTACATAATTCTGTCACCTATTCTTGAGACAATCAATAAACCTAGATTTAATGATATCTAGTCGAAACTAACCACAGTAACCACTCATAAAAACGTTATTTTCCTCTCGCCCCGCTACTGCAAATCATTATTTCTGCATATATCATGGATCCCTCCCCTTATATATTGACATGAATGAGTCATCGTAGCAATCTTTGGAATTTCCGCTTTTCCATGATTCAGCCAGTGCGTTACGCCGACGTGGCAGGACGGAACTACACGATCTGATTTTTTTTGTCAATTTGACTAAACTCCCATTTTTCATTGAGGATGATCATCCAGGCTTCCATGGGAAGTGAAACTACGCTTTGCATTCTAACGAGAAATTAATTGGATTCGAACCGATTTAAATCATAGAAACTTTTACCTGTCAGTTTCGCGTATGCATTTATAAACCGGAACATAAACTTCCGAACGGAATATTTATCATTGCTGGTTCAAGCCTTAACTGTTTATACTATTGTTACCGATTGTGAACTATGACGAATGTAGTTGGTAGTATATTGATTTCAATTTTTATTCTGACCAGAAAAGGGCAACATAATAATATACAGTGTGTCCCTGCATGACTTAGCGATAATTTAAGGGCGTCAAATATACCTAATTTTATCGACAAAAACACCCACATTGGGGGGTTTACGCCCGTATTTTTCGAATAGCCGCTATTTAAAATTTATTATTTTATTTTAGTTGACTCTTTCAAATAATATCGATTTTTTTGGATTCAAAGGTTATACAGATATAAAAAAAATGTTTTTTGAAACCTTTTATTGAAGTAGAACAATATGAGAACATTCAATTTAGAAATGTCATAAAAAAATTCTTTAAAAAAATTTTTGTAAAAAAATTTACTGATTTTCCTAGTAAATCCGCACTAGTACAAAAACTAACACATTGAAGTATAATTTTTTTTCAATGAGCTAATGCGCAAGGTTTTTAGCTACAAAACGACACCAACATCATTTCTGTAAGTTACATAATTTGAGAGTTATTGCTGTTGGTGTCGTTTTGTAGCTAATAACCTTGCGTATTAGCTCATTGAAAAAAAATTATACTTCAATGTGCTAGTTTTTGTACTATTGCGGATTTACCTACATTTTTTTAATCAAATTTTATTTTTTTATGACATTTTTAAGTTGAATGTTCTCATACTGTTCTACTTCAATAAAAGGTGTTAGTATTATCTTTCAAAAAACATTATTTTCATGTCTGTAGAACCTTTAAATCCAAAGAAATCTATATTATTTGAAAAGGTCAACCAAAATAAAATGATAAATTTAAAATTTCGGCTATTCCAAAAATAGGGGCGTAAACCCTCCTAGGTGTTTTTATCGATAAAATTAGGTATATTTGATGCCCTTAAATTATCGCTAAGTTATGCCGGGAGACACTGTATAGTGTATCACACTGACAGGCAGCATTAGAGAACAACAATTCCTCAGATAAAATTGTTCGTTTTTGTAATATTCATTCTTGAATATGAAATTGAATGAATTTTTCAGAAACAGAATAACCTATTTCGGATAGATCAAAAAGTAAAAAAAAAAGGTTATAAAGAAGAGTACTTAATCCCACTGAATATATGTTTGAGAGATTTTCTCACAACATACGGTGGGTTTTACATGCAGGTCACTGAATTTTGTGACTTATTCATTGTCAAATTTGAAAAATGGACCATGTATTTTTATGGGCCTATCCAAATGTGCCATCGTGAAAACTGTCAATGATGGCCTTGTATAGTTATTACAGAAAAATCATTTTTCACAAAAAATTTCTTGCAGGTTTTACTGTTTTCAATTTTGAATGACTGTTAATTTTACCGAAAACAGCAAAATTATTGTTGCACAAAATATTAAGAAAAGCTTTTCTCAAATTTTCAGAAAACTCAATCAAATATACTTATGAGTATAATGATACTTCTATATTAATTTCCAGCCATTGCATTCAAAATTATCATTTAAAATCGAAATGCGGAAATAATATCCATGTTGTCTATGATTGAATAAAAACTTGATGTCAAATGTGATCAAATGGATGAAACTAAAATATTTGACATCAAGTATTCATTAAAGTATCTAGACAACCTGGATATATTTTGCGAATGTTGATTTCATTATTACAGGGTGTTTCTAATAAAATGAATAAATAAAAAATTAACTTTATATTTATATTTAGAATTGGAAATTTATTAAGCTTTCAGACAATTTGAGAAAAAGTTTCGAAGTATATTGTGCAAGAATAATGCTGCCGTTTTCGGGAAAATCGTATGTTAAAATAAAATAAAAATTGTCAGAAATTGTCTCTATGCCATTCATGAACCGGTAGAATTTTTTTTTTCGTGAAAATTTCATGACTTTGTTGATGATGTATATGATATTTTTTTCGATAGCTCATTTGGATAGCCCTGGAAAAATAATATCAGGTTGATAGCCACATTTTAACTCTCGTCATTTAGTGATCTGCTCACGTGAAACAATCTGTACATAATAAAAATGATAACATGAAAATTTTGTTCAAATCAAATTTTCACCTCACATTTCCAATTACTACAGGAGTGGATGCTCCTACATCAACCAATAATAAATTTTATGAATTATTATTGTAAAATATCACTAATCACTATGTAATTGAATGAGAAATGATTATATTTCCTCGCCGGAGGTATTTCATTGTTTTGTTTCATAACGCACTTAATATGATATCCCAAATATGTTATGGAATTTTCGCTTGCATTTTTTATAACGAGTCGAATTGGTTTATGTTTCTTTTTTATTATCATGAAAAATTATGCATTTCTTTTATATTTAGATAGTAGCATTTTTTTTTCTATTTATTTTTCAACATATTGTGCTCTTGCTACAAGGTACGATAGCATTATTATTTTACCCAAAGTTCTGAATTTTTTGAATGAAATATTTTTGCTTCGTTAATATGATGGAATCGAGAAGAAAAAAATTAAAACCCCCTGAAATAGAGAAATTTATATTTTGGGCTGAATGATGTTTGCCTTGGCTCAATTCTATAGCATATGTGGAGGTAACTCGGAGAAATCAGAAAATGGATCCGAATAGCCCATATCCTCATTGGCGTATATAGAAGTAAGGGGCGACTGAAGACACGATACCCTGGAGAACTACGTCACCGGGACTTTGCAGAAACTCAAAAAAACATGAAAACATTGGAAATCCTCTAAAGACAATATTCTACAAAATTTAAACGCTTATTACCCTAACTCGTTTAGAATTTATCAAAATAAATGAAAAAAAATTAAGTCAAACACCCTGTATCTCCGAAGGGAGTAGGCATAGAAAAAAATTTCACTCCAAAAAAGTTCTCATTTAAACTAGAACTATCACTTCCTTGAGTTATTTCTTGGTCTCACTCTGTATATATAATAATAGAAGATTTTAAGAGGAATATCCCGGAATTATCGCTAATATCCCGGCAAAGCCGATCTGAGTCTTCTGCGGCATTATAATTAGCTTTTATGCCATTTCGAAACCGTAATATTCAATTTTAATCATCTTCAAACACAATGAAGCGCTGACTCTAATATTAATTACCTTGCTCGGAAAATGTTTATTAGAGTTCCGTTTCAATTTGTGCCGACAGACGTTCTGAAAATCAATTGATGAAAAAATCATGAAAACGCGAATTAGGGAGCTTCTTTATCCTATATCACATTTTATTCAAAAAAGAAATAAGGCAATTCCGCTTGACCATTAATTTTGACCTTTCTTTCAAATATCTCAAAACGGGTTCAAGTAAACATATTATTCTCAGCATAACCTCTTCGATACGTTTTGTTGAATTATTGAACTGGGAAAAAAGCGAACATAAGCTTTAACGTCATCAACAATAAAAAATGTTACCACTCCTTCTTAGAAGAAATCATTTTTGATTTTAATAATTTCTAAATGTTGTGAGTTGAGCATTGAAATAATAATAAAGAAAATTAGATTTTTATATTGTTTGGCAAAATTATTAAATTCTAATAACAAACTAGTGAAAATTAAGACATAACCCATTTTATCAATCAAGTTTGATCTCGAGTTTGATACTTTGAAAATAGCAATTTCATTATAGAATTGTCATCTTCAAATATTATTGATGAAGCAAAAGAGACTAGTAAATTGTTACAGTTTTCATCCAATTTGCAATGAAATATTACAGGGATATCTGTTCCATCAATTTCTAAAATTTAATTGGTTTCGAGCAGTTCTTTAATAGTAATTAGTTCTGCTAAAGTTCTGCTGAAAAGGTAATATATCAATTATTATGACAATACATTTCGTGTTTCTAGATCTTCAACGAATTTGGAAGGATATCTGTTTTTCATATTGAATTCTAGAATTTTATGACAAGTTCCAAAATGTGAAAACTGAAAATTTCAAGTGTATTGCACAATAACTTTTTTTTCTGTGTACGTTTTCAAACGTCTATTATTGGAAAGCACTGAAATATGAAATATCGTGCTGTGAATGATGAATAAAAGAATTGGTACATATGTATATACATACATAAGTACTTTCATTGTACTATCATAGATGAAATTCCGCTTTGTTGATTTTGTATTATTCGAATCCATTCAGAAACGCAACAATAATTAGTATTCACCAGAAGTGCAGTTTTTATTGTTGTGTTAGTTTATGTGATTAACTTCTGAAGATAAACCATGAAATTCACTCGAGAAAATAATGACTAACTTTTTATCGTATTGCGGTTTGGTTTCGCATATTCGCTTTCATCAGTATGGTTTCGCATATTTCGCTTTCTGTTCTAACAAAAACGTATAAATAACATTCGAATTTTGGATTCGTTGGAATGTTATTATTTTGAAACGTTGGGGCTATTTTTGAAAACTCCTGTCATATAGAAAATATAATGATAATAGAACAAGATGGATAAACATATCGTATTGGGATTATTTCATTTATCTTCAAGTTTCTAAAATCAATTAAATGTGAACCAAATTAAAAAAGAATTGAATAAACTGATGTATTCACTTCGGAAGTTTCAAATCCCCGTTTGCATAAATTTATAGCTTTCTGATAATTCTGATATTCATCCAACTTGGTTATTATTGACCTTAAAACTTTTTATAGTTGAGTATATTCGAAACATGTTTTTTTTTATAATGAAATTGGTATCGAAATATTCACAATAACTGCCCCTTGAAACCCACCAAACTCGCATATCTCGACAGCATCAAATATACTGGTCAATTTTCGAAAAAAACGAAGTACATATTTGCGACATACATATAACAAAATGTCATTATTTTTTCATACAGAATCACCTCCTGAAGTTTGTCGAACTTATTTCCAAACACCCTGTATTTTCATATTTTACACGCCCCTGCTTCGTTTGTGCTTATTATCTAAAAACAAATTTTCAACTGTTCATTCGGTTTTCCCATTTCATAAATAATAAATAAATTCATATTTATTCTTGTTGTATGTTGTTCCGTTTTATGAATCTCACTGATGATAATGAGAGTTGAGTTTTTATGAAATTTCCTGCACGAAGCTAATATTAAAAATATTGTCATAAAATAATTTTATGCCGAATACTTATCTGAATAACATTTGATATATGAATATCGATCGAAAACGCGGAAATTTATATTGAAATGAATTATTGATCTTATGTTTCGGAGAAGGAAATGAAAAACTTTGTCATATGGATGAAATTTCCAGTTCCCTGATAATTTTGAAGATTAAAGTATGAATCCAATGAAGAATTTTTTTCAGAATATACATTTATGTAGAATTCAAATGGAGGAAAATAGTTTTTTACTGCTAAATCATTATTGATAGTTTAGAAAAGAAGTCTTTGACCATTCGCTGGCTACTGAAATTTTTATATTCACCTTCCTTGGTTTTTGACCCATCATATATGAAATTTGTTGAAAATTTTTTTCAGTCTAGGTAGAATAGATATTTCAATCAATGATTATCCACCGTTTGCGACTCGAATTGTTAGCAATGCCTGCTTCGCAAATATTCAGAGCTCCCGTCAATTCTACGCGACAGGTAAAAATCGATTTTGAGGTGTATCATACGCATCGTAACATATGGACATAAGTCATAAAAACTTTTATTTTTCTTTGAGGAATTTGGGAATTAATAATTGTGAAAATAAACTGATCGATAAGGAAAAATAAGAGGGAATATAATTGAAGTTAGAACATGCGAAACATCTCCAGATGTTTTTCTATGAAAAAAAAAACTAAAAAAACTCCATGTTATTACACTTTTTCAATGGGGAATTATGAATGAAACCGGCGAAAATTTCCATAGATAGAGATGAATGATGGGTGGAAAAACTTACCATGCCTTCACCCTGATGAGGACCTCCCCTTCGCCAGGGGTGGGCTCGGGCTTTTTCAGGATTTTCACGGACTTCAGGCCTCCGAATCCTGTCAGGACGACTGCTCGCATTTCCTTCGGGCTCTCATTCTCGGCTTGGTTTTCCGCCGGGGCCTCTTCTGCTGATCCGTTTTCCTTGACTTCGGAGGTACCATTCTCGGTCTTCTGCTCTTCGGCGGGGACGGCGGCCTGTTCGGTAGACATGTTGCGGACAGAAAAGTATTGTACACACACGCGGATTGAGAGGAGACTGGATGTGAACGCTTTACCGGCTTCGTTTCCAGACAAACAATGGTCGAGTTGGGGGAGCCGGCCTTACGATCTCGATTCTCGAACCAACAGGTGCTTGATTTCAGTGAGTAGGGTGCGCCGGCTGGAGCGCGCGCGCATGTTTAAGGACCCAAAAGGAAATAAAAAGCTACCCTGCCGCCGCGAATTGCAATGTGGTATGTTTGAATGAGAATGTTCTCGCTACTCATATGAACACATACAGGCTGTGACGCGACTACCGATTTATGAGGAGGCAGCGGCGGACCAGACGGTCCCGCGGGCGAGAAAGGCTTGGGCCAAATAGGGTCTACAGCTTAACTTTGGGCTTGAGCTAGGTCCATGTGTGTGAAGTTGGCCCAGCACTTTTCGATTTTCGAAAAAAAAATGTGCTTAATTGTACTAAGTTTTTGCTGCTTTGTGCCGTTGAATTTTTTTTTAATCCACACGGTTCTCAAAATATTTCACAAAATGTAAAGAGATTGGGCCAGCCCAGCACTTATCGAAAAAATGAGTTTTGTCGACCGAAATATAGGTTGTGCCGTTCGAATTTTTGCGAAAGTCCCTCTCCCTCCCAGCACTTTTGTTTTTTCTTCTCAAAAATTAGTGGAAAAATCTGTGCTACATTTGTGCTGACTTGTGCCGTAAATATATTTTCTCGAAAATTCGTCGGATTTTCCGGGAAATCTTGAAATTGAAAAAAAAGTAAGCCCAGCACTATTTTTATTATTATATTAGGCCTGTTGCCATATATACTGATTTTAAGACAATCTACTGATTTTTCTGATATCCACCATTTGAAGGAAAAGTTGAGAGTGTTTTCTGAAAATCTCAACGGCAGAAATGTAGCACAACTATATGAAAAAAATAAAACTGCAAAAACACGAAAGTGCTGAGCTGACTTTTTTCCAAAATCTCAATTTTTCAAAAAACTAGAATGATTTTCGTGAAAATTACACGTTAGCACACGTGTAGCACAATTGTGAATATTTACGGCACAAGTCAACACAAATTTTTCCACTAATTCTTGAGAAGAAAAAACAAAAGTGCTTGGATTTTTTTTTCATTTTCGATTTTCCGGGAGGTAAGAGGGACTTTCGCAAAAATTCGAACGGCACAACACTGTAGGTACATGCATAGCACAACCTATATTTCAGTCGACAAAACTCATTTTTTCGATAAATGCTGGGCTGGCCCATTCTTTACATTTTGTGAAATATTTTGAGAACCGTTTGGAATAAAAAAAAAATTCAACGGCACAAAGCAGCACAATTCAGCACAACATTTTTTTTTTCGAAAATCGAAAAGTGCTGGGCCAACTTCACATACATGGTAAGTCCGCATTTTTGAGTATTTGATAAGAGAGATGCGCAAGATACGAAGGTGTTATTTTGCTAACAAATGCGGAAAGTGGTACTTGCCCACACGAAACACTGTTGTTGGCGGGCAAAAGACACTTTCCGCAAGTGTTAGGAACAATATTTGAGTGGGGAAAAAAACCCTGATATTTTTATACGCGAGACAAATAGCAGGCGTTTTTTTTCGCACCGTTTGGGAAAACGCCTCTTCGCGACTTGAAATGCGTGTGGGAAAAGGGTTGAACGCGAACCCTGTAGAAACGAACTGCTTGTCGGAACGATGAGAAGCAGACCAGTTTCGAGCGGGCAAGTACCATTTTCCGCACTTGTTAGGAAAATGAAATCTTTTTCAGCTGAATGTTTCCTTGATGGGTTTTAAAAACTCTGCCTCTCAAGTAACTAGATAAAAAAGAGTCCATAGGAGTTGAATCCGGGCGACCTGGGAGGCCATTCAAAATAAGGCTTCTCTTGTACCAATCTATCAACCTGGAAATACATCATCCAGATCAGAACTGTTTTCCAATCTTGCTAAGGTACCCACATTGGCGGTACATCATGATACTTCTCTCTGAATAAAAATAAAGAACTTTCTCATTTCCTCAATGTAAATGAGCCATGACAAATTGCACTAACTAATTTAAAAAAAAAGTTTTTCTTGTAATTTTCTGCACGCCTGTAAAGAAGGTACGAAGACCTTGCCAAAAAAGTACCTCATGACCCACTTTCCCTATTCAAAAAATTTTGAGCTTTGATGGGGATGGCACAGGGTGCAACAAAAATCCTTCAAAAATGCATAAAAATTTGGTGAAAGTGACACAAAAATTGACCTGTTTCAGGTTTTTATTGCCAAATATTTTTCTTCTGAGAAAATGAATTACAGAGATATCAAAAAGGAGAAATATTATGCTTTTTCAATCAATACAGAACAAAAAACGAACAATATGGCACAGTTAATCCACGAAAGTTGCTTGAAACGAAGTGCTAGAACTTGACATATTGGCTATCTGTTTTTTTTTTACGCTTATATAGACGTGTGAAAGACGTCAAATATCCCAAAAATTTTATTCGTGACGTAAGACTACCCCATACCCTTTTGAGAAACCAAATTGTGGAGATCATTCTTTCTAGGTATAAACCAGGGAACACCAATTGAGTATCAAATAATTCTTTGTAGAAGTCAGTTTTTTTTCGATCGGATTCTTTTACTTTCGTCGGCGCGTACCAGTGATTGCGCGTTCCTCAACGTTCTGAATCTCAAGCCATATGTATGCTGATTTTCAAATATAATCTACTCACTTTTCCGATTTCCACCATTTGAAGAAAATATTAAAAGTATTTTCTGAAAATCTGAATGGCACAAGTCAGCAAAATTGTAGAACTATACAATTTTCGACAAAGAAGGACGAATGTGCAGGACTGACTCATTTCCCAATTCTTCATTTTCTGGATAATTAGGGAATAGCACAAGTAATCACACGTGTAGCACAATTACCATGTTTTTTAATAATAACTACGAATTTCCGTGAAAGTATTGAAGACACCAGTCGGCACAAATGTAGCACTATCTTTTTAACTTATTTTGGAGAAGAAAAAACAAAAAACTGAACGTCACATGAAAAACACAATCTATTTCAGCCGTTAAAACTCACAATTCCTAAAAGTGCTGGTCTGGCCCGTTTAATACACTTTGAGGAATTTCTTTAGAACTGTACGGATAGAAAAAATGTACTGCAAAAATCAGAACAAACCTAACACAAAATAAAATTTTCAAAAAGTTCTGGGTCACTTTCGCACACATCACACATCTCTAGGTTTCGCCAGCTTCGCTTGACCTATCAATCGCTTTCATATTAGAGAGACTGCTCCCTTTTTTCACTTTTACCATGGTCTAGTTCACACATTTGCTTTATTTTTGATTTGAGGATAACTTCGATGATTTCAAACAAAATACATACATTTAAAAATATTTTATTTCTCAACAACTTATACCAGTGCATTATTTGAACCCATAAATAAGGCAACAAATCATAACATAAACATTCCATTAATTATAGTAGTAATGTCAGTGGTTTAAGACAATAGGACCCTACTAGCTTCATATTAAAGAGCTATTAAAGAAAATTCTCTTTTCCTTAGAATGTGAAATAAAGGTAAGACTAGTCAGCTAAGAATATCATTGTGGTTAAAAAAAATGAACATTTGGTTGTATTTTTCAGTGATTGGGGTAATACATGAAAATAAATTAATAAAATTTACAATTGCATTTAATTAATAAATTAAAAATATACCATAGCTGAGATCAACGCTGTGAAGATAAAACACTAATATACTAAATCTTGTGGTACTATATGAATGAGTGGAATTCAAGAATTGATTATCTAAATTACTCTTCATTTCAATCTTATTTTCTTAGAAAGACAAATTCAGTCTACTGGTAAAGATTACAAGAGAGATTTTAGAATCAAGTTTCAAATAAAAAATTTCGAAAATAATGGATGATAAGATAAAATGAAAAACTAATTCTTAGTACTGTCTACGTCTTTCTTCCAAAAGGGACTGAACCTTCCTGGTTGCAATTTTCTTAGTGCTTGGCAATTCATCCCCATCAATAAGGAGCCGTTTGCCATTGACATTTAAGCCATTATTATTTATAGCTTTATTGATGTCCTTCAGATCCTGAAAAACAAATCAAAAAATTTTTCAAATGACAAATATTTATGATAAAAGTGAGCGCATGTATTCAGTCATAACTTTCACTTAAATCACTTAAGTTCCATCAGTTGAATGAGTATGAAAGAACACTTCCAATATTGTATTAATTTTGAAGCAATCTCATATGGAAATTTTTATGATTTTGTCATTGGAAATATTTAAATTTAGTCATGTCATGAAATATGTCTATTATTTGAGATGACTGTAAACATTGGTGGGTAGTGAAAGTCACAGCTCATTGAACATTTAAATTATGAATATACTGTATATACTTTTCTTAAATGAGAAAAGGTGGCTCAGTTGAACTGGAATTAGTTAATCCTAAAGAACTCACCTTCGAGGGACTCCTGCTGAAGAAGTAACTGTAACTGCGAACAGTAGGATTCTGAATTACAGGGCTATCTAAGGGCTTCACAAATACATTTTTGATGATCTGAACACTAGGAGAAATCAGGCACCTCCTACCTGAAGGCACAGGTAAAGGACTAACCAAAATATTACAAGGCTGTAAAAAACAGTACTATTACACCATCCACAAAAAATATAGTTTTAACTCACCTGAGTGCCATTGGCAAACTTCATAGTGAAGTCCTTCATTTCAAAAACATATACCGAATTATAGAATTCAATCAAGTCACCTCTTCTTTCTGGTATTTCTTTGCACAAACCATCTGAAAATATTTGATATGCACTATCGGGAATTCAGTATCGGGACAAAGGTGCATGTAATTAATCTATTGTGATACAGGGGGTTTTATTTTAATTGAGGGTGGAAAGGATAAAAATTTGACCAATAATAATCATAAAACTTTCAAAGAGACAAAGTTGATAAAATCCTTGACCCAGAATTGTTTGTGGAATCATGAAAAAGGAACGAGAAATACTTCATCTCATGATGATACATATTTCAGGCCTGTTTTGGTTCGCTTTTAGGATGGTTCCAGAACGGTTCAAAACCATATGGTTACATTCAAACAAAATATTGACCGTTTGAAAGGAAATGAGAATGGAAACTCATTTTTTTCAATGAAATGGTTCATTTCTATATGTTCAACTCACTTTTTATCCGGCGGCGTAAAAATTGGGAAAAATACTGTAGCAATAATAGCACTTGACAATGAACCATTTTGCAAGCACAAAGTCTCAATTCTTCGACAATTATTCAAATAGTCTCGAATTTACCGAAGAACTGAACCAATAAGAATAACTAATCGTTTTCTTTGACTTTAAATTTAACGGAATCGCATTGGTCTTAAGAGGATGATAACTCCGCCATCTTGAAAATTTTATTCAGGCGATTATTGGAGAAATGATTTATTATTATGAGTTCTACTTCCTGTCAAAAAAAATTCAATTTCAAAAACATCCTGTATATATTCGTAGAAATACAGAGTGAGCGAAATTTTACTTCTTCTAAAATTTCCCCAAATTGAAATTTCAGATATTCAATATGAGAAAAATCACCATATCACTAAACATTAGACCATATAATTCTTACTGTTGTAAAATAAATGAAATACTTACCAATAACTTTGGTACTTTTATTTTCTAGCAGAACATCTCTATAAATATAACTGTCAGCTTGAGGTTGCAGTCTATAACATTTCATGATTTCCATAAAAGTTTGAGGTTTCTGCAGAACTTTTGGAATAACGTAGACAGCACACATTAATAGTTGATCAAGATGTCTATCTTTTAGCAACGATTCTGCTTTCTTCTGTATGGAAACTTCGAAAACTGTCCAAATTTTTCTTTTCAATTCATTATCATTGATATTCAACTGGGTGCAAAGATGTTTCATTCTCACTGCAGCTAAGTTGTAGAACTAGAGAACAATGGCATTAACAAATTGAAAAGTTTGATTCAGTAGTGCGTTTGATGAAAAGGGAAGAAATTTATGTTTTTAACTTGATATTATAGTATAAATACTATTAGTAGTAGGAATTTGAAATTACCCATAAATAAAATTTATATTTTTCGCTTGCCGAATTACAAATAGAGTAGAGTACGGCAAGCCGCTACAGATCCCAAGTAACGTATTTCAATACAGCGTTGTCCACTGCAGGCGACTTCGAGCGGGCGTATTCAAGCGGCTACGAGCTCGTACGCGCGATCCGCCTGAAATGGATGAAATGGGCGAGTGTAGCGCGTGCACGCCCGTTGAGCTCATCCATTTCAGTCCGGTTAAATTGAGATTCAGTAAGGATTTTGTGCCTATAAAAGATTTCTATTGCTTAAATGGCTTCATCGGTGACCGAATTAATCATCTTGGGTTTTTTCCTTCAAAGGAATTGAGCATAACTTTGGGTGGCCAAGAAATTGGGTTTTTTGTAGTTTTTCAATCATATGTCCTCAAGAAATACGGATATCGACTGATTACTTGCGAGAAAAGCTAAAGAGTACTGAATTCTACGTCGAATGAGATCAAGTGTGTACTTTTTCTCAGTAATGGATCCCAAAGTTGGGACAATTTCCTGAAACATTTTAAAATGTTATATTTCATATTGATTTCTCGGAAAAATCTTTGAAAGCAGCTTATATATGAGAGAAGTATAAAAACGTATAAAAAAGTTGTAAAGCATTAAATTTCACATCGGTTGAAAACACGCGTTCATTACACAAATACAAGTTTTTCGTTAATATTTCAGATTTAAAACGTCATAGACCATTTCGTGGTCATGGACAGTCAACGACAATATCTCTGAAATTTTGCTCAACATTAATATACTCTAATATGGAAACGGATCGAGGAACGACGCCTCAATCGAGAATTTAACGATCTATAATAAAAACACTTGAGCTTTGTTTATATTCAGTGTTCCAGGGGAGATATCATCGAAAAAAAAACGAAAACACGCATTTTTGGCCACCAAAAAATTAGCTGAGGAAGAAACCTAGGATAGTTTTTCTGGATGAGTCGTTCAAACAATTGAATACTTATTGGAATAATTGTTTCTCGTTGTTTTCATCGCATTGTAAGTAAAATAAAATTCGATTCATTCAGTAGTAGTTGGGAAATATATAAGGTCCGTTCTTCGGTTGATAGTAGAAATGGTTGAATTCTCGATTTGATTTTGGCAATAAAAATTGCAGCCATCGCAAACAAGAAGCAATACTGGATTGAGAACGATTCTTCGGCTCCAACACTGAATTGAACGCAAGAAGCCGCCTCCAGTGGGCAACCTCTGTAGCGCCGCGCCGCCTGTTTTGTAGCGGCTACAAACGCTCGTTTCGCGTGAGCGTGTAGCCGCTCGAATACGCTTCCAGTGGACACCCGGGCTAAATAAGAGAAAGTAAATGTCAAATTACCTTTCTGAAGAAGATTGATAAACCTCCGGTCCTTTTTGGTTTGGCTGGTGGAATCACTACTTCATTTGATATTTCCTCCGTTGAATTGTTCTTACAGTCACTATTGGCTAAATAATTATCTAATTATTGACGGAATATATTAAAATCTTATCTTTACTGACCTGATGATTTTGGGGATGTTGATTTTGTCCCAGGAAATAATTGTCTATTGACACTAATCTGGACTGGTGATTGGAAATGCTCAGTAGCAGAGGGACCAGGCGACTCTAGTTTTTATAAAAAAGGATTACTCATTAGTCAGCTTTATTCAGGTATGTGAGAGAAAGTTTGAAAAGGTTTCAATAAACAATCGTTCATTTTTGACAAAAAATCTGCAATTTTCGAATCCTGAGCCCTAAGTATGTGGATTGAAAAGATTGGATTTGATTCATTGATGAGATTCCTGGGACCAATTTATTTATTTTTCATTTATTTATTTATGACCGGAAGTGTCACCAACTTTCGTTTATCAAATGGGAAGCCAAATAAATTATTATGAAAATTGATTCCTCATAAATTTCTGCAATGTTTGAATATAAAATTGCCCGATTTTCGCCAGAAAATTGTTTTTCAACATAGTGTCGCAACAGTCAAAATTACTTATCATAATATAATGGGGTATTTTCCTGAATTTCAAAATATATGTCATTGAAATCCTTATAACTCAAATATATCGAAATATATTTTTTTAGAATTTTAACATATTGCGTTTTGCCTGTATTCACTTACGAAAATTCTGATTTCAGGAGAGCTCTCTTATGAACATTCTACGTCATTTTTACAATCCGGCAACGCCCGTCGAATCAATAAAGGACATGAAAGTTTTATGATCATCATAGACTTAATAAATATCAAGTTTGGTGATCACATTTGACAAGGAAAACAAACAGTACATAGAAATATCAAACAATGACACAAAATGTCATCGTATGTATAGACACAGATTACAGAAAAAAAATTTGTAATGTGTGGATATAGAATTCTATATCTTCTTAATCAGTTCCACTGTTGTCTAATTAACAAAAATTACTAGACTTTAGTAAAGGCATTCTACGTCACAAGCTTTTACATATTCGGGTATATTTCTGAAATTTCTTAATTTTGAAGCGAGTCTTTTACGTGTTTTATAGCTAATGGAAAAGGGTTTCCATAAATAATTTTAAATTCGATTTTGGAGTTTTAGGAAACTTGCCCATAGAGGAGGTCACATAATCGTTGTAGTTGTCAATCTCGAAAACGAAAAAACTCATTTCTTTTTCAAATTAGAAACTCATTTATTTCATAGCATTAATTGAATCTATATTAAAAATACTGTAGTTGTGGGAATAACACCATTGCCCTAAAAGATATATTCAGAATAAACAATATTCTCATCATATATAAAATTACAAAATTGACTGTTTCCATCAGCATGAATGTTCAATAGTTCCTCCATTCTGCTAGAGATATTTCAAAATTTGAACTTAGGCTTCGGATATTTTTATTCGCAAGTGTTCTCTCTATTGCGTTCGCGTTAACTTCCCCCTCAATTCTACCCCATGAATAGAAATCTAGTGGGGTAAGACTTGGAGGTTAGATTAGATATTCTTTGTTGGGTGTATTTTACTCCTTCTGACGAAATTAGTGTTTTCAAGAAGTTATCATCTATATCATGTTGTTGAATTATGCAATCGAGAAAATGATTTTTTCTTCTGATCCCACACCTACATGATTTTTCAACATAAGCAAATGATTTAGGCTTCATTTTTGATTTTACGTTCTTGAAGCGCTGTCAATTGCTAAGGCAGGCAGATGTGGTCCTTAAGGGAAGTAGTACAGGGTGTCCGAGTTAAAGTGTGCCTATACCTTATTGTGGAAACTAGAGGAGCTAGAAGAAAAAGTTGAATACAAAACTTGTATGTAATCGATTGAACTTTTATTTTTTATAACCCACTTTATTACAGGGTGCTCCGTATTTTCCCTGTTGGTGTCAACATTCTTATTTTGAATGGAAATGTATATTATTGCATTTTTGAATTCCTTGTCAAATTTTAAGGTAACTTTGGTCCTATATAGCACCGATTCGACTTGAGATATTCGACTTTTCCCAAAAATTTTTACAGCTGTAGGTGCTCACTAAAATAGCTGATACTAGTTTTCTAATGAATGTATCAAAACCAAATTTTGCCCACCTCTTGTCAACATATTGGATCATACGAATCATATGAACAAGATGAAAATATAAGTTGCCATTTAAAAAAATTAAGTTCTATTTGAATTTTTAACTTAAAGATCCTGTATATAAGATTGCTAAAAATAGGGACATTTAACGTATAATCCAATATATTGACAAGAGCTGGACAAAATTTGGTCCTGATACATTCATTAGAACACTAGTATCAGCCATTTTAGTGAGCACCTACAGCTGTCAAAATTTTAGGAAAAAGGCGAATATCTCAGAAACGGTGCTATATAGGACTATGGTTTTCATACCGAAGTTTCCTTAAAATTTGCAATAATATACAGGGTGTTCCATTTAAAATAAGAAAGTTGATATCAACAGGGAAAGAACGGAGCACCCTGTATTAAGGTGGGTTATAAAAAATAAAAGTTCCATCGATTAAGATAAGTTTTGTATTCAACTTTTTCGTCTTGCTCCTTTAGTTTCGACAAAAATGTTCGACATTGGTTGCTTTACGGATGCTACCCCAAATACGGAAATGTGCCAATCTTTTGAGCAATAGCCTGAATTACGAACTGAGTCAGTTGAAAAGTACAAGTTACCACGCGAGAAGTAACATTGGGAATATTAAATAACTTTCAGTCATTCCTGAATTTCCGCCCAATTTTGGCATACATCACTATGAAAATTTTTGCAATATGTCGAGAACTGAATCACCGATGATGCACGGCCGTTATTTTCATCGAAATATGTTGAAAACCCGTCGAAAAATTATTGTGAAGACAAGTTTTACACACACTAAGACACTAAGAGTCCCGACTTTTTTTTTCTCATAAAAAAAACACTTAACTTGGAAAAAAGGGGCTAGGTAACATCAGGACGTCCTTTAACTTCAATTCAAAGAAAAAATCAAAGCTTCACGTGAAAAATTAAAAGTCAGTGCTTTTCTCATAAATAATTCTTCTTCAGATAGAAGGTATAGGAACATTGCTAGCAACAAGTAAGTAATAATTTTTTTTAGTACTCACTAGGTGTTTTAGGTTCTTCATTAACGATAGGCGGTTTGATGTCTAATTGAGGTTTAACGGTAACCACTTGACTTGGCAATGCCACTTCCTCCTCTTTGGGTATACCCTGTTCACACTGCTTAATCAAATTCCACAGATTGCTGGTAGATTTCCAGGCGAGTGACTCTAATATTGTTTCTTCAATCTAAATTAGAAACCAAATATGATTTGAAATAACTGAACTGTGTAAGATAGGTCGAGGTACAAACCTTATTTAAATGTTTAATGGTGTCTCTGTGAAAAGGATCTTTTGACCTGACAATAAGTTCAATGATCTTCACAAAATCGCAAGCATCTATATCCAGAGCTGTTAAAATCCAAGGAAATTTCGGTGGACTATTGTAACAATGGAGAACTATTTCCATCGAGCAAGCAAATACGCATTCATAGAAGAGATCTTTCTGAACTAAAACCTGAGAAATACATATTAATTTCCTGAGGAAAGAATTTTTCGGAATAATTACCGAAATATCTTTGTTGATTGTTTTTTCATGTTCCAAAATGCCTTCTATCAGTTTATAGAAGAGTTTAGTTCCTGTCAGCAGTTTGTTCCTAGCATATTCGTTCTGTTCCTCCACATTAACAGAATTTTTAGGCTGAACAAAATTATTTATGAACTTGTTGCCTAAACGAGTGACAATTTCAGCAATTTTTGCTGCAGGAGACACACAAGACGATCTGTAAAATAAAACGAAAGAGATAATAAAAAAACGATCATTCATGTCATCCACTGGTTTTCGTTCTTCATAAATTCAAAGTATCTGAACTAAGCATTTCACTTAATAGTATAGTTGAATGAAAAAGCAAAATATTCAATTTTAATTAACTTGCTCATAAAATTTCAATTGATTCTTCATCTTTTATCTCTCGAAATCATACTTACTGAAAAATTCTTCTCAAAGCATCGCTGGGTTGTGATAATCGTCCACTTAATATCACTTGTAGTCGAGCTATATTGTGAGAAGCAGATACTACAGAACTCACTTCTTTCCCATCTCGGGGACTAAGAAAGCGTCTCCCTGTCAGAGGTGTATCACAAATTCGGGTGGAAACCTAAGAAGTTAGTAATGATGAACCATTTGATATTTTAATACGTAACATTCAAAATTATATTCTACTGTCTCTACTTTCATTTTAAGATAGTGTATCGATATTTCAATGTTTTCTGGTCTACCGATTTGGAAAATAATCTTAGAAATATGAGATTCGCAATGCATTAAAAAGAGCCGCATATAACAGATATGCGCGACGGCGTTGATGAATAAACAAGTACTCAACTATATACTTGGATGTATTATGTACACCGTTAGATGCGTATTTTGATTTTCTCTGAAAATATCAGATAATAAATAGGTTGTTGCATTTAAAAAAATCATCTTTTTGCAGTTTTTGTATCGAGTGAAAAGATGATGAATTTTGGAATGTCCTGTATATAACAAGAGTTTTTTCTACACGAAACTATTTCTAGGTATTTCAGTGACCTATTTTCAAAATTTCAGCTTCCTTAAATATGAAATGTCTCTCCTATGCCTATTTCATTAGATGCATGTTTTTGGCAATTTTCTTGTGTGAAATCGTTTTTATCTCCGATAGTAGCAGGAATAGGGATAGGGAAGTACTGAACAAAAATACTCTGATGGGGATAGAGAAGCGAAAAAACGTTAAATAGTGTGTCCGCTTTGAAATAACGAAGTTTGTGATATTTTTACGTATAAGCGGCAACATCGTAACATTGAAAATATTTCTGTCAGATATCTCTGTAACCTCAGTAAATCTCAGTACCCAAATTTTTAGAACAATCCTATAATCCTATAATCCGGTTTCCATAAACGTCAAATAGGCCACCTACCGTGGGACACCCCATATAGGTGGTATCGGGGAAATGAAACATCCAGGTTGGACTAAAACTAGCTTGCGTGAGGTAGCAGCTATGCATAACCGAATTGTGGCTTCAGATGACTACAGGCGACAATCGTATTTTTCAACCAGCTGCAATAGTACAAGGTGAAAAGCAAGGGGAAACCATTACACTATTGTTCCCTAGATTAATCAATAAGAGAAGGATACTGAAATGTTAAGTTTTCCTAAACGTACAACGTGGACGTTGACTGGAATATGAACAGTGAACGTATAGGCGGATGCTGCGTATCTCTTGGATCAACAGAGTGAAGAATGTCGAAGCTGAATTGAGAGTGTACAGTCAAACCATACCACAACTCTTTAGTGCTTCAGTTTGGTTTAGTTCATTCAGTCTTCAAAAACTCTTATTGATTCTGTGAAATCTCATCGATTTGAATCAATAAATTGAAATAAAATGTATGTAGCGATTAGTAGAGATTGTTTTTTTTCTTTGAGCAATGTGAGCATTTCTTCTTATTTAGAATTCTCAAACTGCCATAGATATATTTTCCGAAGCAATGAAATAAAGTCATGAACGGAGGTTCAGTCATGCCAATAGTAACACAATCGTAACGCACAAAAGAGGACAATTTCTCAGAATTTGAGTTGTCAAAACTATGCTGCGTTGCCAGTGCACTAGCGATTTATTCCCATATTCCCACAAGGAAAAACTAGGTCGATTTGACCGAAATGGTTCCTTTTTCGGAATTTTTCTTAATCCTTTTCAAATAGATATGCAACACGGGATCCAGGATATTTTTAGTGCAAACACACGTAAATTCCCATAAGGAAAAACTAGCTCGATTTTAGCGAAATTGTTCTTTTTTCGACATTTTTCCTAGTCCTTTTCAAGGTCATCCGGAGTGGATGAATAGTGTGTGGTAGTAGTCACGGAAATACATGATCAAAACAATTTTTGTCCTTTTGAAGTTTTTGTTGACTGTTCCTCTTGTGTATCGTTCAGAGAAATGCAGTACTGATTTGGCAGGCCTCAGGGCTCGGAACACATAGATTTGGAATTAATGATAATATTCACCGAAGATAAATCTGGCGGTCTCAGCTCGAAGCCTTGAGGAGCTCTCTAAACTTTGTGATGCAATGGTTCTCAGTTTCGAGAATTGGTGTCGGTCGAATGCACTCATATTAAACGCAAACAAAACTGAGTGCATCTATTTCAGTATTAGAAATATAAATAATAATCGACTAGTTATTCGATGACTAGAACAAAATATTGTCTCCAAAGAGACTATAAAGTTCCTAGGAATTCATCTTGATAGTTCTTTGAGGTGGAGTTACCATGTGGATGCTGTTTGTGAGAAATTGTGTAGTTCTTTCTAAGCAATTAGTAGCTTGGTTTACTAAAGCTTGTTTTTCAGTCATATGAATTATAACGTTCTGTTGTGGGGTAACTCTGTTGAATCCAAGGGGGTATTTGTCATTCAAAAGAGGATTATACGTTTATTTTTTCACCATAATTTAACCATATTGACGAAGATATAGGAGTTTATAGATTTAGCATTTTTTCATAAATCACCTATATCTCCGAAACGAATACCCTTATGTTATGGGACATTTGAAACACAAATCACAAATTCTCATTCAGTTTGAGGTCCTCTATCTGCACTTGTCGTTGTCCCTCATGTCACCAGTCAGCCTGTTTATCTATGGAGTTTAGCCTACATTAAGGAGCACGAACATTTAATGGTAACATTGTCTGGATTTCATGATTACTCAACCATAAATCTTGAAACTTTGTACATTCCATACCATGAAACATCTAAATATGAGACTTCCCCGGTGTATCAGGCCATAAAAACTTGTTTTGATCATATATGTCCGTGATGCATATCTACTACCACACAATATTCACCCACTACGGATGACCTTGAAAAGGACTAGGAAAAATTCCTAAAAAGGAACAATTTCGCTAAAATTGACATAGTTTATCTTTATGGGAATTTACATGTGTTTGCACTGGAAAATGTCCTGGATCCCGTGTTGCATATCTATTTGTGCTGTGATTTACCGGAACTTGTATTCCGGTAAATCATTTATGAATAGCAGTAACAGCAACGGACCAAGGACCGAGCCCTAAGGCACTCCCAAATCCGTACTGCATTTCTCTGAACGATACACAAGAGAAACAGTCAAACAATAGTTTCCACTTTCGTTGGAAAGATGGCGGCACTTAACGAACGTCTTTTTTAAATTTCACCAGGACCAGGATATGAATTGTAGCCAATGGCGAGACTTTTCGAAAAATTTTTTCAACTGGAAATTCATAGAAGAGATAATTTCACCTCGGAAAGTTATTAACATGAATAAACATTTGTTCTTCAATGAAGAAAATTTTTTTTTCCGTTTCACGTCACGAATAAAAAAATTTCTGACTTTCCGAGATGACGGACTGATTGAATTGAATCCCAAATATGGGCCAATACAATAAGGCATACAGAAGAAAAAAATTGTTTGGTAGGGTAGGACTGAACAATACTATTTGAAAGGCAAGATATACCACCAGTGATATGGAAATATGGAAGGGGGAGAAGATGAAAGCGACATTTTTGAATACATTTCCACCACTTGCGAATATGCTGTATTTATAAATACAGTGTGAAAATGTATTAATTTCGAGAAAGAGTGTAGAACTTCCATTTATTCAACATGTCGTTGTTTCTATATGTACAAGACCTAAGCTAAGAATTCGGTGTCACCCTTCATTGTTCGAATTAGAGGCAAAACCGAATCTCAGATGAACAGTCGGGAGGGATACAGCTGACAGTTTTATGGCAACTTTAGCATTATTTAAACGAAGGAACGGTATTGGAAATACGTAAGGTGAATTGTGAGCATGTATTAAGAACAGAAATACATGAATCTATTCGAGTCTGTTCTTCGAATATTCTTTACGAGTATAGAGGAAACTCCGTTTCCGTCAACTAAATATATTAGATATTTCGCCAATCAACTGTGTTTTATTGAAATCATATTGAATTACCCTTCTCGTGAATACAATTAGTCAACAGAAATTATCTTGAAGAAGAATAGTAGGTACTATTTTGCCGATTTGTTTTCACAACGAAAATTAAAGTATAAATCACAAATATTCGTTAACAGCTGAGAAAATGGGCAGAACAAAATAAAACGAGAGAGTATCATTGGACTTTCTTCGATAAAGCAAGGATAGAAAGAAGCAAATGACATGGTGGCGCGGCCACGAAACAAATCACTTATTCTCGATTTGGTCAAATGTCATTGCATTCAAAAATTGACGAGTGTGTTCACCATGTTTTTAGACATCTTAAGTGTTCACCATGCAAACACAACTTGAACGTAACTTTTCCTTACAAAATTTCAAAAGGTTATCAACTGTTAAATATCATTTTATGTTTAAATTGAAAACATTCTCATCCAGGACCTATATATTGAAGGTCCTGACAACAGGAGACTCCAAAAAATATGACCCGAAGACCTTCCACAGCACCACTAATTTGATGTACAATAAGTAGAAATGTCTCTGGACACTTCATTTTCATGCTCTTAATAACATCAAAGTTACTTAATACCTTATATGGATTGATTGTAAATTTTCAATAAAAGACAAAAAAAATGTTTGTTTTGCAATGTAAACACTTGCATTTAAAACCCTATACTTCAACTTTGCGTTTAACATTGAAATAGAATTCGAAGTTCGAACTACGGTTTATATTCATTGAGAATAGGCCATAAGAAAAAAAAAGGACTAATTCTTAGGTTGTTTCACAGACAGTATTTGACTGCCTAGGTCATTTCCAGCACATAAAAAATGAAGCAAAAAAAGAACCATCTATATTTGTAATTTCTATGAATAAAAATAAATCAACTTACTGTTCCAAAACTGTGAGGTTGCCCAGGTGAATCAGCTGGTAGCTCGTCCCCTGAAAATTACATTTAAAAACTTAGGTTTCAACGATTAACTACAATCACAATACACAAAATGGCGTATGTTTAGATTTTTTACCAGACTCTGAATGTGGAGGAGTTCCCAAGCTATTTTGAGTTTCACGCTCCTTCTCTAAGATCCTTCTTCGATATTCTGCTAGAAATATTCTTTCGTCAAATCCACCATTACTCAACAGTTGTGTTTCGTATGCCTTCTTTATTGCTTTAAAATTTGATTCAAACACTTGTGGATCGAATAATCCAATGAAATTTTGTTCATTGCCACAAAGTATCTCATTTTTAAAGAATGTTGATAAAATACTCCTGCAATGATATTTCTCAACATACTTGGCATCTAGAGAGTTTGAAGAGTTAGTAATTATTTTATCTATTATAGATGGGACTTCATCTGGGCATGTGAAATCAGGGCTCATCCAATCTGATGGTAGTCCTGAAAAAACAATAAAAATACAAATTTGAGGTATTGCCTCCTATTAACTTATGAACATTTTACTAAAAAAAATAATATCGTGGTTTCATAGCTTCAAAACTAATTTGCCGCAACTCATCTGGGGAATTCCGAGTAAAATTAGCAGCCTTTCCTTTAGCGAACAAAGCAATACAAAGCTTGATAAACTTTTTATCAACGATATGACAGCCAATCAATTTCCAAAATTGAATTACATCAATTCCTGTATAGATGAAAAATAGCACATTCATTAAATTAATGGATGTATGGAGATTATAATGGTATTCTTTCGTCTATCACTGAGCATAAGTGCCCGATCACCGCCATGCAGTCATTTTGGACCTTTTTTTTTTTAACAAGTGGTGAGGCAAGATCTCATATTTCCTGTGTATCCATCTCATATTTTGAGAGCAACAATCAAATTAATGGTCTTTACTTTTGGAGTAATCGGAATGAAGAAACTGTCGAAAAATCTGGTCCTTCTCTCACGAAGGTTGAACTAAAGTTCATTCGGGTTAAAATTTTCACTTGTCAGCAGTTCAGTCTTCAGATTGTTTTGTATTACTTGTTAATTACATTTGCATGTGATTTCTCTGGAAAAAGGCCATTTTCTTATTTATTACTCGTTCAAAACCCCGAAGTTCCAAAGATCTTATTTAATCTGGTCAGAGCAATACGGTTTTTAGCTCAATAGAAAACGAATGGAATTAATGGAATAAATTGAATGCTAGTAAGAGCTAGTTAATTTTAATAATATTCTAGAGCCACCTAGCACACAATTCAATTCCCCATGATCTCAAAACATGTTTCCTACATATAGAAGGGTTTGATCGACTTCAGAGTTGTGTTGCTCTTATGATTGAAATCTTTATCAGCATCTACTCTTCTTCAATGGAATGGTTTTTTCAGCGATATTTTGGAAGACATTCGAGTCAGACCGTAACGTCTGTTGATATTTTAATTGGCAGCTGTTATCTATCTGAATTAATTCTGAATGTAGCTCAATATTCTTACCTGAAAACTGTGGGTTCAGTAGGTCTCTTCTATCAGTCAAGAAAGCATTTTTGAATGCTAAATCACATATTCCCAAAAGTAAATGGTAGGATTGCACTAGGTCATTACTATAACTAGAATCTTCCCCTCTTATTGTGATGTAGAGATTCCAAATAAACTCAAATATTTTTGCAGGTGTGCACTGCACCGACCTGTAACCAATTCTTTTAAATTTTAATGTATTACCCCTGTAAACATTATTTGAATATTTACTTCTGTTTCCTGTTTCTATGCTGTTTTGGAATTTCCATATCCGATAGTTCTGGTGCTTTGAATATTTTAGGAAAAATCATGCAGTATTCCTTGAAAACATTACAGGTGACAGAAAAGGATTCCTCTAATGCATCTATTTTTTTTCTAAATTCTTCGGCCAGGTGATTCATATCTGACCATCGACGTATATTACAAAAGAATTGGATCAAACTGAAACAAAAAAGCAGCATTAAAACTACATAAAGAGGTGTATTTGGATTCAAGGAAAATATAATTTGATAACTTAGTTCTATATTGCAGGTGGTATATGCACTTATTTCAAAAGTATCAAAATTGCAGACGGATAAAATAATTGATTTGAAGAAAATTAACTCTGTGTATATAAAGCTATTATGAACAAGAATACTTTCATTATTCTAGAAACTTACTTGAGATTGCAATAACGCAGTAAACTAGTGAGACTAACACAGTTACCCTCAATATCGCTACTTCCAACAGTAGGGGTGATGCTTTTTCTGCAAGCTACAAATACTGCACATCCCAGCCAATGTAGAGGATCGCCCTAAAATAATAATTGCAATATTGTTTGAAATGTTTCTTGAGATTACTTTACCTCTAGAGAAAACTTTTGGTTCAAAGTTCTGAAACTCTCCCATGATTCTGTTACTGATTTGCTATCTAAATTCAGTTTATTGCAAAGATCTGCGTGTTTTTTGAATAACTGATCTTCCGCGTCCTCCGAAATCATTTTTAATATTTCCTTTTAACTCAATTCGAAAACTCAAAGCTGAATTCTTTCAGTCACTGTCTAAATGTAAACACACTAAAGACTTTTTGTTCAAGTTTTCTCTGGCGCGTTTTCCATTTTCTGAAATAAGGCGCCAAATATTAGGGCGGGTACGCTCATAAAGAGCGGGAAAAATATATTCGAATAAAAACACTTCAATACATCAACAATAAATCTGCACACAAGTAGGTATTAAAATATAAACAAAGTACTTTGTTTTGTTATCTATAATGAATTTAGTTTCCCAGCTAGGGATAAAAAATATAACCTAATTTTTGATGTGTCTTGTTGGCGTTGGCGCCAGAATAACCATAGAAAGTTTATGTCAATGTCACGTTGTCAAGTCATTTTCACTTGAGTTTCAGAGATTGATGATGGATCTTAACTTTTTTTGGAAGCACGCTAGCTGTATTACGAAATGAGAAGTTAAGGTATAATTTATTACCTTACAAATTGGACTCCTTCATGAGAGACCTTTTCGAAACGTACTGCTAAACCAAATCATATATGGTGGATGCGCCGAAGTAGATTTTAATCTACAATATTGTAAATTAAACATATGTAGGTTGTTGCAAAGATTTCATATCTTTGAGTTGTTGTCTACCAAGAAAGAGTTTATTTTAAGTTATATAGTGTTACCTAGAGCAACAACTTTCCTGCAATATTATGAACAGCACAGCGATAATGATGAGAACATTTTTCCTTGAATGAAATATTTCATGCATCAGAACAACCGGATACTATTGACGATGGAATTTACGAAAATTGATTCATTATTTCTGAAAAATTATCGATAGCATTATCAATAATATCAATCAATGAAAAATGAGTTAGCCCGACGAATCCTGAAGAGAGAGAGAGTGAGAGTATATACAGTATATACAGGTTGTGCCAAAACTAGTGAACAAAGATTATAGAGTTAGGTTAGGCTGACTCTATAATCTTTGCCAGTGAATCAAACATCACACCACGATAGAGTAGATCAAATACAAAGATATTACATGTAATATCAATATCTTTGATCAAATACTATCGAATGACATGAATGGTATCATTACTATCATTCGATAATATTTGGTCTACTTCATCGTGGTGTGACGTTTGATTACCTAGTTTTGGGACAGCCTGTATAATCAATGTATACAGGGCGTAGATACTCTATCTACGATACAGGGTTAGAACCAAAGATTATAGACTATAGAGACTTTAATATTTGGTTAGAACTATTAAGAGGGGGACTCCGGGGATATCGAAAACCGTTAGAAATACAGGGTAGCTTAATATTTGCTTATATACATATATTTTTCGATTCCATAATTTGATGATAGCTTTGATGATAATATGAACCATTCTTTATATAAATAAAAGAACGAATTATCAGAATGCTCATTTATTAAAAAAGGAGTGAAAAACATAGGCAATTAAGGTTCAGAATTTAATATTCAAATTCAACGACACTACTTCTAGACGATCTTGATCTAGATGACGATAATTCTGAGAAAACTACATCTTTATTGCTTGCTTCGGCCAAAATACTGTGTGTCTTATCCATAATATTTCTTTCTTCCTTTCCATGTGTTGCCAAAGAGTAAGAGAGAGATAACTCTTCAATATCAAACAACTTCAAAGCCAAAAATGGAGCGTTCCTGACCACGTTTTCTTGCATCTGTGAAAAATTGAGAAATTATTTTGTATACAAAATAAATAAATATGATTATTTGTCAAGAAAACATACCTCTCTTTTCTGTTCGTCCAGAAGGGCAATTTTCTGATTTATTTTCATTGCATGTTCCATTCTTCGCAGCTTATCTTTTTCGTAGACATATTCATAATCCTTGAACTTTTCGGGATATACGATGTCACAATCGATTCTGAAAAGTATAATTTAGATGATCACAATACTATGCAGGGATAAGATACAGTAACTTTCGGAGAGATATATTATTTAACAAAGAAATTATTCCAAGTCACTGCAGAAAATTTTTCTTCCTTTTAACTATTCATAATTTTCGCTATTTGAAAATAAACTCTTACTTTTCTTTCAGTTCTTCAAAACTCTCTTTGCTTAGAAGCCAAGTACTAGGTATAAAAACATTATTTTGTTTTGGAGGAGGTTCAAGTTGATGCATTTTAAACGCTTCGGGTATCTTGTTATCTTGAAATATCAAAGATATATTGGCTAGGTAGTTGCAGCAGGATATCCATAAGTTTGTTCTTTCTAATATATATTCTTCACTGAAACATGCCATTGTGAAATGAAATAAATGTTGCACACATCAAAAATCTTGCTCAATCGAATTCATTGAAGCGTAATTAATAAGATATGTGGACCAACGAAGTCGCCATAACTCACTACTGTAACAATTTTTGAAGTAATTAATGGATGATATATTTAAATCAAAATGGTATAAGGTTATAATCAATAATAAAATAGTAATAATTAATATAATTAAAAGGAGTCTTTCATGTACTCTCTCATGTACACTTGGGCAAAATTAACATTTCGTTTTCCAAAATGCTGAAGAAATGTTGTTTTGTGGGCATATTTTTTCGAAGGCTAATGATATTGTATAAAAAAATATATATCCTCATACAATACAATGCTAATGAGAGTTCTTGTCCTTAGGAACATGCTCGAGAAATTTTCTCTGGACATTGAGTATTAATACTTAATGCCAAAGATTATAGAGTTGGTTAACTAACTAACTCTATAATCTTTGCTTTAGCCATTGTATTGGTCTTTCTTATGGAGGGTAGAGAGTCTCTCTACCCTCCATAGTCTTTATACAATGCTTTAGCTTTGCAGTACTTTGCCATCTCTTGACGCTAAAACGAAGCTGTCTCTGCCCGCTACGGTCATCTACTCTATCTGCTATCTGCCTTAACAATTCGTTTGCGTTGCGATCACAAGAGGGCGTCTAATCGTGCAACACAATATAACATTTCAATAAAAACATTTTACTCTTTTTATAGTGCACTTTGTCAAAAAGTTTTTGCTCTGTACTGTTTGACTATTCCACACTCTTGAGATGTTTCTTGGGTTTCTCTGAACGTGAATAGACTTCTGCCAATATCTTTCAGAAATTGATGGAAATAGTACTCATTAGAACACACGGTTTCGGCATAAGAACGTATTTGAATTTTACATCTTCACTCTGATCTCTCCTCAGGTGCGAATAAATCTTTCGCCTTTTACTAAAGATTTCCGTGGGGAGGGATAACTCAAATGAGTCTATAAAAAATTTTTGCAGGCTGACGTTCTCGTCGGCTGATTAGAAAATTAAATACAAAAACTAGCAATAGAAAGTCATAGATTGAGCATATGAATTATGAAATATTCTATTGTATTAGCAAAGAGGAACCTCTTTGGTATTAGCTCTCTCCGATATTAATCCGCGTATATTTCGCCTTCAACTTAATCTCATAGATATGATATGAGTGAAACGCTTCACTTCACTGACTTCACTAACTAAAGTTTTCAAACTCCACTCTCCACTCAAGAATTGTTAACTTCTGGGGCAAAGATTATAGAGCTAACTCTATAATCTTTGTTCTGGGGTAGTTGAATACCGCATCCAAGTTGATAATTTTTCCAAAGAAATCACATGCCAAATGCATAGGCTCTCTTCACTTTTATAACCTCCTTAAAGGCGGCCGTGTCAAATGTTATTAATTAAGAACAATTCTTCTTTCGGGAGATAATCGGATTTTCGATCATTTCTACATCTATTACATGATTTATATCTCTATACGTATTTGGGCATTGGGCAATGATTCAACAAGATCTATTGATAAATCACATATAAAAAAACTGATGATGTAATTAAAAATAAATTCGCTTTTCCAATGAACAATAGAATATCTGCGAAAATATTTTCTGTTGTAGTCATCATCAAAAATTTTTTCGGTACTACCTACCGATCAGAGGTTTCATCCAACAATTGCTATCGTAAGAGATAATGGGGAAAATCTATTTTTTCTCCAGATGGTGCTTTTGAATTTTGCAAGATCTTACAATAAATTGTTTTTTTTTTTAATCCAATTAGGTTTATGTGAGGTGAAAAATATTATACCTTTTGGAATTTTTATGATACTTTAAAGATGAACCGGATCGATATGTCTCTTTTGGGCCGAGGAACATACAATTAGTAGCCCACTCAACAATTTTTCCTTGTTCCCGTAAAGATGGAAAACTCAAACGGATCGTCTGATAGCACTTTTGATCCTCAACACTCCACAGTTTCACTATCTGAAAAATGTATGCACACAATGATTGCCATTATTTCCAAAAAGAGTTTTTTGGTCTTACCCCACATTTGTCACAACTGATGAATAGTTTGAGGGTTTCCAGCAGGATTATACTCTTAATTCCTGACTCATGCTCTTTAATAACACCAATAGCATTAGTTATAACCAAAGTATTCCATAATCTTATAGTCCCATCTGAGCTACCAGTGATCAGAATATTCAATTTTTTACTGAAGCACATTGTTGAAGCCCCCTTGAAATGAAATCCAAATACAGAACTATAATTTCTCCTTTGAAATTTTTGAAGCTGCTAAACTTCTGAAGAACTCGTAACTGTTTTAATACGTAGTTATTGAAAATCGAATTCCTCGATATACAAGCAATTAATGAGGTTGTTATATTAGCATCACAATAAAATTTTTGTATCTTTAGGCAAAGTATAGTATGTTTTGGTCAATTTGCTTCAATATTTGGACGCTAGGACCTCAAAGTTACGCCATTGCTCAAGGATATTGTGAAATGTTCCTTGATGAAATGTTTAACGTTGTTTATTCGGAGAAATCTTCGAAAGAGGTGTATATAGGGTGTTAAAAAAACAATTACGAAAGATTTCAGGACATGATACACTGGCCAAAAATAGAACTTGCTGGCTTGTTAAAACTTTACAATTCCACGTCTGTGTAATCTTTGAATAGTGAATAGATTTTTCAGTTTTGAATTTTGACCTAACCAAAAGAAAATACTGGAAGAAGTTTATTTACATGGCGTCAAATAAAAAAATACCTATTGAAGAATACCTCACTCTTAACTGAGTTGAAACCCTTGAAAGGGTGAATAGATTTTTCAGTTTTAAATATTTATCTACTCAAAACAAGATATGTATATAATTAAAAAAAAATAGTAATAAATATACCATAAATGATACAAAGTAGGTACCATTTTTTTAACCACTTGCGATATTCACTTGGGGAAACAGCTGCTTCCATAAATTATCAAATAACTTTTCAGGTATTAATGGGATTTGAAAAATAAAAATATTTTCCGTAAGGAAATTCAATTTTAAAAAATTTTTGTCTGTTGAATTCAATTCGTAGCTTGATAGTTATGGGAGAAATAATTTATTGAAACGAGAACTAACTTTTACAACGGTTATAACCATATTTTTTTTAATTCATTTAAGGAACACATACAAAAGACGAAGCAAAAGTTGTGTTCACAATTATAAAATAATCATTTTCAAACAAAGTGTTGCATCATAAGGATATAAAACAAACAACGAGAAAAACCATAGAAAGAAACAAAAAAAAAAGTATACTAGTGTGATGAAAAATAATTTTTGATAACCTTTTGAAAAATAATATATGTATCTAATATCATACAATAGATAGATAGATAATATAGATTTAACAGAAATATTAATTAAAGGGGTAATAGTCGAAAAAGTTTTACAGAACAAACTACATAGTTCCATTTTCGGCCTAGGAATCTCCTCCTGAAATTTAATTTTTTTATACCCTGTATATGATGAAAGTCACCAATTTTGGAATTCGAAATTTTCGAAATAATAGTTTAGTTATAGTCTATCATATAATTATATTTTTGAGTAGCCCCTGCTTAGAAAATCCCAAAGATGGCACCTGAAATGCAAATTTTTCTTAGAAATCAGAAAACAGAAAGAAATGAAACTGAGCAGACATTCGTTGAAAGTGAGAAGGCAATAAAAAAATGTTAGGCGTTTTTACACAGTAGGTACAGAGTGGGCAAAATTCGATGTCCACTGGTTGGATCTCGAGAACTATAAGAGCTGGAAGAAAACGGATGACATTTCCGAGCTCTTCTTCAGAAAAACAAAGAACGGTGAAAACCGCAGCCTCCTACGATCCTTCGTTTTTGAGTTATTAGCAGAATATGAGATTCTGACGATTCCGAAAAGTTCTCATAACGTTTTTGAGTTATTAGCGAAAAATTAGATTTTGATGATTTCGAAAAGTTCTCATAACTTTTTTGTCTTTGAAGTTGCAGATCTAAAACCTTCTACAAGCTTTTTTTTACGTAGAATCCACTGACGGGCTCAAAATAATTTTTCATTTCGAATCTTATATTGGATTTGTAATTTTTGAATTGGAGAAAAATCTCCAGTAGACAACGAATTTTGCCCACCCTATACACCTTACCATTTAGGTGTACTGCTACAAACAAACTTCTGATGACTATTTAATTAATCAGAAGCCCCTTGGGCCTTGAGTGAGTTTACCTTCGGCATTTCGTAAATCATTGTCGGGTTTTTATGATCTAAGAAAATTTTGATAATTGATGCTTTGGGATCTCTGCTACATGTTGTTAGTGTGTTATCCTCTGGACAGTAGATGATTTCCCTTATGATATCCTGGTGAATATTTCTAATCTGAGAAATCTTGACATACTCCTTCTCTTCGTTCAGTTTCTACTAGGAAGAAAGATCATCATATTATGATAACATTAGAACAAGAGCAAACGATGAGGAAACAGCAGGATATAGAGAGTGGGCCATTGAAAACAAAACAGTGACTCAGTAGGTCGGCAGAACCGAATTATACATATAAAAACGCTTGGATACTTCGTTTTTTGATTCCAGGAGGAAAACTTCTAAGATCTAATTCAAAACAGTATAGCTTCAACCTTCAACCCTTACCCCCTGTTTCACAAAACTTTGATTGCGCGATCAACGATTTTACACTCGATTTCGAAAACGAAATCACTGAAACCTTTTCATTTCTGAACATTATGAAAGAGTATCAATAGAGAATCATTGTAAGGCGATGTATAAGGATCATAATTTGATGCTAGAATCTTATTCTGAGTGCTCATCATGACTGAATCATCGATTCCCCTATCAAGCTTTGTGAAAAATTCTAGAACATTTTTGTCAGTAATTTTTATGCATTATGTGATACGCGTAACGGATCATAGACATTAATTACCATTTCAAAGATACCTACAATAGAGGAGAGTCGTTGTTTTTCAAATGAGAGAATATTTTTCAATGCAGCCTTTTGTCACAAACATGTTGAAAAGCGTCCCATTACCGGTAATGGTAATTGGAAACGGTAAATCCGTTTCAAAAATATCTAGTTTCATGGGCCTGGAACAAGTTATAAATATTGTCATTTATTTAGAGGCACAATTCTTTTTGTGTCTATTGTGTGAGTTTCTTCAATAAAGATAATATCATATAAAAAAGGGAAATTATCTCAAAGTTTTAATTTTATGAAAAAGACGCATAAATTGAGTCGAAACTTTGATAGAAACGCAACTTAGGACGAACACGACAGAGCAGTAAAGTAAATCGAATACGTATATGAAATTTATATATAAGGTGTCCCATGTCAAGAATGTCACTTTGATCAAATTAACTAGTCATTATACTTATGGCCGTATGCACCGTTTCATTAAACGAAGGTTAAGCTCCTAAACGACGACAACCATGAATCTGTATGAAAAAGAGACTTTTAAGGAATTAATCTCTTTTAATGTCCGGATATATTTAATATTATAATAACCCTATAATGTGACATAGTCCTTTGGATAAAATGGTTTCGTCATTTGCTGTTATGCTGGTTTCACGTGGACATTGTATTTTGAACTACAATTATTCAGATTTTACGAAATTGAAATATCCTTATTGTGCTATTTGCTGATTTTTCACCAATGATCGCTCGTTCTAAAGAGAAACTTAGAAACATATTTTGGAAATATAGAAGTAGAATGGTGTACAGAATAGATTGCAAACACTAGAAGCCATTAGAATACAATTAAATAAGATAAGTTTCCAGTAAACGATGTTAATTGAGATGAAGATTTATTCGAGCGGAAATTAATGACCTAATTTCTAGTCCAAGTGACATAATTCCTCAACAAAGAACGGCTGTGGTCTCTGACCTCTATTATCTTCAAAATTGGAGTATAAATTGCTGATTGATGAAATTTCAAAACAACTTTTCGGTGACTTATTCGTTTATTTTTTCACCTTGAATACAATAAAAATAACATCATTGCCGTTTGCACTAACGAATTGAAACCTTGAAAGTTTACACTTGAGGCTAACCAATTTCTTTGAATTCCATTGAAAGTAACAGTGTAGAAATTATGGAAATAAGTAGGTAAGCTTTATTCGTTGGTGCGAATAAAAGACATAAGAGTTACATTATCAATAATTCATGATTACTAGAAAGATTCGACTATTTTTTCTCTTCTCGTAACAACCAAAATATTTGGGAGACCTAACTTTCTCTCTACCATTGTAAAGAAGAATTGTGGATGTTTGTATGATTAAAGTACTATACTAATATAAGGGAAAGTCTTGAATTCCGTATCACCTTACTCAGATGCTCACAGGTGGAACTACTTAGAAGCAACTATTCTCTACCCTATCTATAATTTGAATTGATGTATCCAATGGTTGATGAAAATCCATAATTGAACTAGAAATTGAATCATACGATTCTCACTAGGATGAGTTATTCAACCACTATACAAGAGGAAAGAGATAATAGTCGGATGGAGTCAAATCTGGTGAATAAGGGGGGTGTTCTGGTAATTCAAAACCTAAATCACGAATTTTTTGCATGGCAACATGAGATTTGTGTGCAGGGGCGTTATCCTGCAAACACAAAACACCTTTGTAGCTTTCCGCGTCTTTTCTCTCTAATTTTTTCCCGTAGAGTGGTCAGTAATGTTGAATAGTAATCTCCGGTTATTGTTCTACCCTTACCAAAAAATCAATCATGATTACTCCATGGCCATCCCAAAAAACTGAAGCAAGAACTTATCCAGCAGATTTTTGGACAAGAAACTTCTTAGGTCTTGGAGAACCATAGATTGTTGCTTTGTTTCTGGATCGTAGAAATGTACCCAAGTGTAATCTATAGTAACAATTCGGTTTAAGAAGTCTACATCGTTTTCAAATCGAGCACATATCGAACGCGATGCTTCTACCCTTGCACGCTTTTGGTCAACATTCAAACATTTGGGGATCCATTTTGCAGCAATTTTTCTCATGTCCAAATTGACGTGAACTATATGATGAACGAGTTCGTATGAAATATTCAGTGCTTCAGATATCCGTTTTAGCCCAATTCGACGGTCTGATAAAATCATGTCATGAACTGCATCGATGTTTTCGGGGACTGACACAGGAACTGGCCTTCCCGATCGGTCCTTATCTTCAATGGAAAATTTACCTCTTTTGAAGCTTGCAGTCCAATTTTTCACGGTCTAATACGAACGACATTGATCACCAAGGGTATTAAGCATATTTTCGTAAATCTGCTTAATACAGGTACTTGATGGCTAGATACTCCAATTTTTCGATTTTCACAATTTCGATGGACATTTTCTTTCTTTTAATTTATTGCGTAACTCTGGTTTACTTTTTCGTCCTCAAACTTCACACTGACACTTTTAATGAGTTATTGTTCGTTGTTATGGTAACGCAATATTTTTTTATGCATGGAACTGGTCTAGGCTAACTAGATATCAATACATCCTCGTAGCAGTAGGTATAACTTTAACCATTTGCATGCTATTTCGTTGCGAAACTGCGAAACACATATAGGCTCGATTGCTCAGTTCAGGATTAAGCCGAGATTTAAGTTGATTCTAGATTAACCTGACAGAATTGAACGGAAATGTCAAAATTAATCTAGGATTAACTCAAATCCCGAACTGAGCAACTAGACTTTAGTGGTTAAATAATTCACCTAGTGAGGATCACATAATTCAGTTTCTAGCTTTATTCCCTATTTAGATAGAGAATCACTAGTAAGCCCAACGATCTATTTTTCGGTGGATCCATCTCTTACCACCAAATCAATAAAAAAAAACGTCATAAGCGAAAATAAGATCAATCAATCAAATCGACCCGATTTATACACTGTAGTGATGTTTACCCATCCAGCCGTCCAGTTTCAAGAACGACTATTCCACCACGCTCAATACCGTATGTTTGATATCAATGCTGCAGGCTGTTAATTTTTTCCCTTATTTAGAATAGAGTGCTGAAGCGAATTATAAGCTACATGCAAGAAGAGATGCAGTGACTTCTTACCAAGGATTATAAAAAATTATGGTTTATAATCTAGAATTTCATACGTTTTTTTTTCTATTCAGAATATTTTACGGATCTATCAGTTCAAAATAGACGGTCAGAAAAATTGATCGATAGAGTAAATAGAGGAATGAATAAATATCCTACTCCCTAGAGTCCCAGCTTCAACGATTAAAATGAACCACCACTATTCTGTATACGATGGAGAGCATGTTCCTCATATTTTTTCGAATGTGTAAAACGGCTGGCCAATAAAATTGATGAGAAATGTATCAGATTTACTCAGAAAAATTCATATTTCTTTCTGACATTCTACGATCGAGAGTATGTTCCTCTTTTTTTTTGAAAATTTAAAATGGACAAGAAAATTTATTTCCCCATGCACCCATTCCATCAATTTTCTTGGATGACCATTTTAAATTTTGGAAAAAAAAAACATGCGCTCCATCGTAAAAAAATATCGGTTCATTTTCTTCGTTGGAGGAGGTTTTTCTGAGTACATTCTAATGCATTCCTTTATCCACCAATTTTCTTGGTCGGCCATTTCGAACTTGAAAAATGAGGAATATGCGCACATACCGAAAAATTATCAGTAATCGAAATTCACACGTACATATATACAAAGTGAACGAAGTGTACAGAAATCTTCTAAAAGAATTCGAAAGTTGGAAAGTTTTTTGACAAAGGGAGTTTACTTGTTTCGTTGAATCCGATTATTACATATTACTATTGAGTTGAGTATTCAGTTTTGGGTTTAGTTTTGAGAAAAAGATTTATGTTGGGAAGAACAAATTCTCATCGGACTCATCCCTTTCTGAATAAAAATTAAGGGGTTTGAAGATTTTCGAAAAAATGTATTGTATTATTTTGGGTTCCCATGTTCAAGTGCACAAAAAAAGATAGTGTTTCATTGTATTATTTACAGGTGACGTTCAATTAGATTTCTTTATTATGCCTAAAGTGAAGTGATATTTTTCCCGATTGAGTATTAAACTGAATTTTTTCGAATTAAAGAACAATTCAACATAGAAAGAACTCTTACCTCCCAATAGTGAAGGCTCAGTTTATCATTATGCTTCTTTCTGAAGAGAGGTTCCTTCTTATGAACAAACGAGAAAACCAACACACTTCCACTGTCATCACCAATGAAAAGATGGCGATCTGATTTATGGGTTCCAGATTTGTACGTTATGCACTGCAATATCAAAGCAGCTGAAAATCTTACCCAAATTTCAATACACAGAGTGAGTAAAAAGTAAAGCAAAAAGCCCACATTGTAGAATAATGCTCGAATAGGACAATTTATTTTTCAAATTACATTAGGTACATATAAAGGGTGTTTCAAATTACGCGGTTTTTTTAAAAAATAAATAAAACACATAATTTGCAATCGTTTTCAAAAACTTTTTATTGGTAATTGAAGTATCAGTTATGACATTTATGTACGAAAAATAATATCTGCTAAATGACCTCTTCTTGCAGCTCTACAGACGTCTACTCTATTGTTTAAATTTTCAATGAAATTTTGACATAATTAAGGCTCTAACTCACTGATGACACGAATAATTTCATTCTTTAGTTCAGGAATCGATTGTGGATTATTCTTATAGACCTGGCTTCTCAAATAACCCCCAAAGAAAATAGTACAATGGTGTCAAATCACATGATCTTTGTGGCCAATTGACATCAGCGTTTCTGGAGATTATTGGTCCAGGAAATTATTGTTTCCATAAATCAATTGTGTCATTTGCAAAGAGGGGTGTAGCGCCATCCTGTTGAAACCAAATGTCCTCTTTATCAATATTAATTAATTCAGGCCACAAAAATTCGATTATCACCGAACCGGTCTCTTGAAATTTTTCAATAATTCAACCAACAGTGCTTTCAGATAGACGATTATGTAAACCATAAAATTCACCTAAATTTCTGAAAACACCTCTAACAGAACGCTGATTTTCATGAAATATAATTTTACAATTTGAACGCGTTGTTGTTGTATCGTGTACGAAGCCATTTTCATAAATGTCGTTCATCATACTTTTTAAATGTCAAAATACCCAGACGATTTCGGTGCGCCATCTATATTTTATTTATTAAAAAAAAAACCGCGCAATTTGAAACACCCTTTATAATTGAGAAGTTTGTCATGCTGCATCCATTACCTTTGCGATAATATAATAACTAAATAATGAAGAATGAGTCAAGAATGACTTAAAACCATGCACACCATGCAAACAATGTAAAACATTAAAGAAAAAATTTTTATTTTAATGTAAAATTCAAGCCACGTTCATTTGCGTCGATCAAGAATTTAATTGCATTGGATTTTGGTGAATTATTCGAAATGTTTAATGAAGACAAACTAAAAATAATTCGGAATGAATTTCAAAAAAATTGTGCGTTCGCCGCGTCCAGTCTTTTTTCATTGAACTACTGGAGCTAAATTGATGAAACCTGTCTTTCTTAATGATTGATTGATCATGCAACTATTAGTGCTTCGTCCCCCAAATTTCAAATCTCAAACTCAAATGGTTGATGAAAGCCAATAGGTAGAAGAATGCGATTATTCCTGGCATAGAATATTCCTCAACCTTTTTGTTTCATGCTTCCAGTAAATATGTTTTGCTATGAAAATGAGGGGTTATCATAATTTGAAAAAATTTATAGTATCTATTAATTAGTTCAACAATGTGGTAAAAGAGCAATTTGTAATTAATTGCTGAAATTGTCACTTTATCAATTCAGAGTCCTTCAACAAGCGTGCCTCAGTGCCTCGGACCATATCCTCATCAAAGATGGTAATAAACAGTTAATTTTCTTATTTATTACCTAGCGGTATGAGCTCTACAAAGTAACACGGTCACAGTGGTTCAGGTTTGCCTGTACGGATCTCAACTTTGCTTTTTCCTTTAGCAACCTATATTTTTTATGCATTATTCAGTTTCTATATGAAAAATAAATATGATACATATTTTATATCTGACATTTTTCGAGATTTTCAACATGATATTTTCATCCAATATTTGTGAGCCATATTATCTGGAATAATGTCCTACTGAAATTGATTTTCGGTCTCATATTGTTAGAAAGTGACTCTATCCAATGTCATCAAAAATGGACCCGTGGACAAAATAGATTGATACACATTGTAAAAAACAAATTATAATGGTCCGTATTTTTCCAATGTTCTCAATCAGAAAGAAGCCAACTTGCATATAGGGATATAAACTCACTTTTGGAATGTTCGGCACGGATAAAACTAAAAATACTGGCGTATGCTTCAAACCAGCGACATCATAAATCACAACACTTCTAGCTGTGTTAATCACCACTATTTTCTTAAGATCTGGAAGATATACTGCATCAGTTATCCACCGATTCCTTCGTCTTCTATCCTTTTCTGTCTTGTTGATATCCTCCCTGGTCATAATAACATGATAAGTTTCCAGTTTTAGGAAATTAGAATCGTAAATTCCTGTTTTTCCGTGTTTAGAATAAACCGTGTAGTAAAAATGTGTTGACGTTTCTATAATCAATACTTTCGCGATGGTGTCCCTCTGAAATTGAAATTGTGTCCCTTTTATTGAATGAAGGAGAAGAGAAATAACGTGGATTGAATGATTCATTCAATAACCAAAGTCATTCGAAACACCTTATTCTCGTAAACCATATTCAGAGAAATGTAAGGCACATTAAAGGGTTAAAAGTAGAGCTGAGAGAATTGAGAAGTTTTTTCGTGATGTAACTCTTACGTCCAGTTTTATAATCAAATTTAAAGATTTTAAAGTAACTTAAAGCTTGAAGCTCCCTCTGGTCTCATCTCAAGTAGGTTTAAAGGAAACTTTAAAATTAAAGGGAAGGGACTTTAAGTTTGATTATGAAACTGGCCCTTAGTTTTAGGTAACTTTGGAGTTTATGCAATTGAGTTTCTGAAAATTTTTTCGGAAAGTAACAACAGGTTATTATCGGTTCAAAAGGCCCAAATCTTTTTCAGAGAAGGCAAAAAATCGAATGTATGGTTGAAAGGTTGAATCTTAAAAATTTGTTCACAGTATACTGACTACCACTAATAGATCCTCAGTATTATTACTGCATTTAATTATTATCCACATAAATTATCTGGAATACAAATATGAAATGGCCGTAAAACTGACATTTTCACCGCTTAAGCTGACCTTTAGGCCCGGCGCAAATAGAAACGCAGGTTAGTGAGGTGACGCAGAGTGAGTTTTTGTAAAAGATAGAAAAGACCAAGACTGCGCAAATAAAGCGTGACAGTGACTTGTCAGATAGTACGTGCAGCACAGGAAAAGCTGCGTCACCTCACCAACCTGCGTTTCTATTTGCGCCGGGCCGCGTGCGGAAAAGGCACTTTCCTGATGAGTTAGGAACAATATTTTTCCTTCTAGCGTAAATGAAACACTTTACGGCAGAGATGTTGTATCTGCTTAACGGAGAGTCTTGAAACTGACGTTATAAGAAATTATACAGTGCGCGTCAAAATTATGGAACAAATTCATTTACTCAGAAGAAAAATATTTGGCATAAAAATCCTGAAACAGATCAATTTTCAATTTTTGTTTCAGTTTTACCAAATTTTTATGTATTTTTGAAGAATTTTTGTTGCACCCTGTGCCCACAACTCTATAAATTTTTTGAATAGAGAAAGTGGGTCATGTGGTACTTTTTTTACAAGGTCTTTATATCTTCTTTACAAACGTGCAGAAATTTTCAAGAAACATTTTTTTTTCGAATAAAATTAATTAGTTCAAAGAGGTTTTCAGTATGAACACTTTGTCATGGCTCATTTACTTTGAGACTATGGTACCTGATGAAATTTGTCACCGAATGGAAGTCGACCCTTACAGTTTTGTTGTACGAAAAAAAAATAAAGCACCCCCACTTTATTGTAGATAACTTTCGGAAATTGAAATCGTAAAATTTCCGATAAATATAAATTAATGGCAATATACAGCATGTGCCTGAATTTTAAGGAAAAAAAAGTCTCATAAACATGGGACCGTAATTCGTATTAAGGATGATTCATGCTAGACCGTGTCGGAGCCGGGCCGGGACCGACTCCGGGCCGTTGCAACCGGGTCGCCACTCTGAAAACACGGGTGTAGCGTGGATGGGTCAATTGAAATTGCTCATATAATTCTTTTACCGTGTCCCGTCCGGGTCCCGGTTCGGACCCGACACGGTCTAGCATGAATCAGCCTTTTGAGATATAGACTGTAAAAGTTAGAATTTTTTTTGAGTTTTTCTCTTATCTTATAGAATCTATACTTCATAAGATATCTAACTGAATTTTGGCATAAATATTATAATTGATAGTTCACACTATGTAACATACCAATATCGTTAGCAATTCTACAGGGTGATATTTTTTCTGGAACACTGTCCCCTGTTTCCCTTCAGCCCTTTTTTTTTTTGGCGAGCCACTGTTTATTTTAAATAAAATGTAATAAGAATGCTATTGATTTTGAGAAATAAACTTTGAACGATTCTCTTGAAATCCTCTGAAAACTCCAAATTTTCATAAAAATGTAGTTAGTAAGCTGTGGTGAATAAATTCATCAATAGTTTTGGAACATCAAATTAAACTTGGTATTTCTAATAACGAATGTGTTTTCACAACTTGTTTTGATATCGATCCAAAAATTCAAACTTTAACACCGTGTATTTCGAGAACGAAATATTTTTTCAATTACTCAAGGAATTTCCCCTCTTCGTTTGTACTTCCAATGAAGGAACAGCCTGTATATTAGCAGTTCTTTTATCTTTCTGCTTATACCAGGAATTTTCTTGGAAACATTTCACATCACTCTGCTCACCTTGGTCAGATCATTCTTGGCGATTCCCAAGAATTCCAATTTCACTCGATCATAACAGCTTGAAGGAAAGGCACTTATCAAAGCATTTAAGGTTACATTCCATGTCAAACGACCATCTATTGCGTAGAGGTCGAAAAATTCCGAACATAACTTATCGCTTTTATCTGAAACTGAAAATTAATGGCAATATGTAAAAATCTACAATTTTTTTATTGAATTTTTTGAATACCCAGAACTTTCATCATAATTTCGTGAAATTCATTCTTTTCCATGCCTTCGTTGTATTTTCCACTTTTGAATGAGCTTTCTAGATTAATTATCTGATCACTGGATAGAATGTGAACTAGTTTTTCAGCAGGCGATTGGTGATCACCAGACCTGGAAAAAAATAAGTAGATGATATTTATTTCTTTTGGAAAATATGAGATACTCACTGATTTGCGAGTTCACATAAGTTTTCACCCATTTTCGGTTTTCTTCCATGTACAGAAACTGAGGATTTCAGTAATCCAACTACGAGTATAGATCAAACTTGGAGTCTCCATAGTGATGACTGATGAGTTTCATAACGGATAGTGAAGCAGAGGGAAAAGGGCGTCTTTCAAAAAGGGCACATTTATTTTTCCCTTTTTTCTTCGAAGATTCAATAATCTTATGATTATTATCATCAATCAGTTATATCTACCGATGGAAATGTTTTCAAGCTGTCTCCCAATTGAACAAGAAAAATTAATTTTTTCCAAATATTTCTATTATTTTTAATATTTTTCCTAGTTTTGAGTTCACTATTAGGATCAACATTCAATTTTTTTTTCGAAAAGATATCAGTTTCCTTCTCTACAAAGGTACTTCAATCATTTCACCAATTGTGAATATCTTTCAAATATTCAATCTCAAAAATGAAACACTTTTCAATTCGTCAGAAGCACAGTAAACTGTGATCGGATATATAGATATAGCTTCTGATATATAGATTGTATTGTCCTAGAAATCTATTTTTCACATTTCAATTCGAGAAAAACCACCTGATTCCGAAATAAATTCAAATCAATAGAATATTTCCATTTAGTGTAATTTTCTGCATTTTTCAAGTCATTCTTTTTAGCTCCGATCACAGATCAGATAGCCTTTGACTAGAGAAATTATGGAACAACATTATTGTCTCAGGAAACTACAAAATAGTATCAACTGCTCTAGATGATCTCTTTGTTCATTCATGCATGAAAACTTTTTAATGCCGAGCAAAGATTAAAACTCATCTGTGGACATACTCGATTTTTATTTTATTCGTCAGTGAGAAAAACAATAACCAATTTTTGTCGATGCCAGATTTAGAAATAAAATATTGGTCAATGATTTCAACAGATAATTTTATTCTTTCTTTTCAAAATGCATCAAAACATCCGTGGCAAGATTCAGATTGAAATACAGGGATGGCCTTAGAAAGAGAAAATCCTCGTCGAAATACAATATTAATTGTCTTTGAAGGGTGGAGTGTTTGAGTTGGAACACGGTAAAGTGTAGATATATGACAATATATGGGTTTTCCAAAATTGAAATGGAACTATTGATACACCGAAGAAGGAAGTCGTGTCCTTCATTAATATTTGTGGTTTACCTTCTTAGTATTCAATCAGTTTCCATCTTCTTGTGTGTTGCATACACGTTTATCATATATATGAGATAAAAGTTATAATTGAAATAAAAATACAGATAAACTCATTCGGTTTCTTGGCTTAGGAGGTACCGGTTCATCATGTCGATAAATGAGTTTTTCTTCTGTGTCTTTGTTTGTGTCGTAATAACTGACAGATCTCGTAAGTAGGTGTTACCATTAGAATACCAGCATTTCGAGATTTGCTGTTTTGCAAAACGTTTGAATCTGTGGTACTGAAAAAATAACTGAAAAATTGATCGATCAAAAATAAGACGATGTCCGAATTTTATTGTAAAGTCAGTAATATATTTCACCTGCTTAAGCATAATGGGCATATAAGAATAAATTTACTATATTTAAAAATATTGTAGATCGGAACGTAAATTTCATTATGTATATATGTAGAATTTTATAATTTTTGAATCTCTGAAGCCGATATCAAATAGACGTTTCAATAAAATCATTGAAATGAGTTCCTTTTTTCAGAATGCTAATCAAATCCATTGACAATATACAGTCTTTGACTCGAAAACATGCATTTTAATTTTTGAACATCAAATTACTAGATACCGGCGCATTATACGAGAAATATTTTTGTTTCACAAAACGTTAAAATTTTCACTACATAGCCTCCAACTTAGTTTTTAGAATTGGGTTTTTTGAATTTTTGGTATTTTCATGGTACGTAATGGTCATAATGAGAAAATTGGGTGATATCTTGTATTTGAAAAAGATTCATCAAATTAATGAAAAACTATATTCCGAAATTTACTCAATTCAATGAAACCGTTTGTGAGATAAAACTAAAAATAACATGTTTTAATGGTTTTCATCAGCCTGTCTTTTAAACCGAGCCTATTCGGAAAAAAAATAGTAAAGGCAAAAAGTGTTTCTTTTGACCTCAAGAATCTACTATATTTATGTGAGTTAAAGTAACAGCCTGTATAATTATTTGGATTTTATCAGTGTTATATTCACAGTGTTTGATTAAGGCCCGGTACTTTCACGTGCGAATAAATAAATTTATTCGATAGATAAGTCTTATTCATAGAATAAGTAAAAATGCTGTCTTTTCAGTTTCAGATAGTGTTATTCATCGAATAAATCTGTCATTGAAACTAAATAATAAGAGTTTATTTGTCACAGATCGAATATCGGTACGTCATTATTGGTTGAATTTTTTAGATTCTTGATATATATGGTTATTCTTTGTGTGAATTTCACGAAATGTGTGCTTTCTAGATGGAATTATGACAATTTCTACAGTGTGGTGTGTTATTTTACATTAATCAGTGGAAAGTAGTATACCGTGTTTTCATAGAATAGTTATTCGTCAAATAATTTCATCTGAAAGCACCGAAACAAGGTATCTTTCAGATAGGAAATTATCTTATCTTATTTTTATTCCTAAAAAGCCGTGATTATTACTTAAATACTGGGCGTTTCCAATCTCCCCCAAAAATATTTCAACCGCAAAATTCCAAATCAAAAGTGAAAGATAGAGGTATGATCCCGAAGTTATCAGAGATTCTATCAAGATATCAAGCTTGTTCTATCTAGACTTCTAGAGCGAATAAACTAAAAAATAATACTTTTTTTTCAAAGATCATAATAAACAGAGTGCCCCAGCATAAGCGGTCAATAATGATTTACTCTTGCGTACACTCTACGAAAAAAAAAAAGATAGAGAAGTTTTTTCGAGAAGTTTTTCTCAACGGATCTACATGCAGGCTGTCCGCGACATGGGGCAGCGGTCGGGTACTCTAATTCTATTAAATTTACAAAAAAGAGTTTAAAATAAAACTTTCCTCTTTTTAAGTAGAGCATCTCCCAAAATTATTTATTTAGAACTATACAAAGTGTTCCGTTTCTCCCGCACAGCTATCAACTTCGTTATTTTAAATGGACCACCCTATATATTTTTGCATTTTTGAATTCCTTGTTAAATTTGAATATAAGTTTGATAACATAACTATGTCTGAATTCTCAACGGTTTTCGAGAAGTTTGACTTTTTATTAATATTTTGACCGTTTGAGTTATTTACATAAAGGACTATAGCTCCGTCCCTATTCTATGTAATTGATTCAAATTTGCACTGTGTCTTAGTCAATAAATGATACACTAAAAATTTTCTTTCTAAACGATCATATTATATACAGGGTCCACGAAAACGTAGATCCATTATCAAAACAGAAATAATGAACAGAAAAAATATGGGTTGCCATTTAAAAAAATTAAGATTTTGATGAATTTCTGTTTTGATAATGGATCTTCGTTTTCGTGAACCCTGTATATGATATGGTTGTTTAGAAAGAAAATTTTAAGGGTATCATTTATTGACTAGACACAGTCCAAATTTGAATCAATTACATATAGTAGGGACGGAGCTATAGTCCTTTATGTAAGTACCTCAAACTGTTAAAATATTGATAAAAAGTCAAATTTCTCGAAAACCGTTGAGAATTCAGACATAGTTGTGTTATAAAACTTATTTTCAAATTCAACAAGGAATTCAAAAATGCAAGAATATTATTAATATAATATAGGGTGTTTCATTTGAAACAACGAAGTTGATAGCTGTGCTGTGGAGATGCTCTACTTAAAAAGAGGAAAGTTTTATTTGAAACTCCTTTTTGTAAAGTTAATAGAATTAGATTAATCGACCGCTGTCCCATGGCGCGACAAAATTAATGAAATCATGAAATTTTGTAGTCCAAACAACAACTGTGAACATACTAGGAAAACAGATTTTATCAAGAGTTTAACAACTTTCGTATTCGTACCTCAATATTTAAAAATGTAGATTTTTCGAAAAAAACGGATTTGAACGAACAATCCTAGCCATCGATCAGTATCAAAATTAACTGTAGAATATGAGTGCTGTAAACAACAATCTCAAACAACTAATTAATATTTTCATTTATTTGAACTTCCCCTAATAGTAGGTGCACAAATTCTGGGACAGTCTATAGGTATAGGTTAACGTTAGTTAGAAGTTGGAAGCGATGATAGTGTGCGGTGGGTGATATCTGCATTTTAAATTGAAAAACTCTGAAACATTGCCGGAATTAGCTAGTGCAATTTTCCTTTAATTCTTGTCTCAATAAAACATATTTACATTGAATAAAAGATGATGATTTCAATTTAACCAGACCTTGTCAAACAATTCTAGAGCAAAATCATCTTTCGAGTATATTTTTGTTGTTTTATTTTAATATTTCATTCCACCGATATTTTTGCAGAACTGAATTTTTCGATAAGAATCAACTGGTCACAGATAGAAATATTAGGTCCTTTAGTTTGCATAAAAAGTGTAGCACTTTTCTACACTCGATTTTAGTATTCGTTGGCTGATTGAATTTTCACCAAAGGAGGTGTAGTTTATCTACATCTATTGACTATGTCTAGATAAACAACGCTAGTTTATTTACATCCCCTTTTGACTATGTGTAGATAAACTACATTTCCTCTACACTGGTGTAAATCAAATGGAGTGTAGAAAACTGCTACACTTTTTATGCAAAGGAAAGGACATATTGTATTGATGACGTTTTTCTTGTTTGGACACTATGTGATTATAAGAAAATTTTCGAGTTTTTCAGGCATGCACTATTGATGAAAAAAATAGTTTTAAGGTGGGAAGTAGGGTTGATCAGTGCCCAGTGGCGTAACTAGCATGAGGCGCCATGAAAAGAATTGCGTCAACAGGATTTCCGGAATTTTTTTTATAAAATTTAAGAATAAATACAGGGTGCTTGAAAACAAATGGGTATCCGCAAACTAGAGATACTGCACGCATTTTTTCTGTTTTTGCATGGGGGCCGAGTTATTGAGAGCGGTACCTTTTAAAATTAACACACACTGTTGTATACCTACAAAAATTACTCTTTTCTTTCAGATGCTGGATCTTGGGGTCTTCCAGATCCATTAGCAGCAGCAGGTAGTGTTGTTAAGGTGATTGACGATGGTGCCAAGACAGTTGCCAGTGGTGCAGTAGACGGTGCTAAGGCAACAGCCGAAGTTGCCTACGCAGCAGACAGACAAGTAGTGAAAGGATCCAAAACAGTATTAGGGAAAGTCAACAGTGGGGTTTTCGACGTAGAAAAAGGTTTCGTTAATGGCCTGGACGAAGTTGTAGGAACCCCTGTCGACTTGAAAGAATTAACGTTTCACCTCGTAACATCAAAAAACGTAGGAAATCCGACCAAAATTGATTTTTACAAACCGGACGATGTGGCCAATACCACAGGAAAAATTTTTTTCATCATACACGGGTGGCAGTCGAGCAGTAATGCTTCGTGGGTTCAAGATCTAGCAGGAATTCTTGTAAGAAAACATCCTGACGCTCACGTGGTGCAGGTGAATTGGGATGGGCCAGCCAGTGACAATTATGCCTTTGCTGCTTTTGACACTGAGAGCGTAGGTTGGTAAAGCTCCTTTTTTCCACTCCCTGAACTCAATTTTTTTTCACATTTGATCATACATCGCAATCCAAAATCATAGATTCCTATTGAATACTTAAAGTTATCGTATGTACAAGGTGTTTCATAAATATTGTGAACAAATTCGGTATATTGCTCTCTGAGTTATTTGGACTCCGGAAAGTCTTTTAGGCCTTTGTCCGAAAGATCTTCGTTTCCAAGATACAGGGACAAATGAATAACGAATTCCTGGATATTTTCGAAGCGGCTTGAGATATTTGAACAAAAATTGGTGGATATCTCATTAAGGTGGTTATTTCACATTGAATACCTATAGTCTTCAGCAAATACGTTGCTGTGTGTACTGGCATCGGTGTTCATAAAAAAAAATTATACGCTAGTTGTTTTTCCAAAATTAAATAAATTTCATTTTTTTCTAAAATTAAATTAATTTCTTTCAAACCAACACAATATCAACATAATCATGCCATTGATACACCACTACAATAGAGGGGTTTGCACCAAAGGCAAAGTTGCCAGCTTTGCCACTTTTCGAACATCTGAAATCATTACCATAACAATAATTATTATCTCCCAATAGCTTCATGTTCAATTTTTGTGAAACAATACTGTATTCAACTGGCTGGAAGAATGCGGTCGATAGCCGTTTGGTTGTCAAATCAAAAAATTTAATGTCTCTCTCTCTCTCTCTCTCTTTCTATAATTTTCATTCAACTTGAAAATAAAAGTGTCTCTGAATTTTTATTCTAGAATGTACCACGTTTCAGTGAAAATTTGAAAACCGTTTGTTGTTAAAAAAAATACTCGAGCAGAGCAATCGAGGTATAGATTTTATTACATCAATAAGCTATTCAAATTGAAAGAATTGTGAAAATGGCTACCTCCAGTTAGGATACGAGAATCCAAATATCCCAAGACTTTTCGAAAATTTCGAGAAATTTTTCATTTATTTGGAAAACATTTGGTCATTTCCGGAAAAAGGCCTACAGGACCTTTGGACTCCAAATAACTCAGACAATTATATCCTTCAAAATACCAGGTAACCTAAATTTGTTTGAAATGTTCATGAAACACCTTGTATAACTTGCAAATATTTTTGTTATTGTAATTGAAATACCTTTGGTAGCTGTCACAAAGACAGCACTGCCAGATAACAGTAAAATTCAAGTTATTTATTTTGTCGCGAATTTTATTATTTGCCAAAGTATAAGCCCAACAGAAAAACATGGCAGAGATTTACAGAAAAAAATGAATTGGAAGATTGATAAAGGTGGGTGGTTCATCATGAACGAGGAGAAAAAGTCGTTTTATGCCACAATCTTTATAAGGTGTTTGTGACAACTAGTTTGGAGACTTTTCGAAACATCCTTATTTTCAAGTCACAAAAGCTCTCATAAATTAGAAATGAATAACACTTGCATACAAGCTTTAATGTTAAAATACTAAGAAAATTCTTCTTGCCATATAATAGAGTCCCCTCTCTCCAAAATCAGGTGAGTCCAATGGCGTCAAGCAAAAACAAAACACAAAGAGCTCAAATATATTCATAATCACATTGCAATTCTGAATATTGAAGCGACATTAAGGAACAATAAGGTCAATAAGGCAGGTAAGATCGGAATGTGTCATCTTCAGGGACAGTAAACTAGAAATCTACCAATATAAAGAAAATTGTGACTTTAGGTACTCCTGTCTATTCTTCATTACTTTGAACGAGTCAAGAACTCTTGTGCGCCATTGGGGTTTATATTAGTAGATTCCTTCGCGTTTTGATTATAGTATACTGTCCCTGTTCTGAAGATGAGATCAAACACATTCCTGTCCCTTAAACCTACCTTAAGTTCTCCTCAAATGGAATATGTTATTTTTTTCAAACGTTTTGAAATTCATAATAATCTGTATATCATCAACTTTTAGATTAGATTCAGTTTCACAATCTTTTGAATAGCAAAACATTTTCCTCCAGCGCCAGCGGAGGAAAAGTAGAGCTTCTCGATGATCCTAATATTAGTCAAAATATGATTTTCGGTTGAGAAATAGTACATTGTTTAGGTACCGTGTAGGAAAATCCTAACATTCCTGGACGACTGTGAAGACAACACAGAGTCCAGGAATATGGTTTTTCCTGCGAGATAAACATACTACTTTTCCGCAAATCGAAAGATATTGATTACTTTTGAAAAAATCGTGAATTATTTTATTATTGATGTTGATTTGAAATTCGTAAGGAAATTAGTTGCGTTACTATGGAAACGTATTAATGTTGAATTGTCAAACTTGATATTAATTCAATTGCTGGTGTTTTCGAAAACAAAACAGTGTAAAATAATAAGTGATGAATTTTCCATTTCTGGGACTTCTCCAGTGCTATGAATATTTTGCTTCATTAGAAGTATTGCCAAAGAAATTATGACAAAATTACGAATATACATATAACAAGAGTAAAAACACGAGTTCTTTCTCGGAAAATGTTGTAATGGTGTACTTCCTGTCAAATATGACAAAACTAATTTTAAAATGTATTCCGCAATGCATCAAGATTTTCAAAATATATATTAATTCCTTATAGACAACGTGTTTTCAATCATTTATATAGAACACTCACAACTGTAAGAAAAAATCATTTCTTCACGGTAAGGAAGAAATTTTGTCTGGAATGTCAAAATATTTAGGGCTTTTCACGAGTGAAAGGTCAAAGGAAAATTGTGAATGTGAGGTTTAATTCTAAACAACCCTAGTCTGTTATTTTAGGTTTCCGATATGCAGGTGCAGTTTGTTTTTTGAACTTTTTAATCTTCCCTCCACAGCTCAAAGAAGTCAGAAAGGTATTTCCTGGCAGATTTGTCCCAATCAAATTGGGATTCAATTCCTACAAAAGTTCATTTTGTTCTTATAGCTTCATTCGTGACCCAATAAAATTATTTCAGATTTTCTTCTCTAAGGAGATTTGGGCCGTATTCTTTTGTCAAATCCTATCCGCTCTTACGACCTCAAAGTTCGAAACAATCCTCAAGATATTGTGAAATGTTCTTTACATAGATCTTTCGGAAGAAATAGCGTATTTATTGAATCGAAATATTGTGATGAAATAGGGAATACTCCTTCTGACGAAAATGATTAATTTTTTATGAAATATTTTTGAAACGTCAAATATTGAACCATTTCAACCGTTTTCCAAAAAAATTATTTCAAATACTTAAAAATAAAAAATAAAAATGGGTATTTACAATTTAAAGCGTTTCGTTTCTATTGCACAAGTTGGCAACATCGACTGAAATATGCGTTGATAATAAAGGACAACAAATACAAGTACGCGCCTTATGATGGCTGTAACTCAACAGCCGTCATTTTATAAACAAAAGCCATTGTTTTTTTCTTTTCTAATAGGCGCTGTTGCCAAATCGTAAACTAGAAACGAAGCGATATAAATTTTAAAACCTCATATTTGATGAATGATTTTGAATAGTTTTTGCGGTGCATTTGAAAAATTCATGAATGAAACTCATAATTATTCAGTTTTAACTTGCATATGCTTTGATAACCCAAATTGAGAAGAATTTCCCATTGAAATCCTGCCAGTGTCTTAGAATTAGGGAAGGATTAAACATTAATCTGTTCCTGTCTTAACTGGCCAGAAAGTGATAGTCCCATCCAGATGATTTATAAACCAAGACTGTCATCAATGCTGATAATTCCACATGTATTTCTAAAAAGGATTCTATTTTAGTGATTACCAAGAGAATCAGATAATTTTCACCAATTTTCTATTTCTACATTAATCGTCACAATAAATTCTTCAAATGAAAATAGATTTGAATAGGGAAATTATGAAATAAGTTTTCTTTAAGGAGGAGGATTACTACTAGTATTGTTTGAAAGGTTGATATTGGGGACAACATTTGCTGATCTGATCAATATTTTTATTATGCATATTGAAGTATCTCAAAGTCTCTTTTGATTTTCATAAATGAAAAATAATATTTTTGCAGGAAACTTCGTTGGAATCCTTGTCAATCGATTGGTGTCGGAATACAAGGTGCCCAGAGAAAATATCGTCCTTATCGGCCACTCACTGGGAGGTCAAATTTGTGGATGGGCCGGCAAGAAGTTCGGCGAAATTACTGGAACAAAATTGCCAAGGATCATCGCCCTCGATCCTGCAGGTCCACTCTTCATTCTGAGGCCCGACACTAGAAGACTGAACAAACATGACGCCGAAGTAGTGATGGTGATTCACACTGACGGTGATAAATTAGGTTTTCCATTCAACTGTGGCACCATCGACTTCTACCCTAATGGAGGGGACAATCAACCTGGATGTTGGGAAGTAGATTTGGGAAGAGTAGCGACTTATGTCGAACCTGGTAAGGAAAATGATGATTTGACTATTTTGACGCGGATATTTGGGGAAATGTGGACAAAATGGTATAGGTACAGTTTTGTTTTTCGATTAAAAATTAATAATAATAATAATAATATCCAACGATGTAAAAATTAATCACATCGTGCATTTCAAACCGATTTTACAACCATTGCTAAAGGAATAACATCATCGCCATGCAACAGAAAGGATGCACCAAAGACAGCAGTGAGTGCAAATAACAACTAATAATTGATTCAGTTATCTGCAATCAAGCGTTCTCCAAGCGAAGGAATCTTTACGCTGCGTACATAGACTACAAGAAAGCATTCGATTCCATACCTCACGAATGGCTCTTGACTATCTTGAACAGTTACAAGGTGGATCCCAATATTGTTAAGTTCCTGAAAAACGCCATGTCAACATGGCGTACTAGTCTTCAAATGAAAGCAGCAGATGCGGCTTACATTACAACAAGACCTATTCCAATAAGACGCGGATTTTTCCAAGGATATTAGCTGAGCCCTCTGTGGTTCTGCATGGCCCTGAATCCCTTGTCTCATAGATTGAATTCTACGAACAACGGATTTGCCATCAAAAGCGGCAGTAGAACAATGATGAAACTGAATCATCTCCTTTACATGGACGATTCGAAACTCTTCGCATCTACCAAAAAACAAATGCAACAGATGCTGAAAATGGTGGAAGGATTCTCGGAAAACATCAAAATGAAGTTTGGACTAGAAATACGTCGACTGCTGAACATAACGAAAGGGAAAATAGAAGATGGTAAGTGCAAACTCAAGGAAGGTGCAGAAATTGAAGCATTAAAGGAAGGAGACACATACAAGTATCTGGGATACGAAAAAGAATGAAAAAAAATTCACAATTTATCAAATGCAAGTTTTATAAAAGTCTGCTTCGAGCATGAATATACAGGGTGTCCCAGGGTTAATAGGAATAAATTCGGATGAAAGTTCAGTATACCTCAAAAACGCCCCGTTGAATAGTTAGGTTGCTTCAAAGATGATGACGACTTGGTTATGGATTAATTACATCTTTTCAGAGTGACAAAGGTAAACGAATGATATTTGCAGTAGTAATTTTCAATTAGGGATGTACCTAGATCTCAATTTTTTACCAATTCCCCACAGCTACACAGGCTCGAGTGAATTCCGAATTTCGCTGTAGGCTCCCCAACTAATGTTAAATAAAGAATAAAATAAATAATATAAAATAAAGAATTCGTGGTCAAAATCAATTCTGTAAGTCCGTTCGGTCGGAAAAGGAGCTGGTGACTTTTCAAGGTATGTTTTGTGCGTCCAGATGCGTCAGATCAGTTCGTGGAAAAAATTCGACCAGTGGTTTCGTAGTTATAGGCATCTACATTTTTTCATTATTCTGAAGAATAGCAAGGCAGGTGAATTTGAACCCAGTACCTAGTTATCAGGTACCGATAAGAAATTTTGTGGGAGTGTTCTAGTGGAGCGGCATCACTACAAATTTAGAAAAAGTTTCAAAAAAACGATTCACTAGATGACGCTCAACTTTTGAATTAGAAGTACTAATTTTCAAATTTCCAAATGGAAATTTTGCGAATATAATTTTTACCATTTCTTTCACTTTATATGCATTATTTATGAAAAATTCTGTAAGAAGCTTGATTTTTCCAGTTACATGTGACCACAGTCGTGCCTGGGACTTCTACGTTGAAGCGCTGAACACAACAGGCTCTTTCCCTTCGAGGAAATGCAAGAGTTTCAGTGATTTCGCCAACAACATTTGCGAATCAATCGAGGCAGCCATGGGAGACCTGGAATTGAAACTTCAAGGAACCTTCTATCTGGAAACTAACCCCAATAAGTCTTATTCCAAATTGCTTCCGAAAATCGTTGACAAGATAAAAGAAGGAATAGAGACAATAAAAGATGAAATCAAGGAAATAAAAGACAATTCGACAAAGTCTGTTGTTAACTGATGTGTTTTTCTGTTTAAAATAAAAAGTCCTTGAAAAATATTGTCTGCATGTTCATCATCTCGATGAGAAATATTATACTTTCAACAAAAAAGAATAAGAGGTTAGTTTTCTGATTTTTTCATAGAATTTTGCTATTTTTTCAATGATATCATTTATTTGGAATCAGTCAATAGTACTACAAAATTACTAACAGCGTTTTTTCTATTAGTAAAAATAGTTCTGCACTGAGTGCACTCGAATATTATTTCAGTGCTGTCAAGGAGCACATCTAGTGCAGTTCCAACAGAACATACGAAACCGAAATTTGAACGGGTCAAACATAGACAGAAAAGAAATCTATGGGTTCGATGTCATTTTGCCTTGTTTGTTGTGGGCCAGTTTGCCCTTTTTGAAATAAAAAATGGAAAATGTTTTAGTACTCATTTTTAGATTCAATCAAGAAATAATTTCTATAAATGAAGCAGTTGAAGAAGATAATCCTAATCATGTTTTCAAATCATGTAATTAGTAAGTGCGCGACTTCAGATTGATTTCATTTTTGCAATTCATTTATTTTTGAACGGATAATCAAAATACAAAAGGTTTCTATTTGTTACTCAGCATCAGCCCCCTGTTGAACAACGTCTGTGAGAAATTTTTCTATTTTCGGAGTATCCTTCTGTTTAGATAAAACAGCTAAATATTCGAGCTCATCTTCACTGTCAGCAAATGAAGATAACAAATTCATAACAGCAAAAATATCTTCACTGTTCATGACGACAAAAGTTGTAAAACAGAATCTACTAAACAATATCCTGAAAATGTTTTTCAAATTTTCAACACAATTTGAATTTTAAAATTTTACCATTAATTGTGTCAGTGCTCTCTGGTTTTAATCTAACCGAATTGCACCAATACTGGCACGAGTTCTCAGACCTCGTGTCGAAAAATGCGCACTGAGTGCATATAGTGCGGAATCAGTTTTCCAAAAGAACATGACCTTTCACTCGGAACACATAAAAACTGCACCAATGCAGCTCTAGTTTTACCAATAGAAAACGCTATAAGATTATATTTTACATACAGAATATCCTTATGTGTTCCACATTTCGAGTAAATGAACGAGAACTGAAAAATGGGTAATTTTCACGTCCAATTCTAAACAATGGCAAAAATAGGTGATGAATGTTTTTTGGTAATTATTAAATTTCACGAAAAAAACATATAGCTATCATAAGCCTGATAAGAGACGAAATGATAATGTACACGGGTTTCAGATTGAAAAAAATAATGGTTCATGGTGAAAAGTGAGTTAACTGAACATTAAAATCACCCGTGGAGTGGGCTATAAAAAAAAGCGTAATAAATGAATCAGGAGTCTATCAGATTTAAGTTCCTCTGAAATGATTATTAAACTTACATTGCTTTATTGCCTTCTTATTGGCTTTTCATGTGAGTAATTGCAATACAATATTTTGATTTTTCTCTAAGAAAATATTGTAATTCAGTGCCATCACAAATGTGTTGTCATTCATAATTGATCCAAATATATTTTCAGTTTAATATATATTTTTAAAAAGAAGGTGTTCCACTTTCACCTTTTGCTAATATATTTCCATTCCTATTTATGTAGAAAAAAGATACAAACACTCATAGATGATTTGACTATGTGCCAACACTGAGCATTCGTAACTACCTTTTGAATTAACTGATGAGAGACTATGTATGATACATAAAAGTAAATAAGAAAAAAGAAAAGTGAAGCATCTGACTATATATTCTCAAATGTGGTGACATGTATTGATGTAAAAATGGACAATATAAAAAGAGGTCAATTTCTAGTCGTAAGGGGACATATTTTGAACAGAAGAGGGAATACTTCTTCTGACGAAAATGATGTATTTTTTATGAAATATCTTTGAACCATACATTTTGAAATAACCATTTCAACCGTTAGAAGATACGACACTAACCTATATTTATCAATGGAACACCTTGTATTTTATTACTTCGTTGAATTTGTTATTTTTTCCCTTCAAAATGACGTATGATATTATATAGGTAGGATGTTCAGAAATGCTAAAAAACACTAAAACATCACATAATGATGATTTTTGTTAGTGGGCCATGGATTTCTCATATAAAAGATGAATAATTTGGATATTATTATTTGTGAATTTTACTTATAGGATAGTAAGCGAACAAAGATAATACACTCATCACTAACACGAAAAACAAAACGTAGGTACCTACCTAGATGAAATCATAATACAAGTTAGGTACAGAAGAAATACCCAATAAAATATTTATCATTGATACAAATTTTCACCATTACATAATATCTTACTAATTAAACTGTTCAAATTGCTGTCCATTTTTCCTAATACATAATTTCAATATACGACTGAGTGCATTTAATATTAAAAAAGGGTGGTTTTGTAAATCCTGGAAAGCTGCCTCTGTTGATGCACGAAGTTCTTCGGGACTGTTGTGTCTGATGGACAATAATAATTCATACTGATGACATCTAGATCAGATTTGTTTTTTTCTCTCCAATATGCCAAACTGGATAAAACAATGCATAGTAGCCATAATAACAACAAGGATGTTTTTATCAACCATGACCTATTACTTTTGATAATCAAAAGTAATAATTCTCTTCTTGAAATTTGGGAAATTCATGACGCACTAACAAAATATCATCATTATAAGATGTTTTAGTGTTTTTTAGCATTTCTGAACATCATACCTATATAATATTTTACATCATTTTGAAAGGAAAAAATAACGAATTCAACGAAGTAATAAAATACAGGGTATTCCATTGAAAAAAATATAGGTTTGTGTCGTATCTTCAAAATCATACCCCGAAAAAAAATATTGAGTACGCCCCTGGATTCGACGCAGAATTCTGCATCAGACGCAGTTTTTAGCTCAGCATTATTTCTTATAGCTTCGGAGATAAAGGAAGGATCCGAAAAGTATCAATTTCCAAAATCGCCCTGCATCCCATAAACGGACACAGTTATGCAAAATCTGACTAGGCCAACTTGAGTTTCACAAAAAAGTTGGACAGGAACGTGAAAACCGCAAGGCTTTATCTTGAATAACAAGCGAGAAACCTGGCTGTCTCACCCAAAATGGGATGCAATGTACAGTGATGGATACCTTATAAAATACCTAACGAAAAATTTTAAATCCGTACATGTTGGAAAGGTGATATTCAGCACTAAAACATTTTTATTTTATTTAAAACATTTTTTCTACCGAAGAACATTGAAAATAAAAAAAATACGAGAGACACTCAACGAAAACATCAGCTTTGCAATTATGATAGAACTTGCCTTCATTTACAAAATTTGTCCTGAGTCCTGAAATTCATTTACACTAAAGAAGTCAGAATATTCAAACTTTGACTCTGAACACACTCTCTATGTGGTTTCGAATTCGAAAAGTTGTTTCTCTAGGATATAAATAGAAATTAAAAGATTCTATAATATCTTCCTCCTTCTTGAAAAAAAAATCCCGATTGAAAATGGACAATCATTTTGAAACATCAAAGAAGGCGCCTGAAGAATCCCACATCGAAGAATCCAGTACAAATGTGGCACAAACTATTCCACTAATTTTTAGGAAGTTAACTGGGCTAACTTTTTTCTTCATTGTCGATTTTCTGGGAAACAAGAGGAAATTTAGCAAAAATTCGAACGTCACAACTCATTACATGTATAGCACAATCTATTTCAGTCATACAAACTCATTATTTCTAAAAGTGCTGGGGCTGGCCCATTCCATACACTTTTTGGAATATTTCGAGAACCGTATGGAATTGAAAGAAAATCTCTAAGGTACAAAGCAGCACAAACCTAGCACAGTTCAGCACAAATCGCTTCGCTCGTTGTGCAGAAATACGCTCTTTACGGAAAATAATGCTTATCGCAATTAGTTGCATCAAATATTGCAGTGATATTGATAAGAAATTGGCATTAAGAGAAAATTGCGAGAATCTATTACAAGCGTTTTTTAACAGTAGGGACAAAGACTCCCATGAAGGAGGAATTATAAATCAACAATTTGGCAACAAATCATAGAACATGGAAAGAGCCTCCTGGTAGAGTGTGCATCATTACATTCGGGCATCCACGATCTATGAAGGCTACTCCTGTTTTGCTGCGTTCCTCAAAGCCTCTTTCAATATAGGTCAGAAGTGCAAGAACCTGATCTTCGCAGTTGCGACCAGGTCGGAAACTAGCTTGTTCCACGGGCAAGATGTCCAGGATTTGTGGGCTTATTCGGTTGTAGATTAGTCGCTCCAGTAATTCATATATAACGATTTATATATAACGTTTAGAAGGGCAATGGGCCGATAACTACCGGGAAGGTCGGCAGGCTTTCCTGGCTTGAGAATAGCGATGATTTTAGATCTTTTAAGCTCGATCGGCAGTTGTTCGGCTTCGAGACCAACCTGGCAGCGAAACCGTAATAACATCCTATACAAGCTGGCTGGATCAACCTGGGGAGCTGATGCTCCAACCCTGCATACTTCCGCACTTAGTCTTGTCTTCCCAACGGCCGAATACAGCTTGGATGAACAGCCCCTGTGTATGTAAAATCGACACAGTTCTGAATCAAACGATGAGAATAATTACGGGATCCATTAAATCTACACCAGTCGATTGTTGCCAGTGCTATCTCACATAGAGCCACCGAGAATCGGCAGAAAACGAGTACGACAGTACAAAAAAATAACCGCGAACCCGGACTTACCAATCCACCAGGATCTCATACACTTTAAACGATTAAAATCCAGAAGTCCCTCCGTCAGAACGGCACAACAGCTAATCACTAACAACTTTGAGGGATACAAGGAGTGGCAGTCGAACTGGCAGGGCAAAGTTTCACCGAACTGGCACCCCTTACTCAATTTTAAAGAACCACTACATGGTTTTTTACTTGCCCCGCAAGCTTTGGGTTCGACTAAATAGAGTACGCACTGGTCACGGCAGAAGTGGATCGGCACTCCATAGGTGGCTCCAGCCCAGAGTGTGAATGCGGTGCTGCCTCCCAAACAATAGGTCACATAACCTTTGAATGCCCGCTAAGAACCTTTCCTGGAACAGGCGACGACTTGTTGCACGCGACACTGAAGGCCATTTCCTGGCTCGAACAGCTATGCCTGGAGCTGTGATAATGGAAACAATGATTGTGATTGTAGTAGTGAAGTGTGTTCTAGTGTTGTGTTGTGTGTACCTGTATTTACTTTTCTTTCTATCTTTCTTTTTTTTTCATGTATGTTAGAGTAGACCATAAGCTAAATAAAATAAAAGTTATTTTGGGGAGTTTTGTGTCACATCCTCATAATGTGGCCGCTCCATCTGAGTCGGGCCCTCGTAACCTAACAAACGAAAGCTATCACTGACACTATCGAAGGAATCACAGCCTCATTCATAAAATCGCAGGATGTGAAATATTGATTGATGGTATTTCAATCAACATCATTGAGAGAACATCTTTGGAAATCAAAGAGCTTTTGGAGTTCATCATAAATAACTCTATAAGAACAGAAACTTCTCCAGAGAGCTTGAAAACGGCAGTGGTGATTCCAGTATACAAGGGAGGAGATGAGAAATCATTTGGAAACTACAGACCGGTGAACATGTTAACTATGATCTTGAGTTCTGAGTTGATGTCTGATGCTTCAGACATAATTAAATACTCAGAAGAATGGTTTGCAGAGAACAAATTATTGATAAACAGACGGTTGTATATAATCTCAACAGCTCACGACAAAAATTCCCCAGGGAAATAGAAATAGAAAGGCAATTTGTATTATCTGATGAAGCCAATGTAGATAGCAGTCCAAGCTGTGCATCTCATATAGAGGTGCTCAGTGGGGAACTCGGATCTTCCATTTATGCATTGACAAATACCTCAACACAAGAATTTTGAAAACACTATATCATGTCGAATATTAGATTTAGAATATTTTTCTATGGATCTGGAAACATAACAAAACTTTTCATACTTCAAAAAAGGCTATTCGTACTTTGGGAGGTCTGAAGTCTGAACTATAGAGAATCATGCAGAGGAATATTCAAGAAAATTGGACTGCCGACAATATATGCGATATATATTCAAGAATGTCTCCTATTTCTCAACAAAAATCCACTTCTCTTTGAGAAATTCAAAATTGAGCACTGTTATGCAAAATGATCCCCGGACTCCAGCTATCACAGGTGTAATCCAACAACCACACAAAAACAACTGGAATATAGAAATTTTTTAACAATCTGCCCACATCATTGAGGGCCATTAAGAAAACAAAATAATTCAAAAAACATTTATTTAAATACTTATTAGATTGGAAACCTTATTCTATTTCAGAGTTTGTATCTTAATTCATATATTGTGACACTGGGATTTGCAATAAAGAGATTTGTTGTTGTTGTTATTGTTGTAATATCGGAGTTGTTCTGTTCTGTTTTGAGTTTTATCAATTTAACTTCAATTGAATTATTTTTCATGCTGAGGAGTTTTTCATCATCATACCCCTTAGTTCGCCGGACACCATAATAGTAGTTGAAAAAAGTCTTTTCGCTGCATATCCGAAAATCCAGCGGGAATCTCAATGGCCAATCATTAGCCATGTCTCATATACGACCAAATACGAATAAAGAGGGGCCATCGCCATAAACAACCTTCATATCACGTCAATATTAATATGACGACATACACAGACGTCAGAATAACACCATATATTGACGTAACATGCTGACATCAAGATGACGTCATAATGACGCTGACATTTGACCGTCATTTAAAAGCCAGTATGACGTCAACTTCGAGGTCAATATGACGTCGCACATGACCTATAAAGTACGTCATTATGATGAATGCTTGCTTCCCGTCAGTGCTTTTTCATTTTAGATGCAGAATTATCCACATTGAGAAGCGTCGTAGACGAGTTGTTGCATAAAACCAAAAATTTAACGACACAATTCAAAACCAACACTGGTAACGCAATAAAAAAATTTGTCAATGGAACGAAAGACGTATTGGATAAGGTGAATGAAGGCGCCTTCAATGTAAGCAAAGGAATAATTTCTGGTTTGACGGAAGTGATTGGCACCCCCGTCACTCTCAAAGATTTGACTTTCAACCTAGTCACCAGTGAAAATGTAGACAATGCCATAGAAATCGATTTCTATAATCCCGGGGATATATGGCAGAACGAAAGCAACATTTATTTCCTGATACATGGATGGCAAGCAAGTAAGGACACTGAATGGATTCAGAATGCATCTAAGATCTTTCTCAGCAAGCAGCCTGATGCTCAAGTTGTCCAAGTCGATTGGAAGAAACCTGCGAAGGATCTTTATTCCTTGTCGGCTTTTGAAACTGAGAGTGCTGGTAAGTTTATTTAAATATGGGGAAAATTTGTCACATTGAAAATACTAATGAATAGATCTGATGAATAAATTTAGAATTTTTTGCGAATTCAGGATAGAAAATAACCAAGAATTATTCGTATTCTATGCATTTTGTCGAAACAATTTATATAAAACGTTTGTTGATTTTTTTGTCCTCTTTCTTATCCAACGATTTCAGTATCTGATTCATCTAGTCTTAGACTCTTGACCGTTGAAACATTTTTAAGTTAAAAATTATGAAGACGTTTTTCTTTGGAATCGATAATCAAATAGGAGTGGAATGGAACAAATATAATTTCAAGAAATATACATAGTTGAATTGAGGTGGGCGATACTTAATGAGAATCCATTATTGAAAATAGAATTATTTGATTTTCAATAACGAGCAATGTTCAACAACGACAAGTGTTGCACAATCACAATAGCATCTTCAGGTGGGAAAAGATAAAGTGAAATATTTGGTACCAAACGAGAAGATACATAATCAAGCATTTAACTCTACTCTTAAATATTTAGAAAGTTTCCAGAACATTCCGAGTAATTACAGAGCAAGTACAAATGGTAGGATCGGTCGTTGGATAATATAGCAAAGGAAACTTTATATTAACTTTCTATCAGTACCTACATGATGAAATTTATAGATTTCACCGAGGAATATTTATATTCTATTCTATTCGAAAACATCATCCCTTCGATTTCAACAAGAATATTCTCTTTTATTTCTGTTCTTAATTAAGTTGTAGGAAATTTAAATAATACACTCTTACTTTCTTGTCATTTATTTCTTATCCATATTATGCCCGTTTGCAACAGCCGAGAATTCTCTAGAAAATTTACTCGAGAATTCATGCGCCGTGAATTATGTACCGTTACATACGCACTTTCGGTAGAATTCTCTGTTCAGTTGCATACAAATAATCTCTGCCGTTTTCTTACCAAAATTTGGTAGAGAATTCTCGGCTGTTACAAACGGGCTTTACAAATTAGACTCTAACAGAGGCAGGTACACACCTGATTTTCCACCTCCCACGATATACAATATACATAGCGCAAACTCATTTACCTAATCTATACTCCATTCACATTTATTTTAGCAGTCGGTTGGCCATGAAATAATTTTCTCAAGTTTTTGTAATTAGAACGGAGTAAGGTTGGCACTTATGGAATGTCGTTAATGTCATAACGCGGTTGCCACAACTGATATCAATTTTTATTACGAAAATTCCGAAAGTGATTGATAAAAGTGACAGGGTTTCAGGAAGTGCTATTTAGAATTCAGGTCCGCTCATTCAAATAGTTATACCCTGGTATTCTAAAATCCACAATACGTCAGACGGTAGCGAACATAAGTATTCAATGTAAGAGAATTTATATAATGTTTCATCTAAATCTAATCGACTTATATTTCAGCTGCATATTTCCACAATCAGATAGATTGTGAATGAAGAGGATGTCAAAGAATTTCCTTCTATTGGGAGACCCCAAAAAGTGGTGGCATTTGAGAATTTTATGTTTGAGTGAATTAATGCGAAAAGTTTACTACAGGATTTTTGATGAATGTCATCGTAGAATAAGCTACCGAAAATTGATTTTTCTATTTTTCATTTGACTTGTCCTATACGTTGTAAATGTCTTGAGGTACCAATAAAAACCTAATTACTATTATTATATCAATGTATTAAGATGAACAGCCACAAATACGCGCCAGTTGTCCTGTTAATTGTTTATTCATATGAAATTTTTGTTCAAGGTGAAGTTCATCTTGACTTGAAACTTGCTCTTATTCCTTTTACTTACATTGATGCAAGAAGATTTTTATTGAAGAATTTAACATTCTTGTAATTATCTTTTTATCCCCTTGGGAGATACCCATTCCCAACCACTGCATCATATGCATTCTCTCCTCAAGCTAGTGCATATTATGATATAATACTGATTTCTTGTATTTTCCATGCAAATAACTGGATTTGGTATGTCTCCAATCAGTTTGTATAAACTTCAATTATGTTCATCACATATTTTCCGAAGAGATTCGACATTGTGATAAAATACGTAATAACAGAAACTTTTAGGTAGAACGGGCAACATAGCGTTGATTTGAAACCCAAAAATGTTTTGACAAGCGTCATAACCCCACATTTTCGTCCTATACAGAGTGAAATGTGTCAAATTTCCATGGCCAACCGAGTGCTAAACAAAAGTGAATGGAGTATACATACATTAAAATTTCACATGCAATTAAAGTTAGAAAATACCTCTTTCTATTATGTATTTCATTCCCTCATTGCTGTATCCCGTTACCGAGAATAAATCTACAAAAAGACTCAAAAACAAAACTATCGGTGCGGTCAAACTTATAATTTCTTAAGAGACCCAACCGTGACCTACAGATCCTTCCACACTCCGGCCATGGATAGTCACCGACCAGATTTGGCCGCCGCTGTATTCTTCTCGAGTCTCCATGCATTATAACTGTGGACCAAAGATCTCCACTGTGATCTATCTAACGCTAGTATTTCCCAGTTATGATTAGCATTAACTGATTTTAGGGATTGATGCAGTGTGTCCTTAAACCTCTTATACTGGTCTCCTGGTTTCCGAGCTCCCTCTGTGAATTCGCCATACAGAGCTATTTTGGGGATTCTTGTGTCTTGCATCCTCAGAATGTGGCCGCTCCATCTTAGTCGGGCCCTGGCTACTTGAATCTCAATTTTTATAGAACTCTCGCGCTGCAAGACTTCTGCATTTGAAACTTTGTGGAATCATCTGGTGTGCATTATTTGGCTTAGATGACGTTGTTGCGTTTGTTCAGCAGTTTAATATGCTTTCGCTTCTGTAAAGAAGCGTTGGGAGGACCACTGCTTTGTAAATAGCTGTCTTGGTCTTCAGATTGAGGCCGTGATTTTGAAACACTCTTTACCTACTTTAGCTTCCAGAATGCCCGTGATGCCGAATTGATACGGTTGTGTATTTCCTTGTCCAGGTTAGCCCCAGTATTTATGAAACTTCCCAAGTATTTGAACTGCTTGACCTGTTCTAGAGTTTCATTCTCCAGGCTGATATCTCTTTGAAGGCTTTCTGGCTGACTTACCAGGATTCTGGTTTTGTCGATATCGAGTCTAAGGCCTAAATCTTCGTATAGGTATATGTTTTCAGGTGTCCAACATTATCTGTAGATCCTCTGAGCTGCTAGCGATAAGTGCGCAGTCGTCTGCTTATCGAAGTTACGTGATAAACTTTGCTCTGAGGCACTTCAGGTTAAAACAGGCCTCCATGAAATCTGAATCTTAATCCAACACCTCTTACAGGCATACAAAAAGATGTCCCGAAAAAGGATCTCTGGTTTGTTTTGCTGGAAGACACACTTCCCATTCAAACTATCCAACTTCGAAATCTATTCCGTCGGAAATTTTGCTCTTAATTTTCTTAAATTAACAATATAGTCCATTCTCTCATGCCAAAATTTTTGGGCGATCAATATACACTCTCGGTTGTCTGTTATCGACTTTTCGAAAGGGGTACTGCAAGGTTATCGGGTTGTGATGAAGTCAAACTAGGACAGGGTTTATGTGCTCTTTATTGACAACCAAAGCTTTTTCCCCGTCTGTGAGGCTTCGTCAAAGGTCTGTGGGTGATGAAAACAAGCAAAATTTTGTATGGCATTTTAACATTTGAGTATTTGAGATATTCTTCACTTGACTACATTAGGTCCCAGATAGCACAAGACATCTTTGAGACGTCCAAAATGAGCCTTATATTGGTCTGGATGTCTTAAGCCTCAAAAAGGCCGTCTTTAAGATGTCTTTGGGACGTCGTATTTTTAAATCTTCAAGACGTCTGTTCTTGGACGTATTCAAGACGTCGGACTTTTAAATCTTAATGATGTATTATATAGGTACAAATTGAGACCAGAAATAATAAAAAATGATGGAGCCTCAGTTTTCCCTATAATACCTAGCCAAACTGAAGTAGTCCTATTGATATTGTATATTGATTGTAACTTTAATTGTAGCGTCCGTAGCTTGGTGGTTAAAGCGTCGGGTCAGTATATTGCAACCGCAGGGTATTGAGTTCGATCCCGAGCTAGGGAAGAAATTTTCTAGTCGCTACGGGTGTGGGCACCATTCACTCTTAGGTTAAAATTATCAGTGTTGTGCCTTAGGTGCATAATATATAGTAATAATAATAATAAGGACACAGTAACAAAGCCTACACAGAACACAACTGGTTCTTCCAGCTCGTACAATCTCATAGAGCTTCTGAGGGGGGGTACTTCTTCGATACCTACGGAGAATCAGGATAATAATGTGGCTGAAAAGGCCAGTGTGTCTTTTTCCATCTTGTTCATTAAATACCAAATTATATACAGTTATAGAGTTATATCAATATTCAATGAAGCCAATCAAAAAATTCATTTCTTTCATTTCTGTAATTGACCCTTGAAATTTGTACTTACTTATTTGAGGAATTTCACACATTATACATTGAAAAATTTGAGCGATTATGTTTATATGCAAAATCATTATTTGAAATCAATTTAGACCTCCAAAAGGTCTAAAAGTTACGTCTAGAAGATGTACATTTCATATCTTCGGGTGGTATGCATCTGAATTTATCCTTATTATTTTATTCATTGCCGTTTAGGCGTTATCATTCTTCATTAATGTACATTTCAGGTTGCTTCGGACCTATAAAAGCTTCCAAGAAGACGTCCTAGAGACGTTTTTAGTTTTAACATAAGCTGTAACTTGGACGACTTTAAGACGTATGCCAGGCGTCGACAGACGTCTTTGAGACGTACGTAATATCTTTAAGACTTCTTTAAGATGTCTCTGTGCTATCTGGGGTGTGGAGCTCGTAGGGTGAAACTCACATATGACGTAAGGTGTGGCAACATCCGAGTGACCCCGACTACTTCTTATTGCGCCTCCTTTCTATAGCTTTCAGCTCTGTATATTAATTTTGTTCTTAGTGTTAAACTAATTCATTTCACCTCAACTTGTTCGATATTTGAATGTAGGTGCTTGTTTCACAGGAGAACTTATTGGTGCTTTCATCGACCTTTTAATCACCAATTATCACGTTCCGATGAAGAACATTGTCATAATTGGGCATTCCCTAGGGGGACACATAGCAGGATGGGCTGGAAAAAAATTCCAGGAAATGAACGGAGTCAAATTACCAAGAATTATTGCTCTGGATCCTGCGGGACCTCTTTTTCATTTGAGGCCAGATTCGATGAAACTGAATAAGGATGACGCCGTGGTTGTGATGGTTATACACACTGATGGAGACAAATTAGGTTATAAATCAGCTTGTGGAACTATAGATTTCTTTCCGAATGGGGGACGGGACCAGCCTGGATGTTGGGATATAGACTTGGGAAATCTGTCGACCTACACAGGTCCAGGTGAGTTCATTGAAGGAAAATCGCGTATAGACTTCTAAAAGTTCTGAATATAAAGGACTTTTCAACAAGAACTTTGATTTTCACTATGGCCCCACAGGAACTACATAAAAGTTTTGACATTTGATTTTTTACATATCTATAGTAGAAACTTGGGTAATTGTTACAATGAATTTCATTTCACTCAAAAATCGTTACAAAATAATAAGAATTCACTATGAAAATGGTGGATCTGTTAAAGTTTTACAGATCGGTCAACATAATCCAGAGATGTTAATAAAAAAATTTTGTCCTATTGTTGAAGATATGGATATCACAAATACACTGCGCAAAAAAATTAACGCACATTCTCAATTTTGATGAAAGTTAACTCTACATTGACTTTATAACTTATTTTTTATGTTATCTCGGGAAGGTTTTGAACGAACAAGACACATTAAATGAAAGAAAAATTCAGGATTTCACCGAATCTTATGTGAAAGAAGAGAAATGAACAATTTTCAAGATACTGAAATGCTGATAAGTGATTTAATACTTGGTATTTCCACCCCTTGCGTTAATTACAGCTCGGCAACGACGGTTCATACTCAAAATGAGTGATCTTAAAATGTTCTGATCTAATCCTTCCCAGATTTCTCCGAGTTGGATTCCTAAGTCATTAAGAGTAGCTGGATGATTTTCTGAACTTCTCAGCCTTCTATTGAGTTTGTCCCAAACCTGCTCAATCGGATTGAGATCTGGATTTCTTGCTGGCCATTCCATTCGAGAGACTTCAACCTCTTCAAGGTACTCCTGAACGATGCGTGCACGATGGGGTCTGGCATTATCGTCCATAAAAATGAAATTTTCACCAATATATGGGGCAAATTGCACTACATGCTCTTCAAGAATGTTCCTTATATACTTATCAGCATTCATAGCTCCATTATCAACGACCACTAGGTCTGTGCGAGGAGTCAAAGATATTCCACCCCATACCATAATCGATCCTCCCCCGAAACCAGTAGTATTCAGGAAATTGCACTGAGCATATCTTTCATGTGGACGTCTGTATACAAGGGAACGTCGATCACAATGGTAGAGGCAGAATCTAGACTCATCTGTGAAGAGAACTCTTTCCAATCGGCCTCTTCCCAATGGATATGCTCTCTCGCAAAATCCAAACGCGCCCTTCGATGGGCTGGGGTAAGAGCTGGGCCTCTTGCCGCGACACGCGGCCTTAAATCATATCCTCTGAGGCGATTTCTTATTGTCTGAGTGCTGATTTGCACCTCATTAGTTTGCTCAAGCTGAATTTGAAGGAGGCGAGTGGTTGCAAACCGTTGTCTCAACGAAGAAACTCTCAAGTAACGTTCTTGAATGGCAGTTGCTACCCGTGGTCTACCCTGTCCTGGTCTTCGGACATTCATACCTGTTTACCTGAATCGCTACAACATTCTGGACACACTAATATGGGAAATTCCAAACCTTTCTGCAATTCTTGTGTATGTCCACCCTTCTTCTCGCAAAACTACCGCTTGGGCATATTCCTCTTGGTCAAATTGCGTGTTTCGCGTTGCATAGCTATCGAGTGTAGAAAATCAAACGAAAGAAAAACTATTGATCACTAGAATTGATCGAGAACAACTGATTTTAGAATGGAGCCAATACATTCAAAATCTGATAATATCATCTTTTTTTATTCCTGCTGGGAAAAAACATCTGTATTGAAGAAAACCGAAGTGAAGTGAAGTGGATAACATATGCATGCATAGTTCTCATAAAAATAATTATCATTGAGAACACCTTCAGTTGTAGAATAAATTTGAGACTTCCATAATGTGCGTTAATTTTTTTGCGCAGTGTATGTGGTTTCAACAAGACGGTGCCACAAGTCACACATCTACCGATTTATTGCAAACCAAATTTCCTGATCGCATAATTTCACGAAATTCAGACGTTAAAGGGCTAGCTCGGATCATGCGATTAAACACTGCTGGATTATTTTTTATCGGGTTATGTTAAAGACAGAGTCTATACGGAGCCAATCGAATCGATTGCAGCCTTAAAACTCAAAATTCGTGAAGTTACTAACGAAATGGACCATTTTGTCGAAAAGTTATTGAAAACTTCGATGAAAGAATCGACATCTGTAACCGTGGTTGTGGTGCACATTTATAAGATGTCATTTTCCAATCATACTTAATTGTCAAACCTTCCTTTTCTGAAGAAAATAAAAATGTGAATCATTTTCATCTGATTTTTATTTTGATTTACAAAACAAAGTTCTGGTTGAAAAACCATATATCTACTTTACTTTCCCATTTTGATTTTTTTTAAGGAATAAAACCAGACCAAGCCGAAAGACCTTATGTCTGTTCAGTGAACAATATTTGTGTATTTAAATTTCTCAACAACAAAAATAGCTTTCGAACAAAACTTGCTGCTGGGAAATTGAACTATGTAAAATGCTTTCAGAAAAAATAGGGCTATATTCTTCACTAAAGACTCATTCACAATGAACGTAGTCTGTAATGCGAACGCAATTTCAACGTAAAATTTAAAGTTGCTGAATGGGCTTTACGTTAAAGTGGTCAGAATACGAAATATGATTTTCATATTTTTACGTGAATCGTAACTCAAACGAACTCAAATGTGAAGTTGAATTCATTTTAAAAAATTCTATTTCTGATCACACGACCAAATTTTATATCCGCCAAAATTTTTCAATATTCTTATCGAAAAACTATTCTTAATTGGATCATATCATTATAAGTGAGTGAACTCATTTATATATGAAGTTTGAAAGAAAACCTTGTCGTTTTTGTTAAATGATGCTTTTTGCAATCAATATCCCCTTCTTTTGTGTGTGCCTTTTCAAATAATTATAAAATAAATATCAAAATATCTTGAATAACTCAATGAATAGAATACTTATTCGTTATCCTATAAGTAAAATAATTTTTGATAGTTGTTAATTTTGACACTTCGAAAGTAGGAGTTACTTTTAAGTTACGGTTTTCATCATTGTGTATTCAATCGTAAGTTAATAAATCAATGGTTCACATTGTGAAAACCCTTCAGGTACCGCTTGAATTAATTGTGAACGTGCCCAAAAAGTGCTTTATTGCCACATTATTCGCAAGTGAAAATGAATTAATATTACAATGACATCAGTTCCTAGCACAAAAGAAGAATTCCTAGCTGCTTTTCATAAGAAAGATAACTCAAATTATTATTATTATGATCATCACCCTGATTATCCCTAGGTACCGAAGTACCCCACAGAATAAAGAATATCAACTTTGAAAAATCCATAGCCTACTCCTACTGGACTCACGTACTTTGTCTATAGTGTAACTAATAAAGTAGTGATTTTCATTTTTAAGTTAAGACAATTTACCCTGAGTTAAAAATAGAGCGATGTTTAATAAATGAAGGTAGATAAACAAATAATGCCTAGTTGATCAAGATCAACTTCATATAAGTAAATTTCATTGTCACTGATATGAGCGAAAATTACCATAAGTTAAGAATTAACACAAAGCTTACCAGATAATTACTTCAAATTTGCAGCGTTATATCGTATAATTGGAGAACAAAGCAAGAATATTCCACAATTCCACCATACTTTCCAATTTATTACTTATTATCTACGCCTTTACGTATGGTATGGATGAAGAATACGAACATCTTCTACTCTACCCTATAATTACAAACATGGTAATTACCCCCCTAGAGCCCATAACGAATTCGATTTTATTAAATTTTCATATGAAAACACTAAGAAAAAACAATATTATAATGAAATGAAAAGGAGAGATTCCTTGTACAATTTTAAGAAAAAAATATATGGGACTGCAAATGCTACCTAGAGATACCTACAGGCTGTTATTTGAAGTCTTAATTTGAAATTTCAATTGTTTTTTCAATTACTACCCCCCCAGAAAATCAGTTTAGGACCGCCCTTGTTGAGCATATCTTCGTACATCTGCTTACCTCTTGACCCTTTTAAATACAGGTACTTGATGATGGCTCGCTACTAGAATTCGTGGATTTTCACAATTTCAGTGGACATCTTCTTTCTTTTAATTTATTGCGTAACTCTGGTTTACTTTTTCAACCTCAAACTTCACACTGACCCTTCTAATGAGTTACTGTTCATTGCTATGGTAACGCAATATTTTTTTATGCATGGAACTGGTCTAGGCTAACTATATATCAATACATCCTCGTATATAATATATAATATTCAATATTCAATCATAAAATGTTTTTTTGGTGGAAAAACTGACTGAACATCCCGTTACGAAGAAACCTTATTAACACCAAAACATTAATTTCGTGTTTTCCATCTGCAGTGACCTGCGATCATTCTCGAGCATGGCAGTTCTTCAACGAAGCTATAGATGTACCAGATTCATTTCTTTCTTGGCAATGTGAAAGTTACAAGGATTTCAGAGACGGTAAATGTCAAAACAATTTGATAGTTCCAATGAGTGATATAGAAACTGAAGAGCAGGGCGAATTTTATTTGATTACGAATTATGATCCTCCATATTCTATACCTCTGAATAATTATGAAACTCCAAACAAGAAGAGAAGAAGAAGAACAATTTGATCTCCATCACTATAATAGTTACATTTCTATGTGAAGTGTAAATATGGAAAATAATTCTTTGTCATAGATTTTATGTTTATATTATTTTTTTGGAGCTTCATGAATAAAGAAAGAGAACATCCTGATGTTATTTTAATATCCTGTCAACATCATCTGCCTCAGTCGATAGTTGAAACAGCGCGTCCCATATATCGGTTTTGCACAGTAAGAATAATGAAATAATAATTATTTAGTCACCATATAATCAACAAATCCAAGATTCAAATCCAATCATATTCAGATGCAGCTGATTATAAAAATCACATGCATACCATCAAATAACAAAAGCCACCCATACCATAATTCTGAAAGTATAGTTTCACCTTGCATGATCGACTAACAATGATCGTCAAACGACGGTCGTGGGCCTTGGAGCACCAGTGCGCAGCACTATACAGGATGTCTCATTTGAAAGTCCACCCTCAATAACTCAACAACGAATGAGAATTTCTGAAAACACCCAGACAGGTCGATTTTTGACGACAGGGGGACATGATCTGAGATACAAAGCTTGTTTCTACTAGCAACCCCTTTTAGAGGGTTGCAACCCCATCAGAAATTTGAACAGGGAAAGTGGGTAGTTTTGTAGCACAAATGTATGCATGGATTCCAATTTGTTCGAACCCGCAGTTTGTGTTCTTATTAAGTGAATATCCACAAAGTTACAGGGTGTTTTTTTTATGAAATTAAATGCATTTAATTTATATTTCCATTACTTATGCAGCGAAAGAATCTTGACATACATGGTTCTTTCCTGCAACGAACTTTCCTCAAAGGCCCACGCCTTTCCTTTAATTTTTTCAAAGACAGATTATGAAGAAAAATTCTTGAAAATAATACCTTTATATATTCTACAACAAAAACAAAAATATTCAAACAAAGATATATTGCTGAAAAAAAACTACAAGTTAAATTGATGTGAAAGTTATTTTTGTTTCAAAACTTTTAAAAAATTTCTCATGGAGAAAGATTATCATGTTCGAAAAATAAATGATTGACTGAATCATTAATGATTCAGCATGTTGGTATTTTGATTGAATCTACTCTGTCAAAATCATTACTTCTTGCGGATAAATTTATATGTGTAAATTCTTGATGATCCTCATACTTTCAGAATGTCTATCGCTTCTGAACAATTTTTTTTACATCGTTGTTAGTGATATTCGGAAGAAGATTTCTTTATTGTGAAATGGCTCGAAAATGCTAATCTTTCTTCTGGTTTCGAAACATTTTGCAACAAATATTACTTCCACATCAATTTTACATCTAGTTTATTACCCTCCGTAACGTGAGATTCGTTTGAAAATGAAAAGAGAGAACTAAGATCAAGACAAGAAAATATATATTGAGATTTTACTATTAGCTTTTATTCTGATATCGTACCCACGCACCTTCCGATCTTGTTCAAAAACTTCCTGAAATACTGTCATACTAGAAAAATAGCTTCTTTTCACTGAAGAATATTGAAAATAAAAAAATACGATAGCCGCTTAGCGAAAAAATCTACTTCCTACACAATGTGACGAGGCAGGTATTGGTCCGCCACAAATGGAAATTCCTCACCGATACTTTCATAATAGGACCTGACCATCGAAATATTTTGGAAGAAAACCGTTATATTATCATAGGGGGGCTGTACCGATTGATATTATGTCATTTTTTTCCACCAGTCCCATATTTGTAGCGGAAGCCGTATATGTCTTTTGTTTTCAGAATTCATATATTTCAGAATTCTTTCCGTTCAACCGTACTTTTCTGACTCGAAAAAGGTCTTTCAACTTGTTCCGTTCTTCCTTCTCTTCGGTTGTTTCTGTCTCTTTGCGAGCTTTGATTGACCGAACAATTTCAGTATATCCAATGGGGAAATGAGGTACCAATAGTAGGGGACCGTTTTCCGCGGAGACTGCGGAGAGGGGTACTTCTTCGAGGCCTTGCGCTGAAGGTCAGGAAATTTGAGATCGAGGTGTCAGGGGAGTGTATCAGGTGTGTTACCTTTCAGGACAGTTAGATATACGACGAGTTTGAAAGTTTAAGGCAAGTCACTTGTAGCATTATTATTCCTTACGTAGTCCATACCTGAGGGGATATCTGGATATCTTCGCTATTTTCCGCTTTCTTGAGTCCGTTGGACTGGCTGAAAATAATTACCTACCGTTCAAACTTGATCTTGATATTGTAGACTGTGTAGATTGCCGGCTTCAGCAACCGTTCGACCGCCGTTGGGTCCCAGGAGGGCTTTGGGGTTCCTACCGTATTTTTGGTACTCATTTTGTTAATATATTGCCGACTTCCGACCGATCAAGTTATAGGTTGACAGCAAAGATTATAGAGTTAGGTTAACTCTATAATCTTTGGTTGACAGCTTATTCCGACCTGCTGTTTGACTGGCAGCCATTTTGAGGGTCACATAGAGAGAGAGAGAGAGACAGGGTGCACTGCAATTGGACTGGGACCAGCTACCGTACCGATTTCCGCCTACAGAGGGAATGACTTGCCACAGGATTTCAAAAGTTAACCGTATTTACTGTCTATTTCCACCGTACTCCTCTGGAGTGACCGTACGAAATTTAACCGTATTAACCCTCTATTCCAACCGTATTTTCCTGGAGAGACCGTATTTCATCAGCCACCCCACACCGACCAGGCCGCCGGTTGACATCAAAATTTTTATTACTTGTACATTTCTGTATATAATTTAATCCAGTAGGAATCAAGAACTGAACGTTTATTTTGTTGCCAGTTATTTTCGACAGTGATAGTTTGTTCCCTTAATTAGTTACAGCTAGATTTTCGTCAGAAGAGGTAGGTGCTCTTTGTGAACGATTAAAACCGTCAGAAGGTAAAGACCTTCTACCTTCCTAGTTTTCACTGCTACCCTTCTCCACTGATCATTCAAGTCTACCCGGGCTCTCTAATTCTTAGGAGATTCTGTGAGAGACGCGGGGTTTCACTGATAGCCCCACTGGCGCCCGAGCAAAGGTGAGGAGCGTCCAGGGTAAAAAAAAAGCCCATCACAATAATTAATTATAGAAATTTCTTTCAATAACACAATTTGAAGCCCTGAAATCCAAAGACAATAAAAAAATTCAACATGTTCAGAATCTTAACGTGGTTTGCAATACTTGCTTCCTCATAATTGAAATAGAAATGAAAAGATTCTATAAGATTCTGGTAAGAAATATCCTGATTGGAGAATAGACAATCATTTCTGAAACATCAGAGAAGCCGAACCGAAAATGGTAAAATCCTGTTGACCTACATTTCCAACAGGATTTTACCATTTTCGATATAGTAAGTTCTTTAATCTTTCCTAATGTCATACCTTCATGAGCTGGGGCCTTTTGAACATTGAGGTGTTTCATTTTTTCTTTTACCTACATATTTTGTTGTGATGAAGGGTTTTAGGCACGTGTGTGAATTCACTGAAGCAAGGACGCTTTTTGTTGAATTTTCTGAATGTTTCCATGGACACAAAAAACTAATATATGACTAGTTTAAGAGAAAGAGGTCGTTGAAAATGAAAAGTGGGGCTTTCTGCTTAGAATTTCTAATAATTCTCGATTGAGAAAAACCCTTCAGTGAAAAATTTCATATAATAGTCTGATTGATATCCATCATACTTTTTCGTGAGTTCCCTGGTGAGAACAGATTTAATGAATAATGTCATTTAGCTTCCATTAACACGTTCGCGACATCGAGAGATTCACAGAGGGACCCGTGTGGACGTTATTTCACTTTTCTTTGAATTACGTATGTTCATTTCAAACATGAATATAACCTATTTTTATGTCGAACTTGTCTGTTTTTCAAGTTTTTGACCATTTTCCGTCGTGTCCACCGGTGACCCACCGGTTGGACACGCAAGGCCTCTAGCAATAACCAGCGTGACCCACCGGTGGGTCATGAAGTCGTGAACGTGTTGGTGGAGGAAGCTCATCCAGGCTAAATTTAATCTCGAGTTCGCATAAAGGAACTGACACTGGTTGATTCAAAATTAATCGGACCTATTTGATTTTTTCTGTTCACTCTATTTTAGAGCACAAAATGAAAAAGTATAATGGATATCAGATTATGCGAGATGTTGTAACAGAATTCTAGAAATTATTGATAAATTTTGAGCAGAAAGCCTCACTTTTTATTTTCAACACCCAGTGTGCAAAATTTGGCATACGATTTTTCTGTTTCTATATGAACATTTTCGCCGAAAAAGTCAAAATCTACAATTTTAAGAAACCGAAAGCCATTTTCCATGAAGATGGTTCGGGGTCATTTATCACTCCAAAAATATAAATTTTTCATGCATTTCATGTTACCACATTGCACCTGGTATAAGACTTACGCGATATCTTACTTACTGCATGTCTAATATTTTCATGGACAATTTCTTGAAGGTAACTTATCAATTCTGGTTCGAATATGAATAGTAGAAATTGATTTCAATTTATAGCCTGGTTTTATTAAAATATAATACGATCAATACAATACAATTCCATTAACATGAAAATAATCATTTCCATAAACAAATAACGAAGTTTCATCATATGGTTGAGAGGAGCCATATTCATTTTTCCTCGAAAGATTTGCGTTTATCCCTCATTTCCTTTATATCCTTCTGAAGATAGTGGAGAACGTAGTGAAGAACGACATCATAGCAATACTTATATTCAGTCTGAAACAAAAATTTAACTTAATTGAGGTTAAGCAGATGATAGATGAAAATTGCGTTGAGGAGTATGAAATGATATTAAAAATATAATATACATAATATGATCTTAACCTTTTTGAGCGAAAAATCTTTGATATCACTCAAAAATTGGAGGAATTTTTTAAGATCGTGTTATATTTGTAAAAATAAATTTCCAGATATAGCCTCTTTCACGAGAAATGATCTACACTGGTTGATTGTAGAGGTCAATCAATACCAATCAGTTCCGTACAAACTGTTGGTGAGTACACATGTGCTACCTCCGATAAGTACACATATTTATTTTTCCTTATCTACGGTGAGCGAAGATATAATATTTACCTAATAAATTATACTGAAATAACCCCATCTTAAAAATCACTTGAACAATCTGATTATTGCTGAATAAACGGATTATTTTCATCTCATTGAGCTCTGGCTCGACGGGGTTGATCCGTCCGAACGAACTGGCGTATATTTCTCACGAGAAAATATGCCCATGATTATTTCCTATCTTGAATATGATAGATAAGACAACAACAATGAATAAAGGAATCATAAATGAACCATCCACCTCACAAGCAAATAATAATTCAGCCGTACAAACCAAAACATCATACGCAAACGCAACAAAATCCTCACTGACCATGAATTTTCCAAAAAAAGAGCAGGCAATCATACTAAACGCAATTGGAGAGCTCCGAAATTCCGACTATATAAAAGCTATTGGCAGTTTAATAGGACCGAAGTGTATAAGATTCATCTCACGTCTTTCCAACCAACGGGTCTGCATCTTCTTAGATGAAGTGAAAACCGTAGACAAATTGCTAGAAAATCGATCTAGTATCAACATAGGTGGCAATGATATACATATTCGTAGATTCATAACCCCAGCAAAGCGAATCATTATTTCGAACGCATGTCCTTCTATTCCCCACGCAACTATTGAAGCAAAGCTAAAAGACCTCGGACTTAAACTCGTCTCCAGCATAAATTTCCTAAGAGCTGGAATAGAAGGCGATGAATTTGCACACATATTGAGTTTCAAAAGGCAAGTTTTCATTAGCCCCCCAGAAGATGAAGGAGAAGGCTTTCCATCATCTTTCCTTCTTACACACGAACAAACGAATTACCGAATATTCCTCGCTTCTGACACATTGGTTTGCTATAATTGCAAGGAACAAGGCCACATCGCCAGCACATGTCCTAATATATCGGAAACCGTAATGCCCTGTAGTGCTGAGTCTTCTGAATCTACTGATACTACCCAGAGGAATACTGAGGTAGAAAAAGAAATTGAACTAATGGAAGAACAAAATCCTATAACTGAAGTACCTGAGAATCCAAAAAAACGTCGAGCTTCTTTCAGTTCACCAAATTCACCAAATACAGAAGAGATCATCAACCCTCTCACACAACCAACGACTGAATCAGGCACAGGAAATCCCGAACAAATTTTCGCGACACCTGACCCCAATACATTGAAAACCAGTAGAAACAAAAAGTATAAAACATTCCAAGCCCAACATTAACTTAGACGGTATCGAAAAGGTATTTCAGGCTGACCCAACACAATTTCCGTTCAATTTCCTAGAATTCAAGAAGTTTCTAGACCTCACCATGGAAAATAAAAATCCACTCAATAATGCATACAGCATAACCAAAAACGTCGAGTTAATCATTCACACAATGGAAAATATTTACACACACCTACCTAGTAAAACCACAAAAACAAAGTTTACAAAAATACTGAATAAACTTAAGGCTCAATCAAAACTTGAAGAACAGGATATGTCCAGTAGTTTAAGCATTAGCTCACAAGATGAAGTTGATGAACATGAAATCAGAGAGGATAGAGAACTTCACTCACAAAATTCACTATAATTCAATGGAACTGCCAGGGCTTTTATAGCCATCTAGAACGAATACAGCAAATCTTAAACGATCATGATCCCGACATGCTGTGTCTACAGGAAACATATATAAAGGAGGGCCACAAACCATTTCTAAAAAACTACGAATCTTATTTATATAACCGGACAAGCGCAAGAAAAGCCAGTGGTGGAGCTGCTATATTTGTAAAGAAAATATATCACTCCGAGCAATTAAACATTCAATCCAACCTAGAAACTACAGCAATATCTATAAATTTACCTAATAAAATCACACTATGTAACACTTACATCCCACCTAAACGCGATCTTCAGCAGTCTGAAATTGAAGGACTCATAAGTCAGCTTCCTAAACCCATGATTTTTCTAGGCGATTTCAACGCTCATAACCCCATATGGGGATCCAAAGATAAAAACAAGAAGGGAAAAATCATTGAAAATATTATAATTGGGACCGATCTCATACTTCATAATAACTCAGATCCCACATATTTCAATAAGGCTAATGGAACCTTCTCCACCTTAGACCTTACGTTATCACACGCCAGTATCAGCACCAACATAGATTGGCAGGTTTTAGATTGTCTTCATGATAGCGACCATTTTCCTATAAAAATCACATACCTAACAGGAACTAACCATGATGAAGAAGTAACCGAAAGCTGGAAGATAAATAACACAGACTGGACCTCTTTCACTAACTATCTACATGATAAATTTCAAACTTTCGTACTAGATAATGACGTAAACATACTTGCAGAAAACTTTTCGAGTATGATTAACGAAGCTGCCGAGATATTTGTGGGAAAAAGGAAGAATACGCACAGGAAAAATTACAATACGTGGTGGAATTCCGATTGTCATAATGCCGTTAAACAAAGTAAACAATTTCTATATAAACTAAAAAAGAAAAATACACCTGATAACCTCGAAAATTTCAAGAAACAAAGAGCAATCACACGACGAATTTTAAAACAAGCAAAAAAACAATCATGGCAGGATTATGTATCTCAACTCAACACTAATTCAAACATCAAAGAAGTCTGGCAAAAAATAAACGCAATTAAAGGCAAACGAAGAGGTCCCGAAATTACAGCACTGAAAGATGGAAACCAAAAACATATCATTGATAAAAAAGAAATTGTTGAACTGCTGGCACAACATTTTCAAGAAAATTCTTCAGACAATAACTATACCTCAGATTTCCTAAGACACAAAAAACATATTGAACTCACAGAACCCTTAAACATAAATGAAGACGATATGAGCCCAATAAATCTTCCAATAACTCAAGAAGAATTGAAGTACGCCATGGATAATAGCAGGAATGGCTCACCAGGCCCCGATCAAATACCAGTAGTATTTCTCAAACATCTTCCCGAATCTGGATTGGAAATCTTACTGAAACTTTTCAACAAAATTTTCTTAGAGAAAACTTTCGTAAAGAAATGGAGAGAAGCGACTGTTATACCTATACTCAAACCAAAATGTCCCAAAATGGAAGCAAGAAGTTATCGTCCCATATCGCTGACTAATACTATGTGCAAGATCATGGAGAAAATCATAAATAAATATGTTATATCTTAGAGAAAGAAAAGTTACTAACAAAGTATCAAAGCGGCTTTCGTAAAAATAGGTCAACAATGGACAACCTAGTTCAATTACATACAGAAATTCTAGACGCTTATGCTAATGAGCAAGAATTAATTGCAGTGTTTTTCGACATTTCTAAAGCATATGACACAACATGGAGGCACCGCTTACTGCAAAAACTAAAGGAGAAAAACATAGACGGAAATATCTTACACTATATACAAAACTTCATAAGCGAAAGATCCTTTAGAGTCAAACTGGGCAACTACAAATCTGGATCGTATATTTTACAAAATGGACTTCCTCAAGGTTCGGTGATCAGCACTACTCTATTCCTTGTAGCCATAAATGATGTTGTCTCCGCAATAACACCACCTATAATACCGTCACTTTATGCCGACGACATTGTTATAATGTGCCGTGGTAGAAACTCTGAAACAACTGAAAATATACTACAGGCCTGTATTAAAAGAATCGAAGAATGGTCAAATACATCCGGTTTCAGCTTTTCAAAGACAAAAACTAAAGTGATGAAATTCACAAGAAAGCGTTTCAAACCATGTCTTTTGAAACTCTCGAACACCCCTCTAGAAAATGTCAAATCTCACACATTCCTCGGAATCACTTTTGATACAAAACTCAATTGGCAAGAACACCTTAAAGAGCTCAAAGCTAGTTGTATCCGAAGGCTGCATATAATAAAAGTTTTATCTAACAACCACTGGGGAGCAGATGAGAAAACTCTTCTAACAATTTATAGAACGTTAATTCGGTCTAAGCTGGATTATGGATCGATCTTATATTCAACGGCTAGTAAAACCTCCTTAAAAAAGCTAGACGTCATACAGAACACCGCACTTCGGCTAGCATTAGGTGCACATATTACCAGCCCTGCAGATAGCCTATGTAAAGAAACCAACGAGATACCCTTATCATTACGCCGACAAATGTTGCAGTTAACATACTCTGCAAGAATTTCTAGTAATACCCAGAATCCAAGCCAAAATCAAATTATCACCCAGAAATATAAGCAATTATACCAAAACAATGAGCACTTCAAGCCCCCTTTATATTACCTGGTGAACAACTCATTGACCTCAGATTTCCCCCCGACAATTATAGATGAAGAACCAACTCATCCACCTTGGATCAGTAAGAAACTCAGCATCAACCTTCATCTCACTAAGTACAGAAAAACTGAAACCCAACGAGAAATTCTTCAACAACACTTCAGAGAAATAGTTTCATATTATAAAAACAGCCAAATAATTTACACGGATGCAGCTAAGTCGACGGAAGGAGTTGGATGCGCTTATCTCTTCAATACAACATTCCAAATGTATAAACTCCCAGAAGATTGTTCCATCTTCACGGCCGAACTTATTGCAATACAGAAAGCCATTGAATATGCGGTCTCTCAAAGCTTTCGAAACCTACTTGTTTGCTCCGATTCTTTGAGTTCAATTCAGGCTATTATGAATATGTACTCCAAAAACCCAATCGTCAAAAACATCTCAGACTTAATGAATCAAAACCAGTCACCATCAAAAATAACTCTGATGTGGATACCCTCTCATACAGGAATTAAAGGTAACGAAAAGGTCGACAGATATGCAAAAGAAGCCATATACGAGGGACAACCTATAGAAGTCATGACTACCTACGACCTTAGCACAAAATATAAAGACCAAATAAAACTGAAATGGGCTACTATATTTCACCAACGAAAATCGAAATTATCGTTCATTGAACGCTCTACTGTCAAACACTGTCCCATCGTGACTAGAAGAAATGAACTGGTAACGCTGAGAAGACTTCGAATTGGTCATACATATTTCTCTCACTCATACTTACTGAAGAAAGAACCACCACCACAGTGCAGTTCATGTAACGTCCAACTTACGGTCAAGCATATTTTAACAGATTGTCATTTTTATGAAAACCAAAGGAAATCTTGTGTAGTTAGCTCAAAAATGGAAGATGCCCTTGACATCAATAGACCAGAAGCTTTCAACACAATTCTATTTTTCAAATCAATTTGTATCAAAATTTAGTTATAAAATGTACTTATTATGTTTTCCTATTCCTCACTGTAATCTTATAAGTGACTTGTAAACCTTATTGTGCAAAAACCGCCAATGACCTAGGTGTCGAAGCGGAAATAAATAAATAAATAATAAAAATAAATACCAATCAAGTCAAAATTTTTCGAGAACACGAGAAAGTGTTATCAGTTTTCTTCTAGCTGCTATATAGTTTTCGAGATCCCTTCAGTAGACAACGAATTTTGCCCACCCTGTACAATTCTTATAGAAAGACATGTACCTACACTGAACGAAAAAAGGCAGTCGGCTTGTCATCGACTTCATGAATTAAATGCCGTACTCTGAGATGTAAAGTAAATCGATGTTCAATATGAATTTAGAATGATCGTTATTTTGTGTAAACATATTTTTTATCTAATTTTGTATTTGGTTTCATTCTATGAATAAATGAATATTGTCCTGAAAATTCCATTCAACTTACAATATTCTCTATAAGTTGGGGACGATGTATTCTAACAGTCCTGACAGCTTGAAATACGTCAACCTCTCCATGCTGAATGACTTGTTCGATACACGCGTTTGCTGCACAATATATTCCACATCTTGTCCTACCATCCCTGTAAAAGATTAAGAATAGAATTATTATTAATTGGATAATAATTTAAATAGCATTTGCTCTTCTAGTTGATTCGGCTCTGTATCTCCTCGTAGTAATCCAAGCGGCAGTGCCAAACAAAGTCTCTGAATTTATTAAGCCTGGTTTTTTCTCAGGTGATTACAATCATAATATACTTACAACAAAAATGCTGCGGTCAGTCAAGTGGATGTTAGAACATGTGCCTCAGGTACGCGGTCAAACATGTCGTGATCACCGACATAATAAAATCAATTTCTTAAGGCTGAAACCTTATAAACTTTTGTTTTCTCGTATGTAAATCAAAATTATAATAGTCAGTCAACGTCCAAACGGAACACAGCTGGTCAGTCATATCGAATGTGCGTTGAGTCGTTTATAAGGGTGCAATTCGTTTATTAAGCGTGAAATTTTTTTGTAACTACTACTGACCATATTATTAATAAATAAAATGGTCAGTCAGCCATTCCGTAGAACAGAGCCCGTCAGTCAGTGGATAAGAAATTAAAAATTTTTCGCTCCCTATACATATCACATCATAGTCATTCAAAGTAACACATTTATTTTAAAAAGGCACTTCCGTGTCGCAATTGTGCCTTAAAATCTCAGAAATAATATTCGTTCGAAATCAACAGTGTACTCAACGAACTTAGGTACACGCACAGGTAAGAACTCATTGATTTTCAAACATTTTTAACTAATATTTATTAGTTAAGATAACAAGCTATAAATAATCACCACATAATTCATCATCTGAATCTTGCATATCATTATTCTCACTATCGTGATCTGAGGCGTCAAGCTCATGTGTGGCAGAATCTAAAAAATAAATGAATTTGTGATTGTTTAATTCAGATAAAGATATTTCTTTACCTGTATTTTTTTGTAAAGGTTGAATAATAAATAACATCCTGTACAAGTTGTGCTGAATGATCGCCTTTGAACCAATCAAAATCACATTTTTTCTCATCAACCAATTTCCAGCAGTAGTCAGTAGGAGATAGCTCCGTTGGAATTTGAGGGTGATTGGCAAGGTGGCATACTCGACCCATCTACATTTCTTATTTTAATTTTAAAAGGATCGTTTGTGGTGCTAAGACATTTATACGTCTTTGAAAATGAAACGAATCTTGCTTTGTCAAGTCGTCAATTGATTTTATTTTTTTCAAGCCGTATAAATGGCAAACAAATTCTTGAACCTTATTAAACATATTATTCTGGTTGCTTTCATCTGCAAGTCCAAGGTCAGAGAATGTTTATTGAAAATCTTCGCTTTGCTTCATTATCTGCAGAGGCTTTTTTTACCTTTCTTGTGAAAAGCTGGGTTAAAATCACATCCAGTCAAAGCATGCAGTCTAGAAAGAGCATTGCAAACAGAATTTCCCAATCTTTGATGCATTCTACTGACATTAATCATCCTTTGATGATTTCCAGTCCCACTTCTATTTACGCACATTAAAGCTGACTGACCAGTTGTGTCTTGATTGGACGTTGACTGACTATCATAATTATAATTTTGATTTACATACTAAAACACAAAAATTTATAAAGTTTCAGCCTTAAGAAATTAATTTAATTATGTCGGTGATCACGACATGTTTGACCGCGCACCCGAGGTACATGTTTTAACATCCACTTGAATGACCGCAGCATTTTGTTGTATATTATGATTGTAATCACCTGAGAAAAAACCAGGCTTAATAAATTCAGAGACTTTTTTGACTCTGCCTCTCCGTCTATAGGTATCATGAAAGAATATTATGGTTTAATGAACAAAAGAACTTCCAAATCAAAAGATCTTCGCTAAATTTTTTCGATAAGTAATAAAAGTTTGGAATTGAGCAAGATGAAAAAATTAAAACACCCCTAAAATATATGGCGCTTATGGGATAGCTTAGCTACAGCTTGGAGGTTCAGTCTCAATCTTAATTTGACAGTGAACGTTCAACCATTTTTCTATGATTTGAAAAATGATGAGCCTATAAATCTGCGCTATGTTGTCCGCTCTTCGTGAAAGTCTCAGTAATTATGTATTTGTCACGATGTGAATTTACGTAGAAAGTGAAGGAATTCGTTTATACAAACTGATTGAAAGGATTCCAATGTAGTAATCTGCATCGAAAGTGCAAGAGATCAGTTTTTAAATGAATTTATTTTTGCTGTGGAAGAAAATTTCAACTGAATTAATGACACATAATGTGCAGTTGCTTGAGGAGAGTTATAATGTTGGTTAAAAGTCCCAAATTTGAAATGCATCTGATGCAGTGGCAAGAAATGCATATTAATTCCACATTCACTAGCATAATTAAATACTGTGTAAAAAATACTGAAGTGTTCATTTTTCAAATTTCCCATTGCAGATCTTTTCTAAAAATAAAGTTCCCAAGTTACCATTTTATTATTATTAGAATATCAGGGTTTCTATTTCAATTCTCAATTCTAAATAGCACTCAAACTCTCTGTCTCCTTTCTTTTTCAATCATTTTCGGCATTTTTGTTATAACAAATTATTAGCTGTGTCAACGTCCTGTTGACATTAACGACATTTCATGGGTGCCAACCTTACTCCGTTCTAGGTACCATGAATTATTTCATGGCCAACCGAGTGAATATCTCACATTTTATTCGTCCATTGTTTTTTTGGCAATTGTGGATATTGAATTGTACATAACAAAAAATCATAATCCCACTCCCCCCCCTATATCAGGCCAGGCAGCCTGATATAAAAATAATTATTTCTGCCTACTCGAAATACATAAATTTTTTCCGGAATTGAAAAATATTTTCTATTCAGTTCGAATAATATTCCTCCTCTGGGAATGAAAAAATATTTCTTGAGACTCGAAAATTCTTTTTTATCTTCAATCGAAAATCGGTACAGACAGAAGGATTGCAACACATAAAAAATCATCATAAATGCCAAAGAGGCACATTATTTTGAAGGTTCTTTTTCATGGGAATATTCTTATTTCTCATTTTGCCTTCTTATAAATATTGAAGATTGTAAACTGATAAATCTCATCAGTGAATAATGTCGTCTTTACTTTAAACGTTTATATAGAATGAAAGTATTAAGAGGATATATTGAAACATTCTTAGCCTACTATAAAACCAAACAAAATTTCAATGTCAAAATATTTTATTACTCAACATATTCTCCTCTTCATTGGATACATTCATTACAGCGAACCTGCAACGTCTCTAGACCTTGCAACAAAAAATTTTCTTCGTGCTCTGCAAATCAGACCTCCACAGCTTTTATTACCTCCTCGTTGAGAGAAAATTTAATACCTTTTAAACTTTTTTTCAGTTGAGGAAAGAGATGATAATCGGATGGAGCCAAATCTGGTGAATAAGGAGGGTGTAATGGTAATTCAAACCCTAAATCACGAATTTTTTGCATGACAACATGAGATTTGTGTGCAGGGCCGTCGTCTCTAAAAACAAAACACCTTTGTATAGCTTTCCGCGTCTTTTCTCTTTAATTTTTTCCCGTAGAGTGGTCAGTAATGTCAGTAATCCCCGGTTATTGTTCTACCCTTATCCAAAAAATTAATTATGATTACTCCATGGCAATACAAAAAAAATTGAGGCAAGAACTTTTCCAGCAGATTTTAGGACACTAAACTTCTTAGGTGTTGGAGAACCCGAGTGTCGCCATTCCATCGATTGTTGCTTTGTTTCTGGATCGTAGAAATGACCATATAGTAACAATTCGGTATAAGAAGTCTACATTGTTTTTAAAATCGAGCACAGATCGAACGCGATGCTTCTACCCTTGCACGCTTTTGGTCAACATTCAAACATTTGGGGATCCATTTTGTAGCAAGTTTTCTCATGTCCAAATTGACGTGAACTATATGATGAACGCGTTCGTATGAAATATTCAGTGCTTCAGATAGCCGTTTTAAGCCAAATCGACGGCCTGATGAAATCATGTCATGAACTGCATCGATATTTTCGGGGACTGACAGAAACTGGCCTTCCCGATCCGTCATCATCTTCAATGGAAAATTTACCTCTCTTGAAGCTTGCGGTCCAATTTTTCACGGTCGCATATGAAGGACATTGATCACCAAAGGCATTAAGCATATCTTTGTAAATCTGCTTACCTCTTAACCCTGTATTTAAGAAAATACAGGTACTTGATGATGGCTCGGTACTCCAATTTTTCGATTTCCACAATTTCGGTGGACATCTTCTCTGGTTTACTTTTTTGACCTCAAACTTCACACTGACACTTCTAATGAGTTATTGTTCGTTGCTATGGTAGCGCAATATTTTTTTTATGCATGGAACTAGATATCAGTACATCCTCGTATTTATTCAACCAATAACTCAAAAATGAAAATGCTGAAATCCGTTAATTGATTTTCATTTGTAAAATTTTTAATTACCCTCAATATCTGCCAAAAAAATTGAGTGTTTTTTTTCAACCCCTGAGTCGCAACCCCATCAAACATCAGTTCTTCCTGATGGATGATCATGAAAATTATAACAATCGCGTAATTTGAGCAAATTTTTCACACAGACCGCTGCAGAATGATTAATCAATTGGAAAGTGTTGTTGGTTCAAGAATTTTATACATAAAATGAATTTCGGAAAAGATCCAGTATCAAATGAAAAAAAGTTATAAGATATGATAAATTGCAAAAGGAGGATAGAGTCGCCCCAATGGTCAGTTGTAAGTCATATTATGTAGACATTGAACAGTTAAATCAAAGTATGCATTTGTAGTTTGTTTCCAAAGGAGCTTCGTTCCCCCTTTCACCTATGGTTTTAGATCATATTTATCTGACAGGTATTAGAGAACTGATGAGTATTATGTAGGCATAATTTCTAAAGAAAAACACTAGTAGCTCTGTGAAAATTTCGGTAAAATTCACTACACTGGACTGATTTAAGATTTGCAAAACAATTGCTTTATAATATCGTGATGACCCCACAACAGAAACTCAAATTATGATTTTTTGAAAATTTTGTTAGGTAGGAAACTATGAGAGGAAAATAAGGAAGGAGCCAGCTATGCATTATCCTGCCTTCGCACAGGTTGAGACAGATGGCAGCTTACTCTAGGAGAAAATCAATATCCTGAAGGATACCCCGTTATACGCGAATAAAAATATAATTTGTGTGCTCTAAGCGATTGGCTCAACCTCTTTAGTGTTAAATATGGTTTATATTCATTCAGATATAGGTTAGTACTAGGAAAATTATGGACGGAACCTGCTTCATCACACACACTGTCCTTTATTTTTTCTTCTTTATGGCTGTAAATGGTGAAGCTAAAAATAACAACCACTCAACCAAAGATCTACCTTACTAGAGCTTACTAGATCTAATAGACCATTAATATAATACGAAAATCATAAAGGCTAAGGTATTCGAGAAGAATTTTCCTAAATCTCAATCTTTTGGTAATTATTTTCTGACCAACTAGGACACACAACTCCAAAGAAAAATGTACTCAAACCGGTAATGGATATAAAAAAACTCCATGTGTACCTCGTAAATTATTTCTAATAGACCGTTCTGGAGTCTTATATCTGAAGAACTATAGTAATTTGCTTCAGGGGGTTATCAGACAGTAGTCGCTAGTCGTTTCGATATTGTGTGAAATTTCGCAAAAAAATGCATTCATTCATTCATTGCTGCATCCCATTACCGGGAATGAATCTACAAAAACACAAAAAAAACAAACAAAAAAAAATAACAAAAAAAAAACAATGCGAACAGACTTATACTTTCTTAGGGCTAATTGAGACTGTGTGCTCTTCAAAGATATGATCACATCAAGTTTTATCTTGGATCGGCTATTATACAGTGTTTTTCTCTTCTATTGAGATCTTCCATTGATTCTTTTCACGAAGGTATTTCCCTACTCTTATGAATTAGTGTTTCTGAATTTACTCTGAAGCTCGGAATATTTTTCGATAAATGTTCAACCTGGAACGAATGCATTAGCTTTGAGTATTCAACTCAATGATATTACTCTCCAGAAAAATGTAGTAAAATCATAAATGCATGTGTGCTACTGCACAACATTTGTACTGAAAATACTGTAGAACTGCTGCAAGATGAGGATGAAAGGAATGAAGAAATCGATTTGAGCTATATTCCTATAGAATATATGCATGGTCAGGGAGAGGGTAACATCAGAAGGCAAGATCCTTTGTTGGTACGTGGAGAACAAAATCAAAAGATGAATTATCCAATCCATGAGACCTCGAATAGCTCATTTTATATTTCATAACACTCTTTTGCTCAACAGTGTAAATAAAAGGAACAATAAAATTCAGTGACTTTTTCTTTCGATGAAAATATTCAAAAGTTTTGAAAAATAAGTTTATCTCAACAGTGTTTCCAGTCTTTCAGAGAATCGAATTAAGAACAGACGCAAGTTCTTTCCATTTCCTCTCTGAATCTTTCATTGTAAGAGATTTGGAGAACTCCTGTTCATTCTATATATATCCACTAACTTCGCATTTTGCTCTGAGGACCAATAAGTTTTCTTGGAAATTTCCATCACGACTTAAACCCAATTAAATCAAAAATTACTGTCAGCTACAAACAAATATGTCTATATCTGCTAGTTATTCTGAGGGTAATTTTGTTTTTCAAGGGGTGGCACAGCTCATTATGAAAACTTAAAATGGCTTTATCTGTTTATTAGGCCGAATCGAAAAAAATGGTACAGGAAAAAAGTGTTTCTTTTGACCTCAAGAATATACTGTTGAAATATTTTTACGATATATAGGTACAACGTTCACCAGGTCCGTCCGTCATTGGACTGGGGATAATCTGGTCAGCCTAGTATGTTCATATTGTAGAGCTTCAAAATACGAAAATGGAGCCATGATGGTGTTACAATTAAAGGGGCGCCTTTATGTAAGATTACTAGAATCTCAGAACTATCTTCAACAGCGCAACAAATGCTCTGAAATATCATCATTTGGAGCAACACATGGGGTTCAAGACAACATTATGCCTGCTTAATGCTGGCATAATCCTGGCTTATCACGAAGAATAATGTTTAACATAATTCACAAATTGAATTAGAATGCAGTAACTGATTACATTGCACATCGTTTAGTACTTACTTGTTAGACCAATGGAAGATGTTCAACAGTAGGTATAGCAAATGCTTTGATATTATATTATTTGTAGCAACACTTGGGGTTCAAGACCATATCATGCTCACTTTCAAGGCAAAAGAATAATCTTAGAAAGATCATTGAATTACAATGCAGCAATCGATTACAGTGCAACGATATGCTGTATATACTGTAGTACTTATTAGACCAATAGTATATGTATGTTCAACGGTACAACAAATGCTTTGAGATGATCTTACTTGGAGCAACACATGGGGTTCGAGCTAGTACTCGATAATTTATTTGAAATTGTATATATAGTTATAACTGTATAGATAGGACCAAAAACATCCAAAATTAAATCACTAGACACTCTATATTGAATATTTCTCTTCCACATCGCTTCATAAAAGCTTTTACTTACGGAGATACAACACAAACTGGGCCGTATTCTGTTCTCTGTCGCCATCTTTCCACCATATTCATGAGCTCTACCAGGGAGTTGGTTGAGGTTGGTACATTATGACCCATAGGCCAGCAGGTCAGTTGAAATAGTTGGACAGTTTTTGGTGGTGCTTTGACTCCAGCCATTAATTCAGTCAAGGAAACGATCTAGAGAAAAAAATATATATTTCTCCAAGTAAATTGCACCAAATATTCTGTAGAATTTTGAGTCCTCAATTTAAAACTGTTTTAAGAACTCCAAGAATACAATGGGGTACATTTCAATTGCCTTTTTTTTAATGAACATTTACCTTTTTATTAATTCGAAAAACCCACGTTCTTATATTACTGTAATGGTTATGGGAAAGATGTTCGATTGTGAAGACTGGACCATATTTTTTGGGGGTTCTACCTTCCGGCCAAAATGATGGAAATTGTTGCTGAAAATTAAAGATAGTCTGAATTAACCGGATCGAAAACCTTTTAAAAGTTTTTGTTAATTCGCAACTTAAATGTGGTATTTCCGATTTATCTTGAGTAGGATGTGAGAATCATGATCCCATCTGAATTTACCTTCATATAACAAATGTTACTAGTACATATTCAAATGTAATGTCCTAACAACTAAATCCACAAATAATTTGAAGTGGTGACTAATCAGACGATTAAACTTTTTTACAATTAAATGTTTCTTCAATATATTTCGAACTTAAAATCAGTCCATCTTTAGGATATCACCACAAAAATTTATTACTACTTTTGGGTTCGAAATCTACTGAAGAAACGCTGAAATCATTGCAAGAAGTTTTATCGTCCTCATATTATCAGATGAGGGTCCGTGAAGTTAGCGAAGAGTTGAAAGCACTAATTCTGAAACTATATCAAACATTTAGTGCATAATTAATGCCTATTAGTGCCGTATTAATCTTTGACAGCACCATTGTAGTTTTTGAGAAATTGATAATTCAAGTTCTTGGTGCTGACTTCATGCTCAGCACCAACATTTTCGAATTACCATGAAATTTTTATACTAATATTTAGTGCTTAATTAGTGCTTTTGGAACCAATGGAAATAAATGAACGGTTGTCATAAAATCACAGATTATTTCCTTTGGTTCTGACTTCACGCCTAGCACCAACATATTGGAATATCGTGAAAATTTTTGATGCAATAATTAGTGCCTAATTAGTGTCCATTAACGCCGATAAAACGGATGCTATATCATTTTTAGTTTTAGAGTAATTGCCTGATGCTTTTTGAACAAGTGTGAAGTTAGCGAAAAATTGGAAGCACTAATTCTGAAACTATGTCAAATATTTAGTGCCTCATTAGTGCCAATTATTGCCGTATAAATCTCTGACAGCACCATTGTAGTTTTTGAGTTACGCGAAATCATCTGTTTGGATACCGCGTAGCGATCTATGGAGAGGTATGCGAGTCATTCTCTGTAAAGCCGGCCACAGACACAGAGAGAAGACGGCGTGCAACATGCAACATGCAAAGAATGACAAATGACAACCATCAACTTTCGCACTTATTGCCCACACACATGAGAGAAAAGAACGCGGAATAATGTGAGAATTCGTCAGTTCGAAAATGTCATCAGTGGGAGATGAGGAATATTTTCTGATGGCAGTGGCGTACGCTTGTTTGGTGAAAAAGAAGTAATTGAAGTCGCTTCGAGAGAGAGGAAACTTCATCCTCTCCTGCGCCTGATCGTTTGGATTCCAATACTTTTTTGAATTCTCGTCAGAAACCACCACAAAGGGTGTTAATTTTTGATTTTACCGATTCATCTGTTGAAGATTTTTCAACATCTTTCAACTTAGCAAGTAAGACATTATATGGGTAATTCTTCTTCGATCGGTCCATATATTATCTGGATTTTGTTTTCCACAAAGATGGGAAGGACCTATAAATTTCTATGAACTCCATCTCCAGGAATTCGCGGGAGAGATTTCTCAGGTCCGACATCGTCCTCGGTGCATTTCGAGCAGAAACAGTATTAAAGACTGAAGCTGCAGCTGCTCGATTTGATTTGTTGTATGTATATTGCCTACTGCACTGGTGTAGAAGTCCGTTCGTCCATAAAATCGGCCACACACGGACGTTCATGCTTCGCGCAACATGCAATTTTTCAGGATGGTTCGGAAGAGATGAATGACGGACAACATGCAACATTCATGCCCACACACGAGCGTTGATGGTTGTCATTCTTTGCATGTTGCATGTTGCACGCCGTCTTCTCTCTGTGTCTGTGGCCGGCTTAAGAGATTTGTCGTCATTGCGTCATTTTATTATCACCTAAAGCGGCTCACACAAATACGACTTGGGACGCCAATCTTGATATCGAAGAAAAATAGTAGGTACTATTGATTTAATTGGGCATTAAACTAGTTTCTGAATTATTCAGATAGTGTTTATATGAAATGAGGTTCTTTTTCACAAATTCCTAGTAAATATAGTGAGGAAAGTCGTTAATCTATGAATCGGGCATTTAGTAATTTTAACCTCTAAACTAAATTATTTTTTGTGTGATTTGTGTATCATGATATTTGTGAAAATAAATCTCATTTCATATAAACATTATCTGAATAATTCAGAAAATAGTTTTGTGCCCACTTAAATCAATAGTACTATTATTTTTCGATATCAAAATTGGCGACCCAAGTCGTATATGTGTGAGCCGCTTTAAGTGAAAATGAAATGACGCATTGACGACGGATCTATTACAGAGAATGACTCGCATACCTCTCCATAGATGGCTACGGTGTATCAAAACAGATAATTTCGTGTAACTCAATAACTACAATGGTGCTGCCAAAGATTTATACGGCACTAATTGGCACTAATGAGGCATTAAATATTTGACATAGTTTTAGAATTAGTGCTTCCAACTTTTCGCTAACTTCACACTTGTTCAAAAAGCATCAGGCAATTACTGTAAAACTAAAAATGATATCACATCCGTTTTAACGGCACTAATAGGCACTAATTAGGCACTGATTATTGCGGCAAAAATTTTCACGATATTCCAATATGTTGGTGCTGAGCGTGAAGTCAGCACCAAAGAAAATAATCTGTGATATTATGGAAACCGTTCATTTTTTTCCATTGGTTCCAAAAGCACTAATCAAGCACTAAATATTAGTATAAAAATTTCATGGTAATTCGAAAATGTTGGTGCTGAGCGTGAAGTCAGCACCAAGAAATTGAATTATCAATTTCTCAAGAACTACGATGTTGCTGTCAAAGATTTATACGGCACTAATAGGCACTAATTAGGCACTAAATATTCGACATAGTTTCAGAATTAGTGCTTTCAACTTTTCGTTAACTTAATGGACCCATCGGATGATCATTAAATGTTCATTTTTCAGTAATATCATTCAGTATATTCATTCTTCAGGTAGATATGGCAGTTCAGATGTTTTTTCAGGGTTTGAAACATTAGATTTATAATTTATACTAAATTTCGAATCACCAGCACCCAAACCTGATAATCATTTCAATCCTACAAGTAGAATAAACCATCCTGTAAGCCATTTTCTGAAATTCTTTCGAGGGTTATTAGAGCTTCATAATAAGGCGCAGAAAAACTAGGTACAGGGTGCGGCATAGTCGATTGACGAGTTTCGAAATGCTATGAACCAAATTGGTAAAGGTTGAAGGAAAACGGTTTACATAACTTATTCAAATCAGTAGGAAATATAGTTGTTGCAGCCAAATTTTGAAAACGATATCACTAATAGAGCGGTCGTCAGCAGGGACCATTGAACTACACTGATGTAGTCGATTTCGGAAGTTTTCGACCGCTTTTCAGCATAATATAGTGGTAAGGCCTGATATTAATCGGTTATTCGTTGCTTGAGTTTTGACAGGTTTAAAAATCTCAACCTTAACGTAGCCCCAAAGAAAAAAGTTGCAAATGCTTAGGTGGGCGTGCTGGCAACCCCACTCAGTCGCCCCGGGACCCGAGACACCTGTCTCAAAACAGCGAATGAAATTTGAAAATTGAAATATTTGTCATCATCGCAAATTTCACATGTCACAAACAAATTTACATGTCGCAAACAACATGCTGAAGTGTAGCCAAAAGTTTTGTAAATGAATTTTATGCGAGTGATTATGCAGCTCTTTCAACCCTAAAAATAATTTCAATGAATAGTGTACAGGGTGGATAGAATCTATTTTCACTCGCAAAGTGAAATGATATTTTGAGATTACGGTTCTCGACATTCCAAATTCAGTAATAATTATTTAAAACCTGTAACAAAGCGTAATAATTCCTGAAAAATTGGCTCTTTTTGAACTACCACATCAGAAATATGATATCCTTTTGCTAACATCTAAGTTGATATTTGGGTATTTCACTCTTCACAAGAAATCTCTTGGATATCGTAATCATCACCTTGTACCTGTACCTACTAATAACAGTTCATCTAATGATATGAAAAGAATATCCCTAGGATGTTCACGTGTAAAAGTGAATACTTCTTCTGACGAAAATGATGTATTATTTATGAAGTATTTTTGAAAGGTTTAAAAATAACCATTTCAACCGTTTCCCAAAAAAATTATTTTAAGTACTTAAAAATGAAAAATAATAATGGGTATTTAAAATTTAAAGCTTTTTCGTTTCTATTATTATTTCTATTATTATTTCTATTCAAGTTGGCAACATCGACTGAAATATGTGTTGATAATAAAGGACAACAAATACAATATCTTGATGACATAGACAAAGATGGCTGTCTATAAAGCCTGCGATGAACGAGGACGGTCGTAAAATTGTATGGGCTTTATATGGCCGGTTGCGGTTGAGGCTCGTCAGTGAGTACGCGCCTTATGATGGCTGTAAATCAACAGCTGTCATTTTATAAACAAAAGCCATTGTCCTTTATATTTTCTAGTAGTCTATTGTCAAATCGTGAACTAAAAACGAAGCGATTCAAATTTTGTAACCTCGTATTTGAATAATGATTTGTGCATTGGAAAAATTCATGAATGAAACTGATAATTATTCAGTTTTAACTTGCATATGCTGTGATAACCCAAATTGAGGAGAATTCCCCAATGCGGCATTCATATTGTTCAAACACCTTTATGTATTTGGCTCTAAATTAGGATATAATACGTATCTTAATGGTTCTTATTTAAATATTATGAATAAGTTTTCCTACATACAGAGTTTGATGGTGGAACACATAGTACAACCACAGCAGAGCACTCGTAATCATACACAAGCGACCAAAATTCACCTCCAGTTGATTTCAAAGGCCACTCCGTAACTATATATTCTCTGGGTTTTGTATATCCCTGCAAAAAAATTCTTGACTAGACAATGAGATTTCAATTTACTGACAATATCTACCTAAAAATTATTGGACATAATGCTTGTTATGCACTATGAAATGTGACTGTTCATTGCTTTCAAAAAGGTCACATTTTAAACTTTCAATCTACAAATACTTACATCTACGAAGACAGCATTAATATAATCCGTGAAACTATTTCCTTGGAATGATGTCAGATAAGGCCTAAAATTGTCAGCTGAAAAAATAAAGCTCGTAATAATTTTTTGAGTTAAATATTTGTGAATAAATATGGTAAACTACCTCACATGAAATGTCAAATGAAATGTGTATCATTAGACATGTTTAGTAGGGTGTTTCAATAAGAGCGCAAGATTTCAATTGCCCGCTATGCCGGACACGATAAGTGATTTTAACACGACAATTTGAAAGCTAGCAGATGGGAGTTAATAAATATGAAGAAAGAAACGATACTTTGTTCCTACGTCCTGATTCATTATTTCCAAAATGCTCTAGAAGTCTAGAAGAGCTTGATTGCCACCATTCGTAAAGTGCGTACAATATTGAGTCGACAGAATGATCTGAGTTCATCTATCTTGAAAAGAGTAATCGAAAAATTTGTAAGTGATGAGGCCTATTTTATATCTTCTAAATGCAATATATGTTGTCATAAACTTATATCAGATTATATGGAAATGCCACCAGCCACCACTGCAACCAGTATTAGGTATATGCTGGCGTTAGAAGTAATAAGTTGTAGCAGATTCCAAAAAATAATAGAAATGCGTATTTGTTTCTAAATTATTATGTGGTTGATTCATGAGAAGACAACAAGGCCCATTTTCACCTCGATGGCTCACTTATCTTCAAAGTTGACATATTTAGGGCATATACAAAATCCAAGAAAGAATAATCGAGAAGCAATGCACCCACAACGTTTTACTGTTTGGTGTGCATTGTTGTCTAAAGGAATAATTAGACCGTTCATTTTTCGAATGACCAATGCGAATTCCAACAAGCAATCCACCACCAAATCATTGAAGGCCGAAATCAAAGCTGTATCAATGAAATACGACCACATGTATATACATGTTATATAAAAATGTTTGTATCTAAGTACGCTTGTGCCAGCAAAGCCATGGTGTCTATTTACAAGATATTTTGTTTTATATATAATTCCTAAATGTATACATTGTAAATTTGTAAATATTTGGAAACTTAGCTACAGAAAATCATGTTTTATTGAACCTCTTAAGGCTGGTCCACACTACTCGTGCTCGCCCGTCTAGAGGTCGTTTTGTAAGCTGTTGTGACTCGTCTGACACGCGGCCGTGTTTGTTTTATCATTGTCCACGTTATCTCTGTTGCTTGTCGAGCAGTTACACAAGCCGTGAGTGTGGACCGTCCTTTACGCTTTTAATGAAACTGTCTTTACGAGACCAAACTTCGACTTTGAACAAAGTTTGCTCAGGATCATCTAAATGTTGTTCTTCTTCACCCACCGCGTATCTCCACTCTATCTTTTATACGGGGTGTTCCTAAATTGGACGGAAAAGATTCCTTGAGTGATTTTAAGTAAAAAAGTCTCATGAACATGGGACCAAGTTAGAATTTTCTCAATGTACATACTTTTAGTATCTAAATAAACTTTGGCAATAATACTATAATTGAATTTATTCACCACAGCTTACTAACTGAATTCTTATGACAATTTGAATTTTTCTGAGGATTTCGAGAGAATCGTAAAAAAAATTTTTTCTCGGAATTGGTAGCAGATACGACAAAACTACAAAAGACCATACAGTTTAGTTTAACAACAAAGTTTCTTTTCTTATTTTTTTAGTAACAGTGGTTCACCAAAATAAAGTTCTAGAGGAAAACAGATTTGCTATAGAAAATGGCATGGTGTAAACTCTCAATTGTAAAATCCGTGACAAATTTCAGTTGAAAATCTTGTGAAGTATAGATAATATGTGGAAAAACTTGAAAAAAATTCGAACATTAACACCGTGAATCTCGATAACGAAACGTTTCCGATCCCTTGTTTATATGGGACCTTTTCTCCTTAAAATTAGTTTCCTTTCCTCGTTTGTACCTCCAATTTAGAAACACCCTGTATACTTAATACCATTTCACACATAGTAAAATACAGTTAAAAAAAATAGTATACCACATATATGCAGCAAGCAGAATATCTGATGAGTAAACTGGTATTAGATATGGATAGATGGAAGGATACTTTTTGCCTAAATACATAACACATATTCCGAAATTTACAATGACGGATGAGAATACATTATATTGCAACTCACGTGGCACTATCAATACATCCCTATTCTTTTTCCTATTGTCACCACGATGACCACCAGCACAGTCTCCTATGGTGAATCTTGGAGTCTGTTTGCAGATCAACATATACTCCCTCTGATATTCATTCATTTTTGTTGAAGTGTTTTTAACAGACTTCAGTTTGAGCCTTTGGGACAGCTCGCTCACAGGAAACCAGGAGTTTCCACAAGTGACAAAGTCTTCGAGGCTGTCATATATGAATTTGTATTGTTCCTACAAATAATATCCAAAATAAAATAATGGAAATCGCAGAAAAACATTTCTTTATATGTAATTTATACCGCTTCCTCTACAAAAAATGGGGGTGCATCGTTGACCTAATCACGATTACGTTTCCGCTGAATACGCGTCAAAATATTCTAATTATGCAGATTTCAATAATTCAAGTGTTTAAGGATCAGAAGGTTTTCCAATTCTTAATAAGAATTAGAATACATTAATTGGAAGGTCTGTCCTTTTAGAAACTCCATAATGTTTGTTTTTAGTATGGAGCAATAAATAATAGCACAAAAGAACAGTGTGCAGTGATCCGTGTACAATATTGGAATCAGTGAAAGATCAGGTCATCTGTTCCGAATATCAGAATTTCACCTTAGTAAAAATCTTACCCTTTGAGGGAAAATGGGAATTTGTCAAATTTCTGAAAAATTGCTACTTCAACTAGAATTCATGAGTGCAATGTCTACAAATTAACACGAATTCAAAAAGCTTTAATGCTGAAAATTGTACAGGGTGAGTCTTTGTCTCGTACAAATATTTTAACAGTATAGATTGAGGTTAAAAGAAACATTTTTCTGAATCGACTCCGTTTAAAAGATACAGGCTGTTGAAAAACCATAAAAAGATTATTTTTTTATCTATATCTCACAAACGGTTTTATCGAATGAAATGAATTTCGGAATATAGTTTTTCATTTGATATCATCCACGTCCAGTTTTATCATAATGACCATTGCGTACCATAAAATACCAAAAATTCGAAGAAGCCTACTCTTGAAACTGAGTTGGACGCTATCTAATGAATATTTGAAAGTTTGGTAAAATAAAATTATTCTTCATATTATTTCGTGTAATGCGCTATATTTTCAAGTAATTTGATGTACAAAATTAAGAAGTACGTAACTGTGAAATTTCAAAAATTGGATATTTTAGCAGAATCAAACTCTGTTTATAAGATCCAATATGTGTGGTGTCACAGATTTAGCTAGTTATTCTTAAGGTAGTTATGTTTTTCCACGGGTGACAGCGCTAATTATGAAAACTTAAAATGGCTATATCTTTTTATCAGGGCCGAATCGGAAAAATTGTATGAGGAAAAAGTGTTTCTTTTGATCTCAAGAATCTACTGTTGAAATATTTGTAGGTACATACTAGTCAAAGACTAGCCCTACACATAAGTTTTTAAGAAATTTATACCATTTCTGGGGGGGAAATTCAAAGTCAGAATTTTCCTGAAATTACGAGATTGAAGTCGAAATTTAGGTTAATTCTGAGTTCAAAGTAGGAATTAGTAAAATTCGAAAGAATCATGTTGATTTCGCCAGAAGAAATGTTTTATTTAGGTATGCCGGAGTGTCGCGGGTTAAGATTATCTCATGTCATGTCTTATGATTCGTGATTGGAAATTCATAAACCAATGAAATTTTAGGTAACATAAGCTCAATATCAATTGCATCGACGCTTTCATTAACGATTAATAGAATAGAGGAAGCCTCTGTGATTCACTCCAAGTTGTTTTCGAAGAAATCTGACCTATTTTGTGTGACTCCATTCACTCACCACATTTTCCACCAGATTTTTCCTAGATTGCCTCAATTTTTTCATGTAACCGAAGACGTCGAACTTGTGGTCTTCTTCGGCAAGTTCAAGATTAGCGTCGATAGCCAAATACACACCCGATCTGCCACCACCGTCACTGAAAGCATCTCATGTTATCGTCTAAAGTGAATAATGAAAATTTTCGGATACATACTTGCAATGTACAATCATGGGTCCGGCTTCGTTAGATTTGATTCTGTGCCCTACGACCGCCCTAACTCTCCTCCTAAATTCAAGAATGGAGTTAGGGAAGGGGCAGGAGTGGCTGTGCCATTCGGTGAAGTGAAACTGCAGGATCAACCTTTCTTCGAGAATTGTCTGAAACAATTTGTGAAATTTCAGGATTTGCTTACACAAACTCTCGCACAAGGTATTTTTTGACTACCATACTACCAAACTTTTATCGATTCATGAGATACGTTGGAACGGTACTAATTACTAGAGAATAAAGTTGTCAATCTAGGCACTAATTATTACCTACTGTTACCTACGTAATTCAGATTTGAGATAAATATATGTATATTGTTGCTTTTTATTTTTGACAAAGCAAGACGTAATATTACTGAATCCCGGTTAATACAATGGTGAATAAATGGTAATTTCTTAAGCTTGGATACCGATGTTGCTTGCAAGAAATACTATCTTTCTGGAGGATACCATTTAAAGAAACGAAGTTGAAGTTGATTGCTACTTTCCGTATAATTAAAAGGGTTGAAAACATGAAAATATTCGACACGGCACGGAAGCTAAGCAGATGGCGTTCAATGTAACCATTCGTAATGAAATTCAAGTCTAGCACGGAATTCGAAGTCGGCAAACTATCACTTTGCCAAGGAATTTCGTGCCGTCTATGGATCATGCTAATGCTTATGCTTTGATTCGTTAGGTTCATGTTTAATTTTGAGCATTTTGTCCAAGTTTATTGTGAATGGTAAATTTCGTGCTTACGAATGCAGCTTAAAGTTTAAAACTTTAATGGACTGAAATTGAATGATACTCACATCCCCCTGTTTCTTATATAATCTGAAGGTTCTGATATGGAAGTGTGCTAGCTCTTCCTCGTCCAACACAGATATACTTATTCCGCCATACGTCTCATCTAGGTCTTTAGAAGCAGGCCAGTATTGTACGCACATAACCTGTAAATCATTAACCACGTGCAGTTTTCATTTGAATTGTATGTGTTTTTTTAGGGTGATCCCCTATTATTTCGTGGAAATGAAAAATCTTCAAAAGCTTCGAAAGCTTCATTTGAGTCACCAACAAATGTATATTATGCAAAGGTAGCAATCAAAATTTTCAGAAAAAGAAGAAAAAATAAGAACAGTTTGAATGCACTTTTTCAGATTTTCAGAGATCATTCTCCTTGGATCGGATACTACGATATATCAATATATTTTGAAAATTATTTAGCATGAAGGAAGCAAAAAAGTTTTTAAACAATGCAAACTTATGTCCAAGAGCGCATAATAAAGTAATTACTATTCTACAGGGTACACTTTCCAACAGGGACATTCGAGTCAACAATCAACCCAAATAGATTTGCGCTATGACCGATTGGACTATAGGTATCTTATCAGCCCAAAAGTCAAACAGAAACGTTTTGGATATTGTCACGAGAAAACAACTATAAGATGCTCGAAATGTGATGTTAGTGTTCATGTCATATCTTGGAACATAGACAGATGGAATGGCGATGGCCATTTCAGTGCTACAAACGAATTTGTTGTCGTTGACACATTCCATGCTTCTCCGTCAAAGTTGACACTAAGTCAGTGGCGTTACATGGATAATTTATACAGGGTGAGTTTTTAACTCGTACAAATATTTTAACAGTGGATTCTTGAGATCAAAAGAAACACTTTTATCCTAAACCATTCTTTCCGGTTCGGCCCTGATAAAAAGATATAGCTCTTTTAAGTTTTTATAATGAGCTTTACCTTCAGAATAACCAGTTAAATCTGTGACACTACACATCTGTGTATCTTTTAAACAGTCAAAGTACTCAATTTTTCAAATTTCACAGATTCTTTTTAATTTTTGAACATCAAATTACCGGAGAACGGCACATTATACCAGAAATATAAAGAATAGGTACTTTCATTTTACAAAACGTTCAAATATTCATTAGATAGCATCCAACTAAGTTTCAAGAGTTGAGTTCGTTGAATTTTTGGTATTTTTATGGTACATAGTCGTAATGAGAAAACTGGAAGACTTTGGTGATATCCTGTCTTCGAAAAAGATTTATCGAAAAAATGAAAAACTATATTCCGAAATTTATTTCATTCGATGAAACCGTTTATGAGATAGATTAAAAATAACATTTTTTTATGGTTTTTCAACAGCCTGTAACTTTTAAACCGAGCCAATTCGGAAAAAATGTTAGGGGAAAAATGTGTTTCTTTTGACCTCAAGAATCTACTGTTAAAATATTTGTACGAAAGACTCACCCTGTATACCTTTCTATCTTTTCGCATTGGAAATTGACAACAATGTTCGAGTCAACTTTCACAATTGTGATTGGCCTAACTATTGGAAAAATGGAAAACAAATATATTTATTCAAGTTCCAAGTATTGAATGCTTCATTTTACACACAAAACTGAGATACTGAACCCGATAGAAGTGCTACTGCCTAATGTCCCATGTAGGAATCGGGCTAAGAAATCGAAAAAAACCTATAAAGCCATATCTGGTTTCAGTATACCATAATATCTATTTCTTGTCTGATTGCATTATCAAGAAATATTGAAAAGTATGCTTGGTTCAATGTCAGTCCCAGTGCGAGCATGTTCAAAGGACAAAAAGAAGAAAAAATGGATATTGTATAACTTGAGAGCGTCTCTTACAAATTACCATTCTACAAAATTATAGAAACAGTACTTTGAAATGTTGTCTAAGAAAACAGGTCTTCATTTTAGTATACTACTTTTTCAATCAATCAATCAATTAGATATGATATCCATGTCTTATTCAAAACAGACAGGTTTGTCTCTGCAGACAGAACAAAATAAGAAACTTCTGGAATTGCCACATTTACGACACCAAAGAATCTTGTTCTCCTATTTGCAACATTGAATAAATGTAGGCTGTGGTCGATATTCAACAATGTAGGTATTGCCAGATATTGAATATCTAATATTTTTGTACTTACTACATTATATGACTTATGTGAGTTTGGTATTTATTCCCAAATAGAATATATTTTATGGCTTAAAGTCAATAAATTTTGAGAGAAATTACTTTCATGAACGTCAATCAGAAACAGAGAAAAATGATGGGAATGAGTTGAAGAAGAAAATAATAAACCCCCATTACAAAATCTAAACAAAAATCAATTAGTTACCTTTATAAAGTCGAAGGTTTTCGTCAGCATCACTATACAGCTAGCCTTTTCTTGCCAAATCATTCTCCAGAAATCTGTCACAGTCTCTTCTGTAGGACCTTGGGTAACAATGTAAGCATTTGGCTTCAAAAGACTCTGCAACAAAAAAAAAATCAGCAATTGTTTAATGTTTTTGGACTCAAATCAAATTTCCAGGAGAATTAAAAACTCCTAAAGAAGTGCAGTGAGAGCGAAACAGTAGTTATGGGGATGTGGCTGTAAACATAACTCTACCCGAACACATCGCTACTATACCATCCAATGAGGCTGGTAAAACTGTATCCACAGGCCGTCCCGAAAGTAAACCGCCACACGTAACTGCCAATTCACAATGATGTTAATGGTAATGGTAATGTTAAAAATGAGCTATGATGTTAACGCTTAAATAATAATAAATTCGAGAAATATTTATCATTATCATTAACATTACGCTTGACATTAACATTGATGTGAACAGTATAGTAGTAGCTCTATTATTTAATATTATTTAAGCGTTCACATTGTAGCTCAACGTTAACATTACCATAACCATTAACATCATTGTGAATTGGCAGTAAACCATGAATGCAAAATTAAAAAAAAAAACAACTACTTTTCTTTATAAACTATAGGCCAAAGCGCCCTCGTTTCGGATTCACACTGAGTAAAAGTTTAATGTAAAATCCAAAAAGGGCAATAATCTTTCAATCTATATAATAAAGGCCCAGTTGCAGGAGAGTCCATTAAGATTTGATGCCCCATCAAAATTTAAAAATGTCAGTTTTGAAGGGAAAAATGGAGGGTTAACAATTTGATGGAGAATTAAATTTTAATGGACTTTCCTGCAACTGGACGATAATCAAATAACTTTTAATAGAATAGTCATTTCTACCAGAATTGCTCGAATTTTTACCCGTATAACATCTGATGCATGCCTCTGGGCGTTTAATTATTGAGTTAATTATTGTGAATTATGCCTTTCGGCAACGCATCGTTTAGTGTTGTCACAGGCATCTTATAACAAAATCTTCGATTTTGAATCCATGTTTTACTTTCGGAACACCCTGTATAAATAAGAAATTTATTGATAAACTTTTACCCTTTAATTTTATTTAGATACTTCACGAATCGTTTTCAAATTGAAAAGTACTACTTACATCTACATATGAGGCATTAATATAATCCGTATCACGTGTTCCCTCAATAGGTTCTAAAACTACCCTGTTATAATCATCTGAAATATTGAAAATTCATCATGAACACATATTTGTCAAGGAGAGTCTGCTTACAAGGAATGCATTTTTGGTTTTGGTTCTTCTCTAAATTTGCTTTCTTGGTACCATGTCTACAGGAATGGGATTCCACTTTGGTTGCAAACTGAAAAGAAAGTTGATTGGTAAAGAAAAAGTTCATTCGTACACATGGTGCTTCAAAAATAGGTAACCCCGTAGATAGGTAATACAAGGCAAAATAATTTAATTTGGGTTTGCTCAGTAACAACAATTTGGATACGGCATCCAATTTCGAGATAAAAGGTCCACTTTTTTGACAATTACATATGTTGAAACTACTGGAAACATTGTAACTAAACTGTTTAATTCAGATGCATACGACCCGACGATATAAATATCATCTAGTGTTAGGATCTGAATTGAACTAGCCAGTTTGCCATCGTCAGGGCCCTAAATGGAGTACTCCCACAGGAAAGCAGCTACTGACTGACGGTCTCATTTGACCTCATCAGAGAAACATAGCTTCTTCTCCGTGGAAAAACAATTGGAATTGATGGACCAATACTGGCACGTGCTACTGAGTACTATCCAGTAACACAGATCGCCACCCAGTATGAAACAATATCCGATTCAATCTCCTCCAGATAGAAACCCAGACAAAGACAATGGCATGTGTCCCATATTTATATCTATGACCTTTAGGCATGATCTTTTCGATTATTGTAATTAAATTTTACATCCATTCGTTTTTGAAACTGGCGCCAGGGATGAGTTTGTCTTTATCTCTCTAAAGTCTTGTTTGAACTACACTTGTAGTTTAGTCGAGTAAAAAGTAATTTAGTAGCTATAGTAGCTAAAACATTTGTCGTTACAAATGTTTTAGGTTTGCTAACTAAACCCGTTGGTTTAGTTTGCATAGCGCCAGCTATTCTTTTAATAGGGAGAAATAGCAAACCCACCCAGGTACCTACTAGGTACCTGTCGGAGACAGAGTTCGGGGTTATCTAAGGTGGTAGCGATAACAAGTACTTTAAAACCGAATTTATTGCAATAATCTAAATTACTGTGAACCATACAATGATTTCCAAGTCAAGAAATATATACAGCTGATGACACAGTTCAAAATGAGAAAAACAGAAATGCAACAATTAATCTGTCACGGTGATTAGAAATTCAAAATCAACACAGTGAAATTAATGAATTAACCAATATTCAAATTAATTATATTCAGTCAAAATATCAGGTATTAAAGAAAGAAAGAAATCAATAGCGGTCACTTTGATTCCTTCTGAGACAATGAGGGATGTACGGGGTTTACACAAAATTTACAGTAACCGGTTGTCGGGTTTGATCCCGAGCACTTTCAGTGATTCTCAGTGTACAGGCCAATCAGAATTGAAGCTATTCAATAAACGGGACGGGTTGATGCTGGCGAAACACAATGCAACAATTTCTCCGTGGCAACCGCGCCAAGCATTACCAGCAGAAAGACTTCGAGACCTCTGCCGATTGGTTTCCGTCACCAGAGAGCCAAGCGACAGGAGTCTGCAGTAAACGGGAAATCTAAATGGAATACAAGAGGGGTAGGACGGGATAGGTTACTGTGCAGGTCTTTCCGTGGCAACCTTGGGTGTACACGCCAAGCATTACCAGCAAAAGGACTTCGAGACTTCCGTCTTGGTTCACCAGAGAGCCAGGCGACAGAAGTCTGCGTTAAACAGGGGGATTAACAATAAGGATCAACGCAATTGAACAAATAAAAGAATGCAACTTTGAATCACGAAGTATGCGGTATCAAGAAAAAAAAAACTACCGGAACAGTTTGTTCCGGTGCGGTCACACCACCACTTAGAGAAAAGAAAAGAAAACAGATCGTAGCACCTTCGAATTTAGGAAAAAAAATAAGTAATGAATGCCTAATAAAGAATGAATGAACTGCCGAATAAAGAATGACGAATAACTGTCGAACAAATAATAAGAAATCAAGAATCACGAATAACGGTCGAACAATCAATCATGAATCAAGAATCAATGACAAATAAAGAATCAAGAATCAATGACGAATCAAGAATAATGAATGACGTTCATCTGGTGGTGCAGCCCTATTTATCAACTTTCCAACATGTGGTCGGTCATGTGATCAAAATTGCATCCAAAAATTCGGTATTCTCGAATATTCTCCCCAGCAGAAATATTCTCGGTGGCGGTTATCTCTTTATCGGTAAAAGAAACTGTCGTTATCTGCAATCCACGTTTTTTTATGCTGAATTCGGTGTTTTTTTGTGGAAAAACAACGCCGAATGCAGAAAGACAGTTTTTCTTTGTTTTGGATTCTTACGGCGGGTTAATGATGGAAATTTCACTTATACGGAATTTGAATTTATTAATCAGGATTCTGAAAAATATTTCTGAAATGAAACGGAATTAAAATTGAAATCTCCATCAGACGGTGTTGCATTGCTTCAACTGGAAAATTCAGGAAAACGGACCTTTAAAAGGAGGCTTGATTTTTATATAAAACAATCAAGTATCGTTACACATTACTCACTAACTTTTTCGACTTAATTCTTCAGTGTTCACACATACACACATGTTTAGTAACTACATTACTTACTACTCGACTTAACTACTACCAAACTACTTGGTCGGCACCAATCATGTTCGTATCAAACATAACTTTTATGGAGTAAACTTTATGATCTTCAACCGTTAAGAAGCTTAATGTATTCAATAAAAAAAGGATAGAATTTTGTAGTCGGAAGTTCTTCGTAACATTTACTCTAATTTATTGATTATTTCATGTTTTTAGTCAAAATCATTTTAATTTTCTTCTCATTAGTTTTTAATCAATAATTTATGCCTTAGAATATTTTTTTTTCTTTTTGTTTTTCAGTTTTACTTCTTTATTTTCAAATCGAAATATTTTGATAACCGTATACAGTAGATACACAGTATCGAGTTTCGCCAAGAGTACCGATATATGTCAGCTTCCAAAACATATTATTGCAAAATTTCATAAAAAGGTTGCCAGTAGTTTGGCCATGATCGTAAAAAAATATGAATGCCGTTACGATTTCTTTAACTGAACAAATCTAAATTATTTTGCCATTTTCCACATTTTCTAGCGAAAGGTTCCTTATTTTTAAACACCCTGTATTAAACCGATCGAATAGTTTAGCATAAAATATAAACCTATCAACAGAACCTGAAAGGATATGTAGTTTAATATGTAACAAATTTCGCCCAATATCATAACAACTTCTTCTTGATTGATTAATGCTTGCAAGAGAGCCAGTCCACTTTGTATCAATCAAATGATAAATCTCAAAAATACAACAACAAGGATGATGAAAAGATCAAAACCTTACGTCGCTGAGATCGATAGCTATAAAATTGGCGATCTTCCAATAATTTTGTTTATATAAATATAGTCGTATTTTTCGGTAAATATTATATCATATCCTGTTAGTTTCTATACGAGATCAAAATATGTTTTCAACGGAAGAAAACATATGTTATTGAGTGACATTCTCAAAATAAGTACTAATACAAATATCCAGTCTGTCCCATACCGAATCTTTACCTTCTCGATGGAAATTGAGAAGCCACAAAATAAATATGGTCAAACAAGAAATCATCAACCTAGAAAATTTTGGTGAATTGTCCTGATTTACAGTGATCCAAAAAGTTCTTGTACGAGGAATTATTACAAAAAATCCTCGCACCCGTCGTTTTTTAAATTCAAAAGCAAGTTATTCTTAGGCCCAGTTGTTCAGTCCAGCAAAGTGTTAATCCTAGTTCAACCTGACAGAATTGAATGTAACTGTCAAAATTAATTAACTCACATTTTCGGCATCCTGAACTGGGCAACCGGGCCTAAGCCTTTTTGAATTCGATATTTGAGGGGTTCAGAGCTGAAGTGTACCAAGTCCATTCAGCCTTATTTTGAGATTAATGGCTTAGAAGTTGTTTATCACCAATGAATTCAAAAGTGACTTCTTTATTTATTATTATTCTTATGTAAGCATATGCTTACATTCTAACCTTTTAAAATCTGAAGAAGTCACTTTTGAATTAATGGGTGATAAACATCTTCTAAGCCATTCATCTCGAAACTAGGCTGAATGGACTTGGTTCACTTCAGCTCTGAACCCCTCATTTCTCACCCCCTACGCCATATCCCCCACCACTTTTTTCAAATGGGTATGTATGGATTGTGATAAATTATTACTGGTGTGACCACTAAAATAATAAAAAATATCGGATTTCTTTTGGAAATCTTAATTTGTGATGATTTCGATCAGAGCAAATTAAGATTTCCTCTCATAAACACTCTGTATATTTTCGGCTTAAACAATCTTATAATGCTACAGAAAGGCAAAATTGAAACGTCGAAAAAACACAAAATATTCAAAAACTCTCGTTTTCACCCTTTTTTTCATTAGAATCCCAATAACTCAGAAACTGTTGAGTTTTACCCAAGACACACTGTTAAAATCTTCTTCAAATCAGCTATCTAACGATGCAAGTAAATACTGGGTGTGCCATATGAAATAAGAAAGTATTAGCCTGTTTCCGGTACAACCAGAAGTTGTAGAGGTCTCAGAGCATTGTAAAGCCGCGTAAACATCTGAGCAAAACAACCGAATGATCACATCGCGCCGAATGAGCATTCAGATGTGGACGGACAAAACACACCGCACCGAACACGCTCATGTTGCGCGGACGCGATCCGCAATTTGTCGGTCCATCAAAGAAAATTCGTGCTCAGTGTGGACGGGTTTAGTTGACATCTTTTCCTCGAACCGAACGCACACATTTAAATATAGATTTCTCGCAAGAAACGTGTTTGAATTTAATAAAATAGTATGAAAACCACCCAATTTTGTCGCCCTCACTCTGAATGTCGTGCAAAAAAAAGTGCTGTTGAGGCTACGGTCTCGACTAGATATAATAGACCATCTAGTACGCCGTCGTCTCTTCTTCTTTAGCAACTCGTACAGAATTATGAAAGAGGCACTAGCACAAACCAAGTTATCCATCCTTAGAACATAGAATACATAGAATGATTCCTTTTTTCTAAGTTTCCATCGTTTACGTTCGTAAGCACTGAACTGACACATCCGTTGGAGCGGATGCTCATGCTGTTCGTGCGTCGGAAAGAAAAATTGTCCGCATAAACGCTCATTCGGTGCGGCGTGCTCATTCGGCTATTTTGCTCAGATGTATACGCTCCTTAGGAAGAAATGTTATTGTCGAAAACCTCAACATACAAACTACAAACTACAAACTTTCAGCACAAAATTGTGATTTGAACTCCATCGCGGTGGATCGCCCTGTATATATACTAATACAAATGTTGAAATGAATTTTATGTGACAGTCTCGATGAAGCAAGTTTGGATAAGGGTAATGATTAGTCTTTCCCATTGGGTTTCGAAACGTTGGCAATGACTGAAATCTCTTTTCATGTTCATATGCTATAAAAATTATAACATAATGGGGGCTAACGGTTGTACAATAATCATTAATTTTCCATTCCGAACGATTGAATGATTAACCGGATGACCCGAAATAAAATTTATATATTCAATATCTTTTCACCTCCCAATCTTTGAATTCGTATAGAAATTATTGTACTCACTTGAAATTCTAGCTTGTAAAGAACTGGCCATTTTCTTCTCTGTTCGCAATACTTCACGAAATCTGATACTTCTACGGGTGGAGTATTACTAACTGAGGGTGCTACAAACCCATTCTCATCTGAAAAGAATCATTTTTTTTATTCCTAGTTGAAAAATATTTTTAATTTCAGTACATGATGAACTACCATAGTAAATAATTGTTTTTTGTTGTAGGTTTTCAGTCGACATAGGCAAGATTATAGAGTTAACTCTATAATCTTTGGACATAGGTACATAAGCTTCAATGAAGACAATATCATGTTGAAAATTAGTTTCCTGTCCTTTTCATAATTTACAATCGTTGAATCAATACATCTGAATTGGAAAAAGTCAAATACTTATTCGTTAGGAAATACTCCTTCTGACGAAAATTATGTATTTTTTATGAAATATCTTTGAAATGTCACATTTTGAAATAACTATTTCAACCGTTTCTCAAAAAAACTATTTTAAGTACTCAAAAATGAAAAATAAAAATGGGTATTTAAAATTTAAAGCGTTTCGTTTCTATTGCACAAGTTGGCAACATCGACTGAAATATGCGTTGATAATAAAAGACAACAAATACACTATCTTGATGAGATAGACAAAGATGGCTGTCTATAAAGTCTGCGAGGAACGAGGAAAAAATTTTATGGGATTTTTATGGCCGGTTGCTGCACTGTTGCTTGCCAGTGAGTAGGCGCCGTATGATGGCTGTAAATCAACAGCTGTTATTTTATAAAGAAGCCATTGTTCTTTTTATTTTCTAGTAGGCGCTGTTGCCAAATCGTAAACTAGATACGAAGCGATTTAAATTCCAAAACCTCATATTTGAAGAATGATTTTGAATAGTTTTCGCGGTGCATTTGAAAAATTCATAAATGAAAATCATAATTATTCAGTTTAAACTTGCATATGCTGTGATGCAATAATAGAGTAGCCGATCCAGTGGAGAGAGGAGCACGGGACACTCGTCCCCCAAGACCAAAAACTCATCTCTTGCACTAAATTTTCATATGATATTTCGACCTATTTCCGAAATTCACACAAGTAGATTCGAATAGTCGACCAAAACTCGAATCTGGAAGCCATTCCTTTGTATACAGGGTCTTTCACGAGGAACCTCACCCATATTTATACAGAACGTATTTTCATGAAATTCAGCACTTATAAGTATTTCACGATGCTGATGAAATCTAAAATATTTTCAAGGCATGAGCACCTCCGGTTTTTCCGGAAATGACGTCAACTTCCGTTTTTCAAATTAGAACATCATTTTTTTATTGCAGAAATAGATTCCTTAGAAAGACATTTATTTATACGTCTCAGGAATGCTTCGTGCGTTGCTCTTCTTATTTCATCGGGAGGAAGAGATCTGCAAAAGTGTTCAAAAACCAAATTGAGTTTCAAAACTATGAATCTAAAAATCTAAACAAACATGAACGCATTTCTGACTCATTCTATGCAGTCCTCTTTATCAGTCAGGGGAGTTGAGTAGAAAATATTTTTTATCCTACCCCAAACATAATAGTCTAAAGGAGTTAAATCGGGAGAACGTGGTGGCCAAAGATGTGGACCATTGTTCGCCAACCATCGATCTTCAAATAGCCTGTAGAGGATATTTGTCATTATGGTTCGGTACTAGAGGCTGTACTTTGAGTCAATATGTCAGAATATCTATCTCCTAAGGGAGAACATTCTTTAAATAATGCAAACATGTGTAGTGTTCTATCTCACCAGTTAAAGTGCCATCATAAATGTGAACATCGAGAATTGCATTATTTTTGATGGCGCAAAAAACATTGAAACTCCAGGTCTCTTGAAAGTTCCCTTGTCTGAAGTGGTGGTTGTTCTCTTCATCCCAATAATGACTGTTATGCCTATTGAAAGAACCATTTTTTTTTAATTTAGATTCATCTGTCCAAATTATACAGTCCAAAAAGTTTTCATTCTCTTGAAATCGAATCATCATAGCTTCGCAAAACTCGGTTCTCCTGACGAAATCAGTTTCCTTCAAATGCTGTACCCTATTGAATTTATATGGGTGCATTTTATGTTTTTTTAAATTCTCCAAACACTCGATTGAGATAATCCCAGATCAATCTCGGCATCTTTGAGAGAATTTTGAGGATTCACACGAAAATATGCAAGAACTGTAATTTCGTTGTTCTCATCTTCTACTACACTTTTTTCTCTGTGTATAGTTTTCTTAACGAAAGATCCGACATTACTCAAGTTTGTCATGGTTCTGTTAATGGTATCTCTCGTTGGTCTGGGTCGGTCAGGAAACCTCTCAATGAACAGTCGAATCGTTCTATCTACAACTTTATTACATTCTCCATGAAATAGAATGAGATTTAAATAATCTTCATTGGTAAAATTAGGCATAGTGATCGATTTTATAACTTAATACGAATTATCACCAAATTAATAGTAAACACAAAATGCTACTGAATAAAGAGGAATTTGGCAGATGTAATTAATGATATCTATCATTAAAAAAAAGAATGTAAAACATGGTAAGTTTTTGCATATGGTTCACAAGGAATTATTTATTTATCACTGGAGAGAAAACCGATGGCCGATTAGTTGAAATAAAGAGGTTTCCGATACAAATTCGAATCAAAATTCGCCATCTATTTAGGAACAACCTGTAACTTTTTTCTCTTGCATATTAGGGTAGTAAAATCTAAAACATGGTTTAAGTAACAGTTCCTGAAAATTTCATCTTTTTGGCGTGAAGGGAAAAGAAATAGCTGAAAATTCAAGACGAAAAACAGTTTTTTGTGAATAACTCAGAAAATATCCACTTTAGGGCAAGGGTGTGATGCATACACTCACATTATTTTTTAACGTAGATTCAATATCTGCCATAAAAAAATGGGGTTTTAATTTGAAAAAATTGATTTTTCACGATTTTGTCATCCCTAACTTTGAAAGCGATTTTTTCACCCCCTGTATCATGAATCGCGATTTCGATTTTTTAAGTGGATACATCAATCTTACATCTTGAAAAATCCCAAAAATGAAAATTTTCCATCCAAAAACCTCGAAGTTATTCTTGTTTCAGCGGAGCTCTATTTTCGATTTTTTTTTTCGAATTTTCCCGCTCAGAGAGAATTTTCCAACCAAAACTGAAAAATGTTACATCAAAATAACTTGAAATTTTCTAAGGAATCTATTTCTGCAATAAAAAAATGGTGTTCTAATTTGAAAAACGGAAGTTGGCGTTATTTCCGGAAAAACCGGAGGTGCTCATGCCTTGAAAATATTTTAGATTTCATCAGCATCGTGAAATACTCATAAGTGCTGAATTTCATGAAAATACGTTCAGTAGTTTCCCGTATAAATATGGGTGAGGTTCCTCGTGAAAGACCCTGTATACTAGGGCGTTAAAAAAAACAATAAAATTATGCTTCTGAAAATATGAGCCCTTAATATTAATGTTAAGGTTGTCCGTATCGCGGTTTTCGATTTCCCATAGAAGTAACACAGGAAAAAAAAATTTTTTCTTGTAATTATTAATTATAACTAATGAACGATAGATTGCATTGCATATCCTTCATATATTTTGTAGTCATTTTTCGATAAATGAACTCAGTCAAAGGTTTTTCAATGTCAAGGTTCAATTTACCCCTTTTTTTTTAAACTCCCTATTATGTACCTACAACTATTTTGTTTGATATTTTCATATTATTATTTCTGTTATTGACATATGTCAATAACTGCTGTTTTTCCACCATATCTTGAATATAAAAAAGCTCGAAGTTGACTCCGCATTAGCAAAAAAGAATGTTTTTGTTTGGTTAGGAGAAAGGAGAAATGGGTTGTGACCCCCCATAAACTCGAATCGTGAATCCACCCTGCAATAATAAGAAATAATTCACTCCTAAAAATCGAAAACTTGCTTCTGGACCAATACTAAAACAACATGTAAAAATCAGATGTGAAAATATCCGGTAATAATATTAGCAGCTTATCGCAAATACGACCTAACCCCTGACCTGTGCTTACATTAAGAATATGGAGGGTAGAGCCTCCATAATTAAGAATTAGGATAGTTTTAACCTTCCGGCAATTTTATTTTTCAAAATACCTTAACGTCATGCTATTGCTGAAACAAATGTTATAAACAGCATCGTACTTTATCACTTACAGTTATTTGTAGGTATCAACCCACTGTTGAGCATGGACAATTTGATGGTATTCGGTATGGATCCCAGAGAACTGGAAGTGCTCTTAGTCTTTTTCTTTTTTGGTTTTTTCTCTTCATAACGTTGAGGAGTTGACCTGGATCTCTGTTTGGATTTCGATGTTTCTGATGAGGATTTCGACCTTGATTCGGTGCTGGTTGACATCCTCACTGTGCTCTGGCTGGAGTTATCTTGAAATCCGACATTTTGAGATTCCTTTGGTTTTGGTACACCCGGTGGGAGATTACTGAAAACATATAAATTTCAATAAGCCCGTCTTTTCCAACGAAATTCGAAGTTATTGAATGGAAACTCTCATCTATCCACCAGGTTTATTTTTAAATATTCAAGAACTAGTAGCAAAGGCGATTTATAATTGAAGAGGAATTTTCAGTGAATGTGATTTTGTGAGTAATAAGAGGAAGACTCGAACTATAGAAGTACACTGCGCAAAAAAATTAACGCACATTATGGAAATCTCAAATTTATTCAAAGGTGTTCTCAATGATTATTTTTATCAGAATTATGCATGCATATGTTATCCACTTTCAACGGTTTTCTTAAATACAGATGTTTTTTCCCAGCAGCAATAAAAAAAGATGATATTATCAGATTTTGAATGTATTGGCTCCATTCTAAAATCAGTTGTTCTTCAATGGGGTATTTTCCTAAATTTCAAAATATATGTTATTGAAATCTTTACACCTCGAATATATCGAAATATATTTTTTTCGAATTTTAACATATTGCATTTTGTCTGTATTCACTTTCGAAAATTCTGATTTCAGAAGTGCTCTCTTATGAACATTCTACGTCATTTTCACAATCCGGCAACGCTCATCGAGTCAATAATGGTCATAAAAGTTTTTTAATCAACATAGACGTAATGAATATCAAGTTTTGTGATCACATTTGACAAGAAAAACACACAATGACACAAAATGTCATCGATTTTAAGAAGGTATAGACACAGATTACAGAAACAATTTCATGCTTTCTGTGGATATCTTCTTGATCGGTTCCACTGTTGTCGAATTAACAAAAATTATTAGACTTTAGTAAAGGCATTCTACGTCACAAGCTTTCACATATTCGAATGTTTACTAAGTTTCGAAGGGTGTATTTCTGAATTTTGAAGCGAATCTTTCAGGTGTTGGATAACTAATGGAAAAAGGTTTCCATAAATAATTTTAAATTCGATTTTGAAGTTTTAGGAAACTTGCCCATTCTAGTGATCAATAGGATCGATTATGGTATGGGGTGGAATATCTTTGACTGCTCGCACAGACCTAGTGGTCGTTGATAATGGAGCTATGAATGCTGATAAGTATATAAGGAACATTCTTGAAGAGCATGTAGTGCCATTTGCCCCATACATTGGTGAAACTTTCATTTTTATGGACGATAATGCCAGACCCCATCGTGCGCGCATCGTTCAGAGGTTGAAGTCTCTCGAGTGGAATGGCCAGCAAGAAGTCCAGATCTCAATCCGATTGAGCAGGTTTGGGACAACCTTAATAGAAGGCTGAGAAGTTCAGAAAATCATCCAGCTACTCTTAATGACTTAGGAATCCAACTCGGAGAAATCTGGGAAGGATTAGAACAGAACATTTTAAGATCACTCATTTTGGGTATGAACCGTCGTTGCCGAGCTGTAATTAACGCAAGGGGTGGAAATACCAAGTATTAAATCACTTATCAGCATTTCAGTATTTTGAAAATTGTTCATTTCTCTTCTTTCACATAAAATTCGGAGAAATCCTGAATTTTTCTTCCATTTAATGTGTCTTGTTTCGTTCAAAACCTTCCCGAGAGAACATAAAAAATAAGTTATAAAGTCAATGTAGAGTTAACTTTCATTAAAATTGAGATTTTCAGAATGTGCGTTAATTTTTTTACGCAGTGTATATCCTATATGTATCAAGAGATGCCCAAATTGGAACTAAAGACACTTAAAAAATACTGATTGCGGGAACGAGACGAATTTTAACTGTGACAGATTACATGAATTGAAGTGCTTAACTAGTAAAAAAGCTTGCGTTCCTATTGACTAATCCTCTATACTTACAAAGGCGAGTTTATCCCTCAATGATTCACATATATAGTTATTCCAAAAGCATAGCAATTTTGACTGGAAAATATTTAGCCCTTTTTTTACATTATCAATATTCCAGAATTTTTTCACCCTATATACTTTCGTCCTTGCACAATCTTTCATTTTCGTCAGAATAACTGCTCCGATTCAACTATGTATAATCATTCACCTTTTTTCAACTCTTTTAAAAGAGCCTGAAAAGATTATTTCAAGTGTGTCCGTCTCTGTCAAAACTGACATTACCTCTTGATCTTTTTTTGGCGCCATAGGTTATTCTACTGTCAACAAAAGAAGTAATGATAATGTGGAAAAACTACCTACCAATAACATAAATTATTCGTATGTTTATAAAGGCCTACTTTCTAACTGTCCAATTTTTTTTACTCGAATTTCCCAAAAATATACCGTGTGTTTCAGAAAAACAGGCCTACTTTTGAGGTGATTAGAGAAAATAAATGTCTTAAGCTTAACTTGGTACAAGTGGTACTTACTTCGCTCTGAAATATAGAGCTTTTAAGTAAAAACCTCATTATTTTCCAGTGGAAATTTTCAATATTATGCTATTCAAAAGTGTCCACCCTCAATAACTTAACACCGAATCTAATAGCAACCCCCTGGAGAGGGTACGATCAATTAGTTGTTTCATTTAGTTTTATCGGTACCATAATTCTATAAAAAAACTCCCTGTGACTTTGTGAATATTCACTTAATGAGAACGCAAACTGAAGGTTTGAATCCAGGTATACAAATTCAAATCGAGTTACTGTTCATTCTTGACAATAATAGGCAATCCAAATACTTTTTTTGTTAATATCTCGGTTGGCATTGAATTAAAAATATCGATCGTCATTTCTCTATTCGTAGAAAATATTTGATTCGAAATTAAAATAATATACAAAGTGTTTCAATACAAATCTTGAAACCGGCATTACTTCCGGGTACACCAAAAATTCAAAATTAATAAATAAATAAATAAATACACAATTTTCTCTTCTATCTGCTTTCTCAATTTCATTTTGATATCTGCAACAGTTTTGAAGACACATATCTACTTCATTCCACACATGTGCCATCACTTGATGATAACACAGAGAAATAATTATTCTTCAAAGCTTAGGCGGCTTAATTAAAAATCTACTAAGTATCATTTGTTTTCAACAGATGAAAGATGAAGGATGAGATTCTGTTTTCACAGAATTTAATTGAAGAATCCGTAAACATCCACTCAGCATTCCAATTGATTATTGAACGTTCGAATTCGCATTGATATATGCGCATAGCTATTTCTAGCATTCCTACGTTGGAATGAAACAGAGCAAGCATTTATTTGTAGTGGAATGCAAAAATCTGCCAAATTCATTGACCTCAAATTTTTTAATTCGTTTTCCACAGAGAATGTACTTGTTCAGTATCAGATACAAGTTGAAATAACAGGACAAAAAATATTCTACAGGAAGAACGATGACATAGGTACATATACAGGGTGTCCCGCGAGGTAGTTGGTGATCCAAAAACTATATTAATTTGATGGACTGGTGTTACATATTAGGATCATGCGAAGCAGGAGAAATTATACTTTGTCAAAAATAATTTTAGCTTATACGCTTAGTAGACTCGATTCCAAAGTTTGAATCATTCTCCTAGAGCAAAAATTTTTAAGAGGTATCGACCAATCGAGCACTGTTGACTCACCCTGTATATGGTATATGGTATCAAAAATATTGTAGTTCGTATGCACTACTTGCGATATATCATGTAATACATTTTGTTGTCTATTACTGTTTTGTTCATGAAAAAACAATACTCTATATTATAATGCAGCAAAAGGAATACTCAGTGCCCAAACCACTGAATTGCTGTAAAAGTGTATACATAAAACGGTTTTTATTTTTGAATCAGAGGCTGCATTTCATTGCAGAACTAAAGGATATTTTCAACTGCTTCATAATCCATTGTGGAGTTATGCCTGATAAGAGATGTGGTTAGAAAACTTAAACATTTTAGGTGTATGTTTATCTGATTTCTAGTTGTTCCAATTCAACTGTTTCAAATAATTGCTTATAAGAGTCTAGTGACTATATTTTCTGGTCGCTTTTTTTGTTCTTTAATTTCTATATGCTTGTCTTCTGAAAATGACCAATTAGGGTATTTATTGGGAGAAAACATGCGCAGCTCATTCACTGGTAGTTTTTAGACTTCTCATTACTTATCATTATATTATCAGCTTCAATCTAGTTTAGCCAGAATCTTAATTCAACCGTTAATTGATACAAAGCAGGTTCGAAAACCAATCAAATTGAAGCATCAAAATTAGGTTCGTGAAATAGAAATTGGACTTAACTGCTAAAGGAATTGACTCTGATGGATATGGTTGCTTGAAAACACGCATACATGGGTACTGTATAGATTACTGAAGAATAGAGTATTTTAGGTGGCTGTGATTCAGCCTTATAGGCTCTATGAAGAAGCTAATCAATCGATCGGTATCATTTGTAGGCCTAAGAATTTTCATTCAAGTCTCTAACTGATACTTTCTTTCCAGATCGAGTGAAAATCTGAAATGAGCTAGCTCAATTCAGATCGTAACACTTGTCGATATTCATATCGTCGGGTGGTATGCATCTGAATTTATCCTTATTATTTTATTCATTGCCGTTTAGGCGTTATCACTTTTCATTATTCTGCTGAATTATCTGTAATTTTCAAATCTTTTGAAAAGATGAAACGAATCGATGATGAAGAACTTTTCGTCAAAATCAATTGTATTGCATGCATAATATTAAAATGAGCTGAATTCTGTAAATATGAGCATCTAGCAGACTGAACACTGGGTGAATAGTTGTCAAGTACCGATACAAATAAGTATTGTGCAAAAGTTCGTAGGAATCATTCACTAGAGAATAAAAAAGGGGAAAAAAATTCTCATCTCCAGGTTATTCATGGCACTCTTAATGTGGACGAACCTTAAAAACGTAATTTTAGAGCTAAGTAGTAATACCTATCAGTTGTCGACAATCATTCATTGGCAATATTGAATTATACTTCTTCTAGATCTTTGAACTAGCTATAGCAAAGTATTTTTCAACATGATTATTGAAAAATTTCGAAAATGATGAAAAACATCTACCTGAATCCATAATGACGGATGGGGTTTATGATTTGTTCCTAAAATATTCAAATGAAATGGACTTTCAAAAAAAAAATATCAGCGTGTAGGTACCTGAGAAAAATCCTTTTTCAAATAAAAATTCTTTTTTCCTCATTTATCTCTCCTGAAATACCGTGCCCGTTTGGTACATCGTTTGTCGTTGCAACCAGGTCATGATATTTTCCACATTCTCTTCTTGCGAAGATCTGGGTTGGAATTTCATCATTTCTAAAATTAAACATAACGATGTAGAGAATAAACGCATTCGGAAACCTGAAGAACCTAATGCAGATATTTCCGATGGAAATAAAGAAAGACGGGCATAACTCAATTGGAATCGTAATAATAAAAATAGATGTGAAGCAACAGGAGAGTGCACTTGACCACACTGCTCTTGGCCCAAATTTCATAAATTCGATGTAGCAGGAATTATGAATCGGGAAATGTCACAGACGTATGCAACTGCACATATGTTCCGAATTGATATGCTGGATAGATAACTTATGTAGGTTAATTAGAGCACTGATTCATCCTTCGAGATATTGAATTGAATTCAAGGCTCTTTTAATATCTCAAGATGATGAATCATTTGACTTTGACACAATGAATTTCAAAAAGTTGTCATCAGGACCAAGACTTGTGGTTTTGAATAATTTAATAATAACTATAAAAACATGAAAAATCATTCATACAAGTGGCAGAAAGTGACAAAATAATTTGGTTTGCCCAGTTGCCAACCAGAAAAAAAAATGATACGCTTGAAAACCTTACTGAAAAGCACATTTATCCTACAGGGTCCTCGTGTGGGATAACGAAAGCTTGCTGGAAAACAGTTCTAGACAAAGGTTTGCTAATCTGCTCTTTCCATTTTGTCTCAAGAAAGAAAAACTCAATAAAACCAAAGTTTCGTGTTCCATTTGAATAATCATCAAAAATATAGAAAATTGAGTGTAGTTTTCAGTAATTCTTTTTTGGAACATGACTTCAATCCTAAATATGTAGGAGTTAAGCCCGTTTGGGAAATTTGCGTCTGAAGTTTAAAACTAGGAATAATACCCTTCATAAACTAGCTGGTACTTTATGGGGTGCTGATGTAGCTACTGTTCGAACGGCAGTCCTACTTTAGTTTTTTCGGCTGCTAAATGTTGTTGTCCCGTTTGGGTTATCAGTGCTGATGTGCAAAAAATTGATGCACAGCTGAATCTTTCCATGAGAACTATAGCTGGAACTATTAGATCTTCAGCTATTCAATATGGTTACCAGTTCTTTCTAACGTTGTACCGCCTCATATTCGTAGACAGACTGCGGTTATGAATTTCTGAAATATATTCCAATCCTATCCCGACTCGTTTCCAATTCTATCTAACATTCCAGAAAATACGATTCCAAGACTGAAGTCGCGTAAACCTTTATGGCCCAACTCTTTTCTTAATTCGAATATAAGGTCAAAGACCTTTGGCAGTCTGAATGAAATAAGTGCACTTTTTTCAAAAGAATTTGTTACTGATCCCTCTAACAGAGTTCCTGGTTTTGATCTTCCCAGGAAAGTATCGTGTCTTCTGAATCCTATAAGGTCACGGACGTTGCATTAGTATGCTTTTCAGGTGGAATTCAGTTGAAAGCCTTAGTTGTGAATGCGGGGAACCAGAAGAAACCATAAATCATCTGGTTAATCATTGTCCGATTTATAAAGTTCAGGTTGGTTTTATATTATATTAGGGCTATACATGCAGTTTCCGAATGTTTTTTGAATTGGGTTGTCATTTTTAGGTCAATCTGACATATTGAATCTAATATTATTATTTCACCTTTTTCTGCTTTTGTTTTCTCCCTATGTATTTCAGTTAAAAGTTTCTGGTATCTTGGAGAAGACATTCTGGATTTTCCTTTTTGTTGAAGAAAGGATCAATTTTTGCAGTGCGAGATGCCCTTCAATATAAAAGATTTCAGCTTATTTCGTGCACAATTTCATTTCTCACAATCCACTACACTCACGGGGGAAAGGTTTTTTTTTAATGAGTTTTTTCCCTAAGATTTTGTATCATACACCAAATTGTAAGCATGTTACCCCGTTTACGCTAACCTCTGCTAAACTGTATCTCATACACATGCTCTAATTATTGTTAAAGATTGTATTGCTCTGTATCAAAAGAATATATATATTGTCCATCAGAATGCAACTGCAGTTTTTATAGGCTGTGTGAATAGGCTGAAGGATCTCTCAACGCATATAACTTTGCAAATGCAAAGCATTGGCGCACTTGGGACTCGCAAAATGTTAGGAAACAAGAACAAAGATCAGAGGCAAATCATCAGGTAGACTCTGAGTAAGGGCCTCTTTAGAGTCCATTACTGCCAATTCACAATGATGTTAATGGTTATGGTAATGTTAACGGTGAGCTACAATGTAAACGCTTAAATAATAATAAATAATAGAGCTACTACGATACTGTTCACATCAATGTTAATGTCAAGCGTATTGTTAATGATAATGATAAATATTTCTTAAATTTATTATTATTTAAGCGTTAACATCGTAGCTCACTTTTAACATTACCATTACCATTAACATCATTGTGAATTGGCAGTTAGAGTTATTCTCGAAAGACCTCAGTTCACTTACTTTATTCACAGAGTGAAATAGCACGAAATAACTGTAAAACCAATCAACTTTATGTCACCTTTTGAGGTTTTTTAAGAATATGTTTCTTATTCAATAAGATGAATCTCACTCTGCAAGAATGCACAACTCAGCAATGCAATCGTATCGAGAAAAAATAGATAATTATTTTTGTTTGGCATGGGTGAGTCTTTGACCTCAACAGTAGATTTTTGAGGTCTGAAGAAACACTTTCGTCCTCCAACCTATTTTTTTATTCGCACAAGATATTGCCATTTTAAGTTTTTATAATGAGGTATGCCACCCTTGGAACCCTAACACCAAAGTTTTTCCAAGCATTAAATATACTATTTTAACTATTATCTATTATAGATTAGAAAAACGGGCATGAACTCGCGTTTTTCAAACCATTTGCTCAACGGAGTGGTATTTATGATTCAATTGATGAGTCACTTCGTTGGCGATAAATATTGAATATTCCTTTCTTGATTTGTATTGCATTTTCGATAATAATAACGAATTCAGCTTGCAACCACCCATATTAGATATGTCTTCATCTCCAAGATATACACATTTACCTATTAATTCTCGTCCTTTATTTTGCTGTAATTTGCAGAAAATCCTTCTGAATTTTGATGTCGTATAGGTCCTACCCAATTACGTTTGTATATTAGATATTGTCAACTTTGGGAAAAATTGATATGAAACTTTTCAACCTGTTAGCTAATCAATTCTTTTTCTCAATTAAATAAATTATGTGGGAGTTTAAATATGTTCCTTATTCACCAATTTTTGGCTGATCTCTACCACTTTTGAACATAGAATGCCTCATGACGATGAAATAGAATCAACGGGTTAATTTTTGGAGGAATAGCCATTTTAGTTCAATGATTGATGTTGATTAATCTCAATCTCAAGTGGAAAGTGATCCAGAGAGTATGTATAAATGAGTACCTATCGATTCCCTGTTGACGGCGAGATTAAATCGAAAACATTCGAGGTTTATTGGCGCCGAAAGAACAACTCCCTCCTCCTTTCAATCATATTATTCAGTTTTTTTTCAATCGACATTGATGATTAGGTAGTGCAAGAAATGCTTTGTATATGGTGCAGCTCAAACTCCTTTGAATGTTGATTGTTTAGCAATGTTAACTGAATGTACCTATACAAGGTGACTGGTAACAAGCGACAACGGCACAGTGGAGACAGAGGACCTCAAACTAAATGAGGTTTGGTGGTTTAAATGTCACATAAAGATTTTGGTTTCAGAGGTATAAGGAATTTATGAAAAAAAGCTAAAACTATCAACTCCTATATCTTCGTTAATATACCAAATTTTTCTATGATATTTCATTTAAATTATTTGTCACATTCTCCATCAGCTCAAAAAAAATTAAAAAAAGTGCAGGCCTGTATTCAAAAATTCTAATTTGCATGTCAGGTGAGAAATAGCATTCGATTTATGAGATAGAAAAGTTCGAATAGAAATTTGAAAACAGCGAAAAAACTGAGTAAAGATACCTTTTTTGTCTGAATGGCACAAATTCATTTTACCAAATTTTCATATCCACATGATGAAATTATATTCTCAATAAAACAAAAACATTGAATTCGAGGTGCTGAAGATTAGTCTGGCCCATTTTGTATATAACTTTGAATCAATTTTTAGTAATAAATTCATGCCTACTCTAGTTCGATGCATTTTGTATATTTATAATGAATAGTGAATCTCTCATTTTTAAAAATCATTTGTTTCTTCGATATTCTCTTTACATTCAAAACATTCGTAAATTATAAGCAAAAAATAATTTTTTTAAGTTAAACCCCCTTAGAAGAAAAGAACTCATGTCACCTAATTCGTACCTACCTGTAGAAGAAAAATGTGTTTTTATAATTAATACATTATTTTGTTCAAGGATGAATTTTGTTGAAGAAGTACCAGGAAGTACATTTCTACATTTTTCAGTTCGCTCATTGAATTCATTGTGTTTTGATTTATCAAAAATATTATTCTGTCAAGTCGATATGAAAATTTTTTAATTTTCCGTTTTCGACATATCATGACCATACAACCACACAAAATTTGTGCTATTCAAATAAGGAATAGATCTGTACTCAGTTTTTTCGCTCTTTTCAAATTTCTTTCGGTTTTTTTTTATTTTTTCGGCGAGTGATATTCTAACTTGACAAGTTGATTTTAATTTTTATATTCGGGCCTGCAAATTTTTCGATTTTTTTTCCTATGCTGATTAAAAATATGTATATATAAGAACATGCTTGTGAAATATTAGCTGAAAGGAAAGATATGGGAGATAATAGATTTAGCATTTTTTCATCAATCACTTTACATTTCTGTAACCAGTATCCTGATGGGATATTTAATTCCCCAATCCTCATTCAGTTTGAGGTCCTCCATTTTCAATGATCCGTTGACCTTTTACGTCACCAATCACCCTGTACATTAACTAAGCTCAAACTATAAAGAATGCTCAACTATGATCATAAAAACGTTGAACAATTTTTCAAGCCACCAGTTTCTCTGCCTAACCTACATATACTGCGGTGCCCAAACAGTTCTAGTATTGTTAAAATATTGAGAGTACGTATACAGTGTGTTTCACGTGAGTGGTTCACTGGATTTTGTAACTTATTCATTGAACAAGATTGAAAAGTGAACCACAAATTCAATTTTGTTGAACCATTTCAACAAAAAAATCTGTGGATTCGAAAGGTTTTTAAACTTGGTACAGAGATAATTTTTCTTTATTTCAACTTTCAGTTTTCTAAGACGACAAAATTTTTCTTGCACAAAATATTTTCCCCGTATTTTCTGAGTATCAATCATCAGTTTCAATATAAGATAGTAAATATATTCATTTGAAGCAAAATCAACATCCGGAAAATATCCATATTTCTTATAGTTCAATAAATGCTTGATGTCAACTCTTCTAAATCTGACACTAACAGCCAGTTTTATAATAAAAATGCAGTCCCTTTAATTTTGAAGCTTCCTTTAACACTACTGAAAATGACACTATAGGAAGCTTTCAGCATAAAAGGATTTGGATACTGGACGTAAGTATTCATTAAAGCATAGACAACAAGGAAAAATTTTTCTAATTTCGATTTCGAATTTGAATGACATTGCTTGAAATGATTATTTAGAATTGATTAAGCATATAATATGAGAAAAATAATTCTTCTTAGTACCTATGTATATTATAGAAGCAAAATTTTGCTGTTTCCGGGAAAACTGGAAGTTGATATCAACAAAAGTGGAAAGAAATGATCATATCAAATATTTTGTCGATAGTCCTCATTGGATATCCCGTGAAAATTATATTGATGGTGCATTTATTAGTTCTGCTCAATTAAAGTCACAAACTTCAATAACCCGCTTATGTGAAACACACCACACTGTACAGTTTTCAAACAGCTAACAAATTCCGACTTGCGATTACAGCTACACTACAAGAGCAAGCTTTCGGAACATACCCCATAACTGCCCATTGATGACTGTATAGGTGATTCTAGAGCAGTCATTTCATTCCCACTAAAAAAAAATATTAAAAATTATTGCCTCGAAAAAAAAAAGAATAAACATTTAATAATATGTTGATTGTTTTAATACGCTTCAATGGAAACTTTTTCAAACAAATACAAAATTTCAAAAAAATATTCTAAAGCAACAATAAAGATAATAAATTTCAATGAGTAACAACTTCCCGTTTAACTTAATCCGCAATACTGACGATGAAAAACATATATAAAAAGATGAAGTATTTTGAAACATATCGAAAAAGCTAGAATCTCGTGAATTTTAAGAAGGGTAAGTTAATTTTGTTGAAAAGTATCCAACTGATTTTCAGAATTCTTATCCTATGAATGACACCTAAAGGCCATAGAGAGAATGAAAATTCTGATAACAGGGGTAATTATATCGAGTTATTGAAGCTGTGATCAATGGAAAGGAATTTTATTAGAAAGAACCATGTTTCACACCAAATTGGTCGTCTTTTGGTGCCAAATTTGGTTTCACAATTCAAGTCAAAAAATGTCCACAACCAGTAGGTAGGTATGTATTCCCCAATTGGTTCAAACTTCTGCAACTGTTTTTGACTATTCCTGTGTCCACTGCACTTGTAGTGGATCAAAAATCATTTGAAGAATTCTTTTTGCTTCAAGAACTTTTGTCACATTTAGCTATACCTGCCACTAGCCATTGAGAAAGATGCTATCGAATAAGAAGAATGCGTAGTAGAAATATGCCAGCTGGAAATCAAGACATCTCGCTTCATTTTAAAACAAATACACATTGAGAAGACATATCATACTGTTTATTATTTATATTTATACTTCTAATTGTTCTTTTTTACTGAATTTTACCTGATAAATTAATTAACAACTTATGACAATAATTACGATTCATTCAGTTTTTCCTCGCATTTTGTATATCGAACTAACATGAAGCAATTTCTTACAATGTCATTTTCAGTTTTAGATTTCACCTTACGCCCCCCCACTTCTTACGCTCAATCGTCGCCACTGCTCGTAGGTGCAGCATACATAGGCTGATTTATGGATTTAGGTCTAATTTCCGATATACATAACTTGAGAATGGGTGATTTTGATGATATTTTGTGAGCTCGTTTACTACCAACAACCCTTTCCGGTGGAATATGCTATTACGAGATTATCAGGACAGTTCTCGGAATATTTAGATTTATCTTTCAACTATCGAAATTTATATTTTCTGTCTCACTATCAACTGATTCTTGTTTTCAGAATTGAAAAAATTCAATTTACCTGATCCTTAAAAAATAAATTTTGAGATTTTTACATTTGAAAGATAAAATCCCAATATTCTGTTCTGATAATCTTGGAATTGCATGGTCCATCTGGAAGGGTTATTCGAAGTAAACGGGCCCACAACATATCTCATCAAAATCGGACCACTCATTCCCAAGTTATCGATATGAAAAATTTAATACGCCAAAATCCATAAATCTTAGAATACAAAAGAACTGACAGTCCTTGATGACTTACATTTTCCACCACTCTATGGCTTATCGTGAAATACCTTATACGTTATCTCATCATTCTTTAAGAAAAAGAATAAAAAATACTCAAAAATGTGGAGGAATTGAAAGGGCAAGACATATGTCATTGGAATAATGTCAGATATGTTAATAGTTTTGCATAATTTCTACTCTTTCAGGCCGTTTTTCTTGAAAGCGGGTAGGTTTGAAGCATTAGATCTGGGGTAGTTTAGTTACATTTTCATGACAAACACTCCAAGGTTTCAGAAAATAAGATTTTCAGCTTAAGAGGAGTTTATACCACAGGACTTTCTCGCTATTTGTATAAGGCGTAAAGGGGTAGAGACTACCAGAATGTGGGGTGTTGTCAGAACACTTGAGCGATGAGTAGAAGTACCGAATATTACAATAGTTTCCACTTTCGACGAAAAGATGGCAGCACTTAACGAATGCTTTTCTCAATTTCACCAGGATACGAATCATAGCCAATGGGGAGACTTTTCGAAAAAATTTTTCATGTGAAAATTCATAGAAGAGATAACTGCACCTTGGAAAGTTAATAACATAAATGAATATTAATTTATTTCCCTTGAAAAAAATTTTTTAATTTTTTTTCTTTTCGTTTTACGAATAAAAATTTTCCGGACTTTCCGAGATGACGAACTGATTGAATTGAATTATAATGAAAACCCCATATAAATTAGTGGTTTCTGACGTATGATATTCATTTTCTTTTTTTGAACTGACCACTAAAACGGTGTAGACCCCTCTTAAAATTTGCATCTTGAAAGAGGATAGGGTTTTTCGGGTTAGTTACTCCTAGAAATACCACTTAAACAAACAGAAGGAAGGTAACCTTACTTTTTTTGTGCAGGATGATTAAAGGTTATTAATATATCGAAAATTTCAACGAATTGTCTGTAATTCCATCAACGAAAACGTGAGGAAAGTTATATTTTATTATATTTTTTGAATAACCCCATATGTTTCAGAAGACACAGTGGACCAAGGAGAGGTCTATGACGTTTAACCACATCTAGGTGTTTTTAAATCAAATACTTTTCAACATCCACAAACCGAATATATTTTTTTCTGACTTTCTTCTGAAGGAATGATAAAAAAGTTTCATTTTTTCCATATTCAAATGAATCTAAATGCGATGTGGTGAAGAGTGGAATAACGATTGATGTATCAATACCCTATATTCATAATTTCCAGAATACGCGAAACTATCAGAGCGACATGATGATGTGTTATACCCTGCTGGTTTCAAATTTTCCCCTATCACCAAAGGTTTGTTCGGAAAAACGAGCTAGCAGTCTGATGTGTCATCGCATTAAGTCGATGTTCGAACTCACTGAGCTTGCGACCTTGCCTATGGGTGCTATTTTTAGAGTGTCGGAGCTTCAAGCCCAAAATAATCGTCATACGAAATATAAACATTAATGATTTCATTTCATAACGAGCATATTGGAATTTCTATCGCTGGAAACGAATCGCGAAATAATCTCGTTGTAATGAGGGCTTGCATAAAGGAATTCGAGAAATGGAAGGATCATTCTGTAAGAACTAATTTAAGCCTTCATTTCCAAGTATCTATAATTTATTTTTCGTTCTCGTTGGTCTTATAAGGTTAATAGTGCTAAATAAGTAATTTCTGAGGGTTTTCTAATAATCGGCGTATAGAAATGGTCCTCCAAATTCTATGCTCACCCATGCATCTATGACAGCATCTCGAGTACTCTGGAGAGGTATAAGTGTTAGAGAAAAAATCACCAAGGACTCTTTTCTTGAAGAAAAAAGTTTCAAATATTTCGCTACATCCTATATTTATTTCTCTGATTGCAAGAGTAATGTTGGACCTATGGCAAAAGGCTTCTGCTTTTGAATTATAGGAGATATCAAACAAAAATTTATGAGTTTTCTATCTGAAATTTGAATTTGAATGGCTGGAAAAACTAAACACTAATTATTCACCCCTTCAATTCTACTTTCATCTGATTGTAGAATAGTTATTTTCCTATCAAGTGCGGAAAGTGATACTTGCCCGCACGAAACTGCCGTTGCCCGAACGATGCGAAGCAGAGTTCGGGTAAGCAGTTGAGTGCGGGCAAGACACTTTACGCAAGAGTTAGGAACAATATTTTTCTACAAGCGTGCGCGTTCAACCTTTTTCCCGCACGCATTCCAAGTTGCAAAGAGTCACTTTCCCAAAACGTGCGGGAAAAACGCCTGCTATTTCTTTCCCGCACGCATTTGCGTGCGGGAATGGATTAGCAGGGGTTTTTCCCGCACGCAAATATTATAGAATAAATTAAATTCTATCATGTTTCTATGCACAGAACGTCAACGATGAGAAACTCATAGTAATGACATGCAGAATAACGTCTGTCATTATATATGAATTAATCAAATGAGATATGATCTGTTTCGTGAAATGGATACATTTATATATTTCAAGCGCTTGTAGAAAAAATATTGTTCCTAACTCTTGCGGAAAGTGTCTTGCCCGCACTCAACTGCTTACCCGAACTCTTCTTCGCATCGTTCGGGCAACAGCAGTTTCGTGCGGGCAAGTATCACTTTCCGCACTTGATAGGAAAATAACTATTTTTCTACAAGCGCTTGAAATATATAAATATATCAATTGCACGATACAGATCATATCTCATTTGATTAATTCATATAAAATGACAGACGTAATTCTGCATGTCGTTACCATGGGTTACTCATCGTTGACGTTCCGTGCATAGAGACATGATAGAATTTAATTTATTCTATAAGATTTGCGTGCGGGAAAAACCCCTGCTAATCCATTCCCGCACGCAAATGCGTGCGGGAAAGAAATATTTTTCTCCTCATTTTCCATGGAACCAAATGGCCCACTTCCTGACGTCCGGACGCCCCGTTGTGAGGTGGATATCTCCGACATCGAGATTGATGACGGTTTGGTCAGGAAATACTTGAAGCTTATAAAAACTGCTTCTGCTCCCGGTCGTGATGGCATATCGGGAGTACTATTGCAACGTTGTGCCGACACATTAGCCTCACCTCTTTGTAGAATATTTTCCTGCTCACTTAAAGACTCTAAGCTTCCTGAAGACTGGCTTATGGCTTCTGTGACTCCAGTGTTCAAGAAGGGAGACAAGTTGTCCCCACGAAACTATCGGCCCATCAGCTTGCTTTCCACTGTGTCCAAGGTGTTGGAGAGAATAGTTTGCGATCACATCGTCCAGTTTGCTTCGACCCATAAGTTGATACCTAAGGAACAACATGGCTTCACTTCTGGACGCTCGACATTGACCAACCTGTTGAACTGCTTGAATGACTGGACGAGAGCATGGGACATGGGTGTACCAGTTGATGTATTGTATTTAGACTTCGCTAGAGCTTTTGATAAAGTGCCTCATCGAAGACTCTTACATAGACTGCAGCATCTGGGCATAAGGGGGAATTTACTAGCTTGGATTCAGGCTTTCTTGTCCAATCGTTCCTATAAAGTGAGAGTCGGTGAATCATTTTCCACTGAAAGGCCTGTTACTTCTGGTGTACCCCAGGGCTCCATAATCGGCCCAATCTTATTTTTATTATACACATCTGACCTTCCCTGTTTGCTCCGCTCGATATGCTCCATGTTCGCTGACGATACAAAAATCTATAACTTTCCCCTCACTGAGACCCAGAGTGTGCAATACGACCTGAACCTCATTAGCTCTTGGTGTAGCGATTGGTGCCTTCCTCTGAACGTAGATAAGTGTTGCGTCCTTCATATAGGAAGGAATAATCCACGTGTAGCTTATTTTATTAATGGTGAACCTGTGAAAACTGTATCCAGCTACTGCGATCTTGGGCTGGTGGTGACTGAGGATTTGCAGTGGTCTGAGCATGTCTCCTTCATTTGCGCCAAGGCCAAACGCTTGACTTATTGTATCAACAAGATGTTCGGGGGTGCCGATGTTTCTACTGTTCGTACACTTTTTGTAACATATGTGAGACCGATACTCGAATACGTGGGTCCAGTCTGGTGGCCATCTACGAAACATGACGAGGACTTACTGGAGTCAGTGCAAAGATGGAACACGCGTGTTCCCTACCGACGGGATCGTCCTTCCTATGAGGATCGTCTCAGGATTTTTGACCTCCCCTCCTTCAGAAACAGACGCCAAAGAGGTGATCTGATAATAACATACCGTTCCCTTCGCGGTCATTTCGGAGAAGAGTTTTGTGACATGTTTAGGAGAAATTTAAATAATCTCAGAGGACATTCATATAAACTTTTGAAGGAGAAATTCAGAACAACTCATCGCCAGAGTTTTCTATCAAATAGGGTGTTTGAAGCTTGGAATCGTTTACCTGTGGATGTTGTCGGTGCTGCATCGGTGAATGCTTTCAAGAATGCCTTCGACGGGTGGAGTGCGGCTTCGCAGTGATGTCGTGATGGATTTCTTTTACTTTTCTGTGTGCAATTTCAGCATGTGAACATTTTTTCGTAGACAATTTGTTTTGAGTTTATAGAATCATTCTCAACTCTTGTTTGTAAATAATAATAATAATAATAATAAAATAGCAGGCGTTTTTCCCGCACGTTTTGGAAAAGTGAGTCTTTGCAACTTGAAATGCGTGAGGGAAAAAGGTTGAACGCGCACGCTTGTAGAAAAATAAATTATCATTGAAGGAAATTTGCTATTTTTCAAATTAATATGCACCCTTTATTTCTCAACCTAGTTTATCTATGATTCGATAACAACACGTTACCGGTTTTTTCATCATGAATTTTGTTTCTGAGTTAATGTGTAATCTACTTTTTTTTGAAATGGACAATTAAACATATTTTTCATTAATTTGTAGGTATACTTAATTCAACCTGCGTCTAAATGAATCAACTGCTTTACTCGAAGAAAGGTAATAATCTAAAACACTAGGAAGTAGAAATCGACTGATATGATTTTCCCTAGCATGAGATATTTGGTCACTTCACCTAGGTATTTCGTAATCCCAATAGCATCTTCAAGTATATCTTCACCCACCTGAAAATGTAGATGCTAAGGTGAGGGCGAAATACAAGCAATGGTTAAATAAATCATTTCAATGAGAAAATATGTATTTTCTAGTTTAATTATGTATTTACATGAAAAAGAGCCACTTCACTCCAGTATTCAGAACACACAATATAAGCGATCGATAGACAGGTTGTTTTCTTTTATCATTCGAATTATACCATTTTATGATATTTCATCTATCCAAGAAGATCAGTCTAAAAATTAGCCTCTAGACTAATTATATTTTGCAGTGAATGAAAAATATAATACTTATATATGAGGAGTATGAATATAGCTTTACTTCAAATGAACTCATATGATAAAAATAGCCAAATGTCAAAAAAATGGTAAAATGATGATATTTGACGAATCTGAGGCTACATTATGTTATAAAATAATGGGTGTCCTATTTAAAAATTTTCATTTATAGTTCTGGTAACTGATTATTCATAGATAGTATCTCATATGCCATAAAAATTACTAAAAAAAAAATTGAAACTTTTGAAACATCTCAAACAGAAACCAAGATATGGCTAAATATTTGATTGATTCGATTTTCCGAAAAGGATTCGGGAGTCCTAGACCAATTCTTGACTCTTATTTTTCTCGTGATCTCGCCTGTCACAAGAGATGCCAACTGATTTTCCTTCTAAACTGAACAAATCTTAATATTATTTACGAGTGTGATCGAAAATTAATTATGTCCGTCCGATCGTAAACACTGAAGGAAAAGAGCTGTAGATTAGAGTTTAGTTTCTGAATAAAAAAAACTGATCCAATTGGACTTAACTAGTTTTCCGCGGAGATTGCATCACTACAAAATAATTTAAAAAATTTACAATAAGTATGTCTCCCAGACTATATTCCTCAGATGTCGATCCAATTTTGCATCACCGTTCAAAACGTTTTAGGGCCACATTCTAGTTCTCAAGATCCTATCTGTACCTATTCTCATATACACTGTGAAAAAAAAATCTTGCGGCTAAGCAGCGCTGGGTAAGTTCAGTAACTGGATGGTTTACCATTCTGGTTATGAATTCGAAAATGCCCTCCAACATATTCATTTACAATTGACCAATCTCTCTGTTTCCGAAAAAAATTAACTTAAAATTTTGAAAAAAAAAATAGGATAGGTATATTGGAAAAGGAAATTAGAATGAAAATCGAAATTCCCACCGAATCTTGAATGAAATACATCCATAATGTAATTTTCTGCTTAAGAGTTGAAATTACTATTAAACAGTTTGTTTCGATTCATTTCAAGGGGACTCAGACGGGAGTTCTTCTCTCTTATCTTCAACTAGTTGCGTTTTCTCTATTATTGCATAAATGCACTTGAAATTTGGACAACCTCTGATTGTCGTAGGCCGGTATATACGCTTCGAATTTCAAGTCGTTACCTCCAATAAAAATAAATTGTTTCAAGAACACGAATCCGATCAAATAGTTGTATTTAACTTTAAAATGACCTTTCGAAGGTTTGTACAAAATTTGAGTGTCATCTGATGGGGAATAGTTCGTGAGATGCAAGTTTAATTTTGAAGATTTTTTTCTTAGTGACCTTCGTATTGGATCAGTATTTTCTTGCATATTGAGAAAAAAAATTAAGATGTCTATATAAGTTTGAAACTATTGACCGGATTTCTACGCCAACTTAACCGGCGCATCCACCACCTCAATCTACCCTGAAAATTTTAACTGCCTAGCTCATTTCTCTCGAAAGTACACAAAATAAAGGTTATTTAGAGGCGCCCGTAGTGCATGCGCATTTCCTAAAGAATCATCCTGTATATATTTTTTTAGCGGCCATTGCTTATATACAATGATGACACTTATGATGTCAGTTGTAAAGAAATTTTTAATTTTTTCTTAGAAACCAGAAAACTGACAAAAAAGAAATTGACCTCATATTTTATGGGAGGGAGAAGGCAATCAAAGAAATATTGGTGCTGTTCCACTTTTTTCAAAAGATACTATGTCTTTTATTTATGATGAACATAAGTTCTGGTTTCTACGAAAAAAATTTAAATTTGCTTTTCAGGTACCATCGTAGAGGGCTGTATCTGAGGAGGGGCTCAAAAAAAATTAATATACATAAAACCACCCACACTAAATTTTGTCGCAAGTATTCATTCACATCCTGTATATGGTTGAATTTGGCATTCAAAGAGAGTTCTAAATATTTCCTCCATTTGAAAAAGGAAAGATGGTTGAACTTGATCTAACGAAACGTTATGTTTTGTTATTCCTTTTCTCTATTCTATATGCATAGGGTTTATTTCTAATAATGCAAAACCAATAGAAATCAGAAAATCAGTGAAAAGTGTGGTGATTCGCTATCGTTTTTCTCGAAAATACCATTTTGTGTGGAGAAACTATTCAAGAATTCAAAAGGAGTTTATTCCGATGAAAACATTCAAGAAATTTTCATTAAAAACCAATTCTCTCAATTACCACGACTTGCACCATCATGAAATAGTTATTAAAATTTTTTTACATAATTAGCAAGACGCGAATGTTGTCAGCAAATATATTCCAGAGGTTTCAACCCGTTTCTCATATTGAAAGAAATTATAGTTTCATCTAACAATCCTTTATACTCGCCTTCATATTATGATAAAGGTATATATGGTTTTCACTTTTTCGATATAAATCAGTTCGCAATCAACTATGAAATATTCACTGATTAATGTTCACAATAAAAATTTAGTCATAAAAATTTTATCGCTGATTCGGAAGCTGATTTTTGTATTGAATCACAGGAGTAGAAGCACTCTGTTTTTTATGGTATACCCAACTACCATTTACCGAGCTCAACACTGCTTAATTTCATCATTCGATTTTTTTTGCACACTTACGGCCAGTTTCATAATCAATTTTGAAGTCCCTCTTTAATTTTGACGCATCCTTTGGAGGAATTCTTTCACAAAATCCATTTTTTTTACTAACAAAATATCTTCGAAAATCTTGCGGTATGCTAAAAATTCCTGAGACGAAAATCCAAAATAATGACCATACCGCTTCTGTGATCGGACAATTTAACAATTCCAAATAGAAAAAACTCAAGGGATAGTGTAATGGAACTTCATACTTTTCAGTTCAGCAAACCAATATCTCGTACACTACCATATTGTAGATCATCCGCACTAAAACACTATCAGAACCCGATACTCTGTATTTCACGATAGCGTAGAATTGGCGTCTGGATGCTAACTGAGCGTCGGAACGCCAGCATCGTAAGGATGATCAGCTGTTGTTAGATTTACAGCGGCAAGGACCGATGGAGTTATTATTGTACTTAGCACAATGATAATTAAGGTGGGTGAAAGCAGCTATTATAAAGAAATTTGGCATCAAAATTGTTGGGATCGTGCAAAGCTATGAGAAGTGAAAAGTTGAATTTGCATGTGTGAAAATTGACGGAAAAACTTCTTGGATATCGAATATACAGAGTGTGTTAAAATGAACTAACAAAATTTAAATATTTTAACATCAAACAATAATTGTATCATGTGTATGAGATACAGTTTTAGCAGAGGTTAGCGTAACAGTGTACCATGCATTTAGGGAAAAACCCCGGTGAAAAAAACAGTGTAGTGGATTGTAAGAACTTAAACTGTTCACGAAAAAAGTTAAAATATTTGTTATTGAAGGGCACTTCGCAATGCAAAAATTCCTTGAAAAACATAAAAATGGGACAATGATGATTTATGGTTTCTTCTGGTTTTCTGCAATCGCAAGTAGAGCTTTCAACTAAATTCCATCTGAAAAGCATACTATTGGAACGTCCGATACATGATCTTATACGATTCAGAGTAGACCATATTTTCCTGGGAAGATCAAAACCAGGAACGCTATTCGAGGGATCACTTACTAATTCTTCGTTGAAAATAGTCCACGTATTCCATTCAGTCTACTAAATGTCCTTGTCCCTTACATTCGAATTGAGATAAGAGTTAGACCATAAAGGTTTTCGCGATTTCAGTCTTTGAATACTGCTTTTCAGGAATATAGGACAGAATTGGAAATATTCATTGCAAAAATTCATAATTCAGTTCAGCAGTTTATCTACGAATATTGGGCGGTACAATGTTTGAAAGAACTTGTAACCATTGAATAAGATAAGATAAGATATTTATTTATTTCAAATATATCCGAATTACATGAAAAGTTACAATAAACTCAAATCTAAATGAAATGACGTCATAAAATTTTAGTTCGCCCAGTAGCTTCAAAATAATTTTTATGTAAGAACATAAGGGAATGGATTCAAACAGATACAGGCCATAAACTTCTTCTGAATTAAAAATATTTTCTCTAAATGTTCAATTGTTCCCCAGAAAATTATTCCATATTTGCATATAGTTTCCGAAATATACTGTTCTTATGATGTTTCCATTCATATATTGGGTTATTGATTTCAGTGCAAAGCATATTTTACTCAACTTCACTGAAAGGATTTCTATGTGTTGACGCCAATTGAGGAACTGATCGATATACTGCAGGTTTCATAAAAGTTTGATTGTTCGACCAACGATTTGACAGTCACACGATTGTCAAAACGAAATAACTGAAACTCTCTCATTTCTGAATATATTGAAGAAGTAGAAATTTAGAATCATTGAATGAATGTATGAAGATCATAATTTGATGCAAGAATGATATTCTGAATGCTCATGACTGATTTAGCGATTGAAAACAAATTGACGTTTATCGTTAAATCAAGCGTTGATTCTCCGATCAAGCTTCATGAAACCGGGGGTAAATAGGTCTGCCAGAAATCTGACACGGTTTGATAGTTGATAGTTCCAGTGTAATAAGGTTACTGAATCTGATTTTTTCTATACTAGCTTTTCGAAAGTATTAGGTACTTTCCACACGCATTGACATTTGGAAAGTAGTAGGTACTCACGCAAATATTGAAGAGTGGCATCAATTGGGAATTTCAAAAACGATATGCCCCCTGGGATCAATTTTTGTAAGTGAATAAAATGTTAATGCACTTTTTTTTGTTTACATCGAGGAACGGAAAATATTTTGATGTTTCAATAAAAGTTTTCATGAAAAATATTTCTTAATCTGTTGAAAATATCCTCATCTATCTCGTGACAATGGGGAAAGCTTAGTGAAGTTTTCATCATTTGCATCCTTTGAGCAAATCTTCGATTACAATTATACAATTATAAGAGATCACTGTTCATTTACAATACCAACCTGAATTCCGCAACACAAAATCTTAACTTATGGACTTTTACCAACTTAAATTCAATTTTTCATAGCCACATAAGATGTCAATCATTCTTGAATGGACTATAATTTCTTATAACGTCAGTTTCAAGACTCTCCAAGAAAGAGTTTCATTTACGCTGGTAGGAAAAATATTGTTCCTAACTCATGTGGAAAGTGCCTTTTCCGCACTCGACAGCTTGTCCTAACGACGCGGAGTGGAGAACTGCATAGTCTTTCGACACTTATTAGGAAAATAACAATTTTTTGTTTGATCTATTTATATCAGCAAGAATGGCTTTTGATTTGTCCTCATTTAGAACAAGATTATTTTGGTTAAACCATTTTTTTGATATCAAAAAAATGTTGCTCGTCTCGAGATGTTTTCATAATCCTCGGCACTCGTAAATAGATTTGTGTCGTCGACAAAATTGACCATGTTTCCTTCATCTTGCAGCACTACTTGTGGCCTAGGTCGTTTATTAGGTAAACGAAGAATAAGAGTAGTGTACCGATGTCTTCCTTGGTCGATTCATATTGTTTTTATTGATATTTTTTTACTTTACTTGATTTTTATTTTGCGTGATGGTAACTCATGAATCATGAATGAAGCAAGCCATTTAATTGTGTTTCCTCACAGTCCTAAAACTCTAATTTCTCAAGAAGACATTCTTTGTGCAATGAGTCTTATAGACATAGATATACTAACCTAACTGTAAGTTATAATTTCTATGGTCTTAGAGAAGTACAGGAACATACCCAAAGCCACCTTACCGTACTCAAGTGACATAGATATACTAACCTAACTGTAAGTTATAATTTCTATGGTCTTAGAGAAGTACAGGAACATACCCAAAGCCACCTTACCGTACTCAAGTGACTCTAAAGTCGCAAGAATTGACAGATTGCTGTCTGAGTTAATCTATGGAGTTAGTGCGTTGAGCTCCCATGTCGGGTATGTGAAAAAAAGGGGTTTTCTTTAAAGTATTCAGTCAATCTTGTTGAAACAAGTAGGTATATAGTTCGAAAATTCTGGAGAATGCTGGTAATGAACCTATGGACCTGAAGTTGTAGTAGTTGTCAAGGAGTTCTGGGTTGCCTCTTTTGAATGTGAATTTATAAGTGCTAGTTTCGAGGAGTCTGGAAATATACCATGTCTGAAAGAATTATTTATGTTGTATGATTGTATTTCGCAGACTGCTGGTAATGATAACTTGACTATCAATAGGTGAAGATCTAATAGTGTCAGTTATAATTCTAATTGATAGATTTAGCTTTTGCCAATGAGCACTATTAACTCAAAAGGGGCAACAATTTTCAGCAGCCGAAAAAACCAACGCTTGGGCTGCCCTTTTCCTTTTTCTTGAGCCTATCTTACTTTTCAACTTGTGCTCTCCCAATATTGCATAGTATTCGGATACAAGCTCCAAAACACTACTTACTATTGTGTCGCCAATTTTACATGACGCTCTAAATAGTAGCCCTCAGCTAAAAACCTGAAAAAGAAAAGGTTCTTTCAATTCTCATTTCTCGTTCAATAAGCGGTTATGAATAAGCGCTTAAAAGCTCCTGAATCACATCATTGCTCTATCCGTAAAATATTCTGAATAGAAAAAAAAACGTATGAAATTATAGATTATTATAAACCCTAATTTATAATCCTTGGTAAGAAATCACTTCATCCCTGCTTGATTAGATACTGTAATCTGTGGTGATAACGTCATAAGCCGTAGGGAATTGTCGAGTTTTTTTTTCAAGAAAGTTTGGAGAATCTTTCGGTTATTACAGTTTGTTTTTAGTTTTCTTCATCGTGGGGATTTTCGTTACATGTTCATTAATATTTTGATGTTGACTATTAATTCCTACTTCTTCTCGATTTTATTCTTCATAGTGAGGTTTGTTGATTTTGTGCTCATTTTCTTTGTTGAATTATTTCATTTATATCTTAACTACCATGATATATTGCGCTAGCTAAGCCGGAGGCTTAAGCTATTTCCATATAAATGACATGAATGATAAATAAAACAACAGCAACATAGTTCTTGAAAAAACAGTTGCATAGAAGAAAATATTTGAGATATATGATGTTTGTACAAAACAGGAAGCTTTCAATAATTAGATAATGTTATAAAATTTGCGTATTTGTTAACAAAACGTTACTGAATGTGAATAATTGGAAGAACTAGCAAATTAGTATGCTTCTTCCACATAATCATATTCGCTAATGGTATAATATCAAATGCCTCATTGATACCTATGGATTAACTCAATTTGCATGCGTTCTCCTTTAATTGGACAAAAAATTATAGTATCATCAAAACTTTGGCAGGAGTAATTACAAAATTATATAGTAAAGGAGTATATAAAATTGTTACATATTCCGATACCGCCAAACATTCAGTGAAAAAATCGTGAAATGTATTTAATGCTAACAATTCTCTGCTTTTTCGGTTCTGTTTCGGCAAGACCAAATAGAGAAATTTATGAGAAAATTCCTAAAGTAGACGTTGATGAAGTTTTAACCAGTGATGCCGTATTAGAACATCATTTCAACTGTATCATGGAAAGGAGCGGATGTCCTGATTTGATTGACGAAATAAAATGTGAGTATCAGTATAGTCAGTTAAGGAGTTAAGATAGTGAGAAATATGAAAAACGAGTAGGTACGTTTTAAATATATTTTTTGTCAGTAGCTAATTCAATTAATTTCATAAAACTAACAGTTTCAAATCCTTATATTCTAATATTGAAAGAAAAGATGCAAAATTCCAAGAAATTTTTCTAAAAAAATTGGTCGATAAAATACACCCAGGGTGGGCTTGCGAAAACAAAACAGATGGGATAACAGATGGAATGAAAATATTTCGAAAAAATGCTCGGACACGTCTATTTTTAATTCGAGTGGGACAACTTTTGAGAGATCACATTCACATCCGCGTCGTTTCAACCCTTTGTTGTTATTGTATAACCCCAGTTGTACAGTTCAAATGTACAAACGAGTATCAATAAATTCATCAAAATTAATAATAACTAATTAATTAATTAACTAGTATTACAATCACAATTAACCCCTATACATGGTGATTCAAAACTCGAGGCGAAAAATGAAGGGACATATAGAGACTGATATTCTTGATTAAACGTGAAAAAAAATTCGTACTGGTGCTGGTGGTGCTATGACCAGCGAGATCCCCTGATTTGAATCGTTTGGATTATTTTGTATGGGGACATTTGAAACAACAAGTTTTCGCAGTGGAAATGAATGTTAAAGATCGATTAATGGAACGAATTATTAATGCAATCGAATCCACTCAGAATAGGTAAAACATGCAATTAGTATACGATTCCCTTATTATGCGTTGCCAAGCACGCATCGATGCTAATGGTGGCATTTTTGAATATTGGATTTAATTTTTTCTGTATTTTTTCAGCTACTGAAGTTTAAAATTGATGACATGCAGAACACTTATATCTCGGAAGCAAGGCAATATCCAAAAATTTTATTTTACTCTTTTATAAAGAATAGCAGCCTGTATACGTTCCTCAATTTTTCGCCTCGAGTTCTGAATCACCCTGTATATTGAATAAGAAGGATAGGGTAAGTGATATCTCATTTGCAAGGGCCTTCTATCCTGAGTTCAGCGTATTTAATTTTTTGTCATTTAATCCATTTGTTTTCGAGTAATTCACATTTAAATTTTGAATAACAATTGTTTTCTCCTTAAGCTTTAAGCATGCTGTGTAAATTTTTACCCATTTATTCGGTAATTCGAAAGATAATGTACGGTTCTCACACACATTTTTCTTGAGAAATAAAGAAATTATTGAACCTTAATTGTTGATGAAATGATCGATAAATTCAATTTCTCTCCTCTTTCTTTCTCTCTCTCTCCGCAGTTATTGATTCACACATCATGTTTAACGAAATGACTTATAGTGAACAAAATTTGAATTTGAATTTCTCGAAAATCAATGGATTAAATGAAATAAAATTGATACGCTGGACTCAGAAATAATAGATCCTTCAAAGTAGAAATTACTCACCCCACTTTTCCCTATTCAAAATATAGGGACTGGGGTTGTAACACTAAGGGTTGGAGGGATATGGTCTTGAATTCAAAAGTTCTCCTAATTGAATCAAAAATAGACATGTCGAAGCACTTCCTCTGAAAAAATTCCTTCCGTCTGTTATCTCGTATTATTTATTCGAATAAGAGTAGACGAATACACTTATAAACTTACATAAAAATAAATTTAAATTAATCTAGAGATTAACTTAATACATATGATTGAAAACGGCAAAAAAAATTGTGTAATCGTCCTATTGATGTATTGAAAATTGTTCTTATCGGAAGAAGAAACTCAAATTTGCATACGAAGATAATGAAAAGGGCATCTATGAGTGAACTAGTGATTCCCACGAAAGTCTCGTTTTCGAGAGTCTCGTCTCGTCTCGTCTTGAAAAACGAGACGAGACTCGAGACGAGACCTGATAATCCATGTACGATACGAGACGAGACTTTTCTCGAGTTTCGTACGAGAGTCTCGCAGTGGTCTCGTAGTCTCGTGAGTAATTCGGACGATGGAAGGCTCAGAGGAATATTGCTTTCTATTTTGAAAACTTTGGAATCATTTCGGGTGCAGAAGCTTCATTAACAAAAAAATTGAGATCGGGAATGATTGATTGAAATTCAAAACCATCAATCGACAGTAGTAGAATTTATTGAAACATTTCACATCTGACAATACGAATATTAGAGTAATTTCGGGTAATATGGCACACCATAAGCCTTTTTGGAAATGAAATATGAAATTTATTAGATCGAACAATCTTTATTCGATGTATTTACTTAAAATTAAACAACAATGATAAATTAAAGCTAATAAACATCGGAACATAACTCAGACAACCCTTCTTGTCAAAATTAAATATTCGTTATATCATCAATTTTTCCAATTTTTCCCATACAATTGTTTGTATGGAAAATTTCATCAGAATGAGCAGCATTCAATGATAATATACAGACGTATTCATAACTATTGATAGGACCGAATGGGCCTTGAAAATCTATTAGGTACCCATAGCTGTATTCGGGTTCGAATTTCGGTGAGTCCGAAAATTGTTCTAGAACTGCGCAGAACTGTTGCGCCCTAGTATCGAATCCTAGGATTGTTCGAGGATGGTTCTCATTTCATGAAAACCCGAACGCGAAACAAACGTTATTAAAATATGCTAGATCAGTTCTCAGGTACTGAATTTGGATAGTTCTAGGATCGTCCCAGGATTATTCTGACAAAACCCGAACACGAAGAAGTTAGTCCTAGAACAGTCCAAAAACAACCCGAACAAGAACATTCTAATGCGCAAACTCCTGACCGTTCTAGAACGGTTCTTGTTCGAACCCGAATACAGCTCATATATCCTAATAGTTACGAACATTGAACTTCTTTAGTTCAATGGTTACGAATCGTCCTGTATACGGAATTTTTAAAAGACTCTGTTTCTTTCACTTATTGATGTATTCAAATAGTTGCCTCAAATTTCCCCAATTCATTCAAACAGTTAATAACCCGACCGATATGAGTGATACGATTTATGTTAATAACAAAGAGTTTCAAACTATACTATTTCCAGTTGTAATTCAGAAATGATCAATTGAAATTCAGATTAGTCAAGTTAATTTCAGAACCCGTCAATTGTATTTCAGATTAGTCAATTTAATTTCAGAAATGGTCATTTGGAATTCAGATTAGTCGATTTGATTTCAGAAACCATCAATTGTAAATCCGAATCAATCATTTGTATTTCAGAAACCGTCATTTGTAATTCAGAAAGTAAGAAAGAGTACGAATATTATGTCAGATGAATCTCTCACATATTATCTAATTAATAGGCATTTTAATGATATCAGAATAAAACTTTTACATACGTAAAATAATTTATTATTTCAATTGTGCTCTATCAATCACATATCCTATTCAAGGTACACACTGTGTTATTTGATAGCTTAAGTGATTGATTATGAATGCCCCTCCTCTCCCTTGGCTCTTTTGTACTACGCTTGATCGTTTGTGATAATGCTACCATGCCATCAGAGCCGGAGCGAGGGCGTGGCGAGAGAGGCGGTCGCCACGGGCGCTAGCGATCTGGGGGCGCAAAATAAAAATAATAAAAAAACAGTATTCTCTCCAATTGAATATTTTTCATTCAATATTTAACACAAAACATAATATTATAAAAATATGCCAAACACATTATACATATGTGTGTGAATTAAATTAATGTGAACGTAAACGAACACTATACAGGTGGGATTGTAAACAACGTCCGTAGTCCACAGCATGGACTGGAGAATAATAATTAAATACTTAGTAATAATAAATTATTAAGATATAGTCCACACCATCAGTCTGAAAACAGAATGCGTCGCCACAGCCTTCTAAAGAATGTCTCTATTGACGGCTGTGGCGTCGCATAACAACCAACGCGATAACGAAGGCCATGTCGAGATCTACTTACAAAAAAACTATCGGAGACCGATTGAGGCGCAAAACCTTAGCCGATTGGGGGTATCTCCTTCAGAACATAGACAACAATAGCTCCTGGAGAACTGGAGAGCTGGTAAATTATCACATATAGAGGTTACAGAAGAGGAAAAGAGAAGAAAAATAAAATAGCCCGGAGGAGAAGCTGATGATGAAATATTTTAATTTTGACTAGAAGAATAAGCTGAAAAAGGACCTCATTCAAGTGTTGAACTATATTTCAGTGCAACTCGAAGAAAGATTCAGTGCCAGAAGACAGCTTTCTCGAGGGAATATGTTTGCAAGGCTTTCTACTTAGCGAATTAAACAAGGAAGCATTGAAGTATAGTCCCGATTCAGATCCATACAAATTTGTGTCCACTCAAAATATTCATGACTTTATCAGTAACTACAGCTGCCACAGCTACATATTAATGTTCTTTCAACAAATTGAAATTAGTGAAAATTATTTAAGGTCTACTGGACAGGAAAAGCTGACTTATTTAGCATAGCAGTCCCAACAATAGAAAAGAAAAAGAATCACGACATCATTGATGTTCTTGCAGAAACCAAAGCAAGAAAAGTCAAATTATAGTTCATGTTATTGTTATTTCGTATCCCTTTTATTTTGATTTTATTTGTATTAATTTCTTCAAAATAGGAAAAATTTTTCCGAGCAAAAAAAGCTAGGTATTCGATTATGAAAGATAAATACAAATCAACATAGGAAAGAGGCGCATTATGAGAATTCGCCACAGGCGCCAGAATCCTAGTTCCGGCTCTGCATGCCATTTGAGGTTGAAAACAATTATCAACCCTTGTGGAGCATTATTGCTGCGACTGAGCCCTTATTCTCCAATGCTGAACCCAATCTAAATCATTTGGTCGAAGATAAAGGGCTATGTGGTAACAAACCTGCAAATTCCTGACTGTGTGCCTCCAAGAGTTATTGAACAAAGAATTGCATATCTGGAGAATATTATTGACCAGGCTAAGGACACAATCGTTGGGGTGATTGTGCTATGTAGAGCATCGCAGCATAGCACCACCTTCCATGCAGCTGCTATTGCCATGGACGACTTGCCTGTAGGCGTTTAAATTGTTACATTTTCTTGTTTATATACATAGAGTTTAGTGTTTTTTAAGATAATGAAGGTTTATAAATTCAATGAATTTTATTTTCTGAATTACAATTGATATTTTCTGAAATACAATTGACGGTTTCTGAAATACAAATGATTAATCTGAATTTCAAATGACGATTTCTGAAATAAATGTGACTAAACTGAATTTCAAATAACTATTTCTGAAATTGAATTGACTAATCTTAATTACATTTGATGTTTTCTGAATTTCAATTGATTATTCCTGAATTACAACAGGAAATGGTGTAGAATTAATAGAATAAAAGTGAACCCATAAAAACTCAATGTGTGTGAATATATAAAAGATAATTCGAAATTCGATTTTGATATTCTAAAACTTTACTTCGATATTAAAATATCAACTTCAGAATATGTCGAATGAGGCCGAAAATCTGAAAATCTTCTCCGGAAAACACTCGATTCTTTCACCAGATTTAAAAGAATTATAACTAGATATTTGATTTCTGATACTGAATGATAGGCGGCAGTTTTGCTTCATTTGCTTCTATAGGTCTTGAAAAAGTACAACAATCAATAAATGAATTTCATATTATATTATTTATAATTATACTTCCAAAGGCAAATAATTGGAAAGAATTACTCGGTAGATAAACTAGAATATGCGTTATAATGAGTAGATTCAAATATTTCGCTTTTAAAAAATGTTATCAACGACGGGACCACGAGACTTTTAAGAGACTCTCGAACGAGACGAGACTAGGAGCCTACGAGACGAGACTCGAGACGAGACTACAGTAAAGTCTCGAGCCCACGTTGGTCTCGTGGGCATCACTAGAGCGAACCACGTCATATTGGGGGCCGCGAAAAATGCCAATCGTAAGACGAATAACCGTAGCATACCCAGCAAATACTCTCGACCAGGGAGCCATCTCGGAAATAAGAAAAAATTCGAAAGTTTTGACGTTTACCAAATACAAATGTAAACAAATCTATGTCAGTCTTCAATGTTGAGGTTAGGTAGTACCATTGAGTATTAGACCCTCTAATACTCAATGGTAGTACCTATTCAACTCATCGATAATGAGGAGTAGTGTTTTTGGTCCTGTTGTTTATGAAATTCATTCTATAATGGTTATTTAAAGTTTAAAACAAATCGACACAAAAAGCTGAATTTTCCGGCTTGCTAGTTAATTTTATAATAAACTAGCTGAACTAGCAGACGTTGTCCTGCCATAGTAAGGGAATATGTAGTAATTGGAAACAAAATGGGAGATAAAATAAAATAAAGAATAGTATTATATAAAAAGTTAAAAAGTGTCTATTAATCTGTTTACTAAAAAATTTTGTTAAGGGCATATTTTTAATATTTATCTACTACATCATTGAAATCAATATCAACTTTTTTGGCGAAAATCAGCTGTTATAACATTTGATCACACCACAACCCTGAATCATCGAACCACCAACTCGATTTTCATGTAAGTTTCTGTGTAATGCCCCAAATATTTTTTATTTGCCATCATGAACTCATCCCAAAAGATCAAAAAAAAATTTGGCCATTCCACAGCTCATCACTCTGACAGTTGGAACCTTGGGTTATCATTTGTTTGCATATTCAAAGAGGTACTTGACTGCTTAGTGCGGTTCCAGCACCTTCCAACAATTCCAGATGAGGCAGGTCAACTGCCAATGCAATTCCATTCTGCAAATGAACTGTTGCCAAAATAAACGATATTAAATGAACTTTTCCAGTACTGTCAGAAGCTTAAAAAAGAAAAAATTACTGCTATTCCATCGATATAACTCTCATAAACATGGAGCTTCATTCCCCACCTCCATGGTCATAAGCTTTTATGGTTGATTTAAAAGCTGAATGTTTGTTAGAATTATTTCTTTCACTTCTTTGGGATTGTATTTCGCGTCTCATCTCTCTATTGAATGTCTCGTGCATTGGCCTATCAGGTGCAGTCATAATAATAATAATAAAAATTTCTATTTTCATTATTTATATTAGAGATTGTGAAAAAATCTCAATGGATTTTCATTAAATTAAATTTATAACATTGTTTCAGTTATTGTGCCTGAAATAATGAAAACTAACTGTGGAATATGTACTGAAGAGGAAAAGGATGTGGTCAGAAGGGTAACAACACATGTAAGGGAGACCAGACCAGAAATGTGGGCAGAATTTTCCGACCGCTTCGACCCAGAGAGAAAATTCCAAATATGAAATTGACATTCATACAAAACCTTCAATAAATCTTGAAAAATTGATTAATTTTTTTCATTCCATCCTAATAAGTGAATTCATACATATTTCAACTGTAAATTTAGACTTAACTAGTAAGCCCAGCCCAGCGATCTATTTTTTCTGTGGATCCATCTTTCAGCACCAAATCAATAAAAAAAAGTCATAAGCGAATTAAAAATCAATCAATCAAATCAACCGTAGTATACACCGTAGTGATGACTGTCCAGTTTCAAGAACGACTATTCCAACACGGTCAATACCGTATATCTGATATCAATGCTACAGTCTGTTAATTTTTTCCTTTATTTAGAGTAAAATGCCGAAGCGAATAATAAGCTATATGCAAAGAGGAATGGAGTGACTTCTTACCAAGGATTATAAATTAGGGTTTATAATCCATAATTTCATACGTTTTTTTTCTATTCAGAATATTTTACGGAGTTCAACTCCGGGAGAAATATCAGTTCAAAATAGACGGTCAGAGAAATTGAAGGATAAAGTAAATAGAGGAATGAATAAAAATCCTATATAAGTTGTTTTTCATACGGAGAGCGCTAGAATCCCAGCTCCAACGATTAAAATGAACCATCACTATTCTGTAGAGACCATTGGGCTATGGCCAACGACTCACGAAACACCCTGTATACTATACCTATACACAAACAATAATACTTAAACAAAATGAATCGGAATGGCAAAAGTCTCTACCTTCAGTATACCAATGGGGAATGTGTCGACATCGAAGGTGAGTAGCGATAGACAGGTTTCGCTCTTGTTTGAGTTGGTCAGTTTAGATAAACTCAGCCAATCGATGCCGACTGAATGAAGCACGGGTCCTTTTTGTTGAAAGCCATCAGTATCACCATTAAAGTGTAAATACAGTGACTATATACTATATACTGTAAGTGTAGATAGATTGATGCGATATCTGGCGTTCAACGGCCTAAGCTTCCTCATACATGACTGAAGGTTGAAATACGTCCGGTTTAAGCGAGGATCGCAAGAAAGTTAACGCCGTAAGGCTATGAAAAATAAATTTAGTTCATTATCTTCCATACCCTTTTGGCGTTAACTTTTTTCATCAAATAATACAAACATTATTATTCAGAGGTGCATCCTGCACTCAGCTATGTACAGGGCCAAACAGCGAGTTTACTTCATGCCCATCTTTATTCGCTTTATTGTTGTCGAGCACCTCGTCAGATTCCTATATCAAAATATCTTCCAGAATATCGAATTCTTCGTTACCTGTAACATCTCGGTCTTCGACAATATGAACATATCGCTGAGCATTTAATAGCTTTTTTGCAGGAGCATTCTGCTGAACAACCCTTCCTGCAGGTGCAGAAGTTGTTGCTCGGTAGATCTTCTGGGGCTGGAAACAGGTCGATGGTTACTGGATTGAGACCAGTTTCGATTATATTATTATAACAGCCTCAGTTTTTTGAATCTGATATTTTGGACTTCCACATCTGCACCTGTAGAGAATCAATAATGAATTAATGAATTGTCGTATGAGGTAATTTTATATCATACCTACCCATGTATGAATATGATATAGTATGTTTCAATATTGAATCTAGAATGGAATGAAGATTATAAGTGATCAACCTGCAAGTATATATGACCTTAGGAAGTGCTTTTCTGCAGCTGCTTCTCTTTGTGGCATACTTGCTAGGTTGAAGTTGGCTTGGGAGTGAGCCTTCTCAAACAGTTGCATCCGAATGTTGTTCAGTCCATAGACATAGTCTATGGTTCAGTCTTTTGCTGCTGTCACCTGAATATACAGCAGCAATAATGCATTGTGCGCCTCACTAACTTTCTCAGCTGTGGCGTTGGGGTCCATGAAAATAGAAAGAGTGCTCTGGCCTGGGGGTCTAGGCTTTTTTCAAATGTTTTAATTTACTTAATTTTTCCCTGCCTGAAAAAAGCTGACGTACTGTTGCACCTACTGAAGGCGTGAACAATTAATACATATATTTGTTTTCTTGCGCTTTTGAAAACTTACAATCGTTTATGTTTCTGCTTTCCTTTTACTGGCCTATTTTTTGAATTTTGCTAACCATTTTGAACAAGAGAATCGGCTTTAGAATTGCCAAAGCTGAAAAAATAATAATTCGTCAATGAAAACATGCAGATGATCGGCGTGGGAGCCGATTTCCTTTTCTAAACTGAGTGGGAAAAATTACAAAATTTTGGCGATCGATTGTGGCTGAACCACTTGTATGATTCAAACGATTTTGATGTTATTTGAAGTGCTATTTCCTCTTCAACAAACACAAAAATTAGCAACAAATTTTTATCCGATGCACTCCTCTCACTGAAAATTGTGGAATAACAAAAAAGTGCCTAAAATCAGGGGATTCTTAGTCCTCAGAAGTTAAGTCCTGATGGCAGAAAATTGTCGCAAACTCCAATATTCCCATATTGAAACCATTTTTATCTTGTTAACAATTCTCAGGAAGCATGGCTCTCTTTTGACCTAATTCGCCTAGCTAGGCTAAGAAGGGCCTAGGTTCCAGCAAATTCATGTCCGACCAAAATGGCTTACTCTGGCATGTTCCGAGAAAGCCACTGCTGAGAATTCAGCCAAAGCTGAAGCCTTGGGAAGGAGCCAATCTAAAGATTGACAGATTTTCATCTGACACAGCCAGAGATCCTGATTGTTGTATCCACACACGGTACAAAATTGTGCTGAACGCTGACAAGCGTCAATCCGGTTGCAGGAAAATCGATTACGCATTTATCTGAACAGTTGAAGGTGTTCAACACAACAATATTGTGCGGCGTGTGTGCATACATGCAATCAGTATCTCTAATGGGGCCGTTAAACCTCTTCAGCTATCTTTAGATCGGTTACCTCTCCCTCCCATGGCTTCAGCTTTGGCCGAATGCTCCTAAGCTACACAACTGTGGCTTCGTCGGAACCTGTCGGAGCGAGCCACTTTGGTCGGAACATGCAGCAAGACATAATCAAAATTGGAAAAGTTAAATCATCAGCAATCAAAGAACTTCACAACATGAAAACACCTGTACCTGATGGTTTACAAAACTTCTGGACCAAGAAACTTTGGATAATGCATGAAAAATTGACCGTCGCACTAATCGATGTCATAAAAGATCCTGAAAGAATGTCATTATTTCTAACACATGGCAAACCATACCTGTTACCAAAAGACCAAAAGAATACAGAAAACCCAACCAAATACCGACCAATCACATGCCTTCCAAAGTTGTGTAAATTAATCATCATCGCTACCCAACACAAATTTGAATACTCAAAGGTATGAGCATAAACTTAAGAGTAGCCGGCTAAACTTAGGTTTATATTCGAGGGCCGGCTAAAGCTCGATAAAATATTCATCTACGTCAGAGAATTTCATCTTTAGCCGGCTAATGTGCACATTACCCAAAACTGAACGGCTAAAAATGTATTCAGTGGACACGCGGAGGGGTGATGTCTTTTGAATGGTCGGATAAGAGAAGACGAAAGCACCCGGCCACGTTTTTGTTTAAATTTTTATAATCGAAATAGGCGGAAAAGCATCGAATGCTATTGTATTGAGGTTTTGTTACATAACGCCCATGAGTTTTCAATCATTTAATAATCTATTTTCATCTGTTTAGGAGATTAATGCTCTTCAAATCGAGCCTAAGTTTTTTAAAATCAATTCACATAGAAGTTAGATATACAGTTTTCAACAGGACAATAGGAACGTGAATAGTCAATTGTCCTGTGAAAAACCACAATATGACCTCACAAGGAAATATAAGATATTAGACAAACAGAATTTTTTCTGTGAACAAAAGTATATTTTCCCTACTATTCAATAATTGGGTTTATGGAAAAATTTTCAACGAAATAGAAAAGATAGTTTCTTTTGTTACAATTTCTTTCCAACCAATACTTTTGCAAAAAAGAACAAAAAAAACTACGAACATGAACAGTTTTTCTTGCTGATTTTGTTAAAAATTTCTTCCCAAGTCTCTGAACATTGAAATAAGGCCTGTTGCCACCCTTAACCTTGTCTATAAACAAGGCCCTTAATGAATCATCCCGTAGGATTCAAGTGCAATCATCGTAAAGCTTATCAGCCAAATAGTACAGTTAGCTACAAACAAGATTGGGTACTGCTACTTATATTTCTCCAGAATTTGACCTTCGGTATTTCGATGAAGAAGTTCGCGGCATCATTCTTGTCTTCATTTCCTCCTTTTTTTTTTTACTCATTCAATTCTCTTGCAAATTATGAATAATATCAAGATGAAAAATAACCATTAACAGTTTTCCCTCACACTCAAAGTAACATATTTCCTTGAATTTTGTCATCAGGCATTTAGATTTTTAGATTCGCTAATAAGATTACGTTGAGACACATTAGAAACAAATATATGTTCATTTTCAATTTCTCAACAGCTTAACTGAATGCTTTTCCGCTATAAGGTAAAAATATGTGAAATTCAGACATGCAGAAATACGTTGCATTAATAGTTTGATTATATTACTATTTCTTCACATTTTTCAATTGCCGAAAATTTGCGCCCCTCAAGTCTTGCTAATACTTTTCTTCTTTTCTATTAGCTTCGACATTTTTTGCCGATGGGATGTGGTTACACTTAAGTTTAGCCGGCTAAAGATAGAAGAAACTAACATTATCAAATACCCGAAGCTAAACCTAAGTTTAGCCGGATAGTCTTAAGTTTATCTTCAGACATATCTTTAGCCGCAACAAATATACCGATATATCGAAATATCGATATTTTTACTCGATATATATCGATATATATTTTTCACCCTTGCCCATCCCTATGTCAGCCGTATGTTAGATGTTCTATGGTTTCAAATATGTCACATTTTTCTATGTTCGAACCGGTACTTTCAACTTTTTGAACTTTCACATGACACCACAACAAGAAAAAATTCAAAGAAAATATTGTTCCTTCAGTACTATGCTAATGAAAATCAGGAGAATATCAGTTTCTTTTAAATTGATTGATTATCTTCTCTGATCGGATAAAATTCATGAGACAAGGACACTAACATTTTTGAATATTTTGTTTATAGAAATAATAACAGTTCATAATGGCCAAGAAAGTATCTCCAGTAGAAAATAAGAGGTAAACTAATATTTCAAATCTAATTGAAATGCAAAATTGTTTTTCAGGAATTTTTATTATGTATTTGGTATCGTTATTGTAGTAACATTTGTAACGAGATTTCATAAAATAACTGAACCAGATCATGTTTGGTAAGATAACGTTGAGGAAAATTATGTGGTACTTATGATATCTGATTTTCAGTTGGGATGAAACCCATTTTGGTAAAATGGGTAGCTGGTACATAAATCGAACATTCTTTTTCGATGTTCACCCACCGGTTGGGAAGGTAGGAATGCTTATTCTTGTTGGCATTTGGTTGAAACATTGCTTATTGTAGATGCTCATAGGACTTTCTGGTTACTTAACAGGTTACGATGGCAAATTTGCATTTGATAAGCCTGGAGATAAATATGACAACACTAGTTATATTGGTATGCGAGTTGTAAGTATTTTATTATCTCATAATCTAGGTAAAATTACAAAGTCAATTTTTAGTTTTGTGCTTCTTTGGGAGCTTCAGTTGTACCTATGAGCTTCTTAATTGTACATGAAATGACAAATTCTTTAACTTCCGCATTGTTTTCATCTCTACTGGTTATATTTGGTAAGTTCCTGTAGTTTTTTATATATGATATTTATATGATAATGGTATTTTTTTAGATGTTGGATTAATTACCCTTTCCCAATATATATTACTTGATCCCATTCTCTTATTCTTCATGGTGGGTTCTCTTCTTGGAGCCGTGAAAGTAATGTCGAAGAATATCGAGGAATTTTCATTTCAATGGTGGTCTTGGTTATTTTTTACAGGAACCATGTTGGCATGCTGTATATCTGTCAAATTTGTTGGTCTTTTTGTTGTTATTCTTATTGGATTGATGACCATCATTGATTTATGGAACATATTGGGTGATCTCAGGAGGCCTGTTGTAAGTGTTTTGAAATTATCATACTGGCATAAAATTATAATGGTGCACATTTATAATAGACCCTTTCTAAAAACTTGAATGTTCGGTCAGGAAAATACTGTACAATTTCATTTTTAATCAAAGTTGAAGAAAATTGGCCCGTGCATTTATAAATCAAATTCAACTCGAGGTAATATTTGTCTGACCAGTAAGCTTTCGTTGTAATCAGATCTCAAAAAATGATTTATTAGATTTTGTGGATATTTATGAACTAGTTTTTTGAAACTGTGAACGAGTCACGAAGAAGATAACTGCATAATAAGTTCTATGTTTACCTCTTTGGTTTAACCTTCAAAATTGGATTATTGAATTTATAGGTTAAAAATTATTCGAAAATAATTTTAGTACAAAAACAATAATTATACCTTCTCATCATTGAAAAGATGCACTTGTGACGGACGATGATTACATATAGAATTTTAAAATGTTCACATAATTTTAAGTATTTGCTACCTACTAAAAAGTTCGAATTGCAAAATATTAGGAAATTTAAAGTTTCAACTTCGTTTTATACATCCGATGAAAATAGGTATGGAAAGAATAATGCAGACCTATCTAAAGTTACATTATCCGAAAAATGTGTGGGCTCTTCGCCCAAATTATTACAACCATATCTCAAATTAATGAGGCTTGACAAACCAATAGGATCATGGTTGTTGTTTTGGCCTTGTGGATGGAGCATAGCAATGGCAGCACCTATTGGGTGCTTCCCCGATCCTTATTTATTGGCCCTTTTTGGAACTGGTGCAGTTGTCATGAGAGGTGCGGGATGTACAATCAATGACATGTGGGATAGGGATATTGATGCAAAGGTAGAAAGGACAAAAATCAGACCTCTTGTTAGTGGAGATGTATCAATGAAACAAGCGTGGGTGTTTTTAGCTGGACAATTAAGTGTTGGATTAGCAATTTTATTGCAGTTGAACTGGACTAGTATTTTATTAGGTGCTTCATCGTTGGGACTTGTTATTTGTTATCCATTAATGAAGAGGTTCACATATTGGCCTCAATTAGTTTTAGGTTGTACATTCAATTGGGGGGCACTACTGGGATACTGTGCTGTTAAAGGATATGTAGATTTATCTATCTGTTTGCCATTGTATATAGCAGGTGTATGTTGGACAATATTTTATGATACTATTTATGCCCACCAAGATCGTTTAGATGATATGAGGATAGGTATTAAGTCAACAGCTATCAAATTCGGAGATAGAACCAATTTATGGTTGACAGGGTTTGGTGCTAGCATGGTCTGTAATTTATTGATATCTGGTTTGATGAGTGAACAAACTTGGCCATATTATTTAAGTATAGCATTTGTTTCTACCCATTTGACTAATCAAATTTATACATTGAATATAAATAATGGTAGAGATTGCTCTGAAAAATTTATGTCTAATGCACATGTGGGTTTGATTTTATTCTTGGGTATTCTGAGTGGTACTTTGTTGAAAAAATCAGATAAACGTCAAGGTAGGGAATTGGCTTTAGGGCAGTAAATCTTTATAATCAATAAACCTTCATTGATTGATTTTTATTGTTCAATATTTCTGTTGAACTATATCCTATTATTTATCTATACATAGATACAAACTAGTCAATTTGAGCTCACTTCAAATACATACCATAGGATGCACTTGAATAGAATATTCAATTTTTTGCTACGGAATTATAAGTTCATACAATTTTAATCTTTGTACAATCAGTTGGAAATCTTTTATTGACAGTCCAAATAAAATCAACCTACCTATATGTTTTTCTTGAAATATATTTCCCTTTCTTGGGATTATCCCTTCGAATAATATCAGTTTTTAACAAAGAAAAAACAAATAAGAAATGCCTTCTTATTGGTAGATGAATTACTTTGATTTTAAATATTTAATATTTGCTTTTAAATATTACACTGGAATGAATTTGTAATTGTCCGGTGTACACTGAAATCTAATTAGCCCCACAGGCAAACTCTTAAATAAGCTAAATTAACATTCACGAAGATAACTATCATACTTTGATGAAAATGAATCAGATGCAAAAGTTCCTTAAAAATTTTTGATTCAGTTGAAGTACAATTAAGGATTAATTTTTCTCAAAAAATTCGCCACTGATCAACCTCTTCTATTATTGAAAGACTTTGGTGTACACATACATTTATGTACATGTTTTTTTTTTTGGGCCAGCTCAATACTTGGGCTAGGGAGCATATCGAACAAAAATGTTTTAGTCAAGAGTTCCTGTTTTTTTTTACTGGCTATCCGATGATGGCCTTCTTTGACTTTGATCTCGAAATTTATGTCTAGGTCAAATAGGATCATGCACTTGAAGGCAGATATGAAAAGAAAGGAAAATTTTTCGTACAGGCATGGCCTGTAGCCCTTTTTCAAGAAGGCTTGGAGCTCTTACAATGTCAAAATTGGAAATTAATAATTAATTTCCTCTAGAACATATCCTGTCTATGTCTATTCTTCAAGGCATGACTCGGTGGGCAACAGCTTTCGTGTTCTTTGCGTCATGTATGAATATTTATTTTGGTCGTTCCGATGTAACGTTCACCGCAATCGCAAGATATTCTACACCCTTATGCGAAAATGGATTGTTCTAAGCACTCCTCAACACCTATCCTAGTTTTTGTGGATCTACAAACCTACGAAACACTGTGCCAAAAACAATCCACCAAAGATTATAGAGTTAATCTTTGCAATCCACTATCGCAAGCAGCATCTTGCTTCACCCTCACCCTCTATATACGAGACTCGGGATGAGCCGTCGTTGGTCGATTGTCTCGCCTCAAAGAAAACGAGGTGTCTGGTGTATCTGACTAATATGTGGGTGTGTCCTTTGACCAAGCTTCTGGATTCGAGCACGCTGTGTGCATTTCAAATGGTAAAGTTTATGAATGTGTAGGTAGGGTGGTTTTCGAAATGGAAAATTTTGATGAAAAATATGGACATAATTAAGAAAATAGGTTTTATTTCCAAAACAACAGACAAAAGTATAATCAATTATCTGAAACAAAAATAAGTCATTTGATCACATCACTCAAACACATTCCCCTGTGTGACCCACGGGTGAGACACGACGGAAAATGGTCAAAAACTTGAAAAACAAACAAGTTCAACATAAAAATAGGTTATATTCATATTTAAAATGAACATACGTAATTTAACAAGAAAAGTGAAATAACGTCCGCACGGGTCTCTCTGTGAATCTCTCGGTGTCGCGAACGTGTTAATTATATGACTTTTAAGCGAAACTTGCCTTAAACAAATGATGCTGGTTTACGAGATATGGGGTATTCAAGGTTTCTTACGAAATGAACTGAAAATTAAAAAATTACAGTAGCGAATTGAAAATTAAAAAATGACAGTAGCAGTATGACAATTTGGAAACGGGAATTTCTTCAGGTGGGAAATCATAATATGTAACTCGTTTCAATGTAGCTTATAGAGCAGGGCGCCAATTTATATGAACAAAAGATATTGTGTTTTTTCATATATGAAAATGTAACGGAGGGAAATAAAAATTCGAAGAATATATGAGGGGTTCATAGCTGAAGTGAACCAAGTCCATGCAGCCTAATTTTGAGATGAATGGTTTATAAGTTGTTTATTTATATTTTAGAATGTAAGCATTGTAAGCATATGCTTATTTGCAATTTATTCATCTTGAAATACTATAGTTGTCCGGGATGGTCAATGTGCAATCAACTATTGCCTAAGTACGATTTTTGTTATCTAAATAGGTCATAGTAAACGCAAGCTTAAGGACAGTTACAATTACATATTGAAAACATATTTGTTCCAAATATAAAATTTATTTATATTAGGAGTATAAATAAGTTTACGCCGTTTTGTGAGAAATGGCATGTTACAAGGCTTTCGTCAGAATTGGCAGATGATAACCGGCCTAAAAATTAGATTGCCCATTCAAGAACAACATGAGCCGATCATCGGATCATATTATTCACTTCGTATTAGCCTCATATATCTTTTTTCATCCACAAATTTTCAAATTTGATACAAATAAGCTTCATTTGCGGGAACTTTCAATTTACCTTTAATTAAAAAAAATCTGCCGCTGAGACGCATCGATTGTTCGTAGAAGCATATAATGAGGCTGCCTTGAGTGGGACAACATGTCGTGAGTGGGTTCAAAAGTTTTAAAATGGTGATTTTGACGTGGATGACGTGATCGCAGTGGAAAGTCAAAAATTTTCGAGTTGCTTCATCCAAGCGAAACAACCACTGGAACTCTCTACCGAACACTAATAAGAGATTGAGCTTAGCTTTGAAGGTAGAAACGCACTCAATACTACTTCAGACATGACCAAATTGTTCTACTACATAATAATGCTGATCCGCATGTTGCAGTTTCGTTGAGAAACTATTCGAAAACACTTGGGGCAATACTTCGATTAAATGCAAACTACCGCTTTTCACAATTAATATTATATTTTAGACAAAAAACGGCGGAAACTTATTTGTACGCCTAATAAAATCATAGAGCAGTCATAAGTATTAATGAAACAGAAGGATGGCTCATTTCGGCGATTTTGTCTGACGTCCCCAGGCCTACACTATAGTACTATCGTAGTTAGAGGAAGGGGCAGATAACGTAAATAACAATAAAAAGTATTTTTATTTATTTATTTATTTATTTATTTATTACATAGTTGTTTCGAGTAGAGGACAAGCCTATAAACTCGAAGATTATTAGATTAAGTATGTGCATACATAAACTGATGAGGATAGTAATGAAATCGAAAAATACAAAACTGAAATATCATATACAAAAGCAAAAACAAAAATTAGATGTAACACCACAGTTCCTCATAGAGAGGATTTCCACCTGTCATAACTGTTTTTGAAACCGTTTACCGAGGTCGATCGCACCACGCATTCAGGCAGACGGTTCCAGTTGTGGAATATGGAAAGAGTTGACGTTGGGAGGACCTGAAATTTTCACGTTTCAACTTGAAAATGTGCCCTCGCAAGTTATTCCTATTCAGAGGAAACATACTGCGGACCCTCTCACCGAAGTGGCCCTGCATGGCTCGAAACGAGAAGATCAGGTCACCGCGTACACGTCTCTCCTCGAAGAGTGACAAATCCATGGCAGAAGGTCGCTGTTCATATGAGGGTCGCATTGGACCATAATGAGCGCGAGTGGCCCATCGCTGTGTGGACTCAAGAATATCGCTGGCGGCCTTCGTGGAGCACCACCAAACTGGACCAGCGTACTCAAGTGTTGGTCGGACGTATGTCTTGAAAATAATCCCGAAAGTTCGGTCGTCGCAGCCTCTGAAGGATTTATTGAACATGTAGGTAAGCTGTTTTGCTTTGGCTGAGATACGTTCAATATGGGCTAACCAACTAAGATCTTCCGAAATGGTAACGCCAAGGTCTTCAATCTGGGATACGGGAGTCAGGTGTTCAGCATTGATAGTGTAACGCAAACGAGGGTTGTTTTTGCCTATGTGAAGCACAAAGCATTTACCTGTGTTAAGGGGAAGCAACCATTCTTCGCACCATTTATTCAAGGTGTTCAAGTCAGTCTGAAGATCAGCGTGATTAACTATGGGGTTATTGTAAAGTTTGATGTCGTCGGCAAACTGTGACAGGGTGGATTTAAACCGGAATGGAAGATCGGAGGCGTAAAGAAGAAAGAGCAGAGGCCCCAAAACGGAGCCTTGAGGGACGCCAGATAGTACCGGCCAAGCGGATGAGGAGAATGAACTGCCAACACGCACGCGGTACGAACGGCCAGTCAGGAAAGCTTTAATCCAAACGAGCAGCTCTCCCCGAACACCAATGTGCTCCAACTTTGCAAGTAAACGTTTGTGCGGGACCCTGTCAAAAGCCCTGGAGAAATCAAGGTATATGACGTCCGTTGGCTGACCAGAGTCCATTGCTTTTGTCCAGTCGGATATGCATGATAGGAGATTTGTTGTTGGGGAGCGTCCAGGAACAAAACCGTGCTGCTCGTCAGGAATCAAACCATTGGAAAGAGAAAATTCAAGAAGCTTTTCACTAATTATCCTCTCCATTACCTTTGCAACGGCTGACAGCAGGCTTATAGGGCGATAGTTTTCGGGGGAAAGCTTGTCTCCTTTCTTGAAGATGGGGGTCACAGTAGCAAAAAGCCAATCCGAGGGAAGTGAACCTGTAATCATGGACTTGCGAAACATGATAGTGAGAGGGGTAGATAGGGCACCGGCACACCGCTTAAGAAGGAAAGGTGTAATTCCATCGCTGCCTGGAGCAGAAGAAATATTGAGCTTAGATAGGTGATGCTCCACCATTGCTTCATTGATTTCAACATTCAGTATTTCGGAGCAGCATCGGGGAAACTGTGGGGTTGGACTCGGACCGGGCGGCTCAGGGGAAAAGGATTGAAAAAAAGATTTAGCCAGAATGTCCGCCGTCTCTTCAAAGCCGCAACTTAGAATGCCACAGTCATCCTTGACGATCGGAACACTAACATTGGTGCTTAAAGATGATCTTACATATTTGAAAAATTTTTTCTTGTTCTTGGATGAGGCCAGTCCATTCTCAAAGTTCTTCTTCGAATTTCGCAAGGAGGTAGAGACATAATTGGAGTAGTTACGATGCGTAGTGAAGTCCGCTGTGGATCGAGTACGCAAGTATCTTTGCCATAGAGATTTTTTCTTTCTTATCAGCTGAAGTGAGTGATCGTTAATCCAAGGCTTCAGAGGAATCCGTTTCTTCACCATAACCCGGGTGTTCGAGGAGACGATCCTGTCCACTAGACTCGTAAAGGTTGTCCATTATTTGTCAATGCTATCGTGAGATGGAAGCAAGGAGTTCCAATCCAATCTCGACAATTCAGCGGAGACGTTTTCATAATCGACCTTATTTATAGTCTTCATATCATGATGGTTGGCATTTGATGAACGAAACTGCAGTGCAGTGGAGAGCGTGACATGATCAGATTTACCAAAGGGATGCAGATAGCTGAGGTCTGAGATGAGCAGAGGGTCAGAGACGAACACCAAGTCCAGACGGGATGGGGTTTGACCTTCTCTGAATCTGGTGGGTTGTGTTACAAGCTGTTGCTAACGGGAGTTAGAAACTAATTCGGCGTAAGGAAATGATGGAGAAGACGCAGGGGGTAACATGGTCATCGGCCACTTCAGGTCGGGACAATTGAAGTCACCAGCAATGAAAATATTGTCGTGGGTTCTGGATGCAGAGGAGAGGAAATCAACGCAACTGAGGTCAGCAGGACATGGGCGCGGTCTGTAAATACACCCAACAAAGATTGAAAATTGGTTGTTAGAAATTTTCAGGAAAATGTTATCGATGTCGGTCCAATTTTTATGTATAGTTTCAACCCTGTAAGAGTCGGTTATGAGTTTATTGACGTATATGCAAACGCCCCGGTAGCCAAGTGCGTCCTGACTATCGGCCCTGTAGATAGTGTAACCCGGGATCTGCACAACCGAATCAGGAATCGATGGACGAAGCCAAGTCTCGGATATGAGCACAAGAAGAGGTCGGTGTAACTGCGTATAGACAAGAATTTCAGAGTGCTTCGATGATAAGGACTGTGTGTTTGTATATATGATGGGCCAAGAATTCAGGTCACCTAGTTTTTTGATTTCACACTGTTGGGTGGAGATGGAATGCTGACGATTTTCGGATTTCCTTTAACGTACTTGATGGTGAGATTTGGTTCACCTGCGGATAATCTCTCTCTCAGCTCTGCTCTCAACGATGTTAACTGGGACAATTGTTCCCTGGTTTTATCGTCCTGAATCTTGACCGAACGGTATTGAGAGCTGCCCAGTATGTCCGACATGGTGTAGTAATATTTGTTCAATTTATCTTCTTTTAAATGTGTCCTTTTTTCTACTATCCATTTTCCTCCGCGCAAACTTGGGGGCTCATTTCAATGATTTTTATATGACAAATTGAGGATTGCAGGAATCCTATAAAACTTAAAATAATCCCGCCGAAGTTTCGTGCTCCTCCTGCAACAACTTTAAAACAGCTGATCCTGACAGAACGTTGGTCAAACTTTTATCCTTTTCAACTGCTCCGCTCCCCCTCTATCTAGTTTTCTTTCTTTCCAATTATTCCTCTTTTTGACTTTTTCACTTCTATTTCTTAAGATTCTTGTCGGGTCGCTCAACTTATTGCTCCATATACTCTGTAACTTTTTTTAAAAACAATTTTGGAGTCGCATTTAGAAAATTTTTTGTTTACACTATTAACAAATACATGTTCATATACGTATTTAATTGAAACTAGTTTATTATTTTTATTTTCACATTTTACAGATAGATACCATTAAGCATTTCATTGCTAGAGCCATTCTCCTGATTGTTTGGCCAACTGTTCTTTATGCCATATTTTTTTATATCCATCTAAAAATTCTGAATCAAAGGTAAGGAATTCAGTACACTGTTGGTATTATTTTCAACATGCATTTTTCAGTGGAAGTGGTGATGGCTTCTACAGTTCGGCTTTCCAATCTCAACTCATAGGTAATAGCCTGCATAATGCCAGCATGCCTAGACATGTGGCTTATGGTGCAGTTATCACTTTGAAAAATCATAAGACAGGAGGGGGTTATCTACATTCTCATTATCATTTATACCCTGAAGGGGTGGGAGCAAGACAACAGCAGGTATGTAGTATTTTTAAATGGAGTTACAAAATCCAGGACTATCATATTCCACACATTATTTCTTTCAAAGATAACAACTTACACTCATAAGGATGATAATAATAAATGGGTTATAAAAAAGTATAACTCAGAGATCAACGACGTAGAGATAGTTCGAAGCGGTGACCTCATACGATTGGAACATTTGGCGACTAGACGTAATCTTCATTCTCATAAAGAACATGCGCCCATTACGAAAAAACATTATCAAGTAACCGGATACGGAGAAAATGGTACAGGTGATGTAAATGATGTATGGAGGGTGACCATCCTTAATGGAAGAGAGGGCGAAGAACTTAAAACTGTAACTAGCAGGATCAAGTTCGTTCACTATTTGCAATCTTGTGTGCTTACAACTAGTGGTAAACAGTTGCCTAAGTGGGGTTATGAGCAGCAAGAAGTGTCATGCAATCCAAATTTGAGAGATTCAAATGGAGTGTGGAATGTCGAGGAGAATATTTTCGGGAAATGTGAGTTGATTTTTCTATATAATTTTTTCTACCAATAAGGATCACCCAAAAACCCTCAAAAATTACATACATTTGTTGTTAGAGCCAATAATTAGTAGTTTTCAATCAGAATATAGCTATGCAAATCCATCAAAGGGTCTTCCATTACCAGATCATTGTAGATTTTCAGTGTCACTACACCAGGAGCGAGGTGTGTGGGCTTCAAACCTTGTGCTGAAAATCAATTACATTGCAAAGATAATTCAAATCTAGTAATGTGGTTTTATGCAGAGCAACTAAGAACTAATGCATAAGAAAGTAAAATCGAATTGGTAGTTCACGTGATAACTGTCTGGCCATTATTATATTGATTTCTTTCTTAGGTCTCAGTTCTTGGGAACCCTGCCTGCCTGAAACCACCACAAAATAGACATCAGTACTAGTTTTACGAGAGGGATTCTACTAGCATTTCGTTCTTCACTGAACGGTTTCGTGTTCAATTCAAGGATCTCAGAATCTCTGTTGATTTAAGATATGCAAAGTATTCGGTTCATCGTCGTATCGTTGGATTTCGTGTATAAAGCCCGTTTGTAACAGCCGAAAATTCTCTGGAGAATTCCCAACGTAATTTTGACAAGAAAACGCCAGAAATTATTTTGTATGCAACTGATCAGTGAATTCTACCGAAAGAACGCATGTAACTGCAGAGCAGTATATATTTTTCATTTCGAATCATTAGGTGAACTTTTTTTTTAATGCAAACTTTTATTGAATTTGTTATTTTTGAATTGGAAAAAAATCTTTTGTCAGTAGATTCTACGTATGAAAGTCCCTAAGAAGGTTCAAGTTTCAGATCTGTAACTTCGAAGACAAAAAAATTATGAGAACTTTTCGGAATCGTCAAAATCTCAATTTTTGTTTATAACTCGAAAACTAAAAATGATAGGCCGATTCTGTTTATGGATTTGAATTAGTCATGAAAAAAAAAAAGCTACAGAATGTGTCATATCCGTTTTCTTCTAGCTGCTATAATAGTTCTCGAGATCCCCTCAGTAGACAACGAATTTTGCCCACCCTGTATATTACCATCTATGTATTTTGTGAAATCAATTGATAATTGCAATGCATAATTGTTATTCAATCTTCTAGTGGAAAATGTAAGTTTTGAAGTATATGCTCCTAGTTTCTTTGAGCGGTTTCTGGAGTCTCATGCTGTTATGTTGCAAGGTAATGCAGGATTGAAACCAAAAGAAGGAGAAATAACTTCTAGACCATGGCAATGGCCAATAAATTACAGAGTAAGTGTAAATTAGTTTTTTTCATAACTTTAAGACCAATCACAACGTTGAAAATTACAAGGTCTTTATAAACGATTGTAACAGCGAGTGCATAACTAACGCAATTAAGATTTTCTCCCAATTTTCTGGTTGTTAGCTTTATTTGAACGACTTTAGTTCGTTGTGTCCGAAACAGTATCTTGAACAACTATTAAACGTCATTTACTCTTGATTAACTTGAGAATGTAAAATAATTTCCTGTTGCGTTGTGTTAGTACGAAAAATAATGTTTGGTTTGTACAAGCTGAGCGCGACATTTAGATTTTAAGAGCATTAAAACCCGCATTGCGATCTTAACTTCTTCTGCGCCAACGAAGATTATCAAACTTGAAAAATCCAAAGCTACTTGATTTTTTTTTACCGCACGTTATGTCATCTCACTTATATTCATAGATTTGAGATCTGCCTATATATTTTCGGGTACATTTGTGCTGTGAAATCAAGAAATCCAGCACAACTTTTCAGATGTAAACGAATGCATTTGTAACTCGAACCTTTACATGATGATTTAGTTAAAATTTCTATTCGCTTGTGCTAGAATATTCTCAAAATTTTTGAATGGCAACTAGGATAGTTCCGTCATTTGAAATGATACAAGATTTTTCTTCAGTTACATTTAACCACACCACTGAGGTAAATTCTTCTCAATTAGAGTTTTTACTGCAAATGTAAATTCATCACTGGTATTCGTGTCCTGACTTTTTAAATATTCAAATTTAATAAATTTAAACTTGAGTTCCATTCATGAATTTTTTCACTCGCTGCAAAAAATATCAAAATTCATTTTTCAGATATTCAATATTTCAAAATAGCTTCGTTTCTCAGGCACAAAGACAACAGCGCCTCTCGAACTGGTTCTCTTGATAGGCATTAACCGAGTCTAGGACTAGCAGGATTGCCTCCAATATATTGTCTCTTATTATCTACTATAGACATAACTAGTCTAAATTATCTTCGTAATATGTAGTCGGTATTGCCAGATTGTGAAATAGAAAAGAAAGAAGAAATCCTTCAATTAATTTTGCTTCATTCAATTTTTTCAGTCTAAAAGTTAGATGATGTATTTTGAATGCGAAGTTCTAAATACATTCAATAAAAACCACTTCATTTTTGTGTGGAGAAGAATACCCCTCGTTGCCAAATTATCAGGAAAATGCGTAATTTCTATGATGATCTACGTTCATGTTCGCAATCCCAAGTATTGGACTATCATTAAGTTATTTGAAAATGAAAAATTGTAAATTCATTTCCGACCAAGAGTTCACATATTTATGTCCTTTTGTTGTAGGGACAATTTTTTTCTGGCGCTAGTTATAGAATATACCTGCTAGGTAATCCCATTATATGGTGGAGTAATCTCATATTTCTTTTCACATTCGTTGTGATATTCATTGCCAATGCCATCAAATCTCAAAGGGGTTATATTGGAAAGTTCACAGGTAGGTCAATTCATACAAATATAATGTGACATGTTCAACAAAATTACTTTCAGATGAACACAGCTTGAAACTGAGAGCATGTGCTTGGCTCTTCGTGGGATGGTTGTTACATTATGTACCGTTTTGGGCAATGGGGAGAGTTCTATACTTTCATCATTATTTCCCAGCAGTTATTTTCAGTTCTCTCATATCAGGTAAAACTTTTCAATTTCATTCATTCCGTTATTTTTTTCAAAAACGCCTATATCTTGTTTACCTGAAATGTTTTCTTCAAAGCTATGTGCGTTTACTTTCATTTACTTATCTGTGAGTTTATACAGGGTGGTCCAGATCGTAACCAAAAAAGTTTAACCACGTATTCTACATCAAAAATAAGCCCTAGTTTGTCATACAAACATATGTCGAGAAATGTTTCCTCCCCGAGATACGGGGTGTTAAAATTATAGAAAAAAAATGTTTTTTATTAATAACTTTCTCACTGCTTGAAATATTGTGAAATTTGAGACATAGGTTCTGAGCGTCAAGTAGCACTTTTTGCATAATATCATTTCTTTTTTTTTCTACCAGTGGCGTCCGTACTGCAGCGAGACTGAATATTTTCAGATAAAGAAATGATACGCCACTGGTTTTTCCGACAATAAAAATTACTATTTAAATCCTTATTTAATTTGGAGCAAATTCGGTCTCTCGACTTTTTGCTGTACGGGCACCGTTTCCGGTTAAAAAAATAAAACATCATAAATAATCCTGTTCGAAAAATTAATGTAGACGGATTGCAGCTTCCCCTTCCTTGCAACCAGAAAGTTGATGTGGGCTCGTTAGAATCATTGTTTTCATCAAATGCATATATAATTCATTCAACAATTTCTCATCAACAATTAAGAGGAGTTTATACCACGGGACTTTCTCGCCATCCTTATAAGGCTTAAAGGGTGAAAGACTACGGGAATGTGGAGTGTTGCCAGAACAATTGAACGATAAGTAGAAGTTACGAATATTACAATAGCTTCCATTTTCGTCGAAAAGATGGCAGCACTTAAAGAACTTCTTTTTGCAGTTCCACCAGGATACGAATTGTAGACAATGGCGAGACTTTTCGAGAAATTTTTTCATGTGGAAATTCATAGAAGAGATTATTTTACCTCGGATAGTGAATAACATGAATGAATATTTGTTCTTCAATGAAAAAAATTTTAAATTTTTTTCCGTTTGGCGAATAAAATTTTTTTTTACTTTCCGAGATGATGCGAACTGATTGAATTGAATTATAATGAAAACCGCATATTGGTGGGCAATGGAGAATGAAGGGTGGGAATGTCACCCATTTAGAATATGAACTTTCATACACCTGCTCGAAGATTATAGTCAATAATATTTGCACCTTCTGTGTGCAATAGGAAATACTCGGGTGTTGCCTCCATCTACGTCACACTAGCGCACGTGCAATGACATTGAACCTTAGAACATAGAATATCAGGAAGGAGCCTTTTCCAATAAATGTGACGGGAATTGTGCGACGGAAACGGCCATATTGGTCTTCCAAATTCTGATTTGAAAAGTGGCAGACTTGGAAGTCAAATGATTCTGATATCTGTGGCCAAATGAACAAAGTGATGTTTTAACTTAATTTTGATAATTTGGATTATTGAAATTTGCTGGAAATAAGGATTCTGGATATTTTAGCGTGAATAATTCATAGGTAGGTGATTTTTCAAGCTGAATAGCAGGTATCAATTATGAGTTTCTGAATTTCATGACATAACAAGGTTATCCCATGACAATAACACTCCATGGGCGTAGGTGATGTTAAGTCATAGACCTTAATACCATTAAGTATATAGCCAAGCAGTGTTAGGCGGGGTGAATTTCCGCTTTGATTATCAATTTGAACGAGCGTGAAAAAGCTTCTAACTTTACGTCAGTGCTTTCCTAATTTTTTTGATTAATCAGAATCAACTGATTATTGAAGTTAGTTTTTTGTAAACTTTATTGTCCTACGCCACTGTTGAAACGGAAATATATGTCGGCCATATTTCTCCTCTATTCCGGTCAAATTGATATGAGCAATATGCTCCTTCCTGTTATTCTATATTCTAAGCATTGAACACGCATTGGCGTAGCTCACATAAAATTAGTTGGTGACGTGCAATAAATTTTAATAATTTCTTTCTTCTTCACTAACTCTTCTAATTTGTGAAAGTATCTGCAGCACTTAGCGTATGGTCCGCATATACACATTTGGTAACCGAGAGTTACCGGAGGGGTTAGTAGGGTTACTCTGGTGACAGATAATCGCACCGAACTGTAAGGAATTCGACATATACGGACCGCCCACTTACTAACAAAAAAAACAAAGTGTATATACGGACAATACTCTATTGTGACTTATTCATCAGATAAACAACGTTTTTCGTTGGGGTATTTCAATTTATCTTCTTTCTAACTTTGATTATTAATTGTCTATATTGCGCCACTGCTAACCATACCAGTTCTGTCAATTCAGTTTGAATTAAGCATCCAATTACACCATCGCCTTTCCGGCGAATTATATCTTCTTGGTCCTTGTCTCGTAGCGGGAAGGGGAAAAATTTTCTATCTTTTGCTTTCGAACTGGCTGATTTGCGCCACAGCCCTCTTAACACTGTTTAAGAGGGCTGTGTTTGCGCACTTTTTCCTATGCGTTGGGAGTCTATCTTCCTCAGATTATTTTCCGAATCTGTATATTCAGAGTATAGAAAATTTGGTTCATTCGTCCCCTAGACACTCGCACGCTATTTTGCTCCAAAATTAAATATAAGGAATGTCCTGTAACAATCCAACTGAATTCAAAGGTGGAAATCATTCGGAGGAAAAGAAAATTCGGGACAAATTTTTAGTATGTGCAGGTACCATCAACATTTCAATTTGTTCAACATACGAGAAACCAAGTATGTAGCTATATAACTACTGTAGTCTATAGCTAGACAAACAGGTTATATTTAGGGATCGGTTGATTAGTAACTAAAAAAGAGTATTTCAATATCTTGAGGGAAAAAGGCACTAAATGGAAATTTCTATTTGATTTTTCATAACATATCGTATATCCTGACATGGTAGTTGAGGATTTTTGCTCTCTTTTCAATTCCCCTAGAAATCTTAGAATAGACACCCCAATTCGACCGAGCTCCTTAATATGACTTATTCTGAGTAATTCCTGCTTGAATCTACTTTGCTAGGAATTGCGTTATAGCTTTTTTTCGCGGTGCAATTCTGATTCGGCAAACCTAGGATTATTCTTTGTGCGTTGATTGAAATATGAAATCCCAGATCCCAGGATTCTGAATCGATTATGAAGATCTCATAGCATAAACCGAGAACCGAACTAATAAGTTATTAGGGCCCATGCCCTCTTTCGAGAGATGACAGATATCTGCCGAATTGTCTATCACATCTAACTGGTGAATTGACATTTGCCCCAATGTACAAAGAATGGTCCTAAGTTTAAAGATGGCTGGATTATTTTATTATTTGGAAATTCGAAATTCCCATTAATTCAGAATATACCCCGCGAACAAAGCTGAGGACACCAATATCTCGTTGATTACATAACATTATTATTATATATTATTATAGTTGTACGAACAAATAACAAAACAATTCATATGCCTTCAAAACATTGTACTTGTATATTATATTTTTATTAATTTTTATCTTGCAGGTATCATTATTGATTACCTTTTAGAAGATATTCCCAAATTATTTCCTGCATCAGTGACGAACACTGTATATCACACCGTTTTGGGTATTATTTTATCATCCATTCTCTACAGTTTTTATCTGTTTGCTCCTCTGGCTTACGGAATGAATGGACCTACGTCAGGTGAAGCAAATTCAACCATGTTTGGTCTGAAATGGATGGACAGTTGGGAATTTTGAAGAATAATTTTTTTAATGTTACATTATTTATTTATTTGTATTTATTGAGATCTGTATTGATATATTTATATGTTTATTTTCAACAATGGTGCGTTTCTTATTAGGTTTTGACTTATCTGTTTTTGTCTATTTTGTTGGTATATAAAAGTGGTGATTCACACTAAATAATTCTTATGCGTTTTTTATTTTATATTTCGATTATAAAAATAAATATATTTTTGCTACAATAGTGATATTTTCGTTGAAAAAGTTTACCTCCCAGCAACTACAGACTATTACCTATAAGAGGAGTAAATTTCCAGTTCCGTGCATGCATGTATACACCCGTGACTTCTTTTGGAAATTTAATACCGCGAGATGTATATGGATCATAGTGAAATACGCTACACTTCCTCACTGGCTTCCTTACGGGGTACTGCCCACTCAGGAAACTCCTAATAAGAAAAAATCTAGCAGAAACTGACGGAGTACAGATTCTGTAGGTAAGATGTAGAAACTCCGGAACCCAGAGCAGTTACCTACAGAATGTCATTTTTGTTTCACATATAATTTCAAAATGAAGAGATGCAATGGAGCTCGAATACACGCTTAAGCCTCCTTCAACTCGAAACCTGAGTGTAGTAGTTCGTATCTAGGGTATTATGATACGTAGTTTGTCGTTTTGTTTTATTTTGGCAGCAGTGAGGACGAACAGCTCGGGTATGAGTGAGGTTCGGTAGACGTTAATTAACACATTCCACATTCGCATTATTCGAAACCCCTCATATAACGAGGTTCGAAGATGAACTGAATTTTGCAAGACCAAATAGTCTTGAGGTACTGTTAAGTTGCGATTCCACCGGAGTACTTCACTGTGTGGCACTGTTGCGCAAATTGTGCGGCACAAAAGTTCATTGCGGTAGACTAGCCCACATGAAAAAGTAACGCACAGCTATGATGATGGAAACGGACGCTAAATGTGTTTACAGCTTGTACGTACTGGAGTGCTGCACAAAATGTTCGTGAACAATTGTGCCGCACACGGTTTTTGTGGAATCGTACCCTTACACATGCTCAAAACTCACACAAAAGCATGCGATTTTCGAGCACTCGCCACCTTGTAGCATTATCTCAGATCAATAAGGTGTTTTTCATTGATTTGAGAGCAGCATGTGTATCGGAAGATTATAGAGTACTTATACTCTTTGCATGCTACAAAATTGACCGTCGGTCGCGTCGTTTAATTTTTTCGCATGCTACTTGAGGTGCGGGTAAAAGGGAAAACGTTAAAGGCATGTGTTGACAGTTTGGCTTATATCGACCACGAAAAATCATTGTAATTTGAGGACGGTGGACGAACGACATCAGAGCAAGTGTGTACAGCCAAAAAACAAGCTCTTTTTTCTCTTCATTTAAGAAAACAATGTGAATAATAATGAAGAATGATCACGCCTAAACGGGGAGGCAATGAATACAATAATAAGGATAAATTCAGATGCATACCACCCGACGATATGAATATCGACAAGTGTTACGATCTGAATTGAACTAGCCAATTTGCCATCGTCAAGGCCAAAATGGAGTACGCTCCACCGAAGAAAAGCATCTGCTGACCATGGTTTCGTCCTCATTTGGCCTCATCAGAGCAACATAGCATTTTTCTGCGGTGGAGAATCAATCCAAATCATCAATTCCAAACGTTCTCCACCGTAGAAAAATACTATGTTGCTCTGATGAGGCCGAAACCATGGTCAGCATCTGCTTTTCTTCGGTGGAGCGTACTGCATTTGGGGCCTTGACGATGGCAAATTGGCTAGTTCAATTCAGATCGTAACACTTGTCGATATTCATATCGTCGGGTGGTATGCATCTGAATTTATCCTTATTAATGTGAATAATTTCTCAGAAAAAGAACTTAAGAAGTAGCAAAGAGGAACCAAAGATTAACTTTCTTCTTCCTCTTTGGAGGAACTCCTCTTTGCGAGTAGTTCAATCTTCAACAGTCAGGTGTCAGGTTTGTGGTTATGTTTTCAAAAGTGTTCTGACAACTATCGGTTTATCATAATTAATCTTGAAATGAGTACTAAAGGCAATTTTCAAATTAAAGGCTTCCTACTTTCATTAAATTCAGAAAAGCGCCCATTTTTACATCGTATTCGGAATCAATTAAATGGTATTCATACTCATTCAAAATGAGATGATCATTCTTTCATTTGAACAAAAATGTTTAAATTACTGATTTTTTTAATTATACTGCGGATTCTATGTGATGCTGAGGAAAACCTAATACTATTAACTAAAAAACGCTCTTCTTTTCTCGACACTTACAGAAGTTATGCAAGTTTGGCAATTTTTCAAGTAGATGTGCCTCCAAAAATAACATTTGTTTCTTTTAAATTATCTGCTGAACCCTTTGATCTCTCCATTTTTGGTAAGTTTGGGGCGCTCTACAAATGAACTCGAGATAAAGAAAAATCAATTTCAGGGTGTTCTCCTGAAAAAGTGTATGTATATGCGAAGAAAGGTTCAATTCCTTTATTGAACCCTGATAACTCGAGAAATCCAAAATGGGCCAGAAATATCACAAAGTCTGAACTTTATGGATTGGAATTATTGACTGATAAAGAATATGGGTATATTAATATATCTGCTCCAACTCCAGGATTATACTATTTTGCTGCTTTTTTTCCTTATGTGAACCCTGATAAAGTTGCCATAAAACAAAAAGGTAATTTGTAACATCCGTCAAGTTACTATTACTTTTTGAAATTCTATGTCTATAAACTACAATTTTCCTCTGCTTTCCAGGAATATAATCATTATTGATTGAAAGATATTTCAAGTTGAGCATTCTTTTTTCTTGAAACTCTTCATGGCTTTCTTTGCCTATATTTGGAACACTAGGAATTAAAAAAATGAATATTGTTGAATAAAAAAAATGGTTCAAAATCTTTCAAAACCACAAAAAAAGGTTCCAAACATATTAGTAGATTACTGATTGCTGGGTGTGTTGGACGGATAAACCAAACCTGACACTGCGACTAAGTGTTCTATTGTAGCACACAGGCAAGCTCTCCCTCCAGTCCCATCCTATTCAAAAAGGAGATGTCGGAGGGGGAGTGCTTCTTGAGTTCCTCTAGGACCAACTTTGGAGAACCAGAGACTCTAAGTCTGACCCTGTCTGCTACCGGGCAGTCAGAGAGGATGTGCTCAATCATTTCGTCCTCCTCTAAGCAGAGTCTGCAGAGTGGGTCATTGATGATGCTGAGTTTTTCAAGATGGACTCTCAGTCTATAATTTCGTGTGAAAATCGCCATTATAGATCTCAGATTGGTTCTAGAAAATCCTAGCCAATGACTGGTGAATGGGCTGGGAGGCATTGAGAGGGCCCTGTGCGAGTGACGGACTCCAGGACTGTTGCGCCAGTATTCCAGGACCTTTTGCCTTATCCAGCTGTTGTTCCATTCCCTGATTGAGGAATTGGAAATTCCTATACTTGGTTCTGGGCCAATAAGCTCTGATGTTGCCCCTTCTATGGCTAGAGTATGCAATAATTCGTTGCCTCTGAAGGCGTTTTGGAGTTTCAGTTCAAATTGACAGTCCTGGACAGCAGTTCGCCGGTGCGTGTATAGGCACTTTAACTAACTTAACACGTTGACTGCCCCCATTCTAATTTTTTTTTCACCCCCCACGTCCAACACATTCATCCATAGAAAAGGGTTACTTTTTAGTGATAAAATATATTTTCTATGAAAAAATTAATTCTACAGCCATTTAAGGAAATTTTCTTGTTTAAAATTTTCAAGTCCAATGGAAGGCTTGATGCTGACGTTTCTTGAATCATGTATGATTAATTATGATTGAGGTTATCAATACATATTTCTACAAGACGTTCAGCCCATATGAACCGACCACAATGCAGCGTTCATGAAAAGTAACCATATTTATCTTGAACGTTAAATGAATCAATGAATCACATACGACTCGTGGACTCCTGGCGAAAATCTTTATGCATCATATGTGATGCATGGGACAGTCAACGTGTTAAGCTGCAATCTAATCTCTCGCGGCGGACAAATGCAATTCGGCACTGATACTCGAATGCAGATCTGACCATATTGGATAGTCACAACAGACTGCAACTTATTTGGGTACTGGAAACTCAGGCTTCAGAGGCAACAAGCAATCCGATGCACTAGCCAGAGAAGGTGCAACCTCAGCATTTATTGGACCAAACCTACTACTGGAATTTCTAATTCCTTAATAAGGAAACGAAACAATAGCTGAATAAGGCAGAGGATCCTATAATGCTGGCGCAACCTTTCTGCACTGTATCTCTCGCGCAGGGCCATATCAGTGCCTCCCAGTTTATATAAGAACCAATGGATTCTTTAGAACCAATTTCAGATCTATAATGGCGGTTTTCACGGTACATTGCAGACTCGGAGCTCGCTTACACACACTTAGTATCGTCAATGAAACCCTATACATGTTTTTTCTTCTTTTTGTAGATTTATTCCCGGTAACGGGATACAGCAATGAATGAATGAATGAATGAATGAATACATGTTTTGCCTAGAAGAAGACTGAAACGATTGAGCACACCCTCTGTGACTGCCGGCGGCGGACAGGGTCAGACTTGGAGTCTTTGGCTCTCTCAAGCTGAATCTAGAGGAACTCAAGAATTACTCCCCCTCTCACATCATCTACTTCCTGAGTAAGATGGGACTGGAAGGGAAGTTTAGCCCTCTGAGCTTGTTTGTGTGCCACAATAGACCGTTTTGGTCGTGGTGGCAGGTTTGGTGGGTCCTACCAACACACCCTACAATCTGTAATAGCTGTGTTTGTGGTACTATTCCTAACTGATTCTGATATCAGTGGGAAATTTGAATTTCCACCCATGCAAAAACAAAAACCAATCCAACATCATCTGCAGATATCATTCCTTGTGAATTGGCGGAAATGTGAAATATCAGATTTTGAATATGTGTACCATGTCTCCCAATCATACCTGGGAAATCACATTTCCCCCGATGCATACAGAATAATTCTTTGTTTGCAGGTGATTCTGGATCTTTTCGTTATTTTTGTATCGGCAAAAGTTTCACTGATACTAGAACGGAAAAAGCACTTTGTTTGCATCATGAGTAATATTTTTTCAGAAACTACATATTATGCTTTTCTTCGTGCTTTTCTTCTCTTCATATATTCCTAGTTCTCACACTGTCTAACCAATAACAAGATTATGATGTTTTTCATTTCCTCACATAATCATTAGAGTGAAGAATAGAATAAAAATTTTTTTCAGGATTATCTCAGCATTGCACTGCGTTCATTAACATTTTGGTCTACATTGCTAAAGCAACGAATTTGAGATTACTTACAGAGAATTATAGTTATCATATAGAATCAAGAAAAAATGCAAGATACTATTATCAATTTTCTGCTACCCCAAACATGAAAGAAATGATTTTGAGAATAAGAAATATGAAAGGATTTGACCATTCTACCAATGTTACTCTTCGTTTGAGTTGTGACAGCTTGCCTTCAGAGGATAAATTTTTAGAAACAAAGACAATAAATTCAACTCGTAATAAGATAGATATACCTTACTGGTTAAATAAAGATGGACAATACTTTTTGGAATTCGATTTCAGCAAAAATATTGATGGGGAAACATCACTTGATTTCACTTTGGATGCTATCAGTATAGATTACACCTTCAAGAAACGAAATTTACGTACATTTTTGAGTAGTAAATTAGATCCATCACACTACAAGAGTGCCATAATTGACTATTATGAAAATCCTCACACAAGATCAGTCGACTCCTACACATCATACGAATTAATCAAGGAATCTGGTTCTGAAGCATTTTTGTACACATATAACATAAACCACGAAGAGGAGAAAGAATTTATGGTTCCTATTCCTCTGAATTTAACAAGTGGAGATTTTTCAGTTTTGAAATTTAAAATTGAGGACATAATTGATATAGGGGGTACCTTCGAATTCAGTATAGATTTCAGAACTCAATCTAACAAAGCAGGTCATGTTATTTTTTCCGAAGAAGCTGTTGATCAAATTATTATAGGATGTATTAGTCAAGATATGTATCAAATACCGACCCTACCTCGTTTTTGTGAATACAATGGAGTAAAGACTGTAGCTCCAGTTGTTATTAATAATACTGTTGACAATTCAACTGTTTTAATACCATTTCCAGAGTCTGGAATATGGTATGCAACTATTAAACTATTCTGCAAGCCCTGTAGGAATTGCCCATGTTATAAAAAGTGTAGCGAAAAACTGAGAACTTGTATTTCAAAGTGTAGCTGTGATACTATATTTTCTTGCAATGCATGTTCAAGGAGCTGTAAAGCAAGACTGCAGAAGCAAGTTGATTGCAGGAATTGTAATTGTGATGACAATTGTGCAAATACTCAAGCATCTTGCACTAGTTCTATTATGTTCGATCTGAGTTCTTTTCCATGTATCATGGGGAGATGTGGACCAAATGGACGATGTCAATACGTCTTAGTTGATGGTTATATTTTTTCTGCTTGTCAATGCAGGAATAAATATAGAGGTGAGTAAATTTAATTGCAATTTTTTGATATATCGACCGTGGATATTTGCATTGATAGCAGAAATAATGTTAAAGTAATTTTGAAATTCTTCCTTTGAAAGATGAGCTTTTATTATATGGGGAGGGTGATTTGCATATTCCACCACAATTAAGACACGGAATATATCTGAACCCGAGTGTTCCAGTCTCATTAAGTTACAATTTCAATATAGAAAAATGATTTTTACAATTGTTGTGAAAAAAATTTGAATAGAGACGTCTTTTTTGAATAATTAAAGAGAAAAGAAATAAGTTCAAAGTTATTTAGTTTTGAGCGAATAAACCAAAAGTGGTAGAGAATTGTAATTTTGGGGTTGTAATTTGTAATTGAAAACAACTGATGTAACTGTTGTGATATTGTGTCCCAATGAGCTTTTTGTTGTAGGTCACATGACATCAAATTCAAAATTATTAATGGAAAAATCTGTATATTTTGGCATTTCTATTTTCCAAGAAAACGATTTCAACTAACTATCACACTTGAGGTCTAATGCAATTAATTTTAGAATAACAGGTACTTCTATATCCAACGATTATCACAAACGTCTAAAACAATAATATAATTATTAATAATTTCCCAACAATTGTTTCGCCATTTATCACAAAAATGATATTCCTTTATATACAGGGTGTTTCTAAATTCCATACAGTGATTTCAAGCCAAAATTTTCATATAAGCAGAGGGTTCGCAAACGCCGTGTTACAGAGCCACTGGGTGTCAAAATTTGAATTCTTTTTAGTTTCTTCTTTATATCTTCTGCAGTTTTCGACATATCTGGCTCAAATTTTTTGAAGCATGTATTGAGCTTGAGGTTCTACATAATGAACATGCCAAATAATAATGAAAATCTACAAGGTATTTTTTTTTTGACGTGAGCTTTGTTATATTCCAAAAGTCGTAATGGATTCCTTTGTTCATTTGCAAACTTTTTGAACCCATTATAGTTTTTTGTATCTCTAACCGATTGCGATAAAATCGCTGCTGAACGGAAGACTGCTATTATCTGAATAAATGACAAAAAATTTATACCTACTCTATTTGGTTTCAAATCATTTCAATTCATAATTTAAGGAACATATTTCAACTTTTATATTTTCACAAAAGATACCGGGAATACCTCCCTCCTTCTGCGTTGACACCCTTCCTGCAGGAGCAATAGAGAAGTTACCTACTGTTGGCGAACCTTTATTTGAATGGAATTTTGTCTTAAAATTACTTATCGTAATATTGCTTTGAATTGTGAAACATCCTATATAGGTAAAATACTAAATAGAGGTAATAACTTAGGGGTATTATCGAAAAACAAGACAAATTAGGAAAAGACAATCAATTTGGATTCTGTAAGTTTGACTTGCCATCATTGCACCAATATGGTATACATACACCGCGATGGCGATAGACGTTTGGAGAACTAATCACGATTCTGTGCCAAAAATTTGCTTGTTGGGGTTTTCAACAATCGACTTTCTGTCTGAAATATTTTTACATCCCTGCTACTTTCGGTTACACCGGAAACAGCCTACTGCCTTCTTAATTCAATGTCCACTTGTGCACCTACACAAATGAGTTACAGTCTGTTGCTCTCTCCCAAATGTCACAGGATAGATCTGCATTCAAGTACTTACGCAGAATTGCATTTGTCCGCTGCGAGGGATCTAATGGGAACTTTAGTTTCCGTCAGGATTTTTTTTTACCTTCGCATCCAGCCTCTATCAAGAAGGTCATTAAATGTTCGACTGAAATACTGTCGCATACCTGCCTATACTGGCGCTAATCTCAATCTGTGGCCGTAGATGCCGACTTAACAACCAGGTTTAGTTCTGGGGCTTCCTTGAACCAGCACGGTCTTTAAAAAGTCTGTCATTGTGGAATAGCCAGTCCTAAAAGGAAAGGAAAAGGCGTATACAGACTACACTGACGTAACGTGAGAGCTCGTGGACCCACATTATAATGCGCCTGATGTTAAAATGTATCATAGGGTTTTGTTATGGTTATGCTTTGGATGATGAAATTGTAACGCAACACTCCCTATTACGCGAGGGAAGATTATGAAAAGTTCTAAAGCTTGGAAAATCAAATGCACACGGAGGTGTTGTTTAATGTGCTGTATGCACATGAATCTGTTGTTTCATGTCATGCCTGTGTCAACACCGCTCCATGTCTGACGCTGTGTGACTACGTCTGATAGTAGTCTGTATTCACTTCTTTCACTAACTTTATATTGATTAATGTTTTTACCTATAAACAGGATGAACTTTCATTTTCCGATTACTTGTTTAAGGAATTACTGTTATCATTCCATTCTTGATGTGGACTAACACATTTCCAGAACGTATTCGAAGAAATTTGAGCATAACAGTTTTAATGTCATCAGAACGATATTTTTTATTCAGCTGCGATTTCCTTTCTTCTAGGAATGGATTGCACAGATGACTCAGATGCTACTCCGTTTTGGAAAGTAGTACTTGGGCAATTTTTGCTCATTTCTAGTAACGCCATTATGCTGCCATGCGTTTATTTAGCCTTCAAAAGGAAATATTATCCGGAAGGAGTGATGTATCTGTTTGTATTTATATTTTCCTCATTTTATCATGCTTGTGATGTCGGGGACGATGCCATTCAGTTTTGTATTACATCCCATTCAAGTCTCCAGTTTGCAGACTTTTTTAACGCACTTCTTTCAATTTGGGCTACAATGCTTGTAATATCAGATCTTAAGCCAAAGCATAGGGCCATCCTTCATGTGCTGGCCGCTATTATATTGGCTTATTGTACTGTTATTGATAAAACAGGTGTTTGGATATTTTTACTGATCACAATCCCTGGTGTAGCCATAATAGGAATATGCTGGTACTTCAAATTTAGGAAATCTGGTAGAAATTTCATTAGAAAAAAATATCTGAAATTTTATTTTTCTAGCGGCGTCATTGTTATGCTTATAGGAGTAATGATTTTTGCATTTTTCCAAACTAGTGGAAATTATATGTATTTACATAGTCTTTGGCATTGTATTGTTGGTATCACAGTGATTATAATACTGCCACGTCCTGATACATTCCTTCCTTTAGAACATCCCCGATTAGAGGAACATTCATGAGTACCGAAATTAATTAGGAGTAGATTTTATACAATTGTTGAATTGTTATTCGTAAACACTGTTTTGATGATGGAGACGAGTATAATGTTACTGAAGCAGAAAGAACAAAATCAATTTTCATTAGCTTAATTCATTCTTTTTACTTTGGTGAGAACAAATTGATTTGTTGCTTACATTTTTCTTTATCCTTAACTTTGTAGAAATAAGTCTAATGATTTCAGACAAGCACTACGTTAATATGCAGAGTGTTTGGTGAATTGAGAATATTTTCATTCGATCACATCTTGACTTTCTTAGTGTGACAGAAAAAAATGCAGTTTGTTGATAACTGAATTTTATGTGTTCAAAATTCATATATAAGTATATATTTTGTTATTATAATTTGATATTTTATCATGTAATCAACTCGAACAATTTTTTGTGGTAACCAAACTTTTTGTTATATCATATATTTTATGAAGTATAAATTTTTTTCAGAATAATAAAGGAGAATTTAAAAGAGTGACACATTTCATTGAGTTCAACAGTACTTCTTCATCGAAACAAAAAACTTTGTTCGCAGTGCAATTCTGGACCGAGTCTGAAATGATTTTCGAGTTTCTACAACTGCAAAACATAAAATAATTCTTTGTGAATTGGCGTAAGTGTCAAATCCCAGATTTTGAACATAGCACCATGATCCGGAATCGATTCATAATCTGAAAGGATATAGAAAGAAGGTGCAATTCAATCCAAAGCCGATTGGAAGGGAGATGACGTTGAAAGTGACAAGATCAAGCTCACTGACGATACCATAGACCATAGATTATTATAATATGGCTATGGGCAGAACCCGGTTCGTAAGCAGTGGTGTAGCATATCTTCCTCTTCCAGTGCCTATCCGGTCCGGATGTTGGCAATCATCCTGGCTATCTTAACTTTATCAACTGATGACCTGAAAAGCGATATGGTCGTTGTAGAGTACCAGGTCTGTAGGTTTTTCAGCCATGAAGTAAGCTAGTATTCAGCCGCATTTTTGTTTTTCACAACTCTTCTTTTTTCCACCATCTGAAGAATTTCGTCCTTCATCCAGCGTTTCTTCTTGATATTTCTGTCCGATTTCAGATACTTTTGACCAGTGGTTTTTATTATATTCTTCAGTCTATCAATCTCCAAATCCATCTCATCACTAACATCACTCTCTTCCATCAGTACTCTATGTTTGGGTCCTTGAGTTTTTTTAATATCACACCACCCCTTATTTGATCTTTGCTTTCAATTTTTAATCTTATTGATCTCACTAATGGAATATGATCGGACGTTACATCTGCACCTGGATGTTTTCTGATATGAAGGAATTACGATATCTCTTATTTACTAGCATATAATATATCTGGTTTCGAACAACATGGTCAGAGGATTCCATCGGGGATTTCCAAGTGTACAGTCTTCGTGGTGGTAGTTTATAGAAAGTGTTCAGTACTATTAGTTGTTCTTCAGTAGCGAAAGTACTCAGGTGATCCTCCCTCTCATTCCTGTCTCCTAATCCATAGGGGCCCACACAGTCTCCTGATCTTCCTCGACCAATTTTTGCATTTAAGTCGCCCATTATAAGTGTTATATGGTGTTTGGAGATTTTATATGTGTTCAACAGCTCCTGGTAAAAAAAGGTGTAGCAGATAGACAAGTTATAAAGAAGATAAAATAAAAATACCTTCAACTTTGTTTTATACGTCTGATTTACCTCGACTACTGAAATCTCCAAGCGCACTTTTTGCAGACGACACCAAAATCTATAACCATGCGTCGAATGCGGGAGCTCTGCAGGACGATCTGCGGGCTGTGGACGAGTGGTGTCGAAGTTGGTTGCTGCCACTGAACCCCAGCAAATGCCACGTCTTACATCTGGGTAGAAATAATCCGCGTTACCAATATGTGGTCGATGGTCATCGCTTGAGCCCCGTTGACCACTATAATGATCTGGTCGTCATAGTTTCTAATGATCTGAGCTGGTCCCGCCACGTGGCGGCTGTTGCAGCAAAAGCCAGACAGATGACCTACATGATACAGAGATCCTTTAGGGGCTGCAGCTTGGAAACTTGTAGGACACTTTATTGCAGCTATGTGCGCCCTTTGATGGAGTATGCTGGACCAGTGTGGTGTCCTTCTCTTAAAAGCGATCAACTTCTTCTTGAGTCTGTGCAGCGTTGGAACACAAGGATTCCTTTTGGGAAGATAAGGCCAGACTATCACGCTCGTTTGAGACTGATGAATCTCCAAACCTTTGGAGATCGACGAGATAGAGGAGATCTTATTGTGACGTATCGAGCATTGCATGGGCTTTTTGGCGTGAATCTCGATCACATCTATAGAAGAAGTAGCACACAACTCCGCGGCCATGCCTTCAAACTGGCCAAGGAGAATTTTAGGACTACACAGCGTCAAGTGTTTCTCTCCAATAGAGTTTTCGATGGATGGAATCGTCTTCCACATAGTGTGGTTGGTGCCAACTCGGTGAACACGTTCAAAAACCGACTCGATCTGCTCATTCAGAACCAGAATTGACTTTTCAAGTGATTTTTCAAATGACTTTTCAAGTCACTGTGAACATACGTGCGAGTTATCTAGTTTATGTATTGGAGCATTCCATTTTTATTTTGTATTTTTGAGTTTATGGGTATAACCCCTACTCTTTTTGGAAATTAATAATAATAATAATAATAACTTTTGTGCGACAATGTTGTTTATCGAATGCCTTTAAATTTTTCACGAATTGGTGGATATCAATTTAATAAATTATATTTGATGCACTGCGCCGCCTTATTTTATGATAGCTTTGTCATTGCCCGCTTATAGTGTGAAGTGGAAATTGGCGATACCGGAGGGAATAATCGAGTATTTCATATCTCCTATTCCACCTCCTTTCTATATCTTGCATGTTTATAAGGCAACACCGTTGGCTTGTGCCGATGAAAAGTAGGCCAACTGTCGGTCTCCATCAAAGGAAGCCGATCGAAATCCCCTTGTGGGGATGTGTTGACCACTCTGGCCCCGAGCGGCTTCAGTTGCAATTCAGGCATGTTTACGGTGGGATGGACAAACGAAAACGTGAAAATTGTGTGCAACTGATTATTCAGTTGCAGCGAAGGGAGAGTTCATGAAAACACCTATTGAAACACCAAAGATCCCCTCTGTTTCTCGATGTTAGTAAAAGATTGAGTAAATATCAGAGACAAGGTTGTCTCTGGTTACAAAAACTGAAATTAGATGACGCACCCTTTAGCCGGCTGACCGGCCACCGAATGCGAAGTTGAGCGAAGCTAAATGATGCCACAGCCTTCAATAGACTGCTGTGATGATGCTAAGCTGTGCAGTGCAGTTGAAGGGGCCGCTATCCGATTGCGAAGCGGGCCCAAGAGCTATTCTGCAATCAGTGGAGGTCAGCTTGTATCGATGCAATTTTTCATATTTCTAGTTATTTTAGTCATAGAGGATGGTCTGAGCAAAACCGAAAACCGGCTGAATCAAAGAGGAGACAAGCTACGTCACCCGATTTAGCTCGCTCTGCTTAGCATTTGATTGCCAGCCATCAGAGACAAACTCTTTGTCTCTGCCAGCTATCAATTGATAATCTTTATTTCGGTTTTCAAAGTTGCGCAGCTCAGCTCAACTTCACAATCGGTAGTCGGTCAGACCAAATGAAAGGAATCTACCTTTAGCACGTTTTGAAATAAAGAGATCTACTAAAGAAATGCCGAATTTTTTGTCGAGGATGAATACCCAAATTAGCGCTTTTATGTAGAAAGTGGCAGCAGCGCGATTTTTTTGCGAAAAGAACTCTTTCATAACATAGAATGAAATTCGTCCTTAAAAATCCCAATAACTGGCGAACAAAAATTTCTTAAAACTCGAAAACGGTTGGATCGATTCCGACTAGAATCAATACGCTTCGTCAGGCTTCCCATGAGCGCCAATCTGAATTTTCAGTGGAAAAATTGTCTGTCTGTTTATAATCTATTGGGGACACGCTACTATTGCATAGATTACAAAGGGGAATTATCTGTGTAAAAACCGCACTTTGAATTTACCGAACAGCTGAATTTCTACTTGATCTATGTGGATCCATAGTGTCAAGAAACCTATCGATTCCGGTGAAAATCAAAAAAAAAGATTTTTGAGTTATTGAAATTTTTCAAATATAATTTTCTCAAAACAGATTTTCATAAAAATGAGATTTAAACCACGACCCAATATAGTATCTTCAGTTAGTCGAAGATTTACGTAGATCCGTAAATCTATGTAATCATATAATCTGTTTTAAGTTCAATTATAGATTTTCATCAAGTTCATTCAGCCACATCAATCCAATATTTAAAAAAATTGTTGACAAACTACATCAGTGAGCAATTTTGAATCGAAGTAAAATTTTGCATGTTGATGTTCTGAGCCTACATCCTCTGTAACGGATTTCGTGATTATTCATTTAAAAAAATTTTTTTTATCCAAAATCTTTTTCACACTCAAGAATTAAGTTGAATTCTACCAAAGTGCCATTATTGACATCGCGCTAGAGCTAGCTCACTATGAAGGTCTGACTTGGTACATTCAGAATAGAATGAATGAATAGATGACTTATTCCATTGAGATGCTTCGTCATAATACGCAGGGTCTTTATAAATCATTGTAACATGGCAGGTGGCTTCAAATTATTCTATGCTGCGTTTTTATAAAGTTTCGAATTGATAATCATGGAATTTTAAAATTGATGCCAACTACATACATAAGCATCCTGCAGTTTTGTTCACAACGTGGTTCCAAGCGTTACAAAACTGATGCAGATCCAAATGAGATAAATAGTAACTGCAAATTTGTTCTGTACAGTTTTAAACTATTCTGAATTTACGTACAATTGCTGTTGTAGAACCATTGTTTCTTCAATTTATGCATTTCGTCATAAAATATGTAACTTATTGATTAAGTCAAAGGTTGTTGATCCTATTCAACATCAATTGAGAAAATAGTTTTTATTCTATAAAATATTTGACTCCTCAAAATTCATCTTATAGATCCAGCTCCAAACATGATTTCTCTTTCAAACTGTTCAGCTTTCAGTGTCCCGTCTATACTAATACAATCTTTGTTGAAAACAGAATAAGCACTTATCTCTCCAGATTTTTTTGGAGTTGTTCGAGTATTGAAGTACATAAATATTAAAGCTGATAAAATTAAATACACTATACCAAATTGTAACTTAATAAATATCATATAAATTGTACCCCATAAAATTAAATAGAGCAAATAATAAAATAGTTGTAACCATGAACAACACCAAATACTATCTGATACACTGTCCTCATCCAAAGATATTGCATCCTCGGTTATGATTAAGCTCTCTGCTTCATCTGAATTCTTCATTTTTCGTTTTCTCAGAAATGATGCTGTGGAAGTTGAAATAGGTTTTGTGAATTGACTATTGCTTTCCATTCCTTCTTCATGGTCCACTTTAATTTTACGTTGTACTATAAAGGAAAACACATTTTTAAGATTATTTCGAATGCCTTGTATATAATTTAGTTTTTCTCTTTTTGCTCTATACTCTTTCAATTTATTTTCCATCAGCATAAATCTTCTTTGTTTATTTCAGAGATTTCGAGTCATTCATTTAAGTTTACTATGTTATCTTTCCTTAAAACATGTCACGTCATAAAATTAACAGTTAGAAATGTAATTAATGTATGACGTTAGATCAGGTTATTTTTCATTTAAAGACTCGAGTATACTGAGTGATAAGATACCCTATACCCTTCCACTTTCCAAATGACTTCTAAATGAAACTTCATACAATTTTTTGATTTTTACCAGAGGACAGATGTTTTAACAAAGGAATCTTTGCTTTGAAAGAAAGTAGACCAAAGTCACAGTTGATCAGACGTATCCCAGATAATTTGATTTGTTATGATTCATTGCATTTAAAAATAAACAATGTCCTTGAATTCTTCACGGTATCTAAATGATCGGTTCAAACAAAGAAACTCGCTTATTTTGTTCTTATCAATAAATATAAACAATTGTTCGAAATTCATATAACAGCAGTAGTTACATAACTATGAAATTGGCTTCGTCATAGAAAGTAGGTACTGTAGGTAGGTATATCATTAGGTGTATATTTCTATAAAAACATTGGTTAGGAATTTTTCAATGAGATGTATTTCTAGATAAGCACAATAAGGATTGAATAAAACATGATCAATACAATTTTTTTTTTCATATTTGTTTCCTCTTTTTTCAGGTGTCCTGTTTTGTGTTAAGGTGAAAATGGATGTCTCCAGACGTAGAGGATTTGGTACTTTTATAGAAATACCAATTTTCTTCATATTGTTTAGTATAAGTTTACAGGGTTTGTATATTCGTTATAACTCTATAATTCATAAACTATGCCTCGAATTAGAACACAATTGACTTTCATATTTCTAGACAATTGAAATCTGTGAATCGAATCTTCATTTACTCTTGATTGTAAAATAACGATAGACGAAATCAAGTCACCCTGAATATTTTTACCTTCACCAGAAACTATCATTTGAAAGGTTGCAGTAACCTTTAGCTTTATTTTCATTTACTCTTCTTGGGATGATTTCGGATGTTGAACAGAAGTGGTTTGCGTCTTAGAAGGTACACGCGAGTTCACGAATAATTGAATGTGGAAATGTTTTGGACTGATCCGGGTTTGCTCTATACGACAACGAAAACAGGCCGTATAATTCCCACACTAGTAATTGAAAATTTGTCCAATTTCTTGCACCTGAGGATGAGGTGGAAATATTACCAGATATACATATATAGCGTTCGGAGTTCTCGGACTTTGGAGTCTGAAATCCGCGACTGATAAAAATGTAAACGCGGACGTGTTTCCCATTCGATTCTTTTTTTACCAAAGATTATAGAGTTAACTCTATATCTGCTTTTTTACAATTCGCGGCAAAGATCATAGAGTAGGATAGGAAGCGCCCTCATATCTCTAGTGCTAAAAACCGACTAGATTTTGGCCAGTGAAAACACATTTGACAATGAGATGGCGCTGAAAACTTTGTGTCAATAGAGAAAAACTGTACTGACAGCATACACATTTCAGAGTTACTTAAAGAATTTTCAGAACCACAATTGAAAAAAACGTTACAGAGGTATACAAGACCTCTATGTTACCCCTGAGTTTTTTCAAGCTTTCTCTATGATTTCTTTATGGTATGGTCTCTTTATGACACAATATACAAATTGATTAATGAATAAACAGAACGCCCACAGCAGTCGATTACTCTTTGATATAACTTTGACTTTCCAAACTACAATTTGACAGTTTACTTGATTCCCAAATACAAATCAAGAAAACCTTTGCTGAATATATTGAAGGAGTAGCAATTGAGAATCTTTGAATGGACGTATAAAAGTCATAAATTTCTCTAAATGGGCCCTTCATGCAAGGGATGCATACTGGGCATACAACAGTTTACGTGGATGAACAGTTCTCAAATGACTTGCCATAGATAACCTTGTGACTTGCAGTAAAATGTTCACTGCATGTTATAGTCCGTAGTGTGATAATGCTTGTATTTCCATTTTCCTGAGTAAAGTAAAAAACTTAATTTTCTAAGGATATTTTTAGTTTTTCACCAAGAAATTAGACAACAAATTTAATAATCGGCAATTAGAATGAGCTACGTAAACATAAAAGGCGGTACGAGAATCAAAACATTCAAAACCTCTTTGATCAAAATGGACATCTGGAAAAATTTCATGTTTCTGCAAATGGCACTCAAATTAATATTTTGACCAGTCCTGGCGTCTTAAAAACACATTTGACACAGATGGCGCTCACATCACTTATTCAGTTGCTTAGTTATCAAGGAATATAATGAAGAGACGAGTGAACTTGCTTTCAGATCTAAAGATACCGACAATAAATATCTACCCAGTTTAATACGGGATAGACCTACCTTATATTCACGGCAACAGTAAAAATAAATATCTGAATAACATTTCAATTTCTTTTCTTTTTATGGAACTAATTAATGAATTCAATCATAATTTTCTGTACAGTTTGATCCTTCATTGATAAATCAGTAGAATTCATACCAAATGAGTATATTTTCATTATTTTCCGATCAAGCTACATTCGTTATCGATACGCGGGCCGAAGTGCTCTTCGGCACGAAATTTACTATTCGCGATAAAGTTCGCATAAAATACTCAATGGAAGTAAACATTTAACTGATCAAAACATAATCATTAGCATCATCCGGCACGAAATTCCTTGCCGAAGTGACAGTTTGCTGCTTGTAGGTTGTCTATGAGCTAGCAAGAAATTTTGCCCGCACTTCGAATTCCGTGCTAGAGTTGAATGTCATCAGGAATGGTAACAGATAACGTCATCTGCTTCCGTGTACGAAAGTTGGCACGAAATTTACCATTAGCGATAAACTTCGGGCAAAATACTGAAATGAATCAAACATGTATTAACTGATCTAAAACATCATCCATAGCCGTCACGAAATTCCTTGTCGAAGTGATAGTTTAGGACTTGTATGGATACAACCCCTATATATTGAGAAAATATTTCGTGACCTCCTAAAATTCGTTTTTTTTTTATATTACCTAGTATTTGTGCGAATTGACATTTTCATCAATTGCACAAATAAAGAGTAAGCAAAGAAATCGCTTAAATTTGTAAAACCAATTAATTATATTATAGTAGCAGAAATTAATCCCTCTTTACGAACTTTATTGATTTTTTTTAGTGGGGGTGTGATTCTACCCACCTCTCGCGACCCCCCTACAGAAGCTTAGCGACGCCTTGGTGGTCGCGACCCACAGAAAAACACCGAACTACAGTATGCGTTAAAATGACTGCATATAAATATACTGCCTTCCAAAAAGGTTATGAAGGATCAGAGCTGAGGAAGGATGAACCTGGATGAACCCACGTGACTTTAACGAGACTCGAGACTATATTTCGTGTCCTACAGGCGCGACGCATCATAATATACCTATAGTATGAGTCTTTGACTCGTACAAATATTTCAACTGTAGATTCTTGAAGAAACATTTTTTTCATACCATTTTTTTCGATTCGGCTCTGATAAAAAGATATATAGCCGTTTTAGTCTTCATAAGGAGCTGTGCCACCCCTGGAAATATATAATAACCTTCAGAATAAATAGTTAAATCTGTAACACTACACATCTTTTGAACGGAGTTGTATTCGGCAAAAGTACCAAATTTTTCAAATTTCACCAGAAACTTTTTATTTTTTTATATCACATATTACTCGAAAACGGCGCATTATACGTAAAAATATGAATACTTTTATTTCAATTCAGTATTCATCAGATAGCGTCCAACTTAGTTTCAAGAGTTGGGTTCTTTGAATTTTTGGTATTTTTTAGTAAGTACATAATGGTCATAATGAGAAAACTGGAAGGCGTAGGTGAAATCTATTGTCTTCGAAAAAGATAAATAATTAATGAAAAACCATAATCCGAAATTCATTTTATTCGATAAAACCTTTTGTGAGATAGAACTAAAAATAATTTTTTTTTATGGTTTTTCAACGGCCTCAACCGAGCCGTCTCCAAAAAAATGGTAATAAAAAAGTGTTTCTTTTGACCTCAAGAATCTACTGTTGAAATATTTGCACGAGTCAAAGACTCGCCCTGTATAGTCTGCTGGTCTCGTTGGTCGTGGGCATCACACGACTTACTGTCTTATTGTTTCAGGTCCACTCAGAAAAAGTTATATTGAAGAATCATTGAACTAATTTTTCAGGGCCAGTACTCACAAATCTCATTATTTTTCGATCTTGCTATGCCAACCTGGGATACAATGTGTCAGAGTGTGCTCTACTAGGATCGGAAAATAAAGATAACGATACTCAAAAATTGGAAAGTGTAGTTCAACATTATGCAAATATTATATCCATGGTAGTTGGAATACCACCCGGTATTATTTCTACCATTTTAGCTTTGTATATAGGTTCATGGTCAGACAAATATGGTAGAAAACCAGTGATAGTTTTAACAACTGCAGGTTGGTTATTTTCTATTTTTTCTCATTAATTCTGAAATTTATTTTCTATAATGACGCTCTGAACTAATGGAAATGCTTTCAGGACATGCTATATCTTTTCTTGTAATAACTGTGTTTTGTTTATTCAAAAATTTATCTGCTTGGTATATAACACTTTCGTCGATTCCTGTTGTCCTATGTGGAGGCTTTGCATCGGCATTTACTGTACTATTGAGTTATGTGACTGACATAACTGATGAAAACAGTAGAGGTCTAAGGTTAGTAGGCATTATTATAGTCTGTTTCTTTTATTTTCATAGGGTGCTAATTTCCGCAGAGATGGGTGGAGTTTTTGAATAAGAGGAAGAGATTATCACGTTTTTCATTTTAGAACGGTTGTTAGCGAAAGTTATTGATGTGTAGTTCTTCTATAGAAATAAAGACTTATACATCATACAGTCACCTGCAAAATACTCGATCCACTCAATAAATTGATGAAGTTTATTCAGTGATAAATTTTTTATTGAAGTTCTGATTTTGAATATTTTTTTTACACACCCCCTGTGGAGTGTTTCAGTTGTTTCACCTTGTAATTTCTTATTTTATCATCAAGACAATTTTTTTTTCTAAAATTTCATTTTTATTGACTACAATAACTCAATTTTTGTAAAAGATACAGACTTTTCAGAAAAGCATTATTTATGTCTTTCATTTTACTTTCAGTTTTTTTCCATTATGTACGGATTTTAATTTAGATTTGTAAACGTAGTGTTATAGCCATAGCGAAATTGTAAAAATGTAACGTTTTTCTTGAACCCTTGTATTTTTTATGATAATTAAGCTATTGTAATAAATTAAAAATGAATTAATTTAAGAAAAGTTGAATAAAATAAAACCACAGGTGTTCTTAAAGTTAGAGAAGGATAACTGATTTCGGTTTGCCTTAAAAATTTGACACATTCCACACGGTATAGATACATTAAAGTTTTTCTAATTTTTTTACGATCCTTCCAAATTTGTAAATGAAATTTTAAAATATAGACATACCCGAGAAAAAGACTATTTTTTTATTTGTATCGACTTAACTGAAGACAAAGAATGTATAAGCCGAATATTACAAAAATGTGTAGGGTGGTTCATAAGTTGAGATTAATGGAAAAAAATGGAGGAAATCACTAAATAACCCTGCATGTATCCAAGTAATAAAGAAAGATAGACTCAAAAAATATAGGTTAGGTTAGGAGACACCTTGATGATGGTGTCCATATCTACCCTTCTTGCATGCGCATTTCCCAATGAATCAACTTATTCACCTTGTATGATAATGTAAGCAAGATGATAATGATGATATAATATTTTTGACGGTCTGTCAACGATGTTTTCACAAGCAATCTGTGACATCATGTCATTGCCTAAATAAATTTTGCCTAAATACAGAGACAACCTGGTTGTCTCTGCCTAAATATATTGACTTATAGCTAGAAGTATTTGAAACGAGTCATTCTTTGATGCTGGTACAAAACGTGATATTTTAAAGTTGTGAATAATTCTTCAAGTCTTATCAAAACCAAAAACACTATTTTTATTTCCAAAAGAAATTAAACTTAACAGCAGGACCCTCCACACTTACGCATATAAAATACCTATTTAAAACATCGTTATTTTAGAACCACTACCATTTTATCTTTTTTCAGAATGGGCATATTCGAAGTGGTGCTATCAATAGGTATGCTCATAGGAATGATTTCTAGTTCCTATATATTCAATGCAGTAGATTATGTAGGAGTTTTCATGATAGCTACTGGATCCTACACAATAGCCTTATTGTACACGATATTTATACTTGAAGAATCACTTCCTAACGTCCAGACCGAGGTTGGTATGAAGTTTGGCTGTTCAATAATATTATTAATAATCGAAACCAATTCAGACACATAACATTCATCTATCCCTTTCAGCCCAGACTTTTTGAAATTCATGATAAAAAAAATTTCTCATTAATTTATTAACGAGTATCCTCAACTAAGATGAGGTCGTTCTCATGGTATAGGTCAACAGATCTTCCGAATAAATATCACACATGGAATAGAAAATTGGTATCATTCATATATGTATCTATATCATATAGATATAGAATAATTTTTGGTGTAAACCCTCAAAACAATTCCAGAATTTGGCAGAGAGAAACTTGGCACTTTTCGCACTGAATGCGGAGGTAAAAATTGATTTTTCTTCTATTTCATGGTTCTTCTTATTCTTATTGAATTTCGTCGTGATCTCTCTGCTAATGCGTATATAACTCTTGATCTTCAAATTCATTCTCCTGATCTTCACTGTCAGATTCTTACTCAACATCTTTATCAAATCTTGGCTCCGAAACTGCGCTGTCATCTTTAATATCATCAGAATCAGGAATAACTGATATGGCGGCTTCTGCATTCCTCATGGTCACTCTTTTAGCGGACTTGTTAATTTTTCCCTAAAAATATTCATGGATAGGCTCTAGAGTTATAGAACATCGGAAATAATTTATATGATAATCTGAAATTGCTTATATCTTTTTTTTCACGGACGATTCCTATGCAATTTTGTCATTTTATTTTTGTCATTTAATGAAATATTCAATGAGATCGGCCTCCTAGATTTCAAGATACGGCATTCAACTTTTTTTTCCCATTGAAAAATCAATATCTAATAATATTTGTATTCAACATTCGACTTAGTTTGTTCGAATTTGAATCGAGAAAGGGAATTTGGACGATATTTTTGAAAATACTCTCATACTGAGATGGCCATGAATTTTATTTTCAAATTGGTGTTCTCACGTATTGTGAATGAACGGAAAAATGCTAGAATAAAAATTATTTTTCACTATCTGTTGAATTGGGAAAAATATGACTGTTATGAAAAAAAGTCGTGTCTTGAAATCTAGGAGGCAGATTTCGATAGAAATGGTATAATTTCATTAAACCGCGATAACTTTGAAGGATTTCAAAAGAAAAGAAAGAAAGGCGAAATAAGCAGTATTAGAATATCTTGGATTTCCGATTTTTCATTTTAAATCTAGAACAAAAAAAGATATTAAGACAGGCATAACTTTTTTCTTGATAAACATATTCCAACGGGTTGATATCCAGGTTTACCTAAAGTACCCTCCATACCTGAACCTACTGGACCATTTGCGGCATTGTGAGGAGTGAGGACAGTCGGCAATCGATGAATCCATCCTGATTTTCCACTAACGATCTTTTTTTAGGGTAAATTCGACTCATTCTTCAGTTCTAAGGAAATAAAGGACATGGCCTCAACTACCTTCAAAAAGAGACCGAATAACAAACGTGTACTAATTTTGCTCTGCCTCGCAATAACATCTCTTTTCCTTTTCGCTGTTATGTCTGGAGGCGGTTCGTTATATATGTACCTACGTCTGAAATTTGAATGGACCATGAAGCAGTTTACATTATTCACGAGTGTCAGAGATGTAGCCTCAATTTTTGGTACCATTTTTGGTATTTATTTCTTACATAAGAAACTCAAAGTGGAAGAGATTATTCTGATATTGATGGGCCTGATTTCTTGTTTGGGTGGAGCTTTGGTACAGGGTTTGGCAACTACAGATATGGACATTTACTTTGGTAAGCGTGTCATGTTTATAAAACATTATAACTATAGTGAGGTTTAGGTATAGAACGCCTCCATTATTTCAAAAACAGGTATAGCACGATTTTGTTGTCTAAAATTTAAAATTTCCTAATTTTTCTACGACCCAACAAACATTTAAAAATTATTCGAATACTATATTATATTCAATAATCTAGAACAATCACGCCTAAACGGGGAGGCAATGAATACAGTAATAAGGATTAATTCAGATGCATACCACCCGCTGATATGAATATTAACAAATGAATTGAACTAGCCAATCGTCATGGCCCCAAGTGGACTACGCTCCACCGAAGAAAAGCTGATCCTGACCATGGTTTCGGTCTCATTTGAGCTCGTTAGAGCAACATAGCTTCTTCTCCGATGGAGAAGGTTATATCAAAGCATTGAACATTGAACTCTTTAGTTCAATGTATCAAAGAGGAATCTTTGGTTATATCGGATATCGTTTCATACTGGGTGGCGCTCTGTATTACTGTATAGTACTCAGTAGTGCTCTGTTTACTGGATAGTACTCAATAGCGCTGGCCAGTATTGTAAAAAAGTCCATCAATTCCAAACCAAAGATTATAGAGTATAAGTATAACTCTATAATCTTTGTCCCAAACGTTCTCCATCGGAGAAGTAATAACTATGTTGCATCTGCTTTTCTTCGATGGAGCGTACTCCATTTGGGGCCCTGACGATGGCAATATGGCTAGTTCAATTCAGATCGTAACACTTGTTGATATTCATATCAGCATCTGAATTAATCCTTATTACTATATTTTATTTATAGTATTTTGAATGTCAGGAATACATTTTTATTTATCGAACAAGCATATGTATGAGTTTTAAGAGAGATAAGTGTATATCGGGGTACCATACAATTCGGCGTATGCCTACACGAGCTTAGAGAAAAATCTCAGTAAAGAACCCTGTCTCCTTGTGAGTAGTGTAGTAATGACAAATTTATTGAAAAAAAAATCATTATCCTTTCCCAATCTCGAAATTATATCTAAAACAAAAAACCTAAATAATACAACCTTCATCGAACATTCGATTTGAAGACTTGATGATAACTAAAGAAGAAAATAATTAATCATAGGTACATAACTTAATGTCTTATAATTCCATTGTGAGGAATAAAATTTCTGCGTCAAAAATCTTCTGTTGATTTTGGCGGAAGGATCATCCAGGAGGAGAAATCTCTTCAGTACTGAAATTAATAATATTCCAAATCTTGCCTTTCGACCAGGTTCGGTCTTCCAAGTGATGATTCTGTTATTCAGTTCAGGAACGCTACAGGACTCTTATATTGAGAAATCATCTCCCATAGATTCAAAAAACTTCTGACAATCATAGGGTGTGGATGACGATAGTCAAAATAAAAATTGTCGTGTCATTGTTTTATGAAATAGTTAATACTCAAGATATAATTTTTGTGCATTACTTCTTACTGTTTATCACTATACTTCACGGGACAGAAAAATTTTGCACGCAATTAAATTACGTGAAACTATTCATCCCATTCTACAAGACTTTCTAGCTATAGCTAGAAAGTCCTAAGTCCTAAAAATTGGTACCTTTCTGCGATTTTCATGATTTTTTGAGGGGATCCTGTCAAACCACGAATAGTTTTTATTTTCCTAACAGCGCAAAAGTGATACTCTGTATCGTATCGATATTCAGTTTGCATACTGTTGCCGGAACTAGGTGGCAGGTGACAGGTGACAGTTTTGGAAGCAAAACTGAGTGCGGGAAAGCAGATAGTATTACTTTCTGTAACTAATGCGGGGAAGTCATTTTTCACTCACTAGTGCGGTAAGGTGACACTTCGGAAACTGAATTGAGTGTGAAGGATAAAGGTGACTAAAGGTGGTAGATAAAATAATGTCTCTCGCACTCGACTAACGTTGAAAAGCAATATAGTGTATCACCATCCACACTTGTTAGGAAATTATCTATTTCAGGTTTTTCAATTATTTTCATAATAAATTCTTCCTTATTTTGAACGATTATTCCATACTTCTGAGATATTTGTGTAAAACTCAAAGATTGTGATGCACTGGGTGAGTCTTTGACTCGTACAAATATTCTAACAAAAGATTCTTGAGTTCAAATGAAACACTTTTTTGCTATAGCAAAATGTTTTCAGCCAAATAACCAATATTGGTTATTTGGCTGAAAACATTTTTCAAATTTGACAGATACTTTTTGATTTTTGAACATCAAATAACTCGAAAACGGCGCAGCTTTATTTGTGAAGGTGTTAGAAAAGGCTGTGGTACTAGTGTTTAGATTATCTTCTTGTTGAAGAGGTTCCGTATAATCAAGGTTTATAAAATTTCCTGAAAGTGATTCATTCCATATTGGAAAATTTTTCATCCTTTCAAATATCCGAAATGAAAATGATCATCTAAGTCTCTCATATTAGAAATAATAATGAGGTTTATTCTTTGAAATTTACAAGGTTGTTACGTAACAGCAATTTTAATATCTGAATAATGAACCTATGGAAATCCACTAAAGGCAAAGATGTGTCATTCGATAATCTGACACAATTTAGGAGCTTAAAGTTTTTTATCATATTATCAATGAAAATAATGACCTGCCAACTTGACCGAACAGGTTTTTGAGTTTTTTCATCGGAAGAGCAATTAGACACGGGCGTATGTTATTTATTCTGAAGCAGAAAAAAATATGTCACTGGAATATGTAAGAATAACACATGGTTTATATTTAAAAAAAAAGAAAAATATCACTATATTACTGAAGAGGCTGACTGAAAAAATCTTTGACTACGCCACGCATTCTACATGAAGAAGTGTCTCTAGAATGTAACATTTGTTTTTCGATATCACCGATACTTTACGAAATATAGTACCAGTACGCAGAGCCCAAAAATGAGTTTACACTTATAACTTGAAAACAAAATAAGATTCAGGGATGCGGTTTTGGCCATTAACAATTTTTTGATAATCGAGGTCGTGCCATCCATTTTTCCCTAGATCTTACGGTTACAGAGTTGCCATTCAATCCCATCGAATTTTGCCCACCCTGTACATGGGCAATTGATCTTAAAAATTCGACAGAATGCTTGACAACGAATTTTCTTTTTGGAACTTTTTATAGATTTTTCTTCCAACATCTGAAACGAACGGGATTCTCCTGCAACCTGCAACCTCGACTCATCATTTGAATTTCAATATTTCAATATTTGATACCCACTCTTCAGCGAACACTTGCAAAAAATCTAATTCAGAAAATTTGGTAAAAAATCAAATACTATTCGATATCAGTCCTATAGGTTCTTAGCTAAAATTGAAAAGGATGTAGCTTTATTAATTGCAGATTAATGATAATAATGAACCGAAAGTGGTTTTTTGATTGAAGTGTACCTCTTTACCCCTTACAAAATCTACTTATGTATTTAAAAATTTGATTAGAATTCTATTCATCAGGAATGGCGAGATTTTGTAAGTAATTGGAGCATTTTCAGGTGGTTTTGTCCGATCTTTGACTGGAAATGTTAGTCCTATGCTACGTTCCCTAATTTCTAAAATAGCCGATGCAGATGAAGTTGGTAAAATATTCTCGATTCTAATTATGTTTGAGAATATTCTTCAGATGCTGGGCTCTCCGCTGTTTACCTTCATTTACAATAGCACCCTGGATACACATCCTGAATTCTTTAATTTTGTGACTGCTGGAGTTTTGTGTGTAACAGTCGTATTAGCACTGTGAGTAAGAGTATTTAATAAATCAACACTATCCTTTTTTCATAGGAATAAAATCAAAGAAATTTCAACAATCCAAATTATTGTTACAGAATTGTGGCAGCGATACATCTCAGATCTCCAGAAGAACCAAGGTTCACTATTTTATGTGAAGATGCTGCAAATACACAAGAAAGTGAAGAAAATTGAAAATGAACTGGAACACCTTTCAAGAATGCAATTGAAGAAACTTAAAAAAATATACATTATTTCAATATTATATGACTGTGATAATAAGAATATACAGACAGATAGTTTTGAGAGTTTTTAGCAACAGAAGGTAGAGCTGGACAGAATAAACCGTTTCAACCAAAATTATCTAAGTATACGAATGTCTATAAAAAAAGTGTCCGACCGAAACTTCTGTTTCGGTAAAAAAAAAGGTTTCGCTTCAGATTCTGTTTCGGCTACCAATGCTACTATCCATCCGAAAATAGATGGATTTACTTGAAATAAGGAGCGATATTAATGTTATGTTGTTATGTTGATGCATGCAAACGCCAAATATCAGCGAGGAATACCTAATTAATAACTATGTATGGGGTAAGCACTGATGTAAGTCGGGAGCTCATGCATGCTTTGTTTTAATCGGGATTATGGCCTTGACGAGAGACAAGACAAGAGAGACAAGAGTTAACTTGAGAAATTTGGACTTAGACTAATAGAAAGCCAGACATGTTTAGGAATCACAAGGAGTCATTATACCAAGCAAGAAGGAGCCTATAGTGGCGATTTCTTTCTTCTTACACAAATGATAAATTATGCAATGGAATGGGAGGATTACAATTGGATTAGATTTACACTTGGATTATACTTTAATATTCAGAAATATTATGTGGTAATATATACAGCTCCATAAAGTTAAGGAAGTTCCGAAATTTTGAGACAGTTCAAAAAGTTTCCAGTGAAAATTCCTTTTTAGTATTCGTTGTACTAAATCAGTACACCCAAAAAGAAAGTTCAGTAAAGGGTATGCCTTCCTCGACAAAAAGTCATCCACGTTGTTTACTGATGGATCAAAATCAGAAAGGGGCACCGGCATTGGCGTATATGGACCTAAACTGAGGATCTCCAAAGCCCTGGGAGGTGAACCCCTCTATTTTACAGACCGAGACACTGGCTCTGTTTACGTATGCACTCGGGAGTGTCTTAAAATGAACCCCAAAGGGGCGCATATCTATGTCACCACGGAAAGCCAGGCCACGATGAGGTCCCTGGAATCACACTACCCGAGATCTCTGCTGACATGGGAGTGCCGTTATACCATAAAGCAACTGGCTAGAAACAGCAAAGTGACTCTACTATGTGTACCAGGGCACTGTGGTGTTGAAGGAAACGAGAAAGCCGATGAACTTGCAAAAAGAGCGTCAAAAGGTTAATACCTGCTGGACCTGTGCCATTCTGTGGGCTTGGAAAGTACCAATACAAGACAGCGGTCCAACAATGGGAGTTGAACAACAGATTAACCTTCTGGAGAAACACTCCTGGACTTACTCAGTCAAAGAAATTCGTGATGATTTCACCGATCGACCTACACCAGAAAACTGCTAAAGCTGTCACGAGCTGAGCTTCGGGTGATGGTGGAACTGCTGACAGGGCACTGTCGGTAAAAATATCATTTGCACCGTATGGGCAAGTCAGCAGATGAGATTTGTAGCCTCTGTGGATCAGAAGCAGAAACAGCTGAACACATGGTATGCAAGTGCCTAGAGCTGGCGGACCTAAGTAAGAACCACTCATATGGGGAAACCGGACTTGGATACTCACGAGGTAACTGCTAAGGCCCCTAAGGATGTTGTCAGTTGATACTCTCTGGTCTGACTTTCAAGAAACGACGTTTTGCGGAGGTTCGTGCAACACTTTAATGTCATCTGGTATCCAATTTCCCGCTTTCCAAAAATTTTGGACATACAAATATTAGTACAGAAGGTATAAAGTTAATCCATTTACAGATTGAAACATAGCTTAGTTAATCCATTTGTTTATTCGTCCTTCGATGAAAAAGATTATTTTGAATACTTTGATTCAATTTGCACCTTTTTGCATGTTCTCTCCGTTAATGATTACATATTTTGTGGAACAGTATTTTTCCGAACATTGACAGAAAAACTTTATGCCCTGAATGAAAACAACGCACAAGAGCTTGATACGGGAAAATATCTTGAAATAAATGAGTTATGACGTATTTGAAATTTATTTCTGGTCCAACCGGTAGTGAAGATTACTTAAGAAGGCAAACATTGAGGTTTTATTACGGAATCTCTAGTTTTCCTCTCTCTTGACCATTCCTTATACAATAAGATTGTCGTAAGGAAAATAAAGAATTACAACTACAATTACTTCGCTCGCGTTCTCTTGAAACGGCCAGTAGGCCACGTTTCTTGAAGCACCCTGTAGAAGGTGAAATGATTTATTCTAATGAGTTCTATCTTCTGCCAAAAATAATCTCAAAACACCCTGCATATCGATTGTGTTTCAAATTATCAATTCGTTTAATCTTATATAAATATAAGTGTGATATATTTTTATATATAACTAAAATTTTATGTACTATTCATCAGAATATAATTTTATCAGACAACGAGGAGATTTTTTTTCCTTGCTTTCAATACTTTTAGTTCTAACACCGTGTATAAGATTAAAATATCAAGAAGAGTCTTCGAATTTTTAAGGCCGATAGCATCACATCATGGCAAAGGCACAGCCGTCATAGAGACTTTGGAAGGCTGTGTCAAAGGCAAGTTTATATATTATGTAAATAAAAACTTTTTACTTCATGAAAGTATTGAGATGGGAGATGATAGCGACCACATAGGAAATATTCACTACACATAATTCTGGATTGACATATATTTTGTTCATTTCTCCATTCTCCCGTATAGTCCATGCCATCAAATACGATTAAGGGTGGTTCGTTTTGAAGTGAAAGGACTTGTTAAAAAGTATATAATCGAAACAATAAGGTAGGCAGTTACATCCAATCTTATCTCTTTATCTGATTAATACGTAGGTACTGAATTGTCGAAATATTTTCAGTGTAGCTCATATCGATTTCTATCGCCATAAAGTTAAGTGAAACTCTCTTAAACTCATATGTACATTAGAACGTTTTCATCAACAATGCAGATTATCGTTGGTAGTTTGCTGCTGTTCATGGCAGTTGTTACAAAAGCAGATGATTCATCAATTATGTGTACAGAGAGTTATTGCAATGTGAGTGTGTGAGTAAGATGATTAATTATTGTACCATTCGATGGCTTCTATCAGTAAGTCGAAAATTGAGAGGTGCAGAACGACTGCAGCGTAACGCGCAAGTGATCCCCCCAAAAGGGCCTTATACGATATATGAGATCGAAATTTCAAATGCAAATTGCAGATTCGGATTCAGCGGAAAATTTCACATCCGAATTGGTTGAAACCAAAAGTTTTTCGTCAATTTTTGTGCGCTATGGAGTGTTTTTGTTCAAAAATCCGGCGGCTTTCATTCAGATCAGGATGCAAAAATTTTGTTTGTATGAATTTCACATATTTTTAAGAGCAGAAAAGCATTGCGTTAAGCAGTTGAGAAATTAAGAATTACCATATATTTGTTTTTACTGTGTCTCAACGCATTCTTATTAGCGAATCTACAAATCTACACGCCTGATAACAAAATTCGAGGCGAACAGGCTATTTTGGAGTGTGAGGAAAAACTGTAGAGTTAATGGTTATCTTTCATCATCTTGTTATTATTCATAATTTGCAAGGAAATTGAATGAGCCAAAGGCGAGAATGAAGACAAGAATGATGCCGCGAACTCTTTTTCATCAAAATAACAAAGGTCAAATTCTGGAGAAATATAAATACCCAATCTTGTTTGTAGTTAACCAGACTCTTTGGCTGATAAGCTTTACGATGACTGCACTTGAATCCTCCAGGATGATTCATCAAGGGTGGCCTTATTTTGGAATCTGTATTGGAAGAAATTTTACAAAATCAGCTAGAAAGAGTGTTTTCAACTATTTTCTTTTTTGTTTTTTTTTGCAAGAGTTGGAAAAGGTTGGAAAGAAGTTGCAACACTAGAAACTATCGTTTTTATTTCGTAGAAATTTTTTCCATAAACCCAATTATTTAATGGAAGGGAAAATATACTTTTGTTCACAGAAACTCTTTATCTAATGTTTATTATTTCATTTCCTTGTGGGGTCATTCTCTGGTTTTCCACAGGATAATAATTTGACTATCCACGTTCCTATTGTCCTGTGGAAAACTGTATATCTAACTTCTGTATGTGAATTTATCTCCTAAACAGATGAAAATAACTCATTAAATGTTAAATCAAAAAACAAAGGGCGTACTCTAACAAAACTTCAATAGCATTCAATGCCATTTTGCATATTTCAATTCTAAAAATTGAAACAAAATCTTGAACGCGTGCGTTCGTCTTCCCCCATCAGACCATTCAGAAGACACATAGACATATAGACATGGACCGTGCCTTCCCTTTCTATATATGCATGAAATACGGTCAAAAAAAGTGACAGAGAGAAACGCACGTCGGGAATGCAGTTGTCTCTTTCTAGAATTTTGATTGGCCTACACTCACCTCTATGTGAACAAAAAAGAGACAGGTAAATTCCCGACGATCATTTCTCTCTTTCTATAAAAAAAGCCAATTTCATGCTGACATTGCTCAGTCCATGTCTCTATGTCTATGAAAAGACATCACCCCTCCGCATGTCGTTTCGTTTTGGGTAATGTGCACATTAGCCGGCTAAAGATGAAATTCCCTAACGCAGAAGACTATTTTATCGAACTTTAGCCGGTCCTCGAAAATCAACCTAAGTTTAGCCGGTTAATCTTAAATTTTTGCTCACACCTATCTTTAGTCAGAACATATACATTAAGAACTTGCTGGATTGGGGAATGATCTTGAACATTTCTTTTGTAATTACCTGGAAAGTGGGCCTAATGTTGTCTTGAACCCCATGTGTTGCTCCAATGTTTATTCAAAGCATTTGTTGTTCCGCCGAACATACAACTTCCATGTCTTCCATTGGCCTCATAAGTGCACTGTAATCAATTGCTGCATTGTAATTCAATTGGTGAATGATGTTAAACATTTTGTTTTCTAATTAGCCTGCAATGTAATAGATTTGGCCTTGAAACTGTAATGATATAAATGTAGACATTAAAAACTTGCTTTTCTGAATGATATTGAACATTATTCTTTGTTATTCACTATTGTTATCTAGAACCTCATGTATTGATTATATATAGATACAGTGTGTTCCAACGAAAACTCAACAACTCGGTTTCCGGTTCTAAACTGAAAACGTGGAAAATCGCTAGGACCGTCAATATCTGATTCCCCTAACGGGGGTGTGCACAACCCCTTTATTTTGAATAGGGATGAGGGGTGTTGCGATACCTCATTTTGCAGATCTTATCGAGTACTATCTGATCCTGAAATTTCGCTTCAAAATTTCCAATGAAAAAGCGTCTTCACTTGGGCGCGAATATTTGAAATTCTTGATTTCCCGGTTTCCTAGGCAAATTTTCCCAAATTTTCTTCCGCATTAACCTGCTACGAAGTTTGAGAAAGGTTAAAAAAATTTATAAATCGGATCAGCTGTTTTTACGCACAACTATGATGAGGGCTCCATTCCACGTATGTAGAAATAGGAAAACAGGTTGGAATATTTCAGTTATCTGGAGTTTCTTGAGTTGTGCATTGCGTAATTTCAATCCTCTCATTTTCCAGATAAACAATTAAAATTTTTGATCCGTTATTAAGGAGAACACAGTTTTAGATGAGACTGAAATGACTGAATACATGAGAAAACAATAATTTCATTGGGGAAAAAATAGATCGGACAAAACATATGCAGAAGGAAAGATCTAACGTCCTGTGCAGGAAGACGTACGAAACAACGAAAAAGGACTAGTGGAAATCTAAATTGTTGAGAAGTGAAACGTGCCGTTATCGATCGAATTTTTTAATTTTCGTGTTTATCAGAAGACACAGAGAGGTCTCTTGGAAGAAAATAAAATGTTTCTCAAGCAAAAACTTAAAATTGAGACGCTGAAATACGTTTATTGAGTTCTGAGTGTACTTATTTTTTGACAATGACATTTTCTCCAACCCCTTAGCCGCAACCCTAACCAATAGGTCATGGAAAAACGAATCTTACCATAGCTTCAATTCAGTTTCTTTATTGTCAATATTTTAATTTCAAGTTATTACTATTGAGCATTTAATATTTTTGATTTCTTCTGCTGATTTACAACGAAACTGAAAGAAAAATAAAGGTTATAGTGAGATTCCATTTTCTTCGACCCTACACTTGGTAACTATCTTTATCACTTTAATCAATTGACGGGTAAAGCATCTTCATTTTGAGTTATTGGTTGAAGAAATATTAATAAGACTTATGCTATGCTCGCTGAATTATATTATATGATTATACATTACACATACTTTTTAGTTAGTGTTTCCATAATTTTATTCTATTCGATTTTAAAATGATAATATAGAATATACTATTGTGAATATCATTATTTTTGATATCTATAGAAATATCCCGGCCAAGCAGATCCAGCTTGTCCAACCCTACCGTCATTGTGCAATAAGACCAAATCGGATAGTGGTATATTTTTGCCATCTCCAACTCCTTGCAACTGCTGCGATTTTTGCATCGCCTACTTAAGTGAGTATAAAATTTAGGAAACAAAATATATGTAGTATTCGTTTAATGGACTTACACTCGGTTTTTTCCACATATGTAACTTTCGAAAGGAATATATACAATTATGCACTAACTGACAAAGAAACTGCAACACCCATAAGGAGCTGTTCAAATTCTAAATTTTTTTTGGTAACACATAGATAGTATAGCAAGAAGTAAATGATTAAAATTTGGGAAAAAAAACGAAGGGTTCACAATTTTTTTTATTAAATTTGTTAATAATATGTTTGTCCACCGCGGTTATCTAAACACTTAGCAACACGTCTTGGCATTGATGCAAAAAGATGGTCTATTTCTTCTTGAGGGATACTATCCTAAGCTACCTGTATTTCATGTCTCAGAGCCGCCAAAGTCCGTGGAGGCTGAGGCAAATTTCCAAGCCAACTACCCATAATATCCCAAACATGTTATGTGGGCGAAAGATCGGGACATCTCGGCGGCTAGGGCAAAAGATTCACAGGGATCGCTTCAAAAAAGTTTAAACTAACTCTGGCAACATTATATTTATATTGCTGAAATATTGGATTCTCGAGCCGGTTAAGGTAAGGGAGAACTTATGGCTCCATTATTTCTCGAAGGTAACGAGCACTGTCATGTTACCTCGAATAAAGACTACCTATTTCCATGTGCAATAGCACCCCATACCATAACGCCTTCTGTCCGGTGTATATGATGCTTAACATCAAAATCAGGTTCACGTCTTTCTCCTCGACGTCGCGTCGTCTAACCCTTCTTCGGCCATCATGTACACCCAAGGAGAATCGAGATTCATCAGAAAAGACGACCTGATGCCACTCCACATTCCAATGTTGTCGTTCTCTGCACCACTGTAATCGTTGCCGTCGATGCTCTTTCAAAATTCACTTATCTGGTGATAAATCCCGCGTACAAGTGCTCATCTAGGTATTTCAACAACAACTAAACTTCGACTTTGGATATCGTCGAACAGTTGGTTTGTTGTGAAATTTTAAAAATTTGCAAAAAATGATAACAATATTTAGTAACAAAGAATGTTTATATGAAAAATCCTTCACGACTTTTTCTCCAAATTTTAATCATTTACTCTTTAATGTACTACCTATGTTTTACCAAAAAACTTTAAAATTTAATCAGCTTCTTCTGGGTGCTGCAGTTGCTTTGTCAGTTAGTATATTTTGGGTTTTATTTGTGGAAACCAAGGCACCTTGCATTTCTATTTCAACTATTTGGAATCACTCAATAGAGTTTTCAAAGGGTGATAAATATATATTTTGAATAAATTTTTTGACATCATATTTTTAGAAAATACGTATCGAAATTATATTCCTCGAAGCTTTTTCTTGACTGAAGATACTCTTACTTTATCTTCCAAAAATCAACTATTTTTATTCATTTAGCAGCAGATAATTATCATATTAGTTTATTAATATTAGAAAGACCCAAATTTTTTGGCTTATCTATAAATATCGCTCACCATTTCAGACCACCTCCTTTGGAGAAATCAACTGAAGAAATAATCACACAATTGGCAAGGAATTCCTTATCATATTACAATCGAATATGGCTTCAAAATTATTTAGATTGTTTTATTTTTTAGATGAAGGTGACACTTGCTCTACCGGCGAAAAAACGAGTGATTCTCCTACAGAAATCTGCGGTCCAGGATTGTATTGCGATCAAACAACCGAAAAATGTCGCAAAAGTAAGTAACTGCCGTCTAGTGTTCTGCAACTGTGTGAAAGAATTGTACCTATTGAGGAACTATAAAACGCGTTGTTTGTATTTCTTGAATTCTTCGGGATTTTTTCCTCTGTAGTTGATGTGTGTAGTACAAAAAATGCATTCGTAGCACTGCAATAGCCATTCCATGTATCTGTCGCAGCTTATCATAATATCAGTCTTATTTCAATACGCCTAGGCTTTTTCAATATGACTAGGCGAATTGTAAAACAACCAAAGTAAATGAAAATCGGATAATATGACTGATTATCATTTGTGACGTGTTATAATACGCCTGACGCTTCTTAGTCTTATTGTCATTGTACGTGATGTTTTTAGAATTTGACTGTATAAAATACGTCGTATTCATAGACATAGAGGACTGAGCAATGTCAGCATGAAATTGGCTTTTTTTATAGAAAGAGAGAAATGATCGTCGGGCATTTACCTTCTCTTTTTTGTTCACATAGAGGTGAGAGTGGACCAATCAATATTCTAGAAAGAGACAACTGCATGCCCGACGTGCGTTTCTCTCTGTCACTTTTTTTGACCGTATTTCATGCATACATAGAAAGGGAAGGCACAGTCCATGTCTATATGTCTATGGTCGTATTATGATACGACTGGCAGTGTACCAGACAGGTCATAGAAATAGCTTATAGGACAAAAAAATAAGTATAATTATAGATTTGGATTATTTATTACAACATGGTCCACTATTATCACATTTGCTTCTACATTTCATATGGGATTGGAAACATATTGTTACGACACTGTAACTTGCTTGGTTTGCAAGAACACTCTTTAAATCCCTGTCCTTCGGATTTTGGAAATAATCTTAAGGAAATTACTTTATCCTCTGGAATATTAATTGTGATGTCACAATTAAATTGTGACAATCCTATCCCTCGAAACCGTCGGTTTAACAGTCCATGGATGGTACCAATTTGGTAAACATCATCATAGGAACTTTTTTTCCGCCCATTACGCTACACTACTACTACTCTTTTCTTTGGTTCATCACCAGTTCTTCATTTCTGCATAAATTGCACAATTAGTATGACAAGCCGTCAGTACTTTTACCATAAGACGAGTATAATCATTCAGAATCCAGAGGCGTATTATAATATGCCTCAAATTGTCAGTCTAACTGTGAGATCCTGCATTATTTCGGTGTTATTGCAATATGCCTAGTCGTATTGAAAAAGCCTAGGCGTATTATAATATGACTGATTTTACAATAAGACTACGACAAATCTATGTTCAAAGGTCAGTTTACAAACAGACGGATTTTACAATCCGACTGCGACATATGTAATGAAATGATTTGGCTTTCCGTAGATAACTTGGGGTCGAGACTTAGTGGTAACTCTGCTCCCGTGATCAGCAACGATTTAAGTTTTCAATCGCATGTGGTCATGGTCCCTTTTCTGTTTTTGTGGTACATACCCATAAATATTTCTAGGTATCTTGTAACAATATATTGCATATCTCATGAAATTATATGTCAATAATTTATACTCCACCATTTCTGATGTTGCCGATGGGCATGCCAATGTCATGGCGGATCAGGGAAATTAATAAATCATGTACCTACACAAAACATTCAGATAAACTTTGAAATTACAGTCGAGTGACCACAGATTGTATGGATTTCGATAATCATGGCGGATTACTGTGTAAATCCGACCTTGTGATTGGTTTATGACGATTACAGTGACTAACAAAAAACTCGTTAGAGTCACTGTAATGGCAATCGCACATGAACACCATCTACCAATTTTAGTCACTTTTTAATTATATTTTCATATTTTGTTCAATAAATATTGTTTTTTCTTAGTGACAGGTACTCTCTGCCTGAATGCTCAGGCAAAGTATGATGCAGATAAAGCAGTTGGAAAAGTTGGAGATTATCAAGTCCGACCAAGTTGTGATGGAGATGGTTATTACGTTCCATACCAATGTATTCCAGGAGGCATGTGAGTACCAACAAATCATCATTTTGTTATGGAGCAATAAGTACCTATATACGGGTTTGGTATAAAGTACGGAACCATGAAAATATCGTAACGTTCTCGGATCTTATTTCCGAGCGTCTAATTTATTTACCCAACTAATACACTAATTTATGTAGGTACAGAACTTATTCTGATGTATTTACACACTCACTAATTTACTTTCACTACTTTTCATTCTTTAATTCTTTGGAATTCGCTGTTCACTAGGCTTTATCCAGAACACTAACTAACTTTCGAGCCCACCGCGCATCTTTTATATCGATACGCCCCTGCTCGGGAATATTTTCTCAGCACCGAGAGCAATTCGCGAATCTAATTACCGTAACCGTTGAGGGCGCTGCGAAATGAAAACAAACTTTGACGTTTGTGAGTACTCTTTTCGAGATTTGTACGGCCTAACAGAGTTTTTCTAGTAAATCAAGATATTTATCGGAAGTGAATTGACTGATTTAGTTTTGTGAAGAAAAATAAACATTCTTTGGAAATACTTCATTTAAAAGGGATGAATTGTGGAATAAAATCGAGCGATGATATTGGTGATCCACTGTACCTAGACACAAAATCCTATTATTTCACAGATTCTTTCTTGAATTAAACCTAGCTAATAATGTTGAGGCAGCATATACTGAGTTTGTGGAGTTTTTATTTAAAGTATTTCAATTCCATGTTATGATACAGAGGTATTCCTCATACTGAAATCTCAAGAGACATAAATATGATTCAGCTCATGGAACAAGTTCTACAGATGAGAAAAAGTATTCATTTAGAAGTATGAAAATTATGAAATTGTATTTCTAAATCATCAATTGAATTTAGCAGAAAACTCTCGCAAAGAAAAATCGTTTAACCTTACTCCTGCCAGTTGAAAGTACTGGTATAAATACCTTTTCCAATATTTTTTCGAAATCAATATTTCTATTCAGAAACCCAGACAATAATCCCAATATAACTTTTCCAAATAATAATTATAATACTTTGTTGGACAACGTGAGATAAGAAAAAACATAAGGAACTAAACTTGTTTTGACTTTGCAGTACTGACAAAGTAGTTTCGTAATTCAGTCGGCAGAGGGCGTCTAGATTTTTGGATTCGCCAATATACCCGATGTTCACGATGTTTCGAGCGGCGGCAGGAGCGTATTAAGGGGATTCGGACGGTACAATATGTTTAAAGCGAAGATGATGATATTGTTATAAAAAAATTTCTTTTTCTTACTTCACTAAAATAAATGAAAACATGCAGTAATCGAGTAAAGTTATAACTTTCAATTTCGCACCTTATTATTATACATTTCCTTGAATTTAAAGTTTTGAAACCCTTAAGGTGCGTAGAGACATAGAACAAAACTTCGTATCGTAACTCCATCGAGTAACAAGTCTTGACGACACTGCGTAACTGCGTAACCACAGATTACAGAGTTTAGATGTAAAGGTGCGTACAGACATAGAACAAAACATCGTATCGTATTACAGTGCTTAACGCCGTAACGTAGTACCTAATATCTACTCACTCTGGCGTTGAAGTCTCCAAGGAGAATAATTCGTTCCCGTTTTGGGATTTTACTTAGGCCCGGTACTTTCACCTTCAAATAAATTTTATTCACTGTCAATAAGTATCCGTCAAATAATTTCCTATCTGAAGGATACCTTATTTCGGTGCTTTCAGATGAAATTATTTGACGAATAACAATTCTATGAAAACATGGTATACTACTTTTCACTGATTAATGTAACATAAGAGACCGCATTGTAGAAATTGTCATAATTTCAACTACAAAGCAAATATTTCGTGGAAATCACTCAAAAAATAGCCATACATCCAGAATCTTAAAAATTCAACCAATAATGACGTACCGACATTCGATCTATGACAAATAAAATCTTATTAACGAGTTTCAATGACAGATTTATTCGATGAATAACACTATCTGAAACTGAAAAAACAGCATTTTTACTTATCCTCCGAATAAGACTTATCCATAGAATAAATTTATTTATTCGCACGTGAAAGTACGGGGCCTTAATGTAGCAACGAGTGTTTCGTAGAAAGTAGGTATCCTTTAAATTGTCAGAGGGGTTCAAAGTGGGTGCGTGTATTGCAATGATGTTCACAAACGTGATATTTGCTGCAGAAAAGCTATAGGTATAGGGTCATTATACGTTCTGAGATGCCAACTGGATTTTCGGTTAGTTTGGCGACCAGGTCGTTTCTAATAGCAAAGCCGACGCCATGTTGTCTGATTTCGAATTCCGGCAAGAACTTCCAGAAAAAAGTAAACGCTTGTTTTACAAAGCTCAGTGAACTCTAAAAGGTCTTTTAGACCAAGCTACCTTCGTCCGAAAAGCGTGTCTCGCTTAAGGCAACTATGTATATTGCAATGGATGCTCGTTGCAGTTCCTTACCGATTAGGGCGGTACGCCTCTCGGGTCGGTCAGCCTTGGGGTTGTCTATCAAGGTTCTGACGTTCCATGCTGCAAAAGCTATGAGCTTTTCATTGGTGGTTGTACGATGATTCACTTGCTCAGGCATCCTCCCCCGGAGATCCGAATGGGAGGGTATTTTACCTCCGGATACAAATTTTGTCCCGTTCGACTAATCCATCTTTTTGTAGGAGCTGCGTTAGAAGGTGTTTTTAGAAGCTGGTAACGATTTCAGTGCAACTTTGGTTGCGGTTTCGACTAGATTATCTTGTGGTACGGGTATCCTGAGACGACAAGGTCTAAGACGGAGAACTTAAGCAATGCAGAGAGCCGTTTACGTTCAGGCTAACGTGCTGTGCGTACTTCAACTCTCTATACTCAATACTCATAATCTGTTTTGTTCTATGTCTATAAGCACCTTAACTGTTTGTAATTCTCGAACCCAATATTATTTGATCTGCATTTTATTCTGTTCCAGATGCTATTGTGTTGATAAAGATGGAAACAGGATATTTGGCAGCATAGAAAACAACGGTAGAGCGGAGTTCGATTTACCTTGTAGTAAGTAACTTTAGAGAACATACATATACTGAAATTATAGGTATCTAGAATTTTGAGCTTAATTTCTTGAGCTTCAATATTGCGCGAGAAATCCAAAACTACTGTTATTGAGATTGAAGTATACCTTGAGAATTTGATCCACTAATTATGTTTATGAAATAAGTTCAATGTTTTCATTTTATCCCAATTTCAGTATTTTCAGTTAAGGCGACTTCATACAAGGCGAGTCTTTGACTCGTACAAATATTTTAACAGAAGATTCTTGAGGTAAAAATTTTTTTTCCGATTCGACCATGATAAAATATATTGCCATTTTAACTTTTCATATACTCAGCTATGCCACTATGCCACCCCTGGTACAACCAAATTCCCTTCAGAATAACAAACAATTTCAATATCAAATTGCACGGAAACAGCGCATTATACGAGAATCTGTAAAGAATACTTTCAGTTTGCAAAACCTTCAAATATTCTTCGGATTTTTGGTATTTTTAAGGTAGGTAATGATCATAATGAGAAAACTGGAAGAAGTGGGTGACATCTTTTGTTCGAAAAAGATTCATCCAATAAATGAAAAACTATGCATATTCCGAAATTCATTTCATTCGATAAAACCGTGTGTGAGATAGAACTGGGAATAACATTTCTTCTGTCGGTTTCAAGCTGTTTCTTTTGACCTCAAGATTATACTGTTAAAATATTTGTACCAGTCAAAGTGTATTTGAATTGGAATCTCAAACGTTAACCAAACTTGTGTACTAATTACTTATTAATTATTTCTCAATTTCAGCATGTTCAAGAAATTTCAATGAAATGGGCAACATTGTAGGTAGAAAGCTTCGGCCAGGGGAATACTTCAGATGTGCTCAAAATGGAGCGTATGAGCCTCTACAATGCATTTATGATACTACATGTCTTTGCGTGGATACAATGGACGGAGCTCCTACATACAAAAATGCAATACCAGTAGAAATTTACGCTTTATCGAACGATACTTTACCTTGCTGTAAGATATCCGTATGTTTATATTTTAAACTTATTATTTCAGTTTTAAATCTGAATATGTACGGGGAGTCTGGGAGAGTTGAACCCCTTTTCACTCTGCAGCCACTTAAGTTTTATCTGTAAATGGTAGCAACTCATTTTTTTGCGTGGAGATATTGTAACGTTTTCTTCGCTTAATTAAAACGTCCGACTGATAAAAATTATTTATTTGCACTTACACTAACACTTATAACTAACAAACTATATGTCACTACCATTTTTTTACACTCGTATTTTTTTTCACTAGTTCGTCGCTTGAACTATGAACTATAACTGTACTTCACTACTTGCTCCTCCGCTGTTCTTAATATAGGCGCCGGAAACATTCCCGCGCCTTCGCGGTCGTTCCAGAATAAAGCGACCGCTCTGGTTCTCGAAAGGTCCGACCGTAAGAGCCGGACTGGTTACAATATTATGCCCAAATAGGTAACGATAGATAATAGTACAGAGATGGTGAGATGAACATTTTGAGTTCTTTTTTTACAAACCGAAAATTCGCTCATGTATCTCTAACCCATGGGAGAGTTGAACAGGGGGCGAGAGAGACTTGACCATAAGCTTGTTTATAAGGAAAAACAATGAAAGAAAACAATTTCCAATGACCAAAGATTGTCTATGTCAAGGTTTTCATGATCAGATGTATCAGCGTATGAAAAATACATATTTTCTATTTCAGAGTCACTCTCACTTATTTCCGAGATGCTTTTTCCTTTTTTGAACCTTCTTATATTTTCTATAGTTATTTATAGTATTAATAAATTTTCTTTTTTGAAGCAAACTATTATCTAAGCTCAGTGCGGGAAACTCAAACCATTTATAATGTCTTCCGACCATAGCATAGATCAAAACCTGTTAGTTTGTTTTCTTGAAACTTTTACAACTATTATCAAAAAGGCTCATCGTTTGTAAAACAAGATTATACAATGAAAGCAATAACACTAAATCACGCTACGCACCTATTAAACTTTTCAGACAGTGTAACAAACAAAGATAATTCAATTTCTTACTTCCTAACAAGAAATCACGTTCAACCCGCTCACTCCCGAACTGTCCTGATGGCGGCCAAAATGGAGCCGCCACTAGTTGTGCCTTGAGTATGTCGCAAGCTATTTACGATACCGGCAGCGCGAAATTTTAATTGAAATATTTGAGGTGGTTCAAGTCTCCTACCTGAGCAAGTCTCCCGGACTCCCCCTACATACAGAAATGAAGGAAATAGCGTTGCTACTGTTCAAATGAGTGTTCTGAACTCTTGTATAGAATGACTGAACCACGATTAATCTGTTTCCTTTCTGCCGACGTTTTACTGCCGCCTCCAAGGCCTGTTATTGACATATACTTGCCATCTTGAATACAAACTTTTTTATGAAATTATTAATTTCTTCCTTCTGTAAAAAATAGCTCATCTCCAAAAACATCCATATTGCGTTCGAAAATAATGCCCACTTTCTTAATGAAATTTCTTCTTGGACTTACAATAAAGAGTAGTATGTCGTAGCGTCATACGTTCACATTCCAACAGTGACTCGAAAAAAATTGGACTGCTACCAGAGATATAGAGATATAGAGATCTACAGGGTGTTTCATGAGTCGTTGGCCATAGCCTAATGGTGAATCCAGGTCATCCGGGCCTTTCAGAAAACTTGCTTATTTTGTATCCTAAAGCTATTAGTTTCGGAGATACTGGGTGATTAATGAATATTGACCTAAATTTGCGATAGCCGTAACTCTGGAATGCAAGGTCCGATTTCGATCAGATTTTATCGGTTTGTTCACTTTCAAACGGCTCATGAAATATCAATATTTTTAGGGCGTTACTCAGAATATCATGATTTTTCATTCAAGCCCCAAAATCGAAAAAAGTTTTCTGAAAGGCCCGGATGACCTGGATTCACCATTGGGCTATGGCCAACGACTCATGAAACACCCTGTATATCTCTGACTGCTACTCACACACACTTCGGTCATGGCACGATCGCCGCAAAAAAGCTATGTTTAGAAAATACAATACTTCATGAAGATTCTATAATTATCCCTGAGATTGTAGATTGTAGAAGATTGGTCGGAACTTATTTGAATTCACCACACTTTTTACCTATTTCTGCAATAATAACCCTCAAATTCCAGTCAACAAAACAGTTAATATGGAAGGCAAGTTTTTCAGAAGATGTGAAGAATTACATATGAACAGAACGAAGGAGATTGAGGATAAAAAAGAAGACTACGACAAAGTACTCGCATACGAATTGCCGGATTGTACACCCGATGGAAATTATGCCCCTGTGCAGCAGAATATCACACAGTGAGTATGCTATGTCCCAATTATTCAAGAAGTAACCCAACAAAGATCCATCATTTTCAAAGCCTTCGGAATATTCCTATTCTTCTTGAGAATATTAAACCCCTCGTTACATTTCCAATGGCCCTTCGGTAGTCGCCATCCGATGTGTCTTACTCCAGATTCGGTTCAATAATTATCCCGAGATTCTCGGAGGTCCCGTTTTTGGCGAGCATTCGATGGTTTCATGGGCGGGCACATTCTGGAAATCTGGCAGTGGGCCAGGACGTCTACGGACCCCAGAAAATGTCTGGAGGGTGAAGTAGTAGTCCGGGAGGCAGGGCCTTTTTTTTTCAAGGAATTTCATCCCGGCTGAAATCAATACTGTATGTTGTAGTCACATTGCAAATGACGAAACTGCCCGTCAGCTGGTCAAGTGATTTTATCAGGGCTGAAATTTTCTATATGTAATATTGATATTAATCAGAAACATAATAGTGAAGTCAGCCGATCGGCGGAGGGTGTGAAATACGTCAGTCGAGCACGTGAACTTGGGAAAAAAATTTGAAAGTCAAGTGATTTCATCCCGAATGAAAACACCTCCATATGATTTCTTACATATATGGAAATATAAAAATGACCGTCAGCTGCGTGTCTAGCGGGGGAAAGACCGTCAGTCAGAGCAAAAATGTATGAGCGCGCTCATGCATTTATACGGCGCGCGGAATTTTAAATTATAAAAAATGAATTCAAAGGAGATTTCAGGACTCTGAACTTTATTTATTCCTTTCTCTGAACTCCAAATGAGAGTCAAAACAAAATTGAAAATTTCTACCTTTTCTGCAATCGTCGCTCGAATCTGCTGATATGATATGAAATATTACATATCATGTATTTGACAAAAAATGAAGTAAAATGAATAGTCATTTTAATGATGAAAAAAATCATATGCATTGCATTTGAAAAAATGAAGATAAATCGATTTGAATTTCGTCATGTTGATAGCCTTTTTGTGGATACTTCATATGCTAGAGATGCTTCATTATAACTGGCTATGATTCTTTGAAGTCTTGTCTTTCAATCCACGTAAAGCTGTTATTGGTATGTGCAAGGGTTCGTGGATTATAACTAAATAACATAGCCTCTACAGATAGCATTTTTTTGTCAAAATGACAAATATTTCGAAAACTATTGAAGAAAAATATGTGGAAAGGAAAGTATACTAAAGCATGTAGGAAATTTCAGGGAATGAAAAACAATACTGAATATATAGTATGCGCCATTTGAAAAATTAAAGTCAACCTCCATTCCCCTTTTGTGGGACATCCAATATATTCGAAAATATTTTTAGGTTGTGCTTATCTTGGAGTAATTCAAGTTTGCATCAAAAAATGAAAAAAAAAGTATAGTGGGACAGCTCTGTACAAAAGTCTAGAGGGGCATGAACATACGTCCAAAACTGGTCGCCTTGGAAATAAATGAACAAATCAAAAAAAGAAGATTATTAAATACTGTGTTATTTCATCTAATCATATCCCAACCTTGATCAATTAAGCTTGATTATCTATGTGGAGGTTTTCCTGGATCTTCTTGCAGTTCGATACAGAGAAATTATAGAGTCATTTTTTCTGCCAAAATTTGGGGACGGGAACTTTTGAGGGTATACTTCCACGAGTGCCTCATTTCTTTGAAAGGCGCTCCCCTGAAGTGACAAAATCTTTTGAAGTCCCATTAGAGCACATAAAACTTCTTCGAAACTTAATTTTTCATTCAGAAACACATGTTTCACCTTGACTCATCATTGCAAACTATGTCCAGAGGAGCCCGCCCCCTAAGGACGCATTTTTTTTACTTTACTTAATAAGAAGGTTGCGGAATGGGGTAAAGTTCAACAGTAAAATGCTGCATTTCTTTGGAGAGTTGTCTTTATAACCCGAATACCCGTTGAGCAAATTCGGTGATAACCCCTGTTGCATAGGGAACAGGCAGACAAAAAAGAGTTGTTTAGATTGAGAAAACATGCAAATCACCCCAAAAATTCAAAAGAAGCCAGATATTCAAAAATTAAAAAAAAAGTAATTTTCCTTCAATAGTATTTAGATTCAGTATCGATTCACCTTAAGTAGCTTTTTGTTGAGCTCCCACATTTTGCACCTACATGAAGTCGATGAGAATCGACTTACGACACCCAAATCATCTCGATCACTCGATCACTCGATCAAAAAATCGAATAAAAATTCGAGTTGTATGCATATGTGAGCTTGCTCAGAATTTAAATATAATAAGGTATAATATAGTAAGGAAATCAAGGAGACGGAAATTAAGTAAATTTTCATAAAACTGTCCCCGAAAGCGATGTAGAGATGTGTCAGCTTCGGATAAAATTTCCAGTAAAACTCTAATGAAATCTTCAGCATTAATACCTACATTAATCTACTGTAGGGCAATATGTATCTGCTCCAACTGTATCCTCGAAGACCACGAGCGATTAGAAAGATCTGATGATAAGAACGTAGAACCATCTCCTGATCCCTCCACATCCAAACCACTTGCTCCAAAACAGAGTGTGCTAAATGTAATTTTTATACACAATTTAAATGACTATACAATTTGTTTAGTTTTATACACCTAGAACTCTATATACTAGAAAGGTGTACCTATTATTTGAAACGCTCTTAATGCGTGCATGAATATTGACAATTTGTGCGTTGTTAGTAATTTTTTAGTCCAATAAAATAAATGCCTAACTTTGACGATAGATGACTTAAATTACAAAAAAAAATGTTTTTGTGCCCCCGAAAGTTGAGCCCTGGTGGAAATTGTAGTGAACTTCAATTTATTTGAGAGGCCCAACGTCGATTGAAACCTTCTCCAGTTTTTTCCCAATTTTTAGGTACCAAGACCATAATCTCTCTAGGCTAGCATATTTATGAATATTTCAAAAAAACTATCATCAATGCAATTTCTCTTTCATATGATGAATTTGGGGTTTGGAAAAAAGTGGGTAATTTTTTTTCATTTTGCAGCAAATACTGTATGACACCACAAGGAATTCCCCTCACCGAGTATATATTAGAGAAAATACCTTCAAATGCTAAACTACTCTCTAATATGAACTGCAGTAAGTGAATGGAACATTAATCAAAATCACTCACCTAATGAACCTCTCGACTTAGTAGGGGGCTGATAAAAAAAGAAATCATTATGTTTATTGATAGGATTTCTGAAATGTAACCAAAAGAGTGTCCGGTTGATGAAAAAAAAGTGCGGGTTAGTTAGTTGTACCTACTTTTAACAGTCAATTTTTCACTTGATTTTTTGAAAATGGAACGATTTTCAATTGAGCTAAGAATTGCTTCTATAACATTGAATTGGAATGAGTTGGTGGTTTCGACAACAGTTCAATTTTCAAAACCGTAATTTTAGCAATTATTGCCAGGTGTTAGTGAAGTTTTGCCAGAAATATAGCTGCGCGTAATCGAAGACAGGGTGTTAACAAATTCAATGCTCACCACTTCTATCTTTCAAACCATACCTACCAGATAGAAATGCCGTTTATTGACAAGAAAGTTCTACTTTTATGAGTCCTCCAACATGGCGTCACTCAAATCTTAAAATGGAATATATATCATATTCCAAAGTTGCTTATATCTTTATTTCACTAACAAATCCCATGAAATTTCGAACTTCTTCAATCTTCAATGTTATCGTAATTTAGTAAAATTATACCATTTTTATTTAAATCGGCCTTCTACATTTAAAGATACGACTTTCAAATTTTTTTTCTTATGTCAGCCATATTGAATTATTCCATTAAAAAATCAATGATGGAAAAATTATATTCAACACACGACTCAGTTTGTTCGAATTCGAATCGAGAAAGGGAATTTTGAAGATATTTTTGAAAATGTCTGCACTCGTACAAAGAAGGCCAAAGGAACTTTATATTCGGTATTGTAAAATGTATGCATCAAAAACGGAAAAAAACGTAATATTTCCCAATATTTCATCCAACAATGGCTAGGAGCAGCATACGTTATACGTTCAAAAATCATCAATATGCGTAAAGAAGAATCATTTTTATTTTATAGCATTTTTCCGTTCATTCATAAATACGTAGTAGTTGGAGAGCCGACGATGCTAAATCGGGATTTACTCGAGCGTCGTGGAGACATAGTGGATTTCGAAGATTAGATGATAGAAAGAAAAAAAAGTTTTATGATGAATGCACTTTCAGCGGTAGGGAAAGCGTCTGCAGAGTCTCAAAGATATAAAAAAAATCGTCAGGTGTACATACTCGAACGTGTCAGATTAAGATATTGTATATGCCCTACGTGTCTCTGATAAGGATTTCTTGTTAATCTGACAGTTTGCGCGGTGGGGCTGGCTTTACGAATATTTTTTCGAGCATGTCAGATTTTTAGAGGATATGTTAATTGGACCCAAAGAAAGCTCTTTTTCAAGAGACTGATAATTCGGACGGGATGCAGGGTCACAGCGGTTCTTTGAAAATGCTAAAAAAAATCGTTACTTGTACATACTCGAGCGTGTCAGATTTTTATACAGATGGTTAATATCGGTGTTGCAGACGTGTTGACTCATCAATCTGACAATAACCGGGGGGGAGGGGGGTGTTAACCTGACTGTTGGAAGATGATAACAAGGCATTTTTTTAAGATATTTCCCTTCCTGTACCTTTGCTCGTTTCTGTATTCATTATGAAACTTGTAGAATTCTATAGAACTTTTGTCTGAAGCAATTTTTCATACCTTCAACCGTTTTTGAGCTAGAGGGTGATAAAGGCGAGGAGCTTAGCCACACGAAAGACGAAAGGCCAAGGTCAATGTAGAAACCCAGTCTAAGATACATATTGCTTCGAACAAAATTTGTAGAAAATATTATGCTCTACAACCTTTATAATGAATGCGAAAACAATTTGAAGCCCAGGTGAAGAGATAATTAAAAAAACTGGTGACCTTTATGGCCAATTTTATTGTTTCGACTTACTGAAACTGTCAGATTATCTTTTTTTCCGCTATTCTTGAATCATTAGCTTCAATTCATTCTCGTCACACTTAATCTTAATCTGGCACGCTCAAGTATGTATGTACAATGATCGTTTCAATAAAAATTGTATATAATATCATTCATTGACGATGATATCGAAGAATTTCAAAATTTTATGGAAATCAAAGAAAAATTGAGATTTGAGGAATGTTATGAAGGACTCACAAATGCAGGCCTTTTTTTTTGTCAATAAACTGAATTTCTATCTGGTATAGTTTGGAAGATAGTAGCGCGGTGACTGTGTTTAAGGCTCAGGTTTAGGATAGTCCATACTTATAATTCAATGATTGTTGCATTGCATCGATATCATGGACAGTAGAGCATCCATAGATCTCAGTATTGAATCAAAAAGTAACATTTTATATTCCACTTCACATGTTCAATGAAGTTTGACATCCACATAATAGTTATTTTCCTATCAAGTGCGGAAAGTGATACTTGCCCGCACGAAACTGCCGTTGCCCGAACGATGCGAAGCAGAGTTCGGGTAAGCAGTTGAGTGCGGGCAAGACACTTTCCGCAAGAGTTAGGAACAATATTTTTTCTACAAGCGCTTGAAATATATAAATATATCCATTTCACGAAACAGATCGTATCTCATTTGATTAATTCATATATAATGACAGACGTAATTCTGCATGTCGTCACCATGGCTTTCTCATCGTTGGCGTTCGGTGCATAGAGATATGATAGAATTTAATGTACTCTATAATATTTGCGTGCGGGAAAAACCCCTGCTAATCCATTCCCGCACGCAAATGCGTGCGGGAAAGAAATAGCAGGCGTTTTTCCCGCACGCTTTGGGAAAGTGACTCTTTGCAACTTGGAATGCGTGCGGGAAAAAGGTTGAACGCGCACGCTTGTAGAAAAATAAGTTAGCAGATTAAAATCAGTGCACTCACAATTTGTCAGCCTTCACTTCTTGAGGTTGAATTAAGATGTCTAAAACACTGGTGTGTGCACTTGTCACTTTTTGCAGGCATCAACATTTCAGAAAATCGGGGATATGGGATCAGTTTCGTGGCGGCGCCACCATGTCATTTGCTTCCTTCTATCCTTGTTCTATCAAAGGAAGTCCAAGATACTCTCTCGTTTTATTTTGTTTTTCGTTGATATCGAATATCGATCAACGAGTGCAAAATAAAAACTGGCCCATTTTGTCAGCTGTTAAGGAATATTTGTGATTTACAGTTCAATTTTCTTTGTAAAAACAAATTTGTCAACATTTCAACACTACCGAATAAAGGTTCAAAGGAGTATTTACTGTTCTTCTTCAAGATAATTTCCGTTTGACAAGTTGAATTCGTGAGGGGGGTAATTCAATATGATTTTAATAAAACACAATTGATTGGTCAAATATCCAATATATTCAGTTGATAGAAAGGTAATTTTCACTATATCTATTCAGGAAGAATATTTGAAGAACAAACTCGAATAGATTTATGTATTTCTGATTTTCAATACATGCTCACAATTCACATTACGTATTTCCAATACAGATTCTTTGAAATATTGCTGAAGTTTCCATAAAACTTAGCTATATCGGTCCCGAATGTTCATTCATCTGATTTGGTTCTGCTTCAAATTCCAACAACACCGAATTATTAGCTGTAGTTCTTGATTGTCCATACAGAAACCTGAACTTACTGAACGACATGTTGAATAAATGAATGTTCTACACCCCTTTCTCGAAACTAATACATTTTCACACACCAATAATCGCTTATAAATACAACATATTCGTACGTCGTAGGAAATTATTTTCAAATATCAATTGACAATGCTCTGTCAAATTCTAAACAGCGCTACCTACAGTGGGAAAAACGAAACTGGTCCGATATCCCCACGAAATTAAAAACAATATCGAATCAGTGAATACACCAGAGTTTTAGACATCTTAGGTTGAATTAACTTAATATGAGATATGTCAAAAGTATAAATTTCGTTTCAATTACTTTTATTAATTTATAGAGTGTGCAATGGCTCTAAGGATTATGTCGTCTGAAGAAAAGCCCTCATGTCTGAAAAATGGAAACTATAATCCAAAACAATGCAGACGCGGAGCCTGCTATACAGTGGATGAAGATGGAAATCAGATAATTTCATGAAAAGGGAAGAAATGTGAAAATAAGTTTTTAAATCGGTAATACAAATATAATTCGAATTCGATTCGCTATCTTGTTATGCTGTACATATATTATTTTGAATCGCCTCACCTTCTTCGATGTCAAATTCATAATAAATGAATGAATGAATAAATATTACCAAACATAATGAATAATAAATTTGTACATTTTCGAACTCATAATTACCTTAATTTTTTGAGCAGTTACCAATTATCTTCTATATACATAATGAAAATATTTATTGTTTTATAAGGAGCAGTGCCAACCCTCGGGTTTTTTTTATTATATTATTATTATATTATTAATGGACGATCGAAGACGGACAGAAAATATGAGATTTGACTGGAAGCACATGATTTGCTTTTAAAAAGTTTCACATTTGTAACTTCAAAGACAAAAAAGTTATGAGAACTTTACGAAATTGTCAAACTCAAAAACGAAGTATCGTAGGAGGCTGGGGTTTTCACCATTTTATTTGCTTTTCCGAAAATGAGCTCGGAAATGAGTCATCGGTTTTCTTCTAGCTGCTATAGTTCTCGAGATGCTCTTAGTAGAAAATAAATTTTGTCCACCCTGTACAGCCATCATAAGGCGCGTACTCACTGGCGAGCCTCAACAGCAACCGGCCATAAAAATCCCATAAAATTTTACGACCTTCGCCTCGTTCGTCGCAGACTTCATAGACAGCCATTTTGGTCTACCTCATCAAAATAGTGTATTTCTATTCCTTTATTATCAACGCATATTTCAGTCGATGTTGCCAACTTGTGCAATGGAAACGAAACACTTTGAATTTCAAATACCCATTTTTATTTTTCATTTTTAAGTACTTAAAATGATTTTTTTCTGGGAAACGGTTGAAATGGTTATTTCAAAATATGAAGTTTCAAAGATATTTCATAAAAATACATATCATTTTCGTCGGAAGGAGTATTCCCTAGGTAGGTACTGGTTTTGGCAACACTGTCTTTGGAACACGCTTCAAACAATTTAGCAATGCGGTGTTCCGTGAGCATCACTTCTCAGTTAGCTCAATAATCCAAAAATGAGTGCTTTATATGTGTGTAATCAACAAAATGTCCAAAAATAAATAGAAGTAGATATACATGACAAAAGATTTCGAGTATGCTCGAATTAAAGAAAGGGATAATATCCATCTTCATTCTCAACTTCTAAGATAACACCAATAGGGGCTGTCATATGGTATTATCAATTTGTAATTTGGCGGTAAATCCAATAGCTTTGATTGATCCGGTATCTTATTTTGAAATTCTTCTTTACTTGCGATCCAGCCATAAACATGATTCGTTGATTCTGGCACAGGTCTGATATCTCTGTTATCTTGTTCTTCGTCCATGAAAACTTCTTTCAAGAATTCAGACTTCTTCGACATCTCGTTCAACTTCTTTTCCATGCCCCTACAAAATAATTTTTTTATTAGAATTCATATATCTATTATACCAATATTGATAACACGCGTTCTAGACTACGACAAAAAATGAAGCCAAATCGTTGGGGGGAATCCACTTGTACGCATGCGCGAATTAGAAGTTCGAAAATGACAATCAAAATATTGGTTAGGTTGTTTTCATATTTGACGTTGAATGATTGAATGAATTCGAATGATGATTTATTTCAAATTGTTGTACAAATTTTGAGAAGAATTTCATGTGAGGCGAAAGTTAATGAATATTAAATTCATCGAGTATGTATCCGTTTTTTTCAACTTTCAGATGAATCAACGAAAAGAGATCAAACCAAATAGGTGCATAAAAACTATTCAACCAATATTATTATGATTTGTGAAATAATAATTAAGTGCCGAAAAGAAATGGTATTGTCCATACTCAGTAAACTCAAGAGTGACATAATTACAAGTGCGTTTTATATTACTGTTTCATACCAGTTTCAACTATTGCGTGTATGTGTAAACATCATACTTATCTCACCTCCTGAATTTCCCCTCTTGTAAATCTACTCAATACTCAATAAAAAATATTTTTGGGTCAACATTTAATGTAATATGTAGTTATATTATATATAAAAGTACAGAGTGCTCATTAAAAGAGCCATGCTTCAAAAGAATCGATACAATAATCAATTTGGTAATAAGAATATTTAGAAGATGAGAAAGTGGTAGATACTAGTAACTACAGTTGAGCTTTATAGATATAGATGTCGATTTAGATGTTTCACTATTTCAGTGCCGAAAAAAACAATCATAAATTGAACTAGAATTATTACCTCAACTCCCAACAGAATTTCAAGACAATATCACACTTATCTAGATACAATGCAGATAATATACAACAGTGAAAAACCTAGAAAAATGTATTCACATTCCTACAATTTTGTTGATTCAACATAACTTTTGTTAATCTCCGCACTCCGCATTTCTGTGGAAAACACATAATATTTCACTATTGTTATGAATCCGAGCGTCTAGTGCTGCAAAATGATGAAGTTTCATGAATTTTGACTTCTAATTATTAGAAATCAACGATGAAATACAAATTACTACGTAATGCAAACCTGAGTTTGAACCTGATTCAAATTATTATCAATATCAAAGTTACTCTTTGTCAATATATTGTAAGGTTAAGGTCGAAAATATTCGAATGGTTGTGAAGTAAAATAATTTCATACCTGTCAGTTCATAAATCGATGTATCAGAAAGAGACAGAGCTAATCAGGTATTTTTATTCTTAATATTACTGCACATGCGCAGAAGTCGATTCCGGCCACGGGCTGGCGTCAATTTTCGAAGTCCCATTATCGATATAGAATATAATAGACCATATTAGTGAGGTTAGAATCACTCAATTGGCGGGAGATCCATATTCAAATTTTTTTACAAAGGAATCAACTTCAAGATGGAATATCGCTAACTAGAAGTAAATGTTAATATAAAGACATGCAAAATTGGGTGCCGCCATTATTAGAGGTTGTTTCCAAGTATATTTTACATCACAAAATACTTTTATATGTCCTAAAATCAAAATTGAACACATTATTATACGGAATATATCCGTATGTCGTAGATCATTTCTGCTATACGTCAAACATGAACCGTTACAAGGAAAATGACATGCTACGCTTGCGCGTTAGAATGATGTCAGCTTCAGAGGTTAGAAACGAAATGAAGCTACGACAAACTTCCATGGATCTTGCCGACCAATTTTATATTGATGAATTATTAAGAAAATATACCATTTTATTACGAAATTTTGTTTTCAACTGGTTAAGAAAGGATCATAGAACACATTTCAACAGAAATAAATCTTAAGAAATTCGCTAAAATATCCTAAAACAGGCGAGAAGTACGCGGCATTTTTAGTCCCATAAGAAATGCATAGGGAATTCAGGGACCAGATCCACGGATGGATCGCGATTCAAAATTCCCGCCTAACCTCACTAATATGGTCTATAGATATATGTTAGAATTTGACCGACCCGACCCATAGAAATATATAAATCGAGTTTCCTATCCTTCCTAGTATGGAGAGTAGAGAGAAGGAGAACGATCGCTGCTTTGAGACCACAGATTTTTTGTCCCCTAAAATATGTACCAATAGTAGTAGTTCATGCTTTTGCCAACAGGCGCGCTGGCCATCACGAGAGTGCAAAATTTTGTTTACACAAATCAAATTGTAGTTGGCTCGTTGGCTGAGTGAACTGTTTCCCTGGTGACAGATGATAGGAATATTATTATTGTCGATTTTTGATAAGAGAACAACATATGACCATGGTGAAATGTTGAAGCGTGCGCTAGTATAAGAGTGTTTTGGCATCGGAAAGAAAAGGAGAAGAGATAAAATTTCCGAGAGCATTTTTGAGAGAAAATTGGAAAAAACCTTATCTCAAGAATCAACTCCCAATCAATTTGTGTTAAGAGCACTTTTGCGATGAAGATATCAAAAAGATGATGGATTCATTATAAACGAAATCGAAATTGTCATCCCTCGTGAGAAGTGGACTCTTCTGAATTAGAATATTTAACCAATAAAACTACATGGTTCAGAAGTAAATATTCTTGAAGAATTTTGTTGGCATAACATAATATATGGTTTATATCGGTTCTCAGCTGAGTATTGGCAAAAGAATCTACTCTAATACCTAAGTGATAAATCTGAGACTGCTACCTTTTGTTGTCTTGATGTGTACTGCTCCTCACTACGGATTTATATAATTTTGAAGATTAGTAAACCAACTAACATAGCTGCTTTCAATAAACAATGATAAACAAAAGTAGGTACAATTTTTTTGATCAGTGATTTCTTTTGAATTTCATTGATTTCGACTTGCATTTTATTGCATATAATTCAGAGAACTCATATTCAATATAGATTTGAAGAAAGGTATTTGAAAAATCATCAGAAAAACCACGATGACACATAACCTTAAATAAAATGAAGGCTGTTCATTTCAAATTGACGCTTGAATCCCCACTCCTTATCGATACCCGTTGTAATCGCAGCGACACCTATTTTCCCCGTTTTTGGAGACACATTTTTAGTACGGCGATCGTTCTCCTTCTCTCTACTCTCCATACTTCCTAGTTTCAATTGTGGAAAACATAAAAACTTTCGCACTGATGGTTCATTCATTTTGGAGATATGATATTGAAAGATTCACTCATGTTATTTTTTAAGAAATATACAGGGTCGATAGGACGCACCAAACTCCAGATGTGTATTATTGACGTAAACATTATTTTAAAAAACCCGTATGTTCAAAAATACCGCCGTTAACCTTTAAACACATTCCTCTTCGTCATCAAATAAAATTATCTCTGCAATCAAAGATGCAGGTACAGTTTTTTCTTATTTCATTCATGAAATTCATTAAGATTTAAAATTCACTTCGTCATGGAATAAAAAGAATCACTTTATAGATTATTCTTGCTAATTAAATTACTTAAAAATAAATAATTTTTGAATAGGTACCTATCCTTGAGTTACGCTTCAGAAAACTGATGTAAGTATTCGATCAAATAAAAACTAAAATTCACATTCAATAATGTATATTCAATTGATTGAAGGTTTCAGTTTCTGCGATAACCTCTCCATCGGCTCAAAATTTCTGACCAGCTAGCGTTGTGTTGAGGTCTGAAATCAGGAAAAAGTCGCTTGGGGGCAGATCTGGAGAATACGTTGGACGCGGAAGTAATTCGAATATGATGCCCACCGTTTTCATTGATTTGTGACAAGGTGCATTGTCTTGAAGAAAAAGCACTTTCTTTTTCTTTAAATTAGGCCGTTTTTCCGCTATTTGGTCCTTCAAAGTGTCTTTCGAAGGTTAGGGCTAACTAAAAATCATATGCATTTATTACTAGTACTGCGATGTATGTGTCAGCCTACGAATATTTTAGCCCACCCGTTATCTAAAATTGCCGATTTCCGAACTATCTGCTTTTTTCAATCACAATGCCAGTTTGTGATTATGGATATCGAATTAACGATTTAAGCTCATTTAATCCCAGATTATTGTATTATCACTTTAATCAAAATTTTTCTAAGTAGTTAATCGAAAACCTCAGTAAATGTGAATTAAAACATGTTTTTTTCTGTAATACACAATCTTTATTGCTCAGAATAAACAATAAACCCTCTGTAGGCTAGAAGAATCATAAAAAATTTTGCAAATAGTTTTAAAAAACATTAACAATATTTTACGATTAATTACTGAAAATAATTGTAATTAGTGTTGATAATACAATAATCTAGGATTAATATGGGCAAAAAACGCTATTCTTAATCACATGATTAAAAAAAGAGTTCATAATATTCTAATTATTTTGGAAACGGTACATTTTCGCTGAACATTTCGATACATTTTCGCTGGTGCCATTCCATAGTATTTGGTCTACTTTATCGTGGTGTGTCGTATGATTCACTAGTTTTGGGACAACCTTTATAAGAAAGAAGAAAGTAAATAAAAAATAATATATGTAGTTATTATCGAGGAATAAGCGAAGGTTGTTCAATAGGAAGGTTGTACGGTAGGATAGAGGATAGAAGCGGAGTATGAAGAATTGGAAGAGCATAGATTTTCGGCAAGACGATCAGTCTGGATAATATATTTACTCTAATCACTGCCAAAGAATAATAGAAAAGAGGGAAGCTCATAATTTGTCCACACATCTCGTATTCATAGACATTAAAAAAACCTTCGATACCATGGCCTTGAATAAAACGTTTGAGACAACAAACAGGGTTTTGCTGCTAGTCGCCAACTTTGTTTAAAATTTACATCCAACAACCCTTCGAAAACTGGAGAGGAAAGTGCTCAAAATATGATTATCTACAATTATACAGCTACGCGTGTCGAAAGTTTACCTTCGAAAAATTCACAAAAAGATGGGTTGGGCAAAACCAGGAGTGATTCAGTGATTCAGAAAAGAAATATGAATTATTGCAAATTATTTTTCACATCAAGATTTTGATAATCGATGAAAAATGGCTAAACGTTTTTCAACGTCAACACATAGGCATAGGTAATGAATGAAAAACTTACCTGTATGCTGATAATATGTATATTTGAACTTCATAATAAGTTGTAACACTGATAAGGAAGTAAGAAGTATATGAAATCTACGCACTTACAAAACTTCTTGTTTAACCCAACCCCATCTCTTCTCATATATCTTTGCTTCTTTAACTTCCTTTGCCACCCTCGTGCGCCAACTAAAGTCTTTCTCAATGGGCGTCAGGTAAACCATATTTGTGTAGAAATACTAATAATTCGAAAAAATAATCGTAGAGCAATATTTATATATTATTCTTGTATGAAAATTATGCTGACAGATATGATTTCTATCGATCAAAAAACATTATTGCTGCATGAGTGGCTATGGAATAACCAACTATGTCAGGAAATAAAGGACACAAAAGTAATATGGTAATATTTAAATAATCACTCAATTTCTGAATATTATTATTGTATTGTTTGAAAGTTCGTTTGATTTGTAGGTAGCCCTCCAGCCTCGCATCCCATATAGTACTATCATTTGGTAGTTTCACTTGAAAAGTTTTTCAGAAGTTTTGAAAATGAGCTAATTTATAGATTAAGATGCGCTTTTTTATATCTTGGCCGCTGAAAAAATGCTAAGCCCGTGACTTTGCCTTGGCAAATCCGCTTATTGCTTATTGCTTATTGCCTTCATATAACCAAAAATTAGAGATTAGTGAGATTACTCCCTAAATCCTTGCATATAACCATATAGTCATTGAGTTTTATTTGAACTGAATCATATATCGCAAGAGTGATGGATACGCCTTCAAAGTTCGATAGAAAATTTTTGTATCAAATTAGGCTATGACTTCGAATGGTCGTAGAATCAGTAAGTGGTGACAGAATATGGAATTAAGACTGAATAGTGATGATCAAATTGATGGATCTTTAATAAAATATTCTATTCCATCAGAGCCGAAGCGAGGGCGTGGCGAGGGAGGCGGTCGCCACGGGCGCTAGCGATCTGGGGGCGCAAAATAAAAATAATAAAAAAACAGTATTCTCTCCAATTGAATATTTTTCATTTAATATTTAACACAAAACATAATATTATAAAAATATGCCAAACACATTATACATATGTGTGTGAAGATATAGTCCACACCATCAGTCTGAAAACAGAATGCGTCGCCACAGCCTTCTAAAGAACGCCTCTATTGACGGCTGTGGCGTCGCATAACAACCAACGCGATAACAAAGGCCATGTCGAGATATACTTACAAAAAAACTATCGGAGACCGATTGAGGCGCAAAACCTTAGCCGATTGGGGGTATTTCCTTCAGAACATAGACAACAATAGCTCCTGGAGAACTGGAGAGCTGGTAAATTATCACAGATAGAGGTTACAGAAGAGGAAAAGAGAAGAAAAATAAAATAGCCTGGAGGAGAAGCTGATGATGAAACATTTTAATTTTGACTAAAAGAATAAGCTGAAAAAGGACCTCACTCAAGTATTGAACTATATTTCAGTGAAACCCGAAGAAAGATTGACTCCGGGTTTCATGAAGCTTGATCGGGGAATCAATGCTTGATGGATGATTAGACGTCAATTTGTTTTCAATTGATAATTCAGTCATGATCATTCAGAATATCATTCTCGCATCAAATTATGATGTTCATACGTCCATTCAATTATTCTCAAATGCTACTTCTTCAATATATTCAGAAATCAAAAGGTTTCAGTGATTTCGTTTCAGAAATCGAGTGACTGTCAAATCGTTGATCGGACAATCAAAGTTTTATGAAACCCGCTGTCAGTGTTTTGCCAGAAGTTTCTGAAGACAGCTTTCTCGAAGGAATATGTTTGCAAGGCTTTCAACTTGACGAATTAAACAAGAAAATATTATATTATTATAAGTATAGTCCCGATTCAGATCCATACAAATTTGTGTCCACTCAAAATATTCTTGACTTTATCAGTAACTACAGCTGCCACAGCTACATATTAACATTCTTTCAACAAATTGAAATTAGTGAAAACCTATTTAAGGTCTTTAACTGGACAGGAAAAGCTGACTTATTTAGCATAGCAGTCCCATCAATAGAAAAGAAAAAGAATCACGACATCATTGATATTCTTGCAGAAACCAAAGCAAGAAAAGTCAAATTATAGTTCATTTTGAATGCATGTTATTGATATTTCGTATCCCTTTTATTTTGATTTTATTTGTATTAATTTATTTAAAATAGGAAAGATTTTTCCGAGCAAAAAAAGGTAGGTATTCGATTATGAAAGATAAATACAAATCAACATAGGAAAGAGAATTTCTTAGGGGCGCATTATGAGAATTCGCCACAGGCGCCAGAATCCTAGTTCCGGCTCTGTATTCCATACTTGTAAGTTTCTAGTTTTACTGGTGAGGTACTCCACCCCATACACAAGCCCATAAAGTAAGTCAAGGGTATGGGCGTGTTCTGTGCACAAGCCGCCCCTAAACTAATATACATACATACATCTTTATAAACAATATAATATTATTTACCATCGCAGGGGTCTTCGAATTTATTTTGCCGCTCGCTACTAATTAATATCATGGAATTTTTATATCGGCAGTAATTAGTAATCATTGATTTCTGAATTCTTAATGAAAAGTTGAGAACGTTCTGTTTCCAAAACATTTTTTTTAAATCGGCAGAATGCGAATATTTCAACTGAAACTGCGAGTGCGACGTAACAATCATTTATATAGACCCTGCACTACTTACTGGCATGTCTAGCCTGACTAGCATCACACCTTTCGAAAAAATTTAATTTAAGCAAAGAGGTACCTCTTTTTTTTAATTACTTAAAAACGATCTAAAAAAAAATCTAAAAGAAAAAGATGAAATTTTATGGACACAACAGATCTATGAGTCTCTATTTGTCAAAAAGATAACCTAAGTTTTAACAAGTCAAAATCGAAATTTTAACTATCTGATATCTGATAATTCAAGACCATAATGATCACATAATTAAAGAATGTTGATAATTCTTCGATTTTGAGTTGCATTTCTGAACGATTCCAGCTATATACAGGTCATGCCATGTTTTAATTCGAACTTTGTTAGGATAAGGTGGTAGGTAGTCGAATCGGTGAAAAGGAAAAAAAGTATAAATAATGGAAGTAAATAGTATAGGACAAACAAAGGCCCATCGTTTTATTTTGGGGTCTATTTTATTGATATTAGTCGATTTATTTTGGGTTTCTTCATCAGAATTAACAAAGGTAGGTGCTTTCACAGTCATTTTCTCAGAATGATGAAAATCTACATTATTGCTTTTTTTCAGTTCATAGATATGAAAGAAACATTCCAGAAACCTTTCTTTTGTACTTATGTGAAGAATTCAATGTTCACTTTATATCTATTGGGATTTTTGTTCTGGCCTCCTTGGAGAGAAACATATTCAAGACCACCAGTTACCTACACTTATTTAGAAGAAGAAACCGATGAAGAAATTTATAGTCCTGAATTGAATAGAAGTTTAAGTAACCCTGTTTTTGTTCCTATCAAAACATCTGATCGAGATGTGAGAGATTACAATTCTGGAACAGAAAGTGATGACTCTTCTGTGAAATCTGTTAGGTAGGCCTTCAGAGCTTCAGGTGCTAACATTAATCAATTTTGAAGCACTTCATCAATATAAAAACTATAGAGGATTAAACTTTTGGAACTTTAATATTTTCTGTTCATATTGATAGTAGTTATCCTAATGAAATATTTCTTATAGGGCCAGAAATGATATTTAATTATTCCAAAGAAGGTTTGCCTTTCACCCAGTTCTCTCATGTTGGTCACATTTTCAAATGAATTTAATTTTCAGTTGGATCTTGTGTAGACAGACAAAAAATTACAACTCATTGAATTGATTTTCGAGGGATTTCTTGATCTATAAGTTACAAGAAAATTATGCAAACCAAATAATGCACTTATGTTTTGAGATATTGAAAAATTCACATTTGTCATCTTCAGGAAATAAATAAATTTTAAATTTTATTAATTATAGAACTGTAATAGTAAAGAATATCAAAATTCAACCTTTCTTCAGCTTGCTTCAAAATTCTTAGGAATTTGAAGTATTGATGTTGCAGAGGATGCTTCAACTATTGCTCTTCCATAAGATAGAACATTTGATTGGAAATATAAAACTAATTTCAGATTCAGCAAGTTAGCGGAAGTTAGGCAAATGTCTGAAAGTGAAGCTGCTGAAGCTCTTCTTGCCAGATTATCTTATCAAGCTAGTTTGAGGGCAGGAGAATTAGCTCAAAGGGCTGCAGCAAAGTTCACCATATTGAAAGTTGCAAGCATTGCATTTTTATTTTGTTTACTGGTAAGTACTTCATATGTAATTTGAAATATTTATTTCAATACTTCAATGGTATTTATGTAAGAATGGGTGTCCCACAATGGCCTATTAGGTGATAGGAAACTCAATGTACAATTGTTCTGAAAATTTGGCCAGATGACTAGTAGGACCTGTTTCATACAAAACTATTTTCAGCTTTGCAACGTTGCACTTTCTACTGAAAACTGACATCAACTGTGGTTTTTCAAATGAAACAGCCTACTCCTTTGTATATTTTTGAATGTATCTTCAAATTTTATGTTTATTTCATGCAGCATTTTCTATTCTTATCTCTGATAGTTTTTGAGTTATACCCACACTGTTCTTCGAAAAACATAATTCAAGCTGAATATAATTTCCTGGCATACAATTATTGAGTTCCTAATGGCAACTTATACCATGTGTGGGCTTGTTGGAAGGCTTACAGAAAATGGAATCCTCATATTTTTTTTTTCTAAATTAATTATGTATTTTACATACATGTTTCTTCTGATATCCAAAAAATTAACATATATTAGGTGGGATTTCCACGAGCTTTTCAAAGAGGCTACACATGGCATATGTTTCCATATGATTTGAAAGAATGGAATATGGATGGGGTTGCGACTTGAGGGTTGAAAAAAACACTCCTTTTTAATACCATAAAATGGGGGTAATTTAAAATTCATGGACAGTTTTCAGAGTGATTGATCACACTTTGTTTATTTCAATAGTCATCACTGTCACATCATCCTGTGGCAGGATGAAAAGTTTGTTTCGAGTGCTACTATCACTCAAATTAAACAATCCAAGAAATTCAGAATCCTTTTAGATTATCAAAATTCACGAAATGGACCAAAGAAAACTGAAAACACTTGCACCCCTTCACTTATTCTAAGACATTGATCTAATTCCATTCATAACATGCCAACTGTGATTCACATTTATTTCGTCTGTTAAGCCCAGTTTCAGGCGAAAAAGCGATACAAAAATGTTTCAATGATAAAAACGAAAAAAATAACTTATCTTTGTGCTTTCCTTCCAACCAACAAAGCTCTGTGATTTGCCCAAATCCTTACGAACAGAATCAAAACAAATCCTCTTTCTAAGAGGTGTTATTGCATATCAAGGAGAGTACTCAACAGCCATTGTATATTGTATACTTTGTTGGGAACTTCCTATGTGTTATTACAGAAGGACGGCACTTTTAATTACCTATATATATATATATATATATATATATATATATTATCTATATCTCGGTAACGGTAAGTGGTAGAGAAAAACTAATTGCAGATTTCAAAAGAGCAAAACGCAGATATCCCACAAGCTAGGGTGAGAAAAAAAAAATTTTCTCCTCCAAAAACTCGTAAAGTATAAATGGGCAAAACGAACGGACTGGTGAGCAAAACGGAGCAAAACGAGAGCTTTCGATCGAAACCAATATCGGAAAGATCCGTTGAGGTGCCCTGCTAGTGTAATATTACACCAAAATGGCACTTTTGATTATCTATATCTCGGTAATGGCAAGTGGTAGAGAAAAACTAATTGCAGATTTGAGAAGACCAAAACGGGAGGAAAACGCAGATATCCCACAAGCTAGGGTGAGAAAAAAAAATTTTCTTCTCTGAAAACTCGTTAAGTGTACATGAGCAAAAGGAACGGACTGGTGAGAAAAACAGAGCAAAACGAGAGCTTTCGAATGATACCAATATTGGAAAGATCCGTTGAGGTGCCCTGCTGGTGTAATATTACACCAGCAGGGCACTTTGAATTGTCTATAGCTCATTGTATATAGTTGAGCAAAATAAACTGAGTGGTGAGCAAAACGGAGCAAAACAAGAGCATAAAAATCGTAAAAATTCTTTGAGGTGCCCAGCTAGTGTAATGCCGCTCAGAAAATCACTAAACTACTCTTATACAGTCTTAAACAGCACGAATATAGTCTTTCCTATAATAGACATACTATTCATTGAATAATTTTAAGATTTGAATTAAACAATTAGAAACTGTAAAACTATAACCACAGAGGATTAATATAAAAACTATTACGCCCAAACCACAGCAGGATAGAACCTGCTCGTTATGGCCGACCATCATGTGCCCCACTTCCATACAATTTCATAGGTGGAGAAATAAGAAAAGAACGAGATACAAATTCATAATTGGTTCCATTGCTCAATGGCATATTTAGATAAAGGAAACTTTGAGAACACTCCTCCAATTTTTTTTTATTCCGAATCGGAATTCGGAATCATACTGTTAAAATGTGAAAAAATCGACCCACTACACTGAACTGTAGTTGTGCATTCTATTCTCGAGAAACAAATATCTGTAATTGTTTTGAAAAACGTAAAAATATATCAGTGGTAGGTATGGAGAATGAAAAATGAAATTAACTCAGAATTTGAAGATACATTCGGAAATGTTGAAATATACATGGTATTCCATTTGACACAACCTATGTTGTCAATTTTCGTTTTTCTCGAAAAGTCTAATAGTCCATCCTGGGTGTTTCGTAGTTGAATGTGATAACGAAACACGAGTCCTGGTTAACTCAAATCATATGATTCTGTTTTTAGGTAACAGCTGCTCTTATTTGATTTTTCTTGCTTCTTTTAAATAACTATGCTACTTTATTCGACACGCTGACTATTGGCGGTTGGTTAGTCCGATTCAGATGGAACATACAACATTTGGGGGGATTTTCTGGGGGGGGGGGTAGTAATTGAAAGAACAATTGAAATTTCAAATTAAGACTTCAAATAAAACCCTGTAGGTGTCTCTAGTTAGCATTTGCAGTCCCATGTTTTTTTCTCAAAATTGTACACAACAGTGCATCCATTTTGGGTGAGACAGCCAGGTTTCTCGCTTGTCATTTATAGAGCCTTGCGGTTTTCACGTTCCTGCCCTACTTTTTTTGTGAAACTCAAGTTGGCCTAATCAGATTTTGCATAACTGTTTCCGTTTATGAGATACAGGGCGATTTTGGAAATTGATACTTTTCGGACCCCTCCTTCATCTCCGAAGTTATTAGAAATAATGCTGAGCTAAAAACTGCGTCTGATACAAAATTCTGCGTAAAATCCAGTGGCGTACTCAATTTTTTTTTCGGGGTATGGTTTTGAAGATACTACACAAACCTATATTTTTTTCAATGGAACACTCTGTATTTCATTACTTCGTTGAATTCCTTATTTTTTTCCCTTCGAAAAGATGTATAACATCATATAGGTAGAATGTTCAGAAATGCTGAACAACACTAAAACATCACATAATGATGATTTTTTGTTAGTTAGCCTAAATTTCCCAAGTTTCAATAAGAGGTTTATTACTTTTGATTATTAAAAGTAGTAATTCATGGATGATACAAACATTCTTGTTGTTATTATTGCTACTATGCGTTTGGAAGCTTTGTTCAATCAAGTAGGCATTGGAGAGAGCACATCTGTTCTAGCAGTCCCGAAGAACTTCGTGCATCAACAGAGAAATTACAAAACCGCCCTTTTATAATATTGAATAAACTCAGGCGTATTGAAAAGTTTTGTCAATTATGTATTAGGGAAAATGGACAGCAATTTGAATAGTTTAATCAGTAAAATATTATGCAATGTTGAAAATTTGTATCAATGATAAATATTTTATTAGTATTTCTTCTGTATCTAATTTGTATTATGAATTTTTGTATTATTTATGTGCTGCTATTAGGTAGGTACCTACGTTTTGTTTTTCGTCTTAGTGATGAGTGTATAATCTTTGTTTGCCATCCAATTGATTCTTCTTTTATATGGGCGATCCATGGCCGACTAACCAAAAATCATCATTATGTGATGTTTTAGTGTTTTTAGCATTTCTGAACATCCTACTCATATGATATTATGAATCATTTTAAAGGAAAAAAATTGACGAATTCAACGAAGTAATCAAGTGCATGGTATCTCATTAAAAAAATATAGGTTTATGTCGTATCTTCAAAACCATACCCCGAAAAAAAAATGAGTACGCCACTGGATTCTTCCCAGAATTTTGTATTAGACGTAGTTTTCAGCTCAGGATTATTTCTCATATCTTCGGAGATAAAAGGAGGGATCCGAAAAGTATCAATTTCCAACATCGCCCTGTATCTCATAAACGGAAATTATTATAATTTTGATTAAGATAACTTGAGTTTCACAAAAAAGTAGGACAGGAACGTGAAATCTGTAAGGATCTATTTCAAATAACAAACGAGAAACCTGGCTGTCTTACCCAAAATGGGATGCACTGTACAAGGAATCTCTCCTTTTCATTTCATTATAATATGGTATTTTCTTAGTTTTTCAAATGAAAAATTTAAAAAATCTAATTCGTTATGGGCTCTGGGGGGGGGTAATTACCCCCTTTACCCCTCCCCCTGTATGACCGCCCTTGATTCAATGATTATTTAATGCTGAATTCCAACACATATCCAAATGGATTTGAAGCTGCAAATCAAGAAATTATTCCTCACTGGCAGTCTTCTTTGTAGCTATACCTTCTTTTAATGTGCTCCTCCTACTCCAAAAATACACAAAATGTTTTCAGGGATTCATCTTGACGTCATTTGTTATAAATATATTTGAAATGTATGATTTCAGTGGTTTATGGGCCACTATTTTTTCCAATTGGCATTAACAAAAACAGAGATAGGAATGGTCAATGTGCTATCCTCCACCTCCAGTTTGTTTACACTTTTCTTAGCGTCCATCTTTCCATCTGGAGCAGTAGATAGAATGTCTCTGTCTAAATTATTCGCAGTTGTCCTGAATATTGTTGGTATAGTAAGTTGAATAATATGCTTTGTATCATTTCCAATTTAACTTTGAAATCTCAACTTTTTAGGCCATAATAAGTTACACCAACATGACATTGAGAAGTGAGATTACTCTAGGGTCAATTTTAGCGCTATTCAGTGCATTACTGCATGCTTCCTGTTTAGTTTATCTAAGGAAAAAGGTTAATAATGAAGAAAAAATGGATATTCCATTATTTTTTGGTATGTTCCTTCTTTTTCTCCTTTCTTTCTTTTTTCCAAATTGATTCGACATGATGTAGTATCCCAAAATTAATGATTTGTGAATAAACGGTGTTTTTTCCGAATTATTTCCTTATGTTTATAATCCTTCACTAGTTTTTTTCGTGAGCTAAGTTCTGAGCCAACTTAATTTTTAAGATTTGTAAGATACTGACGCTTTTGTCCAGTGCACTAGCAATTTTTTTTATGAATTTGTTTATCATTGGAAACAAACATTGACATATAGGTATAGTCAAAACCTGTTTAAAATTTTAATTTGTTTGCAGGATTCATCGGATTCTTTAGCCTAATTCTCTTGTGGCCTCTCTTCTTTTTCTTACACTTTAGTGGTTTAGAAAAATTTGAACTGCCTTCCAAGGAACAAACTCTATTTTTGCTATTGAACGGTCTGATGGGAACTGTGATCTCAGAAGTTGTATGGTTGTGGTATGTACAATATTTTGATTTCATTCACAAGTGTAGTACTCTTAGGAGTATTCCATTAAATGGAATTCAATCATATTTCAATTATCATCAGGAAATTTACGGTAGCAGCATAGAAAAGCGACAATACAAGCGAATTATATAAAAAAATTTCAATTGAACATTGCAGAGTGGCGAGTAGTAATAAGCTCTAGTTCTAGTAGCTGGTGATTTTGAATCGAGATGGATATTTAACTGCTTTTCATAATTAGAATTATGATTGCAGTTTGTCTAATATTGGAAACGGAGAGAATAGCGCCAAATTGAAAAGGGGTTGAATTGAATTGAACACCGAAATGTGGAAAGAAAAGCAAAGTTGCGGTCGGATCTGTTATGAATGCAAGAGCCGAGCTAACTAATACTTACATCTTTTTCTTCTATACTACCCCTATTGATTTTGACTCAAGCCACTAATGTCCACTTCTTCAGCAGCTTTTAGGTTCAGTTTTGGAATAGCTGATAATCGAACTTCGAATTCAAATATGTCCGATTGGTAAAGTGGGTAGAAAAGAATCTTAAGTCTGAATTGAGGTTATAAAAGCTTTTGCAAATTTTGAGTATCATCTGGATAATAATTTCTGAGATAGAGAATGACTTTGTATCCCAGTAGAGCTTGAGAGGATCATTTTCTCTGGCCTATATGTACATATTTCATATAGTTTCTTGTTTGAAGCACTTGATATTGGATTGCAATGATGAAGTTCTCTGTCTTGGGAAACAACTTTCCGGAAGTCAACCAGTAGTTCGACGCAGATATATCGTTGTAATCATGGTTGACCTCGTTTCGGTGTCTTCCATTCAAAGGTTTGCCAATCAGTGTCTGCATTTTGGTGTTGGACGATTTCGAAGTGATCCTGTTGCAGCTTGAACGGAATAGAACCATCAGTATCACAAACTTTCCGATGAAACAGCCTTGTTCGAAAATGTTCTCAAAGTCCTTTAATTTCCTGAAATATAGGGTTGGACCTCGGGTTGGTCAAATAATATCTCGATCCCCAAAAATATCGTGGAGCTCTGATCGTTCTTTTGAGCTTTTAGGGTGGTATTTATATTGTTTTGTCAGAAATGTTCCTATTTTTCTCTTTAGGGCTGCTAAATCGCTGATGGTCCAAAGGATGATACTGAGTGAGTACCTCAGTGCTGAGCAAGCGTAGATATCAATCGCTCTGATCAGATTCTTGCTATTCAGACTACTTCTCATTATCCAATCATATTATATTATTATTAATAAATCACTTGTTAGCTTATACTGCTAATTTGTGTGGAGCCAGCAAGGAGTATAGAGTATACAAGATGGATCATTCCGGAGATTTTGTCTCACATTTCCATTATGTGTGACGTCACCCCGCTATTTGCAGAACATATTCGTGTTCTTTTTTACACGAACATTTCTGCGTTCCTAATGATGTCAGCAAATTTGTGATAGGGAATGCGTCATTCTGTTGGTTTATAATCCTTGAGGATTATACGTGAGGTACGCTGCCAGTGAAGCCAAAAGCAGAAAAGGCTCCAAGCCTCCTCTGATTTCCATATGTAACACTGGTACAAGTAAAGCGTCACTTCGCTGCCGTTAAATATGACATATTTCTCTGACGAGAGGTCCTTTCTTAAACGAATGTTTGGTGTGATTGATTTGGTTTTTTGGTAGTGTTCCGAATTTCTTTGATACCGTTTGGGGCGGATCTATATCTTTACCTCAGATTTTTTTTATACAGTAGGGGTGGATAATAAGCCTCAATCAGTTTTATTTAGTAGTTATTATTTTTAGAAAATTCCATCAAATACATATAAAATATAATATTCACATTGAATGTTGTATTCTTAATATCCGGCCTTGAATAACTTAATCAAACTATTTATTCATTTGTTCAATATTTACGGAAGATGCTGTGTGTTTTCGACTTATGGAATTACTTGTATGAGGTTAAGTCAAAGAGGCCAAGGTTTATATGCTCTTTATTGACACCTATCAATGACTTCAACATAACCCTATAACCTCTGCGAAAGATACTTTTACTCTTTTTGCTCTCGCCTCTCTGCTCTGTTACCACGCTTTGATCATCACTTCTTGGAATTGGCGAAGTGGACCCAAATATTGTTGGAATACAAGGAGGAGTCAATTTTTTTATGTGCACGGTCAAGAATACTTGGTTTGACATGTTCTTTGTTTTTTTCAGGGGTTGCTTCTATACCTCCTCCCTTATAGCTATAATGTCCATCAGTTTAACTATTCCAATGACCACTGTGGCAGATATACTTCTTAAAAAAACACAATATTCGAACTTGTTTATGACTGGAACAATACCAGCCGTGTCATCATTTTTCATCATAATATTTTTCTCACATTACGAGAATTGGGATCCAGTTCTCAACGTTTTACGTTGTGTCTACATCAGTGTCTGTAGAAGGACCAGATTTATACGGTGAGTACCGTTCAAGATAACTTGAATTATGTAGGATACTTATAGCTTTAAAGCTGACGAACTTTGTTTATCACTTCTTGTTCTGTGTTATATATTTTGCATGTTATCAAATTAATTTTGTGGGTGGATATTCTGTGCTTGAATGTTATGCTTAACTAACATTTGTTCCAAATCCGATAAATCGTTCAGCGTTGCGGATTTTGTGAGAATTTGCTAGGAATTATTCTTCAAAAATTTGTATGACGAAAATTACGAGATAAACGTCATAGTCTCACACTACGAATAATATTGGTACAATCTAACAGTTCGTAGTTCGTGGTAGCTGCTGGAGCTTTTAGGTGAACGACGGAAAATGCCAAGAATCTCTATGCTTGCATGAGCCTGAGTGTGCTACTCTAGAGAGTTGTCTTATTGCACAACTCCCATCCTGTGGCGTTATTTTCCAAGCCTATTGATATGTGCGAGCCAACAGAAGTTAACCTTGATGCCCTAACCCCAGTTCAGATTTTTCATTTTCCCCTGGAACCCAGATGAACTCAAGCTGTTGCCTCTGGCCAGCCACTTTACTGTATTACGGCATTCCCAGGTCAGCGGGAAACCATGACTGTTGATTGCAAGTCTGCCAATACAACAAGAATTCTAAGAAAGAAATTTGCATCCTGCATAGCTTCGATTATTTTCCGGGCTTACAGCTTGAATTTGGACACTTGTTCTTGTATCATTTCGGGATTCCAGGTGCGGACTCAAAAAACCTTTTTTCGTAAGAACCAAAGACAAGCACCTTATATATGCGTTCTTTAGTGTGTCCCATAATCTACATCAAGTTTGTTTGTCAATTCATATAGTTTATCTCTTTATTCAATTCAGTTTCAGATTCTCAGAAATGCCTTCAGAACAAACAGAATCTTTGATAGGCATCAACAGTAATGAGCATGAAGCCTAGCATCAAGATGCCTTTGGTTCCTGTTTACAGTGGTGCTTTATCTTGTGATGGCTTTAACTATTTAGTCTATTCCTATTTTTCATTGTGTGATATGTATTGTTTTGTGATTTTTAAATCTACATTGAATTCAGATTAAGAAAAAATGCTGAAATGGTGAGAGAAAAGCACTGTAAAAAATCAGCATATCAGCATTTTGTTGAAATGCATCATTCATGTACCTACGTAAGTTGTTGATCAAGTACTGACTAGTTTGATTTGAAATTTAGATGGTGAAAAATCAAAACTCCAAATCATGTTTAGCATAGGTTATAATCAGAGTTTATATTCCAAATAATTCAAAGTTTTCACTACATTCCGAAAAGGCGCATAGTAATGGACAATAAAATCTGTTCAATTTTTTCTAATTACTCAAAGGAAAAACGTGTTCAAATAATTTAAGACTGAAGTTCATGCAATCAAGAAAATGAAAACATTTTTGTGTGGCTCACAAAAGCCTTCTTTGGGTGAATTAATTTGAATAGTAAATATTAGTTATTGTAGATGTCAGAAATTGCTTGTCCTCTTATATTTGGGAATAATCTTGATTTTATCATTTTAGTACAAGTAAAAAGAAAATTGCTGATCCTAGTTATAAAGGATGATTGAAGATACATATATTGGGATAAAAACCATGACGTTTTTAGCTCTTTTTATTCAATATGCTGAATGAATTCAAGTGGTTCAATTTGTGGTAAATCAGTTTCATATTATCATTTATTCATATCAATTACAGAATTGATTCAAGATTATAAATCATATTATACGATATTGTGTATGGACACAATTAAATTATTCTGTCAAGAAGGTAGCAATGTAAGTAAGAATGTAAATACTTCACTGCTTCAGCAGAACATAATAACAGAAAGCTTATTATTATTATTTGCAAAATAATGAATGATACAGATCACAGCTCAAGATTTTAAAATTACTCATTCATAGTTTGCATTTTTATTTGTGCTTATTGAAATTCAGCTCTAGAATAATTGCCAGTAAATATGGCACATAGCTGAGATGGCCTTTTCTATCCAAATCGAATCATGGTAAAATTATTTTGAAAAGAAAATGTACATTTTTCAATGGACTACATGAAAAGTTTAAGATTTCTCAGGCTGTTAATAGCATCACTAAAACAGTGATTTAATAACTGATTGAATATGAACTATACTTGTTTGTGTAATAAGTTCAATTCTGTAGTGAATCTTTGTTTGTATTATGAATGAACTTTCAGCCGACTTTTATTGTAATAATCTTTATTACATTTTTTTCAACTTAAAAATTTGAGATATGGCTCGGAAAAGTTTTCTTTTTTTCTGATTGGAAGATGGTTATTATCATGAAATTGCTTGTTAATACTAAAGAGTACCAGAGGGCATTATCGGTATTGCTTTGATGATTTATTTCAAGCAGAATTTGTTGTTTTGAGACAACTTATGAAATATGTAATTAATCTGATTTTAGATTTAGTAGATAACCATAGGAAAATTATATTTTTTTATTAGAATATCCAGAAGTCTTCTTATAAGTATGGAAAAACTGATCCTACATAGTTATAGACTCAATTCATGTGAACCTTTTTGTTTTATATCTGTGATTTTTGTGTTTATGCGGATTTTATTTTGAGCATAAGATGCATTCCTTTGCATTGTAAATGATTTTATTTTTATAGCTCCACATCGCCATTCCATTATTAAGATTTCACTCGATATTTAGAAAGTTTTTACATATAAATGTGAACATGTAAATAAATAATAATTATTTTTTTGTATCACAGCAGAGTTCTCCTGGTAATTATATTTAGAATTCAGTATCTGGAGAGAAATAAAGAATCAAACTCAATATGAAAATAATTTGTGTAAAACTTCAAATTCCTATATCTCCACAGAAACCACCGAAGATTTTAATGACTAGATTAGTCCCTTGTATATCATTACTCTTTCATTTGATTATCACATAAATAGTTGCAAACTTTCTATCATATGATTTTATATTACAGGGTGCATTTTTTTTGCCGTATGTTAAGGCGGAAACAGACTGCTATCATGTCACGTGAGCTCACGTGTTATCTTGGGTAGTCACGTCACTTCGAAAAAGTGAGATGAAAACTAGTCCCTTGATATCATTTCAAAGGATTCCGCACGTGATATGACATGAGCTCACGTGACTTGCTGGCAATCTGTTTCCGCCTTTAATCTTCTCGTCGTCGTAATTGTGACGACCCTCGCGTCTTCATCTGTTTCACTGTTTCCGTGTTCAAAACCGAAAATAGAGTGTCGAGGACACTCGGAACCTAGAGGCGCGGTATCGTACAGTGTCCAGTAGCTAAAGTCGGAGAACGTTTTGTCTAGGGGCCCAATGTTTGTAACTGACTGATGTCAGTTTTTGGGAGAAATAAAACCAATATGCAAAGATATTATGCAGATTACAGGGTGAGCAAGCAGAGTGGAAGGGGAAGCTCTTTTCATGGATCGATTATACAAGCTATATTCGGGATCGAACAAGAACCGTTCTAGAATTGTTAGGTTAGGAGTTTGCGCATTAGAATGGTAGTGTTCGTTTTTTTTGGGCTGTCTAGGACTAACTTCTCTTCGTGTTCCTGGGACGATCCTAGGAACTATCCAAATTCAGTACCTGTCAACTGATCTGGGATATTTTCGACGCATGTCCCTAAAAGAGAATTCGCTGATAACAACCTAACATAACCTTAATTTTTGAACAGGTAATCTGAAGATGAACCAAGTTTTGTTTGTGAAAGTTCTAAGTGTGTTCTATTTATTTTTATCCTTCTGTTTAGATTAATTATGTGTTTTATGGAGTTTATACATTTCTCTGATATAATAGTTCTTCGTCTTCTTCGAACAGTGATGAAAAGATATTTTCAAAAAAAGAGTTTTAGCAAAAGTTCAAGAAGATAATTTGGACAAACCCGTCTACCCTTCTAACTGTTGAACACCTACTATGTATCTGCCCATATTACGGAGATGACCGACGACGACTTGGGCTGAGAGAGAATCTTGGAAATATCCTCAATTCACAAAAACAAATTGAATTAGCTCTTAAATTTCTCAAAAAATGTCAACTTTACAATAATATATGAATTCTCAAATGTTAGTTCTTTAAGCTTCGAATATTTAGATTTATATTTAGAATAAGTTAATGTGTACTGTACCTCGTGTCAATGATCTCGATGTCGAGACACGTTAATTCGAAATAAAAAAAATAAAAAAATTTGGACAAACGAATTTTTACTATGCAGGGTTTTCACAAAATATTTCGAAGGATGGATGGATTAAATCTTTTTCATATTTTACGCTCCATGTATGACGTTTTTTTTCGCGTTCGAGTTTTCATGAATTGAGAACCATCCTCGAACAGATCTTGGATTCGAAACAAGGGCGCAACAGTTCTGCGCAGTTCTAGAACAATTTTTGAACTGTCCGAAATTCGTATCGTGCGATTTGGTGAACTATTACGGCGGTCACCTCCAAAGATTATAGAGTTAGGTTAGGCTAACCTATTTATAAACTTTTTAGGGTTTTTTACTCCCAATCTCTCTATAATCTTTGGACACCTCGTAGTGGAATTTCGTAGCTACGAGCTCCTATCCATCCCCTAGCTAAGTATTCCTTAACAAAGTGTACTTTTGAACTGTGAAAACGAATTTATATTAAGGGTAGAGTTGAGTACTCCCTAGATAGACCTAGATAGGAGCTCGTTTAGGGATCGTTTGTGAAAACGGGCATTAGAGACAGATATGTTGTAGTTCTGATATTTACGGGCTGATATGTTTGTGCTGTAGGGTGGACTCATATCAATAGGTTTTAATTGTCTGAGGGTCTTCGTTGAGGATATACATATATACAGGATGTTCCTAAATTAGAGGTACAAACGCATACAATAATTGAGAGTTTACACCATGTGACATGCCAATATAGAGGGTGATATATTTCCTACACTGTCCCCTGTTTTCCTCCAGAATTTTTTTTTTGTGAGCCAGTGTTAATTTGAAAAAATGTGAGAATAGGCTTATTTATTGTTATACTAAACTTTATGGTCTCTTGTAGTTTCGTCGTATCTGTTACCGATTTCGAGAAAAATTTTAGAACACGATTCTTTCGAAATCCTCAGAAAAATCCAGATTGTCAGAAAAATTCAAATAGTATCAAATATCATGTGAAGTGTGATACTATTAGACAACCGGATGAAACAATATTCATCTGGTTCTATCCGTACGGTGCTCATATCCCACTCTCGAATCTCAAGGCAGAGACTATGGAGGCTACCCTCCATAGCAGAGTTTTTCTCTACTCAAGGTAATGGCAATTGGCGAATCCAAAAATCTCAACGCCGCCTAGCGAATAATAAATTCATCTCGTATTTAAATAATATCGAAGAAAAAAAACAACTGAACCGTACGGTAAAACCGATGGTATGAAAGCTGTCGTGCCCCTCCATATCCCAACGAGGATTTATTTGCGGACAGCGATAAGCGCCGCCGAAAGTATCATCCGGTTGTTTTCCAGTGCGAAAGTGAGTCGGAACACACTTGTGAAAGATCCCATTTATCATTTATCTCATTATATCAATGTAACTCGGGACAATGGAAAAACCAGACGGTAAAATACCGATAGCGTGGAGGAGTCTGGGAGAAAACTTTAAAAATTTTTCAACGTTATAACAGCCTCTATCTCGAAAACGAATCGTTTGCGGACTTTGCGGTCCCATGTTTATGAGACTTTTTTTCTTGAAAATTTTGTTTTTTTACTTAACAGATTATGAAGTGTATAGAAAAATAGAAATAATCACAAAATGATTAAACTATAAGAACACTAAAAAAAGGGAAAACAGGATAACTTTTTAAGGTTAAGGTTTTCTTAGAGGTGTTAATTTACTTTAAGATACTTTTGGACAAGCGCAAAATGATGGTATAGAGATTTTTCAATTGAATTCGGTGAATTCCTTTGAAGGATTTGCTCCCTATTACGAATCTATACCGCATAGAACGCATATAGGAGTAGAACTCACTTTGAGGAATTTCAAAACTAAAAATTATTTTGTTCTTTTTTTCCACTTCTCTTCTAGTTCACCCATTCATTCTGTACTTCTATTATAAAAAAAATGAATTTTTGTCAAATAATTAATTATTTTTATGCAATGTTGAACTAGCTGTACTGTACCCGCCCGCTTTTTAGGACGAATTTTTTCGAAAGAAATTTATCCATTGTAACGGGTTTTTCTCGGTGTACTCGAGTGCCAGCTATTCTTTAAGGGAGAATAGCAAACCTACCCTGGTAGCTACTAGCCGAAGACAAGGTTCCTTGGTGTCTGGGGTGTTAGCGACAACCAGTGAAAGTCAAAATCAACGCACACAAATTATATTTGTCGACTCTTACAAGGAAACACAAATGGCACTATTATAAAATGCGTACAGTGAAAGACTCGAAATCAGTGAATTTACAGGACAAAACGGACGGAATGAAACGGGATCCGATCTCAAAAGTTATACGGGGGTTTACGGACTTGTTCGCCAGCCAGAACCTAAGACGTACACTTAACGAACAGATATCGGACTTCAGCCAGGTAAGGGGGTGAAAAATTACGACACTGAGTTACGACGGCTCACCCTTATAGGTGCGTTCGGCACTCCCCGGGTATCCACACCAGCAGAATGCCTCCCTAACCGTAGGGGTGAACACGGAAGCAAGATAAAAGACGGAAAAATGAGGAAAGGGTGCGCCACCCCAAAGTGCCTTCGGTACCCCCCGGGTATCCACACCAGCAGGGTATTTTAATGACAGTAGGGGTGGACGGCAAGAGAAGAAGGGAAAATTGAGGGAAGAGTGAGCCACCCCAAAGTGCCTTCGGTACCTCCCGGGTATCCACACCAGCCGGGTACTTTAATGACAGTAGGGGTGGAACTCAGACTCGGGTATAAAAGGGGTGTAGACGGAAACTGAAGTTCCAATAATATATAAAAAACGGAGTGTCGTCTTACCTCTGGTTCTAATTCACTCACAGTAGAAAAATGACAAAAAAATAATGAACTAATGTTCCTTTTAAAGAAAAATCCCCACAGTAAAAGAAAAATAAAAAAAAAACAAAATCGGCTAATTCTCGGTAAAAACCCCCTGAAACGAAATAAGGCAGTTAACTCGGCAGACTCTCAAATTCGGCAATCGATCGGACGTCAAGCGCAAAGTGAATTAATCGTAAGTGAAGTGGCCTGCGGGGGGGCCCGACTGTCGAAATTCGATAAAATAAGCGTCGATGAAGACGTCTTAATTTCGACTTTGAAAACTACCCTCTCGTTACACCATACAGTGACAATCTTCTTGAAGAAAAAACACACCTCAAATATCACTCTATTACTGTGCCATCTAAATGATGTCCTTATTAGATCATAGATATGGAATTGCATTCCATCTGCAGGTGGGTGATGCATACCCCAAGTATAACGGTCTTGAAATTGAAACAATTATTTTCGTTCCTTAAAATAATTGAACGTGGGATTTACGGTCACAGGAACACATATATGTCAGTTTAATTGCAAGGCAACGACAACATGTCGTTATTGAAACACACGAAACGACAACAAATGAAAAACTTATTTTCGTTCCTCAAAATAATAGAAAGTGGGATTTTCGATCACAGGAACAAATAAAACCAATTAATCACAGCCAGTCTTAACCCTAGTTGAATACTCCATGGTATTGTATTGCTCAAATACAAATTTATATGAATTTCGAAATAATGTATAAAATCCCGAAATTCGTCCCACGGTATTTAAGAGTTTCCCACATTTTTAGAGCATCAGTGGCGTTAGTACTATGGCTGTAAATATTCCATATTTCCTCCAGAAAAACATTTCTATTGAATAAACAAGGTCAACACAAAATTTCGTAAGGGTATTTATAAATCGTAAGTTCCGTCATATTACGAGATATAAATCCTATCCTTATTAATGAATTAAACAAAAACCTCCCTTTTGCTGCCTAATAAGAAATATTTCATTGTTACAGTTACCATGCATGCACTTGTCTAAAATATATCACGAGAGAATTGACATGGCATTTTTTATTCAACAGACTAATTTTCCTTTCTGGGGACGTAATGAGTGCTCCTGATGTGTCATTGCGTATTCGATTATTCTTATGAACACTTGCTATTTAAATCCTACTCATGATGTCGACTATTATATTATTACACTTTGTTATATTTAACGCACTCATTTCCTCCACAAGAACTGTGGATGTCAAAATAATAAAATCCTATATGGAATTGAAATCTCTCAACTATGCAACTATAATTGGGTGTTTCGATAAAAAAGGTGAGTGTGCTGAACTGTATATCATATCAGGCTGTTCCATCTCAGACGAGCCACCCCCTATATTTCTTATCCCATAGTAACTGGAAGAATTTCCCGAAACACGTCGAATGATTTTGTTTGGAGGACATCTCTTGACGTCAGTGAACTCTTAAAGAGTTCAATGCTTGACGTATATTTGAGGCTTGAACGAGAAACGCCCTAAGCAGTGGCTTTTCAACCCCTCAAAAATTGAAAAGGGGAGAGTGGTTGGGTGATACTTCATTTGAAAGGTCTCAAGCCTCTTTACAACGGTATGAAAAACGTGATTTTGATGGACCGTTTTCGTCAAAAATCAATTTTTTTTAATCTCAAATGAGCCACATATGGCTCATGGCTCGAGGTTATTTTTAAAATGTACAAACTCATTTTTAAAAAGCCGTTTGTAAAAAGGGCTATATTCAACTGCAAAACTTTATAAATATTGTTCTTTTCGTACAAAAGATATTTACTTGGTTCCTTATACTTCATCCCAACCCTGATGTTAGTTGAAAAGCAATATTTTACTCATTTAATTTTGAGTTTTTATTATTAAATTACGATGTTTAAATTTGGATTTTTTGATCAATTTGAGGTATTTACTATAAGATAATGTTCTGGTAGTTTTTCTGTCCAGCGGCCTTTCTGTTTTTTCATTTCTGGATTCTAAAAGATTCATTTTTTGTTGTTTGTTTCAATCGTTGATTATTGAACTTACTCAATTTTTAATCGATTCTGTTTTTGTTGATTGTTTCAGTTGTTTGATCTCTTTTTTTTCACTATGTCGCTTGTGTTTGATTGTAGCCTGTGAAGATGACAATAAATTTGACGAAACGGAGCAGATAAATTGAGTTTGTTTCACAAGATTAATGGTAGTTCGAGTGGTAGTTTAAACCAAAAATGAGAGTTTAAACTGTGTTTAACGATTATTATTACCCTGTATATACAGGGTGGCTGGTGACGTAAGGAACAACGGATAAGTGGAGATAGAGGACCTCAAACTGAATGAGAATTTGGGTTTCAAATGTCCCATAAGGATATTCGGTTCGGAGATATAGGGTCCCTAATAGCACAAAGTAGTCCTATGGACATCCATAGGACGTCCTCTTCGGACATTACGGACATCCATGAGATGTCCATTTCTGGTACAATGGACGTTCTATGGACATCCGAGGGACGTACAAATGTCACAACTTTGAACCGAATTCGGACGTCCATCGCGGACGTCCAATGGATATCCCGTTGGGACCATCATTAGCTATCTCAACGGTACAAAAATTTACCACGACGTTGGCTATCCTATCTATTAGAATTTTAATGTCCTAGAACCCAATGTTTTACACTCAGACGCAGATGGTATTTTCTGTGTTGTTCTCATTTCCATCCATATTTACTAGAAAGTTTTTACACTTGGCCCGGATTCGAACTCGCGAGTACGTGGGGACATCGCATTACTGAGTCTTCGCTGCAACCGTCCTATCTACCGAGACTATACGATATACCTACTTGTAGGAACATATTCATTATATTGTTAACTGATTTATGGAATAGCAGTCGATTAATACAGAAATACCATATAATAAAAACTAAAGTCTTAAAACTCAAACATAGATTATTTTATAATAGTAATTACTCAAGTATTCAGTCTTCGTTCATCATAACGTTATACCAAATATAATATTCATAAGATATTCATATACTACAAAGCGAAAAAATGGAGTTTAGTGAAAAATAATATTAAATTTTGGTGTTCATTGATATACATGTATGTATCCATGGATACATACATAGTAGGAGTCCATATTACGGACTCCTAGTGAATATCCGGTATGGTCATTCAAAAGATGTCCCTACCGGAATCCACTAGGTATCCGTGATGGACGTTATACGGACCATGTAATGTGTATATGTATTTTGGTCCATATTACGTCCATTACGGACTCCTAGTGAATATCCGGTGAGGACATTCAAAAGATGTCCCTACCGGATATCCACTAGGTATCCGTGATGGACGTTATACGGACCATGTAATGTGTATATGTAATTTGGTCCATATTACGTCCATTACGGACTCCTAGTGAATATCCGGAATGGTCATTCAAAAGATGTCCCTACCGGAATCCACTAGGTATCCGTGATGGACGTTATACAGACCATGTAATGTGTATATGTATTTTGGTCCATATTACGTCCATTACGGACTCCTAGTGAATATCCGGTGAGGACATTCAAAAGATGTCCCTACATGTATATATTACATGTTGTAATATTTATAGCATTTTTTCATAATTCACCCGATATCTCCGAGACGAATACCCTTATGGGACATTTGAACAGTGGCGTACCTTAATCACTCTGACGAAAAGCGAAAGAGACTATCGCACTATATCATGTTTAACGGCCTAGACAATTTACTGAATTTTCAGAAATTGAATACGGAATCGCTACTAATCACAGATTTCAATACTAGGCAGAGACTTGATCAGAATTAGAATTCATTGACCTGCGGGGAAACATCTCCTTTTATATCCGAGAGTGGGAACTGAATGTCGCTCATGTGTCGAAAAACGGTGAAATTCGCTTCGATGACGATGTCTTGACTTCTGTTTATCGGTACTGACGAACCAAAACCCAATTCCCAATTTAAGATGTTTTTCACGGTGCTACAAGGTTTTCCAGAACTAAAAACGAAATAAAAACGGGCCGTAATGTTTTCGTCTTCGAACGATGCCAATAAAGAATCAAAACGAAAAATGTATTCTAAATTGAGGGGTATTTTTGTGAAATAAAATGAAACTTTATTACACCCCCCTTGCGTAGAGGGAAAAATTCAATCCACGATAAAATAGTGGAGTGTGTGTGTACTGAATGTTTCAGCTCAGAATCTACCAAGTCCAGTCAGGTAAAAGGCAAGGTAATTGAGATCGGATTTAAATTGAATGAATTCACTTGATCTGGTCCAGGGGGCTTCCGGAGTTACCCTGTCCTACAGTGATTATATGGTATATAGCACAGATTACAGAGTAGTATATAGTAGTGGTATATAGTGGGTATATAGTCTCTGTACCCTATCTGCGTTCTCTATGGTCCATGTTGACTGACGCACCAGTCATACGTCCTCTGCGCACGCGTCAGTGGTACTGCTAGTGGCCATTGTGATTAACCATGGCTGGCTACTAACAGCAAAGAGGTTCCTCCTTAGTCCTTGCTAACAGTCAGTGAACTCTAAAAGAAAGAGTTCAATGCTAACAGTAGTATCATAGTCTCTCCATTTCAATTATTTGTGTTCTGTGATTTCAATTACTTACTGTGGAAACATTTCGCACCTATAAATTTTCTTTTCAGAAACGTCAACAACAATTCGCAATCTCATTAACGTCCAGTTTCATAATCAATTTTAAAGTCACTTTAAGCTTAAAGCTTCCTTTACTGTCATTTTTAGAAGGGTTAAAGGAAGCTTTAAAGTTAAAGCGGCTTTAGGTTTGATTAGGAAACCGGCCGTTAGTGAAGAAGATAGATAATTTTAATTCGCTTGATTATTCTGGAGCCTATATGTTGGAATGCGGATGTCGTGATTGCGAATCTGTATATGTAGGAAGAACGGGTAGAGTTCTCTCCAATAGAATAACATTGTTGAACAGGACTGGTGTGGAACAGACTGTTTATTAGTCCGTTTTTATCTCATTTGAGTGTTAATAATAATTTATTCATTTTGTTAAGTCATTACAAGAATCAAATAAAAAACAAGTCGATCAAATACACCAATGATAATGGAGACAGAAAAACACGCTACAAACTGTTTCCAATCAACAAAAACTCAGAGACAGAGTACGGTTCTGAATCTATTAATTAACTGAACTATTTGTTTTTTGAAGTTTCTACCTCTTTCAATTGTTTATTTTATTACTTGATTGCACCTTTTGTTTTTGTATTGAACTGTTGTACTAATAGCCTTTCAGCTGTTTTTTACTGTAGACTTCTGAATGTTTTATATTAATGACTTTTATATAACTGATTTTTTTATATTAGTTTCAAATCATTGTGGCTTTCTTGCCCTTTGATTTCGTTGTTTCATTTCATTTGTGTAATTCTGTTGTGTTAATTAATTCTGTTTTATCCAATGTTACGCTTTTCTTTAATGGTTGAGTGTTTTTGTGTTTTCTCCATGATTTTATCGTTTTCAGCTTCAATCGTGTGATTTCCTCCTGAAGTTGAGCTGTATAAGCTCGACACATGTTGAGTATTAATTAAAATCACTTAAGTATTTATATGTATCTGGAATAGTGTTTACACTCACCTACAACTGACAGTACTATTGACGCGTGTCAAATGGACCATATAGAACAATGGAGAACGTAGGTAGGGTACAGTTACTCTAACAGAAAACACAATTGTCGCCACTGCCCCGTTTCAGTCACAGTAAGACAGGGTGCCGTGATATATACATACATAGAATATATAGTCACAGTAAGACAGGGTAACTCCAGATGCTTTCTGGACTAGATTAGGTGAACTCGTTCAATGTAAATCCGATCTCAACCACCTGTCCGTTTATAGTGGAACCCTACAGAACTTGGTAGATTCTTAACTGAAAAATTCTGTCCACTATTTATCGTGGATTGAATTTTTCTCTCTGCGCAAGGGGATGTAATGTAGTTTCATTTTATTTCACAAAACTGACCCCTCATTTAAGAATAATTGTTTCGTTTTGATTTATAATTGGCATACTGTGAATTCAGGATTTCGACATCGTTTGAAAACGTTAACATTCCAGCCCGTATTTATTTAGTTTTCAGTTCAAAGATATCTACTCTCATTTTCAATATCTCAATATTAGTATTCGCTCTGGCAGCTTCAATATTGTTTAATAGCAACAGTACCTATGTTCAAAAGCATCTGTCTGTGTTTGATAGTTTGATAAAGCAGTGAATAATGACTCAAAAATCACAAGTGAAATTGACATTTGATTATTAATCATGAATTATCAGTGAATAATGGTTCATCAATCGAAAGTGATTTATAAATATTATAATGCTCAAAGGGAATGCATAGGTTATGATCACTTTATGCATGGATGGTGGATAAACATCATATTATGTCTTAAAAAACCTTGGCATTGTAACAGTCACATAACACATACGTCACCTTCTTCGATTAATTTTTTTCTTCAATATTGCCTTGGGGAATTTTATCATTTCGGTCACGATTTAGTTGCTTCAATGGCATTTCTGATACCCATAGAGGGGTGATTTTTTGGGAGGAGATAATATGTTGAGTGACCTCGAAAACTTCAGAGAGCCCTAGAATGAATTATTATATTATGGTCACTATAAAGTTATTTCTGACGCTTGCGATCGCCGGTATATCTGGTCTTTTCTTGAGTTTTTCGAGAATTATGAGATGAACATCTGGCCATGTATCATTTCTTTCTACCTTCAGTATTTTTCGACATCTTTTCATATTATATTTGTTACAGATATGCTCAACATAGCTAAAATGTTCGAAAATGTCTGTCACCTTCAACTCATAACTGCAGAATCTGAAAAATTCGAATTGGCGTTACCGAACAGATTTCATGGTGGTATCATTTTATTTGTCGATTGCGAAAATATTCAGGAATTTCTTAAAAGGGTAAGAGTAACAGGATTTGTCGATATTAAAGCTACACTTAAAGAAGTTTAATTATATTTTATTATTATTATACGCTCATAATTGTTGGTGTTCTACAGAGTGCTGTTTTATTGAGTAAAACCCAATAATAATATCCCTCCTTGATTAATGATTATTCATTAATGGAATTTTCCTTGAATATTTACTCGAAAAAGCCATCCACTTTCAACAATAAATACCCATTCTCTGATTCATATGTTTATGAATAATTTTATATGTATCTGATAATGAAATTACTTTATCATATAGGTAGGTATATATTGAAATTTGATATTATATACACTCACTTTCAAAAGTTTTGCACCCCCCCTGTAGTGGAGATAAAATAATCAAGATTCACAACAAATTGTTACTGACAACAACAGAAACTTGTTGACCACCAAATAAAACGATAACATTAAGAAACAAAAAATTTTCTTGTGTTTAAATATCGATTTTGTCAAATGTGTGCCTTTCTGCGGACCAGTAGTTTTTCGTTTTAAGTACCGGTTAGTTCAAAAACTGTGTAATATGCCCAGAAACGAGTTGTCTGAGTTTGACAGAACTAGAATTATTGCTCTTTGGCAAGAAGGGCTCTCACGCCATCAGATAGCCAATAGACTAAACATTATTCGAAGCACGGTTAACAGAACGATTAGGAAACTGGTGGAGTGCATAGTAGACCTCGAAATGGTCGTCCTCGTGTTACCACGATTCGAGAAGATCGGTATATTGCCAATCAGCCCGTAGAAATAGGTCAGTGACGGTACCAACACTCAGGTCGGAATTCCAAAAAGCCCACAACCGTGTAATTTCATGTGCTACAATTCGTAGAAGAATTTTAACATCAGGATTGCGGTCCAAAAGGCCTCTAAGAGTTCGTTTATTAACAGTTCGTCACCGAACCGCTCGTCTGCAGTGGTCGCGAGCTCATCAAAACTGGCATTTAGAAGAATGGAGGAATGTGCTAGTTACAGATGAGTCACGGTTTGGGTTAGTAAGTGATGACTACCGCTTAAGAGTTTGGAGGGAACCAGGATGTCGAAATAGACCTGAGAGAGCTATTCAAGTTGCTCCTTTTCGCGGTGGCACTGAAATGTTTTGGGGAGGCATGATGTTTGGAAGAAGAACGCCACTAATTCACATATCCGGGTCGATGACTGGTGCATATTGCCTCGAAAATATCATAAATCCTGTAATTATACCCATGGGTAATGAATTAGGGGCTCAATTTATCTTTATGGATGATAATGCCAAGCCACATCGCACTAGAGGTGTTCAAGAAGCCCTGGAAAACCAAAACATTATCAGATTAGAATGGCCCGCGATGTCTCCTGACATAAATCCTATAGTGCATATATGGGATCATGTCTCCAGAGCCGTTTTCCGTCGAAATAATCCACCACGAAATTCACAAGAACTTATTGTAGCTGTTACCGAGGAATGGATGAATATTCCGCAGGAAATAATCAATAATTTAATTTTTGGAATGCCTAGACGAGTGAATGCATTGCTGAGCAACAGAGGCTCAAATACTGCATATTAGTTTGCTCTTTTATTAATTAACTTTTAATTTTCCGTTTAAATTTAATTTTTGTTTTTGCAATTTTTTATTCCTAATTTGTATTTGTTGTTTCAACTTCATAATTCTATGAAATGAAATTGATTTCATTTTATTTCTGTAAAAGCCTTTCATTATCCTTGAACCCGAGGGTATCATTTTTTTTTCAAAGTTTGAGATAGCCTTAATAATTAGGGGGTGCAGGACTTTTGAAAGTGAGTGTATATTATATATTGATAATACTCCCATATTGATGAATAAATAGTAGAACATCATTTCAAATAAATTAATTGAAGGTAGATATTGAAAATATATTGAGATTCGTAGGTACGTAATAACATGAAAATTATAATTTTTTTTCGATGCATTCGATATTTCACCGGAAAATATTGTAATTCCATATTTTGTTATAATCAGTTTGAATTTAAATTATTATCCGCCAAATGATTGGTAAGGACCCTAAGTTCATTTTCAGTGTCAATTAAAAGACGCTCCGCTTAGTTGCACCTAACGCGCGCATATTTAGGACCCTGATAGACGGTCTTTCCACCGTTGAATATGCAGCTGAAGTCTTTATTCGTTTTATGGTATGAAGAGTCAGTTATGAGAAATTCATGCGGTATCAAATGCCTTTTTTTTTCTTAAATTTGGTCGACGTATAACCCACTATCGTTTATGCAGCTGACGGTTATACTTATTCCAATTCAGAATGATCATTACGGATTTTGGTGCGGTATCAAATCAATTGAAAAATTTTCTTTTTCGGCAACTTTAATCCGAAATCAATAGGCTCCTTATAACTACGAATACGAATAAATGTAGGCAGGAGCATCATCACAAGGGCCTATAAGCTTCGGAAGACATGATGCCGAATGTGCACAATAATAGTTATTTATACAACAAGTGAGTCATTAGAAGAAAGTTTAACCCATGAGCCCGATGGGTGAGTAGGTTTTTTCTTCGAATGAATAAACATTTATAACTCACGTATTGTATAAAAAAATTTATTCCATTTGATTAGAATTCATAAAACACTTTCCAGAGAATAACCTGATTTATGAAATGACATGAAAGGTGTCGTTTCGATCATTGCTAGAGCATTATTGAATCCATAGCAATAACAGCAAGTTGACGTTTATCCGTTTATATTAATGTTATTTTATTTCACTTGTGAATTAAATAAATTTTATTTCACTGAATGGATGAACGTCAACTTACCCTTGTTGCTATGGGTTCAATAATGTCTACTTTGCTCGTCAAAATGGAATAATATGCATTTATACTAATGACTTGCAACGGAATATTTTTAGTGTGGTGAAGCGAACATGTATGGTCTCAAACATCATTGGTTGATCATTGCCAGGGGTAAATCAAACATAATGAGTATGTTGAAAGGTACACCACTCACATTGGATAGTGATGTTTATACCTTAATACCGAAATTTGATCAAGAAAATGAATATTTCGACGTTATAGATGTATATAATCCTGGTTTCTATAATGGTGGTGAATTCAGGAAGAAAATAATCGGGAAATACAATGATAAAAATGGTTTTCAACTCATTCCTATTGGACTGAAATATACAAATAGAAGGAACATGTCTGAAGTTAAATTAAGAGCAACAATAACGGTGAGTTTAGATGCTCTTTCAATATTGTACAATATGTAGCAATTCATCTACCGAAGGAGATCAATCAATTATCACTATTACCAGTGACATCAGAAGCAACAAAGTTGTTCAAAATTCATAGTTTATGAAAGGAGTTGAAGGTTCATAAATGGCGAGATATTTTTCAAACATGCAAAAAAACAGATTATGTTAGTAGCAACAAAGGTTAGTGCAGTCCTGTACAGGGTGCCGTGCCGCTCGAAAAAGATCCTACGTCCCTACATCTTAATTGCGAAGGTATATTTATAGAAGAAATGAAAAAAGTTGCCAAAAGTTGTTCTAGATAAATCCGTCTTCAATAATTCACAAATTTCATATTGAATCATTTAAAAAAGTGGAGCTTTTTCTGATGGAGTAACCTATGGATGGAATATCTAGTGTTCAAATTCAATTGAATCTTTCGTGGTTGAATTGTTTTGTTTGAACTTCCCCTACCAATATGAAATTGATAAAAAAATTTCTTTAATTTTGACTTATAAGTTGACACTTTTTAAAACCCATTGACGTTTTGAAACGATATCTACACGCTTCTATAGCAATGAAGTGAAATAATTATTTCCCTATCAAGTGTGTGCAAGACACTTTCCGCAAGAGTTAGGAACAATATTTTTTCTACAAGCGCTTGAAATATACGAAATAAATATATCCATTTCACGAATCAGATCATATCTCATTCGTTTAATTCATATATAATGACAGACGTAATTCTGCATGTCGTTACCATGGATTTCTCATCGTTGGCGTTTGGTGCATAGAGACATGATAGAACTCACCTTTTGGGAAAGTGACTCTTTGCAACTTGAGATGAGTGCGGGAAAAAGGTTGAACGCGCACGCTTATAGAAAATAGTTATTTTCCTATCAAGTGCGGAAAGTGATACTTGCCCGCACGAAACTGCCGTTGCCCGAACGATGCGAAGCAGAGTTCGGGTAAGCAGTTGAGTGCGGGCAAGACACTTTCCGCAAGAGTTAGGAACAATATTTTTTCTACAAGCGCTTGAAATATATAAATATATCAATTGCACGATACAGATCATATCTCATTTGATTAATTCATATAAAATGTCAAACGTAATTCTGCATGTCGTTACCATGGGTTACTCATCGTTGACGTTCTGTCCATAGAGACATGATAAGAAATAGCAAGCGTTTTTCCCGCACGTTTTGGAAAAGTGACTCTTTGCAACTTGAAATGCGTGCGGGAAAAAGGTTGAACGCGCACGCTTGTAGAAAAAAATATTTCCATCACTAGACGATTCAAAAATAATTTGCGGGGCTTTCTCTATAGCTAGAGATATAAAACAAAAACCTTCTATGGTTCAGTTAGTTTAGAATCTTATCAGGTTGCAAGTTGACACGTCGGATTCACTCAAGAAAATTATGAGAATGTGATAAATACAAATATCGGGTGGTTCGACAAAAACTTAACACTTCGATTTTCCGACTTTAAAATGAACATGTGCAAAATCGCTAGGACAATTTCCACAGGTTACAAATCGATTCATCCTAAAAGGATATTCTTCCTTTTTCAGTTACCAGTTAATTTTTCATTACCGTTATCTGAATACTTGGTGTATGACGCACAGAGAGAAATCAACACTTTCAACAGATTTCATTGCAAATTGATATTTTTTTGCCAAGATTACTATAACTTTTCGTGAGTACTTAGTTATGTGTTTACCTAGTATTCGAGAAATATTGAAATTATTGTTCTAGTATGGAAAATATTCAAGTAACAGAGTCTTGGGGTTACTTATTACCTAACAACTCATTCGATGGCCTAGTAGGACAATTGGAGAGAAACCAAACAGATATATCACTCTCATGTTTATTTTTCAGATCAGATAGATTGGAGAAGATAGACTTTGGAACGAGGACATGGATAATGAAGTAAGATAATGAGTTGTAAATCATCACTATTTAATTAAAACAGTTGTATTTTGAATTATTGGAAAATTCGGCTAAATGAAACAACACATACAACTCTTTTCCCTCAAGTTTTTGAGATTTTTATTTTCTCTCTAAACGGTTAATATTTCTTACAGGGTTACGTTTGTCAAATTTTATTATTTTTGTACATTAATTGAAAAAAAATTTTCAGAATGCCTTGATTACAATAACGTTTTTGGTGTTTAAAGTTCCTTTAAATTTTCAATACTTAACTATAGACTATAGTTGACAAAATACATCATTTGCACGAATAGAATATCTCTCATATGGTAATTTTGTCGCCTGGTATGAGGTAGTATGCGTCAAATCCGGTAGTTCTGATTTTTTGACTTGTTTATGATGTTGATCCACATATTTGATATTTTGAATGAAATGTCTTTCTTTATTACTCAGACACTGTGAGTTACTTGCCCAGGAAATCAATTTTGAAGTTTTGATAATTATATTCCTTTCTCAAAAATTAATTTTTTGTGTTGCGAATCGGTTAAAATTATCTACCTGAGAATTTTTGTTCTGAAGCTAACTCGATGTTCTCTAATTTTGCAGGGTTGCTTTCATTTTTAGAAATCCCAAGGTACCAGCATCTTTCACAGTTTTCTTGAAACCTCTTTCATCCTCTATCTGGTTAACAACTTTGATAATTTTTGCGATTTCTATATTGCTTTATAAATTCATAAATGAATCTGAAAACAAAATTGCGAAAAATGGATCTATAGCTTCATGGAGCGAATTGCTCCTTTTCATTTTTGGTACTTTTTGCCAACAAGGTGAGTGCTAGTAAGAGTAACTATCCTTCTGTAGAAAGTAGAACAATTATGCCAAAATTCAACCTTTTTTTAGTCTACCTTACGAATGAAAAATAAGAATACTCCTTCGGACGAAAATGATGTATTTTTTATGAAATATCTTTGGAACGCAACATTTTGAAACATCCATTTCAACCGTTTTCCCAAAAAAAATATTTTAAGTACTTAAAAATGAAAAATAAAAATGGGTATTTAAAATTTGAAGCCTTTCGTTTCTATTGCATAAGTTGGCAATATCGACTGAAATATTCGTTGATAATAAAGGACAACAAATACACTATCTTGATGAGATAGACAAAGATGGCTGGCTATGAAGTTTGCGACGAACGAGGAAGGTCGTAAAATTTTATATACGCGCCTCAAGGCACGTACTCACTGACTAGCAGCAACAGCAACCGGCCATAAAAATCCCATAAAATTTTACGACCTTCTTCGTTTGTCGCTGTCAACTAACTCTAAAAGAACTTCTTTTCTTTTAGAGTTCAATGGTCGCAGTCTTCGAAGCGATCCGAGACATGTCGGTCTTCGCTACTCTCGAAGGAAAGTAAAACCGTGCTGAGCAACGAAAAACGAGATGTACTCACTGGTGCGACATGCAAAGTCGTAAAACTTTATGGGATTTTTATGGCCGTTGCTGTTGCTGCTCGCTAGTGAGTACGCGCCTTGACGTTCTGTTATGTTCTGACCTTTATGATGGCTGTAAATCAACAGCTGTTATTCTATAAACAAACCATTGTTCTTTTTATTTTCTAGTAGGCGCTGTTGCCAAATCGTAAAGTATTAACTAAGCGATTTAAATTCATATTGTAATAATGCACCCCGTATCTCGATCAGTAGAAGAGCGGCTTTCCACTGATCATGGGGTGATTATTTTTTAGATGTTATTTACACGAATTGAAGGCCCTCGAAAGGGAATAAAAAAAAATGTGGATCCGGCCCGTCGCACGAAGGACAGGTCTTGAAGTTGAATATTATTATTTCTGGGGAGATGTTTAAATGAAACTCATGAAAAACTTTAACAAATAAATCTATTGGAAAATAAAATTAAAAAATTGGAACTTCTCTACAAATACGTACTCGGTCCCAGACGACCAACAAAAATCTTCAATTTCTTAAACACATGCAAATAAGCGCAAAACAATAAAACATACTTTCATAACCAAAATCTTGGGTTAAAATTCAACTTCTCAACTCAGCGCTCAATAATAAATCAATACTTCATCAATGAATTTTAGAGGAGCTTTCAGGACTCTGGACGATTAAAAATTAAATTGGAACTTTCTACCTTTTCTGCGACTGCTATTTGTATGACGCTGCCGATGAAAACTTTTCGACACCAGACTTTACCTGCACAAATCCGTCGCAAATGTTTTTCGCTTTAAGTTTCCCTATCTAAAATTCCAACACAATTTTATAGATGGTCTTACTACGAATCAAAATAGACGATCACTCCTCGAATGTTACTTTACTGATTTCCGATAAACTGACTTTAACTTCAGATTATTTCTAAATTTCTTCAACTACCTAATTCCCGATATTCCGTTCCTACTTCAACAAAACCAACAAAAACAAAGGACTGGACTTTTCTTTACACTGAACTTTTCCAAATATCTATGAGCCGACCGAGTCCCCGAATCTATTCCGTGATCTACCTAGACTTTTCTCTTACTTCGTGAAAACCTATTTATTCTAAGTCCCTTTTCTCTTTCCTTAATGACTGACTCTACAATGATTTATAATTTCTCTACTTTTCCGTACCGACTCGAAGGGGTATATTTTTCGATATTTTACAGATCACGTTCCCGGACCGACTTAAAGGGGTATTATTTCTGATCACGCTCCCCGGACCGACTGACTAACTTTTTCCGATGTACTTTTTCCCCGGTCTTTCTCTCCCACGCTATGGGTGGTACCAAAACGTCCCAAAATCGAAATCATTGGACGATCATTCTTGCTGAGTTGAAAAATCAGCGTTCCCAAGCTCGGCGGTTACAAGAAAATTTCGGCTACTTCGAATTCTGAGAACTGTTTTCCTCTCAGGGTCTCCAGACTAATTAATCTTTCTTGATATACATGACTAACCATTTTCGCTTGTTTCGAAGTCCCTATCACCGGATATTGAAATCAATTAAAGATCTCCTTACTGAGTGTCATGAAAAACATTTTCAACTCTTATCGATCAGGTTATTATTTAAACTCCCGCGACTTAATACCGTCTGATCTCAAGCGCCTCGGAGTATCATATTTCCGCATAATAAATGCCTCTGCAGCACGGCTGCAACAATGTATAAAAAATTCTAGCGATATCTCTTTCGAATTATGCCAAATTAATTCGAATTCTCTTATTCCGATTTATTACAATATATTTGAAGAATCCAAAATTATTAAAATTAAGGATAATTCACCATTCAGTTGGGCACCGAATACTACGAACCGGCGCATTCGCTAATTTGTAACACATATACAGTTTGCACCCACAAAGAATAGTCATGGTCAAAGTGTGTTCAAAATAAAATCTGTATGCAATAGTGAACTAGGCAGTAAAATTTACAAAGGTCACTTCAGTCACAAGAAGGAAGATTCAGACAGATGACAAAAGTGGCTAACCAAATGTTGGATCAGTTTGAACATAAAGCAATTATTTGTCTGTATGTTTCGCGTCCCCAATATTATGATGAAAGTATTGTAGCGGGTTGCTAGGACAGGTGTAGCAGGTAAGTATATACTAGGAGTTCACCTAACGTTTCGCCAACTTTATTTTGGCTTCATCAGAGGCTGAAATTACGGAAATTACAAATTTGCAGAAATTTAACATGTACAACATTAAAATTTAAGTCATCAAACCATACAATATTAAAATACACGACAACACAATTACACAATTATATCAAAATAACATCTTCACAGACACAACGGTATTACAAGGTTTTATTGGGAATCACTTAGAGTCTCTTATCTTTCACCTTTGTCATTCATGATTCCGAGATTAAGAATTTTGACAAAGGTGAAAGATAAGAGACTGTAAGTGATTCCCAATAAAACCTTGTAATATCGTTGTGTCTGTGAAGATGTTATTTTGATATAATTGTGTAATTGTGTTGTCGTGTATTTTAATATTGTATGGTTTAATGACTTAAATTTTAATGTTGTACATGTTAAATTTCTGCAAATTTGTAATTTCCGTAATTTCAGCCTCTGATGAAGCCAAAATAAAGTTGGCGAAACGTTGGGTGAACTCCTAGTATATACTTACCTGCTACACCTGTCCTAGCAACCCGCTACAATACTTTCATCATAAAGCAATTATTGTGAAGAGGACCTGCCACAAAAAGCACTATGCTCCTACTCCATAATACAAAATTTTGATAGAAAAAACAAGAACCGACATCGACATGTTTAATAACGTGCGTTCAAAAAAATTCGTCGTCAAGTAGGCTATGGAATTTTTAACGTCGATATTTCGTGTCTAAACGTAATTCTTAGCTTGTGCTATACTATTTTCCAGGTGAACTGTCAATTCAGCATTTTGGATTGTTGTTCAAAAAATCAGCAAATTATAAAGATGGTTTTAAGGACGTGTGAAAAGCTTTTACTATTGAATCCTACTTCAAAATTGGGGAGAAAATAGAAAGTGAATGGATATATTCTGTTCCAGCGACTTCATAGAAGTATCCCAATGTTGCTGTAGATTATTATAAATTTTCCATAGTACTGTTTTGCGATGTGTTGACAAAACAGGCATATTCAAACAAAAAAGGAAGTGGTCGATCAAAGAAGAAAACTCCAGAGTTCAGCAATAATGAAAATATGATGACAGAAGCTCCACAAACCTCTGTTCGGGTTTTATCACAAGTGGCTGGAGTATCCGTTGGCATATGCCACACGATTTTGAAAAAAAGACATCCATTTGTTTCCATAAAGATTGACATGTTATCAGGTAACTTTTTTTGAAAAGTGCCTTTTCAGTTCCCATACAAATTTACGATGTATAGGTTAATGTCATCATTGTTTACATTTTGGGAAGACAAAGTGCTTCAAGGAAAGACATACGTGCAGCCACCGAACATCAACCTTCAAAATTTCATAGCCTACTTGACGACGAATTTTTTTGAACGCACGTTACAATTTTGGTCTGGAGAATCAGCGGGCCAATTCTTTCGATTGATGCCATGCGTTTTGTGCGGTCTTTGCCAATTCTGACCGGTGTGAATGAGAATTATCGTCGATTAATATAACATTTGTTTCTCGATATCACTGATACTTTACGAAATAAAGGCACCAGTACAAAGAGCCGAGAAATGAGTCTTCAGCTTCAACTTGAAAACAAAAGAAGATAGAGGGATGCGGTTCTGGCCATTAACAATCTTTTGAAAATCGAGGTTAGAAAAGTGCTATCCATTTTCCCTAGTTCTCACGGTTACAAAGCTGTCATTCAATCCCATCCTGTACATGTCTAAGATTTCATCGCTCTCCACGCCTACCGGCTTCAAAATATTCAGATCCAGCTAGAAGGTATTCATTTAAACTAGGAAATTTTTTTTCAAACTACTTCTAAGCTTAAGTGGCTTTATCTATATAGCCCAGTCATATTAGCTAAATAAAGGGGAATGAAAGATAATAAGCTGTAAATTGGTACAAACCTTTGTCCTTGATATTGTCTCAAAAGTCACAAATGCTATCGTGTCTGCGTCTTAAGATATTGAAGGTCAAGGGTCAGAAAAATGTTTTTTCGCGAATATCTCGAATCCTATGTATTAAATGAGATTTGTCTTCATTATGAAAGTTATGGAATATAAAATTGTCTACAAGTTTTGTTCGAACATTTTTTCCATACGATCAACCGTTTATGGGGTAGAGCGCGAAGTGGGCGCTGCGTACAGTCATATATGAATGCCGTCATCATAGGAGAAGATATTGATTTGCTCGTTCTTATAATTGGGCATTCTCAAACACATCAACAAGAAATGAATTCAATATTTTTGAGCGACAAGAAGAAGAAGAAGAAAGAGATGACTAACATCAATTCACAATTCTATTATAAATAAAAACCAAGAAAACTTATTATAATATTACAGTATAGTTGAATAGTTAATTATGAATAATTAATAGTTAGTACATATTCTTCAATAATTATCCTTTTTCAGTAAATAATTGACTTTATGCAACATACTGAAAACCGTATCTCCTGCTTCACATTGCATTAGCGGATATACAGGGAGTTCCTAAATTGAACGCACAAACGAAAAGGGGAGATTCCTTAAGTGAGTTTAAAAAAAAAGTCCCATAAACATGGGGTCGCAAACGTTTCGTTTTCGAGATACAGAGTGTTGAAGTTTGAATTTTTTTCAACTTTTTTTCTCATAGTATCTACACTTCACAAGATATTCAACCGAAATTTGGCATAGATATTTTAGAGTTCTCACCACGTGACATGGCAATTTCGATAGAAGATCTACAGGGTGATATTTTTTCTGGAACACTGCCACCTGTTCATCTACAGAACTTTTTTTGGTGAGCAACTGTTAATTTGAAAAAATGTAAAAAGAAGCTTTGTTCTCATACTAAACTTTTCGGTCTCTTGTAGTTTTGTCGTATCCACGAACGATTTCGAGAAAAAAAATTTTGAACGATTCTCTCGAAATCCTCGTGAAAATCCAAATTATGATGGGAAGGCCACTTTGTAAGCTGTGGTGAATGAATTCAGTGTCAGTTTTTATGGAAATTTTCCTGATCTGTAGCGATTATTCATAAAGATTCGATAAACACGTATAAAAAAATTCAAACTTCAACACTCTGTATCTCGAAAACGAAACGTTTGCGACCCCATGTTTATGGGACTTTTTTTTCTTAAACTCACTTAAGAAATCTCCCCTTTTCGTTTGTACGTTCAATTTAGGAAAACATGTTCAAACAAAAGTTGTGGAGAATTTTATGCTCTATATTTTTCATAATGGGTGGAAATCTAAGCAATAGAAACCGAGATATTTGCGAAAAACCAATTTTTATGACCTTTGACCTTCAATATCTTAAGACGCGGACACGATAGCATAGGTGACTTTTGAGACAATATTCAGGACAACAAAACAAACATTTATACCAATTTACAGCTCATTATCTTTCATTCCGAGGTGAAACCCTAATATGACTGGGCTAATAGGATAGAGTATACTTTGTGATCGGGTTCTGGCTGCAGTAGTGTGAGCTGTTCCCACTTGAAGAATTGAAAATGGGGTTATGATAAAGAATGTGAAAAACCAAACTCAGTATATAACTTTCGGTGAATCAACACGATTGTTACACATCAGTTTTCAGCTGCTTGCTACACAACGAAAACAATAACGTAGAAGTCCTAAGAAAATGCACTTCCTTATTGCCTTTGGCTACATCAGCAATTATTCAATTTTGAAACAGAATTTATATTTTTCAGGGACAACACTAAATTCCAATTTTCTTTGTGGCCGTATTGTTATACTCTTCGCTTTCGTGCTGTCTCTTCTGATTTACCAATTCTATTCAGCAAGTATTGTGTCGATATTACTCATGAAACCTCCAACACCAATAAAAACTCCGGAAGATTTACTGAATTCCCAAATGGAGTGTAGATCCGAAAATATTCTTTACAATATAGACTACTTCAAAGTAAGTTACTTTTCAGAATGTAGAATATCATAGGGGGCTTCACGATCGAGATATATGATGTGCCATAAGTTTGATTTTTAATTTTTGGCATAATTTTTTTTTTGAAATTCGATATACCTATTCCCCTACTCCGTCTGCGATAACTTGTCTTAAATAATTTGAAAAAATTTGGGGTCAAGAGTGGGTTTTTTATTTTACCCGATTAACAATAAATTTTACCGAGTTTGTTGATGAGAAGTAAATTATTTGAGTTTATTCCACGGAACCGCCTAATTTCATCTAAGCAAAACCAATGTGACTGGATTATCATCTTTTTGCGTCAAATATTGAAGTTTTTTATTCAATTTACATTTTTTATGTTGAGTTTTATTATTGAGTATTAACCCCTTTAAATACTCGAAGGTTTCATTGAACCATATACAATATGAATATTATGAAAGCACTACTTTATTTATAAAGGGTGTATTTAAAGATAAGGTTTTTCTAACTGAAGGTAGAACTGGTCGAAATAAAGTGCTTCACCAAAAATCACCTGTATAAAACTTTAAAATGATAAAGTTGAAAAAAATTGAAAATGATTACTGGAATAGATCCTAAACGACCTTTGATTATTTGTTATCCGAATTATCGTAAAGCAATGGAAAAAACTTATCTCAACCAACAATACCAACCAATAATAATTCAACTCATTATTTAGTTCATTTCGATACCAACTGATAGAAAAATACTTAGGACTAAGGGTAACAAAATAGAATATTATTTCAAAATCTCACCAATAAAATTCGTGCAAATTATTCATCAATTTTTTCACAATGGTCATCACAATCTTCTTCTTGTTCGAACCCTCCAACAATCGTTTTAAAAATGGAATGAAACAGGGTAACAATAATAGCACTTTGTCAACATAAGCACTTTCAATAAACTGTCTCAATTTTCTTCACTTTTTTCACCCTAAATCGAACGATTCAACAGTTTTTCCAAGTGACCTAGTGAAACTAATTAGATACACTCGGAAGTACTGAACTATTCAGTTTTTCGTTTTTTCGATGCCGGAGTCACCTTCTTCTATCCCTTCCGTACTCGAAATTTGATTAAATTTTGTCGAACTTCTAGAGGTTGTACCTCAGCCATCTTGCATATTTTATATGGACAATTTTTGATGGAACTACTTATTTTGGTGACTTCTACTTTCTGCCAATAAAAAGCCTCACACTTGAAAACACAATGTAGGTTTGAATGGAAAATAGATTGAGCAATCAAAAAATATGACCAAAATTTACCTCAAATCTATTGTGCTGGAGGTCAGGCTTTTTTTCCAACAGAAGGTAGAACTGGTCAAAATGATGCGTTTCACCAAAAATCATCTGAATTACTGAAATTAGATCCTAATATGACCCTAGACTCTTGTTAGTTGAATTATCGCAAAGCAGTGGGAAAAAACTTATCTCCTGATTCGAAGATGTGTTTAGGATATTGGCTAGTTCGATATTTACCTGGTAATGAAAATGGAAACTCGGAATTGCCGAATTGATCTCATTATTTTTTAGTAACTTAAACGATTTTATGAAATGGCTCATTTCGATACCAACCGACAGAAGAGACTTAGGACCCAAGTGTAAAAAATAGAATAATACTTCAAAATCTCACCAATAAAATTCGTCTAAATTATTCACGAATTTTTTCACAATAGGCATCAAAATCTTCTTGTTCGAACATTCCAACATCGTCGTAAAAATAGGATGAATTGGGAAAAATCATAGAACTTCTTCAACATAATTAACATAAGCACTTGAAATTGCCTCGATTTTCTAAATTTTTTTTTCACCCTAAATTGTACGATTCAACAATTATGATTCTCTCGAAAGTGACCCGATGCATCTAATCCGATGAACTTGGTACTGAACCATTTATTGTCCAGTCGTATGTTTATGTTTTGTTTCGTTTTTCCGATGCCGGAGTCCCTTCCACAGTGCCGTACTGGAAATTGATGAAATTTTGTCGAACTTCTAGGGCTTGTATCTCAGCCATCATGGTTATTTTATATAAAAAATTTTTGGTTAAACGACTTATTTTGATGAGTTCTACCTTCTGTCAAAAAAAGCATCACCTTTTAAAACACCTTGTATTTATGGCAATGAAGATCGATTATACTATGAGTGACAGAAAAAAAAATTAAATGGTTTTCAGAGGGCAATTGACAAGATTTCATCGGATATATTTAGACACAAGCTGAAAGGAGATGAGGGTTTTGACTATTTCCTCTCACCACAAGAAGGTTTGAAACTTGTTTCCAGAGGAGGCTACGCTTTCAATGTGGAATTAGCGACAGCCTATCCAATAATAGATAAGACATTTCAAGAAGATATTATTTGTGAACTGAAAGAAGTTCAATTGATGAGAGCACTGCAAATGTTCAGTTCTTTCCAGAAAGGTTCTTCATTCAGGAAAAGTATAAGCGTAAGGTGAGACAAAAGTTTATTAGGTGCGTGAAGTTAACGGAAAGTTGGTAAAGCAAATTCCAAAATTAAGCTCAATATTTAGTAGGTACGCAATTTGTTCTAGTTTGTTCCGTAAAAAACTTTTCAAGCACCGTTATAGTTTTTGAGTAATTCGCATCTCTATGAGTTAGGTTGTGACCAAATTGGTTACCGACTTCGAGCGTTCAATGCGATTGATCTCTCCAGAACAAGCAAGTTTGTTTTTGATCGCGATATCGAACATTGGACAGGATGGACTTTGAGGAAAATCTAATCAATGAAGTGCTGCATTCAAGATAAAATATGAAGACCCAACTGTTGTCGATGAGGATATCCTTCTCTTTTTAAAATCTTTGACTTCATATTTCAAGGAAATGGAAGCTGACCAAAAATTGAGGTTGAGGAGCAAAATCGAAAACCTTATCGCAGATGAAATATCCTATTCTTCGTGTAGCTAAATAGTGATCCTTGAAACCTTTCATAAATATTGTTGTTATTATATTTGAATATACAAACAAGCTAAATATAATATACTCGTTTTTGCCAAAATATTTTAATTTGGATAAATAAGGCATCATCATAAGAATGATGTGTTTGCATGAAAAAGGTTCAATACATTTCAAGAAATTTTCTACAGAAACTATGCTCATTGGATTGAAATTTTAGAAGAGAGTTGAGAAATTAATGCATACATATGTAGTTACATATCACGTCGTCAGTTTACGACGAACAAAATTTCATTCTGGTATTTTAAAATTAGTTTCTTTATGATGGCACTCTCGCTCAATTTCCTTGCAAATGTAGTCAAATGTTGATGTTGGCATTTTCGTGTTATGAAAAAACAAATCTTCTTGACTTCTCAGCTCGCGGTAAAGATGATGAAATTTACCTAATTCGGATCGGGTTCTAACTAATTTCATTAGTTTCTTTCCCCTTTTTTGGAAGAGCCGCTTCTTCGAGAAGAATCGGAAAGTGCAGATTTCCTAGTGCTGAGTTCACACTCGGCACCAACATTATAAAATTTTTGAAAAATTTCAATATTTAGTAACCAGTCTGTTCTAATTTGTTCTATTGGAATCATCTCAATATCTTAATTAGATGTTTAATCATTCGCATTCCCAGTTTATAGTGTGGTCTTTCTAGTTTCGCAAAAATTTCAATGCCAATATTTATTGCCGAATTTCTTTCAATTTGTACTGTTGAAATTACTTGAATATCATTTTTTGTTTTCGAGCTATTCACTATTGTTTCTGATGAAGCGTGAAGTTAGCGAAAAAGTTTGAAATTTTTTTCCCATGCCATTAATTAGAAGAACTGAAACCCCCTAACGGGGGTGAGCACAACCCCTTGATATTGAAAAGCGGGTGTTTTCAATAAGATCGTATCGAGCACTATCTTACTCTGAAATTTCGCTTCAAAATATCGATCGATAATGAAATAACAGCGAAAATAGTGGAAGAGTCAAAGTGAAATTTATCTCGAGAATACATAATTCGTATCCGACACATTTCAAAGGTATGAAACAGTTATGTTGTTAATTTTTACTTCAAAGAAAATCCAAAAAAGTAGACGAAACATTTACCTTAGTCTATCGTGAATTTTTAAGAACGTTACAAATGTGTCAAAGCGAATTTGAAGTAAAAATGGTGTATTCCGTAGAAGAAAGGGTGGAAATTTTAAAATTATTTTTAGAATTAACGACTGTTCGAACAACATCGGCTTTACTTAACGAGCGATATCCTATAGAGAAAATGTATACGCTTCTTACTTTGTGCAACTGGTTGCAAATTTTATGCTTCTGGTTCAGTCGGAAACAAAAAGATGGTGCATGAAATATACGAAGCAAGAGACATATGGTTGTCTTAGGTCATGTAGCAATGGATCCGACTTTGAGTACTAGGAAATTGTCCGATGTGTCTAGTGTTTCACACACAAGAATCATGAGAATCCTGAAACATCATAAATTCCATCCTTATCAGAAGCGATTGGTTCAGGAACTGAATGAGGATTATTCCGATCGCTGACTCCTGTTCTGTGGAGTTGTCAGTGAAATGATTAACGGTACTCGGTAATCAAAACTACATTGAACTATATGTTCGATATCGGTTTTTCAGATGACACCGCATTTCTTTCAACCGGTGTCAGTTCTTAGATGAAAAATTTCCTTACTCCCTGATTGAAAAAAAGGGGACATATTGAGTGTACGTGAACGTTTTCAGCACAACTTACATTATTACGTTGAAGTGAATGGTGAGTTAGTACATTCCACTATTTTACCTGTCATTTCATTATCGATTGAAATTTTGGAGCGAAATTTGAGGATCAGAAAGTACTCGATAAGATCTTCAAAATGTGGTAACGCCACACCCCCAATCCCTATTCACAATACATTTTCATTTTAAAGCCGGAAAATCGAGGTATGAGGTTTTCGCTGTATCACACTGTATATACTGACAAAAATTATCAAGTTTGATGCATTCACATACTGATCGTAATTTATGTTTATTTCCAGATTACAACGGCTTGCAGAAGTTGGAATACTAGATCGAGAAAAAAAACACTGGCTACCACGAAAACCAGTTTGCTTGAATAAGTTGAATTCTTCTAAATTTACTGTTGGACTGAGGGATTTGTATCCAGCCTTCGTAATGCTGTCAGTTGGATTGGTTACCACGTATATCATCTATCTAATAGAAAAAGGATTTGAAAAATATATTTTTATATCTTCGGAGAGCGAATATCCTTTTGCTAATTGAATGAAATAAGTAGACAAGGATCACTTTGAAGATTTATAATATAATAATATATTAGATAAATTAATATATTAGTCTAAAAAATAATAAATAAATTATCAGTCTATGGATGACACCATAAATATAATGCACGAAACACGGAAAAACGCCTGAATAATGTCAAAACTCACCTTGAAAATTCAATATAAATTTTCTTTCATATCACTTGGATTTGAGAGCCGAGGATATTCCAAGCATTGTAAAATGATGAAACCATCCGAAAAGCACAAATATAATTAAAAAAAAAAACGTTTCCAATGAACGAGTTTTTTCTATTAATTACATAGTTGGCAAACGTTCCTGAACTTGTCCATTCAGAGCATATTGTAACGGCTTTAGTTTGCAAAGGGTTTTATCTCGAGCGCCAGCTATTCTTTCAATAGGGGGGAATAGCAAACCCACCCAGATACCTACTAGTCGGAGACAGAGTTCGGGGTTATCTAAGGTGGTAGCGATAATAAGTACTTACCTTAAAACCGAATTTATTACAATAATCTAAATTATAGTGAACCATACAATGATTTCCAAGTCAAGAAATATATACACTTGATGACTCAGTTCAAAATGAGGAAAACAGAAATGCAATAATTAATCTGTCACGGTGATCAGAAATTCAAACTCAACACAGCGAAATTAATGAATCAAACAATATTAATTAATTAAATTCAGTCAAAATATCAGGTATTAAAGAAAGAAAGAAATCAATAACGGTCACTTTGGTTCCTTCTGAGACAATGAGGGATGTACGGGGCTTACACAAAATTTACAGTACCGGTTGTCTCAGAAAGATCCAAGTCCCTGTACCTAATCGGTTAAGTTAGCGATGGGTTTGATCCCGAGCACTTTCAGTGATTTTCAGTGTACAGGTCAATCAGAATTGAAACTATTCAATAAACAGGACGGGGTTGATGCAGGTGAAACACAATGCAACAATTTACAGGATAAAGGGGTAGTTTATCGTGGTCTCTCCGTGGCAACCTTGGGTGTACACGCCAAGCATTACCAGCAGAAAGACTTCGAGACCTCTGCCGATTGGTTTCGTCACCAGGTAGCCAGGCGACAGAAGTCAGCGGTAAACGGGAAACCTAAACGGAACAACAGGGGTAGGACGGGATAGGTTACTGTGGTCTTTCCGTGGCAACCTTGGGTGTACACGCCAAGCATTACCAGCGGAACGACTTCGAGACTTCTGTCGGTTGGAGTTGGTTCGCCAGAGATTCAGGCGACAGAAGTCTGCGTTAAACAGGGGGATTAACAATAAGGATTAACACAATCAAACAAATAAAAGAATGCAACTTTGAATCACGAAGTATGCGGTATCAAGAAAAGACTTACGGTTTGTTCCGGTACGGTCACATCACCAATAACAGATCACAGGATCTTCGAATTTAGAAAAACAATTAATTATCAAGGAATGTCGAAGAATGAATTGCCAATCAAGAGTCACTGCCGAATACTGAATAATGAATCGCCGAATCAAGAATAAAGAATGACCGAATAAAGAAAGACGTTCGTCTGGTGGTGCGGCCCTATTTATCAACTTTCCAACATGTGGACGGTCATGTGATCAAAATTGCATCCAAAAATTCGGTATTCTCGAATATTCTCCCCAAAAGAAATATTCTCGGTGGTGGTTATCTCCTTATCGGTAAAAGAAACTGTCGTTATCTGCAATCCACGTTGTTTTTATGCTGAATTCGGAGTGTTTTTGTGGACGGAAAAACAACGCCGAATGCAAAAAGACACTTTTTCTTTTCTTTGGATTATTACGGCGGATTAATGATGGAAATTTCAATTATACGGAATTTGAATTTATTAATCAGGATTCTGAAAAGTGAAACGGAATATCTATATTAAAACTGAAATCTCCATCAGACGGGGTTGCACTGCTTCAACTAGAAAATTCAGGAAAACGGACATTTAAAACGAGGCTTGATTTTTATATAAAACAATCAAGTATCGTTACAATGTTTATGAGCACTCAAAATTGATACAATTATATTTCCAATTTGTTCCATTCGAGTCAAGGACATAAGCAGCAGTAAGAATTCAAATTATCGTCACTCAGTGCATAGATTCACATAAAATAGGTCTATAGATCACTGTTTATTCTTGATACCTACCTGAATTCCGCAACACACAATCTCAACTTATGGCCTATTATCAACTTAAAATCGATTTTCCATAGCCACCCATGATGTCAATCATTCTTGAATGGACTATATATATATATGTATGAATACTAAAAGCTGGGTTTTGATATTTTGATACTTCAAAAGATTGTCAATGTAAGACTCGAAGCAGATAATTTTTCGATGATACTGACGGTGACTGGTATTATTTTTATACCTTTATTCGCTACTGTATTAAATTTATCCTGTTATTCTGTTTAAAATATGCATATCCATATGCATCAAAAAGTCCTCATATAAAAATTGAACTCATTGTGAAACATAGATACGTATTTTTGTGAGATATCAGCTAATTCTGTTATCAATTCAGTAGATTTTCATCATGTACGGTTAAAGGCCTACATTAGAATTGCCGCACTCTTCTGAAATGATGAAATGACGGAATGTGGAATTGGCAGCTGCTCTTTTCATATATATTCTTTTCGGAATTGATCTTCATCTTTAGAACTGAGATATGTATCAAAATAATGATATTGAGTTGAGAGATGAAGAACATAACGAAATGCGAAAAAGTCTAATCCATTTTTTTGAGTTTTGTGTATTAATAATTGAATCTAGAAACTATAAACTCGATTGCCATGTCAATTCCAACTTTAGGTTTCAATCGTCATTACGACATGACTATAGATATTTCGAACTGCAAGTCATGTTCAGTTTCTTGAAGTTCAGAATAAGAACAACACCTGAATATGGTATGTGAGTAAATTCGAAATATATGTCACAATCATAATTAATAATTTAATTTGCAGTTGACACAAACTTCGACTTAGAATAAAATAAATGTGAAAGGAATAAAAAATATTGAAATATATTTTGAACACATTTGGAGGGACTCACACTGTAGACAATCGAATGCACACAAACGTTTCATTCCAATATTATCATCGCTTCGCATAACGAGGAAGAAATACTTATATCACACAATCATAAATAGAATTTTTTTGTGGTCGACTTTTGCTCTTCATAAATATGAAGAATATTTTAGCTTTATTCCTCATTTTGGTTAGCTAGCCGCAACCCCTTACAGCTCTCATTTTTGAATGGGGAAAAGGGGTCGAGCAGCACCTTGATGCAAGGGCAATGCAATTTCCTACATGAGTGTTTTTTTTTCATCGCTTTATTATTATACAGAGTGACTCAGTATTTCATCAATAACTTTCACACGCCGAATTTGGATCTGTGAGACGGAAAAAAACGCTCGGACGGGTGAAAAAATGAATTCGATATCACAACCCCTCTCTAGCCGCTACCACTTAGAGCAAGCAGGGTGGAAAGTACCCTGTATATATGCATCAAGAAGACCTCTCCTCATAGAATAATTGAACTCATTATGAAATATATTCTTTGTAAGATATCAACTAATTCGGTTATTAATTCAATCAATTTTTGTCATGTGCGGTTGACCTGAGAAGTATACATAGGTACATGAGAATTGTCGTACTCTTCAGTAATAATCAAATGTGAAATTTGCAGCTGTGTTCAACCAATATTCCTATTCATTATTTCTCAGAATATCCTAAAAATCTGATTTGTTCACTTTCCAGTCGATAGAGCTAAAGGGTTTTCTTTGAAAAAGCTATTAAAAAGTAATTAGAAAAAGTGGTTATTCATCGCTGCATCCCGTTACCGTGAATAAATCTACAAAAAGACAAAAAGAAAAAACGGTGCGAACAGACTTATAATTTCTTAGGGCTAATTGCGACTGTGTGTCCTTCTGTGACTGAAGAGACCCAACCGTGACCTACAGCTGATCTATCTAACGCTAGTTGTTCCCAGTTATGATTGGCATCAACTGATTTTAGGGATTGATGCTGTGTATCCTTAAACCGTTTATACTGGCCTCCTGGTTTTCTAGCTCCCTCTGTGAATTCGCCACACAGGGCTATTTTGAGGAGTCTGGTGTCTTGCATCCTCAGAATATGGCCGCTCCATTTGAGTCGGGCCCTCGTTACTTGAGTCAAAATATATTATGAATGTTTGCCCGCAGATCCAATTTTCAAGCAAGCCTTTACCTAAGTTTACCATAGTAAATTAGTAAGCGTATTTTTCAGTTCGTTGATTTCGAATCAGTTTTTGTAGCATCAGGTTATGTTCAAAATATTCCCAATTTGTGTAATCACTTTATGGACGTCATTTTTCAATTTCAGCAGGTTCCGAATTGTAGCCAATGGCGAGACCTTTCGAGGATTTTGTTTTTGACGAAATTCATTGAAAAAATCTTTTCACATCGGAAAGGGAATAACATGAATTAACATTGGTCTCCAATGAAAAAAATTTGAATTTTTTTTCCATTTGAAAAATGAAAAAATTTCTTGCTTCCCGGGACGACTAACTGATTCAATTGAATTATAACCAAAAACTATAAACTAACATATAAATTACCTAGTGGTTTCTGACGTAAAATATATCATTTCCCTTTTTGAACTTTAGTGGTGGAAACCCCTCTTTAAGGCATGGTCGTTCAAACCTTGTGTTGAGAATTTATCGGATAATCAGCAGGTATTGTTATTTCGTATATGTTCGTCGAAATTATATGAAACCTTCATCACATTTGTCAGTTTTACTCGCTGTCTGAAACGAAAATAGAATCGTGAAAGAAACAAACATGTTTTTTTTTATAATGCAACTCGATTCAGTAGGAATCTTGCACGTTATTGTTAGTGTTGTTGTTGTTCAATTCGTGACGAGGTATCACTTCCGTTGGTAAGGAATCGATCAGCCTCTTTTCGATATCTTCATACCACTGTGAAAGAGCTTATTTGTTAACATTTCAGGTTTCACATTCTTCAAATTATTTAAAAAAATTTTAGCTGTCCTGATGATGGTTCAAGATTTGCGAAATCGATACCCAAGAAACAAATAGTCAAAAATAGTGTGTTTCATCACTTCCAATATGAATGAACTGATGTGCACTGAGTACATAATTTGATTCCACTACTCACATTATTCCAAAACGAAGTAGGTACAATAGAAAATGGTACTTCTAGAACTATTGCACATTGAATCCATATTAATTAGATATAATAACTGAACAATAAATTCAAAACACTCCGAACTATATTTAATCAAGAGTAGCACTAATGCTACCAATGCAACATATATTATGTTCCGCACGCATGTAGCGAACGTTCCCCTTATTTCTACTCTACTCAACATGATGATGAAAATGAACTTCTAGTGTCATTTTGACATCTCGAGAATAATTTTTTTGAGTTAATTTTCAGTTCCTAATTATGTGTGATAATGGTAATCTCAAAGTATTTGGTAAGGGTACTAGTCTCCATACATTTGGCAACCCCTGATTTGATAATATTTCAGTTGATGATGACTATTTGGATCTTAGAAATGACCAGAGCAAATCTTCCAGAATAAGACCTATGAGGTACCTGATCATTGAGAAAATTATGAAATCTATTTGCATATACTTGAAACGTATGAATTATTTTTTCGTTTGGTTTCAGCGGCCAGTCTGTGACAAGAGGTTCGTCGTCTATAAACACTCGAGGGAATGTTAAAACAGTAAAAGAGTAAGTACCTATCAATTTCTTTTCACAACAATATTCATTATGAACAATTATTTCGATAATGTTTGCTCCAGATATCGTCGAGATTTTTTATCTTATAAAGAACTATTATACATAGACCCTACTGCCTACAGGCTCGACTTCACTTAAACAGAAGACGATTTCTTCGTTCAGGAAAAGTCCTATTGTAGTTTGAGTAACTGAGTTCAATAAAAGTGTTTTAAGTCTAGGGAAACCATTATTGATTCGTCCAATGTTAAGTATATTCTGGAGGTGTTTGTGTTTTTTTTTTCATTAAAAGTGGTTTCAATTTCTTGAAACGTTAGGCAGAGCGCCCAAGTAGCGTAGCAATGACACGGCACATACATGACAAAGGCGATGCATAATTTTCAGATATCGCACATCGGAATGAAGTGTATCTGAAAATTATGCATCGCCTTTATCATTTTGTCATGTATGTGCCATGTCAGTGCTACGCTACTTTATGGGCGCTCCCATTTACGTTACGTGTAAACGTAACGCCATTTTGAAATTTCAATCTTCAGTCCATTCTGGATAATGTTTGTTTTATGCTTTTATACTCATGCTCGATTATTAAATATGAAATAAAAAATCAAAAACTTCCAGTTTCACAAAGCTTGACCGCCGGAGAATTAACGCCTAAATTGATTGAAGGATAAACGTCGATTTGTTTTCAATCGATAATTCAGTCATCAGCACTCAGAATATCATTCTTGCATCAAATCATGATCCACATACATCCATTCAATGATCCTCAATTTAGACTTCTCCAATATATCGTCGTTAAAACCCGAAAAATGTGTAACTCCATTTTAGCTGATTTGACAGGAGAGACAAAAAACTTTTTATTATAACCCGTACTCCCTTAATATTTACCTTTGTTTTCACAGCAAACCAGCACTACTTTTCCACTACTTCTTATGTTATCCACTGATGTGATGTGGATATATGCACTGACGCCGTGCTAGTGTAAGGGAGGTACACGTATTTCTTTTAAACAATTTCAAGCACGGAGATACACATTATTCTATTTTGCGCGGGAAAAATATTTAACTGTTCGATGGAACTACACAAATTTCTGAGCATGTAGATGTTGAAAACCGCTAAGGGATGGCATCAAAATCTCTTTTTTGATTAAATTGGGAGTTACACATTTTTCGGGTTTTAACGACGATATTCAGAAATGATTTGATTGATTTCATCTTGTAAATCGAGTAATACTGTCAAATCGTTGATCGCGTAATCCGAGTTTTGTGAATCCCGCTGCTAGTTTATCAAAATTGAATATTTTATAACACCCGACCGCCTGATACTGAAGGAAGAGCAAGTCTTAACACCAGGATTTTTTGCCACCCGCCTATATTTTTTCAAAGCATGAAAACATTGAGAAATTTGTCTGTAATACGAGAAGGATCAAGAAACGCCGGGCCTTATTAATTAGCTTCATGGTTAATTACAAGAGGTTGACGAAAGGTCAATTAGAACATAGAATACAACAATTGTGTCAATTTTAATTTCTACAATATATTTGTTAGTATATGGGACAAATCTCCTCAAGAATAGTCAAAATAAAATAATGAAAAATATCATAAACTATCATTATATCAAAGGTGCTCAAGGACAGTTCAAAGCTGAATTTCTAAGGTAATAACTGATTGCCCAACATTATTTTATGTGCAAAAATTTTATTTTTATATGGTATTTATTTTTCTGGTCTTATCTCATCAATAAAATAAGAAGTTTGAAAGGGAGCAACTGATCTCCTGCGGGATATTCAAAATGTGGCGTAAGCGAACAAAAAAGCGATATAATATATCAAAACAAACTAATCAAAAAATTATATGCAGTAGAAATTTAACTTGGTTCGAAAAAAATTCACTCTTCGAAGCGGAATGCATTTATCGAATCTATTCAATTTCAATAAGAAAAAAGGTCTTTGAAGAGCAAACATTATGTGCCTATGAAAACGAGACCGTTATATTTATGTGGTGAACTGTTGAAACTATTGTTGTAGGTTTTTTATTTCATATTTTTTATAGAGTTCTTCCCGGACTAAAGAAGATATTGAATAATTATAATCCAAAAAATACGAATACTTTTACTCACAAGAGAAATAATCAACAGCAAGCTCAACAAATAGACAGCAGATTTCGAAGGTATTTGTTTTCTTTAATTATTGTATTCGCAGCTGCATCTTCTCTTTCGTAACATTTTAAATGTGCTTCAGGAAAGTAGAAAAAAAAGCACTGAGTTCAAGATCTGAATCTCTACTACAGGAAAATGAGAGCACAAGAAAGGAAACAACAGCAAGGTAAGGTGTCTCTGCATATAAATTATGAACGACAACACTTCTGTCCAAACGTCTCTATCACACCACTTCAGCATTCTGGGTCAGCATGTTGAATGTGCTTTTTGTGCTTGAAATGTTTCGAAAACTTACAAGTTTGAATGACTACGTGACTTATTTGAGACTCTCGCAAGAGAATCGTGTTCTCGAGGCTAGTTTCTCATCTTATCTTAGAGAAGAGTTTGTTATCACCTTAGGCGCAGCACTGATAATTTTTACTAACAGTAGATGTTCAAAATCGGGGCTGTTATGATTTTTTTAAAAAGAGTAGTGGGCTGTATGACAAGATAATTGAGTAGAAGGTGGTATAAAAATATTTATTGTATGTCGTTCACAATCATAAAATAACAAAGTCACCTGCGTGAAGCTAATACAGTAATAAAGAACAAATATTAACAACATCTATAGACTCAGAGAGACATTATTCAACTAAAAGCAGAGATAATCCAGAACAGTTCAAATGAGAAGTCACTTGAGGTCAGACTTAGACTTTGACAAGTTCAATAAATACTCCTACGCTCCTCAAGACATAAATGAGGAGACTGGAAACACTGCCGAAAGGCTGTTCCATGATTTCTATAGAACCAAGAGGTACAAATCGAGAGTACTAATGAGGTAAACCACTAATCGTTGGTTTCGAGAAGTACAGAAGGCTGAAAAAACTATCAACCAATATCATGGTTTATCATTGATCGTTGAACCATAGTTGTTCTGAAGAAAAACTACTGAACCCAGGGTCCAGCCTGGAGAACATGAGGAGTCATTCATATGAAACAGTTATTAGTCATATGTAATTGAGAAATGAAATAAACTTATTCATATAAAAGAAATTAGCATGAGAAGACAGAAAATCAGTATTCAGTATCAATGAGAAAGATTTGAGAATTTATTGCTACATACCCATTTTCATGTGAGAAGATCTAGAGAGGTCTGAAAGTGTATGTAAATTATAAAATATAATAAAATACACATTCCTGAAAAGGTATTTAATCCAGTGGTCTCGTTTCAATTGAGCGGTTCTAGCAAGGATTATAAATCTGTTTGAAGATTCTGAAATAATCTCGCAAGTGAATTCAGACAAAAATCAATTTCCGAAAATCTTCTGAATTAACGTCAACTAAAAGCTACAATTCAGAATATTTCCATTGATTTTCGTCTGATGAAGGAGTCTGATACAGACCCCAAAACGTTACTATATATAATTATAATTTCAAAGTTCTTGTTTTCAGTTCATTGTCATTCTTGAATTTTAATTGAAGGTTAAATCTGTTAATAAATATAGAGAATTATTATCGGCACATTTCCCTTCCCTGTTGTAATCCTTATAACTGAAAAATAAGAAAATTGACTATTGACTCCTGAAAACATTGTCTTTTTCAGTCATAGCTCTGATATATCAACCCATGATCATTCATCTGGAAGTGAAAATCGGTATACAAGCCAACTTGAAACAAAGCTCAGTCCCAAAGAGGATAAATTTTCAAAAACAAAGTTGGACACAGAATTTTCAAAGTTCAAAATCAAAAGAGTTGAAAATCATATATTTGAAAAACAGAAGAATGAAAAAAACGAAAGAGTAAAAAATGCCAAAAACGAATCCAAGAGAACCGTAGAACTACAACCGAAAGTTACGCAAGACGATATAAAAAAGCAGTTGAGAGTAAAGGAAGATAATAAAGAGGGAAAAGATCTTGATGTGAAGAAAGTTCTGAATGAGGATCTAGGGTGAGCTGAAATTCTTTCTTTACCGTACCATACTTTCTTGCTCTTCAGCCAACTATTGCTACCAGCAGAGGTTAATATTCAAATTTCAAATCATTGCTGACACAATTGTTCATATTTATCAGTCTCTCTCTGATTGATGCAGTAGAAACAGAGGGCTCTTTTCCATATTCAATTGGTGTTTTCAAGGAAGCATCATTATTGCAGAAGCAATAATGATGACCTCGTAGCCATAGAAGATAAAACGGCGATTTGACGAAATGTTTTATTCGACATTATGTCGTATTTTGTTTGTTCTCAAAAAACGGTTCCATATATTCCTCATCAACAAGATGTTATCATCAAAACTTGTTGAGCAAGTAGTTATATTATAATGTTCAGATTCATAATAAGAATTCATGATTTATAGAAAAAAACAGTCTGTTTTGGTGCTGAGTTTTACGTCGAACGTTGCAAGAATATTGTGAATTTCATAGAGAGCTACATTATGGATATTTTTATTTTTCAGAAAAGTTCATTGGGTGAATCGGAAGTTTGAATCTCATAAATTTTACCCATTTCCTACCTTCAGGAAAAGCTGGACTGTTCCTTCATTACCATTGTTGAAAAGAAGTTTCTCATGGACAAGACATCATAATGTTTTGTGTGCTAAAGTGGATCGAAAAACATACGAATTCGACACCGACGACACGATATCAGAGACTGAGGATGATCTGTCTGCATATTCCACAAGTGAGTTTTAAACGATGAATGCTTTTATTTATTTTTTCTTTCTTTTTCTTCGAATCTTTCAGAAGGAACGTAACTTCTTAGACAAATTTTATGAGCATTATCTAGAACTAGAAGACTCACTATTCTCTTTCGTTCTGCTGATATCTCGAAACGGTATTTTTAAACGAAATGGATCAATAGATCAACGATCAAATGATCGTCAGTAAGTTTTTCTAAAAATTCTAGAAAATGTGAAAAGGAATTAACGAACTCACATTAGGATAATACAACCCCTGCTGAAATTCGAAAACTACCGCTGACAATAATAATATTGCTTGCTCAGAACTGAACTACTCATTCGGTATCATCACTTGGACGACCACCGATTTAGCTGCCTTACAGAGAAAAATAAGGACGATGCTGACTAAGCACAATAAACATCACCCCAAAAGCTCAATAGAACGGACTACAGTGACTATCAAACACAGTGGCGACAATTGGAAATTCAGCAAGAATATGGCGGCTTAGAAGCACAGATTTCAATGCTATGATCTCTTATTCGGAATGCAGATTGGCTCACGTCAAAACGAGACCACAATTGTCGACACTGTGTTTGATAGAGTCACTGTAGAACGGACAGAGCTGCCACGACATCTTGGGGGTAGAGGAATTGTTGATTTGTCCAACCGTATGTCCCAGGAAATTGAAGGACTTTCTGAGGATTTTCTGAGCAAGGCTGCTTCGTCAGAACTTCATCGAGTAGTTTGTGTTGCTGATAGCTCTACGCCGTTAAAGCTACAACAAGATCACTTGGAAACCGTCAACCGTCGAACACTCTGCAGAAAGTAAAATGCAGAAACAGATTGGCAAACCTTTGCATGGAAGGAACCAGAACGAGGTCAACCATGATTACGTCGACATATCTGCGTCGAACTACTGGTTGCCTTCCGGAAAGTTGTTTCCTGAGACAGAGGGCTTCATGCTCGCATCCAGGATCAGGTGATTCCAACAAGAAATTACATGAAATATATCGCCAAGGATGCCTCAGTGGCGGACGATAGCTGTCTTTATGACTGTGCGACACATGAAACTATCCAGCACATCACAGGGGTATGTCAGAAGTTCGCGGGAACGGAGTATAAAAATAGACATGATGCTGTTGTCAAGATTCTTCATCAAGAATTGGCATTAAAACACCAACTTCTAAGTTCGAAAAAGGTTCCTTATTACAATTACCACTTGGATGCTGTATTGGAAAATGAACATCACAAGCTCTACTGGGATCGCACGGTTCTCACAGACTGGAAAATAACCCAGACCTCATATTGCTCAATAAGGATGAGGACAGAGCACTATTCATCGACGTGGCAATTCCAAATATTAACAATCTTCTAGATAGGCACACTGAAAAAATTTCGAAATACAGAGATCTCGAGGAACAAACCAGAAGACAGTGGAAGCTCAAAGATATCAAGACCATCCCTATTGTCATTTTATCTACAGGCCTGATACCGAAGAAACTACTAGAGAACTTAGCTTAATCCTTTTGATATCTGAGATATCTGGGATAAGTGAATGTTCCTCTGGAGAGGAGTGTGAAAGCCGCAAGGCTAAAGTCAGGATTAATTCAGATGCATGCCAGCCGCTGATATGAATATCAACAAAGATCTGAATTGAACTAGCCAATTTGCCATCGTCAGGGCTCCAACTGGAGAACGCTCCATCGAAGAAGAGCAGATGCTGACCATAGTTTCGGTCTCATTTGACCTCGTCAGAGCAACATAGCTTCTTCTCCGATGGAGAACGTTTGGAATTGATGGATTAAAGAACCTGAAGTTCTGCTCGACCGATAGCTGCAAAAATATCTAGGTTCCAACCTGAATCTCAAAGAAGATAAAGAACTCTATTACAAATACGACCCACCTGCAATTCTGGAATCCAAACTACAATAAAACGATACTTTTATTACCGACATGACAATCGAGAAGACTCGACAATCAACTGATTGTGATAATTCAACAAATTTTTTGAATTATTATTGAGACCAATTTTTTTAAATGAGTTTTGGACTAATTTCGAATTTTTTCACACTGGTGTTTTTCAATGGATGGAATTTAGCGAAATGAAACATTTGATGAAAAATTGCTTGACCTATACAAAGTTCAGTTTATTTTGAGCAGTTCTAAATTGCCAGTATATCAGTAATGATAATCAAAAAATTGTGATATAGTTTTCTGGGAATTTTCAAAGTGAAAACGAATTGAGGAATGATGATAATATCAACAAATTCTGGAACAGTTTTACAATAGTATTATCTTATGCAAAACATTTTCAATCATATTTGAAAACTAAGGAATAGTGAAAAAGAAACATATTCAAAAATTCAGGAAACGCAACAAAAATAATATTATTTTAATCCTCAATGAACTCCCCAGATATAGAAAATTCTCCTAATATTGTTGCAATGTAATAAATTTAGATTTCCCTAATAGAAATAGGGTTGAATAACTGCTGATTAATAGAATACAGCAAACAATATTTTCTGATTCATCCTGAATAATAACATCTCTGATTTTTTCTTCAGTTTCCAGAAGTAACTACATGAACCTTATTTTCTGCTTAGGATGCTTATGTGGAATTTTCCTTATTGGGGGTATCTTAACTGCCTCCGAAATCCAAGCCGATTTTTTCAGACCACCCGAATCTGAGGAAGGAATGATGGAGTTTTTTTACGTCCAAGTTTCATACACATTTCACGTCATATTCAACGTCTTCTACCAGATTATAACTTTTCCGGTAAGTTAGATAATTTTCATTTGAATGTTGATAAGTTGCGAACTCCATTCGGCTGGATTCACTGGCACTGACCTTTTGCATTTCGTTAACTAATCTGACCCTCACTTTTCGACCAATTCAATCATTTCTCAGTTATTTATGCATCCGATCTTACTGATCAGTTTAAAAAAATCGAGCACAGAAACGTAGATTCTCACTTCACATGGTACATCCCAAGTCTACCTCTCTTTGTAACAAATCTAGCCCCAATACTCGTATACTACATTCCTGTTGAAGAGTTGTTTTCTCTCTTCAATGCTGACTCTTTGATAATTCTTGAAAAATATCAGGTTTTTTCATCAGAATTTATATTTTTTATTCAATTTCTTATGTTAGGCTTACATTGGTGCCCCTATAAAAAATTTATTATTTGACTAGCCAACACACACTTACGAGCGAGATATCATTTAGATTTGATGATGATTTTCTGTTTCCCACTTTTCCCAGGCAATTTTTTAGAATTTTTCTCGAATATGAACCTTCTGAGAAGTATGAGGAATGTTAAAAAAAATAATAAAACTGCCGGTTCAACAGTTTTAATGTGATGCGATGACAACACAAAACAAGGCAACATTTTTATTTATAAAGATAACTCCTTTCATCTGAGGATGCATTTAAAAGGTCGAATCATTAAATTTTATGAAAACCTTGTTATTGACATATGTTGTACAAGGGGCTAGTCACGAGGAACAGTACATATTCCTACTATTAAAACAGGGTGAGTCTCGTACAAATATTTTGCCTTGGTTTCTATACCTTTGTTTCTGATTCGGCCTGATAAAAAGATATAGCCATTTTAAGTTTTCATAATGGGCAGTGCCATCCCTGGAAAAACCAAATAACCTTCAGAATAACTAGCTGAAACTGTGACACTACACGTTTGTGGATCTTTTAAACAGAGTTGTATTCAGCCAAAGTACTCAATTTTTCAAATTTCACAGATACTTTTCAATTTTTGAACATGAAATTACTCGAAAACTCAAATCCTTCAGCATGCACACATTTCTGTTGTCTTATAGTTAATTTATTTGAGTGCCTTTATGAACACATACAGGGTGTTTCATCATAAACTGGACAAACATATATGGTGCCTAAATGACACCGGGCGAATCACTTTTGCCTTATGACATATACCCCGTTTTCGAAGCATAATCGAGATATAGGGTGTTCAAAGTCGTATTTGAGCAATATTCGAATGAGTGTGGTCAGTTATGTGTAAACCTAAAAATAACGGTTTCTGGTCTGGTCACATCTGAGTATTTTTGAGTGTTCAATTCAGAAAAGATGAAGAAGTCCGAAATTTTTTTTTCAAAATGGCGGAAAACCTTCAATGTTCGTGATTTTTTTCTCCGGTTGCCAAATTAAATTTCATTTTCTGAATGAACACAATTTTCGAACAATTTTTTTGAAGAAATTTTTTCATAAATCGAACACAACTTTTTTTTTACATATCTGCACCGAAAAAAAAAATTCACCGGAAATTGTTGAAATGTTTCCCGATTATACTTCCTTTTATACCTAACACGAATATGGAAACAGAATCGAAAAATATCAAAACGTTTCTTTACTGCAGCCGACCAAATATCTCGTAGGAACATCTAACATAATAAAAAACAAAAAACTGGTTTGGCTCTGGTGTGAATTTCACAGCTCTGAACTATAATTTTGGTCACAACAAGCCGCCGAATCCTCTAATTTCAATTGGGAAAATCCTGGGCACAATATCATGAAACTATGAAATAGCTGTGTGACGTGTAGAGTTGACACTTATCTACTCTTGATCCTTATACTGAATTAAAGGAAAAATTCATGGTCATTTGTTCACCTGAGTAGCGAGTAGCTTCTATACGTGGTAGGAATACGAACAGTTCCTCTTCACACACACTATATACTAGAAGAATGGCAAAAGTCTAACATTCAAACAAGCGTGCAGAAAAATGTAGATTATGATCTCTTCGAATGACGAAAATCATAATTTTTCATCTTTTTAGAATAATAGTTGTTGTAACAAAGAATTAAATCAAGTTCAATACTCACTTTTTAAATGTTCCTCAAAAGAACAAAATTTTTTCAGGTTGAAAATATCAATTCATTTTTCAGAGTACGAAATTGTTCAGGACAAGTGTGGAGCAGCCGAAGTATTGGGGTGTTTTCGACAAGTATTTGTATTTTGTTCCTGAATAAAGTCAATTCAAATCTAAACTGTTTGTCATTCAAACTCTTCCAAGATGATCAATATTGATCATACTATATAGTATTGTTCAATTTTTGTTGCAGGGTAAGGAAGTGGAATTTATGAACATGACGAAAGATTTTCATGAATGAGAAAACATCAATAACCATTGAAATTTTTTTTTTCGCATTTAGCTTATGAGTTACTATAAGAAAGCTCTGGAGTATATCTCATTGAAGGTTATACATTATACATATTCATATAATCTCTTTTCCCCTATTCCTCCTCCCCCTATTCAATCTGGGAGGACTCTGTATCTTCCGAAACTCTTTTGGAGTTTTCACTCCCAGGCTCTGAAACAAAATCAGTTAAAAACTTGAAATAATTGATTTGCTCCTGCGTAAATTCTTGCACTTATTCGTCAGGAGCAAATCAATTATTTCAATCTTTCAAATGATTTTGTTTCAAAGACTGGGAACTGGGAGTGAAAACCCCAAGAGTTTCAGAAGATATAGAAAAGAAGAAACAACTATTTTTCAATATAAATACATGTGTCTTAGTTGTTGCGGGAAAAAACCTGGTGCCAAAATATTTTATAGTCAAAGTTGTATATTATAATCAATAACTTCTAACACAAATAAAAAATATATTAAATGAAATTCAACCATAAAAAATTAAATTAATACATTTACATATATAGGGGTGTCGGTAATGTGAAAAATCCAATATCATCTGTATTCATATCGTACTCCTGATAGAAAACAACATTGTTTTCTTCGCAGTGGTCTTTCCAGAAATCCATCTTCTTTTTCGGCAACTCATTGTTCCACGCCTGTAATAATTTCAATGCAAAACGTAAAATTAAAGATGTTTATAAATTTACCTTTCTTGTATGCTGAATCCATTCTTCCATCAAAATGATTCCGTACTTCTTAGCTGCAACGTCGGCCTTATTTAGCCATTTCCGAGCCTTTTTTCCCTGATTCCTTACGTGATGATAGTATGCCTTCAATACATATAGTCTGAAATTTAGAATTTTTCTTTAAAGTGAAACCTTTTATATTATACGCTTCGACATTTCCTCACTGCACCCACTCTCTGCATAAAAAAACTTTAAGGTTCGTTTGAAGACGAACCTTATAGTTGACGGCTCTGAAGAGTTTTGAAGAAATTTATTATAATGATGAGTTGAGAGGAGAACGGTGAGATTTTCTTTTTTTCAATCGATTTAACCCATCTCTCAAACAATGTCTAATTTATTCACACAACTACTACAAAAACTAATGCACAAGGACTTCCCCTAATTTATTTATACACTCATTAATTCACTTTCACTGCTTTGCCCTTTATAACTTTTCAGGAATTTTCTGTTCACTCGGGTCTGTTCAGAATACTAACTGCCCTGGGGACCACCGTGCGTATCTTTTATATCGATACGCCCCCGTTCCAGGCTATCCAGGAGCTTTCGTGTTATTCGCGATATTTTTGAGAGGCGGCAGAGGCGTATTCAGGGGATTTGGACATTACGCTGTCCCCTCCTTAGGAAGATTGGTTCTCGGACACCCTGGTTGGTGTGACTGAATCTAGAAGCGTCTCCCTCTCTGCAGCATCCTTGTTGTTGTGAATAGCATTCCCTACTCTTCTCCTTCGCCGTCTGACTGGTCGGGTTAAATGTGCATATCAGTATCTTCGTTCCCGATCTATTGAAAATGACCTCTAGCATCTTTAAAACGAATCTCCAGATGAATCGATTTAGACCACAATCCAACTTTGGCACGGCTAGCTTCTTCACCTTCAACTTGGCGAGTTCACCCCTTAGGTTCAACGAGGGCTACGTTCGCCCAGTAAACACCGGTACAGAGCGAGTCGAACGACAACTATTAACACTTTTTATTCTGAAACTTCGTGCCCGAACGACACGGAACAAAAAGTGCTTATAGAGTCTACTGGCCGAACGCACCTAAGGTATCCCACATACCTAGGTTTGTTATAAGAGAATCTCTTTTATTGGTTACCAGGTAGAAAAAGTAACGCCGGTATCAGAAAGCCTAGGACTTTTTCCTGGGACGAGGCTGTTGTTCGAACAGCTCAGGGCTCAGGTACAGGGCCAAATTTCTTACTGAAAACGAATGCTTTTCCTCTCGTAATCCTGCTTTCCCAGTTCCTCATAGTTTGCCATGAATTGGTCGAAACTCATCTCATCCTGTTCCACTTTCTGGGTGATCGTCCTTCCCAGATTGGTTTCGTCGTGTTTGTCATAGTCCGCCTTGTATTTCGCCAAACGATTCATATGAAGGACTCGTTTCTTTCACCTGGGTAGTTTTTGGATACGGTACACTACTTCGTTGATCATTTTTATCATCTTGTATCCAGTCCTTTTGTAATTCAGGTGATAATCCTCTCTTTCACTGGGGGTTTAATAGCTAGACCAAGTGTCCAACATCGAAACCACCTTCCGCAGCTTCATTCGGTCACTCGCTATTTGAAGGTTCTGCCTCATGAATGTAGTGCAGCCTACAGCTGCTCACGTAATCCTCCCAGCTATCTTCATTTCGGACTTATATACATACAAACTCCAGGTCACACGCCAACCTTATTTCTCGAACGAACATATTACAGGCTGGTGCCTCTCCTGTCGATCCTTGTAGTAACGATCCGACGATCCGTAGATCGTGGCGAATAGAGAAAGGTGCCTGTTCCAGTCTCTTTGATGATCAGAGACCACTTTAGTTAAATATATTCGATTCATTCATTCGACCATGCCATCTGACTCTGGGTGAAGGGCCGTTATCCTCGCCTTTTTGATTCCAAGCAATTCACATACATTCTAGAACAGGCTGGACTCGAAGTTCAGTCCTTGATCGAAGTGTAGCTCTAGTGGCACACCAAACCGGCTAAGAATCACTTTGATCAGCATATCCGCCACGGTTGAGGCCTCTTGGTTTGGAATGACATAAGCCTCAACCCATTTGGTGAAATAGTCCACCGCCACAGAAATTTTCGATTTCTGGGAATGGGCCAGCAATATTGAAGGCGACTCGATCCAGAGTACGTACGTTATACTGCTTCATCGGCACACGTCGTGTAGTTTCTCTAATATTTCTGCTTTGGAATTATCAGCTGGTTTCTGGCTGTTGTACCCTCCGCATTGTCGATGGTCCTCTTCAACAGTGTGTCCCTCAAAAAGATGGAATTCCACTGTGCCTAGAAGGACTTCACCCTAGGATTTAAATGACTAAATTTTTTCTATCCTTATGGTCTCTGTTCTTTTTCTTTCATCTATCTTCAGTTCTGGGCAAACCTTCTCTTGCTTTAGGGATTGCGGCAGCCAGTTCGAATCCATGATGATGGATTCAATGCATCAACATTGACATGTGTTTTCCTTTCACGGTGTCTTAATTTAGCCAGCTTTTTACAGTTGCGCTGGATATGACCTGTCTCGGTGTCATTCCAGCATCTAGGTCCTATATTTCGTTGCTCCCGGAGAACTCGGCGTAATATCATCTCTGGCTATGGCTTCATCAACTTGATCTGTCCCCTGTACGAATCTTGTTTAGGCGCTTCAAATTCAACTGCATGAGCCAGGGCATCCAACCGCAGAGTCTGCTGGGTCTCCATATCTCTCAACCCACCGGCGAAGGTCTGGATACCAAGTTGTTCCAAGAAACTATCAGGTGCTTTGGATGGTCCAGTCTAACTAATCTTGCTATATCTCCTACGAATTCTTGCAAGGTGTCTACATTTTTCTGATGACAACTCTGGATCTGTGCGTGATACCTACACTTGATGGAGGTGTGCGTCACACCATCTCATCTACAGTTTACTTATCAAAGCTTCGTAATTCCCTTGTTGACTTGGAGGGACAATCTGAAGAATCGAGGGACAATCGAAAGAATATGTCGATAAATCTGAATGATACATCTCCCCTTGGTGCCACAATCAAGGCTGTCGCTTTATCCTCCTCGTCCCAACCATTGGCAATGACTGCTGTTGCAAATTGCTTTTGTTAAGTGCTCCAATTTGATTGGCCATTAAAGGCTGGAGGTTGGATCTTCATTCGCCCTGGTTCACTCCTATCTTCCAGCTCAACATAACAATATTTGTTGAATTTCCTGCTCAGTCGCCAGAGTTTTCACATGTTCTTCAAATTTTTTCTCCATATTTTTTCTTCTATATCACCTGATCGTCCTTCAGTGTTTCCAACTCTGTCTTTAAAGTTTCCAATCTTTTCTTCCACGTTTCCAATCCTGTTGTCCAGCTTAGATTAATTGCTCCTCACTCATTTTCAATGAATATCATTCTTTTTGTGTTTTCCTGCAATTTCAAGCTCATTCGTTCAAAGACTGGCTTGAAAAATTCCACAATGGCCTGGTCCATTTTCTATGTGCGAGCAATGTATACCTAGCTTACAGTAAAGGGACTCCAAACAGATTGTGAAAGGGAACCGAGTTACCATAGTCTCACTCACTCTGAAACGCATGCATAGTGCTCTCGCGCTCACACTCACGGCTAAATAATTTTTATGTTTAAGGGATGTTTGGTCACTACTATTTGACTGAATGATGAAATATAACTTTTTTATTGTTACTTCAATGACATATATTTCAATATCAGACATGTGAAAATAAGTGAAGTTTTTTATCTTTTGTGCAGCTTAAAAGCGTCTGGCAAGAGTTTTGGCCCATGGAAAGTGTCTCCAACTCATAATATAACTTCAGAATATATTCTTTAAAACATATGTAAAAATCAGCCATGTGAAAATAAGTTAAGTAACACTTATTTTTAGTTAACTTTGCCATCTGGTATCTACCCAGGTGTCACTAGGCAAGCTCCACAAGTTCGCAGGTATTCAAAGCACATGAGACTCTACTGAGATCCAACAGTTTCATCTGTGTGAAAATAAGTTATGTCTGGTCGCTCTAGGATCTTACTCTATTTAGAATATTCCACAATTTAATCAACATGGCACTCACCACCTGACACCAATGTAACGTTCTCGGGGTTAATTAAATTGTTTTCATTCCAGAACCTCCAATTCATTTACACAACTACTGCACTTATTTTTGTTCAAAGTCTTATTCTAATACTCTCTAGTTTATTTACACACTTTGCAACTCTTCGGAAATTCTCTGTTCACTCGGGTCTGTTCAGAATACTAATTGCCCTGGGGTTGAGGTCCACCGTTCATATCTTTTATATTGATACGCCCCGGTTCCAGAGCGTATCGGCTCCCAGCTAGCCGAGAGCTTTCGTGATACTCGGGATGTCTTCAAGCGACGACAGGGGCGTATTCAGGGGATTCAGACGTTAGACGTATAACTATTTTGTTAATGGGTGCAAATCAGTCGTAGAATTCTTTAACTGATGGAGAAAAGTTTATTACTCGAACTCACTTTGATCGGTGAACTTCCATGAATTTGCTTTCGTACTGGATGAACTTTATCAGTGCCGTTACCACATCATTCAATTTTCTCGCTTCTTTTATATTGCTCTGAAATGTGAGGAATTGTTTCAGTTAAATAGTAGTATATCTTCGTTGCTGGCCCACTAGCCATACTGATATGCACTCATATCAAAATTGTCTACAAATACTTCGTGAAATACAGGTATTGCCTAAATGAATAAACTTAACTACACCGATGGAGAACATTTTTGTAGCGTTCAACCCGGATGAAAAGATCTCTGTTCTTGAAACGTATAGCGCTTTGACATCAGCACTCCGAAAAAAATATAACTGGCAACCCATGTGGTATTACACTTTACTTGAATAAACTTTTGGCTGCATTTTGAAACAACGGAAATTCAACGTGAGGGTAAAAGTAAAAGTTTTTTGCTGTTAGTCGAAAAAGGAATTTGAGGTGAAATTACTCAATATTGGGTGAGGATTTTGATTTTTCTGAAGTTGAGATATATCTTACGCATCTGGATATCAGCAATCTTTGTGGATGACAAATGTCAAAATATTTACAGCGTGTTGGTCATAAGGCTGATGAGAAAACTGGCTATTACAAGATCCTTAAGATAAACATAAAAGTATTTCATAAATTATTTGAATATTCAAAAATTGAGAATCAGCTGCAATGAAAATTATTTTTTCGTCAATCTGAACAAAAGATAACATTTTACGTATACTTCATTCAAATTTATTTTAGCAGTCGGTTGGCCATGAAATAATTTTCTCAAGTTTTTGTAACTAGAACGAAGTTAGGTTGGCACTCATGAAATGTCGTTAATGTCATAACGCCGTTGCCACAACTAATATAAATTTTTATTACGAAAATTCGAAAATGTCGAAAGTGATTGAAAAAAGAGACAGGGTTTCAGGAAGTGCTATTTAGAATTCAGGTCCGCTCATTCGAATAGTTATACCCTAATATTCTAAAATCCACAATACGTCGGACGGTAGCGAACATATTCAATGTAAGTGAATTTATATAATGTTTCATCTGAATCTAAAAGACTTATATTTCAGCTGAATATTACCTCAATCAGAAAGATTGTGAATGAAGAGGATGACAAAGAATTTCCTTCTCTTGGGAGACCCAAAAAAGTGGTGGCATTTGAGAATTTTATGTTTGAGTGCATTAATGCGAAAAGTTTACTATAGGATTTTCGATGAATGTCATCGTAGAATAAGTTCTCGAAAATTGATTTTTCTATTTTTCATTTGACTTGTCCTATACAATGTAAATGTCTTAAGGTACTAATAAATACCTAATTATTATTATTACATCAATGTATTGAGATGAATAGCCACAAATACGCGCAAGTTGCCCTGTTACTTGTTTATTCATGTGAAATTTTTGTTCAACGGTGCATCTTAACTTGAAACTTCCTTTAATTCCTTTTACTTATATATTGATGCAAGATGATTTTTGTTGAACAATTTAACATTTTGTAATTATCTGTTAATTCCTTCGGGAGATACCCATTCCCAACCACTGCATCATATGCATTTCATCTTCGGGTTAATATTTTTGAAATCTACAAATGATGTAAGCCAAAGAAGATAACGAACATTAACTCTCCTCAAGCTAGTGCATATTATGATATTATACTGATCTCTTATATTTTCCATGCAAATAACTGGATTTGGTATGCCTTCAATCAGTTTGTATAAACTTCAATTATGTTCGTCACATATTTTCCGAAGAGATTCGACATTTTGATAAAATACGTAATAACAGAAACTTTTACGTAGAACGGGCAACATAGCGATGATTTAAAACCCAAAAATGTTTTGACAAGCTTCATAACCTCACATTTTCGTACTATACAGAGTGAAATGTGTCAAATTTCCATGGCCAACCGACTGCTAAAATAAAATTGAATGAAGTATACTAATTTCCGGACGAAAAGTCATCTATTTTTGAAGGCGAGTACTTTTCGTACTGATTTACTTTTGGTCCGCATATTCGTCACTAAGCAATATCCCGGGGTGATTGAATCAATTTTGTGAATACAGAATTTGATGAAAACAAAAGTGCCTGTGACAATAGCTGTTATTTTCTGTTGTCAAATTAATTCCCTGAGGGGAAGTAGTACATACGATTCTAGATCAAGACGATCGACAATGGTTGCTTTACGGATGATACCACAAATACGAAGATGTGTCACATCTTTGAGCAATAGCCTGAATTACGTACTGAGTCAGTTGAAAAGTAGCCATTACCAAGTGAGAGGTAATATTAGGAATATTGAATAATTTTCAGTTATTCCTGAATTTCAGCATAAATTTGGCATATATCGCTATGAAAATCACAGCAATATATAAAGAATTGAATCGCCGATGTCGCCCCGTCGGCGTCGTAATTTCTATCGCAATATGTGGAAAATCCGTCGAAAAATGATTGTGAAAACAAGTTTTATTGCAACTGATGTTCAAGTTTTTTTCTCATGAAGAAACAACTAAATTGGAAAAAAAGAGACGGGGTGACATCAAGACGTCCTTTAACATCAATTTAAAAAAAAATTAAGGCTTCACGTAAGAAATTGAAAGCGTAAATTAGAAACTACTGAATGCCGTTTTTGAATGGAGATTCTTGAGGTATTACTGCCCCTTAAAGGTAAACGTCCACAGTTCCGCATCGTAAGCAACACACGGATTACATCGAAAGTATTTTAGAACGCTTTGCATAAAAACTCATATAAGCGTACGCTTGATTATTTTAATGCGATCCGTGCGTTGCGTACGATGCGGAACTGTGGACGTTTACCTTATAAAATCGGCTAGATTTTACCAGTGGATTAGGTACGTGATCTGAATGTTAGTACTCACTTTAATCAAGAATGGGTAATGATAGCGATATGGATAACAGCCTCTCGCAGACATGAAATTTTTAGTTTTGCAACTGTTTAGTTGCAGAAGTGAGTACAATGCATTTATATGGGGCCGCGCAGACATGCAACTGAAAAGATTTACGATCGAATAGTTTCAACCTCGACACAAACTAAACGATTGCGTGTGTGTGCGCACTCGACCCGCTTGCAATCAAACTGTTGCTCAGCTATCGCGAAACTGAAAAGTTGCATGTCTGCGACAGGCCTTACACATCACCAGAGCTCAGATGAGGCCATAAAACGGGTAACTTCATTCATAAAGGTATGTGAGGTCGACGAAAAAATGTAACAAGCACCTCGGCAAAAACTGTCTATACTCTATAGTGTCTCGCCTGCTTGCTATACTCGGCTGCGATCAATTTGCAGGCTCGACTCTAATAGACAGTTTTTCGACCTTGGTACATGAATAACTATATCATAAATCATATTCAGTATGCAAAATGAAAGATACTTATTTTAATGAATATTAATGATTATTTACCTTATTAAGCTGCATAACAGCTAATGCATACTAATCAAGTGATACCTCTTCAGTTATATAATTATATAGCAGATGAAGAGATCACTCAGGGGCGGATGGGCTACCTCGAACCGGCCCGGGAATTTTCTTCCAGACCGGCCCACTTCAAGAACGAAAAAAGTTCTTTTAAGGTGGGGGTTCAGTGGAGTAGCTAGCATGAGTTACCATGAAAAAAAAAATTTGATGAAAAGCCCCTAAAGATGGCACCAAAAGCAATTTTCAAATGTTTTCTTACAATTCAGAAAAGTGTCAAAAAACTGAGCAGACATTTTGTGGGAGCGAAAAGGCGATGAAAAAATTGGCCATGTTCCCGTATAATTGCAAGGGATATTAAAGAACATCTCTAAAATCGTTTCGCTAGAATTTTTTTTTCTTATTCAAACAATACTTTCGAGAAATTAATTTTTGATTTCCTGCTTTAAGTTAAAGTTTTCACCTAGTTGGCGGATAGCATGCAGACATTATAGGGAAACACCAAAAAATTGGTATATAGAACAACTACTCAATTTGATTTTTGTACCTTTTCTGGTTTCTAAGAAAAAAATTAAACTTTTCTTTTCATATGCTTTCTTCAGGAAGCTGTATATAAACATGGGCTGCTCAAAAAAAATATATATTATGTATATGAAAGACCCACTGTTTTTCGACTATAAATCGACCCTTAAATTAATTACTTCCTTACAATCTGCACTATGTTAGTTTTATATTTATTTCAATCCATTTTATTCCAAACAACTCTGAGTAAATAGAATCAACGGAAAATTTATCTATGTTGTCTATAGGTATGGTTGAAAAAATGAAAATTTTCAAATTTTCTCACATTTGACATCAAGTATTTTTTGAACCATACACAACATGGATGCATAGTTTCGATTTAAAAATTTCCTATAGCGAGCAAGCTTCTGTCAAATAATATTAACCCATAATAACCTAGTGTTACACATATGTAACGCAAATTTCACTGGCAAATCTCAGGCCCGGATCTACGATTTTTTCTGACCGGGGCAAATATTCATGATGGCGCCCCCCCCCCCCCCCTCTAAGGTTCGTAGGAAAAATCTAATTGCATATTCGTCATCACTTTCAACCCGAGTTTTTTTCGCTAGTTCGAGGTCGTATAGATTACGAATATGCAATTAGATTTTTCCTAAGATGAGTACTTTGGGAAAAAAATCAGTCATATTTTTTTCCCATTGTTCCATCAAAAGATATTTTTTCTCATTGTTCCATTAAAAGTTATTCTTTTCCCAAAATACTCCCAAAAATTGCATAAATAAAAAAAAATTAAAAAGTTTGTATTTACAAGAATGTCGTTTGCAACCCGCCATCGTCTATCGTTTTTACCCGCGCTTCATGAACGAAATTATTCCGAACAAAATTTATTTTTGTAACTACATATATCGACCCGGATCATTTTACATATTAATTCAAGGTAGATCACGAATATGCAATTAGATTTTTGGAGGATCAGTATTTTGAGGAATAAATCACTTTTAGTGCAAAATTTCGGAAATATTGGTCAACTTTGAGGAGCTGTAGCAGCTAGAAAAAAGGCACTAGTCATATGCTGTTTAATTTTTTGGTGATGAATTGGTTCTTTGCAAATATAAAAATCCACACTTCATTCATCTATCCCGAACGGATCAGATTTTATGAATTTTTCCGCGAAGGTCCAAAATTTCCGATTTTCCATCGACCATAACTTGAAAAGGAATTTTTTTTTAAATATCTGTTTGCATATTCGTGTTCTACGCCCTCGAATTAGTGTACAGAATGAATTCGGTTTTGATCGGAGACCAAAAATATTCTTCAGAAAACCGCCCACTTTGTATATATTTCATTTTGTGAAAACATTTAAAAAAAACTCAATTTCGTGAAACTTTTGTATAAAACATTTTTTTGTACCTCTCTTAGTAACAAAGTTAAAGGGGGGCTCAAATTATGGTGAAAAACTCGGTACATCTATGGAAAATTTGAAAAAATTTCGATCTTACCAATTTCCACCAAAATTGGTGTTTTTACTAAGGCATAGATTACGAATATGCAAACAGAATTATGCTGAAAGGATTAGTTTTTATGTTATGGTCTATAGAAAATCGGAAATTTTGGCCCTTAGTTCCAGATGAGAAGGCGATGAGTCGGCAATTCCCCAGGCAAAGAAATTACTGCTTGCGACGCAGTGTAAACATATCAGATCTTTCAACCTATTTCACCCAAGTGTGGCGGTCATTCGTAGATGACTGAATAATATGCAGTTAATTGATCCCTCATTGATTTTAAATATTTTAGGCATAGTGATGGTTTATCATGTTTCCATTCTACAGTTTCCATTTTAGCACTAGGAAATTAATTTTTTCCGAGAAAATCAAAAGTAAAAAAATTTCAACCTCTGGTTGATTTTGGCGCCCCCTTAGGCTGGCGCCCGGGGCAAGCGCCCCGCTTGCCCCCCCCTAGATCCGGGCCTGGCAAATCTATTTTATTTCTCAGTAACTGTAGCTATTAGCGTTACATATATGTAACAGTTGTAACACCATTTTTCTCAAACAAAAACTATACAATTTTCAAACAGAAATTGAGTTGTTTTTGTTTTGTACACTCTATAAAGAATATTTATTCAATTAGAATAGTGATCATAACTCAGGTTATTAAGGGTTAAATAAAGTAATAAAGTAAAGTTTGGTAGTGTGATATTAAAAACAGAGGTTTAATATCACATAACTAAACTTTACTTTCACACCCCGTGTCCCATGGACTGGCAACTTAAAACATTCGTATAAGGTAAGTTCAGCATAATAATCATACAATCACGTGTAGAGTTTGTTGCAACTTCTGTATTTCATTACGTTTCAAGCCACCCTGTTTATGCCAGTTGTTCAGGAATAATTAATTTTTTCAATGTTATTTTCAAAACTTATTGAAACATATATTTATTGGTAGTTTTCCCAACATTCATTTCGAATTGGTTTTTAATATTTGTAAAAATAAAAATATCGACGTCAAATATGTTCCGCCGAAGACAAAAAAATGGTACGAACTGACCAGCCCTCTGGCCCAACAATCGACCGGCCCACCGGGAATCTTCCCGGTTTCCCGGTGGTCCCATCCGCCCCTGAGATCACTACTTACACTATTCAACTTCTGCACAATGAGTAATATGAATCCTTCCAATATGTACAGCAAGGAGAGAACGGTCCTTACGGTCATGGGTGACAAATTATTCATACAGTATTTGATATATTGTGCGAATCGTGCAGCTCTTTCCCAGTGTTCGTTTCGAAGACACCTGAAGTATTTGAAATGAATGAAATTTTTGGTTTTTCATACGATTTACCATTCTTTTGTTTGATCAGATAATTCATTGATCTAGAGAGCCATCATTGAATTTTCCAAGACTAACGAATAAACATACCAAAGCCACATCAATATTGTGAGACGTTTAGTGCCATCGTCATTTTTAAGATCTACACTTTCAATGGCTTGTATTTCCAGAAAACTCATACATTGTTGATAAGGAATTATACAATATCCCACCTCCATGTGGAAAAGCAAGGACTGCGAATGGAACCACATCTGACCTGTAAAATATTGATTATGTCCAGTAAAGAGGTCCCTTCATTGTCAACAGAATTGCAGCAACATCGATATTAATTACTGAATTGATTATGTGACGATTGTTTATATTGAGTCAATAATATTGATGAAAAGAATGTTGCACATTTTCTACAAATATTGAATAAATATATTTGACCATGTAATGACAATGTTTCGTAGGAAGAATTCGATATTTTACTATCTATCATGTTTATGTCATGGAAAACACTCAACAAAACATTGTTCTTGAATTTTTACTTTTTTCAATTTACTTCCGATAAATTCTACGCTTGAGCTGAGAACACAGGAACAGCTGGACAAATATAGGAAGCAATGAATCATACCGACATTTGTGCGATATGGCACAGCAACTCTTATTGCTTTCCTTGCAAGCCTAGACATGTGCGCAGACTAGTAGCCGATATTCGAAATTATCATTCAGTATTATCTATATTGGGCACAGCTGCTACAGTGTAAGAAAGTTAGTTCATAAGTAAAATTTTCGAATATTTTTATGTGAAATTATGCTCGTGTTGAATTGCATTGCCTTCAACAATAATGCAGCACATTAATTAGTACTTGTTTGGACCCTTGTATGTTCATATTATAGAACTTCCAAAAACAAATATAAAGCCACTGGATTGTGTTGCCCCAATGGCAATGTAAACGGGCAAGTATCAAAGAATAGTTCTCGACAATAAAAAAAAACTATTTGGAGAAGGTAAAGATGAAGTTGATACCTGAAGTATCATCGATATTATCTGAACAGAATTCCAGTTCCAGGAGAAGACTAGCCGCTTCTTGAAGAAAAAGTTTTCCCAGAAGAACTGTCACCAAGCTGGAGGATATCTCTAACAATTTATCTGTTTCGTTGAGAGAAGCCGCCAATCGAACTATGATATATCCCAGATGTATACTGTAATCCAATTCTGATCTATTCAACCTGCGATATCAAATAATTTGTGTTATTAATTTCTTTCCTTTTGACGTTTAAAAATGACATCATTCAACCAATAGCGACAAGGGTAATTCGATGTTCATCTACTCGGTGAAATAAAAAATTTTAATTCACAAGTGAAATAACATAATACAAGCATGAGTGAATAAACGTCATCTTGGTCTAGTTGCTATGGATTGGACAATGCCCTATAGCAAAAATCAATCGAAGCGATACCTTTCATCTCATTTCGTAAATAAGATAATTCTTTCGAAATTGCTATTGTTTAAATCCTAATCGAAATAAAATTTTGTATACAACACATAAGTTATAAATATCCCAAAAAACGTACTTGTCCTTTGGGGTCGTCGATAAAACTTTATTCTCATGAATGAACACTCACTTGTATCAAAATAACTATTGTTGTATTAAATAATTGATCGTTTGGAATTGTGTTAACCTCATTCATTCATTCATTGCTGTATCCCGTTGCCGGGAATGAATCTACAAAAAGACGAAAAAGGGAGAAAACAAAAAGAAAAGTAAAAGAAAGGAAAAAGAAAAAAAAAAGGAAAAAGAAAAAAAAAAGGAAAAAAAAAAGGGGCGAACAGACTTATAATATTTCAGGGCTAATTGCGACTGTGTGCTCTCCTGTGACTGTAGAGTCCCAACCGTAACCTACATATCCTACCACACTCCGGGCATGGATAGTCACCAACCAGATCTGGCCGCCGCTGTATCCTTCTCGAGTCTTCATTATAACTGTATACCAAAGACCTCGACTGTGACCTGTCTAATGCTAGTTGTTCCCAGTTATGATTGGCATTAACTGATTTTAGGGATTGATGTAGTGTATCCTTGAACCGCTTGTACTGGCCTCCTGGTTTCCGGGCTCCCTCAATGAATTCGCCATATAGAGCTATTTTGGGGAGTCTTGTGTCTTGCATCCTCAGAATGTGGCTGCTCCATCTCAGTCGGGCCCTCGTTACTTGAGTCTCAATTGTTGTACAACTCGCGCGCTGCAAGACGTCTGCATTTGAAACTTTGTGGAACCATCTTATGTGCATTATCTGTCTTAGATGACGTTGTTGCGTTTGTTCAAGCTGTTTAATATGTCGCCTGTAGGGCGTCCAGCTTTCGCTTCCGTAAAGAAGCGTTGGGAGGACCACTGCCTTGTAAACAGCTGTCTTGGTCTTCAGATTGAGGTCGTGATTTTGAAACACTCTATCCTTTAGCTTCCAGAATGCCCGTGATGTCGAATTGATTTATTAAGTCAAATATAATAAGACGTTTCGGGTTCGGGCCCTTTTTCAAACTGGTGGAATAAATATACCAACAAACAAAATAACTATTATTATTCAACCCATAGCAACAAGGGTAAGCTTTGATCCGTTTAGTGAAATATTTTTTTTTATTTACACAACGCATTAGTATGTGCGATCCGCTTCTGAAATGCAACGAAATTGATTAATTTCGGAAACACCTATGGCCGCTTACATAATCAAACCTAAAGTCGCTTTAATTTTAAAGCTTCCTTTGACAATACTAACGGCCGGTTTCATAATCAAACCTAAAGTCCCTTTAATTTTAAAGCCGTTTCATAATCAAACCTAAAGTCACTTTAAGCTTAAAGCTTCCTTTAATGTCATTTTTAGTAGGGATAAAGGAAGCTTTAAAATTGAAGCGACTTTAGGTTTGATTATGAAACCGGCCGTAAATTTTATTATGAAACCGGACGTAAAAATGACACTAGACAAAGCTTTAATCTCAAAGTGACTTTAAATTTGATTATGAAACTGGACGTAAATCAATATGCATGGAAAGTAACTTTAATCGGAAAAAATTGTGGGTGGTGCAAGACGAATATGAATGTCGCATTACAGAGGATCGACATCATCTGACAAATTTTATTTTTGCTCCATTATCGGTATGACTCATATGGTATACCTAGAGGCAGATGTTCATAAATTAATTCCGAAAATTAAAGTTATGCTCTTCATTCGAAAATGTAAATACAGGGTGAGTCTTTGACTCTTATAAATATTTCATATTTCAACAGTAGATATTCTTGGGGTCAAAAGAAACACTTTTTTCTTTATCATTTTTTACATATCGGCTGTGTTTGAAACATACAGGCTGTTGAAAAACCATGAAAAACTATTATTTTTAGTTTTATCTCGAAATAGTGATATTTTCCTAACAAGTGTGGTGGAAAGTTATACTTTTGCGCAAGACACTGCGGTCAAGCTGTCGAGTGAATTTTATGATCGGCGCATAGACGGCATAGAGAAATGCTAAAATTTTATGATTGATGCGACTCTACAATATTTGCGTGCGGAAAAGTAGGTACTACTTTCCAAACGTAAATGCATGTGGAAAGAAATAGGCTTTCGAAACGCTAGTAGGAAAATAGTTTTTCATTTATTTGATAAATCTTTTACGAACACAACATATCACCGACGTCTTTCAGTTTTACAGACCATTATGAAAACTTGAAATGATGAAATGGCTATATCCTTTTTTAGGGTCGAATCGGAAAAAATGGAATAGGAAAAAAAAATTTCTTTGGACCTGAAGAATCTACTGTTAAAATATTTGTACGAGTCGAAGACCCACCTTGTATACTCCCGGCGCACAATTTGGAAAGTGAAAGTACTTACTTCCCCATAAAAACTGTCATGTACAGTTTACAAACTGCCGATAATTCAGCACTCTCAACTCTGTTTGTTTTTCTGTAGCAAAACCGTAAAGCGTGCACTTCTAGCGCTATACTCATTGAACGTTTTCTTCTGCATATCACTATGGTTATCAGAGTTGAAAAGCAATCACAAATCCTGATGAAACTCGTTTGAGCGTTCAGTGCTCTATAAAGAGCTTTAAGGGCTATAAGTTCTGCCATTTTCCATTTCCCTGCAGCCTGAAACAAACTCATTATTACCTCAAGTGAAGTACAAACCGTAGACAACAATTCCGTAGAATTAAATACAGGACTCCATTTTGACGCTCCACCGAGGTCTGATAAAAGGTTGTACTCACCATAAGAACTTCTGCATACATATTCAGTGTTTCTGAAATATCGTTATAATATTCACATATGCTCTTACTCAATCTTTTTGTGTGCAGCTCGGGGAACATGTAAAAAGTTAGCATTTTGTCAAGTTTTGCTCTAGCTGAAGCAATGGCTCGTTTTATTTTGTTTTTGGCGAACTTCAAACCTGAAAATTGTCATCGTCAGTTCAGTACATCTTTACTCCATTCACATTTATTTTAGCAGTCGGTTGGCCATGAAATAATTTTCTCAAGTTTTTGTGACTAGAACGGAGTAAGGTTGGCACTCATGAAATGTCGTTAATGTCATAACGCCGTTGCCACAACTAATATCAATTTTTATTACGAAAATACCGAAAGTGATTGAAAAAAGAGGCAGGGTTTCAGGAAGTGCTAATTAGAATTCAGGTCCACTCATTCAAATAGTTATATTCTAAAATCCACAATATGTCAGACGGTAGCGAACATATTCAATGTAAGAGAATTTATATAATGTTTCATCTGAATCTAAACGACTTATATTTCAGCTGAATATTTCCACAATCAGAAAGACTGTGAATGAAGAGGATGACGAAGAATTTCTTTCTATTGGAAGACCCAAAAAAGTGGTGGCATTTGAGAATTTTATGTTTGAGTGAATTAATGCGAAAAGTTTACTACCAGGATTTTCGATGACTGTCATCGTAGAATAAGTTCCCGAAAATAGATTTTTTTATTTTTCATTTTACTTGTCCTATACATTGTAAATGTCTTGAGGTACCAATAAATACCTAATCATCATTATTATATCAATGTATTAAAATGAACACCCACAAATACGCGCCAGCTGTCCTGTTAATTGTTTATTCATGTCAAATTTTTGTTCAAAGGTGGAGTTCATCTTGACCTGAAACTTCCTTTAATTCCATTTACTTATATTGATGCAAGATGATTTTTGTTGAAGAATTTAACATTCTTATAATTATCTGTTAATTTTCCCAACCACTGCATAATAAGCATTTCATCTTCGGCTTAATATTTTTGAAATCTACAACTGATGTAACTTATTCAAACTTTTGCCAAAGAAGATAACGAACATTAGCTCTCCTCAAGCTAGTACATATTATGATATTATACTGATCTCTTGTATTTTCAATGCAAATAACTGGATTTGGTGTGCCTTCACTCAGTTTGTATAAACTTCAATTATGTTTGTTACATATTTTCCGAAGAGATTCGACATTGTGATAAAATACGTAATAACAGAAACTTTTACGTAGAACGGGCAACATAGAGTTGATTTAAAACCCAAAAATGTTTTGACAAGCGTCATAACCCCACATTTTCGTACTATACAGAGTGAAATGTGTCAAATTTCCATGGCCAACCGAGTGCTAAAATAAAAGTGAATGGTGTATATGTTCTATAGTTTTCTGAGTGAGGCATTTGAAAGCTTGATAAGTGTCTTTGAAATTCTGAATTGTGTTATCTGAGTATTGGGGCCATTTTAATAGAGTTGAGATGTTTTTCTGTTCGTTAAATGGAGGGCAGATCTGGTAAAAGTTAGCATCGATAATAATACTTTTTAAACAATGAACGAAGATAATCCTCAAGTTGGCACAAATGAGTAACACTGCTTAAGAATTAATAGCGATCACGCATAAATTTCTCTATATTCGTGGCTTTTGTTATGTTTTCTGAAACATCTGTTATGCATGTGTTCTTTTAGAAAACACTGGGATATATTTTAACTTGTTTTTATTATGTTCTTCTTTTACCTTGCTGATCTTTCGAAATGGATTAATTCTAGTAGGCTGTAGATGGTGGCATAAAAAACCATGTGGTATTTACTAAACCTGTTTTTTTTTAGGTAGAATGCATAAGTTTGATATGATTTGACAATAATTGAAGAAATAGCAGTAATATCGATGCGTCAGTCATAAACGGGAAAATGTTTGCACCCTGTGCAACTTGTCCAAATCATACGGTTGATACAGAAAGGGATTACCCAACGGGAAGAGTCCGGCGGTTAATGTTTCGCCAAGCGTTGTAAGTCGAGCTTGGAATAGGTTCATCCGAAATAGCTCAGTAACTTATATTCATGAGGGAGGTTGGCTAAAGATCGCCTTTTGATTGCTATATATCTGCAATAAACCTTCTTATCCTTCCAAGAACTCTGATAATTTTCCCGTATTTCGAGATTCTTTCATGATACCACAAAAATAGGTTGCTATGGATACATTTGCTGTATCAATCCTCTCTTCATCTCTATTGTATTTTTGATTCGGCCAATTTTCTGGAGATTTTCTCAACCATTGAGGTCCCTCCCACCATTTTGAATCTATCAGCTGTTTTGGTGAACATCCGCGAGAAGGGAGGTCTGCTGGGTTGAGATTCCCAGGAACGTGATGCCGTTTGTATTGGTCAAACTTGGAATTTCTCTTACTCGATTCCATACAAACAGCTTCCATTTCTCATTAGCTTTTATCCAGGATAAAACTGTTGTCGCATCAGACCACCAATAAATCAAAATGGTAGGATGGATGGTGTTAGTAACACTTTTGGATAATCTGGCTCCTATGGCAGCTGCTAACAATTCGAGACGAGCGATTGGGATTTGTTTAAGAGGAGAAACTCTGGATTTGGCTTGAACGAGTTGAACATTCACGACGTCACATGTTTCAGATCTCAAAAATATAGCGGAGGCAAAGGCATCTTGACTAGCTTGACAAACTTCAATGGTCTTTTCCATCTAACGATCTAAAAAACCATCTAGGAATTTTCAAGCCTAGAAGTGTGGGAATTTCTTCGACCCAACACAAAAAACTACTTTTGATGTCGTTTTTAACATCGGTAACCCTGTCGATTTTCGAGTTCCAAATCTTCTGCAACAATATTTTAAGGCGAAGAGACACCAGACAAGAAAATCCTATAGGATAAAAAAGTCGATTTGCGTTTGATAAAATCACTTGTTTAGTAACGGTGTCAATATTGATTTTTCGGAACCATTCTGAATTCAACTGCAACGTATTTAAGTTCTCATTCCAGAGAAGTCCCAAAACTGAGGATGTGTTGGTATTCATCAGAGAATCATCAAATGCCGTATGCTCCCAACCTCGAAGATAAAATTTGGCATCGGCAAATAATTTCGTCGGGACTTGAATGAAGTCCTGAATCTCTTCTCTACTATTCAGGTTCGTTACGCAATTATAAACATAAAAACTTTTGATAAGCTATGTAATGATTTATCTTGTTCCTTGTTCTTCAGAGTTCTTGAGGCCATGCTTCAGGTGGTATTCGATTACTACTCCTAAGAGGAATGGACTGCAAGTAACTCCAAAAACTACTCTTCGGTGACGATACGTTTTAAGCTCTCCGGTATCATTCGACCATAAAAACCGCAGAAAATCTCGTTCTTCGACATTCAAGCTGATTTCCAAAAAGGCTTTTCTTATTTCAGAAATCAGTTCAAATTTCGAAACATGGAATCTCATCAAAAGTGAGGGTATCAACTCGATCAAATTAACTCCTTTTTTCAAACACTGGTTCAAGGATGGTTGACTCTTCTCTCAAGCAGAAGCATCAAAAACTGGCCTTATTTTTGTGGTGGCACTATTTTCTTTCACCACATGGCGATGTGGTAAATAATGTCCCTCTTTCAAAAAGTCTGATTAAGGAATTTCTTCAATGATATCTTCATTTAACCATTCTTGACTTGATTATACCCATCATGATAGCCATCTACCTTAAGTTCCTTCAACGAGGAATCAAGAAGTTTTTTAGCAATTCCATAATTACTTGGTAGTGGAGGGTGATCTTCGATCCATGGCATATAAACTTCATATCTCCCATCATCATTTCTGGAGATAGTACTCATAAATTGAGCCATAATGATCTCTTCGGTTTCTTTCCGAGTCCTTTTTTCTTCATTTTGAGTTATTGGTTGGAGAAATATAATTTTATTCCAGACTTGAGCCGAACCCTGTATATATAATTGAAATGAAAAGAAATAGTGGTATACAATCAGGTCGATTCTGTTCGGATCTTGTTATAACATTGCTAAATCTACAACATTGTTATAATTATAAAATATAGCAATATGACTGAGCGAACGAATATTCTGTTTCACCGTTTTACGCAATTTTGGTTATGAGTTTTGGCCATAGCAATATTGTTGAAAAATAATGGAATGTTTGAGCTGACAACACTGTTCTGAAGCGTAAGATTATCATTTCATAGAAAAGAACATGTAATTCTATAATTGTTCTATGGAAAAGAAGAATAAGTTGTGTTCAATCAAAGAGTATCATCAATTGATACTCTTTGGTTTAGTGTTTTATTCCGTATTTGGATTGTGAGTTTTTGGTTGAACTGTGCATCATGTCTGGAAATAAAAAAACAACAAAAAATCAGATAGAATTGATTTGATAATCAATCTCCTAGAAATTCTCTATGGATTTTCAGCCACTTGTTGGTAAAAAGGAACTTTATTTTTACTGGTCGGTTCCTCAACCAATCCATTGAACTCTTCTTTCCTTATTCAAGCGAAACAGTTCCAGAAACTTTTCATCAGGCAATTCAAATGAATTACTGGTGTTCCTAATATATCGAAATTGTAGTCTCATATTTTCGCTATAAATGACAATTTCAAGTGAAGGTTTCCAAAAAGTTACTAAAACGAAGCATGTTTATAATTACTTGCCTATTTTCTAAATTTCTAACGCTTGGAAGAAATGTAAAAACATGAGATTCACTGCCATTTTCAACTTTGTTATGAAATAGCAAGTACTTAAATGATGTTGCTGATATAGCAAACTGAAATAACAAGATCTTCTAGAAATTGACAGATCATATTGCTCAAAATCAATGATTAGAATACCAGTTTTTCAAACTTTGCTGTGATAGCAATATCTTTTCTATAACCATATTACTATTTCCAAACAGAATCGACCTGATTAGTTATTTGTGCAACCATCAGTTGGGAAAAGCAATATTTTTCGTAATACGCGAAATACGAAAAATAATGTTTCCCAACGCGTTTCACACAATATTCTTTCTAATTTTGAATATGATGTTGTTATGAATTCAAATTAAAAGTACCAGAAACGTCTTTGAAAGCTTTTATCGGAGATTCCTTCAAAATCGTCTAGTGAAGGAAATTATTCAATTTTTCACTCCGTTACTATGAAAGCAAGTATCGTTTCATCATCAGTTGCGAAATATTTTACTTTGCGAAACTGGTTGCGAAAAGTAAAAAGTAAAAAGTTTCAAAACGTCAATCAGGTCGATTCTGTTTGGAAATAGTAATATGGTTATAGAAAAGATATTGCTATCACAGCAAAGTTTGAAAAACTGGTATTCTAATCATTGATTTTGAGCAATATGATCTGTCAATTTCTAGAAGATCTTGTTATTTCAGTTTGCTATATCAGCAACATCATTTAAGTACTTGCTATTTCATAACAAAGTTGAAAATGGCAGTGAATCTCTTGTTTTTACATTTCTTCCAAGCGTTAGAAATTTAGAAAATAGGCAAGTAATTATAAACATGCTTCAATAGCGAAAATATGAGACTACAATTTCGATATATTAGGAACACCAGTAATTCATTTGAATTGCCTGATGAAATGTTTCTGGAACTGTTTCGCTTGAATAAGGAAAGAAGAGTTGAATGGATTGGTTCAGGAACCGACCAGTAAAAATACAGTTCTTTTTTACCTACAAGTGGGTGAAAATCCATAGAGAATTTCTAGGAGATTGATTATCAAATCAATTTCATCTGATTTTTTGTTCTTTTTTCATTTCCAGTCATAATGCACAGTTCAACCAAAAACTCACAATCCAAATACCGAATAAAACACTAAATCAAAGAGTATCAATTGATGATACTCTTTGATTGAACACAACTTATTCTTTTTTTTCATAGAACAATTATAGAATTACATGTTCTTTTCTATGAAATGAGATTCAGAACAGTGTTGTCAGCTCAAACATTCCATTATTTTTCAACAATATTGCTATGGCCAAAACTCATAACCAATATTGCGTAAAACGGTGAAACAGAATATTCGGTCGCTCAGTCATATTGCTATATTTTATAATTATAACAATGTTGTAGATTTAGCAATGTTATAACAAGATCCGAACAGAATCGACCTGAAATGTGTTAAAAAGTGTCACTTTATATGTAAAAATTAGAAAAATAGTTTTTGATAAATTATTATTAGCGAAAGTCTGTTTTTATCGATCTACTCCTCTCAATTTTGATATAAAGCACTTGGATATTTCTTTTAACCGATCAAACGTCAATATTTACCATATTTCTCCATGGCAATCTTCAACTGGTCTACAGATTCAGCATGAAGTCCGAGCTCTCGGTAAGCCTTAGCTGATATGGTTGAAATTTTTGCTTCGAGTAAATTTTTCCGCCATTTTGGTGGGGGTTTATCTGATTCAAATATGTCCTGAAACCACATATGTAGATATTTCAATTATTAAGATAATAATTCAGGTGAATACAAGTACCAACGGCGAAAGTTATAAGTAAGCCAAAATACATGCGAAAATTGCAAATCTAGATTCCAATTCGAGTTTCAACAAGATTACCATTAGTTATTTTCAATTTACATTTTTCTAGCAAAAATTGTGTGCAATAGAAATAGGTATTTCATGTTAGAATATGTTATCTTTTTCACAAATTGATATATTTTAGCGTATTCTTGGTTTGACGAGAAATTTCAAGGTTTCTTGTTTTCTTGACATGACATGTTGGTATTGACATAAAATTTCTTGTCTTGTCTTGAAAGTCTGAAAAAATCTTGTCTTAAAATCAAGACAAGATCAAGAAAAGATCTTGAAATTCTCAAGAAATTGGCGACCCCCAATTCCAAAGTATATTGCATATTTGGATAGCTCGTATGAGTTCTATGATACTTGTAGCTTAGTCTTCTCTCTCTTCAATTTTGCTCAATGAATAAGATAAAAAATTCAGTGACCCACTCACGTGAAACACCCTATTCAATCAATGGGAGTATCAACTGAGTATAGTATACTACTAGTAGTAGTAGTAGTAATAGTATTTTCCACCCTCCGCCGATCGGCTGACTTCACTATTATGTTTCTAATTAACATCAATATAACATATAGAAAATTTCAGCCGGGATAAAATCACTTGAAATTTTGCATTTTTTCCCAAGTCCCGCCGCCGCCCACGCCCGCACCCACCGATGGTATTATTGAAGCTGACGGTCGGTTTCGTAATTTGCAATGTGACTACAACCTACAGTATTAAAATCAGCCGGGATGAAATTCCTTGAACAAAAAGCCGCTGCCTTCCGGATTAAGGTAAGCGCACATACATCGGCATCGGACGGACGGCATGGAAGGGACGGCACGGCAGCGGCGGAATTTTTATGAAGGTATCGCACATATAACATCGGAATCGTCGGACTCCGGAGGAATAGATTAGTTGCGAATATGTCTTCAAGCGGTGAGGAACTAGCGTTTGTTCTTGAGGAAGAAGAGTTTAAAAAGCGAAGGAATCGTAGACGAATGTGGATACATGACATATGTAAAAAAGGAAGGATTTTGGAGAATATGTTCATTTGGTAAAAGTTTAGTGCCCACCTCCGATTTTGACGTCGATTTTTTCTCAGATAAAGTCTTGTATGAAAAATCGATTGGTACATGTCTCAACCTTAGAAGAAGTAGTTTGGGAGATATGATTTTTCAAAGTTCTTATGAAAATTGCGAAAATTCGGTATAAATCAGTCGAATTGTAATATTTTCCCTGTCCAGCCCTTCAATAACTAAATCCAATCGTTTATTCGTTTAATTAATATCTTAAAATGGCATTTTCATGTACAAATATGATTTTTCACTGTCCTAACTTAAACTAACCTAACCTAAACCATTATTTATATTTCATCGAAAATTGAAAAATTCCCCACATTTTTCAGAATAAACTAACTGAAATCATTAACTCATCGAGTTCTCTTAATGCCAACATTCGAATTCATTGAAATTGATGAAAAAATCGAAGACAAACATCCAAGGTGGGCGCTAAAGTAAACAGGAGCCGTTCATTCATTTCCGCACTTGATGAAGGACGAAAAAAAAAATGGTTGCTAATTTCTGTCACTTAAATTGTACAATTCATTATAATTTTGTACGCGCAGTATTAAGTTCTCCTGAAAACTCATGTTTCTGCCGTGAATTCGTATTTCGTATGACTACCCGTACAAGCCGCTGCATGTAGAGACTTGTGAAATGACGCAGATGCCGCGGCAATCTCCGATTGGTATCGCACAGCACGCATCGGTCGGAATTTAAATCTGGTTCCTCAATTCCGTCGGATGCGATGCGATGCGATGCCTGCCGTCCGCACATATGTGCGTTGCTCCATTCAGTTCCATTGAAAGTAATTTATTCCGATCTATACCGTCCGTCCGATGCCGTTGAATGTGCGCTTACCTTTAGTAGGCGCTTTAGAGCACGACCAGAAATCGGACTGTCATTGGCTAACCTTGAGGCAGCCTCAGCAAGGTGAGGCAGTTTGGGGGCTAGGCAGATATCAATTTCCTGCGGTGGCAACCTCACAAGCCGTACAAAATCGCGGCTCAAAAAGAATGTCAACTCACTTCTATACAAACGAATGCCTGCTTCAAAACATGTTGGGCTTCGGAAATATTCATATTCAATATACATAAATAGGCATATCGCTGCATGTGTTCCAATAATTGAACCATTTGTCCTGAAAAATTCATTTTGAAAGTAATTGAAAGTTCAGAATTCAAATGAGAGAATTTTTGCCAACCTGCTCCTCTGCAATGTGTCATCATTTCTTTGTGGTAGAAACTCAAAATCTGAGGACAATCGCAATAGGTGAAGTCTGAGTTAGAAAAAGTCCTCACCAAATTTATGTTGTGCCTCAATTTTGCAATCGTCATTGGGCCAATTATTCTGTTCTTCGTGAAAAGATGCGCTGTCATTGTAAGATAAGATGTAGTTCAAATACAGGTTCATAAATGCTAAGTGTGGACTTACAAGTACCAACTTGAATTTCTTGCTCGCGGAACGACAGGTCTAAGCTGATATCCATGTGACTGCCCATCGAAGTTGTTCTCGAAGTAGAATATTTTGTATAGAACAACATATCGTCGTAAAATATTTGATGCATTGTGGTCTGAACGGGGTCCATTTCGATATCCATCTTTTTTGATAATATACGTGAACTCCTCTCCTTCTTCGACTTTCGTTTCTTCGCTTCTTCATACTGTGAATTCATTATGGTAAATTAAATTATTTTCCGAAGAAGACAATATTTGTTGAAGAAACATAATATATGAGATATGGGGGTGCCAAAAACAGAATCAGAGCTTAATAATTCGTTCAAATTTTCGATACGCTGATTATAATCCTTTCATTATTCCAAAAAGAAAAATGAGGTCTACTAAACTTTTGCTACATGTCTAATGAACATGAAGATGCAGTGAAATTAAGGAAATTGGGATGCTGATTTCAGTGTCCTATTCTTTCTGAGTGTTTTCTTGGAAATATTTTGGATTGGAGCATTAGACCAAGAAGAACTTTCATCTGATAGACTGTCCATATTGCCTTAAATTTCAAGGGATGGTAACCCTCAAAAACACTACAAAAACAAAGAGTTCCACGAAATTAAGGGTCATTTATAGATAGAGCTGGTGTATGTATGTATACTACAATGTTTCAAAAAAAGGTGACCCCGACTCTAGGATAGGTAGAAAACTGAAAAATAATTGGGGTTTTATTTGTAAAAAATTCGTAAGCCATCCGTATTCAAGACGAAGGACATTGAAAAAAAAATTCATTACAAGAAAGAAAGGTCTTAATCCCAATAATTTTCAACATGTATCAGTTTCATCATGGGGTTTCATATACGCGACAAAAAAATCTTTTAAACAAAATGCATACTAATTAATAAAATCATCATTACTTCATACCAGCATCGGTTATTTAATAAATTTCAAATCAAAATATTTCGAAAATGTTACAGAGTATGAAGTTTTACCAAGAGTACCTTTTTGGTGTAAAATTGAAGGATGTTTAAGTTCACTTAAAATTTAGACTAATAAATTCAACCTTGAAAAAGCCATGTGAATATTACTCAGTATAAGTACGAATCGTCTAACTATACTCCATTGTCTTTTATTTTAGCACTCGGTTGGCCATGAAATAATTTTCTCAAGTTTTTGTAACTAAAACGGAGTAAGGTTGGCACTTATGAAATGTTGTTAATGTCATAACGCCCACAGAACAGACCCCTTGACTTACTTTATGATAACGCCGTTGCCACAAGTAATATCAATTAATATAATATTACAAAAATGCCGAAAGTGATTGAATATCTACAATATATCAGACGGTAGCGAACATATTCAGTGTAAGTGAATTTATATAATGTTTCATCTGAATTCAAACGACTTATATTTTAGCTGAATATTTTATTTCCACAATCAGAAAGATTGGGAATGAAGAGGATGACAAAGAATTTCCCTCTGCAGACCCAAAAAAGTGTTGGCATTTGAACGGATCCAAAAAATTACTACAGGATTTTCAATCAATGTCATCGTAGAATAAGTTCCAGAAAATAAATTTTTCTATTCAACATTTTACTTGTCGTATACATTGTAAATTATTATAATTATATCAAAGTATTAAAAATAAACAGCTATAAATACGAGCCCATTGTCCGGTTAATTGTTAATTCCTATAAACTTTTTTTTTAATGGTGAAGTTTACCTTGTCTTGAATCTTCCTTCAATTATTTTGACTTTCATTGATGCAAGATGATTTTTGTTGAAGAATTTAACATTCTTCTAATTATCCAATAATTCTTGGCTGTGACTAAAGTCCCGACTGGGGACTCGTGTCGAGTGACGTCAATAAATTTGGGACTGATATTCGGTCCCTAATTCAACGATGCACTGAACTGGTGCTTTGACTTTATTAAGCAGTGAAAGAAGTAGCGAAAAACTCAATTTTCAGTACAAATCATAAGTCTATACCCAGTCAAATAGAAACAATGATTGATATTTCAATCGGGCATGTAGATATGGAGTTGTTAAAGATAAATATGTTGTTAAAGTATATTTTATTTTCAAATCAACATTTATAAAGAGAAAAAATAGCAATCTTGAAATGAAACATCTAAGGTGAACATTTTAAACAGAACCACTACCTCTACCTTTTTGGCTAAATTTTCATACACTTCAAATAAAAATCCATTTTATTGAGGTGCCGCAGCATTGTATCGTTATTTCGTATATAATATCATACATTTCACAAATATATTTGGCAGCTTCTTTTCTCGATCACATTTTTTCAGACAAGAAAGACCGCAAGGAAGAGGTTCAATTCTGAATCAAAAATTACGTCTAGCAATTCTTCTGGATCAATTTACACTAAGCAATTCTCAACTTTCTCACCAGTTAGAATTGCATACTTTGCTACTCCTTCCATTCTCAAATTCCAAGATAGCATTTTCTCTTGTCTTTTCAATCTTGATTTAGAAAAAGCCCACACTAGTTTTTGATAAGGAATCACTCCTTGAATTTTGTCGCAAATATTCATAAATTATATTATACGTTTCTCGAACATAACCTCAAAACCCTTTTACAATGTCGGGACTGGACAAGGATCCCGAGTAAGGACAAGAGACTTGTTTGGTAATTTGATTTCGTCAGTCAGGACTGGACACAGATCCCGAGTCGGGACTCTACACCTTTTCCAATTGTAATTCAGAAAACGTAAAATGTAATTCAGAAAAGACAATTGAATTTCAGAAAATGAAAATTGTAATTCAGAATAGTAAGTTTATATTCAGAAAAGGGAATTTGAATTTCAGAATAAGAACTTTAAATTCAGAAACGGTAATTTGAATTTCAGAATAGTAATATGCATTTCAGAAAGTGTAAATTGGAATTCAGATTTCGTGATTTGAAATTCAGAAAATGGAAATTGTAATTCAGAAATAGGAAATTGTAATTCAGAATGTACTCTACATAGAAATAATAACAATGAGTACAGGTGAGGTATTTCTTGATCGTGAATGAATAATTGATGGAAGCTTATATTGGGATATCCTGGTCTTCAGGAAGAGTATTAATAGTAATATCAAAAGTAACACAATTAACAAAATTAACATAAGATTATAAAGCTAACATAACAAAACTAACAACCAACTGGTAAATCTTCTAAATCTAGCACTGCGTCGTGAAATGTTGTTGTGTGCTGAGCGGCACGAGCACAGTCACCTCCCATAATTGTGTCTTTACTTCTATCTATAATTTGCTCCAAATATTGCAACCTTTGCTCTTGAACCCCTGGGGCCGTCACCTCAGGGACTCTAAGTCTTGTTTTCACCCCCATTTTCAATTTAGCCCAAATTGATTCGATCGGGTTTAGCATCGGGGAATACGGAGCTAATCTCAACAAATTAGCTTCCGTTGCATTGACAACTTCTTCTAGCCTAGAGTGACAGGGAGCGTTATCACACACAATAACCAAATCTGACAATCGATTGCCCAAGTCTTCCCATGTATTCATAAGTCTTTGAATCCACTCGTTAGCTAGAAGCGCCGTGTAAGATCCTCTTCTATTTTCCATTGCAATCACACCAGCGGCAGAAATAGCACCAATCACATGTATATTCGGACCTCTTGCTGCCGGGAGCTGTTGAATTGCACGAGTACCGGCTTTGGAACGCCCTCGAGATCTTCGGCAAAATAAATTGAAATTTGTCTCGTCTATCCAAACGATTTGTTTTCCTTGACGGATGAAATTGTTAAGGGACCTTACATAATCGGCACGTTTCAATTTATTTTCTTCGGTGTTCATAGTAGCTGGTGCTGTATGAACCTTTTTTAATGTGAATATTCTTCCTTCTAAATAGTTTGTTATCGTTGTGCTCGATATTGATTTTCCAAACTCTGCTAACACCTTGGCTTTTAACTGTTTAATAGTTAGGTCGCAAGTTTCCTCAACCCATGAGATCATTATATCTATTTGTTCACTGTTCAAAATTTTTGGTTTTTTCCCACCCTTTCCAAACATACTGTCCCTTCCTGATCTTACCCACTGATAGGCAGTTTTGTATTTCACACCCAAAGTTTCTGATAAAGACACCCAATCGTCCCCTTTATTTGCGCATGCTGTTATACGCTGCCTGTCTTGACTTGTGTTTTTTTTATATATGGTCCTGGTAACTTCTATTTTTTCCACAAATACAGTTCTGCAAATAGGACAAGTCTGATCCCTCAAAGGCTCCGCACATTTGTCATGTAAAAGATGGCTGCATGGCAATAATTTAACTACTTTGTTTCTACTCATGGATATTCTGCATATTGCACAATTATCTTCCAATTCCATTTTTGATTTTTTTCTCGATAATGACTTAAGTTTCATGAGAAGTTTGATGACATATTGTCATACATATCACTTGATACTTTTCTGAATTACATATTACATTTTCTGAAATTGAATTGATGTTTTCTGAAATACAATTTTCGTTTTCTGAATTACAATATGCTATTTCTGAATTTCAATTCACTATTCTGAATTACAACTTTGTTTTTCTGAATTTCAACTTCCTAATCTGAAATTCAATTTCTATATTCTGAAATTAAATTAACTATTCTGAAATTCAATTTCTCTTTTCTGAATTAAATGTTGCTAATCTGAAATACATGTTTGCTTTTCTGAAATTGAACTTTGATTTTCTGAATTACAACTGGAAAAGGTGTAGTCACAGCCATAATTCTTTCGAGAGATACCCATTCCCTACCACTGCATCAGATGCATTTCATCTTGGGGTTGATTTTAACCTTTAACAAAGAAGATAACCAACATTAACTCTCCTCAAGCTACTGCATATTATGTGCCAATAGTTCAATTTTCTTCCATAGCAAAAATTAATATGTATATTCAAAAACTGATCTTTCGTATATTTTCCATACAAATAACTAGATTTGGTATGCCTTCAATCAGTTCGTATAAATAAACGTCAATTATGTTCGTCACATATTTTCCGAAGTGATTCGACATTGTGATAAAATACGTAATTACTTACGTAGAACAGACAACATAGCACTGATTTAAAATCCAAAAATGTTTTGACAAATGTTATAGTTTCGAACTATACAAAGTGGAATATGTCAAATTTCCATGGCCAACCGAGTGCTAAAATAAAAGTGAATATAGTATATAACCTTATAGCGCCCTCTGATATAAAAACAAATTAATATGTATCAGCTTCCGAAACATGTTTGGCATTAATTTCATTAAAATGTTGCCATTAGTTTCGGCAAAATCGTGAAAAATGTGTTTACATTTATGGAAATTTAACTCGAATATCTCAGAGGAAATTAACAAGATTGAGAGTTCAATTTTAGGCTGACAGCAACTTTTGTGTTCTCAAGATTTGATAGGAAAAGTTAACGGACATATCATTGTTCTGAATGGTCGCCAACAATCTGAGTGTTTGATGTGTATTTTCGACACAACTGAAAACAACTTATCTGAGACTGAAATTCTTTTGCGTGTTCACTCCAAGTCTCTGAAACAAAATCAATTAGAAAAATTGAATAATCGATTTGCCCCTGCTTAAACTCTTGCACTAATTTGTAAGGAGTAAATCAAATGGAAAAAATTGTTTCCTCTGACAATGAACGAGAAATTTAACTTCTGAAGATTTTTGAGAATATTTCTGATGAAGGAGTATGATATAGACAACGAAACATTACCATTCCATTCCACATTATTTCAAATATTCAGTTCTACATGGAAAATTCCGTCCCAGATTTCAATTCAATTAGAAGCGAATTCAATAAACTACCGCCTGAAATCTGCTGACTGGTAAAAATGGAAGGCGACCGCCGAGGATGACGCAAATTCGCTATGTCCAAATAAGGCAATGTTGTTGCTTTCCGAATTAGTATATAAGCTCAGATTGTAATTAATAAAATCATCATTCAATAAACGTTAGATCAATATACATTTCCGGCAAACTGTGGAGTTAAGACTTCCCTTGAACTTCTGAGTCTGGTTGTTCAGTTTGCCTAACTACATACAAGTGCTGTTTCAGTACTCAAGAAGCAACATTATTTGGTCCTTCGAGCCGGATCGGGAAAATTAATTAACGACCCTAATCTGAATCACACTGACAGCGCCTGTGGGGAAGCCCAACAAATCCATCGACAATTTCCGAAAAGAAGCCCTCCAGCGCCAATTCCGAACCAGTGAACAAGCCTTCTGGAACAACATTTGGAACACCCAGGCAATAGATCAAGTCTACTGGAAAGTAACCAGGGCCATTTACGACCCTTGTCTCACAACGCCTGTGGAAGCCCTCCAGAGCCAACACGAGCACTAAGCAGCCCTCCAGATCCGAAACCAACACCCGTGAAGAAAAAACTTTCAAGGCAAGTTACAACGAATCAGTTCTTCAACAATTAGGAGAACAAATCATTATTGGCCAAGAGCTGAAGAAAATATTTTCTTATGATGGATCCCTTCGATAAATTTCAAGAACTCCATGATGATCTTCAGAAATCTCTCAGCAAGGAGCATTACTACTTCGAGCAAGATTTACTCTGTCAAATATACCGAAGCTACGCAACCAAGAAATCAAGAATTATATCGCTGCATCGCCAAAGTCTACTCCAACAGCCGAAGAAGGTAGCTACCAACACCCTTCCATGATTCGAAATCCAATAAAATTGAATTTATTCGAAAAGGAAATGAGGAGAGTAGAAGAAATAAGGTGGCTGTAACATCCCAAATCTCGAAGAAAATTTCCTTTCATCCCAATTTCCTCGAAAAAAATTTGACCAGAGTCTGGCGAGACATAGAAGCACTGTATGAACAGATTCTAGCCATCAACCACGAAGAAACAATCAAATATAAGAAGAGTGGAGTTTTCGAACAATTCAGGGCGCAGTATGAGGAAATCATAGAAAATATAATTACTGCCTCCCCTACTGAAGCTAAGCAGGCCCAGCATAAAACCATTTCTATAAACTTACCACGGATCAGCATCCGTATTTTCAGTGGTGAATACGGGACGTGAATCACATTCCGAGTCAATTTCTTCAAACTATCCACGAAAATCAAGAACTTGGGGATGCCGAAAGGATGCAGTATCTGAAGATCCAAACCAGAGGTGAGACATAGAAACTCATCCAACATATTGAAGTATCAGCAAGCAACTGACAAGGTTTCTCTTTCTCCTGACAAGGAATCTAGTATTTTAGTAATGTTTGGTAATGGAAATTTATAAAGCTACATTCACAATCAATTCACGGGCCGAAGTGCACTTCGGCACGGAAGCTTAGCAGATGGCGTTCTCTGTTACCATTCACAATGAAATTCAAGACAAAATTACTTGCAAGTTGCAAACTACCACTTCGGCAAGAAATTTCGTGCCGGCTATGGATGATGCCGATGCTTATGTTTTGATCAGTTACATTTTTGATTCATTTGAGTATTTGGTTCCAAGATTATTGCGAATGGTAAATTTCGTGCCGAAGTGCACTTCGGCCCGCGAATTGATTGTGAATGCAGCTTCACCTCTAATTTGGTTGTTCAGTAAGGTATAATCTTATACTAGGTACTCATCAAACTCAGTTTGATATAGTTTCTTTGAAACGATTAGTAACGGTGAGGACCATTCAGAATTTGGCTTCCTCTATAATTCCGTCTTGTAGGATTTTGCCGATTGCTTATGAATTTAATTTTTCTGCGAATGCGGTAATCTATAAGATTCCAGATAAACTGGTTGAGCTTCGGGTTTGAGTAAAATTTTCTATCGGTAAAAATTAGTAACAGTTATAGGACATCTACATGAGAAATATCTGCATACTTGGCACAAATTTTTTTACGGAAGCTATTTCTTTCTTGTTCAATGATTTCATATTGATTGAATCTAATATTTCATCTTCATTCTCTTTGTACGAATACTTCTTTTCTACTATAATTTATAACATCGAAATTTGAAAGACTCTCAAATATTGGAAGAAAATGTTCCGATCATTCCCGCGATGATAACGCCTTCGCATGATTGTTCGTTTAGAATGACACATTCTTCTGTTTTCTCAGTATGACAACAATGAATTATTTCACATCTAGGTGGTATAATGTTCAACTTTGGATTTCAATGGTAGGTACACCAATTTCTCCATTAATCAATTACTGCTTTGTGTTTTAAAAAAAAATCTGATCCTAGTACACCTTGTATACTTGAATCAAAGCACTTTATATCTGAAAAATTGTGAGCGAATCTTGCATTTGTAAAAATAATTGAAATGTTTGCGGAGCCCATGGAAGATGTGGATGCGGCTATACCTTTAATTTTTCTTTTTTTTTAATATCTAAATATTCTCCTTCAACTAAATACTCGGGAATTAAAATAAACAACTAATACTTGCACCTGTATTAATTGAAAAATTCAATTAATTCTTCTCATATTCCATTGAAAAATAATCCACAGCATTTAAATTGTAACTAACATGACTGGTGGTCACGAAAAAACTTATTTGCTACGCGATTTTGTTCTGTGGAAGAGTTTGTGCAATTATGCTGGGTCTAGTACCCTTTTATTTGTTATTGTTTCCAGAATGATTGGTGAACTGGCGACCGCGACCTTGTCCGTATTTCTTTTCCACTGAATTGCAATTCTCCTTGTTAGGATTTCCTTTCTGATTAAAATCATTACGATTTCGATTAAAATTTTTCATGTGAAAAACTTTATTTGCTAGATGTTTGAGCTGAAATTTTCACAAGTTTCTCTTCCTTAGCTGATGCTACAACATCTTTTAGGTTGTTAAAATTTCTTGCCTTAATGATTATTCTGATATCCGTATTCCGTAACCCATTGGAAAATGCGCCTAGAGCAATTTTTTCATTAGCGTTGTCTAAAACAGGTAATGCTTCTGGTGCATTTGTGCATTATCTGCAGTTTGTCTATGATTATCTGCTTGAGAGACCTGTGATGTACCCAGCTAGGGCAGGTTCGGCCAATCGTATATGCAGTGGAGGGATGACGAATAATATTCGGCAGACTCATCAAAGGGTGTTTATTTCTTAAGGCATGTTGAACGGATCACTGACTATAACTCAGATTCGGATCGAATCGACAATTGTATGATGTAATTCAATAATGAATGAATACACACACTGAATGGAGTCTCTTAGCCTAATGCTATATATTATTTATACATTGTGTATACGTGTTGTGTTTATAATACATCATGAATTGATAAATATGAATGACAATGGTTACAAACATACAGATACAAATTACGTGTTATCTCAAGAACAGTTCTATCTATCTAAGGCACGTTTCTTATAATGATGTAAGGTTTTACAGGCCTTGCCGTCTCACGTATGAAAATATACAGGTTGTTTATACTGATACATACTACACCTTCCCTCTTTGTGAGAAAAAAATTTTTTTTTCTATACAAAAATGAAATTTTTTATTTTGTTGACTTATCTATAACTTAATATCTATATATATAATACATATCACAGTCTCAATGTGTCTTAAATCTACAAAGTTAAATACGTTAATTTCCTAATCTAATTTTCATATCAGTCCCTTATTTCTAATCACTGATTAGTAATTATTACTTGTTATGAGAAATACGGTTTCACTCTGTTCTTGTGCACTTCTTTGAGTTTGTTCTTGGCCGTTTTCACAATAATGTTCGGGTTTCGCACTTCCACTATTTCGTAGGGGCCGTTAAATAAGTGGTCAAGTTTATTGTCAATGTTCTTATTATTCAAGAGCACCTTATCTCCTACTTTATAGTTTATTTCGTTACATTTCCTGTCGAAACTCTCTTTTCTTTTCAATTTTGTCTTTACCAAGTTTTCTCTAGCATCTTTCCATGCCGTTTGCAACCTATATTTTAGTTCAAGTTCAAGAGGAAAGTTGTCAAAATTGTTGATCTACTTGGCTTTTTCAATTTTGTGGAAATCTATTAGGTTTTCCGAAAACTAATTCGTACAGAGTATAGCGAGTTGAAGAGTTCACGGTATTGTTATATGAAAAGCACCAATACGGAACCCAATTACTCCAGTTGTTACTTTCCTTAGCTGCGTGTATACGAAGGAAAGCTCCTAAGTGTTTATGCGAATTTTCAAGCACACCTAGTGTTTCGTGGTGATAAGCTGTTGAATTGAATTGCTTAATTTTGAGCAAATCACACAATTCACTAAATATTCTTGATAAGAATTCTGTGCCTTGCTCTGCAACAACTTCAGAAGGTATACTTTACCTTAAAACAAAGTTTTGAATGAAAGATTTCGAAACTATTTCTGCTTCTTTGAGTACTTTGTTTGGTAGTGGGTAACACTCTACAAATTTGGTTAAGTCGCATTGAATTGTGAGTACATATTATATATATTTGTTATTTTCGATATCTGTAGGTAATGAATGGACCTACGAGATCAAAAAAAAATTTTTTAAAGGCAGACGAAGCTGTGTTAGTGATTGTCAAAGGTTCTTTCCTTTTTAAAGAATGTTTATGACATTGACAATCATCACACTTCTTTACGAGCTTTTCAACATAAGATCTTAAGCCATTCCAAAAATACTCTCTGATGATATTGTTAAACATGCGTTCGATACCTGCATGTGCACCGGTTGGAAGCATGTAAAAATCGTTCAGAATTATTTGCCTTAATTCTCTGTCTTCGATTCGCGTTACATCTCTTATTAAATTAATCTTTAAGGATGTTCCTAGAATTTCATTCTTATAATTTGCCAACATACTCAAAAATTTTATATTACTAGCTAGCTTTATGAGGTACAATTCTAATATATTATTTTCTGCGCATAATTTGTCCGGTTGTCGTTGTTCCTCAACGATGTACCTAAGTCTTACGCTGATCGGATATCCTGGTTAAGGAAGATAATTTGTGAATTCACATTATATGTTAAATTCTCATTGTAATCCTCTAAATGTTGATTTTTCAAAGACGATATTCTTTTTCTGAAAGTGGTCTTAACTCAACACTTTTTAGTGGACGTTTCAAAACTTCGACAACAGCAGGGTGATCAATTCTTTTGCCATCGGAGGCATTCGTCTCGTGTTGTTTAGAACTTACTTCATTTTTAGTTCGAGATCTCGTCATGACGCTTAACTAATCAACTATCCCGTTTGTCTTTTCTTTGTGTTCTTCTGAATCAATTTTAATACGCGATAAGACATCTGCTGTAACATTTTCTGAACCTTTTACATAATGAACCGTATTCTTCTAAAATCAATCGGAATTTGGTTAATCGACAAAATATGCTCTCTGCTGGGTCGAGTACCCTTTGTTATTATTTTTTGAATGAATGGTGGTGAACTTCCGACCACGACCTTGTCCGTAATTAATTTTCGCTGAATTGAAATTAGGCTTGTTAGGATTCTCCTTGCCGTCACGACCTCGATGTGAATGGTTAGAATTTCCTTTCAGATTAAAATCATTACGATTTCGATTGAAATTTTTCATGTGAAAAATGTTCTGGCTAGATGTTTGAGATGAAATTTTCACAAGTTCCTCTTGCTTAGCTGATGCTACAGCATCTTTGAGGTTGTTAAAATTTCTTGCCTTCATGATAGTTCTGATTTCCGTATTCCGCAATCCATTGGAGAATGCACCTAGAGCAATTTTTTCATTCACGTTGGCTAAAAGAGTTAATGCTTCTGGTGCATTATCTGTTTGAGTGATCGTTAAATCCAGAAACAATTGTTCAACTGGTTTAACAAAATCTTCTATTGTTTTAAATTATGGAGTTGGGTTGATAACGCTGTTGGTGATTTTTTAGTTATGAGGGTTTTTTCATATCTAGCACCAAATCTTCAACTTTCTGATATTCTTTCTTCAACCTTAATTACGCATTTGCAGTCATTTTAATTTTGAAAACATAATTAATCAGAGAATTTTTACCTTGATCATCGAGCATATCGTTATATAACTATGGCATCAATTAATTGTTATACAGACTCTTCTTCGTTAGTCATATCTGGCAATAAAGAGGATGCTGTCCTCAAATCAAATTTTTCAGCCGTTTTTGATTTTTATGAATTACGTTTATCTTCAATTAATTTAGATCTTTCTTGAAGCAATTTTCTATATTCTGACAGTGAATTTTCTATGGTGGTTTGGTGAGGACTCAATGCTTTGAGAAAATTTGGTTCAGACTTGACAATTTCAATTAACTTGTTAAATTTATATTCTAATCTGACTATCTCATTTAGAAATTTATTGCCTCTATCGGCCCGTTCCTTACGTTCTCGCGGCTCTTTTTTGATATTCTCGAGAAATTTTAGGGGCACTCCACTTAACTCAGCAAATAGTTCATCAATTTCCATGGACAATCAGACATAACAAGGAAAAAATTCTTACGTTTTTTTTTTCCTTTACACTAAATCCTGGTGGCTTCTCCTGACCTCGAGTTGTACCTTCTTCTCAATGTGATGTGACCAGCTAGGGTGGGTTCGGCTAATCATCTATGCAGTGGAGGGATGACGAATAATGTTCGGCAGACTCATCAAAGGGTGTTTATTTCTTAAGACATGTTGAACGGAGCACAGACTATCGAATCGACAATTGTATGATGTAATTCAATAATGAATGAAAACACACTGAATGCTGTTTATCTTCAATTAATTTAGACCTTTCTTGAAGCAATTTTCTAGATTCTGACAGTGACTTTTCTATGATTGCTTGGTGAGGATTCAATGCTTTGAGAAAATTTGGTTCCGACTTGACAGTTTCATTCAACTTGTTGAATATATATTCTAACTGGACTAGTTCATTGAGAAATTTATCGACTCTATCGGCCATTCCCTACGTTCTCGCGGCTCCTTTCTGATATTTTCGAGGAATTTTTGGGACACCCCACTTAACTCGGCAAATAGTTCATCAAATTCCATGGACAATTAGACATAACAAGGAAAAAATTCTTACGGTATATTTTTCCTTTACACTAAATCCTGGTGGCTTCTTCTGACCTCGAGTTGTACCTTCTTTTCAATAGCTTTCTCGACTCTCCAATATAAATATAGGATGGCTCCAATACATACCAGAATGAAAGCGATTATCCCTAAGATTTCCGGTGTAGAAAGGGTCTTGGACTCAATCGATGAAGTGGCTGCACTATTTCCAGTTTGGGCAATTATAACCTCTTCTTGTTTGGATTGTCCCGATCCCATCTTGGCTTGGCTATGAATACTCAGTCAAAACCATATGGACCTCTAACTGCATACGACTGGCAGGATCGCCATGTGAGCTTTCTTGACCTTCCAATACACGAACAGCATGGCTCCAATACATACTAGAATAAACGCGACTATCCCTAGGATTTCCGGTGTTGAAAGGGTCTTGGCACCAATTGACGAAGCGGCTGCACCATTCTCTGTTTGTGCAATGATTATCTCTTCTTGTTTTGATTGTCTTGATCCCATCTTGGCTTGGCGATAGAACTATGAACTTTCAGTGAAATCACATAGCCATAATATACTAATGAAAACCATATTTTTTACATTATTTACTTGTTATATACCATCATGAATTGATGAACATGAACGACAATGATTAGAAACATACAGATGATGTAAGGTTATACCGCCGTCTCACTTATAAAAATATACAGGTCGTTCATACTAATACATACTACAATTATAATTTTTGATATTATGATTATGTTGAAATATTCCTTACATTAGTTAATTTTTTTGTTAATACCATTTTGTGACTTAACATATTGCATCCTCTTAGAATGGACCAGCATCATGAGGTCCTAGGAGTGAGATGTCCTCAGCGTCCGTACCATGTCTGCGTAAACCGGGTACTCCTCGTTGCTGAAGTGACTGGCGTTTTTACTCAGTTTGCTATGGTTTAATGGTTGCATCTCCACTGCGTTCCTCTCCTGTTGTTCCCTGATTGATGCGCTGATTTTACACTTTTTGGATTGCACTAGAAAGTAGCCCAATGCTAGTGACTCCAGTATTATTATTGTTGTGACGCTTCTCGACGATATCGCAGGGGCCAGGTGTCGCCATCGTTCGATACTCATTCGTTGAAATAGGTTAGCTTACAATCCTCGAAGATGGTGAAGAACGTCTGATGTTTCTACTTTGGTGTCGTCTATTTCTATGTTTTCATTAATAGGATTTCGGGGTTGTACTTAAGTAAACCTTGGAGTGTGTTCATTGTTGAATGATTCCAAGAGCCGAATGTTATCTCGCTGGCTACCCTGCAGGATGGTTCCACTTGTTTCGATGTAGCAATTTGAACTAATTTTTATTATTTCTGCGTTTAGCAGTATCTCCTCTCTCTCCCGTTGCCGTTGCACATTAACAGGATCCTGATTTGTTTATTTGTCACGTAAAGCCAGCTGTTAGTAGTGCTCAATTTCTTCCAAATAACGACATAACCTCATGTCTACTTTTCTATATTAACAGAGTTCCGATATATCAGGTTCAACACACAGTCGGGGGAGTTTTCCATATTTTTGACTACCGATGGATTGTATGCGTAAATGTACATAGTGTAGTATTCTTACTACCTGTGTGAACTGACCTAGTTCAAAGTACTTCTGCGTATTATATTCCGTCGCTATCAATGATCTTGTGATTTGTATACTGGTAAATGTTGCATTATAGATCTTCATTGGTATTCCTGTAGCCCTAATAACGTTGAATTCGCTTTGGTTTATTGTGTAAAAATGTGCTCATACTTCAATATTTTAATGGTTGTATTGCCACACACTTGTACTTGCTAGTTTGTGGGTAACATTATTAAAAATGTGGTGCAGCACAACCAGTTTCAGAGAATGAGATATGTTGTAATGGGAAACCGGTGGAAATGATAAGATGTTTAATCTTCAGCTTTCTTTAATTGAATTCCCATATTCATAACAACAATAACAATTTATATCAATTGAGTAAGTTTGCGATTACAGCAAGTGTTGTAATAATAACTATTAATGCAAGGTGTTTGAAATCAATAACAATGATTGGTATTCAGGTAATCAGGTTGATTGCCGAAATCAGATCAATAATACAAAACATCTCTACAATGTGTCCCTGAATATAACAAACCTCCGCTAAACTCTAGTACTTGTCTACTACATCGAAATAGTTTTCTGCCAATTGGAATGAATTTATTATATAGATGTTAAGTCGGTTTGGTTCTACTACCGTCAATCATCCTCTCATTTCTTCAACGGTTCGGAGCCCTTGATCTACCTTCTTCCTGAACTTTTCCAATTTCACATAAATTTTTGTTTCATAGTGTTCCATGTCTGCCAAACTGGATCAATTTGTCCTGATCGTCCCCAAATCACGGTACACCTCGTCGTTTATCCCAAAAACGGCAGTCATGAATTCTCCAAATAGGCCAAGTTTCACTCGGTACTTTCCTATATTGAGGATTTAAGGATATGGTCTATATTGGTGGTTAATTCCACTTTAATCTCCACAACGTGGTGATCTAATTCATTGCACTGAGTTTCCTGGGATCTTTCCTTGGCGCCGTTGCATACGTGTTGAAATTGATATGTCGTTTTCTTTAAGTGTTCCTCATCCAGTTGTAATTGTGCGATCGGAATTTTAATTCCTAGTTTTTAATCGCCATTTTCCTTGTATGCTTATCCAATGTGTTCCACATATATTCCTGGTTATGGGATCTTCGTTTCGTATGATTGGTTGTACGGATGGTATTGTTGTGGCACTTAGTGCTATAATACATATTAGAGCTGTGGGTATTTTGATTCCTGAGGGTTTTCTTTTTATCCCTGAGTGATAGGCGCTTTGACTTGTTTCTGGCTCGGATCGGTGAATTGGTAGTTTGCATATCTGTGACTGTCTTATAGGTTGTTTAATTGTGTTTTGTCTCATTTGGATTTTTGTCCCATTCACCATTATCAACGCTGGAGGTGTTGGTATTTCAGTTCACCTGGATGCTGAATCTGCTGGATTATGTTTACATATTGCTACTGATTGTCTGAGATATTTTTTACCCGTTTTATTACCTTGTTGTTTATTCTGATTGTTTGTAATCCATGCCTAAACAATCGTTGAATCCGTAGAACATGTTATTAGTATTTCATTATTTTTAATCTCTCCTCTCCTCCTTTTAATCGTCCTCCATTCCTTTGTTGTGAGCTCCTTGTCACAGGCGCTTCCTCTCGGCACAGGATCTGAGTCATGTGAGGATTCCTTGTCGCAGGCACTGAATCCTGCTTCGACGAACGTCTTGTCCGCTTAATTGCTCGAAGGACCAATGTAGAATCAGATGATGATTGATGATCCTAGGGTAGTTTGTAAGGGGATGGAGGAGGGTGATGTTTGTTAGAAAGAAAAGGTTGAGATTCCAAAGATAACTGTTTATTAAACTAGCTAACTGCGGTCTCTCTAATACAGAAATGTGCCGTGGTTTATATAAATCGATAATTGAAACTGATTAACAATTGTCGACAATATAATTCATGGCCCCGACCTTGCTTAGTTGCGTATTTTTTCTTTCGTTTATTTGGTGTAAGGCTGGACGGTTTTGTGATGAAAATTGTCAGAAGCAAAACTAATCTTCTAACATTATAATGTTTGATATTATGATTATGTTGAAATATTTCTTGAATTAGTTAATTTTTGTTGAGTACATTTTCTGACTTAACATTAGCTGTATAGTATTTATGGTTGCGATATACTCAACAACTTCTTCGGACCAGAAAAGCTAACAGATCCACCTCGGAGATTGAGGCAAATGCCTAGCAATGACCCGATCAGCAACCAACTCAGACGTCAACAACCATTTCTGACCATACCCCATACACAAATATAGTCAACGAATCATATGACCAACAACCAGAAATCAACACTCATAGTATACGTACTTATAATGAGTAAAAAGGACATGTAAACATACCCTTTCAGGGTTTATGAGTTTATTATCGCTTTCAAAATGATTATTCTCATTATTGCACTACGAGAACGTCAAAACTTCCCAGAGAATGACTGCTGCCAGTACGTTTTTGTGTATCTATTCATTATTTTCCTTTATCTACCCGCTTTGCCGCCCCAGGTTTTGCCATCTGTGATTTTTTTATCCCTCATCGGTATATTACAGTTCAAGTTATTGTCAAAATATTTTGAGTTATCCGGATCGAGAAAAAGTCTAGGCTGAGAGAGAGAAAGTGTGTTTCATTTAAACTGCAATTCAATTGTGAGGATAGCTGTTTTGAATGACTATAGTCATTCATATAGGTTCAGGATTTGAGACAACCGTACAAATATCTAAAAAAAATCTAACCAAATTTATTCTTCTGACCTTTCGGACTCACTCCATCAAGAAATAGTTTCATTTTGGCACACATTCAGAGGGAATTTCGTTCATTGAAAATGCAACTGCAGAAAATTAGATTCGTAGGCAATAATTTTTTTTTATTTGCTAATCAGAAAGCAACAAGAGTTTATTTTTCCAGTTGACCTGTTCTGGTAAGCGTTTATGTTTTTACATTTATCGTATGTATTTTTCGATTCTTTTTGGTTCTGTTTTCTTGAATATGAATTATATTCCAATATTCATATACTATTTAATTATATTGTATATTTATATTGAATAATATTTATAAATTAATGAAAGCTTATGTAATAAAGTTATGATTTCTAATTTTTCACCTTGTCATTATCATAAATTTCCTTGTCCTCTAATTCTTTGTCCAGACTGAATCTCTTAATTTAAATTCACTCAACTAACATCCCTTCATTGAGAACTCAAAAATAATTGAGGGGAAGGGCCAGGTATGATGGTTTGCACCAGGGCCCGAACCAAACTTGCTATGCCCCTGGTCCAAATAAGGCTATGTTACTGTCTGAATTAGTAGATATATGAGCTTAGATTGTAATCAATAAAATCATCATTCATCAAACGTTTGATCAATACACATTTCCGGCAAACTGTGCAGTTAAGACTTCCCTTGAGCTTCTAAGTCTGGTTGTTCAGTTTGCCTTACTACATACAAGAGTTGTTTCAATACCCAAGAAGCAACAGTCAGGCAACAATTTTTTCCATTTGATTTGCTCCTGACAAATCAGTGCAAGAATTTACGTAGGCGCAAATCGATTATTTCAATTGATATTGTTTCAGAGACTAGGAGTGAAAACCCTAAAGAATTTCAGAAGATGCTGAGTCCCCCCAGATTGAATTTCAATCGATATCCGAACTTATTTGAGACCATAAACTTTTCAGTAGGTACTCAGACTCGTCTCATCCGCCTACTATGAATTAAGTGTTAACCTAGAAATAAATCAAAGATTTCTCTCTCTAATCTCTCTATAATATTAAAAAAATATAAATTTGAAAGAGCTTATGACCTGCCAAAGTGTATAATAGCCGGCAATAAATTATTATTTTCGACACTTTCAGAAAGTGTCACTCTCCAAATTTTTTCAGTAATTGTGCTTTGTAATCCTTCCAATATGAAAAAATCAAAAAGTTTTTTCTATATTCCCGCATCTTAAGGGAAAGTAGTACATACGATTCGAGATCAAGCCGATCGACATTGGTTGCTTTACGGATGCTACCCCAAATACGAAAATGTGTCACATCTTTGAGCAATAGCCTGAATTACGCACTGAGTCTGTTGAAAAGTAGGAACTACAACGTGAGTGGTAATATTAGGAATATTGAATAATTTTCAGTTATTCCTGAATTTCAGCATAATTTTGGCATGCATCGCTATGAAAATCTTTGTATTTTATAAACAATTGAATCGCCGATGTCACCCCGTCGTTATTTTCATCGGAATATGTCGAAAAACCGTCGAAAAATGATTGCGATAACAAGTTTTATAGACACTAAAGTTCAAGTTTTTTTTCTCAAAAAAAAAACAACTGAATTGGAAAAAAAGAGACGGGGTGACATCAAGTCATCCTTTAACTTCAATTAAAAAAATTAAAGCTTCACGTAAGAAATTGAAAGCGTAAATTAGTAACTAGTGAATACCGTTTTTGAATGGAGATTCTTGTAGTATTAATTACTTCCCCTTAAACAGCCATACACATATTTTCCAAGATTAGAAAATTCATAAGAAATAAATTGAGAAGAAACGTGGGAAAAGCCTTAAAAAATCAAGAAATATACTGCTTGAAATAAATAAGAGTGTTAAGAACCATATAATTTTTTCATATCATTGGGAATACTTTTTCAGTTTCAAAACAATATTCTTTATACTATCTCATTGAGAATATACGAGACTATACACAGTAGGTGGGTACAGGAAAACATATGAATGTACTAGAGAGTAATGAGACAATTCAGTTATTCGTACTGGTAACTAATCATCACTTAGCTGTCCATACTTCAACATTCCAAGATTTAACTCGAACTCAAACTTTGAGAGCAAAAGTGAAGGAGATTTCATAGATGTAAATTTATAAAATAATTTCATGAATTCGAAATACTCACATCGTCAAGACGCTTTGTATTAATATCCCAAGAGAACGAATCTCTTCCACATGATCTACATCTCTTTGTTTCTTCATGGACGAAAATCATAACTTTGGCATGAATATCAATCTTTTGATTTCCTCTCAGTAACTCGTAGATATTTTCTCTGAAACGTGAATTCCGAAAACGCAGGAGACCACAATAGGCATAATCTGGTAGAGTTCGAGAACGATCTGAAAGTCGGGATAATTATGTTATCAAAATCATGTCGGAGCACCATCACTGTCCATCATCGATGATCGCACGCAATGCTCGCGACTTACCGCCATCTTGCCTCGATGATTGACTTTCGTTGGTTTTTCATTGTCATACCAAAGAGTATCAAATCTTTGGTGATACCTTACACGAGATCCTTCTTTCTCTCGCCCGAAATTATACGGAGAAGGTCAATATATTTTCATGAAATTCACTTGAAATGTTACTTCCAGCTATATCGAAAATCGATAGACGAAATTTCTATATTATCTGGTACAAAATTGGATTTTACCGCTTCTTGATAATCTTGATAAAGGCTAGAACGCCTTTAAGCTCGTCAGGTTCTGGCACTGTTTTACACGAAACATTAAATCCGAACCTAGAAGTGGAAAGACGCTATGTGCCAGAAATACTGTCAAACGAAAAATCTGCGCGACCAACCCAATTGCGAGGCGATCTAACATCTTCTGTTCTCATAGCGTCCTCGGCCACTAAACAGGAAGCACCCAAGTTCGTTGAAACGCAACTGAATCCTCTTATTGATACTCTATCACCCAGTTGCAGCAAATATAATACTTACTTCATTGAAATTTCAATCCTCCATTTATTCCAAAAAAAATTTCTGTTTCAAATTTTAATAGAGCATTGAATATTAATGGATGTTTCAGCTGAGTATTATACAGGGTGTTTCATGAGTCGTTGGCCATAGCCCAATGGTGAATGCAGGTCATCCAGGCCCTTCAGAAAACTTTCTTGTTTTGAATCCTAAGGCTATAAGTTTCGGAGATACGGGATGATTCAAGAATATTGGCCGAAATTTGCGATAGCCATAACTCTGGACTGCAAGGTCCGATTTTTATCAAATTTTATAGGTTTGTTCACTTCAGAATGCTCTTTCAAACGGCTCATGAAATATCAATATTTTTAGGGCAATATTCAGAATATCATGATTTTTCATTCAAGCCCCAAAATCTATATTTTTTACATCCCTTACAAAAATTTCGTTATTGCCATGAAAAACTACATGATTTATTCTAAGAAATTCAATTTTCACTTTGCATGGCACACTTGTCACCAGGGAATAGGAACCGAACGAATTCATATTTTATGTCATTTTTTCGAAATGCGGTCCTGTTTTTATTCCTTGTGTCTTAAACACAGTTAAGAGGGCTGTGTTTGAAATCACTGTGACCTCGACGGTGTGATTATCGATGGTCAATGATAGTGATGGACTTCAATCCACAATTCAATTCACAAATAGAGCAGGAGTTCTAAACCTATTAACTAATACAATATGAAATGAAAGGCTCTAATACATTAAATGATGGAGATAATAACACGGTCCTGTTCACATAGCCTCTTGAATTGTTGAAGTCTTCAATGAACTGATCCAGTCGGTTTTTGAAGATACGAGGATGTATTGATATCTAGTCAGCCTAGACCAGTTCCATGCATAAAAAAAAGATTACGTTACCATAGCAACGAACAATTACTCATTAGAAGTGTCAGTGAGAAGTTTGAGGTCGTAAAAGTAAACCAGAGTTACGCAATAAATTAAGAAAGAAGATGTCCACCGAAATTGTGAAAATCGAAAAATTGGAGTACTTATCGAGCCATCATCAAGTACATGTATTTAAAAGGGTTAAGAGGTAAGCAGATTTACGAAGATATGCTTAATACCCTTGGTGATCAATGCCCTTCGTATGCGACCGTGAAAAATTGGACTGCAAGCTTCAAAAGAGGTAAATTTTCCATTGAAGATGATGACCGATCGGGAAGGCCAGTTGCTGTTTCAGTCCCCGAAAATATCGATGCAGTTCATAACATGATTTTATCAGACTGTCGAATTGGCTGAAACGGATATCTGAATCACTGAATATTTCATACGAACGCGTTCATCATATAGTTCACGTCAATTTGGACATGAGAAAAATTGCTGCAAAATGGATCCCCAAATGTTTGAATGTTGACCAAAACCGTGCAAGGGTAGAAGCATTGCTTTCGATCTGTGCTCGATTTGAAAACGATGAAGACTTCTTAAATCAAATTGTTACTATGGATGAGACTTGGGTACTTTTCTACAATCCAGAAACAATGGAATGGCGACACTCTGGTTCTCCAAGACCTGAGAAGTTTCGTGACCAAAAATCTGCTGGAAAAGTTCTTGCTTCAGTGTTTTGGGATTGCCGTGGAGTAATCATGGTTGATTTTTTGGAGAAGGGTAGAACAATAATCGGAGATTACTATTCGACATTACTGACAACTTCACGGGAAAAAATTTAAGGGAAAAGACGCGGAAAGCTATCCAAAGGTGTTTTGTTTTCGAAGGACAACGCCCCTGCATGCACTCAAATCTCATGTCGCCATGCAAAAAATTCGTGATTTAGGGTTTGAATTACTAGAACGCCCCTCTTATTCACCAGATTTGGCTCCGTCCGACTATCATCTCTTTCCTCAACTGAAAAAAGGTCGTAAATTTTCTTTGAACGAGAAGGTAATGAAAGCTGTGGAGGTCTGGTTTGCAGAGCAAGAAGAAGCAATTTTTTTGAAAGGTCTAGATACGTTGCAGGTTCGCTGTAATAAATGTATCCAATTAAGAGGAGAACATGTCCAGTAATAAAATATTTTGACATTGATATTTTGTTTGGTTCTTTAGTAGGCTAAGAATCTTTCAATATATCCTCGTATTCACTGAATTGGCACTATGTAGAAGTATTTCACTCGTAAAAAAACTATATCGGAAAGGAACCCTTGACGCTATGCGGTCAGTTTGAAGGCGTAGAAACAAAGCTGTGTGTTATTCCTTTTACAGAGTTGATGGAGATCAAAGCCAAAAAAAAATTCATTCCTCTGGCGTGATAGTCAAGGCTTGTCCTCTCAAAAGAAATCTTGTTCTAACGCTGTAGAGTTACAAGCTTGGACTCAAGGATAAGTTGATCACTCTTAAGAGATGAAGACCACATTGATGCAGCACATTCCATCAAAAAGCCCACATAGCTGCATTAAAGCAGCAAGCAAGTTGGCAAGCTCCAGCCCCTAAGCGATCTCTGAATCATGTAGGTCATCTTTCTGGCTCTTGCTTCAACAGCCTTCATGTGGAGAAACTAGCTCAAATCGTGAGACACCATGACGGCCCAATACTCAAATGTCTAATGATAAGTGTCGCTTGTGTCACAGTAAAATGTACCAATGAAATCAACCTATTACTGTTTTCGTTGGACAATTTAGTGATATGTCATGTCATGCGGCAATGATCCAAGAGACTTTTGAGAATCGGTACCCTGACATTAGAGTGCTCAACGGGAATAGAGCGGAGACCATCGATAACAAATTGGGAACGAGGATTGTTCTGAACGTTGATTCGAACGAATATTTATTTTAATGAATTACCTGAAATATAAATTCCTTTGCATCTACAAGACAGAACATCATTGAAACGTGGATCAACACATTTTTCTCGGCACACTACATATTGAGCCCCATCTGAAAAATCACCTTGTCCACAGCAAAGGATACCGGCTTCGAAAAATGATTTCACAGCTGTAATCATACAAAATAATTTGGTTTTCAGCTTTTATTTATTTTACTTAAACAACAGTGTATCATGTAAAATAATCGTAAGCATGTTTATATTAACCATTACCTCTACATCAAATTTGTTTTCTAATTTCAGCGTTATTATCCTAACTAATAACTTTCTTGGGATAGCTATTTTTTTCATCTGTTTCTTATACGACTATGATCAGTAACACAGATAATATTTTATGCTTTTTTCAGAGTGGCTAGTTTTTATTCCAAGTTCAGGATTCGTAAAACGAATGAGCGTAGATTCGAATTTGAAGAAATTATGCAGCATGGGTGATATTACTTTATTATACGTACCGTCGATTAAGCGTAGCGCTGGTGCTGTTACAGACATGAAAATCGGAAAGATGAACTCACACGAAATATCTAACATGGGTGCTAAGGGTGCTGTTACTGTGCTAGACAATTCGTGTAGTAATATCACCCGTGCTGTATAATTTCTTCAGATGCATTTCATCTTCGTGTTGATTTTCTTAAATTCTAAAACTGATGTAACGTATTCAACCTTTAGCCAAAGAAGATAACCAACATTTACTCTCCTCAAGCTATTGCATTATGTGTCAATAATTCAATTTGCCTCCATATCTATATTAATAAAAGAGGATATATGGTTTACTTCAAAATGCTTGTTCAAACGATCGCACCAAATTGGACAATTCTTTTTTTGTTGTGTTTATTATTGTTAGGGCAAGGTTTATATAACAAAATATTCCCGAAAAAAATTGTACAGAACAGAAAAAAAGGCATTCCTTTTTCTTACGACCAATCGAGCAATCATAGAGTACATAAGTACTCGAAAACCTATAAAGGTTTTCGACATTTGGACAAAAAGTTAAGTTATATCGAGTAAATCGAAAATTTAAATCTCGAACACATATTTTTCCAGTTTTCTTGAACTTGGAGGATAAGGAAAAAGAAGAAATAGATTACCATTTTTTTAGGTTAGGTTAACATCATACACAACTTTTACTGTCTACTAAATGGCAAAACTAGGTTTGCCGGGTCAGCTAGTCAAAAATAAATATGTATACTCTGTTCACTTTTATTTTAGCACTTGGTTGGCCATGAAATAATTTTCCCAAATTTTTGTAAAGAACTTTCCACATGTGTCAGGAACAATATTTTTCCTATTACCTATTACTTTCACGGAGTTTTGAAACTGACCGAAGATTATAGAGTAGAAAGATAGGAAACGCCCTCATATCGCTAGTATTAAAACCCGATTGCATTTTGGCCAGTGAAAACACATTTGACAATGAGATGGCGCTGAAAACGCATTGTCAATACAGAAAAACTGTTTAATAACAGTTTTCTTTTTTATAATTGAGGGGCGCGAAATTCGAATTCTATTCCATGTATTGAATTTCAAGATTGGCCTTGTTGAAACCAGAAAACAAGCATCCTGAGCGACAAAACAAAAGGATGGTTTTGTGATAAATTTTTATTTGCAATCTATAAAAAATTTACAAAAATTTGAAATTATGGACAACGAATAGAGCTTTGACTAGGACACAAGAGTATATGGTTATCTGCTATAGGTAAGTCAAAAGTGTGTTTTCTGTGCAAAACGTTTTGAATTAATGAACTTAGTTGAATTTGTACAATTTATATCAGATAATAATATGAACCAATATTCAATTGACCGTCATAGGATACACATTTCCGTTACTTACATATTATTTACAAAATGATAACCTTTAGTATCATTCCAAAAAACTATGATGAAATTGATGATATCGGTGAAGGAACAAAAACAAAGAGTACTATTCCTTCAGCGACATTTCGGATTCGGCTCCTCTATTACCCTGAAGAAGGCCCAAGTAAAATTCGTTTTATTCGATCAACAGTTCTTCACCATATACAATAATTTCCGAACCATATTTTAAGGTTTTCACCAAGAAATTAGACAAAAATTTCAATAATCAGCAACTTGAACGAGCTTGATAAACAAAAGGCGGTACGAGGATCTCAGAAAATTTCATATGTTTTTGTAAATGTCCCTCGAATTGATATTTCAACCAGTCTTAGGGCCTTAAAAACACATTTGAAACACAGATGGCGCTCACATCACTTTAGTCGCTTCGTTTCCTATCTTTGTAGTCTATAATTTTTGGAAACTGACGATATAAGAAATTATATTTTTGTGCGCTCATCAGCCGCATAGAGAAACGTTTGAATTATATGATTGGCGCATAGAGACATGACAAAATTGTATTATTTATATGCGACTCTTTAATATTGGCGGGCGGAAAAACCCTGCTATTCCCCGCATATGAGTGCGGAGAGTGATTAGCAGGGCTTTTTGCGGCACGGTTTTGGGAAAGTACTTCTTTTCAAACGTGAAGGCGTGTGGAAAGCAATTCTTTCGAAACGCTAGTAGGAAAAAAATTATTCGTAGCACTGAATGGCCATTCCATGTATCTATGTTCCAAGGTTTGATTTCAATAACTTTGGTTCGCCAAGAATCTTTCTTTTAGCGACGGAAAAACTGTGAGCAGGCATCCAACTGATTTGTTTTCATCGGAATATAATCTGCAGCATTTACAGGCGATCACTCTCCGTTCAGAATATAAGCCTAGTTTTCCTATGCCTGGGCTCACAAGCATTTAAAAAAGGCTGAGACTAGAGTCCCGACTAGGGGTCTGTGTCCAGTCCCGACTGACGAATTCAAATGACTCAATTAGGTACCAAACAAATCTCTTGGCCTTACTCGGGATCCTTGTTCAGTCCCGACAATTGTAAAAGGATTTTGAGGTTATGTTCGCGAATCGTATAATATTATTTATGAATAGTTGCGACAAAATTCAAGGAGTGATTCCTTATCAAAAAATGCAGTGGGCTTTTTCTCAATCAAGATTGAAAAGACAGGTGAAAATACTATCTTGGAATTAGAGAATGAAAGGTGTAGCACAGTATGCAATTCTAACTGGTGAGAAAGTTGAGAATTGCTTAGTGTAAATTGATCCAGAGGAATTGCCAGACATAATTTTTGATTCAGAAGTGAACCTCTTCCTTACGGCCATTCTTGACTAAAAAACTGGGATCGAGAAAGGAAGCTGCCAAATATATTTGGTGAAATGTATGATATTTTATACAAAATAATATATAATAATATATTATACAATGCTGCTGCTCCTCAATAAAATGTACTTTTATTTTAAGTGTATGAAAATTTAGCCAAAAAGGTAAAGGTAGTGTTCGAAATGTTCACCTTAGATGTTTCATTTCAAGATTGCCCTTTTTTCTCTTCATAAATGTGATGATTTGAAAATGAAATATACTGTTACAACATATTCATCTTTAACTACATGCACGATTGAAATATGAATCATTGTTTCTATTTGACTGGGTAAAAGCTTATGATTTGTATTGAAAATTGAGTTTTTCGCTACTCCTTTCACTGCTTAATAATTTCATTGCACCACTGCATTGCATCGTTGCATTCGGGACCGAATATCAGTCCCGAATTGAATGACGTTACTCGGGACTGGATACGAGTCCCGAGTCGGGACTCTAGTCACAACCTTAAAAAAATTGTTATCGTACAAACAGTATGATTTCAAAATATAATAATAAGGAATGCATTCGTCTAAACACGATTTTTCCCAAATAATGCCCACGCATGGAAATGGAAGAATGGAAAAATATTCCATTATACGTACCTGGCGCGAGAAGGCTATAGTAGTCCAACGTCAAAACATGTTCGAGCAATTTCCGCGGAAATGTATCTCCAAGGGTTGAACAAGATTTCAGAATCATCTGTTCTTGATAAGTCAGCATCTCGAACAGTTGGGTGATATGAATATTCATTGTTAACTCTTCAGGTGTGCTGTTCATGTCCAATTCTTTTTTTAAGAGGCAGATTTGGATCTTCTCCATCTTGAGAATTATCCCATATATTTTTTCCCGCATGAAATAGAATTTTTCGTTCTGAAAAATTTTTATACAGTCTCATGTCAGCCCGGTGGAATGTTAATTTGTAGTCATGAGCATCAAATATGTATTTGTTGTAATTCCTGTAATTTATCACATAGTACCCAATTTTTTATTTTTGAACAACAAATTACTCGAAAACGGCGCATTATACGAGAAAATATGAAGAATACTTTTATTTTACAAAAAATAAAATATTCATTAAATAGCGTCCAACTTAGATTCAAGAGTCGGGTTCTTTGAATTTTTAGTATTTTCATGGTACGTAATGGTCATAATGAGGAAACTGGAAGACGTGGGTGATATCTAGTGATCGAAAAAGATTTAACAAATGAATGCAAAACTATGTTCCAAAATTCATTTCATTCGATAAAACCGTTTGTGAGTTAGAAACAAAAATAACATTTTGTTATGGTTTTTCAACAGCCTGTATCTTTTAAACAGAGCCGATTCGGGAAAAATGGTTAAAAAAGAAAGTGTTTCTTTTGACCTCGAGAATCTACTGTTGAAATATTGTACGAGTCTAACACCCAGTTGCAAGAAGGAGTCCATTAAATCAGCATTAATAAATAGTGCCTTAAATTTGATGTTTTCATTATTTCAATGCCTGTTGCAAGAACTTAATTTTTCAATAATTTTCGTTCCATTAGTTAATGTTTCGGTAATGAATTCATTAAAAGAATTATGACATTTCTCCCGAGAAATGGCATTTCTAGTGTACAAACCATAGTGTAACTAATAAAATCTTGGAAAATGCAAAATCTATGTTATGAACCTAATGAATTTATTGTGTCAGAATCATTTCTGTTCACGGTGTTGTATTGTAGAATTTATATAATATGATTGCTACGAAAAGAAAAAGAGGTTGCAACTACACCGCCGAAGAAAAGAGTAAATTATTAGATCTCTTTCAACAGTAAGTACCTATCCCATCATAATATGATTTGATTCATTAATTCCATTCATTGATGTTATCATGTTTCAGTGTAGATTCAGGAAAGATATAATTCTTATTTATCAGATAATTATTATGGCTTATTTCACCAGTTTACAGTATATTTTACTTCGCAGGTATCAGTCTAATATAGAAGCATGGAAGAAAATATGTACTGAATATAATGCTGTCACCACAAGTGGGATTAGAACAGTGGAAGATTTAAAAACCTTCTATGATAATAAAAAGCAAAAAGCTAGAAAATCCTTGTCAGAATATAATGTAATTTATTTAATTATTGAACAATATGAATTGACGTTTCTCTGAATAAATAATCTCACTCGAAAATATAAAAATATATATAATGTTTTCAGAATTCATGGAACACCATGCTGAGCACATGAGTGCAATCTATAGCTCCTAACACCCTCGGAAAACCAGCAATTTCATAAAATTCTTGAGCAACTTGCTGGTACTCTTGGGAAGTTGGCATTTTGATCTGCTGATTAGCTAGGCTTGCAATAGCTTCCGTTACCCTTCGTATTATGCGGCACACTGTAGATTTATAACAGTCCATCAAATCCCCAAGTTGCATAGTATCTTAGAGCTATAAGAAGTTGAGTTCTTGCACCAATTGCTTTGGAACGCCTAGTTTCAGGTTCAATCAGGTGTTCAATTTAATTCAGCAAATGCAAAATACATGCTTTATTGAACCTCGTTCTCATCATAACCAAAGAGTTCCTCTTTGACATAACTGTTCCATAAGTCCTTTCTGTCCGGTATATTTCTGGAACTATTCGTTTCTCCATCGAACAGAGACAAGAGGCTAGACATACTCGACAAACTAGACATAATATGTAGCGAACAAAAGAAATTTTCAAAAATTTTCACTTAAAAAAACGTTTAAATTATGACGCGTCAATTAAATGAATACTTGATAGGACAAAATTTGTTCATAAAATTTTTAACGATAATGCGTCAAAATAATCCTTCATTTGAAGCAAAAACTGTTTCCTGCAACAGGAAATATCGATAATGACATGATAATGATTGGTGTACTTTAAATTTAACGAAAAACTAATGTTTCCATTAAATCTGGTTACTTGCAACCGAAAATCCCGTTTAATAAAAAATTAAAATTTTAAAGGGACCATTACAGTATAATGGACGTTCCTGCAACTGAGTGTAAGACTCACCCATTTGAATTGTATTTATATTACTAGTTCTAGTATAATAAATGAGAAAGGCCACTAGTTGCTATTGAATTATCAGATGCTTATTATAAAGTTACTTGAACCTACGAAAATTCTGTGAAAAATGCAGTTTATAACTCTTCAGTTGTGAAGAAAATTTCTACTCACCTGAAAATTTTCCACGAATAGATACCACAGTATACGTTTGAATTCATTATTATCATACTCTCCTTTTTTCGCAATAAAAGTTAGTAGATTTTCCTTCTCGCACTCCGTTATACTGCAAAACATTGATATCTAATAAAAAATCATTACAAATAGAGGATGACAATTTGAAAACTTGCCAGGCCAATTATGTCGCGACAAGGATGTTTCCAGAGAAAATGCCGAAACAGTTCAATTTTTATTCGGAGGGAGACATATTTTGAGCAGAATTGTAAGCCGAAATCTCCTCAACCCTAGGTGTAGGGGCTATCACCCCTAAATTCTTAATAGGGAATAGGGGGTGAGATTTACCTCAATTGAAAGATCCCTTGTCCCTCGACATGAATAATATGGTTTGCCAATTTTTGTTGATTCCTTGAAGTAGTTACAGTTACAATATGAAAATTATGTCTCCTCAAGAATGTTTTCAAAGGAAAAGCCGGAACTAGTCAATTTTTAAAGGGAGGGGGACATATTTTGAGCAAAATTGTAAGCCAAAATCTCCTCAAACCTAGGTGTAGGGGCTATCACCCCTAAATTCTTCATGGGCAATAGAGCATTTTTTCTAAACATCCTTGTCGTGACATAATTGGCCTGAAAAGTTTTCAAATTGTCAGCCCCTGTGACTACTTCACGGACTCAATAAAAATTTGCAAACCATAGTATTCATGTATAGGGTCAAGTGATCTTTCAATTGAGGTATAGCTCACCCCCTATTCCCTATTGAGAATTTAAGTGTGATAGCTCCTAAACCTAGGGTTGAAGAGATTTCGGCTTACAATTCTGCTCAAAATATGTCTCCCTACGAATAGAAATTGACCTGTTCTGGCATTTTCTCTGCAAACATCCTTGACGTGACATAATTGGACTGGGAAGTTTTCAAATTGTCACCCTGTATACATATGAATGTGAATGTCAAAATGCATTCTATATATTCGACCCTAAATAACTCCGTAACGAAATCAGGATGACCATAATTTTCCGGACATAGATAGTCCATTCAAGAATGATTGACATCTCGGGTGGCTATGGAAAATCGAATTTAAGTTATAAAGAATCTATTCAGATGTATGTACCATCCGCTGATATGAATATCAACAAGTGTTGCAAACTGAATTGAACTATACAATTTGTCATCGTCAGGTCAACGAAAGGGAGAACATTCCATCGAAGAAGAAGCTTTCTATGATTTGGGTCTCATATAACCTCGTCAGAGCTATACAATTCCTTCTCCGCTCGGAATTGACGGACCCTGATCGAATACTATCGAGTATTATTAAATACTCGAGCGCCATCTAGTTTGCAACAAGATCCAGTTCAATCCTCCCCCCTAGTCGCGTGATTGTCGAATGTGCAGGAATATAATCCCATCAGAAAAAAGTGACATTCCCTATGAAAATTTCAGATTCTTTATTGTCGAACTATTGAATGTCAAAATATTGTTTCTATAAAAGATCCAATTCCAACTGATTCGAGAATGGAGTTCGGATACCACTTTTAGATGAATTAAAGTGTTGGTAATAAGCCCATAAAATTTTGTGTCGCGGAGTTCAAGTTGGTATCGTGGATAAACAGTGATCTATAGACCTATTGTAAGTGAATCTATGCACTGACCAACGATAATTCGAACTTTGTACTGCTATTTATGTCGTTTATTTAATCGTTCAAATTGGAAACATAATTGCATCAACATCGAAAGTACAGTACAATCGCGATACTGTGAACACTCGCTCGTTAGAACGGCTCAATAGCGTGAACAACATTTTTTCTGCCAAAAAAGTGCAAACTAAGATCTCACAACTTTTTCAACCATTGTGAATCGTCGATTAAAATGTATTTTAGTTTTATTAGATAATAAATCTGTATAGCAATATGTTTGGAGTTTGTATTTGAGTGACCTCCGGTAACATGAACAACCTCTATTTTGTGAACAGCCCTGGTTTTATTCTGTTCACGTTATCGCGATTGTACTGTATTTAATATTTGTGCTTGCTTTTTATTATTTTAGTCTGCCTTCACATCCTTCTGTTTTTGTAAACGATCAAATTATCAATAATTATCGCGTGTAACTTATTATCCAAAACGAATATTTCATCATCATGAGGTACTTCCATACTTACTGTACTATCAAATTCAATGAAGGAGCGATGAGATGTTCTTTCACTATATCTACATAAGAACTTTCCGACAGTTTGAAGAAATCTCTTTGCTGTAAGTTCGTGAGCAAATTCTTCATGAAGCCAATGTTACCATTACTCTTCTTCTGAAGGAGACTGTAATAAAATGTTCTTAGTTTGCCCCCTCGTGGACTCTTCACTGAATTCTTACTATTTCAAGGTACCTTAGGCCCACTAATAATAACTGACATAAGCACACATTGATATGATCATAGATTAGAGTTATATTACTACCTTAATCTATGGATATGATTTCAAATTTCAACTTCATAACACAAAACAGGACGGAGAACGGAGATAATGATCAATAGTGACAGCGAAACAACCAAATGCAAATTTGCGATAGAGGCAGTTTAATGGCGAATTCTATTGATGTATTGATGTAACCTTTTTTTATAGAATTTGATATTATTATTCAATAAAGTTATCTTCGAGGGTGATATAACCATTATAGCTGTCATACAATTTTTCGATACCACGAAAATTCTTAGGTCTTGGAGAACCAGAGTGTCGCCATTCCATCGATTGTTGCTTTGTTTCTGGATCGTATAAATGTACCCAAGTCTCATCCATAGTAATAATTCGGTTTAAGAAGTACCTATACATCGTTTTCATATCGAGCACAGATCGGAACGCGATGCTTCTAGCCTTGCACGCTTTTGGTCAACAATCAAACATTTGGAGATCCATTTTGCAGCATTTTTTCTCATGTTCAAATTGACATGAACTATATGAGGAACGCGTTAGTATGAAATATTCAGTGCTTCAGATATCCGTTTCGACGGTCTGATAAAATCATGTCATGAACTGGATCGATATTTTCGGGGACTGACACAGAAACTGGCCTTCCCGGTCGGTCATCATCTTCAATGGAAAATTTACCTCTTTTGAAGCTTGCAGTCCAATTTTTCACGGCCGCATACGAAGGACGTTGATCCCCAAGAGTATTAAGCATATCTTCGTAAATCTGCTTACTTTTTAACCCTTTTAAATACGGGTACTTAATGATGGCTCGATACTCCAATATATGGTAACGCAATATTTTTGTTATGCATGGAACTGGTCTATGCTAACTAGATATCAATACATCCTCGTATAACGAGCTTTCGGCCAATGCAGCTTGGGATTATTTCAAATCGATGAATGATTTCGCTCATCATCAAAATTATGACAAGTTAAATATTCGAATGTTTATAAATCATTGAATGGAGTCATGCATTTGAAAAATCACAACAATCACAAAGTGGGTAAGCTTTGATTTGATGTACTGAACTCATTTCACCTCCTCTTTCATTGACTAGGGTCATGGAAGATCCTACCCCTACTCGAAATTTGACGGAATCGCATTCAACTTTGAGGGATGCTCAATGCTACGCTTTCTTGAATGCTTTTAGGACGATTTTAGGTGAAATTCTCCATTTTGATGGGGCTGCTCTCAAAAAGGGTACTTTGAAAACACGATATATAGTAGGTGATGACAATTCAAACGATTGTGTAATCACCACTATTAATGACCGTCTGCTCAAAGATCGAAAATCAATGTGCGGACAACCTTTGGGTATTTCATGAATAGAGTAAGTTCAACCTCAATGCGCATCATTGTTTTATGACTGTAATTGCGAAACTTACTATTCCAAATCCTCGGGTATGGCAAAAACTCTGAAGTGTTGACAGATGAGTCCACTGACGTAATTGGGGCACAAGGTTTCTAACTTCATCCTTTTGACACAAGGACTTTTCGCGAAAGTAGATGTCCTGGAACCATGGAGAGCATAATCCCTGTTTTTAGTTAAGATCAGAAAAAAAGTTTTCGTCTGCAGGAGAGGCTCCAAGACTCCCAAGGAATCGTCATCGATATAATCTGCGTCATCCACCAATATCAGCCAAAACACAGGAAACATCTTAAATGAGCATAAACATTCATAGGTACTCATTTTTAGGTAAATTTAATGTAGTCAAAAAGAAGATACAACTTATATATAACAACCTAACTGTGGTATGCATTAATTTTATTTTTCTTACTTAAAATTGGGCTGCACAAAAACAAATGAAACCCCACTTGGAACTGCCCAATTTACGTTTTCGTCCATCCGCCGGCGCCGTCCATTGGAAGTTTTTTTCGAATACCATTGGAGATAACTCAATGAAACTTGTTACAAAAATTGAGAATCTTCAGATAAATTGAGTCGAGGTATTGCTTCGAGCTTTCAGAATATTGACTCATAGGCCCGTATTAATAGTCAGTTCTCAAAACGGGTCTCAAGACCTATCTCAGTTGATACTTTCTCAAGAGAGTGACAGCATCTCAAGATGACGGCTTATTAATAAACGCATATCAAGTCATTGTCAGTTTGATACTATCTCAAGAAACGAGACTTGAAACTCAACTTATGAATGTCTTGAGTAATGGTCTTGAGATATACTTGAGACTACAAAACGAAAAGAGAAATTAGTATTTTTATTTTTGCTTGATATTTTTCAATACTGTGACTCACAATAAAATGTGACGAAGCAGGATTTTCGATCGCCCATCCAGTACACGTTGTGTGTACCTCATATGAACTCCTCTGGACATTTGAAAGATCCTGGAGTCGTGCATGCTTCCTGCCCATCTTGTTACAATACCCAAAAATTCTGTATTAGGCCCAACAATGGCTTGGACATTAATTGAAAAGTCTGATTTTCTGTTGCGATAAACTTCATGAAATCGATTTCGTCGTAGTAGTTGACCACATCTTCCATGGATTCCATATTGACTTTAATAATGCCGATTTTTGGAAGCACAAAAGACAATTAAATTACTGTCAGTTCACAAAGCAAACTAACCCAACTTTCATTTCGAGATCATCTTGAGTCAGGGTTCGACCATACTCAAAATTTGACGTTCCCAAAACCTATCTTGAGATCATTCGAGTACTTGAGTCACATTTATTAATAAGCGCTTACTCAAGTGAGATCGCCGATTGAGACGTCATCTTGACAGAGTCTCAAGTCAAATTTATTAATCAGACTGATGTCTCAAGATGCTACTTAAGACATTCCCAATACTTGAGATCTGACTATTAATACGGGCCTAAATACTCGAAGCTTGTATTTCCATGATAATACTGGATATACATGGTGAATAGCAATTCACCTCAAGTTCGTTGAGTCTAGTCATTGAACTCTAATTTTTAGAGTTCAATGAGTCTAGTAAACCATGAATCAAAAATGGATGGTAACCAAGATATTATTATGGTTGAGTATTTGATTTTTTTTTAATTTTCAGACTTTATTCCGATAAAAACTGATTCTGTTAATGTAATGAGGTATTGTTACATAACGCATAGGTATGGGTTTTCAATTCAACATTCAATGAGTTATTTTCATCTGTTAAGGAGATTAATGCTCTTCAAATCGAGCCTGAATTTTTTTTAAATCATTTCACATACAGAAGTTAGATATACAGTTTTCCACAGGACAATAGGAACGTGGATGGTCAATTGTCCTGTGAAAAACCATAATATGACCTCTCAAGGAAATGAAATATAAGATGCCTACCATTCAATAATTGCGTTTATGGAAAAATTTTCTACGAAATAGAAACGATAGTTTCTAATGTTGCAATTTATCTCCAACCAATACTTTTGCAAAAAAGATTTGAAAAAAGCATGAATATGAAAATAGTTAAAAACACTTTTTCTAGCTGATTTTGTTAAAAATTTATTCCCAAGATATTGAACATACGGATTCCAAAATACGGCCTGTCGCCACCCTTGATGAATCATCCCGAAGGATTCAAGTGCAGCCAGCATAAAGCTTATCAGCCAAATAGTCCGGTTAGCTACAAACAAGATCGGGTACTGCTGCTTATATTTTTCCAGAATTTGACCTTCGGTATTTTGATAAAAAGTTCGCGTCATCATTCTTGTCTTCATTCTCTCTTTCTACGCATTCAATTCCCTTGCAAATTATGAATAATGATAAGATGAAAGATGAAAGATGAAACTCTAGCTTTCCCTCACACTCAAAATAGTGTTCTCAAATTTTGTCATGAGGCGTTTAGATTTTTAGATTCGCTAATAAGATTACCTTGAGACACAGTAGAAACAAATATATGTTCTTTCTCAATTTCTCAACTGCTCAACAGAATGTTTTTCTGCTACTTATTAAAAATATGTGAAATTCAAACAAAAAATTAATTGCATTAATAGTTTGCTACATCACTATTTCTTCCCCTTTGTTTTATTCCCGAAAATTTGCGCCCCTCAAGCCTGGCCAATACTTTCTTCTTTTCTATTTGCATCTAAATTTTTAGCAGATGGGATGTGGTTACTCCTAAGTTTAGTCGGCTAAACATAGAAAAAACTAACATTAGCAAATCCCCGAAGCTAAACCTAAGTTTAGACGGCTAATTTTAAGTTTATGTTCACACCTATTTTTAGCCGTAACATTATACAGCCCTAAATGGTCCTATATGTGAATTATAAAAAAAATACCATTCCAAGACTGAAGTCGCGTAAACCTTTATGGTCCAACTCTTTTCTTAATTCGAATATAAGGGACAAAGACCTTTGGCAGTCTGAATGAAATAGGTGCACTATTTTCAACAAAGAATTAGTAACTGATCCTTCGAATAGAGTTCCTGGTTTTGATCTTCCCAGGAAAATATGGTGTATTCTGAATCGTATAAGAACAGGTCACAAGCGTTGCAATAGCATGCTTTTCAGGTGGAATTCAGTTGAAAGCCCTAGTTGTGAATGCGGGGAACCAGAAGAAACCATAAACCATCTAGTTAATCATTGTCCAATTTATAAATTTCAGGATGGTTTTAGAGCTATACATGCAGTTTCCGAATCTTTTTTGAATTGGGTTGTCAATTTTAGGTCAATCTGACATCTTGAATCTAATTTTATTATTTTACGTTTTTCTGCTTTTGTTTTCTCTTTATTTCAGATAAAAGTTTCTGGTATCTTGGAGAAGACTCTCTGGATTTTCCTTTTTGTTGGAGAAAGAATCAATTTTTGCAGTGCGAGATGCCTTTCAATATGGAATATTTCAGCTTATTTCGTGAACAATTACAATCCACTACACTCACGGGGAGAAAGGGTTTTTTTACTGAGGTTTTTCCCTAAGCTCTTGTATCATACCCCAATTTGTATGGTACCCCGTTACGCTAACCTCTGCTAAAACTGTATCTCATACACATGCTATAATTATTGTTTGCTGTTCAAGATTGTAATGCTCTATATCAAAAGAATATATATATATATATATATATATATATATATATATATATATATATATATATATATATATATATATATATATATATATTTTTTTTTTTTTTTTATAACCACCATATAGGGGAGGCAGCGCTGAGCTACCGGACCTACCACGAGGCCAAGGTAGTTCAGCATGTTGTTAGGAACTTCCGGACTATTCTTGTTGTCCCCAGTATAACTTCTTTTTGTGCAGTACTTATAGTTTCTTTGTCCAGGCCTAGGCTGTGAGTGATTTCCATTAGGTGCTTTTCCACCAGCCCATTGGTGGAGATTATTAGAGGATGGATCAACGCGGACCTGAGACCATGCATGTTCTTCATCTGAAAAGCTAGTTCTTGGTATTTTGAAAGCTTTTCGCTGAACGCTCTGGTCACGTTGTCGTCGGCTGGGACGGAGACATCCATAATTATGACCTGTTTTTCTTTTTTATTAATTAAAACCAAATCTGGTCTGTTGTGCGGTGTTGGTCTGTCAGTTTCAATAGTTACATCCCAGTAAAGCTTATATGTACAGTTTTCAAGTACGCTACACGGACTGTACTCAAATGGCTTCTTGATGTTATTTATGAGACCTACTCTCGCTGCAATGGCCTGGTGGTAAACCTTCGCCATTGCATTATGCCGTTCCGTGTATTCTGTTGGTGCTAGCATGGAACAACCGGACGTGACGTGCTGCACAGATTCCGTTGCTTGTGAACATCTTCGACATTTGTCTGTAAATATATTCCTTCCAGTGATGTTTTTCATGTAAGCTCTTGTGGGAATCACCTGGTCTTGAATAGCTACCAGTCTGCCTTCCGTTTCCGGGAATAAGTATCCAGCTTTGAGGTAAGTTAGTGATTCCTTCTTGTCTATATTACTGTTTTGTAAATTTCCAGGGTACCGTCCATGGAGGGCTTTACTGTGCCATTTCTGAGTGAGCTGTTCGAGTGTCACGTCTCTTGGATCTTCTTCGCCTCCTAGATTTAGTGGGCTGAAGTTGTCGTCTTCCCTGCATACGGATTGGATAAATGGTGAGTGTTTGGACCTAAAATATTGTCGCAATTTAATTACCATCTTATTATGCGCGATTTCAACATTTTGTAATCCTCGACCTCCTTCCTGCCTTGGTAGGTATAATCTGTTGGATGAGGCATGTGGGTGATGAATACCATGCCTGGTGAGAAGTGCTCGGGTTTTAATGTCGAGATCTTTCAACTCTGAAGCTGTCCAGCCAACTACTCCAAAAGAGTAGGAGACACAAGGAAGGGCCCATATATTAATTGAAGTGAACATGGCTTTTGAACTGAGTTTTGACTGGAGTATTTTCTTAAGCCTGGAAAAATATTTCTCACGGAAGATGTTCTTCATTTCCTTTGTTTTGATGTCTAAGGCCTGTTGCACACCCAAATATTTATATTGCTCTTGAGCACTCAGTCCCGGTATTTTTACGTCATCCGTTACCAGCATACACTCACCCTCCTGTATTCGCCCTCTCCTTACATGCACCACCGCACACTTATCCAGGTTCATTTGCATACCGATAGTTTTGGTGAAGGATGCAACAATTTTCAATAGTTTGAAATATATATATATATTTCAGCCAAATAAAGTTTGCATCTCTGCCCTCATTGCCTGGTTTGACCAGTAAACTGGTTCACATTTTTTCCTCTATTAGCAACGTGAAAATTGCCAGATATAACGTTTTCCCCAATAAGTTTCTTTTCACCAATCTCAAAGACAGAGCGGACGTTCTTTCCAGCTCTGATTGTGTCTACTCAGTGAGATGTTTAGACTGTGATGGGGTCTATATCGGACAAACCTCCCAATCCCTAAAAAGAAGATTCGCGGTTCACAAAAGCGACGTCAGACTACACCCTGACAGATGTGCCCTTGCTTTGCATGCTGCGAGAACTGGTCATATTTTCGATTTCGATAATCCGAAGATACTGTATTCTTGCTCAAATAACACCAAACGGGTTTTTTTGGAAATGTGCTATATTAATGAGCAATCAAATCCTATCAATAAACGTACCGACATTAAGGGTCTTAGTAACATTTATAATTATTTGCTCGCTTTGGACTCCAAAAGCGACATCTCTCCTCAACTTTCACAAACTTTATAATGTCATCCCACGAAATATGAGGATGGTAATTGTTCTCACTTTCGCTTTGGACTCCGGGGCGACATCTCTATTCCAAAACTCAAAACCTATTTCACTTTTAAAGAAAAAGATTTGACAGATTGTCATAGTCCTCTGTGGTCTGAGGATTTGTCTGTCCTCTGTGTCAACTTTTGGCGCCATTGTGCTTGTAACCTAGTTTAGCGATCTTTTTGACACGATTTTGTTTGTGTTATTACTTAGAGAATATTCATGTAGTTTCTCGAGATTGATGTAGTTTTCTTCCTTCCAATGATTTGTAATTGGTTGGACACATGCTGATTGTTTCTTTGCCATTCTTTCCACAGCTAGTCAAACGTAAGTTTTTGTCTTGATGATTTTTTAGTCTGTTAGATTTTAGAGGTTTTTATTAACTTTTTTAGCATCCTGATGAAGGACCTAAACAAGTGTCCGAAATATAGATGTACATGACAAATGGTTGTTTGATTTGTCTACATAGCCCCTTTATGCCGAGTACCCAATAATTAAGTAGATTAGAAAATACGGCAATACTCCTTGTATACATATATATATATATATATATATATATATATATATATATATATATATATATATATATATATATATATATATATATATATATATATATATATATATATATATATATATATATATATATATATATATATATATATATATATATATATATATATATATATATATATATATATATATATATATAAGTATTGCATGACACAACAATTAAAGTAGCCTATAAACTAAATGGTGATTGTGGAAATGGAGTACACAGTACTCCTCAAAGTGCCAACCGGGCACCTCGGAAATTTTAAACTAGAAAATTACATTCCAATAATGCGAGCTAGTCATAAACAAGCGGAGGAATTCTCAGAGAAGTTGAAAATATCTAAACACAACTGTAGACCGGTTTTGGGATCATTGTCCCTCATCAGAACAGTGTAATGATAGATATTTCCCCATCCTCCATCTTCCGGTTGAAATATTTATCACTACACTGTACTGATGAGGGACAATGATCCCTGAATTCTACGGAATTGTCGTTTCTAGTTCCCATGGTATTTGGTGGGGAAATTAATGTGAGTCATAATCTTATTATATTAGAAGAGTAAGCACATACAAAATGCTCGTTCTCAAGGAAATTCTCACATCGGATATTGATGAAGAATTTCTACATGTTTCGTCAAGGATTTAACCTTTGAACTTTTCGAAAATAATCAGGAAACATAATCGAAAGTTCACAAACCTTGAAGCATAAATGCTGCAACACATGGAGAGTGATCTGTAATTTTTCTTCAGATGTAAAAGTCCAGTATTCTCCTGTTTCTGGAAAATTCACGTTGAAGACTCTGTTCATCGACCATAGCATATTATTTTGTGACATATCACTAAGCCGTTTGTACAATTCAATCTGTCTTTCTTGTACTGTTGAAGTATTCAGATTAGAACTGAACGTTATCGAGAAAAATCTCCGTATGAAGTGAAAGGGAATCTGAAAAACGATCATCATCAGTGGAGAGGTTATGCACGACCTCCACCCTTTCCGGATTTTGCACACATTTAAATATAAAATATACTAACTGACAAAGAAACTGCAACACCCAGAAGGAGCTGTTTAAATTTTAATTTTTTTTTTGGTAAAACATAGATAGTATAGCAAGGAGTAAATGATTAAAATTTGGAGAAAAAAACGAAGGGTTTAAAAATTGTTTAATTAAATTTGTTAATAATGTGTTTGTCCACCGCGGTTATCTATATACTCCCCAACACGTTTTGGGATTGATGCAAGAAGATGGTCTATTTCTTCTTGAGGGATACTATCCCAAGCTACCTGTACTTCATGTCTCAGAGTCGCCAAAGTCCTTGAGGACTGGGGTAAATTTCCAAGCCTTCTACTCATGATGTCCCAAACATGCTCTATGGGCGAATGATCGGGGGATCTGGGCGGCCATGGCGAAGGATTCACATATGGGTCGCTTCAAAAAAGTTTAAAATAACTCTGGCAACAAGAGGTCGAGCATTATCTTGCTGAAATATTGGTTTCTCAAGCCGCTTAAGGTAAGGGAGAACATATGGCTCCACTATTTCTTGAAGGTAACGCAGCGCTGTCATGTTACCTCGAATAAAGATTAAAGATGACCTATACTATACTTGCATGTCATACCATAACGCCTACTGTCCGGTGTACATGACGCTCACCATAAAAATGAGGTTCACGTCTTTCTCCTCGACGTCGTCTCACCCTTCTTCGGTCATCATGTGCACACCAAGGAGAATCGAGATTCATCATAAAAGACCATGCCATTCCATATCCCAATGTTATCATTCTCTACACCACTGTTATCGTTGCCGTCTATGCTCAACCGTAAATGGTAACACAAGATGGGTACGATAATGCTGCAGTCCAAACGACCCTATACGGCGGTAAGCCGTTCGAACAGTTGGCCTTGTTCTCTTAACCGCCAAAGATCTAGTTGTCGCAAGTTATTGGTCTGTAAGTCTCGTAGATAGAGGAAAGAGAAGATACCGCATTGCGCAGCTACGAAGGAGAGCTCTCTGTGTCCAACATCAACTTGTTTTTGTTTACGTTTACCTAAGATGTCTAAAACTCTGGTGTATTCACTGATTCGATTTTGTTTTTATTTCGTGAGGATATCGGATCAGTTTCATTTTTCCCACTGTAGGTAGCACTGTTCAGAATTTGACAGAGCATTGTCAACTGATATTTGAAAATTATTTGAATACTTTCGTACGACTTACGAATATGTTGTATTTATAAGCGATTATTGGTGTGTGAAAATGTATTAGTTTCGAGAAAGGGATGTAGAACATTCATTTATTCAACATGACAATCAAGAACTACAGCTAAGAATTCGATGTTGTTGGAATTTGAGGCAGAACCAAATCAGATGAATGAACATTCGGGCCGGATATAGCTATAGCAACTTCAGCAATATTTCAAAGAAACTGTATTGGAAATACGTAATGTGAATTGCGGGCATGTATTGAGAAACAGAAATACATAAATCTATTCTAGTCTGTTCTTCAAATATTCTTCATGAGTAGATATAGTGAAAATTCCCTTTCCGTCAACTGAATATATTGGAAATTTGACCAATCAACTGTGTTTTATTAAAATCATATTGAATTACCCCCTCATGAATTCAATTTGTGAAACGGAAATTATCTTGAAGAAGAATAGTAAATACTCCTTCGAACAGTTCGAACCCCCATTCAATAGTGTTGAAATATTGACAGATTTGTTTTTGCAACAGCTGACAAAATGAGCCAGTTCATATTTTGAATTCGTTGATCGATGTTCAATATTAACGCAAAACAAAACAAAACGAGAGAGTATCATTGGAATTCCTTAGGTAGAACAAGGATAGAACGAAGCAAATGACATGGTCGCGCCGCCACGAAACTGATCCCATATCCCCGATTTTCTGAAATGTTGATGCTTGCAAAAAGTGACAAGTGCACACACCAGTGTTTTAGACATCTTACGTTTACCCCAATCCGAATCTATATTTTTCGGTATATTTTCCACAAATTACACATTTTCCTGGCATGTCAACACCGAAATTCTTGATACTCAAGTATTAAGTATTAAAACGCATGAAACACTAACGATAACACAAATACGATAATAAACATTCAAAAAATATTGGGGTAAACGTAAACAAAAATGAAGTAAATGCACAGTAAATGTCAACAAAAACATAGAGATGTTGGACACACTTTTCTTGTTGTTTACGTTATCTTCCTCTTCCTCTATCTACGGTAAGTCTACGTCCGGTGCCTACTCTTCTTCGATTTTGGGCCTTATCAAACCACGCTTGACATTCTTGACAACATCTCATAACAGTAGTTGGATTTCTGTTCGTAATGTGTTCGTTCTGTTTCGATTTCTCGAAATGACAACCCCGCCTCCCGTAGACCAATAATTCAAATTCACTTAACTTGCAATAAATTCCGCGTACACGTGCTCTAGGCATTTTAACAACAACTAAACATCGACTTTGGATCTCCTCGAACAGCTGGTTTGTTGTAAAATGTAAAAAATTTGCAAAAAACGTCTACTATATTTAAGTAACAAAAAATGTTCACATGAAAAAACCTTCACGATTTTTTTCTCCAAATTTACATCATTTACTCCTTGCTATAGGTACTATCTATGTTTTACCAAAAAAAAAATAAAATTTGAACAGCTCCTTTTGGGTGGTGCAGTTTCTTTTTCTACTAGGCAAGTATTTTGTCGTATTTAGCGCTTCTAACGAATCAATATTTGCTATGGGAAGATATGAAAAATTTTTGAACTCATGTTAGAATCACTCATTATCATCATTATTTCATCATTCATTGGAAAACTTCGAGAAATAATCAATATCGAACTTTTTACCGAACGAACTGAAATTTCGTAATAGTTATTTTCCTAACAAATGCGGAAAGTGGTACTTGCCAAAACGATGCGAAACAGAATTCGTGCAAGCAGTTGTTCCAATATTGTTCCTAACTCTTGCGTAAAGTGTCTTGCCCGCACTCAACTGCTTGCTCGCCCGAACTTCGCATCTTTCGTGCAGGCAAGTACCACTTTCCGCACTCGTTAGAAAAATAACTATTAATACAAGCGTTCGCGTTTATCCCTTTTCTCGAACGCATTACAAGTCACAAAGAATCATTTTCCCAAACTCAAATATTCGCTCCCCAATCAAAGAAATCAAACGGATTTGAGTCAGATGAATGATCTGGCCACGCCCTATCCATATGAAGGATCTTAACATACTCAAGTGTATTTTCTGTGCATAAACGAAAAACTGGCCACATTATGTCTCAGTGTATTACGAATTAAGTCACTGACTCTTGGTAAGATAATTCTCCGCCTCTGTCACGAGACCTGTAGTTGAAAAACCTTCCATATGTATGCAGTATCCAAAAATGAATTCTCAATCCATAGTAAGACACAAAAACTTACATCCTCCTCGCCACTGTGCATCGTTATAAAATGAACCGGTAGGTTACTGGGCGTTCTCACAATCAATTCGTGCAGTAGCCTAGTTTTTCCTTCTTTTGGATATCCCCTTATATAAACTGCATTTATAGCATTCTGTAAATTCTCCTTGCTTTCCCTCTTTTTGATGAATTTTTTGTAGAGATTTTCGCAAGTTGTTATTTCCTTCTCTCGGCCAAGGGTAGGTTGATCGTATATCGGAGGATCTTCTGAAAGGTCCCTAGAGCAAAGAACGTCTCAATATACAGGATGATTCATAAAGGTGACTACCAGATTTGATAAAATGCTAACATCTTCGGAACAATAAGAGATATGAGTTTGCAAGTGTAAATGTTGGAATGTAAAATAAATTATGTAATGTCAGTGCACCGAACGCCAACGATGAGATAACCATGGTAACGACAAGCAGAATTACGTCTGTCATTATATGTATATGAATAAATCGAATCGAATTTGAATTTTTCCTTAAAGGAATATATTTATATATATATTTCAAGCTTCTGTAGAACAAAAATTGTTCCTAACACTTGCGGAAAGTGTCTTACGTACCCGCACTCAACTGCTTGCTCTCGAGCAACGACAGTTTCGTGCGGGCAAACACCACTTTCCGCACTTGTTAGGAAAATAGTTATTCGTTTCTCACAATGAGTTGTAATATTGTTATCACCTTACAATTAACTGGTTTTATTTATTCCTGTGACCTAAAATCCCACTTTCTCTCATTTTGAAGAACAAAAATCATATCTTAGTATTAGTCTTTGACAACATGGGTTTTTATTTCAATTCATCAATATTCTGCTGTTGATTTACGATTAATGGGTTTTATTGTTTCCTGTGACCAAAAATCCCACTTTCTCATTTTGAGGAACAAATATAAATGTTTTATATGTATGGGAGTCCGAGAGAGTTGAACCCCTTTTCACTCTGAAGCCAGATAGATAGCCAGACAGATAATAGTAGAGTGATAGTGAGATGAGCATTTTGAGTACAGCAATTCTTTTTTTGGGAACCGAAAGTTGGCTCATGAAAACAATATCCAATGACCAACGATTGTCTATGTCAAGGATTTCATCATCAGATATATCAGCGTATGAAATACATATTTTCTATTTCAGAGTCACTCTCACATATTTCCGAGATGTTTTTACCTTTTCGAACATTTGTATTTTTTTTTATATTTATTTCTATTATGAAATTTTCTTTTTTTGAAGCAATCTATTATCTAAGCTCAGTCCAATGATTATGTCTCCCGACCATATAGTATGGGTCAAGTCTCCCACACTTCCTTTTAGTCTATTCAACAGATGTTTTCTTGAAATTTTTACAACTATTATTGAAAAAGCTCATCGTTTATAAAACAATATTAATAAATGAAAGCAATAAAACTAAATAACACCATGCTCCTATTAAACTTTTCAGACAGTGTAACAAACAAAAATTATTCAATTTCTCACTTCCAAACTATTCTGATGTTGATGATGTAGTTTTGCCTTGTTACGAGTATGTCGCAAGCTATTTACGATACCGGTAGCGCGAGATTTGAATTGAAATATTTGAGGTAGTTCAAGTCTCCTACCTGAGTAAGTCTCCCCGACTCCCCCTACCATTGGTCTTTGACAACATAAGTTTCTGCAACGATATTTCAATATTGACTTGCGATCAACTGGTTTTACTTGTTCCTATTATTTTGAGGAACGAAAATGAAGTGGCATAAAGATTTGTAAGACGGGACGTGGGCCCAAGTCATAATGCGCATAATTTATATCTAACATAGGATTTTGCGCGGAAGCGTTGAAATTGGTCTGACGTGACATGGGACATTATAGTGTCATATGCTTATAAAAAAGATGACAACCGTAAGCAGCAACATTTTTCATTAATCATTGAAATATAACAATTGTTAATATAAATATAATATAAAGGTTTATATCCAGATTATTATAAATTTCAAACGTTTGAGAAAAAACTTTCTTCTTTCGGGGGAGAAGTAATTTTTCATAGCTTTTCATAACTTTCAATTAGCTGAGTAAACAAGACCCGTCATAAAAAGTAACTCTTCTCCTCCCTATGAAATATGAAATAATATATGTACCATTATAGAACGTCTCACATACTTATTGCATTTGAATTCCTGATATAATGAAAAATTCCGGATTTTTTGTCTGTCTATTTGAATTTTATAATATCATCGTGAAAAGAAACAGAAAAAGTTTTTATACCTAACGTGAGAAATGATCGAGCGATTTTCATGCAAGTTCAATATGCAATAATAATGGCTTACAAATCATCGGATATCAATTCGTAAATCAATCCCTCCGGAAGATTTTCAGCGTCCTCAATTTTTTCTTTCAGTAGAGCGAAACAAGTGTGCTTCATTTTGCTGTGTATGAAAGTATCCTGATCGCAGACTATCTTGTCGCTATAAGCCAGAGATAATGCTGTTGCTTCTAAAACCGTTTTACCAAAGAGAGTCAAATCTTGACGAAGACTGTGACCAATAACTGTGAAGTACGCTCTGCCTGAAATGCAAACAGAAAATACTGGATGTAGACAATCTTATGTCTCATTCTCAGATTTTCTGGATATCGTTAACTTATCTTCTTTGTTTTTCGATAACAAGGCACTGAAATATGAATTTTCAGGTGAACAGAATTCGTGCCACATTGAGAATTATGACGAAAAACTCACCTGTGCTTATTCCAACAGTAACGGCAGTTACTTTTTGGAAATCTCTCAGTACATTCATTATTTCAAAGGAACACTTCAAAGCAGAGCGATGTTGCATAACGTGAGCGGCACCTTTCAATCCAAATGTAACATTGAACATGGTGACGTTTTCCAAAATTGATACATAGTTTACATATCCCTTATATTGCTTTCCACACCTGAAATTGTATCAACATGTTCTTACAAACGTTATTCAAGATTGTTCGACCGTGTTTTTCTGAAAAATACTAGGGCTCTCTGCGAGGGAAATACAAATAGAAGGAAGAAGGTGATTGGCTGTAGGTTCATAAATATGATTATATGTTGTTCGGATGTTCGTTACAGATAACTATCAGCTATCTCATGTTTCGAAACGCTAAAGCTTCACCTAAACTTGGGAAAGTTCTAGGAATGAAGGAAGGTTTCGTATGAAACCTCTAAATACTAATAACTGTTAATTGAACTTTGGTCCCCCTTAAACATAAATTTGTTATCGTTCTAAAGACCTGGTCAACTTAAATTGTTAACATAAATATACAGAATTATAGATTCTTTTTGTGGAGTCCATTTTTGCTCTCAATATAGGTTAAATCAGAGATAACTTGGCATATGTTACTGTCGATTTTGGGTGCCTCTCTGATCATAAAAATAACATAAGATCAAGGGATATATAAGGATAATTTTGATGGATGATTTTTTCATGTTCATCATTTTTAGTTTTATACAGGCTATTGTAGGTAAAATGGTTTACTTTGGCCCGACCACCTTATAAAAGTAAAGGCTTAACTTTGAAAACGCCCTGTATGGAGTTCCACGACAATTCTTTGAATTGTCGTCTCCATTATCGATCTCTAAAAAGATACGTCCTTCTCGTTTCTCAAATTGATTATCGAATGAATGATATTGTACCATCCGAACCCTCGTGGATAGGTCCCTGTGACTGCTAGAAACTTCGCGACATATCTCAGCATTCTTTGGACGTATTGATATAAAAGATACGCACGGTGGACCCCGGGTCACTTAGTGTTCTGAATAGATTCGAGTAAATTCCTGATTCCTGAAGAGTTACAAAGTGCAAAGTAGTGAAAGCCTATTAGTGAATGTGTAATAAGGTTAGAGTGTCCTTGTACATAAATTAGTGTATGTACTATGGTAGTAGTAGTAGTGGCGGCCGTTAGGGTCGGCGGTGCAGACTCAAACTTCCCAAGACGAAGGCACTCTTATTGGTTAAAACTTTCAGTGTAAGTAAAACGAGCCGGTGGTCTTTGATATATTTCATAAATATTCCGTTCATTGCTGCTTTCACTCTGAAAAACTGAATATATCGTAAAGTTATGCAGCTGGTGCCTATTTTGCAGCAAAACCCTTTGTCGGTCCTCAATAAATTGGTATAATATTACGGTATTGGTTATGGCATGAATGGGTGGAACAATTCTCTACTTGTTGACAATTTCTTAGGTACAGTTTGTTATTCTCATTATTTTGGACCAAACATTTTTAGTTAGCATTCAATGATTATATACAGGAGGATTCATAACTATTGATAGGACCAAATGTGCCTTGAAAAGCTATTATAGATACCCATATATTCTAATAGTTACGAATCACCCTGTATACGGAATTTTTAAGACTCTGTTTCTTTCACGCATTGTATTCAAATAGTTGCCTCAAATTTCCCCAATTCATTCAAACAGTTTATAACCTGACCGATATGAGTGATACGGCTTATATAAATAACAAAGAGTTTCAAACTAGAATTAATCGAATACAACTGAACCCATAAAAATTCAATGTGTGGAAAGATATAAAAGATAATTCGAAATTCGATTTTGACATTCGAAACCTTTTTTTCGATATTGAAACATCCACTTCAGAATATGCCGAATGAGGCCGAAAATCTGAAACAAGTACAACAAACAATAAATAAATTTTATATTATATTATAATCATACTTCCAAAGGCAAATAATTGGAAAGAATTACTCGGTAGATAAACAAGATTATGCGTTATAATCATTAGATTTAAATATTTCACTTTTAAAAAATGTTATCAACGACAATACCACGAGACTTTTACGAGACTCTCGAACGAGACTCGAGATGAGACGAGACTAGGAGCCTACGAGACGAGACTCGAAACGAAACTACGTGTCTTATCGGCGAGTCGAGACGAGACTACATTAGAGTCCCGTCTCGTTGGTCTCGTGGGCATCACTAGCTGATTATTTCTCGCAATTTCTTTCCAGTTTCAGTAATCTCTGTTGTAAATAAAATTAGTTTTTTACTCGAGTCAAAATGGTACGAAACCGGGTTGAAGAAATTGTTGCTTCTTGAGAAATTCGGAACGTGGTTAATTCTTCAACGGATGTGGCGACAATATAATCACACTGTTCTTGAAAAACATGCAAAGACCTTTTCCGAAAATAAGTTGTTTGGTACAGAAGGGATGTATTACATATGTAAAATATTAATCTACCGACTCACGACAAATGTTCACGGGCCGCCACTGGTAGGATTTGTGTGAATAAATTAGACATTAAGAAAGGAGACAACCCTGAGAACGTTAAAATATGTTATATTGTCACGATCAGTTCTAAGATCCTGGGGAATGACATAAATATAACATTGAAAATAATGATAAGGATTAATTCAGATGCATATACCACCCGCTGATATGAATATCAATAAGTGTTACGATCTGAATTGAACTAGCCAATTTGCCATCGTCAGGGCCCCAAATGGAGTACGCTCCATCGATGAAAAGCAGATGCTGACCATGGTTTCGGTTTCATTTGACCTCGTCAGAGCAACATAGCGTTAACTCTTATTCAAAACTGACAAACGCTATTGAGTACTATCTAGTAAACAGCGCCACTCAGTATGAAACGATATCCGATTCAATCTTCTCCAGATAGAATCGGAACCATGGTCAGCATCTGCTTTTCTTCGATGGAGCGTACTCCATTTGGGGCCCTGATGATGGCAAATTGTCTAGTTCCATTCAGATCGTAACACTTGATATTCATATCAGCGGGTGGTATGCATCTGAATTAATCTTTATTATTGTATTCATTGTCTCCCCGTTTAGGCGTGATCATTCTTGATTATTAAAAATAATATTCCAATGAAGTTTTCAATTACCTATGAACAGTTCTCAATATCTCATCAGTTGCTTTCCACTTTTTCATGTACTTCGCGATGGAAGTAGCAACCATTATGGTCACTACAGTGACATCTCGCAATTCCAACATATTTTCAATTGGTTCATCAGCTAACAACGCATCTCGTATTCCTTCCTGGAAGAACTTTCCGACTTCCTTCAAGAACATTTCGCCGTTTTCCATAACTTCTTGGACTGAGGGTCTCACTAAATAAATTGTATTATTTTTCACCAAATGAAAATATCTGTCTCAATAATCTTTCGATGAAATAAATGAAATAATGAACAAAGAGCCATGAGCGATCAGGATATTATAGAAAGAGGGGGGAAAAATTAGAAATTTTTCAGGTATTAATGAAAATACAAAAAAGTATTCAAAATTGAATGCTAAATCACGTCCGAAAGGAAAAATGAAAGAAAAAGCCAGAAAATCCGAAAAATGAACCAGGAAAAGGTAAAAAGGTATCTTTACCTGTTGCGTATTCGGTATGGTACATATTATTAGGTCCTTTCGTTTGCATAAAAAGTGCAGCACTTTTCTACACTCCATTTGATTTACACCAGTGTAGTGGAAGTGTAAAGTATCTACACATAGTCAAAAGGAGATGTAGATAAACTACACCTCCTCTACACTGGTGTAAATTCAATCAGCAAGCGAATACTAAAATCGAGTGTAGAAATGTGCTACACTTTTTATGCAAACGAAAGGACCTAATATGAATAACATCGTAATAGTTCATACATCATCAACTAGACTTTTTAAGTATTCTTCACGTTCACTAGATAGGAATTCCACATGCAGAATACATACAGATTAACGGAAACTTCCAAGGGGTAGTAGTCAAGTTAGCGGTCAAAAGGAGCAGTAGATTACGGTCTCTTTATTATATCGGCCAAGCTTTCTATTCGGAGATTGTCTCTTTCTTCAAGTAATAATAAAGAGACAGTAATCTACTGTTCCTTTTGACTGCTAACCCGACTTCTACCTTTTGGATATTAAATCTACCAGTCGATACAGTACATTGTAATGAAGGGGTAGTTTTCTGGCAAAAATACCTCCTCACTTCAGAATAATCTTTTTGTTTCATTTTAGTAATTTTAATGTTGGATTAATTTTGAGAAATATTTTTAATTTCCAATTCAGGATTCAGACATCGTTCGGAATTGTAAACATTCCGCAACGTTTTCATTTCGTTTTCAGTTCTGAAAAACGATGTCGCACCAAATAAAACATCCTGAATTGGAAGATAACCGAGTTTTTTGTTCGCCAGCACAGATAAGTCGAAATTAAGACGTCTTCATCGACGCAAATTTCACCGAATTTCGACAGCCGGAGCACGTTTGTTTCTTTTTCCTACTGTTCCGCTGTGAGTGCATTAGAACCCAGAGGTAAGACGATACTCCGTTTTTTTATATTGTTGGAACTTAAGTCTCCATCTCCACCCCTCCAAGCCACAGTTTGAGTTCCACCCCTACTGTCAATAAAGTACCCTGGGGGATACAGAAGGCACTTTGGGGTGGCTACCCTTCCTTGAGTTTGCCCGTTCGTTCCCGTGTTCATCCCTACGGTTAGTGAAGCACTCTGCTGGTGTGGATACCCGGGGAGTGCAGAACGCGCCTAAGAGTGAGCCGTCGTAAATCAGTGCCGTCGTATTTCATCCCTTAACCAGGCTGAGGTCCAATACCTGTCCGTTGAGTGTGCGTCTTAAGTTCTGGCTGGCGAACGCGTCCGTAAACCCCGCATCGCTTTTGAGATCGGATCCTGTTTCATTCCGTCCGTTTTGCCCTGTAAATTCACTTATATCGAATCTTTCACTGTGCGGATTTTATAATAGTGAGGTTTGTGTTTCCTTGTACGAGTCGACAAATATAATTTGTATACGTTGATTTTGACTTTCACTGGTTGTCGCTAACACCCCAGACACCGAGGAACCTTGTCTTCGGCTACCAGGGTAGGTTTGCTATTTTCCCTTAAAGAATAGCTGGTGCTTGAGTACCCCGAGAAAAAGGCGTTACAACATACACTTAACGGAAACATTTTCTCATAGGTACAGGGGTGGCCTATTAGATGTTTAGGGAGAACAGATTGTTTTGAAAATTTGGGTACTAAGGTTTTACTTCTGATCTATCTAATCAAAATATTTTCAAAATTGCGACGTTAATACAAGAAAATACTACAAACTTCGTTATTTCAGAACCCTTTTTATTATAACTTTTTTCTCTTCTGTATTCCCAGTTGAGTATTTTTGTCTAGTACTTCCACTTCCCTATTCCTATTCCTGATATATACTTTCGGTCATATTAATGGTTTTCCAAAAAAATTTCCAAAAACATAGATCCAATGAAATAGACACAGAAAAGACATTTCATAAGGTCCTTTCGTTTGCATAAAAAGTGTAGCACTTTTCTACACTCGATTTTAGTATTCGTTTGCTGATTGGATTTACACCAGTGCAAAGGAGGTGTAAATCAAATCGAGTATAGAAAAGTGCTACACTTTTTATGCAAACGAAAAGACCTATACTTTAGGGAGCTGAAATGTTCCAAAATTCTTCGTCATATCACTCGATACAGAAACAGCAAAAAGTAAATTTTTTTCAAATGGAACATCCAACTTTTGATTAGAGATAATCACAATACGCAACTAATGTTTTCCTACGAAAACTTGATGGTGAGGGATTCAGAATGCCTTGCTATATTTATCTAACTCTAAAACTTTTTATGAATGATATAAACACCTTCAGTCGAGTCTTCAAGGATTTTAGAATCTGACAAAATCAACGTGGCAGGAATTCTACGGTAGCAACAGAAGTCGTACGCTGAAAAGTGAAAACCCTCACATTCAAAGAAATTTTACTTCATTTCCCAAACCATGAGGTTTCCATTTAAGAACATGATACATCATTATTATTATTATTATTATTATGACTTTAGCCTTGCGGCTTTCACACTCCTCTCCAGAGGAAAATTCACTTATCCCAGATATCTCAGATATCAAAAGGATTAAGCTCTGTTGGAGCCCTTTCCAGGTTTTCGGGCTCGTGGTGGTGGTCGGGTCCGGGTCGCTCCTCGCCTCCCTGCTGTAGGTTGGATTCCTGCTCCACCCGCACTTCCTGTCGGAGCAGACGGTGTTCCTCTGCATTCCCCATGTACTTGCGTACAGTTCTCGCCGTTCCGAGCAGTACCGCTTTCTGCATGACTCTATAGATATTTGCGTCCAACTGAAGTTTCCTCAAGTTCTCTAGTAGTTTCTTCGGTATCAGGCCTGTAGATGAAATGACAATAGGGATGGTCTTGATATCTTTCAGCTTCCACTGTCTTCTGGTTTGTTCCTCGAGATCTCTGTATTTTGAAATTTTTTCAGTGTGCCTATCTAGAAGATTGGTATTATTTGGAATTGCCACGTCTATGAATAGTGCTCTGTCCTCATCCTTATTGAGCAATATGAGGTCTGGTCTATTGTGGGTTATTTTTCGGTCTGTGAGAACCGTGCGATCCCAGTAGAGCTTGTGATGTTCGTTTTCCAGCACAGCATCCGGATGGTAATTGTAATAAGGCACCTTTTTCGAAGCTAGAAGTTGGTGTTTTACTGCCAATTCTTGGTGAAGAATCTTGGCAACAGCATCATGTCTATTTTTGTACTCCGTGCCCGCGAACTTCTGACATCCGCCGGTGATGTGCTGGATAGTTTCATGTGTCGCACAGCCATAACGACAGCTATCGTCCGCCACTGAGGCATCCTTGGCGATGTACTTCATGTAATTTCTTGTTGGAATCACCTGATCCTGGATGGCGAGAATGAAGCCCTCTGTCTCAGGAAACAACCTTCCGGAAGTCAACCAGTAGTTCGACGCAGATATGTCGACGTAATCATGGTTGACCTCGTTCTGGTGCCTCCCATGCAAAGGTTTGCCAATCAGTTTCTGCATTTTACTTTCTGCAGAGTGTTCGACGGTTTCCAAGTGATCCTGTTGTAGCTTTAATGGTGTAGAACTATCAGCAACACAAACTACTCGATGGAGTTCTGACGAAGCTGCCTTGCTCAAGAAATATTTTCGAAGTCCTTCAATTTCCTGGGACATACGGTTGGACAAATCAACAATTCCTCTACCCCCAAGATGTCGTGGCAGCTCTGTCCGTTCTATTGAGCTTTTGGGGTGATGTTTATTGTGTTTAGTCAGCATCGTCCTTATTTTTCTCTGTAAAGCTGCTAAATCGGTGGTCGTCCAAGAGATAATACCAAATGAATAGCTCAGCGCCGAGCAAGCGTAGGTGTTAATCGCTTTTATCAGATTCTTGCTGTTAAGACCAGTTCTCATTATCCTCCTCAATCTTCGGGTGAACTCCTCCGTTAATTCTTTCTTCATCTGGGTCTGATTGATTTTTCTTGCCTGTTTTATGCCTAGATACTTGTATGTGTCTCCTTCCTTTAATGCCTCAATTTCTGCACCTTCCTTGAGTTTGAACGTACCATCTTCTATTTTCCCTCTCGTTATGTTAAGCAGTCGACATTTTTCTAGTCCAAACTTCATTTTGATGTCTTCCGAGAATCCTTCCACCATTTTCAGCATCAGTTGCATTTGTTTTTTGGTAGATGCGAAGAGTTTCAAGTCGTCCATGTAAAGGAGATGATTCAGTTTCATCATAGTTCTACTGCCGTTCTTGATGGAAAATCCGTAGTCCGTAGAATTCAATCTATGAGACAAGGGATTCAGGGCCATGCAGAACCACAGAGGGCTCAGCGAGTCTCCTTGGAAAATTCCGCGTCTTATTGGAATAGGTCCTGTTGTAATGGAGCAATCTGCTGCTTTCATTTGAAGACTAGTACGCCAGGTTGACATGGCGTTTTTCAGGAACTTAACAATATTGGGATCCACCTTGTAAATCTTCAAGATCGTCAAGAGCCATTCGTGAGGTATAGAATCGAATGCTTTTTTGTAGTCTATGTACGCAGCGTAAAGATTCCTTCGCTTGGAGAACGCTTGATTGCAGATAACTGAATCTATTATTAGTTGTTCTTTGCACCCTCGGCTGTCTTTGGTGCATCCTTTCTGTTGCATGGCGATGATGTTATTCCTTTCGCAATGGTTGTGAATTCGGTTTGAAATGCACGATGTGATTAATTTGTACATCGTTGGAAGACATGTGATTGGTCGGTACTTGGATGGGTCTTCTGTATTCCTTTGGTCTTTAGGTAACAAGTATGTTGTGCCATGTGTGAGGAATACTGGCATTCTTTCAGGATTTTCAATGACATCATTTATTGCGGAGGTCAATTTGTCATGCATGATCCAAAGTTTCTTGATCCAGAAGTTCTGTAATCCATCAGGCCCAGGTGCTTTCCAGTTGTGCAGTCCTCTGATAGCTGATTTTACTTCTTCAATTGTGATCATGTCATGCTTCATCGGCTCATATTTTATAGCTTCAGATTTTTCATCTTCAATCCATCCGGTATCACCATTGAAGTGAGGTTTCGTTGATAATTGTTCGGTCCAGAATTGTTCAATGGCTTCCTTTGGTGGTAACTTTCCATTTTCTCCATCCGACGATGTGAGTGACCGGTAGAAAGATTCTTCCGACTTTTCGAATGAATTATTGTCTCTTTTCCGGCTATAATTGCTTTTATATCTCCTCAGGCGTTCTGCATACAGACTTAATTTTTGCTTCAGAGTGTCGAGGCAATGGTGAGCTGTAGCATTCTCTGTCTCTCGTTCTGTATGTGTCCTGTTTCTATCCATGATCTCTTTGACAGCTTTCACAACCTTTCTTCCTCGATTCCCGTTCAAGTACTCCGTCAGTCGTCCAATGTCTCTTCTTAGCCTTTCTGTTTTGTGTTGAAGACGTTTCTGCCATGCTGGCGCGTATAATTTGTGTAATTTTGGACCATTGTTGTTCGTTCCGCGAATTTTTGCCCCTATGGTTTTGGCTGTCGTCAGCGCTGCACAGTAAAAAACTAGATGCAGATATTCCAATGAACTTCCGTTCTGTAGGTATACAGGTAAAACGTCCTTATTCAAGATGTCGATTATAAGTGACAGCTTCTTGGATGTATTGAGTCGGGGAGGTGTTATTCGATGAAGAGGGTCTGTCCCTTCCAGTTCGGCGAAGTATCTCCTCATGTCAGAGTGAACTTGTCGGTGGAGCTCTTCCCTATCGTCCTGGAGTTCAGGCTCACTTGGGTTGCAAGATGGACTTTCAGTATCAATGTCTTCTAGGTGTTGTTGCCCAGGCATGTGAATTTCATCAGAGGTGTTGGTGTTATTCTCTATTGCTAGCGGACGCTGAAGTTCCCGTTTAATTGCGTCGATTCGGGCCGTTGGTATTAGTTGATTTCTCAGAATTACGCGGTACTGGTCTGCCACTCGTTGTTCAGTGACATTGAGATTTGGGTAGGCGTTGCAGAATTCCTCATGGAGCCTTTTCCTATAGTTGTTCGTGTTCTGCCCTAGTCCCGTGATGGAGTTATATATGCGCACAATAGTTTCATTCATGGACGTTGTCCACTTCATGCGCTTTCTAACTAACCCCGCTTGGGTGAGCACTGGCTGAATATCCTGCGCAGCACCTTCAGCGGTTCGAGTCGGCAATTGAATTGGACTCGTTGGTTGCTGTTGTTGCTTTGGAGCTGTAGCTTCTTTTGCAGCAGGAGCCCGCTTCCTCAACATCCTGCCACCGACGTCCCGCATGCTGTCATGTCCAGCGCCGGCTCCAGACATGCCCTGACGATCCCCAGGCAGCGACTTGTTTCCGAGGCTTCTCGTAATCACCATTTCCATGGGTTTGTGCTCCCCTTTCTCGGTTTGGGTGAGGGGTAGAGAAATGGGAGCAGAAAGAGCACCCCTATAAAGGATGTGAAAGAGAGAGGAAAAAGGAATGGGACTGCGGACAGCAGGCGTGGCTGGCTGCACCGTCTACGTCGTTACGATGGCTACCCGGCAGGCCATCTACCAGATAGCTGCCAGGCAGGCCAGACATTTTATTATTATTATTATTATTATTATTATTATTATTATTATTATTATTATTATTATTATTATTATTATTATTATTATTATTATTATTATTATTATTATAAAAGATACAAAGTTGAGTATAAAATACTATAGAACTCTTGAAAAAGAAACATAATAAAAATAGGCAATATTCATCCAATGACAAGGAAAAAAAAAGAAAAAACAGAAAAATCCCCAATATGTGCTGAAATATCGTAAATAACACTTGTCCTCCAGAAGTCGAACCGATTCTTGAAAACATTAACCGTCGGAGCTCCAACAACATGGGGTGTAAGTTAATTCCAACAAGCGAACACTCGATTGCTCAGGAAATGCTGACGGGCTCTCGTATGGAATCTTTCCCGCGCTAGCTTCATGTCATGTCCTCTGAGATGGTTGGTGTTCAGCACAAAGAGATGCGACAGATCACAGCCGAAAAATCCTTTTAATGCCCTGAACGCCACAATCATGTCCCCACGGTCTTTGCACTCCATATGGCAACCGTGTAACACGCCGCTGCAAAGATTCGAGCATCTGAGCATCTCGCCGAAGCCATGGATGCCATACCGGGCCAGCAAACTCTAAAATTGGGCGGATGTAAATCTTATAAAGTGCGGCGACGGTATCTGGATGGCAGCCCTTGAAACACTGCTGAATCATGTAAAGTCGTTGTTTTGCTTTATTACAAATATGTAAAATGTGTGGACTCCAGGAAAGGTCACTGTTCACAACGACTCCCAAATCGACTTGGCTCAAACATCCATCTAAGGCACAACCATCAATAAAGTAGGGTCGTCTCGGATTATTGTTGCCCTGATATAAAACACGACACTTGGATATATTCAGAGGGAGCAACCAGTCGGAACACCACCCCACCAGCAAATCCAGATCACTCTGAAGGGTCCGATGACAGTCCGACCTGTTGTACAATTTTATGTCATCTGCGTAAGAAGCGGAGGGGGAGCGCAATAACTGTGGTAGATCGGACACATATAAAATGAACAAGAGGGGACCAAGAACCGATCCCTGCGGTACACCGCTCAGCACTGGCCTCAAAGGGGATGTCATGTTACCAACCCTAACCGAAAAGGTACGATCCGACAAAAATGAACTGATGAATCTGAGTAGAGTTCCTCGAATACCAAAGTGTTCCAATTTATGAAGTAGTCTCCTCTTTGGCACTCGGTCAAATGCTCTTGCAAAATCAAGATACAGAACATCCAACGGAATCCCGTCATCCAACGACTTAGTCCAGTCATTCAGGCATGTCAGAAGATTGGCGATAATTGATCTTCCTGGAACGAATCCATGCTGCTGCGGTGGAATAATGGATCCCTGCAATGCGAACTGAAGAACCTGTCCTGACACTATTCTCTCGAGAACCTTCACCACGACAGAGGTGAGACTTATGGGTCTATAGTTTTCAGCCTTAAATTTATCACCCTTCTTGAATATAGGTGTTATCGTCGATTGACGCCATGCTGAAGGTACAGAACCTGAAGACAGCACACGATTCATAATCGAGCTCAGTGGTCCACTAAGGGAAGATGCACACGCTTTGAGCAGAGCTGGCGAAAATCCATCAGGACCTGGTGCAGATGAAACGTCCAATCCAAGAAGAAGTTCCTCCACCATGGAGTCGCTAACTATGATACTCTCCAAGGATTCGGTGTTTCTGGGAACTTTGATAACAGGCAATGGACCATCTGGTTCTACCGTGAAGGAGGAGGAAAAAGAGCTGGCGAAAATCCCAGCCGACTCAGACTCATTACTTGCCATGGTACCGTGTTCATCAGCGACTACAGGGATCGAGACTTTGCTGTTTAACTTAGATCGCATATATTTGAAAAACTTCGCTCTATTTTCCGGCTTGATCAGATTCTGTTCATAGGTCTTTCTGGCTTGTTGAAGTGCGGCTGAGAGGTACTCGGAGAATTTTCTATGGCGCAAAAAGTCCTGTGTCGAACGACTCCTACGGAATCTCTGCCAGAGACTCTTCTTTGTGCGGATGTCATTATACAAACTACTAGTGATCCATGGCTTAGTAGGACTCTGTTTAACTATTCTTACTCGGGTGTTAGCTTGAAGAATTTGCGTCAGAGTCTCAGAAAATCGATTCCAGGCTACCTCAACATCAGGTACATCGAGCAACGAGTTCCAGTTGATAGCAGAAAGCGAAGCATTCATCCCCTCGTAATCGACCGATTTTATCACCTTGCTCACAGTTCTTGGGCGCTTGGACGATAGTACCTGAATGCTTGTGTTCAACACAACATGATCTGACCTTCCCAGCGGGGGAAGATACTCAATATCAGAGATAAGATTCACGTCATTGGTGAGGAGGAGATCCGGTGTCGTTGGCTGCTGATTTATTCTGAACCGAGTGGGCTGATCCACGACCTGAGTCAGACTGGACCTCTGTAACATCTCAGCAAAAGGAAAGGAAGGGGAACCATTTGATGGGAGCTGACTCATAGGCCAGACACGAATATCTCCAAAGTTAAAATCGCCAACTATCAGCAAGTTCTTTCTTGAATTTCATAGATGTTCTAAATGATTAAATAGATCTTGGTCGTGAGCACAACTTCTAGGACGATATATACAGCCCAAAGACAGCATCCGACCTCACATCGAAAAACAGGTTATCGATACCAGGGGTAGGTATTGAGTAATGAGAAATACAGTACGAATTAACTACATCATCACGAACATAAACACAAACACCAGCATGGCCAGGAGTTGTTACACTGTCGCAGCGATACATTGTATAACCCGTTAACGCAAACTGCTGGTCAGATATTCTGGGTTGAAGCCAGGTCTCAGCAAGAAAAACAAAGACAGGTTCACGATCACAAACAAGGAGAGATAAATCATCGAATTTGGAATTCAGTGAGGCAAGATTCGTATAAATAAGTGGCCAGATTATCATGTTAGATTTCAGTTTTTTGCGGTCGGTATCTCAACTATTCTAGGAATTCCTTTTTTGTATTTTATAGTTAGGTCGGCTTCACCAGAGGCTCGTCTTGCTTCAAGTTCCCTACGAAGATCCTGCAGCTGCTTAACCTGAAGCGGCGTCTTATCATCATCTATAGAAAACTTTCTATAGTTATCAAAGCTGGTAAGAATCCGTTTATGACGCAGAATATAAGTAGGTACAGCCGAGTTCGAAAACTCTACCTTGATCGGTCTGTGAGCACCCTGTCGCAACCTTCCAAGTCTTCTGGTCGCTATGACATCTCCAGCTGAACAGTCCCTTATTTTTGAAATAATATCAAGAACTGTAGCCTTATCAGCCGCAAGGTCCGTAGACTCAGGAACATTTCGAACAATGAGATTATTAGCTCGCCTTACACGTTCCAATAACTCAGTTGAGTTGACTAACGATGAGGACTCGGAGCAACCGGCTTCAGTTACCCCTGTCGAGGCGGAGGGTTTCAAGGCATCCTTTAAGGTCAACACCTCGCTTTTCAATAATGTGCTGGTTTCCTCCAACGCAACAACATCCACCGATCCCAACCGACCCCTCAGGCTACAAACGTCTTCCTTCAATATTGAATGGGAAGCCTTGAGGACGCTCAGTTCACCACTGCATTCCTGCAGAGATGATTCATGCTGCTTCAGAATTCTGTCATGGGCCTCAACACTTCTCAAACAGCTGCTCAGCTTATCTGAAAGCTCTCTCTGTGCCAGTTTAATTTCGGCAATATCCCCAGCGATCCCGTCGAGGACAGACAACCTGGATAAAACAATGTCCAACTGACTCGAGGAACCACTATTTTGAGACGCCGCTCCACCCGAATTACTTCGAAGAGGACGAGGATTATTAGTTTGCTGGCTGGACATAATATCGGCTTATCAGAAGTATAGAATTTTCCGAGTATGTATAAGAAAAAAAAAACGCGAAGAAGGATGGATAACAAGGGACACACACTTCACTCAGCCGAGGCCGATCGGTGAGACTTATACAAACTAACAAGGGGGGCCTAGGATGAGAACAGGATGAAAAACAGAGGATCAAAAACAAAGGCAAAGAGAAGTCCAAACGCAGCAGCAATAAACCACCCCGGGTATGGTTCCCTTTAGAATCCAGTGAAACTATCAAGAAACATATGCAGATCGTCGGATGTAAATCATCTAAAAAGCGAGGTAACAACGATGCGAAATCAACGATGGAATTCAAATGAGAAGCAATATTAACAAATCACATAAGTGCTATGAAGAAATGAACACAAATTCTGTTGGATCAAAAATATGAAAAATTGTGAATTGCAAAGGCAAAATATGGAATTGTCTTACGGTTTATCACAGTGAATAAATCGATAAATCACGGAGCACAAACAAAACGTGTCAACATGTTCGAGATATGAATTTGTTAGCATATTTTGATTTTCTCTGAAAAAATCAGATAAAACGAAGGATATTCCATCTGGATAAATCAACTTTTTGCAATTTTTGTATCGTGTGACAAGACGAAGAATTTTGGAACAGCATGTATATCACAAAACAATTTTTTTCCGCACGAAAGTCATCCTCAGGCACTCAGTGACCTAATCTCAGACTCAGAATTTCAGCTTCCCAAAATATGAACTGTCTTTTCTATGTCTGTTTCATTGGCTCCATGTTTTTGGCATTTTTTGTAGATAACCGTTAATATCTACGAAAGTACCAGGAATAGGGATAGGGAAGTATACTAGACAAAAATACTGAGGATATGGATAGAGTAAACATTTAATAGGCCACCCACCGTGAAAAACCCTGTATATCTTTTGAAGACTTTTGTATGAAGGATTATTACATTTTTGTATTCTATTCGAAAGGAGAATATCATGTAAATGAAACAACGCTTCTCGCACTTATGAAAAATATCTTCATTAATTCACTAAGTACTTACGGCAAAAATCGTTATTAGCACTCTCTTGTCTGCTCATACTTGTATTCACAGTATTAAGGGTTATGAAACTTGGATTAACCATCTCCAAATAGTGCGTAGAATTATCATCTAAAAATGGAACTAATGATTTTGATACACTGTCAGAGAAAAATACTCAGAGTGATATATAATAAATAGTGCACAACACAACTAGAACTGAATGGCCCTCATTCACTAATATGGTGGGTGAATGAATAACCAAAAGTTATAAAAAATATTGATAATAACAATAATATTATTAAATAATTGGAAATATGCCAGCATTCCTTGGGTGTGATTATTTCGAAGATGTTAATACACAAAATAAAAGGAAGTTTTTCCGGATACTTTCTAAAAGAACTACAATTTCTGGACTTGAAAGGGGTGCAACCTGGTGAAGGAGCCGGGTTCTGCAAAGTACTGACGCCACTGAAGATTTCTATGAGGAAACGAAATGGTGAAGGATCAGGTGTCGATGCGTAGCATATGTGTGTGGCAGATCATGTCGCTGAGCAATGTCATTGCTGAATAAATGAAGCGAATAACAGTGTCACATGATTTAAAAAAAATAAAATGAAATGAAACATTGTGCATCAGAAAATATATTCCTAAGTGGGAGCGTCCACCAAAGTAGCGTAGCACTGACATGTCACATACATGACAAAGGCGATTCATGATTTTCAGATATGAACTGAGAACCACATATTTCACGCAACTGACACTTCACTCAGATGTGTGATATCTGAAAATTATGCATATCGCCTTTGCCATGTATGTGCCATGTCGGTGCTACGCTACTTTAGTGGACGCTCCCCCTAATATAGGTAAGGAAAAAGTGATTCTTATACAGTACTCACGATACTCATTTCTTCGAACTTGTTTCCAAAGCTTGGTCAAACCAATAACCTAAAATCAAGAAAATACAAATTATTTAAATAATTTGAAAAAATAACGTACAAACCTGATGATATTGACCATCGTCCAGCGGTTCTAAAATATACTCGAAAGAATGAATGAATTGCATAGCACTTGGCGATAAAATGATATTGTTCACTGATGAAGCCTTCCTGGTCTTCCTCACTTCTTCGTAAACAGTTCCGAATAAGATGAATTTTGTGAATTCTTTACTTCCTATGAAGCTAAAGTATATGGGGCCAGCCGTGATTGCAAAATCAACTGTAAAATTATATTTTTGTATACAAGTGTTAATTGTTTCGAAAATCTTTATAAATAATAATGGACCCCTATTTCTTGTTGTCATCTCATCAAGTAAAAACTGCTGAACCGATTTTCCTCATTTTATTTAAACCTTCCTCAAATTTCATAGAAGTTTCTTCAGAAAGAAAACTAAACGAAATTTGAATTTCGCACGCATTTCTTATTTGGGTAGTCTACCTTGTGATTGATACTTCCTGACACATTAATTGACTTGGTATCAATTATTGATGGATAATGGTTAAAACCGTATCCCTCTATCTTCTTTTGTTTTCAAGTTATAAGTGTAAACTCATTTTTCGTCTCTTTGAATTTGTGCCTCTATTTCGTAAAGATTCAGTGATATTAAAAAACAAATGTTACATTCTAAGGACACTTTTTTATCTAGAATGCAGTGGGGTAGTCAGAGATTTTTTTCAGTCCGCCACTTTAGTGATATCAAATACTAAGAAATTATAAGTGTGATCGCACCGATAGTTTTGTTTTTGAGTCTTTTTGTAGATTTATTCTCGGTAACGTGATACAGCAATGAATGAATGAATCATATACTTAGTAACTTTAATAATATATAAACCCTATGTTTTCTACATATTCCAGTCCCACATTTTTTTCTGATTCAGAACATTTATTACAGGATGTTTTCTAATTGAGTGTCAATATTTTTGTAGGTGATTTTTGGGCCCATTTCAAGAGAAAAACTTCATATGAACATATGTCCTAAACGTCTCACCTTTTGAGATACAGGGTCGTAAATTTTTCAAAAATAAATCATTCATTATCAATATCTACAATACCACTTCAAATATTTCAATGAAATTTGTCATACATGTATACTATGAATCAAGAGGTATTTTTAATGTATCACTTTTTTCTTAACTTCCACCAGTGGCTTTCGTAAGTAATTTGACCTACCCATTTTGGCAGACATTGATGGTACGCCACAGATTGTTAATGAAATAAAAATTATTTTTAAAATTCCCAATCATTTCTTACCAAAGTTGATCACTTGAGTTTTTTCAATCCGATTCACGGTTTCCGCTTAAAAAAATAAAATACATATGACAATATAACCATGCAGAGACATACGTAGATTTTATTTTTTAAGATGAATCCCGTGTGTCGGACTAAAAAAATTCAAGAGATCGAATTTGCTCATAGTTGAATACACTGTCTAAATAATACCACCTTGTATCTCAAAAGGTAAGACGTTTAGCACATATGTACATATGAAGTTTTTTTTTTAAAATGGGCCCAATAATCACCCCCATAAATATTGACATTCAATTAGGAAACACCCTGTATATATGGAATAACCACTGGTATATCTATGGGAGATGATTTCCCAACATAAGGGTTTTGTAGCGTTCCTCGAAGAACAGAAGAATCATCACTTGGAAGCATTGAACTCTAAAAGAACTGGAATGGCCCCTTAGGTACCGAAATACGACGAAAAGTGTGCCCAACTGAAACGGAAGATGTAGAGCAACCCATCTCTTTCTAATGGTTCGGCAACCAATCGAATAACCGCATCAGACGTCGTACGCAGCAGTCGTATCACTTCAACGCCCCGGGTTGTTTATGTTTACATCGTTATAAACCAATTGACAGAGCGCAGAGAGAAATAGATTGCTCTACATCTTCCCTTTCAGTCTTCCTCAGTTTGCCTGCATCGAGATGCCATTCCAGTTCTTTTAGAGTTCAATGCTTGGAAGACTGGACCTGGTCGATAGACACTCCCAGTCAAAAGCAAGATTTGGCTATTATTATTTTGAGTACTGAAGGCCTTTCTAACGATGAGGGTGATCCTCCACCAAGATCCGCAAAAGATTTTTGACACAGAGATGATATTCCTCCAAGAGCAATTGAAGGACAAGTGATGTACCTATGATTATTTTTTTTCTTCATTCATCATTAAGTGTTTGAATAACTATTGATGAAAGCTTTATTATTCACTTTTTTTCTCGTTTTCTGTTCTGTTTCTGTGTTTCAAATATTATTTCGAAATGGAAAGAGGATGAAGAAATGTTGATTCCAATTGGTACAGGGTGGACAAAAATACAATAGTTTTGTGTGTGCTCATGAAGTAACGAGTAACATTCTTTATTAGTTAAATTAACAATATTATCAAAAATACTTATTTTCTAGCGGCAATTGGTTTAAATGTAAACCTGTAATTTGGGTTACTGTAAAAAAAAATCAATAATATTACTATTATTATCATAATGTATTTTTGTCCATCCTGTACCACATGTGATACATTTTTGGAATCAGCTCAGCTAGAGTGATCCGAAAATTGAGACAAAATTACCGTGGCGTCATTATTTTAAAATACGGTAAATTAAAATCAAAAATCGACGTGTTTCAGGATTATTTCTTAAAACGGTCTGTTCCGCTAAAAATGACTTTTTTCCATACATTACGGACACAGTGTGTATATGGTGTCTCTAATTGTTCAAAAAAAAAACTCAAATTTTCTAAATAATTATTTTATCTTTGTCGTTTCTTCTCTCAATCGACCGGCAATCAAGAGCCCAGTTGACCAGTAACATATCTGTTATGTTTTCTACGGAGATCTAATAAGGAACTTTGTTATGTAGTATTTTTTCGTAACCATTACGTAACCGATCCGCGATTTAGGATGTGCCCGCGCTGTATTCAGAATATGTGAAATTTCTGTAAACGCCATATGCCGGCTATGTGGTATTCACGTAACATATCTAGAAACTTGTTCTATATTTGTGATGTACCAATTTTAGATCAAGAAGGGAGTATGACTATGAAGCTGTGCTCTATCCCAGATACATAAATGTTTCATGTTGGTGATATAGCTACTCTATCGAGGGTATATAGGTGAAAGGACAAACTTTCAATATTATTATTCTTTTTGCAACAAAATGAAGAAGTTAGTACAGCATTTCAGCTGACATCTTGGTGGTTTTATAAAATACCTGCTTATATTTCCTAATACACTGTTCGAACAATTTGGGTAAGTCCCCTACGAATACGTAACATTTTCATTTGAAATTGAGAAAATTAATTCGATGTGTGTGGTAGACACACTTATTTATTGAAAAAAAGATTGTGACTTCTAACTAAATATTATGAAGAACGTGTTGAAAAATTATTTTATTATTACATATCTCTATGTTCAAGTGTTTCCCCGCCAATTCCTGAAACGCTGAAACGACGGTTTTTATCGATCGCTTTTATTCGCGCCAATTCCTGAAAGAACCAAAGAACGGCGAACGGCAACGGGCATAATCATATAACCGCTTATTCCACACACGAGACGAGTACTCGCGCTAGTGCTATAAGGTTGTTATCAATAATTTCTACTCAAAGATTTTTGGATATCTGAAATCAAGTAAGTATACCACTAATTTTGTTCTGTTTTTTTACTAACTTCAGATTATTTTTTGCTAGTTTGTTCAAATTGAAATTGAAACTATGCCAAAATATCGCAAAAGTTTCTCGACTATATCTAAAAGGCATCAACGAAGAATAACTTCCCGATTTCTTCGAAGTTTTGAAAATGATCCCCCGTTATCAGCACCCAATTGTCCTCCTCCAACAACTTCAAATATAAATTTCAGCGCTAGTTCGTTTATTGTTGATACTGGGAATGATTCAGTTCCTATTTCCTCTGAATTTTCTGGAAATCCTGATACAAGTGTATCATGGAAATCTTCTCATTTTCAAAATGATCACACCCTCACTCCTGGTTGTTCTCATTGGACATCAAGCACTGATAATATTTTACCCAGTATTCAATCAAATGAAAGTTTTCAACAAGAAAGAGTAAATATTCAGAAACCCCCTTTCAAAGATGCATTGCAGAATTGGGCTCTCAATTCCTCCATAAGTAGGATCCACTTGAATAAACTTCTTCGATTGTTGATTTCCTATGGTCATGATGATCTACCGACTGATGCTCGATCTTTACTACATACTCCTAGGGATAAAGATATAATATCTATCAGTCCAGGTTCTTATTTCCACTTTGGTTTAGAAACGTCCTTGCTCAATTCCATGAGCAAATCATTCAATACGAATGATTCTATTCCTAAAATTATAGAACTTAAAGTAAATGTTGATGGACTTCCTATTTCTAAGAGTTCCGGAAGCCAATTCTGGCCCATACTTGGACAAATATGTTGCATAACTAAATATGTGGAACCTTTCCCTATTGGCATTTACCATGGAATGACAAAACCTAAAGATCACAATGAGTTTCTCCGTCTATTTGTTCATGATTTCAAAGAAATTTCAAAAAAAGGTATCATTTTTAGGAATATTCACTATCAGGTCAAAATAAAGTCCATAATCTGTGATGCACCTGCACGTGCCTTCATCACAGGTGTTAAAAATCACACAGGATATTTTGGGTGTCATAAATGTTCACAAGAAGGTGAATATATTGATCATCGTATGACCTTTCCTGAAATGAATGCCCCTCTTCGAACTGATCATAGTTTTCTTAACCGACTTCAAGAAGAACATCATAGATGTGATACAATTTTAGAATCCCTTGAGATTGGTATGGTATCACAGTTCCCCCATGATTACCTTCATTTGATCTGCCTTGGTGTTGCGAAAAAACTTCTCCAACTCTGGACTAAAGGTAACAAATCATGCAGAATGAACCCAGTTCAACAAAGTAATGTTTCTGAAATGTTAGTTTCTTTTTCCCCCTTTATTTCCAGTGAGTTTTCTAGGAAACCTCGAAGTCTTAGTGAACTTGATAGATGGAAAGGAACAGAATTTAGAACTTTTTTATTGTATACAGGACCTATAGTTATGAGAAATAATTTGTCTCACGCAAAATACATTCATTTTTTAAGTCTGCATGTGGCAATCCGTATTTTGACTAGTAGAAACCTTCATTTGAGCTTTTTAAATTATGCACAATCTCTTCTTGAATATTTTGTTTCAAACTTCAGTATTTTGTATGGTGCAGAACATTTAACTTATAACGTTCATAATTTGATTCATATTTGTGATGATGTTAAAATCCATGGCCCTTTAGATGATTTCAGTGCTTTTTCGTTTGAAAATTATTTAGGAAAAATAAAATTCAAAACAAAAACAGCAAATCGACCTTTGAGTCAAATAGTTAATAGAGTTCTTGAAAGCCAAGCTAAAGAAAAACCAGAAGGTGAATTGTATCCTGCATTAAAATATTCAAATTCTGAACTTGTATCTGTGCAAGTGTCTGATGAGTTATTCCTAAGTTGCGAGCGGCCAAATAATATTTGTATGTTGAAAAACTCGAATATCATAATGATAAACTCAATGTACCTAAACCGTGTGAATGAAATCATGTTGAGAGGTCATGTATTAGATATCACTGTGCCATTGTTCGAGAAACCACAAGTCGATCATTCAGTGAACATCTTTAAAATAGATCATACGGCAATATCGGTTTTAAATGATGTTCCTATTTCATCTGTCAAGGCCAAATGTCTTATGCTGCCCTTAGACACCAAACAGAGTGCTATTATTCCTATCATTCATACTTTGAATGGGACTGCCTGATTTATTTTCTTTTTGTGTGCTATTCCTACAATTCATTTTTTCTATGTAAAAGCTGGATTTATTTTTTTTTGTGAAAGGTTTAAATTCTGGAGAAGGCCATATTAGGTTTCATTTGATTTTTGCTTAATTTTGAACCGTGTTCCGCAATTTTCTTCTGCGTGTTTTCTTTATAGATTCTAAGAATGGCCTACACAGTGGTGAAATTTATGGAGGAAAATGATGATGAGGAGGTCATTTCAGAAGTGCCATCCTCATGGGTGGAAAATGGATTATGTTGGTGGCCTTCCACCAAAAATGTTAGCAATTTGATATGCAAACGGGCAGTGCCGGATAAAAATAATGGGAAGTGGAAGCAATATCCAGCAACCATTTTATATATTACTGGTAAGTAGAAATAGAGGGGATGATATGAATCTTTTTGTGCGTATAGGCTCTACTGATTTTATTTGTAGATGATTACAAAAAAGCCAGGAGGAAGGCAGATGACAGCGAAACAGAGGCAGAAAAGGGAAGAGGCAAAAGGAGGAAGAGGAAGTCAAAGCTCCAAACAGTGTATGAACCAGAATCCACAAGTGGTTCTGAACTTGATGAAATCGAGAGGGGTATGGTTTTATAGAGAATAATTTATTTCATTAGTTCAATGTCTTCAAAATTTGTCACCATCTATTTCCACTGGAAAATAATGCTTCACCTTATTATTCACACATCTGAATTGAGATTTTTATTCTATTTTAACTCATGCAAATAGTTTACATTTTTATTAGAAATACTGATATCAAATAATCTAGCTGCAGGATTATTCAATTGATGTTTTCAATTATTTCAAATCAATATTCACAAATATGAAATACAAACTGCTTGACTAAAATACATTTTTATAAATTTTAGTACTTGCGGGATTACCAACATTCCCGAGTCCCGAAAAGGATGGGATAAGTAATGAGACAAACTCATACATGACTTCAAATGTGAGTGTATCTTGCATCGTATTTACGAATATATATATACTTTATGTACAGGGTGTTTCCTAATTAGACTTGAGTCTTGGAGGAGGTGTTAGTATCACAGTAGTAGCTGTCGTTACAGCAATAATTATTGATAACCAAAAATCAATAGTTTCCGACTTGTCCCATACATAAGTGTATATCTGAAGGGATTGATAAATTATGACTTATGACTTATTTGAGTTCTTGTGTTCATTTTTTGTCAATTTTTTCTATGTTGACCAAGATCGATTATAATTTTGGATTATTTTCATCAGAAAAGATATGATACGTATGAAAAAAAGCAAAACTATCCTGTATTAAACGTTGAAAAATAATTAGTAGGATTTGAAAGTTGATCCATTTTTATACTCATTTACTGTTTTTCATATTGGACATTCAAAAGGTTGTTTATAAAAAAATCTACTGAAACAAAACTAGTGACTGCATTCTAACGAAAACTTTTTTAGTGAATGAAGAAGTATTCGGCAAGTTTTTAAAATAATTTTTTCACACATGGATTGTGGAATTCAAAAGTTGCAGGCAAATTGATTTTTCTTTGCTTCATATACTAAATTTTGATTCATACTAATTCTTTTTCAACATCTAATACGGAAAAGTTTTGCTTCTAATACGTGAAAGTTTTGCTTTTTTCATATGAATCATATATATCTTTTTCTGATGAAAATAATCCAGAGGTATGATCAAACTTGGTCAGCGTAAAAAAAATTGACGAAAAATTAATTAAGGTGAGAAATTTTTTGAAAACACATGAACTCAAATATTTCGGAAACTGTTGATTTTTAATATCAATAAATATGGCTCTAACGGCAGCAAATGAGTGATACTAACATCTCTAAGGTTCTCACGACTAATTTGGAAACACTCTATATAAATTGTAAATATGTGATTTTTTACATTTACTGTTATTATATTTTTTTCACCAATTCGACAAAAAAATTTTTTTTTGGCAGCTTTATTCTGATGAAGGAACATCGGTGCTGGCCGTAGGTGGAGAACCTGATGAAGAAGTAAATCTCGATATGACCATAGTCAACGTCTCAACAGGTATGTATTACTGTAGTGACAACCATTCAAAGTTGAATTTATTTAATTGTGATTACTTCACATTTCAAGTATTTATGCATTATTTTCAGCTATAATGTAAGATTTGAAAAAAAACTGATGCATATTGCATAAAAAAATTTGTTTCTTATACACTCATTAATATTATAATCAGATATGAAATATTAACATATAAGATTTGTTTTTCTGCAGATCAACTTGTGAAAGACTTGCAGGTATATGTCAAAGGTGAGTGTATATAGTATAAGTTTGCTTCAATTGTGGTTATTTCTTTTCCACCCTGTTTAATTTTCATCCATATTATCGATCAAACTAATTGAAATTCATTTAATTCTAGGAGAGTTTGAGAAAACGAATAAAATGTTGGCGCAAGTCCTCCTGCACTTAGAAAGACTGAATATTGGGAGTTCTTCAGCTTCCTCTAATGCTCCAAGAGAGGATGAGGAGTTAAGAAGCATTTTGTCAGCGTTCCCAATCGAAGATTTCGAAACAACGTCGTCAATAGAAATGGCAATCCAGAACCCAGGATTGTACAGAAAACTGGTAAGTTTTAAGTGCCAGCTCTCTAAATGAAATTATATTCTTCAATGAAAACCTTTGAATTCTGGTGTTTTTTGTAAAATTGTTAAATACACTTTGTAATTAAGTTTACCAACATTTTCTGCTTTAGGTTATTTACTTGAAAACAATTGGGGGAGCCTGCTTGAAGGAAAAAATCAATAGGATTCTGAAAAGAATTTTTTCAGTTGATTTGATAGCCCAGTCCAGCTGGTTGGGGCAAAGCAGAGGGGAAAAAAAGAATTTTCGGCTGAGTAGCCTGAAACTGATAAATGCAGTGAAAGGTATAGTATTTTCCTGTTGTCAATTATCAAAATATTCATATAATAAATATACACATGTGAGTGTGGGATCTGTAATAGAAATATTCCTTACATTGTAGAGGCTGTGTGGGATGACCCAGCTTTTAATGAAAAAACTTTCGAAACAATAGCTAGTGAATGGACGAGACAGGGAAAGCAGAGAAAAATTCGCTCTGAAAAGAAGAATGTTCAAAATTAGGTCTTTGGGATTTTTCGATTTTTTCCTTTTTTTTAATTGTGTTGTAGGTGTTTTTTGTTAATTTTTTGTTTGTGATGCCTGTGATATGTTTTTATTCATTTCATTTTATTCATTTATTGCCCCAGAACTGAGTTTTTATGTAAGTTTTTTTTTGTTTTTGTGAGATTTATATTTATTCATTTATTATCTTTATTATGGTTTATGTCAGAATGTTTTTTAATTTATTTATTTCCTCAGAACTGAGTTTTTATTTGTGAAAGGTTTTTTCTGTTTTTAGTGAGATTTATATTAATTCATTTATTACTTTTATTATTTATTATAGTTTATATCAGAATAAATTTTTTTTTATTTATATATTTATACTTTGTTTGCGAATAAAACTATTCATAAATTCAATCTTTACTCATATTTTAGACAAACGTGTAATAATCTTTATATTTCCTCTGTATCTATAAATATATATAGGTATATAATAAATATATTTTCATGATTTCTTCTTAATATTCTAGATATCACCCATCCTTTTTTTCTATTACTTTCATGGATCTCTACAGAGTAAGTAAAAATGTATTAACGGATTTTACCAGTTGTACTTTAATTTCATTACCTTCAGAAAGCACTATTGAATTATCTACAAAACTAAACATTAGAAAATCTTTTTTTTTTCAGTTAACACGGTTTCACACGCGTTGCACCTAAACCATGAATATTTTGAAATCAACACTACCTTTCAACAAATCAAATCACACAAACATTGCTATTCAAATCTTTGTTTGTGGCACCAAGATGGGATAAGCAAGGATAGACTAGTGCACATCTCGCCGAACCGGTACCGGTACCACAGAGTTTGACTACCCACTTAGCACCAGAGACAACCCTTTATATGCTTAGCACCAACTGTAGGTAGTCTGTGGTACCGACCATTTTGGAACTGATATTCAGTGTGCAGTTCAATGTGCTTTTTTATGGAGGTGATGAAAAAGAAATAACTGATAAAATTTTCATCATCAATACATTTTGACCACAAATATATTAATTTTATGTTTTCCATATGGTTCAATTATGTATATGGAATATTGAAAACATGAAATTTAAATAGTTATTAAACAGATATACCAAATATATCTGATAAAATATTTATATATTTGAAACATCATTTTAATAGAACAAATATTTAGTTTCAATATCACTTAAATGTATTAGCCATAGAAATAATATGGAACAGATACTTTTATGTTCCATATTTCATCTATTACTATTCTTTTAGAAAGGAGCTGTGTTCCTAGTTTGAGGCGGACATAGGAGCATAGCTGCTACATAAGAGCTCTGTATTTGTACTCTTAGTGTGATATATCTGTTATAAAACAAGGAGCGCGGGATACATTTCTGCTTCATAACGGTTATGAGATATGGTCACCTGGGAGGTCATGGTTTCCAGTCCTGCATGAAGCCCATGGAGGCAGACTTCAATATTTATCTATATGCCGCGAATTCTTGATCATTTAAAAATCATTAGAGATGAAAAACTTTCTTCATAGTTCGGAGAACAAAAGGAAATAGAAGTTGGCATTATTCACCTCGAAGTTTTTCCCCGGTTTCCAATATAAATTTTCCATAATGTTTTTTTATAACCAATGCACAATCTATTGCCATATGGACGTTCTGTGTAATATAACTGCCTCTTGTGCATTTCCAAATCACAACAAGGGCAGTGGGAGAAAATTTGATAATATCTCCTCCGTTTGAAAGGATTTCCTGGACCAAGGCGCCAAAAAATGAATTCAACTGATTGGTGAGCTTGATTTTGTAATCTGCCTTCATTTTATGGTGTCTGTCTACAAGGCAGTGCATTCCTGAAAGAGAAGGAAGAAAAGGAAGGTACTATTTGTTGCTGCAAATATTAAATATACAACAATTCGAAGTTGGGTACTAGCTATCACTACAGGGTCTTTCACGAGGAACCTCACCCATATTTATACGGGAAACTACTGAACGTATTTTCATGAAATTCAGCACTTATAGGTATTTCACGATGCTGACGAAATCTAAAATATTTTCAAGGCATGAGCACCTCCGGTTTTTCCGGAAATGACGTCAACTTCCGTTTTTCAAATTAGAACACCATTTTTTTATTGCAGAAATAGATTCCTTAGAAAATTTCAAGTTATTTTGATGTAACATTTTTCAGTTTTGGTTGGAAAATTCTCTCTGAGCGGGAAAATTCGAAAAAAAAATCGAAAATAGAGCTCCGCTGAAACAAGAATAACTTCGAGGTTTTTGGATGGAAAATTTTCATTTTTGCGATTTTTCAAGAATTTTTAGCTATTTCTTTTCCCTTCACGCCAAAAAGATGAAATTTTTAGGAACTGTTACTTAAACCATGTTTTAGATTTTACTACCCTAATATGCAAGAGAAAAAAGTTACAGGTTGTTCCTTAATAGATGGCGAATTTTGATTCGAATTTGTATCGGAAACCTCTTTATTTCAACTAATCGGCCATCGGTTTTCTCTCCAGTGATAAATAAATAATTCCTTATGAACCATATGCAAAAACTTACCATGTTTTACATTCTTTTTTTTAATGATAGATATCTTTAATTACATCTGTCAAATTCCTTTTCATTCAGTAGCATTTTGTGTTTACTATTAATTTGGTGATAATTCGTATTAAGTTATAAAATCGATCACTATGCCTAATTTTACCAATGAAGATTATTTAAATCTCATTCAACTTCATGGAGAATGTAATAAAGTTGTAGATAGAACGATTCGACTGTTCATTGAGAGGTTTCCTGACTGACCCAGACCAACGAGAGATACCATTAACAGAACCATGACAAACTTGAGAAATGTCGGATCTTTCGTTAAGACAACTATACACAGAGAAAAAAGTGTAGTAGAAGATGAGAACAACGAAATTACAGTTCTTGCATATTTTCGTGTGAATCCTCAAAATTCTCTCAAAGATGCCGAGATTGATCTGGGATTATCTCAATCGAGTGTTTGGAGAATATTAAAAAAAAATAAAATGCACCCATATAAATTCAATAGGGTACATCATTTGAAGGAAACTGATTTCGTCAGGAGAACAGAGTTTTGCGAAGCTATGATGATTCGATTTCAAGAGAATGACAACTTTTTGGACTGTATAATTTGGACAGATGAATCTAAATTCACAAAGAATGGTTCTTTCAATAGGCATAACAGTCATTATTGGGATGAAGAGAACAACCACCACTTCAGACAATGGAACTTTCAAGAGACCTGGAGTTTCAATGTTTTTTGCGCCATCAAAATAATGCAATTCTCGATGTTCACATTTATGATGGGACTTTAACTGATAAGATAGAACACTACACATGTTTGCATTATTTAGAGAATGTTCTCCCTTAGGAGATAGATATTCTGACATATTGACTCAAATAATTGAGCCGCTAGTACAGAACCATAATGACTTATGGTATCAACAAGATGGCGCGCCTCCACACAATTCACTCAATGTGTCAAATATCCTCTACAGGCTATTTGAAGATCGATGGTTGGCGAACAATGGTCCACATCTTCGGCCACCACGTTCTCCCGATTTAACTCCTTTAGACTATTATGTTTGGGGTAGGATAAAAAATATTGTCTACTCAACTCCCCTGACTGATAAAGAGGACTGCATAGAACGAGTCAGAAATGCGTTCAGGTTTGTTTAGATTTTTAGATTCATAGTTTTGAAACTCAATTTGGTTTTTAAACACTTTTGCAGATCTCTTCCTCCCGATGAAATAAGAAGATCAACGCACGAAGCATTCCTGAGACGTATAAATAAATGTCTAGAAATTAACGGTCAAAACTTTGAGCATCTTCTCTAGTTATAACTGCGAGAGTTTGCCATGGTTCTCCTAATAGTAACTTGAAGTCGGTTTCAAGAAGGGGTGAAAAATCTACAGCATGGTTCAAATAACAGTTCCTGAAAATTTCATCTTTTTGGCGTGAAGGGAAAAGAAATAGCTGAAAATTCAAGACGAAAAACAGTTTTTTGTGAATAACTCAGAAAATATCCATTTTAGGGCAAGGGTGTGATGCATACACTCACATTATTTTTTAACGTAGATTCAATATCTGCCATAAAAAAATGGGGTTCTAATTTGAAAAAATTGATTTTTCACGATTTTGACATCCCTAACTTTGAAAGCGATTTTTTCACCCCCTGTATCATGAATCGCGATTTCGATTTTCAAAGTGGATACATCAATCTTACATCTTGAAAAATCGCAAAAATGAAAATTTTCCATCCAAAAACCTCGAAGTTATTCTTGTTTCAGCGGAGCTCTATTTTCGATTTTTTTTTCGAATTTTCCCGCTCAGAGAGAATTTTCCAACCAAAACTGAAAAATGTTACATCAAAATAACTGGAAATTTTCTAAGGAATCTATTTCTGCAATAAAAAATGGTGTTCTAATTTGAAAAACGGAAGTTGACGTCATTTCCGGAAAAACCGGAGGTGCTCATGCCTTGAAAATATTTTAGATTTCATCAGCATCGTGAAATACTTATAAGTGCTGAATTTCATGAAAATACGTTGAGTAGTTTCCCGTATAAATATGGGTGAGGTTCCTCGTGAAAGACCCTGTATATCTGAGCAATACAGAGTATTATAATTATGATAATAGCATTTTTTCCGAAAAAGAGTTAATTATTAATATTTACATTATTATTTATAAAAGCAACCGATGGTTGGTTTTGATGGCAAAAGGAGATGTTTGAATTTCCCAAAATAGGTATGGAGTATGGCCCAAAATATGTTCTCTAGAGACTCTACGATACTCCTAGAATACACGTTACAGTCTATGTTTTAGGGAGTATCTGTAGTTGCTGAGGATGTATTTCCTACATTCTATTAACTACATTCTTGTTCGCTGCTTAAGAGTACAATGTAGTTTAGAGAAAATAATGTCAGACCTCCAAGATGAAAATTTTCGTTAATGAACGAGATCGAAAGGGCAGAACCCAAAATTAAACTCGAGGCTCAGGTATCTCCCTTTCCAACAAGTCTAAAAAATCTTGGTTTGCGAGAATAAATTCTTTGGTTTTTCTGAAAAAAATAATAATTCAATTTGAAGTAACACCACTAATACCGATTTTCAATGTTTTTAAAAAAGAATAAACTATGATCACGAAAAATTACTGTGGGTCCGTCCATTCGAGAATTATTGACATCCCAGTAGGCCTTGAGTCCAGAACCAACAATATCCGGTCACAAGAGACCTCCAAGTCACCAAAATAAGTCATTTCACCCAAAAATTCCCCATATAAAATATTCAAGATGGCGAAACTTCAACCCATAGAATTTCGAAAAAATTTCATTAAATTTCGGCATCAGAAAAACGCAGGCAGTTAACATGTTAACAAGGAGGTTCAGAAGTGAACATGGAAATATCAACCTCTAAAACGAAAATCATGGTAATTGCCATTACCAGAGAACCGTGCCAATATGAGGTGGAGCTGATAACAACAAAATAATCAAACAGATATGCGAATTCAACTATATAGGAACGATGTGTATTCACCATATGGTAATTTGAAAGAGTGAAAAATACTGGATGATAAAAGGGGCCATAATAATTATTATGGGACGTTAATGTCCCAATCTGAATATGTAACAAGGCGGAACCGGGCGAGATGTGAATTCTGGAACAAAAATATGCCACAGAAAGGATATAACACTAGACTGGTGAAAGTCGTAAATAACGGAAAATCAACAGCGATAACTGTAAAAACCAGCATCTGAGCGAGATCCAAGAAGACAGGCAAAAATAAGAAGCAAGGATAGACGGACCTCACAAGATGATCTAGTGAAGAAGGACATCGAGATGCCAGTCTCAAAGGGACCTAAAACCATATCATATGACTGGGAAAAAAAAATTGTTTCATAAAGCTCCTAGCATCCAGCACATATTTTTTTTTGAATCATTTGTGAATGAGGAAAAAAGGATTTAATCTTTCAGTACTCTTGTGGCTTCATAATATGAGAATACTGGCCGGAATGAGAAAACCCAATAGTAACATTGAATCAAAAAGCTGCATAATCCTAAATAGAACCATTCGAACTTCCAAAAAGATAAGGCAACACGATGAATCAGGAACGCTTGGTTTTATTTCCAGAGAAATAAAATTGATGTTCGATATTATACTTCATTCAAATTTATTTTAGCAGTCGGTTGGCCATGAAATAATTTTCTCAAGTTTTTGTAACTAGAACGAAGTTAGGTTGGCACTCATGAAATGTCGTTAATGTCATAACGCCGTTGCCACAACTAATAGGGAACTCTAACGATTTGTCAAAATCAGCTAAGCGATCGTTGCCGTGGGGCACACAAGGTTTTCCCTCCATTGATTCTCATGCTGTTTTGGTCGAGTATTGCATGTTGTGCCTGTTATTAGAAAAACTATTCTTCCTGGCGTTTGATTAGAGTGTTTAAACTATAACTTCGTCAGAAATCCCTCTTTACAGTGATAATAAAAAGCTTTGTGTGCCCCACGACAACGAACGCTCAGCTGATTTTGACAAATCGTTAGAGTTCCCTATATCAATTTTTATTACGAAAATTCGAAAATGCCAAAAGTGATTGAAAAAAGAGACAGGGTTTCAGGAAGTGCTAGTTATAATTCAGGTCCGCTCATTCAAATAGTTATACCCTGATATTCTAAAATCAACAATACTTCAGACGGTAGCGAACATATTCAATGTAAGAGAATTTATATAATGTTTCATCTGAATCTAAACGACTTATATTTCAGCTGGATATTTCCACAATCAGAAAGATTATGAATTAGGGATGGGCGAAAAATATCGATATATCGAAATATCGATATTTTTTAAAAAAATAATCGATAAATATCGTCGATATTTCGAATTCCGATACTATCGACTATCGATATTTATTTCGAAGTATCAAATTTCGATATTTTTCCATGTGTCGCACATCGTTGATCTGATGTGTTTAGTGTGTAGTATAACGACCACGACAATGAGTGGTGTTTTGGGTTAACTTCGTAGTTCAATCCTTCGTATCTACGCATTGAACTCTTTGGGTTCCCATAGAGTTCAATGAATCTACGGTACGGGTAGATCATTGTAACGCTTTGTGACAGTAGTTCTAAACGAAAAGAAAAGGAGTGCACGTGCAATTTGCACTTAAAATTAGTAATTGATATTAGTTTTGTATTTTAAATAATAAAAATATTGATAACACTTCCAAATCTGTGCTTCATTACGAATATTTTAATAAAGCTCATGGGTAACCACAAATTTGGTATATATCGTTAAACCGATATATTCAAATAATAAAAATATTGATAACACTTCCAAATCTGTGTTTCATCCCGAATATTCTAATATATCGATATATCGAAATATCGATATTTTTTCACGATATATATCGATACTGTTGAGAAATATCGATACAATATATATCGATATTTTTTTCATCCCATCCCTATTATGAATGAAGAGGATGACAAAGAATTTCCTTCCATTGGGAGACTCAAAAAAGTGGTGGCATTTGAGAATTTTATGTTTGAGTGAATTAATGCGAAAAGTTTACTACAGGATTTTCGATAAATGTCATCGGAGAATAAGTTCCCTAAAATGGATTTTTCTATTTTTCATTTGACTTGTCCTATACAATGTAAATGTCTTAAGGTACTAATAAATACCTAATTATTATTATTATATCAATGTATTAAGATGAATAGCCACAAATACGCGCAAGTTGCCCTGTTACTTGTTTATTCATGTCAAATTTTTGTTCAACGGTGAAGTTGCATCTTAACTTGAAACTTCCTTCAATTCCTTTTACTTATATTGATGCAAGATGATTTTTGTTGAAGAATTTAACATTCTTGTAATTATCTGTTAATTCCTTCGGGAGATACCCATTCCCAACCACTACATCATATGCATTTCATCTTTGCGTTAATATTTTTGAAATCTACAAATGATGTAAGCCAAAGAAGATAACGAACATAAACTCTCCTCAAGTTAGTGCATATTATGATATTATACTGATCTCTTGTATTTTCCATGCAAATAACTGGATTTGGTATGCCTTCAATCAGTTTGTATAAACTTCAATTATGTTCGTCACATATTTTATTAAGAGATTCGACATTGTGATAAAATAAGTAATAACAGAAACTTTTATGTAGAACGGGCAACATAGCGTTGATTTAAAACCCAAAAATGTTTTGACAAGCTTCATAACCCCACATTTTCGTACTATACAGAGTGAAATGTGTCAAATTTCCATGGCCAACCGCATTTCATCTTCGAGTTATTATTTTTGAAATATACAAATGATGTATCTAAGCCAAAAAAGATAACGAACATTAACTCTCCTCAAGCTAGTGCATATTATGATATACTTATTTCTTGTATTTTCCATGCAAATAACTGAATTTTGTATGCCTTCAATCAGTTTGCATAAGCTTCAATTATGTTCGTCACATATTTTCCGAAGAGATTCGACATTGTGATAAAATACGTAATGACAGAAACTTTTACGTAGAACGGGCAACATGCGTTGATTTAAAACTCAAAAATGTTTTGACAAGTTTCATAACCCCACATTTTCGTACTATACAGAGTGAAATGTGTCAAATTTCCATGGCCAACCGACTGCTAAAATAAAATTGAATGAAGTATAGATATAATTTTGACAGGAACTGAAATATGGTTAGAAAGCTTGTGCTTTCCCCATCAAAATTTTGAATACATCTGATTTTTGACGGGAACTTGCCATTTTCTAAGGTCTAGTAACTGAAATGGATGAAAAAGTAAGATAATAATCAGAACTGTTACAACATCTTCACGAGCACAGCATGCCATCAGCAGAGCATCAGTTTTTTCGCTTGGCGAAAGGAAACATCTTGTTTCAAAATTTCACGCTGAAACAATTCTCATCGAATAAATTTTCAATTTGAAGCGTTTCTGTTAGTTTACCAGTAATTTTTGCGTATAGAAGGCAGCATTCTATTTCTCTAGGTGAATAATCATCAATATCGATGAGCGCCTCATCTGGTAAAAAAGATGCGAATATTTTTATCTGCTTTTCGAGCTTCTCGGCTCGACTTAGTTTAATACTGTCTGATTCGGATTTCCCTTTTTCTAATTTCTCAGTATTCCTGTAGAATCTCATAGACCAAATGTACTCTTCTTCAGGCTTTATACGCCCTAAAAGTTTAAATCGTTCATTTTGGCTTAATGTATCCAGAATAAATGGGCTTTTCTCAATTCGCCTCAATACTTACATAAACGCTTATGAGTATAATCACCTGAAAAGGAGGTTCATTAAAAATATATTTCTTTTGCTTGAGGAATATTTACCTTTTGTAGCTGATGTTTGTGACGTACTCATTTTTCGCAAATTGTCATACAGACGGAATTGTTTTGCAATTTGAAAGTAGTCGAAAATTACTAGACTTTTTGAGCAATAGTTCCTAAGCCATATTTTGGCGATTAAGCGTCTTAATCAATGTCTTAAAGCGTCTTTAAGCGTGACGTCATTAATTTTGTTGTCGCAAAAATAGAATATCGCTGATGGTTGAGTCATCTGTCGTTGTCATTAGACAGCGAATCGAATTGTGAATTTTTCAATTTCTGTTCTTCGGCTATTAGTTGAAAAATATTTATTTATTCTAAATGATAATGCAGAAACTGCATTATTGGCAATAAAATTACTCTTCCCTAGTAGAAATTCAAATCAAATTCGATATAAACAACATATTCTCCCTTCTTCTTTATATTACCTCTTTCCGCTTAAGACGTTCTGTGCTTAAGACGACACAGGCCAGAGACAAGATGACTCTATGACACAGGCGCTCTTCACAGACCGCCAAGTTCCGCTTAAAGCGTCTTAAAGACTGACGTCATGACTTATTCGCTCGAATAGCACCGCTTAAAGACGCTTCACGCGTCTTAATCGCGAAAATATGGCTCTAGTAACGAGAACCAAAGATTATAGAGTAGAAAGATAGAAAACGCAGCGACTGAAATGATGTGAGCGCCATCTGTGTTTCAAATGTATGTTTGGGGACTGGTTAAAATATTAATTCGAGGGACATTTGCAGAAAGATACGAAATTTTGTGAGATTTCAGATGACCATTAGGTTATCTATGATGACCATTTTGAACAGAGGTTTTGAATGTTTTGATTCTCGTACCGCCTTTTGATTGTTTATCAAGCCCGTTCTAGTTGATGATTATTGAAATTTTTGTATAATTTTTTGGTGAAAACCTCAAAATATCATTCGAAAATTATTGTGTATGGTGAAGAACTGTCGATCAGATAAAACGAATCTCACTAAGGAAAATGGGAATGTCAGTATTAAAACTGGTAACATATATGTTATGTTATGTTATGACTTTTATACGTCCATTCAAAGAATCTCAATTGCTATTCCTTCAATCTATTCAGAAATGCGAAGGTTTCATTGATTTCGTTTTGGGTATCGAGTGACTGTCGAATTGTTGTTTGGAAAGTCAAACCATACTATGAAACCTGCTGTGAGTGTTTTACTCATTCATAATTTCAAATATTTGTGATTTTTTTATAAATTGCAAATATAAAAATACAGCACATCCGACAGCCTGTTTCATATAATGATAAAATATGAGTTTTCATCTGAAAATTGTTCGGAACCAATTGATATATCAATTGATTTCGAACAATGTTAAGATGAAAAGTAACATTCTGAGCACAAAACGAAAACATACTTTTGTTTTGTCGCTCAGGATGTTTGTTTTCTGGTCTCAACAAAGTAGATATTGAAATTCAATACAAGGAATATAATTCGAATTTAGCGCTCCTCAATTATGAAACAGAAAACTGTTATCAAACAGTTTTTCTGTATTGACAGTACGTTTTCAACCTCATCTCATTTTCAAATGTGTTTTCACTGATCAAATTTTAGTTGGTTTTTAGTACTAGAGATATGGAGGCGTTTTCCTACTCTATAATCTTTGACGAGATTGTTATCATTTTACCCAGAAGTCTGAAATTTTCAATCATCTAATCTATGTTTTCAATTTGTGGCGGATATGTCAATATAATAGGAGACGATGTAGATGTAGATGTAGATATACCGTCTGTTCCGGTATTCCTGAACAGTACTGTCAGTATTTCAGAGACGATGCCTATTGGCCCAGTCGTTCGAGTTCTATTGTTATTCGATTGCGGGCCAGTAAAACCAGCAATATCGGAACAGGCCCAATATGGATCCATCTTTTGAAAATCGAGGTCGGACTATTTTTATTTATTTATTATTTATTTATTTAGTATACAAAAGCCGAGTTATAACCTATGTGGCTCAAAACAAATAGAACAAAAGCAGAGACACAGAATGGGCAAAATGCAGAAAAAAGGCTGAAAATTCCCAAATATACAGAAAAAAAAAAACAAAAAGAAATAATAAGATAAAAAGAAGAATTAAATTAATTTTGGATAGTTCTACACCAGCTATCAACACAACATTACACGGTAGTTTGTTCCAACCATGTAAAACTCTGTGGACTTCTCTGGACAATTTATAGCGGTGTCCTCTGAGACTTGGATTCTTGGATTCGAGTTCAGACGAAATAAGTGAGATAAGTCCACTCCAGCCTGTCGGAGTCTTTACGGAAACGGGTATCCTACACTGGTTCCGCATATTCAAGAATTGGTCTTATGTAAGATTTGAGCAGATGGAAACACGTTGAAACAAAGCAGCTAACAAAAACTCTGTAAAAGAGAAAGCATCTCTGCGAAGCCTTTCGGCAAACAGAGTCCACGTGTTCAGACCAGCTGAGTCCCTCAGTCATCACTACGCCCAAATCAGTGTGTGATGCGCAGGGTGTGATTGGTGTGCCATAGTTAGCATATGGCAGGCGAGGATTATTAACTCCGAAATGAAGAAAGACAGACTTTTCAGGGTTTGAAGGAATGAACCAATCAGCACACCACTCCTCAATCCTCTTCAGGTCTTGACGGAGCGTCCAGTAGAACAACAGGGGATTAGCATAAATTTTAGTGTCGTCAGCGAACATAGAAACAACCGATCTAAGAAGTCCAGGTAAATCCGACACATATAAAAGAAATAATAATGGACCCAAGACCGAACCTTGCGGGACTCCACTGGTGGAACAACGTGAACTAGAACTAGACTCTTACTGAGAATCGACGTTCGGTGACAAAAGATCGAATCCACAGCAGAATATGCCCCCTGACGCCAAGATGCTCCAATTTGAAACAACCGATCTAAGAAGTCCAGGTAAATCCGACACATATAAAAGAAATAATAATGGACCCAAGACCGAACCTTGCGGGACTCCACTGGTGGAACAAAGTGAACTAGAACTAGACACTTACTGAGAATCGACGTTCGGTGACAAAAGATCGAATCCACAGCAGAATATGCCCCCTGACGCCAAGATGCTCCAATTTGGCAAACAACCTACGGAATTGGACCTTATCAAATGCACGAGTAAAATCCAGGTAAATGATGTCTACTGGAGCCCTAGAATCAAGAGCAGCCGTCCAATTATCCAGGTAAAGCAGGTTTGTGATAACCGATCTACCAGGAACAAAACCCTACTGGTTAGGTGGGATAATAGAATTGGTTAGAGCAAACTTCATTATTTCATCCACAACAATTCTTTCGCATATTTTGGCGACACCACAAGTAACCGTGATTGGACGATAATTATTGGCGTTGGTTTTATCTCCCTTTTTGGAGTTACAGAAACCTCCAACCATCTATCTATAGAATTTCTCATGATTACCAGATCTAACCAGATTATTTTCGAAGATTCTTCTAGCTGTCAATAAAGTCTTCTTCAATTCATCCGAGTATATTCTGTGATAGTGATAGTCACGATGAGATCTGCTTCGCATATACCGTTGCCTTATAGATTTTTTGTGGCGTATTTGACGATGCATTTCATAAGTGATCCAGGGCTTTGAAGGAAATACAGAAAATAACCTCTTGGAGGTACTTCGTTCAATCCCATACCTAAACACACCCGAAAAAATTTCCCACGCTTCATCAATCCCCTCCGCGTAAGCGAGTATCGACCAGTCTAATGCTAGCAGGATTTAATTGAGCCTAGTGTAATCCATCATGATCCACCACATCTCTAGTTTTAACCTGCCTATTTACTGAAGGCGAAAAGGAAAATTGCATAATAGACTTGAGGACTAGATGGTCAGATCGGCCAAAGGGGGGAAGATACTCAATATCTGATGTGAGATTCTCGTCATTAACCAGAATCAAATCGAGCAGTGACGGATTCCTCCCCTGACGGAAGCGTGTAGGTGAATTTGATCAACTGACTGAACCAAACAAAAAATCGATGAGAACTTGTGATGGAGAATTCGGCCCAGGAAGTTTAGACATCGATAACGGCCACCTCAAGTCTGGAAAGTTGAAATCTCCAGCAATTAACGTCGGCACCCCATTGGAAGACAGTTCTCCAAGATGTTCAAAGAGGACAGTATCATATGGTGAGGCACGAGGTCTATAAATAAAACAAATATTTAGGGCAAATGAACAATTGGAAATGTGGAGAAATAAGTTGTCAATGCCAGGAGTACGCAACTTATCAACAGAAATAGAGAAATTGTCACTTATGACAGAATGTACATAAATGCAGACCCCACCATCCAATAGTGGTGTATATAATTAGGAATATCATAAAGAGAATCCGGAACATCAGGTCTTAACCAAGTCTCTGCCAAAAGTATAAACATGTTGACACTTACAAGGGCAATGATCACATCATACTTAGAATGAAGTGATTGCACATTGGTATATATATATGACCATTCCCTTAACGACGACTCGAGCAGAGATGAATTTCTCGATTCTCCCTTTTACGGTTACAAAGCCGCCATTCAATCCCATCGAATTTGCCCACCCTATACAATATCACAATAATATTTATTTCCAATACAATCATATGAAAGGTGCAAATGAGCCATTTAGACTAAAAATGGCCCAAGCCACAATTTTTTTGAAATTGAGCTTAAAGTAAATATTGATACATTTGTGGGCCGTTCTTATTATTAACTCCGTTTCAAAAATATTGTAGCTTGGTCTACTTTTGCTCTATTCGCCTCAAATATAGAGTGCAAAACATGAAAATTCGCAGTGTTGCTGTCTATAGTGATTTTTTTACACCTACTATGTTCTGTATGATGATTAGACTAATCGGAGAAAAGAATTTACTTTGTTCTTTCAAATTATTTATACAATATATATTTATTTATTTATTATTATTATATATTTATAACAAAAACTATGTCAAAAGTCCCCATCATACCCCTTTTGCGTTGTTTTTTATTCAAGGTGAACGGTCACAAATCTTGATTTTTCATGTACGAGGATAATTACCCACGATATGCGATGTTGCGGATATTAAGCACTCTCCAGTAAGTAGGTACTGGTGGCTTTTTTTAAATCAACATTGTGAAGTCGCATTTCCACAGTAGTAATTTCCAACAACTTCCTCCTAACTCTGGTCGACTGGGAACTTACACCGACTTCTGAAGTTTAATTACGATTGAATCAAGGGCTGATTAAAGTTCGTCGTGCCGATCGATAAACCAAGTCGGCGACGGATCTTTGAAAAGGCTTGGTAATTATGTATTTCCACAATCACTTTAATACCGTGCTGGCGGTTTACAAGAAGCACTATAGTTTGTTCACTCATTCGACTGCAATCACCAATCTATTCAAAACCAGTAAAACAAAATTACTTCAGTAGATTTAGTCCTATTTATTGTGTAAATAACATAATCCTACAAATTCATGTTAAAACTTTTCGAAAAATATCAGTATCATACATCGAGATTCATAAAACATAAAATATGATAAGATCAACAAACACCTATTAAAACCATATTTATAAATTCCTACATCCTCATCCTTTAAATATTCAGTAGATGGAATAAAAAACTTTACATTAATCTTAAGATCTTCAACGAGAATTCAGAAATATTTGAGATTCGCAGTAATTAAAATTCCTAATCAACATTATCAGTATATCAAAGAACCATTACAATCACAATAATTGGAAAAAATCAAATATTTTCTTCTTCAATGGAACTTCTCGTCATACTTGGAAAGATTCAATGTTAAAATACAATTTTCCTTCTGGTTGTATTTTAAACATCCTTTTATGACCGCAAAACCCTATTTCAATAAGTTTGAAGCAGATGATTAAAATCTGGAGCGTTTCTTTTTACACGTAATAACTAGGAGGCACTGTGAGATCTTGGAATATAAGTAACTGATCTTCTGTAAACTGAGTTTTATGTATTTCCCAATTATCCTGATGTGTCCGCTTGAAGTCACATATGGTCTTCTTTATCGTATCCTGAAAGAAATGTTAACATAAAAACATCATAGATAGTTTTTTAAACGAAAATACTTCAATGATTTTTTCAATTTCGGTTGTGAAAAACGAATGTCTGTGGAACTTCTTGGTTTTATAATTAGTTTCGAGATGGAAATTACAGGAACTATTACTTAGTTGTTCATTGGTTTTGAATTTTACAGAAATATCTTTTTGAAGGTGTTACCCGCATCTCAGAAGAAAAGAAATGGTCCGAAATTTCATCTTTGTGATGATGATATCATAGAATCAGAAAAATTCTTTTATTCATAATGAGCTGTGCCACACCTGGAGACAAAAATAACAAGCTGAATCTATGACACTACACATCTGTGGATCTTTTAAACAGAGTTGCATTCAGCCAAAGTACGCAATTTTCCGAATATCACAGATATTTTTTATTTAATATTTTATAACATCAAATCACTCGAAAACAGCGCATTATACGAGGAAATATGAAGAATACTTTTATTTTACAAATCGTTCAAATATTCATTAGATAGCATCCAACACAGTTTCAAGAGTTGGGTTCTTTGAATTTTTAGTATTTTTATGATACATAATGTTCATAATGAGGAAACGGGAAGACGTGGGAGATACCTTGTGTTCGAAAAAGAATCGAATAAATGAAAAACTACATTCCAAAATTTATATCATTCGATAAAACCGTTTGTGAGATAGAACTGAAAATAACATTTTTGTATGGTTTTTCAACAGTCTTTTAAACCAAGCCGATTCGGAAAAAATGTTAAAGGAAAATAGTGCTTCTTTCGACCTCAAGAATCTACTGTTAAAATAGTTGTACGAGTCAAAGACTCACCCTGTACATTGTCGTTCTGAAAAATTCTTGCTTACTTTTGCAATTTCAGGAAGATTAACCATATGTAGACGCGTAACTTAATACATCAGCACATATACAAAATCGTTTTTTGTTTTTAAGGCAGTGTATATGATTCTTTTGCAAATTTCCTATAGATCACGCAGGAAAATGTGGTTGTGTTCTGCCAAATCAGAGGTGAAGAAATTTTTAATGCTATCATTTGAAGTTGTTCTGATTTTAGTTTCCTTAAAATTTTAGTGTGCACCTGCAACCTGGAGCTAGGCTAATTTCCTTCTTGTTTCTATTTCTGTTCAACCTTTCACAAGAGATTTATTTCTCTTTTCAGTACCCCGATTTATTAAAGAATATATGCATTATACAGGATGCTAGACTCACAATACAGACTTCCTACCTAGGTGCGTCTGGCTTGCTGCGGGTATAATAGTATATGAGGGGTTCAGAGCTGAAGTTAACCAAGTCCATTCAGCCTAATTTTGAGATGAATGGCTTAGAAGTTGTTTATCACCAATTAATTCAAAACTGACTTCTTTATTCATTATTATTCTTATATAAGCATATGCTTACATTCTAACCTTTTAAAATCTGAAGAAGTCACTTTTGAATTAATGGGTGATAAATAACTTCTAGGCAATTCATCTCGAAACTAGGCTGAATGGACTTGGTTCACTTCAGCTCTGAACCCCTCATATGTGCATTACGATCTTAATGGCATTATTCTATGGAAGGAATTTATGTCCGAATAAATTCAAATTAAAAAAAAATATATTGAATTGTTGACGATTCTGATAGGGAAGCCGAGTAGTGGAAAAAAACATTGAAATCTTTTTTACTTAATTATCATTATATTCGTTACCCTTTTCTTTCGTCTTATGTTAAAAAAGTCATATTTCTGAAATAAATGGAATTCATAGTGGATTAATCAAATTCAAACATAAAAATTTTGAAAGTACTAATAACACGAATGAGCGCTAGTGTTAGTTAGTGAAAAAACTGGTACTCGCACCCTTCTGATTCTATGTAAAATGTGCAGAATCTGCTTGGCAGCACTGCACATATTTTTTCATACTTCTTACTGCAAGAAAATATTTTATAACTCACAGGAATAGGGGGTGGATCATTCAAATGTGGACCTAATACTCCAAATATGTCGGGAAGGTACTCGGGAATATCATATGGGGTGGCACTGATGAATGCACAAAGTCCAAGAATACCAGAATGTCGCTTGATCAAATGACTAGTATTAACGGATCCAGCTGAACTTCTCAATTTGGATTTCTTCAATTTTGTTTTAGCTTTCAGTTTGAAATCATCCTGAAACAATGGAAATGAAATACAATTTAGAACCAATTAATTTATGACCGTACACACCAGCAATTCCGATTGTGAAGGCAAGAAATTACAGTGAAGCAACCCACTCAGAAACTTGCAAGCATTTTGTCGTACTTCAGGCTGAGGATCTTCCAGCAATGTCATAACAAATGATTTTATCTGAAAAAACAATTCAATGAATAAATGTGCCGTAATATATGTACAAAATATAAAGACAAGAATAGTTGAAATTTTCGATAAGGATATCGAAATGAATGAATGGAATTGTTATCGATTAACCGGATCTTTCATTCAATACTACACGCATTATCATATGAAGCATCATTAATCTTATTCATTCAAGTAAGATATTTATCATTTTGGCCGACTCTGAGGCTATTGGGTAGTTGTAAAATATGGGTTGATTTATTTTTTTTTCAAAAATAGTTTACGAAACGTTTCATCAAAGAACCTTCATTGAATGAGGTATGCTTAGACTCTACTGATTCACATACAAAACTACAGGGCGATGGCCTATTATTAGACTTCTACGAAAAAAAATCACAATAGGTTGAAATCTTGCAAGATTTCAAATTTTCAATTTCAAAAGCCATGACTTATTATTGAAAATAATATTGAAAAAATGTGACATCCCATTTTCCCCTTTTTTTTCATAAGAATTTCAATAACACTATTGAAATGTACATTGACTCAACAATCTTAGGGTGCGAAGATATACTGGGTGTGCCATTTGAAATAAGAAAGAAGTAGGCTGTTTCCGGTACAACCGGAAGTTGCATGTATGAAATGAATCTAGGGAAAAAGTTAATTGCAGAAAACCAAACATCTAAATTTTCAATCCTGATCAAAATTGTGATCAGTTTTCCGTAAACGTCTTATAAGCGATCGCGAAGATTCAAGTTGAATCATAAAATCTTAGATTTCTAACGTGAGTTCAAAAAAATTCGTCGTCAAGTAGGCTATGGAATTTTGGACGTCGATATTTCTTGTCTAAACCTAATTCTTAGCTTTTGCCATTGAGTGTTGAACCATTAATACTCAATGCTTTCATTGTACTATTTTCCAGGTGAACTGTCAAGTTCACGCATTTTGGATTATTGTTGATTAAAATTATCAGGAAATTATGAAGATGGTTTTTACGGTCGTATAAAAAGCATTTATTATTGAATCCTACCTTAAAATTGGGGAGAAAATAGAAGGAGAGTGGAAATATTTTTAATGTTCCAGCGACATTCCCAATGTTGCTGAAAGAATCAATCTTTCGAGAGTACTGTTTTGCGATGCGTTGACGGAACAGGTATGCTCAAGCAAAAAAAAGTGGTGGTCGACCAAAGATGAAAACCTCACAGTTATTCAGCAATAATAAAAATATGATGACAGAAGACGGAAGCTCCACTAACCACTGCTCGGGTTTTATCTTAAGTGGCTGGGGTATCCTGTTGGCATATTTTATGCCGCACGATTTTTAATGAAAGACATCAGTTCGTTTTCATAAAGATCGACATGATATCAGAATATTTAAAATAATGATTACCTATCCTTGTAGCATCCAAAAAAAATCACAGTTTGGTATGCATCAGTCAATGGCAAAATGTGGAACCTATCTTTTTTATGCAACTTTAACAGTAGAACGTAATGAATAAGGAGAATGCCTTTTTACAGCTAAATTGAATTTTGATGAATTGCCCTATATTTATTTTCATGTAATTTAGTTCTTTAGTTTAGTCATGGATTTTAAGTAACGACCAAATCAATTCAATATTTATAGAGAGAGAGATTATAGAGAGATATTAATAAACATATTGAGATTCTTAAGGTGCTTCATTCATATAACTGAAATAGGTAGAACCTTTTTGTTAAAAATGAACATAATACCACGATCCGTTCAAGATCCATGTCTCTTACGTATGAAAATAGTGGACATCGGTTAAAATTTTCACCAAGAAATTTTTCTAATTGCCTTAGATTGTTTGGATTCTTGTGATCTGACTCAATAGAAGAAATGCTTTTCGCACTTTGGGCGAAATTAACTTACCTTTAAAGTGCCTTTTCACTTTCCATACAAAATGACGATGTGTAGGTTAATGTAATCATTATGATGAAAGTGGTATCGTAGGGAGTTGGACAAATCAATAAAGCTACCAGTTTCATCCTATAGCATGGACGAGAATACAACTGAGTCAACAGTTGTAAGCATTGTTTACATTGTGGGAAGATGAAGTAATTAAGAAACCTACGTTCAGACACCGAATATCAATTTAGGCCAGGCGCAAATAGAAACGCAGGTTGGTGAGGTGACGCAGCTTTTTCCTGCGCTGCACGTACTATCTGACAAGTCACAGTCACGCTTTATGCCAGGCGCAAATAGAAACGCAGTTTGGTGAGGTGAAGCAGGGTGACGCAGCTTTTTCCTGCGCTGCACGTACTATCTGACAAGTCACTGTCACACTTTGTTTGCGCGGTCTTGTTCTTTTTAGGCCCGGCGCAAATAGAAACGCAGGTTAGTGAGGTGACGCAGCGTGAGTTTTTGTAAAACATAGAAAAGACCAAGACTGCGCAAATAAAGCGTGACAGTGACTTGTCAGATAGTACGTGCATCGCAGGAAAAAGCTGCGTCACCTCACCAACCTGCGTTTCTATTTGCGCCGGGCCTCAATGTTTCACAAAAATTCACGCTGCGTCACCTCACCAACCTGCGTTTCTATTTGCGCCTTGCTTTAAAGTTCCCTAGCCTACTTGATGACGATTTTTTTCGAACGCACGTTATATTATGCTAGAATTAATATTTCAAGTCAATATTCCAGAAAAGTCTAAGGCCCGCATTAATAGTCAGTTCTCAAAACGGGTCTCAAGACCTATCTCAGTTGATACTTTCTCAAGATAGTGACAGCATCTCAAGATGACGGCTTATTAATAAACGCATATCAAGTCATTGTCAGTTTGACACTATCTCAAGAAACGAGACTTGAAACTCAATTTATGAATGTCTTGAGTAATGGTCTTGAGATATACTTGAGACTACAAATCGAAAAGAGAAATTAGTATTTTTATTTTTGCTTGATATTTTTCAATACTATGTCTCACAATAAAGTGTAACGAAGCAGGTTTTTCGATCTCGAACGAACGAATTATGTCACATATTTGATCAGCCGCCGATGCATATGGTCCAGATGGGATCTCGGGTTACAAATTCGCTCGCGAAATTAGGTAGAAAGGATGTTGATGAAGAGATTGTTTTTCGACCAGACCGCGGAAGTAGCACAGATTACAGAAAGAAGTTTCTGATTACAGAAACTTCTTTCTGTAATCTGTGCCATCGCAGTAGGACACTCTAGCTTTACAAACAGCAGAACCCTGGACGTAATATCTGACTGCAGCTTCCGTCTTATAGCATGAGGCCTACAGAAGACCTACAGGACCAGAGTATCCTCAATACTTCAAACTTGAGGGGGAAGCGAAGTTTCCATCTATGGAGTTAGGTGAGTCAACGAGATGGCATGAAACTGCGTTGAGGACGCTTTATGTCACAGAGTGTACCTCATGTGAACTGTGGACATTTGAAAGATCCTGGAGTCGTGCATGCTTCCTGCCCATCTTGGGACAATATTCAAAAATTCTGTATTAGGCCCGCCCGGCCTGGCCCAACAATGGCTTGGACATTAATTGAAAAGTCTGATTTTCTGTTGCGATAAACTTCATGAAATCGATTTCGTCGTAGTAGTTGACCACATCTTCCATGGATTCCATATTGACTTTAATAATGCCGATTTTTGGAAGCACAAAAGTCAATTAAATTACTGTCAGTTCACAAAGTGAATCAACCAAACCTTCATTTCGAGATCATCTTGAGTCAAGGTTCGACCATACTCAAAATTTGACGTTCCCAAAACCTATTATATCTTGAGATCATTCGAGGACTTGAGTCACATTCATTAATAAGCGCCTACTCAAGTGAGATCGCCGATTGAGACGTCATCTTGACAGATTCTCAAGTCAAATTTATTAATTAGACTGGTGTCTCAAGACGCTACTTAAGACATTCTCAATACTTGAGATCTGACTATTAATACGCGCCTAAGAACCACAAAATGAGACGTAGAATGTCCACTAAGGCCCGGTACTTTCACGTGCGAATAAATAAATTCATTCGATAGATAAGTCTTATTCGTAGGATAAGTAAAAATCTTCTTTTCAACTTCAGATAGTGTTATTCATCGAATAAATCTGTCATTGAAACTTAATAATATGGAGAGTAGAGAGAAGGAGAACGATCGCTGCTTTGAGACCACAGATTTTTTGTCCCCTAAAATATGTACCAATAGGGTAGTTCATGCTTTTGCCAACAGGCGCGCTGGCCATCACGAGAGTGCGAAATTTTGATTTACACAAATCAAATTGTAGTTGGCTCGTTGGCTGAGTGAACTGTTTCCCTGGTGACAGATGATAGGAATATTATTATTTTCGATTTTTGATAAGAGAACAACATATGACCATGGTGAAATGTTGAAGCGTGCGCTAGTATAAGAGTGTTTTGGCATCGGAAAGAAAAGGAGAAGAGATAAAATTTCCGAGAGCATTTTTGAGAGAAGAAAGAAAAACCTTATCTCAAGAATCAACTCCGAATCAATTTGTGTGTTAAGAACACTTTTGCGATGAAGATATCAAAAAGATGATGGATTCATTATAAACGAAATCGAAATTGTCATCTGTCGTGAGAAGTTGACTCTTCTGAATAAGAATATCTAACCAATAAAACTACATGGTTCAGAAGTAAATATTCTTGAAGAATTTTGTTGGTATAACATAATATATGGTTTATATCGGTTCTCAGCTGAGTATTGGCAAAAGAATCTACTCTAATACCTAAGTGATAAATCTGAGACTGCTACCTTTTGTTGTCTTGATGTGTACCACTCCTCACTACGGATTTATATAATTTTGAAGATTACGGTAAACCAACTAACATAGCTGCTTTCAATAAACAATGATAAACAAAAGTATTTACAATTTTTTTGATCAGTGATTTCTTTTGAATTTCATTGATTTCGACTTGCATTTTATTGCATATAATTCAGAGAACTCATATTTAATATAGATTTGAAGAAAGGTATTTGAAAAATCATCAGAAAAACCACGATGACACATAACCTTAAATAAAATGAAGGCTGTTCATTTCAAATTGACGCTTGAATCCCCACCCCTTATCGATACCCGCTGCAATCGCAGCGACACCTATCCTACGTTTCCCGTTTTCGGAGACACATTTTTGGTACGTCGATCGTTCTCCTTCTCTCTACTCTCCATACTTAATAATAAGAGTTTATTTGTCATAGATCGAATGTCGGTACGTCATTATAGGTTGAATTTTTTAAATTCTTGCTGTATGGTTAATCTTTGTGTGATTTACACGAAATATTTGCTTTCTAGTTGCAATTATGACAATTTCTACAATGCGGTGTCTTATTTTACATTAATCAGTGAAAAGTAGTATACCGTGCTTTCATAGAATTGTTATTCGTCAAATAATTTCATCTGAAAGCACCGAAATAAGGTATCGTTCAGATAGGAAATTATTTGACAGATACTTATTCACATTGAATAAAATTTATTCGAAGGTGAAAGTACCGGGCCTAAATGGTCAAAGCGTTGCCACATGAATATAATATATGAAAGAATATGAATTAGCCTTCTTATAATACAATTACTGCCGCTAACTTATTTATTTCTCTCTTTAAAATAATAAAAATATTATTTCAACCATACACAGTCTTTCCAGGACAGGGAACATAATATCTTCTGGCGCTAAAATAGATACAAATCTACCATATTTTAAAAAGGCTTCGTTACAGAAATACGGGGTATGAAAGTTTCAATGGGATCGCCAATGTCTCTGCTCTTTCATATTTTTTTTACGCCTGTTCCACTAAAAAAGAAGTGGATTGTGCCTTCTGTTCTTTTGTCATCCCTTATTATAGAAGCATCATTTTCAGAGTAAATATCTCAATTACATCATTACAAGGAAAATGTAAAATTCAAGTCAACTTCGATCAATTATTCAGTTTGTGATTTATCAATATCTTGTATTAAAATTTTACCTGTGTAATCCATTCTTCTCTCGATGAAATGATGGCCATATTGTGAAAAACAAAGGAGGATAAAAATTCTGCCAATACACCTCTCGCAGTCCAAAGCGGACAGGCTATTACAGTTTCTATAATCCTTATGATTTCAGGTACATCGTCAACGACCACCAAATTTTGAGCCAAAAGTGCCAGCATATTCAAACACATCGGTTGAATTTCATCATCCACATCATTACTTTGAAGAACACAAGTTACTGGCAGTGTACGGTAGAACTCCATCGGTACGGATAAATTTAAACGACAAACAAGAAACGATGTAATAAATTTACTCACTGGAAAAAAATAGCATCAGTCTGCTTCAAGTCAAATATCAGTATTAGAAATTATCATAGAATAAAAAATACCCAAAGTATAATAAATGGTAATATTTTTCTCCCTTGCACGTCTATTGCGATGCAGCATACGCCAAACGATGGCGCCACCTTCGACGCACTACTCTATATCCTCCATGTAACCGGCGTTTATAGCAGGCACGAACTACGCTGCTTCGACGATTGTCGTAGGTAACTCCTATGGTTCATTAACCTCCACCCTCAAGAGCAGTCTATTCCTCATATAGCGTGAACTCACCTTTGCGCTTACCGCCAGAATATCAAGTGAAATTGAAAATTTCTAATTTGCAGAATAGATATTCTGTTTATAACTAGGAAACTTCTCTGATAGAATATTGTTTCGTAATTGCAAGTTTCGATATAGTTTTTACACAGTGACTGCAACATTTAAAGTGCAGCTTACTGTACAGTTTGAGCACAGTGTCTATTGTATATAAAATACAGCTTGCTGTACAGTTCTTGCGTGAACAAACTCCATATAAAATACAGCTAGCTGTACAGTTTTTGCACAGTGACCACTGCATTTAAAGTACAACTTGCTGTACAGTTTTAGCACGTAACTGCTGCATTTGAATTGCAGCTTGCTCTACAGTGGATTGCAATGCCATCGCTGTTTTTGAAGTGCAGCTGTGGCTGTATGTCGAATGCAGTTTGTACTGTACAGTAACTGCAAAGTCCACCGGGACATATACGGTCCTTTTTGGTGCAGTTATTGCATTGCCGTAACTGCAGTCAATTGAAGCAACGAAGTACAGTTTTTGTACAGTGACTGCATTTCAGTGTTTGCTGGGTTTCCACTGCTCCTGATGATGCAAGAGTTATCTGGTACTCATATGAATGGTTATTTGCTGTGTTTCTTACGTTACTAGGCCAGCCATTCAGCAGTACAGTGAGCTTTAAAAATGACATTATATATAATATGGACATCCATTATATACAAACGTTGCGGAATCGGTACTGAGAAATATAGAAGTAGGAGAAAGATCAGCACTGAGAATCATAACTCGACTGAGACACCCACTTAATAAACTCCACAACCCATCAAATGAACTCTTATATGAAAAAGCCAACATACAGCCAATCAAGGAAAGACTAGAGAAACTGAATAGAAGATTTGCACAAAGATTGAAAGAAACAGAGGATGTCGAAATTATGTTCCACAAGGACCCCCCGGTAACTAACCCACACAGAAAATTTCCAACTCGAAGTGTGATGGACAGACTATCTGAGTTGCAGTGGAAAAACTGAAATAGAATGAATTTTTTATTTTTTTTGTATTCGTATAATTCACTAGGCTGAAGAACTTCGGTCGATGGCCATTAAAGAACAGTTATCATTATTATTATTATATAATGTGGGCGATTATTTTCAGGGGTAGAAAATTGTCAGTTTGCTTGATGAGTTGGCTGTGTGAACGTCCGTTTTTATTGTGTAGGTATTTCATATTTGTCTTATCCACACTAAGGAACGCAACAGCAATGCTGTCCACTGAGCGTGTGGTAATTTTTGGCGCTTTGAAAATATTGTTCATACCATTCGAATATGCTGATAGTTCATTTCAGCGATTGCATCTGCCTCCACACTCCCCCTATGGGTGACGTCCTTATAACTGCACGAACTATGCATGCATATGGTTGGTTTGCCGCAACGGTTGTAGGCTATTGTATTGTGTATGGAGTTGACTCAGCACTTTTCGAAAAAAAGTTTAAGCTAAGCGAAATTAATTCAGTTATATAACACCCGCTGATATTAAATCAACAAGTGTTATGATCTAAATCGAACTAGCAATCCACCATCACTCTAAGCATTAACAGAAATAGCATATCGTCGTGAAAGTGTAGATGATGGCCATGGTTTCGGTCTCATTTGATCTCGTCAGAGCAACACAACTCAAACCTCGACTTTATTCGATGTCAGGAGAACCAACTCCAGTCTGATGTCACAAGGGTGTATTCCAGCACAACAGCCGCCACTGATATCGAATAAAGTTCACATTTGTATGTGATTATTTGATACCTATTAGGTGAACTAACTGATGTTAAGAACACATCAATTTCAAATTACACATATTTGTCCAAAAGTTATTCCTTCACATAGCTATTTCCCTCATTTTTGGGCTAGTTTAATTAGCATTTCTGGAATGCCTATTAGACAATAAGCGCATGAAGATATACATCCCCAATCTATCAAATTATTTGAAGTAACTATAATCAGTACAACTTACCTATTTTAAACAATTTCAGTGCATCTTCTCTTTTGATATCTTTTATTGTTGGTAATAATTCATCACAGTTTTGATTATTGTCAATTTTTTTCAATGTATCGTAATAAAGCCATTCCAAAACGGGCATGTACTCGTCAAAAAATTTGCTAACTTTTGGATTTTTATCCTGTACTCCTCCAGGAGGTACATAATCAGAAAGGAATATAATCTTCAGAGCGGTACTTATTTTGATTCTTATCAACTGAAAAGGATGAGTCATATGTTTTTTCAAATAGTCCATAAGACGATTGTATAAATCACAGTTCCTCCAGGGTTGCATGAATAATGTGTTCATGAACAAATGTAATTTTGTACTGGCAATCAAGGAAGTAGGATCAGCTAAAGGATCATCCAACAAAAATTCCATTAACCAGTGGTATCTTCGAGAATCTCTACTTCGCAATGATAAACAGATACACATCGACCAATCTTGCAAGGTTTCCGTCAGAATATTCTGAATGGCATTCTGTAAAACGGGAATGATATTGTGCCACAATTTCTCTGTTTTCTCAAATGTCCAGTGCTTGGATCCTCTGATCATTCCGCTTACAATTTCAGCAGCACATCTTTGATGGGATTCCAGTTTGTTTGATGCAAACTTTTCCACATGCGGTAATACCATATCTAGTATTTTATCTTGAAAGAGTTTGGCCAGATACTAGAAAAAATATAAAAACGCTTCAATTTCATTTCGAATTTACAGGGTTGATGAAGATCCATAATATGAAAGGAATAAAACCTCAGTGGAATAATGGACCACAGCTTGTGTGTCCATTGGAAACGTTTACACGAAGCTACGCTACTTTCGCGAAACGAGTTTCAATAAGCGGCAACGCGCTACAAATGCCAGGTTGCGTATTTCAATAAATATTTTCATTAAGTATTTGGTTCCTACCAAAGATTCCTTCAGTAAGAACCGAATGAAACTAACCTAGCTTTTTTCCCTCAGACGATTTGAACTTCACTTGTAGCGGCCAAAAATTCGCCCTGAAATTATTTTTTTTTTAGTTCTTCAATTGTATGTCCTCGGGAAATACAAATATCGACTAACTACTTAGTATACAAGTAAAAGAGCACGCTTTTCGAGCCAAGGTAGAGCTTGGTAGACCAAGCGTATACTTTTTTCTGGAAGGGCTTGCCGGAAGGCGAAATCAGACAACATGTGGTAGGCTTTTCCATTAGAAACGACCTGGCCGCCAAACTAACCGAAAATCCAGTTGGCATTTTGAACATATAATGACCCTACGCTTTCCTGCAGCAAATAACACGTTTGTGAACATCATTGCAGTATACGCACCCACATTGAACTCCTCTGACACTTTCTTCGGAACACTTGTTGCTAGAGGTGTTGATCACTAAACCCAGAGCAGATTTAGAATGTTGGACTGATCATAGACTGTTAATTTTGAGAATGAAGATCTCAATGCAACCAAAATTCCAACGCAAGCCAAAGTTCCTAAGAGAGCGCCCTCAAATCTCCAAACCACAAAACCCTTCTACAACAGAAAGATTCACAGATGCCGTCAAAGATTGTCTACCACAATCGGATTATAACGACGACATTGAGAGTCATTGGCTCCGCTTCAAATAATCTCTTTCAAATACAGCCAAAGAAATACTGAGCACAGAACGCTCCCGAAAATCCCCAGACTGGTTCGCCGACAGCGAAACTCATATCGCATCTCTTTTGAAGGCAAAACACAAAGCTAATGAAAACAGCAATTAACAAGCCTAGCGATGCTGCAGCCCAAAAGGTCTTATAAACATAAAACACGGGGTCCGTCAAGAAATAAGAAAAATCAAGGTTAGCTGGAGGAGAGAAAAAGCTAGGGAAATACAAGCTTAAGCCGATAACAATGGCTACAGGTGTTTTTTCGAAGCTATTAGAACTGTTTATGGTCCGAGCAGAAAAGCTAACTTTCCTATGAGAGATGCTCATGAGTTATCCAAACTGATGATAGAAAAATTCTGCAAGGAGCATTACTCTCAGGTCTTGAATCAAAATAACCACTCGGATTTACACATTTTAGACCGGCTCCCCGCGTATAATCCGATGACATAGATGGATGACGAAATCTCAATGTCGGAAATCATAAATGCGATAAAAAATATGAAAAATAATGAGTCACCAGGTCTTAGATGACGTTCCAGCGGAGATATTCAAAGTCCTGGATGAAGACATTGTCAATAGTCTCCTAACTCTAGTCCGCAAGATCTGGGAATAAGGAGATGTGCCATAAGACTTCAGAGACGCTTTAGTTCCTCTATAAAAACAAAAGCGATACGTCAATTTGCAACAATTACAGGGGCATATCGTTGCTTAGTGTGGCCGGTAAAATTCTCTCTAAGATTATGGCTAATCGTCTGATTCCAATCTTAGAAAAGCTATTACCTGAATCTCAGTGCGGCTTTCGACCCAATCGAGGTACGGTGGACCTTCAAACAGATATCAGCCCGGAGCCAGGTCGAGCAGTTCAAATACTTGGGAAGCTTCATTAATACTACGTCTAAACCTGGACACGGAAATACACAACCGTATCAATTCGGCATCACGGGCATTCTGGAAGCTAAAGGACAGAATGTTTCAAAATCACAACCTCAATCTGAAGAAGAAGACAGCTGTTTACAAAGCAGTGGTCCTCCCAAAGCTTCTTCACGGAAGCGAAAGCTGGACGCCTTACAGGCGACATATTAAACAGCTTGAACAAACGCAACAACGTCATCTAAGAGAGATAATGCACATCAGATGGTTCCACAAAGTTTCTAATGCAGAAGTCTTGCACCGCACGAGTTGTACAACAATTGAGACTCAAGTAACGAGGGCAAGACTCCCCACAATAACTCTGTATGGCGAATTCAAAGAGGGAGGTGGTTTAAGGATATACTACATCAAGCCCTAAAATCAGATAATGCCAATCATAACAGGGAACAACTAGCGTTAGACAGATCACAGTGGAGGTCTTGGGTCCACAGATATAAGGGAGACTCGAGAAGAATACAACGGCGGCCAGATCTGCTTGGTGACTATCCATGCCCAGAGTGTGGAAGGATCTGTAGTTCACGGTTGGGTCTCTTCAGTCACAGAAGGGCACACAGTCGCAAGTAGCCCTAATGGATACCACTCACTAAGCGTTTTCTCCGGGACTATCGGGTAGAGCATCGACGCCGAAGAGGATCCCATCTGGCGATCTGATGCTAGGCTACGCTAGGTCGGCCACACACGGGGTTTCTACTCGGGACTAGGAACCTTATTCGAGTGTAGCATCAATGAATATCACTCGGTCGCCCGAGTACGAGAAATTCCCAGATGTTGGGGATGTCGATAGTAGGGGCTGGTCGGACACACACGGGGACTTATGATGGGTATTCCTCGATAGTCCCTATCGTAAAGTCCCGGAGAAAATGCCTAGTGAGTGGTACCCATAAGAAATTATAAGTTTGATCGCACCGATAGTTTTGTTTTTGAATCTTTTTGTAGATTTATTCTTGGTAACAAGATACCGTAAGGAATGAATGGATAATCAACGACAATATCCCTGAAAATTGATCTATTTTGAGGACCTCTTATATGAACACGAGTGGACGCACTTGGTCTCATTCGACACAAAATTTTGGCTTTTCGGTCGCCATTATTATTTTGTTAGACTCTTTTCGAGCCGGATATCCCTAAGGAAAACACACCAATGGCGTTGAGTATTGGGATCTTAGTGGCCAATCGGAACTCAATTAACTTGTTTCAGCGTCTTAATTATTGGTTGAGAAACTATTAAGTCAATTTTTTTTTCAAGAGCCTTTTGTGTTTCTTCTGTTGACCACAAAAATAAAAAATATACATATCGTGGGATTTCATATTCCGTAAGTTTTCCAACGAACCCACACATGATTCGCCAGAAAATTGGGGTAATTAAAAATCGACTGTGGCGCCCAAGGGTTTTGAGCTATTGGACGTATCTCCAAAACTGTAGAATGCACCATCAGCCCCTCGGAAATTTCTCAAACTACAATCGTCCTAGCCATCTAAGAAAAAAATTCTACAATTGCCTACAATGCCACCTATCGGGCTTGATTTAACATTTAAACCATCCGGGGCTCCATCTAAACACATACACAGAGAATTTCATTGAAATCTTTCCAGCCGTTTGAGAAACTTAGTTGTGAACCTAAGCCATCAAACCCAGACACCGAATTTCAACAATATCGTCCCAGTTGTTTAGAAAAAAAAATTGTAGGTCGACTGCAACGGCCGCTGCGCAATTGTCTTGATTTTTCTTTATGTACGAAATTTCTACAGAGCGTCACAAAATTTAAAAACATTAATGAAATCGGTTAAATCTTTCTCTAGTTATGGCCTGACCAAGACACAGAATTGACAGTTTTTTGCAATAACCTGCAGTAAAAATAAATATATGTACAACAAGAAGTAATGTCATCACAAGAATGGTAATGCACATTGAATAACCAAAGAAAGATTTCAGTATTTTTGCTACTCAGATTCGACAAGTTTGGCAGATCTTGTTCTATATGAAGATTAAAATATGTGTGAGATTCTTCGATATAGAAAATTATGAAAAAAAAATTAATCAACTCACCTTGAAAATTGAAGCTCTGTTGGGATTGAAATGATCGGCACCTTTTTTATCTTCAAGTGAGAAATAATACATAAGTTTTGACATATTTTCTTCATTGGTAAAAAAAGAATAGATTTCTTTCTGTTCCTCGTTCATTTCTTCAGGACAATCAATCAAATTAGGTTGTTCTTCGGGAGAACAATAAACCTCCAATTTATCAGGCCACATATAATATCCACTACAAGAATCATTCACATATTTGAGCTCATTCCACTCTTTGGAACTCTTCGGTAAGTCATTGCTATTGTATAATAACCATTCATTATCCCTTCTATAACCTGGAGGAAGTGGACCGTTCTTCTTTGAATTCGAAAATTGGAATGGATCTATTTCAGTTTTTTTGAACTTCAATTTATTTTGGATTAATATATACAATACCACTTTGATGGCAATCTTTCTGACTAGAATTGATTCGTTGATAAGGGCATCTAGAAAATATTTCACAACGAATCTGTCATATTTAACATCTAAATGGACAATATCCCTGAGAAAACCAATAGCAAGAAGATGAAATCTCCAATGTCTGCAAAAAAATTAGATACTATCAGTCATCATTTTCAACTTACTTTCAATTTTGGTTGAGTACTTTAAAGGGATGAGACTTTTTAGCAAAGACATTGCGCCATCCGGAGTTAAATCAGATTAGCTTATAGAGGGTCTCAATAAACAAGGGCTTAATATCAAATTTACTCACAGGTCGTTTTCAATGCAGGCTTTCAAAAGAGAATTTATACAATTTTTATAATCAGATCTCTTCTGATCTTGAATTTCTTGTAAACGTTTTGATGATTCCTCTTCAACAGCTGTCTCTGAAACACCGAATATCTCCCGAACATTATCCACAATCTTATCGGAAAATTGCGAATCGATATTTGTTGTCTGAAAAGATGAAGAAACAGATTCCGAAATTTGTGTTATCAAATTTATGATGGACAATTTTTCTGAAGGCATCGAAGTAACAAGTGAGGGCCATATTTCACTTATAAACTTCCAGTCCCTTCTGGCGATCAACGGGAAGTTTTTTACCCCAAGAAGAATATAAAGACAACCTTTGTACTTCGAATGATGGTCTATGGTATTCATTTGTAATATTGCTTTCAGTTTCTGCGTAAGCAAAGTATAGCTATACGGAAAGTAACCCAAAATGAGGAAGAGCTTGGATTGACCATATAGCCTCATCTAAAAAAAAAAGAATATATGCCAAGGTGTAAATATAGGTTCATCAAAAACATTAACTCACATCCCTATAACTTGAAACTCCTTGCTCGAATAAATCATTCAGTATTTGCTGGTGAGTAGGAGTGAATAGGGCTGATCTGTTACTTGTAGTCCTAATCTGTTGTTGTAGATTGGCTCTGTCTATCAATATAGTTCTGGTATGCCGTTTCCTGAAGATGACCGGACTCTGACTTATTTTTTTCATGAAAGTAAAGTGCTTCCATGTTTTTTCTGAATCTGAGAATTGTTGTTCATTAAGCAGTAAAACAACAAATATCTATAAATCAAAACACAAACATTCTCAAATTACTATCATATCCAAATAAGCTGCTAATCCAAAGAATTGTTCAATTATACTAACGTTAGCAATTAAATTGGAGCTCTTAGTATCACCTTCATCGATTTCTAAGAGCTTTTTCTGTACAACGTGTAAAGTATCTGCAACAGCTTTCCTCACATTTGACCCATCTGGCATTGTGAGTGAATGTGATTTCAGTTCTACAATTTCGAATCTTGATATTTCTGCTTGGGTCTTTCTACTGTAAGTTGAAAACAATAATTAAAATAAATAATAGGAAATTAATAATCCTGGGAAGATTACGCTAGATATTTTACTATTCTATACCTTTCCAACTTAAAATTGAGACTAATCACATTTGAATTGCAAGCAACTTCAAAATGGTAAACACAATCGAATTGGGAATAGACACATTCAAGATGGGACTAAACAATTTCATATTGAGAGAAGTCATTCTCAGATATATTTCACATTTCAAGAGAATTGTTCAGAAGTAACTAAGAATCCAAATGAGGAAAAAATTTATTTACCATCTCAAAGTTGTATATAAACTTAATCTAACGCTATTTTATCAACAATTCAATTGAAAAATTTGAGAATCAATAAAAAACACTCAAAATGATTTGATCAATAACTCTATTATTTGTCATTTCCCAATATGAGATTCGTTAGTCTCATTTTGAATGTGTTTATTCCCAATTAGATTATGTTCATTTTGAAGTTGCTTATTCTCATTTTGAATTTGTTTAATCCCAATTTGAATGTGATTCGTTTGTTGAAGTTGAAAAGGTATAGAATCTGCAATGATTCAGCAATATACCAACTCCTTATTGTATACAGGGTCAATCAACAGAGCTCGATCGGTCGATAACTTTAAGGTATTTTGGGGTAGGATAATGATTGAAACTTTGGCGAAATCGACTCTACTCGGCGCATATGCTACTTTTAAATACTTAGTATGGACCGAAGGTGGTGGAACAATATACCGCCCTGCTTCAATAATAATAATAAACTTTATTTTCAAAATGTTTCCTGCTACAGAGTTTCTAAAGAAATTACTTCGAGTGCAAATAGGGTCAAAATAAATATACATAGAGTTTATGGAAACACTAAACTCATTCATGTTTTATGGCAGCATACATTTTTTCTTTTGAATATCTTGATATTATTTTCTGACCTGGTGTCAGCAATCTTGAAAACCGTTCGAGATGATTGTATAATTTTTGTTAATTGAATTCCCGAAGATTTTTCGAGTTTTTTGGATCATGTCGGCAAATTTTCGACAGTAACCTTAAAAAATGTTAATACCTCCACTTTTTCAAATAGCAAATAGCCTGACTGGGTGGTTTTCTTTTTAATGGAAACATTGTAGGCCTGAATTGAATTTTAAAATTTATTCAGTTCCTTTTCACTATATCAGTTGTCATTCAGAAGCCTACTCATGTAGCGCAATAAACGGATGAAATTTTCAGTTTCTGTTTACCTTTACCCACCTCAAGATGCTATTATGATAGCGAAACAAGTGTCGTTCTTTAACAACTCATGTTAATGAAAATCATATAATTCTGTTTTCAGAAAAATAATTGACTTACAGGTGTACAAGGGGTTCATCCCACATCGGAAGATACAAATGAGCGGACATCATGGCATTGATGATTTTCAACGAGTTCCGAAGCTGAGGTCGAGACAAAGTAATTTTTCCACAAGAATAATCATTCAATTTGTCCAACTCCGGAATGAGATATGTGTTAATCAGCAACTGGACATTTTCAAGTTCGAATTTTCCCGGAACGTACCAGTTAACTTTCAGTTCATTAGCTTCGTAAGGGTGTGCCCATTCTCTGGAAACAAGGACCACAACGTAAGACAGAATTTCTGAATATTATATTGAACCTACCGTACAGAAAGAAAATCTTTTACATGCAACGAGTAACTCTTATTCGAACTTCTTCTTTCTAAAGGAGTTATAGAAGTAAGAGTTGTTATTATATTTGTAAGCATGTTAACACCTATTTTGGATGCTCGAAGAGAAGACATGTGAAGAGTTCTATTGAGAACATTCATTAGTTCATCTAAATAGGGTAGAATCTCATTTAATCCGTCGACTACCTGTTGAAGATATTAAAATTTTATTCAATATTTGGGCTCGTCAATGAACGATTATATATTATATACATATAAAATTGGAAGGAAGATCCACTAATATAAAGATGTATGTAGAAAATAACCAACGTTGATAGCAATACCAAATGTTGAGATCCTATTTATTGAAGTTCATTGATGTATTCATGAAGATTTCCACATGTGAGCATCAAGTTTCCCGGCTTTTTAGCTGTGGTCCTTTAGGTAGGGTCAAGTGGGGTAAAAATGAGCCAAAAAAAACAATACTTTGTGATAGAGGTTGCTAAAGATAAGTTCAAAAAGGTCTTGCCTGAGTAATTTACGGTACGAAGTTATATTGAATTTGAGTTAAATCAAAAGATTTAACCTGAACATATGTGGGTCATATTTTCCTATTAAAAATGAGACACCCTCCGCACAGATATGAGACCCTTTTGAAATTAATATGATATCTAGGTTGTTGTAAAAATGAGACATTTATGTATGGGTAAATATTCACTTCATTCTTAGATTATATGTTTATTCCCCTAATTTAAACAAAAATATGTATTTTCAAGTCCTAAAGGACAATTTAGCGGCAGAGAATTGAAAGTTTCGAAGCTATATTATTGATGTTCAACGCTGGGATGTCGTTAAATGTTATCTTCAGGGTTATCAAATATTGAAATAATGATACTTGTAATAAGAGGGCTCAGGATGTACAAATTATTTTTAATTTTTTGAATTAACAGCTTTTCTGACAATTTGAAGAGGCCCTCATTTTTTTACCATTTTTTTACTGACGCACTTCTACACCACTTGACCCTGTTCCATGTCTGGAAGAGCTTTAGTTAACCCCCAGCCTAAGGTAGAAAGGTAACAAAGCAGGCGTTCATTGGTCCATTCCTACATGCACCTATGAGGGTGTTCACAGCTTCTCCAGACGACATAAGTTCGGAGAATCCTCTGAAGATGTGTACCAGACGAAACGTAGGTGAAATACCTAAAAGACCACGGCTAAAAATCCCGGAACCTTCTAATATTCAGAACTATATTTTTCAGTAGTCAAACGTTTCTGGAGAATTTTTCAAAAAATATGATAATATTTGCGTTTCACAGGATTCAGAGCATGAAGCCCTTGAAATTCGAGCGGCGCATCAGGGAGAGAGGCGAAGAAAACGGTTAGCGTACCGGATGATGACTAAAAATCTCTTTATATTCCTATCCTGTTCTACACCGGATATGGGTATCTTAATTGAATAGAAACGTCACCGAGTATATTTTCATGCCATGCACAGTAAATTCAATCAAGCAAGGGTTCCAGGATACGGATGTATAAACTTAGAAGTCGACGAACTAGACTAAAATACAAAACCTGGAAGCAAGTGGTACTAAAGAGAACAGTCATGTCAAACTATTCATTGATCCTGACATAAAAACACAATTAATCTGTATTTTTCTCATCGGTTAAATCTAATCAATTGCGGTTGGAGCAAGTAAAATAATAGGAGATTCTTGAAAATTATAAAAGGATCCGCGATGAAACATTACAAACTGCAACGAATGCTTTGCAGAACTAGGCCTTTGTTAGATGAAAGAGCCACCAATGTCACTACCCTCAATTCACGACAGTAAGATTTCCACAGGGAGTCTTAGGCCTAATTGCATCCACTTATTGGACTTATTGGATCGTTCAAAAATATTCATCGTCATACTTGACGAATATTTCATCCATAACCTACTAGCTATGAAATTTTGAATATTCTACACGTAAACGTAATATTTAGCTCCTACTATACCACTTCGTAGATAAGATATCTTTCAGGTTTGATGAAAACTACTCCCCAGCTGACGCGATTTAGAAAGCGTATGGTAACACCGCGAATTCAGAGCAGTAGTCTACTCTACCTCAATACTAGCTAATACAAAGTGATATGCACAGAAATTTAAAACTGAAACACCTACTCTCCTTGCACTCTTATTGAAATATCTTTCACAAGTCCTTCTTTGAATGTATGATAAAGCGATATGAAGAGTGATTCATTAGGGGTTACTTTAATGGAAAAATGGAAAAATCAATTTTATTGTTTGATGTCCGTTATGATTCAAAAGAACCATTCTTGGCATTTACTTTTGAAAATGATTCTTTTTAATGTTGGCCGCAACTGTAGTTAACATGATCGATTCTGACACTCCAGTTTTCCATGTAGTGGAAGTATTTTAAGTGGTATTTCTCGAATTAGGGATATAATGCAGCGCCCCAATGCATCTCTGTTAGCAGGCTTAACCACATACAGTTTTGCTAGTAGGGATGTAATGTCAAATTACGCTTGTTCCACAGATGCATTGAAATTCAACATTACTATAGAGTAATAAGAGATATACCACACGAAATGCTTCAACGTCTCATAGAAAACTGGAGTCTGAGAATGGATCAGGTTAACCACAGTTTTTCAAAAAGTAAATTTCAAGAATGGTTTTTTATTTTTATTATTACAAATAAAGTAAGAACTAAGGTATGAAACCTATGAAAGCTCAGAAAATACACAATAAAAAAAGAGCACTGTAAATAAAAGAAAATCAACAAATAAATATACTTCATTCAACTTTATTTTAGCAGTCGGTTGGCCATGGAAATTTGACACATTTCACTCTGTATAGTACGAAAATGTGGGGTTATGAAGCTTGTCAAAACATTTTTGGGTTTTAAATCAACGCTATGTTGCCTGTTCTACGTAAAAGTTTCTGTTATTACGTATTTTATCACAATGTCGAATCTCTTCGGAAAATATGTGACAAAAAATAATTGAAGTTTATACAAACTAATTGAAGGCATACCAAATCCAATTATTTGCATGGAAAATACAAGAGATCAGTATAATATCATAATATGCACTAGCTTGAGGAGAGTTAATGTTCGTTATCTTCTTTGGCTTACATCATTTGTAGATTTCAAAAATATTAACTCGAAGATGAAATGCATATGATGCAGTGGTTGGCAATGGGTATCTCCCGAAGGAATTAACAGATAATTACAAGAATGTTAAATTTTTCGACAAAAATCATCTTGCATCAATATAAGTAAAAGGAGTTGTAGGAAGTTTCAAGTTAAGATGCAACTTCACCGTTGAACAAAAATTTCACATGAATAAACAGTAACAGGGCAACTTGCGCGTATTTGTGGCTATTCATCTTAATACATTGATGTAATTATAATAATTAGGTATTTATTAGTACCTTCAGACATTTACATTGTATAGGACAAGTCAAATGAAAAACAGAAAAATCCATTTTACGGAACTTATTCTCCGATGACATTTATCGAAAATCCTGTAGTAAACTTTTCGCATTAATTCACTCAAACATAAAATTCCCAAATGCCAACACTTTTTTGGGTCTCCCAATAGAAGGAAATTCTTTGTCATACTCTTCATTCGCAATCTTTCTGATTGTGGAAATATTCAGCTGAAATATAAGTCATTTAGATTCAGATGAAACATTATATAAATTCTCTTACATTGAATATGTTCGCTAACGTCTGACGTATTGTGGTTTTTAGAATATCAGGGTATAACTATTTGAATGAGCGGACCAGAATTCTAAATAGCACTTCCTGAAACCCTGTCTCTTTTTTTCAATCACTTTCGGCATTTTAGAATTTTCGTAATAAAAATTGATATTAGTTGTGGCAACGGCGTTATGACATTAACGACATTTCATGAGTGCCAACCTAACTTCGTTCTAGTTACAAAAACTTGAGAAAATTATTTCATGGCCAACCGACTGCTAAAATAAATTTGAATGAAGTATAGTACCATACCAACCAAAATATCTGCAAAATACCCCCGAAAATAACAGTCACTGTCACTGCTTACACGCAATGAGTCACATCTTGCTTTGAAAGCATTCACTGACAGGGTACCAACATCAACTGATGGTCTGTTTGATAGGCCAAACACAAGATTAGGTAGAAATTGTTGTCTTGAAGTATTGTTTTTTTTTTAAATTTATATTGGTATCCATGCAGGCGATTAAGATTCAAGAAAAAGATGCAATCCGTAGAGCATTTGATGTGCTACCCTATATGTAGTAATCAGATCTTTTGAATCATAACAGAGCTTAGATAAAACTGATATTTCCATTTGATTTCGATTTTTGAAAAGGGTACCTCCTAAAGAATAACCTTTTATTATCTGGGTGGAGTCAAGAATTGAATTAATGTAAGAAGCAATGTATCTAGTTTATAGTTTCTACTACTTTTCAGTTAGGATATTCTGAAATAAGTCAATTATGGTGAGTTACCAAGTAAGAGGTAGAATAACTTTGCTTTGTCTACTCTAGTTGATGTAGTTCATTACTTCATTGCTTTATCTACTCTAGTTGATGTAGTTCATTACTTGAAAATCCTAATTTATTGTACAATACACAGAACACAAAGAAGATCAATGTATAATAGGAATAAAGCACCTTACCTCTGAGAGAACCACCAAGTTGAATAAAATTTCACCATCCAGGTGTTCTTCTTTCTGAGCGTTGGCGTTTTCATTTAGAAGAGCGTTGATTTTATTGCATAAATATGGAACGAATAATTTCAGAGTTTCTTTCGCATTGACCCTTGTAAAACAACCACACAGGAGGGCTGCCAGTTTTCCACCAACATCTACTTCTAAAATGTTATTGGAGATGAAATTGAATACTTTCTTCAGAGCGGCCTGCAAAATAAAGGAATCGTGATAAGCAAATAGGAACCTTTAGTATTGAAATGGTTTAATACCCAAGGATAGAACTGATTAATAAAAAGTCCTGCATCTTCACAGTACGTCGTCCAAGCATGTTCACCGAAACTTTTGAAGGCAGTAACAGAAGTACTAGAGCTGCATAGTGTGGCGGAACGCCATTGTGTTGCAAAAATTATTAATCTAATTTAGCCCTATTTTTTTGTCCAAATTTTTCCAGAAATGTATTGGCCCCTTAAATCCGCAGATTTAATACCACTAGACTTCTAATCTAAGCTGCCCTTCCTGATTGTCCACACAGAAAATTAAACGGCACGTTGAAGAAATTAAAGTTCTACTCTCTTTGTCGAAACTAATACAATTTCACTCATCCATAATCGTTTAAAAATATTTCACATTCACGTGTATGAATTAGCAAGAACCTGTCAACTTTTGAAAATCTCTACCTACATTTTTTTATATATCCAAAACAAGTGAATGTATCAGTGAACGGTTTTCAGATATGAAGTTCGGCAGTTCTTTCAACATATTTGTCTAGCTAGCCACTACAGTAAAAAACAAGAAATTTGCAACACCCAGTAGATACTGGATCCAATTAATTTAGATATATTATTATATTTACTGTGAAATTTGAAGAATCTTCTTTTACATACCATGAAAATTTTCGGAGAACACTGTCCAAGAACAGTGCAAATTGTAGATTGCATTGCCTTCTCAGCCATCACTTCTATTAAACCTTTCGCAGTCTGTTCTCCAGATTGTTGTTCTGGTCTAACAAACTCCAATGAGCAAGATTCTATCCAAACACAGATTTTATCAATGAACTGAACTATGAAATCTTCAAATCCAGCAGATGCTTCACACATTATGTGTTCTTCTTCGGTCATATCTTCATAATGGTTTGCAGCTTCTGACGAATCGATTATTGGGATCATTGAAGTAAACTGAGCTATGAACTGGAATGTGACTACGCATTTGTTGAAATCGTTGGGATCTATTCCGGGCAGTATTGCAATCAATAATGGGATGATATGTGTTGGTCCTTCAGGGTAGTTATTTTTAGCCCCTTCAGCCAAACACCTGGAATAAAAAACAAGTTATAGTACAGGTGCAATGTAGAAACCCTGCAAATTTTATAACTAAGTTTGTTATTTCCAACGTTTCTTTTTCTGGGAGGAAAGGGTACAGTGAGAAATGAAAAGGAGATATAGGATATTGTTCAATAATCCAGGAATAGTAGAAATTTCCACCAGGAAACTTGGTGATTTCTGCCACACTTGGCACATTGCAATGAAGAGAAAAAGATACGAATGTCACATATTCATTGGCGCATGGGGTCTGTGCGGCGTCAACTTCTAGGGTGGATGTTGCTACTTGTTCGGTTGCAGATGCAGACTAATCTGATATTTCTTACTTCAGAAACGAATAGCTGAATGATATTGACAAAATCTAAATTCAGCAGAAGTTCCCGGCACCACAAAAAAAATTCGAGTTCCCAAGTACATTTTCCGGAAATAAAAATAGGATATTCCAATATGCTTGGCTCAAAAACTAAAAGTGGCTCATATATTCGAAATCAGAAGATGATGCTTACTGCGAATTCTGTTTCGTTTTCGCCTAAAAAGACGTTGGACAGCTCAAATCACTGGAAATCTTGTAACTGATCTTTGTCGGTGTGAAAAAAAAACTTTGAAGAATTTCCAAAAACCCAATACCATCGCACTGCAAGTATACAGTTAATCGTTAAGCAATTTGATAGCGCAAGGGCGCGCCAGGTTCAAGAAAACCAGGAAAAATTGGTTCCGATTATTATAGGGACTGTTATATTGTGTGGCAGAGAGGGACTATCTCTAAGGGATCATCGAGATCATTTTCATCATTCACGAAGAACCACATGAAAATGAAGGGAATTTTGTGTCTTTCTTAGACACTAGGATTGAATCTGGTGATGAGGATTTGAAAAAACACTTCGAAATATGTCCTCAAAATGCAACTTACATCAGCTGAAACATATAGAACCAAATAATTGAGGCATGTGGCACTATAAGAAAACCACAAATTGCTATGGAAGTATATACAGGGTGTGGCGTAATGAATGGATAATATTGAGCCTGGGGGTAGAGGACTCTATGGCGGTTCAGAAAAATATATATTACGTTTAGTAAAAGTGCCTTGGTTTTCGAGATATTCGAGATTTTCGAAAATTCAAGAGAATTACACCCTTCGCCACTCGTTTCGCAGGCAAGACTCCAAATGAAGGAATTTTTTCAAACTGTTTTTTGGATAGTATTCCTGGATAGATGATCTATCGAATGTAATTCATTATTTTTGAGGCGCATGAATAGTTCTTCATGAAAAAAAGATCTTACTCGACTTTTCCGTTTTGCTAATTTTTTTTCATAAGTTCAACCTAGCGCGGTGTAAAAAATAATATGGTTACCTAAGAGCCAATGCAAGAAAAAACATGCCAGTTTCATTGAGATTCCGAAATGGTATAACTCTCTGTATTCTCAGCATTTAATACAAAGAAAATTCCTATTGCAATCAGTTGAGGCCCAGTTTAATGTGACAGTGTTTCTAAAATTTTTAGCATCTAAAATGAGAAATGCAAGCAGAATGAAGCAATCGTCTATAAGAAGGTATAGAGCATTTACTGAAGCTCATAATGGCCTCTTAGAGATTCTTTTGTGATATTTAATTCAATGAAACGATACTCATTTTAAAATTGTTGATATCTATGCAATAAAGCTATGATTCATTAGAAAGTGTAGACTATAGAGTATGTATCAGAACTCATTGTGGCCAATTTAAGCATCATTTGTGATTTGTGAAACTTTATTCAATGAAAGGATATTTCAAAATTGTTATTTTTCTCTCGTTTTCTTTTATTATTGAACCCCAACGTTGTGAAATCAATATTTTCAAGTTAATTTCAAGTTATGCATTAAATTTCAGCATTTTTGTTACTTGGGTCATGATTCAATGTAATGAAAATTGACTAATTTTCAGCTTTTTTCTTAATTACAAAAGTGCTAAAATTCACTTTGTTACTTGAAATTCGCTTAACAACTATTAACTTTATAACTATAGGGGTTAATAATGAAAGAATACGAGGGAAAAAAACCAATTTTAAAATATTGTTTAATTGAATCGAGTTTTACAACAAGTGTTCAAAGTGTGCATCAGGAGCTGTACTAGATGCTCTACAACTTCTTATGAATATTTGCTTTATTCTGCTTGCAAGTCTCATTTCAGTTGCTAAAAATTACAGAAAAAGGCTTACGTCAAACTCTACCTTGACTCATTGTAATAGAAATTTATTTTGTATTTAATGCTGAAAATAGAGTGAGTTATACCATTTCAGAATCTCAGTGAAACAGGCATGTTTTCTCTTGCTTTGGCTCTCAGGTAACCATATTATTTTTCACACCACGCTGGGTTGAACTTAGGAAAAAAAATAAGCAAAACGGAAAATTTGAGTTAACTCTTTTATTTATGAAAAACTATTCATGCGCTTGAAAAATAATAATTTACATTCGATAGCGCATCTATCCAGGAATACTATCCAAAAAACAGTTTGAAAAAATTCCTTCATTTGGAGTCTTGCCTGTAAAAAGAGTGGCGAAGGGTGTGATTTTCTTGAATTTTCGAAAATCTCGAATATCTCGAAAACCAAGGCACTTTTACAAAACGTAAAATATATTTTTCTGGACCGCCATAGAGTCCTCTACCTACAGGTTCCATATTATCCATTCATTACGCCACACCCTGTATATATACATCAGTTCACAACGTTCTTCGACGTCTTCTGATTTCCAGCCTCCATCTCTCTCGGTCCTCCCATAAGTTCTCTTCCATTCCTCTCGCTCTCTTCTCGCCTGTTATTCCCTCTCTCCAGCTCAATCTAGGTCTCCCTCTTCTTCTCCTTCCATGGGGCATCCAATGCAGCACCTGTTTCGGAAGTCTCTCGTCGCCCATTCTCTGCACGTTCCCGTACCACCTCAGTTGTTTCTCCTTGATGTCGTCCGTCACCCTATGATCTACCTTCATGATATCCAGGATACTCTCATTCCTCACTCTGTCCAACCGTGATTTTCCAGCCGCTCTCCTCCAATAATCCATTTCCGTAGCCTCGAGCGACCTTAAGGATCTCTGCTTCAGCTGCCATACTTCACTTCCATAAGTTATTATGCTTTTAATAATGGATTCATACACTCTGTGCTTGTTCTCTCTGGAAATGGTTTTATCCCACAGTATAGCGTTCAATTGTCTGATTGCTCTTCTGCCCAAGTTATTACGGTGTTTTATTTCTTCATCCATGCTTCCGTCATCTGTTATCCGTATTCCAAGATATTTATATTGCCTACATTTTTGGATAACCTGTTGTTCTTCTAGTATCAGCTATGGAAGTAAATTCTTCTAATATCTAAATGTTTCTCTATACAGTGCGCGTCAAAATTATGGAACAAATTCATTTTCTTAGAAGAAAAATATTTGGCAACAAAATCCTGAAACAGGTAAATTTTTGTTTAACTTTTACCGAATTTTTATGCATTTTTAAAGAATTTTTGTTGCACCCTGTGCCATCCCCATCAACTCTCTAAATTTTTTGAAGAAGGAAAGTGGGTCATATGGTACTTTCTGGCAAGGTCTTTGTATCTTCTTTACAGGCGTGCAGAAATTTTCAAGAATTTTTTTTTTAAATTAGTTACTTCAAAGAGGTTTTCAGTAAGTGCACTTTGTCATGGCTCATTTACTTTGAGACGATGGTACCTGATGAAATTTGTCACCGAATGAAAGTCGACCATAGCAGTTTTGTTCATGCACAACTTTCAACCCCCTCACGTGAAAAATTACAATGTGTGAATACTGCGCTTCAGTCATGATCTTAAGTAGGTATGTTATTTGTATTCTACTGAAGTTTTAACTTTTCGATAAAATGTTTCATCTACTACTTAAGATCATAACAGAAGCGCAGTGTTTCACACATTCTAATTTTTCACGTGAGGGGGTTGAAAGGGATTGAAAGTTGTGCATAAACAAAACTGTAATGGTCGACTTTCATGCGGGGAAAAATTTTATCAGATACCATCGTCTCAAAGTAAATGAGCCATGACAAAGTGCACATACTGAAAACCTCTTTGAACTAACTAATTTAAAAAAAAAATTTTCTTGAAAATTTCTGCACATCTGTAAAGAAGATACAAAGACCTTGCCAAAAAAGTACCACATGACCCACTCTCCCTATTCAAAAAATTTAGAGGGTTGATGGGGATGGCACAGACAGGGTGTAACAAAAATCCTTCAAAAATGCATAAAAATTTGGTAAAAGTGAAACAAAAATTGATCTGTTTCAGGATTTTGTTGCCAAATATTTTTCTTCTAAGAAAATGAATTTGTTCCATTATTTTGATGCGCACTGTATAAGCTGATGAAACAACAGAAATGTCGACCATTGAACAGTGTTCAATCTTTGTTCGCTATGTCAAAGATTTTGGAACCAGAATCAATTCACTATAGGTGAAAATTTTCTTGTATCCGTGTCCATTCCGTCAACTTGTGGAGAAAATATTGCCCATGCAATCATAAATGCACTGATATCATGCAATATCGATGTACACTGTTCAGCACATAATCTCAATCTGGAAATTTCTTGTGCTTCTGAAATATCATCTATCACGAAATGGAGACAATTGAAAGAGTGTATACTTTCTCAATATCCCTAAAAGACAATAAGTTCTACAACGTCAAGTGCATATTCGTTACTGCCAGATTCTCGCGGAGACAAATTTAAACAGATGTGCCCAGCCCAACCAGGTGGATTCCAAGTCATGATTCAGTTATGATCATGGTAGAATTGTTGAAACTCGTTCATGCAGCACTTCAGGAACTATCTCGGTGGACAGATAAAGATTCCAGTTCAAGTGCGTTTGGTTTGCTGAGTGCCTTGGCCCAGTCACAGGTTATCATTTCATTGTTTTCAGTAGAAAAGTTTCTCTTTCAAAATATTTTCGATGATCAAAACAGATCGCTGATATGTTTGACATTGTAATCAAGATCCCAAGATTGGCCACCATAGAAATACTCAACTGCTTGCCCGAACTATGCGAAGCTGCTTATACGGCAGTTTCGTGCGTGCAAATACCACTTTCCGCACTTGTTAGAAAAATAACCATTATCTAATGAATAAGTCACTGGAAATGATGCATATGCATATGCATAATGATGATAACTTTCACAAGTTAGAAGAAGTAGTGGAGAGGAATGAAATTATTTCAATGTATTGCACGGCACTACCCAATGCGCGCTCAAGGTCATTGTGTGCGCTAGTGTGACGTAGATGGAGACTATACCCGAGTGCCCGAGTATTTCCGATCTCCTATTGCGCTTGCTTTTTCTATACCTTCTTGACTTCAAGAAGATATAACAGTAACATATCTTCTTGATCAGTTTCAGTGTTGTAGAGTTTATAAAAATTAAAATTACTAGACCCTAGTAAAGGCATTCTACAAAAAATTTCACATAATTGAATGTTTAGATTGATGTCATAGGATCTATTATGAATTTTGAGTCGCATCTTTTACGCTGTGCATAACTAATGGAAAATGGTTTCAATGTTTCCATAAACAATTTACGAATTTTGAGTTTCAGGAAAACTGCCGAATTGATTCAGGATTTGTTTTTTGTTCGGATTCAATTACAAAAACAGCAGTTGTTGAATTTGAAGAATTTAAACATTGAGGTACATGCATCAGCATAAAAGTGAAATAATTCATGGTGGAAAATTTCTAGTATGATCTACAGTATAACTTCCTGACATATAACGTTCTGGGACTTGTCCGGACTATCGAGGTGTCTCTATTATTGAAACGATTTAAATTTATTATAGAATGAAAGCACTCGAAAATGATCAAGAATAAAGCTTATAAATCAAAGCAAAAAATAATTGTGACGTGTACTTTTTCCTGCAACAAGGTACTTTAAGGCCAGGCGCAAATAGAAACGCAGGTTGCTGAGGTGACGCAGCTTTTTACTGCGCTCACTAACCTTCGTTTCTATTTGCGCGGAATCTTCCTTTCTGCATTTGGCGTCTAAACTTCCACTCGCTGAAAAGTCTAAACAATAGTTTAGACAGAAAACTATAGTTTAAACAGAAAGGAAGATTTCGCCGAGGCACCGTGCCGTTTTCCAACCGTCATGCGACTTTTTTCATACAAGAAAATTTTCGCGGAAAAATTTCGAAATGCCAGACTCATATAGTCCATTCAAAAATGATTGACATCCCAGTGGGCATTGAAAGTCCAGACGCAGCTTAATATCTGATCACAAAAGATTTTCAATACTGTCTGTAGTTTCAATCACAGAACTTGAATATATAAATATAACCTAGAAAAATATTTGAAATGAAGAAATAATCCAATTCAGAGCATATTAATCCGCTTTCAAAATTGAAACAATCATGTATTCAATCTGGGCGATTAAATTGAGAACATAAACAGCATTACAAAATTCAACTTATTGTTGGTCAGTGCATAGATTCACATATAATAGGTCTATAAATCAATGTTCAATCACAATACCAACCTGAATTCCGAAACACAAAATCTTAACTCTGGGACTATTACCAACTTAAATTTGATTTTCCATAGCCACTCGAGATGTCAATCATTCTTGAATGGACTATAGCAATATCTGGATTACTGGAGTGTCCGGTCTAGCTACTGTCTGAACCATTAAAGTTGTACTGTATTTCTATAATCTTATAATAAATGGAACAAATAAGTCCAATAAATCAACCAACAAACTTTCCATCATCTTCTTCCACGTCAAAAAGGTACCACTATGTTTAAAATTGTTCAAATTGCTCAAGTATGCGGAAAGTATTTGAATTTTTTGGATAGAAAAAAAAATATTAACAATGATATGGGGAAAGACAAGGAACAAGGAATAATAAATCGGATGTAAAGATCTAACAAACTAAGGTATAAAATTGAGGACGTTCTGCATAATTATCTTCACCGAAATGATAAAAGAAATAAAATAATTGCTTTCCTACTTACCTCGAAACAGATATAGCTGCACTCATTGTGGTTAAAAGGCGGTGGGGCTCTGTCAAACTGTCTAGGGCAGCATATAACTTTTCCAAAATCATGGGAATCACGAGATTAGGTCTCAAAGCAGATAAATATAGAAGAGCGAAATTAACATCGTTGGAAACGCGTCTCGAAAACATAGCTGTATCCAAGCAAGGCTTCAATATGTTGACAAACCTGTCAATATCTGCGTCACTCAATTTAAAATCTTCTGGCACCTCCTTACCCCAACATTTTGGACGGTAGCGTTCTATGTATATTCTATGAGCAAACTGTACTGATAGCTTACTGAGCAATTCCTTCAGTCTCGAGGTCCATCTAGAGCAAAAGAGATTTGAATGAATTGAATTTTTTTATATGGGTTCGTCTAGAAAACTAGCAAGAATGAATTTATTGATGATCAATCATTATATGCATGAAGCAGACTACTTCTATATTGATTTCTGCATTCGCAGATTTGAAAAGATTTATAGACATACATCAATGAATGAAAGAAAAAATCATCAAATTATTCGTGACTTCAAACAAGAAGTTTTGTCTACATAGTCTCAGAAGCAAACCACCAATCGTTCCTTTTTTTTGCAAACTTTGCAGGCCACCCCATGAAAAAAGAAGGCAATCAAACGGAATAAGGCGGATGAAATAATAATACGAAATAATTTATGTATTCACTTTTGAAAATGGGATAACACCCGAAACACGCGTGTCAACAAATATTTTAAAAATTGTGTGTTTTCTTCTCTTCTTTTATTAATCAAATAATTTACTTTTAAGCGTTGCAATTATGTTATACCATTCTTTAAACTGATAATTTCACATGGGCTGAGTAGCTCTTAACAGATATTGACTATTGACATTGATGAAAGTGACTGGCTGAACTTGATCCATCACTTTTTGAAAGCTTAGTAAAATAGCTTTTTGAATGCTTTTCATTCAATTTACTAGATTTACAAATAGTTCGGAGTAGATTTTGAAAAGCAAGCTAATAAAAAACTGTCGCATGAAACAACATATTCTGCACTCTAGAAATAATTCATTTCATGAAACTCGTATAGCTACTATAGTTCGTTCTAACTGTTCGAAGAAGTAACAGATTCTAACTGGAAGGAAAATGCTTTATGCATTCATGGATTATGAGATAAAAATTTGGTTGATCTTCTTACGTCCAGTTTCATAGTCAAACCTAAAGTCTGTTTAATTTTAAAGCTTCCTTTAACCCTACTAAAAATGACAGTAAATTAAGCTTTAAGCTTAGAGAGACTTTAAATTTGATTATGAAACTGGACCTTAGAGAAAGCTTTAAAATTAAAGGGCTTTTAGGTTTGATTATGAAACCGGCCATAATTAGGGTTAAAGGAAGTTTTAAAATTAAAGGCCGTAAGTATTATCGAAAACATGAGAATACATATATTAAACTAAAATAGATTACCTTCCTGAATTTGCACTGTAGAGGAAAGACCGAATCATGTGCATCAATTTTTCTAGGTACAAGAAAGAAGTGTCTGTTTTATGATTCAGAGTACTTATTATCCAAATAGCAATGGATTGCATTCCCAGATTATACTGTTTGCTCGATGTTCTCATTTTGAAATGGACAGGAAGATGAAATGAACGTATAAATCTCGCATACATCGAAGGAAAATAAGGTTCAAAGTCAATATAACCAATGTTATTGGCACTAAGTCTGGATATAAGGGACATCATTGACTGAAATAAAAAAAAACTTGCAGCATATAAAAACTTTCAAATAGATAATATTAATTACATTTTCCCAAGCACAATCATTTCTACATGAATTCCATAAAGTCATAAATTCTGGAAACCATAAGTCATAACTAATTGAGGCTTCCTCAGCTTTCACGCAAGTTGGCAATAGGGCATCTAAGGCAGAAATGCTCAAGAGCATTTCCGAGTCATCTAAAGGGCACATTTGAGGCTTGTATTTGTTGAGCATATCTTGGGTATCAGAAGCTGGAAAATACCTGGAATTAAAAGTAAAATTAATCAGAATCGAATACAGCTGTATATCTGCCAAAAAAAAAAAACTTTTGTATAAATCAAGACTTTGCCTTTTGTCCCCTATAACTTGGTTGTTAAAACTGTAAGATGACTATTGAGATCTCTATTTGCAAAATAAACTATTAGCCGTCCCCGGCCATACACACACGCTTAGCGGCGCGGATAGTCCATCAGCCACCAGTTATTTGAGAGTCCGAAAAAATTGCAGGGAGCTGAATTTTTGTTATGTTATTAAGACATGTTTAAGTAGTGTCATACCAATTTTGCAACTTCGAAATCACCTGGGAAATTAGAGAGAAATTAGGAAAGTATATGGAAACTTCAATTGAAACCTAACTGGATAGTAGTTCCGGAAAGATTTGACTTCAAAAATTGGCTATTTTTTTTAATTCGAAACTACAACTACAGAGCTCCAATTTGGTTTCAATTGTAGAAATTTTCATATTCTTTAATAAAGTTAAGAGAAATCTTTCTTGAAAAAATATCAACTTGCCACTTGTTAAAAGCTAAAAACAGGTCAAAAAATTTTGAGGTTTTTGGCTACATAAAAATTTTCCCATAGGATTTCGAAGTTGCAAAATTGTTATAATACTGCTCAAACATGTCCTAACAGCATAACAAAAATTCAGCTTCCTTCCACTTTTTTTTTCTACTGCGCCCGGTCTAGTATCATGGCGCGTAGGGACGTGATGAGTGATAATCATACCCAAACAAATAACGCCATGACAAAAAACTGTCATCTCCCATAAGCCGACACACGTTCTTTAGCGGGGTTTACCATGACGCGTTGTCATTTGCCGGAAGGGTGAAATTCCCCGTTCTAAAATTTGTATGCTGCGGTGCACACTCACGCCCATATTTTTGCAGGTTTATCGAAATTACTTTCAAAATTTTACCGCACAAGCTGTAGTTTCAACCCATTCGGTTTTTTCTGTCAAATGAGATACCTGGAGGAATCACTTGCTAACGGCCGGTTTCATAATCAAACTTAAAATCCCTTTAATTTAATAAAGCATCAGTCAACCGTACTAAAAATTACACTAAAGTAAGCTTTGAAGGGATATTAAATTTGATTATGGAATTGGATGCAAGTCATTTGAATAATTGATGAAAGTATGTCGCCGCGTACCTACCCCAACCGCCGAGAAAGAACCTAGGCTATTTTGGTATATCCTCTGCACATGCACAAGGTTAGTTAGATCTTGCTGAATTCAGAGGACCTCAGGAAGTATTGAGATATCAAAAATAAGGTGAAAGAAGCTCAAATGTCTGTGGACCGCGATAACAATTAATAACCATATAACATAATTAGATATTTTTTATTTTCGATACGAATATATCCCTTTTTCAATACGAAAAAGTCATCAGCCCATTGAAATACTTACGTTCGACAAGAAATGATAACTGACAAAATGTCATTCTCCATAGAAGCTGGATGTTTGTACATGCCACTTTTGATATCATCTTGAATTTTAGAGAAAAGATCATGAAGTGGTTTCCAATCAATTTGTAACTCATCTCTTGATAAGAGGTATTTTTTTCTGAAAAAAAAAAGTTTATTTATGTAACGACCTTATATAAACTCAACACACATGAAAGCAACTTACTTCAACAGCAAATTCAACGTATTACACCATTTAGAGATGCATATTGGGTCTTGTTTCCTTATTTTAAGTACCTCTAGGTATAATTTTATCAATCTAATATGATCTTCCTTGGAGAAAAGGTAGCCATATAATTTAATGTATCTATAAAATATAAAAATAAATATTGACTGAGATATCTCTTTCAGAAATTCAATTATTCGTTGTCATGAAATTTGAATGGCTCTATCAATCACAACCCAAAAACGATTAAAATATCGCCTTCAAATTCGAATCGAATATTTTCTCTTCAGAAATACCCCATTGTTTTTTCCAATACGTATATGGGAAGATACAACAACACATTACAAAATTGGAATTCATATTTCAGCAAACTGTTGCAGGATGAGAGAGATCAATTCAGAGAAGTCAACCAGCATGAAAATGAAATGTCGTTTTCGGCCTCACCCATCAGAATACAGGTTAAAGAAGTAACGGATGCATGCCAACGCCTAAAAAACAGAAAAGCTCCGGGTCCAGGCAATATACCAGGTGAATTAATAAAGTACGGAGCGAAAAAATTATTTGAACATCTAGCCAAGATTTTCCAAACATGCATTAACACCGGTAAGATCCCAGAAGAGTGGAAAGAATCGTATCTTACTCCTATACATAAAAAGAGCAGTAAAGAAACATGTGAAAACTACAGAGGCATCGCAGTTACAAGCTCGATAAGCAGACTTTATGGAAAAATACTTGAGTCTAGAATAGAACAAGAGTTTGCTGATCAGGAAGCTGAAGAACAAGCACGGTCAACGATAGATCATCTATTTAGTCTGACTCAAATACTAGAGAAATTGTCAGCTGTGAATAAGGAACTCCATCTATTATTTGTAGATTTGAAGAAAGCGTACGACAGTGTTCCGCTGACCGGCAATCGTAAGATCGTGGGTTCGAATCCTGACCAAAGAAGAACTTTTGCCAGAATTTAATGAAAAAACTAATTTGTATGCACACCGTTAATTTTTTTTATTTTTTTTTTCCATTTTAAGTGTAATACAATACAATCCCAACAAACACAATATACAGCAACTGTACAAATACTGCACTACAAGTGCTACCAGATTGCAGCACAGAGATTGCTGTACTGAAACTGCACAGTTTCTGTATTGATAATTCTGCATTATCAAAATGCATTTTTGGATGTACCGTAACTGCACAGTTTCTGTATTGATAATTCTGCATTTTCAAAATGCAGTTTTTGATGTACAGTAACTGCACAATTTCTGTATTGATAATTCTGCTTATTGCATTGCGCAATGCAAAAAGTTTCAGGACAGCTATTAAGCCAGTGAACTCTAAAAGACTTTTAAAATTCACTGGTTTACGCACTACTCTATATTCGCCACTTTACCGATAAACATAACGTGAAATATTCGATAATAAATTTTTTACGGCTGGATATTAATGATTAATTTTCACTGATAGCCTGGCATAGTTATTTTTCTAATTTTGGCATATAAAGTGACACTTTTTAAAACTCATTGACGTATTGAAACGTTTTACCTTTCGCAACCAGTTACGCAAAGTAAAATATTTCGCAATTGATGATGAAACGATAGTTGCTTTCATAGTAACGGAGTGAAAAATTGAATGATTTCCGTCACTAGACGATTTTAAAGGGATCTCCGAGAGAAGCTTTTAGAGACGTTTTTGGTACTTTTAATTTGAATAGCATAGCAACATCCAACATCTTATTCAAAATTAGAAAAAATATTGTGTGAAACACGTTGGAAACACTATTTTTCGTATTTCGCGTTCTTTTGCACGAATAACTATTGTGCAACCAGTTGGGAAAAACGTCATTTTCCGTAATGAGCCTATTTCTGCGCAAAAAAAAAACGCGAAATACGAAAAATAGTGTTTCCCAAAATATTTTTTCTAATTTCAAATAGGATGTAGCTATAAATTAAAATTACCAAGCGTCACTCGCAGATTCCTTTCAAATCGTCTAGTGACGGCAATTATTTAATTTTCCATTCCGTTGCTATGGAAGCAAGAATCGTTTCATCATCAGTTGAGAAATATTTTACTTTTCGTAACTTGTAGCGAAAAAGTGAGCGATTTCTTAATCAAGAAAAGGGACGAAGTCTCCATACAAAAAGTACAACTATACATCCATAAATTCAAGTATTTTCTCAAAGGAATACATCGCTAAACATTCTTCAGAATTGCTTTTAAATAAAACTGTAAAGCTGTATATTCATTTATATATTTTCCTTGTTTCCTTTTCATTTAGCATTTGACCGTTTATAACATGGGTTCAAAAAAATTCTTCAAGTGAGCTAAAATTAAGAAGGTTGATGTTATATATCTTATCGTGGAGTAAAACTATGTAAACATATGAATGAAATACATAATTGCTCAAGAGGACTTCATACCACAGGACTTTCTCGCCATCTGTATAAAGGTAAGCGTCCACAGTTCCGCATCGGCATCGTACGCAACGCACGGATCGTATCGAAAGTATTTCAGAATGCTTTGTATAGGAACTCATATAAGTGCGTCCACTGATACGCATCCTACTGCCGGGATGCATCGCTTGATTATTTTAATGCGATCCGTGCGTTGCGTACGATGCGGGACTGTGGACGCTTGCCTTAAGGCGTAAAGGGGGAAAAACCACCAGAATGTGGTTGAATGTGGAGAACACTCGAATGATAAGTAGAAGCTACGAATATTAAAATAGTTTCCACTTTCGTCGAAAAGATGGCAGCACTTAACGATCGTCTTTTTTTTTAATTTCACCAGGATACGAATTGCAGCCAATGGAGAGACTTTTCGAGAAATTTTTTCATGTGGGAAATCATAGAAAAGTTGATTCCACCTCGGAAAGTTAATAACATTAATGTATATTTGTTCTTCAAAGAAAAAAGTATTTTATTTTTTTTTCGTTTGACGACTGAAAAAAATTGTCTAAGATGACGAACTGAGTTAATTGAATTATAATGAAAACCTCATATAAATTAGTGGTTTCTGACGTTATATATTCATTTTCTCTTTTTGAACTGACCACTAAAACGGTGTAGACCCCTCTTAAGATTACATTCATGTACCGATGATTAACCTTCCAACATTGATGAAGACGAACACAAGAACTTCACAAGAACTATAGATATATGTACGGCCCTATGTCGAATTTGTCTATAAATAAAAACAAAATTCAGAGGATCTGAGCGAAAATGAAATACATAAATATTCAAGAATTGATGGAACATGTCGAGGATGGGGATGTTATGCACTGAGTGCATATTTGGAACTTCGTTAAATAATTCCAAAAGATCTTAATCTGATACATTTACCTATAAAATGTCATCTACTAGTAGCAAAAAGCTCAATGAACGAAAGTCGAAATTCAAACCCAATTGTTCAGCCCCTGCAACCAAGCCTAAGATTGCTCTTCTTATTATTTTTATTAAAAAGAATAATGCTAATAAAGAGGATGTTAATGACAACTTATAAAATAATAATAATAATAATGCGCGCGGCAATATGTTCTTTTAAACTTAGAATATAAATGAGTTAATTCACCAATAAAATTATAATTCGTATTCAGATTGAGAGAATTTTTGCGAATTCAAAACTTGAATTATGTTAAGAAAAGAAAATAACTGTTTAGGTTCAAATACCCTAAACATAAAAATACTACTAAATTTTGATTTTTGAACTTCACGTTTGAGTTGCGTTTGAGCTACGACGACCATAAACGTATATTAAATATTATGTTTCGAATTGTGAACACTTTCAGGTAAAACTCTTTACTTCAACTTTGCGACTTTGCGTTCATCGTCACTTTGGTATGAATCCCCAACGAGTTAACGACGCCACTGGCACATCAAATGCTGTCGGATGGTTGAACTACCAAAAAACCGAAATATTAATTTCCTAATAATAAATTGTGAATTTTGGATTTTCATTGGAGTAGATGCATATGAGTCAAGACTTTCAGGGAAATCTTAAAATTTTCATTATTTTTCACGATGTTGTATTTAGGCAAAGGTTAATTTGTTTCAGGTTTGGGTACGTCTTTGTTTCGAGATTATGAGACAAAAATTTTAGATTGGTTATTTGAGTTTTTTCATAGTGTTTACTGCTATAGGCATATTTTTTTCAAATTATATCATGGTTATCCCTCGGTTATCCCGGTTATCCGGCAACTATGCCCAAACAGAAGCAGCATGAAAAAGAATTGACAGTTCTCTGGTTCAGACATGTGCGATAATAATGATATGAAGTGATTTGACGTGAAATTTAAAATACACAAAAATCTGGGCTAATGCTAGCTAGTAAATATGGGAAAAATCTTAATTATTAAGTATTTATAAGGATTACTTACTGAACCAAACGAATCGACCATAACAAAAATCCTGGCTCAAGTTCACGAGCCAGAAAACTTTTGAGAAGGTTAGTTTTAATGATTTTTAATTCTTCAGAAGCTTCTTCATAAATTTGATCAGAATATGGCAATAATCTGTTATAAATTATATCTTTTTGTGGCTTAAAACCTAATTTTAAAGCCAATTTCTTTAGAGCCTCATCATCCTCCATGGCTTATTAAAACAATTAAACACCTCACTGTTCAAACAGAACAATACACAATGAATTTCAAATCTCAAAGCAATGCTTATATGCTAATAAAAAATTATTCAACAACTTGCTATTTTTACTTTTTCATCCAGTCATTTGACAATTCATGACGTTTGCTTTCATTTAATGTCAAATTCAAATCAATCGGTCAATTCACAGAAAACTATTACAGTAAATCAATGCACTATTATTCTTGCTCTTCCTTTTGATTCGGAAGGAGAATATACAGGCTGCTTCAGTTTTCAGAATTATTTATATATGTAGAATATTTATTTTTTTTTTCATTTATTATTTGGCTCATGAATTCGCATTTTGCCTGTACAATGTACCACAAAATTGTAGCATCAATACTTAGAGATAGGGAAAATACAGGGTCTTTATAAGTGATTGTACCATTGTAGAGGCTTTTGCATTAATTATTGCCGCTTCGTACTAAAAATATGAAGTAGTTTTGAATTTGACAGTCATTCTGATTATTATTTTTTCAATTCCTATTAAAGGGTCCATCTTACTGTTCTTACTCTTCAACCTAATATAAAATTTTGTACATCGCCGAACCTTTTGTACATTATTCATTTATTTGTAATTCAGAAAAAAAATAGGAAATCATAACAAAACTCGGTTATAGATAGTTTGAAGTTGCTAATGTATGTATTATATACAATCATTCTTATTTTAGTTACAAACAACATCAATTGAACTTAGAATTTCAATCAGATTCCTGACTTATTTCTTAGTAGAGTATTCAGTATTAAGTATTTTGAGGGCTATAAATTTTCCATATTTTGTTAAAAACGTAGTGAAAATCCGAAAATCCCATAGGTTGCAGAATATTATATTTCCAAACAGGTAAGCATCAGAGTTACCATATATGTAGTTACATGTCTAGTTTACAATTCACGTATAAATGCTTTCGATACGTATATTGGAAGGAATTCATTACTAATTGAGGACATTTATCATTGAGAATATTAGCATACTTTCATGAAGTTCTTGCAGTAGGTAGATAGTGTTACCTACTGCAAGTCTACTTGCCACACTGGAGTTTACAATGTTATTAGGTTATGTCTACATCTTCTCTCGCCTGATATATCGCTACTTATACTATGATAATTAAGTGGTATAACAGTCTCGAGAGAGAAAGTTTCGAGATTAATCTCAGGGAGTTGTTCATCTGAGCACTTGGGGCACGTTAAGTCTAATAATAATTAATTAATAAGACTAATATTGACTTGTGTCGGAGAGTGCTTGAGTCTGCTCTCGAGACTATTTTGTCGCAGGTGGACAGGTACCATTAGAGAAAACTCATTAATCTTTGCTCAAGCTTTCGATTTTGTTTATTGCCTCTTCATCAGTGACTAATGCACATGTATTTCTAGTGCATACTATATTATGCATCAAAGAATCACAACTAACTCTATAGTCTCTGATTATGCATTTCCATTCGGTGACAATGCATGCAGATTGTGTTCACTATCATGAATCGATTTTGCTCATCCTTTCATGAACACACACTATATCGAAGGTCCAAAGTGATACTGCGGCCCCAGCTTCAATCTGATTTGTTGCCTAAAATAAATAGTTTTCATAACGTTACCGGAGCCCAGCTCACCAGGACCATTCCTACCTACTCCTATTAAGTAGATCTCTATCAGTAACAGTTACCCTATGGCCTATAGGGATCGTCGAAGTTGGAAGCTGATGTCCGCGCGGACCGCTCTATGGATATAGGATGCATCAGCATTCTACATCATCTTAATTCAGAGCCATTCTGTGCCTTTAAACCGTCCAATATCGTGACCAAAGATTATAGAGTTAGAGAGTTATAGAGTCATGGTATTAACGTAACAATAATAATAATATACTTACTTTATTTTCATGGACAATGCATACAAGTAATGTGTAGAAAATTATCAGTAAAAACAATCAGCTGGGGTATACAGTAATGAATTCTAATATAGGCATACGTAGTTCAAAAAGTACATAGGAGAGACAAACAAGTAACAGTGCACCCTATTACACTCATTTCAAAAAATCATTCAATCTATAGAAACAGTTACCAAGGAGATAGCACTTAAGACTTCTCTTGAAAATTACTTCACTACGGATACTTTTAACGTCATCAGGTAGTGAATTGAAAATTTTTTTCCCATATATTTCGGCGTATTGAGGGTTACTTAGGGCGAGGTGTACAGGGGTAAACTAGTTGACACGCCATCGTTGACTTAGGGGTAGATCGCAGAGTTATACTTTGACAGGCTTTTCTCTAGCATTTTGCCATGTTGGTGGTTCCTTCTCCCTGGAAGTCCACCACACCAAAGAAGCGTAGGTTAGGATAGGGGTCACCACCACAGTATACAACCAGTGTCTAATGTGGGGCTTCAAGTCTCATCCACTACCAAGTAGTCTCCGAGTATACCAAAAAAGTTCATTCTACATTCTGAATTTCCACTGCCTTTAACAAGATCCATTAGGCCATCTTTATGAAAAAGGGATTAAAAGAATTAAGTCAAGGTTCCGATTAGGGATGGCCCGCTACTAATTACTGGTTTGGATTGTTATTTCTCCACCGACTTCAACCATGCATAGGGGAGACGACTTCATATTCGAATTTAATGTGCACAATTCATTAAGATTATGATGTTTAGGCGTTTGCTCATATTATATATAGATAATTCCTGTTATTAATCCACTAAGCATATTATCTAATCTGCTGTCTGTTGAGTTTGATTTTGGAGTGATGCTATATATTGTTCTTCGGCCCTTAGCGTGATTTGTGATTGCTTGATTAGCTGATTTCTGATTTCAAAACCTGGTCTGGTGATTTTTCCACTAGCAAAAAAGTAACCTGATTAGTCCCTTCTAGGTAAAGTGTCAGCTAGCATACTTGGCCTTCAACCCAATGTTGAATTTGTTTTTCCTTTCAGCTCTAAGAATAAGAAGAAAGTAACTCATTCTCATAATTTGGCCACGGTTAATAAATGAAAACTTGAAGTGCAATTGTGATTAATAAAAATAATAATTTTCATTACTATTGCATAACTTGAACAACTGCCTCTTGTACTTATATTACTAATAGTACTTTATTAATTTCAGTGTATCAATATTAGATGATGTCTGCTAATAATGTATTCCGAAGGATATTTTCCACAAGAAATCCCTATCAGCAATGTAAAATTCGGAATTTGTGTAATTCTGTGGCCATTTCGAGAGGTAAAATATACTAGATTATAAGCAGTATATAATAATATTAGCCAAATATTGATATTATATACCTTAAATATAAATCGAGAAGAAAATTGGGAGCTTAGAACTATAATATATAAATCTGATAGAGTTCTCCCTGGTGACAAAAATTATAATTATGATGTTTTTAGATACAAAGCAAACTAGTCCAGATATTTTGATGAACAAATTCAAATATGCAAGTAATACAAGAGAAGTTTTGGATACTTTTAGTCAGCATAAGGATGTGATGAATGCGAAACATATTATGCAAGCTTTAAGATCAGTATTTGTTTTACAGAAGGAGGGAAGGTAATTAATAATGAATTCTGATATTTTCACGAGAAATATTATTTGATAAATTACAGGTATACTTTTGTTGACCGTTTCGTATCTTTCAAACCACTTCAAATATTGAACAGTTGTCCAAATCTACCTAATGAGTAAAAAAATAATTATATTTCTATTTATCAGATGAAAATTGTTATTTGTTTGAGGGGTTATATTGCTCTGCTGTTTTGTGCCTCTATTGGAGCTGTTATTTATGCTAGTCGAAGTACAGCTCGCCCTTCGTTTCCAGAATTCTGATGAACTTAAATATCTAGGATTTACTCGCTACTATAAGGTGGCTCTGTCACAAGGAACTCTATTTACAAGAACCTTGTTGGTTTACTGAGAACCAAACAGGGTTCTGGAGCCGGAGTTTACGCTGTAGACCGCTGACCAGGCTCTGTGTTTATCTGGGGAGGTTAGCGACAGCATTTCAGGCGGAAATTAGCCTATGCGAGTTATCGGATGCTCTGGCTAGAGAAGGTGCAATCTCAGCGTTTATTGGCCCGGAAACAACTATAAGAATTTCAAATGCCTTGAACAGGGAACGAAACAATAGCTGGATAAGGCAGAGGATCTCGGAGTAACCGCTCTGAACTGCGTCACTCGCACAGGGCCAATGATCCAGTCCTTTAAGATTCCGCCTGTGTGTTTCTCTTTTGGTTTCTTTCATCTTCTCGACATCTTTCTTTTTGCTGCATTTTCCTGTACTACATAAGGGTTTCAGGCCAATAAAAAGCTTTTCCTACACCTACCCAGTGAAAGATACTAATTTGGTTCAAAGACTATATATTTCGTTGATAACCTGATATGTTCTTTAATGAACATGTTTAGCAACACATAATTTATTGAAGAAATCAACTCTAGATCAAAGAAATTACACATAAAACAAACAAGTTAAAATGCGAAATAAATCAATAGAATAACATTTGATTTTTCAGTATTTTCAAATATCAATATTCTCATATTAAATACGTAAAACATAAAATAATAAGTGTATTGCAAAAAACTTGCACTCAAATTGTCAAAACTTCCAAACAGTGTACAGGAATTTTGATTGTGAGTGTATAAACTAATTTTATTTCGATACTATCTTTATTTTAGGTGCCTTTCTCATATGACTATTGATGATATTTCAAATCGAAATTTTTTTACTGGAATATGGAGATTTATTGAACATAGTTGTGAACTTTTTGAAATTGAGTGTTGATCACATTGATCACCTGAATCAGAATTTTTCTAATCTAATAACCTCGATTTATACTTAACAATATTATTATTTTTAAATAATAATTTTTTTCAGGTCTGAACTTTCAACAAAGAGCATTATCAGCAGCAAGAAGTTTGCACAGCTCTGCGGAAAGTTGAAAACATTATCTGGCACTATTGATTCCCATGAAACGATAGAGGCTTTGAAGGTTGTGACTTATGTGGGAGTCCCAAAAAATAGTACAATAGTTCAAGTTTTATTACAATTGTTGAAACACCAGCTGAATGATTTGAATTTGCATCAAATAATATTTTTAGAATTTTTATTGGGTCATTATGAAGGAGTACCACTTGCAGAAGCACTCAGAATGGCACTCCCAATTGTATTTGATATACAATTACCAATCAAAATGGAACATGAAAATATTCACAGCCTCAGAGAGTATCTGCAATTCGCCTCACAGCAGAAATTATCTAATAAATCTGTTGAACTAATTTTATCGAAATTGCTTAGTTGTAGAGATAAATATGATGCTAAAGTAGCAAGAAGTATTCTTTGGTCCTTAAGTGATATACAACCAAGATCAAATTTTGAACCTCTTTTGAAAAAGAATTTTGAAATATTGATAAAGGGTGCACATGACATCTCTTTTAACGATTTGGATGTCACTCTCAAAAAGTTAGCAAATTCTTATATCAAATACGACTATCCATTCTTCAGAAATAAAGCGTTTTGTGACTCGGTAACTAATTATGTGATGGACAAGAATCTGGGATTCAAGGAGAGTATTTATGTTATTCGGAAATTAGCACAGATGGTAAGTCCATAAATGCTTCTATTGAATTATGAGCCTCCACATTAACTCTATTGCACAAAGAAATGCATAAAAATATTTCAAACAGTAATTGTACAAAATCGAATGAATTTTTTCATAAGGATTACACCAATTGAAATGTATACTGGGTGGACAACATATTGAATGCAAATTTATTTTTTCAAATGGGACACCTTGTATTTTATTTTTGTTTGTTCTTCTCCTCCTGATCTCAAATATATATGCATATGTAGGTCTGTCTCTCTTATTTTGAGAACTTGAGATTTCAATTGTTTTAAAATTTTGAAATAAAAATACAGAATACAGAAACTATGTGAAATTATCCCAGAATTCTTTATATTTGGGCAATCTACTCAATAGAATGATTTTTTCAATAAATTTACTAATAAAAATGGCAAAAACAAGTTTGTAATGTGGTGTGATAAAAACCGTATCAACTTAAGAAATTGCTCGACATTGACACTATTATTCAATAAACATTGTTCATACTGTTTTTTTGAAAAAATGAAGTTGATTTCAATCTGTCGTCCAGCCTGTATATATAAGTCCTTTTGTGAAATCATTTTGAAATCAATATGAGTAGTTGATTTCATATAACTTTTGTGGGATATATTTTTTTGTATATCTATTTGTAACAAAGATGAAGGGAGGTTCAAATTATAGTGAAAAGTTTGCTAGGAGACATGTTGAACACTTCATATTTTTTTTTTTTAGTCTGTCACCAATAAGGCCTTCATAGATTATGTATCGAATAAAATTACTGAAAATTTTGAGAATGGGGAGAACAAATTCTATTACTATTATGTTTTGCTTAAATACCTAGCAAAGACGGATTACAGGCCCAAAAACTGGGATAGTATAATAGATAAAATAAAGAATATGGAAATTGCAGAACAGGAAAACGAAGATCTTCTTGGAGTAGCAGTAGTACTAGCATATCATCAAATTTTCCATGAAAACATGATTTCTCGAATTTTCAACCAGGATATATCGAGTAATTCCCAAAGAAAAACTGTCAACTCATACCTCACATTATATCATTCAATAAAACTGTTCGAACCCCAGTTGACTCCAAGCAATTTCAAACCAGAAGATTTTGTAGAACATATAGTTTTACCCAAAGAATTTCCATTGGAAGGTGCTCTTTTTAGTGCTCTTGGTGGAGGAAATTATGTTAAATCAGGACTGTATTCTAAGGAAGGAATTTTCATTGGTGAGTTTATATAATTTTTATCTTTTGATATTACCATCATCAAAGAATTTTACGCCTGGAAAATAGGAGAATAAAATCCCCCACAAAAGTTCAAAAGTTGCCTCATTTACTTCCCTTTCAACTTCTGGAGAAAATATGTTTTTGGTTGTCAGATTGTAATACTGCACACAAAACAAACTTATAATATGGATGCACACATCAATTTAAAAACGACATTTTTCATAAGCATCCATTGAGGACTGCCTACTGAGTTACACATTTCAAACTATGTTAAGATACTGTTTGTGCCCTACGTGTGTCTGACAGTTTATGTGGTGGGGCTGGCCGTACGGAAGAGTTGTAAATGATAAAGTAATAATTTTTCTCGAACGTGTCAGATTTCCAGAGGATCTGTTAAATGGATCTAAAAAAACTACTTTTCAAGAGAGTGACAATTCGGAAGTGACGCAAGGTCACAGCGGTTCTTTGAAAATGCAAAAAAAATCGTTACTTGTACATACTCGAGAGTGTCAGATTTTCATAAAGATGGTTAATCTTAGTGTCGCAGATGTTTTGACCCACTAATCAAAGGAGGTTTTCTTGATCTGACAGTTCGAAAATGATAACAATGCATTTTTTTTTTAATATCTGCCTTCCTGTACCTCTAAAGGTGGAAACAAATTAAACTCGACGCGAGCTGACGCGTCTGGAACGGGTGAATTGTACGCGCGTGGCGTCGCGTCGGGTGTTCATAGTATGATTCTGGTCTATAGAAAACAATACATTTGATTCGACTCAACACGCATCACGTTTCATCGGGTCGCGTCGCGTTTTAATAATATGTTTCCACCTTAATCGTTTTTGTATTCATTACAATGATGAAGATGACGATCTAAGAAATGAATAGAAAAATTTAGCCAAAGGAGATGCTCAGTACTGACCGTTCTCGTCCATGGAAATCTCTCAATGAAGAAAGTTATTGTTCTATCAACAACTGGATTACCCTCCATTAATAAGAATGGAGATTCAAGTTCATCTTCTTTCGTGAAATCATGCATTTTTCGATACTCAAATGGGGCTTACGCCCAGTTGCAAGAAAGTCCCCTAAATTGTAATGCTCTATTGAAATCTATGATTTCAATCCTTCATTTTTGCCTTCAAAAATGACAGTGTATAATTCAGGATGAAGTTAAGAAAGAACGGCAAAATATAGCTTATGGCAATCGAAATCGTGCTTTAGTCTCACGCATGAAATATGAGGGTAACAGGATCTCTAATATCGTACCTTCAGAAAAATTCTTCGCCATAAGTATATGGAATTTTCAAGGGTGATATTCTGTATTTGTACGTATAGCCGGGTTAAGACGAAGCGAACCTACTCGCGCACCAGCCTCGCTTCCGGTCCGAGAGCTGGCAACCAAAAATCGGCAAGAGTTTTGTAATGGCTAATAATTAAATGTGATTTAGTATTGAGGGTGTACATTAGTCAGCACCACTCTCAAGGTCAGATAGTGGGAACACCTAGCGGCTACGCGCTTTGATGTAGGTATATAAAATTACAACATACTCTACAAGTATTTTGTAATGATTGAAAATAGTCACTCAACTAGTTTATAGAACAGAAAACTTGAGAAAGTGGTCAGACCTCATTTTAGTGAAACCCGGTGGGTCAGTACCCCACATAAGTTGCTGCCTTAACGATTTCGTTTCAAGAGATAGAGTAATTGCTGAAAATGCATTTATTGCTCAAATATAATATGTATTATTTGAGAATAAAATAGTCAAATCACAAATCAATAGAACAGAGGCAGTCAGCAGGCATCCAGAGTACGGATTTTGTAATTTCACATAAATCAAAGAGCGTCGCCGCCAGATGTTCCATTACCTGACCTCGAGAGTGGGTGCTGACTCATGTACGCTGAAAAAATTAACTCATATTTAATTATGAGCCATTACAAAACTCTTTCCAATTTTCGTCGCCAGCTCTCGGAGTATTAGTGTAAACATGCTCCTCGTCATGGGGCCCCTTACTCTCGAGGTGACATAGGGTGAGCCTTCGTCGGTTGGTTTTTAGTGCTCGAGTAGGTGCCCTTCGTCTAACATCTGCTTATATAGGGGTAGTTCCGATGCTCCCAGAGACTGTCTTTCTCTATGAATACAGAAGCAATGGAGTTTATTGTCCCGGATGTTCGAGTTCTATTATAATTTGAATGTGTCCAATATCACCAGCAATATCGAAACTCGCCGTTAGCCTTTACTGTCAAGTAAGCAAAATTCAAATTTCGCGAGAATTGAAGCCCCCAGTACTCAAACTCTCAATCTACAATTCCCTCTTTGAAATACATATCACCATAATAAAATAAAGCCCCAGCCTCACATTTCACTCTCGATTTTTTCTGATATTTTTCAATCATTTCTGCAGATCATGCGATAGTATACAGAAAAGGCGGGTATCCAGTAGCCACTAATTTTACATCTAAATTTATTGAAGATCAAGATATTCCCGAAGATCATGAACTGTAAGTATATTTGGAAGTATTTCTGATTATTTTACCGTTAATATAAATTTTTACAGAGTTTTGGTTATGTGCCTACTGCCAGAAGCATATACCGAGGAAGATTATTTGAGGAAAGCAGTTTCATTTCGATTGAAACTATTGGAGAAATTAGGATATACTGTTGTGCCTGTATGTTGGGAAAGCTGGAAATCATTACTGGATTATGAAAAAATACCTTACTTGGTGCAAAATATTAAAAACAAATTGAGACAAGATATATCTGTTGACAGTTACGCATAAAAAATAGTATCAGATTATTATAATTTTTTATTTATTATCCTTTGTTGAACTCCTCTACTGGAAGTACAAAAGAGATTAGAATTATGTTTTTTTTTTGTGATACTGATACAGGCAGTTCCAGTATACAATTATTGCCATCCAGCTGAGTGAAAGGTTAGAAAGTTAGTATTATATACATACCTATATGGGAAAGAGAAGGCAAAAAAAAGTTTGGTGGTGTGGCACGTTTGCGCGCGGAAAAGTACTACTTTACGCACACTCGTCGAAAAATAATATATGATTTATTTCACGTTGATTAGTTATAAAGAAACCTTTATTTACATAATTTTTAAAATCTCTGAACATTTCTTATTATGTTTCATTTAAATTATCACATATATCACTTATGATGCACAAATGTGCACCATCTCAGAACCTGCCAATACTATTATTCCTGTAAATTTTGGGAAACTCCCAAAATTAAACAGCCTCTTATGTACTGTTTCAGTTCAATCGTTCAATGAGTTTCTTTGCTGCATCTGGAGGCACGAATCTCTGAAAAAAATTTTTTTTTAAGGAAGAATGTACCTTTGTACTGGGAATATAAAAAACATTGGTACATATACAGGCATCAGTAACACAATGGCTTGTCAACTACTTGCATGTGTAGGTAATGATTAACGCGTCATCAAAATGTGACACTTACTGTTTTCATGCAAGTAAATCTTACGCTTCAGTAGTTGCCTTACCCAAAATAGGCTGGCTGGTAAAAAAGCATTTAGTTTGCTTCATGGCGATCATGCATAATTTGCAAGAGAAAATTCGTTCGGCCGAACGAAACCGGAAAAACTGATGGAGCGTATTCCTCACAGATCCAACATTTACAGCCACATACGCGTTTATAATTAGTAGGAATAAAACAGGGTAGGTATTTTTAAAGGTGAGGCTTTTTTTGACAGCATGTAGAAGTTGTCTGGGACATTTTCTATCGGGTTGTGTTGTTCTAACGCTTACGCAATGATGCTTTTGTTGACTTCTCCGATAATGACGCTGCCATTATTTGGATATTTCCCTAGGATATTAGAATGACTCTGACGAGGTCAATAATAAGGCCGAAACCATCGTCAGCAAGTACTCTTTCTCGAGGAAAAAGTATACTTCCGTTGGCACACTGCAATGCTAGTGTTGTTGATTTATATCGTAAAACTTGTTAATATTTACACACATCGTCAAAAGTCTTGGCCCCCCCTATCAACTCTCAACTTGTTGAATGTAACATGACAATTTTGTGTGTGTCGAATCTTCACTATCTTATCACTTAAATGAAAACAATAAACCAGCAAAAAATGTTTCTTGTTCGGGAGAATACAGGTGTATTCGAAGTTAATCAGTTTTCAGCGAATAACGCGAGTTGTAATATTGAGAATATTCTGTGGAAAATGCCGGGACATCCAATTTCTCAGTTTGCCCGGGCAAGAATAGTAGCCCTACATCAAGAAAATTTGTCAAACCACCAGATGGCGCAACGTTTGAATATTCCACAGACTTCAGGTAGGAGCATAGTGGCTCTTTTCCTGGAAATCGACAGTGTTGCCCGGAGACCAGTGCCTGGTCGATCCAGAGTAACATCTGCAAGGGAAGACCATTATATCGCAAATTTTACTCGAAGGAATCGAACGGTACCTGTTACAGCCCTTCGAAGTAATTTTTTGAGGACCTATGGACGGGTAGTCTCATCCAGTACCATAAGGAGACGGTTGCATTCCTCAAATTTAAGAGCAAGAAGACCTTTAAGAGTACCTCGGCTATCACCTGGACATAGAGCTACCCGTCGACAATGAACAGAACACCACCAGGACTGCCTTTTACCACAATGGCGCAACGTACTTTTTTCGGACGAGTCACGATTCGGTCTACAAAGTGATAGTCGGCGAGAAAGGATTTGGAGAGGTCCAGGCAGACAAGAGCGACTCAATTTCGCCCGGGAAGTTGTGCCCTTTCAAGGCGGATCGTTAATCTGCTGGGGAGGTATAATGTTCGGTCGCCGTACTCCTCTTATTTTCGTTGAACGAACGAACAATGACTGGTGACATCTATGCAAAAAACATCATCGAAACAATCATTGTTCCTCTGCGTAACGAATTTGGGGATAATTTCATTTTTCAAGATGATAACGCCCCACCACACCGCACACGAAGGGTTCAAAACATTCTTCAAGAGAACAATATCCAGAGAATGAACTGGCCAGCAAACTCACCGGACATGAATCCAATTGAGCACGTATGGGATTACTTAGGGAGAGCAATATCCAATCGCCAAAACCCACCCAACTTTTCAGGAATTGTGTTTAGCCCTTCAGGGAGAATGGAACGATATATGCCTGAAAATTTCATTTATGACTTGATTCGTGGGATGCCTAGACGTATTGGGCACATGATTGAAAGAAGAGGTGGCACGGACTATTCAATTGAAATTCAACATGTGCATCTCATTTCTAAAACTATGTGCAGTTTTAAGATTTGGTTCGAATTGATCCAACAGTTTTCGAGGAATCGATATCACACTTTGCCGAATTGACCACTGAAATCTCAATTCCTATCTGAACTATCGAACTGAAATTCAACATGTGCATCTCAATTCGAAAACTGTGTACAGTTTCGAGATTTGGGTCGAATTGATCCAATAGTTCCTTAGGAATTGACATCATACTTTATCGTATCGACCACTGAAATCTCATTTCCTATCTGAACTATCGAACTTAAATTCAACATGTGCATCTCAATTTGAAAACTATGTGCAGTTTCAAGGTTTGGTTCGAATTGATCCAACAGTTTTTGAGGAATTGATATCACACTTTGCCGAATTGACCACTGAAATCTCAATTCCTATCTGAACTATCGAACTGAAATTCAACATGTGCATCTCAATTCGAAAACTGTGTACAGTTTCGGGATTTGGGTCGAATTGATTCAATAGTTCCTTAGGAATTGAAATGATATTTTGACGAAACGACTACTGGAATCTCCATTATTCCTATATCAGTAGTGGAATAACTATAATTAATCAAAAATAAATAATCGATCAGTTTAAATTTTTTCTCATTTTTCCTATTTTGTCTCATCCTGCATAAAGCAAAGAGTAACAAACGAAGATATTCTATCAAATATAGAGCAGTTGAAATAGAGGAAAATATTCATCTCATTTCCAGAACATATTTTGTTTATTTCTCGAGAAACCAAGGGGGGCCAAGACTTTTGACGATGTGTGTATATCAACCTGAACTAATTTTCAATTCGAAATAATTTTGGTTGTGAATGGAATCAGATCTAGAGAAACTATGGACTAATAAGCTGCGGGTTTATCTCATTAGAATATCGCCCGTCTCACGATGAGTGACCATCATCAATTGCTTCCTTTCTGTAGTAAATGTTGAAGCAGCACTTGGATGACCCACCCTAACAAAATTCACTGGTTTTATCTCTAGCCAGATAAATTGTGTGAGACGTCAACTTATACCATTCAATTGTAACTGCCTGTATCAATTTTAAAAATTCTTGAATGTAAACAATTATGAAAAATTTATAGACATACCTGACCCACGCCAGCAATCAATTGTAATACTGATCTTTTAGGGGGCCTGCAATATTTTTTATCACCTTCTTGACAACATAGGTTCGGGAAACAATCCAAAGCATTATTACAAGATTTCGGAAACAAATCAAAAATAGGTGGTGGTGGAGGAGTGCATTGGATATAACTTGCAAAAACTCGGAATGCTGAAAAAAATTTTAGATTGTTAGCTTTTGCTGTCTGCTTTACTCAATGAAAAATTCATATTCTGAAAATTCACATATTGACACACTGTAGGGTAATTTACATATGTATAATAACCCAACGATATTGATAATCGCAATAATTTTAAAATAATGTCTTAAAGCTTATTGCTTCGAGCCAACAGACCACTTTCGATCTTCAGCGTAAAAATTCTTCACTTTTTTTACTATTCCAACTTAATTTTTATTCCTCGTTTTACTTCCAATCACCAGTTATTCCCTCACTGGCAGGACAACGTCTGCATGCTGAGTCAGCCAGTTACTAATGAAAATCACCCTACAGTATCATTAGTTATATCATATAGTTATGACGGTGATTGGATAGCAACGTTAGAAGTGAAGATACCCCTTATTGACTATCCCAAAGATTATACAGGTAGGGTATATATAATTTTTGTCCTATCCCATGCACGCAGCCTACCAAACTCACGACTCACGCACGCCTACCCCACTCACGATTCACGCACAATGACGTGAGCTGTAGACAGTTGTCTCTGGTTGTAGATGAGATGGCCCGGCTCTAGTGTAGGTATTTATCAAGGAGATATAGCACTCGGGTCACTTCTGTATCGCCACACCACGTCTCAGTACCGTCGTATAAAATTGTAGGCGGTACCGTGCAATGAATTTAAATCTTTTCATTCGAATTCACTAATTCCTTTAGCTTGTGAAAGAATCTGCAGAACTTTATGTTATATTAGCTAAACAACGTTCATTTCGCATAAAAGTTGGAGATTATTTTTAAATTATGTACTTTATTATGTTCCCGTTGCCTTTGCTACATCCCTGCTAATGAACTGAGTTCTGTCAGTGAGCTTGACATTGCCATCTTCTACGTCGTCACCCTTTTATTCCAATCGGTTTTGAACCGAATTGTACCTACTTTAATATATCTCCTTGTATATTATGTATTTTGAGTTTTCGTGAAATGTAGTAGTGGTGCGTACCAAGCTCCACGCTTAGGCACAGAATAACCTCAAAAATTCTCACTGTTTATCATTGAACTCCCATAGAGTTCAATGCTGTTTATGTATGATTTTTTGCAAAATTTTTGAACATTTTTCGAAATATCAGTGTTTGTCCTCGTTCGGATGTCACAATTTTGCAAAGTTATCCCTCTTTTATTGGGAAAGATATATAAACGGTTTAAAGCCGAATAAAGAAATTGTGATTCTATGAAAAAAATATATATTTTTTTTTCATCAGTTCCTATAGGAACTGATTTTCCGTAGTACAAGTTATTTAATCCCCCTACGTGTTTGGATATCACTAGACAAAATCTCGATTCGACCAATTTTCAAACCCACAATCATCATACTTACGCTCGGTTGCTCTTTCGGCGAGGGGAAATCTGTGCAGAGATGGTTGTGGTGTTCTACAGTAGCTCTTATTTCCTTGGCTACGATATTGATCGGGACAGCAAATCCTTGGTCTACAGTCTGAATCGGTTTCGCATTCCTTTATTTCCAAAATTTCTGCAATAGCATCGACAGGACAATTCCTCTCAACTAGTCCAAACCAAGAAGCTGAAATTTGTTGTCATAAATTTTGAATATATAGGATTCTACCAATATGAATATTAGTTGTAGTTGAGTTTTAGCTTTCCAACCCTAAAAGAACGAAAAAATATCTTTGCATATAAGATATTTTGCTACGAGTGACCTTTAGTGAAACATAACATAGCCATATTATAATATAGGCATTTGGGGTAATAAGTCTATGGAAGCCATAGGTTCTGGATGAGTGATAAATGAAATACCGCAAGCCCGTGGTCATTTGGAAACAGTTGACGAAAGTTCTCCTTAAATTAACACTTCTGTATTGACAAACTACTATTTGAATCATACAGTAGGACAAATACACTTTTCAAAATCAATGGAAAATAGATACCTAACATAGCGCTGATTTAAAACCCATGTTTTGGCAAGCGTCATAACTTCACATTTTGGTATTATACAGTGTGGAATAATATGTGAAGTTCACATAGCTTCATTTTCGAATTAGTTGATGTTTGTTCAATATATTTTTAACTACAAACGACAAATAATAAGAATTTGATATTTGGTAAGCTTGTAACTTATTAATATACCCTTCCAGAGTAGTCATAACTGAAAAAATTGTAGGTACCTATAGGATTGCAATTTAAAAAAATAATCGATGATGTCATATCTCGACAAGGTGTTTAACATCATCTTATATGAAAAAGAGTACAATATGGAATACTAATCGATCTTTTCCAAGCATTTTCACAAAAAAACACTGAATTTATTCCAAGTTATAGAAACTCGCACTTCTACGAATACACCGAATACAAACACAAACAGACTACTGGTACCAGCTGAAGAAACAATGAATTTGAATTTCATTGTTGATCATTTCTATTGTGTAATTTTTGTCAGGGGTTCATAGTGAAGTGAAATATAAAAAATATTGAGAGAAATCATTATTTATTAGCGTTGATCGAAATATCTGTACAATCAATGGTATGAGAGCTAGGTTATATTAGGTATACTAAACTAAATACTGGAAAATGTTCATTCACTTCTCGATTTAGGTAAATCTCTCAAAAAATATCGATGAACAGAATCAAAATTATTCTTGACAGTAATGATAATATTGATGCTAAATTGTTAGATGAGATCAGTGAATTCAAACTGTAACGATACTTGATTGTTTTATATAAAACTTCTAGCCTCGTTTAAAATGTCCGTTTCCCTGAATTTTCCAGTTGAAGCAATGCAACACCGTCTGATGGAGATTTCAGTTTTAATATAGATATTCCGTTTCATTTTAGAAATAATTTTCAGATCCTGAAAAATTAAATTCAAATCCCGTAAGATTGAAATATCCATCAGTAATCCGCCGTAATAATCCAAAGCAAAGAAAAAGTGTCTTTCTGCATTCGGCGTTGTTTTTCCGTCCACAAAAACACACCGAATTCAGCATAAAATAACGTGGATTGCAGATAACGATAAAGAGTTAACCGCCACCGAGAATATTTCTTCTGGGGCGAATATTCGAGAATACCGAATTTTTGGATGCAATTTTGGTCACATGACCGTCCACATGTTGGAAAGTTGATAAATAGGGCCGCATCACCAGACTGACGTCACCATTATTCGGCAGTCATTCATTATTCGGCAATTATTGATGATTCGGCGATTGTCTTAATCTGTGTGCGACATTCACTTAACATTTTCTTGTTGCTCTCGATTTGGTGGTGTGACCGTACCGGAACAAACCGTCTTTTTTTGATACCGCATACTTCGTGATTCAAAGTTGCATTCTTTTATTTGTTTAATTGTGTTAATCTTTATTGTTAATCCCCCTGTTTTACACAGACTTCTGTCATCTGGCTCTCTGGGGAAACCAAGACCAACCGACGGAAGTCTCGAAGTCGTTCCGCTGGTAATGCTTGGCGAGTACACCCAAGGTTGCCACGGAGAGACCACGATAAACTACCCCGTTATCCTGTAAATTGTTGTATTGTGTTTCACCTGAATCAACCCCATCCCGTTTATTGAATAGTTTCAATTCTGATGGGCCTGTACACTGAAAAACACTGAAAGTGCTCGGGATCGAACCGATCGCTAAATTAACCGATTACAGGGACTTAGATTTTTCTGACACAACCGGTTACTGTCAATTTTGTGTAAACCCTTCATATCCCTCATTGTCTCAGAAGGAATCAATGTGACCGCTATTGACTTCTTTCTTTCTTTAATACCTACTTTTTTGACTGAATATATAATTAATTTGAATATTGTTTAATTCATTAATTTCACTTTGTTGATTTTGAATTACTGACCACCGAGTTAGTTATTAAGTGTTTCATTTCTGTTTTCCTCATTTTGAACTTGGTCATCAGCTGCATGTATTTCTTGCCTTGGAGATCATTGTATGGTTCACTATAATTTAGATTATTGTAATAAATTCGGTTTTACAGTACCTACTTGTTATCGCTACCACCTTAGATAAACCCCCAACTCTGTCTCCGATTAGAAGATACCTGGATGGGTTATTGAAAGCAAAGATTATAGAGAACTCTATAACCTTTGATTGAAAGAGTAGCTGGCGCTCGAGATTAAACCCCTTGAAAACTAAACCAGTTACACAATATCTAAAAATGTCTTTTAAATTTTACCATATTGTCAACTGTTCAGTTGTTCAAAATTTTTATATTTCATTTGTATCATATATCTGTGTTGTGATAATCTTTTTATGTATTTTTTATGCTGAAGAAAACTGGCAATTTGAGGCTGCGAATTTATATGTTTATTATTTTGATATTTTTGTAGTGTAGTGATCTTATTTACAGTAGATATTCGCATTATTGCACATGTTGATTTCATCATATTTGTTTTGTACGTTTCTCTTGAACACTCTCACAAATATCACCGAAAAGAAAAACATATCCGTTAAAGATCCCTGAGAAGAGTTTTGGTCGAGCCCCCAAAGGCTTTCAATTTTGAAACGCTTTTTTCCTCGGGGTACTCGAGCGCCAGCTATTCTTTAGAGGGAAAATGGCAAACCTACCCTGGTAGCTTCGAGTCAAAGACAACCAGTGAAAGTCAAAATCAAGGTACACAAATTTTATTTGTCGACTCGTAAAAGGAAACCCAAAAGGGACATTTCAAAATCCGTACAGTGGAAAGCTCGATATAAAAGATTGAACAGAAACAGTCTACTTCACACACTTGAACAGGTTTTTCTCGGAATCGGATACAAGTAACAATTAAGTGGTGAATTTACGGCGTGAAACGTGTCGAAACTCAGCAAGGTTAGGGGTTGGAATAAGACGGCACAGACCTACGATGGCTCACCCCTAACTGCGTTCTGCACTCCCCGGGTATCCACACCATCAGAGTATCGTACTAACAGTAGGAGTGAACACTGGAAAGTAAAGGAAAATTAACGAAGGGTAGCCACCCCAAAGTGCGTTCTCTACGCCCGGGTATCCACACTAGCAGAGTATCGTACTAATAGTAGGGGTGGAACTCAAACTGTGGCTTAGGACGGGTGAAATTGGATGCTCTGAGATAATAAATGCAGGGTGCTGTCTTATCTATGGTTTCTGGACGGTTTGATGGAAACTCACGTTGTGAACTTGCACACAAAAGGAAAAAAATAAAAGAAAACTCTATCCTGAAGTAGCGTGAAAATAAAATCAAAGTAAATCATTCTCTATAAAATGAAGGTTTAACGGCACTGGCGAGAAAAATATCAACGTCGTACGAGACGTTATAATCAAGTACCGAAGTAAATTGATCTCCCTACGTAGGAACATCAGCTTTTATACCCACAGGGGGGGGGGGGTCGTTTGCGGAAACTGGATGTGCCCCAGCTGTCGAAAATCGGTCAAATTTGCGTCGATTAAGACATCTTAATTTCGGCTGTATTCGGGTTCGGCTTTTGGACGGTCCGAGAATTGTTCTAATACTGCGCAAAACTTTTGCGCCCTAGTATAAAATCCTCTGCGCAGTTCTAGAACCATTCTCGGACTGTCCGAAAGCCGAACCCGAATACAGCTATCGACTTATCTGTACTGGCGACCAAAAACTCGGTTATCTTCCAATTGAGGATGTTTTATACGGTGCGACATCGAGTTTCAGAACTGAAAACGGAATAAAAACGGTGCGGAATGTTTACAGTTCCGAACGATATCGGAATCCTGAATTGGAAACTGAAAATATTACTTTCAAAAATCAAGCGAAATGAAATTATTCAAAAATGAAACAAAAAAATGATTATTCTTAAATGGGGATGCATTTTTGCCAAAAAAAAAATAAATCCTCATTACAAGTTGAAAAAATTTATCTATAATTAATTTATTACCTAATTACCTAATTAATTACTTAATTCTGAAGCCTATCAGATAAATACTCGAAATACGAAGTATATGAATTCATCCATATAACGCCACTGTCTTAGTGTAGCGCTAGACAAAGAAAAAAAATAGAAAGAGGACGAATAGAAGTATATCGAATTTGTGTACTACAAAAAATGCATTCGTATCAATGCAATACGGCCTTCCCATGTATATGTTACGGAAAAGAAATATTTCGATTTCGATTTATCCTGTTTTCTTTAGATTCTACTTACGTGAATGGATAATTTCAGGCTTTTTTGGAAGTACACCTTTAATACATCTATTCGAGCAACAAACCATTTCCTTTCCCGTACAATCGTTGTTGGTCACACATGGCAGAGAGAAGAATGGAATGCGTACCCCTTTATCAGGACACACAAGATTATCAACCTTACTAATATTACTCTGGATTTTTTCGCCCGTCATATATTCTTTCGCTCCTATACTATTAGGTATTTCATTTGTGATTTCCTGATCTGCTATTCGTTTATTTTTTGGAGCTGCAAAATGAATAAATATACAAAAAATTAAAACAAATCTATAAAGGGTGACAATAAAAACGTCGGACAAACTTTACTGTGTTCTGGAACAAAAGTATTCTAGTGCATCGCGAGTATCTCGACCATCTTGGATCATGATTCTACTTATTACTTGTTCTTGAGCCAATTACAAATGCAAAGAGTCCGTTAACAAGAACTTCGATAAAGAGCAAAAAAGAAAATAGACCATTGCTTCCAAGATGACTTGCCAGTGATTACACAAGAAGGAATTATCGGACCCATCACAAGAGACGAATATTACGGGGCAGTACAGCATAGGTAGTAAAAATATATCAACTGGCCATGATATTATCCCCCAGCAGATCAATATTAAGAAAATTAAATCCAGAAGTTCACAATCACATAAGGAACATCTATAACTAATGTTTGAAAAACTCCCAAATTTCCCAAAGATTGTAAAACCGGAATACTTATCACCATCCCAAAAGGTAAAACAGATCTCAGTAATATAGAAATCTATAGTACTATTACATTACTACCAGTAATAAACAAAAACAAATGAAAGGATATATATATTCTAGAAAGATCTGTTAGTGCATACCAGTTCGGATTCAGATGTAGAACGTAAACAATTCACCCTTTATCCATTCTGACTTCAAACATACAAAGCAACAAAAAAAGAGGTAAAAATCGGCAGCAGTATTCTTAGATCTCCAGAAGGCTTTCGGTAGTGTCTGACATGCATGCATTGTAATATGATGGAAAAACGAAGACGAAGAATAAAGAGCTTTATACTGATGATGCGATAATTTTAATTTAATAACTTTTATTTTACATAATGTCTTGAAGCCATATTACCGAGAACTGTTGATTTTTATTGGACAAAATACTTATAATTGAATACAAACATAAAAATAGGAGTATTTCGAATACTTACCAATTTGATTGATTTCATTCCTGTCCGGAGAAACTCCTGTTATACATCTATTTTTGCAGCAAACCATTTTATCTCCCAATGATGTGCAATCATTATTATTTGTACAGAGTAACGAGAAGAACGGAATACGGGGACCTTCTAGACATATTAAAGTAGCACTTTTAGTTTTTGTTGTTGGTATTTCTATCTTTTGAATATCCACTTTTATTGGTTGGTCACTAGTTCTGTCTATAGAAATATTTTTTTCTGTCACTAGTTCTTCCTTTATAACTGTAAAATAAATATATTCAGGATAGTTGAGAAATCATTATCGAATGTAACCCTACAAAAAACAGCTATGAATGGAACAAGATCCAGATTTCATGGAGGCCTATTTAACCTGAAGCGACTCAGAGTAAAAACCCGTACAAAGTTTGTTACGGAACTTCAGTATGCGGACGACTGCGCACTTATCGCTGGGAGCTCAGAGGGTCTACAGATGATGTTGGACACTTATAAACGTATATAAGAAGCTTTAGGGCTTAGACTCAATATCGACAAAACCAAAATCCTGGTAAGTCCGCCAGAAAGCCTTCAAACAGATATCAGCCTGGATAATGAAACTCTAGAACAGGTTGAGCAGTTCAAATACTTGGGAAGCTTCATAAATACTAGGGCTAACCTAGACACGGAAATACACAACCGTATCAATTCGGCATCACGGGCATTCTGGAAGCTAAAGGACAAAGTGTTTCAAAATCACGACCTCAATCTGAAAACCAAAACAGCTGTTTACAAAGCAGTGGTCCTCCCAACGCTTCTTTACGGAAGCGAAAGCTGGACTCCCTACAGACACATTAAACAGCTTGAACAAACGCAACAACAAGAAGGATAAATTCAGATGCATACCACCCGACGATATGAATATCAACAAGCGTTACGATCTGAATTGAAGTAGCCAATTTGCCATCGTCAAGGCCCCAAATGGAGTACGCTGCACCGAAGAAAAGCAGATGCTGCATGACCATGGTTTCGGCCTCATTTGGCCTCATCAGAGCAACATAGCAATTTTCCACGGTGGAGAACGTTTGGAATTGATGGAACTCTATTCAATATTTGCATGTTCTACTGGGTGTTATTTACCCAGAGCGCCACCCAATATGAAACGGTGTCCGATTCAATCCCCTCCAGATAGAAACCAAGACGAAGACAATAGCATATGTCCCATATTTTCCCTAATTCAGTACGCCGATTCGCTTTGCGAAAAACAGACGTATGACGAATCGAGAAGTCTGGGACGCATTCAGATCACGGCAGAAATGATGCCAGCGGTATAATAATAAAGAATTATCACGCCTATTAATAGGGAGGCAATGAATACAATAAGAAGGATAAATTCAGATGCATACCACCTGACGATATGAATTTCAACAAGTGTTACGATCTGAATTGAACTAGCCAATTTGCCATAGTCAAGGCCCCAAATGGAGTACGCTCCAACGAAGAAAAGCAGATGCTGACCATGGTTTCGGCCTCATTTGGCCTCATCAGAGTAACATAGCATTTTTCCACGGTGGAGAACGTTTGGAATTGATGGAACTCTATTCAATATTGGCATGTTCTACTGTGTATTATTTACCCAGAGCGCCACCCAATATGAAACGGTGTCCGATTCAAAATGCTATGTTGCTCTGATGAGGCCAAATGAGGCCGAAACCATGGTCAGCATCTGCTTTTCTTCGGTGGAGCGTACTCCACAATGAAAAAATAAAAATATAATATAATAATAATAATAATATAATATTTATAAATAAAAATATTAACGTGATATCTCACTTCTTGTTCAATCTTGAAATGGATACTTACTTGAAACTTTTTCTATTTCCCTTTTTCTAACACCTTCAATGCATCTTCTCGAACAACAAACCATTTTGCTGCCGAATATCGAGCAATCACTTTTTGTTTCACATGGTAATGCAAAAAAAGGAATCCGGAAATTCTTATCAGGGCAAACTAAATCATTGCTTTTCGATGACTTTGCTTCTGTTGTGGTTGGTATGGTTGTTACATCACTAGATATCACCACTAAAAAAATTCACACATGTGCATTTGTTCATGTAAAAAAAAAATCGAGTGCTAAAAATCGTTTCAGGGAGTTTTCAATTTGAGCATCAACGTGCAATATACACACATCGGAATATACTAGGAAAATTCTTTAAGAGGGAAGGTTTTAGTTCGAAAAGTTTTGTGTTTCGAAACTCATTCAACATATTATTATATTATTGTAGGACTCAACGAACGAGTGTTAAACTCATTATAACCCTTAGAGAACTATTGCTGCCTATGTAGGCATTTCGTATGTACGAAATGTTCGTTTTTGGAATTTGTTACCTTATTAAAACTGATTAATTGAAAAGTTGGTTTCCTTCGAATGAACTTTTTCAAAAAATTTTTTAGCCCTACCTAGCGCTTCAGAACTCTGAATGGAACGGAAGTATAACATTATATCTTTCAAAATGATTGATTTTATAAAAATTTCTTATTTATGCACCACTTTCTCAACTTCACATGAGTAGAAATTTCTAATCAACTCATATGGAAATCTATAACTAACCAAAAATTGTGACAATAATAATAATAATAAAGTAATAATATAAGTATAAATCCCTTGATCGAAAACAATGCATGAAATGATTGAAAAACTTACCCTTGGGTACCTTAGGGTTGTCCTCTTTCTTCAATGGAACTACCCCTTGAATACACCTGTTGAAGCAACACACCATCTTGCTTCCAAATATGGAACATTCACTATCAAAATCGCATGGTAACGATAAGAAAGGAATCCGTTCTATTTTATTCGGGCAAATTACTTTCTTGATATTCGCAGGAGTTGTTTTTTGATTTGAGGCTTCACCGATTGATATACTAGAGTTGTTCCTTTTAGCTCGACTGCTTGAATTGGAAGTTTCCACAGCTACAGAAAAAAAGAAAAAAAATTGAGTCCTCTGCTGACTACATGATATCCTTTCACGGACGTACAATTAACGTTATAAAAGTAGAGGGCAACAAAATGTTTCTATTATATGCACAGGGTGCTCTATAAACAAGGATCGAGTATTCACCACTCCTTTTCTACGATCAAAAATGTTAAGGGAAGTTAAAATAATTTTCTTTTCGACAAATGTTTCTTGAAGGAGCCTTGAAGGAGGTCATGTAAAGAAACCAGCGGTGGCTGTTAGGTTAAGGTCAAAATTTTGACGGAAAAATACAATAGAATTTCTGAGAATCACGACGTGAAAAGAAGTCGATGTGGGAATTTGTAGACGAAGATAGAAATACAAAGAATTGAGCTTTCGATCAGTAGCGGATTGATATTATTTTCTAGCGTCACTCTTCGATCTGCAGGAAATACTTGAAAAAGTGTGTATATTTTTATTGTAATAAAGCATCATTGTGAATCTTAATATGTCCCCTTCAAGAAAGTATTCAAATGACTTATCCGAGGAGCCCCATTTGAAGATATTGAAAACCTGGACTACCACATATGTCCTCACATATGACGTTGCACAAAACAATATACCAATGATGTGGTTCTTTTATATAAATATTTCTTACGAGCAGCCTTTGTCTAGGTACAGCTCAGTGAAGATAGAACTTAAAAAGCAATTTTCAATTTTTTCTTACAAACCAGAAAACTGACAGAAGTGTTATTAAGCAGGCATTATAGGGGAGCGAGAATGCAAGAATCAAATTGTTGGTGGTGTTTTCCAATGCAAATGGTAGAAAAAGCCACCACTGAAATCTGTTTCGCAAGAATTTTTTTGTTTATTCTTGTTATACCACTAAAAAATTTATTTTTGATAGGTTGATTTATCTTGAACGAGAAAAAAAATATCAAAGATAAGTAGCGTATAGGTATACAAGTCGTATAGGCTGGAACTTAAATTCACCTACTAGGCGGCTGGCGGATATCATGCTGATATAATTAAATTCAAAAAACCTCTGATAAATTGGTGTCATCGCAAAAGTTCATTTAGCTATAAACACCCTGGATCAAGTCATTTTCGGAAATAAAAACTTAATCCGAATTTTTTCTTCCGCGCGGTTGAGAGCTACAATGCACAGATACAAGCGTCAAACACATAAAAATATGAAATTTCAAAGGATTCATAATTTCATATTTCTATTTATTCCATTTATACTCAAGTTTTTGAACTGAAATTATAAATACCTATAGACGTGATGAAATAGACCTAATTATTTTGTTAATTACAGAAAATGAAGTCAAACTATTTATCTATGACCTGAAAACATTATTCTTATTCAGCAAGCGTATTTTTTTTGTATTTAATTCATTGAATAATGCAATAACACTGTATGTGCTGTGGTACTTTCAATGTACGAAGGTCATACGAAGTCGTGTTTAAAGAGAAATGGGTTTTTTGTCTGAATAAAGTAGACCTTTGCAGAAATTCCATTTCATTGTTGAATATATTCATGAGTAAACGGTTATTCCGAACTTCACTTTAGCAAAAGAATTTGTTAGAATTGGAGGATTGATTAAAATTTGTTTTCGGTAATTTAATTATATTGCTCTATTCACCATTTCCTATGAATTTTTTTTCATATTATTCTTTCTTATTCCTACCAAAATGTAATTTTTAATTTTTTCTGTTGTTTGCCTGGGGCCTCTGTGTCGGGACTTTGAAATGGATTTTTCTTCTTTGTTCCGTACCTGCCAGTTGACATTGAGTCAAAGATTATAGAGTAAGTATTACTTTTTAATATTTGCATTTGCAACTTACGGAATGTCATAACTCTAAATTCAATCACCCGTTTTCTACATCTGGATCAGGTGGATTGTGGATTCCGACAGAGATCCCGATAATATCCCGGAAATTTGGTTCTAATAGAGACTTTTATTTCTACTAATTTTTGTTTCTTTTTCAATACTGCAATATTGGGGTATGTGGTTGGCGTTGAAAAGAATTACGATGTCGTCACATTTCCTTATAAATATGTATCATATTTCACCCTCACCATCTCAAGTTTATAATTATATAAAATAAATAAGAAATTTCGGTCTGCGAGATTTCAAAGTACTTTTCTGATCTGGACTGAATTTTTCCACTACTTTGAGAATCATATTTGTTACGTAGGATACTAGTATACATATTCTCGATTGATGAAATCGCATAATATAACATTAGTGGTCATGGCAGTGGCCTCAAGTTATTATCCCAACCTTCACCGAATCGGAAGAAAGTGAAACACATATAGATGAACCTCCTTTTCGTTCTGATGAAGCACTCAAAAAGATAATTGTAATTTTTATTAACTCCTGTACATTATAACCTGTTCCCCCTGTAGGTACTTTCATTTTCATCGCCTCGGGTATATTTATTGCGGTTTTTCTACGAAAAGGAAAGTGGTACTTGGAGACATGGGTGCTTATGTCATAACAAAGGTCATTCATTGACATTCATTATTATAATACCTCCCGAACTTGTAATTCATTTATCCAAGTGATGAATTTCTTGAGACACCTGCCCTAATCAGTGAAAATTATTCAAAGTTTTATTAGTATCGTGATTAAACTTCTAATTCTCATCTAAACCTATTTGCAATATAAATCCAGAAGAAAGAGTAAGACAGTAGTTTATAATGACATATAAAGACCGAGGGCGATGTATGATATATTTCTGAAACTGAAAAAAAATGGCGATTCTTTCTGAGTCATTCAAACTCTTTTTCATAAGAAAAAACCCATCTTTATGTTATAGCTCAGCAAATTGTTGGAAAAAATCATAATACGCCACTGGGTTGCTGTCAAAAAAGTGTCTCAATAATGTTCTAATTTCAACATCTTAGCATACACAGAAACGGAGATTATGACCAAAGTTGAAATCGCCCAAATTTAAATTTTGGCCTCTAACTCAAAAACAAAAGAAGATAAAGGAATGCAGTTGATGAAGTTATAAGTTTCTCGAAAAAAGACGACCGTAATGTGCCATTCATTTAACTCTATCTCGTTGGGTTAAAAAGTAGTAGTTCATGTATCACCACCCTATACAAATGTGTTCACAGCACATTATCTATACTATCTGTCTTTAGTAATGAAAAAATCAAATGAGATTCAGTTCTCCTCCGAGCTAAATTTTCACATCTCATTGAATTCAATTAAATAAAAAATGAACGATTTGGCGATAAGAGATTCATGCTTTACATAAGTCAATAATTGACACACGGTCATACGGTAATAGTTATTTTCATAACAAGTGTGTAAGTTGACCGAGTGCGGAAAAGACACTTTCCATATGAGTTGGGAACAATATTTTTCGTACTAGCGTAAATGATACTCTTTTACGCGGTAGCCTTATCGTCTTGAAACTGACGTTATAACAAATTAGATTTTTGTGCTCTCAGTCGTATACAGAAACGTATGAATTTATGATTGGTGCATAGAGACATACCAACATTTTATGATTGATGCGACTCTTCCATATTTGCGTGCGGAAAAAACCTCTCCATATGCATATGCGCGCGGAAAGTGAATAGCAGGGCTTTTTTCCGCGCGATTTTGGAAAAGTACAATTTTCCAAACGTCAATACGTGTGGAAAGTAATACTTACTGAACTATACTTATACAGGCTGTCCCCCCTGGAAGTGTCTATTGGATGTTTTCGAAGAAATATATGAGATGTCTCACCGGTAGTGCCCACATTAATAGGAGTTAATGGAGAAATATATACCTACATTGAATCTGTTTGAAATTTCTTTCAAAAACATAAGGCCAACAAACCTTCTTTCCTGAAATTTTTGCAACGATTTATGACTTCCGGTTATACCTGAAATGGATATCAATTCGCCTATTTCAAATGTAACACACTCTATATTATTACATTCTCTAATGTATTTTCAACTATTTCACGTTTATTTTATGTATCATTCACTTTTTAGTGGAGACTTCAGTTTAGTTTTTTTATTATTCCCTTTGGCTGAATTTACCATTCTTGAGATTCTCTGAAATAAGTTCGAGTAAAATCATAGGGAAAAACACGGGACATCAGAACCTCATGTTAACTAAAAATAAAATAAAATATCTTTTCGGCAACCAATTCTGAACTTAACACAGTAGAGCATAGCACAGTAAATAGTACATAGAATAAAATAGAATAGAAAATAGAGATCAACATTTAATGTTACAAGAATTAATTCATATGCATACCACCCGCCGATACGAATATCGACAGAAGTTACGATCTGCCAAATAGAGTACGCTCCATCGAAGAAAAGCAGATGCTGACCATGGTTTCGGTCTCGTTTGACTTCGTCAGAGCAACATAGCTTCTTCTCCGATGGAGTAACGTTTGGAATTGACGTATTGGCTAGCTCATTCACATCGTAACTTCTGTCGATATTCGTATCGGCGAGTGGTTTGCATCTGAATTAATTCTTATCATTATTCATTGCCTTCCTCTTAAGGCGTTATCACTTTCATTATTCAATTTTACCCTTCAGGAATTCACTAACAGTGCATGGTTCTAGTCGTATCAGTATAGGCTGAACCCTTTTCGAAAACATTTGCAGTTTCCATTTTGACGTATTTTGGATGGTAGTTTGTTAAAGTGATTCAGGTTACACAAAAAATTGTTGTTGAGTAATCACTTTTCCTAAATTTGTCGAAAAGGTTTTTATCTTGGAACAGGATCTATAAACGCAGATGCCAGAAAGTGTGAGGATATTATTCTTCCTGAATATTACACGGAACTCACGGCAGGATTCTCGGTACCTCAGGCCAAATGAAAACCCTAACTACCATCTTCTGGATGTAAAAAACCATGTCGACTATTCCCCCAGAAAATGACACCATAGCTCATCACCGACTGAAAGTTGGAAAAATAAATTGATTTAAAAAATTCCAAGCTGAACTCCGATCTCAATACTCGCGAAACAAACACTTCAGTATTCATCATTTTCTTCACAAAAAATGGTTAATACTTCGAAAAGTACCTACTTTAGAAAGCTATAAGTGATGCTGGACAAAATGACGGTAGATTTTGAAAATACATTGAAAAATGTACTATAATACAGGGTAGGTATTCATCTCATTTGAAGTGAGCGAGTTGATATCCACTTTCGGTGTAAGAGGAATCATAAATCATCGCAAATATTTGAAAAGAGAGAAATTTGGTTTGCCTTATATATTTCATTTAATTATATATTTTCATTATATATATTTCATTAGTTTCAAACATCAGATCCAATGTATATTTTACTTTATATTTTTGTAAAAAATGTCAAACAAATCCAGTATATGTTTCTGAGTAAAATTTTAATGGACACTTCTAGTGGGACACCCTGTATAGAGTTTTCTATTGAAGGGAAATAAGAAAATTGAGATATTTCCATAGCTTAGGTACTCAGAACACAGTATATGAAATTGAAGAATTTCAATCGAAACGTCTTGAGTTCTTTCACGCGAGTTATATAAAAGTGTTTAAAAGTGTGGAAAAAAACAGGACAAAGAAAATTGAAAACAGGTATACCTGTTCCAAACTCGATCGAGTCAGAACACTTTTTGTAAAATATGATGTCTTTTAAAAAATAATAGGAAATTAGTTTTGAAGTTCCGGGAATAAATCAATGCATTTTTTGCGAAAGTTTTCACTATGTAAACTGTGATAGTAGAATCACGTGTATCTTTCCCCAGAGAATATCAATAAAACTGAAACTGATGAATTTCAGAACAGGATACAAATTTCAGTTAATTCAAATGAAGAACACGATGAGGTGAATATAATAGATAAAAAAAAGGTGATGTTTTAAATTTGCCAAGGATTCAATGGTTCATCTGCAAATCATCAATCACATTAGGTTTCCCCTAATAACCTCGAACCTATTCAAAATACGTGTTTCATTAATAGTATCGATCGATACTATGCATAGGAATGATACAAATCCTATTAATTTTCAAACAGTAAACAGAACCATATTCTGAATCAAAAAAACGATTGAATTGGAGTAAAATTATAATGTAGGATAGTGGTTATTCTGTATGCTATGTATTAAAAACTAGAAATTAGATGTCCAATACACAAAGGCGCGTTGTTATTCTGCCTTATCTCAGAACCATCCATTTAATTTCAAAGAAATAACCATATTATACTATAATATGTACGAAAATTAACATCCATATTGAACTTCAAAATACTTGCAGCTTATACAGAAGAAACTCTATCAAAAATAATCATAATTCGATGATGGCAAATAGCTTATTATAAACTAAAAATAAATTATTCTCATCCCTTCGAAGAGAATCTTATCAAAATGACTTTTTTCTACCGGAGTTTGAGAAAGGAATTGATTTTTTCTATATAAGCTTTTGACTCTATTTTTGAACTGATTTTTCCATCGGAATACTATTATTTATATTGTATAATTTGAGGAATCCTTCAATAAAATGTTCAATAATAAGCTTTTGCACATTTCACTCTCAACGTTAGGCTTAAAATATATTTTTTATATATTCTTCACACAATTTGGATATAGGGCGATTCGGTATATTGTGATATTTCAACTGCGAGAGTAGAGACCAGAGCCACTTAAACTGAATTGATGGTGTAAAAGCTGTAATTCCCCAACGTCTAATATATCTTCATTATATTATGGACGTTGAAATCTTCTTATACTCAACAAAAGAATGTAATATTTCCTAATTCACATAGGATAGTGAAAGGATATAACTTTGTATGAATAAGATTTATTTCGAAAGATTAAGGGCAGAACAGGTATGGGAAATAACGAAATATTTTACGACTTATCATTAAGAATTCTAGAAAATTCTATTAATAAAATCCACTGATGAGGACATTGTTCTATTGCCAAAAACTAGCCACCATCAGAGTTATTTCTTAGTTACGTTACGTTTAGAGAAATAGGTATACTGGCTTATAATCTCATGACTATATTTGAACACAATATCAAAAAACTGCGACAAGTTATTGTGTAGGTTACTTCGACAAAAAAAATCCACAATTCATTGAATGATTAATTTTACGAACATAGATGATAGAACTATATTCACGTATTTGTTTTTAGGATAATAATTGATTTTCATGTAGAAGTTTTCGATGAACACTCGTATCATACGACACATCTTTGGGAATATTCTGTAGCATTTTTTCGTGAATATTTTACTGAAAAACGTACAAAATCGATTCAATAACATTCCTGAAAATTTCCTAAATAGTAAGTATAGCTATAACCATCTTTCTTATCATCCCGAATAGAGATTGGCTCAAATACCAACGAAAATATAATATTTCAGTGAACATTTCATTAAAAGACAAAGTTAATAGCTTCTTCCGATATAACAAGAAATGATAAGAAAATGAAAACACTCTAGATTTTCATTGCATCCCGTATAACACAATGAATCATGAAAATATCTTAGTAGTTCTCTATATAACTATACGTTTAACTTAACCTTAACCTCATCAAACCTTTTACACTATCCTCATAATAACTTCTAACCGATTGTGGAATTACCTACAGGATGTTCCATATGAACAAACCACATTCTACTCTATAAGTAGTTTATTCCCGACACCCTGCATTTTTTGGTCAGATGTATGGAATTCCATTGGAAAATAATCTCAAATCGAAATCGATTGAACAATAATCAAGTTGTGAGGTGGTTTCACTTTTGGTAAATTACCCTGTACAGGGTGGGCAAATTTCGATGTTTTAGCACTACAGCTTTCAAACCAGTGGAGATAGACAAAATCTGATACCACATTCCCGTTCTCTTTTTCTGAGAAACTAACAAGAGTAGTAGTCATTTTTGGCCACCTACTATTGTTTTCGAGTTATAAGCGAAAATTGGAAAAATGGCGATTTATCTCCGCTAATACTGATGATAGAGCTCTGAAATTGAAACATTATACAGGCACTTTTTTAAGTAGAATCAAATGGCGTGCGACTTTTTAGCAGGATTTTTAATTACGAAGCTAGGACCCAAAGTTATGTTTTTTTAAATGGGAACACTCGATTTCTATGCATTTTTTTTAAAGCGAGAAAGCAATCAAATAAAATTTTGGTAGTATTTCCCCATAATTGGCAAGTTTCCCAAATCTTCAAAATCGAATTGAGCATGGAATGGCAACTATTTTCCATTACTTAATACATAGACAAGGATTTCAGTGATATTTAATATGAAATTTGGGAAAACAAGGAAAACACCAAATTGCAAGGGGTAGAAAAGGCAACCCTTAAAATTTATTATTTTTATTCATAAATAATATACCATTGAAAAATTCATTTTTGATAGCTTGGTTCATTTCGAATAAATAAGGTTAAAAAAACAAAAGACTGGTAACGTAGAGTTGTAATAGGCTAGTAATCATCTTCGAACATAAATTTACCTACTAGGCGGATATCATACTGACATTAAAGGGAACACCACCAATTTCTTTTATTGTTTTCTCCTGTAAAATGTCTACTAGATTTAATTTCTGTCGGTTTTCTGGTTTTTGAGAACAAAATTTGCCTTTCACGTACCCTTTAGGGGGCTATATATAATCAGGGGATGTTTTATATGCTTCCCACACTATTTTTCATCAATGAATCTTATCTTAAATTTCGTCGAAACTATTCAATTTCTTTCAAATTACTGTATCTAACACTGCGTGAACTAAATCTCGCCCTCAGATTTGTCATTTCGTTCGTTAGTTTTTTGATTGAATAAAGATCTTCATTATTGTTATAATCCATAAAATATTGATACTGAAAACTTATTTAAAGTCAGGAGGAGAGTTTTAACCTGTGTGAATAATCCATACCAACAAGGAAGATGACCGGTCAAGTGCACTGAGCCACCAGAGGACACGTACGAATTCCATCTGCCTACTTTTTCGGAATTCGATAATTTGTCTACATGCAGTTAATTGTCCTTCTACTTACTAAAACTATATTCCACTTTCAAAAATCCTTCAGTTTTTGTTTGGAGTTAGATGTGTTTGTAAGGGAACTGAAGATTGTTGAGAGAATAATACGAACTTATGAAAAGAAAATTGATTTCAATTCGATTCATACCAAAACCTTTGTTTTCAATAATCAAAATAGTTTTCCAAATGAAACCCCTTAATCATTACCTATTTTATGTGAGATGAATTTAAACTAATCCTAAATCATTATTAAACGTAATTTTCAACACCTACTATAATATTTTGTGGCTATCTTTTACATACGGTGAAATATCCATCCAGTTAGGATTTCGGATTTTGCTAGAATGTATAGGTAGGTACTAGGAATACTTGTTGAAATGTTCTCATATTTTCACTTTTCGAATAATGTGACGGTGTAAGCTAAGTGCTAAGTTGAGATAGGTACATAGAACATTGATCTTCAAAATTGCACAGCCTACTTGACGACGAATTCACTTGAACGCACGTTATTTGAAGGAACGCACTTATGACATAAATACTAATATTCCATTGAAAATCTTCATATTTCGAACGTAGAAATATCCCACGAAATATAGTTTCAAGCAATATTTTTCAATTCAAAAGCAAGTAATTTGGAGATGTATTTCAGGATCATGTATGTGATTTCAATCTCAATTTATAACATTAATAATCAGCTTAAAATAGCAAAAAAACACAATAGATTTTCAACGAATTACTCTACAACAAAAACGAAAGAGCAGACTTACCCACTGGTTGAATTGAATTGTCACCCAAAACTCCAACAGAACACAATATCAAAACGGCAGAAAAAACAAGAAATTTCATAATTCCGAACTGTCCAAAAATTATCGCCTATTCGGCTAACATAGGTGTTCATACAAGTTTACAATCACAGTACATCTAGATACCAAATGAATTCAAAGAATGAATCGCTTTTACTTTCCTCTGAAATTGAACATAACTTTACAACTGTGGGTTACTTGATCTCCGTTATGGCAGTTGAACAAGAGTTGTTGCAACATCAGCCGGATTAAAATTGAAAGTAAAGAAACCTCAAGTTCGATAGATGCAAATAATTTTGTTATATAAAGTGTGCAGATTATAATTTTTTTCTCATTTAACTTTTATTAATTTATGGACTCTAGTTTTTGACATATGAGTTTTTGTGAAAAGGAATAGAATGACTTCCGTCTTCATGGTTGCTTACATGTAAACAATGAAAATTTCGATAGAATTTCGCGGAAATATTATATAGGAATTAGTCGTAGAAACAAAGAATTCGAAAGGATATGTTACTAGATTTGGTGAGGAATTTTATGTTTTTTATTCACTTCTCAATTTTTGTATCCAAATCGATTAATTCCACAAGATCAATATCCCATTCTCAAGTCACACATGTTTGGAGAGCAATATATTCTTCTGGTGAATTGCATTGAATATCGCTAAAGCCTTCGACCAGGTGTGGCAAGCTGTTCTCCTCAATAAACTGGCAGACTACATTTCCTCGAGGAAATGATTGGATCTCCAACTTCCTGTCCGAACGAAATAAACAGTTTGCTGTAGCTATGGCAAGCTGGCACCCCCAAATGCGAATTTTGAAACTAAAATTTCAGTTCGTTATTCTGGTTGCATTTTCTTAAAGTAACACAACCAAATTACGAAATGGTATTTTAAATGGAATAGATTACTTGTTCAACTTAGTATTGTGTTGTATTGTGAGTCCACTTATTTTATCAACCCAGTTATTTATTTGTCCATCCACAGAACCATAGAAATCAATCTTTGAAAGTGTGAAGTTGGCATCCCTATATGCGAATTTTGAAATCAAAATTTCTGTGTCGTATGTTCACCCATTTTTTCATTTGGCCAGGCACCGTTCGATAGATACAGAAAAAGGAGTTTTTACCGTGTTGGGAGTACTGACTCTTAACTTTAAAGTTTTCTCTATATGAGCTATTTGCTTTATGTAGCCTGAGAAGAAATATCATAAGTATAAATCTGGAAACTGCCAGCGATCAAATGGATCCTGTCATTCCTGTCTGCCCTTTGTAGACAATAACTTTCTATCAATTTAACAGTTGAATATTATAAGTTCATGCAGAAATCTTACTGACGTCCCAATGTCTCCAAAAGTGATGAGCTATCGGAAAAAAAAATACGATAGGTCATCAGCAAAAAATGCCGGTATAACGAAACGAATTTTACTTTTTTACCTTCTGCCATAAATTTGCGTTCTTCAGTTTTTTGAGTTCGTAACTGAATGGATCAGTTCACAACTTTTGTGATAATTACCATACATAGAGAGGTACCTGTCCTATTTCCACCCAAGTATCTCCGAATTATTTGTCTATTTACTTCTGGGTTATGTTTATACGGGGTCATTCTTTCAAAATTGTACAGAGAACTACAAGAGATATTTTTATGAAATTCATTTTCAGTGTTTCATCCGAGATGTCGAAAAAAATTTAAAAAATTATTGTGAAGACAATCATTTTTCGACCCTAAAGTTCAAAATTTTTCTTCTCATAAAAATCAACTAAATTGGAGTAAAAGAGATGGGGTGACATCAAGACGTCCTTTAACTTCATTTTAAAAAAAATCTAAGCTTAACGTACAAAATTGAAACCGTAAATTGAGAACTAGTGAATGCCGTTTTTGAATGGAGATTCTAGAGATATTACTTCCCCTTAAGGGGAAGTAGTACATACGATTCCAGATCAAGACAATCGACATTGGTTGCTTTACGGATGCTACCCCAAATACGAAAATGTGTCACATCTTTGAGCAATAGCCTGAATTACATATTGAGTCAGTTGAAAAGTAGAAATTCCCACGTGAGAGGTACCTAATATTAGGAATATTGAATGATTTCCAGTTATTCCTGAATTTCTGCGTAATTTTGGCATATATCGCTATTAAAATCTTTGCGTTATAAAAACAATTGAATCGTCGATGTCACCCCGTCGTTATTTTTATTGAAATATGTCGAAAAACCGTCGAAAAATGATTGTGAAAACAAGTTTTATTGACACTAAAGTTCAAGTTTTATTTTCTCAGAAAAAAACAACTAAATTGCTAAAAAAGAGACGCGGTGACATCAAGACGTCCTTTAACTTCAAATAAAAAAAAATTAAGGCTTCACGTAAGAAATTGAAAGCGTATAAATTAGAGAATGCTGTTTTTTAATGGAGATTCTTGAGGTATTACTTACTTCCCCTTAAGCTTTTACAGAAATATTTCTTATTCGAAATCATCACAAAGCTGACCATAGATAGCTACTTGCCTTCAGCGTTGAAATGATGGAATTTTCAAGAATTGTCATTAAAGCCATATTTGACGTCGGTTTCATTGTTATCTTGATAAAAAAAATTTACAGAGAAATAATCTGAATTTTGATTCTAGTTTTCATCGGAAATTTCTTCACTTCAAAGGTGAACCTACATTTTATAATCGAATTACGATTGCACCACCAAGAACCAATAAAAAATGTCCCATTAGCCATAGGTCTTAAATTGACCTTTATCGAGATAATTATCTCGTATTATTAGTTGAATACTTAAATATTCAACTAATACGTTTCTGAAGTGTGTCACATAGAGTCATTCGGGGCAACTGTGCGCACTTTTGCCTTTCAAGCCATACCCTGTTTCAAATGTTGAAGCTAGGAAAATTAAAACATATTCATAAGATAGAGAATTTTCTAATCTATAAAAAAAAAACATCAGAAAGCCCACAAACAAAAACGTTTTCTTTCCGCAAAAAGAAATTTAATGGTGAAAGTCGGAGTGCGTTCACATGTCCCGTATTGCGGGTAAGTGTGCGCACCCTCACGGGGTAAGTGAACGCAGTGCTTAGTGAACCACACAATCAAAACAAATTACAAAATAATGTCATCAAAATGTTACAATATTAAAGAAATGCTGTTTATTGTCAATACTGAAGCGCCTTTTTATAAGCACTGCATTATTGTTCGTGGTACCATTCCTGGTGAACACAACACTTGATACATTCCCCTGTTGGTGGCTCTTCATATTTTTCCGAACAAATAGGACAATATTGATCGAGTCTCAACCAAGAAAATCAACAATGTCATAATTTATTCCTAATTGAACAAATGCCCATATAATGAATCTATGCGCACACTTACCCGCGCACACTTTCACCAGTAAGCCAAATTTTGAATTGAAGTTCTTATAGAGTTGAGAGGTTAAGAGAACCTTAAATTTTTTATTATTTATTAAGATCAATATGCCTATGATCGAATAAAATATTGTTTAACACTGTCGGACTCGGAACTTGGACCTGGCAGATTTTACAGAGATGCTGAAAATTAACAAGAATACTAGTGAATTTGATTGATTGCAAATAAAAAGTTAAACAAACGTCGCACGGCACACTCCTATGAAAAACTAATTTGGGGATTCTGCGCCCTTGCTTCACCCAAATGAACCCCTCTTTCATACATTGCATAGTCGAGATATACGCACTGCGCACACTTACCCACTGCGCTCAGTTACCCCGAATGACTCTATTTATTCTAATTACTTATATTATTATCGAATAATTTAATATTGTTTACAATATCAGTTCAGGAACTCGCATCTGCGAAATTCATTTTCATTCATATCAGTCTCATTCTTATTCATGGCGAGTAAAATCGATTTCTTGGTAAGTATAACAAATAACAATCAGACTCTTCATTAATAGAATTCTTAGACTATAAAGAGACACTAGGAATAGGATAATAAAATTAGATTAGAGATCTTGGTTTCTCCTATAATAAGATGGTCATGCGAAACAGAGGAATGTTGTGGATGACGGAAATAACTAAATTGCAGTTTTGTCGCATTCTAATGCTAACCCGGAATATTCTTTATGACGATGAAAGTGATCCCGGATTATATTCCTCTAGTGTCAGGAGAATTCTGAAAAAAAAATTAAGATTCATCCTTATAAATTTAATTCAAAGGAAGCAGTTTTGTGAAGAAATGCTGATTGAAGTTCAAATGAAAACTTTTTGTACTCTCTCATTTTTACACTGACGGGTAAATATTTTTCAAGAATGGTTATTTCAACTACTCGTAGTCGTTGTAGGGACGAAGAACAGCATAGTCACCAGATATGAGCACTTTCAGTGCGTCAGTAAGTGAAACGATGGATTGATAGGTTTATTGAAAACGGCTGTATATGATTTTCACAAAAAGGATTTTATAAGCCATATAAGCGTGAAGGTAAAGTCAACCTTCACCCACCTGATTGTGATAGCGAAACGCGTGTCGTGGTTCAAAAACTCATTTACCTGAAAATCATACACATAGGTAAGTAATCTGTTTTGAGTTCTACTTTCACGAGTAGGTACAGGAGATTCAATCTTTTTTGTGCTCAGAAATTAACACATTTCTTGATGTTCATATTAACTATAGTATGTATACAGTGTGGGCCAACGAAAACTTAACACCTCTATTTTCCTCTTTTTCGCTTTTTGCCTTAACTGCAACCACCTAACGGGGGTGAGCACCACCCCTTGATTTTGAATAGGGTCAATAGGGATGAGGGGTGTTGGGATACCTCATATTGAAGATCTTATCGAGCACTATCTGGTCCTGAAATTTCACTTCAAAATTTCCATCGATAGCGAAATGCTATGTAAAATATTGGAAAAGTACTCACTTTTGTGATTAGTTCATTAAATGCTGGAAATGGGCACCATTCACTTCCATGCAGTAATATAAGTTTTGCTGAAAAAGTTCACGTATATAACTCAAGATTTCTGTTGTAATTTAACGGCATTCATTAATGATCCGAGTTCACACATCATCCATTGACTTAATATTTGGCGAAACTGAGTATGCACCTTACGAAATAATCTTGGTTTTTCATCTGGCCAATACCCACAGCTATGCTGGTATACAATACTGGTAAGGTAAAATAAACACTCGTCCGAAAAACAGATATCGAACATGTAGTTTTGATTATCGTTAATCATTTCAATGACCACTTCTGGAGTCGACGATAGGGATCATCCGCATTCAGTTCCTGAACCAATGGTATACATCGGACAATTTTCTAGTACTAAAGACCGGATCCATTGCTACTTGACCTAAGACAGCTACGTCCCTCGCTTCGTCTCTTACGTGCAACCTCTTTTTGTTTCCGACTGAAAAAGTCAAATTTGGCAACCACTTGAAGAACGTAAGCAGCAGATATATTTCTTCCAGGATGTCGTTCATTGAATAAAGCCGCTGTTGTTCACGCAGAGTCGTTATTTCTAAAAAGTAGGTAATTTTATCATTTCCACCCCTTCTACGGAAGGGAATTCTATTAAAAATTTAAAATCGCGTTGACACAGTTGTAACGTTATTAATAATTCATGAAAGACTAGGGCAAATCAAAAACGTTTCCTTTTTTGGGCAAAAAATTAACCAAATAACTAACAAATACCTTTGTGATGTGTCGTATACGAATAATATCCCTGGGATACATTCCACATTGCCTCTTTCATTATTTTCGCTGTTATTTCATTATCGATGGATATTTTGAATCGAAATTTCTTGGTTAGATTCCTTCTTTGAAATTAATTATCGCAACACCCCTCATCCCTATTCAAAATCAAAATCACCCCTGTTAGGGGCTTGAAGTTATGGGTAAAAAAGCGGAAAAGTTGTTCCCGTGGAATCAGAAATAGGGAATATTCCTTCTGACGAAAATTATGTATTTTTTATGAAAAATCTTTGAAACGTCACATTTTGAAATAACCATTCCAACCGTTTACCAAAAATAATTATTTTAAGTAGGACTTAAAAATGAAAAATAAAAATGGGTATTTAAAATTTAAAGCATTTCGTTTCTATTGCACAAGTTGGCAACATCGACTGAAATATGCGTTGATAATAAAGGACAACAAATACACTATCTTGATAAGATGGACAAAAATGGCTGTCTATGAAGTCTGCGACGAACTGTTACTACGCGCCTTATGAAGGCTGTGAATCAACAGTTGGCTTTTTTAAATGACTTTTATTTTCTAGAAGGCGCTGTTGCCAAATCTCAAACTAGAAACGAAGCGATTTAAATCTTAAAACCTCATATTTGAAGAATGATTTTGAATACTTGCCGCGTTGCATTCGAAAAATTCATGAATAAAACTGATAATTATTCAGTTTAAACTTACATATGCTGTGATAACCCAAATTGAGGAGAATTCTCCATTGATGGGTATGAGCGATTTTCCACATTTTCATTTTAAAGTCGGAAATTCGAGGTGTTATAAGTTTCTGTTGGACCACCCTGTATATACATATTCTTTTGAAAGAGTGATACAAATTTTTACGATCTAAAGCAATTAGGCAGATGTTAAGAAATAGCAACATAAATCTACATATGCATGTCTACCTACTATAATATGATAAATTAACATATTCAAGGAGGCCCATAAGGTTGTGGAAAATGATTTTTCCTATATATTTTAAATAGAACAACATATATATTATTACTCATTTACTTATTTTGCCGACTCAATTGCAAACAATTTTCATTAAACATACGTTAAATTGTTTAGAAAATCGATTGTCCATAGAAGTAAACTGAAATAATTTTTTGCATTTCTACTTTCCGAAAGTGTTATTGCCTTTCTATAGTGTTGTTCAGCCTTATTTACTAACCCTCAACCACAATTTTCCCAGAGTTTCTGATAATATAAAAAGTGCCCGTATCTGGATTAGTGAAAATTCGATCGTATAAAAATATTCATCAGACACTGAATGGAAAATGCCTATTGATTTAAAAACTATTTAATTTTATTCTAAAAATTGGAAGGTAAAAAACAATATACCAAAGAACAAAATATAGCAGATAGACCAAAAATTACCAAAAAAATATTTTTGAAATGAATAAGTTTGGCCCGTCGAAAATTATTAGGCCAGTTCAATGAAATATCCATTAAGGCAGGAAAAATTATTCCCAAAATTGGCACCGTTGTTCCTAGTATGATGGTTATGATACACTCTGGTAATAAGGATTCTGTGTAAGTTCTAGCAGCCATGTATACACCTGCAATACAGAAAGTTTGAAATATCGTATAGGTTTGTTAAAAATGACAAAATTTCGAAATATACAATTAGTTAGCGTCGTGTCGCAAAGCTTTTCACATCGCATTTCCAATGATTAGTGTATTTATGCATGTCTATTTATTTCTATTTCTTGTCTATTGTCTATTTCCACACTCTGGGGACAAAACGGCTTTACATATATTCATATATATTCCAACCTCTGGTAAAAGTAAGCACATATTTATATTTATTTTATAAAATTAAATCAAAGTATGTGAAGAAACTAAAAACTTACCCGAAAGAATAATAGGTAATGAACACCATAAAAATCTTGTGCACCAACATCTGTTCTCTAATTTATTCCAAATAATGTTAACATAAATAAACTCGTGAAGTCCGTAGCTAATATATGTGTCGACCATATAGAACGCCGTACAAACTACAAGTCTACAAAATATGTATTACTTTTAGTAATTTTTTTATTACTCATCATAATATTATGATAAGACAGATAACACTCACATATCATTCGTGACGAAGAAAATAGGAATTGTTGAGATGGTGAGACCGTCGTTATCGAATCTCCAATAGACCAAAAAGCCCAGAATGCATTGTACGACAATTATCAAAAACATCCCAATTGTTATGATACCACATGGTCTGGAAAATGCTTTTGGTGATTCCAGATTGTCATCAATGTGCGTTACCTTAAAAAAGAAGTAAACCTTGTATGCAGTACCTATCTAATACAATTATTTATTTATATGGGTTTTTTTTATCTTCACAAACACATTTTAGATAGATATCAATTATAAGAACTGAACGAGAATAAATTCGTTTTCACTAAAACGCCTATATCTTTGGATCGATTTCCAACATCAAGCTTATTTTAGAATCATCTTTTAATTATTATGAAAACTGTATTTCCAAGAAAAAACTAAATTAAGTTTTCACAAAATTTATTTATTTTCTCTGGAATTCTTTCCATCATGCTTTTTTCAGTGCTCTCAGTCACTTTTTGGGATGCCGTCCTCCACATTTGTTTGAATTCCTCTAAAGTTTTGGTTGATTCCTTAATCTTCTTGAGTTCTCTTTTTACCAGAGCCCAATATTTCAATTGGCCTGAGTTCTGTGCAATTTGGTAGATTGGCCTCTTTGAGGGCAAAAACCACCCAACTTTGTAGTATTCCTTGCTAGCCTTGCTGTAGTGGCATGAAGCTAAATCTGACCAGAAGATTGTTGACACATCGTGCTCACGTAATAAAGGTAAAAGTCGCTTCTTCAAGCATTCCTCGATGTATATCTTTGAGTCAACAGAGCCTTGGCCAACGAAAAATTTGCTCCTTTCCCCACAAGTGCAAATTGCTTGGCAAACCAGGAATTTTTTAAGGAAACTGCTTGTTTCTTCAGACGAAATTGTTCGTCAACATATCCACGAGAGTCTGCAGTATAAAATTCCTGAACAGGAAGCTGTGAGAAATGGGCCAAGACGTAGGTTTCGTCGTCCATCACGCAGCAGAAAACATTTTATGCTCGTAAGAAATCCTTTTTTATAATAATTTCTTTGCTCTTGATTTCGCCTCTTGATTTTTTACTGCGTTCCTGTCTGGCACTTTCTGTACTTTGTATGTTCTTAGCCCACTCCTCGACTTGATCTTCTGAAAGGGGCTGATGGCTTTGTTCACTTTTTTCGGGCTATTAAACCCCTTTTTCCTCACGGTTCCTTCCTTGCGGTTGATTGTTAGGGTTTCTTGAAAGCGTTTAACAACTCTTGTTACCTTTTCTGTACAAACGCGAGCCTATTTTGCGATTTTTTTGGAGCTCCATTTTTGATTAGTGTGAAAACTTTCACTATAAATTCTCGTGTTTCCACTTCGCCTGACATTTTGAGGAAGAATTTAATTAAACCTATGAAGTTAATGGGCCACTTCATTCTGATATTCATTACGAAGTTTTCTATGATTAGTTTTTGTGATAGAGAATTTATTCTCATTCAGTCCTTAGTAAAGTTGAAACTACAGTCATTGACCACCTAAAATTTTGCTGAAGTTCGTTGTCTAAGAACTTTCATAATTTCTTATCAATTTCAATTGTTTCTTTGGTATTGAAACAAATTCCAAAAAAGTTGTCCAAAAATATTGATAGCTCATTTACATAGGGTGAAAAAACCATGTATTTGTAGTCCAATTTCTTAACACCCTATGAAAGAGTTCCGGAAATTTGTATAGTTCACGCTCATTTTATTACTAAGACCACCCTTTTCGCCATCTTTCACTTTTTATTTCGCCTTGATATCTTGAAAGGTTAGCCTACTACACTATATCTGAACTATGATCAAAATTACAAAGTTTTGTTCTCCCCTGCACAGAGTGTCACAAATTGTTTGTGATGAAAAGACTTTCCATCGTAATTTTCGCGAAAACTTCTTTAGTTGTCTGGTTCTCAAAAGACATTATGGTAGCCGAATTGGCGTGCAATTCACATCTACATATATCGACGGCACTTATATTTTGTTTGGACCTTCAAACCCGATTCTAAATAAAAATTGAAAGTACTCGAATTTAAAAAATCAGTAAAAAATTCAGTTTGTAAAAACTTCACTTTTACTTTAAAATTTGTGCAGTAAAACTGTCTGCATGAAAATTTAAAGCACAAGCCTCAGTTCAGTTTTTTGTGGTATTTTCGAATATTCACTCAAATTTTCAAAATTCCGATTTACAGTGTTGGTTCGAGGAGTCAAAGGAATCATAATTTTTTGTTAACCCGGACCTGGATTTTACTTCTGATTATTGAATGATACAATTGTGCTTTGAATAATAAATACGTTTGCCAAACATGAAGAAAATATACCGGGTGGTTAGTCTGATATGGTCTCAGGAAAAAACGAGAAAAATTCATAAAATATCCTGTCATCGGTTACGAAGAGAGTAAGAGCCAATAAATGGCTTTCTGGGTGTGAAAATCACCTGTGTGTATTCCTAATCTATAAATAAATAAATAAATAAAAAAAAAATGTGGTATCTCCAGAACCTCCAACCCGTCTGTTAAATATTTTCGTTTCCCAATGAAACACCTTGTATATCCAAGATTTGAAACTTATGCCATTGTCCCAAGATTCACCCCGTCTAATCATCAGACTTCTCTCTCTCTTTTTAAAAACATTATAAGCTTGTTATACTCACGACTGTGACTGCTTGCATTGAAAACACCAAAGTTCCTATATAAATTGGCAGAGTCTTCACATCAATTTCGAACATTTCAAAACTGCCGAAGGGTCTCGGATCCTGAAGCAGAAAAACAAGAATAACCGCAGATGATGCCAGTAGGAATACCACCCCAAGTACACATAAGTTGGCCACCACATTCAAATCTTTCATGAACCTTGCCAATATTAAGGGTAATAATGATACGGAAAATAGGGTTGATATGTCTACTTTGAATGCGAGAAAACTTCTGATTAAACCATCTACCACTGGCGTCAAGCTCAAAGCCATGGAAGCGAAAATGCAACACAATCCCAGTTGGCACAGTATGAAACAAACATCAACTACGTAACTGTAAAAAAGATAAAAGATACTTTGCATTACCAGTCAGTTGAAGTCAGTGAGGCACTGACTTTTGGAAGAAATTCAATTACTTCATGTAAATACATCAATTTCCATTAAATTTTCAAAGGTATTATTTTGATTGTATCGAAAAAGTAGTTGAAACTTAAACGTTGAAAAATAACTTTGATTCAATAACGAGCCAAAATATGATTTTCGTAACGCGTTAAGATTTTATGACTCTTTACTTCTGCTTATAACATGTTTATATTTGTTATGATGAATAAAGAATAAAGCCTCTTTCACTTCAGCATACATTACACAGTACCTACATTTCTTATAGAGAAATTGATCTAAAACAATGCTCTCAAGTGAGAGCATTGGGGTAGGTACATTGAAAAGTTTCATTGTACCCAAAAGACGATTTTATATTGGCAGGAATTTTGGCTAATTAACAAGGATGCATTTTGAAATAGAAAAATAACTTGAAAAAGTTTTCAAAAGGTATTGTTTAGACAAATTTATGTTGTTACTAACAACCCTTAGTAATAAAAATACTATAATTTATGGTACGTACGAAACGTACGTAACAGAACAAAATACTATAATTTATGATACGTACAGGATGTCCGCCAGAAAAAGACCCTATATCTTGTATGCGAAACTATAGAAGCTACTGAAAAAAATTTCGAGTAAAATTTGTTCTGGATAAATCAGTCTTCAATAATTCATTAATAGTATACGACTAACTCATTTGTAAACAGAGTGGCAATACAGAATTAATTTTTTTTAAATGGAACACCCTATATTTAATTCGACATTTGAAGAGAGCTTAAGAAGATAAATTAAAATATGTATATATGTATATAGTTCTATGGGTCTCGGACTTCCTGTTACTGATTTATTGATAATTTTCAGCAAAAATGGTCCAATATTAGTCCTACTGTGAGTAGGTTATCTTTGAAGCTATAGAATTGGAGTTTTTGCCCTTCATTCTTTGCAAGTATACATTGCTTTAGGCTTTAGACTCATATAATTCGGCTACAAAAAAGACGACACTTTTTTGTTGGATACTTTTCATGAAAATAATCGAACAAAAACCTAGATGTATGCCAGTGATGATGTGTATGGTTAAATTTTGGGTTTAAAGAGCTTATAAATGATGCCATTTCATATGGGGTGTCCCATTTCAAGAGAAAGGGACAATGATGCATTTTCAAAATGTGGCAACACTGCTTTTTAGCTCTCAGAAATGATCTGTTAATAAAAAGAGCTCAAAGTTATATACATTCCATTCCTAATTTACTGCAATTCGATGGTTAGAAAGGTAACCTACTTACACTATTTCCGATATTGGACCATTTTTGCTGAAAATTATCAATAAATCTGAAACGGAAAATCTGAGACTCATAACACTATATATATATATTTGATTTCGTCTTCTTACGCTCTATTCAAATGTCGAATGAAATATAGATAACTTTTAATTGCCACTCTGTAGACAAATGAGTTAGTCGTAATGTATTAACTAATTATTGAAGACTAATTTATGCAGAACAAATTTTACCTGAAATTTTTTTCGGTAGTTCTTATAGATTCGCATATAATGTATAAGATCTTTTTCTGGTGGACGCTGTAGGTAATACAGAACGCATACTATATTTAATATTTTGTCGTACTTTCATAAACGGTGAATGAACAGATCGGAAGTCAATGTAGAAAAAAATTTCTATGAATACTGTGAAAAATAAATGAATAATGAGTTACTGACAATGACATTCAATGAAATCCGAAAGAAGTAAAGAAAGTTTAGGAATTTAATTCAGCCACAGAACACCCGCTGATATAAAATAAACAAATGTTTAGATCTGAATCGAAACAGCAAACCATCATCACTCAAAGTAATACCTCGTCAGAGCAACACAACTCAGACCTCGACGAAACTGGAAATCATAATTGCCTTTTTATGAAATGTCAGTTGTCTGTTTGGTGGAGGAATACACCCTACATTTGTTGATTTTATATCAGGGGGTGTTATGTGTCTGAATTAATTTCGTTTATTACTCATCTGGTGACCTGCCAGAGAAAGCGATATACATTTGTGCAAAGATTATAGAGTGTGATTATGGCGAAGTACTGCCAATAATTCGAACGTTTCCAGCGCCCTCTATACTCTCTACTTGATTACCGTAATATACGATTCCCGAAATCTGAGAGTTTGGCCAAATGGATACATGATGCCATCTTCCTCTGAGAGTTAAGGGAAGTGAATTGAGTTGGTCCTCGTTTCTTGTCAGATAGAGCCTTCAAAGTACCGAACACTGACATCAAATAAATGGACCAACAATTCGTTCAATTTTCGTCGAGGTATGAGTTATGTGGCTCTGACGAGGTCAAATGATACCGAAACCTTGGCAGCATCTACTATTCCTTGACAAAATGTTATTTCTGTTAATACTTTGAGTGATGGTGGTCCGCTTCATCATTCAGATTGTAACATTTGTCAGCGGATGTTATGTGTCTGAATTATTTCCGTATATCATTCTCCTTCACCTGTCAGATGGCGAGCTCCATTTATGATGAAGAAAGTTTATTTAAATTCACATATTTAAAGGGTAGGTAACTAAATTCTGCCTTTCCCTTTTTTTAGAAACGCTGACGTTGCGACGAATGGAAGATTATAATTTTTTTGCCGAATAACATATCTGTCTTTGAAAGCATTGAAATCAAAATCACAGAACTTAGGAAACTCAAATAATTGAAATTCTGGATCCTGCGTCTTCTTTTTACGTATAAATATTGACTCATTTTTCATTTTCTATTACTCTCCAGGTTTTTGGGAAACACAGCTGAGATTTGGTTTATCCTTTATGTATCACGTTTTTAAATCTGCCTGCAACTGAAGCAACAACCTGCGTGACACCCATTTTGAAACTTTTCAAGCCAATTGAATCAATGATGTGATAGTCCGGGAGGTGGCGTCACTTTTGAACTAGTGATCGATCTTCACACAAATTTTTTAGGATGAGTAGTTCTCCACATGTACATATGAGGTCCGCGCGTCAGTCAGTCCAATAGCGGTGGGCGTGGGAGGCGGTTAAACTCGAAAAAAAAGTGATTGAGTGATTGATCTTCACGTGAAACTTTGTAATAACGTGAATTATTCATGATTATGAGTGAAAATGGGCGTCAGTCACTTTCCCGATGGTGGAAACATCGTCAGTCAGCCGGTTGAAGTGGTCGGAAAAATCTGGAAATTGAAGTGACCGATCTTCACTTGAAATTTTGAAAAATTGTTATTTTAATCAAATTGAACGTTTATAGTGGTGGAATCTGCGTCAGTCAGGCTTCCAAAGTCAAGGGCAGTTACCAGCTTCCTTCGGCGCGCTGCACCTTATGCAGTTCGAATGACGCATATTCCACCGGCATCGTGCCGGCTGAGGATTATTTATGGAGTGTACATAACAATTACTTGTTTATACAGGGTGTTTCATCATATAAATAAATAAACTTTATTGATTCTTTTGGACACTTAAGAAATGTATAGGACAAGTCATATATTATAACAAATACAAGAGAAAAAAAAATAACAAATTCAACAAATGGAGTCCTTAAGGAACTCCTCCACACCATAGTAACACCTGTTAGTTAAAAGGAACTTAACTTCTCTCTTGAAAGATTTTCCACTCATTTATTTCAAGCGACTGGGCAAATGGTTATATAATTTGATACCTATATAAATCGGTGAGGACTCATATTTAACTGTATGATGCCTGGGGAAGGCTATGGTATCAGTGTGTCATATTTCATACCCATGTTTCATACATTTCCTGTATTTTCCGATGTTCAGGTAGATATAAACAAGACAATTAAGGATGAATTTACAAGGCAAGGGAAGAATACGAAACTAACTGAAAATCGGATGACATGAATCACGTGGCCGAACTTTGAATATAAGCCTTATGACGCGTTTCTGAGAAATGAAAACTCGAAATTGTTGAAATGTTTCCTGATTGTAGGAAACTACAAGGAGATTGTTCGAAAATTGTGTTCATTCAGAAAATGAAATTCAATTTGGAAACCAAAAAAAATCAGGAACATAGAAGGTTTTCCGCCATTTTGAAATTTTGTTTTCAGAGTTCTTCATTTTTTCTGAATTGAGCACTCAAAAATACTCCGATGTGAGCAGAAACCGTTACTTTGAGGTTTATACATAACTGAGCACACTTAATAGAATATTGCTCAAATACGACGTTGAACACCTCATTTCTCGCTTATGCGTCGAAAACGGGGTATATGTCATAAGGCAAAAGTGATTCTCCCGGTGTCATTTACCCACTATATATGTTTGTCCAGTTTATGATGAAACACCCTGTATAAACAAGTAATTGTTATGTACACTCGATAAATAATCGTCAGCCGGCACGATGCCGGTGGAATATGCGTCAGTCGAACTGCATAAGGTGCAGCGCGCCAAAGGAACCTGGTCACTGCCCTTGACTTTGGAAGCCTGACTGACGCAGAATCCACCACTTTAAACGTGACTGACGTCCATTTTTATGTTCAATTTGATTAAAATAATCATTTCTCAAAATTTCAAGTGAAGATCGGTAACTTGTCAATTTTCAGATTTTTCCTACCACTTCAACCGCCTGACTGACGATGTTTCCACCATCGGCAAAGTGACTGACGCCGATTTTCACTCATAATCATGAATAATTCACATTATTACGAAGTTTCACGTGGAGATCAATCACTTTTTTTTGAGATTTTTCCGGCGAGTTTCACCGCCTCCCACGCCCACGCCCACTACGGTCGCGCTGACTGACTTTCGATTTCGAGTACAGTAATAGTGAAACTCTCTAATTAATCACATTCGAGTTGGAGATAAATCACTGATAAAAAAGTGACACCACCTCCCGGACTATGACGGTTGGATTTCTTCACGCGAGGAAACTGAAACTTCAAACTATACAGGGTGATTAAAAACTCGAGGCGAAAAATTAAGGGATATATAGAGACTGATATTCTTGATTAAACGTAAAAAAAACTTTCGGCCGATGATTCTTCGTTTCCGAATTTTTGGACATTAATGTTTCTGTATGCAACCAATTAGATTTCATAAATTACAGTAAGCCTAGAAATAAATGAGATAAATGTCACCTGGTGACAGAACACATATTGTTTGCCAATTTAAAAATTGCTTTGCTGGTTTAGCCTTCTGTTAAACATGCAGTTTTCTAACGAAGAATATGCAGATAATATGTGTACGGTTTTTGTGATGGCAACTCATTAAAAGCTTGTCGGGAGTAGGTACAACATGAGATTTCCTAATAGACGACAACCTCGCCGGGTGTTTTCTGACGCTTATCAAAGATGCTATGGCCAGCGAGATCACCTGATTTGAATCCTTTGGATTATTTTGTAAGGCTACATTTGGAACAACAAGTTTACGCAGTGGAAATTAATGATTTAGAACAATTACTGGAACGAATTATTAATGCAGTCGAATCCACTCAGAATAGGCAAAACATGCAATTAGTGTACAATTCTATGTACATACATAATGGTGGCATTTTTGGCCATTTCCTTTAATTTTTTCTGTATTTTTATCAGCTATTATAGTCTAAAATTGATGACATGCAGAAACTTCAACACTTAGGCATATCTCGGACACAAGCCAATATCCAAAAATTTTATTTTACTTTTTTTATCAAGAATAGCAGCCTGTATATGTTCCTCAATTTTTCGCCTCGAGTTCTGAATCACCCTGTATATCTGAAGTAGTTTCAAAAAAAGGTTGTTTGGTTTTGGGATACTTACTGCGATAGCCTTGAAAATTGTCTAATACTTGGTGGTCCCATTTCGAATGCTCTTTCAACTGATTGTGCATATTTGAGATGTGGTATTTTCAGTGTTTTGCATAGCCTATATTTAGCCTGGAACTGTTCAAAATTATGTTATATAAATATGTGGACCAATTATGTTCCAAATGTGGGAGAATATGAAAACGAAAAGTTCCATGAACGTTATTCCGAAAAGAGATTGATTCATTATCCATTTGGTAGTATTGTTATGAGCTTGAAGGTTTCAATTCGTCTATGAATAAGCGAAAAAGCCATTTGCTCGTTTAGAACAAGTAAAATTACCATTTTTTGTAGAATTTTTATGAAAAATCAAAAATTGTTTTGAAACATTTCGGACATACTTCAAAATTCGGGATGAATACTTGGGATAAATCAGATACGAATGGTGACTCACAAACTTTTTCTGATAAAAGTACTAAAGAGCAAACGATCAATACTTCTCAGATGACATTCTGGTGAGAATTATATGCTCCGGGTAAATACCCAATATTAACTATCCCACTGTCATAATAATAAACAGTCAGTAAAAAGTGGGTAACGCATATATCTTTGGTATTCACTATTTTGTAGAAAAATGCTGGAACATGTCAATTTTCATTTCAAATTACGCAACTTTTCATGTAGGTACACTCGAGAGGTTTATCATGCACCCTCTAGGAGAGGTGAAGGGTACTTGAGTTTTTTCAAATGCAACCCTAACTTCTTTCACAGTTAGCATCACAATTTTTTTGGTATATTTTAGGTCACGAAAAAAAACTGAATCCCTGAACACTAATAAGCAAATGAGCGTAAGTATCTTTGTTTTTGTAGAAGTATTTTAGATTGCCTAGTACACCAGGTGGGCATATTATGGGCCTCATTTCATTTGAAATTCAAAGAATTATTGTGCTCAGAGAAAATGAGAACAATGAAATGTTTAGGATTGATCTCACAATACGCCAAAATCCCCATCAATGACCAACTCATCTTCAGCAACAAACGGTCTATCTATTTTAGCACAAAAAATGTGCCACATTTGCTTGTGACCATATGTGTGGCTCTATGTTTGTGTGACAATGAAGTTTGATAGATCATCATGGCGAATAATAAGTCGTAAATCACAAGCGATTCACGAATAATCATAATGGTCAGAGAAACACACTATATCTGATAGCAACATGGGAATTTTACCAATTTCATGGTATGAAAACATTTGCGAATTGGAAGTTTACTTGCAAACTAGTCGTTTGTACTGTATAGGTATATATACCAATATACCAGCTTCTGAGCATAATCAACTCCTTATGCCAAATTTCAAGAGAAAAATATAAATAATTCTCACCAAAATATGAAGACAATGAGTACATATAATGCCAATTAATGCAGTCAGTATAATGCCCGTTATCCAACCTTGACGAAAAACAAAAACTGCCTGGAGTATTCCAGTTCCAACAACTGCCTGAATGAGAAGAAAAAAAGCTTGAGTGCTCCTGAAAACGAAAAATATTGTATTTTGCTATTTTCCGAATTACTCTCGTACTCACGTAATACTCGGTGTCTTAGGTTGTTTTTTGAGATATGGATCGTAATATTCATCCTCTGGAATCTCTGTTATACTCCCACTTCTGGAAGCACTGATTGGAGAAAATTTCCTACAATTATTGATGATCAGTTGTTTCTACCTTCAATCTTTATATAAAATAATCTCTTCTTACCCATTGTCAACCATATTTTCAATTTATTGGCCGTTTTTTCTGACTCATGCTTACTTGAACTCATGCGCTTGATATCGTGTAAATTACAGTAAATTTTTTCCCTATTTCAATGGTAACTGATTATATTAGAAATTATTATCATTTTCCCGATCGTGATTGATAGTGGTATAGTAATTCCGAAAATTTGATGTTGAATTTTCAGTTTCGTCAAATGCAGGGGAAAGGGATAGTTATATTTAGGTCAGGATTTATGGAAATGTTATGAGTAAAACGATCTATATTTCAGTCGACGTTACATGAATATTTTTCCACTTTTACAGGGCTCAAATTACTAAAATGTTTTTTCTTGACTTCCTATAGGTATACGGGACAAATGTATGATATTATACAAGGTGAGTTTATGACACGTAGGTACAAATATTTTAACTAGATGAGGTTGAGGTCAAAAGAAACACTTTTTTCTAATACCATATTTCCTAATCGGCTCGGTTCAAAAAATACAGGCTGTTGAAAAACCATAAAAATAATATTTCATAAACGGTTTCATGGAATGAAATGAATTTAGGAATATAGTATTTCATTTATTTCATGAATCTTTTTCGAAAACGAGATATCACCACGTCTTCCAGTTCTCTCATTGGGACCATTAGGTACCATAAAAATAGCAAAAATTCAAAGAAAATAACTCTTGAAACTAAGTTGGACGCTATATTTAACGAATATATTTGAAAGTTTTCTTCATATTTTCTCATATAATACGCCGTTTCCCAGTAATTTGATGTACAAAAATAGAAAATATCTGTGATATTCGGAAAATTGGGTACTTTGACTGAATGCAACTATGTTTAAAAGATCCACAGATGTGTAGTGTCACAGATTCAGCTTTTAATTCTGAAGGGAATGTTGTTTCTTCAGGGGTGGTATTGCTTATTATGAAAACTCAAAATGGCTATATCTTTTTATCGGAAAAAACTGTATGGAGAAAAAGTGTTTTTTTTTATCAAAAAAGTCTACTATTAAAATATTTGTACGAGTCAAAGACTTATCCTGTATAGATATCTATTCTTTGAAACTTATTCTGAATGATCAATTTCGATATTCAAATCTGGAGTAATTTCCTAGTAAAACCTACTATAACTTTTCTGTTGATGTAGATCAACATGACCTACGATGCACATGACCTCCAACTTGGACTGTACTCCTACACCTATCATATACCTCGTATTACGTAATCTTCCTTCCAGCAATATTGTCAATTCAAAATCATACTACTACCGTAGATTCGGGTGACTTGGGACGATTGTTGAATTCAACTTCACCGATTTGGGAGGCTTTTGGGATAGAAGTTAAAATCTATTGATTTCTCAACTGTCAAATGAAATAAGTGATTCGGGACGATGTATAGTATTGAAAAATTAGAATTTGTGATTATATAGTTGAAATTCGATTAGGAAATTAAATGATAAACCCCTATTACAGCAAAAGAAATTATATTGCAACTCAAATACAAAAAAACTAAACATAACAAGGGAACTTTGATTTAGTTAATTCTTTAGTGATTTCTTTGTGGAAATAATAATATCCTGCGAAAAATCGCCATATTTCCTACTGCCAATGCATCGCATCGCTTGTATTTATTCGGCATTGTCCCAAGTCATCCTATGAAACAACAAAATAAATGAATGAGATCCTTATTGTTGCCGTCAACAGTCAAACCGAAAACACGCTACGCAATCATATAAGTTTGTCCCTTCACTCATAAATGGTAAGAAACAAAGAAATCTGCAAAGGGAGTATTTGTCCCAAATTACCGGACTTTCCCAAGTCACCCGAATCTACCGGTATTCATGATTAGTCCTCATAGAATATTCATGCAGAGTATCACTCATCATTTTGGAAGGTACTTTAATGAGTTGGTTTTTCTACTTCTTCCTCCTCTCAATTTAGGCCGCAGGCCTGTAAGTTCCAATTCATCTGACTTGTGAGACCGACCTCCAATAATCTTTCCATATTCTGGGGGTCCTGCCTGGAGGTCGTCGTGATTGAGGTCGGTGTCATATTTTTCTTTGGAGGTGCTGATAACCATCTCACACCTATTTCTCATGATCTCTCTAAGTCTCTTCCGGCGATTATCAACATATTGCCAAAAAAATTATCACGATGAGTTTATATATTTCCAAATGCACAAACGCATTCTGTATCTCTCGAAATGATATCAGTCATATTTTACCCCCGACAAAAAAAAGATCCAGTACTACTCGATAATACCCAGTTGCGTCTGCCAGTATACAATAAGAGTCCATCAATTCCAAAAGTATTTTCTTCGGAGAAGAAGCTATGTTGCTCTGAAGAGGTCAAAATGAGACCGGTCAGCATCTAATATTCTTCGTTGGAACGCTCTCCATTTAGTAGCCCTGACGATGAGAAATAGGCTAGCTCAATTCAGATCGTAATACTTGTTGATATTCATATCAGCGGGTGGTATGCATCTGAATTAATTCTTATTATCCAGAATTATTCCACATACATTATGAAATATTTATATCTTAAAGACCTATATAACAATGTCTTCTAAGAACATAACAAATTGTTATGTTTATACCTACATATCATTGAACAGATATATCAATATGCCCTAACAGCTTCTCTTCGAAAATTTCAATACATTTGAATTGAAAAACTTTGTAAAGCTACATAATGAACTGAATTCGATGAATGCGCTATTTCATCGCGATCAATCAATAGAATTCAAATGAGATAAATATGGTCGAAACAACAAATATAAATCACAATTCCAAAAAATGCGTATTAATTCATAATCTGCCGCTATGATTGGAGTATTTTGGAGATGTTCAATGATGACAATCTGGCCTTGGAATTTTTGTATGATAAGCTTTTTTGTTTTTTTCATGAACACATTCCTACTAGGTCAGGGCCTTCAATGGCGGGAAGATATTCTGTTTGGTTCCGTGATGGTACTAGATGACTAATCCGTCTGAAAAAGTATTACCATACCAAACGGCGTTCCACGGGAGACAGAAGATACTATGACGACTTCAAGCGTTTGAGAGCGAGTGTCAAGTCTGAGGTTTCTTTGGAGTATGATGATTATTTGGCTGGCGTGCAGGATGATATCAGATCTGATCCAGCATCTTTTTGGAGACACATAAACAGGAAAAGGAAGACCACTCGGATACCTGGGGTAATGCGGGATGATGACAGCACGTATAAGGATCCTAAAGCTATAGTTGATTCATTTGCATTTCATTTCTCAAGTCTAGGAGGGATAAATGTATCCACGAGTGAAAACTCATTTGATTTTGATCATTCTTCTCCCTTTGTCTTACCTAAAATTTCGGAGGAAGAAATTGAATCTATTATGAAAAAAGGTTCCTAATAAACTAACTACTGGCGATGATCAGATTCCTGCATTGTTGGTCAGGAAGTGCGCCTCTGCTCTCGCTTGTCCTGTTCATCTCCTCATTTCGATGAGTATACAAACATCGACATTCCCAAGCTTACGGAAAAGAGCTCGAGTAGTCCCGGTCTTCAAAAAGAATGACAAATGCGAGATCAAAAACTATAGGCCGATATCGATCCTCTCCAATTTAGCCAAGGTATACGAGGAGGTATTGCATAGAAGTATGTGTCAAGGTGTACAGTCCCACCTGGCTGAGGGTCAGCATGGTTTTGTGCGAGGTAGATCGACTATCACAAATCTGGCCACTTTATCACAGTATATTACAGAGACTGTAGATGATGGTGGTCAAGTAGATGTGATTTATACTGATTTTTCAAGGGCGTTTGATTCGGTGAATTTTGATGTGCTTCTCAGAAAACTGTCTTCATTCGGTTTTTGTCCTGCTTACGTGAGGTTGATTGGATCCTACTTGAAGGGAAGATACAACTATGTTTTTTATAATGGTTTTCGGTCCTTTGAATATGAACTGGAAGCTGGGGTTCCTCAGGGATCGAATCTTGGCCCTCTACTATTTGTGATATTTTTAAATGATCTGTTAAATTCCCTCGGATGCATGGCTTTGGCGTATGCTGATGATTTAAAGTTGTTCCTGAGAATATGTGGTGTGGATGATCTGAGGATGCTCATCCAGTTCAGTTTGCAGATTGTCTGGGATTGGTGTAAGTGGAATGGGCTAAAATTGAATTTCCAGAAATGCTTCCAGATGTCCTACACTAGGAGACTCCAGCCCTTGGTTGCCAATTACTTCATTGGGGACCACTTTGTTGCACGTGTAGATCGAATACGCGATCTTGGTGTATTATTTGACAGTTCGTTGAGCTTCATTCCTCATATTAATGAGCTGTGCGCCTCTGCTTGTAGAACGCTGGGTTTTGTCTTTAGATGCTCTAAAGAATTTGATGACATAGAGTTATTTAGAAAACTTTATTTAACTCTGGTTATTAGCAAGCTAGAGTATGGTAACATCATTTGGTTTCCTACGTATGATTGTCACTTAAATCTGCTTGAGCGTGTACATAGGAGGTTTTTCAAGTACGCTGTTTTCCGACAAACTGGTGTATACCCTGCCCGTGGAGCTGACCTTTCCTCCGTCATGAGAGAGATGAGAATATCATCATTGGCTAAAAGGCACGAAAATCAGTGTGCAAAATTTGCTCGAAAGTTGCTGACCGGTACTCTCGACTCTTCATATCTGCTGTCCAAGGTGAATGTTAACGTTCCAAGGTTGACCTCTAGATCTGCTCCTGTCTTTCACTAACTTGTTGATTCGTGCACCAATTTATCGTGCGTGTAAAAATGCAAATGAACTGAGCTTGAATATGTTTCCTTGATTGTTATGGTCAAGTGTTATGATTATTTTTCTTGTTTTTTTTTTCATTCTTTGGTTGGTAGGTACATTGTGGGGAATTTTCTGTATATGTATATTATTTTTTAGGTTGCGAATTTTCTCATTTTGTTAAATATGTTTTTTATTTTACCCTGTAATTGGGAGTACTCCTGTTGGGTAATAAAGTTATATTATTATTATATTTTGGCTATTTAATTTGAGTACTGAAGGCATTTCTAACGACGAGGGTGATCCTCCACCAAGATCAGCAGAAGATTTTTGACGCAGAGATGATATCCCTCCCAATGCAATTGAAAAACAAGTTATGTACCTATGATTATTTATTTTTTTCTTCAGTCATCATCAAGTCTTGAAATAAGTTTGGATGAAGGCTTTATTATTCGCCTTTTTTCTCGTTTTCTGCTCTGTTTCTTTGTTTCAGATATTATTTCGAGATGGAAAGAGGATAAAGAAATTTTTATGTCAATGGAAAGGAAGCCCTTCAGTATTAAAAGCTTATTCTGTAAACAAATTTGTCATCACTACACTTCTCACGGGGAGACAGGGTTTTTTTACTGAGGTTTTTCCCTAAGCTCTTGTATCATACTCTGAATTGTATGGTACCCCTTACCATTGCCTTTACCTTTGCTAAAACTCATACATATGCTATATTGTTTGATAACTAAAAATGTATTGCTGACATTCAAAAGAATATATATATATGACTTTAGCCTTGCGGCTTTCACACTCCTCTCCAGAGGAAAATTCACTTATCCCAGATATCTTAGATATCAAAAGGATTAAGCTCTGTTGGAACCCTTTCCAGGTTTTCGGGCTCGTGGTGGTGGTCGGGTCCGGGTCGCTCCTCGCCTCCCTGCTGTAGGTTGGATTCCTGCTCCACCCGCACTTCCTGTCGGCGCAGACGGTGTACCTTTGCATTCCCCATGTACTTGCTAACAGTTCTCGCCGTTCCGAGCAGTACTGCCTTCTGCATGACTCTATAGATATTTTCGTCCAACTGAAGTTTCCTCAAGTTCTCCAGTAGTTTCTTCGGTATCAGGCCTGTAGATGAAATGACAATAGGGATGGTCTTGATATCTTTCAGCTTCCACTGTCTTCTGGTTTGTTCCTCGAGATCTCTGTATTTTGAAATTTTTCCAGTGTGCCTATCTAGAAGATTGTTATTATTTGGAATCGCCACATCGATGAAAAATGCTCTGTCCTCATCCTTATTGAGCAATATGAGGTCTGGTCTATTATGGGTTATTTTCCGGTCTGTCAGAACCGTGCGATCCCAGTAGAGCTTGTGATGTTCATTTTACAATATAGCATCCGGATGGTAATTGTAATAAGGAACCTTATTTGAACTTAGAAGTTGGTGTTTTAGTGCCAATTCTTGGTGAAGAATCTTGGCAACAGCATCATGTCTATTATTGTACTCCGTCAACTTCTGACATCCCCCGGTGATGTGCTGGATAGTTTCATGTATCGCACAGCCATAACGACAGCTATCGTCCGCCACTGAGGCATCCTTGGCGATATATTTCATGTAATTTCTTGTTGGAACCACCTGATCCTGGATGGCGAGCATGAAGCCCTCTGTCTCAGGAAACAACCTTCCGGAAGTCAACCAGTAGTTCGACGCAGATATGTCGACGTAATCATGGTTGACCTCGTTCTGGTGCCTTCCATGCAAAGGTTTGCCAATCAGTTTCTGCATTTTACTTTCTGCAGAGTGTTCGACGGTTTCCAAGTGATCCTGTTGTAGCTTTAACGGTGTAGAACTATCAGCAACACAAACTACTCGATGGAGTTCTGACGAAGCAGCCTTGCTCAGGAAATATTTTCGAAGTCCTTCAATTTCCTGGGACATACGGTTGGACAAATCAACAATTCCTCTACCCCCAAGATGTCGTGGCAGCTCTGTCCGTTCTATTGAGCTTTTGGGGTGATGTTTATTGTGTTTAGTCAGCATCGTTCTTATTTTTCTCTGTAGTGCTGCTAAATCGGTGGTCGTCCAAGAGATGATACCGAATGAATAGCTCAGCGCCGAGCAAGCGTAGGTGTTAATCGCTTTAATCAGATTCTTGCGGTTAAGACCAGTTCTCATTATCCTTCTCAATCTTCGGGTGAACTCCTCCGTTAATTCTTTCTTCATCTGGGTCTGATTGATTTTTCTTGCCTGTTTTATGCCTAGATACTTGTATGTGTCTCCTTCCTTCAATGCTTCAATTTCTGCACCTTCCTTGAGTTTGAACGTACCATCTTCTATTTTCCTTCTCGTTATGTTGAGCAGTCGACATTTTTCTAATCCAAACTTCATTTTGATGTCTTCCGAAAATCCTTCCACCATTTTCAGCATCTGTTGCATTTGTTTTTTGGTAGATGCGAAGAGTTTCAAATCGTCCATGTAAAGTAGATGATTCAGTTTCATCATAGTTCTACTGCCCCTTTTGATGGAAAATCCGTAGTCCGTAGAATTCAATCTATGAGACGAGGGATTCAGGGCCATGCAGAACCACAGAGGGCTCAGCGAGTCTCCCTGGAAAATTCCGCGTCTTATTGGAATAGGTCCTGTTGTAATGGAGCAATCTGTTGCTTTCATTTGAAGACTAGTACGCCAGGTTGACATGGCGTTTTTCAGGAACTTAACAATATTGGGATCCACCTTGTAAATCTTCAAGATCGTCAAGAGCCATTCGTGGGGTATAGAATCGAATGCTTTTTTGTAGTCTATGTACGCAGCGTAAAGATTCCTCCGCTTGGAGAACGCTAATATATTATTATTATTATTATTATAATCACAAACGCACTGAAATTTGATTCTGAATGCAGTCAAGAAAATCTAGACGAACTGAATTACATAATTTCTACTAGGATGAATACTACTTCACTGCGAAATACGCAATCGATTGTGTGAAGGTAATACCTACTTGGGTGGTAAAAATTTTATCCATTTGAAAATCATGTTTTTTAGTTTTTTTAGTTCAACTATCTATCCAGCACATCACTGGAGTTCACAGGCACGGAGTACAAAAATAGACACGATGCTGTTGCCAAGATTCTTCACCAAGAATTGGCAATACATATAATAACAACTTCTAACGTCAAAAAAGGTTCCCAATTACAATTACCATCCGGATGCTATGTTGGAGAATGAACATCACAAGCTCTACTAGAATCGCACGTTTCTCACAGATCGAAAAATAACTCACAATAGACTTGCAGTGGTACCACGATCGATCGACAATCTATCGACAACATATCGATGTCGAATTCGATGAACCGTTGTCGGCAATCTAATTACACCCGATAGTTTTCGTGTTAACAAGATGTTCGTACAGAGAATACTGATCATCTTTGGTACAAATTCTCAACTATTCGACTTAAATATAAGGCAGGAAAAAAGGGGAAAAACGGGATTATTGTCGAGTCGTGCGCTTGTCGTGAGCTTGTAGTACGTGGGCTGATCTCATATTGCTAAATAAGGATGAGAACAGAGCACTATTCATCGACGTTGCGATTCCAAATAATAACAATCTTCTAGATAGACACACCGAAAAAATGTCAAAATACAAAGATCTAGAGGAACAAACCAGGAGACAGTGGAAGCTGAAAGATATCAAGACCATCCCTATTGTCATATCATCTACAGGCCTGATAACAAAGAAACTAACAGAGAACTTGAGGAAACTTCAGATGGACGAAAATATCTATAGTCATGCAGAAGGCGGTACTGCTGGGAACGGCGAGAACTGTACGCAAGTACATGGGAAATTCAGAGGAACACCGTCTGCTTCGACAGGAAGTGCGGGTGGATCAGGAATCCAATCGACAGCAAGGAGCCGAGGAGCTGCCGGACCCAACCACCAACACGAGCCCGAAAACCTGGCAAGGGCTCCAACAGAGCTCAATCTTTTTGATATCTGAGATATCTGGGATAAGTGAATGTTCCTCTCGATATGAGTGTGAAAGCCGCAAGGCTAGTCATAATAATAATACTAATAATTGATTGATGATGATGAAAAACTTCATCAGTGTATTTATCAGAAATAGAAGTAGTCCAAGATGAGTACGAGTACCTACCTTGACCCACCCATGACAAAACAAATTTTGAATCAGCGATAAACTGTACAAAATGGACAATCACCAATGAATTTTTGTCAGATATTTGAATTCGAGTTACACTGCAGGGTGTTCCAATAGTGCCGTCAATTAATGCAATAATTTCTTACTCTGGGTCTGATGACCATACTAAAAGTAAATTTGGTTGTTTCGCGCCCTAGGGCTTCTAGTTCAGACAGACAAAAAAGTTTAAGGATTTGTCGATCTCGATTTTTGAGCCAACTTTATGAGTGAAAAACCGTATTTCATTACATTAATCTATTCAACACGTTGACTGTCCCATGCATCACATATGATTCATAAAGATTTTCGCCATGAGTCGTCTGTGATTCATTGATTCATTTAACGTTCAAGATAAATATGGTTACTTTTCATGAACGCTGCAGTGTGGTCGGTTCATATGGGCTGGACGTCTTGTAGAAATATGTATTATGTATTGATAACCTCAATCATAATTAATCATACATGATTCAAGAAACATCAGCATCAAGCCTTCCATTGGACTTGAAAATTTTGAACATGAACAGTTCCTTAAATGGCTGCAGAATTAATTTTTTCATAGAATATTTTATCACTCAAAAGCAACCCTTATCTTGGGATAAATGTGTTGGACGTGGGGGGTGAAAAAAAAAATCAGAATGGGGACAGTCAGCGTGTTAAGAGATATGAGCAAATTTTGATACAAGATCAATTTCTAAAATGTATTATAGTACCTAATATCTTCTATTCCGTGATATAGGTATCCAGAAACCTATACTCTAGACAGTTTTTTCACTGAAAATATGTTAGAAAACTGAGGGATATGAGTTCTTTGGAGTGTTCAAAATGAGAAAAAGGATTGATGATTTATTATTGAAAAGTTATTATTCAGCTCATTTCAAATGGAATGTTTCTTTTATGTTTGAATCGGTAACCATAGCCTACTAGAGTAAGAACTTCTAGTAGGCTATGAGGGAACAAATTCTGTTATCTTCGAAAAATTATTGAGGTCTATTCTGCCTAATGGAGATGTTAGATTAACGGCCGTTTTCAATAATCCTTTCTATCCATTAATTCAGTTACTGAAGATAGAAAATGCATGTGATTTCGTTTCTATGATCTATCTGTATTTTAGAATGGTTACCAATGGATAGTAATCGTCAGTAAGTGAAACGATGGATAGATATATTGAAAACGTCCGTTACATTCATATTATTTATATTATTATATCAAAGAGAAAGATGAAAGAATCAAAGAGAGTTGATACTCTTATTTGATTAGCAATCACAGAACACTAATGACTAATAATGTGAAATTTCTATTTTGATATCATCACCAAAAAAGAGCTTCAATGATTTGACATCAGATGACAATGATGACATATGACATTGAAGTATCAACGGCAGAAAGAAGCAAAGTATAAACAAAAATTATCGGTTAATGAATAATCAACCAACGTTATAAATTCACCCAAATGTTCCTATTTTCAATATTTTTGAAAATACTTCCTGCAACTATCTAAAAATTTTGTCGTTATGGTGAGCATAATAAGAAGTGTCAATAGAAATTCAGGGGTAAGTAAGAAAATATACTTATTTTTATTATTTTGTTGTTTTGCTGTGAAGGTGGGATTTCGTTTGAAAAAATACGGAAGCACTAAATGTGGGACCCTGTTATCAGGGTGCAACTTTTTTTAGTGATTCAGATATGATGGACTCCCGCGAATTGCAGCCAATACTTGAACATTATGGGACATTTAAACCACTCAAGACTGTGCCAGCTTTTACTGTACATCTACTTTACACTCTTGGCTTAGAAATAATGGCGATAATTTATGCAATCATTCATCCCGATGAGAAACATAGATGTATGGAATACTTCGTAATCATATATGCTCATATTGGACTGTGGTTTCTGACACTGGTGAGTTGATTTGAGGTAACAAAATTGATATTTCAATAATAAAGTAAAGACTTCCAGTGAATGTTAATTTTGCAGTTACTTAGGCCAGTTTGTACAGTTCAAATTCAAGCCCAGTTTCATTGAAGCTAGCTCAAACAGTCCAAATTGTACGGAATTGTCAAAGTTGAGGGCTCAAACTCAGCTTGAACTTGAACTGTACAACTGTACATAAGTAGTATTGAATGGTTCACCTTGATTTTTAACAGCAATAAAAAAGCATCTAAGCATTTGATTATTTATTATGCATTTTTTTCAGTTATTGGATCAAATAGCCCGTATGAAGCATTTTGAGTTACGAATAAATGGTTATCTAGACTTTTATAACAAAATACGTATCCAACACCGACTTCCATTTTATGTTGTCAGTTTATGGAATGCTGTTATTATGCTCATCCAGACAATTATGCAGCATTTTTATCCAGATCATTTTGAACAGGAATGTTTGAAAGGAGGTGTATTATCTCCAATAAGTTACCTGTGCGCATTCATAACTGTGGAGTTTCTTGTAATAGCAGGAGTCAACATAGATTATATAGGTGAAATATTTATTATTATTTGCTCTTTCTAGTGAATATCTAGTGCTACACCGGAGCATTTTTCCAAATTTATGATTTATGAATCACTAAAATATGAATTCTAATATAGAGAGTGTATTGAACAGTCAGTGCAGTTTCTAAAAATATTTCATGACATGAAAGAAATTTCTTGTCAAGAATTCCTTCTTCAGACTTATTTAAACTAAACCCTTTTCAATATTTGAAGTGTTATCACTGGTTGATTGAGATTTGTCTGATTGTAATGACAATGTTTATTGAAACAGATTTTTTATTCGGTTCAGTGCTACAAAGTTAGGACTGAGCTGATATAATATATTATTGTGATTTCAACTTTATTCTGATTTAATCAGGCAAAGCATTTAAATTTTATTTTTCTGATTCAACAGTGAAAGTTCGAAGATTTAACATGCAAAAAATGCCACCAGATGTGCAGAAAGAAGAATGGGCCTCTGCTTCAAATACCGATGGCCTGAATCAAGCAGAAATAGGATATAGACAATTGGGTGATAAATTTTATGATTTTGTTGAGAAGCAGGTTGGTAATATTTTATTCAGTTACTTTCACCTCACCTTCGTTAAATGTTGGGTTTTCTTATAATAACTATGTTTCATTTTTCAGGCTGATTTAATAAGGCATCTCAGAGACCACAATGAAAAACTGGCAGAAAAAATAGTATTGCTGAATGCCCAGTTGAAAAATCAAAATGCAGCTCAAAGTACCGCACAATAAAGCCAAAGTGAAAAATTCTCATATAGTACTGCAAAAAACGTTTGCTGTGTTTTAGTCCATAAAAATATTCTCTGAATTGTTGATTCAAGATTGATTAATCTGTTGTTTGTTTTACCATTTGATTTGATTTCAAGTATATATATTTTTTTACCTGGAAACATTTTATTCAATTGAATGTAAATAAAATCCTAATATTTTTTTATTTAGTTTTCATTATACAAATGTTCAAATACTGTTTATGAAAATAGTTTGAATACAGTTTTAACAGCATTTATGAATTGCTGAACTCTGAAGTTTTGGATTCCCAAAATATGTGAAAATATTACATATTATAAAAAAAAAGTTACTGGAAGCTAGAAATTTGGGAGCAAAATATTTTTGGTAACAAGTTTTATTGTTAATGTTATTTTTAACATTACACCCCTACTCTTTATTCCATTAAAGTTATCGATTCCACCAAAAATTCTTATTCCAATTTATCAATGAAAATTTATGTGTAAAGCCCGTTTGCAACAGCCGAGAATTCTCTACAAAATTATAGCAAGAAAACGGCAGAGATTATTTTGTACGCAACTGAACAGAGAATTCTACCGAAAGTGCGTATGTAACGGTACATAATTCACGGCGCATGAAATCTAGAGTAAATTTTCTAGAGAATTCTCGGCTGTTGCAAACGGGCTTTATGTTCGAAAAAATTCTTGAGTCGTCTGAAGACCATAGCGATATCGATTTTTTGTCCTTTTAATTAGGCTTAGATTTGACCAGAGACAGAAACTTCCCTTTCTTTATGGTGTTAACAATACCACTTTGTAGTTTGTCTTTTTAAAAATCAAGGAGGTGCAATAAGAGATTGGGACCAAAGAGTATATAGAGTTATAATCTTTGATCGGGACATTTCAATTACGCCACGTCACAATAGCGCGCATTTACCTCGCAAAAAAAAATTAGGCGGTGCCGTGCAATGAATTTAAATCATTTAATTCTTATCTACTAACTTGTGACAGTATTTACTAGATAAAATAGCACATTTGAAGCCAGAGACAACCTGACTGGTTGAAGATATTTTGAATTGTTTTCTTACAAATACGTCTAGGGTACGCCACTATGCTAAAGCAGTAAAGCACCCTTCCTCAACTCCATTGAGCTTAAAAACCCTTTCTCACAGATTACAGAGTAGTGTTCTCTCTTGAGTTCAATGTTCAATGCTCAACTCGGAATCTGCTCAACTTCCTTAACTATGACGGCCATTTTGGAACTCATTTCACTTTTTGACTATTTTTAACAAGTTGATACGGCAGGCTCCACCCTCGATGCTACTGATTACTGATTACTGATTGCTGGGTGTGTTGGACGGACTAACCCAAACCTGCCACCGCGACCAACGGTCTATTGTAGCACACAAGCATGCTCAAAGAGCTAAATCCCTCCCTCTAGTCCCATCCTACCCAAAAAGGAGATGATGTCGGAGGGGGAGTGATTCTTGAGTTCCTCTAGGATCATCTTCGGAGAGCCGAAAACTCCGAGTCTGACCCTGTCTGCCGCCGAGCAGTCACAGAGGATATGCTCAATTGTTTCGTCTTCCTCTAAGCAGAGTCTGCAGAGTGGGTGTTCGAAATTCGAACATTATTCTAAAAAATAATCAAGTTCAATAATATGGAAAATTCCATCTGAATTATTCACAAAACTGGGTCACGCCGAGCGAGCCGTCGATCTACCGAATTCTGCTGACTGGCTAGAAACAATTGATGCAACCGGGGACTCCGTCAGTGCAGTGATACCAAATATGGCAATGTTATTTCTATCGTCATTATTCAATTTAGTATATAAGCTTAGACTGTAATTAATAAAATCATCATTCATCTTTAGTTTGATCAATATACCTCTTGGGCAACTGTGGAGTTAAGACAATCCCTTGAACGTTCTGAGTCTGGTCGTTCAGTTGCCCTAAAAACTTCAAGCAAGTGTTGTTTCAATCAAAGAAACAACATTTTTTGGTCCTTCGAGCCGGATCGAGAGAAAGGATTTACGACCCTAATCTCGATCAAATCATCAACGCCTGTGGGGAAGCCTTCCAGAGCCAAATCCAGCGCCAGCAGAAGCCCTCCAGAGCCAACAACAGCATCCGTGAAGAAGCCATCCAGCGCCAAATCCGAGCCCGTGAACAAGCCTTCCGGAAAATCAAAAATTCAAAAAAGCCAGGGAACACACCGAGTCCACTGGAAAAAATAAGAACTAAGGATTTACAACCCTTATCTCAATTAAATCATCAACGCCTGTGGGGAAGCCTTCCAGAGCCAAATCCAGCGCCAGCAGAAGCCCTCCAGAGCCAACAACAGCATCCGTGAAGAAGCCATCAAGCGCCAAATCCGAGCCCGTGAACAAGCCTTCCGGATCAAAAATTCAAAAAAGCCAGGGAACACAACGAGTCCACTGGAAAAAATGAGAGCTAAGGATTTACGACCCTAATCTCAATCAAATCATCAACGCCTGTGGGGAAGTCTTCCAGAGCCAAATCCAGCGCCTGCAGAAGCCCTCCAGAGCCAACAACAGCATCCGTGAAGAAGCCATCCAGCGCCAAATCCGAGCCCGTGAACAAGCCTTCCGGATCAAAAATTCAAAGAACCAGAGATGAATGAAACAAGACTTCTGGAAGATCTCTCCAGATTGCAACAAAGGAGCAAATGGACGGATAGAAAAGAAAACATGAAAATAGGAGATATTGTACTAGTCAAACAGGACAACATTAATCCCAACCATTGGCCCTTGGGAAGAGTGACGCAGTGTCACCCAGGAAACGACGGATTTGTGAGAGTGGCTTCGTAGCCACTCTCACAAATCCGTCGATGCAAAGATGGGAAAGAGATCAGAAGACCTATAACCAAAATCTGTATACTCCCGGTCGAGCAAGAAGAAAGAAGAAACGATAAGACTAACAAAGTCGGACCTTCCTCGAAAAATAAAGAATTCCAGACGAGAGACCAACTCCGGACGTCAGCACCAATTCATGACCATGCCCAATAAAGCACTCGATCGAGTGTCACACAAGTTAGAAATAGGAAATTAGGAAATAGGACAATAGAAGTAACAGATTACCAACACTGGAGCTCCAACATCATAGCCTGCAGCATTTCGGCCTTGGGAGTAATGTTCGAAATTCGAACATTATTCTAAAAAATAATCAAGTTCAATAATATGGAAAATTCCATCTGAATTATTCACAAAACTGGGTCACGCCGAGCGAGCCGTCGATCTACCGAATTCTGCTGACTGGCTAGAAACAATTGATGCAACCGGGGACTCCGTCAGTGCAGTGATACCAAATATGGCAATGTTATTTCTATCGTCATTATTCAATTTAGTATATAAGCTTAGACTGTAATTAATAAAATCATCATTCATCTTCAGTTTGATCAGCATACCTCTTGGGCAACTGTGGAGTTAAGACATTCCCTTGAACGTTCTGAGTCTGGTCGTTCAGTTGCCCTAAAAACTTCAAGCAAGTGTTGTTTCAACCAAAGAAACAACAGTGGGTCATTGACGATTTTGAGTTTTTTGAGGTGGGCTCTGAGTCTGCAGTGTCCTGTAAAAACCGCTATTATGGATCTCAGATTAGTTCTAGAAAATTCTAGCCAGCGACTGGTGTATGGGCTGGGAGGCACTGAAATAGCCCTATGCGAGTGACGAAATCCAGGACGGTTGCGCCAGTGCTCCAGGACCTTTTGCCTTATCCAGCTGTTGTTTCGGTCCCTGATTAAGGAATTAGGAATTCCTATACTGGGTTCCGGGCCAATAAGCGTTGATGTCGCGCCTTCTCTGGCCAGAGCATCCGATACATCGTTGCCACTGAAGCCAGAGTGTCCAGGTATCCAAATCAGTTGCAGTCTGTTTAAACTTCCCAATTTGGTGAGTTTAGATCTGCATTCAAATACCTGTGCCGAGTTGCATTTGTCTGCCGCGAGAGATTTGATCGCAGCTTGACTATCCGTAAGGATTTTTATCGATCTGCCCGCCCAGCCACTGTCAAGTAAATGGCCTGCGCACAGATCAATGGCGAAGATTTCTGCCTGAAAAGCTGTCGCCGACTTTCCCAGACTAGCACTGAGTTTGGTCAGCGGTCTACGGCTGTAGACTCCGGCTCCAGATCCCTGACTGGTTCTGGAGCCATCAGTAAATCAGCAAGGTCCTTGTAAATAGAAATCCTTGTGATGGAGCCATTCGTCTCTGCTTGGAATCAGAGAAACGAATGTTCCCTCGGTGCTGGTTCTTGTGATTATTTGATCAGTTCTCATGCCCATCAACTCGTCAGCCTCCAGTTGGGCCGACAGACGACTGGGCACGAAAGTGAGTTTGTCAGGCTCGTTTACGGTAAGGTGGTGGAGCCTGTGGGTTGCTAGTCTTGCCTCTCCCTGGACAAAAATGTGAAGGGGAGGGAGGTCTAATAGCATCTCCATGGACGAAGTTGGAGTAGAGCGGAATGCCCCCGAAATCATGAGGCAAGCCGTTCTTTGGAGTTTGGTAAGTTTGTTTTGGGTTAGAACGCGTTCAGTGCAGGACCACCAGGCGACACAGCCATAGGTGATCAATGGTCTGATCACCGTGACGTATAGCCAGCGGAGCTGCTTCGGCGCTATCCCCCATGTCCTTCCACAGATCCTTTGGCAGGCCCATAGGGAGTGCCTGGCTTTGTGGACGACTTTTTCCACATGGGAGTTCCATAGAAGCTTCCTATCCAGGGTAATGCCTAGATATTTGGCCTCCTCTACGAGTGGAATGGTCTTACCGTAGAGAGTTGGAGGAAAGATTTGAAATTTCCTTCTCCTGGTAAAGGGGACAATCAGGGTCTTGGAGGGGTTCACCCCTAACTGCTCCCCATCACACCAACCCTGAATTACTGTTAGTGTTTCCTGAAGAGCATCTGAGATGGTTACATCGTCATTGCCCGCCAGTAAAACAACTATGTCGTCAGCGTAAGCCTGAACATATACGTCAAGCGAGCTGATAATTGCAATTAGATCATCAACCAGAAGTGACCAGAAAAGGGGTGATAGTACACCTCCTTGCGGACAACCTCTGCCTGCTTTGAATCTAAGTGCTTCGCCACAAAGCGTGGTTATGATGTTTCTGGAGCTCAGCATTGTGCTGATCCAATTCGATATGGTAGGAGGGACACCTCTAACCTTGGCAGCCCTCACTAGAGATTCAGTAAGGGCAGCATTAAAGGCTCCCTCAATGTCCAGAAAGGCAGCCACTGAAATCTCCCTGGAGTTGAGAGATTCATTGATCCTGCCGACAAGATTATTGAGGGCAAGATCTGTGGATTTGCCTTTCTGGTAGGCATACTGATGAGCACTCAGGGGATGCTTCCGTAGAATCACCTCTCTGACGTGCTCGTCTAGTATCTTTTCAAGAGTTTTCATCACGAACGAAATTAAACTGATCGGTCGGAATGATTTAGGCTGTGAGTCTGTTTTTCCCGCCTTGGGAATATAAACGACTTTGACCTTCCTCCAGTTGGATGGTATAAAATTCCATGCCAAACTGGATCTGAAGTGCCTAATGAGGTAAGACATTAAGCATTCCAGTCCGTGCTGAAGTAGAGCTGGAAATATTTCATCGTCACCTGGCGCTTTGTATGGGAGAAAGGATAAAACTGCCCTTCTCACCGCGCTCGCAGTGACAAGTTTGTTGACAAATTTCCAGCATTCCTTGCTGGGTCGCTTGAGGCGACTGGTGAAGTTACCTTCTTCCGCAGATGCGGAATCAATCAGCACGTGATCCGGAAAGTGTGTGTCAGCCATGATCTTAAGGGTTTCCGCCCCAGAGGCCGTATAGGTGCCATCTGATCTTTTAACAGATCCCAGCGTCAAAGACGGCTCTCTGGAGAGAATTTTATGGAGTCTTGTCCCGCTTGCAGCATCTTCGATGCTGCTGCAGAAGTTTTCCCAAGACTCCCTTTTGGCCTTCCTTACTTCCTTGTTGTACAAGGTGAGGATTTGACGATACACTTCCCACTCACCTGCTGATTTTGCTCGGTTAAATTTTTTCCGAACCTCTTTACGAAGTTTCTCTAATTTTGAGTTCCACCAAGATACTTTCCTATTGTCGGATTTCTTTCTTAGTGGACAGTTTTCATGATATGCCGAGACTATAGCTTGGCCAATTGAGTTGGCCAGCCTCTCTAGGTCTTCATGATTGTTAACGTTGACTTTGATGGATCTCAGATTCCGTTGCAGGGATAGTTTATAACCATCCCAGTCGGTTAATCTGGGATTGCGATATTCTTGAATGGGTTTACCGCCTAATTCAATGTTAAATTGAATATTTCTATGGTCTGAGCCAGAGGGCGTGTCAGAAACCCTCCAGTCAGTGATTTTAGTGCTCAGGTATTGCGAGCAGAGCGTGATGTCCAATACCTCAGCCCGATTTTTCGTAACAAAGGTTGGAACAGAGCCCCGATTCAATACAAAAAGCGCTTCTTCTAGAATGAAGTCAAATAAGTGCTCACCTCTTTCGTTGATGTCCGTGCTACCCCACGTAGTGTGATGGGAGTTGGCATCGCAAGCAACGAGGAGTTGAAGGTTTTTCCTCCTGCAGAAGGCAACTAATTTTCGCACTTCATTTGGCGGGGGGAACATGGTATCACCAGGGAAGTAGGCAGAACAGATGACCAGTTCTTTAGTGCCCGTTTCCATGGGAAGTTTTACCAGGATGGATGTTACATCTCTGGAACAGAATCCTGTAAGTACAAAAATGTCAATAGTGTTCCTGACAAAGATACAGGACCTGGGTGATTCCCCAGATCCAAGTGATATTACCTTGCCAGGAAGGTTACTGAGGCCGTTGATTCTGCCTCGGGAAGTAACCCAAGGTTCCTGGATGAGGGCGATATCTATCCTGTCGTCCAGGATTCGTTTTCCAAGGAGGTAGGATCCAGCCTTGGAATGTTGCACATTAGCCTGCAGGCATTTGAAGAGCCGCGCCATCACTAGATGTTGCGGCTTACTTCTTTCTTCCCACCGCCGGCCCCTTCCTGGCCGTTTTACCAGCCTTGGGAAGAGCCCCGGTGGGAAGGGACGCCTGCGGCGCTTTGCTCGTCGAGGGAGCAGAGTTAGACCTCTCTCCCTCAGCGAGCTCACCTTTGGAGGTGCCAGCGGAGGTGGAGGGATTGGCCCCTCCTTCCTCTTTCTTTGTTTGGGTGTCCGACTCTTTGTCGGCACCCATGCCCTTTTCTTTGGCCCGGAAGGTAACCCTCCCGAAACCATAGTAGGGCATCATGTTCAGGGCTTTGAGCCTAGACATGGAGCTCTCATCTACAGAGAAGGTCCATGTCCGGCCCGGCCCTGAAACCTGGTGGTGTAACACCGCCCAGCTCTCTGCTTCCAGGTCTGGGTTCATCACACTCAGACCTGTCAGCACCTCATCCTGTGAGGGTCGATCTCCTAGTGGAGGATCAGGGATGTATGCTACGCATACGTAGGGCTTTGGCAGCTCCGTTCCCTGAACGATGCGGAGGTTGGCCCCATCCCATGGCTTGATCTGCAACAAGCAGTTTTCAAGCCACGAGACGGTAGCCTCGTCCGCGCATCTAATCATAAGCCAACCCGGCTTATGAGTACAGCTCAAGAAGCGGATTCCCGCTCCCTTTTCCTCCTTCCTGAGGGTATGCCTCAGGATGGCGCCCTGGAGCAGGTCCAGCTGCTCAGCTGACAGATTGGCTTCAGGGTCCCTGTCGACAATGCCGACCTTGATCCCTTCCACCATCTCCTTATAGGTCACCCCCTTGCTGACCGTTCCCCCAGGACAGTGCTTTTTCGCACTGGCGCTAGGAGTACTGCCATCAGAGCGCAACCTCTTCGGAGTTTTGGCAGCAGGTGTTGGGAGGTTCGGTTCCCTCTCCTTTGCTGCTGCCTTTTCGGCGCCTTCACGGAGTACTGTCGCAAGTGCCGACTTGTAGTCGGCACCCGATTTCAGTAGCCGTTTCAGGTGCCTTTTGGCTGCTCCCGCCATTCGCCTGCGTTTGGAGGTGAGATTCATCAACCTCCTTAGCGACTACAGCGATTGCAGCCTCGGGGATACCCTCCCCTTGTGCGGTTCCGGATTTCTCCTCCGCGCCTAGGGTTGGGTTTGTAATGGCAGAATCAGGTTTCACCTTCACCCCGATTTCTGCACATTCCTCTTTCGAGGTTTCGGTCGTCGAGATAGGATTGATCCCCGTCTCGACTGGTTTTGTGTTTTGGTTTTGTTCTACGGTATCCATAAGCGGTCCCACGAGAAGGGAAGAAATAAATGTCCGCCAGGGCAGTGCTCCCTTACCCTGGTAAGCCATATTGAAACCGGAGGGCGGCAGGTGTCCGGAGTTCGCCTATTAGGAACTCATCTTAACCCAATGAGCTACTCAAAAGAGGAAGTTCTTCGGCATAGGATGTTCCACCTTGAACTAGGGGGTTTTTGATGAGGTTGTCTCCTCTCGATCCGGCCAATTAAGGCAAGATCCCCCGCAAACAAGTTTGCATGGTTTGTCAACTGCCGCCAGTCCTTGACTGTCCGGTTAAGTTGGCGCCGTTAATCCTGTGCAGGCCCTTAGCCACGACACTACAGCTGGGCAGGAGGGCAGGAGAAGTTGGTCCGCGGTGGGATTTTGGAAGGCTACCAGTAGTGTTTTTAAGACTACGAGCCAACTTATAGTCCCACAGTCCTCAGCTTCATTTGTAATCATTAGCAGAAGGACCCCTCCTATCCGCCACCTGGAGACGCGCCTGGTTGGTACTTCACCCCAATGGCCAGGACCCTCGATGCTATCCTTTCGTCAATTTCATGGCACACCCACAAATTCTGATATTTTCTGGCCGCCCTAGGCCCGGTCTGCCACTGGTATGAAGTGAGTAAATTTTATCAGGATTCACCCTGTATTTCAATGACATAATAAAAAAAAATACATAAATTGTTCAACAGCCTCAAAACGTAAGTTTCCCCATTATATTAATTTTTATGTGTCTGATTATTGATTCAATACAATGTGGAAAAAGTGCTTCAATTGCATGAACAAGGGAAAGCTGATGTAATCTTTGATTATTGGAATAGTTATAAGGAGATGTCAATAACGATCATTTTTTCAGAGCCTCAGCCTCGAGCAGGTAGACGTTGTTATTTGTGATTGATGTGATGCAGAGCGACGATAAGTAATACGTTGTGCTATACAAAAATTGTTCCAGATTTAGATTTTTCTCCGTCTTCCATACTCGATTCATGGATTCATACAGAAGCGATCGCAGTCTATGAATTATATAGACGTCTCTACGTCTCTGTAATCAGAGGTTGTCTCTGTCTGTAAACCTTGTTCGCCTAAGATTTTGAGGCAGGGGTCAGCTTGTCTCAAGTTCAGTTCCAAAGTTAACTTTGCTAGTGAAAGAAGTAAATCATTTAAAAATATTTTTTCATAATAAAAGATATACTTAGTACATACAATATTAATATAAATCTCAATCACAAACCAGAAGGTCTTCTGCATGTCTCTTTTATGTCATGATTATTTTTAAGACGTCAGGATACAGGTCGATTTCGGAGATTTCAGTGTTTAAGTAACAACAAAATTCAACATATCTCGCGCGTGATGTACCTATACATATATTCAAATGTAGAAAACCTGACAGCCTATCCTTGTAGTTGGGGAGCCGACGATGCTATATCGGGATTTACTCGAGCGTCGTTGAGACCTAGTGGATTTTTAAGATTAGATGGTAGAAAGAAAAAAAGGTTTTATGATGTATGCATTTTCAGCAGTGGAGAAAGCGTCTGCAGGGTCTCAAAGATATAAAAAAAAATCGTCAGGTGTACATACTCGAGCGTGTCAGATTAAGATACTGTATGCTCTACGTATCTCTGATAATGAATTCATGCTTATCTGACAGTTTGCGCGGTGGGACTGGCCGTACGGAAGAGTTGAAAATGGTAAAAGGAAATGTTTTTTTCCAGCGTGTCAGATTTTTGGAGGATATGTTAATTGGACCCAAAGGAAGCAACTTTTCAAGGGACTGACAGTTTGGACGTGACGCAAGGTCACAGCGGTCCTTTGAAAATGTAAAAAAAAATCGTTACTTGTACATACTCCAGCGTGTCAGATTTTCAGATGGTTAATCTGGGTGTTGTAGACGTGTTGAACTATTAATCTGACACTAATCAGGGGGGGTTTTCTTAATCTGACACTTTGAAGATGATACAAATCCCTTTTTTTCGAATATTTCTCTCCCTGAACCTTTAATCGTTTTTATATTCATTATGAAAGTTGTAGATAATAACATTCTACACAACTATTGTCTGAAGCAATTTTACATACTCTTAACCGTTCTCGAGTTAGAAGGCGATATGGGCGAGAAGCTTAGCCACACATGCGAAAGGGCAAGGTCAATGTAGAATCCCAGTCATAGATTAAAGTTAATCTATGATCCCAGTCGAATCTACAATAATTGTCAAAATGACAAGGTATTTCTACGATGACAGTTTCGAAATTAGTCACGAAAATTTTAGTGTTGTCTGTGACTGAACCTTAGAATGTACTATTCATAGATAACCTACTATTTTCCAACGAGTGAATTTTCGCTTCAACATGTATCGCTAAACACCTCGCATTAATCGCCATATATCTCAAAAACGTTTGAACGTAGAAAAAATTGCTTGGGACAAAATTTGTAGAAAATGTTATGCTCTACAACTTTTATGATGAATGCGAAAAAGATTTGAAGCCCAGGGAAGGAGATAATTCAAAAAAACTGATTTTTGTGACATTTATGGCCAATTTTTATTGTTTCGGCTTGCCAAAACTGCCAGATTATATTTTTTCGAGAGCTTCAACTGCAACCGGCCATAAAAATCCCATAAAATTTAACGACCTTCCTCGTTCTTCGAAGACTTCATAGACAGCCATCTTTGTCTATCTCATCAAGATAATGCATTTGTTGTCCTTTTTTATCAAGGCATATTTCAGTCGATGTTGCCAGCTTGTTCATTTCTCACAAAACGCTTTAATGTTTAAATACCCATAATTATTTTTCATTTTTAACCCTCTAATACCCAAGTCCGCCTTGAGACTGGTTGCATATAAGTGGATACAAAATTATTCTGCCCATGTCCGCCTTCAGTATAGGTTCATTTTGTGAGAACAGGTGTTAATGTAAATTAGTTAACTATTTGCGAAAAAAAAGATGTAGATTACATAAGCTAATTTGAAACTATACGGAAATAATCATAAAAAAGGAAAAAAAACTTGGGCATTAGAGGGTTAAGTGCTTAAAATATTTTTTTTTGAGAAAGGTTGAAATGGTTTTTTCAAAATGTGACGTTTTAAAGATATTTCTTAAAAAATACATCATTTGCGTCAGAAGGAGTATTCCCTGTTGCATACAAATTAATCTCTGCCGTTTTCCTACCAAAATTTGGTAGAGAATTTTCCAGAGAATTCTCGGCTGTTACAAACGGGCATTATAACTATTTTATCCTGTTTGGTGTCTTTTGACCTTGACCTTGAACTGGTAATTTCAATGTCAAATGGGATTATATACTTGTGTCCTAAAACTCCTAAATAAAAAGGTCGGAAACCACCAATCGTTTATGCAAACAGCAATCGTGGAAACGGGCTTGATTCTCATTGAAATGCGTTATTCATTAGGTTTATGGTCTTTTTTAAAGAATTGAAGACTATGATCAGACGTTCTTTTGTGAAATAGATTTTTGTTGAATGGCGGTTTGGATTGTTTAGAAATGTTGAAAGGAATTGAGCAATTAAGTTCAATACACCTGCTAAGAGGACACGAGTAACATATTTATTTCTTCTAGATGTGCCGAAAACTAACATGCGAAAGGCTTTTTATTAGAATGGGACTCTGCACTTTATTAATACTTGTTGTTTTGTTTATGCCATTCCTATCAATTAGTTCAAGAATTATATACACAATATATTAGTATCATTGTAGAAGACTTTGGTTGTTGGCCTGTGTATTTTGCTGTAAATGAGTGACGGCCATGTGTGCCATTAGTTAGGCACCAATTTCTCATTTAAATTTTAATTTTCACTCTATATGAAAGAGAATGAGACCGTTTGGTTCATTTGTTCGCAATTAATAATTATTAAAATAATACCATACTATATCCATTTTATATTCCTACAAACTTATTTTCAACTGTTGCGAATAATGTTCCTTCTCAAGCGATCGCTTCCATATATTATCCGTCACAACATTATTGAGTGTTAAACTCATTAAACTATGCGTTTCAGAACTTCATTGATTAAACACTCTTCTCAATGGCCGTATTGCGTGTATCGTATTGAAACGAAACTGATAGAAAAAAATGAATCTCTTTTTCGATTCATTTCGAGATTCGAAAAACCAATAAAAAATCTATATCTATCATTTTCGTCAACTATAGGCCTTACTCCAAAACTACCGAAAATGAAACGATGGTACAGTAACAGCTCGTCTCTTCTTTCTAGGCGACCTTCGAAAGGTGTATCTGTCCAGTATTTTTAGCATCGACATTGAATTTCATGGGTAAAAGCGCTATAAATCCTACTCATGCAAACAACCTTAGGAAAATTCAGTACATCCGAAATAACTTTCTTCGATGTATATCATCAATATCACCATTACATAACAGTAGTTACTTCGGATAAAGTGAATCATTAAAAGCCCCACTTATTAATGGAGGTTTCAGTTTCTCATATCTGGAACGTTATTTTTTATGCAATTTTTGGTAATAACAAAGTAAGTACCTACTCATCTAAGATATGCTGATGTATAGCAGTTATAAATAGGTTGACTATTTCTGGTTTTGGAATTCATAATCTAAGCGAATGGAATGATATTCTTGGGTTCTTCATAAGTGGGATGATTCTGTTATTTCATTGAAGATTTGTTTTGATTCAAACATGGTTTTTGCATTTTTTCGACTTCATAGACATTCCCAAGTATCACGAATTAAACATTTGAAACCCCGCATAAAGGGACTCAATTTTTTTTCGCATAGTAGGCACAACGCTGAGATCGATCGTTATCTGCCATTCAGTTCGTTCACTTTCTTTTTGAAAAGTATAGTTTGCGATTTTCGCAAAAGCTAAAGCGATTTGGCTCGTTCCAGAATCGCATCTTTTTAATTTGTTACGTCATACCGTCCAATCAGAGCGCAGATCTACGTCTATCTACGAATCAGAGCAAAGTCTGCTCGCTCTCTTTCCTCCGAGATGTAATTCTGGAACTCTACAATTTTAAGTTCGGAAAATACCCAATTGACAATGAATGCGCACTGCACCACCTAAAAAAAATGATGATGATTTCCCGACTAACCCTTTAATAATTTCGCGGGAAAATCCGACAAATTTTCGTGATATTACAGTATTACACTGCACAGAAATGTAATTTAAGATCTTTAAAAACTTAACTACTTTTTAGACTTGCATCAAAACTTTAAGTATTGCTGTAAATATCATGTGGAGAGGCTTATGTTAGCGTATTACACACACACACACACACACACACACACACAAAATATGGTCCTCGTGACACTTTAGGGCTTAATTAAAAAAATATACCAGAAAGTCTATTTTTTTGTGGTTCATAGGTGGAATAATGGGCTATTGCAACTCATCTGGTGTTGTGTAGAATCAATTTTTGATTAATTGTCATTATGCGTTGAAAAGCCTTTCAACTTGAACAATTAGTGTGTTGTTTAAAGAAAGTCCGACAAGAAGTTGCTAACCGTCTCGTCCGTCTCCGGGTTTTGCAAAGTGTAGTTAGTAGAGCGTAGAACCAAAGAGTAACAACTCTTTGGTAGAACCGCTGTCGTACTAGTGGAAGTGCTGCATCATAATACACATGGGGGTGGAGGGGCAGGTGCCATAATCTTTGCATAAGGTAGGCTTATACAGTTAACATCACGAAGATATCCTTTATTCCCAGCATACTGAGCATACCGTCCCGAATTAAAAGCTCATTCCGGTAAACTACCGATAGTATATATAAATCTCATACAAAATGAAAAGAAATGACGCTTCAGAAGATAACATAAAAAAAGAGAAACAAAATTCAGCATTTCTATAAACATAAAAACTACAATAAGTGGTTTTAAAAAGAGTTTACACTCTCAGCGCAAACAACACTGTCTGGTAGTGAGTTCCACTTCGTGAACACGCGATTCGGCAAAAAACAAACTGCCTTGAATGAGTTCGAAACATTTCGTGGTAAAGTTCGAATTGGTGGCCACGAAGGTGGTTTTTATTTAGGATGAAGATGTTCTAGATGTCTAGATTGCCACCAATAAAACCATGCAGAATCCGGTAAGTCACTATATAAGATCACCACGTATCCTTCGATCACTTAGTCAAGCTCAAAAATTTTAAGTCTATCTTCTTAAGAAGGGCGAATTATCCAAAAGGTTTATACTCGTGGTAGAACGCTGCACACCTACCAAACGATGATGGTCAGAGATCAGATCAGGATACCGTGCAGGGCCAGTGTGTTCCAGTATTGGTCGAACGTAGGTGATGTAAAGCTGCCTGCATGTATCGACTGAGCATCTAGGGAAGACTTTATTTATTAAGTATGATATTTTGCTGCACTTAAAGGATATACTGCTAACATGGGCTAACCAGTTGATCACACATCCTTAGTGATCAACATCCCGAGATAGATATGCTGTAGTGGACATTTGCCATCAATCAGATATCGATTCCTTGGATTGAGTCTCCTAAGCTGAATAACCCTACAGTTGTCCACGTTCACATGGAGAAGCCACCTTTGGCACTATTGGCTTACTTGGATTTTGAAGAACTTGAGAAAAGCGTGCATCATAAAAGAGCTCGATGTCATCAGAATGTTGGGAGCAGAAGGACAAGGACAATCGGGGCAGGTCTGATATGTCGCAAAAAACAGAATGGGGCCCAAAGCAGAACCCTGAGGCACCCCACTGACGACAGGTGCGAAGTAAGATAACGGGTCACTAACCCTAACGTCCCTAACCGAAAAATATCTCCCAACAACAATCGAACCACTCTCGATGGGCTTGGTCCAATTTGAGGTCAAGAAGATCAGCCAGGCAGCCTTGATTTAGTAAGGAGCAGCAGAGAGTAAAATATCGTTGGGCTGTCGAATCGAACATGAGAACTGGAATACGCATAGATGGCGATCGTGCCTGTAATCATAGATGTCCAGATTTCGTTTGTATCAGTCTGATGGGCGAGACCCCGGTAACGGGGTCAACGGTATAAAGAACATTTCATGACGCCAACAACTCTTTTCCTTAGTAGCACCCTGTCTTCGGTGGTTTTATTGTAGAACCTTTTTAAGCCTGCAGACTTCACCAGGTAGACTCTTTACAAAGAGTACCAACTCTTTGCTCTTTATGTTATGATTGTTGTGAATTTCTCTTCTATGTTGTCGCTTTAAGAATTTTCAAATACCGCATAGAAAAGAAATACATTTCATCAACCGAATGGGTTGGACAATGTCACAACAATTACACCGATTACCTGACCCACCAAGTCATTACAACAGTTCGTCGATGTTTTGATGGATATTTGGCAAAACTTTCCTCAAACTTTCATTCATAACCTCCTTGACACAATGCCCAATAGAGTCTAGTTCTATGAAGAACTAGAGGAGTCCCCATCCGATATTAAACCTTGATTTGAAGGTGATTTCAAGAGATAACCTTCTTTAATCCTGCAGACTATTCATTTTGTTCAGGTAGACTATTCATTTTGTTCATTTTTGTATTCTGTATTCTCGCTCTAAAGCAGTCTTGCTTATTGTTGAAGATTAACCGTATGTAGACACCTAATTGAATACATCAGTAATAAACATAATCGTTTTTCTTTCCTTTTATAATATATATTATTACACGTAGGTACGCAAATTATCTACTTCAACTTTTGCGCAGTGTATTTACGATACAAGTCAGCAAATATTTTTCACTCATTCTAGAAGAGAAAGACCAAGAGTGCTGGGCTAACTTGTTTCTCCATTTTCGGTTGTCCAGTAGATTAGAGGACATAAATTTGGAGATTATATAACCTCAAGATAAGACGAAAAGTTTCCATGGAGGCATGTCCAGAAACGCTTCGTTGAAGACGTACCCAATAGTTTTGATAATTCATCATTAAAAGTCATTTCAAACAATCCAAGTTCTTAAAAACTTCACTTTAACGTTAAAAATTTGTGCAGTAAAACTGTCTACGCGAAAATTTAAAGCACACGCCACAGTTTAGTTTGTTGTGGACTTTTCAAATATTGAAACAGATTTTCTAAATTTTGATTTACAGGGTGTTGTTTCTAAGATTCAAACGATTCTTAATTTTTTGTTAACCCAGACCGGGATTTTCCTTGCGGTTATTGCATGATATATTTGAGCTTTCAATAAGAAACACTTTCTGAAAAAATGAAGAAAATATACCTGTTGGTTCGTCTGATATGGCCCCAGGAAGAAACAGGTAAAATTCATGAAACATCCTGTATCTCGGAAACGAAAACATTAAGATTCAATGAATATGGTATCTCCAGAACCACCTCGGTGCCAACTATCCGCCTGTTAAGTATGTATTTCTTTTTCCCAATGAAACACCCTGTATAATTCTCATGTTTGCAGAGCCTCAGAAACTTTCTCAGCTGTGGCTTTGGGATAATAGAATAGAAATGGTGTTCTGGAGATATGGGCTTTTTTCAAATGTACTTCATTCTTCCCCACCTGAAAAAGCTGATCAGCTGTTGCACAAATATTATTAGATTTCTTGCGCTTAGGACAACTCACATTAGTTCGGACTCTAAACACATGTGTTCTGCTTGCATTTTCCTGTTTTTATCTTAAATTTTGATATTCATTTTGAACTAGAATCGGCTGCAGAATTGCCAATGCTGAAAAAATGTTTATTCGTCGATGAAAACAGATTGTCGTGTCACACCAATTTTTCTTTCTTTTAAATTGAGTAGGAAAAAATTACACAATTTTGGCGATCGATTGTAGTTGAATCAAGATTTCGATCATTCGAAAGGCTATTTCCTCTTCTACAAACGAAGTAAGAACAAATTTTGTGTCTGATGCACTTTCTCAGTGATGATTGCGAAAAAAAACAAAAAAACTGCGAAAATTCAGAGGATTTTAGGTCCCTAAAAGTTAAGCTCTGACAGAAAATTGTCGCAAACTTCACTTTTCTCATATTTTAGATGCCCTTCGTCTTTTGAAAGCATTTCCAACTTGTTAGCGATTTTCAGGAAGCTCGTCTCTTTTTCGAGCTAATTTGCCTATGCTATGTATGATAAAAATTATGAGTGTTTTCATTGAGTAATAAACCCCCGAGTCAAAAAAAACACAATTTAATAGATTCAAACCAGAATGAGTTGGAGTTTAATACTTTCTGGTGTTTTCACAATTTTATATATTTTATGTGATTTTCCCTCTAAATCCGAATACAGAGACTTTAGCCTGTTATCCCGAAATCCTGAGATGAAAATGAAAATACGAGGATGTATTGATATCTAGTTAGCCTAGACAAGTTACATGCACAAAAAAAAATATTGCGTTATCATAGCAACGAACAATAACTCATTAGAAGTCAGTGTGAAGTTTGAGGTCGAAAAAATAAACCAGAGTTACGCAATAAATTAAAAGAAAGAAGATGTCCACCGAAATTGTGAAAATCGAAAAATTAGAGTATCCAGCCATCATCAAGTACCTGTATTTAAAAGGGTTACGAGGTAAGCAGATTTACGAAGATGTGCTTAATACCCTTAGTGATCAATGTCTTTCGTCTGCGACCGTGAAAAATTGGACAGCAAACTTCAAAAGAGGTAAATTTTCAATTGAATATGATGACCGATCGGGAAAGCCAGTTTCTGTGTCAGTCCCCGAAAATATCGATGCAGTTCATGACATGATTTTATCAGACCGTCGAATTGGGCTAAAACGGAAGCACTGAATATTTCATACGAACGCGTTCATCATAAAGTTCACGTCAATTTGGACATGAGAAAAATTGCTGCAAAATGGATCCTCAAATCTTGACCAAAAGCGTGCAAGGGTAGAAGCATCGAGTTCGATCAGTGTTCGATTTGAAAATGATGTAGACTTCTTGAACCGAATTGTTACTATGGATGAGACTTGGGTACATTTCTACGATCCAGAAACAAGGCAACAATCGATGGCGAGACTCTGGTTCTACAAGACCTACCAAGTTTCGTGTCCAAAAATTTGCTGGAAAAGTTTTTGCTTCAGTTTTTTGGGATTGCCATGGACTAATCATTATTGATTTTTTGTATAAGAGTAGGACAATAACCGGAGATTACTATTCGACATTACTGACCACTCTACGGCAAAAAATTAAAGAGGAAAGACTCGGAAAGCTATCCAAAGGTGTTTTGTTTTTGCAGGGGAACGCCCCTGCTAATAAATCTCAAGTTGCCATGCAAACAATTCGTGATTTAAGGTTTGAATTACTAGAACACCCTCATTATTCACCAGATTTGGCTCCATCGGACTATCATCTTTTTCCTCGACAGAAAAAAGTTTAGAAGGTCGTAAATTTTCTTCCAACGAGGAGGTAATAAAAGCTGTGGAGGTCTGGTTTGCAGGGCAAGAAGAAACTTTTTTTTTGAAAAATCTAGAGACGTTGCATGTTCGCTGTAATAAATGTATCCAATTAAGAGGAGAATATGTTGAGTAATTAAATATTTTGACATTGAAATTTTGTTTGGTTCTATAGTAGGCTAAGAATTTATTTCAAGTATTCGATTCCTTCACATTTGGAAAATCGGTTTAACTTTAGAATGGATCAACCTTGCGGTCTTTAAAACCAAGAAACCCGACAATTGCAGGAGTTCCGCATGGAAAATATCTCTCCGAATAAAATAAACACAACTCCCTTTCCAGGGATCGGAAAATTAATTGAATAAAGCTGATCGATCTGATATATCAGCGGGAGGTGGGTGAAGTAATGAAGCAATAAGCTTCCCGATATAATATAATAAAAACGAAAGGGAATCGGTCAGCTGTGCGTAAAAAGCGCATGTTCTGGGGATAACTGTACAAAAACCAATTGGCGAATGTTATTTGCACACCGCTACTTCTCCCTTCCGATCGGAAATTATTATGTTTCATCATAACGTTAGGTTAAGTGAAAAATAGAAGTGATGAATGCGTTTTTCTGCAGAAAATGGAGTTTCGTTCGGGAGGCACACTGAATTGCACGAAATAGTTCAGCATTCTGATGTAAACGTTTTTTTAACGTGAGTATTATATGAATTCTCATTTATTTTCTGCACAATGAAAAATTTCGGAAGCTTATCATATTTATGATACGCAAAAAACACGCCCAATTTTAATTCCCTTGCATTTCTCATTAAGTACTCCAGATTATATGGGCAAATTGAAATTGGAGAAATTGATGAAGGCATTGATCAAGGAGTATCTTATAAGAAGTATAATTTTCAGAATTATTTGAAAAATTTCAGTTCTAGGATGCAATAGAATTTTGCATAACGAACGGTGACTAGATTAATTCTGAAAATATCTCAGATGTGATGAAAAATAAGCAGTTCTCAATTTTTGTGGACGAGTTTACCGACATTTCTTTTCAGTCCTTGTTGTCCGATAAGTTTTGAACAATAATTACAGTTTCTGACTATTACGAAAAAATTGCAGTAGTCCCTAACATGTTCAAAATATAATTATAACAAAAGCCAAAAGCACACTAAAAGAAAATATTCAGAGTAGAGATGCACAAATATGTTTCAAACCTTAAAAATAGACTCGGTGTTATGGAGGGATTTTTCCTCCATCGGTTCCTAGGGACTCAAACTACGACTGTAAATATATAAATTATTAAAATTAATTTCAATACTGTTTTTAGTAGCGTGTGATTTTTTTTTTGAAGGGCTGTATCCTCGTCGAAAATAAAAATATCGGTTTATTCGACCAGTCCCTTCAGGTGAACCATAAAAATATTGTACTGTATTGAAGCCCCGTCGAGTAACCAACCGAAATTTTCGAGAGAAGGCATTTCGATATTCCGATATTTTATACAGGGTGTTTCATTGGGAAACGAAAATACTCAACAGGCGGATAGGTGGCACCGAGGTGGTTCTGGAAATACAACATTTATTGGCTCTTACTCTCTTCGTAGCCTAGATCCAGGATGTTTTATGAATTTTGCTCGTTTTTTTCTGAAGTCATAGCAGACGAACCACTTGGTATATTTTCTTCATATTTGGCAAACGTGTTTCATTATTCAAAGCTCATGCAATAACAGCGAGGAAAATCTAGGTCCAGTTTACCAAAAATTATGAATCGTTTGAATCCTTGAAACAACATCCTGTAAATCGAAATTTTGAAAAGACCACAAAAAACTGAACTGCCTTTTTCGCATGCAAAAAAGTTATAGATGAACGACAATTTGCGTTCTTACTATTAGGAGGAAAATATTTTCATGTTAATTTTGAAAAAATCATTATTGGGAATTATGAACTATGGATTCCTCCTCCTAATGAAGCCATTTTTGAATTATCATCAGTGATAAATACACTGCTCAACAATTGATACTGATCACTAACCTTTCATGAATTTATTTCAGGAATATTAGCTTTAAGATATTTATTTTGATCGGATACGAGTGTCTAGTTGATATTCTTGTAGAAAAAAAATTTCAATTCAAAAATGAGAAATTCTAGACTTGAGTAACAGAGAAGAATTGAATAAAGGGAAATTTTTTTTACATTTTTAATCTTTCATAAAATAATTATACAGGGTGTCCGAAATTCGATGGTAACTGAGAGCATCTAGAAAACCATAACTCTTCGTTGCTTTGTTCTCGAGTTACAGGGCGTTACTGACTATGATATCGCTACTTATTTAAAATGTTTTCTGTTCGAGAAAATGGACCTAGTTCAGTGCTTTTTGGTGTTCGTCCTATATTATTTTTCTCTCAAATTTCGATTTACTTCATGTACCTACATCCTAAAGGATGTATTTCATAAATGAAATTAAAACTTTCAGATTATTTGTCCTTCCTATATGATATTATCTTTATTGAAGATGACTTATTTATTGAAATTATACAATAGGCACAAAATGAATTAAATTTATAAATAACTGAAAAATATTTAAATACGAGATGTCCCACTTCAAGAAGTCAAAAACTCAAAATCTTTGAAACGGGTACCATTTTTGAAAAATCGGCTTTTCGACAAATCTGCGACCAAAAACTGCGTTGAAAAATATAATCAAATTAAAAAACGCCAACTCTTTCCTATATCTCTAAAATGATGATTAATTTCTATGATCCGTCATGAGGTTCACATGAACTATAAATATCTGCGAAATATTGGAAACAGTCATTTTTAAAATACGCCCTGTAACACGAGAATGATACCTACGATGTCTTATCAATTCGAAAAATGATATTATCGAGGATCCTTGAAGATGATTGATCTGATTCTTGTAGTTCTCGAGATGCTTTCAATGATCATCGAATTTGGGACACCCTGTACACCTCAGTTTATAATGAAACTCGAAGTTGAGATTTTTTGGTAGAGAATAACAACACCTATTCATACGATTTGCTTCATATCTTTTGGTATATTCCATGAGTAATTCATTTGTAACCATGGACGATGGTTTCAATAGACCCAACGTTGTGCGAAAGACAGTTATTAATCATTTGTTTTGATTCCTTTGCATATTCAACGAAAAGATTTGAAATATGATTAATTTTAATCTTCCATTACAGTAAACGAATAATAGGGAACACTTTCGGTACGAAAAAAATCTTAGAATAGCTGAGAATTCTATTACATATTTGAATTATTCGTGTTAATTATTCATCAGACCATTTAACAGATGAAAGAACAAAATGAATGAACTTATGCTAAAACTAAATAAGTTGAGAAAAATTCATAGGTTTCATCTGTAATTTCCACATTTATAGGAAAAAAAAAAATATAAATTGAAAAAGAAAAAGCTCGTAAGAAGGCGTCTTGATATAAATAATATTACTACTCGATTCTCAAATAGGATGAGTCAAATATGGGGTTTGAGTTTCCACCCCCACATAGGAAGATTCTGAAAATTTCTATTCCTCGAATTTTTTCTACATCAAAGAAACACACTTTTTGAATAAGTATTATTTGATTTATTGATTTTATAGTCAATCTTTCTCTTACTAATAAGCAAAGGGTCTTCTTTGAAACAGCAGTAAGAGATGTATTTTATCATCGAGTCGTTTGAAGTTTCGAATGCTAAAAAAAGGATATATATTTTCAGGAAGTTTTTTCTTCATTTTATCCATACCTGACTGCATGTTATAAATTCAAAATGAAGTTTCGTGGATTTAATTTATTCGTTTTTTTTCTTTCCAGACTACAACACTATGTTATCCCAAGAAGACAGTAACAAAGAGAATTCCTCAGAAAATGTAACGGCACTGAAAGGGGAACCACTAAAACCGAAAGCTCCTTCCAAAGCAATTCGCCTTCTTACTGTTATTGCTTATGTGTTAAGTGTTTCTATGGCTGCAATTTTCCTATCCATATATTACATTTTTATTTGGAAAGATAAAACGTTGGTCTCAGCCGAATCGCTGAATCTAACTGCAACTGCACGTGATATATTTGAATATTCCAACTTTACCATACATGGAACTGAAGGCATCACAAAATTTCACAACCGAACAATTTCAGACTGGTAGAAAAGTAAGTTATTTTTGATAAAATATTAATAACCTATATTTCCTAACCACGTCGGATTCAGAAAAATGGTAAAGAATATGTATTCATTTTGATTAAAGCATTTGGAATAATATAATATATTGCGAAAATGAAGGACTTGCTGTCTGTAACTATTATCAAGTAGATATCAAGGGTCATTCTTTCTTAAACTCAGTCAAAATCATACCTACGGAAAACTACAAAATATATTCTTATGCAATTCATTTTCAGTGTCTGACAACGAGAAACTTTAAAATATTTTCGAATTTTGTACACTATTATACAAAGTGCCCAAGAAGTACACCTACACTTTGGTTTTTCAAATAGCATGTACAGGGTGTCCCAAATTCGTTGTCCAGTAAGGAAATCTCGGAAACTAGAAGAGTTATAGCCAAACCGATGACATGTTTCCAAGCTCTTTTTCAGATGAACAATGTTAAAAAATCGAGGGTGTTATGATTTTTGTAATTAAAGAGTAGTGGACTGTATGACAAGATAATTGAGTTGGAGATGGTATAAAAACATTTATTAAGTATCATTCACAACCATAAAATGAATATGTCACCTGCATGAAGCTAATACAGTAAAAGCAACTAATATTAACCACATCTATAAACTCAGAGAGACAATATCCAATTAAAAACAAGAGATGGTCCAGAGCAGTTCAAATGAGAAGTCACTTGATGTCAGACGTTGAGGAGTTCAATAAATTCAATATCAACACAACGGTCGCATTCAGCGGACGAAACAGTTGCGCAACTGTTACCAAACGCTAGCGTAAACGTTCGGTGACATATGCGCTACATTCTCAACACGTTCTGGAGCGGACGCCACTTTTGGGAGCGGATTTGATTTGTGCTAGGTAGCGGTAGCGGAAAGGAGCGAAAGTTGGACTTGAACTGAGTAGGTAGTTGTTATTTAGTGTGGAAGATGCACGAGCTTGAGTTTGTTGAGGAAAATGAAATGAAAATTGATGGAAGGTAATAAAGAAGGATGTTAAATAAGTTATAGGAAATATACTAGAGCAACAAAGTAATTCGTCAGAATTCTAGGTTATGTTTTTCACAAAAAAAAACTGACTTAACCAGCACAAGGTTAACGAAACTTAAAAAATCCGTTTGTTTACGTCTTTCCTACAGACTTCTCAACTAATCAGCTGATAGTGACAGCTCGTTGGACTGCCTTATCCTATCTCGGCTTGCCAGCGAACGTTCAACATGTTCCCGACCGCTACCGCTACCGATGGGTAGCAGAAGCGTTTTGCGATCCGTCCGCTGAATGCGACCAATGGTTACACAGTGATAGGGCAATCAAGTGAAAATTGATTGCGAGAGCCTCCTTTTTCTATCAGAAAACGCGAAGGTTAGAATATTGAATTTTAAAGAGAAGACGCGAGAGTACAGAGAAATAGGCCCGAGGTGAAACTGCAATGTCTAAGTCTGATCATCAACGAGAAATCGATACATTAAATTTGAGTTGATCAATAATGTTAATGTAAGTATGAGCAGAACAAGAGTAGCACAAGTTAAATGAGAAGCACAGAATTAATGAATTTGAGAAGCACTAGAATATTAAAAAATAATATGAAAAGGGCAATAAATTCTAATTAAATGAGAAGTTCGATAATAATTAATTAAATGAAAAGGACAATCATAATTAATATGAGAAGAACATAGTATAATTCATATACATTGAGATGATCTTGAAGAGTGCAAAAATTTATCAATGAATTCAGCATTTACAGAGACGAACTGCTTACAAGTAAGCACGATTAGAACGTTCATCAGAAAAATAGAAGAAACAATTGATAAATTAAGAGAAGTCATGAGAGTACTGAGTTGAATAAATCTCTAATCGTAGATTTTGAGATGTGCTTAAGGCTGAGAAAACTAACATGCATGTTGAGTCCGATGAATGAATATAGAAGAGAAACAATGAGAGTACATATTATAAAGAGTAGACCATACCAAGCGAGTAGACATGAGTGTTCGAGCAGACTTTCCAGGGTGGAGCCTAGGTCGAGGTGTATCGAGCATTATCACTGATCGCTTAACGAAACTTGAGGTGTGCATATCCTGTTCTGTGGAAAACAGCTACATCCAGGGTCCACCCTGGAGAATATGAGGATTCATTCATCTGAAACTCAACACCATGAATTAGTCATATGTATAAGAGGTGATCATACGAGGTGTTATAAAAATGATAAAACTGATTCTAATAATAACGAGTGTTAAGAGAAGACAGGAAATCAGATATCAATTTTATAGAGATGAACTTGAGAAGTTTCAATCCTGGTGCTACATACCCATTTTCATGTGAGATGATCTAGAGAAGTCTGAAACTCTATATAAATTATGAAATATGATAAAATATATAGTTTTGAGAGGACAATAGTTCGATTTGAGTTGAGAAGACATTTCAATTGAGCAGTGCTCGCAAGGATTCTGAATCTATTGCAAGATTCTACAATCTCTTGCACGTGGACTTATTTCAGCAGAGTGAAATTATCATGAAAATGGAGTAATTAATAATGTTGAGGAGTCTGAGTGTACTTTACCTTATGAGAAGAACAATTTAACACCAGGATTGTGCGAGAAGACTTAAAAATTGAGAACAACTAAAAGAAATGAACTTAAAATGAGGTGTTACAAAATCACATTGATAGCAGCGCGAAGTTAATTCAACGGAGCTAACAAAGAGAATCTTAAGAAAAATGTGTGTTTGTGTAGTTTTTCACTTCGGAAAAACACTGAAAGTGGGGCCGCTGCGTCGTTCAACCAGCGCACCGCCGAATCGGAGTACCATACGCGGCCACCGGAGCTGGTCAGGAGCGTAGACTAGAGAGAGGTCGGAGGGGGGCTTCGCTCAATTTTTAACAAACAAAGTATGGTGAAAACCGTAGCCTCCTACGGCCTTTGAGTTATCAGCAAAATTTCTAAAAATTCTCATAACTTTTTTGTCTTTGAAGTTAAAGATCTAAAATTTGAACCTTCTAAGTCAATTTCATATGAGAATATACCGACAAACGATTTTTTTTCCAATTCGAAAATAAATCCAATAAAAGTGTAGGAAATTTAACAATTTCCTTAAAAATAAATTCACGAGTCGAATTCCTAGAGCAAATTCGACGAGAAAATCAGAAGTGTAAAACCACGTCTCCTTCGTCGTGCAATTTCATTGGTGCCAGTAAAATGTTCCGAAAATGGTATATAAAGAGCCACTCAGATTGCCGATTCAAAAAAACAAATTTTTGCCTAATAATTCGAAATCTAGAACAGGAAATATTTTTTTGAGCTCGTTAGTGGATTTTACGTGAAAAAGTGTCTGTAGAAGTTTCTGATCTGTAACTCGAAAGACAAAAAAGTTGAGAACTTCGCGAAATCAAAATCTAATTTTTTGCTAATAACTTGAAAAAGAAGGATCGTAGGAGGCTACGGATTTCACCATTCTTTGTTTTTCTGAAAAAGAGCTGAAATGTGTCATTGGTTTTGCGATGTTCTAGTTACCGAGATCCCCTCACTGGACATCGAATTTGGGACACACTGTACAGGTGGGAAAAATTGGTGATACCTGAACTGAAAATTTTTAAACGTAAGAGATTTGTTTGTAAGAAACTGATGATGCTATCAACTGCATTCCTCTACTATTTTCTTTTGTTTTCGAGTTATAGGCCAAAATTAAAATTTGGGCGATTTCAACATTGGTCATTATCTCCGTTCTTGATTGTGCTACGATGTTGAAATAAAAACATTATAGAGACACTTTTTAAATAGTGTTCTGATTTTTCCCTAGAGATTTCCTTGCTAAGTTTTGTTTTTTTCTTTGAAAACAATAACCGAATTTCACAAAAACGCTCGGACGCGTAGATTTTTCATTTCTTTTATAACCAAACTGTCAAGAACGATGTTGAGGATGAAGAAAATTACGAAATTACAGATTTGTCTTTCATTCATGCGAACTCGGAAAATTCCCCTAATGACGCTGAAAGAGATCTAGCGTTAAAAAAATTCTGAAAAAACATATATGATGCGTTCTTACAAACTTAATTTACGACAACATTTGAAGGAAACTGATTTCATGAAATGAATACAGTTTTGTGAGGCAAGGAATTTTGTGATGAGTTCAAGAAGATAAAAACTCTTTGGACTGTGTCATTGGGACTGACATAACGAATAACCTGGTCATCATTGGTAATCACCAACAATAACCAACAATGACCAACTTCATTCAAGAGCTTTTGGTCATTACTGGTTATAATATCGTTCGTGACGTCATGAACTAGCCCTTCAACGTCATCATTTTGGACCGCAGATAACCATACTCGAGAGCTGGGTTAAACCAAAGAGTAGCTCTTTGGTTACTCTTTGGTTAAACTTCTGGTTATTGAAGTGAGGTTAGAAGTTGTGAAGGGACATAACCAAGGGCAAAATCAGCAATAACTGCGATTATTACGGGTTATTCGGTTGAAATCGATTATTATTGGGACGAGGAACAGCATCCATCGCCACTAAACATCGACACTTTGAGGAGTCTACTGGAGTTTTAATGTTTTTTGTGCTATAAAAAATAACACAATTCTTGATGTTCATATTTATGATGGAACATTAACTGTTAACAGTTAACTTGTTTTATCCACTATTCGAATACTTACTTTTAGGAGATAGATATACGAGGATATATTGAAAAATTCTCAGCCTACTATAGAACCAAACAAAATTTCAATGTCAAAATATTTTATTACTCAACATATTATCCTCTTAATTGGATATATTTATTACAGCCAACCTGCAACATCTCTAGGCCTTTCAGAAAAAATGTTTCTTCTTGCTCTGCAAACCAGACCTCCTCAGCTTTTATTACCTCCTCTTTGGAAGAAAATTTACTACTTTTTGACCTTTTTTCAGTTGAGGAGAGAGATGATAGTCTGATGGAGCCGAATCTGGTAATAAGGTAGTGTTCTAGTAATTCATACCCTGAATCACGAAGTTTTTGCATGGCAACATGAGATTTGTGTGCAGGGGCGTTGTCCTGCAAAAACAAAACACCTTTGGATAGCTTTCCGCGTCTTTTCTCTTCAATTTTTACCCGTAGAGTGGTCAGTAATGTCGAATAGTAATCTCCGGTTATTGTTCTACCCTTATCAAAAAAATCAATCATGATTACTCCATGGCAATCCCAAAAAACTGAAGCAAGCACTTTTCCAGCAGATTTTTTGACAAGAAACTTCTTAGGACTTGGAGAACCAGAGTGTCGCCATTCCATCGATTGTTGCTTTGTTTCTGAATCGTAGAAATGTACCAAAGTCTCATCCATAGTAACAATTCGGTTTAAGAAGTCTACATCGTTTTCAAATCGAACGCGATGTTTCTACCATTACACGCTTTTGGTCAACATTCAAACATTTGGGAATCCATCTTCCAGCAATTTTTCTCATTTCCAAATTGTTTGAAATATTCTGTGCTTCAGATATCCGTCTTTGCCCAATCAGACGGTATGGTAAAATCATGTAATGAACTGCATCGATATTTTCGGGGACTGACATAGAAAATGGCCTTTCCGATTGGTCATCATCTTCAATAGAAAATTTACCACTTTTGAAGCTTGCAGTTTGCAGTCCAATTTTTCGCGGTCGCATACGAAGGACATTGATCACCAAGGGTATTAAGCATATCTTCGTAAATCTGCTTACCTTTTAATCCATTGAAATACAGGTAATTGATGATGGCTCGATACTCCAATTTTTCGATTTTCACAATTTCGGTAGACATCTTCTTTCTTTTAATTTATTGCGAAACTCTGGTTTACTTTTTCGACCTCAAACTTCACACTGACACTTCAAATGAGTTATTGTTCGTTTCTATGGTAACGCAATATTTTTTTTATGCGTGGAACTGGCCTAGGCTACCTAGATATCAATACATCCTCGTATATAGATATTGACTCAAATAATTGAGCCGCTAGTGGAGAAATATGTTCAGAAGGTTTCAAGGTATGGCTCCAACAATATGGTGCACCATATGAAACATGAATACAATTCATGTATGTGATATTGTAAGGCCTTGCTGCCAAACAATGGTCCTCATCTCTGCCCATCATGTGCAATATGGATCATTTTCTTTGAAAACATCCTTGTCGAGACATAATTGACCTGGCAAGTTTTCAAATTGTCAGCCCCTGTAACTACTTCAAGGACTCAATAAAACTTTGCAAACCAAAGTATTCATGTAGAATGTCAAGTGATCTTTCAATTGAGGTAAGCTCACTCCCTATTCCCTATCGAGAATTTAGGGTTGATAGCTCCTACAAATAGGGTTGAGGAGATTTCGGCTTACAATTCTACTCAAAATATGTCCCCCTACGAATAGAAATTGACCTGTTCCGGCGTTTTCTCTTAAATCATCCTTGTCGTGACATAATTGGACTGACAAGTTTTCAAATTGTCACCCTGTATATATGTTCATTCAATGATTCTCAATTGCAACTCCTTCAACTCCTTCAATATATTCAGAAATTCAAAAATGTTATTGATTTCGTTTTGGGAACCGAGTGACTGTCAAATTGTTGATTTTCATAATTGTGTGGTTCTGAGAATTCTGTAAATAATATGTAGAGAACTGAAATGTATATATGCTATGACGGTATATTGAATATTGATTGATATAAATTGTACAAATTCAACTAAGTTTATCAATTCAAATCTACGTATTGCCCGAAAATAATACCTTTGACGTATAATAGACCACCATATACTTTTATGTCCTATTCATAGCTGTATTTGTTGTCCATAAATTTAAATTTTTGTTAATTTTTTTTCATCAATCGCAAATAAAAATATAGCATATCGACAGAGTATTTCATAGATATCAAATAGGTAATTCCAAACAATATTCTGATGAAAACTAACATTCTGATCACAAAACAAAACCATACTTTTGTTTTGTCGGTCAAGATGTTTTTTTTCTGGTCTCAACAAAGTCGACATTGAAATTCAATACAAAAGAAATAGAATCAGAATTTTGCGCCCTTCAATTATAAAACAGAAAACTGTTATCAAACAGTTTTTCTGTATTGACATCCGCGCCATCTCATTGTCAAATGTGGCAAACACAGGCCAAAATGTAGACGAGGAGCTAAATGCTCATACTCGTACCGGCGTTGCCACGTCTGTCGTCTACTTTTTAAGCCACAGAACATTTGAAAACTGTCAACTGTTCATCTCTGACAGCCTGTCAACTCATTTCACATGTCTTATTTATTTTTATTTTGTTATCAGAGACCGTTTATTATTTAAATTTTTCATTAATATTCTTTGTGAAATTGTGGTAATAATTATATCAGAAAATCTGTATTGAAGAGATGACCAATGCAACACAAATAACAGGGTTGCAATCACTTACAACATGATTAACAACATTAACAACAAGAAGTTTTCAGCGGAACGTTAAATTAAACTGATATATCTACATATAACAACATAAGGGTCCTGTAACGTTCCTCGAACAACTGAAGAACATTAGAATCATTACTTGGAAGACTGAACCTGGTCGAAAGACCCTCTCGGTCAAAACAAAGATTTGGACCATTATAGGCCCCTCCAACCTTCTAGCCTCACAAAAATTGTGGAGACAATCTAGAGCTCTAAGAATATATATTTTGCAATCTGTAATAGATAAATAGATATATGAAAAGTAAGTTGATATTAAACTTTTGATATGATAACTATCATCATCATATATCAAGATTTCTGAATTAACTATAAATTTTCTTTCAGTGAATACAAAGAGTACCCAATTTATTGAAATTTTGAAAACAAATCAAGAAGTGGCGGATTTTATTCCCAGAAGATAAGCCAGATGTACGAAAGCATTCAGAGCGTAGCAGCCTACAAATACTTTATAATTAGCCTTTTACCTAGGTTACTCTAAAAAATATTTGGAACATAATATTCGAGGAAAGTATTTCACAAAAGGGTTAGCACAGATGAATTGATGTATATTTAGAGAAGGGAATAATGACCAACCTGTAATAAAATACTGCTTTGAGGATTGTGAAACTCTGGATCCATATGGAATGCGTCTGGTAGACCATTGTTCCTGGCCTTTATTTCTACAGCGTTTTTACGGGTAATAAGAGATGGAATGAATATTTTCTCAAAATGTAAATACGTAATATTATGTAATTTAGTTGTATTAAATATTCTTGAAAAGATGCACTGTTTCATTGAAAAGGTGTATTCAATATAGGTATATATAAAACAGGAACACTATAGTAGTAGTAATAAACTTTATTGAAACAATGTTTCCAAGGGTTAACAACTCAGCTCTTCCTGCCCAGGAACACTATAAAAATATAATCGATACAAAATAGAACTAGTTAGAAAAACAGCATAAATATAATGAGTATAAATAAAAATATAACTAGTATAAGTCAGCTCTCCCAATAATAGCAGTTTTGTTGTCTCCTCGTCAAGTAATTTGAGTGAAGCTTCTTATGCTGAAATACAGAAATTTCTTCCGGAATAAAAAAAAAAACTTAACACTGTTTCCTCGGCCTCCACATCCAACAACACAACGAGAAAATGGCATAATTATTCACTTCCTGCTAATATACTGTGTGACTTTCCCAAGATATTGAATACTTTCATTACCATTACTGGCATTAATAACGCACATTTAACACTAAAGAATCACTAGAATTAACACCACCATCAAATTAAAAACCAAAAATAATGCATTTCAATGTACGTATTTTAAATAAAAGTAAAATAATATTCCAAATGATGTGTTATTTTTGCCTACACAACACCTCACAATGGAGGACTTCCCTACATGTTTGCCAACCTAGAAAAAAGGTCTAAAAGGTCTACCATCAGGGAATGATTGCTTTCTAACGAAACCTACTTCATTCTTTCCGCAATGATCAAATATATTTGTGAAATTCTATCGAGCTTTCTAGAGTTTACTGTTAAAAAGAAAAAAAGATTTTCATAACCTCGATTGCTGATTGGTTGAAATTTATGTTGGTATCACTACTTCTTGTGACGTTGGCAAATGTCAAGAAGGAAAAAGTAATCTTTTAGGTTATGTGCATAATCTTTGCTTGGAAGCAATCTTTTTTTCTTGTATTTTGTAAGCTATACAGCACATTGACAATATTAAGCGTTGATACAATTATTTTTCGTATCTCGTTTCGATTTATACATCAAAATTCACTCTAAATTAAAAATGACTAGGTGTTCATACAAAAACTGTAAAAGTGATTCGAGGAAGAATAAAAATATAAAGTTTCGTCCGTTTCCCAAAATGAAAAGAAACCCTACTAAGTGTTTGAAATGGATAAAGCTTTGTGGAAACGAGAAACTAACAGTTGACACTATAAATAAAAATTCATATGTGTGCAGCAAACATTTCTGTGGAAAATTTACTACTGACTCGAATCCATTACCATTTTCCCAAGATCAATCTGATACAAATGATAGTGAAAATGGAGATACAGAGCAAGTGACAGCCACTACGTCAGCCCCAGAAACATATCTCAGTCCTAGGAGATCCATTTTGGACACAGAGCAAGTGACAGCCACTATGTCAGCCCCAGAAACAGATCTTAGTCCTAGGAGATCCATTTTGGACAAAGGTACGCAAACTTCTGTGTTAGTAAATAATTTTTCATATTCCAACTTGATCAATGATGAGAAACGTTTCAAATTTTTCACTGGTTTAAAAATTCAGCAATTTGAAGCCCTATATAATTTTTTGGACCCATTAATAATGAATGATCTGCAATATACGTATGGAAATAGAACAAGGTCTCTATTAAAAAAATGCAACTTATCTAACCAAGACAGATTGTGTTTAACGTTGGTCAGGCTCAGGCGAGGCTTCTCTTTGAATGAAATGGCATATTTGTGTTCTTTGAGTATGGCCCATGTGTCTAGAATATTTTATACATGGATTCAGTTCATGTACCACCAAATAGCCAGCATAAGGAGGGAAATGTTCCAATCTGGCAGGAATATAAGAAGCAAACCATATTGTTTCAGAAATTTTGAGGGAAACAGTATCACAATAGTGTTAGATGCTACAGAAATATTGACTCAAATGCCTTCGAACTTTCAACGTCAAGGCAATACTTTCTCGAGTTATAAACACTCCAACACAATCAAATTTCTATTAGGAATCTGTCCATCTGGAGCCATTATGTATGTCAGTGAAGGTTTTGAGGGTTCTATTTCAGATAAGGAATTATTTGAAAAAAGTGATATAGGTGAATTTTTGGAAGAAAATGACGTTATTATGGCAGATCGGGGATTCCTAATCCGAGATTTGTGTAATCAGAAGAGAATCAAACTGTATACTCCACCGATGCTCATGAGGCGAGCAAGATTGACTGCAGAAGAAGAATTGCTCACAAAAAAAATTGCCAAAACACGGATCCATGTGGAGAGGGCTATAGGACGATTAAAGTCATATAGAATACTTGTAAAGAAGTGTCCTATACTACTGTACCCTATTTTGCCAAATATTTTCACCATCGCTGCATTTCTTGTCAATTTTGAAGATTGTTTAGTTACTTAATAAAAAATTTAAAGTAAACCAGAATTTAACCTAATTTTACTATAAATTTAATACTATTTTACTGTTCCCAGCAACAACTTCCATTACTATTCACCATGGGATATAGTTCCTGTAGATTCGAGCCCCTGCCCTGGAGTCGGAATCGTGTACTTGTATTAACTCAAAGAAAGTTATTTTATAAACAGAGAATTCTACTGAAAGTGCGTATGTAACGGTAAAGAATTCACGGCGCATGAATTCTCGAGTAAATTTTGTAGAGAATTTTTTAAATTCTTAAGGAAGTAATTTTACAAACTAAGGAAGTGATTTTATAGACTCTAAGATAGTGATTTTATAGACTCTAAGATAGTGATTTTAATCGATACCTTTGTGGGTAGTAAGCTATAAGAATATATAATGCTTAGGGCAAATAATGGAATTTTCTTTTAGTGTTCATTGTATTATCAATGAAGAATTTTCAAAAATAAACATTCTTCATAATATTATATTTCCATATCTTCATTGCTTATAAGAAGGAGTATGTACCAAATATCAAGAAATAATGCTCTTTATTCTCACCTCACTTTCCTAGGATGCATTCGAAAACTTACTCTGGGTAAACTCTGAATAGTCTGAATGAAGCGTTCACAAACATATTATATATATATATATATATTAACAATACTTTTCTCTTTTACTTTTTCGAAGTATGCCCTATAAGTATATTCGTACTCACACTCTCGGACTGAGTTTCTGAATGCAACCCTTGAACTCTTAAGCAATTTAAGTTTATTCATTTATATATTGTTATATTATAAATTTGGCATGCCATTAGAAATAGGTTTAAAATCATTAATAAAACTAAAAAATTAAGTAAGCACTGTTTTATTTATTATAATGATCCATCTGTGTGACTTTTATTAGATTATCCCAAGATCAACCGGTGTTAAATCTCTAATAACTTTCATTGTGAATACCTCTGGAATATAAATATTGCTATAAAATTTTCTAACGTTTGTTTTTATTTCCCTCACAACTTCTGGGTAATCCCTCCTATACACTGGAATGACCATCATATCTGCTGGACACCAAACAATCAGCATACATTTATCAACTTGAAGAATCTCCAACGTCATGATTATTTGATAAAGGTATGGGTGCTTCCGTTTGACACTTATTGTATTATTCTTCTTTTCCAAAAAAAAAGAATTGCTTTGAGATTTCGACAAGTGCGTATCAAAATTGTAGATGCCTCTGCACTTTTCCAATACCTTTGGACATTTTATTTCTATTATATGGTCGATTTCATTACCTATCATCACAACACCATCTGGGCTTGTGGCCATATATGGGTGATTAACGTTTAACATCAGTCCCTTTTCAACAAGAGACTGATTTTCATTTAGAATTTTGGCGTACTCCTGCCTTGCCACCACCTCATTGGCCTTTCCATACGCCATAGCGACAGTTGTGATTCCTTTGGTTTCCCTCCACAGATTCTTCAATAGGAAATTTTTTTTTGCCCTGTCGCTAATTAATTGGGTGGCCACAATTTTTGCGTTTGAAGAGGTGATGAAAAATGACCTCCATTTCAACCAGTCCTCACATCCTTGTGGTGAAGTTCCAGGTATTTCAACCAGTTCCTCACCTTTTGAGATTTCCTTCAACATTTGATGTAAATTTGTCATAAATTGTTTTGACTGCTGTTTCAATACATCAATTTCTTCATCATCATAATTGAAATCTTCATATTTCAAATAAAATATTGACTGGAACATGGAACTGTCACCAGCCTTTTGTAAATCAGTTACAAAATCGTTCTCATTGAACGTTTTCACATAACCTTCAGGCCTTGGATCAAAATTGGCTCGTTCAGATCTAAACCTCTTTATAGGGTAAACAGCCGATTTAACTGCTGCTGGGTTGCGCTTTTTTGATCCAAGGCCCCATCTGCGGGGTTGACTAGTAGCCGATAGTTTTGTGTGTCCATGTTTTTCAACATACTCACTGATGAAGAGCAAAAATGCAGACACATGACTGCATTTTCCCAGGGCTGACTGCTTGCACTCGCAAATGCCTTTCATCACTGCTCCAGACGTTTTGTTCAAAATAAGGCGAACAGAATACTGCAAGGTCTTCTGGAAGGATGAGAGACACTTACATTTACACAAATACATATTATTAACTTCCCCATCTTCAACATCACTTATGTGATCACTACTAACATATTGGTGACCTCTTCTAAATGGTTTTACTGTAGTAACTGACTGGTCAGCTACTCCCAATATCTTTGGGTCGTCACTCTCAACATTCTCACCCACAATATATGTGTAAATATGCCCTTTGTTGAAATACAATGGAACATTGCAACTTGGGAACTTTCCCCATACAACTCCTTCAAAGAGCGATTCATCAGCATTACTGCTAGGACCTGGCTTGGCATTATTTTTCAAATCATACCATTTTCCTCCATCAACACCACTGAATATATTTCCTTCGTTACCAGCATTCACACAATTCTGTATTCTGAAAATAAAAATGTATTTGTATTACTTGCATTGACTTAGAATGGGTAATTTTCAACAGGCTAAAATTCTACTTGAATAGAATTTCTCATCTCACTCAAAATATTATGAATACCTAATGAATATCATCAATTTTCCTAATAACATAACAATATGCATTTCAATCCATACCTTGAAATAAGTTCAGCCTTGGTTCCTACTTTTTTCAACCCTCTGCATTCTAACCAGCGTTGCAGTTTTAATACGGAATGTGATTCTAGTGAGACATCATCTGGTAAGACTGCACCAGGGACATCTTCAGGGCACAGAGAAGACATTTTCTAAAAAAAAAATAAAAAACTGAGAACCATTTGGACCCAACCACAATGGACGAAAAATTATTTAACTTGAAAGTATGGAAACTAACTTACCTGATTCGTTAGTAGAGTGAATTTCGATGTAAAAATCAAATATGAGAAATAATTCTTGTAGCAACGCTTAATGTTGTCAATGTGCTGTATAGCAGTATAGCTTACAAAATACAAGAAAACAAGAATGCATTCAAGCCAAAGATATTACACATAACCAAAACTTTCACATAACATAACCATAAATGGCGTAGATGGTCACAGATTACTCTTTTACTTCTTTCTTCTTTATCAGTAAAAATGACATTTGCCAATGAAATATGTCGATTGTCACAAGAAGTAGTGATACCAACATAAATTTCAACCAATCAGCAATCGAGGTTATGAAAATCTTTTTTTCTTTTTAACAGTAAACTCTAGAAAGCTCGATAGAATTTCACAAATATATTTGATCATTGCGGAAAGAATGAAGTAGGTTTCGTTAGAAAGCAATCATTCCCTGATGGTAGACCTTTTAGACCTTTTTTCTAGGTTGGCAAACATGTAGGGAAGTCCTCCATTTTATTTTGACATCTATCTGACAGCTGGTTGAAGTTTCAGTACCGAAGTTGACAGTTTCAGTATGAGAGGTAGACGTGGCAACGCCGGTACGAGTATGAGCATTTAGCTCCTCGTCAAAATGTAGTACTAGAGATATGAGCGCGTTTCCTATCTTTTTCCTCCATAATCTTTGTGTATATTCATGAAAATAATATTATTTGTAGTTCTCCTCATTATGTTGGATTAGGTTCAGAAAGAACTCGAGAAAGAATACTACAGAAAAATTATGATCCTAAATCGTTTTCCACAGTTTTATTTATGTTCAACATCACCTCATTAATACTTTCCTGTACTTTTCTCCCCATGTCGGAAAGAGATCACAAATTCGGGGGCCAATTCTTGCTACAGCCATTTATCGATTGATATTGTTGAGTTGCATAACTACAATCCCGATTGTAAATTGAATTAAGCTTCTGAATGCGGGCTGATGAATGTAATAATCCTTTTACTTGATAATGGATTAATAGAAAATGATTCTATGCCTTCCTTCATGTCACTTCCTAGGTCACCGCTTAACATGATTTCAAACTATCAGGTATTCTCTATATCGAGGTTAATCCACCGTCATAAATAATATAACTACGACTACGGGATGAGATTAGTACTCCACAAGATTAAATAAACTTCATATCATAGTGAAAATACCAAATTCTTAAAACAATATTCAATTTTTGGATAGCGTAAAAGGGAAATAATCCCTTAGGGGATCGAGAAACCACTTCGTTCTTTGGATATAGACATCATCACATCTAAATCAGTATCCCGATACACACTGCCCAAAAATTGAAGTGGATAATTTAGATATATTATGTAATAATATACAGGTGTCCCTCGGTGACAAATTAAACAGATGTTTACGCAGGGCCGGAAGACCTCTTGGCATTCGGGGCACAAGATGTGTCTTCGCTCCCCTACATTACAAAAATGATCATTTAATAAGAAAGGAACACAGATATTTTCAGAATTGAGATTTTTTCATCGAAAAGTAACAGCCGGCAAAATTATGAAGAAACTTATATATGAACTAGGTATCGCTGAGTCGAAAATTAATAGTAAATTAATGTTAAGAATGCATCAGACTGTTCGATATTCGCTAAAAAATCCTACGTAATCAAAATTTTTTTCATACAGCCGTTTTTTTTTTGTGTTTTACGAGACTGAATTCTTGAAAACGATCGCGATATTATTTATAATATTGAAAAAATTTTATTTTTCCTTTACTTTTCAGCATTCGAGATAACGAAATGAAAATACATATTCTCAAAATTTCTGCAGCTCCTCCTTATTCTTACCAAGCATCAAATTTAAGATGTTTTTTATTAAATCTTCGTTTGTAGTATTCTATATATACAGGGTGATTCAAAAATCGAGGCGAAAAATTAACGGACATAAGTTACGAATCTGTAGCGTACGATCGATCTGTAAGTTTCAGATTGACAGATTCGTAAATAATACAATTCTGGAAATGTTTCTGTCACTATCTCATTGACAGTGTCACTTTTGAACTAGTTATCGTAAATAGTAAGGGATTCCTGTAAGCTACAGACCACTCAAAACCGTCCAGAATTGCAATTCTCCTGTAAGCTTATGAAAAGTTACAGATTAGCTTACAGATGAAAGCAGAATACCACCATAAATTTCATAAATTACAGTAAGCCTAGAAATAAATGAGATGAATGTCACTGGTGACAGAACACTTATCGTTTGCCAATTTATAAGTTGCTTTCCTAGTTTAGTCCTTCTGTTAAACATGGAGTTTTCTAACAACGAATATGCAGATATTATTTTTGTGTAGGTACGGTTTTTGTGATGGCAACGCATTAAAAGCTTGACGAGAGTACAACATGAGATTTCCTAATAGACGACAACCATCTCGCCGGGTGTTTTCTGACCACTATCAAAGGCTGCGACAGTTTGGAATTGGCATTTCTCGTTCTGGTGCTGGTTGTGGTATGGCCAGCGAGATCACCTGATTTGAATCCTTTGGATTATTTTGTATGGGGTCATTTGAAACAACAAGTTTTCGCATTGGAAATGAATCAAAGAACAATTAATGGAACGAATTGTTAATGCAATCGAATCCACTCAGAATAGGTCAAACATGCAATTAGTGTACGATTCCCTTATTCTGCGTTGCCAAGAAGGCATCTATGCTAATGGTGGCATTTTTGAATATTTGATTTAATTTCTGTATTTTTATCAGCTACTAAAGTTTAAAATTGATGACATGCAGAAATTATGAACACTTATATCTCGGAAACAAGGCAATATCCAAAAATTTTATTTTACTCTTTTATAAAGAATAGCAGCCTGTTAACGTTCCTCAATTTTTCGCCTCGAGTTCTGAATCACCCTGTATATAACTCATTGTTCCCAAAATAATTCTATCAAACTCCTTCGTTCCGCCCTGCATTTTCCTACTGGGTCAGTCGTACACACTTACTATGGAGGGTAGAGATCAGAGCCGGAACTAGGATTCTGGCGCCTGTGGCGAATTCTCCTAATGCGCCCCTAAGAAATTCTCTTTTCTTTGTTCTATGTTGATTTGTATTTATCTTTCATAATCGAATACCTAGCTTTTTTTGCTGGGAAAAATCATTCCTATTTTAAAGAAATTAATACAAATAAAATCAAAATAAAAGGGATACGAAATAACAATAACATGCATTCAAAATGAACTATAATTTGACTTTTCTTGCTTTGGTTTCTGCAAGAATATCAATGATGTCGTGATTCTTTTTCTTTGCTATTGATGGGACTGCTATGCTAAATAAGTCAGCTTTTCCTGTCCAGTTAAAGACCTTAAATAGGTTTTCACTAATTTCAATTTGTTGAAAGAACGTTTATATGTAGCTGTGGCAGCTGTAGTTACTGATAAAGTCAAGAATATTTTGAGTGGACATAAATTTGTATGGATCTGAATCGGGACTATACTTCAATGCTTTCTTGTTTAATTCGCCAAGTAGAAACCCTTGCAAACATATTCCCTCGAGAAAGCTGTCTTCAGAAACTTCTGGCAAAACACTGAATCTTTCTTCGAGTTGCACTGAAATATAGTTCAATACTTGAATGAGGTCCTTTTTCAGCTTATTCTTCTAGTCAAAATTAAAATGTTTCATCATCAGCTTCTCCTCCAGGCTATTTTATTTTTCTTCTCTTTTTCTCTTCTGTAACCTCTATCTGTGATAATTTACCAGCTCTCCAGTTCTCCAGGAGCTATTGTTGTCTATGTTCTGAAGGAAATACCCCCAATCGGCTAAGGTTTTGCGCCTCAATCGGTCTCCGATAGTTTTTTTGTAAGTAGATCTCGACATGGCCTTTGTTATCGCGTTGTTATGCGACGCCACAGCCGTCAATAGAGACGTTCTTTAGAAGGCTGTGGAGACGCATTCTGTTTTCAGACTGATGGTGTGGACTATATCTTAATAATTTATTATTATTAAGTATTTGATTATTATTCTCCAGTCCATGCTGTGGACTGCGGACGTTGTTTACAATTCCACCTGTATAGTGTTCGTTTACGTTCACATTGATTTAATTCACACACATATGTATAATGTGTTTGGCATATTTTTATAATATTATGTTTTGTGTTAAATATTAAATGAAAAATATTCAATTGGAGAGAATACTGTTTTTTTATTATTTCTATTTTGCGCCCCCAGATCGCTAGCGCCCGTGGCGACCGCCTCTCTCGCCACGCCCTCGCTCCGGCTCTGGTAGAGATACCCTCCATAACACTAACATCTAAGAGCCCGTTCCCACTTATCCGATCAGTCTATTTTCCCGGTCCGTCTAAATAGACGGATGTGCCAGTGGCAGTACAATTTGTGAACAGCTCCATAGGAGCTGTTCACATTATGACTGATCCGGGAATAAAGACTGATCCGATTTATTTGACGGACATTTTGCCACTGCGATGATCAGTCAAAACGTCCGGATCGGATGAGTGTGAACGAACGTTCCGTCAAGACCATAGATGAATCTATGGTCAAGACTGAAGACGAGCCCGCTCTTTCTCGCGTCGCTAGTTGTTAGTGCTAGTGGAAAATGGACGTGGACGCTTGCGCGTTAATATCGCTAGTCGAAAATAAACCCGTATTGTGGGATAAAACTTTGGACGATTACAAATTAACTAATCGACGATTAGAAGCATGGCGTGAAATTTGCTTAATATTAAATCCTGAATTCGAGAAATTGGACGAAAAGGAAAGAAAAAAATATGGTAAGTTAATTTTTTATTCAATGCTATGTAGGTAGTTTCATATAGCTGTTTCCTGCCAAGGTATTGAACCAAGATCAGACGAGAAGTATTCAGCAAATGCTCTTCGAATTATATTTGCAGTAGGACCACCTCTACACGGTCGAGGATGTGGACGACGTGGAAACGGGCCCGTTTCTTCACTTGTTTCCATACTTATTGGGTTTTGTTGTAAATTAATACCGTCTTTATCTCGGACAAAGTTATGTAAAACCGTACAAGCTTTTATGACGTTAATCGCCGTTTCTATTTGAAGATCTATCGGCCGATGCAGGATTCTCCATTTATTGGCTAGAATACCAAAGGCACACTCAACATATCTTCTAGCTCGGCTCAAGCGATAGTTGAAGATTTTTTTTTCATGATCTAGATGTGTACCCCCATATGGTCTCAAGAGATTCGGTGTTAAGCTAAAGCCTTCGTCCCCAATGAGTACATACGGCATTTCTTCATGTATGGTTTCATGCACAGGCTTGGGGTTTGGTATATTTAATGAACCATCATTAAACTTTTGCCAAAAGGTACTGTTCTTTAATATGGTAGAATCACACTCTTTCCCATATGAACCAATACTTATGTAGATGAATCGGTATTCTGAATCTACCACAGCAAGTAATACAAACGAGAAATAATCTTTATAATTAAAAAACATGGAACCACTATGGCATCCATCGCGTACAAAATACAAACGTAAACTGGCGGCGAGTCGAACCACCGACCTTCCGGCAAAACAGACTGATCGGATATAATGTGAACACCCACGTCCGGCGTCCGGTTTCAGGGCAAAAAGACTGATCGGATAAGTGGGAACGGGCTCTAATACTCGTCCACAGACCTAGTGTTATTTCCTTTGTATTGAGCCTGCGTTTAAAACTGACAACTATCGGATCGCTCCGAACGACGCAGGTGTTCAGTTCGCATTCGCAACACAGAACAGACCCAGACTTACTTTATGATTCGCAATACGTCCACACTGACAAACCGTCGACGAAAGTCGTGAAATTTTGTGGTATTTTTATTGACGTTGCACGAACCGTTTTTCAGTGAGTACGCGCCTCAACATGATGAAAAAAATACAAACTCCGTTTTTGTTTTTCGATACCACTGAAAGTTTACGAAATAATAGCACCAATTCTAAGGGCCGAATACTAAGTTTTCACTTATAACATGAAAACAAAAGAGGAAAGGGATGCGAAAACGTTCAGAAAAATATATACAGGGTGCTCAGGAAATTATCATATTCTCGTACCTCTTCGAATGCCAAATGAATATTTTTCAACAGCAGTGGGTCCACATTGAAAAATATATATAGGAATTTTGAATGAGGGGGATGCTATTAGCCACATTGATTTTCTAATCGAATACGTTAAGTTACCGGCAATGTGTATATTCCGGCATTCTGTAGGTACAATACCTATATTATAGGCATTTTATAGAATGCCTGGAAAGGTCAGGCAATGTATGAAATATTATTCATTTCATACCTTGCCTAGGCATTCTATAGAATACCTAACGCCTAGCAGGCAATGTGTTCAAGGTAAGATCACATTGAAGAGGGAAGACGTTAACGATATAAAGAGCGCGTGCTAAAAATCGCAAATGTCGATCAAAGATATAAACAATTGATAATGGTAATAAAAAGCAGCCTAAAAGAAGTCACCCCAATAACGCTGGTTATTGAAGCATTTTGATTTCATATTCAAATGTTGGTGAAATAAAAAAGTTGATCTTCTCTGCGAATACTCCGAATAACCAGGACATAGAAAATATGCTGACAACTTGAATGTAAGAAAATGGTCATTTTAAATAAAAAGTAAATATCAAACATATCATCTAGGATCTGAAAACTTAATATTCAATGAAAATTGTGGTTTATAATTCTAGTGTTAAAAATACTTAACCTTCTATGAAAATTGCTTCTACTTAATTTTTGTTCAGAATGGATTTTCAGATATCTCTCTATATTTTCGGTCCTCCATCAAAAGAGGAAATGAAAAAAAAAAGGGAAATTAATGTTTCAATCATAAAATAATTTCAATTACATATTACAAAACATAATAGTACATACCCATTCAGATAAGATAATGAATTCACACCTGAATCATTTCATTTCACACATTCCCGGCGGACCAGCAGGCATTCTATATATGTAGAATGCCGCCTGCCTAGGAATTGTATACAATGCCTAGGTAAAATATAAAATGGACAAACACATTCATATTGTCTCATACATTTCCTAGAAGACACAATGTCTAGGAACTAGGAAATGTATAGAATGCCTGAATTATACACATTGTCGAAACATATATACTTCTTATTTTTCATAGAGTCCGGTATATCGAAAAAAAAATTTTTTTCAGTCTTGTTCCTTTACCTTAAATTTTCTTCGAGGATTATTATTAGTTACAATGTCGAGCCAATTACGAATTCGATCATTATAAAAATATCAGGCCTTATGGGAGAAAAATAGAAATTATCATTTTATTAAAAACTAACAATTATTTCTCTTTATATTCAAAGATACGAAATTTTCACTACGCGCAACTCCACAAATTATCGATCGACCTGAAAGGCCCTAGATAAATAAAACAAATCATGCCCTACATAACTATAATTCCTTTATTTCTGAAATGCACAAGTAACTGCAAGATCCTTCAGTGAAACATGTTAGTGTTTTAAATTATCGAAAAAGTGGAAAATTATTGAAAATGAAAAAGTTCTTGTTTTAACATAACCTCCTATTCGGAGGAATTGGATTATTCTTCAGCAATGTCTTGCAAAGTTAATATGACCAATGGTGTGTCGCTCAATTTCGAAAATCACATGTACGCCAAGGCGCCAGCTTTGGATGCCAGTGTCAAGTTTGCTGGAGAAGAAGCCAAGGATAGATTATACGAGTCCAAGCATCAAAAAAAGCTGGTACGAGTTTTGACCGTGATAGCATACGTTTTTTTTGTATCACTGGCAGCTATCATGTTGTCTCTCTATTATATATTCATTTGGAGCGGGGACCAAAAATCTTCTTCACAACCTTATGTCAGAGTATACACAAGATGTGATAATAGCCAATATGCAGGTACGGTATTTTAGCACTCTATACTCACTATTAAACCATAGGATTATTTACAACTTTTCGCATATCTGGTGTTTATCTCGAATATGTTTAGGTTTTTATTTTCTTCCTAGAAAGCCCCTTTTTATATTTTATTTATATTCCACTGGGCCTATTCTAATCATCTACTACCATTATAGTCTAGGCTAGGACAAAACATTAGAGAGAGGGAATCGGTTTCGCCCAAAACTATTAATTGAATCTCCTTCCTTTGTTTCACTTTCCTGAAAAAAATCAAACCGGGCTGAAAATTAAATTTAAAAAAATCAACTTAGCAGCGCTGGGTTCTAATAGACATGATTTATGTTTCGGTGACGGACAGCTTTTAGAGACAAAAAGTTTTTCGAACTTATGGAATAGAGTTTTTCTAATCATGTGATATAGATGTATGCAGTGTATGATGTATGATAAAAATATTTACAAATAAGAAGGAAAAGAGGAAGATTCATGATTCATGTGATCCAAAAAAAATTAAAACTTCACCTGAAAACTGAAATTTTGGACAAAGTCTTAAAAATATTGACATATCAATTGTGCTGAATCAAAATCGCATATTTTTCTTGGAATTTGCTTGTTGTGTTTCAAATTTCACTTCGTTACGAGATGAAACAGATTTCAAATATCGACCTCAGAAAAAAAATCAATACAATTTATTTTTGATAAAGCCATGCGATGTTATTCGACTAATCCTACAGTTCACTCAGAATCGTGAAAATCGATATCGAATTTTGTTATATAGATAGGGTGATTTCTCAAACTTCATGAGACCAAATGTTTGGATGCGGCCCTGCAAATTCAATGATATTTTTACAGCACTATTATTGGGCCCGCTGAGGTCTACCTATGTTCCGCATAGATAATAATAAGTAGAATATATGTGACTTTGTTCAGGAGATAGTGGTTCTAATTTTCGATCAAATTAGAGAAAGAGCCTGTATAGCAGAATAAAGGAGAACCCTATTTGGTGAAATTTTTGGAGCGTCTCTATTTTGGTATCCAATGTATTAAATTTTGACTATTTTAATTTTTTACTTGGAAATAAATGAAATAATATAATTCTACTGAAGGTTTTGGAATATTTATTATATGAAGAAGTTTAATGAGTAGAGTGGAACTTTTTAATATACAGGCTGTATTTGTAGGTGAGGCTTTTTTTTCAACAGACGGTAGAACTAGTCAAAATGAAGAGTTTCACCTATACAAAACTTTCAAAATGACAAAGTTGAGAAAAAATTGAGAATTTTCACTGAAATAGATCCTAATACGACCCTAGACCGTTTGGTAGCTGAATAATCGCAAAGCAGTTGGAAAAACTTATCTCCTGATTCGACCATGTGGTTTCGTTTAGGATTATAGGCTCGTCCGATATGGTAATGAAAATGGAAACTTAGGATTGCCGAATTGTTCTCTTTATTTTTTAGTAACTTACACGATTTTATGAAATGGCTCATTTCAATACCAACTGACATAAGAATAATACTTTAAAATCTCACCAATGAAATTCGTCTAAATTATTCACGAATATTTTCACAATAGGCATCACAATCTTCTTGTTCGAACATTCAAATGGGATGAAATGGAAAAACATCATAACACTTTTTCAACATAACTAACATAACCACTTTCAAGAAACTGCCTCGATTTTCTACATTTTTTTTCATCCTAAATTGCACGATACAACAATTAATATGATTCTCTCATAAGTGATGCATCTGATCCGATGAACTTGGTACTGAACCATTCATTGTCCAGCCATATGTTTTTAGTCCGAGAGCTGGCGACGAAAATCGGCAATGTAATGGCTCATAATTAAATATGATTTAGTATTGAGGGTGTACACATTAGTCAGCACCCAGTCTCAAGGTCAAGTAGTGGAACACCTAGTTGCGACGCGCTTTGATGTAGGTATATAAAATTACAACATACTCTACAAGTATTTAGTTATGATTGAACATAGTCACTCAACTAGTTCATAGAACAGAAAACTTGAGAAAGTGGTCAGACCTCATTTTAGTGAAACGGGATGGGTCAGTACACCACAGAAGTTGTTGCCTTAACGATGGCGTTTCAAGAGATGAGTTCTACCTTCTGTCAAAAAAAACCTCACCTGAAGTGAAAACAGTGTGAATATATATCTTACATCTAAATGTTCGCTGGATTAATTTCAACGATTGAATTTTTTTTTACTTTCTGTGAAGTTTCAAATTTAATCAGACTTTCGGGTTATTGTAGTAATTCTCTAATATTTCTGACTAATTTGTTCATTAATGACGAAATGTTTTGATAATGAGTTTTCTTTTTTTTCAGGTTATCAGCAGCAGTCTTTCAATAGCGACTTTTTAGATTTAAGAGCATTGAGAACCACCTCCAAAACCACACTCAAAACGTTGGAACAAACTTCGGACTGGCGTCAAAATGATTTGAAAGTAGATCCAGAGAACGAATTGGAAAAATCTAGTCCAATGATGAAAAAATTGTTCCGAAGCAAATATTCCTATAATAAAAAATATTATGATTAAATACCAACAAGCAAAAAAACAAGGAGAGTTATATAGGTACTTGAATATCATAAAGAAGAACATTATGTAGATTAAAGCCACAGGATATGTGAAGACGATTGTATTTACTCAAAATGAAATGACATGTTGAATGAACACGAAATAAATGCGAGATGTTTGTTTATTCTAAATATAAGAAACTCCAGAATAACGAAATTTGATTGAATATTTCTTCGAAGCCGTAAACAGAGATATTCTAGAAAAAAATAGAAACCAACCTCGCGGAAATTGATATGATAGTAGATATATTTCAATAGGTAGGTATATCTATTGGCAAGATGTAGTTCGCATCGAAATATATTCTTGATTTATCATAAGATATTTTTGTCCTTTCCTTTCTTTAAAATACAAACGAATGTTGTTCGAAACTTCAGTTGAAAAGACTTCTCATTACAATCGTCGTAAAAATGGGATTAAATGGGGAAACATCATAGCACTTTTTCAACATAACTAACATAAGCACTTTCAAGAAACTGCCTCAATTTTCTCGATTTTTTTTCACCCTGAATTGAACGGTACAACAATAATGATTCTCTCTGAATCTGGACCACCATTGTTTTCGTTCCTTCATCATCTCTACAACTTTCTTGTTCACATATGGAATTCGATTTGAATATTTTTCAGGGTAGTATATCGAACTATTTATATGACAATCTCTCCTTGTTATTTCATATTAAAGGAGATATCATATCAGAATAGAGCGCGATATGTAGTTGAAAAGCATTCTTCATGTACTCATAATGGAGGTCATATATAATATATCGTAGTTTTTGCTAGATCCAGGATGGTCATACCCACATAAATCGGTTTATTCGAATATTTGAAGTTTTCGGAATTCGATAGCTATCAAGTTGTCATTGAAAATTGAATTTTTAAACTCAGATAATGAAATATTTCGGACAACTTTAACTGACAGTATTGAAAAAAAACTGTACTACATCAGTTTGGCAAATTAATTTGAAGCGCATTCATTAAGAATTCTGAAATGGTAATATGGTAATTATTTCTTAGATCGGTCAAAAAAAAGGTCTTTCAAAGAAACAGAGTTTCGAACAATTTCTTCGATATTTGAAAGAATACTTCAAGAATCCGGTTTGAATGAGATGTCGTGAGTCCTTCCATAATGTGTGAGTGATACAGATAGTGACGCCTGACGCCACTATTTGGTATTGGTATTGGCACACGAAAACGCAATACAGATCAGACCTCAGTACGCTACGCCCCTTGGTCTACCAAGCAGTTAGAACATGTTTTGTGAATTTGTCAACTCTTGTCATAAAACGAAACTGAATTTCTTTAAGAAAGAAGTCATAGTGTCATAGCGTTTTAGAATCCTTATTCAATGTGCTAGAGCAACTGGCTAAGAATTGAAGATTAGAGGTTACAGAGAAGCACTATTCGGAAAACATAGGAAAAATAAAATTTGAAGAAAGTAAGAAATTGTAGCAACTGGAGTTCAAAAATCATCACAGGATGTGCATTTTCGAAGCTGGAGATAAGAAGGTACGAGATCACAATCATCTTTTTGCAGAAAACAATTATTGTGGAGCAGCCCATGAAGGGTGTAACATCAGTTATATAAGGATATTCACATGGGCCCCGTAGTGTTCCATAACCTGAGTGGATATGATGCCAACTTTGTGATAAAACATTTTGCTACCGAAATAGAAGAAAAGACTGACTTGTTACCCATAACGAAGGAAACATATCAGTTTCACCAAACATATTGATGAAGATTGTTCAAATTTCATATTCATTGATAGCTTTCGATTTATTGCTTCCTCACTAGATCAATTACATATCTTCATATTTAGAAGAGCTTCCCAATCTGAAATCACAATCTTCTTACAAAGAAAGGGGTAATGTCATATGATTACATAGATTTAATGATCGTTTCAATGAAGCTTCCCGCCCACCAATTGAAACATTCTATAATAAATTGATGTAATATATTATATGAACCATGTCCACGCAGAAAGTAAATGGGAGCTGAACTTGTCTGAAAATAATTCAAATTATTTTATTAGTTGATCTATTTCAGAAATTTCGTTCAAGTTGTTATAAAAGACCTATGGATTGGATCCTGCTCATTATTTTACGTTACCGGAATTTACTTGGGATGGAATGTTGAAACATACAAAACAAGAATTGAAGTTTCTCACGCATATCGATATGTCTCTATTTGTCGAGCGGGAAATTCGTGGTGGTATGAGTCAAGTTTGTGGAAAAGTATGAACCTCTCCTATTAGGAATCTAATAAGCCTAGAAATTACTTGATGACTTGATTAACAACAAGATGGCTGACAAATCATGTCGTAAGAAGTCAATCTCGGATATCCTAGAGAATTACATGATTAACCGTTCTGTCCTCAACATCAAGGGCACCTACGGGGGGGTAAAGGGGGTAATCCCCCCACCCCCCAGAGCCCATAACGAATTCGATTTTTTTAAATTTTCACATGAAAAAATTAAGAAAAAACAATATTATAATCAAATGAAAAGGAGAGATTCCTTGTACAATTTTAAGAAAAAAAAATGGTACTGCAAATGCTACCTAGAGATACCTACAGGATGTTATTTGAAGTCTTAATTTGAAATTTCAATTGTTCTTTCAATTACTACCCCCCCAGATAATCAGTCTGGGACCACCCTTGCTCAACATTACACAACTCTTAAACACAATCCCCTTATTATGCTGCTCACCAAAATTCTAAACTAATGGCTACACTACATCCTAAGAAGGAGTAAATCATTCAATATCGCAATTTGAAACAGGCTTTGAGAAATGGTTTGGTTCTCACTAAAATACATAGAGTTTTGAAAATTAAACGGACTGCGTGGCTTAAGTCATATATTGATTTGAATTCTATTATTTTCAATGAGAACTTGATACCAATGGATCCCGAAAACTTGTTGTTATTATATACCATCCTGGATGTAGCGAAATCTACTATATGACATACATTATGACTACATGAAGAATGCTTTTGATAACTGCATCGCTCTGAGGTACGCTCTCATTTACGTGGTACTCGGAAGTCCGTATGAAATAATAAGAAGAGATTGCTATAAATAAGTATTTCTATACCTCCAACTACCCTGAAAAAAATTCAAATCGATTTCCATGTGAACAAGAAAGCTTTAGAGATGATGAAGGACGAAAACTTATGATGTTTCCGGGTCAAAAAAACGAATTAACCCCTGAAGGTAGACCTATCCAAAGGGTGAATCTACCAAAAACATAGAACTATATATGGGCATTCTAGAAGCTGTAGACTTGCTAGTCTACAGGGGTATAAGTATAGTATAAGCCCCTCGGTCCATATGGATCCATGGTCCACAGAACACACCCATCTTGATTTTTGACTTACTTTATGCCATGGTCCTCCATGATATGGATTATAGACATTCGTCATATATATGAACCGAAACAACCCAAGCGACATCTCTTTTAGAAGCAGTTGAACTAAAGAAACGGGTCTCTCATAGATTAACAAAAATTTAGACGAACCACTTAATCTCCTTATCTCGAAGTCTACCGTCTGGGGATAGGTGTCGCTACCTACATTTTATTCTAAAATTCTACCGACTCGAGAAAGATGTCGCCACCAAGATCTTATTTGTGAAACAAATATTCAAATTTTCCATGTGAAATAGTATTAATTTATATAAAAGCTATACGGCTTCCCAGTTCTAATATCTTCCAGATCTAGAAGAACGGATAGATAAGATCTGATGATGAAGGTTGTCTTGAAAATCTAATATCTTTCGTCTTCTACATTTTTTTTTATCATTTCGGTGGTCGACAATTCGAATTCTTGTAAATACTACTACTATTTCATTTTTTATGGACTGCTAGCGGGAATTCACCAGTTTCAACCACTGACTAATCGACTCGTGTAATCCTTGAAAGTTCAAGATGGAAAAATAAATTAGTAAACTATTCCATATCGAGGAATTTATATCCCCAAACAACCAAACATTTTTCCAAGTTCAAATCCCTTCAATCAAAGACTTGATATTTCTCATTATTATATTACAACAAAAATATAAAACAATAAGTGAGGTAATATTTATACGAATTTATTTTTAACGCTAACATATTACATATCACATAATACTTGCACACAATGTAGATTTAATCATTATTGACGTGATGTATCATCGATGTTAAATGAAGTACAAGTACTTTATTGAATATAACACTCTGAATTTTTCGCACATATTTCATTTTTCTTTATGATTATCGTTGTAATTTCTTCATTGGGAAACAATATTCAAGAAAATAACATGAAAAATTCAAGTATTTTAACTTTTACATTCTTTATTCCATTTACTCAATAGCAAAATAGTTGAGATTTTAGTGCACTTCTTTTAGAATAAAAACACAGAATGTCATTCAGGAAGGTGAGATTTTCAGGGACCTTTAGTATTCGACATTTAAAATTATATTGTATACTGTCAATATATATTGATTTCAGTATTGAAGTACCACTGCTAAACAGATTTAAATTTCATTGATTGTGCCCACATTTTGTATTTTTGTTGCAGAAGTTAAAAAAAAATTAAATTTGATCATCCAGTTGTGTTCATGGCAAGTACAATTCAAAAATATACTTGGTAATGTACATTCAGTAGATTTAAATGAAATTCCAACTTAATAGTGTTCTGATTAGGGTATTATTGAGTAACTTCAGTACGACTGCTCTATATGAATAGTTGAGTAATTGGCAATATGTAGCGAGCGTCCCAAAAATTCGTCAAGTAGGACCTGAAATTTGAAGATTGATGACATCTGAAAGTGTCCAGAAAATGTTTTAATTTAATATAGTGTAAGGTACAAGCGCATAGCGCCAACATTAAAAATTCCACGACCTACTTGGCAACGAATTTTATTGAACACTCGTTATTACTCTCCAAAGTGGGAAACCAAATAAAAGCTGTACTCGCGGTGTAGTTCAGAACCGAACTCAAACTGGACAAAGCAGATTCACGCCAGAGGTCCATAAATAAGCTTGCTATATCCAGTTCTGAACTGTTCTCAAGTGTACTGAACACAGCTAGAAATATAATGGAGATGACATGGCTGAACCAAGTATTTGCAAATATAAGAACTGAAAACAGTTCTGCTCTTTGATTCTGAAATCTCATGGTGAGGAATCATTACTATTTGAATGGAAGGAACATTAATTTATACAATTTATAGGAAAGAGTAGAATTAACCAAGTATATTTTAGAACAGCATATACACAAAAAAAATTCACACTGAAGCTATCAACTAAAAATTGTTCGGGACGGTTTGAACTAGTAATTCAATGTTCAGTTCAATTTTTCAGAAGTGAATATTTGCTCATTCACCTCTAAGAAGACAACTTTCAATGTCGACTAGATATAAACTTCCCAACTGAAATTCAGTAGACCTGTGGTTCTTGAATTTTTTCTGTTGAAAATGACAAAATGAAAAATCAAAATTCAAGCAGAAAGAAAATCGATAGAACACCAGTTAGTGATAAAGTTCCATAACCATTTTATATTTCATCTCATCAGTTAAACACCATTTAACAGATCAGACAAAATTTTGATATGAAAAAAATTCTCATTTCTGCTCGAAGTTTGGTTTTGAAGACATAATAAAATTAGACGATATCTTTACATTAAAAGAAAATATTAATGGTTGAAACTTTCATTTTTGGTGAAGATAAAATTATTCAAAAAATAAACACAACATTTTCAAGTTTTATGAATGTGGTAACTAGTATGATTTTATTCAGATTTATTTCATGTTCTGTTCACAAGTTGAGAATATTGCGATTATCGGTAGGTATTATCACAAGTTTTGGTTATTGAATGTAGATGAAACACTTTCAGTTGGGAAGTCTTCGTTTGTTATGGAACCATATTGCATTTCATATGATTGATAAATTTATTTATTTTTATATTTATACATATACCCACAGAGTAGTATTGCAATTCAGTCCAACAATTTCATTGGTTTCTGTCGAAATAAGAAAACTAACAGACAAGAAATTAACATAATGATTATTGCTTCAAATGAATACCCTGATAGAGCAAAATTGTGGATGAACTTCTGTTTCTGTACATTGTGAATATATGTATATATATTATATATAAATTTATAAGTTGTTATATATATAATATATATTTATTTATATGTATGTACATAAATATAAGCTTACTCTATTCATTAGAAAACTTTCTCTTATTTACACATATTTACAAATAATTAATTACAGAGGAATGCCCTAAGCCTGCCAGTTGCATAAACATGATATCAGCACTTAAAATAACTCATACTCTTGAGCATCAGACAATTGAGCATACGAGATCATTGTTTTGAAGTAACATAGGGATGGTCATTGATTTAAGTAAAAGATTTGAAGAAAACAATCAAAAGATGTCACTAGATGATTCATGATCTGATTGCGATCTTTTAAAAAAATGGCTGGGTTCTTTTTAAGTAATAAAATATATTTAATATAAAAATAAAAATTGCAAACAGTAGCTGCACAATTCCATTATGCACCAAATTATTTACTAAGTGATCACAACCTGAGGAGAGTACAAGGTGATGGTGGCGTCTGTTACGTACCACCAACTAGTACATGCATAAAGCCATCCCATTCGTTTTCATTTCTTTGCTGGAGATTAGGGTCTTTCCACTCGTTTGTTTCTGTAGTTAGGCCCAGTTCGGCATACAGCTCATTGTTATTGAGTGATTCAAGATCCGTCTGTGACGAGTAACTGAGAACAGAACTCCAATTGATTGGTTTCGTCATTTCGTCATCACCTAAGCCAGAGTCTGTGTCAGGGGTATTTATGGGAAAAGGCGTTGCCCTCCCAGACGAGCACGCCATGTCTCTTAGGCTCTGTTCATAGTTGGAAGGCTCCGGCACCACAGGATTGAGTCTATTGGAAGTGTTCATTTCAGCATAATTTGTTTGCGTATAACTACTTGGCTCTACGGGTTCAGATTCCATTTCTCGCTCTAACCTTCGCAGCGTATTACAAATAAGCACAGAACGTCTCAAAGAAGGATCGGAACACTGTCGATACCTAGCCAACTTACACATGGACAAATTCAATACAGCCAGTCTTCTTTGTCTATAACAAGGTACATGGCACCACCTTGCTCTACCGTCACAACACCGTGTCCTAACCGAGGGCGAGGCACCGAGTTCTAAGTACGATTTACCGTTTTCGTCGCAACGTATCGTTTGTTGGGGAGGTTGGTAGTACTGCCAGTAGTCAGCCTGTTGGTATCTCTGCTGTTGGTACGGGGTGGTGAGTTGGGTGTACCTCGCTGCTTCTGGAACGGAAACGTTCCTGTCTTCGTCGGACAGCTCGTCCTCGAAGTCATCGTCGTCGAATTCATCAGAGGATAGCAGAGTGGCTGTCAAAGATGGCGTAGGAGTTCGCCAAGTGTCAGCAGCTACCGCTTGTAGCCTCGCTATGCAATCTTCGGCTTCCCATCTACCAACTTTAGGAGGAGAAGACTCTGCTGGAGCAGTGGCCGCTTCTAACTTTCTTTTTCCTGGCGTAGCTTGCAGACCCATCATGGCACAGTTCTGGAAAAAAAGGGAAAATTAAATAACTAATTAATTAATATCGATTATACAACTTTACACTGGATTGCCATATTCTAAATGGAACTTTGAGAAATGAAATGATTCCTTTTTGAAGTAACGTACTAGGTAATATAAATAAGAGTTTAGAAATTTTTTTGGTAAGTAGATCAAAATTGCATAAACGTCAAATCGACAGAAGTTGTAAAGGAATATTATGGGAGCTATTTCCAACATTTTAGTTGTACCACAGCGATCTTAAGTAGTCTCTATAAACGGCTTTGGTTGTGCCAATATAAGTGGTTATTTTTTCCTTCATCCACAACGAAGTTCCAACGCCAAAAATATGTGAATAGAGACGTTTCCAAATCTATCAGAACGGTTTCCAACGGTTGGATGGCGTTCGGCCAAGACACAGTACATCAAAGGAGTGCTTGATGTACGAAATTGAAGTACAACTTGAAAAAAAAACAAGTTGCAAGTTTTCAAAGTTGCAGTTGTTCAGAAAAAATAGGATATTCATTAAAAAATTCCTGCATTAATATTTATTCGGTCGAATCTCAAAATTCTCTCTCATATTCGTCAAGTATACTATGGAATTCTAGATTTGTAAACCACGTTATTCTCAAGTGGAAAATATACAACGTGAGTGTTTAACTTGTACATATATATTATAACAGAAGATTCGTGAGGTTGAAAGAAACACTTCTTTCCTTTACCATTTTTTCCTATTCCATAAAATCCATAAAAAAATTAATTTCAGAAATAATTATTTCTCACGAACGATTTTATCGAATGGAATAACTTTCGGAATACCGTTTTCCAATTATGTGATGAATCTTGTCCGGACACAAAATTCCATCCACATCATCCAGTTCCTCCATTTCATACCATAAAAATATCCAGAAATTCAAAGAAGGCTAACTGATCATTTTGGAAAATAAAAGTATTCTTCATATTTTCTCGTAGAATTTTTTTTCGAGTAATTTGACATTCAAAACTAAAAAATATCTGTGAATTTCGAAAAATTGTGTACTTTTGCCTGAATGCAACTGTGTTTAAAAGTGGCGATATTTTCGTTATAAGTGAAATTCCGAAAAAATTCCAGCAGATTCTCGCAAAAACGCAAACTTGGCCTTCCGTATTATTAAACCCGAAATAAAACTTCGAAGTGGTACAGTAAGTAGGAGCCGAGCTCCATTTTCGGGCACAGAAAATCTAAATTCAAAATCGCATAGTCTACTTGACGATGATTTTTGTTTGAAGGCTCGTTATTTATTTTTGTTGCCAATATTCCGTGCACAACTAGTGAAAATATTATTGTCAAATAATGAACATGCACCTAACTTTCCGATCAAAATCTCACCGGCAATATTTTCAAAACATAATTAAACTTTTTTTCATCCCACAGAGTGTATAATTTGCCGATAGGAAATGTTTAACATAGGCAATTCGAAAATATGTATAAAATTCTGGCATTAATCCCAATATTATTATTAAACGTAGTACGAATAGATGAAAAATGAGTCAATGGAATATTGATTTGTTCTCTAACCAACAAAATCGAGTTTTCCGGAAAGTCAAACACGATGGAAAATTTCCTTAAATTCAGGTTCTCCATTCTGATTGAGTTTATTTGTCATTCTAGTGCTATCTTCTACTTTTCTATTGACATTTTTTTACCAACTGTCAAAGCTACAATTTGGCAATGCTATTATGTTATGACAACAAAAAAATTTAGAAATTTCCGATTCTCATAAATTGAATTACGAAAAATCTTAGAATTTATAATTTATTCCATCTTAGGGGGATTGAATGTGAAAATAAAATCGAAGGAAAACGTCAAAATATCGCATTTCCCAATGAAAACCTAACCAAAATTTTTTTCAATTCGACAATTCCATTTGCGAGACTATTCGACCCATGCAGGGATTAACGATTGATAATACATCAAAAAAAATCGCCGAAATATTAGCGGTGCTGGAAGTGAACGCACAGCATGAATAACTTGTCCGATACAACGTAGAGTTGGTGTTTGCCTCTATAAAAGCGCTTTCTACTCACTAATTATTCTTTGTCGCAGTTCTCGTCTCGAGGATCACAATCACAGGCCAGTCCGGTTCTATCGGAAGGCCGCTGGCTTCGTTGCTGGTTGCAAGAAATCGCCCAAGGTTGCTGCTCCGTCGCCCGTACGAACTATCACACGTATACGACTTCGAAAATAAGGCTACGATCGCACTTTACTACACCTATACAGCAGGAGTTTCGAACTTGACGTACAGCGGAGCTCGGTTTACGAAAATTTTTCCGGAAAACGTCCAACAGGTGGAAGAGTCTCAGAAGGTACTGGGAGATACCAGGAGAGCAGCTCTTATATCAGTACTACGGGGTCTACCTGCCCATTAGGGCGAAGGGATTACCTGAGACCCTTCCAAGTATCGGTAATGACTTTTTGACTTCAAAATCGAAAAGGTTTTCGATTATTTCTTGAAACTATTACTGCGTACAGAAGGTACAATACAGGAAGTTTTATGGGGGTCATTCACCCCTATAAATGAATATTTAAATATGGGATAGGACCCTTCGTTAATTTCTATACTTAGTACTGATAAGAATTGTTCGGTTCCTTTTGTAACGTTTCTGTTTTCATTATTATGAGGTAATTTTTCTTGTAAACGAAAGGATATCTCTTAAATGAAGGAAGACTGTTGCAAAGTGAATAAATTTGTTTTTGTACCGAACATGAATTTTATTTGTCCACTTCTTGGAAAACTTATGTTTTGAATTTTATAGATTTTATAGATACTTGATTTGCTGAATATTCGCGGTAAGCCCAGAATATTATTCTGAATGGATGGAAGGTATTTGAAAATTTGAATGGATATTATGTGGATCATTCTCGAAATTTACTGTGAAAATTTAGGCAATAAAGAGTGAAAAAAATTAACTTTCAACATTCAAAATTGGTCGAATGGAACCACAAGTTAGAAGGAGCCTTAGCACACTGTTTTTGAACCAAATTTGATGGTTTTATTCTCAACATATGCCAAGAACAAGTGGGGATCGATTCTTTTCAATCTTTTTTTTGTTTTACTCCTATCCAAAAAAAAATGAATTCATGAGTAAATGGAAGTAGAAATGACAATAGTCAAACTATGGGATTTAAGTTTTTTAAAGAAATCTACCGGCAATAGTAATTTTCACCAAGCTCTACTTTGTTCGAAATCGTTAAAAGTAGGGAAAAGGCTAAGATCGTGTCATTTTATTTGATTAAGTACCTACCTACCATGATTTGATTTTCAATAATTAACTATTTGGAAAAAATATGACCACTGACAAAATGTTCACAGTTTACACTCTGAGACTTTGTGAATTTCAAGCAACAAAAAAAAAAACGATATGCCCCCCTCTCAGAAGGAAGTCGAAGAAAAAAACGACGGAAAAAGGCGAAGAAAAAGAGGGGGAAATAAAAGGAATAAGAGAAGTCAAAAGAGGAAATACTGGTAAAAACAGCTCTTCTGGAGCGCCTTTTCGTTGTTTTTAGCCATTTCTTGCTAATATTCTTAATATGATTATGTTCCTCTAGTTGGTTTTCTTTATAGTAGTTTTCAGATATTCTTTCAAGTTCAAGTAACGTGCATGAAAGGGCAATTTCCTTCATTTCGCTATTAAAAAAAAAAAACAATAAATTTAAAACTATTCCCAACCTATATTTACTTCAAAACGGTCACTTCTAGCCTCCTTTAGGGCTGCCCTACTGTCCTTCCCGCATAAAAATTCTATTTCCTCCTATGTTTATGTGATCACCTTCATTATACAGGGTCTTTTGCCGATTTAAATCCTTTTGAAGGCTTTGGAAATAGAAGATGTACGAAATATCAATAAGAATTGAGGATACAATAATTAGAATGACTGTAACAATAATTGTTTCTAGATCCTTCGACGAAAAGCGTCGACAAAGAATAATTCAGAATATACTGCGATGTAACAACCACTTATAAAGACCCTGTAACTAATAGTCAAGAAAATTTTTATTTAAAAAACGATTCACATAATATATTTTATTAAAAAGCGATTCAAATGGATTTTACCATATTAAAATTAAATGTTTTTTCCCTCAAAAATAAGAAATTGTGTTCTCGAACCCAACCTAGAGATTCTAGTAAGAAATGCACTTATGTGGAAACACAATGTCTGACAAGCAATAAGCGACCCAACGTATGCTTTCATAAGGTCGTTTCTAAGGTTGACCCTCGATATTGTGCTCGCATTTAAAATAATTTTATTTATTTTGTTCACATTATTTTATTTCATTTATTAACGGATTTATATTCAATTTCCTTCAATTTGTGGGATACTGAATATAAAACGTTGTTGTGACCAGTTCAAAATTGACATTAATTGGACGTTTATATTTCTCCTTGAAAAATTGTTGTTCGAAAATACGATGGCTTTCGTGTAAAAAATCACTTAATGATATTTATTGGATACCATATTTTCGTTTATTTAATCCAAAGTTTCGGCAAGCACTCGCCAGCCGTCTTCAGGGATTATATTGTTTTTAACCGAAGAAGATATCAGAAAACACATTTATTTCTCACTCGCACAATCTGTGTTTAGTGGAAAATGTGGGATAATAGTTGAAAGGACTTGAAAATAATTAATCAGTTCAAAATTTATTTATAGATGGGTGAGGAACCGAAATTTCCACGTCCTGAATCGGGATAAAACGACTTAAATATCCTAAATTGAATTTTTCTATAATTTGACCCACAAAACCGCACTTGTCCGACAAGATCGTTCGCGCTAACAAATAGCTCATAAAAATTAGCGTATAACATCCACTCATTCATCCCTAAAAATGAAGACCTGTTGATCCTGCTGCATAACACCGAAAAACCGGGTCATTTCCGCAAATTCCTCTCATCTTTCAAACGGAGATTCCACTCGCAACTGTTATCAGTAAATTACAAGTGAAAGAAACAAAAGATAGTATGATAAGAGAGATTTATTTCGAATATCGGAAAAGAGCAAAACCAACGGAAGAACGGGAATGAAGAGAGAGAAGCTGGGAGAAACCCCGAGAGCAGTAATTTGATAATGGCGAGTCAAATTTAGAATGGGGTCGTTTTTGTCGGAGGAAAAACCTCTCTCTATCTTCTTCCCTCCAAGCCCTGCCTGGATTCAGTTCCCAGAAGAGCAAACCGGCATAGCGTAGAGTCTGCTGAGCAAGCGGCTGGATTATGGCCGAAGCAGGGGCGTAGTTGCAGGATAGTTCCGGCAATGAGTCAACGGAATTTTCCATTCTCTAGAGGGAAGGATGGAAAACTCTCGCGGTGTAAAGCATATAGACCATTTAATAGATAAAATTATAAATTAATTAAAATTATTTGATGAATTCTTCGAAATGTCCAATAGAAAGATTTGAGTAGAGAATAATAAAATTATAAAAATGCCTTCGTTATCATTCAGTTTTGTGGATACAAAAATTATATTTTCCTGATGATATTTCATAGGAGAAAAATTATAAACAATTTCTCATGATTCTTCTGATCACAACACGAAATTTTTTTATGGCACCATTGATTTATATATGTTGTGTTAGGCGCTGTGTTTTCTTTCTTTTGAAATGAGTAGGGCGAGCAAATTCGAAAATTGAAAATAGATATTTCAGATCCAAGCTACCGAATGCTCTAGTGAGTTCCATATCTTGAAAAATGAGGAAAACAGAAACCTATTTACCACACTATTTGCAAGTCCCCAATGAATTCCCGATTTCGTATCAAGTAAACGAAATTATAGTTTTCAGAATACATAGTTTTACGTACCTCTTGTAGCACGCGATGTTTTGAAAGACCAATATTTTAGAAAAATTTCCTGTAAAAAAATATCAGTCCCACTGTTTCGTAAATCATATTGCTTTTGGAAGAAGAAATTTTCAATAAGGCAAAATAAGCTGTGCAATTTAAAAAATTTATCCAAAAAGAAGTTTTTGGTTTCAACTGCCATTTCCCAATTTTCAGTTTATAAAGCAATCAAACATACCAACAAATCCGCAGGTTACCCCCATTTTAAATCAAAATTCTCGAATTTCACCCATATCGTTTTTGAAGAGGCTGTTTTTTGTATAACAGTAAATCAAGAGCGGAAAGGAAAAATGAATTTTTTGCTCTAATTCCAATCGGATGGTTATTTTTCGTGGAACGGGCAACTTATAAAGGCGCAAAGAGATATCTTTATAATTCCTCCATAAATGAAGTTAAATTAGTACAGTACAATCGCGATAACGTGAACAGAATAAAACCAGGGTTGTTCACAAAATAGAGGTTGTTCATGTTACCGGAGGTCACTGAAATACAAACTCCACAACATATTGCTATACAGATTTATTATCTTATAAAACTAAAACACATTTTAATCGACGATTCACAATGGTTGAAAAAGTTGTGAGATCTTAGTTTGCACTTTTTTGGCAGAAACAATGTTGTTCACGCTATTGAGCCGTTCGAACGAGCGAGTGTTCACAGTATGGCGATTGTACTGTATTATTATTCAGTGTGAGAGTACAAATCTGAAATATTTGGCTCTTGAAATCCCATATTTTACATTTAATAGATTTTTTATGAAACAATTTTTCAACCCCCAAATCATTCATTTCAAAGTTTTCATATTACCATGGGGAGTTTGTAGATATTGAGTCGAAGATTGCAGGATACCTGCGTCTTTTTCTTCATTTTCATTAGTTTCTGCAAAAAAAATTCGCGATTATACCTTACATACAGAAGACAGAAAATTCGTCAATTATTAGTTACTAACGAGAAATTATATTTCAATTCAAAACTGCATTTTTTTCGGTTACCTATGTTAAGCTCGAATTTTAATAGGACTTTGTAGCATTCGATAATAATAAAACACCAACCAGATATTTACTCGTATGGTATCTATTGAATAAAAAGCTCGCAAACATTCCATACAGATTGAAAGTTTCCAACATCAAATTCCCTAAATTTCCCAAAATCTTCAGTGGCAACATAGTAATCATAGAAAGTGCAGTCAGAACTGTCAAATTGATCGTCATGTTGGAAGTGGCGCTCGCCCAAAACCCCTCACTCAATTTATGCCTTGTCGACGTTATTTCGTATCGCCTACGCCACTGCCGTACGGGGCCCCTTCAAAACCCGAGGTAGGGGTTGAAGGCCCCGGGCAGATGGGGGCTCTCGAACGAAACGGAGGGACCGACTGCCTGCCTGCCTTCCAGTTCGCTCTTCTACGCTCCCTCTCCCCGATACTGAAGGGCGACGTACAGGCGACGCTCAGTTAGGAATGAAACGATACAACGTTGTCAGACTGTGCTCGCTATTCGGAATACAAGGAGGACGTGGAAATTTGAGATTGATTTTGGATTCAAATTCGAATGAAATACAATACGATGCTTTCCTTCGACACTTTTTTTCATATCTCCTATTTGTTGATATATGGTAACACTTGAGAATATTTGAATGTTTATCTCCAAGATTTCATAGTCAAATATTAAACTGAAACGTATCAATAAGATATTGACGAAAGCGGAGTATTTCTATAAATTAATATCATGAAGAGACAGAAAAGTTCAGCAACCAAAGAGCTTTCTTCCGGCGATTTCAGATTAGAATGTATTATTAATAATTATAAATGATAGATTGTGAGAAACAAAAATATAGAACATACTCAACCTAACTGAGTTTTAATGTGGAATACGAACGGATATAGTTCATGTTTATTCATGCTAAGTATTTTGAATGAGTTTTTATGAAAAGTCCTTGTTACCATATTTCAGTACCTATATTAATTTTTTATTTCTCAAGTTCTATCTAATACATAATGAAACAATAATGAAGATCTCATTCTTTCGCCTATTCTGAATTGATTACTTCAGTAAACAAAATTTTAAATTCTCCATCAAACCGACAACATTCAAGTTCATTATATCCAAGACGTATGGATATCAAAATGAGAAGAAGATCGAAAAAATTATATAAATAAAATGTAGAGATTAGGTGAGATTAGTCATGTTCATAGAACGGATGCTGGTTCAGTTTTCTTTACTTCATCCACAAGCGATCCATATAGCTTTTCCTCATGTTTTTAATGGGGAATGTAGGTCGAGAAACACGTCACGTCAAATTTTTTCAATCTGAGTACATGTTTCATTCATTCAATAAGGCACCTAACCACAACAATGAATAATCACAAAAATTGTAGAAAATACATACAAATTTTAGAAAACACATAAATAATAAGATTCAAGAAGCTGCATGAACTTTCGAGCGAAAAAATTTAATGAAATATTTTGTAATAATTCCGAAAAACACTGCGAGTTGAAAAAAACTTGATGAAAAACTGAAATAAATCAAAAGAGCCAATAATTTTTTTCAGAGTCTGTAATAGTTCTTATCATAATTAATTTATAATTTCCGTAGATTTTGAAAGTATTGAGTTTACAAGTGGAACCCACATTTTCACTAAATAAATAATAATAATCCTCAGGATAATAAATAACTACAAGATATCAATATTTCCCAAGACATCACAAATGAAAATGTTATGATTAAAATATAATGCCCAATTATCAAAATAAAAAAGAAAACAAAAACGAAGGACATAACAGAAGAAGATACAAGATTCAATAGAGCAATTTGAGAAATGTTTACCTATGTGAACTGACTAAAAATTTACATTCGACAGAATCTATTAAACCGCTTTTAAATGATGGGGAATTACCAACTTGTGGCGGAATGTCTATATTATTCCTTTTTAATGAGAGTAGAGGAAGTTTCGTTGAAACGTCAGAGCTCAAAATTGCTGGTACGGGAAACATAAAGCACTCGTTGTTGGAGTATTGGTTCGAACTGAAATTGCGACGTTGCCGTTTCGTACGATAATTGTCGGTATTTTCCGAATAGGGAATTTTCAGGAAGTTTTGGCGTCCTCAAAAACCAATTGAGGTTTGGAAAAAGGGATGAAAATATGATTTCAATTTGACTGATATTTGATTCAGAATCTCTAATTTAAATTTCTTCAGTTTGCGTTTTGGTCTTGTATATTCTAAAATTTTTGTAGAACGTTAATTTTTTTCCAAACTGATTAACTAAAAATTGAAGCCGTAACAACATTTGAAATTTCAGAAAATGATTAACTTTTTATTAGGTACTCAATTTTAAACCTTTATACTCGAATAGTCTACGAGACAATTTGTTCAAAATAAAATTTCAGAATTTTTATGATTTTTTGGTTTCGATATTAAGTTCATTTTTGGAAAGATTTGAAGAAGGTCATGGAATTTAGGGTGGAAGTTGTCAAAGGACTCTTCAATTGATCGATTGAAGCCGAAAGCAATGGGATAAAAATTTCGAAAAATTTTATTTATTCCGAATTTTTCATAGAAAAGTCTTGACCTATATTGTTCCTCGTATTCTGAATGTCCTGAAATGTAATATTTATATGAAAACTAGGGAGGAAAAGTTCGAGCCTTCCTCGTAATTTTTTTTTATTTCATTTCCGATTTTGAATGGTCCTTTCTCACAATTTTAAATAGACAAAAACACTATTATCTTTGAATTACTTTGAGTGAGGTTTATCATCAATAAAAAGGCATAGCTTGTCCTAAGGTGTTCTAATTTTGTGTGAAATTCCTCTGATTCAAACATTTTTCTGCTTTTTTTCGAAAACAACAGCTTGCTTTTCTTCTATCATTAAGAATTAAGGGTTGAAATTTCAGGATAATCGATTATTTATTGCGTACTTATGTTGAACACAAGACAATTGCCACGACCGCAACCTCTCGCACGTTCAGGATAAGACAAAATTAATGATTTCTCCCGAAAACTGAAACGAAAGCATTTTCATTTCTGACCTTTCGACATGCTACAATCGAATTTCCGAATAAAATAGACCCGGCGAAGAAAATTAATAAATCGTTCATTAACAGCGTAGGAAGGTATAGGGAATTCCATATTTCAGCTGTGCCAAATCCGAATACACATCACATTTTGTTTTTGCCGGTTGGGAAAACGTAGAGCGTATCCATGGGAACGGCCGTGCCGACCAATGGGAACCGGCGGCGCCCCACCAACGCATCGAACAGTGATTTTCCAATGTTTTATATGGAACAGGAGAGCAGCGTTTTGCCAGCTAAGAAAGGGATTGGAGTTTTTGTTCGAATAATAAGCGGTTTCTTTAATTTTGTCGGAAAATCAAATGAATTGGGGGTTACCTCCATTTTCGTCAAGTATTTCTATATCGTGAAAATAAACGGAGAAGTGACAGATTCGGAAAATTCATGACACGTCAAAATTTTTGAGTATCGCAAATATTTGAAAGATGAAATTTTTCCGATAACAATTATTCGTTATTTTCAGTATTACTATTACCACATTAATATCACTAGATTCCAGAAGTTGGGTATCACTTTATAAGTGGATACTCCATAGTGTTCGTAACCAAATCATAGTCAGCATTATGGAATCTTTAAAATATTTTTAGTGCTTGATTCCGAAATTAAAAACCAAAATGTTTATTAGGCCATTTTTATAGTAACTTCTTTCATTATTTTACGCTTGTTACACAGATTTATATTCCGAAGCGCTAGAAATAGTTCAAAGTCCACTATTTCAAATTTAAATTGAAAGAAAATAAATTGATTCTCCGGGTGAGGTTTGAACCCCAGGTTTCACGTTCGTCACTTGCATAGATTAAATGAATTTTTGAATTAATCTATGGTTTAATCCGAATTAACTGTAATATACCGTAACAAAAATCTCATGCAGTAAAACTGATGTAAAATAAATAAAATTTCGAGTTTCACGAGTCTAACCTTAACATTTTCAAGAATGTCTGTCTCCAAATTTTTTATTCCATACGTATTTTCATGTCTCAATATGGGCCAATTAGATCCAAGTACTGGAAGAATTTTTTCGCATGTGGACTGTCATCGACTCCAAAAAGCGATTACACATAATGGAAGGAATCTTAAATTCATCCTTAGAAAAAGGCAAGGCTTTCAAAAATTTAACTTTTTTGTGGATACAAAAAATCTGTTAGGTATACTTAGATATAGTTTGGTGAGGGGGTTACAGTTCACTGCGACCTTAAGGTCTATTGTGCCATCCATCAGAGCTGTTCTCACAACTGCACCAAAAAAATCTGTTGCTTCATAGAGTGATGCGATGAAATTGCTATAAGTTTGAACTTTACGCATTTTAAGTAGTTTCAGGTAGACAGTATTGTAAATACAATCTACATATTGAGATATATAAAATAAGGAAGAAAATGTAATCATGTGCCAGTCATACTTTTGACATGTCGATTTGAACTTTAAGGCCGATTCCTCTTAAAAAAAACCATCATGAATAATAAAATAATACCGAGGCCAAAAACACTACTTTAGGCTTTCGATGAGTTGAATCGGTACTACCCAACCCTGTTAGAGATCCGTTCTAACCTCACTTGTGTTAGTATTGTCCATAGACATATAGACATGGACTGTGCCTTCCCTTTATATCTATGCATGAAATACGGTCAAAAAAAGTGACAGAGAGAAATGCACGTCGGGCATGCAGTTGTCTTTTTCTAGAATTTTGATTGGTCCACACTCACCTCTATGTGAACAAAAAAGAGACAGGTAAATGCCCGACGATCATTTCTCTCTTTCTATGAAAAAGACATTTTCATGCTGACATTGCTCAGTCCATGTCTCTATGTCTATGATATTGTCGAACCATAGACACAGAGACATATGTCTCTATCTCTATGTCTGTGTCGAAATGACATGAATTTGTCCACTTTTTCTTTTGAAACATGAAAATTAATAATTTTCTCGGGCTTTTTTAATATTTTCCAATCTAGCTCCCCGGGAGTACTTGATGAGCATGCTCAGGTCATTTGTTTGGCATTTTTCGCGGTCCTTGAAATAAGTCGGTTTGCACTCAGATAGCGGCTGATTTTCCCCTCTAACCTTTCCCACTCGGTGCTTACGAAATTATGTATACCGTCTAATATAGTATAGAACTTGTTCTTTGAACCAAATTTCATCGAGTTACATCCAGTGAGTTTTCAAGAAAAGTTTGCCTATTTCTAAGTCCGGTACCAGACGATTCTCTCAAGTGATCCTTGAGTTCATGCTCGAAATTCATGCAAGTCAAAATAATCTCGAAGGAATTGATCTCCCCGCAAAAAAATATCGCTGAGCTCGGAGATAAGGAAATCACTCCACAACAGCGACGAACGCTAATTTCGCCCTGATAAGATATCGAATGCATGGAAAGTACGAAACGACAGCATTACGCCACAACTCCACGTGTTCCATTCAAACAAATACAACTCCATAAAGGACATGACCAAGAAAGTGGCGACATCCCGCATCATCTTCTCGAACAAGTAAAGTCTCCACGCATAGCTATTTCACCACGCAGATACTCTCGGATACCTTCAGAATTCTATTCATAGGCGTCCCCTCGTAGAGCGGCCCGATCGTTGGAGCATTACGTACGGCCTTTTTTACCGTCCATGACATGAAATTTCCACTCGGCAATATTCGTGAACGATCGTGCAGGATACCAATACGTCCAGTAGACCGAAACGCAACGATCTTGAGTACGACGATTTCTCTTATCGTCGGTATATGGAGGCCCAGGCAAGGGAGCGCTATACGGTCGACTTTCGCCCGTTTCGAGCTTCGAAATAACCGACCCGCTGGCCGTATTGAAGACGGCGAACGCGTCATGGCTATGCGCTTACCGAAGGCAACGTTGGCGTTTCAACTTTCTTTACACAACCGTTCCGTTCGAACGTAGGTCGCCGGATGAATTTTTAGAACTACTCAGCAACTCTGCTCTCATTGGGCGCTCACTTCGGGTCTATATGCCTCCAAGACGTCATCTAAAAATATTCCGCTGCGCCATCAATTCCGCGAATTAAATGACATGACAATTCTATGATTCACTCAGACATACTCCGTCCTATTTAACAAGGAATGACCAAAGACGTTAACCATCGATAATACGATGTGAAGATTATCTACGATGACCTATTAACGTCGAGTTTCTATGATATCGACTATTCGATAAAGGACTGTGTGCTTCATTATTTTCCTGAAAGGTCTGAACAAATAAGCATTAAGTTTTCCTAATACAAAAATTTATATATCGATCCAGCGTCGCATGTCACCTCCAGTGTTCATGCTCATACGTCTGAGTCCAACCAATAAACATTAGTCATTCCCTAAAAATAACCAGCACAAGCGGTCCGTAGGTAGTAGGATACAGGGGACGGTTAAGTAGGTATTGCTGCGGAGGATATTTTGAACGTTTCCACTGCCAGGCCGATGGCGTGGCTCGACGAGAATTATCTACCAACATTCCTTCTAACGGCAAACGGATGCAGGCTTCTATCGGCCCCACAATGAGGTTGAATAGAAAGTTCTCACCGAAAGACGGTTCAGGTACGGTTTCGGCTCTTTTTCGATGGACCCTTGAGGAAGAGAGGTAGAGACCACCTCTGGTTTTTTTTCGGTTATAGATTCGTTTGAGACTTTCCCATGCAGCCTCCCGTCCATGAATTTCAATATCATTTTCTTATTCTTTTCACGATTTGAAATATGTACATACATAATATCCAAAGAATTTTATCGATATTAAAAAACGATAAGGGTGATAGGATAAGAATAACTTGAAATGAGAAAAGGAAAATACATCTGCACACTTTAAATTACCCATTTGAATTGATATTCTTCAAATTCAATAAAAGAACATTAAATCATACAATCATAAGGACTGATCAATATTTTAATAAAAAAATATGCCTACCTTCAAAGTTCTCGGTCAAATTAATCGGGTTAACTTCAAGAAATTTGCTTCTGGAAAGATGAATAGGAATTAGATATAGAAAATAAGCACTGGAAAAATAGAACACAAAAAAATATGTTGATGAATGTGAATAAAAAAAATAGGAATGAAAAAAGCATTAATGATTATGCAACGACGTTTGTATAAAAGGCGCTTCCAATTTCATTCTTTGAATTGGCAATGCCGCACAGCAATCAGCCCACCTCGAGTTTGCGATTGAGTAATGTTAATCGATAATATTTTCTACTCGTGCATTAAGAGTGTCTTTCCCACACTTGTTAACAAATTAACTATAGGTATTTATATTATAACTGCATCAAAACATGAAGAATTGCGATAGATCACCTAAAGCAGATCAAATTTAAAGAATTATTCCAATTCTCGAAAATATCTAACGAGCTTTCAAAGAGAATTCGTTGTCGAGTGGGATATGTTTTAAAGGTCTATACATATTTTGTGATACAACGTAGTAGGTATACTGTATTCACTTTTATTTAAGCACTCGGTTGGCCATGGAAATTTGACACATTACACTCTGTGTAGTTTAGTAGGAAAATGTGAAGTTATCACGCTTGTCAAAATATTTTTGGGTTTTAAATCATCGCTATGTTGTCTGTTCTACGTAAAAGTCTCAGTAATTACGTATTTTATCACTAAGTCAAATTACATCGGAAAATATGAAGTCGAAAATATGAGACTAAAATAATTGACGTTTATAAGAACTGCTTAATGGCATACAAAATCTAGTTATTTGTATGGAAAATACAAGAGATCAGTTTTAAATATATTTATTTTTGCTATGGAAGAAAATTGAACATAATATGCACTAGCTAGAGGAAAGTTAATGTTGGTTATCTTCTTTGGCTAAAGGTTGAATACGTTTGTTGTAGATTTAAAAAAATCAACCCCAAGATGAAATACATCTGATGCAGCGGTTGGGAATGGGTATCTCTCGAAGGAATTAACGGATAATTACAAGAATGTTAAACTCTTCAACAAAAATCATCTTGCATCAATGGAAGTAAAAATAATTAAAGGAGGTTAAACAAAAATTTCACATGAATTATCAATTAACAGGACAACTAGCTCGTGTTTATAGCTGTTTATTTTTAATACTTTGATATAATAATAATAATTATATATTTATTGATCTCAGCAGACATTTACAATGTATAGGACAAGTCAAATGAAAAATAGAAAAATTAATTCTCTGGAACTTATTCTACGATGACATTCATCGAAAATCCTGCAGTAATTTCTTGCATTCGTTCACCTTAAAATAAAATTCCCAAATGCCACCACTTTTTTTGGTCTCCCAATAGAAGGAAATTCTTTGTCATCCTCTTCATTCACAACCTTTCTGATTGTAGAAATATTCAGCCAAAACATGATTCGTTTAGATTCAGATGAAACTTACATTGAATATGTTTGCTACCGTCTGATATATTGTAGATATCAAAATATCAGGGTTATCTACCTACTATTTGAATGAGCGGACCTGAATTCTAAATAGCATGCACTTCCTTAAACCCTGTCTTCTCTTTTTTTCAATCACTTTGGGCATTTTCGTTATATTAATAATTGATATTAGTTGTAGCAACGGCGTTATGACATTAATGACATTTCATGAGTGTCAACTTTACTCCATTCTAGTTAAAAAAGTTGAGAAGATTATTTCATAGTCAAGAGAGTGCTAAAATAAAAGTGAATGGAGTATACTTGTAAAGCTTCTACCAAAGACCTAGATCTATGGCTTCCATCAATCATTTTGTGGTTATCTTTCAGTTCTGACACAACTTAGGATTTTATTATAATCTGGTAGTAACGTATGTTCAAAAATATTCGTCGTCATGTACCTAAGCGAACTTGAAGCTGGCGCTCAGCTTGTATCACCACCGAAGTGTAAATATGTACATAATGGCATTATAGTCATTTCAATTTTCCATATGAAGTTTTTTTGCTTCTAGACTGATTCACGAAAACTGTAAAGCTTGCTTGATAGTTAAGTCCAATTAGAAAGATAACCACAAAAATGTTATGATAGTAGCATTCGTTACATTCAATCACAGACTGTCAATCTTCACTGTCATTTTGCACTGAAGTGAAGGGCATTTATGTCTAAAATTACTCTATAGGTCATCGAATGAGCAGAGAATCCAGTGTGGACACAGAAAATCAACCTCCTAAATTCGAAACATTACAGGTCGTCGAATACTCCCCCATTTCGATTCGAAAACATCCATACATCGAAAACCAGACGTTTCGTCAAGTTTCATCCATATATTTCCACCCCTCCTCAATTCGGCATGTAAAATCGAGCACAGTTACAAAACTATTAGGGCTCCGTCGCATTCGTCTTAATCTCATCCCTGACCTAAGATAACCGTTAACGGACTGACCCGAAATCGCGTCGTATCTACATCCGATTATAACGTCCCTGGGGGCAATCGGAAGACGGACAGTTAATTAAAGTCAGATAAAACACTTTTATAGTGGCTCCGCAATGAATGAACGTTTCTTCCCTCTTTTTCCGTAACTACCCAATCTAGCCAGCCATGAATGAACGCCGCAGCATCGACTCTCATCGAGAGATGATCCACCGACCGTCGAGCCCTAGGGCGTCCGGCCCATAATTCGATTCAAAATCGACAAAGCATAAACAGTTCATTAATCACTCCGTAACCGTAAATATCCAATAAAAATCGACATTCAACGAGCACGTGGTGTCTATCGTGCCGGCACACTCGTCGTTTCCGATTGCATAATTGTAAATTTCATAGTAAATGAAAATGATAAAAATAACATTCAACTATCCATAAATTAATCAGATGAATACGGAACGGTGACGTAAAGATTTCGTTATGAATGGAAGCATAAAAATGTAGAGGATGCGATATCGGACACAACAGTTTATTTGTTGACATAGGTTAATTTATGATTCATTACATTATTTGGAATGGTAATAGTATTTTTATGTAAATAGTAGTGAAGATAAAAGTGAACCACTTAGACACGCTTCGTTTGGCGATAAAAATGCGACTGCGATCGATGATTTTATTGTTTGTTTTGGCTGATCTTTTCATTAATCTGTGGATCGTATGTCTGTCATAATTTTGAAGAAGCTTCAAATTAACTTCTATGATCACGACGATACCTTCATTGACACCCCTTCAAATCCTCCTTTCTATGGTTCGGAAAATATAGAATACCGGTAACGTTTTTATAGGAAGAGAATTCATAAATTATGGTTTATTAAGATTTAATCACTTCAATGATTATTTCAGTGGAGTATTTTCGCATTCAAATTGTTCAATAAATGGACGTCCAATACAATATCGTTAAGGAGACTAGCAAGTTTTCAAAGATACCTTAATTCAAGATTGAGAATACTAATGTCAATGATATTGACTTCTATAGTCCATTGAAGAATGATTTGACATATAGGGTGGCTATGGAAAATCGAATTGAAGGGTATCATAGCCCATAAGTTAAGATTTTGTGTTGTGTTGAGGAATTCAGGTTGGTATTGTGAATCTATGCACTAAACGAAGATAATTTGAATTTCATACTGCTGTTTATGTTCTTAATTTGATCCTAATTGGAAACATCTTTTATCAATTTTGAATGCTAATTCATATGCACTGAATTTGAATATTTCTTCTTTTCATATACTTTTCTAGGATATTTATATATTCCAGTTCAGTGATTGAAACTACAGAAATTATTGAAGATATTTTGTGTGCGTCTGAACTTTCCAAGCCTACTGGAATGTTAATCATTCTTGAGTGGACTATACTTCTTTTGCGATATAAATATAAACGGATTATTAAAAAAGTGGTACATATTTATGTGCGAAAAGACCTCTCATGTATGGAATCCTCAGATTTGAAAATCCTTTCCGAATTGAAGAACAAAAAAGTTGAAGAAGTATATGTAGGTATCCAGTGATCTGGAATGTAGCTCTAAGATCAACTTTTACATCCATTCAATAGAAAACGAAATCTTTGTGAAAAACTACATAACTTCATCCACTAAAGGCACACTTTAAAATGTCAGTTCAAAAGATTGTATTTTGATGATTAAATCTAGTATGTGCTGTGTAGTAGTTCCAACGTAAATATCGCTCACCACACTATATTTTTGTTCGACGCCACTAGGAGTTTTTTACTGGATCAATTACATAAATAATAGTGTTTACTGCATAGGTTGTAACGAGGCTCGTTTTCCTTGAAACATTCATTGACATTATCAACAGTTTAAAAGTTTTTTCTATTTTTCTTTAATGGAATCTCCACTCTAGAACTTGTGGAGAATTACAAAACCTACAAAAAGGTTTATCAGAGACCGAATTGGCCATTTCTAGAGAAAATTCAGAAAAAACTTCTAAAAATCCGTCATATTTCAAAACGACATAATTTTGATAAATTTAAAGCTGAACAGACAATCTGGTTGACATAGTAGGATATGATGTACAGGGTTATTGTCTATTGAGTATATTAGAATCAATCACCCGGTCGATGTATGGTTCCTGTACCTACAATCGTTTTATATATAAATAATTTGTGTATTGAACATCAATAAATAATAAATCATATTAAGAGGAGTTTATACCACAGGACCATCTCGCCATCCGTATAAGGCGTAAAGGGGGAAAGACTACCAGAATGTGGGGTGTTGCCAGAACACTTGAACAATAAGTAGAATATCACAATAGTTTCCACTTTCATCGAAATGAAATGGCAGCACTTAACGAACGCCTTTTTTTGATTTCACCAGGATACCATTGTAGCCAATGGCAAGACATTTCAAGAAATTTTTTCATGTGGAAATTCATAGAAGAGATAATTTCACCTCGGAAAGTTAGTAACATGAATGAGCATTTGTTCTTCAATGAAAAGAAAAAATTTTCATATTTTTTTTCCTTTCCGAGGTGACCAACTGATTGAATTGAATTATAATGAAAACCCGATATACATAAATTAGTGGTTTCTGACCTAAGATATTAATTTTCTCTTTTTGAACTGACCCCTCTCAAAGGTTTCTCAATTATCTTGAAAACTTTCAACAAGTGTGAAACTTTCGATACTTATCATCTTATCAAGTATAAATAAAAGATCAAAAAAAGAGGCTGTTCTTGGGAATACTTATTGAAACAACACCACGAAGCGATTTTACTGGGGGGATACACCAGGTTTATTATAATTAATCTATTCTTCCTTTATAGGAAGGAAAGGCACTTGCCAATTTGCTTCCCGTTTATATCACTACAAATCCTTTTCAACCTGTCATCGAACCGACACATAAATCCAAACCTACCATAAATATCATCCTCTCAGGTCAACAGATAAAAAGTGTAAACAGACTCATCGAGAAGAACCTCAAACATAACAAATAACAATAACACCAGTCGCGTGCTGCTACCATTCAGTTCTCCGAGAAGCTAAGATAACAATTAAATGGTTGTAACCTGTCTGCTACTTGTAAAACATCATAAAAGGTTAAATTGCCTCTCATCAATCACTCCGATAGTCCAGGCTTATTACTGACCTTTCGTATGCTGCGATGACGCTGAAGATTCTCTCAATAATGCGGAACCGGAGGAGGAACAGGTACCTACGTTACTTCCGACTATTTGATTGATAAATGTTCGGTTTCGACTTTTATCTAGTTTCAGAAGGGAGTTGTTTCACCAGTAGTTGTACTACGCTTCAACAGGTTTACAATTCATCTTCCAGTCATGATTTGAATCGTTTTATGGACTGAAACGAATCACTGACAAGGATATGGGTATAATAGGTATACTTATTTATTCATGTGATGGATAGTGATTGAAAATGATCTGCAAAGTTTCCCTAATTGTTGTATTGTTGATATTACCAGAATCTTCGAAATACGTAGTCCCATTCTTTAACTATCTTTCACATTTAAAATATAGGTTTCCGTATATTTGTGTCCTACAAACGTAGAATGATTCTTTGTGGATTGATGTAAAAGTGAATTCTAGATGCATACATAGATCATGAACGATAATGCTGAATCTATCAGATAAAAATTCCCTTTGAGGACAAAAAATTTCTACAACCTGAACTCATACTAAGAAGGCCATGAATCATGAATTTCATTTTCAAATTGGAAAAAATTATATAGAATATAAATTATTTTTCACTATTTTAACGAAGATCGACTCTAATGTAGTTTATTTGACTTTCATTTCAAAGAAACCGCATCTTATGTTGAATGCAAAAACATATTATTATGTTTATTTTGTCATGGGAATCTTTCGTAAAATAAAGAAGATATAAGCAATTTCCGAATATCATATAATACTAGCTGACCCGGCAAACCTAGTTTTGCCATTTAAATTATTTCTAGGGTAGATAATAATAACTAACTCATCGTGATTGCTCGATTGGTCGTAAGAAAAAGGAATGCCTTTTTTTCTGTTCTGTACAATTTTTTTTGGGAATATTTCGTTATATAAACCTTGCCCTAACAATAATAAACACAACAAAAAAAGAATTGTCCAATTTGGTGCGATCGTTTGAACAATAAAGCATTTTGAAGTAAACCATAGATCCTCTTTTATTAATATAGATATATTTCTGATTTTTCATTATGAATCTAGAACAAAAGATAATAATACATATTAAGATTTTAGAGACGTCTTGTTGGAGGAATCACAAAGGCAAAAGCTTTTCGTCAATAAACGGAATGCCTATCTGCTATTGGAAGATAGTAGTGATGAGCATCGAATTTGTCAACATCCTGCATACCACGGATTCGTTTTTTCATAAGAACCACATTTATAATATACATAAATTTCTCCTTTTTCGTTCAAATTGGAAAATTTTTTTTTTCTCACCGAAAAAGTGTTTGATTAAATTGAGTACAGAACTGGAGTTCAAATAAACTCATTTGAAGAAAAATTTACCGTAGGTGAAGACTCATAAACCTCCGAAAAATTATTATTAATATTATTACAATTTATACAGAATTCAGATCAATATGCCAATAAAACTCGTCATAAAAAAAAACCTCATTCTTTATCATTGTAACATAAAATAGAAATGGAAGAACAGAACAAAAATCACAGAAAAAGCAAAAAAAAATGCAAATACATTTCACTGAACTTCAGCTCCAAAAATCAATGTTATAACTATTTCTTGTGAACCACTGTAGTCAAGTATATTCTTGAAACTATTCACAGACAGTGCACTAACAACATTGTCGGTATATCTGCAAATACCGAAACAATTTGATCAGAGGGGCCTTGCCAAGGTTAAAACATTTTTTATTTCAATTTTGAATAGTAGCTCAGAGTAGCCGAAGATTTTGAAAATAATAATATTCAGGGTTAGAAAATTTTCGGTACCTATTTTGGAGTGTATTTCCGGTGAAATCAAGAGTCATTACCATACATTATTTCCAATAATGAAAGTTCAGAATATAGCAGGAAAAATAATGTTTTATTGGCAATAAAACATTAACATGGAATATGGAAAATTCGATTAAGGAAAATTAACGGCATATAGAGAATTTCGTTAATTATTATTAATAGACATTAATTTTACTTCTTAATTCAAATTTCGGAATATTCGATGTCAAATTCAACCGGCTGTAGACATTCTAACTCCCGAAACAAAGATACTAGGGACTTTCTGTCATGCGCATTATTCGTTCAGGGCCAAAATCCTATAGATTCAGGCATCTGAAATTTTTGTCGATGTTTGAAAAAAAAAACCATTCCAAGTTGAAAAGTATCCATTATGATGAGCCTTCGGCAAAATTTTGTGTTAATGACATACCCCATGAGTATTACCGTTTTCGAAAAAATCAAGGGTCCCACAGACAGGGAAGCCCTTCTCCTATGAAACCTTAAAAGCGCAATTTCAATAGATTTCAAACAAGTGCATGAATGAGATCTAGGTCCCACAAGACAGGTGGGCAATATTGTTCGTTCGAAGCGTAAAATTGATTCTACTCTTCTGTCAACACCTCATTCCTCCCAACCGAGCCCCCATACCTCTAAATCCTATCAATGAAAGGCGCCGGCAGCTCATTATGGTGATGATCTATAGTCAATCCATAAATTGCGTGAGCCTTCATTCATAAAACCTGTTCGACGGAGATAAAAGAAGTGGCAGGGTAAAGTTACGCTACACATTCAGTAAATGTAAATACCGACTACATCTCAAACAATTGAGAGCCGTCTGGCGCGTGCCCGCTGTCACTTGTCGCAAAGCCATTAGATTTAGTAGTTCGTTCTACCGCGTGAGTAGCCAATAATGCAATAAAAACGACGACAGGCGGAACCGTAATGGTCATGACTGCCGGTGTCAATATCAGCACAACTTTAAATACCTGTTCTTTCGTTCGGACACTTGGAATCTATAGAATAGCTATCAAGGGTCGAATTTTGGAGCTGCTGGTGAATTTTTCTTTCAACACGTCAACACCTTACAGTTCATGTAGAAGATGCAATGGTTTAGGGATGATAACCAAAGATGCGACAAGAATGCTGGGGGTGGTTTCTTGTCCGAGAACTTTACTAATTCAGGAAAAAAATATGGCATCGGATCAAATTGCAAACCTCTTCTAAAAGATGGGATTTTCCTGAACTTGAATGAGGCTGTATGCTACATATCATCTTTCAGTTCATCTGACCAGTATTTCACAAAATTATACGATGCCCACATATTGGTGGTGATTGTTTCTCTGAATTTTTTGGGGCTACGTCGGGGGTTCCACAGGGTGGCAACTTGCGGCCCTTACTCTTTTCAAAATTTATCAATTATTCTCGTGAATGCCTGAGATTCTCCTACTGACTGATTTTTGCTGATGACTTCAAGCACTTCAAGATTATTGGCCCTCCTATTGACTGTGAACGATTGCAGAAAGACCTTGACTCAGTTGAGAAATGGTTTCAAGATCACCATATGATTTGGAATGTCGAAAATGTGGTGTTATTTAGTGTACACTGTGTTGAGAGAGAATACAAGATTGACAATCTAACATTGGTCAGAAATGTAAAAAGCTTGGGGTGCATCTTCAGGCTAACATGAAATTCAATGTCCATGCATTATATTATATATGTTGTAAATGAAGCCTACAAAATTCTGGGCTTTATAATTAGAAATTCTAAGCACTTCAGTATTGGCACAACAATTAAATTTTGTAATCCTTTGGTACCTTGAGTATGCATCAACAATATGGGCTCCAGAAGCTGAGACCAATACCTATCAATTTCATTGAAAGTGTGCAAGAGATATTTCTCAGATACTTATTTTTCGAAAAAAATACAATGTATATCCTTTCCTTATGCCTACAAAGAACTTGCCGCTAAAGGAATTCAACCTGCAGTCTTTGCAGACGAGAAGAAATATACATTGCATAATTTTTATACTCATATATGAAGTAATTAACAATGTCAAGTAGAGAAAATATTATTTGATAAACTTCATAGGATTCCATCTGCCTAAGATAAACTCAAGAATGGGGAATTATCCTCAATTTGTTGTTGCAAGTTTGAACTGAATAATTATGAGTTTCATTCATGATTTTTTTCAAATGCACCGCGGAAACTATTCAAATATGGGGTTTTAAAATTTAAACTGCTTGGTTTCGAGATTACGATTTGGCAACAGCGCCTACTAGACGATGAAAAGAACAATGCCCCATCAGCTTGTTTATAAAATAACATCTGTTGATTTACAGGCGCCTACTTACTGGCGAGCCTCAACTGCAACCGGCCATAAAAATCCCATAAAATTTCACGACCTTCCTCGTTCGTCGTAGACTTCATAGACAGCCATCTTTGTCTATCGCATCAAGATAATGTATTTGTTGTCTTTTATTATCAAGGCATATTTCAGTCGATGTTGCCAACTTGAGCAATCGAAATGAAACGCCTTAAATTTTAAATACCCATTTTTATTTTTCATTTTCAAGTGCATAAAATATTTGTTTTTTTTTGGGAAACGGTTGAAATGGTTATTTCAAAATGTGATGTTTCAAAGATATTTCATAAAAAATACAAAAATCATTTTGGTCAGAAGGAGTATTCCCTATTGCTGTGATGTCTTCTTTGCTAGTCCTTAATGCTTTTCCGATTAATTTTATGTTAAGACAATGCAATAGTTTTTCAAATGGATCTAATATTGATTTGTTCAGTTGTACAGTAAAGGATATCAAGAGATCATTGTGTGTGATAAGATTTGAAGATATCTTTTGAAAGTAGACTTTTTTATGTTGTTCGGTGTAAATATTCGAATTATAGCCAAGCAGTTAGCACTCTTTCATGTTGTTACTACTTTAGTGGTTGTTAGTTATCTAATAATGAATGAATAAAAACCCGGGAAAGAAAAAATTCCATTTGTTGAAATTTTGTTTAACTTACTGTGCAATACTATTTTTAATATTCATGTACCTATTACATATCTTTGAAGTTTGTAGTATTATAGAACTTTGGAACAAGATATCGATAACTTCGTTGTGAATGGTTTTTGAAAATAAGTGGCACACGTGAATGAGATTTACTACCATTGATATTGCTATACACTAACGTCCAGTTTCATAATCAAACCTAAAGTCCCTTTAAATTTAAAGCTTCCTTTAACCCTACTAAAAATTATAGTAAAGGAAGCTTTAAGCTTAAAGTGACTTTAAATTTGATTATGAAACTGGACGTAAATAAATAAATAACTACCATTGATCTGACGTTTCGTGTATTTCAAGTTTCGAATTATAAAATTGCTCCTTCGAGTTTAACAAGTTAGAGAAGTTGCCATTTTTGAGTCTAATTTTTTTCTGTCAGCAGAAAGAGTCAACATCCAAAGAGGAGGCAGTAAAAATACACCTTTTAAGGACACTCTTTAGAGTATCAGGTGCGTTTGGGAAACCATTTTAATGTCGTTTGAATAAAAAAGAATTCACTATCTAGTTCTAGGTACTTAAGGAAATGACAGACAACATAGAATATTTCCCACTTATAAATAAATAATATAAATCCGTATATTTTCGATGTATCAAAAGACGTTTTCACTTTCGCAAAAGCAGTCGAGGACCGCGTCAAACTTCGCGAAAGAGAAATCGAAAGAGGGAAATAAAAAGACGAGACCGTATCGACCCGCCAAAAGTTCATTGACAAACATTCCCGCAACCGACATGTGTGATAAACGAGGAAGAAGTGCATGCGGGGTCCTTGAAACACATAAATAAGTTTTATCACGGATCCTTGACCCAGATATGCTCTTCCATCAAACAAAAATGTAAACAGCAGCGCAGCCGACGGGACGGGAGTCTGGTGGGACTGAATGAATTCCAGAGATTTCCTCTAATAAGATGCAAGGGAAATAAGAATGGGTTCCTTTGCTCCGTCTCGGCATGCATGAATGGGAGAGTTTGAGGGCACCGACACATAATTCGATTCCGAGATAAGCGATTCCCCGAGTGGCCTAGTATCGGCCAACGGACGGATTGTTACGATACAGGTGAATAGGTGATTTCAATACGAGGATACGAACGGCGAACGATAACAGATAAATAAATGTACATACTGATATACAGGATGTCTGTAAACAAATGCGAAGGACTTAGAGAGATGATTCCTCGATGAAAAAATCTTTTTTTCGAAATCAATCAAGATACAGCTTTTCGAAGGCGATGGCGAGTTGACAGTTTTTAATTTTTTTTACGGGTTCTAAGAAATACTGAGTCATAAAACTATACATAATATGAAGCACTAAATGGATTGTACCTACTCACACAATTTTTTTAGATATCGATTCAAATTCATTCTGGGAGGATTCTGCATTTCCTGAAACTTTTTAGGGTTTTCACTCCCAATCTCCTGACAAATTAGTGCAAGAGTTTACGCAGGAGCAAATCGTTTATTTCAATTTTTCAATAGATTTTTTTCCAGAGATTGGAAGTGAAAACCCTAAAAAATTGCAGGAATTTTTCTTATATCTCATAACTGTATCATCGGGGGTTATAACAACCCCTTATGATTTTCCTTCCTTTTCGTGGGATAGATTGCCGAAAAATCTTATATCTCTAAAATACATGCATCAACTCTCTGCCTCATAAACCTTCGTATACTGCTTGTAAGCCTTTATTTATTCCGAGAAAGGTCTCAACTCTATCGAAATTTTGCAAGAGACTTTTTTTCTCCAGAATTGAATATTTTTCGAAATCTATCCCGAGAAAACAATTTTTGAAGGAAAATCATAAGGGGTTGTTATTTTCAACCCCTAATAATAAAGTTATGAGATTTAAAAAAATTGTGAGAGTATGTCTCAGTGTTTTTTAGAACCCGTAAAAAAAATTAAAAACTGTCAACTCGTAATCGCCTTCCAAAGGCTGTATCTTGGAAGGGAGGTCGATTTCGAAAAAATTTATAGGAACTACCCCTGCTTATTTTCATCGAGGAATCATCTTCCCTAGTCCTTAGCATTTGTTTACAGACACCCTGTATAGTGCGAGTCTCTAATTATTCTCCTTTTAAAGACAGTTTTTCTGGTGTGAATATGATCGGATATTTCGATTAGTCTTACAACTTGCGCTCTTTTTGATGTGAGAAAATGTTATACAGCGTGTTCCTAATTGGAGATATGGCGTTATCGATAATTTTTTTAATTGGCAATCCTAATTTTTAATGACCATCGGAATTTTGTCCGTTTTTACGACGTTCAACGTTGATTTTCACAAAGCGACAAACTGATATGAATATCATTGCTAATTTTTGCTCAATACGATTTTGTTTGACAAAAAATTATGAACAAATATATTTTGACATTACATTCTTAAACTGCCCGAATTATTCCTTTGAGTTAAATCAAATTTTTTTTTACGACAAGGAAAAAGAATTTGATATTTGTTACGAATGTGTAACTTTATACAATACCATTGCTTTGGAGGAAAATTATCTATGATATTTTCTTACATGAAAAAAAGGCAGAATTTGAAATAATAACCGTCTACACTGTTTTAGTGCTCATTTCAAAAAGAGAAAATGAATATCTTACATCAGAAACCACTAATTTATATATGGTTTTCATTATAATTCAATTCAATCAGTTCGCCATCTCGAAAAGTCAGAAATTTTTTTATTCGTCGAACGGAAAAAGAATTTTTTCATTGAAGAACAAATATTCATTCATGTTAGTAACTTTCCGAGGTGCAATTATCTCTTCTATGAATTTCCACATGAAGAAATTTCTCGTAAAGTCTCGCCATTGGCTACAATTCGTATCCTGGTGAAAAAAGACATTCGTTAGGGGCTACCATCTTTTCAACGAAAGTGGAAACTATTGTAATATCCGTAACTTTTACTTATCGTTCAAGTGTTCCGGCAACACCCCAAAAATTTATATTTGGGTAAGCGTTTTACATACATATTAGGATCTACAAAATCCTCAAAATGACATGATGAGAAATAAATAACAGAAATATGTAATAAATCTCCATCGTCATCACAATTAAAAACGTATCATTCACAGAATAAAATTCGCAACCACCTCTCACGCCTACCCGGATCCTTGTGTCACATATTATCAGCTCGGAACGACCAAGAGCGGTGTCGTGAGTTATGCACACGTGAATGGGTTTCCTTTATCGTCCCAATCTTAAATATGGAGGAATTCCCCGTCGTCGGACGGCTCAAACGATTCATGACGTAGATATGACGTCATTCCCCGACGACGTCTTGTTGCCCCTTTCATGAGCGTTCTTTCTCTCTATTGTCCACATAAAAAGCTTATTATGGTGTGGTTGTAAACGGGACTTGCAGACGGGACATTTATTAGGTATACAGCTGATTTTTTGTTGTTATCTTTCATTCACGATTCTTTTTCCTGATGCGGGTTGGTTCGGTCGTGAGCTGGAACCGTTCGTTACTTGTCGTCGATTGAATCCACAGATCACAGAAACTTGTGTGATTGAATCGATGGCCAAATGGGATTAAATCGATGGTGGTAAGTGTCGCTTCTATTCGATGGAATATGTACATATTCTAACTATGAAGCCCAAGTATTCATTTTTGACAGCAGATCAATTTTTTATAACATTCGACGAAAGAAGGATAATAATAAAATTCATAATAACCAAGGATAAAAACAACTCTATGAATCGAACCGATTCGACATTGCAACCACTGAAGTTGGCCCTCTGTGATAGGTGCCAACTTCAATCTGTAACATATTCTGATTTTGCAAGTAATTTCTGTGATCTGGCTACTTGTCAAAATTGTCCATTGTTTTCCTTCATGGACTAACGTATTCATCTTTGACAGCAGATCCATTTTTTCGGTTCCATTCGCCGAAAAAAAAGGTAAAATTAAAATTCATAATAACTATGCAAGAACAAAAACCGCTCTATGAATCGAATCGAACCGATGTCACATTGCAACCACTGCGCTCTGTGATCGGTGCCAACTTCAACCTATTCCGATTTTGGAAATGATTTCTGTGATCTGGCTAGTTGTCAAAATTGTCCAATGTTTTCCTCCATGGACTAACGTATTAATTTTTGACAGCAGATCCATTTTGCTGTTCCATTCGCCGAAAAAAATATAAACTTGAAATTCCATTCGAGAGTTTCAAGAAAATTGAGAAAAAGAATCAGAATTATTGACAACATTCTCATCTAATGAAGAGAAGAATAAGAAAAATCTTTTGACAGTTCGATTTTGGAGCATAGACCAGAGAATAACGCCGAAAACCATTCCAGTATCTGGATTTTCAGCATTTAGATTGTCATCGCAGGAGAATCGAGAGAGCAGCGGAGGCCCCTATCCACGCAAACGTCGCCAGCTGAATGAGCCAGATATCGGTCCGACATTTGTGTAAATGGAAACGGTAACTCCCACCGTTGCTATGACAACAAACCAACGCTTTCTGTTAGACCAAGTTGCTACCTAGCGATCGATTTTGAATTCCTGATGCGAAATTGGTGGTTCACGATCCAAAATTTCAGGATCTATACTACCTCGGAACCAGTTGAACGCTACCCCCACTCCGATCTCTTCCACATTTTAACAGTTTGACGTTTCCATCGCCAAAGGAATACTTTTCTTTGGTTTTCCTTCTATGACACAATGCACATAGTGAATTAACGTCCATAGATGATGAAAACGGATAGAATGTTCGAGGAAATTCTCTCAGAAGGTGACAAGAACGACAATTTTTTTTCGGAAATTTTATTAATCGAGTCACTATGGTATTCTTCTTTCGAAATATCGTAGGGAAAACGAGGCCAGTAGGCCTATTCAGAAACTAGCCGAGCTTGAATTCAATGATTTAAAAAATGATGTTTTTCTCAAAAACCTATTATCCTCTCTTCCCGAGAAAAGTGTTTGAAAATGTAGAAAAAGCCCAACGTAACTATAACGTTGAAAGCAGAATTTGAACGCTAGCCGACGGATCGAAAGCACAGAGCTGGATAGTAGGTTATACCACGTGAATTTCTGTGTAGAGAGCTAAAAACGTTCGTTTATTATAAGCGCGGAACGGACAAAGCAACGGTATAATCTAGAAAGCGGGACACGGCTTGCTTGGTCGCTACAATGCAGATAGAAACACCTTATAGCTAAGATCGGCGCCGTTCCATTGTTTCCATTGCGCCATCCTTTCCTATCACAGAATTTATATATACAGCGCGAATTATTTTCATCGTACTCTGTGGATGACAGTGGCAGTACACTGTCCAATGATTGGATGGCAGTGGCAGTACACTGTCCAATGATTGATTGAAAAACATGAAGATGCGGGTACATATTTTCTTATTTCACGCGGTGAGAAACAGTTTAAAAAGGAAGTTAAATCAATGTTGATGAAAGGATGCTTTTATAATGTTCAAGAGTTTTTTGATAATTATATCATCTAATTCTCTTTCAAATACTCTGTTTTCTTTCTGTATTATTAACTGTGTTATCTTTGTGTTTCCATTATGTTTTTGTTGTTTCAATGTTTTTTTTTTCTCTATGACGATTCCTATACATTTATGTGATGTCTTAAAGGAGGAATAAAATTATTATTATTATTATTATCAACCGTCAACATAATTCAATTTGAGACAAGAGTTGAGAGGATAGTTGTCGATGATAACGATTCTAGTATACAATTTCATAAGGAGATTTGACTAAGTATTTTTCGAAATCTGCTGGTACCAGAATATAATCCCTGAACATTTCAGTGGAAATAAAGAAAAAACAACAAACGTACAATTCAAAAGTGGTGTTGATGATTTAGTTGAATTGTCGACTGGGAATTAAAAAAAAACGAGACCTTTTTTCAATTTGAGCAGATGATCACCAAAACCCCAGGAGTGAAACGTGAAGGTTATCTGACGAAAGAATTCAGCACCCTGTATAGAGAAGGCGAGAATTCAAGCGACAATTTGTTGTCATTAAAATCCCCAATAACACCTTCTTCTGTATTCACATGATATACCGGAACACCCTGTAGAATTTCCATACAAATTTATAAGATAGTTTAGGTATACCGTGATTTCGTCAAGTCAACAAATAACTTGATTTATTTGTCAGTTAAATTGAACAAGATCTTCAAATCTTACACTCAGTTTGTGAGACTTTCTTGATGAAGTCATTCGGTGGCGAAACTATTTAGTGAAATATTGAAATGGAATATGAGGATCTTTAACTAAATTAGGCTGGATTTCCACCAACTATCCAAAGGCGTAAAAAAAAAATTCAAGTTGCGTAAGGCCTTTTAATAAGCAGTCTCAGCCATCTCAATCTGGTTGAAAGCTATAAGGCGTACACCTAGTACAGGATTATTATAGCAGAGCAAAAACAGTGTCAAAAATTAGTTATACTGAAATTGAGTTTGTGATGAACAAGCTTGGCCAGGAATATTCACCAACATTATGACAATAAGCTAAGATTACGTTTTGTCAAATAATTTCGGCATCACCTATTGGCGGTGTTTCATATATCGCTTTCCTTCCCTTAACATCAGTCGATAGGCTATCAAAAATGAGCAATTTACAAAGGGAAAAGGGTTTTTCCAACGCTTGATTTCTTAGGTAGATAATAATAGATCTACAAACCACATTTGATTGCAAAAATTCGGTTTGAAAGTTCTGGGAACCCTGATATTCTCGAATGAGGAATCTTTATGCTTCTTCAGAGATGAGTTAGGGGAAAAACCTAACCTAATGGTGAGAAAAACGCACAATTGAATTCAGAAAAATTTTCCGTAAAGTAGAAGTTTTTCATCATCCGAAATTATTACGCATGAAGGAACTGATTTTCAGCGGAGGATCGCACGCAAACATCAGAAAAGACCGCGATCAACAGACTACAGATCCTGAAATGACAACTAGTTGGAAAAACAAGTGAATGCGGTAAACAACGAAACGTCCAAAGCTGGCGCCGTCTCTGAAGATAGTATAATATAAATGTCGTCCAGTGGACCAGCCGAGTAGCTCACGTAACCGACGAGCTCCGAGCGTGCGCAAGCACCCACTACTCCACTGGTCCGCAATGCATAAAACCAATTCAATGCATTACGATGGGATTCCGGTCGTTTCCAAACAAAACACATGCCATAGGTAACGAGATCAAGTTTGACAGTTGTCACGTGGATGGACCCGCGAATTCAAAAATCGGACCGCTGAAATGCTCGTTTTGGCGTTTGGTGTGGTGAAAAACGCCACTTCGTGTTGGTTTCGGCATTTCCTATCTAATCCAAACGCTCTAGATAAAAATACACGCTCGTTAGGTCGAAAATCGAGAAGCGCGCCAAAATACAAAAACTCGAAATTTGGAAATTTTCGGTTATTATCGAAAGTGTGGTGTCTGCGATAGAATGCGGACTCAGATTTATACCTCTCTCGAAGCAACTGAGCGTTCGAACAAAGCAAGACAGGGACTTTCACGGGGGGAATTCCAGCAAAAATGGGAAATATCAGATAAACCTTACCTGAGATTCAAACCACATGATTAAATGGGAATCGGAAACGTCATTGTTGCGTATTGCAACATGTCACATGAAAATCGCACACACGTAAACACCAACTATCTTACGGAGGAGCGCTGTACAGTCTAACTCAAACTTTAACACAGCAATACGTTGTTCATAGGAACAAGCGTCAAGCGCAAGCCAACAGAGGAAAACGACAAGACCGGTCTGAGCAGTTCGGCCGTTTCCGTCTCGCTTCGACCGGATTCGGTCCACCTGCACGTTGTGTGTTGTAAAACCGCTCGCTTGCAAAGGTTAGGTTATGTTGAAGTCCGTAGTTTCGGTGGAAGGGGAGACTCAGGGCTGTATCACCAATTTCAAAATGTGTTGCGTTGTATAATACGTTCCATGAAATCAGAGATTTCGTTCTGGGAATTCTACGAATGTGAGCAGTGGAACTGCACTCCGGTGTTTGGAAATATTCTCTTTCGAATTGCTGTGAATGATTTTCACAAGATTAATTCGTATGAAAACAAAAATTCGAGATTAATGAATCAAAATTTATTTATCTATATATGTATTCCTCAACAAATATTGCGATTTTATCAAATAATTTTCGCACGATCAGAGTAGGCTTGTTTGAAATAACCACGATTGTTACAAGATCTGAAATATGAACCTCCTAAAGGCACTTTTTTACGTAGAATCTACTGACGAGCTCAAAATATTTTTTCATTTCGAATCATTAGGCGAACTTTCGTTTTTTTAAATGCAAAATTCTATTGGGTTTGTCATTTTTTTATTGAAAAAAATCTTTTGTTAGTACATTCAGAGTATAAAAATGCCTAAGAAGAGAAGTTTCAGATCTATAACTGCAAGGACGAAAAAGTTATGAGAACTTTTCGAAATCTTCAAAATCTCAATCATCATCAAACTCAAAAACGAAGAATCGTAGGGGATGACGGTTTTCAACATAATTTGTTTCTCTGAAAAAGAGCTCGGAAATGTTTGTTCCGTTTCCTTCTAGCTCTTATAGTTCTTTCTGATCCCTTTAGTAGACAACGAATTTTGCTCACCCTGTATAGGGTGGGCAAATTTAGATGTTTTAGCACTACAGCTTTTAAACCAGTGGAGATAAAAGAAATCGGATACCCCATTATCGTTCTCTTTTTCTGAGAAACTAACAAAAGTTGTAGTCATTTTTGGCCACCTTCTTTTGTTTTCGAGTTATAAGCGAAAATTGGAAAAATGGCGATTTCGAAATAAAATATCTCCGCTAATACTCATGATAGAGCTCTGAAATTGAAACATTATACAGGCCCTTTTTTTTAAGTAGAATCCAGTGGCGTGCTTGTCTTTTAGCAGGATTTTTGAAATGGGAACACTAGATTTCTGTGCAATTTTTTGAAAGCTTAATTTTTACTGAGTTCAAAAATACATTACATCATATAATTTGTATCAATATAAACAATAGAAAATGGTCAAAAACCTTTTTTCTCGATATTTCTATGGTTTCAACTTTTGACGAGCACAGAAAATTAGAGCTTCCTATAATAAGAGCAATCTCCTTCCGGCAATGTCATTCTTTCTATGCTTTTTACCAATTTTCACAAAATTTGAATCTTGGAGAAATTGAGTAAGAAGCATAGAAATGAAAGGACTAATAGAAGGAGACTGTGGTAATCATAATATGCTACATTTTTCTATTCTCATCAAAAGTTGAAACCATAGAAATATTGAGAAAAAAGGTTTTCGACCATTTTTTATTATTTATAATATATTGAAGCAAACCATATGATGTTATATATTTTTGAAATCAGTAAAAATTAAGCTTTCAAAAAATTACACGGAAATCTTGTGTTCCCATTCAAAAAAATATAACTTTGGGTCATAGCTTCGTAATTAAAAATCCTGCTAAAAAGGCAAGCACGCCACTAGATTCTACTTAAAAAAGTGCTTGTATAATGTTTTAATTTCAGAGCTCTATCATCAGTATTAGCGGAGATATAAATTTATTTCGAAATCACCATTTTTCCAATTTTCGCTTATAACGCGAAAACAAAAGAAGGTGGCCGAAAATGACTACAACTTTTGTTAGTTTCTCAGAAAAAGAGAACGAGAATGGGGTATCAGATTTTGTCTATCTCCACTGGTTTAAAAGCTGTAGTGCTAAAACATCGAAATTTGCCCACCCTGTACATACCTTCGGAGATACAGTCTGTTGGACTTAAATTTTGTTTTCATAAATTTTTATAAATTCTTAAGGGGATAATAGCATTTCAATTTTGGGGGATATATTGTACTCAGGGGATTTCTAATATTTTATGTTTTTTTTTTCATTCTCATACTCATTCATTCAATGTTCAATGCCGTATCCCATTACCAAGAATAAACCTACAAAAAGATTGAAAAAAAAATCGGTGCTATCAAACCCTAATTTCCTGGGGCTACTTGCGACTGTGTGCCCCCCTAATTCTCATACAAAGCCCAAGTTGCGAAGTTTTCGAAGGTATTGTGTCTGAAGTCACCCCTAACTCCTACGTCAGTGAGGATAAGGGCTATTTGATGTCTTTTTCAGATTTTTTCGACTTTTCTCCACAAAAAAGGTACCCTCCTCCAAAAGCCGCTAGGATATAACATTTGCGAGAAAAGTGACTTCAAAGTTATCAAAACACCAATATTTGGTAATCAATACTTTTTATTCGAACTTCTCAAAATTTACGCAGGAGAAAATTTTAATTTTTTAATTGATTTTGTTCCAGAGATTGAAGTGAAAACCCTAAAAAGTTTCAGAAAATGCAGAATCCTCCAAGATTGAATTTCAATCGATAACTCATTATCGGATTCGAGAAATTTTACTAATAAAACTTCTTATGGACTTTTGCATCACCATATATATGATGGCTTCCCATTTGGGTTCAGACGGTCAATTGTTCGTTTGGTGATGAAAGCTTGAATTTTAATGTTCTTCTCCGTTTTTTAGCTCAAAATGGCATGACAAAAATTTCTATAATCTTATTTTAATTTTATATCAACGAAATTATCAGTGATGATATTTTGGTGGATTTTTATTTTTGAGTTATAGTTTTGTGAATATGACGCAAAAATAAATTTTGTTTCAGCAAAATCTCCTTTATTTTATAATATACTGTCCAATTCGATTTCAGAAATGCTGAAAAATCACATTCTCAAAGCCATTAAATTCTCAAATTCAAAGATTATTATTCGGATCCTCACATAAATATCTAACCATGCATTATTACCAGCTTATTAGCTCCACTAAGAGTACTAAGACAAAACACAAATTTTTTTATATCAATAAATTAATACTAATATGTATCTGAAAAATAACTCATACATAGGAAATTTCACAATTGACGATTCACCGGATTCACAAAAAATTTTGTGAACACTGTGAGTGGAGCTTATATATAGTCCGTTAATTCTGGGATTTACCTACTTAAAAGAGTATGAAAAAATTTTTTGTTGGAAACAAATAATGATGATTAGTTGAAAGAGTTATATGATTTGTTCATATAAAACTATATTTCTAAAATTATACAAATTTAGGTACTTGACTGATTATTACTATGATCAGTTAATTCGTCTTTTTATTGAAACAAAATAATTTTTAATTATTTTAGTTCCGAAGAAGTGATAATACACCAAACAGCCACAAAATATTATGCTATATGTTAAAGATGACACTGGAACAATCTTTGGATTAAAATCATATAATAAAGCGAATCGAATTTCCTGTTCATAATACATTAAACCTACCTAAGGACAAAATACAATATGTTCATAGCTATCGTGCGTAACCTACAATAAAATATTGCAAACAATTATTTCCAACGAAATTTCATCAAAATAAAATGATTTGTTAGTTCTAATGGTTCCTTTTAGACTGAAAAAATTACTTTCGGGGTAACAGAGGACCATATGAGGAGTCAGAAATGGGCACTCAAACATCTCCTAAGCATACTAGTTCCTGAATTATTGAATGTTTCCCGAGAATCATAAAATATTCAAATCCCTGTAATGCCTAAATTGTTTAATTTATTTCGATAATATTTTGCAAGCTAACGATCTTTTACATTGTAAAATTTTTATAAGCAACATAATCATAGTCAAAATTTTAAATAAGATCATTAGAATCAGTCGATTATTAGAATTACATAGTTTTTCAGTGAAACAATCGAGATCTGTTGTATTCAGATGGTTCTTTAAAATCCATAGAAAATTTTTTGCCATTCGAATTAATTATTAATTTCCATAGGATTTTCTCTTCTCTTAACAAAACTGAGAAAAAATTTTTTTTTATCAACAGAGTGATGTTTTAGTGTCTGGACGTAAAAATTAATAATCCAGTACGGTCCTGTTTTTTCTTGATTTTCACTTTTGGATTTTTTTAAGGTCCCAAAGACAATAAGCTTGCAAAATTCAGAATCAATTTTATTCAATTCACATTATAGGGATTTGATTGAATATTCTATTATTTTCCGGAAACACATAGCATCTCAGAAACTAGTAGGCATTAGTGATATTTATGTGCCCATTTCCGACTTCTCGTATGGTTTTTTTTACCCTCTGGCCATTGGGTCATTTTTCAGAAGTCACCTTGCACAGGGTGTTCCAAATTCGATGTCCAGTGAGGGGATTTAAAAAATCAGATGAGCTAGACTAAAACAGATTGCAGCTCTTCGTCTGAGAAACATAGAGTAGTGAAAACCGTAGCCTCCTACTATCCAAAAATTGAGATATTGACTATTTTCAAAAGTTTTCATGTTTTTTCTCGTTGATATGTAATAGATCTGGAACTTGGGTCTTCTACAGACATAATTTTACATAAAAGCCCCTGATCATCTTGAACTCTTCTATATTTCAAATTTAGAAGCAAAGCTTCTTTTGTTAAATGTGAACTTTTATCGAATTTGTCATTTCTGAATTCTAAAAGTATATAGATTACTACATTTTTCTTCTGAACGTCACCGTCGCTAAAAATATGGATGGCATCATAGACAAAAGAAAATTTCTTTTGTCTTGAAAAATGTGCAAATACCTACTAATTGCATCGAAAAAATCGAATATCAGTTCGGAAATATTTTCTTTTTGAGAGACCTAAATCTATCTAGCTAGCAAATGGACACTGTTGACTCACTTTCCCGCCATTTTGCATACAGAATATTCAGAATTGGTTTGATAACGTTGAAATGTTTTATGAGAGTCATAATGAAAACCTTATGATATGGACGATTACTCGAACCCTACGGACTGATTTACTTAGTTCCTTATCTAACGAGAAATGCAGGTACTATAAATCTTACTAAATTACTAGCTGACCCGGCAAACGTTGTTTTGCCATATAAATAATTTCCTAGTAATTTCTAATTGAGGATTGTATGTATTTTTGTATGTTGTATCATAAAAAAATAGAAATTAAAAATTTTGTCTAAAAAATAAAATAAAAATTTAGGGGTGGACTACCCCTAACATTTAGGGGGATGAAAAATAGATGTTGGCCGATTCTCATAGATACCGGATAAGCACAAAAAATTTCATCAAAATCGGTCAAGCCGTTTCGGAGGAGTATGGCAACGAAAACTGTGACACGAGAATTTTATATATTAGATGTTAAACTGCTACTAGAGGCGTACAACAGTATCGATGGACTGTTCAATACCTCATCCCTCTCAAATTCTACGTCATTGTGGGAATTGCAATTTCATTATAATTTTTCGATTATTCAATATTTCAGATATCGATTGAAATTTATTCTGGGATGATTCTGCATTTCTTCATAAACTTAGAATTATAATTTCAACGTTATTTATTTTCAGTTCATTGTCAGGCAACAATTTTTTTTAGTTAATTTGCTCCTGACAAATTAGTGCAAGAATTTACGCTGGAGCAAATCGTTGATTTCATTTTTAATTGATTTTGTTTCAGAGATTGGGAGTGAAAACCCTAAAAAGTTTATGAAGATATTCAATATTTGCAATGTAAATATCACACAATATCTTCATATATATAATATATGCTCAATTTTTTTTCGAAATCGACTCTTCAAAGATAGAGCCTTTGGAAGGCGATGACGAGTTGACAGTTTTTTACGGGTTTTGAAAAGCACTGAGTCATAAAACTATACATAATATGAATCACAAAGTAGATATTTCTCACACAATTTTTTTAGATCTCATAACTTTATTATTAGGGGTTGAAAATAACAACCCCTTATGATTTTCCTTCGAAAATTGTTTTCGTGGGATAGATTTTCTAAAAATAAAACTCTCTTATTGTTTACCTTTCAATTCTGGAGAAAAAACGTCACTTGCAAAATTTCGATACAGTAGATACTTTTCTCGGAATAAATAAAAGCTTACAAGCAGTATACGAAGGTTTATGAGGCAGAGGGTTGATGCATGTATTTTAGCATATTAGCATTCCATGGAAAACTTTTAGGATGAAATGGAATGAACAGTGATCAGAACTGCTTGTAAGTTTTATTTATTTCGAGAAAAGAATTGACTGTAGGTATCGAAATTTCGCATGAGAGTTTTTTCTCCAGAATTGAATGGAAAACCATAAGAGAATTTTATTTCTCGAAAATCTATCCCGAGAAAACAATTTTTGAAGGAAAATCATAAGGGGTTGTTATTTTCAACCCCTAATAATTAAGTTATGAGATCTAAGAAAATTGTGTGAGTATCATCTACTTAGTGGTTCATATTATGTATAGTTTAATGACTCAGTGTTTTTAGAACCCATAAAAGAAATTGAAAATTGCCATCGCCTTCCAAAGGCTGTATCTTGGAAGGGAGGTCGATTTCGAAAAAAATTTATAGGAACTACCTCTGCTTATTTCCATCGGTGAATCATCTCCTTCGAATTTGTTTACAGACAACCAGTATACAATGTAAAATACAATACTTCCATTTTATAGTATTTCTCAGTAGGTAGGTATCGTTACAGTGGTTTTATTTTTGAGTTTGGTTATTATTCATTTATTCCATTTCTCCAATCTAAATAAAATAATAAATTATTGAGCATATTGATTCCATCATTGTTATTCTTAATTGTTTTTGACTTTTAAAACCGATAAGGGTTAATAAAGAAAAATCAATATCAATATCAATAGGAAAGAAAAACTTCTATCCCATCAGTCGCTTTTCTATCTAGAGTAGATGTTCCCAATTTTTTGTAGGGAGGGAATAGGTACCTACCTATTATTATATTTTAAATATATATTCAGATTGAGTCCAAAAAGACTTCGTTTCAAATTGACAGGGTATCAAAGTATTATTAAAATCCATAAAAAAACGGTAAGTACATTTTGTTCTATATGCAGCTTTTTCAAAAAAAAAAATAATTGTAGTGTTTGTTGTTCCACCAGTAAGATAATCCGTCTTTTCGTCCTCGTCAAAAAAAAACGATGCATTGATGGTTATTGATGTTTTTACTGTTAGTGTTAACTCGAAAATCATACACTCATAAATGCACATCAGAAGGAATGGACAAAATTTCGAACAATTTTTGTAGACATGACTGTTGTATTGAAACTTATTTGAAATTATTAGCTTCAACGATTAATTTTTTGCTGTGTCTTCTTGGTTTTTCAATTGAACTTTCAACACCCTATAAAACCGAAACGAAGTCGTTTTGCGCGTTTTGGCCTATTCTGTATTAAGAAAAATAGGGTTAGTTTTTTATTTTGAATTCCTGTTTTAAAATCACATATATGTGATTCCAAAACAGCCCGTTTGTTATATATACAGGGTGTCCCGAAAATTAACCGTCACACGCCTGTTTCAATGCAACTGAATTTTTTTGTGTGCTTAATGTTCAAATCGCCTCATATAATTTACTTAAATTCTTAGAAAAAAATGATTACCCTTCTGTGCTTTTGTTGACCAATATATCTTCTGCTAAGGGATATTGATACCTAGCGTGTAAGTAGCCTTTTCCGTAAGAGAAAAATATACGAAAATGCAAATCTTAAATCTTTTGTGAATGCTCTGCACAATATCATCTATAATTTTGAATACATAGTTCAAAGCTCATTAAACGTACTTTATCAGATAATATTTTACCTACAGTCTTGTAAAAACTCCGATGAATGAGGTAGGTACCCATCTGTGCTTGGGGTCCGTTCTTGGAACGCAGCATTTAGGTTTTAGGTCTTCAAGTTACCTGATTCAGATACAAATCCCTTGGAATAGATGCCTTCTCCTCTTCATTGCCACACGAACAGAAGGTTAACTTTTTTACTATGTATAGCTTTAATTTTTGTGGTTTATACTTTATACTGAATAGGGAATTCACAACACTTGACTCCTCGACAGTAAATATGATGTTTGGTGTTAAAGGTTCAGTTTCTTTTGTTTACGTTATTGTTTTGAGTATATAATTGAACATTTTGTTTATTTTGGTCGGTTGTTGCATAAAATAGATAATTTTAGGTTTTTCACATTAATAAATATTCTCAGATACCCTCTACTCCTTCCTCATATTTGCCAATATACATATTGGTAAGTTTATTTTCAGATCAAATGTTCACGAGATGTCAGTGATAAACCATTTGAGGAATGGTCCATTTTAATGGAAAGTAGTTAAATTCCAAATAGAAATTTTAATATAGAACATAGGTATATTCTGTAAGGTCGGTATGGGGAAAAAATACTTTGATTTTCGGAATAAAAATTCATAAATCGCCAATGAATGTTATGCTGAAATAATTTAGTAGGAGTAAGGTTTTTGATGATGGAACTCTCAACCCTCTTGATCAGGTCAATGGTTTCACTTCAAAAGGGTAGACTATTCGAGGACACTAGTGTGAATTTTCTGAATAAGAATAAAATACATACTATTATTAATCAATTTTGACGAAGAACTCTACTTCATAAGATGTAAAATTGTGATGTGTACTGAAGTTTTTTACAATTTGTTTTATTTATTTTGTCATTATAAATTATTATTATAATTGTCGCATAGGTGTGAACTCAATAAAAATACTACCTTGTATTCATCACTTTTAATAGCCGTTAATTAAAACGCGTTTTCCCTGCTCTACAATAGTTAAAACTTGAGGCTTAATTATAACTATAATTTCCTTGTTATGAGCAGATTTCACTGCATTTGAAAAAATAATAATTTGTTTCATAATTCGAAATCAGAATTTTTTCAGAACGCCAATGGATTCTATGTAAAAAACTGAATTTCAAACTATAAATTTCAGATCTCTAACTTGAAAGACCAGAAATCGAAATCGTCGAAATTTTAGTTTTTGTTAATGGCTCAAGAAAGAAGGATGGTAGGAGGCCATTGTTTGTTTCTGTCAAAAAGAACTAGGATCATACCATCTAATATGCTCTATATACCCCCGATCTGCTAAATCCAGATTCTCCTAATAATTTTCTTATTGACTGGGTTCTAGTAATCAAAGCAATTTTGATCCACATGGACAAGCAATTTGGGTAGCTTGCTTCTTCATTGACGTCTCTTTCTGGGTAGAATTTTCGATTGTGAAGTGAGACAAAAGTACAAAATAATACAGGGATAATAATTAGTTCTCAAAAATCGATCTAAAATTGACGAACATCTTAAAAACTACAAATCACACAAAATTACAAAACATTACAAAAATAAATAAATAAGTAATGTTTTGTAAATTTGTGTGATTTGAAATTTTTAAGATTTTCTTCATTTTCTGATCAATTTTTGAGAACTAATTATTATCCATGTATTATTTTGTACTTTTGTCCCACTGTCGTGAAGGGAGAGACTTTTAAAAAATTTCAGTGCCCTGATGATGGAAATATAATTTCCGAAACGTCGGCTAGTTTGGAGGTTTGATTCGACCTTTTTCACCACCATTCCTATACTAATATCATTGATGTAAGGTCACCAATTTCCAGATTACATAGTAATAAAATATACAGGATGTTTCATAGTTAAATTTATATACCTAAACTGTTGGTATAGAGGAGACTCAAACGGTTGTAAATCATCTACAGGCTGTTTGGTCCATAGTTTCCGAAAGCTATGAGTTTGGAACCACCCGGTATTCTTCGGAGAGAATGTATTACCTGCACATCCCCATCAACTGGTATAGAAAAGAGACCCAGAATGCAGGCCCGGCTCAGTAAAATTTCATGAGAAGGAAACATGTCCAGAAAATACACTGTATTGATTTTAGTTTTGACTTTACATCTTTAGCAGATTCACATTTTTCTCATCCAATAAATTATTATTTCGCTTGAATTCCATCAAGGAGACTATCATTAAGAGACACTTTAACAGAGTAAAGAGTAGGTGATGGATTGCCTGTCGATGGGATAGTAGCTATCTAACTGGGGACGGCACATTTTCAAAAAATGGATGGGGGATACTTATATGGCAAGAACCTTATAACTCTATCTTCTCTTGATTTGAAGATATTAGAAAAAACTCATTTTTTGGATCTTTAAATAAATTGGTGTATCTATCTCGTTAAATCTACGTTATACCGGAAAATACATTTTACATACTATAGTCACCTTTTATGTAGAATGCAGAGGCCTAGTCAAAAATTTTTTTCGGTCTAGCCATCCAAAAAATAAAAGTTATGATTATATTATATCACTGGTGGTGGTGGACTAAAAAAATCTTCGACTCGTTGGTGAATTCTACGCAAAAAGTTACTGAAAAATGTTTCATTCATTTTTCGATTTTACAAATAAGGCCTTACGAGATGCAAGCACCAATTCAAATAGCCGAGAAATGCGTTTTCACTTATACCTCGAAAACAAAAGATTGGTGTTGTTTTTTCTATTATATATCTTTTGAAACTCAAGAAAAAAATGTGCAATCAATGTATGTCTACAATTGGTTCGAATAATAATTGCTTATTTTGTTTCAGGAAAATAAGAATTTGATCAAAGTTTCATTTTTACTGTTGATGTGGATTATTCCGAAAAATTAAAATCCTATCAAGTTGAAAACGGCACTTGGCTCTAAAAAAAAATTGGAAGGTTCGTGCAATATTTCAGCGACATCTGGGGTATGTTTTCTGAAATATAATAATTGTTCATGTTTTCATGACCTTTTATATACACACTGCGCAAAAAAATTAACGCACATTCTGAAAATCTCAATTTTAATGAAAGTTAACTCTACATTGACTTCATAACTTATTTTTTATGTTCTCTCGTGAAGGTTTTGAACGAAACAAGACACATTAAATGGAAGAAAAATTCAGGATTTCACCGAATCTTATGTGAAAGAAGAGAAATGAACAATTTTCAAAATACTGAAATGCTGATAAGTGATTTAATACTTGGTATTTCGCTCGGCAACGACAGTTCATACTCAAAATGAGTGATCTTAAAATGTTCTGATCTAATCCTTCCCAGATTTCTCCGAGTTGAATTCCTAAGCCGTTAAGAGTAGCTGGATGATTTTCTGAACTTCTCAGCCTTCTATTGAGGTTGTCCCAAACCTGCTCAATCGGATTGAGATCTGGACTTCTTGCTGGCCATTCCATTCGAGAGACTTCAACCTCTTCAAGGTACTCCTGAACGATGCGCGCAGGATGGGGTCTGGCATTATCGTCCATAAAAATGAAATTTTCACCAATGTATGGGGCAAATGGCACTACTTGCTCTTCAAGAATGTTCCTTATATACTTATCAGCATTCATAGCTCCATTATCATTCCACCCTATACCATAATCGATCCTCCCCCGAAACCAGTAGTATTCAGGAAATTGCACTGAGCATATCTTTCATGTGGACGTCTGTATACAAGGGAACGTCGATCACAATGGTAGTGGCAGAATCTAGACTAATCTGTGAAGAGAACTCTTTCCCAATCTGCCTCTTCCCAATGGATATGCTCTCTCGCAAAATCCAAACGCGCCCTTCTGGGCTGGGGTAAGAGCTGGGCCACTTGCCGCGACACGAGGCCTAAAATCATATTCTCTGAGGCGATTTCTTATTGTCTGAGTGCTAATTTGCACCTCATGAGTTTGCTCAAGCTGAATTTGAAGGAGGCGAGCGGTTGCAAACCGTTGTCTCAACGAAGAAACTCTCAAGTAACGTTCTTGAATGGCAGTTGTTACCCGTGGTCTACCCTGTCCTGGTCTTTGGACATTCATACCTGTCTCCCTAAATCGCTGCAACATTCTGGACACACTTGTATGGGAAACTCCAAACCTTTCTGCAATTCTTGTGTAGGTCCACCCTTCTTCTCGCAAAACTACCGCTTAGGCACATTCCTTTTGGGGCGAATTGCGTGTTTCGCGTTGCATAGCGATCGAGTGTAAAATAAAACGAAAGAAAAACTATTGATCACTAGAATTGATCGAGAACAACTGATTTTAGAATGGAGCCAATACATTCAAAATCTGATAATATCATCTTTTTTTATTCCTTAACTTATTTTCTTTCTTGAAAATTTTTTTTCTTATGTTTCAGCCCTTCATTTCTTACCATCGCTACCTCTAATAATAATATTCAGACCACAAAAAAAAGTTCTCTATAAAAATTTAGGTATATATAAAATCCGATTGAATATTGGAATTAGCAAGATCTGCTTAGCAGCAGGCTCATTCGGCTGATGAGGAGATTTGTCTGAACGGCCTAAGCAGCCGTGGAGATAGTAAAAGGAAAAAGAAGAAGAAAATTAAAATTCGATGATTCGATAAATAATTTTGATATTTTATGATTTATACCTAATGAATTGTTTTTTGGGATTGTTGAGACTCCATGAACATGTACCTGATGGAATGAGAAAATTCTTCAACAAAATATCGAATTTTAGTTCTGATATGTGGTTTCCGGAAGTCACAGAGTGATCAAACTGTTCGAAATTGCTGTTTTCCCATATTTCAAGTTTTCCTTGATGGCTCGATCTGAGAGTTTTCATTCACGGTATGTTTTATTAAGGTGTTAAGCCGGGTCCAGACTATGTAACAAAACAGGTTATATAGCAAAGTTATATAACTTGTTAGAGAAATTCAAATGAAAAAGTTATATAACACAATGTTATACAACATTTTTCTTGCTATATAGCAAATTTTATGTTATCCGTTAGGTGTCGGTAAAGATCAAAGGAAGTAATATAACTTTGTTATAAAACACGCCGCAACTTGTCCACACTTGTGTTATCAAACATTTACTGCAGCGCCAATCTATCTTTTACTGGTATTGCATCTCGAAATGTCGTGTCTTTTTTGGCTTATTTTATGGCCGATTTGATTTATCAGGTATTCGAAATCAGAACTTGTCATCCTTAGGAAATTTTTAAAACTACCATCACATTTAATGTCCCCTGTCAATGGTTATATGTCCTCCATTGCTAGATCCTGCAAAAGAGTTGTTCCACTATAATGTTCCTCTAGCTCTCAACGATGAGATTTCACTCGTCTACATAAAATCACGCAAGCTGCTGCTGCCAAAATCACATCTTCTACGTTTGAGGACATTTTCAATACTACAGATGCCACTGCTTCCAGATGAGCACTTTTGTTCAGTTTTATTTTGTTACATTGTCTGGATGTCTCTGCTATTTTATAACAAGTTATATAACAAAGTTGTATAACACATTTGCTGTATAACTTTGTTAATAAAATGTTTTGTTACATAGTCTGGACCCGGCTTTAGATGAGCCCCCCTACCTTTTTTTCGTAGAATCGACTGATCAAGAAAAATTCGAAAATCTTGGGTCTGAATTCGATTTGTTCAACTTGACCTTATCATAAACACCCTGTACATTTTTGGTCCAAACAGAGAATAGTGTTATAATACTACATAATGACAGAATTGAAAAACGTCCCCAACAGAAATATTCAAAAACGTGTGTAATCCCATTTTGACCATTTTTTTCATAAGAATCCCAATAACTCAAAAATCATCTACTTTTTATAGAAGGTTTGGCATATTGTTAGAATTGCCTATTGCCACTAAGTAGGGTGTAGTAGAGTGTAGACCGTATCGTAAATTTCAACCAGTAGGTACTATATTGCATCGTTATGAGTATAGCTTCTGAAGATTTTTTTGCTATTTATAACTCCATAAATAAGAAACTGAAGAAGAACACTGTGAAGAGTGAGGTAGGCTTGTGGTCGTTCTCACAAAAATGGGTGTTGATTTTATTGCATGCGGCACCATAACTACAAACGCACAGACATTTCCTCAACCTTTTTTCGAGCATAATAGATTAATTATTATGCCAGAGAATTGGATACAATTAGACCGTTTTCTAAACATTATAAAAGTTTTTAAATAATGCTAACTGCGTTAGCAGTTATATACGAAGGCGTAGAAGGGCCACATAATATTTTAAAAATATTTTTCCTTAAATTCCGGAATTTAATTAAATTCCGAGTTCAAAGTCGGAATTTAACAAAATTCCGAGTTCAAAGTTGGAATTTAACTAAATTCCGAGTTCAAAGTCGGAATTTTGTTGAATTACGAGTTCAAAGTCGGAATTTACTAAATTCCGACTTCTTGTTGGAATTTTATTCAGTTCCGAACTTCTACACTCTACAGGGTGTTCTACAACGACGTAGATTTGTTCCTGATTTACAGTTTGCTTTTCTACAAATGTTCAAATCCATATAATACAAGGTGTTCCCACATTTATGATGAATTATGTACACAGGGTGTACATTATTATTCGAGTTTTCTTCTAGAGAGGTCATAACAATGATATGACAACCTTTTACAGACATGACATGACATGACATGAATATTTTTTTAGACATAACTGTTTTTTAGGTATATTCCGGATATTTTATGAAAAAAATTCCTTCTAATATGTACTCGTGAGGCTATCTCAATGGATAAGAAATCAGTACACCCCGAGGTACACCCGGTGTGCTTTGATGTTTCTTACATGAAGAGGTCATTACAACGGTGAGAAAACCTCATATAGGCAGCTCTATGATGAATTGGTTCATTTTCAAATATGCTGAGATATTCATGAGAGGATTCAGATTTCACAAAATAAACACGTTGTTTTTTAATAAATATTGAACTTGATGTATTTTATTGGAGAAAATTGTCATTAGGTCCATGTTTTTGAATAACTATAAATTAATGGTCGTAGACAGGTAGAGGTAGAGGTAAGGTTGGGCACAACCTCCCCCCACCCCAGTACTGAAATAGTAACCATAAAATAACATTGAACTCCCAGGCCCCCCCTCTGTATATATGGAGAAATAATCTATGTCGTCGTAGAACAACACCCTGTGCATCTAGCCTGTATCGGTTTCGAAGTAAATAAAATTACTTCTTTATTTCAAATAAGGATGGAATCTTCATTTGACATCGTGTTATAAAAAATTGCTGTTCTAAAATATATAGGTTATATATATATTACTTCCTTACTCAAGGTAAAATCGCCATTTTTGTGAAATTCCAAGTTTTGATAGGATTCTATAAAACCATCGACCACAAAAATGTGCACTCTCAATAAATCTCCATCTCATGAATCTTCCGTTCATAGAATTTCATTTGTTAGCTTGAAACATCTATAACTTCAATAAAATTATGTACCTAATTCATGTTACACTAAATTTGAATGAATATCGAGCAGAATTTCTATAATCAATTTCAATATAACTCATAAAAAGTCCTCAAATTTGGTACCATTATTCTGTAAAAAGGCGAAAGATTTATTCGCACCTGAGGAGAGATCAGAGGCTGGAAGACTCCGGTCGATTTTTTTGTATGAAATGAGATCAGGAAATGAATGCATTCGTTTTTAAAATAAGGAACTACTTTTTTTCCACCATTAGTACAAGAGATAAGTAAAATGAGTATAGTGTAGTATTCACCCTGAAAAAGTGCATGTATTAGTGCATGCTTCTTGACATTTTCGAAAATAAAGAAGTTATGGCACATTTTTCAATTATATCTTCAAAACAAATGAAGTTAGTTTTTCCCTATCTAGACTACAAGTACCAGAAACAGCCAAAAGCAAGAAATTTGGGATACCCTGTACTTTTATTACTGAAATCCTTTCAAATGTAGAAATGGAAAAAAAGGTAATCAAGGATTTTTTTCATGTCATTCGTTATCGTTTTGAATTTTTTTAGCCACTCATTCAAACTAAAATGATTTCGTTACATTTTATGATAATAGTACCTATAGACAACCGATATTTGATTTAACAAAATAAAAAGAACAAGTCTTTTTTTTATGGCAATTTTATCCTCAGGATGATTAGTTTCAGGACGTCCCAATCCGTCCTATCTTCAGATACTTGAAAATTGCTTAATCAAATATTTTTTCTTTCTAATGTTCAACCTGTACCCTGTACTTACAAGAAGTTACAAATTTAAAGAACGTGGCCTTTTATTATTTTGACTTCTTAGGGAAAAAATATTTGAATTAAAAATTTTCGAGGATCTGAAGATAGGTCGCATCGAGACTCCCCGAAACTGGTCATCCTGTAAATAAAATTTATTGAGAAAAAAGACTTTTTGTTTAATGGAACACTCACACGTAGGTGCTATATCTCATTCGATATTTGATTGTACAATCCAGAAAATATACACCCACACCTCTTTGAAACTGATACAACACCCATTACAGTTGTGAAACATCTGAAAAACTTCGTCATATATATTTTGCATCTGAAATTCGAAAATTACATAGGTACATTGTACATTTGGGCAGACTGTCACAGCTCTCTACAGTCTGTATCAACATATCAACTGCGCAAAAACATATTCGAAATGAAACAACAAAAACGATGAAAAAAAACAGTAGTAAAGAGTTTGGACAAAAGTTTATTTCCAATACTTATTGAAAATGATGTGATTTATGATAAACCAATACCTAAAACTCATACTCCAAATTCGTTGTAGATCCTCAGTCTTTAAATGAAAGAAAAAAATTCAACAAACTTATCAAATAGAGCCATTGTTTACGTCAAATTCTCATGGACTACTTCTTTAAACAGCGTGGAAAAAAAATGACCCAACAGGTCCATAATTCTTGTACAATGAATTTATAAGATGATTTAGATAATACTTCGGAAATATCAATAACTGCTAAAGTATCCTTCAAATTCAAAATGCATAACCAAAGTAAAAATGCGAAAATAACAAGTTCAACAACCATTCATCCTTCACTAAAAGAAGGGTGGAGAAAAAATAGGTTGATAAAAACTCCATCAATTACCTCATCCTCAGCAACGAAAGGTTTATCTATTTCTGGCATGGAAAGTTAGATAGACTTCGTAGAGTGTGCATAATGAACTCCTCATTCATAGATAAAATGTTGCATAATTGAAAATGAAAATTGACCTGTCCGAGCATAAAACAGTAAATAAGTACCGAACTGTACCTCAATTTTACTCACTATGTACAGTTGAATTTGAGTAAATGTAGTCCAAAAAAAATCATATTATATCTTGCTCTCTTTATGGCAAACAAGTTTCTGATAGCGAACTGGTGCAGATTAAGTGCACTTTTTTTTACTAACTACCATAGTTCCAAAAGATTTGAAGCTTATTACCAGTGTAACACTTTATTACAGTAAATCCTGGTGCGCAGTCAGTGTAATTTATCAGAACAAATGTCAACATAAGCATACGAAAGTTGCTTATGTCTGAGAATATGTTAGCAGGCAAATTCTTTGTCGAAAACCCCAATATGCAAATTTTTAGCACGAAATTAGAATTAGTTTTGCATAAAACGTCTTATGATGAATCAGCATAATATAGTATAGTACCTATATAGTATAGTATATATATGTGTGCGTTCTAGAAGAGTGCTTTCTTATGGTTCATGAAAAGGTCCATTGTTATAGAACGACCCTTTTTTTATTCCCGGCAATTTCACTGGCCAAATTTATTTAGATCTATGGGAGAACGCTATTTATCCAACCCTCGTGCAAGTATTGAAGAATGCAGACCATCAAACCATCATTTTCCAACAAGATGGCGCACCACCCATTTCGTTCAACTGGTGGGTCAGTTCTTAGACGAAACTTTTCCTCACGCCTGGATTGGAAGAAGGGGACATATTGAGTGGCCACCGAGTTCACCTGATCTGGCTCCACTGGACTTTTTTCTATGGGGGTCACCTGAAATCCAAGATTTACGGTACCTACTCAGCTTGAGTCACTGGATGATTTGCTAACTCGGATCATTTGAATGTCGTCAAATTACATCAGAAATCTTGAGTAATGTACGTGAACGTTTTCAGCAAAACTTATATGAGTGCATAGAAGTGAATGGTGCCCATTTTCAGCATTTAATAAACTAATAATCACAAAAGTAAGTACTCTTCCACTATTTTGCCTGTCATTTCGTTATCGATGGAAAGTTTGAAGCGAAATTTCAGGATCGGATAGTACTCGATATGATCGTAACACCCTTCATCTCTATTCACAATGAAGGGGTTGTGCTCACCCCCGTAAGGGGTTGGCAGTTACGGTGATGCAAAGAGCGGAAAAGTTGTTCCCCCTCTAATCAGAAATTGACGGGTCCGAGCGATTTTCCACATTTTCATTTTGAAGCGGGAAAATCGAGGTCTTAAGTTTTCTTTGGACCATACTGTATATGGACTATAGAAAAATTATGGACACTTTGTTAAACTATTATATAATGCTCCCGTTAGGCGAAAACGTAGGCCAAAATTAATTCAATTAACGAAATAATATAAAAAAACTGAAATGCCATATATCTACATGGTGGGCAAAATTGGTGATACCTGAACTACAACTTTTTCGAGAGATAGAGGAAAAGGCATGGCACATTACGGTGGTCATTTTTCGAGAAACTAATAATGCCATCAACTGCATTCCTTTATATTCTTTTGTTTTCGAGTTATAGACCAAAATGAAAAAAAAATCAAGTTTGGTCATTATCTCCGTTTCTGTTTGTGTGTTGGAAAGAAACATTCTTCTGCTAACTTGTTAATACAGGCTTGGGTAAGTGGTAAGTCTAGAAAAAAATTATTATAATATTTCTTCAACCAATAATACAAAATGTCCTGAGTCTGAAACCCGTCAATTGCTTCTGAATAACCCTCATTTTCTGGCAATGAATTGTTTTTCTTCAACCCCTTAGCCGCAACCCTATCCAACTGATTATCAGAAGACACAAGAAATAAAATTTAAAGTTTCTCAACCAGTAACGGCAATAACTTAAAACAACGCTGAAACACTGAGTTCCGATTGCACCTACTTATTTTTTGGAAATAAAATTGAAAATTTTTTGAAGGCTGTAGTATCCAGAATGCGAAACTATCCGTTATACAACATATGGGAGTCAAATTCTGGAGTATGCAGTATGCGGGACCTGTATAGTGGTTGCTTTGAAGTCCCATTCGCAGATCCTCGAGTCTGTTGAGACTTGAGAGATACACGAAAATACCATATTCTTCTTATTCTCGACCTGAATACCAGAAAACATTGGAGTTATTTGGGCTTACCAGCTTCGTGGATCGGCGTACCAGAGTGGCTTTCAGAGCCATTCATGGATTTTTCGGCGTTGATCTCTGACGCTTATTCCCTCTAAACTCTAAATCTGAATGGTCTTCATGGCCATTTAAAACTTCATGTCGAATGCACTTTCTGCCCAACAGAGTTTTTGATATTTGGAATTGTCTTCCAGTAAAAGTGGTGAATGTGATTTCCATCAAGGGGTCAAGAACCGCTACGATCAGTGTTTCTACGTTAGTATTTCTATATTCAATTCAGTGATTCATTTTTTTCTTTTTCTATATTATTGGGACACTACTGTATAGCAAAATAAGCTCTTGTTTTGTAACTATACAGTGCATATAGGTAATAGGTATTTACCTTCACTCTTATTATAATAATAAGAATTTGTCTCCAACCCCTCAGTCTCAACCCCACATAGGCTCGTTGTGAAACTCACGAAAAATGGAATCCCACTATCATCTTTGTTTTCTAATTAATTATTAATTTTATATCTTTTTCAATGGACTTTTGTGTTTCTTCGGATAACACAGAATAAAAAAAAATGTGGAAGGATCCCTGAGTTGGGAGGGGGTACTGGCAAGTTTCAGGGGATTGACCTAAACTATCTATAAGATAATGAGGGGGTGATTGATTGTAGCTCACCTAGATTTAGTGAGGAAAACTCTTCTGGAGGGGGGTAATTACCCGCAGTACCCGCCCCCGTGGATGTGCCCCTGCACGTGGTTTATATTTCTATTTCAAAAGCGGAAGCTGGATGGAGTTGCGGCTAGGGAGTTGGATAAATATTTTCATTTTTAGTACCAGAAAATTGACGAGGTTTTGTGTTTTTGGTTCATGAAATATCAATTTTATTCCCGACTCATGTACAACCCTGTATAACTTCCATATTGTTTTATCTCAGAATACGGAGAAAAAATACCTATATCTTTTCATTGTTGACCAGAAAACTTTGTGCAGTATTTTCGTGAAAGGTCTGACTTTTGGAAATTTCACTTAAGTACTAACTGTTGTTCCAAAACTTCGTCGCACTTAATGATTGAAGATGAGTGATTTGAATAAAATCAGCAAAGAATATTCTCAAGTAATCAATTGTGAGTAGATATCGATGGAAGTAGCGCATGAGAGTCATGAGACCATTGCAATCTATTCTGAACCATGATCTAAAATCGGGGATATTTCCCCCAATGCAGCAAGAACAATCCTGTGTACACGAGGGGTCGCAGAACTGTTACGTCATCGTCGCATTTGTGGAAATTCGAAATCTTCATTTATAACTGCGCAAGTATACCTACTGATTCAGAATAAGCACCGCAAATCATCAAAATCCAATTTTGAAGATAATTTGTTTTTAACGATCTGCTGTCGAAATTCTATCAATGACAATTGGCCCCACAATTTGCCTGTGACTGATATAATAACAAACTCAATTTTTTTGAGAATGAAGTGTGCCTGGATGAAAAAGTTTGGTTTTTGTCTGCTCCGCACCCTCATATTTTGAGAATCCACATGTCCAGAAAGTTGAACCAGGCTTCATCAAAAAAAAATTATTCAGGTTATCAATAAGTTGATTGAGAGACCACTGGCAGGAGACCATCCTACGAGGGTAATCGACATCTTCAATTTTCTGACAACACGTCAATCTATGTGGACCCAAATTGATGTATTATTTCAAAACCGTATGACATGCCAACTCGAATGAAGGTTCGTGGAGCTTCTGTCATCACATTTCAACTTTGTTAACTAACTCTGGAGTTCTTTAGTCGACCACTACAGCACCTGCTTCACGTTAAACGTCAACACATCATGAAACAATCGGTACTTTGGAAATACAGGGTGTATTTGAAGGTGAGGCTTTTTTTTCAAGAGAAGGTAAAACTGGTCAAGATGGAGCGTTTCACCAGAAATCACCTATACAAAACTTTCAAAATGACAAAGTTGAAAAAGAAGTTTTGAATGATTACTGAAATATATCCTAATACGACCCTAGACCGTTTGTTAGCTGAATTATCTCAAAGCAGTGGGAAAAAACTCATCTCCTGATTCGACCATGTGGTTTCGTTAAGGATATTGGCTCGTTCGATATTTTTACGTGGTAATGAAAATGGAAACTTAGGATTGCCGAATTGTTCTCATTCTTTTTCAGTAACTTACACTATTTTATGAAGTGGCTTATTTCGATACCAACTGACAGAGAAGAGACTTAGGACACAAGTGTGAAAAAGAGAATAATATTTCAAAATTTCACCAATAAAATTCGTCTAAATTATTCACGAATTTTTTCACAATGGGCATCACAATCTTCCTGTTCGAACATTCCAACAATCGTCGTGGAAATGGGATGAAATAGGGAAACATCATAGCACTTTTTCAACATAACTAACATAAGAACTTTCAAGAAACTGCCTCGTTTTTCTACATTTTTTTCACCCTAAATTGCACGATAGGTACAACAATTATGATTCTCTCTAAAGTGACCTGATGCATCTAATCCGATTAACTTGGTACTGAACCATTAATTGTCCAGCCATATGTTTATGTTTTGTTTCGTTTTTGCGATGTCGTAGTCACCTTCCACAGTCCCGTACTTGAAATTCAATGACATTTTGTCGAACTTCTAGGGTTTGTAGGTATCTCAGCCATCTTGGATATGTTGTATAGACAATTTTTGGTTAAACGACTTATTTTGATGAGTTCTACCTTCTGTAAAAAAAGCCTCACCTTTGAAGACACCCTATATTGATGAATCTACTTACGGCACTATAATTTGCTGATAATTTTGATACAACAACTCGTAAAGCTAACTACACATCAATGTAGGTACCTGAAAAATATTCAGCAGAAGCTAAGATAATTCTTAGCTTCTAGCGTAATCGCTAGACACAGAATAGCGACCTTCAAAATTGCATAGCCCATTTGCCCCACTTGGCAGCGTTTTTCTGGACGCACGTTATATATATTTCCGAACATCTTTCGGAGGTGTATGAGATTTCAAATCATATGGGAGTTATAAATCAACAGCTATACAGAAATTCTCTTGAAATAAAGAGAGAATACCCCCTATAATTCCATGTAAATGTTCCGTCAGTTGTTGAGAGATTTTTCAAGTGAATACCCATCTGATAATGTACACCTCACATGAAAGAGTATCAAGAAGAAGTTGTCTTTGTCATGTATGTTGACGTATAAGGGGATACCATCGCCTGAGGAGCATTCAGAAGAACGAAATTTGCGAAATATTGGCGGATGACGGATGACAGGTTACGATGTAATTATAAACAAAATAAAATACTAAAATAACAAATGAATCTCCTCATTCTACTAATTGACGCAGATCTTCCATCAAGTAATGACTGAATCCAGGCCCGGATCTAGGGGGGGGGCAAGCAGGGCGCTTGCCCCGGGCGTCAGCTTAAGGGGGCGCCAAATTCAACCAGAGGTTGAAATTTTTTTTTAGTTTTTCGGAAAAAATTAATTTCCTAGAGCTAAAATCGAAAATGTAGAATGGAAACATGATAAACCATCACTATGCCAAAAATCTTCAAAATCAATGGGGAATCAATTAACTGTCATGTATTAGTCAGTCATCTAGGAAAGACCGCCACACTTGGGTGAAATAGGTTAAAAGATGGGATATGTCTACAATGTGTCGCAAGCATAGAGCATAGCATAGAGGTAATTTCTTTGCCTGGGGAATTACCGACTCATCCCCATTTCATCTGGAACTAAGGGCCAAAATTTCCGATTTTTTATGGACCATAACTTAAAAACTAATCCTGTTCGCATATTCATAATCTACGCCCTCGATTTAGTAAATACAACAATATTGGTGGAAATCGTAGAGATCGAGAATTTTTCAAATTTTCCATACTGTATGGATTTTTTGAAAAATATTTTTGGTCTCCGATCAAAACCAAATTCGTACTGTACACTAATACGAGGGCGTAGAACACGAATATGCAAACAGATATTTTTTAAAAATTAAGTTTTCAAGTTATGGTCGATGGAAAATCGGAAATTTTGGACCTTCGCGGAAAAAATTATAAAATCTAAACTGTTAGCGGTAGAATAATGAAGTGTGGTTTTTTCTATTCGCAAAGAACCAATCTATCACAATAAAATCAGCATATGACTAGTGTTTTTTTTCTGGCTGCTACACCCCCTCAAAGTTGACCAATTTCTTCGAAATTTTGCACTTAAAGTGATTTATTTCTCAAAATACTGATCCTACAAAAAATCAAATTGCATATTCGTGATCTACGACCTCGAATTGATGAGTAAAATGACCCGGGTCGATATATATCGCTGAAAAAATTAATTTTCGTTCGGAATAATTTTGTTCGTAAAGCGCGGGTAAAAGCGATAGGTGAGCGAGGGTTGCAAACGAAATTCTTGTAAAAACAAACTTTTTTATTTTTCGAACGATTTCAACCCGAGTCATTTTTTTTTACTAATTCATGGTCGAAGATTACGAATAAGCAATTAGATTTTTCCTAAGATGGGTACTTTGGGAAAAAAATAACCTTTAATGGAACAATGGGAAAAACATAAGAGTTATTTTTTCCTAAAGTACTCATTTTAGGAAAAATCTAATTGCATATTCGTAATCAACGACCTCCAATTAGTGAAAAAAATATCTCGGGTTAAAATCGCGATGACGAATATGCAATTATATGTTTCCTAAGAACCTTAGAGGGGGTAGGGGGGGCGCCATCATGAATTTTTGCCCCGGTCAGAAAAAATTGTAGATTCGGGCCTGACTGAATCAATCAAACTACAATCTGTTCGATTGTGATTCTGACTCAAAATGCATCTTGAACTGTTGATTCTGAAAGGATTGAAATTGAAATTACCTAATTCTTTCGGTGGACTAGGGTCAAGTTCTGATTTACAGGGTGTTCCTAAATTAGAGATACAAACGGAAAGAGGAGATTTCTTGAATAATTTCAAGAAAAAAGTCTCATAAACATGGAACTGCAAACGATTCGTCTTCGAGATACAGAGTGTTGAAGTTAGAATTTTTTTCAAGTTTTTCTCGTATAGTATAAAAAATACACTCCACAAGATATTCAATTGAAATTTGGCATAAATATTTCAATTGATAGTTCACACCATGTGACATTTCAATTTCGATAGCAAATCTGCAGAGTGATATTTTTTCTGTAACAGTGTCCCCTGTCTTCTTCTGTTTTTTTTGCTGAGCCACTGTTAATCAAAAAAATTGTAAAAAGAAGCTTTGTTGTTGAAATAAACCTTACGGTCTCTAGTAGTTTTGTCGTATCTGCTAACGATTTCGAGAAAATAATTCTCTCAGAATAATTCAGTTAGTAATCTGTGATGAGAAAAATCATTGTTAGTTTCCACACATCAAATTAAACTCGGTATTTCTGATAATGATAATGCTTTCACAATTTGTTTTGATATCAATCCTAAAATTCAAATTTTAACAACCTGTTTCTCCAAAACTAAACGTTTGCAATCCCATGTTTAGAGGACTTTTTTTCTTAAAATCATTTAAGTAATCTCCCCTCTTCGTTTGTACCTCCAATTTAGGAACAGCCTGTATATTTGACATTAAACTTCTGCAAAAGAAAACGTCCGTCCCTGGCTCAGATCATAACACTACATGCAAACCAGAGTGAATCAAAAATCTGAAGAGAATGAGTTGAAGAAGAGATCAGTGTATAAAACTTGCACAGTTTTTTTTTCAGATGAGAAAGAGATACAGGGGAGATTCGAAAGGGCGCCACTCTCGTAGGGCAACACGACAAGGAAACTCAACGGGTTTTCCCCGTTTCTCCACTCACATAATGTACCTATTACATCCTTACGCATCTTTCCCCCTACCCTGTGTACCCATCCCTATGTTGAAATATGAAGAGGGTGCATCCCCGAAAAAAAGCGACGTCTAGCGGCGGCACATTGTAGGTATTAGGAGGAATAATTTCGGGTGTTGCCATGATTACACATTTTTCTGGAATCCCTGAACGAAACAAACTACGAAACCTCCATAAAATAATGAAAGTACTGACGTAGAGTTAGGAGTCAGATATCGGCTTGATGGAATCCTGTCCCCTATCCAGATACTCAACTTTATCGACGCTGCTTGACTCACTCTTATTTATTCAGAAAAATTTGATTCTCATTCTCATAATTCCGAAATTATTCGATAAATGCAGTGAATATTTGAAAACTCTTTTTACTCATAATTTACAGCATTCACGATTGACGGTTCGAAGTGAATGTGACTGGATGACTTTTTGAAGATCAGGTTATTGGAAAACAACTTCTTAAAACATCGCCAACATGTTTCTATTCTATTCTAAACTCTTATTCAGGGCTAGTTTTAATCTTGATTTTAATTTTAATGTCAGAACATGAAAGATTTGAAACAAATACACTTCGGACTTTTGTGATATTTCACACTAGAAACGATTGAAGGTTCATGTGAAATAGATTATACCAGAAAACACCGGAAAAAGTCAATTTTATCTTGAAGGGGGAATACGATATTCTGAACATTTATTTCAAATCTTTTTGTTCAAATTGCAATCATTCAAGAATATTCTCTCACTTCATTGCAGGATATCTCTCAAAAATGTTTTCATTTTATGTAGGAACTTTTTAAATACTTCACCTCTTCAGTTGTTCTGAATTGAAATGATGTGTTTGCATTGAAAAAATTGACCTCTAACCATTTTTTGAAATCCAGATTCCACATTCATTAGGACCTCCTGCATATCAGATCCAAATAACCTATAAAACAATATTAAGTATGTTTTCGAGAACCGAATTCATAAAACAAACTTATTTCTCCACTTTTGAGAAATAAACTCTTCCTCAGAAACCTCTATCTGTTATTTTTACCAATAATTTTAAATAATTCGAATTTGAAAAGTTGATGCCAGTATTTGGTAGAAGGGGCAACGTCGCAAAACTGAGAGTATTTTAGGGCGATGAAATAGGCCCGACTATTCAAATTTCAAGAATAATCTTACGTTTCTCTTTCCCAAAGAGTTTAATAGGCCAGCCAAAATATGAAAGCCTGTATGAAAGAAATACCTAATTTCAAGAGACAAAATACCAGTTGAACCTCAACTTTGGTAATGAAGTTTCATGTCTCTGATATAATTCAATCTATTCTATAAATTGTCAATTTATTATAGTCATTTTGTTATAGAAACTCCAAATCTCATCAGTTGGCAAATTCATATAATAATTAACACCAACAACAATAAAAAACTTTTTGTGCAATGAATATGGTAATACAAGATCGTTACTAGACCACCTTCAGGCATTTTGGTATATCATGGGTAATAAACGAAGTGCATTTCATACAATTAAAACATACCACATTTTATAAATTGTTACTCGTCATGTCACTATATAAAAACTAGTGGATTCAGATGTGGGAAACGAGATGGCCACTACATGTGGATTTGGATATTGGCAGTACTACCATATATGGATGTCCCCCCCTCCTTCAGCTATACAAAGCATGTCATATTGCCCGTAAAATTAAAGATTCTCTGCAAGAAGTAGGCGTAACTGTTTTGGCGTAGCCATCCTGGTCACTGAAGTTAATTCCCATCGAACTTGATTGGGATTTGATGGCGAGACGTTTCTGGTTAAAATATGGAGTTCAGTTGTTTGTAACGAGGCATCAAACATGTCGTTGTGCCTTTTGCCGATGGCTAAAACTTTACAGGAGTATACTCAAAGGGAAAAGCATCATTATGCATTACACGATAATAAAACAAGATTTCATGGAAATGATTCAGACTTAATAGGAACATAGTTCTATAGTGAATCTCTAAAGAAATTACTTCACCTTCTTTGAATGTTATTTGGTTTAAGAACAACACGTGAACGCCATCTGCCAATTACATTGGTCCCTTTCTTAGGTATTAGTTCTTAGTTACGCTGTTCAAACCAAACCTTAGTTTGGCGTACCTATATACAGAAAGATATTGACGTGAGAATTAGCGAAAATCGTTTTCATTAGAACCAAAAAATTCTACAATGCTGAATAAATCGAGAGAATATCAAAGGCGGTACAAAGGAATTTCAACTCAAAATAAAAAGCCTGTTTTATCTTAACGCAATACCAGTTTGAAAGAAAAAGTAACTAACAATATGCCGCTAATCAATTGATGAACATAATTTAATTGTAAGTATTGTGGAGTTGATTGTGATTCCTCTTGATGATTTACTCCAAATTAAAATGTAAAGTATGTCAAATGAAAAAGATTTAGAATTTTCAAGAGAATGAGAAAACCAAATTCAAAAAGCGGTTACCCATTTGATTAAGAAATGATCGTGCACAGGCTTCTTGCAACGCCCAGTTTACATAAAATTATGTTTTTTCAATAATTTTCTTGGTTTGGAATTATAATATCATAAAACTTTCGAAAGATTTTTTCTACACTGTGACACACTAGGTGACACAGACGGGACGGGGGGGGCATTTATAATCCAATAACCTTGTACAAGAGATAATTTTGTTGTTATCACATTATGGCTCAGTTGCAGGAAAGTCCATTATGATTTAATGCCCCATTAAAATTTAAAAGTGTCATTTTGAACGGAATAATGGAAGATTGAAATTTCAATGTAGCATTATATTTTAACGGAATTTCTTGCAACAAGGGAAAAATAATAACGACCTTCACAACGAAATTATTTTAATCTCACAAATTTCCTATCGATCGAAAAGTTTTTTCACAGGTTTTCGGTTTGCATTATAATTAAACTTTACCCTGGAGAAATTCAAATCATCTCATGATCTTCATAAAAAATGATATTTTCATTGTATAAATTTAAATAATTTTTTCGGCTTTAGAATACGAATTCGTAGAAGGGCCACAAAATATTTTAAAAATATTTTTCCTTGAATTCCGACTTTGAAGTCGGAATTTAGTTAAATTGCGAGTTCAAAATCGGAATTTAGTTAAATTCCGAGTTCAAGGTCGGAATTTAACAAAATTCCGAGTTCAAAGTCGGAATATAACTAAATTCCGAGTTCAAAGTCGGAATTTTGTTAAATTCCGAGTTCAAACTCGGAATTTTATTCAGTTCTGAACTTCTACAGGGTGTTCTACGACGACGTAGATTTGTTCCTGAATTACAGTTTGCTTTTCTACAAATATTCAAATTCATATAATACTAGGTGTTCCCACATTTATGATTAATGAATAATTATGTACACAGGGTGTACATTATCATTTGAGTTTTCTTCTATGAGAGGTCATAACAATGATATGACAACCTTTTACAGACATGACATGACATGACATGAATATTTTTTAGACATAACTGTTTTTTAGATATATTACGGATATTTTATGAAAATATTTCCCTCCCATATATGTACTCGTGAGGCTATCTCAATGGACAAGAAATCAGTACACATCGTGCACATGGTGTGCTTTGATGTTTCTTACATGAAGAGGTCATTACAACGGTGAGAAAACCTCATATAGGCTGTTCTATGACGAATTGGTTCAGTTCCAAATATACTGAGATATTCATGGGAGGATTCAGGTTTCATAAAATAAACACGTTGTTCTTTAATAAATATTGAACTTGATGTATTTTATTGGAGGAAATTGTCATTAGGTACATGTTTTTGAATAATTATGAAATTATGGTCGTAGATAGGTAGAGGTAAGGTTAGGCACAACCTCCCCCCCCCAGTACTGAAATAGTAACCATAAAATAACATTGAGCATCCAGGCTCCCCCCTCTATACACATATGGAGAAATAATCTATGTCGTCGTAGAACAACACCCTGTGCATCTAGCCTGTATCGGTTTCGAAGTACATAAATAAAATTCCGTTTTTCAACTCGGAATTTTGTTAAATTCCGACTTTGAACTCGGAATTTAACTAATTTAGTTGAATTCCGAGTTCAAAGTCGGAATTGAAGGAAAAATATTTTTAAAATATTATGTGACCCTTCTACGCCTTCGTATCAGAAAAAGAAATTTAAGGAAATTTTAATAAAATTCGAAAATTTTTTTAAGACAATTTCGAAATCGCATGATAGTGCGAAGAGACAGAATATAATTCGAAGCCCAAAATAATCAATCATTCATGAAAACCATGTTTAACAATAATGAATATATCAGGAGGAATAGACCAAGGAGGTTAAAATGATCACAAAAACTAACACAATCAGGCACACATAATTTTAGAATTCTCGAATCACAACCACAAAAACATTTAATACGAATACAAATCCTAATTCGAATCGGGATATCAATAGTACATGTGATAATACAAAGACAAATAAACTCAGTGGATACCGAGAAGTAGAGATTCAAGGACATGTGCAAAATTTGGTATAATAAAATTCAAATTATATTATATATTGTAAAAAAATAAACCAGTTGGCTTTATTTTAGAGTCGAGTACTAGTTTTCAACTCCATCAGATCTAGAATTCTCGAAATATTGGGAAACTATTTTTTTTCTTCGTGAACCAAAGCTGGCATGGGCTAGTACTGATGACCTATCTGTTTATGGATTTGAACAAGCGGTTTTTTCCACTTTTTCGATAGATAGCGATTGCTTTAGAATTATTTAGATTTGCTTCAATAAGAGAACCTCAGAACATAATGAATTTTATCATCGCTTAAAGCGCGGTTCATAAAAGTCAATTACTATTCTTTACACAAATACAAATAAATACATACAATCACGAATACGACTATGAAGAGGAATACGAAGACGAGAATATATACATATAAGTATACGAGTACATATACAAATAAAAATACGACTAAGAATATCCATCCAAATAAAAATAAAAATACGAATACGAATAAAAATGCAAATGGAAATCCGAAGACGAATATAAATGAAAATAAAAATACGAAAATTAATGCAAATAAAAATAGGAATACAAATACGAATAACAAGACGAACGAAAAGATTAATACAAATACGAACACAAATACGATAAAAAATACGAATACAAATACAAATATGAATGCAAATGCAAACGTAAAAGCAAATGCGAAGATAAATACTAATACAAACACATTTTTTAAGATTCTTTCCAACGTTTCTACAAGCATTCGCTTGCAGTCTTCAGGGATCATCTTGTTTTTAACCGAGGTAGTTATCCAGGTCCATATCAATCGGAAAATCCCTACAATTATAATTAAATAATAATAATAATCATTGCTTGTAACCTTCGAATATTGTGAATGATTATCCCGTAAATTTCTAGAGATGCTACCGATATTAGACTGTTAGTGTTAGATGAGAGTATGTACGTAATCATTCCCGTTTTCACTTACCCGGCACCTTCGCCATTATTTCTTTGTACCGCTATCTGAACGCCAGCCATTCTAAAGGCAAATAAGTGTGTCCTACTGTCGTACTGTCTCTACGCTCAACTTTCACATCGATTCTGGATCTCAACTCAACGGTTCGCCACCTACGAAAATCATAGAGTAGATGTATGTGTAGAGTGGTTTCTTGCTGGGCGATTGGCTTATATTTTCCAAGTAAAATACTGGGATCGTGGAAAATTTGAATTATACAGGATGCTTTCTAATTTTAATTGAATTTCAATAGTCAAGGAGAATAATGATCTATCCATGATTTGAAGTCAAAAATTTGAAATATAGAAACTAACATACTTGATTATCACAAGAATGAGTTATTTTAACCATTACACGCGTTCCGATATCACAATAGTACAGGTGGGTAAAGGTATCATGTATCATGTAATTCATTTTCTAGTTTAATTGGCTGTTTCCTGAATTTTAAAGTATACAGGGTTGTCCCACGAAGGATGACCTATTAGATTTTTAGAGAGAACTAGTCACAATTTTGTGCAGAAAATTTGCATGTTGGAGTTTAAGACTATGATCTTTCTCACTAAAATATTTTCAGACCCCTGCAACTTTCCATTATACCCTAAACAACCTAATACTTTCCTATTTTAAATGGTACACCCAGTATGTCTTTGAATTGTTTGAGACTAATTTATTGGCAATTTCAATAGTGGGTAAAAAGTAAACGTTATTGGGATTCTTATCTTCTTATGAAAAAAATTGTGAAAACTGGAGGTCTCACTTTTTTGAATATTTGCGCTGGAGCCTTTTTTTCAAAATTTTTTTACCATTTTCAATTATGCCATAATTTAGTTTTATAACACGATTTACTGTTTGGACCGAAAATCGGAAAATGTACAGGTGTTTATGAAAAGATCATCAAGTCGTTGGACCAATCGAAATCATCAAAGCTCCAGATTTTCAAATTACAACATACATTTTTATTATTTCAGTCAATTCTACCAAAAAAAAGGGAAGGATTTTACCTAAAATGAAAACTTTCAGAGATATCGAGGAACTAATCAAGGAGTTGCTGTTCTTTCTTATTGCAAATTTTTTCTTAATTATTCCGAAATTTTTTTTGGGTATAAGTTTTATTTAGGTAACCATCCTCTTTTTCTTTTTTTACGTCAACTATACTGAAATAATAAAAATATAATAAAGTTGTAATTTCAAAATCTTGAGATTTGATTAATTCGATTTGTCCAAATTGATGATCTTTTTATAAACACCCAGTACATTTTCGGTCCAAACTGCGAAAAGTGTTACTACATAATGGCAGAATACAAATGATTTTTTCCGACAAAAACGTTCCCAACAGAAATATTCAAAGAAGTGTGACCCTCCGTTTTCACCATTTTTTTCCGAATCGGTTCGGTTTAAGAGATACAGGCTGTTGGAAAACCATATAAAAATGTTATTTTCTCACAAACGGTTTCATCGAATGAAATCACTTTCGGAATATAGTTTTTCATTTATTCGATGAATCTTTTTCGAACACAAAATATCACCCACGTCTTCGAGTTCGCTCATTATGACCATTACGTACCATAAAAATGGTACTCGAAACTAAGTTGGACGCTGGATCTGATGAATATTTGAACGTTTTGTTAAATAAAAGTATTCCTCATATTTTCTTATTTTCTCGTATAATGCGCCGTTTTCGAGTTATTTGATGTTAAAATAAAATAAAAAAATATCTGTGAAATTCGAAAAATTAGGTAGGTTTGGCTGAATACAACTCTGTTTAAAAGATCCACTGATGTTCAGTTTCACAGATTCAGCTAGTTATTCTGAAGGTAATTTTGTTTTTCCAGGGGTGGCACAGTTCATTATGAAAATTTAAAATGACTACATCTTTTTATCAGGGCCGAATTGGGAAAATTGTATAGGAAAAAAGTGTGTTTTTTACCTCAAGAATCTACTGTCTACTATTTGACGAGTCAAAGATTCACCCTATATAGTGGCTTGACGCTTGACCATTTGAAATAAAAAATTTCTAGGCTGATTCTGCAAGCTGCATAAGGTCTAAAAATATTTTAGGGGGAAAGTTATAGTCGAAAATCCCAACATGAAAATTTTCAGCACAATATTGTCACAGGCCACCATCCGTTGGACACTCTGTACATCATTGAAATTGAATTTTTAGTCGAATCTTTGACATGGTGGATAACTGATGGAAAATGGTTTTTATGAATAATTTTCAATTCAGTTCAAGGAAAACTGCGAATTATGGATTTTCACCTCAATTGAAAAAGATGAGCCTAAAGCAACTCATTATTATTCAATTAATTTTCCAAAATAACGATTTCTGTCAAAATAGCGTAAGTGTTTTGAAATATTTTCTATGGTATATAACAACAGATGTAAATAACATATAATGAGAATACTTAATAGCTGTCCTTTTTGGAAAAAATATTTCAACATCAATTTTCATCTTGCCCGGAAATTTTTTTCTTCCACCAGTACCTAGAACACTACGAATACTAATCATAAATATTAGTATTAATGTATAAATAAAAAAGATGATTTGAAAAAAATGCTCCTGCGTTCGAAGTTATAGGTGATTATGGCAACGTCGTTTTGACATTAACGACATTTCAAGTGTACCAACCTCACTGCGTTCTAGTTACAAAAACTTTAAACAAATTATTCCATGGCCAACCAGCTGCTTTTGTAAGGGTGTATGTATTATATGTACCTATATGTCATTTTGTCCCCATTTCCCTTACTATTTGTCAGAAACAATTTTTTCAAAACTAATGTTGCCTAACAATTAATTGCAACAATATAAATCATAGGGTCCCAACGAGGTCAATAATGCCTGTTGTGGTTTTTTAAAACAAGATCAGAGAATCAGGATAATATGAATATGAATATGAATATGAATATATGAATATGAATTAATATCGCATAATTTTTATTATTTTAGTGTGCGCAAATCTCGTATTTTTGTAGGACTGGGAGTGGACTGCGTTAACAGCAGGGTCATCCCAGTTAGGATAAGAATAAAAAGAACCAAAGAATTCCTATCTTTCTATTTAGCTGACAAAAGTAGGTATTCTTGCAACTTTTGTGACAAAAGGAGGTATCATTTTCATGTTACTGAATCTTATTATTTTATAAACAGGCTAGGCTTCCGAAAACAAAACAGAAGGAATGAATGAATTTTTGATTCGATGGAGTAAACTATTGAGCTCAAATTCTCAGCCATATCAATTCAACCCTTATTGTTACAAGAGATGGGATAACTATAATACCTCATTTTAGAGGCCTTTCTATCCTAAGCTCAGCATCACTAATTTTTTTCCATTTAAATAATTTGTTTTCGAAAAACATATTCATATTTGAATTTTGTACATAATCATTCCGTCAAGCATGCTGGGTAAATAAACAAAAACAACAGGTTTCGACACTAAAAGTTAAATGTCATACATCTGACATCAAAACAGAATAAATGAGCACAAATTACCTTGTTTTACCCAGCATGCTTGACAGAAACCAGTTTTGTTGAAAATTCAAATGTGAATATTTCGAAAACGAATATATTGAATGGAAAAAATTGAATAGAACGAACTAAGAATAAAAAGACCATTCCAGGGGTTGGGGTTGTGACACTATGGGTTGAAGAGATATGGTATATGGTAGTGAATTTGACCGTAAAAGTTATCCCCCTCGAATCAAAAATCGAGGTGTCCGGGCTTTTTTCCAAAATAAGTTCATTTCGCTTGTTGTCTCGTATGTTTCGTTTTCAAAAGCCCACCCTGTGTATAATAATACGGTTGTATTTGAATCAAATCGTGACTGACATCAACAAACTACTCACAATGTATGAAATCAACTGGCTTAGTATTTTATAAAGTCAGCTCTTTCAAATTAAAAAAAAAAGGTCTATTTCACAACTACTTAGAAATACATATACATACATTTCCTCATTTTTCATTTCTAACATAGAAATAGGATGGGAATCATTTCCTATAATCCTATCTTGCGACTACATGTTTGTTCGCTACAGGTGATGAGTAATAATAAGACAGGGAACTCCTTCTAGAAGAATATGGGTGGCATAGACCAAATAGGTTAAGAAATTATGGTATAAAGTAATGAATGAACGTATGGTTTTCATTTTAAATTTGCAGAATTATTCATTCTAAGCTTTCCCATTCGAAAAATTAACAACAACAAAACTCCCATTTCCGGTTGGTATAATTTCGAGTTGATATTTTTGTGTTGGTTTATGACTCGCTTACCAACCTTATATTACAAAATCACAGTTCACAGTTGTTACATTTTTTCGTGTAAAACTAAAAAATTTATGGATAACCAAGAAAAAAATCATGTTCCTTGCATTTAAATACGAGGATATATTGATATCTAGTTAGCCTAGACCAGCTCCATGCATAAAAAAATATTGCGTTACCATAGCAACGAACAATAATTCATTAGAAGTATCAGTGTGAAGTTTGAGGTCAAAAAAGTAAACCAGAGTTACGCAATAAATTAAAAGAAAGGACATGTCCACCGAAATTGTGAAAAACGAAAATTTGGAGTATCGAGCTATCATCAAGTACCTGGGTTAAGGGGTTAAGAGGTAAGCAGATTTACAAAGATATGCTTAATACCCTTGGTGATCAATGTCCTTCGTATGCGACCGAGAAAAATTGGACTGCAAGCTTCAAAAGAGGTAAATTTTTCATTGAAGATGATGACCGATCGGGAAGGCCAGTTTCTGTGTCAGTCCCAGAAAATATCGATGCAGTTCATGACATGATTTTATCAGACCGTCGAATTGGGCTAAAACGGATATCTGAATATTTCATACGAACGCGTTCATCATATAGTTCACGTCAATTTGGACATGAGAAAAATTGCTGCAAAATGGATCCCCAAATGTTTGAATGTTGACCAAAAGCGTGCTAGGGTAGAAGCATCGCGTTCGATCTGTGCTCGATTTGAAAACGATGTAGACTCCAAGAGCTAAGAGGTTTCGTGTCCAAAAATCTGATGAAAAAGTTCTTGCTTCAGTTTTTTGGGATTGCCATGGACTAATCATGATTCATTTTTGGATAAGAGTAGAACAATAACCGGAGATCACTATTCGACATCACTGACCACTCTACGGAAAAAAATTAAAGAGGAAAGACCCGGAAAGCTATCCAAAAGTGTTTTGTTTTAGCAGGACAATGCCCCTGTACACAAATCTCATGTTGCCATGCAAAAAATTCGTGATTTAGGGTTTGAATTACTAGAACACCCTCCTTATTCACCAGATTTTGCTCCATCCGACTATCGTCCCTTTCCTCAACTGAAAAAAAATTTAAAAGGTCGTAAATTTTCTTCCAACGAGGAGGTAATAAAAGCTGTGGAGGTTTACAGAGCAAGAAGAAACGGTTTTTTTTTTGAAGACGTTGCAGGTTCGCTGTAATAAATGTATCCAGTTGAGAGGATAATATGTTGAATAATAAAATATTTTGACATTGAAATTTTGTTTGGTTCTATAATAGGCTAAGAATTTTTCAATATTTTAATATTATATCTTCTTTTACTCTTGTGCTCATATCTTCTGGATGATTTTTTAATTTTGACAATAAATTCAAGATTTCCGAATCCAAAAACTCCTACATTTTGAATAGAAACTAAACTTGTCCGTCATTCGTAGATCTGCCAAATTCAATCAATCGCACGATAAAATTAAGCATTTGTTACAAGATTTGACCGTGACAATAGAGTGAGTTAATAAATTCGTGGTAAAACGGTCACATTTCCTAAAGTACCTCACTGGCCCATCCTTGTCAAGGTAGATTTTGAAAAAATTTAGCCCCAATGGCAAACAAACAAAATATTCCCATATAATGATAAATCGAGTACCTACTTACCTAAATAAAGATATAAATTCTGAAACAAGAAACTGAATAGGTAACAAATATGATGTATTAACTTTAGGAGCTAAAAAATGCCGAAAAACAAAGATAGAGGATGTTTCCCTGCATAAACTGGACAAACATAAATAGGTATAGTTGTGTAGATGACATCAGGAAATCATTTTTGCCTTATGATATACACACCCCATTTTCGAAGCATGCAGATTGTTCAAAATCATGCTCAGCAATATTTTGTTCAGTGTTGCAGTTGAGTTTGGGAATTTTCGGTTGCCTGATTTTATTCCTCGGTATAGGTAAGTGATTTTTTAAGATTTTCCGTGAAAAAATTCTCTTTTTTTTTCATGTCCACAGACAAAAAACTATCCTAAGCAAAACTGATGAAATTTCTTGTTATCCTACAGGCGAGTAAAAAATATAGGATCATGAAATATTGATTGGTTTTTTCATTGAAGCCTTCTGAATATCTCTTTTGGAATTCTAACATAGTCCTAAGAGGTCCAAAATTGTAATACAAAGCTGTCGGGTCGTGCTGGATGATAATATAGCAAAACATAAGAAAAATGTCATTATAATTCCAATTAAACACTTGTGGTAATCGAAATTCGAACTCCCCATTGTTGGATCGAAAGGTTTGATCCTTATACCTCTGAAATGCGTTGAATTGACTAGGTAAGGAAAATTTTTTACTATAAGACTAATTCCAATTATCATTTAACAGGTGAGTATAAAGCCTAAACACAAAAGTATTGAGTTTGATTTCCAAATTTTGTAGCAATGTTTTATTGAAATAATAGCGAAATTTTTTCTGTGTTTCAGAAGGTAACAGATAAACATACCTTTAGGTTTGTTAAAAAAAGTTTCATTCCGTTTTCGTTAAAAATTTTCACAGGAATACTTAGAAAATTGAGTCTATTCAAAGAATGAACTTCCATTTGGCAAAGGAAAAATATCAATCGTGATCTTTACAGGTTTCCACTATTTTAATTTTTTTTTTCTGAATTCTAAACAGTATTTAAAATGACAACCAAAACATACTAAAATGTAACCAGAAACTTTGATTTCAGTACTAAAACACTTCTAACTCAACGAAATATTGTTGATAAATGTCCTATCTATAGTACGAAAACAGAGGTAATATCTAAAGGCAAAAAGATTTTCCACAATCTTATCTGAAGGTTTTTGTCCAGTTTATAGCAAAACACCCTATATACTTAATATTTATTCCACTTTTATGAAGGATCTTACCAAATCATATGTAGATAATTGTTGGCAATTTATTCGAAATTCATTTTTTTCTCTACAATAACATTTCCCAAGAAGGGTTTCAATGTTTTTTCAACTACATACCTCTGAGATCTCAAGTGGGGGGTGGGCGCCATGAGATTTTTCTCATTATCTCACCGGGCCAGTCCGGCACTGACTCTTCATTTTTAATAACGATAAAACATTGTAAAAAAACTGATTTCATGCAAGGTTAGGTTAGTTCAGAATATTCAGAGGTACTTAACTCTAGGAGTGAAATGAAAAATGTCAAGTAAATCTTCAAAGAATTTTGAACACCTAACCTCGGTACCTGCCTCAAGATGAGCACCTCTTATTTTTCGACAGAGATGAGAGCTTGAAATTATTTTTTTTTGCTTATAACTAACCTCTTTGGGAATAACAACTTTATGGTCTCTATGTCGAGATTGCTGAGTGCATGATTTCCATAAAAATCTACTTCTCACACTCACATTTATATAGCGATTGTCAGAAAATCTGGGCCACTTTATTGAACAGTAGGGTGAAAGATTAACAGACAATAGAAGAGCGTTATTTGGACTAGACTTTAAAGTAAGGATTTTCATATCTATGGCCGACTACTATTCAAGCTAGCAACGGAAAAAGTCCTGCATTCAATGAAATCGTGAAAAAAATAATTTCATATAGTGTTTTACGCTGAAATACTTACAATTGACATTTCATTTTTTAAATGAACCTAGAAAGAAACGATCAGACGGATCAGAGAACTATTATGACAATCTAGCTGCTATCAAAGCGCTCGATGCAAAGATGATACGAGAATGGGAGTGCCAAAGAAAACTAAATGAAATAGGAAGAATAACGATGTCTTTTTAGTCTGAGTTCCGATCAATCGACGATCAAAGGAAATACGGATGCCAACACAATTCCCAGAAAAGGTGTGGTATAGAAAATTCACCCACACGAAAGAATTTCAAAAGAAGAAAAAACCGTGAAATTCAGTGATATTCTTCCAGAAAGTTCCTCCGAACTCGAATACTGAAAGGAATCTGGATCTTAGTGAAAATACACTACACCTCCTCACTGTCTTCATTACAGCCACTGTATCATCCTTCTTTTATTTCTTATAACCTATCTACTGTAGTCTTTCCTGTTGGTTTGTTCAACTTTGCACCATTCACTCTATGTGTTTATTCCAGTATTTTCTTCTGTGTCTCATCATTGAGTACCTATTAGTACTCAATGGTATCATCTTGTTTCCTTAGTTCTTCGCTAGTTTCTTTAACCAGTAAGATTTTCCATCTATTCTCCTTTTTATTCTTATCTTCATTTCCACCGTCCTCATCATTTGTGTTATTTTTGTTACGTCAACTCTTGCCTAGCATAAGTCATGATGGATTGGATTCTCGTCTTGTATTCTTACTTTGCTGTCAATAATTGTGAGGTATTCATTGGGCCACACAATTTCTTGCAGATAGCCTGATATTATTGATGCTTCCATTGACTGATTTCTTAATTCACGGTTTGAATCTCCATACTATAGTAATGTATGTATGTACCGGTGATTGTTTATATTTCACCCAATAACTATTTTAGTCAATATTGGTTGTACGAAAACGTTTAAATGGGCACATTTGCAATATTTTTTATGGCTATTAAGAATTCAGTACTGGGAATCGTAAACCTACAAATTTGATGTGAACTCTTATTTTTTAAATGGTACACCCTGTATATTATTTTCCTAATCGGTAAAGCTCTTTCTTCTGATTTCAAATATATATACTTTATCGAGGTTATTTCCGGCAGTTTTTTTAAAAATATAGGTTTTTTTCGTCTAAATCTAAGGCAGCTGTAGAACGCCAGTGTGCAATGAAAAGATATACGATGTGTGGATTAGCAGGAACGGTACCATTCTATGGCCTCCTTACAGTTCCGACTTGGACACTTTTTTATGGGGATATTTGAAATCTAAAGTATCTATGGCCCGTCCGCAAAATATTGAACACATTACAACCAAAATAGAGGAAGAAATTGATAACCTTAATAATAATCCAGAAATTATAAGGAAAGCCTAAAAAACTTAATGAAAAGATACCGATTGTGTGTAGAAGCAACTCTGGGACATTTTGAACACTTAATTCAACTTTTAGTTAATAAATAAATAGAATAAATATCAGTTGTTTTATTTTCCACGGTTCGTTTGATATAAACAAATCGTGTGGCGTTCCACAGCTGCCTCAGATGTAGACGAAAATATCTATATTTTCAGAAAACTGCCAGAGATGACCCCAATAAAGTACATATATTTGAAATCAGAAGAAAGAGCTTTACCGATTAAGAAAATAAAATACAGTGTGTACCCTTAAAAAAATAAGAGTTCACAAAAAATTTTTAGGTTTACGATGCTTTGATGCACTTTCTAGTGCTGAATTCTTAATACCTATAAAAAATACTACAAATTTGCCCATTCAAACGTTTTCGTACGACCAATATTAACTGAGATAGCTATTGGGTAAAATATAAACAATCACCCTGTACATACATTCTCTGACCTGTTCTACCATTTTTCCATCAATCTCCAGTTTACACCTTATGGGCTCTTTAGCTGTTAACATACATTTTGTTCTGTTTGTGTTTATGAGCGTATTTAATAATTTGTCTCCTTGGAAAAGCTTGAACTAATCTCTGTAGATAATCTTCAGGACACTTCTGGTTTTTCTGAACAAATTTAATCATCTTATATATGGTCCAGGTAAATTGGGTGATATTTCATTTTCAAAGTTGATCAAATCTCACAAAAATTTGTACTTTCATATTCAGAAAGAAAAGACCCTTTCAAGAACATTTCGCACAACCCTATTCAAATTTAAGGGGTGGAGATTGTCGCGCAGTGGGATGAAATAGTATGATGATAGTTTTTGTGTGAAAAAGTGTCCTCCTCAAAAACGAAGTTGATGGGTTCACCGATTTTCCGAAATCTTTTTTACTAGTAAAGACTTTGTTTTATTTTTAATGTAACATTCTGTATCCAGGGTGTTTTGGGCAGTACCTATATATGTATCTCGAAAACTCTTCGAATTACGATATTGAAAATTGGCAGTTACCGTGGGTAGTATTATACATTTTAAGCCTTTGTTACAACGTCAAATTTCAGGTCACGTGGTATCATTTTAAAAAGGGTAATGAGACATCCTGTATATTGTTCCACTGCTGTAAAGTATACTAATTCGGCGATACTAATTTTTTTATAGTAGGTAGTTAGAAACGACAAATGAATTTTTATAATGGTTTTTTTTTGAACAAAGTGAGCTGAGAAAGTGAGAAACAAAAAGAATTGGGATACACTAACACTACTAACGAACAACAACTAACAACACTAACTACAGTTAATGCTCAAATTCATGTCCACCTTCATTACTGCAGCCAGCATTCATATCTTCTAAGTAAATTTCTTGTGCATGGTAGCATGGTGCTGGATCACTTTCTAGTGAGAGATTTCGCAAGCTGATTCTGTTTTGTCGAATAACCTACCCGAAAATAAAGATATCTTAGATATCGGCGATACCGCCGAATTAGTATGAGAGAGACCTTCACAGCAGTGGAACCAATATACAGTGGGTCCCTTCAACTTTTAAAAAATGATATTACGTGACCCGGAATGTGAACTGGTAACAAAATAGCTGCTATCTTAAAATGTTCAATACTACCCACGGTTTATATGTGCAAAATTTCTATATCGTAATGCAAATAATTTTCGAGATATATACTGGCCAATACCTCTTGGAACACCTTGTAACTTTGTATATTTCTCAAGTTTTCCACGAATCTTCAAAACGCCATTTTGGTGCGAACCTATAGTTCGATCTTCATTTTTGAAAATATTAGGAGAATATTATTTTATCGTAGAGCCAAGAAGCGTTCGGTAAGTTCAGCATCTGGATGGGTAACTGCTTTGGTGGTATCGCGATACTGTTTTCCTCGTTTCATGTTATATTTTTGAATTTCTAGCGACGTTAATAATCTGTCGATTGAATTGAGTAACTGAATATAATAACTTATTTAGTTCAAATCAAGAGAATCCATACTACTGTCGAATGCTTGACGAAACGCTCAAAATAATAATCCAAAATGATGGACATAACCAATTGCATCTTTAAATAAATATTCTATATTTTGTGCTCAACGTCAATAAAATCTACCGTTGGTCCGGATTATGAGAGAACACTTAGTTGAATTCTAAAACATCATTTCATAGAAGCCTAGATACCTGATGTTGCTGGAATAGTTAAAATCAAATTTTCAAATCAAATTTTAACTTTCGAATAAATAAAAACTGTAGTTCCGGCTATTACGCTACATCCCAAAACCATTCTTTGTAATTTTGTACATTATCAACCGAAAGGAATTTTCTTTTAAAAATAGTTTTATAAATCATTCATGTTCACTATCAGGAGGCCATCGAAAAATAAGGAAATTGTCAGAATTATTTGAACCTTCCTGTGTTTTTGCGATCGCCCGTAAGGGGGAGCATATATTGAACGCAGAAGAATAATAATTGAACTAATAGGGCAAGGAAGAAATCACGCTGTGAGCATCGTATCAATCGGACGCACTGCTTTATAGGTAAAGGGTCATGCTGATGGAAATGTTCCGGATGAAGGAGAAATAACATAGGTAGCGGAATTGGTTATTCTTGAGGTTATGTAATCCTCAGAATAAGAGCTTGTCAACAGGTAGTCATTTGAAAAGAATCATGCAAGCGATAACAATTATTGATTGTCATCTCTATGAAACCTGACAAATATTTAGTAAATGGATATAGTGATCAAGAATAACGATTTGACCTGGCACGAGTCGATCGTAATTGGATTTCGGTACGAAAATCAAACCCAATTAATTATCTTCCCACATTTACACAGGAAAAATTATAATACTCAAAGTCAAACAAGTTAAACGATATATTCACGCAATCAATGATACAGATCCACCATAGAGTTTGACAAATAATGCTTCTGATCTATGAAAGCATTATAAAAGTTCTGTGTTAGATCCAAACATAGTACGAAGCAATGCCTAAGTTATTATCAATTACTGTGACTCAGCCGTTGAAAGCCCGTTCACAATTCACACCCATGCATAAAACAAAATCTATCTCTCTCTATTCCGGCATTCGGATCGATTTGCGAACGGGCCGCGTGTTGGTGAGGTTGGGTCGGTCGGCCCCCCTACTCTAATAAGTTTCGAGTATACCCATCTCTCTCTGGCGCACACGATGCCTGCGGCGTATCTCCTTCTACTGACGTCACCATTTCAGCGCGAGTAGATAGGCTACAGTGTACTGCTTTCACGGGAAGCTACGGCACAGACCCTCCAGTCTATTTCTCTCTGCAGTCGGCCAGCTGTATTTTACACGCGACGCACGAAGAAACAAAGCTTATGGCTTACAGGATTGATATGGTCTACTTGCCTAGTTACATATAACCATGGAATGGATAATTTCGAAACTTCCATACAGTTTTTGAGCCTAATAATGAAAATAAAATAATCAAAATCTACATTTGAACGGAATCTTCAAGAAATTCTAATTTAAAGATTATATTTTCGGTAGATTAAATTTGCAATCTTCCAACATCATTTGTTTTCGGTCCATAAATAAGCGGTCGAGTCATTTCGATACATTTGGTTACTTACTGCAGTTTCAACCTTGCGCAAAGTTTGGAGGATACTGAAGTAGTTTACCTTTACTACGAAATTCATTCAGAAATGAGATATACTTGCCCAGTCCTCGCAGGCTCATAAGGTATATGTGTAAATGGATAAAATTCAGAGCGCTTAGCTTGTTTATTTATTTTTCGAAATTTCAAAACGCATAGGGCAAAAATTTCATGAAGGAATTTATGGTTTCTTCTGGGGCACGAGTGCCAAGGGAATGATAAATCACAAAATTGTTAATTCGCCTGACATGATTTGTCTTGGTGAAATTTCAGTGATAAATTGAATGAAACAGAAATATTCAATCACTCTTGATTCCAGATTTGAGAATTCGAGAATAGAAAAAAAAAATATATTTCAGAAAATTATTTTAGTAGTGAAATTAAAAGTCTGTATCGATGTTACTCAAATATTTTTTACTTTTTGGTTCGTTATATCCGACAATGATTCTCGATGTTCGAACGCAAAAATGTATAACCCATCCTGATTATTTTACAGGTAATATTTCAAATTAGTGCTTTTCTAGATAACCTCAAACACCAATTTGTGTGCATGTCCAAAAGGAGAGCCAAAAGTTTCCCCCTATGAACAGGGGGTACAAAGAAGATCACACACCAATTTTCACAAATTGAAGCATAGAAGGTTGGCGAACATAAATCATTTTACAACCTCGTATATTACGGTATATTTCCGATTTTCAATTATACAGTGTGGAAACACCATAAAATGGAATTAATTCATTAAATCGGTTACTGCGGATATTCATGAAATAATCTAAAAAAACGTTGAACTTGAATTATAACGTGTCATTCTTCTACGTAAAAATGAGAACTCTACCTTCAACCCCCTTCGAATTATAGCTACAACCCCCAATTTTTCAAATAGGAAGTATGGGCTTGTGATACGTCGTTTGAAAGGTCGCGCCATCCTCTATTCAGAAATGTTATCATTTCTATGTTAAATGCAAAAGTCTCAGCTTGTAATGGGGAATTCTCCTCAATTCGGGTTATCACAGCAAATGCAAGTTGAAAATGAATAATTATATGACTTTCATTCATGAGTTTTTCAAATGCACCGCGTAACTATTCAAAATCATTCTTCAAATATGAGGTTTTAAGATTTAAATCGCTTCGTTTCTAGTTTACGATTTGGCAACAGCGCCTACTAAAAAATAGAAAGAACAATGGCTTGTTTAAAAAAGCCAACCGTTGATTTACAGTCATAATAAGACGCGTACTCACTGGCGAGCCTCAACAGCAACAGGCCATAAAAATCCCATATAATTTTACGACCTTCCTAGTTCGTCGCAGACTTCATAAACAGCCATTTTTGTCTATCTCAGCAAGATAGTGTATTTGTAGTCCTTTATTATCAACGCATATTTCAGTAGATGTTGCCAACTTGTGCAATAGAAACGAAACGCTTCAAATTTTAAATACCCATTTTTATTTTTTTATTTTTAAGTACCTACTTTAAATAATTTTTTTTGGGAAACGGTTGAAATGGCTATTTCAAAATGAGACGTTTCAAAGATATTTAATAAAGAATACATAATTTTCGCCCTATTAGGTGGATCACTCCTTTGATGTTGAATTATGTTGGAAGAAATTTGTATTTGAGGTAAGGATGTTACCAAGGCGTTCGCGGTGAGCACTTTGAACATCTACTTCATTAACATTCATAATTTTTTGCTAAATTTTGTAGTAGGTACAATGGTACAAGGTGAGCGATATTCGGTGGAATTGAATGGCAGCTCTGTAACCGTAAGAGCTAGGGAAAATGGATGGCATGTTTTAGAACTCGATTTTCCAAAGATTGTTAATGGCCAAAACCTCATCCCTCTATCTTTTTTTGTTTTCAAATTATATGTAAAAACTTATTTTTTGGCTTTTCGTACTAGTGCCTCTATTTTGTTAAGTCGATATCAGTGATATCGAAAAACAAATGTAACATTCTACAGATACTTATTCGTGTAGAATGCTGTGGCGTAGTCAAAGATTCGTTTCAGTCTGCCACATTGATATTTTTTTTAAATATAAAATCTGTTATTTTTACGAATACCAGTCCCATTTATTTTTCTGATTTAGAATATAAAATCTAAGTCGTATCTTTAATTGTTCTTCCATTTAGGTCATTTTCATTGGTAATATGATAATGAACTTCATACTCCTATGTTGTGTCAGGTTATGAGAGATTTTGGAGATCACTTTCATTCCGCATATTCGAGAATATGCTCGGAACTGAGGAAATTGTGAGAATTTCCATGACTACTTCATATTTACCAATTAATCCATATACTGTAGTACTGGAACAGCCTTATTTGTGAAGGTGTTACTGTGGTACTAGGTACATAGTATTTCATAGGCGTAGCCAGGGTTGAGTTTCGGGGGGGGGTTTTAAAATGAAATTTTTCTGATATTGTCATATAAATTGTGACTTTTTGAAACTGATATTATGTAACTTTATTATTTCGGGGGGGGTTTGAACCCCCAAAACCCCCCCCTCGGCTACGCCCGTGTAGTATTTAGTTTATCTACTAGTTGAAAAGGTTTCAGAACATACTCAGTTGAATCCAGGTTTATAAAATTTCCTGAAAATGATTCATTCCATATTGGAAAATTTTTCATCCTTTCGAATATCCGGAATGAAAGTGATCTTCAAAGTCTCATAGTAATGATAATGAGGTTTATTCTTTGAAATCTACAAGGTTGTTACAATTTTAATATCTGGATAATAGACCGAACTAGTTTTGAGTTTTTTTTTGGAAGAACAATTAGAGACACGACGTATGTTATATATATTCCGAACTAAGGTAAATCAAAAATATGGTCGGTCTACTTTTATGAACATAAAATTTAATACTTTTTGGACAAAAAAATAACAACATAACTACTTAATGCCTTTGAAATGTGTCGGATACGAATAATATTCTCGAAATGGATTCCATATTGCATATTAGCTATTTTCGCTGTTATTTCATTATCGTTGGATATTTTAAAGCGAAATTTCAGGGTCAGATAGTACTCGATGCGATATCTTCAAAATTAGTTGTCATCATCATCAATTCTATTCAAAATCGAGGGGTTGTGCTCACTCTCGGTAGGAGGCGATGAAAAAAGCGGAAAAGTTGTTCCCCCTCGAATCAGAAATTGACGTTTCCGATTTTCCATATTGTCGGAAAATCGAGGTGTTAAGTTTTCGTTGGACCACCCTGCATATGTTACGGCTAAATATAGGTGTGAGCATAAACTTAAGATTAGCCGGCTAAACTTAGGTTTATATGTATTCGTGAACCGGCTAAAGTTCGATAAAATATCCATTTGTGACAGAGAATTTCATTTTTAGCCACCTAAGGTGCACATTACCCGAAATGAAACGGCTAAAAACGTATTTGTTCGATGGACACGCGGAGTATGCTGTCTCGTGAATGCTCGGATGGCATGAAAAGAAGCATTCGATGATATTTTGCATAATTAGATGAGGTTAGGTTACATAACGACCATTAGTTTTCAATTCCAAGATTTGCAGCGGGTTTCCCAAAACTTCGATTGTCCGATAAACTATTTAACATTCACTCGATTTCCAAAACGAAATCATTGGAGCTTTTTCATTTCTGAACAAATTGAAGAAGTACGAATTGAGAATCATTGAAAATGTAGTGTGTGCGATGAGAGAATGATATTTGAATGCTCATGACTGAATTATCGATTGAAAACCAATTGACATTTATCGATTTATCCGTCAATCAAGCGTTGATTACTCGCCCGATCAAGCTTTGTGAAACCAGGTTTACATTTGTTATTTTCATCTGTTCAGGAAATTTTAAGTTCAATGTCTTTCAGATTGAGCCTAAGTTTCTCAAAATCAATTTACATATAGAGAAGTTGAATACAGTGTTTTTTTTATAAACAAAAGTTTATTTTACCCACCACTGTATAATTTGCTTTATGGAAAAATTTTCTACGAAATGGAAACGATAACTTCTAATGTTGCCATTCTTTTTCAATCTAAATACGAGTATATTAAAAAAAAATAGTATTTTGTAAAAGTGATAAATTACACCAAAAAGAAAAACTATATATGAACCTGAAAATTGTTGATATTCTGCTGCCGGTTGGCACCCTTGATGAATCACTCTGTACGAATTGAGGATTCAAGTTCAGTCTCAGTGGCGGATTCGAGATTTGAGTTTGGGGGCAATACCCCAACCCAAACTTCTGTGTTCTAATCTTTTTTTTGCTAATGGGCAGACATCTTTACCCTTTTTTGATTCTCAAAATATAAAAGAAACAGATACCTGCCAAACACAGAAATAATAACACGAAAATATTGAACAAAATAGTCGTATTTTTCGATTTTTGATAGACTATTCGAATCCACTGGAGTGAATTTTCGGGATTAAGTCAAAAAAATCATATGATAATTTAATGACAGCGAGTGAAGAGTTTTGGTCCCGGAGGGGTCCCCTGGATTCGCTACTATGCACCGGCCATCGTAAAGTTTATCAGCCAAATAGTCCGGATAGCTAAAAACATGATTGGTGACTGCTACCTATATTATTATTATTTATTATTATTATTATAATATCAACAAGAGTAGAGGTATATATATCTTCAGAATTAGGCTTTCGTTATAAATGAAAAAGACTATAGAGAATATATTGAAAAATTCTTAGCCTACTATAGAACCAAACAAAATTTCAATGTGCAAATATTTTATTACTCAACATATTCTCTCTTAATTGGCTACATTTATTACAGCGAACCTGCAACGTCTCTAGACCTTAAAAAAAAAAGATTCTTCTTGCTCTGCAAATCAGTCCTCCACAGCTTTTATAACCTCCTCTTTGGAAGAAAATTTACGACCTTCTGTTTTTTTTTTCAGTTGAGGAATTAGATGATAGTCGGATGGAGCCAAATCTGGTGAATAAGGGGGGTGTTCTAGTAATTCAAACCGTAAATCACGAATTTTTTAAAAAGCATTATGAGCATTCAGACCTTCCTTCATGCATCAATCAATGATCTTTATACAACACGACCATTTAATGATTATAAACTACTTCTTCGAGATATTCAGGAATAAAAAAGTTTCGGTGTTATTATTTGGTGAAGTGAATGACTGACAAGTAGTTAATCGGAAAAACAAAGTTTTGTGGAACCCGCTGTTAGCCTCACAAGGTACACTATCAAATACGAGGATATATTGAAAAATTGTCAGCCTACTATAGAATCAAACAAAATTTCAATGTCAAAATATTTTATCACTCAACATACTCCTCTTAATTGGATACATTTATTAGCGAACCTGCAACGTCTCTAGACCTTTCAAAAAAAATGTTTCTTCTTGCTCTGCAAACCGGACCTCCACAGCTTTTATTACCTCCTCGTTGGAAGAAAATTCACGACCTTTTAAACTTTTTTTCAGTTGAGGAAAGAGATGATAGTCGGATGGAGTCAAATCTGGTGAACCCTAAATCACGAATTTTTTGCATAGCAACATGATATTTCTGTGCAAGAGCGTTGTCCCGCAAAAACAAAACACCTTTGGATAGCTTTCCGCGCCTTTTCTCTTTAATTTTTTTCCGTAGAGTGGTCAGCAATGTCAAATAGTAATCTACGGTTATCGTTCCACCCTTATCCAAAATATCAATCATGATTACTCCATGATAATCCCAAAAAACTGAAGCAAGAACTTTTCCAGCAGATTGTTGGACACGAAACATCTTAGTTCTTGGAGAACCAGAGTGTCGCCATTCCATCCATTGTTGCTTTATTTCTGGATCGTAGAAATGTACCCCAGTCTGATCCATAGTAATAACTCGGTTTAAGAAGTCAGAAGTCTACATCGTTTTCAAATTGAGCACAGATCGAGCGCGATGCTTCTACCCTTGCACGCTTTTGGTCAACATTCAAACATTTGGGGATCCATTTTGCAGCAATTTTTCCCATGTCCAAATTGACCTGAACTATATGATGAACGCGTTCGTATGAAATATGCAGTACTCCAGATATACGTTTTAGCCCAATTCGACGCTCTGATAAAATCATGTCATGAACTGCATCGATATTTTCGGGGACTGACATAGAAACTGGCCTTCCCGATCGGTCATCATCTTGATTGGAAAATTTACCTCTTCTGTAGCTTGCAGTCCAATTTTTCACGGTCGCATACGAAGGACATTGATCACCAAGGGTATTAAGGATATCTTCGTAAATCTGCTTACCTCTTAACCCGTTTAAATACAGGTACTTGATGATGGCTCGATACTCCAAGTTTTCGATGTTCACAATTTCGGTAGACATCTTCTTTCTTTTAGTTTATTGCGTAACTCTGGTTTACTTTTTTGACCTCAAACTTCACACTGACACTTCAAATGAGTTATCGTTCGTTTCTATGGTAACGCAATATTTTTTTTATGCATGGAACTGGTCTAGGTTAACTAGATATCAATACATCCTCGTAGCGTTATGAGAGTTCACTAATTTTCATATGACTGGATTATGAGATGAAAAAAAAAACATTTTTAGGACAGAAATTCAAGAGGCTGTAACTCCGGAAGGTGGCCTCCTGGCAAAAATTCAAAATACGTATTTTGAATCTGTGACCAAATTGTGTTGCATATTTGTGTATTCAAGGGTTGCATTCATTTCGGGAAGTCCTGTATTATAACTGCATGGGTGATACATTCATTACATTCTCCTGGATAACTTTTAAAAATTCACACCTAACCCAAGTTCAACTCATTTTTATTTCATTGATTTATCGTTTCAGTCACGCAGCTACCTCTCAATTTTATCAATGAAAACTTGAGGAAAGTTTGCAATTATGACATAACCTGTCAACCTATATCTCAGAAGGGGTGCTCATTTTACTTCAGGTTTCTTCACGAAATGCCTCCTGCATTTTTGACGCATCTTTAGTAAAGACCCTGTAAATGGTACACATATAATGTAAAACCATATCTACTTCTGCTTCTACTGCGGAATGTAGTTGAAAAATGTTTTTGTTTGTTCGTTTTATGATATGGTTTTTTCGTATAGAATGCTGTATGTATTGTAGGACCCGCAGCTTTAGAGAATCAAACTTAACTAAACGCTGAGGACTTCAATTAGTTCCAATTACATAACTGGGGTGGACTCATGGCATTGCTGTAGTAGGTATAGATATGAATTTTATGAATATAAAAGATAATCCGTTCTATGAAATAATCATAATCGAGTAAGGTCCGGTACTTTCACCTTCGAATAAATTTGGACTATATGGTGAATAAGTATCTGTCAAATAATTTTCTATCTGAAGAATACCTTATATCGGTGCATGAAGTTATTTGACGGATAACAATTCTACGAAAATAAGGTACTACTCTTCACTGATTAGTGTATAAGATCATAACATTATAGTAGAACACGTCAACATTCTAACTGGAAAGCAAATATTTCGTACAAATCATAATGTGAATCACCATATACATCAAGAATCAAAGTACTAAAAACAAAAACCGACTACATTTTGGCCTGTGAAAACACATTTAATAATAAGATGGCGATGAAAACGTACTGTCAATACAGAAAAACACTTTTCTGTTTTATAATTGAAGGGCGCGAAATTCGAATTCTGTTACTTTCGATATCGACTTTGTTGAGACCTGAAAACAAACTGTCGCCTGAGCGACAAAACAAAAGTATGGTTTTGTTTTGTGACAGGGATGTTTTCATCTGAACATTGTTTGCAATCGAGTGATATCAATGAAATATGCTGTTAGACGTGCTATAGTTTTATTTGTACTTCATAAAAAATTTACAAAAATTTCAAACCATGGACAACGAATAGGTCTTAGACTAGGACACCCTTGTCCTAGTCAAGAAATAACACCCTTGTGTTATTTCTGTGCAATGCGTTGTTTTGAATTAATAAGCTAAGTTGAATTTCTACAATTTATATCAGAAACTAGCTGACCCGGCAAACGTTGTTTTGCCATATAAATAATTTCCTTTTGTATGTTGTATTATGTATGTATCATAAAAAAATAGAAATTAAAAATTTTGTCTAAAAAATAAAAAAAAATTTAGGGGTGGACTACCCCTAACATTTAGGGGGATGAAAAATAGATGTTGGCCGATTCTCATAGATACCGGATAAGCACAAAAAATTTCATCAAAATCGGTCAAGCCGTTTCGGAGGAGTATGGCAACGAAAACTGTGACACGAGAATTTTATATATTAGATTAATATGAACCAATATTCAATATACCATCATAGCATACACATTTCAATTACCTACATATATTATTTACAGAATTTTCAGAACCACAATTGAAAAAAAACCTTACAGATTTATACAAGACCTGTATATGTTAGCCCGTCAGTATATTTTCTTTATGCTTTTCTTATGATTTCTTTATGGTATGGTGTCTTTATGACACATTATACAAATTGATTAGTGAATTAACAAAACACTCACAGCAGGTTTCATAAAACTTTGACTCTCCAAACAACAATTTGACAGTCAATCGATTTACAAATCGAAATCAATAAAACCTTTACATTTCTGAATATATTGAAGGAGTACCAATTGAGAATTTTTGAATGGACGTATAAAAATCATAAATTCCCCAAAATGGTCTCTTCATGCAAGGGATGCTTTCTGCATAAAACAATTTACATTGATGAACAGTTCTCAATTGACTTGACAGTAAAATGTTTGCACATGGTATAGTCACTAGTGTTTGAAGGTTGCATGCCATCACGCCCTGAAAATTTTATCTACTCTGGAGCAATGAAAATAAAAATCCATGAATGAACCAGTCACATGTTACCAGTTTTGATACTTATATTTCCATTTTAGTTAGAAAAGTAGGAAACTTGATTTCGGAAACTCCATTTCATTTGATCCACAGTTCTTCACAATGCAATAATTTTCGAACGATATTTAGAGGTTTTCACCAAGAAATTAGACAAAAAAATTCAATTATCACCAACTAAAACGAGCTAGATAAACAAAAGGCGGTACGAGAATCAAAACATTCCAAACCTCTTTGATCAATATGGCCATCTAAAATCTCAAAAAATTTCATATGATTCTGCAAATGGCACTCAAATCAATATTTTAATCAGTCTTAGGGCCTTAGAATCACATTTGAAACACAGATGGCGCTCACATCGCTTTAGTCGCTTCGTTTCCCATCTTTCTACTCTATAATCTTTGTCAAGAATCTGAAAAATTCTACCTATTATGACGTGCTGACGTCCGATTTATGTTCATATTTAACTAATAAACTCTATAATTTCTATTTCAAATATAGATTTATTCGGCGAATAGGGATTATTTATGCGATGTATAACACTATTTGATAGTGGAAAGACATAATTTTCACTTATCCTAAGAATAAGAGTTATCTGCCGAATAAATTTAGTTATTCGCAGATGAAAGTACCGAGCCTGAGGATAATTCTTACCTTTTATTTGAATCAAGCAGAAAGAAGCTCAAATTTGAAGTTATAAACCAACGATGGGGGCTGATATTTTTGGAAAACATAGGCACTCGCACCATTCTTCACTAATGCAAATCGAGATGGATATTTACGGATAAACTTGAGGACGATGATAATTTCATGCAGAACGAATTAATGTTTAAACTAGTTAGATCAACCCCTCATTTGGATATACACGTTCGGCAATTTGTGAATGAACATTTTAGGCGAAAGATGCATTTGAAGAATGAGACCTTGAGTGGGTATTTTGTATTTCAGACCTACATTCACTAGAACTGAATCGGAATGAAGCACCTACACGTGTGTGAAGTTGGCCAAGCACTTTTCGAAAATAATTTTGTTTTGCTGAATTGTGCTAGGTTTGTGGGGCTTTGTGCCGTGGAGATTTTTTTTTTTAAATATTCCACAAAATGTACGCAATGGGTCAACCCAGCACTTTTAGAAAAAATGTATTTTTATGCTTGAAATAGATTATGCTATACATGTACCACTGAGTTGTGCCGTTTGAATTTTTGAGAAATTTCCTCTTATTTCCCAGAAAATCGAAAATGGAAAAAAAAAGTTAGCCCTGCATTTTAGTTTTTTGTTCCTAAAAATGAGTGGAATAATTTGTGCTGATTTGTACCGTAAGTATTTTCTCGAAAATTAGTCGGGAAATCGGAAATCGCGAAATTGAAAAAAAAAATTAGTCCAGCACTTTAGTTTTTTCTTAATGACAACATATGGAAAATTGTGCTACACTAGTACTAACTTATGCCGTTCAAAATTTCAGGAAAATTTTTCTAGTTTCTCGAATAATAAAGATTTTTGTGCTTTTTTGTTGAAATTTTTTTATATACCTACTTGTGCTACATTCCTGCTATCTTGTACCGTTGAGAGTTTCAGAAAAAACTCCAAACTTTTTCTTCAAATGGTGGATATTAGAAAAAATCAATACAATGTTTGAACAATTGAGCATCAGTGTACAGGGTGGGCAAATTTCGATGTTTTAGCACTACAGTTTTTAAACCAGAGGAGATACACAAAATCTGATACCCCATTCTCGTTCTCTTTTTCTGAGAAACTAACAATAGTAGTAGTCATTTTTGGCCACTTTCTTTTGTTTTCGATGAGTTATAAGCAAAAATTGGAAAAATGGCGATATAGAAATAAATTTTATATCCACGCTAATACTGATGCTAGAGCTCTGAAATTGAAACATTATACAGGCACTTTTTTATGTAGAATCCAGTGGCGTGCTCGCCTTTTTAGCAGGATTTTTAATTACGAAGCTATGACCCAAAGTTATGTTTTTTTAAATGAGAATCATGGGCGTAGCCAGGGTTGAGTTTCGGGGGGGGTTTGAAATGAAATTTTTGTGGTTTTGACATATAAAGTGAGACTCTTTGAAACTGATATTATGTACCCCGAAACCCGCCCCCCCCTGGCTACGCCCGTGATAAGAACACTAGTTTTCTGTGCAATTTTTTGAAAGCTTAATTTTTACTGATTTCAAAAATATATAACATCATATGGTTTGTATCAATATAAATAATAGAAAATGGTCAAAAACCTTTTTCGTCAATATTTCTATGGTTTTAACTTTTGATCAGCATAGAAAAATATAGCATCGTATGATTACCACTGTCTCCTTCTATAAGTCCTTTCATTATTATGAAAATTTATGAAATATATCTGATTAAAATTTCGTGAATATTGGTAAAAACCATAAAAAAAATGACATTGCCGGAAGGAGACTGCTTTTGTTATAGGAAACTCTATTTTTCTCTGCTCGTCAAAAGTTGAAACCATAGAAATATTAGGAAAAAGTGGATTTGACCATTTTCTATTATTCATATTGATACAAACAATATGATGTTATATATTTTTGAAATCAGTAAAAATTAAGCATTCAAAAAATTGCACAGAAATCTAATGTTCCCATTTAAAAAAACATAACTTTGGGTCATAGCTTCGTAATTAAAAATCCTGCTAAAAAGGCGAGCACGCCACTGGATTCTACATAAAAAAGTGCCTGTATAATGTTTCAATTTCAGAGATATAAATTTATTTCGATATCGCCATTTTTCCAATTTTTGCTTATAACTCGAAAACAAAAGAAAGTGGCCAAAAATGACTATTACTATTGTTAGTTTCTCAGAAAAAGAGAACGAGAATGGGGTATCAGATTTTGAGTATCTCCTCTGGTTTAAAAACTGTAGTGCTAAAACATCGAAATTTGCCCACCCTGTACATGGCAACAGCGTTGAGGATCGCAACTTTCCATACACAACATATGACTCGTTAAGTTTTGTACAGCGTCGATTTTCCGACGTATATGTATTTCCAAAAATACATATACGATCGCGTTGAAAACCATAGCATATCAAGATAATGCTATAAGGTTCCTAGGAAAAAGAGCTAAAAAAAAGAATTCCTAGGAAAAAGAGTTCAGGAGACAAAATAGTATGGTCTACTTAGAAAATTTTTAGAAGTCAATGGAACTTTTACGAGAAGTTCAGGGGTGCTGCAGGATGAGACTGTCAAGTATTTCACTGTGCTAATTTGGGGACCGATCAAAAACCTTAACATTTTTGGACTTGTTTCGAGTTTTCGCTCATTACTTCTGAAACTACTAAACTGAATTGCATTCGACCAAAACCCTTATTTTCAAATTCGTAGAGCATTGAATTTGCTAAATAATTTCTAAAGATTCAGAGTATACTATGAAAGTTCATCTCTCCATATCAGTTTGCGTTCAGAATGTTCAGATGGAAAACATCCAAATTTCATCCAGGAACCTTTCTCACTACAAACAGCAAAGAAAAAGTTAAAAATTGAGAGCACTGTTTTTGGATATTCAGAAGGCTTTTGATAGTGTCTGGCCTGATGGAATTTTATAGATACGAGGATGTATTGATATCTAGTTAGCCTAGACTAGTTCCATGCATAAAAAAAAATGTGGTGTTACTATAGCAACTTATAATAACTCATTAGAAGTGTCAGAGTGTCAGTGTGAAGTTTGAGGTCAAAAAAGTAAACCAGAGTTAGGCAATAAATTAAAATAAAGATGTCCACCGAGATTGTGCAAATCGAAAAATTGGAGAATCGAGCCATCATCAAGTACCTGTATTTAAAAGGGTTAAGAGGTATGCAGATTTACGAAGATATGCTCAATATCCTTGGTGATCAATGTCCTTCGTATTCGACCGTGAACAATTGGACTGCAAGCTTCAAAAGAGGTAAATTTTCCATTGAAGATGATGATCGATCGGGAAGGCCAGTTTTTAAGTCAGTCCCCGAAAATATCGATGCAGGTCATGACATGATTTTATCAGACCGTCTAATTGAGCTAAAACGGATATCTGAAGCACTGAATATTTCATACGAACGCGTTCATCATATAGTTCACGTCAATTTGGACATTAGAAAAATTGCCGCAAAATGGATTCCCAAATGTCTGAATGTTGACCAAAAGCGTGCAAGGTTAGAAGCATCGCGTTCGATCTGTGCTCGACCTAAGACCTAAGAAGTTTCGTGTTCAAAAATATGGTGGAAAAGTTTTTGCTTCAGTTTTTTGGGATTGCCATGGAGTAATCATGATTGATTTTTGGATAAGGGTACAAGGATAACCGGAGAATACTATTTGGACATTACTGACCACAGGGATCACCCCTCTGCACTGTTCTATACAACCCGTATTGCTGTGATATAACGATCCAAGAGAAGAGATATATAAGAAAGCATACACATTACTATTCGCTGATTACACAATACAATCGCTCACAGTGCATCCTTGGGAGAGTGTCTGAAAAAGCTACAACAATGTCACAGTAGCATGGATGAGAAGATGGAGAATATAGCCCAACCCAAACAATTCAAAACTTCTTATATTTGATCATAAAATCAAAAGCAATTCTTTGATCCACAAAATTATATGCATAGCCCTGATGGAAATCTCACATACAATTTTGTCGAACAAGCCATAAATAACTCTCATTTAGAAATTAGAGAAGAACAAGCTTAAGCAAGATCTCCAAACTGAGAGACCCCAACAAAACGTTGCACAACCCTCCTAACCAACTGCTTCTGCTATATCAGAAAGCAGAAGTTGAACCAATATCATCGAGAATACAAGAAATTCATCAGGAAGCAAACAAACAAGGCTATCATTGAACCACTGCGATAGAGAAAGTACAGCAAAGGCCAAATTATCCTCATTTACAGTCACTTTTTGAACACCTATATTGTCACTGGAATATTTTTTATTCCATAATATTTATATACATATATACTTGAAATTAAGTATTTATTTTAAAAAAAAATGTATGTAAGTGACAAGAAGACTCCGGTCGCTAGCCATTTGATTCCAATGAATAAAGTTAATTCTCTCTCTCTCTCTAATTCCTAAAATTGGATATTAATTATGTAGAACGAACAATATAGCACCCATATAGCATGATTCGTAAACATGGCACCGAGCGCAGAGGTTGTAAGCGAGTTGTCCAGACTTAAGAAAGAATATTTAGTGGATATTATTATTAATAAAAAAGTTCCTCATGGGATAACAGTAAGTTCAGAGCTTCGTGATTTTGTTGAAGATTTTGGGGCTCCTACTCTCGGACAGAAGGAACCAGAAATCGATATTAACCCTCATGATGGTAACGTAGTGGAATTAAATCTCAAACACGACATCAAGGTATTAGAAACCGAATTACTCTATTCTAAAAGAATCATTGGTGATTTGGAGAAAACAATCAATGACAAAAATTGCATAATAAAATTGTTGGAAAATAAACAGTTAATAGAAGGTTCTACCCAAATCATCAAAACACCCGATGATTTGCAGACCAAGGTTGCCAAACCGACTTCGTCGGCCGGAAATCTGAAGATGAAGTCAAAGGAAAACAATAAAAACCTGAAATCGGGTAAGAATACTGCTGAAATAAAAACAAATGAAGCAGTTCCAGAACATGTAAATTTAGTAAATGATAACCTGATAGAAAACACACCCCCTGCTGAGGAAATCTAAAACGGTCTGGCAGATTGTTAATGATCTTGCAGGTAGGAAAACTGTTAATGCCAAATATGATAGCACATCTGATCCGCAAGTTCTTGCTGACTCTTTCAATAAGCATTTCGCAAATGTAACTACAAATAGACAAAATCCTCCATCGCGTGATTGGATTGATTCCAGCATCAAAAAGAACCCAAATTCCTTTTACTTGTTCGACATCGATGAAAATGAAATTTGTCAATTGGTCAGATCCCTCAAGAACACTCGGTCATCTGGATACGATGAAATACCAATGACGGTAGTGAAAGCGTCCATACACTTAATTGCGCAGCCATTGGCTCACATAATCTATGCCTGTTACAAAGAAGGGATCTTTCCTAACAGTCTCAAGATCGCAATAGTGAAACCTTTTTGTATAAAAAAGGCGACAACTCAAAACTTGATAATTATCGCCCCATAAGTTTGCTCACATCATTTTCAAAAATGTTTGAAAAGGTTCTAGCTACTCGTGTGATGAACTTTTTTCATAGGTTCAATATAATAAGAGTAAATCAACATGGTTATCTGAAGGGTAAAGGTATTGAAACGGCAATTTTTGAGTTAACTCGATCAATCATGAGCGCTTTGGAAGGTGGATGAATCCCGTTAGGAATTTTTCTCGATTTCTCCAAGGCATTTGACATGGTTGACCATCAGATACTATTGGAGTTGGAGTTGGAGTGTTGGAGTTGGAGGCTTATGGTATAAGAGATAAGCAATTGGACCTCTTTCGAAGTTTCTTGAAGGGAAGGGTACAGAGAGTGGAGATAGAAGTTGATGGGAAAACGTTCTTGTCGTACGACGAGTATTAGAGAACGGTGTGATCCAGGGAAGTATACTTGGCCCATTACTCTTTTTAATTTATATGAATGACCTCATCTCATCTGTAACATTTGCGGATGATACAAGCTTTATTGTTCGAGAAAACGATGTAAGTTCGGTTGCTTTATCTGCTAAACTAACAGCAGCGTCTGTATATGAGTGGTGTCAAAGAAATAGCCTTATAGTAAATGTCACCAAAACACAATGCATGTTCTTTTCCGCAAACAGAAAGCCTACTAATTACTAATTACTGGCCTTTTCATCTACAGGTGTCTCTTATTTTTTCATAAAAATAGAGAAATTTATTTTAGTTCATATGAAAACATAAATAAAACCAGGCGCATGTTCCCTTTGCATTATCCAAAACATAATTTAACGCTAACTGAGAAAAATGCAGAGTATATCTGCACTATCCTTTTCAATAAAATTCCTAAGGTTATCCAAACCATAAAAATTTTCAAGTCCTTCAAATCTAACTTGAAACAATTTCTAATAGAAAGAGAACCCTACAGCATTCAGGAGTTCCTCTCATCTTGATCTGAGCGCTCTTTATTTACTTGTAGGTTAAGATTTTTGTACTTTGTTTTCCTTGACGTTATCTCTTCACATAATGTAGGTATATGTTTATGAATAAATAAATCTATCTATCTATCTATCTATCTATCCCACAAAAAGATCCAAAAATATTTTGTCAAGCTTCATAACCTCCCATTTACGTGTTATTCTATACAGTGTTGAATGTGTCAAATTTCCAAGGCCGACTTTTATAAAAGTGAATGGACTGTAGATAAAATCGCAACGGAGTAGGAATAGAAAATATTTTGCTAACAAGTGCCTAAAAAGATACTATCCCCAGTCGTTGGCTGTCTAGTGTCTAGTGCTGGAAAGACAGTTTACTCATGAGTTGGGAATATTTCATTTTCTGAAATATCACTTTCTGCCAATAGCAGGATAAAGAATTTCACTTCCCCGCCATAGTGTCAAATGCCAAAGACATTTAGCTTTAGTTTCATTCAATACGAAGTTTTCTTCCTATTTTCCGAAGAAGATTATACAATTAATATTATTAATTAATAATTAATTAGTTCTAGGCGAACCTGTATATCGTGTTAACCCATGTGAGAAAATACTATTTTCGGCAAGACGTTCCGTAAGTGCAAATTTTACGTTCGGCATGTCTACTCTGTTGCCTACGATATACCCATACCTTTCTATTTTTTAACTTCAGATCGGTGCGTATATCCTGCATTACACTAGCTGGTGCAGAGGAAGCTGCAGTAAAAATGACAATTATCTGACTCCCGTAGCAAGCTCAATGAGACCAATTCATTAAAAATATTCGATAAACGAGTTTATTTACTGTCTCAACTTGCTACGATCCTTCTTCATCCTGCTTCGAATCCTTTCTGCAAACATATCCCTGCTCTTATAAGCTAGTCGGTTACGTCAGTATGCCTTGAATTCACCGGTTTCGTGAGAAGTTTCATCTTTACAGAGCGGGATTGAGAAACTAATTCCATAAATATACAATAATTGTTGAGTTTGTCAGGTCTTAGATATTGGTGGAGCACTATCGATACCATGGATTTTCGAATATCATCGATAGTCCAGAGGGTATCGTTCCAGTTCTAGCAATAATTTCCATATATTTCACAATTACAATTACAATTCGAAAAACTTAAAGAATGGGAGAAAAATGTATATTTGGGGTGATTACAGAAATACGAGGATACATTGAAAAATTATTAGCCTACTATAGAACCAAACAAAATTTCAATGTCAAAATATTTTATTACTCAACATATTCCCCTATTAATTGGATACATTCATTACAGCGAACCTGAAACGTCTTTAGACCTTTCAAAAAAATGTTTTTTCTTGTTCTGCAAATCAGACCTCCACAGCTTTTATTACCTCCTAGTTGGAAGAAAATTTACAACCTTTTAAACTTTTTCTCAGTTGAGGAAAGAGATGATAGTCGGATGGAGCCAAATCTGGCGAATAAGGGGGGTGTTCTAGTAATTCAAACCCTAAATCACGATTTTTTTGCATGGCAACATGATATTTGTGTGCAGGGGCGTTGGTTGTCCCGCAAAAACAAAACACCTTTTGATAGCTTTCAGCGTCTTTTCTCTTTAATTTTTACCGTAGAGTGGTCAGTAATGTCGAATAGTAATCTCCGGTTATTGTTCCACCCGTATCCAAAAAATCAATCCATGGCAATCCCAAAAAACTGAAGCAAGAACTTTTCCAGCAGATTTTTGGACACGAAACTTCTTAAGTCTTGGTGAACCAGAGTGTCGCCAATCCATCGATTGTTGCTTTGTTTCTGGATCGTAGAAATGTACCAAAGTCTCTCATCCATAGTAACAATTCGGTTTAAGAAGTCTACATCGTTTTCAAATCGAGCACAGATCGAACGCGATGCTTCTACCCTCGCACGCTTTTGGTCAACATTCAAACATTTGGGGATCCATGTTGCAGCAATTTTTCTCATGTCCAAATTGACGTGAACTATATGATGAACGCTTTCGTATATTCAGTGCTTCAGATATTTTTCGACGGTCTGATAAAATCATCTCATGAACTGCATCGATATTTTCGGGGACTGACACAGAAACTGGCCTTTTGATGGAAGATCGAAGAGATAGAAAGATACCTGAAAATCGATTCTGAACAAAAATTATTAATAGTTTTTAGTTTAGATTTCGGAACTACTTTACTATATCAATAGACTGAATTAAGAACCAAATATATTGAGAAATAATGGCATTACGTACCAATAACTTATTGAAAAACCAGGTGGCCAAAAAGGAGATTCCACCTTTCTTCAAATATTGAATTAAAGAGAACACGCTATTATGATAGCGAAACACATGTCGTGGTTTAAAAACTCATTTTGTGAAAATCGTAAAATCTGTTTTGAATTCAATTATGGATTTCCATCAAGTATCGGCCACAACAATTCAATATTCGAAGAAAGCTGAAACCAACTCTTTGGCCACCTGGTATTTCAAGTTATTGGTACGTAACACCATAAAATCTCAAAATATTTGGTTGTTAACTCAATGATATAAATAGTAAATATTAAAGAAGTTCTGAAATATTTTCAACTAAAAACTAACAATTATTAAGATTTCGGATTCTCGATGATGAGTTTAATATTTACATTTTATTCAAAATGAACGAACGGTCTCTTTAAATCATCAGACTTCCCTCTTGAATGCGATCTTACCTTGAACACATTGGGCCATATGCATAAAGCAGTAGTAAATGCTTTCACTTCAGTTTATTGAAAGGAAATTATACATTTTATAAGCAACTGACAAAGATAGTATTATAGTGAAAGCAAATACTCTTCTTTACGCATACGGCTCATTGTCTGCTAGGCGTTAGATATTCTATAGAATGCCTAGGCAATGTATGGAATGAAATAATATTTCATACATTGCCTGACCTTTTCAGGCATTCTATACAATGCCTAGGCATTGTATAGAAAGCCGGATTATGCACATTGCAGTTTATAATCATTAAACGGTTGTGTCGTATACAGATCATTAATTGATGCATGAAGGAAGGTCTGAATGCTCATAAGCGATTTTTTGAAGAGCGTGCGCGAAGTAGGTAGTAATTTCTTTTCCGCATACGTACCGAAAATATTCTAAATTTACTGGAAAATGACATTGGCTTTTTATGGTTTGATGAAAAATAAAAGTGTTTGCATTTTTCACAGACAAATACGAAAAATAACGCTTTTTTCAACGTGTTTCACACAATATTTTTTCTAATTTTCAATAGGATGTTGCTATTATTTCAAATTAAAAGTACCAAAAACGTATTTAAAAGCTCTTCTCGGAGATTCCTTTAAAATCGTCTAATAACGGAAAATATTTAATTTTTCACTCCGTTACTATGAAAGTATCGTTTTATCATCAGTTGCGAAATATTTTACTTTGCGTAACTGGTTGTGAAAAGTAAAACGTTTCAAAACGTCAATGAGTTATTGAAGTTTCACTTTATATGTCAAAATTAGAAAAAAAAAATTGCCTTGACGTTTTCTTGACATATCAAATCTTGTCAAGATCTTGAAATTCCTTGATTAACCAGCGACACCGTTCATTGTAACTCCTCGGCGAACTTTTCATTTCGTTTCTCATACGACAATCTGGTGGGTCTCCGTAATTTATTTTTTTTTTGACGAAATCAAAATGACGTCCAGCAATAGCACTATTTACCCCATTCAATTCTTCTATAGGTGCCTAATCTTCATTATCACAAAGTGGTAGTCTTATTTTACCTAAGTGATATTGAACTCTTCAGTAAACAGAACGTCTGCTGAGCCATTTGCCTCCGATTAGTGAAAATATGAAATGATCAGTGAAACAAAACGTCGCCTTGGACGTGAATGGGTCTAATCCACTCAATATAAATTTCGATTAAAACACATTGCACTTTTTTCGCTCTAGAAAATCATTAACGCCTAGCTCACGACTAGAACTATAGAATTCAAGTCTCAACTGGACAAATGTGGGTTACCTACTACTTTCAACTCATATTGAATATTTCAAATCAGCCCTGTAGAAAACAGTAGTGGAACGGTCCAAGCCGCTAGGTTCTATTCACTTAAAAAAAATTTTGCCTAGATCTTTTAGCAATTTTGTTAGAACTCAACGAATAAGCTACAAATCGATTGAATGTCTTCACTACTACTAAATTTGAGCTTTTGTGAAGCTGTCTACAGTACTAACTCAGAAAACCTAAAATTATGGATTAGACCCATTCACGTCCAAGTCGACGAAAAGCGACTTCGACTAATGCGAGTGGAAATAATAAATCTGAATCTGCACCCGTAATTGTAAAAGCGGCAGTACCTAAAAGGAAAAAGCAGCAGCATTCACCAGTGCAAGATAGAGGTAGGCAATACTGACACAATAGCATCTTCAGATGGGTGAAGGTAAACTTTATTGGTTTAAAAACTCATTTTTCGGGAAAATCATTTAATCTCTTCTTACTTAAATTAAAAATTCTCATCAAGTATTGGTCATGTCAATCTAATTTCCAACAGTAAATTCTTTAAGTCAAAAGAAACACTTTTTACCTATACCATTTTTTCCGATTCGGCCCTGATAAAAAGATATAGCCATTTTAAGTTTTCATAATGAGCTATGCCACCCCTGGAGAAACAAAATTTTCTTCGGAATAACAGGCTAAATCTATGACACTAGGTATACATCTGTAGACATTTCAAACAGAGTTGCATCCAGTAAAAGTACGCAATTTTTGGAATTCCACAGATAGTCTTTATTTTTAAATATCAAATTACTCTAAAACGGCGGTTTATACGGAGAAATATTAAGAATACTTTTATTTTCCAAAATGGTCAGATATTCTTTAGCGGGGCTTCAACTTACTTATAGGAGTTGTGTTCTTTGAATTTCTGCTGTTTTTATATGGTATACAGGGTGAATGTCAATATTTATGGTGGTGATTTTTGGGCTCATTTTAAGAAAAACACTTTTTATGAACATATGTCCTAAACGTCTTACCTTTGGGGATACAGGGAGTTAAGGTTTTCAAAAATAAATCATTTATTATTACTATTAATATTTACAATACAATACCACTTCAGATATTTCAATGAAATTTTTCATACATGTACTATAAATCAAGAGGCATTTTTTAATGTATCACTTTTTTTAATTTCCACCAGTAACGTTCGTACGTAATTTGACCTATCTATTCTGGCAGACATTGATGGTACGCCACAGATTTTTCCTGAAGAAAAAAATTATTTTTGAAATTCGCAATCATTTCTTACCAAAGTTGATTACTTGACTTCTTTCAATCCGATTCACGGTTTCCGCTTAAAAAAATAAAAACCGTTTCTCTGAATGATCATAACAATATCGTTAATACATACGTAGATTTTATTTCTTTAGATGAAACCCGTGCGTTGCGTTGGACTAAAAAAAATTCAAGAGATCAAATTTGCTCATAATTGAATACAGTCAGTGGCGTGCCACCGACTGTCTAAATAATATTTGGGGCTACGTGGGTCGGCACTGGTTGAAATCGAGATTTTTTTGTGAAAGATGTCAAAAAAAATATAGTCTTTAGTTATTAATCAGTGGTCACAATCACAGGATGTAAATAATGTTTTTTAGAAGACTGTCGTTTTTTAAATTTAAATAATTTTATTTTTACACTTTTAATGAAATAACATAATATTCTTTGATAACAACAACAACAAGATAACTAATAAACGGATTGAAAAAAAATCAAGTGATCAACTTTGGTAAAAAATGATTGGGAATTTCAAAAATAATTTCTATTTCAAGAAAAATCTGTGGCGTTCCATCAATGTCTGCCAAAATAGGTAGGTCAAATTACGTACGAACGCCACTGGTGGAAATGAAAAAAAAAGTGATTCATTACAAAATGCCTCTTGATTCATAGTACATGTATGACAAAAATGTCATCGAAATATCTGAAGTGGTATTGTAGATATTAATAATAAATGATTTATTTTTGAAAACTTCACCACCCCGTATCTCAAAAGGTAAGACGTTTAGGACATATGTTCATATAAAGTTTTTTTCTTAAAATGGGTCCGAAAATCATCCCTATGAATATTGACATTCAATTAGGAAACACCCTGTATAATTGTCATATTGATGAAACTGCAGAATGTAGGTGGTTTTGATGTTGGATAAGATTCATATCACATCAATGGAAAACTATATTCCGAACATAATTCCAATCGATAAAATCGTTTGTGAGAGAAAATTACAACTTTTATGGATTTTCAACAGACTGTATCTTTTCAACCGAGCCAAATTTGCAAAGATGATAAAGGAAAAAGGTGATTCTTTCTGTTACAAGTCAAAGATTCACCCTGTATAATGCTTAATTGTCAGTATACTTCATTCAATTTTATTTTAGCAGTCGGTTGGCCATGGAAATTTGACACATTTCACTCTGTATAGTACGAAAATGTGGGGTTATGAAGCTTGTCAAAACATTTTTGGGTTTTAACACGTTGAGCGCCACAGCGGTCCGTAGGGACCGCTGATAGTCTTACTTGTAGGACCACGGCGGTCCGTAGGGACCGCTGTTTTGGAATTTACGTCTACTTTTTAGTAGTATTTTTTTTCGAATTTTTATTCGAAAAAAATTGAGTAGGTGTTGTTATGATATAATAAGGAGATTGGACTCGACAAATTTTACCTGTACCGCATTTGCTGTGCGTTTCTATTTTTCTGGGGACCAGAGCGGTCCCGTTGGCCCGCTCATCAATATTCTTGATATCTGGCGGTATTGCACTTTTAGGAAAAATCTGACCAAAGGGATTATCTATATGATATAAGAGCAAAACAAAATATCGACACAAAAAATTTGGCCCCACAAGAAAATATATCGATATTTGGATGGCGCTCAACGTGTTAAATCAACGCTATGTTGCCCGTTCTACGTAAAAGTTTCTGTTATTACGTATTTTATCACAATGTCGAATCTCTTCGGAAAATATGTGACGAATTGAAGTTTATAAAATGTTTGAAGGCATACCAAATCCAGTTATTTGCATGGAAAATACCAGAGATCAGTATTATATCATAATATGCACTAGCTTGAGGAGAGTTAATGTTCGTTATCTTCTTTGGCTTACATCATTTGTAGATTTCAAAAATATTAACCCGAAGATGAAATGCATATGATGCAGTTGTTGGGAATGGGTATCTCCCGAAGGAATTAACAGATAATTACAAAATGTTAAATTCATCAGCAAAAATCATCTTGCATCAATATATAAGTAAAAGGAATTAAAAGGCAGTTTCAAGTTAAGATGCAAAACTTCACCGTTGAACAAAAATTTCACATGAATAAACAAGTAACAGGGCAACTTGCGCGTATTTGTGGTTATTCATCTTAATACATTGATGTAATAATAATAATTAGGTATTTATTAGTACCTTAAGACATTTACATTGTATAGGACAAGTCAATTGAAAAATAGAAAAATCCATTTTAGGGAACTTATTCTCCGATGATATTTATCGAAAATCCTATACTAAATTTTTCGCATTACTTCACTCAAATAAAAAATTCTCAAATGCCACCACTTTTTTGGGTCTCCCAATGAAAGGAAATTCTTTGTCATCCTCTTCATTCACAATCTTTCTGATTGTGGAAATATTCAGCTGAAATATAAGTCGTTTAGATTCAGATGAAACATTATATAAATTCTCTTACATTGAATATGTTCGCTACCGTCTGACATATTGTGGATTTTAGAATATCAGGGTATAACTATTTGAATGAGCGGACCTGAATTCTAAATAGCACTTCCTGAAACCTTGTCTCTTTTTTCAATCACTTTTGACATTTTCGAATTTTCGTAATAAAAATTGATATTAGTTGTGGCAACGGCGTTATGACATTAACGATATTTCATGAGTGCCAACCTAACTTCGTTCTAGTTACAAAAACTTGAGAAAATTATTTCATGGCCAACCGACTGCTAAAATAAATTTGAATGAAGTATAGGTAATTCGTTTATTTGCACAGAGTTCTACATTGTATTTCCAATTGAGTGGACGGTTTTCTACATTTGGGTGACTGAAGTTGCGTGTGTGGATGGCCTAATTTACAACCACCTTTTCGTTCTGCAGCTGATGCCGCATGTCGCCAATTATGTGGCTAAGGTTGGTTCCATGTTCCAAGTTATACAAAGTCTGTGGTTTATAAGAGAGTAATGACTGCACATATTCCCAATTCCCACAGTAAATGATCAATGATCCCCCATTTCGAGAGATTCGAGAGGCTCCATCGAAGGTTTTCTACATTAAATTGAGTAAGTCACGCGCAATAAGGCACATTGCGTCCTTTCCTCCCTTTTGGATCTTTTTACTTTATTATCTTGGAAGCTTATATTCGAAGATTTTTTGTCATATTGTAATATCTCAACCCGTTTCATATTGTTCCAATATTGTTCTGAAAAACTGCTTCTGATAAAAAGTGTACTGGCTTCGAGATTTATTGACGTCTAGGGCGCCTGAAGTGTAAAATGGAAATTAAGTTGGTAAAAGCCCATCCCAAAGAGATAAAAATTTTGAATCGCGGAATTCAGATTAGAATTGGGAATAACACAAACCCATAGAATAACTATACTGCATTCACATTTATTTTAGCAGTCAGTTGGCCATGAAATAATTTTCTCAAGTTTTTGTAACTAGAACGAAGTTAGGTTGGCACTCATGAAATATCGTTAATGTCATAACGCCGTTGCCACAACTAATATCAATTTTTATTACGAAAATGCTGAAAGTGATTGAAAAAAGAGACAGGGAAATGCTATTTAGAATTAAGGTGCTCTCATTCAAATATATATACCCTGATTTTCTAAAATCCACAATACGTCAGACGGTAGCGAACATATTCAATGTAAGAGAATTTATATAATGTTTCATCTGAATCTAAACGACTTATATTTCAGCTGAATATTTACACAATCAGAAAGACTGTGAATGAAGAGGATGACAAAGAATTTTCTTCTATTGGGAGACCCAAAAAATTGGTTGCATTTGGGAATTTTATGTTTGAGTGGATTAATGCGAAGAGTTTACTACAGGATTTTCGATGAATGTCATCGTAGAATAAGTTCCCGAAAATTGATTTTTCTATTTTTCATTTGACTTGTCCCATACATTGTAAATGTCTTAAAGTACCAATAAATACCAAATTATTATTATTATATCAATGTATCAAGATGAACAGCCACAAATACGCGCCAGTTGTCCTGTTAATTGTTTATTCATGTGAAATTTTTGTTCAAAGGTGAAGTTCATCTGGACTTGTTGGAACTTCCTTTAATTCCTTTTACTTATATTGATGCAAGATGATTTTTGTTGAAGAATTTAACATTCTTGTAATTATCTGTTAATTCCTTCGGGAGATACCCATTCCCAACCACTGCATCATATGCATTTCATCTTCGGGTTAATATTTTTGAAATCTACAACTGATGTAACTCAAACTTTAGCCAAAGAAGATAACAAACATTAACTCTCCTCAAGCTAGTGGATATTATGATATTATACTGATCTCTTGTATTTTCCATGCAAATAACTGGATTTGGTATGCCTTCAATCAGTTTGTATAAACTTCAATTATGTTCGTCACATATTTTCCGAAGAGATTCGACATTGTGATAAAATACGTAATAACAGAAACTTTTACGTAGAACGGGCAACATAGCGTTGATTTAAAACCCAAAAATGTTTTGACAAGCGTCATAACCCCACATTTTCGTACTATACAGAGTGAAATGTGTCAAATTTCCATGGCCCGACTGCTAAAATAAAAGTGAATGGAGTATAGTAGCGCAGAGTCGAGAGCTGGCAGCAAAAACAACTTTACCTCATAAGTTACCAAAGGTCTGGATTATTGGTTATATTGGTATGTATTATTACTTTAGAATGCAAACTAGAAACCGCAGAGCGTCAGCGGTCGCTTGATTAGATTGAAAAGTTAAAAATGTAATGGAAAAATTTGATTATTACTTAAACGAATGCTCCATAAAAATGGTCTATGATTTAACTGAAATCATTAGAGACTGTCGTTGAAAATGGTCGCTCTTCTGAAGCAGCGGTTTTAAAATACCTAGTTATATCAAAAAAACGTGTATTTTTTCTGCAAAATTTAAACGAGGAATAACAATGTCAAACTACATTCAAAAGGCAGAAGGCTTTGAAGTTACCACGTTTAAAAAAAATTGATAATTTTAGTGAATAAAAAGTAATTGACGAGAAATAATCGATGATGGAAGGTTGGTGGTAGAATTTATTGAACTGTTTTCTATATTCTGGCTATTTCTGTGAACATTCCCCAGCTATCTTCTTGTTTTTTCATAGAAGGGGTTCTCTTCAGGAGGAAATATGATCCATAGTTTTCCATCATAACTTTTATGATCACTTCAGATATTTCTACCAAATTTTTTGTAACTACATTAACGAAGCATTGAAGGGGATTCGTCTCTCAAGATTTTTTATTTTTTTTTCTAGTGGGGTCTGTAAGGATTATTTTACAAAAAAAAATTGTACATCGATGTTTCCACACAATAATCCTAAATAAGTATCCGTTCAATTCAGAGTTATCTTCTATCGTATCCGACACTCCGACAGGTATTTAGTAATTATGCTCTTCATTTTTCCTCCAAAAAGTATTAATTTTTGTCCAAAAAAATAGACGAAATTTTCAACTGTGTCATGTTAAAATGGTCAACGATTGTAAATTTGCAGTAGAATTACAATGGTGTATTCCGTAAAAGAAAGGGTGGAAATGAAAAATTATTTTTTAGAAATAACGACTCTACGCGAACAACAGCGGCTTCATTTAACTTATGACATCCTAGAAAAAAATATATGCTTATGTTGTGGTTCAGTCGGAAACAAAAAAAGGTGCATGAAAGAGACGAAGTGAGGGACGTGGCTGTCTTAAGTCATGTAGCAATGGATCCGACTTTTAGGAATTTTGCTAGGAAATTGTCTGATGGATAATGTGTTTGACGCACAACAGTCATGAGAATCCTTAAATTCCATCCTTATAAGATATGATTTGTACAGGAACTGAATTAGGATGATTATGATCGCTGACTCCAGTTCTATGAAGTGGTCAGTGGAAACGATTAACGGTAATCAAAACTACATGTTCGATATCTATTTTTCGGACAAGTGTTCATTTTACCTAACGGCATTAGAAACCGGCATAACTGTCGGTATTGGTCATATGATCAATTCAAGATTATTTCGTGAGGTGCATTCTCAGCTCCCCCAAAAATTAAATATTTGGGCGGGTATTTATGGAAATCACATAATCGGCCCTTTTTTATACCCAGTAATCTCACATCTCACTGGTCGAATGTATTTAGATTTATTGGAGAACGCATTCATCCAGCCCTCGTGCAAGTATTGGAGTATGCAGAAGACCATCAAACGATCATTTTTTAACAAGATTTCGCACCATCTCATTTCGTTCAAACGGTGCGTCACTTCTCAGATAAAAACTTTCCTCATGCCTGGATTGGAAGAAAGGGAAATATCGCCTGATCTGCCTGCACTAGACTATTTTGTATATGGAGTCACCTGAAGTGCAGGATTTACGCTACCCAGCCTGAGTCACTGTGTGATTTGCGAACTCGGATCATTAATGAATGCCGTCAATGAATTCTATGTAAACGTTTTCAGCAAAACTTATATTACTGAATGGAAGTGAATAATACCTATTTCCAGCATTTAATAAACTAATCACAAAAGTAAGTACCTACTCTTCCACTATTTCACCTGTCATTTCGTTATCGATCGAAATTTTGGAGACTAACTTCAGGATCAGATAGTAGGTACTCAATAAAATCTTCAAAATGAGATATCGCAACACGGGTTGCAGTTCCGGGATGCAAAGAGCGGGAAGGTTGTTCACCCTCGAATCAAAAATGGACGGGTCCGAGCGAATTTCCACATTTTCATTTTAAACCCGGAGATTATAAAGTCTAAAGGATTCCAATCGGGAGATCTAGCGGGCCATGGCATCGGGCCTTCACGTCTTATCCATCTTTTGTGAAATGTTTGATTCAAATGTTCCCTAACAACTAGTGTACATTTGCACAATGTGGGGGCGCTCCATCTTGCATGAACCAAATATTCATCCACTGATTTAAAGGTACCAAGTCTAGAAAATCGGTTTAGGTATTTTGAAGAAAGTTAAGGTGTGCGGATCCTTTTGAATTCTGTGGTAAAACTTAAAACTACTCGTCCTAACAAACGGTCTCCTGAAATACCTAGCTATAAATATTTATACTGAAACGCTGTTGTTGCCTGGACTCATGAATGGCGTGTGGATTTTCATATGCTCAAATATGGCTCAAATAGTTAAAAATTCCATCTTTGGTAAAACCGGATTCATCAGTGAAATGGATATTAAATGTTGTTGATGTTCAGCAATTTTTGTTAAAACTCATTGACAGAATGTCCTTCTGGCTATACTTAGTAATTGAATTTGAAAACCAAAAATCGCTTATATCTCCAAAACGGCTCATTTGCGGTTTAAATGTTTATATGAAGTTTTTTTTTACTTATTTTGCGGTCTATAATCAGCTCTCACAATATTGAAACTCTGTTTGTTAACATGCGACATAAAAAACAATATATTAAACGAGTAACATTAGAATTTTGAACAGGATAATGCAAATTTGATACTTGGATTTAAAAAGTATAGGTTATCTTCATCTTTGTCCGGAGCTGCGACTAGAATAGTTCATCATACCATAAACAACTTCTATATTCGTAGAAATCAGAAAAATCGTGATTTCGGACACTATGTTTGTTGAAGATTTGAACAATGTGATTTTTCTACATTATTTATTTATTTTGGAAATTTATTCTCAGAAATTCAAAATTAAATAAACAATAATTAGCCCATTATTGCATGAAATTTTTTCTTATCGAATACTATACCTACTCTTGAATAGGCGTTTTTCTTTTCTTCCCTTTCTTTGTATTTGTCATTGGCCCACCCAGAATGATATTATGGGGGACACACATAACTGCATGCTTGATGGAAGAAGTTCCGAGGCATTTTTTAAGGTTTAACTACAGCAAAATCAGTTAGCTTCTCGACGCTTAGGGGGGGCACGTGCCCCCGCTCACTATGCTGATTTTACAAAATATTTTTTTTGTAATTTCAACACCCTGTATCTCAGAAACAATGCGTCAGAGACATAATTCTGATGATCTATAACAACCGAATAATAACCTGCGTCTGGCCAGCTTCGATGTCAATGAAGTGAGTAAACAGGGTGTCTACTAAAAAAAACTTTAATGGGGAGATCATATGGGAGTCATTGAATTGAACAAAATCAGTCATATTTTTCAATGGGTTTATACATGAGAAATTATGTTTTCTTTCCAGCAAGAAATACCAACCCGAAAATCTCAAGGTGAAATGAAAGAAATATGGATCACAGCGAAAATTTCACATAAGTAGTGCAACTTTTGTTTTTATCTACAAAAAAGGATCCCAAACATATACAGGGTGAGTCGGGAGGAACGGACCAAACTCCAGGTGTGTATTATACACGTGAAAATAATTTCAAAAAATCCATTCTTATACGATTCTCATTTGTTTTCAAGATATGGCGTAATTGAAATGTTTTAAATATTTGGACGAAGAGTTTCCAAGAGTACTGATTGGTCGCGGTGGTCCAATTAGTTGGCCTCCAAGATCTCCAGACCTCACACCACTGGACTAAGTATTGTTTGTGTTTGTGGGATTGGCTTAAAAATGAAGTGTAAGAAAGTAAAAGTCGATATCCGAGAGGCTCTAATTCGACGCATTAGAAATGCGGCAGTGCTTGTCGAATAAAGACATAATCACTTAAAAAAGCAACAAGAGCCCTTCGCAGACGAAGTAGAATGTGTTTAGAGCTTAATGGCGATATTTTTGAACTTTTTGAAACATCAGCGCTATGATTGAAATCATGTTACTGTAGGAAATTTTGTTTGTTTGTAATTGTAATTACGCTATATTTTGAAAACAAATGAGAATTGTATAAGAACATATGGCATATGGGTTTTTCGAAATTATTTTTACGTGTATAATGCACACCTGGAGTTTGGTCCGTTCCTCCCGACTCACCCTGTAAAGCTGTGCTGAGATATATTGTAATCCTAGAAACGGCATGTCATATATAATAAAATAGAAAAATACGAATAAGAGGAATGAATTGTTTTTCTCTTTCTACTTTTAGGAAATCATTAAAAAATAATTGAATATCTGAATGCCTTTATACATCAAGATGCACAGAAGTGTAAATATAGTGAATTGTCGTCGGGTATGGAAAAAACAATAAGGCAGTACTCGATGAGCTAGAGGCACAGGTCATGGCTTTTGGCTCTGTTGGACCGCTCCACGTCCACAAGATCCGTTGCAGGCCAGTGATTTGCAGAGCATGGCGGGCCCATCACAATGTCAACTGTTAATTGTCGGATGAAGTTTTGGACTTACTTAGTTTGTCATACCTCTTAGTCCTAGGCACATACAGTCCCTGGCCATATTATTAGACGCATTGATTCGATGCAAAATCTCAATATTGAATTATTAAATTGAATGTATATGTTACATATACTTCATCTGTAAATGGTTTTCACATATAATATATCATACTCAATAAAAAATATTGATTTATTGATGATTAAACATGAAATTCTAATATTTTGCTGAGCCACCCTGTGTAGTTATGAGAGCTTCATACTATCAATGCAGAATTGTTCGGTTTGCTGCATTCGAAGATAATGATTTCATATGTGGATTATCGAAATAACGTCCGAACCTGCAGAATGCAAGACGTCCACTGGAAGACATAGTACTGATTCATACTTAAGTACTAATACTACAACATCAAAAATAAATGCCAAATTAGAACAATTTATAAGAGTCGTAGATGAAACTAACATTCTGTGGAAATGAAATTCAAATATTCTGCTTTTTCCTCGAGCAATACCAGTAAATATAAAAAAAATCCTCAGTGCGTCTAATAAACTGGCCAGGGACTGTAAGTGATCTACTGGCTTGGTACAAAGATTACAAATAACGCAGATCTGGGACCTTGAATGAAATAACATTAACATTATCTGTAGGTATGAATCCAGAATCTGTTTGGGCATACATGATGGCCTTGCAAGGTTGAGAAGACGGGGTGGCAGACGAGATTATTAACCGCAAATAAAAAAAAAACTTCGGCAGAATCTTCCGGGGTTGAAACAACCCAAAAGGTTCAACGCTGCGAGATCTGATAGGTATCTAGATCTAAACCTTCTCATAAAGAAACTTATCTAACACTTTTCCCAAACTGTCGTTAGCCGTTGTGCTTGGTAGCAGGAGGACACAAAACAACCAGCCGTTGAGCCGTTGGAGCCCTCCAACAAAAAACTGCCCTAATGAGAGCTTTCTGAGGGAGGGGGAGCTCTTCTCTCCGTCCTCCTAGTGACGCCCATGACTTTTCTAGATACTAGATTAAGTTTTCTGTTAGCAAAGAGTATCAACTTGATGTTATAGTAAGTATAACATTGTTATACTTATTACTCTTTGGTGTTAGCTAGAGCAAAGATTGTCTTTGAGTTAGAGAAGAGATGAGAGATGAAAGGATACGTCAGTTGTCAACTGTTGTTCTGTGATGTGTGATGTCAAATATGACATCTGTCATCCATATGTTTAAAGTACGGTGCAAGTGTTATTTGTGTTATTGCAAGATTTCTCTTTGGCGGATATGTAAAATTGAAAAGAATCATTTTTTTGTCTGGTGAATATGAATAATATGTCAATGTCGAAAATAACTGTTCCAAGAAATATGTACAAATGATCCTTTTACGTGTATAAATATTAAGATTTCTAAAGACGATCCTTCCCCAGAAAGCATTTAAAAAAATAGCAAAAAGATTATATAGTGTTTTTGCTTTGCAATTTAGTTTTTGTTTTCATTATTCGTTTATTTGTAAATTTCCAATATTTCATATGTGTAAATAGAGAGGAAAAAAATTAAAATGGTAAGTTATTCAGCTGTTGTTTAATGGAAAATTGAATGGTTTCTTTACTTTTAGAGTGATGATCCTCCTATATTACCTGTTGGAACAGCAGTTAGTGCGAAATATAAAGGTGCATTTTGCGAGGCGAAAGTGAGCAGAGTATTTCCTCAACTAAGATACAGGGTATATAACAAAAAAGAAATTATATGTTTATTTTTATTTACTCTTTGTTATCCTTTAAGGTTTCTTTCAAAGAACCCCATACTGGAACCGAAACTCTTAAAGAGGAACATATTAAAGCAACTGGACCTATTAGAACCGGTAGAACAGTGCTAGCATGGCATCCAGCTCAAAAAACGTTCTTAGAAGCACAAGTTACTAAAATTCAAGATCAAAGTCAATACACTGTTGGTGAGTTCAAGTTTCAAACTTGAAAAAAGTTATATCAAAATTTGTGATCTCTGCCTCACTCAATACCTTTCATTTCGCAGTATTCGATGATGGAGACATCACAACTTTGAGGAGAAATTATTTGTGTTTGAAGAGTGGAAGGCATTTCAATGAAAGTGAAACTTTAGACCAACTGCCGCTTACACATCCAGAACATTTTAGTAATCCTGTGATAGGAGGGAGAAGCAGAAGACGAAATAGAAATAGGTAAGAATATGAATGCAGTAATGTGAGGCAACCTGAAACATGCAGAGAATCAATGAGTGCTCTAAATAGCAATTGACGGATTAATTTATTTCACATATAATAATTGATTGAATGTTTTTAGGGAAGATGATAGTGAAGGAGAGCATGAAGAGGCTGATCCAGAAATGGAAGGTTATCATAGTGAAGTTGGAAGAGTTGTGTGGGGTGAAAATTTGGAGAAGAAAAGAAACAAAGACTGGCCACCTGGACTCATTATGATGCCTAAAAATACAAAAATTCTCAACACAAAAGAAGAATTCTTGATAAGGTCATTTAAGGATGATCGATTGTGAGTGAACTGAAGTACAACTGAATATATTTTATATTGTTCAATATACTTTTTATTGCGAATATGATTGGACAGCAAAGGGCACCCTAACAAATTGACAAAATCATTGGGGACTGTAGAACAGGCAAAGTATTTCCCAGAATGGGTGTGTGAAAGTTTGCCAGCCCTATGTAAACAATGATTTTGATAATTAATTGCCCTATAGCTCGCGCCTATTTTGTGCTCAAAAAAATGCTCTAATATGGGTCAAAAATTCAGAAGTGGTACAGAAAAGAATTTTTGTTCGGTTAAAGTCAAGAGAGAGAGATATGTTAGTATGAAACTTGCATATATTTTACTTAAAAATAGCTATTAAAATGACATTCAAATAACCTTATTCAAAATATTTGAAGATAATGACCAAATCTAGTATAAAAATTGGCTTGACTTTGACGAAAAAATTGTTCAAAAATGATTCCACACTATCCAATATTTTCAAGGGCTGAGAGCTTTGTCAGTTGCTAAGTTAATTCAGTTAATAAAAAACTATTTTTTGGAGTTCATCACCAACCATGGCCAAATTTGGCGTTATCGACACATACTATTATATTCAAAGCTGCTTTATTGCCCCGAGACTCCACAAGTTCGCAGGTAATCAAAGCACATGAGATCCTAAAGTTTCATCTGTGTGAAAATAAGTTATGTCTGGTCGCTCTGGGACCTTACTCTATAATGACGCTAAGGGCATCTCAATACTTTCAATCATCTTTTTGGATTCAGCTCATTGAGTTTAATGTTGCGTTAACACAGTCGACACGATCATTCCGGTCAGCCTACTTATGAGCCATTGCACTAATTCATTTTGAAGAAGTGAGTTGATACATTTGGCTCAATTGCGCGGCATAGCGCAGTTTCACATCTTAAGTTCAGCCGTGTGGGGTACCGCACGTAGAAGAAGAAGATGTTTGAGTCTCTCCATCTGCATGTCGGTGCATTATGGGCTACAAGGCCTCAGTTGGACCGGAAGGAGGACTATCTGAAGCTGAGATGTAATGTTGTGGCCAAATTCCTTCCCAAAATATTGAGTACCAGAATTTACCTCACTTCCAAATAAACTAATCAAAAAAGAGAAAAAGTTTTATGGTGGCTAGTCATGATGTTAAATCATGTGCTTGACTCCGAATAAACTTTTTCGCCAGCTTCATATTTATTAATTCAAAATTTGATTGGACCTGAAAACCATTAGAGCTGTGTGATGAGGTTTGACTCGCTAGACGTACCATTGCGCCAGACACAAGCAAGCTATATGCATTGACTCAATTCGCGTCATCTAGAGGAAAGGGATTATACAATAGGTTGTATAGGAATCAAAGCTTTCGATCTTGACTGTCTGCCGCCAGGCAGAGATATCAAGGACGATGCCAAGTTGTTGTAGGCGTGCTTTGGGTCTGCGGTGTCCTGTAAATACAGATATGAGAGAACTCAGTTTGGTTGTAGAGAAGTCTAGTTAAGATTCGGTGTGTTTGATGGTCGGACAAGGAAAAGCCCATTGTGAGTTACAAGTGGGCTAAGCTTGTACTCAAGGACCCTTAGTTCTGTCTCTCGGTCATTATGTTCCTCTAGTATGGTTCCGTAACTGAGTGCCCAGGTAAACAAATGAGTGGCAGTCTGCTGCATACGCAAGTACCTGCGTTGAGTTGCCAACGCCGTCAAAGCACCAGAAGCTGATTAGACAGAAAAACTAATCTATCTGGATCGTCACAGCTAATGTGTGAAGACTGTGATTTGCTTGTCTTGCCTCTCTTCAAGTTAACGAAGGGAAGAGAGGTATAGTACCATTGCCGACTGTTGAATGGTGTATTATGAATTAAATAAATGAAGAAGTTTCCCAGGTTACAGTAGGAGTAGATCGGAATGCCCACGATAACATAAGGCATGCTTCCCCTATACGATGCCCCCATGGAGATACTACCCATAAGTTGTAATTGGTCGTAAAGAGCTGCTTTTCAGTCACTTGCTGGTTACCCTGGTCTGAATCAAGGATTTTTTCGGATATTTCACCTGACAGCAAATATGTCAAGTTTGGAGTTTCACAGCTGCATGTATTCCCAGGAATGGAGTACTCTCGGAACGCAGTATGCTTCAGCTGATACTTAGTCCTAAAAGCCACTAGCGCTGTTTCCATGCAATGTATTTCCACAAATAGCCTGGAGAGAGTGTCTGGCTTGGTGAATGGTTTTTCTACATGGGAGATCCAATTCAATTTTCTATTTCGGTTTACACCCAGATATTTGGCATCTTCCACTGGTGAAAGCCGCAAAGAAATGTGGAAATAATTTGTAGTTTCCTCTTTTTTTATTAGCGTCCATAGCTTGGTGGTTAGAAGCGTCGGCTCAGTATTTCGCAACCGCAAGGCACTGGGTTCGATCCCGGGCTAGAGAAGGAATTTTCTAGTCTATACGGGTACGGGCCACCATTCACTGTTGGGTTCAAAGTTCAAATTAACAGTGCTGTGCCTAAGGTGGCGTAAGGACACAGTAACAAAGCCTACACAGAACACAACTGATTCTCCGAACTCGCACAAGCTTACGGAGCTTCTGAGGGGCACTTCGGTACCAGGTATCAGGATAATATGAATATCATATCATAAGTTTCAGTTTTAGTAAATGGTACAATCGAGGGCTTGTAAGGATTAATCATTAACTGCTCTCTCACACCAATTTCCAATGATGTTTAGTGTTTCCTGAAGAGCAGCTGAGATGGCAGCATCTCAAAAAACAAAACGGCTACGTCATCCGCATATGCTTGAATATACAGAGTGAAAATGCGACAAACGGATTCCATTAACTGAGCTGGATTAATATCGAGAGGTCTTAAGTTCCTTGGTTTAGGATATACATTTCAAAATTCAATGAATCTTGAGCTAATCAACAGACTGATTTTAAATTTTGGAGTCGTGTTACCTTTTTCGAGCACCTTCGTTAAAAAATTGTTAAAAGGTTTGTTCGCAGAGTGGTTCAAAATGGTTGTGAACTGTACAGAGCAAGCGCAATTCCATTTTAGGGGGACGAAAATCCATTCGCGCTTGCTCTGTACAGTTCACAACCGTTTTGAACCACTCTACGAACAAGCCTAATATTAGTACCGGACAGGGAGCAGTTTCTTTACTTCTTCTATAATATTAATATCAGATTATCCTCTACATTGACACTATTCGCAAATCCAATTACCGTTGAGGGCGCTGCGAAATGAAAACAAACTTTGACATTTGTCAGTACTCTTTTCGAGATTTGTACGGCCTAACAGAGTTTTTCTAGTAAATCAAAATATTTATCGGAAACATCGGAAGTGAATTGTTTGATTTAGTTTCGTAAAGAAAGATCAACATTCTTTGGAAATACCTAATTCATTTGAACGGAATTAATTGTGGAATAAAGCGGTGAACACATATGAGCGGCCGCGGCCACGATCACGATCACGATCGAGAAGCGTCCCATGCAAATGTATTTAAATTATTTCAATTCCATGTTATGATATAGAGGTATTCCTCATACTGAAATCTCAAGAGACATAAATATGATTCGGCTCATGGAACAAGTTCTACAGATGAGAAAAAGCATTCATTTGGAAGTATGAAAATTATGAACTTGTATTTCTAAATCGTCAATTGAATTTAGCAGAAAACTTTCGCAAAGAAAAATCGTTTAACCTAACTCCTGCCAGTTGAAAGCACTGGAATCAAAGATATTACATATGTGTAATATCTTTGACTGGAATAAATACCTTTTCCAATATTTTTTCGGAATCAATATTTCTATTCAGAAACCCAGACAATAATCCCAATATAACTTCTCCAAATAATAATTTGTTGGACAACGTGAGATAAGAAAAAACATGAGGAACAAAACTTGTTTCGACTTTGCAGTACCGACAAAGTAGTTTCGTAATTCAGTCGGCAGAGGGCGTCTAGATTTTTGGATTGGCCAATACACATTTTTATGAGCATATAATAGTAACTCAACTATAAAATCCAAAAACTTTGCTTGGCATGATCAAACAGGAACAATAGAAATATTTTTATTTATTTCTTTCTATTAGGTCGATTGATATTTCACTCTATATTGTGTACAATGTCGCTTATGACTATATTCTTCATTCATTCTGCTGTAAGAGTACACAAAAATTAATTACTTTTCGAATCCCAAATATCTTGAATGAAATTTCATTAAAACATTTCGAATTTTCATGAAAAACATGAATCTTGTTATGATTTTAATGTTGGAACACTTACGTTACATAATTCCCCAAATTCCAAACGATGGTGTCACTTTGAAATGAGAATTCAAAATAAGTTAAAATTGGATAAAAATAATTTATTCAGCAAAAATTAGAGAATAGAAAAATTGTAGAACAAATCATAACCGAATGTTCGAACTAGAAGAAAACCGGAAGAACAGAATAATTTTAGTTTAGAAATTGTTAATGAATGCTGGATGATTCAATATGGATGGAGAATAACAGGAATTAGATTATATAGGATGACCCAATTTTAAGGTATATAAAAAAATTAAAAATTTTCCTACCCTGGTCCTGATTTTGTTAATTGCAACAGTATTGAACGAAGGCTGCAAAATATTAAATCAGTATGTGGATAGGTGAAGATTTATTGAACTTGAGAATTTCGCTCAACACATGATCATCACCCTGTATATCCTAACCGAAGGCCCTCAGGAAATTAGAATTTCTTGATTTGAATCTACTCTGATGACCTCAATCAAGGTTTCCGTTCGTCGCATTCTTGACGGGATACCCTGTATACATAAAGATAAAATGATGATTGCCATTAAGTCGTCAACCAAGAGGGACCATGTCCCATGGCATGTTTCGCCAGTGATTCAGTGAAGGCATCATTAGAGGAACCTTTTATGTATAGGAAGGCAGCTATCGTGGCCTCTTTGTTAGAGATTTTGCCTACAGAGTTTTTTAGGGCATGATGAGTGGATTAGCCTTTCTGAGAAGCATACCGTTTGCAGGATGTTTCCACTCTGTTAATTTTGACTTTGGCTTACCTTGTGAAGTTCATGTATACAATATAAATATTAAAAGGATTGATAAAAAAAATTATCTTCAGCAACAAAAGGACTACCCATTCTAAACCATGATGAACTACTCGATTATTCATGAAAAATTGCGATATTTAAAATGAAAATTCAGTTGTTCGAGCATTTTTCTAGAAAATATTGACATATGAATTTCGTACGTTACTTTTTACTCACCCTGTATACTACTCATGTGGAAGCTCATAACAGAAAGTATTTTCGCACAATTAAATCTCCCTGTCTTCTATTTGTCTAGGTTCAGTAATCTTTACACTAGATGTTTGGAAAACCTAATTGTATTCCATAAATTCCTCGTAATTTTAGTATGTATATTAAGAATTGAATTAATTATCATTTTATCATTTTCTGAATTGATCTTACAATCCCTTCTTTCAGCTATAATGTTCCAAAAAAGGATGTGATCGAGTTTAGTAAAGAAGTTGGAGAGAAATTGGAGAACAACAACACCCCCTTTTCTATAGGAGTTCAAAAAGCTCTCAAATACTTGAATACCGGTGAACTTCCAGCAAATTGGGAGAAGCATTTTCATTCAGATCGTATGGAAACAGATGCAGAATTGAATTTTTCCGATGTGAGTAAACAAATTTTTCTGAATTGAAAAAAGTCACTGTGATTTGTCTTTCCATTTCCCAACATAAGACTAAAGAACAAGTGGAGTCAAATTGTAATTCAATAATTTATTTCGTACGAAAGATCTTATAGACATTATTGAGTGAAGTAAGGTGGGAATTTAGACTCTCGATCCACCCGTGGATCAGAATTTCCCATGCATTTCTTATGGGCCTAAAAATGACACGTACATCTCGACTGTTTTAGTAAATTTCTTCTTCTATTGGAATAGTTTCTATGAACCTAAAAACAAGATCCATTGAAGTTTGTCTTAACTTCATTTCGTTTCTAACTTCATAAAGCTGACATCATCCTAATGCGCAAGCGTCATATGTGCATTTTCCCTGTTATGATTAATGATTGACGCACAGTAGAAATGATTTACGACATACGAATATCTTTAGAAGAATAATGGTTTTAACTGATGTAGAATTACCTTGGAAATATGATCTAACAATGAAAGCACCAATTTTGCATCTATCTATTAACTATTAACAACTAACATTCACTTTTAGTTAGCGATATTCCACCTGAAAGTTGAACCTGCATAAAGTCCTATGTAAAAAATTTTAAATATGGATCTCCTGTCAAGTCAGTAATTCCAACTTCACTTATATTGTCTATACTCCATTCACTTTTATTTTAGCACTCGGTTGGCCATGGAAATTGACACATTTTCCACTCTGTATAGAACGAAAACGTGGGATTTGATATTAGAATATAAGAGTTACCTATTATTTGAATCAGCGGACCTGAACTCTAAATAGCACTTCTATTCCGGAAACCCCGTTTTCTCTCTTTTTCAATCACTTTCGGCATTTTTGTAATATTAATTGATATTAGTTGTGGCAACGACGTTATGGCATTAACGACATTTCATGAGTGCCAACTTTACTCCGTTCTATGTAGTTACAAAAACTTGAGAAAATTATTTCATGGCCAACCAAGTGCTAAAATAAAATTAAATGGAGTATAGTTTGAATGGCTCCATTGTGTATAAAGATATCCAAGGTTTTTTCCCTTCGGAAAAAGTGAGCTCAGTGCAAAAAATTTTGGGGTTTGTTCTCGCAGATATGTGAAGCAATATAACCCCACAAAAAAGTCACAGAGAGCCAAGTCACATGATCGACATGAGTCGGTCCGGAAACGCATCGTGCAATTGTTTCTGTTGTGTGTCTCACCCATAGCCCATAGGAAACTAGTGCGCAAGTCTACCCACCTCTACCTTGTGACTAGACTCCATGTGCCTTTTTTTGTGGGGTTATATTGAGTCACCAGTCTACAACTTTTATTGAAATCTCAAGATCTTCTGAACAGATGTTTTTGTTTTTATGAAAATAAATGAATTTTACTGCCTCTCCAAGTCGTTCGTTTAGAACCTCTCTTTATTTCATTTATCTCCAGAAAATTGAAATATCAAATATGCATCTACTAAAAAAGTTGTGCAACATTAAATTTTTCGCCTATTTTTTAGAAAATTCGTTTTTATACACATGAAACTTTTGGCACCTTCTGAGGGATTTCCTTTTTAGCAATCTTCGAAATTTGATAAACTTATAAAATTTGTAATTGTTCAGAGAAACACTGGCCGGTGATTTATAATTATTATTAAGTGCCTCTAGCAGTGAGTTTTGAAGACAATCTTGAATATATCATCTCTTTCAGTCTTCAGATGATGAACCTTGCGAGGAGAAAGATAGATTTGTAGCTCAGCTTTTTAAGTTCCTAGATGAGGCTGGAACTCCATTAAATAAGACGCCAACCATAGCCGGTGAAGATGTGGATTTATATAGACTTTTCAGCGTAGTCAATAAATTAGGTGGTTATAATAAAGTTAATAACCATAACAAGTGGAAAGCTGTCACGGGAAAACTCAAATATGGCAACAGTCAGTCCATCACTAATCAAGTAAAAGCTGTTTATAAGAAATGTTTATTGAGTTTTGAAACTTTCTACAAAACATTGGGTGTTACTATGTTGACTCATTCAAAATCTAGTAGAAAGAATAAGGGTAAGTACTAAAATTATTGGAATGAAGTTTTACTTTGCATTCATTTCTAACTTGCACTGATGGGTGGTTGATCGATTAGTACCTACCTCCACTTCAAACCAATAGGACCGGGCAAACGCTAATGTGAAATATTTATCTTGCTTGTAGGGTTCGTTAAACCATTTGCTGTTGAATGAACAACAAACAGTGTTGTGTTGAAATTATCTGAAAAACACAGAACAAAACTTTACCTATATCCTAATGGCCGAATGCACCGTTTCATAAGGCGACAATTAAGCTATTAAACGACTTTCAAGCATAGAATCTTTATGAAAAAAGGCGTTTAAGGAATTAATTTCGTTTAATGAAAGGATGCATATGGCCATAACAAGCTCTGGGCCTGTCAGGGGTTTCACATAAATCTTCGAAAATCGAGACATATCAGTTTCTTTCAAATGTACCATTATAACGTTCGTTCAAAAAAATTCGTCGTCAAGTAGGCTATGGAATTTTGAACGTCGATATTTCGTGTCTAATTGTAATTCTTAGCCCGTGCTATACTATTTTCCAGGTGAACTATCATTTTAGCATTTTGGATTTTTGTTTAATTAAAATTATCAGCAAATTATAAAGAGGTTTTTACGGACCTGTGAAAGGCTTTTACTATTGAATCCTACTTCAAAATTGGGAAGAAAATTGAAGGAGAATGGAAATATTCTGTTCCGGCGACTTCATAGAAGCCTATGTTGCTGTAGATTATTAAGGTTGAATTTTTCCATTGTACTGTTTTGCAATGTGTTGGCGAAACAGGTATGTTCAAACAAAAAAGGAAGTGGTCGACCAAAGAAGAAAACTCCAGAGTTCAGCACTAATGAAAACATGATGACAGAAGCTCGACAAACCTCTGTTCAGGTTTTATCTCAAGTGGCTGGAGTATCCGTTGGCATATGCCACCCGATTTTGAAAAAAAGATATCCATTTGTTTCCATAAAGATTGACATGTTTTCAGAAAACTGAAAAGGTTGTGATTACCTAACCTTGTAGCATCCTGGAGTTCAGTATGCATCAGTCAAAGGCAAAATGTGGACATACTTTCTTTTATGTAACTTCAACAGCAGAACGTTATGAAGGAGAAAGCATCATGTCTTTTTTTAGCTGAGTTGAATTTTGATAAATTGCCCAATAGCTTTTTTCATGTAATTCAGTTCGTTTAGTTTAGTCATGGATTTTCAGTAATGACTGAATCAATTCAATATTTATAGAGAATTAATAAACATATTATTGAGATTCTAACTGTGATTTATTCATATGACTGAAGTGACCAGAACATTCTTACAAAAAAAATTATAATACCACGATCAATTCAAGATTCATGTCTCTTACGTATGAAAATAATGGACGGTTAAAATTTTTACGAAGAATTTTTCTAACCGCCTCAGAATGTTTGGATTCTTGTCATCCATCTTACTCAATGAAAGAAATGATTTTCGAACGTTGGGTGAAATTTACAGGTAACTTTTTCTAAAAAGTGCCTTTCCGTACAAAATTACGATATATAGGTTAATGTCATCATTGTTTACGTTTTGGGAAGATGAAGTAATTCAAGGAAAGACATACGTTCAGCCACTGAACATCAGCCTTCAAAATTTCATAGCCTACTTGACGACGAATTTTTTTGAACGCACATTATTAAGTTTGCAGTGACGCATCATATGTTTTTTTCAGAATTCAACAACTTTATTCTAGATCTCATTCACCGAACTTTCTAGTTTCGCATCCTATTTTAAAAATCTAAATTTTTAGTTTCCCTCGTTGCGCATAAATACGCTCATTACGTAAAATAACGCTTTTCCCAATTGGTTGAACAAATAACTATTGTAGTTCTCAGTATAATTTTGGGTGAGTTTAAGAGGGGTCTACACCGTTTTAGTGGTCAGTTCAAAAAGAGAAAATATCTTACGTCAGAAGCCACTTTTTTATATGGGGTTTCCATTATAATTCAATTCAATCAGTTCGTCATCCCGAAAAAACAGAAATTTTTTATTCGTCAAATGGAACGGAAAATTTGAAAAAAATTTCATTGAAGAACAAATATTCATTCATGTTATTAACTTTCCGTGGTGACATTATCTCTTCTATGGATTTCCACATGAAAAAATTTCTCGAAAAGTCTCACCATCGGGAACAATTCGCATCCTGGGGGAATTGAAAAAAGACGTTCGTTAATTGTTGCCCTCTTTTCGAGGAAAGTGGAAACTAGTGTAATATTCGTAACTTCTACTTATCCTTCAAGTGTTCTGGCAACACCCCACATTCTGGTAGTCTTTCCCACACAACGCCTTATACGGATGGCGAGAAAGTCCCGTGGTATAAACTCCTCTTAAGCCCGGGTACCCTCTGTTTGCTAAACAAGGATTGATGGTGAGTTTATGCAAAATTACAAAGAACTAATGCTAAAAAAAAGGACCAATCTCATGGGAATAGGTCAAACACTTGCACGCCATCTGACAATTACATTAATCTTTTCTTATGTATTAGTTCTTAGTAGCTCTGCATAAACTCTCCATGAATTTCCCACGTTCAAGTCTAGAATTGCTATGAAGTAAACGTGGTTTAACAATTTAATCATTGTGTACTGAAGCTGTACAAACGGTCATTGAAGTTATTGTATGGCTACACCCTCTCGCAAAACGTTTGTTGATGCTACAAAACAGGCTTCGTGGAGGGTTGAGTGTTAATCACTGTAAATCGAAAAATGGCGAGCGGAGAACTTTTATGAGTAAGCCAAGGTACTATTTGGCTGCGTATTTCCTGACATTTTTGTGTACATGCTTGACATTTGTGTTGCAGTTTCACCTCTGATGACGATACCTTCCGTTTGTTATCATGTACTTGTTTCTATTCCATGTCTTCAATTATTTTCATAGTATTAACTGCCGATATGATAACCTATATACGTCTACGATTGGTTTACAATGTACTCTATATACGTAATGAATTTTAATCAGTGGCGGCCCGTCAGGGACGGCAGGGTCGGCAGTGCCGACCCAAAATTTCGCGAGCAGCAAAAATGTGAATTCTCACTTGTGTAAAATAATAATGTATCAGAAATTCTCCAAACATAACATAGCTCTCAATAAATTTTATAAAAATATTAGGTATATGATATCTGATATCAATGGAATATGGAACTTCTTTGAAATACGCTGTTTCAATTTCTATCCCACATCTACTCGGTCCGTAGACAAAATACGCTCATCTCCAATCGAGCTATGAAGACAGCGCCGCAGATGCCTTCTCTAGCGACCGAGTGACCGACCGTTCGTTCTGTTCATTCAGGTACGGCAAGCCGAATCTAGATTGTAAACGTATCGAAGGAGCGCTAATATCAATGAGTCAAATTGCTTCAAACTTGAATAATTTTTGTTGGAATTTCATTCGGATAACAATTAAAATTAGATAAGCCTCTTATTTAATGTTTTTTCCGCCAATATCCGATAGTTTCAGTTTCACATAACAAATTACAAGAGATCGCTGTTATTTAAAACGAATTTTTATCGTATTTGTTAATTTTCATAAACGTGAGTACTGAATATATAATACTAATGAAATTCCGACAATTTTTTAAGGACTTTTCAAAGAATAAAGACCAAAACTATGATGAAAGTTGATATTGTTGGCTCAATACTTCGCACGGTGTAGGACATGTAGGTCCGGCAGGCAGCGACCCTGCCGACCCTAGAATGCCTCACTTCGGTAACTCGAAGAATGATCGTTCGGGATATCTCGATTCTATCGTTTGCGCTCGAGGTGATGTTAATTTCTCGCAATTCTCAATTTCGTTAGAATGCACTTTTGATTGTTTTTCCAATTTTATTTTATGGATAAGCATTTTTAGAGTATTTTTATTTGTTATATATATTTTCGGTTCTTATTTTCATATTTGTTCCGAAATTATGTTTATTTTTCAAGTGGTATGCAGGGCTAAAATAGTTATTTCTCAATCATTTTTTATTTTCCGGATTATCTTCAGAGATTATTGAAACAGAAACAAAAAATTTGGCGAAACTTCACTATGAAGGACTAACGCGCCGAGTGCAGTACCCTATGGTGATGTGGAAACCTGCATAATACATAGGTATAGAAAATATTAAAAAAAAATATATATATATATATATATATATATATATATATATATATATATATATATATTGGACCATAGATTAAATAGATGGATCATAAGCTATTTTCCAGACTGTTCATTTTTCAAATTAATCCCACTCCAAATAACCACCAATGAAATGAATTTTCGCTTGTTTTCCCCTCCAGATCGCTTCTAAAATTTCTAAGACGGCGTGTGTATTTGTAATTGTCAAAATATTATTTCAATCATTCACGTCGTAATATTTTGGAAAATAAGCAGCGATGTGCCGTAAAAACGTGTGTTTGAAATAAAAGTGCAATTTATACACGAAAGAGGAAAGCGATTTATTTATTCTGGTGAGTTTTTGATATTTTATTCTTGTTTGAGTTCACGACTTTATGAAATCAGGGGAGGGAGTTAGGGCACGCCAGGGTCGAATTAAGTTTGAATCCCATCTAATGATGGGATTGAAATGTTGAGTTTATACAATCAAATAATTGATTTCAATTTTAGATTTCCCAGAAATGAAACCAGACGACAGCAGTGGAGAGTTGCACTGGGTCTTGAAAACAATTCACACTTCTCTTGTAATTTATACTCCAGACTTTAGTATAATGAGAGTAATCGACTTTTACCGTAAATTTGAAAAAAGATGCCATCCCGAGTGAGGTAAGATAGGTAGTTTACCACTTATTTAACTCGCTTTATTGTCTGATTATCACTTTCTTTGGAATTTTGCAAGTGATTTCTGACTACTTCTGAACTTGAAAATAATAGTAGATTTTTTCTTATTATATAATGCTTTTTAGTATAAACATTCTTCCTGGTTTCGAGATGAACAGTATAACGCGATATTAATTGCTTCTATAATGTTGTAATTATTGCCAATACTGTGCCAAACCTGTTATCAGTACTGGAGTTTTTGAGGAAAATGGAAGAAAAATGGGAACAATATCAAGAAACACCAATGCCAGTTCAGGATTTGCAGAAATGGAAGCTTCTTGTAGTTCAAGGATAAAACAAGTGAGGTACATACCTACCCAGGGAGGTATACAAAATTCCTTATAAATTACTATGGCAAATAGAACTCGTCTTAGGAATGAAAATCCATAAAAATGAGCTGAGGTCATGTTTGGAACTTTTTGTGAAAATCAAAAAAGTTTCCTTTATTTCTAAAATGTATTTCAATGTAAAAATTATGCTACTACTGTAATTATGATTACAATAATGACCATTCAATTAGAGCTCGGATATTCCCATTATTTTTATGATTTATTAAATGAAAATGTCTGTTATCAGGATACCTCATATTTCGAAGTAAAACTTCAGTTGAAAAATTGTTGCAGGAGACAAGCGGAGAACAGAAATTAAAAAACAGCTAATTGACGTCAAAAAACCGATTTAAGATTACGAGTGAGTCGTCAGTACTTCAAGAAAAAAGTTGCTGCCCTACAAGCAGTTCCTAATTCATTGGAAAAAAAAATTCAAGATGAAAGCTTAGAAAGCTTTGCTTAAAAGTTACATTATTATTGAGTTAGAGCTTACAGTTTCGTAAAATAACTCTTGATTATTATGCACTTCAACACCAAAAAGCACTTTCGAGGTGGTATAAAAATTTGAAAGGGGAAGCAGGTTGTTGAACTAGGTATTTGAGTTGCTGAAAAACACTGCTCTTTAGTTTATATGCAATATTACTTAATTCAATTTAAAACTGCCCGTAAAAAAAAATATTGATTCTTCATCTAGAATTGAGGGATTCTTTTATGAGTTACTGTATACAATAAGAAATAATTTCCTATTTCACAATCATTGGTTCGTGTTTACAGTATTACATTACTGTTTCATTCCGCAAAATCTGTACGGAAGACTTGAGGATTTCTTCAATGAACAAACTCTTTTAGATTCTCATTATACAAATTCCATAAACTTCAGCTGCTTCCACTTCTATTGATTTGAGAATTTACCATTCTAAAGGGAATTTTTTTCATGAAAGTAATTTTTGGTTTTCAGTTAATGCTTAGTGAATAAAATTTCAAATAATCTGTATGTAGGTTAGGGTCATATTGACTATTATTTGTGTATGGTAACATTGTATTCAAAATAAATTCTTTTTTACATCAGTTGTTTTGGTATTACATATTAGTTCTACATCCCTTTGATTAGTTGTCATAAGAAAAATACTCGAAATCTTTGCAATGAAAATTGAAACATATTTCCATTCGATATAAAATTATTGCCGACTACCTGAATTATTCACAGTGTGACTAGTTCTGAATCCGCCCCTGTCCAGTTCCCCCACCCAAGATATCCAAATTCACATTTATGGCAGTATTTCGTGAACGCGTTTTTGTCGAGATGCTCTATCTCCTGTTTTATTAATCTATGTATTGGACATATATATCTGCCGACCCACGATAAATATGCTCGAGCCGCCACTGATTTTAATTCTATCAGTACAATCATTCCTCAACGATTGGTTTCTACGAAATCTGTCAGTACCATTGATTCGAAAAAATGACATATATACGAATGAGTAGACTTATGTCGATTTTTTCAAGGGCGATCTCTGATAAGGGATAAAGATAGGGCAACACCCATAAATAGTCCGAAAACTGAAAAGGAGGAAGAAACGCCAGAACGTAAAGAAGAAGAAAAACCCCCAGAAGATAAGAAAGCGCGCCCTTCTGAGATAAAGGATGATAAGAAGAAAAAAGAAATTCCAGATGCGAGCGAGAGCAGTAGTGACAATAATGATCATATGGAGCCCAGTACAAGCAGAGACCAAGGTAGACCAAAAAGGTACACCAAAGTAAAATCTTGGGCAAAAGAAAAGAAGACTACGAAAGTTTCAACTACAGAAAAGTCTAAACCTCTGGGAGAAAAACCAGAAGAGCCGTCAAAGAAGGATGATGAAAAAGACAAGGTAAGAATTAATCTTTTCCTCAATGCTTTTGAATGCTTCTAGGTTAACTTATATTTTTGGGCAGACATATCTTTCAGTTTAAAAGTAAGTTAATTACTAATTATGGTGTTTTTGTGGAAACCGGAAATTGCGTGGTATATGTTGTCATGATTCAATTTAAAACTAACTCGTTTTGGAAAAATAATGATTACTTCTGAAAAATCGGTAGGTTAACTTGCTAAGTGTAAGGGTGTTTAGTGAGTGACTGTAAAAACTTTTATCACAAGTAGGTATAACATAACGAGGGGAACCTAAATCCAATAAATTAAATGTTTGGTAAGACTAATGACAGCTTCGTTTCCGGTGCAATTCTGAACTGGTTCTAACACCAGTGAAAATTTTAAAGTTCCGCCACTACAAAAAGAGAAAAACAACTAACTATCACCTGCAAACATCTCATTTTTCTCTGTTCATTGTGAGAAATGTGAACTCCCAGATTGAGTTGGACTATTCGCCAAATATTTCGTCGATAGAAAGAGCGCATGCTCTGGAGAACCCAATTCGCGGTCCTAGCCATTGGTAGCTTGTCAGGGACGGCAGGATCGGCACTGCCTACCCAAAAAATAGGAATCGAAAAAAGGTACAGGGCGGGCAAAATTAGATGATGGAATGGAAGCTCTGTAACCGTAAGAGCTAGAGAAAATGGTTGGCACAATTTTTACCTCGTATTTCTATAGATACACTAGCTGACCCGGCAAACGTTGTTTTGCCATATAAATAATTTCCATGTTGTATCATAAAAAAATAGAAATTAAAAATTTTGTCTAAAAAATAAAAAAAAAATTTAGGGGTGGACTACCCCTAACATTTAGGGGGATGAAAAATAGATGTTGGCCGATTCTCATAGATAGCTGACCCGGCAAACGTTGTTTTGCCATATAAATAATTTCCTAATGATTAAATTACTAAAATGGCTATTAAAAAATAAGGGGTTGATCGTAGAAGGGTGAAAATTGAGGATTGTATGTATTTTTGTATGTTGTATCATAAAAAAATAGAAATTAAAAATTTTGTCTAAAAAATACAAAAAAAAATTTAGGGGTGGACTACCCCTAACATTTAGGGGGATGAAAAATAGATGTTGGCCGATTCTCATAGATACCGGATAAGCACAAAAAATTTCATCAAAATCGGTCAAGCCGTTTCGGAGGAGTATGGTAACGAAAACTATGACACGAGAATTTTATATATTAGATATCGCCATAACCGCATCCTTCTATCTTCTTTTGTTCTCAAGTGGGGGAGTAAACTCATCTTTCGACCCCTATATCGTAAAGTTTTAGTAATATCGAAAAACAAATGCAACAATCCATAGTCACTTTTTTATGTAGATCTCAGTCGCGTAATCAAATATGTTTGCAGTCCGTCACTATTTAAAGAAAACATTTCAAATGTTTCCAAATCCAAATCAATTTAAAATCAAATATCCAAGATGGCTGAGATACAACCCCTATAAGTTCGACAAAATTTCATTGAATTTCAAGTACGGGACTGTGGAAGGCGACTCCGGCATCGCAAAAATGAAACAAAACATAAACATATGGCTGGAAAATGGATGGTTCAGTACCAAGTTAATCGGATAAGATGCATCAGGTCACTTTTGAGAAATTCATAATTGTTGTATCGTGCAATTAAAAAAAAAATTTTGAAAATCGAGGCAGTTTCTTGAAAGTGCTTATGTTAGTTATGTTGAAAAAGTGCTATTATGTTTGCCCATGTTCGAACAAGAAGATTGTGATGCCCATTGTGAAAAAATTCGTGAATAATTTAGACGAATTTTATTGGTGAGATTTTGAAGTATTCTATTTTTTATACTTGTGTCCTAAGTCTCTTCTGTAAGTTGGTATCGAAATGGCCATTTCAAAAAATGGTGTAAGTTACTAAGAAATAATGAGAACAATTCTAGCAATCCTAAGTTTCCATTTTCATTACCACGTAAATATCGAACGAGCCTATATCCTAAACGATACCACATGGTCAAATCAGGAGATAAGTTTTTTCCCACTGCTCTGCGATAATTCAGCTAACAAATGGTCTAGTGATGTATTAGGATCTATTTCAGTACCTAATCATTTTCAATTTTTTTTTTTCAACTTTGTCATTTTGACAGTTTTGTATAGGTGATTTTTGGTGAAACGCTTCATTTTGACCAGTTCTACCTTCTGTTGAAAAGAAGCCTCACCTTCAAATACACCCTGTATAATTGAAGGGTTAGACTCAAAAAACACCTTTGACTACGCCACTGAAGTCCACATTCAAAAGTGACTTTACAATGTCAAATTTGTATTTCGACATTACTAAAACCATAGCTAACTTCACGGACACTAATCTGAAGAGCCGAAAAATGAATTTGCTCTTATAACTTGAAAAGAAAAGCAGATAGAGGAATATGGAGATGGCCAGTATACATTTTAAATCGAGCTCGTACGGTTGTAGATTGTTGATTGTTGATTGTGAATCACACCACGTGACTTTTAAGTTCGAGGTAAAGTTCACCCAGAAGTGTTCTACAACTTAACCTTTGTTGCAAAAAAATCGATTGTTATAGAGTGAGGAAAAAGTACAATCAAATAACAGAGTATACAGAGAAAAAAATACACATTTCTCGGATACGTCAGAGAATTGAGCTAGAAGGAGCCGAGAAGGAAATCCTTGACCTTTCTTCTAAATTTTTCATTTTTGAGCTGTTTCAATTTGTTAGGAACAACATTGTATAATTCATAGATAGAACAAGTAAAACTCAGATGCAATATAGAAGCGTGATATCAATCAGTTCTATTCACAAATTTATATTGAATTCACTCCTTATATCCTTGCTGAGTAACCGATATTGTGTATTTGACATCGTATATTTCGGAAGGTCATGACTATCCTTAAGAAATTTATCTGTTATTCCCTGAATTTTGTGAATATACGTGGTGAAATTTTTATTATAACATTGACAAATTGCCATGTTGAATGTTTTGTGGGAAATTTTAGGTGAAATGAATAATTTCGATGCGTTCTATCTTCTGTCAAAAAATGACTCAACTTTGAAAACGCACATTCGGAAAATGTTAAAAAAATTGACTATCTTTGTTATGTGTATTTTTCAAGGGTCAGCAAACTAGATCTAAGACGCAACTACCGAAAGTCATCACACCTACCATAGAGAAGAAAGTAGAATCTAAAACTCCAACAAAAGAGATCAAAGAGAAAGATAATAAAGACATCAAAGATAAAAATTTAGTGAAAACATTAAAAAAGGTCGAAGATGAAAAAGACAAGACGAAGCGTCCTCGAAAGCGATCGAATATTGAAACAGAAAATGTCACCGATGTTCCGGCATCTTTTAATATAAGCAAAGGAGACAAGTTGAAAGTATATTACGGACCTTCGATTGAATCTAAAGTAACATATGAAGCTAAAGTTTTGGATATCGTCAGAGATGGTCCCGAACCTTTCATTCGAGTACATTACACAGGATGGAACAATAGGTGAGTTAACGAATTTTGTAGTTCAGCTAGTTTTTCCTCTTATTGATATTCACACAAAAATTATGAGAAATGATTCATTATTTTCATCACTCCTTTTATTATTCAACTATGATTCATCTAATTTTAAAATAGAAGTTTCCTTGCAAAAAAGTATTGTTTTGCAAAATTTCGTGACGATTGTATTAAGGCGCATTTATACCAAACGAGCATTTTTCGCGAACACTGTTTGCAAACAGTAGTACGGGCGGTGTAAACAGTCATCGGCGCCGAACAGAGTTCGCAAACCCTGTTTTCGAACGTTTCAGAGAGTTCGAGCTCATTTCGCCACATGCCGGTAAAGTAACGTTTCATTATAAGGCACTGTTTGCGAACAATGCACGCAATATGCACAGGCGGTGTAAACACTCATCGACGCCGAATAAAGTTCACGAAGCCTGTTTCAAAACGTTTTAAAATGCTCGATCCCGTTCCGTCTCATGTCGGTAAACCGACGAATCATCAAAGGGATTCAGATTTCCTTGCACATCTGGCGTCATATCATCGAAATCACCGGTGGACCGTGATAAGTTATTGGGTCTTGGTATTTAATTTATTTTGAATTTTGGTGAGATCTCTTGAATCGTGATTTCATAATTAATCAATCCATTTGAAATGGAGTCCATTTACGATGGCTTCACAGACAGACGATAATAATTTTCGATATTGATGGTTTTGAAATTCGGTAAAGGTACATGACACCATAAGAATCTCCCGTAGCCTAGGCTAACCAGATTATACAATGTTCAATGACGGACGGACCTGATGAAAAGAAAAATTTTTTTTACCATTTTTTCCGATTCAGCCCTGATAAGAAGATATAGCCATTTTAGGTTTTCATAATGAGCTGTGCCACCCCTGGAAAAACAAATTACCTTCAAAATAACTAAATGAATCTGTGACGTCTGTGGATCTTTCAAAAAGAGTTGCATTCGGTCAAAATCACCCAATTTTTCGAATTTCACAGATATCTTTTATTTTTGAACTTCAAATTACTCGAAAACTATATTTCCAAATTCATTTCATTCGATAAAGCCTAGAAATAACATTTTTTTATATTTTTTAACAACCTGTATCTTTTAAACCGAGCCGATTCGGAAAAAAACGGTATAGGAAAAAAGTGTTTCTTTTGACCTCAAGATTCTACTGTGAAATATTTGTACGAGTCTATAAGACTCACCCTGTATATGATTCCAGCTACTCAGTTTCCTACAAGGTATGGCGATAAAAAAAATCTATTTATTGAAAATAGAGAAATAATAAAAGTCTATTACAACACAAAAACGAAAATTTAATAATATTAATATAATGGTTGTGCATTACACTGTGGAATGAGAAGAGTGCTTCAGGCGTTTCTAGAGAAGCTTCTTCATCCCCAAAATTTGAATGCCTCAAATATTTGGTCAGGGAGGAAGACGCTGCTGCATTAAATTTTTTTTTATGTTCGTAACTTGAAACATGCCGTACATTATCTCTTCTTCCTCCAAATGCAATCTGAATTGGCCCAAACACTTCGTACATTGGACTTCAGAATCAAGTTTTGTGTTTTAAAAAATGGAAATTCTCTCGAAAGATCTTCCATAAATTTGCACTGCACTTTCTTTTTTTACTATCCATCTCAAATAATCTTGAGAAAAATACTGAATTAAATTTTGACGGACGTTTTCCAGTGATGGACTTCTTGGACGATTGACGGACTGTCCGTCACAATGACGGACGTCTGGTCACCCTACCGTAGTCAAAAATCGTTAGTGCCAGTCTAACCGACGCTGGAATGCTCTCTCGATGATTGGTGTCTTTCTTGACACTTTTTCCTCAATTTTGTCCGATAATGACATGCGGCAGAAATTTCTAAAAAGTTCAGTTTCGTCCGCTCTCAAGTCATCCAGCAGCTGGGTATAATTTCTTCCTTTCAGAAAAGAATTCACCCAGGTTGTTCGTCTCCTCCTTTGGCGTAGAGTTCATTTGAGAGATTATTACTGTCAGAGACTCTGAGTACTATAGATTCAGTAGAAATTGCAATTTATTGCAATTTTTACTAATTGCATTATAGATAATGAGGGTTCCATGTCGGTGCACTTTAGAGAGACCTCGTTGAATTATCAAGAACAACTGCTCGTTCGGACAGGCGCGGGCTGTGTGAACACCTCCCATTCTGAGTTCTCGAACGTTTGAAAACATTTCAAAACGTTTCGAAACGTTTTGAAACGTTCGAAAACAATGCTCGTTTGGTGTAAATGCACCTTTACTGGAAAATAAAAAGAACTAAAAAAACGGGTATATCCGAAACTACGATTACAATCGTATTTAACGAGTTCAGTACCTTGATTGGTTGCCCCTTATGAATTAGAAGAACAGCGCAAAAGCTCCCGGTCTACGCCAATGCTGTTCCAATTTCGTTCAATTTACTATTCAGTTTGTTTTCTTTAGATATGATGAATGGATCAAAATGGAAAGGGTGGCAGAAAATTTGAGCGCGACAACCAAAGCTAAAAAAATTAAACAGGTCGTCAGCGGAAATAGCAGTCCCGTTGCCAGCAAGAGTCCTTCCCTAACTTCGAATAAGCAAATAAAACGAAAGAGAGGTGTTTCAGACAGTAGAAGGCCCTCTATTAATGAAACGACTAGATCAACTACCCCCCTGAGTTCCACATCCAATTCCAGCAGGCCGAAAACGCCAGCTACACCTGCTACCAGATCTACCACTAGGAGCATCACACAAGGTATGTCCGAATTTCTCTCTAGATATAATATAATAGGTGAAATACCGAAAAACTCCCTTTTTTCTTCAGAACAAAAAAGAATCAGAAGAACTTCAGTTCAAACAGACACATCTGTTCATACCGATACAGAATCACCAGCGAGTGAGAGCGAGGCAGAAGAACTGAGTCGAACTAGAAGCGGTGGAAAAAGTGACGAGACAGAACTCAAAGTGTACAAGAAAAAAATTATACGAACCGCTATACTGGTGAGATTATTTTCCATTATCATATAATCGGGCATTACTCAATGATGGAAATATTTTACAGCATAGATCACCAAAGATCAGGGAAGAAGATGATGATACCGAAAAAGAAGAAGATCAGATAGTGAAAGAAAGAATTGTGAAAAGAACAAGGAAGATTAAAAGAACTCCCGAAAAGTCCAATGATGATAGTGACGACGAGAGTGGCAGTCTTCCGAAAGGACGTGATTTTGATCTTAACCAGATTAGATCTGAATTGAAAGGATTTTCTAAAGGTAATAAACTCTTTACAGTTACTTCATCAGAGGGAATCAGGTTTCTCGGCTTACCTACATGATCGAAGGAAATCTATTTATTTCCGAATAAAGTTCATTCATTTTCATTGAGGCATATCTTCATAATGACAAACTCTTTTTGTTTGTGTTTAATGACAAACAAATTTCAACTTTCTACCACTGAGGAAGGGATATTTCAGAACGAATTCATGACGTTACCAAAACATTTTTTTGCTTCACCTCTATATGGGGCAGATAACTTGTTTGTTCAGCTTCAATTTCTTTTTTTCGAAGACCTTCATGCGATTACTTCTCGGTGACCTATTTGACTGCATGCAAACTGTTCATTTTGATCGAAATAATTCTTTATGAGGTTCAGATATCATTGAAGAAAAAATCGGTGGTACTCTAAAGGCTACCCAAAAATCGTTGTTGCTGAAGAATCTGGAAGCTTACATTCGAAAAGTAGACTCATGGAACTACATTCCTTTCTTCAAATTTGTTGCACCTCATTTCCTTTCGAGTAATATTTTTTCGAAAATTACTTAAAAATGTGAATTTTTTGGCCCACCAATTTTTTTTATGGACTCCATCTCGGATCTTCAATCCAGATAATTGGGTCCAAATATCGATCTTTGAAATAAATTACTTGGTTTGCAGAGACAAGGCACAGGTTACGGACATTTATAACATGAAAAAAATGTTTTTAGATTGCGCTTTCCCAGTGGTAGAAAATTTTCAAAACTTTGTGATTAGTTGACAACCCGAAGTTTCCTATTCAATAAATGGTGAAACAGTAGTTTGCAAGTGTAAAAGATGGCATAAAATTGATAAAAATGACTTTGAGAAGTTATCTTCGTCAATGAGAAACATTGGGAGTTGGAATCAATTCGTAGCGTTTCACAAGGGCGAATATACCACATTTTTTCATTGAGCACTTCAACCAATTATTTCCTTCCAAAATGCTCATATTAAACATCAATTCCAGTATACATGGTCATTTTTTCTGAACATCACCCAAAATACTACGCAAAATGACAAAAAATATTTTCAAGAAATTTTGCGGGTTCTCATGAACATAAGACATAATTTCAATTTCGTTATTTTTGTATTTTCCTCTGCTCCTGACGTTTTGTTATGAAAGGATAACTTTCAATGAAGAGTCATATTGTTCTGTCATTAACTCGATTATACTCGCCATTTATAAGAATGAAATTCAAATGATGGTCATCCGTGAACTCAGGAATTTAGTTGAAACTTTTAAACAGTAAACTCAAATGGACTGAATAAAAATGAATTTCGCAGATACGAGTTCTTGATTCTTACCATTTATAATATTGAATTACTAACTGACAAAGAAACTGCAACACCCAGAAGGAGCTGTTTAAATTTTAAATTTTTTTGGTAAAATATAGATAGTATAGCAAGAAGTAAATGATTAAAATTTGGAGAAAAGCAAAACGCAGGGTTTACAATTTTTTTTATAGAATTTGCTAATAATTTGTTTGCCCACCTCGGTTATCTATACACTCCCCAACACGTCTTGCCGATGCAAGAAGATGGTCTATTTCTTCTTGAGGGATACTATTCCAAGCTACCTGTACTTCATGTCACAGAGCCGCCAAAGTCCGAGGGGGGTGAATTTCCAAGCCCTCTACCCATGATGTCCCAAACATGCTCTATGGGCGAAAGATCGGGGGATCTGAGCGGCCATGGCAAAAGATTCATATGAGTCGCTTCAAAAAAGCTTAAACTAACTCTGGCGACATGAGGTCGAGCATTATCTTGCTGAAATATTGGATTCTCGAGCCGGTTAAGGTAAGGGAGGACATATGGCTCCACTATTTCTTGAAGGTAACGCAGCGCTGTCATGTTACCCCGAATAAAGACTAGAGGTGACCTACTTGCATGTGGAATTATAGCACTCCATACCATAACGCCTTCTGTCCGGTGTACATGACGCTGAACATCAAAATGAGGTTCACGTCTTTCTCCCCGACGTCGTCTAACCCTTCTTCGGCCATCATGTGCACCCAAGGAGAATGGAGATTCATCAGAAAAGACGACCTGATGCCATTCCACTTTCCAATGTTGTCGTTCTCTGCATCACTGTAATCGTTGCCGGCGATGCTCAACCGTAAGAGGTAACACAAGATGGGGTCGATAATGCTTCAGTCCAAAAAAACCTTATACGGCGGTAAACCGTTTGGACAGTTACAGGATGGCCTTGTTCTCCTAACCACTCATCAGCCAAAGATCGAGTTGTTGCAAATCGGTCTCTAATGGCCATAAGTCTTAGACGCCTATCTTGAACTTCATTTGTGCTCCTTTGACGTCCGGTGCCTACTCTTCTTCGATTTTGGGCATTATCGAACCATGCTTGACATCTCAAAACAGTAGTTGGATTTCTGTTCATACGGTTAGCGATTTCTCGAAATAACAACCCCAATAATTCGACCTCTTTCAAATTCACTTAGCTAGCGATAAATTCCGCGTACACGTGCTCTAGGCATTTTAACAACAACTAAACTTCGACTTTGGATCTCCTCAAACAGCAGGTTTGTTGTAAAATTTAATAAATTTGCAAAAAACGACTACAATATTTAAGTTACAAAAAATGTTCACATAACAAAACCTTCACGATTTTTTTCTTCAAATTTTAATCATTTACTCCTTGCTATACTATCTATGTTTTACCAAAAACAATTTAAAATTTAAACAGCTCCTTCTGGGTATTACAGTTTCTTTGTCAGTTAGTAAATTTATGAACTGCTGAACTGCACCTCGGATCTTCAATCCAGATAATTTTGGTTCCAAATATCGATCTTTGAAACAAATTACCTGGTTTGCAGAGACAAGGCATAGGTTACTGACCTATCTACAGTTTATGTGGATTCTCCCTGAATTTTTTTCATCAGGATTACAGTAAAAAACGCGCTCAATAATAGTTCCTGATAATTTCATCTTTCTAATGTTAAAGGACAAGTAGCTATGATAATCTTCCAATCTTCGTAATATTCCTAAATATCTCTGGAAAGATTCGTAGTATCATCTTTGAGTTAATACTCAAGGGTATCATTGAGGTCATGATCGAAATCAAATCAAAATTTTATGAAGGATCCAAAAATGTCATGATTTATTGAGCATGCAATTTGACAAAATAAAGTTAATATCTACCTCCGGTATATCCGGAATTTACAAACAACTAAAAATATTTTGTGTTTTCCCTTCATACGGGATTGCATATTGAAAATTAATTCAGTGGAAATATTTTTTGTGGTTTTCTGTATAATTTTTTGTGAGATTGAGAAATAATGACAGTGTATATAATTATTTCTTTGATGAGTAAATAATACTTTGGACTTCATTTTTTATGTCAAAATTTGTGGCAATTAATTGTTTTTCAGGAAGATTTTATTCATTGATTTAACACGAAAAATTTCCTGCATCATGATTTGATGGAAGTTCAAGATGACTAAGCTCTAGCTGGGGAACATGCAAGTTTTGAGTAGTATAATTTTGACGCGGCATACCATAAATGGTATTAATGGCCTAAAAAGTTCAAGATGAAGAATTACTTGATGTATCAAACGTTTCAATAGTTGTCTAAATCTTCAATTTGTTGCAATTCAACTCTGTACTGATGACATGAGATTCATCCAAAAGCAATGAAATTCATATTTAGACTTACAATTTTCAAAATTGATAATTTCGGCAAAGAAGACGGGGAGTGAAAACTCTAAAAAGTTTCAGAAAAAAGTTCAGTCAAATAATTCAAGAATTGTCTAAATCGCTGGAAGTTGATTCCTCATTACGTTAAAGACCTGGGATTCGTCTAGAAGCAATGAAATCGATTCCCATTCAATAGAGACTGAGGAATGTTCGGAATAATTTTTCAATGTGATGATTTCGACACAACATGAATAGTTGAAGAATCGTTCAATGAAGAACTTCGTCAAACACTTCGAGAATTCTAAAATGTTCAAAGTTGACACTTGAACGCCTCAAAATATTGGATTCATTTAGAAGCAATATAATTGTTTTTTTCACCTTTGAGCTGCTGCTTCAACTCGAAAAAAAATTAAGTGATATTTGCATCAAATTGTCACTAGCAATGCGATAATTCCAAGTGTGAGGTGTCATTTAAGACTGTAGGCATCAACAGTGGATCTAGCCTCATACTCCATGTTTGGTAGGATTAGAAAAGTTGTAGAAATCTAGTAAAATCATCATTAGCTATCGTCACTGGCTACAATTGATGCTATAAAGCGAGAAGAAGAATACAGTGAAAACTGGTTGTGTAGAACAACACCCCTGTATTTTTGGATTACTCCTTCCGATACACTTTGCTTAAAACCATGTTTTGTGGACCTTTCTGAGCAGAATTTCAGCTTTAATAAAGATTGCCAAAAATGGGCGACTGGTCTATTGCATCTCAATATAAGATGTTCTTTCAACATGAAATTCGTCCCCTGTCTGAAAAATGGAAAGGAGTAGTGGCTAGCGATGAACAATACTTCGAATAGTATATTTTTTCAAATTACTTTAAATGAAACAGTCTTTTTTTCATGAATAAAAAAAACTATGAACTAATTCCAACGCCCTATGCATTGATACAATTATGGTGGAAGATGAAGAAGAGACTCTAAAATTAACAAACCTATGTATTTAATTTGTAACAGATCAATGGAAGTAATACCTTGTGTAAATTTTCTACTGTAGAATCATTTTATTTTAATTTTAGCACTACCACTAAATTCTATTGATAGTGCAGACAAAGACAGTTCCTCTGATGACTCAGCTAAGCCTTTGGACATAGATGTGCATGTAACTGCAGAAGAAGAGGAAGAAGAAAAGGAATTGAAAAAAACCGAAGAAAAAGACATGAAGCCATTGGAAGAAACTTCTAGCTGCGAAGATATATACGAATTCAAAGAACCGGAGCCGTTTGAATTCGAATCTAGGTCCAGTTTGGGCGAAGATAAGAGTAAGAAACGGTTAAATCGCTTTTATGAAGATTTGGATAAATCACCTTCCAAAGGAACGTCTAAAGTTCCGAGGTTGGAGACAAATTATGAAACCGATAAGAAGACTTTCAGGTCTCCAGTTAAAATAATAGATTTCGATGAAGATGGTGGTATAGATTCTAAACCTAAAAAAGAATCTGGAGATCTCTTTGATAAGTTGGTGGAATCACCTAGTTTCAATATTGGTAAGTTTATAACCATTCCATCTACTTGAAACTATCTCGAAAAAGCATATTCCCGAAGATAGAGATGGAGAAGACACTTAATTCAATTGGCTGAAGAGAATTGGTATTTTGGCTTATTACGTTCAATAAATCCATGAAATCAAGATCAAGAGGAATTATTTGAACGCTCAAAATTGTGTAGATTAGAGATTAATTGAAAAATGTCCGACCGCAGTATATCGTCCAGGCTTTTCTGGGAAAACACTGAAGTTTGATTGGAGAGTTTGGCATGAAAATTGACAGATATCTAACAAGCATTCTTTTTGGCTTTGATCGAGCAGTTCCAATCAAAATTTGCGGAAACAACCACTCTTCTGCAAGATAGCAATATAGTTTTTTTTTCAATGTAGAAGACTCTGGCACGTGTAAAGAAATGGCGACAACAGATTATAAAACCTGTTTTCTGCTCCAAATCTCAGGGTTAGAAGAACAAATGTAAATGGGCATTCATGAAAATATGCCATTCATTCTATTTTTAGCTTCCACACCTAGAACTTGATTTTCATCTTCTTGAAACCAAGTGACAGTTATGTTATTTCAATTCGATTAGCGATTTTTGCCTGAAAGCATTTCTTGCTGCACTAGCCTATTATCACTTTAAATGTAGGACAGTTGGGTAAATTATTATAAGTCTACAAACTTTATGTGACTTATTACAAATTATGTAATGGAACAATGATTCCAAATACATCAAAATTGTATCACATCACATGATCCCAATTCGTCATCAAATCATTATTTTGGGTTTTGAATTTTCAAGGCACTCAGTTGCAGAACAAACCCCACATAGGTCAGGTTTTGTGGAGAAGATGTACTCCTCTTGTTTTTGTGTGCTTCAAAATATGCTTACTTGCTAAGTTGGGTTGAGGTACAATCTGCAGGTAGGTATTTGGTGAGCACAGAACACAAATTGGAGAAAATTGGGAAAAATAGTTCACTCAATTCACTCCAATTCTGATTTTTATACAGGGTGTAAACAAATGCGAGGGGCTTAGGGAGATTATTCCTCGATGAAAATAAGCAGGGGTGGTTCCTATAAATTTTTTTCGAAATCAACCTCCCTTCCAAGATATAGCCTTTGGAAGGCGAGGACGAGTTGACAGTTTTTAAATTTTTTTACGGGTTCTAAAAAACACTGAGTCATAAAACTATACATAATATGAAGCAGTAAGTAGGTGTTACTCACACAATTTTTTTAGATTTCATTACTTTAATTTTAGGGGTTGAAAATAACAACCCCTTATGATTTTTCTTCAAAAATTGTCAACTCGCCATCGCCTTCCAAAGGCTGTATCTTGGAAGAGTGGTCGATTTAGAAAAAAATTGATAGGAACTACCGCTGCTTATTTTCATCGAGGAATCATCTCCCTAAGTCCTTCGCATTAGTTTACAGACAGCCTGTATATATGTTGCGTGCAATATAATTGTAGAATAAGATTAAACACTGCCAGACACTCTTGTGAGCTCTTGAGAAGTCAATTGAGCTTTACTCATTTCGCTTTTATTTGTTCCTAACATTTTCTGCTGGTTTCGATTTTCAGAAAATGAGCTCCTTTCAGGCGCAGTGGTATCTTACTCCACTATTCTGATGCACTGCTTCCGGCAAGAGTGGGGTTTTCTTACTAAGACTTGAACTATCCAAATGCGCAATGAGATCTACATTGTTAAGATTACAAATAATAAAAAAAATACAATCTTAGTATAGTTTTAGAGAACCAGATATTTGAAAGGCTGTAGCAACCCTGGAATTATCTAACCAGATATATGAACGTCCTATTGTTACTCAATCCTATTGATAGTGTCTTTTCTTGTTTCAGTCAAAACTGCTGAAAAACAAGTCGAAGTTATTCCAAAGCTAGAAGTTGAGGAATCGATTGAAATAATTGCAGAACAACCTGAGATCGCAGATGATTGTAGTGGCGATATGGAATTATCCGATACCGAATCTCAAACTCAACCTATCTTTACTGTTCAAAGCGAGGAAGTTTTTTCAGATGCTTTCACCAAATCATCATCAGAACAAAATACGTTAGACTTGGAATTTTGCAAATCTGAAGATAGGAATGTGGATGAAGAAATACAGGCATCGATTCAACGAGTAATTGAACAAACATCGACTGACGATGATACGCAAGATGCTTTGTTACAAGTAACATTGCCAGTAACAACTTATCAAGTTATTAAACATGAACAGGCGAAGTCCCCTCTTATATCACCAAAAGTGGTGAATGTTATTGAAGAAACAGTTAGTACTGAGAAAAATATTGAAATTGTAGAAAAATCTGCGTTTAGTATGATTAAACAGCTAACTCCAGTTGTACACAGTATTGTAAAAGAGAGTTCTAACACGACCGAAATTGTGGGCAATCTTGTAGTTAGTACTTCCCCTATTCCTATTCAATTGGAGGATGATATTGAACTGAAAGCAGCTGAAATATCTTTATCGCAAAATCTTGAGGATTCCAAGGATATAGAAATGATAATAGTTGAAGATGAAGTTAAGGACGAAATAAAAATAGAAAAAATCGACGATGACAAAATTGAGGTGGTTGATGTTCATCAAGAAATCACTGAGAGCTGCAGTATCGAACCAGATGTGAGTTGTAAATTGGCGATTGTTCTCGAAGCATTCATTTTATTTCCTTTTCAGCATTTGATAGTGATTGAAAATGACCAGGAGACCATTGAAATCAAGGTGGACACTGAAGAATCAGAAACTGCGGATGATTCTCAAAACCTTATTGTAGTGTCTCCTAAAGAGGAGGTTATACCAGAATCTAAAAAGAGAAGGAAGGTTATCAGCCGGCCGTTTATTGAATCTGATACCGACTCCACGGATTCAGACAACCTTATCATAGCTCGATCGGATGACGAGTCACAGTCTAACTCTACTCTAGAGAAGGTCAGTTGAATTCGTTTATATCTAAATAATACTTTTTCTAGTCCAGGTTTGCAACCCGCTGCGGATCTACTTAGTATATACCGGACTTTTCCTCATTCGTTTTCGTTCACGCTTGAGACCAGTGGCACCTCGTTACGGACGGCAGGGTCTGCAGTGCCGACCCTAAAAATAGAAATCGAATTTCTACTTTAGTTGACTTCAGACTGAGGCCTGGTTGTACTTTTCGAATTCGAGCCGAGTTCAACCAGTCAGAATTGTACGGAATTGTCAAAGTTGAGCTGGGTTCAAACTTAAAATCATCTTGAACTTGAACTGTAAAACAGGGTTTCAAACTATTTATTACTTTTTTTTCCTTTTTTCATAATATACGATAATGTTCAGAGTAAAAAGGTATTGAGTTGCGGGGGATTATTCTAACCCTCTGAAAGCAATATAATACAGGTTTTTCCATACTCTACTTTTAATTTAGCACTTGGTTGGCCTTGGAAATTTTACACATTCCACTCTGTATAGTACGAAAATTCGGGGTTATGTCGCTTGTCAAAACAATTTTGGGTTTTAAATCGCTATGTTGTACGTTCTACGTAAAAGTATCAGTAATTACGTATTTTCTTCTAAAAATGAATTAATTCCAAAATATGTTATTAACATAACTAATGTTGATACAACTCTCGATACAACTGGTTGAAGAGATTCCTTATCTAGATATTTGCATTGAAAGTACAAGAAATCAGTCTTCAAATATATTTATTTCCGTAATAGGTGAAAATTTATTTAGGGACAATAATATGCAGTTGCTTGAGAAGAGTTAATGTGGGTTATCTTCTTTGGATAAAGTTTGAATACGTTACATCGGTTTTTGACGAAAAGAAAAAGCATTTTTCTAAATCCAAGTTTCGTCAAGAAGCACAAATCAATCAATTTTCATCCAAAGATTTATATTTCAGAAATTTTCGCAGGAAAATTATTTTGGCTGCAACGACATGCTTCTGTTCACATGAACTTGGAAACGTAGTGTTGACATTAGCGACATTTCATTAGTGCCAACCTTCCTCCGTTCTAGTTAAAATTATTTCATGACCAACCCAGTGCTAAAATAAAAGTGAATTCAGTTTATATATTTGTATAATCTTCATGACAGATGGTGGCTGCTAAATATTTGTTGCTCATGAAAGTTATACTTATATTTTGTTCGACTTTTTGATTATATTTTTGAATATTGAGTGAATACGACTAATCGAGTTGCTCCGTAATATCATTTTCTAAATATGCTAATTTCATTCGTTTGTGCAGTTTTCGAATTCCCAATTTAAAAAAAATGTAATATAACGAATTTATACGGCGAAAATTCTTCACGTTAGGACAAATTCAAATGGGTTTATAAATCTGCATAAATTACACTGGTCAACAACGGTTCTCCCACTCAAGTGATTTTCATTGTTTTTGTTGCCTATCCCTCATCATTACCCCAAAAATAATAATATTTATGTTCGGTTAGCGCCCGTTATCGAAATAAATGACTTTCGAGTATTCTTCATAGTTACATTTTGTTCATTGCGAGAATTTATAGAAAAAGCAAAACTTTGAAACCTTCCTGCCTGAGGAGCGATGTTGCTCCCAAACTCTCTCTCTCACTCTTTTATTCAAGAGCTGGCAACCCCTATTTGAGACAACTTTTGCGTAGACAACCCTATACAATAAAAACACGAAATGATGCCTTTAACACCTGGCTGCTTAGTGATTGCAGCAGCAAACCAAACTTTAATTTCCGACTTTATTGACTTAACACTAAATTAATGAGACGAATATGACCGCCAATCAAATCTGATTGCGCACCTACCTGTAAATTATTCTTCCCGATACACCAGAGTAGGTATATTGCTGCTTCCAGAGAGAGGTTATCATACAATCCCGAGGGTGTGGACTGTATCTGGTATCTGGCTTGGTTAGGGATGGCACTGATTACTGAATGATTTCTCTCAAGTAACTCTTGCAAAATTCGCAGCTTCGAAACTTCGTATAGAGAGCAGTACGCAGAATGAAAGATTGTCTTCGCGGTAGGTGCTATATGGAAACACTTTGAACATTGAACTCTAAAAGAACTGTAAGGTCCTCTTAGGTACGGAAATACGACGAAAAGTGTGTCCAACTGAGACGGAAGATGTAGAGCAACCCATCTCTTTCTAATGGTTCGGCAACCAATCGAATAACCGCATCAGACGTCGGATACAGCAGTCGTCTTACTTCAACGCCCCGAGTTGTTTTTGTTTACATCATTATAAACTAATTGACAAAGCGCAGAGAGAGATAGATTGCTCTACGTCTTCCCTTTCAGTCTTCCTCAGTTTGCCTGCATCGAGATGCCATTCCAGTTCTTGTAGAGTTCAATGACTTTGAATGACGAGATATACTATTCAAACAAAACTGTCAAAAATTGGAGGGGGCAAAAACAGTTATGCTAATTTCATACATTAGAAGCTCTTCGGCTCTCCTTCTGTAAGGTGTTTGTGTACAGTGAAAATTAAGCCGGTTTAAGTGGTTGCAGTTAAAAGGTAATAAAGTGAAGTGGGGTAAGTGTGCTAGCGAGATTAAACCACTTAAGTTCTAGTAGGCGAACTGCGACATCTGGAAAATTTTAATTAAAGTGTTGAAATTCTTTGAAAAACAGAAACTGCGATATCAGTAATTTCAAGATATCTACGTCGCTGTTTAACATGTCATCACATGTTTACGTTGCATCGTCAATTTGAGTGACTACATGCATGCTGATATCCTGTTGAAACACTGTTTTTGTATCTGGTTTCATGCGTTTTGGATTATAACAAATATAGTATTCATACATACATTTTGAGAATGTTCATCCGTTAAAAATAACTTTTTATATGCTAAACACCCCCCCCCCCCAAAAAAAGGGTAAAAGTGGCATGTGGTGTGTAGTGAATACTTCTAGTAGGTGCGTAGTATGCGTAGTATAATTTTTTAAACTTCTCTTCAGTGTTTAAGGCTATTACTTGTTATTCAATAGTTAGTTTCACGTTTTTTTATGTCGATTTAACGTTAATGAACATTTTAAAGTAGATTTTTTAAATTTTTGATTAATTTTGGCACACACATTTTGGAAAAATGTTTTACTGTCGTCTTACCTTACATTGATTATGAATCGTGAATATGGAGAAAATTGTGGGGTAAGTGTGTATAGAAGCGCGAAAAATAATTCGTGTAGTTTTTAATCTTCGTGAGTTACTAGATTTTGCTGAACACTTACACAACTTGTCATTAATTTTTTTATTAATTATTTATTTCATGATTTACGTTTGGTTCCCATGTGAAATTTGTTATTAAAAAAACATGGTTTTATACAAGGTGTACCAAGTTCGAGGGCCTTTCAGACGTTTCTGGAGAACTGGACTTCTTGAAATCTGAAAATTTGGATCATGATATTGTTCGACATTATCAACTGAGCTGAAATCGAGGCTAAAATATTCTTGAAGCCTTAGCACTTTCAGTTATACGGGGAATAAACGTAATTTTTCCAAAAAAAATTTTTTTTTACTTTTTCTTTCCTGATATGATTTGAACAGAAATATATTCGAAATTGAATACTCTATCATATCAGAAACGAAAAAATCGAAAAAAAAATTTTTTTGGAACATTTATTTCCAATCCTTGTATAACTGAAAGTGCTCACGCTTCAAGAATATTTTAGCTCAGTAGATAATGTCGAACAATATCATAATCCCAATTTTCAGATTTCAAATAGGTCCAATTCTCCAGAAACGTCTAATAGGCCCTCGAACTTGGTACAGTTTATGGTCTGCGGATAATCGAATAAAACTTTTCGACCCTTCCTGTCAGACGTTTCAATCTGTGGCCGTCAAACCAACCGATTTGAATGAATAATTTAATGATGATTAGCGAAAACTGTATATTCCCAGCACTCGATTTTTTCTTAGCACTCTTAGCTCTCTTAGCAAGTCAAAAAGACTTGCCCTCTTCCGTCCAAAAGAATTCAGAATATCGCTGTTTATTAGAAAGTGCGAGTTGGAGTTATCCCTCTCCTATTTAATCCTGTCATAAATCAGGTAGAAATTCTTAACTTTCCGTTTTAAAGTACCCTTTCTACAAAGCTTGTATTCTTAGAATGGTAACTGAAATATTCAAATATCTATGAGAATATTGGCGGAGTACAAAAATACATTGTAATACGCACCTTTCGCATTGCCTTCTTCCAAGAAATCCTGCAACGTTGCATTTTGGCCATTCCCAAAAATGTCGCATGGAATTGAGGTAAACACTTCTTTATTGGCTCAGTAATGTGTAAGTTGAAATCGTGGCGAGCTCTAGAAATGTTATGTTTATGTATGTCGTTTTATGATTTTTTATTGATTTACTATATTAAATGTATTTTGCTTTTGAGTATCTTATTTTGCGGTTTAATTTTCAGCCAATTATCATTGATCGGTTGAAAAAGAATATTTTATTTTTCCTCTTGTGGATGCACTTTTTTCGACAAAGATTTGGGTTTTTCGAGAACTTTAAAACAACAAAAATTCGGTATAATAACTTTGGAAGCTGAAACTTGAAAACGGTTTTTGAAGTAGGGTATCCAATATAAGTTAGTCTATGACTTCAACGCTAATTGAAACTAAAAAGTTTTATTAATTCTTGAAATACAATGTTTGCCATTTATTCTTTGAAAATAATATCTCCAATGTGGACACCTCTTGCGTTTCTGCAGTACCTGATTCTAGTAGATTGTAGACCTGTGCTGTCACAAAGCCCAATTGTAGGTGTCCAATCACAGGTTCTTGATGAGCCAATTTATCGTCCGTTTATTTCAGTATCCAATTGGCAGTTCGGCGCATGGCATGATCTTGTGGCAAAAGTGAATGTAGTAAAGTTAGTCTTTGACTCGAAAAAATATTTAAACTGAAGATTTTTGAGGTCATAAGAAAAAAAATTTCCAGACCAGTTTTTCCGAATCGGCTACATTCAAAAGATACAGGCTGCTTTTTATTTCTAATTTACAAACGGTTTTATCGAATGGAATGAATTTGGTAATATAGTTTTTTATTTATTTGATGAGTCTTTTTCGATAAAGATATCATCCACGTCTTCTAGTTTTCTCATTATTACCATTACGTACCATAAAAATACCAAAAATTCTAAAAATCCAACTCTTGAAACTAAGTTGCATGCTATTCAATGAATATATTTTCGTTTTGTAAAATAAAAGTATTCCTCATATTTTCTCGTATAATGCGCCGTTTTCCAGTAATTTGATGTTCAAAAATGAAAAAAATCTGTAATATTCGGAACACTGGGTACTTTGGCTGAATGCAACTCTGTGTAAAAGATTCACACATGTGTAGTGTCATAGCTAGGTATTCTGAAGGTAATTTTGTTTCTCCAAGAGTGGCATAGCTCATTATGAAAACTTAAAATGGCTATATCTTTTTATCAGGGCCGAATCGGAAAAAATGGAATAGGAAAAAAGTGTTTCTTTTGATCTTTAGAATGAATGTACTTTTTAAATATTTGTACAATTCAAAGACTCGCCCTGTAGTCTCCATTCACTTTTACAAAAGTACACGGTTGGCCATGAAAATTTGACACATTTCACACTGTACAGTACAAAAATGTGAGGATATGACGCTTGTCAAATCATTAAATTATGAAAATGGAATATCAAGATAACTTATTATCTTTCTTGAAATTTTTATTCCCTTGTTTCAGTCCCTCATTTCTTAGCATCGATATCTCTACTATTATGTAGGCCACTAAAAAAAAGTTCTCTTTAAAAAATATATATACAATCCGATGTATTGGAATTACAAAGATCTGCTTATCAGCAGGCTCATTCGGTTTAATTGGAAATTTGTCTGAGTGGCCTAAGCAGCCGTAGTTAAAGGAAAAAGAAGAAATCAACGCTATGTTATCGTTATCCGTTCTAAGTACAAGTCTCAGTAATTACTTATTTTATCACAATGTAAAATTATTTTAAAAAATATGAGTTATGATGAACATAATTAACGTTGAAACTAATTGAAGGGATTCCAAATCTAGTTATCTGCATGTAAATAAGAGATTGATTTTTAAATATATTTGTTTCTGCTATGGAAGAAAATTAAATTACCTGGAAGTTAAACTGTACAATAATATCTCGTATTATGTCACGTGTCGTGGTTTAAAAATTTTGTGAAAATCATATAAGCTGTTTCAAGTTCAACTATCAGTTAATATTACTCCTAAATCATTGAGGGATCTGACACTCTGCAAAGTCTGATCATTAATAACGTAATCAGGATCCGGATTAAGGGCACCAGGCTCTACACACTTTAATGCGTATAGGGGAAGTTGCCAGTCGATGATACATCTTATCACTGCGTCTAGGTCGCTTTGCAATGTGGGTTGTAGAGATGAGCGGTTAAAGAGTTTAGCTTGGAATACACTGTCTGATTGTATATCATATTTCAAATCACTAGGAATAGAGTATAAAAGAGATAGAAAGGGACCGACGGCCGATCCTTGGGGTACTCCGCTCAGTACTGGTCCCTCAGTTGAATATGATTTTCTCATATAGATTCAAAATCTATCCATTACTGCTCTTTATTGATTTTTATTACAGTTTGAATCTTCTACCCACTTCAGAATCGAGTATTAAGAATTTTCAGTTCACAATGTTTATCTATTTCAGGAAATGAAGGATAATTGGGACAGCAATATGTCGACAACAGAAGTGCCTACCAATACGACGGATGATTCACAGACAGAAGACCAAAGGAACTTCAAATTCGAGGAATCGGTAGAAACCGAGAATAAACAAGAAAAACAGAACGAAGAGGCCGAAACTAAAAGCATTTCAGAACATGTTGATATCGAGGATGAACAAAAACAAGAAAATGATTCACAGCTTCATTCAATGTTATTGTGCGAAGAAACTATTCCAAGAAGTCCTGCACCTCCGACTGAGACAAATGGTATGTTATTCTTCAGTATTATTCGTTTTTTTAATTATTATTGGTTTTCTGAATATCTCCCCTATTTCAATAATATTCGAAATGCATATTTTTTTTCATGATACAAGTGTGAGAACTAAGCTAATATATATTTATTTGATGTATATTGTTGTGAATCAATGATATTGTTGAAATCATAAATGGAATAAGGTAGGTGAATAAAGAACGAAATTAAATCGAACTATTAAATCACAATCATTTGAAGTATTAACAGAAATACGATTTTGTCGTGAAAGTCGACCATAGTTTTGTTCTAATTTGAACTCGTCAGAGCAACCGATGAAAATGGAATCAACTCCCTCGATGTCAGTACTCGGTATGGTCTAAGATGTCTAAAACTCTGGTGTATTCACTGATTCGATTTTGTTTTTAATTTCGTGGGGATATGGGATCAGTTTCGTTTTTTCCACTGTAGGTAGCGCTGATTAGAATTTGACAGAATTTTGACAATATCAATTGATATTTGAAAATTTTAATACTTCCCTACGACATACGAATATGTTGTATTTATAAGCAATTATTGGTGTGTAAAAATGTATTTGTTTCGAGAAAGAGGTGTAGAACATTCATTTATTCATCATGTCGTTCAGTAAGTTCAGTTTTCTATATGGACAATCAAGAACTACACAACTACAGCTAAGAATTCGGTATTGTTGGAATTTGAGGCAGAACCAAATCAGATGAACGAACATTTGGGACGGATATAGCTAAGTTTTATTGCAACTTCATCAATATTTCAAAGAAACTATTGGAAATACGTAATGTGAATTGTGGGCATGTAGTGAGAAACAGAAATACATAAATCTATTCAAGTCTGTCCTTCAAATATTCTGCATGAGTAGATATAGTGAATATTCCCTTTCCGTCAACTGAATATATTGGATATTTGACCAATCAACTGTGTTGAAGCAAATGACATGGTGGCCCGATTCGCTGAAATGCTGATGCATACAAAAAGTTATAAGTGCACACACCAGTATTTTAGACATATTAGTATGGTCAAATAATACACCCTACCTGGAAGCATAGTCAACGCTTCCACTACCAATGCCTTCAAGAATGTTTTTGATCGACTATAGGTCCCGTCTGTTTCTCAGTATAGTGTAATCTACACTGCACCTTAAATCAGCTGATTTTCGGTGTAATTGCGAAAACGAATGAAAAAAACACTGACGTTAGGTTGTCACGCTCATAGACTAATAATTCGAATTCGAAATATGGTTACGTTTCTCAGAAGATGTGTTACTTTTTCATCCTCTTGTAAAGTGATGAACTTATCGCAAATTTTAAATTTAATCGTATCCATTTTGAAGTAGATTACTGTGACGTCCGTGACATTAATTTCAAATTTTGCATTTCACATCACATAACACTAATATTACACCTCCTTTTGACTAGGTGTAGATGAACTACACCTCCTCTACACTGGTGTAAATCCAATCAGCAAACGAATACTAAAATCGAGTGTAAATTACACCGAGTGTAGAAAAGTGCTACACTTTCTATGCAAACGAAAGGACCTTGTGAGTGTGGTTTATTTAATTGTGATTTGTTTTGTTCTGTTGATTTATCATGTGGATGTAATCATTTTTCATTTATTTACTTCGGTCAACTTTTTTATGTAGAATTGATTATTTATAGGTTTATACCTCTACTCTAACTATATTCATAATAAAAATAATAAGAAACTACATGAAATATATCGCCAAGGATGCCTCAGTGGTGGATGATAGCTGTCGTTATTGCTGTGCAACACATGAAACTATCCAGCACATCAACGGTGGATGTCAGAAGTTCGCGGGCACGGAGTACAAAAACAGATATGATGCCGTTCCCAAGATTATTCACCAAGAATTGGCACTAAAACACCAAATTCTAAGTTCGAAAAAGGTTCCTTATTACAATCACCATCCGGATGCTGTATTGGAAAATGAACATCACAAGCTCTACTGGGATCGCACGATTCTCACAGACCAGAAAATAACCCACAATAGACCAGACCTCCTATTGCTCAATAAGGATGAGGACAGATCACTATTCATCGATGTGGCGATTCCATATAATAACAATCTTCTAGATGAAAAATTTCAAAGTACAGAGATCTCGAGGAACAAACCAGGAGACAGTGGAAGCTGAAAGAATTCAAGACCATCCCTATTGTCATATCATCTACATGCTATCAGACAGAAATATTTTAACGTGGTTAGTTTGGAGTGCCGAAGGGCTGTGACTGATGTGTTGATGCTTCAGAAACTTTTGGGTGGCTCGTTGGAGCCGGGATTTCTTCTTGAAGGTGTCGTTTTTTATACCCCCCGTGTTTCCTTTAGGAAGCATCAATTATTTTACCTCCCTAGAAGAAATACCGTGGCTGCTCAAAATTCTCCTCTTTATAGAATGCAGGGGAACGCTTCCAGGCTCGGGGAGATATGTGACATATTTTTCGACAGTTCCAGAACGGTTAAGAGTAAAATGTTGGAGGAATATTTCAATCAACTCTAGTTTCGTTGCTTTATTCGGGGAGTTTTAGATTTCATTTATTTGTATTTTTTATTCTCGTCACTTGATGGTGTCTATGGGCGGAAATGATGGGTTTTGTAATTAAATTTTTTTGTTTTTTTTTCCATATTTAAATATAGCTCTAAATAAAATTTTTTTTCATGTATACAGATTAATTGTATTTTTGAAATAATTCTATGTTTATAATGCACTTTATAAGTTACATTGTGGATACCTTTTTGGGTGTGAAAATCACCTGTGTGTATTCCTAATCTATAAATAAATAAATAAATAAATAAATAAATAAATAAATAAATAAATAAATGCCTGATACCTAAGAAACTACCAGAGAACTTGAGGAAACTTCAGTTCGACGACTGAACGACGCCTTCTGGCGGTACTGCTGGGAACGGCGAGAACTGTACGCAAGTACATGGGAAATTCAGAGGAACACCGTCTGCTCCGACAGCATTCGATTCCATACCCCACGAATGGCTCTTGATTATTTCCAAGGAGACTCGCTGAGCCCTCTGTGGTTCTGCATTGCCCTGAACCCCTTGTCTCATAGATTGAATTCTACAGACAACGGATTTGCCATCGAAAGCGGCAGTAGAACTGTGATGAAACTGAATCATCTCTTTTACATGGATGATTTGAAACTTTTTGCATCTACTGAAAAACAAATGCATCAGATGCTGAAAATGCTAGCAGAGTTCTCTGAAGATATAAAAATGGAAAAATGTCGTCTTCTCAATATGACGCGAGACAAGATAGAAGACGGCACATTGTAACTCAAGGAAGGTGCAGAAATCGAAGTATTCCAAGAGGGAGACACGTACAAGTATCTAGGGATTAAACAGGCTAAAAGGATCAATCAGAGCCAGATGAAGAAAGAATTAGCTGAGGAGTTCACTAGAAGACTGAAAAGGATAATGAAGACTGGTCTAAACAGCAATAATCTGATCGAAGCGATTACTTTTGATCAGTACTGAACTACTCATTCGGTATCATCACTTGGACCACCACCGATTAAGCAGCCCTACAGAAAAAAATAAGGACGATGCTGACAAAACGCAATAAACATCACCTCAAAAGCTCAATAGAACGAGCAGAGTTACCACGACATCTTGGGAGTCGAGGAACTATTGATTTGTCCAATAGGGAGATTGAAGGACTTCTAGAATATTTCCTGAACAAGGCTGCTTCATCAAGACTTCATCAAGCAGTTTGTCATGCCGATAATTCTACCCCATTAAAGCTGCAACAGGATCACATGAAAATCGTCGGAAACTCGAATTGGACGAAACCTTCTATAGAGTGATGCAGAAAGCGTTAGTGCTGGAGACGGTAAGAACGTACGCAAGTTCCGGGAAAATGCAGAACATGAAAGAGAATACCATCCACTTCGACAAGAGATGCGGAGAGTTCAAGAACCCAACGAACACCAGGGACAAGGACCGATCCACATTAGGAGGCCGAGGAGCACGACCATAAGCCCGAAAACCGAGAAAGGGCTTCAACAGAGTTTAGTCCTTTTGATATCTGAGATATCTGGAATAAGTGAATGGAGTGTGAAAGCCGCAAGGCTAAAGTCATGTAACTGATCAAAACAAAAGTATTGCGCTTGATTCATAACCGGAACGAAATTCCTTTTCGAAGTGATAGTTTGCAGCCTGCAAGCAATCTTGACGATTTCGACTTTTGTGCTAGACTTGAATTTCATCACGAATGGTTACAGAAAACGCCATCTGCCTAGCTTCCTTGCCGGAGTGCACTTCGGCCAACGAATTTATGACGAATGCAGCTTGATCGTGAAATTTTTTCATAATAATGAGTTATGAATCATATCTTCATCCCCCGAAAAAGTTCAAAATGTCCTGGTGAATTCAATAATCAGCGAAACTCAAAACACGCAGCGCATGTACGCGCTAAACAAAACAACAAAAAATTAAAAAACCTCATCTGAGCTTTCAAATGCTGTTTAATTCTTCCATAAGCCACAGGTTTTTTGTGAAGAGGTGAAGCGGGGATCAGCGTGGGTGTTCGTAATCAGTGCAGATGAAATCAGCCCAAAGTTACCCAAATAAGTTGACAATAACGCTCGGTTCAGGATTAAACCAAAATTTAAGTTGATCCTAGATTAACCTGACAGAATTGAACGAAAATGTCAAAATAAATCTAGGATCAACATCAATTCCGAACCGAGCAACCGGGCCTTTGTAAACGTACCGCAATATTTAATCTATTGGTTCACTAGACCTGCTCAAACTGCGGTCTTAGCCGACTGCGCCACAAAATATATGAAATTATTACGGGATATATTTGTCCACAAGCAGAAGGCTGTTGAAAAAAGTTTCAACACTAACGACAGTTAAATTTTTTACTATGGTATTATTTTGATGAAAAAATGGTTCTTCTGCAACAGCTCTGCAAAAAAATTCTTTATCTCAGAAACTATTCGCAAGAGGACTCAGATTTTGCACGAATTCTCCAAAAGTTATTTTATAGCAAACTACGAATATATACAAAGGAAATGTATTTCAGACCCAAGAACTAGTTTTCAACTTGATAGGATCCCTATTTTTGGAAAGATTGGGAAAATAAATTTTTGGGGAGCTAAGCAGCGTTCGCGAGTTCGGCGAACCGCATAGTTATGAATTTGAACAAACACGTAAAAGCCCCCATCTTCACCTCAATGCCTTCTTTATTTTCTCTATCTACCACCGTTCAAAATCTATAGTTCATTCTCATCGAAAACGGATTATCGTTACAATCATCTTTTACACTGATGAACATATTTCTCAATGAAACCTTTTTTTTCAGTTGAAGAACCTGTGCGACGCAGTAAATCTGCATTGGAAATGCCGTTTGCCAGTGTACCAGGAAGCAGCAATAACAAAAGTATGCTCTTAAATCCAAATCCTGCGAAGTTACACCAACAAACAACTTTGATGATGCAGATTGAAACTGAGAATGAAGGCAACGCTTCACCTCTCAGTTCTGCGGAAAGCACGCTCAGCAATTTGTCTCCGAGGGGGTAAGTGACATATTTTTCTTGAGTCCTGCTGGAGGAGGTACTTTTGCCAGAATTCATTGATTGTCTGCATGCCGTTAATTTTTCAGCTCGAATTCATACTCGGACAAAAAAACTATCTTCCTAATTTTTCTAACCTGGAAAACTCTACATATACATATTTAAAAAGGAAATCGTGTTCTTCTGAAAATAATACACAAATTGCTTCAATATCCTTTACTTTCAACAAATAGTTAAAATGCACAGTGCTCAAATTGTTTTACTTGTTTGAAGTTGCTTATAACTACATTGCATTATTTGTACAGGGTATCCCAAATTATTACTATTATTATTATTATTGAACCAGGTTACAGAGTTGAGGTACATTTATAACCTATAAACTCTAACTTACAAGTAATGAAAAAAAAAAAATGCTTGATTTTGGCTGTTTCTGGTACTTCTAGACTAGATAGGCAAAAACGTTGAAAGGTGTCCTGGGCTCGATTTTCGTGAAAAGTCCATTAGTGAAAACCGTTTCATGATATCTTCATTTGTTTTGAAGATATAACCAAATTTTGATATTTCATCGATTTCGAAATTTTTTTTTTTATTATAATAGTTGTTACAAGCAATCGGAAAAGAACATTCTATAAGCTCATTTGATGGCTTCAGAGCAGAACGCTCCTAAGTGTCATGATGAGGTCCTGTCCAGTGACAATTCCTCTTCAAGTCTCCTTCAAATCTGCTGGCCATTTTCTTTTAAGTCGCCGATCGCTCTGCAATTGAGTCAGTGGTTGTAGCAAAGTGTTTGTGTGGCTCTCAAGCTTTGCGTGATGTTTGGTGCTGTTTTCTGTTATGACGCTCTTTACATACGGTATCTTCAGGTCTTCGTGTAGGGTTTGATTTGTAACGTACCACGGGATTGGTTATCATTCTGAGGATTTTAGATTGGCTTCTTTGGATGATAGACATGTTCGAATTGCTGGTACATCCCCAGATCTCTATTCCGTAGGTCCAGATAGTTTTATAGATGAGAATTTTATTTTCCAGTGATAGTTTTGACCTCCTACCAATGAGCCAGTGTAGTTCCTTAACTTTCAGATCTATTTGTTTTCTTTTTTTGACTACATGCTCCTTCCAGGTAAGCTTTTTATCCATGTGTAATCCGAGGTATTTCACTGTAGGGGATTCTGGTATCTGGACGTTGTTAATTTTTACTGGTGGACACTGGCCTTTTCTCAGTGTGAAATTGACTTGTACAGATTTGGTCTCGTTGATCTTTATTCTCCATTTATGCAGCCATTCTTGCACGAATGCATTCTTTTTTTGATTTTGTAGTATTCGAAAAAAAATTAGCTTTTCAAAAATATATATATGTCGATATATTACTCACATCTTCTAGGAAAAATCAGCATAAAAGTGAAATAATCACTAACTGTTGAGTATCTCATACATTTTTCTATGAACAGACATCGAATACTTCAATACATTAGTCGATAGAGTTCTATGAAATCATAAACCACAAAATAAACATGTTACAGTCAATTCGAATAAAAATCGAGCAAAATTTTTATAATTAATTTTAATAATATAAGTCATAAAAAGTTCTCGAATTGAGCACCATTTTTCTCTAAACAAATTCGACTTCTTTTTCTAACAGAACTCACCGTATTGAACAGAACAACGCGGGATATGTCTCCAATGGAGTTCCTGACTCTCTGCTCTAAAGCTGTCCTATTAACGACTGGAGCCTTGAAAATTTTATTCTTAATATATCCCCATACAAAAAAATCCAAAGGATTGAGATCTGGTGATCTTGCCGGCCAGGCAATGGGACCATGCGTGCCCATCCACTGATTCCCGAATAAAGTATTCAATTTTATTTTACTTCGTTGCGAATTATGGCCAGTGCGCCATCCTGCTGATAAAAAAGCAACCTCGATTCACTTAGAGGAATATTGTCAATATACTCCTGCAGAATCTGCATTTTGGCCACACTCAATGAAGCAAACTAACATATAATATTTTTCAAAATGTTCATACATTCTTGAAAATCAATTATTTCTACGTAGTCAGCAAACATCAAAATATTGATAAATGATTTATTTTGTGACTTCATATCGTTTTGCTATGAAAGATTGACTATATCTATGGCAACGCTTCCTTTCGTAAATAACCTAGAGCAAAAACTTTATGAAAATTGCTTCATTCATAGAATAATGTATGAGATACTCAACAGTTAGTGATTATTTCACTTTTATGCTGATTTTCCCTAGAAGATGTGAGTAATATATCGACATATATATTTTTGAAAATCTAATTTAATAAAGTTGGTAATGACAGTCCTATAAATATGGGACTGCAAATGCTTCGTATTCGAGATACCTACAGGTTTTAATTTGAAATTTAAATTGTTCATTAAATTATTACCCCCCCTCAGAAATTCAGTCTAGGACCGCCCTAGGTTCAACGAAGAAGAATTTGAATGGAACTGAATACAACCTTTGAGTACTCAACTCATGATGTTGATCAACGGTGAATTTTTGCGAGATTATGTGTTGATGTCCTGTTAAACCACCGGTAACGGTATGGTTATTCCCACCATTAAGGCGGAAACGCATTATTAAAACGCGACGCGACCCGATGAAACGTAATGCGTGCTGAGTCGAATCAAATGTATTGTTTTCTATAGACCAGAATCATACTATGAACACCCGACGCGACGCCACTCGCGTACAATTCACCCGTTCCAGACGCGTCAGCTCGCGTCGCGTGTTAATAATGTGTTTCCGACTTTATTCCTTCTCACTAAAATGTTAAACCCAACCCATTGAGTTGGGGAAGTTACGATGAGCAATGGATTCAAGTATTAGCAGCCCATAAATTATATTTTTTCAATACATATAATAAAAATTAAATTTTTTCGAAGTGAATCGTCATGGAAAATAGTTTCCAGAACAAATATGTGAGAATTATTTTCGCCAGGAAATTCCAACTGACTGAAATTATTTATCAAAATCCAATGTAAGTCCTCATTTTTCGTGGTCACGAAGTGCCACACCGAGCATCGATCTTTCCATCTTACGTTCTGTAATTATAAGCTTCTTAGTTCATGTGACCGTTAAGGTTAAAGTTTCGGCGCCGTAGGTCATAACCGGCAAAATGCACTGGTCAAAAACCCTTCGCTTCAGAAAAACTGGAATATTACTCTTAAACACACTCCCAAGTCTGTCATACGTAGCCCAAGAGAGCGTTATTCTTCTGCGCTTCGCGGATTTTGCAACATCCCTTTATTAATTCTTGGAGGATATCCCTCCAAGTGTGAGGTTATCATTATGAATACGAAAAAAAAAAGAAATGCTCATACTCGTACCTTTTATTACAACTCAAAACCTTATACTTACAAAGATATCCTTGTTTTATGAATATGCCTTGCCGCTCGGCAAAGCCGCTGTGTATGTGGATGCATTGTCGGCTTGTGCCAACGTAACAGCTTTACATGCCATTTATATCGCCTATTATGCTTCGCTCCTACCAGTTCAAGTTCAAATTACTTTTTCATTCTGTGATATGTCGTTCTTCGACTTTTCCTGAAAGAGAAGACTTTATTTTGAAATATTTGCATTTATCCTCCTTTTTTTGAAATGATATGTTATATGAAAAAACAAATTTAAGTTGGGGGAATATCACAAAATACAATATACAATTATATGAGTAACAACAATAGACAAAACTCATTTTACATTTTCTGCCTGTTAACAACCATAAATTGCAGACTATAATAAAAAATCTAATATATTCTAATAATTGAACTATTTTACTTAAATTCGACGTTGCCAAACTGACTTTCAGTTAAATTGAACGTTAGAAATACATTTTGTATTTCTAGTTGTTAACTGCTTTGTCCTACGCCAAACTAATTCATTCTATGTGCAACCAGGATAATGTTCGCCTAAAATAAACTAATATATTGTGAAGTTTTCAGGCCAATCCCGATTTCTAATGTATAAGTTACCATTATAATATTACCTCTGAATTGATATTACAAAATTCTTCATAAAGTTTCTGTTATGAGGTGAAGAGTCCCCCAGATCTTTGAAACCCTTGAAAACCCTTTTCTAAACTAAAAATAAAAGCCTGTTTTCCTGGGGTGAATGAGAAATTTAATTGTACACTACTTTTCAGTAATAATGGCGGATTATCACCTTATTCCCAAAATAATGACAATAGCAACACAAGAACTGAGTTTCAAGAGAAAAGAACCAATTCAAACAAAATGTCCGCATACAGTGATGAGGGTGAGTAATTTTTTTCACCTTCTCCAGTTCTAGAAAGAATTGAATACTTTTCTTTATCATTTCAAATATGTTTCACAGCGTCAATTTCATTCTCACATAATTTTCAACAGTTTATTGTATGTATTTTGATTATCGCTGAAATGCCAAATTTGATTATAGATAGCCAATTGGTATGTGAATCATCGTCATCACAAAAAAAGAATATTAAAGATGATAGGCCATCAACCTCCACAGGAAGGAAGAGTAGAAGATCTTACCAATCAAATGATCAGTCTGTTCCTGCTAAAAAAGGTAGGAAATCAGGCAATAGATCTGGTCATAACAGTGATAGTGAAGAAAATGCATCAGTCAATTCCCCCAAGGGTAAGGCTAAACATAATTCAGGAAAGTGGCCGGAAAGACCAGTGAAATATGATTTTCGAGTGAATCTCGGTGAGTTGGATATTTATGAATCTATGTAGCATTTGTTGTGTTGCTTATTTCAAACCACATATTTATTTAACACCTTCAATTTCAGATGGAATTACTGACAGAACCGAAAGAATAAATCTAGTACTAAACTCAATGACAAGTCTTAGAAAAACATATGCCGATCTTAAAGCAGAATTGGCTGATTTAGATAGGAGGAGAAAGAAGATTAAGAGAAGGAAAAGAGAAGGTAGGGAGAGAAAACGGAAAGAAAGAAGAGATAAACGTGATTCTACTCCTCTCTGATCCCTTCAAACTTTCATGACTCGGTAAAATTCATATTTTCATTTTTCATAATTAACCATTAGATGGGGGTGTATTTTGTTTAAATTGTTCGAAATTATGTGCAGTCCTTCGAATGAAGTAATGGGCAAGGTTCTGTGAAAGTAAGGTAGTTTTTTCCCAGTTGTCAAGTAGAAAAGTGATTCGTTGTATTCAGTCCACTAGTTGGTATATTCTGAGATATTCTAACAAATAGTATTTGTTGCTTTTGAAATAAAATAGCATGCTATAGATCTCGAATACTCCACCGTCTGATCGTCTATGACAATGTCCAAAAACTGTTTCCTAAGGCCATGTACTAATTGGGTCTCTATTCATCATCTGGTCGGGTTTGTTACCTCGTGACTCTGCTGATACCTTGGGATAAAACCAATTCAATAAAACGCCGAAAGTTATTATCTATATTTAGACCATGTTCAGGGCTCTCTTCTCACTGCTGTGCTTTAATTGTTGTACCTAATTTTTCTTTGTACTCTAATGTTCTAAGAATTCAACTTGAAGAGACACAAATCCCGGCAATAATGTAAGTTGAAAATTTGTGTATTCGAAGGCAAGGCTTTTTTTTTCAACAGAAGGTAGAATTGGTCAAAATAAAGCGTTTTACCAAAAATAACCTATACCTACAAAACTTTCAAAATGACTAAGTTGAAAATGATTACTGAAATAGATCCTAATACGATCCTATACCGTTTGTTAGCTAAATTATCGCAAAGAAGTGGGAAAAAACTTATCTCCTGATTCGACCATGTGATTTCGTTTAGGATATTGGGTCGTTCGATATTTACGTGGTGATTAAAATGGAAACTTAGGATTGCCGAATTGTTCTCATTATTTTTTAGTAAATTACACGATTTTATGAAATGGCTCATTTGGATACCAACAAAAAAGACTTAGGACACAAGTGTAAAAAATAGAATAATACTTCAAAATCTCAACAATAAAATTCGTCTAAATTATTCAAGAATTTTTTCACAATGGACATCACAATCTTCTTTTTCGAACATTCCAACAATCTTTCAACATAAATAACATAAGTACTTTCAAGAAACTGCCTCGATTTTCCACATTTTTTTTCACCCTAAATTACACGATACAACAATTATGATTCTCTCAAAAGTGACCTGATGCATCTAATCCGATGAACTTGGTACTGAATCATTCATTGTCCAGCCATATGTTTATGTTTTGTTTCGTTTTTGCGATGCCAGAGTCACCTTCCAAGGTCCCCCGTACTTGAAATTCAATGAAATTTTGTCGAACTTCTAGGGGTTGTATCTCAGCCATCTTGGATATTTTATATAGACAATTTTTGGCTAAACGACTTATTTTGATGAGTTCTACCTTCTATCAAAAGAGAAGCCTCACCTTTGAAAACACTCTGTATACCTATTACATAATGTCAATGTCACATTCCTCATTAAAGTTTTTTATTCCATTTTGACGTTCAAAGACGACCTTCGGCCCATAGCAACAAGGGTATTATCCATTCAGTGAAATTCAATTTTTAATTCACAAGTGAAATAAAATAACATGAGCATGAGTGGTGAACATCATGTGCTATGGATGAATAATGCCCTAGCAACAATCCACTGGACGTTTTTTAGTGATCTGTGGCTTACAGGAACCAGTAACTATTTACAATAAGTAGTTCAAAAGTAACACTGCAAATAAGATAGTTACAGGAACATTTCCAGAATTGCATTATTTACGGATCTGTAAATCGGACACTACAGATTCGTTACTTTTCGGATGTAAAGCAGAATAAAACCATAGGTCTGAAAATATGATTTTACAAAATAAGTCCTTGCATTGCTTCCGAAATACACACTAATGGTGAGACTGTATTGTTGAATTGCAATGAAAAACTGTTTTATTCAAGTACTATAAACTAGGTTTTGTTGTTTTGTAACATTTTGTCTCCTCATGGGAAAACCTTATTAACTTACTACTATTTTTTCATAATGCACGATTTGTAGATCATTTTAATACTAATTTTAAACTTTATTGCAGCATTTAGTTCTTTGAGACAAGCAGTATCCTGTACATAAAATGGAATTCATCATCGATTGGATAAGATCAACAATCAAGTCAATTTCTTCTAAGCTTTTTTTACGATTGATAAAAATGTGTTGCTATTATTTGATGTCGTCTAACGAGGAATTTTTTCCAGATTCGATTACATTTTCATGTAAGTTATTGAAAATAAAACATATGATGTAATTGGAAGGACCTTGATCGGCATCTTTTGTATATAAAGTACACTTTGAATATTTGTTATTGATAATTTAGTTATTTATTCAAATGTTTGCAATATTTTACTCTGAATTGTCTAATATCTTTTTAGATTTAGATGACAGTAATTTTAATTGAATATTTCTGTTGATGATTTTGTGATCATTGTTTATTAATATGAAATGAAAATTAGATGAAGCGCTCGATTATTTCTATAAGTAAATTGTTTTACTCCTTATTAATATCAAAATATATTAGATTTAAAAGAATAAAGTTTCTGAAAGTTAATTAAGCAAAAGGGCAGGTAGTTTATGTTTTTTTCAACAATAATCTAAGGGATGAAGACAGTTTTCACCAAAGATTATAGAGTTAGCTCTATAATCTTTGGTTTTCACTTGATTCAGATTGGATTTTGGACTCCATATACGGATATACATTGGTATGCATGGGACCTTTCACAAGTGTTCACTTCCGTGTCTAAAAGCACGATACTTTCGATGCCTAATACCGTATTACACATAAGGGTAATGTCAGACGGTTTTGACCGAGACGGTTCCCGCTAGCGTTCGTCTGGTCAATGTCACACGCGTCGATTTAATCGCATCGGTTTATTTCCAAAATACAAGGCGGTGTGAGGTCGTGAAGAGAACGATAAGACCGCCGCGTCTGACATGTTCCATATACATACCACTGATGACTGTACGAAAGGCTCATAAAAACCGAGGCGGGTAGTGGTCCCGACGACCCTTCGAGTCGATTTTAAAAACGCCTGGCGATTCATACCGCTACATCTGACATGGTGGATTTGAAACCCATTGACGACTCTCCGATAGGGTTCTACTCTCGAGAAACGTCTCGGACAAAACCGCCGCGTCTGACATTACCCTAAATCAGCGTTGGAATCGATGAGGAGGAGCATGGCAGCTTTCAGACGATCGGGTATTTACCGTACGGATATGTCATTTTGCTAATTCGATTTTGTAGTTGAAGGCATCTCAATTTTTTTCCGACATTTCAAAAATAACAACACAAATGCATTGAAACACAATAGTTTGTAATGTACAGAATTTTGTGAGAATCGTGTAATTAGAAAATATCTGCCGTTTAACAGATGCCGCCCAAATTATACAAACACTTTCAAATCGATCAACGGATGTTATGTAGCTAAATTAATTTCGACTTAAATTCGATGTTTCGATGAATGATTTTGATATTTCGTGAATTGCTTATGTATTCTCAAGAATCCTAGCAAACTGTTTAGTCGCAGGACAAATTGAGATCTGAATATCGGCAGATTTTTTTCTGCTAACTTTTGGTTTATTTCACGCGGCCAGAAATTACATATATTTCTGATGTAAGAATAAGTTTTCTTCATACCAAAGCTTTGTTTTTCATATTCTCCAGTTACTTAAGATTACCAATACTTATCTTTTGTTGAAACAAATGATAGCATTTTCACGAACAGAAAAAGTCTGATATGGTTATGGAATTAGTGTTTCCATTCGTGAAATCATTATTTTCCTATGTGAAATCTTGAAACTGTGAGAGAGTAGAACTAATTATTACGTCCCCAAAAAGTGTGTTTTTTCAATCGAATACACTTTTACATCAACAGTTGTTGTTGCTTAAGGGTGACCGGCCACCGAATGCGAAGTTGTGCGAAGCTGAGTGTTTTCAATGCTCAATGACGAGCTGCGTCATTCGATTCGTAGCTTGTCGATTATATTAGCATTGAAAATGCTCAGCTTCGCACAACTTCGCATTCGGTGGCCGGTCACCCTAATGCTCGCAAAATCGAATAACTTCCACAAAGGACTAAGTAATCCCGAGCCTTTTGTGAATAATCGGTGCTTAGTGCTCGAGACGCGGAAGCACTTTTTTCAGTGCTCTTCGAAGTTTTGCGATGTATGACCACCTCGATGTACCGTGGGCAACGTAAGGATAAAACCTGGTTAATAATTCTCGATGGGGTTTTCTTCTGGTGGTAAACCGACATGACTAAGCCCAACCAACCGCTGTGGAATTTTCTTATTTGAGAAGTAGGACAACTCTAATTTTTTTTTGTCGTTCAACAACGATTGAGTCGTTTTCGTGAATTCACGGTTTAATGAAAACATAAGTGGTTGTGATAAAAACTGTCATTTGCTGTTGTCAAGTTCATTCTTTTCGAACTCGTCTAGATTTCACTAGTGAATTGATGAGAACCTGGTTTGAATATTAGTTATCATAATAATCAAGAATGGATAGTGATGGCGATGTGGTAGGCGAGGCCAGCAAACAGGTGAGTGCTTACCTTCATGAAGGTATGAAGAGTCCGCCGAAAAAATGTAATATGCAGCTCGGCAAAAACTGTCTCTCCAGCTTGCTAGAAGAGCTTTTTTTTCAGTTACCACCCTACTCCTAAAGAGGATCGTGTTAAAAAAAAATTATGTTCTGTATTTTAGCGTAACGCCCAGCTTTCACTAACATAACGTTTTGTAATTATTCTTCAAATCAAATTAAACTGTCAAGTTAGCGTTTTTGATTTTTGAGGGAATCTGTCGGAATTTTTCATATCGAAAATTACTGTCGAGATCTTCATCTTCACTCCGCGAATAATGTACTGCAACCACTGATCTAATAATATCTACATGTATTGTTGAAAGTGTTCGCAATGCTGAACATAATTTTTACGTTTACGAGTATCATAATTTTTACGTAACTCAAACGTACAGTTCAAAATCTAGTGATTTTCTTAGGCCCGTTTGCACCAATCCCCCTTAAAAGGAGTACCGTAAAACGGGGCTAATTGAAAACGTCGAGGTAACTTGAAAATTTCAGCCGTCACTGCTTAAGTCACATGCTAACGGCATCTAGTGTGTAATATAATGCATGTATGTGAGGCGAGCGCTTCTACACTTGTTAATTGAGGTTTTTCCCTAAGCTCTTGTATCATACACCAATTTGTATGGTACCCCGTTACACTAACCTCTGCTAAAACTGTATATCATACACATGCTATAATTATTGTTTGCTGTTCAAGATTGTAATGCTCTATATCAAAAGAATATATATATATATATATATATATATATATATATATATATATTGTTATGGTTCAGTTTTTACCAAATGAATGTATTGTTGAATTGTCGTGAGTAACAATTCAAATCGTACAAAATTTAGTTTCATATAAAAGAATTTTTCAGTTGGAAATTTCAAAGAGGTTTCTCAGTTCTAATAAGATCTAGGCTAGTTAGTTGTTCTTCGAATTTTAGAAAATTGTTACATTTGTTAGCATTAATGAGGATATTTAAATTATCATAGATGCTCAGATTTGAAAATTTCAAGATGACAGAAAACAAAAAATAGAATTGTCAGAATTTTTTTTGAGAGTAAGAATGAAAGTAATGTTTTTGTAATTTGGATATTGAAAGATTGAATATTATCGATACAGTATGTATAGAGTTCGGAGTTCAAGAATGTTATAATCTCATATGAGATCTTGAATTGAAAAATTGAATACAAGGATAAACATGAACTTTGATGGGAGAAAATCCTAATATGGAGGTGATATAATACATGACGAATTAAAGAAGAAAGAAAGACAAATTTGATGGAAACATGGAGATTCTTCAAGAGATATTGAGAAAATTTCCGAAATTTTGACAACAATATAGTACAACAATAATGAATTCGACCAGTGACAGAGCATAGACTTCATATCAGATAAGTAGTGTCATAGGAGCTAACTTTCGTGAAGTGATATAGACAGGACAATCAGAGATATAAAGTAAGGTAATTTAGTAATTAGTATTTAAGTGTTTGTATTTTATTATTTTCTGATTGATTATAGTTTGTTAATTGAATATTAAATTTTTTTTATATATATCATTGATAAATATCATAAAGCACTTTACAGCTGAGAACCCCCTTGAGAAAGAGTTAATAGAAAAATATTTCAAAATTCATTGAAAGTTGGTATTAAATCAATTTCAAAAGGTTTATGAATCCGTTTAAACTAAATTTAAAATTTTTTATTCATAACAGATTGACAATAAAGGGATTGATATAAAACGGATCATAACAATATATATATATATATATATATATATATATATATATATAATTGGTAGATTAGATGATACGCGGGAAGTTTGTTATGCTGATTAATAGTGATTGTGCAGCTTTAAAAAAAAAGTAAGTTTTATATATTCTTTATGTGCCTGTATACTTCCTATTACAGAAAGAAACCTATGAGTAATGTAACACAGCCACATTTTTTTTTCGAAAGAGACTAGTATTCCCTTTGACAATCTAACGTCAAAACATATATTTCGTGTTTAACTTTTAACTAGCCATTGGTATAGAAATTTATTTCTTATTGTCATTTCAGGGGCTACTTGAAAATAGTGCGATTTTACGTAAGAAAGCCAGAAAGTCGAAAATATCGAGACTATGATAATGAAACTCTTCGGGGTGCAGGGTAGCATCGTCGGAAAATGAAATAAAGATTCGTCTTCTCCAATACGAAATTTCAAGAAGAGGCCAAATAAAATGTAAAGACTTAATTCATACTCGTTGTAATTTGTTTTTCTTTATTTCACCTTTAATATTTTATTTTTGTAATCAGGTTGTAAGTTCCTACTCACCACTAAATAAAAGTATTTTTCTGCTATAACTACTGTGTTATTTATTGACTGAACTACCTACCTAAGGGTTTTATCAACATTTCAAAAAGGTATTTAGCGTTTCTATTAGTCTCAAGTGTGAGTATACTCGCATTTTAAATGCGATTACCAAACAAATTTCATTTAGCCCCATCATGGGGCAACTTGAAAAAAGTCTTTCAAGTCTTTTTTCTTCAATATGGGGAGGGCTAGACAGCGGCGTAGCTACGCAGGTGCAAGAGTGTGCAGTGCACTGGGGCCCCCGAGCTTTGGGGGCCCCTAAGAGGGGGCAAAAATCCCGTTTGAAATGTCTGAAAAACGTTTCATATAGAATTTTTTAATTTCTTTTTCTACTATTATATGAAAAAATTATAATGAGTATCTATTTCAATTGATTATTTCACTAGAAATTCATTCACATTACATTGAATTTTGAATCATTAAAAATTGCTACTCTTCCGTACAGAGATTTCCAGTTCTTTTGTGCCTTATCATGTCAGGTACATTTGTGTCTCTGGTATTACTGGGTGTAATAAAAAATCTGTTGTCGTCATTAACGCCCGCTCTCCTTGCCACCCACCACCCACATTGAACTGCACATTTTATTTTCTATTTACATCCCTTTAGTTCTTTAGTAGATTGTTGTTCTGCAGTATCGAATCATTACCGAAATGTTGATTAATTTTTTTTTCCAACTCTCCCGTCCCGAACAGTTCCAAATTCTATAAAAAATTCTGCTACTTTGGTGCTTCGAGGCTATGTATTCGATGTTTCATTTTGTTCCTTATGTTGGTTTGCTAAAAACGCTTTGAAATTACTCGAGTTTTTTTTTCAACCCAACAGGTTTTTTATAATTTTTTCATAATTTTTTTCGCAGCATTTGTCAATCGCTTTAAGTCTGAAAAATCCATCGTTGGTATATACCTATTTACCATTTTTAATGAAACTCAATATATGTTCTTGTTTTAGAGATGGCTCAAAATGTTGGAATTACTGAAATAATTTTTTGGATTCTTTTTTTCCCAGAAGTTTGGTCATTAAATTAGAATTTTTTCCTTCATATTTTTATTACTTTATCTGTTTTTAAGTATATCCACATCTATAAAAGCTTTAGGTTATTGATACTCTATCATATTTCATATCTGGGTATGTAATACTCGGAACGAACTGAACCTCGCCCTCTATAAATGTTGGAATAGATGTTGAAACTTATTTTGTTCAATAAAAGACCTTTATTATTATTATTATTATTATATATTTTGGTTAACCAGGTTACTGTCACGCAAAGTGTAAACATTTTTGCTGCTCTAAGGTTGTGTTTGGGAATTCCAATTATGGATAAAAAAAGAAACCAGTGGTACGTTCAAGCGCAAACCACTCCAGGAAAGAGAAGATAGTATAGTTAACAAAAATTACCGAAAATCGACAAATTTTTTATTAAGCCTTTTACAAGTAGTAACGACCGAAATATTTTTATTGATATTGATAGTGAAAAAAGTTTTTGCCGATGAAAATACCGCCGCCGATGACGATGTCTGCATGTTACAGGTAAAAGAAGGGGTGTTGTCTACATCATCATTTTTCGAAAATTCGAACGACTCGGGAAACTTCAAGAACAAAATATTGAGTGCGGATAAAAAACGTCAAATTTTCTCTGCAGCCTCCGGTCGTTTTTCAAAAGACGTCAACCAAAACAACAGGTGTTTTTCTAATCATACTACTTTTCAACTCCTAATCAGTTCATCGGTTTTGGCTCTGTTATTCTAAAATACTAGACGCAATCTATCATCAACCCTGCTGGTTATTTTCTTCCCAAAGGAAAAATTCATGGTGTACTGGCATGGAGGACATTTATCAGGAAGAATTAAACAACACAGATTTTCCAGTGGACATGTGGAAGCATGTGCTGTGTATGAACGATGGAAAAAAATATACTATTGATAAGGAAATTGAAGATGAAATTATCGAAGAAGAGTCATTTTGGAAAATGTTCCTTCGTAGATGATTCAATGTCATACTTACCCTAGCAAAGAATTTTTTAGCTTTGAGAGGACATCGAAAAGACGTTGTCCCACCAAAGCTACGTAACAGCGACGCCAAAGCGACACGATTTAAACCATAGACTAAACCCAGGGGTTATGTCTATGATTTAAACGCATTCAAATTGTGTCGCTGTTGCGTAGCTTTGGTGGGACAACATGATTGAAAAACATGGGATGAAAACGAAAGATACACGCTGGGGATATCGGATCGTTGTCGCGTCGCTGTTGCGTTGCTTTGGTGGGACAAGGCCCTTGAGCTCGACTGCGACATTTATCGCTAATATCAATAGAGCATAAAGCTGCATCAAATCTAGAACCTCGTTTAAAGTGAATAGACGCTTAATAAACAGAATCTTAAGTAAGGGGCCCTTAAGTTTTTATATCTAGTGATATTTCAGTTTTTTATTTTGGTGCAACTTCATCACTAGTCCAATGAAGCCATTTCATTTTTCATTGGTTGGCCGGTTGTTGTCATTTCATTAACTTAACTTTATTGTCCTGTCAGTCAGTGTCAAGATTATTATTATAATATTATCAAAGAGTAACAACTGTTTGTTGTTGAATTATTAGCATTAATCTTGATAATGATAATGATTGTCAAATAAATGGTACCTAAGTTTATATTAGTACAATACTTTCTTTGTAAGGTCTTGTGTGAATTTGTTTTACTAATGTTGAAGATTTTTGGATTCGCCAAATCCAAAAAACTAGACGCCCTCTGCCGACTGAATTACGAAACTACTTTGTCAGTACTGCAAAGTCAAAACAAGTTTAGTTCCTTATGTGCTCATAGATGTATAAAAAAACTAGATCATAAATGTACAAACTTTTTATATAATTATTCTACTTCTATGGTTTGTAGCTCCAAAATATCTAAGGTTTCAACTCAAAGATTATAGAGTTAGGTTAGGTTAGGTACTAACTCTATAATCTTTGGTTTCAACTCTTTGGTTTCAAATTTGACTACCAGAGACAACCTTGTTTAAGATGTCTAAAACAATGGTGTGTGCACTTGTCACTTTTTGCAAGCATCAACATTTCAGAAAATCGGGGATATGGGATCAGTTTCGTGGCGGCGCCACCATGTCATTTGCTTCGTTTTATCCTTGTTCTATCAAAGGAAGTCCAAGATACTCTCTCGTTTTATTTTGTTTTGCGTTGATATCGAATATCGATCAACGAGTGCAAAATATGAACTGGCCCATTTGGTCAGCTGTTAAGGAATATTTGTGATTTACAGTTCAATTTTCGTTGTAAAAACAAATTTGTCAACATTTCAACACTACCGAATAAGGGTTCAAAGAAGTATTTACAGTTCTTCTTCAAGATAATTTCCGTTTGACAACTTGAATTCGTGAGGGGGGTAATTCAATATTATTTTAATAAAACACAATTGATTGGTCAAATATTCAATATATTCAGTTGATAGAAAGGTAATTTTCACTATATCTATTCAGGAAGAATATTTGAAGAACAAACTCGAATAGATTTATCAATTTCTGATTCTCAATACATGCTCACAATTCACATTACGTATTTCCAATACAGATTCTTTGAAATATTGCTGAAGTTGCCATAAAACTTAGCTATATCCTTCCCGAATGTTCGTTCATCTGATTTTTTCTGCCTCAAATTCCAACAACACCGAATTATTAGCTGTAGTTCTTGATTGTCCATACAGAAACCTGAACTTACTGAACGACATGTTGAATAAATGAATGTTCTACACCCCTTTCTCGAAACTAATACATTTTCACACACCAATAATCGCTTATAAATACAACATATTCGTTAGTCGTAGGAAAGTATTCAAATTATTTTCAAATATCAATTGACAATGCTCTGTCAAATTCTAAACAGCGCTACCTACAGTGGGAAAAATGAAACTGGTCCGATATCCCCACGAAATTAAAAACAATATCGAATCAGTGAATACACCAGAGTTTTAGACATCTTAACCTTGTTGTCTCTGTTGACTACTTTTGACAGTTTTAATTCAATGATTATTTTAATGACTACAGTTGCATAGACAAACTAAAGTTGCTTATTAATTTATATCAGCATGAATTATTCCGGTATTTTGATATTTATCGTTTGTGTCTATTTCAATTCCGTGAAATCTGATACAAGCGTAGAAGATGAAGGAGGTTCGGGGAGATACACGATAGAAGGTCGTGTTTTTCCACTTTCTGACTACCAGAGTAATTGGCAATCAAATACAAGAATTCACGTTAATGGTGGCGAATATTTGGGTTTTTTGAAAAAAGATGGATCTTTTTCAGTGCACAATTTACCTTCAGGGTCTTATATTGTTGAGGTTCTCAATCCTGAATATTCATTTGAGCCAGTTAGAGTAGAAATAAATCAAAAAGGTAAATTTCGAGCCAGGAAAGTAAATCACATTCAAACATCCCTAGTGATTCCTTTACCCTATCCACTTCGATTGAAGGCTCTCGGTAGAACTAGGTACTTTCAACAGAGAGAGCAGTGGAGAGTAACAGATTTCTTATTCAATCCAATGGTACTGATGATGGTAGTGCCTCTTATTGTCATTATGATCTTGCCTAAAATGATGAATGATCCAGAAACTAAGAAAGAAATGGAGCAAATGCAGAGTTTGACCAAATTTGATATACCAGAGATGTCTGATATGGTCACTAATTTGCTAACAGGGGGCTCAAATTCTAATAGTGCTGCTCAGCAAAGTAAACAGAAGCAAAAAGTAAAGAAGAGGCAGTAAAATATTTAATCAAAATTTATTTATTTGTGAACAGAAATTATTGTATTTACAATGTGTGGAGTAGTAAAATGTTAATTTCAAATGCAGTGTTCTGTGATATTCTTTCAATAGAAGCATTTGTAGAAGTTCTACAGCATCTTAAAATTCTATTGGAACTTGCACACAAAGTATGCATTTCAAGTTTCCTTCACCAGCACATTCTCACAAGAAAATATTTGTACAGGTGAATAATTATATATTTATCATACACATATATTTCGTTTTCTTTTGTTTCTATTTTGTTGGATTTTCTATACCAATCTGTTACAATTATTGAAATACATATAAATAAATAATTTCACTAGTACCTATTGGACAATCTTATCCTACTTTTTTTTTAAATGGAAAATTTTATACAACTGCATAGATTATCCTATGTGCATTGCATTATAAAATTATTTATGAGACAAGTTTCAAGATGTTTACTGAGAAGAATGGCTAGAAATTAAATCTCACACATCATCATCCTCTTCATTATCAAAAGAAAGCAGTCTCTTATCTAAAGCTTTCTTGGAGCTTTTTTTAGGTTTTATATTGACACTTTTAGAGTTTTTAGTATCATTAGTTCCTTCCTTAAGAGGAACTTTGAAAATTATTGGTTTAGTCAAATCTGCAGGTGCAGAGGCTTCTTCTCTTTCAAGTCTATCTTTTTCTGCAGCTACTTCTTCTGCTGTCAAGTCCCCTGCTTTCAAAACTACAACTGTTGGTTGCTCTTCAGCGTTTTCCTCGAAATCCTTCTCTTCAAAATTTTCGAGTTCTTCCCTTTTGGTATCTATTGTTGGACCTTCTTGATAACCCACCTCAGCTTTCAACTTCTTAAGGAAACTAGGTTCTTCTGGCTTTATAAATGCTACGCTTCTTTTAGACATTCTAACTTAAAACTAAAACAATGAAAGAATTGAACTTTTAGTGAAGTGTCGACGAAGTTTATTTATTCTCAAGTTTTGTTTGGAAGTCCTTGCATTCTATTTCCATTCTTCATTTAATTATGTTTACATCATAGACTTAATCAAGGAGGTTAATCTTCGACTTAGGTTATATCTATGGTTTACATTCAGTTTTCAATTTTCATTATACAAATGACCTACCAGGAAGGAATCTTTGCTACTGATTTGCAAAGATTTTGCCCTTTTGATTATACGATTAGATATAATCATTCCTTCAACTGACTTTAATCTTTGCTGAAACAAAAAGTTAATCTTTGAAAAATTCCATTCCCTCTTTGGGAAGATTCCTAACCTAAAATAATTTTAATTTTAACCTCAATCTTTTCACCAAACCAGTCACATATTTAATAAATTTTGCCCATGGAACAAGAACTAAATACACTTGTGGAGTGAAAATTGGATGAAATTGTAATATTTAGTAGTACTAGTAGTTATAAAATCGGAAGACCAGCAATTTATATTCTTGATGATATTTCAAGGTACTATTTGAAATCAGGACTGCATCAAAAATTCCCTGAAATTTTTTTATCTAGATTGAGAAACATGGCATTGAAGGCTGCTACTAAGGTTTCTATGTTGCTTGGCCAATGCGTTCCTTGCATAAAACAAAATGCTTCTAAATTCAAGATCAAGCGTTTGGAACTTGATACTAATCTCAATATGGTAACTAGATTTCTCCCAATCTTGGTCCTCTCACATGAAAATTTTTTTGTAGTATTTTCCCAAAGTTGAATATATCTATGCTCACGATCCTGAAAAAAAATGTAAGACTGGTGACGTTGTCTTAATACAACAGTTACCAGAAAGGATGACTAGACTTATCACTCATGAAGTGAAGGATATCATTTACCCTTTTGGGGATATAACAGACCCACTGTCTGGCAAAAAATGTGTAGCTGGAAAGTTTAGGGACCATATAGACGCTGTTAATAAGGTTTATGGAGAGTCGGACTCTAGATTCGAATATGAAAAAGCACCAGAAAGAGGATGGCAAGAAGATAAGAAAGACTTCTCACATGCTGAAACTTATATCAAATATCACGAAACAGGTGAAGATCAGCCATATGGATATTAACCTTGACTGGTTTCATGTAATATGTTAGTATATTGTACCTAAAAGTGATGAAATACATGTGCACATTAGATTGTTCATTAAATAAATTATGTCAGTGGCATTCTATCACTAATAATGATCATTATAATTATATAACGTTATAGAGTAAAACATCACATAAAAAGAATTTCATAGAGATTCTGACTCATAGAAATCAATCAAAAAAACAAAAGAAAGATGGTGAATGATTCCTTAAGGAAATGTTTCTCAGTTTGGTCGGGTCCTTGAAGAAGAGTAGTATTCTCTGAGGTTACATCTAAATGCATGTTTAAAGAAAGTAGCACCGCTAGCGTTTTAAGGTGTTGGGTGCACCAATGATTGAAATTCATTTTAGAAGTAACTTTACAGGGTGTTACTGAGTAGGTGCGAAAAACTTCAGGAGGTGCTTCTGCATGAAAAAATAATGACATTAGCTATATAATTTTTGCCCGTAAATGCTTCGTTTTCCGAGATGCGGGGTGTTTTACTTAAATGATGAGATATGCGAATGAAATATGGTGTGGTGGCTTTCAAGAGGTAGTTATTAGACATTTTCTGACATGCAATTAAGAATTTTATGTTCATCATTGGTGCGCATACGGGCAATAATCTCAATTTTTTGAGAAAAAAAACGGTACACCACTGAGATATTTCAGACTAACAATCATTTTTGAATTCTTCGTTCAATTCGTGACAAAAAATCTCACCTCTGTCTTTTTCGTATGAGGCGCCGTTTTTATGCAAAAAAAATAAAACATCTTAACGCGTATTTTTCATTTCTTTAAACATTATCAAAAACTATCTAATAAAATAACATTGAACCAGAACAAAAACAAAAAATAACACTAATAAATAAATAGGCGCAAAGCTACAACAAATTTTTAAAATGACCTCCCTTAGACGTAATACAAACGATTCCTCAAGTAAAACTTTAAACACCCTCTATCTCGGAAAACGAAGAATTTGCGGACAAAAGTTATATAGCATAATGTCATTGTTTTTTCAAAAGAATCCACCTCTTTATTCACTAACGCCCTATATGTTATAGAAGACATTGTCAAGAGCACCTCCACTAGATACTCAACAGCCAATAAACACAAGGATGTCCAATGGATATCTAAATCATGCAATTCGGATATTCATTGGACGTCCTTTGAAGGACAAAGGACATGGGATATCCCATGGATATCCGTTGCCACCAATTTGGATGTCCAATGGATATCCATATTTGAACGCCAAAGATTAAAGGGCTAACTCTATTAATCTTTGATGAACGCATTTTGGACATGAATTGTACCAAAATGGACAAACAATGGACATTCGATGGATATGTTGCCTGTATGTACAGCTGATAGCTGATGGATATTAACTGGACCAAAGGTTATATCTTTGAACTGGACCTTTTTATATGAAAACTGGGCTACTTATGAAGTCGATATGACGTCCTTAACTCAGTGGCGTTGCTAGATAATCAAAGCTGGTGCAAAAAGCAAGTTGTGACCCCTTAATAAATTTTTCTCTTGTAACAAAGTCGAAATATATATTTTCTACAAGCGTGCGCGTTCAACCTTTTTCCCGCACGCATTCCAAGTTGCAAAGAGTCACTTTCCCAAAACGTGCGGGAAAAACCCCTGCTATTTCTTTCCCGCACGCATTTGCGTGCGGGAATGGATTAGCAGGGGTTTTTCCCGCACGCAAATATTATAGAGTAAATTAAATTCTATCATGTTTCTATGCATAGAACGTCAACGATGAGAAACCCATAGTAATGACATGCAGAATTACGTCTGTCATTATATATGAATTAATCAAATATTATGATCTGTTTCGTGAAATGGATATATTTATATATTTCAAGCGCTTGTAGAAAAAATATTGTTCCTAACTCTTGCGTAAAGTGTCTTGCCCGCACTCAACTGCTTACCCGAACTCTGCTTCGCATCGTTCGGGCAACGGCAGTTTCGTGCGGGCAAGTATATTATTATTATTATTATTATATTACAATAAAAGTGGAGGTAAACACCTATACACTCAAAAAAACAGCGAAAAAAAAAGTATTCTGCTTACAAACTAGTAGCCTACACCTTAATATGATGAAACCAAAGTGACAAAAAAAAAAGGAAAAAGAAAAAACAATTAACTCTCAACCCGCACAGGAAAATCCCTCCTTCCACCGATCATACCCGTTTTTAAACCCGTTCACAGATGTCGCACCTACCACCTCCCCCGGAACACGATTCCAAACATTGAAGACTCTGTTGGAGAGAAAATGCATCCGGCAAGTGGTCCTGAATGGCTCCTTGGCCAACTTGTAGCTGTGGCCACGAAGACTGTTATTATTCAACGTGAACAAGTGCCGAAGATCCACGCCAAAAAAATTGTGCACCGCTCTAAACGTCACCAACATGTCACCCCTGGTACGCCGGTCCTCGAAGGTGGACAGTTCAAACAACCTTAATCTTGTGAGGTAGTCGGGTCGAGCGTGGAACGAAAATTGGATCCTTGTGCACCACCTCTGAACCGACTCAAGAAGTTCAGAGTCGGACTTCAGTTTGACCCACCATACTGGTCCAGCATACTCCATGAGTGGTCTCACATATGAAGTGTACAGCAACCTTGCAACCTGGATACTGCAGCCCCCAAAAGTTTTATGAAGGAGGTAAGTGGTCCTCTTGGCTCTACCGCAGACCTCAGCGATGTGCTCCGACCAGTCTAGATCAGAGTTCACGAGCACACCAAGATCCCGATGACTACGAACCTCGGTAAGAAATTGTCGATCCAACGTATACTGAATCCTCTGATTATTCCGTCCAATGTGCAGCACACAGCATTTGGCAACATTAAGAGGCAACTGCACTACTGCCCACTGCACTAGCTTGTCAAGGTCCAATTGTAGCTGGTTGGGAGAAAGTGAAGGAGCTCTGTACAACTTTGCATCGTCAGCGAAGAGAAGGCAACATGAGTCAAATAGACTGGGTAGATCCGACGTGTACAGTAGAAAGAGGATAGGACCTAGAACGGAACCCTGAGGAACTCCACTTGTGACTTTCGTAGCAAGATCGGAGAAAACACCACCAACCCTGACCCTGAATGTTCTATCGTTGAGGAATGAATCAATCCAAGAGAGGAGTTGTCCTCGTATTCCCAAGTGCTCCAGCTTATGAATGAGGTGACGGTGTGGTACTTTGTCAAACGCTTTTGCAAAGTCTAAGTATATAACATCAATGGGAATATCAGCGTCTATAGATTTGGTCCAGTCATTCACTGCCACGAGGAGATTCGTAAGGGTAGAACGACCCGGAAGAAAGCCATGTTGTTGATCAGGTATCAATTTGTTAGATACTGCAAATTCGAGAATGTGTTCAGTGATTATTCTTTCGAGAACCTTGGAGACGGAGGATACGAGGCTGATGGGGCGGTAGTTTGAAGGGGAGGTCTTATCCCCACTCTTGAAAACAGGAGTTACAGCTGCTGAGCGCCATTGAGAAGGAAGAGTCGAAGTGAGAAGAGATTTCTGGAACAAGAAGTAGAGGGGTTCTGCGAAAGCATCAGAACATCGGGAAAGAAGAAGACATGTAATATCGTCACTTCCTGGAGCTGCGGAGACGTTCAAGGCTGAAAGATGCTTCTTAACGATGTCAGGGGACAAGGGCACATCTCCTATGGAGCAAGAACATCGTGGAGTCCGCAGGAGTCCTCAACTAGAATATTGGCACACTCAGAATTGTTACTGCACAGCACTCCAGATGGATTTCTCACGAGAGGAACAGAGACTCTGCTATCCAACGAGTTTCGAACGTACTTGAAGAACTTCTTTCTGTTTCCCTTCGACACCAAATCACTCTCAAACTTGTTCTTGGCAGCCCGGATAGATGACGTCAAGTGGTTGCAGTGAGTGCGATAATTGCGGTAATCGGACTCAGATTTACTTCGAGTGAAGCGTTGCCAAAGAGACTTCTTCACCCTGATGGACCTGAAAAGGCTGCCTGTTATCCAGGGTTTCTTTGAGTTCTGTTTCACTGAGAAAGATCGTGTGTTGGAAGATACAGCATTCTGGACGATTGTTAGAAATCTCTCCCAGAGAATATCGATGTCATCATCAACAGAGAAGAAATCCGACCAATCATAAGACCTCAAAATCGAAGATATTCCATCGTAATCTGTCCTTTTGGAAATTTTGATATTTTCTTTAAGTTGTACAGGGATAACAAAACTGCAGCTCAGATCTTAAGACCACGTGATCCGATTTACCGAGTGGTGACATATATAGTAGATCTGACAGGAGATTGCTATCAGATGTGATGATGAGATCCAGTGTTGAAGGAGTCTGAGCATGCCTGTATCTGGTGGGCTTGAGCACTATCTGTTGGAGTCCAGTTCTGAGAATGAGGTCAGCGAATGGATATGATGGTGAATTTGCCGAGGGGAGTCTGGTGAGGGGCCATTGTATATCAGGGCAGTTAAAATCACCAGTTACTAGGATATTGCGGCACGAATGTGTCATTTCCTCCAGAAACTCAGTGAGTAACTTGTCCTCCACACAAGGACGAGGCCTATAAATGCAAGCTATCGTAAAAGATATGTACTGATCTGATACGTCGATAAATATGTTGTCTATTCCGTGCCAGTCCTTGTGAAAAACTGATATTTTAAAGGAATTAATGATATCATCCTTCAGGTAGATGCAGACCCCCCCGTAGCCTATAGTTCTAACACTGTCTCGACGAAAAATAGTATAGCCTGGAATGTGACAAGCTCCATCAAAAACAGCAGCGTGTAGCCAAGTCTCTGTTATGAAAATGATAAACGGTTGTAATATTTGGACGGTAGCAATCAGTTCGTTGAATTTGGAGAGTAAGGAATTGGCCACGAATTTAGATTAACTTTTTTGAATCGGATTCAGTTTGGAACTTGCCAATCGATGTTATAACTGGTCTGCCCCTTTTATATATATATCACTTTCAGCACTTGATAGGAAAATAACTATTATATGTATGCATATGCAATATCCAATTGTGGATAAAAAAGAACAGTTGAACACAAAGTATATAGATTATCCATGTACAAATGTTTACTTATGTGTTATAAATAAAACAAACTGGTTGTTTTTTAACACATTAGTTAACATTTGTACATAATCTAGCCTTATTTTTCAAGAAAGAGCCAATGACTTCAGCCACCTAGACGTCAGCCTTATTTTCTATTGATAATAGCTTGGCTATTATAATAATAATATTCCTGCTTAAATATACACAATATAAGTACAAGCTCACGGAGCTTCTGGGGGGTACTTCGGTGCCTATGGAGAATCAGGATAATATAATGATATGATATATACAGAGTGTTTCATGAGTAAACGAACAAACGAAATCCTTGCATAGAGGACGCCGCATTGATGCCTTGTTCAAAAACATCTCATATTAGTTGGGGAGCCGAAGAGGGAAATTCCGGATTTACTCGAGCGTGTCAGATTAATACAAGGAGAGATACCTTTTGGACCCTGTAGAGTACCTCTACCAAAAATAAGACCTGTATATTGGGGGAATTGTCTAGGACAGCCTCACAGCCTGTCAGAATAGTAAAAAAAAACGATCATTGTACAGGGTGGGCAAATTTCGATGTTTTAGCACTACAGCTTTTGAACCAGTGGAGATAGACGAAATCTGATACCCCATTCTCGTTCTCTTTTTCTGAGAAACTAACAAGAGTAGTAGTCATTTTTGGCCACCTTCTTTTGTTTTCGAGTTATAAGCGAAAATTGGAAAAATGGCGATTTCGAAATAAATTCATATCTCCGCTAATTATTATATAACATTATACAGGCACTTTTTTGAGTAGAATCCAGTGGCGTGCTCGCCTTTTTAGCAGGATTTTTAATTACGAAGCTATGACCCAAAGTTATGTTTTTTTAAATGGGAACACTAGATTTCTGTGCAATTTTTTAAAAGCTTAATTTTTACTGATTTCAAAAATATATAACATCATATGGTTTGCATCAATATAAATAATAAAAAATGGTCAAAAACCTTTTTTCTCAATATTTCTATGGTTTCAACTTCCGTTGAGAATAGAAAAATGTAGCATCTTATTATTACCACAGTCCTTTCATTTCTATGCTTCTTACCCAATTTCTCCAAGATTCAAATTTTATGAAAATTGATAAAAAGCATAGAAAGAATGACATTGTCGGAAGGAGACTGCTCTTATTATAGGAAGCTCTATTTTTCTGTGCTCGTCAAAAGTTGAAACCATAGAAATATTGAGAAAAAAAGGTTTTTGACCATTTTTTATTATTATATTGATACAAACCATATGATGTTATATATTTTTGAAATCAGTGAAAATTGAGCTTTCAAAAAATTGCACAGAAATCTAGTGTTCCCATTTAAAAAAACATAACTTTGGGTCATAACTTCGTAATTAGAAATCCTGCTGAAAAGGCAAGCACGCCACTGGATTTTACTCAAAAAAGTGCCTGTATAATGTTTTAGTTTCGTAGCTCTATCATCAGTATTAGCGGAGATATAAATTCATTTCGAAATCGCCATTTTTCCAATTTTCGCTTATAACTCGAAAACAAAAGAAGGTGGCCAAAAATGACTAGGTACTACTCTTGTTAGTTTCTCAGAAAAAGAGAACGAGAATGGGGTATCAGATTTTGTGTATCTTTTCTGGTTCAAAAGCTGTAGTGCTAAAACATCGAAATTTGCCCACCCTGTACATATACTCGAGCGTGTCAGATTGAGGCATATGTGGCACAGGACGAACATGACTTACTTTATGATATGTGGTTAATTACATGTTGAAAAGTAGGTATATATTCTCTTAAACTGACAATTTGAGCGTTACGAAAATGTGTGGGAGGCCGCCAAAGTTGCAAATTTTGAATTATCTCCTCCCCTGTGCTTCAAATCCTTCCCGCATTCATTATAAAAGTTGTAGAGCATAACATTTCCTACAAATTTTGTCTCAAGCAATTTTAACTACGTTCAAACGTTTTCGATGAGATATATGGCGATCAATGTACATTAGACTAGGTTCTACATTGACCTTGGCCTTTCGTATGTGTAGCTAAGCTCCTCGCCCTTATCGCCCTATAACTCGAAAACGGTTAAAAGTAGGCAAAATTGCTTCAGACTAAAGTTGTATAGAATTTTATTATCTACAATTTTTATAATGAATACTGAAACGATCAGAAGTATAGGCAAGGAGATATTTTTTCATCATCTTCAAAGTGTCAGATTAAGAAAACCCCCCCTGATTAGTGTCAGACTAATGGGTCAACACGTCTACAACACCAAGATAAACCATTTGTTTGAAAATCTGACCCGTTCGAGTATGTACAAGTTAAATTTTTTTTCATTTTCAAAGGACCGCTGTAACTTTGCGTCAAGTCCAAATTGTCAGTCCCTTGAAAAGTAGCTTCCGTTGGGTCGAATTAACATTTCTTCCAAAAATATGACACGTTCGAAAAATTTTTCGTACTGCCAGCACCACCGCGCAAACTGTCAGATAAGCGTGAATTCATTATCAGAGACACGTAGGGCATAAACAATATCTTAATCTGACGCGCTCGAGTATGTACACCTGACGATTTTTTTCACATCTTTGAGATCCTGCATACGCTTTCCCCACCGCTGAAAGTGCATACTTCATGAAACTCCACAACTATATGATATGTGTGTCTTAGGTGCGTTCCGCTATAGGCTATCACTCTTGATATTTTTGATCGATTCGACTGAAAATTTATTATCAGGTTGAAGTTGTTAGTTTCAATGAAACAAAACATTTAAATTTGAAAAAACTCAGGACCCGACTCATTGAGTCAATATTCAAATTCAAACTCTTGAAAAACACCCGGTTTTTCATCCTAATTTTAATATTTTTACACACTAGATTGCTCTGTACAGTTCACAACCGTTACAAACCACTCTACGTACAAACCTATTGTTTTGTAGTCAAACGCATCTCGAAAAAACAGCCCTGAATAAAAATGGATTTGGAAATGTGCAACTGACTTTTTTATCGAAATATGGCTTGCTTTTGTTTTTGATATTTAAAGCATATCTGGTTATTCAAATTGTCCTTTACAGTGATAATAAGCTTTATTATTGATGACTAACAAAGGTAGAAATAAGAAACTACGTTATCATGAAAAAAAATCATTATGAGGGATACCACTAATAAACGGTCTAGGTCAGGGGTCGGCAGTAATTTCAAGTGGGGTCCGGATGCAATGATGAAATTTTATGGAGGTTCGAGTTCTAGAAAAACTTATAACTTTCTTTTATTTTTATTCTGCCACATTTAAGTAATTATATAAAATAGAATAATGTAGAACTAATGTGAAAAATTACAGCGGCGGTCTTGGGCCAATTTCTTATAGTTTGGTTGGAGCGAGGTACAGCAAATGCGAAGGGTGTCTTCAAGATGGGCGTCAGTTAATCTTGAACGATTTTTGTTCTTTATAAAATTCATTTTGGTGAAAGATGATGCGCATACATATGTCGATCCAAACATAGTTGCCAGGTGGATAGCTAGTTTTTTGCAATTTCCATAAATTTCTGGAACATGTTTGCCCCAAAATTCTTCTGTGGATGCTGTTTTATACATTTTCAAGGAAATATCCTCTTGCGGGTCAATCATCTCCAGTTGAAGTGAAAGCCTTGAAATATTGAATAACTTTGCAGCCACTTCAGTCCATTCTGCCGCTGCAGCAATTCCATAAGGTGATTTGAGGAATTGATACAGTTTCCTATCTCTGCAAAATCCTGGAATCTCGTTGCAAATTCATTTTTGAGGTCAGACAGTAACCTCAAGAACACCGCAATGTCCCCTTCAGAATTCCTGTTTTTGTGTTCAAGAACTATTGGGAAATTAATGAATTCTCGTCGCGCAATATCTTCCTCAAAGATATCCAGCTTTCGACAAAAAGCAGAAACACTTTGTATGAGATCACATATTAATTTCCCATTTCCTTGTAACTCTGTGTAGAGCTCATTCAAATATTTCAGAATGTCTTTCAGAAAACCAACAGCTAGCATATTGCGCTCGTTCGTTATAAAATTCAGGTGCTTTCTTGCTTCCTGTTTATTTAACTCTTGTAAAAAGAAGATCACTTCTTCTTTTATCAGCCAAAACCTTTCAATAACTTGACCTTTACTCAGCCAACAAACATTGTTGTGTTGCTGTAAGTCAGAAACGTCGACTCACATTCAGAAAGAAACTCCTTGAACTGTCGGTGATCAATTTGATCAAGCTGTCCATCACTTCTTTCAGTGTGTAACACAAAGTTTTCCACAAAGGGCTGTTTGGTGAATTATGCACTGATAAGATTTAATACGTGCATTCTTATCCCGGATTCGCTTTACCAACACTTTTTCTTTGCCAATCATCGCTGGGACACCGTCGGTTGAAATCGATACCATTTTATCATAACTCAAGTTGGATTTTGTGATGAATTTATCAAATGTCTTGAATAAATCTTCTCCTAGAGTGTTACCTTTCAACGGCAATATTGCTAGCAATTCTTCCCTGAACACTTTATTTTCATGGTCGAAAAATCTGACGAAAATAGACATTTCTTCATCATCAACAATATCACATGATTTGGCAAGTGCTATAGCATATCAAGGTGCTTTTTAAAGAAGTTCGAGCGAAGTACTTTTGATATTATTAGCTAAAATTTCAGTGCTTCTTGTATTACTTCTGGACGACAGTGGAATACTTTGAATTGTATCGGCAACATCTTTTTTCTCTTCAAATAAGGCTTGGATCACTTCCAACATGCATTCTTTCACTATTTCATAATCTGAAAATGGTTTCTGGTGTTTGTTAAGTGTCCAGCAAAGACGCAACGCTGCTTCTGTGGCCTTTTCTTGCTCGCTCATGCAACGAGCTACTATGTTCGTGCAATTTTCGTAAGAACTTAGGAGGGCCTCGAGTTTTTTTTCGAGCCTCACTGCCAAGAGGAAAGTTCTTCTGAAATTGCTGATGGGTTGTTTCGTAGTGTCGCTTTAAATTAGCACTTTTAATAATTGCGACGGTCTCATTACATATCAGGCAAACTGGTACTGCCTGAGGCCTATCAGGCAGCGTGAAACAGTATTGTTCAGTCCACTCAGTCAAAAACCTTCTATTTTCGCTGTCCATCTTCCGTTTTTTAGAATCCATATTATTACGTATGAAACGTTTCTCCTTGATCTCTTCTAAAAGAAATGGTTCTGCAACAATCTACAAACGGAACTACGCTTGACGACTTACGAAGAACCGCCAATCCACTCCATTGCTTCCTCACCTGCGCACTACCAATTTCACTTGCCAATACGAATCGTTGGCGGGTAAAATAGTTCAGGAATGCATTTCGAATGAATCAAAGTAGAATCAGAACCAGAAGTTATAGGTTTTGGATTAAATGTTGCTTTCAAACGTATGAGAGTAAGGCGAGTAGGGACAAAATTCAAAAAGTTCAAAATGAAAATATGTATAAAACAATCAAAACTCAACAATATTTGACGGTCCAAGTTTTACCCTCTCGCGGTCCGGATACGGACCGCGGTCCGCCTGTTGCTGACCCTAGGTCTAGGTTGTGAGACACCGTCGGACACGCGTACACAAAATTCTCTACCGCTGAGAAACGCCTCGATCCATAGTAGAAGTTTTCCTCTGATTCCGAGATGTTCTAGTTTAGTAAGGAGTCTTTTAAAAAGAACTCGATCAAATGTCTTCGAAAAATCCAGGTAATCACGTCGATAGGGATGCCGGCATCAAAAGCCCTTGTCCTGTCATTTACACAGTGTAGAAAATTCGTGATTACAGATCTACCTGGTAGGAAGCCATGCTCTGTTCCTGCGGAATAATATTATTGTCGAGCAAAAACTGATTCAGTATCACCCTTTCACATATTTTAGATGCAACAGCTGTCAGACTTATTGGTCGATAATTAGATGGAGATAGTTTATCACCTTTCTTGAAAATAGGGGTCACCAATGCTTTCAACCACGAAGAAGGTAGTGTATGTGAACGAAAAGACTTTTCGAATATCAGAGCAAGAGATGCAGAAAGCGGAACAGAGCAATCACCCAGATTCTGGGTGAAAAATCATCTGGTCCGAGTGAAGACGTCGCTGTCGCCTTTATGATCCTCAGCTCTCTCAACAAGCTCTCGCGAGAACGATACATCGAAAAGTTCAGACTTGCAGCGCGGACACTTCACAGCTGGGATCGCTCCACCAGACTCAACAGAAAATGAGGCGCACCTGCACCGGCCAGCACCTCCTCTGATACCTGACAGTCATCCCAGACGGTTCCAGAAAGATTACTAACCGAGGGAACACTGGGAACAGTCACCTTAGTACTAAAAAATGACCACACGTACTTATGAAACTTCCTCTTATCTTTAGAAGAGACATATGGGATATCATTGCCTCGTAACTCCTCTTGGCAAGGCTGATGGACTCCGATGAGCAGCATAGTCATCAGGTCTTCGTTTGTGGCGAATCATATTACACAATCTGCTATCAATCCAAGATTTGGTGCAACTGGTGAAAATCTCCCTCACAGAGCTATTGGCCTGTACAGCAGAACTCAGGATGTCAGAAAACACACCCCACATATCATCGACCCTCCATACATCGACCCCCAGAACGTGGGAGTGGGAGACGCTCACCATAGATAACCTCACTCCAATTGATGCCTTACAGTTTCCTGTCATAGATTCTCATAGTTGATAACTTTGACAGTTCTCCTAATCATTCTCTCAACCGAAGGAACGGTGAACTGCATTCTAGTTTTGGGGGTGATGTGGTCTGATCTGCCGAATGGAGGAAGATATACGATCTCTGAGATTAAGTTATCGATATTTACTAAGACGAGATCGGGCAATGATGGGACCTGGTTCTGTCGATATCTTGTTGGTTTCAAAATGAGTTGCTCAAAATTAGAGTCTTGCACCAGTTTGGTAAAAGGAAACGAGGGGAACAAAGACGAAGGAAGGTGGACCAGAGGCCAAACCACGTCAGGAAGGTTGAAATCTACAGTTGTTACACTCAGAAAGTTGAGTCAAATGAACAATCAGGCAGAATCATAGGCACAAGGTCGAGGACGATAAATACAACCAACAGTGAAGGAAAAGTCCCTGTATTCAAATTCGATGAAAATGTTATCTATGCTAGGAGTGTCAATCCGAGAAGTATGTATAGTTGAGGTGTGAGTAATTTCTTGCTTTACATAAATGCACACTCCACCGTGACCAACTGTCACCCCTGAACAGTCGATAGCCTGGAATGTGCACCGCTGAATCGAGTACCTATGTTAGGGCGAAGCCAAATTTCATCGACCAAACTGAAGGGATGATGAAGATGCGTAAATGCCAGGAGTTCACGGTGTTTAGAACATAAGGACTGTACGTTAAAATATACGACTGTCCACTCAGAGAGGTGGCCAATCAGTTTTTCGGAATTCTAATCTGATTTGTGCTAACAATAGCCGGTGAACCATTGATGTATTTAATGGTCAGATTCTTCTCTCCAGCAGACTCCCTGGATTTCAATTGAGTAAGAAGCATATTCTGTTCTGCGATTTGTTTAGGTGTTTTATCATCGACCAATACGATGTTGTCATAATCTGGAAAACTCAGCAAATTCTTCTTTTTCCGCAATAGTATTGGAGAACGTAACCTTCAATAAACGCGGTCGAGTTGATTTAGTTTTGCCAAGCCCCGATGTCCTAACAACAAAGGTTTTTGAGTTGGAATCAATATTAATTCCTCAAGACATCCACCCCACATTCATATATTCATCAGGGGACTCTGGTTCGGGAACAATTTTTAGGATAACATTGAAAGAGCGCTTGACACGACCAAGAATCTCAGCTGATTCAACCTGGATAGGAAGAACATTGGAATAAACTATATAGCTGATGCCGTAGCGTTGTTTTTCGAAATAATCTTGGTTGATTGCGTGGATATCGTTGATGATAGAATCAACATTTTGGAAGCAAGAGCAGCATAAAAACCATCAAGAAGGTTTACTCTGTTTTCGCATTCGGATATTGCAATTCGATGGACATCAAGTGTCTGCGTATGATTCTCCAGTGTTTCCCTATATTTTGCAAGTTCATCAAATATGGAAGACTGATCCTTTCTGATAGACTTCATGTCATCAGCCATAGCTGAAATCTTACTCATAAGGAGTGAAAAATGTTCCATAGGTTGATCGTTACCAGAAGATAGGGAGCGTTTACGTGTATCGCATCCTGTACAATTCCATTTAAAGTTGGATTCTTTAAAGAAATTAAGTTCTTTGGAAGAAAGCTGAGCTCATTATTGTGGGTGCACGAATTTACATCCAGAACACTGAAGTCGACCACCATATCGATGACCGGCCCAGAGCATATCGGACAATTACCCGTCGTTGTGCCCCCTCTTAGTCTTCCTCAATTATAAGGCCTATAGAAGAGTCTTAAACAGCCATCCATCCATCCATTGCTGTATCCCGTTACCTCAATTGATGTACAACTCGCGCGTTGCAAGACTTCTGCATTCGAAACTTTGTGGAACCATCTGATGTGCATTATCTGTCTTAGATGATGTTGTTGCGTTTATTCAAGCTGTTTAATATGTCGCCTGTAGGGCGTCCAGCTTTCGCTTCCGTAAAGAAGCGTTGGGAGGACGACTGCTTTGTAAACAGCTGTCTTGGTCTTCAGATTGAAGTCGAGATTTTGAAATACTCTGTCCTTTAGCTTCCAGAATGCCCGTGATACCGAATTGATACGGTTTTGTATTTCTGTGTCTAGATTAGCCCTAGTATTTATGAAGCTTCCCAAGTATTTGAACTGATGGACTGTTCTAGGGTTTCATTCTCCAGGCTGATATGTGTTTGAAGGCTTTCTGGGGGTGGGGGAGGAGAGTCTTAAACAGAAAGAGTCGGCCGCGGACAAAGAGGAAAAGGTTTATAGAGGAAAAAGAGATGTACAGGATTATTGAGATATAAAACGCGATGTATATGAACCGAAAATCGCATCAATCCCACATCAGGTGCAAGCCCAATGAACCAAAGATTATAGAGTTATGTATAACTACTCTTTAATCTTTGCACCATAGAGAGTCTCTGTTTTGCACTGAACGAAAAAGATAAGCGGCTGACCGATAAAGGAGGGGGAAACGCATTCGCGATCAACTCACACCGTCGGCGAGAGTCAATTCTGAGAGATGAAAGTATGCAAATTTTACCCTTAAGAGCACTCAAAACAAATATGATACAAGATCAGATATTGAGCAACTTAACAGGTGAAAATGCAATAACTTACTACAACGGGCTGAAGAAGAAACCTTGGTGAATCTCCACTGGTTTGGTAGCAGAAGGGGGTTCCAAAGGGAAGGGAAACAACAAACTAACCTCCCTTCCGTAAAAACTGATAGAGAAACTTTTTTTATATTTATATACCATTGAAAAGGTATTAAAGGATTAATTAGCAGGGGTCCTTCTTGGAAAGGATTTGGTTCCAGGCTCAGGATTTTGAAAGGCCTAGACGATCTGAATTCATCATAAGACTAGGCCAACAGCTCGTGAAAGACCCTGTAGATATACCATCTGCAATTCGGCTCAGATAGTCCCCGTTTCAGAGATGGTAGATAGCATAGACTAACTGAGGAAATTTCGGGCTTTCCTAAAGTATGTGTTTTCTTACTTACTTACTTTTTTTTCATTGAGTGATTCAATATTGAACTTTTCCTGGGTAAGGCCTTCTGGCCTAATGGGTGTTATCTTTCCCAGTGAAAGATTGTAATCTGAATTTCTGTTAGCAGCAGTCAAAGATCTAACTTCTAAAATCTGCTCGGCATGGAAGATCTATCTAAAATAATGTAATCAATTATAGATACTTTTTGTCTGTTTCTTTGAAATGTTTCTTGTGTTAAATTTTATGCTCGAACTGAAATATTAGTTAGTCAGTAACAAAATAGCCAAAAATACGATTTAGAGGTACATACTTCGACAACGCTTTTATAGTAAAGCACTTAAAGCAGTCAACACTGTAACACGCAGTGATAACGTATCAAACGACATGGTTAGATAGGTAGATAGATATTTATTTCAATTTAAGAATTATTGTACATTGAAATAAGATTGGCATGTGTCAAAATTACAATTCATCAAGCCTATATGAATTCCATACAATGTTAAAGTAATAAGATGTATCTGCTTGAAATGATACCGGTATGAGGATTTTAAATAATTTCGAATATGAACTTGTCCATGATGTTACCAGTAAACACAGGACATCTATAAGAGGTCCATAATTGGTACACATGGACATGGACATCCTTTTGACATCCATTGTACATCCATTCATGGACGTACTTTGGATAACCAATATTGGATATCCATTGTACACTCATTCATGGACGTACTAGGGATATAATGATCTGTTCTTAATTATTGAAGTATTTTATCACCTGAAATGGATACCCATATCTTGCCGAATATCAATTATCACCAAAATCGAAGCTTACTTTCTTCCGTCATTGAATAACTGAATGGTTCAAGTTCAATGGCTTCGGTGTATTAGATATTATATAATATATGTATATCTGCCGATTTTTACAAAAATACTTTCGATAATTTCGAAAATATTTCGTATTCTTGCGTATGTTCTACATCACGTGGAATTGATATTTCCATATTGTCGAAATATCATTCCATTTTTTATTGAGTATCAAACCCTCATACTCAATGATGGATAATTAATATGGATATCTACCCTGAATAGCTTTGGTAGATATGTGGTTGGCATTACTGGCTGTCGGCGGATGCAGTAATAATTTGACAGTATGTCAATTGCCATTCATTATTGTTGAAGACTGACGAAGAGTAACGTATTATGTTTTTATCATCCATCAAGGCGCTTGAGAATTTCTTGTTAAGTGTGTTGTTGTGATGCAATTACCTGGTGGCTTGGAAGAGCCAAGGAAAAGAGTAAACACGAGAAGAAAAAAATGACTTTTTAGAATAAACTTTTGTTAACGAAGAGTATGATATTTTAGTTTTAGTTTTAAATTTTATATACTTTGTTTGCATTATATTTTTTTTTATATGAATTGATTTTTATTTCATAAACGGGTTCATTCAATGTGTCTATATAGGAATTGCACATTCTGTTAAGACCTGGACGAACATTGGATATTTGGAATTTGGTGGACGTTGCCTGGATAGCTGATGGAGATTGACTGTTATGGACGTCATAACCAATATATAAGTTCACTCAACTGATTAAGCGTCGATATATGAGGTTCATAACTAGCCCAGTTTCCATCTAAAAAGGTTCTGTTAATATCCATCAGCTGTCCAGGCAACGTCCATCGAATGTCCATTGTTTGTCCATTTTGGTACAATTCATGTCCAAAATGCGTTCATCAGATTAATAGAGTTAGGTAACTCTTTAATCTTTGGCGTTCATATTGGACCAAATATGGACATTCATTGGACATCCAAATTGGTGACAACGGATATCCATGGCATATCCAGTGGACATCCTTTGTCCGTCAAAGGACGTCCAATGGATATCCGTATTGCATGATTTGGATATCCATTGGACATCCATCGGATGTCATTGTGTTTATTGGCGTTGTTCAGTCGTGAATGTTTGGTTGCCTAACTCTAATTTGTCAGGTGTTTCTTGTCCCGATTGCCTTCGACACCCTGCGGCGCAGAAAACAATCTCTTCGTCTGGCGATTACCAAAATATTAATAATTTCATCGTCGGACGCTCCGAAAGGTGTTCCTTTGATATATCGCCCCAGTTATCGCACCATTTGTCATCTACAGTGTAAGGAACGTAGCTCGTCAATAATTTTTGTTGGAAGAATTATTAAGTGAAATCCCGGCACCCGTCGATTTTTATAAATATAAAAATCGCAATAATTTGCTTCTAAATAGAAGCAAATTATCGTATCCTTTTTTTGAATTTGATATTTCTCATCCTTCTACTTAATTTTTTCAAATGGGAATATATGGATAGTGATATCAAATGAAAGGTAAAATTAATATAGATTCTTTGGTATGCTCTTCAAACATATTTCATATTGAAAGTAGTCAAAATTAGGGTTAGTACTGTTTTTTATTTAAATATATAGTGTCCGAAATTCCCCGCACAGGAGGACTAAATTCGGACAGCATCTAAATTGCACGAAAATTGAATATTAAACGTGTGTTTAATGTATTCGGACACCCAAAATCCTAAAATAAGCATATTTTAGAGGTTTTTAATGGAAATTTTGAACAAAAAAACACGTTTAGATATTTTTAAAATACTTTTATTAATTTTGTCAGAAATTGTAGATTTTGGCACACTATATTTTTTGGCCGCTTTCCGTATACTTAACTCGAGTCTTTTAACGTCTCTAACCGCTAAATCAACATTTTCGGCATTATAATACATACTTGTATGGCCTTCCTCCCAATACTTTTCTGTAGTTTCTGACCATTTTGTAGATGTCCGAATTTACCCAACAAAAGAACCATTTTTTTTATAAAAATCTATATCATTATCAGCAAAAGTAGTATTAACGTCAAATTTGGCCAGAACGTAGTTTATACCCCAGTTTAAGAACGGCAAATGGTTATTTTAATCTATTTCATCAGTGGTGAAGGTTTGTACTAGTTATAAATGGTGATTTGCATGGATGTTTAATTTTTATTTATGATTAAACTCACCTGTACGAGGAATAAACACTACCACTACAACGGATTTTCACTTTAATTTGATGTTTGTATCACAGTGAAAATAATTACAAGGATACACATGTTCAGTTTAAATCGAATTGTCCGAAATTAGCCGTACTGTCCGAAGTTACCCCAATTTACCGGTACTGCAATCAGACCATTATTCTTTCACTAATTATTATCCACGAATCCATGAGTTTGTAACCAAAAATACTTTTAGCCACATCGCTGACTATGTAATCAAATTACCTTTCATTGTATGTAGGTATTACAATCCATATATTCCAATTTGAAAAAAGAAAGAAGAGAGGTGAGAAATATCAATTTCAAAAAATCATACGATTAATTGCTTTTGAAATCAAAAATCGTCGAGTGGCAGGATTTAACTTAATACTTCTTCGTACAAGAATTATTGACGAGTTACGTTACGTTTTTGGCACGCTGTATATGCAATCAATATTAACTAAACCCGACTGATATACTAAGCAACTTTGATTGGAGTGGACGTCCCGTGTCTTCTCTATCAGAAAAAAGTTTCTTGCGAAACAAATTATAGGCGTGGCTTTTTATTCCTCTTGCAATTATAGGGAAATACCATCCAAATTTTTTCTATCGGCTTCTCGCACCCGACCGGTGGCGTCGGGTTCTTGTTTTTTCGTGGACTATGCATTCTAAAATCGGAAATAAATAAGTTGTTTCGAACTCGTAGTTTTTACTCATTCCCAGTTTTTAGATGATACTCCAGAGATTTTTTTATTCGCAGAACATTGAAGTGTGAATTTCATCCCAAAAATGGATCTTCGAAATATAACCGAAAATTGGTCTCAGAAAAGAATGAAAGTTTGATATTTCGTGTACATATTCATAAAGTCTTTGAGAAAACGATATTCAGAGAGCTTCTTCATTTTCAGAACTTGGAAGAGTGAATTTCACCCCTATATCTCAGAAACAGAAAAGAAATCGAAACTAGAGCTAAAAACTGAATAAAGGGTTTGAAATTTGGTAAACATATTCCAAAAACTTAGACAATGCTCATCCAAGAGCTTCTTCATTTGTAGAACTTGAAAGGGTGAACTTCACCCCCCTTTCTCAGACATAATATTCAAAAATTAACTCTTCGTTTAATATTCAAATCAAAATATGAATATACATATTACACATTTTATTTTTATCGACTAAATTACTTTTGTACTGTACGAATACGCTTTTTTTCTAAAATAGATATAATATTTAATAATTAACTATTCTTTTAATAATATAATATCTTGATATAGAGTATATAGACAATAAGAAACCGTGAAAACTAAAACGTTGCCGCCCAAACCATAGCGACGTAATACGAGATAATGTACAGTTCAACTTCGAGGTAAAACTGCGTGCGTTGTAGGTATTATACAGGGTGTATTTGAAGGTGAGGCTTTTTTCAACAGAGGGTAGAAGGTAGAACTAGTCAAAATGAAGCGTTTCACCCAAAAATCCTCTATACAAAACTTTCAAAAGACAAATTAGAAAAAAAAATTGAAAATGATTACTGAAATAGATCCTAATATACTACCCTAGACCGTTTGTTAGCTGAATTATCGCAAAGCAGTGGGAAAAAAACTTATCTCCTTATTCGACCATGTGGTTTCGTTTAGAATATTGGCTCGTTCGATATTTACGTGGTAATGAAAATGGTAACTTCGGTTTGCCGAATTGTTCTAATTTTTTTAGTAACTTACACGATTTCATGAAAAATCTTCTTGTTCGAACATTCCAACAATCGTCGCCGTCGTAAAAATGGGGAAGCATCATAGTACTTTTTCATCATAACTAACATAAGTACTTTCAAGAAACTGCCTCGATTTTCTACATTTTTTTTTCACCCTCACCCTTATTCTCTCAAAAGTGACCTGATGCATCTAAGCTGCTGAACTTTGTACTGAACCATTCATTGTTTAGCCATATGCTTATGTTTTGTTTCGTTTTTGCGATTCCGGGTCACCTTCTACAGTTCCGTACTTGAAATTCAATGAAATTTTGTCGAACTTCTAGGGGTTGTACAGGGTGGGCAAAATTCGTTGTCTACTGAGAGGATCTCGAGAACAATAGCAGCTAGAAAAAAACGGATGACACATTTCTGAGCTTTTTTCGGAAGTAGCCTCCTACGATACTTCGTTTTTCGGTTTGACAATTTCGTAAAGTTCTCATAACTTTTTTGTCTTTGAAGTTATAAATCTGAAACTCTACAGGCACTTTTTTACGTAAAATCCACTAATGAGCTCAAAATATTTTTTCATTTCGACTTATTAGGTGAACTTTAATTTTTTTAATGCAAACTTTTATTGAATTTGTTATATTTGAATTGGAAAAAAATCTTTTGCCAGTTGATTCTGAAGGTGCCTAAGAAGGTTTAAGTCTCAGATCTGTAACTTCAAAAATAAAAAAGTTATGAGCACATTTCGAAATCTTCAAAATCTCAATTTTTGTTTATAACTCGAAATCTAAAAATTATAGGCCGATTCTGTTTTCAGATTTGGCTATGTCTTTAAAAAAGACCTCGAGAATGTGTCATCTGTTTTCTTCTAGCTGGTTCTCCAGATCCCCTCAGTAGACAACGAATTTTGCCCACCCTGTACATCTCAGAAATCTTGGATATTTTATATACCTAGACAATTTTTGGTTAAACGACTTATTTTGATGAGTTCTATCTTTTGTCAATAAAAAAGCCTCACCTTTGAAAACACCATAACTTGAAGCGCTCGCTCTAGGCTGGCACGGCTGGCTGATTCAGCGTGATTAGTGCAAGGAAAGATGAAAGAAACCTTCGAAATCAAATAATTGGAGACGACCGGGGCGTCATGTTGATCGAAATAAGTTATACTAGTACTTTATACTGTGGGAATTAATCGAGATTTGAACATCGGAATTGATCATTTGGAATATGTTCTGAAGAATAAAACAATTACATATAGGGATATAGGGGAAGTACGTACAAAATGACATGGTGTTTTGTTCAATCAATCTCCTTGGTTTTTATTCATTTTAGGTTCATTGACTATTAGTATCAAAGTCTTTTGATTAAGTAGGAACTATAATAAAATATATATTAAGAAAAAATTCAACCGATCACAAAAACCATTTTGTCATGACAAAACATACATACTAAAATATTAAGAACACAATTCACAAGTATATCGTTTGGTAGACTTTGGGAGATTAGCGCATAGCATGAGCTCAAAAGAGAACAAATCCTACATCGTAACCAACCCTCACTGGGCTAAGAACGTGAAATGAAATCTTCGCTTCTTGAGCTATCATCTAGGTATCTGAGCAGTTTGCCTCGATAGTCTCAATATCTTTTTTGATGATGGAGTGTTGGTAGCAGGAATATTTCTTTGATCATCATCAGATCAGTTGTCTCTTTCTTTCTGACCGTGGATCCTTTGGTCCGTTTTCAGCAATAATTTCTTGCATATTTGGAACAGAAGAAGAAAAAATCACCTTTGTCTGGTTTAGATTCTTTCTCTTTTTCCTAGGCCTCGATTGGCTCTGTGGTGCTGGCGGAATAGTAGCAACTGGATATGTCAGTGATTGGTACCAGGTTTTTTATCTTTAGTGAGGAATTTACCTTATCGTTATTTGTTGCTGTTGGATGTGAAATAGATTCAGCATCGGTACTCGCATCTTTTTGGACTGAAGAAGGGTTGAGTCATTCAGTTGATGGCTATTTAAAGCCTATTGCATTCTGAACAGTTGCAGCTTTTCACACGCTTCATTGAACAAATGCCCAATATGTAAATGGGCATTTGCATTTGCACTTTATGTACTCCGCTAAATCCAGCTCAATTTCAGCTGAGAATGTTATTTTGAATATTCCTAAATCTTTAGAGTTACACACCAAGGTTTTGTTCATATTGAGAGCATATCTTCTAAGCGTCGGCTGAGAAATACCAAATGCGTCCCTTTCTTTGCTTCCATGCTTTAATAGCCTTACTCATAGATTCTTGGCTCCAAGACTGCCGATTAGTTTATCTTTCGTAGTTTCACGGCATATCACCTGGACAAAATGATAAATGTTTATTAATAGAAACTCAACGGACAAAATGACATACTATGTCATTTTGTCCATTGTATGTGTATGTCATTTTGTCCAAATGTAAACAAAACAAAATAAAAAATCACAATTTCATCAAACAACCAATAATTGCAATGAAACTAACTGCAATCACTATACTTCATTCAAATTTATTTTAGCAGTCGGTTGGCCATGAAATAATTTTCTCAAGTTTTTGTAACTAGAACGAAGTAAGGTTGGCTATCATGAAATGTCGTTAATGTCATAACGCCGTTGCCACAACTAATATCAATTTTTATTACAAAAATGCCATAAGTGCTATTTAGAATACAGGTCCGCTCATTCAAATGGTAATACCCTGATATTCTAAAATCCACAATAAGTCAGACGGTAGCGAACATATTCAATGTAAGAATTTATATAATATTTCATCTGAATCTAAACGACTTACATTTCAGCTGAATATTTCCACAATTAGAAAGATTGTGAATGAAGAGGATGACAAAGAATTTCCTACTATTGGGAGACCCAAAAAAATGGTGGCATTTGAGAATTTTATGTTTGAGTGAATTTTCGTTTTCTACAGGATTTTCGATAAATATCATTGTAGAATAAGTTCCCCAAAATGAATTTTTCTGTTTTTCATTTGACTTGTCCTATACAATGTAAATGTCTTAAGGTACCAATAAATACCTAATTATTATTATTACATCAACGTATTAAGATGAATAGCCACAAATACGCGCAAGTTGCCCTGTTACTTGTTTATTCATGTGAAATTTTTGTTCAAAGGTGAAGTTCATCTTGACTTGAAACTTTAATTCCTGTTACTTATTGATGCAAGATGATTTTTGTTGAAGAATTTAACATTCTTGTAATTATATGTTAATTCCTTCGGGAGATACCCATTCCCAACCACTGCATCATATGCATTTCATCTTCGGGTTAATATTTTTGAAATCTACAAATGATGTGAGCCAAAGAAGATAACGAACATTAACTCTCCTCAAGCTAGTGCATATTTTAATATTATACTGATCTCTTGTATTTTCCATGCGAAGAACTGGATTTGGTATGCCTTCAATCAGTTTGTGTAAACTTCAATTATCTTCGTCACATATTTTCCGAAGAGATTCGACATTGTGATAAAATACGTAATAACAGAAACTTTTATGTAGAACGGGCAACATAGCGTTGATTTAAAACCCAAAAATGTTTTGACAAGCTTCATAACCCCACATTTTCGTACTATACAGAGTGAAATGTGTCAAATTTCCATGGCCAACCGACTGCTAAAATAAAAGTGAATGAAGTATAGATACTTCCATAGTTTATAGATTTTAATAGCAATAATCACAAAAAAGCAACAAATAATTCACCAGAGAGAGAGAGAAGAAAATCACTGTGTAATAAATTTTTGTAGGCACGAAACACGTTCGAAGTCATTACTGCGGCGTGACTGTGGTAATGGCGCTCAACATTTCACAGTTTCGTATACTCCATTCACTTTTTTTTTAGCAGTCGGTCGGCCATGGAAATTTGACACATTTCACTCTGTATAGTACGGAATTATGGGGTTATGACGCTTGTCAAAACATTTTTGGATTTTAAATCAACGCTACGTTGCCCGTTCTACGTAAAAGTTTCTGTTATTACGTATTTTATCACAATGTCGAATCTCTTCGGAAAATATGTGACGAACATAATTGAAATTTATACAAACTGATTGAAGGCATACTAAATCCAGTTATTTGCATGGAAAATACAAGAGATCAGTTTAATATCATAATATGCACTAGCTTGAGGAGAGTTAATGTTCGTTATCTTCTTTGGCTAATGTTTGAATACGTTACATCAGTTGTAGATTTCAAAAATATAAACCCGAAGATGAAATGCATATGATGCAGTGGTTGGGAATGGGTATCTCCCGAAGGAATTAACAGATAATTACAAGAATGTTAAATTCTTCAACAAAAATCATCTTGCATCAATATAAGTAAAAGGAATTAAAGGAAGTTTCAAGTCAAGATGAACTTCGCCTTTGAACAAAAATTTCACATGAATAAACAATTAACAGGACAACTGGCGCGTATTTCTGGCTGTTCATCTCAATACATAAATATAATAATAATAATTTGGTACTTATTGGTACCTTATTAATTAATTAATTAATTCTCTTACTTTGAATATGTTCGCTACCGTCTGACGTATTGTGGATTTTAGAATATCAGGGTATAACTATTTGAATGAACTGTCCTGAATTCTAAATAGCACTTTCTGAAACCCTGTCTCTTTTTCAATCATTTTCGGCATTTTCGTAATTAAAATTGATATTAGTTGTGGCAACGGCGTTATGACATTACCGACATTTCATGAGTGCCAACCTTACTCCGGTCTAGTTACAAAAACTTGAGAAAATTATTTCATGGCCAATCGACTGCTAAAATAAATGTGAATGGAGTATAAATATGGCTCCCTACATATGGTACATTTGTTGGAAAGTCGCTGAAGCACACCAATTTGGAAATAAGGCGATGTCATTTTGTACATCCTATATGTCGTTTTGTGATAATAATTTTCTATTTCTCGATTATTTATATTTACCTTGACGAGTCGTCATTGACATTGATTAAGATTGATATTGGTTTTTTCTGCAATATGTTTCATTTGTCTTTGATTTTTATTAATAATGATCGCGATTTATAGCTATTTAATCCCGAAGAAGTAAAATTATATTTGCTTTAGTTGAGATCTGCTGATTCTTACCACCTTCCAGATTCCCATTAACTTAGACAGTGCATTATGTTGGGAGGATGTGACTCTTTCGATTCATATCAAGGCTAGAATTCATATGTTCACACATTTTTCCTTTGTGAATCCTCCAGTTGTTCAAGTCAAAACACAGAACATCAACCTTCAAAATTGACGACATTTTTTTCAGCATTTTAACTCTCGTCATTTCTTTGCGAAAATCATAGAAATGATGAAACTTCTCGAATCACGTATCGTACGAGAGATTGATGTTCCTCCTGTCAGAAACACAATGAAGAGAGTGACATCAAAATCCACTATGTAGCGTTTTCCCCGCTGGACTTTCCTTCCAACGAGAATCCTTCGACTCCCCAAATAATCATCTTCCATATTCATAGAGGATCAATTCATTTTTCAATATAATCCCGGTTCTGCCCCAACAAATTACATTTTCCGTCATCCAGTCTCAGAAGGCACGTCAGGGTTGACATCAAGACGCACGAAATCCGCGCACGGTGGCGTCTACTCGGAAAACGCGTTTCTCTCGCAACATTTGTGGTTCGGTATCTAGTAGGCGTCGGACGAGCTGCGGAGCGTTCGTCAAACCGCGAAAACCGAAGACGTCGACGTCTGCGAGCGATGTGAAACGGCCCCCGCCCACTTGCAATTTTCAGCTGCGGAAAATATGAGATCTTGAGGATTTTCTCCCGATCAACGACAGTGTTTGTGAAAAGTTTCGATTCTTGTATATTGTGTTGAGATATTCTCGTGAAATTGCAGTAAATTCGGTGACAAACTACTCGAGGATTTTTATTGTGGACAAATCGCGTGAAAGTTTCAGTCCTCGGTATGATATTTAATCTTCTAGTTTTCTTTTTATCCTACTTCTGTTATATCTAGTTCAATTCGAAGATTAGAAGGAGATACGAAGAGAAAAAGGTCAATTTTATGGTTCCAATAGAGGTCTATATTTTACGATACCCTGGGATTTTATTTCCGATGATATTTTCACCGGATGACAGAAGCGTGAGATGTTTGTAGGTGATAGAAGAAATATTCTAGCAAAAGTTGCTGTATGATATTTCATTACAATTTTGCAGTGATGAACAAGGGTGCCGTTAAGAAAATTCAAATTCGTCAATCGGCGATTGAAGAAGCTTAATTCTTAATTCGATACACGTTTTTCGCATCTTTCAACAATGCCAAAAGTGTGGAATAAAATTAAGATTTTTCATCGACTAAATGACTATTCAATTCAATTCTTTATTCATTATAACAACTATACAATGTTATAAACAGAAGTACTTAGTCATACAATCTAAACTTAGGTTTGTATATTATATGACCATTACAATTTTCGAATACCAAAAAAAAGAAAGAAAACCAAATATACCGAAAAATCTACAAACTATGAAGTGCCCAATGACATACAACTGGATCTTCGTGCAAAACTTCTCACGTTTTGTAATGAAAAAGAATTCCCTAATTTCACCCCCTTCAAAGCAAAAATGATAAGGTAGAATTCTCTGTTCTACAAATTTCCTTCATTTCAAGAAAAATTGTAACAGTTTTTCGAGATCATACAGTTATTGAATAAATACAATTCAACAAAGACCTGCAGTGGAAGAGAATTCCCTAATTTCACCCCCTTCAAGGCAAAAATGATGAGGTAGAATTCTCTGTTCTACAAATTTCCTTCATTTCAAGAAAAATTGTAACAGTTTTCCGAGATCATACAGTTATTGAATAAATACAATTGAACAAAGGCTTGTAGTGAAAAAGAATTCCCTAATTTCACCCCCTTCAAAGCGCAAATGATGAGGTAGAGTTCTCTGTTCTGCAAATTCCCTTTATTTTAAGAAAAATTGTAACAGTTTTCCGAGATCATACAGTTATTGAATAAATACAATTGAACAAAGACCTGCAGTGGAAGAGAATTCCCTAATTTCACCACCTTTAAAGCAAAAATGATGAGGTAGAATTCTCTGTTCTGCAAATTCCCTTTGTTTTAAGAAAAATTGTAACAGTTTTCCGAGATCATACAGTTATTGAATAAATACAATTGAACAAAGACCTGCAGTGGAAGAGAATTCCCTAATTTCACCCCCTTCAAGGCAAAAATGATGAGGTAGAATTCTTTGTTCTGCGAATTCTCTTTATTTTAAGAGAAATTGTAACAGTTTTCGGAGATCATAGAGTTATTGAATAAATATAATTGAACAAAGGCTGAAATTAGAAACTTAATGACATGTTACTCACAAGCAAAAGTTATTAAACCACCGCACCATCGCAATGCAACTTTAGAAAAATCATGATGAATTTTCATCAAGTATCGGCTATATCAGGAATCACCCCTCACATAATAATGCATTTGAAAAGTGATTCTATTACAAGGACTAAGGGAAAAATAGAACATTGCTGCCAAAAAAATTCAATTACGCCGTACCGGAAATAAATAGACCATTTCGTTTAATAGCAAATTAGCATAATCCATCACAAACCGTTGTAGGTTACGATTTTTCCGAATTTGGAGGGTTATTGCAAATGAACTCATCCTCTCTGCTTTGAAGGGGATAGAATTGAAGGGGTGTAGTCACTGCATAAATTGGCCAATTTTTATTCTGCCGAAACGGGAAAACGTTAAACGGTTCAGAGGCAATTTCACTTACCTACTGCTTTTCGTTGTCATACTTGAGCGATCCAGTATATTTCTCTGATATTTATTTGGTGTATAATCTCTTATTCACTACTTAAGTGACTGAACCAATGATTATTTGAAAAATCTAGGTCTGAGTGAAAAAAATTAAAATAAATTTTTGGAATTCAAAAGGAACCTTGTATTCGAATTTCCATATTTCTTTTTACGTATTTGAAAAAAACACAAGAAGCTGAAGTGAATAATGTGCTTTTCACTTTACGTCGTACTTGACCCAATTTTTGGATTTGAAATGGAAGTTTCGTGAATGAAGGTATATGTGTAAAGTAGGAACATAGGTTGTTTTTGAAGTGAAACTATGTATTAAAATCCAGCGAGACAGCGACTCCGATATTCTCCTGTATACATAAATCCAACCGTCATCATGCTTGTGGAACACGCAATGAGTATTTTTAAATCCCTCTTCTGTCAATTCATTTTTTCGTTCATGAATTCAACAAAACCATGGACATTTCGAAAATTTATTCATCAAATATCAGAAGAATAAAACAGAGATCTGTTAATTCAACATTAAAATATAACACTAAAATCAATTTGGAATCCTAATATTAAAACCTCTATTGAAACATAAATTATCCCTTCTCACCTGAGGACGCTGTTGTGACAACAAACACGTGTAGTTTCAAAAATCTCGTCGTTAGTGAAAATTATGTGATTTGGTTCGATAAAAATCGATTCTGGTTCAAATATTTTTTGCTGTGCTCGAAATTTTCTTCTAATTTTTGAATTACCGATTCAATTTGATTTTTTGAAAAATAATATTGTATTGATTTTGTAAGAATACCCCCTTAAATTAAGATTCCCTTACAAGGCCACTGAATCAAAATAGGAGGGATCTTGAAGGCCAGTATTGAAGCCCGTAGATATTAGAAAATTTTTGATTGAGGAAATTTACTACATTATACCTACAGTACCTACACCTATAATGCAGTGAGATGCCGTCGTGTTCAAAATACATACATGCCAACACCATTGGCGTTTTCTTTTTCTTTTTCTAGCAAAACTGATTATGTATTTTCTTTAAGAATTCGAAATACACAATGCCAGAAAAGAATTCCTGAGTGTTAAAATGAATCACTGAATTGAAATTAAGTGAAGGCACTCAATGAGCGCCTTCCTTTCAATTCCAATGATAATTAGTGAAAATTATCAAACGGATTTTCTTGAGTTCGAACCTCACAATTATCTAAAAATAATAAATTATACTTTAAAAAAACTGAAAAAACATTCTAATAAGTAGAGATATTTTACCTCGTATTTTACTTCTGATATAGTTTCAAGACTTAAAATCTAGAAAATAAATTATGGTTTAAAAAATAAAAAAACATAAACATCAAAGCGAACTGAATAATAGAAAATAATTTTTTTCAAAAGGACAGCGATTGAAAATACAAATATCAATTACGATTACTTAATTTGCAAAGAGAACCAAATAAAAATTGAGTTATCGACAGAACAATTAAAATTATGTGTAGTTAAAAAGGGTGGGGTGCTTCATATTTAGATGACATTACATAGAGGGAGAGGAACGTTATTAAAAAAATTCAATTCATTGCACACCATGTCTTATTATAAGTCAAACGAGAATTCAAATTATGCTGTTAGTAACTTTGTTTCTCTTTGCAAATTAATTGAAAATAATTGATAATTCAATTTTCCATTGTTGTAACTCCTGACAAAAATTATTGTTTACTATTTATTTCGATTTGTTGTTGAAGCGTTTTCTCAGTTTTCTAAAAGTCGCAAAAGTAAAATATCTCTATTTATCAGTGTCAAGATGAAAACTGATACAAAGAGTGATGAATCTGAGATAAATATTTTACCTATAAAAAGAAATTCAACAATTGACGATAGTTGACGCATCATTTTCGAAGGATTCCCAGCAAAGAGTGGCATAAACGATTACTTCCTCTTTTTACACCCACTTTCAACTGGCGCTGTAATTTTGATCCACTGTAGTCTGGACCAATCATCTGCGATTCCAGTGAGGGCACCAACTTCCAGTGCTGATTTTACAACGGCGATACGTATTTTTTGCTGTTTCCAAATATGTGATCGAGATTTTCAATTGGTCCTTTATTTGTTCCCTGAAAAAAGTTTTTATCAACCTAGCCTCATTCACTAGATATCAAAACAATAAACTGAATGATTCGTGAGTTATGACCTTAGAGAGAAATGAGGGAAATTAATGGACCACTCCATATTTCGACAATTGAACTTACAAGACCCAATATCCAACAGTAACAGCTAGTATATTCGAAGAAATTGGCCGTTTTCTTTATTTATTTCTTCCTTCCACGGAATGAACCCTATTACAAAATTGGATAAATAAAAATGAAATTGGAGAACGACAATTTCGTACCATTATTGTTTCAATTGTGCGATCTAATCATGAACAACCGTGGGAAAATCTAGGAGAAATCTAAACACAACTGCAGATCGGTTTCGGGATCATTGTCCACTCATCAGTACAGTGTAGTGTTAAAAATTTCAACCAGAGGATAGGGCCTTGAGCGAAACCGGGGGGTCGCTTTGAGAAATATTTTAAAATCTCAGCACAATGCGCCACCTGTCCGGCAAAGGCTGAACCAAACCTTACTTACTCTCGAGCTTACTCTGCAGACTCCTACAAATACAACTATTCATGGCTTCCAGATTTAACTTCTTCCTGTAGTCAACAAATGTACAACAATTCGTCAAGCGACTGAAGGCCAGTCTGCACAAAATAACGAACATTCTTAATTCAAATTAAACATTGATTTACATCTCCCACTATCGTAGAGTACGATGCATTCATGAAGTCGAAGCCAAACCAACTGGCAATATTTACCCGTCTTGTAATTCTGGGAATAGGAGATGCCCTTGTGTAATTAAGTCTGTAATTAGGAACACTGGGTTTAGGTGTCCTTCGTCCTTCGCACAATAACGGTGCAGATTTTTCATTTCCCAACGGTTGACTCTTTACACTGTTCAAAGGTTTCGTGAGGAAAAAGTTTCATCAGAGTTTGAATCAACACGCAAAAGCTGCGAAAATTACGTTTGTAATTTTCTAGAATTTGGATCGGGAATAATTGAATCTGAAGAAATGGTAGGGCGGTATTCTAGATCTAGATATAGAGCATCTGTTCCAATTTTATCTTCAGCTCTACACATAAAAAGGAGTTTTTAAATATAATCGAAGGAAGAATGTAATTTTTCAGTCTGAGATTTTGCAGAAAATTCCGGGAAATAGCCACCTGTTTGTTGAAAAAAATATCAGGGGCCAAATCGCGGTACTTTCACCTTCGAATAAATTTTATTCACTGTCAAGAAGTATCTGTCAATAAATTTCCTATCTGAAGGATACCCTATTTCGGTGTTTTCAGATGAAATTATTTGACGAATAACAATTCTATGAAAACACGGTATACTACTTTTCACTGATTAATGTAAATTAATCATAATTCCAACTAGAAAGCAAAAAACGTGCGTTCAAAAAAATTCGTCGTCAAGTAGGCTATGGAATTTTAAACGTCAATATTGAGTATCTAAACGTAGTTCTTAGCTTGTGCTCTTTTATTATTACAGGTTAGCTGTCAAGTTAGCGTTTTGGATTATTGTTAAATTAAAATTATCAGCAAAAAATAAAGATGGTTGTTACCGACGTATAAAAAGCATTCATTATTGAATCCTACTTCAGAAATGGGGAGAAAATAGAAGGCGAGTGGAAATATTCTGTTGAGAAATGTCTCAGCGACTTCAGGATCGAGTATCCCAACGTTGCTGTAGATTACCAATCTTTCCAGAGTACTGTTTCGCGATGTGTGAGCGTTTTTCGTGAAACAGGTAGCGTTCAAAGAAAAAAAGGAAGTGGTCGACCAAAGAAGAGAACACCCGAGTTAATCGAAAATGTTGAGAATGTGATGACAGAAGCTCCACGAACCTCTTTTCGGGTTTTATCTCAACTAGCTGGAGTCTCTGTTGGTACATGTCACACAATTTTGAAAGAAGACATCAATTTGTATCCTTATAGATTGACATGTTATCAGAAGATTGAAGATGTTGATTACCCTCGTAGAATGGCCTTCTGTCAGTGGTTTCTAAACGAATTCATCGATAACCTGAATAAAGTTTTCTTCTCCGACGAAGCCTGGTTTCATCTTTCTGGATATGTCAACTCCCAAAATATGAGAATGTGGAGCAGTCAAAAACCGGAAAATTTTTACATTGAGACTCCACTTCATTCTCAAAAAATTGGAGTTTGGTGTGCTATCAGTCAGAGAAGAATTGTTGGACCTATTTTCTTTGACGGAACTTTAACAGCAGAACGCTATAAAGAGGATATTATCATGCCTTTTATAGCTGAATTAAATTTCGAAGAATGATCATATAGTTATTTTCAACAAGATGGAGCCAGAGCACACACAGCTGTAGAAACATTGGCTACACTAAGGAATATTTTTCAGGATCGACTCATTAGCCTCTTCTTCTTCTACTTTACGAAAGCTTGCTAGCTTGTTTCACCCATTTTCCTCCTCTCGTTCTTGAGATATTGAGGTCCATCTGTCCTTCCACCTTTTTGGGGGTCTCCCTACAGGTCTTTTGGATGTTGGTCTTCCGTTTCTCGCGATTTTCGCTATTCTGTCGCTTGACATACGTGAGACATGTTCATTCCAGAACCTTCTTCTCGCGCGGGTCCATCTAACTACGTCCTCCGTCTGGCATTCTTTTCTGATCTCGTCGCTTCTTCTCTGGTCTCTCAATGTGTTCCCTGTGATTGCCCTCAAAACTCGCATCTCGTTTGTTCGTGCCATTCTTTTAGTTTCAGCTGTTTCTGCTCTTGTTTCCGCCGCGTATGTCATTATGGGTCTGACACATGCTTTGTAAATTCTCACTTTACTGGTTGTTGTCATGCAATTGTTCTTCCAGATGATATTCCTTAGGGCCCCCGATATTCTGGCTGCCTTATTCATCTGATGTCTTACACTATCTTTTAAGCTTCCATATGGCGATATCGTTACGCCCAGATAGTTAAAGGAGAATACTTGTTCGATGATTTTGTTATTTATCTCCAGCTTACATCGGCGGGGTTCCCTGGCGATCACCATGCTCTTAGTTTTAGGGATTGATATTACCATATTGAGTTCTAGAGCCTCCCTGTAAAATGCCTGTATTAACCATTGCAGCCCGTCTTCACTATCTGCAAATAGTACTGCGTCATCTGCATAACACAAGATCTTCAATAGTTCGTTCCCCATTCTGTATCCTTGGTTCACCCTTCGTACTTTGTGTATTATCCTGTCCATTATCAGATTAAATAACAGTGGACTAAGACTATCTCCCTGTCTCACTCCTAGGTTGATCTTTACTTTATCGGTTGTGGTTGCTCTTGTCTTGACTGTGGTAGTGTTGCCTGTGTTTAGTTGTTTTATCGTCTCTACAATGTTTGGATGTATTCCTCTGTGCTTCAGTTCGTCCACAACATCCGTCAGTTGTATTCTGTCGAATGCCTTACTCAAGTCTATGAAGCACAAGTACGCAGGTTTGTCATATTCAATGGATTTCTCTATTACTTGTCTAACAACGAATACAGCGTCGACCGTGGAACGATTTTTGCGGAAGCCCTGTTGTTCTTCACATAGCTTGGTGTGTTGCAATATGTGTTGTCCCAGTATGCGAGTGAACAGTTTCATGGAGGTGTTCAACAATGATATTCCTCTGTAGTTTGCTGGATCTGATGTTTTTCCCTTTTTGAATAAAGGTATTGTTATGCTCTCTTTCCATTCGTCTGGTATTACTGCGCTCCCTAGAATCTTGTTGAATAGTTTGGTGAGCTGTTCAGCCAATCTTACTCCTCCTTGTTTCAACAGTTCATTAGGAATGTTGTCTGGACCGGGAGCTTTTCCGTTTTTGAGATGTTTCATCTCGTCCATCACTTCTTCTGTTGTAACCCGCTTGTCCTCTTCCAAGCTTATTGCATATTCTCGCCGCAGTTTTTGTCTCCTTTCTAGTGGCTGGTCATTATCCTGGGAGTGCAGATTTGTGAAGTACTCTTTCCATTTATCCGCGGTGATGTTATGTATTTGCACTGTCTCATTTACCTCTTTTTTCGCGGCTCTGAGCATCTTCCATATGCGTTTTTGAGTTCCATATAGGTCATTTTCCATCTCTCGACTAAAGTTCTCCCAGTGTTCTTTCTTTATCTCTCTAATTCTTTTATTGACTCTGTTCCTAATTTCAGTATACTTTAGAAAGTTTCTCGGCGTCTTGTTATTTATGTAGGTTAGATGTGCCTCCTTCTTTTCTTGTGCCAGATCTTTTACTTCCGATGTGAACCAGGGCTTCTCTCTCCGCTGATGTGAGGTTGCCTTGATTGTTCTCTTCCCCAGCGCTTCTTCGGCTGCTTCATTTATGTTCTTTAGGAGTATTTTCCACGCCTCGTTCACCGTATGTTGGTCACCGATTGTTGTTTCCTCTATTTTGTTTGTCAAACGTCTCCTATATAAGTCGAGTATGCTCTCTGTTTTTAGGGACTCGATGTTGAACTTTGTTACTGGATCGTGTTGTTTGTCCGCTTTTGTTGGTCTTCTCATTCCAGATATCACACCTAGCACCAAATTGTGGTCAGACCCTATGTTTGCCGATGTTAATGATCTAATATCTAACACTTGTTCTGGTACAATTGCTCTATTCGTAAGGATGTAGTCTATTGTAGAAGTTACACCCCTGCTCCCACGGAAAGTAATCTTATGTTGAGGTTTGTGACGAAAGTATGTGTTGTTGATTCTTAGCTCGTTGTAGGTGCAGAATTCGATGAGCATCTCTCCCCGGTCATTTATGATTTCTTCGTTGAATACGTTCTTAATTCCTGGAATTACCTCGTTACCCACTCTCCCGTTCATATCTCCCATGATAATAATTTGGTCTTGCTTGGGTATCTTGTCAACTGTTAATTGCAATTGCTCATAGAAGTCGAGGGCCTCCTGTGTTGGCCTTCCAGTATCCGGTGCATAAACTGATATTATGTGTGTGAAGTGGTTTTCCAGTTTCAGACTGATTTTTAGTATTCGATCGCTCCGATATTCGATGTCACTGATGATGTTCTGATATTTGTAATCTATGAGTACTCCCACTCCCGACGTCGCTCTAGTTTCTTTTGGCCTCCCGGAGTATATCAAGATGTAGTCGCCATACTGTTCGGTTCCTTTCCCTCTCTTCTTCGTCTCGGAGATTGCGCAGATGTCTATTTTCTTGTTTCGCAGTTCTAGAATGATTTCCTGGTCTCTTCCACTAAAAGATCTTACGTTCCAGCATCCTATCCTCAGTTGTGTCCTCTTCCTCTTCCTTCTCATCTTCGTGTTACCTCTCGTGTTCCTTACTCTCGCTTGGTCCGTCATCAGTAAATCCGTCGTGTTCCGAGGCTCGGTTTGGGTTCTGTGAGCAGTGTTTCTTTTGATTACGTAGGGTAGGTCGCTAGCCTCACCCTACAACCCTCCTCCTTTATCCGGGCTTGGGACCGGCAGTGGCAGCTATTGGGCTACTCAATCCACCCAACACCCACCACAGGCGGATTAGCCTCAATACTGAAAATGAATTTCCTCCAAGATCGTGTGATCTTACACCATGTGATTTCTTCTTATGGCCTCATTTGAAGAATTCTATCTTCCAATCACCTATTTCTAATCTGGACGAACTCAAGACTAGGATCATTGAAAAAATTCATCTAATTAACGATGATCCTTCTATATTGAATAATGTCTTTGAATCTCTCAAAAGAAGATGTGAGAAGTGTTTGGAGCAAAGAGGAGGACATTTCCAACAGCTACTTTAATTATATAGAACTCTTAAACGTGAAACTCATTGTAATGAAAATCCTATAATTCAGTTTCTTCAGTTATGGCAGAGACTGCCTCTGGTTATGGATTTTCACTGTCAGCGTCAATTCAATATTTTATTCATTGAGAAATAATCATATTCTGAGGTTCTTAGTGTGATTTATTTCTATTACCTACTGTAATAGGTACAACCTTTTCACATAATTGTAAGTACAAAAACCATAATATTCGATTCGTTCAAGATTCATGTCTTTGACTTATGAACTCAGGTTAATTTTTCTAATCGCCTCAGATTATTTGGATTCTTGTAATCTAATTCAATGAAAAAATGCTAATAAATCATTATTGAATGTGCAAGTAATTTTTTCTGAGAAATTGCCTTTTTATACAAAATTACGATAAATAGGTTAATGTCATCAATGTTTACATTTGGCTGTGATGACTGATGAGTGTGATGTAAGGAAAGAATTACGTTCAGTCACAGAAAATCAACCTACAAAATTCCATAGCCTACTTGACGACGAAGTTTTTTGAACGCACGTTATTTCGTGAATATTACACAAAGAATAACCATTTATCAAGAATCTAAAAAATTCAACCAATAATGACGTACCGACATTCGATCTATGACAAATAAACTATTTTAATTAAGTTTCAATGACGATGATGATTTATTCGATGTATAACACTATCCGAAACTAAAAAAGTACCGGGCCTAAGTAAGATTTATATAATTATGTTTTTAAGGATTTCTATGCAACCACACTGAAGAAGAGACACAAATTTTCATCAAAACAGACAAAAATTTCATCTTATTTATCTCACGTTCTCACTGAAATACCCCAAATTTTGCTTGAACCTATGGACATCCTTGAGCGCGCAGGCAATTTTTGGTGAAATGATACATTTTGATGAATACACTGACACTGTACAGCATTCTGCTTTTAGAATGTCTTTGATGAAGGAAAAGTGAATCGAATGACATCACCCTTATAGGGTTTCACGATACGTGTTATGAATTATGAAAGGCCTTCAGTGCGAATTATGTAAAACAATGGGTTCATAATAGTTTTGTATGATATAATTATATGGGTGTATATAAAATAAAACTTGGGGGTAAATTATTGATTTTTCCTTCATTAAACACATTCAAAAGGCAGAATGCGGTACCGTAGATTCGGGTGACTTGGGACGATTGTTGAATTCAATTTGTCATATTTTCAAAACGGTGACCTATTTTTATCTGCAAAATAGGTTCGAATATGCTTAATGACTCAGACTATTGATTAGGATATATACCATGCTTCAGAATTCCGATATAAATGTTGAAAAAAATAAAATATACTTGTCCCAAGTCACCCACCGAGTTTGAGGCTTGGGACACAAGTTAAAATCCATTGATTTCTCAACTCTCAAATAAAATAGGTGACTTGGGAAGGTTCATCGTTTTGAAAAATTAGAATTTGTGATTATATAGTTAAAATTCGGTAAGAAAATTAAATGATAAACGATAAACCGCTATTACAGCGAAAGTAAATATATTGCAACTCAAATGTAAAAAAACTAAACAATTTTTTGGTGATTTCTCTGTGGAAATAACGTAAATAACAATATCCAGCGAAAAACCGGCATATTTCCTGCTGCCAATGCGCCGCTTGTATCTATTCGGCATTGTCCCAAGTCACCCTATGAAACAACAAAATAAATGAATGATATCCGTGTTGCCGTTTGATTTGAAAACAACCTTGTTTCATGACATATCTAATATCCCAATATCCCACTTATCCAGAAATAAAAATACACATGCACAAAGTGAAACATATGTATAGGACACTGGAAAATATAAGGGCCATAAAAAAACGCGTTTTACTCTCCTGAATTCGTTAATTTTTTCTGTCAATTCAAACGCTCTGGTCTCGGCAAACTCAACAGGAATTAATTGTTAAACTAACCGAAAAGACGCTACACAATCTTTATCTTATAAGTTTGACCCTTCACTCATAAATGGTAAGAAAGTTACAGGACTGCCCCAAGTCACCCGAATCTACCGGTACACGTTCATTTAGAAAAATTACTGAATCATTTCTCATAAACCGGCTCCTCAGCCTGCACAAAATATGGGGGTGATGTCATTTGATTCATTTTCCTTCTTCAAACCAATTATAAGAGCAGAATGCGGTACTCGTTCGTTATAAAAGTTATTGAAATATTTCTCATAAACCGTCCCCTCCCACCTCTCTGACAAACTGCCAAATTATAAGAGGAATGTCATTCGATTAATTCTTTTCTTCTTTAAACACATTCCAACCGCAGGAGGCGGTGCTCTCCCATTCAAAAAAGTTATCGGATGATGTCTCATAAATTACCCCCTCTCACCCCTCTGACGCCCTGTCAACGGAAAAGAGTATGGTTATTTAGTGGAGTATGATTTTTTTTATGATAAAATTGCTTGAATCGAACAATATTTCCCGAAGAATTCCCTTGCTTAACCTGAAAATATATCCAACCAATTTATTTTTCGGGGAGTGTATGTGTAGATGTAGCCAACATCACACCAATATGAAAATACTCTGTGTTCTATTTACAAAACGAATTATCAAAAAAAAAAAAAAAATAGTTACTTCAATGCTGGAAACCAATGAATTATTGAAATATGAAGATGTGTGTCAACATAGCATCACCCTAACATTAAATCAAAGAAAAAATTGTACCGAAGCTATAATTTCTGTATATCGATCATTCCGAATGCAGCCGTGAAAATGTTTATTGGTCACGTCTATGGGTTCTAATTCCGTGAAATCACGGAAAATTATACGACCTTTTCACAGGATATGAAAAACGCCATAAGAAAAACATGTTTTGCTGGCATTGCTCCACAAGCTTTCAGAAAAAAACGATTTAGCTCAGTTATCTTCTGCCCATTTCATAATTCGACTGAAAAGGTCCTGGCAGAGCAACGTGTTGTCGAAATTAATAGTTTCATAATTCTTATCATTTATCGTGTGAGTGGCTTTCTGAAAGGGTTGGAATTTGTCAACTTCTAGGTTGAAATTTGTCAACCTCTTTGTTGAAATTTGAACAATTGAGTTCAATTCCTAGTTGAATTGGAATGCTACAAACAGAGATATGCAGTTTTTTTTTTGGTGTTCCTTTCAGAACTGGGCAACGTTTTGGTATCATTAAAATGCATTGTCGGTTTGAGTCTGAAACAAGTAGAGACCTGTAGCAGCACAATTCTATGTCTGGAAATAGGTATTTATATACCAAGGACGAAAAACTGTCTATTGATAGCCGAGGCGCAGCCGAGGATAGTAGGCAGATGGGACAATATAGACAGTTTTTCCCGAGGTGCATATTACAATTTTTCATCGACCTCACATACCTTTATGAAAGTAAAAAGTTACCCGTTTTATGGCCTCCTCTAGGTGTCCATAATTTCTTCTAATTCCCTGACCTCTGGTGAAGTGTTACTGTTATCCATATCGCTATCACTATCCATTCTTGATTATACTGACACTAACATTCAGACCACCTACCCAATTCACTGGTAAAATCTAGCCAATGTCGTAAAAATTAATTTGACCACATCAAATGACAGTTATTGTCACAAGCACTTATGTTTTCATCAAATTCTGTATTCACAAAATTGATTCAATCAAACTGGGATCTAATATATTGCTTAGTGTTGAATATCCGGACGAAAAGTAAATCAGTACGAAAAGTGAATCACTACGAAAAGTAAATCACTACGAAAAGTGAATCAGTACGAAAGGTAGTCGCCTTCAAAAATAGTCGACTTTAGTCGGAAATTAGTACGTAAAATGTAATTTTTTGTTCAGTTCGACGAAAACTGTTTGTTTTTTTAATCCTCTGAAGGTTTATTGAAACACCAAAGGTGTGAACGTTCTCCTTTTTTGATTCTTTCGAACTGGTATGGAAATGGACATTTCAGCTTTCATTTTACTAGACGCTTTCAAAAATTGAAAAATATGTTTTTCTGAAATATCGACTCATGAAGTCAAGAGTTGACAATAAATCAAAAATCAAAGATTATAGAGTAGAAAGATAGGAAACGCCCTTATATCTCTAGTACCTACTATAAATCGACTACATTTTGGCCATTGAAAACACATTTGACAATGAGATGGCGCTAAAAACGTACTGTCAATACAGAAAAACTGTTTAGTAACAGTTTTCTGTTTTATAATTCAGGGGCGCGAAATTCAAATTCTACTCTTTCTATTGAATTTCAATATCGACTTTGTTGAGGCCAGAAAACAAACATCCTGAGCGACAAAACAAAAGTATGGCTTTGTTTTGTGACTAGGATATTAGTTTTCATCTCAACATTGTTTGGAATCAATTATCAATGGAATACTCTGTCGGATGTGCTATATTTTTATTTGCATTTTATAACCATTTACAAAAATTTTAAAATTATGGACAACGAATAGAGCTTTGACTAGGATGACTCTTGTGATCTGCTATACGTCAAAGGTGTTATTTCTGCGCAATACGTTTTTGGATATTATAAACTTAGTGGAATTTATACAATTTATATCAGAAATCAATATGAACCAATATTCAATATACCATCATAGCATACACATTTCAATTACTCACCTATTATTTACAGAATTTAAAAAAACCTTACAGAGGTATACTACAAGACCTGTATGTTAGCCCGTCAGTATAGTTTCTTTATAATTTCTTCATGATATTGGTCGCTTTATGTTACAATATACAAATTGATTAATGATACAAATTGATACAAAATGATACAAATTGATTAATGAGTGAACAAAACACTCACAGCAGGTTTCATAAAACTTTGACTTTCCAAACAACAATTTGACAGTCATTCGATGCCCAAAACGAAGTCAATAAAACCTTTGCATTTCTGAATATATTGAAGGAGTAGCAATTGTGAGAATCTTTGAATGGACGTATAAAAGTCATAATTTCTCCTAAATAGGCCTTTCATTCAAAAGGGATGCATACAACAATTTACGTGGATGGAAAGTTCTGAATTGACCTGAAGTAAAATGTTCTTTGAACATGAGTAGTCAGTAGAGTTTGCAGGCCTTTATGCCCTCAAAATTTTATCCACTTCGTAGCACTGAAAATAAAATTCAATGAATGACCGAGTCAAATATTACCAGTTTTAATACTTTCATTCCCATTTTTCTTTTTATTGATCCACAGTTCTTCATCATACAATAATTTTCGCACAATATTTTGAGGTTTTCATCAAGAAATTAGACAAAAATTTCAAAAATCATCAACTATAACGAGCTTGATAAACAGAAGGCGGTACGAGAATAAAAAAAATTCAGAACCTCAAAATGGCCATTTCAAATCTCACAAAATTTCATGTTTCTGCAAATGTTCCTCGAATAAATATTTTAACCAGTCTTAGGGCCTTAAAAACACTTTCGAAACACAGATGGCGCTCACATCACTTTAGTCGCTTCGTTTCCTATCTTTCTACTTTATAATCTTTGTCAAAAATATTAGGAGATATGGTCATTCAAATATTTGAGTCCTTCTTCATCCAATGAGAATAAACAATTATCAAAATTCAAATTTTTATTGGGCCAATTATTTATTTGTTGAGGGTAAGGTAAGTTGATTGAAAAAACATTCATTTTATTTTTGAATTTACTGAGCTCATTGTTTTTCAAACTTCAAACTAAACGAGTTTTTGGATCTACATATATGGGTTTTTCGTTCCATATAAGAATTCGAAACTAAAACCCACCTGAAACCTCCCTTGAGTGCCAAGCAACCGAAAGATTATGATCTGATCATATTGAAAACTGATTTATGATGCTCCTTCTGTTAGTAAATGGAGATTGCGTTTAGTCTCGATATTTCGTTGTAGTATCTTGCAATACTTTTCCAATAGGGTTTCGATGAATCAGGGACTTGAAGCAACTTTACTTTGAAATGACAATTAAATAATTCCAACAATATTGAAACTCTAAATACACAGTTTCACACAAACCTTATTTCTGCTCGATAATGCGCCAACTCCAATCTTTCGAAATCAGAATTAAAAAAATTTGTACAACACGCGCTATTTAAAATCGGAGTCAATAATTATCTTTCTCCCAGTTGGCCTTGCACCATGCGATAGCCCCGTCGCGACGCCGACGGTCTTATATATTATTGAGCAAATCAGAGAGCTTTACATAAAGTTATATTATGGCAACACTTATTACTTTGAGTTGCACGACGTTTTCGTGAATAGGATTTTTGAGGTTATTCCTTGATATTCAACCCTCAAAATGGGTTCTTCGGAATATATAGGGAGGATCTTTGGTACTTTCTTGATTTGAGTACCAATTTTCATTGAGTTATCCCAAGCGGTTCCAGAGAAAAAGCCTATAAGAGTGTGGGACGGTTCAAACGAATGCCACCTCATACACATATGAAATACCATTTATCGATGATGACATAAAAAACGAACAACAAAATACCATCAGAACCTAGAAGGATATGACAACAGCCTTTCAGACCAACTGGCCCAAAACCCCTTCAGCAGAAGAAGATTACAAAGAATTTGGCCAATGGACTTTAATTTAAGTATTGTACAGAAGTATCAATAATGTTTGATAACTTCTTTATGTCAGATAATATTTCAATACATTTACTTAATACTTAATAATAGTAGATTGTAAATTTCAATAAAACGTTAAAAAAAATTGTATAGAACGTACATCTTCAAAAAATATATAGTTTTTATGATATAAGCAAAAAACAAAAACATGTGCCGTAGTTTTTTTTGCGTATTTCGCTATGAAGCCGAGTTCGTACAAGGCAGCAAACCCTAAATTCGGATTAAGCACCCTAGAAAACATATTAAAACGTTAGGAAAAAACTTCCGCAGTTTTGTTACGAAAACGGCAGTTTTAAACACGCATTTACTGGACTATATTTGTCAAATCAAATCGAACTTATGCGATCATGTATGCTCTTCATGAGTAATAGTGGCCAGTCAGTGGCGTAACTTGCTCTAGTGTGGCTCCGTATAAGTGTTTGACAGGGTACCCTTATTGGCAAACACTAATGAAGTGTCACAAGGACACGAAGCATTTATTCAACAGGAAAATCAAAATCTTATGGTAGATATACATTGTGATGTTTCATGAGTTAAAATGATATAAGACTGTTTTAAAAATGTTTTGAAAATAAATTGACCTCAATACTAGGTCTCCTACCTATCTTTGAACCAACAAAATGAGTCTGTTTAGCGTTTTTGCCCCATATAAGTTTTTGAGATAATTTTAGATAAAACTAAATACTGTTATAATCGAATTGGTCAAGAAATGAAAGCATTCTGATATTAAAACCTCTAGAAAACTGCATACTAAGTTATTGAATTTTATCAATAACAATTCAGTGAGCTCCTTCATTCAATTAATATTCTCAATTTTTGAGTTTAATCAAGCATTTGAAGTAAACAGTTGATCATAAAGATCAACACACCTCTTCAGCCCTTTTTTTTCATTTTTTCTTTCAAAAATGATGGGAGTTTTTCTGGTTGCAACACTTCGAAAATATTACTAAGTTTATGAGTAGCCTCTTGAATCTTTGCTTAGATTGCAAAGTGAAATTAACAGGGTGTCCGGATTTAACGTCCATTTGTTGCAGGGGGTAATTCTGAAGGTCAAAATGGACGTGGATTATTTTACCGCTGGCATCAATTCTGCCGTGAACTCGAAGGTGCCCTGACCTACTCGACTCTTACACCTATTGTCTGCAATAAGCAGACTAGCGTAGTGAATTAGAGGAAATATGGGAGATATGTCATTGTCTTTGTCTGGGTTCCGATCTGTGGGGGATTGAATTGGGTCTGTTTGCATACTAGATGGCGCTCGAGTATTTGATAATACTCAGAAGCTACTACTAGTATTTGATTGGGGTCCGTCAATTCTAAGAATTTCCATCGGAGAAGGAGTTTAGTTGATCTGAAGAGATCAAATGAGACCTAAACCATGGTCAGCTTCTACTCTTTTTTGGTGGAACGTTCTCCTTTTCGTTGTACGATGACAAATTTTCTAGTTCGATTCGGATCGTAACACTTCTTGATATTCATATCGACGGGAGGTATGCATCTGATGAATTAATTGTTAATATTGTATTCATTGCCTCCCCGTTAAGACGTTATCACTTTTCGGTCATGTAACAAATCCCGCATGATTTTTTATGCCATAATTTACTAATCGATTTCAGAGGGCAAGAGCTTGATAAAGTAAAAAATGATATGATATGAAAATAACCTAGCTTTTCCTAAAAAAAGCAGCTATAACAGATGTTCCAGATTATTAAACGATAGCTACGAATAAAGAGAAATTTATCATGATCCCTATCAATTGTTCAGCCTTGTAATACACTTTCGGAAGCACTCGCTGAAATTCTTAATGATTTGCAAAATAGATATCGATATCGAAACTTTGTACGAATTATTTCTAGCGAATTCATGCGAAGATTCGAATTGCAAACTTGACAGTTCTATCAAATTCAAAAGATAGTCAGAAAAAGTTATAGCAAAAGTTGAGTATTAGGCATGCTCAAGCACGAAATATCATCTTGAAAACTCCATAGCCTATATGACTACCTATGAATTTTTTTGAAGGCTCCTTATACGAATTGATGAAGCGGAAACTGATCTATGTTGATGTGAACTTTGTGACTTGAAATTAAATATCTCTTGATATTGATATTCAATTGAAAAATACACAACTATAGTTAGAATTTTTCCTTCGTTCCCGATTTCGGAGAATCGTATGCTGGTATAAGAAGGTACGTAAACTTTGAAAAAATTTGCAACTTTCAGTTAAAAACTCATGATTTAATTTATCTATTTTAGCGGATAACACGAATGTTTCTCGTATCCTGAAATACTACAAAATACGTTTCCTATCGTTCCTTGCAATCCAAGTTTACATCATTTCCTATCTAGTCCGGAAATATTCGCTAATGAATCCGATAAACATTGAATGACATTTTTTCATCCATCCAAAATATTCATTGTAAAGCATAGTAAAACAGATATCTATACATAATTATGAAAATAGTGAGTACCAGAAATAATTTTCATACTTGGTTAGATTTTTTCTTAATTTGATGTACCTATATTTTTGCTGATAATTCAAGCGTTTATTTCTCATTGACATCAAAATCGGAAGGTATAACTTTGGGAAAGTAATCTTTATTTTATTTTGTTATAGCGGCGCTACTTGAATGATTTCTGATGATGAAATGAAATGGTTAGCTCTTTTGCAAAACGCAAGAACCCAACTGGTTAATCGTATTATTATTTGTTAAGGAGACAGCTGCTCCACTTTACGATCTATTCCTTTTTTTTAGAGTGAACTCACAAATGAATGGAATATTTATGAAATACATACCTACTTAAATCAAAGACATAATAAACATTCCCAGAAAGTTTTACCAAGTGCGTTCGTCTTGATATGTTTATTGCAATAGAATTAGGAATTTCTGCTCTCGATCATTGTGCAAAAATTTTCGATGAAACCAACTTTTCGTGCTTTTGAAATCTTGTATGGAAAAAAATTAGAAAAAGTTAAATGAATACGCAGAAATGTTTTCAAATTCGGAAGCAAAACTCCTTTATTGTCCAAAATATTCACGAGACTACGATACTACTGCGATACTCTCGTACGAGACTCGAGACGAGACCGAGAAAAGTCTCGTCTCGTCTCGTACATGAAATATCAAGTCCTGTCTCCAGTCTCATCTCGAAAACGAAACTATACGAGACTAGACTTTCGAAAACGAAACTCTCGTGGGCATCTCTAGTCATTCTGAAAATAAAGTTCTCAAATGCCACCACTTTTTTGGGTATCCCAACCCAATAGGAAGTAATTCTTTGTCACCCTCTTCATTTCCACTCTTCTTGATTGTGGAAAAATTCAGCTAAGACATAAGCTGCTCTTTATTCTTCGTCTTTTTCAATCACATCTGGGATGTTTGTGATATTAATCAATATTAGTTGTGGCAACGCCGTTTTTACATAAACGACATTTCATCAGTGCCAATCTACTCCGTTTTAGTTACCAATACTTGAGAGGGATCTACACAGTTTCGATGGTCAGTTAAAAAAGCGAAAAGATATATCTTACCTCGGAAATCACTCATGCATATAGAGTTTTCATCATAATTCAATTCGAACAGTTCGCGTCATGTCGGAAAGCCAGAAATATTCTCATTCGTTAAACAGAAAAAAAATTCTTCCTTGAAGAAAAAGTGTTGATTCATCTTATGATCTTTCCGAGGTGAAATGATTTTTGTAATGAATTTCCACATAAAAAAATGCCTCGAAAAGTCTCGTTATTGACTACAATTCGAAACCTGCTGGAATTGAATAAACAGGTTCGTAAAACGCTGTGATATTCGCAACTTCTACTGATTGTTCAAGTATTCTGGCAACACCCCAAATTCTAGTGGTCTTTCCCCTCTTACGACTAATACGACGGACGGCGAGAAAGTCCCTTGGTATAAAAAACTCCTCTTAAGAAAATTATTTCATGGCCAACCGAGTGCTTTCATAAAATTGAATGGAGTATACATTATGATAGATTCATGTTTCTTTGGATGGCATTGCCGACCATTTCTTCAGAATCGTACCTTTCGTACGATATAGATATAGCATTTTTTCGTGGGATAAATCACCTCATATAACCTTGAAATGAAGTTCACATGACCGCAGATCGTATGGATTTCGATACTCATGGGGAAGGGAGGGATATTACCCCCATTACACCTCCCCTCCCCACGTAAATCCGCCACTGTGTACTGCTTTTATACTAGACGACAAAAAATATTTGTTTTTTCGTCATATTCCAACAAATGAACCAAAAACGGAACCGAAAAAAGATTTGAATTTTATTTTTATTTCGAAATGAAGTTATGTGATCTTTATAATCTTAATTTATTGAAACGTTTTTTAATTACAGAGGATCTGAATCGATTCAGATTGAACAAGGAATAAAAGGATTCTTCATAAGGTGATGGTGATTGAAAGCAACCGTGTCTTCTTGTGAATCAATTAAGAAAAATGATGATCAGCACAACTACTCATGTTTTGACTCTTTTTCCACTGATGGTTGTTCTTCAGAACGTGAAAGGTAGGATCAAATTTTTTTCAATTTCCTATGTAGGCCACGAATTTCAACGTAGATACTACGAATTTAAATTACAGAGGTCCTCTCATTCCCGAAGTTTGCATTCCGTATTTCACGATTGGGTTTGAAAAACATTCAGTTCCACGAAAACCATGTCGCTGATGGAATAATTTCCATTCAAAGTAGATTATGCCTATTCCTTAATGAAGGCACACCCCTCGAATGCGGCAGCCCCATGATATTCCTGAGCATTCTTAATGAAGCGCTGACTTTAGCCTTTCACACATTTCGTGCCGACTGAAAGAGGGAAGAGGCGAATGAATGATTTGAGTAGTATGGTCATTGGACATGTATTAGTTCTTCAGTTGAAGAGTATCTTTGCAGCCGAATCAGGACGAATTGGATATTTATTGCCATGTTTGCTTTACGATCGAATTATTCCCAATATAAAGAACAGGGAGTGCAAGATTTGAACTATTGCATTTTAATATCCTAACAACTAACTATATGAATCTCAACGAAAAGAGAGACCTATTCCTTGAAAAAATACAGGGTTGGGTAATCAAGTACAATAATTGAATTTATGTGGACTATACTTGATGAAAATCCAAAATGAAACTTATTAAATCTGAATTATATGATTAAATTATAATACAAGGTGATTCATAACTATTGGGACATAGGCTAAGGGCAGATTGTTTGGACCAAAATATGGCGATAGGACCAAATATACCTCAATAAAATATTGCTGTGGAAAAAGATAGAGGAAGTTAAAGTTGAATTTTTTATAAGGGGACAGAATAATATTTTCTTCGAAGTTCGAAAGTTCTTTATTGAAAGAATTAGAAAAGGCATAGAAGTCGAAGGAGGCCACGCAGAACATTTAATTTAAGTTTATTTTTTTTATGTTACATTGTTTTCAATTATGCTTTATCGTCGAAATAAATGAATAAAATAAATAAATCGTTACTTCAAATCATCTTCCGTTGCTCTGAACTGTTCAATTGTGTTTTTCTTGAAAGCGGATGAAAAAATATACAGTGAAATTATTAGCAAAAAATTAAAAAAAAAATCAACTTTAACGCCCTCTATCTTTTTCCACAGCAATATTTTATTGAGGTATATTTGGTCCTATCAACATATTTTGGTCCAAACAATCTGCCCTTAGCCTATGTCCCAATAGTTATGAATCACCCTGTTTATTCATTTAAACACGACACGTGCTTCGTTATCACAGAAGAATCTTCACGTGGGTGAAGGTAAAGGGAATTTGGGATTCGACGACTAGATATACAGGGTGTATTTGAAGGTGACGCTTTTTTTCAGTAGAAGGCAGAACTGGTCAAAATGAAGCGTTTTACCAAAATTCACACATACAAAACTTTCAAATTGACAAAGTTGAAAAAAAAATTGAAAATGATTACTGAAATAGATCCTTATACGACCCTAGACTGTTTGTTAGCTGAATTATCGCAAAGCAGTGGGAAAAAACCATGTGGTTTCGTTTAGGATATTGGCTCGTTCGATATTTACGTGTAATGAAAATGGAAACTTAGTATTGCCGAATTGTTTTTATTATTTTTTAGTAACTTACACGATTTTATGAAATGGCTCATTTCGATACCAAGTGACAGAAGAGACTAAGGACACAAGTGTAAAAAATAGAATAAGATAAGATATTTCTTTATTTCAGATACATTCGAATTACATGAAGATACAAAAAACCCTAACTTAAATGAAATGATTTCACAATCTCACCAATAAAATTCGTCTAAATTATTCAAGAATTTTTCCAAAATGGGCATCACAATCTTTTTGTTCGAACATTCTAACAATCGTCGTCAAAAGAATGGGATGAAATGGGTAAACATCATAGCACTTTCTCGACATAACTAACATAAGCACTTCCAAGAAACTGCCTCGATTTTCTATTATTTTTCACCCTAAATTGCAAAAAAAAATTATGATTCTCTCAAAAGAGACCTGATGCATCTAATCCGATGAACTTCGTACTAAACCATTCATTGTCCAGCCATACGTTTATGTTTTGTTTCATTTTTGCGATGCCGGAGTCACCTTCCACAGTCGCGTTCTTGAAATTCAATGAAATTTTGTCGAACTTCTAGGGGTTGTCAGCCATCTTGGATATTTTATATATAATTTTTGGTTAAACCACTTATTTTGATGTGTTTTACCTTCTGTCAAAAAAAAAGCCCCACCTTTGAAATCACCCTGTATAAACAACCAATCAACTCTACATTATAATTATCTTAAAGGGGTAATGCTAGTTTCCAGAACATTCAAAGCAATTACAGAGCAGGTGCAAACTGGAGGGTCTGTCGGAAAATACTTATAGAAAATAAGACTGGCTCTTTATGCATAATGAAAAATATATTCTTTCATGGCATCGAAAATAATCATCTTCGATCAGATTAAAATGGTGTGAAACACATAGAGTCAATTTGAAAAGGTACCATCCCCAATACCTCGGCCCCATGCAAAACCAGAAAAGATGCAGAATGATGTAAACTTTGGTTCTTAAGAGGATATTTTATACTGTTGGTTCCAATCAATTTGTATAAACCCTGTGAGCGTTATGACGGGAAGACCTGAAATCTCAAATAAGAAGGGGGTTGAGTGACTCTTTGTTTTGAAGAATATCATTAAGTATCACATATAGATATCTAGATCAATAACTGGAAATTTCAATCAGAGGTGGTTTATGAATTTGTGCCTGCGTATGATCGATGAACATTTCTTTCAGTAATGTAACCCATTATTAATACTCTAGATAATTATGTGTAGGTAAAGTTGATTGCTTGTTTATATATCTTTTCGTTGAGTACCAAATAATTCAGTTTTCCTTCACCCACCTGAAGATGCTACTGTGAAAGCGAAACACGTAACATGGTTTAATAACTCATGTTAGCCAAAATTATCTAGTTCAGTCTTTACTTCAAGTAAAGGTTTTTTCACTACCTTACTTCCGGTTTCAACGATATACCCTCAAATTTTTCAATATATACATCTTGTAAGTATTTAAAAATTTTGAAATTTCAAAATATCTTGTTATTCGAATTCGTACATACTAGGTTCAGTCGACATAATTTGAAGAATGCAAATTAGTTGCAGAAGTTTGAAGGGATTTTTCTAAATCAATTGCATTTTGAATAATAGCTTTGTTCGTTGCGGTAGGCGGTCAATTTTTTATCTATCACTGATGAAATAAAAGATTTTTTATGGTTCAGTAACCAATGACTGTGATATGGGATATCTTTCAGGATGCTTATCATTCAGAATATTTACCGGTGTGAACCTAGCAGACCGTTTCTATCAGACCGTTCGACGGAAACACCCGAACGCGGTGACCAGTGGCGTACAGGCGGAAGCTAAAATTTATATGGCAATAGAGAACGCATGGAGATCTCAGAGTTGTTGAAATTAGAGTGAAACAATAAAAGGAGATAAAAAAAATCAATATTAGAAATTATTTCGAGGACTGGATGTTTTCATCCTCGAATAGACGTGTTCCACTATAACAAAAACTATTCGAATCAGAGGAACTCAAGTTTCTCTAGTTCAGCTTGCAAAGTCGATACTTCTATTCTTTCAAATTTTATCGTTCCCGTCCATATCATGTACATGTATATATTCCAATGAAAGTTGTAAAAAAACTGCATTCACATTATTGCTGATCATCTGTGTTAAATCATGAATATCATGAATAAGTCTTTTGTTGAAGAATTTTTTTCTAATGAATTAAGGTTGCAGTGGTAAATCCTTTGTGCTGTTCACTGAATTAGGGAACTATCGTCCGATATCTCTCTCTTGTCTCTTCTCAAAACTTTTTGAGAAAGTCCTTTCCAAAATTCTCAATATTCACCAGCATGGTGGAAGTCTAAAAGTGCGGATACTGCAATATTTGAGATGATTCAGTCAATATTGATCGAGTCAGAGGATGGCAACTTAATACTAGAGATATTTCTTACCTATTGACCTTTTGATTGTATAAGATCACAATAGATTACTGTGTAAATTGAGAGCTTATGGTATAAAAGATAAACAGCTCAAACTATTACAGAGCTATTTAACACATAGATATCAAGTTGTTGAAATATCAAATATCTGTGAACAATTTAATTTTTTTTCTATGGAGTATATAAATTGTAGATTTGTTATTCATAATATGATCTTCCTGATTTCATGCTATCTAGATTTAATTCAGTTATCACTGATAATCATAGGCGGATGACACCAACGTACTAGTTAGAGGTACAGAAATCGAGATGTTGAATAGAAATGCAAAAGAGGCATTCAAATATGTTAGCTAATGGTTCTCAGATAACAACTTGCCTTTAAATATCGCCAAAACGGAAAGTAATTTTTCACACGGGTCAAAACACCAGAACTCTACCAGTCCCACCATAAGTATGAGGATAATTTTTTTAATATTTGCGAGTCCGTGAAATTCTTAGGGATTTACATGAGCTGTGATGGATTGCACATATTACCACTCTGAATAAGCGCCTGTAATTCACGCTATTTATGTATTAAGGAAACATTTCGCTCCTCAACATGATACATTTTTCATTTTCAGTCCCTGATTTCCTATGGAATTATTTTTTGGGGAAATGGTTCGGATGTAAACCAGATTTTCATTACTCAGAATCTGGCCCTGAGAGCCATGCTCCGTATGAAATTTCGTGAATATTGTAGAGGGGTTTAAAAAAAAATAAAATCCTAACTATACGTGGGCTTCACAATTTACAAATGGCTTATGTTTTATGTTTGTTTTCAATCATGGAAATTATTTTCAAATGCACAGAAATATGAACTGCACTTGACGTGTTCACACATTCCTGTATCCCCTCCTTGGTGTCTCACTGACACAAAATAGCGTGAAGTAAAGTGCGTTAGAAGAAAAGTAGGCTATGGAAAACTGTTTAATAACAGTTTTCTATTTTATAATTGAGGGGCGCGAAATTCGAATTCTATTCCTTGTATTGAATTTCAATGTAGACTTGAGTCCAGAAAACAAACATCCTGTTTTCATCTGAACATTGTTCGGAATCAATTGACATCAATGAAACACGCTGTCAGATGTGCTATATTTCTATTTGCAGTAGAAAAAATTCACAAATATTTGAAATTATTATGGGCAACGAATAGAACTTTTACTAGGACACAAAAGTATATGGTGATCTGCTATACGTCAAAGGTGTTATTTCTGTTTAATACGTTGTTTTGAATTAATAAACTTAGTTGAATTTGTACAATTCATATCGGGAATTAATATGAACCAATATCCAATATACCATCTAGCATACACATTTCAGTGTATCTACATGTATGAAGGTCCTTTGAAATAAAGTTGATTTGTATTGTATTTGTATTATTTACAGAATTTTCAGAACCCCCAATTAAAAAAAAAACTTCACTGAGGTATACAAGACCTGTATGTCAGCCCGTCAGTATAGTTTATTTATAATTTCTTTATGATATGGTTTCTTTATAACACAATATACAAATTGATTAATGAATGAACAAAACATTCACAGCAGGTTTCATAAAACTTTGACTTTCCAAATAACAATTAGACAGTCAATCGATACCCAAAACGAAATCAATAAAACCTTTGCATTTCAAAATATATTGAAGGAGTAGCAATCGAGAATCTTTGAATGGACGAATAAAAGTCATAATTTCCCCTATGCCCTTCTTGCAAGGGATGCTTCCTGCATACAACAATTTACGTGGATCAACAGTTCTCAATTGACTTGCAGTAAAATGTTCTTTGCACATGGTGTAGTCAGTAGTGTTTGCAGTCCTTATCGCCCTGAAAATAAAAATATATTTTGATTTCACCAAGAAATTAGACAAATATTTCAATAATCAGCAACTCGAGACGAGACGAGACACGAGATTGATAAACAAAAGGCATTACGAGAATCAAAACCTCTTTGATCAAAATGGCCATCTGAAATCCCACATAAATTCATATGTTTCTGCAGATGTTCCTCAAATTTATTTTAACCAGTCTTAGGGCCTTAAAAACACATTTGAAACACAGATGGCGCTCACATCACTTTAGTCACTTCGTTTCCTATCTTCCTACTCTATAATCTTCAATGTCAATCTTCATGGAAACAGATTGATGTCTTTTTTCAAAATCATGTGGCATATGCCAACGGATACTCCAGCCACTTGAGATAAAACCAGAACAGAGGTTCGTGGAGCTTTTGATACCATATTTTCCTTATGGCTGAATAACTCTGGGTTTTTTTCTTTAATCGACCATTTCCTTTTTTGCTTGAAGATACCTGATTCGTCAACACATCCCAAAACGTTACTTTGAAAAGATTGATAATAATCTACACCAACATTGGGAATAAATATTCCACTGTCCTTCTATTTTTTCCTCAATTTTGAAGTGGGATTCAATAGTAAATGCTTTTTGCACGTCTATAAAAACCATGTTCATAATTCTCTGATAGTTTTAATACAATCCAAAACGTTAATTTGACAGTTCACGTGGAAAATAATACAACACAAGCTAAGAATGACGTTCACGAAATATCTATTTACATACGTTCAAAATTCCTTGGACTACTTTTTTTGAACGCACGTTTTATATGTGCATGCGATTTAATAATGATTTTCCGACGAATTTCCAGAAAATGCATGCTTCAAAAGTGTTAAGAAAGGATCGTTTGATTATTCTTGAGTAAAAACTTTCCATTTTCATATTAGACAGTTTTTCGTGAAATATGGCTCAACGAATAACTTACAAAATCCACTGACCCGCTTACGTGAAGCTCACTGTACCTACATATTGGGTGACTCAGTCCAACAGGCATTATGTTATAACCCATATACTGGCAAGCAGCCCAATTTCAATAATTTAACATTGGAACATTGGAATTCCCGTTTAATTATTCCTTCCATTGTAGACATTCATAAATCTAACCCATCCCGACACCCATGAAAATTCACGCCTAGTTAATTGTATGAACTCATTGAAGTCGAAGTGAAACGGTGTGAGTTTTGTGAGATCTAACCCGGTCATATCGTATTGTTTAACGAGTGGATTCATCGCCAATTACACTCCTAATTATAGGGTTAATTATTTTATTAGGTGGAAGCACAAGACAGCTGTTTCTAATTGAGTTGCATTCGACTGTTAAAACCGACATGAAGTGGGAAGATAAGCAGGATATTACTTCCCTTGTTACTAAATTGTAAGATGGGGGTGTTAAGAGTGTTGAAAAGACCGATTAAAGGGAGTCGAGCTATGAGATTGTCTTCGATCGATTCCGAATTGTGCTTAACGAGAAAAAACGAGCTAAACTGTTAATTATGTATTGGAATAATGAACTTACCATTTTTTCATTCTAATAGTAAACCTGATATTTTGAAATCGTCGATATTCCATGAAAGTAAATTTTCATTATGTTTCATTTGTATTTGAACGATATTTTAGCTACATGTTTTCTGTTTCCACAACCAGGGAAATTGTGAGTGAAGAGGATGACAAAGAATTTCCTTTTAGATGGTGGAATTTCAGAAAAAATCTGCAACGGCAAATTTGGAATTAAAATTTAAAAAATGAACGCAATGGTTATTTATGCGAAAATTAATTTGGAATATTATATTGGGGACGGACATCAATTTTCAAAATTTTAAAATCAATTGGTTGCAAATAGAGAAGGGTGAACAAACGCGAAATTTAATGTGAATAAAAATATGTTATTGCTGCCAAAATACTTTCTTGTGAAAATTTTCATAATATAATGCTTTGGATGAAAATATCAGATTTGTGTTCCTAGATAAAACTTGGATTTACCAAACTATGTCAACTTTTAGCCCAGGAGGATAACCTCACATCATAGTAGCATCTCCAGGTGGGTGAAGTAACGAATATTTTGTCAAATTACAGCATTACGTATCAATAACTTAAAATAACAGGATTCTGCATTCTTCAAATATTGAATTGATGTGTCCAGGTATTTTAAGTTATTGGTAAGTAATGCTATAATTTCACAAAAAATTTCACCTTCCTGGAGATGCTTGTGTGACAGCAAAACACGTGTTGAATTATGTATTTTCATCAAGTATTAGCCAAATCAATTTAATATCTTAATTTAATGGAGTTAAATTTTGAGCGAATAGGAGGTATTTCATTTGTCCATCATTCCAGAGGCAATTATTCACATAAGATTGCAAAATAGACGTATTCTATACAATCCCTGGATATTGTATACAATGAATAAGTAATGTATGCAGTTGCGAATAGACCTTAAGATCTATTGTGCTCTCCATCAGAGCTGTTTTTATCAATGCGCCATCTACAACCCGCCCTACTCTAAAGCTCTAATGAAGGCCAGCATCTGGAAGGGTTCCAAGCAGGCGTAGTCTTCGTTTGTCCCCACAATTCTCTGGAGTATTCTTTTCCTTTTGACTGCAATTGTCGGACACTCCATAACCAGCCCAGCAAACACTGAAACCCAGCCACTGTACAAAAATTGTACAGCGTCGTCAGCGTCGCTGCAGCATCTGTAACTGGTGATGCAGTAACTGTACCAAAACGGACAGTATAATATACTGTCCCGCTGAACTGTGCAGTTGGTGTACATTGTGTCTGAATTAAAGTGTCCCTATATCTTATTGTGGAAACTAAAGGAGCTAGAAGACAAAGTTAAATACAAAACTTGTCTGTAATCGATTGAAATTTTATTTTTTATAAACCACCTTCATACAGGGTGCTTTCCCTGTTGGTATCAATTTCCTTATTTTAAATTTAACACCCTGTATATTATTGCATTATTGAATTCCTTGCCAAGGTAACTTTGGTTTGACAAACATGGTACTATATAGCATCGATTACGAGATATTCGACTTTTTAATAAAATTCTCACAGCTGTAGGTGCTCACTAAAATTTCTGATACTAGTTTTCTAATTAATGTATCAAAACCAAATTTTGCCCAGCTCTTGTCAACATGTTGGATCATACGTTACATCTCTATTTTCAGCAATCTGATATATAGGGTCTTCAAAAATTAAAGTTAAATATTCAAATAGAAGTTCAATCAAAACTTGATTTTTTCTAATGGCAACCTATATTTTTTTCTTATTCATCATGTAGAGAAGGTCAAAATGAGCAAAAAGTGATGTGAATAAATTCAGAAATATGGACGAAAAAGTGCGTTTTTCCGTAGGAACCAAAACGGAGCCCCATGTATTAATAAAAGTTCAAAAGATAAGTTTTGTATTTAACTTTTTCTTCTAGCTCCTCGAGTTGCTACAATAAGGTATAGGGACACTTTAACTCGGACACCCTGAACAGTGAAACTGCATTTGACATACAGTCACAGTATCACGTTGTTGCACTTCAAATACAGTGATGGTATTGCAATCACTGTACAGCAAGCTTCACTTCAAATCAGCAGTCACTGTGTTCATTCATTTATTGCTGCACCCATTACCGAGAATAAATCTAAAAAAAGACAAAGAAACAAGAACAGACTTATAATTTTTTTAGGGCTTTTTGCAACTGTGTGCCGTCCTGTGACTGAATAGACCCAACAGTGTGGAAGGATCTGTAGGTCACTACAGATCACTACACTTCCACACTCCGGGCATGGATAGTCACCAACCAGATCTGGCCGCTGCTCGGCTGCTCTATTCTTCTCGAGTCTCCATTATAACTGTGCACCATAGACCTCCACTGTGACCTGTCTAATGCTAGTTGTTCTCAGTTATGATTGGCATTAACGGACTTCAGGGATTGATGTAGTGTATCCTTAAACCGCTTATACTGGTCTCCTGGTTTCCGAGCTCCCTCTCTCAATTCGCCATACAGAGCTATTGTGGGGAGTCTTGTGTCTTGCATCCTCAGGATGTGGCCGCTCCATCTGAGTAGGGCCCTCGTTACTTGAGTCTCAATTGTTGTATAACTCGCGCGTTGCAAGATCTCTGCATTCGAAACTTTGTGGAACCATCTGATGTGCATTATTTGTCTTAGATGACATTGTTGCGTTTGTTCAAGCTATTTAATATGTTGCCTGTCGTCCAGCTTTCGCTTCCGTTAAGAAGCGTTGGGAGGGCCACTGCTTTGTAAACAGCTGTTTTGGTCTTCAGATTGAGGTCGTGATTTTGAGGCACTCTGTCCTTCAGCTTGCAGAATGCCCTTGATACGTGTCTAGGTTAGCTCTAGTATTTATGAAGCTCTCAAATATTTGAACTGCTAGACATGTTCTAGAGTTTCATTCTCCAGGCTGATATGTGTTTGAAGGCTTTCTGGCGTACTTACCAGGATTTTGGTTTTGTCGATATTGAGTCTAAGGCCTAAAGCTTCGTATATATGTTTATAGGTGTACAACATTATCTGTAGATCCTCTGAGCTGCTAGCGATAAGTGCGCAGTCGTCCGCATATTGAAGTTCCGTGATAAACTCTGTACGAATTTTTGCTCTGAGGCGCTTCAGCTTAAATAGGCCTCCATCAGATCTGAATCTCATTCCAACACAGGCAAACTCATGTCAGCAATTATCGAGGCAGCTATGGCGAAGATGTATTGAACAGTAAAGGCGTTGGTTAAGAAATGGTCGGTTCTAGAGCCATTATGCTGTATTCTAGCGGTGTTGTTGGTATGAATGGTTTTACACAGTGCTAAGAAAGAATTTTTCGGGTACTCCAAGGCGTCCCCTGATTTTCCATAGCGCTGTCCGATTCACCGAGTCGAAGGCCTTGCTGAAATCGAAGTAAGCCTTCTCTTGCAGCTGTCGCAGTGTAAAAATTAGGTCCACCGTACCTCGATTTGGTGAAACCCGCACTGGGATTCAGATAATAGCTTTTCTAAGAGTGGAATCAGACGATTAGCTATAATCTTCGAGAGAATTCTACCGGCCACACTAAGCAACGATATGCCCCTGTAATTGTTGCAATTTGACGTATCACCTTTGTTCTTATAAAGGTTGATAACTAAAGCGTCTCTGAAGTCTTGTGGCACATCTCCTTGCTCCCAGATCTTGCGGAATAGTATTAGGAGACTATTGACAATGTCATATATACACCATAATCGAAACACATCAATATTCATCCAGTTTGGCGGAGACACACTATATTTCTCTGGGAAAACAAAAATACTTTTCAGGTGACAAATGCAAGTATCCTGTGAAAGTGAGATTATCCGGTTAATTCTGCCCAATTAACGAAATCTACATATTTCAGGACGCGAGTGCTCCCTCCACAGTTTCCTGTTCGAATAACAAGAGTAGAAATAACGTGCCCGCACACGAACTCATTATCTATTCAAACTCAAAAATTGCAAACGTAACCGCGGGCATGTTTGATATTGTCTGTGGAACATGGCAGGCCCGGAACGGAGGCGTCAATTGCCCGGGATTGTGGGAACGGAGAATATTAAATTCTGGGAGGATCGCTCGACGTCGGAATGAACCCGGCGACAAAACAAGAATCAGGAATGTAATTTGGGGGAACCAAACCATAAATTTGTATAGATATACGTATACAGAGTGATGTGTCATTCTGGGCGGGTCGGTACTTACCCCATGGAGCTTTCCCAGTTTCGTTGTTTATGATTTATTAGTGACCTTAGGAGTGTTACACCCAGAAGGGACAATTGCTTCAACTGATTACTGGCGACAAACTGTTATTTATGATAATTGTCGGTACTACTGAAAAATTTATATTCCTAAATCATTATGCTTTAATAGACCGTTTAGTTTTCTGAATTTTGCCGACGAATACTTCGATTTGTGCCTAGTTTACATAACTACTTCCGAAAGCTATAATTTCTCCTTTCAGTTTCTTGGTTTATTTAATTTATAGCTTGAACAGAAAGTGAGACTTCCCCAGTAAATAGAGAGTTGAAGTGCTGCCGATGACCGATGACTTCCGAATGGCCGAATTTTGACTGTTGAATGCAATTCTCGATAACCTCAAACTGTCATTGCTTATTCTGAAACTTTTCATCGCAATCTCTGGAACAAAATCAATTAAAAAAGTGAAATAAACTATTTGCTCCTGCGTAAATTCTTGCACTAATTTGTCAGGAGCAAATCAACTAGAAAAAATTGTTGCCTGACAATGAACTGAAAATAAAGAACTTTGAAATTATAATTATATTATATTGTAACGTTTCGGAGTCTATATCAGACTCCTTCATCAATTCTCGAAAATCTTCTGAATTGTATCTTTTGTTTGACATTAATTGTCAATACATAGAAACAGAGACTGCATAGAAAAGTTGATTCATTTAATTTTGAAATTACCAGATGACAGTTCTTTCTTCAGTAAATTAATCCAAATATGATCTATTCCTACCGAACAAATTGCCAAATTATTATTTTGATCCAATAAAATACACGTAGACTCTTTAATCTTCTGTTTATGGTCCGGCTCCGTCATTAAAATTTTAGTGTTATTCCAATCCATCATGTGGTCTCCTGTATTAGAACAAACATGATCTGCGATTTGTGATCTATTAATTTCTCTATTTTTAATATCATTTTTATGTTCGCTTTTTCTTATTTCGAGGTCTAGACGTTTCACACGTTTCAGTTTTACCACAAATACAGGGAATGTTGTAAATACAATTTTTTTATTTTTGTTTTTCGTTCAAAGGTTTAGTTTTTGTTAATATAGATCTTAAATCACTTTGCGTTTCAAAAACAGTTCTTATGTTGAATTTGGAACCGATTCTTCTTTTTTTTTCTGAAAGGCCATTAACATAAGGAATTACGTTCAATAAATTTGGTTGTTCTTGACGGTTTGTTGGTTGTTCCTAATCATTATTATAATTTTGTTTAGTCATTTTTCTCTCTAAATTTAATATTGTTTTTTCAATAATAATTTGTCGGGTATTGATTATCCCTAAGTAAATTTTTAATGAAGTCAATTTCATTATTTCTAATTTTGGCTGGAGATTAAATTAAATTAGCTCTATCATAAAGTGTTTTAATAATACCTCTCTTGAAATTTATTTGGTGATTGGAATAAAAATCCAAATATCTATTAGTATGTGTCTTTTTTCGTTATACGCTCATCCAAGAATGAAATTTTATTATCCTGCTCTAATTCCATTGTGAATTTTATTGTAGGCTCTTTGTTGTTAATATGATCAAAATAATTCTTTAGTGCATCTCTACCATGTTGCCAAATCACAAAAATATCATCTACATATCTCCACCAAGTCTTTGGATTTAGTGAATATGTGTCTATATATTTTCGTTCGAAATATTCCATAAATATGTTACTCATTACTGGTGATAAAGGAGAACCCATAGCCATACCAAATTTTTGTTTATAGAAAACATCAATTGAAAATATGTGGAATTCAGGCAAACTTCTAATATCTCAGTAGGTATAAGCAAGAAAAACACTTTTTTTTTAAAGTTTATTCTTTGGCGATCGATTTCGGTTTGTTCTAATATCTTCATTATATCATCATTGTTTACATTTCCCCTGTATTTTTCATAACGAATGAAAAGTAGAGGAAATCAGCAGTGATTTTAAAGGTATCAAACGGATTAAGTCATAAACCTTTGTTATCAGATTACATTCAGTACACTGCTGAAACTCCACTGCGATTCTCATGTCTCTAACACTTAAACATTTCATTGATAACAAAATACTTTCAAGTTGGAAATTCTCTTTATTATGCATATAAATCATTAGAACATCGATATTCCAAATATTATTCCAGCTGTTGAAGCTCAATATTAGATAAAAGAGAATTCACGCAAAACAAAAGCAAAATCCAAATTGATAGGTTATGTTCAACTTCCGTAATCCGTTTCATGATGGCAGCACTTCAACTCAAATTTCATTACAACACGGAAACCAAAGATTATAGAGAACTATATAATCTTTGACGGAAACGTTATATCTGACGTTATTCACACGTTAACATTTACGTTGAGGCAAACGTACTGTGCGCACTTCAACTCTCTATTATAAAGCTTGTTCGTAGAGTGGTTCACAACAGTTGTGAACTGTACATAGCAAGCGCAGACGGATTTTCCCTAGCCTAAAATGGAATGGGGAATTCTCCTCAATTTGGGTTATTACTGCATATGCAAGTTTGAACTGAATAATTATAAGTTTCATTCATGATTTTGTTCAAATGCACCGCGGAAACTATTCAAAATCATTCTTCAAATATGGGGTTTTAAAATTTAAATCGCCTGGTTTCAAGTTTACGAATTGGCAACAGCGCCTACTAGACAATGAAAAGAACAATGTCCGATCAGCTTGTTTATAAAATAACTGCTGTTGATTTACAGGCGCGTACTTACCGGCGAGCCTCAACTGCAACCGGCCATAAAAATCCCATAAAATTTTACGACCTTCCTCGTTCGTCGCGGACTTCATAGACAGTCATCTTCGTCTATCTCATCCAGATTATGTATTTGTTGTCCTTTATTATCATATTTATTATTTCTAAGTGCTTAAAATAATTTTTTTGGGAAACGGTTGAAACGGTTATTTCAAAATGTGACGTTTCAAAGATATTTCATGAAAGAGTAGAAGGAGTATTCCCTATTGCGCTTGCTCTATACAGTTCACAACCGTTGTGAACCACTCTACGAACAAACCCGCAGACTACCCACCCCTATGGGGTGGGTAGTCTGTGAACAAACCTAGCTTCCGAAAGGTACAATTTCTCTCTCCAGTTTTCTGATTTGTTTAGTTCATAGCCTGAACAGAGAGTTAGACTAGCCCAGTAATTATCGATTTTCGAATTTTTGGACCACCTGTTTTTGTTATACTGCTCTTAAAATTCTGATGAATATTTGAGAATAATGAAAAATATTCGTATCAACAACATTTTTTTTAATATCATCCAAAATAACCTATCAGTGATGAAAGTAATCTCTATAAAAGTTGTTGAGCATTAAATGCTGCGTCGAATAGCATTGACGACGTTGTTTTTGTACCACCCAATTCAAAATAATCGAATGACGAGAATTTAATGCTCATCAACTTTTATAGAGATCACTTTTATTTTTATTATTTATCTTCATTTACCTATACTGCCAGTCACCCCAAACAATATGTCACAAGAAAAACGTTGCAAATTTCACAAAATAGATTATTATTTTCACTGAAATAACTAAATATAGCAATGGAATAGAAAAGTTGAAAAAAATATTATTCTGGGTTAGGGAGTTTTTGTAGATGACAAAAAACCAAAATCATTCCTCCTCAAATTGTTGTTGTATTGTGTATCTTATTATCTCTCCTTCCCCCATTTTCAAGAACACATCGTGGAATCTCGTTAGCTAGGACTATCTCGTTACTTTTTATGGGCCCTCTCTCCCCTTCTCGCAGTCATGGCCTCCTAGACCGTAGTGTCGATTCTACTGATTTTTCGTTATTCCACAGATTTGAGGCTTGTCCTACTTATCTAGGAAGCTACTTCCAGATTTCTGCTGGAAAACTGAGGGATTCTTCTGAATTTTTACCTGTTATATTTTAGGTAGGTAACTTTCTTTCGCTATGAATTATATTATTGAGTTATGTGTTATTTATCGCACAGTCAGTAGGATATCCTCCTTGGAATAGCGTTTTTTTTAAGGATATGTTCAACTCAGTTATATGACCCAGGATTTTTTTTTTGCTCTTGTTGGCGAAAATCGTATTGTGATCAGTTTTTTCTGCAACAGATCTTGGTTGCAATTACTTTATTTGTTATTTATTGTATGTGTCCTTACTTGCAGATTTATTGAATTTTTTTGGGGCTTACTATGATTGTTTTCGCTCCCGATGGCAAATTTCAAATTCTGAAAAGATGTCTTGATAAAGTCTGAATCTGAATATACAGACGAACTCACAAAACGTGACAAAATATCAATTGTTGTTTTAATTTGTGTCCTCAATCCCGTGGAAATTTGGATTATCTGATTGGTTGGACGATAAGCGAAGAATGAGCGAAGAAGGATTTAACCAGTGATAAGATTATTAAGGCTCACAGTATACATTACAGAGGGATTCCAAAATAAACAAGCTACAGGTCTTGTTTTACTAGACGTCGCCAGAGCATTCGACAGAGTATGGCATAAAGGATTATAAGATGATATGTGCTAGATATTCGATCAAAATATGCAAGTTGAATTATCTCAAAAATAGAAGATTTTACGTGAAAGTGGAAGGAGAATGCTCCACAACAAGAGATATAGAGGCTGGAGTACCCCAAGGGTCAGTACTTGGGCCACTTCTGTACAACATATACATTCACGATATTCCGAAGAATCCAAGAACCATGCTAACGTTATATGCTGACGACACAGGCATAGCAACTCGACACCGAAACCCAGAAATAATAGAACGAGTTCTACAAGAAACGATTGACGAAACAAATGACTGGTGCATAAAGTGGAAAATCAAGATCAATGGACAAAAGAGCCAAGCAATATTACTTGAGAAGAGAAGACAGCGACCCACAACGAAACTGGAAGTTGACGGTGAAGAAATCGACTGGAAAAATGAAGCCAAATATTTAGGAATAACGGTTGACAAAGGACTTACTTGGAAAAGTCATATCAAACAAGCAATCGACAAAACGAAAGCAGCGATGAATAGACTCTACCCTTTAATAGGAAGAAGAAGCCACATGTCGAAACAGACAAAATTGAAGATAATCAAAGCCGTTGCTAGGCCTCAACTGACTTATGGATCAGTTGCCTGGGGCTTCGCGGCAAAGAGCCACATCAAAAGAATTCAGGCCACTGAAAACAAGCTGCTACGATGTGCAATAGATTCACCTTGGTTTGTCAGGAATAGACAGATTTATAAGGACCTAAAATGGGAAACCATAACGGAATTCCTGAACAGAAAAGCAGAGAAATTATTCGAAACAGCGAAAAACCATCCGAATCAAGAACTCAGGAGACTAGTGGACTACGACCCAGAGGAAGACAAAAGGAGAATGCGAATTTCCGAAGGAGACCAATAGATCAATTGAAAAGAGGTTAGAATAAGAACAGAAACTTAAAAAAAATCCAATAAAGTGTTATCCAATAGAGGATAAACACATAAATCCCAGCACGATAGTGTGCGAGAAGAAAACCGACTAAGAGATGATTATAGGCAAATGCCGAACCCATATTCAAGAAGCAGGTAAGGTAAGGGTTTTTAGTGGGTCTCGAGCTCGGGAGAGTGAGAATCCCCACACTTATTCCCCCTCAGGAGAGGGTGCTTCGTCTGACTTGCAGATTTTCCTTCTGCTACACCAAAAAAAAACCAGTGATAAGGTATTATGCATTTGTTATTTTTCTAAGAACACCACACCCCATGAAGAAGAACAAAATCTCCTTCGATTCTATGACCAAAGCTTTCGACATCCCGATCACAGAGTCCAAGCACAAGTTTCGGCTTGTGTCCTCAAGTCAAGTCTTTTTTTTGAAGTAAACCGTCGGTTATCACTGTTTTTTGACTACATTACTCAGATATCGATGATCTCGACATTAACGCTTGCACGTTAAAATATCTCAATCATTAATCGCTGTCATTAATACACTAGTTGATTAAATAACTATATTACTTCCATTCACTTAATTTTTAGCTGATTCTGCATATTGTTGCAATGCGTTACAGAATCAGTGAAATTATTATGATAATTTCATAATAAAATTTCTGGCAAATGTTCTCGTATTGTTCTACCTCATTGCCAAGAAATTAAATTGGAGAAATTATTCATTCTAATCTTCTAATATCGCGGAGTATATCGGAACGCTTGTGCCACCCTTCAAGGGACGTTTGGTCCCTTGTATAAGGGTCACTGATTCTAACCTGTAAGGTCTGGGATTAAAGGTCGGCGCAGAAACGACCCCTCTGGTTAGAATAAACGATATTGCGTATGGCCACAGCCTACTCTAAACACAATCGATCTCATATCACATAAAAATTCCTAATTTGCCCTGTGTGAATAATTAAAAACATACATACAAGGTGGCGCACATATTACAGCACACCTGGAATATTAAATGACCTAGGGTTCCAATTGGAACGTTATTTCGATTTCCTCGATGAAAATGAAACAATATTCTGAATTAATTCGTATTATTGCATTCATGCCTCACTGATAAAGGCGTACTATATGTCTCATTAACATATATAAAATTTTTCTCTAACGTACTAAATCAGTAGCTGCTTCGGGATATGTTGATAATCAAATTTCTTAATAGACCTTTCCTTAGACTGATGTAGTCTTGATACTTATAAAGGGTGTCGTTGGCCATAGCTTGCTTGTTTTGTATCCTAAGGCTATTAGTTTCGGAGATACGGGGTGATTCATGAATATTGTTCAATTCTTCTTCGAATGGAGTTTACATCATTTATTGTATCTAAATTCAAAATGTAATTTCAAAAGAAATTACAGCTTGACTTTGCATACTTTTAAACACTTTTTTACGAACACTCAGTATGTGCTGAGGGTTTAAAATGAAGAAGAATTGAACAAAATTTAAAATGATTCAGAATCTCGGCAAAGGACAATAAATATTATCACCGAAGGAATATAATCATGTACGCATTTCGAAAAAATGAAATAAAATATTAATACGTCCGGTTCCTATATTCCCTTGACAATAGTCAATGGTGACAAGTGTGCCATGCAAAGTGAAAATTGAATTCCTTAGAATGGGTTATGTAGTTTTTCATGGCGAAAACGAAATTTCTGTAAGGTATGTGAAAAATATAGATTTTGAAGCTTAAAAGAAAAATCAAGATATTCTGAGTGCTGCCCTGAAAATATTGATATTTCATGAACCGTTTGGAAGAGCTTTCTGAACTGAACAAAGTCATAAAATTTGGTCGAAATCGGACCTTGCAGTCCAGAGTTATGTTATGGCTATAGCAAATTTAGGCCAATGTTCATGAATCACCCCGTACTAATAGCCTTAGGATACAAAACAAGCAAGTTTTCTGAAAGGCCTGGATGACCTGCATTCACCATTAGGCTATGGCCAACGACTCATGAAACAACCTGTATGACTCTTCAAACATTTGTTTCTTTTTTCTTTTTATAACGTCTTTTCTTCAAATTTATTTTCCACCTTATTATTACAATTTAGGTTGTTTTTTTCAATTTTCTCACTTGTCAAAACCAAAAACCTTAGCAACTATCCTTCTTTGATATATACACACATTGATTTTTTATTATATAGGTACGAGTACAATTCAACAATAAAAATCAACTAAACAAAACAATTATTCCAGCTAAGAAAATTTTTTGATCTGGTATGCATTACTGAAAGAATACCTAATAATAAAATTCATACAAGAATGAATTTAAGGTTGATTAGATAATGTGAAAAATGACTAAATATTAAAGAAAACTGGTCCATACCAATTAGTTGGATTCAGATCGTAACTTTTGCGGATTTTCAAATCGGCGGGTGTTGTGTGTCTGATCACATTTCACTATCATTTACTTTTATTTGACAAGTTCCGCATTGTGCGATTCAAGCTAAAGATGCATCATTTGGTTCTTCAATTTGTTTTTGTTGTCATTTTGAAAGTAGCTATGAAGCTATGAAATTATGGAAGTTTTTGTCCCTATTGACGGAAAACTCTTGTAATAAATTCTCACAATCCCTTCTTAATGCAAATTTCTTATCCTTCAGGAAGTTTCACAACGCAATTTTTAAAAAGCGAAGCAATTATTTGAAATTCGAAATACAAAGTGATATGTTTATCCTGAACCCTCTGAATGAGGATTAAGGAGTCCGGCCTTGGAATATCGAAATAATTCATATCTCTCTGACTCGATCTCAGCATGTCTCAATAACCTCCCAAATTTTAATAAATTCCGTCGATAAGTTTGGCTCTGATGATGGTCTCAGTATTTCGAATGTCACCCTGTAGCTTTCTGGGAAATCCGTACCTACTCAGCTAGTCCTACTCTGATAAGAGCATGTTACTCCCGGGATACCCTGTTATCGAGTTGAAGGAATCCCCGTTAAAACTTTAATACTCCATTAGTAAAAAATCACAGTTCAAAAGTTCAATGGTGCATTAAATCTTAATGGACGTTTCTGCAACTGAGTCTTAGTCGATTGCATCGCATTTTCGCCTTTATCAAGGAAAAACTGTAAAACGTACCGAATTGCCTTCTTGTTGACTTCCATTTTCAACACCCTGTAACTTAAAACTGAATGAACCAAACAAAACAAAGCTTAAAGGATTGTTGTTGGGAATGTCACCTTTCCATGAGTACAGATTTGAAATTGTTCGATAGATACTTTACAAGATATCCATCACTACAGCCATCTACCTAAAACATAATGGATTTCTTGTTCCCCAACCTAATATTTCAATCTTTTAGATGTTCGATTTGCATTCCGTTCACATCCAGATAGAAAGAACCAAAACCTCCTTTAGCCCCGGATTTACGATTTTGTCGAACAGTGGCAAAAACTTGATAGTGTCGCCCGTTCCTTTCGACAATCAAGACATGTGAAATCTTTAGGTCGTCCCATTTTTTCTCTCTAACCCGGCTTTCTTGTCTGCGACGCAATTTTTCAGTTCATGAAAGTCTTTTCCAATGGAAGTTTTGTTGTCTAGGGCTAGGATCACGAGGCCACTTAGACTTTCCTGACTCATTGTTTTATACGCAGACAGGTTTCAATTATTTTCAGTTTGCTGATATTTTTCTCGAAAGACGCAGTTCGTGACTTCTGACCACTTAGTTGATGGAGGATCAGGTGATTTAGCTAAGGAAGTTCATGAATCTCCTTGGCGTGACTATCCATTCTTCGGTTTGTTGGGGGAACATGAAGCTTACATTGCGTCCGTTAAACAGGGTGTTAGTGAATAGGTGCGACAAACTTCACGGGATGCATCTGCAGGAAAAAATGATGACACTTTGCTTCATAACTTTTTTCCTGAGCTTTTCTTGAAAACAATTCAGCAATATTGGTAGACCAAACTGAGAACTTATGAAGGACAAAACGCTTATTTGACATTTCTCTGAAATATTCGTATTTAACAGAATGTTAACAGTAGAATTGGGAATTCCGAAAAAGCCATACGCCCCCTGGTGTCAATTTTTGTAAATAAAAAGTTAATGCACTTTTGTTTGTTTACATCGAGGAACAGAGAATATTTTGGTGTTTCAATAAGAGTTTTCATGAAAAATATATCATAATCTGTTGAAAATATTTTCATCTATCTCGTGACAATGGGGAAAGCTTAGAGAAGTTTTGTGAATGAATTCTTCCATCAGTGTGTCAATAATTAATGTGGTTGAGAATGAGAAACACACTATTTCTAGTTAAAAAACTTTATTTTAAACAACAACATTTTTAAATCTATAAAAAGAAAACTGACAATTAAAGAAATCTACCCGCATATATTAAATAAAGGACATTTTATTTCAACACCTTTTTATGTGAGTTTAAATCACAAATTATGTACAACTCTAAGAAAATATAATTTTCACATCACTAATAAGCGACATAAAACCCTAGAAAATATATTGGTTAACTGCAAGACTAAATCTGACAAAGAACAATTTAGCGGAGTTCATAAGATTTCATGCGCAGATTGCGAATCCTTTTATATCGGTATGACAACCAGAAACATGAAGAAAAGATTTAGCGAACACCAGAAAAATAGACCTCATTCATCTCTTGGAGAACACCTTATAGAACATAAACTTAAAACAGATTTCAACAACCTAGAGATTTTACATGCCGAGAATAATTACTTTAAATTGACCCTTCTTGAACAATATGAAATATTAAAAGAAAAAAACAATAATCATCTTTTAAACAACACTTTAGATTTCAGTACATCCAAGAATATCTTCAAGCTTATATCCCCTTTCATTTGACCGATTTTGAATTTTCCCGCCATACTTTTGAAGTCTCCTTTTTGATTATGATAGTTCCATTTTCCGTTTCCTGTACCCCCATACCATAAGTTAATTTGATCCCACGCTGTACCTTTCCTGATCCTAATCACGATAATACATATATAGAGGATTTGTTTTTGCGAAATTTTCATGATTAGATGGTTGATATCTTTCACATTTTACTTCGATTGACGGTACGTTGCACACACCTGCCTTTTCTATAATTACTTTCATAACCTCAATTTATTACAATGAAGGAATGTTATTGTGTTTGTCTGAAATATTGTTGATTTTCAGCTGGCCTGATGATGGTTTTTGAAAACCGAAATCGATCGCCTACAGAGTAAAAATAAAGTTTTTTAACTAGAAATAGTGTGTTTCTCATTCTCAACCACTTAGAGAAGTTATTATATTTTGCATCCTTTGAGCAAATATTCGATTACGAATTTCTTGGGGAGATGTCAGTTTTTACTATTTACGATGAAATGAACATTTAGTTAATTTTACATATGTATCTCGTCCATATAGCATGGTAAAGTTTTTGTATATTTCAAATTAGTTACGAAGAATAGAAGGTGAGTTAACTAACCTGGATATTTAACCTCAAAATTAAAGGATTTACACGAAAAAATAAATCTGTTTTATCCAGAGAGGAATTTTTCCACCTAGGAAGTTGATACATACGAATTTCGATAACATTCACACAAAATTAATTTAGAAAATGATTTCTGATTTCCAGTTCAACTTGGACAAGTTTTCTTAGCATCAATGTTGCAAATTTAGCCATTGTATATAATGGAAAAGGCAAAGTATCATAGTTGTGGTCCTCCATATAATCAATTTCCTTCTATTATGATCATGTAAAGAGCCAAGAAAAAATCTTGCTCTCTTTTACCAGCTGATTCAGAAAATAGTCGGAATTCATATTGATACTTCATGATATTTATTGATCTAAAATTGATATAAAATGACACACTTGATTCCAGTTTCTAGAACCAATCTTTAAAATTGAGAAAAAAGAACTATAAGCTGAGTAAAAAGGATTTATTCGACGAAAATCTCAAAATCATTAACTTTTTATTTAGAACTGTCATCACCATGTCGCTGCAATCTACATTTGAATACAGTGACTATATACTCTGACTATATATATGGGGAGTATATAGTCATTGTACATTTGAATTCCCAATAGTAACATTGCTACAAGATAATGTTATTTGTGTTTGAAAAAATTCATCAAGTGGGCTATGGAATTTTGAAGGTCGATATTCTTCCTCTGATCTCTGCTTCTGCTCTATAATTTTTAAGTAAACTATCAAGTTAGCCTTCTGTTTTGTTGTTGCATTAAAGTAATCATCAAATTATTAATATGGGTTTTACCGAGGACGCGCGTGCAAAAAGTATTCATTATTGATATGAATCGTTCGGAGTCCACGACGATTGGGATTCACTGGAGCGTCGTGGAGACCTAGTGGATTTTGAAGATTAGATTTCAGAAAGAAAAAATGGGTTGTATGATGTATGCACTTTCAAAGATGTAAAAAAATATCCAGGTTACATACTCGAGCGTGTCAGATTAAGATACCTACCGTATATGACCTACGTGTCCCTGATAATAAATTCATGTTAATCTGAGAGCTTGCATGGTGTGGCTGGCCGTTCGGAAAGGTTGAAAATGGTAAAAAAAAATTTCGGCCCAGTCAGATTTTCAGAGGATATGTTAATTGGACCCAAAGGAAGCTACTTTTGAGGAGACTGACAATTTGGACGTGACGCAAGGTAACAGCGGACTTCCGAAAATACAAAAAAAATCGTTACTTGTAATACTAGAGCGCGTCAGCTTTCTATACAGCAATGGCGTAGCCAGGGTTGAGTTTCGGGAGGGGTCTAATGAGAATAAGAGAACAGACATGAACAGACATAAAAAAAAATTAATTTTGACATATAAAGTGAGACTCTAAACTTATTAACGTCTAGAAACGTTTCACTTTTCGGGACTAGTTACGAAAAAGTGAATATTTCGTAGCTGTTGATAAAACGATATTTGCTGCCACAACAACGAAGTAAGAAATGAATATCTCCGACTTCATTCAGACGATTTGAAAGAAATCTACTAGGGATGATTGATTGGACGTTTTTGGTACTTTTAGTTTGAATTCAAATAGTCACATCCTATTCGAAATTTAAAAAAAAAAAAAAAAACTATTGTGTAAAACACGTTCTGAAACGCTATTTTTCGTAAATCGCTCATTATGAAAAATAATGCTTTTTTCAAGTGATTGCAAAATTGAATGACTTATTCCTTCATCTAAAAAAAAGCTACGTTTTTTCACTTCAACTGCCTCTGGAAGTTTCAGTGATGTCGAAAGACAAAATATGTAACATTTTACAGACACTATTTCTTGTAGAAGACAGTGGCGTAGTGAAAGATTTTTTCAGTTCTCCACTTCAGTGTTATGGTTATGAGTGATAGTAACTTTCATTTTCCTGGATATAAACCCCATGTCGTACAGGGTGGGCAAAATTCGTTGTCTATTGAGGGGATCTCGAGAACTATAGCAGCTAGAACAAAACGGATGACACATTCTTTTTTCATGACTAATCCAAATCTGAAAACAGAATCTGCCTATCATTTTTAGATTTCGAGTTATAAACAAAAATTGAGATTTTGACGATTCCGAAAAATTCTCATAACTTTTTTATCTTTGAAGTTACAGATTTGAAACTTCAACCTTCTTAGACATTTTCATACGTAGAATCTACTGACAAAAGATTTTCTTCCAATTCAAAAATAACAAATTCAATAAAAGTTTGCATTCAAAAAAATGAAAGTTCACCTAATGATTCGAAAAGAAAAAAAATCTTTTGAGCTCATCTGTGGATTCTACGTAAAAAAATACCTGTAGAATGTTCATGTTTCAGTTTCGTAGCTTCAAAGACAAAAAAGTTATGAGAACTCAAACTCGAAAACGAAGTATCGTAAAGGCTGCAGTTCTCACCATTCTTTGTTTCTCTGAAAAAGAGCTCGGAAATGTGTGATCCGTTTTCTTCTAGCTGCTATAGTTCTCGAGATCCTCTCAGTAGACTACGAATTTTGCCCACCCATACATATTCCAGTCCCATATTTTTTCTGATTCAGAATATATTATATACTTCGTGTCTCTAATTGTTCTTCCAATAAAAAAAATAAAAACACCTTTCCTTATTGTTGAAATTTTTTCAATCCTGAATTATGCTTAGAAAGGGTTGAAATAGTAAATCACTAAGATACCTTGTTCTCACTACTTTTTTTGATGATGAGCTGACGCTAGGTTATCTAGTAGTTTGTGCGATGGCAATCATAACAATAATATACAGGGAAAATTTAAAAAAGTAATTTATTTTAATATTCGGAGGGATGTAACTTTTCCAAGGAGAGGTTTTTCAAAAAATTGTATACCAAAAACTCACTTTAATTTTACTCAAAGAATCACCCCTTTCATTTTTCCAGTGTTATTTAGATACACCTTGGACATACAGGTCTAGTTTTTGGTAGAAGTACTCTATATGGTCCAAGACTGTGTATCTCCCTTTAATATCAATCTAAGACGCTCGAGTAAATACCGAATTTCCCTCTTGGGTTGCCCAACTATCAGAAATGGGCAAAAAATAGAAAGCGAGTGGAAATATTCTGATGAAACATTTATTATTGAATTAATTAATATAATCAATGAAACATTTTTCAGCGACTTCAGAATCGAGTATCCCAATGTGTAGATTGTAGATTATGAATCTTTCTGAAGTACTGTTTCGCGATGTATAGCGTTTTCCATCAAACAAGTAGTATTCAAATAAAAAAGGGTTGACCATACAAGAGAACCCCAGAGTTAATCAACAATGTTGAAAATGTGATAAGACAAGCTCTTTTCGGGTTTTATCTGAACTGGCTGGAGTCTCCGTTGTAACATGCCACACGATTCTGAAATAAGACATCAATTTGTTTCCATATAGATTGACGGGTTATCGGAAAAGACGTAGGTTACCCTCGCAGGATGGCATTCTGCCGGTGCTTTCTCTACCAATTCAATGATAACCTGTATCAATTTTTTTCTTAGATGAAGTCTAGCTTAATATTTTTGGATATGTCAACTCCCAAGATGTGGAGCAGTCAAAAAACAGACAATTTTTTCATTGGAACATTACGAAACTCAAAAAGTTCAAAGAATTGTCGGATCAATTTTCTTTGATAGAAGAAATAATTATCATGCTTTTATGGCTGAATTGAGTTTTGATGAATGGTCCAATAGTTATTTTCAACTGGATGGAGTCAGAGCACACACAGTTGCAGATATTTTAGCTACTCTAAGGAATGTTTCTAGAGATTCGTATGGAATTCATGCGTTCAATCAAGTTTTCAGATTTTTCTCAAAGAGATTGCGTTTTATGAAAAAATTGCAAGGGACAAGAAAGTTTTTCTATTGACTGAGCGGAAATAGGTAGCACTTTGAGATTTCCCATATCCTAAAACTCGTGTGTACTTGTGTACCAAACTCAGGGATATTTGTATAAACGGATTCTGAGATGGGAAAAGACTATTTTACATATTTTCAGTTCAGAAACATTAAGTGAATCAGGAACTAAAATACAAGCTATTCTCAAATGCGTCCCTCACATTTGGAAAACTTCAACATGAATTTCTCCGCAAGGTGTGAGGATTCTTACTTTCAATTATTCAACATCTCGGGGATTTGTTTTATACACAATCGACTTCGAATGTCCCCAGAGGAAAAAAACTGAAGATATCAAGATCAATTGGCCTTCTTTTACCAATCCGTTTTTTTGGAAATGATTTCTGCGAGCCATTGCCTTACTGAGTGGAATATGGCCACGACGCTCCCCACACTTGACACCTTCAGATTTTATCCTCTGGTGCCATTCAGATTCGGTTGTGTTTAAAACACAGTCCCGAGATGAAGAAGAATGGTAACTAAAAATATGCTCAGCATGCTGAAAAATTCAAGTTTATCAAAACTTGAAGGCCGAATTTGACGATAGGTTATATTTTGGTAGGCATGCAAAAGACTGAAAAAATTATTTTTATGTTTCATTGCAACTCTTGCTATTGTAACTATTTTATTCTTTCCTTTTTTAATTTTTCGGAATACTACTAAAAAAAGGGTCAAGTCTATGGCATTTTCGAAAAAGCAATCGAATAACCTAAACACAACCCCTTTTCCCATTTAAGTTTACAGGGGGTTGATGTCATCACACTCACATAGTTGATACAAATTGATTGGAACCAACTGTATAAAATGTCTCCCTATGAATCAAAGTTGATCTCTCTTTGCATTTTTTTTTTATTTCGCATGGGGGCTGAGATATTAAGGTTGGTACTTTTTGAAATTGACGTACTGCATAGCGGACAATTATAGGTTTTAAATGCAGAATCACCCTTTGAAGTTTGTTGCACTTATGCTCTAATAGTCTGGTATGAGCTGGAAAACAGAAAATATCATATTTGGCTTCCAGAAGAAACGAGCAAAATTCTTAAAACATTCTGTACCTCGGTTACTGTTTTACCAATAAATGTGGTACATATATCTAGAACCACCTCGGTGCTACATATCCGCCTGTTAATTATTTCGGTTTCCCAATGAAGCACCCTGTATAATCACTTACATAAACATTATAAGGGAATTGATGAAAAGCAATTTAATAGGCGAGTGAAATCAATGTTGATTGAAAAAATGCTTTTGTGGTGCTCAAGAGTTTTTTGCTGGTATTATCATTAAGGTTTTTTTTTATACTGTTTTCTTTTTGTTACCATTATTGAGTGTTGGCGTTTTTTTTCGATTTTCATTGTTCATTTGCATTTGTGTTGTTTCACTTTGACTCAATGACTATTCCTGTACATTGTATAATGTCTCAAAGGAGAAATAAATGACTTAAGCCTTGCGGCTTTCACACTCCTCTCCACAGGAAAATTCACTCATCCCAGATATCTCAGATATCAAAAGGATTAAGCTCTGTTGGAGCCCTTTCCAGGTTTTCGGGCCCGTGGTGGTGGTTGGGTCCGGATCGCTCCTCGGCTCCCTGCCGTCGGTTGGATTCCTGCTCCACCCGCACTTTCTGTCGGAGCAGATGGTGTTCCTCTGCATTCCCCATGTTCATGCGTGCAGTTTTCGCCGTTCCCAGCAGTACCGCCTTCTGCATGACTCTATAGATATTTTCGTCCAACTGAAGTTTCCTCAAGTTCTCTAGTAGTTTCTTCGGTATCAGGCCTGTAAATGAAATGACAATAGGGATGGTCTTGATATCTTTCAGCTTCCACTGTCTTCTGGTTTGTTCCTCAAGATCTCTGTACTTTGAAATTTTTTCAGTGTACCTATCTAGAAGATTGTAATTATTTGGAATTTCCACGTCGATGAATAGTGCTCTGTCCCCATTCTTATTGAGCAATATGAGGTCTGGTCTATTGTGGGTTATTTTCCGGTCTGTGAGAACCGTGCGATCCCAGTAGCATCCGGATGGTAATTGTAATAAGGAACCTTTTTCGAACTTAGAAGTTGGTGTTTTAGTGCTAATTCTTGGTGAAGAATTTTGGACACAGCATCATGTCTATTTTTGTATACCGTGCCCGCGAACTTCTGACATCTCCCGGTGATGTGCTGAATAGTTTCATGCGTCGCACAGCCATAACGACAGCTGAGGTATTCTTGGCGATATATTTTATGTATTTACTTGTTGGAATCACCTGATCCTGGATGGCGAGCATGGAGCCTTCTGTTTCAGGAAACAACCTTCCGGAAGTCAACCAGTAGTTCGACGCAGATATGTTGACGTAATCATGGTTGACCTCGTTCTGGTGCATTTTACTTTCTGCAGAGTGTTCAACGGTTTCCTGCTGTATGTAGCTTTAACTGTGTAGAACTATCAGCAACACAAACTACTCGATAGAGATCTGATGAAGCAGCCTTGCTCAGGAAATATTTTCGAAGTCCTTCAGTTCCTGGGACATACGGTTGGACAAATCAACAATTCCTCTACCTCCAAGATGTCGTGGCAGCTCTTTCCGTTCTATTGAGCTTTTGGGGTGATGTTTATTGTGTTTAGTCAGCATCCTCTTCGTTTTTCTCTGTACGGCTACTCAATCGGTGGTGGTCCAAGAGATGATACCGAATGAGTAGCTCAGCGCCGAGCAAGCGTAGGTATTAATAGCTTTCATCAGATTCTTGCTGTTAAGGCCAGTTCTCATTATCCTTCTCAATCTTCGGATGAACTCCTCCGTTCGTTCTTTCTTCATCAGGCTCTGATTGATTTTTCTTGCCTGTTTTATGCCCAGATACTTGTATGTGTCTCCTTCCTTTAATAATTCAATTTCTGCAGCTTCCTTGAGTTTGAACGTACCATCTTCTATTTTTTCTTTCGTTGTGTTCAACAGTCGACATTTTTGTAGTCCAAACTTCATTCTGATGTCTTCCGAGGATCCTTCAACCATTTTCAGCATCAGGTGCATTTGTTTTTTGGTCGATGCTAAGAGTTTCAAATCGTCCATATAAAGGAGATGAATTATTATTATTATTATACTTCTTTCATCTAGAGCAATTCAAAATATGAATCAACAGTTTACGTTCAGGACAAAATTTCCCTTTCGTCGAGCAATCAAGGATAACCATGAAAAAACTGTCAAATGCAACAAGTAATGTAACATAAGAAGAGCTTCTCGCATGTCATACTTCCACAGATGTTTGTTAGGTTGAATCAAAAATACCTACAAATTTGTTTATGCATAAATTCTGATTACTAGCCCTTTAAAAACGGAATGTACCTGGTAAAAATCATCTGCATTCAAGTCCCTCGGCTACACCTTTTCGCAGATTCTCGGTCTAAATATTTGAACATGCGTGGATAAGGAACACCAAATTCTCATGTACACTGATGGAGTTCAGGAACCTATTTTTTAATTACGATTGAAATTTTGTCAAACACTATTTTTATGTTTTTAGTGCAACTTCTTTGTTTCCATTAATAATTCTATTGTTTTTCTCACTGCATGCATGCATACACATTTTTTAAGTGTTGAAGGCATAAAATGCGAAATGATTATAATTTTGTTTTGTAATTCAACGTATAATCCATTTAATATCTCGAGTATATTACCCCAAATTACGTAATGAAAACCCAGAATGTGTTGAACCAAACAGGCTTCAAAAAATCAAATGAGAATGTATAATTAAAACAACAAAATTTGCTTGCTGCAAACGGGAGCAATTTTTTCATATTATGATTTTGGCGCCCTCTAAAACAGGCGCCTGAGGGCGTATTTCCTCTTTGGTGTATACATACCCGTCCCGTAAAGCGCACGGTTATGTCGAACTTTCAATGCCTACAAAACAGTGTTGATTTGAAAGCTAATATCGCACGGTTTTTGAATGATATTAAATGTCCGGTTGTGTTTCCTTTTCCGTAAACGCGTACGGTTATGAACAATTCAAAATGCCAGCAAAGCAGTATTCGAATCAAGTGCTGTTTATTCTCCCAATTTGTGTCAACTTCATGTTCCACTTCCTGATTTCGTTCGAGAATTAGTAAACATTTACAAAAATTCTGAGGAAGTTATTAGGATTTTATATTGTTATCTGTTGATGATTCATTTATTTACACAATCAACCATATATTCGTTCTATAAATAAATTTAGAATGATAATTTTTTGTTTATCTACCAATACTCCTACTTACTTACCTTATAGTTGGGGAGCCCAAGAGGGAAATTCGGGATTTACTCGTTACATGTTGAAAAGTATATATTCTCTTAATATGACAGTTTCAGCTTGACGAAAAAGTGTGGGAGGTCGCCAAACTTGCAAAAAAAAAAAAACGTCACGTGGTCACGTGTACAGGGTGGGCAAATTTCGATGTTTTAGCACTACAGTTTTTAAACCAGAGGAGATACACAAAATCTAATACTCCATTCTCGTTCTCTTTTTCTGAGAAACTAACAATAGTAGTAGTCATTTTTGGCCACTTTCTTTCGTTTTCGAGTTATAACCAAAAATTGGAAAAGTGGCGATATCGAAATTAATTTATATATATCTCCGCTAATACTGATGATAGAGCTCTGAAATTGAAACATTATACAGGCACTTTTTTACGTAGAATCCAGTGGCGTGCTCACCTTTTTAGCAGGATTTTTAATTACGAAGCTATGACCCAAAGTTATGTTTTTTTTAATGGGAACACTACTTTTTTTGTGCAATTTTTTGAAAGCTCAATTTTTACTGATTTCAAAAATGTATATTATCATATGGTTTGTATCAATATAAATAAATAATAGAAAATGGTCGAAAACCTTTTTTCTCAATATTTCTATGGTTTCAACTTTTGATGAGCATAGAAAAATATAGCATCGTATATGATTATACTGTCTCCTTCTACAGTCCCTGGCCATATTATTAGACGCATTGATTCGATGCAAAATCTCAATATTGAATTATTGAATTGAATGTATATGTTACATATACTTCATCCGTAAATGGTTTTCACATATAATATATCATATTCAATAAAAAATATTGATTTATTGATGATTAAACATGAAATTCTAATATTTTGCTGAGCCACCCTGTGTAGCTATGAGAGCTTCATACTATCAATGCAGAATTGTTCGGTTTGCTGCATTCGAGGATAATGATTTCATGTGTGGATTATCGAAATAACGTCCAAACCAGCAGAACGCAAGACGTCCACTGGAAGACATAGTACTGATTTCTACTTAAGTACTAATACTACAACATCAAAAATAGATGCCAAATAGAACAATTTAATGAGAGTCGTAGATAAAACTGACATTCTGTGGAAATGAAATTCAAATATTCTGCTTTTTCCTTGGGCAATACCAGTAAATATAAAAAAAATCCTCAGTGCGTCTAATAAATTGGCCAGGGACTGTATAAGTCCTTTCCATGGGCGTAGCCAGGGTTGAGTTATATAAAGTGAGACTCTTTGAAACTGATATCATGTACCTATATTATTTCGGGGAGGGTTTGGGGGTTCAAACCCCTGGTTACGCCCGTGGTCCTTTCATTACTATGAAAATTTATGAAATATATCTTGATTCAAATTTTGTGAATATTGGTAACTTTTTATCAATATTCATAGAAATAATGACATGGCCGGAAGGAGACTGCTTTTGTTATAGGAAACTCTATTTTTCTGTGCTCGTCAAAAGTTGAAACCATAGGGATATTAGGAAAAAGTGGAAACCATATAATGTTATATATTTTTGAAATAGGTAAAAATTAAGCATTCAAAAAATTGCACAGAAATCTAATGTTCCCATTTAAAAAAACATAACTTTGGGTCATAGCTTCGTAATTAAAAATCCTGCTAAAAAGGCGAGCACGCCACTGGATTCTACGTAAAAAAGTGCCTGTTTAATGTTTCAATTTCAGAGCTCTATCATCAGTATTAGCGGAGATATAAATTTATTTCGATATCGCCATTTTTCTAATTTTTGCTTATAACTCGAAAACAAAAGAAAGTGGCCAAAAATCACTACTACTATTGTAAGTTTCTCGGAAAAAGAGAACGAGAATGGGGTATCAGATTTTGTCTATCTCCTCTGGTTTAAAAGCTGTAGTGCTAAAACATCGAAATTTGCCAACCCTGTACATTCACGAGCGAGGTGGTTTTTTGAAGCTAATGACTCAAGAATAACGCAAAAAATATAATATTATAATCTGACAGTTTCAGTCAGCCGAAACAATAAAAATTGGCCATAAAGGTCACAAATATCGTTTTGTTTTAATTATCTCCTCCCCTGGGCTTCAAATTGTTTTCGGATCCTTCATAAAAGTTGTAGAATATAACATTTTCTACAAATTTTGTTCGAAGCAATTCGAACGTTTTTGCGATATATGGCGATGGATGTACATTAAACTGGATTTCTACATTGACCTTGGCCTTTCGCATGTGTGGCTTAGCTCCTCCACCTTATCGCCCTCTAACTCGAAAACGGTTAAGAATATGTAAAATTGCTTCAGATAAAAGTTGTATAAAATTTTATTTTCTACAACTTTCATCATGAATACAGAATCTTTTAGATGTACAGGAAGGGAGATATTTAGAAAAAAAATCCTTTACATCATCTTCAAACTGTCAGATTAAAAATCCCCTCTGATTGGTGTCAGGCTAATGGGTCAACACGTCTGCAACACCGATAATAACCATCTGTATGAAAATCTGACACGCTCGAGTATGTACAAGTAACGATTTTTTTTGTATTTTCAAAGGACCGCTGGGAGCTTCGGTCACATCCGACTCACTCGAATTTTTTTCTTTTTATCAATTTCAACTCTTTCGTCGGCTCCCGAACTATTAGGTCACAGTTGACCATAGTTAAGGATTCAACTAAAAATTGAATTACCTAAATTCCATTAATATGTATTGTTTAACCAAGACAGGTGTTTCGCTAGCGCAATTGCATCTTCAGGATATTGAATTGATGTGGCCAATAATACTATTTTATCAAATTTCAAATATTCCCAAAAATTAAACTTTCCGAATGATTGTGAAAGCTGTCATCCAATTCAAGAATTCGAATCACTACAGTAGCTTCAGGTATATCGGTTGAGGTACAAATTCAGAAAGAATTCGAATTAGCCAGAAAAGCATTCGAAAAAAAAATGTGATTATGAAAACAATTTTCACTCATCTCCTGAAATATGTAGTTATTTTTATTTATGTACCAAGGAAGAAAAACTGTCTATTATAATAGTCAAGCCTTTAAATTCAGCAAGCAGGAGAGACAATATACACAGTTTTTTGCCGAGGTGCATATTACATTTTTTCGTCAACCTCCTGTATCTTTATGAAAGTAAGTAGTTACCCATTTGATGGCCTCAACCATGTCGCCGTAATTGCCAATTCCCTCAGCTTTGGAGTGTTACTGATATCCATATCGCTATCACTACACATTCTTGATTATAATGAACACTAACATTCAAACTACGTACCTAATTCACTCGCCAAATCTAGCCGATTTTGTGCAGTTATTAGCACGGGCACCTATGTTTCTATCAAATTTTGTATTCACAAAATTGTTTCAATCGCACCGAGATCTAATATTGCTCAACGAACAGCCGGACGAAAAGTGTTTGCGGACGAAAAGTGTCTGCAGACGAAAAGTACTTGCCTTAAAAAATAGTCGACTTTTCTTTCGGAAATGTATTTTTTGTTTAGGCCGACGGAAAAAAATTACATAAGATGATCAGGGATCAGGCTCATTTCAATTGAGGTTTCGAAAATCTCAATATCATATAGGTATAGGAAGTTGGTGATTTTTCAGAACACTGCGACGGTACGGTAAATCCCAGACGTTTTCCGTTTAATGTAACTCAATCAATTTCAACATGTCGCAAAATGCAACCTTTGCAGCCTCGTTGCGAACACTTTTTTAGCAACGGATCCAGTCTCCATGAAATTAGATATTAAATTGATCACCGAAGGATGACAGGTTGTTACCTACTGACATTCCTTCCATCCTAAATTGTCGGGTTAAATAGAGCAATTTCATTGTTTTTGAAATATAGAGGGACAGATTCAATTCTCCCTGTAGAGGCCTACCCTGATATAGATTGGTTGAAAATTATATATGATTTTTTTTACTACATAGACTTATCTGGTGAAAAAGGAATTGTGGACGTCTCTCTTTAATTTCCAGAGGGCTTTTTCTATAGTTATGAATAATCTGAATAAATTCGCGACAAAATGAAACAAGGATTTTATTACATTTTTAATAAAAGTGAATCTCATGCAATTCGAATACCTTGTAGATCTAAATTGTATTGAGCGCTTATTTGTAAGATTCTTCGCCAAAGTATGTACCTACTTCGAATAAGTTTTGTCATTTTAGCATTCTCGCCATTTCCATGTTACAATCTGCTTCAGGGAATAAACCTGCATACTTGAATATGGTACCGAGAATTCTGAATGTTTTCAGGAGAAACTTCTTCAATTGGAAATAAATATTTCAATTGAATTTTTCATATGGACAACAGGACGTGTTCCGGTGCATACCTTCGACAATCTGAAAATTTTACATACACCAATTCTTCTCGAACCAGTGTGGTGTGCTGTTAAGGGGAGTTCGACAAAATTGAAAACCATTTTTTCACATCTATAAGAAATATTCAACCGAAATGAATTGTTTTTGGTGATTTTGTTTATTACTTAACATTGCAGCATTCACGGTCAGTTTTCTCCTGTATTATTTGCTTTATATTTTCATAAAAAACTCTTCGAATTGGAAATAAGAAGAAATATTTAACTCTATGTCATAGTTTTTGAAGAATGGAGAGTATGGAGAGAATGGAGAGTAGATAGAAGGAGTACGATCGTCGTACTAAAAATGTGTCTCCAAAAACGGGGAATGTAGGAGAAATACAATTCACATTGTAAAGGGGACTAAGTAATCAGCTTTATTCATTCATAATAAATGACGAAATCAATGAAATTCAAAAGAAATCACTGATAAAAAAAAATGATACCTTTATAATATGTTCATCATTGTTTATTGAAAACAGGATATGTTAGTTGGTTTAATGTAAACTTCAAAATTATATACATTCGCAGTGAGGAGTAGAACATATCAAGACAACAAAAGGTAGCAATCTCAGATTTATCACTTATTAGAGTGATTCTGCTTCTAATACTCAGCTGAGAACTGTTATAGCCATATATTATGTTTTGCTAACAAAATTCAACTTTAACGCCCTCTATCTTTTTCCACAGCAATATTTTATTGAGGTATATTTGGTCCTATCGCAATATTTTGGTCCAAACAATCTGCCCTTAGCCGATCTCCCAATAGTTATGAATCACCCTGTATATTTTGATATGGAGGAAAATTTAATTATTGACACATGATATGTAAATTGTCGTTGCAGGTTTTTCCTGGAAATAAAGTCTCTAATTGGGTCTCCCAATAACAGGAAATTCTTTTTCATCCTCATCATTCACAATCTTCCTGATTTGGAAACATTCAGCTGAAATATAAGTCGTTCAGATTCAGATGAAAAGTGATAAAATTTACTCACGTTGAATATGTTCGATAACGTATGACATATTGTTGATATAAAAATATCAGGGTTACTATTAAAATCAGCGTATCTCAATTCTAAATAACCATTTACTAATTTTTTTTGTGCAGCGTTAACAATGAAGATTAATATTAATCAAGATCAGTTGTAGCAACGTCGTTTTTACATCAACGAAATTCCATGAGTGCCAACCTAACCCCGTTCTAGTTACAAAAACTAGATTATTTCATGACCAACCGGGTGCTTTCATAAAAGTGAATGGAGTATATGTAGATTACCTGATTTTCACTAGGATGGTTTTTTTACCAATATACTTGTTTCACCATCAGAATACCCTCATCAGATGGTTGAAAGTAAATGATAATACTAAGTTGTGGTAACAGTGGCGCTTCCAGGAGTGATTTTGGGGGTGGGGGGCATAATTTTATATTTGAAATTCTGTTGTTTGGCGATATAAAATAGGTAGATATATCTTTATAATTGTAATGAAAGATATATATTTGAAAGAAAACTACTTTGAAACTTATTCATATTTAAAGAGGGAAACAGAATGATTTTTCGATATTCGACAAAATATTTCTCTCAAGATCTCGAAGAGCAACTCTTCTAACTCTTAAAATAAAATAAATCTTGAAATTCCATCGAGCTCGATGCAATCGTTCGGTTTTTTAGGCGAATTTGAAATTATTATTGGAAAAATGAACAGTTCAGTACTGATACACCATTCAATTATGCGAAAAATAATTTGGAATATAACGGGGAGCGGACATCATTTTTGAACATTTTAAAATCGATGGTTTATAAATAAAAAAGGGTAAACGAACGCAAAATTAGTGAAAAAAATTACTCACTTGCGTTGTTTTTTGCAATATAACTATCTGGATGAAAATATCAGATTTGTGTTCCTTGACTCTGAACTCTGTTCCTGAACTCTGATTCAGCAAAATGGTTCTTCTGTTCATCGACGGATACATGAATCTAATATGAGGAGCAATCCGCTCATAATTAAGTCCGAAGGTAAACGTTTTACGGTTTTACACGCAGGAAGTAATTTACAATTTTTAGAGGGGTGTAGATAAATTTTAAATTCAGCAAATAATGACAGAGACTATCACAGTGCAATGGCCAGTGAGATATTTCGAAATTGGGTTATTAATCAACTGATTCCAGCTTCAGCTGAAATTCCTGGGAAATGTGTGGTTATAATGGACAATGCACCATATCATTCAGGAAATTTTGAGGTCGGAAAGGAATAGGGGAAAGGTTAACGTTCAATAATAAATCGTGCAGAGAACACTTCAGAAGGAATGGCACTATATACCATATACCTTATATATGTATTCAAGAATATTTGACATTTCTGTTTTAACACAAAGATCTCTTCTATCAACATCTTAATCTCGAAACGATTATACAATACAAGAACGTGGTCATTTAATTTGCCCAAAGACAATCTTTGAACTACTCAGAGGCAAACAGAGTACAGATGCTTGAAATTTTTTAACAAAATGCTAGAGGGTAGGTGTACCTTAAATAGGTAGGTACATTGAAACTCCAAGAAAATTCTCAATTTATTATTGAACATGCAACCATGTAGTATGGAAGAATTTTTTGAGTGAAAAACGATTTTTCACAGTATTTCATTTAAACTTGTTTGAAAATAGAGATCTTAATTTATTTATATAAATGATGGTTTTCTGTCAGAGTTAATGAGTTGCCCGGATGAGTTGGGCTCAAAGTACCTAGATTATTATGGTTCAAATAGTTATCATACTAATAACATCTGAATATGAAACTTCTCTGGTGTATCACGCCATGATATTATAATTTTTATGTATGTTCGAATGGACCATAGGCTGAATAAATCAAACTGTACGATCAAATGCTTAACACTGTTAAGTTGCTCAATAAAATACAAGTGAAAAAAAACCATTAAATGTATCTTGCATAAAAAAGTTACCACAGTGTTATCTAAGGATTTTCAATAAATTTTGCTACGGCATAAGTTCCAGAAATTCAATTTTTCATTTCACTGGTCCTATATATTGTGATCATCTTAGGGAATCATCATTATTATATGAAAGTATTGAAAATAAACAGCCAAAAATATGAGCCAGCTGTCCTGTGAATTATTATTTGATGTGAAATGTTGGTTTAAAGATGATTAGATGAAGTTCCTCTTGCCTTAGAACACCCTTTAATTATTTCGACTTCCATTAATGAAGATGATTTTTGTTGAAGAATTCAATATTCTTGAAATTATCTCTTAACTTTTTGTGAGATACCTATTACCTACTACTGGATCAGATGCATTTAATCGTTGGGTTGATTTTTCAACAACTGCTCTAACGTCTTCACCTTTTAGCCAAAGAAGTTAACTTTAACCTTAAGGGCAAGTACCTAGTACATACGATTCGGGATCAAGACGATCGACATTGGTTGTTTTACGGATGATACCCCGAATACGGAAATGTGCCACCTCTTTGAGCAATATCCTGAATTACCAACTGATACAGTTGAAAAATAGAAATTACCACTCAAGAGGTAATATTAGGAATATTGAATAATTTTCAGTTATTCTTGAATTTCAGCGTAATTTCGGTATAAATAGGCCTATTCGTAGAGTGGTTTGCAACGGTTTTGAACAGTAGTGAGCAAGAACGCAGACGGATTTTCGCTACCCTAAAATGGAATTGCGCTTGCTCTGTACAGTTCACAACCGTTGCAAACCACTCTACGAACAAACCTAATAACTAAGTATGAAAATTTTTGCAATATATGAAGAATTGAATCGCCGATGTCACCCTGCCGCTATTTTCATCGAAATATGTTGAAAAACCTTCGTAAAATGATTGTGAAAACAAGTTTTATAGACACTAAAGTTCAACTTTTTTTCCTCATAAAAAAATCTAAATTGGAAAAAAAAAGACGGGCTGACATCAAGACGTCCTTCAACTTCAATTTAAAGAAAAAATCAAGGCTTTACGTAAAAAATTGAAAGCGTAAATTAAGAACTAGTGAATGCCGTTTTTGAATGGAGATTCTTGAGGTACGAGGGATATACTGAAAAATTCTCAGCCAGTCAGTCTCCTATAGAACCAAAAAAAATTTCAATATTTTATTACTAAAGATATTCTCCTCCTAATTGGATACATTTATTACAGCGAACCTGTAACGTCTCTAGACCTTTAAAAAAAAAGTTTCTTCTTGCTCTGCAAACTAGACCTCCACAGCTTTTATTACCTCCTCGTTGGAAGAAAATTTAGGACCTTTTAAACTTATTTTCAGTTGAGGAAAGATATGATAGTCGGATGGAGCCAAATCTTGTGAAAAAGGGAGGTGTTCTAGTAATTCAAATCCTAAATCACAAATTTTTTGCATTGCAACATGAGATTTGTGTGCAGGGGTGTTGTCCTGCAAAAAAAAAACAACTTTGGATAGCGCGTCTTTTCTCTTTAATTTTTTCCCGTAGAGTGGTCAGTAATGTCGAGTAGTAATCTCCGGTTATTGTTCTAACCTGCTATAAAAAATAAATCATGATTACTCCATGGCAATCCCAAAAAAGGTAAGCAAGAACTTTTCCAGCAGATTTTTGGACACGAAATTCTTAGGTCTTGGAGAACCAGAGTGTCGCCATTATATCGATTGTTGCCTTTGTTTCTGGATCATAGAAATATACCCAAGTCTCTTCTATAGTAACAAAGCGGTTCAAGAAGTCCACATCGTTTTCAAGCACAGATCGAACGCGATGCTTTTACCCTTGCACGCTTTTGGTCAACGTTCAAACATTTGGGGATCCATTTTGCAGCAATGCAATGTCCAAATTGACTTGAACTATATGAACGCGTATGAAATATACAGTGCTTCAGATATCCGTTTCAGCCCAATTCGACGGTCTTATAAAATCATGTCATGAACTGCATCGATATTTTCGGGGACTGACACAGAAACTGACCTTCCCGATCAGTCATCATCTTCAATGGAAAATTTACCTCTTCTGAAGCTTGCAGTCCAATTTTTCACAGTCACATACGAAGGACATTGATCACCAAGGCTATTACGCATATTTCGTAAATCTGCATACCTCTTAACCCATTTAAATACAGGTACTTGATGATGGCTCGATACTCCAATTACAGTGGACTCTCGATAAGTCGAACTCCCAGGGACCACAAAAAACTGTTCGACTTATCTATAGTTCGGCTCACCAAACGTTCGAGTTATTGAGGTGGGAGTTCGACTCATTGAGGGAAAAACTTGAGATAATAATGATCATCGTTAGTCAACGAGAACCACACGACGGCTTTATAAACAAATAAGGAAAGAATGGAATGTTTTTCAACCGCTTAGGACTAAGCGGTTCAAAAACACATTATGATAGCTGCCACATGTGGTGATTGGTTTGCGTAATCCTTTTAGCTTTCATTCTTTAGATCAAATAGTTCGACTCATTGAGGCGATGGTGGTCAGGAGTACGACTCATAGAGGTGGAGATTTTCGCAGAGCCTTTCCAGCAGTTCGACTCATGTATTAGTCTCTCTAGTCCCAAGAACACTGTTCGACTCATTGAGGTGAAATTACACAGGGTGAGATACGCATGAATCGGGACCGGAGAAACAGTTCGACTTATCAAAGAGTTCGACTTACCGATGTTCGACTTATCGAGAGTTCACTGTATATTATTATATATATATTAATAATAGATTTCGATATGAAATTGTTGATATTTCAAACGCTTCGAATATAGAGCAGTTGTTCGTTAGGATACAACATAATGGAATTTCTGTAATTATTGCTGTGGTTTATAAGCCGCCACAATTGTCTTACAAGCTTTTTACTGATGCCTTAGAGTATAGTTTGAATTATGCATTGCTCAATTGTGAAGATGTTATCTGTGTTGGGGATATCAATATAAATTTTCTCATTGATCGCTTGCCTTCGGTAAAATATTTCAGTTCTATGCTCTCTTCTATCGGTATGCAACAACTCGTACGGGAACCAACCCATATTACGGCGAACTCGGAGTCTCTCATCGATGTTATACTGTGTAATAATAACAGAATAATTGGTTCTACTTTCTTTTGTCCATCTGATTTCTCTCTACATGAATGTATTGGATGTACTGTGAAAATTGAAAAACCTAAGTTGCAGCCCAGAATTTTTACATTACGGGATTGTAGAGGTTTCGATGAACAGTTGTTGTTTGATGATATTTTGAATTCGCGTTTGCCGGATATATATCGTATGGATGATGTTGATGATAAGGTTAGACTGTTTTCTGAGACGTTGGTGAATCTTTTTGATAAACATTTTCCACCTAGAATTGTCAGAATTTCTAAAAGGCATGCGCCGTGGATGACCGATGAGGTGAGGGAATTGATGAAGAGGCGGGACAAAGCTGGGAGAGTATATAGAAGAAGTAGATCAAGAGAGAGGTGGGAGGAGTACAGACGTTTGCGAAATTTGGTTAATCATGCTATAACGAGAGAAAAACGAATGTATTTTCAGAGTATGTCGATGAATGCGTCCAGTAAAGAACAGTGGCGGGAGCTGAAGTCCTTGGGGATTTTGAATGAGTCGCGATCAGATGTCGATTCTACGTTTAAAGATCCTGATGAAATCAACGATTATTTTCTAGATATTCCGACTAATAATTCAGACCAATCGATTATTGACTATTACGGGGATAATCCAATAAGTTCTGAACTTTTCAGTTTCCGCCTAGTAGATGAAAATGATATAATCAAAGTTCTCAAAAAAATTAAGAATAGTGCGCCAGGTTCTGATAATATCTCGATATCGTTTGTTAAAATTTGCTGTCCTCATATTCTTCCATTTCTTGTCAACATTTATAACAGCATTATCCTCAGTTCTAAGTTCCCCTCTTCTTGGAAATGTGCCCGTGTCACACCTATCCCGAAAAAAGGTATTCCAAAGGAGCTTTCTGATCTAAGACCGATCAGTATACTACCTGGATTATCTAAAATTTTAGAGAAGATAATGGCAGTCCAACTTTCCGAATATCTCGAGCTGAATGGGATTCTGCCTGCGACTCAGTCTGGTTTTCGTCCGGGTTATAGTGCAACCAGTGCACTTCTCGATGTGACTGATGACATTTTCCAGTCCATTGATGAATCCAGATGTTCTGTTTTATTTTTGCTGGACTTCAGTAGAGCCTTCGATACTGTGCGGCATGATATCCTTTTGGCTATCTTGAAATCTTGTGGAGTGTCAGGTGGGGCTCTTAACCTTCTGAGCTCCTATCTTGCTGGACGTTCGCAGTTTGTGAAGTTGGGTGACAGGACCTCATGCGCTAAATCTGTTCAGAGCGGAGTTCCCCAGGGCTCGGTTCTTGGGCCTCTTCTCTTCATAGTGTACACCAGCCAATTCATGGAAAAGTTCATATGTATGCTGACGATTTTCAGATTCTTTTTGATTTCCTCATGAATAATTTTGATACCGCAGCTGTTAGAATGAATGAAGATTTAGATCGGTTGGCATTTATAGCGGAAAAACATTCTTTGATATTGAATGCAAGGAAATCATTCTCTATAATTTTTGGGTCTAAAAATAATAAAAACTTTGTTGAGAATAATTTCAGGCCTGTGATCCGCGGTGATACCATTAATTTCCAGGAGAACGTAAGAGACTTGGGCCTGATTGTGGACAGCTCGTTGAGATTTCGTGAGCATGTTATGTGTTTGATCCGGAGAGCTTATGGGGCCCTGAGGATGCTCTACCAGCATAGATCTTATTTGCCTACTACTACAAAGAGGGTCTTGTGTGAGAGTTTGGTCATGTCAAAATTTAATTATAGTTCAACTGTCTACAGCTTTTGTCTTGACCAAGAAACATTAGGTCGAATACAGCGTGTTCAATATAGCTGCATCAGGTTCATATATGGGATTAGGAAATATGAGCATGTCTCGCATATGCTAAAGGCGCTGAACTGGTTACCAATGAAAAAATGTTTTGAGTATTATGCCTTGTGTACTTATCATAAAATTATAATTGAGAAATGTCCGCCATATCTTTACAACAAACTGAGGTATAGAACTGATATTCATAATTTGAATGTAAGACATAGGAATCTGCTCTCTTGTCCCCAGCACAGAACGGCCATCTTCCAGAGGAGTTTCGGGTACAATGTGGTAAAATTTTATAACGCAGTGCCAAATGAGTTCAAAACGTTTACTCTCGTAAGATTCAAGAGAGAAATCAGGGCTCATCTCCTTCAGGCTCTGTATGCATAATATATCTGATTGTTTTCGAGAGTCAGTTTTTTTTTTTTTTTTCTCTCGTTGTTCCGGATACACCTCTCTTATGTTTATTTTTTTTTTTTTGTAAATTCTGCTCATTGAAATTGTATTCTTGTTTAACTTTTTTTTTCTCTCTCTTTAATGCTTATTCCAAATTGTGTCACATAACAAGGGTTAAGTGGTAGAGCACCTACTAGGTGAACTTCCCCTTGAGGTTTGAATTGGGAAAATAAAGACATTATTATTATTATTATTATTATTATTATATTATATTAATTATATCATATTATAATCCATGTTATCAAATCAATAAAACTTTTATCAGGTATTTGGATTATTGACTTGTTTTAAAGAAAATTTTGAGAAAATTTCCACTGGAGTTCAAAGTCGCTTTTAATGAAACCTTGTGTGCAGTTTTTATTCTTGACTCAACTCCTTTGAGATCATTTATCCTTGAAAAAGGTCCGATTGGCGACCGAAACGTCGGTGTAATGATTGAATAGGGAGTGGTGAAATAGATAATCCAAATACCTGATAATAGTTTTATTGAATGTCAATTATGTTCATCACATATTTTTGACTTAATATTTTCTGAAGTAATTCCACATTGTATGTGTTAAAATACGTAATACCTGAAACTTATACCTAGAAAGGAGAAAATAACAAGCATCATAACCACACATTATTGTGTCAAATTTTCATGGCCAACCGAGTGCTTTTTTAAAAGTCAATGGAGTATAGCTTCGGGCTGCGAGTAGCCTCGCTTTTTTTGGGAATAAAACGAGCATTATTTATGGACTAACATACAGTATTTATCGTCAGGAACATATTCAGACTTATAAACCGTATTGCATGACAATGGACCGACTATTTAAACTTCGCGCCGCGCCCTTATTTCGCTTTACCTTTCCACCTTCCGTTCCATTTCCTCGTCATTCCCTTCGTTTCCTCCAAGCTTAATAAAATAGCTTTCATTTTTATAGGATTTCTTGATTAGGCTGTTAGGACGTTGAATATTGAAATATTGCATTCCACGATTTCAGGTTGAAGAATTCACGTGCGTAGATTGATTTTATACTACGTTGAAAGTGCAGAGTAGCACATTCCTTAGCGAATCTAGGAGCAATAATTTTCCTCTGTGAATTAGCGATTGAAATAAGGATAAAATAATTTTATGGTTTCAGCGAGGCTGATGTTGGTTATTACCAGAAAAGGAATAGATCGCTGGTAGAATACCTATACATTAAGAATTCAGTGTTTTGTTTTAGTTTATTCTTTCCTTCACCTGAAAATTTCAGAATATAAAAATCAAAACTCTAAGTACGAGTATGTGTTGATAACAAGTTAGCCTAGACCTGTTCCATGCATGAAAAAAATATTGCGTTACCATAGCAACGAACAATAACTCATTCGAAGTGTCAGTGCGAAGTTTGAGGTCAAAAAAGTAAACCAGAGCTACGCAATAAATTAAAAGGAAGATGTCCACCGAAATTGTGGAAATCGAAAAATTGGAGTACCCAGACATCATCAAGTTCCTGTATTTAAAAGGGTTAAGAGGTAAGCATATTTACGAAGATATGCTTAATACTAATAATAATAGTGATCAATGTCCTTCGTATGCGACCGTGAAAAATGTAAGGGTAGAAGCATCGCGTTCGATCTGGGCTCTATTACAAAACGATGTAGACTTCTTAAACCGAATTGCTACTACGGATGGGACTTGGGTACATTTCTACGATCCAGAAACAAAGCAACAATCGATAGAATGGCGACACTCTGGTTCTCCAAGACCTAAGAAGATTCGTGTCCAAAAATCTGCTGGAAAAGTTCTTGCTTCAGTTTTTCAGTATTGCCATGAAGAAATCATGATCGATTTCTTGGATATGGGTAGAACCATAACCGAATATTACTATTCGACATTACTGACTACTCCACGGGAAAAAATTCAAGAGAAAAGACGCGGAAAGCTATCCAAAGGTGTTTCGTTTTTGTAGGACAACGCCGCTGCACACAAATCACATGTTGCCATGCAAAAAATTCGTGATTCAGGGTTTGAATTACTAGAACACCCCCCTTATCTACCAGATTTGGCTCCATCCGACTATCATCTCTTTCCTCAACTGCAACTGAAAAAAATATTAAAAAAGTTTAAAAGGTCGTACATTTTCTTCCAACGAGGAGGTAATAAAAGCTGTGGAGGTCTGGTTCGCAGAGCAAGAAGAAACATTATTTTTGAAAGGTCTAGAGACGTTGCAGGTTAGCTGTGAAAAATGTATCTGTTACGGCTAAAGATAGGTGTGAGCATAAACTTAAGATTAGCCGGCTAAACTTAGGTTTATATTCGAGGATCGGCTAAAGTTCGATAAAATATTCATCTGCGTCAGGGCATTTCATCTTTAGCCGGCTCATGTGCACATTACCCAAAACGGAACGGCTAAAAATGTATTTGATGGGCACGCGGAGAGGTGATGTGTCATAAATGGTCGGATAGGAGAGGACGAACGCCCACGGCCACTTTTCTGTTTAAATTTTCAGAATGTAAATATGCAAAAGAGCATCGAATGTATTGGGGTTGTATTACATAACTCCCATGAGTTTTCAATTTAACATTTACGGCCGGTTTCATAATCAAACCTAAAGTCGCTTTAATTTTAAAGCTTCCTTTAACCCTACTAAAAATGACAGTAAAGGAAGCTTTAAGCTTAAAGTGACGTTAAATTCGATTATGAAACTGGACGTTAACGAGTTATTTTCATTTGTTTAGGAGATTAATGCTATTCAAATCGAGCCAATTTTTGAAAAACCGTAATATGACCCCACAAGGAAATGAGATATTAGACATAGAAAGTTTTTTCTATAAACAAACGTTGCAATTTCTTTCCAACCAATTCTTTAGCAAAAAAATAACAAAAACTATGAACATGTACATTGTTGAAAACACTTTCTCTAGCTGATTTTGTTAAAAATTTCTTCCCGAGTCCTTGAACATACGGGTTCCAAAATACGGCCTGTCGCCACCCTTGATGAATCATACCGGGGGATACAAGTGCATTCATCGTAAAGCTTATCAGCCAAATAGAAAGGTTAACTACAAACAAGATTGGATACTTTCACTTATATTTTTCTAGAATTTGACCTTTGGTATTTTGATGAAGAAGTTCGCGGCATCATTCTTGTCTTCATTCTCTTTTTTTGCTCATTCAATTCCCCTCAAATTATGAATAATAACAAGATGAAAAATAATCATTAACACTACAGTTTTCCCTCACACTCAAAATAGCATGTCTCGAATTCTGTCATCAAGCGTTTAGATTTTTAGATTCGTCAATACGAATTCGTTGAGACACAGTTGAAACAAATATATGTTGATTCTCCAATTTCTCAATTGCTTGACAAAATGTTTTTCTGCTATTAAAATATGTGGAATTCATGAAAAAATGCATTGCATTAATAATTCGATTATAGTTGTATTACTATTTTTTCATATTCTTTTAATTACGCCAATCAAGTCTTCTACATTTTTAGCCGATGGGATGTGGTTACCCTTAAGTTTAGCCAGCTAAAGATAGAAGAAACTAACATTAGCAAATACCCGAAGCTAAACCTAAGTTTAGCCGGCTAATCTTAAGTTTATGTTCATACCTATCTTTAGCCGTAACATATCCATTTAATAGGAGAATATGTTGGGTAATAAAATATTTGGACATTGAAATTTTGTTTGGTTCTATAGTAGGCTAAGAATTTTTCAATATATCCTCATAGGTAGGTATACCTAGGCTAAACTTATGATATGTATACATATCATATTTGAAAAACCTTCTTTTTCACAACACTGGATTTTTATGGGTATGGCTGTATCGGATTAATTCTTGCTTGAAAGTCGTTGTAATTTATACATTTTATCGAATCAAAGACAACTACATGATTCAGCTATATGTAAAATGAGAAGTGTTTTAAAATATCAGTATATACAGGGTGATTCGAATATAAGCTACCGACGGATAATTTCGATCGAAATATGGCGATAGGGACAAGTATCCCATGATAAAATATTGCTATGGAAAAAGATTAAAGTTTATTTTATTTTTCGTTTTTCTTAATAATTTCAGTTTTTCCCTAATGTCATCAATATCGGGGAAGACGCATAACTTGAGACACGAAATATGTATTATTTTATGTATTACTTCCACCATTGAGTACTCGGATACTTTGAATACTCAAAGATTCTACTTTTCTACAATTGGTTGAAGCGTGCGCCGTATGAATTATTTCTGATGATGAAATTAAGTGGTAGCTATTTTTGATGAAACTTTCCAGTGATTTCTATCAGAAAGTTCGATATGAAAATCGTTTGTACAGGGTGTCCACCAGAAAAAGGCCTTAACCTTATATGCGAAACTATAAGAGCTGCCGAAAAAATTGTGCAACAGAAGGTGAAATAATCAGTATTCAATAATACGATACCACTAACTCATTTACATAAAGAGTGGCTATACAAAGTTACCGTTTTCTTAATGGAACACGGTTCATATCATTCGAAATTCGAATAGAGCTCAAAGAGGCGAAATCAAATACATATAGGTATGTATGGGTCTCACCTTGCCCGTTTCGGATTTATTGATAATTTTCAGCGAAAATGGTCCAAAATTCAAAATGCTGCAAGTAGGTTACTTTTCAAGCTCCCGGAATGCAGTTTACGCCAAAAAAATTTTTTTTTATGTACATATAATTTCTAAGAGTTCAATTCATATTTTGAAAACTTTTTTTCTAGGTTGTTTGTTCGGTTGATAATTCCTATAAAAAGTGTCATCCATTATTAATTTTGAATTTAGTTATCGGAGATTTTGTTTCCTAACAATAAGTCAAAAAAAAATCGTTGCAATGCATAGTTTAGAAGAACGAATAGATAAAGTGGAAACTTTCATTTCAAATAAAGAAGTATTGATTTCACTTTGAAAGAATATTATATATACACTCCTCGACAACAAAAACAGGACAAAAAAATTTTCACCAAATTTATTTTGAAATAACTTTTTAAGGTGTGCATCGATTTTGATGATTTTATTGTCTATTTGTAGCCAATTTCATTTAGTTTATCACCTGATGTAGAGTCTGCAGGAATATCAAATGAATTTTATAGTATACAAGGTGTACCATACTGATCAAATTTCGACTCCTTGTGGAGGTAATCATTGACGGGTCCCCAAAAGAGTTTTTGAGCCTGACTTCTATTAACATTTTCCTGTTTAATTCACGTCAATAGCTGCTTCCTGAAAGGAAATATGATTTTTCAAAGAGAACTATGCAATTTATAACATTATGACATTAAGAACAATACCTACTTTTTGATCAAGGAACACGGTTATGCATAAGGAACATCCAACTTCTGCAGATGACTTGAAACAAAAATTATAAATGCAGTGAACGAACTTATTAATGCTAATCTTATTGTAAATACAATTGTACATTTAAAACGAAGGTTACGACATTGCCATTGGTATTGAACCTTCATTCGGCTTAAAAAAAAACAATAGAGGTGCAAGACAATAATTCAGGAAACTACTTATAATCTTATAAAAATAATCGAACGAACCATAAACCTAGCTTTATGCCTGTGACGATTTATATTGTTGGATTTGGCATTTAAAGACCTTTATAATATACCCATATAACGAAGCAATTTCAATTGGAGTGTCCCATTTGAAGCAAAAGGGGACATAACGAATTTTCAAAATGTGGCAACACTGCTTTTTGGCTATTAGAGCTGATCTGTTCATAAAAATGACTCAAAGTTAGATATTCCTGATTTTCCTTAAACTTTTTTGGGCCAGTTTTGCTGAAAATTATCAATAAATCCTGATATATTTGATTTAATCTTTTTGAGCTCCATTCAAATGTCGAATGAAAAATTGTCACAAATGTGATTCCTTCAGGTGAATTATTTTTGCAGTGACATTATAATCTATTGTAGTTCAACACGCTGTGTATTTTTCAACGGCAATAGTTTTTCAAGGCATGTTGTTGGTTCTATCGCCCTATTTTGGCCATGTCGTAATAGTAATGAATCACACAGTATATTATCCTTGAATGCTTACTCAAAATGTTTCGTCAAGAATAATGGGAAAAACTGTCCCTAGGAAATCGTCAACAAGTAGAGAAAAGTCTCATTTATGCCGTAACACATACCATATTATGCCATAACCTATACCATATATTATTTTATTTTATTGAAAGCCGACAGAGGGTTTCACGGTACAACGCAACGCAAGATCCCAGCTCAGTTAAATCGAATTTTTATACGTTTAGGTCACAGCTGTATCATTTTACGATCTATTTAGTTTTTCAGAATGAACGCATAAATGAATGGAATATTTATGAAATATATCAAAGACCACCGGCTCGTGCTCCACATAAAGATAGTCTGAAAAAGTTTTTATCAAGAAGGGCGTTCCTCTTGGGAGATGAACCCTTTCAGTGGAATGAAGAATTTCTGCCCTCGATAATTCTGATAAGATTTTCCACAGAAACAATTTATTCTTTCGTGCGGTGTTGTTCTGACTCATTTTGTATAAACTGTAATGGGATAACTTTCATTACCCAAAATTAAAAGTCCTCATTTCTCGAGTTGACAGAATATATCAAATCACAACTGGAAGGACAACATTTTCCAATTGAACGATATTTGTCATAAATATAAATCATAAATATATGTTCCCATCATTTAAAACTTCAACGTATTTCTGAAATCAGATGTTAAATGTTCCAATAAATGTCACGGCAGTCGATTAATGGTTTTAATTTCAGTCAAGCATTTTCGATTCGCTTGTTGACGAAGCTTTAGCACACGAAAGGTTTCTGAAGTAATACCTCTATTGTCTGAAATACTCACGTGACTACGAGACTAATGCGAGACACCCGTAAGAGACTAAAGACGAGACCGTCTCGAAAACGAAACGAGACGAGACTCTCGACAACTAAACTCCAATGAGCATCATTTTATGAACATCATCACTAGCGTGTGATTGAAACAAACCGCACACTATCATTAATTGTTGATAAAAACGGCTTTTCATAAAACATTTTTTTTCGAACGCCTGGTATTAAGTTTTAAAATACAGCCCTTTTCGAATAAATTATCACAGAATTTACACAAATTGCTGGATGCGGTACCCATAATTTGAAGGAATGAATCACCTAATAGTCTAAGATCCCACTGCAGAATTACTACGTTCATTACGTACAGAGACAAACACACATTTTCACATACGTTTATGGATAGGAGAATACACTGATAACACCGCAACCTGTCAAAAGTGGCCGCAAGTAATTTTAATTAAATTAATGTTAATCAATATTCCAAGAGAAATTTCGTTCACTCCGTTTTGAAATAAAATATCATCCACATCATAACAATGCATGTAAAGAATACTAAAATCCATAGCTGCCGTTGCACACTCGGCCGCAACTACCTCGCAGCCAGGTGTAAGCAGGTAACATTTCGATGTATTTCTACGTTCATGACGTACACGGATGTTTTTGATATCAAATTAAAGCTAATTTTTTTTTTGAATATGATGATGTATGGCTGCCTGTGAAAAAATAGCCGCAAGTTAGGTCTGCCATCTGTTAAAATAGCGAGATATCCGAAATAAAGTAAGAGAGAGTTAGACTCATTTCGCACCATCGGGTTCTTACCCGATGGTGTGCCCACCGTACGGATAAAACCCGATGAATAATTTTTCATTCGGTTGTTTTCCGGTACCCGGTATACCCGATGGTAAAAACCTGTGGTATGAAAGGAATCTTAGGGTTCTCAACAGTGCATCTGAATTATTTTTATATTATAACCACGTGTTGGAGCTCGTTGTACACAACGCTGTTGATTATTATTTATGTATTAACCCTTCGTCGGGAGCTATACGAATATTGAGAGTTCGGGCGCAATGCATATAATAGATTCTAATAAGAATAAGGTCTAAATAAATTAATATCGAAACATAAGGAGAATTGTAAAAAGATGATAAGTTTCACCAAAGTTCATTACAAAGACACTGGGCGATTTATCATGTTCAACAAGATGTATGCAGCAAAAGAGAATGATGAAAAATTCATTAAAAAAATCAAAGGGTTTGTTTCAACCCACATTGGAAGTCATTAAAACAAAAGGTGCTACAGACGATTTTCGTCAATTCGATATTGCTCACTGTTTGAAGTTTAGTGCGAAGAATAAATGGTTGACTTCTTCTGGATGGTGCCCTGAAAACAACATGGTTTCTGCGAAGTTCAACTCCGATACAAGTAGAAAATGTATTATGTAATTGAGCTAACACATTTTCAGATGATGAAAAAAACTCTGATTGCGACGACGATAGTGACAACTGCGATTGAGAAAGCAGCGAGGAATCGGACTTGGACTAGAAAATGTAATATAACTTGATTCAAGAGACTGATTTTGAAGAAACACGAAAAAAAGTTCATCAGATTTAATTACATTTGTACTTGAATAAATAATTTTTTATTATAAAATAAATCTCTTAATACTTTAAGTTTTTTTCATAATATTCATTACGTAATCATAATTTTGTGAATGTTAAGTCGTTCCTACTATTGTTTGAGCCGCCGGCTAAGAATCATATCTATCGACGCATGCGCAATGGCTTAAATACTCACACGGCTGGCATCCACCATCCTCATCTAACAAGTGGCGTTGCGCGCCATCTCTTTCACTTTATTTCAGATATCTCGATATTTTAACAGATGGCAGACCTAACTTGCGGCCATTTTTTCACAGGCAGCCACATATCATCATATTCGAAAAAAAAATTAGCTAATTTGATATCAAAAACATCCGTGTACGTCATGAACGTAGAAATACATCGAAATGTTAACTGTTTACTCCTGGCTGCGAGGTAGTTGCGGCCGATCGTGCAATGGCAGCTATGGATTTTAGTATTCTCTACATGCATTGCTATGATGTGGATGATATTTTATTTTCAAAACGGAGTGAACGAAATTTCTCTTGGAATATTAATTAACATTAATTCAATTAAAATTACTTGCGGCCACTTTTGACAGGCTGCGGTGTTATCAGTGTATTCTCCTATCCATAAACGTATGTGAAAATGTGTGTTTGTCTCTGTACGTAATGAACGTAGTGATTCTGCAGCGGGATCTCGTACTATAAGAAATGTGACTTATAGTATTTCTCATTTCCTCATCTGTCACTCATCAGACTTTGACCGATACACATCTCCCTAAAATAATAATCAGCCAGAAGTCGCTCGTGAACTTAACATGAGCTAATCTGCTGTGTCAGAATTCAAAGGCTGGGTGGCTTCACTCGGAGACTACAAACAAACAGGCACAGGAGCACATCCGAGAGGAACTACTGCTTCATAGTATAAACTTCGCTGAGGAATCGTAACTCTAGGTCGTTGATGTTCAACAGGAGCTCAGTGGCTGTCAGTCAGTGGACAATTAGAGGACCCCTGAAGAAAGCTATCTCTTCTCCAAAACGGAAACTCAATTTGTTCGTGAACACGTCAACTGGACCATTGAGCAATCCTTTTCACTGACGAGAGCAGAATGCGTCTCCATGGCAGCGACCAGCGACAGAAGAGGCTGTGTGTACAGGCGTCCAGGGTTTTCGCAATACAGTTTTGCCGAAACAGTGTCATATGGCACATAAGTACGTCAGTATGTGGGCAGAATAACTACCAAGCAAGACCGAGCTTGTTTTCGTGCCTGTTGGTCGGAGAGAAGCTCTGACCGGTCAAAGACACGAAGACATTCTCTTTAATCATGTTGTACCTTACGCAGGGTATATCGAAAAAATGTTGTTTTGGTACTTGATAATGCTCGATGCCATACAGCAATTGTTACTGGCCGGTTCCTTCCAGAGGTGGATATTCAGACTATGCTGTGGCCAGTCCTCACTCCCGACCAGAATCCTATTGAACATTCATGGGACGAGCTCAAACGGAGGGTTCGAACCAGAGATGTGGCTCCATCAAGCATCGTAGAGCTCAAAACTGGCATACGATTTCCCAAGACTTCAGTAAAAAAATTAAGTCCCTAAGGAATCGTACGCAAGCCGTTATAGAGGAGGCAATACGAAGTATTGATTAATTTAATTTTTTTCAACTTTTATCAAATAAATATTTTCATTCATTTCATGGTTTTCATTTTTCTCCTTTCTTGAAGCATTTTTGTTCAAATTAGATTTGAATCTTTGAGTATAAAATAACTGGAGGGAGCATAAGACCTGAAATTGAGAATCAGAAAGGTAATTTATTATAAATATATAAATTATTTAACATGCAAAACACTTGTGAAATGTTCTACCAACGTCCGTTTGTTTTTGTGATTAGTGAAGCCACAAGATGAACAACTAACCATTTTGAAACATGTATTTGCTTACAACTTTGACACCAATGAAAACAAATGTTGATAAAGAACATGGATCTAATACTAGTCGAATTGATTGATATTATATCTATGATGAAGAAAAACAATACACATAACCTATTATTAAGTTATTGAACACATGACTGATGAGAACACAAGGTACTCTAACATGACCGATTTTTCAAAGGACAAGCCCATTATAGGGTACTCTAACGATTTGTCAAAATCAGCTGATTGTTCGTTACCGTGGGGCACACAAAGCTTTTTATTATCACTGTAAAGAGGCATTTCTGAGAAAGTTAAAGTCACTCTAATCTAACGTCAGGAAGAACATTTTTTCCAAAAACATGCACAAAACACAATACTCGACCAAAACAGCATGCGAATCAATGGAGGGAAAAGCTTGTGTGCCCCACGCCAACGAACGCCTAGCTAATTTTGACAAATCGCATATAGTTCCCTATATGCTCCTTCCTGGTATTTTATATTCTATGGTTTGAACTTAATGACACTTATGAACCTGAGTTGATACCATAGAAATAATATTATATATTATTACTCTAGAATGCTAATCCAGTAGTAAGAAATGCGGCGAAAAATTGACAGTGGTCGTTAATACGAATGCGCATCATTAGTTTATTTTCTAGTAGAACGTTGCCGAATTTCTGAATATTCTGTCGATCAAATCTTATGAAGAGGGGGAAATTCATGTAACGAAGGTATGTCGGACAACAACGCGTTTTCTTTCAGTCATTTGATTTTTCACTGTTGCACGATCTGCTCAGAGGTAAGAAGTTCTGAGTCACATTTTCTGAAATGTACTTGTGTACTTGTCTATCATATTAAAAATAATAAATGCAAAAAAAATTCAAAACTTGAATGAATTATCGAGTTCCACTGATAGCGAATTCCATTGACGGTATATAGTAGTATTGCACTAGATCAGGATATTTCAAAATTGTTGCACGGAGTTTATAATATGCACTTAATGCTTAGGTACCTGTTCATCTAATCAAATCTGTGATAATATTGAATTGCATTGGTGATATTAAGTTTAGATCTTCTGGAATTTTTGTTGTGAGTTCCAAATATTTAGTAAGCACCAGTTGTTACCATGGAATTCGCTATAAAACTCCAATCTTCAGCCAATTCACGATTTGGTCAAACAATCAATGAATACTCAATAATACCTCTATCGACAAATTTAGATTTGGACTTATAACACGTCACCTCCGAGATCCCGATATATTTTCATTGAAACCTGCAACATCATTGTACTGATTTTCTAAAACAAAGCATATATAAACACAATTAGTCATCCATGCATGTGTTCAATACCGACAAGAAGTCCTGTATGAATCGAAAAATAAGTTTTTTCACCGAATGAAATATGTTTATTTCTCATTTATACCAAATAGTCAATTCGACTGACATAAGGTAGGAAAGTCTAGGCAACGTTCGTGTTGAAATAAACTAATGTCGCGCATTCGCTTTAACGACAACTGTCAATTTTTCGCCGCATTTTTTACTACTGGATTAGCATTCTAGAGTAAGTATATATATTATGATTTCTATGGTTGATACTCAATCGATTCCCATTATTAGAGGATTTCATTTTATACTGAAAAGATTAGGATTTCGAGTCAATGAAGTTGTATGAAAACCTCAAAATACTTTTTTGAAAAAGAACTTTTCATGCCTATGACGTATGTATGGTTTGAGTCTATTCAATGGACGAGTTTCCAACCTTGTGAATAATGGAAAAAACTCTTTAAATGGGAACGTATTTTTTTTAAATTATATTTTGCCTTTCTGTGCTTTCATCATTTTACAATCCTTGGAATGTCCCCGACTCTCAAATCTAAGTGATATGAAAGAAAATTTATATTGAATTTTCAAGGTTTGTTTTGACTTTATTCAGGCGTTTTTTTCGTGTTTTGTGCATTATACTTATGCTTTCATCCATAGACTAACGATTTATTCATTATTAAACTATAGTATCATTACCGAACATATTAGTAAGTAGTTGAGGCGTTCTGTGATGAAACTATAGTCTTATAATGAATAAAGCCATATGGCGATTAAGCCTCTTAATCGATGTCTAAAGCGTCTTAACGCGTGACGTCAATAGTTTTATGGTCGCAAAAATAGAATATCGCTGATGGTTGAGGCATCTGTCTTTGTCATTTAGATAGCAAATCTTATTGTGAATTTCTTAATTTCTGTTCTGTAGGCCATTATTCAAAAAATATTTATTTATTCTAATAGATAATGTAGAAAGTGCATTATTGGTAGTAATTGACATCAAAGTCAATCAATATAAACAATATATTCTCCCTTTTCCTGTACCTCTTTCCACTTAAAGCGTCATGACTTACTCGCTCGAATAGCACCTTCAGGCGTCTTAATCGCGAAAATTTGGCTTAAATTATTAGTCTATGGGTGAAACCATAAATATTATGCACACGAAACAAGAAAAAAAGCCTGAATAATATCAAAACTCATATCACTTGGATGAAAGCAACCGAAAGGCACAAATAAAATAAAAAAAAATACGTTTTCATTGAAAGAGTTTTTTCTATTATTTATTATTTACAAGGTTGGCAAACGTTTCTGAACTCGTTCATTGCACGCGAGTGTAGATCATTGAACTGCGAATTAATTGGCGTAGATCAAGTTCGTTTTGTCTGACTTCCATATATGTATATGTATACCGTTTTTCTTTGTTTATCTATGACGATGACATCCTTATATCAGTTCAACTAGATAGAGAAGGTGTTAAATATTTTTGTATATTTTTCATAAAGACTCACTGTTGACAATTCACATATGAAATTGTGAGAACAATGAGAAGAATCATTGTTGTAAAATATTAGGTAAAAACAGAAGCTTTCCAAAAGTGCTTCCTTGTACATAGAACGCTCGAATTTACCATTCCATAATATAATATGAAGAGATGTACAATCGTTCACCATCGATTATGCTAAACCATCTGACTTCTTTCCCTCAGTTTGGTACAAGTTGGCTATCTTGAATATTGAATGAGTTCGGTTGTTTCAAGAGTTTCTTCTGATTTAATGACATTGGCATAAGCTTTGGAGCGTTCAGGAAAAGTTCGATCACTACTTCTGCTTCCGTCTGAATATCCATTATCTCAGATGTTAATTTATAAACGGCCTTAGTTATACTTTTTCCATGCAAATCACTATGCTGGCTATACGGAGCACACGAAATTTATGGAGAAGAGAAGGAAACTAGCTAACTTAAATATTCTCAAATATTTTTGTTAATGAAGTCAGTAAACTAACTGGGCGATAATTGCTGCATGATCAAGACTCTCATTTTGCCAGATTGTTCCAAGGAACGAGAGGAATATTATTTTGGCGTTATGTCTGTAATTCATGAATTTTGAGATGATTATGGTGTTCAAGTATTGTATTGAACTCATCTATGAACAATTAAAGGTCAAATAAAAAAAATTAAATTAAAACATTGGATTTCGAAAGCGTTATGGACTAAATCTGCCGAAATATAGAAATATAGATGAAATTCATTTGAAACTGACAAACTTGTTGTGAGGTACAGGTAGGAAGACAAAGTTTTTTATTTTGTCTGCCATGAAAGATCTCTGCTACGATCAATGTCTCTCTGTAGATATAAACCAATCTTTATGCGCCGTGAATGCGATTCAACCTTAACGACATCCTACGCAATTTTTTGTATCCCTCTCATAAGTTGAATAACAAATAGGAATAACTGGCATGTGAATCCGTTACTTTGTTCAGTCGTTATAGAGGGACAAAGAGCAAACATCGGGTTGGGTGTTCAAATATTTCACACCCAGATTTTCCTGCAATTCTTGGAAAGGTTGAAAAATCCTTGGACTCATCGATTTCTGATTTTAGGGGTGAAAACTTGTTTGCTTTTACATTTCTGCAACTTCAGGTCTCAACAGGAGCGGAAACAACTCTTAATTTTGAATAAGACTGAATAGTTATTCGATTTCTCATTTTGACTATCTACTTTTTGACCCTATAACTTTGTGCCAAAATTTTTATTCTTAACGAAACGAAAGCAGAAATAGCGAAAGGGATATTTCAATTAATAAACAAGCACAAGGTCATTTACTTATGTGATTTGTTCATAAAATACTGAAAATAATCATGAAGTGCAATAAGTTTTTTTTTCACTTATCTTATGTAAGGTTAGTTTAGTGAAACTAAAATTTCTTGTATGAACTGTATGGAACAAATAACTAAATATTCTTCTGCATATTTCTAGATCAGAAGAAACTTTCCGAGAATTTACGGGCCCTAAAATTTTCCGCCATTGCCCATGTTGCCCATTCGGTAAATCCGGCCCTGCCTACATTTCGGGTGGTATTTGGAGGTGTTATTAATTATTCCATTTCGCAAATCGTTGCTATTCAGTCCGAATAGAATAAATTATATATGATCTATGCTGTCATAGAAATTGTTCAGTGGATTAATATCAGAAGACCCAAAGGACCAACCAATATGTCTCTCGCTTCCGTTTCAGCTTCGAAGAAAATTTTATTTGGAAATTATTGCAGAGTTTGTACGGAGTGGGCAATATTGTTGAAAAATGATCGCCTGATTGTCTTTTGCAGATGAAGTTATTATCATGAGGGCTATGTAGTGTTCCGTCATAAAGTCGTCACCCTACCTTCTCATGTTTGAAACTTTGCGACTGAACATTCATTAAAAAAATCAAAAAGTTATAGACATTTTTCATGGTAATATTTTGAATTCGGAATTGCCCCTCCAAAGACCTTTCTTTTGATGTAGTTTTTTCCCTTTTCTCTTTTAGTTTGTTGTTCTATATCGAACTTTGGTTACCGTAGATTCGGTTGACTTAGGACGATTGTTCAATTTTTCATATTTTTAAAACGGTGACCTATTTTTATCTGAAAAAGAGGTTCGAATATGCTCAATCACTCAGACTATTGATAAGGATATATACCATGCTTTAGAATTCGGATATAAATTTCGAAAAAAATAAAATATATTTGTCCTAAGTCACCCACCAAGTTGGGAGGCTTGGGACACAAGTTAAAATCTACGGTGGTTGCGCCTAAAAAGGGCCGGTTCCAAATAAGGTCCATCTTTTCAAACTTCCCGCACTTAATACTTAAAATAGTTACCAATCACAAAAGTGCATCGACATTCATTGCTGATCATTTTTTGAGTGGCTCTGTATGTTGCCTCAGGGTCATCTTCATTCTTTTCTTCATGGTTTTAGTAATAAAACCCCCAGTTATTATGCAGTAATTCTGCAGTAACAGTGTCAAAACACTGTTGAAGCATGGATTGACGGATTAAGTTACCAAAATTATTGATTCTTTATTTTGATTTTGTTTGATTTGCCCATGACATTCCTATGTATCAAACAAGGTCCACTTTGTCGTCTCTAAATAAGGGCCGAACCTTATTAAGGGTGGGAAGTTTTGAACAGAACATTTGAACGCTCCTGAACAAAATTATCATGCATTAATATAATTTATTATATTTGTGTTGATTACTTTGTTAAATAGAAAATATATCTTTATAAACTTATACCTTTAGTCTAAATCTGCAGTGGTTACTATGTTTGTTATTTTCAAACACTTAATAAGGTCCAGACTTTGATTCGAATAGTGTAATACCTTAATAAGGTCCAAGGACCAAGACTGAAAAAATGACTAATTTGAAACATTTGCGATTTTTCTTTAATTAAGTTGATGAACATCATCATGAAACTACAATTCGTTTCATTTATATCTAGAAAATAGATAAGTTATAACCTATATACAATATACATTTCCTAAGACTTTATAAGGGCCATGATACTAATTTATACGAATTTCCGTTTCATTATTCGAAAGCCACGAACTTAAAAGTAGTTTAAAGTCATTGCTTACTAAGGATACGATTTTTCTAGTGTGAAAGATCTTAAATCTCGCAGTTCAATTATTGACCTTATTTAGAGCCCTAGTTCCCAATAGGGACAAAAAACGGAATTTTAAAAAACTTTTTTTATAAATAACTGGCCATCGGTGCCTTGTTTTTGTATATTATTTTCTATTTGAATATAAACAGTCCATTTGATCAAGATGTCTATGAAGTTGACATTTGTTATAAAATCGATTTATAAGGATTTCCAAAAACCCGGCCCTTATTAGATTCAATTACCTTATTGATTTCTCAACTCTCAAATGAAATTGGTGACTTGGGTCGGTGTATAGTTTGAAAAATTAGAATTTGTTATTATACAGGGTGTTTCATGAGTCATTGGCCATAGCTCAATGGTGAATGCAGGTCATCCAGGCCTTTCAGAAAACTTGCTTGTTGTGTATCCTACGGTTATTAGTTTTGGAGATACGGGGTGATTCATGAACATTGGCCTGAATTTGCGATAGCCATAACTCTGGAATGCAAGGTCCGATTTAGATCAAAATTTATAGGTTTGTTCACTTCGTAATGCTCTTCCAAACGGTTTATGGAATATTAATATTTTCAGGGCAGTACTCAGAATATCCTGATTTTTCATTCAAGCTCCAAAATCTATATTTTTCACATCCCTCACAGAAATTTAGTTATTACCATGAAAAACTACAAAACCCATTCTGAGGAATTCAGTTTTCACTTTGCATGGCACACTTGTCACAAGGGAATAGGAACCGGACGAATTCATATTTTATATCGTTTTTTCGAAATGCGGTCCTGTTTTTATTCCTTCGGTGATAATTTTTATTGTCCTTTGCCGAGATTCTGAATTATTTTCAATTTTTATTTTAAATTCTGTTCAATTCTTCTTCATTTCAATCCCTCAGCACATACTGAGTGTTCGTAAAAAAGTGTTTAAAAGTATGCCAAGTCGAGCTGTGAATTCTTTTGAAATGACATATTGAATTTAGATACAAATGATGTAAACCCTCTTGACAAATGTAATCTGTAAGTGTATTTACTTCATAACAAACATAACTATTAAAATTTATTCTTCCGAAAAACCTTTTTATTTCCTTTCATAAAACAACAATGAAGGCACCGAACGAATTCATGTTTTATGTCATTTATTCGAAATGCGGTCCTGTCATTATTCCTTTGGCGATATTATTCATTGTCTTCGGTCAAGAATCAAAAATTTTTAAAATTCTGTTCAACTCTTTTTCATTTTAAACCCTCAGTTCCTACTGATTGTGCGTGAAAAAGTGACAGACACTTCTAACTTCACGGGAGCATTTGCGACAGAGGATAGAAGAAGCCTGTGCAGAAGTTAAACAAAATCCCGATATGATAAGAGGAGCAATAAATAATCTGATTTCAAGAGCTAGGAAATGTGTCGAGATGGAAGAACTTCATTTTGAACATCTCTTATGATAGTACATTTTCATTGTTGAAGAATAAATTTTATGTGTTTTATGAAGCAAATATACTTACGGATTATATTTTCCAAGATGGTTTACATCATTTGTATGTAAATTCAATATGTAATTCCAAAAAAATTCACAGCTCGACTTTGCATACTTTTAAACACTTTTTTACGAACACTCACTATGTGCTGAGGGTTTGAAATGAAGAAGAATTGAACAGAATTTAAAATAATTCACGGCAAAGGACGATAAATACTAGTACCGAAGGAATAAAAACAAGACCGCATTTCGAAAAAATTACATGAAATATGAATTCGTCCAGCTCCTATTCCCTTGTGACAAGTGAGCCATGCAAAGTGAAAATCGGATTTCTTAGAATAAATTATGTAGTTTTTCAGGGCAGAAACGAAATTTCTGTAAGGTACCTATGTAAAAAATATAGATTTTGGGGCTTGAATGAAAAATCACGATATTCTGAGTACTGCCCTGAAAATATTGATGCGCCGTTTGAAAGAGCATTCTGAAGTGAACAAACCCATAAAATTTGATCAAAATCGGACCTTGCCGTCCAGAGTTATGGCTATCGAAAATTTAGGCCAATATTCATGAATCACCCCGTATCTCCGAAACTAATAGTCTTAGGATACAAAAAAAGCAAGTTTTCTGAAAGACCTGGATGACCTGGATGACCTATCTCCGAAACTAATAGTCTTAGGATACAAAAAAAGCAAGTTTTCTGAAAGACCTGGATGACCTGCCTTCACCATTAGGCTATGGCCAACGACTCATGAAACACCTTGTATATAGTTGAAATTCGGTAAGGAAATTAGATGATAATCCTCTATTACAGCGAAAGTAAATATATTGGAACTCAAATGTAAAAAAACTGAACAAAATATGGGAACTTTGATTTCTTTCATTCTTTGGTGATTTCTTTGTGGAAATAACGTAAATAAATAATATCCAGCTAAAAATCGGCATATTTCCTGCTGCCAGTATCTATTCGGTATCGTCCCGAGTCACCCTATGAAACGACAATATAAAAGAATGAGATCTGTGTTGCTATTTGATTTGTAAACAACCTTGTTTCATGAAATATCTAATATCCCACGTATCCAGAAAAAAAATTACGCATGCACAAAGTGAAACACATGTACAGGACACCAGAAAGTATAAGGGCCATAAAAAACGCTTTTTTACTCTCCCGAATTAGTTATTTTTTCCTCTCAATTCGAACGCTCTGGTCACGGCAAACTCAAAAGGAATCAATTGTTAAACTAACCGAAAAGATGCTATTATACAATCTTATAAGTTTGTCCCTTCACTCATAAATGAAATCTGCAAGGAGGGTAATTGTCCCAAGATACAGGACTGTCCCAAGTTACCCGAATGTACCGGTAATTAGTTTGTCACTGGTTATTTAGCTTATGAAATAAATCTTTCAATACTATTAATGGGTTATCTCTGTTTGTATTCCTTCAACAATAAATAAATAAATGAATAAATAAATTGCAATACTTTGACTCCTTTGAGAAAGGAGTTGTAGACTGATTGAATGCTCCACTCGAACATCCAGACTTCCGTCGCTTCAACCCCTAGAACTTCTGCTTACCAGAAATCCTTCTTTCACTGAACTGGAAAATTGCGGAAAACGCTTCCAGCTGATGTGTTTCCGCCGGACTATATAATATCCAGCTGTTTAAAATGAGAGTAAACCGACTGCCACTTTCCGTTCAGTGCGCCAAGTAGGTGACAGATTTTTCTTTCCCCGAGCGGACAGACATAAAAAAAGGTATGGTTGAATCAGTTATCATGAGATGAAGTGTTTCTTTGGAGTCTACGTTTTTCTCGCGGCTTTACGATCACGCACCTTCTAGGGTAATATCTATATACAGGGTGAGTCTTTGACTCGTACAAATATTTTAAAAGGAGATTCTTGAAGTCAAAAGAAACACTTTTTTCCCATTCAATTTTGTCCTATTTGGCCCTGATAAAAAGCTATAGCCGTTTGAAGTTTCCATAATGAGCTGTGCCCTGGAAAAACAAAATCTTTTTCAGAATAACTATAGCTAAATCTGTAACTCTACACATGTGTGTATCCTCTGAACAGAGTTGTACCCAATTTTTCAAGTTTCCCAGATATTTTTCAATTTTCGAACATCAAAGTACTCGAGGACGGCGTATTATATGAGAAAATATGAAGAATACTTTAATTTTACAAAACGTTCAAAGTTTCATTAGATAGGGTGTAAATTAGTTTCAAGAGTTGTGTTCTTTGAATTTTTGGTATTATTATGTTACGTAGTGTCATTCGGGGTAACTGAGCGCAGTGGGTAAGTGTGCGCAGTGCGTATATCTCGACTAAGCAATGTATGAAAGAGGGGTTCATTTGGGTGAAGCAAGGGCGCAGAATCGCCATATTAGTTTTTCATAGTAGTGCGCCGTGCCACGTTTCTTCAACTTTTTATTTGCAATCAATCAAATTCACTAGTTTTTTTGTTAATTTTTAGCATCTCTGCACATTCTGCCAGGTCCAAGTTCCGAGTCCCTCAGTGTTAAACAATATTTTATTCGATCATGGGCATATCAATCTGAATATATAATAAAAAATTTTAGGTTCTCATAGCTGCTTAACTCTATAAGAACGTCAATTCAAATTTTGGCTTACTGGGGAAAGTGTGCGCGGGTAAGTGTGCGCATAGATTCATTATATGGGCATTAGTTCAGTGAAGAATAAATTATGAAATTGTTGATTTTCTTGGTTAAGACTCGATCAACATTGTCCTATTTGTTCAGAAAAATATGAAGAGCCACCAACAATGTATCAAGTGTTGTGTTCACCAAGAATTGTGGCACGAACAATAATGCACTGCTTGTAAAAAGGCGCTTCTGTATTGACAATAAACACCATTTCTCTAATATTGTAACATTTTGATGACATTATTTTGTAATTTGTTTTGATTGTGTGGTTCACTAAGCACTGCGTTCACTTACCCCGTAAGGGTGCGCACACTAACCCGCAATACGGGGCATGTGAACTTTCTCTATTAAATTCTTTTTTTGCGGGAAGAAAACGTTTTTGTTTGTTTGCTTTTTGATGTTTTCTTATAGATTAGAAAATTCTCTATCTTATGAATATGTTTTAATTTTCCTAGCTTCAACATTTGAAACAGGGTATGGCTTGAAAGGCAAAAGTGCGCACAGTTGCCCCGAATGACTCTAATGGTCATTATAAGAAAACTGAAAGACTTGGGTGATATCTTGTATTCGAAAAAAAATTCATCAAATGAATGAAAAATTACATTCTGAAATTTATTCAATTCTATGAAACCACTTCTGAGATAATGTGTGTTGATGAGTACTAAAACTAACAATTTTTAATGGTTTTTAAACAGCCTGTATCATTTAAAACGAGCCGATTAGGAAAAAATTATGAGGGAAAAAAGTGTTTCTTTTGACCTCAAGGAACTACTGTTGAAATATTTGTATCTATATTATAAAAATAAAGTCCCCAGCCGAGTTTGTTTGTCTGCCTGCTAGAGATCAACTAAAAAAATACTGAACGGATTTTCATGTGGTTTTCGCCAACTGATGTCAGAACCCGTTCATGTCTGACTTTTATAGACGCCACTGTTAAAACTATGAAAGATAGAAGGAAAATAATGAAGTACAACTTTGTAGAGATTGAAACGTTCTTTTATAAGTCCGCGATATGAAATCCGTAACTTTCAGAGATCAACTCACAATAATCCGTAGTAACATTTTGAATTTAATTCGAAATAATGTTCCATTTAAAGAGGTCTTTTGATCGTCATGAAATTGTAACCATTATTTTCGGCATTTATTTTTGTTGAAAAATGCACCTTACAGCATATTTTTCCAACAAATATTTCGGGAGATATGACGGGTTGAAGGGCAAATCTAGATAAGAAATTATACTCCATTCCAGAATGATTGACATCCCAGTAGAACTTGAAAGTCCAGATGCAGCTTAAATCTGGTCATAAAAGATCTTCAATAATTTCTGTAGTTTCAATCACAGAAGTGGAATATTTGAATATAACCTAGAAGAGTATTTGAAAAGAAGAAAAATTCAAATTCAGAGCATATTAATCAGCAATCAAAATTGATATAATTATGTTTCCAATTTGTTGGATTAAATTAAGAATGTAAACAGCTCTACAAAACTCAAATTACCTTCGGTTAGTGCATAGATTCACAATAATTGGTCTGTGGATCGCCGTTTATTCACAATACCAACATGAATTCCGCAACACAAAATCTCAACTTATGGGCTATTACCAATTCGATTTTCCATAGCCACCCGAGATGTCAATCATTCTTGAATGGACTATATATTCACTGCTTTGCATTTTGGTTTTATGTTAGGTCGTGCATGGAATCTGCACGAAATATAAAGTGGGCTAATTTTGGCGCTATAACCAGAGTTTACTATGGTTATGTTTATCTGTGGCGTCATATTCATTGATGGAAGATATTAATCGTCAGGTATAGTTCTGTCTGATTTGTTCGATTAGTGGAGTTCGATATTTGGAAATGAAATAAGTATTGAGGGAAGAGGAATGAGGGAAGATAACCTATAACAAAATATTGCTCAACAGGGAGAAGATAAATACTTTTATGGACTCGGTTTATCCCTACAAACGTTGGCTATATCGATCAGCATCGAACAATTCACATGATATGATTATAACGTGCGTTCAAAAAAATTCGTCGTCAAGTAGGCTATGGAATTTTGTAGGTTGATTTTCTGTGACTGAACGTAATTCTTTCCTTACATCACACTCATCAGTCATCACAGCCAAATGTAAACATTGATGACATTAACCTATTTATCGTAATTTTGTATGAAAAGGCAATTTCTCAGAAAAAATTACTTGCACATTCAATAATGATTTATTAGCATTTTTTCATTGAATTAGATTACAAGAATCCAAATAATCTGAGGCGATTGGAAAAATTAACCTGATTTCATAAGTCAAAGACATGAATCTTGAACGAATCGAGTATTATGGTTTTTGTACTTACAATTATGTGAAAAGGTTGTACCTATAACAGTAGGTAATAGAAATAAATCACACTAAGAACCTCAGAATATGTTTATTTCTCAATGAATAAAATATTGAATTGACGCTGACAGTGAAAATCCATAACCAGAGGCAGTCTCTGCGATAACTGAAGAAACTGAATTATAGGATTGTCATTACAATGAGTTTCACGTTTAAGAGTTCTATATAATTAAAGTAGCTGTTGGAAATGTCCTCCTCTTTGCTCCAAACACTTCTCACATCTTCTTTCGAGAGATTCAAAGACATTATTCAATATAAAAGGATCATCGTTAATTAGATGAATTTTTTCAATGATCCTTGTCTTGAGTTCGTCCAGATTAGAAATAGGTGATTGGAAGATAGAATTCTTCAAATGAGGCCATAAGAAGAAATCACATGGTGTAAGATCACACGATCTTGGAGGAAATTCATTTTCAGTATTGAGGCTAATGAGTCGATCCTGAAAAATATTCCTTAGTGTAGCCAATGTTTCTACAGCTGTGTGTGCTCTGGCTCCATCTTGTTGAAAATAACTATATGACCATTCTTCGAAATTTAATTCAGCTATAAAAGGCATGATAATATCCTCTTTATAGCGTTCTGCTGTTAAAGTTCCGTCAAAGAAAATAGGTCCAACAATTCTTTTCTGACTGATAGCACACCAAACCAAACTCCAATTTTCTGAGAATGAAGTGGTGTCTCAATGTAAAAATTTTCCGGTTTTTGACTGCTCCACATTCTCATATTTTGGGAGTTGACATATCCAGAAAGATGAAACCAGGCTTCGTCGGAGAAGAAAACTTTATTCAGGTTATCGATGAATTCGTTTAGAAACCACTGACAGACGGCCATTCTACGAGGGTATTCAACTTCTTCAATCTTCTGATAACATGTCAATCTATAAGGATACAAATTGATGTCTTCTTTCAAAATTGTGTGACATGTACCAACAGAGACTCCAGCTAGTTGAGATAAAACCCGAACAGAGGTTCGTGGAGCTTCTGTCATCACATTCTCAACATTTTCGATTAACTCGGGTGTTCTCTTCTTTGGTCGACCACTTCCTTTTTTTCTTTGGACGCTACCTGTTTCACGAAAAACGCTCACACATCGCGAAACAGTACTCTGGAAAGATTGGTAATCTACAGCAACGTTGGGATACTCGATCCTGAAGTCGCTGAGACATTTCTCAACAGAATATTTCCACTCGCCTTCTATTTTCTCCCCACTTCTGAAGTAGGATTCAATAATGAATGCTTTTTGTACGTCGGTAAAAACCATCTTTATTATTTGCTGGTAATTTTAATTTAACAACAATCCAAAACGCTAACTTGACAGCTAACCTGTAATAATAATAGAGCACAAGCTAAGAACTACGTTTAGATACGCAATATCGACGTTTGAAATTCCATAGCCTACTTGACGACGAATTTTTTTGAACGCACGTTATGAACAGAGACATATGAATATAAATCCAAACTCACCCATATCTTTCACCAGTTGTGAACTTGAGCTTCATTGCACATGAATGCAATGAACAGCAAACATTATTATATCAGTGATAATATACATTCAATGGCAAAAAAGAGGCATATGTCATAGGAACATAGGTAGACATAAAGAGTACATATATAAAATTACAACACTACACATTTTAAAAAAACTTCTTAAATTGCATCCCAGCAATAATATCAAAAACCCGAATTGTCAAATTTCTTGTTCATCTTTGCACTTATGATAACAGAAAAGCAAAAGAATTCGACAATCTCGACTCCTGTAAGTATCCTTTTATGTATTCAGTACCAAGAATTATTCAACACAGTGTTTCCACCATGTGAATGTAAACTGTCTAATTTTAGTGCTCCTGATGAAGAGATAATAAAATTCTCGAAAGCTCGAGCAAAAGCCATTTCTTCTATTTTCATAATTTCAAAACTGTTGATGAATCCCACAAGACACCAATGGTCCAATCAAAAAGGAAATGGTCCAATATTCGTTTCGTTTCACTCATTCAAAGAGGATAGAATTACATACCATAATCGTTAATTCCAAACAAGAGAAAGGTCCGCCAAAATGTGGTTACGCAAGTAACTATAAATAAACCATAATTCCACTAGACCAAAATTCGCCATAAAGATGCGCAATCGAATATTGTTACTAGTTAAAACTCTTTAAACCATTATGGTCAAAATATTGCGAGATGAATATTCATTCATTTATTGCTGCATCCCGTTACCGAGAATAAATCTACAAAAACATTCAAAAACAAAACTATCGTCGAGATCAAACTCATAATTCCTTAGGGCTAATTGCGACTGTGTGCTCTCCTGTTCATGTGACTGAATAGACCCAACCGTGACCTACAGATCCTTCCACACTCCGGGCATGGATAGTCACCAACCAGTCTGCACGTACCACAAGCTCACGACTCGACAATAATCCCGTTTTTCCCTTTTTTACCTGCCTTATCTTTAAGTCGAATAGTTGAAAATTTGTACCAAAGATGATCAGTATTCTCTGTATGAACGAACATCTTGTTAACACGAAAACTGTCAGGTGTAATTAGATTGCTGACAACGCCTCATCCAATTCGACATCGATAAGTTGTCGATAGATTGTCGATCGATCGTGGTACCACTGCAGATTTGGCCTTCGCTGTATTCTTCTCGAGTCTCCATTATAACTTATATCTGTGGACCAAAGACATCAACTGTGATCTGTCTAACGCTAGTTGTTCCCAGTTATGATTGGCTTCAACTGATTTTAGGTATTGATGCAGTATATCCTTAAACCGCTTATACTGGCCTCCTGGTTTCCGAGCTCCCTCTGTGGATTCGCCATACAGAGCTATTTTGGGGAGTCTTATTGTGTCTTGCATCCTCAGAATGTGGCCGCTCCATCTAAGTCGGGCACTCGTTACTTGAGTCTCAATTGTTATACAACTCGCGCGTTGCAAGACTTCTGCATTTGAAATTTGATGTGCATTATTTGTCTTAGATGACGTTGTTGCGTTTGTTCAAGCTATTTAATATGTCTCCTGTAGGGCGTCCAGCTTTCGCTTCCATAAAGAAGCGTTGGGAGGACCACTGCTTTGTAAACAGCTGTCTTGGTCTTCAGATTGAGGTCGTGATTTTGAAACACTCTTTCCTTTAGCTTCCAGAATGCCCGTGATGCCGAAATGATACGGTTTTGTATTTCCGTGTCTAGGTTAGCCCTAGTATTTATGAAGTATTTGAACTGCTCGACCTGTTCTAGAGTTTCATCCTCCAGGCTGATATCTGTTTGAAGGCTTTCCGGCGGACTCACCAGGATTTTGGTTTTGTCCATATTGAGTCTAAGGCCTAAAGCTTCGTATATATGTTTATAGGTGTCCAACATTATCTGTAGATCCTCTGAGCTGCTAGCAATAAGTGTGCAGTCGTCTGCATATTGAAGTTCCGTGATAAAATAAGTGTTTCAGTTACAAAATTAGACCGTTATGCTTTAGGTAGCGATCATCTGCAGATGGAATTTCAAATTTAATTGGGCCTTACATCATTTAGATGGCACAGTAATGAAATAATATTTGTTGAATGTATTTTTTCTTCAAGGCCACTTTATGGATACATTTCTTCTGAAAAAAATTCGTCCTCCAAAGCGGAAGGGTAAGATCTATTTTATGAATGACTTTTCCAACTTCGTCATCTTGAAGTTTTATAGTGGCGTTATTTGGTGAAACGGTTGATTTTTACCAGTTATACCTACTGTTAATAAAAAACTCCCTTTGAAAACATCCTGCATTTATCGTATTCCGAAAAGCTGGCATTCAAAAACGTCTAATAACCCATTAGCCTAAGCGCAGCAGAATAACTCTCGACCCTCTTCATAATAAGGGGGTTCAGTTTTCTACCAGTTCAAAGTTACGGCTTCACATTCTTCCACTTCGCGTTAGAAAACGACGTGTCCAAATGTCCTTTCATGTTTTCATTTTAAACCTGTGAAATCAGGGTTTAACGTTTGGCTGGTCCACCCATCAGATTATAAGTAGTAAGAACCATAAACTAATTGAGCAGTAATGGACAGACAGTATTAACACTTCTCCTTTATTCACGTGATAGGTCAAGCTTCGCTTTTGTAATGAAGGTGTAATGATTGATCGCTGTTGATATGGAAGGTATGATTGAACATCAAACATTTCAGGTGTAAACGGCTGGTTGAGATTGATCAGTTGATTGGCAGCCCCAATATATTTTGCTCTCCCATATTTTTCGGCATGAAAAATTCTAAATTGATCACGGAAAGATAATGTTGCTGGAGTTTTAACACAATAGTTCTGATAACGGTTATGTTTTTCCTCCTCCTCGGAACCTTTTGTAGAAATTACATTTTCCTCGAACATTGAGGTGGCTCTGCAGCTATCTTAACGATTCTGAGAAACGTGACTATTGCCCGCTTTATTCCAACTGTTACCCTTATATTTCCGAGCGATCTTCACCTTGTAATTACGAAATTGTCTCATAAAGGGTTTTTGTTTCCTATTTCATATTTCGTATGGACCTGCTGCAAGAGTCCAATATATACTCAAGGATTTGCTCGAAAATGAGACAAAAACCCTCCGTTTCACAAATCTTAATCAGTTAATCAACGCTTTAATGACGGATAATCGTCAATTTGTTTTCAAGCGATAATTCAGTTATGGGAATTCAGAATATTTCCGTATCAAACTATAACCTACACTGCGCAAAAAAATTAACGCACATTATGGAAATCTCAAATTTATTCTACAACTGAAGGTTTTCTCAATGATAATTATTTTTATCAGAATTATGCATGCATATGTTATCCACTTTCAACGGTTTTCTTCAATACAGATGTTTTTTCCCAGCAGGAATAAAAAAAAAGATATTATCAAATTTTGAATGTATTGGCTCCATTCTAAAATCAGTTGTTCTCCATCAATTCTAGTGATCAATAGTTTTTCTTTCGTTTGATTTTCTACACTCGATCGCTATGCAACGTGAAACACGCAATTTGACCCAAGATGAATGAGCCCAAGCGGTAGTTTTGCGAGAAGAAGGGTGGACATACACAAGAATTGCAGAAAGGTTTGGAGTTTCTCATACAAGTGTGTCCAGAATGTTGCAGCGATTCAGGGAGACAGGTATGAATGTCCGGAGACCAGGACAGGGTAGACCACGGGTAACAACTGCCATTCAAGAACGTTACTTGAGAGTTTCTTCGTTGAGACAACGGTTTGCAACCGCTCGCCTCCTTCAAATTCAGCTCTAGCAAACTCATGAGCTGCAAATTAGCACTCAGACAAGAAGAAATCGTCTCAGAGAATATGATTTAAGGCCTCGTGTCGCGGCAAGAGGCCCAGCTCTTACCCCAGCCCATCGAAGGGCGCATTTGGATTTTGCGAGAGAGCATATCCATTGGGAAGAGGCCGATTGGGAAAGAGTTCTCTTCACAGATGAGTCTAGATTCTGCCTCTACCATTGTGATCGACGTTTCCTTGTATACAGACGTCCACATGAAAGATATGCTCAGTGCAATTTCCTGAATACTACTGGTTTCGGGGGAGGATCGATTATGGTATGGGGTGGAATATCTTTGACTGCTCTCACAGACCTAGTGGTCGTTGATAATGGAGCTATGAATAATGATAAGTATATAAATAACATTCTTGAAGAGCATGTAGTGCCATTTGCCCCATACATTGGTGAAAATTTCATTTTTATGGACGATATTGACAGAGCCCATCGTGCGCGCATCGTTCAGGAGTACCTTGAAGAGGTTGAAGTCTCTCGAATGGAATGGCCAGCAAGAAGTCCAGATCTCAATCCGATTGAGCAGGTCAGCTACTCTTAATGACTTAGGAATCCAACTCGGAGAAATCTGGGAAGGATTAGATCAGAACATTTTAAGATCACTCATTTTGAGTATGAACCGTCGTTGCCGAGCTGTAATTAACGCATGGGGTGGAAATACCAAGTATTAAATCACTTATCAGCATTTCAGTATTTTGAAAATTGTTCATTTCTCTTCTTTCACATAAGATTCGGTGAAATCCTGAATTTTTCTTCCATTTAATGTGTCTTGTTTCGTTTAAAACCTTCCCGAGACAACATAAAAAATAAGTTATAAAGTCAATGTAGAGTTAACTTTCATTAAAATTGAGATTTTCAGAATGTGAGTTAATTTTTTTACGCAGTGTATTTAGGGTGAGTCTCTAACTTGAACATATATTTTAACAGAAGATTCCTGAAGTCGAAAAAAAATCTTTTTCCCCTTAAAATGTTTTTGAATTCGTATTGGAAACTGAATGACAATCAAATCGTTGATGGGGGGCAATTAGAGTTTTGTGAAAACCCCTGAAGATTGTTTGAAATGATGTATAGCGCTTGTACAACAAGGATTTCTTTCCAAACCTTATTCGAGAATATTTTCATACTACTCTGCGGTGAATCTCTTTGCTGAGTGAAAGTTAGTTGTTTATAAATAGCACTAATTTTTTCGGCAATTTCAATTGTAAACAATTTTTCTCTGGAATTCATGGCCTTTTTTCGCATAATGCCGAAAATCTGAAGCGCCTTTATTGAGATAGAATCAAGCCTGAACGTTGAGCGATTAGTTTTTCGGATTCTACTTGTGCCTAAACGTAAAGTTTGGCGGTGAATCTGCAAAAGACACCCGCAGCCTGCAAGCAGTGTCAGATTTCCACTGAAGAAACTCCCCCCCCATATAAAAAGCGATTCCTGACGTATGCTTATAAACTAGTTTTCCCTCGATTGATTTCTATTGCTCACACGTCACCGGGAGAATGCTGGAAGTTGTTGCCCCAAATCTTTTCAGATGCGGGAAGGTTCTCGTCTTGATGAACTTGTTAGCTTCATTGTTTGGTGTAGAGGGTTATTTCTTGCATCGGTTATTTAGGGTCCTGTTAAATATCTTTCATAATTCTGTCCTTGGGTCATCTTCGGCTGTGTTAGAAACACCCCATTTTCTCCTCTTCTTCTATAGTAGGGTTTCTCAAACACTCTACCTACCCCTATTAGAATATTAAATAAATGGCGAGCCCATTCAAATAAAAGATATAGGGTATTCTCTTGAAATATACCAAAATACGAACTATATAAATCATGAAGATATGTAACAGATATACAGAGTGAAAAAGGCAACCCTCAAAATTTGTATCCTCTCCCACGTATTGTATTATACTATTTTGTAAAATAATATTTTTTTATTTTGTATTAAGTAATTTTTCATGTGTTTGTTATAGACCCTCAACGAGAGGTGGGGGTAGTTGAGTTTTTTCAAAACCCTAACATTTGTGATAGACGGATGGACTTTTTGTTTCTGAGGATGATTTGGTCTTTGATGTTGTTTTTTATCAAAAATCAAATCAATCGAAATTATCAAATGTTTAAACTTATTGAATTATGGATTTTTCATGTATTCTTAGGTCCATGACAAACTTACACTTTAGGATGAAATTAATGAACATGTACAGGGTGGCAAAATTCGTTGTCTACTGAAGGGATCTTGACAACTATAGCAGCTCAGCTGAAAAAAAACTGATAACACATTCGCTCTTTTTTCTTGACTAATCCAAAACTGAAAACAGATCTAGCCTAACGTTCATAGATTTTGAGTTATGAACTAAAATTGAGAAATTGTCATTTTCAATAAAGCTAAATAACTCGTTTATTTGAACTCGTATTCGAAATCTTTTGTTACATTCTACAGGCACTTTTTTACGAATAATTCGAATATGGTATTATTAAATTTTTTAATGCAGTCATTTTCGAGATACAACAGGGATTTCTGATTTTTCCAGTGTAAACTATAGTTGAAAGTTCTTCCATCTCGCTGAAAATATTTTGCTGATTTAATTTATATGTCGCTATTCACATGAATATAAGATAAGAAAAAATTTCAATACTTTTTCCTGCTTTTCGATTCATTGTTGAATTTTCAGTAGGCTGGCATAACCATAGCGACCGTTAAAAATGCATTACATATGCAAATATTTCAACCTTCTGTGATAGGAATCACCCACAGTCGAATGATTATTATTTCTTGTATATATTGATATCTAGATCGATATTCTTAAGAGAGTAGAAGGCTTTCGTCTGATTAAAAGAAAAAAATTTATTCAATTATCGGTTTTTCTATTTTTGAAAGAAACTTTAAGAGTCAGTAATATAAAAAAACTACGATAATAAACTATAATTATAACTTTTACAAAAACTAACATGATGAAAAATCTATCGACGGTAGTGTACGAATTGTGAATTTTTCATAATTTTGTATTCTTGTTTCGTGAATTTCATTTTTCATATATAAACATATAATTGAGCAGGAAAAAGTATTAAATTTTTTCTCGTGTAATATTCATGTGAATAGCGACATATGATTTTTGAAACCAGCAAAAAAATTGCAGCAATATGAAAAAAGTTCCACTATATTTTATATTTAAAAAATCAAAATTCTCTGTCGAATCTCGAAAATGACTGGATCAAAAAATTCAATAATATCATATTCGAATTCCTCATAAAAAAGTGCCTGTGTAGTGTAACAACGGATTTCGAATACGATTTCAAACAAGCGAGTTATTCAGTCTCATTGAAAATGACAATTTCTCAATTTTCGTTCATAACTCGAAATCTATGAATGTTTAGCTGGATCTGTTTTCATATTCGGAATAGTCAGGAGAAAAGAGCTAGAAAATGTGTCGTTTGTTTTCTTTTAGCTGCTATAGTTCTCGAGATCCTTTCAGTAGACAACGCCCCTGTAATTAATGCGTTCTTTCATTAAATACTACCCTAAGAAAAACATATCATCCATAACACTTCAAAAATATCCAGCAGTCCTCAAAATACTTAAAAAAGGACAAATTTCAATTAGTAACATTTTCATCCCTGTAATGAAAGGGGATTGAAAATATCCCAGGAATTACCAAATCTAGTAAATTCGGACTTTGAAATATGAACTTCCTACTGAAATCAAAATTTTGCAAAAATTTGCTGGATTCAAACTCGGAATTGCGCTAATCTCTTATATTATGCCCCAGGCGATATTGCCAGTTGAAAAACTGAATTTGGGATGTTACTCGCAGTCAGATCCAATTATTTGTTGCTGACATGAATTAGTGTAGACATTGCTACCTTATACTAATAATGGCAACACCCCAAAATCGATCTCATGGTAATATAAATGTTTCGATGAATGTTTCAATGCAATTTCCGAGAAAACCTTGCAGGAACTTGCACGGAAATTCATCAGATGTATTCCAGAACACGCTGATTTGAATCAATCAATAAGTTGGATTCAGTTATTGCAGTTCGTTTTCTGGAATTCGATAATGGTGGGTATATTATGGAACGATCATGTAATGATAGCCATCGAAACGCGAACAGTGAGTTAAGTACGCCGCCAGCCATACCTTTGCGAGTGCTGGAACAACTTGAGTTAATTTTCGAGATTTCAAGTCAAAGCACTATAATTAGTTCTTAGTTCGATGTTTAAATTTCCAAGTTTTAATTCAAAATAATGCTGTCTTCAAAGTCGGAATTTACGAGTTTAAATTCCTAGTTTAACTCAGAATGTCTCATAGCGAATTCCATTGGTGGAACTATTATAGTAGGTACAGGGTGTCCGAGTTAACGTGTCCCTACACCTTATTGTGGAAACTAAAGGAGCTAAAAGAAAAGTTATATACAAAACTTGTCTGTAATCGATTGAACTTTTATTTTTTATAACCCACTTTGATACAGGGTGCTCCGTTTTTTCCCTGTTGGTATCAACTTTCTTATTTTGAATAGAACACCCTGTATATTATTGCATTTCTGAATTCCTTGTCAAATTTTAAGGTGTTCGGTTTGACAACCATGGTCTTATATAGCGCCAATTCTGAGATATTCGACTTTTTCCTAAAATTTTGACAGCTGAAGGTGCTCACTAAAATAGCAGATACTACTTTTCTAATGAATGTATCAAAACCAAATTTTGCCCAGCTCTTGTCAACATAATGGATCATACGTTACATCTCTATTTTTAGCAATCTGATATACAGGGTTTTCAAAAATTGAAGTTGAAAATTCAGATAGAAATTCAATCAAAACTTGAATTTTAACAAATACATTTTTCTCAAAATAATCGAGTAGTTCTCTGACAACACGAAATAGAACTCAAAAATACACAATAAGTGCTAGTTTCCATAGTAGCCATATGCTATCAGCTTAATTAATTAATTATCGTTGGTTCTCAAGGGAAAATGCACTTTTTCGTCTATATTTCTGAAACTGTTCACTATAAAGAAAAAGTTTAAACACATTTTGTGCTCCTTTCAACCTGCTCTACATGATGAACACGAAAAAGATATAGGTTGCCCTTTGAAAAAATTAAGGGTTGATTGAACTTCTATTTGAATTTTTAACGGTAATTTTTGTAGACCCCATATATGAGATTGCTAAAAATAGCGATGTAACGTATGATCCAATATGTTGACAAGAGCTAGCCAAAAATTGGTTTTGATACATTCATTAGAAAACTAGTACCAGCTACTCAGTAAGCACCTAGAGAAAGTCGAATATCTCAGAATCGGTGCTATATAGGACCATAGTTATCACACCAAAGTAACCTTAAAATTTGACAAGAAATTCAAAAATACAATAATATACAGGATGTTCCATTTGAAATAAAGAAAAAACGGAGCACCCTGTATTAAGGTGTGTTATAAAAATAAAAGTTCAATCGATTACAGACAAGTTTTTTATTTAACTTTGTCTTCTAGATACTTTAAGTTTCCACAATAAGGTATAGAGACTCTTTAACTCGAACATGCTCGATTAAGATTTTTAGGAAGTTTACCCTTAATATGAAATTTTCCATTAGTGAATTCTAAATTTTGCAATTATATAGTGAGTTCAAAATATGCAACACAAAGTCGAATTCATAGAAAGGATGCTTGCGAAAAACTCATTTCAACGAAATTCGTCCTTTTCACGAAAACTCTAACCACAAAAATTCAGTAATATCTTATTTAAGAAAGAGTACGGAAAATATTGAACTTTTTGAAATCGAAAGGAATTAGCTTTTGAAACGGTGAATACATCGAAAATCATAAAGATCAAACGAATTACTTGAATAAATGTGGAATTTATAAACTTACCTACTAGCAGTTATTGTTTGTCTTTTTATATAAGTTAAACTTTGAACTATATAATAACTTCAGAAAAAACATAGTAACACGGGAATGGTTTCTTTAAGGGCACCGAAAATTGCACATTTGCCTTGTATTTGTTGAATGCAAAGTACAAATTCCACGAAAATATTAAGTCTGAAATTGAATTTTTTAGAAAGTTTAGAAATAAATGAATGAGAATTAACGTCGGACTCAAAAAGTCAACGATTAGGAGGACTTCGATAACTCCCGATTATTGAATTCATTTCGAATAGTAGTTTCTCACCTGTTAGTATTTTCGTCGTTTCAGTTGCTTATATGAATGAAGCAAAAAAAAGCAATAAAAATTATGTAATAATTGATTGTGCAATAAGAGGAAAAATTTATCAACATAATTTAAAAAATATATTTTCATGTCGGTATATACATAAATATCTATATATGTGTTTATACAAGGTCGTCCAACGAAAAATAAAACACCTCGATTTTCCGACATTAAAATAAAATGTGGAAAATCATTCGAACCGGTCAATTTCTGATTAGAAGGGAAACAAATTTTCCGCTTTTTTCATCATTCATCATTTATTGTAACTTCAACCCCCTGACGGGGGTTAACACAACCCCTTGATTTTGAATAGGGATGAGAATAACTAATTTTGAAGAATGTATCGAGTACTATCAGACCCTAAAATTTCGCTTCAAAATATCCATCGATAATGAAAAAAACAGAGGCAATTTGGAATTTATCTCGAGAATATTATTCGTATCCGACACAATTCAAAGGTATTAACTAGTTATAAAGTTGATTTTTTGTCCGAAAAAATATTAATTTTTTGCCCAAAAAAGTAGACGGACCATGTTTCTAATTCACCTTAGTCTATCGTGAATTTCTAGAACGTTACAAGTGTGTCAAAGCGATTGAAAATTTGTAGTAGAGTTAAAATGGTGTATTCCGTATAGGGTGGTAATGATAAAATTATTTTTTAGAAATAATGGCTCTGCGCGGAACACAGGGGCTTCATTTAACGAACGACTTCCTGAAAAAATGTATCCGCTGCTTACGTTATGCAACTGGTTGCCAAAAATTTGACGCTACTGGTTCAGTCAGCTACAAAAAGAGGGTGTATGAAAGATACGAAGCGGGAGACGTGGTTGTCTCAGGTCATGTAGCAACGGATCGGACCTTTAGTACTAGGAAATTTTCTGATGTGTCTGGTATTTCAGGCACAACAATCATGAGAATCCTTAAACAACATAAATTCCATCCCTATGAGACATGATTGGTTAAGGAACTGAATGAGGATGATCCTGATCGCCGACTCCAGTTCTGTGAAGTTGTCAGTCAAATGATTAACAATAATCAACTCTACATGTTCGATGTCTATTTTTCGGACGAGTGTTTATTTGACCTTAACGGCATTGTAAACCGGCATAACTGTCGGCATTGGTCAGATGAAAATCCAAGATCATTTCGTGAGGTGCTTACTCAGCTTTCCCATAAATTGAATGTTTGGGCCAGTATTTATGGAAATCATAATCCCGTTAATCTCACTGGCCAAATTTAATTAGATCTATCGGAGAACGCTATTTATTCAGCCCTCGTGCAAGTATTGGAGAATGGAGAAGACCGTGAAACGATCATTTTCCAACAAGATGGCGCACCACCCAATTTCGTTCAACCGGTGGGTCAGTTTTTAAAAGAAAATTTTCCTCATGCCTGAATTTACCATATTGAGTGGCCACCCAGATCATCTGATCTGGCTCCATTGGATTTTTTTCTTTGAGGTCACCTGAAATCCAAGACTTACGCTATCCAGCCTGAGACACTGGTTGATTTCCGAACACGGATCATTAATGAATGCCGTCAAGTTACACTAAAAAGCTTGAGTAATGTACGTGAACGTTTTCAGCAAATTTTATACAACATGGATTTGAATGGTGTCCATTCACAGCATTCAATAAACTAATTACAAAAGTAAAAAGTAGTCTTCCACTATCTTACCAGTCATTTCGTTATCGATGGAAATTTTGAATCGAAATTTCAGGATCAGATAGTAGGTACTCGATAAAATATTCAACATGAAGTATCGCAACAACCTCTTATTCCTATTCAAAATCAAAGGGTTGTGCCCACCCCCGATAGGGGTTGCAGTTATGGGAATGCAAAAGGAAGAAAAGTTGTTCACCCTCGAATCTGAAATTAACGGGTATGAGCGATTTTCTATAATTTCGTTTTAAAGCCGGAAAATCAAGGTGTTAAGTTCTCGTTGGGCCACACTGTATATTTCAGAACAGATCGTCGAAATCTAAAGCAAGGTGATAATTTCCGAAGAATATATTTTTTATTATGTAGCCAGTCTTTTTTTCTATATTTGCCGACAGACAGATAACAGAAATCATGTAATCACTTTTTAATTTAAAATACAAATACGTGAAATCTACGTGGTCCTTGAATGATTTCGAACAATATATGAACAATATTGGAGGAAATAAATGTTCTTAACCTTGAACTTTTATTTACATTACAGAGTGTTCACACAGAATGTGTATTTACATCTGGAATACAGGATTCATGATAATTGAAAATCGTTTTTACAAAATTGGACAAATCGTCCTGATGAAAACTTGATAAATAAAAATGCAAACTCATCTTTTATGCTTCATATCAATTCTACTCGAAACAATATGACGAGTGCCTGAAACATCTCTGATACCCGAATCGAATACGAATAGTTTTCGAATTATTCAAGTTAATCGGAAAAGTTTTCCAATTGGGCAAAGATTTGCTCCGTTTATTTTCCTTCTGTGCCTCGTTCTATGCTTTCAGATTTATTCACTTTAGCATTCCAGAATTTTTATGACATTTCCTCAAGATATATTCACACCACTATAAGGATACCAATTCTTCGTCTAGAAAATTTCGAACTCAATATTTTCTCTTTAGCAAAAAGATGATGAAAAGCTAATTGGCGAGAAGTATAATGGAGAACTATCATAAAATTTCTGGACTTCGGAAGTTAAATTAATTAGGAAGCACAGAACGAAAATCAGCGCCAAACTCATAAACATTTGCGATTAAACTCATAAACTATTCGGTTTATTATAGGGGCTGTTTAAGGTACTTATTTTGTTTCATTCGAGTACAATTGATGTGAGGCATAAGAAATATGAGTTTTCAATAGAATTTTCGAAATTGGCAACCTTGCCATGAACACCCTGTACAATGGTCTCCCAAATAACCCATTTTAGTAATAATAGGTTTTCATTGAGTGGCTTCCTTTAGTGGTGACTTTCTATTTTCCCCATCAAACGATGTGAGTGACCGGTAAAGTGCTTCTTCCGACTTTTCAAATAAATTATTGTCCCTTTTCCGGCTATAATTGCTCTTATATCTTCTCTGGCTTTCCGCATGCAGAGCCAATTTCTGCTTTAGCGTGTCGAGGGTGAGCTGTTGTACTTTTCATCCTTCGTTCGGTATGTGTCTTGTTACTAGCCATGATTTCTTCAGCTATTTTCACTGTTTTTTATCCTCAATTCCTTTTCAAGTGGTCCAATGTTTCTTTTTACCATTTCTGTTTTGTTTTGTTGACGTTTCTGCCATGCTGTATGTGTAGTATATGCTATTTTGGACCATCTGTATTCGTTCACCGAATTTTCCCCTCTCTCTGTACTCAAGATGTCAATTACGAATGTTTCTTGGATGTATTGGGTGGGAGAAGTGTTATTCGATGAAGTTGATTTTTTTGCTCCCTCAAACTTAGCAACGTATCTCGCATGTCAGAATCAATTTGTCGGCGTAGCTCTTCTCTGTCATCTTGGTATTCAGGCTCGCTTTCGTTGCAAGATGGACCTTCGACATAATTTTTATATGGGCTGTTGTTGCCCAGGTAGGTGAAATTCATCTGGGACGATGATAGCTGATCCTGAAGTTTTTGTTTGATTGCGCCGATCCTGGTTATTGATATGAGTTCATTTCCCAAAATTACGCGGAACTGGTATGCTATTCGCTGTTCAGATTGACATTGAGATTGGTGTAGGCATTGCAAAATTCCTCATGGAGCCTTTTCCTATAGTTGTTGGTGTTCTGCTCTAGTGACGGGATGGTGTTAAATATTCGTACAATTCATGGACGTTGTCCATCTTATGCGCTTTCTTACTAACCCCTCCTTGGTTAATTATCCTGCGCAGCACCTGATTTAGAGCTTCAGCTTCTTTCGCAGCAGGAGACCACTTCCTCAGCATCCTGCCACCGACGTCTCGCATGCTTTTGGCCTTGATGACAAACTTCTTGTATTATCTTGAGAAAAAAATCAAGAAATTTATAAAAATCTTGTTGTTTGACGTTTTTTTGACATATCGAATCTTGTGTTGATTTGAGAAATTTAAAGATCTTGAAATTTCTGGATTAACACTGCACAGGATGCGCAAAATTGATACCTGGACTACAAGTTTTTCAACCCAACGAGATAGAGGAAAATGCATGGCACATTACGTTTGTCTTTTTTCGAGACACTAATGATGCAATCAACTGCATTCCTCTTTATTCTTTTGTTTTGGAGTTTTAGGCCAACATTTAAATTTGGGCGATTTCAATTTTGGTTATTATCTCCGTTTCTGTTTAAGCTAGGATGTTGAAATGAAAACATTATAAATTACTTTTTGACAGCAATCAAGTGGCGTACTACGATTTTCTCCAATAGGTATATTTACTGAACTATAACATAAAGATGTGTTCTTTTCTTATGTAAAGAGTAGTTTGAAATGACTCAGAAAGACTGAGGGCGATGTATGGTAAATTTCTGAAACATTAAAAAAATGGCGATTCTTTCTAAGTCATTTTAAACTACTCTTTACATAAGAAAAGACATTGTCTTGAAATTTTGGAATTACTTCTTGTCTTGATCTCGCTTTGCGACAAGATCTTGAAATTTTCAAGAACTTGGGGGCTCCTAGCCGGCTCCAGACAGGCCAGGACGATCCCCAGGCAGAGACTTTTCTTCGAGGCTTCATCGTATCACGACTTTCATGGGTTTGCGCTCTCCTTTCTCGATTTGGGTGATGGGTGGAGAAATCATTGTTATTATTATCGGAACAGGATTATAGTTCTGGAAAACCCTATATCCAAATTCACAGAGAAATAATGCATCTTGCACTGTCTTGAATTAAAAATATCCACACATCTTGCACCGTCTTGAAATTTTTCTTGCGTAATTTGATTGAGCATTCAGAAAATCTGAGCAAAATTTTTCTGCATATATTGTGGAAGGAGAATTTGTCCGTTTTCGGGAAAACTGAAAGTTCAAATGCAAAAAATTAGTAGTCAGAACTGGTCTCTATACCATTTAATTTCGAAAATCAGCTCGTTTTGTAAGAATTAAAAAATGGTTCTTCTGTAATAACTTTCTATGCTCATGTTCGATAGTTTTCCCGATAGCACATTTAGATGGCCCCCGAAAAATTCTATCACTTCGATGGTTCACTACTAAATTTGTCTTAATAAATGATCACAAAAATCAGTGACCCACTCACTACAAAATTTTTTTTATCTTATCATTGTACGACTAAGTTACTGGCAATTAAGTTCTTCTTTGAAATGTGAGTTTCAAACAGTTTATTCGTTTTTCTATGCTGAGCAATGCCAACAAACCAGTTTGTGACATTCGACAAAAATCTTATGCAATATGTTACACAGAGATAATCTATGACCAATAAAATGTTTCTTTCTCATGGTTTGTTGGAAACTCAACAAGATTCGTAATTCCGCGAAAAAAGATAATATCAGTGGAAAAGTCCACAAAGTTTCACAAAGTATTGGCGCCGACTGAAATGAAAACGAAGATATTCTTTTCATTTCATTCCGAACAGATCTTCGAAGTTAGATTCAAAGACTTATGAAATAGTTTCACTCTTTTGTTCCAAACCGGCTGTCTTTTCTCCCCAACTTGAGATGGAATTAAGTTTCCTTTGATTTTATATCTCGATAAGTACGGACCGGATCTGTACGTTCTTAATTGAAAGTTTCAGCTGGTCGGAATAAAACGAAAATCTTTATAAATAACATTTGCTCATTCAATTAGCCGAACAGTAATAACAATTCGGAAAGAGCCAGCGCGTCAGCGAATTCACTTCCGAACGGCAGAAACATAATCATTCGGAAACCGGATGATTCACTCCATTTATTCGAAGTGGGGTGAGCCAAAGAAGGGAAAATTATTTGAATAAATGACTAAGGAACCGGTCATCGGAGCTGGGGGATGAGATATCTCTCAATTCTAATGCGATCGTAAAAATTATAGTCGGAGGGAATGAATTGCGCCTTCTGATTCTCGAGGGTTCCCTGATTTTTATCAGATATGGGGAAATTTGTAAGGAAACTCGTTCAGAGAAATGAAGCAGTTTATATAATAGGACGCTCCATCAAATTTTATATTCTGAGAAGCGCCTGTCATCTCAATTTTTTCTATATTATATACTTCTGCTTTTATTTACTTTTGTGAAGGGTGTTTCAATAAGGTCGCAAGATTTTAATTGCACGCTTTTTTGAGTGTCATAATATAATGGCATATTATATCACTACATATAGATACCAGACATATGATAGAAATATGGTGTTTTATCACGTTGTCAATTACAGAGAACTATCGAAATACTTTTTTTTCCCTGGTTGCGACATAACGTCATTACTACCATTAAGTTTAATACTCCATACTAGTACTACAATCTTGATGTCATCTATTTGAATTGAAAAGATTTTCCACGAAATTCAAAAGATTTTAAAGAAAAACGAAATTGAAGCAGTGGAGGTCAGTTTATACTGACCTGATTAAATAAACTATAAGAATTATAGAAATAGAAATGAGTTTATTCAACTAACACAAAAATTGATGTAAACTTCAAGAGACTGTGAGTTATACTTAATAATTGTTTACAGTTGTTCAAAATAATTTCTTTCTAACGACAACAAATTAACAAAAACATTAAAACTTCAAATCCATTATGGTCCTGTCCAGGCTTTTATTCTTCGTCACGCAGTTGGTAGTATTCTTTTGTCTTTATCGGGCTTATGGTCAGGTTCGGGAATTTTTGTCCAATTGGGTTTATTTTATTATTATTATTGTTTTTTTTATTGATTTTATAATTTTATGAATCATAGAGCGGTCTTCAGAAATCAGACAGTTTTTTATTTCCTTCTTGAATTTTTTTATATTTCTGAATTATCTTATCCCACTTGCCACTTTCGGGTATATTGAAGAATAACATAAGCAAGGCCTATAACCTATATGCAAAAAATTATTTTCTTTATTTACCATAAAAATTGGAAAACAATTGAGACAAAATGCATTTAAGTTGGCGGTACAAGGTAACATGACCTATTTGGTAGTAAATGTGCAAGAAAAGTTATTTATGTACGAAGGACAAAAACCGTCCATTATAGTCCAGCCTGTAAATTGCTAGCCGTGTCTAGCAAGCAGACGAGACAATATAAACAGTTTTTTACCGAGGTGCATATTACATGTTTTTCGTCTACCTCACCACATACCTTCACGAAAGTAAGTACCACTCTGGAGTAGTGTTACTGATATCCATATATGTAGCTGTCACCCTCCATTCTTGATTATAATGAACACTAACATTCAAACTACTTAAAATGTAGCAGATTTTGTGGAAGATTAATTTGACAATGGCAGTTATTGTAACGGACAAATTGATTCAGTCGCCCCTCTATCTAGCATTGATATCTTTGTGACGATCAGCCAGACGAAAAGAGTTTGCGGACGAAAAGTGTATGCGGACGAAAAGTACTTGCCTTCAGAAATAGTCGACTTTTTTTTCGCAAATTAGTACGTTTAGTTTTTGTTTAGGTCGACGAAAAAAATTATTTATATATACAAATTTATTAATAAAAAATATTATGTCGTACAGATCCTCATCATTATGACAGTCACATAATATGTCATCTTGTTCGATATCATTTTCTTCTTCAATATTGCCTTGGTCAATTTGAATATCTTTTCGGTCATGATGTGTGAAAAGTAAAGCGTTTCAAAACGTCAATGAGTTTTGAAACGTGTCACTTTATATGTCGAAATTAGAAAAAAAATATTTCTGCATAAGAATACTCAGGGCGAGACTTTGACTCGTACAAATATTTCAACAGTAGATTCTTGAGGTCAAGATAAACACTTTTTTCCCTCACCATTTTTCATAACTCGACTCGGTTTAAAAGCTACAGGATGTTGAAAAATCATAAAAAATGTTATTTTTAGTTTTCACAAACGATTTTAACGAATGAAATGAATTTAGGAATAGGAAGTTCAATTTTTTGATTAATTATTTTCGAACACAAGATATCACCAAAACTTCGAAGAACCCAACTAAGACGCTATCTAATGAAAATTCAAATCTTTTTTAAAATAAGAGTGTTCTTCATATTTTCTCCTATAATGCGCAGTTTTCGAGTACCTAATTTGATGTTCAAAAATCAAAAAGTGTCTGTGAAATTTGAAAAATTGAGCAGTTTGGTTGGATAATACTCTGTTTGAAAGATCCAAAGATGTGTATGGTCACAGACTCAGCTAATTATTATGAAGGTTATTTTGTTTGTCTACGGGTGGTACAGCTCATTATGAAAACTTAAAATGGCTATATCTTTTTATCAGGGCCTAATCGGAAAAAATGGTATGGGAAAATAGTGTTTCTTCAAACCTCAAAAATCTACTGTTGGAATATTTGTACGAGTTGAAGGCTCACCCAGTATGCACCCTGTTTTCGTAATTTTCCTTTCAGGTAATTTTTCAGCAATATTTTGTTGTGTGTTGTGCGTGAAATTTTCTTTTGCTGAATTAGATTTAATTCCTTGGATATAGATATCCACTAGATTTCTCAAGAATTTTCGTGGAAAAATTTCAACAAAAATCGACTGGCGAAGAAAAAATCCTAAGGAAAATTATTTTTTTTTGTAGTTACGCTATTTTCTATCCTAAAGAAGAATATGAAATCATAAAATATTCATTCTTTTTTCATTGGAGCTTTCTTTTGGACTGTAATGTTTTTCCGAGCACTTATTAGGTCTGACCAAAACTATGATCACTGCTAGGTTGCCGGACACTGTAATTTCAATTAAATACAGGTGGGATTCGAACTCCCCGGTCTAGGAGCGAAAGACTTGATCCTTACCTTCACAATGCGATGAATTGAGCGTTGCTTGGTGGAGAAAATTTATAGGATGAAAATAATCCCAATTTGCATTTCAAAGGTAAGGATAAAACCTTCCGATTTGGGAGAGAGGTGTGAGATTGCCGCAGTGTCTCATTGAAATGATAGAGAATTTTTTTCTGTGAATATTGGATATTAGGTATCATCAAAGAAAGTGAAAGCTTTAGACATATGAAAAAAACTTCTTAGGGTTTTCACTCACAATATCTGGAACAAAATCAAATAAAAATGAAATAAGCGATTGGGAGTGAAAAGTGAAAACCCTAAAAAGTTTATTAAGAAATGCAGAATCCTCCCAGAATAAATTTCAATCGATATATGAAAAAAAAATTTTCTATTTTCGTACTAAATTTTCACGAAAGTTCTTGAAAAAAATTTAAAAGAATGAAATCCCAGTTCAAGATTTTCTTCACTCTATACCATATATGTGAATTGCGCATAGAACAACTTCAGGATGTGATCAGAAAGCTTCTTTAAATCACTCAAACACAACTCACTAAACTAAATAATTGTGTGAACTCCTTCCTTATTCTACGAGAACGAAGGATATATCAATACGCAAAAATCTCATCTATGTTTGTTCAGTTTATAATGAAACAACTTTTACAGGGAATCTTACCAGAATCTTGCCATATATAAATAATTCGTATTTTTTTCTTCTAATATTTTCCAAGGAATATTTTCATTTTTTTCAATAAAGGGCTCCGAAAACTCAATTGGGGGTGGACCCTTTGAGATTATTCTCACTATCTCACTCTGAGAAGACTCAATTTATTTTATTATTACTAATTTAACCGTGTTTTCAAAAGTAAAAAAATAATCATTCAAAAGAAAATCCTGACAAAACCATAAACCTAACCTTTCATAATGGGGGTTGTACAGACCCATAATAAAAATTTGATTAGCCAGTGCTGAAATTGAAAGTATGAAAGCATCTCTATGTAAAATACGTGTATTTTAAAAACCAGTGAGGGGCCGTAAACTTTTCTCTGGGGTAAAGAAATGGCGGGAATGAAATTATCGCTTTACGGTTGACCTGTTGGTGTTAGAAATTTAAGTATGTTATTACATATTGAGAAAGCAATCAAAGGCAAAAAATTGAATCAAATATTCTTGCCAATTCTTTTACGTAAAAAGGGGCGCGTTACCCGTTACCCCGAGCAATATTCGAACTTTCCTGCTTCAATTTAAGTAAACATATGCAATATTAGCATCGTTGCATAATTTACAACGTTTGGCAGTTCGTACGTTGAAATATTATAGCGGACGATTCATATGGATGTAAACAATTATAGTCCATTCAAGAATGATTGACATCTCGGTTGGCTATGGAAAATCGAATTTAAGTTGGTAATAATCCATAAGTTGAGACTTTGTGTTGCGGAAATCAGGTTGGTATTGAGAATGAACTGTGATCTATAGACCTATTATATGTGAATCTATGCACTAATCGAAGATAATTTGAATTTGGTACTGGAGTTTATGTTCTTTCTTTAATCGAATATATTGGAAAAATAATTGTATCAACTTTAAATGCTGATTAATATGCTCAGATTGAATATTTTGATTTCCATAGACATGGACTGAGCAATACCAGCGTGAAATTGGTTAATTTATAGAAAAAGAGAATAATCGTCAGCCCAATACCTGTCTCTTGACATAGACGTGAGGGTGGACAAATCAAAATTCTAGAAAAAGACAACTAGCTGACCTGATGTTCAGTTTCCTCCTGTCACTCTTTTTGACTTTATTTCATGCACAGATGGAAAGGGAATGCTCAGTCCATATCTCTATATCATATCTATGTTCCTTTCAAACACTTTTCTAGGTTATATTTTTATATTCCCGTTCTGTGTTTGAAACTACAGAAATTATTTAAGATCTTTTATGACCAGATATTTAGCTGCGTCTGGACTTTCAAGTCCTACTAGGATGTCAGTCATTCTTGAATGAACTATACAGGGTGTTTCCTAATTGAATGTCAATATTTACGAGGGTGATTTTTGGGCCCATTTTAAGAAAAAAACTTTATATGAACATATGTCCTAAACGTCTTACCTTTTGAGATACAGAGTGGTAAAATTTTCAAAAATAAATCATTTATTATTAATATCTAAAATATTACTTCAATTAAATTTGTCACACATGTATTATGACTCGAGAGGCATTTTTTAATGTGTCACCTTTTTCAAAATTTCCACCAGTGGCGTTCGTACGTAATTTGAGCTACTTATTTTGGCAGACATTGATGGTATGCCACAGATTTTTCCTGAAATAAAAATTATTTTTGAAATTCTCGATCATTTCTCACCAAAGTTGATCACTTGACTTTTTTCAATCTGATTCATGGTTTCCGCTTAAAAAAATAAAAAACGTTTCTCTGCATGATCATAACAATATCGTTAATACATACATATGAAAATATCAACATGCAGAGACTTACGTTGATTTTATTTCTTCAACTGAAACCCGTACGTCGGACTGAAATGGTGTTGTAGATATTAATATAATGAATGATTTATTTTTGAAAACTTTACCACCCTGTATCTCAAAAGGAAAGACTTTTAGGACATATGTTCATGTGGAGATTTTTCCTTAAAATGGGCCCAAATATCACCCCCAGAAATATTGACACTCAATTAGGAACAGCCTGTATACATGGTGAGACTTTGACTCGTACAAATATTTCAACAGTAAATTCTTGAAGTAAAAAAAAAACACTTTTTTCTTATACCATTTTCTCCGATTCGGCCCCTATAAAAAGATATAGCCAATTTAAGTAATGAGCTGTGAGTATTACGTTCAGAATAACTAGCTTAATCTATGATACTACACATCTGTGGATCTTTCAAACAAAGTTGTATTCAGCCAACTTACCCAATTTTTCAAATTCCATAGATACTTTTCAATTTTCGAACATCAAATTACTCGGAAACGGCGCATTAATACGAGAAATTATGAAGAATAGTTTTATTTTACGGAACGTTCAGATATTCATTAGATAGCGCCCACCTAAGTTTCAAGAGGTGGGTTCTTGGAATTTTTGGTATTTTTATGGTATGTAATGATCATAATGAGAAAACTGGAAAACGTGGGTGATATCTTGTGTTCGAAAAAAGTTCATTAAATAAATTAAGAATTATATTCCGAAATTCATTTCTTTCAATAAAACCGTTTGTGAGATTGAACCAAAAATAATTTTTTTTAAATGGTTTTTCAGCAGCCTGTATCTTTTAAACTGAGCAGATTCGGATAAAATGGTAAAGTAAAACAGTGTTTCTTTTGACCTCAAGAATCTACTGTTAAAATAGTTTATACGAGTAAAAGACTGACCCTGTATGATATAATCGTCGAAATGTAAGCAGGAAAAGCTTGAAAGTTCCTAAACTAAACATTTTCAACGAGCATTGATACTATTGATAAAGAAAATAGAAGAAAACTAGCTATAACTATAAATAATCTAGCTCTCCCATTTTTTGCAGTATAAAAAAAAATTAAAAGGATAGCTGACTTCTTGATCTGATCTTTTCGTAATCTAAAACCGCACATTAATGAAAATGATTTTTGTCACTGATCTAGTAGGTAGAGTTCCTTCATTTCTAAATAATTACCCGAAAATTCACCTCTTTTGCATTTTTTCTGATTTTGCTTTCTGGAGCCGAGATATTCAAGGTGGTACTTTCTCAAATTGATACACTGTATAGCTTCATTGAACTAGTTTGAACTGAAGGCAATAAACATTCGTTATTACAAAAAAAAGTAATTCAAACTGGATGTTACGAGGATGTATTCATATCTAGTTAGCCTAGACCAATTCCATGCATAAAAAAAATATTGCGTTACTATAGCAACGAACAATATCTCATTAGAAGTGTGAACTTTGAGGTCAAAAAAGTAAACCAGAGTTAAGCAATGAATTAAATGAAAGAAGATGTCCACCGAAATTGTGAAAATCGAAAAATTGTAGTATCGAACCATCATCAAGTACCTGTATTTAAAAGGGTTAAGAGTTAAGCAGATTTACTAAGATATACCTATGCTTAATACCGTGAAAAATTTGACTGCAAGCTGCAAAAGAGGTAAATTTTCCATTGAAGATGATGACCTATCGGGAAGACCAGTTTCTGTTTCAGTCCCCGAAAATATCGATGCAGTTCATGACATGATGTTATCAGACCGTCGAATTCGGCTAAAACGGATCTTTGGACCACTGAATATTTCATACGAACGTCAATTTGGACATGAGAAAAATTGCTGCAAAATGGATCCTCAAATGTTTGAATGTTGACCAAAAGCGTGCAAAGGAAGAAGCATCGCGTTCGATCTATGCTCGATTTGAAAACGATGTAGACTTCTTTAACCGAACTATGGATGAGACTTGGGTACATTTCTACGATCCAGAAACAAAGCAACAATCGATGGAATGCCGACACTCTGGTTCTCCTCGGCCTAAGAAGTTTCGTGTCCAAAAATCTACAGGAAAAGTTCTTGCTTCAGTTTCTTGGGATTGCCATGGAATAATCATGATTAATTTTGTGGATAAGGGTAGAACAATAACCGGAGATTACTATTCGACATTACTGACCACTCTACGGGATAAAAATTAAAGAGAAAAGACTAGGATATGTTGAGTGATAGAATATTGACATTGAAAATTTGTTTGGTTTTATAGTAGGCTAAGAATTTTTCAATATATCCTCGTAGTACTGAAGTTCACTCTGTATAAAACGTCAATGCAGAACAATGTCCAATATTCTTGAGATACTTCAGTATACGAAGTTTCTCAGGAGCGAATCTTCGGCGCAATCTATTGAAATTATAATTAGATTCCTGAAAGCGATAATTTTCGTACGAGAACGATTGGTGGGTATACCCGATTCGAGTTAATGAGACGAGATTTTCAATTTAGCACCATTTATTGAATGTGCAATCGATAAGGATCAGCCAACTGCCCTGGCAAATTGAAAACGACTTTGTCGGCGTTTGTATCCAATAAATTGTCGGAACCTCATTAATTGAATTTGAAAATCAGGATGCAATAGGTCAATGCGATCGTCATCTATTAGATACGATAGTATGATGCATAGCTCATCAATCTATTCTGAGCACACTCTGACAAGCTCTTAAATGAGTTTCTGAGGAGTCCCACGGAGATATAGGAGAGTTGAGACATATCAATATAATGTGTTGACGTGGAATTATTGATAACGGACAATTTATCGAAGGATTCATTGGGCTTTTTTCATCTTTCTGGATTATTCAATCTAAAGTTTCGGCAAGCATTCGCCTGCCGTCTCTCAGGGAGTGTCTCTTTTTCTCATTCACTTCATTCGAAAATGATGTCAGGTTTGACAGGCCAATTTATCGATTCAACAATGAACCGAAATTTTGTCCAATAACTTCGAGTCTTCAGCATATGTGATAATTATTTTGTATTTCTCCGTGACATTAAAGTCTTTCAGTGCTTCTCTGCAAGTTTTCTCGGATTACAAATTGAACAGGAGTGCCAGTCGAGCACAACCCTTTCTGACTCCTCTAGGGATTTGAACTTCTCCGATTCCCTATTCTGTTCTGACATTTGCTTTTTGGCACCAATGAAAACATATAATGATATTGATTTCTTTATTATCTAGAACTTTTGTCTTCAGACATTCTGATAGTTTTGAGAGTTGCACTTTCTGGAATGTTTTTACTGGAGTCAATGAAGCGGTTGTGAACATATTTCGCGTAACAAGATGATAAGACACACCAAATCGCATCTACCCAAGTCCTGAAGCCAATTGTTCATTTTCCACATCTGCTTTAAGTAGAGTTTTTGTACGCATATAAGACGTTTACGTATGGAGAACGGAAACTCTTTTATTTCAAATGAGACAACCTATTTATTATAACTTTTTTCGCTTCTCTATCCTCATCTGAGTATTTTTCTCTATTACTTCCCTACAGCTATTATTGATACTTTTGGAGATATTGATGGTTTTCTTCAAAAAATGTCATATTTTAGGAGGCTGAAATTTTGAAAGTAGGTGAGGATAAGTTTGTGATATATAAGGGTGTTCCAAAAATCTTCGTCTTGTCACTTGATGCAAAAATGGCAAAAAAAATTTCAAATGGAACACCTTACCTTTCATCTGATACTTTTAGAGAAAATCAAAATACGTATTCAATGATGTAACAAAAACCTCATAGTTCCGAAAATGATACATCATTGGATGCGTATTTTGATTTTCTCTGAAAATTCAATACAAAAAGTAGGGTGTTCCATTTAATTAATTTTTTGCCGTTTTTATTGAGTGAAAAAAAAGGAGGCTTTTGGAACACCCTGTTGATCACAAACCAAGTTTTTTCTACACGAAATTGATCCCCAGAATCTGAGTGATCTATTTTCGAAATTTTAGCTTCCTAAAATATAGAATGCCTTATTTATTGGATCCATGTTTTTTTGCAATTTTTTGTGGAAAACCGTTAATATCTAAGAAAGTACCAGGAATATGGATAGAAAAGTACTAGAGAAAAAATTCTCCAATGGATAGAGAAGCGAAAAAAGTTATTATAAATTTGGTGTCCCATTTGAAATAAAGAAGTTTGTAGTATTTTTTCGTATAAGCGGCAACGTCGCAACATTGAAAGTAATTCAGTCAGATAGATCAGAAGCGTAAACCCTAGTGCCAACATCGCACTTCCGAGGTTTCTTACTTTTGAGATCAGAGTGAACGAAGAATGTAGGTATGTTTTGTAGATTTCGCTGAAGAATTTAATCCGGGTGTTGCTTTCAACAATTAATCATTCAAAATCGGTGATGTTCCAACCTTTAAGTTTTTGATGGCATTTTCTGTTTTGGTTCTTACAGAAATCAATATTTCCGTCCTTTTGGATATCAGACATATACATATTTATTATTTATTGATAGGTACAGAACTCAGAGGGATTTTACCTTCAAATATCCTTCGTTGGTCCATAACTATTTCCTATAAGCTTCTTTTTGAGAATTATTTTCTGTGCTGTCACTATATTTTGTGTTTAATTGATGAACATATAGTTCTTCTGCATCTTCCATTACTGTTGATTTTCCTTATCTTTATGGCTTATCTGATCTGTTTAGCGTAGAACTTATTTTTTATTAGATCATTTTTTAGCGCAGTTTTACTTTTAACACAGTATTTTATACGATAGGTATACGTTGTAACTGTGCACTATGTAGTCTTCCACACTTTTTCAGCTGTTTTGATTCTCTAAAGAGCACTAAAACATTATACGGAAGGTACTTCGGCATCCGGATATGTTCCACTTCTATTACACTAGTTCTGTATTTTTTCACAATGAGAATGAAATTTGACTCTTTACAGGCTACTCATAGGTTAGTTGGCGATTTCCAAGTAGGTGGACTTTTGGATCAGTAACAAGATTTCCGATCATCCTATTCATTGACACTATAACATTTTCGCATTTTTATTTTTTATGACCATAGAAAAGCAACTCAACTATAATCCAATAACTTTACTTGGCACGGTTATACAGGGTGAGAAATGAATATTCTATATATTACTTATCACAACATCCTCGATTTATTCAGCAATACTTTGTTCGGAGATACTTTGTTTTTTCATCAGCCAATTATAGTACATATAGAAAAATTGAAGAAGAAAAAAATAACAGAATGATTGAACTAGAAGAACAATGAAAAAAAGAAAAGAATACCTTTGCAACTGTTGTGCATCTCTTTCGAGTACTTGCAAAATGGAAGATTTCTAATTTGAATTAGGAGAATTTCTTTCATGGAAGTTGGCGGACACCAATTTGAGCAATTATTGTTTTTTTTTTAGTTTTCTTCTAGTTCAACCATTCTGTTATTATTTCTGCTTCTATTTTCCTATTCATTGGAAAATTGAACAAAAATTAAATTTTTGTTCAATAAATTATTTGTATCTAACTTTAGATTTGATCTGAATTCTCAACTCAAACTAATAATAGTCAGGGGGTTGTTGAAAAAACATGTTTAACATAATTCAACATTAATCGGTATTATCATTCTTGCTTTTCTTGAAAATTTTAAATTTTAATATAATAAATAGATCAATCAAGTTTCATTCAAGATATTCGGGATTTGAAAAAGTAATTAATTTTATTGTTCTGCAGGTGAATAAATGAAAGCTTCCGTAATTAGTTTCATTTTGCACAATACGAGTGAAATGTCAATCAATAAAAAATATAATGCTTGTTATTTATACTCCATTCACTTTTATAAAAGCACTCGGTGTGCCATGAAATAATTTTCTTAAGTTTTTGTAACTAGAACGGAGTAAGGTTGGCGCATAGACATAGAGACATGGACTGAGCAATGCCAGCATGAAATTGGCTATTTATTAGAAAGAGAGAAAAGCTCGTCGGGACATTACCTTTCTCTTTTTTGTTCACATAGAGGTGAGTGTAGACCAATCAAAATTCTAGAAAAAGACAACTGCATTCCCGACGTGTTTTTCTCTCTGTCACTTTTTTTGACCGTATTTCATGCATAGATATAAAGGGAAGGCACAGTCCATGTCTCTATGTCTATGGGTTGGCGGCACTCATGAAATGTCGTTAATGTCATAACGACGTTGCCACAACCAATATTAATTAATATTAAAACAAATAGTAACAATGTAAAATATATCAGAAAGTATCGAACATTTCAATGTAAATTTTTATTATGTTTCATCTGAATCTGAAGGACTTTATTTTAACTGAATGTTTCCACAATCAGAAAGATTGTGAATGTATAGGACGACAAAAAGTATTTCTTTATATTGAGAGACCCAAAAAGGTGAAGGCATTTGAGGGCAAAAAATAATTTGAAATAGAACGGGGCACGGACATCACTTTCCAAAATTTTAAAATCAATGGGTTATACATAAATACAAGAGGGTGAACGAACGCAAAATCCTGTGAAAACAAAGCATGTGAGATAAGATGAGGGATACCTAACAAAAATAAAAATCGCTTTTGTGGGAGAACTGTGTTGATCAGTGTTATTTATGCAGGTTTCTAAACCCATTTGAATTTTTGCAATATAAATTTTTGGATGAAAATATCAGATTTGTGTTCCTTGACCATTTACCAAAATGGTATTTCTGTTCGTCGATGGACACATGAATTTGATATAAGGAGCAATCCATCCAAAATTAAGGTCTGAAGGTAAACGCAAAGTTCTGTTTTCTCAACATCTTAAACTCGAAATGAATTATTATACAGAAACATTGTCATTCAATTTGCCCAAAAACAATCTATCAAATACTCAAAGGCAGAGTGTTTGAAATTTTTCTACGAACCGCGAAAGGGTAAACCATACAATAATGGAAGAATTTTCTGGGTGAAAACGCTTTTTATTGACAATCTCATTCTCTTCTCATTCAACTTGAATTGTTTTGAAATAAAGTCATTTATTTATTTATATAAAGGTTGGTTTTCTGTCAGAGTAAATGAGTGCCCCGAATAGGTTGGGCTCAGTCTGCCTAGGTTATAACGGTTCAAATGGTTATTATACTAATAATACTGCAACATCCAAATAATATGAAACTTCTTCGATAGATCAGGCCATAATATTGTATGATCATCTGCCTGACACTGTTAAGTTGCTGAATAAAATACAATTATAAAAATCAATCAAATTTATCTTGCATAAAATTTCTAATATGAACTTTTTTTTGCAGGTATTCCAAAATCCAAATGCTGAGATCTTTGCCGAAGCTGAAAAGTGAGAAATGCATGGCTTTAAACACCATAGATGTAATTCGCGCCTCACAAAATAAGTATAAAAAAAGTCAATTTAATAATGCAACGCTATCGCCAACTGAAGCAGAAGCACGACAACAATAGTTCTGAACTTATCGCTAGGTTCGGCAGTCGTGTGGGACTGAACAAAATGGAGAGTAATGAACACGAATGGGCATATTCCTGCCCCCAACTCTGGAGAGTTTATTAAAACTTATTTCATGTTCCAAATGCATAAAACGGTGTTAGAAAACCTGTAGGTCCAGAAAAGCTTTGACTGTGGTGGTACCTGGTGATTATTTGCCAGTTCCATTCATCACATAATAGCGATGAATGGTCAAGTTTCCTAAAACTCCAAAATCGAATTTAACCCTTTTCCATTAGTTATCCAACACGTAAAAGATTCACTTCAAAGTTTAGAAATTTCAGAAATATACTCTTCGAAACTTAGTAAATATTCGAGAATGTAAAAGCTTTGTGACGTAGAATGCCTTCACTACAGTCTAGTAATCTAAAACCCATAGACAAAGAGACATGGACTGAGCAATGCCAGAATGAAATTGGCTATTTTATGGAAAGAGAGAAGGATCGTCAGGCCATTACCTGTCTCTTTTGTTTTCACTCATAAAGTGAAGAAGAGTTCTAGAAAAAGATAATTGCATGCCTTATGTTCAGTTTCTCTCTGTTAGTTTTTTTGACCGTATTTCATGCATATGTAGAAAGGGAAAGCACAGTCCATGTCTCTATGTCTATGTTAAAACCGATGACATTTCGTGTCATTGTTTGTTTTTCTTGTCAAATGTGATAATCCAACTTGATATTTTTATTAGTGATCAGAAAACTTTCATGACCATTATTGACTCTATGGGCGTTGCCGGATTGTAAAAATGACGTAGAATGTTCATAACAGAGCTCTTCTGAAATCAGAATTTCGGTATGTGAACACTGACAAAATGCCATTTGTTAAAATTCTAAAAAAAATTTATTTCGATATATCTGAGTTATACGGATTTTAATGACATATTTTTTGAAATTTAGCAAAATAGCCTATTTGAAAAGTACCACTCTTATTACTTCCAGCCCAAATTCAGAAAAAATGCAAAAAGAGATGATGATTGATCTTTTTTATTACTACTTTCGAAAAATAAAAAATAGGATAGAATAGTCAAAATAGCAAGAGTTGCAATGAAACATGAAAATAATGAAAAATAATTGATTATAAAAAGATTATGATATACATACATTATATTTATACTTAATTTTGTAGACAAAAATATGTATTTTCGAATTAGGTTCTTAGGTTTTGGAAAATTTCGACTGCAATTTCTCGGCATGCTGTGTAGTCTTCCACAACCGACTTTGAGTGTTCCCAAAGGAAAAAAATCTGAAGGTGTCACGTCTGGGGAGCGTCTTACCTATTCATTTCCAACAAATAGTGTTAGACAACAAATTTGAAAGAATATTTATTATTATAATTATACTTCCAAACGCAAATAATTGGAAAAAATTACTCGGCCGATTCTAGAGTTTGTGTTATAATTATTATTATTGGATTTAAATATTCTGCTTTCACGAAACCACGAGATTACGAGACTCTCGCACGGGACATCAATAAAGTGACGTTTCGTTGGTCTCGTGGGCATCACTAAGAATATACCAAAATTTCTATTTGTCGACTACCATTTTCAACACCTTATAATTTACAACTAAAAGGATGAAAGAAAAAATAGCAAGAGAATTGGTTTAGTGTCAAATGTCACCTTTCCAACGAGCACAGTCTTCAAGTTTCATTATTTCGGTTGACATAGCCAGAAAACCTACGAAACTTGAGGTCTCCTCAGGAAAGCATTGTCATTCCATCCACACTTACCCAAAATATTAAAACGCAGCCCTGATATACGTCAGAAATAAATCCTGAGTAAATTTTGAGAGGGAAATGAGTTTTCATTACACCTCCATAAATGACTATGAGAAAAATTTGTTACCAGAAGTTCAGCATGGTAATTTTGCACTTGACAGTCTCCAAGATGATAAAATGAATCTTATGGTTACGGGTGTACCTACCTAAAAAGGTAGTCATTCTTTTGAGACAATTGATATTTTCAAACATTTGGATAGCTCTATTTTCATTTGGAGAGGGATGCGTTTATATTAACATTTGAATTATGAGAATTTCGAACAATGTTATATTTTAATTGAAGGTTATGCAAAAAAATTCACAAATTTTCAACACTTGATTCGTCCTCGAAAATCGTTTCTTGGTCAAAAATGATTTTTCAAATGGGATCATTTACTTTTATAGCAGAAATGAACAGAGCGCTCAGACATACCTACAAATATTTATGTATTTTTTTCTTTGTTGTGCAATATTGACTTTCACTACGACCTTGACCTTCGAGAACATTTTAAGGTCAAGTGTGAATTTTCCAAGAAGGGCCTCATGGTTTTCATGGCAGCATTCGTTTCTGCTAAAAAATGTGCATGACGTTCTGATATGACTTTACGGAAAAAAATTAGTTTCTGATATAATGAGGGTACTGCCAATTTCTTGTAGTTTGACCTTGCCTAAGTCGAAGAATGGATCGTATCAAACATTTCTCCCTTCTCATTTCTGACATAAAAAGTACAAGTCTATAATGAAACATCACATTTTGCTTTGAAATGACCTTAAAGTTCGGAGTCGTGGTTGAAAATTTAATGTTGTCAACGGATAGCAGTTAGGTACTTTTGTATGGGAAAATTTTTCTCTCAAATATTAAATTCATAATTTAACTAAAAACAGAATTATATGATTTCCACTTACATGACACGAAAAGTGTTTCGCCTTCACCCACCTGAAGATGCTACTGTGATAGCGGAACACTTGTTGTGGTTAGACAACTGATGGTAATGAAATATCATACAGGCTGTCCCAAAACTAGTGAATCAAACGTCACACCACGATAGAGTTTCCGATTTTCGAACTATTTTTTTCAATCACAGGGCCAGTTTGTGACAAAGGATAGCGATTTTTCCTCATATTAATCCTAGATTATTATTTTATCAAACTTAATTACAATTATTCCAAGTAGTTAATCGAAAATCTAAGTAAATGTAAATTAAAACAATTGTTTTTTCTACATAATTTTTATTACTCAGAATAAACCCTCTCTATAGGGGTGATAATATGGGCAAAAAACGCTGTCATTAATCACAAATTGGCCCTGTGATTAGAAAAATAGACCGAAAATCGACAATTTCAGGTTAGGATTTTTTGGAAACGGTACATTTTCGCTCAATTAATGTTGGTGTCATTCGATAGTAGTTGATCTACTCTATCGTGGTGTGACGTTTGATTCACGAGTTTTGGGACACCCTGTATATCTACATATTTCTGTTTTTCGTAATTTTCCCTCAATACATATTTCGAAATGAAATAAATTTCGTTTCAAGAATGATTAAAATGACTAAAGCCCAGTTGCAGAAACGCCTATTAAGAATTAATGCCCCATTAACTCCTTTGTGAAGAATATAGTGGAGGATTATAATTTTAATGAAGCATCAAATTTTAACGGTCCTTCCTCCTTCTGGGCGTTAGTTCCGGTTTATTCACCTATCGTTAAGTCTATTGATCGGTCCTGATCGGCCCTTATCCTACAGAATCAGAAACTCCTCGGTATCTCTTCAGTACCTTGGAAAAGGATCAATGGTTATGATCATTAAATTCAACAAACGAAAGTTAACGAACGTGGTCCTGACGATGAAAAATTGGCTAGTTCGATTCAGATCGTAACAATTGTTGATACTCATATTAGCGGTAGGTATGCATCTGAATTGATTCTTATCATTGATTTATTGCCTCCAGTTGAGGCGTTATCATTCTTCATTATTTTACCGCTGGCATCAATTCTGCCTCAAACGTGCCCCCACCTCATCGATTCTTACACGCATGTTGTCTGCAATAAGCAGGCCAACCTACTGAACTAGAGGAAATATGGGACATATACCATTGTCTCCGTCTGGGTTCCGATCTGGAGGAGAATGAACCGAATCTCCTTTCATACTGGATGGCGCTCGAGTGCCACTCTATAATACTCAGAAGCTACCATCAGTATTTAATTAGGTTCCGTCAATTCCAAAGGTTTCCCATCGTTGTGTTGTTCTGACGAGGTGAAATGATACCGAAATCATGATCAGCCTATTTTTTTCGGTGGAACGTTTTTGCTTTCGTTGTCCTGAAGATGACAAATTATCTAGTTCGATTCAAATCGTAACACTGATATTTATATCAGCGGGTGGTATACATCTGAATTAATTCTTATCATTGATTCATTGCCTCCAGTTAAGGCGTTAATATTCTTCATTATTATGAATAAACGGGTCTCAGATATGACATTACTCCATATTTGTTCATGTTTCATGGCTCCAGCAATAGTAGGAAGGCCAAGAAAAATATTTTCATTCTATGACTACAATTCATTTTGTTTTTGAATAATGCCAGGTAGAAGCCTTGTTATTGTATTAATCTAATGCAGTTCTTTATGAACAAGTATCATTTAATTCCGAAAGTAACAGTTACTCTATGTTCTATACCTTTCCAACTTCAAATTAAGACTAATCACATTCGAATTGGGATTAAACAAATTTAAAATGAGAATTAACAACTCCGAAATGGTAAACACAATCGAATTGGGAATAGACACATTCGCTATGGGACTAATAGAGTAAGATCCCAGAGCGATCAGACATAACTTATTTTCACACAGATGAAACTTTAAGATCTCAGTACAGTATCATGTGCTTTGAATACCTGCGAACTTGTGGAGCTTGCCTAGTGACAAGTGCTCAGATACCAGGTCACAAAGGTAACTAAAAATAAATAACTTGTTTTCACATGGCTGATTTTTATATATATTTTGGAGAATATTATTCTGAAGTTATATTATAAGTGACAGCTTTGAGTATTCAATTAATACTCAAGGGTGACAGACAGTTTCCATGGGCCAAAACTCTTGCCAGACGTTTTGAAGCTGCACAAAAAATACGAACTTTACTTATTTCCACATGTCTGATACTGAAATATGTCATTGAAGTAACCATAAAAAAGTTTCATCATTCAGACGAATAGTAGTGACCAAACATCCCCTTAACATGAAAATTATTTCGCCGGAAGTGTGAGCGCGAGAGCACTATGCATGCCTTTCAGAGTCAGTGAGACTATGGTAACTCGGTTCTCTTTCACAATCAAAGTCATTTTCAGATTCATTTCATATTTCAAGAGAATTGTGCAGAGGTAATGAAGGATCCAGAATTGTGCAGAGGTAATGAAGGATCCAAATAAGGAAAAAATTAATTTTACAACTCAAAGTTGTATGTAAACTTAATCAAACGCTATTTTATGAACAACGCAATTGAAACATTTTGGAAACAATACGAAACAATCAAAATAATCTACCTTTATTATTTATCATTTCCCAATATGAGATTGTTAAGTCCCATTTTGAATGTGTTTATTCCCAAATTGGATTGTGTTTACCATTTTGAAGTTGCTTATTCTCATTTCGAATGTTTAATCCCAATTTGAATGTGATTAGTCTCAGTTTGAAGTTGAAAAGGTATGATTATTGTATTCCCAATTTTTATTGAAACTGCGTGGAAATCGTGTAATTCAGTTTCTAGTTTAATCAAGCATTTTCATCGAGTATCGAAGTATCGGTCACATAAATTCAATACCGTGAAAATTATGGAAATCTCCGAGTGAGAATATTTCGAACCCACTGCACTATGTTACATTATGTATTATCTCGCTTTATAATCGCGGACTCGAAACTCGTTCATTTCATGAAACTTTCCATATATGTAATCAAGATCATAGTGACAGTTTGAATAAGAGTAATCCGAAATTCTTGATCCGTGAGTGGAATTTGCGGTATTCTTCATATGTAGAAAGACATAGAGTTCATCTACGTTTTAATCTTTATTAAATACTCATTTACTGTGTATAAATATAATCGTCGGTTGGAATTACTATCACGTTCAGCTAACAACTTCTCATCATTCCGAAGGACTGGGATGGAAATGAGATAGAGGAAAGATTTCAGACGCTCTTGTGCATCATTACAATATCTCTACCGCGAAAATACAGATTTTAATCGCTTGAATTGTCTGAGACAAAGCCCTCTGGTTATTAAATGAAACTGTTGTATTTCTACACTGCGAAAAATCTCGAATCATTCCCGTTCAGGAAATGGAATCCCGATTTTTCGGTTGAATTGCTCCAGAGCTATTGTTCCAGAATATCGAAAGAGCAGCCATATTTGTTTCGGGATAATGGTCTTCGGCGTTGCGATAAGACCCCGCAATATATTTGAATGCATTTCCACATCCAGGTGTCGATTTTGGGAATGAAAGAGATAACAGAAGTATTCCGTGGGTGATGAATAAATTTCATTGTTTCAGTGCGAGAGTTTGTGGGCACGGTGTTGTCAAATAAATAAATAACTGAATAAATAAAATGTGAGTTTTTTTGATACAAAATTTAACTGCTCAAAGTGTTTAGGTAAATCTTGTCACCGAAGATCCCCTTCATAAAACAGTGAAGATGGGGGAGCTACCGTCCCTTAAAGTCTGATCAATGAGACATCGAAACTATACATATTTTGACGAGTGCAAACAATTTTCGATTGTAAAGCATGAATAAAGATTATGATTATGATATGATTATGATTATACAGGGCGAGTCCGAAAATGGGTCTTTGACTTGTATACTCGCTTGTTTATACAGGATGAATCAAAACTCGAGGCGAAAAATTAAGGGACATATAGAGACTGATATTCTTGATTAAACGTGAAAAAAATTTTTGGTCGATGAGGCTTCGTTTCCGAGTTTTTGGACATTAATATTTCTGTATGCAACCAATTAAATTTCAGAAATTACAGTAAGCCTACAAATAAATGAGATGAATGTCACCTGGTGAGAGAACACTTATTGTTTGCCAATTTAATAATTGCTTTGCTGGTTTAGTCCTTCTGTTAAATATGCAGTTTTCCAACGAAGAATGTGCAGATATTATTTTTGTGTACGGTTTTTGTGATGGCAACTCATTGAAAGCTTGTCGGGAGAACAACATGAGATTTCATAATAGACGACAACCATCTCGCCGATTGTTTTCTGACGCTTATCAAAGGTGATATAGCCAGCGAGATCACCTGATTTGAATCCCTTGGGTTATTTTGTATGGGGACATTTGAAACAACATGTTTACGCAGTCGAAATTAATGATAAATACCAATTAATGGAACGAATTATTATTAATGCAGTCGAATTAACTCAGAATAGGCAAAACATGCAATTAGTGGACAATTCCCTTATTCTGCGTTGGTTGCGTTCACAAACTTACTCAGAGCAAGCTCTGAGTAAGCTCTGATGACCCGAAGCGTTCACAAACGTACTTTTAGTTCCTCAGAGTATGCTCTCTGAGCATGACCATACTCATACTCTACTCTCGGAGTAAGTTTATGAACACACCCGTTGCCAAGCATGTATCGATGCTAATGGTGGCATTTTTGAACATTCGATTTGATTTTTTCTTAATTTTAATCAGCTATTAAAGTTTAAAATTGATGACATGTAGAAATTTTGAACACTTATATCTCGGAAAAAAGGCAATAACCAAAAATTTTATTGAATAGCAGCCTGTATACGTTCATCAATTTTTGGCCTCGAGTTCTGAATCACCCAGTATATATATACGAGTATATCTCAGCAGAAGAGTTGAAAAAACTCTTTTTCTCTCTATTATTTTTTTTTTCAATTTGGTTGGGTTGAAAAGATACAGGCTGTTGAAAATCCATAAAAAAATTTGATTCTCAAGTTATATCGCATGATAGTTATTTATGTATCAAGGACGAAAAACTGTCTATTACAGTGGGGCACACAAATTGATAGCCGATCATATTGACAGTTTTTTGCCGAGGTGTTTATTATTATCAAATACTGTTATTCTTTCATAAGTTACACAGGGTGAATACTTATCATTCGATTTATTATTATTATTGTATTTTTTTTCTTTGTATTTTTTCTTTTTCGTAGAATTATGATGTTTTGCGTTGTATCTGAAGTTTGTATTTGAAAATTTTATTCCTCAATTGCGATCCTATATGGCATCCCGAAAATGCAAAACTCGAAATAATGCTACAAATATGTTCAAGATACATATATTGAACTATGAAGTTCCACTCAGTTTATTGATTACCCTGTATGACGGTACTAAGCAGATATTTAGAATTTTTATTTTGAATTAATTCTTTTTGGTAACGAAACCGAAAAAAAAATCATAATGTCCACGTACAGGGTGATCCAATATTCACTAAAACAAGAAAAGTCTAAAATTTTCCCAGTGCGGATGTGATTTATTCAGTTTCAGAAATACTGAAGAAAGGCTATAGTAAAGGGTGACAAAACTACAAAATTTTAAATCATTCGATCGATTAGTTCAAGAGTTATCGAACTATGAAATTTCACTTATAAGATGGACATCACCCTGTATATCCCAAACGAAGGCACTCAGGTGATTAAAACCTCTTAACACGTTGACGGACAGTTGCGTCTATAGCCGTCAAGTTCAAGTTCACTATGTGACATGACGACAATAGCCGTCCAATACGAAACGGTCGTTTTTAGACACTGCGGCTGTAGCAGCACAAATGTGCATTTACCAGCGTACAAGTAGAAGCCTAGTGTCATGTTTTCGAAAAAAAATTTAGTATGCAAGGTTAACACATTGAGTATGCACGTGGTTGTCAACATATATTGTCAATTTTCGAATTTCACTTGTTTCTACTGTCCGTCAACGTGTTAATACGAGTCCAGCCTGATGACAATAATTCATGGTATCCGTTTGTCGCATTCTTCCCGGGACATCCTATATAAAAGCTTATTGGCTTAAAAGAAATATCTAATGCTTGAAAAAATTTCAGTGTCACGTTTCCAGAGATGTCTTAGTTCATTATGACAAGTTAAAATGGCTATATCTTTTAATCAAGAAAGAATCTGAAGATAATTCAAGGGAAGAAGAGTAACCTTCAATGTTAAAATATATGAAGGTACAAGTCTAACACTTATCCTATATTCAATATTAATTTTGTTTTGATACATTTTAATTTTTATTAATCTGCTGCTGCAGTTAGATATGTTTAAATATGGAATTCGAATGGTTGGTTCAAGCGACATATGGCCGTTTCTTCGAATGAATCCTGTGTAGAAACTTCACAGAAAAATATTCATCACATTTCCCCTGGAACAATTTTCCTGAATTACTCGGATAGACAAGGTTGTTTCTGGAAGAAGCTCTTCATCATCATGAACTGAATTTTCGAGACTAACATGAAAATATTGTCGAAATCTAAACGGGCATCCTTTCGATTCAAGGGCGCATCCAAGGGTGCCCCCCCCCCCTCCCCCAAATAATTTTCCTCAATAAATCTAGGTAGCTTTCGCTCATTATCTTATACACAGTTTAGGTCAATCACCTAAAACTAGCCAAGTACCAACCCAAACTAAGGCTCTGGATGCCCACTGTCCCTTAGAACATAGATACATGGAATGGAAAATAAACATTCCAAAGACTGGATTGAGATAGTTGCTTAGTGTCGCCAATCACAATTGAGACAGTTAACTCGGACATCATTGTCACATCAATTTTCAGTATGAATATATAGGAGGTATGTAAATTTTTCAATTTAACGCCACTACCTCAAGGCGCCTACAGAATACTCTGACGTGACGCGGAATCACGTCATAATGCGCTTGATTAAAAAATCCAACATACGATTATGCGAGAGAGCGTTAAAATGTTTCTGACTTGACGTGGGAATGCATTGTCAGAACAATTTGAACGCTGAACGCTCTCTCGCAAAATCGTATGTTGGATTTTTGAATCATGCGCATTATGACGTGGTCCCACGTCACGTCAGAGTAATCTGTAGGAACCTTTAGGCCAGGCGCAAATAGAAACGTAGGTTGGTGAGGTGACGCAGTTTTTTCCTGCGCTTCACGTACAATCTGACAAGTCACTGTCACGCTTTATTTGCGCGGTCTTGTTCTTTTCTATATTTTACAAAAACTCACGCTGCGTCACCTCACTAACCTGCGTTTCTATTTGCGCTTGGCCTTAGTGTCGCGCTAGACAGAGAAACATCGAATGTGTGTACTACGAACAATTTATTCGTAGCACTAAATGTCCATTCCATGTATCTTTGTTATAAGCACTGCCCCGATTTTATGCTTTTATCATCGGTTTCCGATTATATAGACCTCACTCCGCAAAGGGTCTCATTCAGATCTCTTTCATCTTAGATTTTTTCAACTTCGTTATCTAAACAATATTGTATAAGTGATTTCTGGTAAAATAGTTCATTTTGACGAATTCTACTTTTTGTTAAAAACGACTCACTTCTAAAGACACCGTGTATAAGGTTAATCTTGGACGTCAGGTCATAAGGGTGTTTGAAACGTAGCCGAAGGCGGTCAATGAAACACAAAATATGAATAATTTGTTGGTTGCGTGGGTCGACAAGTAATAAAATTTACCGACTCGATAAACGTCCATTTTTTCGATTATTTAAGGAGTTAAGTTTAGTCTATAAAAGTTTCCAATGATCAGTATTTTACAATCGACACAAACGTTACTTCCTCGTTCAATATCGTCTTCTTCTGCAAGGCATGTAACTTGGTCCATGTCGTAGGTATGCTGTCGTCTTAACTGGGATTATCGACGTATTGGTAAATTTTATTAAATTTGGACTGTTTTATTTAATCACTTTTCATTACTATCAACAATAAAAAAATGACAATGTCAGTGATATATGTAAGGAAGAAGATGTAACATGGAATATGTAGATTGAATAAACAACCTAAAGAGTTACCGTCAAACGGGGTGAAGTGGATATAGCGGGGTAAAGTGGATCACTCATAGACAAGACCCTAAATTGCCGCGAAAAAACTCTGTGTCTACTGTTACCTCCTAAGATTGCTAACCCGTGCCTTAGATACAATTCTGGATGGTTAGTTTTCTCACAAAAAAAAGTTTTGTAGTCTTTCGAATGAACAGTTTTTCAATTGCTCAACTTCAATTATATATTTGGCAATAAATACGATAGTTATTCTCACCTAAACTTCTACAAGTTACCTATAATTTAGTTGGAATGATATTCCCCATTTTGAAATCAAATGTACCACCATAGTTCTTTAGGAAAAAAAAAATTGGGACATCACCCAAAAGTGAGGGGTGAAGTCGATCACCAATGATTTAGTCATGTTTGACCATGTTGCGTATAGGCCCATGTCGCAAAAATACCCTTTCAGTATATCCGCATGCAGAGGATATAGCTCTTGTGAAAAGGCACCAAATAATTCGCAAAATCCACCTGAAGTTCCACGTTGCCGGCACATCATTACTCTGGAAGCCTAGGAAGAGAGAATTGAATCTCTACCTATATGAAGACTAGAGTATAGAGTACATTCATATACCTTCATTCAGTGTCGCAGCCAATATTTTGTTTGGGGGGGGGCTTCACACCGAACGATCGTGCAAAGTTTGTACTAAAAAAAATTTGAATTGTTGGTATCTTTGGGGAGGAGTTGCCCACTCCCCTAGCTGCGCCAGTGCCTTAATTCGAAAGACTGTTTTTATGTTCGCTAGAAATTTATTTTCGTTGTTTATTGTATTTTGTTTCGAAACAGAACATGTTTAGTTTTACACAGAAAGAATAAAGATTTTTTTATTTTTTCAATGGTTCTAGTTCTGATTTCACAGCACCTGTTGGTCTTAGCTTAGGACTCAAAATAGATTTTTTTCATTTCATCTAATCCACTTCCACCCTCGTATAGTTAAAGTGAATATCCATTGATTTTTAAAATGTGATCCACTTTACCCCAAAGAGCGGGGTGAAGTGGATCGCACTTCAACCAAAAAAATTTCAAAAACTGTGCAGCCAAAAATTTTGGTAAATAGGCCAATCGGAAGCAAAAGGATCATAGAATGTATATTATGAACGCCAGCCCGTTCGCACTGATACTTTGAATCTTATTCCTAAAAAACCTCGCATGGAAAGCCAGCATTCAACAATATTCGTAATTGTGTCCGCTGATAGTTTGTTATTATATGTTGGCGTTTCCCAACTCATTTGAATATTTTTATTCAATATTATAGTTTTTTGTTCAGTTACAATACCGCTTACAATCGAATATTCAATGAAAATATACCTGAATACGTTCCAGCATAGTCCATTTATAATTGATTTGTTGATTATCAGGTTTCTGTTAAGTGCCATGAATGAATTAAGGGAATTGAAGGTGTAAGAGTAGGTTAATTCACCTCCTATTCTTCGAAACTAATTTGCTATTACCGGCTATAAGGATAAAATACATATGTTCATAAAGATTGACTAAAGGTTCATTTCATCGTGGAAAATAGTGAAAACTCCACAAGAAAGTCGTATTCGAAGATCCAAATTATGAAGCGTATCGCTTGTTCGGAAGTCCCAATAGGGGTTTAGATCACCCATTGACAACTTTATCGCACTACATTTGAATAATATTTGGATCAATAAGAAGCATAAAAAATATTGTGAATCTATCAACGAATAATAACGTTGTATCGGTGTAAATTTCAACGGAAAAAAAAATGCGAACGAAAGTGAGATTCTGTATTGAGCCATCACCAAATATCTATATTGGAATGAGTTAAACGCTAAGAGGATTTACGAACATAGGCGATCAACGTCCTTTGTATGCGACCCTGAAGTATTGGATTGCAGGCTTCAAAAGAAATAAAATTTCCATTTAAAATGAAGACTGATCCAGGCCAGTTCCTATGTCAGTTCCCGAAAATGTGGATGAAGTTCACGAGATAATTGCATCAGACAGTCGAATTGGGTTGAAACGAATATTCGAGGTATTTGATACTGTGCGTTGAAAAAAATCTTTCTCAAGTAGGCTATGGAATTTAAAAGGTTGATGATGATGAAGCCTAACGTTTATTTTTACCTCGACATTTTGTGTTTATCTTTCAAATTCAATGAAATTTAAGTTAGCGTTCCAGATTATTCCGAGAATATGCCAGTAATTTTTTTCAACTGGTGTGTATTCAAATCACAAATTACGCTAAAGATGTAACTACACACAACGAATAATGCGATCTTCAGGCATAGAACGTTGGAAATTCCACAGCCTACTTGAAGAAAAATTTTTCTTGTCGCACTTCATTTGAATTTACATTATAGTTCAAGTGAATATCCAAATTATATACAAGTACATATGTATTATATGATTTCACATATTATCGAACCAAAACCAACCAGTCCGTGCTACGTAGGTCATATTATTGTCAAGAAATAACGAAATACCGTATTTGTTGACAAAGTGGAACACAAAGCGAGTTAAATTCATGTTTATAATTTGACTTAAAGAAACACCAATTTAAGATCGAGACTGGATGCTACCTCAGATATGCGAATATTTGTCTGTCGGACAAAAAGCCAAACATATTCCGGATTCCATATCAGCTACCGTTTCAGAGAACTTTTCATTTCCATTCCCTGCCAACGTCCTGGTTGAAATCTTTGGTTAATCCGATTTTTAAGTAGGTCGATAAGCTCTGTGTTTATAACTACCGACCCATTAGCTTGGTATCGATAATTTCCAAGATTTGCGAGCGTGTTGTCCTGGAGAATGTTCGTGAGTTTGCTCTCGAGAACAGCTGATTTCGGAGATTGCCAGCATGAGTTCCTACCTGGACGTTCAGTGATAACCAATCTCCTAAGTTGTGTTGATGTCTGGACCCGTATGTTAGACAGTGGACGTCATTTACTCAGAATTTTCCAAAGCATTTGACCGAGTACCATACAAGAGTCTTCTTCATTAGCTTGAACATCTTGGACTGCTTGGAGGTTTGCTGCGCTGGATAGAGGCATTCCTTACTTCGAGAAGTTTCCAGGTGCGAGTCCGTGGCTCCTTTCTGAGGTGAAATAGGTGACCAGTGGAGTTCCCCAAGGTTCGGTGCTTGGACCCCTCTTGTTCCTTTTGTACACATCAGACTTGCCTATTAACGTGCGGTCCAAGCTTTTCTTATTTGCTGATGATGCCGAAGATTTTCAACAATGCTTTACTGTTTACTGATTGCTGGGTGTGTTGGACGGATAAACCAAAACTGCCAATGCGACCAAGCGGTCTATTGTAGCACACAGGCAAGCTCGTAGAGCTAGATCTCTCCCTCCAGTCCCATCCTACTCAAAAAGGAGATGATGTCGGAGGGGGAGTGATTCTTGAGTTCCTCTAGGACCATCTTCGGAGAAACAAATACTCCAAGTCTGACCCTGTCTGCCGCCGGGCAGTCACAGAGGATCGTTTCGTCCTCTAAGGAGGGTCTGTAGAGCGGGTAATTGACAATGCTGAGTATTTTAAGATGGGTTCTGTGTCTACAATGTCCTGTGAAAACCGTCATGATAGATCTCAGATTGGTTTTAGAATATCCTAGCCAAATACTGAGGTATGGGCTGGGAGGCACTGAAATAGTCCTGTGCGAGTGACGCAGTCCAGGACGGTTGTGCCAGTGCTCCAGGACCTTTTGTCTTATCCAGCTGTTGGCTGATGTTCTGTTCCCTGATTAAGGAATTGGAAATTCCTATACTTGGTTCCGGGCTAATAAGCGCTGATGTTGCGCCTTCTCTGGCTAGAGCATCCGATACTTCGTTGCCTCTGAAGCCAGAGTGTTCAGGTACGCAAATCAGTTGCAGTCTGTTTAAACTCCCAATTTGGAGAGTTTAGATCCGCATTCAAATACCTGTGCCGAGTTGACCTACTCGTCCAATCCATGTTAAGCAAATGTTTGGCGCATAGATCAATGATTTAGATTTTTACCTGAAATGCTGTCGCCGACTTTCTCAGATTGGCACTGAGTTCAGTCAGCGGTCTACGACTGTAGACTCCGGCTCCAGATCCCTGACTGGTTCTGGAGCCATCAGTAAACCAGCAAGGTTGTAGATAGAATTCCTTGTGACGGAGCCATTCGTCTCTGCTTAGAATCAGAGAACTGAAGGCTCCATCCGTGCTGGTTCTTGTGATTATCTGATCAGTTCTCATGCCCATCACCTCGTCTGCCTCCAATTGGACAATGCTTTACACTACGGTCAAATATTGAAAAACGACAATTTGTTTCTTTGGTCCCAACAGTGGCTGCTTTCGCTCAACATTGCTAAATGCGTTGTCCACTTAGGTAAAAACAATCCGTGTCGCAGTTACTGTTCAGCGAATCAGATCCTTTCTTCGGAGAGACACGTTCATTTGGGTCTCACCATAAATGAAGATCTTTCCTGGTCGGAACATATCGCCAATGTTTCATCGAAAGCTAATCGATTAGTGTACATGTTACAGAGGTATTTTAGGGGTTGTGACCCAACAACATGTTCAACACTCATAAAGACTGTCCAGCCGATTCTGGAATATGCGGTTCCCGTGTGGGGTGTTAGTTTGGTGCGCGCCGAAGAACTTCTTGAGAAGATCCAGCGGCGGGCGACACAAATTACTAACAGACATTCTAAGTCTTAAAGACTGTCCATTTTGGATCTGTCCAGTTTTTCTGATAGGCGTAAACGTGTCGATATGATAATCACCTATAGAGCATTGAATGGCCTTTTCGGAGTGGGCCCTACTTTTATTTTCACCCTGAACAGTGATTCGCGTCTTCGTGGACATAGATTCAAGTTGAAGAAGAAAGACTTCCGTACTATATCCAGGCAACATTTTATTTCAAATAAAATTTACGATGAGTGGAATCCTCTTTCTGTTCATGTTGTGGACAATCTGTCAACTTCTTCAATGAAACGGTTTTCTTTTTTGTATTATCTTTTTCTTTCATAGTGTTACATGCTTTGGTTTTTTTCATTTCTTCGCTAAATTGTATTGATGAATTTATAGGTATCTATCTCAACTCATTTCGTCAATTAATAATAATAATATCTATATCTATACATAATAATAGACATGAAGCTGTAGCCAAGATTCTTCACCAAGAATTGGCATTAAAACACCAACTTCTAAGTGCGGAAAAGGTTCCTTATTACAATTACCATCCGGATGCTTTATTAGAAAATGAACATCACGAGCTCTACTGGGATCGCACGGTTCTCACAGACCGAAAAATAACCAAAAATAGACCAGACCTCATATTACTCAATAAGGATGAGGACAGAGCACTATTCATCGACGTGGCGATTCCAAATAATAACTATCTTCTAGTTGGGCACACCGAAAAAACTTCAAAATAGAGAGATCAAACCAGGAGACAGTGGAGGCTGAAAGATATCAAGACCATCCCTATTGTCATTTCATTTACAGGCCTGATACCGAAGAAACTACCAGAGAGTTTGAGGAAACTTCAGTTGGATTAAAATATCTATAGAGTCATGGAGAAGGCGGTACTGCTGGTAACGCCGAGAACTGTACGCAACTAAATGGGGAATGCAGAGGAAGACCGTCTGCTTCGACAGGAAGTGCGGGTGGATCAGGAATCCAATCGACAGCAAGAAGCCGAGGAGCGACTCGATCCCGACCACCACTACGAGCCCGAAAATCTGGAAAGGGCTCCAACAGAGCTTAATCCTTTTGATATCTGGATAAGTGAATTTTCCTCTGGAGAGGAGTGTGAAAGCCGCAAGGCTAAAGTCATAAAGATAATTATTGAAAAAACAGTACAACAATTATGTGCGTTAAGTTAACCCAATACTTTTTGATTTTCGAAACATTATTTCGAGCTGAGTTGTCCTAGGTTTGTGCTGCTTTGTTTTGTGAATATTACCACAAAAACTCGTCGAATTTTTGGGAAATCGCAAAACTGAAGATAGAAGTTACCCATCACTTTCGTCTAATTGTGGTAAATTTGTGTATACTTTTCAGAGAAAATCTCAAATTTTCTCTCAAATGGAAAATGAAAAAATCAGTTCACCCCATCGTAACCCTTCGAACATAACTGTCGCATTCGTAACAATCTGAAGCGTGTAACAAATAACAGTAATCAGTATTGCCAAAATTGAACTTTCAGAAAAAATTATCGTCAGCAAAAGTGCAAAACCTTTCAAGTTCAAAACAGATAGTTTTTAAAATGCAGAAATAAAATTTTAAGTTGATTCTTCGACGAAAATGAAGTTTTGAACCCATCCAGTAAAATATAATAATATAATATAATAATAATAATAAACTTTATAATAAACTTTATTCACATATTGTCTGACTCTCGTTCTTGATACTACCAATTAACTGCTGTTGATATCACAATAACCTTCTGTGTCATAATGTTAGGGACCATATCATGCAGATGAGAGATTTCATATTATTTGGGTAAGGAAAGAAAAATACCGAACTTTTTGACGTGACTGACCACTCCACAAAAAATGATTATGGAGAAAGGGAGGGGAAAGTTTTCCGAAGGGTCTTTGTGTTTTCAAGAAATTGCCTCTGAACACAATTCCCATGCAAATAATTCATGATTTAGGGTTTGAATTTTTCGGACACCCTTCACCTGATTCAGCCCTACGTTCGAATACTTGAACTGACAGGTATAAAGCTCGTTAATTTTCTTCCAATGAGGCTGTGGAGGTCCAGTTTACAGAGTGAGATGAAAAGTTTTTGAACGGTTTGGAAGAGCTGCAGGTTGATTCTAATGAATGTATTCTATTATAAGGAGAGGAAAAAAATATTCCGACTTTCAAATTTTGTTTTGCTCCTAAGAAAGAATTTTTTACATACATCCTGTTATTGTCCATTGCATGCATGGTTTTATTTTTAATATTGAAATTATCAGCATGATTAATGAAAATTCACAAAGCGTGTACCGGTAGATTCGGGTGACTTGGGACAGTCCTGTAACTTGGGACAATTACCCCCCTTGCAGATTTCTTTGTTTCTTATCATTTATGAGTAAAGGGACAAACTTATTGTGTAGCGGCTTTTCGGTTACATTAACAATTAATTACTGTTGAGTTTGCCCTGACCAGAGCGTTTGAATTGACAGGAAAAATTAACGAATTCAAGAAGGTAAAAGCGCGTTTTTTTATTGCCCTTATACTTTCTAGTCTCCTGTATATGAGTTTCACTTTGTGCATGTGCAATTTTTTTTCTGGATAAGTGGGATATTGGGATATTAGATATTTCATGAAACAAGATTGTGCACAAATACAAACGGCAACACGGATATCATTCATTTATTTTGTTGTTTCATAGGGTGACTTGGGACAATGCCGAATAGATACAAGCGGTGCATTGGCAGCAGGAAATATGGCGATTTTTCGCAGGATATTATTATTTACGTTCTTTCTACAAAGATATCACCAAAGAATGAAAGAAATCAAAGTTCCGTTGTTTTGTTTAGTTTTTTTACATTTTGGTTGCAATATATTTACTTTCGCTGTAGTAGGGGTTTATCATTTAATTTCCTTACCGAATTTCAACTATATAATCACAAATTCTGATTTTTCAAAACTATACACCGTCCCAAGTCATCAATTTTATCTAAGAGTTGAGAAATCAATGGATTTTAACTTGTCGGGGTGGGTGACTTGGGACAAGTATTATTTTATTATATATATTATTATTTTTTTGAATTTGTATCCGAACTCTGAAGCATGGTATATAGCTTAATCAATAGTCTGAGTCATTAAGCATATTCGTACCTCTTTTTTAGATAAAAATGGGTCACCGTTTGAAAATATGACTAGTTGAATTCAATAATCGTCCCAAGTCACCCGAATCTACGGTAGATCAAATAAATTTTTTTCATCAAATCCAGATGTGTGGAAAAAATAAATCAGAGATGAAACTGAATAACCCGAATAAAATTTACATAAACAGAAGCTAATCCTATCATCTGGGTTGTCAATTTAGACAATGATTTATCATTGGACGGTTTTCGAGGTCAGATATCGATTGAATTTTTGGTGAATTCAATTCGTGTTATAACACCGAGGCATGTTGCAGTTTCATCTGTTTAGATGTCTGTTTCTCTATTTCTACATCCAATTCGCGTCAATAGAAAGCAATAATAAATAGAAATAAAACTTCAGTTGAACACTTCTACGCTCCTTCGTTAAAACGTCCGAACTGACATAGTGTTGTTCTGAGATAATTGGAATTCAAGGAAATTTATTTTAGAGTTAACGTCTCCGGTTGAGAGAAAACATTTTTCTTTCGAAATAGTAATTTATCGAATTTGTTGGTTCTTTTTGATGGATATTTCCGAAGAAATTTTGAAGAAATTATACTTGGGGAAATTCTTTCTTGTATAGGATGTCCGGAAGCCACTTGAGTTGTATTAACTCATTTTTTTGGGTGAAGATATCATGCCCAAAAGGCTAACGATAGATAATACTACAGTGATGGTGAGATGAACATTTTGAGTACAACAAATCTTTTTTAAAGAACCGAAAATTGGCTCATGTCTTCCTAACCCACAAAACAATTTCCAATGACCAACAATCGAGCCAACGATTGTCTATGTCAAGGTTTTCATCATCAGATGTATCAGCGTATGAAATACATATTATCTATTTCAGAGTCACTCTGCCTTATTTCCGAGATATTTTTTACTTTTTTGAACCTTTGTATATTTTTTTATGTTTATTTATATTATTCAATTTTCTTTTCTTGAAGCAAACTATTATCTAAGCCCAGTGCAGAAAATTTGGACCACTGATTATGTCTCCCGCACTCCCTTTTAGTCTATTCAACATATGTTTTCTTGAAACTTTTACAACTCTCATTAAAAAAGCTCATCGTTTGTAAAACAATATTAATCAATGAAAGCAATAAAACTAAATAACAACACACACCTATTAAACTTTTCAGACAGTGAAACAAACAAAAATTATTCAATTTCTTATTTCTAAGCAACAAAATCACGTTCGACCCTCTCAGTCCCGAACTTTTCTGATGGCGGCCAAAATGGAGCCGCCACTACACCCTTTTCAGTTGTAATTCAGAAATAATCAATTGAAATTCAGGAAACATCAATTGTATCTCAGATTAATAAAGTTCATTTCAGAAAGCATGAATTGTAATTGAGATTAGCCAATTCAATTTCAGAAATGATCATGTGAAATTCAGTTTAGTCACATTTATTTCAGAAACCGTCAATTTTATTTCAGATTGATCATAAGTATTTCAGAAACCGTCAATTGTATTTTAGAAAATATCAATTGTATTTCAGAAAATATCAATTGTAATTCAGAAAGGAATTCATTGAATTTATGAACTTTTATTATCCTCGAAAACACTAAACTCCATGTATGTAAACAAGAAAATGCGATAATTCAAACGCCAACAGGCGTGTCGTCTATCTCAACTGCATGGAAGGTGGTAATATGCTGCGCTGCTCTTGTAGCACAATCACCCTCAAAGATTGTGTACTTAGCCTGGGCAAGAACATTCTCCAGATATGCAGATTCAGAATTTTGAGAACAGAAAGATTAGGTACCCAGAAAAAAATAAGGAAGTAGGATCACGCCAAGATTCTGCAACACCCTAAATATATATGAAAACAAGTTTTTTCAAGAATTCATTTTATACAGCGTAGCACAAGAGAGTCAAAAATAGAGGAGAGGAAATTATAATCAATCACCCTGTACCTACTGAGCTACCAAATAAATCCAGGAGACAAGTAACACAGTGTGTATCTCGAATAGGATATGTGATTAGTAGAGTACCTAAAACTGAATTAACTTAATGAATCATCTTATGTACGTATCATTCTGATATCATGAAAATGCGTATTAGATAATATGTGACTGTGACAGATTCATCTGACATAACCTTGAATAATATTCGTACTCTTTCTTACTTTCTGAATTACAAATTACGGTTTCTGAAATACAAATGATTGATTCACAATTGATGTTTTCTGAAATCAAATTGACTAATCTGAATTACATTTGTTGTTTTCGGAAATAAAAGAGATTACTCTGAATTTCAAATGACTAATCTGAAATATAATTGACGGGTTCTGAAATAAACTTGGCTAATCTGAATTTCAATTGATCATTTCTGAATTACCCCTGAAAATGGTGTAGCTGTGCCTTGTTACAAGAATGTCGCAAGCTATTTACGATACCTGTAGGGCGAAATTTGAATTGAAATATTTGAGGTGGTTCAAGTCTCCTACCTGAGCAAGTCTCCCGGACCCCCCCTACTATAGAAATTTTAATAAAACGAATGGTTGTAAGAACTGATGAGAAAATGCTGAAGTAGTGATTTGGTCATATTCACAACACCCGCTTCAAAGCCGGTTTACACGCTCAAGCCAAACTGGCTGGCAGAAGTCAGTTTGTGCAAATGCGCGGAATGAGATGTTCACGTCCTGGCTTGCATAATTGTGAGGCGGGAGACCGCGAAAATTGGAGTTAGTAGCAGAGTACCTACAACTAAAATAACGAGTAGAGGCACTTGCCCTGTTTCCATTTACAAGTTCCTTTCGCGTCCGTTGACCTTGAAAGAGGCAATTCGGGTGTAGTCATGAGCGTAGTTTATTTCGAACAGCAATATGTGGAATTTCACACTGAGGAACCCTAGAATGTTTTCCTTATTGTTTTTACCGAACTAAGTTCTTGCCCCTATCTACACTGATCAGCCCATTCAACTCAGGATAGAACCTATCCTGAGAAGTAGCGAAATTGCATCAACCAGCTATTCTTAGTTACACTTTGGACGCCGAGGAATGTATACGTATACGTATAAGTTATTTAAATTAAAAGCAGCCATTTTATGTCCAAAGAAGTGGTTTTTTTACCTCTAGGGATAGTCAAATCTAAAAAATTTGTTTTTATCCGATTCTGTCTTGACAAGAAATTGGATTTTTAGGATTCGTAGTGCTTGAAAACTTGGCCTCACATTTCTTGCCTAAATGTGTTATTAATATTTGAAAAACTAAATAACATCATTCTAGATTATTTTCTCACATTCAAACAACATAGAGAAACCGGAATTGAACAGGCAAAGTGCCTTCTAAAAGAGGAAGAAGAAGAAGAAGAAATAATAAGAATGCAGTGATTACATATTGTTAATACTTAGGAACAATTAATTCAGATTCATACCGTTCATTGATTTGAATATCAACAAATGTAACACACCAACAGCAACACAACACAAATATAATTGAGCATCTTATACATCAGATGTCCCCCCTACAAGTACTTAAAAAGAAGTTAACTGAGCGACCACTTTTCGAAATATACAGGGTGTTTCCAAATTAGACGTGAACCTTGGAGGAGGTGCTAGTATCACTCATTTGCTGTCGTTTGAGCCATATTTATTGATAACCAAAAATCAACAGTTTCCGAGATATTTGAGTTCTTGTGTTTTTAAAAAAATTTCTCAGCTTACATCATTTTTCATCAATTTTTCCACGTTGACCAAGTTTGATTCTAATTTTGGATTATTTTCAAAGAAAAAATGATATGATCCGTATGAAAAAAGCAAGACAATCCTGTATTAGATGTTGAACAAGAATTAGTATGTTTTAAAAGTTGGTATATGAAAAAAAGAAAAATCATTTTCTAATATCAATTTGCCTGCAACTTTCAAATTCCAAAATTTATGTATGAAAAAATTTATATTAGAAATTGATTTTTGTTTTCTTCATATACCAACTTTCAAATCATTCTAATTCTTTTTCAACATCTAATACAGGATAGTTTTGCTTTTTTCATACTTATCATATCTTTTTCTGATGGAAATAACCCAAAATTATAATAAAACTTGGTCAACGTAGAAAAAAAAATGACGAATAATGAAGTAATGTAAGAAATTTTTTGAAAAACACTCAAATATCTCGGAAATTGATGATTTATGGTTATCAAGAAATATGACATACAAATTACTTCAAGCCAAAATAGAACAAATGAAGTGAATGGACAAGCGACTAAAGCCAGCCGAATATGAGGTGCACTACGGGACATCATCTGGAATAATACATTTATGAATAAAAAGTCTAAAGTTAGGATATACAAAACTTGTGTTAGACCGGTATTAACATACGCTATAGAAACAAGAGCTGACAACAAAAAAACTAAAAATATCATTCGAACAACTGAAATGAAAATACTAAGAAACATCTCAGGCTACACACTAAGTGATAGGAAAAGAAACACTGACATAAGGCACGAATGTCAAGTAGAAGACACTGTCAGGTGGGGACATAAGCGGAGAAGAGCTTGGAATGATCACGTGGACAGGATGACTACGGGAAGACTAGCAAAAATCGCTAGGGATGGTATACCACGCACACGACGCCCCTTAGGAAGACCCCCAAAGAGATGGATGGATTCGTGGTCATCAATGTCTCAAGAGAACTGAGAGTTGGAAAACACAGGCCTAAGGCCTATGATATGTGGAAGAAGAAGAAGAAGAAATATGGCTCAAACGACAGCAAATGAGTGATACTAATACCTCTTCCAGGGTTCACGTCTAATTTGGGGAAACACCATGTATATTTCTTTTGGTATATATTGTAAATGATGACTCTGCATATGGGCAGAAAGACCCAGGTCGTTAGCCCTTTGAAACACTGTTTCAATAATGTTTATTACTAATACTACCTACTGTTACACACCATCAGTCAGGCTATGCTAGCAAACTCTAGGAAGTATGACTTACAATGACTTTAACAAGACAGTGGCGACAATTGGAAATTTTGCAAGAATATGGTGGCTTAGAAGCACAGATTACAATGATGTGATCTGTAATCCGGATTGGGTCACGTCACATCACGTGACCAAATCCGCCATGTTCTGGCAAAAATTATGGAAAACGAGACCAGAATTGTCGCCAGTGTTTCGTTAGAGCCGCTGTAGTATGAATGATGATCCAGCGCCATCTAGCCAAAACGAGTCAACTCAAAAACATTTGAACACGACCTCATTTAACCCAGTGAAACAAGGGTAAGCTGACGTTTACTTATCCATTCAGTGAAATGATGTTTTTAAATGAAAAGTGAAATAAAAAACATGAATATGAACGGAGAAATGTCATCTTGCTCTTGTTCCTATGGATTGAATAATGTCCTAGCAACAATCAAGGGAAGCAAAAAAAAATAGATAATTTTAAAACACGTTAATTGTCAATTCACTCGAAGAAATGTTCATTTGAACTTGCCTGTTCATCTGTTATAATAATAAAGTTCATTCCGAAGAAATATTTAGTTGCTGATTGGGAGCTTTTTTCAATATGAAATCTAGAACAAAGGAAACTTCTGTTCCTTCTGGGCGTGATACGTGATACCTAATATATCAAGAACTAACTCGACTAATTTAGTTCATCCCATGAACCGAAAATAGCTTGAACCTACTGGGATTTACTCATCCCCTTCGGTGTGAATCCAATTTGCAATATCCTGTCCACAATTTTTAATCTTGTTATCTATGCTTTCATACCTGTTCAGCAGAACAATTTGTTCAACATTATTTTTGTATTTTTCAGTCCACTATCAGTTCTACACGTACATAAATCTCTTTCTTCAGAATTGATGAGTTTATTACTCAACCAGTGGCTGAAATTCGTCCATCTCAATTGATATAATATAAATGAAAGATGGGTTCTCAAATTTTGAACTCCTCTATAATACTGCCTGCCAGACATCAACTTACACCTTTTCCATTTGGACTTGGCTCGGGTATTCAAAATTTTGTCAAATTATTGTACTCTGTCACGAACTGAAAAAGATTGTGAGAGGCGGTTCGTGCGAAGGCTACGGAATTTAGCAGTCACGCATTGATTTGATAAATAATAAAGATATAACCATGAGGTGGTGAGCTGGCCTTTCTGGCGCCCAGATCTATTTCCGCTGGATTTGATGTGTTACCAACATCGGACGTCGTACTTTGAGAGGGAGTGTAGTCACCACCAATCAGGAACTGAAGTAGCCCAACTTGCTGGATATGATGTTCCTGATATTTACATAATAAAGATCCGAATAAGTTAAAAACCGATCGTTAAACTTTAAAAAAATGGTTTGAGGCAAAGATTATAGAGTAGAAAGATAGGAAACGCCCTCATATCTCTAGTACTGAAAACCGACTACATTTTGGTCAGTGAAAACACATTTGACAATGAGATGGCGCTGAAAACGTACTGCCAATTCAGAAAACCTGTTTAGTAAAAATTTTCTGTTTTACAATAGAGGGGCGCAAAATTCGAATTCTATTCCTTGTTTTGAATTTCAATATCGACTTTGTTGAGACCGGAAAACAAACAGCCTGAGCGACAAAACAAAAGTATGGTTTTGTTTTGTGATCAGAAGGTTAGTTTTCATCTGAACATTGTTCGGAATCAATTGATATCAATGAAAAACGCTGTCGAATGTGCTATATTTTTTTGCGATTTATAAAAAATTCACAAAAATTTGAAATTATTGACAACGGATAGAGCTTTGACTAGGACACAAAAGCATGATGTGCTGTACGTCAAAGCTGTTATTTCTGTTCAATACGTTGTTTTGAATTGATAAACTGAGTTGAATTTGTACAATTCATATCAGAAATTAATACAAACAAATATTCAATATATCATCATAGCATACACATTTTAGTTACTTACATATTATTTACAGAATTTTCAGAACCTCAACTAAAAAAAAAATTTTGACTGAGGTATACAAGACCTGTATATTAGCCCGTCAGTATAGTTTCTTTATAATTTCTTCATGATATGGTCTCTTTATGACACAATATACGAATTGATTAATGAATGAACGAGACACTCACAGAAGGTTACATAGAACTTTGACTTTCCAAATAACAATTTGACAGTTCCTCGATACCCAAAACGAAATCAATGAAACCTTTGGATTTCTGAATATATTGAAGGAGTAGCAATTGAGAATCTTTGAATGGACGTATAAAAGTCATAATTTCTCCCAATGGGATACTTCCTGCATACAACAATTCACGTGTATGAACAGTTCTCAATCGACTTGAAGTAAAATGTTCATTGCACATGGTGTAGGCTGTAGTGTTTGCAGGCCTTTATGTTCTGAAAATTTTATCCACTTCGAAGCACTGAAAATAAAAATCAATGAATGACCGAATCACATGTTACCAGTTTTAATACTTACATTCCAATTTTCCTTAATAAAATTCGTTTTATTTGATTCACAGTTCTTCACCATACAATAATTTTCGAACGATATTGTGAGGTTTTCGCCAAGAAATTAGACAAAACTTGATACACAAAAGGCGATACGAGAATCAAAACATTCAAAATCTGTTTGATCGGAATGGCCATCTGACATCTGACAAAATTTCATTTGTCCTTCGAATTAATATTTTAACCCAAAGATTATAATCCTTGGTTTGAATGTTTTGATTCTCGCGTCTAAGATCTTACTCGTATCCATTGACAACCTCGTATCGCATTTTGTTTTTCAAGCCCGTTCTAGTTGCTGATTATTGAAATTTGTGTCTAATTTCTTGGCGAAAACCTCAGAATATCGTTCGAAAATTATTGTATGGTGAAGAACTGTGGATCAAATAAAACGAATTTTACTAAGGAAAATGGGAAGGTCAGTATTAAAACTGGTAACATGTGACTCGGTTATTCATTGATTTCTACTTTCAGTGCTATGAAGTGGATAAAATTTTCAGGGCGTAGAGGCCTGCAAACACTACTGACTACACCATGTGCAATGAACATTTTACTGCAAGTCGATTGAGAACTGTTCATCCACGTGAATTGTTGTATGCAGGAAGCATTCCTTACATGAAGGGCTCATTTAGGAAAAATTATGACTTTTATATAATACGTCCATTCAAAGATTCTCAATTGCCTTCAATATATTCAGAAATGCAAAAGTTTTATGGATTTCGATTTGGGAATCGGGTGACTGTCAAATTGTTGTTTGGAAAGTCAAAGTTTTATGAAACCTTCTGTGAGTGTTTTGATCATTCATCAATCAATTCGTATATTATGTCATAAAAAGACCATGCCATGAAGAAATTATACTGACAGGCTTGAATACAGGTCTTGCATGTATACCTCTGTAAGGTTTTTTCAATTGTGGTTCTGAAAATTTTGTAAATAATATGTAAGTAACGGAAATGTGTATCTTATGACGTAAATTGAGTATTGGTTCATATCAATTTCTGATATAAATTGTACAAATTCAACTCAGTTTATTAATTCAAAACGTTTTCACAGAAAAAACACCTTTGACATACCTATAGCAGATAACCATATACTCTTGTATCCTAGTGAAAGCTCTATTCGTTGTTCATTATTCCAAATTTTTGTAGATTTTTTATAGATTGCAAATAAAAATTTATCACATCCAACAGAGTATTTCATTGATACCAAACGATTCCAAACACAATGTTCAGATTAAAACTAACATCCTGGTCACAAAACAAAACCATCCTTTTGTTTTGTCGCTCAGGATGTTTGTTTTCTGGTCTCAACAAGGTCAATATTGAATTTCAATACAAGGAATAGAATTCGAATTTCGAGCCCCTCAATCATAAAACAGAAAACTGTTATTGAACAGTTTTTCTGTATTGATAATACGTTTTCAGCGCCATCTCATTGTCAAATGTGTTTTCACTGGCCAAAATGTAGTCGGTTTTTAGTATTAGCGATATGAGGGCGTTTCCTATCTTTCTACTCTATAATCTTTGATTTTAACCAGTCTTAAGGCCTTAAAAACACATTTGAAACACAGGTGGCGCTCACATCACTTTAGTCTCTTCGTTTCCTATCTTTCTACTCTATAATCTTTGGTTTGAAGGTTTTAACTGAATTGGGGCGTCATCTGGCGAATAGTTTCTGATATGAAGGTGTCACTTGTTTATGCTTCGATACAGGTACTTTAAGTTTGAAAATTCCGGGGGAAAATTTTCTATTGCCCTGAAAATTCCACCGGGGAATTTTTATTGCGGCCTACTTCTTTTCTAAAAATTCTTTCTTATAGATGCATCTTTGAATTGCACTGGAAGGTTCTAAGCCAGTGAGGGCATTTCTGCTCCTTTTCTGGCGAGTAATTTGGCTTCTTCGTTGCATTTGATTCCCGAGTGAACCTTGTCATTCTTGCCTAATACGTTGAATTTTCTTCGGCACTCTCATATCAGCTTGGATTCGATGACACAGGAGATCTTTGATTCGAAAGGAGGTTGACTATCAGAATTGATCTGTGTACCTTACTATCTTATTGGGATCCCCAACCTACTCTGGAAATTCTCTATAGCTCTTTTCCTATGGAACTTGGAGTGTTTTTGACTACGAATTATTCATAACTAAGTGAAACTTCTCGAAAAATTACAGATTTGTGGGTAAAATGAAAACGCTGTCCTCCATAGAGAAAAATACCGTATATTAGATTCTATACCTATTATATTTACATCCTTACATTTACATTAATTTGGAAGATTTTTTTTATGATGCAAAACCGAAGCGGGTGATGTAAATAACCCTCAATATCGATCTGAATAATTATGAGGACTTTCTACTCAACAGTTATTTTCGAAAACACTTCCCCCTGTAGAAAGTTCGAATGAGAAATTATATAGCAATTATTTCATTTCGAAGCAAATTCCTGGATACAATGGTTTCAATTCCAAGGGGATTAATATGGGAAATTTCCAAGCAGCGTTTCGCCTAATCCTTTGAGTTGACTTCCAGTGTTAATCACGTTATTTCCTAACGCTCGAGTTGTGATGATTGATTGTGCCATTCAAGTAGAAGGTCACGCTTGATTACTGAAAATTAAATGAAGCGGATAGGTTTCGTCTTCCATCATATCCAGAAACAGAAAGACATAATTCCATCCATTTAATTTTCTCCCAATTACTCAGAGTGGGAAGGATTTCGCCAGTTTGTTTCAACTTATGTGAATGTTGTTCAGATTTAGAAGACATCTATTATCCCAGTGACATGAAAATTACAATGGCAAGGAGATTCAGGAATTTTAATACAAAAATATCTTGCTAGAAGTACTCAAATTGTTTCTTTCACTTAATGAATTAAACAAAACAGGATAGGATCCTGAGCGTGGTGTTGACCTTTCCGGTATTATGAGGTAGATGAATGGTAGGTGAATAACAACCTTCCATACACGCTAGATTCCAAGAGAAGGAAAAAACAGAAGGCGAACACTCTTGCTGGATCAGTTAAACAAATTCCGTGGAAACTTAAAATCTGCGAAATGTGTCTGGATCTCATTAAGAATATGCCACACCGCAATTTCTGGTTTTCTTACAGGACGTTGCTATCTCAGAAAGCACCTAATGGGTGTAGAAACTGACGAATGTCTTTCGACCTGTTGTCGAAAAGCCTCGCTATTGCAAGCTAACGCAAAAAATGCTTCAGACTTGTAGGAGAGAAGGAGTAACCTCCTTGTATTCATCATAGATACTTGAGTTCATCAGAACTCTTTAACTGGAGGGCTAGCTGTAGACGATGTAGAAGCGAGAACAGCTCAATGGGGGGCACAACAGCTTTCAAGATCGTGAAGCAACTTACCTCCCTCCCCTTAAAATCTTCAACCTACCATATGAGAGTTGAATGAAGACTTTTTATATTGCGAGGAATGTTCAGCAAACTGTGGTGATTGAGTTATAGTGCACTTCAGCCTTCAGCTTATGAGAAGTGGTCTCTATTGATTTTCATCTGAGGAAAAAACCGCCTTAGTATATGCAGTTTTGGTAAGAGTCTATATTTTTCATTTGTTCAGAAGTTTTTAATACAAATTTATTATCTGGTTATTACTCGTATTCGTATTGAAAGACGGCTTTTTTTTACGAGGATGTTGATATCTAGTTAGCCAGACCAGTTCCATGCATTAAAAAATGTTGCGTTACCATAGCAACGAACAATAACTCATTAGAAGAATCACTGCGAAGTTTGAGGTGAAAGAAGTAAACCAAAGTTACGCAATAAGAAGATGTCCACCGAAATTGTGAAAATCGAAAAATTGGAGTATCGAGCCATCATCAAGTACCTGTATTTAAAAGGGTTAAGAAGTAAGCAGATTTACGCTAAATACCCTTGGTGATCAATGTCCTTCGTATGCGACCGTGGAAAATTGGACTCCAAGCTTCAAAAGACGTAAATTTTCCATTGAAGATGATGACCGATCGGAAAGGCCAGTTTCTGAGTCTCGATTTGAAAACTATGTATACTTCTTAAACCGAATTGCTACTACGGATGGGACTTGAGTACAAATGTACCCTACGATCCAGAAACAAAGCAACAATCGATGGAATGGCGACACTATGGTTTTCCAGGACCTAAGAAGTTTCGTGTCCAAAAATCTGCTGGAAAAGTAATCATAATTGATTTTTTAGATAAGGGTAGAACAATAACCGTAGAATACTATTCGACATTACTGACCACACTACGAGAAAAAATTGAAGAGAAAAGACGCAGAAAGCTATCCAAAGGTGTTTTGTTTTTGAAGGACAACGTCCCTGCACACAAATCTCATGTTGCCATGCAAAAAATTCGTGATTTAGGGTTTGAATTACTAGAACACCCCCCTTATTCACCAGATTTGGCTCCATCCGACTATCATCTCTTTCCACAACTGAAAAAAAGTTTAAAAGGTCGTAAATTTTCTTCCAACGAGGAGGTAATAAATGCTGTGGATGTCTGGTTTGCAGAGCAAGAAGAAACATTTTGTTTTGAAAGGTCTTGAGAAGTTGCAGGTTCGCTGTAATAAATGTATTCAATTAAGAGGAGAATATGTTGTCGTAATAAAATATTTTGACATTGAAATTATGTTTGGTTCTATAGTAGGCTCAGAATTTTTCAATGAATCCTCGTAATGCGTGGTTTTTGAACAATTGCATTATCTGGAAGTAGAAATCAATGTAATATCATGTTATTTTTCATCTCAATTCGGAAACTATTTACAATTTCAAGATTTGGCTAGAATTGATCGGACAGTTTTTGAAAAATTGATCTCATAATTTGTTGAATCGAATACTGAAATTTCCATTTCTATCAAAAGTATCGAACTGAAATTCAACAATTGCATCTCAATTCACTAACCATGTATCGTTTCAAGATTTAGCTCGAATTGATCCAAAAGTTCCTTGGAAATTGAAATGATACTCTGTCGAATCGATCACTATCTCCATTTCTATCTCTCCATTTCAGTTTCAGAATATGAAATGATTCATTCAATACTTTCCAAGATATGGAAAAAAATCCAAAAATTTATCATTCTTGAAAATATGTACTTTCATGAAATGATTTAATTGGTGCTGATGACAAGATTATCTCCCAGACGACCATCTTAAAAGTAGTGTGCGAACGTTTATTGGTTGACTTAACTGTATATTGGATATCTTCATGAGAATGGTGATATTATTTATGGTCGTATATTTTGTCAGCGTGTGTTAAATTGATTATAACTTAATTAACACATTCTGCAAGAAAGTTCTAGCCGAAATTCAATTCGCTGTCAACGGCAGCATGGCGGTGAATGTCAAACCACTTCTCACTCAATATTTTATACCTTTGACCTTTATTTTAATTGATGCAGACGAGTTAGCCTATCGCTAAATATGTGACGCTAGCTTAGTTGTGAAGTCATAATTCATAGGTTATGGATTTTCATGTTTCAAATATAAGGTCCTTTCGTTTGCATAAAAAGTGTAGCACTTTTTTACACTCGATTTTATTATTCGTTTGCTGATTGAATTTACACCAGTGTAGAGAAGGTGTAGTTTATCTACATCTCCTTTTGACTATGTGTAGATAAACTACAATTCCTCTACACTGGTGTAAATCAAATCGAGTGTAGAAAAGTGCTACACTTTTTATGCAAACGAAAGGACCTAGTATCGCAGGTTTAGTGGAGTAGAGCAGGTTTGTATAAATAAGCTTTTAAGAAATTTGTGATTTTTCAATTACTAATGATACCGAAATAAAATTATATTCAAAGATAGAGTAAAAAAATAGGAAACGCCCTCATATCTCTAGTACTAAAAACCTACTACATTTTGGTCAGTGAAAACACGCTTGACAATGAAATGGCGCTGAAAACGCACTGTCAATACAGAAAAACCTTTTACTAACAGTTTTCTGTTTTTTAATTGAGGGGCGCGAAATTCGAATCGTATTCCTTGTATTGAATTTCAATATCGACTTTGTTTCGATCAGAAAACAAACATCCTGAGCGACAAAACAAAAGTATGGTTTTTTTTTTGAGAATTTTATCCAATTCGGAGCACTGAAAATTAGAATCAATGAATGGCCGATTCACATGTTACGAGTTTTGATACTTACTCTTTCATTTTCCCCAGTTCTTATTCGAGTGAAAAACTTTATCTTGAAAATCCATTTTATTATTTGATCCACAGTTCTTCACCATTCAATAATTATCGAACAATATTTTGGTGTTTTCACTGAGGAATAAGACAAAAAAATTCAATAATCAGCAACTAGAACGAGCTAGGTAAACAAAAAGCAGTACGAGAATCAAAACATTCAAAACCACTTTGATCAAAATCGCCATCTGAAATCTCACAAAATTTCATATTTTTCTGCAAATGACACTCAAATTAATATTTTAACCAGTTCTATCATCTTAAAAACACGCTCAAATCGTTTTAGTCGCCTTGTTTCCCATCTTTCTACTCTATAATCTTTGATTCAAAGACAACAGCGTTTTTTATCGATATCCAAACAATGTTTGGATGAAAACTAACATACTGATCACAATACAAAATAACCATACTTTTATTTTGTCGCTCAGGATGTTTGTTTTCTGATAAAAACAAAATCGATATTGAAATTTAATACAAGGAATAGAATTCGAATCTCGCGCCCCTCAAATGAAAAACAGAAACAGAAAAGTTTTTCTGTATTGACAGTGCGTTTTCAGCGCCATCTCATTGTCAAGCGTGTTTTCACTGGCCAAAATGTAGCCGGTTTTAAGTACTAGAGATATGAGGAAGTTTCCTTTCTTTCTACTCTATAATCTTTGCTTTGATTATGTTATTATAAGTAATAATAAATAACCTAAAGTATATTGGTAATCCTGAAATACTACGAGTTGTCAAAATTAGCCCTTTCTTGTCAGAACTCGCCGAAATAATTCATTTCAGAAATGAATCAGAATCATTTTTCTTAATTCTATCCCGTGGAATTTCAAGTGTGAAGAATCCCTTCACTTCAGTTAAAAAACTGAAAGCATCTGGTCACTGAGTTAAAAAAAAAATCATTATTTCAGTACACTGAATCAAATAGTGGGTAGGTACTACTTTTTCATTTTTTTTAATTTCAAGAAATTGTTGAACGATCCATATGTTCAAATATTGAATTATACATGACTGTGGCTTATGGTCAGTGCAAACAGAATGTTCGTAAAATAGCCGTTTGCAGCGTTTCATTAAACAATGATTAAATTCACCCTCAAACATTTCATAGATATCCTATGTAATAAAGGAGGTTTAACAAGTTAATCATTGTTTAATGAAACGGTGCAAATAGCCATCTAAGAATCCCTGGGAGCACCCGTGGAGAAGCCCTTATCATCTCAGATAGCGGAAAGCGTCAAGCAAATTCTGGAAATAAGCTTCGGGTATCGGGAAAGGCAGGCAAACAGTGTAAAAGAATTGAGAGTACTTGTGAAATTATTAAATTATTCGTGGGAAAGTCATGTTATTGTTAGCTTATTTTCCTCCCTTTTTCACGTCAACCAAGACTGTGCGGAAATCGAATTAATGATTACAATTTCGAAAAACTTAGACAGATTTTATAGGTGAATATTTGAACTATTTTCCGATGCTTTTCAAACCAGTTTTTTTCACTGTTATATTATGTGGCTGTTATGATGATGGTGAACTGTGCGACTGAAGGGGAAGTAGTACCTACGATTCGAGATCAAGACGATCGACATTGGTTGCTTTACGGATGATACCCTCGATACTACCCCAAATACCACATCTTCGAGCAATAGCCTGAATTACGAACTGATACAGTTGAAATAAAGAAATTACCACGCGAGAGGTAATATTAGGAATATTGAATAAGTTCCAGTTATTCCTGAATTTCAGCGTATTTTTGGTATACCATTGGTATTATCACTAGGAAAATTTTTGCAATATACAGGGTGTATTTAAAGGTGAGGCCTTTTTTTTTAACAGAAGGTAGAACTGGTCAAAAGGAAGCGTTTTGCCAAAAATCACCTATACAAAACTTTCAAAATGACAAAGTTGAAAAAATAATTGCAAATGATTACTGAAATAGATCCTAATACGATCCTAGACCGTTGGTTAGCTGAATCATTGCAAAGCAAATGTGGTTTCGTTTAATATATTGGCTCGTTCGATATTTAGGTTGTAATGAAGATGGAAAACTAGGATTTCCGAATTTTTCCTCATTATTTATTAGTTACTTACACGATTTTATGAAATGGCTCATTTTGACTGACAGAAGAGACTCAGGACACAAGTGTGAAAAAAAAAATATTACTTCAAAATCTCACCAGTAAAATTCGTCTGAATTATTCACGAATTTTTTCACAATGTGCATCACAATCTTCTTGTTCGAATATTTCAACAATCGTTCAACATCATATCACTTTTTCACTTTCAAGAAAATGCCTCAATTTTCTACATTTTTTTTTTCACTCTAAATTGCACGATACAACAATTATTATTTTCTCAAGTGACCTGTTGCCTTTAATTCGATGAACTTGGTACTGAACCATTTATTGTCCAGCCATATGTTTATGTTTTGTTTTTCGTTTTTCCGAAGCCGGGGTCACCTTCCACAGTCCCGTACTTGGAATCCAATGAAATTTTGTCGAACTTCGAGGGGTTGTATCTTGTATCTCAACCATCTTGGATATTTTAAAATTTGACATTTGAAAATACCCTGTATAAAGAATTGAATCGCCGATGTCACCCCGCCGCTATTTTTTATAGAAATATGTTGAAAAACCGTCGAAAATGATTGTGAAAGCAAGTTTAGAGGACACTAAATTGGGAAAAAAAGGGACGGGGTGACATCAAGATGCCCTTTTTTCAATCAAGGCTTCACGTACAAAATTGAAAGCATAAATTAGGAACTGAGGTAATTGCATCTAATAAGGGCCGGGTTTTTGGAAATCCTTATCAATCAATTTTGAGACAATTGTCAACTTGTAAGACATCATAATTAAATGAACTGTTTATATTCAAATAGAAAATAGTATTATATACAAAAACCAAGCACCGATGGCCAGTTACTTATAAAAAAAGTTTTTTGAAATTCCGTCTTTGGTCCCTATTCGGAACTAGGTCTCTGAATAAGGTCCATAATTGGACTGCGAGATTTAAGACGTTTTATACTAGTAAAATCGTATCCTTTGGAAGCAATGACTTTAAACTACTTTTAAGTTCGTGGCTTTCGAATAATGAAACGAAAATTGATATAAATTAGGATCGTGGCCCTTATGAAGTCTTAGGAAATGTATATAGGTTATATCTTATCTATTTTCTAGACATAAATTAAACGAATTGTAGTTTTATGATGATGTTCATCAACTTAAGTGAAAAAAAATCGCAAAAGTTTTAAATTAGTCATTTTTTCAGTCTTGGTCCTTGGACCTCATTGGGTATTACACTTTTCGAATCACAGTCTGGACCTTATTAAGTGTTTGAAAATAACAAAAATAGCAACCACTGCAGATTTAGACTGAAAGGTATAAGTTTATAAAGATATATTTTCTGCTCAACACAGTAATCAAAATAAATATAATAAATTATATTAATGAGAATTTTGTTCAGAAGCGTTCAAATTGTTCTGTTCAAAACCTCCTACCCTTAATAAGATCCGGCCCTTATTTGGAGACGACAAAGTGGATCTTGTTTGGTACTTAGGTATGTCCTGGGCAAATTAAACAAAATCAAAATAAAAAATCAATAATTTTGGTAACTTAATCCGTCAATCCACGCTGTTAACTGTTACACTGTTACTGCAGAACACTGTTACTGCCGAATTACTGCATAATAACTGGGTTTTTTTACTGAAACCACGCAAAACAGAATGAAGATATTTTATAAATTGGGTCACGTCGAGTGACCCTGAGGCAACATACAGAGCCACTCAATTTTTTTTTGTGGAAATTCATTGAAAAAATCATTTCACCTCGGAAAATGTATAATATCAATGAACATTTTTTCTTTAATGAGAAAATTCTTCAGAAATTTTTTCCGTTCGACGAATAAAAATATTTCTGTTTTTATGAGATGATGAACTGTTCGAATTGAATTATAATGAAAACTTCATATGAATTAGTAGTTCTGACGTAAGATATATCTTTACGCTTTTTGAACCGACCGCTGAAACGGTGTAGACCCCACTTGATGTAGGTATTTTATCGACGATTTTCCCAAATTTCATCTTGAATGTTTCGTATAGTTGATTTTTGTTGAAACGTGAAGAAATAAGTGCACAAGCATCCTCATCACATTGAATCGACCGTTGAAATGATGTGTTACTCGAAAAGCATGCCATTAAAATAATTGAAGGTATAGCTTCGAACCTCGCTTCGAACCCCAGGTGGGAATTTGGGGGAGTGAAATCCTCATGAAAACACGTCTCATTCCAAGCATATAGAATAGTTAATAATGTTACGAGTTGAGAAGGTTGATATAGGGCACCCTAACAAACTGTCACGTTCAGCTGATAGAACGCGTTCGTGGGACACAGATAGATGGTTCATATCTGTTTGAATCAAGTTGAGTGAAACTGTTTCGTTCTTTTTTTGTTATACATTTAATAAAATGGTGTCCTTTTTTTGCGGTTAATTGCATGAATATGGGCACAAGAGATATAAAGAGATAGAAAATATAGTACCCACGTTCATCGGATAGATCGCGTTCGTGGTACACAGATAGTTCATATCTGTTTGAACGAAGTTGAGTGGAATTGTTTCATTTTCTCCGTTTTACATGCATAAATGCAGTGTATTTGTACGGGCACAGAAGACGGAAAGACATGAAAATTTTAGTTCTTACCCAGGATTGTAGTCATAAAATTTAATCTTGTGAACTATCTTAGAACAGAGGGTCGATGTGCAGAATATGTTAGGGAAAAAATCAAGTGAGAACTCGTCAACTGACAAGCCAACCCCAAATCATTGGATGCTATGCCAGAAGTTCAGTAGTTCAAAGCTAATCTATAAAAGTACCTATAGCGTCCATGACTTGGTGGTTGAAGCGTCTAGAGAGAGCAAGAGAAGAAATTTTCTAGTCGATACGGTTAGAGGCCATGATTAACTTTTGGATTGAAATTAACAGTGCTGTGCCGAAGATATAGTAAGGACACAGTAACAAAGTCTACACAGAACACAACGAGCTCGTACAAGCTCACAGAGCTTCTGAGGTGTAGTTCGGTACCTAGGGAGAATCAGTTTTTTTGCTTTTTCCTTTCTTATGGTTTGTGATCCGGGTAGGCATCCGAATCCTGCCCTCCCAAGCGCCATCTGCATCAACATGATTAAAACATTGTAATGTAGAAACTAAAAGGATTTGACAATCAATCCACAAATCAATATAACACACATAAACAATCAATTGGGCAACAATACAAATACAATGATGTTACATAAATCTTCAAATATAATTTCGACAGATCACAGTTATTCGAGCATTTCAAAGTTTTTTTAATATTAAAAATATTAAAAATATATTACAGCACTACAACCTTCCAAAGATTAAAGAATATTAGTTTTAAACAATTTCATTTTTGATGAGAAATATAGTCAAAATACCATCCACCAACCATTACAATACCGAGAAGCCTCGGAAACAAGTCGTGCCTGGAGATCGTCAGGGCATGTCTGGAGCCGGTGTTGGACATGACAGCATGCGGGACGTCAGTGGCAGGATGCTGAGGAATCGGGCTTCTGCCGCGAAAGAAGCTACAGCTCCAAATCAATCAACGAGTTCCAATTCAATTGTCCACTCGAACCGCTGAAGGTGCTGCGCAGGATATTTAGTCAGTGCTCACTCACGCGAGGTTAGTAAGAAAGCACCTGAAGTGGACAACGTCCATGAGTGAAACTATTGTGCGCTGATATAACACCATCACAAGACTAGGACTGACAACAAACAACTAGAGGAAAAGGCACCATGAGGAATTCTGCAATGCCTACCCAAATCTCAATGTCACTGAACAACGAGTGGTAGACCACTACCGTGTAATTATATATTTAAGAAATTAACTTTCACCAATGGCCCGAATCGACGCATCTATCTGCATCTAGTTTTTTACTGTGCAGCGCTAACACAGTGAAAATTATAGAGGCAAAAATTCCCCGAACGAATACTGTTGGTCCAATATTACATAAATTACACACGCCAACATGACAGAAACAATACAAAACACAAAGGCTAAGAAGGTACATTGGACGACTGACGGGTAATCACGGAAGAAAGGTTGTGAAACTAGCCTAAGAAATCATAGGTAGGAACAGGACACACAAAGAACGAGAGACGAAGGATGCTAAAGCTCACCACTGCCTTGACACTCTGAAGCAGAGGTTTACTCTTTGCGGAACGCCTGAGAGCAATTGAAGCTGGAAAAGAGATAATATTTCATTTGAAAAGTTGGAATAAACTTTCTCCCGGTCACTCGCATCGTCTGATGGAGAAAATGGAAAGTTAGCACCAAAGGAAACCATTGGAGAATTCTGTGCCGAACAACTATCTACAAAACTTCAGTTCAATGGAGATACAAGATGGATAGAAGATGAAAAAACCGGAGCTCTGAAATATGAACCGATGCAGCAGGACATGATAACAATCGAAGAAGTAAAATCAGCTATCAGAGTACTGCAAAACACCTGGATCTGAAGGTTTACAGAACCTCTGGATCAAAAAACTTTGGATCATGCATGCCAAACCAACCTTCGCAATAAATTATGTCATTGAAATTCCGGAAAGAATGCCAGTATTCCTAACACATGACACAACATACCTATGTTACCTAAAGACCAAAGACCAAATACCGATCAAACACAACATGCCTTTCAACTTCGTGCATTTCAAACTGAATTCTAACTATTGTGGAAGGAATAACATCGTTTCTATGCAACAGAAGGGATGCACCAGACAGCCGAGGATGCAAAGAACAACTAATAATAGATTCAGTTATTTGCAATCAAGCGTTCTCTGAGAGAAGGAACCTTAACGTTTCGTACATAGACTACAAAAAAGTATTCGATCGGTTCTTGATAATCTTGAAGATTAACAAATCCTAATATTGTTTAATTCCTGGAAAACGTCATGCCATGTCAATCAGGCTCAGCAGTCTTCAGATGAAAGCAGCAGTAGCTGCGTCACAACTGACGCGGAATTTTTCAAGAGGACTCGCTCAGCCCTCTGTGGTTCTGTATCTCCCCGTTCCCTTGTCTCATAGATTGAATTCTACAGACTACGGATTTGCCATCAAGAGCGGCAGACGGCTCTGACAATTTGAGCTTGACGAAAATTTGTGGGAGGGCGGCAAATTTGCAAAAAAAAATCACGTGTACAATTCTCGAGCGCGGAGGCTTTTTTTCTTATTTTGAAGCTAATGATTCAAGAATGACGGAAAAAATATAAACTGACAGTTTCAATAAATGGAAACACTAAAAATTAGCCATAAAGGTCACAAAAATGAGTTTTTTTAGTTATCTCCTCTCCTGGGCTTCAGATGGTTTTAGTATTCATTATAAAAGTTGTAGAGCATAACATTTTCTACAAATAACGTTTAAATGTTTTCGAGATTTATGGCGATGAATGTACATTAGACTGGGTTTCTACATTAACCTTTGCCTTTCGCATGTCTCGCTGAGCTCCGCGCACTTATCGCCCTATAACTCGTAAACGGTTGAGAGTAGGTATCTGAAATTGCTTCAGACAAAATTTGTATAGAATTTTATTATCTACAACTTTCATAAAATCTGACACGCTCGATTATGTACAAGTAAAGATTTTTTTTTTGCATTTTCCGAATTTTGCAGTGTCCGAATTGTTGGTCTCTTGAGAAGTATCTTCCTTTGGGCCCAATTAACATATCCACAAAAAATCTGACATGCTCGGAACCACTTTTTTCACCATTTTCAATTCTTTCATACGGCCAACCCCACCACGCAAACTAGCAGATTAACATGAATTTATTATCAGCGACACGTAGGGCATAATATACAGTACCACAATCTGACACGCTCGAGTATGTACACCTGATGATTTTTTTTACATCTTTGAAAACCTGCAGACACTTTCTCCACCTCTGAAAGTGCATACATCATAAAACCTTTTTTTATTTCTACCATCTAATCTGTAAAATCCACTATGTCTCCACGACGCTCAACTAATCCCGATTTAGCGTCGTCGGCCCTCCAACTATAGGGAGCTACAACAAAAATTAATATGTAATACCGACAGTATTTTTTTTAACTAGGATTCACCTCTAAAATTTTTTCGCAACGATTGATTTACACCCTGTAGAATTATAAGCTTCAGTGCCGGAAGAGGCGAATAACTTTATTTGAGGTACAAACTGTATGACTGTTGAGGAATGAACAGAATGAACAGATTTCACGATCTATGCTGACTGGCATATTGAGATTCGAAAGAAAGGAGCTTGAAACTCGGTAACGAAGCCTTCTTTGCCGGAATCGATTATCTTCTGGTTTTCCAGGAGCTGGCTGCCTTAACTGTATGATTGCATTTTATGCAATCCAGAATATGATGAAGGAGATCCGAATAACCCATCTGAATGTCGTTTATATCTCAAGTGGTCCATCTTCAGGACACGATTCATCCTCGTCTGTCACATCACATTGTTCGAGTTTGTTGCAAATTGAATTGCATGTTGCATTGCATTCATCCCTACGTTAAATGAGATTTTGCCTGTCATGCTCCCATTCATTTTTGAAACAACCCCTTATGCAAATAGAATTATGTATATAATGCTTGGTTTCATTGTGGAAGTTGTTATACATAATAAATATAAATACTATGAATTCATGATTCTAGTCTATGCTGAGTAAATAATTGAAATGATTGTTTCACTGGGATCAATGAATATTACAGAGTGACTCGTTTGGAAAGATCCACTGAAATACTCCTTGGGAAGAACCTGGATCAAAAAATGTTTCAAACAAAAGATTCTTAGTCTTAGAGATACATCGAATGCAGACATTTAATCTGACCTGAGGTTCATTTCAAGGTCACTTCTAGGGTGAGGAGATATTTTGAATAGTGAATATATACATGAATCTGTGCAGAATAATACTCTTCGTGAAAAACCATTTCCATTGTCTCCTAGTTTGTTCCTCCAGGTCTCTGTTTTCGAAATATTTTTGATGTGCCTCTTTGATAGGTTGCTGTTATTTGGATTTGTCACGTCCATGAAGAGTGCTCTATTTTCATCTCCGTTCAGTAATATGAGGTCAGTTCTATTGTACGTTATTTTTCGATCCGAGAGAAAGGTGCAATCCCAGCAGAGCTTCTGCTGATCATTTCGCAATACAGAATCTGGTAATAATTGAAATAAAAAACGATTTTTCGTCTTTAGAAGTTGGTATTTTGTTGCCAATTCCTGGTGTATAATATCTTGACAATAGAATCATGTCTGTTTTTGTACTCCGTGTCTGCGAACTTCTGGTATGTCACGGAGATGTGCTGGAATTTGCTGCATGGTTTTATGTGTCCTAACGACAACTATCGTCCGCCACTGGATATCCTTGGCGACATATTCCATATAGTTCCTTGTTGGAATCACTTGATCTTGGATGGCAATGAAGAAACCCTCTGTCTCGGAAAGTCAGCCAGTAGTTCGACGCAGATTATGTCGACTTAATCATGGTTGACCTCGTTCTGGTGGCTCCAATGTAAGGGTTTATAAATCAGTTTCTGCATTTTACTTTCAGAAAGGTTCTATGATTCAGAATGGATCTTGTTATTATCAGTATCATAAAGCACTCGATGAAATTCTGCGAAGCAGCTTCGCCCAGGAAATATTCAACTCTCACTGTCTCCTGGTTTGTTCCTCGAAATCTCTGTATTTCGAATTCGTTTCAATGTGCCAATCTAGTGGATTGTTGTTATTTTGAATCGCTACGTCGATTAATAGTGCTTTGTTCTCATCTTTATTCTGCAAAGAAAATAACAACATATTATTATAATCGAGCCGTAGGTACACATAACAATCCAGTCGATCTTGAGATATTGATGATATAACTAACAAAATGTTCCTAAATTGAAGGTTCGAGTAAAAACGAAGAGGGGAAATTTCATAGGTAATTTTAAGAATACATAATCCTATAAAAATGGGATCATAAACGTTTCGTTTTCTAGTAGATATTTTTTGATTGTTATCAAAACACGTTCTGAAAACACATTCATTATTAGAAATACCGAATTTAATTTGATGTATCAAAACTGACAATGAATTCATTCACCACAGCTCACTAACTGAATTTTTATGGCAATTTGGATTGTTCTGAGGATTTCGGGAGAATTGTTGGAAATTTTATTCTCGAAGTCGGTAGCAGATAAGATGAAAACGCAAAAGATCATAAGGTTTAGTATAATAACAAAACTTCTTTGGACATTTTTTCAAATTAACAATGGCTCACAAAAAAAATTCTGAAAGAAAACAGGAGATAGGGTTCCTGAAAAAAATATCACCCTGTACATTTACTATCGAAATTGCATGTCATGTCGAATGATGTGAACTATTATTAATAATTTTCATGCCAAATTTCAGTTGAATATCTTGTGAATTGTAGATACTATAAGAGAAAAACTTCCAAAAATTCTAACTTCAACACCCTGTATCACGAAAACAAATCGTTTGTGGTCCCATGTTTATGGAACTTCTCAAAATTACTCAAGGAATCTCCCCTTTTCGTTTGCACCTCTAATTTAGGAAAACCCTGTATATAAAGATTTCTCGTGATACTGTACAGTATCATTATCTTCCATGAAATGTTGCAGAAGATTTCGTATCGATACTTTACAACTAATTAGGTACTTAAGTTCTTCTTAAATGGAAGAGTTCAGATGCTCTTGACAACCTTGTGAATATGCAAAAACTTTTCCAGTGGAAACGCTTTTTTGTCAATTCTATATGCACCTACTTTTTGGTTATCTTGCTTAATGCCTCACAGCGGGTTTCATAAAACTTCGATTGTCCGATCAACGATTTGACAGTCACTCGATTTCTGAAACAAAAACACTGAAACCTTTTAATTTTTGCATATATTGAGGAAGTAGCAATTGAGAATAATTGAATGGACATATAAGCATCATGATTCAATGCGAGAATGATATTCTGAATGATCACAATTGAATTATCGATTGAAAACAAATTGACGTCTAATCGTCAATCAAGTCTTGTTTCCCCGATCAAGCTTTATGAAACCGGAGGTCAGTCATTCAACAACCAGAGAATTCAATTCCATATTATATTTATGGTTTCATCACAGAACACCACAACTTACTTGTAAGGTGTTTTGTGAAGTTGTGAATGTTGAAACTTCTCACTAGCAAACGATGAAATATGTATAATATATGTATGAGGAATTAACGAATTCAATGAATTTGACCGCGAATTATTCATCTAGTTGTTTCAGACCATTTTCGTCTCGATATTCGTTACAGACATTTGGGCATAAATAACGTGCGTTCAAAAAAATTCTACTTCAAAATTGGAAAGAAAATTGAAGGAAAATGGAAATATTCTGTTCAGTAATAATGAAAACATGGTGACAGAAGCTCGACAAACCTCTCTTCAGATTTTATCTCAAGTGGATGGAGTATCCGTTGGCATATGCCACCCGATTTTGAAAAAAAGATATCCATTTGTTTCCATAAAGATTGACATGTTATCAGAAAACTGAAAAGGTTGTGATTACCTAACCTTGTAGCATCCGAGAAAAATTGGAGTTAAGTATCATACTGAACTGATGCATACTGACAGTATGCATACTGACAGTATGCAAAATGTGGACCTACTTTCTTTTATGGAACTTCAATAGCAGAACGTTATGAAGGAGAAAGCATCATGCCTTTTTATAGCTGAATTGAATTTTAATAAATTGTCCAATAGCTGTTTTCATGTAATTCAGTTCTTTTAGTTTAGTCATGGATTTTCAGTAATGACTGAATCAATTCAATAAACAATTAATAAACATTTTATTGAGAATCTTACTGTGATTTATTCATATGACTGAAGTAACTAGAACCTTCTTACAAAAAAACATACCTACTACCACGATCAATTCAAGATTCATGTCTCTTACGTATGAAAATAGTGGACGGTTAAAATTTTTACGAAGAACTTTTCTAACCGCCTAAGATTGTTTGGATTCTTGTCATCTTACTCAATGAAAGAAATGCTTTTCGAACGTTGGGTGAAATTTACAGGTAACCTTTTCTGAAAAGTGCCTTTCCGTACAAAATTACCATATATAGGTTAATGTCATCATTGTTTACATGAATATATTGACGGCATGCAGACAATTATTGAATTCTGAATTCAGAATTCAGAATTCAGAATTCAATAATTGTCTGCATGCCGTCAATATATTCATTTATTTAATTCTCAGACATTAATTCTACTATTCAATCATTGTTTACATTTTGGGAAGATGAAGTAATTCAAGGAAAGACATACGTTCAGCCACCGAACATCAGCCTTCAAAATTTCATAGCCTACTTGACGACGAATTTTTTTGAACGCACGTTATAATTGTTTCTCGGAACAAGCGCGCAAAAATGAGAAAGAAAAGGATTAGTGGCGTAACTCAAGTGCAGTGATTCTGCGTTTTAAGCGTGAAAACTCTCAAAACCTGCAAAGTTTTATTGAAATGACTCGAGTAGTTATGGAAGTTTTCAAGAAAATGTTATTTCTGTATGAAACTGCCTTACCTTGTTCCGCATAACGGAGTATTTCTCAGAGATGTGTATAAAGAAAAGTAACTTCTATTTCAGCTACAAAATACCCTCCTGGAGTATGGTTATATACTCAGGGACCACCCATTATTATTGTTCATTATTTTCGAACCTCTAGAAACAAGCACAACAAAAAACTCACCAATGATTGCAACACAACTATGTGAGAACATGAAAGGAAAATTCAAAATTACGTTTTGGCAGAATGATAACGTTCGCTTTCCTCTGTACAGGCGTGCAAAAAGGGGATTATCTGAAAAACTCCAAAGTCCCGCATTAACGTAATGTTTTCGGGCTGAAATTTAATACATATTTATCCTCATAGTTTCAGGTTTCACAATGTGGACTGAGTTTTCAACTGTGACTACTTAATCTTGTGGTAGCTGTAACTCGAAACCCTTCATCGTTATCTAATAACGATTAAACTTTTCCAACACGACTTTCATCATTTAATGGATTCGGCTTCGTGGTTTTCCTTTGCGAGATTATTTTCTGCTTACCCACTTTTTATAAATTGAAAAACTTTTCGGGCAATGCGGAGGATGGTTTTTACATTCATTTCTCTCATAATCAATGTGAACAGAAGTTTGCCGGAAAAAGGTCCGAGCCAATTCATCGAACCTAATGAAATTCGCCCGACCAGATTCGGTTTCACGTTCACAAAACTGCGGGACGAAATTTCGAATCAACAACCTAGTGGGAAAATGATCAGGGATTTCCAAGAATGGACAAATATTTTTGACGTGGAATTTTTCTTGAAATTGCTCCTTTATGGGAGTCAATTGAAAAACGAATGAATGCAAAATCTAGCAGAAATGGATCTTGTTGCTGAGGATGATTTGGTACTTGATTTTTTTTTATAAACATTTCAATAGGAATGAAATGGTTTAACTTTTTTTTTTAATTCGCATTGCTCAAAGTATATGGGGATTGATGCATTTTAGAAGTGATGGATGTTTTTGAAGCATTATTTGAAATAAAATCATAAGTATAACAATATCATTTTCTGTCAATAAAATGTATCCTACGTAAAAGGAATCTTTTCGATAAGTGCTCACTCACGATGAATTAAAAGTGCAAATGTTATTTTAACGGAACTTACGAAATATCAAAATTTTATCAACTGATGAATAGTTTTTTTTCAATTCTTCAAAAAATTCGTGATATTACGATATTGCTCTTATTATTATCAAGACGCTATCAAGAATTTGAGAGTCGTCTATACTTCATTCAATTTTATTTTAGCAGTCGGTTGGCCATGGAAATTTGACATATTTCACTCTGTATAGTAGAAAAATGTGGGGTTATGACGCTTGTCAAAACATTTTTGGGTTTTAAATCAACGCTATGTTGCCCGTTCTACGTAAAAGTTTCTGTTATTACGTATTTTATCACAATGTCGAATCTCTTCGGAAAATATGTGACGAACATAATTGAAGTTTATACAAACTGATTGAAGGCATACCAAATCCAGTTATTTGCATGGAAAATACAAGAGATCAGTATATCATAATATGCATTAGCTTGAGGAGAGTTAATGTTCGTTATCTTCTTTGGCTCACATCATTTGTAGATTTCAAAAATATTAACCCGAAGATGAAATGCATATGATGCAGTGGTTGGAAATAGGTATCTCCCGAAGTAATTAACAGATAATTACAAGAATGTTAAATTCTTCAACAAAAATCATCTTGCATCAATATAAGTAAAAGGAATTGAAGTAAGTTTCAAGTTAAGATGCAACTTCACCGTTGAACAAAAATTTCACATGAATAAACAAGAACCAGGGCAACTTGCGCGTATTTGTGGCTATTCATCTCAATAAATTGATGTAATAATAATAATTAGGTATTTATTAGTACCTTAAGACATTTACATTGTATAGGAGAAGTCAAATGAAAAATAGAAAAATCCATTTTAGGGAACTTATTCTCTGATGACATTTATCGAAAATCCTGTAGTAAACTTTTCGCATTAATTCACTCAAACATAAAATTCCCAAAAGCCACCATTTTATTGGGTCTCCCAATAGAAGGAAATTCTTTGTAATCCTCTTCATTCACAATCTTTCTGATTGTGGAAATATTCAGCTGAAATATAAGTCGTTTAGATTCAGATGAAACATTATATAAATTCTCTTACATTGAATATGTTCGCTAGCGTCTGACGTATTGTGGATTTTAGAATATCAGGGTATAACTATTTGAATGAGCGACCCGAATTCTAAATAGCACTTCCTGAAACCCTGTCTCATTTTTCAATCACTTTCGGCATTTTCGTAATAAAAATTGATATTAGTTGTGGCAACGGCGTTATGACATTAACGACATTCCATGAGTGCCAACCTAACTTCGTTCTAGTTACAAAAACTTGAGAAAATTATTTCATGGCCAACCGACTGCTAAAATAAATTTGAATGCAGTATAGTTTCTGAGACACAGAATACTTTTCGAGATGCTCTCTGGTGATGCAGCCCTTACGAATTTTCCACAATCTAATTATCGGTTCTTTCCAACTAACTGCGTTTTAACCCAATAGGAATGATGTTCTTTGCTCTTCTCTTTTGGATGTTAGTGGAAGTTAGAGTCTCTAGTTTACCTATGCAAATAAAAACAGACCAAATTGATATCAATCGCGAATGTGTCATCAATGAATCAAATCTAATCGTTTGTGACCACTCGTTGCTAAAAATTTAAAATTAGACATTCAGAAAAATGATAATGCTCTCCTAGGCATAAGCTAGAACGCAAGAACTCGCCCTTACTAAACTTGACGGCCTATGGTAGTAACTCCATACACCCTGTATGATGACGTAGAAAATTATATGTCATTCTGCCTGAAATGTAACTATAGCACCTACTTGGTATTTTTTCTATTACAATAATAGCATTGACATGAAGCATGAATTACTACCAAAATACTTATGATGAAATTTGAAAAAGAACAGAAGAATGATACTGCTTGACCTATTTTTGATTTTTTTAATTTTTCTTGTGCAACAATTTGGGCGCTTCCATGGAGCATGTTGAAGGTTAGGAAATATTTTTCATCCTAGTTTCACCTCACGTTGATTTCAGGTTTGTAACACGTAGGTACTGATTACTGATCGCTGGGTGTGTTGGACGGATAAACCAAACCTGCAACTGCAACCAAGCGTTCTATTGTAGCACACAGGCAAGCTCGTAGAGCTAGATCTCTTCCTCCAGTCCCATCCTACTCAAAAAGGAGATGAGGTCAGAGGGGGAGTGATTCTTGAGTTCCTCTAGGACCATCCTCGGAGAACCAAATACTCCATGTCCGACTCTGCCTGCCGCCGGGCAGTCACAGAGGATATGCTCGATCGTTTCGTCCTCCTCGCAGAGTATGCAGAGCGGGTCATTGACGATGCTGAGCTTTATAAGATGGGCTCTGATTCTACAATATCCTGTGAAAACCGCCATGATAGATCTCAGATTGGTTCTAGAAAATCCTAGCCAACGACTGGTGTATGGGCTGGGAGGCACTAAAATAGCCCTGTGCCCTGTGCGAGTGACGCAGTCCAGGACGGTTGCGCCAGTACTCCAGCACCTTTTGTCTTATCCAACTGTTGTTCCGTTCCCTGATTAAGGAATTGGAAATTCCTATACTTGGTTCAGGGCCAATAAGCGCTGATATTGCTCCTTCTCTGGCTAGAGCAACCAATACTTCGTTGCCTCTGAAGCCAGAGTGTCCAGGTAACCAAATCAGTTGCTGTTTAAACTTCCCAATTTAGAGAGTTTAGATCTGCACTCAAATACGAGTTGCATTTGTCTGCTGCAAGAGATTTAATCGCAGCTTGACTATCCTAGTTTCACGTCGGTTAGCGAAGGGAAGGCACTTTCAAAAAAAGGCTGCGTATTGATGCGATTTGGTCGTCAGAACAAGTATGCGATTTCTGTCCGTCATATGTAAGTAGTGTCAGTACGAATTTGTACGAGTTGATTTTCTGGAGAATGCGCTGATTGGAAAAACAAAGCAGTTGTTTTATAATAGAGATGAAGAAGAGGAGAGTACCAGACGCCTTTCCAAGAATTGTTGGACCAACCAGATAAATTTTTCGAGTATTTTAGGATCAGACCAGCAACGTTTGAATTTATACTGACGGAAGTAGAAAAATGAATCAGCAAGTATTGAAATTTTTGAGAATTTATATTGATCATTCTTTCGTTGCCCCTGATATCCACAATTAATTGCACGAAACATCCAAAGGGGCGCAAGTAGATGCAAATTCGCACCAAAAAATCAAACTAGTTTGAACGCAACGTTCTGTCCGTATACGGACGTCTAGGTCGAATATCCTGTAGCCACTCCAATTTAAGAATGAGGGTTTGTTTCTTTCTGCGAATTCGTCAGTCAAATTTTCGTACGTATACAAAATTACACATCCATAGCAAAAGTGATGGTGCGAATCGATATTCTCGAGAAATTATGAATTCATAAGAAACGTTATAAAGGGACAGCCCTGTGTGGATACTGGATCCGGAAGGTTATAGAGGAGATGGAGTATACGGAGCCTGGAAGGAAACACGTGTGTTCACAAAGTGAATTTGCCGGATTTGACATCGTTCACGACCACGTGAATGCCTCTCTCGGCTAGAACTCTTCATCTACACACAAACTTTCAGGCAAACCATAAAAGACACTTTATTCAGAAGAGAGACACGCAATCAAAAGACCTCGATATGTTCAAAGCAACCGCTCCCGACTCTCCCTAGTGCTCGATATTTCTTATTCAAAAGATAATCTTTTTACGATGTACGATTTCGGAATTGTTATAGCTTCAACGACATAGAGATTCGAATCCAAATCTGATTTAGAGGGTAGTTTGTAAAGATCTGAAGGATTTTTATATCGTCTCCCTTTATTTGCATGTAATACATGCATCGCAAGAATTCATCGATTACCTGCAGTTTTCAGATCAATTATTATGTAATACCTACCATTGAGTATTAACCCACTTTGAGTTTAATACTCAATGGTAATACATACATATAACATGTGTTCAAAAAAGTCTTCAAGTAGTATGATCGACATTCTGTGACTTAAACTAATTCTCAGCATCTGCTCATGTTATGTACCATTATCCAGGTAACCTGTCAAGTTAGCGTGCTGGATTGTTATTATATCAAAATTATAAGGTCTTATTTGAAGAATTCTATTTTTCCAAAATCTAATCCCGATTTGAAAAAACCGAAAACTACAATCATTGAAAAAATTCGTCAAATTAACTAGATATAATTATTTTAAATGAAGTTTTCGAATCTGACAGAATAAGATGTGAGAATTGCTTGTATCAAAAAGAAGCAATTCAACTATAGAAAATTGATCATAATACCTCGATTCATTCTTCTATATTCATGTCTTTGTTGTATGAAAATTATGAACTTCGGTTTAAATATTCACAACAATTTTTCTAATCGCCTCAGATTGTTTGTATTATTATAAAATATATCTCAATGAACAGAATACTTTCGCAAGTTGTAACAAATCATGTCATTCAATCCACTAGTAGCTTTTTCTGAAAAAAAGGCATTTCCATACAAGATCACGACATACGTTCAGCCACAAAACATCAATCGTCAAAATTCGATAGCCTACTTGAAGAATTTTCTGAAATCACGTTAGATGTTCCAGTATTCAATACCAGTTTGTAACCTCTCAAATTTCATGAAACCCCGACTAGCTAAATTGATAGGCCACACAAGTATTATGTTCTGATCAGTTTCCAACAACAACAAGTCAAAGTACTGAAACAATTTACTGAACTTTCAAGATATTCACCAGAACTCTTGAGTGAATACAATCAACAAATCCAGGAGTTACAAAATTCGGTCAGACTTATCTTTCGACTCTTTTTGAACGTTGAATCAGCCAAAACTCGACGGTTAGATTTGAACTGCTGGTTTTCCACAAGGTGACTAAAAAACTTAGTGTGAGTCAGTGTCCTATTTGAACCTGGAGCCTCCCAGGAAGTTCTGGAGGATCTCGTTGCTATGTTCGCGTATTATGGATGTAAATTTATTGAATATAAAGATATCAAGAAAAGTAATAAATGCCCCAACATTAAATTAAACCCACGCTTATCCACAAAAAATCTTGAACCAACTGAAGAGAAGAAATAAATAGACAATAACTGAAAACTATTTAAATTATTAAATAATTTAAAGATACTTACCAAAAAAATCAAACCTAAACTTCAGAAATGCCGCATTCTCAAAAGAAATATGTTATTGGATCAGACAATAAATCTTAACTCAACTTACCGTCTTTTAGACGCCACAGATAATTAATAAATTTTCACTATTAAAATACAGGGTGGTCATTTGAAAACGAAACAGACGAGATTACAGACGAAATAAATTTTTTCGATAGAAATGCTCGGACAGGTCGATTTCTGTTTCGAGGGGGACAACTTTAGATGTAGGTTACGGACGCATAGCGCTTCAACCCTTGCTACTACAACCCTCACCCCCAATTTTTGAATAGGGAAGATGGGGTGAGTGATACCTCATTTGAAAGGTATACTGATTTCAGCACAGTAATTGTTTTTTCATTTTATGCATTAGTTCTCGAAATATTCTTAACTAAGTATTTGAAAATGAAGTGGTGTTTTCATGGCACTTGTAGTGTTTTTTTGTGAAAAATCGACATTTTGAGCTTCAAAACAACCATGAATGTGGTTTCCTTCCTCCAATCCACTGACATAGAAATCTTTAATCAAGATGTCGAACAAACAAAGCGTATTGCGAAGGAGCTCAATCTTGTTGAAACTCAATCTAAATTATCTTCGATATAATTTGCAGTATTTCCAATAACATGCGGTAACACTTGATCGATAGAAATCTCCAAAAAGTCCAAATACGTACATATCTCTAATCAGATTACCAGGTAAGAAAATCAAATCATTAATGATGCCACAGAAATATTCCAGTCCCAATTCTGGTAATCTGATTAGAGATATGTACGTATTTGGACTTTTTGGAGATTTCTATCGATCAAGTGTTACCGCATGTTATTGAAAATACTGCAAATTATATCGAAGATAATTCAGAATGAGTTTCAGCAAGATTGAGCTCCTACGCAATACGCTTTGTTTGTTCGACATCTTGATTAAAGATTTCTATGTCAGTGGATTGGAGGAAGGAAGCCACGGTGCCATGAAAACACCACTTCATTTTCAAATACTTAGTTAAGAATATTTCGAGAACTAATGCATAAAATGAAAAAACAATTACTGTGCTGAAATCAGTATAAAAATACCTTTCAAATGAGGTATCACTCACCCCATCTTCCCCATTCAAAAATTGGGGGTGAGGGTTGTAGTAGCAAGGGTTGAAGCGCTATGCGTCCGTAACCTACATCTTAAGTTGTCCCCCTCGAAACAGAAATCGACCTGTCCGAGCATTTCTATCGAAAAAATTTATTTCGTCTGTAATCTCGTCTGTTTCGTTTTCAAATGGCCACCCTGTATAAAGTGAAGCATAATTCAAATTATCAATTACGAGAAGTAACTAGGTACCTGTTAATTCGTTAAATCTCACAGCAGAAATAAAAAAAGTACATTCTGACTCAAGAGACCGCTGCACGGAGTTGAATTTTGTAGATCGTGTATTTTCCGAATTGCTTCTGTAACAAAAAAGTTTGAGCGGTAAATTCACCCGTTACAAGTTATGTTAAAGATATGTTATACATATGTACATACAAGTTTTTCTTATCCGAGCAATAATTATTTGTTGAACATTTTCAGCAATTCAGAATCTTATAGACAATTTATTTAAGCAATTGCCTGAAGTCAACGATTGGAACTAGAACATATTTGCCAGGCTTCGTTTTACTGCTTTCATTATCATAAACATAAGGAATATTCCTGTAAGTGGACATTTCGTGATTCTGTTTGGAACGTTTGCATATTGAATGATGAAATATTATCTTTCATTTGAATTTGAGACAATGAAATTATACTTTCGAATTTAGATGAGTATTATTAAAGGAAATGATAATAAAAGATTTACGGTGAGAAAATACATTATGTCTCAATATGTCAACAAAGCACAGTTAAGCAAAAAATTATCAGTTTGTGAATGAAAAACACCTATACTTCATTCAAATTTATTTTAGCAGTCGGTTGGCCATGAAATAATTTTCTCAAGTTTTTGTAACTAGAACGAAGTTAGGTTGGCACTCATGAAATGTCGTTAACGTCATAACGCCGTTGCCACAACTAATATAAATTTTTATTACGAAAATGCCGAAAGTGATTGAAAAAAGAGACAGGGTTTCAGGAAGTGCTATTTAGAATTCAGGTTTACTCATTCAAATAGTTATAGGCGCTGATAACCCTGATATTCTAAAATCCACAATACGTCAGACGGTAGCGAACATATTCAATGTAAGAGAATGTATATAATGTTTCATCTGAATCTAAACAACTTATATTTCAGCTGAATATTTCCACAATCAGAAAGATTGTGAATGAAGAGGATGACAAAGAATTTCCTTCTATTGGGAGACCCAAAAAAGTGGTGGCATTTGAGAATTTTATGTTTGAGTGAATTAATGCGAAAAGTTTACTACAGGATTTTCGATAAATGTCATCGAAGAATAAGTTCCCTAAAATGGATTTTTCTATTTTTCATTTGACTTGTCCTATACAATGTAAATGTCTTAAGGTACTAATAAACACCTAATTATTATTATTATTACATCAATGTATTGAGATGAAAAGCCACAAATACGCGCAAGTTGCCCTGTTACTTGTTTATTCATGTGAAATTTTTGTTCAAAGGTGAAGTTCATCTTAACTTGAAACTTCCTTCAATTCTTTTACTTATATTGATGCAAGATGATTTTTGTTGAAGAATTTAACCTTCTGGTAATTATCTGTTAATTCCTTCGGGAGATACCCATTCCCAACCACTGCATCATATGCATTTCATCTTCGGGTTAATATTTTTGAAATCTACAAATGATGTAAGCCAAAGAAGATAACGAACATTAACTCTCCTCAAGCTAGTGCATATTATGATATTATACTGGTCTCTTGTATTCTCATTCTCCATACAAATAACTGGATTTGGTATGCCTTCAATCAGTTTGTATAAACTTCAATTATGTTCGTCACATATTTTCCGAAGAGATTCGACCAGAGATATATATTCTATATCTCTGGATTCGACATTGTGATAAAGTACGTAATAACAGAAACTTTTATGTAGAACGGGCAACATAGCGTTGATTTAAAACCCAAAAATGTTTTGACAAGCTTCATAACCCCACATTTTCGTACTATACAGAGTGAAATGTGTCAAATTTCCATGGCCAACCGACTGCTAAAATAAAAGTGAATGAAGTATATGTAATATGCAAAGTGCACTGAGTAAAATAATTACATACCTCAACATCATGACTTTTCAAGCAATGAGATTTCTTATATAATAATTTTCATCTATAAAAAAAGAAACATTTTCTTCTTCCGTGGTAAGGAATGTTTTTATAAGGTATATGATATCAAATTGTAAGGAATATTAAATTGTTTTTTTTATAAACAGAGTATACGAGGATGTATTGATATACGAACAATAACTCATCAGAAGTGTCAGTGTGAAGTTTGAGGTAAAAAAAGTAAACCAGAGTTACGCAATAATTTAAAAGAGAGAAGATGTCAACCGAAATTGTGAAAATCGAAAAATTGGAGTATCGAGCCATCATCAAGTACCTGGTTAAGAGGTAAGCAGATTTACAAAGATATGCTTAAAACCCTTGGTGATCAATGTCCTTTGTATGCGATCGTGAAAATTTGACTGCAAGCTTCAAAAGAGGTATATTTTCCATTGAAGATGATGACCGATCAGGAAGGCCAGTTTCTGTGTCTACATGGATCCCCAAATATTTGAATGTTGACCAAAAGCTTGCAAGGGTAGAAGCATCGCGTTCGATCTGTGCCCGATTTGAAAACGATGTAGACTTCTTAAACCGAATTGTTATGGATGAGACTTAAAGCAACAATCGATGGAATGGCGACACTCTTTCTTGTTCTCCAAGACCTAAGAAGTTCCGTGTCCAAAAATGTACTGGAAAAGTTCTTGCTTCAGTGAGAGAATTTGCATTCTACCCTAGAAAATCAGTTGAAACATTTTGTTCATTCCTTTCCAAAAAAAGAATTTAAGAATGAAGCTTTCTTCGCAAATGTGAAATAATAACTCAAGAAACGAATATTTTAATTTCAACACACCGACATACCTTCGAATGCAACTTTTGGCTAATAAGCGAACAACGGAGCCGAGCGTTTCAGTCTGCAAATTTATAAAAACTGTCGGCGTTGTTTACCGTATTACATTATACTATCGCGATCGTATGCAGTCCAATTCGTCCCTTTGAAGTAGCCGCCTCCAAGAGCCGACGATGTAGCGACGTAGGCCATAAATAATTATAATTTATGTTCTACAATATTAATATTGGGTGAAATATTCCCAGCAAAGAGTGAATGTGTAATGAATGTAGTAACAAACTAATGCGGGATGATCGTTAATACTTATACTATCAATACTATCAAATTCGATGTTCAGCGTTGGACGAAGAAAAATTTGGAATGTTTGGTGGGGAGGGGCTGCAGCTTCAAACACCTATCATAGAGACTACAGAGTCTAGAAAGTAGAAACCAAGAAGATATAGTAAAAGAGCTGCAATATGAGGTTTAAATACTTAGGCATCGAGCCACATAGCGTTGGCGTTGGTCTCATGACGCCAAAGTATCTTGCACACTTCCAATGACACTGACACTGATCTGTCTCTCGTGACCGATGACGCCAAGACACTGCTGAAATAAATAGACCACATTTGGCATGATACACTAAGGACTATTGCGGTTAATTATTTCGATTATTTCTTGTCTATGATAGTTGGAAATAATAACACTTTATTTCCATATAATGTCAACAGTAGGTACATTGTGGAGAAAGTCATGCAAAGAAAGAAAAAAGATACCAGTATTCTAATGAAGAAACTCTGACAGACTATAGAAACATCTGTCGATTAAAAGGCTTTTAGCCTTTTCTCGAATAAAAATTTGTTATTTGAGCTTTTAATATCAATACTCAATTTATTATAAACCTTCATTCCTAAAAACATTGGTGAGGGTCTGCTTATCCTATACCTGAACGCAGTAATAATAAAATCATTATGGTTACGCGTATTAGGTACGCTAATTCTATTGAATAAATTTTTATGGGTACCTATATACTGAAGTAGACAGTTCTAAAATAAACAAAGATGGCAGAGTTAGTATCCTTAAGGATTGAAAGAATGGTATGAAACCGAACTGATTATTATTTATTTTCTTATGAATTTCCAGAAATCTTTCAAGGAAAATGTTGGAGTCAATGATATGGGTCTATAGTTCTTCATTATTTCATCGTCCCCCTTTTTATGTAATGAAATGACCTTAGTTATTTTCAATTTATCTGGAAAACATCCATTTTCAAAAGACATGAGATATGTAAGTGGTTCGGAGATCTCCCGCAAGCACTTTTTTATCACGAATGCGGAAATATCATCAAAACCTGCAGAACGCTTTGATTTGAGCTTAGAATTTATCAGACTAAAAACTCCTCTACAACATAGATTGAATAAACAGAGTTAATCTATGCTTTACAACATATGGCATCAGAAATCCTGACAGTATGATTGGCAACTTTGCAAAAATCTAAATAATATTGAAATGGCGATTGGTGATTCATAATTTGACAGTGTCCAGAATGGACTGAAGGATTCGTTTTGGTGTTGATTGCATTTTCTTCAAAATCATCATGGGTTTTCTCTGCCATCATCTGAAATATGAATATTACAAAGAAAATAAAAAAATGTTCTTTAAAATGATTCTGCGTTGAAATGCACCATTTTTCAGAAGCAGTTTTTTTTCGATACTATGTTCCCTTACAGTGTATATTTTAATGGAACACTTAACGTTTGGGTACATATTTATGTCCAACCCCTTCTGGAAGCAATAAATTGAAATTTTTGTTGTCATCACATTTTTTACAAATAATTATTTCTTTTGTGAGATCTATTAGAAGGAATCATAACTTGTTGTGAGACTGATGTTCTGAGCTAACTAAAAACTTTATTATCAAGGAAAGAAAATCAATATGAACCTGTGTATAAAGCTTTGTTACACTGAGGGTTGGAATTTTTTATTTAATAAATCTCATTATGTTTAATCCCCTGTAAATGAGGGGTTCAGAGCTGAAGTGAACCAAGTCCATTCAGCCTAGTTTTGAGATGAATGGCTTAGAAGTTGTTTATCACCAATTAATTCAAAAGTGACTTCTCGGAATTACATGATTTTCATCAGAATGAGTTTCAGGTTTCAGTGTCCTTTACAATTAAAGTAATTGCTGGAATGTTCTCTGTCCCTAAAACTTACCATATCTTGTGACATATTCGTAACATTATAGACAAAGAAAGGATCTTGTTGATTTGATGATTCTAGTCTAGATATTTGAAAGAAATAATTCTTCAAATGGGGCCTTATATAAGGCGTGTGAGATAACACGATCGATCCTTGAGGGGAAGTAATACCTCAAGAATCTCCATTCAAAAACTGCATTCACTAGTTCCTAATTTACACTTTCAATTTCTTACGAGAAAACTTGATTTTTTTTTTCAAATTGAAATTATAAGACGTCTTGATGGCACCCCGTCTCTTTTTTTCCAATTAAGTTGTTTTTTATGAGAAAAAAAAACTTGAACTTTAGTGTCGATAAAACTTGATTTCACAATCATTTTTCGACGGTTTTTCTATATATTTCGATAAAAATAACGACGGGGTGACATCAGCGAATCATTTCTTTATATATTGCGAAGATTTTTATAACGATATATGTCAAAATAACGCTGAAATTCAGGAATAACTGAAAATTATTCAATATTCCTAATATTACCTCTCACGTGGTAATTTCTACTTTTTAACTGACTCAGTACGTAATTCAGGTTATTGCTCAAAGATGTGATACATTTTTGGGGTAGCATCCGTAAAGCAACCAATGTCGATCGTTTTGATCTCGAATCGTATGTACTAATTCCCCTTGAGTAAAAATCACAGTGTGAAATAACACGATTAAGAAGGAAATTCATGTTAGGTATCAGGGCTAATGAGCCTATCTTGAAAAGTTTCCTATAACTATTTCATTTTCACTTCGCGATAGAGTATTTTGAAAATATTGCTATTAATCTACAACAACATTGGGGTACTTTATGAAGTCTCTGAAATTTTCATTCATTATAATTTGCTGATAATTTCAATCCAAATCGCTAACCTCAAGATCACCTAGAAAATAGTCCAGTACAAGCTAAGAATTACATTTAGACACGAAATATCGACGTTCAAAATCTTCGGCCTACTTGACAGCGATTTTTTTTTAAAACTCCTCACTTAGTGCAACTGCGTTAAATCATTAAAAAAATAGATATCCAAATATCCGCTCGGGTTATTACATCGTCGGAAGATATTTAGTTGCGTTATCCATGTCTAAATTGATTTAAACTCGTACTTCGTCATTTCTGTTCGTGTCTATAATAGCTGTGCACGCACGAATTCTCGTGTGATTTGGAGTGGTCGTCAAAAAATTATTATTTTCGCTCTGGGATAGATTATACCTCCCAAACGAATAGCGATGGATCGATATACATCTCCAGCAAAAAAAAATAGGGCATCACGAATTTCATCAACAGGAAGCTAGACTCCAAACCGAGCACCGAGCATTTTGTTTTTATTTCAATGCATAAAACAAAAGATTCAAATAGGGCTAAATGATTTGCCTTCTAAATAAAAGTCGAAATATTGAAAATATCCGGTATATTTTGCTATATGAGGAAAGAACAAACCTAGTAGTTTTTCATGAAATATGATATCAGGAAAATGCCCTCTACGATCAGGAATTTTTTTGGAGAAACTGTATCACTGCTCGTTCATTAATAGTTGTGATATGGACATCCTTCTAGTTTAAAACGAAAATGTCTTTAAGACTATTAGGGAGTGTCAAAATAATGTGATTTCGGAGAAGTTGTATTTGTCAGCTTTCAGTTTTTTCATCGAGCAGAGACACGAGACACGATATCCTCTACTCACATTAGAGTGCTTTTTAGGTTATCGAGGACGTACAGGAATTATTTACACTCGGATTTTTCCGAGGCCAATTAGGGATTTAAATGTGGCTTGTAGCGACATGGTGATGACAGTTCGAACTAAATAAACTAAGCAGAAAATGAAGTGGTATACCGAAAAAGTTGGCTAAGTTTGAATTGCTATAACTTCGACGTTACTTTGGGGATGCTGGATTTTCATCCCGAGATGCAAAGTATGGTCCTTTCTGTGTGCCACTGACGCAAGGCATTTTTTTTTCTCGATATTTTCTTGTTGTACAGGGTGTGAATACAGGACTGCCAAAAATTTTCGCTAAGAAGTTGGGAATTGTAGAAGGCGTTAGAAAGATATTTTTGACGCTGTGTAGATTGTAAGGTAACCTTGGGACATCTTCCCTACTTTTAATATACTATGGAAATGTCGCCATTTCATGAAATCATCTTTTTTTCTCAAAATTATAGCTATAACCTCGACAGTTCTTCGTCGATTTTGGATTTTTCGCCAGTGATGTCAAGTTTGGTCAAGAAGAATTCAGAAATATTTAGGTCCTTTTTTTCTTAATGTTGACTAGATATTTAGGTAATTATGTACCTCGGAATCTTCTCGTCATTCTCTCGCTCATTGCGTTGCTATGGAAATACCGCTATTTTATGAAATTCTGATATTTTCGTGAAATTCACCTTTTTCGTAACAAGATCAGGTAGTGTTCGAACTTCATCAAATATATCTCATAATTGAAATGATCAACTGCATTTAGGTGCATAAGTTGACATGATTAAACTCAATTTTAAGTAACAATTTTTACAGTCCCTTTAGAACAACAACTACTACAGCTTTAAACGTAACATGGAGTGCAGTTTTTGTGCATCGAGCATAATTAGTGCACAAGAAAAGTCATTCAATCATAGTGAACGTCTCCTAGATACCCAAACATAAACTCTATTGTATGAAGTTGGGTTTTTCTCTAAAGGAACCCAGTATAGGTACAATCTTGAAAATGATAAGAAAATGCTATTTTTACTTAACTCCAATATGAACGCTTATGAATGAAATTCATTTCTGAAAAAACGATAACAAATTTCAAATGAAATTGATGTTTTTTTCGGTTTTTTAATCCTATGCATCATAAATATGCACTCCAATGCTTTTGATCGATTTTATTACAAAGTATTCCTTGATGCCATTGTTTTTCTAAAAAACACTAACGTCCAGTTTCATAATTGAATTTAACGTCACTTTAAGCTTAAAGCTTCCTTTACTGTCATTTTTACGCCCAGTTCCATAATCAAATTTAAAGTCACTTTAAGCTTAAAGGTTCCTTTAGTGTCACTTTTAGTAGGGTTAAAGGAAGCTTTAAAATTAAAGCGACTTTAGGTTTGATTATGAAACCGGCCGTTAGTAGGGTTAAAGGAACCTTTAAAATTAAAGAGACTTTAGGTTTGATTATGAAACTGTACAAACGAAATTTCATAATATTTATAGCGTTATATCCATAGCAACGCAATGTATCGTGAAAATGACAAAAACATCCCAATGCCTAACCCAACAATCCATCCAACATAAAGAAGAACTTCCTTAAGACCTCACTGTTTCTCAGCCAAAAAAATTTGAATTTTTTACTTCCTTATATTCACATCCTGTATAACGAGGAAAAAAATACCATGAGCAATTAGCGTGAAGACTAAAAATTGTGTTTTGCATCACTTGCGAAAAATCCATAATCGGCGATGAAATGTCGAAGTTATAGCCTGAACATAGACATAGAGACATGGACTTTTTTTTTTTTTTTTGGTGTAGCAGGGGGAAAATCTGCAAACAGACGAACACACCCTCTGCTGAGGGGGAACAGTGTGGGGATTCTCACTCTCTGAGCTCGAGACCCACTAAAAACCCTTAACTGCTTCTTCATAGGTTCCGGGCATTTTGCCTATTAACCAGTTGACTCTTATGGTTTCTGGACTCTCACACGATCATAGTCGTGTTGATAGTTGTATGCTGCCTATAGCTTTTATAGGTTAAGCTCTTCTTTGGTTACATTTAAATCCTTAACTGATCTCTCGGTCTTCGGTGGTAGGTTCTTGACCTTCTAGCTTCTTCTGTTGGATCGTAGTCGACTAATCTTCGTAGTTCCTCATTTGGATGTTGTTTGGCTTTGTCGAATATCCTTTCCGCCTTTCTCTTCATAAATTCTGTAACTGGTTCCCATTCCAAGTCCTTGTAGATTTGTTTGTTCCTAACAAACCAGGGTACGTCCATCGCCATTCTAAGGAGTTTATTCTCAGTGGCCTGTATTCTCTTGATGTGGGTCTTGGCTGCGAAGCCCCATGCCGCCGATCCATATGTGAGTTGTGGTCGCGCAATAGTTTTAATCATCGTCAACTTGATGTTCTTATTCATATGACTTCTTCTGCCTATGAGTGGATAAAGTTTACTCATTGCGGCTTTTGTTTTATCAACAGCACATTTGATGTGGTTTTTCCATGTAAGTCCTCTGTCAAGCGTCACTCCTAGGTATGTTGCTTCATTTTTCCATTCAACCTCTTGTCCATCAACTTCAAGGTTTTCTTCCATCCTCAATCTTCTCTTTTGCAGTAATATTGCTTGAGTCTTTCTTCCATTGATTTGGATTTTCCATTTGATGCACCATTTGAGTAATTCATCTATGGCTTCCTGCAGTCTCCGGTGTATGATCTCTGGGCGTCGATGTCTGAACGCTATTCCTGTGTCATCTGCGTACAAGGTGAGCATATTCCTAGCATTCTTCGGGATATCATAAACGTATATTACGTAAAGCAGAGGTCCAAGTACCGATCCTTGAGGCACTCCCGCTTCCAATTGTCTGGTTTGAGAGGTTGCTCCATCTATCTTCACATAAAAGTTTCTATTCCTCAGATAATTCCTTATAATCTTGCATAGCTTGGTCGAATATCCTGCTCTTTTCATCTTGTAGATTAGGCCTTCGTGCCATACTCTATCAAAAGCTCTCTCGATATCCATCAGAACTAATCCTGTGGCCTGTTTGGTCTGCATTCCTTCGGTGACGTATTCTATGAGCCGTAGTAATTGGAGTTCAGTCGAGTGTTCTCGTCGAAATCCAAATTGTTCGGGTGGGATTATCTTCAACATTTCTGTTTCCTCATTCGGCCTTTTGGCGATAACCCTCTCGACGACTTTTCCTAGTGCTGATAGTAGGCTGATTGGTCTATAATTTTGAGGAAATTTCCGTTCCTTTCCAGGCTTGTTGAAAACTATCATTTCTGCAGTTTTCCATCTCTTTGGGTAGTATTCGGTCCTCATCACTCCGTTTGTTATATTCGTCAAGGCTGCTATTCCTTTTCTAGGCAATTTCTTCAACATATAATTCGTTATCCTATCTTCTCCCGGTGCTTTCCGGTTTTTCAGTTTCATTATGATCTCTTTGATTTCTGTTGGTGAAGCCGGTTTTGGAATGATTTCGGTTTCCGGTGGTTCCATCATCAGTTCTTCGTTTGCCTCCACTTCTTCTTCTAGATCTTCATTGTCATCATCATTTCTGTAATTTATTCTGGCTTCTCTCTCAATTGTGTCGGCAAGTGCTTCGGTTTTTTCAAGTCTCGTATATACCATTCCGTTTGCTCCATGCAGTGGAGGTATAACTGTCTGTTCTCGTCGTAAGCGTTTTTGCATTTTCCAAGCCGAGTGATCTATTGTATTCAGTTCCCTTAATCTCTGGTGCCATCTGTTATTACGCAGTTCTGTTAAAGCATTTTTCAATATCTGACTATGCTTATTCAGTTTCTTCTTGTCTTCTTCTCTTTTTGTTGTTCTGTAGATTTTCCTGAGTCTTCTGTTCTTTTTTATAAGTTCCTTTATATTCCTTGGCGTATCTCCATGTGAATGTTTCGGAATTGGTTTCCTTATTCTCTTGGTGCTTTCTTCATAGGCTTCTTTTATATGATTTTCCAATTTTTCAACTGCTTCATCTAATTCATCCTGGGTGTTTATTTGGGGAATTTCCCTGATTTTCTCCTGAAGTAAATTCTTATATTTCTCCCAGTCTGTGCGTTCCTTGGTTTGTGTCTCTTCTTCGTTTCTTGGGCCATGTCCCACTATGAATTCTATGGGATTGTGGTCTGAAGTTCCGTCTTCTATTGTATCAATGCTGATTTCTTCAGTGATGTCTTTCATTACGACAATGTCCAGTACATCGGGTAGTCCATTTACTCTTGGTATGTAGGTCGGTATATCAGGTCCTATCACAACTGCATTAAGTTTTTCAGCATAAATCTTCAGTCTTCTCCCGTTTGTATTTTCCACCCTACTGTTCCATTCCTGCGATTTGCAGTTAAGATCACCAATTATGATTTTCGGGTGTCTTCCTTCTAGTAGCATTTTTAGATCCTCTTCCAGCATGTCCTTATCCGGTGATTTATAAGTTGAAATAATCTTCACTTGCCCTCGATTAGTATTCACAATAATCGATATTGCTTCTACTTCTTGTCCATTGAATATTTGGTCGAAATGGTGATCCATATTCCTTCTAGCCAGTATAGCAACGCCACCTGTGCTGTTAGGTCTATCATTTCTGTAAATATCGTAATTGGGAAATGCTATCCGAACGTTGGGGTTAAGTCTCGTTTCTTGAAGAGCTATGACATCCGGTCTCTTCTCTTCAATCAGTTCTTCGAATTCTGATCTGCGGGCTCTCAATCCTTCGACGTTCCAAGAGACGATTATGAGATTGTTCTTTATCGTCGTGTCAGCCATTAAATATTCTTAATAATTTGCTGCATCTTCTTCTCAATCTCTTTCTCCAGATTCTGCATCATCGTGCTGAGGAGGTTTTTCGTGAACTTATCCAGTTCCTCAGTGATTCCAGAAATTCCTTTTCTGGTTTCGGCTTTTTTGACGGTTTTTGCCTTTTCCGTCTTTTTCTCTGGTTTCTTCGTCTCTTTGACTGCTTCGGTTGCAGTTTCCTGGGGTTTCTTCACTTCCGAAGAGTTTGGGGATGGCCTCGGTGTATTTTGTGTTGGCCTCGAGCTGGTCTGGTTCGATCTTGGCGATCTCTTGGTCTTTTTAGTGACCAATTTCCATTCGCTACATCCCTTGTAGCTGGCTGGATGTCCTTGCTCTCCACAGAGAACACAAGAGGCATTTCGCTCCTCGTTCTCCCTGGTGAGCGTACACTCCTTGGAGCTGTGATTACCGGAGCATTTCACGCACCTCCATGGAAAAGTGCACTTACTTTGGGCATGTCCATATCGCTGACAGCGGTAACATTGTCCAGGCCCGGTCGTCCTTCTCTTAGGTTCAACAACACAGTTCATGTTGTAGAGCCTTCTCACCTCGAAGATACCCTTATTCTGGGTTTTAACCAGCAATAAGGGCATCGGCCTCTTAGTTATATTTGAGGTCATTCTTATGACCTCAGCATCGACGATCCCTTGATCCTTGAGGTCGTCAAGGATCGTCGGGATATCTGCATCCAGCGGTAGATATCTCACTACCGCATAGATTTTCTTTTCTTCCTCCCGTTGAAGAGTGTAAAACTCCCTATTTATTTTATGAAGGAAGTCCGTCATTCTTCTGTGGTCTTCCGCGGTTTGTGGAACGACCCTAATTCCGTCCTTCACAGTAGTCGCTCTGCTGTAATTTATTCCGTTTCGCATTAACGCGTTGGAAATTGACGTCCATTCGGACGTACCCCTCAGGGTAACTGGGGGGATTTTTTCTTTTCTCTCCACTGGAGTGGTTCTCTCTTGGGCTGGGGTTTCCAAGACTCTTTTCTTGTTTGCCTCTTCATTTGACGAGGAGCTATCCTTTCTCACTCTTTTGGCGGGTGGGGAAATTTTGGTTTGAGGGGTTTTGACCACCTCCATCTTCTGTTTTTGAACCGGTAAGTTCACTTCTTGGACATTTTTCAAAATAATGTTCTTCTTGAGTGCTTTGGAGTAAGGACTTTCCTTATTTCCCTCCTGCAACTCGAGCCTCTCCCTGAGATTTTTAATCTCAGCAACTAAGCTAGATACGCATCTATCTAACTCATTCACCCTCGCTTTCAAACTTGCGTTCTCCTCTCTCAAAATATCGTGTTCGGACACGACATTAGCGATTTCTGGCGCGTCTTCTTCCATTACGGACTCGCAGTCCGAATGGTCAGACATTTTAGAATCTAATTAATAATTACTTCGCTACTCGAAGAAATTGGAAATAAAATTTTTCAAGAAAAAAGAAAAATGTATCTCATGCATAAAAACAAAACGGCTCATCAAAAATTCTCTACGCTATGAGAAAAATCAGAAAGAAAGATACGAAAAATAAGCTCACCTGATGTTTTCTGCAGTACCAACGAGAAAATTCTCTGGACACTTAGGATGAACACCAACTTTGAAAATTTTAACGAATTAAAATTCCGATAACAAATATAGAACCTACACAACTTCACAGACGGAATCAAATATTCCGTAGCTTGGTTAGTGGGCACTTTCACCTCCGCTTTCACTTTTACGGCACTGTGACTTTCTCGTCCGCTTTCTCTTTTATAGCACTAGGAGCACTGTAGCACGTCTTCTCCTGTCAAGCGATTGACTCGGAATGACATGGACTGTGCTTTCCCTTTCTGTCTATGCATGAAATACGGTCAAAAAAAGAACACAGTTCCTTTTTCTAGAATTTCGATTGGTCCGCACTCACCTCTATGTGAACAGAAAAGAGAAAGGTAATGCCCGTCGATCATTTCTCTCTTTCTATAAAATATCCAATTTCACGCCGGCCTTGCTCAGTCCATGTCTTTATAGGTCCTTTCGTTTGCATAAAAAGCGTAGCAATTTTCAACACTCGATTTAAGCATTCGTTTGCTGATTGAATTTACACCAGTGTAGAGGACGTGCATTTTATATAGATCTCCTTTTGACTATGTGTAGATAAACTACACTTCCTCTACACTGGTGTAAATCAAATCGAGTGTAGAAAAGTGCTACACTTTTTATGCAAACGAAAGGACCTATTGTCTATGAGCCTGAATTAAAAAAAAGAGATGATTTCACCAAATGGGAAAATTTCCATAGTAACCTATTTTATCTGAAAAGTGGCAGACGTTCAGAGGAATTAACCTAACAATCTACCCAGCACAACAAACACATTGAAAAGTACTCTACGGGAGTGCTGAAGGAAACTCAATGAAGTAGGAAACAAAAACAAGGTTTCTTTAGTATAAGTTGCAGGTCGTTCTGGAATCGAAAGAAACGAGGAAGCCAACACACCCTCCAGAAAACGAGCACAAACGCCACTCACTTGCCCAGAGCCTGTCTGTGGTATGGGAAAATGCACCTATAGGAAAAAGTTTCTGGAGAAGGAAGAAATCGGAAGAGAAACACTCTGGTGGAATCTTCCAGGAATGGATCATTCCAAAACATTTCTCCAGAATTTTGAGACTTCAAGATCCATCCATTTCAGTTTTTCAATCATGACGGAAGGACACACACACTTTATATCATCTAATATGCAGTTTTTTAATTTTAAAATTGAGCACTGGCACTTTCTTGTCACCTGGTGCAAGAAAAAACAAGGCGGCAAGAAAGTACCAGTGCTCAATTTTAAAATTGAAAAACTGCATATTAGATGATATAAAGTGTGTGGTGCAAGAAAAAACAAGGTGACAAGAAACTGCCAGTGCTCAATTTTAAAATTAAAAAACTGCATATTAGATGATAAAAAGTGTGTATGTCCTTCTGTCATGATTGAAAAACTGAAATAACTTTTTCACAAAACTCCTGAGGATGCCGATGAGGCGAAACATGTAAATTTTAACAATCCATGAGTACAACCTTACTCTTCATTCTATATTCTTAATAAGGAATAGAGGGTGAGCTATACCTCAATTGGAAGACAATAGTATTATGTATTGTAAAGGGACATATTGTCTTCCAATTGAGGTTTAGCTCACCCTTTATTTCCTATGAAAAATTTAGGGGTGATAGTCCCTACCCCTAGGTTTGAGGAGAACTCCTATTGAAAGACCAAAATATTTTCCGTCTCTCAATGTAAACAAACAACTTTTTACTTCAAAAAATTGACACTAGGTGGTCTATCGTTTCGATTTCGCAATGGGGAGCAAAACTGATGGATTCTGTGCATAGCACTTTTGCAGAATGCAGAATCACAGTGTCATCAAATTTCATCCATCTAATTTAGTTTATACTCATCCAGTCCTGTTCAAAATATTCCGAAGAATCCCTTATTTTTTCATATAAATTTAGTTTAGATAGGTACAGCGTTCAACACGTTCTTCATTTATTTGCTCCATACCCAGTTTATGGGAATTTTAATTAATACTCCTGAAAACATATATTTTTTCAAACTTCGGGATAATTCGAATAATGATGGATAGCAGCGAGGGTTTGTTTTCGAATACAACAACGAACAAATTTGTTATTTCCCGACTAGAGTGACCTTTCAAATTTGTAGCTTCCCTTCCTTCCTGAACATTTACCGGGTAAAAATCTCGCATTTCGGTCTCCAGGAATTTCACGAATGATTAATGAGAAAACAACGTATCCAAAACGTTTCACTTGTGTGCATTGCGTCTGGAGCGTTTTTCACCGAAGACAAGCTAGGTAATGCTGTAAAGTAGATGGCGAACATTTTTATTCTATAATGTACTAGTTTTTCATGCTCAAGTTGAAAGATTATTCTCGAAGGCGCCACTTGCCACATGGCAAGTGCGCGAAATATTGACGGTATTGTAGAGTTCTTTTCTGATCGTTTCATCTTCCGACGCTCTCAAAATTCAATATATTTAGAATTCTAGACTGTGCTGCTGGGTTATCTGAAGTCGCAAATTTATGCCAACAAGCTGACAACAACCCAAACATAAAATAGTGAATTGATGTGACCGGATAGGTTGATGGAAATCCATAATAGAACTAAAAACAAATTATTTATATCCACAGAACTGAAATATTCAAATATAACCTAAAGAAGTATTTGAAAATTCAGAGCAAATTAATCATTATTCAACATTGAAGGGATTATTTTCTCAATTTTTTCAACTAAATTGAACTGAATTTAAATTCGAATCAGTTGACTTTGACAGGACCGTTGAGGGGCAGCCAAGCGTTTGTTATGTTCCCGCTTTTGAGATGTCGAGTGATTTTTATAAATTGTATTCCAGTGCATATTATTTAACAATAACAATACTTTATTGATTTCTCATATATACAAAATATGTAGAAAGGAAAACAGGTCATCCAAAAAGAAAAATTTTCAAATATTCGCTACAATATCCCTACAATAAAATTCTTCGGTATTGTATGGCTCAAGCATTAAAAGAAAACGATATAGAGTCTTCCCGAAAGACACATGACCATATTATCTTTGAATTTCTACTGGTAAACTGTTAAACAGTTTAATGCCCATGTACAATGGTCCCTTTTCAGTTAAAGACAAAGAATGCACCGGAAAAACAAATGGGTGCTTTCTTCTAGTATTGTTTATATTCAAATAACTACAGAAATAATGCTGATGTTTATGCATGTACATCAAGATCTTATATATGTACAGTCCATAGATTGTCAAAATGTTATTTTGCTTGAACTTATTACGACATGATTTTCTGAAACCCAAACGAAATATTACTCTCAATGCTAACTTTTGTGTTTTCATAATCTGATGCGATCCAGAACTGCTACCCCAAAAAATAATACCATAACTTAATTGTGACTGGAACATAGCATAGTAAACCGCTTTCAATACATCAATATCCACCTGATCTCTAAGAACCCTCAAGGCATAGATAACCGATTTTATTTTCTTATTAGTTTCTTCAACATGGGTATGATATTTCATGAAACTATCTATATGAACTCCCAGAAACTTAACACATTCGCTGATTGGTACTTCATTGTTACTGTAGTTTATGCTTTCTGGATAGCTACGATTGGTTCTATCAGTCTTAAAAATAATACATTGGGTCTTATCATTATTAATTACTAGCTGATTTTCAATACACCATTCATTTACTTTATCCATAGCATCCTTAAACTCCCCCATACCGCTCAGAATATTCAATGCAGAGATGATGATATCAGCATCATCCGCAAACAACAAAGACCTGATGAAACTAGAAAAGAAGATGTCAGGGAGGTCATTGATGAAAATAACAAATAGCAGTGGTCCCAAGATACTGCCCTGTGGCACGCCCAACTCGATAAGTCTCTCAGAAGATAAGTAATCTCGACTTCCATCAGATACAAGGACTCTTTGTTTTCTATTCTTAAGGTAGCTCTCAATTAGTTCAAGTTGCTTGTCCCTTATGCCGTAGACACTTAGCTTGTAGAGTAAAAGTTTATGATTTACACTATCAAATGCTTTGGCCAAATCAAGCACGATAGCTATGGGAACTTCACCTTTCTCAAGTGATTCCAAGATCTTGCAAGTGAGTTCAAAAACAGCAGTTTCAGTACTCTTTCCCTTCATAAAACCATGCTGGCAGCTTACAAAAACATAGCATTTCCGAAAAATTTCAACAATCTATTGGCCAGAACCTTCTCAAACACCTTTGCGAATAAAGGCAGGAGACTTATGGGCCTATAATCAGCCAAATTATCCTTTGAACCTTTTTTAAAAAGAGGCTTTACTACAGCCACCTTAAGTTCATCTGGAAAGATACCAGACTGAAAAGAAAGATTCATAATATGGCATAGTGGAACCATTATTCTCTCTAAACAATGCTTGATGACACTCATCGGAATCTGATCGTTATCCTTCAGAAGTGATATAAAAGTTCGGCAAGATATAAAACTGACAGGTACCATATTACTAACAGGTAATTTTACCTGTTTACCTTAATGTTTTGTGATCATAAATGTCATCGATGGTTTGTTTGCCCCTCAAGTGACATCAATCCGAAATGCCTGAAGTTCATTTTAACAACCCTCATTCCGCATCTTGCTATTACCAATTTCAGATCTTCCACATCCACCCGAAATGTTAATATCAACAAATTTATTTATTATTACTCACTTACATCAACAATTATTTATTTATTATTACCTAAAAAAATAGTGAGAAACGGATGATTTATAAGCATCTGAGAGATTGGAGTTTATTGTGTTTTACTCTGTATAAAGATCTTTATGTAGCATGTTTTTATAAAGTGAAATAAAAAATGAAATAGATGTGTTTACATGGTATGGACACTGGGCATCTGAGAGAAACTTATTGAATATGTGTCCTCACAGTGTGACCACCAGTCAACCACTTTCATCAACAGGAAAGTTTTTGGGAATTACCACTGTTGAACTGCGTCTTCACAATGTTGATTAAAAAATCCACTACTTATTGAAGAGTGCTTAATATCCGCAACATCGCATACCATTATACATCACATATCTAGTCACTAGTGTACAAAAAGCACCATAGATACCAACATTGCGACTTCTAATTTTCGAAGTTCTTGGAACGATTATTTGACATAATAATGTATCAAAGTGTATCCTCTTGTGATGTTATGTTCATGTTCAATTTGATAATTGCCGTCGTGACAATCAATTGCACTCTATAATTTGAGGCTTTGAAGCAAAATTGGCTCAAGCTACAAGTTTTCTGAAATTGAGTTAACAGTAAAAATAACAAATGAATCAAAAATTGATTCAAACTCAATTTCAGAAAAATTGCAGCTTGTGCCACTTCTGCTCTAAACGCCTCGTTTGCTTTCACTCAATTAGGGAGTGGAAATAAATATTGTAATATAGAAAAATAAACGATTTCACATTCTATCTGTACAACCAAAAGTACCATATATATGTTTATTCTAACATTACGTATTCTGCTCTCATTTTCCAAAGGAAAATTGAATAACCATATGAATTACTGATATTCTTCACATTCACAAATAACGTGTTTCATAGAAATTACAAAATGAAAATCACTAACTCTTGTAATAAAGCTTAATTCCAGGTACACGACATGGTCCAGCTATAGAAGACAAATTAGGGCTCTTATAATTGATAGTAATAAATTCAGTGTCATGAAAAAGCTTACAACTCTCATGTAAAAATTAATTACCAAATTTTTATGTGTTGAAAACTGAACGTTACAAAGGTGCAAAAATGGGCAGAAATAAATGGGCAGCAATGATTAGGCCCAGAAATGATGAGGATATAGTCATTATTTCCATAGGTCTTCCATTTGAATATATACCTATCACACATTAGGTACCTACATTAAGTAACCTAACTTGGTGATATTTCGATTTCTGTTGGGTTTACCAAAAAAAAGTTAATGAGTCTTTTTAAATAATTCAGGCTATCTGCATAAGTAGATTAGGAGTATACAGGGTGCATCGTTAATGCAAAATATCTTATAACTAATATTATATATTTTCAAAGTTTTTCATAATATATCGAATTACAAATACAACCGAAAAGACCGTATAATTTTAACCTTATTTATTCTAGAGATATCACAAAATAATTTACGGAAACGTTTTCATTACCATAATAATTATAACAGCAACATCAATCTTATTTAATTAGATGTTCAAAGTCTCTTCCTTCTTTCATTAAACATTTTTCATTTTGTAAACCTAACGGTAATCAAAATATTAGCCAGGTACGTTACTTCATGAACACACTGTTTCCACTCACCTTTAACTGCATGTTAATTGATTAATTAACGTTAAGTTACATTCAATTAAAATGAAATTCAATAAAAGAACAGCTTTGTAATTAATAATTTTAGATATTCATTCAGATTTTCTCTGTTCGTTCACAGCACGTGTTGAAACGCGCGATTTATGTTATGAGGTAACCTCGAGAATATTTCAGAAAGTCACTGAAAGTGTTCCTTCGAGAAGTCGGTGGTTAGAGTTCAAGGAAATTCATTCATGATACATCATTGCGCCATTGCATGTCCGTAAAACATCACACATTCAATATTTGAAAAATATCAACAGGGATAAGTCGCATAGTAGTAGCTATGTTCACTTTATCGGAACATCTCGATATAATGTTACATGCAACTACTAAGGAAGTTGAGGAATTCGTAAACTCAACACTATGTGGATGTTAATATCCACAAGTACATCCTTGATAATTCTCCAAGAAGCTCCTCAATGCTTATATATTGCGACTTACTATTACATTTCCAGTTAACTGGGATGGACACAAAGCGTTAAATCTTTGAGTTAATCATATCGAAAACAGATCCAGACTTGGAAACTAATTGATTAACTCCTTTATTCGTAACATTGGCCGAATTTATTTGTTTTAAATATCCATAAACGCTAAAAATAACCCTCAATTCAAATATCCTTCAAAATAAAACGGATTAACAATAAGAAATTAATTTATTTTTAACGATATATATTATATTGGTGATGTTAACTACAATAATGATTGAAAAATGTAAATTCTGAAAACTGCCTAGTGCCATGTCACTGGTTTTGTGTTTTTTAAAGCCCGTTTGCAACGGCCGAGAATTCTCTAGAAAATTTACTCGAGAATTCATACGCCGTGAAATCTTTACCGTTACATACGCACTTTCGGTAGAATTCTCTTGTCAGTTGCATACAAAATAATCTCTGCCGTTTTCTTACCAAAATTTGGTAGAGAATTCTCCAGAGAATTCTCGGCTGTTACAAACGGGCTTTATTTAATAATTTAGTACGGTTTATTTGTCATTGCCAATGTTTCCAGTTATATTTTCCAATTCGGGAGTTATCGATAAACAATATCTTTGTCGTCCGCAAGTTTTCCACAACGAAAGTTATCGATCAGCCATGGTATGATAGAAAACTGCACAAACGTCAAAATTAATGCGCATCAGTTAGTTCGTGATCGTGATACCAATGATTTATAAAATGGAACGTTTGGACTAATGAAAATTTGAATCCATCCGATAAGTTGTTCGCGGTTTCGAATCGATTGGAAAATTCAGACTGATGTTTAAACGATTTGCATATAAAACTTTTGTAGGAAACGTTCGTCGGTTTATCCGCAGACTGACGGATTTTAATATGCGACGAGAGGCACGTATAATACTGGCACTGTCTGCAGAACCGCAAATGTGCTGGCTCCTCGTGTTGTTTCTTGGTGTTCACTGTTCAGGTCCATAGTGGAGACCAGTTTGTTAAAAGAAATGGTGAAGTGAAGTGACCCTCGTCTTCAAAGAAGTGGATGAGTTGTTTGGATGAGTGCCTAGCCTTGGGGCACACCAGCAATTATTCTGTGAAAATCAGTAGATTGTCTATCGGCAGAAAACTTCACCCCTAGTGCGTAAAAGAAGTGTGCAATCTACTTGGACGAACTCCAAGATTGAATCCGTACTATCCGTAGTTTATTGTGGAGGGTAGCAGGCCACACCTGGTTGAAGGCCTAAGCGATATCTAGTACAATTATTAGAAACTCACCATAATAGTTGGGGAGCCGACGATGCTAAATCGAGATTTACTCGAGCGTCGTGGAGAACTAGTGGATTTTGAAGATTAGATTGTAGAAAGAAAAAGAGGTTCTATGATATATGTACTTTCAGCGGTGGGGAAAGCGTCTGCAGGGTCTCAGAGATGTGAAGAAAAATATAACAAAGATGTCAGGTGTACATATCGAGCGTGTCAGATCAAGATACTGTATATAGCCTACATGTCTCTGATAATAAATTCATGTTAATCTGACAGTTTGCGTGGTGGGGCTGGCAGCACGAAAGAGTTGAAAAAAGTAAAAAAACAAATTTTCCTAGCGTGTCAGATTTATAGAGGATATATTAATTGGAAATAGGAAGCTATTTTTCAAGGGACTAACAATTTGGACACAGCGGTCCTTTGAAGATGTAAAAAAAATCGTGACTTGTACATACTCGAGCGTGTCAGATTTTCATACAGATGGTTAATATCGGTGTTGTATACGTGTTGACCCATTTATCAGACACTGATCAGGGGGGGTTTCTTTAATCTGACACTTTGAAAATGATAAAAATGCTTTTTCTCGAATATTTCCCTGTCTGTACCTCTAATCGTTTTTGTATTAATTATGAAAGTTGTAGATAATAAAATTCTACACAACTTTTGCTTGAAGCAATTTTACATACTCTTAACCGTTCTCCAGTTAGAAGGCGAAAAGGGCGAGGAGCTCAGCCACACATGCGAAAGGGCAAGGTCAATGTAGAAACCCTAATGTACTTTCATCGCTATATATCTCGAAAACGTTCAAAACGTAGAAAAAATTGCTTCGGAGAGAATTTGTAAAAAATTTCATGCTCTACAACTTTTATAATGAATGCAAAAAATATTTGAAGCCCAGGGGAGGAGATAATTCAAAAGAACTGATATTTGTGACCTTTATGGCCAATTCTTATTGTTTCGGCTTGCTAAAACTGTCAGATTATATTTTTTCCGTTATTCTTGAATCATTAGTTTCAAAATAAGAAAAAACGCCACCGCGCTCGAGAATGTACACGTGACTTTTTTTTTGCAACTTTGGCGCTCCCCACACATTTTCGACACGATTAAATTGTTAGATTGAGAAAATATATACTTTTCAACATGTAATTAACCACATATATCTTAATCTGACACGCTCGAGTATGTACAATGATCGTTTTTTTTTTTACTATTCTGACAGGCTGTCCTAGACAATTCCTCCTATATACAGGTCTAATTTTTGGTAGAGGTACTCTACAGGGTCCAAAGTATGTCCCCTTATATTAATCTGACACGCTCGAGTAAATCCCGAATTTCCCTCTTCGGCTCCCCAACTATAAGGATATATTGTCCCTAAATTAAAGTGACATTTGTAAGTGGGTCTGCGGTTTTATCATTGGAAGCTACATCCATGTGAACAGCTTACATGGCGTGAGTGTAAAGGGTATTTCTGGATTTCAGAGTTGATGTACCTATTTCTCCAGCACTTTTCTGGTTGACTACAGTAGGGCAATAGGACGATAGTTGGAAGGAAGCGTCTTCCAGCCTTTCTTCGATATAGGCGCTCCACCAACCGTCGGAGTGAGTTCCAATGTTGTGAAATAGTTTGGTCAGAATAAGAGCAAGCTCTCTGTTTCTGCAAATAGCACTCAAATTAATATTTCAACCAGTCCTAGAGTCTTAAAAACACGCTTGACACACAGATGGCGCTCAAATCACTTTAGTCGCCTCGTTCCCCATCTTTCTACTCTAATCTTTGACTATATTATTAATTCAATGGTGATTAAAAAACTGTGATGACAATTATGGACTTAATGTGTGTTCCAATGTTGCCTTATTGTGAAAGTGACGTAGAATGTTTGTGATAGAACAATTCTGAAATCGGAATTTAAAAATAAAAAAAAATATTTTTCGATATCTTCGGGATATGAGGATTTCAATGATATATGTATATTTTGAAATTAAGGAAATCAGTAAATTGCACGTAAAACACATTTCGTAGTATTATGCATGCAAAACAAGAAATTCCAACTAATGACAAAGTTTATTATAAATAATAACGAAGCTCATTTCTTGCAAGCGAAAAAAAATATCACTAGCTGAACCCGACCACTCTCTGCTGCTGCATTGATATTAATTATCATGGGAGTTAAAAATAAAGAAACTTGACATCGGGCATTCAGCGGGTCATTTTGACCCTCATTAAATACATTTAATACTGTATATTTACAGAAATTTATGTTGATTGCTGGTGGAAAGGAAGCAGAGCTTAATGGGGAATGTTTCCGGAATTTCAAATGTTGCCATGAAATGCTCCTGTATAACGTGAGAGCGAAGTGGAGTGATCCAAACACTTGAATTGTGCTTATTAATATTTTGGAGGAATATTTTCTGTCGTCAGTAATTTCATTCAACAAATTTTTCATGGATTCCACTGGCCCCCCGCACTTCACATTGCTTTAGTTTATCCCCCAAATTTTATAGCTTTGCAGTGTGAACTGCGAAGACTTTATCCATTTTTCCAATTCAAAAAAAGATGTATCTTTTATCTGATCCGTAGGAGAAATCCAATCGTATTCTTGTGAAATTTTTATTAACTATCTAATGATGATCACGATTATAACAGGTTAAACAACAGTATTTCTACTGTTGTTTCACAGTAGTAATTTATTTTTTTGGAGGAGCACATAGACTATAAGCAGTGTTTGATAGTCAATATTTTGCTTCGTCAATTAATGTACGTGGTTTCCACACATTCATATCAAAGGAGAGATATTGGAATCAATGTATTCCATCCATCTTTATGGGAATTGGATATTCAATGTGTGTATACATAATTACACTGGTCCTAATCGATTTAATCCCCTATATCAACATAGTCAAATCGACTGCCTTCGATATGATCAAGAGTTAAATGTATGGCACAATCATTACGTTAATTCCAACGATTCGATAATCGCTATGTGTTCTTTGGATTAGGGAGATTACTACCTAACGGTCATTCGATTAATAACTGAATTTGGACAGGACTTAGCATTCGCATACAATTGGCTGTTTTCCGTTTTCCTAAACTTCAAATTATATATATCGTTGAAATCCTCATATCTCATGCATATATCGAACAATATTTATTTTTATTTCAACACATTGTATTCAGTATTTAGTAACTATCTGAAATTTCGATTTCAGAAGAGTTGTCTTGGAAAAATTCTACGTCACTTTCAGAAACCGGAAACTCCCATTGAGTCAATAAAATTGTCATATCTGAGTTTCTAGTGATCTATTATTTTTCTAACAGAATTTCAGTTGAATTTGAATGTTGATGAATGTTGTAGATAACTAATGAAAAATGATTTTCATGATTAATTTTCAATTATACATTGGAGTTAGGAAAAAGTTGTCTTTCCTCAATATTTTTCGGCAAAAAAATGAAGAATGAGAGAGAGAGAACGAGACATGAAAAATGTTTTTCTGGAATGATTTTCACCCAATGAAATTATAACCACGAAGTTCAGTAAATCGGTTACATTCCAACTAGTTCCCCTCATGAATGGGACAAATTTCCTCAAATTTCTCATTCCTTACGCATATGGAGAAACTGGAATAAATGTCTTCGTATGAAATTAAGTTGTGATCGATTTTTTCCTCATGAATAAATTTTTGGCAGTGCTGATGTATATTTTATCAGTAGAAATGTGACGTTTTTCTGATGCTGGTGACCTCTTTGTGGTTATATTGCATTGTATTGAGAGTCAAAAATGTTGAGAATTTTCTTCATTTGAATGACACTTAACTCAATGTTAATATTTATTTACCCTGCTATTTTGAGTACCTTTGTCAAAGTCAACTGCTAGTCAGAAGTTAAGGATAGTAAATCTGATTTCGTTTTCTCTTCAAAAAACCTAAATTTCTTTTGAAATATGTAGTTGTACTTAGAGTTTTTCAGGTTAGAATAATAATATTTCGAAGAAATGTTTCAATTGCAGTCATCATATCATCTTACTACATCTACTACTATCAATACATCAATGCTAATACTAAAATACCGTTCAAGTGCATCGAAAATCGCTTGAAATCTACTGTGTATGTTCTCCACTAAGTCATATACTTACATGAAAAAAATGTCAGGAAATATAAAAAGAATGGACCTAAACAAGGGCCTTAATTTTTATTTTCAGTTGTTTCTTAATAGACAGCATCATTATTCAACAAAAATGTCTTAAAAACGTGTACCTACCAATCCGAAAGTTCGGACAGATACCAAAAATGTTGTCCTCAGTTTTATTTCAGCTTGAATCTGCCTCTCAGGTACCTTCTAAAACGGAATCCGCAGGTTTCAAATATATTTCACTTCATTAAATTTTTTCTGTTCTTTTTAAATAACCAGGTCCCTTCGATGAATTTTGATATAAAGGGTGTTTAATGGACATGTTTTCGTCTTATGAAATTTTGCGGAATTGGAGCTGATATCAAGCTTCATGACTATACCAGTCGATGGGGATGTGTAGGTCATACATTCCCACCCAAAATGAATGAAATATACCGTATGGCTTCCGGAAGGTATGAATCAATCGAACAAAACAGCTTGAATACATACTCTACAATAGGCATTGTAGATCCCATAACAGTGATTTGCTAAGTGTCGTCTACCCGCAGTTGAGCTATACAGGGTGTGGCGTAATTAATGGATACCTGTAAAGGACGTTAGGGCGGTTCAGAAAAATAAGTTTAATGTCCAGTAAAAATTCCTCGATTTCGAATTATTCGACATTTTCGAAAATTAAAAAAAATTACACCCTTTGCCACTTTTTTAGGTGACAAGAGTGCAAATGGAAAAGTTTTTCAATGTGCTTTTTGGCTAGTATTCCTGGGTAGATCTGTTATCGAATGTGATTTATGATTTTGAGGGGGCGTGCATAGTTTTTTTCAAACAAAGATATGTATAACTTTAATATTCTGTTTTGCTTATTTTTTCCCATAGTTTAACCTAGCGTGTTGTAAAAAATAATATGGCTACCTGACTGCCAAAGCAAGATAAAACATACCTGTTCAACTGAGATTTTGAAATGATAAAACTCACTCTATTTCCAGCATTAAGTAAAAAATAAATTTCTGATACAATGAGTCAAGGCCTAGTTTGATGTTAAGCTTTTATTTTAATTTTTAGCAACTGAAATGAGGCATGTCAGCAGAATAAAGCAATAATTCATTAGAAGGTGTAGAGCATCTAGTTGAACTCCTGATGGCCACACCTATTTAAAACTTAATTGAATTTTCTCTCGTTTTCTTTCATTAATAAGCCCCATAGGAATGAAATTATTATTTATTAGTGAAGTAAATTTTAGCACTTTTGTAACAAAAGCTAAAAATGAATTCCTATTAAGTAACTGAGTGAAGTTTTTTTTTTGAGCTACAAAAATGCTGAAATTTACTTCATTACTTGAAATTAACTTAAAAATATTGATTTCGCAACTGTTTAATTGAATAATGAAAGAAAACAGGAATAAATAATAAATATCAATAATTAAAATATTGAATTACATTTTATAAAAGATGTTTAAAGTGGCCATCATGAGCATGTTTCAAACCTTCTGATGAATGGTTGCTTTATTCTGCTTGCATTTATTTTTCCAGTTGATAAAAATTTTAATAACATGGTTGACATCAAACTAGGACTCGACTGATTGTTGATGAAAATCCATAATTGGCATGGAGATTTTTGTTTTAAACAAAGATCTAATTCAAATTTTCTGTTTTGCTTATTTTCCTTCCTACAATAACTTAAAACGTATTATACGATTTTCATGAAATGAGTTTTTAAACCAGGACACGTGTTTCGTTATCACAATAGCATCTTCAGGTAGATGAAAGTAAACAGTAATTACCATTGTCATTTGAGATGGCCAAAATTCATATTTTATAGCTCTATTGATTCATCGAGAGAATGGTATCATTAAGACAAACACTAGAGCAATACAACCCCTCCATTTCCATTGCTTCAAACAATATATAAATCAATTAATAAGAAACTACAATGTTTTTGTGATTATCTCTCAATAGCATTTCTGGACTAGTATGGGGAGTCAGAGAGAGTTGAACCTCTTTTCATTATGAAGCCATTTAAGTTATATCTGTAAATGGTAGCAACTCATTTTTTTGCTTGAAGATATCCCAAATAGGTAAAATTGATAATAAAATAGAAAATAGTAGAGTGATGGTGAGATGAACATTTTGATTACAGAAATTCTTTTTTTAGGAAGTGAAAATTGGCTTTATGAATCCCTAACCCAAGGGAGAGTTGAACAAGGGGCGAGAGAAACTTGACCATAAGTCTGTTTATCAGGAAGAACATTGAAAGAAAACAATTTTCAATGACCGGTTCTATGGCAAGGTTTTCATCATCAGATGTATCAGCGTATGAAATACATATTTTCTATTTCAGAGTCACTCTCACGTATTTTCGAGATGTTTTTTTCTTTTTTGAACCTTTGTATATTTTTTACATTTATTTAAATTATTCAATTTTCTTTTTTTGAAGCAAACTATATTATCTAAGTTCAGTGCGGGAAACTTGGACCACTGATTATGTCTCCCGACCATAGCATAGTTCAAGTCTCGTGCACTCTCTTTTATTCTATTGATGATGTTTTTTTGAAATTTTTACAACTATTATTGAAAAAGTCCATCGTTAGTAAAACAGTGTTAATCAATGAAAGCAATAAAAGTAAATAACACCACACACCTATTAAACTTTTCAGACAATGTAACAAACAATAATTATTCAATTTTCTAGTTCCTAACAACAAAATCACGTTCAATGGGGAATTTTCCTCAACTTGGGCTATCACTGCATATGATTGTTTGAACTGAATAATTATATTATAAGTTTCATTTATGATTTTTTCAAATGCACCGCGGAAACTATTCAAAATCATTCTTCACATATTGGGTTTTAAAATTTAAATCGCTTGGTTTCGAGTTCACGATTTTGCAACAGCGCCTACTAGTCAATGAAAAGAACAATGTCCGATCAGCTTGTTTATAAAATAACAGCTGTTGATTTACAGGCGCGTACCTACTTACTGTCGAGCTTCAACTGCAACCGACCATAAAAATCCCATAAAATTTTACGACCTTCCCCGTTCGTCGCAGACTTCATAGACAGCCATCTCTGTCTATCTTATCAAGAGAATGTATTTGTTGTCCTTTAATATCAAGGCATATTTCAGTCGATGTTGCCAACTTGTGTAATCGAAATGAAACGCTTTAAATTTTGAATACCTATTTTTATTTTTCATTTTTAAGTGCTTGAAATAATTTTTTTTTGAAACGGTTGAAATGGTTATTTCAAAATGTGACGTTTCAAAAATATTTCATAAAAAATACATCCTTTTCGTCAGAAGGAGTATTCTCTATTCTCTCACTTCCAAACTGTTCTGATGGTGGCCAAAATAGAGCCGGCACTAGTTGTGCCTTACAACAAGTAGATATGTCGCAAGCTGTTTACGATACCGGTAGGGCGAAATTTGAATTGAAATATTTGAGGTGGTTCAAGTCTCCTACCTGAGCAAATCTCCCGGACTCCCCCTACTGTTCTTCGACTGACCGATTCAATTATATTCGATAGCTCATCTATACAGCAATACCATCCAAAAAACAGATTTAAAAAAAAAATTCCCCCATTTGGAGTCTGGGGTACGTCATACCCTGTATATTGCCCTAGAAGGTTGTTGCATTATTTTCCCTTAGAGTCCTTCCTTATCATCATAAAGTACGCACAACCGGACTTGAATGAAATCATAGAGTGTTATATAAAAAAGGAGAATTCATCCAAACTCCATTACATCATACTTTATTATTCAGGATGAAAAGTTTACTACTTTGACACTCTGCGCTCAAGAATTCAAAGTCACATCGAAAAGTTTACGTAGGTGCGGAATATGTTTTTCTCAACTCGTTATGAAAAACCCGTTCGCCGAAGTTTGCTAATTTTTCAGAAACATTCCTGTTCGTGTCGCATCCTCTCAACATCTCCTTTCGGCGCTTGTAATCTGCCGGAAACAAGATTGATGATCCTGTCGCCAATCTCTAATCCGAATACTTCGTTCCTTTTGTTTCTCGTGGGTTTCAGCTAACAGCGGACGTGGAAATAGCTTAGGGGTTCGATCCTAGGGTATCAAGCGAAGGTCAGATCAATATCCGATGGTGGCAAATTGAAACAAAAGGTATGAGAATACATCATGATAATCATCGTGAAGGGGAGTGAAATTCCACGTTCGACATACCGCAGGATAAAGCGACAAAATATCAGAAATTATTCTCAGCATTCATCATAGGGAAGGGGAGTTACCCTTGTAACAGGTCAATCAAATATTAATGAATTATTACACCTAATTATCGAATATTTGGTTGCGATTGGAAACCTCAAATCATGCAGCTGTCGAAATTCACCAGATTTCAAGCTATTTTTATAGTCCAGGGCCAAACCGGGAGAGCTCAGTGAAAGTTCCGGAACATGGGTAGGTGTTTTTTTAGGGCGTAAAAACGAGTTATAGATAATTACAACATCTGCAACTTTTTTATTATCGAATTGTTGAATTTCGAATTGATGTGGCCGATACTTGATGAAAATGCATAATTGAACATTTTCACATAATGGGTAACCCTCTGAGACTATTACTAGCAGAAATTTTCATGGATCATATTGAGGAACAAATTCATAAATGTCCTTTAGTTGAAAATTCCATTTACTGGCATTGATACGTATACTCCATTCACATTTATTTTAACAATCGGTTGACCATGAAATAATTTTCTCAAGTTTTTGTAACCAGAACAGAGTAAGGTTGGCACTCATGAAATGTCGTTAATGTCATAACACCGTTTCCACAACTTATATCAATCAATATTACAAAAATGCCGAAAGTGATCGGAAAGGAGAGAAGACTGTATTTAGAATTCAGGTCCGCTCATTCAAATAGTAGGAAACCCTGATATTCTAATATATACAATATATGAGACGGTAGTGATAGCGAACATACGAGGGTGTATTGATGTATTGATAACTGATATAGTGATAACTGGTCCATGTATACAAAAAATATTGCGTTACCATAGCAACGAATTCATTAAAAGTGTCAGTGTGAAGTTTGAAGTCAAAAAAGTAAACCAGAGTTACGCAATAAATTAAAAGAAAGAAGATGTCCACCGAAATTGTGAAAATCTAAAAATTGGAATGAAACCGAATTGTTACTATGACTGACACTTGGGTACATTTCTACCATCCAGAAACAAAGCAACAATCGATGGAATGGCGACACTCTAGTTCTCCAAGACCTAAAAAGTTTCGTGTTCAAAAATCTGCTGGAAAAGTTAAGGGTAGAACAGTGACCGGAGATTACTTTTCGATATTACTGACCACTCTACAGGAAAAAATTAAAGAGAAAAGACGCGGAAAGCTCCAAACCAAAGGTGTTTTGTTTTTGCAGGACAACGCCCCTGCACACGGATTGTGCTCCATCCGACTATCATCTCTTTATATGCATATTATGTGTCAGTGATTCAATTTTCTTTCACATCAAAAATAAATATATTCAAAAACTGATCTCTTGTATTTTCTAGGCAAATAACTAGATAATAGCGGCGTATAATATTTTGATTCATAGATGAGTAAATATTCCTCTACCAAAAATTAATTCAACTAAAGAATTTGACAGATCGTGGTGAATAATGGTTATAATGCGACATTAATAGACCAGATGCTTGTGAAAAAATTAATCAAAACAGCAATAAATGAAGGTTACGTTTTCAAATATAAACTAATCAGTAATCACCAATATAAAGTGATATCCTATTTAGGAAAGAGCTCTGAAAAAATATCAAACTTTTTGAAATCGAAAGGAATGAAATTAGCTTTTAAAACGGAAAAAACTATAGGCAAATTTATAAAGAATAATAAAGATCAAACGACTTATGGAGATGAATATGTGGAGTTCGTAAACTTACTTGTTGTGATTAATCATGTTTTTATGTAGGTCAAACTGGTAGACAATTTCAGAAGAGAATATTAGAACAGATAAATTGTTTCATCAAAGGCACTGGAAAGTCTACGTTTTCTGAGCATATGTTGAATGCAAAGCATAACTTCAACGGAGACTTCGAAATTTTACATATAGAAACTAAAAGTCAGAAACTGAATCAATATACAGGGTTGAGATGAAGTATGGAAGTATGTCTTGAACGAAAAGGACAATATTCATGAAATTTTGCAAGTAAGTGCAATGACGCAAAATTATGTATACACACAACATCAATCTGTTTATCCGAATGTTTTTGTACGGTAATGTAATGATTGATGTTGATTAACATGCGCTAATTCCTCGTGTTTTTTGCACTAAACCCAATATGTACGAATTCGAAATTCCAAGCTATTTCAACATCTGCAAAGATATAAAGGAGGTCCCCTATAAATTAAAAATGTAGAGTATTTCCGGTTCAACCGGAAGTAGATATATTATCAACAAAAATTGTACATCAGATGCGTTTTGCGTCATTGCACTTACCTGCAAAATTTTATAAATATCGAACATTCCATTCAAAAGACATTTACTTGGTTTCATACTTTATCCCTACGCTGTAAATCAATATATGATTTTTTCGCTTTTCGCCAAGCGCTTTCGCTTTGCTGCGTAAAGAAATTGGAGATGATAAATGGCTGTGGCACCATCGTTTTGACATTAACGACATTTCAAGTGTACCAACCTCACTCCGTTCTAGTTACAAAATTTCAAGAAAATTATTACATATCGCACCGACTCCTTTTATAAGAGTGAATGGAGTATTAGGCCTGCCGCAGACATGCAACTTTTCAGTTGCGCAACAGTTTGATTGCAAGCGGTTCGAGGGCAATCGCTGCAACTTTTCAGTTGCATGTCTGCGCGGCCCCATATAAATTCATTGTGCTCAATTCTGCAACTAAACAGTTGCAAAACTGAAAAGTTGCATGTCTGCGGCAGGCCTTATACTGCTTTGAATTTCTTTCGCTCAATTGTGATCGGTCCTGGACTATTATAAACAGTTGATTGGAGCCAAAAATGAGGCGCAATTTAGTTCACAATCGTTTAAAAAGGTGATGACATATTGGGTGGCAAGGTCAAGCTCAATTGACAGAACTAGGTTCGTTAGCAGTGGCGTAGCATAGACAGTGGTTGAAGTTATAAGGAAAATTCAAGTTCGCTTGTAAACGTTGTTTATCTAATGAATAAGTCAATGGAAGTGCTGAAGATGCCCCCAGGGGTTACCTATATATTGGATGAGAATCGAATGATTTAAATTTATTGCACGGCATTGCCTAATTTTGTGATAGCTACGAAAATGCGCACTAGTGTGAGGTTGCGTGTGGCAACACTAGTAAACCCGATTATTTCCGATCTCCTTTTGCGTCCCCTTTCTTTATCCTCTCGATTGAAGATTAATTTGGGACGAGTCATTCGTCCTGAACTTTGTCTGGGCCTTTACCACCAATTTCTCCACAGTTGTATTGTGTTTCAGGTATTGAGAGAGAAAACTCATAGACAGTTCAAGAAGCACATTGAAATTAGCACGGAATTCGGCAATTTTGGGTGAAGGAATCAAGCGTTTCATCGCCTGATCAAGCTTCCTGAAACGGATTGCTTAATTTGAAATAAAAACTGCACGAGCATTTTCTCTCTTCCTTGCACGAGCATTTTCTCTACTTTTCCACTCTATGATCAAAATTTTCAAAGTCATAGACCCCAAGAAAAAAGCCTGAAGGGGTTAGATCACATGATCTTGTAGAGCAAAAGACCTCGTTCCCATAGGCGGAAATAAACATTTTTTGTGGGGGGGGGCACTCCTTAGGGAGGTCTGAGGTGACCGCCCCCGAGGTAAAGATGTTGGGTGGAGAAGATGTGCAAAAATTCTAGAAATGGCTAAAAAAAACGAAAAAGCTCCAGAATAACTGCTTCTTACTGTTGTTTTCCTATTTCTCTTCTTTTCTGGGGGGGGCACGGCCCCCCTTGCCTCCCCCCTATTTCCGCCTATGCTCGTTCCAAAACGTTACTTTTATTTATATTGTTTCAATCGAGGTTTCAATATCATTTATGATCCAACATTGTTTTAAATATATTAAATAATAAACTGCCTCTGTCGAATAATATATCGCAGAAGCATTTTTTACAGACAATATTTTATTTGTATTCCTTATGTATCAGATATTGCGAGACGACTTGAGATAAATGCAAAAGAACTAATATGATATCCTTCAATGAATACAGTGCGCGTCAAAATCATGGAACAAATTCATTTTCTCAGAAGAAAATTATTTGGCAATAAAATCCTGAAACAGGTCAATTTTGTTTTACTTTTACCAAATTTTGTTGAATTTTTGAAGGATACTTGTTGCACTCTGTGCCACCCCCATCAACCCTCTAAATTTTTTGAATAGGAAAAGTGAGTCATGTGATACTTTTTTAGCAAGGTCTTTGTATCTTCTTTACAGGTGTGCAGAAATTTTCAAGAAAAAACATTTTTTCTTGAAAATATTGTTAGTTCAAAGAGGTTTTCAGTATGTGCACTTTGTCATGGCTCATTTACTTTGAGACGATGGTACCTTATGAAATTTGTCACCGAATAAAAGTCGACCATTACAGTTTTGTTCATATGCACAATTTTCAACCCCCTCACGTGAAAAATTGCAATTTATCGATCACTCCCCTTCAGTTATGATCTTAAGAAGGTATGTTATTAGTTCGTTTCAACTTCAGTAGAAACGTCCTCAATATCATAACTGAAGCGCAGTGTGTCACACATCCTAATTTTTAACGTGAGGGGGCTGAAAGGGCTTGAAAGTTGTGCATGAACTAAACTGTAATGGAAGACTTTCATTCGGTGACAAATTTCTTCAGGTACCATCGTCTCAAAGTAAATGAGCCATGACAAAGTGAACATACTGAAAACCTTTTTGAAGTAACTAATTTTTCAAAAAAAAAATTTCTTTCTTGAAAATTTCTGCACAACTGTAAAGAAGATACAAAGACCTTGCCAAAAAAGTACCACATGACCTACTTTCCCTATTCAAAAAATTTAGATGGTTGATAGAGGTGGCACAGGGTGCAACAGAAATCCTTCAAAAATGCATAAGAATTTGTGAAAAGTGAAAAAAAATTGACCTGTTTCAGGATTTTGCTGCCAAATATTTTTCTTCTGAGAAAATGAATTTGTTTCATAATTTTGACGCGCACTCTATAATTGCTCTCACACATATTTTTAAAGTTGCTTGAATGTTTCCGACATTAACATCATTTATGTTAATCTTTATCCATCTGCAAAAAACTGTATCGATTCTCCTTGATCAATACAGTTTTTCCTTCATCCTGTTTCTCAGACCATTTGCATTTGCATAATTAATTCAACAGAAGGTAATTACCGTTGACGTTTGTATGACAACAACGCAGGTCAGATTTCATGCTGTCTTTGGACTTCCATGATCCTTAGCGTGTAGAATCCGAGTTTATGTAACAACTTTCTGACCTGGCAGACATTGTCCTGTCATAGTGAGGGAATATTTAGTAACTAGCAGATTGAAGTAAAATGAGATATGAAAAAATTGTTAGTACCAAGTGAAAACAAAATTTAAACTTTTTTATACATAGAATATTATGTATTTAGAAGTTAGTTTTGCTGTCTGAGAATAAATTTGAAATTTTTTTAATGGCATACAGAAAATTATGAATTCTAGAAGGAGTACCCCCTCGAGCACTACTCGGACCTATGACCCCTGATTGCCTTTCAGGCGCTCTGCCATTTAGGGTAATGTCAGACGCGGCGGTTTTGTCCGAGACGTTTCTCGAGAGTAGAACCGTATCGGAGAGTCGTCAATGGGTTTCAAATGGACCATGTCAGACGTAGCGATATGAATCGCCAGGCGATTTTAAAACCGACTCGAAGGGTCGTCGCGTCCACTATCCGTCTCGGTTTTTATGAGCCTTTCGTACAGTCATCAGAGGTATGTATATGGAACATGTCAGACGCAGCGGTTTTATCGACCTCACACCGCCTTGTATTTTGGATATAAACCGACGCGATTAAATCGACGCGTGTGACATCGAACAGGCGATCGCTAGCGGCAACCGTCTCGGTCAAAACCGCCGCGTCTGACATTACCCTTAAGCTACCGAAGGAGACGTGATGATACATTTGTGCAAAGTCTTGGGAGCACTTCACCTAGAATTCAGATGTTAGTAAAATCTCTTACGAACGTTGGCGTAGCATAGAGACTGACCGACAATCAGGGGTCGTAGGTTCGAGTCCTGCTGGAGAAGGTACTTTTTCCAGAATTCAATAATTGTCTGCATGTCGTTTAAACAATTTTCAAATAAAATATTCTGTTCATTTTTTATTTAACGCGAACATCGAATTTCTCATTACAGTACCTCCATGTAAACAACATTTTTGTTTTCTCTGTTGCATAAACAAATAAAGTTGAGGGTTTATCAACTCAGGAACAGGCTACATAAAAATTTACGGTGTGAGAAGAATAGATTGGAAGTGGATCTCTAGAGATACCTATAGAGATAGAAATCAATGGAGATTGGGTATCGAAAAACGTCGGAGAACGTAATACAACCGATTATACATGGTAAGTCTTTGACTCGTACAAATATTTCAACAGTAGGTTTTCGAGGTCAAAATAAACTCTATTTCCGAATCGTCTAGGTTTAAAAGATACAGGCTGTTGAAAACCCATAAAAAAATATTATTTTTAGTTCTATCTCACAAACGGTTTTATCGAATGAAATGAATTTCGAAATATAGTTTTTCATTTATTTGATGAATCTTTTTTGAATACAAGATATCACCCACGTGTTCCAGTTTTCTCATTATGACCATTATGTACCAAAAATTCAGAGAACCCAACTTTTGGAACTAATTTGGACGCTATCTAATGAATATTTGAACATTCTGTAAAATAAAAGTATTCTTCATATTTTCTGGTATAATGTGCCGTTTTCGAGTAACTTGATGTTCAAAAATTTTTAAGTATCTGTGAAATTCGAAAAATTGGGTACTTTGACCGAGTACAACTCTGTTCAAAAGATCCATAGATGCGGAGTGTCACAGATTTAACTAGTTTTTCTGAAGGTTATTTTGTTTTTCCAGGGGTGGCACAACTCATTATGAAAACTTATCTTTTTATCAGGGCCGAATCGAAGAAAATGGTACAGGAAAATGTTTCTCTCTCCACCTCAAGAATCTATTGTTAAAAAATTTGTACGAGTCAAAGACTCATCCTGTATAGGTAGGTATATAAATGGTAAAGCTCCAATTTCTGACTATTTTTTCAACTCCTGGTTTTCCCGGAAAACTTCTGCTAATATTTTCTGAAATATTTATCCATTATCAATGCAAATATTTGTTGTTGTTGTTGTATGAATAAAATGGAATTACTCTAAGGAAGTTTGAAATCGAAATTCATAAAAAATATCCATTTTGTCTGTGCTTCAATGAATAACTTGATTTCAAATGTGATAAGATGGATAAAATTTCAATATTTGATTCTTGGAATCAATCTATTGAACCATGGGGAACATGATTAATTTCCGAATGTTGATATCATGGAGTTCAGTCCATTCAAGAATGATTGACATCTGAGTAGACCTGAAAGTTCAGAAGCAGCTTCATATCTGGTCACAAAAATCTCCAATAATTTCTATACTTTCAATCACAGCCTGAAAATTTACCAATATCACTTAAAAAAAACTTGAACTGAAGGAATACTCAAATTGAGAGCAAATGAATCAGCATACAAAATGGATTCTTTTCCAATTCGTTCGACTGAAAAAAGAACAGGAATAGGAGTTCAAAATTCAAAATTTTTTTGGTCGGTGCACTGCTATATATTGCTGCTTGTAGGTGAATGCAGCGTGATTCAACAAAATCGCAATCGCAACACTTTCACGTCATAAATTGGACTATCGAATTGGTGTTAAAAATGTAAAATTAGTCAATTCAACATAAATGTAACCTACAAAACTTACCCTCTAACCGAGATTCAAACTGCAAAGCTCAATCTCTATGTATATGTATACTACTTTTAATAATTAAAATATGAATATTGATCACTCATCACTCAGATTCACAATAATCAATGAAGTGTTAAACAAAATGATGATGATGCGTTGTTCATTTCACATCTGTTAACCGCCATCAAGCCGGGTCAGTCCCCTTTTAATCACAAATCATTTTCACCCGCAATTGTGCAGTTTTCTTTCTTTTTCCTGTTTCCCATCCAACTTTTCCGAAATTTTCTTCCGCAATATCCTGCTACGAAGTTTGAGGAATGTGAGAAAAAATTAATTAAATCGGTTCAGTATTTCTAACGTAGGTTTGTCATAGTCGAAACATCGCTCCACACTTATTTATAGAGATTATTGTGGATGATTATTTCACTGCTCATATTTGAATCTTTGTGTTTCCCACAAATGTAATATCATTTCCGTTTGAGGTACCTACATTCCATGTTTTGTTTCGAGACCAGTGAAATAATCGTTTTGGCTCCGTTGAAATATAGCGTACGAAGTAAGATAAAAACAGTGTAGAAAAATTGGGACGCTGTATAAGTGGTTTTACATCGTTCGAGAAGGAGAAGTCTATGGTGCCAAGAATTTAGACGCATTTTATTGGCGACTTTTCAAAATTATAATAATAATAATAAATCTTTATTCATCCTGTTTAACATTTACACAACGTATAGGACATACCTTCTAAAAAAAGAAAAAACAAAATGTATATTCATAATTTCTTAGATAAATACTCATCTGTACTGTAGTAAACCTTTTCTGATAATAGTTCTCTTACTGACTTACTGAAATATTTTTTGTTCAAACATTTGAAATGTTCAGGCAATTTACCTATTATTTATAGAAAGTGAAACATTGATAAATTGTTGAATTTGTGAATTTACTAGTACCTACTATGCTTTGGCATAAACAAAACGTCTTTGGTTCTTTTATTTTAATTATGGAAGATAAACTTATGTTCATTTTTTTAGCATTGATGAGACATTTGCAGATATCGATTGAAATTTATTCTGGGAGGATTCTGCATTTCTTAATAAACTTTTTAGGGTTTTCACCCTAAAAAGTTAATCAAGAAACATTTGCAGATGTAGATACAGTATGAGCTCAGTATTTTATAACTCTTGAAAAGAGTTTTACAAGTATCACGGGAATTCAACCCGAAAATCATTCTCAGAATACGTTTCTGTTGTTCAAAAATCCTGTTGAAATCAACAGAACAACCACATACATATAGCAATTTGGCTATATGCAAGGCTATAGTAAACTCCGATTAATGCATCTAAAGGTAAGGATTATCTCAGTCTACTGATTGCCTAATAAGAGGAGCTGAGTTCTTCACTATTGGGTAGAACGCTTCGAAATGAACCGTTTCATGAAAAATCCTTTCCGAGACAATGAGGACACTGTAGGTTTTCATAACCTCCTCGAAATTTTATGTATGTGACTTCTGGTCTAACGCTTTATTTTGACCATTTCTACCAAAGATTATAGAGTAGGAAGATGGGAAACGACCCTATATCTCTAGTACTAAAAACCGACTACACTTTGGGCCTGTGTTTCACTGCTTTATAATTGAAGGGCGCGAAATTCGAATTTTATTCCTATTATTGGATTCGAATATCGACTTAGTCGAGATCAGAAAAAACATCCTGAGCGACAAAACAAAACCAGAGTTTTGTTTTGTGATCAGGATGTTTTTTTCATGTAAACATTGTTTTGAATCAATTAATATTAATGAAATACTTTGTTAGATTTGCTATATTTTCATTCTAAATTCATAAAAAATATGACAGAATCGAAGATTTTACAGGGTATATTTAAAGGTGAGGTTTTTTTTGACAGGTACAACTGGTGAGAATAATTTTGTCGAAATTCTCACCTTTGAAAACACCTGTATACAAATAATACAGCTTTGAATAAAGGATACAGAAGTACATATTGAACTATTATATATCAAAATGGATATTTCCATGCAATAAATTTTTTTGAATTAATAGAATTTGTACAATTTTTATCAGAAATCTAAATGAACAAATATTCGATATACTATATATTTTGCATCGCAATGAGTTGATTGTTGTTTTCAGTTTTCTGATCTTTCTATCACTTCTGGGGAAAGACTTGGAAGTACTCTGCAGGGTGTGAGAATTTCTTTCAGGTACACTCGAAAGAATATCTGAAAAAGAGGAAGTACTGGTAATATAATTTCATAACAAAACAATTAATTCAATATATTGAATCAGGGATGACTTACCATCAGTATTTGTCGTAACACTTTCAATCTGCTCGCTTTCCATCTCATTTGGCCCCTCCATGAAAGGAATGCTTTCTGCATATGAAAAAGATATGCATTCAATATATGATAAATGAGTAATGGATTCAGTAATGCATTGCAGATATCTAGGAAGACTTATCATCAGCATTCGATGTATCAGTTTCAAACTGCTCGCCCCCCAACGCATGTGGTTCCTTTGGTGGCCCTTTCATGCATGGGATGCTACCTGCATACAGCAACTTACGTGGATGAAAAGCTTCAAATTGACTTAAAGTAAAATGCAAATATTATAATGCCTAACTCTATAATCTTTGGTAAAATGTTCACTGCACGTGGTGTAGCTTTTACTCAAGTTAATGTCTTGACGCCCACAAAATTCTAACCACTTCAAAGCACTGAAAATAAAAATCAATCAACATCCGAGTCACATTGTACGAGTTTCAATAATTACGTTTCCATTTTTTAAATTTAAAAAAACTTATATTTGGAGAATCCCAAACAGCAGATTCCACAGTTCTTCACCACACAATATTTTCCATACGATATTTTGAGCAAAGTCTCTGATTTTGAAGTTTTCACTAAATAAAATACACAAATAATATGGAAATTAGGTGACTAGAACGAGCGAGGTAAACGAACGGTACGAAAATCAAAACATAAACAAAACGGCCATGTGCAAATATCTCCATGAAATGTCAAATGGTCCTTGAATAAATATTTTAACCAGTCTTAGTATTTTAATACACAACTGAACCACCAGGCGGCGCTCACGCAAGTGTAGTCGCTTCGTTTCCCATCTTCCTACTCTATAATCTTTGATTTCTACCTTCTGTTTATGGAGAGTAGAGAGAAGGAGAACGATCGCCGTACTAAAAATGTGTCTCCAAAAACGGGGAAAATAGGTGTCGCTGCGATTACAGCGGGTATCGATAAGGAGTGGGGATTCAAGCGTCAATTTGAAATGAACAGCCTTCATTTTATTTAAGGTTATGTGTCATCGTGGTTTTTCTGATGATTTTTCAAATACCTTTCTTCAAATCTATATTGAATATGAGTTCTCTGAATTATATGCAATAAAATGCAAGTCGAAATCAATGAAATTCAAAAGAAATCACTGATCAAAAAAATTGTACCTACTTTTGTTTATCATTGTTTATTGAAAGCAGCTATGTTAGTTGGTTTACTAATCTTCAAAATTATATAAATCCGTAGTGAGGAGCAGTACACATCAAGACAACAAAAGGTAGCAGTCTCAGATTTATCACTTAGGTATTAGAGTAGATTCTTTTGCCAATACTCAGCTGAGAATCGATATAAACCATATAGTATGTTATGCCAACAAAATTCTTCAAGAATATTTACTTCTGAACCATGTAGTTTTATTGGTTAAATATTCTTATTCAGAAGAGTCAACTTCTCACGAGGGATGACAATTTCGATTTCGTTTATAATGAATCCATCATCTTTTTGATATCTTCATCGCAAAAGTGCTCTTGACACACAAATTGATTGGGAGTTGATTCTTGAGATAAGGTTTTTTCCAATTTTCTCTCAAAAATGCTCTCGGAAATTTTATCTCTTCTCCTTTTCTTTCCGATGCCAAAACACTCTTATACTAGCGCACGCTTCAACATTTCACCATGGTCATATGTTGTTCTCTTATCAAAAATCGACAATAATAATATTCCTATCATCTGTCACCAGGGAAACAGTTCACTCAGCCAACGAGCCAACTACAATTTGATTTGTGTAAACAAAATTTCGCACTCTCGTGATGGCCAGCGCGCCTGTTGGCAAAAGCATGAACTACTACTATTGGTACATATTTTAGGGGACAAAAAATCTGTGGTCTCAAAGCAGCGATCGTTCTCCTTCTCTCTACTCTCCATACTTCTGTTTTAAAAAGGTTTTTGTATGACCCCACAAACCTGCTGGACTCTGTTACAGAACGTGGTGCGCGTGTTGTGCTCATTTCATATCGATCTGTTCTTGAAGTTTTAATTTACATTGTTCTCATATCTATAGACCATTCCGTATTTCTAGGATTTGAATCCCTCTTCTTCTTTGCTGAAAGAGTTTATTACGTGAGACATTCTGATGGTTCGAATCTCCACTGTTTTCTAGGAATGCATTATGATGTGAAAGTTCTAAATTTTCAAGTTAATTTATTCAAGGTTCAAATTGAACTCTTAGAGAAGATTTGAATACTTTATTAATACCAGAACGAGCGTTCTACCGAGATTATACTGGGTGTCAATTCTCGGGATCACTCGTTCGTTGAACGTATACGTTCGTGACGTGATGAGCGTAGATTTTTGGAAATTGCAATTCTCGGGGAACGAATCTATGAACTATTCGTTTGAAATCATCGTTCAAACATTAGTTTGACAACGAGTGATCTGTATCATACGCTCGATGACTGAAGCACATATATTTTGACTTTCGTGCATTAGTTATTCATTGATATTTTTAAATTATTCAAAAATGAACTTAGAGGATCTTGTTTTAGAAAATATTCATAATATTATGAGTGAAGCCGATAGGTTTGTGCAAGAAGGTCGCGAGAGACATTATTAGGACCAATTTAGAAAAAATCCATTCGATCATTTATCAGATAATATATTTATACGTTTATTCCGTTTGAACAAACAATTGGTTCGAGAGTTGTTAGAAGAGTTGAATCCTTTTCTTACTCCTCCTAGGAGACTTCATGATTTGTGTAAGGAATCGAAGGTGAGAGTTCTTTTTTCATGAGTGATATTATATAGGTTTTTTTATCGGGGGGGAGGGGCGCCATGGCAAGAGTCAACCCTGAATTAGTAGAGGGGAGAAGAAATAGGAATATATAGTAATGAATTATTTTCAAAATGTGAATTAACAAGAATAAATACATAATTATTATTTTGATATTTTCATTTAAACGAAAACTAAGAGTAAGTAACATATATTAATAATGAAATATACAACAAAACTCAAGAACACAGATAAGAAACCATCCTGGGGTTATTTATTGCACATTTTTTCCAAAAGTATCCCTTTCATTTCTCTTAGTTCTGATGCTATTTTTTCTTTTGCTGCGACATCTCGTTCCATAATCAGAAGTTTTTTTTTGAAATATTCTTTTTTAATTCGAATTTTTTGATGCAGTAGATCTATCGTTTGAGTATTTTGTTCTACAGCTTTATCCAAACGCTGCGTAGCAAAATTTCTCTTTTTCCCATTTTTTTCCAGCGTGAGCTTCATCATTTCTTTATTATCATTAAGAAGAATGTCTTTCTGCAGAAGTGCATTAAGAGAATTCGTGTCCTTTTGTTTTTGGTCACTTTCCACTTTTTTATCATTTTCCAACACAATTTCCTGCGCCGGTGGTTCTACTACTTCCAATAAGCTTCTTATGACAGTTTCATCTGCCTCTGAAAGATCTACCATTGCAGGTCCATCACCCGTTTTCGAAGAATGGGCATTAATCTGCGCCTTTTCAGTTTTCGTCCTTGACTGAATGTCGTGCCAACTCTAAAAGAATTGCATTGAGATTATATAAAATAGTCAGCAAGGATGTATTTTAAATACCTTCCTCCACTCTTTCCAGTCTTTTTTTGCACCTGGGGTTCCATTTAATATATTTGTAAGATCTTTCCACAAAGCTATGGAGTCTTGTCTAGAGAAAGTTGACGAGAATTTCTGCTTTATTTCAGGATGGGAGCTTATAAACTCTATTAATATTTCTTTTTGTTCGACGGACATTGGTTTGTTTCTCTTTTCCATATTCAAACAAGAAACGAAAATCTTTATTCACTACAAAACTGATGTTTTAGTTAAACAAAACCAACTCTGAAGATTTTGATTTGACGTATTTTCAAAATTCAAATTCAACCATAAATAGGCACAGAATTATCAAAAGCATAGAATTATTAATATGAGTTTATGATTAAACGCTGATTATTCGATGAATTTTGCTACGATGCCAAGTTTATTCTCCGTTCGAAATGAACGTACACTGTCGTCGAAACGAGTATTTGGAGATATGCTCGAGAATTGACTCGATTCGAACTATACATTCGATTTCACTCGTTCATGAACGAATACGTTCAACGAACGAGTGATCCCGAGAATTGACCCCCTGAAACCTTACTAGAATAACGGAAACGCACGTAGAAAAATTTTATGAACGAAAATCATAATTTTCTGATGAAGTTTTCGGGTATTCTGGTTTCTTTTCGGGAAGAAGCTATGTTTTGATGTAGACGTGTTCTTAAATTGGGAGCCATTCTGGCACCTGACCTTAGTTCTGGTAGGGGATTCCCAGACCGTTTTCCACCTTGTACAAATTCCGTCGACAAATGCGAAATTCGTCATAAGCAGAAATTTTTACGATGTCTTGGCGACGACACCGTCATAGCGTGGTAAATTAGGGCTGGAAGGATAAAGCGTTTCTTCGGCACCGAGATACAGGGCTCGCCTAGAGCGATCTCGTGCCTTGGGCGTTAGTGGGCCCTCTGCGCGGACCCTATTTGGGCCCTCTCCAACTTTATCCTTTTTTGTGTCGTCCTTATTTCGTTAGTGTGTAGATCTTATTCATAAATCATATCCAGTTGTCACACCCCTAGCTAATTCAACAGCACATTCGACTTCTGGAGTTAATCTCCGCAGATGATAAATAACATTGCCAGAAGACAACTAATATATCATCTTTGTTATGACTCCAACCGACATAATAATATGGTAAATATTATAATTATTAGATATCAACGATATGATAAAACTACTTCGCATAAACCTTATTGAGTATATTAAGCCCAATATAATTCATGCAGTGTGATGCAGAGCGTATAATCCTGAAATACCTCACAAAAGATTCTTTAGTGCTCTGAAAAAAAAACAAACTAAAAAAATGTATTAGGTAGGTACTTGCAGATTTAATCATTTTTATTACTTATCACGTTACGTCTCTGTGTACCACGGTTACAAATCTATCTTTTTAAATACCGTATGAATAACGTCCAGTTTCATAATCAAATTTAAAGTCACTTTAAGCTTAAAGCTTCCTTTACTGTCATTTTAACGTCCAGTTTCATAATCAAATTTAAAGTCACTTCAAGCTTAAAGCTTCCTTTACTGTCCTTTTTACGGCCGGTTTCATAATCAAACCTAAAGTCGCTTTAATTTAAAAGCTTCCTTTAACCCTACTTATGTCCAGTTTCATACTGAAATTTAAAGTCACTTTAAGCTTAAAGCTTTCTTTAATGTCATTTTTAGTAGGGTTACGGCCGGTTTCATAATCAAACCTAAAGCCGCTTTAACTTTTAAGCTTCCTTTAACCCTACTAAAAATGACACTAAAGGAAGCTTTAAGCTTAAAGTGACTTTAAATTTGATTATGAAACTGGACGTTAAAGGAAGATTTAAAATTGAAGCTACTTTAGGTTTGATTATGAAACCGACCGTAAATATGAAAGTAAAGGAAGCTTTAAGCTTAAAGTGACGTTTAATTCGACTATGAAACTGGACGTTAGTAGAGTTAAGGGAAGCTTTAAAATTAAAGGGACTTAAGGTTTGATTATGAAACCGGCCGTTAGTAGGGTTAAAGGAAGCTTTAAAGTTAAAGCGGCTTTAGGTTTGATTATGCAACCGGCCGTAAGTGTTCTAATCTAAAGCTTTGACTAGAACTAGACTATATGGTGATCTGCCTAACGTTGAAGGTGTTATTTCTGTGCAATAGGTTGTATAATTAATAAACTTGGTTGAATTTGTACAATATATATATATATATATTCTATTCTATATATATATATATATATTTACATCTGCCATACTTTATTGCGTCCTTTCAAAAAGCAACCTTATTGCGTCTCCCAGAAATACGCTACCTAGGTGGAATCTGATCGAAGTATATTAATCTACGCAAAAAATTACGTAGTTTGGTCGTTTCAGATCTCAAATATCTTTATTAATAAAGAAGTTGATATACGCACATTATTGCGTCCTTTCATGGTCCTACCATTAGTGCGTCCGGCGTATATTTTGTTTTCACATGTAGCACAATGCTGCGTCCGAATTATATTCAATCTTTCACCATTAGCATGTTGTTGCGTCCAGCGTAGTTGCCACATATGTTTTAGAATCTGGTACAGTAGGATTATTCGAAATCGATGACGTGATCGTATTATAACATTGGCTCCAGTTATTACAACTTTCATCTTTCAAAACACCTCTATATTTATGATGGCTTTCATCCTTAGTTTGTGGACTGCTCATTTGGGGAATCGTATTTCAGAATGTTTCAAACACTCTTTAAGTGTCTTTTTGTCAAGAAGAGCTGTAGTGATTATGTAATAATTTTAAAAACGTTATATATTTCATTTTCGTTTTTTTTTTAATAACGAATGAATGTGAGAGAGTGGTGCTCTGGAGATAACTTAAATCAGGAATGCATTAACTGCACAGTTGTTAGTTTATCCTACGTTTATCCTACGAACAACTTGGCAGTCTGGAGAGTAAACTACTCTCTCAGGGTAGTTAAATGGACGGCGAATGAAATTCTCGAGTTCGATAGAAGAGTTTGAATATGAATCGTAGCCTGCATCCTAGCTCTTCGATATACAAGGACTCTCTTTGCTTATAGGAGGACGAAACCATTGAGCATATCCTCAGTGACTGCCCAGCGGCAGACAAGGTTCGCTCAGGCTGGTTCAAGGGGAACTCATGAACTACTCCTCCTCTGTTATCACCTCTTCCCTTTGGAAGATGGCACTGGAGGTGAAAGTTTAGCTCTTTGAGCTTGTTTGTGTACCACAATAGACCGCTTTGGTCGCGGTAGCAGGTCTGGGGGATTCGACAGATGCGCCGAACAAACTGCAACTGTAACTCTTCGATACAAAGGATATACTTTCCTCGAATGCAGGAAGACAGGGGTTTCAAAGTTTGCAATACCAACATTATACACAAAAGTTGGAAATGGAATAAGATTATTGAGAGGTCAAGACCCACTCAAGGGAATAGTAGCTCATCATAAAATCAAAGTCAAAGAGCTGGAGTGCTTTGGAGAAGCTAATATCCGACAAATGAATCGATCTTAAGCTAGTAGGGAAATCTATCACGCCAGCAGAACAAAAATTATTAGAAAGCCAGATTAGACAAGCAAAACTGAAGTTCTCATTCGAATATCATATGAGTAAACATATTCTTTATATATTTCAAGAGATTGAAAGACCATGACTTGCTGTAAAAATCATCTTCTGCTTTTCTGGAGTCGGTTGAGTTGATGTCGGAAACGGGAGAATTTATTCATCCAGATGGAGTGATACTAGATACTAGAATACTAGGTAGTATAAGAAGAATATAATGCAAGTGGTCACCTCAACATCTTGCAGGGCTAGCCGTGATCGACGAAAACTCTTATGCACATCTTGTCCGCTTGCAGAATTCATACTTTATCAGGGTATATAGAGAGACACAATGCGAATTCCTTACTTCCATCTGAGAGAAGTTTATGGCATAGACAAATAACCAAAGCTCTCATTTGTACCTCCAAAGACCAAAGCAGTTTTTGAGAATGATACATCTCGCATATATTGCAGTTAGGCTTTTTCAACAACTTGGCATATGCCAAGTTGTTGAAGAAGCGTCTATATACACGCAAGGGCTCGATAAAGTTCTGCCAGTAAAAGAGCTCAAAGAATTTCTTGTGTCGTATTCCCTTCGCTGCCAAAAATAATGTGGTAGTGAACGAAGAACAGAAAAGTGAAAAATACAAAGGATCAATGTTCGAAGAGGGGGCTTCATACCCAGGCCATAAAGTTTGAATGGTAATTCTGATTGAAGAATTTTTAGATATGAGAACTTATAACGTTACTAAATTTGAGATTATGCTGGCCTGCAGAACTCTGGCAGAATGAAGGACTATCTCAAGAACGTGGGGACAACACCTGGTTCTGTCACTAGGGCAAGAAAAGGGGTTCTGGACGTGACAATGTTCAACGCAGCTTCCAGAAGAAGTGTTAAATCTTGGGAAATGTTGACCAAACCATCAATCTATGACCATAGGATAATCGAATATAAAATAACAGAAGAGGAACTGATCCACCATTAAGATCCATCTGAAGCAAAACTTACAACAGTTCGAAACTAATTGGCCAAACCCCTCGCATTACGATCTGGAACAAAAAGTCGATCAAGAATTTTAGAGGCCTTCCACTCCAGTTATCCACTCCCGGAAGTTTGAACAAGTGGGGATGCATCTAATTAATCCTATTCGTGCATGGGCTCATGCCGACGATTTCAAAATCTTTGGTGATATAGGCTCTATTGAAGACTGCGTTTCCTGCAGCGTGCTTTGTGGACTCATTCTTGATTTGGTGTGGCAGAAATCAACTAACATTGAGCATTTTTGAGTGCAATGTCGCCACGTACACCAGGAAAAAGAACTATTTTTGTATAGTTATAGACTTGATGGCAGCGTCCTGAGCAAAAAAACGGAGATAAAAGATCTTGGCGTTGTTTTGATCAAAGTTTTACATTTGTTCCTCATGTTAATCATTTACTTGGTACGAGGCCGAGAGTGTATGAATTCATCGTTCGTAATAGCAGATATTTTCTGATCCGGTAACCATGATTTTGCTGTTCAAAACATTTGTGACGAGCAAACTGGAGTTTGAATGCATTGCTTGGAACCCAATATACGATTGCCATACACATCACAATGACATATACTCCGAGAGCTGGCGACGAAAATCGGCAAAAGATTTGTAATGGATCATAATTAAATATGAGTTCCTTTTGACGGCGATGCTCTTTGATTTATATAAAATTACAATATCCGTACTTTGGGGTGACTGCTGACTGCCTCTCTTCTATTGATATGTGGTCTGAATATTTTATTCACAAATAATATATGATATTTGAGCAGTAAATGCAGTTTCAGCCAATACAATTCTTCTGAAACAACCTCGTTAAGACAGCAACTTATGTGGTGTACTGACACACCGCGTTTCACTAAAATGAGATCTGACCACTTTTTCAAGTTTTCTGTTCAATAGAACAGTTAATAAACTAGTGACAATTTTCAATCATTACAAAATACTTGTAGAGTGTGTTGTAATTTCATATACCTACATCAAAGCGTATCGCCGCTAGGTGTTCCACTACCTGACCTTGAGAGTGGGTACTGACTTATGTACACCCTCAATACTAAATCATATTAAATTATACGCCAGTACAAAACTTTTGCCGAATTTCGTTGCCAGCTCTCGGACTAATGGAGGCTGTTCAGAGAAGTTTTTTCGAGTAAGATCATGATGTTTTGTTGAATAAATTCGGTGCAGTTAAGCTTGATGTCAGGAAGGGCGTTGTTTGTTTGAGGTTCCTTCCTGGACCCTTGAATGGCACATCTACTCGCTAGAGTAGGATTTCATGTAGGACGCCCAAGTTCTAGAACCGTACGATTGTTCAACCTTACTACGCCCAGAACAAACATATTGTTTCAGTCATCTGTGTACAATATGATTTGTTCTAAATTCAATCAGATCTCGCATCTCTGTGATATACACTTTGAAGAAGAGTCCTTATTAATTAATATATTACAGGTACACTACATATATACAAGAGTTTACATAAATTGTAGAACTTTTTAATTTTTGTGGTAATGTCACTTCTTATCCCACAGCACTCAGAATACAAGAGGTCATGGCAAAAGGAGTAATCAACCCCACAGACAGTCCTTATTAATTAATATATTACAAGGACACTACATATATACAAGAGTTGACATAATTTGTAGAACTTTTTAATTTTTGTGGTAATGTCACTTCTAATCCCACAGCACACAGAATACAAAAGGTCATAGCAAAAGGAGTAATCAACCCTCACAATATCGCTCAATAAGCCCGACGGATAATTCACCGAAGGAGAACAGGAACGATCTTTCAGTTTTCCCAAAACAACCTTCACAGGTAGTAAACCCATAACTAGAATCGATACAGCAATATAGACCAAGAAGAAGGAAGATTGGGATATTTAAAAGACGATGTTTGGACTGGGCAATGAAAACCTTCAATCTAAATAGATCACCAGAAGTGTACAGAAAAATCCTAGAAGAGATTGTCTTCATCTTCTGAAGATAACCAGAAGCTTCTTAGAAAGAGTCATAAACACAGAAAATGGAGAAGGACAAAAGTTCCCTTCACACCAAAATGGGGACCCACAATCTTCAAGAACAATTAATTCAACATCGTTTCCATTGAAGACGATGAAGAAAGTAGTAGATAACAACATAAGAACATAGAATCTGGAGAATACACCAATTCACAAATGCCAGAGGGCCTACAGGACCACCGATCAACAAAAACTGCTCTGTATGACCGTAGTGACTCTATAGCTAGGTTCCTGGTCCCTCGGGAACTAAAGGAAATGGAGAGGCAAATACACTTGCCTCTAGCAACAAGGGAAGTTGACGTTTATTCATCCAGTGGAATAAAAAAATTTTAATTCACAAGTGAAATGAGATGATATGACATAAGCATAAGCGGATAAAGCGATACCTTTCATGTCAATTTATAAATCCGATAATTCTCTGGAAAGTGTTATCGTTTGATTTCTAATTGAAGTGGAATAAAATTCACGTGAGTTATAATTTTTTTTCATTCGAAAAAATAATAATGACAGAATCAGTTAAAAGAACACCATAAGGGCACTTCAATCGGACCTGCTATTGCTCTATAGTATATCCAAATCCAAGAGGCCAGCGGTAAACATTGCAGCATGAAGTGATCACGCGTCAAGAACGTGATAACGCAGAGGTGTACTAATAAATTGAATTCCGAGAGCGTTATATTTTAAAACTTTTTGAGTGTTCCAGTTCCGGTGAAAAATGTGTATGCTTATCTACGAGTCTGAGTAATGAACAATTAATCTAAAGTTCCCACTTTAATAAATACTATGTATATAAATGTGTAACAATATTTTTTTTGTAAAAGTGACTACCCCGTAGTGTCGTCAGAAGATGCAGAACTTTCCTCTAAGTTGACGATGACTGGTGTTATATCATCCATAATATTATCCAGTTTCCACATGTCTACCTCAACTTTTTGTTTGACACATTTCACGCACTTTCTCCATCTTTCGGAAGTAACCCGTGAGAGAGCCTCTTGAAAAAGATTTTGGACGTCAGCCATTTTAAATGTGGTGTTTTTATCTGCCACAAAATTCTTGACATCGGCCCAAATCAATTCAATAGGGTTCAGTTCGCAGTGGTAGGGCGGTAATCTAAGTACAGTAATATTTTGGGCCTTTGCGGTTTCATCCACAATGTATTTTTCAAAGTTTTCTTTGTTCTGCCTGACTATCTGCAACTATTGCGCTTTTATGAGGTCAGGGGTGAAATCAATATTTTTCTCCCTCAACCATTGTTGGATATCACTCTTTCTGAATTGTGAATTAGGAATTTTTTCCATTTTCCTTGAATGGTAAGGAGCATTATCTAAAACTACTATAGAATTTTCCTCCAATTTAGGAACTATACCCTCGACCACTTTTCGAAGGACTGACCATCCATTTCTTCATGGTAGTCACCAGTTTTTTTGGATTGGAAAGTCCAGAGTCCTCCAGTTAAAAAACCAGTGTCACTGCCAATATGACACACTATAATTCTTTGCCCTTTGCCTGGAAAAATATATTCACTTCATTTGAAAAAGAATGTTGAAATTGTTTTCCACCAAAAAGGTACTTACATCAAGTTTCACAAAACTTTGATTGCTCGATCAAAGATTTGGCATTCGATTTCCCGAAAGAAATCATTGAAACTTTCATATTTCCGAATATATTGGAGGAGTAGCAGTTGAGAATCATCAAATGGGCGTGTATAGATAATTATTTGGTGAAAGAATGATATTCAGAATGCTTATGACCAACTTATCGACTGAAAACTAATTGACGTTCATCCGTCACTCGATCGTTGATTCTCTGATCAAGCTTTATGAAACCAAAGGGTTAAACTCAAAATTCAAGACCTTCCCAGACGGATTTTTAATCCAGTAGATAATCCAGCAAGTAACGCTTGCCGAGAAGATGTAACTGTTTCATCGGTCCACACTTTGGATTTAGTATGACCGGTATTTACCCAAGTTTCATCCAAGCAGTAAATCTTCCTGTTTTCATCACGGAAGGTCCTAATTTTCGTGAGATAGTTTCTTCTCCAACATTTAATGTCGTCACGGTTCATTAAAAAACTGTTGCGTTGGCGACGTCCATATTTGAAATTAAGTTTTTTCAATATTATAGAGAAGGTACTCTTCTTAAAATTTGGCAAGTTCGAGTCTTCATTAACTATTTTTTATACTTTCTCTATAGTCGGGTGTTCATTCCTGAAGAAAAACTCGAGAACTTTTCGCCGTATTACATTTTTATCGAAATCTGATAAGGACTCCCATTTGGTGGTCCGATTTTGATTTGTTGCCGGCTGTGATAGAACACCGGAATTTATGTATTCGGAAATAATTCTCCTAACACTTCGAGCTCCAATGCCAAGTCTCTCAGCAACTCGGAGTTCTACGTCCTTTAAACACATTCCTGCATTTTGAATAATCTCAATTTTATAAGTATTCAAAATCATATCTTTTATCTCGGCACTGAAGTGTCGTTTCAGACGTCTCTTTTTTGGAGGACTTAAGTCAACACGCGATTCCTCAGCAGTATCAGTACTTGACATTATCTTAAATGCTTGTAACTTGAATAACTTGCTACAACTATAAACCAATTTACGAAAGAAAAAGCAATGAATGATCTCTGCAGTTCTGCACAGCAATTCGCATACAATCAATGAATCAAACGTAATGCGGTACTGCATTACTCCCACCTGCAAACATGGCGTTCCTGAAGCTTTGACCAATAAGAGGAGTACCTTAAATAAGATCACGCGTTAGTCAGTTTGTTTACGCTGGCCTCTCGGATTTGGATAGACTATAGAAACAGATTCCAATTCTTCACCTAACAGACTTTCGGGATGACCTTGGAGCCTAGGAAGCTAAATCATTTCAGTTGTGCAAATAAAACTTGGTTTACTTGTATACACAGTTGCCAGATTTAGGACGCAACATTATGCGTCGTGTGAAAGATGTATATTGACTGTATATCAGTTTTCATCATTTGAAGCGCCCTCGAAGCGGAATTTGCGTGAACTAAAAATATACATTAGGTTTCATGAGACGCACTTTACTGCGTCTGGAGATATGTTTTTCAACATGGAATAACTCTTTTATCAAAAGATGAATGAAATCTATAATTGTTCCAAAGATAGCCCTCGACGTCCTTCACGATTTGCGACCACCCCTGTCGTTGAATCCCTCGAAATACCAGAGAAAACTTTGAAAAACAATGCTGCGTCCGGTATACGGACGCAGTATTATTCAGGACGCAATAGCGTATGGCCCAAAGACAATGTATGGACGCAACATAGTATGCTGGATAAATATATATATATATATATATATATATATATATATATATATATATATATATATATATTTATATATGAAGGAATCTTTTAAAAAAAAGCTTCTGAGCAGGGTCGGATTGCTTCTTAGAGCTAAGCTCAACTCCAAATCTCTCTTCACAGCCATCAACATTTGGGCGATCTCAGGCATGGCTTATTCATTCGGCATCCTCAACTGGTCATTGACTGACCTCCGGGGTCTAGATAGGGACATAAGATCTATGTTGACGAAATATGGAGTACACCATCCCCACTCCTCGACTATGAGACTTTACCTCCCCCGACATCAAGGGGGGAGAGGACTGCTGAGTTTGGAGGACGTCCATGGGAAAAACGTGTGTGACTTAAGACAGCACTTCCTGAGGAATAACTCACCTGTGTTCAGGGCTATCCGCGAGGCAGATGACAGAATATCAGCATTGAAGCTCTCTGATGCGGAGTATCAGGTCCCCAGGTGTACCGAGGGAGAACGTATTGAAGAGTGGAACTCCAAGGCCTTACACGGCAGGTATCCGGCTCACCTGAAAAGTGAAGATGTGAATAGGGTGGAGTCCCTAACTTACCTGCGGGCTGGGTACCTGTTTCCAGAAACGGAAGGGAGACTCCTCGCTATACAAGATCAGGTGGTACCCACTAGAATGTATATGAAACATATTGCCAAGCAAGCAGTCCCATCCGACAGATGCCGAAAATGCTCTCGAGCAGCCGAATCCATCCAACATATTACCTCCTCATGCCCGATTTTGGCTCCCAAAGATTATCTCGATAGGCACAATTCAATGGGAAGGATATACCATCAACATATTGCTCTGAAGCTTGGGTTGCTGCATGATGAAATACCACAACACTTATACCAGCCGAAAACACTCCTGCAGAACCAGCGCTACAAGTTGTATTGGGACGCAACGCTTATAACCGACAGAGGGGTTGCGCACAATAGACCGGACGTTGCGCTCTTCGATAAGGAGAAAGAAACATGCCTGCTGCTGGACTTCACGGTTCCAGCGGACGAGAATCTAGCGAGAGCTTACTCGGAGAAGATAACAAAATATCATGAACTCGCTTACCAACTACGTGAGATTCATAAGCTTAAATCCGTTGGTGTGCTCCCGTTGATCATTTCAGTGAATGGTCTGGTCGAAAAACATCTGCCCGAAAACACTGAAAGACTTTGTCTGGACCGCAGTGTTATATCGAGTTCGCAGAAACAGGTGATGCTGGGTACGGCGAGAATGGTCAGAAGGTTTCTCCAAGGTCCGTAGCGACTGCACATGCTTTGGCGAAAGCCCGGCGGGTGCAGCATTTCCTCCCGTTCAATACGGTGCTATAAAAAAAAAAAAAAAAAAAAAAAAAAAAAAAAAAATAAAAAAAAAAAAAAAAAAAAATAAACATATGTTTCAGGGAATAGAGGCTCACTTTTGATAGGAAAAAATGTGGTACTCTTTTTTCTAAACCAAGCTTTCGCAATACTTTATTGCTTCTTCAGGGTGTCTAAAATAAACAGATACAAACATTAATACATTCACGTAAATTAAAATCATCTCGTACATTACCGAATTTGAGGTTATTTAATGACAATTGTAACTGGTGTAACATTATATGGAAAAATTTTTTGTTTTTAAATTACAAGTTGGTATGTTCATTGCATGAATTCTTAAACTTAAAAAGCACTGTAATATTTTCTCTCAACTTATATTTTCTGGGTCGTATTTCTCGAAGTAATGTCATCTGTCCTTCTGTCCAATCACTCATCGAGTGGGCCGTCATAGAATTCAGTTTCTTTTTTTAACAGATAGCTGTATATATTACTTAATTTTTTGGTGTCAGATTTTTTATTTATAGAGTTTTCTCTTTTATTTATTTGGATCATCTCGTGGATAAGTCTCTTGTGGTAATTGTTTTCAGTTTTTAAAATTTCTACGTTTTCAAAGTCAATTTGATGGTCCAGGTTATGCGCATGTGTCGCCAATGCACATCTATCTTTATAGTTTTTAATGTCTGATCTGTGTAGACTTATTCTGTTTTTCACCCATTGGGAAGTTTGGCCAACATAAATACCATGACAATCTTGACAACTTAGTTGATAAACAACATTACTTTTTAATGTCTTCTGTATAGGGTCCTTGAGTACGCTGTATAATGATTTGACGGTTTTTTGGTTGTAAGTTGTTATTAACACTTCCTCATCTCTAAAAATGGATTTGATTTTTGATGTCAGCCCCTTGATATCCGGAAAGGAGGCATAACGTTTGTCTGTTTTGTCTGTTGGTTCATTTCTTTCCTGATTTTGTTCGTTCGATCTCGGTGTTTCATTTGACGCATAAATCAATTTATTGATCATTGATGTTGGATATCCATTTTGTTTCAAAATCTCGAATAATCTCTTTAGTCCATCTTGTCTGTAGCTTTCATGGCATATTTTGTTTATTCTCTCTTTCATTTCTTTTATGAAATTTATTTTTATATTTATATTATGATTTGATAGGTAGTTTATGAATTTATTCGATGAGGTGGTTTTTCTGTACCAATTTAATTTTACAATATTTTCATGTCTGTGTACCTTGGTATCTAGGAATGGAACTCCTTGATCATTGTCTTCCTTCTCGATTGTGAACTGTAAATCTTTGTTGTAGGCGTTGAAGCATTCAAGGGTTTGTTCAATTTGATCTTCAGGTATTGCTGCAATGATGTCATCCACAAATTTTTTCAAGAATGGAACTTTGAAATTTAATCTTTTTGTGCACTCATCCAGTAGATCATCCATAACATATAACGACAATATCGGGCTCAATTTGGACCCCATAGCACAGCCAAAAATCTGCTGATAAAATTTTCCTCGGAAAGTGCAATAATTATTTTCCAGGATATATTGAATTATTTCTAAGAACAGATCTTTATCCATCTTTGTATTATGTTGAATTGTTTCCACTTTTTTTCCAAAATTCTAATTATGTTGTTTTTATCTAGGTTTCCGAATAGATTTACAACATCAAATGATACTATTTTATGATTATTAGGTAGTTGAAAATTATTTATTTGTGTTGCAAAATCGAATGTATCTTTAATATAGTAATCATTTTCTGTATTGTATGCTGATTTTAAGATGTCTGCCATAAGTTCCGACTGTTTTGTCATGGGACTATTCACACTGGATATTATTGGTCTTAATGGGTTTTCTGGCTTATGCACTTTCGGGTTTCCGTATATTCTAGGACATGTGGAATTGTATTTTTTGAGTTTTTTAGCTTGTTGTTCTGTAATGTACCCCTTGTCATGCATTTTCGATACGTATTTATTGCATTTTTGTTGTATACTTTGTGTTGGATCCCTGGGTAATTTTTTAAAATCTTTCGAATCAAGTAGAGATTGTATTTTATTTTCATATTCGGTTTTTTCCATTTTGACTGTCACACCTCCTTTATCACTATCTAATACTATAATATCATCGTTATCTTTCAAAAATTTCTTTGTGTCCTTGTACCATTTTTGAATGAATGTATCCGATTTGTTGTTTTCGTGGGTGAAATTGGTAATCATATTTGTCGCTCTTGCTCTGAGTACATCTCTTCTGTCTTCAGGTACTGTTAGTAGGGCATATTCTAGGTCCGCAATAAGATTATCTACTTTGATATCTTTTTTCGTTGTTGGTACACTGAATTTAGATCCAAGTGATAAAATATTTTTTACTGTTGTTGGAAGGGGTTTGTTTGTAAGATTTTTTATCCATCTCTCTTGTATTTCTACTGGATTTTGCTTTCTCATACACAGATCATTAATCTTTTTTAAATTTGTTGTTTTAATATTATGAAGTGCACAAAAGATTAAATTTCAAAGTTCCATTCTTGAAAAAATTTGTGGATGACATCATTGCAGCAATACCTGAAGATCAAATTGAACAAACCCTTGAATGCTTCAACGCCTACAACAAAGATTTACAGTTCACAATCGAGAAGGAAGACAATGATCAAGGAGTTCCATTCCTAGATACCAAGGTACACAGACATGAAAATATTGTAAAATTAAATTGGTACAGAAAAACCACCTCATCGAATAAATTCATAAACTACCTATCAAATCATAATATAAATATAAAAATAAATTTCATAAAAGAAATGAAAGAGAGAATAAACAAAATATGCCATGAAAGCTACAGACAAGATGGACTAAAGAGATTATTCGAGATTTTGAAACAAAATGGATATCCAACATCAATGATCAATAAATTGATTTATGCGTCAAATGAAACACCGAGATCGAACGAACAAAATCAGGAAAGAAATGAACCAACAGACAAAACAGACAAACGTTATGCCTCCTTTCCGGATATCAAGGGGCTGACATCAAAAATCAAATCCATTTTTAGAGATGAGGAAGTGTTAATAACAACTTACAACCAAAAAACCGTCAAATCATTATACAGCGTACTCAAGGACCCTATACAGAAGACATTAAAAAGTAATGTTGTTTATCAACTAAGTTGTCAAGATTGTCATGGTATTTATGTTGGCCAAACTTCCCAATGGGTGAAAAACAGAATAAGTCTACACAGATCAGACATTAAAAACTATAAAGATAGATGTGCATTGGCGACACATGCGCATAACCTGGACCATCAAATTGACTTTGAAAACGTAGAAATTTTAAAAACTGAAAACAATTACCACAAGAGACTTATCCACGAGATGATCCAAATAAATAAAAGAGAAAACTCTATAAATAAAAAATCTGACACCAAAAAATTAAGTAATATATACAGCTATCTGTTAAAAAAAGAAACTGAATTCTATGACGGCCCACTCGATGAGTGATTGGACAGAAGGACAGATGGCATTACTTCGAGAAATACGACCCAGAAAATATAAGTTGAGAGAAAATATTACAGTGCTTTTTAAGTTTAAGAATTCATGCAATGAACATACCAACTTGTAATTTAAAAACAAAAAATTTTTCCATATAATGTTACACCAGTTACAATTGTCATTAAATAACCTCAAATTCGGTAATGTACGAGATGATTTTAATTTACGTGAATGTATTAATGTTTGTATCTGTTTATTTTAGACACCCTGAAGAAGCAATAAAGTATTGCGAAAGCTTGGTTTAGAAAAAAGAGTACCACATTTTTTCCTATCAAAAGTGAGCCTCTATTCCCTGAAACATATGTTTATAGTTCAAAAAGGCTCTTACCTCAAACTACACTATATATATATATATATATATATCATATATTGATATGAACCAATATTCAATATACCATCACAGAATACACATTTAACGGCCGGTTTCATAATCAAACCTAAAGCTTCCTTTAACCCTAATTTAAAGTCACTTTAAGCTTAAAGCTTCCTTTACTGTCCTTTTTACGGCCGATTTCATAATCAAACCTAAAGTCACTTTAATTTTAAAGCTTCCTTTAACCCTACTAATGTCCAGTTTCATAATCAAATTTAAAGGTTGCGTTCACAAACTTACTCAGAGCAAGCTCTGAGTAAGCTCTGATTACCCGAAGCGTTCACAAACGTACTTTTAGTTCCTCAGAGTATGCTCTCTGAGCATGACCATACTCATACTCTACTCTCGGAGTAAGTTTATGAACACACCCAAAGTCACTTTTAGCTTAAAACTTCCTTTAATGTCATTTTTAGTATGGTTAAAGGAAGATTTAAAATTAAAGCTACTTTAGGTTTGATTATGAAACCGACCGTAAATACCCTTTACCTTTAACCCTACTAACGGCCGGTTTCATAATCAAACCTAAAGTCCCTTTAATTTTAAAGCTTCCTTTAACCCTACTGACGTTCACGGTCGGTTTCATAATAAAACCTAAAGTCGCTTTAATTTTAAAGCTTCCTTTAAACCTACTAAAAATGACACTAAAGGAAGCTTTAAGCTTAAAGTGACTTCAAATTGGATTATGAAACTGTACGTCAGTTTCATAATCGAATTAAACGTCACTTTAAGCTTAAAGCTTTCTTAACGGCCGATTTCATAATCAAACCTAAAGTCGCTTTAATTCTAAAGCTTCCTTTAACTCTACTAAAAATGACAGTAAAGGAAGCTTTAAGCTTAAAGTGACGTTAAATTCGATTATGAAACTTGACGTTAGTGTCATTTTTAGTAGGTTTAAAGGAAGCTTTAAAATTAAAGCGACTTTACTTCATACACTTTGGAGCACTGAAAATAAAAATCAATGAATGACCGATTCGAATGTTACGTGTTTCAATACTTACGCTTCCATTTTCCTTAGTTGAGTTGAAAACTTAATTTCGGAAAATCCATTTTATTATTTGATCCACAGTTCTTCACCATTCAATAATTTTCGAACGATATTTTGGGGTTCTCACCGAGAAATTAGGCCAAAGGTTCAATATAATCAGCTACTAGAACGAGCTAAAGATATACAAAAAGCGGTACGAGAATCAATACATTCAAAACCTCTTTGACCAAAATGGCAATCTGAAGCCTTACTTCAAATGTTTCTGCAAGTGGCACTCAAATTAATATTGTAAACAGTCCTGGCGTCTTAAAAACACAATTGACACACATATATGGCGCTCACATCACTTTAGTCGCTTCGTTTCACATCTTATACTCTATATATCTATAATCTTTGGTGGATTGTGCGACGAAAACGGACATATTGGTCTTCCAAGTTTTCATTTGAAAAGTGACAGACTTTTGGAAGTCAAATGAACAAAGTGATGTTTTAACTTGATTTTGTCAATTTGTACTCTGGAAATGAGGATTTTGGATATTTTAGCGTGAATACTTGGTATTTAATCCAGTTAAGTGTATACCTTTTTAGTATTCCTACACATACACTAATATTACAATATAGGAAGCTTGTGGTTAGTGTCTAACATTGAAAAATGGGAATTCTAGTATTACAGGTAGGTGTTCTTCAAGTTGAATATCAGTTATTAATAATTTTGAGTTTCTGATTTCATGACATTTCAAGATTATCCCATGACAAAACCACTCCAAGGGCGTAGGTGATGTTAGGTCATAGACCTAATAATACCATTAAGTCTATGTGTGATTATCATTAGTTTTGTTTCGATTCAAAAATATTATACTGAATGTGAGGAATCAATTTCGACTATCCAGAATGCAAGCACTCCACGCCTCGCAATATATTACAGATATATTGAATTGGTGGAATTGTGTTGATATTATATTGAGAAGAGACATGGCTAACAGTAGGCAGAAATTCTAAATCAATTTAAAAATATGTCAATATTGTAGTTCTAGCTTTCCTGAAGACGAAAGCAAAAGGCAGAAATGAAAAAGTTTTTTGAATGATCCCATATTCATTTCTAAAAGAAGCTATGTATTATGTTTCCTTCATTTTTAACTGAACAGTTCCGATCGAACATCCAGGGTCATAGTGAGACATCAGCCTATTGTTTTCATAACAATTATCAACCATCTCAAATATGTAAGAAAGCAATAAATGACGTGCTCACTAGAAGAAAAACTAAATTGTGCTAATAGATTTTCGGAATTCTTTTCTTGTAGTCATAAGTCATGAAAAAGGTGGAAAATGATTCCACAACCCATGATCTACTGTCTAGGCACTAGACGAAGTTTTCCTCTTCTGAAGCACTAATCCAAAAATATCTGTTTTATAAAGAAACTCTCCTGTTCGTAATAAAAAGGATCTTGAAAAAGAAGATGATCTACACTCAAAAAATTTATAATTTGCCAAAATAATTGAAGGCCATTAAATGTTCAATTATTCATTTCCCTTCCGTGATCATTTTGCTCAAATGCCTGTATGAGAATGAAATTTTGAGCTTGAACTATTGAGTTACATGTTGATGAAGAATTCTTTTATTCGAGAAATATGTATGCGTATTTCATGAAGATTTCAAAGTGGTACTATATATACATCCTCGCAAATTATGTAGATATTTTCATCAGAATACAAAAGGAGTAAATAAGGCCATACTCCAAAAATTTGAAAAAGTTTAATGATTTTCTTTCTTAATTTCTACCTGCGACAAGGGCTGCTTGAAAATATAGTAAAATACTGAATTAGTTTCTTCGGAAGAGGTGCCCGAAAGAATGAGAGACTCTCATTGCTCACGATTCTCGAAACGATGGGTGTCCTGCGCACTAGGTGGTGAACGTGCTTGGACGCCATCTACCAAGAAAGATAATTGGACATTTTATGGCCCTAACTTTCTTCGGTCCAAAATCAATTAATTTTTTTCACTGGATGTCTGAAACACGATGTCTACTCCGTGCCGATCAGAAATCTGGAAGAGGTATACGTGGCTGTGTATAACAAGCCGTTTCGAGGATTTCCGCTCAGTATTTGGGATCCCAAACAAGCGATACGCCCCCTGGTGTCAATTGTTTACATTTTGTTTACATCGAGAGAATATTTTGGTGTTTCAATAAGAGTTTTCATAAACAATATATCTTAATCTGTTGAAAATATATCTTCATTTATCTCGTGACAATGGGAGAGCTTTCCTGCGTAAATTTTTGCAAAAATCTTTGAACCTTTGCATGAAAATATCAGATTTGTGTTTCTTGACGAAACTAGGATTTACCAAAATATTCGCGAATCCAATTACCGTTGAGGGCGCTGCGAAATGTAAACAAACTTTGACGTTTGTCAGTACTCTTTTCGAGATTTGTTCGGCTTAACAGAGTTTTCTAGTAAATCAAGATATTTATCGGAAGTGAATTGATTGATTTAGTTTCGTAAAGAAAGATCAACATGCTTTGGAAATACTTCATTTGAAAGGGATGAATTGTGGAATAAAATCGAGCGATGATATTGGTTATCCGCTGTAGCTAGACAAAAATTTCTATTATTTCACAGATTCTTTCTTGAAGTAAACCTAATTATTAATGTTGAGGTAGCATATACTGAGTTTGTGAAGAAGGTAGAAACTGAACATCTTGATAAGTAAAGCGTTTATGTGGAAGTTTCAAAGTTTTTATTTAAAATATTTCAATTCCACGTTATGTTATAGGTATTCCTCATACTGAAATCTCAAGAGACATAAATATGATTCAGCTCCTGGAACAAGTTCTATAGATGGGAAGAATCATTCATTTGGTATGAAAATGATGAAACGGCATTTTTAAATCGTCAATTAAATTTAGCAGAAAAATCTCGCAAAGAAAAATCATTTAACCTAACCACTGCCAGTTGAAAGCACTGGTATAAATACCTTTTCCAATATTTTTTCGGAATCAATATTTCTATTCAGAAACCCACACAATAATTCCAATATAACTTCTCCAAATAATAATTATAATGCTTTGTTGGACAACGTGAGATAAGAGAAAACATAAGAAACAAAACTTGTTTTGACTTTGCAGTACTGACAAAGTAGTTTCGTAATTCAGTCGGCAGAGAGCGTCTAGATTTTTGGATACGCCAATTCCTTCTGTTCGTCAACAACTGACGTAACGTCTTCAACCTTTAGCCAAAGAAGATAACCAACATTAACTACTCTCAAGCAACTGCACATTATTATGTGTCACTAAATTAATTTTCACCCATTGCGAAAAGATCTATGTTCTTTCCATGCACATAGCTAGATAAGAAATCCCTTCAACCAGTTTGTATGAACGTTAGTTATGTCAATCCCATATTTTCGAATAAATTTATTTTTTGAAGAAAATACGTAATTACTGAGACTTTTACGTAGAACGTACAACATAGTGCTGATTTAAAACCCAAAAATGTTTTGGGCGTCATAACCAAACATTTTTCTACTATACAGAGTGGAATTTGCCAAACTTCCATGGCCAACCGAGTGCTGAAATAAAAGTGAATGGAGTAAATGTCAGTACGAAATTTCATGAAAATTCGATTTCCATAGAAAAGCTGAGAGAACAAATCGAAAGATTTTCAAGTTTTAATGATTATTTCTTGCAATATACAACTTTATATGAATATTTTTGACGGTTAAACTACACAAAAAATGGTGTTTATATCATGGCCGCGAGATTCTTCAACAACCTCGAAGTAATCATACCTCGGTTGCAAGCGACTTCGGCGATAATTTTTTTCTCGGTTGCTTGTCATTTCGCGCCCTTGATAAAAAAATAACTATTTTGAGATTTTTGTTGTTCTTGGATTCCTGGCAGGGTAATTAATCTTTCTGTCAGGCAAAACTGTCGTAAAATTCTTTCAAATATCCAAACCAACACACTTTTTTAAGCTGCTGAAATAAAAAAATCTTCGAACTCAATTTTCTCGGTTTGACCGCATCTGCAGATACGGCATTTAATTTAAGGAGGGCAGTATGTTCATCGATGAGATTTCCAACGAAAATAAAATGATTTTTCATCAATATGTTCATGGATCTGACCTACATTACATTTCGAATAACTTCTTAGAATATAGAATAACAAGAAGGAGCATATTGCTCATTTCAATTTGACCGGAATAGAGGAGAAATATGGCCGACATATATTTCCGTTTCAACAGTGGTGTGGGACAATGAAGTTTCCAAAAAACTAACTTCAATAGTCAGTTGATTCTGATTAATCAAAAAAATTTGGAAAGCACTGACGTAAAGTCAGAAGCTTTTTCACGCTCATTCAAATTGATAATCAAAGCGGAAATTCACCCCGCCTAACACTGCTTGGCTATATCCTTGGTATTAAGGTCTATGACTTAACATCACCTACGCCCATGGAGTGTTATTGTCATGGGATGGGTTAACCTTGTTATGTCATGAAATTCTGAAATTCATAATTAATACCTGATATTCAGCTTAAGAAATCACCTACTTATGAATTATTCACGCTAAAATATACAAAATTCTTATTTCCAGCAAATTTCAAGAATCCAAATTACCAAAATTAAGTTAAAACATCACTTTGTTCATTTGGCCACAGATAACAGAATCATTTGACTTCCAAGTCTGCCACTTTTCAAATCAGTACTTGAAGGACCAATATGGCCGTTTCCGTCGCACAATTCCCGTCACAGGCGTCACATTTATTCGAAAAAGCTCCTTCCTGATATTCTATGTTCTAAGAATAACTTACATTTATTTCACTTGTGTCCAATAACTTAATAATCCATATAGCGAACCACATGTTGGAAACAAATAGTGCGTTTATATTCGAAAGATGTAAATATTGAAGTTTTTCATAAAAATAGAACATAATAGATATATTGTGTTTTCACATGAATTTATCTTTGTATTCCATCACCACGATATGTTTGAAAGAATGCTGAATAGGTTACGGTTCATAGCCTGTTTTGGAGGTATAACATTAACGATGCATTTCAAAGGTGAACAATTTTCGCTCAGGCCCATCCGCAGGAAGAAAAAGCTAATATTTCTTTTTCCGTCAGAATGAAGACATTGACCCAAAAACACTCACCTAACCTCCACTCGGTGTACATTTTCCGGTATTTCACCCTTATTCTGTGTAGGACCGAATAATCTCATTATGTCGTTTTCCAAATATTTTCGTCGATAAATTGCGGGCGCAAAATTTTGTAACGTTAACGGGTGCACGGAAAGCGGCAGTAAATAATCGAAAAGAGGAAGAAAGGAAACGAGCGGTTCTATTGATAGTGTGTTTCTCGACACATCGAGGAAAATTAGGGTGAAATTGTATGATATCGTGCAGCCCTAACTCACCTATTGATTTTCATCGAGGTTCAACATGTTTTATCCTTCTCTGTACGATTCAAATCATCCAGAAAATGTGATTAATTGATAAAGGGAAAATGTATTCCAATTCTATCCTTTATACGGATTTATATGTGGTCTTTTAAATGATCCATTTACCGACGAATGAGGCAACATCTGGCCTAGTTGGAATAATCGTATATCATTTCTGATTGCGGCCACTCTGGAAAAACCCGGTTTTTTCTTTCACGGAAATGCACTAAATTTATTCGGTCCCAATTTGTTCCAGAGATATACTCCTATTATTCATATATTCTTATCGCGAATGAAAAACCACAATTTATAGCAGTTTTTCAAGTCTTTTGTATGATGTCATCAGTGGACTATAATTCTTCATGTGGAGAAGAATGAAAATTCAGAAATATATATTTTATTGTCGAACGTCGCACAGTGGAGTTCAGGGTCTGAGCTTTGAATATTCAACAATGCTCAATGCTGGTAGGTCTTTCCTTTTTTAGCTGAGAGCTGAGTTTATGAAGGTATCCAGATATATACACTGTTCAAAAATTGAAGTGTTTAATTTCCGTACATAAAATGAGTTTTGTATAGAGTATGTCAATTCTTACCGTCTTTAATGCAAAAAGAGATGAACTTTGGATCGTAGGGAGACCTTTGATACTCGTGTTTCCATACAATCATGATTAACATGGTAACAGCAACCCCTAAAATCTTAAAGTGAAAGGGAGTTGAGTGACACCATGTTTTAAAGGTAATACGAATTCCTTCTCAAAAATTAAAATAGTGCCATCTTTTTCTTACTCAGAGTAAGTTGGGCGTTCAAGGTTTGAGATTAATAAGTATATCCACCACGAGAAAAAAGATGACGTTCCATTTTTTTGACTCTGTGAAACATGATTATTAAAGCCTTCCAGTATTCGACTTTTAAGGGTTGAAACATAAAGAATGCGTTCATTGTCAAGTATACTTCCATTAACGGCTTTGTTTGCGTTTATACTTTGGGAAGGTTTCGGATCGGTCCGTATCAACAAAAATAAAACAATATATTTTAATGTGTATGGAATATGTACTGTGAAAAATCTTGTGGTTACAATGTGAAATTACCCATATATTAGCTGGAAAGGTTACAGTTACAAAATTGGATTATTTTTTTCACTACTAATATCCGGATGTTTCTACAAGGATGTTGCGAAATTTCATGAAAAAATGTGAAACTATCATGTATATTTCCAGTGAACATGAAATTTCCAGAAAATATGAGTTAATACACTGTGATATCACAAGGGTAGTAATATTCACCTGAAAAATTACAACTGCTATGCAATTTTACAATAAATTTGTGAATTTCAACATAAAAAAGTATTTCACAACATTATTGTGATAAAGTTTTTTTTAAATCACAATCAATTTGTGAATTATCACATGAAACTGTTATTTCACAACGTTATTGTGATTTGAGAGGTTTTTGGTTGATTTGCGAAGAAAAAAATATTGTGTTGTAGAAATACCTACAATGCAGAACCCTTTTAATTTTAAAATTCCCTCACAAATGTGCTTATAAAATGTGTTTTTAAGGTAGTTGTGAAATTGCCACTAAAACATATAATTGTACAAAATGATATCGCGGTAACAGTGATTTATTTCCGACATTAGTGTCACTCTACAAATATATCGTGATTTTGAAGATCCCTTCGTTAATTTGCAATAATCAAGAAAGTTATACAGGGTGTTTCATAATAAACTGGACAAACATATATGTAGCGGTGTGAATGAGATCAGGAGAAACACTTTTGCCCTATGATATATGATATATGCCCCGTTTTCGAAGCATAAACGAGATACAGGGCGTTTGAGGTAATGTTTCAGCAATATGGTGTGGTGGAAGAAAAAAAGGCTTCTTTCTGAAAAATAAAGGAAAAATTTAAGATTCTCGAATAGGTATACACTGTGAGTCTTTGACTCGTACAAATATTTTAAAAGTATTATAGATTCTTGAGGTCAAAAGAAACTTTTTTTTTCTATACCATTTTATCCGATTCGGCCCTGATAAAAAGATGTAGCAATTCAATGTTTTCATAATGAGCTATTCCACCACTGGAGAAAAAAGATTTCCTTTATAATATAAAGCTAAAGCTATGACATTACACATCTATGGATCTTTCAAATAGAGTTGCATTTTGCCAAAGTACCCAAGTTTCCGAATATCACACATATTTTTGAACATCAAATTAGGTACTCGAAAGCGGCTCATTGTACGAGAAAATACAAAGAATACTTTTATTTTACGAAACGCTCAAATATTCAGTAGATAACGTCCAACTTAGTTTCTATAGTTGGGTTCTTTGAATTTTTGGTATTTTTATGGTACGTAATGGTCATAATGAGAATACTGGAAGACGTGGGTGATATCCTTTGTTCGAAAAAGATTCATCGAACAAATGAAGAATTGAAAATATATTTTTTTATGGTTTTTCAACACCCTGTATTTTTTAAACCGAGCATATTCGGAACGGTATGAGGGACTTCAAGAATCTACTGTTAGTCAAAGACCCACCTCATATCAAAAAAAAAGTACAATTCGGATGCCGGAATATTTTACAGGGTGTCCCAAAAACTAGCGAATCAAACGTCACACCACGATGGAGTAGACCAAATACTATCGAATGACACCAACATTAGTTTAGCAAAAATGTTTCCAAAAAAGCCCCTAACCTTAAATTGCCGATTTTCGAACTATTTTTTTTTATTACAGGGCCATTTTGTGATTAAGTATAGCGTTTTTCGCCCATGTTAATCCTAGATTATTGTATTATCATCCCTATAGGGGTGGTGTATTCTGAGTGATAAAAATTATGTAGAAAAAAATTCTTTTAATTTACATTTACTGAGGTTTTCGATTAACTACTTAGAATAATTTTAATTAGGGGTAATACTACAATAATCTAGGATTAGTAATAAATAGTTGGAAAATCGGCAAATCTTGGTATTTTCGCTGAACTAATGTTGGTGTCATTTGATAGTATTTGGTCTACTTCATCGTGGTGTGACGTTTGACTCACTAGTTCTGGGTTCTGGGACACCCTATATAATATCTAATGAGAATAAATTCCTTTTTTCAAAAACAGTTTCAATTTGTCTGGCACTTCAGAAATCCATATGCAATATTAAACGTGTGTGAAGTTGAACCAGCAATTTTCGATTGTCGAAAAAAAATTCTGTTGAATTAGATAGTTTCTACCTTTTAAGGTGTTTTTTTATTCAACACAGTTTTCAAGATATTTCGTAAAATGTGTAAAATGAGCTACCCAACGGTTTCAAAAAAAGTTACTTTCAAGCTGAAATAGACTTTGCTATACTAATGAGTTATATCGTTTGAACTTTCGCGACAGTACCTCTTATTTTCTGGAACATATAAAAATAAGAAAATAATTGAGCCAAGTACTTTTGTTTTCTGTGCTACAATTGTGATGATTTTCAGAAAAAAACTCAATATTTCCTTCAAAGCTTCAAATGATGAAAAGCATAAAAATTAGTAAACATGATAACATCTGTGGGGTTCAAACCGTTGAGAATCGCAATGTAATTATCTGATTTGGGTGATGTTGCCAAAAAATAAGCTTTCAGGTGGTATTGCAACCGACATGATGATTCGTTCATGAGAATGGTTATTCACTAACACAACATGGTACATATACATATATAGGAAGTCTGCATCAGCCGCATAAAAACACTTTTTGAAAAGTGCTGGGCAGGGGCTGGTCCATTTCAAGCATGTTGTGAAATATCTGGAGAACCGTAGACAAAAATTATATTATTAACGTCACGAAGTAGCACAAATGTAGCACAATTCAGCACAAAAAATACCGAAAGCCAGTGTACTACCACAAATCGTCTACAGTTTCTCACTACCAATTAAAATATTAATGAAAAAAGTTTTCGATATGTTGTTCCTTTTCCCAATTGACCTTTTGATAAGTACCCAAAAATTGTGAAAAATCAAAATGGTTTTCGAAATATAAAAAAGAATGTAGGTACAGCATTTTGTGACGTTTGTAAAAAAGACAATTTTACTGATTTATACAGTAAAGAACACGTGAAGAAGTCTAGATGTGTACAGGGGATCGCATATCGACTGGCATATTTAAGATGAGCACCTCTGTTCATTTCTTTCGACACGGTTGAATTTGTTACAACTTTTTTGTTCCTCACATTATAGAGTTATCATCTGGATTTTTTCATAAGCTTAAACACAACCGACCACCCTGTACTGACTATCTACGTCTTTTTGAACAAGGGTGTAGACGTCAGATATGCAGATCATTATTTGAAAAATTGTTCAACTATCAAAAGTAATGACCTGAAGTTTTTCGTTACGCCCAGGCCCTTTTGGTCCCAAGGCCCCTGGACGCCCGTTCCAAGCGCCCAGTGAATAAACCGGCACTGATGATTAATCAATAGGTTTTCATATTTTTAGAGTGGTGAATAAGACGAGCTGAATCCTAAATTTCCATACAAATCGATGCATGTTTACAAACACCTTAAGTTTGATGACAAAAATCCTGTTCTTCATACAGACATTGTACTGTAAACCTTTATAGATTAATGATTTCCCATATTCCAATAAGAATGAATTAAAAAGCGTTTTCCAATAGAATTCCTGTGAACTCTCCATAAAAAATTAATTATTTATCTTCCAAGAATGATTCCTGCTTCTTCGTGGAAAAATTTGGTTCCATTGAATGGACTAAGGACTGGTGATGGTCCTTGTAACAGCGAGCTTTTCAAATGGAATTCTATTGAGAGCTCAAGAGAGAGTTATTTCTGAGGTTTTTTATCTCTGTTCCCTTGTAACATAAGAGGTATGTATAATGCCTCATTTAAATTCTCCTCCTTTTTAGATCTGGAACGAGGAACAAGATACACGATCTGTTTCTTGTCTCCATTTCTTTACACATCGTTTGGTATTGTAAAAGTTTGTATTGCTCTCTTTCAAAAGAATATACGAGGTGTTTCAGAAAAAGGTGCTAGGGTAGGTAGAATACGGTTAGTTCAAGAAAAAATTTCGTTACGGCATCCTTTTTTAAGATACAGGGTGTAGAAAAAAACACCCACATTTTTCATGATTATGTAGAAACTACTAGTGAAATTCGAATGAAATTTTGTATCAAAATATTTTCGAAGCTGGCACATCGGATGAGTTTGTTTTTATGTTTCATAAAGCCACACGGTCCGCATACAATAGATAAAAAAATTACATCTTTGGGGAAAATTTCTATTCCAAATTCGATGTATCTTGATAATTTATTTTAACACAAAAGGTACTCTTTCAGAAATACTGTTTGCGGTTTCCAACATGTCTTGATTTCAGAATAATAATATTATTGATCTAGTATTTACTCCCAAAAAATATCAATGCAAATTTTCATTAGGATATTGCCAGTAGTTTCCACATAATCGTATAGACTGTAGCTTGAAAACAGATTTAAAGAATAACTCAATATTCTAATCCGGACTGTAATGGGCTCACAAATTAGAAGTGTCAATTAATTTTGAGAACATATGAACAGTTTGTGTACCGTTCTAGGGAAAAACTATACTCGAAAGACGAACCTTTGCAGAATAATATGATAATATTAACGACGAATTTATATTTCATGTACAGATTGTTGTATGAGACCCGAAAGCCAAAATCTGAACATTTTTTAAATTGGTATATGAAAAGTTTTGATAGTCTGACATAACTTTAACTGCCGAATTAAAAAAGAATTTGGAAGATTCGGGAGTTACAGCGAACCAAAAGTTATGCCTAAATGGGAATAAATCAAAAAACTTAAGAAGTCCTCTTCATGAACATTTTCCTCTGAGCTTTCCTCTTAAAGAACACACATGTACCTGACTAAAGAAAGAGGTGAAGAGTGGCAGAAGTCACCGTATTAATATTGATTAATATATTAAATGCGAATTAACGTTTTACTTCGGTTGGTTATTGTTTTTCTCATCCATTCTTCATACAAAATTTATTATGTCCACCTTGTATGACAGTTTTGCAGACAAGAATACAGAATACAGGGTGCGTTATGGATTACAACAATTTGAAGTTTTCGAATTGGCCAAACATGTCTTTACGACGCCAAACGATATAGACGGCTTGTGTAATGAAAAACCTAGAATACCTATTCTATTGCAAAAGTTATATGTCCCTAAAGAGGACCTATTAAGCTTCATAACCCGCTTCAAAATAATGTGTCACTAGGCTATGTTCCCTATTCAAATTGGGGCAGCTGCTCTGCCGTATACAGGGGTTGAACCTCAAGATGGAGGAATTGGACGAAATTTGTTTCTCTGGATTCTGAAGTGGGCGTACCATCCTGTCAAATGCCGGAGACATTTGTGCAATAAAACATTATGTCAAACACTCCTTGTTCTTGTTCAAACCTGCATTATACACATTATAGGGGTCATGTATAAATTTCTTCTGAAATTCTTTAGGGTTTTCACTTCCGGTCTCTGAAACAAAATCGATTAAAAAATTGAAGTAATCGATTTAGTCCTGCGTAAATTCTTGCAGTTATTCATCAGGAGCAAATCAAATGGAAAAAATTGTTGTCTGACATTGAACGAAAAGTGGAACGTTAAAATGATAAAACTTCGTTACGTTTCGGAGTTTATCAAACTCCTTCATCAGACGAAATCTCCAGAATGGTAGATTTTCAGTTTGCCAATTGACAATTTTCAATAAATTTCTCTTTAATCGTGGCTTTTGCTGAGTTATCTGTTATAGTGTGATATTCATATGTTTTTTAGGAAACACTGGATTATTTGGAGTTGTTTTTTATCATTGCTTTTCACTTCATCAAGCAAAATTATTCAAGCACGCTGCCTAAAAATATATTTGAAAAATGAATTATTGAACTGTATGAGGATATATTGAAAAATTCTTAGCCTACTATAGAACCAAACAAAATTTCAATGTCAAAATATTTTATTACTCAACATATTCTCCTCTTAATTGGATACGTTTTTTACAGCGAACCTGCAACGTATCTAGACCTTTAAAAAAAATGTTTCTTCTTGCTCTGCAAACCAGAGCTCCACAGCTTTTATTACCTCTTCGTTGGAAGAAAATTTACGACATTTTAAACTATTTTTCAGTTGAGAAAAGAGATGATAATCGGATGGAACCAAATCTGGTAAATAAGGGGTAAATAAGGGGGGTGTTCTAGTAATTCAAACCCTAAATCACGAATTTTTTGCATGGCAATATGAGATCTGTGTGCAAGGGCGTTGGGCGTTGTCCTGTAAAACACCTTTGGATAGTCTTTTCCCTTGAATTTTTTCCCGTAGAGTGGTCAGTAATATCGAATAGTAATCTCCGGTTATTATTCTGCCCTTATCCAAAAAAGAACTTTTCCAGCAGATTATTGGACTCGGAACTTCTTAGGTGTGGGAGAACCAGAGTGTCGCCATTCCATCGATTGTTGCTTTGTTTCTGGATCGTAAAAATGTACCCAAGTCTCATCCATAGTAACAATTCGGTTTAAGAAGTCTACATCGAGCACAGATCGAACGCGATGCTTCTACCCTTGCACGCTTTTGGTCAACATTCAAACATTTGGGGATCCATTATGCAACAATTTTTCTCATGCCCGAATTGACGTGAACTATAATATTATTATTTATTTATTTAGTTTAAGTTTCTCGACTTCAAAGGTCATTGACACGGTTACAGTCTATTTTTTAACTATATGTGTACAATGTAAAATTTCAAATCTGACTGTACAGTTGAGTTGCCTTAAGGTAATTGATCAGATTTCCAGAGTTTGTGGAGTTGTGAAGAATTTCCTTTAGGTTCGACTCTAATTTGTAGGATCTCCTTTCGTTTTCATAGTGCGAGCACTCCACCAGAAAGTGTGGGATTGTGAGAGGGCTGCTACAGTGGTGCCACGTTGGGGGGTCTTGGTTGCTCATAAGGTAGCCGTGTGAACTATAATATGATGAACGCGTTCGTATGAAATATTCAGTGCTTCAGATATCCGTTTTAGCCCAATTCGACGGTCTGATAAAATCATGTCATGAACTGCATCTATATTTTCGGAGACTGACACAGAAACTGGCCTTTCCGATCGGTCGTCATCTTCACTGGAAAATTTACCTCTTTTGAAGCTTGCAGTCTAATTTTTCACTATCGCATACTAGGGAAATTGATCACCAAGGGTATTAAGCATATCTTCGTAAATCTGCTTACCTCTTAACCCTTTAAAATACAGGTACCTACTTGATGATGGCTCGATACTGCAATTTTTCGATTTTCACAATTTCGGTGGAGATCTTCTTTCTCTGAATTTATTGCGTAACTCTGGTTTACTTTTTTGACCTCAAACTTCACACTGACTGAGTTATTGTTGGTTGCTATGGTAACGCACTATTTTTTTTTATCCATGGAGCTGATCTAGGCTAACTAGATATCAATACAACCTAGTACATTGAAAAAACATATTTTCTAGGTAGCCTGCTTGAACACTTGGTTAACGTTTATGATTCAGAATGAAAAGTAATCGAAGGGAGGGTTTTTTATGTCCAAGTCTCACCAGGTGACATCTGAGAACAGGACCGTCTTCTCAAAAATGAATATGTTTGTGTCTTCATTGGAACAAGTGTGTTATGCAAAGTGAAAAGTGAAAATTTAATCAACAAAAATATGTGTTCTAATTCTAAAAACAAACGTTTTCAACCTATCTAGAATATATACCTTTCGAAAAATGAATCTCAATATTTTGAGTAAACTGTCTTGATAAACTTGAGATTGCAGGTGCCACCTGAAAGGGTTATTGGATGAAAACGGGCCAAATTTGATAGAAATCGCACTACTCCTTCTCAAGTTATGTATATCGAAAATTTAGGCTGAAATCCATCCTGTACCGCCGAAATTTGTAAATCACTCTGCATCGCCGAAATCCGTAGATCACCCTGTATCTCCGAAACTAATGGCCTCAAGTTACAAAAGGACCAACTCTCCTGGAAGGTCTAGATCAACCGTGTTTACCACTAGTTTATGGCCAACTACTCTTGAAACACCCTGTCCATATGACGTTCTTTATCTGCTCATACGATCAAGTTGAACCCAAGGACATTTAACATCTAAAAGATATTTGTGTGTGGTCCAATTTCAAGGAGATTCTAATTGTTCTCCTCGTGCTCAACTTCAAATGCTTATTTTATTACTTGCTTAAAATTCGTAGTAGATACATAATTGAAGTTGAGTGGTTGGGATGGCTATAATTCACAAACGGCATGAAACCTTACTTTTTAATGAATTTTTTTCGATTTTCCCAAAAGATTGAGTTTTCTTTTCATCAAAGAAGATCGCCCATTAATTACGAGCAGCTCATTATTCTTTCGGAGAGCGAGATGGTGAAGGAGCAGCGCCTCACCATTCGGACATTTGTTCAATTCATTTCAGCTTCTTATTTCAGAGCATGATGAAATAATTTTTTTTTAGAGAACAATTAATTCTTTATCTGAGAATCAGGTCGTTTATGCAGATTTTACGAATTACAGGCTATAAGTAAATGGAGGAAAGTAATTTCCTGCTTCATCCAATTCTGTTGGATGAGAGCAATTCAGCGGTCTTTAATCCTGAAGCGAATTGATTGAAGATCCTGTGTCAGTTTGTCGTCTCAAATCAGATTTCATCGCGTGGTTGATCATTACGACTCTATGATGAAAGACTTTTATCCTATTGGGAAGACACGGGTTCGTTACCACTATATTAAGGAACACATTTCTCGGAAATGGAGGTGCGGAATGAGAAGGCGTGAATAGAGTTTTCATCTGCACATCAATTTTCCCCATACAGAAAAGTAATATCTGAAGGTATTAGATGCTTAGTCACGATGATGAATGTATTCTTCTGAAGAAATTAATTCCAAAGTACTGCCAATTGCCAAATAATTCTTAGAGGTTTGGTTTTTGAATTGCCAACACTGTTTTTAGTGATTGTTAATTTGACAGTTGGTTGTATATTTGTGATCAGTACATTTTGCCATTTTACAATGTATAGACTTATTTCAGAACAACGATGGCAAATTGTGGAAATTTATTTTGACAAAAATGGTTCAATTCGCCAATCTTAGCATGCCGTTAATCTTTGTTTAAAGGGCTACGTCAATAAACAAAATTTGGAATTTGGTGTGAAGAAAACCCAGAAGCCTTTAATGAGACGCTCTTAAATCCTTTAAAGCCACTGTTTGGTGCGCTTTATGGGCAGGTGGACTCATTGGTCCATATTTTTTTGGAGATGATACCGGACAGAATATTTCCGTCAATGGAGAGCGCTATAGAGCAATGATTGCCAACTTTTTTGTTCCCCGTAGTTGAATTGTATTGATGTGCCAAAGCTGTGGTTTCAACAAGATGGTGCAACATGCCACACAGCGCGACACCATCAATTTATGGCTGGAATCATTCGAAAAGTTCATCATTTCGCGTAATATACCTGTTGGTACCTGAGTTGGCCTCCACGAGCGTGTGATGGAACACCCAAGGATTATTTTCTTTGGCGATATGTGAAATCGCACGTCTACGCAGATAAACCACAGGCGTTGAACCCTATAAGCCGACATTTGCCGCGTTATTTTCGATATAAGGCCCCAGCTGCTCGATAAAGTGGTCGAAAATTGGACTTCCGATTACACTTCATTCGAGGCAGCCATGGCTTTCATATACCCGAAACCATTTTTAAGCACTAATGGCATAAAAATATTTTTTAAATAAAACCAATACCACGATTATGAAATTTATTTTTAGGTGTTTTATTTCATTTTGAACTCGTATACCTCTAAAACAAACAACCTTTACAACTCCAAAAAAATTAAGGAAATTCAAAAATTTTGTCCCCGTTTTGAAAGTTATCGATTTTTGTTAACCAAATGTTCATTTATGAGAAATCAAATGTTTGCTTTCTTATATCTGAATGAATTGATAACTAACATATGGTTTAAAAACCACGACAGTGGCTGGCGCTGGAATATACGGGGCAAGTACAGGGTGTCCGAGTGAAAGTGTTCCTATAACTTATTGTGGAAACCAAAGGAGCTAGAAAAAAAAGTTGAATACAAAACTTGTCTGCAATCGATTGAACTTTTATTTTTTATAACCCATCTAAAATACAAAGTGCTCCGTTTTTTCCCAGTTGGTATCAACTTTCTTATTTCAAATGGAACACCCTGTATATTATTGCATTTTTGAATTCCTTGTCAAATTTGAAGGTAACTTTGGTATGACAACCATGGTCCTATATAGCACCGATTCTGAGGTATTCGACTTTTTCCTAAAATTTTGACAGCTTTTGGTGCTCACTAAAATAGCTGATACTAGTTTTCTAATGAATGTATCAAAACCAAATTTTGCCCAGCTCTTGTCAATGTATCAGATCATACGTTACATATCTATTTTTAGCAATCTGTTATACAGGATATTCAAAAATTAAAGTTAAAAATTCAAATAGAAGTTCAATCAAAACATAATTTTTTCAAATGGCAACCTATATTATTGTGCATCATGTAGAGCATGTTAAAATGAGCGAAAAATGTATATAAATTTTTTCTGTAAAGTGAATAGTTTCAAAAATATGGACGAAAAAGTGCATTTTCCCGTAAGAACCAACGATAATTATTACTAGTGTTGCTGCTATATAGTTGGCTTTCATTTTTTTGATAAAATCAATCAACTAGATTGACTAATGAAAGACAAAGAGACTCTTTCACTCATAATCAGTACTCGCCCCCAATAAAATTGAATTATTTCAATTTTAAAGGGAGAACTAAACTAACAGATACATTTCTCCCAAAATAATCAAGTAATTGTCTAGCAACACAAAAGAAAACTCAAAAATACACAATTAGATAAGTGCTTTACATGTTGAAAACGAAAAAAATATAGGTTGCCGATTGAAAAAATTAAGTTGTGATTGAATTTCTATTTGAATTTTTAATTTTAATTTTTGAAGACCCTGTATATCAGTTTGCTAAAAATAGAGATGTAACGTATGATCCAATATGTCGATAAGAGCTGGGTAAAATTTGGTTTCGATACATTCAACTAGTATCAGCTATTTTAGTGAGCACCAACAACTGTCAAAATTTTAGGAAAAAGTCGAATATCTCAGAATCGGTGCCATATAGGACCATGGTTGTTATCCCAAAGTTAGCTTGACAAGGAATTCAAGAATGCAATAATATACAGGGTGTTCCATGTAAAATAAAAAAGTTGATATCAACAGGGAAGAAACGGAGTAAATGCGGAACTTATGAAGATAGCAAAAGAATGAGTTAGAGCGGAGTTTAAAAAGATTTCCTTTTCAAAATTTCGGAACTTCCTTCCTTTTTGTGGAGCAGTATATTTTCATAACTCTTTGTTTGTTGCTCGGTTGTGCATATTCCAATAATAATTAAATTTGGAATGAAGATATCTCCCACATAGTTCATGAAAACTGCAGTCGAATATCATTCGATTTGCAGGCCGTATTCCAAAAATTTGGTCAGTTCTAAGGAGTCCGCCAAATCACGCTGTGTATTTGTGATTTTCATGGATCCTTCGATACCTATCTGCGTGAACATATTGTAGCAATTAGTCAAGTAGTTTCGCATCGCACCATCTAGATTGTCGATAACTGAATTTTGTCTAAATAGAGGAAATAATTTGTTCTTTCAGGTCGATATTTATCAACCTATTCATTTCTGCACGAACTGAACTTTGAATAATTCAGTCATTGAATATATTATACATTATTGAATGCTTATTTCATTTTTATTGGAGCGAATACATTAGTTTTCCGCAGCAAAACTCAAGGATGAGTCTTAAATACTTAATTAATTTGTAGGCATTTGCATTTAATTAGCAAGAATAAAAAAAAGGTAAAATGAAACGTATACAAAATGGGTGTGATCCTAAAAAAGGTCTTCTATTTGAATACATTTCTCAGTTCTGTTATATCATTGCCTGTATCAACCCAGCCTCATTCCTAATTTTATCGCAATTTAGATTTTTAGTAAAGGAGAATCTTGGGTTTTCCGCTTATAAACATTGCTCATCATATGACTCATAAGAAGAAATCAATTGGAGTCAGGGGATTTATCAGGCTGAACAATAATTGAGGCCCTCCGATGGATCCATTTTTTTTCAAACTCCACAATATCAAAATCTTACGCCCTTTATTATACAATTTCTAATGATGCTAGAGACTGTTATTCTCATTATTTTCTATTATACATTTTTAATTTTTAGTTAAATGTGTATCCACACTAAAGAATAAAATTGCAGTGACTGTAACTTCCGAATAATTGATTTTTTTGAAACATTATTGACTGTTTTCAAAATGATTTTCTTCCTATCTGTTTAATTGGGGGATATCTCAGCGTAACCGATTTTAACGGGATTTTGACTGTTGGCAAATTGATTTTCCAAGGAAAAGAGTAGAGGAAGGCCAATTGAAATAGATTAAAATATGGTGAAGTAGAATAAAGCAGAGTCAAGTAGAGCAGAGTGGAGTAGAGTAAGGAAGAGCAGATTAGATTAGAGAACTGCGATTAAATGAAATAAAGTAGGAAAAGTAAAATCACATTAGTGGAGTGGAGTGAAAAAATCGTCCTGGGAAGCAGGTGGTTATAGCTAGTAATTATACTACATGGTGTCTTATAAACATTTGCGAACAAATTCAGGATATTAATCTTAGTTTATAGTTAGTTGGAGTAAGGAAGGTCTTGTAGGCCTTGGTCTGGATATGCTTCGTTCCCAAAATACATGGCATACCATGTTTTCCAATAAATAATAAATTCCTCGAGTTCGGCAATCTATGAGGGGAAGACTGGAGTCTTGTAGTCTAGCCGGAGGTTGCCATTTTCAAAAATTCTTGTAATTTGAAAAGCTTCTTGGTGTAATAAAATTCATACTCGAGTGTTTTTTTTTGAATAATAAACGGTTTCAAATTTTCTCTGAAAAGTGGTGGATCCTAGAGGTAAAGTTCAAAGATTCTTCTTCTTCTGAATCGAATAAGAATTGTAGATATTTATTTTCATTTGGAAAAAATCACTGGCATAGCATTATTCTTCGAAAATATAAAAGTCAATTCCAGTACGCAGGCCACTATACTTGCTGCAGTTGAGGTATTCAACGTAAAATAATCACCTCAATGAGGTACCCATTTTTACCAAATTCAAATTATCTCAACTCGTTTCGAAAATATCGATATACCTATCGATATACCTATCACTTTGACACAAAAGAATGTGGAATATATGTGCCTAAAACTATTTGATAAACTTCCGAGGAATTATCAAATTCTCGATGCTAATAAGTTTAAGACTAGAATCAAGAAATTGTTGATAGAATTGGAACCGTACGATGTGAAGGAGTACCTAAATCATAAATTTCAAATCTGAGCGTTTTATATTTGTTCAGTTGCTTCTTATATTGACGTATTTTCTTTTCAATATTGTTTGATTATGGAAATAAATATTATTATTATTATTATTATTATATCATTTAATTGGAATACTTACATTAAACGCCCTGTATTTTCGGACCGAAGCATTTCCGGACAAAAACATACAATTTTCCGACTCAAAATAACCCAGAAAAGAATACCCTGAATTTGACCGATTATTTTCTTTTTGAATTTCACAGTGGTAGCTGAAGTTATTCCATATTTCATATTGTCCTGATTCTCCATAGGTACCGAAGTACCCCTCAGAAGCTCCGTGAGCTTGTGCGAGTTCGGAGAACCAGTTGTTTTCTGTGTAGGCTTTGTTACTGTGTCCTTACGTCACCTTAGGCACATCAGAGTTAATTTGGACCCAACAGTGAATGGTGGCCCGTACCCGTATGGACTAGTGATTGTTCGAGCAACAGTTTCTTAATAACCCCAATCCGAATAATTCGAACAAAAGTGAGGTTACGCGAAAAATTATTGAATTGGAACCAAATCCTTATTCGCTTATTCGATATCCAGAATAAACTGGATGGAGTTCAACACTAATCGGACTCAATGTAGATTACTTGAATCTAACAGAAGAAATTCCGCATAGACTAAAATTTTTTTCGCCCAAAAAAGTAACAAAGCACCCGCGTAAATAACTCGATCGTCAGGCCCTCACTGACGGCGGAGCAATAAGTTTTCCTCCCCCAACAACTGTTTTCCACCATTTCCTACGATATGTTAGAGTGCTGTGTATATTTTCTGATAGCCCTGCTCCACTTTAATCTTTAGTTAATCATAACCTATCGTCTTGAATTAGTGAAATGGTTTGATACATTTCATGAAATTGATGCTTAAATATAAAGTATTATGTGGCAAAACAACGGGTTGAAATTGTTAAACATTATTATCAAATTGGTGAATGGTTTGATGGCCATATTGCGTGACCTATATTCAAATTTCCATAGTCTACTTAATGATGAATTTGGGTGAACAATAGTTGGACTATTTATTTTAGCAACACCATGAGGTCAGCAATTAGAAGAAAAACATCAGATTGGTAGTTAATCGAGTTCCTCCTTTTCGCTGATGGTCTTGAAATTCATAAAAAAATAACTAACTTGGTTGACAGCGAATTACTTCAGGATGATCTCGACAGTTTGTCAACGTGGTATGCGGTTAACCGTATGTTTATGAAGTCTTACACCAGAGTAATTAGTTTTCATACTAATGGAGAGCACTTACTTTCTGATTATAATATGAATGATGTAAAGCTTGGGAGAGTCGAGAAAATTGAAGATCTTGGAATCACATTGGATTCAGATCTGAAGTTAAATTCACAATTAAATAATAATACAAGAGGGGGGGGGCTTGGAGAGTTCTTGATCTTATCCAGAGTAATTGTACAAAATATTGCGTTCAGACAATAAAAGCGAGGTATTTTTCATTGGAAAATGGCCTGTATGGTATTTCTTCTCTTTACCTGGATTGCTCTTGTACCAAATTAAAAAATAATCTAATCTAACCACAACCAGGTTGAATTTACAACACACAAGTGAGTACTTACTTTCATACTAGTTATGTGAGGTCTACGAAAAAATGTGATACACCTCTCGGCAAAAACTTCAGCTATCATTTTGCAGGCTCGACTGTAAAAGCCAGTTTTCCATCTTTGGTAAATGCATAACTACTTTTATATATATACTTTTTAGGCAACATGCTTGAACAGTGTTTTGTTGATGATTCAGAATAATTTACAAGAGGGCTTTTGGTATTCAAAATATAAGCAGATGACAATGGGAAATATAAATAATTAGAAACAGGAGCGTATTCTCAAAAATGAACATTAAATATATGATTCCGTTCGTTCCTTCCTGTTTTGCGACAATTATGCCATGCGAAGTGAAAATTGAATTGGATTGACAAAAATGTCCTTTTTTGAATTCTAAAAACGAAGTTTTTCAACTGATCCAGAAAATAAAGATTTTGAAATTTTAAAGATACATCTCAATATTATCGAACCACTCATTCTCACGTTATAAAAGTGTGGAATAAATTCATTTTCTTGCACTGGAATTAAAAAACAAATGATGGTACACCTCAATCTACTTTTTAAGAGGGGCACATTTCAGGCATATTACCTTGCCTCTAGCTTCACCTCCTGAGCAGGGATGAGTATCACTCCTAATTTTTGTAATGGGAAAGGGGGTCGAGTGATACCTCATTTTAAATATCTCTCGCGCCAGATTATAGCCCTAGAGATTGAAGTTGCTAGTTTTATCTTTGTTAAAATGACAGCTTGTCAAAATTCCTAATTTTATCGGTTTTCTCAAGCTGACATATTGAAAGAAATTGCAGTAGCTACTTCAAACTCTAGGGTTATAACTAAACTACCTACTTGAATAATAAACAATAACTTACTTCACTTAATTAAATATTCACACTGAAACCCTTTTTTTGCCTGACAGTATTCCAAACGATCGACAAATTCCTGGTGGACCATTCTTATATACTGTATTCACATTTATTTTAGCAGTCGGTTGGCCATGAAATAATTTCCTCAAGTTTTTGTAACTAGAACGGAGTAAGGTTGGCACTCATGAAATGTCGTTAATGTCATAACGCCGTTGCCACAACTAATATCAATCAGAAAGATTGTGAATGAAAAAAATGACAGAATTTCCTTCTATTGGCAGACCCAAAAAGTGGTGGGATTTGAGAATTTTATGTTTGGGTGAATTGATGCGAAACGTTACTACAGGATTTTCGATGAATATCATCGTAGAATAAGTTCCCGAAAATTGATTTTTCTATTGTTCATTTGACTTGTCCTATCCTATACATTGTGAATGTCTTAAAGTACCAATAACTACCTTATGTTTATTATAAATTAATGTATTAAGATGAACAGCCACAAATACGAGCTAGTTGTCCTGTTAATTGTTTATTCATGTGAAATTTTTGTTCAAAGGTGAAGTTCATCTTGACTTTTGTTATGATTTTTGTTGAAGAATTTAACATTTCTGTAATTATCTGTTGATTTTTTCGAGATATACCCATTCCCAACCACTGCATCATATGCATTTTATCTTCGGGTTAATATTTTTGATATCTACAACTGATGTAACGTATTCAAACTTTAGCCAAAGATTTTAACGAACATTACCTCTCCTCAAGCTAGTGCATATTATTATATTATTATTATACTGATCTCTTATTTTCCATGCAAATAATTAAATGTGGTGTGCCTTCAATCAGTTTGTATAAACTTCAGTTACGTTCGTCACATATTTTCCGAAGAGATTCGACATTGTGATAAAATACGTAATAACAGAAACTTTTACGTAGAACGGGCAACATAGCGTTGATTTAAAACCCAAAAATGTTTTGACAAGCGTCATAACCCCACATTTTCTTACTCTACAGAGTGAAATGTGTCAAATTTCCATAGCCAACCGACTGCTAAAATAAATGTGAATGGAGTATAGTTTGGCAACTGATATTAGCACATTCGATTCTAATTCTAGTTCTTAAGTCCTCTATTGTTTCAGGTTACAGCATTTTTTTCAATTTCTGTGAACATGACAACTTGAAAAAACTAATAATATTAGGAATTTTGACAAACTGTCATGTTAACAGAGATAACACTAGCATCTTCAATCTCTAGGGCCATAATCTGGATTGAGAGATCTTCAAAATGAGTTATCCCTCGAACCCCCTTCATTACAAAAACTAGGGATGGCACTCACCCCCGCTCAAGGGGTAAAGCTAGAGGCAAGGTAATATGCCTAAAATGTGCCCCTCTCAAAAAGTAGATCGACGTGTCCCAGCATTTTTTTAATCCCATTGCTAGAAAATGGATCTATTTCATACTTTATGTACTAATTGTTAAGGCTGCAGATAGGTATGAGCATAAACTTAAGATTAGCCGGCTAAACTCAAGCTTATATTCGAGAACCGGCTAAAGTTCGATAAAATATTCGTCCTCGTCAGGGAATTTCATCTTAAGCCGGCTAATGTGCACATTATTCAAAACGAAACTGCTAAAAATGTATTCGATGGACACGCGGAGGGGTAATGTCCCTTGAATGGTCCAATGGAAGAAGACGAAAGCACGTGGCCACGTTTTTGTTTCAATTTTTAGAATTGAGGGTATTGAGGTTTTGTTACATAACGGCCATGGGTTTTCAATTTAACATTTAATGAGTTATTTTCATCTGTTTAGGAAATTAATGCTCTTCTAATCGAGCCTAAGTTTTTTTAAATCAATTCGCATACAGAAGTTAGATACATTTTTCACAGGACAATAGGAACGTGGATAGTCAATTGTCCTGGGATGAACCAGAATTAGACCTCACAAGGAAATGAATGATTAGACATTAGATATAGAGTATTTTTTCTGTGAACATGAGTATATTTGCCCTACCATACAATAATTGGGTTTATTGAAAAATTTTCTACGAAATAGAAACGATAGTTCCTAATGTTGCAATTTCTTTCCAACCAATACCTTTGCAAACAAGAACAAAAAAAAAAACATGAGAATAGTTGAAAACACTTTTTCTATCTGATTTTGTTAAAAATTCCTTCCCAAGTCATTGAACATACGGATTCCAAAATACGGCATGTCGCCACCCTTGATGAATCATAGGATTCAAGTGCAGTCAGCGTAAAGCTTATCAGCGAAATAGTCCGGTTAGCTACAAACAAGATTGAGTATACTGCAACTTATATTTCCCAAGAATTTGACCTTTGGTATTCTGATGAATAAGTTCGCGGCATCATTCTTGTTTTCAATCTCTCCTTTTGCTCATTCAATTTCCTTGCAAATTGTGAATAATAAGATGAGAGATAACTATTAACTCTACAGTTTTCCCTCACACTCAAAATAGCATGTTCGTCTCGAATTTTGTCATCAGGCGTTTAGATTTTTAAATTCGCTTATAAGATTACGTTGCGACACAGTAGAAACAAATAATTATATGTTTATTCTCAATTTCTCAACTGCTTAACAGAATGCTTTTCCGCTATTAAAAATATGTTAAATTCATACGAAAAATGCATTTCATTAATAGTTTGATTATATTACTCTTTCTTCACATTTTTTTAATTGCTGAAAAATTGCCCCAAGCCTTGCCAATAATTTTCTTCTTTTCTATTAGCTTCTAGATTTTTAGTCGATGGGCTGTGGTTACACTCAAGTTTAGTCGGCTAAATATAGAGGAAATTAACATTAGCAAATGCCCCAAGCTAAACCTAGGTTTAGCCGGCTAATCTTAAGTTTATGTTCACACCTATCTTTAGTCGTAACATACACACTGTAGATATCGAAAATTAAGGCCGAAATCCATAAATCACCCTGTATCTCCAAAATTGATGGCCATTCACGTAGTAAGCTACGAAAGAAAGAAGTTTTCTGAAAACGCTTAATGAGATCTATTCACCACTAGCCCATGGCCAACCACTCGTGAAACACCTTTTATAAAATATTCTTCCATATCCGAACCTGAAAACGTAAAGTTAACCAACCCTTATTTTCGAACCCCCCCGTATAAAAAAATAATGTCAATTATTTCGATCAAGACTGGGACCTTCATCCGGACTAAATTGAATCCTCGAATCTCATCAGAGAACTCACACCGGTTGGTTTAAAATTAATCGAATTGGAGTTTTCCCTCTTCATCCCTGTTATAGAGCACTAAAGGAAAAATTATAATAGATAAATGATCATCGTGTCCCCGTACCCACGTTGAAGCTTCTCATTTTCATACTAAATAGGAGTTCTGTAAAGTTATCGAAATTGTTGAAAATTCTGACCTTCACTTTTCATCTTTGGCACCTTGTATCTTTATAACGAATCATACGATTTATTGTGCCTATGGACACTTTTACCGGGGAGGTACACATCTACCACATACCGAAAGTTGAGGAACCGGAAGCTGTTTTCCATTCGAATGGTGCGGGGTCCTTTGAGAAATGGCCCAGTTTTGTGAACGTTCCCCAGGCAGATACGGTTCGAAACACTGATCTGTCCGCCGTGACATCAGGCTATTACTAAAATAAATAGACTACAGTTATTTCACTTCACAAAGTTCCTCTGATAATATTTCCAACCTGGAGAATCGTGAAAATGTTGAGTGAACGAACCAGCAAGGAATGTTCAGATTAACTCCTAATCGGCGAGTTATTCTCCAGGGGATCTCTGAGGGTGAATTCTCAAAGAGAAGAGTCCAAGCGAAGCGATTCGTACAACAAAATAACTCATTCCAATGGGCCCTTCCCGAATCACTGGAAACCATCTTTCTCAGTAACCGTTAAACGTTTCGTGTTCCGTTCCTCAGCCAATTTGAAACGTGTCACGTAACTGCGTCCTACACATCCTACGGCTCTTGAGCCAACATCCTAGTTACAGTTAATTCGAGCGAAAAATGAAATTAACCCCATGTTACTTTCTGAAGTGTTTTACAAAGGGGCTCGAAACGTTTTCCTCTTGCCTTTATGGTGCGAATTCCGCTTCGCGTATTTTCCGTGTACGCACCGCTTAAAATTCTTGTCGGCCCTAATATGAAATTGAAAGGTAGGAAATTCAATATGACGCGACAGGAAAGGCGTGCATATGAGCGATTGGTTCCTCATGTAAAATCTCGGAAGATGTTGTGAATTTAAGGCCATTATCGTGTGATTTTGATTTTCCAGATTAGTGTCTTTCGGAGCATCATAGGGTGAGTATACAGGCGGCTTAGGATGTTGTATGGAACCAAGAGATTATTTTTAGAACGAGAATGACGATATTTATGAAACTTTGCATACAAATACAACGACGCATAACGCATCTGATGCCATGTTTTTGTTACTACTGTACTTTTAGTTGGAGAGCCGAGACGACGCTAAATCGGGATTTACTCGAGCGTCGTGGAGACCTAGTGAATTTCGAGGATTAGATGATAGAAAGAAGAAAAGTTCTATGATGTTATCATGTACGGTGAAGAAAGCGTCTGCAGGTTTTCAAAGATGTAAAAAATGATCGTCAGGTGTACATACTCGAGCGTGTCAGATTAATATACTGTATATGCTCTACACGTCTATGATAATAAATTCATGTTAATGAACAGTTTGCGTGGTGGGGTTGGCCGTACGGAAGGGTTGGAAATGTCGGATTTTTAGAGGATATGTTAATTGGACCCAAAGGAAGCTGCTTTTCAAGAGACTGAAAATTGGGAAGAGACGCACAGTCACAGCGGTCCATTGAAAATGCAAAACAAAATAGTTACTTCTACATATCTACTCGAGCGTGTCAGTTTTTCATACAGATGGTTGATCTCGGTGTTGCAGACGTGTTGACCGATTAATCTTAATCTTTTACTAATCAGGGAGGGTTATCTAAATATGACAGTTTGAAGGTGATAAAAATTCTTTTTTTTTTCGAATATTTCCCTGCCTGTACCTCTAATCGTTTCTGTATTCATTATGAAAGTTGTAGGTAATAAAATTCTATACAACTATTGTCTGGAGCAATTTTACATACTCTTAACCGTTTTCGTGTTAGAGGGCGATGAGGGCAAAGAGCTTAGCAACACATGCTAAAAGCCAAGGTCAATGTAGAAACCCAGTCTAATATACAGGGTGGGCAAAATTTGTGATACCTGAGCTACAACTTTTTAATCCAACGAGATAGGGGAAAATGAATGGCACCCTACGTTGGTCTTTTTTCGAGAAACTTATAATGCATTCCACTATTTGTTTTCGAGTTATAGGCCCATATTGAAATTTTCGCGTTTTCAACTTTGGTCATTATCTCCGTTTCCTTTTTTGCTAGTATGTTGAAATAAAAACGTTATGAAGACACTTCTTTTATAGCAATCCATTGGAGTACTATGATTTTTCCAACAGGTTTATTTGCTCAGCTATAACATAAAGTTGTGTTTTTCCGCCTAAAAACAGTAGTTTAAAATAACTTAGAAAGAATCGCCATTTTTTCCGGTTTCAGAATTATATCATACATACATCACCCTCAGTCTTTCTAAGTCATTTCAAACTACATTTTTCATCCGGAAAAACACAACTTTATGTTATAGCTCAGCAAATAAACCTATTGGAAAAAATCATAGTACACCACTGGATTGCTATCAAAAAGTGTCTGTATGAAGTTTTCATTTCAACATCCTTGCACAAACAAAAACGGAGATAATGACCAAGGTTGAAATTGTGTCCTATAACCCGAAAACAAAAGAAGATAGAGGAATGCAGTTGATGGCATTATCAGTTTCTTGAAAAATGACGAACGTAATGTGCCATGCATTTTCCTCTATCTCGTTGGGTTGAAAAAGTTGTAGTTCAGGTATCACCAATTTTGCCCACCCTGTACATTCATCGCCATATACATATCTTAAAAAAGTTCAAACGTAAAAAAATTGCTTCGAACAGAGTTTGTAGAAAATGTTTATGCTCTACAACTTTTATAATGAGTGCGGAAACAGTTTGAAGCCCAGGAGAGGAGATAATTCGAAAAAATTGATTTTGGTGACCTTTATCTCCAATTTTTATTGTTTCGGCTGAAACTGTCAGATTTTATTTTTACGTTATTATGAAATCATTAGCTTCACTATAAAAAAAAGAGCAACCGCGCTCGAGAATGTACACGTGACGTTTGGCGCCCTCCCACACACTGTCGTCACGCTTAAATTGTCAGATTAAGAGAATATATACTTTTCAACATGTAATTAACCACATATAAAGGGTGTTTCAAATTACGCGTATTTTTTTAAAATAAATAAAACACATAATTTGCAATCGTTTCCAAAAACTGTTTATTGGTAATTGAAGTATCAGTTATGACATTTATGTACGAAAAATAATATCTGCCAAATGGCCTCCTCTTGCAGCTCTACAGACGTCTACTCTTTTGTTTAAATTTTCAATGAAATTTTGACATAATTAAGGCTCTAACTCACTCATGACACGAATTATTTCATTCTTTAGTTCAGGAATCGATTGTGGATTATTCTTATAGACCTGGCTTCTCACATAACCCCCAAAGAAAAAAGTCCAACGGTGTCAAATCACATGATCTTGGTTTCCAATTGACATCAGCATTTCTGGAGATTATTCGTCCAGGGGTCCAGGAAATTATTGTTTCAATAAATCAATTGTGTCATCTGCAAAGTGAGGTGTTGAAACCAAATGTCCTCTTTATCAATATTCTGGCCACAAAAATTCGATTATCACTGAACCGATCTCTTGAAATTTGTAATAATAATTCGACCAACAGTGCTTTCAGATGGACGATAATGTAAACCATAAAATTCACGTAATTTTCTAAAAACACTTCTCACAGAACGCTGATTTTCATGAAATAATTTAACAATTTGAACGCGTTGTTGTATCGTGTACGAAGCCATTTTTATAAATGTCGTACATCGTACTTTTTAAATGTCAAAATACCCAGACGAATACGGTGCGCCATCTATATTTTATTTATTCTTATAAAAAACCGCGCAATTTGAAACACCCTTTATCTTAATCTGACACGCTCGAGTATGTGCAAAGACAGGCTGTCCTAGACAATTCCCCCTAATTGTTGGTAGAGACTCTGCAGGGTCCAAGGTCCTTATATTAATCTGGCACGCTTGAGTATATCCCGTATTTCCCTCGTGGGCTCCCCAACTATTTCAGTTCTACCATTGAGTATTAACCCCCCCTTTTTAACTAAGTGTGGATTTGTGCAACTCAGAATAACAATGAATATCAAATAACAATCCTCAATCAATAAATAGCAAGTATAAGTTGAATATGTCTTTGTTTCAATGAGCGTGTTTATGCAGCCAAGTTCCTATTTACTTTAGCGCCCACCTTATATTTTTGTCATCGATTTTTTGATTGATTTCAAGGAATTTGAATTTCAGCCTCAAGAGAATTCAAGTTGTGAGTGACTTTATTCGGAAAAATGTTCGAAATTCATCAATTTTGGATGAAAATATAAATGAATGGTATATTGAGGTTAGGTTTGGTTAATTTAAGTTGGGACATTGGAAAATCAAATTTGTACATGAAAATCACATTTTCAGATTTCAATGAAACGAATAAATGATTGGGTTCAGTTACTCAAGCGCTGAACTGGAAAATATTATAATTCGACGGATTTGTATCTGATATTTATAAGAACTTTGAAAAGTTGAAATATTGACCAATCGATTCCTCATGCAATACTTCATCTAAAAAAAAACGGCGTCAATATCGGAGGAGGGCACTATTGTAATCTTTTATCTCGATCGGCAAAAGTTCTTACCAGAATATAATGATGAGAAATTTTTTGCTCGATTATGTTTGAATAATAATAATAATATTATAATAATCATATTATATCTGAAATATTTTCAAATTACATTTCCGGTTTCCTATACCTTATACCGCTAGTAACTATCAACTTCGTTTATTCAAAAGGCATGTTCAATAATTGATCACATTTTTTAATTTCACTTTCAATGTAACATTCGGCTCCACTGATATTCCGAGGCACTCTAGAGTTATTTGAGCTTATATTCTCTATTTGGGAAATGCGGAAAAAATTCTACATAGGAGATTCATCAAAAACGTCCTAATTTCATTTGGAGCCCCTATTTATAAAAAACAAAGCAATATTGACCTGTAAACGAAATATGTAAGAAACCATAAATTAACTCTTCATTTGATCTATGGTAAGAAACAACATTTCCATAGATTTCGCCACAGTTATTCAAAGAAATAAAGGACACCTCTAACGCTACTGTCCTCGCAGAAATCCTAATAAGTCTAAAAGAGTTAGAATTATTCCTATCTCAGGTATGGCACATTGTTGGATTTGTATTTGCCAATTCCTAATGATGAGTTATGTCTTAGTAATTCATTACAAAATTTTGAGATTTTGGACCAAATTATCATGCAGAGTCATGGTTTTTGAACAGTAATATTTGACCACAACATAATAATTTCCTATCTGACTTAGCAGTACTAAATTATTATTCGTCTTATAGCTGTTTTTCCTGCAAGTTTTCATTTTTTCTACGGAGGGCAATAAATGATAGCGAATTCCGTTTTTTTTTTGCTAAGGGATTCAACACACCTTGAGATTGATTTTTTCACTCTATATAAACATAGTCATGTCTATATGTATATTATCTGACATGAAACAACCTAGAAATTGCATACGACATGGGAGCCATAGGTTTGTTGAACTCAATTGAACTAGCACCAATACTTTTCAAATCAAGATGATGATGATAAAAATCATAATTTTTTTGAAATTTCCTAATTACTGTATTTGGGGACAAATGATTTGAGAATGGTCAAAATTATTGTAAAATCTGACAATTATCAGACCGGCAAACCAGCGTTTGAAAGAACTCCGGACTTTGGTATCATAAAATAAAATAATTAGGTGCCATTTAAAATAGGAAATTAGTATGCTGTTACTGATATAACCGAAAGTCGCTTTTCTATGAGTATATTTCAGTTGACAAGAGCAGTGCCCAATATGTCCTAGTACAAATTTTTAGCTCAATATTGCCGTTAGTTCTCCGGAAACGTAGTAGACGATCTACCTCAATATCCCTATAGTGTATGAGCTGAACTATCCCGCAAGAGTCCGATGTAGGTAGGATTCACATTATAATATACATATATTCAAATGCCGAGGTAAAAAGCGGGCGCGGTCTTCCATTTAGGACTAATATCCCAACACAGAATCGATTTTGATTGATAACTTTCGTAATAAGTAATAACTCATCCGTAGCGTGGCAAGACATCATTCGCTTGGCTGCTAACAACCTGATTAATTCCAAGATAACGTTTTTGACAGTGACCAAACCAGTGCCGGTTTGAGGTTGATTCTTTCTCACTAAATCTTCCATAACCTCCAGACCTCTCCCTTTCATCTTCCACAAGAAGATCATTCATTTTACTTAACTTTTGAAGTAAAATGAATAATTATTTTGATGATGAAAAAAATCATATGCATTGCATTTGAAAAAATAGAGATAAATCAATTTGAAATTCGTCATGTTGATAGTCTTTTTGTGGAAACTTCATAAGCTGGAGATGCTTTATTTTAGCTGGCCATGATTCTTTGAAATCTTGCCTTTCGATCTATGTGAAGCTGTTATTGGTATGTGGAAGGGTTCGTGAATTATAATTAAATAACATAGCCTCTACAGGTATCATTTTTTGGCAAAATAACAAATATTTTGAAAACTGTTACAGGAAGATATGTGAAAAGTATACAAGATCATGCAGGAATTTCCAAAGAATTGAAAAACACTACTGAATATAGTATGTCCCATTTGAAGGATCAAAGCCATTTTGCTATTCATTGGAGTAATTCAAGTTTGCATTAAAAAATTTTGCTTAACTTTGACGGTTACGCTTATATCTTATACACACCTCCTGCGCAGTTTTTCCTCAAGCTACTCTAGCTCGTGGCAAAGTCTGTAGCTTGTTGTGTCACGCTACAATAATTGTGTTTGGGATTGTTTTGTGGCAGAATGATCATAGGAGTTTCTAGCAAAATCAAGATACCGAAACTTGAAGAGCCCTCTACCAGAGACCCTTTCCAAAAAATCCCTCCAGAAATCATTGATACTGCCAGTTGCTGAGTGGTCAGAAATCCAATTTTCGAGTTCAGGGTATGTGACACAATTTTTACATGGCTGTCAAACGATGAATTTATTATTAATAAATCTCTTAAGAGGTTCAGATTGATTTTCCATCTTGGAATGAGTTTTCTCTCTGGGAGACAATACTCATATAACAGCTTTTCCTAAATATCTCCAGCACAATGAACTCTCCCTCATACCTGTACCTAACGGTTGAGAATAAATAAAAAATTTCTGAAAGGACCTAATTGAATTATTATTAAATATAAGATACTTAAACTGTCTCTCGCCCTTTTACGCACAGCGCGAAATTTCAAGCGGACAAGGATCGATGAGGAATTTTCATGAGAAAACCAGGATGAAGTTGATAACCCCAATTTAGGTCCCCGGAAATTTACTCGAAGTTGGACCATCATTTTGCATAATACTTCCGAACTTTCTCAGCAAAATTCCCTAATTAAACTATTATAGACTCTACTAGGTACTATATGATTACATGTATCGAGTTTGCGACCTTCAGGTGCATTAGGTGTATCGTCAAAGGCAACGATTTTCATCCATAATCATTATGGTGATTTTCAAGGTTTTTGAATTTCTGACTAGATTCTTGAGTATATATCTTTTTTCTCGTCTCTTATAATATGCCCCTCAAAATCTTCCCAAATTATATCCTCAGTTTCCATCAAAAACTTGTTGGTTTATTGAAATCGATCATACTGATAAAGGCCTTAAGTCTGAAACACATATCCACTCACTATGGTTGACACTTTTTAGAGGTAACGTCTGTTAAGTTTCCCCTATGTACCTGTTTTGAAATTTTTTGTACATCTCTTTTATACAGGGTATTCCACGAGTGAACGGACAAACGGAAACCGTGAATAGAGTGCATTGAGCTGGTTTCGAACAGCACAAGATAGGACAGCATGGAGAAATTTGAAGGAGGCCTACGTTCAGGAGTGGACAAGATGTGGCTGATAAAGAAGAAGAAGAAGAAGAGCTGAGTTCAAAAACATCTCATATTTGTGTCTTAAGCCCGTTTGCAACAGCCGAGAATTCTCTGGAGAATTCTCTACAAAATTCTCGCAAGAAAAGGGCGGAGCCTATTTAGTACGCAACTGAACAGAGAATTCTACCGAAAGTGCGTATGTAACGGTACATAATTCACGGCGCATGAAATCTCGAGTAAATTTTCTAGAGAATTCTCGGCTGTTGCAAACTCCGTTTCCGATATACAGGGGGTTTTCTGAAGTTTCTCTAATTTTCGTTTGGCTATAACTTCTGAAATTCTCGATCGATTAGACTGAAAATTGATATAAGGTATAAAGTTGGTAGTTTCAATGAAACAGAGCATTAAAATTCGACAAAAATCAGGACCGTACTCAGTGAGGCTTTCTTCAACTTCAAACTCATGAAAAACAACCCTGTATGTAGTTTTTCATCATAATTTCAACATTGTCGTTATCTGCATGTATGATTGTCTCGAAATGAATGAATCATTGGGTTGTCCCAACTGTGGTTTATGTGTTATAAATAAATAATTGTTTTGTGGTCAGACGCCTCTAAGGAATAGAGCAGCTCTTCATGGAAATCGATTTAGAAGTTTTTAATTGCAATTTTTTTTCACCAAATATTCCATTGAATATTTTCAACATTATACCATATTCGGTTATTCAAAATTGTTCTTCACAATGATGAAATGTTGATGTGTAATAGATAATACACAAATATGGAAAGAAAAACTATGCTATCTTGAAACTTATATATAATGGAAACTTGATCTTCAGAAAAAATCGCCTTTCCGTGAATACCTAGTTCTGTCAAGTAGGTGTTCAAAATTATTTTCTCTACATTCTATACACTTCTTGGCCCTCTTTATGAGGCCCAAAACTTCCCGTTTTATTACATTTCATTTATTACGAATTTCGTAATAATTGTTCTATTGTCAGGATATCTGTTTCATAGAATTTGGTCTTCAAATAACCCCAAAGAAAGAAATGGAGGGCTGCCAGATCAGGCTTATGATGGGGTTCTCCCCTTCGAATCCATTCATCTGCATATTAGTAAACTTGTGGGGCATTCTGAAAATTTTTAAATACTTAACTTGATAAAGGGACCTGAAATACTGATAAATACTATTTTCTATGCATGAATATGATCAATATTTCAATAAAAAAGAGTAATAAGACCATAATCTTCATAGAGCCAGTAATGGCAATAATGGAATCAATGAAGAATTATAAAAAACATTTATCAATATTCGAATTTTCAATTATTACCCCACTAAAAGAGCGAATGGGGTGAAAATGAATCCGGAAAAGTACCTAATGTCCAAGTTGTCTGTGAAAGGCCATTCATTCTGAAAAGATATCAAGTTATAATTATTTTTGTCAGGATAGCGTTGTTTCTTATTTCTACCTTTGTTCATCATAAATAATGAAGCTTATTATCAGTGTAAATGACTGAGTAACCAGATATGCTATAAATATCAAAAACGAAAGCAAGCCATATTCCGAGAACGAAAAAAATCCATTTTTATGCAGGGCTATTTTTCCAGGGGCGTTGACCACAAAACAATTAGTCATCAAAAATAAATCCACGGATGGGGCAAACCACCTGTATCCAATAATCGGATGAATACATAACTTTTATTTTTATAAGATTACATCAATTACAGAAGGTCCAAATTAGAATTAGCTTTTTGACACTCGATCTTATGACAATTGTTATTCAAAACATGCGTCTCTAGATCCTTTTTTCTTCACCCATAGCACTTACGGCCGGTTTCATAATCAAACCTAAAGTCACTTTAATTTTAAAGCTTCCTTTAATCCTACTAAAAATGACACTAAAGGAAGCTTTAAGCTTAAAGTGACTTTAAATTTGATTATGAAACCGGCCGTTAGTTCCCTCCGTTGCGATAGGAACGAGATTTCTATTCGAATATATAAATTTTGGGCGCGATCTTCAAATTGTTCGATAAGATAATTGAACACCACCGATTCATTGAATTTGTGGCAATCGTACATGCAGATAAAATAATAAATATTCAGTCGAATCGATCAGAAATATATGGAGCTATAGCCAAACGAAAATTCGGGAAATTTTTGAAAATATCGGAAACCTGTACCTGAGACGCACTTATGACATGTTTCTGAAGTCAGCTGGATGCCCTCTATTCACGGTTCTCGTTTGTCCGTTTACTCGTGAAACTTCCTGTATATAGACAGTAGTGGTATACTTCATGATATAGAGATATATACTACATACAAGCCTATGCAAGTTGCCGACAAAGACGATGTTTGAAATTATGTAATATCTTCCAAACTCCAGCAGAAATTTCCTTGAACTTCATATCTCTCAATTCCTGATATCTCTTTCAGTTTCTGGATTTAAAGCTACGGCTTTCCTCTTTTCTTGTCTTGGCAGCAATATTTTTGCATTAAGAGAATGAAAATAGGTACATATTTGTATTCAGCATTACACTCATTTTGTATCGAATTTAAGAGATTTTTAACAATGAGTATATACATCCGGGTTCATAGTGCCCTATTTCTTCCGGTTCCAAATCTCCAGCCCTTCCTATCCTTCCAGTGCCAGGATGTAAATTGCGTTCTGACATAGCCATGTTCTCTTAGGTCCTCCCTTTTTCCTTTTTTTTTTCTGATGGTGTCCACTTGAGAAACATTTTTTGCAGATGTTCGTCGCACATTCACTAAACATGCCCGTACTAAATCAGTTGCCGTCTATGGATTTTATCCATTTTGTTGACAAAACAATTATCGACAAAATTATGCATAATATGTACTTACAACAATTTGAGAATAAAAGATATATTTTTATTATTATACCTTTTATATGTGACAAGGGTTATTTTCAAAAATATGTACCTATTGTCAAAAACCTACTCCCAACTGAAAAGACACACTGATTATAACGTTGAAAACAGATATTATATTATCTTTCCAATAAAAAATTTCAATATAACTTTCATAAAAAAAGAAGTGTTAATTAGTATTTAGAAACCTAAAAGGCTGATTTTAAGTAAAAACATTTAAATTCAATTGATGACAATTAGATTGATTTTATGAGAAACGTTTGCAAATGAAAGATTTTAGAACTCCATTTGCAAACATTCACGATTCTCTGATATAAGTTCAAAATAAAATTAAGTGTTTTATCGAGTCTTTCAAAATTAAGAAGTATATCAGACCTTTAAAGAGATCATTTTAAAATACTTGCGATGACGAAACAGATTTTTCACTAAACGGAATTTCTATCTGCAATAGGAGTGTTGAGCATCGAATTTGTCACCCCCCTTATATAATGAACGAAGGGTGTGTTGTCTCCTTGTGAAACGTCTGTGCATATGTTTTTATTGTTGGAGAGAATGTAATCGATCTGGACTTTATAATGTACGAGTTTCTTGAGGACACTGTATTCACATTATATGTTTTCTTCTTTTAAGTTCAATTGGTCAACACATTCCGTCCTAAGGTGTCTTGTATCCAGATACAAGTTTCCTTTCTTCTCAGAGTCAGTTGGGTTTCTTGAACGTACCTTTTAAATTTTAAGACATACACTGAGAGAACGAAATAGTGAAATTATAGTGAAAATCTTGGGTTATTTGTGACCAACGATAATCACTGGAATTTCACAAGGAATATTCTGAAACGAAAATATAAATCACAAGTTGGTTGTGATTTCACATGAAATTTTTTCTAATGATTTTTCTAGAAACTAAACCTGTGAATACTCATTGTGAAATCACAATAGAATTTTATGGTATCAACTGTAAAATTACATTTATTCTGTGAATTCGCAAAGGATTATTACAGAAATAAATTGTAAAATTAAAAAATTTTGGAAAAAACAGGATTCATTGTGGAATCACCTCTCGTTCTCGCGAAAATACGTCGTGAAATTTAGAATCAATTAGTCCGTAAAATACTATAATGTTGTGAATAAACAGAGCAGATTCACAGAATTTAATTGTGAATTTCAAGTATTTGTTAAAATTCCAGAATTCATTGTAGAAATACCCCACACCCTTTTAAAATTACTTCGTGAAATAACCATGAAAATTACTGGATAATTGTCTTTATTTTGTTATTGATCAAAGTAGTTGTACAGAACTAAATTGTGAATTTCAAAAATTCAACTAAATTTGGCACAATCACTGCCTAAAATATACACTTCAATATGGAAAAAAAACATCAAATCAATTAAAAATAACAATTACAACATAAAATATAGTCATCAATATGGAAAACCAAAATTTGAAACATTATATCAGTTAAAAAACAACCACAACATGATATTTATATAATCTTCAATATAAAAAACAATATGAAACATTACATCAAACAAAAACAACAACCACAAATATCATCTAAAATGACAAACATTTTTTTCAAAATATAAAAAAAATCAACATAATTGTGAAGCATTCAACTATGAAATATCAGCTTCTGAAAATATTGATATAAGTAAGCGCTTATTTAGACGTTCATATCATAAGAGTATAAAATTAAAATTAAAATTCAAAAACAAAGTATACCCAGTCTTTTTTCAACAAAAAGACACAATCTTCTGGAATAGATAAATTTATGAATTTGTTTTCTATAAAACTTTTGTCGTGCTTGACTTACTTCCAGAATCCGGATGAATGTTGAAATGCATCCTTCGGAACATCTCCATAGATTAAATTGAGGGCCTCCCTGAATACATAGGTTGTAAACACATATAGTTTTTCCATAAAGAATTCGTATCGGTGGTTTATTCCTGAAAAAAAAAGAAATGAGTAGGAATCCAATGAGCAATATTTCGATACAGAATAATTGAATAATAAGTTGTATGCATGCGGTGTTCAATCTTTTTCATTAGTATCTGCTAAAGGAAAACCACAAATCGAAAAAATAAATATCGCTTTCAAAAAATGTGAACTATCTACTTACCAGTATATATTTCTTTTGTCACACACTTGAAACCTTTGAGTATCTTGGAAGGCAGAAATACTTGGAACTTGAAAGAACTAAATCATATTAAACAAAAAACTGAACCATGTATAACTCTTCGCACTTCAGAGTTCTTGAAGACACAGTGTGTTCATTCCAGAATGAATTGGGTTATGGGGTAAGTTAGTGAGTATCTACGATAGGATATGGGATTGGGCAACGAGCAGGTGCCAGTTGCAGAAAAGGTTTTGATTGGCCACGGAATGAATCTAGAAGCAGATAAAAGTTGTGATTTTACAATTGCATTATGAAATTCCATTGAAGCTGTGAATTCAGATCCAGCCGAGCGAAGTCACGTACCGCATAGGTGGAAAATGACTTGATATTTGCAATCATATTGTAATTTTACGTTCAAGCTATGAATGTGTTTAACACATTTTTAAAATAGATATTTTACAAAAATACCCAGACTTACGAGTTTTTTCAGCAGTAGGTATACCTACTCAAAATATTTTCTGACCTAGTGACAGAATTAGTTTTTCGATTACGGTTGAGGAGGAATGCAGAAACCGTTAATCTCCTATATGAATTACACAAAGAATAGAATAAAATATATTTTATTTATATCTTCAGAAATGTATTCATATAAAGAACAAGTCGCGAAAAAAATTTCTACAAAAAACGTCATTGTGGACTGTCTCAATGCGATGAATAAATTGGACAAAAAGTAATCTGTATGGACTCTATGTTGTACTGATGGATCAAAATTAGAAAGAGGTACAGGCATTGGGGTGTGTGGACACAGATCAATATAAGGCAGCAGTCCAAAATGAGGAGGGGAGGAAGCAATACAAAAATCCTGTACACACACTCCTAGACATGCACAGAATAGTTATAACAACAAAAAAATTCGCCTTTCCTTCACCGATCTACACCCGAAAGATCCTGGAGCTGCTACTAGACGAGCTTCTGAAAAGTCAGCTTCAGATCGGAAAAAGAACAGCACAATTTTGGCCTTTGTAAGATCATCAGTTGTTTATTAAATTTCAAGCGGCATCTTTGGAACGCTCTAATGGAAACCGATTGATCTATTTTTTTTATTTTTTTTTTATATTCGAGAGAAATATTTTGACCATAATAAATTTCAACAATTTCGCGTAAGATTTTTCTCTTGCTGTAGACATGTAAATGAAAAGTGTTCGATCCTTAAAGGAATTTGTGCCGCGATATTATGTTGTACTTATATTTTCTCGTGGTAATTTCACAACCGCCTTAATAACACATTGTATAAGCACATTTGTGAAGGAATTTTAAAATTAAAAGGGTTCTGCATTGTAATTTTACAACACAACATTTTTTTCTTCGCAAATTCACAAGAAAAATTCTCAAATCACAATAACTTTGTGAAATAACGTTGTGAAATCACATTTTCATGTGATAATTCACAAAATTATTGTTATTAAAAAAAAAATTAGATCACAATAATGTTGTGAAATTACCGTTTCATGTTGAAATTCGCAAATTTATTGTAATATTGCATTGCAGTTGTAATTTTTCAGGTGAATATTACAACCCTTGTGATATCACAGAGAATTAACACATATTTTCTGTAAATTTCATATTCACTGTAAATATACATGATAGTTTTACATTTTTCATGAAATTTCGCAACACCCTTGTAGAAACATCCAGATATTAGTTGTGAAAAAAAAATTCAACTGTGTAACTGTAACCTGTCCAGCTAATATGTGGGTAATTTCACATTGTAACCTCAAGATTTTTCTCACTGTACATACTGAAACAAAATGGAAAAAAAAAGTTTGATTCGAGAGAACGTCCAACAAGAAACTATTCACAGCATCCATACTTTATTCCTAAATATTCAATATTTAATTCAAAACGAATTGATAAATATTCTAATAGGATCGAGGTCTGATTAAATTCAATTTTTGAAATATGTATATATCCACGGATTTTAGAGTTCATTATACTCAAAAATGTATTTTTGAATCGAATACCGAAGAAAATAGTGATTTTCTTAGTTTCGATATTTGTAAGTTTGATAGAACGAATATCTGCCACTATTCCAATAGTTCGTTGTTGCAAATAATGATCACAATCAAGGTCCTCCGACATTCTCGAATGAATTCAATTTTCGCTTTGTTGAAATGTCGAAGTATTAAGTTATATCAACTGAGGGTTGCAGAAAATATAGAAGAGGGTAGAATTTTTTCCTTCGGAAATGTGTCCAGAGTAGTTACGGGGTTAACACAACGGAACTCTCTGGCGTTAGCCCTGCGGCGAGGCAGTGAATATATTATGTTGAAAGGTCGCATTTTCAAGTTTTTTCGCTCATCTCGTTAACGACTACCAGTCGCAAGAGAAATGTTCCTAGCAAAATGGAAAGTCGTGAAAGATTCAACAAAATCGATCCAATCCATTAGACTCCTTTCTTCATCCATAAATATTTGAAATGTAGCATGATTATCAAGAATTAAAAAAAATGAAGCAAAATAGAAAAAAATTTTTTTACTTCATTAGTTCTTTCAATCTATGCCCCTGGGTACTTTGATTTAGTTGTGAAGGTGGTAAATGAAATACGGAAAAAATTCTTCGACTCTATGGAAAGACTACTCAGTAGGTTCGTATTAGAAAAGTTTTTTCAATCAACTTGAGACTGAAGGAACGATTTCAGAAAAAAAAATACTAAGAGCTGTTTTTGCTGAATAGCCTTTCAAAGCGAATGCCATTTGAATGCATTGTAAATAGCTTATGATTCAATAACACGGGTCTACACCAAATTTGACTTTGACTGCAAAGCATAATATTTCGATAGTTTAGATCCTAATTAGACGAAAAAAAAATTATATGGCATAAAAAAGTTTTGCTTCTGTGTTTAGGAGACTGATTCAACGATAGCATTTACAATAACTACAAGCAACATGTGGACTGTGGAGCCCATGGCTTGTCTTGATTCCAAACAGGAAAGTCAAAATATGCTTCATAGGCTTCCGAGAGAACGTGAGATGTCTTTAATTCGTATTTCTCGTCACGAATTATAATAAATTGACCACATATAAAACAACAATAAGGGCTGAAGGACCTCAGGTCGATGGCCATTAAAATAAACTTTTTCTCTCTTTTCTCTATAAAACAACACATATAAAGCATCGTATTTACACTTTCTTGACGATATTTGAAGTTTGTCTGGGCTAGTAAACAACACCTGATCGAGGTGACTCGAGTGCCCTCTAGCGGCACCTTGTAAACGTAAACACCCCACTCTCATCGGACGGTCTTTTTGAATTATTAAAAATTATAAAAAAAAATGAAGAATGACTATTAATACTGTAACTATCACAAAAGCAAACTTTATACCTAAAAAAGTTATTTTCTTTTCGTTTTTGTGCATAATTAACCGGAAAATCCTAATATAAACGTTAGGACAAAGAACAAAAATTTTTTTGTTGAGTCGTGTAATGCCAACTTTCTACCAACTTTACTAAAATTTTATATATTAGTAAATTCTAAAAGTCTTACTGTACATTTTTTATTCATTTAAGATGTTATAAGCAACATGTTTCGGACCCATAAGAGTCCATGTTTACTCCGATTACACTGTTGGTGGTGTTGTGCTGTCTCGCATCACGGAGGTGAGAGATTTGGGTCTTGTATTTGACCAGAAGTTTACCTCTGTGTCGCATATCAATCAGCTACTCATCTCGGCGTTTAGATTATACTGTTTTATTGTTCGCAAAGGCAGATTGTTTTCTCATTCATCAACCTTGATTCGACTCATTGATTCGACAGCATTGTCGGAATATGGCTGTCTCATTTGGCGACCGATATACACCATCTTGTGGCTCTTCAGAGAAGATTTCTCGAATGGCTTTCTTCTTTTAGAAAGGATGGTTCATCCATCACGTGGATATGATCATAAACTGTTGCTATCCAGATTCGGTGTCCACAGTCTGGAGATAAGAAGAGGATTGCACGCTATAAGACTCGTGGTGGGTTTGTTGAGGGGAAATCTTGACAGTGTCGAACTGTTGGACCAACTGAATTTTTTTATTCCGAGACAAAATAGCAGGACGAATCAATTTTTTTTACCTGGGAACACCAAGAACAAATCTGCTTTTGCAGTCGCCTTTGAGATATACATATATGTGTAATTTCAAATACTTTGTCCCAATATTATGATCTACATACGGATTCTCTCCGCCAAATTTGTAATTTATACCTTGTTCTCTGTGTCTAGAATTCTGGCATCGATTCTCGTTAACTTTTTTCTTTTCTTTCATTGCAAGAAGCTTCAAACACACAGTGTATATTATGGTTAATTTCCAGGCACTTAACTACCATCATGGTAATACTTCTCATTCCTTTTTATTCATTTGTTTTATCCATGTTTTGCTCACCCTGTACGAATCGAATACTGAAGTCTGAAAAACTGTTTGGAGCGATGATTAAATTGAAACTTTTCCCCATGAATAATAATCGGTAGGCACACCCACTCTCTTTAATGAAGCATCAATCAGGAATATTCGAGAGAGAAGAATTTCAAGTATTTTCGAAAACAAACCCAACAGATTACTTACGCAATATTTAACGACAAAAAGGGGATTTCTTTTCATTTCATGATCTTACTGTGGAAATATCACCAGAGGTTATCATTTTCATTTCCGTGCACGACTCCGGAGGTACGGTATTAGAAATAATGAATCAGAAATTCCTCCTTTCGTCGCTTCGTCCAGACCCTTCCGTTATGAATATTACAAATGCGAAAATCTGTTTGTTTTTTGTCCCTTTTCTTCTTCGCATCGGACTTACGTGTGTCAGCGCTATTTTTTGGGGCAGTTCTAGCACCTAAGTTTATGGAAGAGAAATAGAGTATAGAATGTTTCAAATTAGATGTCCCCTGAGTTTGTCACTGTGTACTACAGAGCTCAATTTCTGAATCGATAGCGAACTTTGAGCGTTTGATTGTTTAGACCAGAATTTTTTCTTCGAAGCTAGAGATCCAAAACATGAACCTACTATGATTAAATGAGAAAAAAAATTTCTGGCGAAACAAATTTCAGTGGCGGCTTTTTCAACCCCTTGCAATAGGGAATACTCCTTCTGACAAAAATGATGTATTTTTCATGAAATATCGTTGAAACGTCACATTTTGAAATAACCATTTCAACCGTTTACCAAAAAAAATTATTTTAAGTACTTAAATGAAAAATAAAAATGGGTTTTTAAAATTTAAAGCGTTTCGTTTCTATTGCACAAGTTGGCAACATGGACTAAAATATGCGTTGATAATAAAGGACAGCAAATACACTATTTTGATGAGATAGACAAAGATAGCTTTCTATGATGTCTGCGACGATCGAGGAAGGTCGTAAAATATGGGATTTTTATGGCCGGTTGCTATTTGAGGCTCGCATGTGAGTACGCTCCTTATGATGGCTGTAAATCTACAGCTGTTATTTTATAAACGAGCCATTGTTCTTTTCATTTTGTAGTAGGCGCTGTTACCAAATCGTAAACTTGAAACCAAGCGATTTAAATTTTAAAACCCCATATTTGAAGAATGATTTTGAATAGTTTCCGCGGTGCATTTGAAAAATTCATGCATGAAATTCATAATTATTCAGTTTAAACTTCCATATGCTGTGATAACCCAAATTGATGAGAATTCCCCATTATAGGAAAACAGCGCCACATTTTTTTTATTGCCTTCTCGCTCCCTCAGAATATCAGTTCAATTTCATTTCTGGCAGTTTTCTGGTTTTAAAGCAGAAATTAAGAAAAAAAAAATGATATGACCGCTTACGTATTTTGATTTCTATGCAAATATCAAATAAAAAGTAGGGTGGTTCATTTGGAAAAATCAACTATGTATTTGCCGTTTTTGTATCGAGTGAAAATACTAAAAATTTTGGAACACCCTGTATTTCCCAAGCCAAGTTTTTGCTACTCAACACTCATCTTCAAGATCTCAGGGTCCTAATTTCACGATTTTAAATTCCTTAAACATGAATTGCTTTTCTAAGCATATTTCATTGGTTCCATGTTATGGGCAATTATCAGGAATATGAATAGGTAAGTAGCAGACAGAAATACTCAGATGGGGATAGAAAAGCAAAAAAAGTTATGATAAATAGGGTGTCCGATTTGAAATAACGAAGTTTGTAGTATTTTTTCGTATAAGTCGCAATGACGCAACATTGAAAATAATTTAGTCAGATAGATCAGGAGTGTAAACCCTAGTACCCAAATTTCCAGAATAATCCTATGATTCCTTCTCCATGAAGGTCAAATAAGCCACCCACCGTGGGACACCCGGTATGCAGTCTTTGACTCGTACGAATATTTTAACATTCTTAAGGTCAAAAGAAATGCTCTTTCCTCTACCTATTTTTCCGATTCGGCCCTGATAAAAAGATTTTTTTAAGTTTTCATAATGAGCTGTGTCATCCCTGGAAAAACAAAATCACCAGAATAACTAGCTAAATCTGTGACTCTACAGATCTGTGGGAAGTACCCAAATTTTCCAATTTCACAGATATTTTCTAATTTTTGATCAAATTACTCTCAAACGGCGCATTATACGAAAAGATGTGAATAATACTTTTATTTTACAAAACGTTCAAATATTTATCAGATAGCGTCCAACTTGGTTTCAAGATTTGGGTTCTTTGAATGCTTGGTATTTTTATGGTAGGTAATGAGAAAACTGGAAGACGTGGGTGATATCTTGTACTCGAAAAAAAAGCTAGGTTTAAAAGATACAGACTGTTGAAAAATCATTAACGGTTTTATCGAAGGAAATGAATTTCGGAATATACATACCTAGTTTTTCATTTATTTCATGAATCTTTTTCGAAAACAAGATATCAACTACGTCTTCCAGTTTTCTCATTACGTTCCACTAAAATACCAAAAATTCAAAGAACTCAACTCTTGAAACTAAGTTGGACGCTATCTAATGAATATTTGAACATTTTGTAAAATAAAAGTATTCTTCATATTTTCTCGTATAATGCTTCGTTTCCGAGGAATTTGATGTTCAAAAATTAAAAGGTAACTATGAAATTTAAAATTGGGTACTTTGGGTTAATACAACTCTATTTAAAAGATCCATAGATGTGTAGTGTCACAGATTTAGCTAGTTATTATGAAGGTTATGTTGTTTTTTCAGAAAACTCAAAAATGGTTATATTTTTTCATCAGAGACGAATCGAAAAAAATGGTAGAAGAAAAAAGGAATCTACTGTTAAAATATCTTATCCGTTGAAAAATACACGCTGTTGAAAATCCATAGAAAAATTCAATTTTTCATTATATCTCACAAACAAATATAGTTCATAATGGATATGAGATTAATCTTCTCCGAACACCAAACTGCACCCATATCTTCTAGTTTCATCATTATGACCATAACATTTCATATTAATACTAGGAACTCAAAGAGCCTAACTCTTAAAAATTAGTTTGAAGTGAATTTCCATTTACCGTTGTGAGATTCCCTACCATTTGGTCAGTGTATCGCTGCTGAAAAACCCACTGACAGTAGGTATAATAACAATTGTTATTATTCATTGTTTCCTGATTTGTTCTCGTTAAATGGCTAATTCTATGAAAATGTTCAAGTCCATTATTTTAACGCACCCTGTAATGTAATGAAGATTTGAGGGCTTGAACCTTTATTCTTGCTGCAGCAGGATAAATTCGCGTTTGGGGACGCATATGTTGTAATGGTCGCTTGGCTGCTTCAAGATACTGCTGGAGGGATATTGGGGCGATAATTTTACTATTTGCTGATGCAGCGGCCGACGGATTTTTTTCTTTCTTGATGATAATGACCAACCGTGCGAGACTCACAAACCATCGCTTAGGTGGCTAAGAATTTTATGCAGTAGCAGCTCGTCCGTGACTATCGCAGGTCAGGCGTGCTATCCCAAGAAATTGAAATATCAATCAATAATGTAAACAGGATGATAATGCCTTCATATCAAGGGCTAAGGCGAAAAATAACATTCAAAATTAATTATTAATACATTACATCGATATATAAATCAACAAATATTAAGATGTGAATCAAATTGGCAACAACTACACTGTTGATGCACGGGGTATCAACAGAAAGACCATTTTATCGAAGAAGAGGAGATGCTGCCATGATTTCGATCGTATTTATCCTCAAAAGAGCAACACAACTCCCACCTCGATGAAAAATATCCCTCTGGAATGCATTCTTCTTCCTTAGCTCTACAAACTCGGGTGGGTTTTGGCTGACTGCACCACTTTCCTCCATGACTGACGAACATTCATGATGAATGCTAAATGCAGTTCCTGCAAACCTGGAGTATGGAGCACATCAATTCATTCTGGGAGTTAAGAAGGGAAATTGAGTTTAATCTCAGTGCAATATCTGTCACCAGAGTAACCGTAGTAACCGCTCTGAAATTCTCGGCTACATACGTCTACCCCTGATTATTATATCCGCGCAGCGTTTACTGCGTAAACACGAGTGTTTCCACGGCTCTCTCGAGTCACAGGGAAAAGAGTAAAAACACATAGATGAAGGCTGTCATCTTCACTCGGGGGGCTTTAGGAGGAAAATTGAGTTATATCTCGATTCCTGTTAGATGGCGCTAGTGTTGATTCAAGCTTCATAGCGACTAATCAAATCGAATAAAGGGTCAATGAATTCGTTTTGTTTTCATCGGGGTGTGAGTTGTGTTGCCGTGACGAGGTGAAATGAGACCAAAATCATATTCAGCATCTGATTTTCCCCGGTTAAATGGACCTTGGATTAGTAGCATTTGTTGATTTTCATATCAGTGGTTGTTATACATTTGAATCAATTTCCTTCATTGACCACAATATTTTCGCATTTAGTAGGTGACCTTGTACAGCGAATAAAATAAAGAAAGAAATAAAATGAAACAAGATAGTAAAAAACCCTATAAGCAGATCAATACCTATATGCTGCTCACGTGATGACCATAAAGACGCATTTTGCATTCATTGTTATCGTGCCTTTACTTCACATACGTTCATTTAATTTTCATAGAATAACCAGATATGTTTTTATGTGTTAATATCAATACTCATTAAAATGTTTCAGTTTACAGGTTAACCACCTATGGAAAATAGTTGGTTTCGTGTTGAAACACCTCATTTATTGTCACCTCAATTTGGAATTGACCAGATGGTTTTGGAGGAAATGTATACAGAGTGAGTCTTTGACTCGTACAAATCTTCAACAGTAGATTTTTGAGGTCAAAAGAAACACTTTTATCCTGTACCATTTTGTCCGATGCGGCCCTGATAAAAAGATATAGACGTTTCAAGTTTTCATGATCAGCTATGCCACCCCTGGAGGAACAAAATTTTTTTCAGAAAAATAAGCTAAATCTATGACACTACACATCTGCCATCTGCGGATCTTTCAAACAGAATTGTATTCAGCCAGAGTACCCGATTTTCCGAATATCATAGATTTTTTATTTTTTTTGAACCTCAAATTACTCGAAGAAGGCACATTAAACGAAGAAATATCAGGAATGCTTTCATTTTACAAATTTCAAATATTCATCAGATAGTGCCCAACTTATTTTCAAAAGTTGGGTTCTTTGAATTTTTTGTATTTTCATGGTACCTTATGGTCCTAATGAGAAAACTGGCAGACGTGGGTGATATTTTGTGTTCCAAAAAGATTAATCAGATAAATGTTTGTGAAATAGAACTAAAATAACATTATATTGTGGTTTTTCAACAGCCTCTATCTTTTAAAACGAGCCAATCCAGAAAAAATGGTATAGGAAAAAAGAGTTAATTACAACTTCAAGAATATACTGTTGAAATATTTTTACGAGTCAAAGACTCACCTTGTATAAGTAAATTTACTAATTATTCAGAATGTAAATCATTTAATAAAATGAATACAGATCCGATCGGTGAATCAATTTTATTCTTTATATTTTAACTCTATATATAGTTTTGGTTATTTACGGTTGTCGTTGTTTGCAGTTTCTGCTGGGTCATTTATTTTTTTTTGTGTGATAGATGGCGTAGCGATTCGTCTCCGGATCAAGTTTGAAAATTTCCCGCTTTTTTATCTTTGTTATCACAGATGCGTTTCTTTATATTTTCTATTATTCCTTTGCTGTTATTTCAGCCTTTTTGGGGTTAAAAATTTATTCAATCATTGTGATATGATTTACATTCATGTATTCATGATTTCAATCAAACAACTCTTTCTGAGCGAATTACTTTCGAAGATTCTAATGTGAGTACTAAAAGATATGCCTGACATTCTACCTTCCTTGTCATTTTCTGCTATTAATTATTTTTATCAAGTTGACTATTTTCTTTTCAATATTTAATTGTGATTTTTTCACCTATTCAACTTTTGTAAAAGGTCAATTCGTGTGATTTCATTATCTCTACTTAATCCCATTTATTAAGTATTGCCCAGTTGTTTTTTTTCCATTCATAGTTTATGTTTTTTTTTCTGATGAGTGTTTTTCTTGAGAGTTGAGCTTCTATTGGCTCGAAACATGTTGAGTAATTAAAATCATCTAAGTCATTATCTGGTTTAGTTTATGCAACTTTGGTATGCATTGCCCAGGTATTAGGACATTTTAATTGGTTTCGAATGTAATCTATACGATACTTTTCAAAGATCGCGACAAATCTTATATTGGACAAATAACAAGAGGAGAAAATATTCCAATATCACGGCATCGCAGAGGCAGCTTGAATATACACAAATCACAATTCAGTCGAGAGAAAGGACAATAATTATTATCGCCCTAGCAGAGCAGCGTCTTGAGAGAGTTTCACAGCTTCAACTCTGCCAATGTATCTATACTTGGACATATTTATTATCGATATATTGGAAAGAATGGTGAAAGCACTGATGTGAGTTAAGACCTTTAGCGTGCTTGCTCAAATTTATAACTGGGGCGTCACCACTCCAGGTACGGAACTCGCCTATCGCGTAAAACCTCCCTCAAAATTTCGAGTTTCAATTTTTTTATTCCTGTGATTTTATCGATGATAACGCGCATCGTTGAAGTAGACTTTGGAATTTTTGAAATCGATGTTCGTGTCTTAGCTCAACGCTTAGCTTAACACCATACTATTCACAGAGTGAAATTATGTGAAATTATCAATAACATACGCCTTAGCGTAATTTTCGATATAAAAACTTAGAGGAGAAAATTCTTGATTGAAGATTCTTGCAGAAATCCAAAGTTCTAACTTGAGTGTTTCATTAAATTGAAGGCATGCCCACAAATTGTTATAGTTGACAATAAAAAAATTAATAATATAGAAATAGAAATATTTAGATGAATCATATGAACAGGAGAGGAATAGGTTATTGTTAACCAAACAATTTCCAAGCAACCGTATACATGTTTGTCCCGTTTATACTCCATTCACTTTATTATTGAATTGATGTGGCTGATACTTGATGAAAATCCATAACTGAACTTAAAACAGATTATACCATTTTCACAAAATAATTTTTCAAGCCACGACACGTGTTTCGCTATCACAATAGAATCTTCAGGTGGGTGAAGGTTGACTATATTTACTAGTTTCCGCATTTTGTGAAAACCGTATATTCTGTTTCAAATTTTGGGTTTCAAATCAGCGTTTTGTTGTCCGTTCTACGTAAATTCTCAGTAATTATGTACTTCCCACAATGTGAATTAACTTCAAAAAATAAATGAATTGGAAAATTATTTTTCGCATAATAAAGTACTGTGGAAATACTGATCGTCAAGATCGTCAAGAACAGGCCTAAGGCCTAACATAAGAAGAAGAAGAAGAAGAGGAAATACTGAATTACATTTTTCAAATTGTAATTCCAAATTTGCCATTGCAGGTCTTTTCTAAAAATAAAGTCCTCAAATGCCATCACCTTTTTCTCTTTTTCAATCAATTTCGGCATTTTTGTAATATTATTTAATATAAGTTGTGGCAACGTCGTTATGAAATTAACAATATTTCATCATTACCAACTTTACTCCGTTCTAGTCACCAAAACTAATGAAAATTGTTTCATGGCCAACCGAGTGCTTTTATGAAGGTGAATGGAGTATAGTTAAGATGCACAAACTTTGTCAATTCCCCATGTATTGAATGATGAGAAAAGAAATAAATTTACTTTTCAATTTGTTACCTGCTTGTAAATAATAACATCATTCTCAAAATTCACGAATGAATTCAATTCCAACTGTTAATTCTTTTTTGATTGGGTTGAATAACTAAAATGTCTATTTCCATTGCATTCAATTATTCTCGTCTCTGCTGTATTGTCGATTTACCTTTCCAATTGGTTTGTCCATACAGCTGATATACAGGGTGAGTCTTTGATTCGTAAAAATATTTCAACAGTAGATTTTTGAAGTCAGAAGAAACACTTTTTTTCTATCAAATTTTCCGAATCGGCTCGGTTAAAAAGATATAGGCTGTTGAAAAACCACAAAAATCGAAAAGTCGACTATTTTTGGAGAGTAATTTTCGTCCTGATTTACTTCTCGTACTGATTTACTTTTCGTCCGGCTGTTCGTCACTAAGAAATATATTAGATCCCGGGCCATTGAATCAATTTTGTGAATACAGAATTTGATGACAACATAAGTGCTTGGACAATAACTGTCATTTGATGTTGTCAAATTAATTCTTCACAAAAACTTTTTCCTAGGAGTAGGAGTAAAAAAAAATAAATTGAATAAGGAATAATTCCACACTACCCATTGAAATTTTCAATTTTTTTTTTCGATAGAGTTGAATATTTCACTTTGTTCCGACACGATTCATAGGTATTTCAACATTTTCAATTTTATGAATGGTTCTCAATAAGTTCATTCAAAGGTATATTTTTGTACGCTTTTCCGTTAAATCAATATTCAGAATAAGGATTACTCCGAAAATACGTTAAAATTCACAATGAGTTTAAAATTGAAGGCATTTTGTCGAATCGAGGTGAGCTATTATTTTGTCTAATTTCATGTTCATTCGATTTTCACACAATAACCAGGTGTCCGATAAAAAAAGCATGAAGATACGTTTATATACGTGGAAAACAAACGTCCGTTAAAAATAAACATATATAATAGCTTGTTTGATAATCAAATTCAAAGTCATTTCATTTTTGAAGCATTTATAGAAGCACCAAAAACTTCAAAACAAATATAAAACTATCTGTCACGTCATAATCACTCTTGTCATTCTTCATTATCACTGATTATCACACCTTACATAATTATTCTGTGGTACGACACAGTATACTAACATTATTGAATTCTATGAATCGGGGCGATAATATCTACTCCGAACTCTGTGGTTCAACCTTGAACTACAACTGTTGGCGCTCTATGTTAATAACTTCTATGATTGTCTCCACTGACATTTCGTATCGAAAGCATCAGTTCTTCGCTTTTTTTACGAATACATCATGGAAAAAACATACTCGAAAACCAATTATTGCGTTTCTTGGAAAACCCATTCAAAACACGTATTCAAATCGTTATGCTGCTTGATGGAACATCAAAGTTTGGTGGATATCGCTATTTGCTGTGGAAATAAAACTCTTCATGCCCATAAGTGCATACTGGCAGCGAATAGCCATTACTTCAAGGATGAATTCGAGAAGAACCCATCCGTGGAACAGATCGTCATTTCTGGTTTCGACTTCGGCGTGCTGAAATCGATTATTGAATTTATGTATTGTGGGGAAACCATTATAGAAGAAGAAAATGTGAAATTTCTGATTGGTGCAGCCAAACTTTTTCAAGTGAGAGGATTAGATACTTTATTCTCAGATAGGCAGGAACATCAGCATTTGATTGAAGATGTATATATTCCATATCCGCAATTTATGAGTAATAAACCGAAGTATCCAGTGGCGTATCACGCCCCCAATAATTCGCAAGTGCCAAATGACGTTGGCTTGAAAATTCCCGCATTCAATATTAATGATCCATTCAACAAAAAGAAACTGAAGCGGAAATATTTGAGATCTGAGGCTGAAAAAGCTTGCGCTAAAGAAGCTCATGCTAGCAGGATGGCTCTGGCCCATTTACAGAAAGAAATCGCTACAACTTCTCAGGTGAATTCATTCATTATTGAAGAGTCTTGTACGGAAACAACTGTTGAAAATTTCATCCCTCACGCTGATGATTCATGCATTGAAGTGTCGAAGGCTGTACAGCCAGTACAATTAATTGATTACACAGACACAGGCGCTGCCTTTAACTGTAACAACACCGTGAATACGAAGCAGAATCTGTTACAGTTCGGTACCGTCTCGAATTCACAGGAAATTATGTCTGATAAGTTGAAGAATATATTTGGTGGAGAATCTCAATCTGATATAGAGATAATTTTCAAAACAAACGATGGAAACTTCGTGACAGTCAACGATGAAGTATTACAGAATATATCGAAAGGCGGGCTTCAGTATCAAATTGTGGATGAAGATGGACATGTCGGAGAAATTCAAGATCTCAAACCGGCTACAGAGAAAATCGACAGTCACCAAGGTATAGAAATGATAAAAGATTTCATGAGATCTGCGAAAATATCCTCCACTGCACCTCCATCGACTTGTACAGGTATGATTAATGACGAAACTAGGACTGACCATGGTAGTATGTCAGAATTCAAAGCAAGAGAGCCTTCGTTGTCGAATGCCGATTCGGAATTCACCGACAGAAAACCAATCCAATTTATGCTGATCGATAATGGAGATTTCGACGATGGTATTATAGATACATATTCTCATTCCATCAAGATTACATCGGAGAAGGAGCCTTCGGAGTTGACGAAGCATCTGAACGGTCACGATTTCTCAACTTTCAGCGCAGTTGTCGATAGGGAGAACTCCATGGATTACGACAAATCGACATTGAAATTTTCACCTGATATATTTTTCGCCGATCCGTCGAATTCGAATAATGAAACGTCTGATCAGAAGTATTCTATAGAGAGAAGGGCCTAACGATTATTTTCTGTTTGTCAAGGGTTCAGATTTTATGTTCTATCTTAATTAAAATGTTGAGTTTTGAATAAAGTGTTTTTCTCGATTGTTTCTTTCTCAGGCATTATGAAATAAGAATCATATTAATCATAATATGATCTGTTTTATCGAACATAACCAATATTGAATAATCTCAATATTCTCAATGCTAAAAATACAAGATAAATATATTATTATTAGTAAGTAGATGTATTTCAATAGTGAGATTTCTCAGAAAATAAAAGATTATTTACAATATTTACATTTTCTGAATCAAATCAAATCAAAATAAATATGCAGTGAGAATTCCATGAAAGATAATATAAAGTGTTTTTTTCTGATCGAACCAATATTGAGCTATATCGCCTTAGTTACCATGTGTCATAACACACTCATATTTCCCTAGGGAAATATGGAATGTCAGTTCATATTTCCCTAGGGAAATATGAAACGTCAAATCATATTTCTTTCAAAACGTCAAATCATATTTTATTTCTTTATTTAGTAACAAAATGGAAACTGCAATTGTTGAAATTTCCACTGAAAGTTTTTCCACCAGATACAAAGGAAGAAGAAATATCTTGTTCATAATTATTCGTCGACGAGACTACAGTTTTCTTGAGAACATTCCGTGCAGCAGCAGTCTCGGACGATTCTCCCAAAACGGTCTTCAAAGACTGTGATGCTGCAGATGGCTCTCCCTCCACACCTGCTATCATCTTCGCTACCTTATTTTTGTGCAGCATACTGTCAGCCAGATAGCCTTCTGCAACAGACGAACTTTTCCAACCACCATGTCTCTTGAGTGTTGTCATTGAGGCTCCCGCATCGGCAACCAAAGTCGCGGATGTTCGTCTTCCACAATGGCCTGTATACATTTTCGGATTATCTAATCCCAACCATTCAGCAACCTTACTCGGAATTTCTGCCGACAGGCTGAAGAGTACACTTCTTATCTCTATAAGCTACGAAGAACCTAAGAACGCCTTGCGGACGCAACGCCGAATACTCCCGCACCAAACGAGCAGCACCCAGATCTTCTTCATCAATTATAGTGAATATTCTGTTTATATCATTCTTAGTTTTTGAGACTTTAATTATGATTACCGACCCACGATCTTGGATATCTGAAGATAGCATATTCACCAGCTCTTGTGTTCTGCAGGCGCCAAAGATTTCCATTATTAAAACAACCTTCAAAATTGTGAATGTAAAAATCTTATAAACAGAGGAAATCAAAATTAAACTTTTACCTTATACATCAAAAAAACGTCATTAGGAGCTTCACTCAAGAATGTCTTGAGCTGCTCCCGGGACAACACTGCTGATTTTTTAGGAACGTATCCTTTATTTTTGTTCTTAACAAATGCTTCGACTTCATCGAATAATTTGATCTTAACATCGATAGTTTCGGTCATAACGTGTTTGGTGAATATTTCTGCGACTGGGGATCGAATGAATTAATCATACATCAAGAATAACAAGAATCAGAGCAACATACCAAATCTTGGAAATAGGCTAACAAAATATTATCGCTCACACCGTCCACCAAATTTTTTCTTTTCCACTCCTGAAAGCAATCGTACTCTCTACTGTAGGCAGCTTGAGATTTGGCCGGAACCAAAGATTCACGGGCTTTTGCCGATTGAATTTCGACGTAGTTCGACATTATTTCAATAATTTTATTTCTGACAAGACGTCAAAATGAAACCAGTCAACCATGATTTTCAGAAACATGGCCCATAGCAACGTTAAAAATTTAATTATTACAAAAATATACAATCTAACAATGATTTCCCCATAACAGATTATTTCAATCAGAAAAAAACTATTGATTACACCACGGGAAATATGAATATATTTCCCTCGGTTGTCTATACATCCCTCGGGCTCCGCCCTCGGGATGTAACTTTGACAACCTCGGGAAATATACTGTTCATATTTCCCTAGTTGTAATAATAGCTATTATGAATGATTCTACTATCGCAGTGTCAATTTTGAAATTTTGGTAGTAGTTCAAAATCCCTACTGACGTCCAGTTTCATAATCAAATTTGAAGTCACTTTCAGAAGTTTGAGCTCAAAGCTTCCTTCAGTGTCGTTTTAATTGGGTGAAGGAAGCTTTAAAATTAAAAGGACTTTAGGTTTGATTATGAAACTGAACGTTGAAGTCTCTTTACTTGAAGCTTCTTTTATTGCTACTAATAATGACGCTAAAGTAAACTTTAAGCTTAAATTTTGATTATGAATCTGGCCGTAAGAACCTGCACAGTTTGATTCAGAGCCAACTGGGATGTAGGTATCAATTGCTTATTCAGTACGTTCAGTAAATCATAAATCAAAGACAGTTTTTTTGTGGGAAATATGCACAGACAAACATAAACATAACACAATGAAATAATTCAGGCAGTTTATTCATATTTTGTCCAACAATGAGTAATAAAAATAAGTAAGGAGGGAAGCCTCGTACAAAGCGAGGATAAGGGAAGATATTTTTGCTACTTTTCGACATGGGCAGTATATCAGGAAACCTCTCTCTGAATAAATGAATGAATTCCAGCCTTGGTAATTTCAGTTAAGCACGGCATTTTGTCAGATCTTTCAACAAACGCTCATTCTCACAAAATGGCAAACTATTAAATATCTTCGCCAATCTTCGTTCGATACGATGCTACTTTCACCTATTTCTGCTCAACTTCGCCATTTGTTTTTCTTTGAAGAAAAATTTACATTCTATTCTCACATTGCGTGAAATACCTATTTTATATTCGTAGGTATCAGTTAATGCTTGTTGAAAATCTTTTACGGTAAAGGTAAGGAATTTGATATTTGGTATCGCAGGTGAAGATAACTTGATAAATCTTTCCATGAAAATAATAAAAAATTTGAATTGCTATTTAAAAGATATATCTATGATGTCCTAACTATCTATCAATTGGGACACGCTGTATAACATTTTTTTACTTCAAACAGAACAGAATTTCAAATACCTACTTATCGACCTGTCTGAGCATACTACAAAAAAAAATATCTTGAATTTACTAAGTTTATTCCAAGTTAGGAACTCGCACTATACCTATTGTAGATTGTATTAGAGAGAGAGCTAGGGAAGAATAGATGGCACGTTTCCGACCTCGATTTTCAAAAGATGGATAATGGCCAAAACCGCATCCCTTTATATTCTTTAGTTTTCAAGTTATAAGTGAAAAAAAAATTTTGGGCTCTTGAGTACCTACCTAGCTGCCTCTATTTCTTAAAGTTTCAGTGATTGCAGACAATTTTCTATTCAGTATGCAGTGGCGTAGTCAAATATTTTTTTCAGTCCGCCACTTCAGTGATATAGTACCTAGTAACCTTCTTTTTTTTAATATAAACCCTAGTTTTTTACATATTTCAGTCCCATATTTCTTTCTGAATCAGAATATACAGGGTGTCTGTAAACAAATGCTAAGGACTTAGGAAGATGATTCCTCGATGAAAATAAGCAGGGGTAGTTACTATAAATTTTTTTCGAAATCGACCTCCCTTTCAAGATACAGCCTTGTTTCTAAAAACACTGAGTCATAAAACTATACATAATATATATGAAGCACTAAGAAGATATCAGTCACACAATTTTTTTGGATCTCATAACTGTATTATTAGGGGTTTAAAATAACAACCCCTTATGATTTTCCTTCAAAAATTGTTTTCGTGGGATAGATTTTCCAAAAATAAAAGTCTCTCATGGGTTCCATTCAATTCTGGAGAAAAAACTGTCCTGCAAAATTTCGATACAGTCGATACTTTTCTCGGAATAAATAAAAACTTACAAGCAGTTCTGATCACTGTTCATTCCATTTCATCGTATAAGTGTTCCATAGAATGACTACCTCCCGCTAAAATACATGTTGTCATTTTCAACCCCTAATAATAAAGTTATGAGATCTAAAAAAAATCTGTGAGTAATATCTACTTAGTGCTTCATATTATGCTTAGTTTTATGACTGTTTTCAAAAACCCGTGAAGAAAATTATAAAGTGAATACTTTTATCATATCAGACACGAAAAAATCTAAAAAAAAAATTTTGAAAAATTTATTTCCATTCCTTTTATAACTAAAATTGCTCACGCTTCAAAAATATTTTAGCTCAGTAGATAATGTCGAACAATATCATAATCCCAATTTTCAGATTTCAAATAGGTCCAGTTCTCCAGAAACGTCTAATAGGCCCTCGAACTGTATACCTTGGAAGGGAGGTCGATTTCGAAAAAAATTTATAGGAACTACCCTTATTTTCATCGAGGAATCATCTCGTTGAGTCCTTCGCCTTTGTTTACAGACACCCTGTATAATATACGTCGTGTCCCTTATTGTTCTTCTCAAAAACTAGTTTGGCCAAGTTGGCAGGTTATTTGTTATTTTCATAAATACATACTATGATAATGAACTTTATGCTTATTCTTTGTTGTGTCAGGTTATGAGAGACCTCCTTACATCATTGCGCACGATTCCTGGTCTAAACCTTATTCAATTTTTCTTTTCAGTATCAGCTAACACCTCTTCCTCACATAATCCGATCGCCAAGGAGAGGTCTGCCTACACTCTTTTTGTTCCCCCGTTTTAATACTTTTAGTATCCATCCTTCATCGCCAGATGGCCCTCTCCATTTTTTTTCACTATATTTAACCATAGTCCTTCTTCACTTCATCCCTTAAGCTGATGCATAGCCTAGATCTTTCGGTTGTTCTTTCTATTACTCGAAATCTGTTGGAGTCATGTGACGTGTAACCTATACCGTACGTTGTACGTGGCTTGCTTACATATTTCGTTCGGTACCACATATTTCAGTTTATCTTCACTGACGTGCAAATAGGAAATACTCCTTCTGACGAAAATGATGTATTCTTCATGAAATATCTTTGAAACGTCACATTTTGAAATATCCATTTCAACCGTTTCCCTAAAAAAATTATTTCAAGCACTTAAAAATGAAAAATCAAAATGGGTATTCAAAATTTAAAGCGTTTCATGTGGATTGCACAAGTTGGCAACATCGACTGAAATATGCCTTGATAATAAAGGACAACAAATACATTTTCTTGATGAGATAGACAAAGATGGCTGTCTATGAAGTCTGCGACGAACGAGGAAGGTCGTAAAATTTTATGGGATTTTTATGGCCGGTTGCATTTGGAGCTCGCCAGTGAGTAGGCGCCTTTAGATCAACAGCTGTTTTTTTATAAACAAGCTGTTCGGAAATTGTTCTTTGCATTGTCTTGTATGCGCTGTTGCCAAATCGTAAACTGCGCACAAAGTGATTTAAATTTTAAAACCCCATATTTGAAGGATGATTTTGAATAGTTTCCGCGGTGAATTTGAAAAAATAATGAATGAAACTCATAATAATTCAGTGTAAACTTGCATATGCAGTGATAACCCGAATTGAGGAGAATTCCCCATTCTATTGTGATAGCGAAACACGTGTCGTGGTTTGAAAACTCATTTTTGTGAAAATTGTCTAATCTCTTTTAGGCTCAATTATGGGTTTTCATCAAGTATCGGCCACATCAATCCTATGTTATTTTTTTCTTCACGTCACGTCTATATGGCTTTTACAGGAGCCCCTCTCAATGGTGTGCTCCCTGTTATTAGTGGCGAGCCATCCCAGCTGCGAGAGCCACTCATCATCGCATTCTTCTTTTCCGTCCATCCGTGAGAATACTCAGGCCTGGGATTTGGAGTTTATATGATAGTGAAATAGCCGAGTCATATGAAACTTGTTTCAATTTCCCTGAGGTTTATCTGTTCATCTACATTACTTCGATTTTTGCAAATGAGTATAATTTTTTTTATGGTGATATTGAAGACTTTCGAAGTCAGTCACTAAAAAACCCTATAATCAATTATAAAAACAATAATTATTACTTATGAAAAAAATATTGCCCCCCATCTAACTGACAAAGAAACTGCTACACCCAGAAGGAGCTGTTTAAATTTTAACGAAGAGTTTACAATTTTTTTTATTAAATTTGTTAATAATGTATTTGTCCAGCGCGGTTATCTATACACTCCCCACCACGTCTTGGCGTTGATGCAAGAAGATGGTATATTTCTTCTTGAGGGATACTATCCCATGCTACCTGTACTTCATGTCTCAGAGCCGCCAAAGTCCGTGGGGGCTAGGGTAAATTTAGCCTTCTACCCATGATGTCCCAAACATGCTCAATGGGTGAAAGATCGGGGGATCTGGGCCGCCATAGTAAAAAATTCACATGGGTCGCTTCAAAAGAGTTTAATCTAACTCTGGCGACATGAAGTCGAGCATTATCTTGCTGAAATATTGGATTCTCGAGCCGGTTAAGGTAAGGGAGAACATACGGCTCCACTATTTCTTGCAGGTAACGAAGTGCTGTCATGTTACTCTGAATGAAGACTAAAGGTGACCTACTTGAATGTGCAATAGCACCCCATACCATAACGCCTAGTGTCCGGTGTACATGACGCTCAACATCAAAATGAGGTTCACGTGATTCTCCCCGACGTCCTCTACCCTTCTTCGACCATCATGTGCACCCAAGGAGAATCGACATTCATCAGAAAAGACGACCTGATGCCATTCTACCTTCCAATGTTGTCGTTCTCTGCACCACTGTAATCGTTGCCGTCGATGCTCAACCGTAAGAGGTATCATACAAGATGAGGTCGATAATGCTGCAGTCCAAAAGATCTAATACGGCGATAAACCGTTCGAACAGTTACAGGATGGCCTTGTTCTCCAACCACTCATCAGCCAAAGATCGAGTTGTCGCAAATCGGTATCTAATGACCATGAGTCTTAGACGCCGATCTTGAACTTCATTTGTGCCCCTTCGACATCCGGTGCCTACTCTTCTTCGATTTTGGGCATTATCAAACCACGCTTGACTACATCCCATAACAGTAGTTGGATTTCTGTTCGTACGGTTAGCGATTTCTCGAAATGACAACCCCACCTCCCGTAAACCAATAATTCGACATCTTTCAAATTCACTTAGCTGGCAATAAATTCCTCGTACACGTGCTCTCGGCATTTCAACAACAACTAAACATCGACATTGGATCTCCTAGAACAACTGTTAGTTGTAAAATTAAAAAAATTTGCAAAAAACGACTACAATACTTAAGTAACAAAAAATGTTCACATGAAAAAACCTCCACGATTTTTTTCTCCAAATTTTAATCATTTACTCCTTGCTATACTATCTATGTTTCACAAAAAAAAAACTTAAATTTGAACAACTTCTTCTGGGTGTTGCAGTTTCTTTGTCAGTTCGTATAGTAATTGGTATGTGAATTGAACCAGCCTACAACTACCACTCGGAGTATCACTGAAAAGAGCTCGTCTGAAAGTGCCTTGAGTACTAAGCACTGAAGAACGTGCATTGAGCACGCTGACAAAAAGTCCACTCAAGTCTCGAGCACTAAGCACCATGGAGGTAAAGGAAGGGGAGACAGCATATTCTGTATTTCCCTTGTAACAAAAGAGTGTCACATAGTTTACGCCATATTGGTATGGGTAAATTGTGGCGGGAATTTGGTTTATTCGAATTTGTTCAATTCGAACTGTCTTCGGTTCAGTTTCAATGACAATTGAATTCGGAAATAATGCGGAAAATAATGAAAGTACCGGTCTTTAGTGTCGAAATAACATGAAATAGCTTGTTAAATGAATTGGTGAGATGAATGAGAAATTCTCGTCAATTTGAGTTATCACAGCATATGCAAGATTAAACTGAATAATTATGAGTTTCATTCCATGAATTTTTCAAATGCACCGCGGAAACTATTCAAAATCATTGTACAATTATGAGGTTTTAAAATTTAAATCGCTTCGTTTCTAGCTTACGATTTGGCAACAGCGAAAATAAAAAGAACAATGGTTTGTTTGAAAAATAACAGCTGTTGATTTATAGCCATCATAAGGCGCGTACTCACTGGCAATCCTCAACAGAAACCGGCCATAAAAATCCCATAAAATTTTACTACCTTGCTCGTTCGTTACAGACTTCATAAACAGCCATCTTTGTTTATCTCATCATGATAGTGTATTTGTTGTCCTTTATTATCAACGCATATTTCAGTGGATGTTGCCAACTTGCAATAGAAACGAAACGCTTCAAATTTTAAATACCCATTTGCATTATTTATTTTTAAGTACATAAAGTATTTTTTTTTGGGGGAACGGTTGAAATGGTCATTTCAAAATGTGACGTTTCAAAGGTATTTCATAAAAATTACATCATTTTCGTCAGAAGAAGTATTCCCTATTCCCAACAGATTGAAAAATTTGTTCTCATAATTTTTGTGCCACCCTTTCCTTATTAGGAAAAATACATTTCTCCTTGAAAAAGATGATTAATTAGATTTATGTTTTCAACAACATAAGACCATTTATTGTCGTTGTTTTAGATAATATTTTGTCATCAATTCCACTGTAACAATTGAAATTGAATTCAATAATGTACTACTCGATATATTTTTTATTTGCGGTATAAAATTTGTCTTTCTCTTTCCGTAACGAAACGAAAGGATTTTAAAAAAGCACCAATTAAGATTGGAAAATTTGTTCCCATATTTGTGCCACTTATCTCTTATTTACATAATAAGCTATCCACTTTTCAATAAAACAACGGCACCACAATTCAAAGTTTTCTTGTGTACAGTATCCATAAAATAAACAAATCACAAGACAAATAAGGTAAAGTGTCATAAAATTCAGCTTTTCATCATCAATAACTCAGCAAGTTTGATTCCCAATCCCGAAGGAATGAAAAATCTGTTTCTCTTACAGTTTATTAACTTTTCAAATTCCATAAGCATGAAAATATCTTAATTATACAATGAAAATACAGATAATAAAATTATTAATATTTATTATAATTGAACAAGAAATATGGAAATAATTTATAAAATGTATAAATACATAAAATATACAATATTCCGACCAACTTAACAATCCCTGGGATAGGATATTGTGTATAAGTGATTTATATTTGTAAGGAGTTTTGTCTAGAACGTTTGTTTCATCCACTTCAATAAGTATAACTTCATCAATGGAGTCTTTTAAGGTTGATGGAACCATCTTAATCACCATGGAATTCTTGAATGTCCGTGGTTCGACAGCTGAAGCTTCTATTTTATGGAGGGTAGCTCTGAGAAGCTGAAATTTAAATAAATAATCAATGACAGGTAAGGGAAGTGATCGACCTGCCATTGATGAAAGCCTTGTAAGCTAATTATCTCTATAATCATAATTTGCATGACTGTGGCTTAACAGAATCTTGAGTAAGGGGCCCTTAAGTTTTTATTTCTAGAGATATTTCTGTTTTTTATTTTGATCCTAGTCCAGTAAAGCTATTTCATTGGTTGGCCGGTTGCCGATGATCGTTGTCATTTCATTAACCTAACCAAATTTTCCTGTCAGTCAGTGTCAAGTAAATTATTATATTATTATCAAAGAGTAACAACTTTTTGTTGTTGAATTAGTATTATTATTGATAATGATGAGGATTGTCAAATAAAGGTTTAAGGAAGTACTATTTAGAAGTCAGGTCCGCTCATTCGCAGGTAATCCTAATATTCTTATATCTACAATATACCTATCAGACGGTAGCGAACATATTAAAAAAAGTGAATTTATTATAATGTTTCATCTGAATCTAAACTACTTATATTTAAGCTGAATATTTCCAAAATCAGAAGGATTGTGAATGAAGATGATGACAAAGAATTTCCTTCTATTGGTAGACCCAAAAAAGTGGTGGCATTTGAGAATTTTATTTTAGGGAGGACGAATGCGAAAAGCTACTACTGGATTTTCGATGAATGTCATCGTAGAATAAGTTCCAGAAAATTAATTATTCTATTTTTCATTTGACTTGTCCTGTACATGTAAATGTCTTAAGGGATCAATAAATATATAATTATTATTATATCAAAGTTTTAAAAATAAACATCCATAAATACGAGCCAGTTGTCCTGTTAATTGTTAATTCATGTGAAATTATTCTTTAAGGGTGAAGTTCCTCTTGCCTTGAAACTTTAATTATTTTGACCCCCATTGATGCAATATGATTTTTATCGAAGAATTCAACATTTTTGTTATTATCCGTTAATTCCTTCGAGAGATACCCATGCATTCCCAACCACTGCATCATATGCATTTCGGCTTGGGGTTGATTTTTTTTTTTTTTTAATTGACACATGTGGCAATAATTCAATTTTCTTCCATAGCAAAAATAAATATAGTTAAAAACTGATCTCTCGTATTTTCCATGCAAATAACTAGATTTGGTGTGCTATGCTTCCAATTAGTTTGTATAAACGTAAATTGTGTTCGTCATATAATTATTTTCGAATTCATAATCTCCGAAGTGATTCGATATTTTGATAAAATACGTAATTACTGAGACTTTTACGTAGAACGGACACCATAGCGCTGATTGAAAACTCAAAAATGTTTTGACAAGCGTCATAACCCCACATTTTCGTACTATACACAATGGAATGTGTCAAATTTCCATGGCCAACCGAGTGCTAAAATAAAAGTGAATGAAGTATATAAAGATTCTACTCAAAATGATTCCTATAGAAGATTCAAGCTTCAGATCGGTGCTCCAAACACGTAAGACATATTAGAAGTTTTCTAAACCGTCAAAATATCAATGTTCGTTGATATCATTCGGCTGATCTGGTAATTTGTCAGAATGGCCTAAGCAGCCGTGGACATAGTTAAAGGAAGAAGAAGAAGAAGAATGTTCGTTAATCACTCAAAAACGAAGTATCCGAGAAGCCACGTTTGTCGTCATTTTTGTTTCTCGGAAAAAAACTCATAAACGTGCGATGTGTTTGGGTCTAGCTCTACTATTTTCCGAGATCCCCTCACTGGACATCGAATCTAGGACATCTTGTACATCTCTGATGTGTTAAGGCGTCACAAACCTACCATTATCTCTGTCGTCCGTAATCAATTTCGACCCAGAAAATACTTGGATATAGCATATCGACTGGATCTGGACAGGATTTGTTTTATTGGATAACTTTCAGATTCATGAGCTAAATCCACTAAAACATACAACTTTGAAGTCTGATTTGGGACCCATCCATTATCTGGAAGAATATACACCGGCGAAGCTGAAAACCAGGAAATTTATGCTCCACAGGAGGGTGATTTTATGGATTCGCGACTTGAATGATTGGAAGTTTGGTTAATTCCACAAGCTCACTCTTTTGCATCCGTTGAATAATTCTTCGGATCGCAATTCACGCCTCGTTGAATATTATCTCGTCCTACAATTCCGCCATTCCGTAGGGTGGAAATACGGACGAAGAAATATCTGGTATATTTTACTTCTGAAAGAGGTATAAATCATTTCGAATAATTGGAAACATGCTCATTTATATCTGCCATCATTATTTCTGTGCAGCTCCCTAATTGGTGTCTCTATTTTTCAGGAAATATAAGAACCCAGGAGCCGCCGAATCAGTTGCAGGAGTTTGTTAAGAATTGTGAGTATCTCTTCTCATGATATTGCCGATAGATATTTATATCGAAATCGTTTTTATATTCACCCACCTACAAAGTCCAAGGATCTAATCATTTTTAATTATATCTCACATCAATCTTCGTAACGGTAATTGAAATATCTTGGTGTTTCAATTTTTGTTTACAAATATTATACAGGGTGATTCAGTGTGTAGGCTGCTATTCCTGATGAAAAAAGTAAATTAAAATTTTTGGATATTGCCTTGTTTCCGAGATATAAGTGTTCTAAATTTCTGCCGGTCATCAATTTTAAACTTTAGTAGCTGATAAAAATACAGAAAAAATTCAATCAAATGTTCAAAAATGCCACCATTAGCATCGATGCATGCTTGGCAGAATGAGGGAACTGAAAACTAAGTGCATGTTTTGCCTATTCTAAGTGGATTCGACTGCATTAATAATTCGTTCCATTAATTGTTCTTCATCATTAATTTCCACTGCGAAAACTTGTTGTTTCAAATGCCCCCATACAATATAATCCAAAGGATTCATATCAGGTGATCTCGCTTGCCATAGCACCACCAGCATCAGTACGAGAAATGCCAATTCCAAACTGTCGCAGCCTTTGATATGCGTCAGAAAACACCCGGCAAGATGGTTGTCGTCTATTAGGAAATCTCATGTGGTCCTTTTGAGTCCTCGATTTGATTTACACCAGTGTAGAGGAAGTGTAGTTTATCTACACTTAGTCAGAAGGAGACGTAGATAGACTACACCTCCTCTACACTGGTATAAATTCAATCAGCAAACGAATACTAAAATCGAGTGTAGAAAAGTGCTACACTTTTTATGCAAACGGAAGGACCTATTTTGTACTCCCGACAAGCTTTTAATGCGTTGTCATCACAAAAACCGTACACGAAAATAATATCTCCATATTCTTCGTTAGGAAACTGCATGTTCAACAGAAGGACTAAACCAGCAAAGCAACTTTTAAATTCAGAAACAATAAGTGTTCTGTCACCAGGTTTCATTCATCTCATTTATTTCTAGGCTTACTGTAATTGCATACAGAAACATTAATATCCAAAAAATCGGAAACGAAGTCTCATCGGCCAAAATTTTTTTTTACGTTTAATCAAGAATATCATTCTCTATATACCCCTTTATTTTTCGCCTCGAGTTTTGAATCACCCTGTATATTTAAAAAAACATGTGGAAGTGGCTTACTTCCCTCCTAATGTCAAACACTTCATAGTATTCGAATGTTTCAGATTGATCAGAAATGTTCACCAGTTCGTCAAATTCTTCAGCCAACGTTTCAGTGACAAGAGGGTCAAATTTTTTTTCTTTACACAGTGAAACCCAATTCAAAACTGCCGAAATTTGCGTACAAAAAAATCTAAATCATATTTACAACCATCCAAAACATCCATCAAGAACAGATTAATCACTAATTTTTCCTCGAGAGGGAGAGAAAAAAAAAACTTTATTGACTAGTCGACCATCGTCTTCCAGCCGCATTTTTTCTTGTCGGCCATTCAAATACCAAGAAAACCTTGTCAACATTTGAAAATGAATCTAACGTTTGACAGTCCAAGGTGTCGAACTTCAACCAACAATGGCTAAAAAAAAACCAAATTGAAAAATTTTCAACATAGCCTCTGAAATTAACAGTTTATGAACCTATAATATGTAACATTTCTTCAGTGAATTTTTTTTCTTGTCCAATATCGAGAAATTTGGAAAGCCAAAGGTATGTTCTACACCATGTGTAGTTGTGATGCATTCATCAGGAGGTGAAAGATAGAAAGCGCTCTCATATTTCAAGTACACAAAACTGAATACATTTTGGTCATTGAAAACACATTTGACAAAGAGATGGCGCTGTGAAGGTACTGTCATTACAGAAAACTTTTCAGTAACAGTTTTCTGTTTTATGATTCCCTGAATATTTCCTTCATGCAATCACTGCTGCCTGCATACAGCAACTCAAATGAACGAACAGTTTTCGATTGATTTGCAGTAAAATGTTCATCTGAAATCTTAATATGTTTCTGCAAATGACCCTGAAATTAATATTTAAACCAGTCTTAATAACACATTTGAAACCGAAGATGGCGCTCACATCTCTTCAGTCGCTTAGCTTCTCATCTTTCTTCACTTTAATCTCTTTATGGTTGTATTCTGCTTTTCATCTGTAAGTTACAAATCTGTAGCGTACGATCGATATGTCTGTGTCCGGTTGACAGATTCGTAAATAATGCAATTCTGGAAATGTTCCTGTAACTATCTTCTTTACAGTGTTAGTTTTGAACTACTTATCGTCAATAGATACGGATTCCTGTAAGCTACAGATCACTAAAAACGTCCAGAAATGCATAATTCTCCAGTAAGCTTATGAAAAGTTACAGATTGGCTTACAGGTGAAAGCAGAATACCACCGTTAATTGCCGATCGTTAAGATCGCACGGTAAAGCCAATATATTTGTGGATGCACCATCGGCTCGTGTCGATCAAAAATTGCTCAACTGTCGGTCTCCATCAAAGGAAACCGATGGAAACGTTTCTTTAGTATGTGCCGACCGCTGGCCTCGAGGGGCATCAATTGCAATTCAGACTGGGTTCAGACGTGTTAACGATGGAATGGACAGACGAAAAAGTGAACATTGTGTAACTGAATGAGTTAAACGAATGCTTTCTCTCCTAGAAATATTGCCTTGTTTGTCTTGCTACAATTGCCACAAGGGATTTCATAAACTACTTCTGAAGGAAGTACTCATTAGTTTTGAGGATATTATGTTAAGATTCAACCTGTTGAAATAATTTATCAAATAAATCTGGTATGAATAGGAATCTGAAGAATTTTCCGTTTTGGATTATTATATTAGACTCCAAGGGCACGATTTTGTGCTTTTATGGGTAGAAAGACTTGGGAGGATATTTTATTTTAGTCTTCTGATATTTTCAACAACATACATTTTTATGCGATGTGATGAAATCATAGAGTGTGAAATATACACTGTACATAATATGGGGGTTACTAGTTGAACTAACGGGCGTTAAAAAAAATCATCGTCAATTTGGCTACATATTTTTGAAAGATTGATATACTGGTCAAAATTAAACGATACGTTTAGGCTTCCTTGTATAAGAAGTCAATTTAATAAGTGCTTGAATTGAAATTGTCATCTAGTTGACAAAGAGAGTTCTCTTGCAAAAAAGTCAGTGCATGACGGATTGTCAGTTTTCAGATTGAATACAGTTTAGAAAAATTATTGCTTCGAGATTTCATAAGTGATTCATGAATTGCATTCCGAAATTTTCACGACGAAATACCTTCTTCGCAGCATTCCGAATCAATAGCTCATTCCGGCAAGCTACCGGTAGGATAGTTTCTATACTCCATTCACATTTATTTTAGCAATCGGTTGGCCATGAAATAATTTTCTCAAGTTTATGTAACTAGAACGGAGTATGGTTGGCACTCATGAAATGTCGTTAATGTCATAACGCCGTTACCACAACTTATTTTAATTTTCATTACGAAAATGCCGAAAGTGATTGAAAAAAGGGACAGGGTTTCAGGAAGTGCTATTTAGAATGCAGGTCCGCTCACTCAAATAGTTATACCACGATATTCTAAAATCCACAATATGTCAGACGGTAGCGAACATATTCAATGTAAGAGAATTTATATAATGTTTCATCTGAATCTAAAACGACTTATATTTCAGCTGAATATTTCCACAATCAGAAAGATTGTGAATGAAGAGGATTACAAAGAATTTCCTTCTACTGGGAAACCCAAAAAGTTGTGGCATTTGAACGAATGCGAAAAGTAACTACAGGATTTTCGATGAATGTCATCCTAGAATGAAGGGGATGACAAAGAATTTACTTCTATTGGGAGACCCAAAAAAGTGGTGGCATGGTGGCATTTGAGAATTCTATGTTTGAGTGAATTAATGCGAAAAGTTTTCTACGGGATTTTCGATGAATGTCATCGTAGAATAAATTTCCGATAATTGATTTTTCTATTTTTCATTTGACTTGTCCTATAGGGGAGACTAGGGAGCATTGATACATGGGGAGGCTTGATACAGGCTTATATCCGCGATCTATAGCCGTTTTCAAAAGTATTATACTAGTGAACACTATTCTTTGGCAGAGGGCATTGCGTGACGTTAATATGTAAGGCTAACAGTAGTTTGTTTGTGAAATATTCAACGAAGAGTGTTTCGAGGTGAGAAATTGTAAGTTTTTACTCAAGTTACCTAAGGGTTTTATGATCATGCATTAATTCTTCGGCATAAACAAACATTTCACTGATAAATATGCATAAAACTACTCAATTTACAGTTTTATTCGCTTTTCAAAATATATGGGTATAAGATGAAAACATAAATCACTTTAAAAATTGCTTTCAGGGAGGTTTGAGACATTTGTCGTGGAGAGGCCTGATACATGTATAATCTTCAAAAAATATTCCGTAGCTAGTTGGATAGGCCTACATGAAGGCGTCTTCACCATCCAACATATCAAAGGGATTTTTAAAAATCGTACAATCCCCATGTATTTAACGAGGCCGACTTTTCTTGTGTGGAAGTGACTAACTGACAATTTCCTGATTTTTCTACACCTATAGGACCAAAGCAACCCAGTATCATTGCTGACCTACCTACTGAGCTGAATAATCCTCTCGATTACTCTCCCAGTATATCGTATCAATCCTCCCATATGTGGGGAGGCTTGAGACAGTTTGCATGTTTTTGTGTTCAACGTTCTGTACAGAATAAGATGTTTATGTTTTGCGACTTCTATATTTATTTTGTTGAACGATTAATTGAAGAATTATATAATATAAGAAAAGTCCTGCTTCTCCATATAATTCAGTTTCCAGAATAAAAATTCCAAAAAACGTATCAACCCTCCCCAGTCTCCCCTACATTGTAAATTGTAAATGTCTTAAGATACCAATAAATACCTAATTATTATTATTATATCAATGTATTAAGATGGACAGCCATAAGAACACGCCAGTTGTCTTGTGAATTATTTATTCATGTGAAATTTTTGTTCGAAGGTGAAGTTCACCTTGACTTAAAACTTCCTTTAATTCCTTTTACTTATATTGATGCAAGATGATTTTTGTTGTAGAATTTAACATTTTCGTAATTATCTGTTAATTCCTTCGGGAGATACCCATTCCCAACCTCTGCATCATATGCATTTCATCTTCGGGTTAATATTTTCGAAATCTATAACTGATGTAACGTTTTCAAACTTTAGCCAAAGAAGATAACGAACATTAACTCTCCTCATGCTAGTGCATATTATGATATATTGATCTCTCGCATTTTCCATGCAAAAAACTTGAGTTGGTATGCCTTCAATCAGTTTGTATAAAATTCAATTATGTTCGTCACATATTTTCCGAAGAGATTCGACATTGTGACAAACTACGTAACAACAGAAATTTTCACGTAGAATAGGCAACATAGAGTTGATTTAAAACCCAAAAATGTTTTGACAAGCTTCATAACCCCACATTTTCGTATACAGAGTGAAATGTGTCAAATTTCCATGTCCAACCGAGTGCTAAAATAAAAGTGAATGGAGTATAGTATATAGTGAGAAGGGGTTACAGTTCACTGTGACCTTAAAGTATATTGTGCCCCTTAACAGAGCTGTTCTCTTCGCGCCCTTTACAGCTCGCCTTCCAGTTCCAGAAATCTGCTGAAATACAATATCTGGGACGGCTTCAACGAGGATAATTCCCCACTCCTACAAGTTTCCCGCCCAAAGTACTCTTTCCTTTGGCTTGCAATGGCATAGCATTCCATAACCAGGTGATTAGGAGTTTCTTCCCCGTTCCACAGAATCTACAACCGTCAATTTCCGACAAACCCATTCTCAACAGATCCTTCTTTAGGAGACAAAGTCCTGTGAGAAAGCCAGTAAGTAGGTGTAGCTGGTTCTAACTGAGATCCAGATATTTTTTGGATCTCGCAGTTCTAAAGTTCCGAAGGAACTTTTTGGAGGGATTCGTCCCTGGGAGATTCCGCCAGAGTTTTGCCCTTTCTCCTTCTCCATAAACTCCTTCTTGTAGGTGCATTTTCCTATACCACAGAAGGGTTTGTTCTTCTCTGGCCAGTGTATTGGCCTTCTCGTTTCCTACGATTCCCGAATGATCGGACAAAAAACGGAGTCAACGGTTTAATGAATAATACATGACGCTAACTACTTTTTTTGATAGTGGGAGGCATTTTTTTAATGGGTGTACAGATCTAATTATCATTAACGCAACCATAACAGCGGTAAGATATCGTGGTTTGATCGTAAACCTATTATTTTTCCCTTTGTGGTACCCATCCATGTTAATGGTAACGGTAATGCTCTATCTTTAGTTGCCAATGGATTGGCTCGCTAACTCTCCAGACAAAATTGTATTGAACATGTCTCGTTTGCAATGTCATAAAAATCACACCGCTTGCTTGTCCTATCGCAGATATAAACCAGCTCGCCAATGTTTTGACCGACATTTATCAAAACATCCTTCAAACTTTTCATTGACACAATGCCGAGTAGAGTAAAAGCACAACAAGCAGCTAGAGCCGCATCGATATCGAACCTTCATTTCAAAGTTTTTGTTACAGAAGGACCTTCAACCTGCAGACCCCACAAGGATTTTTTTCTCATTTCTCTATTTTGTCGCTCAAAAGCAGTCCTGCTTGCTGTTGCCATTTCAGCGGGTTAACCATTAATTATGTAGAGACCCAACTTAATACATCAGTATATAGATATACAAATCAGTATTTTATTCCTCTTTATATATTTTTACATGTAAGCAAATTATGAATTCCAATTTTTGAGCAGTACCTATATCTCGCATTTGTCGAGGTTTTGAGAGTTATTGTTCAATTCATTGACAAAGTTCATTGTATTCATGCATTACGACCATATGTAACTGTCGCCCCAAATGGTCTTATTACCAACATACATAGACGGCATAGACGCAACTAATTAACCTCCAATAATTTCACTACCAATGGTCATACAGAAATTGTTTTTGATGTATAGCCGAAATCCATCGTTTTGATTGCAATCAGAGTAATTTTGATAAAGATTCTAGTTCGAAGCATCAAAACCCTGCACTTCACACATTTCCTTTTATCTAATGAAAGATAATATCAACATATGACCTACGGACTTCTCAGTGAAAAATAAATCAAAAAAGATTTCTGTGCATAATGCCTTCAATTCCCCCACTATAAGTTTTGAATTCACGTCCCATATCCTCATATGGCTGTAACTTCCTCTCCCTTTAAAAAATATACTAGGAGAAATGGACACACAAAAATAGAAATGAGCGTTAAGATTATGTAAAACGTTTCTCAGTTTATATGGGGTATTTTTATGAGTTCGAAAACTTCAAATGTTAAGCTGATTTATTTTTGGGAACAAAAGTTGAGAACATTTCGGCATCTCCTTCAACATTTCGCGCTACAGCAGCAATATTCTCTTCGGTTACTTTGTCTTGATGATTTTGAATCGAGAAGAGTAGAATAAGTGTATAAACGATCAATAACTGCTTGCTCACTAGGCCGATTATGTTGACCGTAAGATGGATAAGTGCTGAATGAACTTTGCGAACAGATTAATTTTTTTCGAAGTAAATTTCCACAATTTGGAAGCGTTTTTTCGCGTTAAACGATTCATGATGACTTGTCAGACCTTACAGAACAGAAAAGTCAACACAGTTTGGAATTCTCAACAGTTAAACCGTAGACAACGAGGATCGAAACTTCTCATGTAGCTACAAAAACACCCTTTACTTCAGCACCATGACACAATCGACCAATCAGAAACACATCCATGAAAATGTAGTGTTTTCAAAATAATTAGATTTTCGAACAATTTTTTTCAATCACAGGGGCAGTTTGTCATTAAGGATTGCGAATTTAGCTGATATCCATACTAAATTATTGTATTATTACCCCTAATTGAAATTATTCTAAGTAGTTATATTCTTCTTCTGTTTTTGCTTGAACCTCAGCAACAGGCATTATAGATACACTTATTTATAATTCATCAATGAAGGTGAAATTAGTATTAAAAACATAAGATTCAATATTGAAAGTTTCCCAACATCCCAACATTTGAAAATGGAGGACATTGATCAACAAAATTGATTCCGCCTAGATAGGCCAGACCCACAAACATTACTAACCAAACTGACGATTTTGTTTTCTGATCGCGAATCATGTAAATAATTAAGAGGGGTCTATATACACCGTTATAGTGGTTAGTTCAAAAAGAGGAAATGAATATATTACGTCAGAAACCACTAATTTATATGGGGGTTTCATTATAATTCAATTCAATCAGTTCGTCACCTCGGAAAGTCAGATTTTTTTTATTCGTCAAACGGAATTTTTTTTTTCATTGAAGAACAAATATTCATTTATGTTGTTAACTTTCCGAAGTGCAATTATCTCTTCTATGAATTTACACATGAAAAAATTTCTGGAAAAGTCTCGCCATTGGCCACAATTCGTATCCTGGTGAAATTGAAAAAAGACGTTCATTAAGTGCTGCCATCTTTTCGCCGAAAGTATAAACTATTGTAATATTTGTAACTTCTACTTATCGTTCAAGTGTTCTGGCAACACCCCACATTCTGGCAGTCTTTCTCCCTTATGCCATATACGGATGGCGAGAAAGTCCCGTGGTATAAACTCCTCTTAACTGAGGAAACTGGTTTATTGGCAACGTAATATGAAAATATCGAATATTGAAACTGGCTGATAACAGCTGATTATGGTATCAATATCAACACTAGGACATTTAGTCAACTCGAATTAGTATAAATGCTATCAGATCAATGTCTAATGAATATATGAACGATTTGCGACTACTGATATTATGATATTCGAGAAATAAATCGCAGAAAATCTTTATCTTCAGTGAATAGTGAATAATAAGTTGTATCTTTTTTTTAAAATAGCTCAAATTCTAATCAATAAATAGTGTTGCTCATAACTTTGAAGAAACTTTCGTTTTCAATATTTTTTTTTTTCATAGCCATCTCGCATACCTACCGATGTTCGAAAACTGAAACCTGTGAGTGAAACTAATTAAAACATCAAATCTCCCTCATATTATGACTCCGTTCATGATCGCATCCCTGAATAAGACAACTAAAGACAGTTTGTTGAACAAGCTGCCTAGCTGCGAAACATCAATTACAGTAGCAAACTTGCGTTTTACCAAGAAATTAATATTCATACGAAATGCATTAGGAGAAGTAGAACATTCTGATAAATACACATCCATTTGAGAGTTTCTGGAATATATGAGTCTCATTTCATTCTATCCTCAACAGAATAGATTAGTGGTAATTTAGGATGATCCAGACAAAGAGGCAGTTTCCATATCTATGTATATGTAGTTGGTATTATCCATAGTTTACACGAGTTCAGTTCTCGCCTTTGAGCGGCTGTCATGGATACTGAACCAATGACAAGTGAGCTCACTAGGGATGGTAAATAATACATCGATGTTTCGAAAACATCGGCTTGTGGAGACCATAACGCAGTAGTATTGTTGAGGTACGGTATGATGTGCTTCCATCAAAGATGATGCATCAGTTCAGCAACAAACTGAAATAAAAGCTGCGGTATTGATTAGATTTTCTTTGAAGACACCTAATGTACGCTATCGCTATTGTGAAAATGACGTGCTTTTGGATGTAGGTACTTATGTTTCATCACGAAACTGTATGAAGCGATCATCAGATTCCAACTGTAACACACATATGAAATAGCAAATGTTGAGTTTGGCGCTCCTTTCGCTAAAAATGGGGACATTCCATTGGAAGATAAAGTGCGCCACCTATAGCCAGGTATGCAGATGGACTTCCTAGATCTCACAAGCCGTCTGTAGATCTCTTTCAAATGATTATAAGCACCACGACCTGTGAATATGCAGTCAAATACAATATCTGAGAATGTGAAATAATTTTCTTTGCCGTCGAAATATTCAAAACTAGGCCTATCCTTTTTCCTTAGTAGCGGTAGTTTTTCCTCTTCCAACTTCCATGGTGTGTAAATAAAGGGCTGGCGAAGAAAAATACGCAAATCTAAAAAAATTCTACCAACACGACACACCGGTGCCTGGAAACTAGGTATAGCCTAAGATCAGAATCTTTCAATATTATATCTCTCGAAAATTGGAAATAGGAGCAAAATTATGAGCAACAGCAATGAACTTTTACAACAAAAGCCTAGAAGTCTCTACTCGAATATATTCCAACCTATGTTTTGAAATGCGCCTCAAAATTCTCTACTTCAGAAAATGATGCTGTTGTGCGGTGATTTCTTGTTTTAATTTTTTTCTTTAAAGTATGAGTCCGAACAGATAGTTTAAAAGGTTCTTGTCAATCTGATACTAATTCTTCTTCTCATTTTTTGGTTTTTGAAGAAAAAGTTTAAAATTTTCAACGCCAAAATAGGTACCCAATTTGTTCCGCTGAAGTGAGTTCTATAACAATTTTAATTTCTGAGTTATCCAAGATTTTCTTTGTTTCGCACACCTCGCCATCTATGAAGACCATAGTGTTGGAGTTAATACCCAAAGTATGGCATAATGCTGTTGAAAAAGCTATCCAACGATGCAGACCTTTGTTTGTTGGAAATGGCATTTTTACTTTGTGTTGTATTTTTATCCTGAAAACCCTTTTGTATGTGAAGGAGAACGAAAAAAATATCATTCAATTATCCAGCTTTCATGATTACAACACCAGAATTGGGGGAAAATTATATATCCCCCAGCACAAAACCGCTAAGTTCGAGATGTCCCCTACTTATAAATGTATCAAACTTTGCAATCATCTACCATTAGGAATAAGATCTCTCAATTATAATAAATTCAAGAAGAATGTTAAAAGCTTGTTATTTAGTAGATGTTATTACACTGTCAAAGAATACTATGATGATTGTAACACTGATTGTTGAGACCAATCTAAAAACTCTGAACACTTATAAAATGTTCTATGAATGTTTTCTGTCAAATGTAATATGAGACATATAAGTCTATGGTCGATAACAGAAAAAATATGGATGCATGTACTGCGATGTGTCTGTCGTTGAAATAAAGTTTTTAAAATATAAAGTGTTTGTTTGAAGCATCGGTGAATTAAATCATCAAACATCACAGCCTTAATAGCTCTGATTCTACTGCAAACCAAAGTTTTATCACTTATTAACTGCACTATTGTTTACTTTTCTAATTTGACTTGTCCTATACATATATGTACATGTCCTAAAGGATGAATAAATTATCGACTTTAGCCTTGCGGCTTTCACACTCCTCTCCAGAGGAAAATTCACTTATCCCAGATATCTCAGATATCACAAGGATTAAGCTCTGTTGGAGCCCTTTCCAGGTTTTCGGGCTCGTGGTGGTGGTCGGGTTCGGGTCGCTCCTCGGTTTCCTGCTGTAGGTTGGATTTCTGCTCCCCCCGCATTTCTTGTCGGAGCAGACGGTGTTCCTCTGAATTTCCTATGTACTTGCGTACAGTTCCCAGCAGTACCGCCTTCTGCATGACTCTATAGATATTTTCGTCCAGCTGAAGTTTCCTCAAGTTCTCCAGTAGTTTATTCGGTATCAGGCCTGTAGATGATATGACAATAGGGATGGTCTTGACATCTTTCAGCTTCCACTGTCTCCTGGTTTGCTCCTCGAGATCTCTGTACTTTGAAATTTTTTCAGTGTGCCTATCTAGAAGATTGTTATTATTTGGAATCGCCACATCGATGAATAGTGCTCTGTCCTCATCCTTATTGAGCAATATGAGGTCTGGTCTATTGTGGATTATTTTTCGGTCTGTGAGAACCGTGCGATCCCAGTATAGCCTGTGATGTTCATTTTCCAATACAGCATCCGGATGGTAATTGTAATAAGGAACCTTTTTCGAACTTAGAAGTTGTTGTTTTAGTGCCAATTCTTGGTGAAGAATCTTGGCAACGGCATCATGTCTATTTTTGTAATCCGTGCCCGCGAACTTCTGACTTCCCCCAGTGATGTGCTGGATAGTTTCATGTGCCGCACAGCCATAACGACAGCTATTATCCGTCACGAGGCATCCTTGGCGATATATTTCATGTAATTCCTTGTTGGAATCACCTGATCCTGGATGGCGAGCATGAAGCCCTCTGTCTCAGGAAACAACTTTCCGGAAGTCAACCAGTAGTTCGACGCAGATATGTCGACGTAATCATGGTTGACCTCGTTCTGGTGCCTCCCATGCAAAGGTTTGCCAATCAGTTTCTGCATTTTACTTTCTGCAGAGTGTTCGACGGTTTCCAAGTGGTCCTGCTGTAGCTTTAACGGTGTAGAAGTATCAGCAACACAAACTACTTGATGGAGTTCTGATGAAGTAGCCTTGCTCAGAAAATATTTTCGAAGTCCTTCAATTTCCTGGGTCATACGGTTGGACAAATCAACAATTCCTCTACCCCCAAGATGCCGTGGCAGCTCGGTCCGTTCTATTGAGCTTTTGGGGTGATGTTTATTGTGTTTAGTCAGCATCGTCCTTATTTTTCTCTGTAACGCTGCTAAATCGGTGGTGGTCCAAGAGATGATACCGAATGAGTAGCTCAGCGCCGAGCAAGCGTAGGTATTGATAGCTTTTATCAGATTCTTGCTGTTAAGGCCAGTTCTCATTATCCTTCTTAATCTTCGGGTGAATTCCTCCGTTAGTTCTTTCTTCATCTGGCTCTGATTGATTTTTCTTGCCTGTTTTATGCCCAGATACTTGTATGTGTCTCCTTCCTTTAATTGAATTCATTATTATTATTATTAAAGATTTACTGGATGTGCCGTTTGAAAGAAGAAAGTAGTAGGCTGTTTCAGGTATAACCGGACATTGCAGAGGTTCGAAATATTTCAGGGGGACAGTTCATTGTCGAAAATCCCAACATGCAATTTTTCAGCACAAAATTATGATAAGACTCCACAAGCATCTAATAGACCATCGCACATTATAGTGAATCAACCTGTAAAACGTATAAGCCCTTAGAATATGACATTTTGTACTGACTCAGCCTGTATATAAAGATAATACCGTCTTCTCAATTCTAAGGAAATATAATTATTATTATCCAAATCTGATTTTGAGATAAGTGCTTACGGATGTATGAAAGAAATTCATTTTGTGGAAACCGAATTCCCTTCTTTCAATATTGAAATCTGTAGAATCGATAGGAAAATTGGCGCATTTGGATATCTTCAGATGGCCACCTGTGAATTTATCAAAACGCTTGTCGGCTTTCTCTCTATTGAATAAAAACAGCCGCAATCTTGACATATTTGATTTACGGCAAAATTGCGCTTGCTTTCAAGAAGCCGCTCCCAACAGTATCAAAGGAAGCTTGGTACACATTGGTTTTCATAGATAGGCGAGGTGTGTGAAACACAGAAAATCGTGAATAACTCGAAACTTACTAATGATATGGCACTCACTACATCGGAATAAATTGGGTACTAATTAATGGCGTAAAAATAGGATAAAAACTAACTTTTTCGTCCTCTTGACTCTGCGTCAACAAAAGTGAATTACTCGAAAACTAAAAATGATAGGTATTGAATTTGTTTCAACAGAACAAATGGGAACAAATTCGGTAGGTATTAAATATTGTCATTGAAAGTCTTATTGGGGCTAAAAGTTATGAATACGAATTAATAAAAATCAAATCAGGATATTGAGATTATTTGAACACAACAAATTTGAACAAATTGGGTACTAATTATTGGCATTATAGTTAATTGAAGAATGATTGATATCTCTGGTGGCTATGAAAAATCGACCATCATTTTTCAGCAACTCCATCCTTCAGATTCAGGCGTAGGTATTGAATGATACTTCAAACTTCAGTATATAAATATCAATACAAAATTCTTATAAAATGTCATAGTGGTCCAACCTCACAACATAAATACAAGGAATGGTCATTGCGCAGTGCAACAAATGCAAATAGGTACATCCAGAGCCAAACTTTCTTCTCTCTAATGCTTCGTTGAAATGGGATCGGGATGTGGGATTCGAAACTACAGTAAAATTTCTCTAACTCTCTCAACTGTGTAAATTGGAGATCAAACAAATGTTTTATTATGTTGAATTAAGGCTAGCAGGCCGGGAGATACAGCTTTCGGGTTGATTTGTCTTAAAAAGCCGTAATAAAATGAATTTCATGAATACTGAAACCAAAAACACACATCGCTATCGATAAGTTGATTCGGTACTACGCATCCCTGGCTGTTAACTGTGAACCTCAGTTTTGTCAGCTGTGTCAAAATGACGACTGACGTAGATTAGTTTACGGTTGCGTTTGATAAACGTCAAAAATCTCGAATTTCAGAAGCAATTTTTTCTAATTTCTGATTCTGATCATTCTCCAAGGTCGAGAATATATGCTGGCCCGCTCTGAATATTTGTCTGTTTGCCATTTTTAACAGTTCTCTCACAGATAGCGATTACCCAATCCCCTAAATCACCTCATGTTTCCTTCTTACCTCTCCCACTCGTTGCTCTCGAAATAAGTATATACCGAAGACTCTCTCTATACCTTTTCAAGTTCAAATTGGCGCTAATCAAAATCAAAATGGCATTTGTCAAAATCAAATTGACAATATCAATTTCAAACTGGCAGTAGTCAGAAGCAAATTGGCATTAATCAAGTTCAAATTAGCATTTATCAATTTCAAATTGGCATTTATCAATTTCAAATTGGCATTTATCAATTTCAAATTGGCATTTCTCAATTTCAAACTGATATTAAAATTCAAAAATTATGAGTTTTTCTGATGGCAACATCTCGAAAAGTCACAACTTTCTACTAAGTATGTTTCGGTGTCTCTTAAATCTTTGCAAACTCTGCGAAATGAGATAGTTAATAGGTATCCAAAGAACAGCGAACAGTTATAAACGTTGATTCTGAAACACAATGGGAGTCTGAAATCGTCTCTTCTTATGATAACTTTATTCCAATGAAGAATTCAAATTAAGAATTGCCAATTTGTTTTGTTTATTGTCAATTTGTAATTGATAAATGCCAATTTAAAATTGATTAATACCAATTTGCTTCTGATAAATGCCAGTGTGAAATTGATATTGTCAATTTGATTTCGACTAATGTCATTTTTATTTTGATTAGCGCCAATTTGAACTAGAAAAGGTATAGATGGTATTGTATAAGGAAACTTCATATATACTTTCATATTCAGAAAAAGTGAAAACAAAACACTGTTTAGTTATATCATCGTTGAAAACATATGCTGTAAAGGTCATTTTTCATCAGGAATAAATGGCGAAGATGGTGGTTACATCCATTTGTATATTGAATCATTTTGGGAGAGTCAAACGACCGCTTCAAAAGAAGCAATATGTTGAAACGAATTCACATTCTTAAAAATGATTATTATGGGTTTTCCTGGCATCACGGACTTTCTCATAGAACATTTTCGAGCTCTACAAAATGTTTACAAAGATTATAGAAGGGAAAGATAGGAAATATTCTCATATCTATAGTACTACTATAAAACCGACTCTATTTTGGCCAGTGAAAACACATTTGACAATGAGATGGCGCTGAAAACGTACATACTGTCAATAAAGAAAAACTATTCAAACAGTTTTCTGTTTTATAATTGAGGGGCGCGAAGTTTGAATTCTATTCCCTATATTGAATATCAATATCGATTTTGTTGATACCAGAAAACAAACATCCTGAGCGGTTTTGTTTTGTGACCAGGATGTTATTTTTCATCTGAACATTGTTTGGAATCAATTGATATCAATGAAATACGCTGTCGGATGAGCTATATTTTTATTTGCAATCTATAAAGAATTCACAAAAATGTATTTGAAATATAGATAACGAATAGAGTTTCGACTGGGACACAAGTGTACCTATATGGTGAGAAGAGAAATTAATATGAAGCTGTAATATTCAATATACCATCAAAACATACACATTTCAGTTACTTTAATATCATTTACAGAATTTTGAAAACCATACAGGGGTATACAAGACCTGTATGTTAGCCTGTTAGCCAGTCAGTATAGTTTTTTGATGCTTTTTTCATTATTTATTTATTATATGGTCCCTTCATGACACAATATACAAATTGATTAATGAATGAAAAATACACTCATAGGAGGTTTCATAAAACTTTGACTTTTCAAACAACAGTTTGACAGCCTTCTTGGTTAGCTTTTTCATTTCCATATATGCCAATATGTGAAGGGACCCATACGAAATGAACGTGTTCGTCGTGTTTGCCAACAACTTTAACTCCTCTGTTGATGTCATCGACGATGATTCAATTTCTAAAGATGATTTCAAAACATATCTACTACATTAAATTTAATCAATCTGGGAAAGTGAATGGAAACAGGGCCACAGGCAGTTAGTAAAAATTAAACCTGACTTGAGAAGATGGAAGGAAACCAATAGCCGAAGTGACCAAATACTATTTGGTCATACGAATTGGTCATACCCGTTTAACCCACAGCCACTTTCTCACTAAAACGGAGAAACCAAAATGCCCTGACTGCAACTCCAACCGCACAATCCCACATATTTTTGAAGAATGCCCTCTGCAACTGAACACTCGACACCGCTACAAGATGACGTCAATTGAAGAGAGTCTAGGTTTAAAATGTGATATGAGTGCGGTGAAAAGGTATATTGGTGTACTAACAAAATTGTGACAAGTGATAGAAAATACATGGTCACAATGTTGAATATTGATCAATATTAATCAGAATTGTAACCAGTAATGTGGTCTCTAATAACCCAAGAGGTTGATGAGACCTAAAGCTTGTAAATAAATAAGAAAAAACTTTGACAGCCACTCGATTCCCTAATCGAAATCAATAAAATCCCTGCATTTCTGAACAAATTAAAGGGGTAACAATTGAGAATCATTGAACGGACCTATAAAGGTCAAGGTCATAATTTTCCCTGAATGGGCCCTTCATGCAAGGGATGCTTTCTGTATACAATAGTTTACGTGAATGAACAGTTCTCAATTGACTTGCAGTAAAATGTTCATTGTACATGGTGTAGACAGTAGATGTTTGCTGACAACATTGTCTTAACGGAGTACTGAAAATAAAAATCAGTGAATGACTGTGTCACAAGTTACGACTTTTAAAAATGACCTTTCCATATTTAGAAAAATTCATTTTAATATTTCATTTTGTGGTTGTCACCAAGAAATTAGACAAAAAAATGCAATAATCAGCCACTAGAACGAGCTAGATAAACAAAAAGCGGCAAGAGAATCAAAACATTCAAAACCTCTTTGATCAAAATGGCCATCTGAAATCTTACGAAATTTTATATGTTTCTGCAAATGGCACTCAAATTGATATTTTAACTAGGTCGTGCATCTTAAAAACACTCTTGACACACCGATGGCGCTCCCATCACTTTAGTCTATTCGTTTCCCATTTTTCTACTCTATAATCTTCGAATTTTAGTTAACCATTTTCCTCTATCTCTAGCGTTGGCCTTAAAAGCCAGAAAAGAACAGACTCATACCAACATTTTCAATAATTATCGTCATATTACAAACTAAACCTTGACAAATGATACACCTAAACCTTCCTCTTTAATCATTCCATATAGGGGTGTAAACCACACGGAAATCCGTTTAGTAGCGTTTGAGATTATCGCGATCCGTAAAGATGTTCCAGAAGAATGTCCCAATATGACTGAAAAGATAACCCAATAAAGTTGAAAACTAGACTAGATACTCAAGTCTTAAGGGACCGTGTAATGTGATCTTCATCGGGAGAATTGTTTCTGTGATACAACATATTTTTCAAAACTTTTTTATTTTCTTGCATACGATCAAAACGAAATACTGCTGAGGTCTTCGTATACTGCAAAACTTCTTATCGAATTTAAACTCAATTGTATAATTTTTTTTTCTCTAGAAAAAAAAAATCTTGAAAATGTCTATAACTTCGAACTATCGAGTCTAATATGCTCCTGAACTTACCCTGAAAGAGTTTCTCCAGAAACCATAGTCCGTAAACACGGACTATGAAAATTGAATTTGACTAACCAAAATTTTTGGTTCATGGTTCGATGTGGGCATATATGATGACGCTCTCGTTCAGGAACAAGCTCGCGAAAATGAACTTCAGACAAAATTATTTCCTGAAAAATTGCATACCATTCAATTTCCCATTTTATTCCCTTTTATTTTCACATCAATGTGAAGCATAAATAAATATATCGAGATAAAATCTGGCCTACGCATTTGGGTAGATGTATGATAAATCGATTAGTCTTAGTAACAGCTGAAACCAGCTTCAACGAACAAACTTATCCCAGAAATTTAACGGAGGGAGAGATCTTGTCAGTAAATCTTGTGAATATATGAGAAGGAATATAAAATCTTGTAGATATGATGTTCGGGCGAATGTAAAATTTTTACGTGAACGAAGTCGTATGTTAAAGGTGATGTTTTCACGAACTTTTCAGTCTATATTGTGGCTTATTAGACGAATTCAAATTTATGACGTTGCTTTCAGAATCACCGTATATAACTTTGCCTAAAACTTCATATATTCCATAGAATTATTTGCTATAAAGATTTATTGATCCTTTCATCTACGTAATAATTTTTGGGAATGGGCTATTAAATATTTCACCTGCTGTGTTCTTTAGGGGTGTATTCGAGTACAAAATTGTTGTGATCTTGAAAGTGAAATGAGATTTATGAGCTCGAAGATACCGCAGGCTAATACATCGATTATTTATGTATATCTGAAACTTTTCCCCTTCTTTTCGTTCGATAAGAAGAATTAGCATTTAGTAGGGCTCTCACGAAAGACCGTTTATGTATTGATTTGTAGCTTCCAGTTAAAAATTGTTTTCGGATATTTCCCATCCCGAAGGTCCTAGGAGTAGATCGAAACGAAATTGTATGTATTTCTTTGCATTTTTTTCGAAAGCTCTCAAGGACCGCCAACTTTTCATTTTCATGATCATCAATATCAATATCCTATTCACCTATATATGTTAGTGAGTCAAGGTATTACAGGGTATTTCATACACATTGCGAACAAATTCAGGATATTGTTTTCTGAGTTATCTGAAGTCAGCAAGGTTCTTTAGACCTTCGTCCAGAATGGTTCATTTCTAAGATACAGGGCATTGAATATATTTCAATTAAATGACGAATTTCTGATATTTTGCAAACGGCTTGAGATATTTGAACGAAATTTGATAAAAATGGATGATAACTCACTGAGGTGACTATTTCACGTTGAAGACCTCGGCTTCAGCAACTACAGTGTCGTGCGTACTGTCAAGGAGTTTCACATTTTTTAAGAAAAAAATAGTACGCCTGTGTCTTTTTTCAAAATTATATTGATTTCTACAATTCTTTTTCTATGGACGCGTTAAGGAACATTTGTCAACCTTGTAAATAAGAAAAAACACTCTTTCAATTCAAACGTATTTTCTTTAATTATATTTGTGCCTTTCGGTTGCTTTCATCATATTATAATCCTGTAAAAGTCCCCGGCTCTAATATCCAAGTGATATAAAAGAAAATTCATAATGAATTTTCAAGATGAGTTTTGACATTATTCAGGCGTTTTTTTGTGTTTCGTGCATTATATCTATGGTTTCATCCATAGACTAATAATTTATTTACGAGGATATATTGAAAAATTCTCAGCCTATGTATTATAAACCAAACAAATTTCAATGTCAACATATTTTATTACTCAACATATTCTCCTCTTAATTGGACACATTTATTACAGCGAACCTACAACGTCTCTAGACCTTTCAAAAAAATGTTTCTTCTTTCTCTGCAAGCCAGACCTCCTACATCGTTTTCAAATCGAACGCGATGTTTCTACCCTTGCACGCTTTTGGTCAACATTCGAACATTTGGGGATCCATTTTGCAGCAATTTTTCTCATGTCCAAATTGACGTGAACTATATGATGAACGCGTTCGTATGAAATACTCAGTGCTTCAGATATCCGTTTTAGCCTAATTCGACGGTCTGATAAAATCATGTCATGAACTACATTGGCCTTTCCGATCGGTCAACATCTTCAATGGAAAATGTACCTCTTTTGAAGCTTGCACTCCAATTTTTCACGGTCGCATATGAAGGACATTGATCACCAAAGGTATTAAGCATATCCTTCGTAAATCTGCTTACCTCTTAACCCTTTTAAATACAGGTACTTGATGATGGCTCGATACTCCAATTTTTCGATTTTCACAATTTCGGTGGACATCTTCTTTCTTTTAATTTATTGCGTAACTCTGCTTTACTTTTTTGACCTCAAACTTCACACTGACACTTCTAATGAGTTATTGTTCTTTGCTATGGTAACGCAATATTTTTTTTATGCATGGAACTGGTCTAGGCTAACTAGATATCAATACCTCCTCGTATTATTAGGCTATGGTTTCATCACTGAAAGCCTTAAATACTAAGTGTTCTGTGATGAAACCATAGTCTAATAATGAGCAAATTGTTAGTCAAGGGATGAAACCATGAATATAATGCACGAAACACGAAAAAAAAAACGCCTGAATAATGTCAAAAATCACCTTGGAAATTCAATATGAATTTTCTTTCATATCATCCAAGGATTGTAAAATTATGAAACCAACCGAAAGGCAGAAATATCATTTAAAAAAAATACGTTCCCATTGAAAGAGTTTTTTCTATTATTTACAAGGTTGGCGGACGTTACTGAACTTGTCCATTCAGAACAAAGAGATTCTCTGCGGTTTTTCTCTAGAATGCACCACTTTTCATTTAAAAATTGAACACCGCTTGTTATTCAAAAAAATACTGTGATCGAATATTGAATTTTATTATATCAAAAGGCTTTTCAAATTACAAGTATTGTTGAAAATGGCAGCCTCCAGCTCTGATATAAGACTCCAGTCTTCTCCTCATGAATTGTGGAACTCTCTCAACTTGTTATTTATGTAGAAAATATGTAATACATTGTATTCCGAAAACGAAGCATTTTCGGACAAAGGCTCACAAACCCTTTCCTCCTACAAATAACTTAGAAACTGATATCGTAAATTTGTTCGCAATGTTTAAATAACACGCTGTATATTACGCCAAAAAATGACAGAAGCGTTTTTTCCAAAACATAAATAATCAAAATTGTTATGGATGTTGAGACAACCTGGATATATTGGATTCTTTTGAATATGGCTTTGCTAGCACGCAAATGTGAGAAAATATCACTTAAAAGAAATGAACGATTCGTCTCTCTTCACCTCATTCTCCATGAAATATACACTTGTGTTTACCTACTCTCATTGATTGAAGTAATTTAGAATATCCCGATACAACACGTGGAAGGCTTGAAACCGTTTACATTCATTATTGAAAGTGCTGAATCGTTCTGGAATAATTTCACCTTAAAAACGATGAATGAGCTAGATGAATGCCACTATTACCTGATGAATTGAATTTTTAAAAATGAATATTTTTTTTCCAGAAGATAATATTCTGATATCAGCATGAAACGATAATAATCTATTTTAGGCTGAAGTTAGAAGTAATTTCAGAGATCAATACAAGGTGGTGACAAAATCTATGCTTACCTTTATTGACAAAAAAGTTTTGCCTTTACCAGTCCTTCAATGTGTCGTCCACGTCAACAATCTCAATGTCTTTTTTTTTCTAGATTTATAATAAAAATTAGGAAATATATGATATCCTTTTATTCGGACGATTCCCATGAAATTTTGAAATCCTTCATTGTTATAGTCATTATACCATTTCATTGAAATCGACCTCTCTGGGTTCAAGAGACAACTTTAAATGTTGTTTTTCTTATGGTAGATATAGTTTGTTGAATTGCTGTTGCCGATACTTGATGAAAACCCATAATTGAACTAAAAACAGGTCATATGATTTTCTCTCTGAATTATAATGGGTCATATGCATAAAGAAGAGTATTAGCTTTCACTATAGTCCTATAGTCTATCCAAATCCGAGAGGCCAGCGTAAACAAACTGACTAACGCGTGATCTTATTTGAGGTACTCCTCTTATTGGTCAAAGCTTCAGGAACGCCATGTTTGCAGGTGGGAGTAATGCAGAACCGCATTACGTTTGATTCATTGATTGTATGCGAATTGTTGTGCAGAACTGCAGAGGTCATTCATTGCTTTTTCTTTCGTAAATTGGTTTATAGTTGTAGCAAGTTATTCAAGTTACAATCATTTAAGATAATGTCAAGTACTGATACTGCTGAGGAATCGCGTGTTGACTTAAGTCCTCCAAAGAAGAGACGTCTGAAACGACACTTCATTGCCGAGATAAAAGAAATGATTTTTGAATACTTATAAAATTGAGATTATTCAAAATGCAGGAATGTGTTTAAAGGACGTAGAACTCCGAGTTGCTGAGAGACTTGGCATTGGAGCTTGAAGTGTTAGGAGAATTATTTCCGAATACATAAATTCCAGTGTTCTATCACAGCCGGCAACAAATCAAAATCGGAGTCCTTATCAGATTTCGATAAAAATGTAATACGGCGAAAAGTTCACGAGTTTTTCTTCAGAAATGAACACCCGACTATAGAGAAAGTATTAAAAATAGTTAATGAAGACTCGAACTTGCCAAATTTTAAGAAGAGTACCTTCTCTATAATATTGAAAAAACTTAATTTCAAATATGGACGTCGCCAACGCAACAGTTTTTTAATGGACCGTGACGACATTAAATGTTGGAGAAGAAACTATCTCACGAAAATTAGGGCCTTCCTTGATGAAAACAGGAAGACTTACTACTTGGACCTGGACCTACTGGATTGAAAAATCCGTCTGGTAAGGTCTTGAATTTTGAGTTTAACCCTCGGTTTCATAAAGCTTGATCAGAGAATCAACGATCGATTGACGGATGAACGTCAATTAGTTTTCAGTCGATAAGTTGGTCATAAGTATTCTTGCACCAAATAATTATCTATACACGCCCATTTAATGATTTTCAACTGCTACTCCTCTAATATATTCGGAAATATGAAAGTTTCAATGATTTCCTTCGGGAAATCGAATGCCAAATCGTTGATCGAGCAATCAAAGTTTTGTGAAACTTGATGTAAGTACCTTTTTGGTGGAAAACAATTTCAACATTCTTTTTCAAATGAAGTGAATATATTTTTCCAGGCAAAGGGCAAAGAATTATAGTGTGTCATATTGGCAGTGACACTGGTTTTTCAACTGGAGGACTCTGGACTTTCCAATCCAAAAAAACTGGTGACTACCATGAAGAAATGGATGGTCAGTCCTTCGAAAAGTGGTTCAAGGGTAAACTTCCTGAATTGGAGGAAAATTCTATAGTAGTTTTAGATAATGCTCCTTACCATTCAAGGAAAAGGGAAAAAATTCCTAATTCACACTTCAGAAAGAGTGATATCCAACAATGGTTGAGGGAGAAAAATATTGATTTCACCTCTGACCTCATAAAAGCGCAATTGTTGCAGATAGTCAGGCAGAACAAAGAAAACTTTGAAAAATACATCGTGGATGAAACCGCAAAGGCCAAAATATTACTGTACTTAGATTACCGCTCTACCACTGCGAACTGAACCCTATTGAGTTGATTTGGGCCGATGTCAAGAATTTTGTGACAGATAAAAACACCACATTTAAAATGGCTGACGTCCAAAATCTTTTTCAAGAGGCTCTCTCACGGGTTACTTCCGAAAGATGGAGAAAGTGTGTGGAACATGTCAAACAAAAAGTTGAGGTAGACATGTGGAAACTGGATAATATTATGGATGATATAACACCAGTCATCGTCAACTTAGAAGAAAGTTCTGCATCTTCTGACGATACTACGGGCTAGTCACTTTTACAAAAAAATATTGTTACACATTTATATACATAGTATGTATTAAAGTGGGAACTTTAGATTAATTGTTCATTACTGAGACTCGTAGATAAGCATACATATTTTTCACCGGAACTGGAACACTCAAAAAGTTTTAAAATATAACGCTCTCGGAATTAAATTTATTAGTACACCTCTGCGTTATCACGTTCTTGACGCGTGATCACTGCATGCTGCAATGTTTACTGCTGGCCTCTTGGATTTGGATATACTATAGAGCTGGCGACGAAAATCGGCAAGAGTTTTGTAATGGCTCATATTTAAATATGAGTAAGTGTTGAGGATGTACATGAGTCAGCACCGAGGTCAGCACCCACTTTCAAGGTCATCTGCTGACTACCTTTGTTTCATTGATATGTAGCCTGACTTTTTTTATTCTCAAATAATATATGAAAATTGAGCAGTAAATGCATTTTCAGCCATTACAAATCTTTTGAAACGACATCGTTATGGCAGCAACTTATGTGAGGTAGGTACTGACCCACCGCGTTTAACAAAAATGAGGTCTGACCACTTTCTCAAGTTTTCTGTACTAAAAAGTAGTTTAGTGACAATTTTCAATCATTACAAAATACTTGTAGAGTATGTTGTAATTTTACATACCAGTACATCAAAGCGCGTCGCCGCTAGGTGTTCCATTACCTGACCTTGAGACTGGGTGCTGACTAATGTACACCCCCCAATACTAAATAATATTTAATTATGAGCCTTTACAAAACTCTTGGCGATTTTCGTTGGCAGCTTTCGGACTATATCATTGTCAGTTGCTTATAAAATGCATAAGTTCAATTCAATAAACTGAAGTGAAAGCATTTATGTAGTTAAACAATGACACATGTTTAGCAATCACGATGGGTAAAGGTAAACATTAGTTTGTTCGAATTCGAATCGGAAGTTGGATCTACCCAAAAAGTAAACATACCAAAACAATAGAACTAGGGGCTCATTAGTTATCAAATGAAATATCAGTTGATTGATCCAATTTACAGAAATATGAGAGAGTCTATTGAAATAGGTTAGTCAAGTTTTGACCAAGATATGGACACACAAAATCAAACAAAACCCCCTTCGTCTTCTGTATAATTACAATCGGTAAATTTATTGGTTCTATTAATATTCTCGATCCAAATTGAAGACTTCTTTACGATTGAATATTAAGAAAATAAGGAACTCTGAAAATTCCTTTAGCTAAATTGTCGAAACATACCTATCTACAAATAAAACCGGTTCAATAATATCTACACAGAGCCACCTGTGCCACCAATTCGTACATTTCTCATGTTCTATTCAATTCCTACAATACGATCGATATGTAAAATTGGACGTCGTTTATATTGTGGGGTGCACAAGTTTCAGACCATTATTTCCAAATTAACTATTTAATTCTCGGAAACTCAGAACACACATGATATTTGTGGAACACATTCATCATAAATAACCCATTTTGTGGCTGCTCCTCATAACACTTACACAAGATGAACTTCTGTTAACTGACCACGCTCGTGTTGAAAACTTTCTTCATGTTTCTGTAATTTGATATATTCGCTAAAAAACTTTCATATATCAGAACTTTTGACAATTTTGAGAAAAATTTACAAGACTCCTGTTGACTGGTTATTCAACCATATATTCATATAGATACAATGATTCTGGAATTTTACGAATGTATTGAACGGAAATAGTTATTTAATCAAGTAGGATATTAATGACTGCGATTAATGATTGGAATATTTTGAATTTAGCGTTAATTTTCGAGATCATTAATCGCTTAATTAATAAACGAGTTGATTACAAGATTTTTACGTCGGACTCATTTTGAATTGAAAGGGAATTCTTGACGGCAAAAGTTTTCTGTCGATACCTGGTCAAATTTGGCGATATTCAAATAAAATAATTGTTTGGATAGCTGCTGAATACATCTATGCTCGATTGCCCATGACAATTGGGCATTAATAGAAAATAAACCATTAAAAAAGGGTTCATTAACAGCTAATTTCGTGTACTTTAAACAGAGCTATTATTAAAAGGTCGGCTGAAAAATATCAAACGATATAGTTTTGAAGTTCCTAGAAGTATTCAATGGCCCATTTTGTTTAGTCCATTCAAGAATTATAGATATTCCAGTAGGCCTTCAAGGTCTAGACGGAGCTAAATTTCCGGTAACAAAATATGTCAAATAACTAATGTTTTAATCATAGCAGAGACTATACAGGGTGATTCCGAAGGAGACCGTCAGATTTTAGAAGAAGTCTACACTAGTTAAGAAAGTTTCAAAACAATGTTTGGTTTATGGCTTGGAGCCTCTATTGAGACTCTACAGGGTGTTCTGTCTGTTTCGATTTTACTTTAGTTTCGATTTTTACTTTAGTATGGCTCATTCACTTTCGATGAAATTTTCAGTGTAATACAACATGAATGAGTAACTTCAATAATATTAACTGGTTTTTTAAAATACCGGGTTGTTATTGTGATAATATCAGTTTGAATGCGCAGGTTGAAAATACACCATGTATGGTGATGTTCCAAAACTTTGTTATACGCTTCAGATTCTACCATAATGAGTCATTATTTCAGTGTTTTCAATTGTTTAGGCACACCCCCTGTTTTCCTTCCGAGAACAAATTTTTAAAAAAGAAATTTCTCTTCAATATATATATGTTACGGGCAATGTAAATAATTGGGCATTGTTCATAATGCCCGGCAATTTGAAGAGTGCCCAAATGGATATGACGAAATGATAAATTATGTTCCAAATATTACATTGCCCGGTCATTATGTATAATGCTGAAAGTCAAGTGCGCAATTTAAAAATCATTTTTATTCATATTTCTTATGAAAAAACCAAATTTTTACATACCTAACTGACAAAGTAACAAAAAATAACAAATTTCACATGCTGACAAACAAACCGATGGCGATGAAATAAGTACAAACAAAACTTAAGTCCAAATAAAAATAATGTATTAGATATGTACGTACTTATAAATTTATATTTACACAAAATGTCAATATGTAGCAATACCTACATAGAGGGTGTATTTATTAGAGCATCTTCCACTTTGGTGACATTTGGAGTTACATAGCTTTTTTTTACGACACTTGCACTTATCGGATTTACAGCCACATCGACTATAGCTTTGGCCCTCTTTCTTGGATGACAATCTTGCACATTCTCATAGTGAAATCCGTCTGTGGAATATCTTCGCCATATATAAACTTCTCATTACAAATTGTAAATTGGTTCCGGGCATAAAGTTGATTTAGAATTCCGTGTTTCGTGCCGTAGTTTCTCCTTATCATGATGACTTGGACCTGGTAGCTTCGCTAACACATGTGATTTATTTTGCAGTAGACCTTCTTCTACAGACTGTGAATTGGTCTGATCTTCTACTAAAACTTCTGAGTCCTCTTCACAATTTATATTATGCAGAACGTCTGTGGTTAAAAAAATTTTTAGACCAACTTTTAACTTTGTCCCAAATATGGCCTCGTACGGAGTTACAGTTGATGCCATTAAGATGAACCTCCCTCTTAAGGGTTAAGAGGGCTGTGGATGAGCTCTGTTCTTCATAAGCTGACACTTCATCAAAGTGCCCAAAGAAATAATAGCGGTATTTATAATGACCGGGCAATGTGAGAAATTATCGTAAAGTAATTCGAATTTATCAAATTGCCCAATTTTAATGGTCATTATTCATAATAACCAAGCATTATGAATACTGACCAAAATAATTACATTGCCCGTAACATATATATATATATTCTTTTGATATAGAGCATTACAATCTTGAACACCAAACAATAATTATAGCATGTGTATGAGATACAGTTTTAGCAGAGGTTAGCGTAACGGGGTACCATACAAATTGGTGTATGATACAAGAGCTTAGGGAAAAACCTCAGTAAAAAAACCCTTTCTCCCCGTGAGTGTAGTGGATTGTAATTGTTCACGAAATAAGCTGAAATATTCCATATTGAAGGGCATCTCGCACTGCAAAAATTGATTCTTTCTCCAACAAAAAGGAAAATCCAGAAAGTCTTCTCCAAGATACCAGAAACTTTTGTCTGAAATAAAGAGAAAACAAAAGCAGAAAAACGTAAGATAATAAAATTAGATTCAATATGTCAGATTGACCTAAAATTGACAACCCAATTCAAAAAAGATTCGGAAACTGCATGTATAGCTCTAAAACCCTCCTGAAATTTATAAATTGGACAATGATTAACTAGATGATTTATGGTTTCTTCCGGTTCCCCGCATTCACAACTAGGGCTTTCAACTGAATTCCACCTGAAAAGCATGCTATTGCAACGTCCGTGACCTGTTCTTATACGATTCAGAATACACCATATTTCCTGGGAAGATCAAAACCAGGAACTCTATTCGAAGGATCAGTTACTAATTCTTTGTTGAAAATAGTGCACCTATTCCATTCAGACTGCCAAAGGTCTTTGTCCCTTATATTCGAATTAAGAAAAGAGTTGGACCATAAAGGTTTACGCGACTTCAGTCTTGGAATGGTATTTTCGGGAATATAGGATAGAATTGGGAACGAGTCTGGATAGGATTGGAATTTTTTCCAGGAATTCATAACCGCAGTCTGTCTACGAATATGAGGCGGTAAAATGTTTGAAAGAACTGGTAACCATTGAATAGGTGAAGTTCCAGTTATGGTTCTCATGGAAAGATTCAGTTGTGCATCAATTTTCTGCACATGAGCACTATTAATCCAAACGGGGCAACAATATTCAGCAGCCGAAAAAACCAAAGCTAGAGCTGCCGTTCGAAGAGTGGCTGCATCAGCACCCCATGAAGTGCCAGCTAGTTTATGGAGAATATTATTCCTGGTTTTTAACTTTAGACGCAGACTTTCCAAATGGGCTTTGAAATTCAGCGAGGAATCCAGCTTAACACCTAGATATTTCGGAATATTCTGAACTAAGTTGCGAAACTGTTTCTAAATTCTGAAATAGTTATATGGTTTCGACCATGACCTTGATATTCAAGGTCAATTCGTTTTTTTCTTGGGAAACCTCGTACTTTGGACGCCCAAAATGAAAATAGCTAGAAATTTCGAGATATGACCTTATTTTATCCCTTCCTTCTGACCTTGAAGCCCCCGGAAACTTGAAACAAGCAATAGTAATGGATCAGCACAAAAAATACAGAACATTTCTGAAGAAAATATTGCCCAAAAAAAGGTTTCAAGGTTTTTTCTCCACTATGCCATGATGAATTCGGCCTGGGCGCTGACCTTGAATGCCTATGAATTTGAAAATCGAATATTCCTTGCTTTTATTTTTGGGGTCATAAGAAATATGTCCCTTTTAGGAGAGTGCTTTTGACCTTGAAGTGACCTTGATGATCGAGGAATGACTTAAGGATAATATAGAATAGACAACATGAAACTGACTGTACTTCTGAAGTTCTGAAATGCTTTCCTGGCAGGTTATTCTGCCTCTTTAGGAACATATAATTGCCAGACAGATATAATAACCATCGTCATTTCTGTTACTATCATCGCTCATCCCTGAAAGTTTTAGAAGTATTTATCATTCATTTGTAATTGTTATTAAAAATAATAGTTTATTTTCCTGTCAAAGGATATGAATAAACATTATATTGATGCTAAATTAGTTCTAATCAATCATCATCAACCTGGTCAATTTCTACTACAGGTGAAGGGTTTGAACAGCTATTTCCGTTGCAGAATATGAAGAATACAAAATGGTCAAATATATTTATTTTTGTGAGAGCTTAACTTACTTTTAAGGTTTAAGGTTGGTTTCTTCGAAGTTTTGGTATTCTTATGTCAATGAAGAACCTGGAAGAAGTTGGTGAAATTTTGTGTTCGGAGAAGATTAATCACTTCAATGAAAAACTATATTCCGAAAATTATTCGAAATTAAAAAAAATAATAATTTTTTTTGGTTTTCTGACGATAACTCAGTAAATTTTCGAGGTATAGAACCAGTCTTTGGACCATTTTATAGAGAATTTTTGAAGCTATGATCTCCCGTAAAGGAAGAATATTCAAAGAACTCCAATTTCAAAATTATTATCTTCAAATGCATAGGAAAAGCGAACTTTTACTGTAACATGCAAACTTCAAAGGTTCAGAATTCAGTAATTTTGGATGCTACATAAAACAAACGAAAACCGTTTTATAGTAAATTGAAAATATTTCATTTTTGCATTCTTGCTATATTCTCGTATATGCTTTAGTTTTCGAATAATTTGAAAAATAATTAAATTTTTTGTTCAATTCTAAAAATGTCTTCCCACTTGATTTCATTTTTTTTCCAAACCGGAGATACAATACGGTCCAAACTACTGTATAACCTTGACAGTACTCAAGTGCTAAGAAGTGTAAAAGGATAAGGTCTATTCTCTATTCTGGTGGTAATGATGGTGGAATTGTAAAAAAATTCTATGCTAAAAAATAACGATATTGAAGTTTTTTTTTATTTCGAATTAACGTGTCTCGACTTCTTGATCATTGACACGAGGTACAGTACACATTTACTTATTCCAAATATAAATTCAAAGCTTAAGAAACTAAAATTTAAGAATATACAAGTTCATATACGATCGTAAAGTTGACATTTTTTGAGAAATTCAAGAGCATAGAGTTCATTATCATATTATCTATGAAATGACCTGCCAACTAGACCGAACTACTTTTTGAGAGTTGTTTATTGGAAGAACAATCAGAGAAACGACGTATGTTATATATTCTGAGTAAGAAAAAAATATGAGAATGGAATATGTCAAAATAACACAGGGTTTATATTTAAAAAAATTAAAGTTATCTCTACCTATATCACTGAAGTGACGGACTGTTAAAAAATCTTTGACTATGCCACTGCATTCTACATGAAAAAGTGTCTGTAGAATGTAAAATTTGGTTTTCGATTTCACAGATACTTTACGAAATAAAGGCACCAGTACGATGAGCCGAAAAATGAGTTTTCACTTATAACTTGAAAACAAAAGAAGATAGAGAGATGCGGTTTTGGCCATTAACAATTTTTAAAAATCAAGGTCGGAACCGTGTCATCCATTTTTCCCTAGCTCTTACGGTTACAAAGCTGCCATCTGCCATTCAATCTCAACGAATATTGCCCATCCTTTACAAGGTGTTTTGTCAACCTACACACTTGAACTGAAATTATTACAATAACAACCCGGTATTTTGAAAAACGTGTAAGAATTATTGAATTTAGTGATTCATATTGTACTACACAAAAAATTGAATAAGCCATAGCAAAGTTATTGAAAAGAGTAAAATCGGTCGAATTGGACAAATCACCCCATACAGTCTCAACAAAGGCCCCAAGCCATAAACAAAACGTTGTTTCGAAATTCTCTCGACTAGTGTGAACTTCTCCTGAAATCTGACGGTCTCCTTGGAATCACCCTGTATAAATATAATCTAGAAAAGTATCTGGATTAAAAATTCAGAGCAAATGAAACTGCATTCAAAATCTATACAATTATTTTTTTAATTTGTTCGATTGAAAATTATCTTGGGTCGGTGCATAGACATCTAATTGGCCTATGGCTGAGTATTTATTTCATTCCCAATAGCAACCTGATATGCACAACTCAAAATTTTTCTGAATGGGCAATTACCAATTTATTTTCCATTTTGCACAGCGATATATCAATAATTTTGTAATGGAGTATATAGCAACAAACGACAAAGAGAAGTTTTCGAAACAGAATAGAATTAACTTTCCAAAAGGACACAACTTTTGTTAACTTTTCCTTATTTATATATAGCTACTTGAGACATGAATGAAATTTTTCGATGTGGAAAACGACGTTGGTTCCCTTGATATATTTCCTAATTATTCCTCAACGCCTTCGCCCTCTGAAAAAGTGAAAACATCCCGAGCAGGGACGAAACAGATGGGTCCTGGACAAATGATGATTCAATTGAGTTGGGGTCTTATCCGTTTTTGCCGTAATTCCCTTTGTCGGCACTCAATAAATTATACTATGGCATTTCTGGGCCATTCCGAAATTAATGGTGAGGAGTTTATTCTCTACTTGTTTGTGGAAAAATTGTAGAATATGATGCTATTCAGCGTCCAGACCAAATCTCGAATGCCAACGAACGCAAAACTTTATCGAATCTGCCAATCAGGGTTGGGGCTCGAAATGATTTGAAGCGGTTTGAAGTTGTCGTTCAAATTGGATTCTACTCTGTAATCTGTGATTCAGTGTTATGTTGGAAACCGCTAGATGAGGTGCGGTGATACTTTAGACACCAAGAAATGATTATATACGGCTGAGAACATTCCAGTTTCGTCCAATCTTTTTGATGTACCATGTGTTTACCGAATCCTGGCCAACGCTATCAGACCGTTGGAAAGCGTTCGGAAATCCTGTCCACAACGTATATGAATCACTGTTCACATGTGCTTCCGATCTGAGCTGAGGTGTGGACGAGGGGTAATGATTGCAAATGCTGTCACTCTCATTGCTTTTGATGAAATATTTTCAGCGATATTTGAAAACACGCTTCAAATTTCGGACATTGTTTTATTATTATTTTATGTTCTCTTCGAACTTGGTTTCTTCAATTTGTCACAAAACAAAATTAAGAGTCTCTTATGACTCACACGAGGTTCGAATTCGATGAAAATATGTTGTTGATGCTGCTTATAAATACCATGAAACGAGTTTCAAATCTGAATTGCATTCTCTAATTCAGGTGAACACATGCAGATTAAAAAAATCAGTGCTGTAACAAGGAAGCTTTACATAGAGGTTCATATACAAGAGATTTATTATCATTTTATAATAAAAATCAGTCGATTGAACGCTGAATCTTAAAATGATTTTTGGGAAATACTGGATAGCTTACTAAATTTGATTTTGACTTGAAGTACTACTACCTGACTTTTGCTTGAAAGACCTCATTCATTGAATAAAGAAAAACTTCAGATTTATTTTCATTATGGAATATAAATAAATTTTTGTGACCGAACCCTCTTTGGGATTTCAGAAATATGTATCTTGCCCTAAATCGTCATGTGCAGACACAGAGAGCAGTGAATTATTACACTACCAAATTTGATGTAAAGATACTCATGAAGTACCTTCATCTGCACTTCTACTGCTCAGAAATGTCAGGATACACTGTATCCTGCTTCACCGAAACTTTTTCATCTCAACATATTCTTCCGCCATTTATCAACTCATCCCATAGCACATTGACAAGAGGAGATGTGGATCTAGCCTGAAACTGTATCCAAAAACGCTTATAGTTAAAAAACTATTTTTTCCAAAATCATCTACTGCAGCAAATTCAGAAATGTCAAGATACCCTAGATCCTGCTTCAGCCTCAACAAATTTCTCCGCCATTTATCAACTTAATTGGTAGCACATCGATATAAAAAGAAATATGGATCTACCCTCAAACTGGACCCAAAAACGCTCATAGTTATAAATAAATATTCAATATTTCTAAAATAATCAATCGCACCAAATTTCGAAATGTCAGGATAAACTGGACCCTGCTTTAGCAAAACCTTTTCATTTAAACTAAAGGTCCTTTCGTTTGCACTTTTCTACTCTCGATTTTATTATTCGTTTGCTGATTGAATGTACACCAGTGTAAAGGAGGTGTAGTTTATCTACATCTCCTTTTGACTATGTGTAGATAAACTATATTTCCTCTACACTGGTGTAAATCAAATCGAGTGTGGAAAAGTGCTACACTGTTTATGCAAACGAAAGGACCTATATTTGTCTGCCATTTATCAACTCAACCGATGACACTCTGACAAGAGGGACTATGGATCTACCTTTAAACTAAAGATTCAGCAATGTCAGAATACATCTCGGAATACACTTGATCCTGCTTCAGAAAAACCCCCTCACATCCACTTTTTTCCTCCGCCATTTAGCAACTCAACCGATGGATGGATCAAAAACGAATCTAGTTGTAAACAAATGTTCATCATTTCCAAAATCAGCACCAAATTCAGAATTGTCACCTCAACGGATTCCTCCGCCATTTAGCAACTCAACTAATAGCACATTTGACAAGAGAAAATGTGGATACACCTTCAAATTGGATCCTAGAACGCATCTAGTTGTGAGCAAATTTCCATTATTTCCAAAATCATTTATCGCATCGAATTCAGTAATATCAGGATAGACTGGATCCTGCTTTATCGAAACCTTTTCACCCCAACATATTCCTTCGCCATTTAGCAACTCAACTGATAGCAGTTTGGCAAGTGGAAATTTGAATCTACCGTCAAACTGGATCCTGATACACCTCTTATAAACAAATGTTGGCAAAATTGGTGATACCTGAACTTATCAACCCAACGAAAAGAGGAAAATGAATGTAACATTCATGTTGTCTTTTTTCGAGAAAGGAATAATGCCATCAACTGCATACCTCTATGTTTTTTTGATTTTGATTTATAGGCCCAAATTTAAATTTCAGCGATTTAAACTTTGGTTATTATCTCCGTTTCTGTTTGTACTAAGAGTTTGATATTAAAACTTTTTGAGACACTTTTTTGATAGCAATCCAGCAATCCAATCAACAGGTATATTTGCTGAGCTATAACATAAAGATGTGTTTTTCTTATGAAAACAGTAGGGGAGACCGGGGTTGGTTGTGCCAATTTTAAAGTATAATTATTTGTACATCTCTATAAAAAAACTCAAGGCTCTAAAACGCATATTTATTTAGTTTAAACATATATCTGTAGAAAAAAATAGAAACGAACTAATTGAAAGCAATACAAACATGGCTACTGAGAATTAAAAAAAAAACTCTAAATGTCACAACCTGCCCCGACATGGGGCTGGTTGTGACGCTTATGGGGTTGGTTGTGACGCCCCTACATATCGTCATCGGAATTGCAGTGATTGCATACAAAATATGGACTTTTATCCGGGCATTCTTCATGAGCCCATCTAGAGCAACTGGTGCACTGCAGCCATTTTTCTTTAGGTCGAGAGATGGAAAAAGGTTCGTGGTTCGTGACAAATTAAACAGAAAGTTTCCCCTTCATCTTCCGAACCGCTATTAGCTTAAATGGTCTTAGCTTTAGCTTTACCTTTACCCTTGCATATATTTCTCTTGACACCGGTTTCCTTTGTTTTTTCTTTTGTTCTTTCAAATCTTTCATCTTTTGTTTTTCTTCTAATTCCTTCTTATTTGGTGTATCTGTCCATATGGCCGATCTACCAGGTTTTTGCCCTTTTCTTTTAACTAGACGTTTTCCAGCCTTTGGTGTTGGTCTCAAATCTTCTGGAGAAAAATATGTTGTGATGCCAGAAGGTCCTGGTGAATTTTCAAGTTCTAAGTCTGGAAAGGAAAGGGAATATGTCACAGATGGTGAATTTTTGGGGGTGCTTGGGGCCTCAATGTGGTTGGTTTTACTATTGGGCTGTGTTTTTGGAATGTCACAACCAACCCCAAAGCACATTTCTGCTTTGTTATCTTATTTCCAACATTATTTCTATGAATGGCCAAATAATTTTATATATGTGAGAAAGAGCATACCTGAATTAGTATTTTAACGCCACAATACTTGTTTCAGCTGTTACATTAGTCACTTCACACAACAATATTTGGCGTCACTTTTATTTCCTAAAGCACCTCGAAAATACATAAATCATCCAAACACACGCGGTACGTTAGCGATCAAAGCCACCGTCAGGCGCAATACGTAATAGCTATAGCTGGCTCTATTGGAATAAACGCGACGCGACTGATATCTATTAATTGAGCGCAAAAGGCTCTGTCACAACCAGCCCCCGTCACAACCAACCCCGGTCTCCCCTAGTTTGAAATAATTTAGAAAGAATAACCATTTTTTACCGTTTCAGAAATATATCATACATCGCCCTCAGTCTTTCTAAGTCATTTTAAAATACTGTGTTTCCATAAGACGGAACACATCGTTATATTATTGCTCAGCAAATATACCAGTTGGGAAAAATCATAGTACGCCACTGGATACTATAAAAAAAGTGTCTACAGGGTGAGTCAGGATGAACGGACCAAACTCCAGGTGTGTATTATACACCTAAAAATGGTTTCAAAAAACCCATATGTTCTTATACGATTTTCATTTGTTTTCAAAATATAACATAATAACAAAAAACGAAATTTTCTGAATTAACATGATTTTAATCATAGCGTAGTTTCAACGAATGTTCAAAATTACCGCTATTAACCACTAAACACCTTCTACTTCGTGTGCGACGGGCTCTTGTTGCTTTTTTAAGTGATTCATGTCTTTCTTTGACCTCCCGAGTGTGGACTTTCACTTTGTACACTCCATTTTTGAGCCAGCCCCACAAACAATAGTTCAGTGGTATAAGGTCTTGAGATCAACTAATAGGACCACAGCGACTAATCCATAGTCCTGGAAACTCTCCGTCCAAATATTGCTTAACCTGACGAGTAAAATATGCGGGAGCTCCATGGTGCTGATAATACATTTGCATTCTGATGTTTAGAGGAACTTCCTCTAATAATGCTTTCAATTCATTTCGCAAGACAAATAAGTAGTTATCTCCTGTAAGACGATTTTCTAAAATATGCGGGGCAATTAATTAACCATCGACCGTACCACACCTCACGTTAACCGAAAACTTGTGCTGGAAATTAGTTTCGACTACTGCGTGTGGATTTTCGTCTGACCATACATGAGAGTTGTGAGTATTATTGCGTCAAACACACTGACACTAACAAATGTCAGAACAACAAAACGGACCGAACAATCGATAACTACAGCATTCGAAGAAGCGGTAAACTATTTGAAACATTTCAATTACGCTATATTTTGAAAACAAATGAGAATCGTATAAGAACGGGTTTTTCGAAAAGTTGCTAGTAATGTGCCATGCGTATTCCTCTTTCTTGTTGGCTTTAAAAAGTTATAGTTCAAGTATCACCAATTTTGCCCACCCTGTACATTGTTTCCAAAATCATCTATCGCACCAAATTAAGAAATGTAACCTCAACCAATTCCTCCGCCATTTAGCAACTCAACTGATGGATAGGAGCAAATGCGGATCTACCCTCAAACTGGATCCAAGGAAGGTTTTAGTTGTAAACAAATGTTCATTTTTTACACAATCATATATCGAACCAAAATCAACAATGTCAGTGCAGGACATACATATTTTTCCACCATTTTGCACCTCAAATTCTAGCACATCGACGGTAGGAAATGTGGATCTACTATCAACCCACAAATTGGATCCTGAACCCCCTCTCATTATAAACAAATGTACATTATTTCTAGAACATCGCATCAAATTTAGAATTGTCACCTCGAACGTATTCCTCCGCCATTTTGCAACTCAAATGATAATGGAGAAAATGTGGATCTACCCTTAAACTGGATCCAAGGCCACTTCTATTCGTAAAGAAATGTTCATTATTTGCATAATCATCTATCGCGGAAAATTCAGGAATGTTAGGATACACTGATGGATCCTGCTTCAGCAAAACCTTTTCACTCAACATGTTCCTCCGCCATTTAGCAACTCGATCACTAGTACATTGATGATAGAAAATGTGACAGAATGCTTTTAAAAATAGGTATATGTTCAGTTGGAGCAGGTGTCGATCGATTAAATCTACCTATACTATATGATTTAATAACCGTAATGGTATTGTTACGTCGTGACCCATATTTTGAGTAATAAAAATATTTAGTTACTTTGTGGAAATTTTTGCTCTCTGAGAAATAGAAACTGTTGAATAGACGCATTCAGCAGTTACAAAAACCATTGTTTTTTCTCTCTGTGATGTCGCTGTTTTTGTTAGTTAATTGCGATTTTCGTTGTTTTTTTACTCTGCTGGTTCTTGATTTTCAGTTACTTAATTGTTTGTATATTTAGATCTATAATAGTAAATTGTTCATACCATTGTTTTGAATTTCAGCCTGGGTGAATAGATGTAAATAAACTGTTCCTAAAGACTCAAAACTGCGTTCTTAATTAATTTTTGGAACGATATATCCCACATATACGAGGACATATTGAAAAATTCCTAGCCTACTATAGAACCGAACAAAATTTAAATCTCAAAATATGTATTTTATTACTCACCATATTCTCCTCTTGATTTGATATATTTATTACAGCGGACCAGTAATATCTCTAGAACTTGAAAAAAAAAACAATTTTTTTCTTGCTCTGCAAACCAGACTTCCACACCTTTCATTACCTCCTCGTTGGAAGAAAATTTACGACCTTTTGAACTTTTTTCAGTTGAGGAAAGAGATTATAGTCAGATGAAGCCAAATCTGGTGAATAAGGAGGTTGTTCTAGTAATTCAAACCCTAAATCACGAATTTTTTGCATGGCAACATGAGATTTGTGTGCAGGGGCGTTATCCTGTGAAAGCAAAACACCTTTGGATAGCTTTCCGCGTCTTTTCTAATTTTTTCCGTCAGTAATGTCGAATAGTAGGTAATCTTCGGTTATTGTTCAACCCTTATCCAAAAATCAATCATGATTACTCCATGGCAAGAAGCAAGAACTTTTCCAGCAGATTTTTGGACACGAAACTGCTTAAATCTTGGAGAACTTCTGAGTCGTAGAAATGTACCCAAGTCTCATCCATAGTAACAATTCGATTTGAGAAGTCTTCATCCATTTCCAATCGAGCACATATTGAACGCGATGCTTCTACTCTTGCACGCTTTTGGTCAACATTCAAACATTTGGGGATCCATTTTGCATCAATTTTTCTCATGTTTAAATTGACGTGAACTAAATGATGAACGCGTTCTTATGACATATTCAGTGCTTCAGATATCCGTTTTAGCCAAATTCGATCGGTCATCATCTTCAATGGACAATTTACTTCTTTGAAGCTTGCAGTCCAATATTTTACGGTCGCATACGAAGGACATGAATCACCAAGGGTATTAAGCATATCTTCGTAAATCTGCTTACCTCTTAACCCTCTTAACAGGTACTTGATGATGGCTCGATACTCCAATTTTTCGAGTTTCACAATTTCGGTGGACATCTCCTTTCTTTTAATTTATTGCGTAACTCTGGTTTACTTTTTTGAACTTAAACTTCACACTGACACTTCTAATGAGTTATTGTTCGTTGCTGTAGTAATGAAATCCTTTTGTATGCATGGAACTGGTCTAGGCTAACTACATATATATCAATACGTCCTCGTATGTTACGAGTATAATATTTCTCTTATGATGTGAGTAATTCCGTTATTAGGCAAGTGGGATCGAGCCTGTGGTCCTTTTATAAATCAAAGTACAAAATGTATTTTGAAATTTTCAATTTATTGATTCTGAACGTGTCATCGCTGGAAGAGTAATTGAATATAGCAAAACTCACCCGACTGTTTTCTTGATTAATCAACGAACCCGTTCAGGATCTACCCTCAAACTGAATCCAAAAACGCCTGGTCCTATTGGACAATTCATCTTTCGTGATGTTTAGGTCTGAAAAAATGCCCACAGCTAGCTGTACAGCGACCCTGAAAATTCGGATACGAAATTTGGAGTGCCTAGGGTGCCTTCGATCTATTTCGTCAGGAGAGTATCAGATCCTGCCTACGGTGCCCTGGGCGGTCGCCCCCAAAGGCCGCCACTGATTGTGTGTATCCTATCGAAACAAAACTGATCGACGCGACGACGGAATGTATATGAGGAGATATAGTGAGAATATACAAAAATTCAACGGAAAATATACGGAAGGTGTAGCGAGAATCAACCTTTATTCTCCAAGGAATCGTAGCTTCATTGCTCACGTTCGAAATTTGTTCCATCTTATGAAATCGACTAAGTTATTAAAACGTTAGGGTCGTTGGCACCATCGTGTGTTTGCACACTAGTGGAGACTATAGGTGTATACCTCCCTAACTTGCAGTCGCGTAGAGGCGGAATGGACGGACCGCTGGATTATCTCGTTATTAATATGATTCCCAAACGGGTAATAGAGGGAATGAGTTCATGTTTTGTGAGCTACAGTAACAAATAATTTTCATGAATTACCGTAACAACATGAAATTTTAAAGGGCTTGTCGCATATGTTCCTCATTAAATTTAATTCTTTTATCGTAAACACTGCTCGGTTCATTCTACTGGGTGTACTTGTTCAATAAGCGCTAGCAGGTTCCTTAATTTTTTCAAGCATAGTCTGTCGTAATTGAATTTGGAGAAAAAAACTAGAACCGATTTTTATTTCCATTATAATTGTTCAACTTCTGATCAAAATCTTGAAGTGATAACCTAAGATTATAGAATAGAAAGATAGAAAACGCCCGCATATCTCTAACACTAAAAACCGACTATATTTCGGCCAGTGAAAACACATTTGACAATGAGATGGCGCTAAAACGTATTGTCAATACAGACAAACTGTTTAATAACAGTTTTCTGTTTTATAATTGAGGGGTTCAGATCTGAAGTGAACTACAGTGACTCTATCGAACACAGTGGCGTTAATTGGAAATTTAGCAAGAATATGGCGGCTTAGAAGCACAGATTTCAATGCTGTGATCTCTAATTCGGAATGCGGATTGGCTCACGTCACGTCACGTGACCAAATCCGCCATATTCTTGCTGAAACGATGAAAAACGGGACCACAATTATCGCCACTGTCTCGTTAGAGTCACTGTAAAGTGGACCAAGTCCATTCAGCCTAGTTTTGAGATGAATGGCTTAGAAGTTGTTTATCACCAATTAATTCAAAAGTGACCCCTTTATTTATTATTATTCTTATGTAAGCATATGCTTACATTCTAACCTTTTAAAATCTAAAAGAGTCACTTTTGAATTAATTGGTGATAAACAACTTCTAAGCCATTCATCTCAAAATTAGGCTGAATGGAATGGTTCACTTCAGCTCTGAACCCCTCAATTTAGAGAAGTGAAATTCGAGTTCTTTTCCTCGTATTGAATTTCAATATCGACTTTGTTGAGACCAGAAAACAAACATCCTGAGCAAAAGGATGATTTTGTTTTGTGACCAGGATGTAAGGCTTAATCTAAACATTGTTTGGCATCAATTGGTATCAATGAAATACGCTGTCGGTTGTGCTATATCTTTATTTGCAATTCATAAAAATTTTACAAAAATTTTATGTGATCTGCTATACGTCAAATGTGTTATTTTTGTGCAATATGTTGTTTTGAATTAATAAACTTAGTTGAATTTGTACGATTTGTATCAGATATTAATATGAACCAATATTCAATATACAATTATAGCATACACGTTTCAGTTACTTACATATTATTCACAGAATTTCCAGAACAACAATGAAAAAATCCATACAGAGGTATACAAAACCTGTATGTTAGCCCGTCAGTATAGTTTCTGCTGCTTTTTTGTGATTTCTTATGGTATGGTCTCTTTATGGCACAATGTACAAATTGATTAATGAATGAACAAAACACTCGTAGCAGGTTTCATAAAACATTGACTATCTAAATAACAATATAACAGTCACTCGATTCCCAAATCGAAATCAATAAACCCCTTGCATTTTGAAGGAAGCAATTGGGAAGTAGAGAAGTTATCTATATCGAGAAGCTTTAAATGGACGTATAAAAGACATATATGACTTTTAAAAATTTATAAATTCCCCTACATAGACCCTTCATGCAAGGGATGCTTCCTGCATACAACAATAATTTACGTGGACGAACAGTTCTCAATTGACTTCAAGTAAAATGCAGACTGCACATAGAGTAGTTAGTAGTGTTTGCAGGCCTTTACGCCCTGAAAATTTCATCCACTTTGAGGCACTGAAAATAAAAATCAATGAGAAACCGAGTCACATGTTACCAGTTTTAATACTTACATTTCCATTTTCCTTAGTAAAGCAAAAAACTTAAATTCGGGAAATCCATTTTATTTGATCCACGGTTCTTCACCCTGCAATCATTTTCGAACGATATTTAGAGGTTTTCACCAAGAAATTAGACAAAAATCTTCAATAATCAGCAAATACAACGAGCTAGATAATCAGAAGGCGGTACGAGAATCAAAACATTCAAAACCTCTTGATCAAAATGGCCATCGGAAATCTTACAGAATTTCATTTTTCAGCAAATGGCCCTCGAATTAATATTTTAACCAGTCTTAGGGTCTTGAGAACACATTTGTAACACAGTTGGCGCCCACATCACTTTAGTCGCTTTATTTCTCATCTTTCTACTCTATAATTTTTGGTGATAACGTTATTGGTGTAATGATTATTTTGACGTTGCTTGCTAAATTTTACCCTATCTAAGTTTGAAGTTTTGAACTAAATTACACTACATTTGTTTTTCTAGTAACATAAGACATAAGATTATCAACTACTAAACCCCAAAAAAAATTCTGCATTGCAAAATATACATACATTTTCGCACCAATAGGTGCGAAAAAAAATGAGCGATTTTTTGACTGAACAGAAATTGTTAGACGGTATGGCTTCAATAACGAAATTTATTCAAGGTTATATCAAAAAAACTCGATATTCCAACCCATACAGTGTGTCAATAAAATAAAAATGAACAGAATTTAAAATATTGTACAGGGTGGGCAAAATTCGTTGTCTACTGAAGGGATCTCGAGAACTATAGCAGCTAGAAAAAAACGGACGACACATTCTCGAGCTCTTTTTTCTTGACTAATCCAAAACTGAAAACAGATCCAGCCTAACGTTCATAGATTTTGAGTTATGGACGAAAATTGAGAAATTGTCATTTCCAATGAAGCTGAATAACTCGTTTATTTGAACTCGTATCCGAAATCCGTTGTTACATTCTACAGGCACTTTTTTATGAGAAATTCGAATATGATATTGCAAAATTTTTTGATCCAGTCAATTTCGAGATACGACAGGGATTTCTGATTTTTCAAATGTAAACTATAGTTGAAAGTCCTTTCATTCTGCTGCAATTTTTTTGCTGATTTCAAAAATGTATCATATGTCACTATTCACATGAATATAACATAAGAAAAAAATTCAATACTTTTTCCTGCTTTTCGATTCACTGTTGAATTTTTAGTAGGCTAGCGTAACCATAGCGTCCGGTGAAAATGCATTATGGTTTGTGAACTCCACATAATCCTATATGAACTCAACCTTGTGTGATAGGAATCACAGACTGTCGAATAATTATTTCTTTTATATAAAGTGATCGATATCCTTTAAAAGAGAGTAAAAGACTTTCGTCTGATTATTAAAGAAGAAAATTTATTCAATTATCGTTTATCAATTCATGAAAGAAACTTAAAGAGTCAGTAATATAAATGAAATACGAAAGCTATCTATAATTATGATTTTTACAAAAGTAAGATGATGAAAAATAGGTACGTTTGTCCACGGTAGTATTCGAAATGAGTACCATCGTAAGATAAGCATGCCAAACATCGCGAGAACAAACGATGGCAAATTAATCATCGAAATATTTATTCAGCAATCCGTGATTTCAATCATAGAGGCTCAGGTTCACAAAATATAATGCATATTCAACGGTTGCTATGGTTACGCCAGCCTACTAAAAATTCAACAGTGAATCGAAAAGCAGGAAAAAGTATTGAACTTTTTTTTCTTATGTTATATTCATGTGAATAGCGACATATGATACATTTTTGAAATCAGCAAAAAATTTTCAGCAGAATGAGAGAACTTTCAACTATAGTTTACATTTGAAAAATCGGAAATCCCTGTCGTATCTCGAAAATGACTGGATGAAAAAATTTAATGATATCATATTCCAATTCTTCATAAAAAAGTGCCTGTAGAATGTAACAACGGATTTGGAATACGAGATCAAATAAACGAGTTATTCAGCTTTATTGGAAATGACAATTTCTCAATTTTCGTCCATAACTCAAAATCCATGAACGTTAGGCTGGATCTGTTTTCAGTTTTGGATTAGTCAAGAAAAAAGAGCTAGAGAATGTGTCGTCCGTTTTCTTCTAGCTGCTATAGTTCTCGAGATCCCCTCAGTAGACAACGAATTTTGCCCACCCTGTACTATAACAATTTTTAAAAATTATTACCATTACTTTTTAAATGAGAAGATAACCTATTTCAAACAAGTTTATTCTGCTTATGATGGCAGTGTTCCGTTTCAATTTTAAACTATCGAGAAGAGTACAAATATTTCAAGGTCTCTCCCTGTAGAAAATTATTTCCATATAGGTATGAATAATAGGGAACTGAAAGACCCATCAGTTAGCCAGAAAAGGGAAATTTCTAAATAGTTATTTCCTCCATCATAATATCTGCTAGGAATAATGCTGTCATTCCTGACATGCCCGCATGAGAGTTTGGGATTTCAGTTGCCAGTAAATTTTAGCATACAAAATCCCAACCTCGCCTCCGTCCTGATGTAAATATATGTTTTGATTCAGTGGTGCCTCGTGTATATTCCACATGGGCCGGCAGATACTTTATAAAGGTTTTCATTTCGCTTTGAATTTGTCTTCACGGCACATTTTTCGGTGTATAAATTAGAAAACTTACAATTTGTGAATTTCTAGAAGAATCAACAAGTTTCCTTGCGTGGTTTTGGCAATTTTGTCACGTCGATATTAATTATTCGTATAATGGAAGAAACTTTCTCAAGTATGAGTTTTACGCGCCAATTACATTGATACAGATTGACAACAAAAACTCGCGACTGGCCGAAAGTTAGTTACTATAAGTCAAAACAAGAAACAAGATTCATGAAAATTTCCAGGTTTTTGAAATAGATTGAGTTATGCGAATCGAAGGAAACCTTCCTTTCGATAGGACTCACAATCTCAAGTATAGCGAACGGCTGTCTGCCGACCTTGTACGTCAAGGTACTGTGTTGAAAGGACAACGAATACAATAACAGATGATTTAATATTAGGTTTGTTCGTAGAGTGGTTCACAACGGTTTTGAACTGTACAGAGCAAGCGCAATTCCATTTTAGGAGGACGAAAATCCATTTGCCCTTGCTCTGTACAGTTCACAACCGTTTTGAACCACTCTACGAACAAGCCTATTGATGATAATGATAGAAGGAGTTTTTATTTAACAAGAAAAGAAATTAGGGAAATATAACCTTACAAACGAAAAAATAAAATAAAATATCTCAGGGAACTGTGGACAGATTTTATTTTCAAATCAGACAATTAGGATATCGCTAACGATTCGATGCGATTTTATCCATTTCAAGGCTGCAATGAAATTTATTTTTGAAAACAATGGTGATTCGTTACATTGTGAAGTATAAGATATTACATCCGATAAATAGTGAACAATTATGAATAGAAGCACCACCAAACACCTTTTTTATTATATATTCGAAACTGGTATTCTTCCCTGAATTATCTGACAGAATACACAATATCTTCAAAGAGTTTAATTGCACCGCTATATTCTACAACATCCTGGATAACAACAAAAGATTCTTCACAAAAATATAAGATAGCACACTACCGTCTGAACAGTCTGACCTGGTATATAAAAGGCCAGTATAAGCGGTTCAAGGATATACTGCATCAATCCCTAAAATAAGTTGATGCCAACCATAACTGGGAACAACTAGCGTTAGACAGATCACAGTGGAGGCCTTTGGTCCACAGCTATAATGGGGACTCGAGAAGAATGAAGCGGCGGCCAGCTCTGGTTATTGACTATCCATGCCCAGAGTGTGAAAGGATCTTTAGGTCACGGTTCGGTCTCTTCAGACACAGTCGCAAATAGCCCTGAGAAATTATAAGTTTGATCGCACCGATAGACTGGATTTTTAGTTTTTCTGTAGATTTATTCTCGGTAACGAGAGTTAGCAATGAATGGATGAAGATAGTTGCGGATAATGAGATGAGCTAAGGATGATATGGAATGACTCGATAACTATGAACTTCAGTCACCAAATTTTATTTTTAATTGAACTTAAACATCAAATACTCTCAAATAAAAACAAAAAAATGGCACCTTCTGCAGAAAGACGAAGTTGAACATTTTCAAAACCTTGTAAGTAGGCCTTATTATACTATAGTAGAATAATGAGGCCTATCAGACTTTCACATCCATAAATAATCAAAATAGGCTTATTATATTTGGTCACTGAGACCAGTGTAATTATTAAGCAAAAGTTATGTTTAACTCTCAAAAATTATATCAAATTTCCCTATGCAACAGACTTCAGGACAGTCAAAATCAACTGCATCATCCGGCGCTGACTAGCTAACGCATTGTTAATGATATCACTTTGCGCATTATTTGATACCACTCTGATAGTAATGTGAGGTCTAACGCGTCATGTAGTCATTGCTACAGTGACTCTATCAAACACAGTGGCGACAATTGGAAATTTAGCAAGAATATGGCGGCTTAGAAGCACAGATTTCAATGCTATGATCTCTAATTCGGAATGCGGATTGGCTCACGTCACGTCACGTGACCAAATCCGCCATATTCTTGCTAAAACGATGAAAAACGAGACCACAATTGTCGCCACTGTCTCGTTAGAGTCACTGTAGTCATGGCCGCTTTGAGGCGCCATCTATGAATGATTGCTACCCACGACTGTGATTTTGAATGCCAGCGACCATTATTAATTGAATTTACATTGCTTAGGCCTTATCACCCGCAACTACCTTACACGACAGAATAAGATCACACAAGGTACTCTAATATGGCCGTTTCCGTTCGCAAGGTTTTTCAAAGGAAAAGCCCGGCATGCTCCTGGTATTTTATATTCTATGACTTAATCCTTAATCATTATCAGTATAACAAGATCTACAAGCTATGAGGCAAACCTTCTAAACTTAGAAAAAAGAGATATTTTTAGTAGGCATCTCCATGTATTGCTTCAACCTGTATAACTCGAAGTCGAACTGTAGAACTAATATATTTTTCCCCTTTGTTGGAGATTAAACCAAGAACTAAATTCAAGATATTTCAGGTCAGTTCATAGATTTATGATTTGTGTCATTTTCAGTATCATCATTTCCAATATCAAAGTGAATTGTGAGAATGAAAATTTTACTGAGACTATTATTATTATCAAAATAATTTCGATTTTTCACAGATGTAGATTTGTCAATAATCCTAAAGTGGTTACACCTCTGTTCGCCAAATGCCCGAATGAGAAAAAAAGTGGCACATGAATGACAGATATTTTTTATTTATCTATCTCTGAGTAGCTCCAGGGGAGCTTTAGGGTCTTATATATTATTTGTAATATCTGAACGCCTTTATGGAGGTCACATTGCTGAATAAATAACGTTACGATTACACGGCGATTATTCCCTATGCACTCAGTTGATCAGTAGAAATGTGTTCATTATTTAATTATTCTGTTATATTATGTTCCATTTTCAATTAGCACCTCACCCAAGTTTATCCCTTGCACTGCTCTGAACACTAATTGTGACGAATTAATAAGATTTATAATAATTCTATATTATCATTTTCAGTAGTAGTATCCCTAGAACACGAGATAATTTTATGACTATCGAAAACTCGTTGCTTGGTAATAGCCCGAAGCCGAAGGTATTAGTTATTTGTCAATTTACGAGGGATATTCGGCGAGAAATTCTTAGCCAAAAAAATATAGCACAACGAAACGAAATATTTATATTTATTCATCAAAAGAATAGTTAGTGAAAGTACAATTATTAAAATTACATTCACTGCTGTTCTCTACTAACTATAGAAGATCTATCATCACGCATATTTATGATCTTGTTGTGGTGTTCTTTATCGTGCTTTTGCTATGACGAGTTATTTTCAGCAATTATAGTTGTTCTACTTTTCGCCAATTCGCTAAAAGCAGTTGATCTATCCTAGCAAACACTGAAATCCAGCCAATGAACAAAAACTGTACAGCGTTTGCTGCACATGAATGCAGCGAATGTAATGCAGTAAGTGCAGCAAAACGGACCGTACCTATATGTCCCGCTGAACACAGTTACTGTACAGTACAAACTGCATTCGACATACAGACACAATACAGCGTAGCTGTGTGATTTTCGATTAATGTCATCGTAGAATGAGCTGCAGAAAATTAATTTTTCTATTTCTCATTTGACTTGTCCTATACATGGTAAATGTCTTAATGGATCAATAAATATATAATTATTATTATTATATCAAAGTATTGAAAATAAACAGCCATAAATACGAGCCAGTTGTCCCGTTAATTGTTGATTCATGTGAAATTTTTGTTTAAAGGTGAGCTCCTCTTGCCTTGAAACTTCTTTCCAATTCTTTTGACTTACATTGGTGCAATATGATTTTTGTTGAAGAATTTAACAATCTTGTAATTATCCGATAATTCCTTCGAGAGATACCCGTTCTCAATCATATACATACATGCATTTAATCTTCGGGTTGATTTACTTTAAATGTGCAACTGATGTAACGTATTCAATCTTTAGCCACAGAAGATAACCAACATATACTCTCCTGAAGCTACTGCATATTACATATGTGTCAATAATTAAATTGTCTTCCACGGCAAAAAAATTTATTTGAAAACTGATCTCTGATCCATGCAAATAACTAGATTTGGGTGGTATGCCTTTGGTTTTTTTTTGTGAAGCAGGGGGAAAATCTGCCAGACAGACGAACACACCCTCTCCTGAGAGGGAACAAGTGTGGGGATTCTCACTCTCCCGAGCTCGAGACCCACTAAAAATCCTAAACTGCTTCTTCATAGGTTCCGGGCATTTTGCCTATTAACCAGTTGACTCCTATGGTTTCTGGACTCTCACACGATCATAATCGTGTTGATAGTTGTATGCTGCCTTTACCTTTTATAGGTTAAGCTCTTCTTTGGTTACTTTCTAAATCCTTAACTGATCTCTCGGTCTTCGGTGGTAGGTTCTTGACCTTCTAGCTTCTTCTGTTGGATCGTAGTCGACTAATCTTCGTAGTCCCTCATTTGGATGTTGTTTGGCTTTGTCGAATATCCTTTCCGCCTTTCTCTTCATAAATTCTGTAACTGGTTCCCATTCCAAGTCCTTGTAGATTTGTTTGTTCCTAACAAACCAGGGTACATCCATCGCCATTCTAAGGAGTTTATTCTCAGTGGCCTGTATTCTCTTGATGTGATCTGATGAGTTTTAATCATCGTCAACTTGATGTTTTTATTCATATGACTTCTTCTGCCTATGAGTGGATAACGTCTACTCATTGCGGCTTTCGTTTTATCAACTGCACATTTGATGTGGTTTTTCCATGTTAGTCCTCTGTCAAGCTTCACTCCTAGGTATGTTGCTTCATTTTCCCATTCAACCCCTTCTCCATCAACTTCAAGGTTTTCTTCCATCCTCAATCTTCTCTATTGCAGTAAAATTGCTTGAGTCTTTCTTCCACTGATTTGGATTTTCTATTTGATGCACCGTTTGAGTAATTTGTCTATGAAGTCTCTGGTGTATGATCTCTGGGCGTCGATGTCTGAACGCTATTCCTGTGTCATCTGCGTACAAGGTGAGCATATTTCTAGCATTCTTCGGGATATCATAAACGTATGTAACGTAAAGCAGAGGTCCAAGTACCGATCCTTGAGGCACTCCCGCTTCCAATTGTCTGGTTTGAAAGGTTGCTCCATCTATCTTCACATAAGAGTTTCTATTCCTCAGATAGTTCCTTATTATCTTGCACAGCTTGGTCGAATATCCTGCTTTTTTCATCTTGTAGATTAGGCCTTCGTGCCATACTCTATCAAAAGCTCTCTCGATATCCATCAGAACTAATCCTATGGCCTGTTTGGTCTGCATTCCTTGGATGACGTATTCTATGACGTCGCAATTGGAGTTCAGTCGAATGTTCTCGTCGAAATCCAAATTGTTCGGGTGGAATTATCTTCAACATTACTGTTTCCTCATTCAGCCTTTTAGCGATAACCCTCTCGACGATTTTTCCTAGTGCTGATAGTAGGCTGATTGGTCTATGATTTTGTGGAAATCTCCGTTCCTTTTCAGGCTTGTTGGAAACTATAATTTCTGCAGTTTTCCGTCTCTTTGGGTAGTATTCGGTCCTCATCACTCCGTTTGTTATATTCGTCAAGGCTGCTATTCCTTTTCTAGGCAATTTCTTCAACATATAATTCGTTATCCTATCTTCTCCCGGCGCTTTCCTGTTCTTCAATTCCATTATGATCTCTTTGATCTCTGTTGGTGAAGCCGGTTTTGGAATGATTTCGGTTTCCAGTGGTTCCATCAGTGGTTTTCCGTTTGCCTCCACTTCTTCTTCTAGATCTTCATTATCATCAATGCCTTTGAACGACCCTTTATAGTTTATAATAAATTTTCCATATAACGAAAACTTTCAAATCCCATTTGATTTCTTATGTGAGTGTTTTTTCTGAGTGTTACATCGCAGTGGGATTCGAAATATAAAAAACCTCATTTTGCAGATTTCATTAATCTTCACTGTTTTGGATTGAGAATACAATAACCCGGATGTCGGTCAATTTCAAAGTACCATTTTATTTGTCAAAATGCGACGGCCAATAATAATAATTACATAGAAGACAAACGGCCACCAGAATAAACAGAGAGTGCAATGTTAAGATATTTTCATTTGTTATTGAGGCATGAATAACATATTTTTTTGACACAGTGACTTTTTACAGATCGCACTTCACGGAGTTACTCGACTGTGGAAGTTAAAGTTATCGAAAAAGGTGTGGCATTTTTACCATGTGATCTCTCACCACCAAAGTATGCAGACAGAATTCTTATTATCGCATGGTACAAGGAAGATGGTGATCCTATTTTCAGGTAAGCTTTATAGCCAGTTCTTCACTTTGAAAATTTTCTTCTACTTAACTCATACGATGACATTTTGTGTCAATGTTTGATATTTCTATGCACTGTTTGTTTTCCTTGTCAAATGTGATCACCAAACTAAGAACTTAAGAATGTATAGACACAGATTACAGAAACAATTTTTTGTAATGTGTGGATATAGAATTCTATATCTTCTTGATCAGTTCCACTCTTGTCTAAGTAACAAAAATTACTATACTTTAGTAAAGGCATTGTACGTCATAAGCTTTTACATATTCGAATATTCAATAAGTTTCGAAGGGTATATTTCTGAAATTTCTTAATTTTGAAGCGAATCTTTTACGTGTTGGATAACTAATGCAAAAGGTTTCTATAAATAATTTCAAATTCGATTTTGGAGTTTTAGGAAACTTGCCCATTCTTACAACTTTCATCGTAATTCTTTTTTTTATTCATCATAACTATCAGCAGAATTGGTTGTCTACTGAGGAGATCTCGAGAACTATAGCAGCTAGAAGAAAACGGATGATACATTTTTAAGTTTTTTTTCCTGAGTAATCCAAATCTGAAAACAGCACCGGCCTATAATTTCTAGATTTTGGGTATGAACAAAAATTGAAAAATTGTCATTTTCAGTCATGCTGAATTAGAAAAAGATGCATTGAAAAAGTGATTCGACAATAACTCTGATCACAGAGTATAGAGCCCGTGAAAAATAAATGCATATTTTACGGTCGCTATAGTAACGCCTTTATTGTCCTATTATTCAATAGTGAAACAGAAAGCAGGAAAATGTTCTTATTTCTCTCATGAAATATTAAGGTGAATAGTGACGTATGATACATTGTTTTAATAAAAAAAATTACAGCAAGATAGAAAAACTTTCTACTATAGTTTACAGTTGAAAAATCAGAAATCTCTGTCATATCTGGAAAATGACAGCAACGAAAAATTTAATGAAATCATATTCGAATTACCATGGAATAGTGCCAGTGGAATGTCTTTATGATTTTCGAGTACCTACGAGTTGAAACAAGCGAGTATGAGGATGCATTGATATCTAGTAAGCCTAGGCCATCAGTTCCATGCATAAAAAAATATTGCGTCACCATAGCAACGAACAATAACTCATTAGAAGTATTGCCTCGTTCCAGAATCGCATCTTTTCCATCTTTTCCATCTGTTACGTCAATACCGTCCAATCAGAGCGTAGATCTACGTCTATCTACGAATCAGAGCAAAGTCTGCTCGCTCTCTTTCCTCCGAGATGTAATTCTGGAACTCTACATATCAGTGTGAAGTTTTAGGTCAAAAAAGTAATCCAGAGTTGCGCAATAATTTAGAAGAAAGAAGATGTCCACCTAATATTTCATACGAACGCGTTCATCATATAGTTCACGTCAATTTGGACATGAGAAAAGTTGCTGCAAATGGATCCCCATATGTTTGAATGTTGACCAAAAGCGTGCAAGGGTAGAAGCATCGCGTTCGATCTGTGCTCGATTTTAAAACGATGTAGACTTCTTAAAGCGAATTGTTACTATGGATGAGACTCAGGTACATTTATACGATCCAGAAACAAAGCAACAATCGATGGAATGGCGACACTCTGGTTCTCCAAGACCTAAGAAGTTTCATGTCCAAAAATCTGCTGGAAAAGTTGTTGCTTCAGTTGTTTTGGGATTGTATAGAGTAATCATGATTGATTTTTTTGATAAGGGTAGAACAATAACCGGAGATTACTATTCGACATTACTGACCACTCTACAGGAAAAAATTAAGGAGAAAAGACTCTGAAAGATAACCAAAGGTGTTTGGTTTTTTAAGGACAACGCCCTGAATACAATTCTCATGTTGCCATGCAAAAAATTCGTGATTTAGGGTTTGAATTTCTAGAACACCTCCCTTATTCAGCAGAGTTGCAGGTTCGCTGTATTAAATGTATCCAATTAAGAGGAGAATATGTTTAGAAATAAAATATTTTGACATTGAAATTTTGTTTGGTTCTATAGTGGGCTAAGAATTTTTCAATATATCCTCGTAATTCAGGATTATTGCAAATCGCAATTTCCCAATTTTTGTTCATAACTCAAAATCTAGAAATAATGGGCCGATTCTGTTTTCAGATTTGAATTAGTCAGGAAAAAATAACTAGAATGTTCAATCCTCTTTCTCCAGCTTCTATAGTTCTCGAGATCCCCTCAGTAGACAGCGAATTTTGCCTATTATGTACTTAATCGACTCAAGACTCGATAATTGTGCTATGTTTCAAAGAAAGTTGTTCAATGTAGCCGCACTTAAATAATATACCACAGATTTTACTTTTACCTCGAAAATATTCCATGAGAGAATAGCGATAAGTTATTTTAATATGATTTTCTTTACTGCAACGATCTTTCGATGCTTCAAATGTATCAATGCAGGAATTCATCCCGGAGATATACTTGATTTTTTGTCGGCACTTTCTTGCTTACGATCATGGTAACAAAATTTGCTTTTCCAGTAGACAATGGTAAAAACTTATTAACATAATAATAGATTCAACTACTTGAACAAGTCTCATATTCATTCCAGTACATCACTCAAAGAGTTACATTAGTTATGTATGTCATAGTGGTTCAACCGTAGAAAACCCGGATTTCAACATCGTTGAATAAACCTTTTGAGCTAGAAGATATACAGATTCGGAATATGCTTTTGGACGTATAGGAGATATTCAGAGCGCAAGAGACAGGAAACTGAAATCCAGTCGCACAGTGTAAGGTTCGGAATATACACACAACCAAACTTATGTGGGATCAACCAGAATATGGAATATTCGTTTATTTTTTTCCTATAAAGGATGAAAAATTACATGTGTTCACTAACAAGAACATGTAAGTAGGTTAACAAATAACTCGATAAGATTTATCCTCACAGTTTAGATTTCACTGTATCTCCTCCAAGTTGAGGTGAGTTTATGATTTGTTTATTTTCGCACATTCAGCAAAAATTCCGTACGTGGGGTTGTCGGAAGTCCAGAGCTGAAGAAGTATTGGTCTGGCAGATCAAGGCATGCCACAAAGGGAGATTGCAAGTACGTTGGGGGTTACACAAGGAGTAGTTTCAAAACCCTCTTCAGGATTTCTGGAATTGGGAATCCTAAAGAATAGACCGAGGGGAAGTCGTGGAAGAGTAACTACAGAAAGGCAGGATATCCTTCTAGCTGGAATAGCAAGAAGAAATTCCACAACATCTCATGCACAGCTTCAAAACAACGTATACAGGTGTGAGCGTTTCTATCCAAGAAAAACACTTTGCGCTCGGAAGTTATTTAGCAGATGACAGTTAAGGCTTCCAGAACTTTCAAGGCAAAATGAAGCTGACCGTTTAAATTGGTATTTAAACTAAAAATTGGACTATTAAAGATTGAAAAAATGTCTGTTTTTTGGATGATACCAGAATACCAGAATCGGCCTAATATCCGATGACTGGCGAATTCGCATTTTAAGAGGTAGAGGAAGAAAAGCTAGACTTCATGCTGCCAAACTCATCCCGAAATACAAAGGAGGTACTGTTATGTTTTGGGGTGGAATTATGATTGTTGAAAAAAACTTCTTTACTTCACATTCGAATAAACCTAACAGGTCACAGGTATGTTGATTTAGTCAGGATCTGACGAGGTGATTTTGGCGATCTCAACATACCAGCAGATTTTCAAAATCACAGTTTTATAGTGGCCTTCTTGTCCACCAGATCTGAATACTATAGACCACTTATGGGATAGGATCACGAGAAATATTAAAGCTCGTCAAAAGAACCCTGGTAACAAAGAACACAGAAGAATGGTCAAATGTTCATCAAGAAGAAATAAACAAATTTATGGATAGCATGTCTCATCGAATTGGTGCTTGAACCGATGGTAGAGGTGGTAGTACAGATTAATCAAATTATTCAAGTTACATACTTGTCATTTGCAGAAAATTTACTTCTACACTTTTTGTTATTTCGTTCTATTATTGAGAAAATTGTAAGAATAAAAATAGTCTTAGCCTGGCGACCCAATACGTCATCCCCCTACAATCGACTGTCAACTGAATTGCATTTCTTTTATATACAGGGTGTCTGTAAACAAATGCGGAGGACTCAGGGAGGTGATTTGCGATGAAAATAAGCAGGGGTAGTTCCTATAAATTTTTTTTCGAAATCGACCTCCCTTCGAAGATACAGCCTTTGAAAGGCGACGAGTTGACAGTTTTTAATTTTTTTACGGGTTCTAAAAAACAATGAGTCATAAAACTATACATAATATGAAGCACTGAGTAGGTGTAACTCACAATTTTTTTTTGGATTCCATACCTATATTATTAGGGGTTGAAAATAACAACCACTCATGATTTTCCTTCAAAAATTGTTTTCGTGGGATAGATTTTCGAAAAATAAAATTCTCCTATGGTTTCCCATTCAATTCTGGAGTAAAAAAAAGTCTCTTGCAAAATTTCGATACAGTCGATACTTTTCTCGGAATAAATAAAAACTTACAAGCAGTTCTGACCACTGTTCCATAGAATGACTAGCTACCACCATTGAGTATTAAACTCAATTAATACTCAATTCTACCACTAAAATACATGCATCAACTTTCTGCCTCATAGAGCTTCTATCTATCTATCTAATCTATCCCCCGAAAACAATTTTTAAAGGAAAATCATAAGGGGTTGTCATTTTCAACCCCTAATAATAAAGTTATGAAACCTAAAAAAAAATTGTGTGAGTAACATCTACTTAGTGCTTCATAAAATGTATAGATTTATGATCCAGTATTTCCTAGAACCCGAAAAAAAATTTAAAAATCGTCAACTCGTCATAGGCTTCCAAAGGCTGTATCTTGGAAGGGAGTTGGATACCTACTACCACTGCTTATTTTCATTGAGGAATCATCTCGTTAAGTCCTTCGCATTTGTTTACAGACAGTCTGTATATTCTTCCTTTTGACATCCCAATACTAACTAGAATTAAATTCCCAAAAAAATTACACTAGCGAACGGACATGTGAATTGAAAATAGAGATCAGGATACGTCGGATTCGGTGTGGAAGGTATTGCAAAATCCATCCAAACGCTTTCCAACGGTTCGATGATGTTTGCTTGCATTCTGTCGTGACGCGGTACATCAAAGGGAGGTTTGTTTTAATGTGGACGAGATTGACATATTTTCAGTCGCAGATAATCATTTCTTGGCCACAAAAGTATCATCGAATCTCATCCAACGTTCCCAACATATAATACTGAATTCGATTATTTTTTTATCTTTTCTAATTCTAACGCTAATATTCATATTCGATAGAGTTTTCGTTCGTTGACGGTTGAGCTTCGGTCAGGACGCGGCATTGAACCATTTTCTGCTCTAAATTAAAAAATAACAGACATTCGACAGACGCTCTAATTCGGGAACAAGAAAGCAAAACCTAACTAAAGTACATACATTCCCGACACAAGCCACCAAAAATTTTCTATAGTTCAAGTTCAATATTGTCTTTATAAATCAAATTAAATTTAGAAAGGAAGGTGGTGCGATTCTTTGATAGATAGCCGGAGAACGCAGTGTATTAATAACGCGAACCTTGAAAACCATATCATAATAACACGTCAAGACCTCCTGGAATCGATTTACTTCGCAAGATATACTGGGTGACCCTGGGGTGCATATACATGGTCCACAACGTTGTGTATTTTCAAGCTAACAATTTGATTTTATTTTTAATAATAGTCCCAACAATGGACATATCCTAAAACTTTTTTCATATGTATACAGGATGTCCGAAAATGAAATATACACATGGGTTCTGTTTTTGTCAACCCTTCATTTCTTTTACCTTTTTGAATTTTACATTGCAGTACAGTAGTTGTTGTTATATTGGCCTAATGAATAATAATTGTTATTTTTAAAAATTTTGGCGATTACAACCCTGAAGGAGTAGCTTTTGAAAATACTTCTTTTGCATGATTTTGAAGTAGACTTAATTTGCTACAATATGATACTAGAACTGTCCCTGTAGACCCAATAGTTTCCAAGACTAAGCCTTTCAATGTTTATCATTTTTCTCATGATGGGATGTTGAAAAAAGAAAAGTGTGAACGGTGATGTTAAAGCTAAGCTACGAATAAGTAGTACAACAAAACCTAATAAGTTTATTCTTTTGGAAATTGAGTAATATTGAAAATCAAAGGAATTTATCAATTTTGCCCTTTGACGAACCGGTTGAGGTTCGTCCGTATCTGGATTGACGTATTGGGATGATATACCCCCATCAGGGGATGGTGATGAATCTTGATGTTCTCGAGAGAAATACTCGACGCAAGAAGATTCTTCACGCCTATTTCCTACACTAGGTGCAATTCACCTTCACTTCAAAATATAAAACACAAACCTACGCTGGGATTTGTAGATTTTGAGTTCAAACGACACTCAGGTGATGTGCAGCAGGCCAGCCGGAAATATTAATAAGTCATAGAAAGGGTCATAGGTGGGTCGAGTTTACCAACAATTTAATAATCTTACAGGCAGCGTTGCCAAATGTCGGTGTCCCTTAGCCAAGTTTCCAAAGCGGTACCGGTGCAAATGAGATTTTTGAGTGAAACTTAAGTCTAAGCCCGGGTGTCCACTGGAAGCGTATTCGAGCGGCTACACGCTCTCGCGAAACGAGCGTTTGTAGCCGCTACAAAACAGGCGGCGCGGCGCTACAGAGGTTGTCCACTGGAGGAGGCTTCGTGCGTTCAATTCAGCGTTGGAGCCGAAGGATCGTTCTCAATCCAGTATTGCTTGTTGTTTGCGATGGCTGCAATTTTTATAGCCAAAATCAAATCGAGAATTCAACCATCTCTACTGTTAACCGAAGAACGGACCCTATATATTTCCCAACTACTACTAAATGAATCGAATTTTATTTTTACTGACAATGCGATGAAAACAACGAGAAACAATTCTTCTAATAAGATTTCAATTGTTTGAACGACTCATCCAGAAAAACTATCCTAGGTTTCCTCCTCAGCTAATTTTTTGGTTGCCAAAAATGCGTGTTTTTTCTCGATTTTATCTCCCCTGGAAAACTAAATATAAACAAAGCTCAATTTTTTTCTATTATATATTACTAAATTCTCGATTAAGGCGGCGTTCCTCAACACGTTTCCATATTAAAGTATATCAGAGTTGAGCCAAATATCAGAGATATTGTCGTTGACTGTCCATGACCACGAAATGGTCTATGACGTTTTGAATCTGAAATATTAACGAAAAACTTGTATCTGTGTAATGAACGCGTGTTTTCAATCGATGTGAAATTTAATGCTTTACAACTTTTTTATATGTTTTTATAATTCTCTCATATATAAGCTGCTTTCAAAGATTTTTCCGAGAAATCAATATGAAATATAATATTTTACAATGTTTTTGGAAATTGTCTCAAATTTGGGATCCAATAGTGAGAAAAAGTACACGATTGATCTCATTGGATGTAGAATTCAGTGCTCTATAGCTTTTCTCCCAAGTAATTAGTCGATATCCGTATTTCTTGAGGACATATGATTGAAAACTACAAAAAACCCCATTTCTTGGCAGCCAAAAGTTATGCTCAATTCCTTTGAAGGAAAAAACCCTAGATGATTTAAATCGGTCACTGATGAAGCCATTAAAACAATAGAAATCTTTTATAGGCACAAAATCCTTATTGAATCTCAATTTAACCGGACTGAAATGGATGAGCTAAACGGGCGTGCACGCGCTACACTCGCTACAGATCCCATTTCAGGCGGATCGCGCGTACGAGCGCGTAGACGCTTGATTACGCCCGCTCGCAGTCGCCTGCAGTGGACAACGCTGTATTGAAATACGTCACTTGGGATCTGTAGCGGCTTGCCGTACGTGAGCGCGTAGCCGCTCGAATACGCTTCCAGTAGACACCCGGGCTAAGTGGGACCTAGAAAAGAAGAACTTTTATGGGTAAGCGGTGCAAACGGGCGTGAATCTCGGAAACTATTGGGTCCACAGAGACAATTCTAGTATCATATTGTAGCAAATTTAGTCTTCTTTGAAAACGTTCTGAAAAAGTTTTTCCAAAAAATAGTCCTTTAGAGTAATAATCACCAAAATTAAAAAAAAAAAACGATTTTTTAGCGATTTTTAAGATTTAACAAAGTTGCGTTCGGCGCTCGAGGTCACAATCTTGGATTATTCATTAGGCCAACATGATAAACAAGTCTGCACAAAATCAGAACTACCGGATTTGACGCATACTACCCCCTACTTCCAAGCGACAAAGATATTCACGGATGCCACTGAATTATCGATGTGATAGAATCCAGTTTCATAGACTTATTTGCTTTAGTTTTTGACTTGTTTATGTTGCTAGTTTATGTGTCAAAATAGCGTGTGGCATAGACCCGCAGAAAAATTTATAAATGCAGAACCAACAAGTTTCAGCTAAGATGTCTAAAAACATGGTGTATGCACTCGTCAATTTTTGAATGCAATGACATTAGACCAAATCGAAAATAAGAGATTTGCTTCGTGGCGGCGCCACCATGTTCTATCCTTGTTTTATTAAAGAATGCCTAATGATACTCTCTCGTTTTATTTTTTTCTCTGTTGATATCGATCACAAATTACAGCAATCTGTGATCCCGATCGGACAACGAATCTGCAGATATTTCATCACTATCGAAGGATTCGAAAGAGTACTTGCCATTCTTCAAGTATTCATGAGGAGGATAATTCAACATCATTTCAATAAAACACAGATAATTGGCGAAATATCCAATATATTCAATTGACGGAAACGGCATTTTCACTATACATGCTCACAATTCACATTACGTATTTTCGATACATTTCCTTTTATTAAATATCGCTGAAGTTACCATAAAACTCTTAGCTGTATCTGTCCCGAATCTTCGTTCATCTGATTTGGTTCTGCCTTAAATTCCAACAACAAAGGGTGATAGTCCAACAACACCGAATTATTAGCTGTAGTTCTTGATTGTCCATACAGAAAGCTGAACTTACTGAACGACATGTTGAATAAATGAATGTTGTACACCCTTTCTCGAAACTAATACATTTTCACACACCAATAATCGTTTATAAATACAGCACATTGGCAAGTGGTAGGAATATATTCAAATTATTATATTTTCAAATATCAATTGACAACTGTCAATTTCTAAATAGCGCTACCTACAGTGGGAAAAACGAAACTTATCTCTTATTTCCAAAGATGGAAAAACAAAATATAATCAGTGCATACACCATGTTTTTAGACATCTTAGTTTCAGCGCATCATTTGACAGGTAGGCGAATTTGAAGTTTGAAAATCGCGCTTAAATTCGACTGCACGTCGAAACATGTGCTCAAACCTGAGGCATTAAGGAATCGATTAAAGAAAAGATGATTGAATTATGTTGAATGGTTCTGAAGTGATTAATTTTTCTGTGGGTCCATTCACGACGCTGTTTTGACACATAACTTAAAAACCAAGGCAGATAAGTGTATGAAACCGAGGTTCGTTATATTGACAATTTAGTGGAAAATCAGTGTCTTAAAAAAAAACAGAACCCATGTGTCTATTTGTTTTGCGGACATCTTGTATACTTATGAAAATATTTTTAGGATTCATTGTCGAGGTTTTCGTTTGAAAAATAATGAAGTCTATAGCTTCGATAAAACAAAGTTTAGTAAACACACCCTAATAGGGAATACTCCTTCTCACAAAAATGAGGTATTTTTTATGAAATATCTTTGAAACATCACATTTCAAAATATCCATTTCAATCGTTTCCCAAAAAAAAAATATTTTTGGTACTTAAAAATGAAAAATAAAAATGGGTGTTTAAAATTTAAAGCGTTTCGTTTCTATTGCACAAGTTGGCAAGATCGATTGAAATATGCATTGATAATGAAGAATAACAAATACACTATCTGGATGAGATAGACAAAGATGGCTCTCTATGAAGTATGCGATGAACGAGGAAGGAGGAAGGTCGTAAAATTTTATGGAATATTTATGGTCGGTGGCTGTTGAGGCTCGCCAGTGAGTACGGATTACAGCTTTATGATGGCTGTGAATCAACAGCTGTTATTTCATAAACAAGCCATTGTTTTTTTATTTTCTAGTAGGCACTGTTGCCAAATCGTTAACTAGAAACGAAACGATTCAAATTTGAAAACCTCATATTTGAAGAATGATTTTGAATAGTTTCAGCGGTGGATTTGAAAAAAAAACATGAATGAATCTCATAATTGTTCAATTTAAACTTGCATATGCTGTGATTACCCAATTTGAATAGAATCCCCCATTGTGACTGAGGTGCTGAAAAAAAAACTTTAAGGCGCATAATTGAGGATTGTTGTCAATATGCTTTCCAATTCCCAACTGAAGACTTGCTGATCGACTAATGGTCGATGGCATTTATTATTTAATATAAATTGAAATTATAAATTCGACATTTCTATATACAGGGTGATTTGCCGCTATGGCGTTGACCATAATTTCGTGCTGAAAATATCGTGAGATAACTGTTTTGAATTTCAACATTACCACACCTTGGCTGTAAACTCGGCTGTAAATTCAACCTTTTTGAGAGTCGATGGGATTCTTATGAAAGAAATAGTGAAAATGTGAAGTCTCCCTTCTTTTAATATATTTCAGCTTAGGAGGTTTTTTTTTAGTATATACCATTTCAGATTTTTCCATTACATAGTATTTCAACACAGTTTACTGTTTGGACCTAACATGTAAAGGGTGTTCATGAGGAGATAGTGAAAATATGAAGTCTTACTCCTTCTAATATATTTCTGCTGAGAAGAAAATATCTTGAAAAACATCTTTCCGAAGATAAAAAACATTGTTTTTTTTTCCCTGTATTTTGAGCTGAAGTACGAAACTATCATTTGTCAATGAAATTACACATGTTGGAATTTTTTCAACCCTGAAGTATGCTTAGAAAGGGTGGAAGTACTAAACATTCAAGATATTTTTTCTCACAACTTTTTTTGGATGAAAGTTTTCTTTTTTAAAAACATAGCTCAAAAGGCCAATTCATATACAAACTTCTGAGAAGTGTAACTTTTCCGGAGGGAGGTTATCTAAAAAATTTTATACCAAATACCCATTTTAATTCCGCAAAAAATCAACCCTTTCATTTTTTCGGTGTCTTTCAAATTCATCCTACCCTATATATGTATTATATCTGGCATACAGGCATTGGTTATTTTTCATCCATTATGGATATTTACGAGGAATATATTTCTTCACCAAACCATTGATATCCTTCTAGATTAATATTTAATGATAGTACTATTTATCACCTCATTTCATTTGCAGTTATGATCAGAGGACTATGCCTCCCGTGGAATGGCGAAATACATCGATACAATTCCGACATCTTTCCTTCACTTTCAAAAAACCGGCAACACTCATATTGAGTAATATTTTAGAGAAGGACGAAGGTGTGTATAGATGTAGAATAGATTATTCCTCATCGGCTACAAAAAATCACTGGATAGAACTGGAGGTAGTAGGTGAGTCCTTAATTATTGATTATTTATTCTATTTTTTTTTCTCATCGTGAATGACACACTTGCACAAGATTGTAAATTTACGACCCATCGAATAAAAAAAACAACAAATGTTACGTTCTAAATTGAACTAGCCAACCACCATCACTCGGAGTATCACACAGCACTCACCTCCATGGAAACGAAACGAAATAATATGGACCCTATCTTACATTCCATTACGCCCTACAAAATGTGACTATACCCAAGCGCCACCTAGCACGTGACGAAATCCAACTGAATTCAGGTTTTTTCAATTCAAATTTGTTGATTCTTATATAAATGGATATGGATTTTATGTATCTGAATTAATTTCGATAATTTACAGATGCAATCATATATCATACGACATATACAGCAAATTCACCTCATTCACTGAAACGAAAATGGTTTTCGTGATGAAATTCATTAATTTATCGGAAAACTTGACCCGAAATACCATAAATTATGTCCTGTTATACCAAGCAAACAACGGCCTTATTCACATTATTTCAATGAGGTGACCTAAGAATTTTCTTCATACATACAGGAAGGTTCAGAATTCAATACGATAATTCAATGTGTATATTCCCTGAGTAAATTTGAAACAATGAATCATTCATAAATATACATCCGCAAACGCTTAGATTCGTAGCTATATAGTGTTAAAAGTTGAAATGTTTAGTTATAGGTGGTTGACTGTAAACTTCCCAACAGATAAAAAAAATAGTTTTGGAAAGACAAGCCGCGTAAATCAGTGGAATGGTATTTTTTTTGAAATGGCTTAGGAATTTTGAAGGTTGATATATTCAAAAAGTAAAAATATGTATACAATGACATCTCTTCATCAATTTGGAAATTTTTTTAGATTTTAATAAATCTTTAAAGCAGCAGCTAAGCATTCCTTTGTGACACATAATATCCATAACTCCACCGACTAATTGAATACGATTACTAGCTCTTAACTCTCGGTGAATGGCATCCAAACTGGCGCAAAAACATGAGCTAACGATAATGTCATATAGACCTGACTTCAGATTACGCGAAATATTCACTGGACGACCAATTTGTTCAGCCAAGTTACTGAACAGAGAAATAAAAAAGTTCTGCCAATGTCAAAAGATTATTCGGAAAAAAGGTTTGGAAATCCTGATGTGAAAAAGGGTTGATGTGAAATGTAGCCTTAGAACATAGATACATGGAATTTAAAATAAACATATAAAGATAAAGAACGTTGAGATATAAAATTATGATTTCAACGTTCCTTATTTTCAGGTTTTTTTTGTCAGGCAACAATTTTTTCTAGTTGATTTGCTCCTGACAAATTAGTGCAAGAATTTACGTTTATTTCATTTTTAATTGATTTTGTTTCAGAGATTAGGAATGAAAACCCTAAAAAGTTTATTAGAAACTGTTGCTAGTTTATTTTGGAATCCTTCTGTTATGTATTCTGTGAGTCTCAGTAATTGCTGTTCTGTTGAGTGATCTCTTCTGAATCCGAATTGCTCTGCTGGAATGAGATTCAGATTTTCAGTTTCTTCTGTAAGCCTCCTGTCGATTACTCTTTCTACTACTTTTCCTAGGGCGGACAATGAACTTATCGGCCTGTAATTTTGGGGGAATTTTTTATCTTTGCCTGGTTTGTTGAACACTATGACTTCTGCAGTTTTCCACTTTTTCGGATAGTGTTCAGTCCTCATTATACCGTTTGCAATATTTGTGAGAGCAGCAATACCTTTTCTAGGTAATTTCTTCAACATAGCATTCGTTATTTTATCACTTCCGGGAGCTTTTCTATTCTTCAAGCTTCTGATTATATCCTTTATTTCAAATGGAGAGGTTAGTTTTTCTATTTTGTCGTCTACTGGTGGTTCGTCCATTTCTTCTTCGTTGTTCTCAACTAGTTCTTCTAGATCAGCTTCAAATTGAGAAACAAAGCCACCGCGCTCGAAAATTTAACCATGTACAAGTTTGGCACCCTCCCACACATTTTCGTTACACTTAAATTATCGGATTAAGAGAATATATACTTTTCAACATGTAATGAACCACATATATCTTAATCTGACACGCCCGAGTATGTACAATGATCGTTTTTTTTTACTATTCTGACAGGCTGTCCTAGACAATTCCCCCTATATACAGGTCTAATTTTTGGTAGATGTACTCTACAGGGTCCCTTATTCTGAAACGCTGGAGTAAATCCCGAATTTCCCTCTTTGGCTGCTCAACTATATGTTATATTTTTAATAGGTATAATATGAAGATCAACGAATTGGTAGTACCATTTTCGCCGCATTTTTGCTTTTTTATTAATGATTTTATTCAAACTTGTGCAATGAAGGAATTCCTACATACGCTGAACGCTTAACTTAACAACGTTGAGAATATTTCCAACACAATTTCACGAAAACATTAACTGGGAACTAAAGGAAAATAATCCTTCTGTTTTTAAATACACAACAGGCTTCGATTTAAAAGAACAGAAAAGATATTATATTCTTCTATCGTTTCGATGACAAAATGATTTTTGAACAATAATACCCCATGTATTTTTTTGAAGTTTGTTCATATAAGTTTGTCATTATTTCATTCAATTTTCGGGAAATATTCATTGCGAATAGAACTCGCCATGAAATTCTCTAAAGTAAAAATTCTCGGTTATAAAATTCAAGTTTCTTTTCAACAATAATTTTGCGATGGCAGGCGCAATATTGATTGTGTTCGTCGGGGTTGCTCTTTCACTGAAAAGTAGGTATGTTCATTCTTCCCGATAGCATAAATCTGCTAGTCTTTTACAAGAAAAGAAAGGTAATCTGAGAAGAAAAATGCATTTTATCCCGCGCGACAACGTGTGTTTTTTTGTTGAATATTGCTGATGACTGACCATCAGTCATATTGAGCTAATAGGGTAGCTATCATTTTATCAGTCATTGGTAATTTATGACGGATGGAATTGACTGACGGATGAATGGACGTGTACTGGAAGCCCATTATGTACAAATGGATTACTTATCCTTTCTATTCATACTCCGTTGAATAAAAGAGTCGTTAAATATTTTGTGTTTCCATAATGAAAATACACCGGGTTTTCCAAATAAACTAAATTCATTTTCCTAGCATGAATTATGAGGTTCACTTGTTGATAAATGTTTCGATTCCATATGGATAATTTTCGGAACATTCGAATTTCGAAGCAGAATCAATCATTGAATACAACAGTTAGATTTATTAGGCCTACAATTTAATAATATAAACTATTCGAATGTACCAAGCCAGGGAAACGCCTGATTCCCATCGACAGAATATGATTGAACTGAACCTCTCTAAAGGGTGTACCGAAATAAATGGAACAAAATTTGGTCAAAGATTATTGAGACAAAATAGTTGTAACTCCGAATCGACGAGGTGTTCAAAAATTTGTCTGAAAACAAGGGCTGACAGCGCATTGAAAATTTCGTTATTGTGCCGGATCAATTCAAGAGTTGGATCGAAATTCTCTTCGGTTATGGAATTGATGCCCGATATAAAGACGAAATTTTCAATGTTTCGCTGTTAGCAATCTTCGCCAGAAGTAAAAATCCCTTCCTTCTTCGTTTACAGATAAAAATGCGCATACCTAAAACTCAGTTCGTTGGGACACCTATGACGTATGTATTGCGGCTACAAGCAATATTTCTACATTTGGGCTTTTATATGCATTCAATAAAACGTGGTTTGAAAGAAGTAACATTTCACAGATTGACATATTTCGAATGATGACACAAAAAAATAATAGTCCATTAACGTTGTCGCCTGGAAGTACAGGGTAGCTTGCGTCAAATCCGGTAGTTATGATTTTTTTTAGACTTGTTTATGATGTTGGCCTAATCAATAATCCAAGTTTGGACTTGGGAGTTCGTCGAAAATTGAAAAAACCGCGAAAAAATAGTTTTTTTTTTCAAATTTTGGCGATTAATACCCAAGTTTTTGAAAAAACTCTTTTTGGACTTTCCGAATAAGACTAAAATTGCTACTATATGATACTAGAATTTTCTGTGTAGACCAAATAGTTTCCGAGATTCACGCCCATTTGCACCGCTTATCCTATAAAGTCTCTCTTTGCTAGATATCGATTAAAATTCAATCTGGGAGGATTCTGCATTTTCTGAAACTGGGTTTTCACTCCCAAAATCAATTAAAAAGAGATTGGGAGTGAAAATCTCTTTGCAAGATTCAACTTTTCAAAAATCTTCTCATTTGCACCGGTACCGCTTAATGGAAACTTTGCTAAGGAACACAAACATTTGGCAACGATGAAAGATTATTGAATTGTTGGTATACTCCATTCAAATTTATTTTAGCACTCGGTTGGCCATGGAAATTTGACACATTACACTGTGTATAGTACGAAAATGTGGGGTTATGAAGCTTGTCAAAACATTTTTGGGTTTTAAATCAGCGCTATGTTGACCGTTCTAAGTAAAAGTCTCAGTAATTACTTATTTTGTCACCATGTCGAATAACTTCGGAAAATATGAAGTCGAAAATATGTGAGGAACATAATTGACTTTATAAAAACTGATAAAGTATACCAAATCTAGATATTCACATGGAGAATACAAGAGATTAAATATATTCATTTTTGCCCTGGAAGAAAATTGAATTATTGACGTACATAACATAATTTGCAGTAGTTTGTGGGGAGTTTAATGTTCTTTGGCTATAGGTTGAATACGTTACATCAGTGGTAGATTTTAAAAACATCAACCCGGAGATGAAATGCATATGATACAGTGGTTAGTAATGGGTATAATTACAAGAATGTTGAATTCCTCAACAAAAATCATCTTGCATCAATGGAAGTCGAAAGAAATAATTGCAGTTTCCGGAAAGAGAAACTTAATCTTCAAACAAAAGTTTTACATGAATTAACAATTAACAGGACAACTGGCTCATATTCATGGCTGTTTATTTTTGATACTTTGATATAGGTATAATAATTATATATTTATTGATCTAAGTGTTGATGTTAATCCTGTAGTAACTTTTCACATTCGTTCACCCTAAAATGAAATTCTCAAATGCCATCACTCTATTGGCTCTCCCAATGGAGGGAATTTCTTTGTCATCTTCTTCATTCAAAATCTTTCTGATTGTGAAAACATTCAGCTAAAATATAAGTCGTTTAGATTCAGATGAAACATTATACAAATTCACCTACATTGGATACTTTCGCTACCATCTGATATATTGTAGATATTAGAATATCAGGGTTACCTACTATTTGAATGAGCGGACCTGGAATTCAGTGAATTCTAACGGTCGTTTTCAATAAACCTATTGTTTCAGTTACTGAAGATAGAAAATCCATCTAATTTCGTTTGTATGATCTATCTGTAGACATATTTAAGAATGATTTCCAATCGTCAGTAAGTGAAACGATGGATGGATAGGTTTATTGAAAACGGCTGTTAATAGCACTTCCTGAAACCCTGTCTTCTCTCTTTTTCGATTACTTTCGGCATATTTGTAATATCAATTGATATTAGTTGTGGCAACGGTGTTATTACATTAACGACATTTCATGAGTGCCAACCTTACTCCGTTCTATTAACGAAAACTTGAGAAAATCATTTCATGGCCAACAGAGAGCTAAAATAAAAGTGAATGGAGTATACACTCGACCTCCTAGAGGATTTAAAACGAATGTCCGTTTCTATGACTTATCAATATTTCAATTGGCTTGCTGACCATCTTGGAGTGTCGTTTGAACTCAGAATCTGCAGAATGTCTGATCCCAGTCTTAACATGGCTTTGTGTTTTATATACAAGGAGACTTTAATTGAAGGTGAAGTGCGCCTAGTCAAGGAAAGAGGTGTAAAGAATTTTCTTGCGTCGAGTTTTTCCATTGAGAACATCAAGATTCATCACCATCCCCTGACGGAGATATGCCATCCCAATATGTTATTGCCGATATGGACGAACGTCAACTGCGACCTTCCAAGAGGGCTAAATTAATAGATTTTTTCGATTTTTAATATTACCTTATTCCCTAAAGAATAAACTCATTAACTTTTGTTGTACTTATTTTTTAAACTTCATTATTCGTAGCTTAGCTTAAACATAATCATTCACACTTTTTTTAACATCCCATTATATATGTACAGGGCTCCGACAGTATAATCAGGGTTAAAACTCATTCGAAACGATAGAATTTCGAAATCCGAAAAAAATGATAAACTTTGAAAGGCTTGATCTAGGGCACTATTGGGTGTATAGAGACAGTTCTAGTATCATATTGTAGAAAATTTAGTCATCTTTGAAAACGTTATCGAGAAGTTTTTTCAAAAACAAGACTTTTAGAGTTAAAGTCGCCAAAATTTAAAAAAAAATTACGACTTTTTCGAGGTTTTTTCGATTTTTAACAGAGTTGCGTTCGGCGCTCGAGGTTACAAACTTGAATTACTCATTAGGCCAACATCATAAACAAGTTTGCAAAAAATCAGAACTACCAGATTTGACGCATGCTGTGTTTTATAAAGTTACTGGACTATATTGTGGGTAATTTTTTTTCTGTATTTTCCATTTTCGAATGAATTCAATAATTATTTTCTGTAGAATCTGATCCTCCACATGTAATCTGTGGATAGGTAGATTTAATCGGAAATCTACCGATAATGCGGTAGGATTCCATCAGTTTGGATCGATGGATATTAGGATATTCAATCGACCGAAAATCCGATGGAGCCATAGGTTTGCGCGTGCCATGCCAAAATATCCTCTCATAGGGCGGAATATGCCGATAGTATCGGGCAAACTCCACCGTGAGTGGATCAACTAGATGGATATTGGCTCGATCGAAAATTCAACACGACCATGCGATGGCTTGTGCTCAACCAAAATTTCCCCATGCACAGTGGAATATGAATTAGACCGAGCCGATTCCACCGTGAAGGACTATCTTTACGTTACAAGATTTTATTTTTCACGAAACATTCATTTTGTTTCAATAAAAATATGACAAAACCGATGAGACATTTTAGAGCTCATTTTCAGAGAAACAAACAACAATTCCTACGATCCTTCGTTTATGAGATATTAGCATAAAATGAGATTTTGACGATGTAGTGAAGTTCTCATAACTGTTTTGTCTTCGAAGTTACAGATCTGAAATTGTAAAATTTAGATTTCTTATTTTTTGGCAAACTTTGTTTTTATATGCAAATTATTTTTGAATTGAAAAAAATCGTTTCTCAGCAGATTCTACATGTATTAAAGTGTCTGCAAAAATTATAGAGTAGATATAGGAAACGCCCTCATATCTCTAGTACTAAAAACCTACTACATTTTAGCCAGTGAAAACACATTTGACAATGAGATGGCGCTGAAAACGTAATGTCGATACAGAAAAACTGTTTGGTAACAGTTTTTTGTTTAAATTCGAAGGGCGCGAAATTCGAATTCTATTCCTTTTATTGGATTTCAATATCGACTTTGTTGAGATCAGAAAACAAACATCCTGAACGACAAAACAAAAGTATGGTTTTGTTTTGTGACTGGGAAACATCCTAGAAAACAAACAAGTTTTCATCTAAACATTGTTGGAATCAATTGATATCAATGAAATACTCTGTCGGATGTGCTATATTTTTATTTGCAATTTATAAACATTAACAAAAATTTGAAATTATGGACAACGAATAGAGCTTTGACTAGGACAACTCTTGTGACCTGCTATACGAAAAAGGTGTTATTTCTACGCCATACGTTTTATAGATATTATTAACTCAATGTAATTTGTAAAATTTATATCAGAAATCAATATGAACCAATATTCAATATAACATCATAGCATACACATTTCTGTTACTCACATACCTATTATTTACAGAATTTTCGGAACCATTGAAAAAACCTTACAGAGGTATAATACAAGACCTGTATGTTAGCCCGTCAGTATATTTTCTTTATAATTTCTTTATGATATGGTCTCTTTATGACACAATATACAAATTGATTAATGAATGAACACTCACAGCAGGTTTCACAAAACTTTGACTTTCCTAACAATTGGACAGTCACTGGATAATCCCAAAACGATATCAATAAAACCTTTGCATTTCTGAGTAGCAATTGAGAATCTTTGAATGGTCGTATAAAAGTCATAATTTCCCATAAATTGGCGCTACATGCAAGGGATGCTTCCTGCATACGCATACAGCAATTTACGTGGATGAACAGTTCTCAATTGACAGTAAAATGTTCATTGCACATGGTGTAGTCAGTAGTGTTTGCAGGCCTTCATGCCCTGAAAATTTTGTCCACTTCGTAGCACTGATGAAAACAGAAATCAATGAATGACCGAGTCACTTGTTACCAGTTTTAATACTTACATTCCCATTTTTCTTTTGATGTGATCCACAGTTCTTCACCATACAATAATTTTCGAACGATAATTTGCGGTTTCCACCAAGAAATTAGACAGAAATTTCAATAATCACCAACTAGAACGAGTTTGGTAAACAAAAGGCGGTACGAAAATCAAAACATTCAAAACCTCTTTGATCAATCTGAAATCTCACAAAATTTCATATGTTTCTGCAAATGTCCCTCGAATTAATATTTTAACCAGTCTTAGGGCCTTAAAAATACTTTTGAAACACAGATGGCGCTTACATCACTTTAGTCGCTTCGTTTCCTATCTTTCTACTCTATAATCTTTGAGTGTCTGTAGAAGGTTCAAGCTTCTAATTTGTAACTTCAAAGACAAAAAAGTTATGAGAACTGTTCTCAATGTTTGCTAATAACTCGAACACGAAGGATGATCGTAGAAGGCTACGGTTTTCACTATTCTTTGATTCTCTGAAAAAGAGCTTGGAATCGTGTCATCAGTTTTATTTAAGCTCTTCTGGTTTCTGAGATTGCCTCTCTGGACATCGAATTTGAGAGACTATGTACAGGGTGGCAAAATTGGTGATACCTTAACAACCCAACTGGATAGAGGAAAACACATGGCACATTGCGTTCGTCATTTTTCTCTATTTTTTTTTGTTATAGGCCAGAATTTAAATTTCAACTTTGGTCATTATCTCTTTCTATAACTCAAAAACAACAGAAGATAGAGGAATGCAGTTGATGGCATTATTAGTTTCTGAAAAAAGACTACATGAAAGGCACATTCATTTTCCTCTATCTCGTTGGGTTAAAAAGTTGTAGTTCAGGTACCAGCTATTTTGCCCACCCCGTACATTATATTTGTTAATTTCACCTTAGGCTTCATGACATTGTTATGTTAACGCCCGCTCAAAACGCCTTTGGTTGCTATGCGTGTATTCATAGAAAGCATATCCAGCGTATAATCAAAAATGATGATGTAATGCCAGTTTTCTATCCGAAACAGATAGATAGAATAATCATAGTTATAAAGTTATCTTCATAGTCTTTTGTCATATGTTTAATTTTCTCAACAGAAGGATTAATGAGGTGAATTTTCAGTTCCACCGAAAAAATTGACCATAATCGATGAGAAGGGCCGTCACTTGTCCTCGACAGCAGGGCCGTACGATGAAGGGGGCTCAATGATTCTTAAATGCGTCGTAATTGGAGGTAAGTGTGGGGTGCGATCACTTATTCGCAGGATTTATTGGGTTGGAAATTCTCTAGAACCTCGAATGGGAGGTTCAGCATCTTGAACACGTCGAACGGGGTTTTTTTTTGTGTGTTTTAACGGCATCGGCACATTTCCGATCCCAAGATTTCTTTAATGAGCAAAAGTCACGGCATATTCGATGTTTGAAGAATTGAAATCGTCACCCGTGCCATTAACAAATTGAAATTCTTTGTGTACTATTATTTCTGTATAACTGTCTTGTTTTGAAAAGTTTGATTCCGAGATGCCAGCTACCTTCACCCATTTTAAATTAGTTCTTTGCCTTCTAAGTGAGCGCCTCGTTTATTTTTCCAATTTTATCGGATCATTTTCGAATTCCACTTGAATATTTGGTTCTTAGAGCTGCAGTAAAAAAAAGAGACTGCCTTGTATATCCTAGTAGATTTAATCACGTTTTCGACCTCGATTTTCGAGTGGCGAATAGAGGCTACAACTGCATAACTCCATCTCTCTTTATTTTCCAGTTAAGAGTGAAAACTCATTTTTCGGCTCTTGAAAATTTCGTAAAATTTCAGTGATATGGAAAAACAAATGTATACATTTCATAGTAACTTTTTTATGGAGAATTCAGTGCAATAGTCGAAGATTTTCACAGTCCGTCACTTCAGTGATATAATAGAAACTGAAAAACTAGTTCGGTCAAGTTGGCAGATTATTTTCATTGATAATAGGCCAATACTAATTATAATGTTATTTTTACATATTCCTGTGCCATATTTTTTTCTGATTCAGAATATTCAACATACGTCGTGTCTCTGATTGTTCTTCCAATAAAAAAAACTCAAAAACCTGTTCGGTCAAATTGGCAGGTCATTTTCATTGATAATATGATAATGAACTTTAAACCCCTAAATTGTGTCAGATTATCAAATGACACTTCTCTGCCTTCAGTGCATTTCCTTAGGTTCATTATTCAGATATTAAAATTGTAACAACCTTTGTGTCTCTGATTGTTTTTTCAATAAAAAACTGGTTCGGTCTAGTTGGCAGGTCATTACATCAATAATATGATAATGAACTTTATGCTCCTAAATTGTGTCAGGTTATTAAATGAAACAGGCTTTGCCTTTAGTCAGTTTTCTTCATTATTCGAATATTGAACTTGTGACGACCTTGAATATTTCAAAGAATAAACATCATTATTATTACTAATATGAGAGACTGTGAAGATCATTTTCATTTCGGATATTTGAAAGGATGGAAAATGAAAATTTTCCAATATGTAATGAATCACTTCCAGGAAATTTTATAAACCTGGATTCTACTGAATATGTTCATACCTTTTCAAGTAAATAATCTTAATACCAGTACTACAGCCTTTTCAAACACCTTCACAAATAAAGCTGTGTGGTAAATATGAAGTAAGTAGTCATGGAAATTCTCATAATTTCCTCATTTCCCGAGCATCTCCTCGAATATCCGGAATGAAAGTGATCTCCAAAATTGACGCAACATAAGAGCATAATAGCTATTTATGTAACAAGTACATAAATTAGGTCTTTATGGACGAGTCCAAAAGTTTATTTTGTCTTGGGCAAGTCCATAAAGCCTAATTATGTACGAGTTGCATACAAAGCTTTATGTTCGACTGCAATGCAGAAATTTTATTTTCTGGAATGGATTATTACTGAAAAATATTAAGTATGCTTTTGATTTTTTCAACTTAGTAACCAGCGACCTTAGCAACCTTAGTAAATACAGTTGTTTACTTCCCTAATTTTGTGACAAACGTCATAATAATCCAAAAAAATAGATAGTACTGGAGAAGAAAGCGTAGAAAATTCAGTCGTAAGCGCCAAAGAATCTCTCTTACCCACTAAATCTAAAATTGCTTATGAAAATATGTATGCGGCCTATAACAAGTGGTCTAAAACGAAGAAAAATGTCAAATCGACAGAAGACAGTATTCTGGCTTACTTCAATAGTGAATTGAAAGCTCACAAAAGTTCTTCGTTATGGACTACATAGATGAATCGAAAAGTAGTAAAATAAGTGTTGCCATCATAATATTGGGCCAGGAAGTAGTTGATTCAAGCATCAAGTGTATTGCAAATCGAAAACTGTGCTTCCACTTCGAGCTTGACTTCCTCAGGCATGCATTTTTATAATGACAAAGAATTTGTTTTTAATATTCACTACCACATTAATGTTTAGAATAGTAATGTAGTATGATTTTGTTTTTAGGTCGAAGTTCAATTCTTCTTCCTTGAATAAAGTGTTGTTTGCATTTAGTATATTTACTTGACAGAATGATAGTGACAGTTGAGTCCAATAAAGTGGTGTCCAATAAAGTAGTCAATTATGGACTCTAAACGAATTCATAAAAAAAGTGTTCATTATTCAGTCGAACATAAAGTTCATTATAATACTATCAATGAACATGACCTGCCAACTTGACCGAAATAGTTTTTGATTTTTTTATTGAAAGAGAAAAGAGATACGACCTATATTATATATTCTGAATCAGAAAAAAATATGGCACTGGAATATGTAAAAATAACATAGAGTTTATATATAAAAAAAAATAAAAGTAACCACTATATCACTGAAGTGGCAGACTGAAAATAATCTTTGACTCCGCCACTGTATTCTACATGAAAAAGTATCTGTAGAATGTAACATTTTTTTTCAATATCACTGATACTTTACGAAATAAAGGTACCCATAAGAAGAGCCAAAAACTGAGTTTTCACATATAACTTGAAACCAAAAAAGGATAGAGGGCTGCGGTTTAGGCCATTACCAATCTTTTGAAAATCGAGTTGTGAAACATTCCATTCATTTTTCCCTAGCTCTTATGGTTACATAGCTGTCATTAAATCCCACTGGATTTTGCCACCCTGTACAGAACGTCTATGCTGTGTCACATTCATTCCGGATATTCGAAAAGAAAAGATGCTCGGATAATGAGGAAATAACGAGAGTTTCGATATGACTATTTCTTATTTGCCTAATATAGTACTAGCACAGCCGTCCTTATTTGAGCATGTGTTTGAAAAGGCTGTGGTACAAGTTTTTAGATTATCTACTAGATGAAATGGTTTTCGGAACATCATCAGGTTTACATAATTTCCTGAAAATGATGCAATCCATATTGGAAAATTTGTCATATTTTCAAATATCCGGAATGAATGTGATCTTGAAGTTTCTCCACCCTGTAGAGTGTACAGATATAAAACCTTCCCTAGTGTAAGCAATTGCGGCTGCAAAGCCGTCAAAGCCCTGAAGCAAATGTAGTAAGAACAACTTGTCTAAATTGATTGAACATCGTATTATTAAGAATTCATTCGGATGTATAACACTCGTCGATATTAATGTCAACAGTTATTACTAAATAAAGGATGCGGAAAAATAAAACCTATTTTTCAAATATTTCAACATATAGTGCTCCGATAAAATTGGAAATTGGTACTAAAATACTCTAAAATAATGTTTTGAAATTATTTTTCAAAATTTGGGCATCTTTCTGACAAACGCCTGATGAGGATTTACTCATATTTTCTAATGATACGATTGCTTCTCTCGGTTTTTACTTTTCACAACTTGCTATTGTGTTTCAATTTATTCATTCAGATTTAACTCCGAAAATACAGGATTTTTTAAAGTTTTTCTTTAGACTTATTCGAGGAAGGAATTGTGATACAAATTCAAGATTTCGTATTTTCGTTTAAGGGTACATGAACTTGAATTGTAAAATACATACTTTCAAGCGCAATCGACTTCCGGTTTTACCGGAAACGAAGGAAACTTCGTTATTTCAAATGAAATAGCTATATATTTATACTCTATATTTATACATATTCGAATTCTTCGTTCAATACTTCACTGATTTGACGTATGATATGCGCAACCACTGAAGTGATTTTTGAATTATGGCTTCATTAACAAATTTTTCGAAAAAAAGATTGTCACAAATTATTGTCGATATCTTCAAAATCTCCCATCATAAGAGTTTTTTTTGCGAAAGTGGAAGAAGAAAAACGTACGCTCATACTGTTTCTTGCATAACTTATGAGGAAATATTATACAGGTTGTCTGAAACAGAGGGCTCCAAAGTGAGCCTCAATAAAACTATGATATCTCATTTTTTTAAATGGCAACCCTATAATTTCGTAATTCCAATCGATTGCCCGTCAAAAACTAGTTAGGGTGTCCCAAACATTTGATAGTTTTAAAATCGGTTGTTTTGTCGTTATTGAATAAAATTCGAATTTCAGAAATAAGTCGAGGTTTCTTAGTCTAACTGTAAAATATTTTCTCATAAGTTATGCAAAGAACAGTATCAGATTACTGTCTCTTGTTCCACTTTCGCAGGAAGAAATCCTTACAACAAGGGATTTCGAATATATGGATAATATTTTGTGACAAATTTTTTTTTTCAAAAAGTTTGATAATGAGGCCATAATTAGAAAATCGCTCGAGTGGTTGGGCATATCGTCCATCAAATCTGTGTAGAAGTTACATTCGTTTCCGGTAAAACAGGAAGTAGATTCCGCTTGAAAATATTTTACAATTCAAGTCCATGTACTCTAAAGCGATAATCCAAAATCTTGAATCTTCATTACATTTCTTTCCTCGCATACATTTAATGAAACACTTAAAAAATTAAGTTTTAACGGACGTAGTTGATTCTGAGCATAATTCTTTATCGAATAGTCTGACTGATCAATATATTTTTGATGATCTGTGTTGTCCATAGGTATATGTTTATGGGGTGATAACGAGTCGATTGCTTATTAGTGTTTCGACAAGATTTCCGAAGGGGTTAGTGCTTAGTAATCCTCAGAAGTGGATACTCGCCAGTACTTTAGGGATTACTGCACACTAAACACTGAACTTCTCGATGAAGTGCTCGAAATCTTAAGCACTAAGCACTAGTTCCAGAAACTGCTCGAGACCACAAAAAGTTTTCAAGTGCTTTCACAAGCAACACCTTTTTAGATATTTATAACAGCGAGTATTATTTGTCTGAAATAGTTTGGATTATTTACACCATGCCTTTAGGCTTCATGCGACTTCGTATTTCATTAAGAATCTAATCAGAACTTCGTAGATCAACTGTGCAGAGGCCGGTGCAGGATGATGATGAGCGAAGATTTGATGCTAATAAATTATTCGTAAGATATGGTCCTAGTCTTGAATATGAATAATATACTCCTTGAGGAGTACCAAGAGAATTCTCTACAGGGGTTTTGAAGACCTAGATTAGTTTATATTTCTAATGGGATATTCGGAGGCTTCCATGTGAAATCACTGAAACGAAAATGAATATAAGAACTGGAATAAATGAAAATTTGAATTAATTCTAGAAAATTTCTTTTTTCAGGAAAACCATCTTCCGAAATTGTATGGCTGAAGAATGACAGACCCATCGAATCCACAAGATTCAATAGTGGTTCTCCAGAATCGCAGTTGTCCATAGCCCAGTTGGCGCGTTCCAACGTCCACGACACTTACACATGTCGAGCTTCCAATAACAATATAACTTTACCCTTACGAAAGATCATCAGGGTTGACATAAATCGTGAGTATACTTTCCTACTATGGCTTTCATAAAAAATGCACAGGCTCAAGGTCTGATTTCAAAATCGAAGAAACGCTTTCCATGGGAATTAAACACATTTTCTAATATCATTTTATATCGTGCCAGCGAAGTCAGAAATATAATTTATACAGGGTGTCTGTAGAAATGAAATCCTCGATGAAAATAAGCATGGGTAGTTCCTATAAATTTTTTTCGAAATCGACCTCCCTTCCAAGATATAGCCTTTAGAAGGCGAGGTCGAGTTGAGAGTTTTTGTTTTTTTACGAGTTCTAAAATACACTGAGTCATAAAACTATACATGATAAGAAGCACAAAGTAGATGTTATACACACAATTTTTCAAGATCTGATAACTTTATTATTAGGCGTGGAAAATAACAACCTCTTATGATTTTCCTTCATAAATTGTTTTCGTGGGATTGATTCTCGAAAAATAAAATTATCTTATGGTTTCCCATTCAATTCTGGAGAATACATCTTGCAAAATTTCGATACAGTCGATACTTTTATATATATATATATATATATATATATATATATATATATATATATATATATATATATATATATATATATATATATATATATATATATATAAGTCGGTTTAGAACGTCCTCCGACGTTGTCCGACACCTAATCGCCACTTCTCTCTGTCTCTACAATCTTGGTTGTTCAAGTGTCTTTCACTCATGGATTTATTCACCGTCTTCTGCCATTCTTGTTTGGGTCGTCCCAAAAAATGAACAAGCAGTTCTGATCACTTTTCATTCCATTTCATCGTATAAGTGTTCCCAGAGACAAACTTTTGTTGTCTCTGGTGTTCCATAGAATGACTACCCACTAAAATGAATGCATCAATTCTCTGCCTCATAAACCTTTGTATACTGCTTGTATTTACTTGTAAGTTTTTATTTATTCCCAGAAAAGTATCGACTGTATCGAAATTTTGCAACAGACTTTTTTCTCCAGAATTGAAAGGGAAACCATAAGAAAAATTTAATTTTTCGATACTCTATCCCACGAAAACAATTTTTGAAGGAAAATCATAAGGGATTGGTATTTTCAACACCTAATAATAAATTTATTAGATCTGAAAAAATTGTATGAGTAACATCTACTTTGTGCTTCATATTGTATTGTATAGTTTTATGACACAGTGTTTTTTAGCACCCATAAAAAAATTTAAAAACTGTTAACTCGTCATCGCCTTCTAAAGGCTGTATCTTGGAAGGGAGGTCGTTTTCGAAAAAAAATTATCAACTACCCCTGCTTATTTTCATGGAGGAATCATCTCCCAAGTCCTTCGCATTTGTTTACAGACACCCTTTATTTTCCATAACTATGAATTTCATTTGAAAGTCCCTAGCGATGTAAAAACATGGTGAATTTGCCCTTTGAACGATATTGATTGTATTTTAGGGTACCAATGATTTAATGAAATTCTGAAACATTCAGATTTCTAACTCGCTTCTTTTGAGAAATAGCACAATATGTGAAAATGAAAAAAACTCAGAATCTCGTGAACCGATTGTTACAAATTTTGGATATTCAGGGCCGACGATAGCTTCTATAATCTGGAATTTCTCTTTTTCTCTGAAATCTTGATATTTTCAGATCTCAAAAAAGGTATGCTATAGTCTAAAGAAATAAAACCATGTTTTCTTTCGCCTAAGAACAGAAGCGCAAAACCATAGACATATAGACATGGACTGTGCCTTCCCTTTCTATCTATGCATGAAATACGGTCAAAAAAAGTGACAGAGAGAAACTGAACATCGGGCATGCAATTGTTCTTTCTAGAATTTTGATTGGTCCACACTCACCGCTATGTTAACAAAAAAGAGACAGGTAAATGCCCGACCATCATTTCTCTCTTTTTATAAAAAAGCCAATTTCATGCTGACATTGCTCTGTCCATGTCTCTATGTCTATGTTTCAGACATATTGCGTTCCTATGGAAACAACCATTTCATGAAAAGCTATAACTTTTACATTTCTTCAGCGATACTGGATTTTTCGCTAGTGGTGTGAAGCGTCTACACTTGACTGACAACTGACACAGGCTTTTTTTTATCTCTTCTCGTTGTACGGAGTGTGAATATAAAAAACAGAAAGTTTTTTGTTTCCACGCAAAGAATTTTAAGATATGGGGGCTTTTCGCAGTTTTTTTTTTCATTTTGGGTGGATTGTTGGGTCAATACCTCGAGACATTTTCGCCATTTTTTCGATACATTGCGTTGCTATGGAAATATCAGCTTCTCTGATTCTGTTTCCCTTCTGAGCATAGGCTTTTCTGATGAAACAGAGCATTTCAAGTTTGAGGAGGAGAAACTTCTCAAAAGGGAGATTTCCGATTTACTAGACATCGAAAAATCGTCTATTGCAAGGGCGTTGTTCTTCCAGTCCGACGGCCGATTGTTAACGCAGACGGGAAGAACGATATTTAGAAGAAAAAATGTGACCCAAGTTGGATTTGGGAGTGGTGGTTTGAGAGTATGGGGGGGTGTATTCAACACAACCGATAGACAAATCTGGTGATATTTCGGGGTAAAGCCAACAGCCAAGAGCCAAGCCTACCTGAATGATTGTCTAATTGCGAATGTTCTTCCGCATGCTCGAAATTTTGGTTCTGATTTTGTTCTTGTGGACCATAAGGCACGGCCACATGGAGCATCACTTGTAAATAATTATACATCTTGAAGAACATAATCTTAATCGCAGTGAATTCCCTCCTAGATCTCCAGATATGAATCCTATCGAATATATCTGGAGCTGAATGTTGTTTTCCTGAACGGAACGTCAGCCAGAAACTCTGGAAGATCTAAAGGTACTTATTCTTCGGGAGTCAATTCCTATGGAACTTATTAAAACACATTGAAAGATATTTTGGCTGAGCTGAACTGAACGGAGACGGACGGATAATATGAACTGAACTTAAAAGCTTCATTTCGAGCATGCCACGGCGATTTCGGGCTAGAGGAGGACCAACACCTCAATAAAAATATTTTTTTTCATTAATTTTTTTCATTAATTATTTGTTGAATGTTATTATCGAATAAGACTAAAATTCTAGATTTTCAGCATGTTGAATGACGTTTTTCTTGCAAAATTCTCATACTTTGCAAAGCGCTATCGAATGTGATTTATAGAGAGGATATAATTCATATTTCCTGTTTTGTTAATTTTGTTATCTTTAACCCTACTTGGTGCTATAAGCATATGGTTTCCTGAGTGCAAAAGTGCGAAAAAACTAAAAAACCATGCCTGTTTTATTGAGATTCCGAAATAATATAAATCACTGCATTCCCTGCATTAATTTTAAAATGAGTTAAGAACGAGGCCTAATTTGATGTAAACTTTCTTTTTGAAATTTTCAGCAACTGAAATGAAATAAGCAAGAACAATGAAGCAATCATTAGAAGGTGTAGAACTATATAAGAGCTCATGGTGGCCACTTAGAACAACTTTTACTTTTGTAAAACTCAATTCAATAAAACTACATATGTTTTAAATTGGTTATTTTTTCTCGTTTTCTTTCATTTTTAATCATCATAGTGAAGTTATGAAATCAATGCTTTCAAGTGGATTCGAAGTAAATAAATTAAATTTCTTGTAATTAAGGAATGCAGCTAAAAATAAATTCCTAACATAAATGATACAAAAGTGTTAAAATACACTTCATTATGTGAAATTTATATTGATTTCATCAGAGTGTAGTTCAACCATGAAATCAAAAAAAAAAAAAAAATAACAATTTTTAAATAAGTAGGTATATTTTATTCAATTAAATTCCACCAAAAGTGAACAAAATGGACCCCATGAGCTCTAATATATACCGGTGGCCCACCCCAGACGCGGCGCTCTTTTGAGGGAGTAAATGAAGATATTTTGAAAATCTTTTGTTGTGGTTCGAAAAGATTTAGACCAAAGTTGCACTTTTTTAAATGTAACACCCTATATTTGACCTCAAAAATGAAATGGCAAGCTCAAGTTATGATAAGTTTCTTCAGAAAAATCGAAAATATGGAGTTTTTTTAAATAGCAATTAATGAAGAAACTAGTTACGCCAGCGATACAGACAGAATTTTTTCGAGTAGACAATTTGGCTACTCTTACATATAAAAAAAATTTCAACTCTGGAATTTACAGAGTGATCATAATTAATTATCAAACATCAACTACAAATAATCGTCGAAAACTTTCTTATTTTAAATGGCACAACCGGTATTTCTATGTCTCGTTGAACGTAAAAATTAATTTCGAAACTATATTCATAAAATTTTCCTACATTTTAACCTGATAGTTTCTGAGCAATTTTCGATTTTCGATTCAAAATTAGTGAACCATTTTCGCCATTATCTCGTAAATGGTCTTTCTGAGGTAAAAAGTGATCTGAAAAAATAATCATAATTTGAGCTTGCCATTCCATTTTTGAGTTCAAATATAGAGTGTTCATTCAAAAAAGTGTAACTTTTGGTTATATCTTTGTTTTCGAAGATTCTGTATATAACCCTGTATATGACAATAATTTCAAATTGTGCTTTTGAACACCCAACACAAAACCACAAGAAAAGATTTTCAAAATATCTTTATTTACTCCCTCAAAATGAGCGCCGCGTCTGTGGTGGGCCACCCGGTATATGCTCTACACTACACCTTCTACTGAATGATTGCTTCATGCTGCCTGCATGTCTCAATTCAATTGATAAAAAAATTTTAAAACAAGGTCTACATTAAACTAGGCCTTGACTCATTGTAATAGGAATTTATTTTGTATTGAAAACTGAAAATATAGTAAGTTATACCATTTCAGAACCGCAATGAAACAGACATGTTTTTCCTTACTTTGGCACTCAGGTATAACCATATTTTTTTCACACCACTCAGGTTCTTGGATTCAAAAAATCGATTCAATCGTTGCTCTTGTATTTGTATCATATAGTGACGACCTCGCGGCGGTCGTAAATAAGAGTTCACAGACGAAAACTCTCTGATGCGGTCGACACAGTTATTTTCTTAACAAGTGTGGAAAGTGATACTTTTCCCCGCTCCGCGTCGTTCGGTCAAGCTGTCGAGTGCGGAAAAAAGGCACTTTCCACATGAGTTAGGAACAATATTTTTCCTGCTAGCGGCAAGGAAACACTTTCACGGAGAGTTTTTGTTTGATTGTTATGATTGGCGCATAAAGACATGCATAATTTATGATTCATGCTACTCTTTAATATTTGCGTGCGGAAAAAAACCCTGCTATTGAATAGCAAGGCTTTTTTCCGTACGATTTTGGAAAAGTACTACTTTCCAAATGTCATTGCTTGTGGAAAGTAATACTTTCGAAATGCTGAACAAAAAACAGAAAAAAAGTAATCCACATGTATGTGCATACCTTCCTTTTCAATAACCATCACAGTTTTTGTAGGTTTTAACGGCACACAAAATCAAAAAATGGAGTGAAATATCAAATTTCTAGAAAAGCACAAAACGCAAATTCAAGCGATTCATGCGTTGGCTAGATTCTGATTTCTGTCTTGATTAGAGGGAGGGTGGGGCGTCATCAAAATGGCCTACTAGTGATATAACCGTTATTAAGCTTTAAAGATGCACATACCTACAACAGTAAGCTTTAACTAAGTTTTGAAAATCGAGTTTTGATCGACGAATACTTTTCTGTGCGTCGTTAATTTTCACGTAAGGATTGCTGAATAGTATGGCATAACTTCTTTTCCATACTCTTACATATAGGCAATGTTGCCCTTTCCTCTTTTGCTTCCATATCTAGTCAAGTCTTAGGTTGTCGCTTCAACTCTTTCTCAGTCGTCCGACAAACTCCTGATGCGAAAGATGATTTTATCACGAGCTAATTGGCCCAATAAGAAGGGGCAGCATCTTTTTAGATTCACAACTAGGGTAGCAGCTGGACACAGAAAATATAGAGCGATGTACAAAGGCGAGAAAGCTACTGAAACTCGTGAAACTTCAGTTGCATGAGGTCGAGTTGTTTGTAGTTTACAGGTAGATGATGAGACGAGGGAATTAGTCCCCAGTTAGACGTTAACAATATTGATTATATTTTGTTCCTATTGTAGTCTGTATAACGAAATAATTATGTGTGTTGTGAATGAATACATTTATAGAGGTCTGGATTCATTTGAAATATTTCAGTAAAAAGGTAGTACGGATTAATCGAAAACGAGGTAATACCGTGGGCCGTGGACACTGATAAAAAAGCCCACACTGTATGTGTGCCATCGCTCCGTTTCTGAACATGCAAGAATTTCACATGCACTTAATTAACTAATGACTCTTTAGACAGGAACGAAATTGTGAAATGTCAGAAGTTTATTATTGATTAGTATACTTCCTTTATGGAGATGTATTGTTTTTAATTGGATGTAAAATTGCACACGAAAGATTGCAGTCACGTAATATTTATACGGGAGATATACAGGGTATGAATTATGAATGAGCATCTGATTATTTATCAAATGATGTCTTCGGTTCATTACTATGGGCCCTCAAAGGCTCTAATTTCACGATATATACCTAGGAAAAAGAAAAATTAATGATCGGTGCCCTGAAAAACGAACGGAACATTTCTCCCATATCCTCTTTCTTCTGTCTACATAGAATATTGTTAAACAGCTATGACTATGAATGAATGGACAAAACAGTTTCCGTGTCTGTATTTTATTGACATCATATACTTAAAAAATAAATATTTTCGACGTCAACGTCTGGAATCGTCTTGCATATTGTAACGTTTCCCGTTAATTCAATTGCCCAATAGGTATACTTGAAAACTAAGTATAATCCATTCAAGAAGGATTGATATCCCGGGTGGCTATGGAAAATCGAATTTAAGTTGGTAATAGCTCATGAACTCAGATTTTGTTTTGCGGAATTCAGGTTGGTATTGTGAATAAACAGTGATCTATAGTCCTATTATGTGTGAATCTATGCACTGACCGACGATAATTTGAATTTTGTTCTGCTATTTATGTTCTAAATTTCATCGTACAAATTGGAAACATAAGAGTTTTAATTTTGAACGCTGATTAATATGCTCTAAATTCAAATATTTCTTCTTTTCAAATACTTGTCTAGGTTATATTTGCACATTCCTGTTCTGTGAGTGAAACTACAAAAATTATTGAAGATATTTTGTGATCAGATTAAGCTGCGTCTGGATTTTCAAAACCTACTGAGATGTCAATCATTCATGAATGGACTATAGTGGATATTCGAAGAGGAGACACATGATAATACATCAATATATGAAAGCAACAAATTCTTTTGAAATATCAGTACAGGTTGATTCATTAGGATTGGGTTATTGCCTAAGGAATCATAATTTGAATCAAAATATGATGATGGGATCAAGTAGGACTTAATGAGATATTGCTGTTTTTCTTCGTTTCTTTCTGAGAAAGAAAAGCGTTTATTTTTCATTGTCATCAAAAGCGGCGCGGCGCAGAGGTATAACATTGAGAAACTAATCTCATCTTATATACTACTTAAAATTTTGTTATAGCGGTCGCCACATGAATGACTTCTCATTAGAAGTCGTTTCGTCATCATGAAATAAAATGATAACTATTTTTGAAGAATCTTCCTAGTGATTAGATAAGTAGGGTTTGCACAGAATATTGGTGATATTATATGAACACGATAATTTAAGATGTTATTCAGAGAAACGCAAGTAAAAACTTCATTTTGTCTTCATTAACTCATAGGGAAATTTCAATAATTTTTAATTCATGATTTCGAATGTCAGAAAAATATTGCTGTGTGGCTAAATGTTAGGTATTTCTTCACGTGAATTATTTTTGATGCGAAATTATAATCTTTTGTCGTTCAACTTTAACACCCTGTATGTTTTTTCCTCAGCAAAATTTCCATATTACATCAAAGTGATGAACAACTAGCTTATTACTACAATTATTATTTTTACTACTCAGCAATAATAAGTAAGCTTTGAATAAGAAAGTATTCACTAACGCGTTTATCTGACCACTAATACGAATCGTGTCCTTATCGTGGTTTCCTAGGTTTATGACGAAGTTATATACACAATCAATTTATGATATTCCGATCATTTCGTCTAAAAAATTTCTCTCAATTTATTTTCAGTTGGACCACTCTTTGTGAAAATAATGAACGATAACTCATTCTCTGTTGGCAAAAAACATACCATATCTTGCCTCACCCATGGTTCGAAGCCACCTGCAAAAATAATTTGGCTGATTGACAACCAGGTCGTGGATAAAAGAAGATTTCTTGTCGATCAAATCGTAAGTACTGCTTTATGAAACTTTCAAGCAATAGTAGGTACAATATTAATTTATACATATGTATACAAAAGAAGTAAAGGAAGAGAAGTGTCAAGTGACGAGCCTGTGTTTGTCCGCTGAAAGTAATTGAAGGCAAGGCATGAAAAGTCACTTCTTTTACGAATGAAGTAATTCTGTTTTTCAAATGTTTTGATATTCATCCACTTATGTATTAGATTTATATTCACAATCGTTATAATTGAATGATTGATGCAAAATGTAGCTAGTTACGGTTGTCATCTTTTACATATAATGGTCAAAGAGGTGATAACAAAAATCGGCAAGAGTTTAGTAATGGCTCAATTAAATATGACTTAGTAGGTATTGAGAGTGTATATAAGTCATCACCAACTAGCAAGGTTAAGTGGTGAAACAACTGGCTGCGACGGGCTTTGATGTAGGTATGAATACCTATGATACAACATGCTTTACAAGTATTTCATAATAATGGAAAATTGTTTTGAAAAACTAATTTATAGTACAAAAATCTTGAGAAAGTGGCCAGACCGCATTTTTGTTGAACGCGGCGGGACAGCACCTCATATAAGTTGCAGCAATAACAATGTCGGTAGAAAAGTTTTCAAATGACTTAAAATGCATTTACTTCTTAGCTATTATGAAAAATTTGAAAATAATATAGTGAGGTCACTGATTAATGGAACTGCGGCAGGTATTCCACTACCTAACCTTGCGAGTGGGTGCCTGAGACTCAGCTTCATGCCTAGACAATTTTATATCCGCCTTTGAACTGAAGTGAATACTTCTGACTTTGACCTATGTGCCATCTTTTCAAAAAAAACTGGAAGGGTAGATCAACTGAAATCCTCACGAACGGTCGAGCTAAAACTAGCAACCATACAAGGAAGAAGAATACAAGAAGAAGCATACAAACCGAATGAAACCCAGGACAGAACATTCGAAAAGGAAGTACCAGAACGAAACAAAGCAAAACTGATAAGAGATGATAACAAGAAATTCGATTAAGTGACCTCCGACGAAATTCAATCGATAATAATCGAAAACCTCAACGTCAAGAAGGAACCACAAATGGACAGAATTAATGACAGAACACTAAAGAACCTCCCTAAAAATACAATAGAGAAGATGAAAAACATTTGTAATGGCATTCTCGAAACAAGAATGCGAAGTTTAGCGAAGCTGAGCGCTTTCAATGCTAAATGACAAGCTACGTCAATCGATTCGTAGCTTGTCACTTATATTAGCATTGAAAACGCTAAGCTTCGCTCAACTTCGCATTCGGTGGCCGTTTCCTAATGGAAACAACCCTGAAAAAAAAAAGAGGATATAAAACATCGGTAGTATTGATGAATAAATCGAAAGCTTTTGACAAAGTATGACATCAAGCACAAGCACTCATTTATAAAATGTTGAAAGCCGAATGTCGACAGCATTCGTCAAACTTATAAGATCTTACCTGGAAGATGGGAAATTTTCCGTGAAAATCAACGAAGAAACATCAGAGATGAAAAATATAAAAGCAGGATCCCTCACAGAGATACTTACTAGGACCCATTTTATATAACGTTTTTACAAGCGACATACCAACAAATCAAGAGGTCACATTAGGTCTCTACGCAGACGATACAGCAGTCCTAGCTCTAGGAAAAAACAAAAACAGCACGACGAAAAAACTACAGGCACACACTGACAAATTGACCAAATGGTAGAGGAAATGGAAAATAAAAATAAATGGAAGCAAAAGTCAAAGCATCATGTTTCAATATGTAAACAAGAAATATAATCCAAAGATCAAGATAAAAATTATTGACAAAGAAATAGAATGGCAAAATGAAGTCAAATATCTAGGAATTAAACAATGGATGAAAACTTAAATATGAATATACACATATCTATATCCCCTTGTAAATCGAAAGAGCAACATGGACCCAGAACTGAAAGCACTAGTTAGACCGACTATGATATACTGCATTGAAATTTTAGGAATGAATAGGAATGAACTCAAAAAATTGGAAACAATACAGAACTTAACTCTAAGAGAAGCCCTAGATGCGTGGTACACAAGAAACAAACAGATCAGAGAGATGACAGGAACCGCAAAAATCAAAGAACACATAACAGGACTGGCAGAAAGAGCCTACGAAAGAATGTAAAGCCATGAAAACAGTGATATCAGGGAAAGCATAAACTATGATGAAAACGAAAAACGAAGAATCAAGAGACCGAGAACCAGTTTGAGAGAAAACATGGAGGAAAAACAGAAAGCAAAAAATTGACCGAGAATAATCTAAAATGAAACAGAAAGAAATCATTGGAAACGAAGCAGCAAGAGAGCCAAGTTCTGGCCTACAAAAACACATACCCAAGATGCAGGATGAGAGCTTATATCAGATTACAGCTCATCAAAGGAACTCAGTCCTTACGCTCTCTCTTCATTATAGAAGACACTCCTACAGGTACCAGGACACTCAGGCTTTAGTGGCAAAGAAATATCTGCTCTGTCAGTAAATGCTGCAGTGCACATTTGGGCGGAACTTGTAGAATTTCGAGATCTAGCTTTTATAGCTCTATCTACCCCTAGAGACTATAAGTTGCTATCTAGACTTTAGGCATGCAGATACTTCATTCGTTCAGTGCCCCCGATGTGGCCCTAAAAAAATCACAGAAAAGCACAGAAAAGTGCTTGTTTATAATCATAAAAAACTGTACCGATTGCAGTGGCAGGTCAGACTAAGGATTATCTAAGGCCCGGTTGTTCAGTTCAGGATTAAGCCTAGATGATCCTAGATTAACCTAACAGAACTGAATTGAAATGTCAAAATGAATCTAGGACCAACTTTAATCCCGAACTGAACAACTGGGCCTAAGTATCTGACCTGGTACTCAGATGGATTTATTAGTCTGTTAATGGATATTCCATCTTTTGTGCTCAATTTCAAAGGTTCGTTATTAAAAATAATTATCTGTGTAATGATCTAACCTTATATAGGTAAGGGAATCTCGACGTTTTAGCTATTCCTTGTAACGAGTTCCTGTTTACTGTTTGATAAAATTACCCCATACTGTGAGTCTGTATTAAAAGACGGAGAGCATTCGCTTCAGAGTGTAAGTGAAAGAGAGAGAGAATGCAGCTTCCACTCAACGGACTAAATTATTTATCAAGAATTAATACAGCATGCCTCCAGCCGTTGTAGGGCGTTATTTATCACATTTTCTTGAAACTGTCTTATTGACTCCCCTCGCTTGCGAGAAAAAAGGAGAATAGGGGATATGACTAAGAAATTTTTAATTATTTTTAAGCTGCTATTTGAAGACCGTTAGGAAACTAAAATAACGGAATATGGCAAACGAATGATTACAGTTATTTCAATGCCAACTAAATTTTCCGGAAATAAGTTAACGAAATTTTATCGCAATGGTTGGCTTGACCCAAGGAATACGAAAACATATAACTAGTAATGATTCATACTCGCTTCAAGAATTATTGCTATCGAAGCAGGTTGCATAACTGATCAGAGTTAGAACTGATAGAAAATTATTCAAAATTGATTACAGGGTGTTTCATTGGGAAACAGAAAAACAGGCTGATAGGTGACATAGTCTAAACATTTCCTTGCTCGTTTCAGAATTCCCCGTACTGCTTTCCGAATTATATTCGGATATTGTTCTTTATTTTCTGGCTAGCGTCTCATGTTAACTAACTAATAAATTCGAAACACTTTGATGGATCCAAATTCTTGAAAACTTCACTTTTACGTTGAAAATTTGTGCAGTGAAGCTTTCTGCGCGATAATTGGAAGCACACGACTCAGTCAAGTTTTTTGTGATCTTTCGAAATATTGAAATAGATTTTCAAAATTTCGATTTACAGGGTGTTGTTTCGAGGATTCAAACGATTTATAATTTTTTGTTAACCGGACCTAGATTTTCCTTGCGGTTATTGAATAATACATTCCATCTTTGAATGAGAAACACGTTAGCCGAATATGAAGAAAATATACCAGTTGGTTTGTTTGATATGGCTTCAGGTAGAAACGAGCAAAATTCCATAAACCATCCTGTATCTCTGCTACGAAGGCTGTAAGAGCCAATAAATGTGGTATCTCCAGAACCATCCCGGTGCCACCTATCCGACTGTTGAGTATTTCCGTTTTCCAATGAAACACCCTGTATATTAAAATTAATTCAAGCAAGAGTAATTTATAATTCAATATTATGTAGGACGTTTCTGTTGATAACTACTCTTATTCAAGTACGTGCATGATAATGAAAATTGAATTTTTTTTTCCAGTATTCTACGGATGGTAACTCTACTACATCAATTCTGTCATTTACGCCAACACGTGATGAGAATGGATTAACACTGACTTGCCGCGCGTTGAACACCCTTCTGGCATATAGAATATTGGAAGATTCTATAAAATTAAATGTAACATGTAAGTAGGTAAAAAACAAAATTCATATGTTAAGTGACAATGAAATAGGAATACTTGGATGAAATATTTCGTTCATCTGTATTATAATCTTTATACTAATATTATAATATGGTCATAGGTTCACACGAATTAGGTATCAACGCCTATTCGATATCGGTACATATTATAATTATTATATAACTTGCCACTAACACCTTTTTTAGAATCCGAATAGTGTTTTTGTGGAATAAAGCGAAATTGCATTCAGAGAAATGCGGAATGGAGGAAACTGAGTTCTTACTATAGAACCCGAAGATTGCCGCCTTCGAATTTTGCCTCTGAGAGGCTGTCATTTCCACAAGAGTTATTGCAAACACGTGTTCTGCATTACTAAAGGTTAACAAGATATGGTGGGAAGGTTTAACATGGCTATGAATAATAGTAAAAAGGGTTTGCTAGTACAATTCCATTTTATCACCAAGATATACAACTCTCTTAATATTTTGGGCGGTTCACATTTCGCATTCGTTGGGTATTAATGAGAAGCGTAGATTATTTCTTTTGTCAATTTTTTCAGGAAATCATTCATATAAAATATCTATTATCCCGACACTTCAACGTTCTGTTGTAAGTTAATTTTTTCCATGTTATTCTTTCTGGGAGGATATCAGCATCACATGTTCTTTCCATCTTCTCTTATTGCGCTTTCCTAAAATTGTTATTAGCTTCACTCTCAGTTGAAGAAATTGTAGTCTCATTTAGTCTCCAGACCCCTTGACACATGTATTGCCAAGATTATGTCTGATATTTATAAAAAGATTATCAGACAGGCTTCAATGTTTCAAATTTAGGGCGAACAAATACAACTGCAATGCGGTACTTTTGCTGAATTGCATTACTTTGTCAGGATTTGGCCCAGATAACACGTTCATCGGCTGGACTTCGTGATCGCTAAATATCATTAAGTAATTAGGTAGTTACGAAATATTAGATCCATTATAAATAGATGTAGGAACATGAAATAAAGCATCTCTTCACAAACCTTTTAGGGCTTTCACTCCCAATCTCTGAAACAAAATCAATTAAAAATGAAATCAACGATTTGCTCCTGCGTGAATTCTTGCACTAATTTGTCAGGAGCAAATTAACTAGAAAAAATTGTTGCCTGACAATGAACTCAAAATAAATAACGTTGAAACTATAATTCTTCGTAACGTTTCGGAGTCTATATCAGACTCCTTCATCAGACGAAAAAATCTACTTTTGAAAATCTTCTGGAATTGTCGCTTTTTGTCTGGCATTAATTGTCTACACACAGAAACAGAGACTGCACAGAAACGTTGATTCATTTAATTTTGAAATTACCGGATGACAGTTCCTTCTTTAATAAATTGATCCAAATATGATCTATTCCTACCGAACAATTTGCCAAATTATTATCCTGATCTAATAGAATACACGTAGACTCTTTAATTTTTCGTTTATAATGGTCTGGTTCTGTCATTAAAATTTTTGTGTTGTCCCAATCCATCATGTGGTCTCCCGTATTAGAACAAATGTGATCTGCGATTTGCGATCGATTAATTTCTCTATTTTTAATATTATTTTTATGTTCGCGTTTTCTTATTTCTAGAGGTCTGGACGTTTCACCTGTATAAGTTTTACCACAAATACAGGGTATGTTGTAAATACAATTTTTTGATTTTTGTTTTTCGTTCAAAGGTTTAGTTTTTGTTAATATAGATCTTAAATCATTTTGCGTTTTAAAAACAGTTCGTATGTTGAACTTCGAACCGATTCTGCTTATTTTTTCTGAAAGGCCATTAACATAAGGAATTACATTCAACAAATTTGGTTGTTCTTGACGGTTTGTTGGTTGTTCCTGATCATTATTACGATTTTGGTTAGTCATTTTTCTCTCTAAATTTAATATTGTTTTTTCAATAAAATCTTTTGGGTATTGATTATCCCTAAGAAAATGTTTAATGAAGTCAACTTCATTATTTCTAATTTCGGGTGTAGATGAAATTAAATTAGCTCTATCATAAAGTGTTTTAATGATACCTCTTTTGACACTTACTTGGTGATTGGAATAAAAATTTAAATATCTATTAGTATGTGTCTTTTTTCGGTATACGCTCGTTTCAAAATAATTCGGAAACTTTTTTATTGAAACATCTAGGAATGAAATTTGGTTATCCTGCTCTAATTCCATTGTAAATTTTATTGTAGGTTCTTTGTTGTTGATATGATCAAAAAAATTCTCTAGTTCATCTCTACCATGTTGCCAAATCACAAAAATATCGTCTACATATCGCCACCAAGTCTTTGGTTTTAGTGGGTACGTTGCCTGAAAAATATATTTGAAAAATGTAATCTTGAAGTGCACCTTTTTTTCGAAATTATTGAATCCGAGGCAGAATGAAGTGTAACATCCTTCTCCGTCCGAATTGAATTCACTTAACTAATAGTCAATGTGCTAAGTGATATTTTCTAAGCAATATCTACCAACATCTTCATATAGCAAGGGAAACACACAAACGAAATTAATTAATTCTCCAAGATCCTATTAACACGTCTTCTGCCTCAGATTTGATTATTTGAAAATAATTCAATAATCATTTGAATAATCTATTATAATGTAATGGATAATACAGCGTGTTCGAAGACTCGGTGTGTATTGATGATTTCGAATTAAACAATAACTTAAAAGAGAGCTTCTGATATCCAAAATCTAAAAAGGCATCATTGAAAATTATAATTACAAAATTGAAAACAGGTCCGTATTCTTCAAAATGACCTGAAATATTATTTCGCTCATTTGTTTCCCTTTAAGAACAAGAAATGAAAATTGAATTTATTAAAAAAAAAAAAATTCAAACTGATTCAGAAAACAGAGATTTTCATGTTTGAAAGATAATTCTGAATATTCTGAGTACTGTCCTTTTTTTAATCTTCGAACTTCATGTGCCATCTTGAAGATTTATGAGATGAATATGACCCCACAAAATTTTATGCATGAAAATCAAATCTTTCCCAAAGTGTGGATATCGAAATCCATAAATCACCCTGTACCTCCAAAACTAATGGTATATATGTTACCTGATTTGTCAAAATCAAAATCGCCAAAAAAAAAGAAATTTTTTGTTGCCTTACATCCACACCCTGTACAACAAGTAGGCCATGAAGTCACTGTGTCAGTGACGCCCAGAAAAAAGATTAAGCTCTGCACCTCTGGCTAAAAATCCGAAATCGACAAAGTACTAGCGAAGTTATAGCTAGTTTTTAGGTGTCCCACTTCATTTGCTGCTTAGTTTATTTAGATTCATTTTCCATGGGGTGACAATCAGTACTCTAATGAGGTCAAATAAGAGCAAAACAGTGGTCGTCATCTGCTCTTATTCGTTAGAATTTCCTTTCATTGTTTCACTGCATTATTTTGTGTGGCTAATTGATATACAATATAATATTTATGTATAATACATATGGACATCAATTATGTAATATTAATTACTTCTATTCTATAATTTTCAAATTTTCTGATTGAGAATATATCTTAACAAACACGGCGATTCTTGAACTCTATACAATAATACGATTTTACAAATCTAGATGTTTTAAGTAAAGGGGAGATAACACTTATAAGTTTGATATCACCAACGATTATCCTACAAGATAAAGAAACCCACCATCGCAACTAACAACAGTTTTAATATTTTCCTTCACAAAAAGTTTTCAAAAAGGAAGAGAGTATCATCGATGTTCCCAATTGAATAAAGTAAATTTAATAAATTTGAAGTGAAGTGATATTTTTTAAGATGCTGAAAATAATTTCAGACTTCGCTTCTGAGTTACATGAAAATTAGATTTGTCGACTCTTATCGTCTGAACATATTGCTCCGCTTCTCAAGGACTCGAACTGGACTCGGTATCATATTTCATATTTCTTTACGAACGAAAGGTATCTTACCCTCTGCATGCGACAATGTAAGGCCGAAACGATAAATTGTCCTAATTTTCATAATTCCGATTTATTACATGAACACCTATTTGAATTCATCGAAGAGCCACTGTAAATGAATGCAATTACAACAGAACCACACATAAACAACCAATCATGTTTTCAGTGTCGTAAATAATAAAACATAACACTCGCTTCATTAAAATCTATGAATTATGTTAGCATAAGCAACACTCTAGGAACCATAGTTATCCTTCGAAAAATTGACCTCCTGAGGATTTCGCTTCATACGTTTTATGATCTCTTTAAAACTTTTCCGAAACAATTCGACTAACGGTTTAACACCTACTTTTCCAAATGGAAATGATGGTATAGTGAGAGAGCACGACAAGACAAAGCAGTAGTTTTTTTAATTTCTACAGTCTCTCTCGTAATGTGCTGATAAGATAATATTGACCTATTGGGCAAACATCAGAATCCTTCTAATTGATTTTTTCTAATTTTGACATATAAAGTGACACTTTTTAAAACTAACTGACTTTCCACTTTTCGTAACCAGTTTCACTCTTCGTAACCAGTAGGTACCAAAAAGTAAAATATTTCGCGACTGATGACGAAAAGATACTTGCTTTCATAGTAACTGACGATTTAAAAAGAATCTGCGAAACACGTTTTTATAAACGCGTTATTGGTACCCTTCATTCAAATTCACAGCCACATCCTATTCAGAATTAGAGAAAATATTGTGAGAAACACGTTGGGAAACACTATTTTTGGTGTTTCGCACACTTTTGCTCAACGAGCGAAGCCCTCATTACGAAAAATAATGCTGATCCCAACTGGTTGCACAAATGACTATTATAGACTACTAGCTGACCCGGCAGACGTAATTCTATTGTTGTGGCGGAATATTTATTAATTGGAAATGATAATTGGAAATGAAATAGAGTAGTAAAAAAATGAAAGAAGTTTTTATTTCAATTTCTTCATCAGAAAAATTGATTGATTATTATTATACAGGGTGTCTCATTTAGAAGTGTCCACCCTAACTCAATAACGAATCCGAATTTGTGAAAACACTCAGACAGGTCGATTTTTTATGATGCGGGGGGATATGATCTAGGACACAAAGCTCTACTGTTTGTTGAAAATATACGATAAATTAGAACATATCTGTTTCATTTAGGTTTATCGGTACCATAATTCGATAAAAAACACTCTGTAACTTAGTGGATATTCACTTATAAGAACACTATAAGAAACTGCAGATTCATAAAAATTTGAATCTATGCGTACATTTGTGCTATAAAACTACCCACTTTCTCTATTCAAATTTCTGATGGTGTAGAATCAGTTGATGATCCTATGGTAGTAATTTATTGTATGGGATGGAGGAAGGTGTTTTTTTTGTATGAAAGGGAAAAGTTTGAGATTCCACTGATAACCGTTTATTGAACAAGCTAACTGCGGAAAATAGTAAACAATAGTTAACAATGTGATTCATGGCGCCGACCTTGCTTAATTGCGTATTCTTTGATTCCTTTATTTGGTGCAAGGCTAGACGACAATATATAATGAAAACTATCTACTTCAAATTAACCTTCTGATGGTTGTTACATTATCTTATGTTATGAATATGATGAAATATTTCGTACATTAATTTATTTTCTGTTAAGTCCATTTTTTGGGGTTGCAACCTCTCCAGGAGGTTGCTAGTAGAAACAAGTTTTGTAATCCAGTAATCATGTGCCCCTGTCATAAAAAAAAACTCGACCTTTCTAAGTGTTTTCACGAATTCTCATTCGTTGTTGAGTTATTGAGGATGGACACTTTTAAATGAGACACCCTGTGTAACAACATTTTGTATTTAAACTGCACATCGAATTTTTCATTGCATTTTTTTTTAATAGCATTTCTATTTTGTCTGTTGCCTGAAGAAATTAGGGCTTTTCAATACAGGAACAGGGTACATACAATTGACCGTGTGAGAAGTATGGATTTTCGAGATTAATGCCGCAAACACTCAGGGGCGACTGATTTATTATCATTTCGAATGCAGTTCCCAATGAAAATTACTGAAGTTTAAGCTCGGAGTGCTTGTCGACTTGAAATCATGTTGATTCGAGGTGAAAGAATGTCTTCTCCTGTGTACACGTAAGCGGAACTTGAGTTTGTAAATCATTCATTTAGTAACATTAAAAAGAGTGCAGTAAATATCCAAATGTGTTATCCGAAAAAATGTGGAACATACGCATGAAAAGTTACATCGATAAGACCGTTCCTAGAAAAAATTGATTTTGGCCTGCCCTAAGACTTTTACAACCTCAAGGCTTTGTTTTGCGCGAACTGGCACTTCGTGCAAGGTGAACTGAACGTGTGAACGCAGGCTTGAAAAACACCACGTCCAATTGGCTTGACATGTAGGTACAATGTGTAGGGCCTTGAGTATTAACTCAAAGGAATACTCGAAGGTATGGGCCAATTTATTTTGAATTTTAGAATAATCATTATCACAATTAATTCACCGATAATGTGATTTGGAGCAAAAATTTTGTAGGTGATCTTTAATGGGGAAGAAGCCAGAAGATAAATATCGTTTGCGAAACGCAGGTTTGATATTTCGACCCCCACACAAACAAACTCCCCAAGGTCTGCTATACAGAACCCTGGGCAAGATGAATAATGCATATAATATGTTAAATATTGGCGGAGATAACACTCATCCTTGGGGCACATTCTTTCATTCTTTTCTATGTTGCATTTATCAAATAGAATTCCTTCAATCCGAATGTGCATTTTGATAGAGTTGAATAATAAGATTATTCAACTTTTGAAAACCCCTATTGTTGGTATGTCCCACCAAACTTCGTCGTAGGTCTTAGTGTAGTCAACAGAACATATGTATACCTGAACGTAACATGCTCGGAAATTTGATGTTTGTACCCACATCAATGATTTCTTCTCCCTACCCTTCACTAAATATGCCTGCACTGGTACTATCTGCCAGCTGATTGAGTTTTCTAGACTCCTGCAACAATTATTTGTGATGCTTTTTTACAAAGATTAGATATCATGGCCCTTCTCCTTCCCCAATCCTCCATGTCAGACATCTAGAGTCATTCGGGGCAACTGTGCGCACTTTTGCCTTTCAAGCCATACCCTGTTTCAAATGTTGAAGCTAGGAAAATCAAAACATATTCATAATATAGAGAATTTTCTAATCTATAAAAAAACATCAAAAAGCAAACAAACAAAAACGTTTTCTTTCCGCAAAGAAGAATTTAGTAGAGAAAGTCGGAGTGCGTTCACATGCCCCGTATTGCGGGTAAGTGTGCGCACCCTCACGGGGTAAGTGAACGCAGTGCTTAGTGAACCACACAATCAAAACAAATTACAAAATAATGTCATAAAAATGTTACAATATTAGAGAAATGCTGTTTATTGTTAATACAGAAGCGCCTTTTTACAAGCAGTGCATTATTGTTCGTGCCACAATTCTTGGTGAACACAACACTTGATACATTCCCCTGTTGGTGGCTCTTCATATTTTTCTGAACAAATAGGACAATATTGATCGAGTCTTAAATAAGAAAATCAACAATGTCATAATTTATTCTTACTGAACTAATGCCCATATAATGAATCTATGCGCACACTTACCCGCGCACACTTTCCCCAGTAAGCCAAAATTTGAACTGACGTTCTTATAGAGTTGAGCAGCTAAGAGAACCTAAAATTTTTTATTATATATTCAGATTAATATGCCCATGATCGAATAAAATATTGTTTAACACTGAGGGACTCGGAACTTGGACCTGGCAGAATGTGCAGAGATGCTAAAAATCAACAAGAAAACTAGTGAATTTGATTGATTGCAAATAAAAAGTTAAAGAAACGTGGCACGGCGCACTCCTATGAAAAACTAATATGGCGATTCTGCGCCCTTGCTTCACCCAAATGAACCCCTCTTTCATACATTGCATAGTCGAGATATACGCACTGCGCACACTTACCCACTGCGCTCAGTTACCCCGAATGACTCTATATATGCCAGATCTGATAGCAGAGTAAGTATGGGAAGTGTGCCCATGTTGACACCCTTAACGAATTATCAAAATGTCTTAGTTGAAAAATTTTTCTTTGAATAATCAACTATACATATTTGGTATTACTGTCATGTAGTACCAATACGTTTTTTCGCATATTTACAGTATCAATCTGAAAGAAAATAAATGGAAACATTTTCAAAAATTTGGTCTTGGGTGCCATCATAAGCGCCTATGTATCGTATGATGGCATATAAAGGGAAATAAAATTAAATTGATTATTAAATTGTTCTTCAACAAGTTTGGTTTCCACCTGATTCGTTAAAGTAGGCCTTCGTCCACCTAAATAATCTTTTGTAGGTCCTTTATTTAGCGCAAACCTTCTTCTTAAAGTTGTAAATGGCACGTTAAAATCACAGATTTTTTCACAGCATTTAGCACTGCCTCCATAACTTCCTCTTTCCAAAGTTGTCCCTTACTTCTTGTTGGCATAGCTGTCAATTCAAAAACAAAGAATATGATGGCACCCTATACTATCTCAGAAAAACAGTTTTTTTTCACAGCATTTAGCACTGCCTTCATATCTTCCTCTTTCCAAAGTTGTCCCTCACTTCTTGTTGCCATAGCTGTCAATTCAAAAACAAAGAATATGATGGCACCCTATACTATCTTAGAAAAACTTTGACTATGCCATCATAAATGTCATATATCTTTCAACAAACCGAATAAGGTACTTAGAGTACGACATGACTTCAAAGTTTTATACGTACAGCATTGTTACGGGAAGTATAAATATTTTTTCACACAAAGTTTGAAAGCATCTGAATAATTCTAAAATAAATGAAACAACTTTCATATATCAGCACTTACCTGAAGGATTAAACCGCCATAAAAAACACTAAAAGGCACGTATTCATGTGAACTACGTATACCTTCCAATAATGCCATCTGACGAACAATCTTTTAGCACATAAGCTTATTCACTTGATAATAACAGACATTTTCATAGTGCGCCATCATAGCAGGATGTCATCATAAGCAGGATGCCATCATAGGCCCACTTCCCTTAGATGTAATAGTAATAATTGTTCTCCACACTTTAGTCAAAGAGTATCAACAAGAGGTTTCACTTTGCCGATTTACAAGGAAGATCGAATGCATGGAATTTTAACCTTGAAGTGGGGAGACCCTACGCGCCAGCAATACTGCGCTCAGATTCACTACACTCAAACGAGAATGTGGGCGACCAATCAGATTGGGACTTGCGAACAGAACGAATATCTGCTTTCGTTTTCGTTAATATTTTTTGCTTTAGTACCTCAGCGATGATGCCATCACATCCTGCTGCTTCGTTCTTTTCATCTTCTTCATAACATCTTAACCCCTCGGAGAACTCTGCAATTGGCGTCTTTGAATGAATTGTTGTATTACTGTTGTGGAAGAAGAGGCAGACACAGAGGCCCTAATTTTATCTAAATTGGTGTACAACTCGGTGTACAATGACCTACAATATGATCTCCAAACATCCAAAACTTCTTCCAAATACAATTATTGGAAATTAACGGCTTACAGACAATTTTTGAATTATGAATTCGGAATGCCGTTATTCCGTTAATTTCTAATCATATTTAATTTTCCAGACATAAATTTATCATCTTGATCCATCCAAATACAACTGTACATTGTCCCCATGTCAATATTTTCCACATGTTTCCAACTTCTCTAGAAGCAGCTTGAACTGCCTCGAAACTGTAGGTATTGACAGATTGACAGAAGTTTCCCCACTCATTCACACCTTTATAGCTTCTCTACGGTCTGCGCTATAGTGGAGGAGGTACCAATCAAAATCTGACATCAGTGAATGAAGAAAGTAACAAACTAACACACAGAATTCCACATTTATTTTATTAGAAGGGATGATACAATCCAAACATGTTTCCTTCGACGAACTCATCAGTTATTGTTGAATAATAAAAATTAATATTCCTTACTTATCTTGCAGATATGCCGCAGACAACCATATATCTGGGGAAAAATTTAAAGGCAGAATACATTCAAGAAGGACATGATGTATACTTCGAATGTGAGGTAGATGCTAATCCTGCGTCGAATAAACTCATGTGGTTCCATAATGTAAGTGGATTATTTATCACATTTATCATGCGAATTTACTATTTTCCTGATAAGTGCGCATAGATGAGATTTTGCGTGCGGAAATTGCCTGTGTGGATATTCACTTTTATTTTAGCACTCGGTTAGCCATGGAAATTCGACACATTTTCCATTATGTATTGTACGAAAATGTGGGGTTATGACACTTGTAAAAACATATTTTGGTTTTAAATCAGCGCTTTTTTGTCCGTTCTACGTAAAAGTCTCAGTAATTACTTATTTTATCACAACGTCGAATCACTTCGGAAAATATGAAGTCGAAAATATGTGACGAACATAATTGAGGTTTATACAAAATGATTGAAGGCATACCAAACCTAGTTATTTGCATGGGAAATACAAGAGATCAGTTTTCAAATATATTCATTTTTGCTTTGGAAGAAGATTGAATTATTGACACATAATATGCAGTAACTTGAGGAGAGTTAATGTTGGCTATCTTCTTTGGCTTGAGATTGAAGACGTTACATCAGTTGTAGATTTCAAAATGATGGAATGCATCTGATGCAGTGGTAGGGAATGGGTATCTCTTAATTATAACGGATAATTATAAGAATGTTAAATTCTTCAACAAAAAATCATCTCGAATCAATGGAAGTCAAAATAATTACAGGAAGTTTGAAGGCAAGAGTAACTTCATCGTTTAACAAAAATTCCACATGAACTAAGAGTTAACAGTACAACTCGCTCGTATTCATGGCTGTTTTCAACACTTTGATTTTGATATAATAATGATAATCATATATTTATTCATTCCTTAAGACATTTACAATGTATAGGACAAGTCAAAAGAAAAATAGAGAAATTAATTTTCTGGAATTTATTATGCTCTACTTAGTTGACATTCATCAACTTTACGCATTCGTTCACCTTAAAATAAAATTCTCAAATGCCATCACTTTTTTGGGTCTCCCAATAGAAAGAAATGCTTTGTCATCCTCTTCATTTACAATCTTTCTGATTGTGATTGTGATTGTGGAAACATTAAGCTAAAATATAAGTGGTTTAGATTCAGAAGAAACATTATATAAGTTCACTTCTCGGTTCACTTATATACATTGAATATGTTCGCTACCGTCTGATATATATTTGCAGATAGGGTTACCTACCTGAATTCTAAATACCACTTCCTGAAATCCTGTCTTCTCTCTTTTTCAATCACATTTGGAATTTTTGTAATATTTTGATATTAGTTCTGGCAACGGCGTTTTGACATCAACGACATTTCACTTTACTCCGTTCTTGTTACAATAATCTGAGAAAATTATTTCATTGCCAACCGAGTACCAAAATAAAAGTGAATGGAGTATGGATTATTCTTGACAGAAACTGAGGAACAATCTGACATCATGTTGAAATGTCACAGACGCATAATATCGAAATCGTTCAACATGAGGAAAGTTATTGAAAAATATAATTTTTGTTTGTTTCAAGCTAAAATTGATATATTGGATTTGGTTCAAGAGATGAAACGGTTTCTTGAATTGTCTATTTATAGTCCACAGCTACACTAAAATGGATATAATTTCGACAGTCACTGTGATTTTTGTGGAATTTCATCTTTTCGCACGGAGTACAGAAAAGTTTAGCTCTACGCCCGCAAATGCACACGGAAAAGTATTTATTTGTTTCTCATTTGTAAACGTCAGTTTCCAAAAACACAATATTAATCAAGAAAGTTTATTTTATCAAGTCACTAACTTGTAAAACTGACAGTTAACTTGCAAAATTTTTACAAGTTTGTAGTATAATTTACATTAGAAAATTTTGATTTATCGTCATATATGTTGAAAATCATGGTACAATTGTTATTTCCAGTAACACAGATTTTTGATGATGAAAGAGTTGATACTGATGATGATGAACCATCTGTTGACTCAGAAACTGCTGAACTCGAGGACTGCAGAACATTTGTACTCTCCTTACTAGGTACCAAATAATTTGCTAGACATTTCGATTTTTTTGTTGACCGAATCATCGACTTAATCATCGCAATTTCGGTGCTCTTCCACCCTCCTGCACGCTTTAGTGCTAAAAAATCTCCACCCGAATCCGCAACCATAGTGGCTCCAGTTCTGCGAAAAGAGTGGCCGGTGTATAACTCTGGGTCTTTTAAACCTAAATATTTCGCTATTTGCTTTGGGACACCACCAATAGTGTGCTGGCCAGCATTGAGGGAAATGCACTTTCCATGTCGGTATGTCAAAAAAAATCTTAGGCTTTCTGTTCCAGGAGGCCGAAGATTTACATATTTTCTGTATAACATGCAGGGCTTGAAGCTGCAGCCATCATCGGTTATGGTGAATCTTCTTGTTGTTAAATTTTTTGTTTGCCGCAATGTCACAATAAAACGTATTTTCCCATATCTTCTACATCATTTATGTTTAAGGAGAGAATTTCGTCACATCGACAACATCCAAAAATCCCAAATATTGTTACAATTTTCGCCAGCAACCACTGGTCATCAGGAGCATGTAAAAGAAATTGTTCAGCCTCTTCTTTACTTAATATCTTGGCCTTTTTTGGCGTAAAATATAACGCTCATTTTTTCGTTTCAGAAACGCTATTACCTTTTGAAATCTGCAAATGACAACTAAACGTCATATTTTTCGATAAATTTTTTAAGAAAAACAAACCAGGGACGTTTTCTTTCATTTCCAAGCAGCTTTTCAGCATAGACCATTTTGCCCATAAAGTATTAGGGCTGAATCTAGCTGATAGTCGATTCAAGTAGACCAACAAAACATCTTCAGTTACCCCAATCACACTATTTTTGTTTTGCCACTTTTTGAAGTCGTCGTATTCTCGCTCGTACCTTGAAGCTAATTTTGCAGGTAATAAACTTGAAGCTACACTGCTGGCTGCCTCAATAATTTCTTTTGGTACATTCATTTTCGCTTTCGCCAAAACAAATGTAAAGAAAAATAAACAGACATGTTCATGGCAACGCTTCCATAGCTTACGACATTTGCGACAACTTATTGAGATTTTTTTGGAATTTATCTAACCTTTTTACAAATGAGAAACAAATAAAATATAAAACATTACACGCAAAGTAACGGGTTTTACTGGCTCAAGGAGGTAACCCCTCCATTCGCCAGTAAAAACCCCTTTTACCTTGCTAGTAATGTTATATACTATATCTTACGTAAGCTCGTCGGAAAAATCTACTTCAAATCATCATGTTGTTGCCTTTTTGTGAACATCGAATAATAAAATATTTATATCCTTCTGCTCAATCTAGTCGGGTGAAACAGTTTATTTTCGAAATTATATACAAGGAGTCCATCTTGCTCGAATTTGGCTTTTTCTCGAACTCCTTTACCAAGCGAACAAAAATGTTTAAAGCGATCTCGATTTAAACTTTCGTATAAACTCCATAACTGAAAACCGAGTATATTAGATAGGTAGAATAATACACCAGCATCATAATTGGAAAATTCTGTGTCTGTGAAACTTCTTCGAGAAAGGTTTTTGACGAATGGTGTCATCATTAAAATAAATAATTTTTCTCATTTCTTCGACGGATTTGTTTTTTTTTCTCGTTTATTCTTTTGGAATAGCACTTTTTCTTACAGATATTTTATATAGAGGTTCGGAATTTTTTTTTTATAGGTAACATAAGTAGAACAAAGATATATCAAAGAACAGGGCAAGAAATGAAGAGAACAAATGTTTCTCTTCAACGAATAAAAACGCAGTGCAACTGAGCGTCGGCAAGTCACTTCAATTAATTGGGCGCGACTTAGAAAGTTCTAGATTTCTTTCTTCGTTTAACGGATACGATTTGCTTAAAACTTTCCTCTCTTTTCCTTTCATAGGATATTTCCTATCCCTAAATTACCTGTTACCAGACCTCTATTTCGATCCGCATAAAGTCATCACTCGAATTTAGGCCTTAGACTCAATATCGACAAAACCAAAATCCTGGTAAGTCCGCCAGAAAGCCTTCAAACAGATATCAGCCTCTAGTACAGGCCTAGCAGTGCAAATACTTGGGACAGCTTCATAAATACTAGGGCTAACCTAGGCACGGAAATACACAACCGTATCAATTCGGCATCACGAGCATTCTGGAAACTAAAGGTCAGAGTTTTTCAAAATCACGACCTCAATCTGAAGACCAAGACAGCTATTTACAAAGCAGTCGTCCTCCCAATGCTTCCTTACGGAAGCGAAAGTTGGACGCCCTACAGGCGACATCTTAAACAGCTTGAACAAACGCAACAACGTCATCTAAGACAGATGATGCACATCAGATGGTTCCACAAAGTTTCGAATGTAGAATTCTTGCAACGCGCGAGTTGTACAACAATTGAGACTCAAGTAACGAGGGCCTGACTCAGATGGAGCGGCCACATTCTGAGGATGCAAGACACAAGACTGCCCAAAAGAGCTCTGTATGGCGAATTCGCAGAGGGAGCATGGCAACCAGGAGACCTGTATATGCGGTATAAGGATATACTTCATCAATGCATTAATCCCTAAAATGAGTTAATGCCAATCATAGCTGGGCTGGGAACAACTAGCGTTAGACAGGTCACAGTGGAGTTATAATGAAGAGAAGAATACAGCGGCGGCCAGATCTGGTTGGTGACTATCAATGCCCGGAGTGTGGAAGGATCTGTAGGTCACGGTTGGGTCTCTTCAGTTATAGGAGAGCGCACAGTCGCAATGAGACCAGAGAAAAAGAAATTATAAGTTTGATCGCACCGATAGTTTTGCTTTTGAGTATACAGCAATGATGATGATGATGATGATGCGATTCGCTTTTAACTCTTTTTTTCTTTCATAGGATATTTCCTATTCCTGAATTACCCGTTACCAGGCCTGTGTTTTGATCCTCATAAAGTCATCGCTCAAATTCTTATTTCAAATAATAATATGATTTTTCTACAGAATTTTTCTAATGGACCGTAATTTTGTATTGATTGATTCTCAGAAATAACCACTAGAAACATAAATTTTATTTTGCAAATTATGCAATATTAATATTATTCTTTAAAAAATTAGAAAACATCCTGTTTCTTGATCCACAAATTCGAATAAAAGAGAATGCGATAGGTTCGTTTCACACATATATGAATACGACATAATGAATATTTTTTCTTTTCAGGGTAAATTATTGAAGGACAATAAAAAGAATGATATCTCCTTAAACCACAATGCTTTAGTACTTCGGAATATAACGAAACACCAAAATGGAAACTATTCATGTGTAGCTACAAACGACGAAGGTATCGGAAAGAGCAACAATTTCCACCTCAGGATAATGTGTAAGTAATATTCGCACTGATTCTTCAAAGACAGCGTTTCTTACGGATCATCATTTCAGTTTTCCAATAAAAAATCATACTGAAAAAGGTAGAATAGTTACAATAGAAGGAGTTGCAATGAAACATAAAAATAATGATAATTTTTTATTGTAAAAGATTTTTCAAATGTTCTCCATTAGGTTATGTAATTTTTGGTAGAAATATTCTACAGGGTCCAAGTTACCCATTGAACGCTAAAAGAAGTTCTTTTAGAGTCCAATGAAGTTATCTTACTCCCCAACTATGACTGGGAACCCAGTAACACTATGAAGTGCACCATGAAATTCCACAGTGGGTTCATAAGTGAGCATAAGGGTGGTTAATAAAAAATCGATAAGTGGGTTGGTTCTGCTAGGTTGAAAATAAAGCAAACAGAACCAAGTATTCGAAAAAAAACTATATCAGGTAGATCCACCGTGGATTTTCAAACATGAGCTTATAATTTTATGTCGGGATCAGATTATTCATAAGAAACCAACTTGGGTATTTATCAGAGCCTGAAATTAGGAGAATCAGATAAAATAAATCATCGCTCCAAAATTATTTTGATGAAATAGAATCATGTTAATTCATAAGCCCTTTCTCCGGTGAAAAAGTTCAGGTTTTATTTGGAATCCAATGAAAGTCAAATAATATACATAATGCACCTAACCAATGGATATTGATTTCTTTCTTAATAGTAATGAATTAGCCTGAAATGACGCTGACTGACTGCCATAACTTCGTAGGTAGGTACTTAAAAATCAATTCAAAAATATTATCTGAATATCCAAAAGAAAAAAGTGGATGATGAATACAGATAGTGCCATATTGTTCATGATTGATGAGCAAACAATTTTCGAATATGCCCATGTGTAAGCTAAAAATTAGATTGTAATTAGAAATTATAGAGTGCGATTCTTGATAAACAATCGACTATTCATTTGGTCTTGCGAGCTGGGGGTTATGTAAGTGAAACGAACGATTTTTGTTCAATAATTGGAGAGCAAAAAATTTCTCACCAGAGTAATGAATTAGAGTTGAATTATTTTGAAATTATAATGGGATCAGATTTTAGATATAAAATCGATTATTGGTTGGTTTGATGCAAGTAGCTAAGCGTTGAGCTTTCTCTCCGATTTCTCTATCAATCGGAGACCAAAAATTTTTTCACGAAGGTAATGGTAATAATAAACTAGCCCTAATGAAAAACATGCATATTCTGCCAATTTGTTGATGTATATAAACCGATGTCTAAAATGATAAGCATTCGATTTGCTGGGTCCTGCAGAACCAACGGTTTCTTCAACAATTGGAGCAAAAAGAAAAACCATTTCACTAGGTTAATAAATTATCAAAAAATTATGGCCAGAAATGAAATCTAAAATTCGAAAGTGATAGTTGCTGTATCTGGACTAGGTCTCTTATATAGGATCAAAGGCAAAATCGCAGATGGGTGGCGTGTCCTCAATTTTCCAAGACATTTCTCAAAAGCAAAAACTATGGCTACAAAACTGGTACGACGGTTACGTAGCTGCAAAATAAATCATTCTCATTCTTTTTTTGTCCGAATATACACAGTGTTTTATAAACTTTGCAAATCGTGGTCTTGCAAGCGAACCCTCTTGACTAGCCTGCTGTAGCTTGACGAATTGTTGTACCTACATTAGATGACTGCAGGTAGTGGTTTAAATTCGAGAGCCATGAATTGGTGTAGGAGTCTTCGCGGGACAGTTTGCGCATCGTGAAGAGAATTTTTCAGAACGTCACCGCGATTTCGTTCTTCCGTTTGGAATCTTCTGCGCTACACTATACTGACGAGGGACAATGATGCCGAAACTAGTCAACAGTTGCGTTTGGAGGTTTCGACTTCCTGAGCCCGTTCATGGCTAGCTCGCATTATTGAGACGACAATTTTTAGGCATTGTTGTTTCCAGTTTGAAAACTTCGTCCAAGATATACGGGGCGTTCAATATATTCCAAATATACTTATCGAATTCTTCGATATTTAGAGATACCTATTTGAACGAGATTCTGTGAAAATATGGAGATATTTAATTAAAATGATATTTTCATGTTGAATACCTCGTCCTCACCAACTACAGTGTCGTGCGTACTGGCAATGACTTTCCTATTTTTGAAGAAAAAAATTGTACGCCAGTGTCTTTTTTCCAGAACTAAATTCATTACAACAATTCTTATTCAATTTGGAAGAAAAAGAATCTCTGCATTATTTCTGAAGAATGCACCTTTATAGTTCTGGAGCCCGAGAGGGAAATTCGGGATTCACCTTGTAGAGAACCTTTACCAAAAATTAGATCTGTATATAGGGGGAACTGTCTAGGACAGAATAGTAAAAAAAAAACGATCATTGTACTTACTCAAACGTGTCAGATTAAGATATCTCTGTGATTAATTACTTAAATATGAGTATAATAATAATCTTTATTTTTCCTCAATTCATCATACAATTTAAGCGTGACAAAAATGTTTGTGAGAGCGCCTAACTTGCAATAAAAAACGTCACGTGTACATTCCCTAGCGCGATGGCTGTTTTTCCTATTTTGCAGCTGATGATTCAAGAATAACGAAAAAAATATAATCTGACAGTTTCAGCTAGCCGAAACAATAAAAATTGGCCATGAAGGTCACAAAAATCTGTTTTTTTGAATTATATCCTCTCCTGGGCTTCAAATTGTTCTCGCATTCATTATAAAAGTTGTAGAGCAACTCATTTTCTACAAATTTTGTCCGAAGCAATTTTTTCTAATTTTTTCTACGTTTGAACGTTGATCGTGAAAAGATATGGCGATAGACTACATTGACCTTGGCCTTTCGCATTACGTGTGGCTAAGCTCTTTGCCCTTATCGCCCTCTAACTCGAGAACGGTTAAGAGTAATTAAAATTGCTTCAGACAAAAAATGTATGGAATTTTATTATCGACAGCTTTCATAATAAATACAAAAACGATTAGGGTTACAGAGAAGAAGATATTTGAAAGAATGCATTGTTAACATCTTCAAAATATCAGATTAAGACAACTCCTTCTGATTAGTGACAGATTAATGGGTCAACACGTCTGCAACACCGAGATCGACCATCTGTATGAAAAATCTCGATTTTTTTTGCATTTTCAAAGGACCGCTGTGACCTTGCATCACGTCCGAATGGTCAGTAGTTTGAAAATTAGCTTCTTTTTGGTCCAATTAACATATCCTTTAAAAATCTGATACGCTCTGAAAAAAAATTTTTCTACCATTTTCAACTCTTCCGTACGACCAGCCCCACCACACAAGCTGTCAGATTAACATGAATTTTACCTCAAAAAACAGATTAACATGAATTTTACCTCAAAAAACTTAGCATCGTCAATGACCCGCTCTGCAGACTCTGCTTAGAGGAGGACGAAACAATTGAGCATATCCTCTGTGACTGCCCGGCGGCAGACAGGGTCAGACATGGAGTTTTTGGCTCTCCGAAGATGATCCTAGAGGAACTCAAGAATCACTCTCCCTCCGACATCATATCCGTCCAACACACCCAGCAATCAGTAATCAATCAGTAACATGAATTTATTATCAGAGATACGTAGGGTATATAGAGTATCTAATCTGACACGCTCGAGTATGTACACCTGACGATTTCCCACCTCTGAAAATGCATACATCATAGATTCTTCTTTTCTTTCTACCACCTAATCTTCAAAATCCACTAGATCTCCAGGACGCTCGCGTAAATCCCGATTTAGCATCGTCGGCTCCCCAACTATTAGTAAAGTATAGGAAATTGAAAACCGTTTTTCATTTATGAAAAATACTCGAGTAGAGCCAATCGAACAATAAATTTAATTACATCAAAAAGTCTTACAAATTACAAGGATTGTTGAAAAGGACATCGAGGAATTTGTTTTCATTTAGAAAATGTGTAAGCCAATTTAACTTTGAATCGAAGCATTTCTGGACAAAGGCTTAAATACAGGATCTTACAACACCTAATGTCTCAGAAAACAATATCCTGAATCTCCTCGCAATATTTATGCAACACCCTGTATAATACTTCTGAACCAGTGATTTCCCTTCCTTTCTATAAATTCCAGCTCAGAAGTTCTCATGTACATTGTGATTGTATCATGAACAAACTATTATGGAGAGTAATTAATCTGTGGATTGTAGCACGATGTAATGCTCTCCTAGGTACCGCATTCGATTTTCAGTATTACCGCTGGCTAATGGCTTTGAAGGTGGTAGCACTTAATGGATTTCCAGGTGGGACCGATTTAGGTGTAATTGGAATATCATGTGGCGAAAATTAGTGGGTCACTTTCCGATAAGCTGTAGTTTTTTCTATAATTAAAGCAAAAAGCAAAAACCTTGAAAATAATTGTTTTTCTTGATCAGAGCAAATCTTGAATTGAGTACGAATTGAATTTTTCGAACTTGCTTCATCATCTTCGGAGAAAGATATTGAAATATTTCATTAATATACGAAAAACAGAATAAATTAGGCTTTCCATATGCATTCATTTCATTGCCAAGGAGTAGGTACACTTGATATAAATACATAAAAGTTTTTACGAAAATGTATACATAGTATCAAAAAGACATTAACCCAGCCCCAGGTTCTTGATATCACTGCGAGTTGTTTTTTATTTCAATTGTTCTTTATCAAGAATATATAATGTAGGGGAAGTCCGAGACACTTGCTCAAGAAGGGGACTTAAACCACCTCAAATTTTTCAATTCAAATTTCGCGCTAACGGTATCGTAAATAGCTTGCGACATACTCGTAACAAGGCACAACTAGTGGCGGCTCCATTTTGGCCGCCATCAGAACAGTTTGGGAGTGAGAGGGTTGAACGTAATATTGTTGTTAGATAGTAAGAAATTGAATAATTTTTGTTTGTTAGACTTAGTGGCTTCAGAGTGAAAAGGAGTTCAACTCTCCCGGACCCAGACTCCCTATACAGAGTGGGCAAAATTCGTTGTCTACTGAGGGGATCTCGAGAAATATATCAGCTAGAAGAAAACGAATGACACATTCTTGAAAATGAGCTTGCGCTCTTTTTTCCTGACTAATCCAAATCTGAAAACAGAACTGGGCCTATAATTTCTGGAGTTTGAATTATAAACAAAAATTGAGATTTTGACGATCTCGAAAAGGTCCCATAACTTTTTCGTCTTTGAAGTTACAGATCTGAAACTTGGCACTCTTATACGTAGAATCTACTGACGAATTCAGAAATAACAAATTGCATTCAAGAAAACGGTAGTTCGCCTTTTGATTCGAAATGAAGAAATATTTTAAGCTCGTCAGTGGATTCTACGTAAAGAAATGCCTGTAGAAGGTTCAAGTTTCAGATCTGTAACTTCAAAGACAAAAAAATCATGAGAACTTTTCGAAATCGTCAAAATCTCATTTATCGCTGCTAACTCGAAAACGAAGAATCATAGGAACCTACGGTTTTCACCATTTTTTGTTTCTCTGAAAAAGAGCTCGGAAATGTATCATCAGTTTTCTTCTAGATGCTATAGCTCTCAAGATCCCCTCAGTAGACAACGAATTTTGCCCACGCAATATATGATAAGCTTTAGTGCCTATGAAACTTTGATTTTATAATTTTTTTTAGACAGGTTTTCATCATATTTCGAGAAAATTTTCTACGCAATAATATGATCGATTCAATTACTCTACTGAAAACTGAAAAATATTGTCATAGTGTCTTAGGAAAAGCTCTGAGTCAGAAAGAAGAACCTATATATAGCCTTATATGCCGACTATACGAAGTTACAGAAAAAAGTGTCATCAATTCAATGATACAATATGGCTCAACTCCTTTGTGTAAACAGAGTGGCAGTACAATGTTTTTTTTTATGGAATAGGTACACTATATTTCATTGCACCTTTGAATAAAGCTCAAATATAGGTCTGCCGAAATTCAACGTCGAGCTTTTATCAGTTCTAAGAAGAAAAATCCATGTCTCTTGATTTGGGAATAATAGCATAATAAAAATCAAAATGTAATCCTGAATAACTCTGCTATTAATTGTAGACACAAATCCAATCATTCATGATGTCTGTTGAGTAGAAAAAAAAATTTTTACTTAGTCTCAGAAAAGTATTATACTATAACATAGCAAATAATATTTGAAAAAATGCCCAATTTAATCAAGATTGGAAAATTTTACAAAACTTGCTACTTACTCAACTTTTCACACAATAATTTTATGAACAATTTAGGCCAGGTTGTGCATTTCAAATTCTAGCCGAGTTCGATGTTGAACCTAGTTCCACCTGTCAAAATTGTACGGAATTGTCAAATTTATGTTGGCTTCAAAGCTTTGTTTTGGTTCGCATTCAGAATCCATTCAAAGTATAGTTGAACAGTGACTGTTTCGAACCGACCCGGATCCGGAAAGTACCGTAAAATGGGGCTACTTGATACATTTTTCCAAATTTTAGGTCCTACCTCGCTGTAACAAAGATACTTTAATCCAAAATAAAATTATTTTAGCTTACTTTAGGGTAAGAGCTATCAGGTGTAATACTCAGAAAACATCTAGCCCTCCCCATATTGGAGAAAAAAACTTGAAGGACGTTTTTTCAAGTAGCCCCATGATAGGGCTATATGGAATTTGTTTGGAAATCGCATTTAAAGCCCATTTGCAACAGCAGAGAATTCTCTGGAGAATTCTCTACAAAATTCTCGCAAGAAAACGGCAGAGATTATTCTGTACGCAACTGAACAGAGAATTCTACCGTAAGTGCGTATGTAACGACGGTACATAATTCACGGCGCATGAAATCTCGAGTAAATTCTCTAGAGAATTCTCGGCTGTTGCGAACGGGCTTAAAATGCAAGTATATTCACAATTTAGGCTACTTGAGACGCAAAATACCTTTTTGAAATGTTGATAGAACCCTTAGGTAGGTAGTTCATTTAATAATTAACACAGTAGTTATAGCAAAAAAATACTTTTATTTAGTTTTGAATATGAATTTACAACCTGATTACAAAAATATTAAAGGTGAATTATTGAAAAACAACACGATTCTAAATTAAGTCTTTAAATTTTATTTGCCCTCTTCTAAAAATTTCGTATTGGAGAAGTCGTTTCTTTATTTCATTTTTTCCGACGATGCCAACCTGCCTATATATTAGTAGCGCACGCTACGAAGAGTTTCATTATCATAGTCTCGATATTTTTGACTTTCTGGCTCTCTTTTGTAAAATCGCACCATTTTCAAGTAGCCCCTGAAATGACAATAAAAAATAAATTTCTACACCAAGGGCTAGTTAAACACGAAATATATGTTTTGACGTTAGATTGTCAAAGGAAATACTAGTCTCTTTCGAAAAAAAAAATGTGGCTATGTTACATTACTCATGGGTTTCTTTGTGTACTAGGAAGTATACAGATACATAAAGAATATATAAAACTTACTTTTTTCTAAAGCTATACAATCACTATTAACCAACACAACAAACTTCCTGCGTAACATCTAATCTACCAATTGAGAAGTGTAGAAGCGCTCGCCTCACATACATGCCTTATATTTCACACAAGATGCCGGTAGCATGTGACTTAAGCAGTGACGGCTGAAATTTTCAAGTTACCTCGCCGTTTTCAAGTAGCCCCGTTTTACGGTATGCATGATATCCTGTTTTTGTATTATTACAAAATTTAATCAAAATAATGATATAAAAGTAAATATTCTCATTAATTTAGTTCTTATTCAATTTATAGAGCGGACACTGGTGTTCCCCATGGTCAATTGTCATGGCCATAGTGACTAGCAGCATAGCAGACACCGGTGTTCGTCATGGCGGTGAATCTGTTTGAAATGACAACAGAAATTTTCCCAGAACTGTTATAACCTAGCTTATGGCTCCTTACCCGGTTGACGTTGAGTTTCTAAACAGCCTGTATATCATCACAAGCATATAGTTGGAGTTTCTGTTCGTTTGATGATTCTTTTAAAAGAATACAGCTTTTTCGATTATAAATCTAGTTTTTCTTCTTTATAGCAGCAAGAAGCATTGATGACTGATTTATCCAGAACAACTGCCATAATTTTTTCTGTATCTCCAATATTCTATTGCATTCAGCCCGGTTTCAAAACACTCGCATGATAATTTTTACAATTCAACAGACTTAGTTCATAGTTCAAGCTTTGCAAAAAAAGCATATTTCTGTATATCAAGCACCATCCGGCAAGCCGTTTCGCTTCAATCATATCCAGAACTAAGCGAAGGTATTACGTACTTCCCCTTCATAAGCAGGCACAAGATTTCCCAGACAACTAAATGAAGGATCATACTAATACTTTTGTCCAGTCTATCATCTAATCGGGAATACTCCTCAATTTGGGTTATCACTGCATATGCAAGTTTAAACTGAATAATTATGAGTTTCATTCATGATTTTTTCAAATGCACCACGGAAACTATTCAAAATCATTCTTCAAATATGGGGTTTTAAAATTTAAATCGCTTTGTGTGGAGTTTACGATTTGGCAACAGCGCATACAAGACAATGAAAAAAACAATGTCCGATCAGCTTGTTTATAAAATAACAGCTAATGATTTACAGGCGCGTACTAACTGGCGAGCCTCAACTGCAACCGGCTATAAAAATCTCATAAAATTTTACGACCTTTCTCGTTCGTCGCAGACTTCATAGACAGCCATCTATCTCATCAAGATGATGTATTTGTTGTCCTTTATTATCGAGGCACATTTCAGTCGATGTTGCCAAATTGTGCAATTGAAATCAAACGCTTTAAATTTTAAATAACCCTTTTTATTTTTCATTTTTAAGTGCTTAAAATAATTTTTTTGGGAAACTGTTGAAATGGTTATTTCAAAATGTGACGTTTCAAAGATATTTCATAACATATACACCATTTTCGTCAGAAGGAGTAATACATAATACTATTTAGTAACTGAATACAAGATGACTCACTCCAAAGGACAATTTACATCGTCAATAATTTCAATTTTTTAATTAACACTCATTCTAGATTTTCATTCTGTTTCATTATTTCAGACAAACCCATTTGTAAAGCAAACCAGCCACGTGTCTACGGCGTAGCCAGACATGAACTGGCCAAAATTCTTTGCGAAGTAGAATCACATCCTCCACCTAATACTTTCAAATGGAGCTTTAATAACTCCGCCGAGAATATAGACATCCTACCATCGAGGAAACTCTCGTCGATAAATCGGTTTATATCAATAGTTACTTATAAACCGATTTATGAGCTAGATTACGGTAAGTCAAGGTTCTCCAAGCACTAGACGTTTAGTTTCAGTTTTGTATGGTTGGTTCATCTTAGCAATGAACTGACGTCATCAGTCAGAAGTACAACATCGTTGCCAGACTTTCGAAATAATACTAGCTTCTACTGCTGACATTATGACGAATTTTCATGTCGTCTTAAAATTTTGAGATTATTTGAGATAATTTGATGAAAATGAACTTTGTATAAATGATAATGAACATGTTACTTCAATTGCTTTGCTTCTAAATGCACTAGCTTACTGAATGAGTATCATGAAAGGAAGGATAACGAGAAAACACTTTGGAACACATAGAAGACGGACGTAGCCCCATTGAACTCTATAAAGAAGACCCAATATACTTGTTGGAAAAAATCATTGTACGCCACTGGATTGCTATCAAAAAAGTGTCTGTATAATGTTTTCATTTCAACATCCTAGCTCAAACAGGAACGGAGATAATGAGGAAAGTTGAAATTTCAAATTTGACCTGTAACTCGAGAAAAAAAGAAGATAGAGTAATGCAGTTGATGGCATTATTAGTTTCTCGAAAAAAGACGACATGAATGGTACATTTATTTTTCTCTATCTCGTTGGGTTGACAAAGTTGTAATTCAGGTATCACCAATTTTGCGCACCCTGTACATATCATATATCAGATTGCATTATATCAGTTTGGTCAAAGCAACTGGTTGTACGTTTTCTACTATGTTCTGAGTGAGTTATGCGTAATCATTTACCTTAGAAGCAATATTGAAAACAATCCATTACCTTATTTCCAAGGCACACTTACTGAAAGAGACAAGTAATGAAACGTTTATAGAAATTCAAAACTCATAATTATGAAATAATTGCTTCTTGATACTTACAAGATACACAAATGGCATCCTCAAAATAACTCAATAACAAAGCTATCATGAATTTAAAGCCTGATTTGATGAAATTTGGTCATGTTTTCTTAGGAATCAGAACGGAACTTTTCAATATAAAACTTGGTAGTTCTGAAAAAAACTGTTTGTGAAAAACTAGTAAAATATCAGTATAACAGACGAGATCGAAAACAGTCAAAACCAAAATTTATGAAGTTAACCTAACTCTTTGACCAAAAATTGAAATGAAATCGCTAATACACCGGCAACGTAGCGCAGTTTTGACAACCCAACTTCAGAGTTATTGTCCGCTTTTTAGTGTGTTCCAAGGAGGTTACTGTTGGCATGACTGATCCGCCGTTCATGACATCTTTTCATTTCTTCGGAAAATGGACCATACTCATTTCAATATACTCAGAGTATTCCCTTTTTTTGCATGTGTCTCATTGTTTTTTTTTTTCATTTTCAGTTATTCTCACGTGTAACATTTAATTCTAGGCACAATACTCTGTTGGGCTTCAAATGCAGCTGGCAAACAATCGGAACCTTGCGTCTTTCACATAGTACCAGCTGGAAAACCAGATCGCCCCTACAATTGTACCATTTTGAATACATCCAGCTACTCCCTAGAAATCAAGTGTGTAGAGGGATTCGATGGGGGCCTTCCACAAACTGCACAAGTGTCAGTTTACGATCAGATAACATCTGTATTGATATCCAGTGTTTCAGCGTCATTTCCCATGTTTCTGGTAGATAATCTGGAGCCTGGAAAATTGTTGAAAATAGAAGTATATGCTGTTAATTCGAAGGGGAGGAGCGAACCAGTTGTTCTCTCGGGATATACCCTGCTCGATGCCGAGAAAAGATCAGGTGAGTCAAATAATCAGGAAAACTTTAAAGTGTATTGGTGAAGATTAGGTTGAAGGCTGGTATCAGCGGTCAAAATTACTGTGATCTTTCAACAAGGCTAGAAATTCGTGAATGAGAATTCACTAGACGATTCCAAATGATGGAAATAGGTCACCCAACCCTACATTATACTTCCATCATCAATTACAAAGATGGATTGAGTAAATGAATAAACTATTTTAATAATAGGCATTCTTGGCAACATTTGTTTTATAATTTAAGCAATTCAATATATTGTATTCTCCGATTTGACCTGCAAATATGTATACGGCACGTATACAGCGTGAATCTTCGACTTGTAAATATATTTCAACAGTAGATTCTTGAGATCAAAAGAAACACTTTTTTCCTCATCATTAGTTCCGTTTCAGCCCAGAGAAAAATATAAAGACATTTTAAGTTTTCATAATATGCTATTTAACCCCCGGAAACCAGACACTGAAGCTTTTCCAACCGAAGAATGTACTATATATTTTAACCTTGGAAATAAGCTACTACTATATTAGTACTCATAAGGTCACTTTTTCATTCCTTTCATTCCAATTTTTGATAATTACAAATTTTCAGCTTACTCTGTTATTCATCTATACTATTCAATCATTTATTATGGTTGTTTTTTCACTTATTACAAGAGTAACCTGATTCAAACTTAAACCATTTCACCTGGATAAATAAATAAATATTATTTTCTCTGAACTTTCAAGCATTGCGAAGTTTACAAACACATAATATTGTAATGATAACTTTATGTCATTACATATCTGTAATGTGTTATGTTTCAATATTTAATTTTGTGGATCTTTTCGAACCTTTTACTTTTGAAAATCAAGTGACCTACTTGAAAACGGGATGTGTTCGGAGAAGATTCGTCATATTAATGAAAAACTATATTTCGAAAATTATACCACATTCGATAAAATCCTTTGTGAGATATAACTGAAAATTATAGTTTGTATAATAGATTTTCAACAATCTGTATCTTCTGAACCCATTCGGATTGGAAGGAAAAATTGATCTACTGAAGGGATCTCAAGAAGCTGGAAGAAAACAGGTGACACATTCTCGAGTTTTTTTCCAGAGTAATCTAAATCTGAAAACAGGACCGTCTATCATTTCTAGGTTTTGAGTTATAAACAATAAAAATTGAGATGTTGACGATTTCGAAAACTTCTAATAACTTTTTTGTTTTAGGAAATTTTATACGTAGAATCTACTGACAAGAGATTTCTTTGAAATTCAAAAATAACAAATTCAATAAAAGTTATTTCTCAAATATTTAGCTCGTCAGTGGATTATACGTTCGAAAGTGCCCCTGAAGGTTCAAGTTTCAGATCTGTAACTTCAAAGACAGAAAAGTTATGGGAACTTTTCGAAATCGTCAAAATCCCTTTTTTTGTTGATAACTCAAAAACGAAGTATCGTAGGAGTCTACGGTTTTCACCTTCTTTGATTCTCTGAAAAAGAGCTCGGAATTGTGTTATCTATTTTTTTCTAGCTGCTATTGTTCTCTATATCCCCTCAGTAGACAAGGACTTTTGCCCACCCTGTACAAGTCAAAAACTCGCCCTGCATTAACAGTTGTTGTATATGTTATTTGTAACATGGTGTACCTAATCGAAAAATTTTTGAAATGGCAATCCTTACTTCCTTACGACTCTTCTTAAAAAGTATATCAAGTGGAAATAAATTTTTTTCCATTAAATGCCTACCTGATGCAGCATTCGCCTTCTGATGTAATTATACCTACACAAATTCCTGAGCATCTTCTGATAATAATTATTGAGATAAAAACAATCCTATTCGGCTAGAGATAAATTATGTTGGTTGTTCTTGAATGTTTATCACCTTTCTATTTCATTATAAATAACTTGATGTGAATTTTTTCGAAATTGTTTGTTCCAGTTCTTTCGATGGATGTCCAAAGCCGTTTGGAAATCGTGCCAGTGTTGGGGGCGATTGTTGGTTTCGTCATCATGGTGGTTATAGTTTCCATCGCGGCTTTTATAATTGTTCGGCTCAAAATGTGTAAATTACGTAGAAACTCTCCCGTGTTTTCCGTGGACAATTCTAAATCGAACCTGAGTGTGCAAAAGAGGCCAAATGGTAGAGATTTCCTTGAAAAAGATGAAAATAATCCGGATATCATCCCAGTTTATACAAGTAAGTCTTGAAATGTTTATATTGTTAGTATTTACACCTACCCTCCGGGTCAAAAAATGCAAAACGCGTATAGGAACACTGTATGCAGCAGAGTTCAACTGAAATAGGAACTACTGAATACCTTCACCTGCGATGCGGCTTGTTTTATTCATATTTGAAACGTTCAACGTTCTTATTGAGAGACAATTTAGCATACCATAGCCGTCTATAGAGAAAGCAGTAGATTGTCCAACTTGGTGGGCTGAATTATGCAGTTCTGTGCGTGAGTTTCCAATGTAATAACATTATTCAAAGGATATTGAAAGAATTTTTAGATGAAAAACTTGAAAGAATATAGGATAATGCCCTACTCAGTCAATAAATTGAGTACAAAGTTTGTGAAAGAATTTAATTCTATGCATATTCCTGATTCCTGAAATAATGTTTTTATGAAAAAATTATCCTTATAGGCAAAAAATATTTGTTTTTCAATTTATTGTTCACCAAGAACGACGGAAAGGTTTTGGGAAATCTCTTTCCATAGAATGGTGTAAAGGAAGTTATAAAACTGATCATAAAATACTTGAATGAACAAAGAGAATATGTATGTGAATATTGCAGGAATGAATTGGCATATTCGACTAAAAAGTTCAGTTACACATTTTTCATAAAAAACTCAATAAACTTCTTTGAATGAACAACATATTCTGAAACATTGCATTATTCTAACATATAAGTAATATAAGATTCTCAAACATAAAATAAAAAAATAAAACTCAAGAATGAAAATTTTGACCTTATCTATCAAAGTTGCTAATTTTTCTCTTTCTACTGAAGGACGATCCTCAATTCTATACCCGAATCACGTTTACAAAAAGAAACACGACATGATTGAAAATGGTTTCTTCACGGAAGTTCAAAGGCTATCTACCTACTTACCCTTAAAAAGTTAATCCAGTACAAGACACACTGTTTACACTATTCACAACCACAAAATGAAAGAACCGAAAAGGTACAAGATTTCACAAGTTTCCCTCATCCATGCATTTTTGTTAGTGGAAATTCACCTACCATTCAAGAGAAGAGAGACCTCAAAGTTTATTCTGTCAATGTGTCAATCACAAAAAACCACAATTTAACGTTTATTTCCTAAACGGCTAAAAATATCAAGGTCTACTAATAGTCCGAGAGCTGGCAACGAAAATCGGCAAGAGTTTTGTAATGGCTCATAATTAAATATGATTTAGTATTGAGGGTGGACATTAGTCAGCACCCTCTCTCAAGGTCAGGTAGTGGAACACCTAGCGCGACGCGCTTTGATGTAGGTATATAAAATTACAACATACTCTAGAAGTATTTTGTAATGATTGAAAATAGTCACTCAGCTAGTTTGTAGAACAGAAAACTTGAGAAAGTGGTCAGACCTTACTTTAGTGAAACGCGGTGGGTACTCAGTACCCCACTGAGAATGCATTTATTGCTTAGATATCATATATTATTTGAGAATAAAATAGTCAGACCACATATCAATTGAACAGTGGCAGTCAGCAGTCACCCAAAATACGGATATTGTAATTTTACATAAATCAAAGAGCGTCGCCGCCAGTTGTTCCACTACCTGACCTTGAGAGTGGGTGCTGACTTCAATTCAATTCAATTCAATTTTATTCATCATAAAGAAAATGTACATTTGAAATAAGAATTCACAAAATTGAGTTGCAGAACCTGCAGTCTAAGCAAGACAAAGGAGGGAATCCAAGAAAACGATGAATGTCTGGTGATACCCGCTGTCCAGTGCTATCCGACTTTCCCCTACATTGAAAAATAAATGTTTGGCTTCTCGGTAAATCAGTATAAATTCTCCACGCCTTAAAAATTTAGGCTATTGGATTGCGGAACTCCAAATTTTCAGAATGCTTTTTATGTCTACTTTTTTAGGAGCTTCAAATTTTCATTTCAAGTTCTCTGGAAGGTAAAGTTCAGAAAATTAAATGATAATGATAGTCAGAATACGCCTAACCTACTAGAAACTGCATAATTATTTGGATTTTCAGGAGTGGGTATATAGTGCCAGAAGCTAGAATCACTTTTAGGGACTTTAGGGTGCTTCGATTTTGCGCAACTTTGGAAACCTTCTGCAACATACTAGGTCCTTTCGTTTGCATAAAAAGTGTAGCACTTTTCTACACTCGATTTGATTTACACCAGTGTAGAGGAATTGTAGTTTATCTACACATAGTCAAAAGGAGATGTAGATAAACTACACCTCCTATACACTGGTGTAAATTCAATCAGCAAACAGATAAAAAAATCGAGTGTAGAAAAGTGCTACACTTTTTTATGCAAACGAAAGGACCTACTACTCACGGTACGATAAATCATTTGATGAGAGATTTTACAGCCATTGGTTATTCATATTTTCAATAGGTACGTGATGGTTGTATCGTACCTACAAAGATCCATTTGAGTTCACTACTATGAGGTAGTAAACTTTTATATTTCCTATCAAATGGTTTATGGCACCATGAGTAGTATGGAATGGAAACAGAGTGAACTCTAAAAGAAAAGAGTTCACTGTGGAGACACCCTGAAAATGATCCTATTTCAGCAGTAACAGTATGAAAAAGAATATTTTGAAACTCAAAATAAATATGTAGTTTCTGGCATTCTAGCAGAAGGAATTCTTCTCCTCACCTTTTGAATTTCCGGACTTGACATAGCAGTGACGTTGAAGTAGACCATGAAATTAAAATAGAGTTCCCCAAAAAAGTTTGACCATAAACAAAACGCAAAAATCAATATCAGCGATCTAATTCCAAATATAGGCTGATAAATTTTACGGACATGCGGTATGAAAGACATAATTCACTAAATTGCTCCGCATTAACGGGCAACAACAAGCAAAAATAAATTATTGGAATATCATGATGAATTGCGAAATACACAATTATTATTGACTTTTGATTGATTGACCGTAAATTTTACAGATTTACAGCAGCTCAGTTCGAATAATTCCAATCAGCATTCCCCGCAAGACAACATTTTCACCCCTCTAACAGAAGCTTTTCTTGCCAAGAATAGAGAGCAAGAGTTGTATTCGGTAAGTGTAATATATTTTCAAGCCTTTCTTTTTATTTCGTCTATTTTTCCTGGAAGCTATTTGTGGAGAAACCTGCCTGGAAAATAGTAAGCAATAGTAGCAATTTCATGAATTTAAAGGAAAACAAATGTTCTTTTATCAATGCTTTTGTAAACGTTAACTTGAGTCCTTAGTCTACAGAGTCTTTTCTTCGCTATACGGCAGCGAATGAAAGATATACTAATTCTCGTCAGTTTTATAGGTACATATTCGAGTAATTTCTTGTTCGGATGAGTCACTTTGCCTATATACATATTAACATTTTTTCATTTATCATTTCTCAGTTGAGGATACTATAATATATTAAAATAAAATCCTAATTAGAGGTATAGAGAAATATAGTACGCAATCGAAAAAGTTGTCAAACATATAATGAAACAAAATGCTAAAAAACATTTGAACAGTTCTCTAGTACCTACCATCACCTACTGGTAATGAAAAAAGTTGATTAGTCTTTTTAGCATAAAGGCACTTAGGCCAAGTCAAAATATACAACATGTGAAGTTGTCATGTAATATTGAAAATGCCCGAAGATTTTTCCTGAAACGATCAAACCTTTTAATTCAAATAGGGAAACTGCACAGACAGATGTGAAATTTCAGTTCATACTGTTCATATTAATTTTGGAATTAATTGATTCATTAATATTACCTATACAGGTTATCCTAAGGTGTGTGGATTAGACGAAAACTGATCAATGGATCACTTTGAAAATTTTGGTTACTAGGGTTTACGTCTTTTTGTAGATTAATTTCCGGTAACGGGATGCAGCAATGAATGAATGAATATCTATTTCTGTTTCTCTATTCCCATTTGAGTATTTTTGTCCAGTACTTCCGTATACCAAATACTTTTGGAGATATTAACCGTTCTCTACAAAGATTGCGGAAAACATGGATCCCATTAAACAAGCATAGAAAAGTTATTTCATATTTTAGGAAGTTGAAATTTTTAAAATTGGTCGATGAAATCCTGAGGATGAGTTTAGTGTAGAAAAACACTTGGTTTGGGATGTACAGGGTGTTCTTAAGTGAAATTTTTTTTCTTGTCACTCGATACAAAAACGGCAAAAAGTTGATTTTATCACCCTGATTTCATCTGATATTTTCAGAGAAAATACAAATACCAATTAAACGATTTATCAAATTTCTATTAAAGTGGGGGTTTTCAATGTATATATGACTTCTGTTGCTGTCGTAGAATAACAAATTAAGAGGAGTTTATACGACAGGACTTTCTCGCATAAGGCGTATTGGGGGAGAGACTACCAGGATGTGGGGTGTTGCCAAAACACTTGAACAATAGTTTCCACTTTCGTCAAAAAGATGGCAGCACTTAAGCGGCCTACAGACAAGCAACCTAGTTGACAACTTGGTTGTCAACACAACGTGTTGACAACCAAATTGCTCGGCTGTGAGCCGCTTAAAGCGGCTTACAGACGAAAGTAATTCAATTTCACCAATGGCGAGACTTTTCGAGAAAAATTTTTATGTGGTAATCCATAAAAGAGATAATTTCACCTCGGAAAGTTAATAATATGAATGAATATTTGTTTTTCAATGAAAAAAATTTTTATTTTCTTTTTCGTTTTGACGAAAAAATTTCGGACTTTCCGAGATGACGAACTGATTGAATTGAATTATAATGGAAACTCCACATGAATTAGTGGTTTCTGACGTAAGATATTCGTTTTCCCTTAATTTCGTGAGATTTCAAAATCATTGAAACATTGACTGAAGGTGTCTTCAAGGTCCTGAAGCAAATGGGCAACATTTCCAACATTTGTTGTAAAAGCCAAGACGAAGAGTTTTGGAACACGCTGTGTATCACGAACCGAGTTTTTTCTACATCAAACTCATCCTTAGGAACTAAGTGACGTATTTTCAAAATTTCAGCTTCCTAAAACTTGAAATTTCTTTTCTATGCTTCTTTCATTGGATCCATGGTTTTGGTAATTTTTTGGTGGTAATACCTCCGCAAGTATCAGCAATATGTATTAGGAGATACTATACGAAAATATTCAGATGGGGATTGAGAAGCGAAAAAAGGTATAATAAATAAAATGTTCTTCTTAAATAATGAAGTTTGTAGTATGTTTTTGTATAAGCGGCAACGTCGAAATATTGAAAATATTTTAGTCCTAGTCGGATAGATCAGAAGAGTACACCCGAGTACGGAAATTTTTAAAACAATCCTATTATCTGTTTTCCGTAAACGTAAAATAGGCACCCTCCGAGGGACACATTGAATATACTAGTCCCGCATAAAAATGTCAGTTACTGAAATATTTATTTGATTTCAATGAAGTTTTAATGGAAATCTCGAATTCATTCTGAAGACGAAAGCTATCCCCTTGGATATACTCCGACCCTCAGCTACACATTGGCCGGGTGAGAATTCGCAGAATAGCTTTTTACTCTCTCTTGGCGTCATTTATCCTTAATCATCTTGTACGAGCCTTTCTATTTTCTATGTAATTTTGGTGTGGACACCTTTTTTACGCAAGTTATATAACTACAACAGTTCTCCAACGTTATACTAGGTATACAGGGTGTTTCACCGGTGACGCGGATCTCAATTACGATTGAGCAGTGAAATTTTCGGAATTTTTTTCAACCAGCGGATCAGGGATATATTCTGAGATTGTTTCTGAATATGCAGGATGTCTCAGGAAAGTAGTAGAAACTAAATAAACACCCTGTATTTTACTGCAACTTTAATGAGGATGGTGAAAATAAGTTTATTCGAAATCTTATCTGGAATGTGGTTGAAATTTGCCGTTTCTGAGATATTTCCTCGGATATTTCGCTTTTTCGTAAATTTGTGGGTCTCGGAAAAAACTGGATAGCTTCGATGTAATGAATTTGGAGGAATGAAATTTTGGCTGTGAATACTAGAAACTAGAATAATGGAAATAGACACTGCATCTATCACAATTATTCAATACTCTACTGGGTGTTCGAAATTAGACAACGCATTGACGATATATTCAAACTATAATTTCGGGCTTGTTTCAAATGGCTCACCACGTATTTTATTACGTTCGATAGCAAAATTCATTATATACCTTCGAAAAATTTGCTACTGAATCATTCAGTCGGCGTTCAGTCTGAATGCCGAAATAAAATACGGGGTGAGCCGTTTGAAATAAGCCCGAAGTTATAGTTTGAATATTTCGTCAATGCGTTGTTTCATTTCGAACACCCAGTAGGGTTTTGAGTAATCGTGATAGTCTATTTCCCTTTATTCTAGTATTCACAGCACAAACCTTATTCCACGAAATTCTTCAAACAGATTATAGTATTTTCACAAAAATGAGTTTTCAAACCACCACACCACACCAGTGGTTTGAAAACTCATTTTTGTGAAAATCGTATAATATGTTTTAAGTTCAATTATGCATTTTCATCTAATATCGGCCACATCAATCCTATATTCGAAGTTATCAAGTTTTTTCCGAAACGAAAAAGAGAAATATCTCAGAAACAACAAATTTTAAGCAGAAGAGCTTTCAAATAAACTCATTCTCATTTTCGCCATAATTTCAAAATCTGCAGTAAAATACAGGGTGTTTCATGAGGAAAAACATACTACTTTCCTGAGACACAAAAACAATTTCAAAATATAGACCCAATTAAATAAATAAATAAATAAATAATGTGCTTTATTTCAGATAAAGTGTACACATGACATTGAACACTTGAAGTGAAACAGGGTCATTTTCTGCTTTATAGTCTGTGTTCCATAAAGTCTTCCACACTGTAGGGTTCGATTTCAAGTAAGAGTTTGAAGATGAATTTCTTGAACTTTTGTAGAGTCCATTCCCCTCTCAGTTTGTCAGCTATCTCATTGTAATAACGAATACATCTATATTCAGGTCCCTTTTCAGTGAGGCTTAATCTGTGTCACATTTTAGTGCAGTTGTCGTATTGCGTATTGTAATTACTTACTGTTTTCTCTTCGAAGTAGTGCTTGTTCTTGAATGTAAATATCAGGCATTCTTGGATGTGTACAGCAGGAGCAGTCAAAAGACCATTTCTTCTGAAGACTCCCCTGCATGATTCCGTCCTCCTCATCCTCCAGATCATTCTGAAGGCTCTCTTCTGCATTTTCAGCACTCTATGTAGGTTGTATGAACTACCATACCATGATGCCATACCTAAATTTCGATTCGAACACAGCCTGGTATATTGTTCTTAGTGAAGTTATGTCCAGATATTTATTGAGGACTCCCAAGGTGTAGCAGATGGTACTCAGTTGATTGCAAAGGTTGGAAATGTGCTCTCCCCAATCAAGGGTTTCCTCAATAGTGAGGCCTAGGAAGCGACAAGATTTAGTCAGTTCTAATGTGGAGTTAGACAGTGAAATGCTGGTAGGCGCTTGGGAACCGAAATGAGCTGTCCTGAATAAGATGGCACTTGTTTTTTCAGAATTCATGCACAAACCGTTTGCTTTAAACCACTGGCTAGCACGATTTAGAGTTGAGTTTACCATTTCACACACTTCTGGGAAAGTCTTGGCCAATACAGTTAAGTTTGTGTCATCTGCATAATTCACTGTCCTAACCATGGTGTTATCGAATATGGTACTTAGGTCATTTATAAAAATGATGAAAATGATAGGGCCCAATATGCTACCCTGCGGAACTCCAAGCTCTGTGAGTTCTTCTTCCGAAACTGTTGTTTTTCCGTTCTGAGAGATCACCACTCTCTGCCTGCGGTTTGCTAAATATAATTGAAACCAGTCTAGCTCGTTTCCTTTTATGCCATATGCAGAAAGTTTATGGAGAATAAGGTCGTGGGACAGAGTATCGAATGCCTTTGATAGATCCAGCATTAGACTCACTATTATATTAGAATCCTCCAAGGCATTAAGGATTCCTGAAATGAACTCAAACACTGCTGTCTGAGTTGATCTACCTCTTACATAACCATGTTGTGTGGGTGAAAGGATCTTTTCTTTTACAAGGTATTCTACTAGTTGAGTGCAGATTGTTAGTTCCAGTATTTTGGAAAATGTTGTTAGGAGGCTGATGGGTCTATAGTTTTGAGGATCGTTAGGTTCACCCTTCTTGAATATTGGTTTGATCAGTGATTCTTTAAGAACATCTGGAAAAATACCATATCTTATGGACATATTTATTAGATAAGTTAGAGGGGACGCTATTTGCTCTGCACAATCTTTTACCAGTTTCATTGGCCAGTTTCAATTGACCAATGATTGCGTGTAGACAAAAATTCGAAAATTTTACTGCTAAGTCTAGTCGAGATCTGCGTAAAAGGCGAAACACCCTGTATAACACCAGGGCTCTGCGGAGAGATTTCATGTCATCTCTAGCTATCTGGGGAGTCATTCAAGTATGTAGTGCTATCTGCAGCTTAAATTGCTGACATAATTTTCGCCAGCTATTACTTGTCCTAGTTTGCACCCAATCTGAAGGAAACATTTTTCTTGATAAAAAGCTATATAGAGTGATGTTTCTCCGGTTGATACTTATGGTTTCTTCGGATCTATGGGCCATTGTGAATAGATATAGATAGGCATCCCACTCGAAGAGATGGACAGATACTATCTTAGCGCCAGATATTTTTACACACTTGTATTCATCCGACTGTAAATGGAGACCAACTGTCTTATGGAGCTTTTCTCCAATTTAACTGCCGTAATCTTTCGAATTCGCAAAATAGGCAATACTCCTTCTGACGAAAATGATGTATTTTTTATGAAATATCTCTGAAACGTCACATTTTGAAATAACCATTTCAACCGTTTCCCAAAAAAAAAATATTTTAAGCACTTAAAAATGAAAAATAAAAATGGGTATTTAAAATTTAAAGCGTTTCATGTGGATTGCACAAGTTGGCAACATCGACTGAAATATGCCTTGATAATAAAGGACAACAAATACATTATCTTGATGAGATAGACAAAGATCGCTGTCTATGAAGTGTGCGACGAACGAGGAAGGTCGTAAAATTTTATGGGATTTTTATGGCCGGTTGCAGTTGAAGCTCCCAGTAAGTAGGCGCCTGTAGATCAACAGCTCTTATTTTATAAACAAGCTGATTGGACATTGTTCTTTTCATTGTCTTGTATGCGTTGTTGCCAAATCGTAAACTCCGCACAAAGCGATTTAAATTTTAAAACCTCATATTTGAAGGATGATTTTGAATAGTTTCCGCGGTGAATTTGAAAAAATCATTAATGAAACTCATAATTATTCAGTTTAAACTTGCATATGCAGTGATAACCCAAATTGAGGAGAATTCCCCTATCTGCATAAGTTCTGGAGCAGGGGCCCGATTCTCGAATTTGTAGGAATGCATTCCTATAGGAAAAAAATGACATTTCCCATGGAATTTTCAAATTCTGTATTCTCGAACTGAAGTATGGGAACATATTCCTCTACATTTCAGAGGAACTGCTTCCTATGGTTTTTTCTACGGGAATGAGCTGTTTCCAGTGGGAAAATTTGACGTTACAGGGTCGTTTGACGGTTATGTTCTCATTTCGACAGTTTCGCGAATCAATATTTTTCGGAATTCAAGATTAGGAACATATTCATTCATTGAATTTTTTGAAATGTGCCTGGCTGGTCGCCATCTACACATTGAACGAGCTACGTTGCAAACTCCGTCACAATAACTGATTATCATAACAATAGCCAAACATTTTCGAAATATTTTCTTCACAAACGTCGACAACAGAAAATATTCAGAGACACTTTCAACTCAGGGAGCTCCAAAATGTGACGTGAGGAAAAGTAATCATCCCACCGTAACGACCATTTCGGAAATATTTCCTCTGAATTTGGATGTTACAGTTTTATATCGAACATTTTCTTTTTATCACATTTTATGATTATTTACCCCTTATCATGAAATATTCTTTTATATGTTTGAGAACAAAACAAACAGTAGAGAAAATTCAGCGTATATTATCATTGTAAACGAAATTATTATACAACAATTAACGAACAGGCTATGTGACAATAAAACAAGAATCTGAATAATAAATAATCAAACTCAACAAGAAACATTTCAACAAACTAATCTGAAAACTTAATGCTGACTTAATAATATATGTACATATATAATTATTTGGTATATGCCTTTTCTTCGCCAATGACCTAAGTCTCTCAAGTCCTCAGACCCCTCCATTATTTCAATCAGAAGTTTTTTCTACTCCTTACTGATATTGGCCCCTCTTCGAACTCTTTTATTTCCGTTTCTATCCATCTTTCTTCGCTGTCTTATGTATTATGAACAAGTAGTAATAAAAATATATCAAAACACTTTGAACACAATATTGAAGTCATGAAGCTTTCATTCATTGAGTTCAATGTCAAAATAATATAACCTCAGAACTACATACCACAGAATATGTTACATATTACCAACATAATTTACATCTTTCTCATTGGTGTATTCGTTAAAAGACAAGACACTATCATCGACAAACCTCACTCTGTCAATCCTATGGGAAAAACTATTCCATCGAATTCGAGAATAGGTATCACGTCAAATTATGATTTCCTATGGGAACTGAAAGTATGGGATCATGTTCCTATAGGATCTAATTCCTACACATTCGAGAATCGGGACCCAGGTTAGATTTAAGTTCTGCTTATGCCCAGAGGGTAGCTCCGGAGAGACTAACAATATGGTTACACAGCTTCTTTGTCAATAAGTCAAAGTGAAGTAACAAATTTAGGCCCTCTTTCAGTTTCTTGAAATTGACTCACAAGGCGCTACCTCATACTGCCTTGTCTCGCTTCATAACTTCTTCTCGGCCCGTTCCCTCAGCATAAACCAATTTATAGTTAATACATCAAAAGGCCGTTAAAATGCATTGACACCTTTATGTCTACCAATAAAAGCATCAAAGCTGTTCTCACCACTGCGGCATCTACAGCTCGCTCTCCAGCTTCAGAGCTCTAAAGAACTCAAATCTCCTACATACAATCTTCTTGTCCGAAGCATTTTTGGCGCTGTATTGCAATGCCGAAACATTCTGTAACCAGGGCAGCAGGAGTTTCTTCCTCTTCCCCATTAGGTGTTTCCTGAGGCTAAAATGTTCAGTGAGAAATCCGATGAGGATGTTCATCTTATTTTCACTGAGATCCAGATACTTGTGAATTTTGCAATTTCGAAAGAACTTTTTGGAGTAGGTACTCCATATAGATAAGTCGCCAGTGAGGATTTCTTTCTGACTTACCTGTTTCCGTAAACTCTTTCTTAAAGGTGCATTTTTCTGTACCCCAAAAACACCGGATTTCATAAAATTTTGATTGTTCGACCAACGATTTGACAGTCACTCGATTTCTAAAACGAAATCACTGAAACCTTTTTATTTCTGAATATATTGAGGAAGTAGCAATTGTTCATAAATTGTTGCAAGAATGATGTTCTGAATGATCCTGACTGAATTATTGGTTGATTCCCGATCAAGCTTTATGAAACCCTGGGTATGATTCTGTTCCAGTAAGTAGCGTTTGTGCTCCCTTTATGGCTTATTCGTTGGCTTTGTTTCCCGAATGACCGAGAACCCAGACAAGAAAGACCTTGTTATTTTCACCTATTACGTTCGGTTTTCGTCAGCTTTCCCATATCAGCTTTAAGTCGACGACATAGGAGCTCAATGCTTTTATTGCAGCTTGACTTTCAGAATGGATACCTATTTCATATCCTCGATAGTATCTTTTCATTCTACCATTCTCAAAACCCTATCAGAACATGATTAAGAGTATCGAAATTGACCCTTTATCAGTGTAACCGTAAAACTTCTTACGGTGCGCTGAGATATATCTTGTCTATGGCTTATATGAATTATTGTTTATTTCCTTTTGAAACACAAAGCTACGATTGCATCAGTACATTAGATTTTTGTTATTTTTCACTTAATACTTTAGCTCTCATCAACCATTCGGGTTATTAGAGTTATGACCGTAGACGTAAGTGTTCAAAAGTTTCCATTGAATATTTAATTTTTTTCCATGTTCTTGTTTTCAGAATTGTAGAATGAAAAATATCGTTCATTACAAGTCCAAAATAGTTATTTTTGTATCTAGTGCGCGAAATACTACTTTGGTGATCGAGAACTTTTTTTTTAACGAGGCGCAGCCGAGTAAAAAAAATAGTCGAGATCACCAAATTATTTCGCGCATGAGATGCAAACAAAATTTTTTCTACAAATGTCAAAAATATTATTCTTAAATAAGTAACATGCTTAGCTTGATATGAAAAATAGTATTGAAATGTCAGGATCAAGTGCTGTCACCTCTAAGACAGTTGCTTGCAAATCAAAAATGGATAGTCTTCCAACTCCCGAAACTACGATATCACGCGCTGAATCTGAGTTATCTGGTTTAGGAATAACTATTGGTTCGTGCTCTGGCTCCACCATTTATGTTAACATTGTAAATAATAAATAAAATTAGGTAGTGTTACATTTTCTCACAATTTGAAAGCCTCGATTATTGTTATATAAATGATTTCTTGAATTTTTGCTTGATTGAGGAACATAAAGGAGATATAAAAATCCCATATAGTTTACATGCAGTGTGCGAAGTAAGTATTTCGCACACCACATCGCGCACGGTGTCTTGACAACGAAGGAAAATGAAAAAAAGGGTCACTTCGCATATTGTTGTCAATGCGCGAATCTTGTCATTTTTTGACGTTTGTAGAAAAAAGCTTTTTTCTGGACTATACAAGTGAATCATCAACTCGTACAAATATTTCAATAGTTGATTCTTGAGATCAAAAGAAACACTTCCTTTTTACACCGTTTTTTCCGAATCGGCTTGGTTTAAAAGATACAGGCTGTTTAAAACCCTCCTTGGCTTCTTGCTGTCGGTTGGATTCCTGATCCACCCGCACTTCCTGTTGAAGCAGACGGCGTTCCTCTGCATTCCCCATGTACTTGCGTTCTCGCCGTTCCCAGCAGTACCGCCTTCTGCATGACTCTATCGATATTTTCGTAAAACTGAAGTTTCCTCAGTTTCTCTGGTAGTTTCTTCGGTAAGGTCTGTTCTCTCTAGGTCTGTCGATGAAATGACAATAGGGATGGTCTTTATATCTTTCAGCATCCAGTGTCTCCTGGTTTGTTGCTCTAGATCTCTTTATTTTGAAATTTTTTCCGGGTGCCCATCTAGAAGATTGTTATTATTTGGATTCGCCACGTCTATGAATAGTGCTCAGAATTGAGCAATATGAGGTCTTGTCTATTGTGGGTTATCCCAGTAGAGCTTGTGATGTTCATTGTCCAATACAGCATCCGGATGTTGATTGTAATAAGGAACCTTTTTCGAACTTAGAAGTTGGTGTTTTAGTGCCCATTTTCTGTTTGCACTATTGTGTTGGCAATTAGTGACATTCTTATCAGTTCAAGGACTCCTGATAATATACAGGATTAAAACTATTCAGAGGAGGACTACAGGGATATCGAAAACCGTTAGAAATACAGGGTAGTTTGAATTACGAAAAAGTTGCGTTATTCAAGGATAAGTGGGTGGGTGTAAATAGTTCTCAAATATCTTTGATGGATCCTGAGATATCTCGAAAAAACTGAAAATCAAGATTATCTTCATAACTCATTTGTTGTTGGAGATAACTACTCTACTACACGAAATTCGACGTGTAGTACGTGTAGTCATAATCCTACATAGCGATTATACAGTTTTCGATATTCCTATAGTCAGCCTCTAAATAGTTCTAGCCCTGTACAGTCCATTCAATAATGATTGAGATCTCGGTTGGATATGGAAAATCGAATAATAATAATTAATAAGTTGGTAATAGCCCATAAGTTAAGATTTTGTGTTGCGGAATTCAGGTTGGCATTTAAAATGTACAGTGATCTATAGATCTATTATATGCGAATCTATGCACTGAGCGAAGATAATTTTATATTTTGTACTGCTCTTTATGTTCTTAATTGATAATAATAACACTTAAATTATCCACAAAATATAATGGGTAAAATCTACGCGAATACTCAACTCAACGAAACGGTCGGAGGAGATGGTCTTAACGATTCTGAATCTCTCTTTGTCTCCTCTTTGAAAACCAATTTACCATCAAGGGTAGGTACTAGGTATGACAAGAAGTGGAAGAAGAACGAAGAACCGCCCAAAACTGGGCAGGTTCCGGCACAGAATGGGTTCCGGGTCCTTTCGTGTCGAGTCTTACAATGGGTCATAACTGGGATCACAGAACAGACCCATGCTTGACTTACTTTATGACTGGGATAAGGAAGGACCCGAGACAACAAAAGATCAAATTGAAGGAAAGAAATTTATGAAAGTCCCGACAGGGACGGTCTGACATCGGCATACTTAATCCCGTTGTAAAAGAAACCAAAAATTTGAAGAGACCGAAGAAAATCTAATACGTTTTAAAGTTGTTAAATATAAATAAAATTTAATACAGGGACAATCCCTCTAGAAACATAATTGAATCGATTTTGAATGCTAATTAATATGATCTGAATTCGAATATTTCTTCTTTTCAAATACTGTTCTTGGTTATTTTTGTATATTCGAGTTCAGTGATTGAAACTACAGAAATTATTAGAGAGATATGGAAGCATCTTTAACGTCATGCGGTAATAACGTCAAGCGCTAATAAAATAACGTTACGACGCATGCTTATTTCCATTTTCAGAATAGCGGGCGGTATTAACGTTACCGCATGCCGTAATTTACGGGTGGATAACGTTGAACGTTATCGTAATTTACGTTGTTTTCTTGCCTTGCGCATTACTACTTTTCCGTTTGTTTTGACAGAAATAGGTTATGTTTTGAAACAGGGGCCTCTTAATTGACATTGAGACGAATTTTTTTAAGAGAAAAGTAGCAGAAGAGACGAAATGAGTTCCTCAAGAATAATCTAATAACCAAAGTTAAAAGTGTATATCTTCAATTAATGGGTCACATGAAAGGAAGAGTCGAATGAAAATAGAAATTTCCTTCCTAGTGTTTAATTCTGAGTACCTATTTCAATCCCATATTGATGATTATGAACTATGTAACTTGTTTTCAATAGGAAATAAAAGGGTTCAATTCGAGCTTTTTTTTATTAAGACTAATAAAAGTAGAAACATCTAGATTGGACATTGGCTTATGGCTTGATAATAGTAAAGCAGTACATGTGTACTGCTTTACTAACGTGTATGTACACGTTATCTCTACATATCCTCCAGGTGATATTCCAATTTTTTCTTGGTAACTATAGTGGCCACTTATAGGTCCATGTCCATAAATTTTAAAATTATGAAAGCATCACTGTGAACAGGTATTTTTCAATACAGTTTAATTCAACTCCACAAACAAAAATTCCTGTAGATATGCATCCATATAAACGCACATAATCCACAAAAACAGCATAAAGCCCAAAAAGCATTAGAAACCTATATCAACAACAAACTTTGACATTTACCGATCATATGTTGCTTACGCTAATAACGTAAATTCGTATCTTCCATACGACTAAATTCCGAGCCAGATAGCGCAAGACGTTATTCCATTACCGCATAACGTTATTAGCGTACGTCGGCGTTGTACGCTTCTTCCATATCTCTCTATTGTGATTAGATAATAAGCAGCGTCTGGACTTTCAAGAGATGCCAATCATTCTTGAACGGACTTTCGCTAGTTAGTCTCCAGTTTTTCAGAATACTATACCATCCCAAATTTCATTGAATAATGTCTTCCAATCTTGTTTTCATGCTTTAATATAATATTCTTTTCCCACAGCTCAATTATGCAGAATTGGCTCCATTACAAACTGGTGGTTCCAAGAATAAAAAGTTTACGCCTTCCAGAATGAAAGATAAGGTCATTTATGCAGAAATTGAGCACGACGGCAAAGATGAAATCCCGTCGAAGTTTGCAACAGGATTGGTCGTCGATTCTGAGAATTCTTCTTTACCATTAGGAAAAACCAGAAATTATGCAGAATCTAAGAGAGAAGTGGTTACAACAAAAGGGCCGTTCTTGGGTTATCATCAAGAAAGTTGTGTTTAAGTGTTGAACTGTAACTTCATTGGTTGAATACAAATATTTTCGAGTGATGAGTGCAAAGGTGGATCCTTAATTTATCCAATTACTTTAAATAATGAATAGATCTGGTCATCTACTATGTATAATTTTCTCGAGATAAAGAATTGTTTTTTAATAATAATCTGGTTGTGTTGAAAATTTCACAGAGGGACATAATGCGGTATATCCTGAAATTTTTTAGATTCAACCATTTTACATAACTATGTATTAAATCTTTCCAAATTGAAACTTATAACAGATAACCTGGAAACTTGATTGGGATTGTGAATATCCCTTACCTATGAAAATACTTTGATTGAATTTATGACCTGTATGCATGAATAGTTGAGCTGAAAATAACAATTTTCGGGTACCTACTTTAAATGTTGATCAAATCAACGAAAATATAAAAATTCGATAAACAATTTTATCAGTCATGATTATCGAACAAGAATAATGCATTATTTTTGTCCATTCAACATTATATTTAAGTTCTTGTTTATAATAAGAGGCAGATTTTATGAAATTGTAATAAGCAATTTAATGTTATTTCTAGTAATTCGGAGATCAACCATGTATATAAATGTATTTGCGTAAGTTTTCTTGAATGTTTCGACTCTTTTTCCATATTGTATAAAATAATGATTAATATGATGAAATAGTGACATGATATAATCAACTCAATCTGTACATTAAATGATAACGAAATAAAGACTCTTTTCATAAATATTTATTCATTTTTGAAATTATGTGTCACTATCCTGTATGGACGGTAGCATGAGTGAAGTACTTTTCAATTCCCGTTTAGATCAATAAAGATTTTTATGCCAGACCAAGATGTAGATAAAACAAATATTATTGTAATAAACCAAACTCAACTAGAGGAATTTTCCACAACACTCCTTCAATAATAATAATAACCCGACCACCACCACGAGCCCGAAAACCTGAAAAAGGCTCCAACAGAGCTTAATCCTTTTGATATCTGAGATATCTGGGATAAGTAAATTTTCCTCTGGAAAGGAGTGTGAAAGCCGCAAGGCTAAAGTCATAAAAAGATTCATTGTTCACTTGAATTATACATCAGTGAATACTAATTACTTAATATCAATTGGCAATTTTTCTATAACTCCAAAATCTGATTTAAAATTATTTTAATACTATTCCTTAGTTATCCACCAGATTGGCCTCCACAAAGTGGAGAACGTCCTCCACTTAGTGGCCCTGACGATGGCAAACTGGCTAGTTCAATTCAGATCGTAACACTTGTTGATATTTATAATCAGATCAGCGGGTGGTATGTGGATTAATTCTTACAAAATGCAATATTGCAACGTTTTCTTCACTTAATTAAAATATCTGACCGATTAAGACCCGTTTGCACCAAACACACTTAGTGTTAAGTGTCCCTTAAAATAAATCCTTAAACTTAAATTACGTTGCAGCAGCATCTGTTAACTACAATTTAAATGGCTAAAGCTAATCTTATATTTAAGTGCTCCTGTAATGACCACTTAAATATTTGAGGGCGGGATTTTAACCTAAAATAATTTGTTGAACTGGCTGCAGAACTTCCCATTTTTGATGGATTACCACCATCTGATTGGCAATCATTCACCGTATTCTTACAAACAAGGACATTTTCTTCACGTTCCTCTTCAACATTAATAAAACAAAGTCGCATAAGACCTTACAAAGAAAGTGTTGTACTTATATAAACTTTGGTACCTTTTATTTGACAATCTTTATCATTATCAATAATAATACTAATTCAATAACACAGAGTTGTTACTCTTTGATAATAATATAATAATTCACCTGAAACTGACTGACAAGACAATGAAGGTTAATGAAATGAAAACGATCATCGGCAACCGGTCAGCCAATGAAATGGGTTTATTGGACTATAGGATGAAGTTGTACCCAAATAAAAACTGAAATATCACTAGATAAAAAAACTTAAGGGTCTAGTACTTAAAATTTTGTTAAGCCACAGTCATGCAACTGGGAATAAAATTAAGCGTCCATTAACTTTGCAAGCTGTACGCTGTAAGCCACTTCTGCCCTGGGCGACAAGAAATGTAGATCCGTCCCTGCATTTGAGACAAGTTAGTGATGTAGATTTCAAGAATACTAGTAAACTAATAAAATCGAGTCGATTGGTGGAGTTGGTTATAGTTTGGTAAGGGGGTTACATTTCACAAGAGGCGGTAATTGCAGGTCATACCAACGTTGCCGGTTCTACGTTGACGGATCAAGTCAAGATATCTTCTGTCTTGTGTCAAACATCGTCCCTTATTTACATTAAAAAGGAACCTTTGTTTACATTGACACCTTTCAACGTGTTCAATACTTATTTATTAGGCTCCGTTATTTACGGAAAATCTTAACTTGATTAAGGCTGTTTACGATATAGTATATCTAATTCTTCAATTCATCACTTCAAATTTCGAACTGGAATTGAAAACAAGTATGCAATGTTAGATGCCCAGATACCTTTTGGAACAAAAAAACTGAGAACTAACTCAGTAGGAAGTATTTCTACTATACATATATATTCCTATAGTCCGCCTCTAAATAGTTCTAACCCTGTATAAGATAATAATATAAATACCGCTTCTTCCTTAAATTTTGATAAATATGATTAGTCTTAACGGTGAGACTGCGAAATTTGAGTTTTAACATATAACTCAGGGTAATTTTTGTTGATATATGCTCACCTGTATTTCCTCCAAGTATTGTTCAAAGATAAACTCTCACATAAAGTTAATCAATTTCAATAAAACAAGAAATATTCCACATTGAAAACCTAAAAATACCTAAATGTTTGTGATCAATATATGTTCAAGTATATGATCATTCAGATTGCTGCAAATACATAGAAGCATAGATGCATAGAAGTACATATTCCTTGATGATGTTTTTCTCATTTCATTTGACGATGTTTTACCAAAGAGTAACTCTTGTGTGTTACTCTTTGGTTTTACTTTGACAGAAGTTTGACATGGCATAAGGCATCTTGACTTGATCCGCCATCTTGACTTGAACGTTCGTATGCGTTCCTGCAATTACCGTCTCCTACATTTCACAGCCACCTTGGCTATTACATTAGTGAGGGATTTTATTATTAAACACCAAGAAATGTAATTTTTTCAATTGCATGCTATCAAAAATTTGGGAACTATGCGATTTTTATAAGGAGAAATATTCAGTCCGGCAAAGAATTTAGTTTGCTTCATACCATCTGGATTGCTCTGAAATTTAGAATATGATTCAGTTTACTTCTGCAGTATTCAATTTCAGATTAATGATTTATACACTTTATTTGATAAAACTGGTATTGACACATATAAGAATTTGATTGAAGTTAATGTATTTAAACATGATGAGTTTAAGGATTCAATTGAGTAATAAATAAAAAGTGAAAGAGGATAGAACGACAATACAACCAAAGCCTCCGACACCCTGTCATACGAGACAGTGGTGGCCCACTCCAGACGCGGCGCTCATTTTGACGGAGTAAATAAAGATATTTTCAAAATCTTTTCTGGTGGTGTGTGTAAGGTGTTCAAAAGCACAATTTGAAATTATTGTCATACATAAAAAACATTTTGACTGAGTAGAATGGGTTAGCAAAAATCGGGTTACTTGTGGTTTTTATTTTTTCTTCTTTTTTTTTTAGTATGAAACTAACAAGTATTGTACCATTTTACAATTCTGATTAAGTGCGCTAACTTTTAATGCCATTTGCCAAGGCACTCTAGTACATTTTTTTAAAGGAGGGCCTATCGAAGTCGACAAATTTTGAAAATTTTAAATTCATAGTTTAACAAATAGTATTAATTCTGAGAAACTTGGGGAAATTGTGTCATTATTTTTGACTGTGATTCTAGAAATGTTATTTAAGGTAACGGTTCCAAAGCTTGAATGAACAAAAATAATAAAAATAACCACAATAACCGAAAAATGGTTACACTTCGACCAAAATTTATAGGTTTTTTTCAAAGGCCCATAATTTTCAAACTGCATGGGATAGATTTTTTTTCTGATTTTTCTTATGATGGGTACAATCAATCCTGTCACCTCGTTTCGGCTTGACGTTGAGTTCTGGGACATCCTGTGGATCCAGGGTGTTCTGAAGCAAAGATATATAGACAAAAGTTATACTTATTTAATTGTAACACCCTGTATTTGACCTCGAAAATGGAATGGCAAGCTCAAATTATTATGAGTTTCTTCAGATTACTTCATACCTCAGAAGCACCCTTTACGAGATAATGGCGAAAAATTGAAAATATGGAGTTTTTCCAATAGCAATTAATGAAGAAACTAGTTACGCCAGCGATACAAGCAGTATTTTTTCGATTAGACAAGTTGGCTACTACTACACATAAAAAAAATTGAACTCTGGAATACACAGAGTGATCATAATTAATTCTCAAACATCAACTACAAATAATCGTCAAAAAAGATAATACATATTACATATACGATATTACAATCGGAAAGAAACAAAACAAAACAGAAGTTTTTAAAATAGAGGCCAATTTGCGGCGGTCTGGTTGCCAACGATGTAGCGTAGGACGCTGGAAGTAGCAGGTTCGAATCCCGCCGCGGTGATGGATGTTTCCGGTTGTCTTGCTGAATCTAGTGTGATAAGTGATAATGTTGGCTAAGAGGAACAATCACAAGGCTAGTGGGTGGTGGGCAGAAAAGCAAATAAAATTTTATTTTAGATTCAACATTTAAATTTCGTATTGTAGCAACGTTACTTCAATCGAATGGCAACGTTATATTCTCGTAGAATTTCCATTCAAAAAATACTGTCCGCTACGTTACCGTAACACAAGAACAGTGAACTCTAAAAGAACTAAAAGAACTTCTTTTAGAGTTCAATGCACTAGAAAGAAACGTATTTCCTAACGTCATTTTCTCGGTTTCTCAACGTAGCGTTACTTGAAGAACTTCCACGTATCTGTGTTTATTGGGAAAGGCGGCATATTTGTAAATCAGCCTCGAATTGAAGAGACATAATGAGAAATAAAACAAAAATCCGAGCCTAATTTCAAGATGTTTTTGAGCAGTTTCCAATAATCGAATCTCTAGACTACCTGGTAAAGAAAAAACTATTATGGAAAGAAAAAAATGTTTAATTACCACCATCAGAGCTCATATTTAAAATTCATTATTCAGGAAGCAGCTCAGAATTCGGGGGCCCCCCTGCAGGATTTGAGTCGGGTGCCCCCTCCATAAATCTATAAATGTTATTTAAAATAAGTTTTTCAGATACGAATAGTAAAGGAAAATTGATGAAAATAATCTATATTCAACAACAGAACAAAAATATTTAAACGAAGATAAGATAGATAGGTTCTCAGATAAAAAATAAATGTTCTAAATAAAAATAGAAATTTATCTGTGAAATAAATATGAATATAAAACTTGAAGTTGTTCCGTCCTCAACAAAATATAATAACCATTATATTCTATGATGAAATGAAAATTGATTTTGTTTTTCCAGAAAAATTATAACTCTGGCATATTCGATGAAGAATATTTTACCACCAAAAAACCGATGTCTTTGATTCATTTGTAGCCATGGTGAAGAGAAACGGAACGATGAGGTATGAGGTCTGTTTTCTTCGGGGCGATCGCCACGGCTGTAAACCAACGACGTAACTGACCATAGACAATCTAACTGACTGTTTTGGGCCTTGCGACTCCGTCGGCTAGGCTATTTTTCAATGAATCGCTAGACGGTAGACCCACATTCGTCCAGTTTCTCCTTGTGTTCGATTCGCACGTTATTCTACAGTACAAGAGTAGAAATGGATTTTCAGTTGAGTGATAAAACTCCTCACAATCGAAGAGATGAAAGATAACGAAAAATAAAAAGAAATATCGGGAATGTGGACCTTTATTTCTGCCAAAACTACAAAATAGTTGCCGACGTTTCGAGGACCTGTATATCCTCTTTTTCAAGGCTGTAAAATTAATTGAGTTTCAGGTACATAATCGTCAAGGAAATAATGTAGGTATTACCAATATTCTGCTATGTTAAATGCAGTCAAAGAATACTACACAAAGGAACATCTAGCTAAACTAAAGCAATATACATATCCAAAATCGCCAAAAATCGCACGTGCACATCAAAGCTGTCAAATTATAAAACCATAACCTCACAAACTTACAAAAATACTGCGCAGTGGACAAAACCACTGAGCTGTCAGTAGACTACACAGAACTAAACAAAAGAAAAAGAGAAGAAGACTCATGGGCTTAATTATTCTTCTGAAATAGGTATTACATTAAAAATTATATTCAATAAAATTACATTCCACTGCTTCACCCATTATCATCCTGTCATGTTATATCTAGTAAAAAGTCATACACTAAACTAAGGTTCTCAACATCCTCCCTAAAGTTTACAGAGTTGTTCATTTTTATGCATAGCATCTCACTAATATTACGTTTGCAAGTAAACTTTTCTCTGTCGAGAACTGTGATATTATTAAAATCAAATTGATGTTTCTGATGAAAAACAAAAAACGAAAAAGTTTTTCATAGATCGGTTGTCACAGGAATCTGGAAACCACCAACAAATCTCAATTTTTTCAAGATATCAAATAAAGATTTTGGACATGGACACTACATATTATTTTCTATCGGCTGAGGTAACGAATGGTGTATGCTTTAACTTTCGATTTCCGTAAATGATGTGACGTAGGTATAATTTTGAATATTCGGATTCTACTTTTACAATTCTAGATACTAGTGATACTACTTTCACAAAGTGAAAGATCTTCATTTAAAATTGAACTTAATTGAAAAATAACCCAAGGTCGTCCTTGTCTCAAAGCAAATTTTCTAATTGTCAATTTGCAACAACTGAATATTTTGAAATCTCCATTGGAAACGAAAAATTGTTTCTATTTCTCGGTTACATCTACGAAGAAATGAATGTTGTGAAGGAATAATAATCCAAAATGTCTGGTGATATAAAATAGAAGGTAAAGCCATGAGAAACTTGAGTTTCTATTCCTATAAGGAGTATTTATTAAATTAGGAAAATATGAAATTTGTTTTCAGGAGGAGCTTTCCCATATATTCATCGATTGAATCGCCCTGTGGAATACTGTGTGAAGGTTTGTACATTCTACATATAGATTTGAACATAAATCGGCTTTCTTTTCAGAGAATCACACGATTATTTCTTTGCAACACACAAATATTTATTCAGAACTTGAGGATTAATATAAAATCTTGATCATGTTTTTTAAATTATATTTCACAAAAATATACAGAAGCATCTACATGATTGTACTATAAATTATCACAAAGTAAAATTGTTAAATATAATAGCAGCAAATATATGCCTTGCAGTGTTGAATAACGACAGAAGAAGGAACATTGTAACTTAACATTGAAAAAATTAGGATAGCAAGGAAAGAATGATTGCTGCTATTCTGAAAAATACATAAAATAAAACAATTTCTTTCGTGTACATCGAGGCAGCTCTGTGAATGCGCAGAAACAGATTTCGTGTAGGCCGAACCTGAAAAATAAAAATACATATAAGAATGACTAGATTCATTACCATTAAATAAGGTTTGAAATGTCCAATAATATTTGGTTTGGTGTAATAATCGTAGCTCGATAAGATGGAGCCAGTTTAAGTAGGCTTATTATCCAGTATTATAATACTGGAATATTGCCTACTTATTGTAAGAGTGCGATGTAAAATGCGGCTATTGACAATGTATGTTGAAATGAAAAAATATATGAGGTGAAACTGATTGTGAAAGATATATGCTTAAAAATTTTTAGGTGTTTATTTTCCCGAGGGGGTGTTAACCCCCATTATTCCCCCCTCCTTAGCGACGCCATTGTAGACGAATTGGTATTTTCCCCCTTTCGTAGAGGATGAATATTTTCAGTTGCCCCTGCTCGAATTTGAACCGTTGTGTTAGATAAATTATTAGAATTAATAATTCAGTAAAAAAGGAACTCACCTCTGTTGGATCGTCTTGACTAACCTCCGTTACAAAATCAGCAGTCATTTGAGTAATTTCCTCTTTGCAGTCTACTGGATCATTCCAATCTACCTCATTCGTTGATTCAGCAGATTCCTCTGTCTCAAAATAATCATTCATGTCATTTTCTGTTTCGTAAGACGTATAAATACCCATATCTGTATCAGAATTTTCTTGAGATTTGGCTTCTTCATCAAACTTCCCAACATCTTCATCAACATGTTGTTCCTCATTTGAATCAATCCCAGATTCACTTGTTGGTGTGGAGATTGATGTGACTCTATTGCTTGTGGTGATATATCCTGAGGATCCAGTCGATGTGACTGTTTCGCTGCTAATGAAATGGAACCCTGGATGAGGGCCCGAGCAGGAATAAATTCCAGATTTCACCAGTTTGAATTTTGTTTTCGCAATCTTCTTCTGTGGGACGTCCACAAAGCCATGTTTTTCTGCGAACTTCCTAGAATGTTCCTCCCAGAAACTTATTTTATTTTTTACATTGCCTTCCCTGAATGCATCATACTCCATGTATTTATTTCTTGCATTACTATCATTATATGGTTTCTTCTTTTCATTCCCGATAAATGTAGATGAAGCCAAAGGCCTTTCGTATGAGTCAAAGGTTTGGTGAAGTCTGCTGTTATCCATTGTTTCAGTGGTCGTCTTACTCTTCACAATGTATTTAATGAACTTTTCTGAAAAAATGTTGAAAATTTTAAACATAACTTCTCGGTCATGAGGAGGAAATTCAGAATTTGTGACAGAAATTCATGGGAACATTTAATTACAAATTACAATTAACGTTTCTGCAACTTTGTGTTAAGAAAATAAACATTGTAAATAACTAATAAGCCCTCATTAGTCACCTATTTCAATCATATATCGAATGAATGGTTAATTAATTTTAATTATCAATGCAACCGTATTAGGTTGCTTTGCGGAAAACTGGCTGCCAAGCCAAGCCAAGCGCTGGTGCTAACTATTGTGCTAACTTCGGAGATACAGGGTTATAAATTTTGATGAAAAAGTGTGCTTTAGTTTTTGCTTCATTCAGGAAATTTGGTACACGTCTTCAATGCATCCAGACCAGATATAGGTGCAAAACAAACAATGTTATTTTCTTGCAGTGAAAAAAATTAGGTATGCCACTGCTTTAACTTCAGAAAATTAAAATATTGGCTTTCTTATTCGTATCTGAGCTAATTTGATCTTTTGATCTTATTTCGATCGACGCATGATTTCGCTTGAAAGATTTACTTCATAAATAGTCCTAAATGACTGCTCTGTTGAAAAAGTTTTTTTGCAAGCTATTGTGTAGGTTCATTCACGAATGTTGATCAAGTCAGAAAAATAGTATATAATTGATTTTAGATAAAAAGAAAGAAATATTTTTATTTATCAATTAATCAACACACTGAAATTCTGAATATTTGTAGGCAAAATGTTGAACGAAAGAATTTCTAGCAGTTTCGACATATCGTATGATATTCCCAAAATATGACCCAAGTTCGAGAATCTGTCAGCTTAGAGTTTTTCATGAATCACAATTTAGGAGTTCAGACAAAATGTATCTCATAAATGGTCGAAAGAGAAAGTTATGCAACAGTTTTTTTTGTGTTCATTTCTCGTGATTTGAAAATTTCGCATTAATGCAACAATATAAAATAACTCTAGCGCTGAAAATTGCTAGACCTAGCTCATGTATTTTGACGAGCTGAATTCAAAGAAAGTGGTGTCATTTTCTTCAAACCATTGATTTCAAAATATCAATTTTCAGTCCCTTTTATTTTGGAATTCAATGGTTCCCAGAAGTTGAAATTTCTGATTCAGTTCGTGAAAATAACTATAATAGAAGCGAAATATGTAAAAAATCGATTTCATTTGAAGTATAGGTGGACAATGAAATACTATTCGACAGAGGCAATTTTTGAAACAATGAAATTCAGGGACAAGTTTTTAGGAAAATGCATACTCCTCTCGAAATATCATCAAATATAGATATTCCAAAAAATTGGAACTTCGAAGAACTTACATGAAACCCGAATCGGAAAAAATTTAACTGCAATAAATTTGACTCAGATACACAAAAATTTTGTGATATTCGATAGATAAATCAATAACTTGAAAATAGTTTACTCACCTTGATGGACTCAGTCAAATCACAGAATTGAAGTTGCACTTAAACACTCCTAAAGCTCTGAAATCTTATAGATACTGAAATGTTTTCAGAAGAAAAGTGGTTTAAATAATTTTTACCCCCTCTTCCAAAAATATCTTCTTGACCAATGGATCGGCAATTTCTTGGAATATGATAATGACTCCGGAGAACTATCTACCCCAATTATCGGGGTTGTAGGAAGGTTCAATATTTTAACAATAAGAAGCTTAAATATCCATAAATTAAGAAAGATGTGCATTGCTCACAGGTAGGTACTTTCTACATTCTACAGAATGGCAAAACAAAAACTTGACTATGAATATTTGTCGAATACTAATAACCAACAGTTCTCTGATCAATTGATTTGCGGCACCATGCAATTACTTTTTGGAGATATGAGACATTTTATATTGAAATAAAAAATTAACTTGCAATATAAATTTCATCAGATATTGTAAGGTGTAGCTAATCAGCTACACCTACACAGCTCTTTCCACTCTGTATACAGAGTGAATGTTTTAAATTTCCATTACATTACATTTTCGTACTATTTATACAGGCTGGTCCAGATCGTAACCAAGAAATTTTAACCACGTATTCTAAATCAAAAATAAGCCCCAGTTTGTCATATAAATATATGTCGAGAAATGTTTCCTCTCCGAGATACGGGGTGTTGAAATTATAGAAAAAAAAATGTTTTTTATTGTTAACTTTCACACTGCTTGAAATATTTTTATGAAATTTGAGACATGGGTTTTGAGCGTCAAGGAAAACTTTTTGCATAATATCATTTCTTTTCTATTCTTCCAGTGGCGTCCGTACTGCAGCGAGACTGAATATTTTCAGATAAAAAATTTTACGCCACTGGTTTTTACGACAATAAGAATTACTATTTAAATACTCATTCAATTTGGAGCAAATTCGGTCTCTTGACTTTTTGCCGTACGAGGCACCGTTTCCGGTTAAAATAATAAAACACATTCTCATGCATGAAGAAATCGCCAAAATTTGATATAGCAAAAATACATAGTCTTATTATTATTATATATAGGTACCTACCATATCAAATTTCTTCATGCATGAGAATGTGTTTTATTATTTTAACCGGAAACAGTGCCTCGTACAGCAAAAAGTCAAGAGACCGAATTTGCTCAAAATTAAATAAGGATTCAAATAGTAATTTTTGTAGTCGGAAAAGCCAGTAGCGTATCATTTTTCTATCTGAAAATATAGCAATTCCTGAAACCCTGTGTTCTCTCCTTTTCGATAACTTTCGGCATTTTTGTAATAGATATTAATTGTGGCAACTGCGTTATGACATTAACGACATTTAATGAATGCCAACCTCACTCCGTTCTAGTTACAAAAACTTGAGAAAATTCACGGCCAACCGAGTTCTCAAAAGAAAGTGTATGGAGTATAGTTAATGTGCTTGTCAAAAATTTAGAATAAAGGAATTTTTTATTTATTTTATTTCACTCCCAATCTATGGAACAAAATCAATTAAAAAATTGAAATAACCGATTTGCTCCTGCGTAAGTTTTTGCACTAACTTGTCAGGAGCAAATCAAGTAGAAAAAATTGTTGACTGACAATGAACTGAAAAAAAGAACTTTGAAATTATAATTATGTATAGTAACGTTTCGTAGTCTACATAAGAATAATCTCAGATTGAATTTCTATCGATTTATATGGCATATTCTGGAAAAACGATTATCGGATTGTAGGTACATTTAATATTAAGTACCTATTTCATTCTACAACTCAACATAAGATTCTAGGTTGATAATGTTCTAATTGATTTTTATACAGGGTGTTCAAAAAATTGTGAATCAAATGTCACACCACGATAGAGTAGACCACATCACATAATATCGAATGACATCAACATTAGTTCAGCGAAAATGTACGGTTTACAAAATAATTAGAATTTTATGAAAATACCAAAAATTGTAGATTTTTGAACTATTTTTTTCAATCACATGCAAGGACAATTTCTGATTAAGGAGAACGTATTTCGCCCATAGTAATACCAAATTATTGTATTATCACTCATAATTGAAATTAATTGAAAAATATTATTAATGTTATTTACGAATTTGAAGACTAAATGACCAAATATATATTATGCGCCTTTTTATTCCTTATTATCATATGGTATCATTTTCTGGGGAAATAGTGCTAATGTTCAGAGTATTTTCGTGACCCAAAAGCTAGCCTTGAGGACAATGCTGGGGTTTGGATATAGATAGACAGAGCTGCAGGACAGCCTTTCGACGATGGCCTGTTAACACTCTGGGGATTATACAGGGTGGCCATTTGAAAACGAAACAGACGAGATTACAGACGAAATAAATTTTTTCGATAGCAATGCTCGGACAGGTCGATTTCTGTTTCGAGGGGGACAACTTAAGATGTAGGTTACGGACGCATTGCTACTACAACCCTCACCCCCAATTTTTGAATAGGGAAGATGGGGTGAGTGATACCTCATTTGAAAGGTATTTTTATACTGATTTCAGCACAGTAATTGTTTTTTCATTTTATCCATTAGTTCTCGAAATAATCTTAACTAAGTATTTGAAAATGAAGTGGTGTTTTCATGGCACTTGTAGTGTTTTTTTGTGAAAAATCGACATTTTGAGCTTCAAAACATACTTCCTATTAACATGTTCATCTAAATGTCGTTGATTGAAGAATTCTGCGGTTCTATTCGCACATTGATTGTTTGCAAAAAAAAGTGAAATTATTTCCACCCGCTCTGCAATTGAATAAACCATGTCGAACAATGAATTAGAACACATACAAGTCTCGATTCAAAACTAAGAATAATTCACATGTCAAAGAACCAGTAAGCCAACTTAATGATCTGTTCGTAATAAATAAAAAATTATCGATTCTCATTTTTTTGAAAAAGATATGAATTCAATAATCAACAAAATGAAAACATTATTGAAGCCAACTGAGAAAACACTTCATAATTAAGTCGGAAATCGTTTCACGAATTGGGACTGGAATATTTCTGTGGCATCATTAATGATTTGATTTTCTTACCTGGTAATCTGATTAGAGATATGTACGTATTTGGACTTTTTGGAGATTTCTATCGATCAAGTGTTACCGCATGTTATTGGAAATACTGCAAATTATATCGAAGATAATTTAGATTGAGTTTCAGCAAGATTGAGCTCCTTCGCAATACGCTTTGTTTGTTCGACATCTTGATTAAATATTTCTATGTCAGTGGATTGGAGGAAGGAAGCCACAGTCATGGTTGTTTTGAAGCTCAAAATGTCGATTTTTCACAAAAAAACACTACAAGTGCCATGAAAACACCACTTTATTTTCAAATATTTAGTTAAGAATATTTCGAGAACTAATGCATAAAATGATAAAACAATCACTGTGCTGAAATCAGTATAAAAATACCTTTCAAATGAGGTATCACTCACCCCATCTTCCCTATTCAAAAATTGGGGGTGAGGGTTGTAGTAGCAAGGGTTGAAGCGCTATGCGTCCGTAACCTACATCTTAAGTTGTCCCCCTCGAAACAGAAATCGACCTGTCCGAGCATTTCTATCGAAAAAATTTATTTCGTCTGTAATCTCGTCTGTTTCGTTTTCAAATGGCCACCCTGTATATGGCATATTCTGGAAAAACGATTATCGGATTGTAGGTACATTTAATATTAAGTAACTATTTCATTCTACAACTCAACATAAGATTCTAGGTTGATAATGTTCTAATTGATTTTTATACAGGGTGTTCAAAAATTTGTGAATCAAACATCACACCACGATAGAGTAGACCACATCACATACTATCGAATGACATCATTCATTAGTTCATCGAAAATGTACGGTTTACAAAATAATTAGAATTTTATGAAAATACCAAAAATTGTAGATTTTTGATCACATGCAAGGACAATTTCTGATAAAGGAGAACGTATTTCGCCCATGGTAATACCAAATTATTGTATAATCACTCCTAATTGAACTAATTGAAATTAATTGAAAAATATTATTAATGTTATTTACGAATTTGAATACTCAATATATATTATGCGCATTATTATACCTTATTATCATATGGTATCATTTTCTGTGGAAATAGTGCTAATGTTCAGAGTATTTTCGTGACCCAAAAGCTAGCCTCGAGGACAAGGCTGGGGTTTGGATATAGACAGAGCTGCAGAAGAGCCTTTCGACAATGGCCTGTTGACAGTCTGGAAATTATATTCCTTCAAATGCTTTATGTTTATGACAGAACATCCACACTAGTAGAATGTACCCATGCCTCTACCCAAGGCATACCTTAGCTCTGACACAAAAAAGCGTCAGATATATGTGTATGAAACTCCATAATTCACTACCTAGAGAGTTTAGCCATATCAACGAGAGAACCCGCTTCAAGAGAGAAATACTTCAGTTTCTGCTCACATGCGAACCATATAATATGAATGAATTCTACGACTACTGTAAAAATTATAATAATCCTCAAAGTCAGACCTAGTATTCATGATATTTCTTTGACATTTTTCCGAATTCACATTTAACTATGTATAATATGTGATATATCTATCTATCTATCTTTATTCTTGATATGCACATGGCTTTAGTTCAGAAGCTGGTGCAACCTATCATTTCAAATGATTCAAAATCAGTATAAAGTATCATAGATAGTTTTTACTGTTCAATGATGACGTTGATATTCAAGTCGAAAATGTGTGATATATCCAATAATGAAATAGGGGAGATTAGGGAGCATTGATACATGGGGAGGCTTGATACAGGCTTATATCCGCGATCTGTAGCCGTTTTCAAAAATATTATACTAGTGAACACTATTCTTTGGCAGAGGGCATTGCGTGACGTTAATCTGTAAGGCTAACAGTAGTTTGTTTGTGAAATATTCAACGAAGAGTGTTTCGAGGTGAGAAATTGTAAGTTTTTACTCAAGTTACCTAAGGGTTTTATGATCATGCATTAATTCTTCGGCATAAACAAACATTTCACTGGGAAATATGCATAAAACTACTTAATTTACAGTTTTATTCGCTTTTCAAAATATATGAGTATAAGATGAAAACATAAATCACTTTAAAAATTGCTTTCAGGGAGGTTTGAGACATTTGTCGTGAGTAGGCCTGATACATGTATCATCTTCAAAAAATATTCCGTAGCTATAGTCTATCCAAATCCGAGAGGCCAGCGTAAACAAACTGACTAACGCGTGATATTATTTAAGGTACTCCTCTTATTGGTCAAAGCTTCAGGAACGCCATGTTTGCAGGTGGGAGTAATGCAGAACCGCATTACGTTTGATTCATTGATTGTATGCGAATTGTTGTGCAGAACTGCAGAGATCATTCATTGCTTTTTCTTTCGTAAATTGGTTTATAGTTGTAGCAAGTTATTCAAGTTACAAGCATTTAAGATAATGTCAAGTACTGATACTGCTGAGGAATCGCGTGTTGACTTAAGTCCTCCAAAAAAGAGACGTCTGAAACGACACTTCAGTGCCGAGATAAAAGATATGATTTTGAATACTTATAAAATTGAGATTATTCAAAATGCAGGAATGTGTTTAAAGGACGTAGAACTCCGAGTTGCTGAGAGACTTGGCATTGGAGCTCGAAGTGTTAGGAGAATTATTTCCGAATACATAAATTCCGGTGTTCTATCACAGCCGGCAACAAATCAAAATCGGACCACCAAATGGGAGTCCTTATCAGATTTCGATAAAAATGTAATACGGCGAAAAGTTCACGAGTTTTTCTTCAGAAATGAACACCCGACTATAGAGAAAATAGTTAATGAAGACTCGAACCTGCCAAATTTTAAGAAGAGTACCTTCTCTATAATATTGAAAAAACTTAATTTCAAATATGGACGTCGCAAACGCAACAGTTTTTTAATGAACCGTGACGACATTAAATGTTGGAGAAGAAACTATCTCACGAAAATTAGGACCTTCCGTGATGAAAACAGGAAAACGATTTACTGCTTGGATGAAACTTGGGTAAATGCCGGTCATACTAAATCCAAAGTGTGGACCGATAAAACAGTTACATCTCCTCGGCAAGCGCTACTTGCTGGATTATCTACTGGATTAAAAATCCGTCTGGGTAGGTCTTGAATTTTGAGTTTAACCCTCGGTTTCATAAAGCTTGATCAGAGAATCAACGATCGATTGACGGATGAACGTCAATTAGTTTTCAGTCGATAAGTTGGTCATAAGCATTCTGAATATCATTCTTGCACCAAATAATTATCTATACACCCCCATTTGATGATTCTCAACTGCTACTCCTCCAATATATTCGGAAATATGAAAGTTTCAATGATTTCCTTCGGGAAATCGAATGCCAAATCGTTGATCGAGCAATCAAAGTTTTGTGAAACTTGATGTAAGTACCTTTTAGGTGGAAAAGGGCAAAGAATTATAGTGTGTCATATTGGCAGTGACACTGGTTTTTTAACTGGAGGACTCTGGACTTTCCAATCCAAAAAAACTGGTGACTACCATGAAGAAATGGATGGTCAGTCCTTCGAAAAGTGGTCGAGGGTATACTTCCTAAATTGGAGGAAAATTCTATAGTAGTTTTAGATAATGCTCCTTACAATTCAAGGAAAATGGAAAAAATTCCTAATTCACAATTCAGAAAGAGTGATATCCAACAATGAGAAAAATATTGATTTCACCCCTGACCTCATAAAAGCGCAATAGTTGCAGATAGTCAGGCAGAACAAAGAAAACTTTGAAAAATACATCGTGGATGAAACCGCAAAGGCCCAAAATATTACTGTAGATTACCGCCCTACCACTGCGAACTGAACCCTATTGAATTGATTTGGGCCGATGTCAAGAATTTTGTGTCAAATAAAAACACCACATTTAAAATGGCTGACGTCCAAAATCTTTTTCAAGAGGCTCTCTCACGGGTTACTTCCGAAAGATGGAGAAAGTGCGTGAAACATGTCAAACAAAAAGTTGAGGTAGACATGTGGAAACTGGATAATATTATGGATGATATAACAACAGTCATCGTCCACTTAGAGGAAAGTTCTGCATCTTCTGACGACACTACGGGGTAGTCACTTTCACAAAAAAAATATTGTTACACATTTATATACATAGTATTTATTAAAGTGAGAACTTTAGATTAATTGTTCATTACTGAGACTCGTAGATAAGCATACATATTTTTCACCGGAACTGGAACACTCAAAAAGTTTTAAAATATAACGCTCTCGGAATTCAATTTATTAGTACACCTCTGCGTTATCATGTTCTTGACGCGTGATCACTACATGCTGTAATGTTTACCGCTGGCCTCTTGGATTTGGATATACTATAGTTGGATAGGCCTTCATGAAGGCGTTTTCACCATCCAACATATCAAAGGGATTTTTAAAAACTGGAATTTATCCGTACAATCCCCATGTATTTAACGAGGCCGACTTTTCTTGTGTGGAAGTGACTAACTGACCATTTCCTGATTTTTCTACACCTATGGGACCAAAGCAAGCCAGTATCATTGCTGACCTACCTACTGAGCTAAATAATCCTCTCGATTACTCTCCCAGTACATCGTATCAATCCTCCCATATGTGGGGAGGCTTGAGACAGTTTGCATCTTTTTGTGTTCAACGTTCTGTACAGAATAAGATGTTTATGTTTTGAGACTTCTATATTTATTTTGTTGAACGATTAATTGAAGAATTATATAATATAAAAAAAGTCCTGATTTTTCATATAATTCAGTTTCCAGAATAAAAATTCCAAAAAACGTATCAACCCTCCCCAGTCTCCCCTACTAAAATACCGATTACTGCTTCTTTCGTATAATGGTAATTATGATTTTTTATAATATTTTCAGAGCCTAAATAATTCAAGCATATAACACATATTCATTTGAACTTTATGATTTTTTATCTTCATATCTTTCAAATGAGAAATTGTTGTCTGAATTTTGTTTCGTTTGTATCTTCAAAATTCAACTTCAAGGAATTTGCTATACTTTAGATCTTCTAGATGTTCTTTCAAGTTCATTGACATTGACCCTGTGAAAAATGCTTCGAATCCATCGGTTAAAATCAATATAAAATAAGTTTCATCCACTTGATTGAACACACAATTATTTCAATTAAATGTATGAACCCCCCCTCCTCAACCTAACTCCATTTCACCGCTTACTACACACCACCCCACCTAACACCTACCAATCTCGACCACGCCTTCCCTGTCAAAACTGCCAAATTGATATTGATAGTCCACTTCGGAAGTGTCACTTCAGGTGTGAATACGCCTATTATAATGTGACGTCCGTCATTGTGACGGACAGTCCGTCAATCGTTCAACAAGTCCGTCAAAATCTTGAATTCAATTGAGTATTTTTCTCAAGAATATTCGAGATGGATAATAAAAAGAAGGTGCAAATTTACGGAAGATCTTACAAAAGAATTTCCATTCCTTAAAAAAACAAAACTTGATTCTGAAGTCCAATGTACGAAGTGTTTGGGTCAATTATGCACTGCATTTGGAGAAAGAAGAGATATTGTACGGCATGTTTCAAGTTACAAACATAAAAAAAATGGTTAATGCAGCAGCGTTTTTCCCCCTGATCAAATATTTCAGACATTCAAATTTTGAGGATGAAGAAGCTTCTCTAGCAACGCCTGAAGCCCTAATCTAATTCCACAGTGTAATGCACAACCATTGTATTAATATTATTATATTATATTCTCGTTTTTGTGTTGTTATAAACTTTTATTATTTCTCTGTTTTCAATAAATTATTATTTTTTAACACCATACGCGTATACACCATAGCATATGCAGGGCGAGTCTTTGACTCGTACAAATATTTTACATTAGATTCTTGAGGTTAAAAGAAAAACTTTTTTCCCTTACCACTTTTTCCGAATCGGCTCGGTTTAAAAGAAACAGGTTGTTGTAAAACATAAAAAATGTTATTTTTATAGTTCTTTCAAACGGTTTTATCGAAAGGAATGAATTTCGAAATAAAGTTTCCGAGTAATTTGACGTTCAAAAATGAAAAATATGTATGAAATTCGAAAAATTTGGTACTTTCACCGAATGGAACTCTTTTTTAAAGATCCACAGAATGATGTGTAGTATCACAGAATTAGCAAGTTATTCTGAAGGTGATTTTGTTTTACCAGGGGGGCACTGCTCATTATGAAATCTAAAATGGCTATATCTTTGTATGAGGGATGAATCGGAAAAAAATTGTACAGGAAAAAAGTGTTTCTTTTTACCTCAATAATCTACTGTTAAAATATTTTTACGATTCAAAGACTCGCCCTGCATTTATGTATAAATAAATACACATTCACCAGGTCCGTCCATCATTGAACTGGTGATAATCTAAGTCAGCTTAGCCTATTATACTCATTGAATTCCAATGTAATCATGTTATTTTTTATTATTTTTCAACAATGTGAGCAGTATCTGACTGGCTCAGTGAGATAGTGAGGAAAATCTTTCCATGGTTAGGAATTCACAAAAAATTAAAAATAACGTAAACCTACAATGAGCACGATTTTTAGGTTGCCAAATAGGATTTACTTCTTCGATTGTTCTCGATTTTATAATATAAAACTTTCTGTCAACAATTTTCATAAATATTAATTTTGTTGCTTTTACTTTCTGATTCTGGATGATAATATACAATATTCACAGAAAAAAATTTCAATAAAACGCTGGTGGAAATCGAACTCATTGAATGAAAGTACACAAAGAAATGATTGCTATAAACTATTGAACATTTACGATTTTTACGAAACATGAATACCCCAAAAGTTTATAAATGGCCCAATGCACAGTTTCATCAAGGAAGGATTGAAGAATGAAAACTTAAACCATTTTTTCATAGAAATTCTATGCTTGAACGTGGCTTAAGTATTTTATCGCAGTTGAATGAAATGAACATTCGGGCTAACGTGATTTTTATTTCTTTAAATTCACCTCGCTATGAGCCCTCTGATTCCAGAACAACAATGACCAAAACGGTCTAGTTATAATGGGTTTTCACTATTTTTATGCTTTTTCAGATTATCTTCTTGTCATACTTAGTTCTTAGAAGAAATATGGGACAAACCCAACACAAAAATCCTAATAAATCGAAAAACGCTGAATTAATAACTCAAGTATGGCGAAAAACTTGGTTAGCGGAATTTCGAATATTCAAATTTAGCAGGGCTCATTTTCTCCCTTGAAGCTCGACGACGACATTGGTTGATTACATAAAATTTAAGGCATTATTCGAAGAAAAGTCTCAACAGTGCAATATTGATACATTTGCAAGAATAATTGATTTGATAACTGAGTGCAGGAGAAAGTGTGAATGTACGAAGAAAATTAAATGTCACTCTAATAATATATGGGTAAACAATGAATTAATTGAACTCATTAAGAAACGTGATAAATTATAAAGGAAAAAGTCTAAGCATGCAGCTGATCCTCATTTAGAAAAACAATTCAAGAGCTTAAAGAATTATGTAAACAATAAAATCAGATCCTTGAAGAATCGGTATTTCAGATCAGAATGGGAGAAAGCCTGGCAACGATGTAAAGAAACAGTGGAGATACATAAACAAGCTGCTTTCGAAAAACATTCCGGGTATAAAAAAGTTATCGGTTGGCCACAATATCATAACAGATCGGGAAACTGTACTTGACAATTATAAGAAATATTTCGCAAAGATGGGAGAAAATATTGTTGGAGAGGTAGAAAATTAAATCGTCAGTAAGAACCGGTTTTAAAAGTTCAAGAGATCGATAATCTGAATTCATTTGTTCTCACTCCTGTAACCGAGAAAGGAATCAATGATATTTTACTCAATTCAAAAAAGAATTCTGCACTTGGTCACGATAAAATAACTGTCAGAGACATATTGAATTTAAAGGATGACTCATTACCAATTTTAACAAGGCTAGTAAATGTAATTCTTTCAAGTGGTAACTATCCTAGCGAATTGAAGATCAATAAAATAACACCCATCTATAAATCCGGAAAAACTGATGACTTAAATAATTACAGACCCATATCCGTTATCAGTAAGTTCTCTTAAGTTTGTGAGACGGTCATCAAAAATAGAACTTTTATTAAAAAGTATGTTGTGGTCGATCAATACCAGTATGGATTTACAAAAAACAGTAATACTCTCAGTGCGGCAGTTGGTTTGATAAATGAAATTTCGTTAGCTCTAGACGATGGCAAAATAGCCGTGGCCATACTAGTCGACTTGAGGAAGGCTTTTGACGTAGTTAGCATAGATATTCTTAAGGAGATAAGCTCCAACGAATGGGATTCGGAGGAAAAATATATGAGTTAATTAAGTCCTATTTAACCGATCGCCGTCAATATGTATGTATATATGATAGCAATTCATTTGGTGTTCCCCAAGGGTCGGTTTTGGGTCCCCTTCTCTATTCATTATACGTGCTTAACTTGAGCAAGTCGAACGTCCGGGCCAGGTATAGGTATTTCGCTTTTGCAGATTACACTATCTTGATATATACAGGTACTAACGTTGACGAATTGAATATGAACAAATTAATGAAGATTCACAACGGTATTTCCATTGGCTTTGGAACAATAAATTGAAAATTAATATTAATAAAACTAAGTATATGGTATTCAAGCAAAACAACAAAAAAGTTAGAAGTCTGAATTTAACCATTAATAATATTGAACTTCAAGAAGTCTGTGAGGCGAGGTACTTGGATCTGGTGTTGGACACAAATTTGAGATGGAAAAGCCACGTTGACTCCATAATCGAGAAGATAATACCGATGGTTTCAGCTATGTATAAGGTTCGATCTTGTTTATCAAAAAAAAGTAATGGTTACAAACAAACAAATGGTCCACTCCACTATATACTTTTAAATTATGCACTATGCATTTCGGCAAGGTAACTTGCCATCATCAGGTGCTCTAAAATCAAACAATTTGTCAAACAACTAAAAAGATCTTAAATTGAACAAATTATAACCTACCGATGCAGTTGTTAAGACGTCAACGATGTAATATGAGCAAAATGGAATAAAAATAAACAAAATCATCAAGAAAACACACTAATAACGACATCTATGTTTAACAATTAAAATCAAATTAAACATATCCACAATCACATGTTCAACAAAAAGGGGGAACATGCGAAAACACACGCATTAAAGAAAGAAAACCCAGATGTCGTCCCGTTCTTCGATATTGTCTAAAATTACAAAAATGAACAGTCCACGAACAAACAAAAACAATAAAATAATAAAACTCAGCAAAAATCAGGCACCTCGTATAGAATTGAAAAAAGTTGAACAGTCAAAGTTAATCTGCTCATTGACGCAGTTATATTCTTGAGACCTCAACGCTCTGTTGATTTCCAAGATCTCCAGAAGATCCAATTGAAGACTCCTCTCACAAACATGCAAAACTTTGAAACCAGTTCTTGGATCGAAAGTGTGGCCTGACTCTAAGATGTGGTTGGCGAACTGTGATGGGGTGTTGACGATATCTTTATCTCTGTTTTTTTCTATATGTTTCAGATGTTCACCAACCCTTGTTTCTATTCTCCTCCCACTTTGACCTACGTAAGTGACATTGCATTGGGGTTGGGAGCAAAAAAGTTGGGAAACTCCAGACCTTTGTGTGATGGGTATTTTATCTTTAGTGTTGATTAGATGTTTAGCCAGGGTATTAACCGTCTTGAAGGTAATCAGAGTATTTTCTGTGTGAGCACTAAACAGTTTTGCGATGCTTCCTGATATCTGTCCAAAAAACCTCAAGCTTCTATAGGTCTTCTGTTGAATTCCATCTGTGAGAGACTTATTCAGCTGCCTGTTCATGTGTCTTCGGTATATTCTCTCAATTGCGCGCTCAGGGTAACCATTTCCTTCCGCAATCTGTCTTATAATTGACAATTCTTTTTGAAAATTGGAGGGACTAAGAGGGATGTTGAACAATCTATGGAACATGGAATGAAATGAAGAGAATTTTTGACTGTACGGGTGGTTGGATGTGAAAGGTATTACGGAAAATATCAAAATTCAAACTGCAATTATCCCTCTCAATAATCAGATCTAAAAAAGGCAAACGGTCATTCACCTCCAGCTCGAACGTAAATTTGATTGAGGGGTGAAGACTATTCAACAAGTCGAGGAAACTCATCAGTTGACCATGGGTGCCCCTAAAAATGGCAAAAACATCATCGACATAACAGTACCACTTCAAGATGTGCTTAAGGAATAAACTTGTTCTAGACAAGTTTTGTTCAAATTTTGACATGAATGCTTCGGATAAAAACGGTGATATGCTGGAACCCATAGACAACCCATCAACTTGACAGTAATATTTATTCTCGAACTGAAAGAAATTCTGTTTAAGGACAAGGTCTAATAAAGTACACAAATCTAAAATTACATGAGTGTGAAGGCCAGATTTTTCAAAGAGTAATTGTCGTACTATCTCCAAACATTCATCTGGAGGAATACTAGGGAAAAGGTTAACGACATCAAAAGAAATGAGCATGCAATCCGAAGGAATAGTAAAGTTCACCAACTTAGAAGAAAGCTCTAACGAATTTTTAATCGAAAACGTGCTTTCAAACTTCAAACATGATGGGAGAAAGGTAGAAAACATGTGAGACAACTTGGAGGCCGGGGAACCTGTGAAGGATACAATAGGTCTGACCGGGCAATTGGGTTTATGGATTTTAGGTAAGCAATAAAGGAGTGATGTTGTGGGGTTCATCGGGAGGATATTTTGTCTACTGGGGTTTAACAAGTGTGAAGCTTCTTGACAGGTTTTTAAAGTCAACTTCATCTTGGCTATGAATTTGTTGGTCGGGTTATACGGTAATTCGTGAAATTTGTTTTCATTAAGTAGATGGTAGACTTTCTCTCTATAATCCACCCTCGACATCAGAATAATGCAATTTCCTTTATCTGCCTTTGTTATAATGAGTTCATTATCTATTACCTTCTTTTTTAAAGATTTCACCTTCTCAATCATGACATCTCTCTTATGTCACTTACGTAGGTCAAAGTGGGAGGAGAACAGAAACAAGGGTTGGTGAACATCTGAAACATATAGAAAAAAACAGAGATAAAGATATCGTCAACACCCCATCACAGTTCGCCAACCACATCTTAGAGTCAGGCCACACTTTCGATCCAAGAACTGGTGTCAAAGTTTTGCATGTTTGTGAGAAGAGTCTTCAATTGGATCTTCTGGAGATCTTGGAAATCAACAGAGCGTTGAGGTCTCAAGAATATAACTGCGTCAATGAGCAGATTAACTTTGACTGTTCAACTTTTTTCAATTCTATACGAGGTGCCTGATTTTTGCTGAGTTTTATTATTTTATTGTTTTTGTTTGTTCGTGGACTGTTCATTTTTGTAATTTTAGAGAATATCGAAGAACGGGACGACATCTGGGTTTTCTTTCTTTAATGCGTGTGTTTTCGCATGTTCCCCCTTTTTGTTGAACATGTGATTGTGGATATGTTTAATTTGATTTTAATTGTTAAACATAGATGTCGTTATTAGTGTGTTTTCTTGATGATTTTGTTTATTTTTATTCCATTTTGCTCATATTACATCGTTGACGTCTTAACAACTGCATCGGTAGGTTATAATTTGTTCAATTTAAGATCTTTTTAGTTGTTTGACAAATTGTTTGATTTTAGAGCACCTGATGATGGCAAGTTACCTTGCCGAAATGCATAGTGCATAGTTTAAAAGTATATAGTGGAGTGGACCATTTGTTTGTTTGTAACCATTATTAAAAACTCCACCGATGGACTATTACCAGATTTAAAAAAAAAGTAAATTTCAGGTTTACAATGCGTTTTTTATGTCACATATAAGATACTTATTACCGATTTGGGGAACCTGTGAAAAAACATACTTCAAAAAAATACAAACGTTACAAAATAAATCAATTAAAGTGTTATTTAATTATGATATATTAACAAATACTACACAACTTTACGCTTATTTGCACATATCAAATTTAAAGAAAGTATTAGAATTAGAACAATGTAAACTAATTTTCAAAATCACAAATAAAATGCAAAAGTGCAATACAGAGTAGAAATTTATCAAAGATGTTCATAGTTATGAAACAAGAACACATCAAAACTCATATCAGACAAAAGTGAAAAGCCAAAAAGGGTTGAATAACTCGATAGCACAAGCTTCGAAAGTATATAATCAATTACCTACTTCCATAAAATCTGTTAGTTCAATTAGTAAAGTTTCTGATCAAAACAGAGGATACTTAGAGTTGATGTAATGTAAATTGTCCGCTTGTTCAATAGAATGTTAAGTTCGCTTCTTTGAAATTTTGTCTTGATGTGGAACTGCGATTCCATCAAACATCAAGTGTTTATGTACGCAATAAGATTTAATTTGCTAACAAAGGCACTGTTTAATTTAAATGGAATTTTGTATTTACTGTCCTAGATACCAGTTTAGGGGATTGTGAATGTAAATTTTTTTGTACTTGTATATGTCATTCAATAAATCATTTCAAAAAAAAAATCCCTTAAAACCAGCACCTATCTATGTTCTGAAACTCCCACCGAGTTATCTTCATTAATATGAATTCACTTATAATTCATACTAAATTTTCCGACCAAATACACCACATACCGCTAAGAATTTGTTTTCTCTCATTCTGTTTGGCCTGGTCTATTTCCAAACCAATTCAGTATTAATTTTCTCAGAAACAAAAAGGTCTAGCTGAGGGGTGCCATCTTGAATTGTAGCATTGAGTGCTTTCAATTATTTCATGCAATGATATATGTTTGGCCAAGCCAAGCCAAGTTTGTTTGGCCATTCTGTACAAAGTCATTACCTGTATAGTCAATTCGGATCTTTCTTAGTTTATGGGTATTTTATCTATCTATTGAACCTTCCTGAAACCCCGGTAATTGAGGTAGATATAGTTCTGCGAAGTCACATTCAAAGAAGGTACCCATCCATTGAACAAGAAGAAGAAGAAGAAAAAAGGGGTGGTTATTACTTATTTAAACTGTCTTTCTTGTGGAAGCGCTTCAGTATCTAGAATATTTCGAAGTTGTAGGAGTGTAAGTGCAATTTCAACTTAGTGATTTGACCAAGTCGATCGAGGTGAGTAAATTATTTTTCAAGCAATATTAGCAAATGTTTGTGTATCCAAGTCCAATTTGTAGCAATTCGAATTTATTTTCTATTTTGGGTTTCATGTCATAAGATTCTTCGAACTCACAATTTTTTCATTATTTATTTTACGATGTTTGAGAGGAGCATGCATTTTTCTAGAAACTTCTGTCTCAACTTCATTTTTATGAATAGCATCTGTCAAATTTTATTTTGTGCCGCCTTTACTTTAGTGGAAGCCGATTTTTTCATATTATTGTGTTTTTACTGTACCTATGTATGTATTAATATACTTCATTCAAATTTATTTTAGCAGTCGGTTGGCCATGAAATAATTTTCTCAAGTTTTTGTAACTAGAACGAAGTAAGGTTGGCACTCATGAAATGTCGTTAACGTCATAACGCCGTTGCCACAACTAATATAAATTTTTATTACGAAAATGCCGAAAGTGACTGAAAAAAGAGACAGGGTTTCAGGAAGTGCTATTTAGAATTCAGGTCCGCTCATTCAAATAGTTATACCCTGATATTCTAAAATCCACAATACGTCAGACGGTAGCGAACATATTCAATGTAAGAATTTATATAATGTTTCATCTGAATCTAAACGACTTACATTTCAGCTGAATATTTCCACAATCATAAAGATTGTGAATGAAGAGGATAACAAAGAATTTCCTTCCATTGGGAGACCCAAAAAAGTGGTGACATTTGAGAATTTTATGTTTGAGTGAATTTTCGTTTTCTACAGGATTTTCGATAAATGTCATCATAGAATAAGTTCCCCAAAATGAATTTTTCTATTTTTCATTTTGTCCTAAACAATGGAAATATCTTAAGGTACCAATAAATACCTAATTATTATTGTAGTATTGAGATGAATAGCCACGAATACGCGCAAGTTGCCCTGTTACTTGTTTATTCATTTGAAATTTTTGTTCAAAGGTGAAGTTCATCTTAACTTGAAACTTCCTTCAATTCCTTTTACTTATATTGATGCAAGCAAGATGATTTTTGTTGAAGAATTTAATATTCTTGTAATTATCTGTTAATTCCTTCGGGAGATACCCATTCCCAACTACTGCATCATATGCATTTCATCTTCGGGTTAATATTTTTGAAATCTACAAATGATGTAAGCCAAAGAAGATAACGAACATTAACTCTCCTCAAGCTAGTGCATATTATGATATTATACTGATCTTTCGTATTTTACATACGAATACCTGGATTTGGTATGCCCTCAATCAGTTTGTATAAACTTCAATTATGTTCGTCACATATTTTCCGAACAGATTCAACATTGTGATAAAATACGTAATAACAGAAACTTTTACGTAGAACATAGCGTTGATTTAAAACCCAAAAATGTTTTGACAAGCTTCATAACCCCACATTTTCGTACTATACAGAGTGAAATGTGTCAAATTTCCATGGCCAACCGACTGCTAAAATAAAAGTGAATGAAGTATACATATATGTATTTTGACGAGCGAGTGACTGAAAATTAAAATTTCATTCAAAGTGACGTTATTTTGAAATAGCAAAAATTTAAACCACTTTTATTGAACTCGGTTCTTTAAAATACTAAAGCACTAATAGTACGTAACTTAGCCCTGACAGATAGTCTCAATAACTCTCGCTTTCACACTGAATATTTTAACATTGAGTATTAACATTGTGCATTAACATTGAGTATTAACTTTTACTCATTGATTTTAATCAAATCTAACGCAGGCAGCGATATAATTCATCGTTGCATTCCGAATGAAATAGCTCCTTTCAAAAACTGGGTGTGACAGTAGATTCTGAAGGTCAAAAGAAGCACTTTTTTCCTTCACATTTTTGTACGATTCGGCCTAGATAAAAAGATATCGCCATTTTAAGTTTTCATAATGAGCTGTGCCACTCCTGGGAAAAAAATCACTTTTAGAATAAAACTACCCAATTTTCGAAACCAGCGCATTATACGAGAAAATATGAAGAATACGAAACGTTCAAATATTCGTTAGATAGCGCCCAAATTAGTTTCAAGAGTTAAGTTCTTTGAATTTTTGGTATTTTTATGGTACGTAATGGATATAATGAGAAAACTGAAAGATGTGGGTTATATCTTATGTTCCGAAATTCATTTCATTATAACACCGTTTGTGAGATAGCATTTTTCATGGTTTTCCAACATACTGCATCTTTTAAACAGAGCCGATGCAGAAAAAATAATTATGGAAAAAACGTGTTTTTTTTACCTCTAGAATCTCCTCTCAAAATATTCATGAAAGGCTCACCCTGTATAAATCTAATGAGTAAATAATGAGCATAGATGTAGTGAATGGACTGAGCATTCTTTATTCAGCTGTATAGAGTAAATGTGGCAAAAAAAATGGGAAAGAATTTTCATTGGATCACGCTCAAGTCTAAGTCGACAGAAGAGAGACAAATATTGGCCGCTTCATAGCTTTTTCTTTTGCAACAGAGTAGACACTCTCACACGGTTAATGCTCAGTCCATTTTCCATGTTATGTCGCAGTACCAGAAACGTCAATTATAATTTACTGTTACATTAAATTCTGATCCTCCATAACGGCTTTTGAAGATCTTTCCTGCAACTGAGGTTGAAGCTCATTTCACAAAATTGGGTTTCTACCTGATAACCTGAGTTACATTGATAAAATATATAATGGAATCTTTCAGAAGTGTTCAGGTTGACTTTCTCACCCGGAAACAGCCCTATGATACTTATGGCGGTGCTTATCGCTAAGCACGGTAGCTTTTATACCGTCGGGTTTTATTCAATTCTTCTTTTTCGATATTACCAGTATTGACATCAAAGATATTTCTTGAATGTAAAGTTACTGATGATTGGGCCGATAAGAGACGTTCAAATATTTTGATGCGCTAAATATTTGCAATGACCACGGAATTTGACAGCGACGTATGCACGGATAAAACCTGATGAATAATTTTTCATCCGGTTGTTTTCCGGTAAAAACCCGTGTATTGAAAGGAGCCTGAGACTTCTTTCCCGAGGTCATTGCAATTGGCGAACTCGAATATCTAAACGCCGCCTATCGGCCAAATCATTAACCTCGGATTTAAGTAATATCGGAAAGGAAAAAGAACTAGACCGTACGGATAAAACCCAATGTTATGTAAGCTGCCTTGCACATCCATATCCCAAAGAGGATTTATGTGCCGGACGGCTATAAGCGCCGCCGAAAGCATCATCCGGTTGTTTTCCGGTGAGAAAGTGAACCGGAATACGTGTGACAGATCCCATGTTATCAATGTAACTAGAAACATCGGGTAAAACTCCGATGGTGTGAAAAGAGTCTAACTTGGCCACTCCATAGTAGGGCTGATGAAAAAAAGACACATTTATTTTTTCAATTCCTTGAGGAACAGTCCCTCACCTGATGCTCGATTTTGATGAATATCATATCACAGAAGTTCATCGAAGAAATTTCATTAAAAATTTCGTAATTCAACATCTACGGTACGGGATCAAGAATGCACCCTCTTTGCGATGTATCAATATATAATACTTTTTTTATTATTTAACTGTAGCATATAGCCGTTTCAGTACAACGGCAATGATGCCATCATTGAACAACCTATAAGAGTACAATATTTTTTATACCAGATGTCGAAATATAGGGAATAATGAATTGAATGCATGAGTTGACAGAATGCCATGGTTCTTTTCCGAAAAGAATCATGGACGCCAAAGATTCGGGATTATCTATCAATCTACATTATTCTTATTATCGAAGAGTTGTTGAAATTTGCTCCTGTATCATTTCTTATTCTAACTAACTTTAGTTTTTAAAAAAATTTCAGATTATTTCATCAAATTCGTTGTGAAGAAAAAGAAGATAGCTATAACAATGAATATCAGCAGACAACAAACCTTCGACTCTCACGGTAAGCCTTTGGCTTCATCCACATTCATCGCGAATGAAAAGGAGGAACCATATGATAAAAGGAATCCAAGAAATAAACACATGGAGTATGATGCATTCAGGGAAGGCAATGTGAAAGATAAAATAAGTTTCTGGGAGGAACATTCTAGGAAATTCGCAGAAAAACATGGTTTTGTGGATATTCCAAAGAAGAAGATTGTGAAAACAAAATTCAAACTGGTGAAATCGGGAATTTATTCCTGCTCAGGCCCTCATCCAGGGTTTCATTTTATAAGCAGCGAAACTATAACATCGACTGGATACTCAGACTTTATCAGCACAAGCAATCGAATCACATCAATGTCCACACCAACCAGTGAATCTGGGATCGAATCAAATGAAGAACAACATGTTGATGAAGATGTTGGGAAATTTGAAAAGGCCAAATCTCAAACACAATCTTTTAGAGATATAGGCGTTAATACGTCCTACCAAAAACAACAAATTGTGAATAATTATGAAGAGACCGAGGAATCTAGAGAATCGACGAATGAGGTGTTGGATTGGAATAAATTAGTTGCCTTCAAAGAAGAAATTTTCCAAATGAATGCTGATTTTATGGCAGAAGTCAGTCGAGAAGAGCTAAGAGAGGTAAGTTCCATTTTTATTGAATTATTAATTCTGATAGTCTCTGTAACGCAATGGAAGGTTCAAAATTGTGTGCACGACTTTCCAGGGGCAATTGAAACTATTAATTGTCTTCGAAGCAGTTCTAGAACATAGCAATTATTCTAACACTTTTTCTCACGTAGAGTTAGCCGTAAATGAATTTGGAATTGATCTATCGTCTTCGAGAAACCGTCAGCAAAATTTATGTTTTAGAAAAGGATATGCATTGATATTTCTAATTCAATACTTTGACTACCCCAAATATAAACGAAGGAGTAGAAGGTTCACGTAGTTACTTCAATTTCAATCCTGACTTACATGTCGGTATTTTGGCGTTAAATTTGACAAAGGCATCACGTGTTCGGGGTATAGAAATACAGGATTTAATACAAACTTGAATACAGGGTGTAACTAAATAAATGATTCCTAATCGAAAAAAGATAAGATCTTTCATATAAAGAAATTTCATTCGAGCATCCCTTGTTAAGATACAGCCCCTGGGGTACATAAAATTTGTATAACAATTTTCTTCACAAGTACTAAAAATGTAACAAATCGAAAAACAGAACAACAACATACAATAAGTATTATTTCAATTTCAAAAATTTACACACTGACACCGTCATACCATCGCTAATAGCGACCTACCTGATAAATTAGTTTCGTATTTTCGCATTTATGACGATATATCTCTGTAGTTTTTAATTTTTTGTTGTGAACTGGTTTATACTGGGCAAAAAACCCAAGAGACATTTTTTGTTGTTTTCCACCCCTTACAATCATGGGGTAAACCAAATAAATTATTGGCTAAGTGTCTTTTTGGTAGTAGAAAACATCAGGTTTATTTCAATTTTGTAACTTTTTTAGTGCATGTGAAAAAAATGTTATACAAATTTTATGTACCGCCTTAAAGGGGCTGCATCTTAACAAGGGATGCTCCAATGAAATTTCTGTATATGAAAGATCCTATCTTTTTTTAGATGGGGAATCACCTCCGTAAATGTTTCACTCTTATTTAGTTACACCCTGTATAATGATTCCTTCAGAATATAAAAAACCGAAGAATAATTCCCAAGTAATCGTAAAATGATTCATAAAATATTCTAGAATAATTCTTTTCTAGAAATATTTTACATTGCATTTCCATTACTACCTGAAAAACTTAATTACAACGGAAGCCAATAACATTTTCAAAAATCACAAAGCTCAATCGTATCAAGTGTTATAAATCTCCTAAGTTGTTCCTGTCCTCAAAGATCATCGTCGAATAATCTCGAAATATATTTAATTATTGAAATGAAACAGGCTATCGGAAATAAATTTTTAAATGGTAAACAAATAATAAGACAAAAAGTTAGATTGCATAGGTATATATTTTAGGGATTGCGTTTTCCACCCCTTACAATCATGGGGTAAACCAAATAAATTACTGGCTAAGTGTCTTTTTGGTAGTAGAAAACATCAGGTTAATTTCAATTTTGTTACTTTTTTAGTGCTTGTGAGAAAAAATGTTATACTCACAAATTCTATGTACCGTCTTAAAGGGGCTGTATTTTAACAAGGGATGCTCCAATGAAATTTCTTTATATGAAAGATCCTATCTTTTTTTAGATGAGGAATCACCTCCGTAAATGTTTCACTCTTATTTATTTACACCCTGTATAATGATTCCTTCAGAATATAAAAAATCGAAAAATAGTTCCCAAGTAATCGTAAAATGATTCATAGAATTTTCTAGAATAATTTTTTTCTAGAAATATTTTACATTGCATTTCCATTACTACCTGAAAAACTTAATTACAACGGAAGCCAATAACATTTTCGAAAATCACAAAACTTAATCGTATCAAGTGTTATAAATCTCCTAAGTTGTTCCTGTCCTCAAAGATCATCGTTGAATAATCTCGAAATATAATTAGTTATTTCAAACACAACTATCACACGATGACTGAGTTCCACTGCGTCTGATACCTAGTCCTTTTGGGATAGAATAAGCCAAAATGATGGAAAAAGCCGAATGAATCCCACACAGCGATTTTCCTTATTCAAAAATAATTTCTGATTTATATAAGAAGGGGTTGACTTTGTATGATATTTATAGTATCTATTTATTTATTTTATAGTATTTCCAACCCATAATTTTTTGTTCGTAACAGCACGAGTAACAGCATATTCCGTACAAAAAAAATTGGGACTTGCAATTGAAAAAAAAATGCTTGGTAACTAGGAATGATTGAGAAATGAGAATAATGGAAAAATTATCGCCAAAAAGTACCAAACCCTTTTTGATATTCCCGAAAGGGGAGAAAATAAATCCATCATTCCATAATCGGGACGCTCGCTCACAGTATAATGAATTTATGGAGTTTTTACTCTAGCACAAAAATATATTTTAATGAATTTTTTTCAAGCTCGATTGATTCAATATAATGATTTCAGTAATTTTTTTAATATCTTATTCATATAATGACGCTTAACCAATCAGAAAGAAGAAGGGAATTGAGCTTAATTTTCTCCAAATATCGAAACTTATTCAGTAGTAGAGTTAATAAATGTATTCTTATACTTATTTTTTTTTTCAGGTTCAGCCTACACGAAATCTGCTTTCCAGCATTAACAGAACTGTCACTAGGTACACCAAGGAAATTGTTGTGTTTTATGTATTTTTCAGAATAGCGACAATCATTTTTTTCTTTTTTTGCTAATTCTTTCAGTTTATTTTGTTCATTTAGATTTTGCTTCTTCTGCTGTTATTCAAAATTGTCAAGCATATCTAAATTTTGGCAACGTATATATTGTTTTAGTACAATATGCAATTGCAAATACAAAAAAAAAATTACCAAAAATCCTAAAAAGTGTACTTAACGAAATTTTTTCGATCTTTATAGATTATTATTATTTTATCATTGTAGTACTATTGTATGAATTTATTTTGTAATTATTCATAGTACTTTCATGTATGTACATGCGTTTATTTATTTTTGATGAAATATAATTTGAATAACGTACACCGATTCTTAATTCATCCTCAAGTCCTCAAAAAATATTATGTATTTCGCCCATAAATAGTCGGGAAGTTAATGAGACTCTGAACATAAGACCGAATTATATTTCAGCGAACAACAAAACCGACTAGAGTTTAATTGAACTATTATATGTATTTGCATCATCAGACGAACTTCATTCTCCTATATACAAGAACAGTAAGGAAAAAACCACACTCAATTAGGTATTTATTGTTTATTGACACATGCATACAAAGGTAACGTCCAGTTTCATAATCAAATTTAACGTCACTTTAAGCTTAAAGCTTCCTTTAATGTCATTTTCAGTAGGGTTAAAGGAAGCTTTAAAATTAAAGCGACTTTAGGTTTGATTATGAAACCGGCCGTAAGTATGCAAATATAAATGAGTATTTGTAATCTAGACTACACAATCTGTCAACAGAAAAGTAAGAAAGGCACAGTCAAATAATAATACGAGTTAATCCCAACATACATACACAAAAAAATCAAGATAGGAACTCTTCCAGGATGTATATTGTTCGCCGCAGTAGCAGCTTCCTCAAGTGTTTACTGAACTTTGATTCATTGAAACCTTTTATATTTTTTAGCTTAGATAAGGTTTCAACGATACACAGGTTGTTTTCAATGGTGAGACTTTTTTTTACATAAGGTAGAACTCGTCAAAATAAATCGTTTAACCAAAAATTGTCTATATAAAATATCCAAGATGGCTGAGATACAACCCCTAGAAGTTCGACGAAATTTCATTGAATTTCAAGGACGGGAGTGTGGAAGGTGACTCCGGCATCGCAAAAACGAAACAAAACAAATGCCTGGACAATAAATGGTTCAGTACCAAATTCATCGGATTAGATGCATCAGGTCACTTTTGAGAGAATCAGAATTATTGTATGGTGCAATTTAGGGTAAAAAAAATGTAGAAAATCGAGGCAGTTTTTTGAAAATGCTTATGTTAGTTATGTTGAAAAAGTGCTATGATGTTTCCCCATTTCATCTAATTTTTATGACGATTGTTGGAATGTCCGAACAAGAGGATTGTGATGCCCATTGTGGAAAAATTCATGAATAATTCAGGCGAATTTTATTAGTGAAATTTTGAAATATTATTAAATTTTTTCACTTGTGTCCTAGTCTCTTCTGTCAGTTGGTATCGATGAGCCATTTCATAAAATCAAAAAATAATGAGAACAATTCGGAAATTCTAAGTTTCCTTTTTCATTACTACGTAAATATCGAACGAGGCAATATCCTCAACGAAACCACATGGTCGAATCAGGTGATAAATTTTTTTCCACCTCTTTGCGATAATTGCACTAATCATTTTCAATTTTTTTTTCAATTTTGTCATTTTGAAAGTTTTGTATAGGTGATTTTTGGTGAAACGCTTCATTTTTACAAATTTTACCTTCTGTTGCAAAAAAAGCCTTCACCTGCATTTCCGATTTTTCATTATGAATCTAACACAAAATGGACGTCATATTGAGGACTCCTCAACAGGAGCTCACAAAGGCAGAACTTTTTTGTCAATAAATAATTCCTATCAGGAATAGTTTGAAAAATTTTATTGGTTTCATTTTCTAGTACAGTGCTTTGGTTTATCTGGTTTTCGAAGGTTTGGATTTCCAGGAAACCCCAATATTTTAAAAATTAGTAGGCATAAGAGAGGTTTGGAGAACTACCCATTTCTTTCTCCTCATATGGTCTTATAGGAACTACAGTATGATGGGTTATTGGTCATAAATCTCCCTGTATTTCATTATATCAACGAGTCAAATTATTTTATCGTTCGCTTTATGTTTTTCGAATTCGCTTATTCCCCTTTTAGTATTATCCTTTGAAATACGGAAGAGATTTATAATTGTATTCTGCTTTTCATCTGTAAAGCTCGTTTGCAACAGCCGAGAATTCTCTAGAAAATTTACTCGAGATTTCATGTGCCGTGAATTATTTACCGTTGCATACGCACTCTCGGTAGAATTCTCTGTTCAGTTACATACAAAGGTTGAGTTCGGCTTGGCGACTTTTCGACTCTGAGCACGTCAAGTGTATTTCAATAGCGTTCGACTTCGATCTCTGAGTATTCCCTTTTCTGTTCGGGTCGTGACGGAGCATGTTCTCCGATCACGCTCGCACTTCCCCGAGTTTGCTTGACGATGGGGATCTGTCAAGTGTGAAGTTGTAACTGCCGTCAGTGACAAAAACCAACGAGTACCTCTTTGAAAAACTGCCCCTGTCGCCATAATGGAAAACAGAATGATTTTTTCGGACTGTGGAACTGAATATGAAGCAAAAATCTCGAAGTTATTGATATTAGAATGATGCCCTATTTGAGAAAATTTGAAGATGTTTTTCAGATTTCAGAAAAATCTTCTGCGGAATCATTAAAGCAATGTAGAATTCAGTCTGATATTGAAGACAAAAGTTGGTACCATTTCAGGTGCCTTTACTTTCCTCTTCCTCATAATCCAAAAAGAGTTCAACACCAAATCTTATAATAACATGGTTCAAATTCATTTTGCACTTTCAAATATCAGATAAACTTTTAAACAAACAAAAATCAAATACAAGTACAAATCATAGCATATAAATAAAAGACTAGGTTATTACTATTTATTTCTTGGTACATAATTAAATCACAAGAGCAAGCAGCAACTCTAGTTAGTGGTGACGGCAAACTGAGCTCAGCACAATGAGGTCAGTACCCAGTACCAAATTTCTGTTAAACGTTGGTCGTTGTTTTCTTGAGCTCCGAGGAACTGCGGGAATCTTGAAAGTACCCAAAACAATTTTCAAATCTTCTCATTCTTACATATGTCGTGTTCTACCATATTTCGAAATGATCACTAATTGTTTTTACAAATTGCACTTATCGAATGCATATTCTGCATATTACGTCGTTGGTTTTCACCAATATTTCTATAAAATTATTGTCGGAGTGCCAAAATAGGACGCGGCAAAAAGTTGTCAACTCGTCTCGACAAACATTTGAAACTTCTAGGTGATGTCGACAGGGAACTCCCAATACGTTCGGGTTTGAAAATGACCGGGAACGAGATCTAATAATGACGTCACGTTCCCCGTGCTCTCTCCGTTCGATCTGTAGAACTTCAAGCCGAACTCAGCCAAAATAATCTCTGCCGTTTTCTTGCGAGAATTTTGTAGAGAATTCTCCAGAGAATTTTCGGCTGTTGCAAACGGGCTTAAGTTACAAATCTGTAGGGTACAATCGTTCTGTCAGTTTCCGATTCACAGATTCGTAAATAATGCAATTCTGGAAATGTTCTTGTAACTATCTTCTTTATGTTATGTTATATTATTTGTTTGATTTAATTTAATTTATTCTGGATGAATGAAACACATATCTAGAGAGGTAGTAGAAGACTGATTTTATTATCACATCTTAATTGACACGCGTGGTACAGACACCACAGACTTGCGTACATATGCTATATAAAAGATGGTGTATTTACAACATTAACATATAATACAAAACCATGACATCTTTCCTTTTTCTCTCTTTTTTTTTTCATTGCCTAATACTAAATAATACAAAATCAACTGTAATTCAAATAAATGTTACACAAATAAAAAACACATTTCATTTAATACATTAACCTATTAGGAGGGTTGATAATACGACCTGTTCTAGTCCTTTGTGGGACAAATATGACTTCGTCATCACTATCACTATTATTAGTATTGCCATTATCAATATCATTATTATCATTATTATATGAACAAGCATCTTTCATTTCACTAGGTAAATCATCATACTTAAATCTATCATTTTCACAATAAATTTTATTATTATTTCTTACTTTAATTAAATATTTTCTATTTCTTATTACTATTTTACCATGATACAATTTGACTTTGAATGTTCTTACATTAATTTTTTCAATAATTTTTCCATTTAACCATTTATTTCCTTTACCGAAATTTTTTACCTTGACTATGTCCCCTGGAGTGAATTCACAGCCTTTTTTTGTTGTTCTATCGTAATACAATTTTTGTTTATGTTGCCTTTCAATTAATTCCTTTTTTATTTTATTATGATTTGGTAATCTAGGCTTTAAAAGAACTTGAGAAATAGGTATATTTGTCCTTAGTCTCCTACTAAACATTAATTGTGCTGGACTCGGTATATTAGATGATATAGGTGTATTTCTAAAATCTAATAGACACAAACCTATATCACTTTCCGACGATTCTGATTTTTTAATTAAATTTTTTAAGGTTTGGACAAATCTTTCGACTTGTCCATTTGATTGAGGATAATGAGGACTGCTCGTTATATGTTGAAATTGCCAATCTCTACTAAAAGTTCGAAATTCTGAACTAGAAAAACAGGGTCCATTGTCACTGACAACAATTTCGGGAATTCCATGAACTGAAAATATTTTTTTCATTCTTTCAATAACTTTTGTACTTGTTTGATTTGAAAGTTCAGCCGTCTCTATAAACTTAGAATAGTAGTCCACTAATATAATATTATATTTATTATTAATTTCGAATAAATGAACTCCAACTTTTTTCCAAGGTCCAATTGGAATCTCATGTGATTTCATTGGCTCCCTAACATTATCTCTACTATTTGACAAGCATGTATCACAACATTCAATAAACTGATCAATATCTGAGTTCATTGTGGGCCAAAATAGAAATTGCCTTGCATTCAATTTAGTTTTTTCTCTTCCTAAATGAGCATAATGTAACCTCTCTAACATTTCTTTCCTCATAGATTGAGGAACAAAAATTCTATTGTTTTTTAAAATTAGTCCTTGCCCAATACTTAGTTCCTCTTTATATGCCCAATATTTTTTAAACTCATCTGGTAATTTATGTTTTGTTTTTGGAAATCCTCTTTTAATTAATTCTTTTAATTTTACTAAATGTTGATCTTTCAATATTTATTTCAGATTTAAAAATTTCATGTTTACTTTTTGTCATAGGAATGTTTTCAATAATACTACAAAGATGCTTATCAATTTCTTCAACTTTTTTCTCGAATCTAACATCAAAATCTTCATTATATGCCCGGCTTAATGCATCTGCAAAATAAATGTCTTTTCCTTTCTTGTACACTATGTTGAATGCATATGACTGTAACATTATGCGCATTCTTTGTAACCTAGGTGGTGTATCTATCAATGGTTTTTTGAAAATGCTTATCAATGGCTTGTGATCAGTTTCTATTGAAATATCTTCTTTAGATCTACCAAATATAAAATAGTTGAATTTGGCACAAGCATACAAAATAGCTAATAATTCTTTTTCTATTTGAGCGTAATTTTGTTGCACTTTTGTGAAAGCTTTAGAAGCATAAGCAATAGGTTTGTTATCCTGCAAAAGAACAGCACCACAACCATTCTGACTAGCATCACATGAAATTACAACCGGTTTATCTTTACAGTAAAAATTCAATACTGGAGCGCTAGTTAATTTATCTTTCAAATTTTGAAAAGCGTATTCCTGTTCTTTTTCCCAGTGGAAATGAACATCTTTTTTAATTAAATTTCTCAATGGTTCTGTTAATTTTGAATAATTTCGAATGAATCTATTTACATAATTTATAACACCCAGAAATCTCTCAACATCTTTTACATTTTTTGGTCTCTGGAATTCTTTTATTGCCTTAAGTTTTGAGTCATCTATTTCTAAACCTCTCTCAGATATTTCAAAACCCATAAATTTGACTGAATTCTTACAAAATTTACACTTATCTAAGTTTAATTTCAAATTTTCCTTTCTAGCTAAGCCTAATACAATTTCAAGAATCCTATTATGCTCTTCCAGAGTTCTGCCGTATACAATTATATCATCAATGTATATTTCCACATTTTCCACATTCTCAAAAATTTCCCTAATTCTTTTCATAAAAACCTCAGAAGCTGAAGAAATCCCGTATGGTAACCTTAAAAATTTATATCTACCAAATGGTGTATTGAAGGTACATAATTTAGTTGACTTTTCATCTAGGACTACTTGCCAGAATCCATTACTACAATCTAATATTGAAAAGTACTTTGCACCATTTATTTTACTTATAATCTCATCTAGACTAGGTATATAAAAATGTTCCCTTTTTATAGCTTGATTAAGATGAAAAGGATCCAGGCAGAGTCTCAGATCGCCATTTGGTTTTGTTACTAAAACTAAACTACTAACCCAGTCAGTAGGTTCATTTACTTTTTCTATCACAGATGTTTGCTCTAGCTCTCGAAGTTTTAATTTCAGCTTCTGGTGTAAGGCTAAAGGAACTTTCCTTGGAGGCTGAACTCTGGGAGGCACTGTTTCATCTAATTTAATTTGGTGTTTACCTGATAAACACCCTAAACCCTGAAACACATCATAAAATTTATTAACTATTTTTGTGAACATTTCATCATTTAGTGTTATTTCTGATATTTCATTCATGAAAGATCGCTTTATTAAATTTAGTTTGATACATGAATGAGCCCCTAATTTCGGAATTTTATCAGTATCAACTATGTGAAATTCAATTTGCTTTGCTTTTGTATTTTCTTTTTGAACATTGAGAGTTAATTTACCTAAGCTTTTAATTTGAGCACCTGAGTATCCAGAAAGTTTAACATTTGTATTTTTTATTTCATCTATTGATATTCCTAATTTCAAAAAATAAACCCACGGCAGAATTGAGCAGTCCGCCGCCTGTATCTAGCCTAAATGGTACTTTAATTGTGTTATTTACATAAAATTCATCAATCCATAATTTCGAATTGTAAGTTATATTTATATCAGAGTTGGAACCTTTTTCAACAGGAATGTTCCCAATAAAAAAATCAGCATTTAAATCTTCATTTTCATTATCTGTAAATATTTCTAACTCTTGAATTTTTTGTTTATTTGAATTTTGACATTTCTCTGCAAAGTGATTTTTATAATTACATTTTGTGCAAAATTTTCCATATGCAGGGCATTCATTTAGTTTGTGATTATAACCACATCTCGTACAATTATTTATATAATTTAATTTACTTAACTTTTGTGACTTCGGCCATTTTTCTGCGCCTTGACTTCTATTAAAAGAGACCCCTTCTTTCTGTTGATAATTCTGACGTGACGTAGAACTCTGGTTGGTTTGATTTAATTTCGAATTATTCATCTTCTTTGATCCTCCAAATTTGTTGATCGCCAATATTCCATCCTTGGAATTTCCATCAATTACTTTCATTCTTTCTGCTGCAATTTCCGCTGCTCGACATATTTCCAATGCTCTTGTCAGCTGAAGATCAGGTTCTCTCAGCAGTCTGTCCTTGATATTGATATCTTGTATTCCTAATATTAATATGTCCTTTATTAAACTATCTGTCAATTGCAAGAATTCGCAAGTTGATGCTAACTGTCGAAGATCGGTGACATATGCGTCGTATGTTTCGTTATCTCTCTTCATCGCACATGTCCCTCGAGTGAGGACTGTCTACTTAGTGCTCTACATAAATTATTATAAACTTAGTTGTCCTCAAGTCAAGGAAAGTAATTTACTGATATTTCCCGGCGCAGAGTACTTGATTATTGTGAATTGTGCAATATTTGTTGTTATTTTTGGTTGAAATGGCGAAACCTGCTTCTACTATTAAAGAGTTGAACGTTCGGGTTGACATGCTGTCAGAAGAACTAAGAAAAGGTATTGAAGATTTCAAAAATGAATTTTTGAAGTCTCAGTCTTCTACCCCTGCAATAGCTGATATTGGTGAAAATCCATTGGATCTCCTGGAGGCATTCGAAAAAAGGATGAATGACGCTATTCATCATATCAAGGTCGACATAGATAGTCTTAGAAATAATGTAAACATGGTAAAGAAGAAAGAGCATAATTCGGAGATGAAACGTAATCTCTGTTTTCTACTTATACATGGGATTCCTGAATCTGAACGGGATATATATGATGCTGTTATAAAGTTGTGTAATAATAAGATTGAAGTTCTTCTGAAAAAGGAGGATTTAAATCAATGTTATCGAGTAGGAAGGAAAAAAACGGATTCTGATAAGCCCAGACCGATCGCAGTACAGTTTCTAAGAAGGTGGAATCGCGATGCTGTGTTTGTAAACAAACGTAAACTCAAAGGAACTAATATTCTTATAACGGAAATGCTAACGTTAGAAAATTTTATATTATTCAAAAAGGCAAGAAGAACATTTGGTAAATCTGTGTGGACCCTTAATGGTGTAATTTATGTTGATTTAAAAGGTCAGAAGAAGGTAGTAAACAATGAAGAAGACCTGAATGATATATTGGTGGGTTGACTCTTTGTATTCTCATAGTTTTGTTTCATTGGTGTTGGAATAATCAGGGTTACTGAATGAGATATAATTTTACTATATAGTTGTTATTAATTGAGGATCATGATTGGCGAGCGTAAGTTGATTCATTTACTCATTTTTGATTAGTTGGATTTGAATATTAATAAGCAATTTTGTTGAGCACTATGATTATCATAGGATTTGTTCATTTGTCAGTGTTGACTTTTTTTTTTTCTTGTATTTTTGCCTGCCTTTTGAGCCCCGCTATCTCATTGTTATTGTAATTTTTTCTGCTTTTGGGTTATAATTTTCCTGTATTCGTTTTTTGCTTGAGAACCTTGAGCGCTCGTATATAGTTGATGATATTCTCTTTGTTTTCTCGCAGCATGTAGTATTGGTGTTTGTATTGGGTTGCTTGCATATTTTTTTTTACGCTTTTGTATCCTACACACTTCTTGATTTTTCACTGCTTCATATAATTTTAACTAGAGAAATGAAATTTGCACATTTGAATACCAGATCTGTTATACCGAATTTAAGTGACCTATCGGCTTATCTTTTGACTCATGATTTCGATGTTCTAACTTTAACTGAAACTTGGCTTTCTTGTAGCATTGATAGTGATTTTCTACAGATACCAGGTTATTCCTTTGTGAGAAATGATAGAGAGGGAAGGGGAGGTGGAGTTGCTGCTTACATAAAACAAAATTTTAAATATCAAATTATTTCAATTGGACAGCAGGTAAGTAATAAAACTGAGTATTTGCTCATAGAGTTAATTGTTGGCCATCGCAAGATAATAGTCGCCACATTTTATCGTCCTCCTCGTTATAATTTGAATAATTTTATAAATGATGTTGACATCGTATTCCCTTGTATTACCCCTACTGCGGACGAAATTCTGTGTCTTGGTGATATGAATGTTGATTTTTTGGGACCGGAAACTCCTTTGTCGACATGCCTAGAGTCATATGGCTTGAAACAATTTTTGAAGGAACCAACAAGAATAACTCGAATTACAGCTAAGTTACTTGATCCCATATTTTTCACTAGAGAGGATTTAGTTGTACGTGTGGGCACCATAGATACATCTGAAATTTCTGATCACCGGTTGGTTTACGGTGAGTTGAATTTGAAGAGTGTAAAAATGAAACCTAAATTAGTAAAATACCGGGACTTTCGTAGTTTTGACCTTGAAGGTTTTCATACAGATCTAGAAGGTCTTCCATGGCATCGTTTAATAGCAGAGAGTGATATTGACAAGAAGGTTGAGATTTTCAATTGCTTGATTCTTGGAATTTTTGATAAGCACGCACCTCTCATTGAGAAAAGAGTTACTAAACCTCCTGCACCATGGCTGACATTTAATCTCAAATTATTAATGAGACAGAGGGACGTAGCACTTCAGAAATTCAAAAGAACTCGTTCATCAGGTGACTGGGAGAGTTACAAACAGATTCGTAATTACACAGTTTCTATGGTTAGAAATGAGAAGAGGAAATATTTGGAATCCATAAGCGTTCAGAACAATCCTGCAAGGTCCTGGAGAGCACTGCGTGATCTCAAAGTTTGTTCTTCGAAAAATGTTGTTAATTTACCAGCATCCCTCTCTGATCCGGATGCCATGGGAAATTATTTTTCGTCTGTTTCCAATGCTAGAAGTCTTAATTGTGATTCGAAGATTGAATTCTATAATGAGAACTCACACTTGACTAACACCTTTGCTTTTTCCCTTGCTACTGTTGAGCAGGTTGATGATATCTTGAATGAGATGAAAAGTCATGCTGTTGGGGTGGATGAAGTATCACTGCGGATGATTCAATTGTGTAGACCATTCATTGTTAAATATATTGTTCATATCATAAATAGTTGTATCGTATCTAACTATTTTCCTCATCTCTGGAAGGTTGCCCTCGGAAAGCCGATTCAGAAAGTTAAGAACCCCTCGTCTTTCTCTGATCTCAGAATTATTAGTATATTGCCATTCTTGTCGAAGATTCTAGAAAAAATACTTCATAATCAAATCATCAATTATCTGAGATCGAACAATTTACTGCCAGATAAACAGTGTGGATTCAGAAAAAACTATAGCACTGCGACGGCACTTGCGACTGTCACCAGTGATATCATTGAGGCTTATGATTCAGGATTGGCGAGTATTCTCATATTGCTTGACTATTCGAAGGCCTTCGATACCATTAATCATGAATTGTTGATTGCTAAAATGAAATATTATGGTTTTGACTTTTCTTCTCTGCAATTGATAAGATCCTACTTAAGTGATAGAATTCAGTATATATCCGTCGATAATGTGTTATCGTCTCCGATTGAGATTCTTGCTGGTGTACCTCAGGGTTCTGTACTTGGACCATTGCTATTTATTATTTATACAGCTGATATAATAACCTCTATAACACATTGTAAATTACTAGCGTATGCAGATGATTTACAGCTGTATTATCATTTTCCTAAAGAATCTTATGAAGAGGCATCTCGTACTATCAACAATGTCTTGCAACATGTTCATGAGTTGTCGATTGAACATAATTTGGTCATTAATCCTGAGAAGTCGAAGGTAATGTGTTTTGCCAGCAGAAACTCTGCTTCTTTCTTAAAATCTAATATGACCATCAAACTTAATAATGATAGCCTGGTATTCACTGATGTTGCTAGAGATTTGGGTTTGCTCCTGGATACTGATTTTCGCTTCTCCGAACATCTAAAAACACTGATTTCGAGGGCATATTCCAACCTGAGACTTATTTACCCCAACCGGCATATACTTGATGTGAGGACCAAGAAAACTCTTTGCGAATCTCTTGTCTTATCCCAATTTACATATTGTGATTTCATCTATGGGCCGTGTTTGACTAAGATTAATCAGGAAAGGATTCAGAAAGTGCAGAAAGCATGTTATAGGTTGGTACATGGTATAAGAAAGTATGATCCTGTCACTTATAAAATCAGGGAGGATGGGGTCCTCTTTATGGAGTCGAGGAGAAATTATCATTTGGGTTCTTTCATGCATAAACTTATTTTTGATGCTGACGCTCCACCATTCCTTAAGAAAAAATTCGTTCGTCATAGTAACATTCACTCGAGACTTACAAGATTTCAAGATAGATTCGTGCTACCAAGGCATAGAACAGCCTTATTTCAAAGAAGTTTCATTTTTCGATCCATCAAATTTTATAATTCTCTTCCAAGTGATTTCAAGTTGTTGAACATAAATAAGTTCAAGTTTAAAATTAAAGGGTATATACTGTGTGGGCAATAATGTTTGTGATCCCAATATTTATAAGATATATCTGTGCTACATGTTGTGAGATTCGGGTGCTCACCAGGTGTATTTCATTTGATTTACTCATGTGCTGACTTGGTGTTATTTTATAGATCCATTGTTTTATATTAGCTCATTGCTGGTCAGTGGGAGGTTGAGTTTGAATAGCATTATGCTAGACTTCGCCTTTGCTGACTTGGTCATGAGAGTATGTATTTTTTATAGGTTTCTAATAAAGACGTCATTTATTTATTTATTTATTTATTTATTTCTAGTGAAGAAAAGATAACGTTCGTAAGTGACGTTTTTCGTTGGAATAAAATAATCTTCGAATTTTTTCAGCATATCAGAACATTTACTTTTTTCTTCAGTTGAAGTCCATTGAAAATTATTATAAATTTTCAGGGCTCTGTCTCCAATTCTATTTAGTAAAATATAACCCTTACTTTCATCGGATTCATCCACTAGTTTGCTGGCGTTCATGTAGATTTCAAATTTTTGCTTGAAAAATTTCCAGTTTTCGGCCATGTTGCCTGTAAAATTTAGTTCACTTGGTGGAATGGAAGAGTATTCTTTAATGGCCAATGGAGTTGTTGGGTTCGACATTTTCTTGTAATTTCTGATGTATTCACTACACATATACTTAATTAGTTTACGACTGCGCCATGTTATGTTTTATTATTTGTTTGATTTAATTTAATTTATTCTGGATGAATGAAACACATATCTAGAGAGGTAGTAGAAGACTGATTTTATTATCACATCTTAATTGACACGCGTGGTACAGACACCACAGACTTGCGTACATATGCTATATAAAAGATGGTGTATTTACAACATTAACATAGAATACAAAACCATGACACTTTACAGTGTTCTTTTCGACCTAGTTATCGTAAATAGTTACGGATTCCTGTAAGCTACAGATCAATAAAAACGCCTAGAATTGCAATATTCCTGTAAGCTTATGAAAAGTTACAGATTGGTTTACAGATGAAAGCGGAATACCACCATTAGTTAATTCGGAAGAAATATTACCAGTGGTATGTGATTCGATCACCGAAATTGTAGATTCACACCCTTATGTAACTAACAACTCGACGCACCGGAAAGATTCATTCCGCCCGTTCGGAGTGTGAATAAATCAGTATGAAAGTAACAGCCCGCGTGTTCGGTGTACCGGATATTCGAAATCGAATTAATCGATTAATAAGTTCTTCTTGGTTATTAATAGTATATAAGTATTTTATTCTTATTCTATGGCAGTGTTTTTTTTTCAAGAAATTTTATGAATATTTTGAACGAAATATCGATTGAATTGTTTAGTGTTAACTCGGTCATTATAATGGTGTTTTCAAAGGTTCAAAGGTTTTTCGACAGAAGGTAGAAATCATCAAAATACGTAATTTCACCAAAAATTGTCCTTATATATATTCAAGATGGCTGATCTGCAACCCCTAGAAGTTAGACAAAATTCTATCTCAAGAAATGGACTGTGGAAGGTGACTACGTCATCGGAAAAGCGACACAAAACATAAACATATGGCTGGATAATGAATGGTTCAGTACAAGTTTATCTGATTAGTTGCATGCGGCCACTTGAAAGACTTGTATCGTGCAATTTGGGGTGAAAACACGTAGAAACAGTTTATTGTAGAAGTAGAAGTAGTTTTATTCAGTACAGAAATTATTGTATATACAATAAAAGTGACATCGTCAAATTCAATAATCAAATTTGGTAAGTTGAGCAAAAAGTGAACCACTCAGACAACGAATATGGTTCACTTACTATAACTAATTTATGCAGAGTCTTCTTAAAAATTTTTACATCATTTATCATTCTCAATTTATTAGGAAGACAATTGAACAAATTCATTCCAAGATAGAGTGGAGATTTTCCGGTTGTTGACAAAGAATGATGAGGATAAAAGAAAGTTTCTTTTCTTCTTGTTAAGTTAACATTTCTATAAATTTAAATTAGGATGAAGATATATGAAAATAAGAACTTTGTATATGAATAAACCTTATAGTGTTAGTAAGTTATTTTCTCTGAAATGTCCTCTACACGACGCCCTATACTTCAAACCCAATAGTGTTCTCAACATAGCCTTCTGTCTTAAAAACACTAATTTAGACAAAGAACTGCCCCCCCCCCCAAAATTATGCTTTAACTCATCAATGACTGAAAGTTCGCAAAATACACCATCTTCAAAGTATCAAAGTCCATTCTGTTCCTCAGGACACACACTGAATATATTACCGAGTTTAGTCTTTTCACGAGATTGTCTATGTGGAAGATCCATCTTAAGTTATTATCCAGATTAGCTCCCAAAAATTTCACAGATGTGGACAATCTCACACCATCTTCAATTTCCTGAGGTACACTCACAGCAGATCTATCAGTACTGAAGACCATACCTACACTCAGTCTTCTCGAGATTTAAGATGAGGCGATTCCTCTTACACCATCTATTTACGCTTTCGAGTATCTTCCGTGCAATCTCCAAGGTGAACCCAAAAGACGGAGATCTCAAGAGAAGATTGGTATCATCCGCAAACAGCACACACTCCAAAAAACCACCAAAAACATGATCACGCAGGGCTGATGGAAGATTATTTATGTAAATTAGAAAAAGCAGTGGTCCAAGAACACTACCCTGTGGCACACCAGCTTTGCTCATTTCCCCAGAGGATTGAAAGTGCTTATGTTCACAAAGTGCTATTATTGTTACCCTATTTTATCCCATTTTTACGACGATTGTTGGCGTATTCGAGTTAGGAGATTGTGATGCCCATTGTGAAAAAATTCGTGAATTATTCAGACGAATTTAATTGGTGAGATTTTGAACTAATATTCGATTTTTTTACACTTATGTCTTGAGTCTTTTTCTGTCAGTTGGTATCAAAATGGGCCATTTCATAAAATCGTGTAAGTTACTAAATTATGAGAAAAATTCGCAAATCCTAAGATTTTATTTTCATTTCGAAAACTAAACCATATGGTTGAGACAGACATCCAAGAGATAAGTTTTTTTCCATTCCTTTGCACTAATTCAGATAACAAATGATCTAGGTCGTATTAGGATCTATTTCAGCAATCATTTCCAATTTTTTTTCAACTTTTTCATTTTGAAAGTTTTGTTTGGGTGAAACGCTTTATTTTTTCCAGTTCTACCTACTGTTTATGCGTGGCTAAGCTCCTCGCCCTTATCGCTCTCCAACTCGAAAACGGTTGAGAGTATGTAAAATTGCTTCAGACAAAAATTGTATAGAATTTAAGTATCTACATTTTTCATTATGAATACAGAAATGATTGGATGTGCAGAAAGGGCGATATTTAAAAAAAATTCCTTGTTTTTTTTGCCTTTTCAAAGGACCGCTCTGACCTTGCGTCACCTCCGTATTGTCAGTCCTTTGAAAAGTAGCTTCCTTTGGGTTCAATTAATATATCCTTTAAAAATCTGACGCGCTCGTAAAAAAATTTTCCTTTTTAACCTTCTCAGACCACGCAAACTGTCAGATCAACATGAATTTATTATTAGAGACACGTAGGGCAGATACAGTAACTTACGGTGGTATTCTGCTTTCATCTGTAAGCCAATCTGTAACTTTTCATAAGCTTTCAGGAAAATTATGCATTTCTGGACCGTTTTAGTGATCTATAGCTTACAGGCTATAGATACATCCGTATCTATTCACGATAAGTAGTTCAAAACTCACACTGTAAAGAAGATAGTTACAGGAACATTTCCAGAATTGCATTATTTACGAATCTGTCAACCGGACACAGACAGATCCATCGTATGCTACAGATTTGTAGTGTTTGCAACAGCCGAGAATTCTCTACAAAATTCTCGCAAGAAAATGGCAGAGATTATTTTGTATGAAACTGAACAGAGAATTCTACTGAAAGTGCGTATGCAACGGTATATAATTCACGGCGCATGAATTTTCGAGTAAATTCTCTAGAGAATTCTCGGCTGTTGCAAACGGGCTTATCAGATAAAAAGCAGAATACAACCATTAATCTGACACGCTCGAGCATGTACACCTGACATTTCTTTTTCACATCTTTGAGAACCTGCAGACGCTTTCCCCACCGCTGAAAGTACATCATGGAATCTTTTTTCTTTCTACCATCTAATCTTCGAAATCCACTAGGTCTCCAAGACGCTTGAGTTAATCCCGATTTAACATCGTTTTACAGAATCATTTTACAGACAATTCGGAAAAAAAACTAAAATTTGGTCCAATTATTTTTCAGGATTGTAATACATATTTGAGACTCAAGTAACGAGGGCCCGACTGAGATGGAGCGGCCACATTCTGAGGATGCAAGACACAAGACTCCCCAAAATAGCTCTATATGGCGAATTCACTGAGGGAGCCCGGAAACCAGGAGGCCAGTACAAGCGGTCCTAAAATCAGTTAATGCCAATCATAACTGGAAACAACTAGCATTAGACAGGTCACAGTGGAGGTCTTTGGTACACAGTTATAATGGAGACTCGAGAAGGATACAGCGGCGGCCAGATCTGGTTGGTTGGTGACTATCCATGCCCGGAGTGTGGTAGGATATGTAGGTCACGGTTGGGACTCTACAGTCACAGGAGAGCACACAGTCGCAATTAGCCCTGAAAAATTATAAGTCTGTTCGCACCTTTTTTTTCTTTTTCCTTTCTTTTTCTTTTCTTTTCGTTTTTTTTTTTTCCCTTTTTTCGTCTTTTTGTAGATTCATTCCCGGCAACGGGATACAGCAATGAATGAATGACATATTTTTTTTAATTTTCTCATTTTTCACTCAAAACAATGTATAAAAATCATTTTCAAATATGATTTTATATTGCCTTTCGATTTCATTGATTTCCGAGTACTACTTTCCCTACTTTCCAATATTGACCGGAGTAAAATGAAATCTAATGAGAGGTTGTAATGAAGCCATACGGAATAAATAGAATAATAATATAATTGTTATATCTGATTTTGTTCCGGCTGTTATTTTGAAGTGTTATATCGATAAACGTGTAGTTATTCATGCAACACTATTCAGTGGCAATCAAATGGTAGGTATTCATAGATCTATGTACAAAGTATAACTTTTTTTCCTTATGTATTTATCGAATATAATTCATGTCCAATGGAGTGTGTGTTACATTTTTCGTTCTCGATGTGTTTTCATCGGAATTATATGTATATTATCGTCTGATACATATATTATATACAGGACGATGAAAATATTTTATTAATGACTGAGTATTATACTGATTTCTTCGATGTCTATTATGTGAAAAAAACTTATTTTGAAGATTGAAATCTGATGGAGGTGGATCTCGGGTATTTTTCATATACTCAGCAGTCATATATGTAAAAATATTTTAGAGTGCAAATAGTAAGGCATTCATAACTCAGATGCGTCCACGATGATATTGTGTTATTTTGCTTCTTTATTTAAAGTGGAATGGAGAAATATGTGACATAAATCATTGAAAATTAAATTTTGTTTATTATTCATCTCTAGAAAACACTATGAAAATATACTGAAATGAAACCAAAACTTGCTTCAGGAGAGATATGTTAAACTACGTACGGTGATTTAGCGAAAATGCTTTCCACTCATACAGGGTGTTCTCAAAGGTGAGGCTTTTTCTGACAAGATAAGTCATGATGATACCATAAGTCGTTGTTATAAAATATTCAGGCTGAGTATTTCGAAACCAATGTTACCCGAAAATCTGAGAAATTTCCGCTCCGGATCTGAATTATGTACGTATTGAGAATAATGATATCTGCTTGCCTACTCAGGTACTTTGCAGCATTGCTGCAGTGCCACAGAATGTGACTGCCGCGTGGTAGTTGCGTATGACTTTAATTTATGGTGAATCCAAACAGGGTGCCAGTGCGGCGTGTCGGTTATTCAGTCACCCTATTTCTCGAAGAAAAGACGCCTGCTTGTTGGTTAAGGTAAGCGCACATACACCACCAATATCCAACATCATCTATTCTATTTACTGACAAAGCCACTCTCACAAGAAATGGAGTTGACAATTTCCACCATACTCTCAGAAAACCCTCACGCCTTGCCTCGCGCTATCAAAAGAACAGATTTTCAGCAAAGATTTTCTTCGAATGTCTGAATCGGACTTCTGTGTGGAACGCTCATTGGGCCATTTTTTTACCACCACTTATGTCCGGTAGTCCGGTGAAAACTAACTTTATTTTCTCCAGAATAATTTCATAACTTTAGAAGATGTTCCCCTCAATATTCGGCAGAGGTTGTAACAACTGGTAGAAACGTTCGAAATTATTTTAATAATAAATTCCCAAATAGGTGGCTAGGACGTAGTGGACCCATTTCTTGCCCTGCACATGCCCCGGATCTTAACCCCTGTAATTTTTTCCTTTGGGGTCATTTGAAAACATTAGTGGACATCGACGGTGAGATGGATAGTGCGAATGAACTAAGACGTCGCATTGAAAATGCTTGTGAAATTATTCGTGGGCGAACTGACGTGATAGTTGCTACATGTAACCATTAATATTATAAACTGCTCCACATGAGTTAGTGATATTGACTTAAATTGCAAAAAAATATAGTTAAAATAAGATTTTTGTGATGAAAATTCATAATATGATTTCAAGTTGTAAATTAATTTTAGCCTGTAGGTCTGCAGCGTATACAGGGTGGTTAAGAAAAATCGAGTAAAATAATAACAAAATTTTATTCCCAGAGAATTCAAGCATTTCAAGACTATCAATACAATCCACGGGCATCAATAACAGCTTGACATTGTCCATACCCTTATTCTTCGAGAATCTGAAAATCGTCCATATCTGGATTCATCAGTGAAAAGGACACTATACGCCATTGATCGTTCCAATTGATATTTTGCCTTGCCCATTCCAGTCTTTGACGCTTTTATGGTCACGTGTAAATGGAACTCCTCTTAATAGACGTCTAGAACCAACATTCACCTCTCTCAAACGTCGTCTGATGGTTTCGATGGAAACTTGGACCCCATCTGTATTTTGAAGAGTATTCCGCAGCATTTTATACGTAGATGTAGGGTTTCTTTCCGCCGAAACGTTGATGAAACGATCCTGAGCAGATGTTGTTTTTCGTCGCCCACCATGCCTTGCTCTTTCCAACACGAAACCTGTCTCCCTGAACCTATTTGAAACCTATTTCAAAGTCGAGATATCACACTTTGGCTAACTTGGAGCCTTTCCGCTACAACAACCTGAGTTAGGCCACCCTGTAGCATTCTGATAGCACTATTGGCCTCAGCGTTTGTTAATTTACGAATAATCGAAGCCGTTGATAAACTGACTTCATTTCAAAGAACATTCATGAAGCATATGCAAAGAACCAAACTTCAGAAAAAAGGCGACCAGATTGACGAAATGTCTCGTACTGATTTTTGTTGGATCGATTCAAGTTGTTATTGAGTTTTAAATAATTTTACAGCGATTTTGTCGAAGATTACTTACTTTTAAAAACGATTGAATACGATGTGGAGCAGTATATTCATTACTCGATTCATTATAACGCCGGGCAAGACTTTGTGCCCACCAAAAGAATGGTGATCACTTCGAACAATTTCTCTGAACAACTCGGAGCAATTTCATCGGTGAGTTTGTGAACTACCTTATTTGTTTCCGTATGCCTTTTCCTTGAGGTAATTTTCCTAACCCTATTTCTAACCGCGGTTTCAGAATTATACTTTTCAGGAACAATCACCTAATAAATGTTGAAAAAGAATATAAGTACAATTTGCTATAAATTCTAGTGCAGAGAAAACTCACTATAGAAAGAAGGTCCAGCACTTTATTTATTTGGTGGAAAACGTTCTGACTGAATCCAGATGGCATCGTGATTCATCACAGGTGATTTATCCTAATAGAGAGATACCTCGATCCAGAGTTGTATTTAGATATTGATTCCCAAGTCTTTTGCATTTTTTGTATATTGAAAATGAAAAATAAGGAGGTTCTCGGCAAGGGGTGAGGGTACTAAGTATCTACAACCATTCTCAACTATATTTAGGAATGAATAACGAGTTAGTGGGTCAATAAAATGGAAATTTTCTAGTTTCGAGTAAAATTAGAATATTTCTATTTTTTTTTTCTCTTTCTTGTGCTCTTCGAGAATCATATACGAATTCACCCCCCACTACCCCCAACTTGTGTGTCCGAAAAATTATGCTAAGTCGGATAAAATTGAGATATTTGATTTTTTTTCAGTGAATACATTCTCTTTGAGGTGCTCTTCAAGATCTATATAGCCCCTGATTTTGTCGGGCACGAATTCACCCCCTCTACCCTCAACTTTTGTTTCCGAAAAATTATGCTAAGTCGGGTAAAATTGACATATTTTAATTTTTTTTCAGTGAATATATTCTTTTTAACTTTTTACTATGCTCTTCAAAACCTAAACATCCGCTGATTTTGTCGGGCACAGCATAATTTATAGGAAACACAAGTTGGGGTGTATAGTGGGTGGTGAATTCGTTCCCGGCCATATAAGGTACTAGATGATTCTCGAAGAGCACAAAATATATTCACTGAAAAAATAATTAAAATATCTCAATTTTAACCGACTTAGCATAATTTTTCGGAAACACAAGTTGGGAGTAGTGGGAGGTGAATTCATGCCCGACAAAATCGGGGGCTATATAGATCTAGAAGAGCATCTCTAAGAGAATGTATTCACTGAAAAAAGTCAAATATCTCAATTTTATCCGACTTGGCATAATTTTTCAGACACACAAGTTGGGGGTAGTGGGGGGGTGAATTCATGCCCCACAAAATCAGGTACTAAATGATTCTCGAAGAGCACAAGTAGGAGAATATATTCACTTAAAAAAAAAATATAAATATTTCAATTTCACTGGAAACTAGAGAATTTCCATTTTATTGACCCACTAACTCGTTATTCATTCCTGAACATAGTTGAGAATGGTTGTAGATACTTAGTGCCCTCACCCCTTTCCGAGAACGTCATTAAATTTCGTTTTCATTTCCACTTTTCGATGTCAATCCCGTACCAGTCTTGATTACGTCGATGGATTTGACAATACCATGTTGTTTTGTATTTCATTATGACAGCGTTTGCATTTTAACTTAGGAGTGTATTTCTTCGCTCTTCAATCCAAGAAAGTGGAAATCAGATAACAAGATCCAATAGTGATTTCATGGGACTCCCAGAATTTTGCGGGGCGTGTCAAAATATCACTTTCGGAACTTTACGTAAATATCTTTTTGTTGCTGCCATCCCAAAAAAGAAACTTGGGGTATTATCAATTCATTAACTTGAAAGTGACAGTTCACACAAGCAGTACCGAATGTTTCTATTTTCGGGACGATTTCCACTTTCAGTTCGATTTTACATATGCATTTCGATGGATTTGACAATACCATGTTCTTTTGCATTTTATTGTTATAGCGCTTGCAGCCGTCCAAATATCTCGCAGCTCGCAGGAACCTCTAACATAATCATAAAAATAAAACTGATTGGGCTGTAGGGCCCAAAATTTCTAAATTGAGCTGTCCAGATGGTAATATGATTTTATCACAAAAAAGTTGAAACTTTGTTGGGAGTCGAACTCGTGACTTTGTGGTATTACCCTCACATCTTGAATGTAAATTGAATCTAATCGAAGGAAATGGATTTTCGTCACCAAGCAACCGCAATTCACAGAATTTGAAAGTGCATTCGACTTATCGTAACTTTGGTGAAGAAAATTCATATCCTTGGATTATTTTCAATTTACATTCCACAGTTGAGGGTAATACCACTAAGTCGCGAGTTCGACTCAGATCAAGGTTTCACAAAAATTATTCGAAAATTGTGTTCATTCAAAAAATGGAATTCAATTTGAAAAAAAACCGCGAACAGTGAAGGTTTTCCTCCATTTTGAAAATTTTTTTTCGGAGTTCTTCATCTCTTCTGAATTAGCACCCAAAAATACTCCGATGTGACCAGAAACCGTTACTTTGAGGTTTATACATAACTGAGCACACTCATTAGAATATTGGACTAATACGACGTTTAACACCCTATATTCGCTTATGTGTCGAAAACGGGGTATATGTCATAAAGCAAAAATGATTCTCCCAGTGTCATTTACCCACTATATTTGACTGACGCCCATTTTCACTCATAATCATGAATAATTTACATTAATACAAAGTTTCACGTGTTTCTTCGTGTGAAGATCGATCACTAGTTCAAAAATGACGTCACCTCCCGGACTTTAATATTTATTCAGAACTTGAGGATGAATAGAGAATCTTGAATATGTTTTTTAAATTTTATTTCACAAAAATATATAGAAGCATCTACATGATTGTACTATAAATTATCAACAAAGTAAAATTGTTAAATATAATAGCAGCAAATATATGCCTTACAGTGTTGAATAACGGCAGAAGAAGGAACATCTTAACCTGACATTGAAAAAATCAGGATAGAAAGGAAAGAATGATTGCTGCTATTCTGAAAAATACATAAAATAAAACAATTTCTTTCGTGTACATCGAGGCAGCTCTGTGAACGCGCAGAAACAGATTTCGTGTAGGCCGAACCTGAAAAATAAAAATACATATAAGAATGAATAAATTCATTACCATTATATAAGGTTTGAAATGTCCAATAATATTTGGTATGGAGTAATAATCGTAGCTCGATAAGATGGTACCAGTTTAAGTAGGCTTATTATCCACTATTACAATACTGGATAATAAAGATGTATCATCTGAAATATTGCCTGCTTATTGTAAAAGTGCGATGTTAAATGCGGCTATTGACAATGTATGTTGAAATGAAAAAATATATGAGGTGAAACTGATTGTGAAAGATATATGCTTAAAAATTTGTAGGTGTTCATTTTCCTGAGGGGGTGTTTACCCCCATTATTCCCCCCTCCTTAGCGACGCAATTGTAGGCAAATTGGTATTTTTCCCTTTCGTAGAGGATGAATATTTTCAGTTGCCCCTGCTCGAATTTGAACCTTCCGTTGTGTTAGACAAATTATCAGAATTAATAATTCAGTGAAAAAGGAACTTACCTCTGTTGGATCGTCTTGACTAACTTCCGTTATGAAATCAGCAGTCATTTGAGTAATTTCCTCTTTGCAGTCTACTGGATCATTCCAATCTACCTCATTCGTTGATTCAGCAGATTCCTCTGTCTCAAAATATTCAGTCATGTCATTTTCTGTTTCGTAAGACGTATAAATACCCATATCTGTATCAGAATTTTCTTGAGATTTGGCTTCTTCATCAAACTTCCCAACATCTTCATCAACATGTTGTTCCTCATTTGAATCAATCCCAGATTCACTTGTTGGTGTGGAGATTGATGTGACTCTATTGCTTGTGGTGATATATCCTGAGGATCCAGTCGATGTGACTGTTTCGCTGCTAATGAAATGGAACCCTGGATGAGGGCCCGAGCAGGAATAAATTCCAGATTTCACCAGTTTGAATTTTGTTTTCGCAATCTTCTTGTTTGGAACGTCCACAAAGCCATGTTTTTCTGCGAACTTCCTAGAATGTTCCTCCCAGAAACTTATTTTATTTTTTACATTGCCTTCCCTGAATGCATCATACTCCATGTATTTATTTCTTGCATTACTATCATTATATGGTTTCTTCTTTTCATTCCCGATAAATGTAGATGAAGCCAAAGGCCTTTCGTATGAGTCAAATGTTTGGTGAAGTCTGCTGTTATCCATTGTTTCAGTGGTCGTCTTACTCTTCACAATGTATTTAATGAACTTTTCTGAAAAAATGTTGAAACCTCAGATATAGTTAAAAATGATAGAGGAGAAAATTTTAAACATAACTTCTCGGTTATGAGGAAGAAATGCAGAATTTGTGACAGAAATTCAAGGGAACGTTTAATTACAATTAACGTTTCTGCAACTTTGTGTTAAGAAAATAAACATTGTAAATAACTAATAATCCCTCATTAGTCACCTATTTCAATTATATATCGAATGAATGGTTAATTAATTTTAATTATCAATGCAACCGTATTAGGTTGCTTTGTGGAAAACTGGCTGCCAAGCCAAGCCAAGCGCTGGTGCGAACTATTGTGCTAACTTCGGAGATACAGGGTTATGAATTTTGATGAAAAAGTGTGCTTTAGTTTTTGCTTCATTCAGGAAATTTGGTACACGTCTTCAATGCATCCAGACCAGATATAGGTGCAAAACAAACAATGTTATTTCCTTGCAGTGAAAAAAATTAGGTATATGCTTTAACTTCAGAAAATTAAAATATTGGCTTTCTTATTCGCATCTGAGCTAATTTGATCTTTTGATCTTATTTCGATCGAAGCATGATTTCGCTTGAAAGATTTACTTCATAAATAGTCCTAAATGACTGCTCTGTTGAAAAAGTTTTTTTGCAAGCTATTGTGTAGGTTCATTCACGAATGTTGATCAAGTCAGAAAAATAGTAGATAATTGATTTTAGATAAAAAGAAAGAAATATTTTAATTTATCAATTAATCAACACACTGAAATTCTGAATATTTGTAGGCAAAATGTTAAACGAAAGAATTTCTAGCAGTTTCGACATATCGTATGATATTCCCAAAATATGACCCAAGTTCGAGAATCTGTCAGCTTAGAGTTTTTCATGAATCACAATTTAGGTGTTCAGACAAAATGCATCTCATAAATGGTCGAAAGAGGAAGTTATGCTACAGTTTTTTTTCGTTCATTTCTCGTGATTTGAAAATTTCGCATTAATGCAACAATATAAAATAACTCTAGCGCTGAAAATTGCTAGTCCTAGCTCATGTATTTTGACGAGCTGAGTTCAAAGAAAGTGGTGTCATTTTCTTCAAACCATTGATTTCAAAATATCAATTTTCAGTCCCTTTTGTTTTGGAATTCAATGGTTCCCAGAAGTTGAAATTTCTGATTCAGTTCGTGAAAATAATTATAATAGAAGCGAAATATGTAAAAAATCGATTTCATTTGATGTATAGGTGGACAATGAAATACTATTCGACAGAGGCAATTTTTGAAACAATGAAATTCAGGGACAAGTTTTTAGGAAAATGCATACTCCTCTCGAAATATCATAAAATATAGATATTCCAAAAAATTGGAACTTCGAAGAACCTACATGAAACCCGAATCGGAAAAAATTTAACTGCAATAAATTTGACTCAGATACACAAAAATTTTGTGATATTCGATAGATAAATCAATAACTTGAAAATAGTTTACTCACCTTGATGGACTCAGTCAAATCACAGAATTGAAGTTGCACTTAAACACTCCTAAAGCTCTGAAATCTTATAGATACTGAAATGTTTTCAGAAGAAAAGTGGTTTAAATAATTTTTACCCCCTCTTCCGAAAATATCTTCTTGACCAATGGATCGGCAATTTCTTGGAATATGATAATGACTCCGGAGAACTATCTACCCCAATTATCGGGGTTGTAGGAAGGTTCAATACTTTAACAATAAGAAGCTTAAATATCCATAAATTAAGAAAGATGTGCATTGCTCACAGGTAGGTACTTTCTACATTCTACAGAATGGCAAAACAAAAACTTGACTATGAATGTTTGTCGAATACTAATAACCAACAGTTCTCTGATCAATTGATTTGCGGCACCATGCAATTACTTTTTGGAGATATGACAAATTTTATATTGAAATAAAAAATCAACTTGCAATATAAATTTCATCAGATATTGTAAGGTGTAGCTAATCAGCCTCATTATGCGCGGAATCTGTTATGTTCTTCCATTTGTGCAACAGTGAAAAGCCTCATAATTTTATTGTGGAAAAGTAGTTATACTCCATTCACTTTTATTTTAGCACTCGGTTGGTCATGGAAATTTGAAACATTCCACTCTGTATACAGAGTGAATGTTTCAAATTTCCATTAGGTACATTACATTTTCGTTCTATTTATACAGGCTGGTCCAGATCGTAACCAAGAAATTTTAACCACGTATTCTACATCAAAAATAAGCCCCAGTTTGTCATATAAACATATGTCTAGAAATGTTTCCTCTCCGAGATACGGGGTGTTGAAATTATAGAAAAAAAATGTTTTTTATTGTTAACTTTCACACTGCTTGAAATATTTTATGAAATTTGAGACATGGGTTTTGAGCGTCAAGGAGCACTTTTTGCATAATATCATTTATTTTCTATTCTTCCAGTGGCGTCCGTACTGCAGCGAGACTGAATATTTTCAGATGAAAAAATGATACGGCACCGGTTTTTCCGACAATAAAAATTACTATTTAAATCCTTATTCAATTTGGAGCAAATTCGGTCTCTTGACTATTTGCTGTACGAGGCACCGTTTCCGGTTAAAATAATAAAACACATTCTCATGCATGAAGAAATCGCCAAAATTTGATATAGCAAAAATATTCTTATTATTATTATGTACCTACCATATAAAATTTTGGAGATTTCTTCATGCATGAGAATGTGTTTTATTATTTTAACCGGAAACGGTGCCTCGTACAGCAAAAACTCAGGAGACCGAATTTGCTCCAAATTAAATAAGGATTCAAATAGTAATTTTAATTGTCGGAAAAACCAGTGGCGTATCATTTTTTCATCTGAAAATATAGCACTTCCTGAAACCCTGTGTTCTCTCCTTTTCGATCACTTTCGGCATTTTTGTAATAGATATTAATTGTGGCAACTGCGTTATGACATCAACGACATTTAATGAATGCCAACCTCACTTGAGAAAATTCATGGCAAACCGAGTGCTTAAATGAAAGTGTATGGAGTATAGTTAATGCGTGCTTGTCAAAAATTTAGAATAAAGGAATTTTTCATTTATTTTATTTCACTCCCAATCTATGGAACAAAATCAATTAAAAAAATTGAAATAACCGATTTGCTCCTGCATAAATTTCTTCACTAACTTGTCAATAGCAAATCAAGTAAAAAAAATTGTTGCCTGACAATGAACTGAAAAAAAGAACTTTGAAATTATGTATAATTATATTGAATAGTAACGTTTCGTAGTCTACATATCATAATAATCCCAGATTGTATTTCAATCGATATATATGGCATATTATGGAAAAACGATTATCGGATTGTAGGTACATTTAATATTAAGTACCTATTTCATTCTACAACTCAACATAAAATTCTAGGTTGATAATTTTCTAATTGATTTTTATACAGTTTCTGAATCAAACGTCACACCACGATAGAGTAGACCACATCACATACTATCGAATGACATCAAAATTAGTTCAGCGAAAATGTACGGTTTACAAAATGATTAGAATTTTATGAAAATACCAAAAATTGTAGATTTTTGAACTATTTTTTTCAATCACATGCAAGGACAATTTCTGATTATTTCATTCGATATAAAAATGCTAACAACACTAGAAGAATGTACCCATACCTCTACCCAAGGCATACCTTAGCTCTGACACAAAATAGCGTCAGATATATGTGTATGAAACTCCATAATGCACTACCTAGAGAGTTTAGCCATATCAACGAGAGAACCCGTTTCAAGAAAGAAATACTTCAGTTTCTGATCATATGCGAACCATATAATATGAATGAATTTTATACGACTACTCTAAAAATTATAATAATCCTCAAAGTAAGACCTAATATTCATGATATTTCTTTGACATTTTTTCCAATTCACATTTTACTATGAATAATATGTGATATATCTATCTATCTATCTTTATTCTTGATATGCACCTGTCTTTTGTTCAGATGTTGGTGCAACCTATCATTACAAATGATTCAAAATCAGTATAAAGTATCATAGATAGTTTTTACTGTTCAATGATGACGTTGATATTCAAGTCGAAAATGTGTGATATATCCAATAATGAAATAGTAAAATACCGATTACTGCCTCTTTCGTATAATGGAAATTATGATTTTTATAATATTTTCAGAGCCTAAATAACTCAAGCAGATAACACATATTTATTTGAACTTTATGATTTTCTATCTTCATATGTTTCAAATGAGAAATTGTTGTCTGAATTTTGTTTCGATTGTATCTTCAAAATTCAACTTCAAGGAATTTGCGATACTTTAGATCTTCTAGATGTTCTTACAAGTTCATTGACATTGACCCTGTGAAAAATGCTTCGAATCCATCGGTTAAAATCAATATAAAATATATAATAACTTTCATCTACTTGATGGTACATTAAACACGCAATTATTTCAATTAAATGTAAGAACCCCCTCCTCAACCTAACTCCATTTCACCACTTCACCACCCCACCTAACAGCTACCAATCCAGACCACGCCTTCCCTGTCACAACTGCCAAATTGATATTGACAGTCCACTTCGGAAGTGTCACTTCAGGTGTGAATACGCCTATTATAAGGTGACGTCCGTCATTGTGACGGACAGTCCGTCAATCGTTCAAGAAGTCCGTCAGAATCTTGAATTCAATTCAGTATTTTTCTCAAGAATATTCGAGATGGATAATAAAAAAAGAAAGTGCAAATTTACGGAAGATCTTACAAAAGAATTTCCATTCCTTAAAAAAACAAAAGTTGATTCTGAAGTCCAATGTAAGTGTTTTTGTCAATTGGCACTGCATTTGGAGAAAGAAGAGATATTGTACGGCATGTTCCAAGTTACAAACATGAAAAAAAATGGTTAATGCAGCAGCGTTTTTCCCCCTGATCAAATATTTCAGACATTCAAATTTTGAGAATGAAGAAGCTTCTCTAGCAATTCCCGAAGCCCTAATCTAATTCCACAGTGTAATGCACAACCATTGTATTAATATTATTATATTCTCGTTTTTGTGTTGTTATAAACTTATATTATATTATTTTTCTGTTTACAATAAATTATTATTTTTTAAAACCATACGCGTATACACCATAGCATATGCAGGGCGAGTCTTTGACTCGTACAAATATTTTACATTAGATTCTTGAGGTCAAAAGAAAAACTTTTTTCCCTTACCACTTTTTCCGAATCGGCTCGTTTAAAAGAAACAGGTTGTTGTAAAACATAAAAAATGTTATTTTTATAGTTCTCTCAAACGGTTTTAGCGAACGAAATGAATTTCGAAATATAGTTTTCGAGTAATTTGACGGTCAAAAATGAAACATATGAATGAAATTCGAAAAATTTGGTACTTTTACCAAATGGAACTCTTTTTAAAAGATCCACAGAATGATGTGTAGTATCACAGACAAGTTATTCTGAAGGTGATTTTGTTTTACCAGGAGGGCACTGCTCATTATGAATTCTAAAATGGCTATATCTTTTTATCAGGGCTGAATCGTAAAAAAAGGCACAAAAAAAAAAGTGTTTCCTTTTACCTCAAGAGTCTACTGTTAAAATATTTTTACGATTCAAAGACTCGCACTGCATATATGTATAAATATATACACATTCACCAGGTCCGTCCATCATTGAACTGGTGATAATCTGGTCAGCTTAGCCTATTATATTAATATAATTCCAATGTAATTATGTTATTTTTTATTATTTTTCAACAATGTGAGTAGTATCTGACTGGCTCAGTGAGATAGTGAGGAAAATCTTTCCATGGTTAAGAATTCACAAAAAATTAAAAATGACGTAAACCTACAATGGGCACGATTTTTAGGTTGCCAAATAGGATTTACTTCTCCGATTGTTCGCGATTTTATAATATAAAAAGTTCTGTTAACAATTTCCACAAATATTAATTTTGTTGCTTTTACTTTCTGGATGATAATATACAATATATTCACAGAAAAAAAAATTGTATCATTTTAATAAAACGCTGGTGGAAATCGAATGAATGAGAGTACACAAAGAAATGATCGCTAAACTATTGAACATTCACGATTTTTACGAAACATGAATACCCCAAAAGTTTATAAATGGCCGAATGCACAGTTTCATCAAAGAAGGATTGAAGAATAAAAACTTAAACCATTTTTTCATAGAAATTCTATGCTTGAACGTGGCTTAAGTATTTTATCGCAGTTGAATGAAACGAACATTCGGGCTAACGTAATTTTGATTTCTTCAAATTCACATCGCTATGAGCCCTCTGATTCCAGAACAATAATGACCAAAACGGTCTGGTTTTAATGGGTTTTCACTATTTTTATGCTTTTTCAGATCACCTTCTTGGCCTACTTAGTTATAAGAAGAAATATGGGACAAATGCAACACAAAAATCCTAATAAATCGAAAAAAGCTGAATTAATAACTCAAGTATGGCGAACAACTTGGTTAGCGGAATTTCAAACATTCAAATTTAGCAGGGCTCATTTTGTCCCTTGAAGCTCGGGGACGACATAAAACCTTTGAAAAGATGTCGTTCAAAACATGCGGTATTGAACAAACTCAACAGAATCACAAACGTTTAGTAATTTGAGAGTTTCTGAAAATTTTGTTTGAACAGTAAGCTTAAGAACATTGAAAACAGTCAGGATAAGAACGCTTGTCAAAATGTTTAAAAAATCTTTTCACATTTCGAATAAAATGATTCTGTTAAAATATCATATTTTTTTCGTGAAAGTACATAAATAACATTCGTGAGATGTCTGGATTGAATTTTCTTTAAAGGGTTCTCTCCATCTTCAAAGCTGGTGTAGCTTCCGATTTATTCAGGTTCGTTTGAAATCTGCATATTTATCTTCAGATTCTTCGTCATCATACAGATATGATTTTCACTATTTTCAGTATGAAATGGATGACGTATTTTATTCACGTCTTTAAGTTCTCCACTTCTTTACTTATATTCTCGTAGAGTCGTTCTGTTATGTTTCAGCATTGAAACAAATTTGGACTCGTGACAAGTAGAGCATAAATTCCTACATTTTATGCCATGCTTGCATCATGATTCATTGAACTTTCTCGAACAAAATGTGAAGTTATTTCAAATTTAAAGATGGTGATGACTAGCGAGTAGCATGTACATAAGGTACAGCACAAAATAAAGACTACACGTTAGCTGATGTAATGTCCAATTTAGATGATATGGACAAGAAATACAATGCACTTTTCATAAAGTACAACGAGCAAATCGAAATTATTAACCCTCAACTGCTATCGTCATTTCATATAACGATTCTTATATGGTGGGGTAAATTCTGACCCCAAAACTTTTAACTATGTCTACCCATGAAAATTGTCTATATTTGATAGTTTTTTGTTTATTGAGTGAAGTTCAAAGTCTGCTGAAGTGAAATAAACATTTATTCGTCAAATAATTTGAACATTTCGCAAAAAAAAACAACGGTTATTCAAATAATAATAAAAAAATTGCTGCAATGTAAGGCTTCATTTACAGCTATCCTCTACAACATTATTGATTTCTTTGGTGAAAACTATTGCTGGTGTTCAGCTTATGAGGAGTAAGATTAGTACTGAAAAGTAAAAAAATTGCATTATATTGCATTAAAAAAAAACTGCCGCCTACCTTTTGGGGATCAAAATTTCGGATGCTCTAAAATACCATGTCACTCTTGTTACGTATTGCACTCAATGCAATACGTTTTTTGTGTTGAGTGTTCTTTACAGACACTTCTTTGGCAGGTGCAGCATACACTTGTGCATTTTCTATCGAGTTTTCGGGGACAAATGTAGCATCTCTGACGTTTCCGCGACTGATTTGGACGTTTTGACTGATGACTTTCCTCATCTTTTCCTAAGCAATAATTGATGATGAATCGCAGATCTCTCGATAAGTTTGGAAGTGTGCTCCTATATTTGAGGTGCTCTTCAATCAATTCTTTTCCAAGATGTTTTATGAAATCAGCACGAGCTACTTTTTCGTGTGGATTGGCTCCTTTGTGTAAAATGTGACTATTGACTGTAGCAATATCCATCATGGCAAACCATATAGCTAACGGCCAACGACGGCATCGTCTTTCTGTCCTATAAAGTGCACATTTTTGGTCGAGAGCATCGACACCTCCCTTGGTTGCATTGTAGAATAGAATCATTTCGGGTTTTCCAGATTCATCATCTAGGCTGCTGTCATGGTTTTGGACCACTTGAAATTATTTTTTCCATAAAAGTAATTTGTATTTCGACTATGTGTCTCAATATTGTCTTCGGATTCTGTCTCAGAAATATTCGAATCAGTATCATGAATGCTATGTTGACTTTCTGCGTCGCTCATACTGTCATCCTCATGAAAAATTTCTTCATCACTATGAAAATCCGTATCCAATTCGCTCAAATAAGACATGACCTGCTCAGCTTTCATTAGTTTTCCTTCTACCACTATACTATCTGAATTTGCCATCTTCAATTATGAAGAAGTAATTTTTCAATAAATCAAGAAGCGCGAAATTTTTCGCTTGAGTACTGTGGTGGGGTACAAACTGACCCCAAGACAATCAGATCGCGAAAACTAGTGCAGTCGAGAATAAGATGCATTCACTATCTGCACAGGCACAGTGAGTACTGAGAATACCTAGAGGCGGAAGAATCTACAGCGATGCGTTCATACGATTATACACGATTAATGACGAGTGGGGTCAAATTTGACCCCAACGATAGCAGTTGAGGGTTAAATCTCTTCAGTCAGAAGTAGCTGAAATAGAGAAGATACTCAATGAACGAGAACAAAAAGATTTAGAGAATAAATCTCATAGTTCACGGCGTACCCAAGGAGAATATTAAAAATGTTCAAGATATCGTCGAGAACCTGATAACAAAACTAGAAGTGGAAATTCAGGGAAAAGTTCTGAGCGCTTAGAGAGTTGGAAAAATTACGGGAAAAGTGGTACCGATCAGAATTAGTATGGAAAACAAGTCAGATATAAGATAAATATGATTAAAAGCTGTAATGAAACTAAACTTACGGCTACTGTGGAAAAACATACTTCAAAAAAATACAAACGTTACAAATTAAATTCATTAAAATGTTATTTAATTATTATATAATAGATTAACAAATACTACACAACTTTACGCTGATTTGCACATATCGAATTTAAAGGAGTATTAGAATTAGAACAATGTGAACTAATTTTTAAAATCACAAATAAAATGCAAAACTGCAATACAGAGTATAAATTTACGAAAGATGTTCAAAGTTATGAAACAAGAACACATCAAAACTTATATCAGACAAAAGTGAAAAGCCAAAAAGGGTTGAATAACCCAATAGCACAAGCTTCGAAAGTATATAACCAATTACCTACTTCCATAAAATCTGTGAGTTCAATTAGTAAATTTTCTGATCAAAACAGAGAATACTTAGAGTTGATGGAATGTAAATTGTCCGCTTGTTCAATAGAATGTTAAGTTCGCTTCTTTGAAATTTTGTCTTGATGTGGAACTGCGATTCCATCAAACATCAAGTGTGTATGTATACGCAATAAGATTTAATTTGCTAACAAAGGCACTGTTTAATTTAAATGGAATTTTGTATTTACTGTCCTCGATACCAGTTTAGGGTACTGTTTAGGGGATTGTGAATGTAAATTTTTTTGTGCTTGTATATGTCATTCAATAAATCATTTCAGAAAAAAATCCCTTAAAACCAGCACCTATCTCTGTTCCGAAACTCCCACCGAGTTATCTTCATTAATATGAATTCACTTATAATTTATACTAAATTTTCCGACCAAATACACCACATGCAGCTAAGAATTTGTTTTCTCTCATTCTGTTAGGCCCTGGTCTATTTTCAAACCCCTTCAGTATTAATTTTTTCAGAAACAAAAAGGTCTAGATGAAGGGTGCCATCTTGAATTGTAGCATTGAGTGCTTTCAATTATTTTTTGCAATGATATATGTGACCAAAATGGATCACCCAACAATACATCACCCTCAATATTTGAAAATCAATAAAAACATTTTAAACCTGGAAGAAGAAAAGTAAGCGGTACCTGAGACGCTAATCAAACGACCAGAGAATTGTCTTTATTATTATTCGCTAAACTTTCAACAGGTCGAGTTTTTGTTTGGCCATTCTGTACACAGTCATTACATGTATAGTCAATTCGAATCTTTCTTAGTTTATGGGTATTTTATCTATCTATTAAACCATCCTGAAACCCCGGTAATTGAGGTAGATATAGTTCTGCGAAGTCACATTCAAAGAAGGTACCCATCCATTGAACAAGAAGAAGAAGAAAAAAGGGGTGGTTATTACTTATTTAAACTGTTTTTCTTGTGGAAGCGCTTCAGTATCTAGAAGATTTCGAAGCTGTAGGAGTGTAAGTGCAATTTCAACTTAGTGATTTGACCAAGTCGATCGAGGTGAGTAAATTATTTTTCAAGTTATTGCTATAAATCAATATTAGCAAATGTTTGTGTATTCAAGTCCAATTTGTAGCAATTCGAAGTTTTTTTCTATTTTGGGTTTCAAGTCATAAGATTCTTCGAACTCACAATTTTTTTATTATTTATTTTACGATGTTTGAGAGGAGCATGCATTTTTCTAGAAACTTCTGTCCCAACTTCATTTTTATGAATAGCATCTGTCAAATTTTATTTTGTGCCGCCTTTACTTTAGTGGAAGCCGATTTTTTCATATTATTGTGTTTTTATTGTACCTATATATGTATTAATATACTTCATTCAAATTTATTTTAGCAGTCGGTTGGCCATGAAATAATTTTCTCAAGTTTTTGTAACTAGAACGAAGTAAGGTTGGCACTCATGAAATGTCGTTAACGTCATAACGCCGTTGCTACAACTTATATCAATTTTTATTACGAAAATGCCGAAAGTGACTGAAAAAAGAGACAGGGTTTCAGAAAGTGCTATTTGGAATTCAGGTCCGCTCATTCAAATAGTTATACCCTGATATTCTAAAATCCACAATACGTCAGACGGTAGCGAACATATTCAATGTAAGAATTTATATAATGTTTCATCTGAATCTAAACCACATACATTTCAGCTGAATATTTCCACAATCAGAATGATTGTGAATGAGGAGGATGACAAAGAATTTCCTTCCATTGGGAGACCCAAAAAAGTGGTGGCATTCGAGAATTTTATGTTTGAGTGAATTTTCGTTTTCTACAGGATTTTCGATGAATGTCATCGTAGAATAAGTTCCCCAAAATGAATTTTTCTATTTTTCATTTGACTTGTCCTATACAATGTAAATATCTTAAGGTACCAATAAATATCTAATTAATGTATTATCATTACATCAAAGTATTAAGATGAATAGCCACGAATACGCGCAAGTTGCCCTGTTACTTGTTTATTCATGTGAAATTTTTGTTCAAAGGTGGAGTTCTTAACTTGAAACTTCCTTCAATTCCTTTTACTTATATTGATGCAAGCAAGATAATTTTTGTTGAAGAATTTAACATTCTTGTAATTATCTCTTAATTCCTTCGGGAGATACCCATTCCCAACCACTGCATCATATGCATTTCATCATCGTGTTAATATTTTTGAAATCTACAAATGATGTAAGCCAAAGAAGATAACGAACATTAACTCTCCTCAAGCTAGTGCATATTATGATATTATACTGATCTTTCGTATTTTACATGCGAATACCTGGATTTGGAATGCCTTCAATCAGTTTGTATAAACTTCAATTATGTTCGTCACATATTTTCCGAACAGATTCGACATTGTGATAAAATACGTAATAACAGAAACTTTTACGTAGAACGGGCAACATAGCGTTGATTTAAAACCCAAAAATGTTTTGACAAGCTTCATAACCCCACATTTTCATACTATACAGAGTGAAATGTGTCAAATTTCCATGGCCAACCGACTGCTAAAATAAAAGTGAATGAAGTATACATATATGTATTTTGACGAGCGAGTAACTGAAAATTAAAATTTCATTCAAAGTGACTCTATTTCAAAATAGCAAAAATTTAAACCACTTTTATTGAACTCGGTTCTTTAAAATACTAAAGCACTAATAGCACGTAACTTAGCCCTAACAGATAGTCTCAATAACTCTCGCTTTCACACTGAATATGTTAACATTGAGTATTAACATTGAGCATTAACATTGAGTATTAACTTTAATACTCAATGATTTCAATCAAATCTAACGCAGGCAGCAATGGTTCATCGTTGCATTCCGAATGAAATAGCCCCCTTTCAAAAACTGGGTGTGACAGTGGGTTCTGGGGGTCAAAAGAAGCACTTTTCTCCTTCACATTTTTGTACGATTCGGCCTAGATAAAAAGATATCGCCATTTAATGTTTTCATAATGAGCTGTGCCACTCCTGAGAAAAAAATCACTTTTAGAATAAAAGTACCCAATTTTGGAAACCAGCGCATTATACGAGAAAATAATGAAAATATGAAGAATACGAAACGTTCAAATATTCATTAGATAGCGTCCAACTTAGTTTCAAGAGTTAGGTTCTTTGAATTTTTGGTATTTTTATGGTACGTAATGGATATAATGAGAAAACTGAAAGACGCGGGTGATATTTTGTGTTCCGAAATTCATTTCATTATGACCACCGTTTGGGAGATAACATTTTTCATGGTTTTCCAACATACTGCATCTTTTAAACCGATCCGATGCAGAAAAATAATAATGGTGTTTTTTTTTGACCTTTAGAATCTCCTTTCAAAATATTCGTCAAAGGCTCACCTTGTATAAATCCAATGAGTAACTAATGAGCATAGATATAGTGAATGGACTGAGTATTCTTTATTCAGCTGTATAGAGTAAATATGGCGAAAAAATGGGAAAGAATTTTCATTGGATCACACTCACGTCTAAGTCGACAGAAGAGAGACAAATATTGGCCGCTTTATAGCTTTTTCTTATGCGACAGAGTAGACACTTTCACACGGTTAATGCTCAGTACATTTTCCATGTCTATGTCCCAGTACCAGAAACGTCAATTATAATTTACTGTTACATTAAATTCTGAACCTCTATCCTCCATAACGGCTTTTGAAGATCTTTCCTGCAACTGAGGTTGAAGCTCATTTCAAGCATGGCAGCTTTTATACCATCGGGTTTTATCCGTACGATTTAATTCTTCTTTTTCGATATTACCAGTATTGACATCAAAGATATTTCTTAAATGTGAAGTTACTGATGATTGGGTCGATAAGAGACGTTTAAATATTTTGATTCGCTAAATATTTGCAATGACCTCGGAATTCGACAGCGACATATGCACGGATAAAACCTGATGAATAATTTTTCATCCGGTTGTTTTCCGGTAAAAACCCGTGTATTGAAAGGAGCCTGAGACTTCTTTCTCGAGGTCATTGCAATTGGCGAACTCGAATATCTAAACGCCGCCTATCGGCCAAATCATTAACCTCGGGTTTAAGTAATATCGGAAAGGAAAAAGAACTAGACCGTACGGATAAAACCCAATGTTATGTCTCTTTGGTTATGTAAGCTGCCTTGACCATCCATATCCCAACGAGGATTTATGTGCCGGACGGCTATAAGCGCCGCCGAAAGCATCATCCGGTTGTTTTCCGGTGAGAAAGTGAACCGGAATACGTGTGACAGATCCCATGTAATCAATGTAACTAGAAACATCGGGTAAAACTCCGATGGTGTGAAAAGAGTCTAACTTGGCAACTGCATAGTAGGGTTGATGAAAAAAAGACACATTTATTTTTTCAATTCCTTGAGGAACAGTCCCTCACCTGATGCTCGATTTTGATGAATATCATATCACAGAAGTTCATCGAAAAAATTTCATTAAAAATTTCGTAATTCAACATCTACGGTACGGGATCAAGAATGCACCCTCTTTGCGATGTATCAATATACTTTTTTTATTATTTAACTGTAGCATATAGTCGTTTCAGTACAACGGCAATGATGCCATCATTGAACAACCTATAAGGGTACAATATTTTTTATACCAGATGTCGAAATATAGGGAATAATGAATTGAATGCATGAGTTGACAGAATGCCATGGTTCTTTTCCGAAAAGAATCATGGACGCCAAAGATTCAGGATTATCTATCAATCTACATTATTCTTATTATCGAAGAGTTGTTGAAATTTGCTCCTGTCTCATTTCTTATTCTAACTATCTCTAAGTTTTTAAAAAAATTCCAGATTATTTCATTAAATTCGTTGTGAAGAAAAAGAAGACAGCTATAACAATGAATATCAGCAGACAACAAACCTTCGACTCTCACGGTAAGCCTTTGGCTTCATCCACATTCATCGCGAATGAAAAGGAGGAACCATATGATAAAAGGAATCCAAGAAATAAACACATGGAGTATGATGCATTCAGGGAAGGCAATGTAAAAGATAAAATAAGTTTCTGGGAGGAACATTCTAGGAAATTCGCAGAAAAACATGGTTTTGTGGATATTCCAAAGAAGAAGATTGTGAAAACAAAATTCAAACTGGTGAAATCGGGAATTTATTCCTGCTCAGGCCCTCATCCAGGGTTTCATTTTATAAGCAGCGAAACTATAACATCGACTGGATACTCAGACTTTATCAGCACAAGCAATCGAATCACATCAATGTCCACACCAACCAGTGAATCTGGGATCGAATCAAATGAAGAACAACATGTTGATGAAGATGTTGGGAAATTTGAAAAGGCCATATCTCAAACAAAATCTTTTAGAGATATAGGCGTTAATACGTCCTACCAAAAACAACAAATTGTGAATAATTATGAAGAGACCGAGGAATCTAGAGAATCGACGAATGAGGTGTTGGATTGGAATAAATTAGTTGCCTTCAAAGAAGAAATTTTCCAAATGAATGCTGATTTTATGGCAGAAGTCAGTCGAGAAGAGCTAAGAGAGGTAAGTTCCATTTTTATTGAATTATTAATTCTGATAGTCTCTGTAACGCAATGGAAGGTTCAAAATTGTGTGGACGATTTTCCAGGGGCAATTGAAATTATTCATTATCTTCGAAGCAGTTCTAGAACATAGCAATTATTCTAACACTTTTTCTCGCGTAGAGTTAGCCGTAAATGAATTTGGAATTGATCTATCGTCTTCGAGAAACCGTCAGCAAAATTCATGTTTTAGAAAAGGATATGCATTGATATTTCTAATTCAATACTTTGACTACCCCAAATATAAACGAAGGAGTAGAAGGTTCACGTAGTTACTTCAATTTCAATCCTGACTTACATGTCGGTATTTTGGCGTTAAATTTGACAAAGGCATCACGTGTTCGGGGTATAGAAATACAGGATTTAATACAAACTTGAATACAGGGTGTAACTAAATAAATGATTCCTAATCGAAAAAAGATAAGATCTTTCATATAAAGAAATTTCATTCGAGCATCCCTTGTTAAGATACAGCCCCTGGGGTACATAAAATTTGTATAACAATTTTCTTCACAAGTACTAAAAATGTAACAAATCGAAAAACAGAACAACAACATACAATAAGTATTATTTCAATTTCAAAAATTTACACACTGACACCGTCATACCATCGCTAATAGCGACCTACCTGATAAATTAGTTTCGTATTTTCGCATTTATGACGATATATCTCTGTAGTTTTTAATTTTTTGTTGTGAACTGGTTTATACTGGGCAAAAAACCCAGTTTTCCACCCCTTATATATATAGTATATATATAGTGAGAAGGGGTTACAGTTCACTGCGACCTTAAGGTCTATTGTGCCCCCTAACAGAGCTGTTTTCATCGCGCCCTTTACAGCTCGCCTTCCAGATCCAGAGATCTGATGAAATCCAATATCTGGGACGGCTTCAACGAGGATAATTCCCCACTCCTACAAGTTTCTCGTCCAAAGCACTCTTTTCTTTGGCTTACAATGGCAAAGCATTCCGTAACCAGGTGAATAGGAGTTTCCTCCTCCTCCCCACAGAATCTACACTCGTCTGTGTCCGACAAACCCATTCTCAACAGATGCTTCTTTAGGCGACAATGTCCTGTGAGAAAGCCAGTGAGTAGGTGTAGTTGGTTCTTACTGAGATCCAGATATTTTTTGGATCTAGCAGTTTCAAAGTTCCGAAGGAACTTTTTGGAGTGATCCATTCCTGGGAGATTCCGCCAGAGTTTTTCCCTTTCGGCTTTCTCCTTCTCCATAAACTCCTTCTTGTAGTTTCCACCCCTTACAATCATGGGGTAAACCAAATAAATTATTGGCTAAGTGTCTTTTTGGTAGTAGAAAACATCAGGTTTATTTCAATTTTGTAACTTTTTTAGTGCATGTGAAAAAAATGTTATACAAATTTTATGTACCGCCTTAAAGGGGCTGCATCTTAACAAGGGATGCTCCAATGAAATTTCTGTATATGAAAGATCCTATCTTTTTTTAGATGAGGAATCACCTCCGTAAATGTTTCACTCTTATTTAGTTACACCCTGTATAATGATTCCTTCAGAATATAAAAAATCGAAGAATAATTCCCAAGTAATCGTAAAATGATTCATAAAATATTCTAGAATAATTCTTTTCTAGAAATATTTTACATTGCATTTCCATTACTACCTGAAAAACTTAATTACAACGGAAGCCAATAACATTTTCAAAAATCACAAAGCTCAATCGTATCAAGTGTTATAAATCTCCTAAGTTGTTCCTGTCCTCAAAGATCATCGTCGAATAATCTCGAAATATATTTAATTATTGAAATGAAACAGGCTATCGGAAATAAATTTTTAAATGGTAAACAAATAATAAGACAAAAAGTTAGATTGCATATATATTTTAGGGATTGCGTTTTCCACCCCTTACAATCATGGGGTAAACCAAATAAATTACTGGCTAAGTGTCTTTTTGGTAGTAGAAAACATCAGGTTAATTTCAATTTTGTTACTTTTTTAGTGCTTGTGAGAAAAAATGTTATACTCACAAATTCTATGTACCGTCTTAAAGGGGCTGTATTTTAACAAGGGATGCTCCAATGAAATTTCTTTATATGAAAGATCCTATCTTTTTTTAGATGAGGAATCACCTCCGTAAATGTTTCACTCTTATTTATTTACACCCTGTATAATGATTCCTTCAGAATATAAAAAATCGAAAAATAGTTCCCAAGTAATCGTAAAATGATTCATAGAATTTTCTAGAATAATTTTTTTCTAGAAATATTTTACATTGCATTTCCACTACTACCTGAAAAACTTAATTACAACGGAAGCCAATAACATTTTCGAAAATCACAAAACTTAATCGTATCAAGTGTTATAAATCTCCTAAGTTGTTCCTGTCCTCAAAGATCATCGTTGAATAATCTCGAAATATAATTAGTTATTTCAAACACAACTATCACACGATGACTGAGTTCCACTGCGTCTGATACCTAGTCCTTTTGGGATAGAATAAGCCAAAATGATGGAAAAAGCCGAATGAATCCCACACAGCGATTTTCCTTATTCAAAAATAATTTCTGATTTATATAAGAAGGGGTTGACTTTGTATGATATTTATAGTTATTTCCAACCCATAATTTTTTGTTCGTAACAGCACGAGTAACAGCATATTCCGTACAAAAAAAATTGGGACTTGCAATTGAAAAAAAAATGCTTGGTAACTAGGAATGATTGAGAAATGAGAATAATGGAAAAATTATCGCCAAAAAGTACCAAACCCTTTTTGATATTCCCGAAAGGGGAGAAAATAAATCCATCATTCCATAATCGGGACGCTCGCTCACAGTATAATGAATTTATGGAGTTTTTACTCTAGCACAAGAATATATTTTAATGAATTTTTTTCAAGCTCGATTGATTCAATATAATGATTTCAGTAATTTTTTTAATATCTTATTCATATAATGACGCTTAACCAATCAGAAAGAAGAAGGGAATTGAGCTTAATTTTCTCCAAATATCGAAACTTATTCAGTAGTAGAGTTAATAAATGTATTCTTATACTTATTTTTTTTTTCAGGTTCAGCCTACACGAAATCTGCTTTCCAGCATTAACAGAACTGTCACTAGGTACACCAAGGAAATTGTTGTGTTTTATGTATTTTTCAGAATAGCGACAATCATTTTTTTCTTTTTTTGCTAATTTTTTCAGTTTATTTTGTTCATTTAGATTTTGCTTCTTCTGCTGTTATTCAAAATTGTCAAGCATATCTAAATTTTGGCAACGTATATATTGTTTTAGTACAATATGCAATTGCAAATACAATAAAAAATTACCAAAAATCCTAAAAAGTGTACTTAACGAAATTTTTTCGATCTTTATAGATTATTATTATTTTATCATTGTAGTACTATTGTATGAATTTATTTTGTAATTATTCATAGTACTTTCATGTATGTACATGCGTTTATTTATTTTTGATGAAATATAATTTGAATAACGTACACCGATTCTTAATTCATCCTCAAGTCCTCAAAAAATATTATGTATTTCGCCCATAAATAGTATTTGCATCATCAGACGAACTTCATTCTCCTATATACAAGAACAGTAAGGAAAAAACCACACCCAATTAGGTATTCATTGTTTATTGACACATGCATACAAAGGTAACGTCCAGTTTCATAATCAAATTTAACGTCACTTTAAGCTTAAAGCTTCCTTTAATGTCATTTTTAGTAGGGTTAAAGGAAGCTTTGAAATTAATGCGACTTTAGGTTTGATTATGAAACCGGCCGTAAGTATGCAAATATAAATGAGTATTTGTAATCTAGACTACACAATCTGTCAACAGAAAAGTAAGAAAGGCACAGTCAAATAATAATACGAGTTAATCCCAACATACATACACAAAAAAATCAAGATAGGAACTCTTCCAGGATGTATATTGTTCGCCGCAGTAGCAGCTTCTTCAAGTGTTTACTGAACTTTGATTCATTGAAACCTTTTATATTTTTTAGCTTAGATAAGGTTTCAACGATACACAGGTTGTTTTCAATGGTGAGACTTTTTTTTACATAAGGTAGAACTCGTCAAAATAAATCGTTTAACCAAAAATTGTCTATATAAAATATCCAAGATGGCTGAGATACAACCCCTAGAAGTTCGACGAAATTTCATTGAATTTCAAGGACGGGAGTGTGGAAGGTGACTCCGGCATCGCAAAAACGAAACAAAACAAATGCCTGGACAATAAATGGTTCAGTACCAAATTCATCGGATTAGATGCATCAGGTCACTTTTGAGAGAATCAGAATTATTGTATGGTGCAATTTAGGGTAAAAAAAAATGTAGAAAATCGAGGCAGTTTCTTGAAAATGCTTATGTTAGTTATGTTGAAAAAGTGCTATGATGTTTCCCCATTTCATCTAATTTTTATGACGATTGTTGGAATGTCCGAACAAGAGGATTGTGATGCCCATTGTGGAAAAATTCATGAATAATTCAGGCGAATTTTATTAGTGAAATTTTGAAATATTATTAAATTTTTTCACTTGTGTCCTAGTCTCTTCTGTCAGTTGGTATCGATGAGCCATTTCATAAAATCAAAAAATAATGAGAACAATTCGGAAATTCTAAGTTTCCATTTTCATTACTACGTAAATATCGAACGAGGCAATATCCTCAACGAAACCACATGGTCGAATCAGGTGATAAATTTTTTTCCACCTCTTTGCGATAATTGCACTAATCATTTTCAATTTTTTTTTCAATTTTGTAATTTTGAAAGTTTTGTATAGGTGATTTTTGGTGAAACCCTTCATTTTTACAAATTTTACCTTCTGTTGCAAAAAAAGCCTTCACCTGCATTTCCGATTTTTCATTATGAATCTAACACAAAATGGACGTCATATTGAGGAGCTCACAAAGGCAGAACTTTTTTGTCAATAAATAATTCCTATCAGGAATAGTTTGAAAAATTTTATTGGTTTCATTTTCTAGTACAGTGCTTTTGTTTATCTGGTTTTCGAAGGTTTGGATTTCCAGGAAACCCCAATATTTTAAAAATTAGTAGGCATAAGAGAGGTTTGGAGAACTACCCATTTCTTTCTCCTCATATGGTCTTATAGGAACTACAGTATGATGGGTTATTGGTCATAAATCTCCCTGTATTTCATTATATCAACGAGTCAAATTATTTTATCGTTCGCTTTATGTTTTTCGAATTCGCTTATTCCCCTTTTAGTATTATCCTTTGAAATACGGAAGAGATTTATAATTGTATTCTGCTTTTCATCTGTAAAGCTCGTTTGCAACAGCCGAGAATTCTCTAGAAAATTTACTCGAGATTTCATGTGCCGTGAATTATTTACCGTTGCATACGCACTCTCGGTAGAATTCTCTGTTCAGTTACATAATCTCTGCCGTTTTCTTGCGAGAATTTTGTAGAGAATTCTCCAGAGAATTTTCGGCTGTTGCAAACGGGCTTAAGTTACAAATCTGTAGGGTACAATCGTTCTGTCAGTTTCCGATTCACAGATTCGTAAATAATGCAATTCTGGAAATGTTCTTGTAACTATCTTCTTTATGTTATGTTATATTATTTGTTTGATTTAATTTAATTTATTCTGGATGAATGAAACACATATCTAGAGAGGTAGTAGAAGACTAATTTTATTATCACATCTTAATTGACACGCGTGGTACAGACACCACAGACTTGCGTACATATGCTATATAAAAGATGGTGTATTTACAACATTAACATAGAATACAAAACCATGACATCTTTCCTTTTTCTCTCTTTTTTTTTTTTTCATTGCCTAATACTAAATAATACAAAATTAACTGTAATTCAAATAAATGTTACACAAATAAAAAACACATTTCATTTAATACCTTAACCTATTAGGAGGGTTGATAATACGACCTGTTCTAGTCCTTTGTGGGACAAATATGACTTCGTCATCACTATCACTATTATTAGTATTGCCATTATCAATATCATTATTATCATTATTATATGAACAAGCATCTTTCATTTCATTAGGTAAATCATCATACTTAAATCTATCATTTTCACAATAAATTTTATTATTATTTCTTACTTTAATTAAATATTTTCTATTTCTTATTACTATTTTACCATGATACAATTTGACTTTGAATGTTCTTACATTAATTTTTTCAATAATTTTTCCATTTAACCATTTATTTCCTTTACCGAAATTTTTTACCTTGACTATGTCCCCTGGAGTGAATTCACAGCCTTTTTTTGTTGTTCTATCGTAATACAATTTTTGTTTATGTTGCCTTTCAATTAATTCCTTTTTTATTTTATTATGATTTGGTAATCTAGGCTTTAAAAGAACTTGAGAAATAGGTATATTTGTCCTTAGTCTCCTACTAAACATTAATTGTGCTGGACTCGGTATATTAGATGATATAGGTGTATTTCTAAAATCTAATAGACACAAATCTATATCACTTTTCGACGATTCTGATTTTTTAATTAAATTTTTTAAGGTTTGGACAAATCTTTCGACTTGTCCATTTGATTGAGGATAATGAGGACTGCTCGTTATATGTTGAAATTGCCAATCTCTACTAAAAGTTCGAAATTCTGAACTAGAAAAACAGGGTCCATTGTCACTGACAACAATTTCGGGAATTCCATGAACTGAAAATATTTTTTTCATTCTTTCAATAACTTTTGTACTTGTTTGATTTGAAAGTTCAGCCGTCTCTATAAACTTAGAATAGTAGTCCACTAATATAATATTATATTTATTATTAATTTCGAATAAATCAACTCCAACTTTTTTCCAAGGTCCAATTGGAATCTCATGTGATTTCATTGGCTCCCTAACATTATCTCTACTATTTGACAAGCATGTATCACAACATTCAATAAACTGATCAATATCTGAGTTCATTGTGGGCCAAAATAGAAATTGCCTTGCATTCAATTTAGTTTTTTCTCTTCCTAAATGAGCATAATGTAACCTCTCTAACATTTCTTTCCTCATAGATTGAGGAACAAAAATTCTATTGTTTTTTAAAATTAGTCCTTGCCCAATACTTAGTTCCTCTTTATATGCCCAATATTTTTTAAACTCATCTGGTAATTTATGTTTTGTTTTTGGAAATCCTCTTATAATTAATTCTTTTAATTTTACTAAATGTTGATCTTTCAATATTTCAGATTTAAAAATTTCATGTTTACTTTTTGTCATAGGAATGTTTTCAATAATACTACAAAGATGCTTATCAATTTCTTCAACTTTTTTCTCGAATCTAACATCAAAATCTTCATTATATGCCCGGCTTAATGCATCTGCAAAATAAATGTCTTTTCCTTTCTTGTATACTATGTTGAATGCATATGACCCAACATTATGCGCATTCTTTGTAACCTAGGTGGTGTATCTATCAATGGTTTTTTGAAAATGCTTATCAATGGCTTGTGATCAGTTTCTATTGAAATATCTTCTTTAGATCTACCAAATATAAAATAGTTGAATTTGACACAAGCATACAAAATAGCTAATAATTCTTTTTCTATTTGAGCGTAATTTTGTTGCACTTTTGTGAAAGCTTTAGAAGCATAAGCAATAGGTTTGTTATCCTGCAAAAGAACAGCACCACAACCATTCTGACTAGCATCACATGAAATTACAACCGGTTTATCTTTACAGTAAAAATTCAATACTGGAGCGCTAGTTAATTTATCTTTCAAATTTTGAAAAGCGTATTCCTGTTCTTTTTCCCAGTGGAAATGAACATCTTTTTTAATTAAATTTCTCAATGGTTCTGTTAATTTTGAATAATTTGGAATGAATCTATTTACATAATTTATAACACCCAGAAATCTCTCAACATCTTTTACATTTTTTGGTCTCTGGAATTCTTTTATTGCCTTAAGTTTTGAGTCATCTATTTCTAAACCTCTCTCAGATATTTCAAAACCCATAAATTTGACTGAATTCTTACAAAATTTACACTTATCTAAGTTTAATTTCAAATTTTCCTTTCTAGCTAAGCCTAATACAATTTCAAGAATCCTATTATGCTCTTCCAGAGTTCTGCCGTATACAATTATATCATCAATGTATATTTCCACATTTTCCACATTCTCAAAAATTTCCCTAATTCTTTTCATAAAAACCTCAGAAGCTGAAGAAATCCCGTATGGTAACCTTAAAAATTTATATCTACCAAATGGTGTATTGAAGGTACATAATTTAGTTGACTTTTCATCTAGGACTACTTGCCAGAATCCATTACTACAATCTAATATTGAAAAGTACTTTGCACCATTTATTTTACTTATAATCTCATCTATACTAGGTATATAAAAATGTTCCCTTTTTATAGCTTGATTAAGATGAAAAGGATCCAGGCAGAGTCTCAGATCGCCATTTGGTTTTGTTACTAAAACTAAACTACTAACCCAGTCAGTAGGTTCATTTACTTTTTCTATCACAGATGTTTGCTCTAGCTCTCGAAGTTTTAATTTCAGCTTCTGGTGTAAGGCTAAAGGAACTTTCCTTGGAGGCTGAACTCTGGGAGGCACTGTTTCATCTAATTTAATTTGGTGTTTACCTGATAAACACCCTAAACCCTGAAACACATCATAAAATTTATTAACTATTTTTGTGAACATTTCATCATTTAGTGTTATTTCTGATATTTCATTCATGAAAGATCGCTTTATTAAATTTAGTTTGATACATGCATGAGCCCCTAATATCGGAATTTTATCAGTATCAACTATGTGAAATTCAATTTGCTTTGCTTTTGTATTTTCTTTTTGAACATTGAGAGTTAATTTACCTAAGCTTTTAATTTGAGCACCTGAGTATCCAGAAAGTTTAACATTTGTATTTTTTATTTCATCTATTGATATTCCTAATTTCAAAAAATAAACCCACGGCAGAATTGAGCAGTCCGCCCCTGTATCTAGCCTAAATGGTACTTTAATTGTGTTATTTACATAAAATTCATCAATCCATAATTTCGAATTGTAAGTTATATTTATATCAGAGTTGGAACCTTTTTCAACAGGAATGTTCCCAATAAAAAAATCAGCATTTAAATCTTCATTTTCATTATCTGTAAATATTTCTAACTCTTGAATTTTTTGTTTATTTGAATTTTGACATTTCTTTGCAAAGTGATTTTTATAATTACATTTTGTGCAAAATTTTCCATATGCAGGGCATTCATTTAGTTTGTGATTATAACCACATCTCGTACAATTATTTATATAATTTAATTTACTTAACTTTTGTGACTTCGGCCATTTTTCTGCGCCTTGACTTCTAGTAAAAGAGACCCCTTCTTTCTGTTGATAATTCTGACGTGACGTAGAACTCTGGTTGGTTTGATTTAATTTCGAATTATTCATCTTCTTTGATCCTCCAAATTTGTTGATCGCCAATATTCCATCCTTGGAATTTCCATCAATTACTTTCATTCTTTCTGCTGCAATTTCCGCTGCTCGACATATTTCCAATGCTCTTGTCAGCTGAAGATCAGGTTCTCTCAGCAGTCTGTCCTTGATATTGATATCTTGTATTCCTAATATTAATCTGTCCTTTATTAAACTATCTGTTAATTGCAAGAATTCGCAAGTTGATGCTAACTGTCGAAGATCGGTGTCATATGCGTCGTATGTTTCGTTATCTCTCTTATTTCTAGTGAAGAAAAGATAACGTTCGTAAGTGACGTTTTTCGTTGAAATAAAATAATCTTCGAATTTTTTCAGCATATCAGAACATTTACTTTTTTCTTCAGTTGAAGTCCATTGAAAATTATTATAAATTTTCAGGGCTCTGTCTCCAATTCTATTTAGTAAAATATAACCCTTTCTTTCATCGGATTCATCCACTAGTTTGCTGGCGTTCATGTAGATTTCAAATTTTTGCTTGAAAAATTTCCAGTTTTCGGCCATGTTGCCTGTAAAATTTAGTTCACTTGGTGGAATGGAAGAGTATTCTTTAATGGCCAATGGAGTTGTTGGGTTCGACATTTTCTTGTAATTTCTGATGTATTCACTACACATATACTTAATTAGTTTACGACTGCGCCATGTTATGTTATATTATTTGTTTGATTTAATTTAATTTATTCTGGATGAATGAAACACATATCTAGAGAGGTAGTAGAAGACTGATTTTATTATCACATCTTAATTGACACGCGTGGTACAGACACCACAGACTTGCGTACATATGCTATATAAAAGATGGTGTATTTACAACATTAACATAGAATACAAAACCATGACACTTTACAGTGTTCTTTTCGACCTAGTTATCGTAAATAGTTACGGATTCCTGTAAGCTACAGATCAATAAAAACGCCTAGAATTGCAATATTCCTGTAAGCTTATGAAAAGTTACAGATTGGTTTACAGATGAAAGCGGAATACCACCATTAGTTAATTCGGAAGAAATATTACCGGTGGTATGTGATTCGATCACCGAAATTGTAGATTCACACCCTTATGTAACTAACAACTCGACGCACCGGAAAGATTCATTCCGCCCGTTCGGAGTGTGAATAAATCAGTATGAAAGTAACAGCCCGCGTGTTCGGTGTACCGGATATTCGAAATCGAATTAATCGATTAATAAGTTCTTCTTGGTTATTAATAGTATATAAGTATTTTATTCTTATTCTATGGCAGTGTTTTTTTTTCAAGAAATTTTATGAATATTTTGAACGAAATATCGATTGAATTGTTTAGTGTTAACTCGGTCATTATAATGGTGTTTTCAAAGGTTCAAAGGTTTTTCGACAGAAGGTAGAAATCATCAAAATACGTAATTTCACCAAAAATTGTCCTTATATATATTCAAGATGGCTGATCTGCAACCCCTAGAAGTTAGACAAAATTCTATCTCAAGAAATGGACTGTGGAAGGTGACTACGTCATCGGAAAAGCGACACAAAACATAAACATATGGCTGGATAATGAATGGTTCAGTACAAGTTTATCTGATTAGTTGCATGCGGCCACTTGAAAGACTTGTATCGTGCAATTTGGGGTGAAAACACGTAGAAACAGTTTATTGTAGAAGTAGAAGTAGTTTTATTCAGTACAGAAATTATTGTATATACAATAAAAGTGACATCGTCAAATTCAATAATCAAATTTGGTAAGTTGAGCAAAAAGTGAACCACTCAGACAACGAATATGGTTCACTTACTATAACTAATTTATGCAGAGTCTTCTTAAAAATTTTTACATCATTTATCATTCTCAATTTATTAGGAAGACAATTGAACAAATTCATTCCAAGATAGAGTGGAGATTTTTCGGTTGTTGACAAAGAATGATGAGGATAAAAGAAAGTTTCTTTTCTTCTTGTTAAGTTAACATTTCTATAAATTTAAATTAGGATGAAGATATATGAAAATAAGAACTTTGTATATGAATAAACCTTATAGTGTTAGTAAGTTATTTTCTCTGAAATGTCCTCTACACGACGCCCTATACTTCAAACCCAATAGTGTTCTCAACATAGCCTTCTGTCTTAAAAACACTAATTTAGACAAAGAACTGCCCCCCCCCCCCAAAAATTATGCTTTAACTCATCAATGACTGAAAGTTCGCAAAATACACCATCTTCAAAGTATCAAAGTCCATTCTGTTCCTCAGGACACACACTGAATATATTACCGAGTTTAGTCTTTTCACGAGATTGTCTATGTGGAAGATCCATCTTAAGTTATTATCCAGATTAGCTCCCAAAAATTTCACAGATGTGGACAATCTCACACCATCTTCAATTTCCTGAGGTACACTCACAGCAGATCTATCAGTACTGAAGACCATACCTACACTCAGTCTTCTCGAGATTTAAGATGAGGCGATTCCTCTTACACCATCTATTTACGCTTTCGAGTATCTTCCGTGCAATCTCCAAGGTGAACCCAAAAGACGGAGATCTCAAGAGAAGATTGGTATCATCCGCAAACAGCACACACTCCAAAAAACCACCAAAAACATGATCACGCAGGGCTGATGGAAGATTATTTATGTAAATTAGAAAAAGCAGTGGTCCAAGAACACTACCCTGTGGCACACCAGCTTTGCTCATTTCCCCAGAGGATTGAAAGTGCTTATGTTCACAAAGTGCTATTATTGTTACCCTATTTTATCCCATTTTTACGACGATTGTTGGCGTATTCGAGTTAGGAGATTGTGATGCCCATTGTGAAAAAATTCGTGAATTATTCAGACGAATTTAATTGGTGAGATTTTGAACTAATATTCGATTTTTTTACACTTATGTCTTGAGTCTTTTTCTGTCAGTTGGTATCAAAATGGGCCATTTCATAAAATCGTGTAAGTTACTAAATTATGAGAAAAATTCGCAAATCCTAAGATTTTATTTTCATTTCGAAAACTAAACCATATGGTTGAGACAGACATCCAAGAGATAAGTTTTTTTCCATTCCTTTGCACTAATTCAGATAACAAATGATCTAGGTCGTATTAGGATCTATTTCAGCAATCATTTCCAATTTTTTTTCAACTTTTTCATTTTGAAAGTTTTGTTTGGGTGAAACGCTTTATTTTTTCCAGTTCTACCTACTGTTTATGCGTGGCTAAGCTCCTCGCCCTTATCGCTCTCCAACTCGAAAACGGTTGAGAGTATGTAAAATTGCTTCAGACAAAAATTGTATAGAATTTTATTATCTACATTTTTCATTATGAATATAGAAATGATTGGATGTGCAGAAAGGGCGATATTTAAAAAAAATTCCTTGTTTTTTTTGCCTTTTCAAAGGACCGCTCTGACCTTGCGTCACCTCCGTATTGTCAGTCCTTTGAAAAGTAGCTTCCTTTGGGTTCAATTAATATATCCTTTAAAAATCTGACGCGCTCGTAAAAAAATTTTCCTGGATGGAAATTAAATAGCATTGTGAAGCATAGGGCGAATGGAAGTATTGTACAACCGTTCTCTCTGGCGTTCATTGTAGCGGAGAACACTCCTCAATAGATAGTAAAAAATGCCCCCTTAAAGCAGAAAAAAATTAAAGAAAAAATGGCAACGGAGAATATTTCCTACAGGGAGGCCGCTTAACAGAGTAATGATAGTTTTTCACAAATCGTATCCGCGAATATAACTGAAAATAATATCCGGGTTCCCGCTTTGAGTAACCATAATTATCCGTCACTGAGGACTCCCAAAAGGAAAATCTCACCTCACAACAATGATTATGAACTACAAAAAAAAAACATAAAGAGATTACTGCTAATAATCCCTCTACCTCAGGTAATGGTGTTTGTTTGAGAGATCAGAAACCAAATCAGTCAGATTCAGATGAGATTTTTTCATTAGTTAACGTCGTTTGCGGAGTTATAACCCAAATTTTAAAAGACAGCAGCGCCAGCGGTTCCATGAAACATTTTGATGAAACGTCAATTAGAGATTTAATTTGTTCCAAGTTAAAAAGTTACTTGAACGATGAATAAAATTAAATTTTTTCAGTGGAATTCTCGATCTATAAATTCTAATAAGGGTAGTTTTGAGCAATATATTCATGAAAATAATTTGGATGTGTCAATAATCAGCGAAACCTGGTTCAAAGTTTCAAATAAAAATTGTTTTTCAGGGTATAATCTGATAATGAAAAACAGAGAAGGTTGATATTTCACTGTCCTCTGGCAAAAAACTTAATGTCTGTTCGATATATGTTCCTTCTAATTCCAGAATAGAGGAGACAGATTGGGATACATTTTTTAATTCACTGGGAACACCAGTCCTATTGGGAGGAGACTTTAATCTCCATCATAGTGCGTGGGGATCAGTCAAAGACGATTATTATGCTACAAGGTTATTGTCATCTCTAGAAAAAAAATACCTTCTTTTTTTACAATGATGGCAGTCCCACGCAACTAACACCACCTAATTCAACTAAATCAGCTGTGGATTTAACTATATGATCGGCCGAATTAACACCACTAATTCATTGGTTCGTAGAACCTGATACATTAGGTTCAGATCACTTTGTGATAAGATGTGACTTAGATCTTTCTATCGACTTCCCTCCCAATAATTTTCCTTCCCGACTTTATAATACAAAAAAAGCTGATTGGACAAGGTTGGAGGAACGTTTACGAATATATTATAACTATTATATTCGTAAACGTTCCTCCATGGTTTCCGAAAACCTTGTCCAATCAGCTTTTTTTGTATTATAAAGTCGGGAAAATAATAATAAATTTTTTATCAATTTTCTTTGATTTTTGAAGGAAATATGATAAATTGACCCGCCTCTCATCAAATTCCACCCTCCTATTTCTGAGTAGCCAATTACAATTTACTTTGCTCTTGCATTGAGATTTATGGCCAAACAGTCGACCAGCTTTTATGAGGGTTAATTTTACAATAACAAAAGGACGGGTGGTACTCGACTCTTGCAGAAATTTCAAAACAGACAAGATTTATAACATCCTCATAAATTTTACCTGAAAATAACGTATGCCGTCTGTTCCGATATTCCTGAACAGTACTGTCAGTATTTCAGAGACGATGCCTATTGGCCCAGTCGTTCGAGTTCTATTGTTATTCGATTGCGGCCCAGTAAAACCAGCAATATCGGAACAGGCCCTTTGGGTGTCCGACTATATGTACCATTCTATGTACCATCATGTGAATTCTAAAAGAACTTTTAGAGTTCAATGATATGTACCTATATGAAACATATAAAATTCGAAAATTCGTTATTTTTACGAGTCATCGGAACTTTCGGCTAATATTCCGTCTGTTCCGATATTCCTGAACAGTACTGTCAGTATTTCAGAGACGATGCCTATTGGCCCAGTCGTTCGAGTTCTATTGTTATTCGATTGCGGGCCAGTAAAACCAGCAATATCGGAACAGGCCCATTGTAGGTAAGAGGGTGAATTTTAGGGAGTCCGTTTCATAGACAGTTCGGGCTTACGGAGCAGCCCTTTTCCATGCTGCTGGGTCCTGCCCGGCACCTACACACTTGCAGAGGTCCTTTATGGCTGAACACTGAAAAAACATTCGTTAGGAGGAGGAAAATTCATGAAAGGAGAAGAGAGAAATTATTGACCCTTTCAAGAAAGAGAAAAGAAAACTCTCTCCAATGGCTCGGATTTCAATTACGGACCAGATGCTGCCCAACCTGACATCACTGAGGAAGAAATGTCCTCCAAGAAGTCAGAATTTTCAGATATTCTCAAAAATAGAAAATCTGACTCGTCAAAGTTTTGGAAGAAATAACTCGTGGGCAGCATGACAATTCACTTTGGAGGCAATGCAGGCAGGACTATCTAACATCCTCGAACTTTGGTTCAGTGGTGAAAAAAAATCAACCACTCCTTGCCAAAGTAAGGCGATAACACTGTAAGAACATTGAAAAAATATAGGGGTAACCCGATGCGCATAATTTATCGACCCTGAGTATCCATTCCTGAGAGCCTCTCCTTATGGATTGGTTGGGGACGATGGTTTGATAGAGGTCAAATGTCTCCAATCAATCAAAGGAAAGTTAAGGGACTACAAGAAAACGCACTGCTTCACCATCGAGGATGGTAGAATGAGGTAATTCTAAGCTAATTCGTTATCTTCGAAGAAATATCATTTTCTGTCATTTTTAGGCTGAAAAAAATTCATAATTATTTTTACCAAATGCAAGGACAATTGAATATCTGTAAACAAATTTTTTGCGATTTCGTTCTATATTCAGATGATGATTTTCAAATAGGGGAAGGTGGGGTAAGACGGGGTAACGAGGTAAGATGGGGACCCTACCAAAATAGATAATGCAGTGCGCCACTAGAAAATTTATTTTAACGCTATCTGACGGTATTCATCAGAAAGGGTTTTTTTACTGAGGTTTTTCCCTAAGCTCTTGTATCATACACCAATTTGTATGGTAGGTACCCCGTTACGCTAACCTCTGCTAAAACTGTATCTCATACACATGCTATAATTATTGTTTGCTGTTCAAGATTGTAATGCTCTATATCAAAAGAATATATATAGTTAGTGTTAGTAAAATTTAGGCGTAGAAGTGCAGGGACCCACTTGGTAAGTATGTTTTTCGAAATTTACGTGATTTTATCTAATTATTGGCTTATATAAAGTGCGTGACTGTTCATAATATATGTTATACAAGGTGCGTGATATATTTTTTTATTAATGTTTGTTTATTTTACCATTCTTAACTCATTAATTCGTCCCGGTTTGCTTTGGTTTATAACCTCAAAAAATACAATACACATCATAAGTCCAGTTTGGGAAAGATGGGGTACCTACTTCGGGGCAAGACGGAGTTGGGACCCCATCTTACCCGCTCCTTTGCGATTCTTTTTGGATTTAGATTCCATTCAAAATTATAATTATAAGTTGGGTTAATTTGATTATTTCTTATAGATTATGGTCCGAAATTATAAAAGAAAAATAGAGGAGAGTGGAGTGAAGCACAAATGAAATTAGCCATTCAAGAAGTTTTGGATGGAAAAAAAGGTTACAAATCGGCCAGCAAGGCTTACAATGTTCCTCAAACAACACTCGAGCTTAACTCTTGCTTCACAAAGCAAGAAGAAGGGAAAATAGTGTACAGAATGTCAAGGTTCCCTTAGCTTCAATTACAACAGTACTTTCCGGAGGAGAAGAACAAATAAAACAACATAGGCTAACAAAAGTTAGCCTATGAGTTAGCAGTTCGTAACAACAAACAACACAAATTTAATGAACTCAAGGAAAAAGCTGGTAAGGACAGTAGGAAACCGAAACCTGATGTCTCAAGCGAAAAGAAAATGAAAAAATCAAATAAGAGATCTCGAAAAACTAAGAAAGCTGAAGAAGAAGCTCAGACATCAGAAGAAGAAGATACAGCATGTCTATAATGCCACGGCTTGTATTCCGAGTCTACCGAAGGATGGATCACTTGCCAGGTTTGTTCTAATTGAGCGCATTGTGGCTGTGCAGGAGTGGAAGACAACGATGATGAAGCTGTCCATATCTGCCCATTATGTGAAGATGACGACTGTTGAATATTCTGTACCCCATCTTACCCAAGGGGGTACCCCGTCTTGCCCTATAGTTGAGGTAAGACGGGGAGATTTTGTTATTTTTTAAATTAGATATTTGAATGAGAAGAATTATTTTTTTTTTGTTTTGACTGATTGTTATTGGAAAATGAAAGACTGATTATTTTCTTCATAAAAATTCCTACATTGTGCAATTATAAAGAAGGGTTTTATTCAAGAAATGCCTTAAGGTCCCCGTCATACCCCACCTTCCCCTAGAAAGAATAGAATATGACGAGGCACTATGGAAACATATCATCTTGCCAAAGCTGGAGCAGTTCTATATGAATTGCATTCTTCCTGAATTAATAGATGGGAAAATACCAAGAGGAATGCGGGCACGGGATAAAAATGAAACACGGCAATAATTTTGATAATAAAATATTTCGAATTTCATACAGTTTTTTTCCCAGATCATCAGTTTCTATTCACTATCATCACAGCTATAATCATTAATTCAAGGCTTGTTAATTTGTATACTGCAAGATATTTCAGTTCGTTCTCGATCCTGAAGCATCATTAGCTGATGCAATGAAATGTCCACATATTTTTGCGCTCGTTTCAGGTCCTTTCATACCAAAGCTCAATTGGGAATTTTTCGATTTTCTACAATATTTATTTTTGCGTCTCTGTCACTAACATCGCGCTGAAACTCCTATAAGTGGAAGTGATTCGAAATAAACCAAATCTTTAGTAAGACCTTTATAGGGATAATAAACACATAAATTCAACTATCCTTCGCTTGGTGTCCCATCAGGCAAAAGGTCTTGTAGCGAAAAAAGTGGGTGGAGCTATTGTCTTGGTGGGACGTAAATATGTTGAGTTAAAGAAATTTTCATATAGTGCCATCTAGCGGAATTCACGTTTCGGGAGAACGGGTATAACACCCTTACAGTGCAATTTTCTTCAGTATGTTTGTCACCGCATTTATTACATCTTTTCTCGCTCCGACACATTTTCTCGATGTGCCCGAATCTCAAACATTTGTTACATTGAACAACCCTTTGAATAAAAGGATGAACCTCCCTCAAGCAGTTGAATATCGATACTTTATTTGGTAAAGATTGACCTTTGAATGTGATCAAAATACTAGGAGTAGGAATTAATTGTAATGAACCATCTTCTTCAGTAACTTTTTTTGTTAATCTCTTCACTTCCAGAATTTTGAAGGATTCTTCTACTAAAGGTTCTATAGAAAATTTCAGTTCCTCCTCTGATATATCGAGATCGACCGATCTCACACCCCGTCTGCGAATCAAAAACTGTGGGATATATGCTTCCAAATTATTGGGAGCCGGAAAACTTGAAGATAGGAATTTATTGGCACTAATGTATGACCGAAAAGAAATTTTTATTCTATTGAATAAAAATTTCTTTTCTTAAGTAAGTAAGTAAGTAGTAATTTAGCATCCTATTTTAGCAACAAGGCGCGATCTACAGGGTCAGCCATTTTCCAAGAGATCTCGATCGATGTTGCGAAAATGGGATTTACGTAAAGGATGCTAAATTACTATCGAGTGTAGTAGAAAACTGTAGCGTCTGGTTCATGGGCTGTCCAATTCAAAGGAACTCTCCCCTACATATTGAACTATTATGGTGGGCTTTTTAAAACGAAACAGACGAGATAAAGGGCGGAATAAATTTATTTCGAAAAAATGCTCGGACACGTCGATTTTTGTTTCGAGGGGATAACTTTTGAGGTCAAATTCACAACTATATCGCTTCAACCCTTAGTGTTAGACCACTATATATTTTGCATCGCAAGGAGTTGATTGTTGTTTTCAGTTTTCAGATCTTTCTATCACTTCTGGGGAAAAAATTGAAAGTACTCTGCAGAGTGTGAGAACTTTTTTTAGGTACACTCAAATGAATATCTGAAAAAGGGGAAGTACTGGTAATTTCAAAACAAAACAATTAATTCAATATAATGAATAAATTATCTTATATATAGAATAAATGAGTAATTCATTCAATTATCATTGTCAAAGATATCTAGGATGACTTACCATCAGTATTTGTCGTAACACTTTCAATCTGCTTTCTTTCCATCTCATGTGGCCCCTCCATGAAAGGAATGCTTCCTGCATACGAAAAAGATATGCATTCAATATATGATAAATGAGTAATGCATTCAGTTATGCATTGCAGATATCTAGGAAGACTTACCATCAGTATTTGTCGTAACACTTTCAATCTGTTTGCTTTCCTTCTCATGTGGCCCCTCCATGAAAGGAATGCTCCCTGTATACGAAAAAGATATATATGCATTCAATATATGATAAATGAGTAATGCATTCAGTAATGCATTGCAGATATCTAGGAAGACTTACCGACAGTATTCGATGTATCAGTTTCAAACTGCTCGCCCTCCATCGCATGTGGTTCCCTTGGTGGCCCTTTAATGCATGGGATGCTTTCTGCATACAGCAACTTACTGAAAAGCTTTAAATTGACTTGAAGTAAAATGTTCACTGCACATGGTGTAGCTTTTACTCAAACAATGTCTTGACGCCCAGAAAATTCTATCCACTTCAGAGCACTGAAAAAAAAAATCAATCAACATCCGAGTCACATGTTGCGAGTTTCAATACCTACGTTTCCATTTTCTTTGGTTAATTTGAAGAACTTATATTCGGAGAATCCCAAACAGTTCTTCACCATATCTACTATATTTTCCGTACGACATTTTGAGCAAAGTCTTTGATTTCGAGGATTTCACTTAATAAAACATACAAATAACTTCAAAATCAGGTACGAAAATCAAAACATAAACAAAACGGCCATGTGCAAATATCTCTCTGAAATGGCAAATAAATATTTCAACCAGTCTTAGTATTTTAATACACAAGTGAACCACCAGGTGGCGCTCACGCAAGTGTAGTCGCTTCGTTTCTCATCTTCCTAACTCTACTATAATCTTTGATGCGTAGGCTTGTTCCGGCGCGAGGTCAGTATAGTGGAAATCGTCAAAGTTAGCGTACGATTTTTGTGAATTTTTGGAGTTTCGCAAAGTCGTCGAAAGATGCCTTACGTTTACTCAAACAATGAACTTGTTGATAAGATTGTAATTCATGGTGAATCCAAACAGAGTTCCAGTGCGTCGTGCCGGTTGTACAGAAGACGATTTCTGTCACCCAACTTCTCGAAGAAAAGACGTCTGCTTAAGGTAAGCGCACATACACCACCAATATACAACATCTATTCTGTTTACTGACAAAGCCACTCTCACAAGAAATGGAGTTGACAATTTCATATTAATATGATTTCAAGTTGCAAATTAATTTTAGCCTGTAGGTCTGCAGCGTATACAGGGTGGTTAAGAAAAATCGAATAAAATAACAAAATTTTATTCCCAGAGAATTCAAGCATTTTAAGACTATCAATACAATCCACGGGCATCAATAACAGCTTGACATCTTCTTTGCATACTACACATGAGGTTGTTGAACATTTCTTGAGGAATTTGGTTCCATAAACGGGGAAGAAGATCTCTCAGACCATTTAAGGATTCTGGGGTAGGTTGATGATTATCTAATCTTCTTTGTAGTATATCCCATGCATGTTCTATGAAATTCAAATCTGGTGATTGCGGAGGTATTGGTAAATGTGGAATACCAAGCTCCTCGCGCACATTTTCAACTATGGCTGCACGGTGCGGTCTAGCGTTATCGTCTAGAAATTGAAAAGTTTCACCAATATCAGCATGAAAATTCGGCACAACATTGTCAATGACATGCTCCCTTCAGTGTGAGGCGGTCATATTCCCAGGACAAATGTGTAGATCTGTGCGCCCGTTGAAACATATCCAGGCCCATACCATAACACTACCCCCTCGGAATGGATGGACTTCTTGGACAAAGCGACGATTACGGGGTATGCGTGGGATTGTCCATACCCTTATTCTTCGAGAATCTGAAAATCGTCCATATCTGGATTCATTAGTGAAAAGGAAACTACGCCATTGATCGTTCCAATTGATATGTTGCCTTGCCCATTCCAGTCTTTGACGCTTATGGTCACGTGTTAATGGAACTCCTCGACGTCTAGAACCTAGATTCAACTCTCTCAAACGTCGTCTGATGGTTTCGATGGAAACTTGGACCCAACCTGTATTCCGTAGCATTCTACACGTAGATGTATAGGGTTTCTTCTCGCCGAAACGTTGATGAAATGATCCTGAGCAGGTGTTGTTTTTCATCGCCCACCATGCCTTGCTCTTTCCAACACAGAACCTGTCTCCCCGAACCTATTTCAAAGTCGAGATATCACACTTTGGCTGACTTGGAGCCTTTCCGCTACAACAACCTGAGTTAGGCCACCCTGTAGCATTCCGATAGCAATATTAGCCTCAGCGTTTGTTAATTTACGTCTTGGCATTTTCAGAAAACTCGTTTCAAATCGAAGCCATTGATAAACTGACTTCATTTCAAAGAACATTCATGAAGCATATGCAAAGAACCAAACTTCAGAAAAAAGGCGACCTGATTGACGCATTGTCTCATACTGATTTTTGTTGGATCGATTCGAGTTATTATTGAGTTTTAAATAATTTTACAGCGATTTTCTCGAAGATTACTTACTTTTAAAAACGATTGAATACGATATCCCTAACTCTTGTGGAGCAGTATATTCATTACTCGATTCATTATAACGCCGGGCAAGACTTTGTGCCCACCAAACGAATGATGATCACTTCGAACAATTTCTCTGAACAACTCGGAGCAATTTCATCGGTGAGTTTGTGAACTACCTTATTTTGTTCGTATACGGCTTTTTCCTTGAGGTAGTTTTCCTAACCCTATTTCTAACTGAGTAGTGGAATTAATGTCTGTGAATTAAATATCAATGAATATGTTCCACTACTCAATTTAAAATTTCGGCTTATTCTGTTCAGTGGTCGGAGAATCCGCATCCGCTCCCTACAGATGTCGCTAAATGTCGACGATGCCATGGGTAATGGGTAAAAAGGATCTTGATGATCACTGATAGTGAATGTTGTTCCCTCACCACCTCCTAACAATCTCTAACCCTTTCGAACAATAAAACGTTCACAAGGAGATTCGTACTAACATATGGATTCTGATTCAGTATAGGTCCGTCGACGCAGATGAAAACCGTGACCTCTGGTGGCTCAGTTGGGTAGAGCACTTGACCGGTAATCAAGAGGGGCGCGGGTTCGAATCCTGCCCGGAGGTGTACTTTTTCAGAATTCAATAATTGTCTGCATGCCGTAAACATATTCATTGATATTTCCTATTTCTAACGGCGGTTTCAGAATTATACTTTTCAGGAACAATCACCTAATAAATGTTGAAAAAGAATATAAGTACAATTTGCTATAAATTCTAGTGCAGAGAAAAGGCACTATAGAAAGAAAGTCCAGCACTTTATTTATTTGGTGGAAAACATTCTGACTGAATCTAGATGGCATCGTGATTCATCACAGGTGATTTATCCTAATAGAGAGATACCTCGATCCAGAGTTGTATTTAGATATTGATTTCCAAGTCTTTCGCATTTTTTGTATATTGAATGCATTATATGAGACCAGTGTGAAAGCAGCCACGAGTTCCAGCCACGCTGTTGCCTCGGCGCCTCGGTGAAGCGTTCGGCCCCCTCGTGGTGTATGACATTGAAAAGTGAAAATGAAAATGAAAAATAAGGACGGAAGGAGAAATAATGGAAATTTTCTAGTTTCGAGTAAAATTGGAATATTTCTATTTTTTTTTAGTGAATATATTCTCTTTCATGTGCTCTTCGAGAATCATATAGTACCTGATTCTGTCGGGCACGAATTCACCCCCGCTACCCTCAACTTTTGTTTCCGAAAAATTATGCTAAGTCGGGTAAAATTGAGATATTTGAATTTTTTTTTCATTGGATATATTCTCTTGGAGATGCTCTTCTAGATTTATATACCCCCTGATTTTGTCGGGCATGAATTCACACTCCACTACCCCCAACTTGTGTGTCCGAGAAATTATGCTAAGTTGGATAGAATTGAGATATTTGAATTTTTCTTTCAGTGAATATATTCCCTTCAAGATACTCTTCATCTTCAAAACCTATGTACCACCTGATTTTGTCGGGCACGAATTCACTCCCCACTGCCCCCAACTTGTGTGTCCGAAAAATTACACTGAGAAAAATTTTGAGGTTACAATGTGAAATTACCCACATATTAGCTGGACAGGTTACAGTTACACAGTTGGATTTTTTTTTTCACAACTAATATCTGGATGTTTCTACAAGGGTGTTGCGAAATTTCATGAAAAATGTAAAACTATCATGTATATTTACAGTGAATATGAAATTTACAGAAAATATGTGTTAATTCTCTGTGATATCACAAGGGTTGTAATATTCACCTGAAAAATTACAACTGCAATGTAATATTACAATAAATTTGCGAATTTCAACATGAAACGGTAATTTCACAACATTATTGTGATCCAAATTTTTTTTGAATCACAATAATTTTGTAAATTATCACATGAAAATGTGATTTCACAACGTTATTTCACAAAGTTATTGTGATTTGAGAATTTTTCTTGTGAATTTGCGAAGAAAAAAATGTTGTGTTGTAGAATTACAATGCAGAACCCTTTTAATTTTAAAATTCCTTCAAAAATCTGCTTATACAATGTGTTATTAAGGCGGTTGTGAAATTACCACAAAAAAATATAATTGTACAACATGATATCGCGGTACAATTTCCTTCAAGGATCGAACACTTTTTATTTACATGTCTATAGCAAGAGAAAAATCTTACGCGAAATTGTTGAAATTTATTATGGTCAAAATATTTATCTCGAATATGAAAACAGAATAAAAAAAATAGATCAATCGGTTTCCATTAGAGCGTTCCAAAGATGCCGCTTGAAGTTTAATGAACAACTGTGATCTTACGAAGGCCAAAATGTGCTGTTCTTTTTCCGATCCACGCAGAGTCTCATCTGAAGCTGACTTTTCAGAAGCTCATCTAGTGGCAGCTCCAGGAGCTTTCGGGTGAGATCGGTGAAGGAAAGACGAATTTTTTTGTTGTTATAACTATTCTGTGCATGTCTAGGAGTGTGTGTACAGGATTTTTTTTAATGCTTCATTTTGGACTTCTGCCTTATATTGATCTGTGTCCACACACCCCAATGCCTGTACCTCTTTCTAATTTTGATCCATCAGTACAACATAGAGTCCATACAGATAACTTTTTGTCTAATTTATTTATCGCATTGAGACAGTCCACAATGACGTTTTTTGTAGAAATTTTTTTCTCGACTTGTTCTTTATATGAATACATTTCTGAAGATATTTTATTCTATTCTTTGTATAATTCATATAGGAGATTATAGGTTCCTGCATTCCTCCTCAACCATAATCGAAAAACAAATTCTGTCACTTGGTCAGAAAATATTTTGAGTAGGTACCTACTGCTGAAAAAACTCGTAAGTCTGGGTATTTTTGTAAAATATCTATTTTAAAAATGTGTTAAACACATTCATAGCTTGAACGTAATATTACAATATGATTGCAAATGTCAAGTCATTTTCCACCTATGCGGTACGTGACGTCGCTCGGCTGGATCCGAATTCACAGCTTCAATGGAATTTCATAATGCAATTGTAAAATCACAACTTTTATCTGCTTCTAGATTCATTCCGTGGCCAATCAAAACCTTTTCTGGAACTGGCACCTGCTCGTTGCCCAATCCCATATCCTATCGTAGATACTCACTAACTTACCCCATAACCCAATTCATTCTGGAATGATCCACTGTGTCTTCAAGAACTCCGAAGTGCGAAGAGTTATACATGGTTCAGTTTTTTGTTTAATATGATTTAGTTCTTTCAAGTTCCAAGTATTTCTGCCTTCCAAGTTTCTTGAAGGTTTCAAGTGTGTGACAAAAGAAATATGTACTGGTAAGTAGATAGTTCACATTTTTTGAATGCGATGTTTATTTTTTCGATTTGTGGTTTTCCTTTGGCAGATACTAATGAAAAAAATTTAACACCGCATGCATACAACTTATTATTCAATTATTCTGTATCGAAATATTGCTTATTGGATTCCTACTTATTTCATTTTTTTTTTCAGGAATAAACCACCGATACGAATTATTTATGGAAAAACGATATGTGTTTACAACCTATGTATTCAGGGAGGCCCTCAATTTAATCTATGGTGATGTTCCGAAGGATGCATTTCAACATTCATCCGGATTCTGGGAGTAAGTCAAGCACGACAAAAGCAAGTTTTATAGAAAACAAATTCATAAATTTATCTATTCCAGAAGATTGTGTCTTTTTTGTTTGAAAAAGACTAGGTATACTTTGTTTTTGAATTTCAATTTTAATTTTATACTCTTATAATATGAACGTCTAAATAAGCGCTTACTTATATCAATATTTTTAGAAACTGATATTTCATAGTTGAATGCTTCACAATTATGTTGATTTTTTTTTATATTTTGAAAAAAATTTTTAACATTTAAGATGATATTTGTGGTTGTTGTTTTTGTTTGATGTAATGTTTCATATTGTTTTTTATATTGAAGATTATATTAATTTCATGTTGTGGTTGTTTTTTAACTGATATAAAGTCAAATTTTTGTTTTCCATATTGATGACTATATTTTATGTTGTAGTTGTTATTTTTAATTAATTTAATGTTTTTTTCCATATTGAAGTGTATATTTTAGCAGTGATTGTGCCAAATTCAGTTGAATTTTGAAATTCACAATTTGGTTCTGTACAACTACTTTGATCAATAACAAAATAAAGACAATTATCCAGTAATTTTCATGGTTATTTCACGAAGTAATTTTAAAAGGGTGTGAGGTATTTCTACAATGAATTCTGGAATTTTAACAAATACTTGAAATTCACAATTAAATTCTGTGAATCTGCTCTGTTTATTCACAACATTATAGTATTTTACGGTCTAATTGATGCTAAATTTCACGACGTATTTTCGCGAGAACAAGAGGTGATTCCACAATGAATCCTGTAATTTTCCAAAATTTTTTAATTTTACAATTTATTTCTGTAATAAACCTTTGCGAATTCACAGAATAAATGTAATTTTACAGTTGATACCATAAAATTCTATTGTGATTCCACAATGAGTATTCACAGGTTTAGTTTCTAGAAAAATCGTTAGAAAAAATTTCATGTGAAATCACAACCTACTTGTGATTTATATTTTCTGTGATTTTACAAGGTTTTCGTTTCAGAATATTCCTTGTGAAATTCCAGTGATTATCGTTGGTCACAAATAACCCAAGATTTTCACTGTAATTTCACTATTTCGTTCTCTCAGTGTATGCTAAGTCGGGTAAAATTGAGATATTTTAATTTTTTTCCAGTGAATATATTCTTTTTAACTTTTTACTATGCTCTTCAAAACCTATATATCCGCTGATTTTGTCGGGCACAGCATAATTTATAGTAAACACAAGTTGGGTGTATAGTGTGGTGAATTCGTTCCCGGCAATATAAGGTACTAGATGTTTCTCGAAGAGCACAAGCAGGAGAATATATTCACTGAAAAAATAATTAAAATGTCTCAATTTTAACCGACTTAGCATAATTTTTCGGAAACACAAGTTGGGGTAGTGGGAGGTGAATTCGTGCCCGACAAAATTGGGGGCTATATAGATCTAGAAGAGCATCTCAAAGAGAATGAATTCACTGAAAAAAATGTCAAATATCTCAATTTTACCCGACTTAGCATAATTTTTCGGAAACACAAGTTGGGGTAGTGGGAGGTGAATTCGTGCCCGACAAAATTGGGGGCTATATAGATCTAGAAGAGCATCTCAAAGAGAATGAATTCACTGAAAAAAATTGAAATATCTCAATTTTACCCGACTTAGCATAATTTTTCAGACACACAAGTTGGGGGTAGTGGGGGGTGAATTCGTGCTCGACAAAATCAGGTGGTATATAAGTCTTGAAGAGCCATGTAAATAGATTATATTCACTGAAAAAAAAATTCAAATATCCCAATTTTACCCGACTTAGCATAATTTTTCAGACACATAAGTTGGGGGTAGTGGGGAATGAATTGGTGCCCGACAAAATCAGGTGGTATATAGGTTTTAAAGAGCATGTTAAAGGGAATATATTCACCGAAAAAAAAATTCAGCCATCCCAAAAATGAAACTTTCGGTATTATAAATTCATTAAATTGAAAGTAACAATTCACAATTACATACCGAATGTTTCTATTTTCGGGACGATTTCCACTTTCTGTTCGATTTTACTTATGCATGTCGATGGATTTGACAATACCATGTTTTTTTGCATTTTATTGTGATAGCGCTTGCAGCCGTCCAAATATCTCGCAGGAACCTCTAACATAATCATAAAAATAAAACTGGTTGGGTTTTAGGGCCCAAAATTTTTAAATTGAGCTGTCCAGATGGTAATATGATTTTATCACAAAAATGTTGAAACTTTGTTGGGAGTCGAACTCGTGACTTTGTGGTATTACCCTCACATGTTGAATGTAAATTGAATCTAATCGAAGGAAATGGATTTTCGTCAACAAGCAACCGCAATTCACAGAATTTGAAAGTGCATTCGACTTATCGTTACTTGGTGACGAAAATTCATATCCTTGGATTATTTTCAATTTACATTCATTCCACAGTTGAGGGTAATACCACTAAGTCGCGAGTTCGACTCAGACCAAAGTTTCACAAAAATTATTCGAAAATTGTGTTCATTCAAAAAATGAAATACAATTTGAAAAAAAAACCGCGAACAGTGAAGGTTTTCCTCCATTTAGAAAAAATTTTTTCGGAGTTCTTCATCTCTTCTGAATTGAGCACCCAAAAATACTCCGATGTGACCAGAAACCGTTACTTTGAGGTTTATACATAACTGAGCACACTCATTAGAATATTGGACTAATACGACGTTTAACACCCTATATTCGCTTATGTGTCGAAAACGGGGTATATGTCATAAAGCAAAAATGATTCTCCCAGTGTCATTTACCCACTATATTTGACTGACGCCCATTTTCACTCATAATCATGAATAATTTACATTAATACAAAGTTTCACGTGTTTCTTCGTGCGAAGATCGATCACTAGTTCAAAAATGACGTCACCTCCCGGACTTTAATATTTATTCAGAACTTGAGGATGAATAGAGAATCTTGATTATGTTTTTTAAATTTTATTTCACAAAAATATATAGAAGCATCTACATGATTGTACTATAAATTATCACAAAGTAAAATTATTTAATATAATAGCAGCAAATATATGCCTTACAGTGTTGAATAACGGCAGAAGAAGGAACATCTTAACTTGACATTGATAAAATCAGGATAGAAAGGAAAGAATGATTGCTGCTATTCTGAAAAATACATAAAATAAAACAATTTCTTTCGTGTACATCGAGGCAGCTCTGTGAATGCGCAGGAACAGATTTCGTGTAGGCCGAACCTGAAAAATAAAAATACGTATAAGAATGACTAGATTCATAACCATTTCATAAGGTTTGAAATGTCCAATAATATTTGGTTTGGTGTAATAATCGTTGCTCGATAAGATGATACCAGTTTCAGTATCTGAGGCTTATTATCCAGTATTATAATACTGGATATTAAGGATGTATCATCTGAAATATTGCCTAGTAATTGTAAAAGTGCGGTGAAACTGATTGTGAAAGATATATGCTTAAAAAGTTGTAGGTGTTTATTATCCCGAGGGGTTGTTTACCCCCATTATTCCCCCCTCCTAAGCGACGTCCTTGTAGACAAATTGGTATTTTTTCTCTTTCGTAGATGATGAATATGATAATTATCAGAATTAATAATTCAGTAAAAAAGGAACTTACCTCTGTTGGATCGTCTTGACTAACATCCGTCATAAAATCAGCAGTCATTTGAGTAATTTCCTCTTTGCAGTCTACTGGATCATTCCAATCTACCTCATTCGTTGATTCAGCAGATTCCTCTGTCTCAAAATATTCAGTCATGTCATTTTCTGTTTCGTAAGACGTATAAATACCCATATCTGTATCAGAATTTTCTTGAGATTTGGCTTCTTCATCAAACTTCCCAACATCTTCATCAACATGTTGTTCCTCATTTGAATCAATCCCAGATTCACTTGTTGGTGTGGAGATTGATGTGACTCTATTGCTTGTGGTGATATATCCTGAGGATCCAGTCGATGTGACTGTTTCGCTGCTAATGAAATGGAACCCTGGATGAGGGCCCGAGCAGGAATAAATTCCCGATTTCACCAGTTTGAATTTTGTTTTCACAATCTTCTTGTTTGGAACCTCCACAAAGCCATGTTTTTCTGCGAACTTCCTAGAATGTTCCTCCCAGAAACTTATTTTATTTTTTACATTGCCTTCCCTGAATGCATCATACTCCATGTATTTATTTCTTGCATTACTATCATTATATGGTTTCTTCTTTTCATTCCCGATAAATGTAGATGAAGCCAAAGGCCTTCCGTAAGAGTCAAAGGTTTGGTGAAATCTGATGCTGTTATTCATTGTTTCAGTGGTCGTCTTACTCTTCACGATGTATTTAATGAAGTATTCTGAAAAAAATGTTGAAACCTCAGATATAGTGAGAAATGATGGGACAGCAATTTTTAACATAAATTCTCAATAATAAGGATAAAATTCAGAATTTGTCACAGAAATTCCTCAATCTTCCACACTTTCGGAAATAAAAGAAATAATCATCGTTTTCTTATAACTTAGAAAAGAAGTAATTGATTTTAGATATGTAGAAACAAATATATTTATTTATCAATATGTATGAAGCTGCATATATGTTTAATCTGTTCATTTTGTCTTTAGGTAATTATTTACATAGTATTGAAAATAGACCGAATTCTATATAATTTACACAACACGTACCCTATAGAATCCCTTGCTATTATATATCATACCTATGTAAAATATGTTTATTATATTCGATATCATGCGTTCCTCAGGCATTCTACTTATACATTACGATAATAGTTTATTGTCTGAAAATTTAAATAAAATGGAATTATTACCGACATGCTGACAATAATTGAATTCTGAGTTCGAGTCCTGCTCTGGGAGGTACTTTTTTCAGAATTCAATTCTTGTTCGCATGCCGTTATACTTTCATTACATTTTATACATTGTTAAGAATATCGGAATTTTACAGATTGGCGGCATAACAGAATTGGAAGTGTTTATAACTGATTCTCCTGGGATAAATAATTTTATCGTATTGATTTTTGGCAACAAAATAACTATATGCAGGGAATATAACAATGTCAGGGATATTAAATCAAATAATTTTCCGAAAACAAGATTTTATCTCTTAGTTCGTTGTCCATAAAAACACACTGAAATTCAGAATATTTGTTGGCAAAATGTTAAACGAAAGAATTTCTAGCAGTTTTGACATATCGTATTATATTCCCAAAATATGACTCAAGTTCGAGAATCTTTCAGCTTAGTGTTTTTCATGAATCACAATATAGGAGTTCAGACAAAGTGTATCTCATAAATGGTTGAAAGAGGAAGTTATGCAACAGTTTTTTTTTAGTCATTTTTCGTGATTTGAAAATTTCGCATTAATGCAACAATATGAAACAACTCTAGCGCTGAAAATTGCTAGTCCTAACTCATGTATTTTGACGAGCTGAGTTCAAAGAAACTAGTGTCACTTTCTTAAAATCATTGATTTCAAAATATCCATTTTCAGTCCCTTTTGTTTTGGAATTCAATGGTTCCCATAAGTAGAAATTTCTGATTCAGTTCGTCAAAATAATTATATTAAAAGCAAAATATGTAAAAAATCGATTTCATTTGAAGTATAGGTGGACAATGAAATACTATTTGACAGAGGCAATTTTTGAAACAATGAAATTCAGGGACAAGTTTTTAGGAAAATGCATACTCCTCTCGAAATATCATCAAATATAGATATTCCAAAAAATTTGAACTTCGAAGAATAACATAAAATCCGAATCGAAATAAAATTTAACTGCAATGAATTTGACTCAGATACACAAAAATTTTGTGATATTCGATAGATAAATCAATAACTTAAGAATAGTTTACTCACCTTGATAGACTTAGTCAAATCACAGGATTGAAGTTGCACTTAAACACTCCTAAAGCTCTGAAATCTTACAGATACTGAAATGCTCTCACAAGAAAAGGGGTTTAAATAATTTTCACCCCCTCTTCCGAAAATATCTTCTTGACCAATGGATCGGTAATTTCTTGGAATATAATAATGACTCCGGAGAACTATCTACCCTAATTATCGGGGTTTTAGGAAGGTTCAATACTTTAACAATAAGAAGCTGAAATATCCATAAATAAAGAAAGATGTGCATTGCTCACAGGTAGGTACTTTATACAGAATGGCAAAACAAAAACTTAACTATGAATGTTTGTCGAATACTAATAACCAACAGATCTCTGATCAATATATTTGCGGCATCATGCAATTACTTTTTGGAGATATGAGAAATTCTGTTTGTTACATAGCTACTGATAAATATATTGAAACAAAAAATTAACTTGCAATTGAAATTTGATCAGAGATTGTAAGGTGTAGCTAATCAGCCTCATTATGCGCGGCATCTCTTATATGTTCTTTCATTTTTGCAAAAGTAAAAAGCTTCATGATCTTATTATTGAAAAGTAGTTATACTCCTTCCACTTTTATTAACGCACTCGGTTGGCCATGGAAAGTTGACACATTCTACTCTGTATAGTACGAAAATATGAGGTTATGAAGCTTGTCAAAAAATATTTGAGTTTTAAATCAGCGCTGTGTTGTCCGTTCTACGTAAAAGTATCAGTAATTAATTATTTCATTTCAAGTTAGAATCATGTTGAAAATATGTTACATAATTGGCGTTTATAAATACTGATTTAAGGCATACCAAATTTAGTTATTTGCATGGAAAATACAAGAACCAATTTTTGAATATATTTCATTTTGCTATGGAGGAAAATTTAATTATTTAAACCTTATATGCAGTAGCTTGAGGAGAGTTCATGTTATTTATTTTTTTTGGCTAAAGGTTGCAGACGTAACATCAGTTGTAGATTACAAAAAAATTAGCCGAAGATGAAATGTATCTGATGCAGTGGTAGGGAATGGGTATATCTCGAAGTAATTAACGGATAATTACAAGAATGTTAAATTCTTCAACAAAAACATCATCTTGCATCAATGAAAGTCAAAATAATTAAAAGTTCCAAGGCAAGAGGATCTTCACCATTAAACAAAAATTTCACATGAATTAACAATTAACAGGACAACTGGCTCGTATTTATGGCTGACTTTGATATAATAATAATTATATACTTATTGATCCCTTAGGACATTTACAATATATAGGAAAAGTCAAATGGTATACTCATATAAAAATTAATTTTCTGGAACTTATTCTACGATGACATTCATCGAAAATCCAGTAGTACCTTTTCGCATTCGTTCACTCTAAAATGAAATTCTCGAATGCCACCACTTTTTTAGCTCTCCCAATGGAAAGGAGTTCTTTGTCATCCTCTTCATTCACAATGTTTCTGATTGTGGAAACCTTCAGCTAAAATATAAGTCGTTTATATTCAGATGAAACATTATAAAAATTCATTTACATTGAATATGTTCGTCTATATCAGACGATTGTAGATATTAGAATATCAGAGTTACCTACAATTTGAATGATCGGACTTGAATTCGAAATAGCACTTCCTGAAACCCTGTGTTCTCTCCTTTTCGATCCCTTTCGGCATTTTTGTAATAGATATTAATTGTGGCAACGGCGTTATGACATTAACGACATTTAATGAGTGCCAATCTCACTCCGTTGTAGTTACAAAAACTTGAGAAAATTCATGGCCAACGGAGTGCTAAAATGAAAGTGAATGGACTATAGAATGTGCTTTTCAAAAATTCAGAATGAAGGAATTTTTTATATTTGATATAAATATAACAGAATATTTTCTGAAAATTTTCAGAGTTTTCACTCTCAATCTATGGAAAAAAATCAATCAAAAAATTGAACTAACCGATTTGCTCCTGCGTAAGTTTCTGCACTAACTTGTCAGGAGCAAATCAAGTAGAAAAAATTGTTGCCTGACAATGAACTAAAAAAAAAACTTTGAAATTATTGTATAGTAACGTTTCGTAGTGTACATCAGAATCAGAATCAGATCAAATTTCAATCGATATATTATATGGAATATTCTCGACCAACGCTTATAGGATTGTAGGTACATTTAATATTAAGTATTTCATTCTATAACTCAATATAAGATTCAAGGTTGATAATGTTCTAATTGATTTTTATACAGGGTGTTCAAAAATTTGTGAATCAAACGTCACACCGCGATAGAATAGACCACATACTATCGAATGACATCAACATTAGTTCAGCGAAAATGTACGGTTTCCAAACTAATCAGAATTTTATGAAAATACCAAAAATTGTCGATTCTTGAACTATTTTTTTCAATTACAAGGACAATTTGTGATTAAGGAGAACGTATTTCGCTCATAGTAATACTAAATTATTGTATTATCACCCCTAATTGAAATTAATTGAAGAATATTGGTAATGTTATTTACGAATTTGAAGATTATATATTATGCGCACTATTATTCCTTATTATCATATGGAATAATTTTCTGGGGAAATAGTGCTAATGTTCAGAGTATTTTTGTGGCCCAAAAGCTAGCCTTGAGGACAATGCTGAGGTTTGGATATAGACAGAGCTGCAGGAGAGCCTTTCGACACAATGGCCTGTTAACAGTCTGGGGATTATATATCTTTAAATGCTTGATGTTTATGACAGAACACCCACATTATTTCATGCGATATAAAAATGCTAACAACACTAGAAGAATGTACCCATACCTCTACCCAAGGCATACCTTATAGCTCTGATGCCAAATAGCGTCAGATATGTGTATATGAAACTCCATAATGCACTACCTAAAGAGTTTAGCCATATCAACGAGAGAACCCGTTTCAAGAAAGAAATACTTCAGTTTCTGATCATATGCGAACCATATAATATGAATGAATTCTACGACTACTGTAAAAATTATAATAATCCTCAAAGTAAGACCTAATATTCATGATATTACTTTGACATTTTTTCCAATTCACATTTTACTATGTATAATATGTGATATATCTATCTATCTATCTTTATTCTTCATATGCACATGTCATGAGTTCAGAAGCTGGTGCAACCTATCATTTCAAATGATTCAAAATCAGTAAAAAGTATCATAGGTAGTTTTTACTGTTCAATGATGATGCTGATATTCAAGTCGAAAATGTGTGATATATCCAAAAATGAAATACTAAAATACCGATTACTGCCTTTCGTATAATGGAAATTATGATTTTTAATAATATTTTCAGAGCCTAAATAACTCAAGCCTATAACACATATTTATTTGAACTTTATGATTTTTTATCTTCATATATTTCAAATGAGAAATTGTTGTCTGAATTTTGTTTCGTTTGTATCTTCAAAATTCAACTTCAAGGAATCTGCGATACTTCAGATCTTCTAGATGTTCTTTCAAGTTCATTGACATTGACCCTGTGAAAATGCTTCGAATCCATCGGTTAAAATCAATATGAAATATTAGAATAAGTTTCATCTACTTGATGGTACATTAAACACACAATTATTTCAATTAAATGTAAGAACCTCCCCCCCTCTCTCTCCAACCTAACTCCATTTCACCGCTTACTACACACCACCCCACCTAACACCTACCAATCCCGACCACGCCTTCCCTGTCAAAACTGCCAAATTGATATTGACAGTCCACTTCGGAAGTGTCACTACAGGTGTGTAATACGCCTATTATATTCATACCATTCCAATGAAATTATGATATTTTTTATTATATTTCAACAATGTGAGCAGTATCAGACTGGATCAGTGAGATAGTGAGGAAAATCCTTTCATGGTTAAGAATTCACAAAAAATTAAAAACGACGTAAACCTACAAAGAGCACGATTTTTTAGGTTGCCAACTAGGATTTACTTCTTGGATTGTTCTCGATTTTATGATATAAAAATTTCTGTCAACAATTTTCACAAATATCAATTTTTTTGCTTTTACTTTCTGGATGATAAAATATACAATATTCACAGAAAAAAAATCTGTATCATTTCAATAAAACGCTGGTGGAAATCGAACTCATCGAATGAAAGTACACAAAGAAATTATTGCTAAACTATTGAACATTTACGAAACATGAATACCTCAAGAGATTATAAATGGCCGAATGCACAGTTTCATCAAAGAAGGATTGAAGATTAAAAACTTCAACCATTTTTTCATATAAATTCTATGCTTGAACGTGGCTTGAGAATTTTATCGCAGTTGAATTCACCTCGCTATGAGCCCTCTGATTCCAGAACAATCATGACCAAAACGGTCTGGTTATAATGAGTTTCCACTAGTCTTATGCTTCTTCAGATCATCTTTTTGGCATACCTAGTTATTAGAAGAAATATGACAATCCCAACGCAAAAATCCTAATAAATCGAAAATCGCTGAATTAATAACTCAAGTATGGTGAAAAACTTGGTTAGCGGAATTTAGAATATTCAAATTTAGCAGGACTCATTTTCTCCTTTGAAACCTCAACTCGACGACGACATAAAATCTTTGAAAATATGTCGTCCAAAGCGAGAAATATCAAGAAATTTTTTCAAAATTAATTTTTCTTTTAAGGCTATGAATTCTCAATTTTCATCACATAAGAATATTAATTTCAATTAATATAAAGATTGTATTTCATGCGGTATTTTTTATTTTATTTCTTTTATTTTTATTTTATTTATTCGTATGGCGGTATTGAACAAATTCAACAGAATCACAAACGTTTAGTAATTTGAGAGTTTCTGAAAATTTTGTTTGTTTTCTGAAAATTTTGTACAGTAACCGTAAAAACATTCAAAACAGTCAGGATATGAGCGCTCGTAAGAATGTTTGAAAAATCTTTTTACATTTCGAATAAAATTATTAGAGATTTTAAAACATTTTTCAATTGTTTTACGTTTAATGCGTTTATTTTCTGAATGTTTTGAACTTTTACTGTTTAAACAAAGTTTTCATTTAGTAAAAGTGTAATTCTTTGATGCTTTCTCAGTACTACATGAAATACACATTAATTTAAACCAACACATGTGATGATGAGAAATCATAGTTTTAGGAGGAGTTTATACCACGGGACTTTCACGCCATCCGTAGCGTAAAGGGGGAAGGACAGAACATTTGAAAGATCAGTAGAAGTTACGAATATTACAATAGATTCCACTTTCATCGAAATAATGACAGCACTTAACGAACGTCTTTTTTCAATTTCAATAGAATACGAACTCAGGGTCGTGACACTCTCTTACCCCCACTCCAAATCGCATATTTAGTTCTAATCGCATCGATAAGATGACTCTGTAGAGTCAAGCAAATATTACAATGTTTGATCTATAGATGACTCTGTTGATCGTTTAAACCCTTGGAACATAGATATTTATGTTCTATAACAGAATAACAGATAACAGAATCATAAATAAAAATGAAATTAATTTGTCAAATATCAATGTCACTGTTGTCTTCAATGGATATGTACAAATTCGAATATATTTTTATTGGGCGGAAAATTATCAAAAGATCAGCTGAAAATCTCACCTTCGAAAGAAGAATTTCTTCAGAGAAATCGAGTGATTAGTAAAAGAACACTTGTTGAGACAGTTCAAGATATCTTCCAAAAAATGGTATTGAAAACTTATTGTGTATAAAGATGTGAGGATGTTGTTTGTAAGAGACATCGGTTTCCAAAACTAAGACAGCTCTTTTTAAAAAGTGGGTTGAAATCATCAAGCCAAAATATTACCAAGATAAATCTGTTGAGCAGATATACAACAGGTATTATGTATGTGATACTCATTTTAGCTGATTTACCTATTCGAAAATTAGTTTGTTTTCCCTAACCCAAAGATAAAAGATACATATAAGTTATTGTATTTAGTTAACTCAAATAGATGTGAGGAGTTGAAATATAATTACCATTTCAATAAGGGGTATGTAAACAGAAATGTACTGTATTGAATAAACATTAATTTTTCTAATTTCTTACAAACTTATATCAATGCTTGTTATTTTAATGAACATTGGATTTTTAAGGTTTTGAGTGGATGGAGGAGTTGTATAAATCTGTATCAAACATTCACATAAATCTGCTATTATTGAAAAAGTATTTCCGATATAATTTTTCATTTTAGGTCGTGAGCTCACGGAGGCAACTTATGTAGCAAACCAGTTTTCAATAGCCTTATTGGTGATATAGGCGTAAATGTCGAGTTTTAAGGCCGATCTCACCAATCAGGTAGAAGACCGATTTGCGACATAGGTTGCTTCCGTGTGATCACGGCATAAAATCAACAAATAAAATTATTCGAATTTGCGCCAAAGCGCTTTTTTGAATTTCGCGCTAAATTTGATTTTTTCTATCGATAAGTTGGGTCTCTGTAATTCGTAGTTCAAATCGCACCGTGTAGATGGCGGCGGCAAACAGCGTTTTTCACCATACTAGGGAAGTGTCGTATCTATATGATTCTGTTATCTGTGTACGAACTGTAGACAATTGCGATACTTTTCGAGAAATTTTTTATGTGGAAATTCATAGAAGGGATAATTTCACCTCGGAAAGTTGATTACATGAAAGAATATTTGTTCTTCAATGAAAAAATCTTAATTTTTTTTTCGTTTGACGAATAAAAAAAATTATGACTTTCCGAGATGACGAACTGATAGAATTGAACCAGTGGCGGATTTACATATTTGCCGCCAGTAGGCTATTCAAATTTTGCCGCCCTTACCATAATTATTTAGTTCAAAATATTAATGACAATTTTTGTGTCAGTGAAAATGTAACTTAGAGATTTGTACACGTTGGTCCTAATAACTACTCATAATAATTATTGTGACCTAGGGAATCTATGTCAGTTCCCGAGTTTCCAGATCATTTTTACAACGCAACGATTGATTTTGGATAGCTTGATCCATTCTTAATAAATAAGGTCTCTTGTAGTTTCTTGGAGAAATTCGCGTAAACAAAGTGCATATTGAATATTTCTGCGTTTGTGCACTCAATCATCTTGATTAGTCTATGTGACAAAAATAGAATTTCCATAGAATCTCTATGGAAAAAAAGGATGTTTAAGGAATTAATCTCGTTTAATGAAACGGTGCATATGGCCATAAGTTATCCAAAGTTAATTTTTTATTATAAGATATGAATATCGAAAAAGTTTCATGCGAAGCAAGGATCAGGAATGGATTTTTCTACCCCTTTCTATCATAGACGAACAGAACCAAAATTTTTTTAATGCCTTCCCGCCTGTATAAAATATCTGCTTGATTTAATACGTGAAAGTTTATTAATTTTCAATAAAAAACAAACAAAAACTGCTTTTCGGGTGCCATCTTTTGGGGGCTGTAACTAAGCAGGGGCACAAAAAAAGACCTTCCCTACAATTCATATTATTATATGTATTAAATGGTCACAATCTAACTGATGATGACAATAAAATAGGAATGTAAGTCATAAAAGTCTCACCTCGGGTTTCATAAAGCTTGATCAGGGAATCAACGCTTGATTGACCAACAGAAGACTATTCTATTTGTTTTCAATCGATAATTCAGTTATGATCATTCATAATATCATTCTCGTATCAAATTATGTTCATACGTCCATTAAACTATTCTCGCAATGGCTACTTGTTCAATATATTCAGCAATGAAAAGGTTTCAGTGATTTCGTTTTAGAAATCAAGCGTTGATGGCACAATCAAAGTTTTATGAAACCCGCTGTGAAAATATCTTTCTGCGATGTCGTCATACGAAATTTTGACTTTATACACAAAACAGCCAAAGCGTTCAGCTTTTCTTGGCTTAATATGGTTCTTAGGTACCTAACTTTTCACCTTTTTCAGGCAAAAAAGCTTCTCTCACCCATGGGCGCCCGCAGAAACCCGCAGAAATTTTTCTCAGGGGGGGCAAAATATCATCTACGATTAGTTTTACTGAAAGAAAAATTTCTCTAACGGTGTCTATCAGAATCTCAGGGGGGGCCGTGGCCCCCCCTGGCCTCCCCCTGCGGGCGCCCATGCTCTCACCCGAACAATTAGTCGCTGGTGTATTACAGAGGATGGGCAAAATTCTTTGTCTACTGATGGAAACTCGAGAACTATGGAAGCTGGAAGAAAACGGATGACACATTCTCGAGCTCTTTTTCAGAGAAACAAAGAATGGTGAAAACCGTTTTTGAGTTATTAGCAAAAAATGAAATTTTTCGAAAAGTTCTCATAAGTTTTCTGTCTTTGGAGTTAAAGATCTGAAACTTGAATCTTTTACAGACCCTTTTTTACGTAGAATCCACTGACGAGCACCAAATATTTTTTCGTTTCGAAACATTAGGCGAACTTTCGTTTTTTTTTTTTAATGCAAACTTTCATTGAATTTGTTATTTTTGAATTGGAAAAAATAAATTCTGTCAGTAGAATCTACGTATAAAAGTGACTAAGAAGGTAAGTTTCAGATATGTAACTTCAAACACAAAAAAGCTATGGGAACTTTTCGAATTCGTCAAAATCCAAATTTTTGATTATAACTCAAAATCTAGAAATGATAGGCCGGTTCTGTTTCCAGATTTGGATTAGTCATGTAAAAAGAGCTTGAGAATGTGTAATCCGTTTTTTTTCTAGCTGCGATAGTCCTCGAGATCCCCTCAGTAGACAACCAATTTTGCTCACCTTGTAAATAGAGCCATAGATACGAACTTCTGGACAAACATTTCTTGAATTGTGTTTTCGTAGGAACCGAAGAAACACATCCCAATGATTCGGAATCTGGTTTCACCAAAATTTTTTACCCTCACGAAGTTTCAGTATAGAGTCCAAAGCGGCCGAAATAAGAGTGAAACAGGAAAATAGTAATGATGCACTACTTGGTCAGTTTTTTTATAATTAGGGAAAATCAGATGTAGATAGATATTAAAATATCTATGAAATACAAGTATTTCAATTTCTATAATTCGTGCAAACAAAATTGTCCCCAAATTTGCCGCCCCCTGAAATCTGCCGCCCTAGGCTGCAGCCTACTTAGCCTCTATGGTAAATCCGCCACTGAATTGAACTATAATGAAAACCCCAAATAAATTAGTGGTTTCTGACGTAAGATATTCATTTTCACTTTCTGAACTGACCACTAAAACGGTGTAGAATCCCCCTTAATCGAAAAATTTATTTTGAAGAAATCCATTCTTTTATTTTTCTCGCTTTGAACGATACTTGTTCAAAGGAAAAATTTATTTTTTATTTCTTGGTCAAGTTGAGGTTTCAACAAAGAAAACGAGCCTTGGTGAAGTTGAAGATTTGAAATTTTGCTAACCAAATTTTTCGTTTGAAAATTTATCTTTTCTTACATTTTGAGTCATACAAACCAGAAAAGTGCATCAAGCACAGAAAATCTATATTTTCAGTAATTTTCTTCCAAATCGATACATTTTTATTGCAAGAAAAAATTTCAGACGGAAAATCGGTTTTTTGCATTTTTCGCAATGAAATTGTGGTTATGTTCGGAAATCGGTAGAAAAAAAAAGTTATAAATATTATATATATTATATTATATTATAGTTTAGGCAGAATCGTAGAAATCATTTTTCATCCCTCAAAACCACCACCTATTCCGAAATTTCCACCGAGTTCTCTTCATTAATATAAATCCATAATTTATACTAAATTTTCCGACCAACCACACCACATACTGCCAAGAATTTGTTTTCTTTCATTCTGTTTGGCCCTGGTCTATTTCCAAACCCCTTCAGTATTAATTTTCTCACAAACGGAAAGGTCTATGAAGTGCTATCTTCAATTGTAGCATGGAGTGCTTTCAATTATGTCATGCAATGATATATGTGAGCAAAATGGATCACACAGCAATCCATCACACTGAATATTTGAAAATCAATAAGAACATTCTTTGGATGAAGAAGAAAAGTAAGCGGTACCTGCGACGCTAATCCAACGACCAGAGAATTGTCGTTATTAATATTCGCTTAACTTTCAACAGGTCGAGTTTTTGTTTGGCCATTCTGTACAAAGTCATTACCTGTATAGGCAATTCGGATCTTTCTTAGTTTATGGGTATTTTATCTTTCTATTGGACCTTCCTGAAATCCCGGTAATTGATGTAGATATAGTTCTGCGAAGTCGCATTCAAAGAAGGTACCGGGTACCGCATCCATTGAACAAGAAGAAGAAGAAAAAAGGGGTGGTTATTACTTATTTAAACTGTTTTTCTTATGGAAGTGCTTCAGTATCTAAAAGATTTCGAAGCTGTAGGAGTGTAAGTGCAATTTCAACTTTGTGATTTGACCAAGTCGATCGAGGTGAGTAAAGTATTTTTTAAGTTATTGCTTTATCCATATTAGCAAATGTTTGTGTATCCAAGTCCAATTTATAGCAGTTCAAATTTTTTTTATTTTGGATTTCATGTAATGAGGTTCTTCGAATTCACAATGTTTTCATTATTTATTCGACGATATTTGAGAGGAGAATGCATTTTTCTGGAAACTTCTGTCCCAACTTCATTTTTACGAAGAAAAGCATGTGACAAATTTCATTTAATGTTCCTCCTTTACTTTAGTGGAAGCCGATTTTTTCATTTCACATATTTACGTCCAGTTTCATAATCGAATTTAACGTCACTTTAAGCTTAAAGCTTCCTTTACTGTCATTTTTAGTAGGGTTAAAGGAAGCTTTAAAATTAAAGCGACTTTAGGTTTGATTATGAAACCGGCCGCAAGTTTTTGTTGTATGTGTGTATTAATATATGTATTTTGACGAGCGAGTGACTGAAAATTGAAATTTCAAAGTGACGTTATTTTGAAACTTATAGTTTTCAGAAATTTAAAGCACTTTTATTGAACTCGGTTCTTTCAAACACTTAAATCCATAAGAAATTTCCGGAAATAAAATTTTTTTTTTTTGTTGCATCAATGTAAAATTTTCAAGTCAAGTGGTAAATAAATTAAAAAAAAAGTCGCATAAGTTCCAGGTTCAATCATCATAAAATTTATTTTGTCTGAATTCCCACAGTATGATTTATGGTTAAACTCTAACTATATGTTCTCTTTTAAAAGTAAATAGTTGAATTTTGGTTTTTGAGCTATATAAAGATTCTCGAACCGTCATATTTTGAGAATATTATAAGATGTCGAAACTGCTGGATATTCCTTCGTTTTGACAAATGTTCTGAACTTCAGGTGCAGTTTAGAAGGCTTGATTTTTTGAAAATTTAGTAATTTAACATCAACGGTACGCGATCAAAAAAGCACCCTCTTTGCGATGTATCAGTATACTCTTTTTATTATTAACTCTAGTCTGATAAAATCATGTCATGACATTGATCACCATGGGTATTAAGCATATCTTACCTTTTAAATACAGGTACTTGATGATGACTCGATACTCCAATATTTCGATTTTCACAATTTCGATAGACATCTTCTTTCTTTTAATTTAACTCTGTTTTACTTTTTTGATCTCAAACTTCACACTGACACTTCTAATTACTAGTTACTGTTCATTGCTTTGGTAACGCAATATTTTTTTATGCATGGAACTGGTCTAGGCTAACTAGATATCAATATACACCCTCGTATAGCCGTTATCAGGATAACGGCAATGATGCCGTCATTGAACAACATATAAGGGTACAATATTTCTTGTACGAGATCTCCAAATATAGGGAATAATGAATTGAATGCAGGGGTTGACGAAATGCCATGATTTTTTCCAAAAGATTCAAGATTATCTGTCAATCTGAATTTTTTCTTATTACCGAGGAGTTTTGTTGAAATTTGCTCCAGTATCATTTCTTGTTCTATATAATATCTCTAAGTTTATAAAAAATTTTCAGAATAATCATTGTGAAGAAAAAGAAGACAGCTATAACAATGCATAACAGGAGACTACAACAAACCTTCGACTCTTACGGTAAGCCCTTGGCTTCATCTACATTTATCAGGAATGACAAGGAGAAACCATCTTATGATGATAGGAATGCAAGAAATAAACACATGGAGTATGATGCACTAAGGGAGGGAATTGTAAAAAAAAAGATAAGTTTCTGGGATGAACATTCCAGAAAATTCGCAGAAAAACATGGTTTTGTGGATATTCCAAAGAAGAAGATTTTAAAAACATTCAAACTGGTGAAATCGGGAATTTATTCCTGCTCGGGCCCTCATCCAGGGTTTCATTTCATCAGCAGCGGAACTGTCACATCGACTGGATCCTCAGGATATATCACCACAAGCAATAGAGTCACATCAATCTCCACACCATCAAGTGAATCTGGGATTGAATCAAATGAGGAACAACACGTTGATGAAGATGCTGTGAAATCTGATGAAAAGGCCAAATATCCAACAAAATCTTTTAGAGATATAGGCGTTAATACGTCGTACCAAAAACAACAAATTTTGAATAATTATGAAGAGAAACGGGAATCTACTGAATCATCGAAGGAGGTGTTGGATTGGAATGATTTAGTTGCCTTCAAAGAAGAAATTTTCCAAATGAATGCTGATTTTATGGCAGAAGTCAGTCGAGAAGAGCCAAGAGAGGTAAGTTACTTTTTTATTGAATTATTAATTCTGATAGTCTCTGTAACGCAATGGAAGGTTCAAAATTGTGTGCACGACTTTCCAGGGGCAATTGAAACTATTCATTATCTTCGAAGCAGTTCTAGAATGAAGCAATTATTCTAACAATTTTTCTCGTGTAGAGTTAGCCGTGAATGAATTTGGAAATGATCTATCGTCTTCGAGAAACCGTCAGCAAAATTTATGTTTTAGAAAAGGATCTGCATTGATAGTTCTTTTTCAATACTTTGACTACCCCAAATATAAACGAAGGAGTAGAAGGTTCACGGAGTTACGGAGTTACTTCATTTTCAATCTTGACTCGCATGTCGGTATTTCAATTTCGGGATTTTGGCTATAATCGTTGAATTTGACAAAGGCATCACGTGTTCGGGGTATAGAAATAGAGGATTCAATACAAACTTGAATATAATGATTCCTTCAGAATATAAAAATCGAAGAATAATTCCCAAGTAATCGTGAAATGATTCATAAAATATTCTAGAATAATTCTTTTCTAGAGATATTTTACATTGCATTTTCATCACTTCCTCAATAACTTGATAACAACGAAAAACAACAATCACAAAACTTAATCGCATCAAGTGTTATAAATCTTCTGTCCCCAAAGATCATCGTCGAATACTCTCGGAATATTTCTAATTATTTCAAGCACAACTATCACACGATGACTGAGTTCCACTGCGTCTTGATACCTAATCCTGTTTGGGTAGAATAAGCAACAATGATGGAAAAAGCCGAATGAATCCCACAGCGATTTTCCTTATTCAAAAATAATTTCTTATATGAAATTGGGTTCGATCATGAACAAATTTCGCAGGATGTTTTTTTGAAGCTATCCCATATTTTATTGAGGAAGTATGACAGTAACAGCTCATTTCGTGAGGTAGTTCCACCATATTCTGAAAGAATTGCCAGTTTTATGGTTGTATCCTGCTTTTCATTCGTAAGTTACGAATCTGTATCGTACGATCGATCATCTGTAAGTTTCAGATTGACAGATTCGTAAATAATGCAATTCTGGAAATGTTTCTGTCACTATCTCATTGACAGTGTCACTTTTGAACTACTTATCGTAAAAAGTTACTAAAATGTCTAAAACTCTGGTGTATTCACTGATTCGATTTTGTTTTTAATTTCGTGGGGATATGGGATCAGTTTCGTTTTTTCCACTGTAGGTAGCGCTGTTTAGAATTTGACAGAGCATTGTCATTTGATATTTGAAAATAATTTCCTACGACGTACGAATATGTTGTATTTATAAGCGATTAATTGGTGTGTGAAAATGTATTAGTTTCGAGAAAGAGGTGTAGAACATTCATTTATTCAACATGTCGTTCAGTAGGTTCAGTTTTCCATATGGACAATCAAGAGCTACAGCTAAGAATTCGGTGTTGTTGGAATTTGAAGCAGAACCAAATCAGATGAACGAACATTAGGAACCGATATAGCTAAGTTTTATGGAAACTTCAGCAATATTTCAAAGAAACTGTATTGGAAATATGTAATGTGAATTGTGAGCATGTATTGAGAATCAGAAATACATAAATCTATTCGAGTCTGTTACTTCAAATATTCTTCCTGAGTAGATATAGTGAAAATTTCCTTTCCGTCAACTGAATATACTGGATATTTGACTGTGTTTATTAAAATCATATTGAATCACCCCCCTCACGAATTCAAGTTGTCAAACGGAAATTATCTTGAAGAACAGTAATCACTATCGAACCCTTATTCGATAGTGTTTGTTTTTACAACGAAAATTGAACTGCAAAGCAGAAATATTCCTTAACACCTGACAAAATCCACCAGTTCAAGTTTATATTTTGAACTCGTTGGACGTTGATCGACATTCGATATCAACGCAAAACAAAATAAAACGAGAGAGTATCATTGGACTTCCTTTGGTAGAACAAGGATAGAACGAAGCAAATGACATGGTGGCGCCGCCACGAAACTGATCCCATATCCCCGATTTTCTGAAATGTTGATGCTTGCAAAAAGTGACAAGTGCACACACCAGTGTTTTAGACATCTTAAAAGTTACGGATTCCTGTAAGCTACAGACCACTAAAAACCGTCCAGAATTTCAATTTTCCTGTAAGCTTATGAAAAGTTACAGATTGGCTCAGAGATGAAAGCAGAATACCACCATTAGATACAATTTGAAAATTTCTTAGGTTTCAGCATCGATTTTGGTGGGACAGGTTGAAAATTTTAAATAAAAACTAAATATGAATAAATATGATAAAAATCATCAATAAAAAATCATAATATGATATTTTCGATACCGTCCATTCAAATTTTTCCAAAACTAAAACATGTCATAGCACTTAAAACAAATTATATGATTCCCACAAAAACGAGTTTTTACCACGACACCTGTTCCGCTATCACAATACCATCTTCAGTTGGGTGATTTTAGTGGAAATCATACAAACTGGTCCGTTGCTCAGTCTTGTTAGTGTATGAAGAAAAAATCGCTTTGATGAACACCTCTGCGTATTGTATCCTCGTGAATCCCAAAATGTTGAAATCCTATGTATGTATAAACCTAATATTTTTAATGGCTAACCAGATGGCTGATATCGAAGGATGAGCCAAAAACACTAATTAAAAAAAAAATATATATCCATGTCATTTTTACTCAAATTGCGTTAGATGCGCATAAATGAACTCAGAATTCCATGATACATCTATGTCAACAAAAAAATAGGGACTTGCAATTGAAAAAAAAATGGATGAAGCCACTGCTTGGTAACTGGAATGATTGAGAAATAAGAATAACGGAAAAATGATCGCCAAAAAGTACCAAACCCTTTTTTGATATTCCCGAAAGGGGAGAAAATAAATCCATCATTCCATAATCGGGACGCTCGCTCACAGTATAATGAATTATTGGAGTTTCTACTCTAGCACAAAAAAATATTTTAATGAATTTTTTTCAAGCTCGATTGATTCAATATAATGATTTCAATAATTTTTTTAATATCATTATTTATATCATGACGCTTAACCAATCAGAACGAAGAAGGGAAGTGAGCTATATTTTCTCCAAATATCAAAACTTATTCAGTAGTAAAGTAATAAATGTATTCTTATACTTATTTTCTTTCAGGTTCAGCCTACACGCAATCTGCTTTCCCGCATTAACAGAACTGTCACGATGTACACCAAGGAAATGGTTATATTTTATGTATTTTTCAGAATAGCGACAATCATTCTTTTCTTTTTATGGTAATTTTTTCAGTTTATTTCGTTCATTTAGATTTTGCTTCTTCCAGTGTTATTTAAAATTGTCAGGCATATCTACATTTTGGCAACGTATATATTGTTTGAGTACAATATACAATTGCAAATACAATGAATTTATTTTGTAATAATTCATATTACTTTCATGTATGTAAATGCGTTTATTTATTTTTGATGAAATATAATTTGAATAGCGTACACCGATTCTTTATTCATCCTCAAGTCCTCAAAAAATATTATGAATATTACCCACGAATAGTCGGGAAGTTAATAAGTCTCTGAACATAAGGCCGAATTATATTTCTGAGAACAACATAACCGACGGCCGACGGATTGTCAAATAGTGAGTGGAATCGTATCCTAAACGTTCCATATCTGGAGGTTAATTGAAATTGTATTTGATTGTATTTGCATCATCAAACGAACTTCATTCTCCTATATACAAGAGCAGTGAAGGAAAAACCACACTCAATTAGGTACTTATTGTTTATTGACTCATGCATACAAAGGTAAGTCTAGACCACACGTCCTGTCAAAAAAAAGTAAGAAAGGCACAGTCAAATAATAATACGAGTTAACCCCAACACTTCCAGGATGTATATTGTTCGCCGCAGTTGCAGCTTCTTCAAGTGTTTACTGAACTTTGTTTCATTGAAACCTTTTATATTTTTTAGCTTATTGTAAATTTTCAACGATATACAAGGTGGGACTTTTTTTTGACATAAGGTAGAACTCATCAAAATGAGTCGTTTAACCAAAGATTGTCTACATAAAATATCCAAGATGGCTGAGATACAACCTCTAGAAGTTCGACAAAATTTCATTGAATTTCAAGGACGGGGGTGTGGAAGGTGACTCCGGCATCGCAAAGACGAAACAAAACATATGGCTGGACAATAAATGGTTCACTACCAAATTCATCGATGCATCAGGTCACTTTTGAGAGGATCATAATTATTATTGTATCGAGCAATTTAGGGTAAAAAAAGATGTAGAAAATCGAGGCAGTTTCTTGAAAATGCTTATGTTAGTTATGTCGAGAAAGTGCTATGATTTTTTCCCATTTCATCTAATTTTTACGACGATTTTTGGAATATCCGAACAAGAGGATTGTGATGCCCATTGTGGAAAGATTCATGAATAATTTAGGCGAATTTTAGATTTTGAAATATTATTCTATTTTTTACACTTCTGCCTCAAGTCTCTTCTGTCAGTTGGTATCGAAATGAGCCATTTTATGAAAGCGTTTGTTACTAAAAAATAATGAGAACAATTCGGAAATCCTAAGTTTCCATTTTCATTACCACGTAAATATCGAACGAGGCAATATCCTAAACGAAACCACATGGTCGAATCAGGTGATAAGTTTTTTTCCACCTCTTTGCGATAATTCAGCTAACAAACGGTCTAGCGTCCGTATTGGGATCTATTTCAGTAATCATTTTCAATTTTTTTTTAACGCTGTCATTTTGAAAGTTTTGTATAGGTGATTTTTGGTGAAACGCTTCATTTTGACAAATTTTACCTTCTGTTGAAAAAAAAAGCCTTATCTTCATATAGGTGCACTCTCTATTTCTGATTTTTCATTATGAATCTAACACAAAATGGACGTAATATTGAGGAGCTCACAAAGGCAGAATTTTTTTGTCAATAAATAAATAATTCTTATCGTGAATAGTTTGAAAGATTTTATTGGTTTCATTTTCTAGTATGGTGCTTTTGTTTATTTGGTTTTCAACGGTTTGGATTTCCAGGAAACCCTAATATTTTAGAAATTAGTAGGCATAAGGGAGGTTTGGAGAACTACCCATTTCTGTCTCCTCATATGGTCCTATATGAACTACAGCATGATGGGTCATTGGTCATAAATCACCCTGTATTTTATTATATCAACGAGTCAAATTATTGTAACGTTCGCTTTACGGAAGAGATTTAGTTAATTCGATAGAAATATTACCGGTGGTATTTGATTCGATCACCGAAATTGTTGATTCACACTCTTATGTAACTAACAACTTGACGCACTGGAATGATTCATTCCGCCCGTTCGGAGTGCGTATAAATCAGTATAAAAGTAACAACCCGCGTGTTCGGTACACCGGATATTCGAAATCGAATTAATCGATCAATAAGTTCTTCTTAGTTATTGATAGTACATAAGTATTTTATTCTTGTCCTATTGCAGTGTTTTGTCCAGAAATTTTATGAATACTCGTATTTTGAACCAAATTTCGATTGAAGTGTTTAGTGTTAACTCGGTCATTATACCGGTGTTCTCAAAGGTGAGGACTTCTTTGACAGAAGGTCGAAATCATCAAAATACGTAATTTCACCAAAAATTGTCCTTATAAATATTCAAGATGGCTGAGCTGCAACCCCTAGAAGTTAGACGAAATTTTATCAAATTTAAAGTAATGGACTGTGCAAGGTAACTACGGCATCGGAAAAGCGACACAAAACATAAACATATGGCTGGATAATGAATGGGTTTATCTGATTAGTTGCATGCGGTCACTTGAAAGACTTGTATCGTGCAATTTATGTTGACAAAGTGCCATTATTGTTACCCTATTTCATCCCATTTTTACGACGATTGTTGGCGTGTTCGAGCAAGGAGATTGTGATGCCCATTGTGAAAAAGTTCGTGAATAATTCAGACGAATTTCATTGGTGAGATTTTGAACTGATATTCGATTCTTTTACACTTGTTCTAAGTCTTTTTCTGACAGTTGGTACCAAAATGAGCCATTTCATAAAATCAAGTTACTAAATAATGAAAAAAATTCGCCAATCCTAAGATTTTATTTTCTTTTCGAAAACGAAACCACATGGTTGAGACGGACATAAAGAGATAAGTTGTTTTCCATTCATTTGCACTAATTCAGATGATCTAGGGTCGTATTAGGATCTATTTCAGCAATCATTTCTATCTTTCATATACTCAGCAGTCATGTATATAAAAATTTTTTTGTGTGTAAATAGTATGGCATTCATAACTCAGATAAGTCCACGATGATATTGTGTTATTTTGTTTCTATATTTAAATAGTCCGAGAGCTGACGACGAAAATCGACAAGAGTTTTGTAATGGCTCATATTTAAATATTAGTTAGTTTTGGTGGTGTACATGAGTCAGCACCCACTCTCAAGGTCAGGTAGTGGAACATCTAGCGGCGATGCTCTTTGATTTATGTTAAATTACAATATCCGTACTTTGGGTGACTGCTGACTGCCCCTGTTCTATTGATATGTGGTCTGACTATTTTATTCTCAAATAATATATTATATTTGAGCAATAAATGCATTTTCAGCCATTACAAATCTCTTGAAACGACGGCAGCAACTTCTGTGGGATACTGACCCACCAAGTTTCACTAAAATAAGGTTTGACCACTTTCTCAAGTTTTCTGTTCTATAAACTAGTTGAGTAATTATTTTCAATCATTACAAAATACTTGTGAAACATGCTTCGCCGCTTGTTGTTCCACTACCTGACCTTGAGAGTGGGTGCTGACTAATGTACACCCTCAATAGTTTCTAAATCATATTTAATTATGAGCCACTACAAAACTCTTGCCGATTTTCGTTGCCAGCTCGCGGACTAAAAGTGGAATGGAGAAATATGAGACATAAATCATTTAAAATAAAATTTTTTCATTATTAATCTCTAGAAAACACAATGAAAATATACTGAAATGAAACCACAACTTGCTTCAGGAGAGATATGTTAAACTACGTACGGTGATTTAGCGAAAATGCTTTCCACTCATACAGGATGTTTTCAAAGTAGAGGCTTTTTTTGACAAAATAAGTCATGGTACCATAACAAAGAGGAACAAAAAGTACAGTCTACAGTGCCACAGGATGTGACTGTCCCTTGGTAGTTGCGAATGTGAGGTCACATTCTGCAGCCACTGCATGCATCCGGCGCACTACCGAGATCATTTTATGCGTAGGCTTGTGCCGGCGCGAGGTCAGTTAGTGGAAATCGTCAAAGTTAGCGTACGATTTTTGTGAATTTTTGGTGTTTCGCAAAGTAGTCGAAAAATGCCTTACGTTTACTCAAACAATGAACTTGTTGATAAGATTGTAATTTATGATGAATCCAAACAGAGTGCCAGTGTGGCGTGCAGGTTGTACAGAAGACGATTTCCGTCAACCAATTTCTCGAAGAAAAGACGTCTGCTTGTGGCTTAAGGTAAGCGCACATACACCACCAATATACATCATCTATTCTGTTTACTGACGAAGCTATTCTCACAAGAAATGGAGTTGACAATTTCCACAATACTCACAGAAAGCTCTCACGCCTCGACTCGCGCTATCAAAACAGATTTTCAGCAAAAAAATGTCTGGATGGGACATCTGTGTGGAATGCTTATTGGGCCATTTTTTCTACCACCACGAATGTCCGGTGGAAACTTCCTTAATTTTCTCCAGAATAATTTGATAACTTTAGAAGATGTTCCTCTCAATATTCGGCAGAGCGTGTAACAACTGGAAGAAACGTTCGAAATTATTTGAAAAAATAAATTCCCAAATAGGTGGATAGGGCGTAGTGGATCCATCTCTTGGCCTGCACGAGCCCTGGATCTCAACCCCTGTGATTTTTTCCTTTGGGGTCATTTGAAAACATTAGTGAACATCGACGGTGAGATGAAAATGCTTGTGAAATTATTCGTGGGCGAACTGACGTGATAGTTGCTGCATGTAACCATTAATATTATATTCATTATAACACCAAACGAATGGTGATCACTTCGAACAATTTTTCTGAACAATTCGGAGCAATTTTATCGGTGGGTTTGTGAATTACCTCATTTTGTTCTTATACGGCCTTTTCCTTGAGGTAGTTTTCATAACCCTATTTCTAATCTCGGTCTCAGAATTATACTTTTCAGCAAAAATCACCTAATGAATGTTGAAAAAGAATATAAGCACAATTCGCTATAAATTCTAGTGCAGAGAAAAGGCACTTTAGAAAGAAAGTCCAGCACTTTATTTATTTGGTGGAAAACATTCTGACTGAATCCAGATGGCATCGTGATTCATCACAGGTGATATATCCTAACACAGAGATACATACTACGATCCAGTGTCGTATTTAGATATTGATTCCCAAGTCTTTTGCATTTTTTTATATTGAATGTTTTATATGAACAACTGCTGCCGGAATGATCTCTTTTGATGGGGTCTACAACCTGTCGAAAAATGGCCTCACCTTAAAAAAACACCCTGTATAAGAGATGCGTGAATGTAATAACAATTATTATAAATCGAGTAATAAATAATTCTATATGACCTGATATGAAATTTCAAAATTATTCAATTACCTATTTTATATGACTCTATATTTAACTATAAATAAACCTCGTTGAAATCTAGTTAATATTAGAAAATTTGTGCAGAAATCATTGGTACAAAAAAAATATGGAGTCTCTCATTCGAAAATAAATTTAATTTTTCATCGCTAACAAGAATCTGTGCGAACAATCCGAAGAAATTTAATGAAATTTTGATTTTTGAATAGTCTTCTATACCGATTCAAAATATGTGGGTAACTGCAAATTCTGTGTCAGGGAAAGATTCAAAGATCTTGGTCAAATACTTTGTGCAAGATATTCTTATTACAAAATATCATTTTCAGAATTAAATATGTCACTCATTCATTACTGTATCCCGTTACCGGAATCTACAAAAAGACATAAAGAAAGAACAGACTTATAATTTCTGTGAGCTAATTGCGACTGACGTAAATATGTATCCTTTTGCTGCTGCCATCTCAAAAATGAAACTTTCGGTAATATTAATTCATCGAATTGAAAGTAACAATTCACTCTAACATACCGAATGTCTCAATTTTCGGGATGATTTCCACATTCAGGTCGATTTTGCATATGCATGTCGATGGATTTGACAATACCATGTTTTATTATGATAGCGCACACATTGTAACTTAGGTGTGTATTTCTACACTCTTCAATTCAAGAAATTGGAAATCAGGTAGCAAGATCCAATAGTGATTTTATGGGACTCGCAGGATTTTGCGGCGGGTGTCCCACCAAATATCATTTTCGGAACTTGTAACATAAATATCTTTTAGCTGCAGCCATCCCAAAAATGAAACTTTCGGTATTATTAATTCATTAACTTGAAAGTATCAATTCACACAAGCCGTACCGAATGGTTCTATTTTCGGGACGATTTTCACTTTCAGTTCGATTTTGCATATGCATGTCGATGGATTTGACAATACCATGTTGATTTATATTTTATTATGATAGCGCTTGCATTGTAACTTAGGTGTGTACTTCTACACTCCTCAATTCAAGAAAGTGGGACTCAGATAGCAAGATCCAATAGTGATTTTAAGTGACTCGCAGGATTTTGCGTCGGGTGTCCCACCAAATATCATTTTCGGAACTTGTTACATAAATATCTTTTAGCTGCAGCCATCCCAAAAATGAAACTTTCGGTATTATTAATTCATTAACTTGAAAGTATCAATTCACACAAGCAGTACCGAATGTTTCTATTTTCGGGACGATTTCCACTTTCAGTTCGATTTTGCATATGCATGTCGATGGATTTGACAATACCATGTTGATTTGTATTTTATTATGATAGCGCTTACATTGTAAATTAGGTGTGCATTTCTTCGATCTTCAATCAAAGAAAGTGGAAATCAGGTAGCAAGATCCAATAGTGATTTTATGGGACTCGCAGGATTTTGCGGCGGGTGTCCCACCAAATATCATTTTCAGAACTTGTTACATAAATATCTTTTAGCTGCAGCCATCCCAAAAATGAAACTTTCGGTATTATTAATTCATTAACTTAAAAGTAATATCACACAAGCAGTACCGAATGTTTCTATTTTCGGGACGATTTCCACTTTCAGTTCTATTTTGCATATGCATGTCGATGGATTTGAAAATACCATGTTGATTTGTATTTTATTATGATAGCGCTTACATTGTAACTTAGGTGTGCATTTCTTCGATCTTCAATAAAAGAAAGTGGAAATCAGGTAGCAAGATCCAATAGTGATTTTATGGGACTCGCAGGATTTTGCGGCGGGTGTCCCACCAAATATCATTTTCGGAACATGTTACATAAATATCTTTTAGCTGCAGCCATCCCAAAAATGAAACTTTCGGTATTATTAATTCATTAACTTGAAAGTAACATCACGCAAGCAGTACCCAATGTTTCTATTTTCGGGACGATTTCCACTTTCACTTCGATTTTGCATATGCATGTCGATGGATTTGAAAATACCATGTTGATTTGTATTTTATTATGATAGCGCTTACATTGTAACTTAGGTGTGCATTTCTTCGATCTTCAATCAAAGAAAGTGGAAATCAGGTAGCAAGATCCAATAGTGATTTAATGCTACTCGCAGGATTTTGCGGCGGGTGTCCCACCAAATATCATTTTCGGAACTTGTTACATAAATATCTTTTAGCTGCAGCCATCACAAAAATGAAACTTTCGGTACTATTAATTCATTAACTTGAAAGTAACATCACACAAGCAGTACCGAATATTTCTATTTTCGGGACGATTTCCACTTTCAGTTCGATTTTGCATATGCATGTCGATGGATTTGACAATACCATGTTGATTTGTATTTTATTATGATAGCGCTCACATTGTAAATTAGGTGTGCATTTCTTCGATCTTCAATCAAAGAAAGTGGAAATCAGGTAACAAGATCCAATAGTGATTTTATGGGACTCCAGGATTTTGCGGCGGGTGTCCCAGCAAATATCATTTTCGGAACTTGTTACATAAATATCTTTTAGCTGCAGCCATCCCAAAAATGAAACTTTCGGTATTATTAATTCATTTACTTGAAAGTTTCAATTCACACAAGCAGTACCGAATGGTTCTATTTTCGGGACGATTTTCACTTTCAGTTCGATTTTGCATATGCATGTCGATGGATTTGACAATACCATGTTGTTTTATATTTTATTATGATAGCGCTTGCATTGTAAATTAGGTGTGCATTTCTTCGATCTTCAATCAAAGAAAGTGGAAATCAGGTAGCAAGATCCAATAGTGATTTTATGGGAAACGCAGGATTTTGCGGCGGGTGTCCCACCAAATATCATTTTCGGAACTTGTTACAAAAATATCTTTTAGCTGCAGCCATCCCAAAAATGAAACTTTCGGTATTATTAATTCATTTACTTGAAAGTATCAATTCACACAAGCAGTACCGAATGGTTCTATTTTCGGGACGATTTTCGCTTTCAGTTCGATTTTGCATATGCATGTCGATGGATTTGACAATACCATGTTGTTCTATATTTTATTATGATAGCGCTTACATTGTAAATTAGGTGTGCATTTCTTCGATCTTCAATCAAAGAAAGTGGAAATCAGGTAGCAAGATCCAATAGTGATTTTATGGGACTCGCAGGATTTTGCGGCGGGTGTCCCACCAAATATCATTTTCGGAACTTGTTACATAAATATCTTTTAGCTGCAGCCATCCCAAAAATGAAACTTTCGGTATTATTAATTCATTAACTTGAAAGTAACATCACACAAGCAGTACCGAATATTTCTATTTTCGGGACGATTTCCACTTTCAGTTCGATTTTGCATATGCATGTCGATGGATTTGACAATACCATGTTGATTTGTATTTTATTATGATAGCGCTTACATTGTAAATTAGGTGTGCATTTCTTCGATCTTCAATCAAAGAAAGTGGAAATCAGGTAGCAAGATCCAATAGTGATTTTATGGGACTCGCAGGATTTTGCGGCGGGTGTCCCACCAAATATCATTTTCGGAACTTGTTACATAAATATCTTTTAGCTGCAGCCATCCCAAAAATGAAACTTTCGGTATTATTAATTCATTAACTTGAAAGTAACATCACACAAGCAGTACCGAATATTTCTATTTTCGGGACGATTTTCACTTTCAGTTCGATTTTGCATATGCATGTCGATGGATTTGACAATACCATGTTGATTTGTATTTTATTATGATAGCGCTTACATTGTAAATTAGGTGTGCATTTCTTCGATCTTCAATCAAAGAAAGTGGAAATCAGGTAACAAGATCCAATAGTGATTTTATGGGACTCGCAGGATTTTGCGGCGGGTGTCCCACCAAATATCATATTCGGAACTTGTTACATAAATATCTTTTAGCTGCAGCCATCCCAAAAATGAAACTTTCGGTATTATTAATTCATTAACTTGAAAGTAACAATTCACACAAGCAGTACCGAATGTTTCTATTTTCGGGACGATTTCCACTTTCAGTTCGATTTTGCATATGCATGTCGATGGATTTGACAATACCATGTTGATTTGTATTTTATTATGATAGCGCTTACATTGTAAATTAGGTGTGCATTTCTTCGATCTTCAATCAAAGAAAGTGGAAATCAGGTAACAAGATCCAATAGTGATTTTATGGGACTCGCAGGATTTTGCGTCGGGTGTCCCACCAAATATCATTTTCGGAAATTGTTACATAAATATCTTTTAGCTGCAGCCATCCCAAAAATGAAACTTTCGGTATTATTAATTCATTAACTTAAAAGTAACATCACACAAGCAGCACCGAATGTTTCTATTTTCGAGACGATTTCCACTTTCAGTTCGATTTTGCATATGCATGCATGGATTTGACAATACCATGTTGATTTGTATTTTATTATGATAGCGCTTACATTGTAACTTAGGTGTGCATTTCTTCGATCTTCAATCAAAGAAAGTGGAAATCAGGTAGCAAGATCCAATAGTGATTTTATGGGACTCGCAGGATTTTGCGGCGGGTGTCCCACCAAATATCATTTTCGGAACTTGTTACATAAATATCTTTTAGCTGCAGCCATCCCAAAAATGAAACTTTCGGTATTATTAATTCATTAACTTGAAAGTAACATCACACAAGCAGTACCGAATATTTCTATTTTCGGAACGATTTCCACTTTCAGTTCGATTTTGCATATGCATGTCGATGGATTTGACAATACCATGTTGATTTGTATTTTATTATGATAGCGCTTACATTGTAACTTAGGTGTGCATTTCTTCGATCTTCAATCAAAGAAAGTGGAAATCAGGTAGCAAGATCCAATAGTGATTTTATGGGACTCGCAGGATTTTGCGGCGGGTGTCCCACCAAATATCATTTTCGGAACATGTTACAAAAATATCTTTTAGCTGCAGCCATCCCAAAAATGAAACTTTCGGTATTATTAATTCATTAACTTGAAAGTATCATACTCACAAGCAGTACCGAATGGTTCTATTTTCGGGACGATTTCCACTTTCAGTTCGATTTTGCATATGCATGTCGATGGATTGGACAATACCATGTTGATTTGTATTTTATTATGATAGCGCTTACATTGTAAATTAGGTGTGCATTTCTTCGATCTTCAATCAAAGAAAGTGGAAATCAGGTAACAAGATCCAATAGTGATTTTATGGGACTCGCAGGATTTTGCGGCGGGTGTCCCACCAAATATCATATTCGGAACTTGTTACATAAATATCTTTTAGCTGCAGCCATCCCAAAAATGAAACTTTCGGTATTATTAATTCATTAACTTGAAAGTATCATACTCACAAGCAGTACCGAATGGTTCTATTTTCGGGACGATTTCCACTTTCAGTTCGATTTTGCATATGCATGTCGATGGATTTGACAATACCATGTTGATTTGTATTTTATTATGATAGCGCTTACATTGTAACTTAGCTGTGCATTTCTTCGATCTTCAATCAAAGAAAGTGGAAATCAGGTAGCAAGATCCAATAGTGATTTTATGGGACTCGCAGGATTTTGCGGCGGGTGTCCCACCAAATATCATTTTCGGAACTTGTTACATAAATATCTTTTAGCTGCAGCCATCTCAAAAATGAAACTTTCGGTATAATTAATTCATTAACTTGAAAGTAACAATTCACACAAGCAGTACCGAATGTTTCTATTTTCGGGACGATTTCCACTTTCAGTTCGATTGTGCATATGCATGTCGATGGATTTGACAATACCATGTAGTTTTATATTGTATTATGATAGCGCTTGCATTGTAACTTAGGTGTGTACTTCTACACTCCTCAATTCAAGAAAGTGGAACTCAGGTAGCAAGATCCAATAGTGATTTTAAGGGACTCGCAGCATTTTGCGGCGGGTGTCCCACCAAATATCATTTTCGGAACTTGTTACATAAATATCTTTTAGCTGCAGCCATCCCAAAAATGAAACTTTCGGTATTATTAATTCATTAACTTGAAAGTAACATCACACAAGCAGTACCGAATATTTCTATTTTCGGGACGATTTTCACTTTCAGTTCGATTTTGCATATGCATGTCGATGGATTTGACAATACCATGTTGATTTGTATTTTATTATGATAGCGCTTACATTGTAAATTAGGTGTGCATTTCTTCGATCTTCAATCAAAGAAAGTGGAAATCAGGTAACAAGATCCAATAGTGATTTTATGGGACTCGCAGGATTTTGCGGCGGGTGTCCCACCAAATATCATATTCGGAACTTGTTACATAAATATCTTTTAGCTGCAGCCATCCCAAAAATGAAACTTTCGGTATTATTAATTCATTAACTTGAAAGTATCATACTCACAAGCAGTACCGAATGGTTCTATTTTCGGGACGATTTCCACATTCAGTTCGATTTTGCATATGCATGTCGATGGATTTGACAATACCATGTTGATTTGTATTTTATTATGATAGCGCTTACATTGTGAATTAGGTGTGCATTTCTTCGATCTTCAATCAAAGAAAGTGGAAATCAGGTAACAAGATCCAATAGTGATTTTATGGGACTCGCAGGATTTTGCGGCGGGTGTCCCACCAAATATCATATTCGGAACTTGTTACATAAATATCTTTTAGCTGCAGCCATCCCAAAAATGAAACTTTCGGTATTATTAATTCATTAACTTGAAAGTATCATACTCACAAGCAGTACCGAATGGTTCTATTTTCGGGACGATTTCCACTTTCAGTTCGATTTTGCATATGCATGTCGATGGATTTGACAATACCATGTTGATTTGTATTTTATTATGATAGCGCTTACATTGTAAATTAGGTGTGCATTTCTTCGATCTTCAATCAAAGAAAGTGGAAATCAGGTAACAAGATCCAATAGTGATTTTATGGGACTCGCAGGATTTTGCGGCGGGTGTCCCACCAAATATCATTTTCGGAACTTGATACATAAATATCTTTTAGCTGCAGCCATCCCAAAAATGAAACTTTCGGTATTATTATTTCATTAATTTGAAAGTAACATCACACAAGCAGTACCGAATGTTTCTATTTTCGGGACGATTTCCACTTTGAGTTCGATTTTGCATATGCATGTCGATGGATTTGACAATACCATGTTGATTTGTATTTTATTATGATAGCGCTTACATTGTAAATTAGGTGTGCATTTCTTCGATCTTCAATCAAAGAAAGTGGAAATCAGGTAACAAGATCCAATAGTGATTTTATGGGACTCGCAGGATTTTGCGGCGGGTGTCCCACCAAATATCATATTCGGAACTTGTTACATAAATATCTTTTAGCTGCAGCCATCCCAAAAATGAAACTTTCGGTATTATTAATTCATTAACTTGAAAGTATCATACTCACAAGCAGTACCGAATGGTTCTATTTTCGGGACGATTTCCACTCTCAGTTCGATTTTGCATATGCATGTCGATGGATTTGACAATACCATGTTGATTTGTATTTTATTATGATAGCGCTTACATTGTAAATTAGGTGTGCATTTCTTCGATCTTCAATCAAAGAAAGTGGAAATCAGGTAACAAGATCCAATAGTGATTTTATGGGACTCGCAGGATTTTGCGGCGGGTGTCCCACCAAATATCATATTCGGAACTTGTTTCATAAATATCTTTTAGCTGCAGCCATCCCAAAAATGAAACTTTCGGTATTATTAATTCATTAACTTGAAAGTATCATACTCACAAGCAGTACCGAATGTTTCTATTTTCGGGACGATTTCCACTTTGAGTTCGATTTTGCATATGCATGTCGATGGATTTGACAATACCATGTTGATTTGTATTTTATTATGATAGCGCTTACATTGTAAATTAGGTGTGCATTTCTTCGATCTTCAATCAAAGAAAGTGGAAATCAGGTAACAAGATCCAATAGTGATTTTATGGGACTCGCAGGATTTTGCGGCGGGTGTCCCACCAAATATCATATTCGGAACTTGTTACATAAATATCTTTTAGCTGCAGCCATCCCAAAAATGAAACTTTCGGTATTATTAATTCATTAACTTGAAAGTATCAATTCACACAAGCAGTACCGAATGTTTCTATTTTCGGGACGATTTCCACTTTCAGTTCGATTTTGCATATGCATGTCGATGGATTTGACAATACCATGTTGATTTGTATTTCATTATGAGCGCTCACGTTCTACCTTAGGTGTGCATTTCTTCGCTCTTCAATCAAAGAAAGTGGAAATCAGGTAGCAAGATCCAATAGTGATTTTATGGGACTCGCAGGATTTTGCGGCGGGTGTCCCACCAAATATCATATTCGGAACTTGTTACATAAATATCTTTTAGCTGCAGCCATCCCAAAAATGAAACTTTCGGTATTATTAATTCATTAACTTGAAAGTATCATACTCACAAGCAGTACCGAATGTTTCTATTTTCGGGACGATTTCCACTTTGAGTTCGATTTTGCGTATGCATGTCGATGGATTTGACAATACCATGTTGATTTGTATTTTATTATGATAGCGCTTACATTGTAAATTAGGTGTGCATTTCTTCGATCTTCAATCAAAGAAAGTGGAAATCAGGTAACAAGATCCAATAGTGATTTTATGGGACTCGCAGGATTTTGCGGCGGGTGTCCCACCAAATATCATATTCGGAACTTGTTACATAAATATCTTTTAGCTGCAGCCATCCCAAAAATGAAACTTTCGGTATTATTAATTCATTAACTTGAAAGTAACAATTCACACAAGCAGTACCGAATGTTTCTATTTTCGGGACGATTTCCACTTTCAGTTTGATTTTGCATATGCATGTCGATGGATTTGACAATACCATGTTGATTTGTATTTCATTATGAGCGCTCACGTTGTACCTTAGGTGTGCATTTCTTCGCTCTTCAATCAGAGAATGTGGAAATCAGGTAGCAAGATCCAATAGTGATTTTATGGGACTCGCAGGATTTTGCGGCGGGTGTCCCACCAAATATCATTTTCGGAACTTGTTACATAAATATCTTTTAGCTGCAGCCATCCCAAAAATGAAACTTTCGGTATAATTAATTCATTAACTTGAAAGTAACAATTCACACAAGCAGTACCGAATGTTTCTATTTTCAGGACGATTTCCACTTTCAGTTCGATTTTGCATATGCATGTCGATGGATTTGACAATACCATGTTGTTTTATATTTTATTATGATAGCGCTTGCATTGTAAATAAGGTGTGCATTTCTTCGATCTTCAATCAAAGAAAGTGGAAATCAGGTAGCAAGATCCAATAGTGATTTTATGGGACTCGCAGGATTTTGCGGCGGGTGTCCCACCAAATATCATTTTCGGAACTTGTTACATAAATATCTTTTAGCTGCAGCCATCCCAAAAATGAAACTTTCGGTATTATTAATTCATTAACTTGAAAGTAACATCACACAAGCAGTACCGAATATTTCTATTTTCGGGACGATTTCCACTTTCAGTTCGATTTTGCATATGCATGTCGATGGATTTGACAATACCATGTTGATTTGTATTTTATTATGATAGCGCTTACATTGTAAATTAGGTGTGCATTTCTTCGATCTTCAATCAAAGAAAGTGGAAATCAGGTAGCAAGATCCAATAGTGATTTTATGGGACTCGCAGGATTTTGCGGCGGGTGTCCCACCAAATATCATTTTCGGAACTTGTTACATAAATATCTTTTAGCTGCAGCCATCCCAAAAATGAAACTTTCGGTATTATTAATTCATTAACTTGAAAGTAACATCACACAAGCAGTACCGAATATTTCTATTTTCGGGACGATTTTCACTTTCAGTTCGATTTTGCATATGCATGTCGATGGATTTGACAATACCATGTTGATTTGTATTTTATTATGATAGCGCTTACATTGTAACTTAGGTGTGCATTTCTTCGATCTTCAATCAAAGAAAGTGGAAATCAGGTAGCAAGATCCAATAGTGATTTTATGGGACTCGCAGGATTTTGCGGCGGGTGTCCCACCAAATATCATTTTCGGAACTTGTTACATAAATATCTTTTAGCTGCAGCCATCCCAAAAATGAAACTTTCGGTATTATTAATTCATTAATTTGAAAGTAACATCACAGAAGCAGTACCGAATGTTTCTATTTTCGGGACGATTTCCACTTTGAGTTCGATTTTGCATATGCATGTCGATGGATTTGACAATACCATGTTGATTTGTATTTTATTATGATAGCGCTTACATTGTAAATTAGGTGTGCATTTCTTCGATCTTCAATCAAAGAAAGTGGAAATCAGGTAACAAGATCCAATAGTGATTTTATGGGACTCGCAGGATTTTGCGGCGGGTGTCCCACCAAATATCATATTCGGAACTTGTTACATAAATATCTTTCAGCTGCAGCCATCCCAAAAATGAAACTTTCGGTATTATTAATTCATTAACTTGAAAGTAACAATTCACACAAGCAGTACCGAATGTTTCTATTTTCGGGACGATTTCCACTTTCAGTTCGATTTTGCATATGCATGTCGATGGAATTGACAATACCATGTCGATTTGTATTTTATTATGAGCGCTCACGTTGTACCTTAGGTGTGCATTTCTTCGCTCTTCAATCAAAGAAAGTGGAAATCAGGTAACAAGATCCAATAGTGATTTTATGGGACTCGCAGGATTTTGCGTCGGGTGTCCCACCAAATATCATTTTCGGAAATTGTTACATAAATATCTTTTAGCTGCAGCCATCCCAAAAATGAAACTTTCGGTATTATTAATTCATTAACTTAAAAGTAACATCACACAAGCAGTACCGAATGTTTCTATTTTCGGGACGATTTCCACTTTCAGTTCGATTTTGCATATGCATGTCGATGGATTTGACAATACCATGTTGATTTGTATTTTATTATGATAGCGCTTACATTGTAACTTAGGTGTGCATTTCTTCGATCTTCAATCAAAGAAAGTGGAAATCAGGTAGCAAGATCCAATAGTGATTTTAATGGACTCGCAGGATTTTGCGGCGGGTGTCCCACCAAATATCATATTCGGAACTTGTTACATAAATATCTTTTAGCTGCAGCCATCCCAAAAATGAAACTTTCGATATTATTAATTCATTAACTTGAAAGTATCATACTCACAAGCAGTACCGAATGGTTCTATTTTCGGGACGATTTCCACTTTCAGTTCGATTTTGCATATGCATGTCGATGGATTTGACAATACCATGTTGATTTGTATTTTATTATGATAGCGCTTACATTGTAAATTAGGTGTGCATTTTTTCGATCTTCAATCAAAGAAAGTGGAAATCAGGTAACAAGATCCAATAGTGATTTTATGGGACTCGCAGGATTTTGCGGCGGGTGTCCCACCAAATATCATATTCGGAACTTGTTACATAAATATCTTTTAGCTGCAGCCATCCCAAAAATGAAACTTTCGGTATTATTATTTCATTAATTTGAAAGTAACATCACACAAGCAGTACCGAATATTTCTATTTTCGGGACGATTTCCACTTTCAGTTCGATTTTGCATATGCATGTCGATGGATTTGACAATACCATGTTGATTTGTATTTTATTATGATAGCGCTTACATTGTAAATTAGGTGTGCATTTCTTCGATCTTCAATCAAAGAAAGTGGAAATCAGGTAGCAAGATCCAATAGTGATTTTATGGGACTCGCAGGATTTTGCGGCGGGTGTCCCACCAAATATCATTTTCGGAACTTGTTACATAAATATCTTTTAGCTGCAGCCATCCCAAAAATGAAACTTTCGGTATTATTAATTCATTAACTTGAAAGTAACATCACACAAGCAGTACCGAATATTTCTATTTTCGAGAAGATTTTCACTTTCAGTTCGATTTTGCATATGCATGTCGATGGATTTGACAATACCATGTTGATTTGTATTTTATTATGATAGCGCTTACATTGTAACTTAGGTGTGCATTTCTTCGATCTTCAATCAAAGAAGGTGAAAATCAGGTAGCAAGATCCAATAGTGATTTCATGGGACTCGCAGGATTTTGCGGCGGGTGTCCCACCAAATATCATTTTCGGAACTTGTTACATAAATATCTTTTAGCTGCAGCCATCCCAAAAATGAAACTTTCGGTATTATTAATTCATTAACTTGAAAGTAACATCACACAAGCAGTACCGAATATTTCTATTTTCGGGACGATTTCCACTTTCAGTTCGATTTTGCATATGCATGTCGATGGATTTGACAATACCATGTTGATTTGTATTTTATTATGATAGCGCTTACATTGTAACTTAGGTGTGCATTTCTTCGATCTTCAATCAAAGAAAGTGGAAATCAGGTAGCAAGATCCAATAGTGATTTTATGGGACTCGCAGGATTTTGCGGCGGGTGTCCCACCAAATATCATTTTCGGAACATGTTACATAAATATCTTTTAGCTGCAGCCATCCCAAAAATGAAACTTTCGGTATTATTAATTCATTAACTTGAAAGTATCATACTCACAAGCAGTACCGAATGGTTCTATTTTCGGGACGATTTCCACTTTCAGTTCGATTTTGCATATGCATGTCGATGGATTTGACAATACCATGTTGATTTGTATTTTATTATGATAGCGCTTACATTGTAAATTAGGTGTGCATTTCTTCGATCTTCAATCAAAGAAAGTGGAAATCAGGTAACAAGATCCAATAGTGATTTTATGGGACTCGCAGGATTTTGCGGCGGGTGTCCCACCAAATATCATATTCGGAACTTGTTACATAAATATCTTTTAGCTGCAGCCATCCCAAAAATGAAACTTTCGGTATTATTAATTCATTAACTTGAAAGTAACATCACACAATCAGTACCGAATGTTTCTATTTTCGGGACGATTTCCACTTTCAGTTCGATTTTGCATATGCATGTCGATGGATTTGACAATACCATGTCGATTTGTATTTTATTATGATAGCGCTTACATTGTAACTTAGCTGTGCATTTCTTCGATCTTCAATCAAAGAAAGTGGAAATCAGGTAGCAAGATCCAATAGTGATTTTATGGGACTCGCAGGATTTTGCGGCGGGTGTCCCACCAAATATCATATTCGGAACTTGTTACATTAATATCTTTTAGCTGCAGCCATCCCAAAAATGAAACTTTCGGTATTATTAATTCATTAACTTGAAAGTAACATCACACAAGCAGTACCGAATATTTCTATTTTCGGGACGATTTCCACTTTCAGTTCGATTTTGCATATGCATGTCGATGGATTTGACAATACCATGTTGATTTGTATTTTATTATGATAGCGCTTACATTGTAAATTAGGTGTGCATTTCTTCGATCTTCAATCAAAGAAAGTGGAAATCAGGTAACAAGATCCAATAGTGATTTTATGGGACTCGCAGGATTTTGCGGCGGGTGTCCCACCAAATATCATATTCGGAACTTGTTACATAAATATCTTTTAGCTGCAGCCATCCCAAAAATGAAACTTTCGGTATTATTAATTCATTAACTTGAAAGTATCATACTCACAAGCAGTACCGAATGGTTCTATTTTCGGGACGATTTCCACTTTCAGTTCGATTTTGCATATGCATGTCGATGGATTTGACAATACCATGTTGATTTGTATTTTATTATGATAGCGCTTACATTGTAAATTAGGTGTGCATTTCTTCGATCTTCAATCAAAGAAAGTGGAAATCAGGTAACAAGATCCAATAGTGATTTTATGGGACTCGCAGGATTTTGCGGCGGGTGTCCTACCAAATATCATATTCGGAACTTGTTACATAAATATCTTTTAGCTGCAGCCATCCCAAAAATGAAACTTTCGGTATTATTAATTCATTAACTTGAAAGTATCATACTCACAAGCAGTACCGAATGGTTCTATTTTCGGGACGATTTCCACTTTCAGTTCGATTTTGCATATGCATGTCGATGGATTTGACAATACCATGTTGATTTGTATTTCATTATGAGCGCTCACGTTCTACCTTAGGTGTGCATTTCTTCGCTCTTCAATCAAAGAAAGTGGAAATCAGGTAGCAAGATCCAATAGTGATTTTATGGGACTCGCAGGATTTTGCGGCGGGTGTCCCACCAAATATTATATTCGGAACTTGTTTCATAAATATCTTCTAGCTGCAGCCATCCCAAAAATGAAACTTTCGGTATTATTAATTCATTAACTTGAAAGTATCATACTCACAAGCAGTACCGAATGTTTCTATTTTCGGGACGATTTCCACTTTGAGTTCGATTTTGCATATGCATGTCGATGGATTTGACAATACCATGTTGATTTGTATTTTATTATGATAGCGCTTACATTGTAAATTAGGTGTGCATTTCTTCGATCTTCAATCAAAGAAAGTGGAAATCAGGTAACAAGATCCAATAGTGATTTTATGGGACTCGCAGGATTTTGCGGCGGGTGTCCCACCAAATATCATATTCGGAACTTGTTACATAAATATCTTTTAGCTGCAGCCATCCCAAAAATGAAACTTTCGGTATTATTAATTCATTAACTTGAAAGTATCAATTCACACAAGCAGTACCGAATGTTTCTATTTTCGGGACGATTTCCACTTTCAGTTCGATTTTGCATATGCATGTCGATGGATTTGACAATACCATGTTGATTTGTATTTCATTATGAGCGCTCACGTTGTACCTTAGGTGTGCATTTCTTCGCTCTTCAATCAAAGAATGTGGAAATCAGGTAGCAAGATCCAATAGTGATTTTATGGGACTCGCAGGATTTTGCGGCGGGTGTCCCACCAAATATCATTTTCGGAACTTGTTACATAAATATCTTTTAGCTGCAGCCATCCCAAAAATGAAACTTTCGGTATAATTAATTCATTAACTTGAAAGTAACAATTCACACAAGCAGTACCGAATGTTTCTATTTTCGGGACGATTTCCACTTTCAGTTCGATTTTGCATATGCATGTCGATGGATTTGACAATACCATGTTGATTTGTATTTTATTATGATAGCGCTTACATTGTAACTTAGGTGTGCATTTCTTCGATCTTCAATCAAAGAAAGTGGAAATCAGGTAACAAGATCCAATAGTGATTTTATGGGACTCGCAGGATTTTGCGGCGGGTGTCCCACCAAATATCATTTTCGGAACTTGTTACATAAATATCTTTTAGCTGCAGCCATCCCAAAAATGAAACTTTCGGTATTATTAATTCATTAACTTGAAGTAACATCACACAAGCAGTACCGAATATTTCTATTTTCGGGACGATTTCCACTTTCAGTTCGATTTTGCATATGCATGTCGATGGATTTGACAATACCATGTTGATTTGTATTTTATTATGATAGCGCTTACATTGTAACTTAGGTGTGCATTTTTTCGATCTTCAATCAAAGAAAGTGGAAATCAGGTAACAATATCCAATAGTGATTTTATGGGACTCGCAGGATTTTGCGGCGGGTGTCCCACCATATATCATATTCGGAACTTGTTACATAAATATCTTTTAGCTGCAGCCATCCCAAAAATGAAACTTTCGGTATTATTAATTCATTAACTTGAAAGTATCATACTCACAAGCAGTACCGAATGGTTCTATTTTCGGGACGATTTCCACTTTCAGTTCGATTTTGCATATGCATGTCGATGGATTTGACAATACCATGTTGATTTGTTTTTTATTATGATAGCGCTTACATTGTAAATTAGGTGTGCATTTCTTCGATCTTCAATCAAAGAAAGTGGAAATCAGGTAACAAGATCCAATAGTGATTTTATGGGACTCGCAGGATTTTGCGGCGGGTGTCCCACCAAATATCATATTCGGAACTTGTTACATAAATATCTTTTAGCTGCAGCCATCCCAAAAATGAAACTTTCGGTATTATTAATTCATTAACTTGAAAGTATCATACTCACAAGCAGTACCGAATGGTTCTATTTTCGGGACGATTTCCACTTTCAGTTCGATTTTGCATATGCATGTCGATGGATTTGACAATACCATGTTGATTTGTTTTTTATTATGATAGCGCTTACATTGTAAATTAGGTGTGCATTTCTTCGATCTTCAATCAAAGAAAGTGGAAATCAGGTAACAAGATCCAATAGTGATTTTATGGGACTCGCAGGATTTTGCGGCGGGTGTCCCACCAAATATCATATTCGGAACTTGTTACATAAATATCTTTTAGCTGCAGCCATCCCAAAAATGAAACTTTCGGTATTATTAATTCATTAACTTGAAAGTATCATACTCACAAGCAGTACCGAATGGTTCTATTTTCGGGACGATTTCCACTTTCAGTTCGATTTTGCATATGCATGTCGATGGATTTGACAATACCATGTTGATTTGTATTTTATTATGATAGCGCTTACATTGTAAATTAGGTGTGCATTTCTTCGATCTTCAATCAAAGAAAGTGGAAATCAGGTAACAAGATCCAATAGTGATTTTATGGGACTCGCAGGATTTTGCGGCGGGTGTCCCACCAAATATCATATTCGGAACTTGTTACATAAATATCTTTTAGCTGCAGCCATCCCAAAAATGAAACTTTCGGTATTATTAATTCATTAACTTGAAAGTATCATACTCACAAGCAGTACCGAATGGTTCTATTTTCGGGACGATTTCCACTTTCAGTTCGATTTTGCATATGCATGTCGATGGATTTGACAATACCATGTTGATTTGTATTTCATTATGAGCGCTCACGTTCTACCTTAGGTGTGCATTTCTTCGCTCTTCAATCAAAGAAAGTGGAAATCAGGTAGCAAGATCCAATAGTGATTTTATGGGACTCGCAGGATTTTGCGGCGGGTGTCCCACCAAATATTATATTCGGAACTTGTTTCAAAAATATCTTTTAGCTGCAGCCATCCCAAAAATGAAACTTTCGGTATTATTAATTCATTAACTTGAAAGTATCATACTCACAAGCAGTACCGAATGTTTCTATTTTCGGGACGATTTCCACTTTGAGTTCGATTTTGCATATGCATGTCGATGGATTTGACAATACCATGTTGATTTGTATTTTATTATGATAGCGCTTACATTGTAAATTAGGTGTGCATTTCTTCGATCTTCAATCAAAGAAAGTGGAAATCAGGTAACAAGATCCAATAGTGATTTTATGGGACTCGCAGGATTTTGCGGCGGGTGTCCCACCAAATATCATATTCGGAACTTGTTACATAAATATCTTTTAGCTGCAGCCATCCCAAAAATGAAACTTTCGGTATTATTAATTCATTAACTTGAAAGTATCAATTCACACAAGCAGTACCGAATGTTTCTATTTTCGGGACGATTTCCACTTTCAGTTCGATTTTGCATATGCATGTCGATGGATTTGACAATACCATGTTGATTTGTATTTCATTATGAGCGCTCACGTTCTACCTTAGGTGTGCATTTCTTCGCTCTTCAATCAAAGAAAGTGGAAATCAGGTAGCAAGATCCAATAGTGATTTTATGGGACTCGCAGGATTTTGCGGCGGGTGTCCCACCAAATATCATATTCGGAACTTGTTACATAAATATCTTTTAGCTGCAGCCATCCCAAAAATGAAACTTTCGGTATTATTAATTCATTAACTTGAAAGTATCATACTCACAAGCAGTACCGAATGTTTCTATTTTCGGGACGATTTCCACTTTGAGTTCGATTTTGCATATGCATGTCGATGGATTTGACAATACCATGTTGATTTGTATTTTATTATGATAGCGCTTACATTGTAAATTAGGTGTGCATTTCTTCGATCTTCAATCAAAGAAAGTGGAAATCAGGTAACAAGATCCAATAGTGATTTTATGGGACTCGCAGGATTTTACGGCGGGTGTCCCACCAAATATCATATTCGGAACTTGTTACATAAATATCTTTTAGCTGCAGCCATCCCAAAAATGAAACTTTCGGTATTATTAATTCATTAACTTGAAAGTATCATACTCACAAGCAGTACCGAATGTTTCTATTTTCGGGACGATTTCCACTTTCAGTTCGATTTTGCATATGCATGTCGATGGATTTGACAATACCATGTTGATTTGTATTTCATTATGAGCGCTCACGTTGTACCTTAGGTGTGCATTTCTTCGCTCTTCAATAAAAGAATGTGGAAATCAGGTAGCAAGATCCAATAGTGATTTTTTGGGACTCGCAGGATTTTGCGGCGGGTGTCCCACCAAATATCATTTTCGGAACTTGTTACATAAATATCTTTTAGCTGCAGCCATCCCAAAAATGAAACTTTCGGTATAATTAATTCATTCACTTGAAAGTAACAATTCACACAAGCAGTACCGAATGTTTCTATTTTCAGGACGATTTCCACTTTCAGTTCGATTTTGCATATGCATGTCGATGGATTTGACAATACCATGTTGTTTTATATTTTATTATGATAGCGCTTGCATTGTAAATTAGGTGTGCATTTCTTCGATCTTCAATCAAAGAAAGTGGAAATCAGGTAGCAAGATCCAATAGTGATTTTATGGGACTCGCAGGATTTTGCGGCGGGTGTCCCACCAAATATCATTTTCGGAACTTGTTACATAAATATCTTTTAGCTGCAGCCATCCCAAAAATGAAACTTTCGGTATTATTAATTTATTAACTTGAAAGTAACATCACACAAGCAGTACCGAATATTTCTATTTTCGGGACGATTTCCACTTTCAGTTCGATTTTGCATATGCATGTCGATGGATTTGACAATACCATGTTGATTTGTATTTTATTATGATAGCGCTTACATTGTAAATAAGGTGTGCATTTCTTCGATCTTCAATCAAAGAAAGTGGAAATCAGGTAGCAAGATCCAATAGTGATTTTATGGGACTCGCAGGATTTTGCGGCGGGTGTCCCACCAAATATCATTTTCGGAACTTGTTACATAAATATCTTTTAGCTGCAGCCATCCCAAAAATGAAACTTTCGGTATTATTAATTCATTAACTTGAAGTAACATCACACAAGCAGTACCGAATATTTCTATTTTCGGGACGATTTTCACTTTCAGTTCGATTTTGCATATGCATGTCGATGGATTTGACAATACCATGTTGATTTGTATTTTATTATGATAGCGCTTACATTGTAACTTGGGTGTGCATTTCTTCGATCTTCAATCAAAGAAAGTGGAAATCAGGTAACAAGATCCAATAGTGATTTTATGGGACTCGCAGGATTTTGCGGCGGGTGTCCCACCAAATATCATATTCGGAACTTGTTACATAAATATCTTTTAGCTGCAGCCATCCCAAAAATGAAACTTTCGGTATTATTAATTCATTAACTTGAAAGTATCATACTCACAAGCAGTACCGAATGGTTCTATTTTCGGGACGATTTCCACTTTCAGTTCGATTTTGCATATGCATGTCGATGGATTTGACAATACCATGTTGATTTGTTTTTTATTATGATAGCGCTTACATTGTAAATTAGGTGTGCATTTCTTCGATCTTCAATCAAAGAAAGTGGAAATCAGGTAACAAGATCCAATAGTGATTTTATGGGACTCGCAGGATTTTGCGGCGGGTGTCCCACCAAATATCATATTCGGAACTTGTTACATAAATATCTTTTAGCTGCAGCCATCCCAAAAATGAAACTTTCGGTATTATTAATTCATTAACTTGAAAGTATCATACTCACAAGCAGTACCGAATGGTTCTATTTTCGGGACGATTTCCACTTTCTGTTCGATTTTGCATGTGCATGTCGATGGATTTGACAATACCATGTTGATTTGTATTTTATTATGATAGCGCTTACATTGTAAATTAGGTGTGCATTTCTTCGATCTTCAATCAAAGAAAGTGGAAATCAGGTAACAAGATCCAATAGTGATTTTATGGGACTCGCAGGATTTTGCGGCGGGTGTCCCACCAAATATCATATTCGGAACTTGTTACATAAATATCTTTCAGCTGCAGCCATCCCAAAAATGAAACTTTCGGTATTATTAATTCATTAACTTGAAAGTATCATACTCACAAGCAGTACCGAATGGTTCTATTCTCGGGACGATTTCCACTTTCAGTTCGATTTTGCATATGCATGTCGATGGATTTGACAATACCATGTTGATTTGTATTTCATTATGAGCGCTCACGTTCTACCTTAGGTGTGCATTTCTTCGCTCTTCAATCAAAGAAAGTGGAAATTAGGTAGCAAGATCCAATAGTGATTTTATGGGACTCGCAGGATTTTGCGGCGGGTGTCCCACCAAATATCATATTCGGAACTTGTTACATAAATATCTTTTAGCTGCAGCCATCCCAAAAATGAAATTTTCGGTATTATTAATTCATTAACTTGAAAGTATCATACTCACAAGCAGTACCGAATGGTTCTATTTTCGGGACGATTTCCACTTTCAGTTCGATTTTGCATATGCATGTCGATGGATTTGACAATACCATGTTGATTTGTATTTCATTATGAGCGCTCACGTTCTACCTTAGGTGTGCATTTCTTCGCTCTTCAATCAAAGAAAGTGGAAATCAGGTAGCAAGATCCAATAGTGATTTTATGGGACTCGCAGGATTTTGCGGCGGGTGTCCCACCAAATATCATATTCGGAACTTGTTTCATAAATATCTTTTAGCTGCAGCCATCCCAAAAATGAAACTTTCGGTATTATTAATTCATTAACTTGAAAGTATCATACTCACAAGCAGTACCGAATGTTGCTATTTTCGGGACGATTTCCACTTTGGGTTCGATTTTGCATATGCATGTCGATGGATTTGACAATACCATGTTGATTTGTATTTTATTATGATAGCGCTTACATTGTAACTTAGGTGTGCATTTCTTCGATCTTCAATCAAAGAAAGTGGAAATCAGGTAGCCAGATCCAATAGTGATTTTATGGGACTCGCAGGATTTTGCGGCGGGTGTCCCACCAAATATCATATTCGGAACTTGTTACATAAATATCTTTTAGCTGCAGCCATCCCAAAAATGAAACTTTCGGTATTATTAATTCATTAACTTGAAAGTATCAATTCACACAAGCAGTACCGAATGTTTCTATTTTCGGGACGATTTCCACTTTCAGTTCGATTTTGCATATGCATGTCGATGGATTTGACAATACCATGTTGATTTGTATTTCATTATGAGCGCTCACGTTGTACCTTAGGTGTGCATTTCTTCGCTCTTCAATCAAAGAAAGTGGAAATCAGGTAGCAAGATCCAATAGTGATTTTATGGGACTCGCAGGATTTTGCGGCGGGTGTCCCACCAAATATCATATTCGGAACCTTTTACATAAATATCTTTTAGCTGCAGCCATCCCAAAAATGAAACTTTCGGTATTATCAATTCATTAACTTGAAAGTATCATACTCACAAGCAGTACCGAATGTTTCTATTTTCGGGACGATTTCCACTTTGAGTTCGATTTTGCATATGCATGTCGATGGATTTGACAATACCATGTTGATTTGTATTTTATTATGATAGCGCTTACATTGTAAATTAGGTGTGCATTTCTTCGATCTTCAATCAAAGAAAGTGGAAATCAGGTAACAAGATCCAATAGTGATTTTATGGGACTCGCAGGATTTTGCGGCGGGTGTCCCACCAAATATCATATTCGGAACTTGTTACATAAATATCTTTTAGCTGCAGCCATCCCAAAAATGAAACTTTCGGTATTATTGATTCATTAACTTGAAAGTAACAATTCACACAAGCAGTACCGAATGTTTCTATTTTCGGGACGATTTCCACTTTCAGTTCGATTTTGCATAGGCATGTCGATGGATTTGACAATACCATGTTGATTTGTATTTTATTATGATAGCGCTTACATTGTAACTTAGGTGTGCATTTCTTCGATCTTCAATCAAAGAAAGTGGAAATCAGGTAGCCAGATCCAATAGTGATTTTATGGGACTCGCAGGATTTTGCGGCGGGTGTCCCACCAAATATCATTTTCGGAACTTGTTACATAAATATCTTTTAGCTGCAGCCATCCAAAAAATGAAACTTTCGGTATTATTAATTCATTAACTTGAAAGTATCAATTCACACAAGCAGTACCGAATGGTTCTATTTTCGGGACGATTTCCACTTTCAGTTCGATTTTGCATATGCATGTCGATGGATTTGACAATACCATGTTGATTTGTATTTTATTATGATAGCGCTTACATTGTAACTTAGGTGTGCATTTCTTCGATCTTCAATCAAAGAAAGTGGAAATCAGGTAGCAAGATCCAATAGTGATTTTATGGGACTCGCAGGATTTTGCGGCGGGTGTCCCACCAAATATCATTTTCGGAACTTGTTACATAAATATCTTTTAGCTGCAGCCATCCCAAAAATGAAACTTTCGGTATTATTGATTCATTAACTTGAAAGTAACAATTCACACAAGCAGTACCGAATGTTTCTATTTTCGGGACGATTTCCACTTTCAGTTCGATTTTGCATATGCATGTCGATGGATTTGACAATACCATGTTGATTTGTATTTCATTATGAGCGCTCACGTTCTACCTTAGGTGTGCATTTCTTCGCTCTTCAATCAAAGAAAGTGGAAATCAGGTAGCAAGATCCAATAGTGATTTTATGGGACTCGCAGGATTTTGCGGCGGGTGTCCCACCAAATATCATATTCGGAACTTGTTTCATAAATATCTTTTAGCTGCAGCCATCCCAAAAATGAAACTTTCGGTATTATTAATTCATTAACTTGAAAGTATCATACTCACAAGCAGTACCGAATGTTGCTATTTTCGGGACGATTTCCACTTTGAGTTCGATTTTGCATATGCATGTCGATGGATTTGACAATACCATGTTGATTTGTATTTTATTATGATAGCGCTTACATTGTAACTTAGGTGTGCATTTCTTCGATCTTCAATCAAAGAAAGTGGAAATCAGGTAGCCAGATCCAATAGTGATTTTATGGGACTCGCAGGATTTTGCGGCGGGTGTCCCACCAAATATCATATTCGGAACTTGTTACATAAATATCTTTTAGCTGCAGCCATCCCAAAAATGAAACTTTCGGTATTATTAATTCATTAACTTGAAAGTATCAATTCACACAAGCAGTACCGAATGTTTCTATTTTCGGGACGATTTCCACTTTCAGTTCGATTTTGCATATGCATGTCGATGGATTTGACAATACCATGTTGATTTGTATTTCATTATGAGCGCTCACGTTGTACCTTAGGTGTGCATTTCTTCGCTCTTCAATCAAAGAAAGTGGAAATCAGGTAGCAAGATCCAATAGTGATTTTATGGGACTCGCAGGATTTTGCGGCGGGTGTCCCACCAAATATCATATTCGGAACCTTTTACATAAATATCTTTTAGCTGCAGCCATCCCAAAAATGAAACTTTCGGTATTATCAATTCATTAACTTGAAAGTATCATACTCACAAGCAGTACCGAATGTTTCTATTTTCGGGACGATTTCCACTTTGAGTTCGATTTTGCATATGCATGTCGATGGATTTGACAATACCATGTTGATTTGTATTTTATTATGATAGCGCTTACATTGTAAATTAGGTGTGCATTTCTTCGATCTTCAATCAAAGAAAGTGGAAATCAGGTAACAAGATCCAATAGTGATTTTATGGGACTCGCAGGATTTTGCGGCGGGTGTCCCACCAAATATCATATTCGGAACTTGTTACATAAATATCTTTTAGCTGCAGCCATCCCAAAAATGAAACTTTCGGTATTATTAATTCATTAACTTGAAAGTATCAATTCACACAAGCAGTACCGAATGTTTCTATTTTCGGGACGATTTCCACTTTCAGTTCGATTTTGCATAGGCATGTCGATGGATTTGACAATACCATGTTGATTTGTATTTTATTATGATAGCGCTTACATTGTAACTTAGGTGTGCATTTCTTCGATCTTCAATCAAAGAAAGTGGAAATCAGGTAGCCAGATCCAATAGTGATTTTATGGGACTCGCAGGATTTTGCGGCGGGTGTCCCACCAAATTTCATTTTCGGAACTTGTTACATAAATATCTTTTAGCTGCAGCCATCCCAAAAATGAAACTTTCGGTATTATTAATTCATTAACTTGAAAGTAACAATTCACACAAGCAGTACCGAATGTTTCTATTTTCGGGACGATTTCCACTTTCAGTTCGATTTTGCATATGCATGTCGATGGATTTGACAATACCATGTTGATTTGTATTTTATTATGAGCGCTCACGTTGTACGTTAGGTGTGCATTTCTTCGCTCTTCAATCAAAGAAAGTGGAAATCAGGTAGCAAGATCCAATAGTGATTTTATGGGACTCGCAGGATTTTGCGGCGGGTGTCCCACCAAATATCATTTTTGGAACTTGTTACATAAATATCTATTAGCTGCAGCCATCCCAAAAATGAAACTTTCGGTATTATTAATTCATTAACTTGAAAGTAACAATTCACACAAGCAGTACCGAATGTTTCTATTTTCGGGACGATTTCCACTTTCAGTTCGATTTTGCATATGCATGTCGATGGATTTGACAATACCATGTGTATTTGTATTTTATTATGATAGCGCTTACATTGTAACTTAGGTGTGCATTTCTTCGATCTTCAATCAAAGAAAGTGGAAATCAGGTAGCAAGATCCAATAGTGAATTTATGGGACTCGCAGGATTTTGCGGCGGGTGTCCCACCAAATATCATTTTCGGAACTTGTTACATAAATATCTTTTAGCTGCAGCCATCCCAAAAATGAAACTTTCGGTATAATTAATTCATTAACTTGAAAGTAACAATTCACACAAGCAGTACCGAATGTTTCTATTTTCGGGACGATTTCCACTTTCAGTTCGATTTTGCATATGCATGTCGATGGATTTGACAATACCATGTTGATTTGTATTTTATTATGAGCGCTCACGTTGTACGTTAGGTGTGCATTTCTTCGCTCTTCAATCAAAGAAAGTGGAAATCAGGTAGCAAGATCCAATAGTGATTTTATGGGACTCGCAGGATTTTGCGGCGGGTGTCCCACCAAATATCATTTTTGGAACTTGTTACATAAATATCTATTAGCTGCAGCCATCCCAAAAATGAAACTTTCGGTATTATTAATTCATTAACTTGAAAGTAACAATTCACACAAGCAGTACCGAATGTTTCTATTTTCGGGACGATTTCCACTTTCAGTTCGATTTTGCATATGCATGTCGATGGATTTGACAATACCATGTGTATTTGTATTTTATTATGATAGCGCTTACATTGTAACTTAGGTGTGCATTTCTTCGATCTTCAATCAAAGAAAGTGGAAATCAGGTAGCAAGATCCAATAGTGATTTTATGGGACTCGCAGGATTTTGCGGCGGGTGTCCCACCAAATATCATTTTCGGAACTTGTTACATAAATATCTTTTAGCTGCAGCCATCCCAAAAATGAAACTTTCGGTATTATTAATTCATTAACTTGAAAGTAACAATTCACACAAGCAGTACCGAATGTTTCTATTTTCGGGACGATTTCCACTTTCAGTTCGATTTTGCATATGCATGTCGATGGATTTGACAATACCATGTTGATTTGTATTTTATTATGATAGCGCTTACATTGTAACTTAGGTGTGCATTTCTTCGATCTTCAATCAAAGAAAGTGGAAATCAGGTAGCAAGATCCAATAGTGATTTTATGGGACTCGCAGGATTTTGCGGCGGGTGTCCCACCAAATATCATTTTCGGAACTTGTTACATAAATATCTTTTAGCTGCAGCCATCCCAAAAATGAAACTTTCGGTATTATTAATTCATTAACTTGAAAGTATCAATTCACACAAGCAGTACCGAATGTTTCTATTTTCGGGACGATTTCCACTTTCAGTTCGATTTTGCATAGGCATGTCGATGGATTTGACAATACCATGTTGATTTGTATTTTATTATGATAGCGCTTACATTGTAACTTAGGTGTGCATTTCTTCGATCTTCAATCAAAGAAAGTGGAAATCAGGTAGCCAGATCCAATAGTGATTTTATGGGACTCGCAGGATTTTGCGGCGGGTGTCCCACCAAATATCATTTTCGGAACTTGTCACATAAATATCTTTTAGCTGCAGCCATCCCAAAAATGAAACTTTCGGTATTATTAATTCATTTACTTGAAAGTATCAATTCACACAAGCAGTACCGAATGGTTCTATTTTCGGGACGATTTCCACTTTCAGTTCGATTTTGCATATGCATGTCGATGGATTTGACAATACCATGTTGATTTGTATTTTATTATGATAGCGCTTACATTGTAACTTAGGTGTGCATTTCTTCGATCTTCAATCAAAGAAAGTGGAAATCAGGTAGCAAGATCCAATAGTGATTTTATGGGACTCGCAGGATTTTGCGGCGGGTGTCCCACCAAATATCATTTTCGGAACTTGTTACATAAATATCTTTTAGCTGCAGCCATCCCAAAAATGAAACTTTCGGTATAATTAATTCATTAACTTGAAAGTAACAATTCACACAAGCAGTACCGAATGTTTCTATTTTCAGGACGATTTCCACTTTCAGTTCGATTTTGCATATGCATGTCGATGGATTTGACAATACCATGTTGATTTGTATTTTATTATGATAGCGCTTACATTGTAAATTAGGTGTGCATTTCTTCGATCTTCAATCAAAGAAAGTGGAAATCAGGTAGCAAGATCCAATAGTGATTTTATGGGACTCGCAGGATTTTGCGGCGGGTGTCCCACCAAATATCATTTTCGGAACTTGTTACATAAATATCTTTTAGCTGCAGCCATCCCAAAAATGAAACTTTCGGTATAATTAATTCATTAACTTGAAAGTAACAATTCACACAAGCAGTACCGAATGTTTCTATTTTCGGGACGATTTCCACTTTCAGTTCGATTTTGCATATGCATGTCGATGGATTTGACAATACCATGTGTATTTGTATTTTATTATGATAGCGCTTACATTGTAACTTAGGTGTGCATTTCTTCGATCTTCAATCAAAGAAAGTGGAAATCAGGTAGCAAGATCCAATAGTGAATTTATGGGACTCGCAGGATTTTGCGGCGGGTGTCCCACCAAATATCATTCTCGGAACTTGTTACATAAATATCTTTTAGCTGCAGCCATCCCAAAAATGAAACTTTCGGTATAATTAATTCATTAACTTGAAAGTAACAATTCACACAAGCAGTAGCGAATGTTTCTATTTTCGGGACGATTTCCACTTTCAGTTCGATTTTGCATATGCATGTCGATGGATTTGACAATACCATGTTGATTTGTATTTTATTATGAGCGCTCACGTTGTACCTTAGGTGTGCATTTCTTCGCTCTTCAATCAAAGAAAGTGGAAATCAGGTAGCAAGATCCAATAGTGATTTTATGGGACTCGCAGGATTTTGCGGCGGGTGTCCCACCAAATATCATTTTCGGAACTTGTTACATAAATATCTATTAGCTGCAGCCATCCCAAAAATGAAATTTTCGGTATAATTAATTCATTAACTTGAAAGTAACAATTCACACAAGCAGTACCGAATGTTTCTATTTTCGGGACGATTTCCACTTTCAGTTCGATTTTGCATATGCATGTCGATGGATTTGACAATACCATGTGTATTTGTATTTTATTATGATAGCGCTTACATTGTAACTTAGGTGTGCATTTCTTCGATCTTCAATCAAAGAAAGTGGAAATCAGGTAGCAAGATCCAATAGTGATTTTATGGGACTCGCAGGATTTTGCGGCGGGTGTCCCACCAAATATCATTTTCGGAACTTGTTACACAAATATCTATTAGCTGCAGCCATCCCAAAAATGAAATTTTCGGTATAATTAATTCATTAACTTGAAAGTAACAATTCACACAAGCAGTACCGAATGTTTCTATTTTCGGGACGATTTCCACTTTCAGTTCGATTTTGCATATGCATGTCGATGGATTTGACAATACCATGTGTATTTGTATTTTATAATGATAGCGCTTACATTGTAACTTAGGTGTGCATTTCTTCGATCTTCAATCAAAGAAAGTGGAAATCAGGTAGCAAGATCCAATAGTGATTTTATGGGACTCGCAGGATTTTGCGGCGGGTGTCCCACCAAATATCATTTTCGGAACTTGTTACATAAATATCTTTTAGCTGCAGCCATCCCAAAAATGAAACTTTCGGTATAATTAATTCATTAACTTGAAAGTAACAATTCACACAAGCAGTACCGAATGTTTCTATTTTCGGGACGATTTCCACTTTCAGTTCGATTTTGCATATGCATGTCGATGGATTTGACAATACCATGTGTATTTGTATTTTATTATGATAGCGCTTACATTGTAACTTAGGTGTGCATTTCTTCGATCTTCAATCAAAGAAAGTGGAAATCAGGTAGCAAGATCCAATAGTGATTTTATGGGACTCGCAGGATTTTGCGGCGGGTGTCCCACCAAATATCATTTTCGGAACTTGTTACATAAATATCTTTTAGCTGCAGCCATCCCAAAAATGAAACTTTCGGTATTATTAATTCATTAACTTGAAAGTAAAAATTCACACAAGCAGTACCGAATGTTTCTATTTTCGGGACGATTTCCACTTTCAGTTCGATTTTGCATATGCATGTCGATGGATTTGACAATACCATGTTGATTTGTATTTTATTATGATAGCGCTTACATTGTAAATAAGGTGTGCATTTCTTCGATCTTCAATCAAAGAAAGTGGAAATCAGGTAGCAAGATCCAATAGTGATTTTATGGGACTCGCAGGATTTTGCGGCGGGTGTCCCACCAAATATCATTTTCGGAACTTGTTACATAAATATCTTTTAGCTGCAGCCATCCCAAAAATGAAACTTTCGGTATTATTAATTCATTAACTTGAAGTAACATCACACAAGCAGTACCGAATATTTCTATTTTCGGGACGATTTTCACTTTCAGTTCGATTTTGCATATGCATGTCGATGGATTTGACAATACCATGTTGATTTGTATTTTATTATGATAGCGCTTACATTGTAACTTGGGTGTGCATTTCTTCGATCTTCAATCAAAGAAAGTGGAAATCAGGTAACAAGATCCAATAGTGATTTTATGGGACTCGCAGGATTTTGCGGCGGGTGTCCCACCAAATATCATATTCGGAACTTGTTACATAAATATCTTTTAGCTGCAGCCATCCCAAAAATGAAACTTTCGGTATTATTAATTCATTAACTTGAAAGTATCATACTCACAAGCAGTACCGAATGGTTCTATTTTCGGGACGATTTCCACTTTCAGTTCGATTTTGCATATGCATGTCGATGGATTTGACAATACCATGTTGATTTGTTTTTTATTATGATAGCGCTTACATTGTAAATTAGGTGTGCATTTCTTCGATCTTCAATCAAAGAAAGTGGAAATCAGGTAACAAGATCCAATAGTGATTTTATGGGACTCGCAGGATTTTGCGGCGGGTGTCCCACCAAATATCATATTCGGAACTTGTTACATAAATATCTTTTAGCTGCAGCCATCCCAAAAATGAAACTTTCGGTATTATTAATTCATTAACTTGAAAGTATCATACTCACAAGCAGTACCGAATGGTTCTATTTTCGGGACGATTTCCACTTTCTGTTCGATTTTGCATATGCATGTCGATGGATTTGACAATACCATGTTGATTTGTATTTTATTATGATAGCGCTTACATTGTAAATTAGGTGTGCATTTCTTCGATCTTCAATCAAAGAAAGTGGAAATCAGGTAACAAGATCCAATAGTGATTTTATGGGACTCGCAGGATTTTGCGGTGGGTGTCCCACCAAATATCATATTCGGAACTTGTTACATAAATATCTTTCAGCTGCAGCCATCCCAAAAATGAAACTTTCGGTATTATTAATTCATTAACTTGAAAGTATCATACTCACAAGCAGTACCGAATGGTTCTATTTTCGGGACGATTTCCACTTTCAGTTCGATTTTGCATATGCATGTCGATGGATTTGACAATACCATGTTGATTTGTATTTCATTATGAGCGCTCACGTTCTACCTTAGGTGTGCATTTCTTCGCTCTTCAATCAAAGAAAGTGGAAATTAGGTAGCAAGATCCAATAGTGATTTTATGGGACTCGCAGGATTTTGCGGCGGGTGTCCCACCAAATATCATATTCGGAACTTGTTACATAAATATCTTTTAGCTGCAGCCATCCCAAAAATGAAATTTTCGGTATTATTAATTCATTAACTTGAAAGTATCATACTCACAAGCAGTACCGAATGGTTCTATTTTCGGGACGATTTCCACTTTCAGTTCGATTTTGCATATGCATGTCGATGGATTTGACAATACCATGTTGATTTGTATTTCATTATGAGCGCTCACGTTCTACCTTAGGTGTGCATTTCTTCGCTCTTCAATCAAAGAAAGTGGAAATCAGGTAGCAAGATCCAATAGTGATTTTATGGGACTCGCAGGATTTTGCGGCGGGTGTCCCACCAAATATCATATTCGGAACTTGTTTCATAAATATCTTTTAGCTGCAGCCATCCCAAAAATGAAACTTTCGGTATTATTAATTCATTAACTTGAAAGTATCATACTCACAAGCAGTACCGAATGTTGCTATTTTCGGGACGATTTCCACTTTGGGTTCGATTTTGCATATGCATGTCGATGGATTTGACAATACCATGTTGATTTGTATTTTATTATGATAGCGCTTACATTGTAACTTAGGTGTGCATTTCTTCGATCTTCAATCAAAGAAAGTGGAAATCAGGTAGCCAGATCCAATAGTGATTTTATGGGACTCGCAGGATTTTGCGGCGGGTGTCCCACCAAATATCATATTCGGAACTTGTTACATAAATATCTTTTAGCTGCAGCCATCCCAAAAATGAAACTTTCGGTATTATTAATTCATTAACTTGAAAGTATCAATTCACACAAGCAGTACCGAATGTTTCTATTTTCGGGACGATTTCCACTTTCAGTTCGATTTTGCATATGCATGTCGATGGATTTGACAATACCATGTTGATTTGTATTTCATTATGAGCGCTCACGTTGTACCTTAGGTGTGCATTTCTTCGCTCTTCAATCAAAGAAAGTGGAAATCAGGTAGCAAGATCCAATAGTGATTTTATGGGACTCGCAGGATTTTGCGGCAGGTGTCCCACCAAATATCATATTCGGAACCTTTTACATAAATATCTTTTAGCTGCAGCCATCCCAAAAATGAAACTTTCGGTATTATCAATTCATTAACTTGAAAGTATCATACTCACAAGCAGTACCGAATGTTTCTATTTTCGGGACGATTTCCACTTTGAGTTCGATTTTGCATATGCATGTCGATGGATTTGACAATACCATGTTGATTTGTATTTTATTATGATAGCGCTTACATTGTAAATTAGGTGTGCATTTCTTCGATCTTCAATCAAAGAAAGTGGAAATCAGGTAACAAGATCCAATAGTGATTTTATGGGACTCGCAGGATTTTGCGGCGGGTGTCCCACCAAATATCATATTCGGAACTTGTTACATAAATATCTTTTAGCTGCAGCCATCCCAAAAATGAAACTTTCGGTATTATTAATTCATTAACTTGAAAGTATCAATTCACACAAGCAGTACCGAATGTTTCTATTTTCGGGACGATTTCCACTTTCAGTTCGATTTTGCATAGGCATGTCGATGGATTTGACAATACCATGTTGATTTGTATTTTATTATGATAGCGCTTACATTGTAACTTAGGTGTGCATTTCTTCGATCTTCAATCAAAGAAAGTGGAAATCAGGTAGCCAGATCCAATAGTGATTTTATGGGACTCGCAGGATTTTGCGGCGGGTGTCCCACCAAATATCATTTTCGGAACTTGTTACATAAATATCTTTTAGCTGCAGCCATCCAAAAAATGAAACTTTCGGTATTATTAATTCATTAACTTGAAAGTATCAATTCACACAAGCAGTACCGAATGGTTCTATTTTCGGGACGATTTCCACTTTCAGTTCGATTTTGCATATGCATGTCGATGGATTTGACAATACCATGTTGATTTGTATTTTATTATGATAGCGCTTACATTGTAACTTAGGTGTGCATTTCTTCGATCTTCAATCAAAGAAAGTGGAAATCAGGTAGCAAGATCCAATAGTGATTTTATGGGACTCGCAGGATTTTGCGGCGGGTGTCCCACCAAATATCATTTTCGGAACTTGTTACATAAATATCTTTTAGCTGCAGCCATCCCAAAAATGAAACTTTCGGTATTATTAATTCATTAACTTGAAAGTAACAATTCACACAAGCAGTACCGAATGTTTCTATTTTCGGGACGATTTCCACTTTCAGTTCGATTTTGCATATGCATGTCGATGGATTTGACAATACCATGTTGATTTGTATTTCATTATGAGCGCTCACGTTCTACCTTAGGTGTGCATTTCTTCGCTCTTCAATCAAAGAAAGTGGAAATCAGGTAGCAAGATCCAATAGTGATTTTATGGGACTCGCAGGATTTTGCGGCGGGTGTCCCACCAAATATCATATTCGGAACTTGTTTCATAAATATCTTTTAGCTGCAGCCATCCCAAAAATGAAACTTTCGGTATTATTAATTCATTAACTTGAAAGTATCATACTCACAAGCAGTACCGAATGTTGCTATTTTCGGGACGATTTCCACTTTGAGTTCGATTTTGCATATGCATGTCGATGGATTTGACAATACCATGTTGATTTGTATTTTATTATGATAGCGCTTACATTGTAACTTAGGTGTGCATTTCTTCGATCTTCAATCAAAGAAAGTGGAAATCAGGTAGCCAGATCCAATAGTGATTTTATGGGACTCGCAGGATTTTGCGGCGGGTGTCCCACCAAATATCATATTCGGAACTTGTTACATAAATATCTTTTAGCTGCAGCCATCCCAAAAATGAAACTTTCGGTATTATTAATTCATTAACTTGAAAGTATCAATTCACACAAGCAGTACCGAATGTTTCTATTTTCGGGACGATTTCCACTTTCAGTTCGATTTTGCATATGCATGTCGATGGATTTGACAATACCATGTTGATTTGTATTTCATTATGAGCGCTCACGTTGTACCTTAGGTGTGCATTTCTTCGCTCTTCAATCAAAGAAAGTGGAAATCAGGTAGCAAGATCCAATAGTGATTTTATGGGACTCGCAGGATTTTGCGGCGGGTGTCCCACCAAATATCATATTCGGAACATTTTACATAAATATCTTTTAGCTGCAGCCATCCCAAAAATGAAACTTTCGGTATTATCAATTCATTAACTTGAAAGTATCATACTCACAAGCAGTACCGAATGTTTCTATTTTCGGGACGATTTCCACTTTGAGTTCGATTTTGCATATGCATGTCGATGGATTTGACAATACCATGTTGATTTGTATTTTATTATGATAGCGCTTACATTGTAAATTAGGTGTGCATTTCTTCGATCTTCAATCAAAGAAAGTGGAAATCAGGTAACAAGATCCAATAGTGATTTTATGGGACTCGCAGGATTTTGCGGCGGGTGTCCCACCAAATATCATATTCGGAACTTGTTACATAAATATCTTTTAGCTGCAGCCATCCCAAAAATGAAACTTTCGGTATTATTAATTCATTAACTTGAAAGTATCAATTCACACAAGCAGTACCGAATGTTTCTATTTTCGGGACGATTTCCACTTTCAGTTCGATTTTGCATAGGCATGTCGATGGATTTGACAATACCATGTTGATTTGTATTTTATTATGATAGCGCTTACATTGTAACTTAGGTGTGCATTTCTTCGATCTTCAATCAAAGAATGTGGAAATCAGGTAGCCAGATCCAATAGTGATTTTATGGGACTCGCAGGATTTTGCGGCGGGTGTCCCACCAAATTTCATTTTCGGAACTTGTTACATAAATATCTTTTAGCTGCAGCCATCCCAAAAATGAAACTTTCGGTATTATTAATTCATTAACTTGAAAGTAACAATTCACACAAGCAGTACCGAATGTTTCTATTTTCGGGACGATTTCCACTTTCAGTTCGATTTTGCATATGCATGTCGATGGATTTGACAATACCATGTTGATTTGTATTTTATTATGAGCGCTCACGTTGTACGTTAGGTGTGCATTTCTTCGCTCTTCAATCAAAGAAAGTGGAAATCAGGTAGCAAGATCCAATAGTGATTTTATGGGACTCGCAGGATTTTGCGGCGGGTGTCCCACCAAATATCATTTTTGGAACTTGTTACATAAATATCTATTAGCTGCAGCCATCCCAAAAATGAAACTTTCGGTATTATTAATTCATTAACTTGAAAGTAACAATTCACACAAGCAGTACCGAATGTTTCTATTTTCGGGACGATTTCCACTTTCAGTTCGATTTTGCATATGCATGTCGATGGATTTGACAATACCATGTGTATTTGTATTTTATTATGATAGCGCTTACATTGTAACTTAGGTGTGCATTTCTTCGATCTTCAATCAAAGAAAGTGGAAATCAGGTAGCAAGATCCAATAGTGAATTTATGGGACTCGCAGGATTTTGCGGCGGGTGTCCCACCAAATATCATTTTCGGAACTTGTTACATAAATATCTTTTAGCTGCAGCCATCCCAAAATTGAAACTTTCGGTATAATTAATTCATTAACTTGAAAGTAACAATTCACACAAGCAGTACCGAATGTTTCTATTTTCGGGACGATTTCCACTTTCAGTTCGATTTTGCATATGCATGTCGATGGATTTGACAATACCATGTTGATTTGTATTTTATTATGAGCGCTCACGTTGTACGTTAGGTGTGCATTTCTTCGCTCTTCAATCAAAGAAAGTGGAAATCAGGTAGCAAGATCCAATAGTGATTTTATGGGACTCGCAGGATTTTGCGGCGGGTGTCCCACCAAATATCATTTTTGGAACTTGTTACATAAATATCTATTAGCTGCAGCCATCCCAAAAATGAAACTTTCGGTATTATTAATTCATTAACTTGAAAGTAACAATTCACACAAGCAGTACCGAATGTTTCTATTTTCGGGACGATTTCCACTTTCAGTTCGATTTTGCATATGCATGTCGATGGATTTGACAATACCATGTGTATTTGTATTTTATTATGATAGCGCTTACATTGTAACTTAGGTGTGCATTTCTTCGATCTTCAATCAAAGAAAGTGGAAATCAGGTAGCCAGATCCAATAGTGATTTTATGGGACTCGCAGGATTTTGCGGCGGGTGTCCCACCAAATATCATTTTCGGAACTTGTTACATAAATATCTTTTAGCTGCAGCCATCCCAAAAATGAAACTTTCGGTATTATTAATTCATTAACTTGAAAGTAACAATTCACACAAGCAGTACCGAATGTTTCTATTTTCGGGACGATTTCCACTTTCAGTTCGATTTTGCATATGCATGTCGATGGATTTGACAATACCATGTTGATTTGTATTTTATTATGATAGCGCTTACATTGTAACTTAGGTGTGCATTTCTTCGATCTTCAATCAAAGAAAGTGGAAATCAGGTAGCAAGATCCAATAGTGATTTTATGGGACTCGCAGGATTTTGCGGCGGGTGTCCCACCAAATATCATTTTCGGAACTTGTTACATAAATATCTTTTAGCTGCAGCCATCCCAAAAATGAAACTTTCGGTATTATTAATTCATTAACTTGAAAGTATCAATTCACACAAGCAGTACCGAATGTTTCTATTTTCGGGACGATTTCCACTTTCAGTTCGATTTTGCATAGGCATGTCGATGGATTTGACAATACCATGTTGATTTGTATTTTATTATGATAGCGCTTACATTGTAACTTAGGTGTGCATTTCTTCGATCTTCAATCAAAGAAAGTGGAAATCAGGTAGCCAGATCCAATAGTGATTTTATGGGACTCGCAGGATTTTGCGGCGGGTGTCCCACCAAATATCATTTTCGGAACTTGTCACATAAATATCTTTTAGCTGCAGCCATCCCAAAAATGAAACTTTCGGTATTATTAATTCATTTACTTGAAAGTATCAATTCACACAAGCAGTACCGAATGGTTCTATTTTCGGGACGATTTCCACTTTCAGTTCGATTTTGCATATGCATGTCGATGGATTTGACAATACCATGTTGATTTGTATTTTATTATGATAGCGCTTACATTGTAACTTAGGTGTGCATTTCTTCGATCTTCAATCAAAGAAAGTGGAAATCAGGTAGCAAGATCCAATAGTGATTTTATGGGACTCGCAGGATTTTGCGGCGGGTGTCCCACCAAATATCATTTTCGGAACTTGTTACATAAATATCTTTTAGCTGCAGCCATCCCAAAAATGAAACTTTCGGTATAATTAATTCATTAACTTGAAAGTAACAATTCACACAAGCAGTACCGAATGTTTCTATTTTCAGGACGATTTCCACTTTCAGTTCGATTTTGCATATGCATGTCGATGGATTTGACAATACCATGTTGATTTGTATTTTATTATGATAGCGCTTACATTGTAAATTAGGTGTGCATTTCTTCGATCTTCAATCAAAGAAAGTGGAAATCAGGTAGCAAGATCCAATAGTGATTTTATGGGACTCGCAGGATTTTGCGGCGGGCGTCCCACCAAATATCATTTTCGGAACTTGTTACATAAATATCTTTTAGCTGCAGCCATCCCAAAAATGAAACTTTCGGTATAATTAATTCATTAACTTGAAAGTAACAATTCACACAAGCAGTACCGAATGTTTCTATTTTCGGGACGATTTCCACTTTCAGTTCGATTTTGCATATGCATGTCGATGGATTTGACAATACCATGTGTATTTGTATTTTATTATGATAGCGCTTACATTGTAACTTAGGTGTGCATTTCTTCGATCTTCAATCAAAGAAAGTGGAAATCAGGTAGCAAGATCCAATAGTGAATTTATGGGACTCGCAGGATTTTGCGGCGGGTGTCCCACCAAATATCATTCTCGGAACTTGTTACATAAATATCTTTTAGCTGCAGCCATCCCAAAAATGAAACTTTCGGTATAATTAATTCATTAACTTGAAAGTAACAATTCACACAAGCAGTAGCGAATGTTTCTATTTTCGGGACGATTTCCACTTTCAGTTCGATTTTGCATATGCATGTCGATGGATTTGACAATACCATGTTGATTTGTATTTTATTATGAGCGCTCACGTTGTACCTTAGGTGTGCATTTCTTCGCTCTTCAATCAAAGAAAGTGGAAATCAGGTAGCAAGATCCAATAGTGATTTTATGGGACTCGCAGGATTTTGCGGCGGGTGTCCCACCAAATATCATTTTCGGAACTTGTTACATAAATATCTATTAGCTGCAGCCATCCCAAAAATGAAATTTTCGGTATAATTAATTCATTAACTTGAAAGTAACAATTCACACAAGCAGTACCGAATGTTTCTATTTTCGGGACGATTTCCACTTTCAGTTCGATTTTGCATATGCATGTCGATGGATTTGACAATACCATGTGTATTTGTATTTTATTATGATAGCGCTTACATTGTAACTTAGGTGTGCATTTCTTCGATCTTCAATCAAAGAAAGTGGAAATCAGGTAGCAAGATCCAATAGTGATTTTATGGGACTCGCAGGATTTTGCGGCGGGTGTCCCACCAAATATCATTTTCGGAACTTGTTACACAAATATCTATTAGCTGCAGCCATCCCAAAAATGAAATTTTCGGTATAATTAATTCATTAACTTGAAAGTAACAATTCACACAAGCAGTACCGAATGTTTCTATTTTCGGGACGATTTCCACTTTCAGTTCGATTTTGCATATGCATGTCGATGGATTTGACAATACCATGTGTATTTGTATTTTATAATGATAGCGCTTACATTGTAACTTAGGTGTGCATTTCTTCGATCTTCAATCAAAGAAAGTGGAAATCAGGTAGCAAGATCCAATAGTGATTTTATGGGACTCGCAGGATTTTGCGGCGGGTGTCCCACCAAATATCATTTTCGGAACTTGTTACATAAATATCTTTTAGCTGCAGCCATCCCAAAAATGAAACTTTCGGTATAATTAATTCATTAACTTGAAAGTAACAATTCACACAAGCAGTACCGAATGTTTCTATTTTCGGGACGATTTCCACTTTCAGTTCGATTTTGCATATGCATGTCGATGGATTTGACAATACCATGTGTATTTGTATTTTATTATGATAGCGCTTACATTGTAACTTAGGTGTGCATTTCTTCGATCTTCAATCAAAGAAAGTGGAAATCAGGTAGCAAGATCCAATAGTGATTTTATGGGACTCGCAGGATTTTGCGGCGGGTGTCCCACCAAATATCATTTTCGGAACTTGTTACATAAATATCTTTTAGCTGCAGCCATCCCAAAAATGAAACTTTCGGTATTATTAATTCATTAACTTGAAAGTAAAAATTCACACAAGCAGTACCGAATGTTTCTATTTTCGGGACGATTTCCACTTTCAGTTCGATTCTGCATATGCATGTCGATGGATTTGACAATACCATGTTGATTTGTATTTTATTATGATAGCGCTTACATTGTAACTTAGGTGTGCATTTCTTCGATCTTCAATCAAAGAAAGTGGTAATCAGGTAGCAAGATATAATAGTGATTTTATGGGACTCGCAGGATTTTGCGGCGGGTGTCCAACCAAATATCATTTTCGGAACTTGTTACATAAATATCTTTTAGCTGCGGCCATCCCAAAAATGAAACTTTCGGTATTATTAATTCATTAACTTGAAAGTAACAATTCACACAAGCAGTACCGAATGTTTCTATTTTCGGGACGATTTCCACTTTCAGTTCGATTTTGCATATGCATGTCGATGGATTTGACAATACCATGTTGATTTGTATTTTATTATGATAGCGCTTACATTGTAACTTAGGTGTGCATTTCTTCGATCTTCAATCAAAGAAAGTGGAAATCAGGTAGCAAGATCCAATAGTGATTTTATGGGACTCGCAGGATTTTGCGGCGGGTGTCCCACCAAATATCATTTTCGGAACTTGTTACATAAATATCTTTTAGCTGCAGCCATCCCAAAAATGAAACTTTCGGTATTATTAATTCATTAACTTGAAAGTAAAAATTCACACAAGCAGTAACGAATGTTTCTATTTTCGGGACGATTTCCACTTTCAGTTCGATTTTGCATATGCATGTCGATGGATTTGACAATACCATGTTGATTTGTATTTTATTATGATAGCGCTTACATTGTAAATTAGGTGTGCATTTCTTCGATGTTCAATCAAAGAAAGTGGAAATCAGGTAACAAGATCCAATAGTGATTTTATGGGACTCGCAGGATTTTGCGTCGGGTGTCCCACCATATATCATTTTCGGAAATTGTTGCATAAATATCTTTTAGCTGCAGCCATCCCAAAAATGAAACTTTCGGTATTATTAATTCATTAACTTGAAAGTAACAATTCACACAAGCAGTACCGAATGTTTCTATTTTCGGGACGATTTCCACTTTCAGTTCGATTTTGCATATGCATGTCGATGGATTTGACAATACCATGTTGATTTGTATTTTATTATGATAGCGCTTACATTGTAAATTAGGTGTGCATTTCTTCGATGTTCAATCAAAGAAAGTGGAAATCAGGTAACAAGATCCAATAGTGATTTTATGGGAATCGCAGGATTTTGCGTCGGGTGTCCCACCATATATCATTTTCGGAAATTGTTGCATAAATATCTTTTAGCTGCAGCCATCCCAAAAATGAAACTTTCGGTATTATTAATTCATTAACTTGAAAGTAACAATTCACACAAGCAGTACCGAATGTTTCTATTTTCGGGACGATTTCCACTTTCAGTTCGATTTTGCATATGCATGTCGATGGATTTGACAATACCATGTTGATTTGTATTTTATTATGATAGCGCTTACATTGTAAATTAGGTGTGCATTTCTTCGATGTTCAATCAAAGAAAGTGGAAATCAGGTAACAAGATCCAATAGTGATTTTATGGGAATCGCAGGATTTTGCGTCGGGTGTCCCACCATATATCATTTTCGGAAATTGTTGCATAAATATCTTTTAGCTGCAGCCATCCCAAAAATGAAACTTTCGGTATTATTAATTCATTAACTTGAAAGTATCAATTCACACAAGCAGTACCGAATGTTTCTATTTTCGGGACGATTTCCACTTTCAGTTCGATTTTGCATATGCATGTCGATGGATTTGACAATACCATGTTGTTTTATATTTTATTATGATAGCGCTTGCATTGTAAATTAGGTGTGCATTTCTTCGATCTTCAATCAAAGAAAGTGGAAATCAGGTAGCAAGATCCAATAGTGATTTTATGGGACTCGCAGGATTTTGCGGCGGGTGTCCCACCAAATATCATTTTCGGAACTTGTTACATAAATATCTTTTAGCTGCAGCCATCCCAAAAATGAAACTTTCGGTATTATTAATTTATTAACTTGAAAGTAACATCACACAAGCAGTACCCAATATTTCTATTTTCGGGACGATTTCCACTTTCAGTTCGATTTTGCATATGCATGTCGATGGATTTGACAATACCATGTTGATTTGTATTTTATTATGATAGCGCTTACATTGTAAATAAGGTGTGCATTTCTTCGATCTTCAATCAAAGAAAGTGGAAATCAGGTAGCAAGATCCAATAGTGATTTTATGGGACTCGCAGGATTTTGCGGCGGGTGTCCCACCAAATATCATTTTCGGAACTTGTTACATAAATATCTTTTAGCTGCAGCCATCCCAAAAATGAAACTTTCGGTATTATTAATTCATTAACTTGAAGTAACATCACACAAGCAGTACCGAATATTTCTATTTTCGGGACGATTTTCACTTTCAGTTCGATTTTGCATATGCATGTCGATGGATTTGACAATACCATGTTGATTTGTATTTTATTATGATAGCGCTTACATTGTAACTTAGGTGTGCATTTCTTCGATCTTCAATCAAAGAAAGTGGAAATCAGGTAACAAGATCCAATAGTGATTTTATGGGACTCGCAGGATTTTGCGGCGGGTGTCCCACCAAATATCATATTCGGAACTTGTTACATAAATATCTTTTAGCTGCAGCCATCCCAAAAATGAAACTTTCGGTATTATTAATTCATTAACTTGAAAGTATCATACTCACAAGCAGTACCGAATGGTTCTATTTTCGGGACGATTTCCACTTTCAGTTCGATTTTGCATATGCATGTCGATGGATTTGACAATACCATGTTGATTTGTTTTTTATTATGATAGCGCTTACATTGTAAATTAGGTGTGCATTTCTTCGATCTTCAATCAAAGAAAGTGGAAATCAGGTAACAAGATCCAATAGTGATTTTATGGGACTCGCAGGATTTTGCGGCGGGTGTCCCACCAAATATCATATTCGGAACTTGTTACATAAATATCTTTTAGCTGCAGCCATCCCAAAAATGAAACCTTCGGTATTATTAATTCATTAACTTGAAAGTATCATACTCACAAGCAGTACCGAATGGTTCTATTTTCGGGACGATTTCCACTTTCTGTTCGATTTTGCATATGCATGTCGATGGATTTGACAATACCATGTTGATTTGTATTTTATTATGATAGCGCTTACATTGTAAATTAGGTGTGCATTTCTTCGATCTTCAATCAAAGAAAGTGGAAATCAGGTAACAAGATCCAATAGTGATTTTATGGGACTCGCAGGATTTTACGGCGGGTGTCCCACCAAATATCATATTCGGAACTTGTTACATAAATATCTTTTAGCTGCAGCCATCCCAAAAATGAAACTTTCGGTATTATTAATTCATTAACTTGAAAGTAACAATTCACACAAGCAGTACCGAATGTTTCTATTTTCGGGACGATTTCCACTTTCAGTTCGATTTTGCATATGCATGTCGATGGATTTGACAATACCATGTTGATTTGTATTTCATTATGAGCGCTCACGTTGTACCTTAGGTGTGCATTTCTTCGCTCTTCAATCAAAGAATGTGGAAATCAGGTAGCAAGATCCAATAGTGATTTTATGGGACTCGCAGGATTTTGCGGCGGGTGTCCCACCAAATATCATTTTCGGAACTTGTTACATAAATATCTTTTAGCTGCAGCCATCCCAAAAATGAAACTTTCGGTATAATTAATTCATTAACTTGAAAGTAACAATTCACACAAGCAGTACCGAATGGTTCTATTTTCGGGACGATTTCCACTTTCAGTTCGATTTTGCATATGCATGTCGATGGATTTGACAATACCATGTTGATTTGTTTTTTATTATGATAGCGCTTACATTGTAAATTAGGTGTGCATTTCTTCGATCTTCAATCAAAGAAAGTGGAAATCAGGTAACAAGATCCAATAGTGATTTTATGGGACTCGCAGGATTTTGCGGCGGGTGTCCCACCAAATATCATATTCGGAACTTGTTACATAAATATCTTTTAGCTGCAGCCATCCCAAAAATGAAACCTTCGGTATTATTAATTCATTAACTTGAAAGTATCATACTCACAAGCAGTACCGAATGGTTCTATTTTCGGGACGATTTCCACTTTCTGTTCGATTTTGCATATGCATGTCGATGGATTTGACAATACCATGTTGATTTGTATTTTATTATGATAGCGCTTACATTGTAAATTAGGTGTGCATTTCTTCGATCTTCAATCAAAGAAAGTGGAAATCAGGTAACAAGATCCAATAGTGATTTTATGGGACTCGCAGGATTTTGCGGCGGGTGTCCCACCAAATATCATATTCGGAACTTGTTACATGAATATCTTTTAGCTGCAGCCATCCCAAAAATGAAACTTTCGGTATTATTAATTCATTAACTTGAAAGTATCAATTCACACAAGCAGTACCGAATGTTTCTATTTTCGGGACGATTTCCACTTTCAGTTCGATTTTGCATATGCATGTCGATGGATTTGACAATACCATGTTGATTTGTATTTCATTATGAGCGCTCACGTTCTACCTTAGGTGTGCATTTCTTCGCTCTTCAATCAAAGAAAGTGGAAATCAGGTAGCAAGATCCAATAGTGATTTTATGGGACTCGCAGGATTTTGCGGCGGGTGTCCCACCAAATATCATATTCGGAACTTGTTTCATAAATATCTTTTAGCTGCAGCCATCCCAAAAATGAAACTTTCGGTATTATTAATTCATTAACTTGAAAGTATCATACTCACAAGCAGTACCGAATGTTGCTATTTTCGGGACGATTTCCACTTTGAGTTCGATTTTGCATATGCATGTCGATGGATTTGACAATACCATGTTGATTTGTATTTTATTATGATAGCGCTTACATTGTAAATTAGGTGTGCATTTCTTCGATCTTCAATCAAAGAAAGTGGAAATCAGGTAACAAGATCCAATAGTGATTTTATGGGACTCGCAGGATTTTGCGGCGGGTGTCCCACCAAATATCATATTCGGAACTTGTTACATAAATATCTTTTAGCTGCAGCCATCCCAAAAATGAAACTTTCGGTATTATTAATTCATTAACTTGAAAGTATCAATTCACACAAGCAGTACCGAATGTTTCTATTTTCGGGACGATTTCCACTTTCAGTTCGATTTTGCATATGCATGTCGATGGATTTGACAATACCATGTTGTTTTATATTTTATTATGATAGCGCTTGCATTGTAAATTAGGTGTGCATTTCTTCGATCTTCAATCAAAGAAAGTGGAAATCAGGTAGCAAGATCCAATAGTGATTTTATGGGACTCGCAGGATTTTGCGGCGGGTGTCCCACCAAATATCATTTTCGGAACTTGTTACATAAATATCTTTTAGCTGCAGCCATCCCAAAAATGAAACTTTCGGTATTATTAATTTATTAACTTGAAAGTAACATCACACAAGCAGTACCCAATATTTCTATTTTCGGGACGATTTCCACTTTCAGTTCGATTTTGCATATGCATGTCGATGGATTTGACAATACCATGTTGATTTGTATTTTATTATGATAGCGCTTACATTGTAAATAAGGTGTGCATTTCTTCGATCTTCAATCAAAGAAAGTGGAAATCAGGTAGCAAGATCCAATAGTGATTTTATGGGACTCGCAGGATTTTGCGGCGGGTGTCCCACCAAATATCATTTTCGGAACTTGTTACATAAATATCTTTTAGCTGCAGCCATCCCAAAAATGAAACTTTCGGTATTATTAATTCATTAACTTGAAGTAACATCACACAAGCAGTACCGAATATTTCTATTTTCGGGACGATTTTCACTTTCAGTTCGATTTTGCATATGCATGTCGATGGATTTGACAATACCATGTTGATTTGTATTTTATTATGATAGCGCTTACATTGTAACTTAGGTGTGCATTTCTTCGATCTTCAATCAAAGAAAGTGGAAATCAGGTAACAAGATCCAATAGTGATTTTATGGGACTCGCAGGATTTTGCGGCGGGTGTCCCACCAAATATCATATTCGGAACTTGTTACATAAATATCTTTTAGCTGCAGCCATCCCAAAAATGAAACTTTCGGTATTATTAATTCATTAACTTGAAAGTATCATACTCACAAGCAGTACCGAATGGTTCTATTTTCGGGACGATTTCCACTTTCAGTTCGATTTTGCATATGCATGTCGATGGATTTGACAATACCATGTTGATTTGTTTTTTATTATGATAGCGCTTACATTGTAAATTAGGTGTGCATTTCTTCGATCTTCAATCAAAGAAAGTGGAAATCAGGTAACAAGATCCAATAGTGATTTTATGGGACTCGCAGGATTTTGCGGCGGGTGTCCCACCAAATATCATATTCGGAACTTGTTACATAAATATCTTTTAGCTGCAGCCATCCCAAAAATGAAACCTTCGGTATTATTAATTCATTAACTTGAAAGTATCATACTCACAAGCAGTACCGAATGGTTCTATTTTCGGGACGATTTCCACTTTCTGTTCGATTTTGCATATGCATGTCGATGGATTTGACAATACCATGTTGATTTGTATTTTATTATGATAGCGCTTACATTGTAAATTAGGTGTGCATTTCTTCGATCTTCAATCAAAGAAAGTGGAAATCAGGTAACAAGATCCAATAGTGATTTTATGGGACTCGCAGGATTTTGCGGCGGGTGTCCCACCAAATATCATATTCGGAACTTGTTACATAAATATCTTTTAGCTGCAGCCATCCCAAAAATGAAACTTTCGGTATTATTAATTCATTAACTTGAAAGTATCATACTCACAAGCAGTACCGAATGGTTCTATTTTCGGGACGATTTCCACTTTCAGTTCGATTTTGCATATGCATGTCGATGGATTTGACAATACCATGTTGATTTGTATTTCATTATGAGCGCTCACGTTCTACCTTAGGTGTGCATTTCTTCGCTCTTCAATCAAAGAAAGTGGAAATCAGGTAGCAAGATCCAATAGTGATTTTATGGGACTCGCAGGATTTTGCGGCGGGTGTCCCACCAAATATCATATTCGGAACTTGTTACATAAATATCTTTTAGCTGCAGCCATCCCAAAAATGAAACTTTCGGTATTATTAATTCATTAACTTGAAAGTATCATACTCACAAGCAGTACCGAATGTTGATATTTTCGGGACGATTTCCACTTTGAGTTCGATTTTGCATATGCATGTCGATGGATTTGACAATACCATGTTGATTTGTATTTTATTATGATAGCGCTTACATTGTAAATTAGGTGTGCATTTCTTCGATCTTCAATCAAAGAAAGTGGAAATCAGGTAACAAGATCCAATAGTGATTTTATGGGACTCGCAGGATTTTGCGGCGGGTGTCCCACCAAATATCATATTCGGAACTTGTTACATAAATATCTTTTAGCTGCAGCCATCCCAAAAATGAAACTTTCGGTATTATTAATTCATTAACTTGAAAGTATCAATTCACACAAGCAGTACCGAATGTTTCTATTTTCGGGACGATTTCCACTTTCAGTTCGATTTTGCATATGCATGTCGATGGATTTGACAATACCATGTTGATTTGTATTTCATTATGAGCGCTCACGTTCTACCTTAGGTGTGCATTTCTTCGCTCTTCAATCAAAGAAAGTGGAAATCAGGTAGCAAGATCCAATAGTGATTTTATGGGACTCGCAGGATTTTGCGGCGGGTGTCCCACCAAATATCATATTCGGAACTTGTTACATAAATATCTTTTAGCTGCAGCCATCCCAAAAATGAAACTTTCGGTATTATTAATTCATTAACTTGAAAGTATCATACTCACAAGCAGTACCGAATGGTTCTATTTTCGGGACGATTTCCACTTTCAGTTCGATTTTGCATATGCATGTCGATGGATTTGACAATACCATGTTGATTTGTATTTCATTATGAGCGCTCACGTTCTACCTTAGGTGTGCATTTCTTCGCTCTTCAATCAAAGAAAGTGGAAATCAGGTAGCAAGATCCAATAGTGATTTTATGGGACTCGCAGGATTTTGCGGCGGGTGTCCCACCAAATATCATATTCGGAACTTGTTTCATAAATATCTTTTAGCTGCAGCCATCCCAAAAATGAAACTTTCGGTATTATTAATTCATTAACTTGAAAGTATCATACTCACAAGCAGTACCGAATGTTGCTATTTTCGGGACGATTTCCACTTTGAGTTCGATTTTGCATATGCATGTCGATGGATTTGACAATACCATGTTGATTTGTATTTTATTATGATAGCGCTTACATTGTAAATTAGGTGTGCATTTCTTCGATCTTCAATCAAAGAAAGTGGAAATCAGGTAACAAGATCCAATAGTGATTTTATGGGACTCGCAGGATTTTGCGGCGGGTGTCCCACCAAATATCATATTCGGAACTTGTTACATAAATATCTTTTAGCTGCAGCCATCCCAAAAATGAAACTTTCGGTATTATTAATTCATTAACTTGAAAGTATCAATTCACACAAGCAGTACCGAATGTTTCTATTTTCGGGACGATTTCCACTTTCAGTTCGATTTTGCATATGCATGTCGATGGATTTGACAATACCATGTTGATTTGTATTTTATTATGATAGCGCTTACATTGTAAATTAGGTGTGCATTTCTTCGATCTTCAATCAAAGAAAGTGGAAATCAGGTAACAAGATCCAATAGTGATTTTATGGGACTCGCAGGATTTTGCGGCGGGTGTCCCACCAAATATCATATTCGGAACTTGTTACATAAATATCTTTTAGCTGCAGCCATCCCAAAAATGAAACTTTCGGTATTATTAATTCATTAACTTGAAAGTATCAATTCACACAAGCAGTACCGAATGTTTCTATTTTCGGGACGATTTCCACTTTCAGTTCGATTTTGCATAGGCATGTCGATGGATTTGACAATACCATGTTGATTTGTATTTTATTATGATAGCGCTTACATTGTAACTTAGGTGTGCATTTCTTCGATCTTCAATCAAAGAAAGTGGAAATCAGGTAGCCAGATCCAATAGTGATTTTATGGGACTCGCAGGATTTTGCGGCGGGTGTCCCACCAAATATCATTTTCGGAACTTGTTACATAAATATCTTTTAGCTGCAGCCATCCAAAAAATGAAACTTTCGGTATTATTAATTCATTAACTTGAAAGTAACAATTCACACAAGCAGTACCGAATGGTTCTATTTTCGGGACGATTTCCACTTTCTGTTCGATTTTGCATATGCATGTCGATGGATTTGACAATACCATGTTGATTTGTATTTTATTATGATAGCGCTTACATTGTAAATTAGGTGTGCATTTCTTCGATCTTCAATCAAAGAAAGTGGAAATCAGGTAACAAGATCCAATAGTGATTTTATGGGACTCGCAGGATTTTGCGGCGGGTGTCCCACCAAATATCATATTCGGAACTTGTTACATAAATATCTTTTAGCTGCAGCCATCCCAAAAATGAAACTTTCGGTATTATTAATTCATTAACTTGAAAGTATCATACTCACAAGCAGTACCGAATGGTTCTATTTTCGGGACGATTTCCACTTTCAGTTCGATTTTGCATATGCATGTCGATGGATTTGACAATACCATGTTGATTTGTATTTCATTATGAGCGCTCACGTTCTACCTTAGTTGTGCATTTCTTCGCTCTTCAATCAAAGAAAGTGGAAATCAGGTAGCAAGATCCAATAGTGATTTTATGGGACTCGCAGGATTTTGCGGCGGGTGTCCCACCAAATATCATATTCGGAACTTGTTTCATAAATATCTTTTAGCTGCAGCCATCCCAAAAATGAAACTTTCGGTATTATTAATTCATTAACTTGAAAGTATCATACTCACAAGCAGTACCGAATGTTGCTATTTTCGGGACGATTTCCACTTTGAGTTCGATTTTGCATATGCATGTCGATGGATTTGACAATACCATGTTGATTTGTATTTTATTATGATAGCGCTTACATTGTAAATTAGGTGTGCATTTCTTCGATCTTCAATCAAAGAAAGTGGAAATCAGGTAACAAGATCCAATAGTGATTTTATGGGACTCGCAGGATTTTGCGGCGGGTGTCCCACCAAATATCATATTCGGAACTTGTTACATAAATATCTTTTAGCTGCAGCCATCCCAAAAATGAAACTTTCGGTATTATTAATTCATTAACTTGAAAGTATCAATTCACACAAGCAGTACCGAATGTTTCTATTTTCGGGACGATTTCCACTTTCAGTTCGATTTTGCATATGCATGTCGATGGATTTGACAATACCATGTTGTTTTATATTTTATTATGATAGCGCTTGCATTGTAAATTAGGTGTGCATTTCTTCGATCTTCAATCAAAGAAAGTGGAAATCAGGTAGCAAGATCCAATAGTGATTTTATGGGACTCGCAAGATTTTGCGGCGGGTGTCCCACCAAATATCATTTTCGGAACTTGTTACATAAATATCTTTTAGCTGCAGCCATCCCAAAAATGAAACTTTCGGTATTATTAATTTATTAACTTGAAAGTAACATCACACAAGCAGTACCCAATATTTCTATTTTCGGGACGATTTCCACTTTCAGTTCGATTTTGCATATGCATGTCGATGGATTTGACAATACCATGTTGATTTGTATTTTATTATGATAGCGCTTACATTGTAAATAAGGTGTGCATTTCTTCGATCTTCAATCAAAGAAAGTGGAAATCAGGTAGCAAGATCCAATAGTGATTTTATGGGACTCGCAGGATTTTGCGGCGGGTGTCCCACCAAATATCATTTTCGGAACTTGTTACATAAATATCTTTTAGCTGCAGCCATCCCAAAAATGAAACTTTCGGTATTATTAATTCATTAACTTGAAGTAACATCACACAAGCAGTACCGAATATTTCTATTTTCGGGACGATTTTCACTTTCAGTTCGATTTTGCATATGCATGTCGATGGATTTGACAATACCATGTTGATTTGTATTTTATTATGATAGCGCTTACATTGTAACTTAGGTGTGCATTTCTTCGATCTTCAATCAAAGAAAGTGGAAATCAGGTAACAAGATCCAATAGTGATTTTATGGGACTCGCAGGATTTTGCGGCGGGTGTCCCACCAAATATCATATTCGGAACTTGTTACATAAATATCTTTTAGCTGCAGCCATCCCAAAAATGAAACTTTCGGTATTATTAATTCATTAACTTGAAAGTATCATACTCACAAGCAGTACCGAATGGTTCTATTTTCGGGACGATTTCCACTTTCAGTTCGATTTTGCATATGCATGTCGATGGATTTGACAATACCATGTTGATTTGTTTTTTATTATGATAGCGCTTACATTGTAAATTAGGTGTGCATTTCTTCGATCTTCAATCAAAGAAAGTGGAAATCAGGTAACAAGATCCAATAGTGATTTTATGGGACTCGCAGGATTTTGCGGCGGGTGTCCCACCAAATATCATATTCGGAACTTGTTACATAAATATCTTTTAGCTGCAGCCATCCCAAAAATGAAACCTTCGGTATTATTAATTCATTAACTTGAAAGTATCATACTCACAAGCAGTACCGAATGGTTCTATTTTCGGGACGATTTCCACTTTCTGTTCGATTTTGCATATGCATGTCGATGGATTTGACAATACCATGTTGATTTGTATTTTATTATGATAGCGCTTACATTGTAAATTAGGTGTGCATTTCTTCGATCTTCAATCAAAGAAAGTGGAAATCAGGTAGCAAGATCCAATAGTGATTTTATGGGACTCGCAGGATTTTGCGGCGGGTGTCCCACCAAATATCATTTTCGGAACTTGTTACATAAATATCTTTTAGCTGCAGCCATCCCAAAAATGAAACTTTCGGTATTATTAATTCATTAACTTGAAGTAACATCACACAAGCAGTACCGAATATTTCTATTTTCGGGACGATTTTCACTTTCAGTTCGATTTTGCATATGCATGTCGATGGATTTGACAATACCATGTTGATTTGTATTTTATTATGATAGCGCTTACATTGTAACTTAGGTGTGCATTTCTTCGCTCTTCAATCAAAGAAAGTGGAAATCAGGTAGCAAGATCCAATAGTGATTTTATGGGACTCGCAGGATTTTGCGGCGGGTGTCCCACCAAATATCATATTCGGAACTTGTTACATAAATATCTTTTAGCTGCAGCCATCCCAAAAATGAAACTTTCGGTATTATTAATTCATTAACTTGAAAGTATCATACTCACAAGCAGTACCGAATGTTGATATTTTCGGGACGATTTCCACTTTGAGTTCGATTTTGCATATGCATGTCGATGGATTTGACAATACCATGTTGATTTGTATTTTATTATGATAGCGCTTACATTGTAAATTAGGTGTGCATTTCTTCGATCTTCAATCAAAGAAAGTGGAAATCAGGTAACAAGATCCAATAGTGATTTTATGGGACTCGCAGGATTTTGCGGCGGGTGTCCCACCAAATATCATATTCGGAACTTGTTACATAAATATCTTTTAGCTGCAGCCATCCCAAAAATGAAACTTTCGGTATTATTAATTCATTAACTTGAAAGTATCAATTCACACAAGCAGTACCGAATGTTTCTATTTTCGGGACGATTTCCACTTTCAGTTCGATTTTGCATATGCATGTCGATGGATTTGACAATACCATGTTGATTTGTATTTCATTATGAGCGCTCACGTTCTACCTTAGGTGTGCATTTCTTCGCTCTTCAATCAAAGAAAGTGGAAATCAGGTAGCAAGATCCAATAGTGATTTTATGGGACTCGCAGGATTTTGCGGCGGGTGTCCCACCAAATATCATATTCGGAACTTGTTACATAAATATCTTTTAGCTGCAGCCATCCCAAAAATGAAACTTTCGGTATTATTAATTCATTAACTTGAAAGTATCATACTTACAAGCAGTACCGAATGGTTCTATTTTCGGGACGATTTCCACTTTCAGTTCGATTTTGCATATGCATGTCGATGGATTTGACAATACCATGTTGATTTGTATTTCATTATGAGCGCTCACGTTCTACCTTAGGTGTGCATTTCTTCGCTCTTCAATCAAAGAAAGTGGAAATCAGGTAGCAAGATCCAATAGTGATTTTATGGGACTCGCAGGATTTTGCGGCGGGTGTCCCACCAAATATCATATTCGGAACTTGTTTCATAAATATCTTTTAGCTGCAGCCATCCCAAAAATGAAACTTTCGGTATTATTAATTCATTAACTTGAAAGTATCATACTCACAAGCAGTACCGAATGTTGCTATTTTCGGGACGATTTCCACTTTGAGTTCGATTTTGCATATGCATGTCGATGGATTTGACAATACCATGTTGATTTGTATTTTATTATGATAGCGCTTACATTGTAAATTAGGTGTGCATTTCTTCGATCTTCAATCAAAGAAAGTGGAAATCAGGTAACAAGATCCAATAGTGATTTTATGGGACTCGCAGGATTTTGCGGCGGGTGTCCCACCAAATATCATATTCGGAACTTGTTACATAAATATCTTTTAGCTGCAGCCATCCCAAAAATGAAACTTTCGGTATTATTAATTCATTAACTTGAAAGTATCAATTCACACAAGCAGTACCGAATGTTTCTATTTTCGGGACGATTTCCACTTTCAGTTCGATTTTGCATATGCATGTCGATGGATTTGACAATACCATGTTGATTTGTATTTTATTATGATAGCGCTTACATTGTAAATTAGGTGTGCATTTCTTCGATCTTCAATCAAAGAAAGTGGAAATCAGGTAACAAGATCCAATAGTGATTTTATGGGACTCGCAGGATTTTGCGGCGGGTGTCCCACCAAATATCATATTCGGAACTTGTTACATAAATATCTTTTAGCTGCAGCCATCCCAAAAATGAAACTTTCGGTATTATTAATTCATTAACTTGAAAGTATCAATTCACACAAGCAGTACCGAATGTTTCTATTTTCGGGACGATTTCCACTTTCAGTTCGATTTTGCATAGGCATGTCGATGGATTTGACAATACCATGTTGATTTGTATTTTATTATGATAGCGCTTACATTGTAACTTAGGTGTGCATTTCTTCGATCTTCAATCAAAGAAAGTGGAAATCAGGTAGCCAGATCCAATAGTGATTTTATGGGACTCGCAGGATTTTGCGGCGGGTGTCCCACCAAATATCATTTTCGGAACTTGTTACATAAATATCTTTTAGCTGCAGCCATCCAAAAAATGAAACTTTCGGTATTATTAATTCATTAACTTGAAAGTAACAATTCACACAAGCAGTACCGAATGGTTCTATTTTCGGGACGATTTCCACTTTCAGTTCGATTTTGCATATGCATGTCGATGGATTTGACAATACCATGTTGATTTGTATTTTATTATTTATTTATTTTTTATTTATTTATTTATTTATTTATTTATTTATTTCTACACATACACCCAAGAAGGTAATTACATATGCAGAACAAGCACAAAAACTCTATTAACTACTTAACCTAAGAGAACAATCTTCTCACATTTCCCAAACTAGTATTGAACAAATCCAAGTCAAATTTTTCAATCAACTCATTGCATATAAGCATCATTTTATTAATGGGAGATGAACTACTTGGCGTTACATGAAAAGTTTCCCTATTTCTAAGCCTCAGATATAAATTAGGTACTTTAAATTTGACAAGATCAACAAAATTACAGTCTTGAAATGTTAAATTATTTAAAATTTTGAAAATGAAAAGAACTGCGTTGAACTTGCGTCTGTTTATCAATGTGCACATATTGAAGTCTTCCAACATTGAAATATATGACTTCATGAAAGGATACTCATTGTATTTTTTCAGGTATAAGTATCGAAGGAATCTTTTTTGAACTTTTTCAATCATGTCAACATGACTTATGGTTAATGGCATCCATACCACTGAAGCATAATCAAGGTGTGGTCTCACAAGAGTTTTATATAGTAGAACAGTAGTATTACAATCAAAATCTTTGCTATTTCTAAGAACTAAACCTAGTATCTTGTAAGCTTTGTTGGTGATGAATTCAAAATGGGTGTTAAATTTCAGATTGTTTTGAAAGATTATACCCAAATCCTTAATTTCTGACTTGCGTTCAATGATTTCCGAATTAATTTCATAACTGAAATATATCGGGTTGGATTTTCGAGTGTAGGTGACAACATGACACTTCTTTATGTTGAGAGACATTTTATTAATCTTGAACCATTGTTCCACCCTATTCAAGTCCTCCTGCAAAAGAGAGCAATCAAGTAGGCTCAAGATTCTCCTAGACAACTTGAAATCATCCGCGAACAACAATGCCAATGAGAATCGCAAACAGGCAGGAAGGTCATTAACAAATATCAGAAACAGCAATGGCCCCAGTATGCTACCCTGCGGAACACCAGAACTCTGTATTATATTTTGTGAAAACTCATCCCCAACTTTCACAACTTGTATTCTTTGATGCAAATAGGATCCAATAAAAGCACACGCATCCCTCGAAAAGTCATTCATAGCAAGTTTATTGACCAGAAGTCTGTGATTGACTCTATCAAAAGCTTTTTCACAGTCGGTATATACCGTGTCAAGTTGGAAACCTTTTTCTATTGCTTCCACTGCAAGCTCGGTAAAAGAGCAAAGATTACTTATGGTTGATTTCCCTTGAACAAAACCATGTTGGGACTTATTGAATTCAATATTGGAGTTTTTAATTATATCATTATATATTATTATTTCAAATAGTTTGGATAGGGCATTCAAAATGCTAATTGGTCGATAGTTTTCAATTATATTTGTTTGTCCTTTTTTATGGACGGGAGTTATTATAGATGGCTTGAGAAGGTCAGGAAAAGTATTCTCTGAAAGTGATGAATTAAATATGTGAAGCAGTGGATCTATTAGAAAGTCAATACAGCCTTTGTAGATGTAGGACGGAATATTATCGGAACCATTAGATTTTTTTGGTTTCAGCCTTTTCGTAGCGTTCCTAAGATCATCCTCTGAAATGACGGAAAATTTGAAACGTCCCCATGTCGAATTAATCTCACACGAATCAACTTCACTGGTGTATATGGATTCAAAGAAGGTAGCAAAAGCACATGAAATTTCTTTTGCGTTATTGAGCAATTCTTGGTTGAATTGCATCGATGTTGGAATTTTATTTTGAGATTTCTTTTCACCAATAAACGACCAAAATGATGAAGGATTACTATTGATATTATTTTCAAGTTGTTTTTTATATCTTACATACTCAAGTTTTGTTTGATGCTTCACTTCCTTTCTGAGAGAAGAAAACATAGCACCATCTTCATCTCTCAGATTCTTATGTAATTTATTTTTATTAATTATTTTTTGTTTCAATTCCGGGGAGAACCATATGGGAAATTTATGCCTTCTCACAGACGTCGAATTATTATATTTAGGAATAGACTGATCCAGTATAGTGTAAAGTTTGTCATAAAACAGGTCTAAACTTTCATTAACACTCCCACAACTAATTACGTCTGACCAGTTACATTGAGACATCAGATTGTAGAGTAACATATAGTCACCTCTAGAGTAGTTATAATCATGTTTTTTAACGAATCCATTTTCTAGTTGTTTATCTTGTTGAAACTGAAAGGAGAGCTCAAGTGCCGGATGATATCCGTCCTCGCAAAGAAGAGGAACTTGTGATTTCCGCACTAATAGATTCATATCGGAAAATATCAAATCCAGCATTCTACCCATAAAGTTTGGAAATACATTGAGTTGCTTCAAATCAAATAAATTCATGAAACCATTGACTAACGTACTTTTTAAACAGTTTTCAGAGAAAATAGGGATGTTAAAATCTCCTAGTATCAGTAGATTCTTATCATCTAATAAAACATTATCGAAAATGTTAAAGTAGCTTTCGTACAAAGTATGATCTGATTTTGGCTGAAAATACGCAACAGAGACATAGCACTCACAATTTCCCATCAGTAGTCTCAACAGCACACAATCCAAAACACACTCAGTTTCAATCACTTCAAAACCTATATCACATTTGACTGCAAAAAGAACACCTCCTCCCCTGGTTTGGCCAGTGTTTCTGTCACTCCTTACTACCACATAACGATCATCAAAAATTTCCTCATTAGGTATTCCATCGTTCAACCAAGTTTCTGTCAGGGCGATAATATCAAAATCAGATGATAATACACTGGTGTATAGATCTTCCGTCTTGGACCTCAAACCTCGGACATTCTGGTAATATACTGTTAGTTGTTTGTGTTGTTGAGTTGATAGCCTGTCAGTTGAGTTTCGCTCTTCGGTGCAGGCTTCCTCCGTAAAAAATGAGAAACGATCGCACCTTTCGGCCACAAATCTTTATTCCAAGCCTTTTTTAGCTGCTCCTGACAAATTGTGACTTTCATGGAAGCATAGTGGGAAGGATGTTTGGAGGGATGTATCTCACAAACAACATTTCCGAGTTTATTCTCCAGCAACTTCACCATGTCTTCCACCTTGGTAGATGGATTCAGTCTAGTAACGTGAAGGGATGTTAATTTTGGGACAGTCTGAACGATTTTATCATCACTTCGTCCTACAAGAATTTTTCTCTTCTTTTTATTCTGAACAACCCTGAAGCCCTCGGAATCGGATTCAACTCTTTCAGGCTTAGATATGGACAAGGCCTCAATGGAATTATTTTTTGCCTCTTCGTTAAATTTAGAGTTATTGATCCTTACCCTTGACTGACACTCCATTTTTGATGTGTTCTTGGTAAGATCAATCGAATCAATTTTCAACAATTCGTCACGGGCCGTTTCTGATGAATGAAATTGCTTCTTAGCCTCAATTCCTTTGTTTATTTGTTTTTCTCCGTTTTCAACAACATCGGTATTTTGAATTGTTCCGGTATCAATCAGCTGTGCAGCCGATATAGCGTCAACGTTAACATACCGTCCCCGCTGATAACTTTTTGTAGAATTCAACTTTTTATTAAGGTCATCAATCGTTGAATCCCGTTCCATCAGTTTCGATTCCAACGTAGAAATTTTAAATTTCAACAATGAAATATTCTCCACTAAAATGGAATTATTATCCTCCAAACCAGCAATGATCCTACATAGCAAATCGCATTGTGTCGACTCACTCGTCACAACCACTGACTTAGATTCCTTTGATGAATTGACCGATTGAATAAGTGTAGGTGTTGTATTTCCACTTGATTTTATGTCAACTAATACCATCTCAAGTTCACAACACTCTTTATTTTTTGCACAACCTGGATGGTTTGCTTTGGAACAAATTGAACACTTTAATGCACTTTTTGCAATTGACCTCTTACAATTTTCACATTTTAAATACTCCAATCGCGGAGCCGCTAGTGATTCATCCTTCTTATTCGCCGACATGTTGTCTACTCTCTATTATGATAGCGCTTACATTGTAACTTAGGTGTGCATTTCTTCGATCTTCAATCAAAGAAAGTGGAAATCAGGTAGCAAGATCCAATAGTGATTTTATGGGACTCGCAGGATTTTGCGGCGGGTGTCCCACCAAATATCATTTTCGGAACTTGTTACATAAATATCTTTTAGCTGCAGCCATCCCAAAAATGAAACTTTCGGTATTATTAATTCATTAACTTGAAAGTAACAATTCACACAAGCAGTACCGAATGTTTCTATTTTCGGGACGATTTCCACTTTCAGTTCGATTTTGCATATGCATGTCGATGGATTTGACAATACCATGTGTATTTGTATTTTATTATGATAGCGCTTACATTGTAACTTAGGTGTGCATTTCTTCGATCTTCAATCAAAGAAAGTGGAAATCAGGTAGCAAGATCCAATAGTGAATTTATGGGACTCGCAGGATTTTGCGGCGGGTGTCCCACCAAATATCATTTTCGGAACTTGTTACATAAATATCTTTTAGCTGCAGCCATCCCAAAAATGAAACTTTCGGTATAATTAATTCATTAACTTGAAAGTAACAATTCACACAAGCAGTACCGAATGTTTCTATTTTCGGGACGATTTCCACTTTCAGTTCGATTTTGCATATGCATGTCGATGGATTTGACAATACCATGTTGATTTGTATTTTATTATGAGCGCTCACGTTGTACGTTAGGTGTGCATTTCTTCGCTCTTCAATCAAAGAAAGTGGAAATCAGGTAGCAAGATCCAATAGTGATTTTATGGGACTCGCAGGATTTTGCGGCGGGTGTCCCACCAAATATCATTTTTGGAACTTGTTACATAAATATCTATTAGCTGCAGCCATCCCAAAAATGAAACTTTCGGTATTATTAATTCATTAACTTGAAAGTAACAATTCACACAAGCAGTACCGAATGTTTCTATTTTCGGGACGATTTCCACTTTCAGTTCGATTTTGCATATGCATGTCGATGGATTTGACAATACCATGTTGATTTGTATTTTATTATGAGCGCTCACGTTGTACGTTAGGTGTGCATTTCTTCGCTCTTCAATCAAAGAAAGTGGAAATCAGGTAGCAAGATCCAATAGTGATTTTATGGGACTCGCAGGATTTTGCGGCGGGTGTCCCACCAAATATCATATTCGGAACTTGTTACATAAATATCTTTTAGCTGCAGCCATCCCAAAAATGAAACCTTCGGTATTATTAATTCATTAACTTGAAAGTATCATACTCACAAGCAGTACCGAATGGTTCTATTTTCGGGACGATTTCCACTTTCTGTTCGATTTTGCATATGCATGTCGATGGATTTGACAATACCATGTTGATTTGTATTTTATTATGATAGCGCTTACATTGTAAATTAGGTGTGCATTTCTTCGATCTTCAATCAAAGAAAGTGGAAATCAGGTAACAAGATCCAATAGTGATTTTATGGGACTCGCAGGATTTTGCGGCGGGTGTCCCACCAAATATCATATTCGGAACTTGTTACATAAATATCTTTTAGCTGCAGCCATCCCAAAAATGAAACTTTCGGTATTATTAATTCATTAACTTGAAAGTATCATACTCACAAGCAGTACCGAATGGTTCTATTTTCGGGACGATTTCCACTTTCAGTTCGATTTTGCATATGCATGTCGATGGATTTGACAATACCATGTTGATTTGTATTTCATTATGAGCGCTCACGTTCTACCTTAGGTGTGCATTTCTTCGCTCTTCAATCAAAGAAAGTGGAAATCAGGTAGCAAGATCCAATAGTGATTTTATGGGACTCGCAGGATTTTGCGGCGGGTGTCCCACCAAATATCATATTCGGAACTTGTTACATAAATATCTTTTAGCTGCAGCCATCCCAAAAATGAAACTTTCGGTATTATTAATTCATTAACTTGAAAGTATCATACTCACAAGCAGTACCGAATGTTGATATTTTCGGGACGATTTCCACTTTGAGTTCGATTTTGCATATGCATGTCGATGGATTTGACAATACCATGTTGATTTGTATTTTATTATGATAGCGCTTACATTGTAAATTAGGTGTGCATTTCTTCGATCTTCAATCAAAGAAAGTGGAAATCAGGTAACAAGATCCAATAGTGATTTTATGGGACTCGCAGGATTTTGCGGCGGGTGTCCCACCAAATATCATATTCGGAACTTGTTACATAAATATCTTTTAGCTGCAGCCATCCCAAAAATGAAACTTTCGGTATTATTAATTCATTAACTTGAAAGTATCAATTCACACAAGCAGTACCGAATGTTTCTATTTTCGGGACGATTTCCACTTTCAGTTCGATTTTGCATATGCATGTCGATGGATTTGACAATACCATGTTGATTTGTATTTCATTATGAGCGCTCACGTTCTACCTTAGGTGTGCATTTCTTCGCTCTTCAATCAAAGAAAGTGGAAATCAGGTAGCAAGATCCAATAGTGATTTTATGGGACTCGCAGGATTTTGCGGCGGGTGTCCCACCAAATATCATATTCGGAACTTGTTACATAAATATCTTTTAGCTGCAGCCATCCCAAAAATGAAACTTTCGGTATTATTAATTCATTAACTTGAAAGTATCATACTTACAAGCAGTACCGAATGGTTCTATTTTCGGGACGATTTCCACTTTCAGTTCGATTTTGCATATGCATGTCGATGGATTTGACAATACCATGTTGATTTGTATTTCATTATGAGCGCTCACGTTCTACCTTAGGTGTGCATTTCTTCGCTCTTCAATCAAAGAAAGTGGAAATCAGGTAGCAAGATCCAATAGTGATTTTATGGGACTCGCAGGATTTTGCGGCGGGTGTCCCACCAAATATCATATTCGGAACTTGTTTCATAAATATCTTTTAGCTGCAGCCATCCCAAAAATGAAACTTTCGGTATTATTAATTCATTAACTTGAAAGTATCATACTCACAAGCAGTACCGAATGTTGCTATTTTCGGGACGATTTCCACTTTGAGTTCGATTTTGCATATGCATGTCGATGGATTTGACAATACCATGTTGATTTGTATTTTATTATGATAGCGCTTACATTGTAAATTAGGTGTGCATTTCTTCGATCTTCAATCAAAGAAAGTGGAAATCAGGTAACAAGATCCAATAGTGATTTTATGGGACTCGCAGGATTTTGCGGCGGGTGTCCCACCAAATATCATATTCGGAACTTGTTACATAAATATCTTTTAGCTGCAGCCATCCCAAAAATGAAACTTTCGGTATTATTAATTCATTAACTTGAAAGTATCAATTCACACAAGCAGTACCGAATGTTTCTATTTTCGGGACGATTTCCACTTTCAGTTCGATTTTGCATATGCATGTCGATGGATTTGACAATACCATGTTGATTTGTATTTTATTATGATAGCGCTTACATTGTAAATTAGGTGTGCATTTCTTCGATCTTCAATCAAAGAAAGTGGAAATCAGGTAACAAGATCCAATAGTGATTTTATGGGACTCGCAGGATTTTGCGGCGGGTGTCCCACCAAATATCATATTCGGAACTTGTTACATAAATATCTTTTAGCTGCAGCCATCCCAAAAATGAAACTTTCGGTATTATTAATTCATTAACTTGAAAGTATCAATTCACACAAGCAGTACCGAATGTTTCTATTTTCGGGACGATTTCCACTTTCAGTTCGATTTTGCATAGGCATGTCGATGGATTTGACAATACCATGTTGATTTGTATTTTATTATGATAGCGCTTACATTGTAACTTAGGTGTGCATTTCTTCGATCTTCAATCAAAGAAAGTGGAAATCAGGTAGCCAGATCCAATAGTGATTTTATGGGACTCGCAGGATTTTGCGGCGGGTGTCCCACCAAATATCATTTTCGGAACTTGTTACATAAATATCTTTTAGCTGCAGCCATCCAAAAAATGAAACTTTCGGTATTATTAATTCATTAACTTGAAAGTAACAATTCACACAAGCAGTACCGAATGGTTCTATTTTCGGGACGATTTCCACTTTCAGTTCGATTTTGCATATGCATGTCGATGGATTTGACAATACCATGTTGATTTGTATTTTATTATGATAGCGCTTACATTGTAACTTAGGTGTGCATTTCTTCGATCTTCAATCAAAGAAAGTGGAAATCAGGTAGCAAGATCCAATAGTGATTTTATGGGACTCGCAGGATTTTGCGGCGGGTGTCCCACCAAATATCATTTTCGGAACTTGTTACATAAATATCTTTTAGCTGCAGCCATCCCAAAAATGAAACTTTCGGTATTATTAATTCATTAACTTGAAAGTAACAATTCACACAAGCAGTACCGAATGTTTCTATTTTCGGGACGATTTCCACTTTCAGTTCGATTTTGCATATGCATGTCGATGGATTTGACAATACCATGTGTATTTGTATTTTATTATGATAGCGCTTACATTGTAACTTAGGTGTGCATTTCTTCGATCTTCAATCAAAGAAAGTGGAAATCAGGTAGCAAGATCCAATAGTGAATTTATGGGACTCGCAGGATTTTGCGGCGGGTGTCCCACCAAATATCATTTTCGGAACTTGTTACATAAATATCTTTTAGCTGCAGCCATCCCAAAAATGAAACTTTCGGTATAATTAATTCATTAACTTGAAAGTAACAATTCACACAAGCAGTACCGAATGTTTCTATTTTCGGGACGATTTCCACTTTCAGTTCGATTTTGCATATGCATGTCGATGGATTTGACAATACCATGTTGATTTGTATTTTATTATGAGCGCTCACGTTGTACGTTAGGTGTGCATTTCTTCGCTCTTCAATCAAAGAAAGTGGAAATCAGGTAGCAAGATCCAATAGTGATTTTATGGGACTCGCAGGATTTTGCGGCGGGTGTCCCACCAAATATCATTTTTGGAACTTGTTACATAAATATCTATTAGCTGCAGCCATCCCAAAAATGAAACTTTCGGTATTATTAATTCATTAACTTGAAAGTAACAATTCACACAAGCAGTACCGAATGTTTCTATTTTCGGGACGATTTCCACTTTCAGTTCGATTTTGCATATGCATGTCGATGGATTTGACAATACCATGTGTATTTGTATTTTATTATGATAGCGCTTACATTGTAACTTAGGTGTGCATTTCTTCGATCTTCAATCAAAGAAAGTGGAAATCAGGTAGCAAGATCCAATAGTGATTTTATGGGACTCGCAGGATTTTGCGGCGGGTGTCCCACCAAATATCATTTTCGGAACTTGTTACATAAATATCTTTTAGCTGCAGCCATCCCAAAAATGAAACTTTCGGTATTATTAATTCATTAACTTGAAAGTAACAATTCACACAAGCAGTACCGAATGTTTCTATTTTCGGGACGATTTCCACTTTCAGTTCGATTTTGCATATGCATGTCGATGGATTTGACAATACCATGTTGATTTGTATTTTATTATGAGCGCTCACGTTGTACCCTAGGTGTGCATTTCTTCGCTCTTCAATCAAAGAAAGTGGAAATCAGGTAGCAAGATCCAATAGTGATTTTATGGGACTCGCAGGATTTTGCGGCGGGTGTCCCACCAAATATCATTTTCGGAACTTGTTACATAAATATCTATTAGCTGCAGCCATCCCAAAAATGAAATTTTCGGTATAATTAATTCATTAACTTGAAAGTAACAATTCACACAAGCAGTACCGAATGTTTCTATTTTCGGGACGATTTCCACTTTCAGTTCGATTTTGCATATGCATGTCGATGGATTTGACAATACCATGTGTATTTGTATTTTATTATGATAGCGCTTACATTGTAACTTAGGTGTGCATTTCTTCGATCTTCAATCAAAGAAAGTGGAAATCAGGTAGCAAGATCCAATAGTGATTTTATGGGACTCGCAGGATTTTGCGGCGGGTGTCCCACCAAATATTATTTTCGGAACTTGTTACACAAATATCTATTTGCTGCAGCCATCCCAAAAATGAAATTTTCGGTATAATTAATTCATTAACTTGAAAGTAACAATTCACACAAGCAGTACCGAATGTTTCTATTTTCGGGACGATTTCCACTTTCAGTTCGATTTTGCATATGCATGTCGATGGATTTGACGATACCATGTGTATTTGTATTTCATTATGATAGCGCTTACATTGTAACTTAGGTGTGCATTTCTTCGATCTTCAATCAAAGAAAGTGGAAATCAGGTAGCAAGATCCAATAGTGAATTTATGGGACTCGCAGGATTTTGCGGCGGGTGTCCCACCAAATATCATTCTCGGAACTTGTTACATAAATATCTTTTAGCTGCAGCCATCCCAAAAATGAAACTTTCGGTATAATTAATTCATTAACTTGAAAGTAACAATTCACACAAGCAGTAGCGAATGTTTCTATTTTCGGGACGATTTCCACTTTCAGTTCGATTTTGCATATGCATGTCGATGGATTTGACAATACCATGTTGATTTGTATTTTATTATGAGCGCTCACGTTGTACCTTAGGTGTGCATTTCTTCGCTCTTCAATCAAAGAAAGTGGAAATCAGGTAGCAAGATCCAATAGTGATTTTATGGGACTCGCAGGATTTTGCGGCGGGTGTCCCACCAAATATCATTTTCGGAACTTGTTACATAAATATCTATTAGCTGCAGCCATCCCAAAAATGAAATTTTCGGTATAATTAATTCATTAACTTGAAAGTAACAATTCACACAAGCAGTACCGAATGTTTCTATTTTCGGGACGATTTCCACTTTCAGTTCGATTTTGCATATGCATGTCGATGGATTTGACAATACCATGTGTATTTGTATTTTATTATGATAGCGCTTACATTGTAACTTAGGTGTGCATTTCTTCGATCTTCAATCAAAGAAAGTGGAAATCAGGTAGCAAGATCCAATAGTGAATTTATGGGACTCGCAGGATTTTGCGGCGGGTGTCCCACCAAATATCATTCTCGGAACTTGTTACATAAATATCTTTTAGCTGCAGCCATCCCAAAAATGAAACTTTCGGTATAATTAATTCATTAACTTGAAAGTAACAATTCACACAAGCAGTACCGAATGTTTCTATTTTCGGGACGATTTCCACTTTCAGTTCGATTTTGCATATGCATGTCGATGGATTTGACAATACCATGTGTATTTGTATTTTATTATGATAGCGCTTACATTGTAACTTAGGTGTGCATTTCTTCGATCTTCAATCAAAGAAAGTGGAAATCAGGTAGCAAGATCCAATAGTGATTTTATGGGACTCGCAGGATTTTGCGGCGGGTGTCCCACCAAATATCATTTTCGGAACTTGTTACATAAATATCTTTTAGCTGCAGCCATCCCAAAAATGAAACTTTCGGTATTATTAATTCATTAACTTGAAAGTAAAAATTCACACAAGCAGTACCGAATGTTTCTATTTTCGGGACGATTTCCACTTTCAGTTCGATTTTGCATATGCATGTCGATGGATTTGACAATACCATGTGTATTTGTATTTTATTATGATAGCGCTTACATTGTAACTTAGGTGTGCATTTCTTCGATCTTCAATCAAAGAAAGTGGAAATCAGGTAGCAAGATCCAATAGTGATTTTATGGGACTCGCAGGATTTTGCGGCGGGTGTCCCACCAAATATCATTTTCGGAACTTGTTACATAAATATCTTTTAGCTGCAGCCATCCCAAAAATGAAACTTTCGGTATTATAAATTCATTAACTTGAAAGTAAAAATTCACACAAGCAGTACCGAATGTTTCTATTTTCGGGACGATTTCCACTTTCAGTTCGATTCTGCATATGTATGTCGATGGATTTGACAATACCATGTTGATTTGTATTTTATTATGATAGCGCTTACATTGTAACTTAGGTGTGCATTTCTTCGATCTTCAATCAAAGAAAGTGGAAATCAGGTAGCAAGATCCAATAGTGATTTTATGGGACTCGCAGGATTTTGCGGCGGGTGTCCCACCAAATATCATTTTCGGAACTTGTTACATAAATATCTTTTAGCTGCAGCCATCCCAAAAATGAAACTTTCGGTATAATTAATTCATTAACTTGAAAGTAACAATTCACACAAGCAGTACCGAATGTTTCTATTTTCGGGACGATTTCCACTTTCAGTTCGATTTTGCATATGCATGTCGATGGATTTGACAATACCATGTTGATTTGTATTTTATTATGATAGCGCTTACATTGTAACTTAGGTGTGCATTTCTTCGATCTTCAATCAAAGAAAGTGGAAATCAGGTAGCAAGATCCAATAGTGATTTTATGGGACTCGCAGGATTTTGCGGCGGGTGTCCCACCAAATATCATTTTCGGAACTTTTACATAAATATCTTTTAGCTGCGGCCATCCCAAAAATGAAACTTTCGGTATTATTAATTCATTAACTTGAAAGTAACAATTCACACAAGCAGTTCCGAATGTTTCTATTTTCGGGACGATTTCCACTTTCAGTTCGATTTTGCATATGCATGTCGATGGATATGACAATACCATGTTGATTTGTATTTTATTATGATAGCGCTTACATTGTAACTTAGGTGTGCATTTCTTCGATCTTCAATCAAAGAAAGTGGTAATCAGGTAGCAAGATATAATAGTGATTTTATGGGACTCGCAGGATTTTGCGGCGGGTGTCCAACCAAATATCATTTTCGGAACTTTTACATAAATATCTTTTAGCTGCGGCCATCCCAAAAATGAAACTTTCGGTATTATTAATTCATTAACTTGAAAGTAACAATTCACACAAGCAGTTCCGAATGTTTCTATTTTCGGGACGATTTCCACTTTCAGTTCGATTTTGCATATGCATGTCGATGGATATGACAATACCATGTTGATTTGTATTTTATTATGATAGCGCTTACATTGTAACTTAGGTGTGCATTTCTTCGATGTTCAATCAAAGAAAGTGGAAATCAGGTAGCAAGATCCAATAGTGATTTTATGGGACTCGCAGGATTTTGCGGCGGGTGTCCCACCAAATATCATTTTCGGAACTTGTTACATAAATATCTTTTAGCTGCAGCCATCCCAAAAATGAAACTTTCGGTATAATTAATTCATTAACTTGAAAGTAACAATTCACACAAGCAGTACCGAATGTTTCTATTTTCGGGACGATTTCCACTTTCAGTTCGATTTTGCATATGCATGTCGATGGATTTGACAATACCATGTGTATTTGTATTTTATTATGATAGCGCTTACATTGTAACTTAGGTGTGCATTTCTTCGATCTTCAATCAAAGAAAGTGGAAATCAGGTAGCAAGATCCAATAGTGATTTTATGGGACTCGCAGGATTTTGCGGCGGGTGTCCCACCAAATATCATTTTCGGAACTTGTTACATAAATATCTTTTAGCTGCAGCCATCCCAAAAATGAAACTTTCGGTATTATTAATTCATTAACTTGAAAGTAAAAATTCACACAAGCAGTACCGAATGTTTCTATTTTCGGGACGATTTCCACTTTCAGTTCGATTCTGCATATGTATGTCGATGGATTTGACAATACCATGTTGATTTGTATTTTATTATGATAGCGCTTACATTGTAACTTAGGTGTGCATTTCTTCGATCTTCAATCAAAGAAAGTGGAAATCAGGTAGCAAGATCCAATAGTGATTTTATGGGACTCGCAGGATTTTGCGGCGGGTGTCCCACCAAATATCATTTTCGGAACTTGTTACATAAATATCTTTTAGCTGCAGCCATCCCAAAAATGAAACTTTCGGTATAATTAATTCATTAACTTGAAAGTAACAATTCACACAAGCAGTACCGAATGTTTCTATTTTCGGGACGATTTCCACTTTCAGTTCGATTTTGCATATGCATGTCGATGGATTTGACAATACCATGTGTATTTGTATTTTATTATGATAGCGCTTACATTGTAACTTAGGTGTGCATTTCTTCGATCTTCAATCAAAGAAAGTGGAAATCAGGTAGCAAGATCCAATAGTGATTTTATGGGACTCGCAGGATTTTGCGGCGGGTGTCCCACCAAATATCATTTTCGGAACTTGTTACACAAATATCTATTAGCTGCAGCCATCCCAAAAATGAAATTTTCGGTATAATTAATTCATTAACTTGAAAGTAACAATTCACACAAGCAGTACCGAATGTTTCTATTTTCGGGACGATTTCCACTTTCAGTTCGATTTTGCATATGCATGTCGATGGATTTGACAATACCATGTGTATTTGTATTTTATTATGATAGCGCTTACATTGTAACTTAGGTGTGCATTTCTTCGATCTTCAATCAAAGAAAGTGGAAATCAGGTAGCAAGATCCAATAGTGATTTTATGGGACTCGCAGGATTTTGCGGCGGGTGTCCCACCAAATATCATTTTCGGAACTTGTTACATAAATATCTTTTAGCTGCAGCCATCCCAAAAATGAAACTTTCGGTATAATTAATTCATTAACTTGAAAGTAACAATTCACACAAGCAGTACCGAATGTTTCTATTTTCGGGACGATTTCCACTTTCAGTTCGATTTTGCATATGCATGTCGATGGATTTGACAATACCATGTGTATTTGTATTTTATTATGATAGCGCTTACATTGTAACTTAGGTGTGCATTTCTTCGATCTTCAATCAAAGAAAGTGGAAATCAGGTAGCAAGATCCAATAGTGATTTTATGGGACTCGCAGGATTTTGCGGCGGGTGTCCCACCAAATATCATTTTCGGAACTTGTTACATAAATATCTTTTAGCTGCAGCCATCCCAAAAATGAAACTTTCGGTATTATTAATTCATTAACTTGAAAGTAAAAATTCACACAAGCAGTACCGAATGTTTCTATTTTCGGGACGATTTCCACTTTCAGTTCGATTCTGCATATGTATGTCGATGGATTTGACAATACCATGTTGATTTGTATTTTATTATGATAGCGCTTACATTGTAACTTAGGTGTGCATTTCTTCGATCTTCAATCAAAGAAAGTGGAAATCAGGTAGCAAGATCCAATAGTGATTTTATGGGACTCGCAGGATTTTGCGGCGGGTGTCCCACCAAATATCATTTTCGGAACTTGTTACATAAATATCTTTTAGCTGCAGCCATCCCAAAAATGAAACTTTCGGTATAATTAATTCATTAACTTGAAAGTAACAATTCACACAAGCAGTACCGAATGTTTCTATTTTCGGGACGATTTCCACTTTCAGTTCGATTTTGCATATGCATGTCGATGGATTTGACAATACCATGTTGATTTGTATTTTATTATGATAGCGCTTACATTGTAACTTAGGTGTGCATTTCTTCGATCTTCAATCAAAGAAAGTGGAAATCAGGTAGCAAGATCCAATAGTGATTTTATGGGACTCGCAGGATTTTGCGGCGGGTGTCCCACCAAATATCATTTTCGGAACTTTTACATAAATATCTTTTAGCTGCGGCCATCCCAAAAATGAAACTTTCGGTATTATTAATTCATTAACTTGAAAGTAACAATTCACACAAGCAGTTCCGAATGTTTCTATTTTCGGGACGATTTCCACTTTCAGTTCGATTTTGCATATGCATGTCGATGGATATGACAATACCATGTTGATTTGTATTTTATTATGATAGCGCTTACATTGTAACTTAGGTGTGCATTTCTTCGATCTTCAATCAAAGAAAGTGGTAATCAGGTAGCAAGATATAATAGTGATTTTATGGGACTCGCAGGATTTTGCGGCGGGTGTCCAACCAAATATCATTTTCGGAACTTTTACATAAATATCTTTTAGCTGCGGCCATCCCAAAAATGAAACTTTCGGTATTATTAATTCATTAACTTGAAAGTAACAATTCACACAAGCAGTTCCGAATGTTTCTATTTTCGGGACGATTTCCACTTTCAGTTCGATTTTGCATATGCATGTCGATGGATATGACAATACCATGTTGATTTGTATTTTATTATGATAGCGCTTACATTGTAACTTAGGTGTGCATTTCTTCGATGTTCAATCAAAGAAAGTGGAAATCAGGTAGCAAGATCCAATAGTGATTTTATGGGACTCGCAGGATTTTGCGGCGGGTGTCCCACCAAATATCATTTTCGGAACTTGTTACACAAATATCTATTAGCTGCAGCCATCCCAAAAATGAAATTTTCGGTATAATTAATTCATTAACTTGAAAGTAACAATTCACACAAGCAGTACCGAATGTTTCTATTTTCGGGACGATTTCCACTTTCAGTTCGATTTTGCATATGCATGTCGATGGATTTGACAATACCATGTGTATTTGTATTTTATTATGATAGCGCTTACATTGTAACTTAGGTGTGCATTTCTTCGATCTTCAATCAAAGAAAGTGGAAATCAGGTAGCAAGATCCAATAGTGATTTTATGGGACTCGCAGGATTTTGCGGCGGGTGTCCCACCAAATATCATTTTCGGAACTTGTTACATAAATATCTTTTAGCTGCAGCCATCCCAAAAATGAAACTTTCGGTATAATTAATTCATTAACTTGAAAGTAACAATTCACACAAGCAGTACCGAATGTTTCTATTTTCGGGACGATTTCCACTTTCAGTTCGATTTTGCATATGCATGTCGATGGATTTGACAATACCATGTGTATTTGTATTTTATTATGATAGCGCTTACATTGTAACTTAGGTGTGCATTTCTTCGATCTTCAATCAAAGAAAGTGGAAATCAGGTAGCAAGATCCAATAGTGATTTTATGGGACTCGCAGGATTTTGCGGCGGGTGTCCCACCAAATATCATTTTCGGAACTTGTTACATAAATATCTTTTAGCTGCAGCCATCCCAAAAATGAAACTTTCGGTATTATTAATTCATTAACTTGAAAGTAAAAATTCACACAAGCAGTACCGAATGTTTCTATTTTCGGGACGATTTCCACTTTCAGTTCGATTCTGCATATGTATGTCGATGGATTTGACAATACCATGTTGATTTGTATTTTATTATGATAGCGCTTACATTGTAACTTAGGTGTGCATTTCTTCGATCTTCAATCAAAGAAAGTGGAAATCAGGTAGCAAGATCCAATAGTGATTTTATGGGACTCGCAGGATTTTGCGGCGGGTGTCCCACCAAATATCATTTTCGGAACTTGTTACATAAATATCTTTTAGCTGCAGCCATCCCAAAAATGAAACTTTCGGTATAATTAATTCATTAACTTGAAAGTAACAATTCACACAAGCAGTACCGAATGTTTCTATTTTCGGGACGATTTCCACTTTCAGTTCGATTTTGCATATGCATGTCGATGGATTTGACAATACCATGTTGATTTGTATTTTATTATGATAGCGCTTACATTGTAACTTAGGTGTGCATTTCTTCGATCTTCAATCAAAGAAAGTGGAAATCAGGTAGCAAGATCCAATAGTGATTTTATGGGACTCGCAGGATTTTGCGGCGGGTGTCCCACCTAATATCATTTTCGGAACTTTTACATAAATATCTTTTAGCTGCGGCCATCCCAAAAATGAAACTTTCGGTATTATTAATTCATTAACTTGAAAGTAACAATTCACACAAGCAGTTCCGAATGTTTCTATTTTCGGGACGATTTCCACTTTCAGTTCGATTTTGCATATGCATGTCGATGGATATGACAATACCATGTTGATTTGTATTTTATTATGATAGCGCTTACATTGTAACTTAGGTGTGCATTTCTTCGATCTTCAATCAAAGAAAGTGGTAATCAGGTAGCAAGATATAATAGTGATTTTATGGGACTCGCAGGATTTTGCGGCGGGTGTCCAACCAAATATCATTTTCGGAACTTTTACATAAATATCTTTTAGCTGCGGCCATCCCAAAAATGAAACTTTCGGTATTATTAATTCATTAACTTGAAAGTAACAATTCACACAAGCAGTTCCGAATGTTTCTATTTTCGGGACGATTTCCACTTTCAGTTCGATTTTGCATATGCATGTCGATGGATATGACAATACCATGTTGATTTGTATTTTATTATGATAGCGCTTACATTGTAACTTAGGTGTGCATTTCTTCGATGTTCAATCAAAGAAAGTGGAAATCAGGTAGCAAGATCCAATAGTGATTTTATGGGACTCGCAGGATTTTGCGGCGGGTGTCCCACCAAATATCATTTTCGGAACTTGTTACATAAATATCTTTTAGCTGCAGCCATCCCAAAAATGAAACTTTCGGTATAATTAATTCATTAACTTGAAAGTAACAATTCACACAAGCAGTACCGAATGTTTCTATTTTCGGGACGATTTCCACTTTCAGTTCGATTTTGCATATGCATGTCGATGGATATGACAATACCATGTTGATTTGTATTTTATTATGATAGCGCTTACATTGTAACTTAGGTGTGCATTTCTTCGATCTTCAATCAAAGAAAGTGGTAATCAGGTAGCAAGATATAATAGTGATTTTATGGGACTCGCAGGATTTTGCGGCGGGTGTCCCACCAAATATCATTTTCGGAACTTGTTACATAAATATCTTTTAGCTGCAGCCATCCCAAAAATGAAACTTTCGGTATTATTAATTCATTAACTTGAAAGTAAAAATTCACACAAGCAGTAACGAATGTTTCTATTTTCGGGACGATTTCCACTTTCAGTTCGATTTTGCATATGCATGTCGATGGATTTGACAATACCATGTTGATTTGTATTTTATTATGATAGCGCTTACATTGTAAATTACGTGTGCATTTCTTCGATGTTCAATCAAAGAAAGTGGAAATCAGGTAACAAGATCCAATAGTGATTTTATGGGACTCGCAGGATTTTGCGTCGGGTGTCCCACCATATATCATTTTCGGAAATTGTTGCATAAATATCTTTTAGCTGCAGCCATCCCAAAAATGAAACTTTCGGTATTATTAATTCATTAACTTGAAAGTAACAATTCACACAAGCAGTACCGAATGTTTCTATTTTCGGGACGATTTCCACTTTCAGTTCGATTTTGCATATGCATGTCGATGGATTTGACAATACCATGTTGATTTGTATTTTATTATGATAGCGCTCACATTGTAAATTAGGAGTGCATTTCTTCGATCTTCAATCAAAGAAAGTGGAAATCAGGTAACAAGATCCAATAGTGATTTTATGGGACTCGCAGGATTTTGCGTCGGGTGTCCCACCAAATATCATTTTCGGAAATTGTTACCTAAATATCTTTTAGCTGCAGCAATCCCAAAAATGAAACTTTCGGTATTATTAATTGATTAACTTGAAAGTAACAATTCACACAAGCAGTACCGAATGTTTCTATTTTCGGGACGATTTCCACTTTCAGTTCGATTTTTTTTTTCTTTTTTTTTTATTAGAATATGCGCTTCGACAACTAGGCCATTAGCGCCTGTTACATTAATCTATTACACTATTACATTCAGATATAAAATAAACCAATTATACTCTAATGTTGATATCCTTGATAAAGTTGAGGGTATTTGCCACCTGTGGGTTGTTAATGTTGAGGGCCTCTTCTATCTTCTGGGGAACATTGTGGGCTTTTCTTTCGGTGTTTAAACCTGGACACTGGACCAAAATATGCAGAACTGTGAGATGGACACCACAATGGGAGCATACAGGAGCGTCCTCCCTATTAAACATGTATGCATGTGTAGTCAAGGTGTGCCCGATTCGTAGCCTCCGTAGTATAATTAGATCTCTCCTGTTAGTGATACAATTCGAGGTGTGGTTTTGGATGGTTGGATCTATCAGTCTCAGCTTGGAAGGTGTTTGATTCCATTTTACGTTCCACTCACCTATGACGGTTCTCCTACAGAAGCTTTTGAGGTCATAACTAGTTATGTCGTTTACACATGTCCCTGAATATCTGGCATCGTTTGCCTCTCGATCAGCTTTTTCGTTACCAGGTATTCCCATATGTGATGGGATCCATAATATGACAGCTTTTTTACCTTGCTGAGAAATTATTGTGTTGGTGTCTAAAATTTTTCTGACTAATGGATTGGATATAGTACGTGATTTTATTGACTGAAGTGATGAAAGGGAATCAGTGCAGATAACGTTGTTAATATATGCGTTCTCCTCAATATGTTTCATTGCTTGATGAATTGCATATAATTCTCCGGTAAATATGCTACTGGTTATTGGGAGTTTGAATTTCTTTGTGTGTTCGAGAGTAGTAAATGCACAACCAACACTATCTTCTGTTTTAGAGGCATCAGTGTAAAAAGTACAGTCATGTATAATGGAGTTCAACTTTTCAAGAAACATTTTTTGTACTATTTGAGGGGACATGTCTGATTTTGTTTGTTTGGCCAAGGAATCATCACAGATGAGAGAGGGTATGTTCCAGGGGGCTTCAGAGGTAGTTTTATGGGTCATAACTTGTAGTATTTGATTTTGAGTTATTTGTTGGTGTATTCTATAGTATAGGGGAGTTTTAAGTTTGGGATATCGATTGTATGTCTCACTATATCTTTTCTGGCAGAGTGAAATTCTTACTGGGTTGGTTGTATCTGCAGTTATTCTCGCTGCGTAGGTGAGTTGTAGGGATTGTAACGGCAGTTCACCTGTTTCTCGATGCAGACTCAATAGGTACCTTTACACTAACGCTCTTTCGCGCGCGATCGAATCGCGAGTGCCAGTCACTCGTGTTTTCGAGCGGTATGGAGTGGCGCGTGTTAACTATTTTGTGTCGTGAGATCGCAAAGGCTTTTCGCGCAGTCTTGCGTGTGCTTTGGAGCGTCCAATTCGAAATCTCTCATTATAAGCGAGAGGTTGGCCTGACTCGTGGCATGTTGAAATTTTCAACGGTTTTAGCGGCTTTGTCCATAGCTTGAAATGGACAAATTGAATAAAAAACGCAAACTGAAAGTAGCTTTGTGCTTGGCAATGTATCTGAATATTCCAAAGAAGAGAAACAGAAGATGTTGAGCGAAAGAATATATGGAAAATCGTACATATGGACATATGCCTCTCTTGAATGAGTTGGGTGAAAATTTTCCTATGGACTTCAGGATCTATTTGAGAATGGATGCCGATTCCATAAAGTCCCTGCTTCAGAAGCTTGAATCTCCCATGTTCCTTATAAATTAAAGACTTGTATGAATAATCATTACCTACATGTACTTACGAATTTTGAACGTATATACTTCTTCAATTAGAAACCCGCGCGAATACACAAACGCCCCGAATCCAAACAAACTCAGTCACTCGGGCTAGTCGCTCGCGAATTTTTACACGTCCAAAAACCGAGTGAATGATTTGCCTTTACACTAGCATTCTTTCGCAAGCGATTGGCATGGGGCGTTCTAGTCGCGCAGGAAAGAGCGTTAGTGTAAAGGTGCCTAATGAGGGACTTGTTCTTAGGGCACCAGTTGCCAATCTTAATGCAGTGTTCTGTATGGAATTGAGTTTTTCGAGCGTGGTTCTGCTGGCTGAAGCGTATATGATACATCCATAATCCAGTTTAGCTCTAATAAGAGTACGGTATATTGTATATATATATATATATTCTTTTGAATATATATATATACGGTATATTGTAAGAAGTGTTTGCTCGTCAGCTCCCCATTGACTGTTTGCTAACGCCTTCATGATGTTCAATCGTTTAAGACAATCTGTTTTCAACCTCTCAATATGTGCTTTCCTCGTCAATTTGGAGTCGAACATCATTCCTAGAAAGCAGTGTTTCGTAACATTTTCGATGGGGTTACCGTATAGCTCCAAGTGATGGATTCTTGGAGTTTTTTTCGTGAATGACATCATTTTCGTTTTGGATGTTGAGAAGGTGAAACCAGTAGTTTTTCCCCAATTTTCAAGATGGTTGATGGCATCCTGTAGAAGTTTTATTACAGTTTGTCCCTTGTGGCCTCTGCAGTATATCAGGAGATCGTCAGCGTAGATTGATATTTTGACTGGTGTTTTGATTATGTCCATTATATCATTCATGGCTATTATGAATAATGTTGTGCTGATTACACATCCCTGTGGGACCCCGTTCTCAAGTGTGTGGATTTCGGAGAGCTCATTTCCCACTCTAACCTGAAATTCTCTTTGTGTGAGGAAATTCTTGATATATCGGTACATTCTACCATTAATGTTCCATGATCTCAGAGTTTTCAGTATCTTGAATCCGCAGGTTGAATCAAATGCTTTCTGTATGTCGAGGAAGACAGCCGTAATTTCTTGGTTGTTTGCAAAGGCATCCAGTATTTCTGTGTGGAGCTGAACTAGATTGTCGTGGGTGGATCTATATTTACGGAAACCACTTTGTTCATTTCTAATCAGGCTTTTATTGTTTAGGTACCACCAAAGTCTCTGGTTTATGATTTTTTCAAGGATTTTGCTCATATTACATGTTAACGATATTGGTCTATAATTCTTTGGGTTTTGCGCATTTGTGCCAGTTTTATGAATTGGTACGACTGTAGCGTTTCGCCAAGTACTGGGAAAAGTGCTGTTAGTCCATATTTTATTATAGATTTGGAGAAGAATATCTAATGCAGAATCTGGCAAGTTCTTTATAAAAATGGTGGGAATGTTATCTGGACCTGGTGAACTGTTATTGCTAGATTTGATGGCATCTTGTAGTTCTTGCTTCGTTATAGGTAGACTGATTGGGCTATTCATCATATAAGGGGTGTCAATCTCATCTTCTTTTTATTTCTGCTCCTTGTATTTAAGGAAGTCAGGACTGTAACTGGAGTTCGATGACTGATTTCGAAAGTGGCTGGCTAGACAGTTGGCAATATCTTTTTTATCAGTAATTAAGCTCCCATCAGGGTTTTTGAGGGAGTGTACTTGATGAAAGGTTCTTTTACCTTTGATGTTTGGCACGACAAGGGCCTTTGAAAATGAAGGACCGAAAAAATGAAAATGAAAATATGCAAAATGCAAAAGCAGAAAAGCGAATGCTGGAGTACCGACTTCTGCCTACCTGCGGCTTCACAGTACGGCTGAATTCTTTGTCTAGGCACTCACTCGCGAAATAGTCACTTTCGCTGAGGTTCGAGTTCGTGGATTATTCGAAGAAAATTAATATTATACGGGAAAATTGGTCTGTAGTTCATCGGACGAGAGCCAATTTTCCCGTATAATATTCGGCTCGAAGGACCAAAAATATGGATACTGGCTTAACGACATCCGTGCAATCCTCCAGCATATGTTACGCGAAAAAATTAGATTAACATATATTGGATGGAATCTTAAAACAGCGAGCAAGCGATTCGGAAATTACGGAAAACATTAATTAGTTGCAGTAACATTACCGCCCACTTAAAATAGAATATTTTATGAGATGAAAAAAAAATACAAAAGTGAAAAGATATCGAACATTAAAAAAATATATATATACACAAATATATAAATACAATCATTGCAGTGGCAATGGACATAATTTAACCACTGGTCTCTGTAGTACACCTTGAGTAGTTCGTACAGTAGATACCCTAGCTATTTTGTCGGTGCCAGGATGCAAGTTCTCAATGCGTCCAAGTCGCCAACGTAATGGCGGAATTTGATCGTCTTTTATCAAGACCAGTGCGCCTATTGAATAAGGAGATGAGTTGGCATTGAACCACTTTTTCCGTTGCTGTAATGTGTTCAAATACTCTAAACTCCATCGTTTCCAAAAATCCTGATGGATACGAGTTAAGAGCTGCCAACGTGATAATCGACCGATAGATAGGTGCGATAAATCGGGTTCCAGAATAGCAGTTAAGGGGGCTAAGGTAAGAAAATGGCCTGGTGTCAAAGCAGACATGTCATTCGGATCGTTGCTAAGCGGACACAGAGGGCGTGAATTGAGTACTGATTCAATCTGTGTGAGAACTGTATAAAATTCTTCATAGGTTAGAATCTGATGACCGATCACTCTTAATAAATGGGATTTGACAGATTTTATACCGGATTCCCAAAGACCCCCAAAATGAGGACCAGAAGGCGGATTGAAACTCCACTCAATTTTTTCTTCCAACACAGCACTGTGCATATAACCCGAAATCTCCCGAAAAGCTCCCCTGAAATTTGTCCCACCATCACTAAAGATGTGATTGCATCTACCTCTTCGAGCAATGAACCGACGCAATGCCGCGAGAAAAGCATCGGAAGTCAAATCGGACACTAATTCCAAATGCAATGCCTTTGTTGTAAAACATACAAAGAGACATATATACGCCTTTAACGATTTGGAGCCACGAGATTTTGACATGGTTATAAAGTATGGACCACCATAGTCTACTCCTACGCACTGAAAGGGCTTCAATTGATTGATGCGCAAGGGTGGCAAGTTGCCCATGGGAGGCTGAGATACTCTGGGATTAACCTTGAAACAGGTATTACAGCAAGAGATAACTTTGTTTATAGCTCGTCTGGCTGATAATATCCAGACCTGTTGAGTGAGAAGAAACTGTAGGGTCTGAGCACCTGGATGCAGATATATTCTGTGAAAATGCTGAATAAGAAGTTCAGTAAGGCGATGAGATGAAGGAAGTAGAGCTGGGTGTTTGTGATCATAAGCCAGACCAGAAAATGACAAGCGACCGCCCACCCTGAGAACACCATCTTCTCCAATGAAAGGATTTAATTTTCGAAGCGATTTGGATATAGGCTTACCCGACATGAGATTATCTATTTGCTCCTTGAACACGTCTCGTTGAACCTGTTTAATAATGAAAAAAAGTGCTTCTTTGAGTTCAAATGAGGACAATCCGTTTACCTTAGGAGCTTTTGAGTTTTTTGTGTTGTGAGCGAATCTGAAAATATAAGAAACTATCCTCTGAATTTTTGAAAGAGATGAAAACTTTGAGAGAAAGTGGTCTACAAACGATTAAGAAGTGAAAGTCGTTAAGGAGATGTGACGTTCTTCTTCTTGTACAAAATCTAAAGAATTTTCATTACTTCCTAAGCTGATGTTTTCTGAACGAAGCCAGTCAGGGCCCGCCCACCATAAAGAACACTTCAACAGTTCGGTTCTCTAGCAACCGGTTTCGCAGAAATCATCGTCCTATACAATCATTGAACTAAAGAAACTTTAAAGAGACTTTAGTTCAATGTATACAATTCATCGCTTTATTGACAGAAAAAATATGTCGCTTCATTCGAGAACGGGAACACATCCAATTCAATGCGTAAATGGCATTAAAACTAGACTTGAATGGTCCGTAATATAACACTTATGTTTATCACAAACTCAGGGTAAAATGGATAAGTGTCATATTTAATTCACAAAAAAGCTTCTGCTTTATGTCATTCGACCTCTTCGACACTTGGTTGGCCCTTCTTCGCTCCCTCTACACTCACAACAATATGCCCGAATTCTCCGGGGAATTTTTCCCTTTGTTAAGGCAATGCCTCACGTTCTTAGGTGAAGTGAAATGATTTTGTCGAATTCGCATCTTGTTTAATGACACTAATTTGAGCACGAGTTATTTGATGGTTCTTTTTCAAATTATCATTATGGAGAATAAATGAGAAATGATTACCCACCGAATGTTTCTTCGAATTCTACAATGGCACTATATTTCGGTCAGAAACTTTTCAATTCGAAAGCTTCTCCCGTGAACCTATATGATTATTATTCATATTATCATCAATGTTTGGCTCAACCAAAATCCTGAACAGCATCAGAAGTTTTTATGCGTTTCTAGAAATCTACTATTACAATCAAAGATGAACTAAGTATTTTCTAATTTGATTCCAAAAATATAGGTTCTGACTTATCTGTAACCTTTCAGTTCTAATCCTTTTCTATTATCACATCATCCTAATATCTAGGTAGAATTGTGTTATGAATGAGAGTTAACGACTTGTTAATCACTTACCCGAATCCTCTTTATAGATTTTAAATGAGAGATGGTAGAACCCTACCGGTACCTGAATTGTGGACTAATCACCCTGATAAGTTTTACAACCCCCAATTCAATATTTCTCGGAAGAATAACATTGAGGTCTATCATTTCTTAGAAGAAAGATCGAAAATTTTGTATAAAAACGACTTTCTTCAAAATTTGCACTCAGTATTCGACAGTCTACGGTCAGTTTAGTAGTTTCCTTAGCGAATCCCGATCTTCAAAGTGACTAAAAATGTACGGAGAATATATGCATAGGTTGGTCGAAAGCAACAGTTTCAAACTGTTGGGAAATCTGATCGATACCATAGGTGATCCTGATATTCTGATCGATACGGACGAGACTGCCCTGTATCGCGTATCGCGAAAATTGATTTCGGATCCAGCGAAACACAGTGAAATGGTGAAATTTTTGATGAACAGAGGTGCGGATTTCTTGTGGCAACACGAACGCAATGGATTCTCGCCAGCTGTCCACATCATCAAATGCGATGGTAAGTTTAGTTTCGAAATTTTGTATTTTTTTCACATTGTTTCATTGTCGAATGAAAAATATTTCAATCGCATCTCATTTTTATGAAGGTATTATTTCATTGTCAATCCCGACTTGTAAATCGTGATTATTATAACTTATAACTTTCGAATTTAATTTTTTAGTCTCGTGTTCGTGTAGTTTATTATTATTATTACAATGTATAGGACATGTCAGAATTAACTTAAACTTAAGGATGTCATTCTACACTCTAATAACATTTTTCTAACATAAGTGTTTTTACAACTTTACGTAATTTTATTCTATTCACCGATTTTATGTTTTTCTGCCATTTATTGAACTATAGCAGGTAGAAGAAAACGGATGACTCATTCTCGAGCTCTCTTTTCATGACCAATTCAAATCTGAAAACAGAATCGGCCTATCACTTTTAAATTTCGAGTTATAAACAAAAATTGAGATTTTTACGATTCCGAAAAGTTCTCATAACTTTTTTGTCTTTGAAGTTACAGATCTGAAACTTGAACTCTCTTAGGCACTTTCATACGTAGAATCTACTGACGAAAGATTTTTTTCCAATTGAAAAATTTCAAATTCAATAGAAGTTTGCATTTAAAGAGATGAAAGTTCACCTAATGATTCGAAATGAGAAAATATTTCGAGCTCATCAGTGGATCCTACGTAACAAAGTTCCTGTAGAAGGTTCAAGTTTCAGATTTGTAACTTCAGAGACAAAAAAGTTATGAGAACTTTACGAAATTGTCAAACTCAAAAGTATCGTAGGAGGCTGCGGTTTTCACCATTCTTTGTATCTCCGAAAATGGGCTCGGAAATGTGTCATCCGTTTTCTTCTAGCTGATATAGTTCTCGAGATCCTCTCAGTAGGCAATAAATTTTGCCCACCCTGTACAACACCCTCGACGGTTTATGAGTTATAGGAATTTTTCTGGGAAAAATGGTGGTAATAGGTGTTCACTCTTTTTTTCTCATAAATACACTGTACATTTCCGGTCCATACAGTGTTGGCAAAATTGAAAATAGTGAAAATTTTCGTGAGAAAACCCATCCAGCAGAAAAAACAATAAAGTTCGACCTCAATATTTTTCATAAGAATCCCAATAACTGATAAACCGTTGAGTTTTCACCCAAGGTATGACATACTGTTGAAATAGCCTCAAATCATCTTACGATGGGAAGATACACTGGGTGTGCCTTCTGAAATAAGAAAGTAATATGCCGAATTGTTGTTAATTTCATCACTTCTGCTACATCGAGTTATCAGCGTTTAATTGATATATCATTGTTATTTCAGATGGAGATCTCGTTGATTTGCTCATTTCCAAACTCCACTACATCAACAAACCAGTGGACTCAGATGACAGCACTTGCCTACATCACGCCGCAAGATGCGGTGGTGAAAAAACGGCCTTAAAACTACTGAAAAAAGGCGCAGATCCAAATAAGGCAAATAAGGACGGCTACTCTCCTGTGCATGAGGCTGTGTTATCAAAGGAAGGGCACAGAATACTCAAGCTCTTGATTGAGTATGGTGGTGACATCAACCTGTGCACAGGAGGAGGCATGACACCACTGCATCTAGTGGCATTCACACAAGGAGGTAAGGAAACCATGTACTCTGTTCTGCAGTGCAAACCAAGCCTGGAGGAAAGGGACTCTTTCAGACGTACAGCCTTATCCTCCTTCGTGATCCTGATGAGGGAAAGCTTCGATGAGGTTGCAATGCTGCTGGATTGTGGCAGTAATGCAAATGCCAAAAATGAGGGTGGTTCAAATCTTCTCCATGAGATGGCGGAGGAGAGATTTTCGGACAGCATTCAGGCTATGGCGAGACTTCTCATGGAAAATGGGATAAATATAAATGAGAAGAATCTATATGCTGAAAATACTCCAATACATCTGGCGGTATTACATGATAATACCGAATTTGCCGAGCATTTATTGACGAGCCACCCGAATTTGTTTTTAAGAAACGCCAATGGTGAAACACCATTTGATATGGCCATAACGAAAAATTGCAGTAATATGGTATCCGTTATATTATCCCATTCAATACTTAACGGAATCCCAGAAGAAAAACTTATCCATAAAAGTGGGGATGTCAAAATTCCACGAAATACTTTTATGGGTATTATAGTCGAAACGACTATCAAATCATGTGAACGGGAAATACAATCGATGAAGAACACTAACCTGGAATTTCATCCAACGGTCAGCTTTTATGACCTGTGTGTAATGAAGGAAAGAAAGCTGATTGAATTATTCAAGAAATCTGCAGTGATAAAAAGTTTGGATTTTCAATCGTCACAATTAGAGGGCTTCTTTCATTACAAATATCTTTTGAAGGAAAGAGTTTCAATGGCTCGTAAGTGCAGAATTGCCAAGGATATCGTTCTAGATCATCTCTGCAGTTTTACACCTCAAAAACTGCCTAGAAACTGTCTAGAACGTATCGTATACTATATGGACTTGAAATTATCGTTAACACTTCAAAGGCAAATCACAAACTCCTTGGCATTTGGTCGAAATAATTTGGAAGGAAGAGAAATTGGAAATTCTCCCTAATATTTCAATTTGTTAATTTTTGTCACTGTGTTTTATTTTGCTTTGATCTATTCATTGATTTTATGTGAGTTAATTTCTTATGTAAGTAATATTGTATGTTCAGAACTATAAATTATTAGTAATTGATTGTTTTTGTAATGATATGTAGGTATATGTATATAATAAAAAATATTTATGTGAAATTTCAGTTTTTTCCTACATAACCCTTTGAAATAAAAAAATTAGGGAATCTTATGTAATGACGATGAAAATTAAATAATTTCGAACTAAGTACAAATTTGTACTCAGAAACTTACGAATACCTACCAACAGGCGCAGCAAAATTTCGATTATTATTAGATACATAAACTTTAGGTGAGGAAAATTTTCATTTTCAAAAGGAGATGGAATGTAGAAAGAAAAAATTTTGAAGTTCAACTTCGATCGGCAATATTGCCGTATTTCCTTCCGCTGATAACTTATCTATGCTTTTCATGCACACGAGTAAAACGAAAGGTCAGAAAAAATTACAATATAATGTGATGAACCCCAGTTTTCTGAGGAAAATTGGAGTTCATCTTAGTGCATTTTTTCGTTTTAAATTTCCGTCTTTGAAAATATTTTAATTCTCGAATATTCCGTACGTTCATTCCGACAGGCAGAGTAAATGTAAAAAACCGCTTATCTGTATTTCACGTTGTTTTTCTTACATGCCGCTGAAGATTTCGACGTTTTTCATCTGTTGATATGCGATAAATCAGAGCTGACGACGTTTTTCATTCTTGTCGCATTCTGGAATTTTCAGATTTTTACCGTGGGAGGGGATATGCCTATAAAAGCAAATTTTCCCCCGCGACGGTCACTTTTCGACTTTTCGACTGTTACTTCAGTTCTTCGGCTGACTTTTGAATTTTACTTCAGTGCTTTCCTTTCGCTTGAGTATTTTCGATTTTTTCGCTTTCTAACGTGGTGACTTCTTTTTAGATTCAGTTAATTTTCGGTATTTCTTTCGCCGTTGAAGAATAATCATTTTGTGTTTGCATCAGTGCTTAGAGTTAATTTTTTTAGTTTTTCTTTTAAATCCTTTGAGTTTCGAGTGCTTGAAACAAAGGAGGTAGGTCCCCGTCTGTACCGTTCAGTTTCTTTGTTAGACCTACGCCGTTACTTCCTTAACTTTGACACTGCTGTACTGTATCGTTTTCTGTTGTATTTTATCGTTCTTTACCCTGTTGCGCGAAGTAGACATTTTCTTCGCTGTCAGTCATGGCGTGCTATAACCCTTGGGGCAGCGAATAAAAGTCTCGAACAGATCCGCCCTAGCCCTTGGGGTACTGAAGGGAAAGTTCCGTCAACCCCCCTGTCCGCGTTCCGCGTCATAAGTGTTAAATCCGAAATCTCTTCTTTTCTGTCAGTCATGGCGTGCTATAACCCTTGGGGCAGAGAATAAGAGATACCGCACGTAGTCAGTGAAATCCCGTAGTTGCGTTAAAAATAGACATTTTCTTCGCTGTCAGTCATGGCGTGCTACAACCCTCGGGGCAGCGAATAAAAGTCTCGAACAGACCCGCCCTTATTGTGTTTCATTCCCGGAGAAATACAACTACACAACGATACCGTATAGCAAGTCCTTAGCATTCGTCAGTTCTGGTTGGCGCATTTTTATTGAACCGTTAATTTTTCACTACACCCGGTATAAATTTCATAAAGTGCTCGTGACCGGATAAGATTTCCCGAATGTATTTTCACTTATAGAATCACTCATATCTCACATATCTCCCTTGTACATATAACTAGTTTCCGAAGGTGTGAATAAACTTTTACATAATTCGATTTTGACTTCTTCGTTGTCGCTACTACCCTAAACAACACCGAGCTCTGTCTCTGGCTAGCAGCTACCCTGGTAGGTTTGCTATTCTTCCTATTGAAAAGAATAGCTGGCGCTCGAGATTAAAGGCTTCTCCGAGAAACGCACGTTACAATAATCTTATTAAATAGGATGAAACTCAATCAATGATGAGAGAATTATCAATCTTTTTTTTTCTCAACCAATATCTAAACTCTTTTATTAGAAAAAATAACTTTATTTGCTCTGCAGAATATAATAGCTGCTTTGAATTTGATTACCACTGTTTCATTGATGATATTGAAGTTCAAGACTCTATATACAAGTGCACAGTTTGAATTGTTGTCAGTTTCATAAATAGAGATGTTTGAGACAAGTAGTGAAAATGTGAAATTTCGTTTTGTTTAATTATTTTTGATATGAAAATGGGGTGGATTTTTTATTTTGTATTTGATTACAGTATCGAATAAGGTAATGGTTAAAAATCCGTCAAGACCGAACGGTTGCGCCGAGATGGATGAAATTTTCAGATTTATTACTAGAAGAGTTGCTCTTTCAGAATATGTATCACATTTCCATTTACGGTTACTTTCATTGAGAAATAAACGACTCGAAAAACCTTCGAAAAATCTTTAAAAAAATTGATTCAGTTAAAAATTCGTCAAGACCTAACGGTTTCGCCGAGATGGATGAAATTCTCAGATTTATCACTAGAAGAGTTGCTCTTTCAGAATATGTATCACATTTCCATTTACGGTTACTTTTATTGAGAGATAAACGACTCGAAAAACCTTCGAAAAATCTTTAAAAAAATTGATTCAGTTAAAAATTCGTCAAGACCTAACGGTTTCGCCGAGATGGATGAAATTCTCAGATTTATTACTAGAAGAGTTGCTCTTTCAGAATATGTATCACATTTCCATTTACGGTTACTTTTATTGAGAGATAAACGACTCGAAAAACCTTCGAAAAATCTTTAAAAAAATTGATTCAGTTAAAAATTCGTCAAGACCTAACGGTTTCGCCGAGATGGATGAAATTCTCAGATTTATTACTAGAAGAGTTGCTTTTTCAGAATATGTATCACATTTCCATTTACGGTTACTTTCATTGAGAGATAAACGACTCGAAAAACCTTCGAAAAATCTTTATAAAAATTGATTCAGTTAAAAATTCGTCAAGACCTAACGGTTTCGCCGAGATGAATGAAATTCTCAGATTTATTACAAGAAGAGTTCCTCTTCCAGAATGTATATCACATTTTCATCTACCGTTACTTTCATTGAGAGATAAACGACTCGAAAGCTGACCTTCGAAAAATCCTGAAAAAGCTGGGTTCAGTAAAAAATTTGTCAAGACCGAACAGTTGCGCCGAGATGGATGAAATTCTCAGATTTATTACTAGAAGAGATGGTCTTTCAGAATATGTATCACATTTCCATCTACGGTTACTTTTATTGAGAGATAAACGACTCGAAAGCTGACCTTCGAAAAATTCCCAAAAAGATGGGCTCAGTTAAGAATTCATCAAGACCGAATGGTTGCACCTGGTTCTTTGAGAATTTGAAAGAAATATAATATTTTTTTTGAGAGGAGTAGATAGATTCAATATATTAATAGTAAATTTATTTTCTCTGTAAAAAAACCTGAACAGCTTTCAGTTGAGGACCTCAACAAAGCGCACAAACCTCGTGAGGCGCAGTCAGCCGGGTTGTCCTTGGATTTGACATGATACCAATTTTCTGTTGAAACTAAATCCTGAATCTGAGTTGTTCGATTATTTACGAACGTTTTCCACCTATGAGGAGAGGACCTTATCCAAGTTAGGGCTACCATAGAATCAGACCATGCGAAAACTTCGTCAATTCTGAAGGCAGAACGATAAACTGATAAAATCATATGAATAAGTTTAGACAACAACAGACATGCACACAGTTCCAGTCGTGGAAGTGAGATTCTTTTTAACGGAGAAACCTTTGATTTGCCACATACGAATTATGTGTCAATGGAGCCATCAGAGTAGAAAAACTTGAAGTAGACAACTGCTGCGTAACCTTGCTCACTGCTATCTCCAAAACCATGAAGTTCACAGCGATGAAAAGGTTTCGATGCAAGTTTCCGAGGTATTTTCAAACTAATAATTCACTCAGCTCTGATTTACACTGATTCCAGCGACGATTGACATCATCTGGAAGTGAGTCATCCCACTGCATTCCCAGTGTCCAAAGATGCTGGATCAAATGTTTTGCCAGGAAAGTGAAAGGAGAAAGGAATCCCACAGGGTCAAAAATTCGAGAAAGTTCAGAGAGTATGGTTCGCTTAGTAGATACACAACAACTCGCCTCTGCAAAGTACGAAAATTCGTCCGACGAAGGAAACCACCTCAAACCCAGAATCTTGATTGTCGGATCGAGATCAAAATCCAAAGAACTTTGGTATTTATGATCCAATGGTATGGACAAAAGTAATTGAGAATGGTTACTACTCCACTTTCTGAGTTGAAAACCACCACAATTCAATAAGGAAAACAGTTCCTTCTGTAAAAGTTTCGCCTCTTCTAGATCATCACAGCCCGTAACAACATCATCAACATAAATGTCTGTGAGTAGTATTCGACAGGCATTTGGAAATCGATCCTTCTCATCCTTGGCCAATTGAGATAAGGTTCGAAGTGCAAGAAAAGGAGCCGGCGCCACTCCGTACGTAACTGTGTTCAGCCGATACACCTTTATGGGATCCGATGGAGAAAACCGCCACAGTATTCTTTGAAAATCACGATGTGAAGGTTGAATTAATATTTGTCGGCACATTTGTTTGATATCGGCTGTGAAAACAAACCTATGGACACGAAAATTCAACAAAATTCGTATTATATCTTTCTGCAATTTTGGACCTACCAAGAGCGCATTATTCAAAGATAATTTACCTGGTACGCGTGCTGAAGCGTCAAAAGCAACCCTCAACTTTGTTGACGGACTATTTGGTTTAATTATACAATGATGAGGAATGTAAAACACGTTCTCATTGTCAGAACTTGAAGAAATCAATGTCATATGATTTCTTTCCAGGTATTCCCTCATGAAATTACAGTATTCCTCGTAAATATGCGGAGTCTTGACCAATCTATTTTCAAGAGAGAAAAAACGACGTAATGCAAGAGAATATGTGTCACCAAATGAAATTGTGGAATGATCAGGTTTAAATGGTAAGGCCACCGTGTAGCGTCCAGAGGCATCTCTCGAATAATTCTGTGCGAACAAGGTATCGCAAAGTTGATCTTCTGGTGATATTACGATAGTATCTGAAACCTCTTCTATCTCCCAGAATCTTTTCAATGAAAAGTTTAAAGAGTACTCGGATAATGACAAATGAAATGTATTAACTGATATGCTAGGTGATTGAATCTTCCCCATGAAGATCCAACCAAATATCGTCTCTAGTGCAGTCGGTTCCAAACCGTTTCCTTCAATGCGACCATGCCGAAGTATTAAAGAGAAAATATCTGCTCCAAGAAGGAGATCGATTGACTTCGGGATGGAAAAGTCCGGATCGGCTAATTTTCTGTTATCGATACAAGTCCAATAAGAAGGATTGATGAAAGAACTTGGCATTTGTGTACATATCTTTGGAATAATAACAGCATCGAATGTGAAAGACGGATTTATTTGACCCGTTGGACGAATAGTACATTCGGTGCTACCATTAGCAGTAGATGAGCCTTCCCCAATACCATTAATAGAAAGTGAAGATTTACAAATTTTCAAACCTAATTTATTCACACAAGATTGAGTTATGATATTTATCTGAGAACCACCATCTAAAAGAACTCGGACCTTCTGAAATCTACCCCAAGAATCGCGAATTTCGACTTGAGCAGTTGCCAAGAGGACGGTTGAATTTGAAGAAACATTCGTTAAAACTTGAGCTGAACCTGAAGTGGAACCTGATGTGCTTGCACTGTTAGAATACAAAGTTTCCGTTAAAGGATTATTATCGGTAGTACTGCTCATGTGTTATAGGGTATGATGTTTACCGTTGCACGTACGACAATTTGATTTTGAAGAGCAAGTACTCATCTGATGCCCTGAATGCAGACAATTGATACACCAGTTTTTATCTTTCACAATTTTGAAACGATCCTGCGTGGATTGTTCCAAAAATGTTGGACATTTGTAAATACTATGACTTAATTTACAAAGTTTTTTATTTTGTTCCAAACTTCACTTGTCCTAGTTGAATTAGTTAAGGTTTTGACATATTCGATCCATGCTTTCTTTTTGCTAGTTTTCAACACTAATCTAGTATGGGCTCGCTGTTTTTTGAATTCAATCAGATTGTTAGTTGTATTTTCTTTTCGTAATTTGTAAAATGCTTTCTTAGACTTTTTTATAGCTTCCTTACAATCTGAGTTCCACCAGGGTGTTAGTTTAGTATTCTCATGGATATGCTTTTTACCGACAAATTGTACAGCCGCGTCTATGATTATATTAGAAAAATCAGTAACAACTTCATCTATCGATTCCTTCATGGAAAAATTGATCATTTTTTCTTTTATGTAGTTTGTGAATTGGATCCATTCTGCCTTTTCGATATTCCAGATTTCCTTGGGACTTGAAGTAAGATCATTCATTGAGTAAGTTGTCTTGATTGGAAAATGATTGCTGTCATATAGTGTTTCTAGTACGTTCCAATCGAGTAGAGGGGCGATATTTGGATCTGCCATAGTTAAGTCTACGCTTGAGAACTCTCCGGTAGCTTCAATAAAGTGGGTTGCTTCTCCTGCATTCAAAAGGATCATGTCGGTATTTGTAAGTATATTTTCAATAATATTGCCTTTTTTATTTGTGGTTACAGAGCCCCATAATGGATTGTGTGCATTAAAGTCTCCTAATATTATCGAAGGTTTCGGTAATTGGTTCATAACGTTTAATATTTCTTATTCCGAGACGTCAAATTTTGGGGGAATATATATGTTACATATGGTGACCTTTATTTGTCCTTGTATTGTTACTGCAATCACTTCAAGGTTCGTTGTAAGTCGAATCTGTTCACTGTGAATGTAGCTACTCCTCCGCTGGCTTTGCCAGCATTTTGTCGATTTAGATTGTATACATTATAATTCTTCAGGTGAGGCTGATTATCATCTTTCAGAAAAGTTTCTTGTAAACATAAAACATCAGTGACATGTTCAGTTAATAATCTTTGAAGGTTTTCGAGTCGCTGGTAAAAACCGCGACAATTCCACTGTATTACTGTGAAGATTGTGAATTAAAATTTTGGCCACTTTCTGTAACAATGAGTTCCTGTGAGCATTCGCTCCAATTGCTACTGGTTTCATTTTCTTCGTCATCAAGTTGTTCTTTCAATTTTTTTACAACTTTAGTGCATTTAGATTTAGCGGTTTTACTAGGTAAGTGAGGATAAATTTCTTCCAGGGTATGTATGAGGATGTTGAAATCAGTAGTAATTTTTTTAGCTTCAGTTATTGGGTCCTTAGAGTTACAACTATCATTAAGAAAAGTATTAATTTTTTCAAAAGAGAAAGGAAATTGGGAAGGGTCTCCTTCGATTAGTTTTTTGACATTATCCATATTTTTATCGGTGAATGATTGTTCTGTGATTCTATGTTTTTTGTTTTTGTTATGATTTGGAGCTAGCTTGGTTGGTGCGATGAAGATAGTATTGTCAAAGGGTTCTGTGTGGTGTTCATTACCAGAAACTTGATTATGGCATTCAGTTGGTGATGAAGGCTGACTTGTAGAGGCTCGTCGTTTCAATGGGTTGTCAGTTTTGTTGAAATTATTATCATTATTAGATTTATTTTTTATTTCCAATGGGGGGCATGCTGGTTCTTTATTCTTATTCGCATCTTCAGTAGTGTTATTTGAGCAATTCTGTGCGATGTGTCCTGTTTGTTTACAGTTGAAACAGGTATAGCCATCTGACGAGAGGAACAATCTATATGTTGTCTCCTCGTACGTGAGAAGGAAAGTATTCGGAAGTTCCATATTATCCTCCTCAGGTGGATTGATGTAGATCTGTCTCTTGAAACTGAGAACATGAGCGAATTCTTCACCGTCTATTCCTGCTCTAAGAAAACTCATTCGTGAAACGGGTTTTAGTCCTAAGGTTCTTAAGTGTTCTTCGATTAGTTCGTGTGGTATAGACGGACAAGCATTTGAAATTACCACTCTTTTCGCAGGAGTTACCAGTTTGCGAATGTTTACTTGTATTTGGTTTATTAAGATCGAGGGGTGATTTTCCACCAATTGTTCAACTCTTTGTTTACTATCTAGAAATACACAAATTCTTCCATTTGAGAGACGTGAAATGTATTTTATATTTTTTGCTCCAATTAAAGTTGCGATTGATTTAACATAGTCATTGTTTCTCAAGTTCTCATTTGCATTCATTATGATTCCCTGATCCTTCTTCGGAAAAGAAGTTGGTGTTTGTGTCTGAGTAGCAGTTGAATAAAACATTTGTTGGGGAGGTGGGTTTGAGTTATTCATTTCGAGAAAATTACTTTTTTCGTAGTAATATCAATATGATGATGAATAATTAGCATAATATTTGTTTATTTCACCTGTTTCGAATCTTATCTCCAGATGAAAACACTGTTTATCGTATCAACTTAGGTCACACGTGTTCGCAATACCACGGTTCGCCGTTGACTGTGTTACAAATGTTCGGTTATATGTTTAGTTTACTAGTGCGCAGCACACCTTCATAGGGAAAAATGATCAATTTGCACTCATTTTAGGGAGATTTATATTTTTTGCATATAAATCGTTAAAAAGTGAAGAAACCATTTCAGGAAGACTGATATAACATTATACAGATATTCGACACTCAAAGATTAAATTGGCCAATACCAATTCGGTTGCTTAAAGAAAACAGACGTCTATATATAAGTTCAAAATTCCATGACTGATTAAATGAATTTTTTAAAAAGGCTAGTCGCACTGTCAATAGTTTATCATATGCTCATCGATTCAGCTCATATTGAAGAAATCTGTATGTAGGTGCTCATACGACTCGACCTGTTGTAAAATTAAGTTGTAGTCCGAGTCTATCTGGTGTTTCTACAAGCTTCGTCACAAAAGCGCTCACTGGCGTAGTTATAATGAAACTAAGCGATGCCGCGCAAGAAATTTGAATAATTTAATTATCATCCACTTACTCTACTCGTAAAAGTTTCTTCAGATGATTTAATGATTGAATCATTAAATAAACAACAAGTTACTTCAAAATGTCTTCTTCATACCATTGTCTACTACGCCACTGCTGAGGAACCAAAATTTGTCACTAGAGCTTGACCTTGCCAACTAATCATCGCCCTTCCAATAGGTGCTGAACTAAATTGCTCCTCTTTCCTCTGACCTCTTGGAAATACAACATATAAGATAAACTAAGAATTAAAATTAAACAAGAAAAGAAAACTCCATTGGCCACCTGCCAATGAAGCTTTCTAATATTTCCTTATTTTTTTCTTATTTTATTTCATTTTTTGTATAATCTCGCTGATAAAACAATCAAACGATTCTTTTGTTATTCAAATACCAGTGTGCGGACTAGAAGGGGGGGTTATAAAGATTCTGATCATCAGTATACGTGTTTAATATTATATTCTACCAAAAATAAATACAAACACATGAATTAAATATGAAACAAAGTACACATAATAATATGAAACACAACGAGGAGCCTAATATGCTTAAATAAATATATCTATATACAAAATCTATTTATGAAAAAAAAAATAATTGACCATCAATGCTCACGCAAACTCGACAAAATTGTACATTGGTTAGTGCTTTTTCCATTTAATTCTAATTAACTTAAATTTTCTGATTGTTTTCGTTTTTCGGGTGATTGATGTTTTTGCGTTAATCTTATTTTATAGCACAAATGATACTGCATTCTTCATTTTTTCTTGTTTTGTAGATCGAGAAAGTTGCAAAATGTACTGCCGAAACGTCACATAATGATCGATGCGTATTTATTAGTTCTTTTGACAGAAATTTCCACTTTTTCATGAATCAACCAAGAACGAACACTTAACTGGAATAAAATCTCAAACAACGCCTGCAGAAGCACAATCCATACAAACAAAGGAAGCTTCATGAATTTGCGTGACTTTGATTTAAATCACCATAACCAGAAGTAAATAATTGTGGCTGATCTGAAGAATACGTAAGCTAGAACAATTTCTTTTACATACATTGTGACAGTCCTGTGAATTTTTGAGAGCAGACTTCGAGTAGGTTGAACCTGAAAAAAGATTATCTATAAGAAGGAATAGATCCATTTTAAACAGATGCGGTTTAATTTTTTGAGCTCTAGAATAGATTGGTGTTGTGGGATAACCGCAACTAGAAAAATCGTGGCCGCATAAAACACAGTTCTTACAACAATGATGAAATGCTCAATAATGACTTCTGTGAAATGTGTCATCTGAATTGATTTATTTCCGAAGGGGTTTCAACAGAAAGCAAAAGTTTACACGAAAAAGAACAGAGCACAACATTGGACCTCCTAATTATTTTTTTTTTCTGCTCATAAACAAAAAAATCTAATATCTAATCTTGAAAGATGGTTTAAATTCTGTACTTAAACTTTTGTACCTATTGTTTTCGATAATGGACATGTACGTTTCGAACAATTTTTAATGAAAAAATGAACATATACAAGTATTTTTCAGTTGTTCATTTTATCAGAAAGATGCCACAGAGGAGTAGGTATGGGAAAAAGTCGATCAAAACTCGATTTTCAAAACTTAGTCAAAGCTTACTATTGTCTGTGCATCTTTGAAGCTCAATAACGGTTACATCACTAGTATAGGCCAATTTGATGACGCTCCATCCTCTCTCTAATCAAGACAAAAATCAGAATCTAGCCAACTCATGATTCGCTGGAATTTGAGTTTCATGCTTCTCTAGAAATTTGATTTTTCACACCATTTTTTGAGTTTGTGTGAAGTTATATCTTACAAAAACTGTAGTGGATATTGAAGAGGAAGGTATGTACATACAGGTGGATTACTCTTTTTCTGTCTTCTAGTTGCTAGTAACATTTCTCATCACATAATGTCAAAACGCAAAATGTAGAGGTTTTTCTCGTAAATTCTATATTCAAAAGTGTTTTTGTGTATGAGTTAAGCCTAGTTAAGTTAGAATTTTATGTCTATCGGAAAATATAGTTATTCATGTTGATGTTTTTGAATAGAAAAGTTCCGCATGTATAAGCTTTTTTTATTAGTATTTATTCAACAATCAAGATGAAAAAAGGGTTTTTTTTAGGCTTAACTCATACACCAGACTCTTTTGAATATAGAATTTGCGAGAAAAATCTCTACATTTTGAGTTTTGAGAGTATGTGATGAGAAATGTTACTTTAGCAACTAAAAGACAGAAAAAAAGTAATCCACATATATGTCCATACCTTCCCCTCCAATATCCACTACAGTTTTTGTAAGATTTAACTGCAATAAATACTAATAAAAACGGATACATGCGGAACATTTCTATTCAAAAACATCAACATGAATAACTATATCTTCTGATAGACACAAAACTATAACTTGACTAGGCTTAACTCATACACAAAAACACTTTTGAGTATAGAAGTCACGGGAGAAACCTCTACATTTTGAGTTTTGACATTATGTGATGAGAAATGTACTAGCAACTAGAAGACAGAAAAAAATAGTAATCCACCTGTATGTACATACCTTTCTCTTCAATATCCACTACATTTTTTGTAGGATTTAACGGCACACATACTCAAAAAATGGTGTGAAAAATCAAATTTCTAGAGAAGCATAAAACGCAAATTCAAGCGATTCATGAGTTGGCTAGATTTTTGTCTTGATTAGAGAGAGGATGGAGCGTCATTAAATTGGCCTATTAGTGATCGTTATTAAGCTTTAAAGATGCACAGGCACAGACAATAGTAAGCTTTGACTAAGTTTTGAAAATCGAGTTTTGATCGACTTTTTCCCATAAATACTCCTCTGTGGCGATATCTCACTGAGTGAGCGAGGAATCAATTTCGAGTATTGTGCATTTGTTTCCCTCCTATGTACTTTGCATTCCAAAACAGTTTATCCAAAAAAAATGTTTCGCTAAATTCCTTAATGTTTCGGAATTCCCTATTTCCACCTGAATATCAGCCATCCAATTCGATAAATGAATACCTAATCTAATAATGGAAATCATAAACAAGAATCTTACCTCTTTTGCAAATTTATAATGGAATTCTGCCAGAATATCCTCATTTGGTAGGAACATTTCATCTTGAAAGCGCTTTGGATAATTCCATTCCAACACTGGATCCAGAATTGGCCCAATAGCTTCATCCATCTCTGCATTATCTGATATATTTCCGTAAGATGTGTTAATCCCTATTTCCCTCACAGTATTTGCTTGCGATTGGACCTGTCCATCAAATTTAAGATCATCTTCATTCGGTTGTCTATTTTCATTGAATTCATTTCCAGATTCACTTGTAAGTCTGGACAGTGATGTGATTCCACTGCTTGTGCTAGGAAAGTCTGAAGATCCAGTTGACGTGAGAGTCTCGCGGCTGTTGAAATAAAACCCTGTACAAGGACCCGAACAGGAATGATTTCCTGATTCCGCAAGCTTGAACTTTTTTCTCACATTATTCTCCTTTGGAATGTTCATAACACTATGTTTTTCAAGTAATTTCCTCGAATGTTCCTCCCAGAAATTTATTTTATTTTTCACAATTCCCTCCTTGGGAATGTATTCACTTTCTACATTTGGATCTCCGTATGGTTTCACTATAATTTTATGATTCATTTCATTATTGATCAATGTAGATGAAGCGAAAGGTCTTCCGTAAGATTGGAATATTGTCCGCACTTCTCTACTATCCATGTTTATAGCAGTATTCCCACAATCCATTCAAAGAGTAATTCTGAAAAGAATATATGGATACATTACAATAATAAAGCAAATGTGTTAGCAGGAAAAATTGTGAAATGAGTCCAAGCAAAATTCCAACTAAACACCTCTTATTTTCTCAAAAAATTATCATCGTACATACGAGCGTGTTACATTAAGATATATGTGGTTGAGAGGGTTCTACACCATTTTATTGGCCAGTTCAAAAAAAAAATGAATATCTTACGTCAGAAACCACTCATTTTTATGGGGTTTTCATTATAATTGAATTCAATGAGTTCATCATCTCGGAAAGTCAGAAATTTTTTCATTCGTCAAACGGAAAAAAAATATTTCATTGAAGAACTAATATTCATCCATGTCATTGACTGTCCGAGGTGAAATTATCTCTTCCATGAATTCCCACATGAAAAACTCCTCGAAAAGTATCGCCATTGGCTACAATTCGTATCCTGGTGAAATTAAAAAATGACGATCGTCAAGTGCTGCCATCTTTTCGACGAAAGTGGAAACTATTGTAATATTCGTAATTTCTACTTATCGTTCAAGTGTTCTGGCATGTTCTTCATTTTTCTAACCAGAGTACCAGTTTCGTTTCTGATGGTTTTGTATGCATTGCAAGACTCAGCAGTTCCAGTTGTTTGATACTCAATGTATGCTTGTTTTTTCTTTTTACATTGTTTTTTTATCTCTTCGCAGAACCACGGTGATATTAACCTCAAAAATGACACATTCCCAGGGTGAAATGTGTCAAATTTCCATGGCAAGTCGATTGCTTCCATAAAACGTGAATGGAGTTCTCACACTATGCATGGCCGGACTATGTTATTCGCAAATAACCTAATCCGAATAGATATTATAAACGCGAATGTTTGTATATGAGTAAACTATAAAAGAGAATTGATCAAGTTCGATTTTGTAGAGCTCGATAACTTCTACTTTCACAGATAACCACGATAAACAATTTCAACATTTTTAGTTCCATCTTTCAGTATTTATACTAAATGGTTCCATCCAAAATAATGTTATATTTTAAAAGGGTCTTCACATAACTCAGGAAACAGATGTCCGATTTTGATGGGAATTTCACCACAGTGTAGAGAATTAAGTCGAGTAGGCTAGATAGTGTGATGAAGAAATGGCGAAAAATATTAAATTTTTTTCCGTTGATTTCAAACTTTTATGGCCGACGTTGGGTAAATTTTGTAGAGCTCAAAAAGGTATATAAAGAAGGATATAACTTTCGGGGATAACTTTCGATAGCCAATTTCAACATTTTTCTTTCAATCCGAAATAATATTCCATTTGAAGATTGGAATTGAATGAATGGATATAAAAATTAATGTGACCTTATATGCGGCATTTCTGATGAAAATTGACTCTTAAGCCCGTTTGTAACAGCCGAGTAGAGCGGGTAGAGAATCTACCAAAATTTGGTAAGAAAACGGCAGAGATTATTTTATATGCAACTGAACAGAGAATTCTACCGAGTACGTATGTAAGGGTAAATAATTCACGGCGCATGAATTTTCGAATAAATTCTCTAGAGAATTCTCGGCTGTTGCAAACGGGCTTAACAGCATAATTTTTCAACAGATATTTCATGAGATATGGCAGGTTAGAAAAATACGAATTTGGGGTCTCAGTGTCACGTGAGGGCGAGGTCGATATTTGATCATTTCAGTTTGGACCATCGACTAACAGCCGTTTTCAATAAACCTATCTATCCATCGTTTAACTTACTGACGATGACGTTTGTTGACTTTTTGCTCATTATCATTATTTCACAATGAAATATCACTAAAAGGATAGTAATTTCGGAAGTCACTTTTTACTCACTCTATATGTCAGCACAATAAGATACATTACAACAGTTATTGAAATTTGAATATCTATAGCTAATGGATGAAATTTAGTGTCAACTTTTCCAAATTTTCCGGTAAGTGAGTCAACACCTATTGAATCCAATAGACCATATATATAATTCAGAATAGAAAAGATTATTTTTTTATAATCATCTAACAAGAATCGAAAATTGTGAACACAAAAAACACCTACAGAAAATTGGCCGCTTACAGATACTCTCATAGAAAGCTCCAGCAGATTCAATTACTGCTGATAAGTCGTTCTACTTTCAGGAATCAAGTACTTCTGTTACATTCTACATTCAACCCTTCAAACCAACCGATGTTCTGAAGCGTAGAGGATAATAATTGTACCTAATATATTGCTTGAGTGTTTTCGAAGTAATTAAAATTTTAAACACGGCGTAGTTGAGAAGGAGACTTAATTTAGTATTATTTAATTATTATGTACATTATTTTTTTGGCTGCACAACTTTACAAACAAAAACAATATCAATATACCCACTCCCAATATCTTTACCAGGCACGTACATTTTGGAAAATGCATATCTGAAAAGATAATTCATTCAAAGACAGTAAAGCCTTCATTACTTGAGAACACTTTTCTCTAAAGTTCCTTTTATTCAACATTAAAGTTCAGACCGGATGGAAAACTTCATTCTCCGAAGAAAATATTCATAAACATCAAAATTAATGTAGGTATTAGATTTTTGAGCTCTTGGACCTTTACTGGATAGAACTTGTGATTACAATAATTAAAAACGGTTTACTCACCAAGATAATCGACTTATCCAACTCACGAAGTTGAACTAGAACTTAATAAATAACTATGAAGCTTCAAAAACTCAATAATACTGAAGTGTCGATATTCGAAAAGGGGTCTAAATACAATTTTTGCATCCCCTCCATCAAAAAGGTATTTGATTGATGAGTCGCCAAGTGACTTCAAATCAATTCGTAGAACTATTAACAAAAATTATCTGGGTCTTTAAAAGTTATTAGAATGGTGTGGGTTATTGATTCAGTACCAAAAAATTTCATAAACGGAGAAAGTTGTGGCCAGAGCTGTGACGAGCACTGAAAAAAAGTCAAAGCATTAAGCATTGACAAAAAGTTCTCCCGAGTCTCGACCATTGAGCACTTTGTGAAAGTAATTTTTTGCGAGCACTTTTCTCAAAAATTCTTAAACAGAAGATTTTTTTTACAAAAACTGTATTAGTTCTAAGTAACACTTTTACATTTTAGATTAGACGACTGATTATTGACGGTTAAAAAAAGCATAAACAAAAACAATAGAAATTTAGGTAAAAAATTTCAAGAGTGATATTTTATAGGACGAGTAATAACTTTGCAGGACGAGCCGTAAAATCACTTTTCACATGTTACGTGAAATATTTTTTCTGCGGCCTTGCATTCTCTAGTCGTTTTCATTTTATGGATTTGAAAAGGGAAGAAATACACACCAATGTTACAAGACAAGCCCTGTCATAATGAAATACAGTTAATCTTATTCTCGAATTAGTTCTCATAGAAACGCAAAATCGTCCCGATAGTGGAAAGTGGAAAAATCGTCCAGTAAATATATTATATTATATACAGGGTGTCCGGGGAGTAACTGTACATACTCATACCAGAGATAGAGTTGGACTAGCTGATTACGGATTGACTGTAAAAAATTAATTTCTGGATTTCCCTAGAAAGCTACAGGGTGATTTTCCAACTTCATGGAAATACTTAGACCATCATAAAATCCAAACTTATTGACGGATATTATTGAAACTTAGGAAGTTATTGACACATGCTAAGGTTGAGTTAGAAAGTTATCAATTATTTCATTATTCCAGGGCCGGACTCATTAATCTTCATTTAAATTGTTCAGGGTAAAAAAAAACACTTTTTATTTCGAATTACAAATAATTGATTTTTTAGGAAGAAGCTTAATTATAATACAATTTTTGGTATCTCTCGAAGTTGTCACATCAACAATTATTTTTCCATGAATTTCTTAATTTGGATAAAGTTCGAAAAATAGAATTTTTCACCATGAAGAGAACTGAAAATCTCATGTTTGAATATAAAATGCGAAAGTATTAGTAGAAAATTTAGAAAAAAGTTCAGAGCTTTAATAAGCACTCCAATAACGAAACATTAACAAATGAAAAAAACTAAAATACAGTAAAAAGTACCTAATAAAAATAAAAATAGTAACGAATGAATTGCTGAGTCAACGTTATTTCAAAAGTGGTTCGAAATGAAAACCATTAGCTTGTATACATTTCTCTTGCCGAATTTTCAAATTGGATACAGCCTTCCGAATCATATCGCCATTATTTCTTAAAATATCGCAACAGAATTGTAACTTCGGTCCATATCATTGTTATCGAACACCCGGTATACATAAGAATAATTTTGAAATATGCTTCTGTGTAGCCTATACACATCACCAATTTTTTTTTATCAATAAACCTTCATTTACTCCCTCAAAGTGAAATTCGCGTCTGGGGTGGCCACCCAGTATATGAACTTATTATTATAGTCTTCTTCACCTTCAGTGACTTTTTTAAGAAAATTTATTATTTATTTTCGATCTGCACAAGATGACTAAGTCCTGTTCAGGTAAATAAATTGCAATTTTCGAACTTTATCCAAATTAAGAAATTCATAAAAAAATTATTGTTGATGTAACAACTTTGAGTGATACCAAAAATTGAAGCATAATTTAGCTTCTTTCTAAAAAGCGAATAAATTATTTGTAATTCGAAATACAAAGTGTTTTTTTTACCCTGAACACTTTGAATGAAGATTAATGAGTCCGGCCCTGGAATAACGAAATAATGGATATCTTTCTAACTCAACCTTAGCATGTGTCAATAACCTCCTAAGTTTCAATAATATCCGTCAATAAGTTTGGATTTTATGGTGGTCTAAGTATTTCCATGAAGTTGGAAAATCACCCTGTAGCTTTCTAGGGAAATCCAGAAATTAATTTTTTATGTCAATCCGTAATCAGCTAGTCCAACCCTATCTCTGGTATGAGTATGTACAGTTACTCCCCGGACACCCTGTATAATAGCTCTAATCGGGTTCGGCTTTCGGACAGTCCGAGAATGGTTCTAGAACTGCGCAGAGGATTCGATACTAGGGCGCAACAGTTTTGCGCAGTTCTAGAACAATTCTCGGACTGTCCGAAAGTCGAACCCGAATATTCGTGCAACCAGTTGGGAAAAGCATTATTTTTCGGAATGAGATTTCAGCGAAAGAACGCGAAATACAAAAAATAGTGTTTCCCCACGTGTTTCACACAATATTTTTCTACAGGGTTGGGATAAAGTTTGGCACCAAATTAATATCTTTAAAACAAAACGGGTGCCAAACTTTATCCCAACCCTGTATATTCGAATAAAATGCAGCTATGAATTCCAATTAAAAGTAGGTACCAGAACTGTCTATACAACCGTTCCCCTCAGATTCTTTTAAAATCGTCTAGTGACGGAAATATTCAATTTTTACTCCGTTACTATGAAAGCAAGTATCTTTCCTTCATTACCGCGACTTTCGGTAATGTTTTTGAAATGTGCTGATTTCGATTCAATAAAGCATACCGAAAGTTTCATTCCGGAACGGGTGCAGAATATTTTTTGTGATTTATAGAGGGAGTCCCGGAGACTTGCTCAGGTAAGAGACTTGAACCACCTATATTTCAATTCAAATTTCGCACCACCGGTATCGACATTCTCGTAACAAGGCACAACTAGTATAGTGGCAACTATAGTGGCGGCTCCATTTTTGCCGCCATCAGAATTTCGAGAGTGAGAGGGTTCAACGTGATTTTGTTGTTAGGAATAGGAAGTGAGAAATTGAATAACTATTGTTTGTTTTATTGTCTGAAAAGCTTAATAGGTGCGTGCTGTCATTCAGTTTTATCACTTTCATTGATTAATATTGTTTCACAAACGATGAGGCTTTTTAATAATAGTTGTAAAAGTTTCAAGAAAACATCTGTTGAATAGACTAAAAGGGAGTGGTCCAAGTTTCCCGCATTGAGCTTAGATAAAAGTTTGCTTCAAGAAATGAAAATTGAATAATATAAAAAAATATACAAAGGTTCAAAAAAGTGAAAAACATCGCAGAAATAAGGGACTCTGAAATAGAAAATATGTATTTCATACGCTGATACATCTGATGATAAAACCTTGACATAGACAATCGTTGTTCTTTGGAAATTGTTTTCTTTCAATGTTTTTTCTGATAAATAAACTTATTCTCAAGTTTCTCTCGCCTCCTCTTCAACTCTTCCATGGGTTAGGGAGACATGAGCCAATTTTCGGTTCCTAAAAAAAGAATTGCTGTACTCAAAATGTTCGTCTCACCATCACTCTACCATTATCTATCGTTACCTATTCGGGCATGATATCTTCACGCAAAAAGAATGAGTTGATACCATTTACACATACAACTTAAGTGGCTTCAGAGTGAAAAGGGGTTCAACTCTCCCGGTCTCCCCAATAATTCGAAATATCGAATAAGTTTTTCGTTCTACTATCCAAAAGTAGAAAAATAATGATTTCACAAATAGAAATATGTATATGAATTCCGAAGCCATGTCAAAATTTCTTCAGCTCAATATTTGGTACACAATTTGATCTGTATAAAACTTTTCAAGCACCGTTATAGTTTTTGAGTAATTCGCAGATCTATGATTGCGACAAGTGACGAGTTCACATACATCAGCACCAACATTTTTAATTTGCGTAAATATTGAGACCGAATTTGTTCCAATTTGTCCGATCTGTTGAAATTACTCCAATATCATTTTGAGTTTCGAGTTACTTACTATTGTTTTTAATGAAGCGTGATGCTTGCGAAAATATTCTATTCATGAATTTGTGCAGAGTGATATCAGGTGTAATTCTGAAAATTTCTATCAAAACCGAAACCTTATTTATTTGCTATCCAGATATATTTTTTCACCCATACCGATAACTGGTGATAATCTATTATGTGAAACTCCATTACACTCAATATTTTGTCAATTCTAGGTACTTACCTCCAAACATATGTGGTTCGAATACTCGTTATTCATTATTGTAGGAAGTCGACTTACAAATTCTCATGACAGGAGTGAAACAATGCAACAAATGTTTTCTGTCAGCTATATTTTATTAGACGTGTGTGGACAACTAATCGTAATTTTGTGCTGAAAATCCTTTTCGACAAGGAACTTCCTCCCTCAAATATTTTCAGACCTCTGCAACTTCCGGTTGTAGGTACCGGAAAAAACTTTCTTATTTCAAATAGCAATTTCAATAGTATGTCACCTCTGAAAGGTTTATTGGAATTGTCATGAAAAAATGGTGAAAATGGGAAGACACACTTTTTTAATATCTCTGCAGACGAGGGTTTCTTAAACAATCTTTGACATTTTAGTTTTTTTCATTATATTATGTATTATAACACTGTTGGCTGTTTGGACCTACAATATACAAGGTGTTCATGAGAAGATCATTAATTTGGCCAAATCGAATTCATCAAAACTCAAGATTTTCAGATAAAAACCTATATTTTTTTTAGTTGCAGTCGATACTGGAGTAAAAAAAGAAACGGGGTTTTCTAAATGATCCTTTTGTCTAAAACGGAAACTGTCAGACATAGCAAATGAAAACTTGAAATACGAGAAAAGCGCCATATAGAACTACTTGATTATTTCGCGACTTCCTATAAATTATTTTAACATATAAGATGAATTGTATCTCAAAAATTATTTGTTGAGATTAGCGATGAAAACCAGTAAAGTTTTCTGTTGTCGTCTGCTGAATAGGTTTTTATTTTTTTAGTATAATCGATATTCCAATAATTTCCGTGAACAAATCTCGAACAAAATTGTCTTGAGTAAACTTAAAAAACATTTCTACATCCCAGATATTTTCGGCAAAATTAGCCAATTATGAAATTATTCTACTCAACTAATCGACCAAATTTTGGGTACTTTCTACAGAACCTCTCATAGAAGTAAACGAAAAATGGATAATGGAATTAGAACAGCCTTCTCAATTATGCATAATTATGAAATTATGATTTTAAAAAGGCAATTCTAATCACATTATTCATTTTTCGATTAGTGTAAAACACTCAATATGTCTAGATGTCTCAAACTTAAATACCAATCAAACTAATTAGATAATTCTGGTGAATCGGAAGTTAAGAAATTCAGAAAGTTCAGTTCAGAGTATGAATTTACTCTATAATATATGATCTTCCACTCCGAATATTCGAAGTTTCAGTCATTAGGGTTCATCTGCCAAAAATGTGATTTCGTAGTTTACCGAGGTGAAGGCATCAATCAATGCTCAACAGTGAACGAAAGGATCACAATGAAGATGAAAATTTCCTCGCATGAAAATAATCCTTTCTTTTATGGACTTAAGAAACTTAACAGGGCTAAGAATTAAATAGTAGTTTGGTGGAAGTTGAGAGATATTTTTAAATTGGTAACAGATGGAGTTTTTCGAATTATTATCTGTCTTACGTCCTGAAGAAGGAACTGTAATAATAATGGTTGTCATCATCGATTTGAGTTATGAGATACTGATGACGGCTTATAAGCCGTTTCCTTTGAAAATGGTTGGAAAAAATTATCTCAGTTGAAAATATGTGAATTTTTCGCTATTGTATTACAGAACACAATTTTGTAAGAGTTTCTATACCTATATCTTTTTTGTGAATATTTTGTTTCAATAATGAATATATTTTTTTTGTTCATTCAAAGTTTACATATTCCTCGTAGTGTCTAGAATTGGTACCTTTACCTTAGTTATCCACCACTTATAATAATAATCGACTCAAAATTCGGTTAGAGAAAAAATAGATTTTTTGAAACTTTGTAACTAATGGCATTCGAATACCTATGTGAAATATCAATTGTGAAATATAAAATATTGCCATCACTAGATATTCCAGTAATTGTTGAAACCGAAGTTGATGGTAATATGTGGCAAGGTATTGAAATTTATATTTTCTTGAAACCGCTGACATTTTCTGACATTTTGGTTTTTCGTCTCAAATACCTTCAAATTGTTACAACCTATGGAAATGTGAACATTTCCCACTTGTCAACTGTGTAATGAATAATGTTTCAAATGTTCACAATCTGGGATTTCGGGTTTCTACCAATGCACAAAGAATGAACCTTCGTTTGCAGGGTTATATTATATATAATTATATTATTTTTGCATTGGTGAAAATTAAAGCAATCAAAGCTTATATCAGCAATGCATTTTTTCATCAACAGTAACAGCATTTGAAAGATCTTTGAAAAAATTTTTTATTCAATGGGTGATGAAAAGATATAACTATGTTTTCTTGGGTTGAAAATCGTCGGATTGTGAAAGTGACGTAGAATGTTCATTACAGAATTTCAGTAACTAAATACAATACGAAATTCCAAATGTGGAAATAATTTCGGTAAAGTTTTTTTTTGAGAAAAAAACGTTCTCAGCAGAAATATTCCAAAAATTGGGACCTCCGGATTCCTTTATTTTTTCATAAGAATACCAATAATTCATCCGTTGAGTTTTTACCCACGGTATGACATACTGCTGAAATTGCCATTAAATCAGCTATTTTGCAAAAATGTACTGGGTGTCCCGTTTGAAATGAGAAACGGGTAGGCTGCATCCGGTATAGAATAGAGTTTATTTATAATCATCACAAATAAACTCTTAAGCCCGTTTGCAACAGCCAAGAATTCTCTAGAAAATTTACTCGAGATTTCATGCGCCGTGAATTCTTTACCGTTTCATACGCACTTTCGGTAGAATTCTCTGTTCAGTTGCATACAAAATAATCTCAGCCGTTTTCTTACCAAAATTTGGTAGAGAATTCTCCAGAGAATTATCAGCTACAACAGTTAAAAACGGGCTTCAAAAATAACTGTGAGTTATGCACCCTGGGGTGATATCTGTGTACAGTCTTAACAAAATCACAATTCTTAACTCTAATTTACGGCAATAAACAAAAAGATATGAGCTATTTCGTTCTTTACAAATTATCCCTGAAATCAATTACAATTCTATTAATTTCTGTCACAGTCGGTGGAGAATGCAGTCACAACTCGGTGAGAATGTCCTCCATATCTCAGTCGGTAAACATCTCTTGATCGGTGAAAAAAAAGGATCTGAATCGGTGAAAAAAAAGTCTCATAATCGGTGAAATAAAGTCTCTCAATCGTTGAAAAATGAATCTTAATCGCGTTTTTTTTTTCATCGAGTCCTAACATCATCGAATCTCTTTTATTTGCTTTGGAATTATTGTATATACCTAAACTTGGAGCAATATATTCGCTGTACCTTTGTCCTATTTTCTTGTCTGCTCTCTGTATCTCATAGTTACTTTCACCAGCCCTTGTTGAGTAGTTATGTTCTCTCGTTAATCCTCAGCGCGTAAATTTGTCTTAAGTCTAGAACTTTAGATATCTTGTATATATGTACTGTCGGATGAAAATGTTGTCTTTTTCCGATGCATAACTTTGATAATACATTTTTGTAGAACATCTATGCTCCTCTTGTGACAGTCCAAAATTCCCCCTGTTCAAAATCGAGGGTGTGATGATTTTGTAATTAAAGAGTAGTGGACTGTATGACAAGATAATTGAGTTGGAGATGGTATAAAAACATTTATTGTATATCGTTCACAATCATAAAATGAATATGTCACCTGCATGAAGCTAATACAGTACAAGCAAACTAATATTAACAACATCTATAGACTCAGAGAGACATTATTCAACTAAAAAACAAGAGGTGGTCCAGAGCAGTTCAAAAGAGAAGTCACTTGATGTCAGACTTAGACTTTGAGGAGTTCAATAAATTCAATATTAACACAACGGTTACACAGTGATAGAGCAATCAATTGAAAATCGATTGCTAGAGCCTCTTTATTCCATCAGAAAACGCGAAGGTTAGAATACTGGATTTTACGGAGAAGACGCGAGAGTACAGTGAAATAGGCTAGAGGTGGAACTGCAATGTCTAAGTCTGATCATCAACGAGAAATCGATACATTAAATGAGGAGTTCAGAGCTGAAGTGAACCAAGTCCATGCTGCCTAGTTTTGAGATAAATGGCTCAGAAGTTGTTTATCACCAATTAATTCATAAATGACTTCTTGAGATTTCAAAAGGTTAGAATGTAAGCATATGCTTATTCTAACCTTTTAAAATCTAAAGAAGTCACTTTTGAATTAATTGGTTATAAACAACTTCTAAGCCGATTTTCAATTGATTTTGACTGTTAGGAAGAGAATTCTACAAGGCAATAGATTTTAAAATACATTTTATTCTTCGACTCCTTGCCATTGCCATGCCACCGCCATCTTGAAAAAAAGTGAGTAGGTATAAAGTTAAAAAAATTTGTCCTGCGAAACGGATGGGCACAGCTAGTAATTAATAATTCTCTTACATAAAATATTTTTCATTTCCAATTAGATCTCCTCCCAAGTGAGAAATCTATTTTTCATCCGGTCTAAAGATATTTCACAGTTCATGTTTTTGAGAGATTATTTTGTGAGGACGTCTTACAGAAAGACAGGATTAAAAATACATCAAGAGATAATTTTCGACCCCTCTGTGTACCATTTCACGTCTCAAATATCTATCAAACTTGATAAAAAATGTTATATGCTATATATCAGATCAAAAAAAAAAGAAATAATCTTTTATAAATATATTGTTCGGAATACAATAAATATTCTTACAGGGATGAATATAAACAACAGAATCATAGTGAAACTAGTAAATATACAGGGTGTTTCTTAATTGAATTTCAATATTTATGGGGGTGATTTTTGGGCCCATTTTAAGAAAAAAACTTCATATGAACATATGTCCTAAACGTCTTACCTTTTGAGGGTGGTATTATTTAGACAGTCAGTGGCACGCCACTGACTCTAGTCCAACGCACGGGTTTCATCTAAAAAATTTAAATCTACGTATGTGTCTGCATGGTGATATTGTCATATGTATGTATTAAGGATATTGTTATGATCATGCAGTGAAACGGTTTTTATTTTTTTAAGCGGTAACCGTGAATCAGATCGAAAAAAGTCAAGTGATCAACTTTGGTAAGAAATGATTGGGAATTTCAAAAATAATATTTATTTCAGGAAAAATCTGTGGCGTACCATCAATGTCTGTCAAAATGGGTAGGTCAAATCACGTACGAACGCCACTGGTGGAAATTAAGAAAAAAGTGATACATTAAAAAATGCCTCTTGATTCATAGTATACATGTATGACAAATTTCATTTAAATATTTGAAGTGGTATTGTAGATATTGATGATAAATGATTCATTTTTGAAAACTTTACTACCCTGTATCTCAAAAGGGAGGACGTTTAGGACAAAAGTTCATATAAAGTTTTTTTTTTAAAATGGGCCCAAAAGTCGCCCCCATAAGTATTGACATTCAATTAAGAAACACCCTGTATAGTTAATACAGGTAAGTTATTGAATAAATCGAACTGGTAGAAATCAATATTCTGAGATACCACAGAGCACGTGCCAACATCTAAGGTGAGTACCAATAGACCGGTTTCGCTCTTGTTTGAGCTCATCAGTACCAAATAACTCAACCAAACGATGCTGACTGAATGAAGCAGAGGTCCTTTTATTGAAAGTCAGCGACGGCATCGAAGTAGCTGATAAATCGATGCGACATCTGGCGTTCAACGACCTAAGCTTCCTCACACATGGCTACTGAAAAGTAGATACCACCTCTCTCATATCCAATTGATTCAATTATTTTTCATATCCTTTCGGAGTTGAACTATTCATTTATAGATTAGTTATTTCCATTTCACTTGGCATCAGTTTAATATATTTTCTATACAAAAGTAGGAATCCTTTCAAAATCAAGAACTCCTAAATAATCAAGGACTTTATCACTAAATACTCCGACGAATTACAAGCTGTTCTCGAAATATGTCTTCATACAACCCCAATTTATCAAATTCTTCAAGACACGATTGAGTTCTTTTTCCCAAAATAAGAAATCCCTGGGATTATCTGCAGCCAAAAATATGTCCTTGTGGTAAAATTCTTCTTGTGCACAGTCAGGTCCAATTTTTAGATGTAACGATCTGGGCCGGGAACAGAATTTTCTGTCTGCAAGCATGATGCTGGGTAGTAGAGACCTGTTTGGAAAAAATTCAATATTTATTCAATCAAAATTACTGAAATATTCACATGTTTTCATGGGGGATTTAAGAAATGGACATTCACAAAAATAAATCCTATGAAGGAAAATCAAAATGTTTTATATTGATTCGAACTTTCTCCAAAACGCCACAAATTATTATATTATCTTATCTCTCATTTTAACTTTTCTATCTAATCTTTCATCCTACTGTATGTAGTTTGTAGTTTCAGGTTATAGGAAAAGTACGTGTTATAACATTTTACCTGTAAATAACATAAGTAGATACTCCTCAAGTACCTTTGAGTATGAGATTCACAGCTGAAATGTCAGATTTGGGCATTTTTGAAAGAAAGACCCAATTTATACACTGCGCAAAAAAATTAACGCACATTCTGAAAATCTCAATTTTAATGAAATTTAACACTACATTGACTTTATAACTTATTTTTTATGTTCTCTCGGGAAGGTTTTGAACGAAACAAGACACATTAAATGGAAGAAAAATTCAGAATTTCACCGAATCTTATGTGAAAGACGAGAAATGAACAATTTTCAAAATACTGAAATGCTGATAAGTGATTTAATACTGGGTATTTCCACCCCTTGCGTTAATTACAGCTCGGCCACGTCGGCTCATACTCAAAATGAGTGATCTTAAAATGTTCTGATCTAATCGTTTCCAGATTTCTCCGAGTTGGATTCCTAAGTCATTAAGAGTAGCTGGATGATTTTCTGAACTTCTCAGCCTTCTATTGAGGTTGTCCCAAACCTGCTCAATCGGATTGAGATCTGGACTTCTTGCTGGCCATTCCATTCGAGAGACTTCAACCTCTTCAAGGTACTCCTGAACGATGCGCGCACGATGGAGTCTGGCATTATCGTCCATAAAAATGAAATTTTCACCAATGTATGGGGCAAATGGCACTACATGCTCTTCAAGAATGTTCCTTATATACTTATCAGCATTCATAGCTCCATTATCAACGACCACTAGGTCTATGCGAGCAGTCAAAGATATTCCACCCCATACCATAATCGATCCTCCCCGAAACCAGTAGTATTCAGGAAATTGCACTGAGCATATCTTTCATGTGGACGTCTGTATGCAAGGAAACGTCGAACACAATGGTAGAGGCAGAATCTAGACTCATCTGTGAAGAGAACTCTTTCCCAATCGGCCTCTTCCTAATGGATATGCTCTCTCGCAAAATCCAAACGCGCCCTTCGATGGGCTGGGGTAAGAGCTGGACCACTTGCCGCGACACGAGGCCTTAAATCATATTCTCTGAGGCGATTTCTTATTGTCTGAGTGCTAATTTGCACCTCATGAGTTTGCTCAAGCTGAATTTGAAGGAGGCGAGCGGTTGCAAACCGTTGTCTCAACGAAGAAACTCTCAAGTAACGTTCTTGAATGGCAGTTGTTACCCGTGGTCTACCCTGTCCTGATCTTCGGACATTCATACCTGTCTCCCTAAATCGCTGCAACATTCTGGACACACTTGTATAGGAAACTCCAAACCTTTCTGCAATTCTTGTGTATGTCCACCCTTCTTCTCGCAAAACTACCGCTTGGGCACATTCCTCTTGAGTCAAATTGCGTGTTTCGCGTTGCATAGCGATCGAGTGTAGAAAATCAAACGAAAGAAAAACTATTGATCACTAGAATTTATCGAGAACAACTGATTTTAGAATGGAGCCAATACATTCAAAATCTGATAATATCATCTTTTTTTATTCCTGCTGGGAGAAAACATCTGTATTGAAGAAAACCGTTGAAAGTGGATAACATATGCATGCATAATTCTGATAAAAATAATCATCATTGAGAAATCCTTCAGTTGTAGAATAAATTTGAGATTTCCATAATGTGCGTTAATTATTTTGCGCAATGTATTTTTACCGCCGGTTCCTGGACGGCCGATCCATGGTTAAGTATCATTCAAATTGACTCGTCAAATTTGGCACGTGATTTGTATATAAATCGTTATTTTGTGCTTCTGAAAAATATGGCATGGGATGGACGGAAATCGTACTGAAAAAATTTTTTTTTCTATCCGGAACTCCGATCAGCAATTATATGCTCGGTTCAGTTCGAAACAAAAAAATTTGTCCGAGAATGATATTTACCTCAAGTGTTAGGTTCGTGATATCTGGCTTTGTTATATTCCGCAAACTGCTAATCCAGAGCAATAAAAAATCTGCAAGTAGCAGAGACAACAGCCCTAAGAAAGATAACACGAATGGGACACCCAAACAATGTTCTCCATAATCCTCCGAATCAACTCTTATACGAAAAGACAGGAATTGAACCAATAAATGAAAGAATCAAGAGACTCAATATGAAGTTTCATTCTAAACTGATAGAACAGCATGATATAATTATACAATACCACGACGATGGAACGAATAGGACTAAAAGAAAACATCCCACACAGACTCTTCTGAAAATGTTGAATACCAACTAATTAATTATTGTACGATATTGTATTGTATTTTATATAAAAAAAATGATAAATAAAACTGTAAATTTAAAAGGCTGAAGGACCCTAGGTCGATGGCCATTTGTTTAAGGACAATAAAGAACTGTTATATATATATATTCCGAAAAATACGCACGATGATGGACGGAAAACTTATAAGAATGCCGGATCGATAATAAAAACCATAGGTCACCGCCGATATAAAAAACTTTTGCGGATTCCACAAAGTATACCTAAATCAATCTCACAAAAACTGTTGGATCAATTCGAACCAAATCTTGAAATCACACAGGAATAGTTTTCGAAATGAGATGCGCTTGCTGAATTTCAATTCCATACCTTCGATGGCAATGGAGATTTCAATTGTCTCAAAGTATGAGATCAATTACTCAAATATTTAAAGCCTAAATCAGAGATCAAACTAAAGTCTAAAGTAGTGACAACTAAATGGTGCTGTTTGTTTATGACCAATTAATTGAAAATGTTTAGTTTAAGAAAAAACTAAATACACCATTGAATTTGATTTTAAAAGCGTTTATCAACAGAAATGAAAAATTCTTTATAGAAAAAAGGTGAAGAATCTTCTTGAAAATGAACATGACATGAAAGATAATAATATTATTTTGCAGCATCTGTTACATTGAAACTGATCTCTTTTTGTTATTGAAATGAACAAGAGTTTGGTTTATTTATATTTTATATTGTCCATATTCACAATGGACATAAAAACATTCTTGAATGGGAACACAAAAATTATATTTTTCGTCGCCCTTAAAAAAAATTACATTTCACGTACTAATTTCCGAACGAAAAGTCCACTATATTTCCGAGCAAATACTTTTCGTCCGCAAACACTTTTCGTCCGCAAACACTTTTCGTCCGCAAACTCTTTTCATCTGACTGTTCATAACTAAAGCCCGTTTGCAACAGCCGAGAATTCATGCGCCGTGAATGTTTTACAGTTACATACGCACTTTCCGTAGAATTAACTGTTCAGTTGCATACAAAATAATCTCTGCCGTTTTCTTACCAAAATTTGGTAAAAAATCATTCAAGAAATTTTGTTGTTGCAACTGTCACTTCATCACTTGATGAGACATGAAATGAGATGAAATTTTCACCTGAAATTAGCTGCTACTATTTCTCAACGAAAAAGGGAAATAATATTTCTGTTGATACTACTGATTTAATATGAGCTGGTGTTACGCTCATATTTATTATTATTTTATTATTATTCTACTTCTTAGAATTTGAGTTATTGGATACATACTGCAATATTTACTCTAAGAGTTAGGTGAGTGAATTTAGTTAGTTTTCGTTTCATGTCACATATCGCTGGATCCATTTCTACATCATATCATAACATGTAATAAAGGAACCATCAATTCATTCTATTTTCTTCGAGGTACGAGCTGTGACGAGGACGAATGAGTCCATGGTCAGCATTTACTCTTTCTCTCGACCAAATGTTATTTCTGTTTATACTTTAAGTAATTGTGGATTTTTAATTCAATTTAAATCGTTACATTTGTTGATTCAATATCACATGCGTTATGCATCTGAATTAATTTGCCGACTTAATTCAGCTATATTCCTTATACACTTTGTTGACAAAGGATCATTACCCGTAATCACAACCAACGCTCACAACACTGCGACTTCATATTGTGAAAAATCTAACTCTTGAAAACAATTTCTAAGTATACCATTAGATTAGTGAGGTACTGAAAGGTGAATCTCAGCCAACTTTTTCCCAAACTTGAAGTAATATGAAGATGACCTACCTTGAAAGATCGATTATTCTATTTGGCTGTGCTGTCTCTTCCTTGCCTGGGTAGTCCCAGAATTTCAACTCGGAAGCGTCCAAAATACACCATTGACGACGCCACCTGGTTTTTCCGCCGCAGCTCTCACAAACCATGAGAAACCCTGATAAAAATATATCGAGTTTCACCCCACTGTCAATATTACATTTTAGGTCCTCCAACGAGATATTCTGGGTATTATCATTATCGAAAGAAAATTGTCTCGACTGCAAATTGGACCTTGTTATCGTAGTTCTTCCGATTAAGCTGAAGGCTGATATCCTCGTCTTCGGCTCGTCTTTTTGCTGCACTTCAGCCGTATTCCGGAAACGTGACCTCAATCCGATCAAAACATTTCTGTATTTCTGGAAAGAAAAATTTTTCTATGATATATGAAGTTTGTTGTAAAAATAAGAATCACGTGAAATTAGATTGTGTGCCAAATAACAAAAGTTCAGGCTCTTTGGATGAAAAATTACTGCTAATCAGAATCAGACTTGGTATGATGAACACCAAAAACAAATGGTATCTAGAGGAACACTTCAATCGACCAAATCAAAAGTATTCCTAGTGATGAAAATCGAAAGAAGGGGTATGAAGTTTTGACCACATTTGAAAAGAATATTTAGCTCAGCGGTCTCTAACCGGTGACCCAAACCACACATCTTCTTGTGACTTGTACCTCGGCAATTACGTATGCAAATGACATAAATTAAGATCGCTTGAGTGTTTGTTTGGCCTAAAGCCCGTTTGTAACAGACGAGAATTCTCTACCTAATTTTCGTAAGAAAACGGCAGAGATTATTTTGTATGCAACTGAACAGTGAATTTTACCGAAAGTGCGTATGTAAATCCCGTTTGCAACAGCCGAGAATTCTCTAGAAAATTTACTCGAGATTTCATGCGCCGTGAATTCTTTACCGTTACATACGCACTTTCGGTAAAATTCTCTGTTCAGTTGCATACAAAATAATCTCTGCCGTTTTCTTACCAAAATTTGATAGAGAATTCTCCAGAGAATTCTCGGCAGTTACAAACGGGCTTAAGAAGAGACCAGCTACGCTTAAATTAAATTCAATTTCCTCCAGGAGGTTTATCCTGAGAAGATTTTCTAAACATCAAGGTCTGATCGAGGTTTGGCAAATTTCAACAACCATATTTGAAAAAATAGGTATGCCTTTTTTTCAAATTGCGCAAAAAAATAATTTGAAGAATATCCTAACAAATCTAACCCTCTCGAACGATTCCATAATCTGTATGTCCTTTTCTTTTCGCCAATAACAGATTCGCTATTCAAGTTGTTAACTGTTTCCTGGGGGATATTATTGTTCTCTTTACAAAAACCCACAAGATTTCGATGGGATTCTGATCAGTTGAGTTGGCAGGCCACGACAATCTGGTGATTTGGCCTTGCTGAAGAGCTCTTTTTATTGTTCTCTCGCGATTTGGTCGAGTGTTGTCATCCATGAAATCTTGGCCTGAATGATAGAAGTTGAATGATCGGCCTGATTACATTCTCAATGTGAAGTTGGCCAGTCATATTCTCACGGATAGGAACTAATGGGGTACGTGCATGGGTTGTACATGATTCCTCTCCGGAACATTGCTGTCTCGCATTGATGTGTAGCGATCTCATGACGAAAAGCTACTTTCTGAAGACGATCAGGACCTCTCCACAGCAATTCTGGTTACATCAGTGAACATTACCCAAAGCCATCCACTATGCCCCCTCGGCAATTCGGTGCCGGGAATGAAACTTGGTCATCTTCTAACAGCAGAGTTTGATAAAGCACCATCAAATAGAAAGGCAGTGGAAAGGGCATACCGATATCTTTGAGCATAATTGATCAAATAACGATTTTGCCCCTCAGTTCAAACTGAAGGTCTTCTATTATATTGTTTACTTACGATAGTGCCGTTTTCTTCGTATCTCTGGATTGTCCTCATGATGGATGATTGTTGAACACAGAAATATAGAAGAATTGATATTGCTGCGGTTGAAAAGTGGAATAACATTCCCAAGGAGATAATTAATAATTTGATTGTTTGAACGCAACGACGTATGAATTTGTCATTCGAGAGAAGAGGAGGACATACAGACTATTGACTAGTGCACAATTATTGACTCCTTAGGATATTCCACAAAAAAAAATTTAACGCGAAAAAAGGCATATTTTTGAAGAATAGCTGTTAAAATTTTTTGAACCTCGATCAATCCCTCGCATCGCAAAAAATGTTCTCAGAAAAATGAACTTTTTTCCATGAATGAAATTCAATTCTTGGAAAACAATACCGGTTTTCAAAAAACTATAGGTCCTTTCGTCTGTTTCTCAGTGTAGTGTAATCTACAACGCACTTTGGGCCAGCTGATTTTCAGTGTAGTTACGCAAACGAATGAAAAAAACACTGACGTTAGGTTGTCACGCTCATAGACTAATAATATGATTTAATATATGGTTACATTTCTCAGAAGATTTGTTACTTTTTTATCCTCTTGTAAAGTGATGAACTTATGGCAAATTTTCAATTTAATTGTATTCATTTTGAAGTAGATTACTGTGATTTCCGTGACATTAACATCAAATTTTGCATTTCACACCACAGAACTAATACACTGCGCAAAAAAATTAACGCACATTATGGAAATCTCAAATTTATTCTACAACTGAAGGTGTTCTCAATGATAATTATTTTTATCAGAATTATGCATGCATATGTTATCCACTTTCAACGGTTTTCTTCAATACAAATATTTTTTCCCAGCAGGAATAAAAAAATATGATATTATCAGATTTTGAATGTATTGACTCCATTCTAAAATCAGTTGTTCTCGATCAATTCTAGTGATCAATAGTTTTTCTTTCGTTTGATTTTCTACACTCGATCGCTATGCAACGCGAAACACGCCATTTGACCCAAGAGGAATGTGCCCAAGCGGTAGTTTTGCGAGAAGAAGGGTGGACATACACAAAAATTGCAGAAAGGTTTGGAGTTTCCCATACAAGTGTGTCCAGAATGTTGCAGCGATTCAGGGAGACAGGTATGAATGTCCGAAGACCAGGACAGGGTAGACCACGGGTAACAACTGCCATTCAAGAACGTTACTTGAGAGTTTCTTCGTTGAGACAATGGTTTGCAACCGCTCGCCTCCTTCGAATTCAGCTTGAGCAAGCTCATGAGGTGCAAATTAGCACTCAGACAATAAGAAATCGCCTCAGAGAATATGATTTAAGGCCTCGTGTCGCGGCAAGAGGCCCAGCTCTTGCCCCAGCCCATCGAAGGGCGCGTTTGGATTTTGCGAGAGAGCATATCCATTGGGAAGAGGCCGACTGGGAAAGAGTTCTCTTCACAGATGAGTCTAGATTCTGCCTCTATCATTGTGATCGATGTTCCCTTGTATACAGACGTCCACATGAAAGATATGCTCAGTGCAATTTCCTGAATATTACTGGTTTCGGGGAGGATGGATTATTTTATGGGGTGGAATATCTTTGACTGCTCGCATAGACCTAGTGGTCGTTGATAATGGAGCTATGAATGCTGATAAGTATATAAGGAACATTCTTGAAGAGCATGTAGTGCCATTTGCCCCATACATTGGTGAAAATTTCATTTTTATGGACGATAATGCCAGACCCCATCGTGCGCGCATCGTTCAGGAGTAGGTACCTTGAAGAGGTTGAAGTCTCTCGAATGGAATGGCCAGCAAGAAGTCCAGATCTCAATCCGATTGAGCAGGTTTGGGACAACCTCAATAGAAGGCTGAGAAGTTCATAAAATCATCCAGCTACTCTCAATGACTTAGGAAACCAAATCGGAGAAATCTGGGAAGGATTAGATCAGAACATTTTAAGATCACTCGTTTTGAGTATGCATCGTCTTTGCCGAGCTGTAATTAACGCAAGGGGTGGAAATACCAAGTATTACAACACTTATCATCATTTCAGTATTTTGAAAATTGTTCATTTCTCTTCTGTCACATAAGATTCGGTGAAATCCTGAATTATTCTTCCATTTAATGTGTCTTGTTGCGTTCAAAACCTTCCCGAGAGAACATAAAAAATGAGTTATGAAGTCAATATAGAGTTAACTTTCATTAAAATTGAGATTTTCAGAATGTGCGTTAATTTTTTGCGCAGTGTATTACACCTCCTTTTGACTAGGTGTAGATAAACTACATTTCCTCTACACTGGTATAAATCCAATCATCAAACGAATACTAAAATCGAGTGTAAATTACACCGAGTGTTAAAAAAGTGCTACACTTTCTATGCAAACGAAAGGACCTTATGGTCTAAGACTTTCGATCATGTGTTTTAGTAGATACATATGTTACGGCTAAAGATAGGTATGACGATAAACTTAAGATTAGTCGGCTAAACTTAGGTTTAGCTTCGGGGATATGATAATGTTAGTTTCTTCTATCTTTAGCCGGCTGAACGCTGAACTTAATTGTAACCACAGCCTATAGGCTAAAAATCTGTTACCAAATGAGAAAGAAGAAAAGTATTGGCAAGGCTGGAAGGGCTGTAAATTTTCAGAGAAAAAGAGAGTTAATGGTTTTCTTTTTTCTGGTTTTTATTCATAATTTGACAAGGGAATGGAATAAGCAAAAGAAGTGTGAAAAGAATGATGCAGCGATGTAGACTCCTTTATTAAAATACCAAAATCCAAATTCTGAAGAAATATAATCTTGTTTGAAGCTAACTAATTTGGCTTATAAGCTTTACGATGACTGCACTTGAATACTCAGTACAGGCATGGTGGCAAACGGAAAAGGACTTTTAAATGGCGCAATTTATCACTTTTACAAAATACGATTCTTTTTTTACAAAATTCACTCTCATTAATGTTGAAGAGAAATTGCAACATTGGGAATTATCGTTTCTATTTCGTAGATAATGTTTCCAAAAAGCAAAATATATGGTGGGGAAAATACACTATTATTTACAGAAAAAACACTGCAGGTATATCTGATGTCTAATATTTCATTTCCTTATGAGTTCATATTCTGTGTTTTCTGAGGATAATTTACAATGCACGTTCCTTTAATACTGTGATAAACTGTATATCTAACTTCTATATGTGCGCATTGATTTTGAAAAACTTAGGCGCAGTTTGAAGATATTCATGGAATTTCCTAAACAGATGAAAATAACACATTATTAATGTTTGAGTTGAAAACCAATGGGCGTTATATAACCCAACCTTAACTAATTGTGCAAAATAGCAACTAAAAAATTGAAACAAAAACATGGCTGCGTGCGTTCGTCTTCTCCTATCCGGATCCGAACTTTCAAGAGACTTACCCCTCTGAGGTCCATCGAACACATTTTTAACTGTTTCGTTTCAGGCAAATCATTTTTTTTTTCGAATATAAACCTTAGTTTAGCCGGCTAATCGTGTTTATACTCAGAACTATATGTAGCCGTAACAGATAGGTATACTGTATACTGTAATAAAACATATGAGACATGTTTGCATTTACCCTATGTGAATAAATTGTAGCATTGAGTACCTAGATTATTGAAAGACCTTCAAATTGAGCTGTCACATGAGATACCTACTTCACAGTATCAATGCCGTAGTCTCTTTCGCATAAATGTAGAAATTTGGTAATCAAGAATATAACGCGATATGTTTCAGCATTTTCAACAAAAAATTTGTTATTCGAGAGAAAATTTATTTCATACATATGAACTATACTACTATACTGTATGAACGAAATTATGGTTCGAAGTTCAGCTGATCTTCGAAAAACGAATTTTTCAGAGCTTCGAAAATGAAGGCCGAGAACTCTTTTATCGTTAGGCACTTTTGGGTGGTGGCACCTTGATAGGCGGTTTTGGACAAAATTTATAAGACGAAGACTACTTATTTCTTTTTTATGTTTTATTATCCCTGGAAATATTGCTCCGCATTTTAGATTCACCTTGTATATAAGTATGTATAATTCCAAGTTCTCATTAATCTCAAGAACTCACCTTCAGAATTTTTCTCCCCGTGGACTTCTCCCTTATTTTGAGGTGCATGCTGTGAATTTCCACGGATATTTGGAAATTTGTTGGAAGATCTTCGAAACTAAATGGTTCATCTATCTCCAGTTCAACCTGGCTATTCAGCATCAATAAGTCACTACAAAGAACTGTACTTCCACAACGAAATACACAAAGGAAAAACCTGGTTTGTTTGATATTTTTCTGATTAATTTGTTCTAGGGGAATCCTGAGGTTCGATAATAAAACGAATCCATTCCTGTCTTCCTCTCCGTAATATGGCGATTTGGCTAGTTCCTCTGTCAATAAATTTTTTCGCAGTGCTGAAAAGTAAGAATGCAGTTAAGAAACCGAAGAAAAATATTTCGGATGATGTTTCATTTGTGAATTTCCTCTAATCGTGTACAGTGGTGGCCTCAAATTTTCTGAAACTTTAGTATGTTGCAATTGACTAAGTAACAAAAAGTGTCAATTGGCTCAACTCAATTATATCCCTATGGTAGTTTTCCAGTAAAGGTGTTAGAGTTGAATATTGCCTTGATGTGTACTAAGAGTACGGCAAATATTCAGGAGAAGATTCGTTTTCCGATAACATAAATTAATTGAGCAGCAAATAAAACGGGATACCTGAAGAGTTGTCCATGTTGGACTAATTATAACCTCGACATTACCAGCTTTGGCGGTATCGTTGAATTTTCAACTTGAGATACAAAACATTATACAGGTAAACACGAATTTTGATGGGACGCTATGGAATTGCGATAGTTAACGAAAAAAAAATTTTGACCTGAAAAAAGTATTTGTTTTCATCGATAAAATGAAGCGAATGTATTTATAACACAATTTTATGAATTTTTTCATATAATACCTATTGCTTGAAAATATTTAGTGGAAAAAATATTCAAAAATAAATCTTGTTACTTACAGATATTTTCTAACGAAACGAAGGATTAATAGGTACAGAATTTTTGAAAATGTTGGTGCTAACTTCGCATTTTTATTTCATTCGTTACAAACAAAATTTTTCATGTTGCGAATAGTTACTAACGAAGTAGGTACTATTGCAAACAGAAGGAGAACATATAATTTTCAAAAATTATATTCATTAAAAACAAAATTGTTCATAGTGAATAGTGACATACGAAGAACTATTGGAAGCATAAGGGGAATATAGAATTTCAAAAATCGCATTTTTCTATTTTAGATTAGGTCACAAAAGAAAATTTTTTGTTGATAGTAGTTATAACCGAAGTACATTTTGGTTTCTCATTCTTTTGAAAAAAAAAAGTGAAATTTGATAATTTAAGTTGCGTTACAAAAAACAAGTTGATAGCTACTTCCGTTACCAAAGAAAGTGACAGACATTTGAAAATATTTCAGATTTTTTCCTCATCCAGGATAACATACTGAAAATGAATTTCATGAAAATATCTTTCGTAGTTTCCTATTCAATATTGGGCATAGTACCCAATGGTGTACAAATGTGGGTTATACGAGGGTATTGATATCCAGTTAGCCTAGACCCGTTCGATGCATAAAAAAAAATTTCGTTACCTTAGTGACGAACAATAACTCATTAGAAGTGTCAGTGTGACGGGACAAAAACGTAAATCAGAGTTACGCAATAAATTAAAAGAAAGAAGATGTCCACCGAAATTGTGAAAATAGAAAAATTGGGGTATCGAGCCAACATCAAGTATGTACCTGTATTTAAAAGGGTTAAGAGGTAAGCAGATTGACGAAGATATGCTCAATACCCTTGGTGATCAATGTCCTTCGTATGCGACCGTGAAAAATTGGACTGCAAGCTTCAGAAGGGGTAAATTTTCCATTGAAGATGATGACCGATCGAGAAGGCCAGTTTCTGTGTCTGTCCCCGAAAATATCGATGCAGTTCATGATATGACATGACTTTATCAGACCGTGGAATTGGGCTAAAAAGGATATCTGAAGCACTGAATATTTCATACGAACGCGTTCATCATATAGTTCACGTCAACTTGGACATGAGAAAAATTGCTGCAATGTTTGAATGTTGACCAAAAGCGTGCAGAGTAGGCATAGCGTTCGATCTGTGCTCGATTTGAAAACGAGTTCGAAAACGATGTAGACTTCTTAAACCGAATTGTTTACTATGGATGAGACTTGGATATATTTCTACGATCCAGAAACAGAGCAACAATCGATGGAATGGCGACACTCTGATTACCCAAGACCTAAGAAGTTTCGTGTCCAAGATCTGCTTCAGTTTTTTGGGATTGCCATGGGGTAATCATGATTGATTTTTTTGATAAGGGTGAACAATAACCAGAGATTACTATTCGACATTACTGATCACTGTACGGGAAAAAATTAAAGAGAAAAGAAGCGGAAAGCTATTCAAAGGTGTTTTGTTTTTGCAGGACGAAGCCCCTGTACACAAATCTCGTGTTGCCATGCAAAAAATTTAGGGTTTGAATTACTAGAACACCCCCCTTATTTACCACATTTGGCTATATCCGACTATCATCTCTTTCCTCAACTGAAAAAAAATTTGAAGGGTCGTAAATTTTCTTACAAAGAGGAGGTAATAAAAGCTGTGGTTTGCAGACCAAGAAGAAACATTTTTTTGAAAGGTCTAGAGACGTTGCAGGTTCGCTGTAATAAATGTATCCAATTAAGAGGAGAATATAATGAGTAATATGATATTTTGACATTGTTGGTTCTATAGTCGGCTGAGAATTTTTCAATATATCCTCTTAAATATAGAGTTATTGGCCAACAGACGTAAATAAATATACGGAAAGTTAATCAAGATAGAAGTTCTCCATCAATCAACGGATGTCACTGCAATGTTAAAGATTTCCTTCTGAATTCAATTTGTTGAATTTGTTTTCTTCTCTGTTCTCTTCCTCCTGTGTTATATGTATTTTGTATGACTTGTGCTATAAATTTATTGAATTCCTATGAGAAGGCATGAACTTCATTATTAACATTATTATTCCTGTGAAAATTAACTTACAGCTGACGGAATAATAGCTAGACTGAATTATGTCTAATGAGGAAGCTAGTAAGATTGGAAAACGATCTTAACAATGTAATTTATAATTTATAATCTCAAGGTCAGATGCCGCAGTGTAGAAAGTGACTAATTTAAGTTTTTGAAGTACTTACTGGCAATAAGGAGCACACGTTCTGCCTCAACCCTCAAAACACTTTCAGACAGCTTCTTATTCGTTTCACACATAGAAAGTACCTTCAGAACTTGCATGATGGCAGTTGTTTGTTCATTTATATCTTCTTTCAATTTAGCATCTAGGAGATTATCCTCATGGCGAATCAATTCGTCTTCAGAAGAATCGGTGACGATTGAAAGACTATCAATTGTTTCTGGTTTCCCCCCTACAAACTGTAGCGTCTGAACCGTCTCCAGAGGTTCAGAAATGTGAACATATTTTGGATGATATTCTTTTTCGTAGGATTTGTCTTGAGAAGGTTCCTGATGTTTCAGTGTCTTTTCTTCATTCTGTGCTAACATAGTCTCTTCTTCATTTTGTCCACTAGGTATATCATGACACTGGAAAATTTCATCGATCATTAATATTATCAATATTTCGTTTCGAACTTTTCGTTTCAGGGAAATATATGGGCTTTTATTCATTCAAACGAAAGTATTAATAACTATTATCATTTCAGCACTATATTACAGCGAGTTTCACTATATACTTTGATCCTTAGATGAATCAGTTTATCAACCAGGTGTACCTTTCTCAGAAAATTTTGAAAATCTTTTTCAGTTCATGAACTAGGCGCTTATGAATTTGTTTCATATTTTGATCTCAATTATCTCTATAGAGATCTAAAATACAAAGTGAATAAAAGTAACGCACAAAACTGATATTTCATGTACGAGACGAGACGGGACTATTCTCTGTCTCATCTAGAGTCTCTTACGAGAGTGGTCGAGTATTCTCGTGAATATTTTGGATGATAGAGTATTGCTTCCGAATTTGAAATCTTTGGAATCATTTCGCGTGCAAAATCTTCATTAACAAGCGAATCGAGATCGGTAATACTTGATTGAAATTCAAAACCATTAATGGACTAATGGTAGCATTTATTGAAACATTTCACATCTGACATTTCAAATTATGGGAACATATTCCTATATTTATAATTTTTATAAATGACAGATATTGGTCAGCATTCTCTCACCCTTGTTCTTTTCTGTCTCATCATTCCTATTACTCAATGGAAAAGGAGATCCATACAAATTATAGTTATCTCAAACATTCTTCTTTTCTTAGTTTCTAGAGAGGAAATGAAATAATCCTTCAAGTTCGAGGCTCGTTCGGATTGAAAATTTTCCCCTTTCAGTTTTGACTTGAAATAGTGAAATATTTTTGCGACATTCAGAGTATGTTAATGTTAAATACGGAGCCGGTGGTCCTTGATCCTGTATACGGAATTTTCAGAAGACTCTGATTCTTCCATGCATTTATGTATTCGACTTGTCACAACGTGCTGTATTACATAATGAATAGCCACATTATTTGCTACACCAAGAAAGAAGAACCAACTGAATAGACATATGACCCAATCTGCTGTGCTCATATACTGGCACACTTGAGAATGAAATTGCTAAATTTGAAACTGTTAGTAAAAAATGTTGAAAAGAGTGTTGTGAACAACAAAAATAAGAAGCCTACAATAATAAAGAACACTAATAAGAAAAGCAAAGTTCATGACAAGGAGGAGGAAGCCGAAGAAGATGCAGAACATAATTGTTTTTGTTGCCTTGAGATCAGAACTCAAAAGAGAAGTGGAATCAGGGTCCCTGAATGCAAAAGCAGGATTTATTGTTTTAGGCATATTCAAGAACCTATAGTCATATCAAATAATGATTGAAGTACTCGATTCGAAATAAATGTGTTATTTGCTTGTAAGTAATATAATAGTATTTTTTGTTATTCTCACCTAATAGACGGAGAGGCAGAGCCGAAAAAAGTCTGAAAATTTACTGAGCCTGGTTTTTTCTCAAGTGATTACAATTATAAATATACACTGCGCAAAAAATTAACGCACATTATGGAAATCTCAAATTTATTCTACAACTGAAGGTGTTCTCAATGATAATTATTTTTATCAGAACTATGCATGCATATGTTATCCACTCTCAACGGTTTTCTTTAATACAGATGTTTTTCCCAGCAGGAATAAAAAAAGATGATATTATCAGATTTTGAATGTATTGGCTCCATTCTAAAATCAGTTGTTCTCGATCAATTCTAGTGAACAATAGTTTTTCTTTCGTTTGATTTTCTACACTCGATCGCTATGCAACGCGAAACACGCAATTTGACCCAAGAGGAATGTGCCCAAGCGGTAGTTTTGCGAGAAGAAGGTGGATATACACAAGAATTGCAGAAATGTTTGGAGTTTCCCATACAAGTGTATCCACAATGTTGCAGCGATTCAGGGAGACAGGTATGAATGTCCGAAGACCAGGACAGGGTAGACCACGGGTAAAAACTGCCATTCAAGAACGTTACTTGAGAGTTTCTTCGTTGAGACAACTGTTTGCAACCACTCGCCTCCTTCAAATTCAGCTTAAGCAAACTCATGAGGTGCAAATTAGCAGTCAGACAATAAGAAATCGCCTCAGAGAATATGATTTAAGGCCTCGTGTCGCGGCAAGAGGCCCAGCTCTTACCCCAGCCCATCGAAGGGCGCGTTTGGATTTTGCAAGAGAGCATATCCATTAGGAAGAGGTCGATTGGGAAAGAGTTCTCTTCACAGATGAGTCTAGATTCTGCCTCTACCATTGTAATCGACGTTCCCTTGTATACAGACGTCCACATGAAAGATATGCTCAGTGCAATTTCCTGAATACTACTGGTTTCGGGGGAGGATCGATTATGGTATGGGGTGGAATATCTTTGACTCGCACAGACCTAGTGGTCGTTGATAATGGAGCTATGAATGCTGATAAGTATATAAGGAACATTCTTGAAGAGTATGTAATGCCATTTGCCCCATACATTGGTGAAAATTTCATTTTTATAGACGAGCCAGACCCCATCGTGCGCGCATCGTTCAGGAGTACCTTGAAGAGGTTGAAGTCTCTCGAATGGAATGGCCAGCAAGAAGTCCAGATCTCAATCCGATTGAGCAAGTTTGGGACAACCTCAATAGAAGGCTGAGAAGTTCAGAAAATCATCCAGCTACTCTTAATGACTTAGGAATCCAACTCGGAGAAATCTGGGAAGGATTAGATCAGAACATTTTAAGATCACTCATTTTGAGTATGAACCGTCGTTGCCGAGCTGTAATTAACGCAAGGGGTGGAAATACCAAGTATTAAATCACTTATCAGCATTTCAGTATTTTGAAAATTGTTCATTTCTCTTTTTTCACATAAGATTCGGTGAAATGCTGAATTTTTCTTCCATTTAATGTGTCTTGTTTCGTTCAAAACCATCTCGAGAGAACATAAAATATAAGTCATAAAGTCAATATAGAGTTACCTTTCATTAAAATCGAGATTTTCAGAATATGCGTTAATTTTTTGCGCAGTGTACATCAAAATGCTGCGGTTAGTCAAGTGGATGTTAGAACATTAATCATCCTTTGATGATTTTCAGTCCCACTTCTATCTACGCACATTAAAGCTGACTGACCAGCTGTGTCCCGATTGGACGTTGACTGACTATCATAATTTTGATTTACATAGTAAAACACAAAAGTTTATAAAGTTTCAGCCTTAAGAATTTGATTTTATTATGTCGGTGATCACGACATCTTTGACCGCGCACCTGAGGTACATGTTCTAACATCCACTTGACTGACCGCAGCATTTTATTGTATATTATGATTGTAATCACCTGAGAAAAAACCAGGCTCAATAAATTGAGAGCCTTTTTTTGGCTCTGCCTTTTGGACTATAATGTATCAAATACATTAGGAGAGCTGTGACAAGGGAAGAAATTTTTTTGTGGAACTCCTCAGAAACTTTAATGATCTTAATAAGTCTGAAGATAATTCCGGATAGATTAAAGATTGGAATACATGACTCTTATAACTCATAGATGTAGAATGCTTCTCGACTGAGACATGTTAGTTGAACTAAAAATTGTCACTTTTCTCATTTTCTCCCCTAATGAATTTCATTTGAATCCGCTGAATTTTGACAAAGCTATCGTAAATTGAATGGATTTTGGAGGTCGTGTTGCAGAGGCTCTAGCGCCCATACGCGATGCATTTCAGAAGACCTTGTTGATATGAACCTTTCATAATCCAGACACCCTGTATATTCTTTCCTCCCTTCGAAATTATGGGAGCTGAAATTCTCCATTCAATATTTGAAAAAATACCGAATTCTAATTTTATCGAAACTCAATCTAAACGATATTTTATAGCAAAGCACTAGTTTTCACACTGATCCGATTATGTGTCTAGGTATTTTTGGAAATCTTTAAAATAGTTTTAGGGGCCAGCAGCTTTGAATGAAGTCAGTCACAAGATGAGTATCCCTGGTTATTAATTTATTCAAGATCTTTAAAACTCCTGACTTCACCTCAGCGCTTTCCTAATCATTTTTTTAATATATAGATACTTATCGTCAATTTTATCAATTCCAAAACTCACCTCATCATTCATATCCATCCTGTCAGAATTTTTCTTTTCTGTCACATTATTTTCATTTGTAGTACACTGGAATTCCTTGGCGATATGTTGAAAATCGAGTGGATCCAGAAAATGCGCGAAATCAGTCCATCTAGCCAAATTATCTTCTTCTTCAGTCGAAACTATTCTTCTCCTGTTGGATCTTTCTATAAATCTCTGCAACAGATCTTTGAATTTTTCCAAAACCAATTCTTTTATGATTTCAGAATCTCCATTGTTTTCAGAGTATGCATCAGTAATCTCATTTTCACATGAGTCTGATCCGCAACATATTCTATTGAGGGTGCAGTTTCTCTTCGAACGAACCCTGTTGTCGTTTATGCCTGATAAACATTCTGCCGAACTGAATAAAAAAGAGGGATCTAATCGGAAGTCCCTATGGCAATCTTTGAAATTTTGACAGTTGTCCGACTCTTTGTCTTCTTTCACCCCTTCATTTTCTTTATTTGAATTATTTTCACTGTTAACAAAGATGAGTTTGGCCGGTTTTATCTTCAATTTTATGGTACTGAATTTCTTATAATTTTCTGGAAGTATTATTTTCTGATTGATGTTGATAAAATCCTCAGTTTTTGAGATTACTGTATTTCCTTCACTTGTTCCCATTTTGTGCAGGTTCTTCACACCCTGTGAATAAATTCAATGTATGAAAGCTAATACAATCGAAATCATCATTATTTTGAAATTACTGAATTGAAGATGATGATATGTCCGACAATATGATAAATCATTCAAGAAATTGTTCAAACTCTGAAATGAATAATTGAAGGTATGATTTCAACCAAAGAAACCAAAAAAATGTTGGCGATACAGTAAATTCGATTTTAGCATGTATAAGGTCAACATTAAATGTAGGTACGAATAACTACATCTTTGGCCACATTAAAAGAGTGCATGAAAGTTTGTGTAATTACCTACAGTTAATTAAGCTAAAACTTTGAAATATTTTCTTACATTCTTTGTAAACTTTATGTAACAAGCAGTTACTTGCTTGTATATCTTCTGATCTTTTGATTATACAGATCTAGTAATTGGTAATCTAAGAATGGCAAATATTTCATAGGAGGAAGAGAGAGAAAATTTAAAGGCAGATCGCAGAAAGAAAAATACTTAGCCGCTCCAAATTAAATTGAAGCGATTTGCTGGTGCTCAGTTGTTGGGAAGAAATGGTGGGGAAATGCTGAGAGAGTAGAAGAAATATTTGTTCTCTTCATTTCGCGCCTGGTTTTGTTGATATGTCTGTGTTCCGCTCTTTGATTTTCTACCTCTTGGTAGGAAGGTTTTGCCGAACCTTTATATCGAATGAAAAACAATTGTTAGTATTCGAAGAACGTGACTTAAATTCAGTACTTCAAGTTTTCCCACATTCATTCAGTCCTAGCATTATATTATCAGCAATTTAAATTGTATTTGGGTATATCCAGAGTCCAGACTGGGTGCATTTATTTTAGTCAATGATATAAGTCAATTTATAATTTAAACCTACATTTTTTGTCTGGAGGTGGTGTTTGGGGGGAGTCAACGGCAAGAAAACTTATGACGTATGACGCCATGTACCCAAAATTCTAGAGACAGCTAGAAATTCACAAACCTCAACTAGGTTTGCGCCCGATCGTGTCATGCATTCAAACTACCACAAGCATCAAAATCTCCAAGTTAAATACCTATTTCTCAGCAAATAACATCCCAACAAATTGCGACACACCACCGATTTCAGCTCAAGATGCTGTAGATAGACTTCTCAATAAGTGAAATAAATTCTTGTTACCGTTTACTACACCTCACCATTGTGCAAGAAATTCGTTGATAGCCTCTTCGTGGTCATACCCTTTAATGGAAATAACACAACCTTAGAAATCTTCAATGGTCACCATCCGAAATTACAGTTGACCTTGAAGAAGGAAAAAAAGATTTGATGCCCTTGTAATTAGAAAGAATTCTTAGTTAAAAACCAGCTGGTACAGGAACCTCACAGCCTCTAGTAAGTACATCCACTAAAACTCCTCTATAACCCAACGAAGATTAAACTCAATATGGTGCTAAATATCACAGGGCAACTAGACTTTCACATCCATTCAATGTACAAGAAAACCTTAACAAATTATAGGTACACCTTGATACTGGAAAATGGTTATCCAACTAAGTTGACGAAGAAACTCATTTTTAACAGTGCAGAATATACAGGACAACACATAGCAAACATAACTGAAATCGTACCAATAACGAGAGATATGATCATCGTAAAGCAATATACAGGGTTTCCCAGGATTAATGAGAATAAATTTGGATATAGTTTCAGAATTTTGAAATAAGACGAAAAGTTTCCTTGGAGGCATGTTCGAAAACGCTTCCTTAAAGAGTTACGTTGCTTCAAAAATGGAGTTTTTGCCGAAGTATTTTATTTTCCAAATACCTAGAAATTCGCACAAAAATCATTTTATCACTCATCCTCATAATCCAAGATTACGAAATGAAATCGGCTCTTCGATGCATATATTTTTTAAAGATAATATTCAAAGCCTGAATGAAAAGTTATCGTAGAAGATAAGAAAAAGTTTGCTATTTCATCCCACTGTAGTTATGGAGGATGAGTAAACAATTAAAATCTAGGTGCATCTTTAAAAAAAATACCACTGCAATGTTTCATTCATTAATCTCTGTCTTAACTGGATTGCTGAATAAATTCATAATTGAATAGTCATCTTTGAAGCAATGTAACTCTCCAACGCGGCGTTTGCGGTCATGACTAAATAGGAACTTTTCATCTTATTCTGAGATTCTGAATCTATATCCTAAATTTATTCCCCATTAATCCTTATAGACCTTATGCAACCTGTATAGGCAAACTGAACAAAGTCTTCGACTAATCTCTTGAAAGCGGAAAATCAATGTATTGCAAATGAAAACTTGATGGTTAGAGCAAGCAGTTTTCATATAAAATTACATTAAGACAAGTAACGTGGTTTAGAAAATAACATGATAAGAATTGTGAGATGTCACACATAGGAAAAACAGAAACAAAAACAATGGTCAAAAGGATTATTTCACTCTTTGAAATCAAGAATAGGACAACGGGCAAATTACGAGGAAATATGAATACTCGAAAAAGAAAATAATCACAAAACAAGAAATTTTTTTTAAATGTCCAATTCAACAGGTAACACTATGAATTCCAGAAGGGATTTGGATGGCCCACATTTTCTCATACCTCCCCTGACATCCACAATAGATGATGGATCGATTTCACGAATTATCCATCCACCAGATGCCGACACCTCTCAAGACCGAAAATATAACTCCGCAATATGCTCCAATGATATTTCTTCTGTATGATATAGTGTGCTACTTGTTCTCCAGTGATTCCCTCGTATAACTTAGTACAACTTATTCAACAGGAGGCCCCGGGTTGCCCCTAAATATTTGATTTCGATGTTTTCATTCATCTTTCCTTACAAAAATCAAGCTGTGCCGACTAGCTGAGCCAGTTCTTCAAGTTATGATACAGTATAATACCTACAAGTTGTCAAGTTCTACGACGCACGCAGTTACCATAAACAACCTGGCAGTTACCACCAAGTTGAACTGTACAAGTGTAAAATGTTCAATAACTCGTTCGTCGCTGCTTGCTACATACAAGGTATTGGCCAGAACGAAAGAGCCTACCCGCCCTGGTGTGGCCGGCAAAGTTTTAGTTTTGATAGTTTTATATTATCTATTACAAGATATTTTGTTATTAAATGAATAGTCAATTGTTCAATATAATTTACAGGGTCCCTTATCGTTCAAGAGTTCCTTAAACGTTGGTGAAAAGGAAATCGTAGCAAAAAGTCACTTATATGGGCTTAGGTATCCCTTAAAATTTAGGGATCGTTGGTGAAAACGATCATTAGAAAAAAGCGAATTCACAGAGGGAGCTCGGAAACCAGGAGGCCAGTATAAGCGGTTTAAGGATATATGTACTGCATCAATCCCTGAAATCAGTTAATGCAATTCATAAACAACTTGAGAAGAATACAGCGGTGGCCAGATCTGGTTGGTGACTATCCATGCCTGGAGTGTGGATGGATCTGTGGGTCACGGTTGGGTCTCTTCAGTCACAGGGAGCACATAGTCGCAAGTAGCCCTAACAAATTATTATATGAATATGAATAATAATTAATAATAATAATATATTCCTATTTCCTAGTTTGATTCGAAAATTGAATGAATAATTAATTTTTTATTACACCTATTTTAGAGAAAAGTGTATTCGCATCCAACTTCCTGTTTTCGAATGGAAACATTTAGCATGTGTGGGCTTGTTGGAAAGCTCGTTGAATTCTCACTCATAATCTTTGTTTTTTCATTTTTGTAATAATCACGAGAAACACGAGAGTCTCTTGACGAAAAAGATACTAATAAAATATTATATTTCAAAACAACAAAATAGTATTTCATCATCAAGTTGGATGGGGTTGCGGCTAAGGGGTTGGAAAAACACCCAATGTTATTGCTAGAGTATGAGGATAATTGAAAATCAATCGAGCTTTTTCAGCGTATGACCAACCTTCTATATCTTGGGTCTGAGTGACCCACACCTGATTATTATAGTATCTATATTAATAAAAGAGGATGGTTTACTTCAAAATGCTTTATTGTTCAAACGATCGCACCAAATTGGACAATTCTTTTTTTGTTGTGTTTATTATCGTTAGGGCAAGGTTTATATAACAAAATATTCCCAAAAAAAAATTGTACAGAACAGAAAAAAAGGTATTCCTCTTTCTTACGACCAATCGAGCAATCACGATGAGTTAGTTATTATTATCTACCCTAGAAATAATTTAAATGGCAAAACTAGGTTTGCCGGGTCAGCTAGTAGGTCATAAAATGAAATGGAAACTCTAGAACAGGTTGAGCAGTTCAAATATTTGGGAAGCTTCATAAATACTAGGGCTAACCTGTACACGGAAATACACAACCGTATCAATTCGGCATCACGGGCATTCTGGAAGCTAAAGGACAGAGTGTTTCAAAATCACGACCTCAATCTGAAGACCAAGACAGCTGTTTACAAAGCAGTGGTCCTCCCAACGCTTCTTTACGGAAGCGAAAGCTGGACCGCCCTACAGGCGCCATAAACAGCCTGTAAGGCGAATTCACACAGGGAGCCCGGAAACCAGGACCACAGCTAAAATGGAGACTCGAGAAGAATTGATCGCACCGATAGTCCGATTTTTTAGTCTTTTTGTAGATTTTCGGGACCGAGTTTTACAGTGAAGAGCTGAAATAACAATAACCCGCTAGTTATCATATATTTCACTGTGATTATCGATTTCAGCTGTCCATTGAAACTTTTAGTTTTTGGACACTCAAGATACGTCTTCGTCATAATAAAGAGATAACATGATTGTTAGTTCTGTTCAAAAACACTTTTCCCATATAAGCCATTTTGACAATACAGCATTTTTTACTATTTTCCCTCTGCATTAACAGTCAATTGAGTGAATCAACGTTTGGCTTGTCTGTTTTGGAAACAGCAAGGTTCATTTTAAATTGAAATGGAGCAAGCCCTTGCCTTATTTGCTAAACAATCTTTGAAATTTAAATAGCAAAGCAGTTTGGCGGTAGTACCCCACTTGTATATAGACTACATAGAAGTGTAAATCTAAGGGTCTTTGATGAATGATGCAATTGAAGACAATTAGTAAAAGGCAGCTCCTAATGTGGATACTCTAATATCGATCGGTGCAGGCCCGTATTACGAATCATTGATAGTTCAGTGAGAACTGTCTTCCTGCGCTTACAATAGATCTGTTTTATCCATTTGAATAGTCCATAAATAATTCCTACATCATTGTAGGTCCATAAACCAGTTTTTGAAAATAAAAATGATTTAGAAAGAACAAAGAATATCAAGTTCTCATTTGAAAGAATTCGAAAATCTTATAATTGGGACATAACATCCTCATAAAAACTTTTCTTTGTATTTTGATAAGAATGATGTAGAAGAACGAGCGCTGCTCGCAGACCACAGATTTTTTTTGTCCCCCAAATCAAGATAAGAGAAGTAGGTGTGTAGGTGATCATGAAGAATAAGCCATTATTATTATATCATTTGCTATAAATTTTTTTGATGTTCTTATTTAATGCAACAAAAAATTTTGTTGAATTCATCGATTTCTTTAGAATTTTATTGGTTATTATTTATTATGACCCATATTATACTTGTATATACACCTTCGAATGCTGGAATACTCCAAGATCGAAAACTGAAACCTGAAATTGGTTTCGCATGAATACACGAATAGTACTTTGTAATTTGGTTAAAAAAAAAAGCAATTCGAGATAGAGCTGTTCCATGATGAAATATCTTGCTTCCACCCATTTCACAGTTTACTTGTAGTTGTTGGGGAGCCGAGGATGCTGAATCGGGATTTACTTGAGCGTCGTGGAGACCTAGTGGATTTTGAAAATTAGATCGTAGACAGAAAATAAGGTTCTATGATGAATGCACTTTCAACGGTGGGGAAAGCGTCCGCAGGTTTTCAAAGATGTAAAAAAGAATGGTTAATTTTTTAGATATCTTCCTTCCTGTACCCTCTTATCCTTTCTGTATTCATTATGAAAGTTGTAGATAATAAAATTCTTTACAACTTTCGTCTGAAGCAATTTTACATACTCTTAACTGTTTTCAAATTAGAGGTCGATAAGGTCGAGGAGCCACACATGTTGAAGGCCCAGGCCAATGTAGAATCCCAATTTACATTCATCGCCATAAACAGGGTGTTTCTTAATTGAATGTCAATATTTATGGGGGCGATTTTTGGGCCCATTTTAAGAAGAAAACTTTATATGAGCAGTGGCACGCCACTGACTGTATTCAACATGAGCAAATTTGGGGAAACGCCCTGTATATCTCAAAAACGTTTAAACTTAAAAAAAAAATTGCCTAGGACAAAATTTGTAGAAAATTATATGCTATACAACTTTTATGATGAATGCGAATAACAATTTGAAGCCCAGGGAAGGAGATAATTCAAAAAAAACTTATTTTTGTGAACTTTATGGCCAATTTCTATTGTTTCGGCTTTCTGAAACTATTAGATAATATTTTTTCATTATTCTTGAATCATTAGCTTCAAAATAAGAAAAAAACCACCGCGCCCAAGAATGTACACTTGCACGTTTGGCGTCCTACCACACATTATCCTGATGCTTAAATTGTCAGATTAAGAGAAAATATACGTTTTAACATTTAATTAACCACATTATATCTTAATCTGACACGCTCGAGTATGTACAGTGCATCCCATTTTGGGTGAGACAACCAGGTTTCTCGCTTGTTATTCAAGATAGAGCCTTGCGGTTTTCACGTTCCTGCCCTACTTTTTTGTGAAACCCAAGTTGGCCTAATCAGATTTTGCATAACTGTTTCCGTTTATGAGATTTTGGAAATTGATACTTTTCGGACCCTTCCTTTATCTGCGAAGTTATTAGAAACTAGCTGACCCGGCAAACCTAGTTTTGCCATTCAAATTATTTCTAGGGTAGATAATAATAACGAACTCATCATTTTAAATTTTCGATTTACTCGATATAACTTAACTTTTTGTCCAAATGTCGAAAACCTATAAGTACTCTATGATTGCTCGATTGGTCGTAAGAAAAAGGAATGCCTTTTTTTCTGTTCTGTACAATTTTTTTTGGGAATATTTTGTTATATAAACCTTGCCCTAACAATAATAAACACAACAAAAAAAGAATTGTCCAATTTGGTGCGATCGTTTGAACAATAAAGCATTTTGAAGTAAACCATAGATCCTCTTTTATTAATATAGATAATGCTGAGCTAAAAACTGCGTCCGATACAGAATTCTGCGTAGAATCCAGGGGCGTACTCAATATTTTTTTTCGGGGTATGATTTTGACAATGGAACACCCTGTATTTTATTACTTCGTTGAATTCGTTATTTTTTTCCCTTCAAAATGATTTATAATATTCTGGTATTATATTCAGAAGTACTAAAAAACTTTAAAACATCACATAATGTTGATTTTTTGTTAGTGAGCCATGAATTTCCCAAGTTTCAAGAAGAGAATTATTACTCTTGATTATTGAAAGTAATAGGTCATGGATGATGAAATAGTTATTTGTGCAACCAGTTGGGAAAACCATTATTTTCCGTAATGAGCGTATTTCTGCTCATATGTTCTTCTCATCTCGCTTCGCTCGTTGCGCAAAAGATCGTGAAATTCGAAAAATAGTTTTTCCCAACGTGTTTCACACAATATTTTTTCTAATTTTGAATAGGATGTTACTATGAATTCAAAATAAAAGTACCAAAAACGTATTCAAAAGCTTCTCTCGGAGATTCCTTTAAAATCGTCTAGTGACGGAAATTTTTGAATTTTTCACTCCGTAACTATGAAAGCAAGTATCGTTTCATCATCAGTTGCGAAATATTTTACCTGTGACCTGTTGAGAAAGGTAAAACGTCAATGAGTTTCAAAAAGTGTCACTTTATATGTCAAAATTAGAAAAACATCCTTGTTGTTATTATGGCTACTATGCATTCGGACATTGTTTTATCAAGTAGGCATTGGAGAGAAAAAAACAAATCTGATCTAGCTGTCATCGCTATGAATTATTATTATTGTCTTTCAGACACAACAGTCCCGGAGAACTTCGTGCATCAACAGAGCTCTCAGCCGTATTGAAAAGGTTTGTCAATTATGTATTAGGGAAAATGGACAGCAATTTGAACCGTTTAATAAGAAAGATATTATGCAATGTTGAAGATTTGTATCAATGGTAAATATTTTATAGGGTATTTCTTCTGTATCTAATTTTTATTGTGATTTTATCTAGGTAGGTACCTACGTTTTGTTTTTCGCGTTAGTGATGAGTATATTATCTTTGTTCACTTACTATCCTAATCCTATAAGTAAAAATCACAAATGAAAATTATCTAAATGATTCATCTTTTATATGGAAAATCCGTGGCCCACTAACAAAAATCATCATGTGATGTTTTAGTGTTTTTCAGCATTTCTGGACATCCTAACTATATAATTTTATACATCCTTTTGAAGGGAAAAAAATGAAAAATTCAACGAAGTAATAAAATACAGATTGTTCCATTGAAAAAAATATAGGTTTGTGTCGTATCTTCAAAATCATAACTCGAAAAAAATTTGGAGTACGCCCCTGGATTCTACGCAGAATTCTGTATCAGAAGTATTTTTCAGCTCAGCATTATTTCTAATAATTTCGGAGATGAAGGAAGGGTCCGAAAAGTATCAATTTCCAAAATCGCCCTGTATCTCATAAACGAAAACAGTATGCGAAATAACAAGCGAGAAACCTGGCTGTCTCACCCAAAATGGGATGCACTTTACAATGATCGTTTTTTTCACTATTTTGACAATTCTCCCTAGAGGTACTGTACAGGGTCAAAGGTATCTCATTTTATATTATTCTGATGCGCTCGAGTAAATCTCGAATTTCTCTTTTGGGTTCCCCAACTATTGATGAAGTTCATGAGTTTTATTGAGTAAATTTTCGCCCCTGTGGTTAATCCGGCCCTGCATCAACCCAATCAACTCGTGAAAGTATCTTCATCACTTCCTATTACTCATTTCTTAGATAAACAACATTTTCGCACGAAAGGTGGTAGGTATTGCGTTATCTTTTTCATAACTCTACTCATTGTCTATGTTATGACATATGTTATTCGAACGAACCCTGTTCTGTCAATTGATTTGGCTCGACATTGCGACCATCTAATTCATCACCCTCCCAATCGTCTTTTAACTGAATTGCACCGACTTTGCTTAGTTGTATTTGTAAGAAACGCCAGACGGGTGATTATTTGTATTCTCGTTTATTAAGGGTCAGATATCAGGAATTTTTCGTGATCTTTTTAGTTATTTCCGTTTCCTGTTAGTTTGGCACGGCCCAATTATTCGACTTTCTTTTGGTATCTTTCGTGACCAGCCAAATGCGAATTGGACAAATGGAGCATTCTCCGAAACCCCTAAATCCCCTCTTCCTCTTATGCGATCACCCTATGCATTATATTATTATATAGCATAAATATATTTTCAGTGTTCCTTGTGCTCCTTGTTTCGTAACCTAAATATAGCATTCAGAGCACAAGTATAGAATAGATTTATAGTAGCTATGCTGTTATGTCCGCCTCAAACAAGGAACATAGCTTTTTTTTTTGAAGAGAGCACAAATAGTTCAACTATAGATCATGCAAATATTTGTTCCATATAAAATCTATATGTAATACCTGTATGTGATATGAAAAAAGGTTTGTTCTTGAAAACGCTTCAACAAATACATTAAAAATTATGGAAATTAATTTGACCTATTCCAAAATATCTCACACCAATTCGGTTAGGTATGTTCAAAAATTATGTTTTCATAACTTTCGGATTACAAAATTTATTTCAAAAATTAGCGCACAAAGTAATGGCACTAGAAAGAATGTATTAGGTAAATCATGCCAACTGCTGGGACTATAACTACAGTTCTCCAAGAAAAATTACACTTTCATGCATTCTTGTGAGAATAAGAAAAATACTATTTATATGCATATTTTTCTGAAGAATATTTGAAAAATATGCATTTGAAAAATGTAGTCTACCCCAAGATTCAACATCACTTGATTCTTTATGAGGTGAGGATATACATAAAAAATTAAATTTATGCATCAAAAATTGATAAAAAAAACATGCATGACCAACATATCATCAGCAACAAAAAGTCTATCCAGTTTCTACCTACTCACTCCGTATTTCTTAATTTCAGATTATATTAGGTTTTTTATGGGGATACATAAAAAATCAGGTTTATGCGTCAAAAATATAAAAAATTATATCCGCAACTACTTAAATTTCATAAGTATTAACTGTTTTACTCACTCGGGCTCTGATGCACATCAACAGGAGGCAGTGAAGAAACTATAATCAAGAATTGTTCGCCATCGAAATAATAAATATTTTGTCACAAAATTTGAACAAACCTATACTTCATCAATGAATCACATCTGCACAAATCACTCTGTAAACAAAAAGAAGATTAATAATTATGATTCAGATAAATATTTATTTATCATTTGAGTGGCAATAGAAACAGCCATGAAAGCCTTCCACCTCTCCAAGAATTTGAAATTCTTATGAAGACGAAGGAGACTGTAATCAACTTTGCAGAAACTATTTACCAGCTACCAAAATCGAAAAAGTTCGAAATATTTGCTGTGAAAATTATTCCTTCCCCAAAAAAATATCATTTTGTATATTATTCTTTCATCTAATTTTATTCTAATAGCTAATTAAACGAAGAGCGTCGTGAAGTAGGAAAAAATTTGAGTACCTACTATTTCAAAATACCTGCAAAATAATTGTTATCGCTCCGGGTCACATTTCTTACTTCCAACTTCGTTCTTGGTGTTAATTGACACTTTGGAATTTCCAAAGTTTTAACTTAAGCATTGTGGTTGCATTCTCATGTCCTATTTTAGTGACACAATTTTATCTTTGACGCCACCTCAATTTCATACTTACCCACAATATTCCTAATTCGGCAAACATTTCAATGCTAATCTGGATTTCTTGTGGAGGATTGATCATTTATTCGCTTACAGAACGATATAAGAATTTAATACTCGTTCTTAATAAGAGCGAAATAAGGACCGTACAGGGAGTACCAAATTCGATAACCATTTGAGAGATCTAACTAGATGAGTTAGAACAAAACAGATGGCATTTTTCGTAGCTCATTTTCAGAGAAATAAATAATGGTGAAAACCCCATATAGCCTCCTACAATTCGTTTTTGAGTTATTGGCAAACATTGAGATTTTGACAATGGGCAAGTTTCCTTAAACTCCAAAATCGTTAAATGTGATCACCAAACTTGATATAAACTTTTTGATCCCCAGGGATCATCTTGTACACAAATTGGGAGATCATCTTGCCTCAATTTCAACTTTTTCATTCAGCATTAGCTAAAATAACCTATACGAACATCATTGTCTTCAAATCGAGAAAAAATCAAAAATAAGCATATAAGGAAGCAACAAATGTAAAAATCATTGTTATCAACCATTCACAACGAAAGTAGCATAATCTTAAAGTTAATCTAATCTTAGATTAAGCGTTCAAAATTCATATTTTTCTCTGTGAATATCGACTGTTCGCTTGCACTGTACTAAAAAATTGACTGAGGTAGAAGTGTGGTAGAGGCTACGTTATGGCATAGAATTCAACCTGATGGCATTTTTCATGAGTCTGTAATCGAAAGGGATCATCTTACCCAAAGGGATCAATTCATACACCTTTCCTCTATATAATATTTGAAGCGTTTTGTTATAAAACTTCTCTTTTTCAGCAAACTTCACATCAAAGATTATAGAGTAGAAAAATGGGAAACGCCCTCATATCTCTAGTACTAAAAAACGACTACATTTTGGCCAGTGAAAATACCTTCGACAATGAGATGGCGCTGAAAACGTTCTATCAATACAGAAAAACTGTTTGATAAGAGTTTTCTGTTTTATAATTGAAGGGCGGGTAATTCGAATTTTATTCTTTGTATTGGATTTGAATATCGACTTATTTGTTGAGACCAGAAAATAAACATCCTGAGCGACAAAACAAAAGTATGGTTTTATTTTGTGATTAGGATGTTAGTTTTCATCTGAACATTGTTTGGAATCAATTGATATCAATGAAATACTCTGTCGGATGTGCTATATTTTTATTTGCAATTTATAAACATTTACAAAAATTTGAAATTATGGACAACGAATAGAGCTTTGACTAGCACAACTTATGTGATCTGCTATACCTACGTCGAAGGTGTTATTTCTGCGCAATACGTTTTTTAGATTTTATAAACTGGAATTTGTACAATTTGTATCAAAAATCAATAGGAACCAATTCCATTTTTCAATATAACATCATAGCTAACACATTTCAGTTACTCACATACCTCCTTCCGAACCACAATTAAAAAAAAATTTACAGAGGTATACAAGACCTGTTTGTTAGACCGTCAGTATAGTTTCTTTATAATTTCTTTATTATACAATATATAAATTGATTAATGAATGAACAAACACTCACAGCAGGTTTCATAAAACTGTTAAAACAATTTGACAATACCTCGATGCCCAAAACGAAATCAATAAAAACTTTGCATTTCTGAATATATTGAAGGAGTAGCAATTGAGAATCTTTGAGTGGAAGTATAAAAATCATAATTTCCCTTAAATAGGCCCTTCATGCAAGGGATGCTTCCTGCATACAACAGTTTACGTGGATGAACAGTTCTCAATTGACTTGCAGTAAAATGTTCATTGCACATGGTGTAGTGTTTGCAGGCCTTCATGCCCTGAAAATTTCATCCACTTCGTAGCACTGAAAATAAAAACCAATGAATGACCGAGTCACATGTTACCAGTTTTAATACTTACATTCCCATTTTTCTTTTTATTTGATCCACAGTTCTTCACCATACAATAATTTTCGAACGATATTTCGAGGTTTTCACCAAGAAACTAGACAAAAATTTCAATGATCACCAACTAGAACGAGTTTGATAAACAAAAGGCGGTACGAGAATCAAAACATTCAAAACCTCTTCGATCAAAATGGCCATCTGATATCTCACATAATTTACTGTTTCAGTACCTATCTAAATAATATCAAAATTTCAACCTTCTTGACTCTTTTGTGATCATTACTCACTTTTCCAGTTTCCTGTCCGATAACGCAGTGTTTCGAATCTTTGAGAGCTTCTGTCTTCTTTTAGAAACCGAAATAATGTTTGCAAATTTCATGTTTTTCCTTGAATATCCAAATGATATATGTGCCTAAATAAGGGGTTCTTCAACAAGAACTTTGTTTTTCACTATGGTCACACCGGAACTACATGAAAATTTTGACATTCGGTTTTTTGCAATATATACAGGATGTTTCCTAATTGAATATCAATATTTAAGGGGTTGATTTTTGGACCCATTTAAAAAAAAAAACTTCATATGAACATATGTCCTAAACGTCTTACCTTTTGAGATACAGGGTGGTATTTTTTAGACAGTCAATGGCACGCCACTGAGTGTATTCAACTATGAGCAAATTTGATCTCTTGAATTTTTTTACTCGGACGCACGGATAATAAAATTTACGTATGTCTCTGCAGGGTGATATTGTCATATGTATGTAGGATATTGTTATGATCATGCAGGGAAACGGTATTTATTTTTTTAAGCGGAAATCGTGAATCGGTTTGAAAAAAGTCAGGTGATCAACTTTGGTAAGACATGATTGGGAATTTCAAAAATAATTTAAATAATTTTTATATCAGGAAAAACTGTGGCGTACCATCAATGTCTGCCAAAATGGGTAGGTCAAATTACGTACGAACGCCACTGGTGGAAATTAAAAAAAGAGTGATATATTAAAAAATGCCTCTTGTTTCATAGTAAACATGTATGACAAATTTCATTAAAATATTTGGTATTGTGGATATTGATAATAAATGATTTATTTTTGAAAACATTACCACCCTGTATCTCAAAAGGTAAGACGTTTAGGACATATAATATGTTCATATAAAGTTTTTTTCTTGAAATGGGCCGAAGAATCACCCCCATAACTATTGACACTCAATTAGAAAACATCCTGTATAGTAGAAGCTTGGGCAATTTCTACGATGAACTCTATTCCACTCGAAAATCTTCACAAAATAATAAAAATTCACTATGAAAATGGTGGATCTGTAAAAGTTACATTTCGTAAAATTCGGTATATTTTCGGTGAACATAATCTTATTAATTTTTATTTTATTTACTTGTCTAAGTCTGACCTCAAGTGACTTCTCATTTAAAGTGCTCTGGATTATCTCTTATATTAGTTGAATAATTTCTCTCTGAGTCCATATATGCTATTAATATTTGTTTTTATTACTGTATCTGCTTCATGCAGGTGACTTGTTCATTTTATAATTGTGAACAATATACAGTAAATGTTTTTATACCATCTCCAACTCAATTATCTTGTCATACAGTCCACTACTCTTTTTTGGGAAAATCAAACCACCTTCGATTTTGAACATTCTCCTGAAATAAATTAACAACATAGATCGCATGCCTCGTCGAATTCTCTGATTTCCTTGATTTTAAAAGTGTGTATCATAAAAAACCTCATATCTCAAATATACTTCGCCAAAAATGTATCGCATCACTGTATTTCAGAAGCTTAGGAAGAATTACATTTTTTTGCCTAATTTTTTTACGGTCTGAAAGAAACGATGAAACATTGTGTTTATTCTTTTTTCTCTTGCGTACTGATAAACACATTGTTTACTAAAAATATGAAAAAAGTTTATAAGTTACATACAATGATATAGCGCTTTGTATTCATGATGAGATAATTTTTTGGCGAAGTGTATTTCGGAAAAGAAAATATTTTTTATTTTTACATACCTATTGTATTCTAGCTGTATTTAGCTACTTACGACATCAGAAATGCTCCCTCACAAACAATTTACGTCTCTTTAAAAATACGGCAATGTTAGAACATGAAGTTTTTTGATCACTATACCTAAGAACATATTATAATAATGTCTATGAATTTGACATGAAAAACAAAAAATGAAATTAAATATCATCGGTTTCAGGGAGATATAGACTTCAGATATCGATTGAAATTTATTTTGGGAGGATTTTGCATCTCTTCATAAACTTTTTAGGGTTTTCACTCCCAATCTCTGAAACAAAATCAATTAAAAATGAAATCAACGATTTGCTCCTGCGTAAATTCTTGCACTAATTTGTCAGGAGCAAATTAACTAAAAAAAATTGTTGCCTGACAATGAACTCAAAATAAATAACGTTGAAATTATAATTCTTCGTAACGTTTCGGAGTCTATATCAGACTCCTTCATCAGACGGAAAAATCTACTTTTGAAAATCTTCTGAATTGTCGCTTTTTGTCTGATATTAATTGTCAACACACAGAAACAGAGACTGCACAGAAACGTTGATTCATTTAATTTTGAAATTACCGGATGACAGTTCCTTCTTTAGTAAATTGATCCAAATATGATCTATTCCTATCGAACAATTTGCCAAATTATTATCTTGATCTAATAGAATACACGTAGACTCTTTAATTTTTCGTTTAAAATGGTCTGGTTCTGTCATCAAAATTTTAGTGTTGTCCCAATCCATCATGTGGTCTCCCGTATTAGAACAAATGTGATCTGCGATTTGTGATCGATTAATTTCTCTATTTTTAATATTATTTTTATGTTCGCGTTTTCTTATTTCTAGAGGTCTGGACGTTTCACCTGTATAAGTTTTACCACAAATACAGGGTATGTTGAACGAAAAACAAAAATCAAAAAATTGTATTTACAACATACCCTGTATTTGTGGTAAAACTTATACAGGTGAAACGTCCAGACCTCTAGAAATAAGAAAACGCGAACATAAAAATAATATTAAAAATAGAGAAATTAATCGATCACAAATCGCAGATCACATCTGTTCTAATACGGGAGACCACATGATGGATTGGGACAACACTAAAATTTTGATGACAGAACCAGACCATTTTAAACGAAAAATTAAAGAGTCTACGTGTATTCTATTAGATCAAGATAATAATTTGGCAAATTGTTCGATAGGAATAGATCATATTTGGATCAATTTACTGAAGAAGGAACTGTCATCCGGTAATTTCAAAATTAAATGAATCAACGTTTCTGTGCAGTCTCTGTTTCTGTGTGTTGACAATTAATATCAGACAAAAAGCGACAATTCAGAAGATTTTCAAAAGTAGATTTTTCCGTCTGATGAAGGAGTCTGATATAGACTCCGAAACGTTACGAAGAATTATAATTTCAACGTTATTTATTTTGAGTTCATTGTCAGGCAACAATTTTTTCTAGTTAATTTGCTCCTGACAAATTAGTGCAAGAATTTACACAGGAACAAATCGTTGATTTCATTTTTAATTGATTTTGTTTCAGAGATTGGGAGTGAAAACCCTAAAAAGTTTATGAAGAGATATAGACTTCTATATCTATTTACTAAGTTTCAAAGGGTCTGTTATGGTTTCTATGAATAATTATCAATTCGATTCTGAAGATTTAGGAAAACTGATAATTCGTGTATCTATAGATGTTAGAGGTACCAATGCTGATTATGAAAAAAAAATCAATAAAAAAAAAAAATTGCATTATTTCTTCCGGAGTCGTCCTCGTAAGAAAATTGCGTTTTGTTGTTGGCTCTATTAGCAAGAAAATAATTATGTTTCTTTTTTTTATGTTTGTAATAAACAGCTTTTCTTTCCTCAATATGTTTTTTTCGAATTAAATTCTATTTCCCAGCATAGCTGGTACCATATATGCTTGGCTGTGTGTATTCAAGCAGATAGCGGAGGAATGCATGTAAATTGTTTCTTCTGGTATCAATAAAAGGAATTCATCAAATTTTATCATTTATACGACTTTCGCCTTTTCTTTAATTTCTGTTTTTTTTTACAAATTATCATTTTATTTTTGCATATCCTATTCTGAGTGCCTTCGATAATAATTATTGAGTTCAGTTTTCAACATACTACTCATCCAGAATATTGAAGCAAAATGAACGATATTCTCAATTCTGCTAAATACGGTGAATTATTTATCGATTAATTGATCCCAATTGTGATTTCACATATTGCATTACACCCATGGCGAAATCCCAAGAAATGCATTTATGAATGGAAACAGAGCAACACAAAGCTAGTTATTTTATTTTAATTTACATTTAAGTTAGATATCTACATATTTTACTCCTTCATAACCGCCTATATCCCTCGAATTCCATATGAGTTGTCTGTTCTCCGGAATTCGAATAGCTACACCAATCACCCCGATGCGCAGAGGAAATATCTGCTTCTCTAGATGTCCAAGCAGATTCAAAACAGCCTCCAGGCTGACCCATATCAGAACCTTCACCCTCTCGTTGCACTCCGGGTTCTTGCGATGTGGAGGGCATTTCCACGTCACCGAAACCCTCTGCAGGGGCGTCGTGTTTTCTGAGGCCTGAGACAGGGATGCGCCCGAACCGAAAGTTAAGTTGACATCCTTCTGTCTTCAGAAATTCTTCTGATTGGTGATCAATTTCGATCATAAGGCGTGTCCCTGTTCTCTCCTTTCTGAATCTGAGAATTCTCCATATTCCTGTGTTCAGTTTGGAATTCTGAATCTCAACCAATTGGAGGATTTTATCATTGTCCATGTCTTGGCTTCTTGGGAAGAGAACCGTTATTTTAGTAGGCTTTGGGATGTCATCTCCACTCAGCGCCACCAGTTCGGGTCCTGTCCAAGAACTCAAGTTCGCCACCGACTGCATCAGCCAGCCCGCCGATCCTGGAGAGCCACAGTCCACCAGCATCATTCCACGGCATAAATAATAGCCCTTGAAATGGACTCCCTTTTCCTTGCTCTGGCATATCTCCTCCACCAGAATGTCTTCAAGGGATTGGAGTTGCTCGGCTCCCAGGATAGCCTTAGGGTAGTCCTTGGGTAGTATTCCCATCCTGATCGCCTTTTCTACTTGTCCGGTTTTTGACACAGTTGTTTTAAGTTTTTTGGGTTGGAGCCTCTGAGATGATGGGACGTGCTCCGGGCCTCTCTTCACTTGTGTGTTTGCCTTCGGTGTTTGTAGCTGAAGAGTCTGTTCTCTAGCCCCCTTCGGTGCTGGTGCCCGGAACTTCTTCGCCCCTGCTCCGTTTCTCAGAGGGTCGTTTCCACCGCCCAGTCGTTGCAGTGTGGGCGGATCGAACGATAGACGATTCTTAATTGGTATTCTGCCTCTTCCCTCCGGAGGGTTTCCGGATGGAGAGATGGAGGCTTTTCTGAAAGTTTCTGTTTTCTCGATCGAATCCATAAGTGTTCCCACGAAAAGCTAGGGTCTGAATGGTCCGCCTCTGCAGAGCCCCGCTTGCAGAGGTAAGGGGTTTAATACAATGGGGTTCCCCCCGGTACCCCAAGGTCGAAACCAGTAGAGACTAATCTTCTATCTAGCCACACATCCCTCGGCCTGGTTTCCCGCCTTGGATTTAGAATTTTTGATGAGGTTATTTCCTCTCGGTCTGGGCAGTCAAGCCAAGACCCCCCCCGCTCCACAGGCCCGTGAGACATGACCACAGACAGCCTGGGAACGTTGGTGTAACAGGATGGTCCCGCGGTTGCCTCGAAGTCCCACCTGGCATCGTTATACCTAGTGCAATCCCTTAGCCACGACACTACAGCTGGGAAAGGTGAAGTCGGTCCGCGGCCCGTATTTGGGGGCTACCAGTTGAGTTTTTACGCACAACGAGCCCCCAAGTATTCCCCTGCAGGCCTCCTTCTCATAAAATCATTGTTAGAGGCCCCCTCCTATCCGCCAGCTGGAGACGCGTCGGGTTGGTACTTCACTCCGGCCCGGTCAAAGGTATAAAAACACTCATTTTCTCACAAATAGGAAATGAGTTGAACAGGATATTTATTTCATAAAATTGTTACATGAAATATTTTCATTTCATTCAAAATTTTCATACAAAAATCAAATATAAGCGAAGATAGCTCTCAGGGTCTAAGGATGAGGACCTCGTAGTGGTTGTAATGGTGCTCCTTTCCACCATAGGGGATGTAGCAGCAACCATGGCTCGGATGGACCTGGCAAAATAAATAGAGGTTCATCATACTATATCAAACACGATTCGTACTGAAGTGAAGGTCATTCGCGGTTGATAGATTCATTTATGAAATATATGATATTAGAAATATTGCACCCAGAATAATTAATTTTTTAACACTTCTGGCAACTGAATGAACCCGTGCCGGCTTGTCTGGAACGGCAAGGAATCGAACAATGTGTACGATGATGTATTGATATCTAGTTAGCCTAGACCAGTTCCATTCATAACAAAATATTGCGTTACCATAGCAACGAACAATAACTCATGAGAAGTGTCAGTGTGAAGTTTGAGGTCGAAAAAGTAAACCAGAGTTACGCAATAAATTAAAAGAAAGAAGATATCCACCGAAATTGAGAAAATCGAAAAATTTGAGTATAGAGCCATCATCAAGTACCTATATTTAAAAGGGTTGAGAGGTAAGGAGATTTACCAAGATATGTTTAATACCCTTGGTGATCAATGTCCTTCTTATGCGACCGTGAAAAATTGGACTGCAAGCTTCAGAAGAGGTAAATTTTCCATTGAAGATGACCGATCGGGAAGGCCAGTTTCTGTGTCAGTCCCCGAAAATATCGATGCAGTTCATGACATGATTTTATCAGACCTTCGAATTGGGCTAAAACAGATATCTGAAGCACTGAATATTTCCTACGAACGCGTTCATCATAAAGTTCACGTCAAGTTGAACATGAGAAAAATTGCTGGAAAATGGATCCCCAAATGTTTGAATATTGACCAAAAGCGGGCAAGGGTAGAAGCATCGCGTTCGATTTGTGCTCGATTTGTAAACGATGTAGACTTCTCAAACCGAATTGTTACTATGGACGAGACTTGGGTACATTTCTACGAACCAGAAACAAACTAATAATTGATGGAATGGCGACACTCTGGTTCTCCAAGACCTAAGAAGTTTTGTGTCCAAAAATCTGCTGGAAAAGTTCTTGCTTCAGTTTTTTGGAATTGCAATGGAGTAATCATGATTGATTTTTTGAATAAGGGTAGAACAATAACCGGAGATTACTATTCGACATTACTGACCACTCACGGGAAAAAATTAAAGAGAACAGACGCGGAAAGCTATCCAAAGGTGTTTTTTTTTGCAGGACAAGGCCCCTGCACACAAATCTCATGTTACCATGCAAAAAATTCGTGATTTAGGGTTTGAATTACTAGAACACCCTCCTTATTCACCAGATTTGGCTCCATCCGACTATCATCTCTTTCCTCAACTGAATAAAAGTTTAAAAGGTCGTAAATTTTCTTCCAACGAGCAGGTTATAAAAACTGTGGAGGTCAGGTTTACAGAGCAAGAGGAAACATTTTTTTTGAAAGGTCTAGAGATGTTGCAGGTTCGCTGTAATGTAAATGTATCCAATTTGGAGGAGAATATGTTGAGTAATAAAATATTTTGACATTGAAATTTTGTTTGGTTCTATAGTAGGCAAAGAATTTTTCAATATATCCTCGTACTTCAATTTACTCTGGCAGACTATTTAATTACTGACTCAATATTTTTGTGTATGAGTCAGGAAATATTTTAACGATAACCAAAACTCTCTCTTATGTTTTATGACTAATTTCCCGAAGGGTCAAGCTTTGGGGATTGGGGGAAGCCGCCACCTACCTGCCTCTACCTGGCGACATCTATGCACATACCTCTGTTACGCTCCATTCAAATTCATGTGAAATCTCAACAGACAAATTGTACAATCGATATTTTTCACTGTAATCTAACCAGTCTTGAATTCAGGATAAAATTTATTCAATTGCCAGATTCAACTAGGATGAATTAGGGAGATCGGCCACCGAATGCGAAGTTGAGCGAAGCTGAGAGTTTTCAATGCTAATATAATCGACAAGCTACGAATCGAGTGACGTAGCTCGTGATTTAGCATTGAAAAAGCACAGCTTCGCTCAACTTCGCATTCGGTGGCCGATCTCCCTAAATCAAAGCTTGGGTCAAAAATGAATTGAATGCAAAGGGTGTTGAGAGTTGGGAGCTGATCTGCTCAATTTTAGTGATTCTTACCTTTCCAACAGTCAATGAGCCGTGATGATGTGCCCTTCCAATGTAAAGTGGTTCCCCATCGCACGTTCTTCCGCCTTCAACAGCGCCGTCAGGAATTTCACCGTCTCTAGCAGAAACCCAATCGAATCTCTGTTCACACAATACCTAGAAAATTATACGTGATCAGTTTTGCAGTAAATATAATTCATTTTCAATTTCTAACGGTTGTAAATATTTTGCGGAATGGAAAACCACAAAGAGAATTCTACTAATATCATTTTGTATGAATAATAGTTCTTTTCTTACAACGAGTGCTACTTTCCACAAGAAAGATTGACTTTCTTTCAGAATCTGAATAGTTGGCGATAATTTCCAAAAAAAATTGTATATAAGATAATAATCAGATAAATTTCAACAGCGTATCGCAAGAAGCCATTAATGCAAATGAAAAATAAAATAATAGCTATTTATGAAACAAGTACATAAATTAGGTCTTTATGGACGAGTCCAAAAGTTTATGGCAGAGCGAGCAAAGCGAGCGAGGCCAATAACTAGGGCAAGTCCATAAAGCCTAATTATGTACGAGTTGCATACAAAGCTTTATGTTGGACTGCAATGTAGAAATTTTATTTTCTGAAATGGCTTATTACTGAAAAACATTATGTGTGCTTTTGATTTTCTTACCTAAGTAACCAGCGACCTTAACAACCTCAGTAAACACAGTTGTTTACTTCCAATTTTGTGACAAACGTCATAATAATCCAAAAATGGATAGTGCTGATGAAGAAAACGTAGAAAATTTAGCCGAAGCGCCAAAGAATCTCTCTTACCCACTAAATCTAAAAGTGCTTATGAAAATATGTATGCGGCCTATAACGAGTGGTGTAAAACGAAGAAAATTGTAAAATCGACAGAAGACAGTATTCTGGCTTATTTCAATAGTGAACTGAAAGCTCACAAAAGTTCTTCGCTATGGACTACATAGATGAATCGGAAAGTACTAAAATAAGTGTTGCTACCATAACATTAAACCAGGAAGAAGTTGCATCACGAGTATTGCAGATCGAAAACTGTGCTTCCACTTCGAGCTTGATTTCCTCAGGCATGCATTTTTATAATAACAAAGAATGTGTTTTTAATATTCACTACCACACTAATGCTTAGAATAGTAATTCATAATTTTGTTTTTAGGTCGAAGTTCAATTCTTCTTCCTTGAATAAAGTGTTGTTTGCATCTAGTATATTTATTTGAAAGAATGATAGTGACAGTTGAGTCCAATAAAGTGGTGTCCAATAAAGTAGTCAATTATGAATTCGTTTAGTGTCCATAATTGACTGCTTTATTGGACACCACTTACTATTTTAAAAAATGTTCAAATATTCATTAGATAGCTCCCAACTTAGTTTCAAGAGTTCTTTGAACTTTTGGTATTTTTATAGAACGTAATGGTCATAATGAGAAAACTGGGAAGACTTGAGTAATATCTTGTGTTCGAAAAAGATTAATCAATAAATGAAAAACTATATTCCGAAATTCATTTCATTCGATAAAATCTTTTGTGAAATAGAACTTATGGTTGTTCAACAGCCAACAGCCTGTATCCTGTATCTTTTAAACCGAGCCGATTCGAAAAAAATCGTAAAGAAAAAATTGAATATTCCAATGAATATTATTTATTTTTAGTGTCTGTAAGAAAGAATCCTTTGCTTTAATCACTAACATTGTATTTATTTGGGAAATGAAATGTTAGTTCTGTTCAACAAGTGACGAGCCAGAAAAACCCCAAAGAAATCATGCTATATTTTCACGTTTTTTATTAACATCTTATATTATAATGTATGAATTTTATCTTTTCATCTTAAGTGTCATGTGAGTTGTCATATTGTTCATTTTTGTATTAAAATATTAATGCTAATTTCTTATTTTTAATTCAACTTAATAAACCTAATAGTCAACTCACGAAATCAATTCTTTTAGTGAAGCTAAGGTTGTGCAGGAATTGTGGAATACAATAATAAATATAGGTATCATTATTGGCCTGAAGCTAGGTTTTTTGATATTTTTATGATAACAATAAAGACTGTTGCAGCTTTGTTCAATTTCAATGTAGTTTTCGGAGTATTTCTATTTCATAGTATAACAATAGTCACAATTCAAAAATGTTCATAATATAATGACATTTTCAATTTATTTTTTGGATGGATTTTTGCTATGAAACAGATTGAGACTTCTCCATAATCCCAACCATTCACTTGAGACTCTGTATCAAATCAAAAATACAACCATAAAATGTTGAAGTAGAAGCTAACCACTACCATAAAATATCAAAGTTCCATAGTTTACTTTTCGACGAATTTTTATGAAAGCTTATGAAAGCTTTTCTAATCATGATAGCAAATTTCATATATGATCTTTGTTTATGAGTAAACTGAAAGAATTCTTACCTGATATTCACATTTAGAATGTTCCTCACCCCCGTAGGCAATGTAAGCAACATCTTTATTGGGAATTACTTTGGCTGGAAGCCAATCGCCATCGTGGAAAGCGCGTCCAACATAAATTGCATCACCATCACTGTCAGTGCCACCACGAAGGGCTGTGCTTGGTACTCCGTTACGAGCGCGAGTATCTACCCAGTAATAGGCTTAAAATAAAAGAAAATATTGAAACATCAATTTGTGAGGACATAGATTAAAAATGCTCTTGAGTGGTAGATATGTATTGGATTGATGTGGCCGATACTTGATGAAAATCGATAATATGGAACACTACTTCTTCATAGCAGAGCCCTGTGTACCAGTTTTTTTATTTTGTTTTATTCTATTTCTGCGTAATAATTATTGTATGTTAAAATTCTCATGGATATTATGAGAGCTAAAAATAAGCTTCATTATCACTCACCCAAATATTTGGTCTATGCAAATCATTTTCATTACAAATGGAAATACTTATCGCATGTGACGAATAACTCCCTTCGTATCACATTTCAACGAATTGGAACAATGTATGTAGGAAATTTAATGACAGAAATTGATTCACTTTCAACTCTCTGAGAGAGTCATTGCTCCATATCTCACAACAATTTTCATAACAACTTTTCCATTGTTAAGTATTAATCATTTATTGTTTAAATACATTTGAGCAGTGGTGCATGTTCATTAACTCATATACTGGGTGTCCCGGAAACCGACGTCAATCTGACACATGGTGATAGCTCAATTCATTTCTGACCAGAATATCAAAATTTGGTTCTAGTAAAAGTGTCTTGGTTTACGAGATATTGACAGTTTTGTGGAATTCGTCGAAATCATCACCTCATTGATTGTTTTCAATACCACAGCTACAAATATTATTGTTTCGTTTTTTTTCTAATCTAATATTGAGGATGAATGAGCCTATTCAACATAATTAGAGATTATCCAAGGTTACTACGGTGTGCTCAGAAAAAAAAATTAGTCGCACTATTTTTTTCTCAAATTTTTTCACCCAAATTTGATCGTTCATGGTATGAAAAAATTATACCCAACTATTCCGGCATGTTACGCCGAAAGTTGGCCCAATTCGTCAAGTATTCGATGCAACAACATTTTTGACTTTACACCGGGAGAAAAAAAAGATATTAAAATTTCAATGAAAAATGATCTCATTCTGGAATTTTTATTTCGAGAATTCAATGAATTATTTTCAGTTTAGTAAATATCCTTTGATTACATGTTCGAATTGTTTTCCACCGGCTTGAATGCAAGCATGACATCTCTTCAAATATTCCTGTTTTATTAGGCGAGGACTCCCAGAGGCTTTAACTTCTTCAGTGGCATTGATTCTTTCTCTGAGTACAATTTCATTCCCTATGGGTTCGAAGTACACTTTCTCTTTAATGCACCCCCAGTAGAAAAAAGCCAGAGGATTTAGATCTGGTAACCTTGGGGGCCACAGAATGGTACCAAGACGGTCAGTCCTCCTTTATGGATAATTTTGGTACAAAAAATTCCGTACAGAGCGTGCTATAGTAACCTTGGGATAATCTTTGATCATGTTGAGTAGGCTGATTCATCCTTAATACTCGATTAGAAAAAAACAACAAATCATCAACATTTGTAGTCGTCGTACTGAAAACAATCAATGAAGTGATGATTTCGACGAATTCCACAAAACTGTCAATATCTCGAAAACCAAGACACTTTTACTGAAACCAAATTTTGATATTCTGGTCAGAAATGAATTGAGCATTTATAGTCATTCAACATTTTTTTGAGATTTTACAATTCAATTTCTTCAGTTAGGGTATGCCAGAATTCAATTTGTCTGTCTATATCAGGTTCAGATAAAAATGATATTTCAATTTAAATTCAATTCACCTTCATCAAATATGTTCTTGTTATTAGGGTAAGGGTTAGACATCCAAAAAGCATACATGTTAGGTTCAATTGTATGGAGTTTAAATGTGGAAAATGAGATGGTTATAAATACAATGTGATGACCCGAGGGAGCTTAGAGTAGTAAACCTTGGCGAGTAGACATGAGATAGAATTATCCAAAATGTCGAAAATTGCTATATAAATCCTACAATCAACTTTCAAACATGAATCATTTCACGTCCGTTCATTTTTTTCGATAGTGGAGTATTCTCCTGAAGATAAGAATTAATTGAAGACTTAATCTCTTCAAATATCACAGCCTATAGGATGGAGTTATAAATTCCATTCGTGAATGTGAATAATGAAATTGCATCATTTTTATAATTTTATTGTTCAGTATAATGAAACACACATTATGCTCGGCGAAATGTCTACCATTAATTTATTCATTCAACTTTTAAAGGCCATCTATCTCAAAACAATTGGTCTGCAAAAATTTTTATTTCGAAAGAGAACAAGATATTTTCTTTTCATCTATATAATTTTCGACTTAGAGATGCATCAAAATCGTGAATTCACCTAGTTGGTGATATACACCTCACTAAGCTAGACAATATGAGCGAGACAATGTTTGGGCAGGGATAATCACTAGTGTTGATGGCAGCATAAGAAACATGTGTATAACATACAATTTTAGTATCGAAAGGAAATTAGTAAAACAATTTGTGTGTATAATTTTTTGCACAACAATATAGTTCCATCCAAATTCTTCTGAATTGCCTGAAGCTTTCTAATTCGTAAAAGTAAGATTTTGTAATCATTAAAGATAGCCTATAGTGAAGAACTAATCGAAATATCGGTAGAACAACATTCAAAAGTGATCTACTTATAGTCACGAGGATGTTTTATATTCGAATATCACTAGCATTATCAATTGTATCAAGCTTCTAACGACTCGCATCGATAGTGAAAAGTAAACGTATTTCGACAGAAATTAATCCCGAAAAATAACTACACTGGCTGTTGGGGTAAAAACCATTATCAACTCACCTGCCATGATGAATGAGTTAGAGCTGACAACACAACTATGGTGCTAGCAAAATCATACAAACAGTTATAAATCCCCTTATCAGCGCGTATCTACGCTGTTCAAATAACAAATGAATTTCATTTTTTACTGGAATACATACATGCATTTCTATGCAGGACCGAACAGGCCCTGAAATTAATTCATTCTCAATATTGCTCAAATATGAAAATGATATCCGGTGTTTGTTTTTTTATGATTTTCAACATTTTTCGGCGGTTGTTTCTAGGAACGAAAGCGACCAAATTTTCGAAATTTGATTCGAAAGTTTTTTCAACTATTCAACTATTGGTTAGAGCAGCTGACAAAGATTCCGTTGTATAGAGTTCAATCAATCAATTTCTTGTAAAACATGTCCATGTCCATACATATATAAAAACAATTCTTATCCTTACAGATATTACCTAGTCATCCTATAACCTATCACAAATGAAATTTTATGGATAAAAATAAGCAATAGATCTTTTCAAGGCAATTATTGTGGCATTTGGTCATATAGTTCTTTCAGTAATTTATGGGTTGTCACACAATACCCTGCATAATAAAATTAAAAAGCCTGTTCCAGGTAATTCAGCAAACTATTTACATTTTTCACAAGGTTTCTTCCAAGCCTTTACACTTCTTAGAGAGTGTTTAGGAAGATTGGAGGGAATTGGTAAAAAAAGGGAATGGGGATACAGTGGCCGTTCCCGGAGTGATTTTTGGGGTGCCATAAATTTATATTTCTAATTCTGTAAGGTGTTTGATAATAAAATATAAAATATTCATATCTTATTAATTCTAATATAAGCTATAAGTCAATTGCTTGAAATTTCATTCATATACTCTGTGACTCAGAATTCCTGAGGCATAATTTTTGTACATTTTTCAAATTAATATTATTCTGAGTATTTGGCTCTTAAAGGGGGGGAATAGGGGGTGAGCTATACCTCAATTAAAAGATCACTTGACCCTCTACATGAATACTATGGTCCTTGAAGTAGTTGCAGGGGCTGACAATTTGAAAACTTGCCGGGCCAATTATGTCACGACAAGGATGTTTTCAGAGAAAATGCCGGAACAGGACAATTTTTATTTCGGCTTTTTCTTTGAAAACATCCTTGTCGAGACAAAATTGGCCTGGCAAATTTTTAAATTGTCACCTCATATAACTACTTCAAGGATGCAATAAAAATTTGCAAACCATAGTATTCATATAGTGGGACAAGTGATCTTTCAATTGTGGTAAATCTCACCCCCTATTCCCTATTAAGAATTCAGGGGTGACAGTTTTCGAACTAGAGAAGTCAATGAGGTTAGATAATATAATTTTGAAGAGAGTGGCCGTAAATTTTAGTTAGGTATATCATTTTGTAAATCATTTCTTCGATCCAGACTTTATCAGAGGCCTTTTCTTTATCTAGTAGGGGCGGTTTCCCCTATTGAATTTGTTAAAAATATCTGTTACAATTCTACAAATCCGCTGTGTGAAAGTATGTTGTTCCTTGAATGCAAATAGGTTGTTTTCCTCTATTTTTAGTTTTTTAGATGCAGTGCTCATTCTTGTTTTTTCATTTATATTACTTGAAGTTGACAACGACCTCATCGGTCTATGAAGGTTAGAGGAAGTTTTATTCTTGCCTGTTTTCATGCAATATCGGTATTACCATGGCGGTTTTCCATTGTTGCCAATGTTGGAATTCAGTAATCGAATTAATGACAGTTCAGATGTTCTACTTATTGTTCTTTTTGAAAGCTTTTTGATGGGTTTATTGTCTACTTCCTCTTTTCTAGATGCTTTCTTATTTTCCAGATTTTTTAATATGTCTTTAATTTCTGATGGATTACTTGAGAATTCTGGGACTATATCGATGAATTTGTTTTTTACTGTGGAGAAATAAATTTTCGTGTTCGTGTTCGGATTGGGATATGCTGTGCATTGCTTCATATCCTACCGCTGCTAGTATTTCTGCTTTTTCCTTGTCTGTCTAATTTGAAGAATTTTGTAGAAGAAGTTTTGTGATATTTGTGACGATTCTTGATAATTGAAGTCTTGTACACCAAGCACCTCCATTACTGGGAGAATGAGTTTGATTTTAACTAAATAACATGTTAGTGTCTATTCTACTTTGTAAATATCTAAAGAGTGTATAACCTTTAATGTTTCTTGACCGACAGTTCCAGGATTCGTATTTCCTGCAATAAGTAACTATTTTATCTCTGAGCGGTGCATCAGCAACAGGGTTGGAATTCATTGAGGGGTTACCGTAGGCGACCAGAACTCTAGAACAATAATTCCATTCTGGAGAGTGTTTTCGAAAAATACCTGTTTCATAGGGAGTAGATATTTACGGATTATATAAAAAAATACAATTAAAAAAATGAACATTCTGATTGTATGCAATTAATATTAATATATTCTTTTAAATTTCTCCATTTACTAGGTATATACCCTACGGTACGTAGTAAATATGTCAAAAACATATCAACCACTGCTGAAGTGTTATTAAACAAAAGACTATCCATTACTGACAAAAAAAAGTTAAGATTGCCATTTAAAAAAGCGAATAACCCTCCACCCCTTGTAGAGGATGCCAGGAACAAACTCCTGGAATATACATACAAATATAATTTTAATTAAAAGATTTTTTCTGCGAAATAGTGAATATCAAAAATACAAATGTTGTTTTTACTTTTTACTCACACTGTATAAAATCAATGATATAATAGGGGAAAACTAATTATCCTAATTGAATTTATATTATAAGTTGGAAAAAAATAAGAAAGGTACCACCAAATAAGGCTGAATCCAACCCTGATTTATCATCAGCATACCTCCTCCAGATTCAGTCAATTTGGTTCATGTTGTCCATATCTGATTTCCAGTGTTTGTTAATTTGGGTGATAGTGTAAATGGAAAATCCAAAAATCCAATTTCGTTCAAGGTGGGATCATCGTATATCAAATTGAGAGAAGGATCTGTGAAATCTTTATTGAAAAGTTTATTTTTCAAATCTACCTACTCTATTATACCTTTGCAACTTCTAAATGAGACCTGACATGATCAAAATAAGAACGAACATATTGAAATTGTTACTAAATAAAAACAAACTGAGACATGATACATTCAATTGAGAATAATAAATTTCATGTTGGAAGAATATTTGAAGCAAAAATCAATTGTATGATTTTACACTAACATGCACTAACATGAGTTGTTAAACCACGACACTTGTTTCGCTATCACAATTAGTTAGATGCTATTGTGATAGCGGAACAATTATGGATTTTTATCACAAGTATCGGCCACATCAATTCAATGGTAGAATATTAATTGCTATGTGAATTGATTCTATAAACTTTTTTATGAAAGTAGCGAGCAACTGCTTATCAATAGTTTGAAAGACCATCGACTGGCATTTGTTGTTTTTTTCTTCATTGAATCCTAAACTAGCTTCATTAGAGGTCTAAAAAAAATTTTAAAACATTTATAAATCACAAAACCATTACAATGTACAAGTGGTACTTACTCCATGTGAGGTTTTTCAAAAGCCTTACCCCATCCGAGTTAAATATCCTGGTAGATATTAAATTTGATTCTCGGACAACATCCGAGGAATTTCTTAGAAAATCTCTTAAAACCTTTTATTCTTCTCCAATAATCAATTTTGAATGCTGATTAATTTGCTTTGAAGTCGAGTATTTCTTCAGTTCACTTTTCTAGGTTCAATTTATATATTTTAGTTCTGAGATTGAAAATACAGAAATTATTGGAGATCTTTTGTGACTTCACTGTTGAAAAAATCATGAATTAAACTCATACTCATTCAGTTTAAACTTCATTTTATTCAAAAGAGAAGTAGAAAAAACAATATGGATAATCCTCCTATGAGAATGTATCTTTGGGTTGAAATTAAAAGAGAGGTCGAACTTGGGAATTTAAATGTAAAATATACCTTTCAGAAAATGTCAATGTGACAAAAATATTTCTGATTAAGAAATAGTCTGTCTAGTGAAGGACTCTGATAAATTGATTGACGTTGATTAGGTGATTTAAGTTACATTAGGTACGGGGTTTCTATGAGATACTTTGAGGACGAAACAACATTTTATCGATGATATCTAATCATAGGTTAATCCATGATATGCAAAGTGAGGTAGCTACCCATACGAAATTGAATATAATATTTGGATTTCTTCATCTTCTACATCTTGTGAATACCCTGTATTCATCAAATTTTCCAGAATCGAAATTTTGCTCACAATTTGAACCAAATACCCTTTCAACTAAGCCTCTATCGGCAGTACTGGAGCATCTCGTTTATCAATATTTTATGTACCAAGTACAATTGAATATCGGATATTTTCAATGTGTTGATACCTAATAAGTGAAATTCCCATTTTCAAGCTATTCATCGATGAAAATTCTATTTTCGACTAATTGAAACGCAATAATAATAGCATAGTCGAAGATTTTATAGCAAACAAAGTGGAATTAAAAAATATTGAACATTGAAGTGGAGTCATTGTCATTTACAGATAAGGCAAATTTCGATGTTTTAGCACTACAGTTTTTAAACCAGAGGAGATAGACAAAATCTGATACCCCATTCTTGTTCTATTTTTCTGAGAAACTAACAAGAGTAGTAGTTATTTTTGGCCACCTTCTTTTGTTTTCGAGTTATAAGCGAAAATTGGAAAACTGGCGATTTCGAAATAAATTTATATCTCCGCTGATACTGGTGATAGAGCTCTGAAATCGAAACATTATAGAGGCACTTTTTTAAGTAGAATCAAGTGGCGTGCTTGCCTTTTTAGCAGGATTTTTAATTACAAAGCCAGAGCCGGAACTAGGATTCTGGCGCCTGTGGCGAATTCTCATAATGCGCCCCTAAGAAATTCTCTTTTCCTATGTTGATTTGTATTTATCTTTCATAATCGAATACCTAGCTTTTTTTGCTCGGAAAAATTTTTCCTATTTTAAAGAAATTAATACAAATAAAATCAAAATAAAAGGGATACGAAATAACAATAACATGAACTATAATTTGACTTTTCTTGCTTTGGTTTCTGCAAGAATATCAATGATGTCGTGATTCTTTTTCTTTTCTATTGTTGGGACTGCTATGCTAAATAAGTCAGCTTTTCCTGTCCAGTTAAAGACCTTAAATAATTTTCACTAATTTCAATTTGTTGAAAGAACATTAATATGTAGCTGTGGCAGCTGTAGTTACTGAATATTTTGAGTGGACACAAATTTGTATGGATCTGAATCGGGACTATACTTCAATGCTTCCTTGTTTAATTCGCTAAGTAGAAAGCCTTGCAAACATATTCCCTCGAGAAAGCTGTCTTCTGGCACTGAATCTTTCTTCGAGTTGCACTGAAATATAGTTCAATACTTGAATGAGGTCCTTTTTCAGCTTATTCTTCTAGTCAAAATTAAAATATTTCATCATCAGCTTCTCCTCCGGGCTATTTTATTTTTCTTCTCTTTTCCTCTTCTGTAACCTCTATCTGTGATAATTTACCAGCTCTCCAGTTCTCCAGGAGCTATTGTTGTCTATGTTCTGAAGGAGATACCCCCAATCGGCTAAGGTTTTGCGCCTCAATCGGTCTCCGATAGTTTTTTTGTAAGTAGATCTCGACATGGCCTTCGTTATCGCGTTGGTGGTTATGCGACGCCACAGCCGTCAATAGAGACATTCTTTAGAAGGCTGTGGCGACGCATTCTGTTTTCAGACTGATGGTGTGGACTATAACTTAATAATTTATTACTATTAAGTATTTAATTATTATTCTCCAGTCCATGCTGTGGACTACGGACGTTGTTTACAATCCCACCTGTATAGTGTTCGTTTACGTTCACATTAATTTAATTCACACACATATGTATAATGTGTTTGGCATATTTTTATAATATTATGTTTTGTGTTAAATATTACATGAAAAATATTCAATTGGAGGGAATACTGTTTTTTTATTATTTTTATTTTGCGCCCCCAGATCGCTAGCGCCCGTGGCGACCGCCTCTCTCGCCACGCCCTCGCTCCGGCCCTGTACAAAGCTATGACCCAAAGTTATGTTTTTTAAATGGGAACACTAGATTTCGGTGCAATTTTTTGAAAGCTTAACTTTTACTGATTTCAAAAATATATATCATATGATTTGTATCAATATAAATAATAGAAAATGGTCAAAAACCTTTTTTCTCAATATTTCTATGGTTTCAACTTTTGAAGCGCACGGAAAAATAGAGCTTCCTATAACAAGAGCAGTCTCCTTCCGGCAATGTCATTCTTTCTATGCTTTTTACAAGATTTGAATCTTGGAGAAATTGAGTAAGAAGCATAGAAATGAAAGGACTAATAGAAGGAGACTGTGGTAATCATAAGATGCTACATTTTTCCATTCTCATCAGAAGTAAAAACCATAGAAATATTGAGATAAAAGGTTTTTGACCATTTTCTATTATTTATATTGATACAAATCATATAATGTTATAAATTTTTGGAATCAGTAAAAATTAAGCTTTCAAAAAAATGCACAGAAATTTAGTGTTCCCATTTAAAAAACATAACTTTGGGTCATAGCTTCATAATTAAAAATCCTGCTAAAAAGGCAAGCACACCACTGAATTCTACATAAAAAAGTGCCTGTATAATGTTTTAATTTCAGAGCACTATCATCAGTATTAGCGGCGATATAAATTTATTTCGAAATTGCCATTCTTCTAATTTTCGCTTATAACTCGAAAACAAAAGAAGGTGGCCAAAAATGACTACTATTCTTGTTAGTTTCTCAGAAAAAGAGAACGAGAATGGAGTATCAGATTCTGTCTATCTCCATTGGTTTAAATGCTGTAGTGCTAAAACATCGAAATTTGCCCACTCTGTACAGGGTGGGCAAAATTCGTTGTCGAGGGGATCTCGTGACCTATAGCAGCTAGAAGAAAACGGATGACACATTTTCGAGCTCTTTTTTCATAACTAATTTAAATCTGAAAACAGAATCGGCCCATAATTTTTAGATTTCGAGTTATAAAGAAAAATTGAGATTTTGGCGATTCCGAAAAGTTCTCATAACTTGTTTGTTAGAGATCTGAAACTTGAACCTTCTTAGGCACTTTCATACGTAGAATCTACTGACAAAAATGTTTTTTTAAATGAAAAATAACAAATTCAATAAAAGTTTGCATTTAAAAAAATTAAAATTCACCTAATGATTCGAAATGAAAAAATATTTTGAGCTCATCAGTGGATTCTACGTAAAAAAGTTACTGTAGAAAGTTCAAGTTTCAGATTTGTATCTTCAAGGACAAAAAAGTTATGAGAACTTTACGAAATTGTCTAACTCAAAAACGAAGTATCGTAGGAGGCTGCGGTTTTCACCATTCTTTGTTTCTCCGAAAATGAGCTAGGAAATGTGTCATCCGTTTTCTTCTAGCTGCTATAGTTCCGAAGATCCTCTCATTAGACAACGAATTTTGCCCACCCTGTGTAAGTAACACTCATGTGTTACAGATTTCTTTATTACTTCTGGTCGATTCAGTATCTCCTTGAATTTGATTGATTAGTTATTCCCCATCTACGATTTTATTTCGTCAAAGTGCATTTTTCAGTGTCCCAAAAGGAAATAATCATGTGGTATCTGGGATCTTGCAGGCCAGACATATGATCTATGCATGAGCCACTGGAATTTCGGAATGGGTTGAATTGTGAGTATACGAAAATCTTCTGTTATGTTTCATAGCGCATAGAAAATAAATGATAAATGAAATTCCCATTTTTAAATTATTCATCGTTGGAAATTCTATTTTCGAATAATTGAAACGCAGATGATAGCATAATCGAAAATTTTATGGCAAACAAGTGGAATTAAAAACTCGAATAAACATTGAGTAGTCTCATTGTATAATATGCTACAGATCTCTATATTACTTATGATCGATTCAGTATCTCCTTGAATTGGATTGATTAGTTTTTCCTCATCTACGATTTTTTTGAGGTCAAATTGCATTTTTCAGTGTCCCAAAAAGGAAATAATCAAAACATGTGGTATCTGCTGGAGATCTTGCAGGCCAGACAACAGATCACATCTGCATGAGCCACTGCGAACCCTTTGTAGGGGTCGTTCACATCGGCATAATCACTCCCCAAATGGAAAATGGGGTGAACTTTCAAGAATACGATTAATACAAAACAGTGCCAGTATTGTCAATCAGATTGAAAAAGTATTTGGTGTGAATTTTGAGGAAAATTCGCTTCTTGAAAATTTCATGTATCTACAGGGTTTCACAAGATGTGGAATAAAAACTATAATTTCCTCAACCCGGACCTGCACTATCAACAAGTCATTATGATCGAATATTATACCAACTCATTTTTCCATACTCATTCCTTGAAATTTCCATGAAGGCGTTCAAGAATTATGCATATTGAAAGTTTTCGATAAAATACATTAAATATCCTACTTATATATCTCTAACGAATATAGTTAAGACATAGATACATATTTCGAACTGAAAGCCTGTGCAATCATTCGGGAAAACCCTGTTTAAGATGCGTTTTCGGTATCGACGTTAGCTACTATATTCAAGCAGAACATTTTTCATGTTTTCGAGACTAAACCAGGAACCTAGTGTTAATTTGTTAGAAAAAAGTAGTTCACGGGCGTAGGTATGGCCATAAAAGTGTCTACCTATATATCTACACTATGCAAAATGATAATGAAAACAAACCTATTGTGAGATTGTGAGTAACAATATGAAAGAGCAATCAAGATCTCAATCATAACGTCATTGAAAATATTACTCACATTATCACTATTATTGAATAACTTCGGTAATGAATCATTTGGAAAAATCGCTATTTATCGAAGATAAGAAAATTCAATAACTAAGTAAGCAAGCAAACACTTGACATCGAACTTGAGTCAGAAATAGATATATGTATAAGGTATTTCAAGACTGTGGTCGATATCTATCATAATTATAGAAAACTCGGCGAATTCCAACAACTTTCTCAATCTTGAAAATAGTCTCTGCCGAATCAGGATTTGAAAATACAAAATCCCACAAATATTCCAAATACATAGTAAAATAGTATCCAAATACCTAGTTCGAAGTTCCATTTTATATAGGGTTTTTCAACAAGGACTTTGTTTTGTAAATCAAAATAAAACAATAAATTCAGATGACAATGATTCAAATTTTTATTTTATTCAGAAAAGGAAGGTTTGGCAATTATGAATGGAAAATGATATCTTATAAATGTCCACCACGACCACGGTTACAGATGACGATTCTTTCATGAAAGTTTTTTATCACTTTTCGACAAAATGGTGGGTCCATTTCGTTAATAACTTCACGAATTTTGAGTTTCAGGGCTGCAATCTGCAATCGATTCGATTAGCTCCGTATAGACTCTGTCTTTAACATAACCCGATAACAAATAATCCAGCGTTGTTAAATATCATGATCTAGCTAGCCCTTTAACGGCTGAATTTCGTGAAATTATATGCGATCACGAAATGTGGTTTGCAATAAATCCATTGTTTCAGTAGATGTGTGACTTGTGGCACCGCCACATATTTGTGATATCCATATCTTCAACAATATGCCAAAATTTAGTTAACATCTCTCGATTATTTTGACCGATCTGTAAAACTTTTACAGATCCACCATTTTCATAGTGAATTTTTATTATTTCGAAACGATTTTTGAGTGAAATGGAATGCATTGTAACAATTGCCCAAGTTTCTACTATAGATATGTTAAAAACCAAATGTCAAAACTTTCATGATTTTCCGGTGGGGCCATAGTGAAAAACAAAGTTCTTGTTGAAAAACCCTTTATGTATTTAGTACGAGTAGGTAATGTATGCTCTCATATGAAATGAAGATTCAATAACCTATCATATTATTATAGGACTATCATTGAAAGATGGCCATTTCAATCTGTAGTTCCTCAAATAATAAGATAATAAAAAGGAAAATACCAAGCCGAGTGTAAGCGGTGTTGTGCTGCAATATACCTACAGGATATCCACCTAGTGTATAAGGTAAGGACATCATTTGAATGTCCATACACGGATATTCACGTAATATGGACCAAATATCATATACACATTACATGGTCCGTATAACGTCCATCATGGACACATAGTGGATATCCGGTAGGGACATCTTTTAAATGTCCATAAAGGATATTCACTAGGAATCCGTAATGGACGTAATATGGACCAAATAATACATACATGTATACTTCATTCAAATTTATTTTAGCAGTCGGTTGGCCATGAAATAATTTTCTCAAGTTTTTGTAACTAGAACGAAGTTAGGTTGGCACTCATGAAATGTCGTTAATGTCATAACGCCGTTGCCACAACTTATAAAAATTTTTATTACGAAAATGATGAGTGATTGAAAATAGAGACAGGGTTTCAGGAAGTGCTATTTAGAATTCAGGTCCGCTCATTCAAATAGTTATACCCTGATATTCTAAAATCCACAATACGTCGGACGGTAGCGAACATATTCAATGTAAGAGAATTTATATAATGTTTCATCTGAATCTAAACGACTTATATTTCAGTTGGATATTTCCACAATCAGAAAGATTGTGAATGAAGAGGATGACAAAGAATTTCCTTCTATTGGGAGACCCAAAAATGTGGTGGCATTTGAGAATTTTATGTTTGAGTGAATTAATGCGAAAAGTTTACTACAGGATTTTCGATAAATGTCGTCGGAGAATAAGTTCCCTAAAATGGATTTTTCTATTTTTCATTTGACTTGTCCTATACAATGTAAATGTCTTAAGGTACTAATAAATACCTATAATTATTATTATTACATCAATGTATTAAGATGAATAGCTACAAATAGGCGCAAGTTGCCTTGTAACTTGTTTATTCATGTGAAATTTTTGTTCAAAGGTGAAGTTCATCTTAACTTGAAACTTCCTTCAATTCCTTTTACTTATATTGATGCAAGATTATTTTTGTTGAAGAATTTAACATTCTTGTAATTATCTGTTAATTCCTTTGGGAGATACCCATTCCCAACTACTGCAACACATGCATTTCATCTTCGGGTTGATATTTTTGAAATCTACAAATGATGTAAGCCAAAGAAGATAACGAACATTAACTCTCCTCAAGCTAGTTCATATTATGATATTATACTGATCTCTTGTATTTTCCATGCAAATAACTGGATTTGGTATGCCTTCAATCAGTTTGTATAAACTTCAATTATGTTCGTCACATATTTTCCGAAGATATTCGACATTGTGATAAAATACGTAATAACAGAAACTTTTACGTAGAACGGGCAACATAGCGTTGATTCAAAACCCAAAAATGTTTTGACAAGCTTCATAACCCCACATTTTCGTACTATACAGAGTGAAATGTGTCAAATTTCCATGGCCAACCGACTGCTAAAATAAAAGTGAATGAAGTATATATCAATGAACACCAAAATTCAATATTATTTTTCGCTAAACTCCATTTTTCCGGTTTGTAGTATATGAATATCTTATGAATATCATATTATGAATATGATGAACGAAGACTACATAAATACTTGAGTAATTACTATTATAAAATAATCTATGTTTGAGTTTTAAGACTTTAGTTTTTATTATATGACACTATAATGAATATGTTCCTACAGTATATCGTTAGTCTCTGTAGCTAGAACGGTTGCAGCGAAGACTCAGTATTCGCGAGTTCGCATCCGGGCCAAGTGTAAAAACTTCCTAGTAATTATGGATGGAAATGAGCACAACACAGAAAATAACACATCTGCGTCTGAGGGTAAGACATTGGTTTCTAGGAAATTAAAAGGCTAATAGATAGATAGATAAATTTTTGTACCGTTGAGAGCTAATGATGGTTCCAACAGGATATCCATTGGAGGTCTGCGATGGACGTCAGAATTCGGTTCAAAGTTGTGACCTTTGTGCGTCCCTCGGATGTCCATAGAACGTCCATTGTACCAGAAATGGACGACTAATAGATATATAGATACATTTTGGTACCGTTGAGATAGCTAATGATGGTCCCAACGGGATATCCATTGGACGTCTGCGATGGACGTCCGAATTCGGTTCAAAGTTGTGACATTTGTGAGTCCCTCGGATGTCCATAGAACGTCCATTGTACCAGAAATGGACGTCCCATGGATGTCCGTAATGTCCGAAGAAAACGTCCTATGGATGTCCATAGGACTACTTTGTGCTATTAGGGAAAATTCTTCTCTCTTTTTCAATCACTTTCGGCATTATTTTTGTAATATTAATTATTATGAGTTGTATGTCATAACGCCGTTACGTTATGACATCATTTCATGAGTGCCAACCTAAGGCTAGTTGCACACACACACCTATTTTGGACGGACCGGAATAAAATCGGCCTATATTTTAACGGGAGAAAGAACTCGTTTTTTGTGCAAACGTGTATTTTGTCACATACGCCACTGCATCCCGGTATTGTCGGCGATGCAGTGGCATTGGACGGCTGCTTACCGGCATTTTACGGGCACCAATCAGCGGTCGGTGTGTGTGCCATGTCCCGTTTCCACACGAGGTTCCCTATTGGAATTTGGACGACTGGTATAAAATCGGCCGTCCAAAATGTGTGCAACTAGCCAAGGTTAGATTTTATCCATCCAAATTCCAATAGTGAAACACGTGTGGGAACGGGACCTGGCACACACGCCGACCTCTGATCGGTGCCGGTTAAATCAGCCGTTCAAAATAGCCTCGTTTTTAGTTGAACACATTTTGGACGGCCGATTTTATACCGGTCGTCCAAATTCCAATAGTGAACCACTTGTGGGAACGGGAATTGGCACACACGCCGACCGCTGATCGGTGCCGATAAAATGCCGATGAGCAGACGTCCACTGCCCCTGCATCGCCGGCAATACCGGGATGTAGTGGCGAACGTGACTAAATACAGGGTTGGGATAAAGTTTGGCACCAAATTAATATCTTTAAAACAAAACGGGCGATATTTTTGAAATTTGGCAGCTGAGTGTAATGGACCACAATGCATCTGATGAGCATATTTTCATTAATGAGACACTTCCGGTTTAACCGGAAATGACAAAACTTTTTTTTATTTAAATGGGACACCCTGTATATTTCTGCAGATTCTGAAAGTGCACCTTGTTTCGGATCTGTCCATATCGGGTTCCATGTAAAAATTATCGGTAAAAAGAAGAAATTCAGTCTTTTTGTACATTGGAGAAAAAATCCATTCCAATAAATAAATCGTTGTTATTTGTATCAATAGTGAGAAATAAAACGAAATACTTTGTATTAAATAACTCTTTCTGCTTTTCATGACGTATTTTTTATGAAAATCTATAAAAAGAAGAAATAATTACCGTCCGTTCCGTTTTAAATATATCAATTTGGTGCCAAACTTTATCCCAACCCTGTATATGTTTGCACAAGCACTGATTGTTCACCGATGATTACCTGATCGTTTGACCGGTAGAAATCCGGTGAATGTGCTCTAAACTGCTACCGATAAAATATCGGCCGATTTTATATCGGTCGTCCAAAATCGGTGTGTGTGCAACTAGCCTTACTCCGTTCTAGTTACAAAAACTTGAGAAAATTATTTCATTACCAACCGAGAGCTAAAATAAAAGTAAATGGAGTATACGTGAACGTTTTCAACAAAACTTTTATTACTGCATGGAAGTGAATGGTGTTCATTTCCAACATTTAATGAACTAATTATAAGAGTAAGTACTCTTCTACTATTTTACCTGACATTTCGTTATCGATGGAAATATTGTACTCGATAATATCTTCAACATGAGGTATAGCAACACCACTCATCATCCCAATTCAAAATCAAGTGGTTATGCTCACCCCTGTCAGGGTGTTGTAGTTACGGGGATGCAGAGAGCGGAAAAGTAATTCCCTCTCGAATCAGAAATTGACGGGATTTTCCACTTTTTTTTTTAAAGGTGAGCGTCCATTGAAGAGGGTGGGCCGGGGTAGTTAGGACATAAATAATCCGTCAATGCGTTGCACCTGTACTGAGAGTACCAGAGAGTTGACACTCTTTGAGAGTACCGAGCTCACATTACAAAGAATTTTAATCTGTACTGAGACGGTACGGGCGTGAGAGCATCGCATCGACGGAGAAATACGCTCGCCGGGCAATCGTCGACGGATTACGTTGCGACCCGGCCAGATGCGGTTCTAGCGGATGCAGTTCAATATGTTAGCAGGCGGATCCGTTGCAATTCGACCCCGACCCTGCCCGCTTAGTGGACGCGTATCTTGAAGCCTGAAAATGGTTAAGTTTTCGTTGGACCAAACCAAACTGTATATTGATTTCTTGAACTCTAGGTTGTTCTTTATTGAAATCTTCAAGACATTGATTATTTGCTCTTCTGTAAGTTTTTTTGAAATTAATAAAGACGAATTTTGATGATACTAAAACAATGAATCTTTGAGGGGAATAAAACGTTGACAGCTTCAGCAGCTTGATTGATAAAAACTTCAATATGTTACCTCTCCGATTATTTCATGTTAAAAAACTGCTTTCAGGACTTTAAATAATAACAAAATGATTTCGATTTGAAAAGTATTGTTATTTATTAGAGGAATTATTTGAGTACCAATAAATGCAAATTAACAAATAAGCACAACTATTCTTCTCCTGTACCCTTTTTATCTTTCTGCTTCTTAGATTTCTTCTCTTTTTCAGTGTCAATTGGAGCAGGTTTTACAAATGGAATTTCTTCTTTGTATGGTTCTGGCATAAAATCTTTCAAAACATCTGGAACCTTAATACCAGTTTCAGTCTGGTGTACCTCCAAGATGGCGCAGATTACTCTGGTTGTAGCACACATAGTTGCGTTCAGCATATGCACGTAGTCGGTAGTAGTATTCATCTTCTTGGTTTGTCCATACCTGAAATAAATACTCTAATGAATTAAACACGTTTAGAACATGAGTCTCGATATGGCAAACTGTATACACAGTGTTTTCGAGTCTTTCTTTGCGAAGATAGAACACGTCAAAAGTCAAAATGAATCGTGTTACAAAAATCGCCTATACAGGGTGTTCTACAAGCTCTATGACAAACTTTGACAGATGGTAGCTGTGCTTATTCTGAACATTTTTATTCCTATGAACATATATCCGATTCGTTTTTGTTTAGAAGATACAAGCATTTGAAAAATCAAATTTTTATATTCAAATCTTAATAATTTGGAAATTTTGGGACTATAAAAATTGTTCAAAGTGTCCACCTTCGGGTTGAATGCAAGCTTCACATCGACGAATTAAAGATTTGGGTCGTTTCGTATTTGGTTTGCTGGAAATTGAATTCTAATGAGATTGGATTCCAACATGATAAACAAGCTGCTTCATATGACCCCATAAATAAAAATCTAAGCTATTTAGATTAGGAGAACGAGATGGTCATTGTATCGGTCCCCCTTGACCTATCCATTTATTCGGGAAATGTTCATTCAGCCAACTGACTACTTGTCTCCCTCTATGTGGTGGTGCACCATCGTGCTGATACCACATATTTCCAACAATGTTGATCTCTGAGTTATCAATGAAGTCAAAATAAAGGTTGTGCTCCAAAAAAAAAAATGTATACAAATCTGCATTTAAACGATCATTTATAACATGTACTGGCATCAAATCATTGTTGAAAATCCCACCCGAAACGTTTACACTGAAACGTTGCTGACATCGTCTATGTCTTATGGCATATGGATTCTGCAGTGCCCATACATGTTCATTATGGTTATTGTTGATAACATCCTCAGTGAAACAAGTGTCAAATGAATAATTAAAATAACGTCAAATTACACATCAATCGATATTTTCCGCCGGCCTACTTAATCAAAACAAAAAAAAAATTTCAGATGCTTGTAACTCCTGAACGAAAACGAATCGGACCTATGTTCATAGGAAAAAAAATGGTCAAAAGAAGCACATCTACCTTCTGTCAAAGTTTGTCAAAGAGCTTGTAGAAGACCCTGTATAAAACATTTAGTAGGAGTTTATACCATGGAACTTTCTCGCCATCCGTATTAGCCGTAAGAGGTGAAAGACTATCAGAATGTGGGGTCTTGCCAGACCACTTGAACGACCAGTAGCAGTTGCGAAAATTACAATAGTTTTCATTATCGTGGAATAGATAGCAGCACTTTACGAACGTCTTTTTTTCAATTTCAGCAGGTTTCGAATTGTAGCGATTGACGAGACTCCTCAAGAAATATTTTTATGTGAAAATTCATTGAAAAAATCATTTCACCTAACCACTGAAACGATGTAGACCCCTCTTAAGATAGCGCACCGAGGGGTCAGCGTAAACAAACTGAATAAAGCGTTATTATTAACCAGTGTTCAAGTGAAACATTGATTTTTTTTTCAAATATTACACCGTCTAAAAAACATTCATGAACACATCACTGCGTAATCACGTTCTGGATGCGTTAACACTGCATGTTACAGTGTTTACGACTGGCCTCTCGAATTCGAATGTACTCTCTTCACGTCGGGGTCCTAATGATAGCAACTCTTCACAAACCTTTTAGGGCTTTCACTCCCAATCTCTGAAACAAAATTAATTAAAAATGAAATCAACGATTTGCTCCTGCGTGAATTCTTGTACGTTACGAAGAATTATAGTTTCAACGTTATTTATTTTGAGTTCATTGTCAGGCAACAATTTTTTTCTAGTTAATTTGCTCCTGACAAATTAGTGCAAGAATTCACGCAGGAGCAAATCGTTGATTTCATTTTTAATTAATTTTGTTTCAGAGATTGGGAGTGAAAGCCCTAAAAGGTTTGTGAAGAGATGCAAAATCCTCCCAAAATAAATTTCAATCGATATCTAATGATAGCAAGTTGGGAGGTTCGATTAAGAACGTAACATTTGCTATAGCTGTTCACAAACTGTGAAGGAACATTACTGACCTCACTAAAAGTCTCCTAGCTTGATATTCCAAACAGTTACTACAAGAAACCAGTTCTCGAAATGCACCAGATCCTGGAAACCATGCTTCCAGGTCTAATTTTTTAGCGGCAGCATGATTCAAAGCACCTGAAACTATATTGACGATTCTATATGGTATTCCCAGCGATTTGTAAAAGTCTTCTGCATTGGCAATCATTTCATCCATCATTATCCAAGATGCATTGTCAAATGGGGATGTCAAACAGAATTGCTCAACCTTCAAAATATTCAGAATCAAATTAATGAATGAAAAAATTACTATCATTACCTTCTCAAATTGATGTACTCTGAAAATGCCCCTTGTATCTCTACCATGCGATCCCACTTCTTGTCTGAAACAAGTAGATATGCCAGCATATCTAATAGGAAGAGAAGATTCTGCTAACCATTCATCTCTATGAAAAGCAGCAATTGGTTGTTCAGAAGTTGCAATAAGATATTTCTCTTCAATATCTTTCTCTCCAGCTTTTTCACTTCCTTTCCCAATAACCTTATACAGCTCCTCATCAAACTGGGATAATTGTGCTACTTCCTGCATAACCTAAAATTTTTATTTTCGTGAAATATTGGATTAAAATTTTATCGCGAAATTTATACTAGAGCATTGAACCCTACCTCTTTCCTCATGAAAAATGGAGTGTAAAGTGGTTTGTACTGTTTCTTGTGCAATATCCTCAGAGCAAGATTAATAAGAGCTTGTTCCAGGAAAACAGCAGGCCCAGTCAAATAGTATCCTCTTCCACCTGAGACCAATGTACCTCTTTCCCCATCCATGCCTACAAGAAAATTAAGCTGCCTATATTCCTTAAAAACATAATTTGAATAATAACTGAACTAAAGGGGGCAGAGTTTGGGTGTATCTGTGATGGACATGATTCTATAAACAATAAATTAATTGTTGTATTTTGGTAGTTTTATGGTTTTTCTTCTTTATGGTATATCTCTTAAACCAAGCCGATTCGGAATGGGTTGTGCTTCTTTTGGTCTCAAGAATCTACTATTAAGATATTTGTACGAGTCAAAGACTCACCATGTATAGTAAAAAAGTGCAGAGCTACTAGTCTACATGCCTTTTTCGCGGGGTAGTATTTGATGAATTATTATCTCAAATAAAAATCACAATTACTGAAAAATAAAAACTAATTAAGAAGTAGGAAACGGAAAGATAGGCTGTTTAATTTTTTCATACTTCAATCAAAACTAAAAAAATTTTGAATTTTCCATCTGGCATTACAGAGATCCAACTATAGCTCTATATAAAAAATAAGGATGCAGGGTGAAATTTGATTAGGAATGAAATAAATGAATTTTTTTGTCGACCTGAACAAAAAATGACATTTTACGTACAAATTTCCGATTGACAAGTCTACTATTTCTGAAGGCTTGTACTTTTCGTCCCGATTCACTTTTTGTACTGATTTTCTTTTCGTCCGGCTATTCGTCACTAAGCAATATATTAGATCCCGAGGCAATTGATTCAATTTTCTGAATACAGAATTTGATGAAAACATAAGTTCCTGTGACAATAACTGTCATTTGATGTTGTCAAATTAATTCTTCACGAAATCGGCTAGATTTTACCAATGAATTAGGTACGTGGTCTGAATGTTAGTGTTCAGTATAATCAAGAATGGATAGTGATAGCGATATGGATAACAGTAACACTCGACCAGAGCTCATAGAATTGACAATAGGGAATACTCCTTCTGTCGAAAATGATGTATTTTTTATAAAATATCTTTGAACCTTACATTTTGAAAAATGTAAAAAAATTATTTTAATCACTTAGAAATGAAAAATAAAAATGGGTATTTAAAATTTAAAGCGTTTCATTTCGATTGCACAAGTTGGCAACATCGACTGAAATATGCCTTGATAATAAAGAACAACAAATACATTATCTTAATGAGATAGACAAAGATGGCTGTCTATGAAGTCTGCGACGAACGAGGAAGGTCGTAAAATTTTATGGGATTTTTATGGCCGGTTGCAGTTGTGGTTCGCCAGTAAGTACGCGCCTTTAAATCAACAGCTGTTATTTTATAAACAAGCTGATCGGACATTGTTCTTTTCATTGTCTAATAGGCGCTGTTGCTAAATCGTAAACTCGAACATATTTGAAAAATGATTTTGAATAGTTTCCGCGGTGCATTTGAAAAAATCATGAATGAAACTCATAATTATTCAGTTTAAACTTGCATATGCAGTGATAACCCAAATTGAGCAGAATTCCCCATTACGGACACCTGAATGAGGCCTTCAAACGAGTGACTTCTTACTTTCATAAAGGTATGTGAGGTCGACGAAAAAATGTAATATGCACCTCGGCAAAAACTGTCTAAATTGTCTCGCGTGCTACCTATCCTCGGCTGCGCCTCGGCTATCAATTTGCAGGCTTGATTGTAATAGACATTTTTTCGTCCTTGGTACATAAATAATTATTTTCGAACTTCTTCATTTCGTTTCAGTAGGTTTTATTTCAAAAATATCTGGAATATTGCTTCTTTTTTTTTGCCAGCATTTAATTTTGATCAACCTAGCTATGTGTGTGTCTTCTTGACTTTCCGACAGACGAAATCGGCATTCAGAACTCTGAATATATGGATAAGGTGTTCAATTTTTTATGCGAGTCACTAAAAATATATGAGTAAAACTCATACTGAATAAGGCGCTTTTTTTGTGAAGCAGTATAGCACGGTCAAAATAGACATTCAGGATTACAATGTAACAAAAATACGCGTAGAACTAAAAATTGAAAAGAAAGTTGGGAATACCATTTTAAAATAAATGAAAGAAATTTTTTCAGCCAAACGATGAGTTTTATCATAAAAATAGGTGAAGAACACAATGTTTTGAATAGGGAATACTCCTTCTGACGAAAATGATGTATTTTTTATGAAATATCTTTTAACAATCACGTTTTAAAATAACTATTTCAACCGTTTCCCAAAAAAAAAATTATTTTAAGCACTTAAGGTCAGTTCATATTATCCGTCCGTCTCAGTTCAGTTCAGCTCAGTCAAAATATCTTTCAATGTATTTTATATGGACTAATTCATACTATCCGTCTCCGACCCTTCAGCACCTATCGGCACGCTTACGACCGTCCGACGGTATTCTTCCAGAGAATATTTTGCGGATGGGCTGAGGGGCGTGGTTGGACTGAATGAGACTGAACGTATAATATGAATAAGCAACCGGTCAGTTCAGCTCAGTCAATCGAGGGTTGTCCTTTGTTGTGAAAGCTTCTTTGAACTTTTTTTTTGTATTAATTGCGAAATTTTCACAGTATACAGGATGATTCATAACTATTCGGACATAGGCTAAGGGCAGATTGTTTGGACAAAAATATGGCGATAGGACCAAATATACCTTAATGAAATATTGCTGTGCAAAAAAAAGAGGGCGTTAAAGTTGATTTTTTTTCGTTTTTTGCTAATAATTCCACTGTATATTTTTTATTTCTGTTTTTAAGAAAAACACAATTGAACAGTTCAGAGCATCGGAAGGGGATTTGAAGTAACGGCTTATTTATTTTATTTATTTATTTCGACGATAAAGCATAATTTAAAACAATGTAACATAAAAAGAATAAACTTGAATTAAATTTTCTACGTGTCCTGCCCCTTATTCTATGCCTTTTCTAATTCTTTCAATAAAGGACTTTCGAACTTTGAAGAAAATATTATTCTTTCCCCTCATGAAAAATTCAACTTTAACGCCCTCTATCTTTTTCCACAGCAATATTTTATTGAGGTATATTTGGTCCTATCGCCATATTTTGCTCCAAACAATCTGCCCGTAGCCCATGTCCCAATATGAATTACCCTGTATAATCGAAATGATATCCTGTTCATTCTAAAATAGCCATGATGTGTGGACCAATTTTTTTTATAATGTCCAATATTCACCTTCAACTTTCCTCTTTTCAAATTTTGGTTAGACACCCAATCTTTTTACCGACTTTTTGTTCCTCTTCATCTTCGTCTAACAATAATGCAAAAGCACATCATTCATTCAGGCGTAATTGCAGCAATTTTATTTTTAGCAGAAGTTAAAGGGTTTACGTCCTATGAGATAGGGCACGTAAAGGTGCATTTACACCAAACGAGCATTGTTTTCGAACGTTTCAAAACGTTTCGAAACGTTTTGAAATGTTTTCAAACGTTCGAGAACTCAGAATGGGAGGTGTTCACACAGCTCGCGCCTGTCCGAACGAGCAGTTGTTCTTGATAATTCAACGAGGTCTCTCTAAAGTGCACCGACATGGAACCCTCATTATCTATAATGCAATTAGTAAAAATTGCAATAAATTGCAATTTCTACTGAATCTATAGTACTCAGAGTCTCTGACAGTAATAATCTCTCAAATGAACTCTACGCCAAAGGAGGAGACGAACAACCTGGGTGAATTCTTTTCTGAAAGGAAGAAATTATACCCAGCTGCTAGATGACTTGAGAGCGGACGAAACTGAACTTTTTAGAAATTTCTGCCGCATGTCATTATCGGACAAAATTGAGGAAAAAGTGTCAAGAAAGACACCAATCATCGAGAGAGCATTTCCAGCGTCGGTTAGACTGGCACTAACGATTTTTGACTACGGTAGGGTGACCAGACGTCCGTCATTGTGACGGACAGTCCGTCAATCGTCCAAGAAGTCCGTCTCTGGAAAACGTCCGTCAAAATTTAATTCAGTATTTTTGTCAAGATTATTTGAGATGGATAGTAAAAAAAGAAAGTGCAAATTTATGGAAGATCTTTCGAAAGAATTTCCATTTTTTAAAACACAAAACTTGATTCTGAAGTCCAATGTACGAAGTGTTTGGGCCAATTCAGATTGCATTTGGAGGAAGAAGAGATAATGTACGGCATGTTTCAAGTTACGAACATAAAAAAAAATTTAATGCAGCAGCGTCTTCCTCCCTGACCAAATATTTGAGGCATTCAAATTTTGGGGATGAAGAAGCTTCTCTAGAAACGCCTGAAGCACTCTTCTCATTCCACAGTGTAATGCACAACCATTATATTAATATTATTAAATTTTCGTTTTTGTGTTGTAATACACTTTTATTATTTCTCTATTTTCAATAAATAGATTTTTTTTATCGCCATACCTTGTAGGAAACTGAGTAGCTGGAATCATATACAGGGTGAGTCTTATAGACTCGTACAAATATTTCACAGTAGAATCTTGAGGTCAAAAGAAACACTTTTTTCCTATACCGTTTTTTTCCGAATCGGCTCGGTTTAAAAGATACAGGTTGTTAAAAAATATAAAAAAAATGTTATTTCTAGGCTTTATCGAATGAATTGAATTTGGAAATATAGTTTTCGAGTAATTTGAAGTTCAAAAATAAAAGATATCTGTGAAATTCGAAAAATTGGGTAATTTTGACCGAATGCAACTCTTTTTGAAAGATCCACAGACGTCACAGATTCATTTAGTTATTTTGAAGGTAATTTGTTTTTCCAGGGATGGCACAGCTCATTATGAAAACCTAAAATGGCTATATCTTCTAATCAGGGCTGAATCGGAAAAAATGGTAAAAAAAATTTTTCTTTTGATCAGGTCCGTCCGTCATTGAACATTGGATAATCTGGTCAGCCTAGGCTACGGGAGATTCTTATGGTATCATGTACCTTTACCGAATTTCAAAACCATCAATATCGAAAATTATTATCGTCTGTCTGTGAAGCCATCGTAAATGGACTCCATTTCAAATGGATTGATCAATAATTATGAAATCACGATTCAAGAGATCTAACCAAAATTCAAAATAAATTAAATACCAAGACCCAATAACTTATCACGGTCCACCGGTGATTTCGATGATATGACGCCAGATGTGCAAGGAAATCTGAATCCCTTTGATGATTCGTCGGTTTACCGACATGAGACGGAACGGGATCGAGCATTTTAAAACGTTTTGAAACAGGCTTCGTAAACTTTATTCGGCGTCGATGAGTGTTTACACCGCCTGTGCATATTGCGTGCATTGTTCGCAAACACTGCCTTATAATGAAACGTTACTTTACCGGCATGTGGCGAATGAGCTCGAGCTCTCTGAAACGTTCGAAAACAGGGTTTGCGAACTCTGTTCGACGCCGATGACTGTTTACACCGCCCGTACTACTGTTTGCAAACAGTGTTCGCGAATAATGCTCGTTTGGTATAAATGCGCCTTAAGAGAAACAACGAAAATAATAATACTGATAATTTAACAATAATTTTAGGGTTCTTCTACTGTTTTGATCAAAATGAAAGGCTTCATATGTCAAGTGCTGGTCGATTCGAATGCAACCGAAGATTCACGACACACGAAGCGGAAGGTGACTGAGACGATCGTGACTGATAATATGAACGCAACCTCCGTCAACGGCTAATGATCCTTCCGCCGGCCTGAACTGAGCGGAACGTATAATATGAATCGACCTTTAAAAATGAAAAATAAAAATGGGTATTTGAAGTTTAAATCGTTTTATGAGAATTGCTCAAGCTGGCAACATCGACTGAAATATGCCTTGATAATAAAGGACAACAAATGTATTATCTTGATGAGATAGACAAAAATGGCTGTCTATGAAGTCTGCGACGAACGAGGCAGGTCGTAAAATTTTATGGGATTTTTATGACCGGTTGCAGTTGAAGCTCGCCAGTAAGGCCTGCCGCAGACATGCAATTTTTAGTTTTGCAACTGTTTAGTTGCAGAAGTGAGTACAATGCATTTATATGGGACCGCACAGACATGCAACTGAAAAGTTGCAGCGATTGCCTTTGTGTGCGCGCTCGAACCGCTTGCAATCAAACTGTTGCGCAACTGAAAAGTTGCATGTCTGCGGCAGGCCTAAGAAGGCGCCTGTAGATCAAGAGCTCCAAAGAAAAAAGTCTATCGCTAAGATGGCTGCCGTTTTACTGTTGAGCAAAAATTACGTTTAGCTGAAAAACGCCTGAACCCCATATTCGCGAACTTTGAACTTTGATGCATTTTTTTATAAACGTAGGATCGTTGGGTACTTTTCACATTTCATTCAAAATGTGCTCCAAATATATGTGCTGATTTTTGTATTTCAGGCGAATTTTTGTGACCTTTTCCTCCTTTCTTATGACTAACATGATCGGATTTATACATTATATCAAATGATGAAAAAGGGTAGCTTCTGAGGGAAGGAAGCTGGTGAGTGATTGGTAAACAGTCTGAACACCAGAATTTTGGATTGTGGGATTTCGAAACCCATGTTACAAGAAGGGTGCTGCAATGCAATGAGAAGATATTCTAGATTAAAAAGTGAAAAATAATTTCAATCAGTTAATCCTTCCTAACAAAAATAACTCTCCCCCACCCTGGTTTTTACCAGTTGATAAAATACATTTATTAAACTATTTTAAATGAAAATTAATCTCATAACGTCTTTTTTTGTATAGAAAAATATATTATTTATTGACTGAAACTAGTCGACTCCAACGATACTCAAAATTTTCCTCCTTAGTTAGAATGATCACAAGCCACCAATGCTGCATATTAAAGGACTAGATCCCTCAGTTGCCATCCCTCATATGTAATAGTAAGGTTTAAAATACACAATATAGCCTAAACCCAAAATTTATATGCCCATCTTATATGTTGAAATAATAAGGTTTTTTCAACTTCCTATCTACAAATGTTGACATTTTGTCTTCACTTTTACATTCTGGAGTGGAAAACTTTTGCATTACCCATTAACCCCGGACAGACAATCATTATTTACAAAATCTTCTGCTCTCAGGACTGTAGCGCATATTTGAATAATTTTAATTTAAGTGCCATGAATAATTTCATCATGCACTACTCACCATCAATCATATGTATTAAATCAACATGAGAATATTTCTTTCTGGATTCACAATTTCCAAAAGTTCTCTCTACTTTATTATTATCTTCATCATCATCTACTGGTACTGACTCATGTAAATGATTACCCACTTCTCTTAGAGCATTGTTTCTAGCTTTCTCAGTTTCTGCTAAATCTTGTTCGTTCTTGAGAATAGCCTCATCTATCAAGGCACGAACCTTAAATTTAATATTATTAGTATGAAAATAGAGCGGTGGGTCTGAGAAGTACCTTCTTGATTTGGTTTACAGTCAAGGGTTTTAGTAAGTCACCATTAATGGCACTCAAATTATCTGAAATATCTGAAGGAACGTCTTCGGTTGCGTCACCCTGAGGTTCTTTTTTTTTCATCTTCTCCCCAATTGTTTTACTACAAAGATTTTTGAGTTTGTTCCAATTATCGGCATTATGTCTCAACTGCCTCCATAAGGAATCTTTTTCAACAACTAAATCAACTAAACCTACATCCTTGAATCTTTTCTTTTGGTTCTCCTTTATCTTTTCTAAATTTCCACCTTTATCATTCCTAAATAAATCCAAATCCAAAACCATTTTTCTGAATATTAATAATATTCTTCAATAACTGCATATGCTACGAAGCCAACTCCTTTCTGAAAGGAAATTTATTTGAGGTTATTTGATTCTGTCAGAATGTGACAAATTGCCATAGATCATGGTCGATCATGCCTACAGTCAATAGTGACTAAAGATCAAATTAGTGTCCAAATAATTATAACATTTAGAAATCACTCAGGAGACCAAGCCATTAATTTCGGTTATATTGTAGTTCGTTATTTGGAAACAGTATTTTAAAAACTTAATATTACTAATTCAGGTTTATGAACTGCTCACTACAATGGTGTAGGTTTGTTGATCATAGATAGTAGTTCAGTACATAGTAGTTCTTTATTTATATTGACATGCAGTTTGATACATTTGATAGTAGTTGTCAAAATAATTAGAAATATTTGGAATATAAGAATATTTTAATTCTTTTCGATTTTGTTTTTGAGTCGAGACCTTTCAATGCACTCAGGTAGGTTTTGTTTATTAAGAGTTACATTTTTCAAACATTTAATTGAATTTTCCTAACTGTTTTTTCAGTTCCAGATTGCTTGTAATCATATATTCCCATTATTTCATAAAATAACTTATCAGTATAGTCATTCATGGTAAAATATATACCAAAGAGAAATATTTCCATAAATAATCACTCAGGCGTGATAAGATTCTAAATGTCAAACTCAATTATTCCACATTTGTTGAGTGATTCTCCTCCCCCATTAGTCCCAGATGATGAAGATTTTGAGGATGAATTTGGCGATTTCAAAGGTCCTGAGGAATTATCTTTCGATAATGAAAGTGAGTATGAAAGAATATCAAAAACCAGTCGTCAATTATAGACTATTCCCATAAGGAATAAATTTCTTTTTATTAGCCCTTGAAGCGAGCTTGAAGTTTTGGAATTCTAATATGTATTTGCGATACAAACTCATATTCTCATTGAATTATACAAATTTTTATTGTTTGCAGTTCCATCAACACCTTCATCATTGAATAATTCGAAAGATGACTTTCCTGATACTTATACTGATTTCAACGATATCAGTAATGATCAGAAAAGTTATGAAATGTTCAGTACGTCTAAAGAAAAACCAACAACTAATATTATTTCCACATCACCTGTCAGTTACTTCTCCATATGGGAGCAAATAGAGAATAATATTCCAGCAATTATTGATAATAATGAGGATATTCAAGAATCAAAAGATGAAACAAACAGTTTGGAGAATAAGGGGCCCAATAATCTTTCTACTATTGAAACCTATGATGTAAATGAATCAACTGAAAATTTGAAGAAGCCTAGTGATAAGAACAACCAAATAGAGTTTGAACATATAGTTGCTTCTGAAAGCTCTGAAAAGCAAATTTCCAAAAAGCTTGAACCTGTGGAATCGGTTCACTCTTCCAATGAAAACATTGATTTTCAACATGTACAATATGAAATTGAGATCATTCAATCAGAACAAATCCAAACTGAAAATATTGGTGAGATTGGTGAAAATAAAATTTTATTTATAAAACCATCAGATGAAATACTCAAAATAGAAGAAAATCATGATATCAATGCCAAAGAAGATGATGCTGGCGAATGTTTTGATGAAAAAGATAATGATTTTCCTTCATCAAAACTTGTAAGTGAACACTTAAGTTCTTCAGATACAAATTCATTTCAGTTGACGGCCTTTGAATATACTGAATGTACAACTGTGGAGAATGATGTAATTTCAAGTGGGATTAATGAAGTACCTAGTGTTCACAATTTACCTATAGCTGAAAATCAAGAAAGCAAAGATGATTTTGATGAATTTGCCGATTTCAGCTCGTGCACATTGAAAAATAATATCTCTGATAATGTACCTAGTTTGAGCTTCACTGAAACTAATGAAGATGACTTTCATGAGTTTGGAAGCTATCAAAATATTACTGCCTCAGAAGATGATGGTAATAAGTCACAGACACTTTCTACATCACTAGCCAATCCAGAACTTGTACAAAATGAAAATTTAGAGAATGATGACTTTGATGACTTTACTTCTTACTCGGCAAATAATGAAGATAATGATGAAAAAGTTATCAAGGAAGAGTCTTTCGTCAAAATTTGTAAGTCTCCAGAAGAAGCTGTGAAAGAAACTCAAAGTGCTTTGGATAAAATGTTCCCGAAAAATGAATGTACAACTGCAGACTATTCAAATTGTGACTATGTAATGAACAACTCTGTTTTTGAGGATCTCAAGGATATAACAGAAACTAATGCACTCACATATCAATGGGGCAAATCATGTGCTCAAAAAAACATTTTGAAGACATTGAACATCGATGTAAGAAATATAGTAAGTATTCAGATACCACTTCTTTTCAATATTTTATTCAGGAGATTTTGTTGAAAATTTTTATCCTGAATCCTTTCCAATATCAAAATGGAGTATAAAATCTTTATATTCATATGTATTCGAATTCGATATTTCGTTCCAAAATTTTGAACAGAGGGTGTAGAATAACGGTCACAAGAACATCTATGCATTTATTTTTCTTCCAGCGATGTTTCGGCTAATATGTAGCCTTTATCAAGCTAAAATGGACAATGTCAACTATGAGTGTATGAAAAAGATGTTAAAATTAATTGAAAAGACAAAGCAATGTCACAGACCCAGAAATCTCAAATGAATACCTGAAAAAGTAGGTAATCAACAGTGACGCGACTCACCTAAAACACTAAAAACAAATATGCCTATTATCTTAATTATCGATTTATCGATTACACCCAAATATGACGAATTAACTCCACCCAAATCAGTCATATATTTTACAGTATTAGGTGTTCTTTTATATGAAGCATTTCTTTAAAATTCCTTCTGAACCAATTTTTCTTATAGTCTAATAGAATAGAATAGAATATCTCAACGTCTTCAAAATTAAAACTATGTTCACACGCTAAAGTGTGCGCTGTTTATGCTGTTGAATGTAAGCGCCCGAAAGATTCAACAACATTATCAGCGCACGCTCGAGCGTTTGAACATGGTTTTAATTTTGAAGACGTTGAGATATCAGAGTATGAGAAAAATTGGTTCAGAAGGAATTTCAAAGAAATCCTTTTTATAAAAAGAACAGCTAATACTGTAACTTATAGGACTGATTTGGGAGGACTTAATTGTCCTATTTGGGTTCAATCGATAAATTAGATTGAGATAGTAGGCATATATGTTTTTAGACTTGGCCGACTTTTCCGCCTCCATATATTGTATTGCCATGATAAAATTGTTAACTGTGTATATTTAAATGATTTTCTTTCAATTGTACCGCATCGATTGGTTGTTGTGGATGCTCTGTTTTCTAATTATTCGGTTTTAGTAGTTTATGACTATATTCTAGCTGGAATGTATTTTAATGTAGATACTTTTAATAGTTCATTCTCAAAATGAGTTGCATCACTGTTGACTACCTACTTTTTAGTGTGTTGTTCATGTTTTTTCAGGTATTTATTTGAGATTTCTGATTCTGTGACATGGCTTTGTCTTTTCAATTTATTTAACATGTTTTTCATACACTTATAGTTGACGTCTTCTTTAGCTTGATAAAGGCTATGTATTATCTGAAACGTCGCTGGAAGAATAATAAATGATGTTCCTTTGACCGTTATTCCCCACCCTCTTTATAATTACACTTCAACTAGGAGCATTAAAATTTTTTGTCAGTAGTTATGAAATTTAGAAGGTTGACATTCTGCAAATTCATGATCAAATATCACACATATATATGTTACAAATCTGCTAATATTTTAAGTTCAAAATGTCTTTTTTACCATCAAAGGTTTAACTCTTTAACTCGCACATCTCTTTCCAACCAAAAAACTCTGGTCTACCTACTCTTATCAACCACTTTGAAACCCCAACTTTGTTGGGCACCACAAGACAGTTTCAAGATGATTTTCAGCTGCTATCAAACATTAAAGCTGAATCGCGCCGTAGATCTTTTCACAAAATTCCTCGAAATTATGAAGAAATCACGTAATTGCAAAAAAAAAATACCCATAACAAAACAACCGATTTCGTTAAATGGAAATTTTGCTATACGTGTACTGACTTGAAAAAGTGGAGAATTTAGGAAACAAGTTAGCCCAGTAAGTGTGTTTTTCTTTGTCGACAATTGTTTTACTCATTTGGGCGGACTTGTACCATTCAGATTTTCAGAAAAAACAATTTTTCTGTGAAATGGCGGAAATTAGAATAATCAGTGGATTGGTTGAAAATCATTATACGAGGCAACAGGCTTGAAATTCAGTACATTGAGGATTGCTACCCTCCAAATACAACCGTGGCATTCCTAAATAAGCTTGAGCGTGAACAGTGTTGCCAAAATTTAACTTTCCGAAGAGACAATCTACAGAAAAAGTGTAGAGCCCGAATCGAAAACGGGAAATTTTGAAGGAGATAAATAAAATTTAATATCTCGTTGATTAAGCTCAATGTACATACTGCAGAGTGGTTTCTGACTCAACTTTTTGTTTCAAGAAGGAGATTCAGACAATATACTACACCAGTTGAATTGAACATTTTATGTTCTTCAGAAAATCAGCTTGGACTTTGGTGTAAACATATTTTGGTGTAAACGTATTTTCAACAATCATGGTATTACCCTCGAAAACTTAATTGCACATTTTTGAACCCCAAAAGTTAAGCTCATCACCACCGAGGTAGAAACTCAGTTCACGTTTTCTTTAAATGTGCTGGGTTTGTGCTGATTTGTGCCATTGAAATGTGTCCTTTATTCTATATGGTACTCAAGATATTTCACGAACTAATTTAAATGGCCATCTTTTCGAAAATTTGGGTTTAAACAAGGCTGAAATTGATTTTGCTATACATGTACTGAGCTGTGCCGTTCGATTTTTTGCGAAAGTTCTTTTAATTTTCTAGAAAATCGAAAATGAGGGAAAAATTTTGCACAGCACTCTTGTTCTTTCTTCCCGAAAATATGTAGAAAAATTTGGGAAATTCAATCCAGCACTTAAATTATTTCTTGATGAAAACATTTGAAAAAAATTAACGGCATGTACCCTAATTTGTGCAGTTGATTTTGTAATAAAATTCTGCGATATTCCAAAAAATCAATATTTAGAAAATAACCAACGCTTAACTTTTTCGTATTTTAGAAAATAACCAACGCTTAACTTTTTCGTATTTTAGAAAATAACCAACGCTTAACTTTTTCGTATCAAGGATGTGAGTCAGAAAATATTTTACTAGATGAATTCAAAATTTTGGTTTCATCGGATAATCAACTTAAGACTATTTTCGCCGTTTCACTGCGTGTACAATCTTTCGTTCAAAGGAATAAAATCGACTATGTTAAACAAAATCGACGAAAAATCTTGTAAATAACTCGTTGATTAATTAAACGATTAATAAACGGTTGATTGAATAACTGTTACATCTTGGTATACTTGATGAAACCATTAAAATAATGAAATCTTGTGTTGGAACTAAATCCTTATCGAATCCCAAATTTTCACTAAAAAGGATGAACTCAATGTTCCAACGCGAGCTAGAAATGTGTAACTTAGTAGAATTTTTTGGGTTAACCTTAGAACATAAATACATGAAATGGGCATTGACTTACTATGAATGTCTTTGTTGTGGTACAAACATTCGATGCTTCTCTGTGTATCGCGACTTTAGGGCAGTGGCGTAAAATAAATAAGTTTATATAGCTCTTACCTTTTTGTACGTGACCATGATGTCAGATTCAACTATCTCAATTGTGATTGGCGACACTAAGCAACTATCTCACTCCAGTCTTTGGACAACAACAAAAGCTATATGTAGTCCTGCAGTACGGACAGATCCTATTTCAGGCGTACCGTTCGTACGAGCCTTAGCCTACAGCAACTGATAGATACTTTCGATCGCAATGGAACATCAACCTCCCAAATTGCATAACCTACTTGACGGAATTTTTTCACCTTTGTTATAATACTCCTTGATTACATGATTACTAAATTCATAATATGTCATGAACTTTTCAGTTATATGGTCCCTCGTGGAACTCTGGGGTACCAATTTTTGCAGCTAATTTATGTTCCAAACCATTAGAGCCAATCAAGTCTGAATTACCGGTACCAATTATATCGCCCCAGAAAAATATAGAAACACAAGAATCAACATCTACAATCCCTGAATTTGACTGGAGCGGATCTGGACTCGCTAGTTTACAAGATTGTGAGTATTATATTTTTGGTTTCAATAACACATTGTAGAGGAATTTTGTTGTTTGAATATCAAAGTGTGCAGACTTAGCAGACTGCTCTTCAGCATTATTACTAACCGGTTTCACAAAGCTTGATCGGAGAATCAACGCTGGATTGACGAATAAACGTCAATTTGTTTTCAATCGATAATTCAGTCATGATCATTTAGAATATCATTCTCTCGTCAACTTATGATCTATATACATCCATTCAATGATTCCCAATTCCTTGATTCTTCAAAATATTCAGCAATGAATAAGTTTCAGCGAATTCATTTCGCAAATCGAGTTACTGTCATTTCGTTGATCGAGCAATCAATGTTTAGTGAAACCCGCTGTAAACACACAACGATTCTAGAAACGTTCACAGAGAAGCAAGTTTTTATCCAGTTTAATAATTTTTTATCAGAAATGCACATTTCAATGATTTTCTCTTTAGTCTGTATTTAGTTGTCAATAAGATCAAACAGTTCTACGTAATTAAAAGTCTGTTTATTCTTATACCAAGAAAAGTTTGACCCGATGACCATGCCAAGAGACCACTTGTTATGCTCCAGGGTGGTACAAAACAAGTACTAGTGGCCAATTTATTGAATGTTAGCTAAAATGTGATATCCCGTTTACTCACGATACTTTGCCACTGGAAATGTTCGTAAAAACCACGGAAATGGTAGACCACGTGCTTCATGACCATTAGAGGAGAAGAGAGTCCCTGAACACCATCATAATGGCTAGTAAACGTGTTCGAGATGGCACAGGTACTTCAGTTTCCCGAAACACAGTCAGAAGATTGACATGCTGTCAATCTAATAGTACGAGATCCCGATGCAGAATTACTACGTTCATGACGTACACGGATGTTTTTGATATCAAATTAAAGCTAATTTTTTTTCGAATAGGATGATGTATGGCTGCCTGTGAAAAAATGACCGCAAGTTAGGTCTGCCATTTGTTAAAATAGCGAGATATCTGAAATAAAGTGAAAGAGATGGCGCGCAACGCCACTTGTTAGATGAGGATGGTGGATGCCAGCCGACTTAACATTTACAAAATTATAATTACGTAATGAATATTATGAAAAAAACTTAAAGTATTAAGAGATTTATTTTTTAATAAAAAATGATTTATTCATCAAGTACAAATTAATTAAATCTGAAGAATTTTTTTTCGTGTTTCTTCAAAATCAGTCTCTTGAATCAAGTTATATTTTATATCAGTGTATTACATTTTCTAGTCCAAGTCCGATTCCTCGTTGCTTTCACAATCGCAGTTGTCACTATCGTCGTCGCAATCAGAGTTTTTTTCATTATCTGAAAATGTGTTCGCTCAATTACATAATACATTTTCTACTTGTATCGGAGTTGAACTTCCCAGAAATCATGTTGGTTTCAGGGCACCATCCAGAAGAAGCCAACCATTTATACTCTGCACTAAACTTTAAACAGTGGTACTTAGTAGCATTGAGCAATATCGAATTGACGAAAATCGTCCGTAGCACCTTTTGTTTTAATGACTTCCAAAACTATAAAATGTGGGTTGAAACAAACCCTTTGATTTTTTTAATGAATTCTTCATCATTCTCTTTTGCCGCATACATCTTGTTGAACATGATAAATCGTCCAGTGTCTTTAGAATGAACTTTGGTGAGACTTATCATCTCTTTAAAAAATTCTTCTTATGTTTCGATATTAATTTATTTGGACCTTATTCTTATTAGAATCTATTATATGCATTGCGCCCGAACTCTCAATATTCGTATAGCGCCCGACGAAGGGTGATTACATAAATAATATCAACAGCGTTGTGTACAACGAGCTCCAGCACGTGGTTATAATATACGAAGATTCCTTTCACACCACGGGTTTTTATCGTCGGGTTTTTACTGGAAAACAACCGAATGAAAAATTATTCATCCGGTTTTATCCGTACGGTGGGCACATCAAGCTCTCGAATCTCGTGGCGATAAGCGCCGCCGAAAATGCAATCTGGTTGTTTTTCAGTGCAAAACTAAACCGGAACATGTGTGAAAGATCCCATAACATCAGTAGATATAATTCGGAACATCGGGTAAGAACCCGATGGTGCGAAATGAGTCCAACTCTCTCTTACTTTATTTCGGATATCTCGCTATCTTAACAGATGGCAGACCTAACTTGCGGCTATTTTTTCACAGGCAGCCATACATCATCCTATTCGAAAAAAAATTAGCTTTAATTTGATATCAAAATCTTCCGTGTACGTAATGAACGTAGTAATTCTGCAGTGGGATCTTAGACTATAACATCGAGACGCACATTGAGAAGAATTCCACTCGCCCGGGAACACAAGTGTCAAAGATTGGAGAGAACAATGAAGCGGGTACACTGGCAAGATGAATAGCTAAACGTACTCTTCCAGATATGGCCGTTTTTTCTTAAACTAAGAAACCGTCGTTTTGTTCGAAAAGCCCATCCTGTTCGAGGAGGCGTTTTGTAGACAAAGTCTTAATCCATTTATGACTAATGTGATCATGTTACTGAGATGTCAAAAACGATGTTGTGTGTATCTGTAGTTTTTTTGCGTGTCAACGAACATATCGTTCCCTTTCAGTTGAATCGGTTTAGTTCATTCTGCTTTCATCGCGATCCAAAATACTGTAATCTGTAGTAGAAAGTGATTCAGACGGGTAATGTGAATATCAACCAAAGTTACCTTCCGAATCAAACTTGCCACGTTCCATCATTCTGAGTGCCAACAGTAAGACTATCATATCGAGGAAGAGTAGATACTGACTATTGGTCTTATTTGATGGTGGTACGTGGCAAGTTCGATTCGCATCAACTGTTGGTTATTTCTCTTCATTATTTGAACCTGGGCACGGTTTCTGCCGGTAAAGCTAATGTTTTCAACTGTCACTTTTCGTATGTATGTTGACCGCGAAATTAATTTCATGCGAATGAGTAATGGATCAATTATGGCGTCATCTTTGTTCCTAGATCAGAAGAAGCTGACCTGGTCGATTACAGCGGATGAGCTTGGAAATAACCCATGAAGTTTAATTTTATCTCTCATCTTCATCAAAATTTTTCTTTATGCTGAGAAATTCACCTTTCGTCATTCAAGAAAACTCAGGACGGGATTCTGTATACTGAAATTTTGTTAGCAATTCTTCCACATTCACATTATTCGGATAATGTTCCATTGTGCATAAGTGGCACAGACAGGTTGCTCAGATCAGCATGTCTTGTAATATATGTATGATTCTTAGTTTTTTCTTTAACCTATGCAAGATAACTGTGTGTATATACAAATTTCTTACCTTCAATACATTACAAATTTCATAAAGATCACCCAGAGAGTATCTGAAAGGCTTTCTGTACATTCACTTTAAAATCGTATTCTGACATGTCATAATTTTCTTGAAAACGCTGTTGTGGACACCCCCACTCCACATAACTATACAATAATCTAAGATTGGACTCCACGAATGAGGAATAGACAGTGCTGAGTAGTTTCTTCTTCAGAGTATCCCTAAGTACATAAGTTTGTAAGAAATTTCTGATTTTCTCATTCAGAAAGGAAACATGTTCTTTTCATTTAAGGTTTTCATCAATCATAACCACCAAGTTACCTTACCACCTTATCAACCCTAACTATTTGGAGACAGTTAGATGGTGTTTCACTCACAATTATTTGGTCCATTAATGAAGCACTGCAAGTCATCAAGATCGTTTTGATCGGGTTTGAAGCCGAAAGACCCTCACTAAGCTAAGTTTGCGCAGTACCTATAGTCCGAGAGCTGGCGACGAAAATCGGCAAGAGTTTTGTAATGGCTCATATTTGAATATGAGTTAGTTTTGGTGGTGTACATGAGTCAGCACCCACTCTCAAGGTCAGGTAGTGGGACAACTGGCGGCGACGCTCTTTGATTTATGTTAAATTGCAATATCCGTACTTTAGGTGACTGCTGACTGCCTCTGTTCTATTGATATGTGGTCTGACTATTTTATTCTCAATTAAGTTGAGGCAGCAACTTCTGTGGGGTACTGACCCACCGCGTTTCACTGAAATAAGGTCTGACCACTTTCTCAAGTTTTCTGTTCTATAAACTAGTTTAGTGACAATTTTCAATCATTACAAAATACTTGTAGAATATGTTGTAATTTCATATACCTACATTAAAGCGCGTCGTCGCTAGGTGTTCCACTACCTGACCTTGAGAATGGGTGCGGACTAATGTACACCCTCAATACTAAATCATATTTAATTATGAGCCATTACAAAACTCTTGCCGATTTTCGTCGTCAGCTCTCGGACTACTACTTCCACTCTTGCCCATTCATACATCTCAACCCAGGAGTCCGCAGAGAATAAGGGAGCAGTGTCGTCAGCATATATTATGTAACACTGCTATCTTAAGAAATATTTCCGATATTAATTATGTAGACAAGGACCCAGTACCGTGCCTTTGGGTACAACTGTATCGATCAATCTTCGCTCACTGACGTCATTTATTTATTTATTTTAACACATTGACTTCTCTTGGATAAGTAGTTAATCAGCAATTCCAGCGTCTGATTCCCACCCCCTCAAGTCGTTCAAAAAGTATATCTTGAGAAACGGTGTCAACAGCCTTTTTTAAATCCAGAAAAACTGCTAGTTCGACTACAGTATCTTCAGTGATTTTGTTCTTCCTAAATCCAAATTATAGAGTTAAGTTAGTTTTCCCTAGATGTCCGACAATTTTTTCTTTCAAAGATTTTAGCGAAATTATTAATTTCGTCATTTCTCTAGTCAAAGCTTAACTCAAAAATCGCAAATGTGAAATTCGATTCCTCAAAAAGATTTCAATGAACGGAATTTGTGTGATACCCTGTATACGATGGTGGTATGTCTAAATTAATTTCGCTCATTAATTCTGCGTATAAACCATACATATTTCATTATGTAATCCTTAAAGTTGTTGTAGTTGCCTATCTTTCCTTTGCTAGTACCATTGAATATGAACTCATAGTATAGTGTGAGGCCAGAGAAAGAAGGAAAATGAAAAATTGATACTTTGCAATTCAATTCAAAATACAAAATATGCACTATTGAATGATCTGCGGTATGCTTCTGTTAACCAACTACTCTTTTTTGTATGTCTTCGCGCTGAAGCTGAAAAGCAATACTTTACTAAAAATATCTCTACGGGTGAGATTTCATGAAGTGGTTTCTTCATAAAAAGAGATATATTTTTATTCCCTCAAAAATTATCAAAAATAAAAAGCTGATGTTGTAACCATAGCATACCTCAAATATAGATAGATGTTCTGTTGGAAAAAAAACGAGAGTATTTCGACGTCGTCATATTTTCTTCTTGAGATACCCCAAATAAACTAACATTTCAATCTTTCATGCTGCATTCGTTTTGGATTTGAAAATGAAGATTCTTCAACAATGCTGTTAGATTTGAGTGAATTTTCATTATATTGTCCTACAAATGTGAACTCTCAAGAACTGGACCTACTACATTCTTCTCTACCAACTTTTGAAGAATTTCAGAGTTTTGGCGATTGTAAGTCTAGAAATAGATAAGTTGTATTATTGCATGGCATCCTGTTCCACTCCCCGTAGAGCCAAGTTTGATTTTGTTGATTCCGCTATTTTATATTTTAATTTTGTAACAACCTCAAGAATATAAGAGAAGTGTGATAAATTTATCGTTTTACTAAACAAATCCATTCTGTTACAGCTGCAACTAATCTTACTGACGAAACGCCTAAAATTATTGAAGAAACGTCCAATTTAAAAATAAAAGCACCTCAACAATCTTACGCAGATGTAGAACCAATCCAGCCAAAATTGAGCAATTTCGAACATACACTCCCCAAAAATTCAAATCATTTCGAAGTCATGGATAAAGAAGAAGAGAATGACGATTTCAGCGATTTCACCTCTTATCAAGGAACTGAAGAAAAAGAGGAAATACGGACAAATATAATGCCCTTGCGAGAATCACATATAAGTAGTAATACACATCAAAATGAGGTGGAAACAGACAAGATTTCCAAATATTTCCAAGAACTGACGATGGGAAGAACAGAAGCCATTCATATTGATCAATTGAAAGAAAACTCAAAGTTTAGTTTCATTGATGGTAGTTTGCAATTATCTAAAAATCAACAGTTGTCGGAAGGATCTTCTTGTGTGTTCAGCGATTCCAGTGATAAATCGAAAATCAATTCAGTCCAAGTGGATGTATCATATGATCAAGTGAAAACTGATAAACCATCTGTTCCAATTGATAGATCAAATAATTGTGATATTTTAACAGATGCATTTGAAATTATAAACGAAAATGTTGAAGAAGTAGAAACAATTTCTTCACAAAGTTATACCAAAAATCAAGAAGATGAGTTTACAGATTTCCAGTCGTCTTTACCGTGTCCTGCTAAACAACATGTTGAGCCTACACTTCTAGAACCTTTGAAACCTTCAGTTTTAAAACCAGAAAAAATGAAAAATCAGCCTGTTAAAATTGAATGGCCAGAGCCAGGACTGGATGAAGAAGAAATTAACCGTATAGTAAACGGAGTACGTCGAAAAAGTTCTACAAGTGAGAATGTTAAGAAAAAAGCAAATAATACAGGAGTAGCTCAGATTAATACCAAAAAGCCTGTTGACAAGGGAGATCAAGAAGATTGGTCAGATTTCATGTGTGTGAAGGAACCACTCAAGACAAGAACGTCAACACCAGACCTTCCACTATCAGTGTTCAACTTAGGTAGTATCCAATCTAACAGAGTTAGTGCTCCATATGTTGCCCCTAACGGCGTTGTTCATTCACCATCAAAAACTCCATCTATATCATTCCCAGTTGTCAATCGGAATTCTCAGAATACAACCCATCAAAGTTCACATGAACAACCTTTTATTACCAGTCAGGCTTTTAATGCACTTTATTCAAATTCTAAAAACAATATGTTACTTCCCAATACACACATAGGTAAAACAGGTGATATGAGATCAAACAACCAGTTCTTTCACAGCGATAAGGCAAATTTTGATTTCAATTGCTCTGAAAACAACATCAGTATTAGTTTCCCACAGAATGGAGATATAAATCACAGAGTTCAGCAACATATACCTTCCAGTATTACACACAGCAATGCAGAAGATGATGATTGGGGAGATTTTGTTTCTGCTCCAAGTACTATATCCCAGTCCAATTCAAGTGCGAATTTTTTTCAACCCTCATCTTACATGAGAACAAATTTAGGCTTCAGTGGTAAAAGTGTACCTATTCAGAAATCTTTTTCTGTCAGTAAGAACACTGTTGTGAGGCAAGAAAAAAACAATCTTCCAATTATCTCAACAATGCCAGATCTAGATTTTGTTTCACCTAAATCTAGGAATTCGATAAAATGACAAAAAGAAAATTTCATGTTGTAAACCCGTGTACATATTATTGCAAGAATGTCGATAGAAAATATGTTGATACGTGGACAGAAGTTGTGAACCAAAAATGTTGTACGGAGTGTTTCACCATAAAGTGGACAGATACACTCGTTTCGATGGTTTGAGAACATATTTTCCACTTATGATATATGCCGCGTTTTCGGAGTCCAGGATGCTTTTAAGGTAATTCTTCTGTAAGTTTTCAAATAATGGTTTTTGGTCACTCCTTGGTATTTTTCGAACTCTAAGCCAAATAAAGTATAGAATAAAAAAAATTCAAAATGGCGAAAAACCTGTAAAGTTCGCGATATTTATTCGGTTGCCAAATTAGATTTCAATTTTTAAATTTACGTACTCGATTTTTTTCAGAGTTTCTGTGGGAAATTTCTGTGAAAAATGACCTCAAACGCAGTTGCTCGCTTACGCTTCGAAAACGGGGTATATACGATGATGATAGGTATATATTTCTCCTGATCTCATCTGCACGACTATATATATTTGCCCAGTTCATGGTGAAACATCCTGTATATACTATCATTTCGTCCGTTTCCTATTTGCTTTAAGTGGTCATTCCAAATTTTATATGTTGAACATTTAAATCTTTCAAAATTTTTGTTATTGTAAATTGAAACTTGTGGATGGATTTATGGATAGTTCTCTATGCAAATTATCAATTATTGTTGAAAGGTGAAATAAGTTTGAGAATGTCAAAGTAAATATTCCATTTTTTTTTTGACTCATAAATTTACGTTTTATCAAAATTGTTTTGTTATCGTGTCATCGAGTCTAATTTTTATATGGGACCTAAATTTTCAAACATTTTAATTTTGGCCTAAATATCGAGTAGTCGAGCAGTATTCCTTAAAACGATTTCATTTGAGATTGATTTGTATTCATTTTGAACTAAATATAATATGGTATTGTTTTTATATTTATTTATTTATTGACTTTACTTCAGCTTATTGGAATTGATCTATTTATTTATGCAGAATGACTTAATTTATCGATTACATCATTCAGAATGAAATTTCTCATTATACTCTAAAAGTGGTGATATTTCGTCTTTGGAAAAAATAAATTAGTAGTCCATTCCATTTGAAATTAATCCTTTGTGTTATCTTATGAATTAAGTTTCTAAAATTTTTATTCCTTCTGTTATTCAACCAATGAAAATGGAAAACTCTAGTCACTAAGCACTGAAATTGGTTTCAATAATATATGACACTAGTTTCATGTGATTGAAACTCATTACAGGTTGTTGGAACTTTTCTGTAATAAAATATCTTCAATCTGTTAAAATTTGCCTTCTAACATAATTATGTAAATAATGGTGTATTATAGTTCTAATTTGGTTGAGGGTACACAGATAAATAGTTAAAATTTGTTGATATATTCTAAGACAATATATATATGAGCATTCCAAAATAAATTTTTTTAATATAACATGTATTTTCGTTATGGGCAGTTAGGAAACCGCCATTGTCTATGGTTTCGCTAAGATTAAAAAAATCTTTGCGTTGTTCTTATATTGAAGATTTGCGACACTGCGCTTTGTCTCTGTTCTACCAGAGCCGTCTTTAGAGGATTTTGGCGGCTATGCATCTAAGATATGCTCAGGTTCGAATGCAATGGCACTCGGAACCTCCTGGACGAGAAAGACTAAACTGCGGCAGAGGTCTTAGTTGACCACACCCAAGTAATGTTACCCTTAAACGAGTTGGAACAAGCGAGGGAGAAGATGAGAAGAAATCATAGGCAATCTGAATTGAAAGTTTCAATGCATGGCAGCCCATCAAAAGTTTCAGAATTCAATGCGCAATGGCTGACCTCGCTCTCGAAGTGCTGGATGTTCAAGAAGACAATTACAGTGTGTTAGATGTCTACGGCTCATCGAGCTGTGCCCGAGAGCAGTTACACATAGATTCATTCTAGGGAATTCCACCCAATAGTTGGTGTGTACTATAGAAGCGCCAGAGAAAGTCGTATGAGAATAGCGCAGACGCTGACCATCCACCTCAATAACTAGTTTTGGACCAATACGCGCTGCGTTCGCGCCTTCAAATAAAGATACTGGCGATACTTGATGAAAATCCACAATCAAACTGGCTATACGATTCTCGCAAAAATGAGTTTCTGAACCACGTTACATGTGGGTGAAGGTGAATAACCACGCCATGATAGCGAAACACGTCGTGGTTTGAAAACTCATTTTTGTGCAAATCGTAAAATTTGTTCGCACCTTTTCTGGCTAGGGTATCCGATATCCCGATACCACTAAGCATGAGTGTCCAGGTACACAAATGATTAGCAGTCTCAGAAGTCTGTTGAACCTCCATTATAGAGAGAGGGTAGATTTGTATTCCTGTACTGCCATGGCTGTATTCGGGTTCGGCTTTTGGACGGTCCGAGAATTGTTCTAAAACTGCGCAAAACTGTTGCGCCCTAGTATAAAATCCTCTTCGCAGTTCTAGAACCATTCTCGGACTGTCCGAAAACCGAACCCGAATACAGCTCATATTGTATTTGTTCGCTGCGAGAGATCTTACGGCGGGTTGAGTGTCCTTCAAGATTTGTATTTACCTACCCGACCAGCTCCTATAAAGAAAGTGATTGGCGCGGAAGTTAATCCACCTGAAATGCTGTCGCTAGCCTATAAGTAGATTATTATGGCGGTCATCTCTACTGGGAAGCAGGTTACTGAAGTTCCTGTCCGAGCTGTTCCTATTCCTTAATCAGATCCTTTCCATCCAGGCTGACACCCAGATATTTGACTTCCCCGACAAATGGGACCGATTCACTGTAGAGAGTTGGATGGGTGATTTTCATTTCCTTGGGCTAGTTAACGATACAATTGAAGTCTTTCGATGGTTAAAGAAATGCAGCTGTCATGGTTGCATCGACGATACCACCATTGTATAAAGATATAATGATACCACTGATATGAAAAGAGCTGCAATGACGCCAAGGATATTTGTCGTGCACTCAACACTTGAATTGAATGTTGCGCCGTGCGGTAACACAGTTGATCGACACGATCATTACGATCTTAGAACATAAATACATGGAATGGACTTTGACGTGCTATGAATGCATTTGTTGTGGTACAAACATTCGATGCTTCTCTGTCTAGCGCGACACTAAGGCAGTGGCGTAATATGAATAAATTTATATAGCTCCTACCTTTTTGTACGGAAAATTGACGTGACAATGATGTCAGATTCAACTATCTCAACTCACTAAGCAACTATCTCACTCCAGTCTTTGGACAACAACTAATGTTTATTTTCCATTCCTTGTATCTATGTTCCAAGATTACGATAAGCCTACCTTTGCGCCATACGCTAATTGCGCTTACTCATTTCAAAGAAAAAATGAGTTGGTAGGTACATCTGGCGCAGTGGAGTAAGTTTGTGCAATTGCGTGGCACAAAAAAATTAGAAAAATTTTTTCAGTGATGAACAAATATTCATTCATGTTTTCACTTTCCGAGGTGGAACGATTTTTTCAATGAATTTCCACATAAAGAAATTCATCGAAAAGTCTTGCCATTCGCTATATTTTCGAAACCTGCTTATATACAATAGTCGAAACTATTGTAATAAATATTCATTACTTCTACTGATCGTTCGAGTGTTCTGGCAACACCCCACATTTTGGTAGTATTTCCCCCCATACGGCTAATATGGATGGCCAGAAGCCTCGTGGTATGAACTCCTCTTAATTTTATTTGAAATCTTCTATCGTTTTGTTGTGCATTATACTTGGAAAGAAGCTACAAATGAAATGAGTTCCATTCAAAGGCGTTTAAATTGGAGTTCAGTGAAAAATAGTACTTCCTCTTTTTTTCTATGAGATCTGGGAGTTTCTGGCTGACGTTGCTTTGGAAAAAACTCCAACTCTATCCAATAAGGTATAGGGTTGATGTCTGTTGATCTAGAGGAAAATGCACAACCATTAAAAGATTTTGCTTTCGACGATACTTGTGCACTAATTTTAATGGATGCTCGATGGGGCAAGGCATTATCGGAATCGTTAGATCAAAACCGGAGAAAGAACTGCATTCGTATTTTTGGTATTGAAGAATGCGAAGGAGAAAATGCAGAGGAATTAGTCCAAAATTTGTTCAATAAGACGTTGAAGGTGAGAATTAATTTAACAACAAATACTGAATCATGTTTCCGTGTGGGTCGACAAAAAAGCGGACAACAAACATCGCAAGACGATGATATCGATAACAAAAAACCACGCGCAATACTGGTCAGATTCTGTAATTATAGAGATAAGCAGAAAATCATGGAGAAGAGAAAACTTCTAAAATCCAGTGGCGTCGTGATCAAGGAAGATTTGACTAAGTATAATTTGGATATTATGAGGAAGGCTGTCAAGAAGTACTCTTCGAAAAATGTTTGGAGTTTCAATGGTGAGGTATTTGCGACTATCAAGGGACAGAAGACAAGGATCCGGAGTGATATGGTATAGAAATAGTACCGAAATATTGATGGAGTATAAAAGCGGTCTCATGGATGTACCTACTTGTATTTTTTCTGTATTTTCTCTTTTTTTTGTGTTGTTGATTTTTTGAATATTGTTCATTGAATATACTATTTTTTAAGGATTACAAAAAGTATGCAGATAAATGGTTTGAAGTGCTATTACCAAAATTTCAGAGGTTTGAGGACAAAGCTGAATGAGATAAAATTGAATATCGAAGAGGAGACTTTTGATATTATAACTGGAACGGAGACATGGCTTTACGAGGGTATTCTAGATTCAGAGGTAATTAACTTGCACAAATACCAAATTTATAGAACAGATAGAAATTTGCAACTGACCAACAAAGTCAAGGGAGGCGGGGTGATGGTAGCAATAAATAAAACATATAAAGGTATTAGGTGTTGATCGCAGGTGTGGAAGTTATGAATTAATAAATGTAAAAGTCAGGATAAGAAAGGAGAATATATCGTTTGTCATTGTTTATTTTCCACCGGGCTCACCTCTTGAGATCTATACAGAATTTTTTGATTATGTAGAGGTTTTTTTTGAGGAGTATAGTAATGTCATCATAGTTGGAGATTTTAATTTGCCAGATTTTCCGGACGATCTGACAGCATATGACAGTCTAGATGAGAAGCACAAGAACGTTTTAGATCGCATTAATATACTTGCACTCGAACAATGTAATCGAATTTCTAATTCAAACGGGCGAAAGTTGGATCTTATCTTGGTTCCTGGAGATGAGTCTCACAGAATTTCCTTAACTGGATCTGAATTTCCGCTGATATCAGAAGACAAACATCACCCTTCTCTTATTTTCAACATAACATTCAACTCTATAGCTGATAAAGTTGATAGAAACTCGGAAAATGAAAGGTGGTATTATGATTTTCGTAGATGTAATTTTTACGAGTTGGCTGTTGGTATAAGACAAATAGATTGGACGCCACTGTTCCATCATAATAATGTTAACGATGCATTGGAGTTTTTTTACCGACAGATGTATGGTGTGATAAATACTGTCGTTCCATATTCTTGTAAAGGTGCATTTACACCAAACGAGCATTGTTTTCGAACGTTTCAAAACGTTTCGAAACGTTTTGAAATGTTTTCAAACGTTCGAGAACTCAGAATGGGAGGTGTTCACACAGCTCGCGCCTGTCCGAACGAGCAGTTGTTCTTGATAATTCAACGAGGTCTCTCTAAAGTGCACCGACATGGAACCCTCATTATCTATAATGCAATTAGTAAAAATTGCAATAAATTGCAATTTCTACTGAATCTATAGTACTCAGAGTCTCTGACAGTAATAATCTCTCAAATGAACTCTACGCCAAAGGAGGAGACGAACAACCTGGGTGAATTCTTTTCTGAAAGGAAGAAATTATACCCAGCTGCTAGATGACTTGAGAGCGGACGAAACTGAACTTTTTAGAAATTTCTGCCGCATGTCATTATCGGACAAAATTGAGGAAAAAGTGTCAAGAAAGACACCAATCATCGAGAGAGCATTTCCAGCGTCGGTTAGACTGGCACTAACGATTTTTGACTACGGTAGGGTGACCAGACGTCCGTCATTGTGACGGACAGTCCGTCAATCGTCCAAGAAGTCCGTCTCTGGAAAACGTCCGTCAAAATTTAATTCAGTATTTTTGTCAAGATTATTTGAGATGGATAGTAAAAAAAGAAAGTGCAAATTTATGGAAGATCTTTCGAAAGAATTTCCATTTTTTAAGACACAAAACTTGATTCTGAAGTCCAATGTACGAAGTGTTTGGGCCAATTCAGATTGCATTTGGAGGAAGAAGAGATAATGTACGGCATGTTTCAAGTTACGAACATAAAAAAAAATTTAATGCAGCAGCGTCTTCCTCCCTGACCAAATATTTGAGGCATTCAAATTTTGGGGATGAAGAAGCTTCTCTAGAAACGCCTGAAGCACTCTTCTCATTCCACAGTGTAATGCACAACCATCCCAGGTGACCATATCTCATAGCAGTTATGAAGCAGAAATGTATCCCGCGCTCCTTGTTTTATAACAGATATATCTCACTAAGAGTACAAATACAGAACGCTTATGTAGCAGCTATGCTCCTATGTCCGCCTCAAACAAGGAACACATCTCCTTTCTGAAAGGAGCATAAATAGTTCAAACATGGATCATGCAAATATTTGTTTCATGGGAGATCTATATATATTACCTTCATATGCTATGTTTATTATGTTTCATTTATTATTGAAAACGCTTTCAACAAAAAGATGAAAAATCATGGAAATTAATAAAAACTATTGCAATAATATTGAACTCGAATTTTGATTTTTCAAATAGTGTGTGTTTATCAATCATTTTTGAAAATAAATTTCAAAAACATCTCGCATCAGTTAGGTGAGGTATGTGAACGAATGAACTCATGTTCAAAAACAATATATTTTCATAAATTTCAGATTACAAAAATTAGAGCACACGTTAATAGAACTAGAAAGAATAAATTACATCATGCAAACTGCTGGGTTCATGATTGTTGTTCTCCAAGATTGATTAGGACATGTCTTTCTGGTCTTTGCACTTTGCTGCATTCCATAAAAAGAATAATCAACAGTTCATTAATCTTTTGGCTTGGGTCAAAAAGTTTTTAGAAGAATTGTCTCCATGCGTTGTGAGAATGAAAAGAATACTATATGCATATTTCATATCTTTCTGAAGAAAAGTTTTGATATAGGTATATGATTCATTCATTTATTTCTACATATGAGGAACATGCAACACGTGAGGAAATAACCTATCGAAATTTACACCAAACAGGACATTATTTATTCAAATATGGTTTTTATATGCTGGATATAACAAAAACATAGTCTATTATGTTTTATAGGACTGCTATGAAATATGAGAAGTGATTTATTGGGCCATATGCATAAAGAAGTAGTAAATGCTTTCACTTCAGTTTGTTGAAAGGAAATTATACATTTTATAAGCAACTGACAAAGAGAGTATTATAGTAAAAGCAAATACTCTTCTTTATGCATACGACTCATTGACCTACAGTTCGATATCCATCTCACTTTCTTTTCAGTAATTCCCCATTTCACTGGAAAATCACTATGGCACACAAATAACTTATCAAATGTACAATATCTGCACTTCACTTTCAGTAATCCACTATTCAACTGACAAAACGTCTAAATGATAATAAAATACATATCGAAACGACAGCAGTATCAATAGCATTTCTCACAATACTCCATATTTGTTTACGTTTTACAGCGCCCTCGACGGTAGTTAAAACGCTTATGGTGTCATGCTGTGTTTATGATCTCAAAATGATACATGGCAAATAAAGAACAATGTTACAAATATGTTACGTGGATATCATGGAGCGGGAACATGAAATTTACAAAATGCGGATGTAATTTGGATACGGCACAGGTACATCCCAATTATCGTATCAGACACGTAATGGTTACAGAAAAATAACACATAACAAAGTTCCCCATTTGATCTCCCAAGAAAACATAACAGATATGTTACTGGTCACCTGGGATTATATTAATATTATTAAATTTTCGTTTTTGTGTTGTAATACACTTTTATTATTTCTCTATTTTCAATAAATAGATTTTTTTTATCGCCATACCTTGTAGGAAACTGAGTAGCTGGAATCATATACAGGGTGAGTCTTATAGACTCGTACAAATATTTCACAGTAGAATCTGGAGGTCAAAAGAAACACTTTTTTCCTATACCGTTTTTTTCCGAATCGGCTCGGTTTAAAAGATACAGGTTGTTAAAAAATATAAAAAAAATGTTATTTCTAGGCTTTATCGAATGAATTGAATTTGGAAATATAGTTTTCGAGTAATTTGAAGTTCAAAAATAAAAGATATCTGTGAAATTCGAAAAATTGGGTAATTTTGACCGAATGCAACTCTTTTTGAAAGATCCACAGACGTCACAGATTCATTTAGTTATTTTGAAGGTAATTTGTTTTTCCAGGGATGGCACAGCTCATTATGAAAACCTAAAATGGCTATATCTTCTAATCAGGGCTGAATCGGAAAAAATGGTAAAAAAAATTTTTCTTTTGATCAGGTCCGTCCGTCATTGAACATTGGATAATCTGGTCAGCCTAGGCTACGGGAGATTCTTATGGTATCATGTACCTTTACCGAATTTCAAAACCATCAATATCGAAAATTATTATCGTCTGTCTGTGAAGCCATCGTAAATGGACTCCATTTCAAATGGATTGATCAATAATTATGAAATCACGATTCAAGAGATCTAACCAAAATTCAAAATAAATTAAATACCAAGACCCAATAACTTATCACGGTCCACCGGTGATTTCGATGATATGACGCCAGATGTGCAAGGAAATCTGAATCCCTTTGATGATTCGTCGGTTTACCGACATGAGACGGAACGGGATCGAGCATTTTAAAACGTTTTGAAACAGGCTTCGTAAACTTTATTCGGCGTCGATGAGTGTTTACACCGCCTGTGCATATTGCGTGCATTGTTCGCAAACACTGCCTTATAATGAAACGTTACTTTACCGGCATGTGGCGAATGAGCTCGAGCTCTCTGAAACGTTCGAAAACAGGGTTTGCGAACTCTGTTCGACGCCGATGACTGTTTACACCGCCCGTACTACTGTTTGCAAACAGTGTTCGCGAATAATGCTCGTTTGGTATAAATGCGCCTTAAAACAAAATCGAAATTTCCAGTATGGTTTAACAAGGACATATTTGAATCCATGAAAAGGAAAAAACTGCTGAATAAATTAAAACATTTATCAATCAATCATTTACAACTGTACAGGGATGAGAGACGTAATCTCAGAAAACTGATAAAGTCTAGTTACGCAGATTACATAAACAATATTGAGAACGGAATGAAAAGGGACAACAAGGCATTCTGGAATTTTACTAAAAATGAAAATCGAAACTGTAGCTCAATATCACAGTTTGAATTGGGTGAGCAAATGATTCCAGAATCCGAAGCGGCACATAATTTTGGAAAATATTTTGAATCAGTGTTTAAAAGAGAAAAAGCTGATTACGAACCTAAGACTCATGAGCCCAAATTTTCATTGTCGGAGGTTACAGTGGTGGATTTCTACAACGCGATAAAAGGGTTAAAACCAAAAAAATCAGCGGGAATTGATGGAATTCCTCCATATGTCATAAAGGGCTGTGCTGAGTGGCTGAAGGAGCCACTGATTTTCATATTCAATTTGTCAATGCAAACGAAAACATTTCCGGTGTTGTGGAAGGAAGTGGTGGTGACACCTGTACATAAATCAGGCAAGGTCTCAGAAATTCAAAATTATAGGCCCATCTCGGTTCTTTGCGCAGTGGCTAAACTATTTGAGCAAATAATATATGCAAAACTCTCGGCAATGGTGAGAAGCAGTATATGCCAGGAACAGCATGGAATCACACCGGGAAAATCTACCACCACCAATATGTTGCAATTTTGTCATGATATCACGGAGATCATGGAAAACGCACAAGCAGATATAGTGTATACTGATTTCAGAAAGGCTTTCGATAATGTGAATCACGACTACCTATTAGACAAAATGAGCAAATATCGTGCAGACGCATGCACCCTTGAGTTTTTTGCATCTTACCTGAAAGATAGAACATTCAGAGTAAAGTACGGAGGTGTTTCGTCTGAAAAATTTTACGCGAATTCTGGCGTGCCACAAGGATCAAACCTGGGACCACTGTTGTTTCTCATATTTATTAACGACTTGCCACAAGATTTGAGTTACTCCGGATGTTTAATGTTTGCAGACGACTTCAAGATCTATCGGAGAATTGATAGTGCACAAGATTGCCTGAATCTTCAATCTGATATTGACCGCGTCTACCAATGGAGTGTCAAAAATGGATTACCCTTCAATAAGTCGAAATGTGTCGTATTATCCTGCACCAGAAGAAAGGAAATGTTACAGCACCGATACAACATGGATGGAGAAGAACTAAAAAGAGTAAATAAAGTCATAAATTTGGGCATAGAGTATAATAACACTCTCTCATTCAAGAGTCACATCGAGACCATATCGGCAAAAGCTTACCGCAGTTTGGGATTTGTCATGAGACATTGCAGGAATTTTAGAAATCTGGACACTGTGATTCAGATTTATAGTACGGTGGTCAGACCGAAACTTGAATATTGCTCGACTGTGTGGCACCCTTCACCTATATTGTACAAGTCAACACTAGAAAAGGTCCAAAACAAATTTTTGAGGTTTTTATATTATAAAAAATATAAGACGTATCCGGATTATAATACGGTGAGATCAGCCCGACTTAGAAGGGAGTTTGGGATACCATCACTGGAGACCAGACGACTTCACGACACAGTGAAGACGTGTTATAAGATTTTTATCCATCACTACAGAACACCACACCTGAGAAATCTAATGCATGTAAGAATTCCTCCCCGCACCACTAGACTGAATACCTTCTTCGATATGCCCCCAACAGTAGCTTTCAATTACTATTCACCAGTTGTGAAAATGTTAAAGATAACAAACCAAGTCCTCTGTATGTCTGATCTTAGCTTTTACCAACCTCCTAAGGCATTTTACAACGGCTTGCATTCGTATTTCGATTTTGTAATCTGTTTGAGAAATAAATAAATAAATTATCGCCCACAAAAACAAAATTCGCATATCAACAATACGTGTTACGATCTGAATTCAACTAGCCAATTTGTCATCGGCAAGGCCCCAAATTTTCTCCGATGGAGCGTACTCCATTTGGGGCCTTGACGATGGCAAATTGGCTAGTTGAATTCAGATCGTAAAACACGTATTGTTGATATTCATATCAGCGGGTGGTATGCATCTGAATTTATCCTTATTATTGCATTCATTGCCACACCGTTTAGGCGTGATCATTCCTTTTATTATTATCCTGAAATTATTAAGAAATATTTTTTCAGTATGAAACGATCTGAAGATTCATGAATTATTATTTCTATGTATTAATCTGATAACCTACATCATAGATAACCTACATGACATCAATCGAAAATCTGAAACTGTCGGAAAATTTTATGTGACGAAAACTTTCGCGCTTCCTTTGGTTAAACCTTCAAATCATTCGTATATTTTTGTAGAACGGGTTGGTAGTGAATTTCTGATACGTATAGTTCGCCATATAATGATCGCCGACCTAAGAGTTTAATGAAAAATGCAGAATTTTGCCATTGTAAGTTTCTTTATTGACTGTATTTTTCCTAGCTATACTTTGATATTTGGTATATATGTTGTGGCTGAAAGCTGAAGTATAGTACAGTCTATAGTCTATCCAAATCCGAGAGGCCAGCGTAAACACACTGACTAACGCGTGATCTTATTTAAGGTACTCCTCTTATTGGTCAAAGCTTCAGGAACGCCATGTTTGCAGGTGGGAGTAATGCAGAACCGCATTACGTTTGATTCATTGATTGTATGCGAATTGTTGTGTAGAACTGCAGAGATCATTCATTGCTTTTTCTTTCGTAAATTGGTTTATAGTTGTAGCAAGTTATTCAAGTTACAAGCATTTAAGATAATGTCGAGTACTGATACTGCTGAGGAATCGCATGTTGACTTAAGTCCTCCAAAAAAGATACGTCTGAAACGACACTTCAGTGCCGAGATAAAAGATATGATTTTGAATACTTATGAAATTGAGATTATTCAAAATGCAGGAATGTGTTTAAAGGACGTAGAACTCCGAGTTGCTGAGAGACTTGGCATTGGAGCTCGAAGTGTTAGGAGAATTATTTCCGAATACATAAATTCCGGCAACAAATCAAAATCGGACCACCAAATGGGAGTCCTTATCAGATTTCGATAAAAATGTAATACGGCGAAAAGTTCACGAGTTTTTCTTCAGAAATGAACACCCGACTATAGAGAAAGTATTAAAAATAGTTGAAGACTCGAACTTGCCAAATTTTAAGAAGAGTACCTTCTCTATAATATTGAAAAAACTTAATTTCAAATATGGACATCGCCAACGCAACAGTTTTTTAATGAACCGTGACGACATTAAATGTTGGAGAAGAAACTATCTCACGAAAATTAGGACCTTCCGTGATGAAAACAGGAAGATTTACTGCTTGGATGAAACTTGGTTAAATGCCGGTCATACTAAATCCAAAGTGTGGACCGATGAAACAGTTACATCTTCTCGGCAAGCGTTACTTGCTGGATTATCTACTGGATTAAAAATCCGTCTGGGAAGGTCTTGAATTTTGAGTTTAACCCTCGGTTTCATAAAGCTTGATCAGAGAATCAACGATCGATTGACGGATGAACGTCAATTAGTTTTCAGTCGATAAGTTGGTCATAAGCATTCTGAATATCATTCTTGCACCAAATAATTATCTATACACGCCCATTTGATGATTCTCAACTGCTACTCCTCCAATATATTCGGAAATATGAAAGTTTCAATGATTTCCTTCGGGAAATCGAATGCCAAATCGTTGATCGAGCAATCAAAGTTTTGTGAAACTTGATGTAAGTACCATTTTGGTGGAAAACAATTTCAACATTATTTTTCAAATGAAGTGAATATATTTTTCCAGGCAAAGGGCAAAGAATTATAGTGTGTCATATTGGCAGTGACACTGGTTTTTTAACTGGAGGACTCTGGACTTTCCAATCCAAAAAAAACTGGTGACTACCATGAAGAAATGGATGGTCAGTCCTTCGAAAAGTGGTCGAGGGTATACTTCCTAAATTGGAGGAAAATTCTATAGTAGTTTTAGATAATGCTCCTTACCATTCAAGGAAAATGGAAAAAATTCCTAATTCACAATTCAGAAAGAGTGATATCCAACAATGGTTGAGGGAGAAAAATATTGATTTCACCCCTGACCTCATAAAAGCGCAATAGTTGCAGATAGTCAGGCAGAACAAAGAAAACTTTGAAAAATACATCGTGGATGAAACCGCAAAGGCCCAAAATATTACTGTACTTAGATTACCGCCCTACCACTGCGAACTGAACCCTATTGAATTGATTTGGGCCGATGTCAAGAATTTTGTGGCAGATAAAAACACCACATTTAAAATGGCTGACGTTCAAAATCTTTTTCAAGAGGCTCTCTCACGGGTTACTTCCGAAAGATGGAGAAAGTGCGTGAAACATGTCAAACAAAAAGTTGAGGTAGACAAGTGGAAACTGGATAATATTATGGATGATATAACAACAGTCATCGTCAACTTAGAGGGAAGTTCTGCATCTTCTGACGACACTACGGGGTAGTCACTTTTACAAAAAAAATATTGTTACACATTTATATTATATACATAGTATTTATTAAAGTGGGAACTTTAGATTAATTGTTCATTACTGAGACTCGTAGATAAGCATACATATTTTTCACCGGAACTGGAACACTCAAAAAGTTTTAAAATATAACGCTCTCGGAATTCAATTTATTAGTACACCTCTGCGTTATCACGTTCTTGACGCGTGATCAGTGCATGCTGCAATGTTTACCTCTGGCCTCTTGGATTTGGATATACTATAGTTTAATCCATCTATATCAAAGTGCAGCCGTTAGCAGTTGGTTGAACTTTAGTTGTAACCTGTGTTATTTTCAACTGAAACATGGGGTAACCGTGTAAAACTACGTGTAGCTTTCTTCTTACCGAATATTAACACATATTGTCAATTCATAATAGTCACAAACAAGCATAAGCATATGCCTTTCAACAAGAAGAGTATGAAAAAAAAATTTTGGAAACATAAAAACGGTCCTCACAGAATGGTAATTCTGTTAATACAGAAAGTCTAGTTTTAGATCGAAATTTGTTGATTTTTCATGAACTGATGTTATATTAGGTATCTGAATTAATTTTGTTTAGTATCCACCTTCCCCAGGTGCCATAAATTCCAACTTTTTCACTCTCTCTTTTAAGAAAAATTTTTTTTTTCTTAACCCAGCTTATAGGATATCTGCGTTTTGCTCTTTTCAAATCTGCAATTAGTTTTTCTCTACAACTTACCGTTATCGAGATATAGATAATCAAATGGTTTCGATCGAAAGCCCTCTTTTTGCTCCGTTTTGCTCATCAGTCCGTTCGTTTTGCTCATTTATATTTTACGAGTTTTTGGAGGAGATATCCCAGCTTGTGGGATATCTGCGTTTTGCTCTTTCCACTGTGCAAAATGAAATTGAAAAGAAATGAGAATTAATTATCAGCTTCAAAAAACTAATAATCATGTAACAAAAACCTCCATGATGAAGAAAACTGAAAACAAACTTCTATTACCGAAAGGTTTGCGTTACCTTCCAGAAGCAAACCCTACGGACTACGATATTATCACTTATTACGATCCTAGTCCAAATCGAAATGATCGTGCCTCTTCTATGTAGAAGTAGCCGTCACGTAGCCGTATTTCTTTAACCTCTCATATCTCGTGAAATATATTCGTTAGAAAAATATGCCGTAAACGTAAAGAGCATTTTTCATCAGAAATAAATGCCGCAGATAAGGGTCACATTCATTTTCATCTTTATTCATTTCATGCCAGTCAAGAACCCTCTTCAAATGAAACATTATCTTGGACTGATTTAAAAATGTTAAAATTGGTTACCATGGGTTATCCCCGGACTTTAATAGAAATTTCTAAGTTCTACAAAATTGTACCTGATAATATTTATTCCCGGTGTCTTTTCCGAACCGAATAATAATTGGAGGTTATTTTTTCCGCGTTGCAAAATCTTAGTTCTCAAGCTCGACTTCTCCGACCATTAAGTGAATTCCGAGGTTCATACCATGGGACTTTCTCGCCGTCCGAATATAATAATAGTTTCCACTTTCGTCGAAAAGATGGCAGCACTTAACGAACGTCTTTTTTCAATTTCACCAGGATACGAATTATAGCCAATGGCGAGACTGTTCGAGAAATTTTTTTATATGGAAATTCATAGAACAGATAATTGCACCTCGGAAAGTTAATAACATTAATGAATATTTGTTCTTCAATGAAAAAAATATTTTTTTATTCTTTTCTCTTTTTGACGAATAAAAAATTTCTTACTTTCCGAGGTGACCAACTGATTGAATTGAATTATAATGAGGACCTCATATAAACTAGTGGTTTCTGATTTAATATATTCGTTTTCTCTTTTTGAACTGACCACTAAAACGGTGTAGACCACTCTTAAGCTACTCAACTTTACTCCGAGACTCAATTTATCCTCAGTGTCTCCAGACTACTAAATATTCAGAAATCGTAATATATGATTATTTTCGTCCTATCTGAATCCCTATCACCGGATATTGGATATGTTTACCGACTCCGGCGATCCCTTTTTACTTTTAGATTATCACATAATCGTAAGAACTTGCTGCTCCTACCTAATTTATCGTCATCTTTTCGGACAAATTTTCTCTTTACATCCAGGGTTCGTGACTGAGTAACATGAAAATTACATTCTTCGACTCTTATCATTCTAAACTCCTACCTTCAGTTCTCATGACCGTAATTTATCACTTTCTCGACTGCTCTAAAGTATCACATTATCGAAATTATTCCATAATTCTGTATTCCAATTTATGCATTACAAAATGGATACATCTTTACTCTGACCTTTGAGTATTCATTACTCAAGGAGGGTTAATACTCAAGGCTCTGACATTGTATAAAGACCTGGTCTTTATACAATGGCTCTGACATAGCAATGTGAATTGAGTAAGGCCTGCCAGATGGCGCTAGCGTTTGTGTAGTAACTACCTTAATTCATTCCTTTTTCGTCGAGATAGGCGTTGTTCTGATGAGGTAAAATGAGAACCAAACCGCGCGTAGTCAGGAAAGAGCTAGGATATATCCTAGCTCTTTCCCGACGGGATGGTATTTGTCTCGATACTTTGAGTGATGGCCGTTGGCCAGTTCAATTTAGATCTTAACATTTGTTGATTCCGTATCAACGGATGCTATGTAACATGTAACTTGAGGGCTACCGCGTGTGAATTCGCCGCTAGATGTGCTAGTGTAGCGTGAGGTCCAAATCATAGACTCAACTATATGATTAATATTAAGTTTGTGGTCTCCATATATCTATAATACTTTTATTGATATTACGTGTTTAATGCTATAAAAGAAGTGAAGTCAAATCATTGTCAGAAAGGGACTTACACACATGACGAACAAGATATTGATTAGTAACCAAATATTTCTATATTCAATTTCTCCAATATTATGATCGGTGAAATGACAAGTCCCCGTCATCGTAGATAAACAAATCTTGCATTAGTTTGTCTATGTTCAGGACCTCACTCTACAAAGGCGCCAACTGGTGAGCAAAAAAACGGTAGCCCTCATTGATTTCGTTTATTATTCACCTGCCCCAATCTTCAAGGCGGAAGACCACGCCGGCGCATACTGCCATGAATTCGAACGCACACTCTCTTTCTCTCTATTGCGTGATTACAGCAATTTGCAGGTCCTACAATCTGACAATTTGAGAAAATGGATATACAGAATAAGTCTTTAACTCGTACGAATATTTCAACAGTAGATACTCGAGGTCAAAAGAAACACTTTTTTCTCTTACCATTTTTTCCGATTCGGCTCGGTTTGAAAGATACAGGCTGTTGAAAAAACATAAAAAATGTTATTTTTTATTGTATCTCACAAACGGTCGAATGAAATTAATTTTGGAACATAGTTTTTCATTTACTTTATGAATCTTTTTCGAACACAAGATATCCCACACGTCTTCCACTTCTCTCATTATGACCATTAAGTACCATAAAAATACCAAATATTCAAAGAACCCAAGGCCAGAATTTACTTATAATAAATATTTGAACGTTTCGTGAAATAAAGGTATTCCTCATATTTTCTCGTTTCGAGGAATTTGATGAACTAAAAAGTATCTTTGAAAATTGGAAAATGGGGTACTTTAGCTGAATACAATATTTTTTAAAAGATCCACAGACGTGTAGTGTTACAGATTCAGCTAGTTATTCTGAAGGTAATTTTTTGTTTTTTCAGGGGTGGCACGCAACTCATGTATGAAAACTTAAAATGTCTATATCTTTTTATTAGGGCCGAATCGGAAGGAATTGAATAAAAACAAAGTGTTTTTTTTTACCACAAGAATCTACTGTTGAAATAATTGTACGAGTCAAAGACTCAGCCTGTATACAGGGTGAGTAACATATTATAATATGTTACTTTTGTTTTTCGATATATGTACTGAAACTTTGCGAAATAGTGGCACCAATTCAAAGAGCCAAAAAATTAATTCTCACCTTAAAATCAAAAACAAAAGATGCGGTTTTGGCCATCATCCAATCTTTTGAAAATCAGGTCGAAAATGTGCCATTCATTTTTTATAGCTTTCTCGGACAGAGCTGCCATTCAATCCCAATCGATTTTTGCCCAACCTGTACTCTATTCCTAGTCTAGTGGATCAACAAGTGGTCTATAATATCATTTGTTTGTATTGTGTGTGTCCAAGTAATAGACCTTATAACATCAGAAGTGTATAATATAAAACAACAAACAACTTCAATTCCGCCTTGCTTCTTGGTAATTGAGTATAAGCAGCATTTTAATAATCTTTTATTTCTTACTCAAGTATGGTGTTCGACAACTGCCAGATAGATGTATTTTTTCATATGAGAAGTCACTATAACAGGTTGAGGAACGTGCAAAGCATTGTCGATTGTTCTCCCCCGAAATCGTTGAAACGAATCAGTCACTCAGAGCCAAGGTGAGAATAGATTAGTTATTTGTTATTATTTTATTTCATTATTTTCTATTTGGTCCGAAATTGAATTTTACCTAATATGGAAAAAATGTTGTTGACAGTATGTACTGTATTTTCCCCGCTGCATTTTTAGTTTCATTCAATTGTAATGTGGTTCGGGGGAATATACAAGGTGTCTTCTAAACGAATGCCAATATTTAGGATCGATCATTTGAGAGTGCATACTTTTTTTAATTGTGTTCCATAAACACTGTTGAAAGTTGCATACTTGTGAAATAATATAATCTGTTTTTCCTTCCCAGTATATTTCTTATAAATAAATTCTCATTTTTTTAAATGAGAAGATGATCGAAAATACCGTCGTATCTCAAGAAATCATCTTAATGGCGAAAAGAAGTACCATAAAAATACTTTTTCTTTTCAACTCGAAATAATCATTATCATGTCCTCAGGGCATCTTGTTGAAACTGAAAATTTTTGTCGCGAAAAATGTCTTCCTATTCATTTTGCACATGTACAAAATATTCAAAAGTTCAGAAGTTATTGAGAAGTGAACAAATTTTCGTAATTAATATAATTAATAAAAGCACCATGTACAGGATAGACGCATTTTGATAATTATTACAACTTGTACAATTTTAAATTTAAAGATAGATGGCGATATACAGGCTGTTCCTAAATTGAAGGTACAAACAAAAAGAGGAAATTGAACATGGGACCGCAAACGATTCGTTTTCGTTTCGTTTTTCTTCACAAGATATTCAGGTGAAATTTGGCTTAGATTTTATAATTATTGAGAGATTACACCATTTGACATGCCAATTGCGATAGAAAATTGACAGGTCGATTTTTTTCTGGAACACTGTCCTGATTCTCTCGAAATCCTGAGAACTTTCCCAATTCATTCATTATTAATTTTTATGGTTATTTTCCCGATCTGTAATAGCAATAACTTATAAAGATTCCATAAACTCGTATAATCATTACAAATAATATGTTACCTACTACAAGAAATTCAAAACTCAAAAAATAATTATAACAAAAAAAACCGAATAACCACATAGGAACTAAACTACTAGAGATCTAAACTTTTTAATTCAGGGGATCTGGTGGCCATAACTGATGTTCACTCCATCCAATCCAACAAAAATAAATTATGGAGGAAAACAAGGGACAGTGTTTCAGAAAAAATACCACCCTTTAGATTTGCTATCGAAATTGGCATATCACATTTTATAAATTCTAAATTGTAATATAAAGCTGTTTCTGAATTGATGCAAAATATTTCAAAGTGTGATTCTTTAGCAAAAATTAAGGGGAGGTCTGTCATATAACTTTTTGTTCAACACCCTTTTCCCTCCAAGTTATAGCCCTTTAAAGTTAGGTGAAAAAATGGTTTTTATTCAATATATCTGCTTTGAAAATTAGAAAAAATCAGGACAATAAAAATATTTGTCATGACTTCATTTGACCGCAGCTTACTTGATTTTTCTTCAATAAATGATAACCACTCAGTGAAATTATGGGAAAAAAGTCTGAGCAGTAATTTATTTTTTTGTGGTCAAACTAAAAACTTTATGATAAAAAGTTAGGACATAAAAAAGTTGCTCACAACTCGAAAGCAAAAGAAGATACAAAGAAACGAATAGTATCATTATTACCATTTTGTGTGTCAAGTGATAAATAATTTCAAAGATTTTTTCGATCGAAATATACTGCAGAGTGTATCTTACTATCAGTTGAAAATAATGATCTAAAGAAATTATTTATTGATATTTGATTTTAATAATGGAATGAAACATATTTTATTTCAGCCATACATGAAATCGGTTAGTTCTAAATAATCGAACGATGAATGTTACTTTTCACCAGTTTTTTGTGGTTATTCGCGGAGTTCTAATAAAACAACAAGATAACTTGTTAATGTAATGAAAAAAAAGATATGCAAAGAGTGACTCATTTTGAAAAGAAATTAACTCAAGATTCTAAACATTGTTACACTGTCGAAAAATAGAAAATTTCACATAACTTATAATAATGAAAGAAATGTAGATCACTCCATGTATTACCGAAGACACCATATTTCCTATAGCACTTATACATTATAAGGTAGTTTTATGATATTGAGCAGCGATGTATTAAATCAATTCTGTTCATATTATCCCCATTATACTTCTGAGCATATAATCAATTAACCATTATTCACTGAATGTCTATCAAGCCTTCTCTTTGAAATCTTCACATTCACTCGTGACATATGTGATGTGCCATTATTCACTGTCACGGTCTATCGGAATGTATGTATGATCAGAATCACAGACATACGAGGAGATATTCCCATACATAGCAATATTGAAATTTTAGATTTAGAAGTTGCCATAGCGAGTAGTTTGGGATATTGAAAGGAATACAGATAAATTACTTCCAATGAGGTGTGTTACTTCAGAAATAATCTTATTACAATTGTAGATGAATTACAGTATTCTACCTGCGTTGTCGCATATTATGTCTTTTACTCAGTTGGATGATCTACCAATCGAGACAAAGTCTCGTCATTTATGTGAAATTTATTATATTACATAGGTTCGAGAATATTTTGAGAAATTCAGATATTCAAACACCAATAGCGTCATATTTATCACTTCTAACGAGTTACCTGTGTATCAAATTAACACCCTATAAAAAGGTTTCGCTCCGCCGGCCGGCAAAATATCAAATATCTTATTTAAAGCAAAATGTGATAATGTCTCCATTAGATTGATTCAGCTAAAACTCTAAGCATATACAGGGAGTTTAAAAAAAGGTGATCCCGTCTCTAGAATAGGTAAAAAACTGAAAAAATTTTGCGGTTTGCTTAGTGAGAAATTTTTGTAACGCCATCCGTATTCAAGATAAAGAGCGTTGAAGAAAACGTCCTTTACACATTATTTACGATACACATTTCTTACGATTTTGCTTTGCAAGCTAATATATACATGGTCACTCTAATGACCTCATACCTGATCCCCAACTGTTTAGAAGATAAATGGATTCTTGAGAAGAAAGGATGGACTTGTGTATTCGTGATGATGGTGGACAGTTTGAACACTACTTTAATTTAATTTAATATTCTTAGCCTTTATTCTCATTTTGCTATTGTGATTTTTTGGTCAATTTTATTATCTTCATCATTACATCATTACATCCCTCCTAAATAGGAGGGATATATCTTCCTAAGTAGGATATATTTTGCGGCAAGCTAATATTTTTATCCAAAATAGAGTGCCAATTAAGAGCACCCCATATTCAAGATGAAAAAAAGATTAAAGTATCATATTCCGAGTATGATAGTGACAGTAGAAAGTTCCTAATATTCATTTGGTATATTGAAAGGAGTGCATATATAAGTTAATTATAATAATTTCTAGCCCAAAAAAAAGCTTCAGGAAAGTTGAAATCGTTAAAATCTCAATTTCCGAAAACTCAAAAACGGAGGATGCTGGCTGTTTTCAGCATTCTTTTTTTTTCGAAAAAAGCTGCGAAATCTGCCATCCTTTTTGCTCTCGAGACATCGAATTTGGGACAACCTCTACATTCTTTATTGGTCCTGGAGCCGCTTTGAGATTTTGCCTTTACCATAAGGCAACGCCTATGTGGTCTCCTCCATAATACAGTCGAATCACTATATATACAATGTTAAGTCAACCTATATTATTACCAAAATTGCCAATTTTTCGTCAATTCAGTTTTCAACATGTGGAAATGGCTCATCTTCCAATACACAGTTATGGAATGAAGAAACATAATTGCGGATATAGTAACTTGAAAGATGACTTGACACCTGCGTGTCACAACCCACCTTCCGAAATTAAAAGATTTCCTCCACGTCCAAAGACGAGGCGCCATCCAGAAGATTCACCTCGTGGCCGGGTGAGTTTTTGTAGAACGAAAACTTGAGTGGTACGCTTCCACTACATATACATATAATTCTCGCATGTTACAAAATATAATAAGCGACATAGAAAACACAACATCCAGTATTGATGAATTTATTATAATAATTTTTTTGTATAAATGTATTAGGGTTATGTTTTGTGTATATAATCGATCAGTATTCAAGAAAAATACAATCATAACAAAAAAATTAATAATTGGGGATAATGTTTTTCACCCTGTCTTCTCACCATAAGGCATGCCCAGACATAGTCTGGATTCATCACTAAAGACAATGTTATTCCATTCAAGGTCTCGGTTCAGTCGTTCTCTGCACCAAGCTAGTCGATCTCTCTGTGGTCGTTTCTTATCTCGACACAAACAAATATATTCCTGTATTATTTGTAATAAATTCATTAATACTGGGTGTTCTGCTTTCTATGTCTTATTATGTATTCACTGTGAATGATAGTTGATTTTATTAGCACTGAATTCTGTTAGAGGAATTTGAGTTTTTCAATTTTTATTTCGATATGAACTACTTTTCCATATTATACGTCCATATTATCAAAATAATATCGATTAACTGTACAGGGTAACTCATTTTCGATCGAAATAAGCGCAACATATATACAATATATTACAAATATAAAAAATTTATTACAAACATTACGTTTTCTTGCAGAGTGTATTTGCAAATGCATTTCGTATTGCACTTAAGTCTTCCATTTTTGACAGTTAATTATTACTACCTATACTTTATTTGTCCAATAATTCTAGTGGATATTGGTTTATTAACTTTTTTGAAGGAAGATTATACCTCGTTGTTTTTTCTGTATTATTATGTATGCATGTTCAATGAGATTTCATGTTGTAGCTACTGCTTCAGTTGTTTTACAACAAAAATAGTTTTTGTTCGAAATGATTGTAATATGTGGATACTTCTTTCTGCCAATGTGTAATAAATGAATAAATAAATGTTACTCGAAATCACCGAATGTTCAATGAATTCATCATTGTTGTCTCTTCAGAAAAACACATATGATATTGATATATGTATTGTAACGTGGTTTCCTCGGAGAATCTTATCTCGAGCGCCAGCTATTCTTTTCACTAGGAAGGATAGCAAACCTACCAGAGTAGCTGCTAGTCGGAGACAGAGTTCGCTGTTATCTAGGGTGGTAGCGATAACTAAGTAGTCAAAATCAAATTATGTACCAGTTTATTCACACCTTCGAAAACTGATTATATAAACAACGGAAATATGTGTAGGTATGTAATATGAGCGAATCAATCATCAAACATACATTCTGGAAAGTCGATCCGAACACGAGCACTTTATAAAGTTTATACCGGGTACAGTGAAAAATCAAAGGTTGTTCCATAAAATGCGCCAACCAGAACTGACGAAATGGATACTAAGGATGACCTCGCGAAGTGAAATGACTTGCTATACGGTATCGGGATGTTATTGATTGTATTTCTCCAGAAATGAAAGAAACACAACCAGGGCGGATCTACTCGAGACTTTTATTCACTACCCCAAGGGCTTACGCTCCATGACTGATAGCGAAGAAAAGGTCTATTTTGAGCGCCACTACAGGATTTTAGTGACGACGAGCGGTATCTCTTATTCTCTACCCCAAGGGCTTACGCACCATGACTGATAGGAAAGAGGAGATTTCTATTCCAACACTTATGACGAGGGAACGCGAACAGGTGGTTGACGGGACTTCCTTTTCACTACCCCAAGGACTTACGCTCCATGACTGATAGTGAAAGAAAAGTCAGACTCGCGAAACCGGGTAAAGTACGGCAAAAGATAACAGAAAGCGATACAGTACAGCAGTGTTAAAGAAATAACTAGTGTAGGTCTAATAAAGAAACTGAACGGTATAGACAGGGACCTACCACCTTTACTTCAAAGCACTCGCGGAAAACGAAAATAAAAATTAATTTCCAAAAGTACTAACCCTCGCAAAAAAAAATTTACTGTAAATTCCTTGAACAGGTCGTCGTAAACACAGGTAATCAAAGAAGAATCGCAGAGAAAGGAGGCCGTCGCGGGGGAAAATCTGCTTTTATAGGCAAATCCCCCACACCTTGAAAATCTGAAAATTCCTGAATGCGACAAGAGTAAAAAAACGTCATCAGCTCCGGTTTATAGCATATCAACATCAGAAAAACGTCGAAATCTTCAACGGCATGCAAGAAACACAACGTTAAACACAGATGAACGATTTTCTACATTTACTCTGCTTATCGGAATGAAGGAATGAAATTGAATTGAAATGAATTCCAATTTTCTCAGAAAATTCGGATTCCTTACAGTAAGTTGTTGAGGTAACGTCCAGTTTAATAATCAAATAAGTCCCTTTGCTGAAAGCTTCCTTAAGTGTCATTTTTAGTAGAACTGCAGTAAGCTTTAAAATTAAAGTGAGTTTGATCATGAAAATGGCTGTTGGAATAATAAATTTCACGAAAATTTTGTATTTTCAGTAACAAAAATAAAATATTTGAAAAAGTATAAATTTTTGCGAAAACCTGAAATTCTGAAAATTTCAGAAATTCACCGTCAACACGTAGTATGAGCTCCACGTGCATCAATAACTGCTTGGCATCTTTCTGCATGCTTTCCACTTAGTTATTCAGAAAATTCTCCTAAATTTGATGCCAAAAGATCTCGGAGCATTTGACAGCCCAAGAGGGAAATTCGGGATTTACTCGAGCGTGTCAGATTAATATAAGGAGAGGTACCTTGGACCCTGTAAAGTACTTCTACCAAAAATTAGACCTGTATATAGGGGGAATTGTCTAGGACAGCCTGTCAGAATAGTTAAAGAAAAAACGATCATTGTACATACTCGAGCGTGTAAGATTAATATATATGTGGTTAATTACATGTTGAAAACATTGAACTTTAAAAGAACTAGAAGGGCCTCTTAGGTACCGAAATACGACGAAAAGTGTATCCAACTGAGACGGAAGATGTAGAGCAACCCATCTCTTTTTAATGGTTCGGCAACCAATCGAATAACCGCATCAGACGTCGGACGCAGCAGTCGTCTCACTTCAAAGCCCCGGGTTGTTTTTGTTTACATCGTTATAAACCAATTGACAGAGCGCAGAGAGAGATAGATTGCTCTAAATCTTCCCTTTCAGTCTTCCTCAGTTTGCCTGCATCGAGATGCCGTTCCAGTTCTTTTAGAGTTCAATGGTTGAAAAGTATAGAGTAATTCGGGGCAACTGTGCGCACTTTTCCCTTTCAAGCCATACCCTGTTCCAAATGTTGAAGCTAGGAAAATTAAAATATACTCATAAGATAGAGAATTTTCTAATCTATAAGAAAACATCAAAAAGCAAACAAACAAAAACGTTTTCTTTCCGCAAAAAAGAATTTGATCGTCGGAGTGCGTTCACATGCCCCGTATTGCGGGTAAGTGTGCGCACCCTCACGGGGTAAGTGAACGCATTGCTTAGTGAACCACACAATCAAAACAAATTACAAAATAATGTCATCAAAATGTTATAATACTAGAGAAATGCTGTTTATTGTCAATACAGAAGCGCCTTTTTACAAGCACTGCATTATTGTTCGTACCACAATTCTTGGTGAACACAACACTTGATACATTCCCCTGTTGGTGGCTCTTCATATTTTTCTGAACAAATAGGACAATATTGATCGAGTCTTAACCAAGAAAATCAACAATGTCATAATTTATTCCTCACTGAGCTAATGCTCATATAATTAATCTATGCGCACACTTACCCGCACACACTTTCCCCAATGAGCCAAAATTTGAATTGACGTTCTTATAGAGTTGAGCAGCTAAGAGAACCCAAAATTTTTTATTATATATTTAGATTAATATGCCCATGATCGAATAAAATATTGTTTAACACTGAGGGACTCGGAACTTGGACCTGGCAGAATGTGCAGAGATGCTAAAAATCAAAAAGAAAACTAGTGAATTTGATTGATTGCAAATAAAAAATTAACGAAACGTCGCACGGCGCACTCCTATGAAAAACTAATATGGCGATTCTGCGCCCTTGCTTCACCCAAATGAACCCCTCTTTCATACATTGCATAGTCGAGATATACGCAATGCGCACACTTACCCACTGCGCTCAGTTACCCCGAATGACTCTATATGTATTTTCTTAATCTGACAATTTAAGCGTGACGAAAATGTGTAGGAGGGCGGCAAACTTGCAAAAAAAAATATCACGTGTACATTCTCGATCACGAAGGCTTTTTTCTCAATTTGAAGCTAATGATTCAAGAATAACGAAATATTGGCCCTATAGTTCGGAAAATCAGTTTTTTTAAAATTATAGCCTCTCTTGGGATTCAAATTGTTTTCGCATTCATTATAAAAGTTGTAGAGCATAACATTTTCTACAAATTTCATTAATTTTTTTCAACGTTTGAACGTTTTTGAGATATCTTATCACCCTCTAGCTCGAAAACGGTTAAGGGTATGAAAAATTGCTTCAAACAAAAGTTGTATAGAATTTTATTATCTTCAACATTCATAATCAATATAGAAACGATTAGAGGTACAAGGTACAGGAGGGGATATTTTTCAAAAAAATGCCTTTATGCCTTTTCAACATCTTCAAACTGTCGGATTTAGAAACCCCTACCCTGATTAATGTCAGATTAATGGATCAAGACGTCTGGAACACCTAGATTAACAATCAATATGAAAATCTGACACGCTCGAGTATGTACAAGTGAAGATTTTTTTGCATTTTCACCGGAGCCCTTTGACCTTACGTCACGTCACGTCACATCCTCTGAAAATCTGACACGTACGCAAACTGTCAGATTAACATGATTTTATTATCAGAGACACGCAGGACATATAGTTTCTTAATCTGACACACTAGACTAAAGCCTGACGTTGTTTTTACATCTTTGAAAACCTGCAGACGCTTTCCCCACCGCTGAAAGTGCATACATCGTAGAACCTTTTCTTTTTTCTACCATTTAATCTTCAAAATCCACTAGTAAATTCCGATTTAGCATTTTCGGCTCCCCAACTATGAGAGTTCATTTTGCTTACACGAAAAGGATGGAAATCTTGATCAGAACGGTGGTTCTTCACATTCTTCGCCATTCCAGGGGCCCTCTATGTTGCCATCGTCCATCGTCATTGGATAAAAGTTATGAAAACGGTACTTTTCTCAACCCTGCGGATGTACAGGGTGTCCCAAATTCGATGTCCAGTGAAGGGATCTCGATAACTAGATGAGCAAAAACAAAAACACCTTTTTCAGAGAAACAAAGAATGGTGAACACCTTAGCTTTCTAGGAGCCTTCCTTTTTCAGTTATTAGCAAAAACTGAGATTTTGACGATTTCGAAAAGTTCTCATTACATTTCTGTCTTTGAAGTTAGAGATCTGAAACTTGAACCTTCTTCACTTTCTTCCGGCATTCTTTAAAAAAATTCCTCTCCTATATATTCCGAATTATGAGGCAGAGTCTCGTTTTTTTGAAAGTAAACTATTATTATATTTATCATCACTGAATTGAAAAAAAAATCCTTACATTTCAAAAATATAATATAGATGTTTCATCCTGATCAACCCGAAAAATAGGAATAGTTGAGTCAATAGACCAAATTGGCATACTTCAATCAAGTTTGCTTCGATTCAATAACAAGAATGAATAGAGAATAGGGAGTTGAAAACCACGAATGAATTTCAGGAGTCAAAATCTCAAAATTCCAATAATATGCTAAACTCCCACTCATTTGAAACCCCCTTCAAGACCTCTGATTACAGGGTAGAAAATATTTTCTCGATTTTTAGATACAAACTAATAAAAAATATTCATGAGGTTCTACTTATTATTTTATATGTAGTCCAGGGTTTCTACGATGGCGATATCAGTACAAAACTGGTATGTAAGTTAGAGAGTGTTTTGGAAATAGGAATCTCATAATTTCAAAGACATGTCTCCATCACCACTGCTTTTAAACCTTCTCAGGGTACAAAACAATGACATTAAGGAATTTAGTGATTGAGAGTTACTCAATTGAAAACGTTAAATCAGTCATTTTACTCGGAGGAACAAAACTTTCCTTTGGCAGAAGTACAAAAATGGTACGAAAATTTAACGCTAAAAAACATCGTATATTTCTTGTTGTGAATAAAGCACCCAGTACTTTATGAGGAACCCTGGCATACCTCTGGTTCCGGTGTTGAAAAAAGATCCGTTTTCACAACCGTACATTTCGGTACAAAACTACTAGACATGTTTCAGCTTGTTTCTGAAATCGAAATTTCATTATTTCGAAAAATGTCTCCAGCCCCTCATTTTGAAACCCTCCTAAAATCCCTTAATCTCAGGGTACAAAACTTTTTCTTGACGGTACATTTTGGTACTAGTAAGAAAATTTGAAAAACAAAAATTGCCATGTATTTCAAAAGTGGTGGGTGAGCATTTCTACACACTCCCCTCAAACTGAAATACATATTTTTCCGTTCAATTTAGTCTACAGAGCTTTTTTTTCAACGGTACATTTCGGTACAAAACCAGTACAAAATTTTAGCGTTTAAACAAGTGGAATGAATATTCAAATTTGGGGGGACTGGAGACATGGCCCTCTGTTTTGGCATTACCCATATTTTGTAAAGTCGGGGTTGGAAACGTGCCATCCATTTTGCCGTAGCTCTTATGGTTTTAGAGGTGCCATTCAATATTTTGCTCTCCCTGTACATCGTGCTAGAGAAATGAAGAATGCATTTTAAGAGTGCTTTCATTTCGGTTTTCAGGCTCTCCTTATATTTTTGAATGTGTCAGTGTCGTTTTTTAAAATAGAAGTTCACAAAACATTAAAGCTTGAATTTTTTTCAATTTATCTCATTTTTTTATTTATCTTTGATTTGAAGACACAGGCAAAATACGAAATTTGGAGTTTCGAAAACACTTTTCCATAGGAGAAGCCTCGATTTGTCTTGATTTTCTGATAGGTGTGAATTGACAATGAAAATTGAATGTTTTTCGCTATCTGTCATCGTTCATGATCTAGTTAATTTCAGTCGAAAATGAGTCACTCTGTAAATCTACATTTTTGTTGTGAAAGAGTTTGATAATTTTGAATTTCCTTCATTCATTTACTAAGGTTAATATCAAGTCATTTCACAACGTTATTATTTATGGTTCAAATTTTAAAATCTATTTTATTCATGATGGAATAAGAAAGTTTTAAATGCATATCACAAAACATCAATTGTAGAATGTTGATCTATGTTCCAGAATGAATGGGTAATCCTCTTACATACCTCATTTCTATAAGGTCTGCGAGCTATTGGGTCCTCTGAAGAAAAAAAAGATTTACCCTACACCACCTTGTATTCCGTGCATCAAGGTTACTAATGAATCAAATCACCAGTTTTTTCGTGCTAAAATATTCTCCATGGAATATGACCAATAGATATGCACAAAACTGTATAATTGCTATTGTCATTATTCAGGAAGAATCCCAATTTCGCATCTAATCATTAAATGTGATGAATATTTAATTTTGAGAAAGGAGAAAGTTTAAGCGCTTGTAATGGAAAAAAAAATATTATGAAAGTCTAAGTGGCCAAATATCAGAAATATATGCCTCTCTTATGCAGGTTGTAATGAATGATCTCATGATTGCAAAAAAATGTCTCCATCACCATCACCACTGATTTGAAACCTGCAATCTCAGGGTACAAAACTTTCCTTCGACAGAAATTTCGGTACAAAATTGGTACAAAGCTATGGCGCTAATCTACATCCTATATTTCTTGTTGTGAACAAAGCAAGTTACTGTTACTAATAAATCGAATCACTAGTTTTTTCGTGATGAAATATTCTCCATGGAATATGACCAATGTCCAATAGATAGGTATGCACAGAACTGTATAATGACTATATTGTCATTATTTAGGAAAAATTCCAATTTCGAATGTTATCATAAAATATGATGAGTATTTCATTCTGAGAAAGTTTAAGAGGTTGTAGTGCGAAAAAATATCTGAGTGGCCAAATATTAGAAATATATGCCCATCTTATACAGGTTGTGATAAAGTTTGATATTTTTCGTTTTTGATTACAATTAATATTATTGAAATTCAATTCAGGATTCAGATATCCCTGGAAACATTCAGGACCGTTTTTCTTCCTTTTTTAGTTCTGAAAAACAATGTAGCACCGTAAAAACATCCTGAATTTGGGGATAACCACGTTTTTGATCGCTTGTACCGATAAGCTAGAGTAAAGATATTCAATCGACGCGAATTTTACTGACTAGACGAGGTTTAGCGTTTCCTGCAAGTTCGAGTGGTCATTTTTTCATCCTGTCCGGGTTCTAACCCTACTGTGAATACGATTCTTGGCTGGTGCGCAAGCCCGTTGGGAGCAGAAAAAATTGTGGCGAACCGCTGTGCATTTCCTACGCCCTGTCCAAATTCGGCAAGTTCAGCACTTTCTGTGAGTACGATTCATTGCTTGTGCGTAAACCTTCCCTTGTTCCCTATTTACGATCTGGAACAATAATATTTCTTCACAAGTTATGTTACCCCTGAATGGAGAATTTATTAATTGGCTCATAAAACAGAAAATCATTAGTCCATGAAAGCTTAGGAAATTTCAATCTGACAATTCTAGAATCTGATATATAGTCCATTCAAGAATGATTGACATCCCAGTAGGTCTTGAAAATCCAGACGCAGCTTACTATCTGATCACAAAATATCTTCAATAATTTCTGTAGTTTCACTCACAGAACAGAAATATGCAAATATAACCTATACAAGTATTTGAAAAGAAGAAATATTTGAATTCAGGGCATATTAATCAGCATTCAAAATTGAAACACCTATGTTTCCAATTTGTACGTTTAAATTAAGAACATAAATAGCAGTACAAAATTCAAATTATCGTCAGTCAGTGCATGGATTCACACATATTAGTACTATAGATTACTGTTTATTCACAATAGCAACCTGAATTCCGCAAAACAAAATCTCAACTTATGAGCTATTGCCAACTTAAATTCGATTTTCCATAGCCACCAAACATGTCAATCATTCTTGAATGGACTATATATGATAAAATTGGAAACAAATTTGGGAAGGAATGGAATTTTTTCCAAGACTGCCAACTGTCGGCGAATATGAGGAGGTGCTATGTTTGAAAGAAGAGATAACCCATATATGCAAAGGTGTAGATCTGTTGGTTTCAGTAACAGTCCTCATAGAATCATTGAGTAGAGTATCGATTTTATCTACCAAACGGAGCAACAGTACTCAGCAGTAGACAGAACTAAGGCCAAAACACCTCTTTGAGGACCAGCTTATTTCTGATGGTGGTATACGTATACCTAAAGTAGCACCACCTGTGCTAGATGATATATAGAGAGTTAAAGTGCTGCCTTCGGCACCTCTTCCAAAAGCTGCAATTTAGTGTTTTTTTTTTTCAAAAGAAAAACCCTTATCAACTGGGACAGATTAATCGAATGAAGGTTCGAAATCTCAATATTTTGTTATTTAGATATTCCTTCTGCACCCTAAAAACAGGGTATTAACATAAGTTATGTCCAGTTTCATAATCGAATTTGAAGTCTTTTGAAGCGTTAAACACTTAAATTCGACTATGCAACTGACCGTTATTATACCATTGTTAATCTGTATAAACTAAATAAAATATTTTCCAAGTCTTGGTTACTCAGGTTTTCATATTTTTTTCCCACTACAAACGCTCAAATTTTCACAAGAGAAATACCTACATATCATATTTCATGCATTCATACGATTTTCTAGACATCTTGTCGTATTGATGATATCGCAGGCTGCTTCAGATTTGCCAAGTTCTTGATGTACTCTGATGATTTGAAGGTCTTTGCTGTTGTTTCTTGCCTGCGAGATTTAATCGAGTTTCAGGAGGATTTGAATAGACTCCATTAATATTGTCGCGAAAACTTTCTGTTTCTCAATCTCAGTAAATGTCACCACATAACTTTTTCAAGAAATAAAAACATTTTCAGTACTCAATTTAACATCAACAGTTGTGTTCTGACCAAGGTATCGCTGGTGAAAGATTTGGGAATCATTTATGACTCAAAACTTATTTTTGACAATCACATCGATTATGTCTCGAGAAAGGCTAACAATATGTTGGGTTTCATCATCAGACTTTGTAGGCATTTTCGTAATCATCAATCCCTTAGAACGTTATACATGGCTTATGTCCAGAGTGTGTTGAGCTACGGATCGGTAATTTGGAACCCTAATTACAATATCTATATTGATCGACTAGAAAAAATTCAGAAAAAGTTCTTTAGTCATGTCAACAAAAAATGTTACAAACATATTACTGATGTTCAGTGACGAGTAATGAGGGAATTATAGGGTTAACTACTTTAGCTGACCAGAGAATGTTGAGGGACGCAAGGTTTATCTACAAGACGGTCAATTCTTCCGATTCCACTGAAATAGTGAATATGCTCAGTTTCAATGTACCTAAATATTGCACTAGAAATAAGTTTTTATTTCATATAAATAAGAGTTCTTCTAATTACCATATGAATTCACCTTTGATAAGATGCTGCAAAACTTATAATTCTCTGTCTAGCCTCGCTGCCGTTGACGTTTTTTCTGATTCTTTATCGGCCTTCTCTGGCACTTTGAAACGATTACTGAGAAATAACTGAATTTATCTTGTTTTTGTATTTTTTATTCATGGTTCAGATAGGTGCACTGTTTTTGTTGTTATTGTTTTTTTGAGTAACATTGTAATTGGATAATTAGTGAATACATAATTTTGGGTTCGTCCCGTCTTGTATTCCTTCAAATAAATAAATAAGTAAATAAATAAATAAATAAATAAATATACCATAAATAATATTTTACTACGAAAAAACCGCTAGATTTGATTCATTTATGAAAGGGATACACAGAAACACCACAAATATGGTGTAGTGGAAAAACAGACAATTCTGAAGGAAATGGATTTTTTGTAATTTTTTCAGATCGCCCAATAGCTTTTCTATCAGATTATACATTCAGTTTGGGTCACCCTATACCCGTCCTAAATATGAATTGGAATCTCGAAAGTAAACTTTTCAGCCGGAAAAAACACCGAAATCATCTGGGAATAAATCCTCACGTTTATCCAAGTATCCATTGTCATGTACTGGATATTCATATCAGACTAAAAAACCCAAGAAGGACAATTTACCGAATCAAAATATGAATTCAGAAGCTTGTACCCTGGTCCATGTTCCCTGTGCAAGCGCCAGAAGTTCTTGCCCTAGTACAGTTCGATATGACCGCTCAGATAAAGGGGTGAGTACCTATGTATATAGAATAATTTTGAAAAATAATATGATGAAATATGATAACGTCTCAATGAAGGCACAATGTTTTAATCATTATTATTATTAAAAAAGAGTAGTATGTAATTGTAATAAATTTTAATATCTAACATCCTTTTTCTGTGGCATGTTCTTTCATGTTCCATTCCTGAAACGTCGAAAGCATTGCCTCATTATTCATCAGTTGGAGCATTTTCAGCATAAATTTCAACGAGCATTCGATGCGAATCAGCTGCACTTTTCCTCCAAATAAAGCACAAAACTAAAACAGCAAATTCCGTTGAGTTAAGACATAAATTATTCGAAACAGTAAAAAACAAAAATTTTGTATGAAATTCAAAGCGATATGAACTGAATATTATGGACTGATGAGGCTGCTCGTAGACCGGTAATACGGTAACACTACGCGACCATTTCTAGTCGTAGCGCAAATTATTTTGAATGGTAGCGGCATCCCCAACCATTAGAGAGTTGAAGTGCAGCCATGAACGTAAACGTTAACGTTATAATTGACATCTACGCATGCTCATTCGTCCGTTTTTAACGTTAACGTTAGCGTCAGCTTTACGGCCTACGTAAACTAGCGGTCTCCCACCTATACTCTTAAACATCGACGTATGTTAACCGAATATAAAACGAGTAGCACTGATGACTTGCGAATGGCCGAATTTTGACTGTGGAATGCAATTCTCGATAACCTCAAACGGTCATTGTTTACATTTCCCGTGTATTTTCTCATAATGAACGAAAATTATAGGAAATCAGCAGTGTTTTGAAAGTTATCAAAAGGATTAAGTTATAAAAGTTTGTTATCAGATTACATTCAGTACATAAGGAAATGGCTGGAACTCCACTGCGTTTCTCATGTCTCTAACACTTGAACATTTCATTGATAATAAAATGCTTCCAAGTTGAAAATTCTCTTTATTAGGCATATAAATCATTAGGACATCAATATTGCAAATATTATTCCAGCTGTCGGGGCTCAATATTGGATAAAAGAGAGTTCACGCGAAACAAAAGCAAAATCCAACGTTTACGTTCAGCCTAACGTAGGTACTGTGCGCACTTCAACTCTCTATTAGAGAGTTGAAGTGCGCACAGAACGTTAGCCTGAACGTAAACGTTAACGTGAGAAATAACGTCAGATATAACGTTTACGTGTTGTGATGAAATTTGAGTTGAAGTGCTGCCATCATGAAACGTCAGACGTTAAACATAACCTATCAATTTGATTTTGCTTTCGTTTCGCGTGAACTCTCTTTTATCTAATATTGAGCTCCGACAGCTGGAATAACATTTGGAATATTGATGTTCTAATGATTTATATGCCTAATAAAGAGAATTTTCAGCTTGGAAGTATTTTATTATCAATGAAATGCTCAAGTGTTAGAGACATCAGAATTGCAGTGTAGTTTCAGCCATTTCCTTATGTACTGAATGTAATCTGATAACACAGTAATTTAACTTAATCCTTTTGATAACTTTCAAATCACTGCTGATTTCCTATAATTTTCGTTCATTATGAGAAAATACACAGGAAATGTAAACAATGACAGTTTGAGGTTATCGAGAATTGCATTCAACCTTCAAAATTCGGCCATTCGCAAGTCATCGGTGCTACTCGTTTAACGTTCGGTTAACGTACGTCGATGTTTAAGGTATACGTGGGAGACCGCTAGTTTACGTAGGCCGTAAAGCTGACGCTAACGTTAACGTTAAAAACGGACGAATGAGCATGCGTAGATGTCAATTATAACGTTAACGTTTACGTTCATGGCTGCACTTCAACTCTCTATTATTTCTCTGAACGACCAGAGATCGTGGTCGCGTAGCGGTAGCGTATTGCCGGTCTACGAACAGCATAACATAATCAGTCTGAAACTACCAAAATCCAGATGCCACTATGATACATTAATAACAATAACAATCAAACTCATTTTGCGTCCTCTATGTGCCTTAAATGAGTTATTAAATGTACTTTTTTATTATTATTAATATAGCGTACTTGGCTTGGTGGTTAAAGCTTCGGCTCAGTATACCGCAAGGTACTGAGTTCGACCCCGGTCTAGAGAAGAAATTTTCTAGTCGATACGGATACTGACCACCATTAGGGTGACCGGTCACCGAATGCGAAGTTGAGCGAAGCTGAGCGTTTTCAATGCAAAATGACAAGCTACGTCACTCGATTCGTAGCTTGTCAATTATATTTCCATTGAAAACGCTCAGCTTCGCTCAACTTCGCATTCGGTGGCCGGTCACCCTTATTTGTGTTCTGTGCTGACCACTATTCATTGTTGGGTTAAAATTAACAGTGCTGTGCCTAAGGTGGCGTAGGGACACTGTAACAAAGCCTCCACAGAACACAACTGGTTCTCCGAACTCGTACAAGCTCACAGAGCTTCTGAGGGCTACTTCGGTACCTATGGAGAACCAGGATAATTCAGTGATATAAAAAATGATAATATAATGATTCCCTTGTATCATTGAATCAGTATATGCACTGCATAAAATTGCACACAAATAAATTCACATTCTGGTGACCCATAATACTTGTATCTATGAATAAACATTGTAGTGTTCATTATAAACTCAATGCCTGCTTTTTGAATTTTTTATATTTTATTTTTATTATTCCATGTTTTCAGTTCACTTGAGAGTGACTAGAAGACAACGAATGATATGCCATGTAAAATATATCGAGTGAAAATACATTTTCATTTCAGTCTGTGAAGAAAAAAAACCAACCATCTTCTCCACTTATGCATACAGATGGTGAAATCAGTCCCACACCGAATACTGTTTCATCACGGAGTGCTAAGCCAAGGTTAGTATTGTAGCTGAGAAGTGTCCCAAAATTTATGCATCAGAATTGGAAGTATAGAGAAAACAATTGTCGGTATATGCTAATAGGTATATATGCCAATCAAATCGAATGATCTAATCAAATTAAATGATATACTGAAATATTAAGACAAATATATAGGGAAAATAGCAAACCTCCCTGGTAGCTTCAAGTCGAAGACAAGGTTCTGCAGAGTCTGGGGTGTTAGCGACAACCAGTGAAAGTCAAAATCGAATCACACACATTTTATTGTCGACTCGTAAAAGAAAACACAAAAGGCACTCTTACAAAATCCGTCAAGTGAAAAGCGCAATATGATGGGTTATGGGTTGAACAGAAACAGTCTACTTTACACACTTGAAGGTTTTCCTCGGAATCAGATACAAGTAACAATATAAAGTGGTGAATTTACGGAGTGAAGCGGACGGAATAAAAAAGGGGACCCGATCTCAAACGCGATACGGGGTTTAGGGACTCGTTCGCAAGCCTGAAGCCAAGATTCACACTTAACGGACAATGGTGTCGGAACTCAGCAAGGTTAGGATTTGAGTAAGATGGCACAGACCTATGACGGTTCACCCCTAGGTGCGTTCTGCAACCCCCGGGTATCCACACCAGCAGGGTATTGTATAGGGTTTTTCAACAAGAACTTTGTTTTGTAAATCAAAATAAAATAATAAATTCAGATGACAATGATTCAAACTTTTATTTTATTCAGAAAAGGTTGGTTTGGCAATTATTAATGAAAAATGATATCTTATAAATGTCCACCACAACCACGGTTACAGCGGTGTTAAATCGCATGAACTAGCTAGCCCTTTAACGGCTGAATTTCGTGACATTATGCGATCAGGAAATTTGGTTTGCAATAAATCCATTGTTTCGGTAGATGTGTGACTTGTGGCACCGTCTTATTGAAACCACATATTCGTAATATCTACATCTTCAACAATAGGCCAAAATTTAGTTTTTAACATCTCTCGATTATGTTGACCGATCTGTGAAACTTTTACAGATCCACCATTTTCATAGTGAATGTTTATTATTTTGAAACGATTTTTGAGTGAAATGAAATTAATTGTAACAATTGCCCAAGATTTTACTATAGATATGTCAAAAACCAAATGTCGAAACTTTCATGTAGTTCCGGTGGGGCCATAGTGAAAAACAAAGTTCTTGTTGAAAAACCCTATACTAACAGTAGGGGTGTACATTGATAAGTTAAGAAAAATAAAGGAAGAGCAGTCACCCCAGAGTGCGTTCTGCACCCTCCGGGTATCCGCACCAGCAGGGTATCGTACTAACAGTAGGGGTGGAACTCAAAATGTGGAACAGGATGGATAATAATGGAGGCTGAGGTTCCAAGATGATAATACTGAGTGTTGTCTTACCTTTGGATGGTTCGGTTTAATATCCGGATCGTGCACTTGCACCGAAGGAAAAGAATTAACTTCAAAGAAGATGGGAAGAATAAAAAAAATGTTCTTTCAAAAAAACTAATACACTTATTTCTAAACCACTACGGCATCAACTAACTCAAGATTGTCGATCAGTAGTTACAGAATTATCGTACGGAGAATCAGTCAGAATTAAGCGAATTAATTGACCTTGGGGGGGGACATATGCTTATATAGAGACCACAATAACCTACCTCGTCCTGAACCTGTACCGACCCTTACTGGTGCTTATTCCTGTCTTGAGGCAGACTTCTGACGGCTGGTTTTTTAGGAAACCTAGGCCAATCGTCAGAAAATATCGAAGTCTTTCTGCTGATTACGCTTGGCCGTGTAACATTCACGGTTGCCACAGAGAGATCAAGGTAACCTACTCCGTCCTAGTCCTGCAGTGATTCGTATTCGTTGTTCCTTGTTTAAAGCAGACTTCTGACGCCTGGTTTTCTGGTAAGCCGAGACCAATCGCCAGAAGCTCTCGGAGCCTTTCCGCTGTGAACCGTGTACTGTTGCATTGTGTTTCACCTGAATCAACCCTGTCCTGATTATTAAATTTTTAACTGAATTTCTGATTGGCCTCTATATCGAAAATCACTGAAAGTGCTCGGAATCGAACCTATCGCTGAACTAACCGATTGCAGCAGAGGCTTGGCTCTTTCTGAGACAACCGGTTGTCGTAAATTTTGTGTTTACCCCGTACATCCCTTATTGTCTCAGATGGAATCAAAGTGACCGCTTTTAATTACTGTCAAACGGGGTGAACTAGATCAACCGTGTTTATCTCGTAACTCAGAGACAAGACCCTAAATTGCCGCGAAAAAACTCTGTGTCTACTGTTACCTCCTAAGATTGCTAACTTGTGCCTTGGATACAATTCCTGGAGGTTAGTTTTCTGACAAAAAAAGTTTTGGTACTCCCTCGAAAAAACAATTTTTCAATTGATCAACTTCAATTATATATGTGGCAATAACTATGATGGTTATCCTCACCTAAACTTATGTAGGTTACGTATAAACTAGTTGAAATGTAGTTCCTCATTTTAAACTCAAATGTGCCACCATAGTTTTTCAGGAAAAAAGTAAATGTTACATCACTCAAAAGTGATATTTTGATTGAGTCTTTTTAATTTGAAGATTTGTTTCACTGTGACACTTTCCTAAGTTTGAAGAATGTTTAATTCTGGCCGCCTTGATAAATTTCATTTCTGTTTTCTCATTTTAAGTTTGTGCAGCATCAGCTGTGTATTTCTTGACTTTAAGATCCTTGTATGGAATCTACCAATAAGGGTAGATCTACGGTCTTAAGTCTTCTCTTCTATCTATATACTAAAATATTATTAAGAGGCAATAGAACGGTTAGTTAGATCTTCCAATAGAGGTAGATCCACAGACTTAATAGTTCATTCAAGTATACTTCAAACAATGATTATGATATAATTTTGAATGAAATTCATAGAAAAAAATTCTTTGATTTTACTTCAGGTATTTGTTGAATTTATGAATAGTTAATTTTTTGTGCTATTGTAAAATGCCTCACCTGAGTCTCCCGTAAAATTTCCTCAACCAAATAAGGTTAACCTTCGATTGTGAAACCGGACGTAAGAAATGATAGTATCACAGATTTTATTGGTATGGGTAAAATGCGCCATGAAAAGATATTTGACGCGACGTAGGCCTCGTAAACGTAAGCGGAAGCAGGCTCGTGTAGGCCCAGAAATACACTTTCCGAAGTGAGGCCTCATGAAGCTGGTATGCCATTCAATTACATCATAAACATAACAACATAAATCTTGAATAGAAATATAGACTTAATACCTTATATTTTTTCAGAAAACTGTGAACCTATTTAGGTAACAAGTTTTAGAAATTCATTTAAAAAACTCATAAAAAACAATATACCTTATGTGAATTCACTCTTTCTTCAACAACATTCTCACGAGATGGTGAAACATAATTATCAATGTCTACTGGTTAAGAAAATTTCAGTCCGAACATAACATGCCCTCTATTATTTTTCCACAGTGGTAGTTTTGAAAATAAAGAGGATTGGACGTCTCTTCACAGTTTTATTATAATTCGTGAAAGAATGGATATCGAGGGGATTTTATGAAACAAATAGATGAAATGTGATGGGCAAAGTTCCCCCCTAAAAAACTTCTGACACATGTTTCGAACTTCTGGTCTTGATCGGTGAAGTAGGTACTGAAAGGATGAGCAAATCTGGGTGGCAAACCAAGTTATAATGTTGATTATCCTTAATTCGGATGTCAAGCAAAGTTAATTTGTTGTTGGATACGCTACCCGGTGTGGCTCATCCTTGCACCAAAGAGTTGATACTCTTTGCTTGCACTTCCTTATCGATGAGGGCCAAGAGATCGAAAGACGGTTAATTTCTTTTTTTAAGGGGCTTTACGACCGTCAAATTTCTCCTAATTATTCTTTTCGAGGTTCACCCATTTTTCGTTCTCGTTAAAATCAAGTTCATATGCTTATGATTTTTCATAAGAACCGAGATATTCAGAGTGTTACGCTTCAAAAGAGAAGCATGTTATAATATTTGATGTTTCAGTTTAGAGGAACAAGAGTACCTTCAATTTCTCTTGAGGATCACGGAAGATATTATACGTAACGACCTGTACAGTAATAAAGAGATGAAAAAGGTATTTACGAGCCATGTTAAAGCAAACAGCAGTAGGTTAGAGTTGGTAAGTTATATTTTTATCTTTCCTAAATGATCGAATGTTGTTATTCTCAAATTCAACCTTTTGTGTATCGTAGAATGTGCATCCTCACAATAGTTTTCAATATTCTTCTGAAAGATCAGAAATAACTCAGTCATGAAAAAGCAAAGAATGTTCCTTTATAGTTATATGAGGGGTTCAGAGCTGAAGTGAACCAAGTCCATGCAGCCTAGCCTTGAGATGAATGGCTTAGAAGTTGTTTATCACCAATTAATTCAAAAGAGACTTCTTTATTTATTATTATTCTTATGTGAGCATATGCTTACATTCTATTCTTTTAAAATCGCTTTTGAATTAATTGGTGATAAACAACTTCTAATCCATTCATCTCAAAACTTTGAACCCCTCGTATATTTATGAATGTCATACCCTTCACGGAAGCACATACATATGTCATGATCGCTTCATTCAATAGCAGTGGACTTATAATAGTATTTTATACGAAGAAAAAATAATTCACCTTGCATATCGGTTTATCCAGTTGACTCCAAAGCGCTTGAAATCATCATGTTAGACTTTAGCTTCGAAACGTCATGGATAAAGTTTCAGTTTTTATTGATGCCTAACAACAAATTATTTTTCAATAGTTTTACAATAATGTTTCACTGCGAAAAGAACTGGTCAGGTTTGATCCACATGTTGCTTGTTAGACTCACAAATACCCATGAAAAAACTTGACGACTGCCATTCGTTATTCTGTACTAAATTACTTACGATAACATAAGGGGCGCCTAGGGTAGCCATCTTGGGCCTACGTTAAACTTCATATTCCTGTGGTCCTGTGTTGTCGGTTTGGTACCATACCATTAACCATTGGGTATTAAAACTCAGTGACAGTACTTATACTAATGGTAATAAGTTTGTTTTTATTGATTTTTTTCAAAATCGATTACTCCACTCAATAACTGCCTTTCACTATGGAAGCCAATTCAAGTATTCACGTCAAAACATGTTCCCTTTCTCGCACAACTATACTATGCTATGCTATACTATGACTACAATCTTGGTAACTATTCAAATTTCAACTTTCATCCATGTTTACAGGATCGCATGCTTCTAAGGATTTACGAACTGATGAAAGAACTTAACATACCTCTGGGCCTCGAAACAGAAGAAAATGCTAGCGCATCTTGGACAGACATCGAAACAGCGATGAGAGGTCTTCTATGTCTGGAAAATATAAAATCACAAGAAAACCAGAATAAATTAGAAGAAGATTTCAAAAATAAGACGCTGGCTAAAGAAAAATGCATTTGCTTCGATCTCAGAGCTACATACCCCGTGAATGTCCCTAACAATGATAAAAAGGGGGATGAAGATTTGAAAAACGAAGGTTATACTCCCACAGATAAATTCAAAATCAGCCTAGATCGTCTGACGGAACATACAGGTGCGTTTTTGAAGGATTTGGTTAGACAAACACCCACGAAGGAGTATTAGGTCCATCAAGGAGAAAAGCCATCAGTGGCTCAACAGAGATATTTATATTTTCAATTTGAAAAATTTAATTTATCAACTTACATAGAGATAAAAAATCTGATTTCCTACAAAACTTTCTTCTTTCACCTCTATCCTAAAACAAATTAATAATGGCATTTCCTTCATCAAATTATCAGCTAATCGACCTATACTATCATCTTTTCAACAAAAAAACTGTTTTTGATTCACAGAAATTATGGCGAGTTACAATCTCGCACTGTGTATTCGAAGTGTATTCTATAACAATGTCAGAATGAGCAGTATTATTCAATTTATTGCAGGTCTGAATCAAAAATTAGAAAAAATGTCCTTTCCATTCATTGGTCTGAATTACACTTCTTTTATACAAATCAACTTGCAGCCTACAGCCCTGCAATATCTTCAGAAATGCAACGTACGTTGCAATGGTAGAGCTCACTATTCGAAAAGCAGAGACCTAGAGCATACTATCTAAGAATAGTTGATAGAACCAAATAATAATTCTTTTCCGCTTTAGCCCAGAAAGAAAGATATAGCCATTTTAAGTTTTCATAATGAGCTATGCCACTCCTAGAAACCAGACACTGATGTTTTTTCAAGCATTTACCCCCGGTTTCATGAAGCTCGATCGGGGAATCAACGCTTGATTGACAGATAAACGTCAATTTGTTTTCAATCAATAATTCAGTCATAAGAATTCGGAATTCAATTCTCGAATCAAATTATGATCTATATACATCTATTCAATGATTCTAAATTGCTTCTTGTTCAATATATGTAGGAATGAAAAATTTTTTGCGATTTCGTTTTTGAAATCCAGTGACTGTCAAATTGTTGATCGGGCAGTAAGAGTTTTATGAAACCAGCTGTAAATATAACATTTTAATCTTGGCAATGAGCTATTATATTAGAAAAACAAGCATAAACTGCATAAACTCACTTTTTCCATACTGCAATTTCGTAGGCGATAAATATTGAATATTCTTCTCTTGATTTATATCATTTCTCATTGATTTAAATCATTTCTTACAAGAGTTTTCCGATTCAAGCATAAGCTTTCATTTTCATATAAATAAATGAATGATATTTCTTTGCCAAGTTGACAGACACAGAGCACTATATACAGGGTTCTGTAAAACGTGCAACAAATATTCAAGAGGTTATTCTTTGGATTATTTTAAGGATATTTTATCCTTTGATTCTTTTTGAAAAAGCGCTTCATTGCGAAGATATAGGGCGCAAAAGACTGTAACTTTTTGGAACAAACGCTACCTCAGCTCAGTAAATTGGTGAGAAAAGCGGACTATATTTCTTGCGGTTTGAAGCTGGAGCGAAAGCGAAATATATATGAAAAAATTCAAAAGGGAATAAAATGCGGTCAACAGAGATGACTTACCAAACAGCGAACTGTGATCTCTTGGGACTCTGCTCCAAATCCCAGCTCTTCATGGGGACCCTTGGCTGCAGAAAATCTGCTCCAATTTTGGTTTTATGCGGTGTTTAAAACACAAACTAAATGCGAACAAAAGCGAGTGTAATGCGATAGAAAATCAAAGAACTTCGAAAACTCAAATGCACTATTCGAAGCGGAAGGCGTTCGAAGAAACTTCATATGTCTTCGTGCGAATTTTGCGTGATAATAAAAAGTCACCCATGTTGACATAGTTTGCGCGAGATTTAAATATTTAGCGATTGCCTCAGCCTCAAATTTTACTCTTACAACAAAAGGGACCGAACACTCAGTTTCTGGAGGATGTACCATTGGCTAGGAGACAGGAAATGTGGTTTATGCATGATGGTGCACCAGCTCATCTTAGTGTAGTTTCTCTAGAGTTTTAACCAGTAACATACGCAGATCGCTGGAGTGGTCGAGGTGGACCTAACGTATGGCCTGCTCAAACCCCGGACATAAACCCCCTGGATTATTTCCTATGGAACCATCTAAAGTCATTAGTCTATACTCGGCACGTGAAAGATGTGGACGATTCAAGAGATCGGATAATTGGTGGGTGTGGCTCAATAAGAAACGACCCTGGTGTTTTTGAAAGAGTTCGCCGATCTATGGGAAGATGGAATGGTTGCATCCGAGCTGGAGGTAGCCACGTTGAACAATTGTTGTGGTTTGAGGGATGTTACGTGTCATTTTTAGTGGTGAATTGTTATTTGTTGAAAATTTGCTTCGTCCTATATCTTCGCAACAAAGCGCTTTTTCGAAAATAATCAAAGGATAAATTATCCCTAAAATAGTCCAAGATATGTAACCTATTGAATTTTTGCCGCATGCTTACCTAACACCCTGTGTAATGACAACAAAATGCTATAAAACAACAAGCCAAATCTAAGGCACACGTAATGTGTTTTAATTCTGTGCTTCTTTCAAACAGATTTGAATTCAGCCAAAGTAGGTATCCAATTTTTCGAATCCTAAATTTTTTATTTTTGAATATCAAATTACTCAACAACGGCGCATTAAGCGACAAAATATGAAGAATACTTTTACCCTCCGTAACGCTCAAATATTCCTCTGTGAGTTTTCAATTTACTTTTAAGAGTTGGGTTGGTTCTTTGAATTTCTTGTATTTTATGGAATATAATGGTCATAATGAAAAAACTGGAATATGTAGGTAAAATTTTGTAATCGGATAAGATTCATCACATCAATGAAATACTATATTCCAATCAATAAAATCGGTTGTGAGAGATAACTGAAAATTAAATTTTTTTATGGATATTGAATTCAATTGCCTGCATCTTTTCAGCCGAGCCGAAATGAAAAAATATTAAAGAAAAAAATTGTTTCATTCGACCTGAGAAATCTTCAGAAATATTTGAGAAAGACAAAGACTCGCCCTGTATAAATACTTCTATAGCGAATTCCAGTAGGTTCTAGGGGATTTCTAAAAACCTCTTAGTTAAGTGGAAATGAATTTTTTCAGCCTTTTCCATTTCTTCATAATACTACAGTAGTTTTTTTCTCGTGGCTTCAGTTTCCATTTGATTATAGACATCCTATATTCATTTTTGAATTCGCTTTACCCGCAGAACCGCCAAGTTCACGGGCAACTTGTAAAATATCGACAAGTTTCTCGAATTTTGGAGATGTGGATATTCTACCTGGGTTTGAATGCCTTGAAACTCCGAAAGTTTCGAAAGGTGTGCTATGTGAACTCTACAGGAAAGAAAAACCATTGCCCAGATCGATCAAGACGATTTGCCACTGTCACTTAGCCAAGAAAAAACCCAAAATTCGCAAGCACAAAATCAAACGACACAAGAAGATGAAACATAAAGAGAACATAGGTCAAATTGAAATAGGTAAGTATGGCAAATCTATGAAAATATACTATTAGTAGTAGTTATAATTTTCCATATATTGATATTCTTCCGTCAAACTGAATTAAAATTGAATAAGTGAGAAGACCCCAGGTAGAACGGTGTTGTCTCGAAGACGTCTTCATTAGGTCTTTATTGGTCTTCGACGTCACTCGGACGTACAATAACGTCTCTGAGACGTCAATTCATGTACGCTAGTAAGACGTCGTAAAATAACGTCTCCGAGACGTCAATTCAAGTGGGCTAGTAAGACGCCACACAAAAGACGTCTGAATAACGTTATTCTCAGACCACTCTGAGACTTTAGACTTTAAATAATATATAATTAATAAATAATTTTTTTAAGGTTCGATATATATCGGACAGTTTGAATATAGATATGAAACATAAACGGATAACGTCCGTTAAATTATAAATCGCTATATTCATATCCTTTAGATTCAAGGAAAATGAAATTATTTGCAGTCAAAAGCCTGAAAAAAATATGACTAGCTATCCTGTTCCATTTATCCTATGTAAATGCATGTGTTAACGCCTTGACAATTGATCTTTTGCTTCATTTCCGTTAGTACATAGTCTTGAAAATGACTTTTTCTGACACACTTTTTCATGATACTCAATACCAATAATACCAACATCTTACACAGCCTCGACGACCGTAATGGCAGCGCACTCGGCTAGGATGCCGGAGGTAGCGGGTTCGAATCCCGCCGATATCATAGGATGTTTGTGGGTGTATTGTACCTAGGATTTCAAATAATGTATGCTGATATGCTCGAACACAAGGCCAGGGGGAAGAAAAAAAAACATGTTGGTTTATGTTTCATTTTTATCCATGAAATTCTAAAATTTTCTGAAAAATATTGACGTCCTCAGTACGTAAGAAAGACGTAAAAGTACCGAATAATCGTCTTCCAAATTCGTCTTCAAGACGTCACCGTAAGACGTCTTCAGGCTGTGACATATTAACGTCACCATAAGGTTTCACTGACGTCACCAAGTTGGTCACCATACGTCCGAACATGACCAACCAAAGACGTCTTGAAGACTAAAATTTCTACCTGGGACGTCTTCCACACATCCGTTTATTATACTGGATCGCAAAATTAATCGAATAAAAAAAATTTGCCTGAATTAATTCTTGAATAACTTGCGGATCTTATCCCTTTTGAACATGTGTGGTATACACACGTAGGCAGAACTAGGGCGAATTTCACACTTTTGTTGCAATAGCACAGACACTGCTTTAAGTAATTCTAAGTAGGTATGCCCGAAAGTATGGGGGACATTTTTCAGGCTCAGAAAAATACTCGATTTTAATGAACATATCACAATACTGCCGTTGCCGATGTTATTCTTGAATTTGTTTGTAGCTAATGAAGTGTCATTGCATTATTTCCTTCGAACTTTGGTTTTCTCTTCAAAAACTAATATCGGTGTAAATAAAAAAACAATTTTATCAGAAAAAATAGGGATTGAAAAAATTGGTTACTGAGAAATATCATTTAAATTTCAAATATTTCAATGAATGTTCAGGATCCAATTTATGTAGTGATTCAAATAAAAACATCAGAAACCTGTCAAAAATGATATAAATTGGAAAAAAATTCATAAGTTATTCGATATTCAATTGAGGCGAATATTTGTCAGTCTGGTTAATTTTGTGGTCCAGTGTATTTTTAATATATACGAAATAATCCAAATTTCCTCATCCAAATCAAAATTGGAACTGGAAAATTAAAGAAGTGATTTCAAAAAGGAAATTATACACATTTCGCTAAAACAACATCATCTTCAGGAGGGTAAAGATACAGAGTATGTTGTTGCTGAATGAGTCATACTAGTTGAAATTGTTTAATTATCTTTCTAATCTGATACCTAATGGATGGTAGGAAGTAAATTCAATCAATCTACAAAATTGAAAGAAGAAACTTATATATTCATTCATTCATTCATTCATTCATTCATTGCTGTATCCCGTTACCGGGAATAAATCTACAAAAAAAAGAAAAAAACAAATTGCGAACAGACTTGTCATTTCTTAGGGCTAGTTGCGAGTGTGCCCTCCTGTGACTAAAGAGACCCAACCGTGACAACTTACCCTATATCAGGGGTGGCTAACTTAATGAGACTTAAGATCGAATATTTACTGACGAAAGCCTGCGAGACCTACCAGTTATTAAACTGTCAACATTTTAAATGAAAAAGTACATTATGGGGCGACAATAGAAGCATCTGTCTATTCCACGTATTACTTACAAATATTGCCACTATCGACCGGTTGGCACCACTGCCCTAGACAATCTTTAAACTTAACAATCTGAATTTTTGAAAGCTTGATAATCTGCTATCACACCTCGAAGATTTGCAGGTCCACAACAAGTGAAACTGTAAAACAAAATTCGAATTTTGATTAGATACTTGATATCCAAATTAGCCAAATCAATGTAGTGAAATGTTTTACATCACATACTTACATAATGTATTATGATCAAATGAAGCCTGTTTCGTAACATGAGTGCAGTAAAAAGTTTCTCAATAGAATTATAAGATTTTTGGGGTACTGAATACGAATCTGATGTTTGCTGCCTCATAGCAGTGTACCTACCCTACCGGCTGCATATTGTCATTGTTTAGTGTGCTGCAATGTATATATGCTGTTGCAACGCGGTAAAGCATGAATATTCAAATTATCGATGTCAGTTTTATTAACAACATTCGAGTCATTCCTGATTTCAATCATTTCATGTAACAATTTTGTTCAAATTTGTTATTTGCATTTTCTGCTTGCCAATGATCTCCGTCTCATCAAAGTTAAAAATATGTAAAAAATCTCTACTATGTTCGGCCAAAGCCGTACAGTTTTCTTTAGAATTGAGTGGGTTTATGTGGACTTATGTATAGTACTCGTGTACTATATTTAATGAGGTAACCTCTATAAATAGTGAAGAGTGATGTTTTTAGAAGGACTATAAAATGAACTAAAACATAGATAAACTGTATTAATGGCCATTTTCATTTGAATATGATTTCTGGCATGTGGCCACAGTGGATAGACCAATCTTTAGGCCCAATTTCCAATCCTTGTCTGCAGCACTTAGTATTCTATATTTGCAATAACGCGTCAAATGTATTTCAAGTCGTCAATTAATTGTCTCTGAATTATCGGTGTAGACTAGTGAACTAACGTACCTCCGCAGAAAACAGTCTAGCGGTGTTAAATCCCACAATCTTGGAGGCTAAATCCAAACCTTCCTTCAACAAATCACTGATGTAGCCATCTTAGCCGTCATCATTTTCAAAGAAATAAAGACCAATGATTCTACCAGTCCAAAATGCACACCCTGTATAACCTAAACGAAGACCCCTCAGGCAATTCAAACCTCTTGATATGATTATGAATCCACCTTGATGACCTTAGTTTATGATTTCTGCTGGTCGCATTCTGTATATCCTGTATATTTTATAGACCATATTATTTGAAATAACCAAGTTATATAGGGTGTTCCAACACTATAGTGAACTAGTGACGTCACACCACGATAGAGTAGACTAAAATACTATAGAATGACACCAATATTAGTATCGAAAATGTGCCGTTTCCAGAATTTTATGAAAATACCTAAAATTGCCGATTTCCGAACTATGATTTTAGCTAATATGTATTTTCACCCCTAATTGAAATTATTTTGAGTATAGTTAATAGAAAACATCAGAAATTTTTTTTACAACTTTTATTTCTCAGAATTAACCACCTCTAGTACAAATAAATCTTGAAAAATGATGAAGTTTTAATTAATATTTACTGAGGGTTTCGAATAACTGCCCAGAATAATTTTGATTTCGGTTGAAAATACAATAATCTAGGATTAATATGAACTAAAATCGCTATCCTTAATCAAAAACTGGCCCTTCGATTGAAAAAAATAGTTCGAAAAACGTCAATTTTAGGTACTTCCATGAAATTCTAATAATTTTGGAAATGGTATATTTTCGCTGAACTAATGTTAGTTGATAGTAATTTGGTCTACTCTATCGTAGTGTGACGTTTGATTCACTAGTTTTGGAATACCCTGTATAGTTGCGACAGGGAACCTGAGACACCTGGTATATACTTTGGAAAGAGTACAATACAAATACATCTCCTCCATTTAAATAAGAAAAAACCTAAGTTCCTCACTTCTGCTTATATCATGGTGTATCTGATCTCATACAATCTACCAAACACTAAATTCAGATTCAGAATCCAAAAATCTAACTATCGAGAAGAAACTCCAGCAATTCTGTTACGAAAATCACAATTATAAGAACCGATTTAGTGGCTATCTTGATATCTTCATGTGATAATTTCAGTCGGGTATTTTACCGTCATTTCAATATACCACCTCTTTTACTATTTTCTAGGTATTCCATCAACAAGAGACCGTAGAAAGTATGAAACGGAAAATATCCAATGTGAAATATCGACATTTAAAGATAATGATAAACCAATTATAATATCTCTTCATGAATGTAAGGCGGAAGAGCCCATTAATAAAGTCGAGAGTAATGATCTCGACGGAAGGAACCCCAAGAACGATTATATCTTAATTCAAGGGCCCATTTACTTATTGAAAGCATTTCTTGAGGAAAATCCCCAATTACTCATGGCGAAAGAATCACCTTTCGTGAAGAAAGTGGTACCTCCTTCGGAAATTCCTCTCAAAGCATCGGAAACACTCAAACCTACGTTGGAAAATTCAGGAAAAATGAAAGAAGTCGAAAAGGAATCAGAAGATTTCGTGAGTACCGATGAAAAATTGGAACCTGAATGTTTTCAAGAAATCCAAAATATACTTGTAGAGTTGACAAAAATGTCTGTGACAGAGATTCCGTCAGAAGACCTAGGATTAGATTATTTAGATATGAAAGATGGCTGCGGTAAAACTGAGGTTCCAGAAGGAACAGAGATGAACCGATTGTGCAAAGAAACGTGCCCGCATAAATCGATGTGTAGTAAGCTACGTCTAGCCACGTTACATACAATGTCTCCGAAAGAAGACAATTTATGGAACGATGAGTACGATTTGACACCTCAAAAAGATTGCCAAGAGGAACCAGTGGTACCAACAATTATTATGCAAGATTTCCTGACAACTAGAGAAATTCAAACGGAAGATATCCCGCATAGTCCGACGGTAGTAGGAGCAGCACTTATTTCTTACGACGACTCATCTGAACTGGAACACCCAGACGCTATAGAAGTTGATTCACAACAATCTGGGCCCAATAAAGATGTGGAGCCAAAACTTAGCGAGGAAAATAAAGAAGACATACAAAAAACATCACCAGCTAACGATTTTTTTGCATTCGAAAAAGAAATAACCGAACCGACAAACTACAACATTTTGTCGATGGCTACGAAGCATCTGGATGAAGGTACGGATGCCAGAAATCATCTCTCAGATGTAAAAATACCAAAAATACCAGTGGTGAACTCTTACCAAACTAATGACACATTGCCCACATTAGCATCAACTGCAACGGTCGAACGTACCAAGCAATTCCTAGAGATTGAGGAAGAACTGCAGAGGAAGAATGTTAACCCCCTTTTTTCTATTTTGAATGATTATCAAAATATTTCCAATTCCAAGGATGACAGCGGAGATATTAGACATCACCGGAAAGTGTCTATCCTAAAGAATCCCATAGTTCAGGTAGATCATCTTTACTTTCCTTCACCTAAGGTTTATACAGGGTGTATTTGAAGGAGAGGTTTTTTTTCAACAGACGGTAGAACTGGTCAAAATAATAATAATAATAATAAAGGTCCTTATTCAATCAATTTCCTGGGAACAAAATACAAACTCGTACAACACTAAAAAAATTGAAAAAGCGTTTCACCAAAAATCATCTATACACAACCTTCAAAATGACAAAGTGAGAATAAGCAGAATTATCGCAAAGCAGTGGGAAAAAACTTATCTCCTGATTCGTCCATGTGGTTTCGTTTAGGATATTGGCTCGTTCGATATTTCACGTGGCAATGAAAATGGAAACTTAGGATTGCCGAATTGTTCTCATTATTTTTTAGTAACTTACCCAATTTTATGGAACGGCTCATTTCGATGCCAACTGACAAAAGAGACTTAGGACACAAGTGTAAAGAATAGGATAATACAAAATCTTACCAATAAAATTCGGGCATAACAATCTTCTTGTTCGAGCATTCCAACAATCGTCGTAAAAATGGGATGAAATAGGGAAACACTTTTCAACATAACATAAGCACTCTCAAGAAACTGCCTCGATTTTCTTTAAATATTTTTTTCACCCTAAATTGCACGATACAAAAATTATGATTCTCTCAAAAGTGACCTGATGCATCTAATACTATGAACTTGTTACTGAACCATTCATTGTCCAGCCGACTTATTTTGATGAGTTCTATCTTCTGTCAAAAAAAGCCCCACATTTGAAAACACCCTGTATATCTTTTGATTAGGCGGTTGAATTATGACTCTGCTACTGTATATGTATCACTCAGACGTGAGTCTCTCATCTACGTTATGGTTGCTACCCTTACCTGGCAAAATTTAAAAATAATCTTTGAGCTTACGCCTAATTCATTAGGATCGGGTCTTGAAATTCAAATTTACTAAGTCACAAATAAAAGAGGCAAAGGAAATCTGAATTAATCAATTTTTACTGCTTGTTTGAAAAACCAAATTGAGCAAATCAGAGAAATGTATGCTCTTCAAATGATGTGATTTGTCCTGAACTTCAGCTTCTCTGAGTAAAGCTCCTTTTACACCATTCGTTTTTTACCGTCAGGTTTTTATGCGAAAACAACCCGATGAAAGATTATTCTTCGGGTCCTGACACTTGAGTCTGGTGACTAGGGCAATGGGACTGCGTGGTCGCTGTCTGTGCCGCTAGTGCAAGAGCACTGAAAAAACGGTTGAACATATTATGTTCATCTGCAGCTTTAGGGATGATCTGGTTTAGGAAATACAACACCCACGATTCCTATGGTGAGAGGGACTCCTCTATGTCGACTTGGGCATTTTTGTCAGCGTGTCTCAGGGTTTGAGTCTATCCAACTACAACAGGCTCTTGGCCTCAGTCCAGCACATAGAAGGAGAGGAGAAGAACATTGTAGATGATCTATTATTATTATTATTTGAACCGGGGTCGTTGTGGCACAATTAGCCTTTCGGGAACTGCGACCATGTAGATCTTTTGTTCTCTACCCTACTCATTCATGGGAACCCAAGAAGGTCGTCAATTCATTCATTCATTCATTGCTGTATCCCGTTGCCGGGAATGAATCTACAAAAAGACGAAAAAAGGGAAGGTCCTCAATGGTGTTGATAAAACTGACAACATCCTTAGGGGCCTTAGCCGTTACCTCGTGAGTATCCAGGACCGGTTTCCCCATATGAGTGGTTCTTAGGTCCGCCAGCTCTAGACACTTGCATACCATGGGCCTGTTCCGATACTGCTGGTTTTACTGGCCAGCAATCGAATAACAATAGAACTCGAACGACTGGGCCAATAGGCATCGTCTCTGAAATACTGACAGTACTGTTCAGGAATATCGGAACAGACGGCGCATGTGTTCAGCTATTTCTGCTTCTGATACACAGAGCATACAAATCTCATCTGCTAATTTACCCATATAGATGATCTACATCTTTACTTTAATCAGTAAGGCCCGTTTGCACCAATACCCCTTAAAAGGAGTACTTAACTAAGCCTCGTTTGAAGTTAATGGACGCTTAATTTTATTCCCAGTTGCACGACTGTGGCTTAACAGAATCTTAAGTAAGGGGCCCTCAAGTTTTTATATCTAGTTATATTTCAGTTTTTTATTTTGGTGCAACTTCATCCTAGTCCAATAAAGCCATTTCATTGGTTGGCCGGTTGCCGATGATCGTTGTCATTTCATTAACCTAACTTTATTGTCCTGTCAGTCAGTGTCAAGGATATTATTATGATATTATCAAAGAGTAACAACTTTTTGTTGTTGAATTAGCATTAATATTGATAATGATGATGATTGTCAAATAAAAGGTACCTAAGTATATATAAGTACAACACTTTCTTTGTAAGGTCTTGTGTGAATTTGTTTTACTATTGTTGAAGAGGAACGTGAAAATAATGTCCTTATTGCCCTTGTTAGTACGAATACGGTGAATGATTTCCAAAAAAAGTGGTGGTAGTTCACGAAGGGCACTCAACTTCTCAACAGAAGAAAAGAGTTCGTTGCTATAGTATGATTTGAAACACCAAATTGAAAAGTGAAAAAGTTGTAATGATGGCGTTACAATGAAGGCAAAAGAAAAGGCTTGGTATTCGGTGATAATTCATTCAATTTTCAAAATCCATCAAAAATGAGAAGTTCTGTAGCCAGTTCAACAAATTATTTTAGGTTAGAATCCTGCCCTTAAATACATAAGTGATCATTACAGGAGCGCTTAAATTTAAGGCTAGCTTTAGCCATTTAAATGTCACTTAACAGTAGGTGCAACGTAATTTAAGTGAAGGTTTCATTTTAAGGGACACTTAACACTAAGTGCGTTTGATGCAAACGGGTCCAAATCCTATAATAGGTTCTGTGAAGTGCACAAAATCTAAATGGCAAAGTTGTCACCTAAAACTTCGCAAGGTTTTATCGATAAAGTTTTCTTTTCTAGCAATTGATTTTATGAGAATTTTGAATGGTCAATAATTCTGGTGACAGTTTTTTGACGTTTTTGTTCACTATTCAATCCCTACTTCTTCTGTATTATGCTGGCCGTTCGTCTCTATAAAAAAACCTATTAAAATAACTAGAGAGGCTAGAAGCTCTCCATTCCATTCATATCAATTTCAACATTTCCAATCTTCACATCTGACATATGATTCTGATAGATGTTATGGCCTGAAAATGAGTTGAAGTTCCTTTGGTTGTTTTTTGCATTAAAGGATGTTATCTTTCACATTTGTCCATTGATTTTTTTTCTTCGCATTTTGGACGTTAATAGATGACAACCAAATAAGTGGTCGTTCTGAATAATAAATTAATTTTCTATTCTTCTTAAATGTGCGGGAAATATTGCAAGACAAACTGACAACTTTGCCCACCACAAAGGACAGCGGACAGCTATTCTGGCAATTGTGTGACACCTTTAGACGAAATGAAAGATTTCAAAGGAGAGAAACATTAACAAAAAACGCATTGACCTTGGACAAAGTTGGCAGTATGAAGAAAGTGTTACAAAACTTCGATGCCTGGTTTCAAATAAATACTCTATTAAAACTCCTGAAACTGCAGTATTTACATATTCATCTGTGCGTATATTAACGTGTAAAATTAAACGTTATTTCTCTGTTAAGTGATTCGAAGGGCGCTTTTTAACAATAACGCCCACCACCTTAATTAGCCCCTTCTGTTTTTAGGTACCGATCGACAAAATGTTCACAGAAAACGATGATTCGAAGAAGAAGGGAGAATCGATTATAAGAACTGTGGAGATCTTGAAAGACCGCCAAACCGTCAGAGATCCTTATTTGGACAAGGTCTTGCAGGAGATCGAGAGCAGCAGAGAGTCGAGGACACCGGAAAAGTTAACCAGTTCAGAAGTGTCGGAAAAGTCGGATCATTTGGCCATGCCCGGTCCATCCGCTCTAAAAAACACCGGCAAATCTCCATATTACGCAGACGCTCTGCTTGACGACAACTTGGATGCAAGCTACGACGAACTTCCAATCAGAATATCATCTCAGGAGCAAAAAGATGAGATTATCGGTAGTGTTGGACAGACGTCCAGCAGTGGCGTCAGCTCCGAGGCGGTCTCCGAGCAGAACTTCTTGTCTCAGCTCGACGAGCAAGCTGAAATCAGAGGAACTCCCAGTCAGATAAGGCAGATCAAAACGGTCACTGCTAAACTGGAAGAGTTCAGGCACGCGAATGATAAGGACGACAAGGAAATATCTGCTACCTTGGATAAGCTGGTTGCAACCCTGAAAGAGCAACAGGTGAGTGAAGGAGCATGGTAAAGTTGGCAATCACTAATCTACGTATTTTGAAACTAAAAATTTTGGGAAGTATAAAGTTGGCGATTTTTGGAGCCAGAAATTCGGGGTCGTTTGTCCATTCAATTCTCCATTTGTTGAGACACCTTCTATGATATGATGTGGTGAAAGAAATTTTTTCGTACATTTTCTGGACAGCACGCTAAAATTACGGAAAAATATGGCATAAATCGTCCTCGTCCAACGCAAGTCTTCTTTTGTCCAACCAATTACTTCATTTGTCCACCCATGGAATCATAAATGTCATTTATAAAAACTTTTGGCAGGTGCTAAGTAGGTTGTCACCGCCAAAGGCGAATTATTACACTTGAAATTCAAGGTCGTTTGTCCATAGTAATCTGATATTTGTCCACTTATTTCACGATTTGTCCACTTATTTCACCATCTGTCCAGGCGTTGTTCATTTTTTGAGCAGGATCCCTAGATTCAGAAAAATTATATGTTAACTGACATCATTTGTCCAACGTAAGTCCAATGTTGTCCAGCCAACTATTATATTTTTCTACCCACAGAACCATAAAAATCAATATTGAACAATAATTTTCAAGAAACTGGAGCTGCCATCCCCAAATACAAAAAGTGTCACAAAAAAAATTCATAGCAAGTCCATCGAAAATTTTTTTTCTAGCTACGAGATCCCATTCAAGAGATGGCAAGAAAACTTGATTTTCTATCGAAACCCTGCGTTATACAATTCAAAAATGATATATTAAGATCATGTTCGCAATCATATTTAAACCTTGGGTTAACTCACAGGTAGTGCTTATAAACCACCACTGGTTACCAATGATTGTGAAACTGGGCCATAGTCTGATATCTGATATCCATCAGAAAAAAATTCTGCAACTTTGGTTTTTTGAAAATTTTTTCTGTAAGTTATTCTAACAATTTCGATACTTTTGTGATATCCCGTATACTTTTGAAGATATTGACGTATTTTGAAAGAAGTATTTTTGATGGGTAAACTTTGCCATACGGAATATGTAGAATCTGATACAAAAGTTTTTTTTCAAATTGATGCATGTTCCGTAGGTCCACATTTTCTCATTTCACAGTCTAATGCCACTGCACTAAGAATGCTTTTCTGTTATTGAAAATATGCATTGTTTCAAGAATTTTCATGAGTCATTTTTTTTTCATGAGTCATTTTTTTTTCATTTACTGAAAATTTGCTCCGCTCAAAACCTTGCCAATACTTTTGTTTATTTTTCCATTAGCTTTTACATTTTCAGCCGAGAGGCTATGATTACAAGTAAGTTTATCCAACTAAAGAGAAGAGAAACTAAGATAAGCTTATAGACGGAGAGGCAGAGCCAAAAAAGTCTCTGAATTTCTGAAGCCTCGTTTTTTCTCAGGTGATTACAATCATAATATACAATAAAATGCTGCGGTCAGTCAAGTGGATGTTAGAACATGTACCTCAGTTGCGCGGTCAAACATGTCGTGATCACCGACATAATAAAATCAATTTCTTAAGGCTGAAACTTTATAAACTTTTGTGTTTTAGTATGTAAATCAAAATTATGATAGTCAGTCAACGTCCAATCGGGACACAGCTGGTCAGTCAGCATTAATGCGCGTAGATAGAAGTTGGGACTAGGAATCATCAATGGATGATTAATGTCAGTAGAATGCATCAAAAATTGGGGAATTCTGTTTGCAATGCTCTTCCTGGACTGCATGCTTCGACTGGATGTGAATTTAACCCAGCTTTTTATAAGAAAGGTAAAAAAAAACCTCTGCATATAATGAAGCAAAGCGAAGATTTTCAATAAACATTCGCTGACGTTGGACTTGCAGATGAAAGCAACCAGAATAATATATTCAATAAGGTTCAAGAATTTTTTTGCCATTTATACGGCTTGAAAAAAATAAAATCAATTGACGAGGCAAGATTCGTTTTATTTTCAAAGACGTATAAATGTCTCAATACCACAAACGATTATTTTAAAATTAAAATAGGGAATGTAGATAGGTCGAGTACGCCACCATGCCAATCAGAATTGATGCAGCAGTTCTTAAGAGCGAGCTTCATTACAAATATCTGGTAAGGCAGCTTTAATGTGCGTAGCGTCGTTTATAAGGGTGCAATTCGTTTATTAAGCGTGAAATTTTTTTTTACTACTACTGACCAAATTATTAATAAATAAAATGGTCAGTCCGTCATTCCGTAGAACAACGCCCGCCAGTCATTGGATAAGAAATTAAATTCCGATTGGCATGGTGGCATACTCGACCCATCTACATTCCTTATTTTAATTTTGAAATAATCGTTTGTGGTTCTAAGACATTTAGACGTCTTTGAAAATAAAACGAATCTTGCCTAGTCAATTGATTTTATTTTTTTCAAGCCGCAAAAATGGCAAACAAATTCTTAAACCTTATTGAATATATTATTCTTTTTGCTTTCATCTGCAAGTCGAAGGTCCGCGAATGTTTTTTGAAAATCTTCGCTTAGCTTCGTTATCTGCAGAGGTTTTTTTTTACCTTTCTTGTAAAAAGCTGGGTTAAACTCACATCCAGTCGAAGCATGCATTCCATGCATTGCAAACAGAATTTCCCAATTTTTGATGCATTTTACTGACATTAATCATCAATGGATATTGATGATTCCTAGTCCCAACTTCTATCTACGCGCATTAATGCTGACTGACCAGCTGTGTCCCGATTGGACGTTGACTGACTTTATCATAATTTTGATTTACATACTAAAACACAAAAGTTTATAAAGTTTCAGCCTTAAGAAATTGATTTTATTATGTCGGTGATCACGAAATGTTTGACCGCGCAACTGAGCTACATGTTCTAACATCCACTTGACTGACCGCAGCATTTTATTGTATATTATGATTGCAATCACCTGAGAAAAAAACCAGGCTTAATAAATTCAGAGATTTTTTTGGCTCTGCCTCTTGGACTATTATCCTCGAAGGTAAACCTAATGTTAGCCGGCTAATCTTAAGTTTAAATTCGCACCTATCTTCAGTCAAAGATATTACACAAATTTTTGTATTTAGCCGTCACAATCGTAAAATATCCATAAATATTATAAAATAATGTCCCTCGCTGCCTCTGTCTGTCTGTCTGCCCGCGATGAACTAATTGCGGTTTTTACCAACAGACAGAATGATTCATGACGAAGGTTTAGGTGTATCATTTGGTTGGGGTTTTGTGTGAATTGTTTGTGATATGAGTGATATAACTATCAAATTTTCCAGAATGTCATTCCTACCTTGCGAGTTTTGTTTGTTCCTAAGACCAAATATCTCACTTTCTATTATTTTGAGGAAAAAAAAAACAAGTGTTTCATGTGTAGTATTGTTCTTCGACAACGTGGGTTTCTACAACGATATTTTGTTGTTGTCTTGATATTAACTGGTTTTATTTGTTACTGTTTGTGTATTGTTGCCTTGCGATTAAGAGGGGTCTACACCGTTTCAGCGGTTAGTTCAAAAAGCGAAAAGGTATATCTTGCGTTAGAAACCACTAATTTATATGGGGTTTTCATTACAATTCAATTCAATCAGTTCGTCAACTCGGAAACCCAGAAATATTTTTATTGGTCAAACAGGAAAAAAAAATTGAAAAATTTTTTTCATTGAAGAACAAATATCCACTGATGTTACTAACTTTCCGAGGTGAAATGATTTTTTCCATGAATTTCCACATACATAAATTTCTCGAAAAGTCTCGACATTGGCTACAATTCGAAACCTGCTGAAAATAAAAAAAAGTTGTTCGTGAGGAGCTGCCATCTTTTCGACAAAAGTGTAAAATATTGTAATATTCGTAACTTCAACTGATCGTTCAAGTATTTCTTCTGAAATTATTCGTCTTGCAAAGCAGGCGGATTCAGCTATTTGCTACTTTATTTATAAAATACATTCAAACTTTGGGAAATTTGATGAAATAATTGATGATGAAGTAAATAATTTCCTTCCTTCGAGTAAGGCTACTAGGTGTTTCTTTTGTTATTAATATTCGCTTGTTTTTCGAATTGTACATGAACAAATACATATTTTTATTGAAGACACATAGATCTGCAATGGACAAACGATTCTTAGTTACAAATTTTTCAGGAGAAAGAAGAGGAAGTTCAAGTCAAGATTGACGAACGTGATGATACAACAAAACCAGTCACATCGAACCGAAAGAACTCTCTCAGATGTTGCGGCTTATGCAAAAAAAAGAAAGCACAACCAGCTCTCCCTTTGATTGAACCAACACAAACGAATACGTTCTCCGAAGAAGATTATAAAGCGAAAAGTGAAGCTTTCGAATTGGCGCTTGCAAGTTTAGGGTAAAAATACTGATTCTTATTAACCCTTAATTCAAATAGAGGAAATGGGGTCTTGCACTTACATTCTGACAACTGGTTCCTCTTCATCAGCTATTTTTCTGCATTCGGTTCCAAATAAAAGATATATGTATTGTCTATAGTTGATATAAATCTTTGTGTTACGAACTTGATAAGTGCTGTTATTATACTCACATGAGTATTCTGAGTCAGAGAATGTTTCTAATTAATCTCATATAGTAATTAGAATGTTCCAAAATGTCTCCATAAAAAAAAACTGAAAATTTCACAAAAAAGTTTATAATGTATTTTTCAAATCATTGAAATATCCTTAATCTTCATTCCAAATACCAATGAAAAAAGTTTAACTTCCCTTAATCTCCTGTTTTGTTGCCAGATCGCCAAAGATTCGCACCAACGTAACACCAATTTGAAATTTCTATCGTTGGAAACTTCTTATACTAGACTTATGCGATAAAGAGTGTAATAGAATAGGAAGTATAATTTGAACGAATATATGTCTAAATTCTGGTACAGGGTGTCCGAGTTAACTTGTCTGCAATCTATTGAACTTTTATTTTTTATAGCTCACCTTAATAAAAGGTGCTCAGTTTTTTCCCTGTTGGTATCAACTTTCTTATTTTGAATGGAACACCTTGTATATTATTGCATTCTTGACTTCCTTGTCAAATTTTAAGGGAGCTTTGATTCGACAACCATGGTCTTACATAGCACCGATTCTGAGATATTCGACTTTTTCCTAAAATTTTGATAGTTGTAGGTGCTCACTAAAATATCTGAGGCTAGTTTTCTAATGAATTTATCATAACCAAATTTTGCCCAGCTCTTGTCAATATATTGTATCATACGTTACATCTATATTTTAAGCAATCTGATATACAGGGCCTTCAAAAATTGAAGTTAAAAATTCAAATATAAGTTCAATCAAAACATAATTTTTTCAAAGGGCAACCCATATTTTTTACTTGTTCATCATGTAGAGCAGGTTAAAATGAGCAAAAAAATGTTTCTAAAGTTTTTCTGTAAAGTGAATAGTTTCAGAAATGCTAATGCAGCGCACACTTTCCCCAGTAAGCCAAATGTGAATTGACGTTCTTATAGAGTTGAGCAGCTGACAGAACCTACAAATTTTTATTATATATTTAGAATAATATGGGCATGATCGAATAAAATATTGTTTAACACTATCGGACTCGGAACTTGAACCTGGCAGAATTTGCAGATATGCGAAAATTAACAAGAGAACTAGTAAATTTGATTGATTGCGCAATCCTATAAAGAAAGTAATTTGGCGATTCCCCTCTTTCATACATTTCATAGTCGAAATATACGCACTGAGCACACTTACCCTCTGCGCTCAGTTACCCCGAATGACTCTATAAAGCACAAAAAATATCTCTATCTAACTATCAATTTAATCAGGTTAAAATAACGTTGTCTGAGTTTTGGTCATTCACTCTTGTCATATTTCGTCATATATTTGCTGCAACTCCATCATCCAATTTCTCATATCCCTAGTGTTGATATTAGTAAAAAACTTCTGAAAACTGAGTAAAATGTGTATAATTTCGAAATTGTCTTCCCAAAGCTGTATGGGAGGCAGGTGATGAGTTATATTCGTGAAATTTCATCCTCACATCATTTATTGGTTACGATTGGAAGTTGTTCATAAATGTCAAATTGGAATGCAGCGGGTGCAATACCAAATATCTGTCATTTTACAGCCAGAGGCAGAAACCTTCCGAAGTAGAAGAACAAAAAGAAAAGCTAAAAAAATCCTCGAAGGGTGATGAAGAGACAAAATCGAGTGAATATGCAGGACCAAGTCCCATTGTCCACAGTGGCAACAGACTATCCCTGGTAAGGATTGCCGATGAAAGAGAAAATGACATGGCAGTGCTGAATGCAGATTTCGAAGTGATTTCGACTAAAATATCAAATGATCGAATAAAACACATCTGATAAGCCTATTCCATTTCATTAAAGCATATTTCCATTCTCTGCAACATTGATACCTAATAAAAAAACATCGATTAAATTTTCTGTCGTTTGATTTAATTTTCTTGAAAAACAAAACTGCCCCTCAATCATACTTATTTACTATAAACCAATAAATGAGATCCAAATAAGAAAATTCTACATTTATATACCTACATTTGAGAGGATTTGTACTTACAATTAAATATAGAATCAATATTTTGAGAGAGGAAACTTATTTTTTGCAAATTTTCATTATTTATATACATACCATGTGGATATGCGTATATTTGCGTATCACATAAAATTTTTTTATGACATTTATAGCATAAATTAAAAAAATAACAAGTAACTTATTTCTTTTAGATGTATAATATTTTTGTTGTTGTACATATGTGCCAAAATGGGCTATGACAACTTATTTGGTGTTATATTGTATCAATTGTGGATCAATTGTCACTAGTTCAACATGCATTCAGAATCATTTCAACTGGATTAATCAGTTCTTCACAGGAAATTGTTAACCGTCTTCGGGTTTGGAAAATATCCTAGTAGAACGTGGAATCGCTACCGTACTGGTGGAAGTCATACTCATTGGGGTAAGAGCTTTCGCACAAGATCGGCTAATACGGTCACAGCCGTCTATAGAAGCCGTCCTCAAGGTTAGCGTCCACATTTCCGCAATGTACGCAACGCACGGATCGCATTAAAAGGATCAAGCGATGCATCCGGGCAGTATGATACGTATCAGTGGATGAGTTCTTATACAGAGCATTCTAAAATACTTTCGACGCGATCCGTGCGTTGCGTATGATGCGGATCAGTGGACGCTTACCTTCAGAAGAGTGCGATACGGTTAACTCCGTACGATGAATCCCTTCTTCACACAATTAGTTAGGTAACCTAACTCTATCGCCTTTGCGTTGAACCTTTGAGCACAGTACACACATAGTGTCTGTGCTTTGAGTATTCAACTTATTAATACTCAACGATTGAACCTAGTGCTTGGAATAAACAAAGTTGATTTCAACTTTGTTTAATCCAAGCACGTGCTAGATGTTCTAGTCGACATTAACTTTTTTAACGTCTGTTCGCACTTTTTTTCCTTTTTTTCTTTTCTTTTCTTCTTCTTTTTTTTATTTCCCTTTTTTCGTCTTTTTGCAGATTCATTCCCGGCAACGGGATACAGCAATGAATGAATGAATGAATGAACTAATACTAATAATAATAATAATAATAAATAAATAAATGAGTAGTTTGTGTTGCTGATAGTTCTACACCGTTAAAGCTACAGCAGGACCACTTGGAAACCGTCGAACACTCTGCATAAAGTAAAATGCAGAAACTGATCGGCAAACCTTTGCATGGAAGGACCAGAACGAGGTCAACCATGATTACGTCGACATATCTGCGTCGAACTACTGGTTGACTTCCGGAAGGTTGTTTCCTGAGACAGAGGGCTTCATGCTCTCCATCCAGGATCAGGTGATTCCAACAAGGAACTACATGAAATATATCGCCAAGGATGCCTCAGTGGCGGATGATAGCTGTCGTTATGGCTGTGGGACACATGAAACTATCCAGGAGACAGTGAAAGCTGAAAGATATCAAGACCATCCCTATTGTCATATTATCTATGGGACTGATACCGAAGAAACTACTAGAGAACTTGAGGAAACTTCAGTTGGACGAAAATATCTATAGAGTCATGCAGAAGGCGGTATTGCTGGGAACGGCGAGTACTGTACGCAAGTACATGGGAAATTCAGAGGAACACCGTCTGCCCCGACACAGTTATGAACAGGGGTACAAAGACTGAACATGCACACAAATAACGATGTAGGAAGTCACAGTTAATTCAAACATTCGCTCAACTTGTATGCATATAGTCTTTTCTAAAAGGAACTCCTTCACTACACACCTATGTACCAAGCTGTTTCATGTGATTTGGAATCCTATTACACAGTTTAAGGCAAGTATGATTAGTGCCTTGTTGGGTCTTCTTTATCCTTGCATATGGAATGGTAAAGTGGTCCTTTTCACGTGTATTATATCGATGATAGTCGGAATTTCTAATAAACTTGTCCTGATTGTTGTGAACATAGTTGATGCAGGTAAGTATGAACACACAGGTCATTGTCAGAATTCTTTCCCTCTTAAAATATCCCTACAGCTTTCAGTGTTCTTCATCCCAAATATCGCCCGAACAGCATTCTTTTGTTGAATGAGAACTCTCAGCCTCTGCACTCTGACCCCATATGATTATACCATATAATGCCAGTCCATGGAAGGATGAATAATAATATAATCTTGGCAACCCCGGAGTGGGAAATCTGTCTTACTCTTATCATGAATATTGATGTTGATAACTTATTACAGATATTGGTTATATGATTTTTCAAACTCAAATCTGACTTTCCTTCCAGTCCTAAGTATACTTACTTGATGAGGCCACACCTACTGTATTACCAAACATAATCTTCTTTGTTTTCTTCGGGTTCATTCGCAGACGAAGATGAAAACCACTCAATCGCTTACGCCTCTGTGGTTTCGGTTTTTTCGCTTAAGTTTGTCCTCGATTTTGATTTGTTTAGAAAGGAGGTATCGTCGGCGGAGCTACAGGTTTTTATTTGAAGTTATGTGATCAAAAATAATGTTCAGGAACAACATAAATAAAATGGGCCCCAGAATTGAGCCCTGAGGAACACCTACCTCTAATTTCTGCAAGAACGACACCTCCTCACAGTATCTCACTGCCTGATATCTGTTTGACAGGTGTTAACCCTTTTACTAGATCTTATTTTCTTATATTATATTATATCTTATATTAGATTATTATGATTGTACCCTTCACGAGGAGGTGAAAATTTCAAAATACTCTTTATGGCGAGTAAATTCCACTTGAGGAAGAAGCCATATTTATCTGGGCATCTGGATTGGAAGCTTCACTGGAACTCTCATTTGGACAAAACCAATCTCAAATCTAGACACTCCTTCGCTTCGCTTGATGTATGACACGGTTATTAAACCGATGTTCACTAACGGCAGCCTGGTAAGGTCCTGCATAAAGCCCGAACAAACTCAAAACAAACTTGCGACACCCAGAGAACGGCCTTCCTCATGGCAAAGCAATCTTTGAAATGGTAAACAATTGTTTTTTGTCATATAGTAATTAGTGACTGTCAACTCACTTATTTATTTCAAGGCTTACTGTAATTTATTAAATTAAATTGGTCACATAGAGTAACTTCAGTCCAATAACTATGCTCCATACACTTTTATTTTAGCAGTCGGTTAGCCATGGAAATTCGACACATTTCACTCTGTATTCTGTATAGTACGAAAATGTGGAGTTATGACGCTTGTCAAAACATTTTTGGGTTTTAAATCAACGCTATGTTGCCCGTTCTACGTGAAAGTTTCTGTTATTACGTATTTTATCACAATGTCGAATCTCCTCGGAAAATATGTGACGAAAATAATTGAAGCTTAAAGTTTATACAAACTTATTGAAAGCATACCAAATCCAGTTATTCGATGGAAAATACAAGAGATCAGTATAATATCATAATATGCACTAACTTGAGGAGAGTTAATCTTCTTTGGATAAAGTTTGAATACGTTACATCAGTTGCAGATTTCAAAAGTATTAACCCGAAGATGAAATGATACATTCGTCCTCCCAACGCTTCTTTACGGAAGCGAAAGCTGGACGCCCTACAGGCATTGAACTAAAGAAAGTCTTTAGTTCAATGCCTACAGGTGACATATTAAACAGCTTGCACAAACGCAACAACGTCATCTAAGACAGATAATGCACATCAGATGGTTCCACAAAGTTTCGAATGCAGAAGTCTTGCAACGCACTCAAACATAAAATTCTCAAATGACACCACTTTTTTGGGTCTCCTAATAGAAGAAAATTCTTTATCATCCTCTTCATTCACAATCTTTCTCATTGAGGAAATATTCAGCTGAAATATAAGTCGTTTAGATTCAGATGAAACACTATATATATTCAGTAAGGTACATTAAATATGTTCGCTACAGTCTGACGTATTGTGGATTTTAGAATATCAGGGTATAACTATTTGAATGAGCGGACTTGAATTCTAAATAGCATGTCCTGAAACCCTGTTTTTTTTTCAATCACTTTCGGCATTTTCGCAATAAAAATTGATATTAGTTGTGGCAACGGCGTTATGACATTAACGGCATTTCATTAGTGCCAACCTTACTCCGTTCTAGATACAAAAACTTGAGAAAATTATTTCATGGCCAACCGAGTGCTAAAATAAATGTGAATGCAGTATAGGTAACGAAGCCTAATCGCCAAAAAAATTTATTTTACGTTATAGCACCCGCATATAGGTACTGTTCACGTTCGAATAAATTGATTTGTTCAATTTTGAAATCGTGTTTTTTATTTTCAGGATCATTTGAATTGTTTCCTGGTCTAGTTCATTGGCAGTTTCGGCTTTATTGTTAAAGCTAACAATTTTGACAATTTATGTGATGGATGAGATATTAAAAACATCGTGAAAACATCATATTCTAGTGAGATGTTAGCAGTCCCACCCCGTAGTTTCTTTAATATTATCTTATTATCTCAAGCACATAATAGACCTCCATTAGGTAAGCCAATAATATAATATAATAATATAATAGGTACTGAGGGTGCTTTTGCACGCTAGTTCTACGTTCAGTTTAATATTCAAAATCGAAAACATGGCATAATATATATAGATATACATGTCTTAGTAGATTTTGATTCACCGATTCTAGTTTTGACTCACCCTGTATACAAAATGTCTGGTAAACCTTGTAGAATGTAGAGGGTGTCCAAATTGTTTGATTTTGGCTGTTTCTCGTAACTCTAGGTCAGATAGATCAAAATGAAAAGCCTTTTCATATTTAGCAGTTTTTGAGATGTGACCATATTTCGATATTTTATCAATTTCGAAAATGAAATATTACTCTCCTATTGTTTGATATATCCATCAATAGTGGAAAGTTTCTGCGGACACTTCTTACAACCTTTCATCTCTTATGAATATAGGGGGAAACAAGTCAAGCCATCGAATATCCATATGCACAGAAAATTTATCAAACATGCTCTCCAGCTGAGTTTTTTTTAGCTTTTCCGGTACTTTTGGGAGAGCAAATATATGTTTCTATGGAAAAGAATACGAACGTATCAAATAAGAAACTTCTATAATGTATGCATTCCACACCATAGTATTAGCCACATTCTTTATTGAGGTAACAGAATTACCTATATGATTTTTACCAACATAACACATCCGTTATATAAGCGGTTTAAAATTGTGTAATCATATTCTATTCGTTCAAAATTGTTTATGACAAAAATGTGAAGAAATATTAAAATTTGATTCGAAATTGAACTAATAACTGAATAACATGATTTTCACAAACATGAGTTATTTAGCCATAGCCACCATACCTATTTCGCTATCACAGCCGCATCTTCAGGTGTGTGAAGGTTGTGTCGCGGACATAACTCAAGTAAGTGATTCAAATTTTAGTACATACGATTTATTTATGTCGGAAGAAAAAGCTGAACATTATTTTGAGTTCATCATGGAAAATTTATAGTATGATTTTTTAGGCGATTTCATCGGGAGATAATGATATTAAATTATGAAAATATCCCAATAAATCATACTTCAACTTCAACTTTAATATATTAAAGTTGAATTTAATACATATAATTAGCCAAGGTGAAAAATTTGCAGTATCTCAGTTACACATTTCCAGAAATTTTCCCTGCAATCTATGACACAAACAAAAAAACATGTACAGGCTGGGCAAAATTCGTTGTCTACTGGGGGATCTCGAGAACTATAGCAGCTAGAAGAAAACGGATGGCACATTCTCGAGCTCTTTTCTCATGACTAATCCAAATCCGAAAACAAAACAAAACAAAAATTGAGATTTTGACGATTCCGAAAAGTTGTCATAACGTTTTTGTTTTTGGAGTTACAGATCTGAAACTTGAAACTTCTTAGGCGCTTTTATACGTGGAATCTACAGACAAAAGATTTTTTTCAAATTCAAAAATAACAAATTCAATGAAAGTTTGCATTTAAAAAAATGAAAGTTCACCTAATGATTCGAAATGAAAAAATATTTTGAGCTCATCAGTGGATTCTACCTAAGTAGAAGGTTCAAGTTTCAGATTTGTTACTTCAAAAACAAAAAAGTTATGAGAACTTTACGAAATTGTCAAACTCAAAAACGAACGTAGGAGGCTGCGGTTTTCACCATTCTTTATATCCTCGAAAATGAGCTAATAAATGTGTCATCCGTTTTCTTCTAGCTGCTATAGTTCTCGAGATCCTTTCAGCAGACAACGAATTTTGCCCATCCTGTACTGATATGTTTCCAGTGTTTTCGGTCTATTTTAGGATTTCTCTCATAAGATATGAAATGTCCCAATAATTCTCAATGAAATGAAGAAGCCTAGCTCGAGTGGTTATTAAGTAATAGAAATTAAAAATTTTTATTACGCTGAATAATCTTGGGATGAAAAATCATTGAGTAAAATTTGCAGCGTTTTCAAACTTTCATGGAATGGAAATCGGAGAAAAGTAGTAAAGATATAACTAATATTGTCCATCGGCCCTTCACGCGCGTTGCAATAAGAGATTATTAATAGCCTTCAATTAGAAATTTTGATCATCATTGTGAATGTTTCCATATCACATCAATTTCCTCGAAGATGAATGGACTAGATCACCTATACTGTCATTCAGTTTTAAGTAAAATTACATAGAATTCATTTACTAATTGGTCATTAATGCCCTTTCGACCTAATAACATTGGAATTCCAATTAAGAGAAGAAATCTTCAGCTGCACTATAAAAGTTTGGCACCTGTCATTTCTCAATCAATCCAGTGTTTCGCAATTGTTCAATATCATCCAGAGTGATCACAATACAAAATTTGAATCATGAAGATCCAAATTGTCTCTTTTGCTGTAAGTAGATACCTGGTTTTTTTTACTTAAATTGGAATAATTACCATTTACCCAGAAAAATCGTTATCAATGATGCTTTTCATTATTCGTTTGTCAGCGCTTGTAGTTTAATTATTTAGAGAAAAAAATTGCCTACGAAAATTTTCAAGATTTCAAATATTGATGTCAGTTTGCCTTGAATGGATACTTACCTATACCTACGAAAGAAAGTGTTAAGGAATGAAATAAGTTTCTTTTTCTCTCGCTTTCGAACCAAAAAACATGGGAATAAAGCACTAGTTGAAATTGTACTGTTCAGGGTGGGCAAAATTGGTGATACCTGAACTACAACTTTTTAACCCAACGAGATAGAGAAAAATGAATGTACCATTCATGTCGTCTTTTTGCGAGAAACTAATAATGCCATCAACTGCATTCATCTATCTTCTTTTGTTTATGAGTTATAGGCCAAAATTTAAATTTGGACTATAGATTATTAACGTAATTTCTCTAACATCCAACTGAACTATCTCTTAGTTTTATAATGGAGAATCAGAGCATACAAATGTTATTCTTCACAGTTTTTTATTGCCACTATGGGTATATTTTCTGTCAGAATAGTAGGTATCCAAATTACAAGTGTCCAATAGGTATAAAGATTCTTTTTCTCCTCAAAACTCTGCGATATGTTATTGGAAAATGAAATTTCAAATTCCTTATGAATGTACAGGGTATCCCATATTGCTTGATTTTGGCTGTTTCTGTATAAGCTCACTTATCCATTTAGGTAAATCCGAATCTTATCGAAACGGTTCATTATAAAAAAAGTCATCGATATATTTCAGTTTACCCTTTTCCAAATCAAAATTTGGTTCGTAGAGTCGTTTTAAACTAAATTGTCCCGAACTAAACAGAGCAGGCTTTCATAGTGCCGCTAATGCATGATACAAATTTCCAACAGAGTTTTATCATTTTCAAATTTGGAATGAATTCAAGTTTTTGTGATTAATTGAAGTTATTTAATTTCTATGTTTTTTTAGCTGTTTTTCCTTGTGGCGTTCGCCAAAGGTCAAGAGTCAAGTGGAAATATTTGGGACATGCTGATCAACGATGGCAACTCGAACAAAATCGATGAGCCCATTGTTTTTGAAAATATCCCCAGCCCTACTTATGTGACGTACGGACCACCAGCGCCAGTGCCAGTTGCATCAGCGTCCAACGTGGGAGTTTCGTTAGCAGCTGGAGGAACGTTTTCTCCATCGGGAGTTATAGCAACCAAAGTTGAAATCTTGAAACTTGTCGAGAGTTTCGTTAAATTTAAAGGCGAAGTGGTGTCAAGATTGTATGCCGTGGTCGTGGAGAATTGGGACCTTATAAGATATTTGACGAACGGTGTTATAAGCAGGCTTGGAACCCTGCAAGCCTTCACTGTCAACGGTATAATCATCCTCAGGAAAATTTTAGAATTCGCTTATTATCTATTCGGAAGTTGGAAAATAACTGTACCCAACGTAAGCCTTGATTTCTCCACACTACTGAAAGAGTCTGATTTTTATAATATTAATAAAAAATGATCTGTTTAAATTGTAGCTTTTAACTCAGTGAGTTCTTTGGATTATATACGCTTCATTTTGAGGAAGTGACTCTTGTTAAACATTTTGTGATATTCATATGTCAAATATATTATGTAGATACTTTGATGTAGATATATACAATATTAACATCATCAGCTTATAATACTAAATGAAATATTATCTTTTATTGCTGATAGTGAATATGATGTGTATTTCAAAATAATGCAGAATAAATAAATACATAATAAATTGAGCTTTCATTCGATGAAAATTGAGAATTGAGTAAGTTAAATGATTGAGTGATAAATTAGTTGTTTTAAATGTTAACACAATGATCGAGAGCAGAAGTAATTCTTCATTCTACTGCGATAAACATACCAAGACGACCGCACTTAGTAAAAACTTTCAGGGTATGTTTATGTAAATCACGAGCCATTCATTTGTGCGTGCACTCTGAAAACTGATAAGATCGTAAAGTGAAGCAACTGTGACCTAAACGAATAATAATACCATTTGAACTGAGATCTTGCGTTTTGCAACCATAATTAATTGGTGCAATAAGACTATTCTCCACGTGTTGGCAATTTGCTAGGGACCTTTTTTATCATTATTTATGAGGAATTATTGTTAGTTAGCATTCGATTATGATTCGTAATTATTAGAACATACATTGAGGATGGAAAAATAGAGATATAGGACCAAATAGCCTTGAAAAGCTTTTGCTGTTAAAGTTTAACGACAAGAGATTAAAATGTCACAGCAAAAATAAGTCACCTGGAAAAATTACATGTAGCCACACAGCAATATTTTTCTGACATTCGAAAGCATACTTTTCATGAATTGAAAAAAAATTGAAATCTTCCTCTGTGACAATGAAGTCTGTAGGTAATTGCGTGTTTCAAAAACGTGTATAATTATTATTTTCAGATAATATCATGAGCAAATGATTTTAAAATCCTAATTTCTAATCGAAATCATCAGCAAGTTTGGTCAAAATTGGCTACCATTTTATTTCATCACCAGAAGTAATTAAAGTGGCGACTGCTATAACAAAATTTGAAGTAATACATAAAATGAGATTAGTTTCTCAAAGTTATACCTCTGTGCCGATTTTGATGGCAAAGAGAAATAAACGCAAAAAACGAAAAAAATACAACTACGAGTTTTTTCCACACCAATATTTCATTAAGTGCTACTGGATGACATCGTCATATTTTGATTCAAATTATTATTACTCAGGCAATGTCCCAATTCAAATGAATCGACCTGTATACAGATATTTCGAAAGAATCTGTTTATTTCATACATTGACGTATTATAACAGGTGTCTCCTCTTCGAATAGCTTCCTTAAATTTCCCCAATTCATACTATCAGCTTATAACCTGAGAGAATTTTGAATTAACGGTAATGCGGTTTATAAATAACAAAGAATTAATAACCAGAATCAATCGAATACAGCTAAACCCATCAAAATTCAATTGTGTTTGAAGAAGGATTTACATAGGTAATACTTATAGGTATTTTTGTATTTTGAATTAACGGTTAACATAAATAACAAAAAATTAATGACTAGAATTAATAGAATACAGCTGAACCCTGAACCCATCATAATTCTGTTGTGTTTGTAGAAGGTTTTATATAATACTTGAGTATTTTTACCGTTATTTCAAAATTCGCTCAGGTTATAGGCTGATCGAATGAATGGAGGAAATTTAAGGAAGCAGAGAAAATGGACCAAGCGAGTATGGACTTGTTCAAGCACGCCTTTGAACAAATGAGCTTTAAATTGGAGGAAAATAGAAAATGAAAGAAAATACTAAGGAAATGAAAAATAAAATGGGGGAAAACACTAAGAGAATTGAGAATAATTTGGGAGATAAACTAACATCCATGGAAAATGAATTTAAAAAAAATCACTCTAAACTGGACAACAGGATTGGGAACGTGAAAGACAAGATTGAAAATGTGGAACGATTGGAAACTTCGAAGACAGAGGAGGAAACGTGAAAGAAAGATAAGGTGATACAGAAAAATACGTGAAAACCATAAAAGAGAAATTAAGCCGGAAATTCAGCAAATATTGTTGTGTGAAGCTACAAGATAGGGGTGAACCAGGGCGAATGAAAATTCAACCTCCAACATTTGATGCCGAATCAACTTGGTGCACATACCAAAAGCAATTTGAAGCAGCAGCCAATGCCAAAGTTGGGACGAGGAGGAGAAAGCGACCAACGGCCTTAATTGTTTCACAGAATATCCTTCACACTATCACTCCAAGTCAAGAAGGAAATTTCGAAGCTTTGATAAGTAAACTGAAGATGAGATATAGTGGATGCACACCTCCAAACAAGTCTTTCATGCACAGATCAAGAGTCGTCATCACAGTTGCGCAGAAAACTTGCAGGAGTGGACGAGTTCAGGAACTTTTTCCAACTTTGTAAATGACAGAAAAAACGCTTTCAATGGAAACGTACTTTTTTTTAATTATATTTGTGCCTTTCGGTTGCTTTAATTATTTTACAATCCTTGGAATATCCCTGGCTCTCAAATCCAAGTGAAATAAAATAAAATTTATATTGAATTTTCAATGTGAGATTTGATATTTATGGTTTCATCCATGGACTAATAATTTATTTATTATTAGACTATGGTTTCATCACAGAACGCCTCCACTACTAATGTGTTCTTTGATGAAACCAGTCTCTAATAATAATAAAATTATTAGTCTATGGATAAAATCATAAATATAATGCACGAAACAAGAAACAAACTCCTGAATAATGTAAAATCTCAATGAATATTATAAAAAATTTTGTTATACAACTAGTGGGAGAAATAATTATAATTATTAATGATGAGCAGGATAAACGTAATCATACTGCAAAAATTAATTTCCCTAATGTGGTGGAAGAAAGAACAAGAGTGCTTTAATCTAATCATTCCCGCATGAGTGAATTCGTCATGATCGGTCATTTCAGCACACAGCCACACAATAATCATAATTATACTTAAAAAAGAGTACGAGAAGGGAGTCGAAGAAGCTATTACGAGATGTTTTCGAAGAGCAAACAGGAGCTCGTACAAATATTTCAACAGTAGATTGTTGAGGGTAAAAGAAACACTTTTTTACTTTATCATTATTTTCGAATCGGCTAGGTTCAAGAGATACAGGCTGTTGAAAAACTATTTTAAATATTATTCTTAGTTCCCATAAACGGTTTTATCGAATGAAATGAATTCCGGAACATAGTTTTTCTAGTTTTTCATTTATCTGATGAATCTTTTTCGAACAAAAGATATCTCCCAAGTCTTCCAGTTTTCTGTTTGTGACCGTTATGTAGATACCATAAAAATTACAAAAATTCAAAGAACTCAACTCTTAAGTTGGACGCTATCTAATAAATATTTGAATGTCTTTTGTAATAAAAATATTGTGATGATAGTTATTTGTCTGAAAATATAATGAAATGAAAGTTTTAGCGGTACTTTTTTCAGAATTCAATTCCTGTCTGTATGCCGCTAAAACTTTCATTTCAATAAAAATATTCTTCATATTTTCTCGTATAAGGCTCCGTTTTCGAGTAATTTGCTGTTCAAAAATAAAAAATTTCTATGAAATTCGAAAAATTGGGTACCCCGACCGAATGCTCTCTTCAACTCTTTCAAAATGATCCAAACATGTGTAATGTCACAGATTCAGCTAGATATTCTGAAGGTGATTTTGTTTTTCAGGAGTGGCACAGCTCATTATGAAAACTTAAAATGGCTATGTCTTTTTATCAGAGCCGAATCGAAAAAAATGGTGCAGAAAAATAGAGTTTCTTTTGACCTCAGGCATTTACTTTTAAAATATTTGTACGAGTCAAAGACTGCCCCTATGCCCCCCATATACTCAATGAGTTTAAAACTCAATGACGAGAGGAAAGGAGGAAGAGTTCCTTTCTTGGTGAATTTGACATAACCTATCATAGTTTTTATGGTGTAATGTTTTGTTCAGTGACGTAGTCCAATAATTTTTTATTTTTGGCTCATTATAAATTATTTATTATTTCATCAAAATTTTTCAGTAGAGTTCAAGATATTAAATAAAATATTATGGTTATATAATTTTTTTTTAATAGCCATAATTTCCTTAATATACGGGCATTTAAATTTTTTTCAGCTAGTTGAAATCAACCTAAAAAAATACCTTATAAAGCATGGTTACTCCATGCTTTATAGATATTTTGAAGGCCCACAATGGATATACCAGCCAGTACTGGGTGATTGTTTATATTTTACGCAATAGCTCTCTCAGTTAATATTGGTCCTAAACATGTATAAATCTAAATATGAAGTATTTCTAATGGGAATTCAGAATTCGGTACCAGGAAATGCAAAAAAACATCGTAAATCTACAAATTTTATGTAACATGGTAATTTTTGAATGTATCACCTAAGGGACCTGTAGAACGCCACACGACAGTAGCAGTTACTACAGTAGTAGTAAAACAATTGAATTGTTTTGTTTGAGATTGATACTTCTTTTTGTTTATAATAAGAGTTAAGTCGCCAATACTCAATATGCGCGACGGGCCGAATGTTGGTTTTGATGAGTTTTTATGAAATCTGTAACAAAATCAACTCTTTCTACCACAGAATATGTCAACTCTCAAATTATGAATTATGAATAAAAAGAATAAAAGAAATGTCAATGTCAAACAAAACTATTTATAGTCCATTCAAGAATGATTGACATCTCGAGCTATGGAAAATCAAATTTAGGTAAGTTGGTAATAGTCCCAGAGTTAAGATTTTGTTGCGGAATTCAGGTTGGTTTTGTGATTAAACATTGATCTATAGACCTATTAGGTATATGTGAATCTATGCACTGACCAACAATAATTTGAATTTTGTACTGTTTTTGATGTTCTCAATTTAATCGCACAGTTTGAAAATATAATTGTTTCAATTTTGAAAGCGGATTAATATGCCCTGAATTTGACTATTTCTTCTTTTTAAATAAGTTTCTATACTTCATTCAACTTTATTTTAGCAGTCGGTTGGCCATGGAAATTTGACACATTTCACTCTGTATAGTACGAAAATGTGGGGTTATGAAGCTTGTCAAAACATTTTTGGGTTTTAAATCAACGCTATGTTGCCTGTTCTACGTAAAAGTTTCTGTTATTACGTATTTTATCACAATGTCGAATCTCTTCGGAAAATATGTGACAAAAAATAATTGAAGTTTATACAAACTAATTGAAGGCATACCAAATCCAATTATTTGCATGGAAAATACAAGAGATCAGTATAATATCATAATATGCACTAGCTTGAGGAGAGTTAATGTTCGTTATCTTCTTTGGCTTACATCATTTGTAGATTTCAAAAATATTAGAATCTGTAAACTGGTGACCTCACATCAACAATGCTAATATGGGAATGGTGGTGGAAAAGGTCAAAATATTCGGGATTTAAACTTCCAACTTAGCCAACGTTTCGGAAATTATATTTCCATCATCAGGGCACTGAAAATGAGAAAACAAACTCTGAAAAGTCTCTCCCTTCACGATAGTGAGACAAAAGTGCAAAACATCAATACAAGGATACTTGTTACTTCTTAAAAAATTGGTATAAAAAGTGATTAAAAAAGAAAATTACAAAACTACTCGAAATTACAAAATATCACAAAAATAAAAATGACAAAGTCAAAATCAAGAAGCACAGCACAGAGGAGAAGGAGAAGAGAAAGAAAACATATAAAAAAACAAGAATTACCAAATATATGAATATGCATATAAATATCAATAAATAAATAAATTAATAAATTAATAAATTGAAATGTAAAAGAAATCACAGATCAATTGATACTCACAAGATGAAATTGCTTTTCCCACAGTCATTGAAAAATATCATATATAAAATTCATTAAAACAAAACAATGGTACGCTTTCATCGAGGTAATTAACTCGAAGATTAAATGCATATGATGCAGTGGTTGGCAATGGGTATCTCCCGAAGGAATTAACAGATAATTACAAGAATGTTAAATTTTTCAACAAAAATCATCTTGCATCAATATAACTAAAAGTAGTTGAAGGAAGTTTCAAGTTAAGATGCAACTTCACCGTTGAACAAAAATTTCACATGAATAAACAGTAACAGGGCAACTTGCGCGTATTTGTGGCTATTCATCTTAATACATTGATGTAATTATAATAATTAGGTATTTATTAGTACCTTCAGACATTTACATTGTATAGGACAAGTCAAATGAAAAACAGAAAAATCCATTTTAGGGAACTTATTCTCCGATGTCATTTATCGAAAATCCTGTAGTAAACTTTTCGCATTAATTCACTCAAACATAAAATTCCCAAATGCCAACACTTTTTTGGGTCTCCCAATAGAAGGAAATTCTTTGTCATACTCTTCATTCGCAATCTTTCTGATTGTGGAAATATTCAGCTGAAATATAAGTCGTTTAGATTCAGATGAAACATTATATAAATTCTCTTACATTGAATATGTTCGCTATCGTCTGACGTATTGTGGATTTTAGAATATCAGGGTATAACTATTTGAATGAGCGGACCTGAATTCTAAATAGCACTTCCTGAAACCCTGTCTCTTTTTTCAATCACTTTCGGCATTTTCGAATTTTTGTAATAAAAATTGATATTAGTTGTGGCAACGGCGTTATGACATTAACGACATTTCATGAGTGCCAACCTAACTTCGTTCTAGTTACAAAAACTTGAGAAAATTATTTCATGGCCAACCGACTGCTAAAATAAATTTGAATGAAGTATAGGTTATATTTATATATTCAAGTTCTGTGATTGAAACTACAGAAAGTATTGAAGATCTTTTGCGATCAGATATTAAGCTGCATCTGGACTTTCAATGCCTACTGTGATGTCAATCATTTATGAATGGACTATAATTGCTACTATCGTGCTGTGTTCTATAGGTGCCTTAGATTTGAACAAAAAAATCTATACTTTGGAAAACTGACAATAAAGATAACAAATATATAGCTGAAATTGACGAGTGTAGGTTTATTTGAAAAACTTCTGTTGGATTTGTCTTTCAATGGACGCCATATCAGTTATGAAATGTGATTCAAATTATTCGCTTGTAATAACAAATGAAATTAGAATCTGTGAATAAGTAATTGTAATTCGATTTCGGGAGCGAAGAAATCATTGCGATATCCTAATGAAAACCATTAGGGGTATTATTGTTTCACTTGCAACAAACTTAATGTTGAACCTACTTACTTGTAATTTCCTATAATAATTTGGAAGAATGCATTGTTAATAAATGCTCTTCAACCCATGTATCAATAGGAATTTCCTGTAATTCTTGCTCAAATTCATTTAAAATTCATGCGGAGAAATCCATTGATGAGTTCCTAATAATAATTATTGATCTCGAACAGAATATCTCTGATGAACTATTATATTTAGTTAGTATAAATATTTGGCAGATGAAATATCTGCATAAGTACCCGTATATATCAGCACGGTGCAAACGTCGCTGCTACCTTGTGTCCTTGTAAGGAATAAATCGAAAAGAAAAATGAAATTCGACTTAATCTTCTGTGTGGTAAGTAATTTTTTTTTGGTTTCATGTTCTCTCAGCTGGCTTTCCGACCAGTTTATTTGTACGTTTGCCAATAATTTTTAATCTCACAATCATTTAAACATTAGTCTTTTTTCACAAAGGTTGAAATTCCTCGAAATAAATAATTCCACCTAAATCGCCTAAACCGTGTGTCTTAGGTTGCGGTTTAGTTGTTTCAGATAATCTGCTCCATAAAGTAAATATTATCGTGAATCGCAAATCGAATACATTAAATATTTTTCAATTTTAATATTTCAAGTCACTTTTCCCGCACTCAAATATTAAACAGGATATTTCCCTAACTCGTACAAATATTTGAACAGTAGATTCTTGATGTCAAAAGAAACACATTTGACCATGAGATGGCGCTAAAATCGTACTGTCATTACAGAAAAACTGTTTAATAACAGTTTTCTCTTTTATAATTGAGAGGCGTGAAATTCGAATCCTAGTCCTCATATTGAATTTCAATATCGATTTTGTTGAGACTGGAAAATAAACATCCTGAGCTACAAAACAAAAATATGGTTTTGTTTTGTGACCAGGATGTTAGTTTTCATCTGAACATTGTTTGGAATCAATTGATATCAATGAAATACGCTGTAGGATGTGCTATATTTTTATTTGCAATTTATAAAAAATTTACAAAAATTTTAAATTATGGACAACGAATAAAGTTTCGATTAGGACACAAGAGAATATGATGATCTGCTATTCGTCGAAGGTGTTATTTCTGTGCAATACGTTGTTTTGAATTAATAAACTCAGCTGAATTTGTGCATTTTATATCAGAAATTAATATGAACCAATATTCAATATACCATTATAGCATACCTACACATTTCTGTTACTTACATATTATTTACAGAACCACAATAAAAAAACCTTACAGAGGTATACAAGACCTGCATAAGTATTGCATTTCTGAATATATTGAAGAAGTAGCAGTTGAGAATCATCGAAAGAACGTATAAAATACATAAATTCCCCAAAATGGGCCCTTCATGAAAGGGATACTTCCTGCATACAACAATTTACGTGGATGAACAGTTCTCAACAGTAAAATGTTCACTGTACATGGTGTAGTCAGTAGTGTTTTCTGAAGTCATTGTCCTCAAGCCATGAAAATTTCATCCATTTCGGGGCACTGAAAATAAAAATTAATGTGTGACCGAGTCACATGTTACCAGTTTTAGTACTTACTTAAGTTTCCATTTTCTTCAGTTAAGTAGAAAACTTAATTTCAAAAACTCCATATTATTTGAACTACAGTTCTTCACCATTCAATAATTTTCGAACGATATTCAGAGGTTTTCACCAAGAAATTATACAAAAAAATTCAATAATCATCAACTATAACGAGCTGGATAAACAAAATGTGGTACGAGAATCAAAACATTCAAAACCTCTTTGATCAAAATGACCATCTGAATTCTCAAAATTTTTATATGTTTCTGTGAATGGCCCTCGAATTGATATTTTTATCAGTTTTTGGGTCCTAAAACCACATTTTAAACACAGATGGCGCTCCATCACTTTAGTCGCTTCGTTTCCTATCTTTCTACTCTATAATCTATGAACCAAAGATTATAGACGCAGGTTCCTTCCATTCTCTAGTCTTCTTTAGCTTTCAAAGTAAAAATGTCGGATCCACGTGTAACTTGCTTCAAGTGTAGGTACTTATTTTGCAAATTATTTGGCATCTTTTTGCAATGGCAATGTATCTCGAAAAGGGCTTTACACAATATGGTCACATTAAGATAATAATCGATTATTTCAAGGACTTTCCCGATATCATCGATTTCTTTTAATGGGTTCGAATTTTGTGATGACGAAGTCACATTTCTATATGTGACTTCGTCATCACAAAATTCGAATCAGGTGGTTCAGAAAGTTTGCCGAAGATTCATCAACTTCATATTCGTCTGAAAAAATATAAGGTATATTTTGCTGAGGTTTTCCATCGCATATCATGCTGACATTATCGGAAAACACCAGAATTTTTCTCGCTCAATATACTTACATAATACAATACCTACTCTTTTTCTTATTTTCCTTAGAAACCATAAAACTAACAGAAATTAAATTAAGCAGACGTTCTAAAGGAACTAGAAGGTAACTAAAAAAAAATTGGTGGTCTTCATAATTGTAAGGCCACTACCAAATTTTGAGGGTAAATTTTTGTTTAATGCCTACTCGCCCTGCTGAAATATCAGCTTGATTTCATTCTTGCCAGTTTCTCCCTTTTTGAGAAAAAATGCTTTTCGGGCGCCATGTTTAAGAGGCTGTAACTGAGCATGAGGGCAGAAAAGTTGATATGATAGACCCATAGTATTTTTTGACGAGGAATCATAAAATTTTTTTGCAACTATGTATTCATATACACACTGTATATCACTTTTATTCTCCTAAGTACCAATACTGATTAGTTCCTGCATATATTTTTCAGGTCTTGTCCCTGCTGAGATTTTCTGGAGCACAAGAAACTGGTGGGAACATCTGGGATATGCTGATCAATGGCGATTCCATTAATTACATAAAAAGCCTTCAAAAAGCTCCTTATTACGTACCACCAAGACCCGTTGCGTCATCATCGAGCGTAGGATTTTCAGTAGGAGGAGGTGGATCAATTGCACCCTTTGCCATACTCAAACCAAAAGCAGAGATCCTGAAGCTGATAGAAAGCTTCATTAGGCTTCAGGGCGAGGTTGGTTCCAGATTATATGCCTTAGTTGTGGATAACTGGGAGCTAATTAGGTATCTGTCCAATACGGTCATTAATAATATAGGATACCTCCAATCTTTCACTGTGAATGGAATAATAACACTTAGGAAAATTTTGGAATTTGCCAATAGGTTGTTCGCATCTTGGGAAATAACAGTTCCGAATGTAAGTGTTGATTTCTCCACATTGTTGAGAGAATCCAATTTCTTCGACGAATTCTCGTGAAGATGATGTACCTAAATATTGTATCGAATCAGTGTTGTATATTGTATATTTCAAATTGATAGTGCCCTACATGCAGTTTCATTTCAATACCTGAAAAATTACACAAAAAATCGTCAATTGACATAATATCAAACCTGTGAGTTCATTATCAGCCTATATTCTGAGAGAGACCAAAAATTGTTCTTTTTCGGTTAAACCCTATATTGTTTTGTCTGATTCGTTATTTGGATCACCAATTATAGTTTTTTTCTATCTGGGAAACTGCTATTCATGACTGGATGCTAAATCTTGTATTTATTTCATATATATCATTTTGTCATTTTGTGTTAGTATGAATAATTTTTTGTAGAAAAGTGGACGTAGAAAGTGTTTTTTTTCATACTTGACAAATTGACGCTTCTTTCACGAATTGATTTTTCAAATTTTGTTCAAGATAATTCAGAGAAAAAATTTCTATGTTTTCTATAATGCGAGTTTCATTTACCGGGATGTATTGATATCTAGTTAGCGTAGACCAGTTCCATGCATAAAAAAATATTGCATTACCATAGCAACGAGCAATAACTCATTAAAAGTGTCAGTGCTGTGCTCGATTTGAAAACGATGTAGACTTCTTAAACCGAATTGTTACTATGGATGAGACTTGGGTACATTTCTTTGATCTAGAAACAAAGCAACAATCGTTGGATGTTCTGTCCTGGCTTTAATTCGTTTTGTATTCTCCTTCGGCGAATATGTTCGGTTTCTTTTCATCTCTATTACTAGCTCTTAATATAGAATTTGTTCTCTTTTGTTTTGTTAATGAGTTGGTTATTGTCCATGGTGGTTGATTTTCTTCTAATAATTTTTCCAATTTGGTGTTCCATTGTTCGTTGTAATGGGTTATCAACTGATCTCAACTTTAGCCATCTTTTTAAAACGTTTCCATATGTAGTTTCAAATTGTCAGATATCAAGGTTAACAGAGAATGAACATATTTTTTTTAACCTTATTTTTTCGGTGCAGTGTAACGGGTTTAGTTTGCAAGGGTTTAATCTCGAGCGCCAGCTATTCTTTCAATAGGGAGAAATAACAAACCCACCCAGGTACCTACTAGTCGGAGATACAGTTCGGGTTTATCTAAAGGTGGTAGCGATAACAAGTACCTACTTTAAAACCGTATTCATTACAATAAATTTAATTTACAGTGAACCATACAATGATCTCAAAGTCATGAAATATATATATACAGCTGATGACCAAGTTCAAAATGAGCAAAACCGAAATGAAACACTTGAACTAGCTCGGTGGACAGTAATTCAAAATTAACACAGTGAAATTAATGAATTAAACGATATTCAAATTAACTAGATTCAGTCAAAATATCAGGTATAAAAGAAAGAAAGTAATCAATAACATTCACTTTCATTCCTTCTGAGACAACAAGGGATTTACGGGGTTTACTTTACACCAAATATACAGTAACCGGTTGACTCAGAAAGATAGTAATCGATTAATTCAGCGATGGGTTTGATCTCGAGAACTTTCAGTGATTTTTTTAGTGTACAGGCCAATCAGAATTGAAACTATTCAATAAACGGGACGGGTTTGATTCAGGTGAAACACAATTCAACAATACACGGTTCACAGGATAATGGACGGGGTTGTTTATTGTGGTCTATCCGTGGCAACCGCGGGTATACACATACATTCTACTCTGTAATCTGTGGGTATACACGCCAAGCATTACCAGCGGAAAGACTTCGAGAATTCTGGCGATTGGTCTCGGTTCACCAGACAGCCAGGCGACAGAAGTCTGCTAGAGCTCACAACATGTTTAGGTCGGGGTAGGTAACTGTGATCTCTCCGTGGCAATCGCGGGTATACGCACGCCAAGCATTGCCAGCAGACAGACTTCGAGACTTCTGACGATTGGTCTTGGTTCGCCAGAGAGCCAGGCAACAGAAGTCTGCTTTAAACAGGGAAAATGAATAAAAAGGGTTGGACAGATAAATGAATGCAACTTTGAATCACAAAGAATGCGGTATCAAGGAAAGACTCACGGTTTGCTCCGGTACGGTCACACCACTAAGAAATCAAAATCCAATAAAAATCGAAAGAATAACTGTCGAATAAAGAATAATGAATAACTGCCGAATAAAGAATAATGAATGAATGACGTTCGTCTGGTGGTGTGGCCCTATTTACTAGCTTTCCAACAGGTGGACGGTCATGTGACCAAAATGGTATCCAAAAATTCGGTATTCTCGAATAATTCTCTCCATACCAGAAGAAATACTCTCGGTGGCGATTATCTCTTTATCGGTAAAAGAAACTGTCGTTATCTGCAATCCACGTTGTTTTATACTGAATCCATCAAATCAACGGTGTTTTTGTGGACGGAAAAACAACGCCGAATGCAGAAAGACACTGTTTCTTTGTTTTGGGATATTACAGCGGATTACTGATGGAAATTTCAATAAACGGAATTTGAATTTAATTTTTCAGGATTCTTAAAAATATTTCTAGATGAAATGATATTCTACGGACTATCAAAACTAAAAGTGAAATTTCCATCAGACGGTGTGTTGCATTGTTTCATCCGGAAAATTGAAGGAAACGGACATCTGAAACGAGGCTTGATCTTTGCTAAAAAAATCAAGTATCGTTACAGCAGATTCTTATTCTTCATCAAAAATTAGTACATTCTGTTTGAATTTGGGAAAAATTAAAAATAATTCTGATTTTGATCATTTTTTTATTTATTTCATATTATTTTAGTAAATGTTCAAAATGATAACCTTGGACTTTGATACATTTATACCAATTAGTTTGCCACCAATAATTTCGCACCAAACCATCAATATAATCATTTGGATATTCACGCCGAAAATTATTTACAATATATATATATACGGGCTGAAGGACCTAGGTCGATGGCCATTAAAATAAACTTTTTCTCTCTATATATATATACACACAAAATTATTTGCAATATTTACACTCGAAATTATTTACTATATTTACACTCAAGATTATTTACAATATTTACAGTGAAAATTATTTACAATTTTCAATTTCTGCTCCAACAAATCGTCAAAAATCAATATCCCAGTTGCTAGTGTCTATAGATGGCGGTACTTCTTCCACGAAATCAACAGTTTCGAAATGTAGTATCGAAGTATCGAAAGAGTTTTGCAGTAGTGGCACTAGAATTCTCGGTGCAGGCATAGTCTGGAATCTGAGAGCAGCCCAGTCAAATTCTACAAACCTGTTGAAAATTAGCAAACTATAATAAGATAATTAGACGGATCGCAAATTGTAATATAATGCACGGAGAAAAATAAAAGTCAACCTTGTTTGATTCAAATTCTTGCTGTGATGAATAATCGGAAATTTATAGTTCTGCGGCCTTGAAATTTGTGGCATAAAAGGCGGTACAACGCCCATGTATCTCGAGCGCCAGCTATTCTTTGAAGGGAGCCAACCTCTACCCTGGTGGCTTCAAGTCGAAAACAAGGTTCGGTATTATGTGGGGTGTTAGCGATAACCAGTGAATGTCAAAATCGGAGTTCACAAATTTATTCGTTGACTCGTAGTATAAGAAACACAACCGGCACAATTATTACAGTTTTGGTCGAGTGAAAAAAAAACGTAATACAATAGAATAAGAGTCTACTTTACAGAACTGAGGAGGTCTTCCTTGGAATCAAGTACCTACAAATATACAAAAATGGTGGATTTGCGGAGTGAAACGGACGGAAAGAAAAAGAAGATCCGATCTCAAACGCATTACGGAGGTTACAGAATCGTTCACCCGCCAGAACCAAAGATACCCCAAACAGGTAAGGTAAATTGGGGCTCAGTTTCAAACTACAGAATTGGCGGATGGAGAAAACACTGTACGGGGTTAGGTTACGAACCTCTTCTCTGTTTTCCGCTTCTGACGTGTTTTCACGCCAGCCAGAAACTTCGTCACAGCGCAAAGGAAGGAAAAAGAGGGTCTACAAGAGTTTACCGCGCTGGCTTCCGTTTCTGACGTCTTTTTATGCCAGCTAGAAATTTACTCCCAACACGGAGAAGGGAAACAGGATTACAGGTACACAATGGGCTACCACGCTGGTTTCTGTTTCTGACGTGTTTTCACACCAGCAAGAAACTCAATCCCAACACGGAGAAAGGAAACAGGGTAAATGGTACACAAGGGGTTGAAAATGAGGTTCCCAAGTAAAATACAGAAGGCTATCTCACCTCTGGGCTCGGTAACGGGGTGATGAGCAGTTGGAATCTGTCTTCTGACGGCTAGTCGTAGGTTCGACTCGAAGGTGTCGTCACTCGGCACACTTCCTTCGTCATTGTAGCGTTCAATCGATCTGAAAGAAAACAGCACTTGAAGGGTACAGGGAAAAAACCATGAATGTCAATTTTTGTCCGAAAATGAGTTATACAAACAATTCAATTCAGAATGAAGAGTAGTATCTTACGGTATATTAAAACAAGCATGAAACTAGTTCAGTCATACTTTAAATCGCTTCCGAACGATTTAACGAAAGAACTGACGATGTCGATCAATACACGGAAAAAAAAATCTAAGTCATTTCATGTAATGTACTAATTTTATGTATAATTATATTAATAATGACAATAATAAATAATATCAACGGATTTTGAAGTTAAAACGCGTTTTTCTCAGCTGATACTGATATGTATAAACTGAATAATTTGTATGGATAAGTATAGTCGGTGAAATGTACAGATGAGTTATTTTAATATTTGCATTCATGAATTTCTTGCGTTCCCTTCAATTTTCTACGCCCTTCGCCGTGTAGGTCCACCGGTCAACCATAAATTGGCCATGAAATCTAAATATCGATGGCGTAGTATAGTACGATACTTGCAAAAAAGCTGAAATTTTCGACAATAATGGCTATGTACCCAATCTCGAGTGGAATCGTGGTCGCTATTATTCTTGAGGTACCGAGGAAGTGTAGGAGTTTTGGATGAACCAATCCCCAAGAATGGTTAAAAGCACTTGACAATCGTCAATTAAAAAAATTAGATTTTTTTTTTAAATATTGGCATCTTTGAGTGATTTGAATCGAAATGAATTAAATAAGAAAACATGGAACTGAGACCACCTATATCTCTTCTTGAGTTCATACTATTTGAATTTTGTGGAATTCGTATATACACTATTCCATCCCTAATTGATATATTCTTAATTTCGTAAGCCTTTTATAATATTCATTTATGTCTTTTTTACTAAAGTGTTATTGTATTATAGTTCTCCTGATGAAGAGATAAAAAAATAAATAATCTCGAAAGCTCGAGCACGAAAAACGAGTTCACAATTCAATTGAAGATTGCTGCTAGCTGCTATCCCACTAATAGAGATCGTTATAATTCACATAACAGCAACGAATTACAAATCTTATATGCCATGTATATAGAGATAAAAATTAAACTGTATTGTTTGGGGAATGCGAGTTATTATTCGCATCAATTATTTATTGTTGAAACAATTATATTTAATTGTTTCAACAATAAATAATTGATGTATAGTCGGTTCAAAAATACTTTCGAATAGTGGTCCAGAGGAGAGGCCAGATTTGGCAGTTTTTTTAGTAAAATTCACTAATTTCTTGGAGAAACTTCAACTCTGCTATATACAGAGTCGTAAACAGTAGAAAATTTTCTTTTGAATAAAGTATTTAAATGGGGACAATAGGAAAAAAATAAAATTCACAATTTTATCATGTGGAAATTTAAAATTTGATTCACCCAAATATGCACCTACTGCAGCCTTACGTTGTATGCCTTATCAAAAATGTGTACCAACACATGCATGTATTATTTTTCAGGAATCAGTTCCAAATTGAATGCGTTTGAGGAAAGAGGTTTAAACACAAGTCTAGATATTCATTATTAATACTTTATGCATATTCATATAAATATTCAAAATGGGGTGATCAGAAAAATAATTCTTATTAGGCACAAATATATGAATTTAATAATGACACGTGCGATTGGAAGATATATACAGGGTCTTTCATGAAGGAACCTCACCCATATTTATACGGGAAACTACTGAACGTATTTTCATGAAATTCAGCACTTATAAGTATTTCACGATGCTGATGAAATATAAAATATTTTCAAGGCATGAGCACCTCCGGTTTTTCCGGAAATGACGTCAACTTCCGTTTTTCAAATTAGAACACCATTTTTTCATTGCAGAAATAGATTCCTTAGAAAATTCGAAAAAAAAATCGAAAATAGAGCTCCGCTGAAACAAGAATAACTTCGAGGTTTTTGGATGGAAAATTTTCATTTTTGGGATTTTTCAAGATGTAAGATTGATGTATCCACTTTAAAAATCGTAATCGCGATTCATGATACAGGGGGTGAAAAAATCGCTTTCAAAGTTAGGGATGACAAAATCGTGAAAAATCAATTTTTTCAAATTAGAACCCCATTTTTTTATGGCAGATATTGAATCTACGTTAAAAAATAATGTGAGTGTATGTATCACACCCTTGCCCTAAAATGGATATTTTCTGAGTTATTCACAAAAAACTGTTTTTCGTCTTGAATTTTCAGCTATTTCTTTTCCCTTCACGCCAAAAAGATGAAAATTTCAGGAACTGTTATTTGAACCATGCTGTAGATTTTTCACCCCTTCTTGAAACCGACTTCAAGTTACTATTAGGAGAACCATGGCAAACTCTCGCAGTTATAACTAGAGAAGATGCTCAAAGTTTTACCGTTAATTTCTAGACATTTATTTATACGTCTCAGGAATGCTTCGAGCTTTGCTCTTCTTATTTCATCGGGAGGAAGAGATCTGCAAAAGTGTTTAAAAACCAAATTGAGTTTCAAAACTATGAATCTAAAAATCTAAACAAACCTGAACGCATTTCTGACTCGTTCTATGCAGTCCTCTTTATCAGTCAGGGGAGTTGAGTAGACAATATTTTTATCCTACCCCAAACATAATAGTCTAAAGGAGTTAAATCGGGAGAACATGGTGGCCAAAGATGTGGACCATTGTTCGCCAACCATCGATCTTCAAATAGCCTGTGAATTATCACCAAATTAATAGTAAACACAAAATGCTACTGAATAAAGAGGAATTTGGCAGATGTAATTGATGATATCTATCATTGAAAAAAAAAGAATCTAAAACATGGTAAGTTTTTGCATATGGTTCATAAGGAATTATTTATTTATCACTGGAGAGAAAACCGATGGCCGATTAGTTGAAATAAAGAGGTTTCCGATACAAATTCGAATCAAAATTCGTCATCTATTTAGGAACAACCTGTAACTTTTTTCTCTTGCATATTAGAGTAGTAAAATCTAAAGCATGGTTTAAGTAACAGTTTCTGAAATTTTCATCTTTTTGGCGTGAAGGGAAAAGAAATAGCTGAAAATTCAAGACGAAAAACAGTTTTTTGTGAATAACTCAGAAAATATCCATTTTAGGGCAAGGGTGTGATACATACACTCACATTATTTTTTAACGTAGATTCAATATCTGCCATAAAAAAATTGGGTTCTAATTTGAAAAAATTGATTTTTCACGGTTTTGTCATCCCTAACTTTGAAAGCGATTTTTTCACCCCCTGTATCATGAATCGCGATTTCGATTTTTAAAATGGATACATCAATCTTACATCTTGAAAAATCCCAAAAATGAAAATTTTCCATCCAAAAACCTCGAAGTTATTCTTGTTTTAGCGGAGCTCTATTTTCGATTTTTTTTTCGAATTTTCCCGCTCAGAGAGAATTTTCCAACCAAAACTGAAAAATGTAACATCAAAATAACTTGAAATTTTCTAAGGAATCTATTTCTGCAATAAAAAAATGGTGTTCTAATTTGAAAAACGGAAGTTGACAGCATCGTGAAATACTTATAAGTGCTGAATTTAATGAAAATACGTTCAGTAGTTTCCCGTATAAATATGGGTGAGGTTCCTCGTGAAAGACCCTGCATAGATTAGGTATTGGTTAACGAAATGGAAGACAATGCGAGCAATCTTTCTGAATTCCCCTAGTGAAAACTATTATAAATGAATTTATAATCTTTTTGTGACGTTATCACCATCAGAAGGAAATGTTGTTGAATAATACATTGCGTTAGATGAATAGATACATCAGGAATCTTTTGTGCATTTATGTAATCAAGTGTGAAAGTTCTAACCAATAGGCAGCGTAATCAAGAAGTTTAGCCCTGATCATTTTGATCCTTATTAATAGAGACCTGAAAAGCGGCACATCTCTTACGCATTTATTCAACTTATACAAAACAAACATGAATTCATATATTTTACAAAATGATTCTAAAAATATTGAAAAATGGAATTCATGAAAAAAAAATTACAATTAAATAAAAACAATAATATTGAAGATTAAATCAAAATTTTCGAAATATTAATACCTCTATAGACGTCTCAATAAATATATTTTCTTTATATCAGTGTTTCGATCATTTTTTAAATTCATTTTCTTTATTGTTTAAAAATGTTCTGGCTTCCAGTTCTTTTTCGATTGCTAACTCTTTATTGTATCGTTCTAAAGCCCTGAGTATAGTATTAAATATATTTATATACAGCCATTTCATTAAGATCTCAACACTCAACAGAGTATACAGTGCGCGTCAAAATTATGAAACAAATTTATTTACTCAGAAGAAAAGTATTTGGCAACAAAATCCTGGTACAGGTCAATTTTTGTTTCACTTTCACCAAATTTGAATATATTTTTGAAGGATTTTTGTTGCACCCTGTGTCATCCCCATCAACCCAATAAATTTTTTGAATAGGGAAAGTGGGTACTTTTTTGGCAAGGTCTTTGTAGACCTTGCAGAAATTTTCAAGAAAAAATTTTTTAAAAAAAAATTTGTTCAAACAGGTTTTCAGTATGTGCCCTTTGTCATGGTTCATTCACTTTGAAAAGATGGTACCTGATGAAATTTGTCACCGAATGAAAGTCGACCATTACAGTTTTGTTCATGTACAACTTTTAACCCTTACGAACCCTTTAATGGAGCAATGGAGCCATGAGCATGAAAAACAATTTTATTAATTCGAATTTCAAATCTCTACATGGTTGTACGTGGTTGTACCTGGTTACAAATTCATAACATTAATGCGTTGTCAGAAATCTTTCTGCGAATTGAAACATTTATTCGAAAACTTTCAACTTCAGTAGAAACATACGTACTTATGATCATAACCGAAGCGCAGTGTTTCACACATTCTAATTTTTCACGAGAGGGGGTTGAAAGTTGGGCATAAACAAAACTGTAATGGTCGACTTTCATTCGGTGACAAATTTCATCAAGTATCATCGTCTCAAAGTAAATGAGCCATGACAAAGTGCACATACTGAAAACCTTTTTGAACTAACAAGTTTATCAGAAAAAAAATTTCTTCTTGAAAATTTCTGCACGCCTGTAAAGAAGATACAAGATACATACTTTTCTTCTGAGAAAATGAATTTGTTCCATAATTTTGACGCGCACTGTATATCAACTATAAAGTAGAATCAGTTCAAAGATTGTTAAACACTAACATAGATTTATTCAATCTCAGCAGAAAGATTCATACGAAATTTCCTTTGCATTCCGAATGAGTTTAAATAATCAATTTGTTTCATATTTACCTATAAACGATGGGATTGCGGTGCAAATAGCTCAACGGCTCCACCACACATCCACTGATGAAACGAGCTACGTCTTCCTCCAAATACAGGTTCAGGACCCTCAGAAGATCACCCCCCAGACAAACCTCTAAAAAAAGTATACATACATATCGTCACGATAGGTACCGGAGCATCTAAAAAAAAATGAAGAAAATTATGGAATATGATCTCTTGTTTTCTTTATTTCAAACTCCTTCTTATTTTTCAGATAACTGCCTCGACATATTCACCGAAAAAAAATTTTTCTACCTTCATGTTGAAAATAATTTCAGAGGTATAAATTTGTTTCAGATCAAGAAAGTAAGTTTTTTAAGTGAAAATTGATTAAATTAATTCAATTTTACATGAAACATAAATCATGAAACTTCACAATAGTAAGTAAAATAGAAAAGAGTTTCGTTGAAATAAAAGCAAATTTTTCTTTGTTTTTTCAATCTTGGTGCTTTTGTTATACATGGTGTTTCATGAGTCGTTGGCCATAGCCTAATGGTGGATGCAGGTCATCCAGGCATTTCAGAAAACTTGCTTGTTTTGTATCCTAAGGCTATTAGTTTCGGAGATACCTGGTGATTCATGAATATTGACCTAAATTTGCGATAGCCATAACTCTGGATTGCAAGGTCCGATTTCGATCAAATTTTATGGGTTTTTTCACTTCAGAATGCTCTTTCAAACGGTTCATGAAATATCAATATTTTCAAGGCAGTACGCAGAATATCATGATTTGTAGTTCGAGCCCCAAAACCTATATTTTTTACATCCCTTACAGAAATTTCGTTATTGCCATGGAAAACTAGATAATTCATATTTTATGTCATTTTTTCGGAATGCGGTCCTGTTTTTATTCCTTCGGTGATAATATTTATTGTCCTTTACCGAGATTCTGAATAATTTTAAATTCTGTTCAATTCTTCTTCATTTTAAACCCTCAGCACATACTGAGTGTTCGTAAAAAAGTGTTTGAGAGTATGCAAATTCGAACTGTGAATTCTTTTGAAATTACATATTGAATTAAGATACAAATGATGTAAACCATCTTTGAAAATGTAATCCGTAAGTGTATTTGCTTCATAACAGACATAAGTATTAAAATTTATTCATCAACAATGAAAATGTACTATCATAAGAGATGTTCGAAATGGAGTTCTTCCATCTCGACACATTTCGTAGTGCTTAAAATCAGATTATTTATTGCCCTTCTTACCATATCGGGATTTTGTTCCACTTCTGCACAGGCTTCTTCTATCCTCTGCCTAAGGTTGAAAAGAATTAAAAAAAAATTTAAAATCTCGATCGAATAATATCACCAGGGGAATAAAAACAGGACCGCATTTCGAACGAATGATATAAAACATTAATTTGTTCGGATCCTTCATTGTTGTTTTATGAAAAGAAATGAAAAGGTTATGGTTTTTCGGAAGAATAAATTTTGATAGTTTAGTGTGTTATGAAGCAAATACACTCACGGATTATATTTTCCAAGATGGTTTACATCCTTTGTATCTAAATTCAATATGTAATTTTAGAGAATTCACAGCTCGACTTTGCATACTTTTAAACACTTTTTTACGTACACTCTGTATGTGCTGAGGGTTTCAAATGAAGAAGAATAGAACAGAATTTAAAATAATTCAGAATCGCGGCAGAGGACAATGAATATTATCACCGAAGAAGTAAAAACAGGACCGCATTTCGAAAAAATGACATAAGATATGAATTCGTTCTGTTCCTATTCCCTTGTGACAAGTGTGCCATGCAAAGTGAAAATTGAATTCCTTAGAATAACTTATGTAGTTTTTCACGGCAATAACGAAATTTCAGCAAATGATGTCAAAAATATAGATTTTGGAGCTTGAAAGAAAAATCATGATATTCTGTGTACTGCCCTGAAAATATTGATATTTTATGAACTGTTTGGAAGAGCTTTCTGAAGTGAACAAACTCATAAAATTTGATCGAAATCGGACCTTGCATTCCAGAGTTATGGCTATCGCAAATTTAGGTCAATATTCATGAATCACCACGTATCTCCGAAACTATTAGCCTTAGGATACAGAATAAAACAGTTTTCTGAAAGGCCTGGATGACCTGCATTCACCATTCTGCTATGGCCAAGGACTCATGAAACACCCTGTATATGAAAGTAAGCCACATTTTAAATATCTAGATCTTTATCTATGGGAAGAACTATCCAAACTGAATGTTTATTTATTGTATAATGAAGGGTGATTGATCATAAAAGCCCTTTATATAACTTTTAAATTTTTTTGCGCAATTTTTTCATGATTTAAAATGAATCTTAAAAAAAAACAGTTCCTTCAGGAACTATTTAGAATGTGTTTCATTACGCTTCATACAGTTATTAAAGGTCCATTCTGAAGAAAAAACTATTTTTTCTAATTTTCACAAATAGACATATAAAGTGACACTTTTAAAAACGCATCGACGTTTTGAAAGGTTTCACTTTTCGCAACCAGTTACGCAAAGTACAATATTTCGCAACTGATGATGAAACGATACTGGCTTTCATAGCAGAGATAGACAATTTTAAAGGAATCTCCGAGATTTCAAAGACGTTTTTGGTAGTTTTAATTTGAATTCATAGAAATATCCTAATCAAAATAAAGAAAAATATTGCGTGAAACACGTTGGGAAACACTATTTTTCGTATTTCGCGTTTTTTTGCGCAACGAGCGAAGCGCTCATTACGAAAAATATTGCTTTTCCCAACTGGTTTGTAACGTGGTTTCCTCGGAGAAACTTATCTCGAGTACCAGCTATTCTTTTCAGTAGGAAGAATAGCAAACCTACCAGAATAGCTGCTAGTCGGAGACAGAGTTCGCTGTTATCTAGGGTGGTAGCGATAAGGAAGTAGTCAAAATTAAATTATGTACCAGTTTATTCACACCTTCGGAAACTGATTATATAAACAACGGAAATATGTGTAGGTATGAAATATGAGCGAATCGATCAGCAAACATACATTCTGGAAATTCGATCCGATCAGGAGCACTTTATGAAGTTTATACCGGGTACAGTGAAAAATCAAAGGTTGTTCAAATGTAATTATTTATATTTCTCCAAAAATACTTTTATTCACTACCCCAAGGGCTTACGCTCCATGACTGATAGCGAAGAAAAGGTCTATTTTGAGCGCAACTACGGGTTTTCACTGACGACGAGCGGTATCTCTTATTCTCTACCCCAAGGGCTTACGCGCCATGACTGATAGAAAAGAAGAGATTTCTATTTCAATACTTATGACGCGGGAACGCGAACAGGGGGGTTGACGGGACTTTCTCTTCACTACCACAAGGACTTACGCACCATGACTGATAGCGAAGGGAAAAGTCAGACTCACGAAACAGGGTAAAGTACGATAAAAGATAACAGAAAGCGATACAGTACAGCAGTGTCAAAGAAGTAACCGGTGAAGGTCTAATGAAGAGACTGAACGGTAAAGACCGGGACCTACCTCCTTTATTTCAGGCACTCGCGGAAAACAAACGAAAAACTAAAAATTAATTCCTAAGAGCTCTAATACTCGCAACACAAAATTATTTATGAATTTGTTGAACGGCTTGTCGTGCACACAATTAAAGTCGAATCGCAGAGAAAAGTACGGAGCGTAAACTAACTAAAGAGACTAAAGAGTAAAACAGTCAAAGTCAAAGAGTCGGAAGTAAAAGAGACTGAAGTAAAAAGTAACCGTCGCGGGGGAAAATCTGCTTTTATAGGCAAATCCCCCCCACGTTGAAAATCTGAAAATTCCAGAATGCGACAAGAATGAAAAACGTCGTCAGCTCCAGTTTATCGCATATCAACATCAGAAAAACGTCGAAATCTTCAACGGCATGCAAGAAAAACAACGTTAAACACAGATAAACGGTTTTTTACATTTACTCTGCCTATCGGAATGAATGTACTGAATATTTGAGAATTAAATATTTTCAAAGGCGGAAATATGTAATGAAAGGAATGCACTAAAATGAACTCCAATTTTTCTCAGAAAATTCGGATTCATTACAGGTTGCACAAATAACTGTTGAAGTCGATATTCCAATATTTGTAGATTTCAAAGCATTTTCCCAAAGTGTTTTGGGTATGCATAAACATACATGCAAGAAAGAGTTGATTCATTTAAACTTTACACTTTACACGAATCCTTCGATTCATTTTGAGGGTTAAGAAACTAGAAAGGAAATTCAAATTCACTGTAACCAATTTCAACATTTTCAACTCAATCCGAAATATACTAACCTTAGAACATTTGCAAAAAACGGCTACAATATTTAAGTAACAAAAAATTTTTATATGGAAAAAACTTTTTAATCATTTACATCTTGCTGTACTATATGGCAGCTAATTTATCTATAAGTGTGTAACGGGTTTGGTTCGGAAAAGGGGTTTAATCTCGAGCGCCAGCTATTCTTTCAAAAGGGAGAAATAGCAAACCCACCCAGGTACCTACTAGTCAGAGACAGAGTTCGGGGTTATCTAAGGTGGTAGCGATAACAAGTAGGTACTTTAAAACCGAATTTATTACAACAATCTAAATTACAGTGAACCATACAGTTATTTCCAAGTCAAGAAACATATACAGCTGATGACCAAGTTCGAAAATGATGAAAACAGAAATGCAATAACTTGTCACGGTGATCAGAAAGTGAAATCAACGAAACAAAGAATATTCAAATCAATTATACTCAGTCAGGTATTAAAGAAAGCAAACAATTAATAGCGGTTACTTTGATTCCTTCTGAGACAATAACGGATGTACGGGGTTTATACAAAATGTCTCAGAAAGATCCAAGTCTCTGTAATCGGTTAATTTAGCAATGGGTTTGATCCCGAGCATTTTCAGTGATTTTCAGTGTACAGGCCAATCAGAATTGAAACTATTCAATAAACGGGACGGGGTTGATGCAGATGAAACACAATGCAACAATTTACAGGATAACGGTGTAGTTTATCGTGGTCTCTCCGTGGCAACCTTGGGTGTACACGCCAAGCATTACCAGCAGAAAAACTTCGAGACGTCTGCCGATTGGTTTCTGTCACCAGATAGCCAGGCGAGAGAAGTCTGCGGTAAACGGGAAATCTACACGGAACACAACAGGGGTAGTACGGTATAAGTTACTGTGCTCTTTCTGTGGCAACCTTGGGTGTCACACGCCAAGCATTACCAGTAGAAAAACTTCAAGACCTCTGCCGATTGGTTTCCGTCACCAGATAGCCAGGCGACAGAAGTCTGCGTTAAACGGGAAGTCTAAACGGAACACAAATGGGGTAGGACGGGATAGGTTACTGTGGTCTTTCTGTGGCAACCTTGGGTGTCACACGCCAAGCATTACCAGTAGAAAAACTTCGAGATTTCCGTCGACTGGTCTTGGTTCACCAGAGAACCAGGCGACAGAAGCTTGCGTTAAACAGGGGGATTAACCACAAGGATTAACACAATTAAACAAATAAAAGAATGCAACTCTGAATCCCGAACTATGCGGTATCAAGAAAAGACTTACAGTTTGTTGCGGTACGGTAACACCACCACTGAGCAAAAAATGAAGAAAAGCAAAAGAAAACTCTAGTAGGAAGAAAGACTTAATTAAAGCGGATATGAATTAATTACTGAATCAAGAATTAAGAATCACGAATCAATAACGAAATCAAGACTGAAATCAGAATGAATCTAGAATACAGAATCAATAACGAATGACTACCGAATGAATAATGTTCGTCTCTCCAACATGTGGACGGTCACGTGATCAAAATCGCACTCAAAAATTCGTAATTCTCGAATATTCTCCCCAGAAGAAATATTCTCGGTGGCGGTTATCTCTTTATCGGTAAAAGAAACTGTCGTTATCTGCAATCCACGTTGTTTTATACTGAATTCGGTGTGTTTTTGTGGACGGAAAAACAACGCCGAATGCAGAAAGACACTTTTTCTTTATTTTGGATTCTTACGGCGGAATGATGGAAATTTCAATTATACGGAATTTGAATTTATTCATCAGGATTCTGAAAAATATTTCTAAAATGAAACGGCATAACTAAATTGAAACTGAAATCCCCATCAGACGGTGTTGCATTGTTTCAACTGGAAAATTCAGGGAAACGGATATTTTAGACGAGGCTTGATTTTTAAAACAATCAAGTCTCGTTACAAGTGTAATGGGTTTTCGGGGGAGTTAGAAATTTGGGCTTTTCCACGTCATTGATGAAAATTGGGAAAATACACTTTGGAAATAAGGAATAAATGGTAATGCGAGATAAGCGATATAAACGTTAACATATTGAAATCGTTATTCGATAACATATCCTCACCTTGTTTATCAGCAGATACTTCCTCTTCATCTTGAACTGGGAAGGCTGGGCACTCAAATCCTATCTGCCGTAAAACCTCGAAGTGATCACCTTTTTTAATGACTCGAATAATACGGTCCTCATCGGCAGCTGTAAGTTTTGAACAATTGCAACTAGATGAGGGAATTATTATTCAGGCGGTTGGATTGAAGTACGAAATCAAATGAAAATCTTACGAAAAGACGATATTTATTGAACTTCTTAGTAGGTATGACTCCCTGTTTATTATCTCACTAAGTTTAGTGGAAATAATTTGAAAGAACGAGAAATGAATTACAGTTCGTTATAGCGAATCAATTGCTGCAATATTTTGTCTAATAGCTTCATTCATTGCGGTCTTTCAATGTTTGGTAGATTTTCGATTGTTGCATTAAAACGTTGTTATGTTGTAGTAACCAGAGTTCGAGTAATTTCGTACCAAAGATTATAGATTATAAAGATTATTTATCTTTGTTTCGTTCTACATTGTCTCACTACAAATAATTATCTTTGACACATGTGTTCACGTTTTTATTTTCGTTAGTCTAAAGCAGTGGTTCTCAAACTTTTTTGACCGAACGCCCTCTTCCAGAAAATTAAATTCTTCAATGCCCTTGGACATTATTTATTCTCAGTATTCAAATACACACTACATGCAGGGTGAGTCTTGACTTTGATATACGGGGTGACAATTTAAAAACTTGCCAGGCCAATTATGTCGTGACAAGGATGTTTTTCGGAGGAGGACATATTTTGAGCGGAATTGTAAGCCGAAATCTTCTCAACCCTAGGTGTAGGGGCTATCACTCCTAAATTCTTAATAGGGAATCAGGGGTGAGATTTACTTCAATTGAAAGATCACTTGTCCCTCTACATGAATATTATGGTCTACAAATTTTTATTGATTGCTTGAAGTATAGTTACAGGGACTGACAATTTCAAAACTTGCCAGGCCAATTATGTCTCGGCAAGGGTGTTTTCAAAGGAAAAACTGGTCAACTTTTAAAGGGAGGGGGACATATTTTGAGCAAAATTGTAAGCCGAAATCTCCCCGAACCTAGGTGTAGGGGCTGTCACCCCTAAATTCTTCATAGGGAAAAGAGGGTGAGCTAAACCTCAATTGAAAGACAATATATCCCTCTACATAATACTATTGTCTTCCAATTGAGGTATAGCTCACGCCCTATTCCCTATTAAGAATTTAGGGGTGACAACTCCAGCAACTAAGATTGAGGAGATTTCGGCTTACAATTCTACTAGAAACATGTCCCTCTCCGAATAAAAATTGACCTGTACCGGCTTTTTCTTTGAAAACATCCTTGTCGAGACGTAATTGGCCGGGAAAGTTTTCAAATTGTCAGCCCCTGTAACTTCTTCAAGACTCAATAAAAATTTGCAAACCATAGTATTCATGTAGAGGGTCAAGTGATCTTCCAATTGAGGTATAGCTCACCTCCTAGGGGGTTGATTGACAAAGGCGTTGCATAATTTTCAGATATCGCACATCTGAGTGAATTGTCAGATGCGATATCTGAAAATTATGCATCGCCGTTGTCATGTATGTGCCATGTCTGTGCTACGCTACTTTGGTGGGAGCTCCCACTATAGGTAATTTGGTTTTTGTGAGACAAGTGGCTTGATCTCCACGATCCCCTGATCTGACACTGTTAGATTATTTTTCATGGGGAGCGCTTACACAAGAGCTCTATGTAGTACAGATAAGCAGTTAGGGAGCAACTGCTAGAAAGAATTATTGATGCTTGCGATTTTATTAAATTACAATCGAATACGCTAGGAAAAGCTGTGAAACAACTATATCAACGTGCTCAAAAATGTATTGAAATGAGGGGATAACCATTTCGATAAATTCCTGGACTGAAAATTTTTCCATTCAATTTATTTGCTGTTTTTTGTTATATACATCATTCAGTTTGGTGATTGGAAGTTTTCTCAAATAAATTCGTTCATTTATGAAAACTTTTTTATGATTTGATATCCTTAACTCAAAATCTCTACTCAAAATCTACTCAAAATCTTGTATTTATTTTCAAATTTTGCTAGTACGCTTCTATTTTTCAAATATAATAAAAATACCAAGGAAGGTAGTCTAAAAAGGTGAGAAAACTGTAAAATTTGAAATAATTTTACCTAAGTTCGAGATTTATTGAAGGGTATGTTTAATGACCACCCTGTATGACGGTGCCAAGTGGAGATTTAGACTTTTCATTAATTCTTTGTGGTTACGAAACCAAAGGAAAAATTCTTAATATCCACGTACAGGGTGATCCAATATTCACGAAAATAGGAAAAGTCTGAAATTTCCCAGTACGGATCTGATTCAAGGTGAGCGTCCACAGTTCCGCATCGTACGCAACGCACGGATCGCATTAAAAGGATCAAGCGATGCATCTGGGCGGTACGATATGTATCAGTGGACGCACTTATATGGGTTCTCATATCTATTCTGAAATACTATCGGTGCGATCCGTGCTAATAAGATGAACATCACCCTGTATATCCCAATAAACGAAGGCACTCAGGCGTTTAAAGCCTCTCGATGCGAGTACAACCTGATGATATTAATTCATGGTATCCGTTTGTCGCCTTCTTTCCGGGACACCCTGTATATTTCAAGTGCTTGAAGAAAAAATATTGTTTCTAATAAATAAAACTCTTGCGAAAAGTGTCTTTCCGCACTAGTTTGGAAAAAAAATATTTGAAATATTATGTGGACCTTCTACGTCTTAGTAAATGAACTAAATATTAAAGAAAGATGAATCTACTGAGAGTTGCAGAAATATGAGATATTATTCAGAAAAAAATACCTATATGATTGAATCTAATATATTTCCACATCTCCAAAGCAAAAATATCATCTAATTCCTCAATTGAAATGAAAAATTTCGAGATGTGTTTTAAAATGATTTTATAACAATTCGAATTAGTGTGCAAATAAGCCTGAATATGAGGGTTTCTTTCTATAAATCATCGCATGTTTCATAACTCTTCGACTAGAAATTTCAATTTCTAAGCGTATTTTACAAGTTTTTTGGCAATGTGATTAACGAGTATGTTTGTATTTTGAATGGGTTGTGGCTACCAAAATTTTATATATTGATATTTGTATTTTTAAAACAGAGGATTCGAAAATTTTCACCAAATTGTTCAATTTCTTTCACAAATTTGCTGTGTGAGTTCCGTTTTTTTGTCAGATGAAGGTAACCCTCTATTTGAAGGTTGTTTTTTTCATTCAATCATAAATTAAAAATGAATTTCAAAAATTCTCTTGAAATTCATTATTATTATATGGAAAAACGAACGAATATAAATGATATAAATGGTCGCTTTGGTAAGATTCAATTCCTATAACTACTAGACCTCGTCAAAAAGTCAGAATATAAGCTCTTGACATGTTTAAATTCCATTGTGTTCCAATTGAGTTTAATACTCAACTGTTAAACCAAAAGCGTAAAGTTGGAAGGTTCAGTAAAAATTTCAGTATTTCCAACCCATGCAAAGAAAAAAAAACCTGAAGTACCTACTCGGTGTCTCGGTGTACTTGATGAGGTAAAACCTTCTTTGGAAGGGCACTACATAAGTTCATGAGATTTTATTGCAAGAAAATGTAAATTGCAATCGATGTCTGTAGAAATTCCAAAATTTACAGGGATGGGCAAAATCCGGGGTGGGATTGATGGACTAGGGAAAAATAGATGGCATGTTATTGACCTTGACATTCGGAAGATGGATAATGGCCAATAACGCATTCCTCTAACTTCTTTTGTTAAAAGTGAAAATTCATTTTTCGCCTCTATTTTATAAAGTTGTGATATCGATAAAACAATGTAACATTTCTACAGTCACCTTTTTATGTATAGAATAAAATGGCTTATTAGTCGAAGATTTTTTTAGTTCGCCACTTCAGTGATATAACTGTTTCTTTATTGACATTTCAGGTGGCCATGGAAAATCGAATTTGAGTTGGCAATATCCCATAAGTTAAAATATTGTGTTGCGGAATTCAGGTTTGAATTGGGAATAAACAGTGATCTATGCCGAAGATAATTTGAATTTTGTACTGTTTATGTTATCATTGTTATAAGTTTTCCGTTTCGTGAAATTCATTTCTGAATTAAAGGCAACTGAAGCTCCCCAGAATTACATACCCCAAACCAAAGTACAAAATTATTGTTTAATTCAATATAGAACGATTTTCTTGAATACACCCCTGTCCAGAAATCACAGTACGAATTTCCCAGCAGATAGTATTCCGTTCCTAACCTTCAATTTTCCATCTCCTCCATTCACAATATTAAGGGTTGCTAAAAATATTTACCACGTTTGCGCAGCTAGGACCTTGAAATGCTTGCGTGGAATATGTAGGTTGTGGGTTGCAAGCTGACAGTGGCGATGAAAATGCCAGTTGAAGAACGTCTATCCCAATTTTGAAAATGAAAATGTTCCATTTTCCTTTTCGAAAAATATCCTCACCCCCTCCAACCTGGAAGAAGCTCCGCAAACATTAAGGTTAATTGAATTAAGTGTAATCAATAAGAACATCCCAAGTCTAACGTTTGAATGAAATGAAAACTTGATGCCACTCATGTGATAATACGGACGGAACAATGGTAAATGATTTGAAAACTCATGGTAGCAAAGTTCAACAAGTGTAAGGTTTTAGCCATGAGCGATCAGAGTACGATTGCTTTTTAATAACGCATAATAATTGCAGGTACATGTAATTACGCGAAAAATGGAAATACGTAACAAATGATCTAAGAAATGTGAAAAATTAAATTATAACAATCATGTCACTGCTCTCCAGCTGCTTCAATTGTGGTGAGGTGAGGGATGTTGCTGACAGTTTCATTCAAAAGTGTTCGGATGCTGGATGTAAGTACCTTCTTTTTTACATCGATCAACTAGTGGTGAACTTCGAACTATAAATCGTATCTCTCCCTATTACGTAATCTTAATGACCCTTTAAAATATTGGCACGAGGTGGAATGATTTAATCACTGCATTCAAATTTACGATAGAACATTATCGAAATACTTATTGGACTAAAGCGGAAAAATGGAAAATTTTATATCACTTTTTTATCGTTTTCCTGCACGATACAGGGTGTACAGTGTAAAGTGAAGGCATCTCGAAATGAAAGATAGAGAGAAGAACCTATGCCCCTGTGCCACGATAGTGGAAAGAATATAATTATTCAAAAACTGAATAGACATAATCCATACTAGAACAAGAATTAAATTGTTATACATCGCTGGTTTTGAACGTATACAGCAAAAACAGTTTAGGGAATTTGGTTTCGAGCACTTGTTCTTGGAAACGAGAGTTTTATCATTTTGACCAAATACCAAATATCATATCTATAGATTTATTTGTTCTAGCTGGAAATGGTCATGAAATATTGATTAAGAAATTGTACTATTCAATTATGTCCGTCTGCCGGCCTTGAACACTATAACTGTAGAAGGAATAAAAAATTTTCAATGTAATGTTATTAATTCGAAGTTATATATCCATCTGAAATTTGTTCTCAATATTGAACAACCAAAAAATTATATTGAAACTCAGTAGCTATGTGTAAAATAACGATACAAACAACTGAACAAGATTTTGTGCTTGACAAAAAAGTGGCATAAAAATGTTCCTCATAAAATTTTCTCCAGATAGCCCTCAATTTTTTCGAGCAGCGTTAAAACTTTATCTTACAGTCCTGTAGGTACACGTTTTTAACTCGAGTGGATTTTTACTCTCGAATTTTTTTTTTATGTGGCAAGCAGCGGTGAGCGAGTTCGGCACCTGAATGGATGACCTTTAGTTTATTAAAACAACAAAACACGCATTCAAACTCAAAGACCAATTAGCCTTTAAGATTATAAAGATAACAGCTGACACTTGTTAGAGTCATTGTAATTTTTCTACGGATAAATCCAATTTTGTATTAGCTCATAGCCCTGGATCATAAAGTAAATCAAGGGGTGTTTTCTGTGGACTGGAAGTATTGGTCTATATATGTGTCATGAACCGAAATAGGTTATCAAGGTCAAGGTAAACATAGAGACTGCAGTCGGTCCCAAGGTCAATTGGTGACCTTTCAGCCAGTTTTGTAGAAGAAGAAAGAAGGTTGTTAAGCCTGGTTCTTATCAATCAAAGATATTACAAAGAGGAGTTAGGTAATCTCTGATACTACACTCGTGTAATACTTTGGTCGTAAACAGCTGATTGTCAAATACGGAATTAGCGATTGAAAAATACCTGAATTTATTTTACACTTATTAGTCTTATGTCTTATTACATATACGGGTGTTTTCGAGGGTGAGGATTTTTTGGACAGATGGAAGAAGTCATCAAAATAAGCCATTTCCCCAGAAATTGTCTGTATAAAATATTTAAGATGGCTGAGCTACAACCCCTAGAATTTCGACAGAATTTCATTAAATCTCAAAAACGTGACTGTAGGTAACTTCGGCATCAGAAAAATGAAACCATACATGAACATATGGCTGGACAATGAATGGTTCAGTACTTCCGAGTCTATCTGATTAGATGCATCAGGTCACTTGAAAAAATTGTTGTATCGTGCGATTTTGGGGTGAAAACAGTGTAGAAAATTGAGACAGTTTATTGAAAGTGCTTTTGTTGACAAAGTGCTATTATTGTTACCCTATTTCACTCCATTTTTATGACGATTATTGGAGGGTTCGAACAAAAAGAATATTGTGATGATCAATCCGAAAAAATTTCTGAATAATTTGGACGAATTTTATTGGTGAGATTTTGAACTAATATTCTGTTTTTTTACACTTGTGTCTTGAGTCTTTTTCTGTCAGTTGGTATCGAAATGAGCCATATCATAAAATCGTAACTAAATATAAAGAGAAAAATTTTCATTCCCACGTAAAAATCAAACGAGCCAATATCCTTAATGTAACAATATGGTTGAGTCGGTCATCACGAGATAAGTTTTTCTCATTGCTATGCGATAATTAAAACAAAAAATGATTTAGGGTATTAGGATCTATTTCAGTAATCATTTGTTATATTTTTCACTTTTGTTATTTTGAAAGTTATTTCGACCAGTTCTACCTTCAGTTAGAAAAGAAGATACTAAAGATTATTGCGCAAATTACAGAGATTACTCTCTGTATAATCTGTGGAGTATTGTAAGTCGTCAATAATTTGTATGCTGGAAGTCTAGTCTCTATTGATATTTATCGCTAATCACTATCTATAAAAAAAAACGGCAGGAACGAAATTGTAGGTATATCTAAAAAGTTGTTCATAACAACATTTGTTCTAGAAAATTGGATTTGTGTTTGTTTGTCCTTCCGAGCTAAATGACATACATTCGATTAGGTTTTCAGCATGATTTTCAGAATTCCTTCTTAAAGGTTTGGAGTTTCAAAACAAATCAATTGAATTCAAGGATGAACGAGAAACATCAATTTTATAATGATTAATAATAATAACTACATTTCTGTACCAAAAGCAGCGAGATCCAGAACACTGGACCTTCAATCAGTATGCATAAAAGTTAATAATTATGTTCATCGCATATTTTGGAATTCATTTATTTTCTGAAGTGAATTCATGCACATATTGTTAAAAATACGTACCTAATTACCCTAAGACCATTCTGCATTATAGAGAGTATAACATATATAGCGCTGATTCGGCTGATTTGAAAAACCAAAAATGTTTTGACTTTTTATGAACTCCATAAAGTCACATTTTCGTCCTATACAGGCCCAGGGTGGAATCGTAAATACTGAGTGTGAAGGATATTTTGGAAAGGGCTTCCTTTTTTCTTGAAACTATGTTTCTCACCTCAGATCTGAACACAAGACATAATACGAAAATAGTAGGAAAAGCTTCAATTCAATAAGACTTTTTGGCAGATACAGATATTTTTTTAACCAATGTTGCCTAACAAAAATGATATTGGCACATTAAGAATGAATGTATAATTACCTCATTACAATCTGCAGAATTGTTCTCACAAAAACTCCTTATTCGGAACTTTTCTTCTGGAAAAAAAATTGCATATATAGCGCATAGCTTAATCTAACGCTGAAGCATTTTCTACAAGCTATATTCCCTGTGTTCCAGATATTAAAAGGGAGAACTCAAAACAAGTTTCAAGAAAAGTATACAAATCTCCAACTTTTCTTATTCTCTTGCAACTCCTATCGCAGTTTCTATTTTGTCCCAGTTAATTAATGGGTACACCTTGTAACTTTCTTCTTTAATGCTTTTGGTTTGTTTGAACTATGAAAATAGCCCAAATGTATTGTAGTTCATATAATCGGTAACGTCAAATTTGACATCAGCAGGTTGACAGAAACCGTCAGTGGTAAAAATCAATTTTGCGGTTTATATTTGTATCCTTGTATAATTTTATCAACAGCTATTGACCAATTTCATAAATACTTCGATCCTCAACTTCTATATGTAGGACGAAAAAACGGCTATTATCATTAACTCCACTGAGTTGGATAATCTAGTAAGATGTGTACAGGTATATACTTATCATATCAGCTGGATTAGTCATATTTATTCGTACAAAATTCTACATAAAAAAATATTGATTTCTTAATATGGAAATTTTTGAAGGTTGCTGCGGTTGCTGCAGTGCTTTCCGGCCAAGGTATAAACGTTTGGTGGACAACATCTTTCCAGTGTATCCCCAAGATGGATTGGTTAAATCGAATATGGAAAAACTTACATTTTATTCCCTCAGTTCTCCAGAGAAACTGGACAGAATTGGGGAATATATGTATCAAAAGGCGGCTAGAGATATTTATAGAAAAAAATATGGGTAAGTTGAGTTTGGCTTTTTTATTAGCTGTTAATGAGCAGTTGCAAGCATTTTTTAAAGCCTTATTGTAGAGTATTGTTTTTATCATAACAATCATTCACATTCTGCAAATTCAATTGCTGATTGATTTTCTTTGGAATCTTAATAAGCCCCTAATTACTCGTTCTTAGATGAGGTTTTTTTATTTTCAAGCAATTCTAGGAGCACCCTGGTGGTCATTAGCCTCCTCATCAGCCAACCAACTGCTAGAAGAGAATCCTACATTTCCATTTTTCTGAAAAGTTATTTCGAAATTTGAATATTGCTGAATTGAAATAATTATGAGTACTGAATCCAACAACCTCAGTGTCAATGAAATAAATATCCATTTCTGTCCTGTCAAAATATCTCTTATTGAGCAAAAGTCATGACGAGGATATATAGAAAGCATAAGGATAAGTTTGTGCTCGTGTTTTATACAAGTGTTCATTTTTTATGGGTTCAGACATGGGTTTGTTAAAATATCGTAACACACGAGGCAGGATAATAGGCTCACGATATTTTGTTAAAAATGTATCAAAATGGTCTTCTCTACTCTAGTTTCTATTGCTAGTTGTTGTAGCTTCATTTTTCCCTAGATTTTGTAAGTAGGAGTTTCCTATCTGAACGACCTTTCCACCTCATATTTTTTTAAATCCACTTCAATCTAGTGATGATCTGTGGTACTTAAAAATAGAGGTTTCGAGATATTTTCTGTTTAACAGCAAGAAAATATTATATAGGATGTTTTCTAATTGAGTGTCAATATTTATGGGGGTGATTTTTGGGCCCATTTTAAGAAAAAAACTTCATATGAACATATGTCCTAAACGTCTTACCTTTTGAGATACTGGGTGGTAAAGTTCACAAAAATAAATCATTTATTATCAACATCTACAATACCACTTCAAATATTCTAATGAAATTTGTCATACATTTATAATATGAATCAAGAGGCATTTTTTAATGTATCTCTTTTTTCTTAATTTCCACCAGTGGCGTTCGTACGTAATTTGACCTACCTATTTTGGCAGACATTGATGGTACGCCACAGATTTTTCCTGAAATAAAAATGACTTGACTTTTTTCAATCCGATTCACGGTTTCCGCTTAAAAAAATAAAAACCGGTTATCTGCATGATCATAACAATATCCCTAATACATACATATGACAATATCACCATGCAGACATACGTGGATTTTATTTTTTTTATGAAACCCGTGCGTCGGGCTAAAATAATTCAAGAGATCAAATATACTCATAGTTGAATACAGTCAGTGGCGTGCCACTGACTGTCTAAATAATACCACCCTGTATCTCAAGAGGTAAGACGTTTAGGACATATGTTCATATGAAGTTTTTTTCTTAAAATGGGCCCAAAAATCACCCCTATAAATATTGACATTCAATTAGGAAACACCCTGTATACACAGTACTGGATGTCCAACATGTGTTTAGCCTGCTTGCCAATTCACAGTAATACTAACTGAGGTTTTCATCAGTTGCTCCCATTTATTGGTTTCTGATTCGCCTTATTCTTGAGAATGGTCAGAATGAAAGAAGTCTACAGGATGAGTCTGAATTGAACATTCACAGTTTGGATAATTCAATGAATACTGCGTACTCTTTATTGGAAATATTTATATTTCCATTCGCTTCTATATATTTCCTTTTTATTTGAAGAATTATTGATTGGAATGAATATTATGAAGATTTCTCACATTTTCTTTCCTTTAGAGTCTTAGTTAGAAGCTCAGCCTTTCAGAACTAGGACCACATAAATCTTTTCCTCCACTACCCTACCTATTCCGTCCTAAGGAAACCATCAATCAATCAATCAATAGATGAATCCTTTGGAACCTTGGTCGTTACCTCATGAGGATACAGAGACCTTCTTATATGTTTACAGTAGGTCCTCGTTAATCCGGAGAGGCAAAAACAAGACCCTTTGTGGATCAAGGCTTTCGAATTATAGTATGCCTTATTAATTCAATAAAGCAAATATTTAATCTTACTTTCTTCAAATAAATTTTTGAATTAAAGCATAAAGACAATAATGTACATGTTCAAATTACAACCATATAGGAAAAACAGTAAGTTAAAATAAGACATTTGTTCATATTTCTTGAAAAACTTTTCTGTTTATAATTTTCGCACTTTAGCCCACTGTCCACCGACCTCCCCCACGAACCTCATTGCCCGCCGGACTACAGCGATCACCTGACAAGCGGGCGTCCGGATTATCGAGGCCCTACTGTAGTTCGAAGGCCGGTCACCCTACTATGTGTTCAGCTGTTAACTTTTCTGACCTTTTCATGCCTTATCTGTTGATTTTCCCATGTGGTACAAAAGATATTAGTACAGACACTCTCCTGTCTTCAGAGCTTAGCTAGTGTTAACTTTCTGGTGTAGGTTGGTTAAAGCATGACGAATCTTTTTGCCTGTGGAAATTTAATGGTAGTACATGATGGAAGTCTCATGTGCCAGGGAACAACGAACTTCCAAATTCGCGACGTTATACAAGGTGATTCGCCTCGATGGCCTATTAAACGTTTATAAAAAATTAATCATAATTTTGTGCTCAAAATTTGCATGTTGGGGTTTTCGACAATAAACATTCCCTTAAAAATATTTTCAATTTGCGAATTCCTGTTATACCGGAAACATACTACTACTTTCTTATTTCAAATGGCATGCACAGTTTTTGATTCCTATTTCAACAGTTTATACCACACCTTGGGTGAAAACTCAATGGTTTATGAGTTATTTGTATTCTTATAAAAAAACAGAACACTCTTATGACTATTTCTGCTGAGCTACCGTTTTTCCGGATTATTTAAGCGTTCATCCCCAAGAGATGTGTTGTTATTGGAACGCGGTTCGGTTTGAATTTGTTGAAAAATATCTTGGTTTCAATCAATCCTTCATAATTGCACGCGTTGTTCCTCTCCAGATATCTATCTCCACGGAAGTATCGATTAAATAGATGACCAAATGCAAAAGAAAGTGATTTCCGCCCATTTTCATTCATCCAAAAATCAATATCAGGTGATTGAACTGAAGTTCGGAAATGTAAAGGCTTTATTATGTATTTCAGTTTTGTCGTCATCGCCATGGAAGCTATGGATCAACTGCTTATGGCCTGCCACGCACCGACACTCAATTTGTTCGTTGAGAGCTTTCTGAAAATGATACAAAAATTACTCGAATCTACAGAACCGGAATTACAGATTTTGGCGACGCAGTCGGTGAGTTTGTGTTGATGTGCAAATGTTGAAAATGTCAATTATATAAAGCCATATTTTCGCGATTAAGACGCGTGATGCGTCTTTAAGCGGTGCTATTCAAGCGAATAAGTCTTGACGTCAGTCTTTAAGACGCTTTAAGCGGAACCTGGCGGTCTGTGGAGAGCGCCTGTGTCATAGAGTCATCTTGTCTTTGGCCTGTGTCGTCTTAAGCGGAAAGAGGTAATATAAAGAAGAAGGGAGAATATGTTGTTTGTATCGAATTTGATTTGAATTCCTACTAGGGAAGAGTGCTTTTATTGCCAATAATGCAGTTTCTGCATTATCATTTAGAATAAATAAATATTTTTCAAATAATAGCCAAAGAACAGAAATTGAAAAATTCACAATTCGATTCGCTGTCTAATGACAACGACAGATGACTCAACCATCAGCGATATTCTATTTTTGCGACAACAAAATTGATGACGTCACGCTTAAAGACGCTTTAAGACATCGATTAAGACGCTTAATCGCCAAAATATGGCTTATATTTAGATGAGGTCGGAAATGTCATTTTTTTAAATGTTAACGAAAATCAAATGTTCTTATTTTCTGTGTCGTATCGTCTAATTCCGCATTATAAGCATTGAAGGGAAGACTGAAAAATTATAAGAAATCAAACAATTCATGAAAAATGTGTGGAACTTCAGCTATGTATTATCAACTATAAAATGTATAGGAACAGAAAAATCTTTTCATTAAGATCGAGTAAATATCGAAGAGAATCAGTTTTTTCTATTCCTTTCGTTTTTAATTACTTTCATTCACTCATTTTACTTTCCTGCACCAGTGCCGCATTTTTCTGTGTGCAAGAGGGAAGAAGATGATCGTATTTAGAGGGTCCGAAAAATGCTCTTATTGTCGAATAATCGGACATTGCCCAGGTAACAAACAATCTCAGCCTATAGACCTATAGGAAATTACCGAAAAAACTTGGGAAAATTAAGTTTTGTGACGTTTACTAAACGCTCAGGTAAACGTTACTTTACAGAAGTAAGTTGGGTAGCGAGGGGATGTATAAATGAGGCGCAATGAGTGATCGAAAGAAAACGGGGTCACATAGGTGTAGCCACACGCTACGTCACATTGGGTCGCAGTGGCGTAGCTATCCTAAAAGTAGGCGGTGTCGTGCAATAAATTTGAATAATTTACTTCTCATTCATTAACTCGTGAAAACCACTTCAGCACTTCCAACTTCCATAACTAATTTAATTTAATATATTACTTATATTGGTTTTCAGCTTTCTCTTAAATTCAATTTCACCAAACGGTGATAAACTCCTTAAACTCAGATTAAAATTCAAACAAACTGTTTCTAACATTGACATCTGCTTTGTTTATGAAGAGAAGTAAGGAGGATGAAGAAACCACAAAGCACAGAGACAATCCATTTTAACTGAAGCTAATCCCGCTAATTAGCTAATCCACTAATCGACATAAATCGTCGACTTTACCAATATACAATAATATGGGTGAAGTTGTAAAGAATATAAGTTAAAATAATTTCAACTTTTGTGCCAAAACATACAATTTAATAACTAACTGACTATGTACAGGGTGGGCACAATTCGTTGTCTACTGAAAGGATCTCGAGAACTATAGCAGTTAGAAAAAAACGGATGACACATTCCGAGCTCTTCTTCGGAGAAACAAAGAATGGTGAAAACCGCAGCCTCCTACGATACTTCGTTTTTGAGTTTCACAATGTCGTGAAGTTCTCATAACCGTTTTGTCTTCGAAGTTACAAATCTGAAACTTGAACCTTCTACAGACACTTTTTTACGTAGAGTCCACTGACGACCTCGAAATATTTTTTTCATTTCGAATTATTAGGTGAACTTCCATTTTTTTAATGCAAACTTTTATTGAATTTGTCATTTTTGAATTGGGAAAAAAACTTTTGTCAGTAGATTCTACGTATGAAAGTGCCTAAGAAGGTTCAAGTTTCAGATCTATAACTTCAAAGACAAAAAAGTTATGAGAACTTTTCGGAATCGTCAAAATCTCAGTTTTTGATTATTACTTCAAATATAAAAATGATAGGCCTTTCAGATTTGGATTAGTCAGGAAAAAAGAGCTCGAGAATGTGTCATCCGTTTTCTTCTAGCTGCTATCGTTCTCGAGATCCCCTCAGTAGACAACGAATTTTGCCCACTCTGAATATACTATATTTGTCTCCTGAAAAATAGTATTGCCACCACTATTGCACTTGATGACTGTGTTCAATTCTCCTTGAGAAATTCAATACTCGATGCAGTTGGTTTTGTCCTCATCCTTTTCGTTGGGAAATTACAGAGACTCAAAATCAGAGAGATTTTTGAAATTACCATTATCCGATAAAAAACAACTGTATCTTTATAAGATTACCTCAACCTTCTTATAGAAATTGGGTTGATTAATACTCTTTCATAAAAGGTGAAGTGTCGCACTAACATAAAATTGTGGATGTTCTCCTCCTCAAGGTTCTGTTGTCCTTTATCGCCTTCTTGCCACTGTATCAAAATCAGATAATTGTTTTTCCTATTGTTCCCTTATTGATACTCGGTTCGAAAATTTTTATGAAGAGTAAGGATTTAGTCATTATTATTTCATGAAATAAATATCAGGAACCAGGAATTCATTACTACTTCTGGACGTAGGTACCTTGTATCGAAAATGAAGTATTGAATTACTGGATTCCATTTCTCAAGTATGGGAATTGAAATTGATATTCATGAACTCTAGAGAAAATTTATGCTAATAGCCAATTTAAATGCAAAAACAGTGTTTGTGAGATTCTGAGCGAGCACTTTTTACATGGAAAAGCACCGAGCAGTCTGGCGCCTGATATCTGCTCATTTGAAAGAATGTTTATCGTGTAACAAACCTTTGTAGTGCGACGGAATACTTCTGAAGTTAATTCGGGTTCAAGTAGTTAGCGGTGGCGTTAGGCAAATATATTAAATTTGAGTCATTCTTCGCATTGTTCCACTTTGTTTCTGTTTCTGTGACAAAGGTTTTAGCAGCTCTGGTAAAAATTGAAATAATACTCTCATTGAATTGAATATTGAAGCATATAAAACGGCAGTGAAAATATTTTCTTTTTCAGTTTGTGAAATTCGCGAATATCGAAGAAGACACCCCTTCTTATCATAGACGTTATGATTTTTTCGTCAGTAAGTTTTCAGCGATGTGTCACAGCGGCGAAGAGGGGGAAAAGAAGAATAAAATACGGGTAGCTGGTATCAAGGGTTTGCAAGCGGTAGTTAGGAAAACGGTATCAGACGAACTGGTAGAAAATATTTGGGAACCCATACACATGGATAAAATAGTACCTAGTTTATTATTCAATATGCAGGTAATCTTCAGTATAAGGAAGAAATATTCGGAAGTTAATTTTTATCGATATTTTCAGGAATCCGGTTTTCATTCGAATGAAACGCCTAATGAAAATCCTACAGAGGATGAGGATGATCCGCCAATGTTGGCTGAAACTTGTATGAGGGAGCTTGTGGGTAGGGCATCTTTTGGTCATATAAGGACAGTATTGAAACCGGTTTTGAGGTATGTATTTCACTTCCAAATTGGAAGTAAAAGAAGTATTGAGCTACATACTACTGGAAAATAAGAAGTCTGTCCTTGAACCAATCAATCCATAATATTGTCTTGTTTCAAATTCTGTTGAACTTTTCTGAAAAAAATTGTTTCAGGAATCTCTATGCCACAAAACGTGCACTAAAAAAAAATTATCATTGGGAAAGCTCATTCATAACAACTGTTATATTACAGGCATTTCGATTTGCATGAGCTCTGGGTGCCCAACCAATTCGCCATTCACACATTCAGGATTATAATGTTTTCAATACAAGCTCAATATTCCTACACTGTTGTTGAATCTCTGATGGCACATTTGGACGAAAACTGCAAATCTAGCGCCTCAATAAGAACAAGCATAGCTGCAGTATTATCTAAAATCATAGCTATTGCGGCTGGTGAAAGTGTTGGTAAGTGAATAAGAAACATGCTTCTTATTGCTGTTGTGCTTAAGTTTTACGTTATTTCTGAAAGTGACTTTGGTTATGGTGCTGCACTGAAACTCATTGATTTTATTGCCCTAAACGGCGAGGAATAGTGGAATGAAAGTAGAGGGGGTCTTATTCGGTAAAGGAAATCCTGCATTTTCGTCAGAGTTTCACCAATAGAAGCACTTTTTCTCTATACATTCGTAAATTCAGATCCGTGGCCAATGTTTGAAGCGGGTAAATGAGGTGTAGCCAGGGGGATGGCTAATTTCAAAGAGCTATAAGTGGAATCTAATCATTAGATCATTAGTCTCTTCAGATTTCTCAATGAATCAGATGAAAACTAAATTACTAATGTACAATATATTCCATGAAAGAAAAATACGTTCGCATATGTAATATGCTATTGTTACAATGGGAATCATATTGAGTGCGTGAAAGAATAACACCTTTTCACAATGCCCTCCTAACCTCAAATCGAGGAACCGCTTCATCCGATAAAACTATCGCGAAGCGTGTGAACCAAAATTATGTTCAAAGGTTCTAATACACGCTAGAAGGCACATCTTAATTCTTAGTAATGAGCTTCATATAAAATCTGGTGAAGAATTGTCTACACTTCTTGTAGTCGCTGCCTACTTTATTTTGTCGTCTGAGTTATGGGGTACTAATGAAGACTGACAAGCCAGAAACCGGTCTGTCTGCTCCTCTTTCGTTCGATAGAGATTTTAAACTGAAGAGACGCTACGTACCAGCAATATGCGGTCAGAATTCACTACATTCAAATGAGAAAATGAGAAATCTGTGCGACTAAACAAATTGCGAGTTGCAAACAGAACGAACATATGCTTTCGTTTTCGTCCACTAAACCAGGAAACAGTCAAGGGCTTTGAAAAGGGACTGTCAAAAATGACAAAGTGAATTCTCTTGTTGATACACTTCGTTGTTACGGTATACATCTAATTTAGTTTTTCATTGGTCCATTTTCACGTTTTGAATTTAAATTCGGTGACTCGTTATCGGCCATTTTCGGCTTCCTGGGTATTGCATGAGACTGCAAACAGCCGAGGGAAAAATAAATGTACCGGGAAACCTGTTTTTCCAGGAAGTGTAGACAATTATTTGTCAGATGTCACATTTAATTACAAAGAACTGAGTTGTGCTGTCTGGTATGGAATATAATGAGTTTTGTACTTCATTTTGTTTGTCCATTTCCACTATTTACAAGGCGTGTACCAGTTTGGTGAAGTGTAATTAATTCGCTGGCCAAGTGGAGCTTCTGCACGGAAGTTCGCACGAAATTTACCATTTCCAATATACTTCGGACAAAATACTCGTAGGAGTTGCACATTTAACTGACATAAACATAAGCATTGCGCATGATCCATATCCGACACGGAACGGGAATTTCGGCAGGGATGCCGAAGCGATAAGTTTTCAGCTTGCAAGAAATTTTGCCGACTTCGACTTACTTGCTAGACTTGAATTTCATTATGAATGGTTCAGTGAACGCCATTTGCTTACGTGCTGAAGTGCCACTCGGCCATCGAATTGACTACGAATGCAGCTTAAATTCAAACCTTCTTTACTCATAGAAATTCTTTGCTTTAACGAATTATTGTATTATTTGAATATGCGAATTGATATACTGAGTAGCATAGGCATAGAAAGCAGAACACCCAGTATCAAAGAATTCATTAAACAGAATTTCAAGAAACGATCAGTTTTCCAACCATATCGTCTAAGATTTTTGTGTTATTGTCTGTTCTCACAGAGAATAGAGGGCGACGCGAAGCTAGTTTCTCCATTAGGGAGAATGAGGATACACAGAAGTATGAATACGATAATAGATTGTTGTCGGGTGGAATAAACAAGGCACTAAACGAAGAGGTTGAGGTTCTTCTGAGAAGAAAGACCATATTCTTCTGACAAATCTCTCCTCTAGTCCTCCTCTAGTCGCCGACTCAGGCTTTTGACTACAGGACCGTTTCACGTCCACAAAGTCAATTGCGGACCAATGTTTTGCAGAACACGGCATGCCAATTGTAATGTGAATGGTTGATCGACGGATCAGCAGTTTTGGACTTACTTAGACTCAGTTTGTCCTACCTGTCATACCCTGTAACCGAAGCAATCAAATAGCCTTGGTACGAAGAACATTGTCTCAGTGGTGTATCCATATTGTGTTTGAGCATGCCTGATGGTCGTGCAAGGGTGAAAGACAAAGTACATTTCGATTACTTGTCTAACCCTTAGCCTAGTTGCACACACACCGATTTTGGACGGCCCGGAATAAAATCGGCCGATATTTTATCGGTAGCAGTTGCTAGCACACTAACCGGATTTTTACCGTCCAAACGATCAGCCAACTAAAGTCGACTGAAATGGCCGGTAAAAAACATTGAACTCAAGAAAGAACTCCTTCTTGAGTTCAATGGTAAACAATCGGTGCTTGTACAAACATATACCTAGTCACGTACGCCACTACATCCCGGTATTGGACGGTTTCTCACCGGCATTTTACCGTCACCGATCAGTGGTCGGCGTATGTGCAAGGTTCCGTTCCCACACGTGGTTTGCTATTGGAATTTGTACGACCGATATAAAATCGGCCGTCCAAAATCGGTGTGTGTGCAACTAGGCTTAGGGTCAGCACCTGCCACCGAATGCGACGTTGGGCGAAGCTGAGCAGTGCTAAGCTTAGCTGAGCTAAGTGGAGCTGAGGAAACCGGCAACCGATCGCGAAGCGAAGCTAATGGTGGTATTCTGCTTTCATCCGTAAGCCAATCTGTAACTTTTCATAAGCTTACAGGAAAATTGCAATTCTGGACGGTTTTTAGTGGTCTGTAGCTTACAGGAATCCGTAAGTATTTACGATAAGTAGTTCAAAAGTGACACTGTCAATGAGATAGTGACAGAAACATTTCCAGAATTCCATTATTTACGAATCTGTCAATCTGAAACTTACAGATCGATCGTACGCTACAGATTCGTAACTTACGAATGAAAAGCAGAACAACTATAAGAGCAGTCAGTTACATCGATACAATTCTTCATATTTCTAGTTATTGTGGTAGGTGAAGCGGTGCGTTGCTATAGAAAACCGAAAACCGGACGAATCAAAGCGGTGACAAGCTACGTCAATCTATTCAGCTCGCTCCGCTTCGCATTCGGTGGCCGGCCATCCTTTGACAACCTTTGTTTCGGTTTCGAAGTTGACTGCGCTAAGCGCAGCGTATCTTTACTTCGCATTCGGTGGCCGATCAGCCTAAGGCACATGAAAACAGAAAATTGTTGTAATACGTTAATTAACACTGCGTGTTATATTTTCTGTCACTCAGCATTAGACTGAATAATTCGAACTATTCGAATACGATTCCAATAAAGTATCGACCAAGAATAATAATATAGTGAAGTTAGTTAGTGAGGTTTTAAGATCATTCTTATACATTGACCAACAAACCCGATAAGTTTCTCACTATATTCGAATACGATTCCGAGGCAGATACAGCACTTTTTAACCCAACAACGAATGCTGGTCCGTAACGACTGGACTAGATGAATTTATTTTCAAGTCCATAACGTCTGGCCTAGGGATCGGACCCTAGATCTTCGCAATCCTAAGTCCATGCTCTATCCCTCTTAAGCCATGTTCTTCAACATCATATTTTATATCAATGACGTTTTATTCTCTCAATAGGTCCAACCGTACTAGAAATAATCAACTCGCTATTGAGCCATTTAAGAGATTCAGTCAGGAACTGTGTATCACAGTCTGAGGAGAAACAGTATCAAGAAGCCCTCATTAATGCTCTGGGAGAATTCGCTAACCATCTTCCAGATTATCAAAAAATCGAGATTATGATGTTCATTATGAGTAAAATACCATTTCCGCTTGTTGATAACCAAACACCTGCTGACAACTTGTTACAAAGCATCCTACTGAAAAGTTTACTCAAGGTATGTCGTTGGGTTATTAACTTGAAAACAAGTACTGAGATTTATTATTTTGAAGGTTGGAACCAAATATCAAACAATTCATCTGAATACAACATTCCCTGTATCATTCCTAGAACCTTTACTTAGAATGTCACTAGCTCCTGACTCAGATATGAGATTATTAGTGCAGAAAATACTTCACACTTTGATTGATAGGCATCACAACTTGGATAAACTCTCAAAACCAACGTAAGTTATAGATTACAGGAAAATAAAACATTTTCATTTAAATTGAATTAAATATGAGAAAGGATGGATGTATTAGCCATAATTTCAATTTCAATTTTCAGCGTAGAAATAGCAGACCTTGAATTAGTGATTGAAAAATCTTCAAGACCAGATTTAATTTTCATCAACAAACATGGACCAATAATATATGATGCACTCTACACTAGTTTGCAGATGGATACAAATACTCCTGAGAATATAGAAGCGATATATACCACGCTAGCATTATTGTGTGTAGAACTTTCCAGTGGTGAGACTGTTATTGACTTGTTGCAACTTGTTTTGGGGTGAGAAATTTGTTTTGTCCTTGTTGAAATTGTTCTAATTCAAAACTGTTTTCAGAATTCAAAACTTAGCCCTCACAAACAACTCTCTAACTACTGCTCAGAAGTTCAACTTGCATGCACTTGTTGTATGTCTTTTGGTGCTGATTTCAAATGTTGCAAACCTTAAATCCTTAGAGGAATATGCTAGTCAAATCATAGAAGCTAGAAGGCAGGAAGCGCCACATTTGTTACCTGAATTTATGGTGCATTATCCTAGTAATAGCGAAGGTGCTGGAAAGGTGCCGCACTTACTCATAGATCAGGTGAGCAAATCGATAAAACGTGCATTCAATAAAAAATCGTCGTCTAGTAGGCTTTGAAATTTTTAGAGAAACGTAGCGCTTAGCTTGACCTACAGCTTGATCCAATCAAAATAACATCAATTTTTAGCGTAATTAAATAATAAATAATTAAAACTTTACAAGAAATATGCCTTGTAGTTTTATCAATTTTGACACAACTGCAATATGTTACTAGAAGCCAAGTGTTACACTCAAAACAGTTTAGCCTTTTTCTTTAACGCATGTTAACTTCTTTCAGAGTTGATTTTCATTTTATTGTTTGACTTGATTGGAAGTTTATGCTAGTTCGTAAACCATAAAATTTTAAGTTAACATATTGGTGAAATCAACATATTCGATTCACTAAGTAAAAAAATCATATTTGAATTTTCAGATGGCAGTTTGCGAGTATGTTAAGAGTCATGGAATAGATGCCTCTCGACTTCTTCAAACTTCACCATATGGAGCTGGTGGACCTGGAATTGTAGCCGCTGGCGCTCATAGAAATAGTTGGATTGATACAGCTAGAGGTAGCATCACAGAACTGGCAGGAGTCAACGAAGTAGATAGTGCTGCCAGTTCACCTGGAGTACAAAGGTCAGTAATATTCAAATATCTAAAGATCGTCTTGAAGTATGTTTTTCTCTAAAGGAAAGTGCCTGAAGAACAGTTGACTTTTGAGAGTATGAAGAAGGTTCTGACTGAGCCACCAGAGGTTCGCAAGGAAGCTGAAGCAGAAAGAAGAAAAAATCTGAGTCATACATTCAGAACAGCAACTTTCTCTGAGTTGATACGAAGGACTCAACCAAAGCATGATTTACTTCAGAATAAACTAAATGAAATATTCAAATCGTTGAGTACTAATGAAACAAGAAGTCCTTCAGAGGAGGAAAAGAAACCTACGGTTCCTACCTATGAACAGAATTTTCCAGAGTTATTCTACTATTGAATTTGATGTGATTTTACTCTGAATTTGGTATTGGTAGCGTCCTTATTACCAATTGACAATAATTTAATTTTTTAGATTCTTCATTTAGAGTTGTGATGATGAGATTCCATAAATTACATTGTTACAAGAGTATATTTGTTACTATTTTTAGTTATAGTATTTTTATGATTTCCATTTACATTAGATTGCAAACAGAAGTCTTCTGTAATACTCTTCCATGTTTGAAAAGTTTTAATTGAAAGATCATAATTGAGATGCAGCACAATTTTTCGGATATTGTTGACGATATATTATGTATCTTGAAATTTTTCGCGCTTTCGTATGGTTTGGTTGTTTTGTGACATAAATTCTGTTTGGAGCAATACAATTTTTGCAAATTATGATTAATCAAATATTTTCAAGGATGCTTGACTTTTACCAAATTATTTATCTACTACTGATACTATTTGAAAATATATTATGAGCAATTTCCAATTTCGAATATCTATTGGAAGTTTGTTTTTTATAACCTGTTGGGTTGTATTTTTCTAGGCTGTATGTTTTAAAGTGAAATATTTTAATATTCTGTTGTGTTTGTACAAATTTACAAAATACTTCTATTTCAAGTTGAGAAATATATTATGAAAACTTCATATTTGTTTTCTTAGGGGATTTATGAATAAAATTCAATAAATGGTACATTTTTTACTGTTATAGTGCACAAGGTTCAATGCTATTTGTAAAAGGAGTATATGATATGAATTCAAATCCCTTTTCACAAAAAGGTCCCTGCAAAAGAAAACAAAATTTAATATATTCATATGTTCAACTGGAATGAAGCGGACAATAATAATCAAAATAGTTCTAATATTCTGGCTGACCCAGAAAGAAATTTATTTTTGAAACCTAGCTAAATTCTATACTTTATGAAAGAGGGAAGTAGGGGGGAGATATCAGTATGTGGCCATTACAATTTTTGTAATCGTGAGAGTTTTTACCCGGGCAAACAGCACACATTCTGCTTCCACGCCTATTACAAGAACCTTCGTTTTTTTGTGACTGCTGAACGCCTTTTCCGCTTTAAATTCGGACTACGGCATATCAATGAGCGTCCGAAGCCTTTTATTTAATTAAGCAGTGAGTTGAGAGATTTTAAAGAACAGAATCAACACAAAAAATGGCCTCAAAATCGCAAAAGAGTTTAACGCGCCCACAAAACCAATCAACAAGTTCGAAGGGGGGTCGAGGGGTGACGTATCCTGGCTCCCTAAGGAGTTCTAAACTCCTTCAGATTGATTTTCAATTTTTATGGAGACACCTTGAATGCAAAGTATACTCTAATACTCCCACACCGACAACTGAAGTCGAATATTCAACAAGAAATATAATCCATTTCAAGGGAAACTCGTACGAAAGTTTTTCAAAATTTTAAAAATAAAATCGCATTTAATTTACTTTGAATTTTAGAAAATTGAACGTTTTAAAGTATACTAGTTTTTTATCTCAATTTTCAAAAATGCATTTTTTTCTGGGCCACCTTGTATATCATCCTTTGATATAAAAATCAACAACCAACCAACATCACTATACAGGGTTAGAAATATTTAGAGTCTGACTATAGGAATATGGAAAACCGTTTAAAATAAAGGGTGGCATAAATTACAAAAAAGTAGTGCATCAGTACAATCGCTATATAGAATTATGATTACACACCGAATTTCGCGTAATTATGTCCAAAAACAAATGAGTTATGAAGAAAAAATAATAATCTTGATTTTCAGTTTTTTCGAGATATCTCAGGAACCATCGGAGATATTTGGGAACTGTTTACACCCACCCACTCATCATTGAGTAACGTAACTTTTTCGTAATTCAAGCTACCCTGTATTTCTAACGGTTTTCGATATCCCTGTAGTCCCCCTTTAAATAGTTCTAACCCTGTATAGTATCAACAGAAAGCCCATTAGTTCGGGAAGGGATAGATTCTGGCAATAGTTTCGTCTCTTTTCGACCTCGGCTACTATTCTCGAGCGTTCGCAATGTATGCGATCGTGCGCATCGAAAAACGTTGTGAATATTTTTAACATTAAATAGCAGAGTGGCTCAAAGTTTCACCAAAGCATTGTGCTTAGTCCTTATGAAAACACACAGTACTTTGGTGAAACTCTGAGCAACTCGGCTATTTAATGTTAAAAACATTCACAACGTTTTTCGATGCGCACGATCGCATATATTGCGAACGCTCGAGAATAGCAGCCCTCGTCGGTTACTGCTGTAAACACGAACAGTTCTGCAGCTCCCCCTCGAATGCAGGATCACAGCGAAATGCGGTTGGAGCATACGGATGCAAGATACTATCTTTGCTCTGGGGGTTGAGAAGAAGTTAGATCTCGTTTCCTGCAGGTGGCGCTGATACATATTCATACATCAGAGACCCTTTCTCTATGTCATACATCGCAGCGTCTACTGACATAGAGTGACATCGAGGTGGGAGTTGTATTTCTCTGATGAGGTCGAATTAGACCGAAACCATAGTCAGCATATACTCTTACTTGATGGAATGTTAATGCTCCGAGTGATGCTGGTTGGCTAGTCCGTTTAAGATCGTAACATTTGCTCATTTTATATCAATGGTTATGTTTAGATAAAGGAATAGACAGCTCGATTCTTTCTTTAAGTATCATCTTCAATTTACAGCAACGTTTTCGCCGTCTTCAGGATGCAAAATTGTGAGGTTAACAATAACTGATGGAAAAATTCAGTCATATAATGAAACTCTCTCCAGTGAAGAGCAATAATTATACAAGACTATCAAAAATGCATTTACATATTGTTAAACCCACATGTTTGCACCCTGAAGAAGACTGCGAAGGTCGTCGAAACTTTGATGTAATTTAAAGAGAATACCTACTAAAAGAAAGATTCGAGCTGTTTATTCCCTTATCCAAACATATCCATTAGATTGCAGCGAGAACACTATCCATTCAATGGTTTATGTACAATTTTGATATTTTTTTTTTATAATAATCTCTTAATTCGATAAAGTCGCAACTTACTGGGTTGACCACTTTACACCCTTTGTGTTCTCCTATATATGTCTCCGATTTGTCTCCTAAAATTATCAGATCTGGCAATGGATGAAGTCTTAACGTATAATCGAAATCCCAATGTACAGGCTGGGAATTCAATGACATCGGCGTCAAATGACCCTGACTTATCACAGTTCTTGTAACCTGTAAATGAATAGTGATACTTTTGTCGATATTGTATTCTCAAATAGGAACTGAAAGACAGTTTTGTTCGTTTCTACGATACTGTGAACAAATCCATACATTTCTGCATTGTGGCAACACGTAAAACAATTGGTAGGTAAGAAATAAGAATCTCCCAAAATCAATACAACAGCAAAACTCCTATATTTTAACTTGATAAAATATATTCATTGAATCCTTATAGGATTCAATCGCCGCGCCGTCGATAGTAATCCGGTTATGGTATGGCAGGTACCTACAGTTGTGAATGGAAACTTATTCAATGTCTTTCCGTGTCTAGTATGTTTCTAGGCATCGTCTAATTATACAGTATGAGCTGAGCAGACCCTACAGACGTCGTGCTGTCATAAAACGCTACTTCAAATTTCAAGTAAAATTTTGAGTTGAATGTTTGGATAAGCGAAAACAATGTGTCAGTTCTATGCTACTAGATCAGACTAGACTGATACACTGAACTATACTCGTTCTGCAAGTGTTGAATGATGATTTTCATTGCTACACTACACTGTTCGTTGTAAAGTCTGTAGAAAAGTAAAATTCAAAATTATTTCTCCTGGAGAATTCGGGGGGAGGGGGGGGGGGGGCGTGCCCAACCTGGCTCCTACTACGCCCATGCCCACTCTTGCAATTAAAATGTACTCAGCTAGTCAGCGACATTCTGGTATACCGTCTGTTCCGATATTCCTGAACAGTACTGTCAGTATTTCAGAGACGATGCCTATTGGCCCAGTCGTTCGAGTTCTATTGTTATTCGATTGCGGGCCAGTAAAACCAGCAATATCGGAACAGGCCCATAGTTGAATGAATTCAAGTAGAGAGATTGCAGTCCAGCGACAGAACAATGGAGGTTAGGGCAAATCGCATGGTCGCAAAGATATTACACAAGGTGTGTGATATCTTTGCATGGTCGTTTCTGATTAGTCTCAAAACTGTCGCCACGATATTTCCCTACTCTTGCACCAAAAATGAAGTCAGCGACACTCTGGTGTAGTTGAATTCAACATATATTTTCGAAATTAACTGACGATTTCTATGCTACTCCAAAAATATATACAAATGGAGGGAGAGCTGAAATTTGAAGCCTACTCACCACTACGCTAGAATAGATATGCCTCACTATTTAGTGAACCTTCTTTTCCATTCTATAATAATCATCGTTCAACCCTTATGTAAAGTTTCATAGTCATTGTCATCATTTTCATCGAGTTCAGTTCAAATAAAACAAAAGAGCAGAGAGTTTTTTCAATATTATACATTCATAACTATTGGGACATAGGCTACTGATACTGATTGATACTGATTGCTGGGTGTGTTGGACGGACTAACCCAAACCTGCCACCGCGACCAACGGTCTATTGTAGCACACAAGCATGCTCAAAGAGCTAAATCTCTCCCTCTAGTCCCATCCTACCCAAAAAGGAGATGATGTCGGAGGGGGAGTGATTCTTGAGTTCCTCTAGGATCATCTTCGGAGAGCCGAAAACTCCGAGTCTGACCCTGTCTGCCGCCGGGCAGTCACAGAGGATATGCTCAATTGTTTCGTCTTCCTCTAAGCAGAGTCTGCAGAGTGGGTCGTTGACGATCTTGAGTTTTTTGAGGTGGGCTCTGAGTCTGCAGTGTCCTGTAAAAACCGCTATTATGGATCTCAGATTAGTTCTAGAAAATTCTAGCCAGCGACTGGTGTATGGGCTGGGAGGCACTGAAATAGCCCTATGCGAGTGACGCAATCCAGGTCGGTTGCGCCAGTACTCTAGGACCTTTTGCCTTATCCAGCTGTTGTTTCGGTCCTTGATTAAGGAATTGGGAATTCCTATGCTAGGTTCCGGGCCAATAAGCGTTGATGTCGCGCTTTCTCTGGCCAGAGCATCCGATACATCGTTGCCACTGAAGCCAGAGTGTCCAGGTATCCAAATCAGTTGCAGTCTGTTCAAACTTCCCAATTTGGTGAGTTTAGATCTGCACTCAAATACCTGTGCCGAGTTGCATTTGTCAGCCGCGAGAGATTTGATCGCAGCTTGACTATCCGTAAGGATTTTTATCGATCTGCCCGCCCAGCCACTGTCAAGTAAATGGCCTGCGCACAGATCAATGGCGAAGATTTCTGCCTGAAAAGCTGTCGCCGACTTTCCCAGACTAGCACTGAGTTTGGTCAGCGGTCTACGGCTGTAGACTCCGGCTCCAGATCCCTGACTGGTTCTGGAGCCATCAGTAAACCAGCAAGGTCCTTGTAAATAGAAATCCTTGTGATGGAGCCATTCGTCCCTGCTTGGAATCACAGAAACGAATGTTCCCTCGGTAAAGGGGTTCAGTTCAAATAAAACAAAAGAGCAGAGAGTTTTTTCAATATTATACATTCATAACTATTGGTACATAGGCTAAGGGCAAATTTTTTGGACCAAAATATTGCGATAGGACCAAATATACCTCAATAAAATATTGCTGTGGAAAAAGATAGAGGGTGTTAAAGTTGAATTTTTCATACGGGGACAGAATAATATTTTCTCAAAGTTCGAAAGTCCTTTATTAAAGAAATTAGAAAAGGCATAGAAGTCGGAGGAGACCACGTAGAACATTTAATTTAAGTTTATTCTTTTTATGTTACATTGTTTTTAATTATGCTTTATCGTCGAAATAAATAAATAAAATAAATAAATCGTTACTTCAAATCCCCTTCCGATGCTCTGAACTGTTCAATTGTGTTTTTTTAAAAACGGATGAAAAAATATACAGTGAAATTATTAGCAAAAAACGAAAAAAAATTCAACTTTAACGCCCTCTATCTTTTTCTACAGCAATATTTTATTGAGGTATATTTGGTCCTATCGTCATATTTTGGTCCAAACAATCTGCCCAATAGTTATGAATCACCCTGTATATAATATTGAAAAAAGCCATGATATTTTATTGGCGTTTATGTAAATATGAAAGAGTCTGAACAAGAGATACACTCTATATTTTGAGATATAATATAGTGATAACCATACTGAATTCACGAGTGATGAGATAATAAGTTCATCAAAATTTTCTCATTACGTATCACATGTATGAAAGTTGCATGATAATGTGTTTGATAAAAAAATCAATTTCAAAATATATAACTCACATAATCTGCTATATGATCTTTGTTGGGTTTGGATAAGGCACCTTGCAGTAATTTAGTGAGGAGATCACATCTGAATACTGTGATTTCTCTGTGGCAATATTGGATTCTGCAAGGGTTGGTTGTAAATACAGCTTTTGGCACCAATTTCAAAAAATCTTCTATTATATACGATGGTAGAGATAACCTTCAAATAATATATTATAATTTCTTCTGAATGAATGTTCAGTTTATCAGGAATTACCTTGGTACAATATGAGGTGTCGATGGATCTGTTGTTCCAGGGACAAAAACAAATTGACTGTTACTTATTAAACTTTGGTAACGGCTTAAAAGTTCTCCTAGTTGCTTAAAACATTTCTTCAAAATATCCATTCTTTCATGTCCATGTGATTCAGATACGAAATTCCCCAGAAATAAAAATGCGATAGGTGGATCCTCTTGAAAACCTTCGAATAATGTTTCCAGTTTTTCGAAAACCTGAAACATATTTACCCACTGACTATAGAACCCTTGTGCCTGAAACAGTCATCGCTGTTACGTAGAAGGATACTCAATATTCAATAAAAACGATTATAAAAACCTAAATATCCAGATATGCACCAAAAATATATTCTTTTTCAATTGGAAAACTTAGAATTTTACATTTATAATTTTTCCTTCAATATTACAAATAATAAGTACAATAACCTAAAGGTTTCACTTTCTGCAAAAACATACTTCCTTTTTCCATTATATATAATTAATTCGATTTAAATACAAAATATTCATGAATCTACGTGGATTTCATTCCACGAATACGAAAATTATATTTTGTATGTGGTTTTTTTTGTTTATTTTGTCCCAGTTAAGGCCAGTAGCTGGAATAGCTTTATATATGTCCCAATATGAAAATGCTAGGATTTCCTTCTCGGCGGAGTTTTGCATTGGGAGGGGTGGGCTAAAATGTGCCCTGTGAATTGGTGTTTACGCGGTTTTTCTATCTCCTGTGGGACTTAAAATTTCAAAAGATATGCATGTTGTAAAGCATTTAATTTTGCCTCCAATGAGACTAAATACATTTATTTTGGATTATTTGTTTTCGCCATGCAGGTCCTCAAAGTTTGGCTAATTTTGCAGAATGAAGAAAAATATTCGTTTAACACTAGTTTTTTTAAATATCATCCAAAATAATCTATTAGTGATAAAATTGATTAAATTAAAATTAATAGTATAAAAATTTGTTGAGCAGTGAATATTGCGTCGAATGTGGGATCAAGAACGTGTTGTTTGTACCATCAACAAACAAAACAAAAGTAATGAAAATACCTCGTATATCATGTCATCTTCGACTTTTTAACACCTCCCCTACACAATGTAAACCAACGCCCATATCTCGGAATGACATTCACCATGAATTAATATGGCATAAACATATTAATATGTGAGCAAATTTTACTTCTAGACCTTCTTACCTAACTCTTATATGATCGAAACTTGACTATGATTTAATAATATATATGCAACAGCTCTAGAAAAACTTTACTAAAACCTCTGAAGGTTGTGCAGGATAACGCCCTGCGAAGAGCTGCAGGTGCTTTCATAGCAAGTCCTTCAGGAAGTCTATATGTATAGAAACTGGCGAACTACCACCCTTCATTCTGTTGATCTACACGACAGGGATCTCTGCTACAAAGGCAACGTTTTTGGACAGAAGTATAGATAGCTCTACAACAACCATCAAAGTCATACATATGACTTGATCATAAAATGGTAAATTAAGTTACGAAGTGGACCCAATTTTCCAAGATACTCTGAGCCTGAAGCCTTCCAAACACCCATCATGGACTAGTAGGAATACCTAAACTCAGCCAGTCACGCTTCAACAAAAATTCCTCGAAATAATCTCCAAATTACGATAAAAGTATCTACCCACAGATCCTAACAAAATACCCGATCTCCTAGCCTCATCGTGCTGAGCCCAAATTGTCTTCACCCATGTCTAGAGGGGCTGCTAGCTTGAGTGTTGTAGCTTTCAAGAATAAATAAATAAATAACCAAATATTTTGATTCCTGTTCCCAATTAATATGTGGATTTTCTGAAGCTTTGCTTGAATTTATTGGCGTTTGCCATATCTTATATCAATATCTATTTATCAGAATTAGGAGCAAGAGGAAAATTGCAGCAATAGTGGCATTAGCTACCTGAAACCTCAAATTTCACATTGAACCGAATTCTCTTCTCTTTCCATAATTATTAAGAATAGAGTAGAAGGCTTATTCCCGCGTCAGATACAAAATTAAACTGCAGTGCGCATGCGGTGACTCTAGCGATTCGAACATTGAATAATCTTTATTCAATGGATTCGAACGACCCTGCTTTTGTATAGGGTTACGGAAAATCAACCCGAGTAAGTGATCGAGGTAACAGCACCGTACTTTCCGAACACGGGCTGGATGTTCGGTTTAGTTTAGGTAATCCAAAGATTATAGAGTTAACTCTATAATCTTTGTTACGGATCGAATAAACTCCAGTAAGTTTTTGAAAATGCATACTGTTTCTACATTTACTTACCTGTACGGGGTGGGCAAAATTAGTTAGGGGATATCGAGAACTATAGCAGCTAGAAGAAAACGGAGGACTTATTCTTTAGCTCTTTTTTCCTGACTACTCCAAATCTGAAAAGAGAACCGGCCTATCATTTCTAGATTTTGAGTTATAAACAAAAATTGAGATTTCGACGATTTCGAAAAGTTCCCATAAATTTTTATCTTTGAAGTTACAGATCTGAAACTTGAACCTTCCTTTTGGCACATTTATACGTAGAATTTTGTGACAAAAGATTTTTCCCTATTCAAAAATAACAAATTCAATAAAAGTTGGCATTTAAAAAAACGAAAGTCCGCTTAATAATTCGAAACGAAAAAACATTTCGAGGTCGTCAGTGGATTCTACATAAAAAAGTGCCTGTAGTAGGTTCAAGTTTCAAATCTGTAACTTCAAACACAAAAAAGTTATGAGGACTTTTCGAAATCGTGTAAATCTCATTTTTTACTAATAACTTGAATAAGAAGAATCGTAGGGGGCTACGATTTTCACCAATCTTTGTTTTTCTGAAAAAGAGCTAGATAATGTATCATCCTTTTTCTTCTAGCTGCTATAGTTCTCGAGATCCCCTCAGTAGACAATGAATTTAGCCCATCCTGTACTTTACCGCTAAGGACCTAGATGTTGAAGCGGCAAATTTTTAAATAAAAGATTCAAATAAAAAAACCCTTTCAAATTGTTACACTATATGTGACTGCACATAAATAGCAAATGAATAAGGAAGTAGTTTTTACCAGGGCATGATCCAACCAAACATCAGAAAAAATTTGTATCATCCCATTTTCATTCCTTTCTGCATGTTCTCTTAAGTTTTTTGAATCTCTTAGTGGTACTCTTGATGGACCTCCAAAGTAGTTGATATTTGCAAATGAAGCCCTATAAGTAAGCGTAGGTCATATTATTAATGGAATGTAATATTATCAAGAAAAATACCTTGATTCCTCATATGCCTCTCCTGGTGGCATCAACATTGTTGATACTGTAAGAGTTTTATCCTCATAAACACCATTAACTAACACAAAACTGTTCTCAACGAATAAACCTCCCTGAAAGCTACAAGATAAAGGGCCTTTACATACATAGTCCACAGAATTTTCCTGAATTTTCAATTCAATTCAAATTTTGAAGTAATCGTGATAACAACCCTAAAGAAACAAAAAATGGCTTCTCAACTTCACCCTGTTATCCCCTACTTAAAAAAACAAGGCTCATTCGACAGCTATTGTTAATCAACATTTTTCAATTATTTTGGGCTTTTCATTACGTGATTTTATTTCATTTGTTGAATTGTTTTTACTCCATCTCTCTTTATTAAAAAATTTTATAACTATATATGGCCAGGTATCAATATTGAATCAAAATTGTGTTATTATTTATTGATTCTGAGTAGTTATTACTGTTTTGTGAAGTATAGAATCATTGATAATAGAAATAGTTGTTTACTTCCTAATTTGTTATAAATATTCTTGAGGGACTCCTACGGCAACTTTTGCCGGCCAACTTTATATATCTAACTTTCTATTTACCCAGTTTATCTGCAGCATAAGCCAAAAGAAACTTAAATATGAAGAAAATTTATTGGTGCTTTAGAATCATTAGATCATTGGTCATTGGTATCAGAAGCCTTATAATGAAGTCAGCATGTTTAAAATTGAAATTCAGAAAGAACTATACCCAGATACTAACTTTGCGTGGCTCATATCCAAGTTTACCATTCCAGTTGGATCCTCTAGGCAATATTTTCCCTCTGAAACTTGAATAATTGAACCTAAGATCAACGTGTTTTTTAAGCAGACATTTGATATTGTTAGTAGGAAATCTACAGTTTGGAGTTTCAACATATTTTTCTCTCCAGCAGATGCAGTAGATAAGAACATCCTTCGTGTTTTTTGTAATATTGTTTGGTATCGTTCAATAAATACCATTGATTTTGAGGTAGCATCTGAGAGGAGTTTCGATTTTTGCTTAGATAATAAGTATAATTTCCGGTCAGGATCATAATAAAATTTGGGAAAGTCAAAAGCTTCAATGACTGAGAAAGCTGTCTCATTTCTATCCAATCCGGAATTCAGAAAAATCTACAACTCTGAGAGTTAGCTATTTATTATTGAATTTCCTATTACTGCTTACCTCAACAGCTCGTACTACTTGACCTTCCTCAATACTCTGTCCTGCAATACATTGATTTTCAAGAGATGAACTCAAATGTGTTATGCAGTCTTCAAAGACTATTTTATCACTTAAGTTTATTTTCCTCTTTGTAAATTCTTCTACTATGATTGTACATAATTCCCTGTAATAAAGAGGATACAAAAAACCTCAAAACGCCAATATCAGACCAATCAATTACCTACGAATATTAAAACCACCTAATTTCAAAGCATTCTGTAATTTTTTAATTATTCGATTATTATCCATGTTTTTGAGTTTTTCCTTATAATAATAACTTGTTTTAATTTTTGTTATAACCTTTTTTCAGTTTTTCGAATTCTGATTTCCCGCTCTAGAAAATCGCGTCAGGATGACCAACAGAAATTACAGGAGAAAATTTTCCACGAAATCAAAAAATTTCACGCCTTTCATAATATTTTTTTAAAAAAACCGTTAGTAATTGTTCTTTTGTTTTATTTACAATAGTCAATATATATACTTATTTTGTTAATTATGAAAATTTGTTTATTTCTGATAATTTGGTATTGTTATGACAAGAAACAATCAGCTGCCATCTGTCAACAATTTCGGATGATGATGGCACTTAGGTTAAGTTTTTAAATATTTACAAATCAGAAGTCTAGAAGATCATAAAATTTTGCATAAGGGTGCAATTTAATTCAAGATGTGGTCTTTCTTTTCACGAGACCCTTCAAAAGATTTCAATTTTGAAGTGGGTGAAAGCTTATCTAGATTAGAAGATAAAAGTATATGGAATTTGCACAAAGGCAAAAGGAAGGTCAGATGACTTACCATTAGGAAAGAACCACTCATGATATTCATATTTCAGGGCAGCACTGAAGAAGTATCGATATTCGTTTTTGACATTAAAAGTAGGTCAGAAAGCCAATTCGATATAGCTAAGTCTGCAGTCAAAAGATTGAAAACACTTCGACATCCAAGTATATTGACATACTTGGACAGTTTCGAATCAGATAAGGTCATTTACTTGGCTACTGAACTAGTGGAACCTCTAGCTGTCCATTTACAGAAACTTGCACTTGAGGGACCACAAAAGGAATTATATGTAGCATGGGGTGTTTTTCAAATTACGGTAATATATAAACCACAATATTTGCGGAAAATACTCTCCAATTATTCATATCACATAATGATTATTGGTTATTACAAATTATAATATGTGGATAAGGGGTGTGGGAATCATTTGCTTAAGAACTCTCTTTATTTATTCATTGGTAAACGTTATGACCAGGGTTGGGGTCTTCTTCAGGACTCTACAATACATTGATACAATTAGCCATCATCACACAAAGCAACATACCAAATATAAGAGTTCTTAATCAAAAGTTTCCCACACCCCTTATCCACAGATTAAGATTTTGGGGAATTATAGCACTTTGTTATTACAAATTATGTTATCTTCACATCTTGGGGGTAGCGATATCACAAACATTTTGACAGGATATTTCTCTAGTAGGAATTTGAAGTAACAGTTTTTACAAATAATAATTATTCACTACAGAGAGCGCTTTCATTCCTGAATAATGATGGTAATCTGAGACATAATAATGTCAATATATGGTCAGTACTTGTCAATGCCTCTGGAGAATGGAAATTGGGAGGAGTAGAATATGTATCTACTGCACAAGATTATGGTTCACCAGTTTATAAGATATTACCTAGTTTAGATGTTTATGATCCACCTGAAAAATCTGATCCTAATATGTTGAAGCTTGCCAATAAATGGTGAGTTTTGTGAACATAATTAATGAAATCGAAATGACCTTGCCACATCTCAGTTCATCAACATATTAATGATTATAAGGAAACTTGTAGTTTGTGTAATTGCAATTCATAAGAAAATAACTTTTACAGGGTGGTCTCCAATCGGAGGAGGTAGAACTCATTAAAATGAATTATTTCACAAAAAAATTTCTATACAAAAAATTGAAGATGGCCTGGCTATCAGACCCTGAAATTGAAATGAATTCATTTAAATTTCGAATACGGGACTGATATCCCCAAGACAAACGCCGCGCCTCGGGTAGTTCAGATGATTTATGACGAATTTAGGACTTGTCGATTGTTGATTCTGTTATCTGTGGTGATGGTTTTTTCCTTTCGTAAATTTATTAGACGTCACACTCCTCGACATAATTCTGGTTCATGGTGGGTGCAAGCAAAATTTAACAAGCCTATTGCTGAGAATTTCCTACAGTAAAGAATGAAAAACACTGAGGCAAGAACAGTTTATCCCCTACCATAATTAAAGTTACATGCATTGCAATTGTAAGATTATTCTCCAAGAACAGTTTATACCCTACCTTAATTAAAGTTACATGCATTGCAATTGTAAGATTATTCTCCAAGAAGAGAGTCTCCGGCTCTTGAATAATGCCAATTCTACAACATCAATTCTCTTAACCAATGAAGCTACATTTAAAAGGAATGGAGTAAACAATATCCATGTTTGGACAAAAGAAAACCTGCATGCTGTGGAAAGAACAAATTTTCAGCGGAGAGAGTCCGTCCCTGAATATTGCAATACTTGCACATCGAGTGGATTTAAACTGATAATATTCTTCTGTGTCCTTTTTTGATACATCTCGGTATGGTTTTTCCATGAAAATCAAACGGTCCAAAAAATGTATCTCCTAGTACGCATTTTCAATATTTTTTTTCTCTAAATCTGTAGGTAATCTAAAAAGATTTTATCAATCTTATTTAGAATGTATTTAGTGTAGTTTGAATTTCCATTACAGGTTTATAAACTTTTCCATCTACAGGGTGATTTTCTATATGATTTCCGATAATATGAAAACAATAGAGTCCGGTTCTGGAAACTGATGAAATGTTACATCTGCTGTATGGGGATTAGTGTAGTCCTCCCACTCACCAAATTTGATGGATTTGTGGTCATTCGTTCGTACACGAGAGCATTTTCAAAATATGACGACACAGCAATTATAACCTCAGATGCAGACCCATTGTTATTATCCCAAAAACTACAAAATCATCTGGATACTCTCTCTGAGTGGCTTAAAAAATGGAAGATTGAAATTAACACCAACAAGTCGGCCCAGGTAACTTTCACAAATAAAACTACAAAACACACCCATACCTATCCAGACAGAGATCAAGTACCTTGGACTACATTTGGATGAAAAATTAACATGGAGAACTCATATAAAAATGAAACGGCGACAACTCGACATTAAAGTGAAGAAAATGTACTGGCTATTGAACAAAAAATCGAAGCTGTCTCTTGAAAATAAAGTGACAATCTATAAATGTATCCTTAAACCAGTCTGGACTTACGGAATAGAACTGTGGGGATGTTCTAAGCCATCCAACACAAGAATACTTGAGTCATTTCAGTTGAAAACACTGCGTATGATAGCAGGAGCACCATGGTATGTCACAAACCAAAGTCTACAAAATTATCTGGGAATAAAATCTATAAAAGATACAATAAAGCCAAGAATCAACAAATACAAGGAATGAACCACAAATCACGAAAATATTATGATACGCAATCTTTTCACCGAACCCCTCATGGAGAAGAGATTGAAAAGAACCTGGCCCGAAGACCTCTTGGAGGAATAATTGTGTGGTGTACCATTGATGGATGGTACCCAACTCAAGCCATAAACTATCTCATAAGTAGATTGTAAATATGCAATAAAGAGTTAAAAAAAAAAAAAAAATATGACCCAAAAAAGGAAATACAATCCAACCGGCTAAGTACCCTCCACCTTTGTGTGAAGTATGTACAGTTCAACAGGATTCACCCTGTATATGTCAATGTACATATATCTGATGAATAATCCGCCACATCGAATGCAAGTAAATGAAGTGATGAGTTTGATCAAAGTAATTGAAAAATTTGTGCGTTCTTTGATAACCCGATTTTTCGTGAAATGTCTAGTATAAAGAAAGCCGACGGAGTGTATTTTTCGAACTTAGCAATCAAAGAAATTTTTGATGAAATGGTTCATTTTGATGAGTTCTACCACCTCTCAAAAATAAAGACACCTTTGAAAATTATATAAACTCTTAAAATTTCGGCATAAATGACTCTCACTCTTGGCACATGAGATGGGATTCACTTTATATTTATGGCAAATTCATAACCAGATTTTTTAAGATTATTGTAATCCACAATTGCTATTCTCATGCAATGAAGTATTGCAATTTTCTTTCTGTTTCAGTTCCTCTGATATGTGGGGTCTTGGTTGCTTGATATGGGAAGTCTTCAACGGATCTTTGAATACTCAGTCTTCTTTAAGAATTCAAGAGAATGTAAAAACATATATTTTTTTAATATTCATTAAAATTTTATTTGACTACTTTGTAGATTCCTCAGCAATTGAGCCAGCTTTATTGTGAATTAGTTGGGTCGAACCCTGCTTCCAGACCTAATCCTGCTGATATTATAACAAGGTGTAGAAAATTAGGGGGTTATTTCAAGAATGATTTAGTAGATACTTTGCTATTTTTGGAGGAGATACAGATTAAGGACAAGAATGAGAAAAACAGATTTTTCTCAAATTTAACACCTCATTTAGATAATTTTCCAGACAATGTATGTAAACATAAAATATTGCCACAATTAATAACAGCTTTTGAGTATGGAGATGCAGGGTCAGCTGTTTTAGCTCCAATGTTCAAGGTGAGAGTGATTGAAAAAAGTTAATGTCTGAAAATATAACATTTTTTGTTGTTTATTTCAGTTGGGGAGGTTATTAGATGAATCAGAATACCAGAAAAAAATTGTACCATGTGTAGTGAAGTTGTTCAGTAGTAATGATAGGGTCACCAGATCCCGTCTTTTACAGCAATTGGAATTTTTCATTGGGCATTTACAGGCTGGTACAGTAAATGAACAAATATTCCCACAAATTGCTCATGGTTTTATGGACACCAATCCTACAATAAGAGAACAGACTGTCAAAGTGAGTAAACAAGTGACCTTGACATTATAGGAGAAACTTTATAACGTACAGCCACCATGTTTATATCGACAAGGCTACATTTATCTTGTAGTACTAGTGTCTGCTAGAAGTATTAAGAGCACCAAATTTTTGGTTCTTAATGAATGGCCGGCTATACAACTAAAATATTTTCGTCCTGGTGTCATTTTCGGTTATACCGGAAGTTGAGCCAAACTTTAAAATTATACAGCCTATATTTCATTACATTTTTAAGTTTTCCACAAAATTTTTGTTACGGTTTATTTTAAGTTCCACAAAATTTTCGTTATAGAATTTTATGATTTTTACTAATAGTCTAAGATACGATATAAGAAATATATACCCTCATCTGTTATTTGATGATGACTAATGTTATAAGTTAGGTAATATGTGCATTGATAGATCGCAAATGGGTTGCCTAGCTAAATCAGGGGCCAAAAGTGTTAAATAATGTTAACTTTCATCAAGTTTTTTTGATCTACTTACCCTCATTTGTTATTTATGAAAATCCAGCATAAGTCGACAGAATATTACACAGGGAATCAAGAAAACATGGGTTGCCTAATTTTCCCTTGGTATTCCTATGAGGTTGATGGGTACAAAGAGGTAGACAACCGTCATTTATATACCCTCATCAGTCATTTAATTGGCTTTTTTTTAATGAAAGGTTACTTTATTGCATATCTCACAATATTAGGTTGCCTGGTCAAAAGTGGGGCACATCTATGGTTGCCTAGATTTTATATGTTAGGGTTTAAACGCTAGCAGGGAGATCGACAGAGAGTTCAAAAAGACGATTTTTCCGATCTTAGGAGGGTGCTTCATTGATTGAATGCTGGAATTGAAACAGATTGAAAATTAACAATGATTTCAAATTTTTTTCATTCACACATTTATTTATCAATACTATAATAAAGCGATACATAAGCATGGAAATTCTGATTCTGACTCATCTGAAGTATCCACCTCAAAATCAATTTCTTCTTCGTTCTCCTTGGTTTCCAAGCTATCGAGTATATATATATATATATAGAGACATTGACTTAACAAAAATTGTACTCAAAATTTTTCGTTTTAGTGAAATCCAGCATGGTGGGATCAAATTTGAGTATTGAATGTATCCCACATTGTATTCTATGAAGGTTTTCTCAGATTCGTCACTATACAGAATTCCCCGAAATTTTCTTCATTCCATACTTTTTTAGAAAATTTATAAAGGACGATATATCTTGCATATGTGTGTAGCAGTTCTTTGTACTTATTCCTGTGTTTTTAAAGGTTGAATTATTGTCTTCAATATAGTCGCAAACAGTGGCGGTTTGTGGTCAATTGAACCAAGGAGGCTAAAATTTTGATGACAAATCAATTCGAGTTTTAGCAGTCAATCAATTTTTTTTTCGATATAATAAAAAGTGATATTTTTTTGAAATTAATTTGCTTTGGAAATGGTTTCCAGAATAAATTTTGTCGTCCACCGAGAACGGATCGTTTAGCGTGGACATGGGCGTATGCAGGGTTGAGTTTCGGGGGGGGGTTGAAATGAAACTTTTCTGATTTTGACATACTCGTATATAGTGATACCCTTTGAAACTGATATTATATACCTATGTATATTATTTCAAGGGTTTGGGCGTTCAAACCCCCCCGGCTACGCCCGTGAGCGTGGAGATGAGATTCATATTTTTGCCAGGATATTCCAGCTGATTGAAATTATCCTGTTGGATCAAATCGAGCCAAGTCTTGAAACTGTACACAGTTTTCGAATTGAGATGCAAATGTTGAATTTCAGTTCGATACTTTTGATAGGAATGGATATTTCAGTGTCCGATTCGACAAAGTATGATTTCAATTCCTCAAAAACCGTTTGATCAATTCGAGCCAAATCTTGAAACTGTAAATAGTTTTCGAATTGAGATGCAAATGCTGAATTTCCGTTCGTTGCATCTGATTTCAGTGGTCGATTCGACAAAGTATGATTTCAATTCCTAAGGAACTGTTGGATCAAAATCTTTTGAATCTGTACCTAGTACAACAGTGAAATTCAATGTACAATAATTTCGCAATATCTAATTTACTCTATTCCATCCATAATATTTCCGATCCAGTATTAACCTCTGACAGCAAAATCACGAACAATCCAGAATTCGAGTTTACCACGAAGGTGTCAAATTGAAATGAACCCGTAAATAGCCAACTGAGCTCAGCCTCCTTTGCCCTATTGAAAGCTCGGATATTTCCAGTAATCCCAGTCAGTCGGCAAGCTGATGAGAACTGTGAGTGTACGTCAATCGCGTGCATTACGCTGTCGGCAGCGTAATGCACGGCAAAAAAAATTGGCGAGTTAGCTCCCCTGATATGCAACACACATTGCAGTATAGCGTCACGGCGGTGGCCGTGACGCTTCACATTGGTGAAATGTGAAGCCACCACATTTTCACTAGTTTGAATCGGAGGATTTTCATCTGAATATCTCGTACAGGCGTTCTAAAATATTCTTTTCAAATTTATTTATGAAAATTATGATAGGTTAGAAATGTATGTTCATTATGAATGATCAGCTGTATGAGGAGGCTTAGCCTCCCTTGCCTCCTCATCCGCCGCCCTTGGTCGCAAATTCAATTTTAAATCCAACTCCACACCAAGGTACTTTGCGTTGTCTTGATAGTTGATGGTTTTACATTCTAGCAATTACTTGGTGGGGTTTTAGTGTGATGTAATGAATAAATGTGATCAATCGGGATTTACTTGTAGTCTTTATTGGCCTAATTGCACCTATCGTGTACCTCGGCCAAGATAGCGAATTCGGTCCGTAATATAATCAGCCAGGACAGTTTACGGCCAAGCGACGGGCGAGTAAATAGAAACATGTTCCACTTTCTCGGCTGAGTAGGGACCCCTCATCTCTATGTATTGAACGATGTCAGCGTTTCATCAATCAACTGCTGAAGGTTATTCAAGGCTTTCACAAGCATTTTGTGGTGACTGATAAATGTTTAGATTAATTCATTCTTAAAATTTTTTCAGTCTGTGATACATCTAGCTCCTAAATTAAGTTATAACAACCTTAATGTAGAAGTACTGAGGCACTTTGCTCGGTTACAATCCAAAGATGATCAGGGAGGTATCAGGACGAATACCACTGTCTGTTTAGGGAAAATAGCTCAACATTTACATCCTCAAATCAGACAGAAGGTGCTTATTTCTGCCTTTATTAGAGCTATGAGGGATCCATTTCCGCCAGCTAGAACTGCAGGTATGTAGTTTCCCCATTTTGAATTTGCCATACACTGAAAATGGGATCATATTATAATTTTTACCCTATCTACCTAGTTGTATACATTAAAATATCTTGTTGACCCTCCCATATTTTTCAAGGATCCCTTGATTTCACGGAAACAAGATGCCTGTGGGAATAGGTATATTCTAAGGTTGTCCTTAAGAGGGGGATGGGGTAATGATCCCCTGTACGACAGGAAAATATTTGAAATATATTTCTTTCACAATTTTTATTGATCATGTTTGAAGCTGTTTTGCTACTTCATTAGAAATTTGTATATCCAAATACAATCATTATAATATACAGGGAGAGTCTTTCAGTCGTATATATTTTTCAACAGAAAATTCTTGAGGTCAAAAGAAACAATTTTTTCCTTCACGACTTATAAAAATATAGAGTCATTTTAATTTTTCATATTGAGCTATGCCATCTCCTTAGAAAAAACTATATTCCCTCCAGAATATCAAGCTGAATCCTATGACAATACACATCTGTGGAGTTTGTAAACAGAGTTGCATTCAGCCAAAATACATATCCAATTTTTTGAATCCCACAAATCCTTTTTTTATTTGTGATTATAAAATTAGTCGAAAACGGCGCATTATACGAGAAAATATGAGGAATTCTTTTATTTCACAAAATTGTCAAGTACACAATAGTGAGCGTTCAACTTATTTTTAAAAGTTGGGTTCTTTGAAGTTCGGGTGTTTTTATGTTATGTAATGGTCATAATGAAGAAGCTGGTAGATGTGGGTGGAATTTTATGTTCGGAGAAGATTCCACATCGATGAAAAACTATATTCCGAAAATTATTCCATTCGATGAAATCGTTTGTTAGATATAACTCAAAATTACAATTCTTATGAATTTTCAACAGCCTGTATGTTTTGAATAGTAAAGATATTTAATTTTTTAATTCCATTTTGACGTTTAAAGACGACATTACTCAACCCATAGGAACAAGGGTAAGTTGACGTTTATCTATTCAGTGAAATAAAAATTTTTAACTCATAAGTGAAATAAAATAACATGAACCTGACTAGATAAACGACATCTTGATCTTGTCGCTTTGGATTGAATAATTCCCTAGCAACAATCAATCGAACCTTTCATGTCATTTCATAAATTAGATAATTTTCTGGAAAGTGTAATTATTTGAATCCTAATCAAAATGGAACAAAATTTTGTATACAATACGTGAGTTAAAAATGTTTATTCATTCCAAGAAATAAACCTATTTGCCCTTCGGGCTTGTGGGATCATCTTTCTTCTCATGAATAAACATTCATTTAACTCACTTGTTGTATAAATAACTATTATTCGATCCATTTGAAATATTCAAATTTAAATTTTAAACAAATTTTCCCTCACTTATTCTGCAATTTCGATTAATTATTTCAATTCTTTCTGCCAATGAATAAATTATTTTTACTTTGATTGTTAATGAAAAAAATGAAAGAGTAATATTTTGATATCTGGAGTATGGCAATTGACGATTAAGGTCGTAACCATAGAATAAATCGGTGAAAATTTGATTGATTCACACAGCATGTTGAATGAAATGGGCAATTCTGTATAAAATTCAAATTTGAATATCTCAAAAATGAATAAATGGAATTAAGAAAAAAATCACATATGCTGAACACAGAATAGAAAGACCTTTCAAATGAGGTATCACTTACCCCTATTCAAAATATAGGGGTTGGGGTTGTTGTCATATGTTTTCGAATTTGATCTTAGGAGTTGTCCCCCTGAAATCAAAAAACGACGTGTCCTAGCGTTTTTATATAATTCTACAGAGCCGCTGTTTCGTTTTCAATGGCCCACTCTGAATCTGCAAGTCAAAGACTCACCCTGTATGATAAAAAAAAGCTCCAGATCCATTAATTTTTCCCAATATTCGAACAGATACTAATTACATATGTTGAGAAATAATATTCTTCGCCTTTTAGGAATTTTAGCTCTTGCCGCCACACAACAGTATTATTTGCTCAATGAAGTAGCATTAAGAATATTACCAGCTTTATGTCAGTTAACAATGGACCCTGAAAAGTCTGTTAGAGACTCTGCTTTTCGCACCATAAAAGGTTTCCTCGGTAAACTCGAGAAAGTATCAGAGGATCCCAGTCTTAGGGAAAGCATGGGTAAGAATTTGATATCTTGTGATTTGAGATCTTTGGAATTCTGAATATTATCTTCATTAATATCTGCAGAGGCAGACGTTAATACTGCTACTCCAAGTTTGAGCAATGCTGCTGCTACATGGGCAGGCTGGGCTGTGACTGCTGTGACCGCTAAATTCTATAGAAGTCAATCAGATACTGTGAAGTCCATGAATCCAATGGCTTGCAAAATGCTCACTAAACCAGCTTCACTTGGTGAGTTGAATTTTTTTTATATTTTTTTGAAAGATCAATATATACAATTCAATTCAACAATTAAATTGAACGGTCACTTCCCACCTTGGAGGACCCCACTATAATCCGGGATGTAGAGGTGGATTACCTCCTTGCAATGGTATTGCTTTTGATTTCCATAAACTGAATACCTGCCACGTTTTCAAAAATAAAAAAAAAAGTTTATCTTGAATGAGCGTTTTTATTTAATAGTAAGAGATATTATCACTGATGAATGTCGAAAACTCCTCTACTCAGCTCACATTCAATCGTTATTGAATTACATGTGTTTGATATAGGATAATACATCTAAAACCAGAGTGCAGGTGCTGCAAAACAAAGCTATAAGAGCCCTGTATGATTTTCCTTATGGTACACCAACTCAGGGACTTATAGTTAATGAAATAACAAAGACAAATTACTCACTCTCAACTAGTACACATTAATATGCAAAATAAATTACAAATTTGCAAAAATGAATTTCTATTGGAGAAATCTGGAGAATTAATTGAAAATTAAGATTGTGTGATAATTTTCCAAAATTTGTCAAATGTATTGTCTATATCTATTCCTTTGTTGTCAGTTCATTTGTAGATTTTTATTGTAAAAACGAATAAAGCTGAATGGTTCTCTACTCAATTTGTCGTTAACATCTCAAAGTTTTTTGGATTGAAGTTCTATTCAAATATGTACTCTATTTTTTAGTTTTTTTCATGTAACTGTGCTCTCAATTTATTCAAGGAATGTTGTCTGCTGAATTACTCGGGGAAATTCTTGTTTTCCAGTGTTTCACTATAAACTCAACTAGCTATTTTAAACAATTTATTCAAATTGTGAATTGATGATGTTTCATCAGCGTTGTTTATTCTTCCCTGTAGGGCTGCTAAATCGGTGGTGTTCCTAGAGATTACACCGAATGAGTAGTAGTGTTGAGCATGTGTAGGTACGAGTATTGATCGCTTTGATCAGATTCTTGCTCGGACTATTTTTCATTATTCTTCTCAATCTTCGAGTGAACTCCATCAAATCTCTCTTCATTTGGCCTTGATTGATCAGTTGTTTGATCCCTATATAACAGTACGTATCTCCTTCTTTTAATGCTTCGATTTCTGCATCTTCCTTGAGAAGATGACATTTTTCCAGTACAAAACGCATTTTGATATCTTCGGAGAATGCTTCTACCATTTTCAGCATGTGCTGCACTTGTTTTTTTAGGAGAGGCAAGAGTTTCAAGTGGTCCATGTAATGTAGATGATTCAGCTTCTTCACAGTTCTACTGGTCTTGATGGCAAATCTTTAGTCAGTAGATTTCTATCTATGACTCCTCTCTAGAGGAACATTCACTTATCCCAGTCGGTTGGATTCCTGATCCACCGCCCGCACTTCCTGTCAAAGCAGACGGTCTTCCTCTGCATTCCCCATGTACAGGATGGGCAAAATTCGTTGTCTACTGAGTAGATCTCGAGAACTATAGCAGCTAGAAGAAAACGGACGGCACATTGTCGAGCTCTTTTTTCTTGACTAATCCAAAACTGAAAACAGATCCAGCCTTACGTTCATAGATTTTGAGTTATGAACGAAAATTGAGAAATTGTCATTTTTAATGAAGCTGAATAACTCGCTTATTTGAACTCGTATTCGAAATCTGTTTTTACATTCTACAGGCACTTTTTTATGAGGAATTCTAATATGATATCAATAAACTTTTTGATCCAGTCATTTTCGAGATATGACAGGGATTTCTGATTTTTCAAATGTAAACTATAGTTGAAAGTTCTTTCATCTTGCTGCAATTTTTTTGCTGATTTCAAAAATGTATCATATGTCGCTATTCACATGAATATAACGTACAAAAAAAAATTCAATACTTTTTCCTGCTTTTCGATTCACTGTTGAATTTTCAGTAGGCTGGCGTAACCATAGCGACCGTTGAAAATGCATTATGGTTCGTGAACTCCACATAATCCTATGTGAACTCAACCTTCTGCGATAGGAATGACGAATAATTATTTATTTTATGTATCGATATCGAGATCGATATCCTTTTAAAGAGAGTAAAAGACTTTCTTCTGGTTATTAAAGAAGAAAATTCAATTATCGTTTTTATATTTATTGAAGAAACTTGAAGAGTGATATTATAAATAAAATACGATAGCTATCTACAATTATAATTTTTACAGAAGTAAGATGATGAAAAATAGGTACTTCTGTCAACGGTAGTGTTCGAATTGTGAACCATCATAAAATAAGCATACCAAACATCGCGAGAACAAACGATGGCAAATTAATCATCGAAATATTTATTCAGCAATCCGTGATTTCAATCAGAGGCTCAGGTTCACAAAATATAATGCATATTCATCGGTTGCTATGGTAACCCAGCCTACTTATAATTGAACAGAGAATCGAAAAGCAGGAAAAAGTATTGAATTTTTTTTCCTCAGTTATATTCATGTGAATAGCGACATATGATACATTTTTGAAATCAGCAAAAAAATTGCAGCAAGATGAAAGAACTTTTAACTATAGTTTACATTTGAAAAATCAGAAATCCCTTTCGTATCTCGAAAATGACTGGATCGAAAAATTTCTTAATATCATATTCGAATTCCTCATGTGCCTGTAGAATGTAACAACGGATTTCGAATATGAGTTCAAATAAGCGAGTTATTCAGCTTCATTGAAAATGACAATTTCTCAATTTTCGTTCATAACTCAAAATCTATGACTGTTAGGCTTGATCTGTTTTCAGATTTGGAATAGTAAGGAAAAAAGAGCTCGAGATTGTGTCATCCGTTTTCTTCTAGCTGCTATAGTTCTCGAGATCTCTTCAGTAGACAACGAATTTTGCCCACCCTGTACTTGCGTACAGTTCTCGCCGTTCCCAGCAGTACCGCCTTCTGTATGACTCTATAGATATTTTCGTCCAACTGAAGTTTCCTCAAGTTCTCTAGTAGTTTCTTCGGTATCAGGCATGTAGATAAAATGACAATAGGTATGGTCTTGATATCTTTCAGCTTCCACTGTCTCCTGGTTTGTTCCTCGAGATCTCTGTATTTCGAAATTTTTTCAGTGTGCCTATCTAGAAGATTGTTATTATTTGGAATCGCCACGTCGATGAATAGTGCTCTGTCCTCATCCTTATTGAGCAATATGAGGTCTGGTCTATTGTGAGTTATTTTCCGGTCTGTGAGAACTGTGCGATCCCAGTAGAGCTTATGATGTTAATTTTCGAATACGGCATCCGGATGGTATAATAATTGTAATAAGGAATCCTTTTCGAACTTAGAAGTTAGTGTTTTAGTGCCAATTCTTGGTGAAGAATCTTGGAAACAGCATCATAATCAATTAATTGTTATTATTATTAGTATCGAATAAAACGTGTTGAATTAGTTGAATCCTTATATAAGCTAGAAAGGGGAGCCAATTTGAAAAAGGATTATTTTATAATTACGTGTGTACACTCCATCAACATACATCTTCATTATTTCCAATTATTTTTTAATTTTTATGTGGGTGTCATATTTCTTCAGTTGGGGTATTCAATTTTCAGAGCAACCATCAAGCAGTAGTATCTCCACGACCACTTCAAGCGTTACCTCGATGACTTCCTTAGAACACGAAGAAGGAAGTAGAGGAAATGATTCTGTCTCGGATTACGATTATGATCACTGGGGCGATAACGATTGGGGTGACATGGAGGTATGATGATGAATAATTGACCGATAAAGTTCTGATTTTGTATGATTTTCACAGACACATGGGCAGATGGCCAGTAGTAGTGGAAGTGGTGGAGGAGATGGTACCAGTGATCCAACTAGCCCCCCTTCCCATTCTGGACAGGGTAAAGTGACTGACGGATGGGATAATGAAGAATGGGGAAGTTTGGAGGAAGAACAGGTCAGTAGTAACGGTTTATTTCATGAATACTCTACTGATGCTCTATTTGTCATGGAAAAATGAGTGTGTGTGTGTGTGTGTGTGTGTGAGTGTGTGAAAAATGAGTGTGCCCCTATTCACTTTTGTATATGTGAAGTGATTGGAGTGAAGCTATTCGATATGAAGGGGAATCCTGATAAACTGTACAGGGTGGGCAAAATTCGTTGTCTACTGAGAGGATCTCGAGAACTATAGCAGCTAGAAGAAAACGGATGACACATTTCCGAACTTTTTTTCGGAGAAAGAAAGAATGGTGAAAATCGTAGCCTCCTACGATGCTTTTTGAGTTTGACAATTTCGTGCAGTTCTCATTACTTTTTTGTCTTTAAAGTTACAAATCTGAAACTTGAACCTTTTACAGGCACTTTTTTACGTACAATACACTGACGAGCTCAACATATTTTTCCAATACGAATCATTAGGTGAACTTTCATTTTTTTAAATGCTAACTTTTATTGAATTTGTTATTTTTGAATTGGGAAAAATCTTTTGTCAGTAGATTTTACGTTTGAAAGTGCCTAAGAAGGTTCAAGTTTCAGATGTGTAACTCCAAAGATAAAAAAGTTATGAGAACTTTTCGAAATCGTCAAAATCTCAATTTTTTTTATAACTCGAAACCTAAAAATTATAGGCAGATTCTGTTTTCATATTTGGATTAGTCATGAAAAAAGAGCTATAGAATGTGTCATCCATTTTCTTCTAGCTGCTATAGTTCTGGAGATCCCCTCAGTGGACAACGAATTTTGCCCACTCTGTACATACTTCAAACAGTTATATGTGACACTCAGGCGGTTCCAAAAATACTCGAGTTTCACACCGTTCGTTTGATGCAATTTCCAGTTTTGTATCAGTCAAACGAACGGTGTAAAACCCATCTTGTGCGGTATTTTTGGAACCTATCAATGAAGTATGTCCAGTTTGTTAGGATTCAACTAGTATTTGAAATTTTGTTTTGTTACATGAGGATTCGCTATACTGGCTGTCCAGGCAAGAATGCGACAAACGGAAAAGTAATGTTGAAAGTTCTTAGCACTAACAGCAACGGAATTAATGCCCGAAGTTAAAATAGCCAAATGTCAATTTTGACTCCTAACTCTAAAACAAAAGAAGATGAGAGTGGAGTTTTCGACATTAGGTGTCGAAAAAAGATAAACGGAATGTGCCTTCATTTTTCTTTATCTCTTGAGCCCGTTTGTAACAGACGAGAATTCTCTACCAAATTTTGGTAAGAAAACTGCAGAGATTATTTTGTATGCAACTGAACAGTGAATTCTACCGAAAGTGCGTATGTACCTGTAAATAATTCACGGCGCATGAATTCTCCAGTAAATTCTCTAGAGAATTCTCGGCTGTTGCAAACGGGCTTTAGGGTTAAGAAGTTGTAGTTGTACCAATTTGTACTCTGCACAAATTTTCACTGGCTTTGCTTTCAATTGCGGGAAAATTGAAAATAACTGGAGTAAGTCTGTATCAAGTTTTCACTCTATTTCTTGACGTCAAATATACCATTTAATTTTTTCTATTTATTTTCATACAAAATAATATGTGTGAAACATTTTTCTAAATATCCAGTTAACCTGCTCCACCTTGTAAAGAAATGCCGTTTTGAGAAACTTGCCCTTTTTATTTACTTGAACCAAACATTGAAATGAATTTTTGGCGGTCCAAAACAACTCTCTTGATATGCAATCCCCAACACAAATAAATACAGATTTTACGGTGTCGTACAAACTAGAAGAATAAAATGAAAATTTCAGGTGTTAAATTTTTAACTCTAACTTAACGAAAGAGCAAAGTTTTTGCTATGAGCTGGTCTGTATCAGTTAAATATGGTTTGTACTAGTTTCAATATGGTCTGTATTAGATTCAGTGTTCATTCATTCATTCATTGCTGTATCCCGTTACCGAGAATAAATCTACAAAAAGACTCGAAAACAAAATTATCGGTACGATCAAACTTATAATTTCTTACGGCTACTTGCGACTGTGTGTTCCCTGTGACTGAAGAGACCCAACCGTTACCTATACATCCTTCCACCTTCTGGGCATGGATAGTCACCAACCAGATCTGGCCGCCGCTGTATTCTTCTCGAGTCTCCATTATAACTCTGAACCAAAGACCTCTACTGTGATCTGTCTAACGCTAGTTGTTCCCAGTTATGATTGGCATTAACTGATTTGAAGGAATTATGCAGTATATCCTTAACGCGCTTATACTTGCCTCCCGGTTCCGAGCTTCCTCTGTAAATTCGCCATACTGAGCTGTTTTGGGGAGTCTTGTGTCTTGCATCCTCAGAATGTGGCCGCTCCATCTGCAAGACTGTTTAATATGTCGCCTGTAGGGCGTCCAGCTTTCGCTTCCTTAAAGAAGCGTTGGGGGGACCACTGCTTTGTAAACAGCTGTCTTGGTCTTCAGATTGAGGTCGTGATTTTGAAACACTCTGTCTTTTGCCGAATTGATACGGTTGTGTATGTTATTCTTGACACAACCCTCATTCAGAACTTTTTTACATCCAGGCAGATTTTCATCACTGTTCATACCAAGGTTTACTTAAGTAGTTGAAAATGTTATTTCAGGAAGCGGAAGGTGATATGACATCTCCATCAGAAGTGTGGAGTCCTAGTGATACAACACCAATTCTACCAGAAATACAGAGAGATGTTTCATCCAAGTCGCCCAAAAGGCAATCCGGATCAATACAAGATGGGTGGGATAAAACAGAATTCGAATCACTTGAAGAGAATCCAGGAAGTAACCCAAAACTGGAAGAGGCCAAGAAGAAAAGAGAAGAAAGAAAATTAATGAGACAAAAAGAATTGGAAGCAAGGCGAGCTAGTAAGTCTTTGAGTGGGCCCATGAAACTTGGCTCTAAAAAATTATAATATTGAATATTTTTAAATGATTTGAATGAATGAATCAAGAGACTTAATACTTATGAAAATGAAATAAAAAAAATCCAGAGGTATTTAATGTTTTGGTTTGGTTTTTTATAATTTCGTGTCCATTTTTATAACATTTTCAACTTCCATAACAATTTATATTTTTCTATGAAGCTTATGGCTTTGGAAAACTTTCCAGCCGCTTTTCAAAGCTTTTGTAAATTCCTCCCAAATGCATATCAGATAAAATTGTCATGATAAAACGGAAATTCCTATTCATAAGAATCTAAAGATTTTGCATATTTAATATTACTCTTATGAATTATTTTAGGAATAAGTTTTTTCTATAATAAATATTATATAGGCCTAACATTGCATGTGTATTTATGTAAATAATTTTGTAAATTTTTATGTATAAAATTACAAATATTTTCATGGATTCGAATTATATATATTAATATAACATTTTAATTTGTATATAATCATTTTATGTAATTCATCTCAATTCTCAGCTTGTTCGAACCAATAAAACTGATTAAAAGGTCATCTTTAGGCTTTCACTCCCTTTAAAAATAAAATAATTTCCAAGTCCAAATTGCAGAATTTCATTTGATTCGAAGATTTTAAAATGAAATCTAGCTTGAAAGGGTGACATGCTTAACTTCAGAATGAAACGAATTCTATTTTACTGGGTGACCCAAAGGAAACCTCCACACGAACCATGGATTCAAAATGAAAAAACCCTATTTTCCTTAATGAACTATAGGCCAAAAGGGCTTCTTTTCGGATTTGAAAGGTAAAACTGCAGAATTGATGGTTCAAGCCAATAATTCAAGTTTTTAGGTACTACTGCTAGAATTTTTTTTTACTTCTGATGTACTCATCTTAGCGTCTAATTTTTGAGTTAACAATAGCAATATTAATGGCTGAAAACAGCTCGAGATAGAAAAACATGGAAAAGTCTAGAAGAGGCCTATATCCAACATGGATGTCGAATTGCAGAGATAGAGAGTAGCAATATCAATAGCTAACTAATGCTTGGTTTCGTTTGTCAAGGCCAACTAATAACGATAGGACCAAGAAATATACCTTCTTGGAGAGGACCGATTGTCTAAGCGATGAAAGAATAATACTGTGCGTCAAAAGAGCTTTTTTCCAACAAGGTGCTTTTCACGAGCGGACGGAGGACGATGCCATGTCTCATAATGTGGCACCGTCCTGATGGAACCACATATTATTATCCTAGCAAGATCATCATTAATGCTTTACCTTCCACATTTAAAAAAAAATGCACACCTAACAGTGACGCTTTTAAGCTGCATTGCTTTTCGATTAATAAACAAATTAATTCAGATGCATAACATCCGCCGATAACACTGATCGACAAAATTATAGCTTTGTTCTCCCACCTAAGGAAAATATATATATTTTGAATCTTCGTAGCCAAGGTATAAAAGCACGATAAATAAAAAGTGGAAGTTAGCTCTTGTTGTTTTTTAATAATTATATTCATGATTTTTAACAAAAACAATGCATTATAATATTTGCAATGGTGTAAAAGATTCCGATCGCTTAGATCTTTTGTCATTTCTGCTGTAGGACGACTCCAGTATTTCTCTAACGATGGACCAACAGTAATCAGCAAGCATAGAGGGTTCCCCTTTGCCTTGGTAGCGTTTTTCGAATGACGCGATGTCTTGATGAAATTGCTCTCCATGCTCGTCACTTACGGCTCCCATATTTTGTGGAAAGAAATTAATGTGATTGCAAAAAGTGTATTTTTAAGCCCGTTTGCAACAGCCGAGAATTCTCTAGAGAATTTGCGCAAAAATTCATGCGCCGTGAATTATATACCGTTGCATACGCACTTTCGGTAGAATTCTCTGTTCAGTTGCATACAAAATAATCTCTGCCGTTTTCTTGCGAGAATTTTGCAGAGAATTCTCCAGAGAATTCTCGGCTGTTGCAAACGGGCTTTAAGGATATGTTGCATCCCATTTTTTGATGAGCCTGTAACATCGCTTTGACGATATTTACATATTGCGGAGATTTGTGATTGCCAAGAAAATTTTTGGTCACTTCTACAAAGGACAACCAGGCTTCTTTCTCAAAGCAGTCATTCAATGCTGCCAGAAACCGGACTTGTTTCAATAGTTTGTTTATTTTATAAAGTATCGTAGGGTACAGAAGTGCGAACATGGACAATTCACGCATGTCTTTTATTTTGATAACGGGAGCTAAACAAACGTAAGTACTATTATTTTTGTAATAAGGTGAGGAATACCTAACAAAAAAAATATAAATCTCTTAGGTGGGAGAACCCTTGTTGAATAGTGTAATTAAATAAACAAATGTTACGATCTAAATCGAACTAACAGACTATCATCGCTCAAAAGTCTCGACTTTTGACATTTGTTGATTTAATTATGGGCGGATGTGCATCTGAATTAATTCGTTTATTGTTCACCTTCCCTGAAGGCGTGATCCATTCACTTTTTTCGATTAATATTTCGTGGATTTCGTACGCCCCAAATGGGCCCCACCATTTTAAAATTTATTGATTTTTCTTTTCACGGTAGATGAATTAGGAACCGCATATTGACATATGACTTTCAGCATTTATAAAACCAGTTGTAATGAAGTTTTAGCAAAAATCAATCCTCATTTTAAGATGATTCGACAATTTTTTTTCTATTTTTTGTTTTAATTAACATAATTAAAATTCCAATTCAGAATCCTTGAAAATCCATGAATATTCCCGACAGTTTTATTCCTTTATTAGTTCTGAAAAATGATGTAGCACCGTGAAAAAGATTTGTGAATAACCACGTTTTAGATAAATAGATAGATTTAGTTATTCTCATGAACATTTACATTATGTAAAGAGATAACGTCAAATAAAAAAAAGTACAAAATCCTAACTTTCAAGTAAATATGGAGCGCTCAGATCTAAGATGAGAGGAACTTCTGAAAGCTGTAGGGTTCTTTTTCTATCAGAAATTGTTTCAAATGAGATTCGAAAGACTTGAAAATTTTTATGGTTTGGATGGGTCTAGGAATTTTCTTGAAAAGGTTAATGCAGATATACTCTGCATTTTTCTCAGTACCTAAGCGTTAGATTATGTTTCGGATAATGCAAAGGGAACATGCGCCTGGTTCTATCTAAGTTCTCATTTGAACTGAAATAAATTTCTCCATTTTTGTGGAAAAATAAAAAACACCCGTAGATGAAAAGAGTGGTAAGTGTAAAAACTTTTTTCTTTTTGAAATGACCACGATAAGACTGCCTGTAAGATAGGCCGTAGATTACACGATTTCTGAATAATAAATATTTGATCGACACCAATATCCCCCCAATCAATAATTCCGTAAATTAGAAGTGCTTGGAAATTAGCATAGTACAGAATCTCTAGGACATTACGATCCAATTGCCTCGCCATCACTCTCAAAGAATACACGACTGAGACTAGTTTTTGTTTGAGACACGCTAAGTGTTCATTCCAAGTCAAATTAGAATCAATAATCACACACAAAAATCTTGTATTTTTGTTCGCTAGCACCGATAAGTCAGAGTAAACACATTTTATCGACACGAATTTTACCGATTTTTGGCACCCCGCAGGTAAGTATTCTTGCTTGAATCCCGTATCCTGCCATTTTTACTGTTTTCTCACTGCGGATCTGTTCTGTCCACAGTGGTTAACGCTCATATGTTATAAGGTTATTCTCCTTGTCATTTGCTCGAGGCCGTGTGGCGAGTCTAGAGGTGAGTCAACACTTCATACTGTCAACTTGGAATCTCATCTTTTACCCAACCCACTAGCTGGTGCGCAAGGCTGTGACCCACTGAAAACAAGGAAGGAGGGATGCCTCGTCCTGTCCGGGTTTTACCACAGTATAGACAGTATATAGTTGGTGTCTATACTGTGGTTTTACCCCGGAGTACGAATCTTGGTTGGTGCGCAAACCCGTTGGGAGTGAAAGAAAGAGTGCTAAACCTGCTGTGGGTTGAATAGTCTGTTGAGCTGGAACTATCGTTAGTTTTTCTAGGGAAAAGGGAAGTGAAATAAAATATTCCAACAGAATATCACAGTTTTTATTCAACCCAACTTTATGAGGGTTGCCCTGAAGAGTAAAATATGTGCAATGTCGTTTTAACAAAAACGAATTTGTTTCGCCCTAATGTGCGGTCACCGTTGACGTCCGGAATGCAGGCTCGGGATGCAGGTCAAGTGTCGCCCTGATAATTGTTGCCAGATGTGTTGGGACCGCAGGTCTTCGAGTAGCTGGAGTGGTTTTAAGAAAAACCTTTTGTGTGCAGGCTTGGAATGCGGAAGCGATATGCGTAATTTTCTTAGCTGGTGGTCGTCTGTTTCGATCGCTGAGTGTGAATGAGAATGAATTTTGCTTTCCATATGGGTTCTTTTTATACCATTTTTGGAACATTTTCTCTGCACCAATGAAATTGTACGACGAAGGAGAAGTGGTTTCCTATGTTTCTCCGTTTTGATTTTCTCGTCGAATTTGTTGTAGGAATTCGGCATGTGCATTTATTTTCGAGGAAATTATTACATTTCCTACACTGCTATTCTTGGCTGGAGCAATAGCCTGTTGGGAGCAGAAACATGCCTTGCAATTCAAATGCTGCGTTCTTATTGAAACACATTAAGTATGGTGAAAAATAATTTCTGACATACTTCGTTATTCCACCAGATTTTGTATTTACGAAATTCTCAATGGCAATAGCATATTGTTATCACATTTAATATTGTATTGACTCTGGACATCTTGCTTTACACCCAGGGTCTCTATTCTCGAATCTGTAGGAATTGAATTCTGTAGAAAAATGATGCCATGTGATAGCATTGAAGCAGTTCCTCTGAAATGTGAATAAATATATGAGGGGATACAGAATCTAAAGTTTCCATATGAAATATAACTTTTTTCCCACATTCGGGAATAGGGCGCCAGATCCAGCTGTCCTGACTGTTTCTTCCGAATTGTACTGTATTTTTTAAATAATGGTAACAGGAAAAGTAAAGGTGTTTTTAATTGTTCCATCGTCCGATGGAAAAACGGAATTTTTGAATTGAAAAATTGATAAAATGTAATTTTTGTGTGTTCAGAATGTGTTCAGGTGGTAAAAGTGAGCAAAGTATAGTACACTATGGTTCCTGTTGCACTTGTGACTTGTGTGGAAAACACATATTACGTCCTTGCTCATAGGCGTGCCCAGGGCTTTTCTTTAGGGGGTGCGAAAAAAAGGGTGGCTGGGGGTGAGACAGGAAGGAAAAATAACGCATATTGCTAACACTACAAATCATTTATCCCGGTACCGCTATCCCGTGAGACGGTATTAATGAACTTGTATAATATACAATTTTGCATCAAAGCTACAAAATAAAAAAAAGTAAACCCCATCTCATTTAGGTGGTGCCACGGTACTGTTACCATGATTAAGATCATACCATTTGATGAATTCGATGTCATTAGTTGATATGAAAATGAAATAAAAAAGGTGAAACAAGTAAGTGTGTGAAAATTTATTTCATAAAAAAAACGTGCAAAAATTAAAATACAAAATTAAACAAATTGATATTCAAAATTGGGCGTTTGTTAATCATTCAATATTTTGAAGAAGTATTCGAGTTCAAGAATTGTATCCTCAGGCAAGTCCGTGCAATGAATTGCATTCTTATATTTGTCGTTGCCGAATTTTGCTCTGAGAGTGTAAGGTCTAATTTGCCTTGCAATATCCGGATCCGATGGTCCAGCAAAGTCCCTAAATTCTTTGTGTACGTTCATTTCTTCATTCTTCCCGCTAATTTCCATTGCAACTAAGGGACCATCGAGAAAACTCAATAGAAGTGCATGGAAATCGCTAACCACTCCCTTATAAACCTCCAAGAATTCTTCTGCGTTGGCGTTGCTCAGATAAAACATTTGCATAGCAGTTATTCTGAAGTTCCCTGCATAAATTTCTTTAAGGATGTACCCTAGCTTTCCCTCCTGAATTGCATGTGGTTTAACAATGCAACAGGTAGAATTTTTCAGGACGACTGTGGTTTCTGGTGGTTTTTTATCGATACCTAAAAAGAAACACGGAATTAGTTGACTTTTGAAAATAGTTTGCCATAACTATATAACCATTATTTATCGATATTAGCTCTGATTATACAGATTCGGAATTCAATAAAATTACACTATACATTGGAGAAAACTTTCCTGTTCATTAAGCATTTTTTTGTGAAGATCAAATACGAATTAACTGTCCCAGTTTTGGAGTTTATTATATTTTGTAATGGTCCGCTGATTTACACTAGTTCAGGCTCTGCCTTATGCGGAACCTATATATATGTATATAGACCGAGATATACAGGGTGTTTCGTGAGTCGTTGGCCATAGCCTAATGGTTAATACAGGTCATCCAAACCTTTCAGAAGAGTTGCTTGTTTTGTATCCTAAGGCTATTAGTTTTGGAGATACGGGGTGATTCATGAACATTGGCCTGAATATGCGAAAGCCATAACTCTGGAATGCAAGGTCCGATTTCGATCAAAATTTATAGGTTTGTTCACTTCGTAATGCTCTTTCAAACGGCTCATGAAATATCAATATTTTCAGGGCAGTACTCTTATATCATGATTTTTCTTTCATGCTCCAAAATCTATATTTTTCACATCCCTTACAGAAATTTCGTTATTGCCATGAAAAACTACATAATTTATTCTAAGGGATTCAATTGTCACATTGCATGGCACACTTGTCACAAGGGAATAGGAACAGGACAAATTCGTCTCATGTCATTTTTTCGAAATGCGGTCCTGTTTTTACTTCTTCGGTGATAATATTCATTGTCCTTTGCCGCGATTCTCAATTATTTTAAATTCTGTTCAATTTTTCTTCATATTAATAAAACCCTCTCCACATACTAAGTGTTCGTAAAAAAGTGTTTAAAAGTATGCAAAGTCGAGCTGTGAATTCTCTGAAATTACATATTGAATTTAGATACAAAGGATGTAAACCCTCTTAGAAAACGTAATTCGTAAGTGTATTTGCTTCATAACACACATAAGTAATAAAATTTATTCTTCCGAAAAACCTTAACCTTTTAATTTCCTTGTATAAAACAACAATAAAAATGTACTATCATAAGAGATGTTCGAAATGGAGTTCTTCCATCTCGATACATTTCCTAGCTCTTAAAATCAAATCAGATTGTTTATTGCCCTTCTTATCATATGTGGATTTTGTTTAACTTGCGCAGGCTTCTTCTATCCTCTGTGTCAAATGCTCCCATATGTGTGTGTCTGTCTGTCACTTCTTTACGCACACTCAGTGGGAAATGAGGATTTAAAATGAAGAAGAGTTGGACAGAATTTAAAAGAATTCAAAATCTCGAACGAAAAACTTAAATAATATCACCAAAGAAATGAAAACAGGACCGTATTTCGAAAAAATGACGTAAGACATGAATTCGTCCGGTTCCTATTCCATTGTGACAAGTGCGCCATGCAAAGTGAAAATTGAATTTCTCAGATTGCATTATGCAGTTTTTCATAGCAATAACGAAATTGTTGTAAGGGATGTGAAAAATATAGATTTTGGAGCTTGAAAGAAAAATCATGATATTCTGAGTACTGCCCTGAAAATATTGATATTCCAAGAGCCGTTTGAAAGAGCATTACGAAGTGAACAAACCTATAAAATTTGATCGAAATCGGATTTTGCATTCCAGAGTTATGGCTATCGCAAATTCAGGCCAATGTTCATGAATCACCCCGTATCTCCAGAACTAATAGCCTTAGGATACAAAACAAGCAACTTTTCCGAAAGGTTTGGATGACCTGCATTCACCATTAGACTATGGCCAACGACTCATGAAACAATCTGTATATCTCGGTCTATATATAATATGTAGGTTCCACATAAGGCAGAGCTAGAAAAAGCGTCACCTGAACTAGTGTAAATCAGCGGACCATTACAAAATATAATAATCTCCAAAACTAGGAGAGTTAATTCGTATTTGATCTTCACAAAAAAATTCTTAATGAACAGGAAAGTTTTCTCCAATGTTATTTATTGAATGACCTCCCTATTTGACGACCGATGCAATCCTATGCCATATAGTAAAAAGAACAGTTATATATTAGATTTGATACATAATATAATATAGATACTCAATATAAACAAATTTTATTAATGAGATCTCCATTATCGATATCATTCTCCCTTTACAACTGACCAGATCTGCACATGTTTACCCGCTTCAGACTTCTAAAGATAAGTAAGTGGGGAAATCACATTGCGCACATCAAAATTCAATACACTACATATAATTTTAGGAAAGTTGTGCTCCGAAAATCCGATAGTTATCTTACCTTCTGGGAAGAAGAAGCAAGCTTCCCTCACTGCCTCTTGGAGATCATTCGCGCAATGGAATCCGTTGGAGGCAGCCTGTTGACCATACTTCGCCCTCAAACTGTTTGGTTCTGATTTTCTGGCCTCGATAGGATCATTTGGTCCGGCTTCTTTCTTGAATCTCTCAATAGCATCGGTTCCGACTAGTTCCAAGGCCAAAACAGAACCAGAGACTATATGCTCCAAAATGAAGGGAAGGAAAGCATCACCCTTCTTTTGTTCGTATAATTCTAATGTTTGCTTTCTTGTGAGGTTACACATACGTAAGCGTGAAATCTGAAAGACCCTTCATTACTTCAGAACCATAAGAATTGTGATTATATAGATTTCATGATATAATAATGTTCTCTACGAGGAGATATAAAAAGCCAATGAAAATCGAGGAACCAATATTGTGACGAATGAAGCTCCCAAATTATAAGGGATCTATCTCTTTTCGTCTGTGCCTAGTGAATAAAAAATGTTCATTTACGAAAAAAAATTATTATAATTAATTACAACGTGCGTTCAAGAAAATTCATCGTCAAGATAGGCTATGGAATTTTGATAGAAGGCCATATCCTACGAAGGAAATCGATATCTTCAATACATAGATCTAGATGGAAACAAATGTCAGCGGAGCCAAATGCGGAATAGCCTCCCCTAAAATGCAACATACAGGGTGGGCAAAATTAGATGGGATTGAATGACAGCTCTGTAACCGTAAGAGCTAGGGAAAAATGGATGGCACGTTTCCGACCTCGATTTTCAAAAGATTGTTAATGGCCAAAACCGCATACCTGTATATTCTTTTGTTTTCAATTGTTTTCATTTTTCGTCTCTTCGTACTGGTGCCTTTATTTCGTGAAGTATCAGTGATATCGAAACACACATGTTACCTACATTCTACAGACACTTTTCATGTAGAATGCAGTGGCGTAGTCAAAAAAATTTTTCAGTCCGCCACTTCAGTGATAAGTCTTATTTTTTTTCAAATGTAAACCTTGTGTTATTTTTACATATTTCAGTCCCATATTTTTTATGATTCAGAATATATAACAAACGTCGTGTCTCTGATTGTTGTTACAATAAAAAAACTCAAAAACCAGTTCGGTCTTGTTGGCAGGTCATTTCATTGATGGTATGATATAATGAACTTTATGCTCCTAAATTGTGTCAGGTTATTAAATGAAACAGGCTTTGCCTTTAGTGGATTTCCTTAGATTTATTATTCAGATATTAAAATTGTAACAACCTTGTAGATTTCAAGAATGAACCTCATTATTATTACTAATATGAGAGACTCTGAAGATCACTTTCATTCCGGATATTTGAAAAGATGAAAAATTTTCCAATATGGAATCACTTTTATCAAATTTCATAAACCTGGATTCAATTGAATATGTTCCGAAACCTTTACAACTAGTAGAAGTCGATAATCTAAATACCAGTACCACATATTAGCCTTTTCAAACACCTTCACAAATAAGGCTGTGCCACTACTAGTAGAGGTTAATTGGTAAATATGAAGTAGTCATGGAAAATTCTCATATAATTTCCTCATTTCCCGAGCATCTTCTCGAATATCCGGAATGAAAGTGATCTCCAAAATCTCTCACAACCTGACACAACGTAAGAGCATAAAGTTCATTTTCATAAATATTATCAATGAAAATGACCTGCCATCAACTTGACCGAACTAGTTTTTGAGTTTTTTTCTTGGAAGAATAATTAGTTATACTACTTATATTATATATTCTGCATCAGAAAAAATGTGGGACTGGAATTTGTTAAAATAATATAGAGTGTATATTAAAAAAAATTAAAGTTATTACCACTATATCACTGAAGTGGTGGACTGAAAAAAGTCTTTGACTACGCCACTGCATTGTACATCTTTTTTTTATTTCAGATAAAATTTTCCGGGAGAAGACTCCCTCGATTTATTTTCTTCGAGGAAAGGATCATTTTTTGCAGTGCGTGATGCCTTTCAAAATAAAATATTTCAGCTTATTTTGTAAACAGTTTTCTCTTACAATCCACTGCATGTACGCACGGGGAAAGAGGAGTTTTTACTGGCGATTTTCCCTAAGCTCTTGTATGAAAGGCAAAATTGTATGGCACCCCGATACGCTGCTGAAACTGTTTTTCATACACATGATATAATTATTATTTGATGTTAAAAATTGTAATGATCTATTTATTAATTTACACGGGTTGTGGCAAGTCGAAAACAATTTTTATTTCTATATTTCTAGGTTAGTTGATGCTGGCCAGTAACTTAATTGCAGTTTTACCTCGTTTAGCGTGTTTAGCAGAGACTATTTTGTCAACAATAAAAGCAATCGTATCTTCAGTACCCATGGTTGGTTTCACTGTTTCACACAAGAGGGGAAAAAAGAAAGTGTTGACATATCCAGAATTTCAATGAAATATCTCTTGTCCTTACAATTTTATCAACGAAAACGCCAGAAAAATTCTTTCTTTTGACATCACATACAGGGTGACTGATGACGTAAGGGACAACGGCTAAGTAGAGATAGAGGACCTCGAACTGATTGAGAATATGGTTTTCAAATGTCCCATAAGGGTATTCGTTTCGGAGATATAGGGTGATTTATGAAAAAATACTAAATCTATCTATTCCCATATCTTCGTTAATATGATAAATTTTTCGCTGGTATTTCACAATCTTGTTCCTATAGGCATTCACAAGAAAAAAAAACAGAAAAATTTGCAGGCCCGAATCCATTAATTTCAATTTACTTGTCAGGTGAGAAATATCACACGGTTTATGAGATAAAATAAATTCAAATAGAAATTTGAGAAGAGCGAAAAAAACTGATGAAAGATCTGTTTTTTCTTTGAATGGCACAAATTTTCTATTGTTTTTTTAATGATATGTTGAAATCAGAATATTACAATACTTTTATATTCCAGTCATGAAAAATAATATTCCTCATAGAACAAACACTGAATTCTTTGATGGTTTCTTTCTCTGAGATGATGATTATTTTGAGAACAAATGTGATTGATCGTTGAATTATTTATTCCATCTCGGGTGAATTGAGTTTCATCTGTGAAGACGATACGCTGAAGATCTATTCTATGGCTCACTACCTATCTACAACAAGTCGAAATAATGAATCCCTTATCATCGAAAATAATTTTTTTTTCAATATTCTGTTGTTTGCAATAAAGAAATTCCATATGTTGGATGAAACAATGTTTTTTTTTCAGTCTAACCCCCTCAGGAACTGTTAGAAGAAAAGAAGTTTACATTACTTTGATGAAAAGTAAATTTTGTTGAAAACATACCAGGTGGATTAATATTCCACATTTTTTAGTTTAGTAGAATGAGCTGGAGTTCTGGGAGTAATTAAAGTAAGTCAAACTTATCTTTGGCGAGGGGGGCATGGCAGCTCTGTTAGGGGGCACAATAGACCTTGAGGGCGCCGTGAGATGTGACCCCTTCCTAACTATCAACTATATCCTTGACTCGAATTTAGTGTTTTTGTTTATAAGGAATATTATTTTTCATGATGGTGTGACGAGGCAGATTTTTGCTCAGCCACAAATGGAAATTTCTTCACCGATACTTTCATAATAAGACCTGACAATCGAAATATTTTGGAAGAAAACCGTTATATCATCATAGGGGGGCTTTACCGATTGATATTATGTCATTGTTTTCCACCGACCAGTCCCATATTTGTAGCGGGAACCGTTTATCTTTTTTGTTTTCAGAATTTATATATTTTAGAATTCTTCCCGTTCAACCGTACTTTTTCTGACTCGAAAGAGGTCTTTCAACTTGTTCCGTTTTTCCTTCTCTTCTGACTTTTGTCTCCTTTCGAGCCGACGGATTGACCGAACAATTTGAGTGCATCCAATGGAGAGATGAGTTACCCATAGTGGGGCAAGTTTTCCGAGGAGAGAGGTACTTCTTTGACGCCCGGCGCTGAAGGTTAAGAGCGAATTAATTGAGATCGAGGTGTAGAGGAAAGTGCTGAAAAGTTTTTTACCGTTAGTGGGATTTACGACAAATTTGAAAGTTTAAGGCAAGTCACTCGTAGCATTATTATTCCTTACGTAGTGCATACCTGAGGAGATATCTTCGCCTTTTTCCACGTTCTTGAGTCCGTTGGACTGGCTGAAAATACCTACCTACCGTTTAAACTTGATCTAGTTATTGTAGGCTGTGTAGAGTGCCGGCTTCCGCGACCGTTCGACCGCCGTTTGGTCCCAGGAGAGCTTGGGGTTCCTACCGTATTTTAGTGCTTGCATTTCGTGATATATTGCCGACTTCCGACCGACAAGTTACAGGTTGACAGTTTCTTCCGACCTACTGACTGACTGGCAGCCATTTTTAAGGTTACAGAGAGAGAGAGAGAGAGAGAGAGAGAAAGAGAGAGAGAGAGAGAAAGAGAGAGAGAGAGAGAGAAAGAGAGAGAGAGAGAGAGAGAGAGAGAGAGAGAGACAGAGAGAGAAAGACAGAGAGAAAGAGAGAGCGAGAGACAGGGTGCACTGCAATTAGATTGAGACCAGCCACTGTACCGATTTCCGCCGACAGAGGGAGTGACTTGCCAGGATTTCAAAAGTTAACCGTATTTACCGTCTATTTCCATTATTCCACATATTCTGGAGTGACAAAATTTACCATCTATTCCAACCGTATTTTCCTGGAGAGACCGTATTTCATCAGCCGCCCCACACCGACCAGGCCGCCGGTTGACATAAACATTTGTTATTACTTGTACATTTCTGTATATAATTTAATCCAGTAGGAATAAAGAACTGAACGTTTATTTTTGTTGCCAGTGTTAGTCAATTTACTAAATCAGTTTCATCTAGGTGTGTAATTAGAAGAGGTAGGTTCCCTTTTTAACGCCGAAAGAACGAACGTTGAAAGGCAGACACTTGAAAGACGCTACCTCCCTAGTCTTCATCGATACCCTTCTCCACTGATACTCAAGTCTACCCGGGCTCTCTAATTCTTTGGAGATTCTGTGAGTGGAGTGGGGTTTCACTGATTGCCCCACTGGCGCCCGAGCAAAGGTAAGGGGCGTCCAGGGTGATAAAAAGAGCCCATCACAATGGGAATATAAAAATATTGTAATATTCTGATTTCAACATATCATAAAAATAATAGAAAATTTGTGCCATTCAAACAAAAAACAGGTCTTTCATCAGTTTCTTTTGCTCTTCTCAAATTTCTATTTGAATTTATTCTATCTCATATACCGGGTCATATTTCTCACCTGACAAGTAAATTGAAATTCTTGGATTCGGGCCTGCAATTTTTTCTAGTTTTTTTTCTTGTGCTGACGGTGAATGCCTATAGGAAGAAGCTTGTGAAATATTAGCGAAAAATTTACCATATTAACGAAAATGTGGGAGTTTATAGATTATGCATTTTTTCATAAACCACCCTATATCTCCGAAACGAATACCTTTATGGGATATTTGAAACCCAAATTCCCATTCAATTTGATGTCCTCTATCTCCACTTAGCTGTTGTCCATTACATCACCAGTCACCCTTTAAATGGGTATTTCAAATGAAATACTTATCTGACCCCATTTTTCTTCACAAAGTACTAATGTATTTCTACCGCATCTTTCTTTAAAAAACACCCTGGGAGACTTTTTAGTTTGGATTGAGAGAATAGTGAAATACCGGTAGTATTATTTCACAGGATACATACCTGAAAATCGCGACTCTCGATATCTGCAATAACATCTCCCAGTTTTTCCATTGCAGAAGGTTTAATGAGAACAAATGTACGTTGTTTAGTTTTTCCAATGATTTCTTTGGTGCGACAGTCCCCATAGTCCGATATTGATATTTGACGACCGTATATTCTCACCTGAAAAATGGACCTCATTTTATTTAAATATGTACAGAAGAATTTCCAGAATTTTTCGTTTGAAGGAATCTTGTTTGTGTGTGTAGAAGTAGATGGGGGAAAAGGCAACAACTTTATTTGAAAAAATTTAAAGAGATCCAACAATTGATCATTCTCAATGTCGTTTTTGGAAAATTTTAAAGATATTTTAATAGTTCCTCACAGTGGCTCTCTCCGACCGAGTTTTTCAATAGAACGGAAACACAATCGTGACTGTCCCAGAAAAATTTTCTGCCACCCACTAAGGCAAGCGGTTGGCGTATTAGCTTTATTGGTTTTTCATCATCTTCACCAATTTTTTAAAGAATATACGCCTGTATCTAGAAACTTTCAACCTCGTATCCCAAATGACATACCACTATTCCACTTGAATTATGGGGCTCATAAAACAAACTCATAGTAAAGGCTACGACCACTTTTCAGATAAAAATTTAGGTCACGTGACCAGATATTTTTCTGATATACCGTAAGCCCGTAAAGTTTCTCCCTCCCCCCATTCAAGATACTGTTGAATTTCGGATGTCTAATGTTTTTAAGTCAGTTTATTGCATAACTTTTTTGAGTGAGGAATATTTCAATTCTAATAACTTAATTCAAGGCCACTGCTGTTCAGAAATTCAAATGATAGTAGTGGTCAGTAGATGTGTAATCTGCTAGAAGCTAGAATGTCTCAAACCGCATATTTCATTTTTAATCTCAGAGCTCAGTGTTTTTGCCAAAATGACATCTGTTTCAATGTGTATTTTGTTTTACTTATTTGAAGTTGTTCATTACTGATGGGTGTTGTTGCACTCCTCATCTGACGCAATATATGCAAAATATAAAATATCGTTAATGGGTTGAAAAACGAATTCCAAATTGAAATATTCTGAATTTATTTCCGAAACGAATGTAAGAGAACAATGAAAAAATAGATATCCTGTTGTAATACTAAGTGATGAATATATATTTACCACATTTCCGACGAACATGTCTTTTCGTCCAATACCCTCACATAGAGACCTTTTGAGAAAAACTCTATTGAGATCTCTATCGAAAATTTCAATGGTGTCATCACAAGGAAAAAAGCTCAGGATGAATTTCTTCTTCAAGTACGCATCATGGTCGAAATAATCCGCTAAAAATGTTAGCTTCTCTTTATAGTCATAGTCGCTGAGGTTTCGGGACATTTTCTGCAAATAAACAATTTGGCTATAAGTTTCGCAATATAATACATCATTGTGACATATATAGATCACCTTTGTCATGAAGACATACGTGAGAGTCAGAAATCACAGATGAGGAACTATTTATTTTTCAAGAAATTGTGTTGAATTGGCAAATCTCCTTTTCAAGAATATACCGTTGAAAATCACACTCTCAGATTAAGATATACGAGGTCTGTTCACTTTTATAAAAGCAGTCGGTTGGCCATGAAATAATATTCTGGAGTTGTTGTTACTAAAACCGATGTTCCTGAGAAATGCAGAAGAGGTATTTTATCTTTATGGATTCTTACTTTTTAAGAGACTTATTATGTAATTTTTTCGTCGAGTTCAATAAAAAAAAAACATCCTTATTTCAGAATGAAGAGTCGACTATTCTTTGGGGCAAGTATTTTTCATCCGCAGACAATTTTCGATCCTAAACTCTTTTTTGGTCACTTTGATACGTATATAGTTATTAGAGAGGCGATTGAGCCATTGTCGTAAAGCCATGAGTTAATAAAAACATGGGTGCCTGTGATAATGGCTCTCATTTGCTGTTGTCAAATTAATTCACTGGCGCAGCTAGGGAGGGGGCTTAGGGGCTGCAAACCCCCCGAAAGATACCAACCATTCAAATTTTTTCTAGTACAAGCATTGAAGCTTTCGCCAATTCTCATTATCGATTGTATCGTTCAGGGTACAGCCCTACCCCCCCAGAACAGAATCTTGGCTGCGCCACTGAATTAATTCTTTACGAAATTCGTTAGATTTTACGGGTGAATTAAGAACGTGGTTTGAATATTACTGTTTAATCAGTAGAACAATCTTCCTGAGCTGAAGGAATTGGCAACAATGGCAACAATAATAATATTATAATATATAATAAGTTAAGTTCCTGAAAAACGCCATATCAACCTGGTGTACTAGTCTTCAAATGAAAGCAGCAGATAGCTCCATTACAACAGGACCTATTCCAATAAGACGCGGAATTTTCCGAGGAGATTCGCTGAGCCCTCTGTGGTTCTACATGGCAATAGAACTATGATGAAACCGAATCATCTCCTTTACATGGACGATTTGAAACTCTTCGCATCTACCAAAAAACAAATACAACTGATGCTGAAAATGGTGGAAGGATTCTCGGAAGACATCAAAATGTCGACTGCTGAATATAACGAGAGGAAAATAGAAGATGGTACGTTCAAACTCAAGGAAGGTGCAGAAATTGAAGCATTAAAGGAAGGAGACACATACAAGTATCTAGGCATAAAACAGGCAAGAAAAATCAATCAGAGCAAGATTGAGAAAGAACTAATGGAGGAGTTCACCCGAACATTGAAAAGGATAATGAGAACTGGCCTTAACAGCAAGAATCTGATGAAAGTTATTAATAACTACGCTTGCTCGGCGCTGAGCTACTCATGCAGTATCATCTCTTGGACCACCACCGATTTAGCAGCCTTACAGAGAAAAATAAGGACCATGCTGACTAAACACAATAAACATCACCCCAAAAGCTCAATAGAACGGACAGAGCTGCCATGACATCTTGGGGGTAGAGGAATTGTTGATTTGTCCAACCGTATGTCCCAGGAAATTGAAGGACTTCGAAAATATTTCCTGAGCAAGGCTGCTTCATCAGAACTCCATCGAATAGTTTGTGTTGCTGATAGTTCTACGCCGTTAAAGCTACAGCAGGATCACTTGGAAACCGTCGAACACTCTGCAGAAAGTAAAATGCAGAAACTGATTGATGTGACACATGAAACTATCCAACAGACATTATGCCGTTGCCAAGATTATTCACCAAGAATTGGCACTAAATCACCAACTTCTAAGTTCGAAAAAAGTTCCTTATTACAATTACCATCCGGATGCTGTATTGGAAAATGAACATCACAAGCTCTTCTGCGATCGCACGGTTCTCACAGACCGGAAAATATCTCACAATAGACCAGACCTCATATTGCTCAATAAGGATGAGGACAGAGCACTATTCATCGACGTGGCGATTCCAAATAATAACAATCTTCTAGATAGGCACATTGAAAAAATTCCGAAGTACAGAGATCTAGAGTGGAAGCTGAAAGATATCAAGACCATCCCGATTGTCATATCATCTACAGGCCTGATACCGAAGAAACTACTAGAGAACTTGAGGAAACTTCAGTTGGACGAAAATATTTATAGAGTCATGCAGAAGGCGGTACTGCTGGGAACGGCGAGAACTGTACGCAAGTACATGGGAAATGCAGAGGAACACCGTCTGCTCCGACAGGAAATGCGGGTGGAGCAGGAATTCAACCGACAGCAGGAAGCCGAGGAGCGACCCAGACCCGACCACCACCACGAGCCCGAAAACCTGGAAAAGGCTCCAACAGAGCTTTATCCTTTCGATATCTGAGATATCTGGGATAAGTGAATTTTCCTCTGGAGAGGAGTGTGAAAGCCACAAGGCTTAAGTCATAATAATAATAATAAACTATGTAATTCGGAAGTTTCATTAGCCTCACCAGGTACTCACTAAGACTTATGATGATAATTTTCATTAGAAGGTTTGCTAGTTTGTTTATTCTCTGTATGAACTGGAGTTTGGTAATATCAATGGAAAAAATCAAAATTAACATAATGAAACAAAATGAAAAATATTTCCCTTCGATAGCATGAGAAGTATATTATCCATTTCATGATTAGAAATTATCAACCGTTTACGATCTTGAAAACCATTTTATCGTTGCGCTTTCAAATGAATTTGATTAGCTTTCTGTATGCATCATTCCGAGTGGAAAATTATATCTGACCATACACATAAATGCAATTTTACCGGTAGCATCAATTTCCAATCCAATCTAATCTACGAAACCGTTTTCAATTACTATACATACATTACTTATGTCTAATTCCCTGCATGATGATTTATTTTTTGAAAACAACTGACAGATATGGGTGAAGAATAAGGAAGGTACGTTTTACACATCTATAAATGTAAGAAATGCGAGAAAAAGAATTACGAAGGATATCAAATTTTTATTGGTCCTAGAATTGTGATAATAAAGCGATTTATTATCTACTGGAGGAAAAGAATTTGTCAGCACAACTAAGTTATTCATCATAAAAGTATTTCGAACAAATCAACAGAATCTTTTGTGGCGAAATAATTTATTTATACTCCATTTTCTTGAAGATAGTTACGACTTATACCCGGATAGATATTCCATGATTGGAATCGATATGATTAATCTGCCAGAGATTAGATGACGTAATCCAGGATTTATGATGGGGAATGTGCGGCGTAGAGAAATTTGAATTATCCATTGTAGGAGGTGGCTTTGGCTTTTGATACCACCTTGTTTTCATTTGTGATCTCTATATATAGTGAAAGTGTATCTGAGGATAAAGAAATTCGATATTTTCACGTCTTCTTCCTTCACCGAGGCTTTGAAACACTTCCATTAAATATGAAGGTGGTGGAATCCCGAATAAAAATATAGCTGTTTCCAAATAAAGCCTCACATAATACAGGGTTTTTCAATTGAGGGTTTCATTCAGATTTCTTGGAAAAATTATTTTTTTGCGAAGAATAATTCAGTAGTCAGTAAGATATATAAAAAATTAAGAATAATTTCTATCAAACTGACTGCAACATTCCAAGACTACATTAGTAGAAGAATGCTCCAGGTAGGTACCTAATATTATGAAAGGTTGAGGCGATCTTCAGAAAAAAGCACTCTATGAATTTGTTATTTTCAATAAGCAATAAGCCAAATTCCTTCAGAAAAATTCAGCTGACTTGAATACTCACTCCAAAAGGATTTGGCAGTATTTGAATTATACTTCCAATTAAATAAAAAAACCTAATTCAAATACAACTAATATTTGGTATTTGTAACTCAATTACTTATTGAAAATAAATGTAATTTGCAATTACTATTTGAAATATCTGTCGATGGAGATATTCAATATTCCTTTTCACATATTTATGGACATGGCACATGCTATGTTGTCAATTGTCATTGCCATTCTAAAGCCGGGTCCAGACTATGTAACAAAACAGGTTATAAAGCAAAGTTATAAAACTTGTTAGAGAAATTCAATTCAAAAAGTTATATAACACAATGTTATACAACATTTTTCTTGCTATATAGCAAATTTTATGTTATCCGTTGGGTGTCGGTAAAGATCAAAGAAAGTATTATATTAATAATATAACTTTGTTATAAAACACGCCGCAACTTGTCCACACTTGTGTTATTAAACATTTACTGCAGCGCCAATCTTTCTTTTACTGGTATTGCATCTCGAAATGTCGTGTCTTTTTTGTCTATTTTATGGCCGATTTGATTTATTAGGTATTCGAAATCAGAACTTGTCATCCTTAGGAAATTTTTAAAACTACCATCACATTTAATGTCCCCTGTCAATGGGTCTATGTCATCCATTGCTAGATCCTTCAAAAGAGTTGTTCCACTATAATGTTCCCCCAGTTTCCCTAGCTCTCAACGATGAGATTTCACTCGTCTACATAAAATCACACAAGCTGCTGCTGCCAAAATGACATCCTCTATGTTTGAGGACATTTTCAATGTCCTACAGATGCCACTGCTTCCAGTTGAACACTTTTGTTTAGTTTTATTTTGTTACATAGTCTGGATGTCTCTGCTATTTTATAACAAGTTATATAACAAAGTTGTATAACACATTTGTTGTATAACTTTGTTAATGAAATGTTTTGTTACATAGTCTGGACCCGGCTTCAAGCGGTTATTTTTACTGTGTATTCACTATAAGTTGCGTTCGAAAATATTGGTCTTCAAGTAGAGGCTATATATTACTATAGAATTTTGATGGCCGATATTCTGCGTTTAAACGTTATTCTTAGCTTCTGCTTTACCAGGTACACTCTCAAGTTAAGGTTTTGGATTGTTGTAGCATCAAAATTATCAGCAAATTATGATAAGGATGATTTTTACCGATGCGCAAAAGGCATCTTTTACTGAATCCTACTACAGAAATAGGGAGAAAATAGAATGCGAGTGAAAATATTCTACTGAATTACTGATAAATTTTTCAGCGACATCACCCCAATTTGGGCTGTAGATTGCAGATTATATAATTAAAAAGTACTGTTTTACAATGTTTTAAAGTTTTCCGTGAAATAGATAGTGTTCAAAGAAAAATAGGAAGTGGTCGACCAAAGAAGATAACCCCAGAGTTAATCAACAATGTTGAAAATATGATGCTCTGTTCTGGCTGTAGTCTCCGTTGGCACATGTTTCACAAATCACACAGATTCGAACGAAGACATCAGTTTGTTTCCATATAGATTGACTTGTTTTCAACAGATTTAAGGAGTTTATTAATCCCCTAATTGGTTGCCGGTGGTTTCTCAACCAGTTCATTGCTAACCTGAATAATTTTTTTTCTGATGAAATTTGTTTTCAACTTTCTGTTATGTTTATGTAAACTCTCAAAATATGAGGATATGGAGCAACCGAAACCAAACAATTTTTTCATTGAGACACTTCTTTCATAGCCGTTTTGAATTTCGATTAATGCTTCAATAGTTATTATCAAAAAGATCGAGTCAGAGCACACACTGCTGCATAAACCTAGATTCTGAGGAATGTTTTTCAGTATCGACTAACTGGCCGAACATGAATTTATTTCAAGATCGTATGATCTTACATAATGTATTTTCTATTGAAGCATTTGAAGAATTCTCTTGTATTAATTCAACTTGAATATTTTTGAGTGAAAAACATTGCGACAAAAAAGTCTTTCGTATTAGGATGTGCTATTTCTTTTCTAGAGGTAGAGTAAAAAAACTATTTCTTTACAATAATTTATGATGAATTATAAACTTATTTTTGTCCTATTTCTTGACGTGGAATATACCATTACCTTTTTAGAACTTAATATTGGGAGTTTGGTGCCTTTCTTATTTTAGGAAGAAATATGAAGAAGATGAATTTTATAGCATTCATCACACCTTACTCTAGACTACTCTTTCGCATCCAGGGATGATAATAATGTGATATATTTTTTCTCCTTCACTAATGAGTTGTACGTTTTCAATTTCATACTTATTCTAGATGTGTATGAAAATTTGATTATGAATAGTAATAACGTGGATTGTAACATATATACTTAAATAAAAAAGATCGAAAAACTGTCAATTACAGTCGAGCCTGCAAATTGAAAGCCGAGGCGCAGCTGAGGATAGCAAGCAGGCGAGACAATACAGACAGTTGTTGTCGACTTGCATATTAAATTTTTTAGTCGATCTCACATACCTTTATCAAAGTAAGAAGTTACCCGTTTGATGGCTTCATCTAGGTCGCAGTAATTGCTCTGGAGAAGTGTTAGGCCTGCCGCAGACATGCAACTATTCAGTTGCGCAACAGTTTGATTGCAAGCGGTTCGAGGGCGCACACATAGGCAATCGCTGCAACTTTTCAGTTGCATAACTAAAAATTGCATGTCTGCGGCAGGCCTTTCTGATATCCATTTGGTAATAACTTTGCATTCTTGATTATAATGAACCTTAACATTGAAACCACGTAACGAATTCAAAGACAATTCTAAGACAAACAGCCTACAAATGGCACAAATACTGTGAACTATAATCAACCGCTTGAAAAAACGATGTGTTAGGTTATGATAGCGTTTCTTTGAGTAGTCGATTTTTAATTTGCATTATAAAATTTATCATCGAGATACACTTCAATTTCAAATCATCATTAGAGCACCCTGTATTCGCGGACAAATTCATTTGCACGTTACTATCATAGGAAAAGCCAACTCTGCTTTGAAAATAATTGAAATCTAGAATACGAAATATTTTATATTTAGAAATGCAGGTTAATCTCTTTCGAATGAAAATCTCATCAAATCATCATCCTAATATCTGAATGCTGCTAAGGAATTTCTACAAATAAATAGTGGTTGGAACAAAACCGATGTAAGTCATTAGTTTCTGTTGGATTCTGCCATCAATTAATGCAGATGTCCTATGAAGATAATATATTAGAATTACGTGATGACATTCTTTCTGCTTCTGTCGATGTGTTCATACATGGAAAAATGGAACCCACCTACATTATTTCATTTCCTGATATTATTCTCAGTTGGAACTACACACAGAATTTGGTCTGTTGTTTTGATGCAATGAATGACGCTACAGAAGGAGATTTCTCCTATCTACATCACCTACATAAGATACCCTTCATAATTAGTAACGAAATGGATTGTTCCAAAATCTTGCTGACCAGAAGTTTTTGAAAGCAAATATTTCTGAAGATGATTTTCACCACTCCTACTGGTTGTCAAGTCATATAAGTATAAAAACTACACATAGATTTACTTCCTACAAGAAAGATAACTATACTGCATTCACATTTATTTTAGCAGTCGGTTGGCCATGAAATAATTTTCTCAAGTTTTTGTAACTAGAACGGAGTAAGGTTGGCACTCATGAAATGTCGTTAATGTCATAACGCCGTTGCCAAAACTAATATCAATTTTTATTACGAAAATGCCGAAAGTGATTGAAAAAAGAGACAGGGTTTCAAGAGGTGCTATTTAGAATTCAGGTCCGCTCATTCAAATAGTTATACCCTGATATTCTAAAATCCACAATACGTCAGACGGTAGCGAACATATTCAATGTAAGAGAATTTATATAATGTTTCATCTGAATCTAAACGACTTATATTTCAGCTGAATATTTCCACAATCCGAAAGATTGTGAATGAAGAGGATGACAAAGAATTTTTTTCTATTGGGAGACCCAAAAAAGTAGTGGCATTTGAGAATTTTATGTTTGAGTGAATTAATGCGAAAAGTTTACTACAGGATTTTCGATGAATGTCATCGTAGAATAAGTTCCCGAAAATTGATTTTTTATTTGAATTATCCTATAGGTACATTGTAAATGTCTTAAGGTACCAATAAATACCTAATTATTATTATTATATCAATGTATTAGGATGAACATTCATAAATACGCGCCAGTTGTCCTGTTAATTGCTTATTCATGTGAAATTTTCGTTCAAAGGTGAAGTTCATCTTGACTTGATACTTCCTCTGATTCCTTTTACTTATGTTGATGCAATAATTTTTGTTGAAGAATTAAACATTCTTTTAATTATCTGTTAACTCCTTCGGGAGATACCCATTCCCAACCACTGCTTTGTTGAAGAATTTAACATTCTTGTAATTATCTGTTTATTCCTTCGGGATATACCCATTCCCAACCATGCAACAAATGCATCTTCGGGTTAATATTTTTGAAATCTACAACTGATGCAATATGTATTCAAACTTTAGCCAAAGAAGATAACGAACATTAACTCTCCTCAAGTTAGTGCATATTATGATATTATATTGATCTCTTGTATTTTTCATGCAAATAACTGGATTTGTTATGGCTTCAATCAGTTTGTATAAAATTCAATTATACTCGTCACATATTTTCACATATTTTCCGAAGACTACTTACTTTCACGTAGAACGGGCAACATAGCGTTGATTTAAAACCCAAAAATGATTTGACAAGCTTCATAACCCCACATTTTCGTATTATACAGAGTGAAATGTGTCAAATTTCCATGGCCAACCGAGTGCTAAAATAAAAGTGAATGGAGTATAGTTATCTTTCGACCTCACTCGTGACCTAGTAAGACTATACCTAATAAATTTTTCCTTTAAATTTTTTAAGCTGAAAGTTGTATTTTTGTGTTTTTTCGCTCATATTTCCTAAATAAAGCTGAATATCGACCACATATAGTTTGAAAATTGTAGAGCACTAAGATCTGCTTTAAATGTGGTTTCCATTTCCATATTTGAAGTCCCCAAAGTTGTTCAAATTTTTAGAGATCCGTAAAATATGCTCTTGAACGTCAGTTTTCCGAAAGATACGTATATGATAATTACGAATGCGTAGAAGGGCCACATAATATTAAAATATTAGTCAATAATTTATTCATATAATTTCATTATCAGAAATATAAAAACACATACAGGACGATACTCTAATAGGTTCAAATTCCCTATTCAGAAACGGGAGGGGGTAGCCTTAAATGCGAATATCATCCGACAAAATTCATAGCAGGTTCTGTGAAAGACATTTTGGTGGAAAAGTGTGAAGTTGAAAATATCATAAACTTTCTCAGCAGTGTACAAATTGTCAAACAAATATAATTAATAATGGTATTATAGTATAATAATAATAATTTATAAATTTCTAAATAAAAAAAAAAAAAATTACATTCCGGAAAAATCCCGATTCTGACTAATTTTGAAGAGTGATGTTTGTTAGTTGGACACCCTGTATATCTCTAGTCAAATTTAGGTCTAAGTACGTTATTGATTAACCATAAAAACGTTTAGTTCCATATGTTAACTGAATTCAAGATCATTTTATATGATTTTTCATTATTAGATTTTTCCATCGTGAATAACATTTCAGGTATATATGCACTTGAATTGGGGAGAATATACAGGATGTCCCATTTGACTAGGTTTAGCGGGGTATCTCGATTATAAAAACAGAGGGAAAGATTTGTTCTAGCAGTCACAATTTTATGCTACAAGATAATTTTGAAAATTTTTGCTTCTCAGGCATTGCCTCTATCTCGGCAATCAGGATTATATGTTCAGACTGGAACATCATTTTTTCCTCTTCCGTTTTGTTTCACTCACTGAAATTTTCCAAATATATAACCCATTTTTTTCTTCAAATAATAAAAAATGAAATTTGCTTTTTTTTTTGGTCAGGTATAACATAACTTAAATCGAAACTTCGATAGAATAAACGCTACACAGGACGACTCCAAAGAGCATTGAAGTTAGTAGAATGTATAAGATTCATATATAAGGTGTCTCAAATCAAGAAGGAAGTCTAAAAACTCAATATCTCTGAAACGGGAGACATTTTTGCAAAACCGATAAAGCGATGCTTTTCGCCAGATCAGCGACTAAAAAACCACGTTGAAAATTTTTTTTTGGAATTTCTCGAATAGCTCGAACATAAACCAAGATATAGCGAAATATTTGAAACAATCATTTATCAGAATAGAGTCTTATAGTTCTCAAGATGCTCTCAGTAAGCATCGAATTTGGGACACCCTGTATAGCATAAGTTTCTCCGACACTTCAACACCCATCGGAATTGAGATGTTCTTTCTCGAAACACAATACTTCGTTGGGTTGAAGCAAAGATAATATGATAATAATATCTTTGGGTTGAAGCACTTCGTACAAGTGGTATGGTATACCGTCTGTTCCGATATTCCTGAACAGTACTGTCAGTATTTCAGAGACGATGCCTATTGGCCCAGTCGTTCGAGTTCTATTGTTATTCGATTGCGGGTCAGTAAAACCAGCAATATCGGAACAGGCCCATACTGTATACTGTACAATAACAATCACATAAATGATGATTTTGTTTTTTCCGTTCTTCAGTTTTCATTGATCAGTTGATAGTGAATATTTGTTAAGGGTTTCTTATTGATCATAAACCTCCATACCAAGCTCCTCTTGCAGATTCCTGCACTATTTCCCTTATACCCTGTTTATGCTGATACAGTCATAATTTAACGAGCACATCACGGCGAATTACATCCAAATTTAAACATTCTGGAGACTATCCAGCGCCAGACAGGAACCGTGAAATGGACATAGAGCGTTCTGGAATTTAAAATTTGGGTTTAATGGGAATTTGTATTTGTTTTGCGCCCACTTGTGTTGTATATTTAGAATTGTGAGCTCTTGTAACTGGTAGTTTTTTGTAAGTAAAGAGATGGTTTATTTTGAATGGTATATAGAGAATATAACATTCGTTCAATTGAAGAATTGATTTTCTGTAGTATTCATAAAAAAGAAACTTCTCCTTGATAGGCGGTTAGTATCTATCAAAACAAGAACGGCAATCTAAAGTAGCAAAATCCTTTTTTTTTATTTTGGGATTCCGGCATCGAAAACAAGCAAAAAAGTTTCTTGATGTATGCTCTTTCTGGGGTTGGTATGGAGAGTAGAGAGAAGGAGAACGATCGCCGTATTAAAAATGTGTACCCGAAAACAGGGAACGTAGGCTAGGAGCCGCTGCGATCGCTACGTTTATCGATAAGCAGTGGGGATTTTAGCGTCAATTTTAAATGAACAGCCTTAATTTTATTTTAGGTTATGTGTCATCGTGGTTTTTCTGATGATTTTTCAAATACCTTTCTTCAAATCTATATTTAATATGAGTTCTCTGAATTATCTGAATTATATGCAATAAAATACAAGTCGTATTATAAAGGGGACTATGTTATGAGCTTTATTCACTCATAATAAATGACGATATCAATGAAATTCAAAAGAAATCATTGATCAAAATAATTTTACCTACGTTTTTTTATCATTGTTTATTGAAAACAGGGATGTTAGTTGCTTTACTGTAATCTTCAAAATTAAATAAATTCGCTGTGAAAAGTAGTACACATGAAGACAACAAAAGGTAGCAATCTCTGATTTAAAACTTAGGTATTAGAGTAGATTCTGTTTCCAATACTCAGCTGAGAACCGTTATAAACGATATATTATGTTATGCCAACAAAATTCTTCAAGAATATCCACTTCCGAACCATGTAGTTTTATTGGTTAGATATTCCTATTCTGAAGAGTCAACTTCTTACGAGGGATGACAATTTCGATTTCGTTTATAATGAATTCATCATCTTTTTTTGATATCTTCATCGCAAAAGTGCTCTTGACACACAAATTGATTCCGAGTCGATTCTCGAGGTAAGGTTTCTTCCAATTTTCTCTCAAAAATGCACTCTGAAATTTAATTTTCCTTTTCTTTCCGATGCCAAAATACTCTTAAACTAGCGCACGCTTCAACATTGCACCATGGTTGTGTTCTTATCAAAAATTGAAAACAATAATATTCTAATCATATGTCACCAGGAAGAGAATTCACTCAGCCAACTATAATTAGTTTAAATCAAAATTTCGCTATCCCGTGATGGCCAGCGCGCCTGTTGGCAAAAGCATGAACTACCCTATTGGTACATATTTTAGGGGACAAAAAATTTATGGTCTCAAAGCAGAGATCCTTCTCCTTCTCTCTACTCTCCATAGGGGTGGGGAAAGCATCTATAAGTTTAGTCTTCAAAAGACATAGAAATAATAAATGTTGATGGGAATAAGTTAATTCATAACTCAACAATCTGGTGATTTACCCGAAATGATGTAAGTTTGTTCTTTGAGGAAACCGATACGAAATTTGAGGGAAGATTTCAAAATAGGTTTTCTGCGAAATTCTATACAATTCGTCAAAAAATAAAAGGTGTCCGAAAAAGAAAGAATAACATCCTTGTAGATATTTCTTCGAATGATATGAATATTTACAAATTTTCGAATAAGGGTAGATGATAAAAATGGTTTCGGTCCAATTTGACCTCACCAGAACTACGACTCCACCTTATTGAAAAACGGCTCGGAATCAGACAACCTGATTAAATGCTAGTAGTGGCTTGGACATATTCGAAACGTCGGTCCTATACCAGGGAATATTGGTCGCATTCAGCGGACGGAGCGCAAAACGCTTCTGCTACCCATCGGTAGCGGTAGCGGTCGGGAACATGTTGAACGTTCGCTGGCAAGCCGAGATAGGATAAGGCAGTCCAACGAGCTGTCACTATCAGCTGATTAGTTGAGAAGTCTGTAGGAAAGACGTAAACAAACGGATTTTTTAAGTTTCGTTAACCTTGTGCTGGTTAAGTCAGTTTTTTTTTGTGAAAAACATAACCTAGAATTCTGACGAATTACTTTGTTGCTCTAGTATATTTCCTATAACTTATTTAACATCCTTCTTTATTACCTTCCATCAATTTTCATTTCATTTTCCTCAACAAACTCAAGCTCGTGCATCTTCCACACTAAATAACAACTACCTACTCAGTTCAAGTCCAACTTTCGCTCCTTTCCGCTACCGCTACCTAGCACAAATCAAATCCGCTCCCAAAAGTGGCGTCCGCTCCAGAACGTGTTGAGAATGTAGCGCATATGTCACCGAACGTTTACGCTAGCGTTTGGTAACAGTTGCGCAACTGTTTCGTCCGCTGAATGCGACCATTGCTCTACAATCATCTTTCATCTGTCTATAAGAACATGAATGATATTACCTTCAAAAACAAAAAACATTTCTATTGCAAAAAGCCTATTATAGTGTTGGGGAATACCTGAATGACCTAGCCATTAAGTCAGTTTAATTGTCCTTTATACCGATATATTTTCGATTGTTTGTTATGCTATATACATCTTATTTATTTATATACATGAATATTTGTAGCAATTGTAACTGACTTGTCCCATACATAAGTGTATGTCTGAAGGGATTAATAAATGACTATAGCCTTGCGGCTTTCACACTCCTCTCAGTCCTCTCCAGAGGAAAATTCACTTATCCCAGATATCTCAGATATCAAAAGGATTAAGCTCTGTTGGAGCCCTTTCCAGGTTTTCGGGCTCGTGGTGGTGGTCGGGTTCGGGCCGCTCCTCGGCTTCTTGCTGTCGGTTGGATTCCTGATCCACCCGCACTTCCTGTCGAAGCAGACAGTGTTCCTCTGCATTCCCCATGTACTTGCGTACATGTTCTCGCCGTTCCCAGCAGTACTGCTTTCTGCATGACTCTATAGATATTTTCGTCCAACTGAAGTTTCCTCAAGTTCTCTAGTAGTTTCTTCGGTATTATTATTATTTATAATATTCAGAGCGCCATCTAGCGAAAAACGTGATCCTGGTCAGTTCCTTCTCCGTGACCCATATGACAAATATGGTTGCTTGTATTTCTTTACTCCAACTTGTTTAACAAGAATTGCAGGGGCTCATCAGAGTACCACAACTCCGAATGCAATGGTCGCATTCAGTGGACGGAGCGCAAAGCGCATCGGTAGCGGTAGCGGTCGGGAACATGTTGAACGTTCGCTGGCATGCTGGCAAGCCGAGATAGGATAAGCAGTCCAACGAGCTGTCACGATCAGCTGATTGGTTGAGAAGAATTAGATCTTAATTATTTTAAGTGTTTTTATGATTGTGATTCAGAGACTGAGAGTGAAAACCCATCAAAGTTTTCGGAAAAAACATAACCTAGAATTTTGACGAAATACTCTGTTGCTCTAGTATACTTCCTCTAACCTATTAAACATCCTTCTATATTTCTTTTCGAAGAAACAGAGAATTCCCGAACCTCTAAATCCGCTGATTTTCCCCTCTTACCTCTCCCACTTTAAGGGAAAACTCATTTTTCAGCTCTTTGAATTGGTGTCTCTCTTGTGTTAAGCTTCCGAAATATGGAAAAACAAATGTATAATAATATTCTACAATCACTTCTATGTAGAATTCAATGGCGTAATCGAACATTTGTTCAGTCCTCCACTTCATTGTATATAATCGTATAACTTTTATTTTTGTTAAATATTAACCCTATTTTTTTTACACATTCTAGTCCCATATTTTTATCATTCAGAACATATAATATACGTTGTGTCACGAATTAGTTGTTCTCCCGATAAAAAAAATTAAAAAACCAGTTGGTATGTTATTTCCTCTGAAAATCATGCGTAGGTAGAGAAGTTTATGCTTCTATATGTTGTGTCATGTGTTATGAAAGACTTCGAATAAAACTTTCATATCATTGGAATTTTACGAAATAGAGGCACAAATTCAAAGAGCCGAAAAATGAGTTTTCACTTATAACTTGAAAACAAAACAAAAATATGGGTTATGGCCTTTATCCACCATTTGAAAATCGAAAATGTGACATCCATTTTTCTTTAGCTCTTACGGTTAAAGAGCTGCCATTCATTTCCATCGAATTTTGCTCAGCCTGTACCAGACATTGCTCTATTTGCACGGTTCATTTCTATTCAATGCATACTATCTCTATTCGATCCGTTACAGAATAGGGCCGATTAGGAAATAATTTTTTTTTTCTCGGAACAGAGCGTTAAGGGGGAAGTAGTACATACGATTCGGGAATAAGACGATCGACATTGATTGCTTTACGGATGCTACCCGAAATACGGAATCATCTTTGAGCAATATCCTAAATTACGAACTGATAAAGTTGAAAAATAGAAATTACCACGCCAGAGGTAATATGAGGAATATTGAATAATTTTCAGTTATTTCAGCGTAATTTTGGTATACATCACTATGAACATTTTTGCAATAGGTATATAAAGAATTGAATCGCCGATATCACCTTGCCGCCATTTTTATCAAAATATGATGATATTATGATTGTGAAAACAAGTTTTATAGACACTAATGTTCAACTCTTTGTTCTCATAAAAAAACAACTGAATTGGAAAAAAAGACGTACTTTAACATCAATTAAAAACAAAATCAAGGCTACACGTATAAAATTAAAAGCGTAAATTAAGAACTAGTGAATGTCCTTTTTGAATGTAGATTCTGAAGTATTACTTATTCTTGAGCGATTCCTGTAGATACCTGAGACGTGAAGGAAATCCTAAGTAACTTGGTTAGACATCTAACCGAATATTACCTTGAAGAAGCTATTTGATAGCAAAATACGTGTATAAAGTGGCAAACAAAGATTTATTTAGTTTATTTATGGATTTTCATCCAGTAATGGCCTAATATTACTGTTATACATCATCTACCTATACCATATTCACCTATATATTTATAATAAGTTAATTCCGACAATCTGCCTGCACTTAGTATGGGTTTGATGAAATTTCGCTGAAAAATAACTGGGCGAATAACTCTGAAATAAAAAAAACGAATGCAAAATACATCATATACAGGTACTTATATAACTGACAATTAGTAAGATTGAGGAATTATCAGGAGTAATAATATATTTGTCAATTATTTTCACAGATAGTGGTAGTAGCTACGAAAGTAGAGTGATGTGATTTGCGGTTTGAAGAACATTTCCTACTTGATCCCATGGTTTTGTATGCTGAGGCAAGTCTGAAAGTGAAATTCTCACCAAAACAGAAAATTTCTAAATTTGATTGTAATTAATTCAATTATGTTAATCCTTTCGGAACCTTCTACGATTATAAGGGCGTTTATCTGTGATTCTTGAATTGCTCTGCTTGATATGTGTTTTTCGGATAATATCACTGATTTCTTAGGAAACGTTTAACTTTTTAGATGGAATTCTGATGCATTATGTTTTTCCCGGCGGTCGTAAAATACGACATTGTCACGATACGTTTTTGAGGTAAACAGATCGAATACAATATGTTCTCATTACAAAGAAATAATAGGATTATCTGAGTTGATGCAACCTCTGCCTAAAATTTTATAAAGCAACATTTAGCTAATGTGATTAACATATCTATGAGCAAAGGGCGGCAAAGGCGCATTTCTCGGGCATCAAAAACGACTTCTATAATCGCGCAAAAACTGTTGTACAGGGTGGGCAAATTTCGATGTTTTAGCACTACAGTTTTTAAACCAGAGGAGATACACAAAATCTGATACCCCATTCTTGTTCTCTTTTTCTGAGAAACTAACAATAGTAGTAGTCATTTTTGGCCACTTTCTTTTGTTTTCGAGTTATAAGCAAAAAGTGGAAAAATGGCGATATCGAAATAAATTTATATCTCCGGTAATATTGATGGTAGAGCTCTGAAATTGAAACATTATACAGGCACTTTTTTACGTAGAATCCAGTGGCGTGCTCGCCTTTTTAGCAGGATTTTTAATTACGAAGCTATGACCCAAAGTTATGTTTTTTTAAATGGAAACACTAGTTTTCTGTGCAATTTTTTGAAACCTTAATTTTTACTGATTTCAAAAATATATATCATCATATGGTTTGCATCAATATAAATAATGGAAAATGGTCAAAAACCTTTTTTCTCAATATTTCTATGGTTTCAACTTTTGATGAGCATAGAAAAATATAGCATCGTATGATTACCAGTGTCTCTTTCTATAAGTCCTTTCATTATTATGAATATTTATGAAATATATCTTGATTCAAATTTTGTGAAAATTGGTAAAAAGCATAGAAAGAATGACATTGCCGGAAGGAGACTGCTTTTGTTACAGGAAACTCTATTTTTCTGTGCTCGTCAAAAGTTGAAACCATAGAAATATTGGGAAAAAGTGTTTTTGACCATTTTCTATAATTTATATTGATACCAACCATATGATGTTATATATTTTTGAGATCAGTAAAAATTAAGCTTTCAAAAAATTGCACAGAAAACTAGTGTTCCCATTTAAAAAAACATAACTTTGGGTCATATCTTCGTAATTAAAATCCTGCTAAAAAGGCGAGCACGCCACTGGATTCTACGTAAAAAAGTGCCTGTATAATGTTTCAATTTCAGAGCTCTATCGTCAATATTACCGGAGATATAAATTTATTTCGATATCGCCATTTTTCCACTTTTTGCTTATAACTCGAAAACAAAAGAAAGTGGCCAAAAATGACTACTACTATTGTTAGTTTCTCAGAAAAAGAGAACGAGAATGGGGTATCAGATTTTGTCTATCTCCTCTGGTTTAAAAGCTGTAGTGCTAAAACATCGAAATTTGCCCACCCTGTACATGGTAATTGATTGAAATAGTCCCCTTCAATACTGTGAAAGTGGTCCATTTTTGCTCTAATTATCAAGCAGCCAAGACAGACCTTGCAGTGTGTCATTAGATTTTGGCACCTTTTTTATACAAAACTCATCAAGTCAGATCGAAAAAAAAAGTGGCACCATAGTCAACAGAAGGTAATTTCCTGATAGGATAAATCTTTTATTTCGTGATATGGGGTAGGTATATTAGTAAGACACAATTAATGGTAGGTAAATATGTTAGATACTGTTTTGTTTTATGTTACATTGTATTTTTTCATCTCAATCTGAGTCATCGCTTCTACTCACTACAAGAGCATCTATCGTTTCAAGGGATGCTTGACATTTTAGATGATTTGGCATTAAACAATAAGAAAATTGTATTCATCATGCTTCATTTTTTTTGCAATCTTACAAGTGACTTCCTTCAGAAATACCAAGTCTTCAGTTTTTCTCATCATCAGTTTCCCTTGAGGAATTTTTCGTCTCTGGAAAAGTCTCGGCTCGATGTAGACGTTTTTCGAGTTTCGACATTCGAGGTAAAAGTGCCTGCAGTAGAAGTTCGTTTAGTGAGAAAACATAACTAAAATCTTTCAGACCTTTATCCTTCGAATCCCTTTTTCTTTTGCTTCTTTGGCAGGAACATCAGTTGCTGCTGGAAGAGACCATATGATATATCATTCTGATCACTTGCAGCAGCTGGCCAAATTTCATTTGTAACAACTAGTCCTTGAGCAACAGCCTCTAGACCTCTCTGTCGAATGAATGCCCTCCACTATTTCGAAAAGCATTTTCAATTAATTCTGGATTCAGCAGAGAGTAAAAATATCGTCTGTTGGATTTATTTGAAATCATAAAAATTTTTGGACCGGTTGACCTAAAGACGTTCGTAGACACAGAAAATTTAATTTCACTGGATAGTATACTGCTTCTCTAGAACCAAAGTTATTGGTGTTATTAAAATTGCAGGATAATAGGTGTTTTCAGTTTTCAGTTGGATGACATCAAATTTTATTGCTGGTCAGAATTCTTTCGGAAAACATTACGAAATATCTTTGGAATCTTCACGCACACGAATAAAGCTTTAAAAAATTTCGTATTTTTCCTAATTAATAATTTTACCTATTTATCATTTCCATAGCATTCCATAAGTATTGAGATGAAAATGTGTTGGAGCAATTCTACAATTTGACCATTATAAAGTATACAACAAGCATCACTCACCTTTATATGCATCAAATTTTATGTTCAACTTAATGCTTTCGATGAAACAGAATTATTCCAATATGATTAAGGCGATTGTTCACACTTTTGAAGCCACGTTCAGAAGGTAACAGTGAGCATATATACAAGGTGGGCTTTTGAAAACGAAACAGACGAGATAACAGACGGAATAAATTTATTTTGGGAAAATGTTCGGACAACGTGTCCCGGTGTCAATTTTTCATTCAAGGGGGACAACTTTCAAGGTCAAATTCACAGCCATAATACTTCAACCTTTAGGTTACAACCCCAACCTCTTGACCTCTTGATTTTGAATAGGAAATATGGGTTGAATGTTACCTCATTTCAATTCAAATTTTGTACAGTGGAGGTCAGTTAAACATGTTGAGTGAATCAATCTCATTTTCCAGCTGATTCAGTATGTTTCCAATTTTTATAATTTCTGTTTCAAAGATAATCCTTCACTGTCATACACTAGATACAAAATATGAGTGTTCGTTTCTTTTATAAACCATTAAAGTAAAAAAGGGTCACTTATTGGCAGGACAAAATTGAGATAATATCCTAACTTTTGAAAAAAAAAACGAGTGCGGGAACTGAACAGCAGATTTATCATCAAATCTACAGATTAAATAAGTAAAAATTCGATTGATTTACACGGCATGCTTGGAACCAATCTTGCAATGTTGTTCAACATTAAAATTCGAATATTTCGTAAAGAAATGGAATAAATGGAAAATAATTTAGGCTAAAATCAGGTACCTATAACTTACCCTATCTTTCCTATTCAAAATTAACGGTTTGTGCTTATAACCTTAAGGGTTGAGACGTTATAATTTGCCTCAAATCGAATTTCTACATGTCCAAGCATTTTTTCAGAGAAAGAACTCGGAAACGGTCCTTCTGTTTTGGTCTTCTAGTTTCCCAAACCTCCTCACTGAACCTCGAATTTGGGGTTCCTTGTACAGAGTGGGCAAAATTGGTGCTGAATTAAAACTTTTCAAACCAACGAGATAGAGGAAAATGCATGGCACATTACGGTGGCCATTTTTCGAGAAACTAATAATGCTATCAACTGCATTTTTCGAGTTATAGGCTAGATTAAAATTTCAACTTTGGTCGTTATCTCCGTTTCAGTGTTGAGTGAGTGCTAGGATGTTGAAATGAAAACATTATACAGACACTTTTTTTATAGCAATCCAGTGGCTTACTATGATTTTTTCCAACAGGTATATTTGCTGAGCTATAACATAAAGATGTGTTTTTTCTTATGAAAACAGTAGTTTAAAATGACTTAGAAAGACTTTGGACGATGTATGATATATTTCTGAAAAGGGGAAAAAATGGCGATTCTTTCAAAGTCAACTACTGTTTTCACAAATAAACCTGTAGGAAAAAATCATAGTAACCACTAAATTGGCATAAAAAAACTGTCTCCAAATAGTTATTTGTGCAACCAGTTGGGAAAAGCATTATTTTTCGTAATGAGAATATTTCTGAACAACGAGCGAAGCGAGAACAGAAATGGGAAAACGTGTTTCACACAATATTTTTTCTAATTTTGAATAGGATGTTGCTATGAATTCAAATAAAAAATACCAAAAACGTCTTTAAAAGCATCTCTTGGAGATTCCTTCACAATCGTCTAGTGACGGAAATTATTGAATTTTTCACTCCGTTACTATGAAAGCAAGTATCGTTTCATCATCAGTTGCGAAATATGCCACTTTGCGTAACTGGTTGCGAAAAGTAAAACGTTTCAAAACGTCAATGAGTTTAAAACAGTGTCACTTTATATGTCAAAATTAGAAAAATATTTTTATTTCAACATCCTAGAACAAACAGAAATGGAGATAATGATCAAAGTTGAAATCGCCCAAATTTCAATTTTGACCCATAAATCGAAAACAAAAGAAGATGGTGGAATGCAGTTGATAACATTATAAGTTTCTCGAAAAAAGATGAACGTAATGTGCCATTCATTTTCCTCTATTTCGTTGGGTTAAAAAGTTGTAGTTCAGGTATCACCAATTTTGCCCATCCCGTACGTTAAAAGATTTCACGCATCCTTGTTGAGACCCTGATGGTATTGAAATTTTTGCTGATGATGTGTTTTTTTATATAAATTGAATAAATCATTCCGTTATTATTAGATGTGGTCCAATTTTGAGGAGGGTCAATTTTCCTAAACTGAAGCGCCGGAAAAACATAACAACCCCTACTCAGGAAGCGCTCACTCTGTACATAATCCCCTGGAACTGTAAAATACGAGGGAAGAATGACATCAACAAAAAAGGTCCTAAAGATACGTCGCGATATTCCCAATACGCCAATTTCAAATCTACACATTAACGGCGAAAATGACCCTCCAACCTCCGCACAAGGGTTGGGGGCGGTACAGATAAGCTAAGATTCTGCGCGGGTACATCAACAGGTAGATATATAAAACACTAAATACAACCGAAAATTCCTCATGCTCTTTGGTTTAGTGGTTGAATTCGGAAGACATTCCCCTACGTCTTTGGTTTTCCGCATGTTTTCGAATGGATTAAGCGTTCAGGTGAGTGATGTCAAAGTTTCCACAACAATTTCCGCGCGTTTCCCCGGAATGCTGTCCGAGTTTCTTTCGAAAGTTTATGAAAGTTCGCGAATTTTTTCGATACTTCCTCGACGCCTTTGCATATCCGTGTATATACCCACAAAAACTTTATATTTATTGCCGTCTTCTATGACGTGAAATGAATATTGGTATCTTATTTCGAAAGGAAATGCTTTCTACTGAGGAATTTGCTGAAAAGTTCACCACACTTCTGGGAAATTAGATTCAAAAAGTTTTCTCCAATGGGACTTCCAAGACTAAAAATTGGTGTGCACATACGAATTTTATAGACTGGCCTGAATTAATAGTAGTTTTGAAAATGACAATGACTTATTGACAATATTTTCTAGTCAACGTCACAATCAAAATTCCTTATTATAGATATTCATTGACATTAAGGTCCCATTTCTGATTACATGATTCAATTACCAAGGAAATTTGAAAACTCTAGATTCGAGTTTAAGGAATCATTTGAATAAAAATTATTAGAAAGTTTTCTCATAATTTATTCATCATACTTTGTTATAATAGTTTGTTATAATTCTCTTGACGTGAAGGTTTTTTTGACTGTAGTGGTTATGATGATAATATGAATTGTTGATTATTATTACAAATGATTACTGTTTATTTTTGAGCAGTAGTAATGTTTTTAAGTATTATTTCCTCTCAAAAATGTAACGTGAGAGGTGGTATTTCATTAGATGCTAATACTATTTATTCGAAAAAACCTTAAGATTTTGTTATAAAATCCTCTGATCACACCTGACGTACTTAATACAGTGCGCGTCAAAATTCTGGAACAAATTCATTTTCTCAAAAGAAAAATATTTGGCAACAAAATCCTGAAACAGGTCAATTTTTGTTTCTCTTTTATCAAATTTTTATGCATTTTTGAAGAATTTTTGTTGCACCCTATGCCTATGCCATCCCAATCAACCCTCTAAATTTTTTTAATAGGGAAAGTGAGTAATGTTGTACTTTTTTGGCAAGGTCTTTGTATCTTCTTTATAGGCGTGCAGAAATTTTCAAGAACAAAATTTTTTATTTAAATTTACTCATCAGTTCAAAGAGGTTTTCAGTACCTATGTGCACTTTGTCATGGCTCATTTACTTTGAGACGATGGTACCTGATGAAATTTATTACGGAATGAAAGTCGACCATTACAGTTTTGTTCATGCACAACTTTTAACCCCTTTCAACCCCCTCACGTGAAAAATTAGAATGTGTGAATGGTTATACATTCATAACATTGATAAGTTGCGTTGTCAGAAATCTTTCTTCGAATTGAAGACATTTTATCAACTTCAGTGAAAACGTACTAATATTATAACTACTTAAGATCATAACTGAAGCGTAGTGGTTCACACATTCTAATTTTTCACGTGAGAACCTGATTTCATCAGGAACCATCGTCTCAAAATAAATGAGCCATGTTAAAGTGCACATACTGAAAACCTCTTTGAACTAAGTAATTTAAAAAAAAAAAATTTCTTGAAAATTTCTTGCCAAAAAAGTACCACATGACCAACTTTTCCTATTCAAGAAATTTAGTGGGTTGATGGGGATGGCACAGGGTGCAACAAAAATCCTTCAAAAATGCATAAGGTAAAAGTGAAACAAAAATCGACCTGTTTCAGGATTTTGTTAACAAATAGTTTTCTTTGAGAAAATGAATTTGTTCCATAGTTTTGACGCGCACTGTATATTGATTAAAACATAGAACAAGAATTTAATTACTGCCTAGGAGAAAATGATTAACAATCCCAGAAACTGAACCATTTCAGTACTTCACCCATCACTTTCCTTGAGTTTTTACACCGAAAAAACACAAAACAAAGTTTTCTGACATATTCAGAAATCATATTGCAAAATATGGTTGGTTTGCACTTCCGCTGAAGGGGACGATTATACAAAGTTGGCAAAATTCTATGGGAAAATGGCAGCAGATTTTCGACCTCGATTTCCACAAAATGGATAATGGTAAAAAACACAACCCCCTATCACTTTTTGTTTACAAGTTATAAGTGAAAACACATTACACAGTAACATAATTCAGTGTTAATTCAAAGGTAATATCGAAAACAAATGTTACATTCTGGAGTCACTTTTTTCTGAAGAAAGTGATGTAGTCGAAGATTTTTCCGCCACTTAAGTGACATTATTGTAACTTATTTTTTTTTTCTGTAAATATTAACCCTATGTTTTTTACATACTTCATTTATTTATTTTTTTGTTTTAGAATATACATACATATAATATATCTCGTATGTTCTTTCAATAAAAAAAATTCAAAAACTAATTCGCTCAAGTTGGCATCAGGTTATTTGCATTGATGACATTTTACATTTCTCATAGCTTCGGAAATGCATGTTTGTCAAATATTACTGTTCAACTTATTTTCACTTTTCCACTTCTTCCATATTACAATTGAGAAATTTTACCGGCAAAATTTCATCTCTAGTGGTTTTATAATATTATGATAATAAGATAATGCATATAGAACTTCATTTTTCTATGTCGTGTCAGGTTATAGAAATTATTACTAGCTCACTTGACAAGCATGTCATACAGATATAAAGTAGTTTTCATGGGGAAACAATTCGAGATATGACATACATTATATATTCTGAATCAGAAAAAAAATATGGAACTGAACGATGTAGAAAAAAACAGGGTTTGCATTTAAAGAATAAGTTACGATTAAACCTTATAACTGAAGTGACGGACTGAAAAAATCTTTGACTGCGCCACTGAATTCTATATAAAACTGACTGTATAGTGTAACATACGAAAAATGAGTTTCCACTTATTTCTTGAAAACAAAGAAGATTTAAGATTTTAACAGAAGAAGGGATGTGGTACTGGCTATTATACATTTTTTCAAAAATCGTAAATGTACTGTCCATTTTTCTCTAGCTCCTACAGTTACAGAGCTGCTATTTAATCTCGCAATTTGTAAACCTACCCTGTAAACCTAAGAGTTTACAAAATAATAATTACCCACCCTCCAATTGAAAATTGACCGCAGTAAAAAACTAATCCGACGTATCAAAAAATCTTTTTCAGAATCAAAAAAATTGTCTGTACTAAGAAACCTTGCCATTACTCCCACGAAAAGGGATTCCAATAGAAATTAAAGTATCGGCTTACTAAATCATTATATGCAATGTACAATGTTATCTAGTTTTTCACCAACATAATCAATTGAAGATGCCAAACAACCATTTTATCCAAAAAATGATATTTCTCAATTCGGGTTTAGAAGTTATTTTTTGGAATTTAAATAGTCCTCCCCCCCTGTTCTTCGTAGAGGATACGAAGGATTAAAATATATCTAATATTCGGTGTTCAGAAAATGAAGATAATCCGTTGTTTTGTTTAGGATTCAAACGAGGATTTCATTTGTTTTGGCAGGTGAATTTTTTTTTATTGTTTTACTTTTATCCAAAAAATCAATCATGATCACTCCATGGCAACCCCAAAAAACTGAAGCAAGAACTTTTCCAGCAGATTTTTGGACACGAAACTTCTTAGGTCTTGAAGAACCAAAGTGTCGCCATTCCATCGATTGTTGCTTTGTTTCTGGATCGTAGAAATGTACCCAAGTCTCATCCATAGTAACAATTCGGTTTAAGAAGTCTACATCGTTTTTAAATCGAACACAGATCGAACGTGATGCTTCTACCCTTGCACGCTTTTGGTCAACATTCAAACATTTGGGGATCCATTTTGCAGCAATTTTTGTTATGTCCAAATTGACGTGAACTATATGATGAACGCGTTCGTTTGAAATATTCAGTGCTTCAGATATCCGTTTTAGCCCAATTCGACGGTCTGATAAAATCATGTCATGAACTGCATCGATATTTTCGGAGACTGACACAGAAACTGGCCTTCCCGATCGGTCATCATCTTCAATGGAAAATTTACTTCTTTTAAAGCTTGCAGTCCAATTTTTCACCGTCGAATACGAAGGACATTGATCTCCAAGGGTGTTAAGCGTATCTTCGTAAATCTGCTTACCTCTTAACCCTTTTAAATACAGGTACTTGATGATGGCTCGATACTCCAATTTTTCGATTTTCGAAATTTCGGTGTACATCTTCTTTCTTTTAATTTATTGCGTAACTATGGTTTACTTTTTCGACCTCAAACTTCACACTGACACTTCTAATGAGTTATTGTTCGTTGCTATGGTAACGCAATATTTTTTTTAATGCATGGAACTGGTCTAGGCTAACTAGATATCAATACATCCTCGTATATTAGCTGGTAATCTAATAGCGTTAAGTCCGCGGATCTTGGTGGTCATTTAATTGTACCACGTTGGCCAATCCAGCCACTCACAACTCTATCTAAGAGAATGGCTTCAAAAGCCGTGTGCCTGCCCTCATATTTACTTCCTGAGAGCGCTGTGTATGAGCTTCAAATACCCAATGTGGATTTTTCCAAAATCCATAATTATGCCTGTTACCTGCTACCTACTCCATTTTCTCCGAAAATTGCAAACGTCTGTCATGGTCATATTACAAAAGCTCCTGGACAAGACGTGGTATTGGGGTTTATTTTTCCGCATTCAAAACTACCCTATTGTACGTCTGGACACACCGTTATTTTGGCCAATGAAACCGTGGACATATGCGGATTTTCCTGAATAGATAATGCTGTGTTCAATTTCTGATCATCATCTTATGTACGCGTTGAAGGATAACTTCTGGGCGAATCCTTTATTGTATGATGCTCCTGAAATTTGTAGAATATCTTACTTAGAGTAGACTGAGAAATAGGATTTTCCGGATATTTTTCATTGAATAAAGCGCATACTTAACTCTGGCTTCGCATTTTATATCCATATCCCAGCAATATTAATATGTGTATTCGCTACCTTTCTGACAATATCATTTTTGTTTAATAAAATTGAAAGAGAACACTTAAGGAGTACAGAAGCTAATGAAATGAAACTTTACAAAGCATCATTTTTGAGATTAATTATAAGACGAAGCCAAACAAATGTTCTTGTTATCAATGTAATGAACTTCTTTTTTCTAAATTTGACATTCACTTTTTAAAATCCATTGATGTTTTGAAACATTTTACATTTCGAAACTAGCTACGCAAAGTTAAATATGTATTTCGCAACTGACGATACTTGCTTTCATAGTAAGGAGTGAAAAATTGAATGATTTACGTCACTAGACGACTTTAAAGGAATCTCCGAGAGAAGCTTCTAAAGACGTTTTTGGTACTGTTGATTTGAATTCATATAGCAACATCCTATTCAAAATTAGAAAAAATATTGTGTGAAACACGTACAAAATCTCTTCGTTTGTAGTGATATACAGGATACGCAAAATCTAATTGAGCAGACACGCTATGGGAGCGAGGAGGCAATAAACAAAATAAGTGGTGTTCCCATATAATGGCAGCATGACATTAGCCTACTAGGTGAATTTAAGTTCGAAGATTATTCCAGCCTATACGAATCTACACTATCTATTGATGCATTTTTTCATTAACCTTATTTGTTCAAAATACACCGAGCTATCAAAAATTAATTTCACAACAATATAATATGAAGGAGGGAGAAAGTTTCTGGCAGAGTTGGCTATTTTTACACCTTATGCAATTATAGGGAACTTTTATTTTTGAAAGTTTTCTGGTTTCTAAGAAGAAAAACTTCTCTTCAGCTACCATTCTCAGGGAGCCATATCTAAGCAGGGCTGCTCAAAAAACCCACACTATTTTTTGACAAGGAATCATTCCTCGAATATTTTCTCAACTATTCATTTACACCCTGTATAACTTATGGTGTTTAGGGAAATGCGAGTCGATATATGATTGGAATTCGGCTAACACCCTATATTCTTTACATTCAATGAAATTCGCGTATAAAATTACTTCAACTTTGGGAAATAATGAGAAGTAAAACAGTACTGTGGTATGAAATTTGGATCAGTAGAGTTCTTATAAAAATATTATGCCAGCTCTTCACTGATGAAGAGTTCAAAGAGATGTAAACGTAATTTGTTTCTCCAAAAAAATGGTAGTGTAAGTGCCATTATTCCTAAATTATAGAGAAGTAGGTACATACAGGGTGTTCCTAAATTGAACGTACAAACGAAAAGGGGAGATTCCTTAAGTGAGTTTAAGAAAAAAAAGTCCCACCACGTGACATGGCAATTTCCATAGAAGATCTACAGGGTGATATTTTTTCTGATCAAATACTGTTGGCCTTCCTATCATAGTTACGAGAATTTCGAGAGAATCGTTCGAAATTTTTTTTATCGAAATAGTTGGTAGATACGACAAAACTACAAGAGACCGAAAAGTTTAGTATAAGAACAAAGCTTCTTTTTACATTTTTTCAAATTAACAGTTGCTTACCAAAAAAAAGTTCTGCAGGTGGCAGTGTTCCAGAAAAAATATCACCCTGTAGATCTTCTATCGAAATTGCCATGTCACGTGGTGAGAACTCTAAAATGTAATATCTATGCCAAATTTCAGTTGAATATCTTGTGAAGTGTAGATACTATGAGAAAAAAACTTGAAAAAAATTCAAACTTCAACACTCTGTATCTCGAAAACGAAACGTTTGCGACCCCATGTTTATGGGACTTTTTTTCTTAAACTCACTTAACCCATATGGTCCCACACATTTTCTCTTCATTTCGATAAATTTCACTATATACTGATGGAATGAGATGAGTAAGACACATTAGAATCATTTTCGAAGGAAAAATCAAGTAGTGATTTCGGAAAAAAATATGCACTCAAAAGAGTACACTGGGAACTCGTGAGGTCTCAGGCAATACAAATGATATTATGTGAAATTTCATTTTATTACACATGTATGGTATATTATATAATATGGTTTATTAGTTAAACATTGTGATACTTTATGAAACAGTCGCGCTCAATACAAAGGATAACATTGCATTGATCGAAGATAACATTGCATTGATCGAAGATGGCATTGCCGACATCGTAATTGTTTTTCGTTTTTTGCTGAAAACAAGAGAAGTTTCACTGAACTTGAATGTGATATATAATACAAAAAAGTGGACACGAACTATCACTGACAATTGAAAAAAATTTTGGCTGTACAAAACATGTTTCATGAGTTCGAGATTCAGCTACCCCTGTTTGAAAACCTTCTAGACTCGCTCATTATACATCACAGAACACTACAGTATCGATGCAGTTTTGATGCAAATTGGTAGATGCCATCAGAGGGACATTTTACCTGTAGGTGATCAACTGTACCCAAATGAGTACAATGGGACCATATGGGTTAAGGAATCTCCCCTTTTCGTTTGTACGTTCAATTTAGGAACACCCTGTATATTGGACTGAACTCACATTTGATATGAATGAGGAGTAATAATTAAAAAATTTACCACTCGGCTTTAACGGCATGTCACCCTCAACCCATTCAGGTAATAAAAATCATATAGGCTTGGACATTAATGAGCCTAAGCATTGTCTAATACACTTTTATTTTAGATAGTCAGTTTCAGCGGATTTGTTAGGGAAGCCTTGCCATAGTATATCGAACCATAGTCTCGTAGCCGTATTATTTAAAACATTCGATTTCTAATCATGTTGCAAACTCCTTTGGTTAGGAACCATTCCGGGCGGTTGACAATAGTTATTATAACGCGTATGACATAGGGCAAACATTGATGCTTTTGTTCCATCGGACAAACAGCCAAGGAAGGAATTGAGAATATTTTTTATCCATTTTCCTACTCATTTCAGAATCACTTCGATCCACATTATTTCGGATAATCGGACTGTACTATACCCTATTTCATCCTCGTTTTTATGACGATTGTTAGAGGGTCCGAACAAGAAGAAAATTGTGATGACTATTGTGGCATTGTGAGAAAATTTGTGTGTATTGGTGAGATTTTGAACTAATATTCTATTTTTTTACACTTGGTCTCGTATTTTTCTGTCAGTTGGTATCGAAATAAGCCATTCCATATGGTTTCCATTTTCATTCCCACATAAAATCGAACGGGCCAATATCCGAGATGAAACCATATGGTTGAGTCAGTCATCACGAGATAAGTTTTTCCCACTGCTTTGCGATTATTCAGATAACAAATGATCTAGGGTCGTATTAGGATCTTTTTCAGTAATTATTATCAATTTTTTTCAACTTTGTCATTTTGAGAGTTTTGTACTGGTGAAACGCTTTATTTTGACCACTTCTGAGCAGCCAAATATTTTTGTAAATAGGCCAATCGATAGCAAAAGGATCATAGAATCTATATTATGAACAGCAGCCCGCTCGCACTGATACTTTCAATCTTATGGCTAAAAAACCTCGATTTTTGATCCACTTCACCCCGTTTGACGGTAATTTTCAGCATTTTTGTAACTTAGAAAGAAAACATCGATTCATTGAATTGAGTTTTACAAAAGGTGTTCAAAGTGGCCATTAGGTGCTCTACTAGATGTTTTACACCTTCTAATCAATTATTCCTTCATTCTGCTTTCATGTCTCATTTTAGTTGCTAAAAATAATAAAAAAAACTTTACAATTAACTAGACCTTGACACACTGTAATAGAAATTTATTTCATATTTAATGCTGGAAATATAGCGAGTAACGCTATTTCAGAATCTCAGTGAAACAGGCATGATTTGTCTTTCTTTGACTCTCAGGTAACCATATTATTTTTACAGCACGATTGGTTAAACTTGAGAAGAATATAAGCAAAACAGGAAATTTGAGTTAGATCTTTGTTTGAAAAAAGACTATCTATGCGCCTCGAAAATCATAAATTACATTCGATAGCGCATCTATCCTGGGATACTATCCAAGAAGCGACATCGAAAATCCCTTCTTTTGGAGGCTTGTCAACAAAAAAAATGGCAAAGGATGTAATTTTTTTTTTATTTTCGAAAATTTCGAATATCTCGAAAACCGAGGAACTTTTACTGGATATAAAACATATTTTTCTGAACCTTATAACTGGAAACACATTTTTGGCTCTCAGCTCTGTCTGGTGTTTTGCCTCTTTTTATCTAAAATTCCGTAGCGTCGGCAAATGTTTTTCCAATCTATCACATTTAAAAAAAAACTTATTAACGATTATATCTCTGAAGTGGTGGACTGAAAAAAATCTTTGACAACGCCAAAGAATTCTACATAAAAAAGTTACATTTAGTTCTATGTTACTAAAACTAGATAGAGAAACCCATTTAAAGCACCTAAAAAGTTTCACTTATAACCTAAAAACCGAAATCACTAGGAAGTTTCGTACCTACCATTTCATTTCATCATCATCATCATTTCACGCGATTGTTAAAGAACAAAATTCAAACTAGTAGGTACATAAAATAAGATTACTCTCCCAAAGTTATACGTCCTATTTCAATGGCAATGAGTCAAATAATAATGACTAATTAAAAAAACTGCTGGATGCTAGAAGCTTTATGGACCATTTTTCCCACCTTATTTTGGAGTCCCCTGAAACTGGCTCCATAAAATAGGACATAGGTACTCATATTTCCCAGATTTCTCGATAACCAATAACCCCAGCTCAAATCTTCATTAAATTTTCAGAAAATGAAACTGAACATATCACGTTGAAACACAGTTTTTTTCTATTTATAAAGTCCTCTCAGTACCTAAGCAATGCATTAGTATCCACCTCGTATATTTGTATACAATAAGCAGAGCGAAATGATCGAAACTAATACTCGTAAAGTTTCAGTTCCCATTTCCGTGAACAATAGTGAAGGAATGCACCAATTCGTAAATACGGCATTGAAAATTTTCCAATATAGCATTTCTATTATTCAAAAATCTTCTCATACTAAGCAATATTTATCTGTATTGTGAGAATTATAATGGGAAACGATAAGGTCTTACGGAGGATATCTAGTCTGAAGTGGTATCCAACTGCACTAAACGTTTTGATAATTCATCGTATCCAACGGATTATGGATGCAGTTCGAATCATATGAACTGTGGCAGCCAGGATTTGGTGCTTTTTGGCAAACTTTTTTCAATTCGTTTACTTATTTATCCGAATCGACATTAGGAAATCAATTTTTAAGTTTTTTCACCCTCAATTCCAGAAATAAAGCAAGAAATTCATACATACCTGAAGATGTCATGCACAAATAGTTAACGATAAATAAAAGTAGTGACGGTGAGATGAACATTTTGAGTACACCAAATCTTTTTTTAGGAACCGAAAATTGGCTCATCTCTCCCATGGGTTAGGTTAGGGGGGCGAGAGAGACTTGACCATAAGTTTGTTTATCAAGAAAAACATTGAAAAAAAAACCATTCTGAATGACCAAATATTGTCTATGTCAAGGTTTTCACCACCAAATGTATCAGCGTATGAAATACACATTTTCTATTTCAGAGTCAGTCACACTTATTTCTAAGATGTTTTGAAACTATTATCTAAGTTCAGTGAGGGAAACTTGGACCACTGATTATGTCCTGTTTTTTTCCTGAAACTCCAAAATAAAATTTGAGATTATTTATGGAAAACCTTTTCCAACACGTTAAAGATTCGCTACAAAATTCAGAAATTTCAGAAATACACCCTTCGAAACTTAGTAAACATACAAATATGTAAAAGCTTGTGACGTAAAATGCTTCTACCTACTAAAGTCTAGTAAATTTTGTTAATTCAACAGTGGAACCAATTAAGAAGATATAAAATTATAATGGGTTGCCCACCCCAGACGCGGCGATCATTTTGAGGGAGGAAAATGAGCGCCGTGTCTGGAGTGGGCCACCCTTCATTCATTCCTATATTCATTGCTATATCCCGTTGCCGGGAATGAATCTACATAAAGGAGGTGAGAACAGACTTAACATCTTTTCAGGGCTAATTGCGACTGTGTGCTCTCCTGTGACTATAGAGACCCAACCGTGACCTACATATCCTACCACACTCCGGGCATGGATAGTCACCAACCAGATCTGGCCGCCGCTGTATCCTTCTCAAGTCTCCATTATAACTGTGTACCAAAGACCTCCAATGTGACCTGTCTAACGCTAGTTGTTCCCAGTTATGATTGGCATTAATTGATTTTAGGGATTGATGTAGAGTATCCTTAAACCGCTTAAACTGGCCTCCTGGTTTCCGGGCTCCCTCAGTGAATTCGCCGTATAGAGCAATTTTGGGGAGTCTTGAGTCTTGCATCCCCAGAATGTGGCCGCTCCATCTGAGTCGGGCCCTCGTTACTTGAGTCTCAATTGTTGTACAACTCGCGCGCTGCAAGACTTTTACATTCGAAACTTTGTGGAACCATCTGATGTGCATTATCTGTCTTAGATGACGTTGTTGCGTTTGTTCAAGCTGTTTAATATGTCGCCTGTAGGGCGTCCAGCTTTCGCTTCCGTAAAAAAGCTTTGGGAGGACCACTGCCTTGTAAACAGCTGTCTTGGTCTTCAGATTGAGGTCGTGATTTCGAAACACTCTATCCTTTAGCTTCCAGAATGCCCGTGACGCCGAATTGATACGGTTTTGTATTTCCGTGTCAAGGTTAGCCCTAGTATTTATGAACCTTCCCAAGTGTTTGAAATTCTCGACCTGTTCTAGAGTTTCATTCTCCAGGCTGATATCTGTTTGAAGGCTTTCTGGCGGACTTACCAGGATTTTGGTTTTGTCGATGTTGAGTCTAAGGCCTAAAACTTCGTATATATTTATGTTTTTAGGTGACCAACATTATCTGTAGATCATCCGAGCTGTTAGCGATAAGTGAACAGTCGTCTGCATATTGAAGTTCAGTGATGAACTTGGTACTGGTTCTTGCTCTACGGCGCTTCAGGTTAAACAGGCCTCCATCAAATCTGAATCTTATCCCAACACCTCTTACGGGCATACTCATGCCAGCAATTATCGACACAGCTATGGCGAAAATATTAAACAGTAAGGGCGCTAATACGCAGCCTTGTTTATTCCAGAGTTGGTTGAGAAATGGTCGGTAGTAGAACCATTGTGCTGTATTCTAGCTGTGTTGTTGGTATATTAACAGACTACAAAAAATTGTTTCTGTAATCTGTGTCTACACCTTCGTAAAACCGATGACATTTTGTGTCATTGTTTGTTTTTCTTGTCAAATGTGATCATCAAACTTTATTAAGTCTATGGTCAGAAAACTTTCATGACCATTATTAACTCGATGGGCGTTGACGGATTGCGAAAATGAAGCTATGTTGCTCTGATGAGTTTAAATGAGACCGAAACCATGGTCAACATCTGCTTTTCTTCGGTGGAGCGTACTACATTTAGGGCCATGACGATGGCAAATTGGCTAGTTCAATTCAGATCGTAAAGCTACATTCACAATCAATTCACGGGCCGAAGTGCACTTCGGCACGGAAGCTTAGCAGATGGCGTTCTCCGTTACCATTCACAATGAAATTCAAGAGAAAATTTCTTGCAAGTTGCAAACTATCACTTCGGCAAGGAATTTCGTGCCGGCTATGGATGATGCTGATGCTTATGTTTTGATCAGTTACATTTTTGATTCATTTGAGTATTTGGTTCCAAGATTATTGCGAATGGTAAATTTCGTGTCGAAGTGCACTTCGGCCCGCGAATTGATTGTGAATGCAGCTTGACACTTGATGATATTTATATCAGCGGGTGGTAAGCATCTGAATTAAATCAGGTTATTATATCCTTTGCCTTTAGTAGTGATCTTTTCGATTATTTTCTCTACAAGCGCTTGAAAAATATAAATATATCCCTTTTACGAAACGAATCAAATTTAAAATGATTAATTCGTATACATATAATGAAAGACATAATTCTGCATGTCGTTACCATCGTTATCTCATAGTTGTCGTTCGGTGCATAGAGACATGACAGCAGAGACAAACTCTGTCTCTGATGACAGAATTCAATTTACCATTTATCATTTGCGTGCGGAAAAGAAATAGCAGGCGTTTTTCCCGCACCGTTTCGGAAAGTAATTCTATGCAGCTTGAAATGCGTGCCGGAAAGGGGTTGAACGCGCACGTTTGTAGAAAAAGGATTTATTTGACGAAAATCTCATTACTGCCTTCAAAAATGTCAATGATTATACTAACGAATTAGTTCGGACTGTCATCACCATGTCGTTGCAATCTACATTTGAATTCCCAATAGTCATTCTTGCATAACCTTTTTTGAAATCGGAATATTCATCTGATATATGGGAAACATGAACACCCGTAAATTTTAATGTTCCTATAACAAGATAGGTATGAAACGAATATGTCGATCTCGCATTACCTACTTGTTATTATAACAGAAGTTCAAACAAAAGATGAAGGATGCTGTTCACGTTAAGTATCCATATTTCGAAACCAATTTTTCTCCTTGTTTATACAAATGATATCTACCTACTTTCGAGTTCGAGGGAGAAAATACAAGAAATCCCTGGTAAACTTGAGTTGAATTTAATTGGGACTATGTGGATCTAGCTTTCAGCAAAACCTCCAACACCCATGCTTTCTCTCTGGAACTACCGTGAGGAATTCGATAAAAAAATCGTGCTTCCAAATCCCCAAGAGCTCTCGGATCCGATCGACTTACTTGTTGAATGAAACAATTTTCAATAATTTCATAATTCGAAATATTTATTGCCATTATACACTACACTTCTTTGGATTTGCCCAACAACGATGAAATGAATGAATATTATATCACGGTATCTTAACCTCAACAAAAATTATATGGATGCTATGCTGCTACAAAGCCTTTCCAAGCACTTCTGTATATCCTCGAACTATTGAACAATTTGTATGCTCCACATATCTATCCGGAGGTTTGATTTGTTCAGACAAGCACCAACAAGAACAACTTATGGTTTTCACTTTCCAATTTCAAGGATAATAATGCAATAATGCAATGCAGTCGATAAAGACTGCTATGTACGAAGGCGTAGAAGGAGCACATAATATTTTAAAAACAGTTTTCCTTGAATTCTGACTTTGAAGTCGGAATTTAGTTAAAATCCGAGTTAAATTTTCTTGAATTTAAATCAGTATCCTTGCTTCACAAAACAGTATTCTTCTCACAAAATCAGTTTTCGTCAATAGTTGTCCTGAATTGAATTTGCAAGAATGGATGTTTTGTCCAAATTCCCCTTACGTTAGTACCAAATGATTCTTTATACCTTCCCGCGCTTGCAGAGGCTAAGTCCGGGACCTATTTTCTTTGAACGACTTGAACAGAACGCTAAAAGAAGAAATTATCATGCCTTCTACAGCTGAGTTGATGAATGGTCCAGTAGTAATTTTCAATAGGATAACCTGGGTTACTCTAAGATATCTTTTCTGGATAGGGTGATAGCCTCAATCCCGATTATGAATTTCCTTTTACACCATGCGAGCTTGTCCTATGGCCTCAATTGAAGGATTCTATTTTTTTTAAAAATATCTATTTCTGATTTGGAGCATCTGAAGATATTGAAAAAGTTAAACAAATTAGGGTTTTTGAATCTACGAGTATCAAAAGAAGATGTGAGAAGTTTTTGAAGCAGAGAGCAGGAAGTTTCAAGCAACTATGTACTTAAATTATAGAGAACTCTGAAACCTGAAACTCAGTCGAAAGAAAATCGCGTAATTTAGTTTCGTTAGTCTAGTTATGGATTTTCATCAAGTATTGGCCACATCAATTCAATATTTACAGAAAATTACTATGAATGCCTTATATTACTTGAAAATCTTTTTACATAATTGAAAGTACAAAATACATATCTAATACCTCTATTCAGATGAATGTCTTCGACGTATGAAAATTATGAACTTCGGTTAAATTTTAACACGAATTTTTTCAATCGCCTTAGATTGTTTGGATTCTTGTGCTTGGTTGGGAGAAATAATTATTGCTTGTGACTTTCTTCTTATCCTTCGTTTAAATATTTCCACGGCTTCTCAGGCCATTCAGACAAATTTTCAATTCAGTCCAATACTCTTAAAAAGCGCCTCTCCAAAATTACGATATACAGGTTATTGACATCAATGTTTACATATTTTCATTTTTGAAACGTGATTCAAGAAAAGGCTTAGGTTCAATCACGGAACATCAACATTCAAAATTCCATAGTCTACTTGACGAGTTTTTGAACGCACTATACAGAGTGAGTCTTTAACTCGTGATTGATATTAAAACAGTAAATTCTTGAGGCCAAAAGAAACCCTTTTTTTCACAATTTTTTTCGAATCGACTCGGTTTGAAAGATACAGGCTGTTGAAAACACATAAAAATAGTTATTTAATCAACTAGGTTATTAAAGAAAGCGATTAATGATTGAGATATTTTGTTTATGTTCGAGATCATTAATCGCTCAATTAATAAACGAGTTGATTACAAGATTTTTCCGTCGACCACATTTTGAATTGAATGTGAATTCTTGATTGCAGAAATTTTCTATCGATACCTAGTCAAATTTGACACCTTATAAATTTTTTATGTTCATATCGGAATGTTGATATTTATGCGGCCGATCTAACAATTCGAGAAGTCCATAGAGATTATATTCGAGTTGTGACATTTTGAGTGAATCACATTGATATCGTTCCCTATAATATCTGTTAAAGAATGTGTGGAGCATCATAATTTTTCTGCAACCTCCACAATTCGTCTCTTCTCAATTCACCCGCTAGGTACTACGAAAATCAATGCGACATACAAATAAAATATTATAATTACTTGGGAAGCTGCTGAATACTTCTATGTTCGATTACCCATGACAATAATGCATTAATAGGAAATTGACCAATAAGAGGGTTCATTAACAGCTAATTTCGTGTACGTTAAACAGTGTTATTATTAAGAGGTCGGCGGAAAATGTTATTTTCAGTTCTCACAAACGGTTTTATCGAATGAAGTGAATTTCGGAATATTGTTTTTCATTTATTTGATAAATCTTTTTCGAACACAAGATAGCACCCACGTCTTCCGGTTTTCTCATTATCACTATTACGTGTGTACTATAAAAATACCAAAAATTCAAAGAACCCAACTCTTGAGACTGGACGCTATTCAATGAATATTTGAACGTTTTGTAAACTAAAAGTATTCCTCATATTTTCTCGTATAATGCGCCGTTTTCGAGTAATTTGATGTTCAGTATCTATGAAATTTGGAAAATTGATTACTTTGGCTGAATACAACTCTGTTTAAAAGATTCACAGATATTAAGTGTCACAGATTTAGCTAGTTATCCTGAAGGTAATTGTGTTTTTCCAGAGGTGGCACCGCTCATTATGAAAACTTAAAATGGATATATCTTTTTATCAGGGCCGAATGGGAGAAAATGTTGTAAGAAAAAAGTATTTCTTTTGACCTCAAGAATCTACAGTTAAAATAATCGTACAAGTACTCACCCTGTATATCGAAAGAACGATTATTGAACATACGAAGCAGCCAAATACTATGCGGTAAATGCTTACAATAATAATTTTGGTTGATTATTCTTTCATAGGGAACACCATAGTCAAATCCACAGTGACATGAGAACTTCGAAATTGGCATTTCGAAGAAATGAATACCAATCAAACTTACGCGGATTTGACATATATCCCTATGCGCAACACGAAAAAGTTTGCAGCCGTCATTTCAGAAGTTCAAACTGCAGTCGGTACGAAAGTAATGAATAACGAAAGAACCTCTATTCCATGAAAAGATTCAGTTTTATCTTTGAATAATAAGAATAAGCAGTTCAGGGCGTAATCTCATTTTTTCTTCAACTAAAGATTTGTGGAGATATTCAATTCGAAAAATGTTCAATATACATTTCTAGGGAGGGTCACAAGGAGCGGGGAATTCGTTAAAGAGGCATTTTTACTGGATTATATTAGTAAGACAATCCGATATTTCTGTTATTCCTGCTAGATTAGGATTTCGAGGAAAAGTTTCTGTTTGTCTGGCATCGGTTGGAACAGAATGAACTGCACTTATTATACACTTTGCTCTCTATTCCAGGAACTGATGTTTCAGAGTACATTCGATAGCATCGATATCACAAAAAATCAGGGTATTTATATGGCCGGTATTCAAATTTTTTTATTATTAGGTACATATTGACTGCATCAATTAATTCATATTTTTTCTTTTAATAGGTATTAAAATTGAAAGCACAATACCGTTTTGTTCTTATTTGTGTGAAAAAACAGTTGTCCAAGTAGGCTATATGATTTTGAAATTCAATATTCTGCGTTTGAAAGTAGTTTTTCACCTAAAGTGGAAAAATAATGATATGTAAACAAACAAAAATCTAATATCTTCAAAATCAATAAGAGTCACTCGAATAGTATAACTCATCAAAATATACCTAGACCGTAAATTGCACACCTAAATAAAACGCTAGTTGTTCCCAGTTTTGATTGGCTTTAGCCCTTAGACTCAATGTTGACAAAACCAAAATCCTGGTTAGTCCGCCAGAATGCCTTCAAACATATATCAGCCTGGAGTATGAAACTCTAGAACAGGTCGAGCAGTTCAAATACTTGGGAAGCTTCATAAATAGCAGGGCTAACGTAGACACGGAAATACACAACCGTATCAATTCGGCATCACGGGCATACTGGAAGCTAAAGGACAGAGTGTTTCAAAATCACGACCTCCATCTGAAGACTAAGACAGCTGTTTACAAAGCAGTGGTCCTCCCAACGCTACTTTACGGGAGCGAAAGCTGGACGTCCTACAGGCAACATATTGAACAGCTTGAACAAACGCAACGTCATATAAGACAAATAATGCACATCAGATGGTTCCACAAAGTTTTGAATGCAGAAGTCTTGCAACGCGCGAGTTGTACAACAATTGAGACTCAAGTAACGAGGGCCCGACTCAGATGGAGCGGCCCCATTCTGCGGATGCAAGACTCAAGACTCCCCAAAATAGCTCTGTAGGTATGGCGAAATCACTGAGGGAGCCCGCAAACCAGGAGGCCAGTATAAGCGGTTTAAGGATACACTACATAAATCCCTAAAATCAGTTAATGCCAATCATAACTGGAAAAAACTAGCGTTAGACAGGTCACAGTGGAGGACTTTGGTATACAGTTTTAATAGAGACTGGAGAAGGATACAGCGGCGGCCAGATCTGGTTGGTGACTATCCATGCCTGGAGTGTGGTAGAATCTGTAGGTATAAGTCTGTTCCCACCGTTTTTTTTACTTCTAGTAGATTCATTACCGGTAACGGGATGCAGCAATGAATGAATGAATGATGAACATAATTAACGTTTATATGAACTTATTGACGGGATTCGTAATCCGTTTATTTACCTCGAAAGTAAAAGAGATTATTATTCAAGTATAATTTATTCCTGATATGGGAAAAATTAAATTCTTGGCACATAATGCAGATGCCTGAGGCGAACAATTGTTAGTTATCTACTCGAAGTAAGATTTGAAGACGTTAAGACATCTGCCTGGATTAATCCAAGTTTCATTCAGAGACCCAAATCTGATATTTCCATTCTAAAATTTATATCGTAGAAATTTTTGCTTCTGTTTATCATTTTGTATTTATCTTTATTTCGTTTTTCAAAATTTTAAAAAAAGATGTCCGTTTCCCCTTACCCATATTCCAGTTATCCTTAGCATAAAAGTAGTGTGTCAATACTGAAGTATTCATTTTCAACATAACATTATAATTCTAAATTTGTCGTTGCATATCTTTTCTGAAAATGAAACCATCAACTGCCTCCACATTTTTGGGTCTCTAAAAAAAAGCAATTCTTTGTCATCCTCTTCACTTCCTAACTGATTGTGGAAACACCTAGCTGAAATGAAAGTCGTTCACATTCAGGTGAAAGGTGAAACTACAAAGTAACTTGAATCGAATATTTTCGATACCGTCTGACTTAACGACGATTTCAAAATATCAGGATTCAGGATCACTATTAGTGAATGGATCTTCTTCGAGAAGTGGAACAACTATACAGTTTTTTCCATATGGAATATCAAGTATTATATTTCCACCACACAAACATACATATATTGCAGGCGATACCAAATTGTTTTTTTATGTTCACATTGTGTAGTGAATTTTTTCCATTCAATTTGTCGGTTGGGTGAGAGGAGCCATTGGAAAAATGCATTCAGGAATAAATTTTTTCGAACACCTTCACGACTTCATCCTTGAGCATTTTTCATTCGTTGTAGAGATAAAATGATTGGATCAACTAAACACAATTTGCTGCATCGATAAGGGGATATTAGATTTGAATTTGCACCTACGTGTCTCTACCTCATGAGTGCCCTTGAATTGGAAAGAGAACAGCAGGTTAAATCGCCAAGTTTTCAACATTATTCCATGCAAAGAAAATTGAAGAGATAATCTTCAGAATAGATTTCGAGCTAGATACTATTTTATTCGAGTGAAATTTAGTGATGAGAGAAAAACGAAGCTTCGAATAATTTACAAACAAATAGTGCATATTCCACAAAAAAATTAATAACCTCTTAGGTCTTGGAAATTCTAATCCATATCCAAATTTCATAACCAAAAAGTAAGATTCATTACTGGAAATATGTAATGAACAAAAAAAGTGATTTTTCCAATTTTTTAAATTGAAATGGAATATTCGGAATATTCGGAAACATTGATATACAGGTTGTGTCAACAGCGTTCGATCGGTTGATAACACTTATAAATTTTGGACAAGGAGAATGATTCAAACTTTGGACTTAGCACATAAGCTAAAATTATTTTTGACTTAAAATGGTGGTCCGAAAGTGGTGATACCTTGCTTTCCCAAATGCGAATATCCAATTTTCATATTCTGACCCCGGGTTTCATAAAGCTTGATCGGGGAATCAACGCTTGATTGACGAATATACGTCAATTTATGTTCAATCGATCATTCACTCATAATAATTCGGAATATCATTCCCGCATCAAATTATGATGTTTATAAGTCCATTCAATTATTCTCAATTGCTACTTCTTCAATATATTCAGAAATGAAAAGGTTTCAGTGGTTTCGTTTTAGAAATCGAGAGACTGTCAAATCGTTGATGGGACCTTCAAACTTTTATGAAACCCGCTGTATATCTATATGAAACTCCGATTCCGAAATACCCCACTTGTTATAATTGATCTGTGTGCTTTTGAACTTGGTCCTTTTTCCTTATAATTTCATGGTTTTGATAGATTCAACCGTTTCAGATAAAAAAATGTATAATTTTTTTTTCATTAAATTCTCGTTTCGAATCTTTTAAAAATTCATTTTGAGCCTAAAATGTTTCCATAAGAATGAAAAAAAATTATCAATATCCTTGGGTTATTACTCATAGACATATTAAATATAATAATAAGTCTATGTTATTACTACTGACAATCGACAACAAATCAATTTCAAACATCAACACTAAAGGCGGAAACAGATTGCTATCACGTCACGTGAGCTCACGTTATATCATGGAAAGTCACGTCACGTCAAAAAAGTGTGGTTCAAAGTTAGTCTATCCATTTTATGGTTAAAAAACTGCCCAGAGATACACTGACGGTACCTCACGCTATCATACTCACTCACGTGAGAGCAGGTGTTTCGTGAATGCAAGAATCAGGTCACTCGACATAAAAAGAAGTGGGGCAGGCGCCAAAAAGAAAGTTGGAAATTCGAAGAGCAGGTGGCATTTTAACTACCATTATTCCTTGACAGCTATGGAAACAATGTATGAAATTCCCCTAATTCTTCTCTATGTTCATTGATATCATATACCCAAACCCGTTTTGAACTCTCGCCAATTTTATGATAGAAGTAGCCACTATCTCCATTTCTTCTTCCCATTCCGTATCACTACTTGAGGAGGTCATCTTTCAGATAACCAAACAAAGCCCTTCTGTTTTCAGACGTAACCCATTGTTGACAACCAGTCGTGATAACAGTGCGTTTCTAGGCATAATATCATGTCAAATGATGCATTACATGTTATCACATGAGCTCACGTGACGTGATAGAGGTCTGTTTCTAGGCATGATATCACGTCAAATGATGCAGTACATGATATCACATGAGCTCACGCGACGTGATAGCAGTATGTTTCCGCCTTAAGCTGCATTCATGTCGAACTATCAGGGCACACTTCACAATCGCAAAATTTAATTGCTAGAATCGTCGTGATTATTGAGAATTTCCTCATTCAAAAACTTACGTTCTCTCATAATCATAATTCAAAATTTTGTAATTTTATGAGAACATTGAATGAACTCTCCCAAATGGAGATGAAAGTTGACATTTTCGATAAATTCACTACTTTTTTTGAATTATTAGATCATTATGAAACGTTCAGATTGGATTCTAGTCCTGTGTTTATGCATTTCGAATTAATGTAAATAATTGATTTTTCTGACTACGGCACTGGAAATATGATATTCGGTATACATACCGTCTGTGCCGATATTCCTGAACAGTACTGTCAGTATTTCAGTGACGATGCCTATTGGCCCAATCGTTCGAGTTCTATTGTTATTCGATTGCTGGCCAGTAAAACCAGCAATATCGGAACAGGCCCATAATCAAACAGATGCTGAAAACTGAAACAAATTCTGAAAAAATCAACAGTACCAGAAATATTAGAATGAAATTTCGGTCAGAATGAATAAATCCTCCTGTATATTGGCAAGGAAATATAGGAGACATTTTTAAGTGGGCATTTAGCGATGTTGATGGTAGATCCTATATATGGTAGGAGTATTTTAAGTTCCTCGTGGACACTCTGTATAAGTCAGAACATTTCTATATTTAATCGAAAAGCTGCTACAGGGTTCCCTTCAATTAAGACTTTCATTCTTGGTATTAAAGTTAATATAGGTTAAGATTTGGTAGATATTGGAGCTTCGAACTCTGTGGGTGGTCGGAAAAATGAGAAAGTAGAGAGTTTCATCAAGAAGAATAATTTTTGTAATTAATGGCGGCGAATACTCCGAAAATATATTTTTCAAGAAAATATGAAATAAAATGAACGGTTAGTGACCGAAAGCTCACTTTTGGTATCCGTATTTTAACCTAGTCGAATTCATATTGATAAAATCGTCCATTTTTCCTTCCTAGAATTATACGAGGATATATTGAAAAATTATTAGCCTACTATAAGTACTACAGAACCATTCAAAATTTCAATGTCAAAATATTTCATTACTCAACATATTCTCCTCTTAATTGGATACATTTATTACAGCGAACCTGCAACGTCTCTAGACCTTTGAAAAAATATTTCTTCTTGCTCTGCAAACCAGACCTCCACAGCTTTTATTACCTTCTCGTTGAAAGAAAATTTACTTTTTTTCAGTCCAGGAAAGAGATGATAGTCGGATGGAGCAAAATTTGGTGAATAGGGGGGTGAGGGGTTCCTAGTAATTCAAACCCTAAATCACGAATTTTTTTGCATGGCAACATGAGATTTGTGTGCGGGGGGGGTTGTCCTGCAAAAACAAAACACCTTTGGATAGCTTCCGCGCCTTGTCTCTTAAATTTTTTCCCGTAGAGTGGTCAGTAATGTCGAGTAGCAATCTCCGGTTATTGTTCTACCCTTATCCAAAAAATCAATAATTACTCCATGGCAATCCAAAAAAACTGAAGCAAGAACTTTTCCAGCAGATTTTTGGAAACGGAACTTCTTAGGTCTTGGAGAACCAGAGTGTCGCCATTCCATCGATTGTTACTTCATTTCTGGATCGTAGAAATGAACCCAAGTGTCATCCATAGTAACAATTCGGTTTAAGAGGTATACATCGTTTTTAAATCGAGCACAGATCGAACGCGATGCTTGTACCCTTGCACGCTTTTGGTCAACATTCAAACATTTGGGGATCCATTTTGCAGCAATTTTTTTCATTTCCAAATTGACGTGAACTATATGATGCACGCGTTCGTATGAAATATTCAGTGCTTCAGATATCCGTTTTAGCCCAATTCGACGTTCTGATGAAATCATGTCTATCATGAAGGCCAGAAACTGGTCTTCCCGATCGGTAATCATCTTCAATGGAAAATTTACTTCTTTTGAAGCTTGCAGTCCAATTTTTCACGGTCGCATACGACCGAATACACGGACTCACTGCCATGTGACTTTTCAGTAGATCGAGAGGTTGGATGCTTTAGAGAGAGAGAGAGAGATGCTTACGAGTTTTAATCAAATAAGAAAGAGATGAACCGAGTCAATGTGGACAATGTCAAAATCGTATCATGGATGTTAACAAATATGTTATGCAGGCAAGAATAAAATAAGCATGCGAGCGATAATGCACTCAAAATAATATTTGGTGGTGTCCCCTATGATTGCAAGGGGAAGAAAAAGTCACCCCTAAACTATGTTTCGCAAGAAACGTTTCTCCATATTCATATTTTACAATGAGAAAATTCATTTTGGATAGCATTCTTTACGATTGTGGAAAGAGAACAAAATTATTCGAGACGTTTATGTAGTGAGATGATATAGATAAAGATGCACAATTCTGTTAACTATATAGAGAGGATACAAACCATTTAGGTATTGTCTATAACAACCTAATGAAAAAGATCGTACGAAATGGATTAATTCATTTTAGAATTTTGTGTTCCTTATTCTTTATACGTTTGTGTATGTCTACCTCTGTGTCTGGTATTGTTTTGACTGCTCCAGCCTCCAACTCTATATTGGCTGGCGAAATGATAATTGACTGAAGACAGAAATGTGTCATCGGACTGTCAACTTCTTCGCATCAGGACCAGGTGTTTATCGATAAATAAAATAATTGTTGATGGATGAAATTCGATTTAATTCAAAGAGATTATGCACGTTGCAACCTCTCATCTCGACTCCTAATTATTTAATTCGATACGACTATGTATAATGAGGTATTGTCTTTTTATTGTTATTATTCATGTGTTACTTAACATAAATTCATTACAACCTTCATAAAGGAACGAATTGTTCCGAAACGTCGGCGGAATTATAGTTGTCTAATTATTGTCCAATTCCCTGTGATAATTCTCAATTAAAATATAAAGTCTTGTGTAATTTCTTGCTGAAGTTTTTTGAGAAAAGAAAAATTATCATTTATCAACAGATAATGAGGAAATTCATTCATTAGCCTGATGTTAAGTTGACGTTTATATTGAAAACTATTAAATAAATGCAACGAAGTAAACTTTTCACGAATTGAATATCATATTAAATAGGTAGAATGTACACGCCGAAAGGCCAAATGCGATACATCCTAAAAAGCAAGAAAGGAATATTCATCGATTGTAACCAACAAATTTGTTGATTACTTTGGATAAATATTTCTTTTTTTGCTATTTTTAGGTAATCATATTGAATGTTCAAGTGACTACCTTTGTCAGCTATACAGGGGTAAGGATATCGGCGCATAGAAAGGGTTACCCGGTCAAAAAATCCGGGAGTATTTTGAATAATCCTACATGAAAGAAAAATGTGGTTTCTTAAGTCTTCCATATCTTGTATAGAAGTTTTGTATAAACCAATGTTTTCAAAGGTCCCAAAAAATCAAATCCAGAGGATTCAAATCTGGTGATCGGGCAGGCCACAACTGAGGTTCACCTTGCCTTATCTATCGATTTGCATATGTATGATTCAATTTTTTTTCGGTATTTCTTCCGAGATTTCTTCAGACTTGGTTATGGTTGCTAGAGTTTTAGCAACGTCTTCAAAATTGCTCGATAATTATCTGGGTTGCTATTCAATAGGTCTGTTTTAGCATCAGTTCCGGACCGTTTGAGTTCGAAACAAACCTTATATATATATTTCATGGATATTCACAAAATTCGACAAGACGTTTTATTTTCAAATTTTCGAAAAAAATAATTCAAATTTAGCCATGTCTATATGAAAACAGGGGAATTCATAGAATAATTAAATATTATTCGGAAAGGAAAAATTTTCTTCAATTTTGAATATATGTATGTAGGATCCACAATTGTGTGATATAAATATTGTAAATAAATGTTGTCGTTCATGGAAGACTTTAGAAATTCGAACTTTCCGAAGTCTTTCGTTGTTGAAAATATGGGCCAGCTTTGCGACTTGAAGAAAAACAGATTTCTATAGAAAGCTTCATTTAACATTGAGATAAGCCAGATGACGTTTGCTGATTAATGGGACAATTTGAAGACGGGGTAAGTGGTAAGTACCATCCCAAGACTTGGTACTGCTGGAGTCCCATTGGTCCAAAAGTAAAAGAGACATCCCCTAAGTTTTCCAATCAGAAATGTGGGTGGGCCTTGAAGCTTTAAAATCATTGTTCTTTCCGGAAAACAGACATTCAGAGATGGAGATTCACATTCAGATTCAGATGAAGATATTCGCGGAAGTGTCGGCTCAGTTGAATAAAGACGATTAGACGATTCAATACTATTTTAGTTTAGTCGATTAGACGATAAGGGTTTTGTTTTGAAGTAAAGACGAAAATAGCCAGTAATCGGTCACAATATATTATTATATTGTGAAAAGTGATTCCAACGTGTATATTTGTGAATAAACTTGTAAATAGAGTTCGAGTTTTATTCCAAGAAGAAGGGAAATATAGGTTTACTTTTGTCTGAAAGAGAATCATACCCTAGACCAGATAAAAAAGCCTACATGTATGTAAAAATTAAAAACAACTTCTTTTAGTAGTCAAATACTCTTCCTACATAATAGGAATACCGACGAATACACCATTTTGCAGCTTCAGATGTGAAGAACAACGTGATAAAACATTTACATTCAAGAAATGGCGTTCACGGCACAAACATATTCACAAACGTTTGGAAGTCAGAAGCCCCATTCTCAATATATATTCATTACGCCCACCATTCCAATCATTACAAAATTCGGTGTGATCGAGAAAATGGTTTATTCTGCTTTGTATTTTAATGCAATGATGTTATTCCCACACCTGCATTATTTGTCAAAGAACATCATTATGATTATAAAAAATTTACCTGATATAAATGTTGGGATTAACAAATGACAAGTTGATTCCCTGATTTGACAGGAATTCGGAGCTTTTTAATTCATGCATACACCAAAGAAGAAGCAATTGACAATTAATTGACATTAATTAGGCGTACTGGCGTACATGGATCATAATCTTATGCAAAAATTGAGGAGTTTTCTTCATTATTATATTTTTATAAGTATGGAGCAATGTTGTAATTAATTTAACCTCGAATTTAACTCATAGAAGGTGTTCGAAAGTTAGTCATTAAATATGGACATGCCCTCTCGTGTTTCAATTAGGTTGGAATACAGAAATTAGGAGAATAATCAAGAGATAATGATTTCAGCTGGGGAAAACATAGTATGTACATCGTTCACCGAGTAGGAAAAGCCTAGTATTCTTGTAAAGATCTACACAGAGTCCAGGAATCTGCCTTTTCCTACGAGGTTAACATACTTTTTTTCCGCAAATCGTTTGAAATTAGACAGGTATCAATTAATTTCGAAAAAATTCGGATTATTTTATTCATAAATAAAGACACTTTGAAATTCGTAATGAAATTGGTTACATTGCTATGGAAACGTATTAATGTTGAATTGACGCATATAAGTTCAATTGATGGTGTTTTCGAAAACAAAATAGTGTAAAATTGTGATGAATTTCCGATTTCTGGGACTTCTCCAGAGCTGGTTGAGTCAGTGAATACTGCTTCATTGGAATTATTGCCAAAAAATCAAGAGAAAAGTACGAATATACATACAGGGTGTCCCAAAACTAGTGAATCAAACGTCACACCAAGATAGAGTAGACCAAATATTATCGAATGACACCAACATTAGTTCAACGAAAATGTACCGTTTCCAAAATAATCATAATTTTATTAAAATACCTAAAGTTGCCGATTTTCGAACTTTTTTTTTTAATCACAGGGCCAGTTTGTGAAAAAGTGTATCGATTTTAAATTATATTGAACTAAGATTATTATTTTATCTCCCCTAATTGAAATTATTTCAAGTAGTTAATCGATTACCTAAGTAAATGTAAATTGAAACAATTGTTTTTTCTACATGATTTTTATTACTCAGAATAAACCCTCTCTATAGAGGTGATAATATGGGAGAGAAACGCTATCCTTAATCACAAATTGGCCTTGTGATTGAAAAAATTATTCGAAAATCGACAACTTTAGGTTAGGTTTTTTCAGAAACAGTACATTTTCGCTCAACTAATGTTGGTGTCATTCGATAGTATTCGATTCACTCTATCGTGGTGTGACGTTTGATTCACTAGTTTTGAGACACCCTGTATAGACGTTTTATAGACTATCGCAAAGGTAAAAACACGAGTTCTTTCTCTGAAAATGCATACTTCTCGTCGAATAACTGTAAATATAACAACTGACTTTAAAATGTATTCTGTAATGCATCGAGATTTTCAAAATATGAATTAATTGCTTATAGACAACATGTTTTCAATCATTTATGTAGACACTAACAACTGTGAAGAAATATCATTTCATTTCCCTACAGTAAGGAAATGAATATTTCCTAACAGTTGAGAAATCTTGACTTTTTCTTTGAGAAATTTTGTCTGAAATGTCCAAACTTCCTAGTGGTTTTCTACCTCATTTCCATAACATCCATCGACTCAAGTTAACAAGTTAATAATAATAATAATAATACCAAGTTGTATGCGGAACTACAAAATACACTTAGTCTTAGATATTCTGTTCTTCCCAAATTTCTTAATGAAATTTCAAAGAATTGATGTACAGGTTGTTTTCGGACTGTAATGATTTTTGTGTGACCTGAAATATTACACAAAGAAAATACGAATCAAATATAACATAACTGGATTTATGAGTTATGATTAATTGAAAAAATGTAGAATATTAGTAATGTAAATAATAATAGAATGATCACGCCTAAACAGGGAGGCAATGAGTACAATATTAAGGATAAATTCAGATGCATACCACCCGCCGATATGATATACAGTAGTCGCTGTGTTGCTGGATATTACTCAGTAGCGCTTGCCAATATTGAATAAGGGTCCATCAATTCCAAACGTTCTCCATCGGAGAAAAATGCTATGTTGCTCTGATGAGGTCAAATGAGACCGAAACCATGGTCAGCATCTGATTTTCTTCGATGAGGCGTACTCCGTTTGGGGCCTTGACGATGGCAAATTGGCTAGTTCAATTCAGATCGTAACACTTGTTGATATTCATATCGGCGGGTGGTATGAATCTGAATTTATCCTTATTAGTAATATGGTTACTGGTTAGAAAGAACGGTAGACCGGTAGATAAAATATAGGTTATATAGAAGCACATCAGCGTTCTCCATCTGCCTTGATTGTAGGCACGTTTCCCAATGAATCACTCTGCATTAAAATCATGGGAATTAATATGAATTTTTATTGAGTATCCTTATTGCATATTCTGTTAAACTATGGAGTGTGTGGACCAATGTAAAAATTCTGCGTGAACGAAGCCGTGGGAAAAACTAGGTAATATAACTGTTACGCAATAATTGAGTGGAAAAATTAATTCATTTAACATGCGTTGAAAACAATAAATTCGTTTTTTCTCTATTTTATCACGGTAATAATTCAGATAACATTCGTTTATTACGGACGAATTAGTTATTTTCGATCATTTCCAATACGACAGATGATAAATTCTAAACAATTCCATAAAACTGGATTCACTAAAACGTTTTGTTTATTCATCCACGTAATAGTTAAAGTCGAGTTAATTTACACCGCCAAATTCAAAACACTGCCGATTATGGTGCTAATTTCTGCTCGAAATTTCATCTGATGAAGAATTCCGTGCAAAAGAGCTTTCTCCATTATTCAAGAACAGCTTTGATAGATGGGTGACCTCATCGTGATGATTGTGTTTTTGCACATTTTGAATTTATTTTCTTATGTGAGTTTATAGGTGTATTCCTCTAGTCTTATTGGAATATATAATAATAATATAAGGGGAGATACCTACAAATTGATCTGACGTGACGTGGGACGTGCATTCTTACGTCACGTGGGATTATACCAAAGAGTTGATATTCTTTGATTATACTTTATTGACAGATGTTACCGAAAGAAGCTCTGTGACTCTTCTACTGATATGCTCTCAGCAGTAAGTACAACGCCTTGAAGGCGGTACTAACTACGTCTTTATGTTATCCCACCCTTCACAAAAATCATACTGAACCCTGAACGATCTCTACGAAGCTTTGTTCTGGAATCTTCTCATGAATGTTAAGACTGTATTGCGGAAATCTCTTTCCTTACTGCCATATTAGATCGGTGAGAACCTAGCAGACCGTTCGACGGAAACACCCGAACGCGGTGACCAGTGGAGTACAGCCAAAAATTTTATAACACGGAAACTATTTGTCGGAGCATAACCGTATTTGGTGTGTAGGATCGTTATATCGATGAGATTAACCACACAAAAAATCAGCGACTCGCATAGGGAATCAAGGGGTGATTCGTCATCCCCTAAATTTCAACATTTTATAACACGAAAACTATTAGCCGGAGCATAACCATATTTTGTGAACAGGATCTTTATATCGATGTGATTAACTACAAAAAAAATCAGTGACTCGCATAGGGATCCCCGTAAATTTCAAAATTTTATATCAGGGAAACTATTCGCCGGAGCATAACTATATTTGGTATGTATTAATATCGTTATATCGATGTGACTGGTTTATTTTCAGTCTCAAACGATCATCAGACGCCTCATATGCATGCATGATGGTCACAGAATTCTATATAAGACATTTTACCTATTTATTATTCAACAAAACAAAGTATCGACAAATATGTAAAGTTCAGTGGTACCAATTCAACTGATATCTGAATCCAGAACTATTTTCATATCTTTTGATACAACTTGGTTCACAGCTCATATAGTTTTGAAGAAAACTCTTTAATAATTATTGATTATTGTACATTAATAACTTTACTCGTTCTCATCCTATTAATGATCATCAGACTCATGATCTGCATGTACCATGATCGAATTTATGAGAGGGATCCTCGAACTTGCCACCACCCTATATATCACAATCCAGTTCCGCGTCAAACTATTCTCATTTCAAATCTGAATACGAACGCCCACCTATGAATTGTGCGAGCTGATTCCATATTTTCCAATAGATTCGCTGATAAATAAATCCAATGAGTCAATCTAAATGAAATGATCAGTTTCTGTCCAACAGAAACGATATGAATGATATTTCCAACTCACACCTATGGTGAAAATAATGATACATAATAATAATTATTCTGGTAATCCTGCATCAAAACATATGCCGAATTGAAATTGGATTCAATTTTCCGTGCTTTCGGTACAGAGAAAATTCGTAAATGAATGTGCAAGAAGGACTTTTCAAATTATTGATTGAATAGCGCATTCCATTTGAAACTATGTTGAACTATCAAGTGGTTGGCATTCGCGAAAACCATTTCCGTGATGATTTGCTTTAAACTTGATGCCTTACTCAATGATATTGCCGGAGTTGATTTATTTGCTCCCCAATACAAAATTGGGAAAACTTTTAACGGCAAGTCTTGTATAAGGATGGAGTTGAATGTTTGAACCAAATGATACCTGAAAACGAAGAGGTAGATATTTGGTGATAAGGTAAACGGTTAATTTCTCATTAGATTTAACGCTATGAAGAGGAGATAAGGTTACTTCTGAAACTTTAAACTCCCGATAGAGTCGATGTAGGATTATCTAGGATCTGGAATATACCTTCACTTATCTGTAGATGCTATTGTGACAGCGAAGCACGTATACCGGTTGAAAACCTTATCCTTTTGAAAATCTTGTCATTAAGTTTCTATTTTGATTATGGATCTCCATCAAGTATCGACCACTTCAATTGAATATTTTTGTAGGAAATTTTGGAACTGCCGTGTTTTGGGAAAATAATTTCCGGAGAAAAACTCTTATATATATAAAGAATAAATAATCTAAATAGATATAAATTTGAATCGAGTTGTTGTCTGTTTCTGAAATCTTGTATTTAATTATGACAGAGCTTGTCATGTAAAATTGGTGTGTATTTGTTTTCTTTGCAAATCCAAAAATCGGAAACGAGACGGAAACAGAGTAGTATCACGTCACGTGAGCTCACGTGTATCATGGGGAGTCACGACACGTCAAAAAAGTGTGGTTCAAATTTAGTCCATGTATTTTAAACAGTTGTCATCTGTCTAGAGCCACATTGATGATAGCAGTGTACTTCAAAGCATGATATCACTTCAAAGGATTCCACACGTGATATCACATGAGCTCACGTGACGTGATAGCAATCTGTTTCCGCCTTTACACATTTCAAAAGTGATTTTACGGGACTCGCTCGTCCTGGGAAGTTCCTAAGTACTCGTCCCGTAAAATATAACTTTGGAACTTGTTATGTAAATTACAGTTTTCTAGGTGAGAGGAATAGAGTACTGCAAAATTCATAAAAAGTTCAGGTATTTATTAGTTTCGAGTTTTGAAGCAGTCTCGTCGAATCAGGAAAAACTGAATATTTTTGTCTTAATTTTGTAGAGGATGGAGATTTCTCAAAAATGTTACACTTTTTCATGTTAACCCAGGAAAATTATGGTTTTGATTCCTAAAAATTGCTAACAAGCTGAAAATGGTTTCAAACGAAGGGGGGGCTTGTCAAATGTCAGACAATTTTCTATCAGGGCTTAACTTTTGGAGACCAAGAAACCCTGACACTTTTCAAGAAGAAGATCTTCATTTTCGGTGAGCTGCTCGTCAGATTTGTGTGGGAAATCTGGGAGAGTTGAACCCTTTTTCACTCTGAAGCCACTTGAATTGTATCTGTAAATGGTAGCCACTCAGATATCATGCCCAAATAGGTAACGATAGATAATAGTAAAGTAATGGTGAGATGAACATTTTGAGAACAGCAATTCTTTTTTTAGGAACCAAAAATTGGCTCATGTCTCCCTAACCCATGGGAGAGTTGAACAGTTGGCGAGAGAGACTTGACCATAAGTTTGTTTATCAGGAAAAATATTAAGAAAAAACAATTTTCAATGAACAACGATTGTCTATGTCAAGGTTTTCATCATCAGATGTATCAGCGTATGAAATACACATTTTCTATTTCAGAGTCACCGAAGACAGACGCGAAGAAATAATATTCGTCTTCTAGCGCTTTTGACAACTTTCAGAGTCGTTCGGACTATAACATGCGTTCTGCTTTAGTTTTCCTGGCTTATTTTTTTTTGCAATCCTTTACACTCAGCTATAGAGTTGCCAATGGGAGAAAGATGTTTATTCTTCCATGAAAATAGAGGAGATGGGGCGTGGAAAGTAAATTTTTTCATCTGAGTGAAAAAAAATAACCAAATTTTGGCGATCGATTGTGGCTGAACCATTTGTATGGTTCATAAAATTTTGATGCATTGGAAAGGCTATTTTCTCTTTCAGAAAAAAAGTAGGCACAAATTTTCTGTCGTATATAAACTCCCCAGTGAAAATTGGGAAAGACAAAAATAGTGCGAAAATTCCGGAGTTTCTTATCGCAAACTTCGCCTTCCCCATAATTGATATGCTCTTCGTAGTTTGAAACCATTTTCAGCTTGTTAGTAATTTTTAGGAAGCACGGCTCCTTCTCGACCTTATTTGCCTAGGCTATATTCAAAATGGAGAATTTCTAATTATAAAATATTTCTCTCTTTCTTGTGGGCATTTCAAAATTTGAAAAAAAAATTATCTATACGAGGGTTGAAGAACAATGACATCTAACTCATCTTACAGAGGAATCTTTCAGCACATCAGCTTGCAAGTTTATGGAATGGTTTTCCCAGGTGCTAGAGTTTGCTGGGCAGTGTGATCGTAGGCCTTGAGGTCAACTGTTGAGGCTTGAGTCTGCCGGCCATCATATAGTGCAGAGAGGCGATTTGAAGTGTTTACGAGGATCTATTGAAAAATTTACATTAATTACAGCGAACCTGCAACGTCTCTAGACCTTTCAAAAAAAAAAATGTTTCTTCTTGATCTGCAAACAAGACCTCCACAGCTTTTATGACCTCCTTGTTGGAAGAAAATTTACGACCTTTTAAACTTTTTTTCAGTTGAGAAAAGAGATGATAGTCGTATGGAGCCAAATCTTGTGAATAAGGGGGGTGTTCTAGTAATTCAAACCCAAAATCACGAATTTTTTGCATAGCAACATGAGATTTGTGTGCAGAGGCGTTGTCCTGCAAAAACAAAACACCTTTGGATAGCTTTCCACGTCTTTTCTCTTTAATTTTTTTTCGTAGAGTAGTTAGTAATGTCGAATTGTTCTACCGTTATTCAAAAAATCAATCATGATTATTCCATGACAATCCCAAAAAACTGAAGCAGGAACTTTTCCAGCAGATTTTTGGACACGGAACTTCTTAGGTCTTGGAGAACCAGAGTGTCGCCATTCCATTGATTGTTGCTTTGTTTCTGGATCGTAGAAATGTACCCAAGTCTCAACCACAGTAACAATTCGGTTTAAGAAGCCTACATCGTTTTTAAATCGAGCACAGATCGAACGCGATGTTTCTACCTATGGACGACATTTAAACATTTGCTTCAAATATCCGTTTTAGCCCAATTCGACGGTCTGATAAAATCATGTCATGAACTGCATCGATATTTTCGGGGACTGACACAGAAACTGGCCTTTCCGATTGGTCATCATCTTCAATGGAAAATTCACCCCTTTTGAAGCTTGCAGTCCAATTTTTCACGGTCGCATACGAAGGACATTGATCACCAAGTGTATTAAGCATATCTTCGTAAATCTGCTTACCTCATAACCCTTTTAAAAACAGGTACTTGATGATGGCTCGATGCTCCAATTTTTCGATTTTCACAATTTCGGTGGACATCTTTTTTCTTTTAATTTATTGCGTAACTCTGGTTTGCTTTTTCGACCTCAAACGTAACACTGACACTTCTAATGAGTTATTGTTCGTTGCTATGGTACTGCAATATTTTTTTTTATGCATGGAACTGGTCTAGGTTAACTAGATATCAATACATCGTAGATCCAGCCGGCCGGACTCTCGGAACGGAAGTGAATTTGATTTCGAATAATAAATAAACCATGTAGGACTCAAATTTCGAAAATCACGCAAAAAATAACAAGGCTCCCGTTACTTCGTTTCAAGAATAAGCGCGCATAAATGAGACGATGACTTATATACAGCGTGTTCCAAAACTAGTGAATCAAACGTAACACCACTATAGAGTAGATCAAATACTATCGAATAATACCAACATTAGTTGAGCGAAAATGTACCGTTTCTGAAAAAACCTAGCCTAAAGTTGCTGATTTTCGGACTATTTTTTCCATCACAAGGCCAATTTGTGATTGAGGATAGCATTTTTCTCCCATATTATCACCGCTATAGAGGGGGTTTATTCTGAGTAATAAATTTATGTAGAAAAAACAATTGTTTTAATTTACATTCACTTAGGTTATCGATTAACCACTTAAAATAATTTCAATTAGGGGAGGTAAAACAATAATCTTAGTTCAATATAATTTAAAATCGATACTTTTTTACAAACTGGCCCTGTGATTAAGAAAAAGAGTTCGAAAATCGGCAACTTTAGGTATTTTAATAAAATTCTGATTATTTTGGAAACGGTACATTTTCGTTGAACTAATGTTAGTGTCATTCAATAATATTTGGTTTGATTTACTAGTATTGGGACACCCTGTATACAACTTGAGATATGATTGATTTATTTTATAATTAAAACTGTTTGTCTTAAATTATCAATGGCGTCGGAAGGTATCGGATCGAGAAGGATCATGAATTTTTGATTGCACAATCAAGTAGTTCAAATATTTCCCGACATTTGTGAATAATTTAATATGCGTCGATAATATTTGGGTAATCGAGAAAAGAGCCATTTCTGTTTGCTACAATTCCAAGTATGTAATTTGTTGAAATAATAATGTATTGCCATATGAAGAACATTATTCTGCAAATAGGAGATATTCAACGGACGTAACCCTCTAAACAATATTAACCGTAAACATGTGTTTCGGGGTTACGCACCTCATCAATAAGGTAAAAAAGTGCAAAGACTAACAAGATTAACAACAGTTGGTGGCAAACCACATAACAAATCAATCAAACAGAGGCCAGCCAAATATTTAAATTTAAAGTTTCGGTCAACAATTTTTTTGACCTTCTATGAAGGGGAGTATATTATCTATGGCGACATAGGAGTCGCTGCGATCGCTACGTTGATCGATAAGGGATGGGGATTTAAGCGTCAATTTGAAATGAACAGCCTTCATTTTATTTAAGGTTATGTGTCATCGTAGTTTTTCTGATGATTTTTCAAATACGTTTTTTCAAATCTATATCAAATATGAGTTCTCTGAATTATATGTAATAAAATACAAGTCATATTATAAAGGGTACCATGTTATCAGCTTTATTCATTCATAACACGACTCTACAAAAATTTTTCGTTCTTTGTCCTAACGTTTATACTAGGATTTTCCGGTTAATTATGCACAAAAACGAAAAGAAAATACCTTTTTTGGGTATAAAGTTTGCTTTTGTGATAGTTATAGTATTAATACTCATTCTTCTTTTATTTTATAATTTTTAATGATTCAAAAACCGCGCGAGTAGAGTGGGGTGTTTACCCTTACAGAGTGTCACTAGTGGGCACTCGGGTCATAAACAACGATAAGGTGTCGTTTACAAGCCCAGACAAACTTCAAATGTCGTCAAGAAAGTGTAAATACGATGCTGATGCATTTTGTTTTATATGTGGTCAATTTATTATAATTCGTGACGTGAAATACGAATTAAAGACATTTCACGTTCTCTTTGAAGCCTATGAAGCATATTTTGACTTTCCTGTTTGGAATCAAGACAAGCCATGAGCTCTATATGTTGATTGTAGTTATTGTAAATGATATACTTGAATCAGTCTCCTAAACACAGAAGCAAACTTTTTCATGCCATATTTTTTTTTTCGTTTAATTAGGATCTAAACTATCGAAATTTTATGCTTTGCAGTCAAAAGGTACCTTTACACTAACACTCTTTCGCGCGCGATCGAATCGCGAGTGCCAGTCACTCGTGTTTTCGCGCGGTATGGAATGGCGCGTGTTAACTATTTTGTGTCTTGAGGTCGCATCGGCTTTTCGCGCAGTCTTGCGTGTGCTTTGGAGCGTCCAATTCGAAATCTCTCATTATGAGCGAGAGGTTGGCGTGACTCGTGGCATGTTGAAATTTTCAACGGTTTTAGCGGCACTCCATAGCTCGAAATGGACAAATTGAATAAAAAACGCAAACTGAAAGTGGCTTTGTGCTTGGCAGTGTATATGAATATTCCAAAGAAGAGAAACAGAAGATGCTGGGTGAAAGAATGGCTGGAAAATCGTACATATGGACATATGCCTCTCTTGATTGAGTTGCGTGAAAATTTTCCTATGGACTTCAGGAACTATTTGAGAATGGATGCCGAATCCATAAAGTCTTTGCTCCAGAGTCTTGAATCTTCCATGTTCCTTATAAATTAAAAACTTGTATGAATAATCATTAATTAATACATACCTACATGTACTTACGAATTTTGAACGTATGTACTTCTTCAATTAGAAACCCGCGCGAATACACAAACGCCCCGAATCCAAACAAACTCAGTCACTCGGGCTAGTCGCTCGCGAATTTTTACACGTCCAAAAACCGAGTGAATGATTTGCCTTTACACTAGCATTCTTTCGCAAGCGATTGGCACGGGGCGTTCTAGTCGCGCGCGAAAGAGCGTTAGTGTAAAGGTACCAAATGTCAATGTCAAATTAGGTTTTGACCCGTGATAATAAATGACGAAATCAATGAAATTCAAAGGAAATCACAGATCACAAAAATGATACCTACGTATGTTTGTCATTGTTTATTGAAAACAGTATATGATAGTTGGTTTATTGTAATCTTCAAAATTATATACATTCGCAGTGAGGAGGAAAAAATTACAAGACAGATTTATCACTTATTACAGTAGATTCTGTTTCCAATACTCAGTTGAAAACCGTTATAAACCATATATTATGTTATGCCAACAAAATTCTTCAAGAATATACACTTCTGAACCATGTAGTTTTATTGGTTAGATATTCGTATTCAGAAGACTCCACTTCTCACGAGGGATGACAATTTCGATTTCGTTTATAATGAATCCATCATCTTTTTTGAAATCTTCATCGCAAAAGTGCTCTTGACACACACATTGTTTCCGAATCGATTAGTGAGGTGAGGTTTTTATCCAATTTTATCTCGAAAATGCACTCTGAAATTGTTCCTCTTCTCCATTCCTTTCCGATGTCAAAACACTCTTACACTAGCGCACACTTAAACATTTCACCATGGTCATTTGTGGGGTTCATAGCTGAAGTGAACCAAGTCCATGCAGCCTAGTTTTGAGATAAATGAGTTAAGGTGCCTACAGATTACTCTGACGTGACGTGGGCCCACGTTATAATGCGCATGATTAAAAAATGTAACAAGGGATTTTGCGCGGAAGCGTTCAAACTGGTCTGACGTGACGTTGGACGTGCAATCCCACCTTTAGAAGTTGTTTATCACCAATTAATTCAAAAGTGACTTCTTTAGATTTGTGTAATGTGACTGTAAGCATATGCTTACATTCTAATCTTTTAAAATCTAAATAAGTAACTTTTTAATTAATTGGTGATAAACAACTTCTAAGCCATTTATCTCATAAATAGGCTGGACTTGGTTCACTTCAGCTATGAACCCCCCGTTGTTCTCTTATCAAAAATCGAAAATAATAATATTATTCTAATCTGTCATCACTCAGCCAACATCAACTAGTTTAAATCAAAATTTCGCCATCTCGTGGTCGCCAGCGCGGCTATTGGCAAGAACATGAACTACCCTATTGATACATATTTCAGGGGACCAATAATCTGTGGTCTCAAAGCAGCGATCGTTCTCCTTCACTCTACTCTCCATAATTTCTACCTATCTAGTCTAGAATTAGGTACCAAAAACAACTAAAATCAATCAATTTGGGATAACCTTTATAGATCCCCTTTACTGTTACACTCTATATGAAAGGTTGTTGATTGTTCTTACTTATCGTAGATATTTCCTAAATTATCGAGAACTCCAATTGAAAAAATATTATGAGAAATAACGAAAACAAATAATTATATTTTTACGTATGGAACACAATTACATTTTTTGAATAAAAATTGGAATGAGAAGAAGAATATACGCATATAAATTTCATCAAATAAATACGGAGTAGAAAACAAAAGTATCTACTGAAGGAATAAGTATTCGAATGCCAATATCCGTTTAATAAACAATTGGCTATCTCGTTGAAAAGCTTTACAGTCGTCAGCCAAAAATCGCGTTCCATTCTCATTCAAGTGTGGAGAATTCCAAGGAGGGCTGTGAAGTTAACGCGAAGATTAAATCTTCAGGGAGGAAGAAAAGCGATCTTTCAGAAAATAATTGATGGGAGTCGTAAAAATGGGTGTCTCGACGAAATTAGCTAGATAACTTTTTAAATTATTCGAAAACTTCGTACCACTTTCCATGAAATTCCGAAAGTGCAACTGGTGATCGAATTAAATAATATAAGAGGTTGAACGGTCTAACGATTCGCTCGTACTACACAGTTCGAAGACACCGTTAAAATCAGGAAGTCCAAGATGAATGAAAGCCAGTTTCACATAATTTACCTTTAAAGATACTACAGAATTCCATTATCAGATTAATTCAAAGCTCTTTGATGTTGAAACAAACTCACCAAGTTTGGCGGGAGTAATTCCTAAATTGGCGAAATGTTCCTTCGATGAACACTTAAGTGTGAAGTTGGAGGTGCTATCCAAGTTCCAATCTAGTAATTTACCTGAAAAAAAAAACTATTGATTAGATAATTACACTGATGTGACATAGGAATCGCATAACAGCATAACTAATAAATGGTTAGGAAATTGGCAGAAACGTAGGACTCTTATGCATGGAAACCTCGTTGATCAAAATTTCATTATTCAGAGGAAAGAGATATTTGACAGTTTTTTATCTTCCTTCTTCTTATACATGGTGTTTTAAGCAGAATGTCCACTAGAAGTTTCTAGGGAACCAAACGACATTTTTTTCTGAAAATGTATGAGTCTTAGTCAATAATTAGAATCTGTTCAACCAAAGTATTTTGGTGTCGAAGGTACTTCGAGTTATACCAAAAGTAAAGAAAGCCAAACTTTGCTATTCGAAATGGGAACATCTATATTTTATTTCACTTTTGAATTCTTAATAAAATTTTCGGCCACTCAGGGTTTCACGAATTTTTTTTTCACAAAGAAAGCTTTTACATAATGAAATATTCATCAAAAATTCTGATCAATGGATTTTTTCACATAAAATTAAAATAGCTAGACATACGATTCTCTGGATATCTATTGTTATATTTCAGCGAACCAAATTTACCATGAAAATTAACTGTACTACAAATAAACAGAAGATGGCATGGAAATCATTATTCTGAAAAAAAGGACATTTCTACCGGGGATTAATTTTCTACGTATTTTGTCAGAGCACCCAGTAGCTCTTCTAAAATGCCAAATCCAGTAGTTGGAACCGAAAGGCTAATGTTACAATAAAAGAATACCTAATAACGAGCTTTATTTTCTGCAGGTACACACCCAGTTCCAGAAAATATTGATTGTCCAAATATATAGACGAATCATCGGCACTGCTATAAAGTTGTTTTCTCTGGTAGTCCTTACCCCTTGGACAACATATTTTAATGTCCTAACATGACTAACATGAGATGAAAGAAGGCAAAATGAGGATGAAATCAATCGAAAGGCTAGGATACTACGGTAATTGCATCTAATAAAGACCGAGTTTTTGGAAACCCTTATAAATCAATTTTGGGACAAGTGTCAACTTGTAAGATATCATGATCAAGTGAACTGTTTATATTCAAATAGAAAATACCTAGTATACAAAAACAAGGCAACGATGGCCAGTTACTTGTACAAAAAGTTTTTTAAAATTCCGTCTTTGGTCCCTATTGGGAACTAGGTCTATAAATAAGGTCCATAAATTGAACTGCGAGATTTAACACGTTGACTGTCCCATGAATCACATATGATACATAAAAATTTTCGCCAGGAGTCCATGAGTCGTATGTGATTCATTGATTCATTTGACGTTCAAGATAAATATGGTTACTTTTCATGAACGCGGCAGTTTGGTCGGTTCATATGGGCTTAACGTCTTGTAGAAATATGTATTGATAACCTCAATCATAATTAATCATACGTGATTCAAGAAACGTCAGCATCAAGCCTTCCATTGTACTTGAAGATTTTGAACAAGAACACTTCCTTAAATGGCTGCAGAATTAATTTTTCATAGAATATATATTTTATCACTCAAAAGTAACCCTTCTCTTTGGATAAATGTGTTGGACGTGGGGGGTGAAAAAAAAAATAGAATGGGGACAGTCAACGTGTTAAGACCTTTTACAATAGAAAAATCGTATCCTTAGAAAGCAATGACTTTAAACTACTTTTAAGTTCGTGGCTTTCGAATAATGAAACGGAAATTGATATGAATTAGTATCGTGGCCCTAATAAAGTCTTAGGAAATCATCAACTTAAGTGAAGAAAAATCGCAAATGTTTCAAATTAGTCATTTTTTCAGTCTTGGTCCTTGGACCTTATTAGTTATTACACTTTTCGAATCATAGTCTGGACCTTATTAAGTGTTCGAAAGTAACAAACATAGCAACCACTGCAGATTTTCTGTTCAACACAGTAATCAACTTAATTATAATAAATTATATTAATGCATGAGAATTTTGTTCAGAAGAGTTCAAATTGTTCGGTACAAAACTTCCTACCCTTAATAAGGTCCGGCCCTTATTTGGAGACGACAAAGTGGACCTTGTTTGATACATAGGTATGTCATGGGCAAATCAAACAAAATCAAAATAAAGAATCAATAATTTTTGTAACTTAATCCATCAATCTATGCTTCAACAGTGTTTTAACACTGTTACTGCAGAATTACTGCATAATAACTGGGTTTTATTACAAAAACCACGCAAAACACAATGAAGATATTTTATGAATTGGGTCACGTCGGGTGACCCTGAGGCAACATACAGAGCCACTCAAAAAATGACCAGCGCGAAAGCAATGAATGCCGATGCACTTTTGTGATCGGTAACTGGGGAGGGTCCAGGCAGCATCAGTTTTATTTTAAGTATTAAGTGAGGGAAGTTTGAAAAGATGGACCTTATTTGGAACCGGCCCTTATTAGGAGCAACCACCTTATACCGATACTGAAATTATTGCGAAACTAACCACTATACTTCATTTTTAATTAAATAAATATTTTAAAAATATTCAGTATCACACTAATGAAAATGCAACTAAGTATTACAATTTATGTGGCAACAACCTCATTGAACTACGAACACGTATGCCTTCCACTGTTCACACCACGGGTTTTCACCTGAAAACAAACAATGAAAAATTATTCATCGGGTTTCATCCGTACGGTGCGTATATGGCGCTGTCAAATCTCGAGGTCATTGCTATTGACGAATCCAAAAATCTAACCGCCCCATAGTGGTTAAATCAGTAACCTCGCAAAGTTTGATTTGATTTTCCCAAGGATGACTCACAGGCCGAACGGCGATAAGCTCCGCCAAAAGTATAATCAGGTTTTTTCTGGTACGAAAGTGGACCTTAAGACACACCACGGGTTTTTACTGTATGGATTTCACCTGAAAGCAACCGGATGAAAAACTATGCGTCGGGTTTTATCATAGACATATAAGTCTATGGGTTTTATCCGTGCGGTACGCATATCCCACCGTCAAATCTCAAGGCTATTGCAATTGGCGAATCTAAAAGCTGTGCCTTCTGCTGACAAACATTTCAAGGTTTGAGAAAATAAGGTTTTTAGCTGCAAAGCTACTTGCATTTTGCAAGAAGTAAAGGGGTTTTAAGGGTTGTTGACCCCAAAAATATTTCTTCAACAAACAGTAGTCAGACTAATGTATTATTTGTTTTGAATAATAAAAGACTATTGACATACCGAAAATTCAAACGAAATATCTTCTATCTTTCAATTTTCCGAACGAAATCGTGAAAAGTTCCCATTTTTGACATTCCATATACATATAAGAAGAGGTGCACATTTCTTCCCATGTTTCTTTACGAAATATTTATGTTTCTGGATCTCCTGCATTACTGTACCATCTGCCTGTATATTACTTGGTCACCACAAAACTCCTGCTATCGGAAGGTCAGCCGAACTCTACGTGGACAATAAACACCATGTCTATCGATAGAAAAAATGGACCTTTTGCTTGGTTGAAGTATTCTCATAACTATCTTCATATACACTAATACAATCCTGGGTTACATCAGTTAGGATTAATTTCATTTTCATTCGAATGTGAAGAAAAGGTATCGGAAGATAAAATCATCTATTTATTCAACTTTTTAAATGAAAAGCAATGATTTATCAAAGTTCTTTATATTACATTCAAACATTCTAAGCGAAAGTTAACTGTCATTAGTTGTATGTAACATCTCCAACCATTTGAAATGCAATTTGATGAAGAATCTGCTTAAGCATGTTATCATCATGGAAATACCTTGTGCTAAATACGCACAGAGAGGATCGACTAAGACACCAATGCTGTAAAACATATCTGCATCTTGGATTCTTTCATTCCTGAGTTCTCTGAATGTAGACAACATACCGATTCATGAATTTGATATATTCACTGTGAAATTTTTATTTCAATTTAGATTTTTGATCAGCGATGACATGCTTGTGACATGAATTGACAGTGGGAAATTTATAGAATATCTACATTCCTTTTGTCCACAAGGTTTTATTTATGATGAATATAGGGTGTTTCAAAAAAAAGTTACCGTATGGCTAGGAAAGATGGAACATTACAAAATGAGTTGCTTTTTGTTAAAATTGGCAACGACCTTCTTATTCAAGATACATGCTTCTGTGACAACTTCTAGTTACAACTACCAAAGAGTATTCTCTATTGGCACTTCTGGGTTTGCCTTTTGTGTTATAAGGGAGACGTGGTCAGTGCAATAGCCTTCCATTGCTATTGAAGCTCATGTTCGTTCGAGGCTTAGCGACTCAATTCATGCAGTTAAACTTGAATTCAATCGTAATTTCAATGTTGTTAGGCATTAAACTATTCTAAGCAGAAATATGTGAAGTGGTTTTGATGATTGCGAGGATCCATAAAACAGTGGGTACTGGGCAGCGAATAATCCCAAAACAACTTCCTGGTCCAATAAAGAGAGATCTACAGCAAATAGAAGAAAAAACACTGGATCGCGTGGAAGACAGATCTATCAGTGAACTTGAATGTTGCGTAAGAAAAGATGGACATCATCTAGCTAGAATATCTTATTTTGGCTTCTTAATCGTTACACTATGTAGAACTGGTCAAAATGAAGCGTTTCACCAAAAATCACCTATACAGAACTTTCAAAATGACAAAGTTGGAAAAAAAATTGAAAATGATTAGTGAAATAGATCCTAATACGACCCTAGACCGTTTGTTAGCTGAATTATCCCAAAGCAATGGAAAAAACTCGATTCGACCATGTGGTTTCGTTTAGGATACTGGCTCGTTCGATATTTACGTGGTACTGAAAATGGACTTAGGATTGCCGAATTGTTTTCATTATTTTTTAGTAATTTACACGATTTTATGAAATGGCTCATTTCGATACCAACTGACAGAAGATACTTAGGAGACACAAGTGTAAAAAATAGAATAAAACTTCAGAATCCCACCAATAAATAAATTTTGTCTAAATTATTCACGAATTTTTTCACAATGCGCATCACAATCTTTTTGTTCGAACATTCCAACAATCATCGTAAAAATGGGATGAAATGGGGAAACATAATAACACTTTTCCAACATAACTAACTTAAGCACTTTCAAGAAACTGCCTCGATTTTCTACTTTTTTGTTCACCCTACATTGCACGATACAACAATTATGATTTTCTCAAAAGTGACCTGATGCATCTAATCCGATGCGATGCTGGATACTTATAAACATATCTACGAAGCTTTAGGCCTTAGATTCAATATCGACAAAACCAAAATCCTGGTAAGTCCGCCAGAAAGCCTTCAAACATATATAAGCCTGGAGGATGAAACTCTAGAACAGGTCGAGCAGTTCAAATACTTGGGAAGCTTCATAAATACTAGGGCTAATCTAGACACGGAAATACACAACCGTAACAATTCGACATCACGGGCATTCTGGATGCCAAAGTCAGAGTGCTTCAAAATCACGACCTCAATCTGAAGACCAAGCAGCTGTTTACAAAGCAGTCCGAACGCTTCTTTACGGAAGCGAAAGCTGGACGCCCTACAGGCGACATATTAAACAGCTTGAACAAACGCAACAACGTCATCTGAAACAAATAATGCACATCAGATGGTTCCACGAAGTTTCGAATGCAGAAGTCTTGCAACTCGCGAGTAACGAGGGCCTGACTCAGATGGAGCGGCCACATTCTGAGGATGCAAGACACAAGACTCCCCAAAATAGCTCTGTATGGCGAATTAACAAGGAGAGGCCGGAAACCAGGAGGCCAGTATAAGCGGTTTAAGGATACACTACATCAATCCCTAAAATCAGTTAATGACAATCATAACTGGGAACAACTAGCGTTAGGCAGGTCACAGTGGAGGTCTTTGGTACACAGTTAAAATGGAGACTCGAGAAGGATACAGCGGCGGACAGATCTGGTTGGTGACTATCCATGCCCGGAGTGTGGAAGGATCTGTAGGTCACGGTTGGGTCTCTTCAGCCACAGGAGGGCACTCAGTCACAATTAGAAATTATGAGTCTGTTCTTTTTTTATGTCTTTTTGTAGATTTATTCCCGGTAACAGGATACAGCAATGAATGAATTATGATTCTCTCAAAAGTAACCTGATGCATCTATTCCGATGAACTTGGTACTGAACCATTCATTGTCCAGCCATATGTTTATGTTTTGTTTCGTTTTTGCGATAAAAAAGTGAGGATTCTGAGTATAGCAATAATTAATATCTTCAAAATACCTCTTCAACCTCCACGATTCCAACGATTCTAGTTGTATTATGTACAGAGAGGGCAAAATTTGATGGGATTGAATTGATGTTCTGTTGCCTTGAAGTCCGGGGAAAAATGAATGACATATTTTTGAGAATATTGATGGCCAGATGGCATCCTCTATCTTCCATTGTTTTCAATTTATAAATAAGTAAAAACTCATTTTACAGCTCTTTGACTTGGTGCATCTATTTCATATAAAGTTTCAGAAATGTCGAAAACAGTATTTACTTTTGTACTCAGTACATAAAAAATTCATTAAAATCGGAAGTAAGTATATCTTAAGGAATAAGGCAGGAATTATTCCATTGCTCATAGCCTACTAGAACTTCTAGTAGGGCTACTTCTAGTAGGGTAGTGGCTATGCATTACTTAGTTTGTTTATGTCTTTATTCATTCCAAGAGCGTGAGCACAAACTGACTGATTGAACTTGAAACAGATTATACGATTTTCACAAAATGAGTTTTTGAACTACTTATGACACGTGCTTCGCTATCACAATATCTCTCATCTTCAGGTGGTTGAAGGTAAACTGATGCTATTGTGATAACGAAACACGAGCTGCGGTTCAAAAACACATTTTGTGAAAATCATATAATCTGTGTCAAGTTCAATTGTGGATATTCATCAATTATCGGCCACATCAATTCGATATTTGACTAATTTAACTTATTATCGGATGGCTGCTACCGAGAGAAGGGTCAAAACCTTCTAATAAAATAAAATGATCAAGATTTTGTGACCGTATGTGTCGTGGTAATTCATAAATAATTTGTGAATTTTTTTGGAAACCATTTTTACTTGTATTAATAGTTGGCTATGACATGGGCGCCCGCAGAAACCCGCAGAAATTTTTCTCAGGGGGGGCAAAATATCATCTACGATTAGTTTTACTGAAAGAAAAATTTCTCTAACGGTGTCTATCAGAATCTCAGGGGGGGCCGTGGCCCCCCCTGGCCCCCCCCTGCGGGCGCCCATGGGCTATGACTCTTTTCTGAAATCTTGTTGCTGTGAATACTATTTTTGGGTGTGAAAACTACCCTTCTTGATTCCAATTTCCGATAAAGAGGATTCAGTAAGAGTTTATTCAAAATTTGTTCTGAAGAAAAATCTTTTGATCGAGCCTGAACTATATGAAGAAGTCGAAGAGTCACCCCGTATATATGTCAATACATATAATGCGTTATAACGATACGCCTTCTGATTAATTGATTAGAATCTAAAATGAGTATTCCAAAAATAATTTCTGAATGAAATAATTCATAGTTTCGTATTTTTAGCCAGTGAAGTATATTTTGGCTGCCACTTGACGATGGCTTTCAATTACCGAGAGACTTTTGCAATTTAACGCTTGGTGAACAATTAATAATATTCGAGGAAGTTGTAGAGGAATCGAAATCTCAAATAATTCGTAGGTAGGTAATAATATTCATCCGGATTGAGGTATATAAGCTTTAAGCTTTTGATATGATGATTTGTCATTAAAGCTGTAGGAAACCAGTTCGGAAGATGGAAATGTAGAAAGACGCTCGTATATGGAGATTAATATACAGATCTGTAATAAGTTGGAGCGTTGTTTACTCACCAGACTTGATAAAATATTCATGTTTATACATTTTCAACATTTTGAGGAAATTTCAAAATCTACCGAAGTCGATTTTCCAATCCGAACTGATGTTATTCATTGTGGAAACTCTTTCATTACAATATATTTTGCAAATCAATCAGGGATTCGTTCTCTTCTTCGATTTCTACGATTGACATCATACAGGTTCGCATATACCTAAGCGTTTATATTAGACGCAAAGTTTTTGGTTATTCAAATTGTCCAATTTCACTATTCGCTGGTTAATTTTAAGTATTTACATATATAGTAATTCATGTACACTTGTAATATCTATATTTTTACACCACTTGTCTCACTATCCTTTCGTTAAATCCATTCTTCGTTAACTGACTATTGATCCATTTCTTGCTCGAGTTGTTCTTGTCAGAATCAATTTTACCATTTTCAAAACACCGCAGTATCTCTGATTTCGAGGAACACTTGAATTGAATAGGAAACGAATTAAAATGTGATAAGTGACAAATGCTAAAACAGCGATACCTACCTAATAAACTTTTTTCTTCAATTCGGATGGAATATTTTTTGTAACATATTTTATGGTGTGCACGAATATTAAAAAAATTGATTTTTTTCAAAAAGTTTTTTTTTTAAAAGTTTTTTTTCAAAAGATATGCTGTGCCTTCTAAGAATGTATAACAACAAAAATTTATGAATAATAATAGGTATTTTTCATTATATAAAAAAGGGACTTTCGAGTACCAACACTCGTGTTCTATCAAAATATGTAAAACAAAATATTTCGTTTCAGTTCAAAAAGAGTTGGCTATTATTATTTTGACCTTTAATGAAGTTCGGTGTGTGATTCACGAGAGCATATACTTCACATGGGGCATTTGAGGCATTTTATTCGAAATAATAACCAAGTTATACGTGTGCGACGGACCACCTGAGACACCCGGTATATTGCTTTTATTTTGTTCCTCCCTCATATCATAACTTCCTTTATTTATTCTTTGAATAATCTCATCTCATTGATAATAGCTATAAGTTAACTCAAGTTATGTTTACGAAATAATACAGTTAGGTATAATCGAAGAGGAATGACAGGTCTAATCATAAAGAAAACCAATTATCTATAGGCCGACGATTCGTTTATTTTTATAAACATCCTCAGGACACTAGAAGAGAAAGCAGAGAACTTCGGTATATGACTCAATTAAAATATGAAAGTTGTAGGTATGATAACAATTAATTAACAAACGGAATACAATTTAAAAAACAAGCATGAACAACGGACGTTGAAGTTCAAAAAACAACTAAAATAGGTAGGTCAACAAAATATAACAATAAAGCAAAGAACACTCACAATACTGTATAATCCTCTCTGTCAAACAAGACGCTATACATCAATACAACAATGAACCAACCTAATTAGCATAAACACATTCATTACTCGGCAAGACAGCGAAAGTGAACGAAGAACCCTGACATGAACTGAATACGTAGCAAGGGTGACAATATGTTTATAATTTCTTCATCATGGATATGAGAGAATAATATGCAGTAATGCATATCAATGCCATTCATTCATTCATTGCTGCATCCCGTTACAGGAATAAATCTACAAAAAGACAAAAACAAACGGTGCGAACAGACTTATACTTTTTTAGGGCTAATTGCGACTGTGTGCACTTCTGTGACTGAAGAGACCCAACCGTAACGTATAGATCCTTCCACACTCCGGGCATGGATAGTCAACAACCAGATCTGGCGTTCTCGAGTCTCCATTATAACTGTGTACCAAAGACCTCCACTGTGACCTGTCTAACGCTAGTTGTTCCCAGTTATGATTGACATTAACTGATTTTAGGGATTTATGTAGTGCATACTTAAACCGCTTATACTGGCCTCCTGGTTTCCGGGCTCCCTCAGTGATTTCGCAAAACAGAGCTATTTTGAGGAGTCTTGAGTCTTGCATCCTCAGAATGTGGCCGCTCCATCTGAGTCGGGCCTTCGTTACTTGAGTCTCAATTGTTGTACAACTCGCGCGTTGCAAGACTTCTGCATTCGATATTTTGTGGAACCATCTGATGTGCATTATTTGTCTTAGATGACGTTGTTGCGTTTGTTCAAGCTGTTTAATGTGTCGCCTGTAGGGCGTCCAGCTCTCGCTTCCGTAAAGAAGCGTCGCCGTCGTTCAGATTGAGGTCGTGATTTTGAAACACTCTGTCCTTTAGCTTCCAGAATGCCCGTGATGCCGAATTGATACGGTTGTGTATTTCCGTGTCAAGGTTAGCCCTAGTATTTATGAAGCTTCCCAAGTATTTGAACTGCTCGACCTGTTCTAGAGTTTCATTTTCCAGGCTGATAGCTGTTTGAAGGCTTTCTGGCGGACTTACCAGGATTTTGGTTTTGTCAACATTGAGTCTGAGGCCTAAAGCTTCGTATATATGTTTATAGGTGTCCAACATTATTTGTAGATCCTCTGAGCTGCTAGCGATTAGTGCGCAGTCGTCTGCATATTCGATGTCAGTTCTTCTATTAACAACATTCGAGTAATTCCTAATTTCAATCATTTCATGTAACAATCTTTATTTCAAATTTGTTTGCTTGCCAATGACCTCCGTTTCAACAAAGTTAAAAATATGTAAAGAGTCTCTACTATTTTCTGCCAAAGCCGTACAGTTTTCTTCAGATTTCAGTGGGTTGATGCTATTCATCATAAATTTCCGCCGAAAAGAAACTTTCTCAAAATGCCATCAAATCTTCGCCACTCTTTTGGTAAACCACGATTGCACGCCTGTCAAAAAAAAAAATGAAACGAGATGCTGTGATCAATGGTTTAATCGTTCAAGCAACTCAAGAAATCTAATTGTACAGAAAATTGGAAGATCATCACCTGGCTGTATAAAACCTAACAATGTTAAATTTACGGTTACTTTCCTAATAACATCAAATGACGCCATCAAATTCTTGCGCGTTATAGTCGTAATTTTTAATGTTCAAATAACTCAACGTATGTATGTTCCATATCGTTCACAATTCAGAACTTAGAAGATTAGGAAGCTGAATATCTGCTTGCGCCGAGTTGTTTTCTCACGAAGAATACGATCCAGCAAGAACTCTTCTGACCTTCATTTATTTTTATTACTGTTAATATCCACCCTTACCGCAAGCATTAACCTGATAATTTAATGTAGTATTACATCAGGACATGGAAAGTATGTTATAAATCTCAATATGCATCATTTCATTAGAGTACACATATTTATAATGAAAAGATATAATGCATCAGTATGCTGAAAGAGGTGTTAGATGAATTTACTCTAGAGTTTTCATAAAAAAGGTTTTCGGTGTCGAGGAAATGATATAAGATGATATGTTGGATTTCAACTAGTTCTTATGCTAAAATCCCAATCCCAACACATGATTTAAGAAATTCTTACACTTGCACCTATACAAAAGGCTTATAGACATAATTTTCTTCGCTAAATAAGCAGCATCCTTGGGACAGCACTTACTAGGTGAAGGTGGTGGGTCATACAAGAAATATCGATGACAAGACTCTCTATACTTTCTCCAGATGTATTTCAGTAATAGTCAACAGAACTAATATTCAGATTGATGAGGTTCTTTTCGAGAAATTAAATGTCAATGAGATTAATCAATTTCATTTCATTCCATAAATGGTCGTTTGATGGAATTCAGTTTAGTCATATTTGGGTGAATCAACTTTCAAATTTCCACATGACAAAATTGTGGATTTTTATTTTTTTTCTTACTGTCCACATTCAAATACTTTATTCGAACGATAAGTTTCTACTGTTTACGATTCTGAATAGAACAGAGGTGTTCCTTCAAGAAATTAGTGAATTTTACTAAAAAACAGCCCAAATCTGACCACTATACAAAAGTATTTTTAAACCGACCCTACAGGATGAGCAAAATTCGTTGTGTACTGAGAGGATCTCGAGAATTATATCAGCTAGAAGAAAACGGATGACACATTTCCGAGCTCATTTTCGGAGAAACAAAGAATGGTGAAAACCGCAGCCTCTTACGATACTTCGATTTTGAGTTTGACAATTTCGTTCTCATAACTTTTTTGTCTTTGAAGTTACAAATCTGAAACTTGAACCTTCTACAGGCAGATTTTTATGTAGAATCCAGTGATGAGCTTAAAATATTTATTCATTTCGAATCATTAGGTGAACTTTAATTTTTTTAAATGCAATCTTTTATCGAATTTGTTATTTTTGAATTGGAAAAAAATCTTTTGTCATTAGATTCAAAGTGTGAAACTGCCTAAGAAGGTTCAAGTTTCAGATCTGTAACTTCAAAGACAAAAAAGTGAGAACTTTTCGGAATCGTCAAAATCTCAATTTTTGTTGTTTGAAAATGATGCTGCGCTTCTCGAACAGAATCACCCTCAACGTTTGTCCCATTCCTCCTTGGTACTTTAGTACCAAACTTCCTTGCAACTTTTCACTTTGCATTCTGTTATATTTGCATTATCTCTCAAATCTCCTTGACAATTCCGGAAAGCGTCTTCTGGAGTAGATTCAATCCTAAAAAGTAATAGCCTCTCTAGTGCGGCTTTTGAACAAATCGAGGTACGGTGGACCTAATTTTTCCACTGCGACAGCTACAAGAGAAGGCTCATGAACAACTATCAAGGATCTATAGATACAGCCTACATCGATTTAAATAAGGCCTTCGACTCGGTGAATCGGAGAGCGCAATGGAAAATCATGGGCCTTGGAGTACCCGAAATTTTTTTAGCAGTGTGCAAGAGCCTCCATACCAACAACACCGCTAGAATACAGCATAATGGCTCTACAACCGACCATTCCTTAAACAACTCCTGAGTTGTTTTATTCCTGAATGGTCCGCGCCTTTACTGTTAAACATTTTCGCCATAGCTGTCTCGATAATTGCTGACATGAGTATGCCAGCAAGAGGTGTTGAAATAAGATTCAGATTTGATGGAGGCCTATAACCTGAAGCACCTCAGAGCAAAAACCCGTACAAAGTTTATGCACGACTGCGCACTTATCATAAATATATATACGAAGCTTAGACGCAATATCAACAAAACCAAAATCCTGGTAAGTCCGTCTGAAAGCATGCAAACAGATATCAGCCTGGAGAATGAAACACCAGAACAGGTCGAACAGTTCAAATACTTGGAAAGCTTCATAAATACTAGGGCTAACCTAGACACGGAAATACACAACCGCATGAAATCGGCATAACGGGCATTCTGGAAGCTAAAGGACAGATTTCAAAATCACGACATCAATCTGAAAAACAAGACAGCTGTTTACAAAGCAGTGGTCCTCCCAACGCTTCTTTACGGAAGCGAAAGCTGGACGCCCTACATATTAAACAGCTTGAACAAACGCAACAACGTTATCTAAGACAAATAATGCACATCAGATGGTTCCACAAAGTTTCGAATGCAGAAGTGTTGCAACTCGCGAGTTGTACAACAATTGAGACTCAAGTAACGAGGGCCCGACTCAGACGGAGCGTCCACATGTCCACTGTGGATGCAAGACACAAGCTTCACCAAAATAGCTCTGTATGGCGAATTCACAGAGTGAGCCCGGAAATCAGGAGGCCAGTATAAATGGTTTAAGGATATACTACATCAATCCCTGAAATCAGTTAATGCCAATCATAACTGGAAACAACTAGCGTTAGACAGGTTACAGTGGAGTTGGTTGGTACACAGTTATAATGGAGACTCGAGAAGGCCAGATCTGGTTGCTGACTATCCATGCCCTGAGTGTGGAAGGATCAGCAGATCACGGTTGGGTCTCTTCAATCACAGAAGGCACACAGTCGCAATTAGCCCTAAGAAATTATAAGTCTGTTCACACTGTTTTTTTTGTCTCTCTAAAATTTTGGAAGAAACACTCAATAAACTAAAGTGTCGATAACTACTAGGATCAGAAGAATCCTTTTCAAGTTTTGAAATTCCTATGACTTTCGCCTCTCGAAACACGGCCGGAAAATTTCCCGAATTTGGAATGTAAGATGACAACCAAGACATGACCCTTCTGCCTAAATGCTTGATGAACTCAGGATGAATTCCGTCTAAACCAGTAGCGTTCCGAGATTTGGTGGATTTAATTGCTAATATTAAATAATCTATACTGAAGGGATTAAAGATGACATCCACAGCTGGAGTTGAGGTCCTGAAATGGTGTAATTTATGCTCATTATCTTTCATTTTTGATAGTAAAATTTCAACCGAATCAGAAACATCAATCAGTCGACGAGCAATGAGTTAAGGATCGATTTTTTGGAAGATGACATCAACAGAAGAGTAGCCTCAAAACAGCCAATGAACTTCTACTATAAAACGTGTTCATATTTGAAATTACACTATTCCATTTCTCCTTACGACCGGTACTTATGGAGTTCATCAGTCTTTCGCATTCCCCTTGAAATGATGAATATTGACAATCGTTATTCAAATTTTGGGTTTCATCTGACCAACCAGGAATATATTCTTTACGGAAACCTCTCGGAATGAATTTTTTAGCTGGAGCTTTCACTATACCTAAAAATCTGGAGTAATTATCATAAGAGGGACGCAACCATCTTTTATGCCGCTATCAATTTTATTCGAAAATTGAATCCAGTAGGCCTTCTGGACATTTCAACGTGATTTATTCAGACAGGAAGCAGAATGATGAGCAGAATGAAAAACAGTATCTGAACTTAATAACATGGGCCTATGTTGGCTACGTGGAAAAACACCTAGGATTTTACGACTCACTGAAAGAGGTTTAAGAGTATTATCAATGAAAACGAAACATAGATCCGTATTGTAAATTGTAACCCCTATTCCACCTCGCAGAGTGAAATGAGTTTGTCTTCACTATCGAAAATCAAATAGTTATCATTGTCTTCCATCCAATCAGTTGAAGCTACACCATTTCTATTATTAACATTACAGCCATACATAACATGATGTGAATTGAAATCACCAGGGTGAATTGGCAAGAGACATATTGAAATTTCTAGGCCAAAAATTATTTGGAGTTTTATAAATGAAATGAAAAAATCCCGTCAATCTCACCTTTCAATTAACTCATAATTGAAACTGACGATTTTCCTACGAAATCTAAACCGTGAATAGGACTGAGCAAAAAATCAATTAATATCTGCATAACCTTTCAGAAGTCTCATTTCGCGGAGATTTTTCTCTGTGGCCGTATGGCTCTCTTAGAGAAGGATCACCAGAGCAACAACTTATCTAATGCTAATTTCGAAACATAATCACTTATGTCTTTCGAAATGCCTTCAATATCCAATTGGAGGGCGATAAGGGCGAGGAGCTTAGCCACACATCTGAAGGGCCAAGAACGCCCAGTCTAATGTACAAGCTGGGCAAAATTCGGTGTCTACTGAGGAGATCTCGAAAACTATAGCAGCTAGAAGATAACGGTTGACACATTCTCGATCTTTTTTTTCATGATCTGATAACAGAATCGGCCTATCATTTTCAGATTTCGAGTTATAAAGAAAAATTGAGATTTTGACGATTCCGTAAAGTTCTCCTCATAACTTTTTGGTCTTTGAAGTTACAGATCTGAAACTTGAACCTTCTTAGGCATACGTAGAATCTACTGACAAAAGATTTTTTCGAATTCAAAAATAACAAATTAACGGTGTTTATCCGAAAATAAGCTCGGAAATATGTTTCTTCTAGCTGCTATAGTTCTCGAGATCCTCTACCCGGCAAAATTGGTGACACCTAAACTACAACTTATTAACCCAACGAGATAGAGGAAAATGAATGGCATATTACGTTCGTCCTTTTCCGAGAAACACTGCCATCAACTGTATTCCTCTATCTTCTTTTGTTTTCGAGTTATAGGCCAAAATTAAAATTTGGGCGATTTCAACTTTGGTCATTATCTCCGTTTCTGTTTGTGCTAGGATGTTGAAATGAAAACATTATGCGAAAGACCAAGGTCAATGTAGAAACCCAGTCTAATGTACGTTCATCGTCATATATCTCAAAAACGTTCAAATATAGAAAAAATTGCTTCGGACAAAATTTGTAGACAAGGTTATGCTCTATAACTTTTATAATGAATGCAAAAACAATTCGATGCCCAGGAGAGAAGATAATTAAAGAAATATGATTTTTGTGACCTTTATAGCAAATTTTTATTGTTTCGGCTTGCTGCAACTGTCAGATTATGTTTTTCTGTTATTCTTGAATCATTAGCTTCAGATTAAGAAATCAGCCACCGCGCTCGTGTACACGTGACGTTTTATTTGCAAGTTTGGTGCCCTATATATAATACTATACAGGCTGTACCAAGTTCGAGGACCTATTAGACGTTTCTGGAGAACTCAACCTATTTGAAATCTGAAAATTGGGATTATGATATTGTTCGACATTATCTACTGAGCTAAAATATTCTTGAAGCGTGAGCACTTTCAGTTATACAGGGATTGGAAATAAATTTTTCCAAAAAATTTTTTCTATTTTTTCGTTTAGATAGAGTATTCAATTTCGAATATATTTCTGTTCAAATCATATCAGGAAAGAAAAAGTAAACAAAAATTTTTTTGGAAAAATTTACGTTCATTCCCTGTATAACTGAAAGCGCTCAGGCTTCAAGAATATTTTAGCCTCGATTTCAGCTAAGTTGATAATGTCGAACAATATCATGATCCAAATTTTCAGATTTCAAGAAGTCCAATTCACCAGAAACGTCTAAAAGACCCTCGAACTTGGTACACCTTATATACTTTTCAACATGTAATTAACCACATATATCTTAATCTGACAGGCTCGAGTATGTACAATGATTGTTTTTTTTACTATTCTGACAGGCTGTCCTAGACAGTTCCCCCTATACAGGTCCAATTTTTATAGAGTTACTCTATAGGGTCTTAGGTATCTTCCCTTATATTCTGTCGTCCTAACATGATAGGTCCTATCTGCAAAATTTAGGTTTTGAAAAAATCCGGGGTTTTTGTTTCTTTTCATTGTATAACACATAGGATTCTAACAAACTCTTCATGTTTCATTTCTTATATGATATTGAGGAATATGAGTTGATTGCAAAACATAATTTTGATTTATCTCTTCCCGGTTAGTAGATGTTTGATTGTATTATATTACATTCATCACATTTTGCATTTTGCTGTTAGCAAGGCAGAATTAATCTGACAAGCTCGAGTAAACACCTAATTTCCCTCTTGGGCTCCCCAACTACAATATCCATTTTCTTATACGGATAGAGGTGCAGCTAGTTACATAATATTTTCGATTCAATTCACCGATAAAAAAAATATACTAGGATTTATGTGGCTGTTTCCATCATTATAAATTAGCCAGTCAAATGCGAGGAATTCTTTCCAAATAAAAATGGACAGAATAGATATTTCTTTCGGTTGAAAATATAGAATCCATAAAGATATATGGCTGACAAATGCTTTCCAAAAATCCAAAACGATTGAAATAACCCGATCAATCCTGCAGAAGATTTTCCATCATCAATAATTTCACGTCAAGGAATAGAAAATAACTCAACATTCATTTGCGATACACTAATTATTTTTCAATTATATTACAGTTGGAATAACAGATACTATATCTGAAAAGTCTCCCGTAACAGAGGGAATTCAATGGATGAAGAAAACCGCTTTTTTTTTCTCGAGCAACGCAAAAATATCCGCTCTCCAAGACGTCTAAGTTGATTATATATAATTTCCTTCAAGTGGCGGCAAAAATCGTCAAACTGGCTCGAAAGTGGTTTTGAAGATCCACGGCTTCATTAAGTGCCCCAGTAATCGGCTTGAAATAACAGTTCGAATCGATTTCGTCCCAATCGGTTTGTTTATATCGGTTGACAACTCCGTTGCTATTTTTACTCACGGAAATTTCACGTTTATAGAAATGACAAAGGGAAACCTAGTCACCAAAAAAATAATTGAAAATTAAATCAATTGTTTGCGATGATAGTGAACAGATGATGTTAAAAATGTCAAATACCTCAAAAAAATTATTTTTTCTACAAGCGTGCGCGTTCAACCTTTTTCCCGCACGCATTTCAAGTTGCAAAGAGTCACTTTTCCAAAACGTGCGGGAAAAACGCCTGCTCTTTCTTTCCCGCACGCATTTGCGTGCGGGAATGGATTAGCAGGGGTTTTTCCCGCACGCAAATCTTATAGAATAAATTAAATTCTATCATGTCTCTATGCACCGAACGTCAACGATGAGTAACCCATGGTAACGACATGCAGAATTACGTCTGTCATTTTATTTGAATTAATCAAATGAGATACGATCTGTATCGTGCAATTGATATATTTATATATTTCAAGCGCTTGTAGAAAAAATATTGTTCCTAACTCTTGCGGAAAGTGTCTTGCCCGCACTCAACTGCTTACCCGAACTCTGCTTCGCATCGTTCGGGCAACGGCAGTTTCGTGCGGGCAAGTATCACTTTACGCACTTGATAGGAAAATAACTATTATAGCTAGGGTACTGATTCACATTTTCACCAAACTGTATGAAATTCACGAAATGATAGGTAAAATAGTAGAAGAGTACTTCAGAATACATTTCTGTTCCAATTGTTGCATTTATACAAATGGTTTTCAAAATATTGAGGAAAAACTGAAAAAAAGGAGATATGCGTATTCAGTATTATGTTCGATATTCCTATTCTAAATATCTTAAGCACAAACCGTTTTCACATTTTTGAAGTCGAGGAATGTGGGAATATTGCACATTTTCTGAATTTCGAAAAACTTGCCACAGAGTGTTCCAAAAGTTGTGTCCAAATGGAAATAAAGATTTGCCCATAACTTTCGTTTTTCAAATTAGAACCTTAATTTTTATGATTGCGTTAGGTTCTGCGAAGAAAAATAATGAAAATAATGAGGAACATGTTATAATGCTCCTAAAATGAATGATTCCTGAGTTATTTAAGATTTTCTGAATTTATGTCGTACGTAAAATAAAATTAATAAAATCTGTTTCAAATCAATAATCCATGGTCATAGAAGATGATATGACATGAAGATATCGTTTCCAGATAATATCGCCAACATTATGAGCAAATTTTATTTCACCACCAGAAGTCATTCATGTGGCGACCGCTATAACAAAATTAGAATACAGAAAATAAGATTACTTTCCCAAAGTTATACCTCTGAGCCAATTTTGATGGCCATGAGATTTAAACGCTAAAATCAGCAAAAAAACAAACAAAAAAATCAACTTTTTTTTTCATTGAGTCCTATTTGATTCCAAGATCATATTTTGATTCAAATTATTATTTATTAGGCAATGTCCCAATCATTATCAACCTGTATACTGATATTTTAAAAGACTTTCAACATTGATGTATTATATCAGGTGTCGCTTCTTCGAACAGCTTCCTTAAATTTCCCCAATTGAAACGAACAGTTTATAACCTGAGCGAATTTTGAATTAACTTGATGACACCTAATATGTGTAGAAACGTTTATAGAAAACAAAACTAAATAACTTGAATTATTCGAATACTGCTGAACCCTTCAGAATTCAGTTGTGTTTGTAGAAGGTGATAATATAGGTTCCTCGAATTTCAACTTTCATATTCTAAAATGTTTGATGCTATAATATTAACTTCAGAATGAGTCGATTGAAAATCGAAAATTTAATGGATTTATCACTATTATAACTATACTTCCAAAGGCAAATAATTGGTGGAATAACTAGAGTATGCGGTATAATCATTATTAGAGTTAAATATTCCGCTTCAACTAAACGTTATGAACCTGGAGACAACGAGCCTTTTATGAGACTCTCGCAGGAGACTAGACACCACGAGACGAGACTCGAGAAAAGACTTCAAGTCTTACCACCGAGACGAGACTTCATTAGAGTCTCGTTGGCCTCGTGGGCGTCACTGTTTTTAATCAATGTGTGTTTATGTAGATTGTACATTTAAAAGAGGATTCGTTGCACTGCGACCTAAAGGTCTATTTGAAGCAGATTGACGCCACAAGGCGATGTAAGATAAATGCATAATTCGGACTGGCAGAAATCTACACCTTCAGTACATAAAGTAAGTCAAGGGTGTGTTCTGTGTGGGTGTGTTCTGTGCTTCAGTATATCTCGGAGAACGTGCCGACATCGATGGTGAGCAGCGACAGACCGGTTTCGCTCTTGTTTGAGCTCGTCAGTGCCACATAACTCAACCAAACGATGCCGTCTGAAGTAAGCAGAGGACATTTTGTCAAAAGCCAGCAGCGGCATCGAAGTATCAAATAATTCGATGCGACACCTGGCATTCAACGACCTAAGCTTACTCCTACAAGGCTACTCAAGGGTAGATATCTGCGTACATTTCTCTTCTCTCATCGCAGTGTTGTGCTAACGACTCCAGTCCAGTCTGGAGTCTGTTGCCGACTGGGGGAGATTGAAAAACGTCCAGTCTAAGCGGGAATTGCGCAAGAACAGTAATTGAAGCAGATTGACGCCACAAGGCGAATTTTAGGTCGTTGAATGCCAGGTGTCGCATCGAATTATTTAATACTTCGATGCCCCTGCTGGCTTTTGACAAAAAGTCCTGTGCTTCCTTCAGTCGGCATCGTTTGGTTGGGTTATGTGGCGCTGACGAGCTCAAACAAGAGCTAAACCATCGATGTCGGCACGTTCTCCGAGGTATACTCAGGTGTAGATTTCTGCCAGTCCGAATTATGTACTAAAGGTCTATTTTACTCCCCATCACAGCTGTTCTGGTCATTACGCAGTCTACAGCTCGCCCTCCAGTTCTAATGAACTCCAGTATGTGGGCTTCAAGGAGGTTTCTGCCTCACTTCTAGAAGTTTCATCACCAGGTGCCCCGGAGTTTCCTCCTCCTCCTCCTCCCCACAGAATCTGCTTACATCTACTAGAACCATTCTTATTAGGTGAGCCGACAATGGCCTGGAAGAAATTCAGTGAGGAGGTGAAGCGTATTGCTAAGTTTCGAAAAAAATTATTGGAATGATCCACTAGGGTGTTTTCCCCTGGTTCTTTCTTTCTCCTGAAACTCTTTTCTATGTGAACATTTACCTATACCACCGAAAGGCTCTGGGCTAGTGAAAGGAGTTTGTGCTCCTTTCCTTGCAAGTGTATTGACCTCTTTACCTCCTTTGATTCTCGATCAGACCTTATTATTCTCAGTATATGTGTATCGACTAATAGATTCAATATCCAAGGGGTAGTAGTCGGGTTAGCCCTGAAGAAGGAGATGACAATCTCCGAAAGCTTGGACGAAACAATAAAGAGACATTAATCTACTGCTCCTTCAACTGATACCCCTTGGATATTGTTTATTATTCTTGCCTGAAGAAGAGTTTTCTTCTGCACTCCTAAACCATCTTGGAATCGATGACGATGAAAACTTAGCTTTAATCGCAGCCTCGCTGTCTGAATGTATCACTATATCAAATGTTTACTCTTTCTAGGCTTATTTCCACACATCTTCATCGATTCCAAGCATTTCTGCTCGACATAACCTTAGACAGCGGTGGTGAGCATTTGGTGCCAGCCCCGAATACTCCAGCGTCAGTCGCCGTCGTAGTTTTAGAACCATCTGTGTACCATTTGATGATATTCTTTTTGAGAGCTGGTATTGTGAGTCCCTTTCTCAGACTTCTTTTCGTTCTTTTCTACTCAACATCGTAGTGAGAGTTTTATCATCTCGTCACTGGAAAGATTCGCTGACATCCAAGCTCTCTAATTCCTAATTCTTTCATTCTCGGTTCCTCTGGCCTCATGGGCTAATTTAGCTCTCACTGCAGAAGTGTGAAATCTGTATAATGATCACCATTGCCTTAGTTGGGCACGTTCTCATATCACCAATGATACAAACCCAGATAACCTTTCTATGATTATAGAAGTAGTAAGAGGTTATAATTAGTGTTTCCCCAATGTTATATTCATCTTTGACTACAGGACAAATAGGTTTTGAGCAACTGAAATAGAAATATTGTTCTACTTATATTATGTATTGCCGAGTGTCATTCTCGGGAATCGAGTGCAAATGAAACTTGATTTCCGGAGGTGATAGGCTGTTTTGGAGAAAAAATTGCAATTGTTTCGAGTTGATGAAACTATATTGTTTATCTCTTCATAAACTTTTTAGGGTTTTCACTCCCAATCTCTGAAACAAAATCAATTAAAAATGAAATCAACGATTTGCTCCTGCGTAAATTCTTGCACTAATTAATCAGGAGCAAATTAACTAGAAAAAATTGTTGCCTGACAATGAACTCAAAATAAATAACGTTGAAATTATAATATAATTCTCAGTTGTAACGTTTCGGAGTCTATATCAGACTCCTTCATCAGACGAAAACTCTATTTTTGAAAATAGATATATTGTTTATGTTGTCCAACTAGTTTTTCTCTACCTGGCCACTGAAACTATAAAATGAATTTTTGGAATAATACTAATATATGTTTTCTTTTCCAGATGAATGTTATACTTTTAATTATTGGTATTTTGATTTCGTTCCTGAGTTATAATGAAGGTGAGTTTGTTTATACTACATGAGTATTAAGTTCGAATAATTATTGATCAGAAATTCAAATTTATATATATGTTCCGTACCAAATATTTCTTTACCAGGCACCTACTTCAGGTGCCTCAGGTGAGCAAATAATTTTTCTCTCTAAAAAAACCATAACACATTTTCTTCAAGATTAACCACATAGGGCTTGTATTAATTAAAATTTATGAAGTTAAAAGTATTTTGTTTACTTTACATCATAATTGAGTTTCACCCTGGATAAATTCATGATAGTCTTACGTATTCTTATATTACATATTATATCCCCCATGTTATCGTTCTTCCCAAAGAATAGTTGAGAATTAATAAATATCGATTGATACATTTGAACTTCTTCTTCAGCTATTCTCACAACTAGATACGGAAAGAAGAATATAAACAGTGGAGAAATAAGACCAAGGAGTATCAACAATGTACCATCCTTCTTCGTAGGACCAAGGTAATAATAATTGTTGAATTTTGTGTATATGTTACCGGCAATGTGTATAACTCAGGCATTCTATACAATGCCTAGGCAATGTATAGAATGCCGGGTCTTCTAGGAAATGTATGAAATAATGCGAATGAGCTTTTTAAATCGTCAACGTTTTCCCCTTTCAATGCGATCTCACCTTGAACACATTGCCTGTTAGGCGTTAGGTATTCTATAGATTGCCTGGGCAATGTATAAGATGAATAATAATTCATACATTGCCATTGCCATTGCCTGACATTTTCAGGCATTCTATACAATGACTTGGCATTAAGCATATTAATCTAATGAATTCAATAACAATTGCAGGTACGGCAAAAGGATGGCGTGGTCTCCTGGTGAGAATGAACTATCATCGCCACTTCCTTGTACAACCTTCGAGGATTTAAGCTGTGATTACACCGGGATTTCTGATTACTATCGCTGTTATTTGCGGTAAGAAAAAACATTGCAGTTGACAGAACATTTCATAAGCTTCTTATTTTCACATGTATTATTCGGTACACTGATTCAGATATTATCTTTGATGCAATGACGAGAGCGCACTCATAAATCTTATTTAAGAGGAGTTTATACTACCGGATTTTCCCGCCATCCGTATAAGGCGTAAAGGAGGAAAGACTATAAGAATGTGGGGTGTTGCCAGAACACTTGAACGATAAGTAGAATAATAAGGATTAATTCAGATGCATACCACCCGCTGATATGAATATCCACAAGTGTTACGATCTGAATTGAACTAGCCAATTTGCCATCGTCATCGATAAGTAGAACATTACAATAGTTTCCACTTTCGTCGAAAAGGTGGCAGCACTTAAAGAACGACTTTTTTCAATTTCACAAGGATACGAATTGTAGCCAATGGCGAGACTTTTCGACAAATTTTTTTATGTGGAAATCCATAAAAGAGATAATTTCACCTCGGAAAGTCTTTGACATCAATGCATATTTGTTCTTCAATGAAAAAAATTGGTGATACCTGAACTACAACTTTTTAACCCAACGAGATAGAGAAAAATGAATGTACCATTCATATCGTCTTTTTTCGAGAAACTAATAATGCCATCAACTGCATTCCTCTATCTTCTTTTATTTTTGAGTTATAGGCTAAAATTTAAATTTGGGCGAATTCAACTTTTGTCATTATCTCCGTTTCTGTTTTTGCTAGGATGTTAAAATGAAGACATTATACAGACACATTTTTGATATCAATCCAGTGGAGTACTATGATTTTTTCCCATAGGTTTATTTGCTGAGCTATAACATAAAGTTGTGTTTTTCCTAATGAAAACAGTTGTTTAAAATGACCATTTTTTTACCGTTACAGAAATATACATCGCCCTAAGTCTTTCTAAGTCATTTTAAACTACTGTTTCCATTCTAGCTTGAACAGAAACGGAGATAAAGACCACATTTGAAATTTTTATTTTGACCTATAACTCGAAAACAAAAGAATATAGAGTAATGCAGTTGATGGCATCATTAGTTTCTCGAAAAAAGACGACCGCAATGTGCCATGCATTTTCCTCTATTTCGTTGGGTTAAAAAAGTTGTAATTCAGGTATAACCAATTTTGCCCACCCTGTACTTGCAGTTTCTAAAAGTCGATCGATCGAAGTCTGATAATATTGAAGGAGATCGCAGGCGATTCAAGTCTGAGCACCCCTGGTGTAGTCTCTTCTCAAGTACGGTTTTTGTGAGATAGCTGCGGTGCGGTGTGCGGTGCATCGACTGGAAAAAAGATGGTTGAGTTTTGTTGAATCTTCCTGTGGGTCCACGCACGACGCTATTTTGACAAGTCAAAAAATAATGCAGATAGATATGCAGATAATGGAGATAAGTCTATGGAGCCGGGGTGGGTTGTATCGATCATTTAGTGAAAAATGAGAAAATGCAACGAAAATATATCGGGTTGCGTATTAAAAAAAAACATGAATTATGCGTGTATTCTATTTTCGGACATCCTCTATAATAATATCAATATTTTCAGGATGTGCTCATTGTCGGACCTATTTGAAAAACAAGTCAAGTTGAAAGCTTGAATGAAAACCTTGTATTCAAGTATTTCAGAACAATAGTTTTTTAAGTCAAACCATAATATTTGTTCAATCAACTAGTTCAGATTTATTTTAATCATTTTTCGTCAAAAAACTGGAAACCTTGCTGGAATAAAAGACAAACTAAATTTTGTGTAGTCAAACTCCTCTGTCCTATTTTAATTATTTTCAGAATCCAATAAACTATTTATTCAGTTTAATTGCTCGAGTTTCTTTCGGTAATTAATTAATTTAGTCAATTCAATAAAATATTCAGGTACTCACACCAAATATTGTTCTCGTCGAGAGATCATTCTCATATTTCTCTTTATTCGAAACTATTATTTGTTTATTGAGATCAAATATACGTTTTACTCATTGTTGCAACAAAATATTTTCGTGCATGTTCATGGTGTGAATAAATGGTTAGAGGGGTGATTTCTTGTCAAAAAATATTGTGGATCTTCTAAATAGCCTCTGCTTAGAAACAGCCCGCTAAAGATGGCACTTGAAGAGTAATTCATAATTTTTTTTTAAGAAACCAGAAAACAGACAGAAATTGAATCGAGCAGACATATGCGAGCGAAGAGGCAATAAAAAAATCTTGGTGGTGTTCCCCTATAATATCAGCATGATATTCGCCTACTAGGTGAATTTAAGTTCCAGCCTATATGACTCATGATAATATACTACCTCTCTTGATAATTTTTCCTAACGTGAATAAGGAAAAAATTTTCTTTTTCCACCCCGAATTTTGAGCCTTGGGATGGAATAACGAAAAAACGCTCAGACAGGTCAAATTTTGTTGAAAGGGGGACAAATAAGGGTGTTCATATGAGTTTGATATCACTATCCCTCTAGCCGCAACCCCTAACATCTCTTATTTTTGAAAAGGGAAAAGGGGTCGAGCAGCACCTTGTTGGAAAGGCCATCCAATTTCCTGCATGAGAATATTTTTTTTTCATCGCTTTATTATTATACAGAGTGACTCAGTATTCCATCAATAACTTTCACACGACGAATTTGGATCTTTGAGGTGGAAAAAACGCTCGGACGGGTCAAAAAATGAATTCGATATCACTACCCCTCTAGCCGTCTGAGCGTTTTTTCGTTATTCCATCCCAAAGCTCAAAATTCGGGGAAGAAAGTTATGGATGGCCCACCCTGTATATGAATAACATCAATTTTTTTTTATTGCCTTCTCGCTCTCAAAGAATATCTACTCAATTTCATAAGTGTCTAGTTTACTGAAATAAAAGTATAGTTCAGTGGTCTTGTTCCTAAAAAAACATTGAAAATATCTAGGAAGCTGTAACAAAGCTCAAAAAAAATGTATATGAAAGACAAACACTAATTTTTGACAAGAAATCACACCCCAAATTTTTTAGCAACTATTCATTTATACCCTTTATATTACAATGTTCATTTACATTCCTATTTACTTGAGATGATGTGTTACTTTACCCATATTACTTTTTAAAAAACTAATGCTTTGGAAGCTAGGGCTAGAAGTTTTTAAAGTGGAATAATTTTCTCAAAGGTAGATCTCGTCCGAAAAAAGTTCAATATCCGAATTTTTTTTTAACTCGAAGCAGATTATACTCATTTACAAAATGAGTTTTTAAACCACGACACGTGTTTCGCTATCACAATATAGCATTTTCAGGTGGTGGGTGAAGGTACGTTCAAGTTCAATTATGGATTTTCATCAAGTATCGGCCACATCAATTCAATATAGGTACGAAAATTTAATATATTGATAAATCAATTGTACTGTTAGTTATAGAACGTCTCAGTGGAAACTGAATAAAAAAATCTCAACATCTCGAATTTCTCTTCGCCTATTTACCTGGTTTTTTCGTTTCCGTCAGAAAATGTGGACGACGAAAATGCGAACCACCACTTCTTACACGAACAAAATTCAGCGTGGTGATGTTGACTCGCATACCGAACAAAAACATGACCGTACTGAAAAATGGAATTTTATAAGCATTTTAGGATTCATATGGGAAAAGCCTTTTACTTGTAATAGAGGGGTTTCTCCGCGATTTGATCTCACCCCGGGGATCAATGGAAGCGTTCCGAGTACATCTAACCGTGTTATGGATATGTTCTAATCTTTCCGAAGTGCTTGATCATAACACGTAAAAATTTTAGACAACCTTATATTCTTATAACCATTTTAGTAGACAATGTAGCTACGCAAAGAGCACACTGACATTAAATCATGAACAAGATTATTATAAACATACCGGAATCTTTTCTTTTTGCCACTACTGGTTTCTCCCAATATAAGGCGAAGATTTTTCGTTCGTCAAATCTCCGAATTTCAAATACAGTTATTAGAAGTGGCGAAATGTTCTCACTTTGAAATGAGACAGTTTTTCGAGAAAGCTTAATCTTCAAAAATGGAATTTTTCTCAGTTTGCTCATTGAAAAATATTCTTCTTCTTCTTTCCTACTTTCACGAATTGGTCGAATGCTTATCTGTATGAGATGTCACAAGGAATTAGACGCTCATAATGAGAGGTTCCACAGAAAAAAAATTATTAATGGTAATTGCTCTTAGATATACGATTTGAACGCTTTTAAAAAAAGATAATAATCGAGCTTATAAGTAAAAGTTCCCATAGACTTTTCACCCATCAAAGTATCCAACTTAATTACAATATATCATACCTTATCCTTATAATTATCCTATAACCTTACAAATGAAATTTCCCCAAACAATGTACAGGCTTGATTTTGGCTGTTTCTGGTTCTTCTAGACATAGATAGGTGAAAACGTTGAAAGGAGTAATGAGCTCAATTTCGTGAAACTAAAGGTAGCAAAAAAATTACTTCTTCATTTCAAATACGGATGGTATCTTTTTTTTGGTTTCAGGTTATACAAAAAAAATTTAGCTTTTCAAAAAAAAATATATACATATATATATTATATATATGAATTAGTCGATATATTGCTTCTACACTCGAGGCAAAAACATCGTTTTAGTAAAATTCCTATTTTTATTCAAATTCTATGAAACCATTGACCAAAAATGTTCACTCCCATCTCTATGATACGAATTAAAACTTCATTTGTCAGCTAAAGCATCTATAACTTTATCAAAATCATGAAATTCAATTTCAATAAACAAATATCATTTTATTAAAACTCATAAAAAGTTCTCGAATTGAGTACCATCAAATTAACATCTTTTTCTGACGGAAATCACTGTATTCAATAGCATAAACGGGAAATGTCTCTGATGGCCTTTCTGACTCTCTGCTCTAATTCAGCCTTATTTAAGACTGGAGTCTTGAAAATTTTATTTTTAGCATATCCCCATACGAAAAAAATCCACACGATTTTGCTGGCCAGGCAATAGGACCATGCGTTCCCATCGACTGGTTGCCTGTTATTAATATTATTTGAACATCGCTGTGGCTCAATTAGCCTTTCGGAAACTGCGACCATGCAAATCTTTTGTTCTCTACCAGACTCATTCATAGGAAGCCAAGGAGGTCGTCAATGATGTTGATGAAACGGCCTTAGCCGTCACCTCGTGAGTATCCAGGACAGGTTTCCCCCATATGAGTGGTTCTTAGGTCCGCCAACTCTGGACACTGCATACCATGTGTTCAGCTGTTTCTGCTTCTGATCCACAGAGCCTACAAATCTCATCTGCTGACTTTCCCATACGGTACAAATGATATTTGTACCTACAGTGCCTTGTCAACATTCCCACCCGAAAAGCTCAGCTCGTTACAGCTTTAGCCCACTGGTTGCCTCTATCTATAGAAATGCTTCTTTTTGGAAATAATCTAAAGCAAAAATTAATGGAGATTCATCTCATTTGAGCTAATTTTTTTGTATGATATGAGATCAGAAAAAGAATGCTTTCGTATTTAGAATAACGAAGTTGTTGAATATACTGTAGTATTCCTAGCGAAAAAGTGCCTGTAGAAAATTTTTATCGTTTTTAAATATGTTAAATAGGTATGAAAATAAAGAAGTTATGACGCATTTCCAAAAATTTTCAAAATATCAAAATTTGATTATATATATCCTCAAGGCAAATGACGGTATCGTGAAACAGTTCCCACTAATGAACTTTTCATTAAAATCGAGCACAGGACTCCTCTAAACGTTTTTCCCTATCTTGTCTAGAAGTACCAAACGCAAATCGAGCAATTTGGGATACTCTATAGTCCAAACAAAACAGCCATAAATGAAATAGAATATTTTTCAAACCTTGTATTTCACATATTTTTGAAGTTGAAGATCACGTTGGTTTTTTACCCAGAGGGACAACTTCTAAGATCAAATTCAAAAGCGTATCGCTTCAAACCCTTACTGTGGGTTCCATAAAACTTTCATTGCCCGATCAACGACAAGACAGTCACTCGATTTCCAAAACGAAATCACTGAGACCTTTGTATTTTTGAATATTTTGAAGGAGAATCAATTGAGAATCATTGAATGGGCGTATGTAGATCATAATTTGATGCGAGAATGATATTCTGAATTCTCATGAATGAATTATCGATTGGAAACGAATTGTTGTTTATTCGTCAATCAAGCGTTGATTTCACGATCAAGCTTTATGAAACCGGGGGTGAGTGTGACATCCTCAACTGAAAATAGATTATATGATATTCACAAAAATGAGTTGATAAACCACGACAGGTGTTCCGCTATCACAGTAGCATCTTCAGGTGAATGGAGGTTAATTGGTTCAACAACTAATTTTCGTGAAAATCATATAATCTGTTTTTACTTCAGTTATGAATTTTCATCAAGTATCAATTCAATTACAACCCCAAACCCTATAATTTGAATAGGGAAGATGGGGTAAGTTATACGTCATTTGAAAGAGTTATTCTTAGTTCAGCATATTAATTTTTTTTCAATTCAATCTATTCGTTTTCGTAATTTTCACATTTAAATTTCAAACCATGTTGGTTCTCCCTTCAAGCATGGTGTTCAAATCAATCGAATGTTCACTCATTTATTCTGCAATTTCGATGATATGTCTGCTGCACGGTTGCCACACTAGTTATTTTGGAAAAATAAAGAAATTATTTCAATTCTTTCTCCCAATGAATAAACTATTTTTACCTTAGACTTTAGTTGTTGAAGAAAATCAAGCACTATTTTGATGTCTGGAGTATGGCAGTTGGGGATTATCGTCGAAACCATAGAATAAATTAGTGAAAATTTGATTCATTCACACAGCATTTTTGATAAAATGACCAATTCTGTATGAAATATAAATTTGAATATCTCAAAAAAAGATTGAATGAAAAAAATTAAATAATCGAATAGGAAAGCATTTTAAATGAGGTATCACTCAATCCATCTTTCCTATACAAAATAGGTTTTGAATTTGATCTCAGAAGTTGTCCCTTTGGAACTAAAAATCGACGTTCCGCGCGTTTTTATATTATTCTGTTCTACCAACCTACAGAGCCGCTGTTTCGTTTTCAATGACCCACTCTATATAATGATGAAAGAAGTTTGCAGACAAGATTGAATAATAAACTAATTAATAATTAATTCGGTGAATTTAACACCCCAAATATTGAGCGAGAAGAAGGATGATATGAACCTGATTTCGTTTTAGCACGTTTTCAAGAAAAATAAAGCTATCACGCCTACTTCGATACAATCCCTGAGTATCGTATATAGAAAAACTAGGTAGAATACTCGTATGTAATGGGCAATAATACTTACAGCAAACTTCTTATTTGTTTATTGAACATTCTAAATGAATTCATGATGAAAATTATTGTCCCGAAGGAACCATACTTAATATTAACGTATGATACTCCTCGAAATATTGTTTCGTCAATCCTATCAAACAGATGTATGTTTTTAGACGACTATTCCACCATGGTCTCATACCAATGCTGCAGTCGGTTAATTTCTTTTCCCTTATTCATATTAGGATAGCGAATTGAATAATTAGCTATATGCAAGAAGTAATGGACTGATTTCATACCAAGGATTATAGATTTATAATCCTTGATTTCATACTGCGTTTTTCTTTCTTTTTTTCCTATTCAGAATGTTTTGAGGATTCCTTCTATAAAATAAATAGCCATCCCAGGAAATTGATGGCTAGAGTACATAGAGGGATGAGTGAAATATACTAATATAATATTTGGTTCACACCAGAGCTCCAAGAATCAACGACAAAGGGCATATTTCTTATTTTTTAAGGCCAAGAAAATTTATGGATAGAATAATTTATCATAATATACTCAGAAAAACATTTTGTTAAAATGGTCACCCAAGAAAATTGATGGAATGGGTGTATGGGAAAATAAATTTCTTGGCCATTTCAAATTTTCAAAAGAAGAGAGGAACATACTCTCGATCGTAGACAGAATACCAGTTCGTTTTGATCCTTGAAATTAGAGCTCTAGGGCTGTCAGAAAGAATTAGCAATTTTTCTGAGTAAATCAGCTACATTCCTCTATTAATTTTATTGGCCTGCCGTTTTACACATTCGAGTAGTGGTGGTTCATTTCAATCCTTCTAGCTGGGGCTCTAGGGGTTTCAGTATGAAAAAAATTATGTTAGAATATTTTATTCATCTCTCTATTTACTCTATCCATCAAATTCTCTGATCGGCTATTTTGAACTGATATTTCTCCCGGGGTAGAAATCCCCCAAATATTCTGAATAGAAAAAAGCATTGTATGAAATGAGGCATAATAAACCATACTCTATAATCCTTGGTAAGAAGTCAGTCCATCCCTCCTTGCATATGGCTTATTATTCGCTTCGGCATCCTATTCTAAATAAGGAAAAAAATTAACATACTGCAGTATTGATATCGGACATATGGTATTGAACGTGGTGAAATAGTCGTTCTTGAAACTGGACGGCCGGATGTAAACATCACAACGGTGTATGAATTGGATTGATTGATTCTTTTCACTTATGATTTTTTTTATTGATTTGGTGGTAAAAGATGGATCCATCGAAAACGTAGATCGCTGGGCTCACTAGAGGGTATATACTAATTTTATAAAATACCTGAATTATAGACATTGCTGGTAATAAGTACCATATCCATGAAAATGAACTTCGAATGGCCAAATGATGCCAACATGTCACAGTATATAGAGATAATCTCTATCTATATGATTACATGGTTCTTTTTGAACAATCCTGTTCGAAAGTAATGAACTAACATTCACACACAAAAAACAATTCATGCCAAAGACTTTTTAGTTTACCTTTCGTGTGGCCCACATCTTACAATAACATCAACAGCGGAAGCAGAAAAAGCTGCCTTCAGTCATTTGTATTTTTCTACGGAAGGTGAATGGAAAATCAAAAGAACGTGGACAAATAAATTTTTCCATTAAACAGATGAGCTTCGGCAGCTATTTCGAATGACAAGACAGCATGAACAAAAAATCCAGCCCACATCAAACAGGAGAAAGATTGGGAGATGAATGAACCCTTAACTCGAAAGGCCTCTCTCCTGATGGGAACTTAAAATTGATGACGTATCGATTAAATTAATATGAATTGTTGGGGGTCACGGTTTGTGAGATTATTGTCTGACATATGGAGTCATTTTTCATTTCGACATATCTATTTTTAACTCGTAATAGGCGTAATAGCTTTATTTCTCTTGAAAACGTGCTAAAACGAAATCAGGTTCAACCTTTTTCTCTCAATATTTGGAGTGTTAGTTGAATTTATTGAATTGAAAAACATCGGAAAATGAATCAAATTTTCACTAATTTATTCTAATAGTTTCGACGATAATCCTCAACTGCCATGCATACACCAGGACCAGACGCCAAAATATTGCTTGTATTTTCATCAACAATTGAGGTTAAAATAGTCTATTAATTGACAGAAAGATTTGCAATAATTTCTTTATTTTTCAAAAATAACCAGTGCGGCAACCGTACACTAGATTTATCATCGTAAATGCAGAATAAATGCTTGAAAATTCGATTGATTTGAACATCATGCTTGAAGAGAAAACCAACGTTGTTTGAAATTTAAATGAATGAATAGATTGAATAGAAAAAGTGAGGAATATGTTGAACTCAGAATAGAAATGCCTTTCCAATGAGGAATCGCTTACCCCATTTTATTTCCTATTCAAAATATAGGGGTTGGGGTTAAAATTGAATTGATGTGGCCGATTATAATCCATTATTGAACTGAAAACAGATTAGGTGCTATTGTGATACCGAAACAAGTATCGTGGTTTAACAACTCATTTTTGAGAAAATCATATAATCTGTTTTTAGTTGAGGTTGTAACAGTAAGGGTAGAGGCGATACGGTTTTGAATTTGAATTGTGCAGTTCAGGTGTTATAATAGTCGACAGTCTACACAGATAGTTTTAAAAGTTACGCATAAAATTCATAGATCTATTTTGTATCATTTTGTAAAAGAATGCCCGAACTGATAGATTTTCATTTTGAATAATGTCCATTTCACGTATAATTCGGAGTTTGTCATGCACCCTTTTTCTTGCCAGAAATGGATAGACATTTTTATGAGAATGATTTGGTCATTGATGGGATTTTTATGATGCCTTTTTTATTATTGAAAATTTTCAATTTTATGGCGTATTGTGAGGTCGGTCACAAATATTAACATTCTATATTCCCTAAGCAGTATCATTATTTGAAATTTGAAAATAAGGAAAAAACACAAGTTCCATAATTATTTCACCTGTTGTATGAAATCTTATCTACAATTTCTTCAACACAACTAGACCTAAGAGACTTCAATCAACGACCTAAGTTCATTTTCATTATTAGCACTTATTCTGTTTTTTTGTGAGCTAAAATTGGCAAAAAGTAATGCAGAGTTGAAATCTTGGTTAAATGAAAAAAAAATTATGTTTATTTTGATACTTGATGATTATAGAGATAAAATGTGAAGCCATGAAGCAGCAGATATGCTCTTCAATGAGTTGTGACGATCAAAAATTTCAGCTGGCGTACGTATGAAGATTCTGCTTGCAAATGCTAACCTATGTTGGTTAGCTCTTGTTGATGCCATATCAAAAAAGAATGAGCAGTGCCTCTACCGAAAAATAGAAGGTGTAACTAAATAAATGTAAAATATTTACGGAGGATTCATTGGAGCATCCCTTGTTAAGATACAGCCCCTTAAAGGGAGTACATCAAATTTGTATAACAAGCACTAAAAAAGTTATAATATTGAAATTAACCTAACGTTTTATATTACCAAAAAGACACTTATAATTTATTCGGTTTACCCCATGGCTGTAAGGGGTGGAAAACGCAACCCCTAAAATTTATTTCCAATCCAACTTTTTGCCATATAAAAATTTATTTCCGATAGCCTGTTTCATTCTAAACAAAAAATGTCTCCTGGGTTTTTGCCCAAAATAAACCAGTTCCCAGCAAAAAATTATTTTACGAACAACTACAGAGATACATCGTCATAAATGCGAAAATACGAAACTCATCTGGTAGGTCGATAGTGACAATTAGATTGGTATGACGCTGTCACTTTGTGAATTTTTGAAATTGAATTAATATTAATTGTGTGTTGTTCTGTTCTCAATTTGTTACTTCAATAACAATAATTCACTTGTTATTAAAATGGCTGTATCTTAACAATGAAATTTCTTTATATGAAAGATCCTATCGATGAGGAATCACCTTGGTAAATGTTTTACACTTATTTAGTTACACCCTGTATAATCCCTATCATATTCAACTGGTTCACAGACTTTCCCAGACTGATTAGTTATGATTGCCGATTAAAATTTTGTTATATTGATGAAAATATGTTTTCAATTTCGTCTCAAATTTATTTTTTTCTGAAGAAGCCACAATTTTTTTTTATGAAATATTAAATCGTCAAAACGTCGTTACTCAAAACAATCGACATGCCTTCAAGTTTTGTTGTTTGTTCACTTTCCTCATTTATGGAATCAATAGATAAATATTTGTAAACGTTGATAAAAATGTTCTCCAAATGGTACTGAAATTTTGAGAGCACTTATTGTTTTTGGCAATAGGAATGCATATGACATGATATGTCGGCTTGTAGGACCCTCTTCTGCGAAATTGTCCACAATTAATTATTCAACAAAAAAGTGAAAGGAATTTTGAAGGGAATACCTCTACTCATATTATTATGAACTCTATCATTTCATATACCTACTCGTATCTTCTGAACATTGATTCTTTTTTTATGTTGGAAATTTTTGTATCAGATAGACTTTCCTTAGAAGTGAATATTTTCATTTGTTTCGATTACACAGCTCATAAGCTGCTAGTTCTTGAGAGAAAAACACAAATAGAATGCATGCAGTTAGCGTTCGTCACGTACGTTTTGTTAAGCCTTTGAGCAAGTTTACTCCCATCTCATGTTTGCTGAAAACATCAAATGGCATAATCCGTCTAGTCTAGGGATTTCGCTTCGATAATAATAAAATTGTTATCAGCTGTAGTAGGTATGCAGTTCATTTACCGTTATACACGAACGATGAATTCAAAAAAATATTCCGTATTCAATTATTCCCAAACACAATTCAAATTGATCCACAAGGATACCAAAGTACGACATTTCATTCAAATAATTAATGATGGATCATTAGGCATTTCTTAAGGCCTCTTCCAAAAATTTCATGACCCGTATTTTTTTTTACTACTATTATACAATGTTCGGATCAAATCTTGCAACTGAATTTTGAAGTAATTATTATCAAGAATTTGAATTTTTTGAAACATTAAACGTTCACTCTCAAAATTCCTTGGCATACTCGAAGAAGAATATTTTTCAGTACACTGTGTTATGTCTATAGAAAACATTTTCTTAATAAGTTCCTTACGTTGATAACTCAGGAATAATTTCGCGAAAACGCCTATATCAAACTGCAAAAAATTTAAGGCGAATACGGTTAAGAGTCACTGGGTGTTTTCAAATTTGACACAAAACTTTGAGAAATACTTTAAACAAACAAATGAATACAAAGGATGAATGAAAAATCAGTCTCACTGCTCTTGGGAGTTTCTCGGAAAATTCAGAGAAGAAAATATGGAATTGGATCGACAACTTAGTGATTCACGAAATGGAAATAAATATTCAATATCGAAACTATCAATTCAAATGCATATTTCCATCCATAATATTGACATAATATCAGAGTGATGGTCGTACATTTATATCGTGCCTGTGGGATATTTTATTTGAATTTCAGTAAAATTCTATCATTTCCTGCAACTGCACAATGGAATTAAATAGGTATAGTTATAATTGATAGTCATATCTTTGTTTCAGGAGAGACCAGGATGAGGAAGACAATTTTTCCGATTCGAACTGATAGTAGAAAAACTCACACATCCGTTCATAATAAAATGTAATTTTTCCGAAAACTGGAGCTCGACCAAGGCTGGAAGTCAAGCTACAGCATTTCTTGTTTCTAGACAATTATATAATGTAAAATACAATGATTAGCTATATTCCTTTGTGTCTCTATGTGCATTAAATTTATCATTTCGATGTTATTTTTTTCTCAATAACGTATATAAGATCGTTATCAACGTTTCATTTCATTTCATCTCCAACTTATTTAAAAAAAAATGAAAGAAGTAAATATTGCATCCAAAAAAGGCAGGTTCAGAATCAAAGTCATTATGGGACTAGTGAAAGACTTCTGAAACGGGAAAAATCTGAAACAAAAATAAATAAATTGAAAACTGAAACTATGAAAAACATCCAAGGTGACTTCGAAATTGCTGAAGCATTCAATAAATATTACAGTTAATTATGGGAAAAATATGCTGATAAAATAAAAACCACCAATGATTTTGTCGACAGATGTAAGACTTAGGACTGTGAAGAGTTCTTTCTATTCATCCCACCAGAACCACAGTAGATAACCAAAATTATATCAGGGTTGAAATCAAAAAAATCCGCCGGCTTCGATAGGATCAAAGCCAAAACATTCAAAAAAAAAGGGAGAATAAATAACGTGACCCATTACCTACTTGACTAGCTTGTTTTCAAAAAGGATTTTTTCCTGATATTCTAAAACTGACAATTGGAAAACCAATATACAAAAATTGTGATATGATGCAAATTATTATAGGCCAATAACTCCTATGTCGAACATAGGAAAGATCATTGAAAATACTAATGAAGGAAATTAAACACATTAAAAGAATGAAAAATGAATTATGACGAAACAAAAATGCATAAGATAATAAATAAATAATAAGAAAAAAAATTGTATCTAATTACAATACTCTGATTTTTGACCAAAACTAAATGAACGAAAACAAAAATTGCAATGTAACTGAATATGTAAAGATTAAAATAGAATTTAGAATATACGTGGCTATACTCTCCAAATTGTGCTCTCAATATTTAAATTTTTTTTTTCTAATTGCCTTTCTCATCATCATCATATATTTATGGATTTTTTTCGTTGATAACATAATTCTAGATAATAGATTGTGCTGATGCAGAAAGTTGATTCCGTGTTTTCTTGAGGAGGTTCAAGTTCAATCTGAGTTCAAGTTCAACTTTCACAATTCCGTACAATTTAGAAAGGTTGAATTAGGTTGAATGTTAAACACGGCTCGAATTTGAACCCTAAAAACGGGGCCTAATAGTTGGGGAATCCACGATGCTTAATCGGGAGAGATCTAGTGGATTTGAAGATTAGATGGTAGAATGAAAATGGTTCTATAATGTAAGCACTTTCAGTGAAGGGAAAAGCGACAGCCAGTTTTTAAAGATATAAACAAAAATCGTCTGGTGTACATACTCGAGCGTGTCAGACTAAGATACTGCCCTACGTGTCTCTGATAATAAATTCATGTTAATCTGATTCGAGATCTGATGGCTTGCGTGGTGGGGCTGGCCGTACACGGAGCAGTGGAAAATGGTAAAGAAAAAATTTTTTCAACGAACGTGTCAGATTTTCAGAGGATACCAAAAGGAAGCTACTATTCAAGAGACTGACAATTGGGACGTGACGCAAGGTCACAGCGGTACTTCAAAATTGTTAAAAAAATCGTTACTCGTACATACTCGAGCGTGTCAGATTTTCAGACAGATCGTTAATTTCGGTGTTGCAGACGTGTTGACCCATTAATCTGACTTTAATCAGGGGAAGTTCTCTTAATCTGACATTTGTAGATGCTAATAATGAATTTTTTTGAAATATCTGCCTTCCTTTACCTCTAATCGTTTCTGTATGCATCATGAAAGTTGTAGATAATAAAATTCTTCAAAAATTTCGTCTGAAGCAATTTTACGTACTCTTAACCGTTTTCGAGCTGAAGGGTTATGAGGGCGAAGAGCTTAGCCTACTTGTGAATAAAATCATTCTCCATATCTCGTAGCAAAATCCGTAACCCACATTCGGGCACAAAATATCGAGATCAATTGAAAATTAATTTTCCTACAAGCGTGCGCGTTCAACCTTTTTCCCGCACACATTCCAAGTTGCAAAGAGTCACTTTCCCAAAACGTGCGGGAAAAACGCCTGCTATTTCTTTCCCGCACGCATTTGCGTGCGGGAATGGATTAGCAGGCGTTTTTCCCGCACGCAAATATTATAGAGTAAACTAAATTCTATCATATTTCTATGCATAGAACGTCAATGATGAGAAACCCATAGTTATGACATGCAGAATTACGTCTGTCATTATATATGAATTAATCAAATGAGATATGATCTGTTTCGTGAAATGGATATATTTATATATTTCAAGCGCTTGTAGAAAAAATATTGTTCCTAACTCTTGCGTAAAGTGTCTTGCCCGCACTCAACTGCTTACCCGAACTCTGCTTCGCATCGTTCGGGCAACGGCAGTTTCGTGCGGGCAAGTATCACTTTCCGCACTTGATAGGAAAATAACTATTCTATATTCTTTCTCCTTTATGAAAACTCATTCGATAGTAATGGGGTAGGTAGTGCAATATTTCAATTAAATCAATAACCCATTCATCATCAGCTTCCTGGGTTCCTGGAATGTGTTTTGATGAATTACATTTTTAACATATAGGTATCAAATAAATAAAGTATTCAATATTTTTTTGTTATTCTTTTTCCTATATTCTAATTGAGTTGGGTTCAAGACTTCTCATGCTGTACCATGTGGATTATAATATAACCACAGTTTAAGTGTTTCATAGTGAAATACTTAGACAACAGAAGGATTGAGTTGAAAATTTTTTTTAATTAACTATCTTCGCTTTGAATGCCTCATATTTTGATTCGATTAATCAAATGAATATATTTTTATTATCTGATACTTGCTACGAATTTCTTACTTACAACAAACTTCTTACTTTTTTTTTGAACATTCTAAATGAAATAATAATTTTTTTGCTCATACTAGACCTTCGAAGATCAAAATTTTAAGTTCAAAATGGCCGTCCAAGAAAATTGATGGATAGAAGTATGTATCAGATGTTCTCAGAAAATAATTAGTTTCATTCTGACAGCCCTAGAACCCCACCTCCAACAATCAAAATCCACTGATATTCTATTTACGATGGCATGTCTCTCTGTTTTTAGAAAATTTAAAATGGCCATCCAAGAAAATTATTGGAATGGGTGCATGAGGAAATGAATTTTCTTGGCCATTTTAAATTTTCAAAAAAAAAATAGGAGCATGCTCTCGATCGTAGACAAAATACGAGTTTGTTGTGATCCTAGAAGTTAGAGCTCTAGGGCTGTCATAAAGAAAAAGAAATTTTCTGAGTAAATCTGATACATTCCTCTATCAATAGAATATATAGAAAAATTAAACGTTGTATGAAAGAAATCAAGGATTATAAACCATAATCAGCAAAATCTGTAATCCTCGGTGAGAAGTCAGTCCATCATCCCTTCTTGCATATTTATTTTTCGGTTCAGTATCCTATTCTAAATAAGAGAAAAAATTAACGGACTGTAGCATTGATATCAGACATACGGTATTGACAGTGGTGGAATAGTCGTTCTTGAAACAGGACGTCCGGGAATATTCACTTTTTAGTAGAAGTACTCTACAGGTTCCAAGCTATCTCCCCTTATATTAATCTGACACCCTCGAGTAAATCCCGAATTTCCCTCTTGGGCTCCCTAACTATAAGTGAACAAAATTTATTTGTACGAGCTGTGCACAGTTGATATTTAATATCGGACGCAACAGTTGTACTGAGTTTATTTTGTGTGTTTGTTAACGAATAAACTCTATTCTATTCTACTTTAAAACAATCGCATAGAACATCCATTCTGAATTGAACAATGAAGATTTAAATAAAAAAAAACCTTTTTCCTTACTAAATTATGAATGAAGGATTTTTTCATTTTTTAATAACATTAGAAAGCAGGTAGGTGTTCTAAGTAGCTTTTCAATGTCGATGGAACTTGTGGAAGAAATGTTTCCTATGCGGTAGAATTGTGCCTTGTCCAATGAGAAATCCGAAAACCCTCTGAAAGTAGGCCATTGTTGAAAAATTTTAATTTGAAGGTGGACAAAACATCTTGCGAGAACTAATAAAAAAAGATATGTTTTCGATCTCTATCGAACATCTTGTTTTTGCACAATTATGTTGTGAATAATTTGAGGTCAAATCATGCAAAATGCGTCCATTTGAAGAAAAGTTTTATCCTAATTTTGTAAAGGCCATCTGGAAGTAGAGATTAAATTAGTTAACTTTTTATTTTCACCTGATAGTTCAAACTACTTTGTGGAAAACGGAAGTAGAAAAAACCCGATTCCTTCAACGAAATTGGCAGTGAGAAACCAGTTGATTTTTGAGGTTTTTCTGCGCTCACAATTCCTCTAAAAGAATCGAAAAAGGTTGAAATAAATTTGAAAGTTTGGATATTTCCATAATACATTTAGAGTTAGGAAACAGTTTAGCGAAATTCAATTTGTGAAGTTCTACAGCCTAAGACAAGATTCGAGTTAATGAACTGCGAAAACTCACATAATATAATTGAATCAATTCAAAATTGAACTTTGTGTTCACTCGCGTTTCAATCACTTGACAGTCAAATCCATATATAGGGAGATTATTGTTATTCTTCTTTTAATACGAAAGAATAAATTCATATAGGTATTCAGGATATACTTTTGTTCTTCATTGTGTGCTGGAATTTAATAACAGAGAAAATTATAATAGAAGGGAATACTTTTAGCGACACCTTTCTTCCATTGTCGAATGCGGAATGAGATACTCTCCTAACTTATTCAGGTAACACCTACAAAATGTAAGTCTGGTTTCAGCATCTACAGACAACAGATCCTACACCTTTTTCAAATGATATGGATGTACCTTTTTTTTGAGTACTTTGTGTACTCTAGAATGATGAATCCTCAATGTAGAACCAATTCGACGAGTACTTGTTGTGGGGTCCTCCCGGACAGCTTGAAGTATAGTAGGTGCATGGTGGCTTTGCTGACTATTTCGACCACCTTCTCTGATTCGCAAACCACAGAATGAGCCTGTTTCATCTTATCACCGGAACACTTGTGCAAATGTAGGTATGTCTATTTGATTGTCGTCTGTTGGGAAAACGTAAACCGTACTCTCGAACCGCTGCGTGAGCATTTCCATTCGTATATCCATAAATGAACAACATATCGCGATATTCGATATTTGAAAAAGCTAGAATATTTACTTATAATAAACTTACTTATTATATACCGAATTAACTCTTTAGATTCAAAAACCCGCACTAGTACTTAAAATTATTAAGCGACAGTAACTGTCAGATTTCAAATTCAGTGAAGGAGCTCCAAGATTTTTAGACTTTTTCGTTTTTATCCTGTTAGCCATGATATGGCAGCTAGCACAAAAGTTGATATGCCATTCGAAAGTACACTAAATGAGGTATTTTTTACTGAAGAAAAAACATGTGCATAATTATTAATTTTTCATCTCATCAGACTCCTGATATTCATCTCCTTACCACGCCCGCAATAAGACTTTTTCTGCACACAGACTGTCTTATCTTGCAGAAAATTTATTGACCTTTCCGAATATGTGGTCAGATTTGACGAGGCTACAAGGAAAACTGAATAATGATTGAGTTTCTGAAAAAAATTGACATATTTCGTGAAATCAAATTAAATCGAAGAATAACTGTCAACATTTCGACCATACGTTATATGACATCACTCGTCTGATCCCCCCTTGAAGGTTGGCCACTTTAAAAGGAGATACCCTGCATACAATACATACATATACTCCATTCACTTTTATTTTAGCAGTCGGTTGGCCATGGAAATTTGACACATTTCACTCTGTATAGTACGAAAATGTGGGGTTATGACGCTTGTCAAAACATTTTTGTGTTCTAAATCAACGCTATGTTGCCCGTTCTACGTAAAAGTTTCATTTTATCACAATGTCGAATCTCTTCGGAAAATATATGACGAACATAATTGAAGCTTATACAAACTGATTGAAGGCATACCAAATCCAGTTATTTGCATGGAAAATACAAGAGATCAGTATAATATCATAATATGCACTAGCTTGAGGAGAGTTAATGTTCGTTTTCTTCTTTGGCTAAAGTTTGAATACGTTACATCAGTTGTAGATTTCAAAAATATTTACCCGAAGATGAAATGCATATGTTGCAGTGGTTAGGAATGGGTATCTCCCGAAGGAATTAACAGATAATTACAAGAACATTAAATTCTTCAACAAAAATCATCTTGCAACAATCCAAGTAAAAGGAAATAAAGGAAGTTTCAATCAAGATGAACTTCACCTTTGAACCAAAATTTCACATGAATAAACAATTAGCAGGACAACTGGAGCATATTTGGGGCTGTTCATCTTAATGCATGGATATAATAATAATAATTAGGTATTTATTGGTAATTTAAGACATTTACAATATATAGGACAAGTGAAATGAAAAATAGAAAAATCGATGACATTCATGGAAAATCCTGTAGTAAACTTTTCGCATTAATTCACTCAAACATAAAATTCTCAAAGGCCACCACTTTTTTGGGTCTCCCAAAAGAAGGAAATTCTTTGTCATCGTCTTCATTCACAATCTTTCTGATTGTGGAAATATTTAGCTGAAATATAAGTCGTTTAGATTCAGATGAAACATTATATAAATTCACTATTCTCTTACATTGGATATGTTTGCTACCTTCTGACGTATTGTGGATTTTAGAATATCAGGGTACAGGGTATAACTATTTGAATGATCGGACCTGAATTCTAAATAGCATTTCCTGAAACCCTGTCTTTTTTTTCAATCACTTTCGGTATTTTCCTAATAAAAATTGATGTTAGTTGTGGCAACGGCGTTATGACATTAACGACATTTCATGAGTGCCAACCTTACTCCGTTCTAGTTACAAAAACTTGAGAAAATTATTTCATGGCCAACCGACTGCTAAAATAAATGTGAATGCACTATACATTATACATTCCACGAAATGCACAAACCAGATCGGAAATAATCGGGCGTTGTCTCCATCTACACACGCGCAATACTTAGTATTGGCGTAGCTCACTAGCTCACATATAATCAGGTGGTGTCCTGCAATGAATCTAAATAATTTCATTCTTCCCCACTAACTCTTCTAACTTCTGAAATTATCTGCAGCACTTCCTGTGACTTATTCATCAGATGAACAACGTTTTCCCACAAATGTTGAAGGTATTTTAGCGTATCTTCTTTTTCTTTACCCATTGCCCATGTCACGCCACTGCTTACGACACCAGTTCTGTCAATTCAGCTTGACATCAGCCTCCAATTACGTCATCACCTTTCCTTCGCCTCCTTTGCTATATACCTATATATCATTTCATTGGCTTTTATTTCTTTTAATATGGCTATTATGGAAATATTCGTTAACTCGGTTTACTCATTTCAATACAAGGAATGAAAAATATCATAATTCGATTAAAAAAACTAGTTCCGAATTGTAAGGGAATATAGCATTTTTAACTGACGAACATCATACGGCACCTCATCAGGAAGAATATGGTACGTTTTTTATAATTGAATGCGAATTTGATTGGAATGTAACTACACCAGCCGAACAATGTGGAAAATAATAAACACACATCTGTTTGACATGATGTTATTGTTTGATTGCAACCAGAGCATAACATCGTGGTGAAATATTATCATCTGTAACCTTCTGTATGTCGCAATTAACGCCATTTTCCAATAAAAACTGTACTCTATCTTGCAATAAAATGTTTTCACATACACTTTGTATCGAATTTTGTAAAGCGCTGAGTGCTTCCACCAGCATGAATTTGTCTTTGTTGTTCTCCCATATTTCAGTAATTCTTCTTTCGACATCGAAATTATTCGTGAGCTCAGTTTCTCCACCGGAATTTTTAGGAACCAATTTATAATTTTTGCAGAAATTCTTCAAATAGAATGAGAAATCAGATTCGTTTAAGGATTTTCCAGATTTCCTCTTTAATCTTGAAACGTAGCATCCAGCTGAAAAAAGAATATTAATTAATCAGATTGAATCGAAAGTATCTTAATGGGACTTAAATCATTCGTGAATTATTCTTTATATACACTGAGAAGAAAGTGATTTCAATCGGGCGCGGTTTTTCGATGCATACATTCAGTTCTGTATTTAGTAAACGACATTACATTTGTTTATTGTTTGTTTGTGTAACTAGAGCTGAATGGGATTTATACAATATTTCAGATAGTTCAAAATACCCTCACTGATGGTGCTTTTTGAAATAGTGCTGTTTCCCTCTATTTGAGGACGACTTAATTATTACGCATTATTAAAAATATTCATGATTGTATATTATTGCAAGAAAATTTAAATGCCCTGGCGAAATGGTGCCGTTTTAATGAGATTGAGTTCAACATCGATAAATAATCTAAAATCATGAGATTTCACAGATCAAAAGAAGCTAGAGTATTTAACTAACGGATAGATAATGAAGCATTGTTGCGGTTGTGAGGATCTTGGGGTAATTTTAGAAAGAAAATTTGACTTCATTGAGCAAGTCCAAACTATATTGGGAAGGGCATTAAGAATGTTAGGTTTCATCAAAAGAAATATGAATGGCTTTGAAGATATTCAGGCAATTGAACTAGTTTATTTAGCTCATGTAAGATCTATTTTGTGTGGGAAATAGTGTAGACGATCTGGAAATTTCCGACAATGACAAAATAGAAAAAGGTCATTGGTGAATGCAAATAAAAACACACTGTAATTATATTATAATTCTTTGGCGATCGATTTCGGCTATGATTAAGCCATCATCAGGCCAGCTGAAATAACATTTTTCATAATTTAAATGATGCTACTTTTTTACATAAACGGAGGTCATTGTAAAAGAATGAGAGTGTGCAATCTTACCGTCGTTGGAGGTAAATTGGTAAACATATATGATGGATCAAGAATGAAATGTGACTTCAAGAAATAATTTTTCTCTATTCAGTTATTTGAAATAAATCCCAAACGTCGAAGTTCCTGTCGTGTTCAATATGTAAAATGTAGTGGAAAATAGGAGTTTGATTAGAAGATTAATTTGGGGTGTCATTTGTCGAGTTTCTAACGTTATGTGTTGTGTTCGGGAAATGTATCATTTTTATTATGCTGTTATCTCGTAAATTGAATTCTGTCAAATCGTTTAGTAAATGTTGATTACTTCTGTTCTTTAGAATTTCCAATTGTTCAAGTAATGTTAGTTTGTAATAATTATGTTCCTTATGTAGTATTTTCAAGTTGTCGAAGTCAGTGTTATGTTTATGTTCGTCTAGATGGCATCCTAAGGCTGATTTAGGTGTATTTCTGCGGTGTTCGTTGAATCGTTTCTTAACGTTACGTGTGGTCATTCCGATGTAGAATGCAGGGCAATCTGTGCAGTTGATTTTGTATATTCCACTTTGTTCTTCTTTTTTGGTTTTTGTCTTATTGTTAACTAACAAATTTTCGATATTTTTATGTCGATTATTTATCAGAGTATAATCGTATTTGTTAACGATATGTTGGATGTTTTCATGTAGACCTTTATAGAATGGAATGGATAGATATTGTTTTCTTTTCGCAATATGGGGGTAGATTTTCTTCAATATTGTTTTTCTTTTGATTGAATGGTATATCTGATCTATATATTCTCTAGTGTATTGATTATTGAAGCCAATTTTGTATATAATATTCTTTTCATTATTGTATTTTTCAGGGGATAGGGGAATGTTAATTAGTCTGTGAAATAGAAAGTTAAAAGCAGCTCTTTTTAATGTTGGTGCATGATATGAATGGTAAGGAATGATAATATCGGTCTGTGTAGGCTTTCTATAAATATCAAAAGAGAAGTTATTGTTTTTATCGAGATTGATTGTTAGATCGAGAAAATCGAGTTAGAGATCGAGTGTTCGATGGTGAATTTTATCTTAAACATATATGATGATCCATCATATATGTTTACCAATTTACCTCCAACGACGGTAAGATTGCACACTCTCATTCTTTTACAATGACCTCCGTTTATGTAAAAAAGTAGCATCATTCAAATTATGAAAAATGTTATTTCAGCTGGCCTGATGATGGCTTAATCATAGCCGAAATCGATAGCCAAAGAATTATAATATAATTACAGTGTGTTTTTATTTGCATTCACCAATAATATACAGAAACATACTATGGAAGCATACATTGCCAAAATAGAAAAATGTCATAGATACAAATATCTGGGGATCGAACTGAACAACGAAGGTAAAGATTGCTCTGAGATCAATGAAAGATTGCGACAAGGTAGAAGAGCGGTAAAGGGTCTGAATGGAATGTGGTGGCACAAAGAAATATCGAAGGAAACAAAACTGCATATTTACAACACAATCGTAAAAAGCATCACACTGTACGGAGCGGAAACATGGAAGATGACCGAAGCTGATAAAAGCAGGATTAAGGCAGTGGAAATGGATGTCCACAGGAGATCATGTGGAATATCTCGGAAACAGCGAGTGACGAATGAAACAGTCCTGGAGTTGGCCGATATCAAAGAAACCATTCTAGAGGACATTACAAGAAAACAACTTATATGGTACGGCCACGTTCAACGAATGAGACACAATAGGCTTCCGAAGCAAGCGATGGAATGGGTGCCCCACGAAAGGAGGAAAAGAGGTAGACCTAGGAAGACGTGGAACGAAGGCATAAGGAATGCGATGAGTGACAAATAACTCACAGATGAGGATTGTCAAAATCGCCTAGCATGGAAAAGAGGTCTAGAGGTCGGACAGCGAAGACGAACGCTATAAACCGACATGTATATATATAAGATCTATTTTAGAATATTCTACTGTAGTATGGTCACCATTGTATGATATCCATATAAATAGTCTAGAAAGAGTGCAAAAAAATTCCTGAAGTGGATTGCTTTAAGCTTGATATTCCATATTCAGATATTAATTATGGTGAACTTTATGATATATGTTGGAACTTCAAACATTCGCTGTTAGAAAAAACAACTTTGATTTAATGTTTGTATTTAAAATATTGAATAATTTCACTGATTGCTCTTATGTTCTTGAGAGAATTGGGCTTAATGCCAATACAGTCTCCCTTAGGAAAAGAAAACAATTACTAACTAAAGATTTCATAATCCTATAGATATAGTCCTAAGAGAGGCAAATAGCCGAGATGTTGACTTGTGGACAATGTCTATATTTGATATGAAGAAATATCTCACAAGTTAGACATAATTCTATGATATAGTCTTTGTTTGTTTATTTTTTTTTGTTAATGTTATTGATCCAATTAGGTTATATTATTTTACGATATTGTTTTCGTGTAGATTAAGGTATTTTCTTTGGAACTGAATAATTTGTAAAATGGCTTTTTCCGTTTGAATAAATAAATAATTAAAATAAATGAATGAATCATTATAAACGAAAAACTAAAGAGTCCAGGTGTATTTTGTTGAATCAAAATAATAATTTGGCCAATTGTTCAGTACGAATCTTAGAACATAGATACAAGGAATGGAAAATAAACATTTGTTGTTGTCCAAAGACTCGAGTAGGATAGTTGCTTAGTGTCGCCAATCACAATTGAGATTGAATCTGACATCATTGTCCCGTCAATTTTCCGTACAAAAAAGTAGGAACTATATAAATTTATTTTTTTTTACGCCACTGCCTTAGTGTCGCGCTAGACAGAGAACCATAGAATGTTTGTACCACAACAAATACATTCATAGCACGTCAATGTCCATTCCATGTATTTATGTTCTAAGGTACAAATAGATCAATCGCTTTTGGATTGATTTACTGAGGAGCGACCTGACATCCGGTAGTTTCAAAATTGAATGAATTGACGTCTCCGTGTGTTGACAAATGTCAATCGACAAACTACAATTTCACTGGAAGTGAAAGCCATGAAGACGTTAGTAGTGGTGCACCCAAGAGGAACTGTTCCATCAACAGAATGACAGGGAACATTTTATTAAAGCGTACTATGATAACAATGACAATAGTATTGAATTGATGTGGATGATACTAAATGAAATTCCATAATTGAACAAAAATCAGATTAAAAAATGAGTTCTTAAACCATGCCAGGTGTTTCGCTATCACAATAGCATCTTCAGATGGGTGAAGTTAAGCAGTTCACCTTCACCCACCTGCATATAGATGCCAAAAAAATCTTGTAACCGACTCGTTTATTACTTGAGCGATTAATGATCTCGCTTCGATCGCATGTTAAAATATCTCAACCATTAATCGCTTTCATTAATAACCTAGTTGATTAAATAACTATTGCGTTATACAATGAAAAGAAACGATTGCATCCAATATGATTTTTTCAATAGATAGTGTGGTATCAAAAGATTTGGGGAAATTTATAGCGTGCGCAAACATAACCTTCCGCCAATAGCAGGGAGATCACTTTTTCTCAAAAGTGTAGGAAAGTGGCACTTTCTAAACTGAAATGAGTGCAGGATAGTGGGTAGAATGATGTTTTTTTAGGCGAATGGTTTTCACAAAAAAAAGTTTTTAACCCACGACACGTGTTTCGCTACCACTATACACTGGCATCTACATGCAGGTGGGTGAAGGTGAACTGCTTAACTTCACCCATCTGAAGATGCTATTGTGATAGCGATACACCTGGCATGGTTTAAGAACTCATTTTTTATTGAACTTAATTGCAATAGTTGCGGAGCCAAAGAGGGAAATTCGGGATTTACTCGAGCGTGTCAGATTAATATAAGGGGACATACCTTGGACCCTGTAGGGTACCTCTACCAAAAATTAGACCTGTATATAGGGGAAATTGTCTAGGACAGCCTGTCAGAATAGTAAAAAAAAAAACGTTCATTGTACATACTCGAGCGTGTCAGAAAGATATAATATGTGGTTAATTACATGTTGAAAAGTATATATTCTCTTAATCTGACAATATAAGCGTGCCGAAAATGTGTGAAAAGTTGCAAAAAAAACGTCACGTGTACATTCTCGAGCGCGGTGGCTTTTTTTCATATTTTGAAGCTAATGATTCAAGAATAACGGAAAAAATATAATCTGACAGTTTTAGCATGCCGAAACAATAAAAATTGGCCATAAGGGTCACAAAAATCAGTTTTTGAATTATCTCGTTCCCTGGGCTTCAAATCTTTTTTGCATTCATTATAAAAGTTGTAGAGCATAACATTTTCTACAAATTTTGTTCCAAGCAATTTTTTCTACGTTCAAACGTTTTTGAGATATATGGCGATTAGTGCGAGATGTTTAGCGATACATGCTGAAGCGAAAATTCACTTGTTGGAAAATAGTACATTCTAAGGTGCAGTCAGAGACAACACTAAAATTTTCGTGACTAATTTCGAAATTATCATCATAGAAATACCTTGTCATTTTGACAATTGGATGAATGTATGACTGGAATTCTACATTGACCTTGCCCTTTTGCATGTGTGGCTAAGCTCCTCGCCCTTATCGCCCTCTAACTCGAGAACGGTTGCGAGTATGTAAAATTGCTTCAGACAAAAATTGTGTAGAATTTCACTATCTACAACTTACAATAATGAATACAGAAACGATTAGAGGTACAGGGAGGGAAATATTCGAAAAAAAGGGATTTTTATCATCTTTAAAGTGTCAGATTAAGAGAACCCCTCCTGATTAGTGTCAGATTAAAGGGTCAACACGTCTACAACACCCAGATTAACCATCTGTATGAAAATCTGGCACGCTCGAGAATGTACAAGTAACGATTTTTTTTTACATTTTCAAAGGACCCCTGTGACCTTGCATCCAAATTGTCAGTACCTTGAAAAGTAGCTTCCTTTGGGCCCAATTAACATATCCTCCAAAAATCTGAGACGTTGGATTTTTTTTTACCATTTTCAACTCTTCCGTACGGCCAGTCCCACCGCGCAAACTGTCAGATAAGCATGAATTCATTATCAGAGACACGTAGAGCATATACAGTATATTAATCTGACACGCTCGAGTATGTACACCTGACGATTTTTTTTTACATCTTTGAGACCCTGCAGACGCTTTCCCCACCGCTGAAAGTGCATACACCATAGAACCTTTTTTTCTTTCTACCATCTAATCTTCAAAATTCACTAGGTCTCCACGACGCTCTAGTAAATCCCGATATAGCATCGTCGGCTCCCCAACTAAAGACATAATTTTGATTTATCTCTTTCCGGTCAGTGAATTTTTGATAATATTATATCATATTTATCACATTTTGCAGATACCACCTTTCTTGTTAGTATACTGCATGCTGCGATAGGGACATATCCCGTATCCGGCGTATCCTACGTTTATCGTTCATCAAATTGGGAATTCGATTGAAAATACCCTATAATGAGAAGGGTTGATCGTTTTTTTAACGCAATCCAGAACACACACTGAATATTATGAAAATCACAAAATAAATGCGACATCCAAATGACAATATACTTCATTCAATTTCGATATGATTGCCAAATGGAATTAGCCAACGTTTTCCTGTTTACGAGCATGAAAACCAGCGAGACTCATAATTATTTTCGCGAAACATCCATTCAAGTGGCGATAAGTGGATCAGTGCATTAGTTCACGTTGAACCAATGGAAGAAGATAGTTGTGTAAATTATTTACAGATAAAGGTTTGGTCAGATAAACAACTACATAGAATCTCACGTGGGTTTCTTCATCGAAAATCTGATCAAAAACGTACAGAAATCTGGAAGAAATGAATCGTTTGAAATTTCTGTTTTTTTCCAGTTCCGTAACACTCCTGCTATGCTATATGTATATAACTCATTCGGTTTATTCCATAGAACGAGGCACACAAAAAGATATACCAATATTATACTGGACGACGATGTTCAAAAAAGAGGACTTCAACTTGGGACTTGGTTCGTGGATATTCCAAAGCTGCGAATTTTCCAACTGTTTCACGACTTCCGACAGGAATTCACTAGGTATAACCCAGTTCTCCGCACTGATTTTCCATCACTTCGACTCAAATGTGAATGATTTACCTCCTGAAAGATCTCCAACACAACGTTATATATTTTTCACTCTGGAATCTCCTAGTTATACAAAGTGGAAACCTTGGGACGGTTTCTACAACTGGACAATGACCTATAGGTCAGATTCAGATATAGTGCACCCTTATGGCTACTTCAGGAAACAAAAAACAGCATATCAAAAACCTAGCCCGCATGAAATCGTGGAGAAATCTGGAAAAATTGCATGGCTCGTGTCAAATTGCGCCACTCCTAGCGGGAGAGAAGAATTGGCGAAAGAAATCAACAGATATATGCCTGTCGACATTATAGGAAATTGCAATTTGGATTCTCCATTGAAATGTCCGAAGAGTTCTCAACAACACTGCTATAAACTTATAGAACGAAGATATAAATTCTACTTGTCCTTCGAGAATTCTCTGTGCGAAGATTACGTGACTGAGAAGTTCTTCAACATTCTTAAATTGAATTTAATACCTATAGTATATGGGACTGCAAATTATACCAGAATAGCACCACCGAACTCTTATATAAACGTGAAAGATTACCAGAACGTGAGTGATATGGTGGAATATTTGAAAATATTGGACGATAATCCAGACCTTTATTTGACGTACTTCGAGTGGAAAAAAGATTATGTTATAGACATTTATCCGAAACAAACCTTGTGCGATTTGTGTAAAAAATTGAACAAGCCTGTAGAATACAAAACATTAGACAATTTGGCCCAGTGGTGGTTCTCTGAAACATGCGAGCCTGGATATGAAGCTGAAGATAGTGATGACTACCAGGAACAATCCAGTGAAAGTGTCTTCAGATCACTCGTTCAGAGATGATTGAGCAAGAGAGCGAATAAAATCGAATACCTATATTTCCTAAGCTTAATTATTTAGTGTAATCCAGTGTACATAATCCCATAACTTATAATAAACTTCCCGTTTGTCTTATTGAGTAAGATCCCTGAGCGATCAGACATATTATCAGACTTATTTTCACACAGATGAAACTTTTGGATCTCAGTTGAGTCTCATGTGGTTTGAATAACTGCGAACTTGTGGAGCTTGCCTCGTGACACCTGAGCAGGTACCAGGTGGGAAAATTAACTAAAAGTAAGTGTTAACTTAAATTAACATGGGTAATTTTCATATATGTTTTGTAGAATATTATTCACAAGTAATATTATATATAAGTGTCAGACACTTTCCATGGACCAAAACTTTTGTAAGACGCTTTGAAGCTTCACAAAAATAAATGAACTTTACTTATTTTTACATGTCCGATATCGTAATAATGTTATTAATGGAACTATAATATAGTTATATTTCATCATTCAGACAAATACGAGGATTTATTGAGAAATTCTTTGTCTACTATAGAACCAAACAAAATTTCAATGTCAAAATATTTTATTACTCAACATATTCTCCTCTTAATTGGATGCATTTATTACAGCGAACATGCAACGTCTCTAGACCTTAAAAAAATGCTTCTTCTTGCTCTGCAAACCAGACATCCACAGCTTTCATCACCTCCTCGCTGGAAGAAAATTTACGACCTTTTGAACTTTTTTCAGTCGAGGAAAGAGATGATAGTTGAATGGAGCCAAATATGGTGAAAAAGGGGGGTGTTCTAGTAATCCAAACCTTAAATCACAAATTTTTTGCATGGCAACATTAGATTTGTGTGCAGGGGAGTTGTCCAGCAAAAACAAAACACCTTTGGGTAGGTTTCCGCGTCTTTTGTCTTCAATTTTTTACCGTAGAGTCAGTAGAGTCACTAATGTCGGATAGTAATTTCCGGTTATTGCTCTACTCTTATCCAAAAAATCAAACATGATTACTCCATGGCAATCCCAAAAAACTGAAGCAAGAACTTTTTCAGCAGATTTTTGGAGAAGAAACCTCTTAGGTCTTGGAAAACCAGAGTATCGCCATTCCATCGATGCTTCTACCCTTGCATGCTTTTGGTCAACATTTTGCAGCAATTTTTCTCATGTCCAAATTGACCTGAACCATATGATGAACGCGTTCGTATGAAACATTCAGCGCTTAAGATATCCGTTTTAGCCCAATTCGACGGTTTGATAAAATCATGTCATGAACTGCATCGATATTTTCGGGGACTGACACAGAAACTGGCCTTCCCGATCGGTCATCATTTTCAATGGAAAATTGACCACTTTTGAAGCTTGCAGTCCAATTTTTCACGGTCGCATACGAAAGACATTGATCACCAAGGGTATTAAGCATATCTTCGTAAATCTGCTTACCTCTTAATACTTGGAAATATAGGTACTTGATGATGGCTCGAATCTGCAATTTTTCGATTTTCACAATTTCGGTGGACATCTTCTTTTTATTGTGTAACTCTGGTTTACTTTATTGATGTCAAACTTCACACTGATAACTCTAATGAGTTATTGTTCGTTGCTAACGTAACGCAATATTTTTTTCATGCATGGAACTGGTCTAGGCTAACTAGATATCAATACATCCTCGTAGTAGTGACCAAACATGCCCTAAACATTAAAATTATTCATCCGAGACTATTAGCGCGAGAGAACTATGCATAAGTTTTAAAGTGAGTGAGACATCAACAACAACAGAAAACAATTCTACTGCCCTCTTTATTTTTCATTCACTTACGGTCACTTTTCAGCACACTTCGGAAATAAAATTGAAAAAATAACGAAAAACTCACCTTCATCAGCAGCCTTCTGCAGAACAGCTCTCATCAAAAAATTTCTGGCGTGTTCTTCATGTTGCTCATCGCTCATTTCCAGGAAAGTTATCAGAGTTTGCTGACATGCTAATCTGAGGAATGGCCTCCTAAGATATGTGGACGCATCGTGCGAATCGAATTCATATTTCAAAGTTCTGCTGAGGGGAAAACATTTGAAATATTCCCTTTCATCCCGCGTTTCTTTCAAACCCATTCGGTGATAACAGCAAGGCATGATCGCAAGCGTTTTAACTCGATCCATCTTAAGGAATAGGTCAAGTATGGTTACGCTCAAATCAGCGCAAGCGTGCAAACCACACATAGATATATTTTTCTCATTCGAGAACTTTTTTTTCACGACCTCATTCAGTTCTACGGCTGAATTCTCGGTTATGAAGTGGTTGTAGAATGTAACATGTTCTCTGGTGGAAGTGTGGTGTTTCATCTGGGCTTTCAGGGCTAATTCCGTTTTTTCAGGACATCCTTCAATTGCGAGTACTGAACAGTTGTAATCTTCTGCTAGCATGTGTGAGAGATATCCCTAGAAGTTATAATGCAGTCAAAATGCTCAAACAATATTTGGTTCAAGAATTACGATAGTAGGACCGTCCGTCAGTGAGTTTGAACGTTCGATTAATGGCATTTTGAATTAACGTGATCGATCGGAATTCGATCCTAGATAAGTGAGGACCGATCAAAATTCCATTAAGGAATATACTATCAGTGATAAGTTGGCAAATCATAACTAAGGCTTTTTGTCCACGGAGCATAGCCTACTGCAGATCGACAGAGGTGCCACTGCAACCTGAACGATCTCTCATGGTTGATGGTTGACAATGACAAACAAATTCAAATGAATATACATATCACCCTTCAGTACAATCTTTTTAAGGAGAGACATTGTGCAAGAGGATGAGTAATGGGTGAGCTCGCCTAAAGTGCATCAAAGGTTTCGAATCTGAATATGCCTGCCATTAGGCATATACAAAGGATGTGCCCAGTAGTCTCGTTTCCTTCCACGCATAAACTCCATGTCTGAACTTGTTGAGTATTTGTACAGAAACACGAGGCTACGCTGCCATAAGTATACTAACTGACAAAGAAACTGCAACAACCAGAGGAGCTGTTTAAATTTTATTTATTTTTTTTTTGGTAAAACATAGATAGTATAGCACGGAGTGAATGATTACAATTTGGAAAATTTTCAAAATAAACATTTTTTGTTACTCAAATATTGTTTTTTGCAATTTTTTGAATTTTACAACAAACCAGCTATTCGAGGAGATCCAATGTCGATGTTTAGTTGTTGTTAAAATTTCTAGAGCACGTGTACGCGGATTTTATCGCCAGCTAAGTGAATTTGGAAGAGAACGAATTATTGGTTTACGGAAGGCAGGGTTGTACTGATACTGATACTGATTGCTGGGTGTGTTGGACGGATAAACCCAAACCTGCCACTGCGACCAACGGTCTATTGTAGCACACAAGCATGCTCAAAGAGCTAGATCTCTCCCTCTAGTCCCATCCTACCCAAAAAGGAGATGATGTCGGAGGGGGAATGATTCTTGAGTTCCTCTAGGATCATCTTCGGAGAGCCGAAAATTCCCAAGTCTGACCCTGTCTGCCGCCGGGCAGTCACAGAGGATATGCTCAATTGTTTCGTCTTCCTCTAAGCAGAGTGTGCAGAGTGGGTCATTGACGATGCTGAGTTTTTTGAGGTGGGCTCTGAGTCTGCAGTGTCCTGTAAAAACCGCTATTATGGATCTCAGATTAGTTCTAGAAAATTCTAGCCAGCGACTGGTGTATGGGCTGGGAGGCACTGAAATAGCCCTATGCGAGTGACGCAATCCAGGACGGTTGCGCCAGTGCTCCAGGACCTTTTGCCTTATCCAGCTGTTGTTTCGGTCCCTGATTAAGGAATTAGAAATTCCTATACTGGGTTCCGGGCCAATAAGCGTTGATGTCGCGCCTTCTCTGGCTAAAGCATCCGATACATCGTTGCCACTGAAGCCAGAGTGTCCAGGTATCCAAATCAGTTGCAGTCTGTTTGAACTTCCCAATTTGGTGAGTTTAGATCTGCATTCAAATACCTGTGCCGAGTTGCATTTGTCTGCCGCGAGAGATTTGATCGCAGCTTGACTATCCGTAAGGATTTTTATTGATCTGCCCGCCCAGCTACTGTCCAGTAAATGGCCTGCGCACAGATCAATGGCGAAGATTTCTGCCTGAAAAGCTGTCGCCGACTTTCCCAGACTAGCACTGAGTTTAGTCAGCGGTCTACGGCTGTAGACTCCGGCTTCAGATCCCTGACTGGTTCTGGAGCCATCAGTAAACCAGCAAGGTCCTTGTAAATAGAAATCCTTGTGACGGAGCCATTCGTCTCTGCTTGGAATCAGAGAAACGAATGTTCCCTCAGTGCTGGTTCTTGTGATTATTTGATCAGTTCTCATGCCCATCACCTCGTCAGCCTCCAGTTGGGCCGACAGACGACTGGGCACGAAAGTGAGTTTGTCAGGCTCGTTTACGGTAAGGTGGTGGAGCCTGTGGGTTGCTAGTCTTGCCTCTCCCTGGACAAAAATGTGAAGGGGAGGGAGGTCTAATAGCATCTCCATGGACGCAGTTGGAGTAGAGCGGAATGCCCCCGAAATCATGAGGCAAGCCGTTCTCTGGATTTTGGAAAGTTTGTTCTGGGTTAGAACGCGTTCAGTGCAGGACCACCAGGCGACACAGCCGTAGGTGATCAATGGTCTGATCACCGTGACGTATAGCCAGCGGAGCTGCTTCGGCACTATCCCCCATGTCCTTCCACAAATCCTTTGGCAGGCCCATAGGGAGTGCCTGGCTTTGTGGACGACTTTTTCCACATGGGAGTTCCATAGAAGCTTCCTATCCAGGGTAATGCCTAGATATTTGGCCTCCTCTACGAGTGGAATGGTCTTGCCGTAGAGAGTTGGAGGAGAGATTTGAAATTTCCTTCTCCTGGTAAAGGGGACAATCAGGGTTTTGCAGGGGTTCACACCTAACTGCTGCCCATCACACCAGCCATGAATTACTGTTAGTGTTTCCTGAAGAGCATCTGAGATGATTACATCGTCATTACCCGCCAGTAAAACAACTATGTCGTCAGCGTAAGCCTGAACATATACGTCAAGCGAGCTGATAATTGCAATTAGATCATCAACCAGAAGTGACCAGAGAAGGGGTGATAGTACACCTCCTTGCGGACAACCTCTGCCTGCTTTGAATCTAAGTGCTTCACCACAAAGCGTGGTTATGATGTTTCTGGAGCTCAGCATTGTGCTGATCCAATTCGATATGGTAGGAGGGACACCCCTAACTTTGGCAGCCCTCACTAGAGATTCAGTAAGGGCAGCATTAAAGGCTCCCTCAATGTCCAGAAAGGCAGCCACTGAAATCTCCCTGGAGTTGAGAGATTCATTGATCCTGCCGACCAGATTATTGAGGGCAAGATCTGTGGATTTGCCTTTCTGGTAGGCAGGGTTGTCATTTCGAGAAATCCAACTCCTGTTAGGAGATGTTGTCAACCGTAGTTTGATAATGCTCAAAATCGAAGAAGAGAAGGCACCGGACGTCGATGGGGCACAAATGAAGTTCAAGGTCGGCATCTAAGACTTATGGCCATTAGAGACCGATTTGCGACAACTCGATCTTTGGCTGATGAGTGGTTAGGAGAAAAGGCCACCTGTAACTGTTCGAACGGTTTACCACCGTATAAGGTCTTTTGGACTGCAGCATTATCGACTCCATCTTTTGTTACCTCTTACGGTTGAGCATCGACGGCAACGATTACAGTGGTTCAGAGAACGACAACATTGGAATATGGAACGGCATCAGGTCTCTCATCTCGATTATCCACATGATGGCCGAAGAAGGGTAAAATGACGTAGAGGAGAAAGACGTGAACTTCATTTTGATGTTGAGCGTCATGAACACCGGACAGTAGGCGTTATGGTAGGTACGGGGTGCTATTGCACATGGAAGTAGCTCAGCTTTAGTCTTTATTCCAGGTAACATGACAGCGCTGCGTTACCTTCAAGAAATAATGGAGCCATATGTTCTCCCTTACCTTAACCCGCTCGAGAATCCAATATTTCAACAAGATAATGCTTGACCTCATGTTGCCAGAGTTACTTTAAACTTTTTTGAAGCTACCCATGTGAAACTTTTGTCATGACCGCCCAGATCCCCCGATCTTTCGCCCATAGAGCATGTTTGGGACATGCCACACGGACTTTGGCTGCTCTGAGAAATGAAGTACAGGTAGCTTGGAATAGTATCCCTCAATGCCAAGACGAGTTGAGGGGTGTATAGATAACCGCGTTGGATACACACATTAAAAACAAATTTAATAAAAAATTGTAAACCCTACGTTTTTTTTTCACCAAATTTTAATCATTTACTTCTTGCTATACTATCTGTTTTACCAAAAATAATTTTAAATTTAAATAGCTCCTTCTGGGTGTGGCAGTTTCTTTGTCAGTTAGTATATTTATCGGTTTGATTATCATGACATATCCGGGTTTCCGTGGTTTCCTCCTATTACTAAACAAAAGAGTTAGGCTTGCCACCAGACTGCCCCCACTCATACCAATTCTGAATGACGGACAATGTTTCCTGAAGAAACCTGATGAGATGGTAGCATCGTCCCCACCACTTAATATAACTGTGCCTATGTCATCGGAATAGCTTGAATATACATATTCAGTAAACTGATGATTGCGATTTGATCATCCACCAAGGGAGATCAAGGTAGGAGTGAAGAAACACTACCTACCATCTACCACCTCCTACCACGCATTGAGCAGTTGTAATAATTCTCGAACTCGGCATGATGTTCCATGAAGATATGAAAAATCCTTCTAGCTTTGGAAGCTCCCATCAGTTATTTATTGAGGAAACCATTGAAGACTCCTGGGATGGCAGTTATTTTTGCAGTTACGAGAACTTAAAATTCAGGAGAAAATCAGAGGATTTTTCTGATAAGTATACTGATATTTTTTTGAAAGATAAGGAAATTGATGAAAAGAATAAAAATTATGTTTCCGATATCCTTATGTGCGCGTTTGTTCCTTAGAACGGAGGCTCTCCTACTACCCTTACTTGAAGGTGATAGCGAAACAGGTGTAGTGGTAAAAACTTATCGTTAGTGATGCCATTCAGGCCCAGTTGTTCAGTCCAGGATTAAACGTTAATCTTAGTTCAACCAGATGGAATTGAAGGGAACTGTCAAAAATAATCCAGGATTAATTTAAACCTCGACTTTATCGTGAACTGAGCAATCGAGCCTGAATCCTTCCCTTCGATTCGAAGGTTTGGCGATAACAGTGATAATTTTTCTATTGAACAGCTTTCAGACAACTTACCAGTCCTGCACCAATATCAATGACTTGATGCGTATCCGCTTCAGCACAAAACTCGGCTACCAAAGGAGCTAAAGAAATTATCTCGTGATGCTTCTTGTGACTTAGTCTATGATTTTTTCTCAGTCTTTTCTCATCGGGTTTTGGGTTTCTTTTATTTCGTTGAATATTCAACGATCTGACTTTCTCGAAGTAGTCCACTAAAGATCGGGGACAATCATTCTATAAAATGAAACATTATTCATTGTGAGCAAATCAGGTAACAGATAGGTTCGTGTTTGCTTCCTACGAATGTTATGATCTAGCATCATTTTTTTGGTCCAGATTTATGGTAAACTGGAGATAACCGAAAAAGAAAAGAAAATTATCATGAATTTTATCACATTTACGTATGTAGGTACAGCTGACGTTTTTTTGAAAACCCGCAGACTTTTTTTACCATCCTATCTTCAAAATCCACTAGGTCTCCACGACGACTCTCAAGTAAATCCCAATTTAGCATCGTGGGCTCCCCAACTATGTCATAACCCTATACTTCAACTTTGCTTTTTACGTTCGAATTGCGGCTTACGTTCATTGAGAATGGGCGCTTATATGAACGAGTGATTTATGGGGCGCATTATATTATATTGTTGATTTGAATTCAATGATAATTTTTCAATGACAATGACAATAAACACTTCGAATTATAACAAACTCCATTAACAGAACTGGTGCGCACTGAGTGCACTACAATAATTTCAAAAGATCTAAAGCTATGTAATTTTACTAATGGAATTCTATCAGTTAAAATGATGCGCTGGTGCGCATTGAGTGCATATCATAAAAACAGGGAAATAATTCCAAAATATCTCAAGTTATATGACTCCTAACAGTCTAATAAGCTTATATTAGTGAACGTCTTCCAAAGATTTCTTCTTGATACTTGAAAATGCTGTACAGAGTACAGGCTATGTCACTCGATGTAAAAAAGTTGGACTCATCCTATATATGCAGAGTTCCTTTGAATTGGACAGCCCATGAACCGGACGCTACAGTTTTCTACCACACTCGATAGTAATTTAGCATCCTTTACGTAAATCCCATTTTCGCAACATCGATCGACATCCCTTGGAAAATGGCTGATCCTATGGCTCGCGCCTTGTTGCGAAAATAGGATTTACGTAAAGGATGCTAAATTACTATCGAGTGTGGTAAAAAACTGTAGCGTCCGGTTTGGGCTGTCCAATTCAAAGGAACTCTCCCCTACCTACTTTTAAGTGATTTCATACATAGAAATGATTCGCATTTATTCGTCAGAGAAGCATACCAATTTGGCTGCAAAGGTGAAACATTCGAATAGAAACAACAGAAGGTTACATTTCAATGAACGTTCTGAAAACCAGCATGTCTCCAAACATCTATGCCAAATTTGACTTTCAAAGAACTTTCTTTGGGTGAAGTATATATCGAATGAAGTTTGTTTTAATAATGTTTATCAAAGTAAATGGTTCGATAACGAGCATTCTGCATCAAATCCGACCGAATCAAAACAGTTCGATTATAACACATATTTGCTCCATCCAAAGCCCAAAGCAAATGAAGTTATCCCGAAAATAAGTTTGTCTTCGAAGAGAGGGTAAATAGTGAACAAATTTCTTCTCATACCCATGGTAGTTTTTATTGAAGTCGTTCATTGATTGATCTAGAAATATTTTAATTGAAAACAAGCGTGATGATTACGAAAATTCTATGAAATTGTCTGAAATGTTCCGCTGTTGAGAAAAATTTGAACAAAATAATATCCTGCTATAATATGAGTATAATGAATGAAATTATGAATATGAATATTCACTTACCTTGTATTTACACAATGCTAAATCCTTGAAATCACTAAAGCTTAGATTGTTGAAGTATGCGATCCATTCACTTGGTATTTCATCCAAGATATTTTTTGACAATATGTCGGTGTTAGGATAGTTAAATATCCACTGATATTCTTTCAAGAACCCTAGCGCTTCATCAAAATATTTCGATGAAACTACATTAGTATTCAAGAAAGACATTGGTAATCTGAAAAAAATACAGTCGTACCTATTTGTCGCCCACTGAGGTTCAATGAACCACTTCTTGTTTTTAACAATTTAAGTGATATGTTTTCTTTTACTGTTATACTTTAATTATAGATTGAAGTAACTGTTATTATAATTATGAACTTATTGAACTTCATAGCAAATTGGTCTGTAGCCTGTTATAGCGAAGGTAAGCGCCGGTGTTTTTCAACCTTCTCTATTATAAACAACAACAAAAATAGTGAAAATATTGAAACCACAAACAAGTATCATTATTGATTTTTGTATCAAAATCAATAGATTTTCATTATTTTAATTACTTATCACAAAAAAAGTGGTATAAATAAGTAACTTATTTTTTTTATGTCTAAAAGCGTTTTAGATTCTCATTCTTGGAATAGACAAACAAAAAAATAAAAAATGCTAATTCATTTTTGACTTCGCAATTACGTGTAGGATAATGAGAAGCAGTACAAGCTACCATATCTTGCAATTTCTCGATTTCTGAGAAGTAAATGGAGTACTATTTTTTGAATAGAATAAAGAAAAACATTTAAAATAAAAGGATTCTGCAGACTGCCAATATCATTTCATTTCAGATTTCCCTATATACCAGGAATCAAACGTATACATACATGGATACAGGGTTAGAACTATTTAGAGGCTGTCTAGGAATATCGAAAACCGTTAAAAATATGAGGCTGGCTTAAATTACAAAAAAGTAGTAAACCAGTATAATCGCTATATAGGATTATGACTACACACCGAATTTCGTGTTGTTATCTCCGAAAACAAATGAGTTACGAAGAAAAAATGATAATCTTGATTTCCAGTTTTTTCGAGATATCTCAGGAACCATCAGAGATATTTGGAACTGTTTACACCCACCCACTCATCCTTCAATAACGCAACTTTTTCGTAATTTAAGCTACCTGTATCTCTTACGGTTTTCGACATCCCTGTAGTCCCCCTCTAAATAGTTCTAACGCTGTATAGTACAACCGTTAGACCTGCGTTTTATACCCTTAAAGGTCAGTTCATATTATCCGTCCGTCTCGGTTCAGTTCAGCTCAGCCAAAATATCTTTCAATGTGTTTTATATGGACTAATTCATACTATCCGTCTCCGACCCTTCAGCACCTATCGGCACGCTTACGGCCGTCCGACGGTATTCTTCCAGAGAATATTGTGCGGATGGACTGAAGGGCGTGGTTGGACTGAAAGAGACTGAACGTATAATATGAATAAGCAACCGCTCAGTTCAGCTCAGTCAATCGAGGGATTTCCTTTGTTGTGAAAGCTTCTTTGAACTTTTCTTTTGTATTAATTCCGAAATTTTTCACAGTATACAGGATGATTCATAACTATTGGAACATAGGCTAAGGGCAGATTGTTTGGACCAAAATATGGCGATAGGACCAAATATACCTCAATAAAATATTGCTGTGGAAAAAGATAGAGGACGTTAAAGTTAATTTTTTTTTCGTTTTCTGCTAATAATTTCATTGTATATTTTTTCATCCGTTTTTAAGAAGAACACAATTGAATAGTTCAGAGCATCGGAAGGGGATTTGAAGTAACGACTTATTTATTTTATTTATTTATTTCGACGATAAAGCATAATTAAAAACAATGTAACATAAAATGAATAAACTCAAATTAAGTGTTCTTCGTGTCCTCCCCCTACTTCTATGCCTTTTCTAATTCTTTCAATAAAGGACTTTAAAACTTCGAAGAAAATATTATTCTCTCCCCTTATAAAAAATTCAACTTTAACGCCCTCTATCTTTTTCAACAGCAATATTTTATTGAGGTATATTTGGTCCTATCGCCATATTTTGGTCCAAACAATCTGCCCTTAGCCTATGTCCCAATATGAATCACCCTGTATAATCGAAATGATTTCCTGTTCATTCTAAAATAGCCATGATGTGTGGACCAATTTTTTTTATAATGTCCAATATTCACCTTCAACTTTTCTCTTTTCAAATATTGGTTCTACACCCAATCCTTTTACCGACTTTTTGTTCCTCTTCATCTTCGTCTAACAATAATGCAAAAGCACAACATTCATTCAGGCGTAATTGCAGCAATAGTTTACGTCCTATGAGATAGAGGGCACGAAAGAGAAACAACGAAAATAATAATACTGATAATGTAACAATATTTTTTAGGGTCCTTGTTGTACTCTTTTGATCAAAATGAAAGGCTTCATGTGTCAAGTGCTGGTCAATTCGAATGCAACCGAAGATTCACGAAGCGGAAGGTGACTGAGACGATCGTGACTGATAATATGAACGCAACCACCGTCAACGGCTAATGATCCTTCCGCCGGCCTGAACTGAGCGGAACGTATAATATGAATCGACCTTAAAACTGTTAATTCTCTGTTTTAAAGACTCGACGAACTTGTCCCTAGACTTCAATATTCCAGTCTCATATGCTCAATTCCTTGTTCAGACTGTTAGATAAGTTTACTATCAACAACAGAGTAGATACACAGTTCATTGTACAGTAGTTTAAATAATATTCATAAGTCGATCAAATGAGAGCGGTAGACCAGTTGTATGTATACTGTTATGTGTGATAATTCTTGTCTTTGTTTTAATTAATCCTGAATTGACATCTACGAATTGTGTTGATGTTGCTCGATTGATTGTAATGGTCTCGTCTCAAACTATGTTTATTGTCTTTACCATTTTTAACATAGAGTGACTCTAAAATAAGTTTCGAGAAAGTCTGATAATACAGACCAAACGTCATGCTTCTTAATTTTTTCATTAAGGTGCTTCAAATCTCTAGATCCTGCCCTTGCCCATACGTTATCACTTGTCTTGAAAATCGTCTTGCGTAAGAAGTTTTTGGAGTTTCATCTGCCTGGGTTAAATTTAAATCGGGAGTCGGTCTACCCAGCAGTTTAATACAGCTTTTTTCCGCCAGCGAAAGCCTCGCGAAATCAGTTTTTAAAATATTTTGAACACTATTGTCCGCCATGATTTCAAAACGTACACAAATACGAACACACGCTAGGTTGTCTATACGCTAGCGGGCAGCGGCTAGACTGAAGCGGATAGGGGCGACTTTTATCGTAGCCCTTTTACTCCTTAAAACGACCGACACGAAGAGTTGCGGCTGGAGCCGAATGACTGTCCGAATGCAAGAATTCGGGGCTATAGGATTCATCGCCCATGCAGGGACGAACTGCTAGATTATGATTGAAATTAACAAAACTGCAGGAGTCGCATGAAAGTTTTACATTAGCTTTGTTCGTAGAGTGGTTTGCAACGGTTGTGAACTGTACAGAGCAAGCGCAATTACATTTTAGGGTAGCGAAAATCCATTTGCGCTTACTCTGTACAGTTCACAACCGTTGGTGACCACTCTACGAACAAGCCTATTAATAAATTATATAAATAACCGTGGAATGTAATATTTTCATTAAAAATCGTATGGGAAGGTAAATAGCACAAAAGGATTGATTTCTTGTATGGGGGGCTGTAGCCCTATAGCCCTCACAGACCAGCCGCCACTGCCTGAAACCAAGTTTCACATATATTTATTAGTCGTTTTCTCAAGATTTAATTTGAATTGGTTTTCAAGATTTGTCAAAATAAAGTTATCGACGTTAAACATTTTCCGCCGAAGACAAAAAAAAAATGGTACGAACTGGTCCAACAATCGACCGGCCCACCGGGAAATTTCCCGGTGGTCCCATCCGCCCCTGGATTTCGGCTATCATCAGAATTGGGCACAGCCATGAAAAATCACACCCAATATTAAATAGAGAACGAGTTGCATCGGCCCCAACCATTGCACTCTAAAAGAACTGGAACGGCATCTAGATGCAGGCAAACTGAAAGGGAAGATGAAGTTGTAGTCTATCTCTCTCTGCGATCTGTTAATTGGCTTATAATGATGTAAACAAAAACAACCCAGGGCGTTCAAGTGAGACGACTGCTACGTCCGACTTCTGATACGGTTGTTCGATTGGTTGCCGAACCATTAGAAAGAGATGGAAGGCCCTACATCTTCCCTCTCAATGGGACACACTTTTCGTCGTATTTCGGTACCTAAGAGGCCCTTCCAGTTCTTTTAGAGTTCACTGGCCCCAACGCACAAAGCCGCACCCAGGAAACAACTGCTCTAGCGGCGCGCCGCCTATTTAGTAGAAGCAGTAAATGCTTAAGTAGCAAGAGAAGCCGCGCGAAAACGATTTCAGTGAATACTTGGCCTAATCAATTGACTTTACTCTGAAAAATCAAAGCTGTTAACCCGATGAGATCCAAAGAATGCCAATAAATAAATATTAATACTTTTTTGGGTTGCTCAGATTTGATGGTTAAACAGATTACTGTCGGGGGATTTATTTTCTAGTTATTCTATATTATTTCTTCAGCCTCTCACTCCGAATATTGTAATTATTTAGTAGGACTTTCCTCCCAAACTGTTTCTCCAGGAAAAATACAAATAATAGAATCAGATATTACATTCTGGAAAATTTCCATGTATTTGTAAAACTATCAATAGCAAATTTACAAAGTAATTGTTTTAGAATTATCTACAACTGTCCACATTTCGTTTTTTCTTTTGCTAGTATCACAATCAGTTTTAGGTCCAAGTATAACTTTTCCAACCAGAAGTTGTGCACCTCCAGACAAGTATTTATAGCCAACATCGTGCAGATTTTTTTTATTCACAGCCATAACCTCAGCCCTATGACGCTGAAGTTCTTCTGGCGTTAATCTTAAATAAAACTCGTTGCATCCTTTATTACTGGGTGAAACAGGTTGATCTATTCCTTGAAATACTCCTAATTTGGCCTCGACGATTTCTTGAGGAGTAACTTTTTCAATTTCATACTTCAACCAATCCCTAGTTTGATCGAAAATATCTAGAGTTTGTAAATTTCTAGGGTCTCTATAACTGTAGTAAGTGAATACGCCATCTGTTGTCATTCTTGCTCCTGCTCCATAAGCTCCGTACCTTTCCCTGAGAGTAGGATGCAGATATTTCGAAGTAAGTAACCTGGCAAGTACTCGCAGTTGGGCATATTCTCGTTTTGAGTAGGGAGCAGTTAAAATAGATTTACTGCAATAATTTACCGGCACATTCAAAACCTGATGCTGACATATGGACCCACTTTTGGGAGCGACAATTTTTCCTGTGACATAAGTTTTATCACATAATGGGATTGATGAATCCTCTGGTATTTCACTGATGAATCTTCTGAAGGATGCTAATACTGAAGGTGCTTGATCATCGGATACGTTGAAACAACATCTGCAAAAAGAAAATCCGTATTATAATGATTTACGATGATTTCTTTAATCTGGAAAAAAATTTAAATTGGGATGTGAATATTGCAAGAATATTTGGAATTCAATCTTTTTTTTTTATTTAATGGTAACCGGAGTAACAGATGTGACCAGAAACCGTTACTTGAAGGTTTGTACATAACTGAACACACTCATTGGAATATTACTGAAAAATTACGTTGAACACCCTGTATCTCGCTTATGCTTCGAAAACGGGGTATATGTCATAAAGCAAAAATAATTCTCTCGGTGTCATCTACACGGCCATGCATGTTTGTCCAGTTTATGATGAAACACACAGTAAGAGCAGGAAATATGGCCTGCCTGAGACTGATAATAGAGGACAAATTTGAGGCTAAAAGAGGGCATGGCAGGAGACAGTGTTCCTGGTTGACGAATTTGAGAGATTGAATTGGATCTAGGTTCCGAAGCATTGCTAAGAATGATGCAAGATCGATAACGATTGGGGTACGATGCCTCATTAATGGAAAACGCAACAAAAACCCCACAAAATTCACAGAAAGCTGAGATTTTTGCTCGGTTATTCGTCGGATAGATGTCCCCAACAATACCGAACGTTGCGATTCCTGTGTCGCATGGGAAAGCTGTGACCGATCTTTCGTTATTCTATAGATACTTCCAAATTCCAATGTTCTGGAGCTGACCTCTCGATACGACTTGAGAGTCGCAAGAACTAGTCGAACAACGAAATCCAATGGGTATACAGTCCAGAGTTTTGAACATCTAGAACAGCTCCATACGATACACTTTCATACCTAATTTATCCAGACTGTGGAAGTCCCCATCACTGAACACTTTCTCTGAGAGCTTTATCTGCAGACCCTCATGTGCCATGAATCTTCTTCCACGGTATACCCCGTATTTAGGTCTGCTTTGTGCGTATTGTTTTAGCAAAATAAATATGATTTTTCAAATACATAGTTCAAATTATGACCTCAAAAAACAATTTTTATCAATGGAATCTTTGTATCCTTCTTTGCAACCTTCAAGACTATAGGGTGAAAATGAATGCAGATCATGTTACTGGACTCATTTAGCGAAATACATAATGTTATCTTCAAGAGCTATTTTCAAAAGTAACTTTATTTTCATGAAGTAACTTCATTTCGATTGAAGTAATTGTTTTTGCATTGAAGTAAAAAATGGACTTTTTGAACTGTCCAAATCATGAAACGATCACTTTGCAATGAGATTCTGTTATCTTGTATCATAATTCAAAACACTGCAAGTATTTGAAAATAGAAGCAAATTATGTTAACGATTTCAGAAAAATATGATTTTGATTATAATTATGAAAGTAACATGTATTTGAGCATTCTGCAACTCATATAAAATTTTCGATTAATGGATGGTAGGGTATAATATCAGGTTTCACTCCGTACTATTCTGCATTGATTTGATGAAATTCAATTCATTCAGCTGTTCAGTTCGGAAAGCCAGAATGGCAAATGGAAAAAAAATTAGAAAAATTTTTCCAGTGAAGAACGAATGTTCATTTATGTTATTCACCTTCCGATTTTTTCAATGAATTTTCACATAAAAAAATTTCTCGAAGAGTATCGCCATTCTCTACAATACGAAACCTGCTGATATTGAAAGAGGACTTTCGTGAAGTGCTGCCATTTTTTCGAGTGTTCTGGCAACACCCCACATTTTGGTAGTCTTTCGACCTTACGGCTTATACGGATGGCGAGAAATTCTCGTGGTATAAACTACTCTTAAGAATCGGAATTAAGGTAAAACCATGTAAGTGTGAACGCATTTCCGAATAGTGCAACTTTCATCTGTCATACTTTCAATTATGTGGTTGTTTGATCAACAAACTTTGAATAAAAAGGTATACCTAACAACAACTGCTCGACTATTAATAATTATTATGTTTCTAGTTTCGATGTTGAAAATATGTATTGCCACTATTCCAAAGAAAAAATTCTCATGATTCATTCCTATCATAAATTTTAGGGTGAAAAAAACCTCCAAAAATGAAGCTATTCATACCTCAAATTTTTCTCATTGAAAATGGCCTTTGCGATCCCCAACATTGCCCTCAGCATAGCTGGATAGTTGGATACATTCATCAACTTCTTCATGTAGGCGATATGTTGCAAACCAGTCAAGTATTCTTTCTGACTAGATGACCCTGAAACCAAAGCTGCTGCTGCCTGCATCGCATAAATGTGTCCCGAATCAGCCAATCCTTGTGTTAAATTCGCCATATACAACTGCACTAACATCTTGAATCTGGCCACATCTTCTAACTGATTGATATTGAAAATTTGTGACCACAGTTCCCACATATCATCCAAGTTCTTCTCAAGGCAGTAACTCGAAATAGCTACTCCTGGCTCATATGTATGTAAGGTATACAAACTTTCACCAACATGAACATTCAAATCCAGACCAGAAGTTTTCCTCTGGGCTAAACTGTCAAATTCTTTATAATTAAATTTTGAAGTACCTAATTTGTTTATAACATAACAAAATAGAGGTAGTAGCATTTGTTGTTCTGGACTTAAATGCATAGTACTTAAAATTCCTTTGAAATAAACAATACCATTCGTATTGACTCTATTTATTTGCACTGGAATGTGCCCTATGGTAGTATGTTCCACCGGAATTCTTTCCACATCAGTGCTTACATCATCAATACTCAATGTAGGCAGAATTTCAGTGTTTTGAGGTTTTGATTGTCTTTCTTTCAATTCTAAATTTTTCTTGAACAGATCTTCTTTTTCTTCTAAGGTGAGTTCAGCGCTCTTCTTTTCAGTCAGTCTTTTTTCCTCTGAACTTAATTTTTCTTCATACTCCACGTCAGGAGTCATTGTAATTGTCAAACGGTGCTTGTTATCTTTGAAATGCTTTTTGACCATTTCTTGGAGATATTTTGGATTATTCTGCATATTCTCTTGTAGCTTGCCAAGTAATTTATTTACCTCCATAATGTTCAATATGTGTCCATCATGATTCCAAATTGGTACTAGTCCAAATAGTAAATGAAGTCCGAAATTGGAAGTTTCATGTTTTAGAGACAACTCATATCTATGTAATACAGATTCAATGTGTTTCTCATCAAATCCAACCTTTATTACTTTGTCAATAGTATAATCGAAAATTTTGGCAACTCTATGCATGTCGCCTTGCTTCAAACCTTGCAGACCAACTGTGAAAATACTATCTCTTGTTTGATTATCAAAACCAGTTGTTTGAGTAAATCCTCCAGAAAAGTTTGGTTCAATCATAGTTCTATAAAACGGAGCATTTGAACCTCTTATTAGTAATTCAGTAATAAAATTCAATACAAATGTTTCATAAATATCTGTAATATCAGACATCAACAGGGATATTACTACAGAGTTCTGTTTTTCAATGACATCCCCCATATTTTCAAATCTGCCATATATATGTTCTTCCTTAGAATCCATCCATCTTTTTTGTGGTGGAACTTTAGTGTTCTCTGGAGATAAGTAAGTATACTTTGATAAATATTCATTATTTATGTATTCAAGAGAAGGTAATAATGGGAAATTTCCATATGAGTAAAATCTTGCATTACTAGGGTGGTAGTGGTTTTTATGAAAATTTTTCAAATCCTCCCAAGTCAAGTCAGGTATCTTCATTGGATCACCACCCGATATAACAGAGTAAGTATGATCAGGTAGTATAAGATTTTGTAATTTTTGACCCAATATTCTTTCATTTTCAGAGAATGCTCCTTTCATTTCATTATAAACAACACCAGTTAAAAATAATGGCGACTTTACATCATTCAGATCGGTATTCTCAAGCCTCCAACCCTCTTCCATGAAATCTAATTCCTTCAGTTCAGGTCTGAAGACAGCATCCAAATAAATTCTTTGTAGATTTCTGAAATCTGTCAAATTCTGGCTACTAAAAGGATACATTGTGAAATCGGAACCAGTCATGGCATTCATAAAAGTTGCCAAGGATCTATTCAACATTTTGAAAAATGGATCCCGCACTGGGTACATCTCTGAGCCACATAATACTATATGTTCTAATATATGCGGTAGACCTGTACTATTTCTAGGTGTAGTTCTAAAATTGACTGAAAATACATTGTTTGAATCATTTCTGAACAGATGTAGATATTCCGATTTTGTCTTCTCGTGTACTAACAGGAGAGCCACTACTTTGAATTCCTTTATTTCTCTAACTTCTTTCACTTGAAAACCGTGGACAGTTTCACCAAGAACAAACTTATTGATATCGGAGAGGGTATCATTGTTAACTTTTCTTACTGGAGCAGTTTGTGAGGAAGAACGTACTAATGACTTTGAAGGCTTCCATAGGTGTTTCAATTTTCTAGACCACATTTCTTCAAAAGAAAATAGAATTAGTACTCGTAAAATTTATAGGTTCTATATGTATTCTTGGCAGGTACATACATAAATATTACTCAAATGATAAAAGGGGGTTTCTATGTATCATGATATCTTATTCGATAATACCTTTTATTCATATAACCAAAGAAGTTCATGTCACTTATTAAATATTTTCCCATTTGTACCAGGAGTAGCCCAACAACTTTTCGTATCAGAATTTGAAAGATACAATTAACATTTCTGCGTTAGGAATTTTACAGAAGAATTGAATAATATGAAGTTCAATAAAAAAATTTGATTTGTAGAAAAATTATTGATAGGAATTATTGGATAGTTAGAAATGACTTCGACTATGCTGAGTATCTACCTAATATACTTACTTAACTATTTTTGTGGAAATTTTGGCTTCAAATTAATTCACAAAACTAAACAACCAAACTCATTTCCACAAACATCAAAATTCAAGGGTACCAACACCAGACACAAAATGGCATGACGAATTCTAAACTTCAAAATTTTTGAAATCAAAATTCCTTGAAAGTGCGATAGAAAGGTTTCGTATAGTTTTTTATTTCGAGGTAGTTCGCAGTACAAGTGAAATTCATGCAGGTTCTGTTCTGTTCTTGAAAGAATATAGGGGATAAATTATAAGCCAATCGAAAGAATGAAAAAGAAACTCACCGAAGGATTTCCGTAATCAAAACAATGAACGCAGTTAATAATAACCGCAGTGTTTTCTGAATTCTTCTGCAAGTCGCACCTTTTGCAAAATAATGAGGGTATATTCACTGGAGTTGTACTTGCTGTTGTTGAAGACGAATAAATGGAATCCGTTGGTTCAATAGTCAAGTCACTTTTCATACATGTCACATAGAGTTCCTACCGAAAATGGGTTTGTTTGAATATATTAATCGAGTTAAATCATTAACCGGCCACCAAAATAATCACTTGTTTGTATTCATGTATTCACAATTAAATTTGAAAAATTAAAAAACCTGTCAAACTGAGCACCAACCTTTCAGAAACAAAAGACCCCAGACAGATGATGACAGAATAAAAAATGGGCAGGTTCCATTTAAAAGTAAGGACTTTCATACTCACGTCGGTACCTTCAACAGGACCTGTACATTCAGGTTTATATTCCATAAATTCATTTTCATCAGCACAATTCGCTTCTGTAGTTGCAGATTTGTTCAACATATCATTATTGACCATGGATTCATCACCAAATGGATAAGAAACTGATCTAGGCGCTTGATATGGGGCAGAAGCACTCAAAGGTCTGGATCCAGTTGTTTGCGTTGCTGTTTGAGATGCCTCAATAGAAGAATCTGAGAATAAAATGTTTTAATTTCGAAGAAGGCATGAATAAGTTCAACCTCAAACCTTTAGATTTTTTCTGTCTGTCTTCACAAAATGATATGGACAGAAGTAACACAAATACTATTGCAAATTGTACCACTAATTTACAAAACATTGCCGAAATACACTAAAAATTTTGAAAAATTATATTTGACTGCCAGTTTTGGATTTGATTTTTACATGCCAAATGAGTTTTTAGGTTCATCTATGATTAGAAGTCATTTTCATGCAAGTACATAACTCATAAATCTTGTAAGGGGAAAATGAGAAATAATTGGTAAAACAGAAAGATCGTACAACCGGTGTCATCAAAAATTTAAGTAAAATTCATCATACTGAAAAAGAAAGTATCGTACCTATTCTATGTTCTGCTTCTGTTTTGTGTTTTGTGTGAAGTTTAGTTTTCCCTACCAACTTTGAATCCGTTTTATTTTGATTTTTCTAATTATATATTTATTGGTGGAAAGTTCTATAAACTTATTTAGAATTTTTCATAATATTAGTGTCTGAAGTTCATATGAGACATGTATGAGAATGGTTCTGAACAAGACTCTGTTGATCCAAGAGTACATATAGAATTGGAGAGATTGAATTCTGCTACAGATGAAATAAATAAATTGGAAGTCGAACTGGATGATGCTAGAAATGAGTTTAGACAATTATTATATGAGGGTACACAAAAAACTGATGCTTTACGTCTCAAATTAGGTATGTGTGTTGAGAGAGCAAAACCTTATTATGAAGCAAGATTTGCTGCTAATGAAGCATTTAAAAAAACACAACAAGCTGCAGTTAGATTTGAAAAAGCTAATAGTTCACACAGGGCAGCAAGGGAAATGGTATTTCTTGCAGAGCAAGGATTGGGAGGTAGAACTCTAGGTGAATTATTGTCAACCAAAATTTTGTTACAATTTTTCATCTGATTATTTTTATTAAAGATCCTGCCTGGCAGGAAATGCTTAACCATGCCACTCAGAGAGTAAATGAAGCAGAAAAGGAAAGAACCACATCTGGAGCAGAACATCGACTAGCCTGTATAAAGCATGAAGCAGCAAGTGTTAAAGTTCAGGCCTTACAAAAGGAGCTGAAACGAGCCATATCTAAAAGCAGGTGAGAGGGTTATGTTTTAACAAGCTGTTGAGTTTGAGCTTTTTCATTTTGTTTTGTTGATTCGTAGGATCAACTTTTCACCAATGAGTTACCTTATTATTGCACAGCATGGTTGAATTAGTGAGTATTTCATTTGATATTTTGTTTGTAATACAATTCAAACTATATTAGAAGTTTTCATTTCTTAAAGTAAGTTATTCATGCTCTTGGTTCCTTATAGGCCTTACTATGAAACAAAGGCACATTATAACAATCTCTTAGAAAGATATAAGGCTAAGATACAAAACTATGAATCTCAAGTTTCTGCTGTTAAGTTAAGTTATGCAGAAGCCCTAAAAAATTTGGAACAAATTTCTGATGAAATTCACACTAGAAGAAGAAATTCATCAATTCCTTCTGTGAATTATGTTAAAGTAAATCCAAAAAGAATAAGTGTGGATTCTAACGAGTCCCTTCTGGATGATGCACAGGAACTAATTAATATGCATAATGAGGTTGAAGTTCTCACTCCACAGCCACTCACTAATATAGAATTATATAAGAGTCAGAGTGCTGGAACATCACCAACATTTTCCTTGACTCCAAGTGAAAATCCCAAGAATCCTATTAGTTCAAGAGCTCAGTCCAATGAGTGGATAGAAATAAGTCTGGATAATTCAAGTCCTGAGGATGACCTCTTCTCTAAAAATTCAGGAGCTTCATTTAAAAATCCTTTAATGAAACAAATGACTTTACCCAATCCTTCAGTTGAAAATGAGTTATCATCAATCAAAAATAAAATCAAATTAGACACAAGAATTTCTAATTGGATCTCAAGATCATCTGCTTCAACTGATGGTGATGGAAGTAATGGAGGTAAGCTTGGAGCACATACATTTTTTACTAGTTAGAAATAATGATCATCGGTCAGTAATTTCACTTGAAAAATTTCAGCTCGAAGACAAAGCCTAGATAATCTCTTAGGCCCAACAAGTGAGAAAATGAAAGGAATGTTTTCACAAGGCATGATGCTGTTGAACATTGGTAATTTGTCAGAAAGAAGGAACAGTGAACCTAAATTAGGTATTACAGATGATAGATCGAAATCCTCTATTAAGAAAATACCAAGTCCATTAGAAAAAACAATGACATATCTCACAGCAGATGAGGATACATCAGATACTGAAAGTTTATCAAGGTAAAATAAAAACAGTAGCTGGAGTGTAGAATATATGTTTGGTTTATCAAATCGCATGATGTTTTAAATACAAATTTTTTGAAACTCTTGATGAATTTTTGCTCCTAAAAGGTATCTGTAATACAAGGTATAATAATAAAAGAATGCTTAGTATGATATGCTTCTACATAAGTAGGAATTGTACTATTTTGCACAAATATTGGGAGAAAAAACCCATGGGGTCTTGGGACTCCCAAATTATTCTACAATTTAAATACAGGTGTTCGAATAAAAACAGGTCATCCTTGTAGATTTTGAAGGGCATTGTGTTGTACTGCAACCTTAAGATCAATGGTCTCCCCATCAGAGGTGCTATCGCCGCGCTATGTCGTCTAGAGATCAGTGCTCACAGCCCAGTTCTAGAGTTCTAATGAACTCCAGTTTCTGGTATGGCTTCAAGGAGGTTATTACTTTGTTTCTGGTCTGAAGCATTTTTGCATTGGCTAGCAATTTCGAGGCGTTCTGTCACCAGGTGATCTGGAGTTTTATCCTTCCTCTCCCAGAATCTGCACTTGTCACTTTCTGCTACACCCATTCTCATTAGGTGCTTCCTGAGGTGAGAATGCCCTGTAAGAAATCCAGTTAGTAGGTGTAGCCCTTTCTTGTTAAGATCCACATACTTCTTAGATTTCGCAGTTACAGTCAAGGAAGATTTCTCCAGACTAATTCTCTTTGGAACTTTCTTGGAGTTTGTGCTCTTTTCCTGGCAAATTGGCCTCTTCATTTCTTTTGAAATGAGTTTTAGTTTCTTTCTAAGTTTATTTCCATACATATTTGGATTGCAAATATTCCTCCCTGGAAGACGCTAGGTCAGCGGCCTAGCGAAAGTGAGCATCTGGTAACATCCTGAATATTCCTGAGCTAATCCTAGTCATAGTTTTCGAAGCATCTGTATACCAATGAAAGAGTAACAGGAACTCGGACGTAAATATTTTTAAAAATTCCAAACTAAGCCGACATTTCGAAGGTTCTTCCCTTCTTCTTCAAAGGCTAGGATGGAGATTTCAAGTTGAAACTGGATGCTACACTATTTTACATCTGTATACCTTTCAATAGTATTTCTTTTGACAATTTGCATTTCTACTTAGCACAAGGTGATTTTTTTCTCAATGCCTGAGAGGGGCCCAGGCTCTCTGATTCCTAATTCGCCATAAACTGTACCTTCCCTGGATATCCTTAGGAATGAAACTAGGAATAACCAGATGATAGGTGAGATCTGTAATGATCTCCAGTGTCCTAGTTGGGCACGTCTTCATAGTTCCGATGATGTAAACACATGCCACCCTTTTTAAACGCATTTTACGTACTAACTGCCTAACGAAAAGTTGACCATTTTCGAAGTACATATGTATTTTTCGTTCGCAGTCACTTCTTGTCGTCACTATGATACGGCACCGTACGAGAACAGCGGTTGAGTCATTTTCGTGAATCCACAATTTAATGAAAGCATAAATGCCCTAGTAAATTTATGTTATTTACTGTTGTCAAATTAATTCTTTACGAAATTCGCTAGATTTTACGAGTGGATCATTTGGCAATTCTCCCGTTTTCAAATACAAGGTGTACATGATCCACAACTTTGTTTCTATCCAAGCTATCGACCTAATTTTTTTTTTGAACAATAGGTCCGACGATGAGACCATCCCAAAAATATTCTCATTTTGGTATACGGGATGTTCGATAATAAAATAAACACAAGTTCTGTTTTTTCAAATGGAAACCCCCCATTGGTACATTTTTGGATTTGCCACTATATACACTGCGCAAAAAAATTAACGCACATTATGGAAATCTCAAATTTATTCTACAACTGAAGTTGTTGTCAATGATAATTATTTTTATCAGAATTATGCATGCATATGTTATCCACTTTCAACGGTTTTCTTCAATACAGATGTTTTTTCCCAGCAGGAATAAAAAAAGATGATATTATCAGATTTCGAATGTATTGGCTCCATTCTAAAATCAGTTGTTCTCGGTCAATTCTAGTGATCAATAGTTTTTCTTTCGTTTGATTTTCTACACTCGATCGCTATGCAACGCGGAACACGCAATTTGACCCAACAGAAATGTGCCCAAGCGGTAGTTTTGCGAGAAGAAGGGTGGACATATACAAGAATTGCAGAAAGGTTTGGAGTTTCCCATACAAGTGTGTCCAGAATGTTGCAGCGATTCAGGGAGACAGGTATGAATGTCCGAAGAACAGGACAGGGTAGACCACGGGTAACAACTGTCATTCAAGAACGATACTTGAGAGTTTCTTCGTTGGGACAACGGTTTGCAACCGCTCGCCTCCTTCAAATTCAGCTTGAGCAAACTCATGAGGTGCAAATTAGCGCTCAGATAATAAGAAATCGCCTCAGAGAATATGATTTAAGGTCTCTTGTCGCGGCAAGAGGCCCAGCTCTTACCCCAGCCCATCGAAGGGCGCGTTTGGATTTTGCGAGAGAGCAAATCCATTGGGAAGAAACCAATTGGCAAAGAGTTCTCTTCACAGATGAGTCTAGATTCTGCCTCTACCATTGTGATCGACGTTCCCTTGTATACAGACGTCCACATGAAAGATATGCTCAGTACAATTTCCTGAATACTACTGGTTTCGGGGGAGGATCGATTATGATATGGGGTGTAATATCTTCGACTGCTCGCACAGACCTAGCAGTGGTCGTTGATAATGGAGCTATGAATGCTGATAAGTATATAAGGAACATTCTTGAAGAGCATGTAGTGCCATTTGCCCCATACATTGGTGAAAATTTCATTTTTATGGACGATAATGCCAGACCCCATCGTGCGCGCATCGTTCAGGAGTACCTTGAAGAGGTTGAAGTCTCTCGAATGGAATGGCCAGCAAGAAGTCCAGATCTCAGTCCGATTGAGCAGGTTTGGGACAACCTCAATAGAAGTCTGAGAAGTTCAGAAAATCATCCAGCTACTCTTAATGACTTAGGAATCCAACTCGGAGAAATCTGGGAAGGATTAGATCAGAACATTTTAAGATCACTCATTTTGAGTATGAACCGTCGTTGCCGAGCTGTAATTAACGCAAGGGGTGTAAATACCAAGTATTAAATCACTTATCAGCATTTCAGTATTTTGAAAATTGTTCATTTCTTTTCTTTCACATAAGATTCGGTGAAATCCTGAATTTTTCTTCCATTTAATGTGTCTTGTTTCGTTCAAAACCTTCCCGAGAGAACATAAAAAATAAGTTATAATGTCAATGTAGAGTTAACTATCATTAAAATTGAGATTTTCAGAATGTGCGTTAATTTTTTTGCGCAGTGTATATCGATGTAACGCACTCACCTGAATTCGTTTTCGACTTACGGTCAATTTATGTGTCAAAATATCGTCGGGCGTGGACGCACAGAGAATTCAAAGGTTCAGAACCATTCAACATAACTGAACCATCTTTTTTCAGTCGATTTCAGAGCATCTTTGGAAATGCAGGCGAATTTAAAGTCGATTTTCCTACCTACTAAGATATTTCCACATGACAAATTACAATAACTCGAATAGCTCTTGAAAGATTCAAGAGCTAATCGTCGATATAGGGCTCGTGAAGTTTGCAAAATAAGGAATGTGGATGGTTTTTGAGGAATTAAGTAGGACACTTTTATCAAATCCGAAGCACAGTTCGTTTTGCAGCACATAGTACACTGTGGGTCAACGGTTGCGTTTTATTTGCAAACCCAGGTTAACTCCTTTGTGTTATTTTTGACATCAAGCGTCAAATCAATGCACTACACTACACGCCGTCGTACAAATCGAACGAGGTATGAGACGTCCACAAAATTATAAGTAGAAAATTATTGTGAAATTGTGATGGAAACAGAAGTACATCACATTTTATGCTTTAAATTTTTCAATCAACATAAAGATTACCCACATACAGAGGTGAAACATTTCGGTTAGGAAAAAAGAAACCTCAGGAGCACATTTCTTGAAGAACAGACCCAGTATCCGCCGAGTCCAGAGGCATTATCAGTTTTGAGCGACTGAAGGATCCTCATCACCCTTCTCACCTGAAACTTGATGTCGTCTAGTTTATATGAAACCACTGGTACCGTTGGGAACACCATGTTGAACGGAGTGTTTAGACTCCTTTCACATCATCGGATTTTTACCCGATGTCCCGAGTTTCCGGAAAACCGGATGATACTTTCGGCGGCGCTTATCGCCGTATGGCACATAAATCCTCCATGGGATATGGAGGGTTACGACAGATTTCATACTATCGGGTTTTATCCGTACGGTGCAGTTGTTTTTCCTCTTCCATATTACTTATTAAATACGAGGTTAATTAATTATCCGCTAGGCGGCGTTTAGATTTTTGGATCCGCCAATTGCAATTACCTTGAGATTTGACATTGAGATATGCGCATCGCAAGGATAAAACCCGAAAAATAATTTTTCATCCGGTTGTTTTCAGGTTTTAAGTTCAAAGTTGGCGGCAAATATTTTGGAAGAAAGTTCCCTCTCATCTTTAGAAATGTTAATTGTGGAGCCATCATCAACTGAGTGGATGAAACGAGGTTGATGTGGAGTTATTTTTCAAGTGTTTAGATACACTTTCTTTTGTAATGCGCTCGTTATACTTTTCCTTGGCTTAATCAACGGTTTTGTTGTAGCTGCTTCGGGCTTTGATGTCTAGGTATACCTCATTAGCCAGTAGGGTATTGAAGAGATTCCCTAAAAACTTTTCATTTTTTCGATGCGTGCCAGGTCACATTCTTTAGTGGTTTGGCTTATTTTATTTGACTTCACCCCTGCACGAGACAACACTATCATTGCACAATAATTGGTTTTCCTCAGCCATATTCATCATCCTTGCTGTATCCCGTTACCGGGAATAAATCTACAAAAGACTCAAAAACAAAACTATCAGTGCGATCAAACTTATAATTTCTTAGGGCTACTGTGACTGAAGAGACCCAACCGTGACCTACAGATCCTTCCACACTACGGGCATGGATAGTCACCAAGCAGATCTGGCCACCGCTGTATTCTCGAGTCTCCATTATAACTGTGGACCAAACAAAAGATATCCACTGTGATCTGTCTAACGCTAGTTGTTCCCAGCTATGATGGGCATTAACTGATTTTAGGGATCGATGCAGTATATCCTTGAACCGCTTATACTGGCCTCCTGGTTTCCGAACTCCCACTGTGAATTCGCCAAACAGAGCTATTTTGGGGATTCTTGTGTCTAGCATCCTCAGAATGTGGCCGCTCCATCTGAGTCGGGCCCTCGTTACTTAAGTCTCAATTGTTGTACAACTCGCGCGTTGAAAGACTTCTTCTGCATTCGAAACTTTGTGGAACCATCTGATGTGCATATGTGCATTATTTGTCTTAGATGACGTTGTTGCGTTTGTTTAAGCTGTTTAATATGTCGCCTGCAGGGCGTCGAGCTTCCGTTTCCGTAAAGAAGCGTTGGGAGGACCTCTGCTTTGTAAACAGCTGTCTTGGTCTTCAGATGGAGGTCGTGATTTTGGAACACTCTTCTTTAGCTTTAGAATGCCCGCGATGCCGAATTGATACGGTTGTGTATTTCCGTGTCCAGGTTAGCCATAGTATTTATGAAGCTTCCCAAGTATTTGAACTGCTCGACCTATTCTAGAGTTTCATCCTCCAGGCTTATATCTGTTTGAAGGCTTTCTGGCGGACTTACCAGGATTTTGTTTTTTTGTCAATATCGAGTATAAGGCCTAAAGCTTCGTTTATATGTTTATAGGTGTCCAACATTATCTGCAGATCCTCTGAGCTGCTAGCGATAATTGCGCAGTCGTCTGCATATTAAAGTTCCGTGCCGTGATAAACTTTGTACGGGTTTTTGCTCTGAGGCGCTTCAGGTTAAACAAAATATCTATCAAATGTAAATCTTAATCCAACACTTCTTACAGGCATACTCATGTCAGCAATTATCGAGACAGCTATGGCAAAAAATTGAACAGTAAAGGCGCTAACACGCAGCTTTGTTTTATTCCTGAGTTGGTTAAGAAATGGTCGGTTGTAGAGCCATTATGCTGTATTTTAGCGGTGTTGTTGGTATGGAGGCTTTTACACACTGCTAAGAATTTTTCGGGTACTCCTAGGCGTCCCATGATTTTCCATAGCGCTCTCCGATTGACCGAGTCGAAGGCCTTACTTAAATCGCTATAGGCTGTACAAATTCTTGATTGTTGTTCACGGGCCTGGGCCTGCTCTTGCCGCAGTGTAAAAATTAGGTCCACGGTACCTCTATTGGATCGAAAGCCGCACTGGGATGAATCCCAGTGTTATTACCTGAAGGTAACAGCTTTTCTAAGAGTGAAATCAGACGATTAGCCATAATCTTCGAGATAATTTTACCGGGCACACTAAGCAAGTGATATTAGACTACTGTGGACGAACAAACAGAATACGAATTAACCCAAACATTTCTGTAGTCTTGATGACGTCAGCGAATTTGTCCAAGTTACAGAGATGGGGAATGAGCAATCCTTTATAAAAACCAAGTTTGGCTGTTTGCCAGGATCAGGAGTTGTGAGGGTTGCATGCTAGACGTTTATGGACAACTGGGTCTGTTTGAAATCTGAAAATTGTAGTTATGATTTTTCTCGATTTTCCGTACAAACCTTGGATATTTTCGCATTCTTAGCGCTAACGATTATATGATAGATTAATTGTAAATTGTTTGTATTGGCAACTTGGATCCAAGTCGCCTATTCCAACAACCTGACCTATGAAATACATTACTAAGAATTAAAAATTCATAAGTTAGGTAGAACTGACTAAGAATATATTTTTTTCAGTGTTGATATGTTGAATGAGGACCAAATAATCTCATTGATGCTTGATAAAGATATTGATACTGTGTGTGAACAACTTTTGGGAACTCCGATCAACGAAGTTGTGTCTGGTCCTCTTTATGCTTCTTCCAGTGTTTCAAGTACCTAAATCATTAGAAGAATTATTTCTAGACAAACTTGAATATTTTTTAGTTCTCATATCATTTGTTATTAATAGAATATGCGTTTCTTCTTAGAATTCCCCCAAATATAAGTTCCTAAAATGTTCATTCTCGCCTGAAGTGGTATTTTTTTCTCAATTTTATGAAATGCAATAATGTAAGATAAATTGAGAAGTAGTGAAACAATTAGTACCAAAACATAGTATATTGTAATCATAGTCAGGCATATGAATATCTGGACAAATTTCATAGATGTATTTTATATCTATTATTGAAATACATACTTTGATTCTGAAATAGTTCGAATAAATTCTCAGGAATAAGTATTTATTTGTAGATATTATATTTTAAGAAACAACATTCCCTAATAATTTTCTCTACTTGCAGAATATAAGGTATATTCCGAATGATATTTCCATGAATTGCTCACAATTTTCTGAAAAGAAATTCAGAGTTCATATTTATCTTATTGGCTTGCTTCTTTTGGTGACTTTATTGTGAATGATGCATATGCAACTATTTTGTTATATTTGCTACCGAATTTTATCTGAAACCTCAAAATACTAAAGCAATATTTGCAAATTATGTCTTCAAGTACTATAAAATCTATGAAATGTATCATGTATAATATATTAAATTTAAAGAAGGTTGACATATGTTTTATTTTGAGATATCAAAACCCACTAGATCATAATCAAGCTGGAACGCACACACCGATAGAAACGCCCTAATCGAATGGGATAGAGTTTAATGTGGCGACTTAAATTCTCGTAAATCACTGTAAGATTTCCATCCCTGCGTTTCGTTACCACGGAAAACGCTTGATCAGTAACGTTGTTCCATCCAGAAGGGGACCCTTTGACCATTTCATTCAGCATTCAGCATAGTACCAAAATGGCTGCTCATCCAACAGTTCGCAAGTTATTTAGATTTCAAGTCGAGTGAGAAAACTGTTCAAAAAGTTTGACGTTTTCCGCCGTACTGAAGTAATTGGAGGATAATATCAATGACAGAACTGGTGTATCGTTATCAGTGGCGTAACATAGGCGATGGGTAAAGTTAGAAAGAAGATAAGTTGAAATACCCCCAACTTTTGTGCGAAAACCTTATTTATCTGATGAATGAGTCACATGAAGTTCTGCAGCTACTTTCACAAGTTAGAAGAGTTATGGCCGTTTGCACCGTTTGTTTTAAACGAAGTTTGAGCTCTTAAATGTGTTCTGTGTTTGCTATATCTTTTTGATACTGAACTATCAGGTCAATTAACATTACAGGCAAATTTTGGTGCTGTGGCCAGAGCCTACTGAGGTTTTGATTATCTGTGACGTCATATAGTTACCGATGACATTATTGCAAGGAGGATAAGGGAGAGAACCCTTATCAGAATAATATTCAACAGGAAGAATATAAATACTTTTGTTGTCGACATTAACAACAAATGACATTTTACGTACTAATTTCCGAACGATAAGTCGACAATTTCTGAAGGTAAGTATTTTTCGTTCTCAAATTGTTTTCGTCCGCTGTCATCACAATAGGTTTGTTCGTAGAGTGGTTCACAACGGTTTTGAACTGTACAGAGCAAGCGCAATTCCATTTTAGGGGGACGAAAATCCATTTGCGCTTGCTCTGTTCAGTTCAAAACCGTTGTGAACCACTCTACGAACAAGCCTTATAATACGGCACGGTACGAGAGCGGCGATTGAGTGAGTCATTTCCGTGAATCCACGATTCAATAAAACTTAAGTGCCTGTGATAGTAACTGTCATTTGCTGTTGTCAAATTAATTGTTTTACGAAATCCGCTAGATGTATAAAGAACCTTCCCAACAAACACAATATACATTATACATACAGATACTGACTACTGAGATAATGCATTACCACATGAATGCAGCACAGAAATTACTGTACTGAAACTGCATGTTTCTGTATTGATAATAATGCATTAAAAATGCAATTTTTGATATACAGTGATTTCACAAATTCTGTATTGATAATTCTGCATCAAGGTAATATTTGATATACAGTTACTGTACAGTAACATGATAATTCTTCATTAAAAAAGGGAGTAGGTATTTGTATTATATACTCTGCAAAGTTTCTGTATTGATAATTCTGCATTTTAAAAATGCTGTATTTGAAATACAGTTACTGTACAGGGTAGGCAAAATTGGTGATACACCCGAACTACAACTTTTTAACCCAACGAGATAGAGGAAAATGAATGGCACTAACGTTCGTGTTTTTTTAGAAACCAATAATGCCATCAATTGAATTCCCCTATCTACTTTTGTTTTCGAGTTATACGCCAAAATTGAAATTTGGGCGATTTCAACTTTGGTCATTATCTCCGTTTCTGTTTGTGCTAGGATGTTGAAATGAAAACATTATAGAGACACATTCTGTCTATCCAGTGGCCTAATATGATTTTTTCCAAGAGATTTATTTGCTGAGCTATAACATAAAGTTGTGTTTTTTCGTATGAAAACAGTTAGTTAACTAACTGTTTAGTTTAATATGACTTAAAGAGAATCGCCATTTTTTCCCAGTTTCAGAAATATATCATACATAATGTTTTCATTTCAACACCTTAGCACAAACAGAAACGGAGATAATGACCAAAGTTGACATTTAAATTTGATCCTTTTACTCGAAAACAAAGAAGATAAAGGAATGCAGTTGACGGTATTATTAGTTTCTCGAAAAACGACGACCGTAATGTGCTATGCATTTTCCTCTATCAGTTCTATCTCGTTGGGTTGAAAAAGTTGTAGTTCAGATATCACCAATTTTGCCCACCCTGTACAGTTTCTGTACGATGACTACACAGTTTCTGTATTGATAATTCTGCAATAAAAATGCAGTGTTTGATATACAGTGACTGCACAGTTTCTGTATTTATTATTCTGCATTTCAAAAATGCAATATTTGAAATACAGTTTCTGTATTGATAATTCTGCATTTTAAAAATGCAGTATGTGATTTACAGTTACTGCGCAGTTTGTGTATTGATAATACTGCATCTTAAAAATAGAGTATTTGATAAACAGTTACTGCACAGTTTCTGTATTGATAATTCTACAAAAAGCAGTTTTTGAAGTACAGTTTCTGTATGATTCTGCATTTTGAAAATGCGGTGTTTTACAACAGTTACTTCATAGTTTCGGTATTGATAGTTCTCCATTTTAAAAAGTCAGTTTTTGTTTTACAGTTACTGTATTGATATAATACTGCGAAAATTCAGTTTTTGATATACACTTACTGCACAGTTTCTGTAATGCGGCGTCGAGGTAGGTAGGTACGATCGGTACAGTACGCTATTGCCGATTATGCCCGAAAAATCTGTCCTTTTGTATTTTGTGAAAATTGTACAGACTTTACAACATTTTTCGTTGTGATATGCGAGGTGCATTTTCACGTGGTGATGGATTCACAACATGCAAAAGGTACTATTGAAACATGGTGGAGAAACATATACCTACTAGAAATGTACAAGATGCTCACAGAGGGAGATCATATTCATATACGAGGATATATTGAAAAATTCTTAGCCTACTATAGAACCAAACAAAATTCCCATGTCAAAATATTTATTCACTCAACATATTCTCCTCTTAATTCATTACAGCCAACCTGCAACGTCTCTAGACCTTTAAAAAAAATGTTTCTTCTTGCTCTGAAAACCCGACCTCTACAGCTTTTATTACCTCCTCGTTGGAAGAAAATTTACAACCTTTTAAACTTTTTTTCAGTTGAGGAAAGAGATGATGGTCAGATGGAGCCAAATCTGGTGAATAAGGGGGGAGTTCTAGTAATTCAAACCCTAAATCACGACTTTTCTGCATGGTAACATGAAAGTTCTGTGCAGGGGCGTTGTCCTGCAGAAACAAAACACCTTTGGATAGCTTTCCACGTCTTTTCTCTTTGATTTTTTCCCGTAGAGTAGGTAGTCAGTAATGTCGAATAGTTATCTCCGGTTATTTTTCTACCCTTATCCAAAAAATCAATCATGATTTCCCCATGGTAATCCCAAAAAAATGAAGCAAGAACTTTTCCAGCAGATTTTTGGACACTTAACTTCTTAGGTTTTAGAGAACCAGAGTGTCGCCATTCCATCGATTGTTGCTTTGTTTCTGGATCGTAGAAATGTACCCAAGTCTCATCCATAGTCAAGAGCAGCTCGTCAGAGGAGGCAAGGGAGGCTAAGCCTCCTCATAAAGCTTAGAGCTAAAATACATTCATTTCGGGCATGTCCTTATTTTCAGAAAGTGATTTCTATATAAATTTTCCGAACACCTGAACTAGATATTCAGATAAAAATTTGTTCATTTTACGGTCCTCCGCTCATAAAAATCCAGCATAACTATGTATATCATACAATCAACATCCACCGGCCGCATCCGCGTCCGCCGCGTCGAATGTGAATATTTCCTAGGACTGCCTATTCGAACCTTAGAACATGAATACATGGAATCAACAGTGACGTGCTATGAATGTATTTGTTTGGTACAAACATTCGATGCTTCTCTGTCTAGCGCGACATTAAGGCAGTGGCGTAAAATAAATAAATTTATATAGCTCCTGCCTTTTTGTACGGAAAATTGACGTGACAATGATGTTAGATTGAATGATCTCAATTGTGATTGGCGACGCTAAGCAACTATCTCACTCCAGTCTTTGGACAACAACAAATGTTTATTTTCCATTCCTTGTAGGTATCTATGTTCCATAGATGAGGAGGCTAATGGGCCTTCTGCTTCCGTTGATAGTGTAACTCTCACTTCTTCGCTGGTTCTTGCTGGACGATAAAATATATTTTGCAAACTATTTTCATTGAAAATTAGTTCTAGAACTGACAACTTTTCATTATATTGAAGAAATATACTTTATTGACTGAGAAGAGTTTGTTCCAACACTCCTCGAAAACTTTTAGCCTCCTCAGCTCTCATGACCACGAGCTGTCACTGTCTATAGTAACATTTTGGTTTAAGAAGTCTACATCGTTTTCAAATCGAGCACAGATCGAACGCGATGCTTCTACCCTTGCACACTTTCGGTCAACATTCAAACATTTGGGGATCCATTTTGCAGCAATTTTTCTCATGTCCGAATTGACGTGAACTATATGATGCTATATGCTTCAGATATCCGTTTCAGCCCAATTCGACGGTCTGATGAAATCATGTCATGAACTGCATCGATATTTTCGGGGACTGACATAGAAACTGGCCTTCTCGAAATTTACCTCTTTTGAAGCTTGCAGTCCAATTTTTCACGGTCGCATACGAAGGGCATTGATCACCAAGGGTATTAAGTATATCTTTCGTAAATACTTACCTCTTAACCCTTTTAAATACAGGTACTTGGATGATGGTTCGATACTCCAATTTTTCGATTTTCACAATTTCGGTGGATATCTTTCTCTTAATTTATTGCGTAACTCTGGTTTACTTTTTTTACCTCAAACTTCACACTGACACTTGTAATGAGTTATTGTTCATTATTATATGGTAACGCAATATTTTTTGTATGCATTGAACTGGTCTAGGCTAACTAGATATCAATACATCCTCGTATTTGGATATCCATCGGTCATCATAAATTGCTTTTCTAAAGAATATCAGCTGATTCCAATAAATTTATTGGTTTTGTGTATTGAGCTCCCATCAATAAGCAATTTTTTTATGGGTGCATTTTATCAGTCTTTAGACTGCATGCAGTAGAAATATCAACCAATAATGAAAAATTGTGCTGTGAGTCTTCGTATCCAATAGCATGCGTGAACGGGAAATCTACCGACCTCCGCTTGCGGTTACCAATGCACAATAAGGTTTTCTAAGTATTATAGTTTGAAATCAAAAACCTGCAACCTTTCAAGTAATCCTATTAGACAACCATGAATACAGTAGAACAACCTTTGTGTTTCCTACTGCACGATCAATTAACGGTATATCCTCACCTTTCCCAACGTCCTCTTATGTGATTTTGTTTTACAACCGGTGGGAGCACAGTCACAGACCTGTTTTAACAGAAGGCGGACGCGAGCTGGCAGTGAATTGAAGAACATTAGATCAAACTGCACCTTTCAATTACGCTCGTAGATTGGCAAGATTAAGTAGACATGCAAAAGAAGTAATTGTACGAACAACTTAGAAACTTTATCGGTAGTACGTCTGGTTCATTTCGTGTCTCAGTGGATGTCCGATGTACAAAGTTAACCAGTTGAAGTAAAATAAGTGAAATTTGAATAGAAGTGAACCGATTTTCTTCTTTATCTTGCCAGGTGAGACACTTCATTCAGTGTTATTCGACTGAGTTCTTTTGTTCATCACTATTCAACATTTATGAATGAAAATGCATATATATGGAGTTTTCTGAATTATCTATTATTTACATTCTTTTTGTGAATTATATTTTATCTTATTTTCAAATAACCTTCATTCATTGTTTTTTTGCATATATGTATATTGAATGCTCACAATTTTTCAGCCATTTATTCGGAAGAACATATTTCTTTCCTTTGTGAAAGAATGATCATAAAATTGTGAGAATATACAATGTGACTCAGAAATGAATTTTTATTATATATTTTCAGAGAAAAACTCTGTTTGATATTTTATACCAAACTATATTGAGAATGATATAATCTTCATTGTGCAGCTTATAATCAAAGATTCCACTTTGCTATAATGAACGTCACCGGTTAAAGTATTATGGAATTATAAAAAGTGACAGCCTTCTCATCATGTGCATGGAAGATTTTAGGCAAATAAGAAAGCGGAAAAATATTACCCAAAATTATACACGATTATAAGACCCGAGTCAAACAACAATTCAAAAAAAATTATGGAAAATCATTTTCACCTATGGAACTCTGAAAGGCAGTATTCATTGAATAGGATTACAAGAATTTGACAAATGTCGCATTTTTATGTTGATCAACTGTGTTGTATGGTTTAGATTAATAATTTTTATATTTACTGCACTCCAAATCAAATTATGAATTAAATAATGTTTGCCGAAATAAACCTCAAACAAGAATTGAGTGCATAAAATCTAAAAATAACAATGCAAATTATACAGAAAGGTGCATCTATTATTTGCGACTTTTTCTGCATTTTTTACTTCACTATCAATTATGCAATAACCTCAGTGTGAATACCTTTGTAAAAAACATAAATATAATAAACTCTTTTTCGTAAAAAACAAAACATCTATTATAATACTCAACTATATACAAACAAAAAATATGCCAAAATAAATTTCAAGGTTGAAATTTCGTGAACAATATGATGAATTGAAATACATGTAATACATATATGTATTTCAATTTATAGCTTTATACTCTTATTATCTAATTATAAGCTATAAAGGCTCCTTCTCATTGTGAAACACTCTATAAAATTCCAGATAAATAAACAGTGTGATTAAAACTTTTTGGTCATCAATATTCATCAAATTCTCAAGGCCGACATGATTTACTTCACCGAATCGACAATATTAAACCTGTATCAATAGGTAGAATTTTAGTATACCGAATTAGACAATTATTGTAGGTATACTTCCTAGCTCGTTATAATCTGTATTTAAAAAGAAAAACTTGGGGATTTCAGGGGGCCAAAAAATCTGTTTGTATTCAAATTTCAGAGTAATTAATATTCCAGTTCCTTGGTTCAAACTTTTGATAATGATGATGATATAAGTAAAGTTTTTTCGAAGCAATGGTCGTATAAAGCCTGCATAATTTATTCTGAGTTTCGTATTGGAGTGTTGAGTTTGGTACGAAATGTTTTTATATTATGTCGAACTCAAAGGGTAGCTTACTTGCAGATCTGAGTATACAGTACACTACAGGGTGAGTAACTGTAAATGCCACCTTTTTATTTTTTGTGCTATTGTGTAGAAAAAAGTTTAATACAAAAGTTTTATGATTAAAAATTTCAGTAATTAAGTCCAATCATTTATTATAACTTCAATGGCTAATTATTGTCACCTGAACTTCATGTCACAAAAGAAGGGTAGTTCAATATTTACAATTTTGATTTTTTCTTTTATATTTCATGAATGTTAAGCTAGTAATTCATGAACTCCATCTGATGAATATTGATGATAATCCTAAGCTAAAAGACTTTATTATTTTATTACTATATGACAAAAGAACTCTTTTGCCTTGTTACTGCTTTAGTGGTGTTTTTAAGAGTTATCTACTGAATTAAATTAAAATATCTTCTACGAACTCTGTCGCCAGCAATATTAATTCGTTTTTTTCAAAAGACCTTAAGAAACGTAATGGAGAGGTGCACGATCAGAAGGTGTAGTCGGCCAATTTTGGTGTCCTCCTGTTTCAATTGAAATATAGGGTGTTCCATTTGAAAAAAAAAAAAGGTAACTTTGTATTGCCACTCTGGGCACAAATGAAATAGTCATATTGCATTTACGAATTATTGAAGACTGATTTATGCAGAACAAATTTTACTTGAAAGTTCTTTCGGTAGCTCCTATAGATTCGCATATAAGATATAGAGCCTTTCACTGACGGACACCCTATATATTGGATCTACCTAAAAGTTTCGAAAGAGTTTATTCTTAATCAAAATTTCATGTCTTCCATTCAAAAGGTACAGGACTTTTCCCATTGTGTTCTGTATTTCTTGATGATCTTTTACTTCTTCATAAAGAAATATGATATGTCGTGAATTCAGTAATTTATTGCGACAATAATTCAACGATATCTGAGCGTGTCACTGATCTTACTCAAGAATTCCCGAAGACAATGGTGCGGCAAGTAAATAATAAGCCTCGCACTTGAAACCTCAATAGTGAAACCGTACCAGCTATCATCTGGTACGGATAGCACGTGTATCCGGAGTACTTTAGCGAATAACGTTGAGGAATTGTACTGAAGGTGACATTCGAAGAGACGGATTGGACGTTTCTTTAGGAATATAAGTTTTGTTGGTTAGAAGTTGTTTTTCGCTGTATCGTGGTACCTTGGAATCTTTTTGCAATGTATAACAAATATTGTTGTTTTGCTAAGCTATCGGACGTCGTATTGTCGTGATTTTTGCGTCATTTTTTGTCTACCTCAACTTTGGCCAATATTCGACTGATAAAATGGATCATTGTTGATGATACCAACAATAATTGAATTTTATTGAAAAATATGAAATCAATAATATTTTCAGATCTCAAACCTAGATGCGAAGATTCGGATAGAGAATGTTTACCAATATTTTTGTCCATGTCACATTGTATTAATGAAACGTAAATTATTCATAAACATTCATTTTCTTGAGATCTATCACTCGGCCGGCTTTTGAGTTCGATCGACTCATTATGAAAGCTTTGAATATATGTATTTATACAGGGTGAGTCTTTGACTTCTACATATGTTTTACTTGAGGTCAAAAAAACGTTTTTTTCCTCTTTCTTTTGACTTCAGGAATCTTCTGTTAAGATATATGTACAGAGGGTCGGCAAAATTCGTTGTCTACTGAGAGGATCTCGAGAACTATAGCAGCTAGAAGACAACGGGATGACACATTCTCGAGCTCTTTTACCCAGAGTATTCCAAATCTGAAAACAATACCGGCCTGTATTTTCTAGATTTTGAGTCATAAACAAAAATTAAGATTTTGACGATTTCGAAAAGTTCACGTTACTTTTTTGTCTTTGAAGTTGCAGATCTGAAACTTGAACCTTCTTATCTCGCTTCTTATGCATTCGTAGAATCTACTGACTAAAAATTTTAGTATCGGGAAGAAGAAGTCAATAATGGGTCTTCTTAGTATTATACTAAAATCTGTTGATTAGCGAAGTCGAGATTGAAATATAGCTACTGACTAAAGATTTCTTTGAAATTCAAAAATAACACATTCACTAAAAGTGTGCATTAAAAAAAACGAAAGTTCGAAATCGTCAAAATCTCAATTTTTGCTAAAACTCAAAAACGAAGAATCGTATGAGGTTACGGTTTTCACCTTCTTCGTTTCTCTGAGAAACAGCTCAGAAATGTGTCATCCATATTCTTCTAGCTGCTATAGTTCTCGAATTTTGACCACCCTGTACAGCAAAAAAATCAAGTTGTGTAGTCACGTATTAGATCTTGAGAGTTGTTTTCAACTTGCACGTCCTCATGATTATCCAAAAAAAATTTCCAAATTTCGACTTTTTTGGTAATTTCATTATGTTTACTCAATAAGTAACCTTGTAAGTAACATAATATGTTATTTCATAACCTTCATAATTCGCTACAAATATTAAAACTACCATCATTTGGCGTTTAGATATCGCCGATCAATATTTAAAATTCGTTTTTAACCTTGACAATCAATAAACTCGAAAAATAACAGGATATAAAAGTAGGCCTAGAATTAATTCAGATGCATAACATCCGTTCAAACCGAGGTTGATATAGTTGTTACCATAATTCTGGATACCATTCTACCGAAGAAGAAATGGCTATGGTTTCGGACTCATTATTTGGTTCTCATCGGATCAACATTTAACCCCAATGAAGAATTATGAAAGTGACGGGCGACAATTAAATGATAGCAGCTCTTAGGAACTAAAAATACTACAATAATAGCGCCTCTTAGCAGGCAACTAATACCCTATCCGTGACCCCCCTAGCTTAGATAGAAAAAACTGTCCTTTAATCAAGTAGGGTGTCCAATATGAAAATAAGGATTGATAACATAGGTGATACGCCGAGTCTAAATAAACCAAAAATGTTCTTCTTCTTCTACTTCTTCTAGTGCCTCTTCTAATGAAGATTGGCGATGACCATATTCGTCCCTATTTTGAACGGTGTGAACTAGTTTGGACGATCATCTCTCTATTTATCCCTTAATTATCAAATGGAGCAAAATAGATAAAAAAAGGTTTGAAAAATTGCCAACCGAACGCCGAAACGAAGATAAGAATAAAAGAACACTTTTCCAACACAGTGATGTTCTTGTCAGGCCCCTTAAAACCCCCTTTATTATAATATCAAAATAAGCAGCGTTATTTCAAGAAACCCTTTACTTTCTTCCTAATCATCGTGTGAACATCTCTGAAAATGTTTGAACGTTTTTCAGAGTTTTATCCAGAAGATTAATTCCTTAGAATGAAAAGCAAAACACACAGAGTAACAATTGATATTTTTGTAACACAATACCTTTAGCTCCGAACAAGATAGAATGGATCGGTTTCCAACCTTGAGTGTCAATGTTGATAATAGTTTCTAGTTAGAATTGCGTTCGCTTCTGCATTTAATTGCATTGAAACTTCAATTGACTAACTCGATTACACTGGTAGGTTACGTAATTCTCAGGATTCCGGATTATATTTATGATTTCAACATAATTGAATCAATGAATTCAAAATAATTCACTAATTTATTGCATTAGGGCTATTTAGTGAGGGAATTATCATTGATGAATTGACTCTTTTTTCACAAAACAATTGGAACCTGTTAAGCCAGTGGCGCAGCTAGATTTCCGTGAAGGGTTCTGATGGGAATTTGATTTAATGTTTCATGATTCATTAACAGAAATGTTTTTCATGAAAATATTTTCAAATTTTCTTATAATGATCGAACACATTAGTAGGTATGTATGTGCATTTGTTGACGAGTTGTGCGTGCCTTTCTGAGTAGAAAAATTATAATTTTGGAAAAATCAACAACAAATGGTACATTCTCATTTCTCAGTAAGACAGCTAACTGAATTCGATATTGTTCAATATAGAATATCAAAATTTGAAATTCTCAAGAGATTCGAAAATTTGTTTTGAAAGTTGAAGGATTTACCTAATTTGAATATTTTAGTCAGATAAAGTGTTCCAAAGTTTTATATTTTGAGAACGAATAATAATGAACTACAACACTGATCTCTTTGTTTTTTTATAAAGAAAACTATATTCAGTATATTCTGGTGATATAAAATAAAGCTACTCACAGGTATAGAGAGTTGGTAAAAAGCATAAGTTACAAAATTCATAACAGGAGGATGATTTGGTTATTGATGAGGTTATTATTTAATTAAATTTTGGAATTAAAATTTTTACGTTTTACCTAAATGTATTTTGAGTTCAATGACATACCAACACTTCAGCTGTGATTGATGTTTTTGAAGTGTTAACATGCCTTTTTCGCAGTAACTAATGAAAAATGCTTTTTATTTTCATGATGATAATCATTAATCAATACCCCACAGAAGTGGAATGTTTTCGATAACACTTCGAAAAGATCAATCACTGCTGAGCTGAATGTCATTCACCACAAAACAAATAAAAAAGTAATAATTGTAATTCGAAAAGTTTTACCATTTCCTCCCTTCAATAAAACATGTATTGATAAAAAATCATGACCAAATCATCCTCAGAAACCATAGGTTAGGGTTGCCATTCGAAAAAAAAACGTTAAACCCACTATATTCGATATAAAACATAAATAAATTTAACCTTTCTCATTCTTTTGACAACTTGTGAATTGGTTTTTCACCAGTTGTCGAATATTATTTGAGTTTAGTGACACGCAGTATATAAATGAAATAATTGACATGGTCTGAATGTATATTTTTCCAGCCAATTATTATTATATTTATAATTGAATCATTACTCTGTTGCGCGACCAAATGATTTGTCATAACATTCTACATAACTTTCAATGTTGTATTCCTCTAATCTCTAGTACTGACCTTTGACTACATGGAAAATATTACCCTAATCGATATCTTAATTAAATTGGTCTGTTGAATAAATATGGTGATCAATGGCTAAAGGGTTATCACAACTTAAAAATTGTGAATTGGACTGATTATAATTTATAGCTGATTTGTGTTGACTGCTACATCTCATATTCTGTCAACGTCAATTTGAACATACGCATCAATATGGGGTGAGTGTTCGCAATTATAATACAAAAAGATTCTTAGCTTATCAAAAAAATATTCATTCGCATCTATCTATCTATACCTTAACGTCAACTACATGTTTTGACAGATAACTCTACTTCTGATGGCTTTTTATGAATAAAAAATACAATTGACAGGCTTTAATGAATTGATGTGCTGATTGGTAGCTATAGTCCATTCATAGAAAGACCATTCAAGAATGATTGACATCTCGGGTAGCTATGGAAAATTGAATTTAAGTTGGTAATAGGCCATTATAGTTGAGATTTCGTGTTGCGGAATTTAGGTTGGTAATTTGAATAAGCAGTGATCTATAGTCCATTCAAGAATGATTGACATCTCGGGTGGCTATGGAAAATCGAATTTAAGTTGGTAATAGCTCATAAGTTGAGATTTCGTTTTGCGTAATTTATGTTGGTATTGTGAATGAACATTGATCTATAGACCTATTATGTGAATCTATGCACTTACCGACGGTTATTTGAATTTTGTACAGCGGTTCATGCTCTTACTTTAATCGTATAATTTGGAAACATAATTGTGTCAATTTTGACTGCTGATTAATATGCTGCAAATCTGAATATTTCTTATTTTCATATACTTTTCAAGGTTATATTAATATATTTCAGTTCCGTGATTGAGAGAACAGAAAAACAAGAAAACAGTGGCGTAGGTCATTGAAATTTCTAAAAAACTAACATTATTTCAGTCAAAAAAGTTAGTAAAGCACTAAAATGAAGTCAGAAGCTCTTGAACGCTCGTTCAAATTTATAATCTAAGTGGAAATCCGCTCAGCTACTGAAATCGACTATTACATTGTTTGGCTCCCAAATTAAAAACAAGTTATTTAACCCATATTGGTTGTAGATCTGTTCAACTTGAAAAATGGTAAGGTGTAAAAAAGAATCGTCAGGTATACATACTCTAGCGTGTCAGATTAAGATCTTGTATATGACCTACCTGTCTCTGATAATAATATCATGTTAATCGGATATGTTAATGGGACCCAAAGGAAGCTACTTTTCAACAGACTGACAATTCGAACCTAAGGTAAGGTCACAGCGGTCCTTTGAAAATGCAAAAAAAATTGTTACTTGTACATACTCGAGCGTGTCAGATTTTCATACAGATGGTTAATCTCGGTGTTGCAGACGTGTTGACCCATTGATCTGACACTAACCAGGGGTTTTTTTAAAATCTGAAACTGATAACAAGGCATTTTTTCTTAAATATCTCCCTTCCTGTACCTCTAATCGTTACTGTATTCATTATGAAAGTTGTAGATGATATAATTGTATACATATATATATATGAAGCAATTTTACATACTCTTAACTGTTTTTGAGTTAGAGGGCGATAAGTGCAAGGAGCTTAGTCGCATATATTCGAAAGGCCAAGGACAATGTAGAAACCCAGTCTGATGCACAAGGTGGGCAAAATTCGTTGTCTACTGAGGGGACCTCCAGATGACAAAGTTCCTAGCTCTTTTTCAGAGAAACAAAGAATGCTGAGAACCGTAGCCTCCTTCGTTCTTGAGTTATTAGCAAAAAATTTGATTTTGACAGTTTCGAAAAGTTCTCATTACTTTTTTGTCTTTGAAATTACAGATTTGAAACTTGAACCTTCTGCTAGCACTTTTCAACGTAGAATCCACTGACGAGCCATTTCGAATCATTAGGCCAACTTTCGTTTTCCTAAATACAAACTTTTATCGAATTTGTTTTTTTTTATTGGAAAAAAATTTTGTCAGTAGATTTTACGTATAAAAGAAAGTTCAAGTTTCAGATCTGTAACTTCATAGACAAAAAAGTTATGAGAACAATTCAAAATAATTTTAATCTAATTTTTTGCTAATAACTCAAAAACGAAGAATCGTAGGAGGCTACGGTTTTCACCATTCTTTATTTTTCAGAAAAAGAGCTCGGAAATTTTTCATCCGTTTTCTTCTAGCTCTTATAGTTCTCGAGATCCTGTCAGTGGATAACGAATTTTGCACACCCTGTATATTCATCGCCATATATCTCAAAAACGCTTAAACGTAGAAAAAATTATTTCGCCCAAAATTTGTAGAAAATTTTATGCTCTACAACTTTCATAATGAATGCGAAAGCAATTTGAAGTCCAGGAGAGGGGATATTCAAAAAAAAACTGAAATTTGTGACCTTTATGGTGAATTTTTATTATTCCGGTTGAAAACTGTCAGATTATATTTTTTCCGTTATTCTTGAATCATTAGCTTAAAAATGAGAAAAAAAGCTACCGCGCTCGAGAATCTACACGTGACGTTTTTTCTGCAAATTTGGCGCCCTCCCACACATTTTCGTCACGCTTAAATTGTCAGATTAAGAGAATGTATTCCTTTCAACATGTAATTAACAACACATTGTATATCTTAATCTGACACGCTCGACTATGTACAAAGATTTTTTTTTTACTATTCTGAAAGGCTGTCCTAGACAATTCCCCCTATATACCTACAGGTCTAATTTTTGGTAGAGGTACCCTGCAAGGTACAAGGCATCCCCCCTTATATTAATCTGACACGCTCGAGTAAATCCCGAATTCACCTCTTGGGCTCCCCAACTCTCTTCTTTGGAAGTTACATGTTGTGTTTGCGACAGAAAACAAATTAATTGTACTACGTATTCTCAATCATTAATGTTAATATGTCCAACTCAATCGTTTCGAGACTATTTTCATGATCGAAATTTTAATTTTACACACATTTGGACAAAATGATAAGGAGAAGGAAAATAATAAAGACTTACCGTCATAAATGAACATTTATTGGACCCTCGATTGGACCCTGAATAATATTGCAAATCATCAATTTTTTTTAAGTCACTCATCTTTTTAAGTTCCTTTTATTAGAAGCAGGTATTAAGTCTTCTTTATCTTCCTCACGGAAGCCCAAAAATTACAATTTTGCAATGGATAGAGTTATTCATGTTTCAGCAGAGCTCCATTAGTACCTAATTTTACGTTGAAAAACAATTAGAAAATTTTACATTCTAACAACGCAGAATTTCATCAGGAGAAATATGGGGTCACCCATTTGAAGAATTGAAATCGGTGTCACTTCAGGTGAAACCGGAAGTACCATGAATCTCAATTCGTGTGACACCCTGTATAGTAATGAATTTATTACCGTAAATGGTTGGGTAAAATGCAATCCCAAATTATAGAACGTACTCCGTAGCATTGAGTATTTAATACTCAATGTCCGGTAGTCAAATCATAGACAGTTAAACATGAACAGATTTCTATTATAGCTTTAGAAGAATAACATTTACCTAATGTGTCTCATAGTTCCAAGGGATACTAAATTTTTTGAAATTCTGGAATGTTACCATTCAAACGAGTATTATACAGAATGTCATTGGCCTTCAAGGCTCTGCTGTAGTTTTTTCTTCTTTCCTCCATTCCAGTTTTTAGGTCAACGTACTGTAATTCTGTCACGAACTAAAGAGACAATAAACGTTCCCATTCAGGCAATGTGGAATTTAATTCGAAAAGTTCTGTTTGCTTCATGCAAGTATAAATGCTGTACAATAGATAATTCAGACATTGTTCGAAGTGGGAAGTCTCGGTTAGAAGCTTAAAAAGATTTCTTCAGTTCTTGTTAAAAGCAAAATCGTGTGTCTGTCACAAGAATGAAGGAAAAACATCGCTGAAGATTGCAATAAATATAATGTTTGTATTTGTCTGAAGCAGAAAGCTTGTTGACTGACTCTCATTGTTTTGAGGGATACTTAAAAAAAATGGGAGAATTAACAAACCATATTTTACCCGAAGTCATGTAATTTTTTTTCAAAATGGGTCGAAGCAGCTCATTTCTTGGCGTCATCGGGTTTTTATGTCTTCACAATTCGTTAAAGTGTGTTATTTTTCATTTCTCTTACCTACTGTAGCTATAAATTTTGCTGATCCAGTTCTCTAATTTTTGTGATTAAACTGGCTTTACTGGCTGGTGACTTCAGTTAAGACCATGTCGTATTTTGAGGAACAAGAAAAATATAATTTTCATCAGTTCAATATAGAAAAGGTATACGATCTTGATCAACAAATTATGTGTTAGTGAGATGAAAACGAAAGTGTTGATTTCGATTTCCATAAATTGATTCACGTAAATGATGAAATGATCATTTTAATACAGAATTTTCAATTTCCCCGACACTATTCGGATGAATGTTTGCGTGAGATGTATAAGAAAGTAAAAAATGCAAAAATTTGACACGTCAGTGAATAGTGTGGGACATTTCAGTGTGATCAACTTTCCCTCAAGTTCACTGGATGTTATTTATGTTCACCTTGATGTAGGCTGATTATGCACGATATGCTGACGTGATAATACGTTCCAAGAAATAAAAGGAAATGGAAAGTAATTCCGTGATATTGGAACGTCTTACGAATTATGAATATGAATTGTTCGAATTTAGAGTCTAACTGTCTTTATGGTCCAGCCTGGCGTCTGATGGCTGATGTGCTAATTGGTGAACTCGCTAGAAAACGGTTGACCACTGTTTCCTTCCATTAGATATAAATAACAATTAACGTGAAGTAAAGAATTGAAACTTGTATATTTATACAGGGTCCACGCCATGGGGCAGCGGTCGATTTCTCTAATTCTATTAACTTTACAAAGAAGAGTTTGAAATAAAACTTTCTTCTTTTTAGGTAGAGCATCTCCTAAAATTAATTAGAAGTATACAAAGTGTTTCGTTTCTTCTGCACAGACATCAACTTCGTTATTTTGAATGGAACAACCTATATATTTTTAAATTTTTAATTCCTTGTTGAATTTGAGTATAAGTTTGAAAACACAACTATGTCTGAATTCTTAACGGTTTTCGAGAAATTTGACTTTTTATTAATATTTTGACGTTTTCACTCCGAAGCCACTTAAGTTGTATCTGTAAATGATAGCAACTCATCCATTTTGCGTGAAGATATCATGCCCAAGTAGGTAACGATAGATAATAGTAGAGAGATGGTGTGATGAACATTTTGAGTACAGCAATTCTTATTTTACGAACCGAAAATTGGCTCATGTCTCCCTAACCCATGGGAGAGTTGAACAGGGGGCGAGAGAGACTTGACGATAAGTTTGTTTATCAGAAAAAACATTAAAAGAAAACAATTTCCAATGTCCAACGATTGTCTACGTCAAGGTTGTCATCATCAGTTGTATAAGCATTTGAAATACATATTTTCTATTTCAGAGTCACTCTCACTTATCTCCGAGATGTTTTTCACTTTTTTGAACCTTTGTGAATTTTGTCATAGTTATTTTATTATTCAATTTTCGTTTTTTAAGCAAACTATTATCTAAGCTCAGTGTGGGAAACTTGGACCACTGATTATGTCTCCCGACCATAGCATGGGTCAAGTCTCCCGCACTCCCTTTTAGTCTTTTCAACATATGTTTTCTTGAAATTTTTACAACAATTATTAAGAAGCCTCATCGTCTGTAAAACAATATTAATCAATCAAATTAATTAAACACAATAAACCACGCACCTATTAAACAACAGACAGTGTAACAAACAAAACTTATTCAATTTCTTACTTCTTTCTTATTAACATCACTTTTAACCCTCTCAATCCCGATGGTGGCCAAAATGGAGCCGCCACTAGTTGTGCCTTGTTTGGAGTACCTATAGGACGCAACTATTTACGATACCGGTAGCGGGAAATTTGAATTGAAATATATGAGGTGGTTCAAGTCTCTTACCCGAGCAAGTCTCCCGGACTCCCCCTACATATTCGGACATGCCAAATAATATTGAAAATCTACAGGATGATATTTTTTCAGGGGTTATTTCCTCCTTATATCCCCATTATTTTTTTCTGTATCTGTATCTGAGCTTCTAGTATATTCCAAAACTTAGAATTCATCTTGTTTTGTTTATGAACATCTTGTACCCATGTTTTACGTATCTCAAGCAAATTTCGAAAAAATCGCTGCTGAACAAAATGTTGCTACATAATATATTATCAAAATTAAAAGCTTTATTTTGTCTTTAGTAATCTTCGTTTATAATGTACGAAACGTATTTTGATAACTGTAGCCATGTAGGTACCTAACTGAGAGTTTGCGTACTTAAATTTAATTGAATCTTTTGCTTGCAGATTGATTACTCAGGAAATATACCAGTGAAATGATTGTATTAAATTTTGAAACTCCCTTTATCATAGATTGAATCCATTATCTGCATTTCATCAGGTGATTTCATACCTTCAGATTGAATCCATACAAGCAGTGAAAGAAATTTTATTTTCTCACTATGAGGCTGGCCTTCACTTTTCTATACGATAGATGCAATCTTTGATATAACTAAGAATATGCATTAATCCATAACGCTGAAACATTTCAATTTCAGATGACATCAGAACTGAACCTTGAGTCGGCACTATACGTTAATAAAATAATTATTTATTGAAGAAGGAAAATGAATCTCTTGCGTGTAATTATTTTATGATTTTTATAAATGAAAGATGCGACTATTCCTTTCAAGAGAATACCTTATTCTAAGAGGTTGCATAATCGATTGTTGATAACTATACGTAAAAAATTGTATTTGACGATGATGAGACTAAAAACTGAATCATATGTTTTAGATTAGCATGGATTATTTTGGTATGTTATTGAAAATCATGTAATTCCGGTTTCAGTTCAATTATGGATTTTCATCAAGTATCAGCCACATCAATGAAATAACGTGCGTTCAAAAAAATTCGTCGTCGGCTATGGAATTTTGATGGTTGATGTTTTGTGACGGAACGTATGGCTTTCCTTGAATTACTCAATTTTTCCAAAATGTGAACAATGATGATGGAAAATTCATGGTAAAATTTTTAACCAAAGTTAATTTTCATACGTAAGAGACATGAATCTTGAATGAAGCGAGGTATTTTTTGTACAATTATTTAAAAGGGCTTATGTGCCATTACTGAAACCATTCCGTAGAGTAGCTAAGATTTCTACTGCTATTGAAAATAATTATGAAAAATTCATCAAAATTCAATTTTACTATAAAAAGGCATGATAATTTCACTCTCATATCGTTCTGCTGTTGAAGTTCATCAAATAAAATAAAGGTTCCACAATTTGCATTTCACTCATGCATAACAAAATCAATTTTTTTTTTATGCTACCTTCTCAATTCAATTTTCTGATAACAAATCAATCTTTATGGAAACAAATTGATGTCTCTTCAAAATCGTGTGGCATGTGCTAATGGAGAGCAATTGAGATAAAACCCGAAGAGAGGTTCGAGGAGCTTCTGTCATCATATTTTCATCATTGCTCAATATATCTGGGGTTTTCTTCTTTGGTCCACCTCTTCCTTTTAGGTTTGAACTTACCTGCTTCACGGAAAATGTCAGCAGTCGAAACAATACTTTGGAAAGATTGATAATAATGTAAAGCAACATTGGGATTACACACTTTGTCGCTGAAACATTTATGAATAGAATATTTCCACTCTCTTTCTATTTTCTCCCCCATTTTGAACTAGGATTCGATAGTGAATGCTTTTTGAACGTCCGTAAAAACCATTTTTATAATTTGCTGATAATTTTAATACAACAACAATTCAGAACGCCAACCTTATGACACAATATACAAATTGATTAATGAAGGAACAAAACACTCACAGCAGGTTTCATAAAACTTTGACTTTCCAAACAACAATTTAACAGTCACTCGATGCCCAAAAGGAAATCAATAAAACCTTTGCATTTCTGAATATATTGAAGGAGTAGCAATGGACAATCATTGAATCGACCTCTAAAGGTCATAATTTCCCCTCAATGGGCCCTTCATGCAAGGGATGCTTTCTGCTGTATATAACAATCAACGTGGATGAACAGTTCTCAATTGACTTGCAGTAAAATGTTCACTGCACATGGTGTAGTCGCTAGGGTATGCTTAAGTCATTGTCTTTACGGAGCACTAAAAATAAAAATCAATGAATGACTGTCACATGTTTTTCCTTAGTAAAGTAGGAAACTTGATTTCGGAAAATCCATTTTATTATTTGATCCACAGTTCTTCACCATTCAATAATTTTCGAAAGATATTTTTCAGTGTTTTCACCAAGAAATTAGACAAAAAAATTCAATCATCAACAACTAGAAGAAGCTAGACAAACAAAAAGCGGCACATTCACAATCTCTTTGATTGAAATGGCCGTCTGAAATCTTGAAAAATTTCATATGTTTCAACAAATTGCTCTCAAATTAATATTTCAACCAGTCTTAGCGTCTGAAAAACACGTTTGACACACTGATGGCGATCACATCACTTTGGTCGCTTCGTTTCCCATCTTTCTACTCCATAATCTTTGATCATAACATATTAAATTTCGTTAGGGATATGGAAGTTATAACATTCATTGAAATGTATAGAAAAAAAACTTATTGTAAAAAGAAATCGACTCAATAGAAATATAGCTACGCCTATATTTGTGTGATAACTTGATAATATTAACTCATAAATTATTAATTTCACTTCTTACATCAACTATTTATCTTAAGGAGTGCTAAATCGCAAACAATGACAGTCTCAGTCACGATCTTTAGCTAAATGAAAAAAAAAAAACGATGTGAGCTGCAGGCATTGTGCATTCTTGCTGGGACTAAATAATAGTTCGGAAGAGTATACAATATTAATAGCAAGGTCTTGCACGTGTATTCAATAGATACGGCAATGAAAAATTCTATAAAAGTGTAGTGGCCCCATTTGCTACAACGTTCCTAGGACTTCCATTGTAATTAATTCTAAGATGAGTATCCTATTACTCTTATAAGGAAAATACGCTCAGGAAACTGATACGTTGTATTTTTTCTTTCTTATAGGATATAAGATAGGATATGAGGAATTCATTTTCTTAAAAGAAATTTGTCCATAAACTGATAATTGAAATTTTTGTGAACAAAACATTCTACATATGGGAGCGGGAGACTTATTTTTGCTCGATTTCAAACTCCTCCGATTCACATTTCCTTCATCAATATGATGTACAGTGTGTTTCACATAAGACGGTTTTCCTTGCACAATATAGATTCTTGAGTAGATTTTTTTCTCATATTTTCTGAAAGCATAATCAATTAAAATCGAATATACAAGGTGTATCCTAGAATGAATGTGAAATCCTGTAACACCGCAATGTGTATCACGGTTATAAATAAACAGATCCATCGGTATTTTCGCAATGAAATATTATATACATGGTATATGAATACACCACTAGATATGCAGAACACCTGTTGTCACTTTCTGGGAGAAAAAATACAAACTTGATACCTATTCATAACATTTTGTGAAAATTGAAATTGAGAAGTTTTTCCCAAAAAATGACAATGCCTATTTTCTGCATATATCTATTGATATGTTCCGTAAAGAACATTTTACAACTCATTTCTAATCAGACTGTAAGACGCCTACTGAACGTTTGTGGTTCAAGAGGTCAGCTTCCCAGTTTGAGTAGGGAGCACAGACACAGACAACGCCGACGGCAGTGGGTCGAGGATGACCGCAAATGGACAGTTGAGGTTCGGTGTTTATCAACGGATGAGTCTCAACTTCGTTTGGTCAACTTTGATGGATGCATTATTATTTGGAGGATAAGGGGTCGAAGATATCCGATATTCAAAATAGTTGGTTTCCACAACTGCTTTTGGTGGAGGTTTCATATGTGTATGAGGTGACATTTGTTTGAACGGTCGTACAGTATTGGTTGTTTCGCATAGCTCTGATATTACCAGCCGAGGATATCTAATTGAATCAATATAATCTCTCCGCTGGTGAGAATTTTATTTTAATAATTATTTCTGTCCTCATCGTGGTTGCTCCGTTAATGGAGCTCATGCTATCGAAAGTATAGACTGGCCAGCTCGCTTTCCAGACATGAATTATATGGAGCATATCGGGGAGGCAGAGATGTCTAGACATCTGTCCTCCTTGAAACAACTGATTAACAATCTGCAGCAGCTTTGCTGAATTTTTGGATCAATTTTTCACATCGAAAGTATGCTTAAGGTAGAGGGTAAAATGCTTGACAGAAACTTTTCATTATTTTCTGAAAAAATAAGAATATCAACTAAACAAAAAACTGGGATTCGATGAGACTGAAAATCTTGAAACGAATATTCCTTGAGTAAACTGGGAGAAGGTCAGTGATCCCTATCAATTGTTGAGCAGTGTATAAAAAAACTCCTTTCTGTTTTTGCTCGAAGCAAGTTGAAACTCATACATAGGAGGTTTTCGCCTTGTTAATCGCAGATGAAACGAAGTTGAAGTAAGTTAATCCAATCTTAATTCAGAATGACATATATTTTTTCGCCTGTACCTTACACGTCGATGAATCAAGTTTAAAAAAGGTGAACATGTCCATTTTGGGAAACCCTTCTTAAGAGCTATTTCGTTTTTTACAAAATCAGTTGCACGAATGCTAAGGCAATGGACGATTGCATTGGCAGAATCCTGAAGAAGTGGACTATAAGCCTGCAAACAAGTTCTGATTAATACTGCGGTGATGGACAATAGGCATTCGTAAGAATTGGGATGAATACTGAAGAAATGGTCGTTAGACATTCCATTGAATTCAGACGAGTACTGAGGCCATGGACGATTAGCATTCCCAGAGTGCTGAGGTGATAAACGATAGGCGTTCTCTCGAATACAGCCGAATACTTAGACAACGGAAGATTGGCATTCGCAGAATATTGAAGCAATGGGCGATTGTCATTCGCATAATATTGAGGCAGAGGACTATAGGCATTCTCTCAAAATCGGAAGAATACTGAGGCAATGGACGATTAGTATTCATAGAATACTGAAGCAGAGGACAATAGGCCTGCCTACAGAATATTGAGGCAATGGTCCAGCCGCATTCGCAGAATACTGAGACAGTGGACGATAGGCATGCTTTCGAAATCTGACGAATACTCAGGCAATGGACGACTGGAATTCGCAGAATACTGAGGAAGTAGATAATAGTCCTGCTCACAAATTCTGAAGAATACTGCGGTGATGGACAATATAGGCATTCGTACGAATTGATGAAAACTGAGTAAATGGACTTTAAACATTCCATTGAATTTGGACGAATACTGAGGCCATAGACGATAAGCATCCCCAGAGTGCTGAGGTGATAGACGATAGGCGTTCTCTAGAATTCGATTGAATACTGAGGCAATGAAAGATTGGCATTCGCAGAATATTGTGGCCAAGGGCGATTATAATTCGCATAATACTGAGGCAGAGGACTATAGGCATTCTCTCAAAATCGGACGTATACTGAGGCAATGGACGATTAGTATTCGCAGAATACTGAAGCAGAGGATCACCTACAAATTTTGACGAAAACTGCAGTGATGGATGATACGCATTCTTACTATTTGGGATGACAACTGAGGAAATGGACTTTAGACATCCGCTTGAATTCGGACGAATACTGAGGCAACGGACGATTGGCATTCGCAGAATATTGAGGCAATGGTCCAGCCGCATTCGCAGAATACTGAGACAGTTAACGATAGGCATGCTTTCGAAATCTGACGAATACTCAGGCAATGGACGACTGGTATTCGCAGAATACCGAGGGAGTGGATAATAGGCCTGCCCACAAATTCTGACGAATACTGCGGTGATGGACAGTATAGGCATTCATACGAATTAGGATAAATACTGAGCAAATGGACGTTAGACATTCCATTGAATTCGGAAGAGTACTGAGGCCAGAGACGATAAGCATCCACAGAGTGATGAGGTGATAGAAGATAGGCGTTCTCTAGAATTCGATTGAATACTGAGGCAACGAAAGATTGGCATTCGCAGAATATTGTGGCAATGGGCGATTGTACTTTGCATAATACCCAGGCAGAGGACTATAGGCATTCTCTCAAAATCGGACGAATACTGAGGTAATGGACGATTAGTATTCGCAGAATACTGAAGCAGGGCACGCATTCTTACTAATTGGGATGACAACTGAGGAAATGGACTTTAGACGTCCACTTGAATTCGGACGAATGCAGAGGCAACGGACAATTGGCATTCGCAGAATATCGAGGCAATGGTCCAGCCGCATTCGCAGAATACTGAGACAGTGGACCATAGACATTCTCTTGAAATCGGATAAATACTGAAGCAGTACGACGTCATGGTAAGTGTCCACCTGAGATAAAATTTCGAGATTAATCTCAGGCAGTTGTTCATCCGAGCACTTTAGGCACGTTCAGTATCGGAGACTAGTATTGACTTGTGTCGGAGAGGGCTTGAGTCTGCTCTCAAGACTATTTTTTCGTAGGTGGACAAGGACCATTAGGCATTCCCGTGAATTTGGACGAATAGTGAGGCAATAAGTGATTGACATTACCACAAATTTGGACGAATACTGCATCAATGGACAATATGCATTCGTACAAATTAGTAATGAGGATTGAGCTAATGGAAGATAGGTATTTCCTCGAATTTGGGAGAACATTGAAAAAATGGGCGATTGGCATTCATTCTCAGAATACCGGGGTAGTGGACTATAGGCATTCTCGTGAAATCAGACGAATGTTGAAGTAATGGGCTACTGGCATTCGCAGAATACTTGGGCAGTGGACGACAGGCGTACCCTCGAATTCTGCTAAATAGTGTGGCAATGGGCGAATTCTAATACTGACGTTTGGACGAACGATTTTGACCACTATTCATGCAATTCTATTCTCAAGCTTATAGTTTGAGACCATTTTCACTTTCAGACTCAGAATGCGAAAACTATGAACCGTTGGAAAAAATGATAACGCTTTCGTTCCTAATATAGGAACAAGCGCGCATAATTTTCACCGAAGGCGCCGGAAACATGTTTCCATCCGCCATGACGACGGCAGACAATTAGATTGAACAGATACATTTATGCAATTCTGAATTTAAGGCTACCTCTTTGTTGCGATCCGAAAATTCCTGTTGTAATATGAATAGTGCCCATGTGCTTGGTCGATGCACCCAGCTCAAAATAAATTGGTAGTAAATCACAGCCCAAAGAATTATTTTATCTGGGATACATCCGGTTTGTTTTGAAGCCAACAACAGTGCGGAGCTTGAACCGTGTATTGAATAATAACAGAGATATTATTATATTCTATATTTAGAGCGATTTTACTTTCTAAATCACGCGTATGAAATTGTTATAAACTACGGTGTTTATTATTTAGAAAACAGGCTACGAGGCAGTTTTATTCTTTGTAGTTGTTCTGTGGGAAACTTCCGTTTAAGGTACCATTAAGAAAGGTTTCATTTTAATTACTTCGTGTGCAGGTAATCATTTTATCGTATTCTCTAATGGTAATTTTGACATATGCAAAAAGATGGTTTCAATGCACTAATCGTTTTTTTCCCTTAAAATAATAACACATACTGAAATTTCAGATTGTTGTGGGCACATTTTGACCAAAATTTGACGATCAGCAGCTCGAGAACATAGCCTAGCTAGACCTTGGGTCTATTAGATTAATGGTGGGTTTATGCAGCGTAAGAACTAAGACTTAAATAAAGAACAAATCATTAGTGGTAATCATTCATCGTCATCCCCAATAAGATCGGTACTTTTTTTTACAGATGCATGTATCTTGGAGTACTCGTTTTCTTTAAACAAAGTTTGGCCAATTTTTCAGAAAAAAGAAGAATATTCGTTTCGACACCAATTTTTTGGAAATATCCCTTAACAAATAACATTGTATAATATTTATGATGAAAGTGAATTCTAGAAAATACTTGTGCATTGAATTCTGCTTCGATCATGAAATCAAGAGGTTTTTTGTGCACACCCATTCCAAAAAAAGTAAATTTCAAAATTGGGCCACTTTTGCACATCAATGAAAAGTGAACTCAAGTACCCCATGTCCAAAACTAATTTTAAAAAGTCCCAATATTTTACACAACGGTAAACTATTTTCACCGAACTATTGACATAGCTTCAGAATAGAAGAGAGAAAAAATTAACTAAAAATATTATTTTACGTTAAGGAGTTGTAAATAATAAAAAAAAAACAAAATTATTATTTTAATTGTTGGATTGTGGCATCTGATTATCTCTCCTTCTCCCTTATCTTCAAGGATACATTGATAGATCTCGGACGGTGTCGTTACTTTTTGTGGGCTCTCTTTCCTTGTCGCAGTCATGACCCCCTGATCTTTTTCTTGTCACAAATCTAACGATTTTTCGGTATTTCTTCTTGATTTGAGGCTCGTTCTACTGAAATGGATAGATTTTCTCACGATTTTCAGAAAAAGGAGGGAATCTTCTGATTTTTCACCGATTTAACACATTTTTCACCATGGATACCATCATTAAGATATGTATTCATGTATTATTTATTGCACAGTCAGTTGGATATCCTTTTAGAATATCCATCTTTCCATTTCTTATTAGCATTAGGACCAATTTATTTAAGGGTCATGATCATTTTTATTGATATCGCGAAAATCAAAGGAATGTATTTTAGATTCAGAGTAGTCAGTGGTTTCTGTAACAGGTCTTGTTAAAATTAGTTTATTTGTATGTGTCCCTTCCGGTGGATTATGCTATTTTTCATGGCTCACAAATATTGAGAAGGAATGTCTGTATATTTGAAGGAACGCATTTACAGACATGCTACGAAGAACATTCGGCAAGTTTTGTTGCAAATGACTACATATTGTAACATCACTCTATTCTTCTATTTATTTCAATGCGTGTTAGACTGGCTGGTCTATTTTCTTGTGCTGTTGTGTGATTGAATATGACGGACGAGTGTATTGTGTATATTTAAAAGTAGGATGATGATACTGATGAGAGCTTCTAACATTGCTCGAGTGCAGTATCAAGAGAATTGATCGAAACATTTTTATTTGATTCTGTATTTTCCCTATGCTATTGCTATCTCGGTGAATTAGTGAAAATAGTGCAAAACTTGGAACGTTCTGTTTTTCATGATTTTTTTGGTTGACTGAAAGTTTGAATCAATTTTGACCTTGGGGTACGTGATTTTCAATATTTTCAATTACCACAGCTCACATTTCCATCGATTTTCAAAAGGGACCCAACTTTGAAGTTCAACTTTTTGATATGGGTGATACGAAAACCATCCTTCATCCGATTGCAGAATTCAATGCTCATCTGCAATCTAGACTTCACTTTCATATATATGTTATTGTGGAAGATAACAAAAAACTACTGTTGAAACGAATATTCTTCTTCACTCTGAAAAATTGGTAAAACTTTGACGTTAAATAACGCGAACAGATAGTCTTAAACGTATGCATTTAGTCTCATTAGGAGCAGAATTTAATGCTCTACAACTTTCATTTCAACCATTTTCTTAAAATTTTCCGTCCCACAGGAGATATCGACGTAAAATATGTGTAAAATAGTATAAATTCTTTTCTGACAGCTATCTATTATAATTAAAATTAAAAATAAGCATTCAATCATGAAAAAAATTGCATCCTAAGCATTTATGGAATAGTTAAATGTACATATGTATAATAAAATGTATCACCTTGAGGGGCATCGAAATTTTTCGTTGATATCTCCTGTGGGACTGAAAATTTTAAGAAAATGGTTGAAATGAAACCTCAGAATTGAACGGACGTCAAATTTAATTACTTATGAAACTGACGTGTTATTTTCAGTACTACCATTGGGAATTAATTAATTAATGGTACGAATGAAGAAAGCCTTTAAATCAAAATCAAAGGAACTTTCGCTTAGTTGCAGGAAATTCCGTTTAAATTTAATACTCCATCAAATTGTTAATTCTCTATTATTCCCTTCAGAAATGACAAAATTTTGATGGCGCATCAAATCTTAATGAACTTTCCTGCAAGTGGGCCTATTATGAAACTGGCTAGAGGATCACAAACGTAATCTTATTCTTATATGTATAAATTTAATTGACTTGTACAGAATTTCGTGGAGATCTCATCACTCAAAAATAAAAACAAATATAATTTGCTGGAAACATTCAACTTTTGCCGGAATTTTCAAAAATTCACTAATGACTTAGTAGTTTACAACTCGATGAATGTGTATTTTTTGGAATATTTATTGATTTCTTTGGTGAGCCAAGTAGTGATTTGCAATTCAATTAAGGATGGGTGAATATTTTTGGGTGTATAAATTTGAAGATGTATCAGTGCATTCCCCATTTTTTTGTAAAAAAAAATTATTCATGATCGGCACAAAACTATTCGGCTGTCTGGATGTGTGCGAAAACTTATCTCGAAGATTCCGTCATATAAAACTTAAATCATACAAAATTACACAACTACTTTCGTAGAAGTAACTACCCACATAGGAGCTTATTGAACTTATTTCCAATGAGCCAAAAAAGATCTGGTAGATCCAGTAGATGACAATCAAGAAGAGAAATACCACCTGCATAATATGCAAAGAAAAAAATTTAGGTACACATCTATACATAAGTATTTCTCGGGATTTTAACTTCATTTGTTGGAAAAGGAGAAGCATAATAAGCCGAAGACAATGGAAGATTTTACTTGAACAGAATTTCACAAAATGTGGATTATTAGCCTTAGATAAAACTGTTTTAGAATTCTGCAAAAGTTAATTATAAAAAAGGAGAAATGCTCCATATCTAAGATAAAGGATTTAAGATTTTATCACAGAAAATGGAAAAATTTTGAGCATTGGGCTAAACTTATACACTTATATGCATTATTTATTCAACAACAACAAAAGTAGAACTACTGTTCCACCAAACAGTAGTAGTAGGTACTCATTTACAAAGCAATGACCTAGACGGGATTCTCAACAGTCTTGAATATAGATGAACTCCATCAGCTGTTCGACTTCTCCAAGACAATGACTGTTACTAAAAATATATTACACGTTTTTTTAAAATGCTAAGCACGATCTGAGTTAGGAAGGAGCAGTTCTGTTATCATTAGCATATATGCTAAATTTTTGCTAGATGCTAGATTTTTGAGTTTCTGCATATTAATTGTATGATGTGCACTTCTAAAATGCGAAATTTATATATTTCTCGATGTTATCGAAATCGATAATCTTCTCTTAGATTTCAATGAATTTTTTATTTTTTCTTTATTTCACATGCACTTTTTATGAAATTTATTTGTCTTTTAACGTCTAATTTTTCAGTTTGTTTGTCTAATGATAGCATCATAGCAATTAAACTGACGAGAATACTGTTAGTTGAACACAAAAAACAATAATAGAGTTATTCAGGTCTACCTAGTCTTCGTTGAAGTTGTGTTTTGCATTCAACAGATGCTCAACAAACTTATAATTTCCAGTGCCCTTGATGAAAAAATTTCTTTTGAGAATTTCATTTTTTTAGCATAATTCGGGCAGTTATGCAAAACGGTGTCATAAATACGAAAGTTAACGAGAAATTAACTTACTTGACCAGCCAACCAGCAAATTTCTCAGTTGAGATGTCAGATGCACAATGTTACATTGCGTACTGTTTTTATTTCAAATTTCACTATTGTAGAATGTAGAAATAACAATGTTGATTCAACATTTTCCGAAATGAACCGTATTATCAAGGTAATTTCCGAAGAAATTTGAAGAAATTGCAATTGTTATGTATGCTATTAAAGGGTTAAAAGAGGAGGCAAAATATAGCGTTAAAGTTAACAGTTTCAGTTTTGGCTTTATGTGTAAGCAAGAAATGATTAAAACAGAATTTGTTCAATAGATTCCCCTCTTTTTCATTCAATACCAGTATTTCAAAATCGGTTTATCCATATTATTTCTATATCGGTGGAAAGTGAACCGAAATGTTTCGAAGAACAAGCTCACTAGTTTCATGGCCCGGGGCATTTCAGACCTTGAATTGAGTCATTCTTCCTCTGATGTCTTCATATGATTTACTTCAAAGATATCTGAACTTGAAGAATTGGTTTTAAAACCATTTCGAAACTTGTTCAACCTCCTTCAACTGATTAGGTGCATATAACTTCCATTATTTATGAGTTAACACAATGATGGATTTCCTACTGTTTGGGAAGTCTTTCTTCATTCGAACGTTGGTTATTGAATACATAACACTGTTCGCGAATGATTAGTGGGAAATATTGGTATTTTTGTGGCGAAGATTGTGGATTATTGTGAAATTTTACATAAAATGAAGTATAAATCTCTGGAGTAAGATCTAATTACTTAAAGAATTTTTGTTTATTTCTACAGACTATTTCATCTAGTTTTGTACATGATCAAAGATTATAAAAACATACCTACATTAAGCACTGACCTAAGTTATTTTGAATTTTGTTCTGCTTGTTTATGCCGCACAGAATTAGTAAGACTTTCGCACGCTTCACGATAACTTTTGAACTCCTTATACCATACGAATGTTCTGGTTTTTCATAAAGCAGAGTCCCCGAATAAAACATTTTAATTTTATCGACACACGAAAAACATTTTCGTTTTTCTTGGTAATAGAAAATTCTTAACAAACTAGTTTTAAAATTAAACTATAGGTAGCTACTGATGACTCGATCATGCTCAAATTTGATACAGATGTCAGCTAAGTGTCTTCCAATTGAAAAAAAACAGATCCGTCCACAGCGGTTCAATTTTACAAGATATAACGAAAGTAAAACGTTGAGTTAACTTAAGTTAACTTACATGGAGTAAGTTAATCGTGGATTAAAAATCGGAAAATAAACTTATTTTTCTCAATGGACTATAGGCCTAAAAGGCTTTCTTTCGAATGGTTCCCGAGGGTGTTGAAGTTAAATAGAAAAACGGTACATTTTGATGTCCCAAATGTACCTTCTTCGTGAAAAATTCTTTTGATTCACAGCATTATTTTAATCAGTAAGACATAAGTTCCATAGTGAATTGAAAATACTTAATTTTTGAATTCCTTTTTCTCACATTTAATTTTTATTTTTTGTATAAAAGTGGTCCAAATTCCTTGATAATTATGACAGTAATAACTGGAAAAAGATTACTCCTAATTTTGATTCTGGTGGTAATGGTGGAGATATTTTCAATAATTTTCACGCTTAAAAAAACGATACTCAAGTTTTGAATATCATAACTGAGTCAAATTTGCACAATTTATTTCTAGTAAAGCAAATTTTGAAGCTCCTTTTAATTACTACAGAAAGATCCCATAATTGTTTTCCGAATTTGTCTTTGTTTTCCTGGTTTTTCACGTTGAACGGTTGAAATTCCCTAGTTCGCTCTTTCATACTCATTATAAACGAGTTTTTTCGATAAAACCGTTTGTCTTTGAGTTATTCGTAGAAAACCGTTCAAAAACTTAACTTTTATCACTGAAAAATCTTAGATTTCAATCGCAAATAACAGGATAGAATAGAATACATCTTTATTTCTAAATACTACAAATAGTAGAAAGAAATAGTGTCAAATAACAAAATAAATCAAATATTAAATTCTTCCATATTATATGGTTCTAATTCCATTAATAATTTATACAGTGCCTTCTTGAAATTTTTCAATTCAGATTCTCTCCTGATGTGATTGGGTAATCTATTGAATATCTTCAGACAAGAATAGTGGCAATTTTTCTCTGTTACAGTGAGGTGATGTTTGGGATATATGTACTGTGGATCTCTAGTTTTATACTTACTTTGACTCAGTTCATTTTCAAATAAGTGTTTATTTCGGAAAACAAAATTTGAGCATTCTTGAATGTATACAGCATATGATGTGAGAATTTTATTTTTTTTGAAAAGACCTCTACATGACTCTCGCCATGTGAGTCCAAGGATGATTCTTAGGGCTTTTTTCTGAGTTATGAAGATGTCTCTCATATTCCTGTTTGCTCCATAAAAGATTATTCCATACCTCATTTTGGATTCGAAGTTTGCAAAATAAACAGTTCTCAATAATTCCATGCTTAAGTATTTGGATAGTACCCTGATTGTGTAGCATACTGAGTTTAAGCTGTTGTTTGTTTTTTCTATATGTTCTTCCCATGTAAGGTGTTCATCTACTGTTATTCCAAGGAATTTCGCAGTTCTTTGAAGTTTGAAGGTTGTTTTATCAATTTTTAATTCTTCCGGTATAATTTGAGTTGACTGTTTTGTTCTGAAGCACATGACACTTGTTTTTAGTGTGTTAAGTGTGAGCTTGCGTGATTTCAGCCATTCCTCTATTCTCCTATAAGTGTTTGATGTCTTAGTTATTAGATCTTGAACATTTGCATCCGAAATCAATACATTTGTGTCGTCAGCAAACAGTACCATTAGTTCTTCTATTGTAACCCCTGTTAAGTCATTTATATACAGCAAGAATAGTATACATCCTAATATACTCCCCTGCGGTATACCTTGCTTGATGATGGCTTTGTTTGATTTTATTTCTTCGCCTCTTTCTGTTATCAACACTCTTTGCTCACGGTGTGTTAAATATGATCTGAACCAATCCAGTAGCTGTCCCCTAATTCCATATTGTTCCATTATTTCCAGCAGTATCTCGTGATCGACGCTATCATATGCCTTTGAGAGATCCAGAAATAGTCCAAAGATGTTAACTTTCTCCTCCAGAGTTTCCACTATTTTCCTGATGAATTGGAAAATGGCTGTATTTGTCGATTTGCCTTTGATGAATCCATGTTGGTTCTTACTTAGTATGCTGCATTTTTCTAGAAATTTCATAAGTCTTTCTGCCATTATTATTTCAAAAATTTTTGATAATGACAGGAGACTTATTGGTCTGTAGTTTTCAAGAGCTGCCCTATCTCCTTTTTTGAAAATTGGCTTTATTAATGCAAGCTTAAGGCTTTCAGGAAATACCCCATACTTAATTGAGTTGTTTAATATATATGTTAAAGGCTCTATTATCTCATCAATTGAGGCCTTCACTAGACTTGTTGGAATGTCGTCATCACCACTGCTGTTTTTGTTTTTCAACTTTTTTGTTAGGTTTTTAAGTTCTGTTTTGGTTATTGGATGGCAAAACATTGATTTGTTATTTCTTTTTGAGGGTATAGATTTAGTTGTTGTAGAGTTTCCTTGTGTATTTTGAATAGCGTTTATGAAATATTCATTGAAATCATTTGCAATATTTAAAGGACTTTCTGTTGTTGGTGGTTCACTTAAGATTTTCCCTTTGATAGAATTTACAATACTCCAAACTGTCTTGTTTTTATTATCAGAACTTGATATCATTGTTTCGAATTTTTCCCTCTTATGTTTTATTAAGATCTGATTATATTCTTTTTTTGTTTTATTGTATTGTGGTTTAAATCGATTTTCTTTCATACTTAGTACAAACAAGATGTCAAGTTTACTTTTCATACTCACGATTTCAGGATGGTTTCTGTTGATATAGGTTTTCCTTTTAATCCTTGATTTTTTCTTGGGGAATGTCTCATTGAACAATTTGAGAAACTTTGAGTAGAACGTCATCCACTGTCTGTTTACATTTTCTTCTTCTATGGTATATATTTCACTCCAACAACAACTTTCCAACTTTTCTCTGAATACCTTCCTGTTTTGGGATGTGAAATGTCTTCTGTATATGTTGTATTTGTCTACTTCATTCTTCCATATATTTATTTGTTGTGCACTGTGGTCTGAAATTTTAGGGTTAATGACTTGCACTGTATAGTTGTTTTGATTACTGTTTGTAAATATATTATCTATGCATGACTTTGATGTGGGTGTTATTCTAGTATATTCAAAGATTGTTTGCTGAAGGTTATAAGATGTCAGTATATTAATGAATTGTGCTTGATTTTTATTCAATGTTGATAGGTCAATATTGAAATCCCCAACAAGAAAAATTGTTTCCTTTTCAGGTTGTAAAGTGCTTAAGATTATATCAATTTTTTCGAAAAAAATATCAATGTTACCTTTTGGAGGCCTGTAGATGCTTATTATTATAATCTTGTCATTATTTACCTTACCTTCAATTGCAGCGCATTCAATGTGCTCTATTTCCGACATTTGTACTATTTTTTCCCTATTTTGGAAGTTCTTCATGTTCTTTCCTACATATATGGCGCTTCCACCATGTCTTTTTTCTCCTCTGCAGAAAGAGCTTAACAGGTTGTAGTTTGCTATTGAGTAATTCATCAGTTGTTCTCCTGTTTTCCAATGTTCACTCAAACATAGCACTTCACATTCTTTATGGTCTTGGAGGAACACTTCTAATTGGTCAACTGCATTTCCTATTGACTGAATATTCTGGTGGATGATCGCAAAAGATGGTTTCGATGGTTTCTGAGTGCCAATATGTAGTATATTTGTTTCATTATGTTTTCCTTTTTCTTGAAATCTTTTCTCTAATTTTAGGTTTCTATTTCCTAAAAAAAAGAATTTTCTGGACATCTTTTCTTGTATAATTGCATATTAAATCTTCCTATTCCCACATTTTCTGGCCAGAACTGTGGATTATATAGATCATCTTTCCTCTCAAATGGTACCCTCACTAAAAAGCTTTTGTTTTTTCCTTTTTTCTCCTCAAAGAATAACTCCTTCACCTCCACACTCACATTTTCAAATCCAGGTCTTTGTTTGATATAATGTTCAATGCTATTTTCTGTTGCATGTTCCTTAACTCTATTGATAAAAAACCATGCCTTCTTTTCCTGTCCGCTGAAATTGTTGTTTTTTCCATCTACTTTACAGGTACCTAATAGAGGTTGTTTTGGTTTTCTTTGTCTTCTCTTCTGTATTTCGTTCCATCCTTCATCATTTTCTCTTTTCTTTGTTTTCTCCTTCATATTCACATTTTCTTGAATATCTTTTACATTTTCAAATTTTCCGAGGTTTATAATTTCTGCCATTTTCTTCTCCTGGATTAATTCCAAATCTTTGTGCTGTCTTGTTACTGCATGCTTTGTTATCCTCATCGAGGGGATTATTTGATTTTTGAATTTCTCGAGACTTCCAGTTACAGAATCTTCAATATTATTACTCACTTCGAATTGTTTGTCTCCTTTCACACATTCCCTTTGTTTATAAGATGTTTTTTCAATATGTACTTGTTTAGGTTCGAATTCTGATATGGTTTTCTCGAGAACGGAAATTTTATATTTCAGTAGTTGATTATTCTCATTCAGAACTTGGTTTTTATCCTCCAATTCTTGAATAATTTTGATCATCAATTCCAATTTGGTTGATTCAATTGTAATCGTTTGTTTAATTTCGGTTGCGATGTTATTTGTATCGTCAATAATACAATCTTCTGACAATTCCTCGGCTTCTTTTCCCGATTCACAACAAACCAGGGATGATTTATCGCCGATTTTTGCACCTTTTATTCTTGTGATGCACGATGGATGATATCTGCTATCACATTTTTCACATTTAATGGATTTAACCACATTTCTTCGGCAACATCCGCAGAGCGTTTCAGACACACCTTTATCTTCATCCGCCATTTTCAATTATCAGGAAATATATCGATCTTACAAAAAAATTACTTTACTTATCCAGTCATTCAGATTGTTTATAAATAAATAATAGGAATAATTTTGGTGAACCTTGTAAAATAAAGTACAAAAAATAATTTGCCGCAGAATTTTTTTTCATAGGTTCTGGTTCCGAGGTATAAACCTAAGGGCGCTGTACTACGTCTCATTCGACTTTTATTTTCATCAATTATAATAATTATTCACAAATCAGATTATTGTTATATCACGAAAGGTGTCCAAGCTAACACAAGCCTTTTTTATAACATAAGCCAAACAATTCATTTTTCGAAACCATGCGAGCCTATAGAGACATGTTTTATGGAGATTTCAGTTTCTCAACTTCAACCCTCGAAAGCTTTCTTTTAAGATTCGAGAATGAGGGATATCAGTCGAGTGGCACATCTTTATAAATATTTTATAATATCAATCTGAATCTGACGAAATTATTGTCAATAATTTATTTTATAACTGTTTCCAAATATAAAATGACGAAGGATGATTCTTGAATGCAGCATACTGTTTTCGACCTGGGTAGATCAAACCTTTATTGTACTCATGATGTTTTTTTCACTCTTTAGTTGGATGCCAAATTTGTATTGCAATGTAGGGGTCATTCGGAATATCTTTATTTCATGTCCAATGGATTCTCTGTTAGTTACTGTTGCTAATGCTGATTGCTGCTCATCATATTTCTCTCGTCACGTGGTTTATGACATTTCGGCCATTACCTATTATTTATATAATATTAACTATTTTTTTTTAAAGACCATATCGATGAAGTGCAATACATAAATAGTAATATCATGTACATTTCCCTCAAAGACGAAACAACGAGAACGTACTTCATAAGCATATATGCACCGGATGTAAACAGACCTAATGAAGAGAGAACTGCCTTTTTCGAAGAACTACAGCAGGTAATAGATGAAATACCTAAAAAATCGAAGATCTTTATAATGGGAGACTTCAACTCTAGGATTGGTAATACAGTTCTGCCGGGTGTTATGCAAAGATTTAATGAAGATTTTATCAACAACAATGGAGAAATGCTTATAACACTATGCGCGCAGAACGAATTACGAATAAATAATACATTCTTTAAACACAAAATCCAACAAAAATATACCTTCGGTAATACAAGAGACCAAAATTCAATGATCGACTATATTATCACTAATAGAACAGTACATCCAAGTCAAATACTCGACGTGCGAACACTTACGTCAGCAAATGTTGGCACAGACCACGGCTTAGTGCTGTGCAAATACCGCTTCAAAGCCATTCCCATAAAGAAGAAACAGCCACTGTATATTGAGAAATTCAACGTGGATTCCTTACAAGACAGCTCAACGAGGGCATTATATCAGAAAAGATTAGATGAAAAAATAGCCTCCAACCCTATAGAAGAGGAAGAAGATGCTGAGCAAATATGGAATAAAATTAAAACAAATATAATTCAAAGTGCCACTGAAGCACTTGGAGTAAGGAAAGTGAACATAAATGGAAAGAAAAACAAAAAAGAATGGTTTACAGACGAGGTGAAAACTCTGGCATCGCAAAAAAAGGAAGCATACATCAAGTATAAAAACAGAAGAACAACAGAAGAATACGAAAGATATAAAGCGACCAGGAACAGAGTGAATGATGCCATAAAAGAAATAAAGAAGACATACTGGGAAAAATTCTCTGCTGACATGGAACATGATCTTTACGGAGGACAGAGGAAAGTTTGGAATACATTAAGAAACAGAAAACGAACAGTCAACGAAGAAGTGCAAGTAAACATGATTACACCTGAAAAATGGGAAACGTACGTAAGAGACCTGTATGGGTCGCGACCAGGTAATAACGAAGATAATGATAACGAAGACAATACCTACATTGAAGAACTTCCAGAAGAGGATGGCATAACACTGGAAGAAGTACATGAGGCACTATCAAAATTGAAAAACAGAAAAGCTCCTGGCCCGGATCGAATCGTCAATGAAATGCTGAAGTACGGAGGAACTGAATTGGAGAGAGCGATCACACTACTCTTCCAAAAAATAGTCTCGACCCAAAAAGTGCCTGATGATTGGAAAAACAGCATTACAATACCAATCTACAAAAAGGGAAACAAACATGATCCGGACAATTATAGGATGATATGTTTATTAAACAGCATAAGTAAACTATTGACCAAAATAATTACAAAAAAAATTATGAATAAAATTAAAATTAGTGAAGAACAACAAGGATTCAGACCAAATAGATCGACAATAGACGCAGTTTTCATCCTCAGGCAAATGATTGAAAAGTCCATCGAATTTCAAAAACCTCTGTTCCTCTGTTTTGTCGATCTCAAGAAGGCATTTGATAGAGTTCGGATAGCCGACATCATTGATATACTTCAGGAACACAGAACACCCGTAAATTACATTAATGTGATAAAAGAGCTCAATAAAAACAACCGAACACAAATCAAAACATCGCAGGGGCTCACCGAGCAAGGTCCAATACTAACAGGAATTCGCCAGGGAGACTGTCTGAGCCCATTCTTGTTTAATTTAATTATGGACTGGATAATTAATGATGTGAAAAAAGTCTGTGGTGGATACAGAATGGGGCTACGATCAATAAAGATATTATGCTATGCTGATGACGTAATCTTGATGGCGGATAACGAGGACGACTTACAGAGACTGCTATATAGGTTCCAAACAACAGCCGAAAAGCTTAATATGCAGATATTCTTGGAAAAAACTGAATCAATGGTCATAGCAAAAGAGCCTACAAGATGTAAATTAGCTGTGAACGACAAACCTATTCACCAATGTATGCAATGCACATACTTAGGAGTCGAGATCACAAGTTCCAAAAACTTACAACAAGAAGTACGAACACAAGTAAATAAAACCTCAAGAATCTCTGGCTACCTCAGGGACCTCATATGGAAGAACAAATATATATCTACCGATAGTGAAGTCCGCATATACAAAACAGTCGTAAGACCAATACTTACATATGCAGTGGAAACTCGAGCGGATACAGCAAAACAAAGAACATGATGAGGGTAGCTGAGATGAAAACGTTGAGAACTATCAAAGGAGTGAGCTTAAGAGACCAAATAAGGAGTGACGCTATAAGGGAAGATCTGAACATTCAGGACGTAGTCCGATTCACGAGATCGAGACGACGTTATTGGAGAGACCACGTCGACAGGATGACGGAAGATCGATGGGCAAAATGGGCAAAGGATGGAAGACCAAATTCACGGAGACCCCCCGGCCGACCTCCGAAGAGATGGCACGAAAGCTGGACATCTGTTTCCCAGGAGGCTGAATAGTGGAACAAACAAGACTAAGTCTTAAGAAAAGAGAAAGAAGAAGAAGAAGAAGACTATTTTTTTCCTGCAAAGTTGATAACGCTGATGGCTTGACCATTTTTTTGGTCGGAAGTCTCAAAAAGATTCTTATTCTTTAATTATGGAGTAATATTAAAGTATTTGCGCATCCGAAGAAATGGATGAAACCAATCGAAAAGTTTTTGGTTTCTTCACTTCTACTCTAAAGCCTGTTTGCAACAGCCGAGAATTCTCTAGAGAATTTACTCGAGAATTCATGCGCCCTGAATTTTTTACAGTTATATACGCACTTTCGGTAGAATTCAGTGTGCAGTTGCATACAAAATAATCTCTGCCGTTTTCTTACCAAAATTTGGTGCAGAATTCTCTACAGAATTCTCGTCTATTACAAACGGGCTTTAGATTCGACACTTTCAAAGACAACATTGTTGCGAGATCCTAAGAGGCAATGTTATCTTTCTCTTGTGCTATATTGGATATTCGTGAACTGGCGTATGCTTTACGTTTTGTAGGTATGCCTTTTGGAAAGTGGATGGAAAATTTTATTCCATAGTAATTATTCCCTTTCATTGTTTGGATCAATTCGACAATTGCCAAGTTTGAAACGCACAATCGTTCAGAACGAATCGAAAGAAAGTTGAGGTTTCATTATGAGTTGTGGTTTTTACTTGTTCATTCGTCCCACTTGAAGAGATCGTTATCCATGATTGAATGTAAAACACGATATTCCATTTCACACACTCCACTTTGCGAGTAGGTTCTCCCCTGCTCTGATATCTGAATACATTCAAACAAATATCGCATTGCATTCTAATGATGTCAGATTTATTTCTTCCACTCGTTGGATGTTTCGTGCATGATAATATATTCAATTCTCAATATTCAACATATACTCCTCTTAATTGGATTTTCTGAAAAATCGGTAATGGTTTTTTCTTCAAAATTTTGGGGAAAATTTTGCATTCAATCGGAAAAACGACGACGATTTTGTTTAAAGCTATTATTGCTTTATTACTGCCCCATCCAAAAAATGTAACGATTGAATTACTCCATCAGTAATTTGATGCCCATCTTATTGAGCATTTAAGTTAATACTCAATCCTCTTCCACCTACATTTTCTTCCGAATATTTGCAATAAATCAACTTGCAGTATTTTTGCAACTGTCGAACAAAATGAATGCAGCATCGTGATAAGAGCCATACGTGGCTGTCGAATCCATTTCCCTAGTTAGCTTTCTCACTCTGATAAGTCAAAAACATAAAGGGTCATTATGAAACAAATATGTAAAACGATAAAATTATCATTATGGGTTAAAATCAACAGTTATATATGCCTCTGGCAACCCAGACTTTTTGATAGGTCTTTTGGAGATCTGAAAAATTGTTTCCAAATATGCTTGTCTTATAGTTATATCACTATTATTTCTGTTTTTTTAGGATGTCCACTTTGAGGAAATGGGCTCAGAACACTCAAAATAAATTGAATATAAAAAACAACAACACAAATGGAACTAATGGCGAGAGGAAATGGATTCATCCGCCTGGTACTCTGCAAAAGGGCCATATTGCCTACCTTGTCAAGTTTCTCGGAAATATTGTTGTAGATCAACCAAAAGGTAATATATCGAGTTACATATATGGATAGCTTCACTTTTATAAGAAGAACCTACCTACATTCAGAAATTCCTCTTCGAAAAATGATAAATTTAGCACAATGACATCCCCAATTTTTACATTTCAATTTTCAAGAAGACAAAGGATAATCTGCCCACGTCTCGTCAGATTAATTTGAATGCAAAATCCTATGCTAGATTTTTGAATCATGACGTGGGCCCACGTCACGTCAGACCAATCTGTATGCATCTATAAGGTGACGTGACGTGACGTGACGTGGGACCACGTCATAATGCGCATGATTCAGAAATCTAACATACCCTCAAATCGTGTGTTAGATTTTTCAGTCATGCGCATTATGACGTGGTTCCACGTCACGTAAGAGTAATTTGTATGCATTGATTATTAGTAATATTTTTACTCAAATGTAGAGGTGAGATAGGCTGAGTCTTTGAATTGTACCTACATATTTAAAAAAAAAAGAAAATACTTTCCTTCACAATTTTTTTTCCAGTTAAGCCTAGATAAAAAGATATAGCCATTTCAAGTTTCCATAATGAGCTTTGCCAGCTTTTGCCACATGGGATATGAAACTTCTTATAATTTTCAATTTGAGTTGGAAAGATGGTAGATAACAATCTATTCAGTTGTTTTTTGAACATAAATTCATCTATTATATCAGAAAAGAAGCCATTGTTCTTGGCTGATAATGACAATGTAAGACAATGAATGAATAAATTTCAATGTGAAAATTATACCATATAATTATAACATATTTTTTGTTATTAGTTCTTTTAGATGGATAATACATATTATAGAAATATTTTTCAAATTTTTTCTTGAAAAGAGGTACACTGGATATAACAACCAAAAATTAACCGTTTTATAGTAATTCAACTTCAGAGAAAGTTGTGCTCTTCTATATTAAGCACTACATCAGCAAAATAATCCAAACTTGTCCATAGGTACTTTTACTAAACTACTGATACTGATACTCTTTGCTTCTACATAGCGCCAGAGGTGGAATTTTTTTCTAGTAGACAAGTTGGCTACTCCTACACATAAAAAAAATTTCAACTTTGGAATATACAGTGTGATCATTATTAATTCTCAAACATCAATTACAAATAATCGTCAAAAACTTTTTTATTTCAAATGGAACACCCGGTAGTTTTATATCTCGTTGAACGTAAAAATTTCGAAACTATGTATCTTCATAAGGTTTTCCTACACCAAAACTTGATAGTTTCCCAGCAGTTTTTGACGATTATTTGACGTTGATGTTTGAGTATTATTAATTATGACCACTCTGTATATCCCAGAGTTGTTTTTTTATGTGAAGGAGTAGCCAACTTGTCTATTCGAAGAAATTACTCTCCCTATAGTTGGCGTAACTAGTTTCTTCATTAATTGCCATTTAAAAATACTCTATATTTTTCGCCAATATTTCGTAAAGGAAGGGTGCTTCTGAGGTATAAAGAGTGATAATAATATAATCTGAGCTCGCCATTCCATTTTTGAGGTCAAATACGGGGTGTTACATTTAAAAAAGTGTAACTTTGGTCTATATCTTTGTTTTCGAAGGCCCTGTATATACCCCTGTATATGACAATAATTTCAAATTGTGCTTTTGAGCAACCTAAACATACCACAAGAAAAGATTTTCAAAATTTCTTCATTCATTCCCCCAAAATGAGCGCAGCGTCTTGGGTGGGCCACCCGGTATAGTCCATTCAAGAATGATTGACATCCCATTAGGCATTGAAAGTCCAGACTCAGTTTAATATCTGGTGACAAGAGATCTTCAATAATGTAGTATCATTCAATATGTAGTTTCAATCACAGAACTTGAATACATGACTATAACCTAGAAAAGTCTTAAAAAAATATTCAAATTCATGTCATATTTATCAGCATTCCAAATTGAAAAAATTATGTTTTCAATTTGTTCGATTAAATTAAGAACATGAACAGCTGTAAAAAATTCAAATTATCTTCGGTCAGTGCATTGATTCACAAATAATTGGTCTATGGATCAATGGTTTATTCACAATACCAACCTGAATTTCGCAACACAAAAACTTAACTCATTGGCCATTACCAACTTAAATTTAATTCTTGAGAATGTCAATCATTCTTGAATGGACTATATTTTTTTTCCACCCATAGTGCAAGACATAGAAAAAGTTGAATAAAGTGTCGTATTCCCAGTGAAAAAGTGCCTGTAGAGAGTTTTTATCTTTCGCAGATACTTTCGAAAATAAAAGAATTATGAAAAAACACATTTTCTGAATCGACAGAATATCAAAATTTGGTTATATCTTCAAGATAAATGAAGATATCGTGAAGCGGTTTCCCCTAATGGACTTTTCAAGAAAATCAAGCCCAAGACTCCTTTCGACGTTTTTATCTATCTTGTTTCTGATTTTGTTTCCAATGTTGAAATGTTATTAAAATATTTTTGCGGTTTATGAATTTATCGTTTGATTTCTTTCCATCGGAAGTTTTGTTGATAAAACCAATTCTTCTTACTTTTTAAGAGTTGTAGCACCTTCATTAAGCGATGTTGGACAAGTACCTTGAACTTATCGCTCAACATTTGTGATTGACCATTTCATTTTTCATCACAATATTATTATTCGAGAGTCTCAATTCGCCAAATATTTCATCAAAATATTTCAAATGTATATGATATTAGTTCAAGATTAGTATCTGCCCATTCATCGTTCTTCATTAATTGGTAATGAAATGTTTCGTTTCTTTTACAGGTATAGATGTTGTAAAAGAAGCAATTAGGAAATTAAGATTCACTCAGCAATTACGTAAAAGCGAATCAGGTGCCAAAACAAAGAAGGTCGAATTAACAATAAGTATAGATGGAGTAGCCATTCAAGAACCCAAAACTCATGTAATTCTTCACATGTTTCCATTGCATAGGATATCGTATTGTGCCGATGACAATGGTGAAAAGCGATTTTTTTCATTTATTGCCAAACAAACAAATCAAGGTGAGTAAACATCCTTCTTTTTCAGCATTGCTTGCGGTATCGATGATCAATAGTGTTTTTGGACATTTGAAATTTCTCCGAGCTGGTCAACTCGTTGAATGAATACATCAAAAATCAATTTCACTTCCAAACAGTTTTCCAAACATGGTTGAATGTTCTCAAATTTCTTAACAATTATACAGGGAGTTTTACGGGTAAATGGACAAACGAAAACCGTGAACGGAGGGCATTGAGCTGAGTTCAAAAGCACCCCGTATAGGTATGCCTTCGGTACTCCGTTTCTGTTATACAGTATTCTGAAATTTCTAAAATTTTCTTTTGGCTTTAATTCCTGAAATTCTCGATCGATACGATTGAAAATTTATCTTCAGTATATCTTCATAGATTCAATAATGGCAAAAAAATTAAAAGTCATTCATTCGGAAAATATCAAGTTTTTATTATTTTTTTCATGATAGCGTAGTTTTTTCTTTCTACCTTTGTTCATTATCAATAATGAAGCTTATTATCACTGTAAATGACAATTCTGAATAAGAAGATACGCTATAAATATCAAAAACAAATGCAAGCCATATACTGAAAATGACAAATGTCAGTTGAACATTTCCAAATCCATTTTAATGCAGCACTGTTTTTTCAAGAGGCGTTTGACCACAAAACAATTATTCATTAAAGATAATCCACGGATAGGGCATACCACCGATTCATTGAATTTGAGCAGAACTGTGCCAAAGCATTGTGCTTAGTGCTTGTGAAAGCACTTGAAGCCTTTTTGTGCTCCCGAGCACTTTTCAAAATCAGTGCTTAGTAATTCGAGCACTTTATCAAAAGGCTTAGTGCTTAGTAATCCCTGAAGAGCTCGCGATTACTTTTGGGGATTACTAAGCACTAAGCCCTTCGGAAATCTTGTCGAAACACGAATAAGCGACCGACGCGTTGTCACTTTACGAGCATGTAGGATACCACAGATACAAGGTTAGTTAGGTTGATGAAGAATAAGTGATAAAAATCAATTACATCCATTAAAAGAAAATGAGGTAGGGTAGACGTAGGTTAAGGGTCCATTTTGCATTTTGCTCATATGATTTCATTAGAGTTGTAGGCATCTGAATTTTTTTTTATATTTTAAAAATACCGACACAAATGAATTGTAACAAAATATCTACAAGTTTCAAAATACCGACTTGGGTAAAATTTTATGACAATCGTTTAATTAGAAAATATAAGAAAATCCTCAGGAGCCGTTTGGCAGATGACGCCAAATTCTGCCAAAATTGTCAAAATCAAATCGATCAACCCATATAATGTTTCTGAATTGATTCGACTTGAATTCGATGTTTTAATAAATGATTTGAATTTTTGATGGATTCCCAACAATACCAACAAACAATTAAGTCACAGACTAATCAGGCAGTTCGAAATAGCTCTTTTCTCGGATTTCAAATTCTTCCCTGATGATTTACCTAAAACAGACTCTAATACATAATTACAATAAAATATAGGTATTAAGTAAATTGAAAATATTGAATTTCGATTAATTCGCTGGTCTTGTTGACTTTTTTGAAAGGAATATTCCAAAATTATGACCTTTCGCATTTTCAACATTTTTATCATAATGTCTGAAAATATTCAAGGAAGAAAGTTCATAGTCGAGAACAATGAAAATTTTCAGCATAAAATTTTGATAACTTCTCCAAAAACATTTAATTAAACATCGCGGTGAAACACCCTTCATAATATAAACCCCAGAAAATGAATATTTCGATCTGACTCAAGCTGTTTATGAAGACAATATTTTTTCATGTATTCCACATGAAATGTGATTATAATTCGATTCTGCTTACAATATTGATTGCTTACAGGTGTATGAAATAGCATTAAACAAACTCGCATATTGTGAAAACCGAATTGCCTTCTTTCAATATACAAATATTGTATGGATGGCAAGAATAGCGCATTTGAATATCTTGAGATGACCACCTGCGAAACAATTATTATCCTATACCTACTTATGAAATCATGAAACTGCTGTAGAGAAGAACGAAAAACCTATCTTTTCGAAAAAATAGAAGCGGTGTTTTTTCGATCGAACAAAAATTTTATAACAAAAAATCTTATTTTCAACAGTATTTCAGAAAAGTGCTTAGTGCTCGAATCGATCGAATTACTTCCACAAAGTGCTCAGTAATCGCGAGCCTTTTGTGAACAATCGGTGCTTAGTGCTCGACAATTGGGAGCACTTTTTGTCAGTGCTCGATGCTTAGTGCTCAAAGCACTATTTTTCAGTGCTCGGCACAGCTCTGAATTTGAGACAATGGTACATGCAGATATCTAAAATATTAAAATTATGATGAAAAAAAAACTACATGCAGGATGTTTTTCATGAATTTGAATTTGAATATAGCCCCAATGAGTCCGGTCCTGAAATTTATCAAAATTTTCTGGTTTCAATATCCTTCAACCTCTCTCCCCACTGGATGCACCTTCATTTTGTCTGCATTGAGAGTGACAAGTTAGAGAGAAAGACCCAATATCAAAAACAAAGGTAGTATACTACCTTCTTTCAAACTTTCAAACTTGGTCACTTTTGAAAACACACTGTATAATTTAAATATGTAGTTATCAAATGTTGATTTTATTTTGCTCTCTACCGATCTTGTGAAGTGAATATTTCTGTTATTGATTCAAAAGGTTCTTTATAGCATCTACCGTTCCTAGCCACTTTTTCGCAATTAAATCGACTCTGGCTACCTCTCGCAGTTATATCTTCTGAATTACGAGTGAACTCCGCTTTAGGCGACCGTCTGTCGTTAACTTGATGGACTAGACGACCTCAAGTCGTTGGTTCCTGTTTTTTTTCAATATTGTACTCTGCAATCAATCTGGGTATCAATTTCTGTTGAATTTTTTTATTACTGCTTTTGATTTCAGTCGAATTCTTGTTTCTATGCACCTATATAGAAGTAATTTTGCCCCTAATACATAGGTATGGCACTGACCCTATGTAATTTTGCGGATATTCGCTACAGGGGTAACTATAACTATCTGCAACGAAGTTTTTAACGGGATTAATTCTTAAATTTTTGACAAGTAATCACCCCTTTAAAATCTTCGCACTTATTTAGTAACATCTTGTATATATCCACTTTTCAAATGTGGTGTCTGACGCTAAATTTGCTATATCAGATATTGCATTATAAACTGCGCAAAAAAATTAACGCACATTATAGAAATCTCAAATTTATTCTACAACTGAAGGTGTTCTCAATGATAATTATTTTTATCAGAATTATGCATGCATATGTTATCCACTTTCAACGGTTTTCTTCAATACAGATGGTTTTTCCCAGCAGGAATAAAAAAAGATGATATTATCAGATTTTGAATGTATTGGCTCCATGCTAAAATCAGTTGTTCTCGATCAATTCTAGTGATCAATAGTTTTTCTTTCGTTTGATTTTCTACACTCGATCGCTATGCAACGCGAAACACGCCATTTGACCCAAGAGGAATGTGCCCAAGCGGTAGTTTTGCGTGAAGAAGGGTGGACATACACAAGAATTGCAGAAAGGTTTGGAGTTTCCGATACAAGTGTGTCCAGAAAGTTGCAGCGATTCAGGGAGACAGGTATGGATGTCCGATGACCAGGACAGGGTAGACCACGGGTAACAACTGCCATTCAAGAACGTTACTAGAGAGTTTCTTCGTTGAGCGGTTTGCAACCGTTCGCCTCCTTCAAATTCAGCTTGAGCAAACTCATGAGGTGCAAATTAGCACTCAGACAATAAGAAATCGCCTCAGAGAATATAATTTAAGGCCTCGTGTCGCGGCAAGAGGCCCAGCTCTTACCACAGCCCATCGAAGGGCGCGTTTGAATTTTGCGAGAGAGCATATCCATTGGGAAGAGGACGATTGGGAATGAGTGCTCTTCACAGATGAGTCTAGATTCTGCCTCTACCATTGTGATCGACGTTCCCTTGTATACAGACGTTCACATGAAAGATATGCTCAGTGCAATTTCCTGAATACTACTGGTTTCGGGGGAGGATCGATTATGGTATGGGGTGGAATATCTTTGACTGCTTGCACAGACCTAGTGGTCGTTGATAATGGAGCTATGAATGCTGATACGTATATAAGGAACATTCTTGAAGAGCATGTAGTGCCATTTGCCCCATTCATTGGTGAAAATTTCATTTTTATGGACGATAATGCCAGACCTCATCGTGCGCGCATCGTTCAGGAGTACCTTGAAGAGGTTGAAGACTCTCGAATGGAATGGCCAGCAAGAAGTTAAGATCTCAATCCGAAAATCATCCAGCTACTCTTAATGACTTAGGAATCCAACTCGGAGAAATCTGGGAAGGATTAGATCAGAACATTTTGAGATCACTCATTTTGAGTATGAACCGTCGTTGCCCGAGCTGTAATTAACGCAAGGTGTGGAAATACCAAGTATTAAATCACTTATCAGCATTTCAGTATTTTGAAAATTGTTAATTTCTCTTCTTCCTGAATCCTGAATTTTTCTTCCATTTAATGTGTCTTATTTCGTTCAAAACCTTCCCGAGAGAACATAAAAAATAAGTTATAAAGTCAATGTAGAGTTAACTTTCATTAAAGTTGAGATTTTCAGAATGTGCGTTAATTTTTTTACGCAGTGTAGTTGGGGAGCCCAAGAGGGAAGTTTGAGATTTACTCGAGCGTGTCAGATTAATATAAGGGGAGATACCTTGGACCCTGCAGAGTAGGTACTTCTACCAAAAATTAGACATGTATATAGGGGGAATTGCCTAGTACAGCCTGTCAGAATAGTGAAAAAAAACGATCATTGTACATACTCTAGCGTGTCAGATTAAGATATATGTGGTTAATCACATGTTGAAAAGTATACATTCTCGTAATCTGACAATTTAAGCTTGACGAAAATGTGTGGGTGGGCGCCACACTTGCAAAAAAAACGTCATCCTATATAAATATCTGACACGCTCGAAAAAAATTTTTTTTTACCATATTCAACTCTTCCGTAGGCAGGGCCAGCCCTCCACACAAACTGTCAGATTAACATGACTTTATTATAAGAGACACGTAGGGCTTATTCAGTATCCTAATCTGACAAGCTCGAGTATGTACACCTGACGATTTTTTTTACATCGTTGAAAACCTGCGGACGCTTTCCCCACCGCTGAAAGTGCATGTCTCATGGAACCTTTTTTCTTTCTATCATATAATCTTCAAACTCCACTAGGTCTCCACGACGCTCGAGTTAATCCCGATTTAGCATCGTCAGCTCCTCAACTATTAGGGGGATTTGCGTACGAATAAGGTTCTGAACATTGTCCAGCCATGTGTTTATGCTTTGTTTCGTGTTTCCTCTGTCGGACTCATCTTCCATAGTCCAGTCTATAAATTCAATGAAATTTTGTCGAATTTCTAGGGGTTGTAGCTCAGCCATCTTGAATATTTTGTATAGAAAATTTCTGTCGAAATAACCTATTTTGCTGGCATCTACCTTCTGTCAAAAAAAGCCTCACCTTTTAAAACATCCTGTATATATGTATATCGGATCAAAGTCCATAATAATCTTTTCAACTACCTATATTCAGGAAGTATATTTAAAAGTTTTTATGTATGACTTTGCTGCTTTTTATCGAGTATCAAACGAATAATTAAACTCAATGTTACGTCAGAATTCAAAAATATTTGGGTTTTACCAGTACCATTGTTGACTTCACATCAATGATAGGGAAGGAGTTCAATAATGTGATTCTTGGTATCTACCAGTGAATTGTGGAACCCGTCTAGATAATGATCATCCGAATAATGCGAAACAATCGAGTTCCCATACTTCTACTTTAACATTATCATTTATTACATGATATTCAATTCAGAAAATGTAAATGGATTTAATCATTTCGAAATCGAATGAATAAGTACATATATGAAATACCATCACGTAACTGCTAGTTCTATATGTGAATATATACTCGGAAGGCGGATTTACCTAAATTTGACACAATTAATGGTAACCATATCCTACATCCTGATAGGTTACCATCAATCAGTGAAATTATAGGTAATGACTAGTGACTATCGGAAATAGCGGAATTATAATCATTAATGAGCTAGGTCAGGTGAAACACGAAATAATTAAGAAAAAAAAAAGTACGCACTTTTCAGTAAGTGCATTTTTGGGAATTGTAACATAAATAATTCAGTGCATATATTTTCGTACATATTGTCGTTCGTTGTGATCAAAAATTTCCTATTCCATGCGGAAAATTTATTGAAATATTATTTTTTGCCTGCTTATTGCAGCACATCTGTAAATTCATAAAAATTCGTCTCTAAACTATGATTCAAACAGGATTTTGAATTGAGAGATGAAGCACGCGTTTTCGCATGTACGAGGATATATTGAAAAATTCTTAGCCTACTATAGAATATAGAATTAAAGGAAATTTCAATGTCAAAATATTTCATTACTCAACATATTCTCCTCTTAATTGGATACATTTATTACAGCGAACCTGCAACGTCTCTTGACCTTAAAAAAAAATGTTTCTCCTTGCTCTGCAAACCAGACCTCCACAGCTTTTATTACCTCCTCGTTGGAAGATAAGTTACGACCTTTTAAACTTTTTTTCAGTTGAGGAAAGAGATGATAGTCGGATGGAGCCAAATCTGGCGAATAAGGGGGGTGTTCTAGTAATTCAAACCCTAAATCACGAATTTGTGTGCAGGGGCATTGTCTTGCATAAACAAAACACCTTTGGATAGCTTTCCGCGTCTTTTCTCTTTAATTTGTTCCCGTGGGGTGGTCAGTAATGTCGAATAGTAATCTACGGTTATTGTTCTACCCTTATCCAAAAATTCAATCATGGCAATTCCAAAAAACTGAAGCAACAACCAGAGTGTCGCCATTCCATCGATTGTTGCTTTGTTTCCGGATCGTAGAAATGTACCCCAGTCTCATCCATAGTAACAATTCGGTTTGAAAAGTCTACATTCGTTTTCAATTCTAGCACAGATCGAACGCGACGCTTCTACCCTTGCACGCTTTTGGTCAACATTCAAACATTTGGGGATCCATTTTGCAACAATTTTTCTCATGTCCAAATTGACGTGAACTATGTATATGATGAACGCGTTCGTATGAAATATTCAGTGCTTCAGATATCCGTTTTAGCCCAATTCGACGGTTTGATAAAATCTTGTCATGAACTGCATCGATATTTTCGGGGACTGACACAGAATCTGGCCTTCCCGATCGCTCATCTTCTCCAATGGAAAATTTACCCCTTTTGAAGCTTGCAGTCAAATTTTTCACGGTTGCATACTAAGGACATTGATCACCAAGGGTATTAAGCATATCGTCGTAAATCTGCTTAGGTACCTCTTAACCCTTTCAAATACAGGTACTTGATGATGGACCGATACTCCAATTTTTCGATCATCACAATTTCGGTGGAGTTATTGTTCGTTGCTATAGTAACGCAATATTTTTTTTATGTATGGAACTGGTCTAGGCTAAGTAGATATCAATACATTTTTGATTTTTTCATTTACTTTTCTTTGTTACTAGGGTATTAATCTATTGTTCTTAATTTTTCATTTTGTTTTCATTTCTGACGTGTTCTATACAGATGTAACCTGTCCTAAAGAATGAATAAAATTATTTTTATTATTGTATTATTATATATTATAATACATCCTCGTAGTGGGGACTGTCGAGGAGTCATCGGTGTACTTATTTCTTTCTTTTCTGTCTAAATTTCCAATTCTTCAACCTGCCATATATCGCGAAATATTTTTCATCAGGAATAAATAGCGAAGATGAAGGTCCCATTCATATGTATATTGGTTCACTTGGGACAGTCAAGAGACCTTTTCAAAGGGTGCAATATTTCGAATCGAATGCACATTGTTGAAGCCTTGAAACTGATTATTGTGGGTTATCGTATAGAGTTAGATATATGGCATCGCGAACTTTTTCATAGAACTTTTCGAGCTCTACAAAATTGTAGTTGATCATTTTTCTTTATCTCTGATAATTTGTTCAGCGTTGGTCTTAAAACCCAGGAAGAATGGACTCATTGCGACATTTTCAATAAAATTATTCAAAATTAAAAAATCATAATCCAAACGAAAACTTTGACAAATTATACATTCAAGCCTTCTTCTTGAATCATTCCGTCTAATGATATCCGTTCAGTATCTTTTGAGTTTTGTGCTAACAGATAGACAGACAGACGCGATGGAAAACTTCATTTTATAATATGTGATAATGCGGATGATGACAAAATACAAATTACAAAATACAGTCAGGTGTTGTGTAAATAGAATACAACTAATTCAGCCCAGACAACTGATCGATAAAAGAAGAATTTCCTAACAGGAATGCAAAATTTTTAAATGGGTTTTTAGACTAACAGTCCCTGGTTGGGCAATTAATAAAACTTGCTCAAGAAATGATTATTCTAAAGTCCTGATAAGCATAAACTCGTGTTATTTTGTATGCACAGATTTGTTATGTCTTCAAGAACAGTAAGCTCTTTGCTTTTATTGCTCTGGAAGTTGATTAATAACTTAATTTTTGACGTTTGTGGTAGACCACTGACCCTGCTCACAAACACAATAAACTCGTCATCTTAAGTTTTTTGTTATTTGTCTCCAAATGTGCTACAGTAACAATTGTTGACCTGAATATAATTTGTAGCAATTGGTTTCAGTACTTGAATGAATTCCTCTACGTATTAACGGAGCGCCGCATGGTTTATACCTCGGAACTCAAGGAACATCCATGAAGAAAATAAATTTTTGAGGCAAATTATTTTTTGTACCTTTTCTGACAAAGTTTAACCAAAAATAATTGTTGCTTCTTATTATTTATTTATGAACAAACTAAATTACTGAAGCAGTTTAGCGTTGAAAAAACCCTCAGAAGTAGTAAAGGGGATTTAATTTGAGCAAAAATGAATCGAAAAGTTTTTCTGTAAAATCAATAGTTTTCGAGTTATTTGCGATTGAAACCTAAGATTTATAACCTGAAAAAGCCACGTTTTTAAACGGATTTTCACGAATAACTGAAAAACTATGAGCTTTATCGAAAAACTTGTTATGAACAAAATTCTAGCCTAATAAAAAACAAAACAAACTATAGCTTTTAACGAACTATCTGAATGCAATATGAACCTGAAATTTTGAGTATGAATTCGCAAACTACTGAATGTTAAACGTTCAACATCAAATAGTAGAAAAACAAAGACAAATTCGGGAAAAATATATAGGACCTTTTTTGAAGTACTTGAGAAAAGCTTTCTAATTAACTCTTTCAAAAATGAATTGTGCAAATATTGACGGAGCTATGACATTCAAAACTTCAATATCGTTATTTTTCAGCATAAATTTTTTTAACAATTTCCTCATCATTCCACCAGAATATAGAATAGTCGTAGTCCTTTTACACTTCCTAGCACTTGAGTACTGTCAAGGTTATCCAGTAGTTTGGACCGTCTTGTATGTCCGGTTTGGAAAAAAAAACCAAATCAAGTGAGAAGACATTTTTAGAATTGAACAAAAAATTTAATTATATCTCAAATTACTCAAAAACTAAAGCATATACGAGAACATAGCAGGAATGCAAAAATGAAATATTTTCCATTTACTATAAAACAGTTTTCGTTTGTTTTATGTAGCATCAAAAATTACTGAGTTATGAACCTTTGAAGTATGTATCTTACAGTAAAAGTTCGCTTTTCCTATCCATTTGAAGGTAATAATTTTCAAAGTGGAGTTCTTTAAAAAAAATTTGAGATCATAGTTTTGAAAACTTTCTACAAAATGGTCCAAAGACCGATTCCATAGCTCGAAAATTGACCGAGTTTTCGTCAAAAAACAAACAAAAAATTTGGAGTAATTTTCGGAATATAGTTTTTCATTGATGTGATGAATCTTCTCCGAACACAAAATTTCACCAACTTCTTCCAGTTTCTTCATTGACATAAGAATACCAAAAATTCGAGAAAACCAACCTTAAAAGTAAGTTGACGAGGTTGATGATGATGGATTAAAACTAATTTATCATCAATATAATGTTTATTCATATATACTTTGACAGGAAAATAAACTATTACTTTTACTAACCTTCGTTTCAAATAATTACAAATGAACGATAAATACTTCTAAAATTTTCAGGGACGGGCCATGATAGTAACATAAAGGACGATCGTTATATCCGTCTGGCACTTTTATGTTGCAAATGTGCTAAAGAGGCAGAAATTAGTTTCATGTTGGCTATCCTATATTATCTTTAACTCATTCCGCCATCATCGAGGTCACTTCAAGGTCAAAAGCGCTCTTCTAAAAGGGACATATTTCTTTTGACCCCAAAAATAAAAGCAACGAATATTCCATTTCCTAAATCATAGGATCTCATTGAATAAAAGGCTTTGAAGGTCAGCGCCAAGGCCGAATTTATCATGGCATAGTGGAGAAAAAACCTTGAAACTTTTTTGAGCAATATTTTCTGTATTTTTCGTGCCGATCCATTACTTTTGCTTGTTTCAAGTTGCGGGGGCTTCAAGGTCAGAAGGAAGGCATAAATTAAGGTCATATTTCGAAATTCCTCGCTATTTTAATTTTGGGCGTCCAAAGTAAGAGGTTTCTCACGAAAAAAACGCAATTGCCCTCGAATATCAAGGTCATGGTCGAAACCATAGTCACCATCTGATAGCCAGAGAAAAACCCTGCAACTTTTGTTCGAAAACTTTTTCTCTAAAATGCTCTCCCGCCAAGTTATTCTAACAATTCCGATACTATTGTGATACCCTGTATATTTTTGAAAAAATTGATGTATTTCGAAAGAAGCAACGATTTCTGATGGGTAAACATTTTCATGGGGAATATGAAGAATCTGATAAAAAAAAAATTTCTAAATCGATGCATGTTCCGTGGGTTCCTACATTTTATCATTTTACAGTCTAACGTTACTCCACTATATTCTATTTCTATGGCCGGGAAAGTCAACTTTTCACTTGAGTCATAAAATATAAAATTGAGTTAGAATTCTCATAAGTTGCACTATGGCTTCATAAACACACTTCTTTCCATCTTGTGTAACAGGTATATTTCAAGTGATGCCCAGGACAGTCTTTTATGGCTTCAGCCGTAGAACCGCAGAATGCTAAATGTATTATTGTGAAATGTATTTTGAAGACATATAAAATACTTCCGCGTCAGATGGTAATAACAATTACAAATTACATTTTCAAGAAATAATTGAAATGCAAAAAGTGTTCTAAGTACCAGTGGCGGATTTACATATTTGCCGCCAGAAGGCTATTAAAATTTTGCCGCCCTTACCACAATTATTTAGTTCAAAATATTGGGGAAATTTTTGTGTCAGTGAATATGTAACATTGAGATTTGTACACCGTTTTACTAATAACTACTCATAATTATTGTGACCTAGGGAATCGATGTGTCAGTTCCCGAGTTCCCAGATCAATTTTACAATGCAACGATTAAGATGAGATTTCACAAGACATAGAATGTTTATTTCTGAATGAAATAAAATTTTGTCATAGACTTCTAGAGAGGCGAAGTAATGAATATATTAATTGATATTAGTCACACACATATACATTCAATAAACGTAATTAAATCACTTTTATTGGGCACACAGTTTGAAATAGAATAGATATATTCTATATCAAATGAAAAGAAGAAATTTATTATCATTAAGTATGGCACACCATATATACATGGTATCTGGTCCAACAGTTTCAAAAATTAAGGGGGTGATTCTTCGTCAGAAATTAGGCTGGACCTTTAATGTAAAATTTTCTTCTCTGAGCCCCACTGCTTAGTTACAGCCCGAAAAGCAGTTTTTAATTTTTTTCTTGAGAATCGAAAAACTGACAAGAATGAAATCAAGCAGATTTTATGCGGGGTAGAAATTTTTGGTGCTGTTCCTCTATTAATGAAAGTGCTAGAAAAAAAACCCACTCCTAAACATTGTTTCGCTTCTTTTTTTTTTTCATATCCATATTTCACAATGAAAGATTGATTTTGGATAGCTTGATCTTTTCTTCACAAATAAGTTCTCTTCTAGTTTCTTCTGAAAATCCAGGGTTTTTCAGTTATTAGCAAAAAATGAAATTTTGACGATTTCGAAAAGTTCTCCTAACTTTTTTGTCATTGAAGTTACAGATTTGAAACTTGAACCTTCTACAGGCACTCTTATATGTAGAATCCACCAAAAATTTCTTTTCATTTCGAAATATTAGGCGAACTTTCGTTTTTTCAAAAGCAAACTTTCATTGAACTTATTATTTTCGAATTGAAAAGAAAGATTCTGTCAGTAGGATCTACGTATAAAAGTGACTTAGAACTTTCAGATCTGTAACTTCAAACACAAAAAAGTTATGAGAACTTTTCGAAATCGTCAAAATCCCAATTTTTGTTTATAACTCAAAATTTTGAAATGATAGGCCGGTTCTGTTTTCAGATTTAAATTAGTCATGAAAAAAGAGCTCGAGAATGTGTTATCCGTTTTCTTTTAGTTGCTATAGTTGTCGAGATCCCCTCAGTAGACAACGAATTTTGCCCATCCTGTACATAGAGCCATAGGTACGAAGTTCTGGACAAACATTTCTTGAATTGTGTTTTTGTAGGAACCGAAGAAACACATCCCAACGATTCAGAATCTGGTTTCACCAAAATTTTTCAACCTCACGAAGTTTCAGTATAGTCCCATGCGGCCGAAATAAGAGGGAAACAGGAAAATAGTAATGATGCACTACTTGTTCAGTTTTTTTTATATTTAGGGAAAATCAGATGTAGATAGATATTAAAATATTTTTGAAATACAAGTATTTCAGTTTCTATAATTAGTACAAACAAAATTGTCCCCAAATTTGCCGCCCCCTGAAATCTGCCGCCCTAGGCTGCAGCCTACTCAGCCTCTATGGTAAATCCGCCACTGCTAAGTACTCATTTGTATTCCAATTATACATAATTAGTATGAACGTGAAGCCCGCACATTTGACAGAAGATTAGAAATTTCGTTATTTCAGTTTATACTTTCCGATCAACTTCAGTGGATAGATTTTATACAAGTTGTCCCAAAGAAAAACGGCCAAATTCTAAACAAAAAATAGTAACCCCATTTTTCTCGATAAAGTTTAGGCAAAAACAGTTTCGTTTCGGATTTACAGGGTGTTGAAGTTGATTGAAAACCAAAGATTCCTCTTTGGCACTCTCCGAGTTGACAGTAAGAACCTGCCTCACGGCCTAGTTATAAGAAGAGAACAGATTATGTTTCTGATGGGAAAAGGATGTTGTTCATCAAAAGAGTTTTTTTCGAACAAGATGCATTTAGGACAAAAGATATCGTTCCTCAATTAAACTTAGGCACCCTGTAAATTCGAATAAAGCCTTTATGGCCTATACCCCATTGAGAGAATGGGCTTATTTTTCGATTTTGAATCCACGGATAACGTATAGGGGACACCCTGTATACTGACATCAAGGAAGTACCAGTTATTGATCATTTGAAGACTGCTCAAAGAGATTGTCAAAAATTGTCTCCGAGTTGGCACAACAGAGATATTATGAGATAAATTATCTCTAAAAGAGATAAATGAGATAAATTATCTCTGAAAGTCAACTTGAATTATTGTTAATCGAAAACCATACAATATTACTTGAAATCAATTCGATGTTATAAAAAACTAACAGATAAAAAGCCATTCAAAAAACTCTCAATGCTCCTCATAGGTACCTACTATTTCACAGATTCCTTATTATTTTTTTCTTTTCTTTCAGTCGATAGCGATGCTGAAGAAACCCACGAATGTTTTGTATTCATATCCGATAAGTTAGCTGAAGAAATTACTTTAACCATAGGTCAAGCCTTCGAATTAGCCTATAAAAGATTCTTAGAAACCTCTGGGAAGGATTTAGAAGCTCAACGACGAGCAATCATAACCCAACAAAGGATAAAACGGCTTGAATTGGAGAATAATATTTATAAAATGAGATTGTTGTTCTTGTCGCAGCTCAGTAGTTGTAAAGCAGATTTAGACCAATATTTGAGAAAGCACGAAATAAAGAATATACTGGAGATACCACCCAGTAATAATAATGCAAAAGTAACAACGGAAGAGGTAGTGAACAAAGTAGAAACTAATGGAAAAACTGATGAACTTTTGGACTTAACGTCCGAAGTTAATCGTAATGGAAATGGTAAGTCAGTCTTAAGGAGTTTCCAAAATTTCAGTCAAAACATTATTGTTTTTGAGCTTGGTTAAGTGGAGAATTGTAATCTTTCAGCACCGCCCGTGCCACCAAGAATCTTCGATAGCAATCCATCGCCATCTGTGGGTACTAAATTGGAAGGATTATTGTTGAACGAATTCGATCAAGAAGATAACGATTTCGATCCTAGATCCTTCGAACAAACCAATGAAACCTTAGCACCTAAAGCACCTCTGAGTAAGTATTATTAATACATCAATTATTCAAATCTACTACTGGAGTGGTATTCAATAGCATCAATGCTTGTGCTTTTCTATTAGTTAACAATATCCCCGAATCTACTCCCATATTATCTATCAATCCAGAAATCATCATTTCAATAGCAATTCAAGTTTAATGATAGATATTTTCGTCTTCTAAGAGTATAAACTCAACAGGGGGAACCAAATTCTCTACCCATTCTTCTGAATAGTCAACAAAATAAATTCAGATACAAATCCGCTAATATAAAATCATCAAATGTCACTTTCTGAAAACTAGCAAACCACCAGCACTGAAAGTATCAACAGAAATATTATATCGTCGAAACAGTGTAGATGCTGACCATGGTTTTGGGTCTCATTTGAACTCGTCAGAGCAACACTACTTCTAACTCGACGAAAATGGAACGAAATGAAGGCTCCTTTGTTCGATGTCAGTAATCGGTACAGTGCAGGAATACAGGGTGGGTAAAATTCTTTGTCTACTGAAGGGATCTCGAGAAATATAGCAGCTAGAAGAAAATTGATTACACATTCTTGAGCTCTTTTTCTTCACTAATCCAAAACTGAAAACAGATCTAGCCTAACGTTCATAGAGCAGTTTTCTTCTAGCTGCTATAGTTCTCGAGATCCCTTCAGTAGACAACGATTTTTGCCCACCCTGTACATTACGATGCAAGTTATAAGGCCTAGTTAAGGATAATTTGGAATGACTCGAAGACTATGAACTCCAGTAGCCAAGTTTTATTTTTAATTAAACTTAAACATCAAATGGATACTCCCAAATAAAAACATAAAATGGAAACTTCTGCTGTAAAGCAAAAGCAAAGTTGAACATTTTCAAAAACCTTGTCAACACTTTAGACCTAGACAACTGGTTAGAAATAGAAATGGGGCGATAGTTGACAATGTCGTTCGTAGGTTCTTTCTTGAGCACTAGTATAACCTTTGAAAGCTTCAAAACTGAAGGGAAACATCCTGAAGTGATTGAATCATTGATAAGAAAAGCCAGATGCTCAGCTATGAGAGGACCTATTGTCTTCATCATCCTGGCAGAGATTACATCTCTAGTTCGATTTAGATCGTAATATTTGTTGATTTCATATCCGCGGGTATCATGTGTCTGAATTAATTTCCGTTTATTATTCACCTGCCAGAAGGTGCAACCTTTTTATGACTTCTAATTATTGTTGGGGGTGAAACGTTTCCAAGAAATATGAAGTGTTTCTCGAATGTTATTATGCTCGAAATCACAGAGGGTGCTACAGCCGTCAGAAAAGGCCTTTTGTTATTCATTCCAGAAGTTAGTAACGAAAACTGATCATCGTTAGCCCCCCCTCTTAAGGGGAAGTAATACCTCAAGAATCTCCATACAAAAACGGCATTAATTAGTTCTTATTTACGCTTTTAATTATTCACATAAGGCCTTGTTTTTTTTTAATTGAAGTCTAAGGGTGTCTTGATCTCGCCCCGACTTTTTTTATTTAGTTGGTTTTTCATGAAAAAAAAAGTTGAACTTTAAAGTCTATAAAACTTGTCTTCACAATCATTTTTCGAAGATTTTTACACAAATTTCCATAAAAATAGTGGCGGAGTGACATCGGCGATTCAATCCTTTATAAATTGCAAAATAATGTTTAGTGATATATGCCAAAATTAAGCTTGAAATCAGGAATAACTGAAAATTATGCAATATTCCTGATATAACATCCCGCGTGGTAATTTCTACTTTTGAACTGACTCAGTTTAGGCTATTGCTCAAAATTGTGGCACATTTCCGTATTTGGGGTAGCAACACAGAGCACTTTTGCTGTTCTAACATCCCTAGAAATATTACTCAACATTTCTGATTCAACTTCAACTATAGGTGTTCTAACTAAAATTCTCTTTAATCAGCAATGAATTATGGCATATTATGTTGATGTGTCACTTTTCTTAGCAATGTGTCCAATATCACAACATCTTTTTTTTTTGGATCAGTTGACACATCATCCCTAAGGTCTTCGTAATTGCAATCGTGTATGTGTAACTTCACTTTACACTGACACGAAACTTTCAAATAATCTGGAATTATTATGCATTGCCAACTACTTTAATCTATTGTTGTTAATAAAATTATTAGTGATTACGTATGTTTTGTTTCAGTTGCTCCCCCACCAAAGGCCCCACGTAAACCTAATATGAATAATAATATAATCGAGAATAATTTGCCTGATGTTTGGAGTTCACCTTTCACGCCAGAGAGCCCATCCACCAATAGGTAAGCATTTCGAGTTCATGAAAGTGAATTACAATCTTCATAGAATCATGAAATTTCATAGTTAGGAGGATGAAATCACTTTTTTTTTCAAACAAGGGCCAATTTCACTGAGGGTGTGAACCGACATTAGACGTAACTGGCACGGCGTTACGAAAAGAATCTCGCCTATTTATGTTTACGATTCATCTAAATTTCAGCATTAAGTTTAATACTCAATGATTTCAGTTAAAATGAAGTTTCTCTGTGTAATGTGGTCTCTCTACCCTTCTCACTTCACTTCATAGACAAAGAGGATGTTAATGTTAGAAACAGTTTGCTTGAATTTCGATCTGAGTGTAAGTAAGCAGATTTAGATCATCGTTTGGTGAAATTGGCCTCTAAGAATATTGAACTACTTTGAATGATATGTTATAAAAAGTTGGGATAAAAGTAAATATCCTTAAAACGAGAGAACGATATTCATGGAATTTTGCTGATGAATGCAACGACGCAGAAGTCATCTGATGTCATATTTTTTTTTTTACTCTACTTTTGATAGGAAATATACCCTCAACTTTTTAAATCTGAATGGGAAACCCTGTATAGCAAATGACCATTCTCGGGAAAACAGGATGGCACAATAAAAAAATTACCAGAAATACTCTTCAAATCATTCAGTTCTGAAAACAAGTAAAATCTGAACTGTTACTACGAATAAAGGCGGAAACACATTATTAAAACGCGACGCGACCCGAAGAAACGTGATGCGTGTTGAATCGAATCAAATGTATTGTTTTCTATAGACCAGAATCATACAATTCACCCATTCCAGACCCGTCAGCTCGCGTCGCGTTTTAATAATGTGTTTCCGCCTTAAACCATTTTTGCAAAAAGACCAGTGCAATCTGCAAAAAAACTTTTTGATTTTCCGCAATAATTTTCCATGGCTATGTGCGATAGTTTTTCCGATTTCACATTTGGATAACTCGGTCAAAATAATATCACGTTGATGCTTCAATTTTTACTTCTCTCCAATGAATCACAAATGACACAAGTGACCCGCTTGTGAAGTACACTGTACAGTTGTAGCAGAAGCAGACAATATAACAATATAATCAGATGGTACTTGTCAGTTGAACTTGCCTGCAGAGTTTCATGAACATGTGATTTCCTTGAAGGATATATTAGATATTGACTATAGAGTGCCATAAGAGCTGTGTCTACTGAAATTCAACCCAAATAATTTTTTTAGCCTCACAAGTCCAAAGATCCTAGACCCTTTCGAAATGGGAGATTTCGGAAATACAACAACTACTCAGGACATCGAGAATGCTTTAGGTTTATTGGATAAAAAAATTTTGGAGATGAAAGTAAGTCTATTCATGATTCATTCATTCATTCATTGCTGTATCCCGTTACCGGGAATGAATCTACAAAAAGAAGAAGAAAAAAAAAAAAAATTCGAACAGACTTGTAACTTCTTAGTGCTAGTTGCGACTGTGTGCCCTCCTGTGACTAAAGAGACCCAACCGTGACCTGCAGATCCTTCCACACTCAGGGCATGGATAGTCTCCAACCAGATCTGGCCGCCGCTGTATCCTTCTCGATTCTCCACTATAACTGTGGACCAAAGACCTCCACTGTGACCTGTCTAACGCTAGTTGTTCCCAGTTATGATTAGCATTAACTGATTTTAGGGATTGATGTAGTGTATCCTTAAACCGCTTATACTGGCCTCCTGGTTTCCGGGCTCCCTCAGTGAGTTCGTAAGCGCGAGATGAGCTCACACACACATTGCAGTATATCGCAACGCCCGCTTGATGTGTGATGCTCGAGTTTAGTTTCTAGCGGAGGATTTTCATCTGAATAATCCAGGCGTTTAAAAATTATTTTTTCGAAATTCATTTATGAACATTATGATAGGCTAGGAATGAATGTAGGTACATTATGAATTTTGATCAAGAATGATAACGCCTAAACGGGGTGGTATTGAATACAATAATGGGGATTAATTCAGACTCGCTGATATGAATATCAACAATTGTTACGATCTGAATTGACCTAGCCAATTTTCCATCGTCTGGGCTCTAAATGGACTACGCTCCTTCGAAGAAAAGCAGATGCTGACCATGCTTTCGGTCTCATTTGAGCTCGTCAGAGCAACATAGCTTCTTCTCCGGAGAACGTGTGGAATTGATGGACTCTTATTCAATACTGGCAAGCGCTACTGAGTACTATCCAGTAACACAGAGCGCCACCCAGTATGAAACGATATCCGATTCAATCCCCTCCAGATAGAAACCCAGACAAAGACAATAGCATATTTTCTCTAATTCTCAATTCGTTACACGCATGTTGTTCGCAAAGCGAATCGGCGTACTGAATTAGAGAAAATATGGGACATATGCTATTACTGTCTTCGATGGAGCGTACTCCATTTAGGGCCCTGACGATGGCAAATTGGCTAGTTCAATTCAGATCGTAACACTTGTTGATATTCATATCAGCGAGTGGTATGCATCTGAATTAATCCTTGTTAAGAATTTTGATGCTCAGCTGTATGAGGAGGCTCAGCTTCCCCTACCTCCTCTTGCGAGTCGCCCTTATTGTTTACATGTTTTTGTCGAAGCTCTCCGATTATGCCAACAGACGATAAAGGCTCTTAGTAAGATCTATTTTATTAATGAGTTTTTCCAACTTCGTCATTTCGAAAATTTGTATACAGGTTCGGCAAAAAATGTCTATACTAGACAGCGTGTGCAAAATTCGTTGTCTACTGAGGGGATCTCGAGAACTATAGAAGCTAGAAGAAAACGGATGATACATTTTCTAGCTCTTTTTTCATGACTAATCCAAATCAGAAAACATAATCGGCCTATCATTTTTACATTTCGAGTTAAAAATAAAAATTGAGATTTTGACTATTCCGAAAAGTTCTCATAACTTTTTTGTCTTTGAAGTTACAGATCTGCAACTTAAACCTTCTTAAGATTTCATACGTAGAATATACCGACAAAAGATTTTTTTCCAATTCAAAACTAACAAATTCAATAGAAGTTTGAATTTAAAAAAATGAAAGTTCACCTAATGATTCGAAATGAAAAAATATTTTGAGCTCTTCAGTGTATTCTACATAAAAAAGTGCCTGTAGAAGGTTCAAGTTTCAGATTTGTATCTTCAAGGACAAGAAAGTTATGAGAACTTTACGAAATTGTCTAACTCGAAAACGAAGTATCGTAGAGGGCTGCGGTTTTCACCAATCTTTGTTTCTCCGTAAATGGGCTCGGAAATGTGTCATCCGTTTTATTCTATCTGCTATAGTTCACGAGATCCTCTCAATAGACAACTAATTTTGCCCATCCTGTACTGTGCAACTGAGAGTTGGTAAATCGCTTTTATTCCAATAGGGTTCAAAAATTGTTCTGTAATTCTTCCTTCGTTGAACTGATGCGATTAGCCTTTAATTTTCCTCTCTCTTCCTCTCATTCTCATGGGATATTTCCTATTCCTAGTTTACGCGTTATCAGGCGTGTAGATGATTTAATGAAACGGTTTATTTTAGACTAGTTCTATCTTCTATCGGAAAAAGACTTATCCTTGAAAACACCGCCGAGCCTGCAAGCACGTACAAATTGCAACCATTCCGTCGTTTTGAATTTCGTAAAATTAGTTACAGATTACCATAAAATAATTCGTGTCCATGGAATATTTCCTTTTATGTCGTAGTATCAAACTAATTTTGTGTCGAGTATTTATCGACGCATTTTATGATTGTACCATTCTGCGATAAAATGAATTCTACAATTTTTAAAGGATTTCCAGAATTTTCTTATCAAAGTATGTACTCGTATGTAAAAGTCTGAGGAATTCTCATTGAGTTTTATGAGATTTATGAAAACCACATAATTTGTCGTTGATTCGAATTAGAATCGTTGAAATCGAATATAATATACTTTTTTAGTGAATAGATAAGACAATAGCATTCCACACACGTTCTGTATGTCTTGTGGTTTCGAGGAATTATGAAGTGTTTTTTTGTAGAAGGGGAAGCTTATGAAGTATTTTTTTTAGCCATTTAGCTATGAAAAGAATCCAAATATTTAACACACCCTTCTTCTTATTTTTATTAAAAATATTTTTTAACTGGAGTTATTTTTTAATTACAGACAGGGTTCAGCCGTGGTATTTCTTTTGGTAATGATGATTTTTCCTTGGAGAGTTTGGATCCGCTGAAGAACTGAGGTACTGTTAGGAAACTGGAGCAATGAGCTTATGGAATTATGAAGTGATAAATTAATTAATCAGCTTTTTCGTTGTATTGATATTAATTATAAATTATATATGAACAAAATTTTAAAGAAATATATTTTTCGAATGCAATGTAATGTACCTATTGAATGTTATATCTACGATTTATACTGAGATTAGATATAGTTAAAAATATAAAAGTGAAAAATTTATTGGAAATTCCTTCTCATATGATACGGCCAATCATGCACCACCCAACTTAAATACAAATTTTTTGAACAAATTTTGATAGGTAAATCTGCGTTGATGGCTTAGTTTTTTGTAGAGTATAAAGTTCGTAACAATCAAATCAATAAAATTGTTTATCAATATTTCAATCTACTCAATTTGGGATACCTACTGAAAAAATATCCTATTTGAAAATTATCAACGAAAACAAGGAGGTACATACTAGGATATATTGAAAAATTCTTAGCCTACCATAGAACCAAACAAAATTTCAATGTCAAAATATTTTATTACTCAACATATTCTCCTATTAACCCTCTAATACCCAATTCCGCCTTGAGACTGGTTGCATATAAGTGGATACAAAATTATTCCCTGTGAGCAGTTTAGTTCAACTACCCATGTCCGCCTTCAGTATAGGTTCATTTTGAGAACAGGTGTTAAAGTAAATCAGTTAACTATTTGCGAAAAAAAGATGTAGATTATACATAAGCTAACTTGAAACTATACGGAAATAATTTTAAAAAAGAAAAAAAAATTGGGCATTAGAGGGTTAACTGATGAATACATTTATTAGAGCGAACCTGTAACGTCTCTAGACCTTGTTTAAAAAATGTTTCTTATTGCTCTGCAAACCAGACCTCCACAGCTTCTATAACCTCCTCGTTGGAAGAGAATTTACGACCTTTTAAATTTTTTTTCTGTTGAGGAAAGAGATGATAGAGCCAAATCTGGTGAATAAGGAGAGTGTTCTAGTAATTCAAACCCTAAATCACGAATTTTTTGCATGGCAACATGAGACTTGTGTGCAGGGGCGTTGTCCTGCAAAAACAAAACACCTCTGGGATAGCTTTCCGCGTCTTTTCTTTTTAATTTTTTAATAATCAATCATGATTACTCCATGGCAATCCCAAAAAACTGAAGCAACAACTTTTCCAGCAGATTTTTGGACACGAAACTTCTTAGGTCTTGGAGAACCAGAGTGTCGCCATTACATCTATTGGTGCTTTGTTTCTGGATCGTAGAAATGTACACAAGTCTCATCCATAGTAAAAATTCGGTTTAAGAAGTCTACATCGTTTTCAAATCGAGTACAGATCGAACGCGATGCTTCTACCCTTGCACGCTTTTGGTCAACATTCAAACATTTGGGGATCCATTTTGCAGCAATTTTTCTCATGATGTCCAAATTGACGTGAACTACCTATATGATGAACGCGTTCGTATGAAATATTCAGTGCTCCAGATATCCGTTTTAGCCCAATTCGACGGTCTGATAAAATGATGTCATGAGCTGCATCGATATTTTCGGGGACTGACTGACTGGCCTTCCTGATCAGCCATCACCTTCAATGGAAAAATTACCTCTTTTGAAGCTTTCCGACCAATTTTTCATGGTCCCATACGAAGGCATTGATCACCAAGGGTATTAGGCATATCTTCGTAAATCTGCTTACCTCTTAACCCTTTTAAATACAGGTACTTGATACTCCAATTTTTCGATTTTCACAATTTCGGTGGACATCTTTCTTCTCTCAATTTATCGCGTAACTCTGGTTTACTTTTTTGACCTCAAATTTCAGACTGACGCTTTTAATGAGTTCGTTGCTATGGTAACGCAATATTTTTTTTATGCATGGTCTAGGTCTACTAGATATAGTATATAGTCTAGGCTAACTAGATATCAATACATTCTAGTATGGTATATAGTTATAAATTGAACAAAGTAGTTGGTGCAGTTCAGATTTGGAAATAAATATAGAAGGCGCGGTCGGTGAAAGTGAACCCTTGCCTGAAAATGTTTGCTTTTTCTGATCCGGAAACCTTGATTTTGCTGTTCAATGCATTTGTGAGGAGCAAACTGGAGTTTGGATGCATTGTTTGGAACCCAATATACGAGTGCCATATGGAGGCTGTTCAGAGAAGGTTTTTCAAGTACCTGATGTTAAAAAAGGAGGGGTTTCGATAAAGCTGCGATGCAGTTAAGTTTGATGTCAGAAGGAGGTTCCTTTATGGACTCTTGAATGGCACTGTTAACTGACCCGATTTACTCACTAGAGTAGGATTTCATGTACGGCGGGCAAGTTCTAGATCCGTGTACACTTATTCAACCATGCTACGCCTATTAGAACAAATACAGGCTGAAATTAAGTGTTTCAATAGACGTATTCGAGGAAGGAAAATGTGATACAGATTCAAGATTTCGGATTATCATTTTAGAGTACATGAATTTGAATTGTAAAATATTTTCAAGCGGAATCTACTTCTGGTTTTACCGAAAACTAGTGTAACTTCGTTATTTCAAATGCAACACCCTGCATATTTATACATATTTGAATTCTTCGTTCAATTCTACACTGATTTGATGTATGATATGCACAGCCTCTCAAGCGATTTTTGAATTAAAACTTGATTATGAAATTTTTTGAAAAAAAGATTATAACACATTAGTGTCCATATCTTCAAAATCCCTCATGGTAAGAATTTCTTTTTGCGAAAGTGGAACAATAGAAAGTACGCTGATGCTGTTTCTTGTATAACTTATGAGGAAATATTAAACAGGGTGTCCGAAACAGGGCTCCAAAGTGAGCCTCAATAAAAATATGTTATCTCATTTTTTTGAAATGGCAACCCTATAATTTTGTAATTCCAATCGAGTGCTCGTCAAAAACTAGTTAGGCTCTCCCAAATATTTCATGCCTTGAAAATCAGTAGTTTTGCCGTCATTGAATAAGATTTGAATTACACGACTAAAGGTCCGTATCCACAGTCCGAGGCCAAGCCGAGCATTCGCCACGAGATATTCGCAGCGAGCAGCCTCGTACTGTGGATACGGGCCTTAAAGCCAGCTTTCATGTTTCGCGGACATGCATCCCCGACAGACAGCCGCGCACGTTGAAGGGTCACACCTGCCAAAGGCGTTCTGGATCAGAAATAAAGATTTTTGGCCTTATTGACAGTCTGGAGGATATATGATCCGACCAATTCAGGTTGTTCATAATGATTACCCCTAAAAAAAATTCTCTAATAATCTCAACATGACATCCGCGAATCAGATGAATTTGAGTTCTAAGATTATTCCTGCTTATACGATTCAGGCTGTGTACCTACCTGTTGACAATTTTTTCCTCAGAAACCTTACTTTCAGAAAGTAATTATAAGAAACCCAGCAGTAAGAAAAATATTGATAATTGCTTTTCAGGTGCCATCTTTAGAGAGCTCTATATAAGGTGGGCTCATCGAAGAACACAATTATTTTAGTAGTATAAATGAGTTTCCGCCGTTTTTTGTCAAAAAATTATTATTAATTGTGAAAGAACGGTAGTTTGAATTTAATCGTATTGTCCATCACTAGCAACTACTTTTTCCCATCTTTCAGGCAGCATTTGGATTCCAACTCTGAAGAACTCCTTATCTTTTAAGGGGAAGTAATTCCTCGAGAATCTCCATTCAAAAACGGTATTCACTAGTTCTTAATTTACGCTTTCAATTTTTTAGGTAAAGCCTTAAATTCTTTTTCAAATTGAAGTTAGATGTTGTGTTGAGGACACCCCGTTTCATTTTTTTCCCGTGGTTTTTCATAAGAAAAAAAAAGGTAAACTTTAGTGTCCATAAAACTTGTTTTCACAATCCTTTTTCGACGGTTTTTTAACATATTCCGATAAAAATAGCGACGGCGTGACATCGGCGATTCAATTCTTCATATATTACAAAAATTTTCATAGTGATATATACCAAAATTACGCTGAAATTCAGGAATAACTGAAAATTATTCAATATTCCTAATATTACCTCTCACGTGGTAATTTCTATTTTTCAACTGTATCAGTTCGTAATTCAGGCTATGGCTCAAAGATGAGGCACATTTCCGTATTTGGGATAGCATCTAGCATGCGAAAAAGCAACCAATGTCGATCGTCTTGATCCCGAATCGTATATGTACTTACTACTTCCCCTTAAGGCTATCCAAGAATCAACCCAATTTTTGTTATCTTTATATGATGTGAACTGCTGCTTCGACAGAGCATCCGACATTGACTGGAACAGATGATAATCGGTTAGTGCGATGTCTGGTGAAAACGGCGGGTGGGGTAGCACTTCCCTCTAAATCGAGTGTTTTCAAATATAGTTTTTCACCGAAATTACTAAATGCGGACGAGCATTATCATGTAGAAGAATAATTTTGTTGTATCTGGTGTAGTGTTGTGGGCGTTTCTTCTTCAGAGTTCGGCTCAGTGTCATTAATTGTGTTCGGTAGAGAGTGAAGTAACTCGTGACTTTTTGACCTTCGGTATTTTGTCTTCTACGTCAAAATCACCCTTTTTGAACTTTTGAAACCACTCACGATATGTTCTCTCTCAAGGCAGCCTCATTATATGCTGCGAGCAATTGATGAGCCTCAGCTGAAGATTTTTTTAAATTGAAGAACTAAATCCGAAGTTCCCTCAAATTACGCTTAATCGGGTCAATTTTAGACATACTTGGATTCAAAAAAATATTTGATGCTAATGCGAAGTTAATTATTTGATGTTGATGGTCGAGAACATGTCCGCAACGAAGAGGTGAGACAACGAACAAAAGTAGATGACGTCATCCAACAGACAGCAATGTCAAAATGGTCTTGGGCAGGACATGTAGCGAGACACGAAGAGGCAAGATGGATAACATAATGGCGACCACGAGTACTGAAGAGGAGTATCAGTAGACCCCCCAAACGTTGGATGGACGATACTTATAAAAAATATAGCTGGAGTTACCTGGTATTTAGAAGCGAGAAACCAGATAGAGTGACAGATGGAAGGCCTATGTCCAGGAGTAGACGGCTAGTGGCTGCTGAGGATGTTGTTCTTGAATGAGGAACCTAATTTTCATGCCGGTAATCTCCAAATTCTGATGTAAGCCTTTTCCCATTCCAACTCTATCAAAACGGCAGAAACTTATTTGTACTCCACTCCTAATATAAAAAACCCATAATTTCTTTTTACTAGAAATCAACCCTTTCGCAACTATCCATATACACCCTCTAAAGGCCAGGCAAGCAAGAGATTAAATTTTGGAGAGTTGAATTCCAGCTTCCAGCAGTTCACACTTCACAACATTTATCATTGGAATTTCACAGGCCATTCGTTAACAGGTATGAAAGGAATTATCGTTCTGGATGCCTCTTCTATCGTTCCGGATGACTTTGTCTATCGTTCTATCTTATGCAGTAATTTTGTCAATAATATGATAATAATAGAAAATAGGAAAATGAACTTTTTCATATGTTCAGAAAATCAAAATAGGCTCTTACTAAAAATAGATTTATTGACATCATTGGTTCAACAATTTTTTCATTACTCTGATAAGCGGGTATTTTCCATCGCCACAGATTCCCCTGAAATCATCTGTGTCCAACGACCAAGTCATGACACCACCGAGTCCTTTACTCTTAGCGAATTCGACCTTATATTGAACAGATAACGCATTATCGTAACCAATCCATTGATTCCCCTTTACAATATGAGGTACTTTCTGCTCGTCATCCCAGTAGTAGGTATAGTCAGAATACAGCTCACAAATCTATAAATGAATACTCGATTAATATAAGTTGCCAATGAATATCGTCCATAAGTAACAACGTGCAATAGCATTAAACCATGCGCGTAAAGGGAAACAGAAATATCAATCAAAATTATTTTTTTTTCTTATTTCCTGTTCGAACGTAAGTAGCTTTTATGCCCAATAAATAATCACATCACTGGGTTTTCTATCGAATTTTTATGTGAATTTGATCATGACATCACTGATGCTCCGAAGCCCATCTTCAGAGATATTTGAGCTTGGGATGATAACAAATATGGTAATTTCAAAAGTTGTCCGAAATTAAAACTTGTAAGAACTTTTCGTTCAACCGGAAGTGACAATATCTAATATAATACTTTCTGGTCATCCCGCGGATAATAGGTACACTGAAAATAAATTTCCTGAAAATATATTTTTTAGTTGGTATAATTTTGGGTGAATTCAAGAAAGCAGGACAGTTTGATAACGGAATAATTAATGTTTTTTTGAAAAGGTGTAGTGAATTGTAAATTGAAATTTTCACCTTTTTTTCGAAATACCGGTCGTTTTTTTTTCACAATTTTTTATTTGTTTTCTATTGAAACAATATTTTTACATTAAACAATTCTCAACTTCGTTTTTGTTTAAAACAGCTCTTTGTTGTATATGTAGGTTTTCCGTATATCTCTGACCAAAGTTAAGATTTGAGCGTACTACTTTTTGTTTTTTGATGAAAATGTGGAAAACTCCTCTATTTTAGGGTCACATTGAAATTAAAAATAACTTTACCGTAATCTATGCTCATGTTTTTCTTCAGAATATCATGATATAGATACCTATATAAGTACTCACTTCATTATAACCAATTGTTCCAGCTTCTCTCGTGTAAGGTCCAGCAGTACACGGTCCACTCATTGGTGCATAAAGACTGATATTTTTTGGATCTGCCAAAGTGAAACCGCGACCGTATGTTCCTATTCCAAGATTCAACTTTTCAGCTGGCGCTCCTCTTGAAAGCCAAAACTCGATTCCACTTTTCTGAAAAAAAATATAATTTTAGTTAAATAACTGGTACTAAAAATAGAATTATATGATTTTCACTAACATGAGTTAGATGTAATATAACTAACTCACATTAATTTGACAGCAAGATCGAAAAATATTCCGAAACGCTGACAAGAAGGTTTTCAATAAAGTTGACTATATAATATATACGATCGGTTTCAAAACATAAAAACGATGTCTAACTTGCAGGTATTGCCGAAATCATATAGTAAGAGGTAAGAGCTAAGAAATGAGTTCAGCACAGAATACTGACCTTGAAAATTGAACAACCTACTTGACAACAAATTTTTTGTAACTCTTATTATTAGCGGGAGATTTCTGGGAATTTTTTCCTTTTAAATTATTCCAATGTGTAGATATTGAATGAGAACAATTTTTGTCTTCAATTTTGAAGGATCGTTTCTGATAATTTACTTTTTTTTGTATATTTTCACTTACCACATTCAGAGATCTTTGTAATTCCGATTCATCCATATGTGAAGCATATAAGGGTGCATAATGACCGACGTAGTCTTCAAAAGCTCCATGGTAGTCGTAGGCCATAACGTTTATCATGTCCACTGCTCTGGAAATCGACCAATCTATCAATTCACGAATTACGATTACGGATCATTTTAAAATATTGTATTGCCAATATGAAAGCTGTTAATTAATTGGACAATATGGACAATGAGAATCTTTTTGATTAGTATCGATTGCTTACTCACGAAATTACATTGATCGAAATAGTCAAGTACATGGGTCGAGTTTACAAGCTAATAGTGTCAGATTAATATAAGGGGAGATACCTTGGACCCTGTAGAGTACTTCTACCAATAATTAGACCTGTATACAGGGGGAATTGTCTAGGACAGCCTGTCAGAATAGTAAAAAAAAAAAAACGATCATTGTTCGTGACAGATTAAAATATACATATATGGTTAATTACATGTTTAAAAGTATATATTCACTTAATCTGACACTTTAAGCAAGCATGACGAAAATGTGTGGGAGGGCGCCAAACTTGCAAAAAAAAAAAGTCACGTGTACATTCTTGAGCGCGGTGAATTTTTTTCTTAATTGAACAGTTCACCTCGAGACGTTGAAGCAGGTAGATGTGTTGAATGATACCAGTGCGATACGTCATATTAAACAGCTTGAACAGACGCAGCAACGTCATCTAAGACAGATAATGCACATCAGATGGTTCCACAAAGTTTCGAATGCAGAAGTCTTGCAGCGCGCGAGTTGTACAACAATTGAGACTCAAGTAACGAGGGCCCGACTCAGATGGAGCGGCCACATTCTGAGGATGCAGGACACAAGACTCCCCAAAATAGCTCTATACGGCGAAATCACTGAGGGAGCCCGGAAACCAGGAGGCCAGTATAAGCGGTTTAAGGATACACTACATCAATCCCTAAAATCAGTTAATGCTAATCATAACTGGGAACAACTAGCGTTAGACAGGTCACAGTGGAGGTCTTTGGTCCACAGTTATAATGGAGAATCGAGAAGGATACAGCGGCGGCCAGATCTGGTTGGAGACTATCCATGCCCTGAGTGTGGAAGGATCTGCAGGTCACGGTTGGGTCTCTTTAGTCACAGGAGGGCACACAGTCGCAACTAGCACTGAGAAGTTACAAGTCTGTTCAAATTTTTTTTTTTTTTTCTTCTTTTTGTAGATTTATTCCCGATAACGGGATACAGCAATGAATGAATGAATGAACGTCATCTCTCGTGTTGTAAAAGAGAAAGTGGAAGAGAAAGTCGAAGTGAAAGTGTACACTAGCGAAGCTTCGGAATTTTAGATTCCGTCTACGAAACTTCCGAAGTTTTTTGTAAGTTCTATAAGTGTATGTGTTATGGAGCGGAAATTCGTTCAAATTCAGTGTATTCAGTGTCGAGTCCAGATCTATTGATCGATGGTTCCACGGATATCACTGGTGAGTCGATTTATTTTTCTTATAGTATAGAAAATATATAACATAGCCACATAGCTTATTAGTAACATATTAGTGAGTATTTCCAATATTCATTATTACACAGAAATACCTCATATAGTTCAATACGTACAAAAAGCCATGTCGGAGGTCTCAGACAATGAGAGCTCCTACATGGAAGCTACGGACACCGAAGAATTCATCGATAGAGAAGCAGAGGAGCTTGTAAGGCTCAAAGAAGAGAATGAGCAATTGAAGGCTCAAATGAATAAATTAACGGAAACCGTAGCTCAGTTGGTCGGGGAGATACGCCTCTTGAGAGAGGAAGTTAATAAGAATGAAGCGCCTCAATCCCCTAGTTTTGCGGAAATTGCAAAACACATTACGGAACAGAAATCCCCCACATTTGCAGAAATTGCGAAGCCGGTAGCGGTCCCCAAAAATTCCTCCAAACAGGAAGTAGCTCCAGAACCGGAAAAGAAGAAAAATTTTGCAACTCAAGTTGCAAAAACCCAGAACGAGCCACAAAACGCGCGCGTAAAGAAAGTGCATCTTCAGACGAAGAGACCGCAAAAAAAGCAACGGAGATACCTAAAAAAGGTAAAATTCCACCCATCACGACGATGGGTACAGCCTCAGCTCAACAGAAAACCACTCCAGTGGAGGAGAGGAAAGAAAAAATCCCCCCAGTCACCCTGAGAGGTACGTCAGAATAGACGACCTCAAGGATCAAGGGATCGTCGATGCTGAGGTCATAAGAATGACCTCAAATATAACTAAGAGGCCGATGCCCTTATTGCTGGTTAAAACCCAGAATAAGGGTATCTTCGAGATGAGAAGGCTCTACAACATGAACTGTGTTGTTGAACCTAAGAGAAGGACGACCGGGCCTGGACAATGTTATCGCTGTCAGCGATATGGACATGCCCATAGTAAGTGCACTTTTCCATGGAGGTGCGTGAAATGCTCTGGTAATCACAGCTCCAAGGAGTGTACGCTTACCAGGGAGAACGAGGAGCGAAATGCCTCTTGTGTTCTCTGTGGAGAGCAAGGACATCCAGCCAGCTACAAGGGGCGAGACAAGTGGTTTCACTTATCGCCTTCTTCTGCTTCATCCGGAACTCTGATTATAGATATAATTTTTTTTGTAATACAATGTAATAGTCCGAATAAAGTTATTATTATATTATTATTATGTAGCGAATGGAAATTGGTCACTAAAAAAACCAAGAGATCGCCAAGATCGAACCAGACCAGCTCGAGGCCAACACAAAATACACCGAAGCCATCTTAAAACTCTTCGGAAGTGAAGAAACCCCAGGAAACTGCAACCAAAGTGGTCAAAGAGACGAAGAATCCAGAGAAAAAGACGGAAAAGGCAAAAACCGTCAAAAAAGCCGAAACCATCTGGAATCACTGAGGAACTGGATAAGTTCACGAAAAACTTCCTCAGCACGATGATGCAGAATCTGGAGAAAGAGATTGAGAAGAAGATGCAGCAAATTATTAAGAATATTTGATGGCTGATACGACGATCTCTTAATCGTCTCTTGGAGGTTTGAGAGCCCGCAGACCAGAATTCGAAGAACTGATTGAAGAGAAGAGACCGATGTCATAGCTCTCGAAGAAACAAGACTTAACCCCAACGTTCGGATAGCATTTCTCAATTACGATATCTACAGAAATGATAGACCTAACAGCACAGGTAGCGTTGCTATACTGACTAGAAGGAATATGGATCACCATTTCGACCAAATATTCAATGGACAAGAAGTAGAAGCAATATCGATTATTGTGAATACTAATCGAGGACAAGTGAAGATTATTTCAACTTATAAATCACCGGATAAGGACATGCTGGAAGAGGATCTAAAAATGCTACTAGAAGGAAGACACCCCAAAATCATAATTGGTGATCTTAACTGCAAATCGCAGGAATGGAATAGTAGAGTGAAAAATACCAACGGGAGAAGACTGAAGATTTATGCTGAAAAACTTAATGCAGTTGTGATAGGACCTGATATACCGACCTACACACCAAGAGTAAATGGACTACCCGATGTACTGGACATTGTCGTAATGAAAGACATCACTGAAGAAATCAGCATTGATACAATAGAAGAAGGAACTTCAGACCACAATCCCATAGAATTCATAGTGGGACATGGCCCAAGAAACGAAGAAGAGACACAAACCAACTATCGCACAGACTGGGAGAAATATAAGAATTTACTTCAGGAAAAAATCACGGAAATTCCCCAAATAAACACCCGGGATGAATTAGATGAAGCAGTTGAAAAATTTTAAAATCAAATAAAAGAAGCCTATGAAGAAAGCACCAAAAGGAAACCAATTCCGAAACATTCACATGGAGATACGCCAAGGGATATAAAGGAACTTATAAAAAAGAACAGAAGACTCAGAAAAATTTACAGAACAACAAAAAGAGAAGAAGACAAGAAGAAACTGAATAAGCATAGCCAGATATTGAAAAATGCTTTAACAGAACTGCGTAATAACAGATGGCACCAGAGATTACGGGAACTGAATACAATAGATCACTCGGCTTGGAAAATGCAAAAACGCTTACGACGGGAACGGACAGTTATACCTCCACTGCATGGAGCAAACGGAATGGTATATACGAGACTTGAAAAAGCCGAAGCACTTGCCGACTTAATTGAGAGAGAAGCCAGAATAAATTACAGAAATGATGATGACAATGAAGATCTAGAAGAAGAAGTGGAGGCAAACGAAGAACTGATGATGGAACCACCGGAAACCGAAATCATTCCAAAACCGGCTTCACCAACAGAAATCAAAGAGATCATAATGAAATTGAAAAACAGGAAAGCGCCGGGAGAAAATAGGATAACGAATTATATGTTGAAGAAATTGCCTAGAAAAGGAATAGCAGCCTTGACGAATATAACAAACGGAGTGATGAGGACCGAATACTACCCAAAGAGATGGAAAACTGCAGAAATGATAGTTTTCAACAAGCCTGGAAAGGAACGGAAATTTCCTCAAAATTATAGACCAATCAGCCTACTATCAGCACTAGGAAAAATCGTCGAGAGGGTTATCGCTAAAAGGCTGAATGAGGAAACAGAAATGTTGAAGATAATTCCACCCGAACAATTTGGATTTCGACGAGAACATTCGACTGAACTCCAATTACTACGGCTCATAGAATACGTCACCGAAGGAATGCAGACCAAACAGGCCACAGGATTAGTTCTGATGGATATCGAGAGAGCTTTTGATAGAGTATGGCACGAAGGCCTAATCTACAAGATTATAAGGAACTATCTGAGGAATACAAACTTTTATGTGAAAATAGATGGAGCAACTTCTCAAACCAGACAATTGGAAGCGGGAGTGCCTCAAGGATCGGTACTTGGTCCTCTGCTTTACGTAATATACGTCTATGATATCCCGAAGAATGCTAGAAATATGCTCACCTTGTACGCAGATGACACAGGAATAGCGTTCAGACATCGACGCCCAGAGATCATACACCGGAGGCTGCAGGAAGCCATAGATGAATTACTCAAATGGTGCATCAAATGGAAAATCCAAATCAATGGAAGAAAGACTCAAGCAATATTACTGCAAAAGAGAAGATTGAGGATGGAAGAAAACCTTGAAGTTGATGGAGAAGAGGTTGAATGGAAAAATGAAGCAATATACTTAGGAGTGACGCTTGACAGAGGACTTACATGGAAAAACCACATCAAATGTGCAGTTGATAAAACAAAAGCCGCAATGAGTAAACTTTATCCACTCATAGGCAGAAGAAGTCATATGAATAAGAACATCAAGTTGACGATGATTAAAACAATTGCGCGACCACAACTCACATATGGATCGGCGGCATGGGGCTTCGCAGCCAAGACCCACATCAAGAAAATTCCGGCCACTGAGAATAAACTCCTTAGAATGGCGATGGACGTACCCTGGTTTGTTAGGAACAAACAAATCTACAAGGACTTGGAATGGGAACCAGTTACAGAATTTATGAAGAGAAAGGCGGAAAGGATATTCGACAAAGCCAAACAACATCCAAATGAGGAACTACGAAGATTAGTCGACTATGATCCAACAGAAGAAGCTAGAAGGTCAAAAACCTACCACCGAAGACCGAGAGATCAGTTAAGGATTTTAAGTAACCAAAGAAGAGCTTAACCTATAAAAGCTATAGGCAGCATATAAATATCAACACGACTATGATCGTGTGAGAGTCCAGAAACCATAAGAGTCAACTGGTTAATAGGCAAAATGCCCGGAACCTATGAAGAAGCAGTTAAGGGTTTTTAGTGGGTCTCGAGCTCAGAGAGTGAGAATCCCCACACTGTTCCCCCTCAGGAGAGGGTGTGTTCGTCTGTTTTGCAGATTTTCCCCCTGTTACACAAAAAGAAAAAAAAATCTTAATTGAAGCAAATGATTCAAGAATAACGCAAAAAATATAATCTGACAGTTTCAGCAAGCCGAAACAATAAAAATTGGCCATAAAGGTCACAAAAATCATTTTTTTTAATCATCTCCTTCCCTGGGCTTCAAATTATTTTAGCATTCATTTAAAAGTTGTAGGGCATAACATTTTCGACAAATTTTGCCCGAAGTCCGAAGCAAATTTACAGGGTGGGCAAAATTCGTTGTCTACTGAGAATCCTCTCGAGAACTATAGCAGCTAGAAGAAAACGGATGACACATTTCCGAGCTCTTTTTCGGAGAAACAATGAATGGTGGAAACCTTGGCCTCCTACGATACTTCGTTTTTGAGATTGACAGTTTCCTAAAGTTCTCATAAGTTTTTTGTCTTTGAAGTTACAAATCTGAAACTTGAACCTTCTACAGGCACTTTTCTACGTAGAATCCACTGATGAGCTCAAAATATTTTTTCATTTCTAATTATTAGGTGAACTTTCATTTTTTTAAATGCAAACTTTTATTGAATTTGTTATTTTTGAATTGGAAAAAATCTTTCGTCAGTGAATTTTACGTATAAAAGTGCCTAAGAAGGTTCAAGTTTCAGATCTGTAACTTCAAAGACAAAAAAGTTATGAGAACTTTTCGGAATCGTCAAAATCTCAATTTTGTTTATAACTCGAAATCTAAAAATGATAGGCCGATTGTGTTTTCAGATTTGGAGTAGTCATGAAAAAAGAGCTAGAGAATGTGTCAACCGTTTTCTTCTAGCTGCTATAGTTCTCGAGATCCTCTCAATAGACAACGAATTTTGCTCACACTGTACATTGGAGGGGGTTTCTACATTGACCTTGGCCTTTCGCATGTGTGGCTAATCTCCTCGCCCTAAGGTTAAGAGTAGGCAAAATTGCTTCAGACAAAAGTTGTAAAGAAATTTATTATCTACGACTTTCATAATGAATACAGAAGCAAATAAAGGTACAGGAAGGGAGATATTTGAAAATAATGCCTTGTTATCATCTTCAATGATTTTTTTGCATTTTCAAAGGACCGCTCTGACCTCGCATCTCGTCCGAATTGCCAGTTTCTTGAAAAGTAGCTTAATTTATATCCAATTAACATATCTTTTAAAAACCTGATACGCTCGAAAAGGTTTTTTTTTAATATTTTCAATTCTTCCGTACGGCCATCCTCACCACGCAAACTGTCAATTCAACATGAATTTATTATCAGAGATACGTAGGGCATATACAAGTGTCTGAAACTGACACGCTTACGTGTGTAAACCTCACGATTTTTTTTACATCGTTGAAAACTGTAGACGCTTTCCCCACCGCTGAAAGTGCATACTTCATAGAACCTTTTTTTTCTTTCTGATATTCAATATCCACTACGTCTCCACGACGCTCGAGTAAATCCCGATTTAGCATCGTCGGCTCCCCAACTATAACAAGCAGGCTTGTAAGAAGCCGGCGAGTCAGCTTTTCATAAATATGAAAGAGTGTAGATATGACTGAAAGTAAAAATTGAAAATCTCGATTTCAATTGAAATTGTTGTAAACACTCAACTAACTTACTCTCCAAGTTCTTTGATGTGATAAGATGTATTTGCAGATACTACACCACCGCTCACGTCTACAGAAAGGATGTAGTTTTTCGGGGCGAAAGCTTGCTTGAATTCTTGCAGCAATGTGATGAAATTTTCAATATCTTCCTCCTCCCCTCCTCTCTGATCTGGGTATTCCCAATCGAGATCGAATCCATCAAATTCATATTTATCTAAGAATTCAAGTACGCTATCGACCATGTTTTTGCGGAGTTTTGGGTCAGCAGCTACATGAGAATATTTTTCAGATCCTTCGTTCCATCCGCCCATACTGACCACCAATTTCAGGTCTGGATTTTTGACTCGTAACCTGAAAGGTTAGAGATTCAAATAAATCAGAGAATATGAATTATCTAGGCTTATCTAGCTAATAGTGTTAGAGGTGTACTCACGCTTTCAAATGGTCCAATTCATACAGTCCATTGGCTTCCCAATCGTCTAATATCGACAAACTACCATCCCATTCTTGAAGTCCTACGAAACCATAGTTGACGTGCGTGCAGAGATCTGCTGGAAGATTGGACACATTGTATTTTCCATTGCCTGGCCTGTATACGGTCCAGGATGTGAAGAAACACACCAGGTTGGCTGAAAATCATAAAAAGGTCATCAGATATATTGGTCGTCTTTTTATGTCTAACCTTCATTGGCCTTATCATATATTAGGCAGAAGTTGCCCATTTCATATTTATGAATGAGTTCCAAGTTCCAAATTAGTAGGGATGCCCACGAGACCAACGAGACGAGACTTCATTAAAGTCTTGTCTCATCTCGCTAGTATGACGTAAACTCTCAAGTCTCGTCTTGTGGGCTCTAATCTCGTCTCATCTCGAGTCTAGTGCAAGAGTCTCGAAAATGTCTCGTAGTCTTGTAGTTCATAACGTTTTTTGAAAGCCGAAGATTTAAATCTAATGATAATTATAATGGATAATCTTGTTAATCTAGAGTAGATTATATTTATTATTTGCCTTTGGATGTATTATTATATTTTCAAATGAAATTTCATTTATTGATTGTCGTCCTTGTTTTAAGACCTGTGGAAATTACAGCTCTCCAAAAATGGCTCCCGTGAAGCACTAATTACTTTCTGAGATACGAAAAAACTGACAATAATAAAATCGAGCAGACATTCAATGCGAGCGAGAAGGCACGAAAAGTTTTTCGTGGTGTCTATGAAAAATTTTTCGTGGTGTCTATGATTGCAAGGGGTAGAAAAATTTACCCCTAAACTTTATTGTGGAAAAAACTTTTCTCTGTAGTTTTACAATAAAAAGTTCAATTTTGGATAACTTGTTGAATTCTTGACAGATTAGGTCTGATTCAATTCGTTTCTAAGGTTTACGGTTTTTGAGAAACAGATATTAGGTAAGCCTGGGTGGAGATCATGTAGAGAATTCATAACTGGGAAAAGGGCTTCTGCGCATGATGTTCAATATTTCGACCGGCTGCATCAATATTTATCTTCAGGTTTCTTTTTTATGTGAAGGATAATGATAGGATTATGGTATTGTATTATAAAACTGTCAAGCTTGCATTCCCATAAAACGAGAAATAAGGAAATGTTGTTTATTCCTTATCATAAAACTCCTAAATTTTAAATCACAAGTATCAGTGTATAAAAATTTCCAATCATCTCTCTCGAGTCACTCGTAATATGAAGTCATTAGGTTTAAGAAAGTAATTAAGACTTTACTTACACAGGGATGTTTATACAATTTTAAATGAGTATTTTTCGGTCAATTCGGAAATAATTCAATTCAAGTTAATTTTTGGCACGCTTTATCTACACCATTTCCTATTGTAATTCAGAAATAATCAATTGGAATTCAGAAAACGTCAATTTTTTTCCAAATAGGTCAAGTTTATTCTATAAAACATCAAATGTACCTAATTCAGATTAGTCAATTTATGGTTGTATTCTGCTTTTCATCTGTAAAGCCCGTTTGCAACAGCCGAGAATTCTCTAGAGAATTTACTCGAAAATTCATGCGCCGTGAATTATTTACAGTTGCATACGCACTTTCGGCAGAATTCTCTGTTCACTTCCATACAAAATAATCTCTGCCGTTTTCTTACGAGAATTTTGTACAGAATTCTCCAGAGCATTCTCGGCTGTTGCAAACCTGCTTTAGTTACAAATCTGTAGCGTACGATCGATCTGTCATCTGCAATTCAGGAAATGTTCCTGTAATTATGTATATTCTTTACAGTGCTACTTATCATAAATAGTTACGGATTCCTGTAAGCTATAGATCACTAAAAACGTCCAGAATTGCAATTTTCCTATAAGCTTATGAAAAGTTACAGATTGGCTTACAGATGAAAGCAGAATCCCACCATTACTTTCAGAAATGACCATTTGAATTTGAAATTTAGTTTAGTAACATTCATTTCAAAATCCGTCAATTGTAGTTCAGATTAATCATTTGTATTCCAGTTCCAGAAACTGTCAATTGTATTTAAGAAAATATCAATTGTAATTCAGAAATCCGACGTAAATGATCCTCTTCGTCCTTCAATGGCTACTGCTACATAGTCCCCACCTTCATTACCACACGAATGATAAAAAAAGTAGGAAAAGCTAAGATTTTCCGCATCACCCTTTATATGTATATGAAAAGAAGTTTCTTTCAGAAATTCATTGTGAAACTATTTTGTGTAGTTGCATATTCTCTGATAACATAAAAATGCGTATTATGTGAGAGATTCTTCTGACAAATCAATAGTATCAGTACTCTTTCGTGCTTTCTGAGTTACAAATGACGGTTTCTGAATTGAAAATTATTAATTCTGATTCACAATTAATGATTTCTGAAATAAATTGACTAATCTGAATAATCTGAAATTCAATTAACGGTTCTGAAATGAACTCGACTAAACTGAATTTTAAATGATCATTTCTAAATTGTGTACCTACAACTGGAAATGGTGTATTAGTAATTATTTTCCTTGTAGTTACTCAATAGTCAGTGTTTGTTATTTCCAATTTGGAAAATACTTGACCCCATTTAACTTCTGCAATGCGTCTGTTTACTCAGCCTTCTCCAACATGCGAAAACAGTGGTTGGATATCTTGAGATATTATGGCGACTAGAATGGAAAAGACTCACCTGCGGTGCATCCATTTACAAACAGTGTAATCGACACTAATATTGCGAAAAAATTGATCATTTTGACACGGAGGAATAATAACCTATCTGGGAAATAGAATGACAAGACTCGACTTTAAATAGGATAAGATAAAATGATGAATATGAGAAAGCTGATAAATAATCTGTCCATTTCAATTGATGAAAAAATGGACAAAGATTAGGTTCTCTCGTTATAATTTTTATCTTGATTATATTATTTGTCATCATTTTAAAGGACCCAAATAATTTCATATTTGTATGAAAATTTCAGGTTCTTTATCGGACAAAAAATTACATATATTCATTTGAAGTTCGACATTGGGGAACCTAATCAGTTGCCGAATTTTTTTATGGGTAACATAAAGTGATAATATCTGCACTCTATCTTGAAGTAGTTGAATATCCATGCACATCATCTTAAAACTAAATCGGGAAGGATGAACTAATTTGAACTGAGATACTGTGGGCTGTTATTATAAGAGGTTTGTTTTCTAGAATTAGAATTCATTGCGATTATTTTCACGCCTTTAATTCCACCTGATTAAGTGGGGTCATTTTGTATTCTAATCTACGGATTTCATGATTCGATTCGATTTCCCACCAATTTTTATCGTAGGTTGACCTAGAAATCATACTGTACAAGGTGATTCGTAATTCGACGAGAATTATATGCAACAAAATGATTCCAATGAACCATGAGTTAGAAATGGATGCTTACTAAAACTGTAAAACGTTATTTCAACATCATGAAATTTTTGATATTCTTAGAAGTGAATGTCTTTAGAGGTGTCACATTTATTTCAAAATTTCCAAAAAAATAAGAAAAGAATGATCATGCCTAAACATGGAGGCAATGAATACAATAATAATAAGGATAAATTCAGATGCATACCACCCGCCGATATGAATTTCAACAAGTGTTACGATTTGAATTGAACTAGCCAATTTGCCATCGTCAATGCCCCAAATGGAGTACGCTCCATCGAAGAAAAGCAGATGCTGATCATGGTTTCGGTCTCATTTGACCTCATCAGAGCAACATAGCATTTTTTCACGATTGGTTTCTATCTGGAGGGGATTGAATCGGACACCGTTTCATATTGGGTTGCGCTCTGGGTAAATGTATAGTACCCAGTAGAACTTGCCAATATTGAATAAAGTTCCATCAATTCCAAACGTTCTCCATCGTGGAAAAATGGTATGTTGCTCTGATGAGGTCAAATGAGACCGAAACCATGGTCAGCATCTGCTTTTCTTCGATGGAGCGTACTCCATTTGGGGCCTTGACGATGGCAAATTGGCTAGTTCAATTCAGATCGTAACACTTGTTGATATTCATATCAGCGGGTGGTATGCATCTGAATTTATCCTTATTATCAAAAAAATAAGAAATGACACTTGTTTTATCAGTTACAGAATTCAACAACTTTTAACGAAATCGAAAAATTGTAGTACAGTAACTTTATATGTCACAGCTTGCGTCAAATCCGGTAGTTCTGATTTTTCGCAGACTTGTTTATGATTTTAGCCGTTAGAACATAGATATATGGAATGGAAAATAAACATCCCAAAGACTGGAGTGAAATAGTTGCTTTTGTCGCCAATCACAATTGAGACAGTTGACTTGGACATCATTGTCGCATCAATTTTCAGTACGAATAGATAGAAACCTATGTGAATTTTTCAATATAACGCCACTGCTTTAGTATCGCGCTAGGCAGAGAAACATCGAATGTGTGTACTACAGACAATTCATTCGTAGCAGACAGATTCAAACTTTGAATCTGTTCACCCACAAGCGGATGAACTAGGCCACATCAGTTCAGGCACTAGGCACCGCTCGTAGAATAAGAAGGAGACTGTAAGAATTACGGTACCGCATCGACTAGAAAATTTCTTCTCTCAGCCAGGGATAGAACTCAGTACCTTATAGCATAATTTTCTGGTAGATACGGTACGGGCCATCATTCACTGTTGGGTTCAAATTAATAGTAGTGTGCCTAAGTGGGAGCGCCCACCAAAGTAGCGTAGCACTGACATGGCACATACAAGACAAAGGCGATACATAATTTTCAGATATGAAATGAGAACGACATATTTCACGCAATTGACACTTCTCTCAGATGTGCGATATCTGAAAATTATGAATCGCCTTTGTCATGTATGTGCCATGTCAGTGATACGCTTTTTCGGTGGGCGCTCCCCCTAAGGCAGTCTAACCTGTCTAACGACACAGTAATAAAGCCTAGACAGAACACAACTGGTTTTCCCAACTCGCGCAAGCTCACAAGTCACAAAGCTTTTCAGGGGTACTTAGGTACCTATACGTTCCGAATATAATATAATATGATACAGTGGAGAAATTCGTGGAATTGAAGTGGCACTAGGCGTATCATGTTGCAAAAGTGAAGGACGAACTATTACTACTAATATATAAATTATAGCAAGCAATGCGTACTTCTACATGCACTAATAATTCTTTGGGATCGCTGGGACGTTGGGAGTAAATCGAGATTTGTTCAAATCTGAGTTCCAGCCGAATGAAACGAAATATTGGTGGGGGTAGCTTGTAATGAGGATCGATTTTTCTGGCAAAAATGCACCCTCATTTTAGAATAATCTTTTTGTTTAATTTTTAAATAATTTCATTTCGCATTAATTTTTGAAAGGAATATTTTCATTCCGACATCGTTCGGAACTGTAAACATTCCGCTCCGTTTTTATTCCGTTTTCAGTTCTGAAAAACGATGTCTCACCGTATAAAACATCCTGAATTGGAAGATAACCGAGTTTTTGTTCGCCAGTACAGATAAGTCGAAATTAAGACATCTTCATCGATACAAATTTGACCGATTTTCGACAGACGGGGCACATCTAGTTTCCGCACCCCCTCTGTGGGTATAAAACTCGGTATAAAAGCAGATGTCACCCAGCAGGTCACTCACTTATGATGAATTGCCTTGAGCATCCAATTAACGTTCCGTATGCAGCCGGATTCTTTTTTCTGCCGTTGAACATTTAGAGAGAATAATTCACTTTGAATTCCTTTTTTTTTCACTATTCAGGATAGAATTTTCCTTGAGTTTTTTTTCTTTCTTTCTTGAGACGTTCGACGTGCGACGTGAGGTCCCGTCAACCCATCCAGAAACCATAGGTAAGACAACACTCCGTAATTATTGTTTTGAAACCTCAGCATCCAACTTCACCCGTCTCAAACCACAGTTTGAGCTCCATCCCTACTGTTAGTAAAATACCCCGCTGGCGTGGATACTCAGGGGGTACAGAACGCACTTTGCGGTGGCTACCTTCCTCCTTTACTTTCCAACGTTTACCTATACTGCTAGTACGATACCCCGCTGGCGTGGATACTCAGGGGGTGCAGAACGCACCTAGACGTGAGCCGTCGTATGTCTATGCCGTCTTATTTCAAGCCCTAATCTTGTCCGTTAAGTGTGAGTCTTAGGTTCTGGCTGGCGAACTCGTCCGTAAACCCCGTATAACGAGAGATCGGATCCCTTGTTTAATTCCGTCCGTATCACGCCGTAAATTCACCACTTAATTGTTACTTAGGCTGTTTCTGTTCAACCTATTATATTGAGGTTTTCACTGTAAGGATTTTGTAATAGTGCCTTTTGTGTTTCCTTTTACTAGTCGTCAAATAAAATTTGTGTACGTTGATTTTGACTTCACTGGTTGTCGCTGACACCCCAGACACCACGGAACCTTGTCTTCGACTCGAAGCTACCAGGGTAGGTTTGCTATTTTCCCTTTGAAGAATAGCTAGTGCTCGAGTACCCCAAGGAAAAAGGCGTTACAAGCTTTATTCGAACAAGATAGCTAGGGGTATGTAGTGAAGTCTTGCTGTTACGTTTTTTCGGCTTCCGACAAATGATACGGATAGCAGCTATTGGCGAGAGCGCTTACATTATTTATTGACGGAATTGGCACGGTGTCATTATTCTTCGTAAGAAATGTGGCTAAGTATCGCGCCATAACTACGAATTCATTTTTAAATTTCAGTTTCGTTGAAGTAAAGTTAACATTGATATCCCTTGTTAAGATGATCAGCTATTTATCATCATCAGATATAATAATTGCAGCAACTTCTGGCGTACGAAATTCATCTTGTAGAATTTACGTTGACGTTGCTGCAGTCATTGGATCTGACGATAAAAATTCCGATCATCCCAACTGGAGACTTCAATGTCGATTTTGCTTCAGAAATAACTATAGCATGTGTACCAGATACACTTCAAGCAGAGGTTAGCGTACGGGGTACCATGCAATTTTGCGTATGATACAAGAGCTTAGGGATGCATCCCAGTAAAAAAACCCTTTCTCCCCGTGAGTGTATAGTGGATTGTAAGAAATAAGCTGAAATATTTAATTTTGAAGGGCATCTCACACTGCTAAAATTTATCCTTTTCTCGAAGAAAAAGAAAATTCAGGGTGTCTTCTCCAAGTTACCAAAAAATTTAATCTGAAATGAAAAAAAAAAGCAGGAAAATGTGAGAAATGTTAAATTCGATATAGCAGATTGCCCTAAAATTCACAACCCCATTCGAAAAAGATTTGGAAACTGAATGTATAACCCTAAAACCAACTTGAAATCTATAAATGGACAACCAGATGGAGATGATCAATGCATGGGTTTCTTCTGGTTCCTTCACATTCACATTGAATTCTTGAACACGAACACTGAATTAGACAATAAATACATATAATAAAGAAGGAACAATAAGACAAGGAAATACGATTGAAGCAGTTTTCTCTCGTTTTCATACGTACCCACAACTTTTCATGTCTTTCTTGAAAAATCATATTGTAGAAATTTGAATGAATACACGAATATTATTTTGCGATACTTTTAAAATGTCATTCTTGATTTTAAGTCAAGTACTAGTTGTGAACTTGAGGTTGGGAATATTAGGAGCTCAAATTTGTTCATCGGGAAGCGCAGTATAGCCATAGGTGGGTCCAATTTAACGCATTTGCATTTTAAATTTGTACTACCAATTTTGATGTGCAAAAATTCAGTGACAATGTTTTTTTCTCTTTCCGGGAAGCAAAAATGCAAAAACCATAGTTATTTCATTGAAAAAACCAATTCATCACTGTATCTGGTGAAAATGAATGTTTGATCAGGAAAATCTCAGGTATTCTAGTGTTTGTTGTATTTTTTTTCGATATGAGCAATTTCATCGATGATTTCCGATAACGTATCAGATATTGATAGCTAAAATTTTATAAGAGATTCCAAGAAAAATGAAACAACCATTTGTTCGTGAGGACGTTTTCATTACGTTTTTCCGGGGAAATGATATTCTCATCGAAGATAATAGCTTCCTTCGTGGTTCTTCTATCGTGTGGATTTGTGGTCGAAAAATCAGAAGCTGGTGAGTTGCAAAGATTTTATTGAACTCTTATTCAAGGCACTGATCTACAAAGTATTTTTTTGTAAGTGGACCTTTAAATTTGGGTAGGATTTATTGATCTGATTCGAACTTTCCTTTTCAGTCCAGGTATAACTTTTTTTCACCATAGTATATTTTTGCAACTAGGAATAAATATTCAGCCTACTCAGTTGAGTCTAATAAGTTATCGATAATGAAAAGAGATAGGCCCAAAGTGTACCCTCATTTAATTTCCAGCAATTATTTCTGGTGGAACTCTCTTTATGAACAGTCAAGTTTTTATGAAATTTCTTGGCTTCTTTTGGGAAGTATAAGAACTTCATTGATAGCTCGATTGAAATATATAACTCATTTATTGCACAGATTATTTTCAATATCTTCTCATATCAATATGCCTCAATTGCTTTTTGCTGATTTGAACCATATTGCATCGGATTTGATTCATTTTATCACGTTAGTACATTCCGGCTAGGCGAAGAGTCTTCAAATATGCACACAACATCATTTCTTGTATTAATCTATTATACAAGAAAACCGAGTAGGCTTTTCAAAACGAAACAGACGGTATAACTTCTCTTTGACTAGAATACCAATATACAAAATCGTTACAGTATTGTATAAGAGATTATTCTCGTACATTATGATTTTTCTAAATTTTGTTAATTTGAATATTAAATTGTATTTATACCTAATTCAATATTAACAGCGAGATCTTTGGAGTCAGTTGTATTAAAATTATTCGTTTTTGATAATGGGATGAAACCTGAAATATCAATGTCGATGAAATTTTAATAGCTGTGAAACCAGTCAAAAAGAATTTACTTCAATATTATATATATATTTATTGCTTGAAGGAAAATTTCGGTGGACTCATTCTTATCGAACTTTTTTCGTGAAATTTTCTGCAAATATCTGAAATGAATAAGTAAGTAAGTAATCCCTTTATTTCATAAATTACAATACAAGATTGTGAAGAAGAAATACGTCATATAAAGGAAAAACGAATAATAATGAAAAACAGTACGAGATACTTCTACGTATGTGGATATTGAAAACTATTCGTTACAAGTAGTTTCTTGAAACAATGTTGCTTGACAACATTTCAATAACGTGCAAATGAGTACCTATAACGTGAATAAATGTGACATTTCGGATTTATCTACTATTATGCACCACAGTTATTCAATTTTATCTTTTGTAAATTTCGAACCTGTTGAATAAAATTTCGGCTGGATTATGCGGATCCACGGTGTTGAGAAGTGAAAATCGAAAAAACGGTTTTCAAATCATTCAATTATTTCAAAAAAATTATTGTAGGCGCGCCTATTCTAATCTTGATCTGACTGCAAATTGAAGGATAAAGAATGTGCGTGGTGGTGTGACTGCGTACAGGAAATCGCGAGAAACTTTCGTTATGTTATTCAACGTTTGTTATAGACAGCAGCAAAAGTAGCATCAGTATGTTGCAAACATGAATGTTGGGTGGAATGATACAGCCAAATTGAGTTGGTAAAAGGGTAGGAAACCCACACTTGACACTGATGGCGATGAAAAGGACTACCTACATCGTGGGGGTTTTTTGTTGACTACACATGTTTGTTATGGAAATCATTTTCTCGATTTCTTGTGAATAAGGTTTCGTGTTATAAAAATATGCATAATCCGATCAGAAGCTCCGCTATCTTGAAAGTTTTTTAAAGCTGATTAGGGTGAAGAAACTTAATTTCTATTTTCTGTAAAAAAAAATCTCACAAATTTGAAAATACAATGCACAAAAGCTGAGAATTAAATCAGAAACAATCAACACCGATAAAATGTTTTTACGAATGAAATAATAAGGCCAATCAGAATGAGCACGTTGCGTCGGCAAATGAGTAGACTTTTTTTAGTTTTTTCTGACATCGTCAGTCAGTCCATTCTGAAGGTCTTCTCTTTATTCCCTATATTATTTTTGTTGCAGTTAACGTCTATTGTTACTATGCTTCTTGGGCTGCAGAAAGACCCGATCATGCGAGGGTCATAGGAGATGATCTAGATCCGAACCTATGCACACATATTTTCTACTCCTTCTTGAGTCTCAAGCAAGAAGACGATGGTAAATTATCTTACCTTGATGAGGATTTGGATGTTAAATCAGGTAAGATTCAATTGGAGTAATTATTTTCACTTGTGAAAATAATAAATTCGTCAAATTTATATATCGCAGAGCGGAATAGTCAAATTTGAATATAAAAAATGCTTGATATTTTGGAAAAATTTGCAATAAAAGTGGTAAATGGTTAAGTGGGTAAGACTCCATAAAACTTCACAGACAAAAGTCCAGATATAATCAATATGCCAATATAATGCGCAGTCTTATGCACACTTATTTAAACACCCTCTTCAATTATAAGAGGAGTATGAAAACTGTATAGATGGCGCCATTTCAAGTTTAAATTAAATGTTATTCATTGATATAGTTTCAAAAAAACTGTATTCAACTGGCTGGAAGACTGTAGTCGATAGCCGTTTGATTGTCAGATCAAATATCCACCTAAAAATGAATAAACACACTCACACTCAGCAATTTATCATATCACTAGGTACTGCAGCTATCTGTTTTTGAGATTTATGGGGATGAAATGAAAACAATTGAAAACTATTGATGATGATTGAAGTTTTTGCTACAATTGTTAATGACAAATATTGGGTAGGTATAGTCCATTCGAGAATGATTGACATCTCGGGTGGCTATGGAAATCGAATTTGTGTTGGTAATAGCCCATAAGTTGAGATTTTGTTTTGCGGAACTCAGGTTTGTATTGAAAACAAACAATGAGCTATAGACGTATTATGAATCTATGCACTGACTGAAGATAATTTGAATTTTTACTGCTTAATTCAATGGACATATATTCTTGATTAAACATAAATAAAAATTTTTGGCCGCTGAGTCTTCGTCTTTCGAGTTTTTGGAAATTAATATTTCTGTATGCAACTAATTAAATTTCATAAATTACAATAAGCCTAGAAATAAATTAGACGAATATCACCTGGTGACAGAACACTTATTGTTTGCCAATTTAAGGGTTGCTTCGCTGGTTCAGTCCTTCTGTTAAACATGCAGTTTTTTAACGAACAATATGCAGATATTTTTTTTTTGTGTACGGTTTTTGTGATGGCATCGCATAAAAAGCTTGTCGGGAGTACAACATGAGATTTCCTAATAGACGACAACCATCTCGCTGGATGTTTTCTGACGCTTATCAAAGGCTTCGACAGTTTGGAATTGGCATTTCTCGTACTGGTGCTGGTTGTTCTACCCGGAATAATTACTATGATGCTATGAGAGAAGTAGAAGTGACAGATTGTGTGCTCGATAATCCGAAAATTAGTACTAGACGCATTGCTGCCCTTCTTAATTTGTCTCAAAGTTGAAACGACGAAATGTTGTCGCCTGGTTGAAGCAAAATTTCAATGGTAGATGGATTGGTCGGCCTGGTCAGGTGCTATGGCCAGCGAGATCACCTGATTTGAATCCTTTGGTTTATATTGTATGGGGACATTTGAAACAGCAAGTTCACGCAGTGGAAATTAATGATAAAGAATAATTGATGGAACGAATTATTGATGCAGTCGAATCTACTCAGAATAGGCAAAACATGCTATTAGTGTACAATTCCCTTATTCTGCGTTGCCAAGCATGTATCGAGTGTCCGTGAAGTTACCACCCACTTCTTCGAAAATGAAAAAACTTTTGTTTGCATTCATTAGTAAGTCGTTAGTAACTATTTGTAACACCAAAATTTTCGTTTGTACCTCAAAGGTTTTAGTAGAAAAACACCGCATTCCGCTGGGTGCTAACTTCAAGGGCACCCACTGTTCGATTTCCAAAATTAGGACTTTCTTTTTGCAATGAAATGTGATGTCTCTGTTGCCTATCTTGGTTGAATGATATGAGAGGCCAATAAAAAAATACTGTTTGCAATATTTGGTTTTTCCATTTTTAAACAATAAGATAAAAAGCTCTAATCACAAAATCTGAACAGTTTGAATGAGATATCCGATTATTTAATCTTCAAAGATATCGATAAAGATGCACCCTATACATTAGAGCATTCGAATAAGCTATCAAGGAAACCTGGAGATTGCCTCAACTAATTTCATGATATGATACTATCATTTCCGAATTAGTCACTGGATTATTGGGATATCGAATTCAGATTGAATAAGTAGGGACGATTCGATCATAGGATCAATGCATATTATTTCAGAAAAATGATTTTTTTTCAACGTGGCACGAAAATGAATGAAGCCAAACCAAGTGTAATAACAGATTTTTTCCTGAAATATGTGACGTTATGAAATTGATCTCAATATTGTAACTTCCGCTAAGCTAATTATTCATTTCGGGAGATTCCAAAAAATTCCAATATTTTTGATCTCGTATGAATTCTCAAACGCTCTTCTGTTTGTCCATACTCTACTCGACTTCATATCTATTCTCTTCATTGATTACGTCCTTATTGTGTTGTTACAAACTCCAAAATCATCAATCCCTCTGAAAAATATTTCAAATTGAAAGCCTAATAGTTCAGTCATTAGGTGACTGAAAACAATACAGAGTGACTCTCGTACAAATATTTTGACAGTAGTTTCTTGAGGTCAAAAGAAACACTTTTTTTACCTTTTTTTTCCGAATCAGCTTAGTTTGAAAGATACAGGCTGTTGAAAAACCATAAAAGAATGTTATTTTCAGTTTTATCTCACAAGCGGTTTTATAGAATGATTTTTTTCTCATTTATTTGATTAATCTTTTTTGAACACAAGAAATCACCCACATCGGCCAGTTTTCTCATTAAAACCGTTACGTACCATAAAATACCAAAAATTCAAAAAACCCAACTCTTGACACTAAGTTGGACGCTTTCTAATGAATATTCTGTGATATTGGGAAAATTGGGTACTTTGGTTGAATCCAACTTATTCTATCTAAAGAATATTAGATCGTTTTGTAAAATAACAGTATTCTTCACATTTTCTCGTATAATACGCCGTTTTCGAGTAATTTTGATGATAATTTATAAATATCTGTGAAATTTGAAAAATTGGGTTGGTACTTTGAATACAACTCTGATTGATGGGTAGTGCATAGATTTAGCTTGGTATTCTGAAGGGAATTTTGTTTCTCCATTATGAAAATGGCTCTATCTTTTTATCAGGGCCGAATCGAAAAAACTGGTATTGGAAAGTAGTGTTTATTTTGACCAAAAGAATCTACTATTGAAATATTCGTACAAATCAAAGAATCACCCTGTAGATTCAGGAAAAAATTGGTGAAGAATTTTTCGCGACGAATTTATATGTTTCTGTGATACTAAATCCGAAAATCAAGGTTCGGGTATGGCTTCACTTCACATCAGACTTGATTTCTTTCCTAAAACGACCAAAAGACGCATGCAACAGAAAAATACTGATAACTTCAATGAAAGCTAATGAAATTTTGCAAAAAATGTAGTTTGATTCACCTCTGCAGGTTTTTTCGATTAAGGCCCAGTTACACGGGGATATTTTCTCGCCTCTTTTTGGTCCAGAAATCGTATGCGATACTAGCATGCGATTGAGGATCTGAAAATCGCAGTTGTCATTTTTGGAAAATGTGTTTACATGGCTGAAGTTTTTATATTAGTTGGGGAGCAGACGATGCTAAATCGGGATTTACTCGAGCGTCGTAGGGACCTAGTGGATTTTGAAGATTAGAAGGTAGACAGAAGAAAAAGTTTTACGATGTATTAACTTTCAGAGGTGGGGAAAGCGTCTGCAGTTTGAAGATGATATCAAGGCATTTTTTAACTATCTCCCTTCCTGTATCTCTAATCCTTTCTGTATTCATTATGAAAGTTGTATATAATAAATTTCTGTACAACTTTTGTCTGAAGCAATTTTTCATAACCTTAAATGTTTTCGAGCTAGAGGGTGATAAGTGTGGGGAGCTTAGCCGCACATGTAAAAGACCAAGGTCAATGTAGAAACCCAGTCTAATGTATATTCATTGCCATATATCTTCAAGCGTAAAGAGAATTGCTTCGGACAAAATTTGTAGGAAATGTTGAGCTATACAAATAACGAATGCGAAAACCATTTGAAGACCAATAGAGGAGATGATTCAAAAAAATTGATTTTTGTGACCTTTATGGCCATTTTTAGCATTTCGGCTTGCTGAAACTGTCGGATTATATTTTTTCAGTTATTCTCGAATCATCAGCTTTAAATTAAGACAAAAAGGCACCGCGCTCGAGAATGTAAACGTGACGTTTTTTTTCGCAAGTTGTCGCCCTCCCACACATTTTCGTCACGTACAAAAGTTATTTAATCAACAAGGTTATTAATAGAAGCGATTAATGATTGAGATATTTTAACGTGTGAGCGAAGCGAGCACGTTAATGTTCGAGATCATTAATCGCTCAATTAATAAACGAGTTTATTACAAGATTTTTCCGTCGACCACATTTCGAATTCAATGTGAAATCTCGATTGCAAAAATTTTCTATCGATACCTAGTCAAATTTGACACCTTATAAATTTTCTATGCTCATATCGGAATGTTGGATATTTATGCGGCCGATCGAACAATTCGAGAAGTCCATAGAGGGCATTTTCGAGTTGTGACATTTTGAGTAAATTACATTGATATCAGTCCCTATTATATCTGTTAAAGAATGTGTGGAGCTGGTGGAAGCTGGAGTTGTAGTAAATAGATATATTGATTACTCTCTAACCATCATAATTTTTCTGCAACCTCCACAATTCATCTTTTCTCAATTCACCCGCTAGGTACTACGAAAATCAATGCTACATAAAAATGAAATAATTATTTGGGAAGCTGCTGAATACTTCTATGTTCGATTACCCATGACAATAATGCATTAATAGGAAATTAATCAATAAAAGGGTTTATTAACAGCTAATTTCGTGTACGTTAAACAGTACTATTATTAAGAGGTCGGCGGAAATAATAGTTTTTTTTTACTATTCTGACAGGCTGTCACGCTGACACGCTCGAGTAAATCCCGAATTTCCCTCTCCCCAACTATATTATGTTCGATTATCGTATAGTCCATTCAAGAATGATTGACATGTCGGGTGGCTATGGAAAATTGGATTTAAGTTCGTAATAGCCCATTAGTTGAGATTTTGTGTAGCTAAATTTAGGTTAATATTTTGAATAAACAGTGATCTATATGTGATTCTATGCACTGACCGACGATAATTTGAATTTTGTACTGTTTTTTATGTTCTTAATTTAATCGTACAAATTGAAAAAATAATTGTATCAATTTTGAATGCTGATTAATGATGCTCTGAATTTCGATATTTTTTCTTTTAAATACTATTCTAGGTTATATTTATATATTCCAGTCCTGTGATTGAAACTATAGAAATTATTGAAGATCTTTTTTGGCCAGATAATGAGCTGCGTCGGGTCTTTCAAGGCCTACTGGGATGTCAATAATTCTTGAATGGACTGTATATTCGAAGCGAGAAACTCTCCCCGTGTAAATGAGCCTTCAGCCGGTATAACGCACTGAAAATTGGTCATAGTTTCTATCTATGTACATTCAGATTTTCAATGCTTAAATCCCGCAGTCGGTTACATTGTCACTTAATAGGACAACACCACTTCATAGGACACTCCGAAGTGAAACAACAAGAAGGATGGAAGGTATTTCCTTCTTCTTGAATCATAAAACCAACTGCTGCATCCATAATCCAATCAAATTGCCTTGTATATTGTATACGCCATCTGGGAATGGACTTTTAGGGAGTTATGGTTTTACTAATATAATGTAATAGATTTCTCACCATAAATGGATGTAGGTGGAAACAAAACTCAAAATAAGAAGAACTTTATTAAGTGATAGGTACATAAAAAAGAATTATGAATGTTAAGGACGTACAGAGTGGATCGATATGGTTTAAAGTCTGTTGATGCTTTTTTTCGTTTCTTATGTTACTCATGAAAAATTAAATTTGACATTGAACGTCCTTTTCAAATTCAATCGATTTTCCTGTCAAAGACGTAAGAGACAAAATTTTAAAAAGGGAATACACCACTTGAGGCTTCCCTAAAGACACAACTGTTTCATTGTACGAAGTGAGTAACGGTATTTCTCACGATATTGTAATTTTGCCAGCTACGTCTTCACTTGAGATATGGCCAGATACGATGACATCTAGTCTTTCGAATAAATGAATAAATTTTGTCCTGAAAGAAATTTATATAGAGGTTTTTCTTTTCCAGCTCCAACTTTTTTTCTTCATGCTTGTTTATATTTCCTTGCTAAAATTGAACTTCTCTAAACTCGTCAATTTAGTCCAGAAGCTAGAAGTATCCTTCATTCATTTATTCATTCACATGTATTTTTGTATAGAATATCAAAAACATTGAATTGAAATAATTTGAGTACAATATGATGAACTTTCCTCCTTGATTCATATCACATCGATAAATAATTTGTCAACTGAAAAATTAAATGTTCTACGAGTGGAGTGAATAATATGAAGATAAATTTTTAAGGTAATATTCAGAAAGTTTCTGACTTGAAGAAAATCAATCCGAACCTCAAACTCCTCTTCAGTGTCGGAGGAGCTTCAGCAGCCCCCTATGTCTTTGCCGCTGTTGCTGCAGACGAGAAAAAACTCGCTAATTTTGTGGAGAGTTGCGAAGAATTTTTGGATAAATACAACTTTGATGGTATCGATATCGATTGGGAATATCCATATGATAAGGTAAGAGGCCAGAAAACTATTCTAAAGGAAACTATAGTTTTTAAAAACCACTCGAGTAAAAACCTAACTTATTCAATTCCATCATAAATATGTTACCACAAGAGTATAGCTGGCAAAAAAATTTAAACAAAAATGAAAATCAATAATATAACTCACAAAAGAGAGATAGTGAGGCTAATTCAGATGAAGAAAATAATCCACATAAGTTCAATACTGAATTAATTCACCGATATCGAATAGAAATGACAAGAACATAAAAAAACTTACGACTCAGGTCAATTTCTCAAATCGATTTTTTTATTTTTGATGTAGATATTGGTTTCTATTCTTATGGTTGTTAGGGATCAGCTAAACCCACATGTGTTGCTGCCGTAGCGATGTCTGTTCAATAGTTTTGTGATGGCTAAAAATGCATTTACTGCTTATTTATCAAATATTATTTGAGAACAAAATAGTCAGGACCTTGCGAGTGGTTGCTGACTAATGTGTACACCCTTAACACTAAACTAAGTTGATTTTGAGCCATTACAAAACTCTTGCCGATTTTTGTCGCCAGCACTTGGATCACCTACTTAATAATAATGTTTATTTCAAAAAAATCCAATACATGTATACACACATTCAAAACGAAATAATTTCAGAAGAAAAACAAAAACACAAAATTGCACTCAGTAATTACAGAGAGACATTTAGGTACTCTAGCAAGGTGTTAGGCTCCAGCTGATTTAACAGTTTATGTAATCCCTTTTTGAAAACATATTTGTTGTCTATTTACTTAAATTGAAGAGGTAATTTATGTTAAAGATTCATACAAACATACTTGGCCTTGGCCCCTTTCTCTGTAACTGTAGGTCTATGAATAGGGTACACAAAATTGCAGCTTCTATACTCCATTCGCTTTTTAGCAGTCGGTTTGCCATGGAAATTTGAAACATATCACTCTGTATAGTACCATTGAGTATTAAATCCAGTGGGTTTAATACCGTTCTACGTAAAAGTTTCTGTTATTACGTATTTTATCACAATGTCGAATCTCTTCGGAAAATATGTAACGAACATAATAGAAGGTCCAGTTATTTGCATGGAAAATACAAGAGATCAGTATAATATCATAATATGCACTAGCTTGAGGAGAGTTAAGGTTCGTTATCTTCTTTGGCTAAAGTTTGAATAAGTTACATCAGTTGTAGATTTCAAAAATATCAACCCGAAAATGTAGTGGTTGGGAATGAGTATCTCCCGAAGGAATTAACAGATAATTACAAGCATGTAAAATTCTTCAACAAAAATCATCTTGCATCAATATAAGAACATGAAATTAAAGGAAGTTTTAAGTCAAGATGAACTTCACCTTTGAACAAAAATTTCACATGAATTCCTGTTAATTGTTTATAACAGGACAATTGGCGCGTATTTGTGGCTGTTCATCTTAATACATTGATATAATAATAATAAATAGGTATTTATTGGTACCTTAAGACATTTGCAATGTATAGGACAAGTCAAATGAAAAATAGAAAAATTAATTTTCGGGAACTTGTTCTAGGATGACATTAATCGAAAATCCTGTAGTAAACTTTTCGCATTAATTCACTCAAACATAAAATTCTCAAATGCCACCACTCTTTTGGGTCTCTCAATAGAAAGAAATTCTTTGTCATCCTCTTCATCCACAATATTTCTGATTGTGGAAATATTCAGCTGAAATATAAGTCGTTTAGATTCAGATGAAACATTATATAAATTCTCTCACATTGAATATGTTCGCTACCGTCTGACGTATTGTGGATTTTAGAATATCAGGGTATAACTATTTGAATGAGCGGACCTAAATTCTAAATAACACTTCCTGAAACCCTGTCTTCTTTCTTTTTCAATCATTTTCGGCATTTTAGTAATAATGTAATTTTGATATTACTTGTGGCAACGGCGTTATATCATTATAATTAACGACATTTCATGAGTGCCAACCTTACTCCGTTTTAGTTACAAAAACTTGTGAAAATTATTTCATGGCCAACCGACTGCTAAAATAAATATGTATGGAGTATACTATTGTGAGAATGAGATGCTTAATTTTCTCTGAAATATTCTTGGTTCTTGAAAAGAAACACAAGACATTCTTCAACATGTACTGCAACAAAAGTTAAGAAACCACTGCTCCTAAAAAAACCCCTGCAAGATGCTCTTTACCTGACTTTGTTGATAATTCTCATGTCTCTTTTTTGAGTTCTGAATATTTCATTTGGAGCCTTGACATTTCCTTGACATTGAATTAAAACTGAATTTTACTTCTCCCCTGGTTTTCGCGTACAATTTTTCTTCGATTATATTGGAGATATTATTTTGAGGAGATTTTAACATACTAGGGAAAGTTTGTGTGGATTGTCTCAAATAAGATTTCAAAAAATCATCTTTCTATTTTGATGAATGCAAATATAAAATAAAGCTGTCAGGTTTCAAACAGATTATATTAAATATTTTCTTCTGAATTGTCGTTTTAAAAAACAAAATTGACGTTACTGGAGTGATGAAAACTACATTTTGTAAGAGAAAGTGATATTTAAGGAAATAGTATTTGGACCTATATGTACTTAAAAACTCCTTAGGGTAATATTTACTTGAATCTGTTCGAAGAAATAACAGATCCGTTATTATGATGACAGCAAGTTCAGAGAATCAACTTGATGAGGATAGCAATATGCTTTTATAATAAGACTCTTTTTTGTAAGTACTAGCAAAAACGGTCGAGTGTACGGTATTTTTGAAAATGCAATCGAATAACTTTCTAAACAAGGTCTTATTAAACCTCATTACCCTTCAAGATAGGCTACCCTAGATCATTTGAGGCGATATTTCTACTCTCTTTTCTGTCATTATCTTCTGAAAATCAAATTTATGTATTATCTTGGGTTGTATATTTATTTTTGTAGCCTCTTCTACTGAAAATGGCTCAAGCTCTGAAGGATGTTTTTGAACCCAAAGGAAGACTAGTGACAACAGCAGTAGCTTATAATCCTGAGGATGCTGGGTACGATGTGAAAGGAATGAACGAGTGAGTAGTTTCTTTATAATCCAGATAACGAAACTGCACAATAACAATTCAGGGTGAGGGACATGAGGGTACTTTTGAAGGTGTGTATTTTCTGTTTAACAAAAGGTAGAACTGTTTCACTAAAAATTATTTGACGAAAACTTTCAAGACGACAAAGTTGACAAAATTATCTATTATGTTCAATAGATCGATAGTTTATTTTGATTATCCCTTCCATATACTTTCAGTCGAATTCTTGTGTATTCTCACTTCATTTTTCTGTCTCTTCTATTGCCATATATTGTATAAGTATAATGTGCATACTTCCATTGATTCATTAGCAAACAATATTTTATGTGGACTGAAGGAAATCAATGGAAGGTTGCCGGGATTGGACCACCCCCTGTTCTAAAGCCTAAGTTATCTGCCATTTTTTATTTTTAATAACGATCATAGCCATCAACCTGATGTTAAAATACTTACTCATTCATTTCCACATTTGGGATCAAAAAATAAAATTGCTAATAAAAATATGAAATTTCATTGAGGCATTTCTGTTTTTTTTTTTAGATACAGAAAGATATATAAATCGAAATAAAAACCATTTGTTAAAACAACAAGTGATAATGTTTGGTTCAACACCACTTGATGTTCTCAAACTTGCATTTGACATTGCCGAGTAAGAATGTGGGTACCTACATGCCGACTGCGTTAACGCAGGGCTTGACAGAAAGTTTTATTTTTGTCTTAAATTAGACGGATATTACTGAACCTCTTTCAAATATTATAAAAATAAACTATTTCTATTTGACTTTTCATATATAGGTAGATATATATTCTTTGGAATGTAAGCAATACATTTTTGGTTATCCCAAATATAGCATATGCATGAGTTTTAGCAAAGGTTAGTGTAACGGGGTACCATATAATTTGGAGTATGATACAAGAGCTTAGGGGCAAACCTCAGTAAACAAACCCCGTCTCCCCGAGAGTAGTGTAGTGATGACAATTATGTTTACAGAATAAGCTTTTAATACTGAAGGGCTTCTTTATCTTGTCTTCACCTCGAAATTATATCTGAAACAAACAGACAGAGCAGAAAACGAGAAAAAAGTGAATAATAAAGCTTTCATCCAAACTTATTCGAAGACTTGATGATAACTTAAGAAAAATAATTAATCATAGGTACATACATAACTTGTTCTTCAATTGCACTGGGAGGAATATCATCTCTGCGTCAAAAATCTTCTGCTGATCTTGGTGGTGGTCGTTAGAAATGCCTACAGTACTTATAGCCAAATCTTGCTTTTGACTGGGAGGGTCTTTCGACCAGGTCCAGTCTTCCAAGTGATTTTTCTGATCTTTAGTTGTTCGAGGAACGCTTCAGGACCCTTATTTTGGGAATCATCTCCCATAGATATACCAGTGGACCAGTGCTTATTCAGTAGAAAATTAAAAAACGTGAAAGAAATTAAAAAAATTTCTGACACTTTATTGACTTCTCATTATTAACATTATCAACCATTATTCTCATCAGTAGGACGTGAAAGTTATCAGTAATTATTAACATTGTTAGAAAATGTTCCTGCTCCCAAGGGTTGAGAAAAACTATTTTTTCTCTAATCTGATTGGTTATAAAGATGTTATCCAAAATTATCAAGCAGAAGGATATATAAATATAACAATGCCATATAATTCTGAATATGACCTAAAAAGAATTTCTTGTTTGCAATTAATCAAAAACATAAAAGAGGTCCAATCTACTGAGAATAAAATCTTTATACAATACAGATTACAATGCGATTACAGATGTCGATTTTTTCATCAAAGTTTTTAATCACTTTTCGACAAAATGGTGGGTCTATTTCTTTAATAACTTCACGAATTTTGAGTTTTAAGGCTGCAATCGATTCGATTGGCTCCTTATAAACTCTGTCTTTAACATAACCCAATAAAAAATAATCCAGCGGTGTTGAATCTCATGATCGAGCTAGACATTTACTGGCTGAATTTCGTGAAATTATGCGATCAGGAAATTTGGTTTGCAATAAATCCTCTGTTGCGGTAGATGTGTGACTTGTGGCACCGTCTCGTTGGAACCACATATTTGTGATATCCATATCTTCAACAATAGGCCAAAATTTGGTTGTTAACATCTCTCGATTATGTTGGCCGATCTGTAAAACTTTTACAGATCCACCATTTTCATAGTGAATTTTTATTATTTTGAAACGATTTTCGAGTGAAATGGAATTCATTGTAACAATTTCCCAAGTTCCTACTATAGGTATGTCAAAAACCAAATGCCAAAATTTTCATGTAGTCCCGGTGGGGCCATAGTGAAAAAAAAGTTCTTGTTGAAAAACCCTTTATCTCTTTATTATATTTACTGAGGACACTGTTGACTATATGAATTCGTTAAGAATATTAACCTGTTCGGAATTCAACTGGAAATGAGAATTAATTTTTACTAATTTTTTTCATTGAAGCTCAGGCGATTTTTCATAAAATGTTTCGTCTCGTTATGTCCTGCCACAACCACTACTATGTCGAAAATCAGCAGTAAAAAAAATGGAAAACTTATGTGTTAGGTTTCCAGGGGTTGCATAGCTCATTAAGAAAATTCAAAATGGGCTATATATTTCAATCAAGGTTGAAACGGAAAAAATGGTTAGGGAAAAAGTGTCTCTTTTGACCTCAATAATATACTGCTAAAATGTATGCACAGGTCTAAGACCCATCCTGTATTGTTAGTAGTGTAGATGAGATTGAAAAAACGAGTAATATAACTTCTTCATTAATTATTTATCCACACAGAGTATTCGATCTCATCAACGTGATGAGCTACGACTTTCATGGCGGATATGCAGGGAAGCTAGGTCAGAACGCGCCACTATACGGTTCATCTTCAGAAAGTTCATGGCAGCAAAGCGTTTTGAATTGCAATGCAAGTTTATGGAATTGGAGGAATAAAGGCGCAACGCCAGACAAGTTATCTCTAGGAGCAGGATTCTATGGTCACACATTTAAGATGGCTGACGTTTCTCATAGTTTACCTGGGGATGCAGCAAGTGGGCCCTGGAAAAAAGGACCGTACACTGATAACGTTGGTACCCTTGGGTACTTGGAGGTGAGCATATGCCATTTATTCATCAATTCATTTGAAATCAAATTTCAATATCGATATTTCTCTGAGATTCTAGAGATTGAGCTCTTTTGAATGGAAAAAACTTCACAATTTAGGTACTGGTTTCTAATTGGAAATGAAAAGATTCAATGTTTGCTGGACTAGTGTATTAAATATTTCCCCTGTGATCGTTTTGTGATCTTCCTAATCCAGAGTTTGTGGCTTTATTTCTTTATATATTCTTTTTATTTCTAGTCTGTAATTCAATACTGTTTTATCAGTTCTAATCGCTTCGTCATAATTTTGATTATTATCTATTACTATCGTTGTGGTTCAATTATTTGCAGTTATGCGAACTCCATAAATCAGGAATCATAAAATGGGATGACGAACAGAAAGTCCCTTACATGATAGATGGTGAAATGTGGGCTGGCTTCGATAATGAGAGGTCTCTTCGTGAAAAGGTTAATGAGTACATATTAAGTTTCTTATGATTTTGCCTAAAAAATCTGACTATAGGATATAATTTTAATTTTTTCAGATTAAGTACATCAAACAAGAAGGAATTTCTGGTATCATGATATGGTCCATTGAAACTGATGATACAAACGGTATTTGTGGGGGTGGAAAATGGCCTCTTTTGAAAGCAGTCAACGATGAAATAAATAAGTTGAGTACATAATTGTAGAAATAAAAAAAATACATCTTTTGAAATTATTTGAAATTTTTCCAACATGATATTTCGATGAAAAGCAATGATGATAGGTATAACTTAAATTCTAGTGACGAAACTGGTAGGTACTGAAAAAACTGGTCTTTCCAGAATATTAATTGTGTAATTATAGAAATTGTGCAAACATATGGCAAGTGGAAACAATTTCAGTTCCAGGAATAAATCTCCTTATAGAAGTATGTCTCAAATATTAGTCCTTCTTATATTCTCTCTGGCTAAATGGTTGTACGCTAATATGTAAGCCGATCCGGCACATCCCGTAAATGAAGAAGCACTGACCGCCAACTGCTGATCAGCCATAATTAATCTATTTAAGGATGTAAGGTGTTAGAATAAGACAGAGTTAGTAGATAAGATTCATTGTAAAGACTTTGAATAAACCGCTTGTAAAAGTTCTTCCTGATTTTTTTTAAAAAACGTGTAGACGAGTTGAGAAAATATATCTGGCGACGAGGATGGGATGTTGCTAGTATTCTAGAGAAAAATAGAAAACGTGAAAGTTATTTCTTTGAGCAACATTCGAAACAAAAAAGTTGTGAAAATTTGTGACGTCAATCCTAACCAGTGAAACCGATCAAAAGTAGCAGCAAACCAAAGAGCGAGCAAGAGTCCAAGACGAAAGGCTGAATGCCTGAAAAGAAGTACAAGGTGAACCCTCTCAGGCCTGCTTGTGAGCTTATCAACATCGAGCAACACACCTGTGGATTGATCGAGTAGCGCCCTTCAAACCAGGACCGGAAGCAACGAAAGTGAGTTGATCTATTAACCTCCTAGTTTTTCTATTCCCTAGACCAAAGGAATATTTGATTTTTTTTTTTCATAATTATTGTAAGAAACAAACTCACTAATTTCATTCAAGATAGACGATTTAATTGAAAAATTCAAAAATCTCAAGACAACAATGACGCAACCTTCAGTGAGTCAAGTTAATACGATGGATATCAATGATTTAAAATTATTTGGAGATTTATTACCAAAATTCAGTGGTAACTCACATGAACTCCAATCATTTATAGTGGAAATAGAAAATTACATCGCAAAATTCGGATTAACAGATAATGCCCGAATAAATCATTATTGTTTCGCCATGATAAAATCACGAATAATCGACGAAGCAAGAATAATTATAAATTCAGGACCAATTCCAAATAATTGGGTCGAACTGAAGCAAATTTCAATCGATAAATTTGGATTCAGAATTAATTTTGACGTATTACAGGATGAGTACCAAAATATGCGTAGAGCTTCCAAAGAACCTCTTTTAAATTTCCTAGAAAGAATAAAACAGACTAAACTGCAGTATGACTATCAATTACAAATGCAAGGTTTCAACAATAACGAACTTGTAATTTATAGAAACATTTCGGAAAAAATTGGTCAAAGAGTAATTTATAATAATGTTGATGAAAATGTAAGAAATCTATTGGAAAATAATGAAAGAAACTTTGATGATACCTGCAAAATGTTGGAAAATCGAGAGATAAAAAGACAGCAGTTAAGTTTCAGTCCTAATTTCAATTCTTACTTACAGAATGCTCATAAGAGTAAAGAAAAGATTAACTATACCTCTTATCATTCCATTCCAAACCCCAATTTTTCTAGACAAAATACACGCCCTCATATACGTCATCATCCGATTCAGAATTTCCCAAGTCAACCTATAAGTATACAGCCTGCTCAGAATTCAACGCAACCAAAATTCTTTAATAATGAACGAGTATTCGGTAAACTACCTAACGTTTTCAAACCTAACCCTCATTATAAACCTAATGATAAACCAGAACCGATGTCTATAAGAACAAGAATTTTGCCACAAAAGCGATCGAATGAATCATCAAGTATACGACAACCTATCAACCTAAAGAAAATTCTTTCAGAGCAAGGGCACCACCAAACTTTGTATCGAAAGAATTAGCTAATACAGAAGAACAAAATGAATTTTTTCTAAATGAACAAACAAATGAAAATTGCTATCTAGATTATGAATACGTTCATTCCAGTAATTCAGAAGAGAATCAATGTAGCGAAATAAAAGATGAAAATTTTCAGGAAACTGCTTATCAATCACACATGACCTAAATTTTAACGACGAAAGAATTGCAAGTCTTCCTTATATCAAGTTAGAAAATCCACCATGTAAGTTATTAATAGATTCCGGTAGTTCGATTTCTATTATAGATCCAATGATTGCATACAACTATTTTCCTGATTCGATTTATAAAGAAAATACATATTTCACAACAGCTACAGGTAAAGAATCGTGTAATACTAAAATGCTTTTTCCTATAAATATTTTCGGTTATGATACAACCTACCCATTTTTTGTCTATAAATTTCATCCCCAATACGATGGTGTGATAGGATATAATTTGATGAAAGACGTACAACTCAATTTAGATTCAAAAAACAGAATATTAACCAATGGAATTGTTTCCCACGAACTCCATTTACAACAAGTAAAACCGCGTGAAAATCTGCCTATAGACTCAAGTCATTTGAATGGAAACTTGAAAAATCAATTGACAAAAATTCTGTAAAGTAACAAATCCGTTTTACGGTTACCAGGACAACCTATAAATTTCACAAATAAAATCAAGCATAATATTCGAACTATTGATGATAATCCAGTGTATGTTAAACGATACAGATACCCCATACCATAAAGGTGTCAATAATAACGCGGATGCTCTTTCCAGGATTAAAATCGATGAATTTAATATTACCGAAAAAGAACAACAATTGTTATCAGATTTAGAATCAATAATGCCACAAATATCACATGAAGATCTTAACTTAGGAAAAGAAGATTTCGACGAATCAATTGCAATTAACCCAGATGAAAATTCAGATGCGGAAACGGTACATTCTAATGAAGAAGATCCAATTTTAGAAATTCCCTACACCGAACGAGCAATTAATGCATTCCAATACCAAATTATCATTAAAAGCGGCAATAACTTCAAGGTCACCAAAGTAAAATTACCTAATCAATCAAAATTTAGGCTAAATGTAACTATTTCAGAAGAAAGTCAATTCACGCAATTCCTAAAAGAATTCATAGTCCCCGATAAGACATATGGAATTTTCTTTCAAAATAAAAATATCGAAACATCATTTATTCAGTATTCACAAAAACTATTTAATTCAGGAAGTTTTAAGTTTAAAATTTCAAACACATTGCTGGAAGACATAGAAAACGATGAAGATCAAATGGAAAAAATCAAACTGTACCATGAAACCAAAACCACACATCGAGGTATTCAAGAAAATGTGGAAAGCCTCAAGAAAAAATTCTATTTTCCAAATATGTTATTGAAAGTCCAACGTTATGTTAACAGTTGTGACATCTGTCAACGTCAAAAATATGAACGCCAACCAAATAAACTGATCTTCAAACAAAATCCAATCGGTGAAAAGCCTTTCGAACACTTATACGCTGATTCGCAATCAACATTGCGAAAACACCCTGTCTAACATTGATCGATTCATTTTCAAGGCATGGACAGTGTTTCATTCTGAAAAGCAAAACGGCAGCAGAAATCGTAGAATGTTGTATTCGCTATTTCTCTGATCACGGAACTCCTAGGAAAATTACGACAGACAACGGAACGGAATTCAAGAATGCTTTATTCCAAGAATTCGCATCCATTCATAATATCGAAATTCACTACGTGACCAACTACAATACTACATCGAATTCCATTGTTGAGATATTTCACTCAATATTAATTGAACAAATCAGGGTCATTGAAGATAAAAATTTGAGTTTAAGAGAAAAATTGAATAGAGCACTTTTAAGTTACAATAATTCCACTCATTCTTCTCTAAAATATAGTCCCCTACAAATTATAAAATCAGATTTAAATTAGAGTCTTCCCGTTGAATACACCGAAAATGAAAAAGTTTTCAACTATATCGACCAATATTATTATTATTATTATTATTATCATTATAATTAGAGTTGAGGATAACCTATATAGGTTATCCTCATAGGCTCATGCTTGTGAATTCGGAAAAAAAAATTAGATTAAATTAAATTAACGAAATACTGTCCATATAAAAGAAAACTAAGTCCTCCACTGAAAATGAAACACGCACTTCTAACTGGTCACAAGTATCTACCGGAGCTCCATGCGTCCCATCTGTTTTTGAAGCTGTTGACACTAGGGGCGTTGACGACACTGTGGGGCAACATATTCCATACCCGAAATACCCTGTTGCTCAAGAAATTCTCTCTGCTTCTGGTGAAAAATCGTTCCCTACTCAGCTTGTATCCGTGTCCCCTTAGATTACCTCTGTTTAATGAAAATAGACCAGACATGTCAACACCGAAAAACCCCTTCAAAGCTCTAAACGTGGTCAGCATATCTCCCTTCATCCACCGGTGTGAACTTAGCAGCCACTTTCCAGCAGCCACTTCAGATCTAGCGGCCGTTTGACCAGTGGCGTCGGGTACTTTTTTTTTCGCGTACTGTGCTTACTGAAATCGGTATTAGGTCTCGGAGATGAATGAATTCTTTCAAACCCAGTGTGTTTATTCATTACAAGATGATAAATACTATTTGAAAGATTTTTTATTCCAAGAATGTTGAAGTGTCAGTACCAGCCTTAAAATGGATATACGAAATAAAATCGAAATAGGTCTAAAAAATGAATAAAGGGTTCGAAATTCGGTGTATGTATTTATAAACTCTCAAAGAACGATATTCCAAGAGCTTTTTCATTTGCAGGACTTGGAAGGGTGAATTTCACCCCCTCTCCTCAGAGTCCACAGAATAAATCGAAAATAGGTCTTAAAAATTAATAAAGGGTTTGAAATTCGGTGTATGTATTTATGAACCCTCAAGGAACCATATTCCAGGAGCTTTTTCATTTGCAGGACTTGGAAGGGTGAATTTCACCCCTATTTCTAATAATAAAAAAAAAATTGAAAATAGGTCTCGAAAATAGATAAAGGGTTTGAAATTCGGTGTATGTATTTATAAACCCTCAAGGAACCATATTCCAAGAGCTTTTTCATTTGCAGGACTTGGAAGGGTGAATTTCACCCCCTCTTCTCAGAGTCCACAGAATAAATCGAAAATAGGTCTGAAAAATGAATAAAGGGTTTGAAATTCGGTGTAAGTATTTATAAACCCACAACGAACGATATTCCAAGAGCTCTTTCATTTGCAGGACTTGGAAGGGTGAATTTCACCCCCTCTTGTCAGAGTCCACAGAATAAATCGAAAATAGGTCTGAAAAATGAATAAAGGGTTTGAAATTCGGTGTATGTATTTATAAACCCACAACGAACGATATTCCAAGAGCTTTTTTATTTGCAGGACTTGGAAGGGTGAATTTCACCCCTATTTCTAATAATGAAAACATCGAAAATAGGTCTTAAAAATGAATAAAGGGTTTGAAATTCGGTGTATGTATTTATAAACCCACAACGAACGATATTCCAAGAGCTTTTTCATTTGCAGGACTTGGAAGGGTGAATTTCACCCCCTCTTGTCAGAGTCCACATAATAAATCGAAAATAGGTCTTAAAAATGAATAAAGGGTTTGAAATTCGGTGTATGTATTTATGAACCCTCAAGGAACCATATTCCAAGAGCTTTTTCATTTGCAGGACTTGGAAGGGTGAATTTCACCCCTATTTCTAATAATAAAAAAAAACATTGAAAATAGGTCTCAAAAATGAATAAAGGGTTTGAAATTCGGTGTATGTATTTATAAACCCTCAAGGAACCATATTCCAAGAGCTTTTTCATTTGCAGGACTTGGAAGGGTGAATTTCACCCCCTCTTCTCAGAGTCCACAGAATAAATCGAAAATAGGTCTGAAAAATGAATAAAGGGTTTGAAATTTGGTGTATGTATTTATAAATCCACAACGAACGATATTCCAAGAGCTTTTTCATTTGCAGGACTTGGAAGGGTGAATTTCACCCCTATTTCTAATAATGAAAAAAACATCGAAAATAGGTCTTAAAAATGAATAAAGGGTTTGAAATTCGGTGTATGTATTTATGAACCCTCAAGGAACCATATTCCAAGAGCTTTTTCATTTGCAGGACTTGGAAGGGTGAATTTCACCCCTATTTCTAATAATAAAAAAAAAACATTGAAAATAGGTCTCAAAAATGAATAAAGGGTTTGAAATTCGGTGTATGTATGTATCTATAAACTCTAAAGGAACGATATTGCAAGAGCTTTTTCATTTGCAGGACTTGGAAGGGTGAATTTCACCCCCTCTCCTCAGAGTCCACAGAATAAATCGAAAATAGGTCTTAAAAATGAATAAAGGGTTTGAAATTCGGTGTATGTATTTATAAACATAATTATTCATTTTTCAGACCTATTTTCGATTTATTCTGTGGACTCTGAGGAGAGGGGGTGAAATTCACCCTTCCAAGTCCTGCAAATGAAAAAGCTCTTGGAATATCGTTCGTTGTGGGTTTATAAATACATACACCGAATTTCAAACCCTTTATTCATTTTTCAGACCTATTTTCGATTTATTCTGTGGACTCTGAGAAGAGGGGGTGAAATTCACCCTTCCAAGTCCTGCAAATGAAAAAGCTCTTGGAATATGGTTCCTTGAGGGTTCATAAATACATAAACCGAATATCAAACCCTTTATTCATTTTTAAGACCTATTTTCGGTTCATTCTGTGGACTCTGAGGAGAGGGGGTGAAATTCACCCTTCCAAGTCCTGCAAATGAAAAAGCTCTTGGAGTATCGTTCGTTGAGGGTTTATAAATACATACACCGAATTTCAAACCCTTTATTCATTTTTAAGACCTATTTTCGATTTATTCTGTGGACTCTGAGGAGAGGGGGTGAAATTCACCCTTCCAAGTCCTGCAAATGAAAAAGCTCTTGGAATATCGTTCGTTGAGGGTTTATAAATACATACACCGAATTTCAAACCCTTTATTCATTTTTAAGACCTATTCGATATCATGTCGTCATTCGATATCATGTCGTCGATCAAGAAAGGTGTCAGCGAGTCTCTGCAGATATCGATTCCTGAATGCGGTATCTGTAAGCGATCTATAGCTAAAAATATTGTGAAGTGCAAAATCTGTACTAAAGTTTATCACCCTGGTTGTGCCAACAGAATTAAAAGATGTTGCGACGAAGTCATAGCAAATCAAAGTGAATCCAGTACCTGTGACGTATCCCCAATGTCGGATACAATTGGTAGGTGTATTACGAATGAATCTACGCATCAAGAACTTCTACTCAAGATAATTATGGAATTGGAAGCAGAGAAATCATTATTGATTGAGAACAATTGTTTACTCAAATTCAAAATTTCTTCCCTCGAATCTATTGTTATCGATAAGAACAATGAAATCGAACACCTTAAGAAAGAAATCAACACGATTTCATCTGGTAACAATGCAGATAATGAAGTACCTACATATATTCCACCTTTGAGTACGGGAGACAAGAGCGTAATTAGTAGATCCAAATTGAATTCGGCCAACTCCAAAACTTCAAATTCGAGAACCTTTTTGAATACCCTAACCGATTCATCCCATGGTAATTTACAACGAGTTTCTGATGCGAATACCTATTCTGATGTTGTTAAAATTAATAATGTACCGAACTCGCAGAGTTCAGAGAGTAGGGGAGATGACTGGAAGCTTGTTTCTCGTCGGAAGTTTACTAAGCGAAACCGTTCTCTGGTTATCGGTAGTGGATCTGGTGATTCTTCTGTGGAAGGCATAGAAAAATTTAAGGCTCTCCATGTTTCTAATCTGAAACCGGAAACCACGGCTGAAGATCTTCAAAAGTTCCTAAAAGGTAATTTCTCAGAAGTAAAATGTGAGAAACTCAAGTCTAAATTTCCGGATAGCTACTCCTCGTTCAAAGTTCTCATTCCAAGCTCAGAGTATGAGAAAGCACTCGATGGTTCGAATTGGCCAAACAAGGCTAGTATAAATCGATTTTTTCAACCAAGGAAAGCCTATCGTCCAACGGACCGAATGGTACAGAAAAACTTGCTGTCCCCACACGAATTAGAGAAGAACTAGCGATATCTCAAATCAACGTTCAGTGTCTGTCCAATAAACTGGATATTCTTGAGGTTCTCTTCAAGGAAAAGGAGCCGGACATTGTCAGTATTGCTGAGCATTGGTGTGTTCCTGAAAGTGTTGGAACAATGATCATTCCCGGATATGTTCAAGCTGACTCATATTGCCGTCCCAACAGGTTACATGGAGGATCGTTGATCTATGTAAAAGAGAATATACCTACAAAGTCATTATCCGTGTCAAGATACTCTGAAGAAATGGTGTTCGAAGTATGTGGAACTATAGTAGAGACTAAAAAGTGTAGATATGTTATTCTTAGTATATATCGACCTTGTGCAGGAAATTTTGAATCTTTCATCAAGCATTTTTCGTACACACTTGATCACATTTCAAAATCAGGTGACATATTACTTGTTTGCGGAGATCTGAATGTAGATTTTTTGGATGAGGAATGTCCAAATCGTATTTTATTTTTAGATTTACTTCAATGTTATAACCTATATATCTCATCGGATGCTCCCACTAGAGTTTTTAAAAATGTTACTGGCCACACATCCATTTCTAAGATTGATTACATCTTGACCAGTGTGGATTCTCCTAAATCTGCTGAGGTTTATGAGGCTCACATCAGCGACCATAGAGTTCTGTCACTCAAGTTACCGATGACTTTCATGCCTAAAAATTCTATCTCAAACAAATTGGTCAGGGATCTGAGCCCGCAAAATCTCGACAATTTAAATCATTTTATCAAAAATTGTGATTTTCGTCATGTTTATTCTTCGCTTGATGTGGATGTATGCTTTGGTGTATTCATGTCACTTATTGAGGATGGTTTCCAGAGATTTTGCCCATCAATTGAATGTTCATATCGTGCTTATTATGACAAATTATGGATCACTCCTGCTGTACACTTGGCAAAACGTAATTTGAATAATCTTTATTGGCTGTATACTCAAATGAAATGTCAAGCCAATTATGAAAATTATAGGAAAGCCAAATCCTCATACAAGTCACTAATCAGGAAAACAAAATTCAGATATTATAGTAACCTTCTTGAAACTTCTGACAACCGAAACAAAACAGTGTGGAGTATCGTGAATTCCCACACTGGCCGGACAATGAAAACCTGTAAACCTATTGAGTTGATTATTGATGGAACAACTCATGCTGACCCTGAAGATCTGGCGGTTATTTTTGCTGAGTTTTTTTCCTCAGTTACTGAGAATGCCCTGCGCGAATATTATCGCTCTAGCTTGTCCAGTGCTTGCACAACCTCATCAATCCTGAACTTTAACTTCTTCTTTCAACCAATTCTGGATCATGAGGTGATTGATGTGATTAATAATTTAAAAAATAGCAAGTGTTCTGGAATAGATAATATTTCTGCGCGTGTACTGAAGAAGATAGGAACTGAAATCGCACCCCATTTCGCCCATATAATGAATCTGTCAATAAGCTCAGGCGTATTTCCCAATCTTTTGAAGAAAGCCATAGTTTTGCCCATTTACAAAAAAAATGATGTACATGATATTGCTAATTACCGACCAATCTCCATCCTTAGCGTCTTCTCGAAGGTTTTTGAGAGAATTGTTTTCAGTCGAATGATGAACTATTTAGACAAATACAATATATTGGACACCGCCCAACACGGCTTCAGATCAGGTCGCTCGACTCACACGGCAGCTTTATCTTTCGTCGAGTTTGTACATGGTTGCCTCGACAAAGACTTATTCGTAGCCGGACTTTTTTTTGATTTATCAAGGGCTTTCGATAGCCTCTCCGTCGAGTTCATCATTGATAAATGTTATAACATTGGTTTCAGAGGCATATTTCTAACATGGCTTCGAAGTTATCTAGTAAGTAGAATCATACTTGTCAAGGTTAATGAATCTTTTTCGCAAGAAGAGAATATTAATCTAGGTGTACCACAGGGGTCCGTACTCGGACCACTTCTTTTTTTGTTATTTATTAATGATTTACCTGTAAATTTGAAGAACATGCTATTTTTGTTATCAGGTCATACAGATTTCAATTTATTCCTGAACATTTTAAGATTGGTCTTGTTTGCTGATGATACCTCAGTTGTGATCAGTGCCAAGACGTTCGAAGAATTACAGACATTATGTCAACTCTTGCTGCAGTGTTTTGTAGACTGGTGCCGTAAAAATAATATAATAATTAATATCAGCAAAACTGAATGCATCCACTTCCAAAATAGAACTGATGGTCTCAATAAATTAACTTTACGGTTTTCGGATTATGCTCGGGATTATGTTATAGAAGCTAAAGAAAGTGCAAGATTTTTGGGAATCTATCTTGATCAGAACTTGAAGTGGTGCTCGCATGTACATTCTGTTTGCAAAAAGCTGAATAGCTCCTTTTATGCTATGAGTAGAGTTAGAAACTTAATTCCCCTACAGTCTTTGATGAATGTATACTACAGCCTTGTGTACAGTCACATTTCTTACAATATAATGTTATGGGGCAATTCATCTGATGTTTGTAGAGTGTTTATAGCCCAAAAACGGATTCTGCGCATGATGTTCAACATTCCACCTCGAACTTCATGCAGACCTTACTTTAAGGATAACAATATTTTGACTGTTGCATCTATATTCATCTTCCGGTGTCTTTTGTATGCGAAAGAAAATGAAAATCATATCACAAAACTCACAACATTTCATAGTTATAACACCAGAAATTTTAGAATTATGTCTTTACCCAAGCACAGAACTGTGCTAAGTTTGAAATGTCACCCTTGTATATGAGTATGAAGCTTTTTAATCACCTTCCAAGTGGTGTACAGTCGCTTAGTCTCAAGGAATTTAGGAAAGCAATTAAAGATACACTTTATGTAAAATGTTATTACACTGTCGGTGAATACTTTTCCGACAGATTGTAAATGTTCAATCATTATATATTTTGACTTGTCCTATGCATGTATAATGTCTTACAGGATGAATAAATTTATTATTATTATTATTATTATTATTATTATTTTCGATTCATTCTGTGGACTCTGAGGAGAGGGGGTGAAATTCACCCTTCCAAGTCCTGCAAATGAAAAAGCTCTTGGAATATCGTTCGTTGTGGGTTTATAAATACATACACCGAATTTCAAACCCTTTATTCATTTTTCAGACCTATTTTCGATTTATTCTGTGGACTCTGGGAAGAGGGGGTGAAATTCACCCTTCCAAGTCCTGCAAATGAAAAAGCTCTTGGAATATCGTTCGTTGAGGGTTTATAAATACATACACCGAATTTCAAACCCTTTATTCATTTTTCAGACCTATTTTCGATTTATTCTGTGGACTCTGAGAAGAGGGGGTGAAATTCACCCTTCCAAGTCCTGCAAATGAAAAAGCTCTTGGAATATCGTTCGTTGAGGGTTTATAAATGCATACACCGAATTTCAAACCCTTTATTCATTTTTAAGACCTATTTTCGATTCATTCTGTGGACTCTGAGGAGAGGGGGTGAAATTCACCCTTCCAAGTCCTGCAAATGAAAAAGCTCTTGGAATATCGTTCGTTGTGGGTTTATAAATACATACACCGAATTTCAAACCCTTTATTCATTTTTCAGACCTATTTTCGATTTATTCTGTGGACTCTGAGGAGAGGGGGTGAAATTCACCCTTCCAAGTCCTGCAAATGAAAAAGCTCTTGGAATATCGTTCTTTGAGAGTTTATAAATACATACACCGAATTTCAAACCCTTTATTCATTTTTTAGACCTATTTTCGATTTTATTTCGAATATCTATTTTAAGGCTGGTACTGACACTTCAACATTCTTGGAATAAAAAATCTTTCAAATAGTATTTATCATCTTGTAATGAATAAACACACTGGGTTTGAAAGAATTCATTCATCTCCGAGACCTAATACCGATTTCAGTAAGCACAGTACGCGAAAAAAAAAGTACCCGACGCCACTGGTCAAACGGCCGCTAGATCTGAAGTGGCTGCTGGAAAGTGGTTGCTAAGTTCACACCGGTCCCTCATCCTGCGACTTGAGAAAGTTTCCAATCCCATCATGGCGAGCCGAGTTTGGTAGTCAGGTCTTATGATACCGAATGGGATTCGAGTTGCTCTCCGTTGCACCTGCTCCAGCAGATCTGCATCTTGAACAAATATGGGATGCCATACTGGACCGGCGAATTCCAATATGGGGCGTATATACGTCTTGTAGAGCGATGTTAATGTTTGAAAATGGCAACGGTTGAAACATTTCTGAATGAGGTACAGAGACTTCTTAGCCTTATTCGTCACCCGCACTATATGCGATCTCCACATCAAGTCAGCATCAATTGAAACTCCCAAATCAACATGTGATGTGCAAGATTCAATCGGATTTCCGTCCAGATAGTATATCATTTTGGGGTTGTTACTACCCAGATGCAGGACACGGCACTTAGAAAAATTCAGAGGCAACAGCCATTCCTCCGTCCACCTCTGAATGATATTACAGTCTTCCTGAAGGGTATCACGATTAGTATTGGGGTAGTTATAAAATTTCACATCATCAGCATAGAATGCACTCTTAGATGATATCAAACGAGGTAGATCACATACATAAACTAGAAAGAGCAGTGGCCCCAGGACGGAACCCTGAGGAACTCCACTACTCACAGATCTGAAGGAAGATCTCCCTGAACCGACTTTAACCGAATATGTGCGATCCGAAAGAAATGCATGGATCCACCGCAAAAGCACGCCTCGGATTCCATAATGTTCCAACTTATGAAGTAGTCGTCTGATTGGCACCCTATCAAACGCACACGAGAAATCTAAGTAAATTACATCGACGGGAGTTTTACTATCTAAAGCTGCAGTCCACGAATCAACGCTACTCCAAAGATTCGTCAGAACAGATCTGCCAGGTACAAAACCATGCTGTTCGGGCGGTATCACTGAAGTGTCCAACAGAAACTTTTCCAGTTCCGATGTAATCATTCTCTCTAAAATCTTGAGTACAGCAGATGTTAAGCTAATGGGTCTGTAGTTTTTAGGACTGTACTTATCGCCTTTTTTGAAAATCGGGGTGACGGAGGACTGCGTCCATGCTTTCGGCAATATACCAGCTGACAGGGAACGCTCGTAGATCGTGGTCAATGGTGATGCTATCGCAGATGCACAACGTTTCAGGAATGTCGTAGTGATGCCATCGAGTCCAGGGGCCTTTCCCTCAGTAAGACTTTTAAGGTGTTCAAGAACGAGTTCTTCGGTTACATTTATATTATTTATGCAAGCGTGATTCCTGGGCTCGCTTATCTGAAACATGGGGGTATCAGGTTCGGTGGAAAACATCTTTTGAAAGGTGTCCGCAAAAGTTTCTGCGATCATTTTATGGTCGGACAACAAGGTATCATCATCATTACGTAATACCGGAAGACTAACAGATGAATTTACATAACTTCGTACATATTTGAAAAATTTCTTTTTACTTTTGGATTGCACCAATCTTTGTTCAAATGATTTCTTTGCATCTCGAATCGCCTCAGACAGTTGGTTGGAGTAGTCTCGGTGGTTCCGGAAATCTTGAGACGATCTGCTACGTCTAAAACGTTACCACAATTTTCGTTTAAGTCGACCCACTTTCAGAATCCTATCGTTGATCCAAGGTTTACTTGGATTATGTGTCACCACCCTCTCACATGTACAATCCGCTATCACCTCCTGAATCCTCGCTTTTTTTTTTTTTTTTTTTTTTTTTTTTTTTTTTTTTTTATAGCAGGGGGAATCTGCGACTGTGAAAACACGGGGCTCTATCTCTCGCCCAGAGGAACCCAATTCTAGGGAACACTGTGGGGTTACTCACTCTCCTGAGTTCGCGACCCACTAAACCTAACCTGCTTTTTGTTGGTTCCGGGCATTTGCCTATAAACCATTTATCCCTTAATCGGTTGATTTCTTCTTGCACATTGTCGTGCTAGGGTTTTCATGTTCGTCCATTTCGGATATCTCTTCTTAGTATAGTTTTAATAAGTTGTCGTACTCATTTTAATCTCTCCTCAATTGATCTCTCGGTCTCCTTTTATAAATTCTCATTCTTCTTCTGTCTTCCTCCGGATCGTAGTCCACTAGTCTCCTGAGTTCTTCGTTTGGATGTTCCTTCGCTGTTTCGAATAACTTTTCAGCTTTCCTCTTCATAAATTCGGTGATGGTTTCCCACTTCAAATCTCGATATATCTGTTTGTTCCTGACAAACCAAGGCGCATCTATGGCACATCGTAGTAGCTTGTTTTCTGTTGCCTGAATTCTTTGTATATGGCTCTTTGCCGCGAATCCCCAAGCACCTGATCCATAAGTCAGTTGCGGTCTAGCAACGGCTTTGATTATTTTCAATTTTGTCTCATTTGACATGTGGCTCTTTCTACCTATCAGCGGGTAGAGCATATTCATCGCTGCCTTGGTTTTGTCAACGGCTTGTTTGATATGGCTTCTCCATGTTAGACCTTTGTCTAGGGTGATACCTAAATATTTTGCTTCGTTTTTCCATTCGATTTCTTCTCCATCTACCTCTAGATTTGTTGTAGTTCTTAGTCTCCTCTTCTGCAGTAATATCGCTTGGCTCTTTTGTCCGTTGAGTTTTATTTTCCATTTAATACACCAGTCATTTATTTCATCTATAGCTTCTTGTAACATTCCTTCTATAATTTCTGGCTTGCGATGTCGCATTGCACACACATTGTGTCGTCGGCATATAGTGTCAGCATAGTCCTTGGAGATTTTGGTATATCGTGAATATATATGTTATACAGTAACGGCCCAAGTACTGACCCTTGAGGCACCCCTGCTTCCATATATCTGGTTGTGGACTTTTCTCCTTCCACGTAGAATCTTCTGTTCCTCAAATAATTCCTAATCAACTTGCACAGTTTCATTGAATATCCAGCATATCTCATTTTGTAAATCAATCCTTCATGCCATACTCTGTCGAATGCTCTGGCGACATCTAGTAGTACAAGACCGGTTGCTTGTTTATTTTGGAATCCTTCTGTTATGTATTCTGTGAGTCTCAGTAATTGCTGTTCAGTTGAGTGGTCTCTTCTGAATCCGAATTGCTCTGCTGGAATGAGATTCAGATTTTCAGTTTCTTCTGTAAGCCTCCTAGCGATTACCCTTTCTACTACTTTTCCTAGGGCGGACAATAAACTTATCGGCCTGTAGTTTTGGGGGAATTTCTTATCTTTGCCTGTTTTGTTGAACACTATGACTTCTGCAGTTTTCCACTTTTCCGGATAGTGTTCAGTCCTCATTATACCGTTTGCAATATTTGTGAGAGCAGCTATACCTTTTCTAGGTAATTTCTTCAACATAGCATTCGTTATTTTATCACTTCCGGGAGCTTTTCTATTTTTCAAGCTTCTGATTATCTCTTTTATTTCAAATGGAGAAGTTGGTTTTTCTATTTTGTCGTCTACTGGTGGTTCGTCCATTTCTTCTTCGTTGTTCTCTACAAGATCTTCCAGCTCGTCATTATCGTCATCAGGTCTGTAATTTATTCTCGATTCTCTTTCTATCGAGTCCGCCAGTGCTTCTGCTTTATCGATATTCGTATATGCCATTCCTCTTTCTCCGTGGAGAGGTGGTATTTTAGTCTTTTCTCTTCTCAGACATTTTTGCATTTTCCATGCAGAATGATCGATAGTATTTAGTTCTTGAACTCTTTTGTTCCATCTATTTGTTCTCATGACCTTCAGGGCATTTTTTAGAACTTGGCTGTGTCGGTTTAGATTTCTCTTATTTATATCTGTTTTGTTGAGCCTGTATGTTTTTCTTAGCCTCCGATTTTCCCTGATGAGATCTTTGATTTCTCTGGGTGTATCACCGTGTGGATGTATCGGTGCTGGTCTCGTTATTTTCTTTGTGCTCTTTTTGTAGGCATCTATTATATTCTTTTCTAGTTTATCAACTGCTCTTTCTAGGTCTTCCGGTGTGTTGATTGTCGGTATTTCTGTTACCTCCGATTGTATCAGATGGCTATATTTCGTCCAATCGGTGTATTCTCTTGTTTGCATTAGTTCTCTTCTTGGCCCATCTCCTATTGTTAATTCGATGGGGTTGTGGTTAGAGGTTCCGTCCCACAAGGTCTCTATCGAGAATTCTCTAGTGATATTTTTCATAATTGCGATATCAATTATATCTGGTAATCCATTTCCGAATGCTAGGTACGTTGGTTCTTCAGGTCCAATAACGATAGCTTCATGTTTTTCAGCGAGATCTTTCAGTTTTCTGCCATTTCTGTTTTCCATCCTGCTGTTCCATTCTGGAGATTTGCAATTAAAATCTCCGATGCAGATTTTCGGGTTTGTTCCATCTAGTAAGTTGTTGATTTCTTCTTCCAATAGGTTATTTGGGGGTCTTTTATATGCCGATGTGACTTCGACTCTTTGTCGATTTATTTCAGCTACAATCGTCACTGTTTCTATTTGTGACTCGTCAGATCTTAATTTAAAATAGTGTTTCAGATCTCGTCTAACCAGTAAGGCAACACCTCCCCCAGTGTTTGCGATTCTGTCACATCTATATATCTCATAATTCATGATATTCAATCGCGTATTTGGTTGTATTCTTGTTTCCTGTAAGGCTATAATATCAGGTTTTCTCTCTGATATTATTTCTTCTATCTCGGGTTTTCGAGTTCTGACCCCGTTTATGTTCCAGGAGACTATTTTAAGGGAATTTTTCCTAGTTGTATGTTCCATTATTTCAGTTTACTGAACATTCCTTGGAGTTTTTTCTCCATCTCTCTTTCAATTTTCAACATGATTTTGTTGAAAATTTTTTCAGTAAAAGTGTCTAAATCGTCGGCGGATTCAGAGACTTTTCTGTTTTCTTTTGTTTTGTTGATCGTAGGTTTAGCTTGGGGCATTTTCGGTGTCTCCTTCTTCTGTACTGGTTTGGGTACTTCTTTTTTCTACAAGCGTGCGCGTTCAACCTTTTTCCCGCACGCATTTCAAGTTGCAAAGAGTCACTTTTCCAAAACGTGCGGGAAAAACGCCTGCTATTTCTTTCCCGCACGCATTTGCGTGCGGGAATGGATTAGCAGGGGTTTTTCCCGCACGCAAATCTTATAGAATAAATTAAATTCTATCATGTCTCTATGCACCGAACGTCAACGATGAGTAACCCATGGTAACGAAATGCAGAATTACGTCTGTCATTTTATATGAATTAATCAAATGAGATATGATCTGTATCGTGCAATTGATACATTTATATATTTCAAGCGCTTGTAGAAAAAATATTGTTCCTAACTCTTGCGTAAAGTGTCTTGCCCGCACTCAACTGCTTACCCGAACTCTGCTTCGCATCGTTCGGGCAACGGCAGTTTCGTGCGGGCAAGTATCACTTTCCGCACTTGATAGGAAAATAACTATTTTCTTGTCGTCTACTTTGGAGGGGGTGGGCTTCTTTTTCTCCTGGACTTTTAGAGGAATCGTGCGCTGCTGAGCCGATTTCTGGCCTGTTTTCCTCTTCCTTGTAACAAATTTGAATTCGCTACATCCTTTGTAGCTTGCTGGATGGCCTTCTTCACCGCACAGAACGCATGTGGCATTTCTCTCCTCACCTTTTCTGGTAAGTTCGCAATCTTTTGTGCAATGATTGCCCAAACATTTGACGCATCTGTATGGAAAAGAGCACTTGTTTTGGGCATGTCCGTACCTCTGACATCTGAAGCATTGGCTTGGATTTTCTGCCCTTCTTTTTGATTCCACTACAATGCAGAGATTGTAGAGGCGTCTTATTTCGAAAATCTCCTTTCTCTGAGTTTTTACCAGGTATAAGGGTATAAACTTTTTGGTTTTATTGGATGTCATTCTGGACACCTCGGCGTCATGGATTCCTTGGACCTTTAGATCATTTTTTATTAAATCTAGGTCAGCATCTATTGGGAGATGTCTTATAACTGCATATATCTTTTTCTCTTCCTCCATCTGGTACGTGAAGTACTCCTTACCAATCTGGTCAAAATATTTTGTTATGTTCCTGTAGTCGTCCACAGTCGAGGCTACGATCCTGATCCCGTCTTTTACGACGGTTGCTCTGTTGTAGCTGAATTTCTTCAAGTAGAGAGCTTTTGAGATCTCTACCCAATCGGCTGTACCCATCGTCGTGATGGGTGGAATTTTATCTTTTTTAGGTAACTCCGTTGCTTTTTTTGCGGTCTCTTCGTCTGAAGATGAACTTTCTTTACGCGCGCGTTTTGTGGGCGGCGCGTTCTGGGTTTTAGCAACTTGAGTTGCAAAATTTCTCTTCTTCTCCGGTTCTGGAGCTACTTCCTGTTTGGAGGAATTTTTGGGGACCGCTACCGGCTTTGCAATTTCTGCAAATGTGGGGGATTTCTGTGCCGTATTCTGTTTTGCAATTTCAGCAAAACTAGGGGATTGAGGAGCTTTATTTTTGTTAACTTCCTCTCTCAAGAGGCGTATCTCCCCGACCAACTGAGACACGGTTTCAGTCAGTTTATTTATTTGAGCCTTCAACTGCCTATTCTCTTCTTTGAGCCTTACAAGCTCCTCTGCATCTCCATCGCTAAATTCTTCGTTGTCCGTAGCTTCCATGTAGGAGCTCTCATTGTCTGAGACCTCCGACATGGCTTTTGTCCGTATTGAACTATATGAGGTATTTCAGAATAATAATGAATATTGGAAATCCTTACTACTATGTTACTATTAAGCTATGTGGCTAAATTAAATATTTTCTATACTATCAGAAAAATAAATCGACTCACCAGTTATATCCGTGGAACCAGCGATCTTGGGATCTGGACTCTACACTGAATACACTGAATTTGAACGAATTTCCGCTCTATATCACATACACTTATAGAACTCACAAAAAACTTCGGAAGTTTCGTAGACGGAATCATAAATTCCGCAGCTTCGCCAGTGTACACTTTCACCTCCGCTTTCACTTTTACGGCACTGTGACACTTCGACTTTCTCGTCCGCTTTCTCTTTTATGACACTTCGACTTTCTCGTCCGCTTTCTCTTTTATAGCACTAGGAGCACTGTAGCACGTCTTCTCTTGTCAAGCGAATGACTCGGAATCCTCGCACTGAAGACACCCCACATATCATCCAAATCATCGTTGCAGAATATCTCACGCCAGTTACACTCCCCCAAAATTCGATTAACCTCATCATAATTTGTTATTTTCACCCTTGCTTCCCGACTTTGTGGCTGGTTTGTCGATCTCAACTGAATCTTTGTTGAAAGAACTACGTGATCAGACTTTGCAACAGGTGACAGGTAATTCAGACCAGATACCATATCAACATCGGTAACGAGAATGAGATCGGGCGTAGTTGGACACTGGCCCACCCTGAACCTAGTTGGCTCCTAAACGATTTGTTTAAAACTGCTTCGGTTAAGCATCTCGACGAAGGGTAAAGATGGAGAGCCTGGAGGTGGCATTCTCAAAAGAGGCCACTTACGAATGTCACCAAAGTTGAAGTCTCCGGTTATGAGCACATTGCTCTCCCCATGGGATACGCTCTCCAAGTGATCGAACATTACCTGATCGAACGGTGACGGACGGGGACGATAGATGCAGCCAACACTGAGTGATAAGTTATTCGATTTCATATCGACAAAAATATTGTCTATACCAGGAGTATTGAGGGAGTATTCCGATACACTATAAAAGGAAAATGTTGACTCCAAGAGGTATATACACACACCAGCATAACCCGGAGTTGTAACACTATCACAACGATATAGAGAATAACCAGGAATCGAATAGCAGTCATCAGGAATTCCAGGGTGGAGCCAAGTTTCTGCAAGAAATATCATCATCGGCTTCTGCTCCTGGACCAATAAGAGAAGATCATTGTATTTAGACGGCAACGATGCAAGATTGGAGTACAATATTGGCCACTCAATTGAATACTGATTCAGTTTTTTGATTTTGCTGGACTCGCACATACAACACATGGTATTCCCCCAACATATTTTATAGTAAGGTGTTCTTCACCAGCAGAACGTCTAGCCTTCAATTCCGCCCTAGCGACCTGTAACTCCTTGACTTGATATGGCGTTTTATCGTCAGATATGTATAGATTGCCATAATCTCTATGGCCTAACAACAACCTCTTATTGCGTAGAACTTTGTGAGAGCAGTTACTATCTTTGAATTCAACTTTAACAGGTCTCGGATATCCATCTCGAATGCGGCCCACTCGCGTAATCGCCGTAACGGAAGATACCAGTGAGATATCAATTTTTCCAACAATGTCCAAGATCACGTCTCGATCAGAACCCCCGCTCTGATCTTCCGGTAAACTGCGAATAAAAATATTGTTCGCTCTTCTCATGCGCTCCAAAACCTCGTTCGAACTGATCGTTAAGGTCGACTGTGTTGCGTTATGGGACGAAATAACTGCTGAAGGTGTATGTTTCAGATTTTTGACCTCAGTGTCTAATCTCTTTATGGCAGATACAACATCTCCAACATCCAGAGACTCGAGCTTGGATTCTAGGTTGTTGACCCTATTCACAAGATGCTCATCTGAGCACTTCAGGGCTTGAATATCCTTATCATGTGATTCCAAAATTTCTGATTGTTTGTTTAATAATATCGCATGCGACTCTATAGATTGTACACAAGTAGTTATTTGTTTGCTAAGATCTGTCTGCGCAAGCTTAATGGATGTGACATCTAGAGCGATAGAGTCTAAAATAGACAATTTTGACAGAATGATGTCAAGTTGACTAACTTCCGTAGTCTTGCCCACTGAAGAACTACGAAGGTGCCTCGATGAGTTAGATGGTTGTGTGAACATTTCAATACAATAAAAAAAACAGCGAAATCAGTGACCGAAAAAAAAAATTACGCAAATGAGGGATTATCAGACACAGGAATTTCAATATCACTCTACTGTGGCCTTTCAGAGAGATTTTAGTAACGAACAGAAGGCCGAGAATAATAGCAGGGAAAAACAGAGGAAATTTTATATAAGTTACATCTTTTTCGGTCACCCTCGTATGATATCGAAACTCAGAGATTCAACCATATCACGTTAATCATACTTATGCAGATTCTACAAGGAATAAGATAATTCACGTTTGATAAATTCGCCAGATTTAATCTACGCTGCATGTGTTGATAAGATAATATCGAATGGCGAATATTTATGGAATTAGGTAGAACGTTTATAAACAAACTTAAAAAATCGTTTTCGTTCTTATTGAATCCTCAAATTATATAATATAGAATGTTAACTCACAGACCCTTCTTCTAGAGATCAAGTAGAAAACCTTCTAAACAAATTTTAACCGCCCAAATTCACAATTTTCCAGGGAGCACAAGAGACAACCGTCTTCACACATTGAGCATACGTTTTCGTAATCAAAATCTTGAAGAAATTTCTAAAATTCTAGCAAATAACAACAAGAAAAATGATAATAGAAGGCGGAAAGTAAACGAAAATAGAGCTGAGGACAATATTCTTATTAAAGTTAAGTATAGTTACCCTACACCCAATGGGTAAAAAAGGGTTGAAATGAATATATATATATATATAATCTTATTAAAGAAGCCAATAAAGGGCACATTTACCATAAAGGTAACAGCAAACAAAGAAAGAAGTAATTATCGTCTGTTTCAGGATGGTCTACCTTCATCTAGGGATAATCTTAATTTCTCCCACAACCACATTTTCCATGAAAACAAAAGAAATAAGGAATAATATAATCACCTTCAGTGGTCCCAAAACATATATTGTAGAAAATTATCATATACTCATATGTATCATTATAACCTTTCCCAAATTGATTCAATTCTGAACGAACATGAAGAAATTTTGAGTGACATAATTAATAAAAACGAAACAAGGGATACTGCGACGCAATACTTATATGAGTTGACATTAAATCAGCTTTTTGCAAATAAGCATATCTTGCATGAATTAATCCCATCAAGGAATAAAAGAGGCCTTGTTAATATAGGAGGAAAAATTTCCAAGTTTCTTTTTGGCACTTTAGATGATGAAGATGAAACTCTTTATCAAGAATATTTTCGAACATTGCAAGATAATGTAGGTACCATCAAAATAAATCAAAATAGAATTATAACAATAATTAATTCAATATCTGATAGTTTTCACAATCAAACCAATATCATGATAAATCAAGTAGATAAATTTCTGAAAATACAACAGGTTCTTGATAAAATCGTACTTCTACAATTTGAACAAATTAAAATACATATCTAAAATGCTTTCAGAAATAAATACAGCCGTCAGTTTTGCTAGACTTCATTTGCTGCACGAGTCTATTTTACCTCTCAATTACTTCAGAAATTATATTCAAAATAATGATTTATTAAAACATCTAGTCTACTTGAAACATATTTACTCAGTATGTTTCACGTCAGTGAAAGTAGAGGAATCTCAGATTATATTTGTTATAAAAGTACCTTTGGTAAATTCCATCCCTTATAATTATTTTGCGTTGAAATTTGTTCCCTTCCTAAATACCCAACTGATAGATCAACCTAAGTATTTGCTCCTACAACAAGAAGAAATCATATGGTCCCTGTATGAAGAATGCCAGAAAGTGGAAAAATGGATGCTTTGTTCACAAGATAAACTAGTGAAACCACCTTCGTGTATGAGTGCATTTGTGCGTGAAAAACGTGAAAATTGTACGAGGAAACATACTCCAATTTTTAAAGACTTACAAGTCCTACCAAATGGACAATATTTATCCCTCTTCAATGATTTTTTGAAAGAAAACTGTTCAGGCCATTTAACATATGAACACGAACCAAAGAAAATTCTCCTAATAGAAAGTGATTGTATAATTTCTAATGGTTTTAAAACTTTTCAATCCTCCAAAACTGACCATTTTTACCATGAATTTCAACTTGATAACTTGAATATTTCACAGATTAAAGATTTAACTTGAATGTCACGCATTTTTCAGACTTAAAATTATACGAATGGAATTTGCATCCAAACCACATTTCAACCCTTTATTTTATTTTCCTAATGATGTGTTTACTCATAATTGTTCTTGTGATGTATAAAATTTTCATAATGAAATTTCGTAAAATTGTGATAATATGTAAGCCGATCCGGCACATCCCGTAAATGAAGAAGCACTGACCGTCAACTGCTGATCAGGCATAATTAATCTATTTAAGGATGTAAGGTGTTAGAATAAGACAGAGTTAGTAGATAAGATTCATTGTAAAGACTTTGAATAATCCGCTTGTAAAAGTTCTTCCTGATTTTTTTTAAAAAACGTGTTGACGAGTTGAGAAAATATATCTACGCATTTACACTCCCAGCCAGAACTAACCCTTGGCAAAGCTTTATTACCTTGTTTATGGGAATGATCCCGTCACCACGAATTTGTAAATAAAAGATACCTCCTCTGAATGAAATTGACTTGTCTCGGTGCAGGTATATCGAGTTTGACACTTTGAATGCTTTATGGATGCCAACCGCTCTAGAGCCTACAGTGGTTGTACAGAATAGATACTGTGAGATTCACAATTGAAAACTTTCCCTTCATTGGAACAAACGGTTTGTGTCTTGAGGTCTGGGTAAACCAAAAAAATCTTTTTGAATTGTCTCCTTATTCAACAACGCAGAGCCGGCAAAGCTATTTGCAACCTTGATGAATTGTGCTAAATATAATATACCTACAAGAATAAGAAAGAAAGCGCAAGGTTGAACTCGGCTACTTTGAACTCTAAATTTATTAACATTTATCCTCATCAATATGCAACCACTTCGAAGAAAAGAACAACAAAAAATTTCTTTATTTGATCTGATATATCCAGAATAGTTACCGAAAAAAAATTACGACGGAAAAATAAACAGGCGGAAAAATAAACAGGCGAAACAATATAGACAGTTTTTGTGCATATTATATGTTTTCATTAAATTCTGTATTCCTAAAATTGATTCAATCGCCCCTCTATATAGCATTGGTATCTTAGTGACGAAAAGCCATACCAAAGAGTTTGTGGACGGAAAGAGTATTCGGACGAAAAGCACTTGCCTTAAAAATAGAAAATAGTCGATTTTTTGAGTTCAACAACTCTTCTCAAGCAACTGCATATTATGTGTCAATAATTTAATTTCCTTTCATAGCAAAAAAGAAATTTGTAAGAACTGATCTCTTGTATATTCTATGCAAATAACTAGATCAGGAATTCTTTCAATCAGTTTGTAAAAACGTTAATTATGTTCATCACAGATTTTCGATTTCATTCACTTTCTGATGTAAATTTACATTGCGACAAATACGTAGTTACTGAGACATTTATGTAGAACAGACAACTTAGCGTTAATTTGAAACCCAAAAATGTTTTAATAAGCGTCATAATCTCACATTTTCTTATTATACTATGTGGAATGTGTCAAATTTCCTAGGCCAACCGAGTGCTTCTATAAAAGTTAATAGAGTATATTTGTTTTCTTTCCATTTGGCAAAAGGGCCTTAGAATAATTGAGCAATGGTGCTTTTCAGTGGGGCACAAGATTAACCCTTAATAACCTGAGTTATGATCACTATTCTAATTGAATAAAAATTCTTTATAGAGTGTACAAGACAAAAACAACTCAATTTCTGTTTGAAAATTGTATGGTTTTTGTTTGAGAAAAATGGTGTTACATATATGTAACGCTAATAGCTACAGTTACTGAGAAATAAAATAGATTTGCCAGTGAAATTTGCGTTACATATGTGTAACACTAGGTTATTATGGGTTAAGCCGACCAAGAACACAGCAAAGCTATTTGCTTTGCCTTATTTAAAAATTCATTATGTAAAAACAGCGTCTTAATTTTTTCTGGAAATGACGAGAAAGTAAGTTAAAAATAAAAACTGAAATGATCTGCAGCTATAAAAATTGAAACCAAGGTGAAAAGTAACTACTAAGTAATGTTAAAATAATTATGGATTCAATATTGTTTTGATAATTCGTCATTGGAATAAGTCAAACCACTTTCAGGATTCCAAATTCTGAAAACCTTCACTTTTACGTTAATAATTTGTGAAGTAAAACTGTCTGCGCGAAAATTTAAAGCACACGCCTCAGTTTAGTTTTTTGTGGTCATTTAAAATATTGAGATGGGCTGACTCCTGGACTTCATCGTCACAGGACATCGAATGAAAAGTTGGAGAAAACAGGACATTGTCCTAGCAAAAGGAAGAAGAAGAAGAAACAGATTTTCGAAATTTCGATTTACAGGGTGTTGTTTCGAGGATTAATTCATTCAATTAATTTTTTGTTAATTCCAGATTTTTCTCACGGTTATTGCATGACACATTTGAGCTTTTAATAAGAAACACGCTTGCCAAATATAAAGAATATACCAGGTGGTTCGTCTGATATGTCCTGAGGAAGAAACGAGCAAAATTCATAAAACATCCTGTATCTCGGCTACGAAGACAGCAAGAGCCAATAAATGTGGTATCTCCAGAACCACCTCGAGGCCACGTATACGCCTGTTAAGTATTTCCTTTTTCCAATGAAATACCTTGCATAGCCTCTTTTACAGCAACAATAATAAAATAAGCATTCAGCTGTCATGTGCTGGATTGATGACACTGACAGGCTATAGTAAGTCAAACACTTTTTTAGGGAGCTAAGTAACATTTGACGAGTTCAATATATGAATGGGTAAAAGCCTTCTGGCCATTAATTCGTTCAAGAGCAAATCATGCTTCTGAGATCACGGCAGTGAGTTTCTCTTTTTTGTATTCCATAAAGTTTTTGTACCGGAACATTCAACATTCCAGTTAATTACCCTGGGGCGAATTCACCACCACATACTGCCGTTGTTATTAGCATCTGTCGTGTATTCGCAGACAATATATTGTCTAAGATGATTATTTCAACGAGCGGAATATCAAACTTTTCTCCATGAATCAGCAAATTCCATCCTTCTGACGCGCAGATATGTCAACTGACCGAAAATTCCGCTTCACATGAGCCCCGATGAACTCCACCCACAAATGTTTGAACAATGTCAAGATGACGTTGGCGATGATCATTCCCATATAAAATTGTTCATATAAATTTCTAACTCAACTATAAACAATACCATTCTTTATTTATATTAGAGGATGCTTCAAACAATGTACTTTTGAGGAAACAATAAATAGTAGGATTTGTATTATGACATCTTCAAGCCAAAGTAAATTTGAAGGGATAAAGTATTTTTTTACCTAATATAAATTGATATTGTGCTCCGAATTTTCTCCAGTAGATATTTTAGACTGGTTTCAACATGTTGATGAGATCATTCTTATTTTTGGGGTTATTGTGTAGTTTTCTTTATTTGGTAGAGCCCAAAACTGGTAAGTATGGAGTTGAAAGTTTTTGAATCAATATTTCGTAAGGGAAATTTTATAGCAGAGAAACTCCGCGAAAAAAAATGAATAAAATCACTATTATCTAGAACAAACTATTTGTTCCGATTCTTTTTACTTGACTTATCTTTTTTTTGCGTCAAGCGAAGCCTCACATATGCAACAAAGATTCAGATAATCGAAGTTGAATTGGGGAAATAATATGTTTCTTGAAATAAGAGCAAGTATCATACAGGGTGAATCGTGAATCTCCATACTCGTTTTTATAGAATATGCCAATCAAAGTCATTTTGAATACAAATTGAGATAAAAATCCGAAAAGCACTAAAGTGGAATCATGAGCTTTTGCTCGTTTGTTCAAATTCATAACCAGAGTGGTCACAAATTGGACCCTGCAGACTACCTCTACCAAAAATTAGATTTGTATATAGGGTATTTATATATAGGCCTGTCAGAATAGTGAAAAAAATGAGCGTATCAGATTAAGATATAGATATGTGGTCGATTATATGTTGATAAGTATTTACCTACATATTCTCTTAATCTTTCAATTTAAGCTTGACGATAATGTGTGGAAGGGCGCCGAAGTTGCAACAAAAAAAGTCACGTGTACATTTTCGAGTGCTTCAGCTTCAGCAACTCGAAACAATAAAAATTGGCCATAAAGGTCACAAAAATCAGTTTTTTTCAATTATCTCATCTCCTGGGCTTCAAATTGTTTTCACATTCATCATGGAAGTTGTAGAGCATAACATTTTCTACAAATTTTGTCCGAAGCAATTTTTGCTACGTTTGAACGTTTTTGAAATATATGGCGATGAATGTACATTAGACTGGGTTTCTATGTTGACCTTGTCCTTTCGCATGTGTGGCTGAACTCGCCCTTATCCCCCTCTAACTCGAAAACGATTATTAAGAGTACGTAAAATTGCTTCATAGAAAAGGTGTTCAGAATTTTATTATCTACAACTTTCATACTGAATACAGAAACGATTAGAGGTACAGGAAGAAAGATATTTAAAAATATTCCTTTTTATTATCTTCAAACTGTCAGGTTAAGAAAACCCTCTTGATTAGTGTCAGATTAATAGGTCAACAAGTCTGTTACATCGAGATTAACCATCTGTATAAAAATCTGACACGCTCGAGTACCTACAAGTGACGTTTTTTTTGCATTTTCAAAGGACCGCTGAGACATTGCGTCACGTCCGAATTGTCAGTTTCTTGAAAAGTAGCTTCCTTTTGGTCCAATTGACCTATCCTCTTAAAATCTGACACGCTCGACAAAAATTTTTATTTACCATTTTCAACTCTTCCGAACGGCCAGCACCACCACGTGAACAGATCAACATAAATTTATTATGAGACGCACATACAGTATCTTAATCTGACACGCTCGAGTACTGACGTTTTTTTTTATCTTTGAAACCCTGCAGACGCTTTCCCCATCGCTGGAAGTGCATACATCATAGAACCTTTTTTTCTTTCTACCATCTAATCTTCAAAATCCACTAGGTCCCCACGACACTCGAGTAAATCCCGATTTAGCATTGACGGCTCCCCAACTAAAATGCGGAATGTGATATCCTGAGCAGTGCGTTAGATAGTCAGCGGATGATGCAGTTGATTTTCAGTGTCCTGAAAACTGCTGCATACGCAAATTTGATATTTGTTTTTGAGAGTTAAATTTAACTTTTGCCTAACAATTGAATTTTGATCTCAGTGACCACATCTAGTAAGCAAATCTTCTATATTAATAAAAGAGGATCTATGGTTTACTTCAAAATGCTTTATTGTTCAAACGATCGCACCCAATTGGACAATTCTTTTTTTGTTGTGTTTATTATTGTTGGGGCAAGGTTTATTTAACAAAATATTCCCAAAAAAAATTGTACAGAACAGAAAAAAAGGCATTCCTTTTTCTTACGACCAATCGAGCAATCACGATGAGTTAGTTATTATTACCTACCCTAGAAATAATTTAAATGGCAAAACTAGGTTTGCCAGGTCAGCTAGTTCTGATTATTTATGGATGTAAATGTCTAATATTATCCTACTGTAGTATAATAAGGCATACTGACAAGGTTTTTGAAAATGTTCAACTTTGTCTTTATTCACAGCAGAAGTTGCCATTTTTTGTTTTTATTTGAGAATACTTGATGTTTGAGTACAATAAACAATAAAATTCTGTGCTAGGATTTCTTAGTTTTCGAGCCATTTCAAATCATCCTTAGCTAGACTTTCCGCTCATCTACCTGATATTATTATTATGCACGAAATTTTGCATAAATCCTCGTATCAGTACTCTCCAACGAGTTACTGATCTTAGATTCCATGGGATAGAAACTTTCCAAATATTGAAAAAAAAATCCAGAACCAACAGGCGGATTTCACCCAATAACAATCTCAACTGACGAATTCGTCACTGAGCTGTCAATCTATGATTGCTGCATAAAATCACCTAAAACCTAAAGATTATAGAGTATAGGGTATAGAGGTACCAAACCTAACTCTATAATCTTTGCTAAAACCTAAATGCGCGTACTCACTGGCGAGCAGCAACAGCAACGGCCGTAAAAATTCCATAAAATTTCACGACGTTGAATGTTGCACCAGAGAGTATGGCCCGTTTTTCGTTGCGAATCAAAATTGTTCTTTCCTTTCCTTTTTTTGAGCGTGGCAAAGACCGATAAGTCTCGGATCGCTTCAAGCGCGTACTCACTGGCGAGCAGCAACAGCAGTCGGCCATAAATATCTCTTCAAATTTTACGACCTTCCTCGTTCGTCGCAGATTTCGAGATCCGAGAATTGTCGGTCGTCGCACTTACTTACTGGTGCATCATGCAACGTCGTTAAATTTTATGGGATTTTTATGGCCGTTGCTGTTGCTGCTCACCAGTGAGTGAGCGCCTTTCGAAGCCTGTGACGAACTAGGAACCACGTAAAATTTTATGGGATTTTTATGGACGGTGCTGTTGCTGCTCGCCAGTGACTACGCACATTTTCCCACTTGTAGACGAAAGCTCGAACGCCAACGAATATCAATTCTATTGGAAGACCAGGAGCCAAAGAACAACTTTCGAAATGTCCGATTTTATTCCAATTCCAAGTTGACATATTCAAAATTCAGTGATAGTTTGTATTCAAGAAGAAAACACTTTGTTTCATAATTCAAAATTTAAAGGGAAAAATTTTTTTTCAAAACGCCAGTAAATTCTACATAAAAACGTGATTGTAGAAGGTTCAAATTACAGATCTGTTCAGATGAAAACTTTGAATTTTAATTCTTGCTTATTACATGTCATCTATTTTGCTCGAGCCCTTCTTGTTAAAATACACCTTGTAAATGTCTCTCCCGTAGTTGGCGCCTCTCCCCCTCCTACTTTCTGTTGCTAACAGCTTCCACATCCGTTAATTTTTCAAATTCAAAATTGGTCAAAAAAGTTCAAGACTTTATTTTGTCGTCTCTTAATTTTCTTTATCGTTCGAAAAATCCCGTTCTTTCTTCGTTGGTAGGACTTTTTGTAGTTTGAAGTTTGATTAGTCTGCTCTATATTCATCATAGTTTTCATTTATCACATCCTGAGGCAGTTGCATGAGCTGAACTAAGTGATCAGCCACAGGGCCGGATTAAGACCACTTGACGCCCGGGGCACAAGATATTTTTTCGCCCCCCCCCCATATTACAATAATGATGATTTAATAAAAAAGAAACCTCTAGAGATATTTTCATAATGAAGTTTTTTCATCGAAAAGTAAAAGCCAGCAAAAATTATGAAGAACATATAATATGATACAGGTAGTTGGAAAAAAAGGTGAATTGAAAACAACTTAGGTGTTTTCAATTCACCTTTTTAATATGAACTAGGTATCGCTGAGTCAAAAATTAAGAGTAAACCGATGTTAAGAATGCATTAGACAGTTCAATATACGCAAAAAAATCCTGCAAAATTTAAATTTTTTTCATGCAGCCGTTTTTTTGTGTTTTCACCTTATTTTTTATTCGCTATAATATCGGAAAAATTAAATTTTTGGTCTACTTTTCGAACATTTGAGATTACGGAATGAAAATGCATATTTTCAAAATGTCTGCAGCTCTTCCAATTTCCTCCCAAGTATCAAATTCAAAATGTTTTTTATTGAAAATATTTCAACTTGTTCGTCAGTTGTACGTCCACAGACCAAGTGTTATTTCCTTTGAGCCTGCGTTTAAAACTGACAACTATCGGATCGCTCCGAACGACGCAGGGGCTCAATACGTCCAGACAAAACCGACGACGGAAGTTATAAAATTTTATGGGATTTTCATTGACGTTGAACGAACCGTTTTTCAGTAGAGTACGCGCCTGAACATGATGAAAAATTCAAGAATATTCAATTAAAAAAACACAGAACGTTTTTCATCTTTTTCAGACAAAAATTGGTGGTTATGAAAGACAACATATTTTCAAAATATGTATCGCAAAATAATTCCTGTTACCAGGAAAGCGTTGATTGAGCTTTGTGCCTTTGTGCTTGCTCCACTTGATCTAAGCAATCACTTTTATCTTTGCACAATGAACACCCACCAATGAAATATATTATGACGTGAATCGACAGTACAGTTAGAAATTCAAATTAGCACTCAGACAATAAGAAATCGCCCCAGAGAATATGATTTAAGGCCTCGTGTCGCGGCAAGAGGCCCAGTTCTTACCCCAGCCCATCGAAGGGCGCGTTTGGATTTTGCGAGAGAGCATATCCATTGGGAAGAGGCCGATTGGGAAAGAATTCTCTTCACAGATGAGTCTAGATTCTGCCTCTACCATTGTGATCGACGTTCCCTTGTATACAGACGTCCACATGAAAGATATGCTCAGTGCAATTTCCTGAATACTACTGGTTTCGGGGGAGGATCGATTATGGTATGGGGTGGAATATCTTTGACTGCTCGCACAGATCTAGTGGTCATTGATAATGGAGCAATGAATGCTGATAAGTATATAAGGAACATTCTTGAAGAGCATGTAGAGCCATTTGCCCCATACATTGGTGAAAATTTCATTTTTATGGACTATAATGCCAGACCCCATCGTGCGCGTATCGTTCAGGAGTACCTTGAAGAGGTTGAAGTCTCTCGAATGGAATGGCCAGCAAGTCCAGATCTCAATCCGATTGAGCAGGTTTGGGACAACCTCAATAGAAGGCTGAGAAGTTCAGAAAATCATCCAGCTATTCTTAATGACTTAGCAATCCAACTCGGAGAAATCTGGGAAGGATTAGATCAGAACATTTTAAGATCACTCATTTTGAGTATGAACCGTCGTTGCCGAGCTGTAATTAACGCAAGGGGTGGAAATACCAAGTATTAAAACACTTATCAGCATTTCAGTATTTTGAAAATTGTTCATTTCTCTTCTTTCACATAAGATTCGGTGAAATCCTGAATTTTTCTTCCATTTAATGTGTTTTGTTTCGTTCAAAACCTTCCCGAGAGAACATAAAAAATAAGTTATTAAGAGTCAATGTAGAGTTAACTTTCATTAATATTGAGATTTTCAGAATGTGTGTTAATTTTTTTGCGCAGTGTATTATTTGGAATCGGTTTTCTCGATTTCAGTGATTTCCGTATTTAGTGACTGTTACTAACAATGAATTCGCCCCCAATACTGAATTCGCCCTGGGCAATTGCCCTTTTTGCCCTGGGGTTAATCCGGCCCTGATCAGCCACCAACATAAGGGACAAACGTGAAAACAATATATTTGTTCTACAGTGTCTATTTTTCTAGGCTAGTAATGAGGTTTTGATGTTTCAGTGTACTTATAAACTGTACATTTTCTCCCCCTCGCACCTATATACGCTTTGATTTTTCTATTGCCAGTTAGAATCGCAGTAACATCTGCACATTTCCACTCACCTTTATTAGAAGTACAATATTTCAAACATACCTAGAGCTGAATCCTGAATATGGTGAGGTGAGTAATTTTCCTAAAAATGGATACCAAAATATTCAAGAACAATGAATTCACAGCGGGCTGAATGACCTTGAAACTATTTGTGCTTCGAAATTTTAAGACGTAAATATTCAGTCAATTGTTATTATATGACTAAGTGTGACAATGTTGACACAATGATGCTGGATGGTATTAGTTACTACTTGATCAATGCGTACAACTATCAGTATTATTTTCATCAGTTTTACCGAAACTAAAATCACTTAAAACCGTCCGCCTGACTTCAAAATATTTTTGGCTCATTAATTGGGATGTGAGTTACCAAAAAGCTTTGTATTCTGTTTTTCAAATTTTTTCATTAATTTTTGTTCTGCCACCTAACGTCAACTACCCTCTCTCTTAACAATATTAAAATCGTGGCGAGATTCTTTTTTTGAAAACTGTTATAAGGTAACTACATTGAATTCAATATGTTTCTGAAAGATTATAATCTCTGATGTTTCTCAGATAGAGTAATTTGTTACTATGGAAGCTGGGCCAACTATAGGAATGGAAATGGTAAATATACAGCTGAAAACATAGACGCCAATCTATGTACCCATGTCATCTATACATTCCTTGGAATCGAGAACGATGGCAGATTGAAAATACTGGACCCATGGCTTGAATTAGACCTAAGTATGCCTCTAGCATATTTAAAATCCGAATTAAATTCATTTTAATAATTTTCAAGGAAACCTGGAACGGTTCAACTCCTTGAAAAAGCAGAATACAAACTTGAAGACTCTTATAGCTGTTGGAGGATGGAATGAGGGTTCAGTGAAATACTCTGCAGTTGCAAGCGATCCTTTGAAGAGGGCTACTTTGATCGATAGTGCAATAAATATCTTAGAAACCTATGGTTTCGATGGCTTCGATATTGACTGGGAATATCCAGCTCAAAGAGGAGGATCTGCTGCTGATAAAGTAAGATATTATAGATCATAGCAAATCATTCTTTGGTTTCCTTCAGTTTTTTTTTATTTCAGTGGAATATTACTGCTCTCTTTAATAAATTACGGAGAAATATGAATATTTATTCATATCCATGGAAAAGTGTCTTTAAATCGCACTAAGTTTATATACAGGTTAACTCAACTGAAAATGTTGCACTCTCTATAACATAAAACGTAGGATAATGAGGAAAAAGTTTGAAACATATAAAAGAAGTACTGATGAGGGCCAAAAGCCCGAAACACGTGTCTACGGTTAATGTTTTTCAGGGGGTTATGTCTATCAAACTTCTTTCATTCTCTATAACTCCCCTTGGAAATATTCATTTGTGCAACCAGTTTGGAAAAGCATTATTTTTCATAATGAGCGTCTGCGCAACGACGAAGCGAGTTGCGCAAAAGAACCCGAAATACGAAAAATAGTGTTTCCTAACGTGTTTCGCACAATTTATTTTTTATTAATTCTGAATAGAATGTTGCTATGAATTCAAATTAAAAGTACAAAAAGTCTTCAAAGGCTTCCCGCGGAGATTCCTTTAAAATCGTCTAGTGACAGAAAATATCCAATTTTTCACTCAGTTACTATAAATTTATGAAACCACGTATCGTTTCATCATCAGTTGCGAAATATGTTACTTTGCGTAACTTATTGCGAAATGTGAAACGTTTCAAAACGTCAAGTTTTGACATTTGACATATTATATGTCAAATTGAGAAAAATATATTTCCAACATTCTTCAAGTGCGTCAATCAAGGCACTTTCCAGCTAGGGGGCTTAGGGGTATGGGTGGTGGGTAATTAAAAAAAAAAAATTAAAAAGTTTTTTTATTTTACATATACAAAATATCATAAAAATATAGGCTTACAAAAAATTCTTAGGGGGTATTTACACAATTACCTGCAGAAAACATGATTCAAATCATTATAATATCAGTCTTGAAGATTTTGTAAGAAACTGCTTCAAAAGCTCATTCCTATAGAAAATAACGTTATTGGTGCGAGCTTGAAATCACATGTTGACAGGGAATATCAATCAACCTATAAAATTTTACTAGTAGGTTATCTATGTTTACTAGACCATTAATACTGTTGAACGTTTTTATTTTTCTACACAATGCTATGATGTTATTTGCAATTATGTCCGTATATAATTTTTGATTTGAAAATGTATGTTTTCAGCAAAATTTCGCCATCTTACTGAAGGAATTTAGAGAAGCTTTTGACAAACGAGGTTTCATTTTAACAGCAGCTGTAGCAGCAGCCTCTTCATCAGTAGATATTTCATATGATGTTCCTGCGTTATCGAAGTGAGTAGTTTATTAGTTTTTTGGTGATAAGAGGAAGAAGGGGGAAAATATTTCAATACTGACTCTTCTTTTTCTATTTTTTTTTCAACAAAATTACATTCTTGAAGAAAAGGATATCTCTCTGACCATACTTGTTAATGGGTTTTATACGTATTACTTATATGATTCCTATTTTATTTCATACTATTTGTCGAATTCAAAATGAAATTTTTCAGATATCTGGACTCTATTAACGTTATGGCTTATGACCTACATGGAGCATATGATGGTGTAACAGGTGCTAATGCTCCTTTGTATCCTTCCAGTGTAGACATTAGTCCGAGTGCTAAAGCACTCACTGTTGTAAGTATTAATGATTTAGCACTATCACTATTATAATTGTTCAGAATTACCGCTGAATGAAAATAACAGTATGTGTAAATTTCATCTGTTTGTGATTAATTTGTGGTAGCAACTGAGGAGAATAAGACCAAAAATTAGGAAAACTTCATCATCGATTTGTTTTTCACTCACAGGATGCTTCGATTCGTGGATGGATTGCAAGAGGTGCGGATCCTCAGAAAATCTCAATGGGTCTTCCATTGTACGGTAGAACTTTCACCCTTTCCAATCCAAGTTTGAATGGCGTTGGCGCTCCAGCAAGCGTTGGAGGAAAACCAGGGCCTTACACTCAAGAAACAGGAATGCTGGGGTACTTGGAGGTTTGTGTAATTCAAGTATAAATATTTTTTCATCAATAGAACCTTGAGTGTCATCTGAAAATATCAATTTCTCTTATAAATGGCTATTAACTTCAAGTTCAATTTAGTATTCATTTCTTCGAGGTTGTGAATGAATACGAAAAAACACGGAAAATTTTGGGCTATGCCACATTTTCTGTTTTACCAGTCGGAAAGGAAAGAAGAAGTGTCAGGAAATTTATGGGCAGTCTGGCTAAATAAGCAGTGAATTATACTTCACAAGCTGTACCCGCCCGCTTCGCAGGACCAATTTTTCAAATTATTCCTCCAACACAAAAGACCATACATTACTTCATCTGACTTACATAATTCGTCCTCTTAAAAATGCCTGGGAGAATATCACTGCTACTCTACCTGTAAGTAGATGGATGATCTACAGGGTGTTTCATGAGCCGTTGGTCATAGCTCGGGTCATCCAGGCCTTTCAGAAAACTTGCTTGTTTCGTATTCTAAGGCTATTAGTTTCGGAGATACGAGGTGATTCATGAACATTGGCCTAAATTTGCGATAGACATAACTCTGGAATGCAATGTCCAATTTCGATCAAACTTTATGGGTTTGTTCACTTCAGAAAGCTCTTCCATACGGTGTATGGAATATCAATATTTTCAAGGCACTACTCAGAATATCCTGATTTTTATTCAAGCTCCAAAATCTATATTTTTCACATCCCTTACAGAAATTAAGTTATTACCATGAAACACTACATAACCCATTCTAAGGAATTCAGTTTTCACTTTGCATGGCACACTTGTCACAAGGGAACAGGAACCGAACGAATTCATATTTTATATCATTTTTTCGAAATGAGGTCCTGTTATTATTCCTTTGGTGATATTATTCATTGTCTTCGGTCGATAATTTAAAAATTTCATAATTCTGTTCAACTCTTCTTCATTTTAAACCCCCAGTTCAGTCTGTTCCTACTGAGTGTGCGTGAAAAAATGACAAACACTTCTAACTTCACGGGAGCAGTTGCGGAACAGGATAGAAGAAGCCTGTGCAGAAGTTAAACAAAATCGCGATATGATAAGAAGAGCAATAAATAATCTGATTTCAAGAGCTAGGAAATGTGTCGAGATGGAAGAACTCCAAACTGGACATGGACGGAAATTGCTGCTTCATTTATTTCTACAGGTTTAAATAAAAACGGCAATCCATAAATGAACTTTCATTTATCCAGAAAATAATAATACATCCAAAGGCAAATAAATTATTAAAATGTACTCCAGATTAACCAGATTATGCGTTATAATTATAATAAGATTTAAATCTTCCGCTTTCACAAAACGTTATGAACGACGAGATTACGACACTATTTCGAGATTCTCGAGAAGAGACTAGAGCCCAAAAAACGAGACGAGACTCCGAGACTTCATGTCTTGCTAGCGAAACGAGAAGCGACTTCAGTTATGTCTCGTCTCAGTCGTCTCGTTGGTCTCGTTTCCCATTTAATCCAGTTTTACATTACAGATCTGCGAATTACAAAGACAAGGAGGTTGGACTGTGAATTGGGATGATAATACCAAAACCCCATACGCTTATAAAGGCGACCAGTGGATAGGATATGATAATGCTGAATCTATCAGGTTGAAGGTAAGTTCAGAAAACGTAATGAGACTGCTAAGGCCGGTTGCACAGTTCAAATTCGAGACAAGTTCAACACTGAACCTGAACTGTACAACTGGGCCTTAGTCCAAGATTATAGAGTTAGGAAGATAGGAAACGCCCCTATATCTCTAGTACTAAAAACGAATACATTTTGGTTCAGTGCTTCACGCACTGAGAAATTATTTTAGATGGCGCTGAAAACGTACTGTCAAACTGTTAAATTACAGTTTTCTGTCTTATCATTGGAGGGCGCGAAATTCGAATCTTATTCCTTGTATTGGATTCGAATATCGACTTAGTCGAGACCAGAAAAAAACATCCTGAGCGACAAAACAAAACCAGGGCTTTGTTTTGTGATCAGGATGTTTTTTTCATGTAAATATTGTTTTCAATCAATTAATATCAATGAAATACTTTGTTAGATGGGCTATATTTTTATTCGAAATTTATAAAAAAATATGACAGAATTGAAGATTTTACAGGGTATATTTAAAGGTGAGGATTTTTTTGGCAGGTACAATTGGTGAGAATAATTTTTTCGAAATTCTCACCTTTGAAAACACCTGCATACTAATAATACGGATTTGAATAAAGGATACAAAAGTACATATTGAACTATTATATATCAAAGTTGTTATTTCCATGCAATAAATTTTTTTGTATCAATAGAATTTGTTGAATTTGTACAATTTTCATCAGAAATCTATATGAACAAATATTCGATATACCTTATATTTTGTATCGCAAGGAGTTGATTGTTGTTTTCAGTTTTCGGATCTTTCTATCACTTCTGGGGAAAGACTTGGAAGTACTCTGCAGAGTGTGAGAACATCTTTCAGGTACACTCGAAAGAATATCTGATAAAGGGGAAGTACTTGTAATATAATTTCATAACAAAACAATTAATTCAATATAATGAATAAATTATCTTATATATAAAATAAATGAGTAATTCATTCAATTATTTTTGTCACAGAAATCTAGGATGACTTACCATCAGTATTTGTCGTAACACTTTCAATCTGCTCGCTTTCCATCTCATGTGGCCCCTCCATGAAAGGAATGCTTCCTGCATACGAAAAAGATATGCATTCAATATATGATAAATGAGAAATGCATTCAGTAATGCATTGCAGATATCTGGGAAGACTTACCATCAGTATTCGATGTATCAGTTTCAAACTGCTGGCCCTCCATCGCATATGGTTCCTTTGGTGGCCCTTTTATGCATGGGATGCTTTCTGCACACAGCAACTTACGTGGATGAAAAGCTTCAAATTGACTTGAAGTAAAATGTTCACTGCACATGGCGTAGCTTTTACTCAAGTCAATGTTTTGACGCTCAGAAAATTCTATCCACTTCAGAGCACTGAAAATAAAAAACAATCAACATCTGAGTCACATGGTGCAAGTTTCAATACTTACGTTTCCATTTTCTTTGGTTAATTTGAAAATCTTATATTCGGAGAATCCCAAACAGCAGTTTCCACAGTTCTTCAACATACAATATTTTCCATACGACATTTCGAGCAAAGTTTCTGATTTTGAAGATTTCACTAAATAAAATACACAAATAACTTATGACTAGAACGATCGAGGTAAACGAGCGGTACGAAAATCAAAACATAAACAAAACGGCCACGTGCAAATATCTCCATGAAATGAAAGGGCCCTCGAATAAATAACCAGTCAGTATTTTAATACACAACTGAACCAGTGTGTAGTCGCTTCGTTTCCCATCTTCCTAACTCTATAATCTTTGGGCATTAGTAAGATAAATAATAAAATTTTCAGGTGGAATATGCAAAATCTCTCAATTTAGGAGGTACGATGATATGGTCCTTAGAAACAGCCGACTTCAGTGGAGTCTGTGGTGATAAATACCCAATATTAACAGTCATCAAGAACGCACTGAGTGTGAGTATACTTGTAAATTTTAGTAAATTTCACAGTGTGAAATGTTCCACATTGTTTTTTAGGACGAATATTCGATATTATTTCATACAAGCCTATATCCACCCGCTTTGCAGCACGAAATTTTTCAATAGAAATTTATCCAAAAAGTGACAATTTTGTTGCAGAGAAAACACACTTCACAAATTGATATCACTTACTGTTACCATTTAAAAGATGTAAGGACTAATTGAAATGGCATTCCGTCAGCAGATGGAAGATGGCAACCTCAAACATAATCCAAATTAGTAATTTGAATTTGTAAACACTTATTTTTTTCCCAAAATGATAGAAAGTGGTATTTTCGGTCACAGGAACAAATGAAACCATTTAAACGCTAGACAACAAGACAACAACAAAATATTGCTGTAGCAAACCATGTTGTCAAAGACCAACATAACAGATAAAACACAAATAAAATTATTCAATCTCACCAGATTAAATAATTTTAATCGATACTCACCATGTGAAGACTTTCTAACAGGTATATTTTCTTCAGGAAAATGTTTCAACAACAACGCCTTTACCTGATCCAACACCATGTAATCCTCAAAGTTGTCCACCTGCACCACAACCAGATGAGGATTCGAAAAAATCGGATAATAAATCAAAAGAATCTGAAGTGACAGAAAAATCTGATACTCCTGAAGATTCAAAACAAAAATCCAAGGATTCTAAAGAAGATTCAAAATCTAGTGATGAATCCAAAGAATCGAAAAGTTCGAGTTCATCGGAATCGGAACAAGATTCCAAAGAAGATGAATCCAAAAAGTCGAAAGATTCAAGCTCTTCGGAATCAAGAGAAGATGATGAATCTGTTTGTAGGAAGGAGGGAATATTCAGGGACCAAAAAGATTGTTCCACATTTTATTACTGTATAGCCGATTTGGACGGAATTCGAAAAGTTGATCTTAAATGCTCAGAGGGCCTTGCTTTCGATTCTAGATTCGAAACTTGTAATTTCAAGAGCTTGGTTGATTGTGGTGCCTGAATATGCTTTTTGATCATGTTTCGAGATTGAATGTTGTTAATAACATTGTTTATATTTTTTTTGTTATTGAAGGAATATACGAAATCGATTGTAATGAAGTTTGATTTTTATTTGAAATCCTTCATTTTGAAATGAGTCTGCGATTTTTTTCGTTTTTGTTGTAATTATTATAATTTAAATTGCGATTCAATATTCAGCGCCTGAAGAAAAGTGTAAAGACCGGGAAAGGAAAAAATTTTTTAAACTAACCTCCAAAACTCTAATTTTAGAGCATATTATATTCGAATTCCTCATAAAAAGTGCCTGAAGAATGTAACAACGGATTTCGAATACGAGTTCAAATAAGCAAGTTATTCAGCTACATTGAAAATGTCAATTTCTGAAAACTCAAAATCTGTGAACGATAGGCTGGATCAGTTTTCAGTTTTAGATTAGTCAAGAAAAAAGAGCCCGAGAATGTGTTATCAGTTTTCTTCTAGCTGCTATAGTTCTCGAAATCCCTTCAGTAGACAAAGAATTTTGCCCACCCTGTACACCTGACGATTTTTTTGCTACATCTTTGAAAACCTGCAGACGCTTTCCCCACAGCTGAAAGTGAAAGCCCTTTTTTCTACTTTTTTTTAATCTTCAAAATCCACAAGGTCTCCACGACGCTCGAGTATATCCCGATTTAGCATCGTCGGTTCCCCAACTATTAGACCGGCGCTACTTTTATTATTTTCAGCGCATAGGGGACATTCCTTTTTCTCTTCCCTCACGTGGTATATCGAAGAGGTTTTTTTTTTCTGCCCTAGTCATCCATCAATTCTTGATTGCTTAATAAGCGACCTCGTGTTGAGCTGCCTTACGGCCGGTTTCATAATCAAACCTAAAGTCCCTTTAATTTTAAAGCTTCCTTTAACCCTACTAAAAATGACAGTAAAGGAAGTTTTAAGCTTAAAGTGACGTTTAATTTGATTATGAAACTGGACGTTAATGTTCAAATTTTTTATCCCCTAATAAGTAGTTGGGAAGCCGATCGGGATTTATTATTATTATATTAAGGTAACCGCGGCTTTTTTCAAATTCAAATCAACTTCTAAAAACGATATCGCTTATAGATATGGAGTAGTATAGTGATGACAAATTTGTTTACAGAATAACGTCCAGTTTCATAATCAAATTTAAAGTCACTTTAAGCTTCCTTTAGTGTCATTTCAAGTAGTGTTAAAGAAAGCTTTAAAATTATAGCGACTTTAGGTTTGATTATGAAACCGGCCGTAAGCTTTTAATACTGAAGGGCTTTTTTTCCATCGATATAAAAATTTCCGTATACTTTTTCCATCTCGAAATGATGTCTTAAACAAAAATCCAGAGCAGAAAACGAGAAGGAGACAGTAAATATGTAATACAGCCATCATCAAATTGATTCGAAGATTTGCATGAAAAAAATATATAATATATAAAATTCAAAACTTTTTTCCTTACTTCACGCTCCATGCAAAACAATAGCGAATTGTTGAAAAACCAAAAATGATATCGAAGTAATATCAATAGCACAAATTGGAACAAATTTGGTGCTAAATATTGGTATTGAAATTTTTTCGTAACCAGAAAAAGTTGGTGCTGAGTGTGAACTGGGCACTAAAATTTATTAATGTGAATAAATAAATATCTGGAACAAATTAGAACAAATTGAGAAGTGAATATTCGCATTAAAATTTGTTCAAAATTTGAAAATGTTAGTGCTGAGTGCTAAATCATAGTAATACAAATTACTCAAAAACTAGAACGGTGCTTGAAAATTTTTTTACGGAACAAATTTGAACAAATTGTGTACTAAATATTAAGGTTAGTTTCAGAATTTGTTCCTTCAACTTTTCGCAAACTTCATGTAGCCGATTTTATTATGTAACTTTCATTACGCAACAAGGATAACAACATATTTATAACAAATGAAAGGAACCATGAATCATCGCTGTGTTACACAACTTCAGCCAAATAGAAAAATACGGGGACACATAGCACTAATTTTTTCTATGCATCTTTCCTTAATTTTGTATATTCAGACTTGATTAAACTAGAAGGATTATGGTGAGATGGTATTCGATTTTTCTAACATCTTTTTCTGTTGTTTCTGTTGGTGCTATTGGACGCATGGCCGACAGTTATTGATGCGAAATGACAATTTTCCATTCGGTTTCGAGATGTCTGAAAATATGTACGCACTTAGGCAGAAAATTTGCTTCTCGAGTAAAAAAAAACGAACCAAAGATGTCGAAAAGAAAAATGGAAAGAATTATTGCCCAACCTCTGTATTATGTTCATGTGAAAACTCCGAATATTTTGATTCTTGACTTTTTCAGACAGATCTGGTGATTTCAAGGAGCGGGCTAATATCCTTGTTAATTCAATACAAAATTTTCAATTCCACAATCTTGGAAGTATTCTGATTTCCACCTTTTCGAATCAGAATTTATGGCATTGTTTTATTTCAATTTTATTCTAATGCCAAAATGAATACTATTTTTATTTTTTTGTGTTTTTGTTTCATATTGGCATTTATGATAGTATAGTATCTATTTAGATAGCTACTGTATTGACGGTTTCGTTAAAAAAAAAGATTATTATTTACGTGGTCAGTTAAATTTTTTTCTGTGCAAGACTTTCATATCACATACGTTGGTTAGTAACAAAAATTTTTCGCTGGATCCCTGTTTTTTCGATTTATTTATATTGAAGACGAATTATATTAAGATATATTATAAATTCAGTGATCCAGCGAAAAAATATCTTCTTTTGATTAAGCAAGGTGTGAAGGATGAAAGTTACACAACAGAAAAAAAAATTACCTGATCACGCAAATAAGCAAATATATTTTTATTACCGACGCCACAAATACAGTATACAGTAGACTACCTAACTAGATACTATGCAAATATAAAAGAAACAAAAATAGCGTAGATTGCAGCCTTATAGAATGGAATTAAAATAAAACAATTCTATAAACTAAATGAAAAACATATACTTCATTCAAATTTATTTTAGCAGTCGGTTGGCCATGAAATAATTTTCTCAAGTTTTTGTAACTAGAACGAAGTTAGGTTGGCACTCATGAAATGTCGTTAATGTCATAACGCCGTTGCCACAACTAATATCAATTTTTATTACGAAAATGCCGAAAGTGATTGAAAAAAGAGACAGGATTTCAGGAAGTGCTACTTAGAATTCAGGTCCGCTCATTCAAATAGTCATACCCTGATATTCTAAAATCCACAATACGTAAGACGGTAGCGAACATATTCAATGTAATAATAATAATAATAATAATAACCAGGAGACAGTGGAAGCTGAAAGATATCAAGACCATCCCTATTGTCATATCATCTACAGGCCTGATACCGAAGAAACTGCTAGAGAACTTGAGGAAGCTTCAGTTGGACGAAAATATCTATAAAGTCATGCAGAAGGCGGTACTGCTGGGAACGGCGAGAACTGTACGCAAGTACATGGGAAATTCAGAGGAACACCGTCTGCTCCGACAGGTAGTGCGGGTGGAGCAGGAATCCAACCTACAGCAGGGAGGCGAGGAGCGACCCGGACCCGATGACCACCACGAGCCCGAAAACCTGGAAAGGGCTCCAACAGAGCTTAATCCTTTTGATATCTGAGATATCTGGGATAAGTGAATTTTCCTCTGGAGAGGAGTGTGAAAGCCGCAAGGCTAAAGTCATAATAATAATAAGTTTATTGCAATAATATAAGATCCATACAACTATCCATTATCCATCAAAAAGAACGAGAAAAAAAGAAAATTATACATTGCAAACGGTCTCACGTCAGTATAACTGTTATTACTGTGACACCGAAAAATCCCACAAAAACAAAAAAAAAATACATACAAAAATTCGAGAAAAAAACAATTCACCCATGTTCGACACACCGCCCAACAAAAAACCCATCATGGATTGAGCACCCCCTGAGGAGAAACATATAGCATTGAAAACAATCACATGTCAGATAGCAAGTAGCCTTAAAATCCACACTACGCACTTGAAGAGAGGAGCAGTTTCCGATAATTGGACTTGAACACCTCCGGTTTGCAGGACTTAAGATGAGGTGGCAAGCGATTATATAATGAATACACATTAAATGAAAAAGAACGACGAAACAAGGCAGTTCTGAAAACAGGTGGAGAAATCATACCTCTGAACCTTACATTGATATTATGAACATCCGATCTGAATCGTATTTTGTTATACAAATAGGGAGGTGATTTAAAGTATATAATTGAGCGAAACATCACTGCAGAGTGTAGCTCACGTCTTTGCTCCATACTCAACCAATTGCAGCATTTCAACTTATGAATGACTGGTTCATACTTTCTAACGCCATAAATAAAGCGAAGACACGCACGCTGGACCCGTTGGATTCTCACCCTATCATCAACACGCAAGCAGGGACCATACAACACGTCACAAAAATTAAAATGACTTAGTACGAGTGAGTCAGTAAGTAATATTTTCAGCTTCTGCGGCAGGAAATGCCTATGGGGGTAAAGACTTCTCAATGCAGTGTAGGCCCTCTGAACACATAATGATATATGCTCAGTGAACCGAAGTTCAACGTCTAGAATGACTCCTAAATTTCTAGCCGACTCAACAGCTGCAATTTCCCTACCATTGACTCTCAATTTCAACCCTCTCACCACCTCAGCAGCCCCACCGCCAAAGACAAGAACCTTTGTTTTATCAGGATTTAGTACTAAATCATGCTTCAGGGAGTCCGTTGACAAGCGATCAAGATCAGAATTTATCTCCCGATTTGCTCTAACAATATCTGAAGCCAGAAAAGAGTACAACAGCTGAGTGTCATCGGCGTACCGAAAGTCAGTACAAAACTCAAGTCCATTAGTGATGAAGATAGTATACAGGGTGTGGCGTAATGAATGGATAATATGGAACCTGCAGGTTGAGGACTCTGTGGCGGTCCAGAAAAATATATTTTACGTTTAGTAAAAGTGCCTTGGTTTTCGAGATATTCGAGATTTTCGAAAATTCAAGACAATCACACCCTTCGCCACTCTTTTTACAGGCAAGACTCCAAATGAAGGAATTTTTTCAAACTGTTTTTTGGATAGTATTCCTGGATAGATGCGCTATCGAGTGTAAATTATTATTTTTCAAGCGCATGAATAGTTTTTCATAAATAAAAGAGTTAACTCAAATTTTCCGTTTTGCTTATTTTTTTTCCTAAGTTCAACCCAGCGTGGTGTGAAAAATAATATGGTTATCTGAGAGCCAAAGCAAGAGAAAACATGCCTGTTTCACTGAGATTCTGAAATGGTATAACTCACTCTATTTTCAGCATTAAATACAAAATAAATTTCTATTACAATGAGTCAAGGCAGAGTTTGACCTAAGCCTTTTTCTGTAATTTTTAGCAACTGAAATGAGACTTGCAAGCAGAATAAAGCAAATATTCATAAGAAGTTGTAGAGCATCTAGTACAGCTCCTGATGCACACTTTGAACACTTTTTGTAAAACTCGATTCAATTAAACAATATTTTAAAATTGGTTTTTTTCCCTCGTATTCTTTCATTATTAACCCCCATAGTTATAAAGTTAATAGTTGTTAAGCGAATTTCAAGTAACGAAGTGAATTTTAGCACTTTTTTAATTAAGAAAAAAGCTGAAAATTAGTCAATTTTCATTACATTGAATCATGACCCAAGTAACAAAAATGCTGAAATTTAATGCATAACTTGAAATTAACTTGAAAATATTGATTTCACAACGTTGGGGTTCAATAATAAAATAAAACGAGAGAAAAATAACAATTTTAAAATATCCTTTCATTGAATAAAGTTTCACAAATCACAAATGATGCTTAAATTGGCCACAATGAGTTCTGATACATACTCTATAGTCTACACTTTCTAATGAATCATAGCTTTATTGCATAGATATCAACAATTTTAAAATGAGTATCGTTTCATTGAATTAAATATCACAAAAGAATCTCTAAGAGGCCATTATGAGCTTCAGTAAATGCTCTATACCTTCTGATAGACGATTGCTTCATTCTGCTTGCATTTCTCATTTTAGATGCTAAAAATTTTAGAAACACTGTCACATTAAACTAAGCCTCAACTGATTGCAATAGGAATTTTCTTTGTATTAAATGCTGAGAATACAGAGAGTTATACCATTTCGGAATCTCAATGAAACTGGCATGTTTTTTCTTGCATTGGCTCTTAGGTAACCATATTATTTTTTACACCGCGCTAGGTTGAACTTATGAAAAAAAATTAGCAAAACGGAAAAGTTGAGTTAGATCTTTTTTTCATGAAGAACTATTCATGCGCCTCAAAAATAATGAATTACATTCGATAGATCATCTATCCAGGAATACTATCCAAAAAACAGTTTGAAAAAAATCCTTCATTTGGAGTCTTGCCTGCGAAACGAGTGGCGAAGGGTGTAATTCTCTTGAATTTTCGAAAATCTCGAATATCTCGAAAACCAAGGCACTTTTACTAAACGTAAAATATATTTTTCTGAACCGCCATAGAGTCCTCTACCCCCAGGCTCAATATTATCCATTCATTACGCCACACCCTGTATATACAAAAGAGAATAGGTGCAAGTACCGAGCCCTGTGGAACACCACATCCCACAGTGCCTGTCTCAGATCTTCCCGACGAAGTCTCCACATACTGACACCTATCTCGGAGGTAATCCCTCATCAGCTCAATGGCAGATGAAGAGAATCCTATGTGCCTCAACACTGCAATGAGTATCCGATGGTTCACTCTATCGAACGCTTTAGAATAATCTAGTAAAGTTAAAACACAAACCTCACCCGAATCCACTTTCGATATTATAGAGTCGACAACATCAAGAAGAGCCGTGCAACAACCAAAGCCTCTCCTGAAACCTGACTGTCGAGCTGGCAAGATATTATACTTTTCCAGATGGGACCTCACTCTATTCACTAAGACTCTTTCAAAAATCCGATATTATAGATATCGGACGAACATCGTTGAAAGTGGTAGGTTTATTCACCTTTGGAAGAGGTAACACTCTCGATATTTTCCAATCCCGAGGGAACCTCGAGTCCAGAATGCAACTATTGAAAATGTTGGTCAAAAACTTCAATATATGAGGGCTACAACGTATCAACATTTCTATATTTAGTCCATCCGGACCAGTTGCATTGGAACGAATCGATCTCATAATTTCTGAAATTTCCTCCTCATTTGTCAGTGCAAAAACAAACTCCTCGCTGAACAAGGTGAACTTTTCTGAGTTGTAATACTCGACAACTAACCCATCATTTACACCCTGATCACGAACTACATTTAAGAACCATTTGTTCAGTTCCTCTGGAAGATCTATGTTTGATGGCAAATTTTTCTTTGATGGTCTATTATATACATTTAGTTCCGCAATTTTTTTCCACAGGGATTTGGGATTCCTTTCGTTCCCTACTGAATATTGTAGATAAGCTTTTTTTTCTCGAATCAGGGCGGCCGATGTCTCATTGCGAATTTTCCTATAATTTTCCCAATTTTGTGATGTTCTATCCCGCTGAAACTTGTGAAGCGCTTTATGCTTGAGGCGAGTCATAATCTGAATTGTGGATGTGATTCACGGTTTGAAGTTCTTTCGACATTTAACAGTTTTAATGGGCGCCAATTCATCAAAAAGATCTAGCAATAAACGATTAAAGTGATCCACTTTACCATCAATATCACCTATGTATATTATATTCTCGAAAGGAGTAGCCATCAAGTAATCTCCCAAAATATCCTGTTCTATCCGACGCAAACATCTAGACTTATAACTTTCCGCATACGAGTCCGCCTCCCCACCTACAGCCTCACCATAAACTAGCCAGTGATTTGAAATCATGTCCATGTTCACTCTGTCATACCGAAATTTCCCTTGGGATTTTTTTTCAACGATTATCACATCCAGTAAAGATGCCGACCCAGGACCAAAACATGTAGGGCCCTCAATAACCTGCACCAAGTCAAATAGATCAATCGAACGTTCAAAACCCTTTACTTCACTATCATCCCGAATCAAAAAATTGACGTTTACATCCCCACCGCAAATCAACTCATCACATTCCGCTATAAATGATGAAACAGTTTCCTCAAAAGATTCCACAAACCTAGGAAAACTTCCCTTGGGTGGTCTATAAAGCGTTCCTATGATGAAAACCCTCCTATTATGCTTGAACTTTACCCAAACCTGCTCCAAGTTTTCTGAACAGTCTCTTACAATTACTTCATACGTTATTCTATCCGAAAGAAATACTACCACTCCGCCCCCCCTTGATCCCCGATCTAGCCTGACGCAGCGATAACCATTTATACTTATTGATTCAGTAGGAATGAAATCATTCAGCCAAGATTCACTGAGCCCTACAAACTCAAACCTTTTACTCATCAAAAGAGTTTTCAAATCTGTCAAATGGGGAAACAAAGATCTGACATTGAAAAAACAGAAAGAAAACTGAACCATTCTCACTCACCCGTGCTCAATTCCATATATTTCATGATAATCCACTTATTAGCATCGGCAGTTTAATGTGGAAACCAGAATAAAAACTCTAATACAATCTATATTTCCCTAAAACAAAAATTGAGAAGAAAAAAAAAAGAAAATTAATTCACCTATGAACAGAGAAAAAAGTAACAAAGCAGCAAAAACAAATGACAAAATTATGAAATTATGCTCCCTCATTTAATGTACAAGTTCATTTAAATCTTGAATGGAATTAATTATATGTCCTCTCCCAGACACTTCCACATAAATTCGACCCATCTTCGACCATGCCTTCCTCAAGCCTACCTTCTTCTTTGCCTTGATAAGAAGATCATAACTGTTCTTAGTTAACTCTTCCGTTAAAGTCAATTTCGTTCCTTTAAGCTTCTTCTTGCTATAAAAGAGCTCATTTCTAGAATTCATTGAATTGAAATGAATAACTATCGGTCTAATCGATTTCCCATTTTTCGGACCCACTCTGTAACACTTTTCAATCTTAAAGTCGCATTCCTCAAACCTTTGATTTAAAAGATTTCCAACCCGTTCCTTCAGGTTTTCGCCTCTCAATTCTTCCAAGCCGTAAAGGCGCAACTGCTTCAATCTATTTTCCCGCTCCAAATTTTCAACTTTATTCTTCAAGAAATCAATCTCAGGTATCGCCTCAGCGCATTGTTTTTGGACCACTGTTATTCTCTCGTTCATGTTATCGAGCCGGTCATTTATCACCTGGGTAATAGCATCTGCCACCTTGTTGGTCAGTGCCGATAAGAATTCCTTATCGGATAAAAACTCCTTAATACACTGTTTGAATTCATCTTTCTGGTTTTTAGTAAGAGGCATAATTACCTAATTATTAATTATTGTTTCCCGATTTTTTCGCTATAATCAATCACAAGTAGATATGTTGAGTGACTGAAGAGATCACAGTCGTTTCACAAACTTTATATCCACTCAATTAACAATTTTAATTTCGGGAGCACAATATGCGTCTAATCACAATGAAACGTGGATGAAAATGTAAGAGAATTTATATAATGTTTCATTTGAATCTAAACGACATATATTTCAGCTGGATATTTCCACAATCAGAAAGATTGTGAATGAAGAGGATGACAAAGAATTTCCTTCTATTGGGAGACCCAAAAAAGTGGTGGCATTTGAGAATTTTATGTTTGAGTGAATTAATGCGAAAAGTTTACTTTCGATTTTCGATAAATGTCATCGGACAATAAGTTCCCTAAACTGGATTTTTCTATTTATCTATACAATGTAAATGTCTTAAGGTACTAATAAATACCTATAATTATTATAATTACATCAATGTATTAAGATGAATAGCCACAAATACGCGGAAGTGGCCCTGTTACTTGTTTATTCATGTGAAATTTTTGTTCGAAGGTGAAGTTCATCTTAACTTGAAACTTCCTTCAATTCCTTTTACTTCCATTGAAGCGAGATGATTTTTGTTGAAGAATTTAACATTCTTGTAATTATCTGTTAATTCCTTCGGGAGATACCCATTCCCAACCACTGCATCATATGCATTTCATCTTCGAGTTATTATTTTTGAAATCTACAAATGATGTAAGCCAAAGAAGATAACGAACATTAACTCTCCTCAAGCTAGTGCATATTATGATATACTGATAACTGATAACTGGATTTGGTATGCCTTCAATCAGTTTGTATAAACTTCAATTATGTCCGTCACATATTTTCCGAAGAGATTCGACATTGTGATAAAATACGTAATAACAGAAACTTTTACGTAGAACGGGCAACATAGCGTTGATTTAAAACCCACAAATGTTTTGACAAGCTTCATAACCCCACATTTTCGTACTATACAGAGTGAAATGTGTCAAATTTCCATGGCCAACCGACTGCTAAAATAAAAGTGAATGAAGTATAGTTTGTGACACCAGATTTTCGAAAAAAAAGGATTTAATTCAGATATCTGGTGAAGATTTCAATGATAAGTCTAGACTTCTATACTTTTTCTTCCATTTATCTCAATCTCTCTGTTTTTTGAATGTTGAATTAAATTTCTCAAAGAATGTCAACTTATGAATCAGTTATAATCTTGTATATTCTTAAATTTTAGATTCAATACCTCAAGTTTTTTTTTATCCAGAATATGTTAATGTATGTACTTTACCTCGTGTCAACTAGATGTTAAGACACGTTAATTCGAATACAAAAATGTTGCATGATGAGAATTTTGGAGGTCTAATATTTTTCTTTCGTGTTCGATTCCAAGGTTGAATAATAAAAATAAAAATTGAATTCGTGATTTAATACTAATATATCAATAAATAATAGAAAAATTGACGTAAGATCTGAACAAGATGTTGAAAGAAAAAAGAAGGTGTTTCCAGGGGAGAAAAAGATTGAGAATATAACGTGCGTTCAAAAAAATTCGTCGTCAAGTAGGCTATGAAATTTTGATGGCTGATGTTCGGTGGCTGAACGTATGTCTTTCCTTGAATTACTTCATCTTCCCAAAATGTAAACAATGGTCGCATTCAGCGGACGAAACAGTTGCGCAACTGTTACCAAACGCTAGCGTAAACGTTCGGTGACATATGCGCTACATTCTCAACACGTTCTGGAGCGGACGCCACTTTTGGGAGCGGATTTGATTTGTGCTAGGTAGCGGTAGCGGAAAGGAGCGAAAGTTGGACTTGAACTGAGTAGGTAGTTGTTATTTAGTGTGGAAGATGCATGAGCTTGAGTTTGTTGAGGAAAATGAAATGAAAATTGATGGAAGGTAATAAAGAAGGATGTTAAATAAGTTATAGGAAATATACTAGAGCAACAAAGTAATTCGTCAGAATTCTAGGTTATGTTTTTCACAAAAAAAAACTGACTTAACCAGCACAAGGTTAACGAAACTTAAAAAATCCGTTTGTTTACGTCTTTCCTACAGACTTCTCAACTAATCAGCTGATAGTGACAGCTCGTTGGACTGCCTTATCCTATCTCGGCTTGCCAGCGAACGTTCAACATGTTCCCGACCGCTACCGCTACCGATGGGTAGCAGAAGCGTTTTGCGCTCCGTCCGCTGAATGCGACCAATGATGACATTGACCTATATATCGTAATTTTGTACGGAAAGGCACTTTTCAGAAAAGGTTACCTGTAAATTTCACCCAACGTTCGAAAAGCATTTCTTTCATTGAGTAAGATGACAAGAATCCAAACAATCTGAGGCGGTTAGAAAAGTTCTTCGTAAAAATTTTAACCGTCCACTATTTTCATATGTGAGAGACATGAATCTTGAATTGATCGTGGTAGTATGTTTTTTTGTAAGAAGGTTCTAGTTACTTCAGTCATATGAATAGATCACAGTAAGATTCTCAATAATATGTTTATTAATTCTCTATAAATATTGAATTGATTCAGTCATTACTGAAAATCCATGACTTAACTAAAAGAACTGAATTACATGAAAATAGCTATTGGACAATTTATTAAAATTCAATTCAGCTATAAAAAGGCATGATGCTTTCTCCTTCATAACGTTCTGCTATTGAAGTTCCATAAAAGAAAGTAGGTCCACATTTTGCCTTTGACTGATGCATACTGTCAGTGTGCATCAGTTCAGTATGATACTGAACTCCAATTTTTCTCGGATGCTACAAGGTTAGGTAATCACAACCTTTTCAGTTTTCTGATAACATGTCAATCTTTATGGAAACAAATGGATATTTTTTTTCAAAATCGGGTGGCATATGCCAACGGATACTCCATCCACTTGAGATAAAATCTGAAGAGAGGTTTGTCGAGCTTCTGTCACCATGTTTTCATTATTACTGAACTCTAGAGTTTTCTTTTTTGGTATACCACTTCCTTTTTTGTTTGATCATACCTGTTTCGTCAACACATCGCAAAACAGTACAATGGAAAAATTCATTCTTAATAATCAACAGCAACATAGGCTTCAATGAAGTCGCCGGAACAGAATATTTCCATTTTCCTTCAATTTTCTTTCCAATTTTGAAGTAGAATTCAATAGTAAAAGTCTTTCACACGTCCGTAAAAACCATCTTTATAATTTGCTGATAATTTCAATTAAACAACAACCCAAAATGCTAAAATGACAGTTCACCTGGAAAATAGTAAAGCACGAGCTAAGAATTACGTTTAGACACGAAATATCGACGTTCAAAATTCCATAGCCTACTTGACGACGAATTTTTTTGAACGCACGTTATTTATACATTGAGTACCGTTAAACGGGGTTACTTTGAACCACGTGGCTACTTTGAACAAAAAATAAATTTCGTTATATTGACTCATATTGAAATAATCATTAGGCTTAGCGACATCTAGTTTTCACCACTCAATTCGTCACACATTTAAGAATGGTATGGCCACACTGGTATAAAACTTATTTGTATGAAGTAGGTAATCTCGGCATTTCATTTCTAATCTAAAAAAGTAACGTTCGAAAAGGTGTGCAAACTTCTGTTGCTGCAGCCGTAAGTATTTACACTAAATGTTCACAAAATATATTTGCTACAACAATACATTTTCATAGCAGAGCTATATTGAAACAATTTGAAATATTACAACTTACTTTTTTTGTATGAATTTTTTATTACAACAATGAGGTTAGACATCGTTTTCGGGGTTACTTTGAACCGTGTTCAATGAAGCCCTAGCACGTGATCAATGAAGCCCCAGTTACGAATTAGCTCTATTATTATCTTGCAGAAAATGGTCCGCTCTTATAAAAGAAAAATTGGAGCAAGAAAATATGCCAACTTTACACCAGAAGCCTTAGAGAAAGCTCTAAGTGAAATAAAATCAAACAAGAAGTCTTTGCGTGAAGCGTCCAGAACATATGTTAGTTCCTTTCATTTTTTATTATGTTAGAATTCTGTTGTTGATAATAAAATACCTCATTTTATGTAAATTGTGTATTTCTGTTGAAAAATTTTTTTTTCTTCCGAAAACAAGAAGTTTTTAGTTTTGAAGTGTTCAAAGAAACCTTATCTGTGGAGTTACATCGAAATTGCATGGTTTCATTATATGCTTTCAAAGTAACCCCGACTGCGGGGTTACTTTGAACAGCCACAAATTAATTAAAAAAAAAAATGTTATTGATCGTTCTGAGCTCTCATTTTTTTGTCATTAGAAAGGTCGAACTGACGCCCGTAACATATATTTTTTTGGAATTTTTCATTCACTACCTTACTGAAGATATATAGATTCAAAACAAAAAACCGTTCAAAGTAACCCCATTTTACGGTATATAAATACTCAATGTTTCAATGCTTGTATCTAATAATACCATGATGTCATGTCATGACGCATCATCGAAAATTGGGAGATGGGATGTAGTTTCTGCGAAAATATATTAGTTCTATAGAGCATCATAGAAAAATGTATTATAATATTAATTAAGTACCTTTTGTCAAAAAAGTTTTTCAAAATGTAGGTGAACTTAGACAGTACACCACACATAAAGAAAAGTTTCCACAAGAGATATCTCGAGAACCGATTGATATTCTTTCTGAAAATTTTAATGGCCGTTATCTATGCGATTCACGTCGGCTAGTTATTTCGGTTATACCAGATATTGGGTCAAACTGTGCTATTTCAAATTCTCCGCAAACTTTTAACTATAAATTCCGATTTATTCGAAGTTTGACCCAGAGCTGTGCCAAAGCATTCTGCTTAGTGCTTGTGAAAGCACTTGAAGCCTTTTTGTGCTCCCGAGCACTTTTAAAACCAGTGCCTCGTGCATAGTAATTCGAGCACTCTATCAAAAGGCTTAGTGCTTAGTAATCCCTAAAGAGCTCGCGATTACTTTTGGGGATTACTAAGCACTAAGCCCTTCGGAAATCTTGTCGGAACACGAATAAGCGACCGACGCGTTGTCACTTTACGAGCATATAGGATACCACAGATACAAGGTTAGACTATTCGATGAAGAATAAGTGATAAAAATCAATTACATCCATTAAAAAGAAAAAGAGATAGGGTAGACGTAGGTTAAGGGTCCATTTTGCATTTTGCTCATATGATTTCATTAGCGTTGAAGGCATCAGAATTTTTTTTTTGATATCTAAAAATACCGACACAAATGAATTGTAACAAAATATCTAGTTTCAAAATACCGACTAACCGACTTGGGTGAATTTTATGACAATCGTTTAATTAGAAAATATGAGAAAATCTTCAGGAGCCGTTTGGCAGATGACGCCAAATTCTGCAAAAACTGTCAAAATCAAAAAATCAATCAACCCATGTTATGTTCCTGAATTGATTCAACTTGAATTCGATGTTTTAATAAATGATGAATTTTTCATGGATTCCCAACAATACCAACAAACAATTAAAACAAAGACTAATCAGGCAGTTCGAAATAGCCCTTTTCTCGGATTTTGATAAAATATATTTGATATATTTGATACTTGATACCTATAGGTATCAGGTATACTTCATTCAATTTTATTTTAGCAGTCGGTTGGCCATGGAAATTTGACACATTTCACTCTGTATAGTACGAAAATGTGGGGTTATGAAGCTTGTCAAAACATTTTTGAGTTTTAAATCAACGCTATATTGCCCGTTCTACGTAAAAGTTTCTGTTATTACGTATTTTATCACAATGTCAAATCTCTTCGGAAAATATGTGACGAACATAATTGAAGTTTATACAAAATACAAACTGATTGGAGGCATACCAAATCCAGTTATTTGCATGGAAAATACAAGAGATCAGTGTAATATCATAATATGAACTAGCTTGATGAGAGTTATCTTCTTTGGCTTAAATCATTTGTAGATTTCAAAAATATTAACCCGAAGATGAAATGCATATGATGCAGTGGTTGGGAATGGGTATCTACCGAAGGAATTAACACATAATTACAAGAATGTTAAATTCTTCAACAAATGTAAAATCATCTTGCAAGTAAAAGGAATTGAAGGAAGTTTCAAGTTAAGATGCAACTTCACCGTTGGACAAAAATTTCACATGAATAAACAAGTAACAGGACAACTGGCGCGTATTTGTGGCTGTTCATCTTAATACATTGATATGATAATAATTAGGTATTTATTGGTACCTTAAGACATTTACAATGCATAGGACAAGTCAAATGAAAAATAGAAGAATCGATTTTCGGGAACTTATTCTCCGATGACATTTATCGAAAATACTGTAGTAAACTTTTCGCATTAATTCACTCAAACATAATATTCTCAAATGCCACCACTTTTTTGGGTCTCCCAATAGAAGGAAAGGATGCAGATGCATCCTTTCAGAAGCAATTAAAAAAAAATCCGGTAATGGGAAACTGAAAAAAAGAATAAATCTTCTCGTAATAATATCCCATATGTAAATTTCAAGATAGTTTCAGGGCTGAAGTTTGAACAACTTACTTTTTTTTTCTACGAAAGAATCAATTTACAGATCATCTTTGTTTCAAATAATTCAGCATGTTCCGTTGAAATTTTTGACTTTACAAATCACATTCAGAGATAGAGAAGGATTTTACTGCGAAATTCTCCTGAAATTCTTGTTTCTTGTTTCATATATCGAATTTTATAGTATCCCGTTATGATAACCTCGTATAATTTAATATCATTTACATAGTATACTTGTTGTTCGATGATAAAAAATGAAATGTCTTTTTTAGAAATATCCCTAATTCAGATCTATCATCAGTCATGATTAAAACAAACCTATTCGAAATTCATCCGAAGATGAAGCTCCCAACATAACATAAAGAACTCATTGAAAATCTCATTTAAGGTGAGCCTTTGACTTGTACATACCTATATTTCAACAGAAGATTCCTAAGATCATACATACAGGCTGTTGAAAATCCTCAAAAAAATATAGCTTTTAGTTTAATCTCAGAAATGAATTCATCGAATTATTTTGATGTGATGAATCTTCTCCGAACATAAAATTCCACTCACATCTTCCATTTCCTTTATTATCACCATTACAATCACATAAAAATATAAAAAATTCAACTCTGAAAATTGAGTTGAATACTCACTAATGAATATTTGGCCATTTTGGAAAATAAAAGTATTCTTTAAATTTTCCCTCTCGTATAATGCGTGGATTTTGAGTTATTCAATAGTAACGAATATTCATGATATTCGAAAAATTACATAATATATACATAATAAATTACAGTTGTGTAGTGTGATAGATTTTGTTGTCATTATACGTTTTTATGTTTGTTAACCGGCATGGAAACATACGTTTGAGTATTCAGAGATGATATGAAATGAAAGGTTAAATTGATTATATTTGATTATTGTTGTATGATATAAAACAAACTAAGGTTATGTGACTAAGTGACGATGAAGGCAGAGCTTATAAATATGACTCTGTAGTATTCATGTCCATGCTTCTTAGAATTGAATGATCTATCGCAGGAATTTGGACTTAGTAAATAAATCAATTGATTTATTCATTTATATCATTTAGATAGTCTGGAGTTTAAATAGTCGGGAGTTTAAATGAACACATTTAGTAATGAACAAAAAATAAATGAAAAATACTACAATGCAGTGATAAGTAGTGTGAATAAAAATGGAATTCAGTCAATGTTATTTCAAGAGTTGTTCGCAATGAAAACCATATGCTATAGTGCACAATTCTCTTGTCGAATTTTCAACTTAGTTATAGTCTTCCGCATCATATCGCCATTTAATACATGTATCGTAACATTTGATAATTATATTCATCAAATGGTTTCTTGATTGGATGTCTTCAGCATAAACCATATATTTTTCCCATAAGAAATATTCAACTGGGTTAGGATCTGGATATCTAGGAGGCCATAAAAATTACCACAGAATACGTTTAAAATCATTCATATTTCATCTTCGAGAAAATTTGATTTCTGTCTTTCATTGTTGTTTTATACCAATGAATTAATTAATTCCTTAATTATCATCTTCTACACCATCAATGAGTGTTTCAAGAAGATTCATATTTATTCACGACTTCCATGAGATACCTCTTTCCTATTTATGTGAAAAAGTGAATGAATTCAATTTTTCGAACAATGTTCAGATTCAAAAATTCATAAAAAAAGAATTGTACATGTGACAACTTTTAGTGGCACCACGTATTGAAGCCACATTCACTTTCTTTTTGAAAAGCGAAACAATTATTTTAAATTCGAAATGGAAAGTGATATTTTTATCCTGAACACTTTGAATGAGGATTAAGGAATCCGGCCCTGGAATATTGAAATTTCGCGTTTCGCGTTTTCTCATTACGAAAAATAATGCTTTTCCCAACTGGTTGCACAAATAACTAGTGTGTTCAAGAAAATTGGTCGGAAATCAGAAGATCGTTCGTCAACTCCATCTAAATTTTGAACCAACGAATGATTGAATAATAATTGTCAAATTTTGGTCTCAATACTACCATAAAATAAATTTTCAAAATTTAAAAAAAAAGTCAGAAAAATGTACAATTACACCATCCATTTTGTAAACAATGAAGGACATCACAAATTTTTGCAATTAAACCCAAATATTCGAATCGCACAGTACTTCATTTATATCTCCCCTTTTATCTTGTAATTCTTGTTACACCCGTCATCCCATACTTACAATGGGACATCCAGTGCACAAATATATAACTAAAATATGAAATAAAACTATCAAAATGAATCGTTTTCACTGTATTTTCCTTATCAATTATTCGACATTGTTTCATTACAGATTCTGCCTTGATTATCCAGTTCCTGGAACATGTGAAAGACATAAACATGCTTCATGGCGGCAATACTGCTCTGCATATAGCAGTTAAAAGGCAAATGAAAGACGAGGTGGGCTATATTATTGGAAGAAAGCCACAAATAAATAAGAAGTCCGATAGACTGAGTACACCTTTACATGAAGCGGTTAAATGTGAAAGAGACATAACACAAATTCTACTGGACAATGGGGCAGACATCGAGGCTAGAGACAGAACTGGACAAACACCATTGCATTGGGCCCTCGGTTATACAAACTCTTTGGATCAAGTTAGGACTTTGATCATAAATAGTGCAGATGTGGATTCCATGGACGAATATGCAAGAACCCCACTACATACTCTTTGTTCTAAAGGATTGCGCATAAACTTTGATACTTTCGAGCTTCTTCTACAGAAAGTGTCCGATATAAACGCAGGAGATATGAACGGAGCTTCCCCATTGCATAAGTTGATGAGATTCTTACAGGTAGATTCAGAATCTGAGAAGGAAAAATTGATTGATCTATTCTTGCAATATGGCGTCAATTTAAACGAACAGGACCATTTCTCTGATAGCGTATTACATGCTGCGGCTTTCTACAATCATTCTGTGCCTTTTTTGAGGTTCCTGATAAAGAAAGGCGCAGATACATCCATTCGGAATGGATTGGGCGAAACATTCATAAATTGTATGATTCGGAGTAGCCGTTCTAAAGTTGAGGAGCTAGTGAAATGTTTGCTTGTTGAGGAGAGCAGAAAAAATTTTGAATTCCATGATCATCTGTTGGATTCTATCCGAACAGTTTTTTTTGGTGTAGCAGGGGGAAAATCTGCCAGACAGACGAACCACCCTCATCTCCTGAGGGGGAACAGTGTGGGGTTTCTCACTCTCCTGAGCTCGAGACCCACTAAAAACCCTACTGCTTCTTGAATTTTGGTTCCGGGCATTTGCCTATAAACCGTTCATCTCTTGGTCGGTTTTCTTCTCGCACACTATCGTGCTGGGATTTATGTGTTTATCCTCTATTGGATTAACACTTTATTGAATTTTTCAATAAGTTTCTGTTGTTATTTTAATCTCTTTTTAATTGATCTCTTGGTCTCCTTCGGTAAATTCGCATTCTCCTTTTGTCTTCCTCTGGGTCGTAGTCCACTAGTCTCCTGAGTTCTTGATTCGGATGGTTTTTCGCTGTTTCGAATAATTTCTCTGCTTTTCTGTTCATGAATTCCGTTATGGTTTCCCATTTCAGGTCCTTATAAATCTGTCTATTCCTGACAAACCAAGGTGCATCTATTGCACATCGTAGCAGCTTGTTTTCAGTGGCCTGAATTCTTTTGATATGGCTCTTTGCCGCGAAACCCCAGGCAACTGATCCATAAGTCAGTTGAGGCCTAGCAACGGCTTTGATTATCTTCAATTTTGTCTCTTTCGACATGTGGCTTCTTCTTCCTATCAGAGAATAGAGTCTATTCATCGCTGCTTTCGTTTTGTCGATTGCTTGTTTGATATGACTTTTCCAAGTAAGTCCTTTGTCAAGTGTTATTCCTAAATATTTGGCTTCATTTTTCCAGTCGATTTCTTCGCCGTCAACATCCAGTTTCGTTGTGGGTCGCAGTCTTCTCTTCTGTAGTAATATTGCTTGGCTCTTTTGTCCATTGAGCTTGATTTTCCACTTTATGCACCAGTCATTTGTTTCGTCAATCGACTCTTGTAGAACTCGTTCTATTATTTCAGGATTTCGGTGTCGAGTTGCTATGCCTGTGTCGTCAGCATATAACGTTAGCATGGTTCTTGGATTTTTCGGAATATCGTGGATGTATATGTTGTACAGAAGTGGCCCAAGTACTGATCCTTGGGGTACTCCAGCCTCTATATCTCTTGTTGAGGAGCATTCTCCTCCCACTTTCACGTAAAATCTTCTATTTTTGAGATAATTCCGTATCAACTTGCATATTTTGATCGAATATCCAGCACATCTCATCTTATATATTAATCCTTCATGCCATACTCTGTCGAATGCTCTGGCGACGTCTAGTAAAACAAGACCTGTAGCTTGTTTATTTTGGAATCCCTCTGTTATGTACTCTGTGAGCCTTAATAATTGTTGTTCTGTTGAATGCTCTCTTCTGAATCCGAACTGTTCTGGTGGAATTAGTTTCAGATTTTCGGTTTCCTCATTTAGCCTCGTGGCGATAATTCTTTCTACTACTTTTCCTAAAGCCGACAGTAGACTTATCGGTCTGTAGTTTTGTGGAAACTTCTTCTCTTTGAATGGTTTATTGAATACTATGACTTCTGCTGTTTTCCATTTTTCTGGGTAGTGTTCTGTCCTCATAATTCCATTCGCGATATTAGTTAGAGCGGCTATACCTTTTCTAGGTAATTTCTTTAACATAACATTCGTTATTTTATCGCTTCCGGGAGCTTTCCTCTTCTTCAAACTTCTAATTATTTCCCTGATTTCATTTGGCGATGTTGGCTTGTCTATTTCAGCAGTCGCTGGTAATTCATCCATTTCTTCATCATTTTCTTCAACCAGTTCTTCCAAATCTTCATTATCGTCGTCTATCCTGTAATTTATTCTCGATTCTCGTTCGATCGAGTCCGCCAATGCATCTGCCTTATCAGTATTGGTATAAGCCATTCCCCTTTCTCCGTGTAGGGGTGGAATTTTAGTCTTTTCTCCTCGTAGGCTTTTTTGCATTCTCCATGCAGAATGATCGATTGTATTCAGTTCTTGAACCCTTTTGTTCCATCTGCTTGTTCTTAGATCTTTCAGGGCATTTTTCAGATCTTGGCTATGTCGGTTGAGGTTCCTTCTATTTAGATCATTTTTGTTCATCCTATATATTCTTCTGAGTCTTCGATTTTCTTGTATAAGATCTTTTACTTCTTTAGGCGTATCGCCATGCGGATGACTTGGAGCTGGTCTCTTCACTCTTCTCGTGCTTTTTTCGTAAGCTTTCAATATAATCTCTTCCAGTTTATCAACCGCACATTCCAGATCGTCTGGAGTGTTTATTGTTGGAATTTCTGTTATTTCCGATTGTATTAAATGGCTGTATTTAGTCCAATTGGTATATTCTCTCATTTCCAGCAGTTTTTCTCTTGGTTCTTCTCCAATTGTCAATTCCACGGGATTGTGGTTTGAGGTTTCATCTTCCAAAGTTTCAATCGAGAATTCTTGAGTTATATTTTTCAATATCGCGATATCTATTACATCTGGTATTCCTCTTCCAAAAGCAAGATATGTCGGTAGCTCTGGTCCAATAACTATGGCATTTTGTTTTTCGGCGAAATCCTCGAGTTTTTTGCCATTTCTATTCTCTGTTATGCTATTCCATAATGGGGATTTACAGTTGAAATCTCCGATGGAGATTTTCGGGTTTTATCCTTCCAACATGTTGTTTATCTCTTCTTCCAATAGATTGTTTTGTGGTGGCTTATACGCCGAGGTTATTTCGACTCTTTGCCGATTTAATTCGGCAACAATCGTCACTTTTTCTGTTTTTCCTTGTGTTTCGTCGGATCTACTTTTAAAGTAGTGTTTCAGATCTGTTCTCACCAATATTGCTACTCCTCCTCCGGTGTTTGTAATTCTGTCACATCTATATGTTTCATAATTCATGAAATTCAGTCTTCTGTTCCGGTTCATTCTTGTTTCCTGTAGGGCTATAATATCAGGTTGTCTTTCTGATATTATTTGTTCTATCTCGGCTTTCCGAGTGTTGATCCCGTTTATGTTCCACGAGATTATCTTGAGGGATTTCTTCCTAATATCCGTAAGGTCCATTAATTCAGTTTACTGAATAATGCTTGGAGTTTTTTCTCCATTTCCCTCTCGATTTTCAACATTATCTTGTTGAAAATTTTTTCCGTGAAGATATCTAAATCATCGGCTAATTCAGATATCTTTTTCTTCTCCTGTTGACTGTTCACAGCTTGTTTCATTGTAAGCTTTTTCTGTCCTTCTTTTTTCTGGACGGGTTTTGGGGTCTCCCTCTTCTTTTCCTGCTCTGTAGGTTGGGTCTTCGCTACTTCCTGAATTTTTTGTTCAGAAGTTGTTGTTTTGGTTATCTTCTTTTTCTGTTCAACTGATTTTCGGGAATTTTTCTTTCTGGTCACCAACTTGAACTCGCTACATCCTTTGTAGCTAGCTGGATGGCCCTCTTCTCCACATAAGACGCATGTGGCATTTCTCTCTTCACCTTTTCTGGTGAGTGTGCAGTCATTGCTGCTGTGGCTTCCTGAGCACTTCACGCATCTCCACGGGAAGGAGCATTTGTTTTGTGCATGCCCGTACCTTTGGCACCTAAAGCACTGGCTTGGACTTTCAGGCCTCTTTTTATGCTCAACCACAATACAGAGGTTGTAGAGTCGCTTCACTTCGAATATTTCCTTTTTCTGGTTTTTAACCAGGTAGAGAGGTATTTGTTTCTTGGTCTTGTTCGATGTCATTCTGGACACCTCAGCGTCTGTTATTCCCTGGAATATCAGGTCGTCCTCAATCAACGCAAGATCAGCGTCGATTGGTAAATGCCTAATAACGGCATATATCTTCTTCTCCTCCTCCATTTGGTAGGTAAAAAATTCTTTACCATGCTGCTCGAAGAATGTAGTGATTTTTCTAAAATCATCTACGGTTGACGCGATGATTTTTATACCGTCTTTAACTGTAGTTGCACGGTTGTAATTTATCCTTTTTGTATCTATCCGAACAGATGAGCCAATTTTCGAATTCATAATGTCGTGTAGGAAAGAAAGAGTTACGCAGTCTCAAGAATGAACCAATGAAAAAGGATGACAGGTTGAGGTTATTCACTCTGATGACCGTGGATGAGAGGGATTTAGCGAGGTGTTTCTGTGATGACCCTTTTCGAATCCGAGAAACAGCTGTAGAAACGGAAAGATTTCCAATTTATGGCATGGATTTGAATCAAAATTATGGAAAGGGTTTGCAGAGGTTTAATGCAGAAATTTCAGTATTCAATTTCTTGAAAGAAACAAGTAATGGAATTTTGGATAATGATTCCATTGATGAAGTACTGAAATTTCTGTCAACTGAGGAAATGAGTGTCTTTCAGTAAGGAAATAGCTTTGTTTGGTTCTGAACAGAATGATAAAGTTATAAGTATCTTATGAGCAATTTTCGATACCTTGGGATGATAGATTATATTCGTTTATATAACATTTGAGGCATAGAATATAAATTCTATGCCTCAAATGTCAAATACCTGAGAATTTTTTCTCGATTTTTCAAGTACTGACAAAGAATTATTTCCTCTTGTTCAGAATATGGTATAACTGCTTCGATATCTACCGAAATCTTGTTACTATTTGCTAACTGTATATTTTGTTCAGGATGATTTGTGAAGTATTTATTTTTGTATTTTAGAATTTTATTTTCTGCGATTTTTTAAATTATTTTTTTTGTTTTATATATTAAAAAAAATTTCGGTCATTGAGTGAATATTTTCTTGTTTTATCTAATATTGGCTTTTTCCCACATATATCATCAGGTATCGCACTCTGCAAATTGCTTACAATAAATTATTATTATCAATATACTTGCCGAGTCTGGTAATGTTGAAAATCAGAACATTTCATTTAGTCGTGAACTCGGTCGTGAATATTACATTTCACAAGAGACAATGCAGAATGTTAGGATTTTGTAGTCCTTAACGTCGGTCAACAGGACTCGTTGATGTGTTCAGACCGAAAATCAAACGAAATTCAATCGCTATCAACGGACGTTATAGTTTAGTTTAAATTATCATTGAATTCATTCGAAAATGAAAAAATCCAAACTTTTCAGTTTCGTTTTACGAAATATGTCAATCTGTGAATAATAAATTATTTCAAACCACACTCGTCTTATTGAATGGAGGCATCATTCAATAGCCGAAATGTAGAAATAGTGTTTGTGGCCACAGTAAGCGGTATGCGCATTTTAAAATCTGTCAACGAGAAAGATCGCCACGTCCGAGGCGAACTGCGGGGGCCGAAGCACCGAGCCAAAGATTATAGAGCTAACTCTATAGGGCCTGTTCCGATATTGCTGAACAGTACTGTCAGTATTTCAGAAACGATGCCTATTGGCCCAGTCGTTCGAGTTCTATTGTTATTCGATTGCGGGCCAGTACTAACAGCAATATCGGAACAGGCCCTAAATCTTTGCACCGAGCCACATAAGGCGAAAAAACAGTAAAGCAGCGTTCTCACGGAGCTAAAAATAGAAAACGTGGCATGTTTTCTATTTTTCTTTCGAAATCATTGCGCGAAGAGTGGGAATCGAGGGTGAAACTAGAGTCAAACTCTCTCTCGACCAGATAAATACAAATATGTCGGAACGAATCGTTGAAGGTTGTGCAGTTTTGAGTTGTGTTTTTTATGCTATTTAATCAGAAGCCTTGCGTGAATCATACGTGCCAAAAAATAACGTGAAAAGAGGCGCTTTCGGATTAGAAATTGGATATTCAAAAAAACTTTGAAGAAAGCAGCTTAGTGAACGGACAAATAAGTTTGCAGAGGATTTTAATAATATTTTGCGAATACCTGAAGACCATTTTTATCATCTCCTGCAATTATTTTCCCTACAAATTTCAAAATCAGACACTAATATGAGAAAAGTAATCAGAATTCAATTAAAATTGTAAGTGACACTGGTCTACTAAGCCACTGTTCCAAGAGTTTGGATTATTTGTTTCGTGTCCAATAAATACAATGAACACAATTTTAACAGAAACTGATGTCGTGGTGTTGGTTCAAATATTACTGAACTTTCGTTATGTTGAACCAGAGAGGAATCTTTAGTGGAACTTACAAGCTTCGTGTCGGCTTTTCACCACTTAAAGGAGCCACCTCCCTAGTCAGCTGTCCCTTGACCACAGATTACAGAAATCTGTGCCTTTTGCTCTCGACTACTACCCACTAAAAATGCGTCTGCGCGAAGAGGTGTCCAGCCACTAGTCCCGCTGCGCAAATATTAGAGACGCAACCTCGAGAGCCATTGCAGTTTAGTGTTGTGCTCGAGTTACAATCAAACCCTTCCACTTGCTCAACTCATATCAATAATTCACAAAACGACAAGGTTTACAATTAGTTTAGATCTGTCTTCGTCTGACATTAGCTCGACATCCACGCGATAGAGGTCTCTTTGCGTTTCGAATGTGAGGATGTTTTTTAGAAAAATATTATAAAACATATTATTAATATTTCAATGGTTCTTCATTTTCCTATATTATTTTCAAACATGCAATAATATTTGCGTCATGTGTATTGAAAATATTGAATTGGAATTGGTACATTTTTCCTGTTGGGATATATTTTTCAGAAAAATGTGTTGCTTTGAGGTTAGAAAAAGTACCGCTCGAAATATGTAAAAAGTGCGCAAATAGGTACAAGATGGTTTTACTAGAAACAGTCTACGAGGCGAAACCGAAGAACTACTACTACCTGCTACGGGATGATAAAAAAGATGAAAAATATTTTCATCATCTCAAACACTTTGTGAAAATATTGGGAAATAACATCTGAAAAGAATTCAATAACAATTTCGTGGAATATTTTACAAAATCGGAGATTCCGTAGGTACCGTCTAAATTTCGCCGATCTACAGTGTGGCAACGCTGATTTCCTGAAACTAGTTCCCCCAAAAATTCCTTTCGTGAATTTATCAGATATTTGACTTTCGAACGTGGGCCACGCTCGAATATCAAACCGAGCGTGAGCGTCTCGAACCTTCCCCTCCGCTTATGACACCATGAAGCAAACTCAAAACTTATCGTTCACACGGAGAGATCATAAAGTAAGTCAAGTATAGGTGTGTTCTGTGGGAGAGATTTCCTAGAACGTTCGAGCAATAAAGCGTGCCACTTCTCGTGAGAACGCGGCTTTAGGCCAGGCATAAATAACGTGCGTTCAACAAAATTCGTCGTCAAGTAGGCTATGAAATTTTAAAAGTTGATATTCGGTGTCTGAATGTAGGTCTTTTCTCGAATTACTTCATATACTGTTTTTGGGTTTGTACCTGTTTGTAGTTAAATAAATAAATCTTCCCAAATAAAAATTACTTCATCATCCCAATGATGACATTAATCTATACAACATTCACTTTTATTTTAGCACTCGGTTGGCCATGGAAATTTGACACATTTTACTCCGTATAGTACGAAAATGTGGGGTTATGAAGCTTGTCAAAACATTTTTTGGTTTTAAAAAACGCTATGTTTCCCGTTCTACGTAACAGTTTCTGTTATTACGTATTCTACCACAATGTCGAATCTCTTCGGAAAATATGTGAGGAACATAATTGACGTTTATACAAACCGATTGAAGGCATACCACATCTAGCTATTTGCATGGAAATTACAAGAGATTAGTATAATATCATAATATGCACTAGCTTGAGGAGAGTTAATGTTGGTTATCTTCTTTGGCTAAAGTTTGAATACGTTACATCAGTTGTAGATTTCAAAAATATTAACTCGAAGATGAAATGCATATGATGCAGTGGTTGCATCAATATAAGTAAAAGGAATTAATGGAAGTTACGGGTGTGAAGGCAGCAACGGTTTCCAGCAACGGTTTTTTCATTTTCGCTTTTACCATACAGATTGTAAAAATACCTGTTGTTCGGGATTTTTTGATACGAATGGGTTATTTAGAACATTATAAACAAAGTCTATAGGGTGAAATAATTTGTGGATCGAAAACTACCCCCACCAACCCCCCGAAATTGAACTATCTTGATACACAGTGAAAAAACACCGTTGCTCGGAGTTTTTCTATGAAAATGAGTTCTAACCCACATACTGAACACGATCTATAGGGTGAAATATTTTGTGCATCAAAAACTACCCCCCTCCAACCCTCTGAAGTTGAAATAACTTGATACAGTAAAAAGTGTGAAAAAAAACCGTTGCTCGGTGTTTTTTGATGGAAATGGGTTGTTACCAACATACTGAACACGACCTACAGGGTGAAATAATTTGTGCATCAAAAACTACCCCTCTCCAACCCTCTGAAGTTGAAATATCTCGATACAGTAAAAAGTGTGGAAAAAAAAAAACCGCTGCTCGGTGTTTTTTGATGGGAATGGGTTGTTACCAACATACTGAACACGACCTATAGGGTGAAATAATTTGTGCATCAAAAACTACCCTACTCCAACCCTCTGAATTTGAACTAACTTGATACAGTAAAAAGTGTGAAAAAAACCGTTGCTCGGTGTTTTTTGATGGAAATGGGTTGTTACCAACATACGGAACACGATCTATAGGGTGAAATAATTTGTGCATCAAAAACTACCCCTTCTTCAACCCTCTAATGTTGAACTAACTTGATACAGTAACTAAATAATTATTTATTTTTCATGTTTTATGATTTTGTTTTTTATCAAATAAAAATCTGTTCTGGAATTATTCAGTTATTTCTAGAATGATAAGAGTGAAAAATTAATGAATTTTTGAATTTGGGATAATTTCTCCGAATGAAACATTTACATACACAGATTTGTAGTTTTCGGTTTTAGTTTCTGATGCACAAATTATTTCACCCTATAGATCGTTTTCAGTATGTTGGTAACAACCCATTTCCATCAAAAAACACCGAGCAACGGTTTTTTTTCCACACTTTTTACTGTATCAAGATATTTCAACTTCAGAGGGTTGGAGGAGGGGTTGTTTTTGATGCACAAATTATATCACCCTATAGATCGTCTTCAGTATGTGAGTAACAACCCATTTCCATCAAAAAACACCGCGCAACTGGTTTTTTTCACTTAATATTGCATCAGGATAGTTCAACATTAGAGGGTTGGAGGGGGGGTAGTTTTTGATGCACAAATTTTTTCACCCTATAGATCGTGTTCAGTATGTCGGTAACTACCCATTTCCGTCAAAATACACCGAGCAACGTTTTATTTTCACACTTTTTACTGTATCAAGATATTTCAACTTCAGAGGGTTGGAGGGGGGTAGTTTTTGATGCACAAATTATTTCACCCTATAGGTCGTGTTCAGTATGTTAGTAACAACCCATTTCCATCAAAAAACCCCGAGCAACGGTTTTTTTTCACACTTTTTACTGCATCAAGATAGTTCAATATTAGAGGGTTGAAGGAGGGGTAGTTTTTGTTGCACAAATTATTCCACCCTATAGATCGTATTCAGTATGTGGGTAAGAACCCATTTTCATAGAAAAACTCCGAGCAACGGTTTTTTTCTTACTTTTTACTGTATCAAGTTAGTTCAACTTCAGAGGGTTGGAGGGGGAAAGTTTTTGATGCACAAATTATTTCACCCTATAGGTCGTGTTCAGTATGTTGGTAACAACCCATTTCCATCAAAAAACACCGAGCAACGGTTTTTTTTTCACACTTTTTACTGTATCAAGTTATTTCAACTTCAGAGGGTTGGAGGGGGGTAGTTTTTGATGCACAAATTATTTCACCCTGTAGGTCGTGTTCAGTATGTTAGTAACAACCCATTTCCATCAAAAAACCCCGAGCAACGGTTTTTTTTCACACTTTTTACTGTATAAAGTTAGTTCAACTTCAGAGGGTTGGAGGGGGGTAGTTTTTGATGCACAAATTATTTCACCCTATAGGTCGTGTTCAGTATGTTGGTAACAACCCATTTCCATCAAAAAACACCGAGCAACGGTTTTTTTTCACACTTTTTACTGTACCAAGATATTTCAACTTCAGAGGGTTAGAGAGGGGTAGTTTTTGATGCACAAATTATTTCATCCTGTAGGTCGTGTTCAGTATGTTAGTTACAACCCATTTCCATCAAAAAACTCCGAGCAACGGTTTTTTTTTCACACTTTTTACTGTATCAAGTTAGTTCAACATTAGAGGGTTGGAGGGGGGTAGTTTTTGATGCACAAATTATTTCACCCTTTAGGTCATGTTCAATATAATGCAAACAACCCATTTCCATCAAAAAACCCAGAGCAACGGTTTTTTTCACACTTTTTACAGTATCAAGTTAGTTCAACTTCAGAGGATTGGAGGGGGGTAGTTTTTGATGCACAAATTATTTCACCCTAAAGGTCCTGTTCAGTATGTTGGTAACAACCCATTTCCATCAAAAAACACCGAGGAACGGTTTTTTTTCACACTTTTTACTGTATCAAGTTAGTTCAACTTCAGAGGGTTGGAGGGGGGTAGTTTTTGATGCACAAATTATTTCACCCTGTAGGTCGTGTTCAGTATAATGCAAACAACCCATTTCCATCAAAAACCCCCGAGCAACGGTTTTTTTTCACACTTTTTACTGTATCAAGATAGTTCAACATTAGAGGGTTGAAGGAGGGGTAGTTTTTGATGCACAAATTATTTCACCCTGTAGGTCGTGTTCAGTATGTTGGTAACAACCCATTTCCATCAAAAAACACCGAGCAACGGTTTTTTTTCACACTTTTTACTGTATCAAGTTATTTCAACTTCAGAGGGTTGGAGGGGGGTAGTTTTTGATGCACAAAATATTTCACCCTATAGATCGTGTTCAGTATAATAATAATAATAATAATAATAAAGCTTTATTTTACCCAACAGGAAAATCCCAATTATAGGGCAAAGAAATATATGTTACGTGTTACAGTTCAAAAATTTACACCATAAAAATATAAGAAAGGAATTATAATTATAATATATATAAACATATGCAGCCTTTGCTCGGAAAAGACCCGAAACCGATACACGCGATATGAAATTCCAACATTCCACTCAACACAAACTCAAGTCCTCAAACTAACTAAACATATTCAACTCCAGTCTGTCAGCACTTCGACATATACTATAAACAGGGCACCGTTCGAATATATTTGTACGAGCCGTAGGTAGATAAAACACCTCTCTAGATCTCGTTACCAATCTTGGAACGTTCAAACTCATTTTGGAGAGCAAATATGGGCAGTCTATTTTGTAATTTAAAAGTCTTTGAGCAAACCTGGCACATTGCTCCTCACGCCTCGCAAGAAGGGATGATATCCTCATTTCACTCATAATAATTGACAAATCCGCCCCACGCTCAGGAAACCTTCCAGTACTCCTAAATGTTACATATTTGAAAAACTTTCTATGTATGCGCTCCAGTGGTACAAGGTGACAATTGTAGATGGGAAACCAGATCAAACTGGCATATTCTAGTTTACTGATCACGTATGTAAAGTACAAGCTTCTGAGAATCGATAGATCTTCAAATTCTGCAGTTGATCTGAGCACAAATCCCAATGTTCTGCTAGCCCTAGTACATATTTCTTCGATATGGGGAATGAAACTGAGCGTAGAGTCGAATAAGACTCCAAGATCATGAATCTGATCCTTTACATTTATCAGCTGTCCTGCCATATGATAGCCGAAAGTAAGTGGTTGCGATTTCCTCGTGAATGTGATGCTGAAACATTTTTCCATATTTAGTATCAACTTGTTACGCAAACACCACTCGTGCATATATTCCAGGCTTGATTGAAGGAGTAATTGATCCAAAGCATTAAGTATTCTTAGGTAGAGTTTGAAGTCATCTGCGAACGCTAACACTGGACACTTCAGGGAAGTTAGAAGATCATTCATATAGATTATGAACAACAGTGGTCCCAAGTTGGATCCCTGCGGTACGCCACAAGAGAGAATATACTCAAATGATTTAAAACCGTTGTAAAACACATAATTGACTCTTCCCTTCAAATATGACCTCAGAAGTCTCACATATCCAGGACTCAGACCAAAAGATGACAGCTTCTTCAGGAGAATACCATGATCAACCGAATCGAAAGCTCGTGACAAATCAGTATATACCACATCAACCTGACCCCCAACATCCAAACATTCCGCGATATATTGAGAAATCGTAGCCAAATTGGTCACAGTAGATCTTCCCTTTACAAATCCATGCTGTCGAGTGGATATATATGAGCTGACATTGAAATAAATATGCCCGTGAAGTAACTCCTCGTACACCTTGGCGAAATTAGACAAAATGGAAATTGGTCTGTAATTATTAACTTGGGATTTGTCTCCCTTCTTGAATATAGGTACCACACGAGCTCTCTTCCATCGGTTAGGAAATGTGGAGGTCCTCAAACTCAGGTTTATTATACGATGCAATGGTACGGCCAACACCTCACTACAGACCTTCACTACAAATGACGGTATAGCATCATCTCCGGCCGTTGACTTGTGGGGAAACTTGGACATGGCATTGTAGATATCTTCCTCAGAAATTAAAGGCTTCGGAACTGGTGGTAACTGAGTGAATTCGTCAAGTTCACTCTCCTCCTCAACAGGCGCCGTAGGTACCATGCCGGAAAAATGTTCTGCAAATAGATTAACAATATTCTGTGGACGCTCGTGGGAGGTTCCGTTATCATACATTATTCCTGGAATCCTGGTGGTTCCCTGTTTCTGGTTAATGAACTTCCAGAGGTCAGATGGACTGGACCTAAGATTAGCCTGTATGTTGGTTAGGTATTGATTGTACGCTGAGGATATTTCCGTTTTCACTAATGATCGTAGACGTCCGAACTCATCCCGGTATCTCGAGTCTCGAGTTGACAGCCATTTCGAACGATAAAAGCTCTTTAGTTGAATATGACGTTTAATTTCCGAAGAAAACCACACAGGATAACGACGGCCACCAGAAGTGACCCTCCTACGAGGCACATATTCATCAAAAAATTGGTACAATTGGTTATAGAAACAATCCAAAGCACTGTCGACCTGATCGAACTCATCTAACACTCTCCAGTCAAATTCACCAATTGACGATAACAATCCCTCAAAATTAGCTTTTTTGAAGTCATAAGAAATGTGATCTTCCTTCTGAAAATTAATTTGACTCTGCTGGGTAGGATGCTTCAATAAAACATTCAATGCAGGGTGATATGGATCCTCAGGGACAAAGGGAGCATCGCAGCGGTCGACAAACACATTGAGAGTATCCGAAGCCAGCACCAAGTCCAGCAGCCTGCCATCTCCGTTCCGCACCTCATTTACTTGTCTTAGCCTCAGAATGTCACAGAAATGACACAAAATCATATCTTTGGGACAGCCGCAGCCACCCTGTCTAAAATTTGGAACGTTAAAATCACCCACGATTAGAAGAGTCTCACTCAGAAACCGTAGTTCCAGAGCTGATGTGAAAGTTTCGAGTTGAAAAGCCGATACGTCAGGTGGTACATAGACCGCACAAATAATGAAGGGAGACGAAACAGAACACCGGCACAGCACAACATCTATAAGTGGCACGAGATCCCTCAGAAACTTACTATCGAGTTCTTCAAACTTTACACTGTCTGCAAATGCAAGCAGGACACCACCACCACGAGATCTATTAACTTTTAAAAATTGTCTATCACCACGAACAATGCAGTATGTGGGTAAGAACCCATTTTCATAGAAAAACTCCGAGCAACGGTGTTTTTTCACTGTGTATCAAGATAGTTCAATTCCGGGGGGTTGGTGGGGGTAGTTTTCGATCCACAAATTATTTCACCCTATAGACTGTGTTTATAATGTTCTAAATAACCCATTCGTATCAAAAAATCCCGAACAACAGGTATTTTTACAATCTGTATGGTAAAAGCGAAAATGAAAAAACCGTTGCTGGAAACCGTTGCTGCCTTCACACCCGTATGGAAGTTTCAAGTCAAGATGAACTTCACCTATGAATAAACAATTAATTAGCAGGACAACTGGCGCGTATTTGTAACTGTTCATCTTAATACATTGATATAATATTAATAATTAGGTATTTATTGGTACCTTGACATTCACAATGTATAGGACAAGTCAAATGAAAAATAGAAAAATCAATTTTCGGAAACTTATTCTACGATGACATTCATCGAAAATTCTGTAGTAAACTTTTCTCATTGATTCACCCAAACATAAAATTCTCAAATGCCACCACTTTTTTGGGTCTCCCAATAGAAGGAAATTCTTTGTCGTCGTCTTCATTTACAATCTTTCTGATTGTGGAAACATTCAGCTGAAATATAAGTCGCTCAGATTCGGATGATACTTTATATAAATTCTTTTACATTGAATATGTTCGCTACAGTCTGACGTATTGTGGATTTTAGAATATCAGGGTATAACTATTTGAATGATCGGACCTGATTTGTAAATAGCATTTCCTGAAACCCTGTCTCTTTTTTCAATCACTTTCGGCATTTTCGTAATAAAAATTGATATTAGTTGTGGCAACGGAGTTATGACATTAACAACATTTCATGATTGCCAACCTAACTTTGTTCTAGTTACAAAAACTTGAGAAAATTATTTCATGGCCAACCGACTGCTAAAATAAATGTGAATGAAGTATAGTTATCTTTCTTGTATGAAGTAAATCTATGTGCAGTTTTTATACCTATATGACATGACAACCAGTGGGAGTGATGGAAATCATCTTCAGAAATGTTTTCTTCCAAAAACGCCTGGTCATATATATATATATATATATATATATATATATATATATATATATTTACATCTGGCATACTTTATTGCGTCCTTTCAAAAAGCAACCTTATTGCGTCTCCCAGAAATACGCTACCTAGGTGGAATCTGATCGAAGTATATTAATCTACGCAAAAAATTACGTATTTTGGTCGTTTCAGATCTCAAATATCTTCATTAATAAAGAAGTTGACATACGCACATTATTGCGTCCTTTCATGGTCCTACCATTAGTGCGTCCGGCGTATATTTTGTTTTCATATGTAGCACAATGCTGCGTCCGAATTTAATTCAATCTTTCACCATTAGCATGTTGTTGCGTCCAGCGTAGTTGCCACATATGTTTTAGAATCTGGTACAGTAGGATTATTCGAACTCGATGACGTGATCGTATTATAACATTGGCTCCAGTTATTACAACTTTCATCTTTCAAAACATCTCAATACTAGCTGACCCGGCAAACGTTGTTTTGCCAAATAAATAATTTCCTAGTAATTTCTAGTGTAGACAAAAAATAGCTTACTTATTGTAAGTATGTATGTATGTTAGAATGTGTATATTGTATGTATGTAAGAATGTGGTATATGCGTGAAATAAGCATGGAGCGCTGTGAACGATGAGGGAATATAAAAATAACAAAAGGCAAACATTATTTTTAAGTTATTATAATTTATTCCTTAAAATTATATATCATTAATTTAACAATTACGACAGTAACACTATTAAACAATATCAATCTCTTAATGCTATAGCGTGAACAATATTTTTTGTTAGTCCATCTAGCGTTCGTTCATTCGTTCGTACTGTTTACTGGGTCAGAAGTGACACCTGTAGACATCTGGTGGGGATAACTAATTAAATGATGATTGATCAGTTTTCGACCGGAGAGGAAAAATGATTAAATTACTAAAATGGCTATTAAAAAATAAGGGTTGATCGTAGAAGGGTGAAAATTGAGGATTGTATGTATTTTTGTATGTTGTATCATAAAAAAATAGAAATTAAAAATTTTGTCTAAAAAATAAAAAAAAAATTTAGGGGTGGACTACCCCTAACATTCAGGGGTATGAAAAATAGATGTTGGCCGATTCTCATAGATACCGGATAAGCACAAAAAATTTCATCAAAATCGGTCAAGCCGTTTCGGAGGAGTATGGCAACGAAAACTGTGACACGAGAATTTTATATATTAGATTTATGATGGCTATCATCCTTAGTTTGTGGACTGCTCACTTGGGGAATCGTATTTCAGAATGTTTCAAACACTCTTTAAGTGTCTTTTTGTCCAGAAGAGCTTTAGTGATTGTGTAATAATTTTAAAAACGTTATATATTCCATTTTCGTTTTTTTTTTATAACAAATGAATGTGAGAGAGTGGTGCTCTGGAGATAACTTAAATTAGGAATGCATTAACTGCACAGTTGTTAGTTTATCCTACGAACAATTTGGCAGTCTGGAGAGTCAACTACTCTCTCAGGGTAGTTAAATGGACGGCGAATGAAATTCTCGAGTTCGATAGAAGAGTTTGAATATGAATCGTAGCCTGCATCCTAGCTCTTCGATATACAAGGACTCTCTTTGCTTATAGGAGGACGAAACCATTGAGCATATCCTCAGTGACTGCCCAGCGGCAGACACGGTTCGCTCAGGCTGGTTCTAGGGGAACTCATGAACTACTCCTCCTCTGTTATCACCTCTTTCCCTTGGACGATGGCACTGGAGGTAGAAGTTTAGCTCCTTGAGCTTGTTTGTGTGCCACAATAGACCGCTTTGGTCGCGGTAGCAGGTCTGGGGGATTCGACAGATGCGCCGAACAAACTGTAACTGTAACTCTTCGATACAAAGTATATACTTTCCTCGAATGCAGGAAGACAGGGGTTTCGAGTTTGCAATACCAACATTATACACAAAAGTTGGAAATGAAATGAGATTATTGAGAGGTCAAGACCCACTCAAGGGAATAGTAGCTCATCATAAAATCAAAGTCAAAGAGCTGGAGTGCTTTGGAGAAGCTAATATTCGACATATGAATCGATCTTAAGCTAGTAGGAAAATCTATCACGCCAGCAGAACAAAAGATATTAGAAAGCCAGGTTAGACAAGCAAAACTGAAGTTTTCATTCGAATATCATATGAGTAAACATATACTTTATATATTTCAAGAGATTGAAAGACCATGACTTGCTGTAAAAATCATCTTCTGCTTTTCTGGAGTCGGCTGAGCTGATGTCGGAAACGGGAGGATCTGTTCATCAAGATGGAGTGATACTAGATACTAGAATACTAGGTAGTATAAGAAGCATATAATGCAAGTGGTCACCTCAACATCATGCAGGGCTAGCCGTGATCGACGAAAACTCTTATGCACATCTTGTCCGCTTGCAGAATTTATACTTTATCAGGGTATATAGAGAGACACAATGCGAATTCCTTACTTCCATCTGAGAGAAGTTTATGGCATAGACAAATAACCGAAGCTCTCATTTGTACCGCATAGATTGCAATTAGGCTTTTTCAACAACTTGGCATATGCCAAGTTGTTGAAAAAGCGTGTATATACACGAAATAAAGCTCGATATAAAGTTCTGCCAGAAAAAGAGCTCAAAGAATTTCTGGTGTTGTATTCCCTTCGCTGCCAAAAATAATGTAGTAGTGAACGAAGAACAGAAAAGTGAAAAATACAAAGGATCAATGTTCCAACAGGGGGCTTCATACCCAGGGCATAAAGTTTGAATGGTAAATCTGATTGAAGAATTTTTAGATCTGAGAACTAATAACGTTACTGAATTGGAGATTATTCTGGCCTGCAGAACTCTGGCAGAATGAAGAACTATCTCAAGAACGTGGGGACAACACCTGGCTCTGTCACTAGGGCAAGAAAAGGGATTCTGGACGTGACAATGGTCAACGCAGCTTCCAGAAGAAGTGTTAAAGCTTCGGAAATGGTGACCAAACCATCAATCTCTGACCATAGGATAATCGAATATAAAATAACAGAAGAGGAACTGATCCACCATTAAGATCCATCTGAAGCAAAACTTACAACAGTTCTAAACTAATTGGCCAAACCTCTCGCATTACGATCTGGAACAAAAAGTCGATCAGGGAATTTTAGAGGCCTTCCACTCCAGTTATCCACTCCCGGAAGTTTGAACAAGTGAGGATGCATCTAATCAATCCTATTCGTGCATGAGCATGGGCTCATGCCGACGATTTAAAAATCTTTGGTGATATAGGCTCTATTGAAGACTGCGTTTCCTGCAGCGTGCTTTGTGGACTCATTCTTGATTTGGTGTGTCAGAAATCAACTACCATTGAGCATTTTTGAGTGCAATGTCGCCACGTACACCAGGAAAAAGAACTATTTATTGTATAGTTATAGTCTTGATGGCAGCGTCCTGAGCAAAAAAACGGAGATAAAAGATCTTGGCGTTGTTTTGATCAAAGTTTTATATTTGTTCCTCATGTTAATCATTTACTTTGTACGAGGCCAAGATTGTATGAATTCATCGTGCGTAATAGCAGATATTATCTGATCCGGAAACCATGATTTTGCTGTTCAATACATTTGGGACGAGCAAACTGGAGTTTGGATGCATTGCTTGGAACCCAATATACGATTGCCATACACATCACAATGACATATATTCCGAGAGCTGGCGAAGAAAATCGGCAAAAGATTTGTAATGGATCATAATTAAATATGAGTTAGTTTTGATGGTGTATATGAATCAGCACCCACGCTAAAAGGTCAGGTAGTGGAACATCTGACGGCGACGCTCTTTGATTTATATAAAATTACAATATCCGTACTTTGGGGTGACCGCTGACTGCCTCTCTTCTATTGATATGTGTTCTGAATATTTTATTCAAAAATAATATATGATATTTGAGCAGTAAATGCAGTTTCAGCCAATACAATTCTTTTGAAACAACATCGTCAAGGCAGCAACTTATGTGGTGTACTGACACACCGCGTTTCACTAAAATGAGATCTGACCACTTTTCTGTTCTATGAACTAGTGACAATTTTCAATCATTACAAAATACTTGTAGAGTGTGTTGTAATTTCATATACCTATACATCAAAGCGCGTCGCCGCTAGGTGTTTCACTACCTGACCTTGAGAGTGGGTGCTGACTTATGTACACCCTCAATACTAAATCATATTAAATTATGCGCCAGTACAAAACTTTTGCCGAATTTCGTTGCCAGCTCTCGGACTAATGGAGGCTGTTCAGAGAAGTTTTTTCGAGTAAGATCATGCTGTTTTATTGAATAAATTCGGTGCAGTTAAGCTTGATGTCAGGAAGGGCGTTGTTTGTTTGAGGTTCCTTCATGGACCCTTGAATGGCACATCTACTCGCTAGAGTAGGATTTCATGTAGGACGCCCAAGTTCTAGACCCGTAAGCTTGTTCAACCTTACTACGCCCAGAACAAATATATTGTTTCAGTCATCTGTGTACAATATGATTTGTTCTAAATTCAATCAGATCTCGCATCTCTGTGATATACACTTTGACAGACAGTCCTTATTAATTAATATATTACAAGGACACTACATATATACAAGAGTTTACATAACTTGTAGAAATTTTTAATTTTTGTGGTAATGTCACTTCTAATCCCACAGCACTCAGAATACAAAAGGTCATGGCAAAAGGAGTAATCAACCTCACAATATCGCTCAATAAGCCAGACGGATAATTCACCGAAGGAGAACAGGAAAGATCTTTCAGTTTTCCCAAAACAACCTTCACAGGTAGTAAACCCATAACTAGAATCGATAGAGCAATATAGACCAAGAATCCTCGTAAGGAAGATTGAGATAATTAAAAGACGATGTTTGGAGTGGGCAATGAACACCTTCAATCTATATAGATCACCAGAGGTGTAAAGAAAAATCCTAGAAGAGATTCGTCTTCATCTTCTGAAGATAACCAGAAGCTGCTTAGAATGAGTCATATACACAGAAAATGGAGAAGGACAAAAGTTCCCTTCACACCAAAATGGGGACACACAATCTTCAAGAACAATTAATTCAACATCGTTTCTATTGAAGACGATGAAGAAAGTAGTAGATAAAAACATAAGAACATAGAATCTGGAGAATACACCAATTCACAAATGCCAGATGGCCTACAGGACGACCGATCAACAAAAACTGCTCTGTATGACTCTATAGCTAGGTTCCTGGTCCCTCGGGAACTAAAGGAAATGAAGAGGCAAATACACATGCCTCTAGCAACAAGGGAAGTTGACGTTTATTCATCCAGTGGAATAAAACAATTTTAATTCACAAGTAAAATGAGATGACATAAGCATAAGCGGATAAAGCGATACCTTTCATGTCAATTTATAAATCCGATAATTCTCTGGAAAGTGTTATCGCTTGATTTCTAATTGAAGTGGAATAAAATTCACGTGAGTTATAATACAATTTTTTTTCATTCGAAAAAATAATAATGACAATATCAGTCAAAAGACCACCATAAGGGCACTTCAATCGGACCTGCTATTGCTCTAGAAACAGAATCCAATTCTTCACCTAACAGACTATCGGGATGACCTTGGAGCCTAGGAAGCTAAATCATTTCAGTTGTGCAAATACAACTTGGTTTACTTGTATACACAGTTGCCAGATTTAGGACGCAACATTATGCGTCGTGTGAAAGATGTATATTGACTGTATATCAGTTTTCATCATTTGAAGCGCCCCCGAAGCGGAATTTGCGTGAACAAAAAATATACTTTAGGTTTCATGAGAAGCACTTTACTGCGTCTGGAGATGTGTTTTTCAACATAGAATAACTCTTTTATCAAAAGATTAACGAAATCTATAGTTGTTCCAAAGATAGCTCTCGACGTCCTTCACGATTTGCGACCACCCCTGTCGTTGAATCCCTCGAAATACCAGAGAAAACTTTGAAAAACAATGCTGCGTCCGGTATACGGACGCAGTATTATTCAGGACGCAACAGTGTATGGCCCAAAGACAATGTATGGACGCAACATAGTATGCTGGATAAATATATATATATATATATATATATATATATATATATATATATATATATATATATATAGTTATAAAGTGTTAATACCACCTCCAAAATAGTAACTCCTTTAACGCTCTCACCTCATATATATCGATGTCACCTCCGAAATCGGAGGTGACAACGTTTTGCCTTGTTTTTTAGCTTGTTAGATTCAGGAGGCTTCAGGGACCAACATATCAAAAAATCGTTTTGAGGTCACAACGCACCCCCTTTATGTACTGAACAATCTTTTAGTTCGAGTGTATATCACTGGCGCTAGTGTGCTGAGCTGTATATCGGAGAATTACTCTGAAAGACTCTTTGCTCGTTTGCACCTCCGAAAATGGCAACGTTGTACTGTGCAAGCAGATGTAGACAGGCGGAATATCAGTATACGGAGGAATTAAGTAATGAGAGGCGCAGCGCGTTTTCTCCTCCATTATTGCAAGCCAGGCGGCATATCTCAACGATTTTTTATCGCATTCCTTTGTAGGGGAAAGAATCACGTGAAAGAGAACCAATCTTGGCTCTCTCGAATGGGATTATGACTGTTTATATTTCATCGTGCGTATATCTATGCATCCGTTGAACTTCTTTCATCTCAAGCTTACACTATAATTCTGAATTTGGCGAACTATTTCATTACCTATCTGAAAACGAATCGATTTGAGTCTTGTCCATAATGATATTTCTTCTCTCTATGGAAATGATCCATATAGATAATACTACCTATTAGTATAACGAATAATCAGTATTGTATCATTGCATATATATATTTATTATTGTAAATTATATAATTATTGTAAATTGTACACACAAGAAGTTTGAAGTGGTGGTCACAGAGTAGCGGAAAAATTGTCTGAAAAAAAATCCTTTCACAGATACAAAAGACTAATTAATTGATTAGTCGGTTTGTTTATATCAGAATCTTGTTGCCTGCATCTGTGTCGCTGATAAAATAGAATTGTAAAGCATACCACACACGCTTATAATTCTCAAGAAGAGGATGGCCGTGAATGCGGAATTGTCGAAGTTCCTGAGGAGTGAATTTGCAAATCAGACTTCCACAATTAAAGAAGAACTAGCGAAGCTGAGGGAAGAAATCAAAGAAATTGGATCGAACACGGAAGGGAGAATACAACATTGCGAAGGAAGAGTCAGTAAAGTTGAGAGTGAGCTACTTAAAATTAAACGTAATTCTATTAAGAACAATATTATTGTAACCGGACTAGCTCTAGACAACGCAGACCTAGTGCATTCCGTGATTGCTCAATTAAACTCCCTGCTGAATATAAACTTGGTTGAGTTAGAAGTGAATAACATATTCAGGCTCCATAAAAAGAAATCAGTGATAAAAATTGAATTTTTATCTTACCTAGCCAAATCAAAGGTGATTCAAAATAGGCTGAAACTCAAAGGCACTCGAGTCTATATTAACGAGGACCTATGCGAGGAAGATCGCGAAAATTTCAAATTCTTGAGGCAAAAATTGGCTGAAGCGAAAACCAATAAACAAAGAGCATTCATACGATCTGATTGTCTATACGTAAACGGTGAAAAGCACACCATCGAACAACTAAAAAGTTTAGAAGAGTCGGAGGAATCTCTGAATATCTCCAAAAATATAATTGAAAAACCCAATCCCTCAGATGAAAAAACCCGGGAATTGATCATCGTGCCTGATCATCCGACCCTCATAGCCTCTCACAAACCAACAGTTACCGAGTCCGAACACATACATCAGGGAGAAGACACGAAGATAAATAAGGAAATTTCAATATCAAATCTAGTACTGAATAAAGCGAAAGACTTTGAGGAGCTTGGGAGAACGAGATCACATTCTTCAGGTTCTTCAGGAATTGCGGGGAAGACTCAGAAGGCTGGTAACACGGGAACCAAAAGCAAGAGAGGTGGTTAACACAAGACTGGGAAGAAGATAAGCTATTTTTTGTTTGTTTTGTCTATTGTTGCTCAAATAAAGTAATTATCATTTATTGTTAAATTGGTTTTGGGTTTCTTTTGTTGTGGTTTGTTCTTCTTAGTTTGAAATGGATCAGTTTCTGAGAGATTTCCATGAGATAACACATAAGACTGAATACTTGGAACCGAAGGGCGGTTTGAATGATTATATGGGTGAGAGAGATAACTTCAAGATAATACATAATAATATAAGGAGTATGGAAGAAAATTTTGATGAATTCAAGCTTTTGCTGGGGGAGTATTCCGGAGATTTTCAAGTTATTGTATTGACAGAAACTTTCAGGGTACCGGACTTGGAACTTTTCAAGATAAAAGGATATTCATGTGTGTATAACAACGGGAACTACAATAGGAATGACGGCGTTATTGTTTACGTCAGAGAAGACATACAATATAGTCACAAAATAATACCTGTAGGAGAACAAAATGTCATAGAATTGGATCTTAAACTACCAAAGCAGACAGTAAAAATAACTGGAATATATCGTTCGCCGAAGGTATGTATAAAAAGTTTCAATAGAGAGTTGCTGAGCTACATCGAGGGGACTAGATCATGCGATTACCATGTAATTGTGGGCGATATCAACATTAATATTTTAGGGAATGATGAAAATATTGAAGAATATATGAACATGTTAAGTTCTTTTGGATTTAAATCCTACATAAACGATGTGACCAGACCTTCCAGTGGTAGTTGCTTGGATCACTTCTTCCTGAACTGTCATCATCCTGTAATAGATCAGAATAGAGGATACATTATCCGTACGGATATAACAGATCATTATACAACTTTATTAAGTCTTGATTTCAAAAATACACAAAAGAAAAAGGCCGACTGTTTCAAAACATATATAAATTATCCTGAATTGAGAAATGAACTAGGTCTAGTCAACTGGAACGAACTCATCAGAGAAGGAGATGTGAATTCTTTCACGGAAGATTTTATTGATATAATAAGGCGATACACAGAAAAACACTCAACGAAAATAAAACTTACAAACAGAAAATCAGGGAAAGAAAAATGGATCACTAATGGTCTTCTGACGGCAATAAATAAAAAAAATAGGTTATACAAAGAACTGATGAAAGACCAATCTAATACTGAGTTAAGGCTGCAGTACTCCAAATATCGCAATGTTTTACAAAAATTGATTATAACAGCGAAAAAAAACTACATAAATGACAAAATCATTGGTAAAACTACGAAAGCCAAATCTTTATGGGCGTGCGTGGATGAACTATGTGGCAAATCGAGAACTGATAAGGAAATTAAGATGATCAGGGATTCGACAGGACAAGTACTTACAAGAAAGGAGGATATAGTGGAGGAATTTAGTGAATACTTCAGTAAAGTTGGAAAAAACCTGGCCGAGAAGGTGAAAGAAGTTCAAACGCGGGAGGAAGGAGAAGTCTATTCCAATAAAACATTATTTCTGTTCCCAACTTGTAAGAGTGAAATAAAGCAGATGATAATGGAGTTGAAGAATGAAAGTGCACCTGGGGATGACGGTATAAGGAATGAACTCTTAAAAAACATCCAGGATGAAATATCAGAACCTCTCATGCTCCTGGTTAACAAATGCTTCCAAACTGGACAGTTTCCGAGTGTTTTAAAAATAGGTATAATCAAGCCATTTCTCAAGTCAGGGGAGGAAAGCAACCTATCGAACTACAGACCGATTTGCCTAACATCCAATGTAGCTAAGATTATAGAAAAAATATTGAAAGCTCGTATCCTTAATTTTTTAGAAAAAAACAAAATTTTATCAGATAATCAATTCGGTTTTAGAGCTGGTAAATCAGCGGAAGATGCGATCAGAAGAATAACAGGAACTGCATATAACTGGCTAGATAGTGGTAAAGTAGGTTTATGTGTTTTTATAGATCTGGCGAAAGCTTTTGATACCATCTCTCATGTAAAACTTCTCCGAAAACTCCATCTAATCGGCTTTAGGGGAAAAGCATATGATCTTATCAGAAGTTACTTATTACACCGAACACAATATGTCAAATTACAAGACCACAATAGTGGAAAGAAGACGGTTGAATTTGGAATACCACAAGGAACAGTCTTAGGGCCAATACTATTCACGATTTATGTGAACAGTCTACTACTAATGAAGAAAAAAGGAGAGGTTATCAGCTTCGCAGACGATACTGCAGTATTGTATGAAGCCGAGAGTTGGGGGAAATTGAAGTTAGAGGCCGAAAAAGATCTCCTCAGGATAAAACTGTGGTTTCAAGAAAACAAGCTAACCATCAATTTAGAAAAAACAAAATATCTACCGTTTTCTTCTTATCAATCGGGTCTTCCAATGATGGGTAATATTGAGGTTGACAAAGATACTTTAATTCCTGAAGCCGAACATATAAAATACTTAGGGGTCACAATAGACCGACAACTCAGATGGGACAAACACATTGAAAACTTGGTAAAAAAACTAAGATATTTACTTCCTAAGTTCAGATACCTCAAAAAATATTTGAATATAGCAAACTTAAGACAGATCTACTTCGCCCTATGCCAATCACAAATAAAATACGGAATAATTGGATGGGGAGGAGCATATGACAACCAAATCAAAAGAATTGAGGTTATCCAAAAGTGGATATTGCGGATCATTTACGAAAGGCCACTTCTCTTTCCATCGGACGAACTATACAAGATGTCCAGAATTATGGACCCCCATCAATTGTTTGCCCTAGAGATGCTTCTCATTATAAGGTCAGGGAAACTACATATTTCGAAACATCAACATGATTATGAGACAAGAAATAAAATAAATCAATATCTTGTTCCTAGAGCCGAGAAACGCATAGGACAAAGATGTTATACGTATCTAGGACCCCGCCTACATTCCATCACTCCTGAAAAACTGAGAACAATTAAGAACTCCTATAGCCATAAGAAAGAAATGAAGAAGTGGATATTCGAAAAAGGAAGAAGCTTCTTTGACATGTTTATAAAACAACAATGATATCACAACAAAGTAAGCAGTAAATGAAGACAAAATTTTGATCACCCACAAAATGGAACAATATCTTTAAAAGACGCTCAGAAACTTTTCCAAGTTAGTCTAACATTATTGAGGATACTGTAAATTATTTTGGTTGAAATATTTCTCACGTACAGGCTTACGCCTCTGTGAAAGATGTTTATCCTGTAGTTTTCAGAATAAACTATATTATTATATAATAAAATAACCTGTTCAGAGAGAAACATTTTTTGGATAAGAAAATTCAGATGTTAATGGTGATGAATATTCAAGGACAATGAGCCAATCCGAAAATTTTCATTTCAGAATCAGGAGAAAAAAATGCTACAAATTTCACAATATCACAGAAATGAACAACGTCGGCTAAACCGAATGTTTGACATTGTGTTATTTCAAATGGAACGCTCTTTATATTTTTCTTGAATCAGATTTCTCAAAGATTTTGAGGAATCCTTTGCTCAGAAACATCTCTTTTATTATCGATTATGTTTAAATATTGGATTTTCCCAAAAATTTTAAGAGCTTGTAGCATCTCTCTGGTTTAAATATTTCAGTGATGTATCATAAAGAAAATTACCAATTATATCGAAACAAGTAAGATTTTATGAAGAATTCGCCAAAACAGATTTGCATTTTTCGATAGATCATACAGGGTGTAAGGGAAAAAATAAACAATATTGAAGTCTTTGGAAGGCCTCGAGTCAACATATTTTGAAATTGCAACCATATTTTTGTCAAGATATAATGAATCTTCAAAATGAAGTTAATAATATAGATACATACTCGGATACATATGATTGAGATACAGATGATTGATTAACTTCTACTATCTATAATAAAAAGGTACATAGATAAAATATAGCTATATACAGGATATCTGTAAACAAATGCGAAGGAATAAGGGAGATGATTCCTTAATGAAAATAAGCGGGGCTATTTCCTGTAAATTTTCCAAATCGACAGACCTTCCAAGATACAACCTTTGGAAGGCGATGACGAGTTTACAGTTTTTTATTTTTTTCACAGGTTCTAAAAAACACTGAGTCATAAAACTATACATATTATGAAGCACTGAGTAGATTGTTACCAGTTTCAACTTCGGCAAGCTCGTAGTTTAGGCGGTAAATTGCTATCGATTTTTTCAATGTGTCTCTCCCTTAAATTCAAAAATTTCTGTGAAAATGTTGAAATTTGAGTTATTATGCTATTGTCATAGAAGTATACGAAACTAGCAGGTCGGGGGATCCAAGATTTCGGGCCTATTCACCTTAAAAAAACATAATAAAATGAATTTCGTGAATACCTACCGAGGCTGAAAACCACTATTCTCCGCTATAAAAAATTAGTATTATTCCAATAATATACCGACTTAATGAATGCTACGTTGCTATTACTATAAGGCCCGGTTGTTCAGTTCAGGATGAGGCAGAGATTTAAGATGATCCTAGATAATCTGACAGAACTGAACTGAAATGTCCAAATCAATCTAGGATAAACTTTAATCCCGAACTGAACAACTGCTATACATGTAGAGTTTCGGATTTTGCGAGAATCTACTGCTTTTTCTTCAAAACAACAACTGCGCTGAAGGAAATGTGATTGACTGTTATCTATATCATTTACATCATTATTTGCCGAACTTCAAAGTTCTGAATGAATTAAAATCTAAACTTGAAAATATACGAGATAATTTTCGCAAGAATTTCAATGAAATCTGAAAATTTTCATCATTCTGGAGCATTCTGGACATCAATAATTCTCGAATCATCCATGCAATAAATTCAATTTTATCCAATATAACACGCAAAACGAAATGTTATTCGAACTCGGCATCTTGAGCAATTCGTTCCTAAAAAGCCCGAATCAGGTAGAAAATTTTGAACCCTTCATATCAGCGAACACGTGTTTTGCAGTAAACAGATGCCGATTTCGTTTTCAACGGGCCATGTAACTAGGGTCGGCGTTGGGTGAAAGGATGAACGGTTCTTACAACAAGAAGAATTTGAATTTTCATATGACGGTGAGGGCATTCGTTTTAAAATTTTCAGAGTACAAGGAGTATACAGGGTGTTTCACGAGTAAACAGACAAATGAAAACCGTGAATAGAGGGCATTGAGCTGAGTTCAGAATCATACCATATACAAGGTGTTCCAAAACTAGTGAATCAAACGTCACACCACAATAGAGTAAACCAAATATTATCGAATGACACCAACATTAGTTCGACGAAAATGTACCGTTTCCAAAATAATCAGAATTTTATTAAAATACATAAAGTTGCCGATTTTCGAACTATTTTTCTTAATAACAGGGCCAGTTTGTGAAAAAGGATATCGATTTTAAATTATATTGAAGTAATATTATTGTTTCATCTCCCCTAATTGAAATTATTTTAAGTAGTTAATCGATAACCATAACCTAAGTAAATGTAAATTAAAACAATTGTTTTTTCTACATGATTTTTAATACTCAGAATAAACAGGGGTGATAATATGGGAGAAAAACGCTATCCTTAATAACAAATTGGCCTTGTGACTGAAAAAATAGTTCGAAAATCGGCAACTTTAGGTTAGGTTTTTTTAGAAACGGTACATTTTCGCTCAACTAATGTTGGTGTCATTCGATAGTATTTGATCTACTCTATCGTGGTGTGACGTTTGGTTCAATAGTTTTGGGGCACCCTATATATAGGTTTCTTCGGGGTTTTTTGAAATTTCTCGAATTTCCGTTTGGCTATAACTCCTGAAATTCTGATCAAGTCGACTGAAAATTTATAATTAGCTTTGAGTTGTTAATTTCATTGAAACAGAGCATTAAAATTCGACAAAAATCTGGACCGGGCTCAGTGAGGCTTTACTTAACTTCAAACTCATAAAAACACCGTGTATGTAGTTTTTTAATCATAATTTCAACTTTTTTTGTTATCTGCATTATTATTGTCTCAAATTGAATTGATTTTTGGGTTGCCCCACCTGTTGATCATGTTCTAGAAATAATTGTTTTGGTCAGACGCCTCTAAGGAATAGAGCACTTCATGAAAATGTATTTAGAAATCCTTAATTGATTTTTTTTCGAAGAATATTCTGTTGAATGTGTTCAACAATTATACCATATTCGGTCCTCAAAATACTCTTTCACAAGGATGAAATGTTTCAAAATTGATGATACCCAAATATGGATCGAAAAACTACGCTATCTTGAAACTAAAAATTAAAACTTGATCTTCAGAATGAATCTATTTTTCTATGGACAACTAGTTGTGTGAATAAAAACAAAGAAAGAAATCGCGGGGTGTCAGATCTGGAGATCTAGCAGTCCAATATTGTGGTCCTACCCTTCTAATAAAATGACCTGAAATACTGATACTTTTGCTGGTGCATGAATATCATCAATGTTTCAATAACAAATTGTAATAAGACCAGAACAATCCATAGATTTCCATAGATCCAATAATGACTATAACGGAATCAGTAAAGAATTCGAAAGTGCATTTATCACACTTATTCGAAGTGCGAATCATTACCTTCACTAAAAGACCAAATGAGGTGAAAATCAGTTCGGAAAATTACTTCAGTTCCACGTTGTCCATAAAAAGCGATTCATTCGGAAGATATCGAATTATAATTATTATTTTCATGATCATGATAGGGTAGTTTTTTCTATTTTTGTTTATTATCAATAATAAAGCTTATTATCACTGTTAATCACTTATCTGAATAACCAGATATGCTATAAATATCAAAAACAAATTCAAGACATATATTGAGAACGAAAAAATTCAGATGAACATTTCCAATTCCATTTTTAGATTTCCTCAGTTGATTGGCGATCATATTCATCCCATTAATTAATGTGAAGTAAAAGTCAATATGCAGCGCTGTTTTTTCCAGACATTTCACGATCAAACAATTATTCATTAGAAATAATCTGAAAAGGCATACCAAAGTTTCATTGATTTTGAGAAAATCAATGAAGATACCTGAAAAATTCAAAATTATGACGAGAAAAACTACAAACAGAGTGTTTTGCATGAGTTTAAATTTGAATATATCCTCAATGAGTCCGGTCCTGTGTTCGTCAACTTTTAATGTTCTGTTTTATTGAAACTTAGAAGTTTAAGCGGATAATGAATTTTTAGCCGAATCCAACTAAAATATTTGGAGTTATGGCCGAACAAAAATTAGGGAAATTTGAATAAACTCCTCTCTATATCGGAAACGGATTGCCTAAGACACACATATGAGGTGTTTTTGAACTGAGCTCAATGCCCTCTATTCACGGTTTTCGTTTGTCCGTTTACTTGTGAAACACCCTGTGTACTGAAAAATTTCAAAAGAGTCCTCGAGCAATTAAGAAATGCCATTAAATCAAGGAGTTTCTTTTGAACCGCTATGATGAAAAATGTCAATAGCCAGTTATTATTATTATTTGGGGTGATTCATCGAAAATCCCCAATATCTCGAAAACCAAGGCACTTTTGCCAAACGTAAAATATATTTATTTGAACCCCCATAGAGTACTCTACCCGCAGGCTCCATATTATCCATTCATTACGCCACACCCTGTATAATTATTATTAATATATCAATGTACTGAAAATAAACAGACATGAATACTAGGCAGTTGTTTTGTTTGAAGGTGAAGCTCCTGTTGCTTCAAACTTCTTTCAATTATTTTGACTACCATTCACGCAAGATGATTTTTGTTGAGGAATTCAACATTCTCGTAATTATCCGTTCATTTCTTCAAGAGATACCCATTCCCTACCACCTATGAGTATTCAATTCAATGCTAACACTGCATCAAATGCATTTCATCCTCGGGTTGATTTTTTTGAATTCTACAACTGATGTAACGTCTTCAGCCTTCAGCCAAAGAAAATAAACAACAGTAACTCTCCTCAAGCTACTGATTACTTCTATTTTCCATGTAAATAAATAGATTTGGTATGTCTTCAATCAGTTTGTATAAATGTCAATTATGTTCGTTACATATTTTCGACGCAATATTTTCCGAAGTGATTTGACATTGTGATGAAATACGTAATTACTGAGAGTCTCACGTAGAACGGACTACGTAGCATTTATTTAAAACTCAAAAATGTTTTGACAAGCGTCTTAACCCAACATTTTCGTACCATACAGAGTGAAAGGTATTCAATTTCCATGGCCAATCCTGTGCTAAAATGAAAGTGAATGAAGTATAGAAGCTGAAAGTAAAACGTATATCTTTGTTGATTCATTCGGGAAAAACATTTCAATGGAGTTCCTCATGTCGTGAATATAATGCCCAAAATTTAGATAACTATTTCATACCAGAACAAATTCGGTAAAATTGTCTTTGGAATTAATCTCATATGTAACGAAAAATTTCATTGTCATGTATCATTCATTTTAGGACCTATACGGTATTAAACTCCCCTATCGGACGAAGTATCGTAGACATAGCATACTTATTCAAAACTGTTGATATTCATGAAGAAAAGATAATAATTTCTGTCCAAATTCATTTACTCCGAATCCTTATCAATCAATTATTAGCGTATGAAGTTTATTAATATCAGTATCATTCTCGAACTATTTACAGGTTTCAGTATGTGTGAATGAATCGGAAGAGCAGCTGTATATGAGTAGAATTCAAGCTGCCCTACTTTCTGTCCTCCTGAAATATGACAACGTTGCGGGAGGTGAGAGCGCACTACTAATAAGAAATATATGCGGAGGTAGTAAGGTCTGATTCGTTTAAAGAAAAATTTTTCAATGAAAATCTTTTCCCCTCTTTAGGTACCCCTGTTATTTACCTTCCCCTCTACATATATAAGCAAAAATTATTCCAATTAAAAAACTCCTTCACCCGGAGGTCAGGTCGCCCAATGAACTTAACGGAGGTAACAACGAACTACGGGTTCATATATATATATATATATATATATATATATATATATATATATATATATATATATATATATATATATATATATATATTTGTCCAATAGACGTTTCCAGCCCCGATACGTTTCTAAGGCGACCTGAGACCCACATGATCCGAATGTTTTCTTCGAGTATATATGATGAAATAACGTTAATGAGAATTATAACTCCTTAGGCACACTTAGAGGGGAAAAGAATTCCTTCATTTGAAAAAGTAGCATAATCGATAATATTTTCCAAACCCGAGACATTGCACCATCTTTACAGTCCCAGATATACTCCAGCGGTAAATATGGCCAACGTTCACGATCCCGGCGCTGTTGCCAGTTTGACGGGACTGGAGCCTGTATAAAATGACGCGAAAAAGTAGGTGTTACGGCAGAAATTCATATATGTGTGAGTTTGTTGGGAAAGAAGTATTTTCTCAATATTCTCATGAAGCAAATTCCTTTTTAACCGATTCTTCTCAAATTTTGATCAATTAATAACATAACCTTGAGAGGCCTGTATACATAAAATGAATGTAATAAAATATGAAAAATTAATTTTTTGCTTCCTTCTGAAATCTACAAGGGGGATCCTGAAATTCGTGCAAGTACTACAACTATCATAAAAATGAGACAAAAATCAACAAAATTCATTAGAACACTGTTGAAAAAAATTGAGATCTAGAGAACGAAATATGAATTGTTTTAATATTCCAGAGCTAGACTCATCACACCTTATTCAATGTGTTCAGTTTTATCATATCATCCTGTATGTCGAATTGAAAATAATTGTTTCACTTTCCAAGAAGTCCATGCCAGGCCCAGAATTCCTCCTCTAATGTATTTTCCAAATTGAAATAAAAAAAAAGAAGCAAAATCTAATTAATTCCTATAAATATCGCGTCAATGAATAGGTATGAGATGTGGAATATTCCATAACAAGCTTTAAAACGACCAGAATAATCGTAAAAGCTTTCCTCGATAGGTACAATCATTCATTAATGCGAAACACTGAAATGAAATAACACAAACAAAAATGAAAAAATTGATTACTGACGTTCAAATTCCGTCAATATTATTTTGAAAGTTTTGCGAAATGAGAACCGTTTGTTCGTTTGTACACATATGTACAACATATGTTGAATTCTCCTATGAGATAAAGCCTTTCGATCCATTTTGCCATTGTTTCTTAATAGATCACAAAAATTCATCATTCAATTGAATGCATTCAATTGGTTTCTCGTCGTCTGGATATCTTCCTCATAAACCTCCTTCAATTTTACCTACAAAGAATTGTATAGAAGGTTCAGATCTGGTAATCTATAAGGTCATGGTTCCCAGTTGGGCCTCCTGGACCAATTCATTTAATTGGATAGGTATTGTCCAGGCCATTCCTTACTTTGAAAATGTGTTTCTCCGATTTTTATGCCCTGTGGCATGCCAGGAGAAATATTTTGTGGAAAGTTAATATACAAATGCAAAGGGAGATGATTCCTCGATGAAAATAAGCAGGGGTAGTTCCTATGATTTTTTTTCGAAATGGACCTCCCATCCAAGATACAACCTTTGGAAGGCGATGACGAGTTTATAGTAGTTGATTTTTTTACGGGTTCTAAAAAACACTGAGTCATAAAACTATACATAATATGAAGCACTAAGTATATATTATTACTCACACAATTTTTTAGATCTCATAATTTCATTATTTAGGGTTGAACATAACAACCCTTCATGATTTTCCTTCAAAAATTGTTTTCGTGGGATAGATATTCAAAAAACAAAATTCTCTTATGGATTCCTATTCGATTCGGGAGAAAAAATCGCCTGCAAAGTTTCGATACATTCGATACTTTCTCGGAAGAAATATAAACTTTCAATCAGTTCTGATTACTGTTCATTCCATTTCGTCGTAAAAGTGTTCCATAGAATGAATATTCTGAGGTATTGTATGTCTATGACGGGAGATAAAGATGTTCTATGAATCTTTCTGAAGGTTAAATTACTAATTTCCGAAAGAAAATTATATCCCTAATATTTTAATTTAGCAAATTGAAATTTCTTTCGATTAATGAGCATAATTGACAACAGTACTTTTCATTTTATTTCAGATACAATAACGCAAAACTATAATAAATGTTCAAAATGACTACCTCTCGCTAAAATATATGCATCAACTCTCTGTCTCGTAGACGTATTCTTTCGAATATCCCGGTAGTATTTCTTATGGTTTCCCACGATGATACTATTCGATCTCTGGAGTATTAAACGCATGATCTTCAGTGAACTGAGCATCATCATCATCACTGCAGGTTCTCACCTTCACAAACAAAGAAGGTTTGTGATCGGCCATACAATTTGAAAAATTCAAGGTTGAATATTATCTTCAAGTTCATTCTACATACTGCATGTGGAGAGGAAACTCTTGTATACTGCGCTTTGCAATTGAATACTGTTGAAAATTCAATTTTCGACTGTCAAGGTTGAAATCTAATTGATTATTGGTTTATACAGCGTGTCCACTTTTAAAAGGGGCAAACTTCATGATAAGATAATACAAGTGATTTGGAACGAAAAATGTCATATAACACATAATCGAAATGTTATCGGTCATTCTTTAATATAACATTTTTTGATTTCACGAAATATTCCCAGTTTTTCTAATAGTATCAATCACACTACAGTTATCTCGTAGCCTAATTAAATTTGACCACATATCTGGAAACATCAATAAATCTGCTACATGATGAGAATTCGTGTGTACAAAAAAATTCTTATTGCGGGCTTGGTAAGAGGATGGGATGAATATCACGATTCTGAAGTGAACAAAATTAAGCCTATTTTTCCAATGGTTTTATCAATGAAAAATTATTAATTATGGATATGTTTTCTTTTCAACAAAAAATACCCCATTTAGGTTGCTTCCGAATGACATATAAGCTTTTATTCTTGCTGCTAGTCTTCTTCCATTATATTTATTTATTACATAATTGTTTACAGTAGAGTACAAGCCTATAAACTCGAAGGTTATAGATTACATACATGCATACATAAACTGTGTGGATAAACGAAAATGAAAGCGAAAAATACAAAACTGAAATCTCATATACAAAAAAGAAAAAAACAGAGAGGACTTCTACCTGTCATAACTGTTTTTGAAACCGTTTACCGAGGTCGATCGCACTACGCATTCAGGGAGACGGTTCCAGTTGTGAAATATACGTTTAAGGAGAAAGTGTTAACATATGAATATAATGGCTAACAAGATAACAACGAAAAACTCGAAACATTCCAAACCTTAATTTGATTGAATGATTGAATATTAAAATTATTCACATGGAAATCGTGAATTTATTTGCAAAATCAAATAACCCAAATGCATAAACTAAATTTTAATGATATAGATTTTATGAAAACATGTAAAGAAAACAAATAACTACTAGTACTTATACTCGTAATAATTGCTCGAAATGTCCACCGCCTTGTTCAATACATTTTATACATCGTTTTTGTAGTGAATCTGCAACCCTGCGAAGTTTCTGACGCATTTCAGCATAACACAATGTTATTCTTTCGATCAGGACCTCTCGAGTCTGAACGCTAATTTAATAAACTTTTTCTTTCAAGGTGTTCCAGACATAAAAATCCAAAGGCGTAAGGTCGGAGCCTCTTTGTGGCCATCTTACGTTGACCCTCAATTCATGTTGAAAATGAGAAACCATGGTCGCATGGGAGTTTTCTCTTTTCCATACATGGGTTGAGAGTCAACGTGTGGTTGGCAGTCATGAGAGGTGGACTTTTCGGACGAGTAATATTTCCCGATCCGATTGATCCAAAGCATCTTGACAGACATATTGGAGAAAATGTCTGGTTTCAAATGAATGGCTGCCCAGCTCATAATAGCCGGAATATACGGGAATAAATAAATCAATATTTTGGGGGTGCAATGGATTGGAAGGTACAGTCCGGTAAGATGGCCAACAAGAAGCCCCGACCTTACGCTTTTGGATTTTTATGTCTGGAACACCTTGAAAGAAAAAGTTATCACAATATTTTGAATAGAATCTGAGTGGTGTTATCGAATTCTTTTCTTGAGCAAACTAGATTATCACACGTCCGCAAAACTATAAACGTCCGATGAAGTCAGGATCTTCGCCAAAATCTTCCCTCTGCCGTCAATAGTCAAACGTTCCTCGCAGATTCCTTTTAAATCGTCTCAGTCGTCACTGAAGGTATTTAATTTCAGTTTATCGCAACAGTTGCGAAATAATTTACTAGTTACGAGAAGTAAAAATTTCAAGACATAGATGAGTTCCAGAAAATGTCAATTTAAATGTCAAAATTTTAAAAATCACTATGGTCTTTTCCAGAATTATTGACATCCCAGTAGGTTTTTAAAGTCCAGAGGTTCATAACAGCGTTTCTGGTGTTGTAACCTGAAGATGGGATGCGATTTAGTCATCCCGAAACCGGTAGTTCTTGTAGAATAAATTGGTGAGAGACAGTTTTTAGGTGTTCTGATTTATTTTGGTATATTATATCATCTGTTCATTTCAGCTCAAGCTAATTCAAATAATTAAACTTATATTGGGTATCACATCACTCTGTAAATTAACTTGTACCTATAGGCGAAAATCCATCGTGTAACTGAAAGTCCTCTGAATTGATAATGATTTTTATGTGTATTTTTATAAATGATTAAATTGAAAGTTTGACTGAGGAATACCCTTTCACCTCCTGAACAGAAAATTTCCAATTGTTAGTTCGGGATACTCGAATAATTTCCAATATTTCATCTCTATGATTCAAACAAAAATGAAGTTGCTGAAGAATACTTACCAGAGAAAGAGTTTTCAAGAATAGTTTTTCAAGAATATAAGGACTTCATACTGAAAAAAACCTTTTTATCACTGTGGTAGGAGTAAAAATTCTCCATTGCTTTTGTATATTGATCTTCTGAAAAATTTCTGGAAAAGAGCTCCTGTCAAGTCAACCAAATATAACTACAATGATGTTCAGGAAATTCGTAAATTCGTAAACACGACAGAGGGTCAAGTAGGGTGTGGTGAAAATACAATTTTTGTGCATAGGATCCTAAACGTGCCAGTGCTCCTGAAATTAGGTCGACTCACTTCACTTAATCGGGCTTGTATAAGTTTCCATACGTGTGCTATTATAGTTCGTATACGAAAAGAATCCAATAATACCACTACAATTCAATTCAAAATATTGTCATTGAATATTTCCCATGACGAGTGTTCAACATACCGGGATCGTATAAGTTTTCTTGTAGTACATTTGAGGTGTATAAATCGAAAAGATGACAAAATTAATTCTCAAGCTCTTCAACTGCAGCGTTGCCAAATTTTCGGACTAGATGCGTCGGTCAACTATGCGGATTATATACATCAAGTTCATGTCGCTCGAAGCGCCCTCGCACTGGCCAAACTCTGAAGTTTTCTGTATATAATAACGAGTATAACCGACTTTTCAGACCCACCTGAAAATTCACCCCTAGCATCCCCTAACCCCCCTTATAACGATTCTATGGTCAAACGTTACCAGACCCGGAGCCGGGTCTGACAACGTCACTTTTGGACTGAAAAGTCGGTCGAGTATACCGTTTTGGGTCTGTATATGCGGTCGAACAAATCTATATATATATATATATATATATATATATATATATATATATATTTATATTTATATTGGAACAACAAAGCAGAAGTGGAGAAACAGAATATCCGCACAGAAAAGCAAGATTAGGACAAATAAGGAGGAAAGTATGGCTTTAGCCGAATAGTGGCGTAGGTAGGTAATAAAATATCAACAATATCATTAATATAAAAGTACTAAGGTGGTAATAAGTATTAATAAGTATTTATTTGTTTGTTTGTTATAAGCAAGTTTCCTTGTGAGGTGATCTTTAACCTTGTTGTTTTTATTCGATGAACAGATGTATAAGGATGCATATGTTTGTATTTGCTTTTGATGTTTATGTTATTCTTTTATTGGTTGTTCTCTATGTCATGATTTGTTATTCTGTTTGTTGTGTTCTATGATCTAACCTGATATTTTTGATCAGTTTCTGTCACGTACTTATTACCACCTTAGTACTTTTATATTAATGATATTGTTGATATTTTATCGTTGTTTGAGAGTGAAATTTTCCGTGGCATTTGTTATTTGTCGATTTGGTCGAATGGCTGTCCATTTCCTTTTTATTTTGATTTGACAAGTGAGTACAAAGTTCTATCAACACATCATGATATTTTATCGACTTGTTAATTTTTGTAGAGGTACTGAAGATGGCTGTCATAAGCCGAAAGCGCTCTACCTAATATTAAAAAATTGACTAAATACTTGGAATACATCATTTCACACCTATCGATATAATATATTGTATATCAATAAGTTAAAGCTTATATAGATGTGGAAATACTGAAAAATAGATATAAGTAATAAAAGTATGAAGGGAAAAAATTCTAATTTAATGACCAAACTTCTGAAAAAATAAAATCCAAAAAACATTTCAGTAATTCCAACATTTTAAGCAATCTCTAAAATAGTCTAAAACAAGAACAGATATTGAGTTTGATCAAAAATAGTAAATAACTGTTTATAACCAGAAAACACAAGCCTCGCACAACGATGGATTTTTCAGACTTGAAGCGATTGACAGAGATGCGGAAAAAATTATGAAAAAATTATTAAAAACCTGCTGGGTTGAAAAAAAAGTCAATAATAAGTAGAGTAATTTTTAGCAAATCGAAATAAGGAACAGAATAATACATACCTTATCAGGAAAGAATACACAGCATCGAAGCACCAAAGCAGCACAATTATTTGTAAAACTGTTCACGACGAGAGAGTTGAAATAAAAATGAATCGGCATTTCGGAAGTACTGCAGAACGTGAACATGACGCATAATATTTGTCTTCCGATTTTGAACCTTATTTAACAATTTACAAATAACCCAATTGCCTACTAAAGGGATGTAAGAGGTAAATAGAAAAGAAATGTTCAATCTGGGTGGCAAGGAGAGCGGGCGGTAACGCCGACAACAGATGTTTTTTATTACACTCAGTAATACCAGCGGCAAAAATGTACCTGATATGATAAGGCACAAAAGAACTGAGATCTCTGTACGCAATCGTAGCAATTTTTGATGATTAAAAATTCACTGTAATGTGAATAAATTTCTAGTGAAATAATCAATTGACATAAATACTCATTATAATTTTTTCATATAATAGTAGACAGAAAAAATTAAATTAAAAAAATTCTATATGAAATGTTTTAAGACATTTCAAGCGGAATTTGTAGGTCAGTCCTCTTGGGGGCCCCTAAGCTCGGAGGCCCCAGTAAACTGCACACTCTTCCACCTGCGTAGCTACGCTGCTCGAACATGTTTCAAAACTGGGCCACGAAATGGATTTTGAGGAAATCAGGATTCTACATAAAGAGAGAATATGAAGACCAAAAGAGTAATAGCTGAAATTTTTTTATAACAAGAGAAACAAACTCAATGAACAGAATTTTTTTAGTTCAATTTATTCAAATTTGAGTAAGGATAAAAATAATCGAAGTAGATAAGCTAACATACAAGGACGACCTATGATTGTTGATTAAAAACTGAGGGAAGATGGATTATTTTTATCTGACGTTTGACAGAAGATAGATTTGTTCATAGCTTAGAGAATGAAAGTAGATAAAATAACAAACCGATTCGAAATAGCCCAGTTTATATTCCCCTCATTTATAAATGAGGAGAAGAAATAATCGGAATCAATAAACGTTCAGAACCATCCTGCAAAATCTTGGAGAGCTTTGGGTGATCACAAAGTTCATCGAAGAATTTTGGTAATTTGGCAATAGAATCTTTGACAATACCTACCAGACGAAATCTAAACAACGACGAAAACGAACAGTGAGATGTTTACATGATCATCATTTTATTATATTATAAATGTTTGTTTGATTTTAGATGTCCAATTAAGAATTTTATATATATGCTCAGGAAGGCGAAACGTTTATTCAATGAAACAGGTTTCATTGAATTTAAAGTATTTGAATCCAACCTAGATAGATACCCTATTCATTGAAATAGTAATTTTGTAAACTTGGATTTTGACTTTCAATGATTCGAGTGCTTTCCGGAGAAGATTTTCAGATTTTCGGCATTATTCGAAATATTCTGAAGTTGATGTTTCAATATCGAAGAAAAATGTCAGAATATCAAAACCGAATTTCGAATTATCTTTTCACACATTGAATTTTTATGGGTTCGGTTGTATTCGATTAATTCTATAGTATATCCAAATCCAAGAGGCCAGCGTAAACATTGAAGCATGCAGTGATCACGCGCCAAGAATGTGATAACGCAGAGGTGTACTAATAAATTTAATTCCGAGAGCGTTATATTTTAAAACTTTTTGAGTGTACCCGTTCCGGTGAAAAATAAGTATGCTTATCTACGAGTCTCAGTAATGAACAATTAATCTAAAGTTCCCACTTTAATACATACTATGTATATAATTGTGTAACAATATTTTTTTGTAAAAGTGACTAGCCCGTAGTGTCGTCAGAAGATGCAGAACTTTCTTCTAAGTTGACGATGACTGGTGTTATATCATCCATAATATTATCCAGTTTCCACATGTCTACCTCAACTTTTTGTTTGACATGTTCCACGCACATGTTTCCATCTTTCGGAAGTAACCTGTGAGAGAGCCTCTTGAAAAAGATTTTGGACGTCAGCCATTTTAAATGTGGTGTTTTTATCTGCCACAAAATTCTTGACATCGGCACAAATCAACTCAATAGGGCGGTAATCTAAGTACAGTAATATTTTGGGCCTTTGCGGTTTCATCCACGATGTATTTTCCAAAGTTTTCCTTGTTCTGCCTGACTATCTGCAACAATTGCGCTTTTATGAGGTCAGGGGTGAAATCAATATTTTTCTCCCTCAACCATTGTTGGATATCACTTTTTCTGAATTGTGAATTAGGAATTTTTTCCATTTTCCTTGAATGGTAAGGAGCATTATCTAAAACTACTATAGAATTTTCCTCCAATTTAGAAAGTATACCCTCGAACAACTTTTCGAAGGACTGACCATCCATTTCTTCATGGTGGTCACCAGTTTTTTTGGATTGGAAAGTCCAGAGTCCTCCAGTTAAAAAACCAGTGTCACTGCCAATACGACACACTATAATCTTTGCCCTTTGCCTGGAAAAATATATTCACTTCATTTGAAAAAGAATGTTGAAATTGTTTTCCACCAAAAAGGTACTTACATCAAGTTTCACAAAACTTTGATTGCTCGATCAACGATTTGGCATTTGATTTCCCGAAGGAAATCATTAAAACTTTCATATTTCCGAATATATTGGAGGAGTAGCAGTTGAGAATCATTAAATGGGCGTGTATAGATAATTATTTGGTGCAAGAATGATATTCAGAATGCTTATGACCAACTTATCGACTGAAAACTAATTGACGTTCATCCGTCAATCGATCGTTGATTCTCTGATCAAGCTTTATGAAACCGCGGGTTAAACGAGGGTTAAACTCAAAATTCAAGTCCTTACCAGACGGATTTTTTAATCCAGTAGATAGTCCAGCAAGTAACGCTTGCCGAGAAGACGTAACTGTTTCATCGGTCCACACTTTTGATTTAGTATGACCGGCATTTACCCAAGTTTCATCCAAGTAGTAAATCTTCCTGTTTTCATCACGGAAGGCCCTAATTTTCGTGAGATAGTTTCTTCTCCAACATTTAATGTCGTCACGGTCCATCAAAAAACTGTTGCGTTGGCGACGTCCATATTTGAAATTAAGTTTTCTCAATATTATAGGGAAGGTACTCTTCTTAAAATTTGGCAAGTTCGAGTATTCATTAACTATTTTTAATACTTTCTCTATAGTCGGGTGTTCATTTCTGAAGAAAAACTCGTGAACTTTTCGCCGTATTACATTTTAATCGAAATCTGATAGGGACTCCCATTTGGTGGTCCGATTTTGATCTCAGTCTCTCAGCAACGTGGAGTTCTACGTCCTTTAAACACATTCCTGCATTTTGAATTATCTCAATTTTATAAGTATTCAAAATCATTTCTTTTATCTCGGCACTGAAGTGTCGTTTGAGACGTCTCTTTTTTGGAGGACTTAAGTCAACACGCGATTCCTCAGCAGTATCAGTACTTGACATCATCTTAAATGCTTGTAACTTGAATAACTTGCTACAACTATAAACCAATTTACGAAAGAAAAAGCAATGAATGACCTCTGCAATTCTGCACAACAATTCGCATACAATCAATGAATCAAACGTAATGCGGTTCTGCATTACTCCCACCTGCAAACATGGCGTTCCTGAAGCTTTGACCAATAAGAGGAGTACCTCAAATAAGATCACGCGTTAGTCAGTTTGTTTACGCTGGCCTCTCGGATTTGGATAGACTATAGTTTGAAACTCTTTGTATCTTATATAAGCCGTATCACTCATATCTATCAGGTTATAAACTGTTTGAATGAATTGGAGAAATTTGGGGCAACTATTTGAATACATCAATGCGTGAAAAGAACAGAGTCTTTTAAAACTTCTGTATACAGGGTGATTCGTACAGTGGCGGCTCATGACAGTATGCCCTGGAACTCTTGGTTGGTAGTTCGACACGTCATAGCACCAGAGAAAAATTGGTGATGGGCCTTCTTCTTAAAAATGGTGCTGATCCTTTGAAGAAATGTAAAGGCGGTGGGACCATAATTCGAAAGATATTACGCAACAGAGGTGAGTTCGATATATTCAATTATAATTTTTCAATTCCTATTCGATTTTAAGGTCAATTAATTCTTTTTTAATTTCTTGTTGAGGTCTCGGGTAGAGAAGACGCTCTGTAATTTTTGTTTCGACAAAAGATTCAATTCCGAGATCGGGATGCCTTCATGTCAAATAATTCAGCCTATTTCTTGAACAAGCAGAGAAGTTATGCGCTGAATTTTATGGTCTCTGCTAAAACTCCATCTCATTCACATGGTTTACTTATTGTTCGATGAAAAAATTGTACTGCTCATATATCTTATATCTTATCTTATCTTATATCTTAATATATATAATTCTTCTGTTCGTGGCTTTGTCACACAACTCCTCCTAAACGGCTGGGCCGATTTTGATGAAATTTTTTGTGTATATTCCAGTGAACTCGAGGATGGTTTAGAATAACAATTTAGTCCACTGGAAAATATTTTTCTTGGAAATTTTATACTTTAAAGGGGAAAATTTTATATTTTTGTTAGTTAATTCAAAAACTACTAGACCGATTTCAGAAATTTTTTCACTCTCAGAATGCTTCATCATTCCCGAGTGGCAAATGCTATATTTTTCACTGAAAAAAATTCAGACATCTACAAAAATTCCAAAAATGTACGAAAATTTGCAATTTTCAAGCTATTGTTGCGTACGCTGCGAAAACCTGATGACTTACATTGATACAATGTATGACAAAAATGTGGCTCTTCAACAGTTCTACAAAAAAGTCCGCGAGAGCATATGCCTATCTCTCAAGGTTAACTGAAAAAAACCCTTCAAATGTAATAAAATTTTTACCAAAATATTGCCTTATTTCAGAGGATGTTTTTATGAATACGGTATCGATCCTGATTCAAATAAATAAGCTATTCATCACAATTATTTAATAAAGAACAAAATTGCCCTTTACATAATTTGATTTAGATGAATACTTTAGAAGATATCGTAGGTTGAAGATAAAGCCGTATCCCGCATCAAATAATGATGCTGCCGTAGTAGACGTCAGTGAGAAACCGGCTACAGAATTTATCAGAATTTTCGGGATGAGTCAATTCGAATATTTGTTTCATGCTTTTTTCGAATATTCGAATTTATTCGAATTTTCGAATTATTTTATGTATCTCTGAGGCGAAACAAAGTTCGCCGGGCCAGCTAGTATATAATAGAAGATTAGATCAAGTAAAATCACTCTTCAGAAACATGCATGCTTGTTATAGCGAGATCACTGAATATGATTAAAAACCATTTAAAATCAATTCCGTAAAAAACCTCATCGACGTAATATATTAACAACTCACTGAAAGTCTCATATACATCGTTCGTAATACAATTATTATTCATGTAAATAAATCAGTGATATTCGTCTTTTTACACTGATGACTAAAGTAGATTCCGAATTTGAATCAGCACCTTATTAGTATTATTATTCATTAAAACGAAAAACAAAGTTCACTAAATATTTCCTCTTCGACCAACCAAAACTAAAGTAAAAACGAAAGATTTAAATGTCTAGTCACGATGTCTTAGAAACATGTGATTGGTATTATATATATTCTGAAGCAAACACTTGCAATCAATGAAATTTTCTCGGAAATTATTGATGGGTTTATAAATAAACATTACTCATGTCGACATTTTTTCACCGGGACCAATCTAACTGACAGATAGGGTGCGCGTGTTTGTCATCTGCCCATTTGATTGGTCCCTTTCTTAGGTAATATAGTTCTCAGTTACTCTGCATAAGGTCAGACAATTGGAAGCGGGAGTGCCTCAAGGATCGGTACTTGGACCTCTGCTTTACGTAATATACGTTTATGATATCCCGAAGAATGCTAGAAATATGCTCACCTTGTACGCAGATGACACAGGAATAGCGTTCAGACATCGACGCCCAGAGATCATACACCGGAGACTGCAGGAAGCCATAGATGAATTACTCAAATGGTGCATCAAATGGAAAATCCAAATCAATGGAAGAAAGACTCAAGCAATATTACTGCAAAAGAGAAGATTGAGGATGGAAGAAAACCTTGAAGTTGATGGAGAAGAGGTTGAATGGAAAAATGAAGCAACATACCTAGGAGTGACGCTTGACAGAGGACTTACATGGAAAAACCACATCAAATGTGCTGTTGATAAAACAAAAGCCGCAATGAGTAAACTTTATCCACTCATAGGCAGAAGAAGTCATATGAATAAGAACATCAAGTTGACGATGATTAAAACAATTGCGCGACCACAACTCACATATGGTTCGGCGGCATGGGGCTTCGCAGCCAAGACCCACATCAAGAAAATACAGGCCACTGAGAATAAACTCCTTAGAATGGCGATGGACGTACCCTGGTTTGTTAGGAACAAACAAATCTACAAGGACTTGGAATGGGAACCAGTTACCGAATTTATGAAGAGAAAGGCGGAAAGGATATTCGACAAAGCCAAACAACATCCAAATGAGGAACTACGAAGATTAGTCGACTACGATCCAACGGAAGAAGCTAGAAGGTCAAGAACCTACCACCGAAGACCCAGAGATCAGTTAAGGATTTAAATGTAACCAAAGAAGAGCTTAACCTATAAAAGCTATAGGCAGCATACAAATATCAACACGACTACGATCGTGTGAGAGTCCAGAAACCATAAGAGTCAACTGGTTAATAGGCAAAATGCCCGGAACCTATGAAGAAGCAGTTAAGGGTTTTTAGTGGGTCTCGAGCTCAGAGAGTGAGAATCCCCACACTGTTCCCCCTCAGGAGAGGGTGTGTTCGTCTGTTTGCAGATTTTCCCCCTGCTACACCAAAAAAAAAAAAAAAAAAATAAAAAAATAAGGTCACAAGACTGAGAAGACTGAAGATTTATGCTGAAAAACTTAATGCAGTTGTGATAGGACCTGATATACCGACCTACATACCAAGAGTAAATGGACTACCCGATGTACTGGACATTGTCGTAATGAAAGACATCACTGAAGAAATCAGCATTGATACAATAGAAGACGGAACTTCAGACCACAATCCCATAGAATTCATAGTGGGACATGGCCCAAGAAACGAAGAAGAGACACAAACCAAGGATCGCACAGACTGGGAGAAATATAAGAATTTACTTCAGGAGAAAATCAGGGAAATTCCCCAAATAAACACCCAGGATGAATTAGATGAAGCAGTTGAAAAATTGGAAAATCATATAAAAGAAGCCTATGAAGAAAGCACCAAGAGAATAAGGAAACCAATTCCGAAACATTCACATGGAGATACGCCAAGGGATATAAAGAAACTTATAAAAAAAAACAGAAGACTCAGGAAAATCTACAGAACAACAAAAAGAGAAGAAGACAAGAAGAAACTGAATAAGCATAGTCAGATATTGAAAAATGCTTTAACAGAACTGCGTAATAACAGATGGCACCAGAGATTAAGGGAACTGAATACAATAGATCACTCGGCTTGGAAAATGCAAAAACGCTTACGACGAGAACAGACAGTTATACCTCCACTGCATGGAGCAAACGGAATGGTATATACGAGACTTGAAATAGCCGAAGCACTTGCCGACACAATTGAGAGAGAAGCCAGAATAAATTACAGAAATGATGATGACAATGAAGATCTAGAAGAAGAAGTGGAGGCAAACGAAGAACTGATGATGGAACCACCGGAAACCGAAATCATTCCAAAACCGGCTTCACCAACAGAAATCAAAGAGATCTTAAAGAAACTGAAAAACCGGAAAGCACCGGGAGAAGATAGGATAACGAATTATATGTTGAAGAAATTGCCTAGAAAAGGAATAGCAGCCTTGACGAATATAACAAACGGAGTGATGAGGACCGAATACTACCCAAAGAGATGGAAAACTGCAGAAATGATAGTTTTCAACAAGCCTGGAAAGGAACGGAAATTTCCTCAAAATTATAGACCAATCAGCCTACTATCAGCACTAGGAAAAGCCGTCGAGAGGGTTATCGCCAAAAGGCTGAATGAGGAAACAGAAATGTTGAAGATAATCCCACCCGAACAATTTGGATTTCGACGAGAACACTCGACTGAACTCCAATTACTACGGCTCATAGAATACGTCACCGAAGGAATGCAGACAAAACAGGCCACAGGATTAGTTCTGATGGATATCGAGAGAGCTTTTGATAGAGTATGGCACGAAGGCCTAATCTACAAGATGAAAAAAGCAGGATATTCGACCAAGCTATGCAAGATTATAAGGAACTATCTGAGGAATAGAAACTTTTATGTGAAGATAGATGGAGCAACCTCTCAAACCAGACAATTGGAAGCGGGAGTGCCTCAAGGATCGGTACTTGGACCTCTGCTTTACGTAATATACGTTTATGATATCCCGAAGAATGCTAGGAATATGCTCACCTTGTACGCAGATGACACAGGAATAGCGTTCAGACATCGACGCCCAGAGATCATACACCGGAGACTGCAGGAAGCCATAGATGAATTACTCAAATGGTGCATCAAATGGAAAATCCAAATCAATGGAGGAAAGACTCAAGCAATATTACTGCAAAAGAGAAGATTGAGGATGGAAGAAAACCTTGAAGTTGATGGACAAGAGGTTGAATGGAAAAATGAAGCAACATACCTAGGAGTGACGCTTGACAGAGGACTTATATGGAAAAACCACATCAAATGTGCTGTTGATAAAACAAAAGCCGCAATGAGTAAACTTTATCCACTCATAGGCAGAAGAAGTCATATGAATAAGAACATCAAGTTGACGATGATTAAAACTATTGCGCGACCACAACTCACATATGGATCGGCGGCATGGGGCTTCGCAGCCAAGACCCACATCAAGAGAATACAGGCCACTGAGAATAAACTCCTTAGAATGGCGATGGACGTACCCTGGTTTGTTGGGAACCAACAAATCTACAAGGACTTGGAATGGGAACCAGTTACAGAATTTATGAAGAGAAAGGCGGAAAGGATATTCGACAAAGCCAAACAACATCCAAATGAGGAACTACGAAGATTAGTCGACTACGATCCAACAGAAGAAGCTAGAAGGTCAAGAACCTACCACCGAAGACCGAGAGATCAGTTAAGGATTTAAATGTAACCAAAGAAGAGCTTTACCTATAAAAGCTATAGGCAGCATACAACTATCAACACGACTATGATCGTGTGAGAGTCCAGAAACCATAAGAGTCAACTGGTTAATAGGCAAAATGCCCGGAACCTATGAAGAAGCAGTTAAGGGTTTTTAGTGGGTCTCGAGCTCAGAGAGTGAGAATCCCCACACTGTTCCCCCTCAGCAGAGGGTGTGTTCGTCTGTTTGCAGATTTTCCCCCTGCTACACCAAAAAAAAAAAAAAAATAAGGTCACAATGTTCAAGAAAAGAAAGTCTAAGAAAACTAAATAATTTTCTTGTTTATATGATATGAATGTGTGTGAGCTGCCTTCTTTTCAAAAGTTTCGGTTATGCGGAGTACCAATAAGGCCAACAATCATTCACTGTCCTATGATTTTATCACAATACGGCGTGAGTCTCTGGCAAAGTTCAAGTAACAAATTTCGTAGTTACCACAAAAAAAAATTCGGCCTAGTATATACAAAATTTTATTCCATTTTGATTAGGACTCAAATGCTAACACTTTCCGAGGAATTTTCTTATTCATGAAATCGTTTTTCATGATTCGTACATTAAAATTATGGTTTCATCCATAGACTGATAATTTATTCATTACAAGACTACTCACCAAAATCGAGTAGGTACCATGCGCAAATTGCTCATCACTCATCTCTGGATGCGGATCGAAACACTTGAAATCCTAAGAACAACAAAATATATCATATCTTCAAGTGTTTAAGTGTATTTCGAAATTCGTAGAGGAGGATGGTTCGTGTGAGAGCACACAATATGTTTAGAATCTCATAATCCGGGGACTTCAATAATTTTACATTAGATCGGAAATCACTTGCTTCTTGTGAATATGAAAAACATGAAAATCTCTTCCTCTTTTTCTTTGCCTATAGGGCAAAACAATTGGTTGAATATTAGATGATTCGACAAATCCATCTATAGTTCGAACCAAGAATAATCGTCTAATTTTGAGCCCATAACTAAAAGGAAATGTTCAAATTATTGGAAAATCTGCTGAACTTCAATCTTGCAACAGCTCTCACTACATAAATTGGGACATCCAGTAAAGAAATATAAAACTGAAACATAAAATTATGAAAATTATCGCAGTCAGTGGTTTCCACTGTGTTTTCGTTAATAAAAATATTTATTTATAATACATTTTTATTGTTTCATTCCAGATTCTTCCTTGATAATCAAGTTCTTAGAATATGTGAAGGATATCAACATGCTTCTTGGCGGAAGTACGGCTCTGCATATAGCCGTTGAAAGGCAAATGATAGACAAAGTACTTACAATATATTCTTGGAAGAAATCCTGAAATTAATAAGGAGTCCGATAGCCATCGGAATACACCATTACATGATGCGGTTACATTGGATAGTGTTGAAATAACGGAAATCCTCCTTGAAAATGGTGCAAAAATTGAGGCTAGAGATAGCAAAGGACAGACACCACTTCATTGGGCTCTTGATCATAATAACTCCTTTGATCAAGTCAGGATGTTAGTTATGAACGGCGCAGATGTGAATTCAAAAGACAATGGTGCAAGAACACCATTACACACACTATGTTGTAATGGCTTTCCTATAAATTTCGCAATATATGAACTTCTACTTCAGAAAGTGTCTGACATAAATGCGGCGGATGAGAGAGGGTCTACACCGATACTGAATTTGATATGGACCCTAAAGCCAGATTCACCATCGGACAACGAAAAATTAATAAATTTATTATTAGAATGTGGCAGTAATTTGAACCAACAGGATCATGTGTTTGGTAGCGCATTACATGCTGCCGCTTTCTTCGGACGTTCTGTCTCTTTTATCAGATTCCTTATAGAAAAAGGGGCAGATACGTCTTTTTTGAATAGGTTCAATGAAACATTCATAGAGTGTATGCTGAATCGGGACAGTAGTCCCGAAGTTGAGGAGCGGCTGAAGTGGTTGTTTCTTGAGGAGAGCAAAAACAAATTCGAATTTCCTGGATCTCTCTTAGATTTAATTCAATCAGATAAAGAGATGTTGGAATTCGCGGAGTTGTGTAGACAGGAATTGCGCAGTATGAAGGAAAAAAAATTGAATAAAGATGATTATTTTTCGTTATATACTCTTATGACCGTAATTGAGAGTGTCTTAGCGGAGTTTTACCGTTTTGACCCATCTAGAATCAGACTCGCAGATTTGGAAACGGTAAGATTTCCAATTTACGGGACTGATTTGGAAAGAAATCATTTATTGGGGTTATTTATATTATCCTTTGTAAATAATCTATAAAACTATAAAAGATCCGATATTTTTCCTTCGTGAATCTTTGCCTGTATATTTTATTTCGCATAATATTGTATTATATTTATTTTTGTATAGAGGAATCTTAATTTTTGTTTTTTTCGTACCTCATCCTTATTATGTAACATAGAAAATAAACTATCTGGTCATCAATTGAAAACTCCTATTGTTTTTAATCTAATGTCTTTTTTTCCCACACCAGTTGCCTCCCTGAAAATTGTCCGCAATAAATTATTCTTTAAGAAAAAAAAAAATCTCTAGAAATTTTTGCTGAAATATGTGAGAAATTTGAGCGTTTTCAAAATATGTAAGGAGAATACGAATGAGAATGAACAGAAGAAAATATACAGGATTGTTCTTTGACTCGTACAATTATTTCAGCAGTAGATTCTTGATGTCAAAAGAAACACTTTTATCCTTTACATCATTTTTTCCGAATCAACACGGTTCCGAAATGAATTTCGATATATAGTTTTTCATTCATTTTAGGAATCTTTTTCGAAAACAAGGTATCAGCCTTGTCTTTCAGTTTTCTCATTATGACCATTACGTACTAAAAAAATACCAACAATTCAATGAATCCCAGTCCTGAAACTTAGTTGCATGCTAAAATGGTATGGAAAAAAAGTGTTTCTTTTGATGCCTGTTGGCAAAAGCATGAACTACCCTATTGGTACATATTTTAGGGGACAAAAAATCTTTGGTCTCAAAGCAGCGATCTTTCTCCTTCTCTCCACTCTCCATACTCACCAGCTCCAAACATTCTTTAACAGATATTATAGAGAACGATATGAATGTGATTAAGATGTCTAAAACACTGGTGTGTGCACTTGTCACTTTTTGCAAGCATCAACATTTCAGAAAATCGGGGATATGGGATCAGTTTCGTGGCGGCGCCACCATGTCATTTGATTCGTTCTATCCTTGTTCTACCAAAGGAAGCCAATGATACTCTCTCGTTTTATCAAAGATTAACGTTTTATTTTGTTTTGCGTTGATATCGAATGTCGATCAACGTCCAACGAGTACAAAATATGAACTTGAACTGGTGCATTTTGTCAGCTGTTAAGGAATATTTGTGCTTTACAGTTCAATTTTCGTTGTAAAAACAAATTTGTCAATATTTCAACACTATCGAATAAGGGTTCGAATGAGGATTTACTGTTCTTCAAGATAATTTCCATTTGACAACTCTAATTCGTGAGGGGATAATTCAATATGATTTTAATAAAACACAGTTAATTGGTCAAATATGCAATATATTCAGTTGATGGAAAGGAAATTTTCACTATATCTACTCAGGAAGAATATTTGAAGTAACAGACTCGAATAGATTTATGTATTTCTGATTCTCAATACATGCTCACAATTCACATTACGTATTTCCAATACAGTTTCTTTGAATAATTGCTGAAGTTTCCATAAAACTTTGCTATATCGGTCCCGAATGTTCGTTCATCTGATTTGGTTCTGTTTCAAATTCCAACAATACCGAATTTTTAGCTGTAGCTCTTGATTGTCCATATGGAAAACTGAACTTACTGAACGACATGTTGAATAAATAAATGTTCTACACCCCTTTCTCGAAACTAATACATTTTCACACACCAATAATCGCTTATAAATACAACATATTCGTACGTCGTAGGAAATTATTTTCAAATATCAAATGACATTGGTCGCATTCAGCGGACGGAGCGCAAAACGCTTCTGCTACCCATCGGTAGCGGTAGCGGTCGGGAACATGTTGAACGTTCGCTGGCAAGCCGAGATAGGATAAGGCAGTCCAACGAGCTGTCACTATCAGCTGATTAGTTGAAAAGTCTGTAGGAAAGACGTAAACAAACGGATTTTTTAAGTTTCGTTAACCTTGTGCTGGTTAAGTCAGTTTTTTTTTTGTGAAAAACATAACCTAGAATTCTGACGAATTACTTTGTTGCTCTAGTATATTTCCTATAACTTATTTAACATCCTTCTTTATTACCTTCCATCAATTTTCATTTCATTTTCCTCAACAAACTCAAGCTCGTGCATCTTCCACACTAAATAACAACTACCTACTCAGTTCAAGTCCAACTTTCGCTCCTTTCCGCTACCGCTACCTAGCACAAATCAAATCCGCTCCCAAAAGTGGCGTCCGCTCCAGAACGTGTTGAGAATGTAGCGCATATGTCACCGAACGTTTACGCTAGCGTTTGGTAACAGTTGCGCAACTGTTTCGTCCGCTGAATGCGACCAATGCTCTGTCAAATTCTGAACAGCGCTACCTACAGTGGAAAAAACGAAACTGATCCCATATCCCCACGAAATTAAAAACAAAATCGAATCAGTGAATACACCAGAGTTTTAGACATCTTAAATGTGATTTACTCAAAATGTCACTACTCGAATATGCCCTCTATCAACTTCTCGAATTGTTCGATCGGCGCATAAATATCAACATTCCGATATGAACATAGAAAATTTATAAAATGTCAAATTTGACTAGGTATCTATAGAAAATTTTTGCAATCATGAATTCACATTTAATTCAAAATGTGGTCGACGGAAAAATCTTGTAATCAACTCGTTAATTAATTGAACGATTAATGATCTCGAACATTAACGTGCGAGCGAAGCGATCATTTATCGCTTTCATCAATAACTTAGTTGATTAAATAACTATTACTGCATACTTTGAAATATGGATGAGGTAATTTAAGGACTATCGAATTTTTTTATATCGTCATTATCAGTTTATGGCTTCAAATTGGTAGATATATAATCGTCGATCTCTGATTTTTCACAGAAATAAAAAACCTTTGAAATTTCGTAGGCATTCTGGAATATCATTATGTTTCTAATTTTCTTAGCTTTCTCAGTTCTTTTTGTTGAGTATTCCTCATCAGGTCGAATAACCAATGGTCAACTGGGTGAGTCTTTTACTTCTACATATAGATATTTCAAAAGTAGATTATTGAGGCCAAAAGTCTTTTCCCTTACCATTTTTTTTCATTCGGCCTAGATGAAATGAAGCCAGTTCGATTTTTCATATCATAATGTGCTATGCCACCCCTACAGTGGCGGATTAGCAGTCTTGGCCGCCGTAGGCCCTTATTTCTTTTCATCATCAGGGATTTGCTATCTCCTATCGAATACATTTTTTACAGATTGGTTATTACTGAAAAATAATTTTTCCATTTCTACCCTTTCTTTTTCGGAATACTTACACCATTTTAATTTGACAAATTTACAATGGCTTTGAACATGTTGCGTTCATAAAAATTCAAGATAGACTGAGGTAAATCAAAAACAAGGTCTGTTTATTTACTACAAATAATTAACAACATAATTGATGAACACTTTTTAAATGTGTCGGATACGAATAATATTCTTTAGATAAATTTCTCATTGCTTATTTCACTATATTCGCTGCTATTTCTTTATCAATGGATATTTTGTAGCGAAATTTCAGGTGCAGATAATACTCGATACGATCTTCAAAATTAGTTATCGTCCGTTTGTTGGTTTTAGTGACGGGCATGAAAAAAGCGGAAAAGTAGTTTCCCCTCGAAGCGAGTTTCCACATTTTCATTTCAAAGTCAGAAAATCGAGGTGTTAAGTTTTTGATGGACCACCCCCTGTATCTCCAAACAACAAATAATTCATTTTATGGAATGAACGAATGAGTTTTTCATGAAGATTCATATATAATGCAAAGAATAATGCATTTTCTCCATTCAAGAAATCTACTTGATCATGAAATATAATGTTCACATTAGTAGGGGAAGATGGGGAAATTGCGGACGCTGGAGGAAAATGAAGTATAACACTTGTATATAATATCTTGTCAATAAGATTTTATTAATTTATTAATCTTTGGTTGATCATCTATAAAATCATCATTTATAATTTCACGGGATTAATGAACAAAATTGTTTTTTTCAAGAAATACAAAACCCTTTCTGTTCGTATTTACCCGAATCATTTGGGATAAGAGCAGACGTGTGTTGGGTTGGTTGGAAACAGCTTAGGGTACTCATGCATTCACTAAATTGAGGTAAATATTGGTTGCAGAAAGCACAGATAAAACCTTCTTCGGACGATGTTCCACCTGAACAGTTCTCGTGAACCCAATTATCGCATTTTACAAACATTCTTAGTCTAATCTAGAAATAGTAGTTAGCAGAAAAGGCAGAATTAGTCCATTTTTTTCTGTTGTAAAATTATTTTTGTACGTTTTTCATATACATTTTCGAAACATCTGTAAACAAAGAATAATTATTATTGTTTTTTATTCACCATATCTGATTGCCTTGTCCGCAATTACGCCAAATGGCATTTCAAAAATAATAAAACAAATATTTGACAATATTTTGTTGAATGTTATTTGAGCATCACCTCTATTGAAACAAAACAATCGAAAAAAACTATTTACTATTCGACATCACTCTTCCGATATACAATATCAAAAGCAAAATGAAAAATCCTCAAAATTAGATCAAAAATACACAATTTTTCGAAATGACTAAAAAAAAGAACGATCACCGGTTCTTCGCACCAAAGATGTTTGAAACTAGATACCTAGATATCGATTGAAATTTATTTTGGGAGGATTTTGCATCTCTTCATAAACTTTTTAGGGTTTTCACTCCCAATCTCTGAAACAAAATCAATTAAAAATGAAATCAACGATTGGGAGTGAAAACCCTAAAAAGTTTATGAAGAAACTAGATACCTAACCTGGTCATGATATTTGAGGGTATGGAGAAGGATCTAGTAGATATCCCGGTGTCCGCTTCTACCCCACGTCCGCAATTACCCCATCGTCCCCTACTAGTTACTACTTTTTACAGATAACAAAAATTTGTCGCCGAACTCAGGAAATGCCATGAAAAAGAAGAGGACTAAAAAAATGCAATCGCACAGTGCGATAATAATTTCATCACATGTGATGAATTATTAAATAAGTAACTGGACCGTTTCATATTTGATTTGCCTCACTTATAAGGTCCATGTCTTAAGCACCCCCAACTTCGAAGTTTTGTAACGCTCAAGTTTTGTACTAGTGTTCTACCGAAATGTTCCGTTGAAAAAAGGTTTTGTACCCCAATTAAAAATGACCAGAATTCTGATTTCAGTTTCGGGGTGCTGTAGCCATGCTCACCCCACACTTTTTTTCTTCGGTAAATTTCGGTACAATGCTAGTACAAAACTATAGCGTCAAAACAAGTGAAAAATTCAAATTGGGGGACATGGACCTCCACCCCACTTATTTTCGAGTGAGCTACGCCTACCGGCCACGAATTCGCAGTCCTCATTCTAATATTGAAAAAGCGTAGTAGGAACCACAGAACACAAATAATAGATAGGAACAAATAATAGGTAAGAACAGAGACATAGCCTACTAGAAGTTCTAGTAGGCTATGACAGAGACAATAACGAGACGCCCAACTCCCCACTATTTCGTCCGATGTTTTGGATCCTTGTTTCACAGCATCGTCCCTGTTTGTAGATGGCGCCAAAGGCACTGTTGTGTAGCGCTTAGCGCGGGAATTTCGAATTATTCTTTTGTGTATTATTGTTTTCTTGTTTCGAAGTATGGGATCAATTTCGCGCAACCATATAATTGATGGTGAAATTTTGGCCATGTTGATTATTATACTTTGCATAAACAATTTCGCTATCAATATGGCTGCGTGAAAATTTTTGGACAAAAACGGAAATACAACTTTTCGAATGGTGGTTTTGCGATTTATTTGAATTTTAATGAAACTAATAACAACAGACATAAAGGAGAACAAAAAGTATTAAAAAGGGGAAATATAAAACAAGTAAAATATAATACAAGTAACGTATAAAACAGCGAAATAGGTCAAATGGCCTTCACATATTCTTAATTTTCTTCAATTTTTTGTGTCCGATTTTCTCTTTTTTTTAGTTTTCATCAAATTTCTGGTTTTCTCCTTTAACCCACCGGACTATTCCAATATTTACAATACTCTGCACTGTTATAGTTTTTATGTATTCACAATGGGTTCATTCCAGCATTGCATCTTTTCAATCTGTCACGTCAATACCGTTCCTTTATTACGATCAGAGCAAAAGTAACCTGAAAATCTGCTCGATCACTTTTCCTCCGAGATGCAATTCAGGAATTCTGCTAATGTTGTTCACATGTTAACCATGAAAAATCAATGTCATTTTGAACAAATTTAGAGGCATGATATGGAAGGTCAGAAATATCAGAGTGTTACACCATAAAATTCTCCAAAGAAGTTTTACCTTGTCCAGTGGATATTGTGAATACTACACTTGGATATTGGATAATACAAACTCCTCTTATCAACATGTTCCAGATGAACATGTTGTGTGCCTTCAATTCATCTGATGATAATAGAGCAGAACAATCCGTACACGTTAATTTCTTATAAATGCCTTTCCAAACAAAACCAGCAACATAAGCTACTGAAAAAGTTTCTGCACTACCCCTATTCACATCTGCTTCAATTTTGGATACCGTCTCCTGTGTTGTTATTTCTGGCATAAATATGTATTCACAACTATCTCTGGTATAAATATTTTCAACTCACTTTTTCATATTAGTTGGAGATCGATGCATTTTTGATACTTCATCTTCTGCAGCTCCACAAAAACCATTAAAAAAACAATTAATAGGTCCGCGTACACTTTAGCGGAAGTCGATTTTTTGTGATTTTATTGTGTATATTTTGACGAACTGAGTTCAAAAAAAGCAGTTTCAACTTTAGGAAACCAGTGGCTCAAAAGTTACGCCACTTTGAAGGTCCAATGTTAAGTCTGATCTGAATGACATTTGACAAAATAATGCGAACCTCATCGAATGAATTTAAAAACTTACAATTCAATTATTTGGTGTCTTTGTAATTATGGTCTATATTATTTCACAACTGGTCATACAGTTGAAAATTCTTCACTGACTCAGTAGACGACGAATCCGAAGCTCAATGGTTAACCAATTCCTATTACTGCATTCACGTTACTTTTTCGATACAACACTACAGTACAATTCTTTTCACTTTTTCATGAACGAAAATAATCATGAATTCTTCATAATTGAAGTGAATTTGCTCTATTCATTCCAAATTGGGTTCGAACTTATGAATAAGTTTTGACATGAATCGAAGTGACAGAGACTAACTCGAATTCATGTTAACCATTGATACAGCGAACTCTAACGATTTGTCAAAATCAGCTAAGCGTTCGTTGCCGTGGGGCACACAAGCTTTTCCCTGCATTGATTCGCATGCTGTTTTGGTTGAGTATTGTGATTTGTGCATGTTTTTGGAAAAAATGTTCTTCCTGACGTTATATTAGAGTGATAAATCTATAACTTTCTCAGAAATGCTCCTTTATAGTGATAATAAAAAGCTTTATGTGCCCCACGGTAACGAACAATCAGCTGATTTTGACAAATCATTAGAGTACCCTATATTTTTTGACACATTTGGAACGAAAAAAAAATCATATTGGTTGATATAGTTCAGGCAAAGTTGAATTTTCATGTAAAATATAAGGACTTGATTCTAGCACAGTCGAAATACATACTGTTTTTACCGTGCTTTCCCTATTCATTATGTTTGTTCCTCAATTTTACCTTGTATAAGGTACCTAGTGAATTCCCCGAGAATTGAGATTGGAATGTGGATCATTTGATAATGAACGTTTACTGTATAATGTTTTCAAATGAATATAATCTAAGTATATAAATATACGATCTATGACGCTAAGATGTGATAGCTTAAGAATGGTGGTTTGAAAATGCAATTTACGACACGATCCTCCGCACTCGTATAAATTGCTATAAACTTACTCTTAAAAAACGAAAACTTTACCCAATCATAATAAAATAATTGGTTTTCTGCTCTTACATATCATGGCTAACCTAAGCTAGCCTAACGTAACCTAACCTAAATTAACCTAAAATTAACAAACAATTATGAGAACGAAGAATTGAATTAAAATGAATAAAAGTATCTAATTTCATTCAAATCTTCCGTCGCGTAAATATGACGGTGCCAAAGAAATCTGACGTTAATTTCCCTGAGAAATAATTCATGCCTGTTTTCACCAACGATCCCTAAATTTTAAGGAATACCTAAGCCCATTTAAGTGACCCTTAGCTTCTATTTCGTTTTCACCAACATTTAGAGAACTCTTAAGTGCTAGGGGACACCCTAAATTATAAATGCCCGAAAGTATTATAGATCTCCTATCGAATCCCTAATAAAGTGACAGCGGATTTTGACATGTCTACGATACGAAAATAGTTATTTTTGATCGAGAACTTTTTTTTTTAACGAGGCGCAGCCGAGTAAAAAAAATAGTCGAGATCACCAAATTATTTCGCGCATGAGATGCAAACAAAATTTTTTCTACGAACGTAAAAATATTATTCTTAAATAAGTAACATGCTTAGCTTGATAATGAAAAATAATATTGAAATGTCAGGATCAAGTGCTGTCACCTCTACGACAGTTGCTTGCAAATCAAAAATTGATAGTCTTTCAACTCCCAAAACTACGATATCACGAGCTGAATCTGAGTTATCTGGTTTAGGAATAAATATTGGTTCGTGCACTGGCTGCACCATTTATGTTAACATTGTAAATAATAAATAAAATTGGGTGGTGTTGAATTTTCTCACAATTTGAAAGCCTCAATTATTGTTATACAATAATAAATAAATGATTTCTTGGATTTTTGCTTGATTGAGGAACATAAAGGTTAAGATATAAAAATCCCATATAGTTTACATGCAGTGTGCGAAGTAAGTATTTCGCACGTTTGTAGAAAAAAGAATTTTTTTTGAAAAAGGGATAAATGTGAGTCGTTATTTTGTGAAAATGATTTCTCTTCGAAATCCCAATCATAACTTTTGAGGGGTTGGTTTGAGATTTGTGTATTTGTTTGGAGACACGGTTGTTTGGGTGATTGAACTAAAAACCCCTTCACAGTGATAACTTCTAGACACCAATTTCTAGCAAATGAACAATAATATTTGAGAGCTTTCAAGAGTAGAAATCGCTCGAATATCAATAAAGCCGAGCTTATTCTTAGGAATGAATAGAAGCTATTGTGTTGAAATTGTTTAAAAAATTTTGAACATTTGAAGTTCATGAAAAAATGCAGTCATGTTGGAATCTGGCGATTCTTTATATCTCGAGAAGGATGTTCGGTGACACCATATAGAATGACTATTAACGCAAAGGGAATATTGGATTTATGTTTCTGTCTTTATTAGTATTAATAAAAAAAACTAGTACGGAACTATTTTATTTAGATGAATATTTCTTCCTATAGAAAGTAAGTTGAGTGAACTATTATCAGTAGGAAATTGAATATTTGGGAAAAATATTGAACAATATATAGAAATCAGAATTTTTCATTGATATGCTTGATGAGGGTACTGAAAGATGGGTAATCGACATTAACACTTCACATAAAAACACTTCAACTGTTGTTGAAATATGCTTAAAGAGTGTTTCTCAATATAGCATTCACTCCAAGAAAAACTATACCACTTTGTTCTATTCTCATTTTTCAATCTTCACATTATGTAAAAGCATGAGCACATTCTGGAATACATCTTTTCTTCTCATGAATCTTTCCACTTGGAATATGTCATATAGAGGTAACTCCCGAGGTAACTCCTTTTTTGATCTAACTTCTTTGTCAAGATTCTGCCAAGAATTTGGTGTGTACTGAACTTTATTATGAAATGAATTTGAAACATTTTTCAAAGATCTGCACTTCCACTTTCTGTTTTTAGATAGATAATCCAGTTGTATTTAAGAGTGTATATGTAGAGCGGAGTACTATGTATTCTATAAAAGCTCACTAGTATTTTCTCTTTTCATGATAATTCGGATTTAAAAGCCAGATACTTGCGTAATTTCTCTCAAAAAAATTAATATTTTTAAAGTCAAACTACAACGAAAGGTCAATGTCACGAGCACAGATCCTTATGTTTTCGAAATACTGTTGAAATCTGATAAGAAACACATTTCTTTTTAATTTATTACAGGGAAACAATGAATAAAGGGCACAGGACATTGGAATATTTCAGGAGAATATAAAGGGAAATCTGTTTGCAAGACATAAAAAATCGTGCGATTCGGTGAACCATCACGTCTGTACCCTAGTATTCCTCAACAAAGTGTACCTTTGTACGGTGAAAACGAATTTATATTAAGGGTAGAGTTAGGTACTCCCTAAAGCTAAGGAATACTTAGATAGGAGCTTATTTAGGGATCGTTGGTGAAAACGGGCATCAGTCATCTAATATTTTTCATTCTATGCTTACAACTGACAAACATAAAATTAGAGTATAATAAACATTACCCAGAATACGCTTAAGATTGAAACTTCAAGGTGGCGAACTTTTGAATCAATGGTTTTCTAATGTTGAAACCACATTTATTGAACTCGCCTCGTCAAATTACATAAGATAGGACTCCTCCTGAAGTCAAAGCAGCAACTAGAATACACTCAACATTGGAACTTCAAAACGGCGTAACTTTTGAACCAATAGTGTCCTAACGTTGAAACAACTTTTATTGAACTCGTCTCGTCAAAATACATAAGATAAAACCCATCCTGTACAAAAAAATCGACTTCTGCTAAAGTGTAGTCACAGCTTTATGTGATATATAGACAAAGATGATTGACATAGCCTGAATCGGACGAATTTAGTGAAGGAGTTGAACGTATCGTTGTTGTCTCTGGTAGGAACTGATTCACAAAACGGTCCATATGGACCTTCGATAATTTATCACTTTCAATGAAATGATCGCACTGGGCTATTTTTACAGTTCTCTTCTGTCTCGTGGCACTCTATGTCCGGCGCTGAATTTTCGGAATCTGTATGTAATATCCATATACGCCCCGGCATACCATTCAAATCGACGTTATTTATTTTTTCAGAACCCATGTGGGGCATGTGCCCCCCAGGTGAAACCCATAGTGGGAAACGTTGTGGCGATCATTGCGCCGCAACATGTCAATCACCTCGACCGATCCTTTGCACTGCGATATGCATACAAGGATGTTTTTGTTCGCCCGGTCTTATCAGAGACGAAATATCTGGAAAATGTGTTAGTCAGTGTCCGGTGAAGTTTGTTGGTCTTTAATTGTACTAACGACAAATAAAACTATTTCAATTTTCAATACATGAGATTATTTCAAACGCTTACGTGGGGTGGAATTATTATAGTGCCATAGCTGGCGACAAAAATGAGCCAGAAATTGGTAATGTTAATGTTAATTGCAAAGATTACACGACTCTACAAAAAAATTTTCGTTCTTTGTCCTAACGTTTGTACTAGGATTTTCCGGTTAATTATGCACAAACACGAAAAAAAAAACCTTTTTTTGGTATGAAGTTTGCTTTTGTGATAGTTATAGTATTAATACTCACTCTTAATTTTTTTAATAATTCAAAATGACCGCGCGATGAGAGTGGGGTGTTTACGTTTACAAGGTGCCGCTAGAGGTCACTCGAGTCATAAACAACGATCAGGTGTTGTTTACAAGCCCAGACAATCTTCAAATGTCGCCAAGAAAGTGTAAATACTATGCTGTTGCATTTTGTTTTATATGTGGTCAATTTATTATAATTCGTGACGTGAAATACGAATTAAAGACATCTCACGTTCCCTTTGAAGCGTATGAAGCATATTTTGACTTTCTAATTTGAAATCAAGACAAGCCATAGGCTCCACATGTTGCTTGTAGTTATTGTAAATGACATCGTTGAATCAGTCTCCTAAACACAGAAGCAAATTTTTTCATGCCATATTTTTTTTTTCGTCTAATTAGGATCTAAACTATCGAATTTTTATGCTTTGCAGTCAAAGTAAAATTTGGTGTTGACCCGTGTTATAGAGTAGAAAGATAGGAAACGCCCTCATATCGCTAGAACTAAAAACCGACTACATTTTGGCCAGTGAAAACACATTTGACAATGAGATGGCGCTGAAAACGTATTGTCATTACAATGACTCTATCAAACACAGTGGCGACAATTGGAAATTTAGCAAGAATATGGCGGCTTAGAAGCACATATTTCAATGCTATGATCTCTAATTCGGAATGCGGATTGGCTCACGTCACGTCATGTGACCAAATCCGCCATATTCTTGCTAAAACGATGAAAAACGGGACCACAATTGTCGCCACTGTGTTTGATAGAGTCATAGACATAGAGACATGGACTGAGCAATGTCAGCATGAAATTGGCTTTTTTTATATAAAAAGAGAAATGATCGTCGGGAATTTACCTGTCTCTTTTTTGTTCACATAGAGGTGAGTGTAGACCGATCAAAATTCTAGTAAGAGACAACTGCATTCCCGACGTGCGTTTCTCTCTGTCACTTTTTTTGACCGTATTTCATGCATAGATAGAAAGGGAAGGCACAGTCCATGTCTATATGTCTATGGATAGAGTCACTGTAATTGTCATTTGTCTATACAGAAAAACTGTTTAATAACAGTTTTCTGTTTTATAATTGAGGGGCGCGAAATTCGAATTCTATTCCCCTAGTATTGAATTTCAATATTGACCTTGTTGAGGCCAGAAAACAGGTTTTGTTTTGTGACCAGGATGTTAGTTTTCATCTGAACATTGTTTGGAATCGATTGGTATCAATGAAATACGCTGTTGGATGTGATAAATTTTTATTTGCAATCTATAAAAAATTTACAAAAATTTGAAATTAGGGACAACGAATAGAGCTTTGACTAGGATACAAGAGTATATGGTTATCTGCTATAGGTACGTCAAAGGTGTTTTGAATTAATAATAATAATACGCATGATCGTCCCGCTCTAAATCCTGCTTGTTATTCCAAATCATAAGGCTGATATTCTTTTTCAATTAGGTTTTTCAGGATTTTGCCATACAACCTGCTGAAAGTGATAGCCACTGAAATACACCACTAATTATTGCACTACCTTTTTATATTATCCTAGCTTCTTTCCATTTATCGGGTACACTTTCCCCAATCATATTTACTAAACAAAATGCTAATCATATCTATATTGCAACTTCTTCGTCCAGTTTTTTACTAGTTCCGCTGGAATTCCTCCAGGACCAGCAGCTCGCTTGTTTTTCATGGTTCTTATTACTCTAGTTACCTGTTTTTTGGTGATTCTTTCCTTCAAACCTTGCACTGTATATCGTCTGTCCTAATGCTCCTTTCACTCTTTTTGGGATATTGGCTGTATATTAGTTCACGTTATCTGTTCTTTTCTTAAATTTATTATAAGCCTCCATGCTTCTAAAGATCTGCTTCCACCCATATAAGTCTTTATATCAACCTTGATCACCACACATTTAATCCCATGCTTCATTTTTATTATTTAAAATCATCTTTTTAAATTTTGACTGCTCGCTCCTGTGAATTATCCTGTCATCTTCTCTTTTGGTATTTAGTCAGGCATGGTTTGCCTTTTATTTCATCATTTTTAGCACATACTTCCAGAGCTTCATTCCATGTTAAAGTGGTGTTTGTAAAATTATGCCTTGGTTCATAAGGATGAACCAAGGCATTAGGCAAGGGCCTAATGCTTCCAATGCGCTTCAGTGATTCTGTGATGTGTGAATAAAGGATGTGTGTTTCTTGTTCTTAAATACGTAGATCCAGTTTTTGGTCTAATCTAGTCTGGTGAAATCCCTTTGTACTTTAATCAAAAAATCTCCGTTCCTTATATTCAATGTCTGCTCCAGTTGCGAACAGTGCTAATACAAAACGATAGGTCGATAGATCATCGTTAAAAAATAAATAATAAAAAAATTGATATTAATTATAGTCCAATAAAAATACTATAGCCACGGGAAAATATCAAATATATAACATCAAACCAAATTCGTCTCATATAACTGGAAATACTGGGAAGCCCGGTCATCGTGGTATATCAATAACCGGCGATTCCCCGTGTGGTGGCGAAGTATTACCAACATACCAAGCGCTTAGATCGAATTTATAAATAGTGGCGAAGGAAATCAATTTGAACAGAACTTGACGAAATATCAAGCAAAATATAAGTGTATGTGATTAATTAAAGATTAATAAGAACAAGATATTATAATAATAAATAAGAGTCATAACACTTCTAAGTAGAATAAGAAATGGATCACGCCTTGACGAAATGAAACTTCTGGTAATACTTTAAGCGATGGTAGTTTGTTAGTTCGATTTAGATTGTTACATTCGTTGATTTCATTATCTGCGGATGATATGCATCTGAATTAATTTGTTTACTTTTTAGTAGGTTAAGAAATGTTTCAGTATATCAATATGCAGATCAGCAGATCTACTGAAAATTCAGTAGAACTGGCGATCCTCAGTACCGCTCGGTCAATCGCCGGCTTTTCTTTGGTGTGATTCTTTGAATGTAGAATTGTTTTTTTGTATCTATGGCAAATTCTCATTCCGGATATAATCGAACTGATTTTCTGTTCATTCTAAAATAGCCATGGTATGTGGACCAATTTCTTTTATCTAATATATAAAATTCTCGTGTCATAGTTTTCGTTACCATACTCCTCCGAAACGGCTTGACCGATTTTGATGAAATTTTTTGTGCTTATCCGGTATCTATGAGAATCGGCCAACATCTATTTTTCATCCCCCTAAATGTTAGGGGTAGTCCACCCCTAAATTTTTTTTATTATTTTTTAGACAAAATTTTTAATTTCTATTTTTTTATGATACAACATACAAAAATACATACAATCCTCAATTTTCACCCTTCTACGATCAACCCTTATTTTTTAATAGCCATTTCAGTAATTTAATCTTTAGGAAATTATTTATATGGCAAAATAACGTTTGACGGATCAGCTATCTATGAGAATCGGCCAACATCTATTTTTCATCCCCCTAAATGTTAGGGGTAGTCCACCCCTAAATTTTTTTTCGTATTTTTTAGACAAAATTTTTAATTTCTATTTTTTTATGATACAACATACAAAAATACATACAATCCTCAATTTTCACCCTTCTACGATCAACCCTTATTTTTTAATAGCCATTTTAGTAATTTAATCATTAGGAAATTATTTATATGGCAAAACAACGTTTGCCGGGTCAGCTATCTATGAGAATCGGCCAACATCTATTTTTCATCCCCCTAAATGTTAGGGGTAGTCCACCCCTAAATTTTTTATTTATTTTTAGACAAAATTTTTAATTTCTATTTTTTTATGATACAACATGGAAATTATTTATATGGCAAAACAACGTTTGCCGGGTCAGCTAGTAATGTCTAATATTCACCTTCAACTTTTCTCTTTTTGAATATTGGGTGCACAACAAATCTTTTTATCTACTCTTCATCTTCGTTTAACAATAATGCAATAGCACATAATTCTTTACGGAAAAATTGCGGCATTTTTTTTAGCTAAAGGTAAAGTGTTATGGTTCTATAAAATAGAACATGTAATAGAAAAAAAGAAAACGGATAATAATTTAACAATAATTTTTAGAGCCGTTCTTCTTGTACTGTTTTGATCGAACAGAAAAGCTTTATGTATCACGTGCTGGTCCATTCGAATGCAACCGGAGATTCACGACACACGAAGCGGATGAGACGATCGTGATAATATGATCGCATCCTCCGTCAACGGCTAATGATCCTTCTGTTGCGTCACCCTGAACTGAGCAGAGCAGAACGTATAAAATGAATCAACATTGTTTTATTAACTGCGGGTTTCATAAAATATTGATTGGCCGATCAACAATTTGACAGTCACTTGATTTCCAAAACGAAATCACTGAAACTTTTGCACTTCTGAATATGTAGGAGAAGAAGCAGTTGAGGGTCATTGAATGGACATCATAATTCGATGCGAGAATGATCTTCTGAATACTCATGACTGAATTATCGATTGAAAACAAATTGACATTTATTCGTCCTCGTCGGTCAAGCGTTGATTCCCCGATCAAGCTTCGTGAAACCGGTGGTAAATGATGTTCCTTCCGCTTATAAAATTTGCGGCTCTGGTTTGCATAAATGTCCAAAAACTCGGAAAAGAAGCCTCATCGGCCAAAATTTTTTTTTACGTTTAATCAAGAATATCAGTCACCATTCACTGTTGGGTTAAAATGACCAGTGATGTACCTAAGGTGGCGTAAGGACACAGTAACAAAGCCTACACAGAACACAACTGGTTCTCCGTACTCGCACAAGCTCACGGAGCTTCTGAGGGGTACTTCGGTACCTACGGAGAATCAGGATAATATAGTATATAATATACCTAGTATATGTCCCTTAATTTTTCGCCTCGAGTTTTGAATCACCCTGTATATACATATTCTTTTGAAATAGAGTGTTACAAACTTTTACAATCTGAAAACAGTGAAGCGGGTGTAATAATCGCTTTTGTCTTTGGAGATTCCTTCAATATTCAACGAAATAACTAATAATTCCACTCTCTGACCGGGAGATTCTTTTCGAACAGGCCCGGTCTTCCAAGTGATGATTCAATCGTTCTTCAGGTGTTCGAGGAACGCTACAGGAGCCTTATGTTGGGGAATCATCTCCCATAGATGTACGGTTATTATACATTGAAAAATAATTTTTTTCTGATCGAACCAATATTGAGCCATATAGCCTTAGTTACCATGTGTCATAACACACTCATATTTCCCTAGGGAAATATGGAATGTCAGTTCATATTTCCCTAGGGAATAATGAAACGTCAAATCATATTTCTTTCAAACGTCAAATCATATTTTATTTCTTTATTTAGTAACAAAATGGAAACTGCAATTGTTGAAATTTCCACTGAAAGTTTTTCCACCAGATACAAAGGAAGAAGAAATATCTTGTTCATAATTATTCGTCGACGAGACTACAGTTTTCTTGAAAACATTCCGTGCAGCAGCAGTCTCGGACGATTCTCCCAAAACGGTCTTCAAAAACGGTGATGCTGCAGATGGCTCTCCCTCCACACCTGTTATCATCTTCGCTACCTTATTTTTGTGCAGCATACTGTCAGCCAGATAGCCTTCTGCAACTGACGAACTTTTCCAACCACCATGTCTCTTGAGTGTTGTCATTGAGGCTCCCGCATCGGCAACCAAAGTCGCGGATGTTCGTCTTCCACAATGTATACATTTTCGGATTATCTAATCCCAACCATTCAGCAACCTTACTCGGAATTTTTCCGAAGGTATTTTTGCCGACAGGCTGAAGAGTACACTTCTTATCTCTATAAGCTACGAAGAACCTAAGAACGCCTTGCGGACGCAACGCCGAATACTCCCGCACCAAACGAGTAGCACCCAGATCTTCTTCATCAATTATAGTGAATATTCTGTTTATATCATTCTTAGTTTTTGAGACTTTAATTATGATTACCGACCCACGATCTTCGATATCTAAAGATAGCATATTCACCAGCTCTTGTGTTCTGCAGGCGCCAAAGATTTCCATTATTAAAACAACCTTCAAAATTGTGAATGTAATGCCCGTTTGCACCGTTTCGCTGGTAACCATGGTTAAAATAATCGACGTTGAATATTTAAACGTTGCTTAGCGGTTGACGGTTTGCACCGTGGAATCATAATCGTTGTTTACTTTAATCATTGATAGGTTTGGCAACACCACTCACACCATAAAAAATTCAAGCCAAGCACATCATAGAAGATAATTTAAAAAGAAAAAGAAGTCAAGGTTTTCTGACTGAACTTCTGTTGTCAAGGTGGGAAATTTGAACATTTCTTTTGGAGTTTCGGTGTTGTGTTTTGAATATTTGAAGTGCGAACATGGATAGCATCAACACATCCTATTACTCGAGGAAAAAGAGCCTTCTTGTGAAAGCACTGTTGAATTCGCACTATATCCTCATCTTTGGTCATTGTAATGAATTCGGAATATAATTTACCAATTGCCTAATGAAACTGCAGCAATAATTCTTGATACTTTCGATACATCTACATTTATGAAATTATCAACAGAAGCCAACTGACCAGCACTAGCATAAAACCGCAATGTAGGTAGCAATTGATTTATTGGGTCAACAATTTTATTCCTGAAATATCTATATATGTATAATATAACTAATTATTAAATTCCAAATCATTCTCCATATATGGCAAAAAAATAACACGGTTTCTTTCGTTGAACGAAATCTTCTGAAAAAAGTGAGGTCCATTCTTTCGAAATAATTTCTTCTACGGGCAAAATATCTGGGAAATCCAAATTCGATATTGCCAAGTGCATCAAGATCATCGAGTAATATCTCATCTTCCAAATCATCCATTATTAATTCGAATTTTATATCGGCACAAATAGAAAACACAGTTGTCAATCGAATTTGAAGTATTACTTCAATCAACGTTTTAATCGAGAATAACAAGAATCAGAGCAACATACCAAATCTTGGAAATATGCTAACAAAATATTATCGCTCACACCGTCAACCAAATTGTTTCTTTTCCACTCCTGAAAGCAATCGTACTCTCTACTGTAGGCAGCTTGAGATTTGGCCGGAACCAAAGATTCACGGGCTTTTGCCGATTGAGTTTCGACGTAGTTCGACATTATTTCAATAATTTTATTTCTGACAAGACGTCAAAATGAAACCAGTCAACCATGATTTTCAGAAACATGGCCCATAGCAACGTTAAAAATTTAATTATTACAAAAATATACAATCTAACAATGATTTCCCCATAACAGATTATTTCAATCAGAAAAAAACTATTGATTACTTTTTTTTTTTTTTTTTTTTTTTTTTGTAGCAGGGGGAAAATCTGCAAACAGCCGAACACACCCTCTCCTGAGGGGGAACAGTGTGGGGATTCTCACTCTCTGAGCTCGAGACCCACTAAAAACCCTTAACTGCTTCTTCATAGGTTCCGGGCATTTTGCCTATTAACCAGTTGACTCTTATGGTTTCTGGACTCTCACACGATCGTAGTCGTGTTGATATTTGTATGCTGCCTATAGCTTTTATAGGTTAAGCTCTTCTTTGGTTACATTTAAATCCTTAACTGATCTCTGGGTCTTCGGTGGTAGGTTCTTGACCTTCTAGCTTCTTCCGTTGGATCGTAGTCGACCAATCTTCGTAGTTCCTCATTTGGATGTTGTTTGGCTTTGTCGAATATCCTTTCCGCCTTTCTCTTCATAAATTCTGTAACTGGTTCCCATTCCAAGTCCTTGTAGATTTGTTTGTTCCTAACAAACCAGGGTACGTCCATCGCCATTCTAAGGAGTTTATTCTCAGTGGCCTGTATTTTCTTGATGTGGGTCTTGGCTGCGAAGCCCCATGCCGCCGAACCATATGTGAGTTGTGGTCGCGCAATTGTTTTAATCATCGTCAATTTGATGTTCTTATTCATATGGCTTCTTCTGCCTATGAGTGGATAAAGTTTACTCATTGCGGCTTTTGTTTTATCAACTGCACATTTGATGTGGTTTTTCCATGTAAGTCCTCTGTCAAGCGTCACTCCTAGGTATGTTGCTTCATTTTTCCATTCAATCTCTTCTCCATCAACTTCAAGGTTTTCTTCCATCCCCAATCTTCTCTTTTAGTAGTTGATAGTAGGCTGATTGGTCTATAATTTTGAGGAAATTTCCGTTCCTTTCCAGGCTTGTTGAAAACTATCATTTCTGCAGTTTTCCATCTCTTTGGGTAGTATTCGGTCCTCATCACTCCGTTTGTTATATTCGTCAAGGCTGCTATTCCTTTTCTAGGCAATTTCTTCAACATATAATTCGTTATCTTATCTTCTCCCGGCGCTTTCCTGTTTTTCAATTTCATAATGATCTCTTTGATTTCTGTTGGTGAAGCCGGTTTTGGAATGGTTTCGGTTTCCGGTGGTTCCATCATCAGTTCTTCGTTTGCCTCCACTTCTTCTTCTAGATCTTCATTGTCATCATCATTTCTGTAATTTATTCTGGCTTCTCTCTCAATTGAGTCGGCCAGTGCTTCGGCTTTCTCAAGTCTCGTATATACCATTCCGTTTGCTCCATGCAGTGGAGGTATAACTGTCCGTTCTCGTCGTAAGCGTTTTTGCATTTTCCAAGCCGAGTGATCTATTGTATTCAGTTCCCTTAATCTCTGGTGCCATCTGCTATTACGCAGTTCTGTTAAAGCATTTTTCAATATCTGGCTATGCTTATTCAGTTTCTTCTTGTCTTCTTCTCTTTTTGTTGTTCTGTAGATTTTTCTGAGTCTTCTGTTCTTTTTTATAAGTTCCTTTATATCCCTTGGCGTATCTCCGTGTGAATGTTTCGGAATTGGTTTCCTTATTCTCTTGGTGCTTTCTTCATAGGCTTCTTTTATTTGATTTTCCAATTTTTCAACTGCTTCATCTAATTCATCCCGGGTGTTTATTTGGGGAATTTCCGTGATTTTCTCCTGAAGTAAATTCTTATATTTCTCCCAGTCTGTGCGATCCTTGGTTTGTGTCTCTTCTTCGTTTCTTGGGCCATGTCCCACTATGAATTCTATGGGATTGTGGTCTGAAGTTCCGTCTTCTATTGTATCAATGCTGATTTCTTCAGTGATGTCTTTCATTACGACAATGTCCAGTACATCAGGTAGTCCATTTACTCTTGGTATGTAGGTCGGTATATCAGGTCCTATTACAACTGCATCAAGTTTTTCAGCATAAATCTTCAGTCTTCTCCTATTGGTATTTTCCACTCTACTATTCCATTCCTGCGATTTGCAGTTAAGATCACCAATTATGATTTTAGGGTGTCTTCCTTCTAGTAGCATTTTTAGATCCTCTTCCAGCATGTCCTTATCCGGTGATTTATAAGTTGAAATAATCTTCACTTGTCCTCGATTAGTATTCACAATAATCGATATTGCTTCTACTTCTTGTCCATTGAATATTTGGTCGAAATGGTGATCCATATTCTTTCTAGCCAGTATAGCAACGCCACCTGTGCTGTTAGATCTATCATTTCTGTAGATATCGTAATTGGGAAATGCTATCCGAACGTTGGCGTTAAGTCTTGTTTCTTGGAGAGCTATGACATCCGGTCTCTTCTCTTCAATCAGTTCTTCGAATTCTGATCTGCGGGCTCTCAATCCTTCGACGTTCCAAGAGACAATTATGAGATTGTTCTTTATCGTCGTATCAGCCATTAAATATTCTTAATAATTTGCTGCATCTTCTTCTCAATCTCTTTCTCCAGATTGTGCATCATCGTGCTGAGGAGGTTTTTCGTGAACTTATCTAGTTCCTCAGTGATTCCAGAAATTCCTTTCCTGGTTTCGGCTTTTTTGACGGTTTTTGACTTTTCCTTCTTTTTCTCTGGATTCTCCGTGTCTTTGACCACTTTGGTTGCAGTTTCCTGGGGTTTCTTCACTTCCGAAGAGTTTTGGGATGGCCTCGGTGTATTTTGTGTTGGCCTCGAGCTGATCTGGTTCGATCTTGGCGATCTCTTGGTCTTTTTAGTGACCAATTTCCATTCGCTACATCCCTTGTAGCTGGCTGGATGTCCTTGCTCTCCGCAGAGAACACAAGAGGCATTTCGCTCCTCGTTCTCCCTGGTAAGCGTACACTCCTTGGAGCTGTGATTACCGGAGCATTTCACGCACCTCCATGGAAAAGTGCACTTACTTTGGGCATGTCCATATCGCTGACAGCGGTAACATTGTCCAGGCCCAATCGTCCTTCTCTTAGGTTCAACAACACAGTTCATGTTGTAGAGCCTTTTCACCTCGAAGATATCCTTATTCTGGGTTTTAACCAGCAATAAGGGCATCGGCTGTTTTGTTTTATTTGAGGTCATCCTTATGACCTCAGCATCGACGACCCCTTGATCCTTGAGGTCGTCAAGGATCGTCGGGATATCTGCATCCAGCGGTAGGTATCTCACTACCGCTTATATTTTCTTTTCTTCCTCCCGTTGAAGAGTGTAAAACTCCCTATTTATTTTATGAAGGAAGTCCGTCATTCTTCTATGATCATCGGCGCTTTGTGGGACGATTCTTACACCGTCCTTTACTGTCGTCGCTCTTTGGTATTTAATACCGTTTCGCATTAACGCGTTCGAAATTGAAGTCCATTCGGACGTACCTCTCAGGGTGACAGGGGGGATTTTTTTTTTCTCTCCACTGGAGTGGTTTTCTCTTGGTCTGAGGTTTCCAAGACTCTTTTCTTGTTTGTATCTTCATTTGACGAGGAGCTATCCTTTCTCACTCTTTTGGCGGGTGGGGAAATTTTGGTTTGAGGGGTTTTGACCACCTCCATCTTCTGTTTTTGAACCGGTAAGTTCACTTCTTGGACATTTTTCAAGATAATGTTCTTCTTGAGTGCTTTGGAGTAACTTTCCTTATTTCCCTCCTGCAACTCGAGCCTCTCCCTGAGATTTGTAATCTCAGCAACTAAGCTAGATACGCATCTATCTAACTCATTCACCCTCGCTTTCAAACTTGCGTTCTCCTCTCTCAAAATATCGTGTTCGGACACGACATTAGCGATTTCTGGCGCGTCTTCTTCCATTACGGAATCGCAGTCCGAATGGTCAGACATTTTAGAATCTAATTAATAATTACTTCGCTACTCAAAGAAATTGGAAATAAAATTTTTCAAGACAAAAGAAAAATGTATCTCATGCATAAAAACAAAACGGCTCATCAAAATTCTCTACGCTATGAGAAAAATCAGAAAGAAAGATACGAAAAATAAGCTCACTTGATGTTTTCTGCAGTACCAACGAGAAAATAAAAAAATTCTCTGGACACTTAGGATGAACACCAACTTTGAAAATTTTAACGAATTAAAATTCCGATAACAAATATAGAACCTACACAACTTCACAGACGGAATCAAATATTCCGTAGCTTGGTTAGTGGGCACTTTCACCTCCGCTTTCACTTTTACGGCACTGTGACTTTCTCGTCCGCTTTCTCTTTTATAGCACTAGGAGCACTGTAGCACGTCTTCTCCTGTCAAGCGATTGACTCGGAATGTATTGATTGATTACACCACGGGAAATATGAATATATATCCCTCGGTTGTCTAAACATCCCTCGGGCTCCGCCCTCGGGATGTAACTTTGACAACCTCGGGAAATATACTGTTCATATTTCCATAGTTGTAATAATAGCTATAAAAAAATCAGGAGCAAATTAGAAAACTTCTGACAGCTATCTCGACATAAAGCGGGTAAAGAAATGTCAACAAGAGGCAGATCCTCAATCCTGTTCCTCGTTCCAGATCTCAGTGTAAGCAAAGGAAAAATGTCAACAGAGATAAAACCTCAGAAAAAAAACTCTCTGTTTGCCCGTATAAGTGTAATGACAATAGGTCCTTTCGATTGCATAAAAAGTGTAGCACTTTTCTACGATTTTAGTATTCGTTTGCTGATTGAATTTACACCAGTGTAGAGGAGGTGTAGTTTATCTACATCTCCTTTTGACTATGTGTAGATAAACTACACTTCCTCTACACTGGTATAAATCAAATCGAGTGTAGAAAACTGCTACACTTTTATGCAAACGAAAGGACCTAATGAATCAGGGTGAAGAATAAGCTGAAATTATTATATTGAAAGACATCTTCTTCATAGGAGAAAATCCAACTTCTTCCCCCTTCTTTCTACTGTAGTAACTGCATTGTGCTGATATCTGATAAAAGAGTAAGCTTTGAATCCAAACCTGCCTTGAATTCGTTGGTGCTTCGAAAAATTGCTGACAAATATTATTGAATAATATGTAAGCCGATCCGGCACATCCCGTAAATAGGCATAATTAGTCTATTTAAGAATTTAAGATGTAAGAATATATGAAAGAGTTAGTAGATGAGATTCATTGTTGTCTCTGAGTATACCGCTAAAAGTTCTTACTGATTTTTTTAACGTGTGTACGAGTTGACAAAATATACAGGGTCTTTCACGACGAACCTCACCCATATTTATACGGGAAACTACTGAACGTATTTTCATGAAATTCAGCACTTATAAGTATTTCACGATGCTGATGAAATCTAAAATATTTTCAAGGCATGAGCACCTCCGGTTTTTCCGGAAATGACGTCAACTTCCGTTTTTCAAATTAGAACACCATTTTTTTATGGCAGATATTGAATCTACGTTGAAAAATAATGTGAGTGTATGCATCACACCCTTGCCCTAAAGTGAATATTTTCTGAGTTATTCACAAAAAACTGTTTTTCGTCTTGAATTTTCAGCTTTTTTTTTTCCCTTCACGCCAAAAAGATGAAATTTTCAGGAACTGTTACTTAAACCATGTTTTAGATTTTACTACCCTAATATGCAAGAGAAAAAAGTTACAGGTTGTTCCTAAATAGATGGCGAATTTTGATTCGAATTTGTATCGGAAACCTCTTTAGTTCAACTAATCGGCCATCGGTTTTCTCTCCAGTGATAAATAAATAATTCCTTATGAACCATATGCAAAAACTTACCATGTTTTACATTTTTTTTTTTAATGATAGATATCATTAATTACATCTGCCAAATTCCTCTTTATTCAGTAGCATTTTGTGTTTACTATTAATTTGGTGATAATTCGTATTAAGTTATAAAATCGATCACTATGCCTAATTTTACCAATGAAGATTATTTAAATCTCAAATTCCTGAGACGTATAAATAAATGTCTAGAAATTAACGGTCAAAACTCTGAGCATCTTCTCTAGTTATAACTGCGAGAGTTTGCCATGGTTCTCCTAATAGTAACTTGAAGTCGGTTCCAAGAAGGGGTGAAACATCTACAGAATGGTTCAAATAACAGTTCCTGAAAATTTCATCTTTTTGGCGTGAAGGGAAAAGAAATAGCTGAAAATTCAAGACGAAAAACAGTTTTTTGTGAATAACTCAGAAAATATCCATTTCAGGGCAAGGGTGTGATGCATACACTCACATTATTTTTCAACGTAGATTCAATATCTGCCATAAAAAAATGGGGTTCTAATTTGAAAAAATTGATTTTTCACGATTTTGTCATCCCCAACTTTGAAAGCGATTTTTTCACCCCCTGTAACATGAATCGGGATTTCGATTTTTAAAGTGGATACATCAATCTTACATCTTGAAAAATCCCAAAAATGAAAATTTTCCATCCAAAAACCTCGAAGTTATTCTTGTTTCAGCGGAGCTCTATTTTCGATTTTTTTTTTCGAATTTTTCCGCTCTGAGAGAATTTTCCAACCAAAACTGAAAAATTTTACATCAAAATAACTTGGAATTTTTTAAGGAATCTATTTCTGCAATAAAAAAATGGTGTTCTAATTTGAAAAACGGAAGTTGACGTCATTTCCGGAAAAACCGGAGGTGCTCATGCCTTGAAAATATTTTAGATTTCATCAGCATCGTAAAATACTTATAAGTGCTGAATTTCATGAAAATACGTTCAGTAGTTTCCCGTATAAATATGGGTGAGGTTCCTCGTGAAAGACCCTGTATCATATAAATGAAATAAATCAATAAAACATAGTTTGTTCGTGATCAGTCAACATGTACGTAGGTAAATAAGATGGTATTATATGACTTTTTTTCATTGGAAATTTGAATGTCTGCAAACAATCTGCACAATGCTGGAAATTCAAGAGTTTTTCATTTTTATATAATATAAAGTCATGAGTTCTACAGTTTACAGTTTTCAAGACTAGGTAACAGCTTAAATTCTAAATAGAGACTAGCTGACCCGGCAAACGTTGTTTTGCCATATAAATAATTTCCTTTTGTATGTTGTATTATGTATGTATCATAAAAAATAGAAATTAAAAATTTTGTCTAAAAAATAAAAATAAAAATTAGGGGTGGACTACCCCTAACATTTAGGGGGATGAAAAATAGATGTTGGCCGATTCTCATAGATACCGGATAAGCACAAAAAATTTCATCAAAATCGGTCAAGCCGTTTCGGAGGAGTATGGCAACGAAAACTGTGATACGAGAATTTTATATATTAGATTATGCATCTACCGTAATTCGTAATATCAAATGAGTTTGGGAATCTACCAAGACAAAAATGATTCAGGTATCGATGGCATGCTTCCCGTAATTTTAAGCGCTGGGCATTCAGTTCATTTTTGTTTACCGTTATTTCATTTATTCAAAATCAATCCAACAGGCCGAGGCCCATTCGCAGGTGTATGAAATAACAAAACTAATATATAGTACATCAAAGGTGATTAACCAAAAAAATACAAGACAAATATGCTAACATTCATTATTAATATCCTTTTTTCCGCATCGACTATGTAACTGAGATATTGAGAGTAATATGTCAACACTCCTAATTCTCGACTATTTCATACCTAAATAAAAAATAATTAATTTCAGGGTTGTTTTTTGAATTAAGCGAACTACTAGTTCAGAAGGGACACATAACTGACAAAGTTTCCACTTGGATGAAAACCATGTTTTTCAGGAAAAGAATTTTCCTTACATTCCTGTAGAGAAAAAAACGGTCGTAGAATAAATAATATTGCCAATTCATTCGGCATTCTGCCAACGGCTTACGCTTGCGGGAAAGTATAACTTTTCGCAGATGTTAGAAAAATAACCATAAAAGATTGTTTTGTAACCTTTCAATACAATTAACGTATTTTGTATGACACTGGTTCCATACAAAGAACAAACCATATGTTAGTTCACTTTTCACAAAGGCTTGATAGATGAAATCACTTTCATCGAGGAAAAGTCCTTCCATTTACTTATCACATAACCCAGGCGTTTAGTAGTACTAGAATCCTATGTGGAAAAAAAGGTTAGTTTCTAAACGAAAAGATTAGTTACTCTGATCGTGTCCAAATTAGCAAGTTGGTAATCCTGCAACATCTGAACCAAATTAAAATTAGTTGAGACCATGCCTTTTTCATAAATGGAATTTCCTATTTAAAAGTAGAGTTTTTTGCTCAATATCAAATAAATTGGGTTCTAGATTGAATATGATCAATAAAGAATAAAAGAATAATTATAAGGTAAGCATAGAGTTTAACGCCTATCTAGGTGTATAAAGAATCCGATACACATATATTCCTAATAATAGTGAAATTTTAGAATATCTTCAACTCTTTGTAGATTAAAATATTGATAAAAATAAATATTTCTAATATTTATATTTTGAACTGCTCTTCTAGTTTTGGAGATCTCCTCATATCACTGGATAGGGAATTTGGGACTCCATCATGATATCTGAATATTTCTTTAGAATAGCCCTAACAAAAATAGAGTAATAAACAACTCCACTCCAACATTTTGATTTATGGCAGTGATTCACAAGTACTTACAAAGTCGTTGCGCCGACTCAGATATGAATACTCGGAAATGACTTGCGAATCGTTAAGGGCGATACCTGAACCTAAAGTATTTAAGGGAAGATCTACCAGTCTGTGGCCCTTTCATGTTTCAGTTGTGAGTTGTATACATCGCTTTACCTTAGGTTCCTTCTTCAGTGTAAAATTTTAAAAATATCTACTGCCATTTCATCGTTGGAAGTTATGATGACCAAAACAAAAATATCACCTAGTGTATTCGTCCACAAAGTAAAATATAATTGGTCATTCAGAACTGTGGCCGATTTCTTGAGGAAATCATGCAATAGTAAGAAGAAAACTGCCCTGGAACTCTTGGTTGGTAGTTCGACACGTCATGGCTCCAGAGAAAAATTGGTGATGTGCCTTCTTCTTAAAAATGGTGCTGATCCTTTGAAGAAATGTAAAAGCGGTGGGACAATAATTCAAAAGATTTTAAGAAACAGAGGTGAGTTCTATACATTCAATTATAACAATTCAATTCCCATTCGATTTTTAAGTCAATCAAGTTATTTTTTTTTTCATTTCTGATTGAAGTTTCGGGTAGAGAAGACGCACTGTGATTTTATTTCGACAAATTTTTGTACAGATCAAAATCACCAGCAGAGAAGGTATACGTTGAATTTTATGTTACGGTAATCTCTGCTGAAACTCCATCTCATGCACATGGTATACCTACCTATTGTTCGATGGAAAAATGTATTGCTCTAATATATTAGATTCCATCAAGTTAAATGGTTTGAAAGCATTCGTTCAGGTTCATTCATCACTGCAAATTATGAAATTCGGAATGTTATTTTTTTGTCATAAACATTTTGTTTCTCAAGTATTTTACTTAAAGTTCAGTTCACGTTCTTCTGTCTTCTATGAAAAGCACAAGTGTGCTTCAGCAGTATTCATTATTGTTTCTTATTGGAAATTTTTATTTTCATTGGACGAAAATTTGTAAATTATGTCATATTGATTTTATGTTATCTTCTCATTAAGAGTTTTATATTTATATTCGGAACGATTTTTCACAAAATTAGTTTTTGAAATCAGTTTTAAATAGTGTTTCGCTAGCACAGTAGCATTTCAGGTGGGTGAAGGTAAACTCACCCACCAGATGCTATTGTGCTAGCGATTTTGACGTCAAAATTGAAGAAAGTAAAGCTCATTCACAGATCACAGAAACAAGTTTAGATGGTAAACTTAGCCCAAAAATCGTATCGTAGAATTTTTTTTTAATTTTGACATATAAAGTGACCCTTTTTAAAAGTCATTGACGTTTTGAAACGTTTTACTTTTCACAACCAGTTACTCATAATGAAATATTTCGCAACTGATGCTGAAACGATACTGACTTTCATAGTAACGGAGTGAAAAATTGAATAATTTCCGTCACTACACGATTTCAAAGAAATTTCCGAGGGAAGCTTCTGAAAACGTTTTTAGTACTTTTAATTTGAATTCATAGCAACATCCAATTCAAAATTGAAAAAAAATTTGTGTGAAACACGTTAGGAAACACTATTTTTCGTATTTCGCGTTCATTTGTAGAAATACGCTCAATACGAAAAATAATGCTCTTCCCAACTGGTTGCACAAATGTAAATTTTGTTTCTGTAATCTGTGGCGAAAAGACAAGAAATTGACAAATTCTTGATAAGCTGAAGTTTTTCTGACGCTGCGGCAATAAAATTATTAAAAAAAATGTGGAGACTGAAGCGATGAGAATAAAATGTTGCCATTATGGGTGCCAAGACAAGCGAAACAAAAGACATCGGTTCGATGAAAAAAATTTTGAAAAGTGATTCAATATTATTAATATCCCAAGTTCGATCAATTTAACAATGGAACAAATTGATGAAAAATTTTCATTTGTAAAGAGGGGTATCGGTAGATGCTATACGTGATATTGAAATTGTTTCAAAGTTACTAGTTTATCAATTCCAACTATTGGACGAAAAATATTATTGTAAGCGACTTGAATTTTTGTGAAGCGAAAATATCAATATTCAACAATAAATCCAAGCCGCTTCAATAATATTTTTTGGCATCCAATATTTGGAATCGATAAACTAATGCCTTTGAAAGGTCATATTTCGAAGTGTCCTCTCCTCTCGATTGTTGAAATGGAATAAGTTCCGGATCTCGTCCGTTACAACAACAGTGCCAATTGCGGTTTGTAAGTAGATTATCAGAATCACTTATTTGAATTGAGAGAAAAAATGTGAGTGCAAGGATTAAATTACTTATTTTTAAATAGCCCCATGAAGTATACTTTTCGGGTTCATTTTATTTCTGATTATGTTTTTCTCGGAAACTATTTCAAGTAACTCGATGAATATTTGGTACTCGCCAAAATCGAGTAGGTACCATGTGCAAATTGCACATCACTCATCTCTGGATTCGGATCGAAACACTTGAAATCCTAAGAACAACAAAATATATCATATCTTCAAGTGTTTAAGTGTATTTCGAAATTCGTAGAGGAGGATGGTTCGTGTAAGAGCAAACAATATTTTCAGAATCTTATATTCCGGGGACTTCTAGAATTTTACTCGAGATCGGAAATCCCTTGCTTCTTGTGAATATGAAAATCCCTTCCTCTTTTTCATTGCGTATACGGCAAAACTATTGGTTGAATATCAGATGATCATTCAACAAATCCATCTATAATTCGGAACAAGAATAATCGACTTATTTTGAGCCCATAACTAGAAGGAAATGTTCAAATTATTGCAAAGTCTGCTAAAGTTCCTGTTCTTTTTTCAATCTTGCAACACCTCTCACTCCATAAATTGGGACATCCAGTAAAGAAATATAAAACTAAAACATGAAATGAAAATTATCACAATAAGTGGTTCCCACTTTGTTTTCCTTAATAAATATTTATTTACATTTTAATTGTTTCATTCCAGATTCTTCCTTGATAATCAAGTTCTTGGAATATGTGAAGGATATCAATATGCTCCATGGCGGAAGTACGGCCCTGCATATAGCCGTTGAAAGGCAAATTAAAGACTTAGTAAAATATATTCTTGGAAGAAATCCTGAAATTAATAAGGAGTCCGATAGCCATCAGAATACACCTCTTCATGATGCAGTTACATTGGATAGTGTTGAAATAACGGAAATCCTCCTTGAAAATGGTGCCAACATTGAGGCTAGAGATATCAAAGGACAGACACCACTTCATTGGGCTCTTGATCATAATAACTCCTTTGATCAAGTCAGGATGTTAGTTATGAACGGCGCAGATGTCAATTCAAAAGACAATGGTGCAAGAACACCATTACACACACTATGTTGTAATGGCTTGCCTATAAATTTCGCAATATATGAACTTCTACTTCAGAAAGTGTCTGACATAAATGCGGCGGATGAAAGAGGGTCTACACCGATACTGAATTTGATATGGACCCTAAAGCCAGATTCACCATCGGACAACGAAAAATTAATAAATTTATTATTACAATGTGGCAGCAATTTGAACCAACAGGACCATGTGTTTGGTAGCGCATTACATGCTGCCGCTTTCTTCGGACGTTCTGTCTCTTTTATCAGATTCCTAATAGAAAAAGGGGCAGATACGTCTTTTTTGAATAGGTTCAATGAAACATTCATAGAGTGTATGCTGAATCGGGACAGTAGTTCAGAAGTTGAGGAGCTGCTGAAGTGGATGTTTCTTGAGGAGAGCAGAAACAAATTCGAATTTCCTGGATCTCTCTTAGATTTAATTCGATCAGATGAAGAAATGTTGGAATTCGCGGAGTTGTGTAAACAGGAATTGCGCAGTATGAAGGAAATAAAATTAAATAAAGATGATTATTTCTCATTATACACAGTTATGACCGTAAATGAGAGGGTCTTAGCGAAGTTTTTCCGCATCGACCCATCTAGAATCAGACTCTCTTCGGAAACGGAAAGATTTCCAATTTACGGGACTGATTTGGAAAGAAATCATTTATTGGGGTGGAGGAGATATAACACAGAAATTTCAGTTCGCAATTTACTAACAGAAATAAGTGATGGAATTTTAGATTATGATGCTATTGACGAAATACTGAAATTTTTGTCAACTGAGGATATAATTCTATTTCAGTGAAGGAACAGATTTGTTTTTATTTTACAGAATAAAAAAGCGTTATATCAACAAAAATTTGTACAGTATTCTTTTATTATTTATATTATCCTTTGTAAATAAACTATAAAAGCTCCGATATTTTCGCCTACCTGTATATTTTATTTCGCACAATTTTGTATGATATTTATTTTCGTATAGTAGAATTGTAATATTTGTAATTTTTCATATCATATTATTGTGTTAAAAATAATAGAAAATAAACTCTCTAGTCATCGATGAATAACTCCTATGGTTTCATTTAATTTTTTTTTTCCACACAAGTTGCAACCCTGGAAATTGTCGTCAATTTATTATTCTTCAAAAACATTGGAAATTTTTACTGAAATATGTGAAAAATTTGGGCCTCTGCGTTGACAAATTATGTAAGGAGAATACGAATGAATACAGAAGAAAATATACTTTGACTCGTACAAATATTTTAACAGTAGATTCTTGATGTCAAAAGAAACACTGTTATAGAATTTCGTTAAATAGTTTTTCATTTATTTTGTGGTTCTTTTTCGAAAACAAGGTATGACCCACGATTTCTAGTTTTCCCATTATGACCGTATCGTACCAAAAAATACCAACAATTCAAAGAACCCAACTGCTGAAACTAAGTTGGACGCTATCTAATGAATATTTGAAAGTTTTGTAAAGTAAAGTAAAATATTTTCTTGTACAATCCGCTGTTTTCGAGTAATTTGATGTTCAAAAATTAAAAAGTATCTGTGAAATTTGAAAAATTGGGTATTTTGGCTGAAAACAGCTCTGTTCAAAAGATCCAAAAATGTGTAGTGTCACAGATTTAGCTAGTTATTCTGAACGTAATTTCTGTTTCTCCAGGGCTCATTATGAAAATATAAATGACTAATTATTTTTATCAGGGCCGAATCGGAAAAATGGTATAGGAAAAAAAGTGTTTCCTTCGACCTCAAGAATACACTGTTGAAATATTTTAAGGAGTCAAAGACTCACCCTGTTTATAGTTCTCGATTTATTGCTGATAGAATCAGAGATGAGCTATATTACCTTAAAAGGTAATCTGAAATTTGAGATTCGGTAAAGGAATTTAAAAAGTTCCCAATTAAGGTTGATCTCCACTATACGTTCAGTATCCTTTCCATATCCATACCATATAAGTTTCACTATACCTTCCGTCTTCTTTCCATATCTACACCGTAATATAGCCAATATATTTTCGACGGCAGAATCGCTAAGAATAGTGGAAATAGTCAAACTACAACATGAATGAGTAAAGCAGATGGATATTGGAACGATGGCCTTACTCGGATCTCAGTGTGGATATCAATATATTAGAAAAAAAAAATTAGCAATACCCATGAAAGAAGGAAAAAATGAAGAACCTTATGAAAACATTGGGATACACGGTAGTTTTTAATAGTGAACATGAATTGAATAGTATTTGTACAAGAATTAAGGATAAGATAAATGGGATCAGCAAAATTCGGTTTCTTCAATTCCTTGTAAAACCTGCGATCTTTTATATGTATATACAATATATATTGGAACAACAAAGCAAAAGTTGAGAAACAGAATATCTGCACATAAAAGCACGATTTGGACAAATAAGGAGGAAAATATGGCTTTAGAGAAACATGGATTTCGAGCAAATCAGCGTTCTATATGAAGAGAGAAAATGAAGACCAAAAGAGAAATAGCTGAATTTTTTTATAAAACGATAAACTAACTCAATGAACAGAATGACAGATTGTGCGAATTTCAGTTCAATTCATTCAAATTTGATAAAGGATAAAAATAAACGAAGTAGATAAGCTAACATACAAGAACGACTTATGATTGTTGATTAAAAACTGAGGGAAGATGGATTATTTTTATCTGACATTTGACAGAAGATCGATTTGTTCATAGCTTAGAGAATGAAAGTAGATAAAATAACAAACCGATTCGAAATAGTCCAGTTTGTATTCCCCTCATTTATAAATGATTAGAAGAAATAATCGGAATCAATAAACGTTCAGAACCATCCTGCAAAATCTTGGAGAGCTTTGCGTGATCTCATCGAAGAATTTTGGTAATTTGGCAGAGAAATCTTTGACAATACCTACCAGACGAAGCCAAAACAACGGCGAAAACGAACAGTGAGACGTTAACATGATTATCATTTTTTTATATTATAAATGTTTGTTTGATTTTAGATGTCCAATTAAGAATTTTATATATATACTCAAGGAGGCGGATGCGCCGAAACGTTTATACAAAATAAATTTAGAGTATTTGAATCTAACATAGATACCCAATTCATTGAAAAAGTAATTTTGTGAACTTGGATTTTGACTTTCAATAGTTATCGATAACACCCAAGATAACAAGGAAACTTGTCTTCGACATTCATTGTCGCCCTTTAAGCCCGTTTGCAACAGCCGAGAATTATCTGTTCTCTGCAGAATTCTCTACAAAATTCTAGCAAGAAAACGGCAGATATTATTTTGTGCGTATGCAACGGTAAATAATTCACGGCGCATGAATTTTCGAGTAAATTCTCTAGAGAATTCTCGGCTGTTGCAAACGGGCTTTAAACATGAGAATCGCAGTGTAGTTTAAGCCATTTCTTTACTGAATGTAATTTGATAACAAATTTTATTATTATTATTAAATTACAGTAAGAGTGGAGGTAAACCTATGCACTCAAAATATAAAAAAGGAAAACAACAATTCTGCTATCATACTAGTTAACTGAACAGAAATAATAATATGAGAAAAAAAACAAACAACTGATGCTCACACCTTTTGATAATTTTAGAATCACTACTGATTTCATATGAGGTATATTTAATTTTCATTCATAATGAGAAAATACACGATTGAAATACAGAAATGCAAACAATGCCTGTACAAAAGTGAGCACAAATGTGGTACAAATTTGAAAACGTTTTCATTAAATCCGTTGTCATTGTGAAAAAAAAGAAAAAGTTCTGGACTAACATTTTCCCTAATGGTTCATTTTCAGCGGTACAACATGGTACATCTATATAATGTCTACATCGGCAGTGGAAACCCACTTTTTCAGAAGTATTGGGCTTGCCCATTTTAAGCAATTTCTGAAATATCCTGAGAAACGCAAACAAATAATATATTTTTTATTTTCGAATACATATGAAAATGTTAGATCTACAATATGTTGTTTTGGTATCCGAAAGAGTGGGGATAAAAATGGTTTTTGAAATATAAAAAGAGTGCCACGAAAATTGCACAGAGTTTGGTCACGTTTGTAATAAACTTTGCTGATAATTTTATTAATTCATAGCGTGAAAAGCAAGTGGAAAAAGTCTTGATGCGGAGTACAGGAAATCGCATACAGACAAGCATCTAAAAATGCGGCACTTCAGTTCATCCCTTTCGAGAGGGTTCAATTTTTGACCACTTTTATTGTTCCTTAAATTATAATTTTATAATGTAGTACTTTAAATTGCACAAATAAGATTTTTTATAAGCAAGTAGAGCCAATAAATCTTGACGACCGCCTACCCTGTACCGACTAGTCTTTTCGGACAAGAGTATATGGGATGTGCAACTTATTTTTTCAAAAAATTTTCAGCCATCAAAATTAATGCCCAGTGGATAAACCAGCACTGAACTACCATCATGCATAGGTATATGATGCTCAGGTATCGTGAGTGTGATGAAGCGATATTGAACCCATCATTTTGAAAAGGACTTGCGTACAGTAATAAAAACTTTTCAGGAGCAACAAAAATATATTTCTTATGAAAAATACAATGGTTATAACGGAACTGAACGTGGAGGATGATAAAGAGAAAACATAGGCTTATTATTTTGTTGGGATACATTTATTAAACAAAAACTTCAATCATAATGATTTTAAAAAAAATGTGACTCGTGCGCTTTTCGAAATTAAGGGTTCAATTATTATGCTTTATGCTTGTGGATGCCAAAGATGGAAAAAAACGGAAAGGCTGCAAAATAGTGATCTGACTGAATAATATCAATAATGAAATATTTCATGAATGGTAATACTTTTCTAATTTATGGGTAATGCACTTTACCTTATCTGCCTCTGAATACAAATACAATTAAACAAATGAATCGATTTCTCGTATTGACGTAGACTACTCTAAATTTCTTTAGAATAGCCCCCAGAATAATAGTGTAAGAAACAAATCGTCTTTCACTTTTGACATCAGTATGGCAGGTATTCACAATTACCTACAAGGACGTTGATGACAAATTCTCGGAACTTATTCGCAAATCGTTAAGGGCTCTACCTGAAATATTTAAGTACCCTTGTCATACTGGATGTTTCAGTTGTGAGTCATGTGACTAGCTTAACTTTATTCTTCCATAAACTGTCCAGTGCCATTTCATTTCTTGAGTTCGTCAGAAGTAGTTAGAAGTCATGGAGAACAACACAAAAGTTTCATTTATCGCATTCGTCGAAAATGTTAGAAATCATTGGTCGGTCGAAACTGTGGCCGATTTTCTGAAGAATCAATTGCCACATTTAGATTTTCATATTGATACCTTGAATCGTCAAAGAAAAACTGTCCTGGAACTGTTGGTAGGTGATAAGAAATTTCACTGCTCCAGGGACAAATTAGTGATGTGCCTTCTTCTTGAGCATGGTGCAAATCCATTGCATGAATGTGGAGACAATCAAACCATTATGCAGAAAGTTTTTCGGAACAAAGGTGAGTTCGTAATATTTTTCATTCAGGTACTAACAATAAGTTTGTCATCGCTATGTAAAATGCTCACCTCTTGAACAAGTTTATCAAGTTTGAAATAAAAACGTGGTTTGTAATAAGCGAAAGAATTAACTCTCCTACACTCCTACACATAAGTTTTGTGCTATTTTGTATTTAGGAAGACATATTATATCCCTTAGCTTAGCTTATTGTTTGTTCATTTGAATTACAGCGAAAGAAGTTGAGGGTGGCATATGTTTCACCACGTGGGTGGAATCGACTTCTGCGCATGTGCGGAAATACTAAGAATTAAAATACCTGATTAGCTCTGTCTCTTTCTGATACATGGTTTTATGAACTGACAGGAATGCTATGATTTTACTTCACAACCATTCGAATCAAAGATTATAATCTTTGATTCGAATATTTTCGACCTTAACCTATCAATATGTTGATATTGGATTGAATCAGGTTCAAACTCAGATTTGCATTACTTAGTAATTTCTATTTCATCGTTGACTTCAAATAATTAGAAGTCAAAATTCATCAATTTGCACACTAGACGCTCGGATTCATAACAATAGTGAAATATTATGTGTTTTCCACAGAAAACCTGCGGAGTGCGGAGATTAACAAGAGGGACGTTGAATCAACAAAATTTTAGGACTATGAAAACATTTTTCTAGATTGTTCACTATCATATATTATCTGCATTTCTTCTAGATAAGTCTGTTATTATTGTCTTGAAATTCAGTTGGCAGTTGAGATAATAATTCTATAATAGTTCAATTTATGATTGTTTTTTTCAGCACTGAAATAGTGAAACATCTAAATCGACATCTTTATTTATAAAGCTCAATTGTAGTTACTAATATCTACCAGTTTCTCATCTTCTAAATATTTCTATTGCCAAATTTATTATTGTATTGCTTCTATTGAAGCATGGCTCTTTCAATGAGCACTCTGTACTTTTATTTATAATATAACTACAACTCTTACATATTACAGTAAATGTTGACCCAAAAATATTTTTCATTGAGTATTGAGTAGATTTACAAGAGGTGAGATGAGTATGATGTTTACAGTAGGTACACGCTATATTGAAACTGGTATGAAACAGTAATATAAAACGAACTTATTATTATATCACTCTTGTGTTTACTGAGTACACAATACCATTTCTATTCGGCACTTATCATTTCACAAATCATAATAATATTGGGTGAATTGTTTTTATGCACTTATTCGGTTTGATCTCTTTTCGTTGATTCATCTGAATGTTGAAAAAAACGGATACATTCTCGATGAATTTAATATTAACTTTCGCCTCATATGAAATTCTTCCCAAAATTTGTACAAGAGTTTGAAATAAATCATCATTCGAATTCATTCAATATTCAACGTCAAATATGAAAACAAACTAACCAATATCTTGATTGTCATTTTCGAATTTCTAATTCTCGCATGCGTACAAGTGTATTCCTTCCAACGATTTGGCTTCACTTTTTGTCGTAGTCTAGAACGCGTGTTATCAATATTGGTATAATATATGGGGATGGTGTCATCTGGTGAAAAACTAGACAGTACGCATCTGACAATCGACGAGTAGAGATTCGCTGTTTTCCGCAATATTATACAGACACTTCTCAAAAAAAGTAAATGTGCACGCACAACATTCGATATCTTTTAATAACTTCCGCGACATATGACGTGATTCTACAAAGGAGTTAGGATAGGAAAAGGTAACCGGGATATTACCGTAAGCAATGGAGAAATATTACTCAATCCTAAATATCCAACTGATATACTTTAGAAGCTGAAAAATGAGCGATAATTTCATTGAAAAATAATAATTACCAGATATCAGAATAAATCACAATCACCGAATGAAGAGTCCTTATAACATTTTTGCCGTGAAACTTGTATGAAGTTTGAGTACAAATATTTGAAAGAACTAGTTATTTCGCATTAGCTTTCTGAAGAATTCAGAGTATTCAGGCCCGGTATTTTCACCATAGAATAAATTTTATTCAATGTGAATAAGTATCTGTCAAATAATTTCCTATTAGTCGATTCTTGAGGTGAGGTTTTTTCCAATTTTCTCTCAAAAATGCTCTCGGAAATTCTATCTCTTCTCCTTTTCTTTCCGATGCCAAAAAACTCTCACACTAGCGCATGCTTCAACATTTCACCATGGTCATTTTATTTATTTAGCTTATGGCGTATATAAGATGTCTAAAATACTGGTGTGTGCACTTGTCACTTTTTGCAAGCATCAACATTTCAGAAAATCGGAGATATGGGATCAGTCATTTGCTTCGTTCTATCCTTGTTCTACCAAAGGAAGTCCAATGATACTCTCTCGTTTTATTTTGTTTTGGGTTTATATCGAATATCGATCAACGAGTTCAAAATATGAACTGGCCCATTTTGTCAGCTGTTAAGGAATATTTGTGATTTACAGTTTGATTTTCGTGGTAAAAACAAATCTGTCAATACTTCAACACTATCGAATAAGGGTTCGAAGGGGTATTTACTATTCTTAAAGATAATTTCCGTTTGATAAATTGAATTCATGAGGGGGTAATTCAATATGATTTCAATAAAACAGGTTTTTATTAATGGATATTAATATATCTAATATATTCAGTTGACGGAAAGGGAATTTTCACTATATCTACTTATGAAGAATATTTGAAGAACAGACTAGAATAGATTTACAATGTATTTCTGTTTCTCGATACATGCCCACAATTCACATTACGTATTTCCAATACAGGTCCTTTGAAATATTGCCATAAACCTTAGCTACCTATATACGTCCCGAATGTTCGTTCATCTGATTTGGTTCTGCCCCTAATTCCAACACTGAATTCTTGGCTGTAGTTCTTGATTGTACATATAGAAAACTGAACTTACTGAACGACATGTTGAATGAATTAATGTTCTACATCCCTTTCTCAAGACTAATACATTTTTAGACACCAATAATCGCTTATATAAATACAACATATTCGTAAGTCGTAGGGATGTATTCAAATTATTTTCAAATGTCAATTGATAATGCTCTGTCAAATTCTACACAGCGCTAACTACAGTGGGAAAAACTAAACTGATCCCATATCCCCACGAATTTAAAAACAAAATCGAATCAGTGAATACACCAGACACCAGACATCTTAGGCGTATACAAACATCCACAGAAGTTAAATGCACAAACACAAGAAAATATAGAAATATTGTAAAAAAAAACAAATACAGTGTACAGACAAAAAACCATGGTCATATGTTGTTCTCTTATCAAAAATCGAAAATAATAATATTCTTATCATCTGTCACCAGGAAAACTCAGCCAACTTCAACTAGTTTAAATCAAAATTTCGCCATCAAGTGATGGCCAGCGCGCCTATTGGCAAAAACATGAACTACCATATTGGAACATATTTTAGGGGTCAAAAAATCTATGGTCTCAAAGCAGCGATCGTTCTCCTTCTCTCTACTCCCTACTGAATGTGAAAAGACTGCTTATTCACTCAAGGCGGATTTAGACGGACGGATCTTTCTATACATACTTGAACTCTTAAAAATGAAAGTGAAGTTCATTTCCCACAGTTACTGTTGATTTTTTTGCTCGTCTGCCGGTTGTGCCCCCCCAGAAAAAAATCCTGGATCCGCCCTTGTATTCACTTATACTAAGAATAAGATTTATCTAATAAATTTAGTTATTCGCACGTGAAAGTACCGGGCCTCAGACGCATATCAACGACTGATATTTATGTGTGTGAATTTGGCCCAGCACTTTTTGATTTTAGAAAAAAAAAAATTTGTGCTGAATTGTGCTGATTTGTGCCGTTGAAATTTTTTCTTTATTCCACACGGTTCTCAAAATATTTCACAAAATGTATTGAATGGGCCAGCCCAGCACTTATCGAAAAAATTAGTTTCGGCAAACGCGACGCGACCCGACGAAACGTGATACGTGTTGAGTAGAATCAAATGTATTGTTTTCTATAGACAAGAATCATACTATGAACACCCGACGGATGCCACTCGCGTACAATTTACGCGTCAGCTCGTGTCGCGTGTTAATAATGTGCTTCCGCCTTTATTTCTGTCAACACACATCTATTTACTTGTAATCTCTGAGTGTTAAAAATACGCTATTGATCCATTAAGTGTATAAAAACTATTCAATTAACTAGTGTATCACTATTTATTACTTATTAAATATTTGACATTGTTTCGTTACAGATTCAAAATTGATCATCAAGTTCCTGGAATATGTAGAAGATGTGAACATATTCCTTGGGGAATTCACTGTACTGATTATAGCTGTCAGAAGACATTTGACAGACGTGGTAGAGTATACCATAGGCAGGAATGCGGAGATTAATAAAAAATGTAGCCTGAGCCAGTCAACCGCTCTACATGAAGCGGTTCAATATGACACTGTGGCTATAACGAGAATCCTCCTTGAAAATGGGGCTGACCTAGAGGCAAGAGACAGAACCGGTCAAACACCGCTGCACTGGGCCCTCGGAAATAGTCTTGATCAAGTCAAGATATTGGTCGAGAACGGTGCAGATATCAACTCAACGGATATATTCGGAAGAACTCCATTGCATACACTCTGTTCTGAAGGTTTAAGTACAGATTTCCATACATGTGAATTTCTTCTACAGAAAGTAGCCGACACAAATGCAGCAGATATTAATGGAGCTACACCCCTACATACCTTGATGAGGTATTTTCCCGTAGCTTGCACATCCAGGAACGAAAAATTGGTTAATTTGTTCCTGAAATATGGTGCCAATTTGAACAGACGAGATAACTTCTTTGGTACCATATTACATGCTGCCGCATTTCGCAATCATTCTGTCCGTTTTTTACTATTCTTGATACAGAAAGGGGCAGATACGTCGATTTTGAACCGAGCAAACGAAACCTTCATAAATTGTTTGGCACGCTGCACCCGTTCTGAACTAATAAGATGTTTATTTGTTGAAGAATTCAAAAAGAATTTTGAATTCAATGAACATCTATTAACTGAAATTCGATCAGACATACAGAATTTTGAACTTGAAAAGTCATGCAGAAAAGAATTAAGCATTCTCAAGGATCAAAAATTGAAACCCGAGGATTCGTTATCATTATTCATGGTGATGTCTGCAGATGAAAAGGTTTTAGCGAAGTGTTTTCGTTATGATCCTTCTAGAATCGAAATCACAGATTTGCAGACGAACCAATTTCCAATTTACGGGCTTGATCTAGAACGTAACCATAAAACTGGTATAGAGAGATTCAAAGCAGAAATTTCAATATGTGATTTTCTATCCAAACAAAGTGAAAATATTCTGGATCTTGATTCAATTGACGAAATCGTGAGGTTTATATCAACTAAGGAAATGAATCTATTCAAGAAATTGAAAAGGTTACTTTGATCTTTGGGTATACAATACCGTTTATTATCAATATAGAGGGTGGGTCAAAAGTGGAGAAATCAATTTATTCAAGGAAATGAACAGCATGTGTATTATAACTAAATAGAACTTTTTTATCCAATGAAATGTGTCTCCTGTCTGAGCTAAAGAATATTTTATTAGAAAATTTAGAAATTTTTTTGTCCAGAATTGGACAACTATTCGACTTTTCATTGCCATATCCGCTAAAAGTGTACATTCTACAAACCCCAGTAAATTATGTCACATTTACGTTCACTGTTCAATCCTTCCCAAATTCCAAGCCACTGGCGGAATTGCAATTTTAGTTCTAGATTGTTTATGACTTTCGTTGTGAATATTATACACACATCCTTTCACAGAAATGGAATACTAATTTTTCGAAATATATATACCTATATATATATATATATAAATATTAATTGGAATATAGGATGAATCTGAGTTATTTTATATATGTATTTTGAATATTTTGAAGTGAAACACCCTGTAATTCGGACAGAGTGATTTCTGTTGAATTTTCATATTCTTAGGTAAGGATTCAACTGTTGAAATATCTTTAACTTATAATACACATTGATGTTGCAACTAAATTGCGATGATATTTCTCAGTGAGAATTGTATTATCAGCAAGAAAACTCGATTATCTCTAAAATATGATATTTTTGTAGTCGAGTATTCCTCTATGTCAGAAATCTCAGGTAATTCGTTAAACTGCTATTCAAATGTTGAAAATTGATATTTTATTTTCACATCTATACTTTGTGTCTCATAATATTGAAGTTTGCACAGTTTTTGTTTTGCATTATGGAATTTATTTTTACTTATTCACTATCTTTTTCTTTGTATATATTATTGTTATATGTAAATGTAAATAAAATTTTATGTCATCCAGAGATTATTTCATTGCTGCAGGTAATCTTTGGTTCTTTTTACATCACACAAACTGTTTACCATATTTCTCCTGATATTCGGTTCACATAAGAATAAAAAGTAGCTCAATTGTGATATTTTCTGAAAGAAATATTGTCTTTTCAACGAGACGGCTGGACTTTCGACTGTAACAATAATTGCTGATAAACGTATAGTTGCACGAAAGTCCATTAAAAATTGATGCCCCATCAAAATTTAAAATTGTCATTTTTGCATGGAAAAATGGAGGATTAACATTTTGATGGAGTATTAACACTGTGTAGCGGTGTTACAAATTATATATTCGCCATATAGGGCACATCTAAGTAGCATTTTGAACATAATCAGTTCAAAAATGTGAAATTTTTATGATTTACTTCTGATCTTGATAAAAGTATGCTAATTTTGATAGAAAAAGTAATAAGTTGGTCAAAATAGTTTCGTGGTTGTGACGTCACTAATAGGCACTGTAACAAATTGCATAATTCTCAGTGAAACATTGTTCTTTAAGAATGACTCATCTAGTTGGAAGTTGGCTGTGCTTCTAAGCCGCCATATTCTTGCCAAATTTCCAATTGTCGCCGCTGTCTCGTTAGAGTCACTATACGACTAATTACAGTGACTCTATCAAACACAGTGGCGACAATTGGAAATTTAGCAAGAATATGGCGGCTTAGAAGCACAGAATTCAATGCTATGATCTCTAATTCGGAATGCGGATTGGCTCACGTCACGTCACGTGACCAAATTCGCCATATTCTTGCTAAAACGATGAAAAACGAGACCACAATTGTCGCCACTGTCTCGTTAGAATCACAGTACGACTAATGTGATGTGAGCGCCATTTGTGTTCCAAAAGTGTTTTAAGGCCCTAAAACTGTTTAAAATATTAATTCGAGAACATTTGCAGAAACATATGAAATTTTGTGAGATTTCAGATGGCCATTTTGATCGAAGATTTTCCGAATGTTTTGAATGATTCTCGTACCGCCTTATGATCATCAAACTCATTCTAGTTGGTGATTATTGAAATTTTCGTCTTATATCTTGGTGAAAAAACATCGTTCCAAAATTATTGTATGGTGAAGAACTGTGTATCAAATAAAAAGAAAAATGGGAATGTAAGTATCAAAACTGGTAACAAGTGACTCAGTCATTCATTGATTTGTATTTTCAGTGCTATGGAGTGGATACAATTTTCAGGGCATAAAGACCTGGAAACACTACTGACTGAATCATATGCAGTGAACATTTCACTGCAGGACCTGCAGGTCAATTGAGAACTGTTCATCCACGTAAATTGTTGTATGCAGGAAGCATCCCTTGCATGAAGGGCCTATTGAAGGGAAATTATGACTTTTATACGTGCATTCAAAGATTCTCAATTGATACTCCTTCAATATATTCAGAAATGCAAAGGTTTTATTGATTTCTTTTTGGGCATCGAGACTGTCAAATTGTTTGGAAAGTCAAAGTTTTATGAAACCTCCTAAAAGTGTTTTGTTCATTCATTAATCAATTTGAATATTGTGTCATAAAGAGACTATATCAGAAAGAAATTATAAAGAAACTATACTGACGGGCTAACATACAGGTCTTGTATTATACTTCTTTAAGTTTTAATTGCGATTCCGAATAGTTATATGAGTAACTGAAATGTGTATGCTATATGACGTTATAATGATTATTGGTTCATATTGATTTCTGATACAAATTGTACAAATTCCACTAAATTTATAATATCTTAAAAACGTATTTCGTAGAAATAACACCTTTGACGTATAGCAGATCACAAGTGTGGTCCTAGTCAAAGATCTATTCGTTGTGAATAATTTCAAATTTTTGTGAATGTTTGAAAATTGCAAATAAAAATATAGCATTGATCTCAATTGATTCCAAACAATGTTCATATGAAAACTAACATCCTAGTCACAAAAAAAACCATACTTTCATCTATGCATATTATAATAATAATAATTTATTACATGAAATATATCGCCAAAGATGCCTCAGCGGCGGATGATAGCTGTCTTTATGGCTGTGCGACACATGAAACTATCCAGCACATCACCGTGGGATGTCAGAAGTTCGCGGGCACGGAGTACAAAAACAGACATGATGCCGTTGCCAAGATTCTTCACCAAGAATTGGCACTAAAACACCAACTTCTAAGTTCGAAAAAGGTTTCTTATTACAATTACCATCCGGATGCTGAGTTGGAAAATGAACATCCCAAGCTCTACTGGGATATCGCACGGTTCTCACAGACCGGAAAATAACCCACAATAGACCAGACCTCATATTGCTCAATAAGGATGAGGACAGAGCACTATTCATCGACGCGGCCATTCCAAATAATAACAATCTTCTAGATAGGCACAGTGCACACTGAAAAAATTCCAAAATACAGAGATCTCGAGGAACAAACCAGAAGACAGTGGAAGGTATATAGACCATCCTTATTGTCATTTCATCTACAGGCCTTATACCGAAGAAACTACTGGAGAACTTGAGGAAACTTCAGTTGGACGAAAATATCTATAGAGTCATGCAGAAGGCGGTACTGCTCAGAACGGCGAGAACTGTACGCAAGTACATGGGGAATGCAGAGGAACACCGTCTGCGCCGACAGGAAGTGCGGGTGGAGCAGGAATCCAACCTACAGCAGGGAGGCGAGGAGCGACCCGGACCCGACCACCACCACGAGCCCGAAAACCTGGCAAGGGCTCCAACAGAGCTTAATCCTTTTGATATCTGAGATATCTGGGATAAGTGAATTTTCCTCTGGAGAGGAGTGTGAAAGCCGCAAGGCTAAAGTCATTTATTGATCCTGTAGACAACACAGTGTATAGGACAAGTCTTTGTACAAATTATTCAATCCTCATTAATGATTAGAGGACAATCCTGATAAAATTCAGAATAATAACATTTGGATATCAGTATGTTCTTGACTTTTATTTTGAATGGTGTTAAACTGAGGGACTTCAAAGTTTTAGGCAGGCAGTTGTACATTTTGATACTCTGATACAAAGGAGAGTACTCAAACTTACGAGTTTTATGCTTCGGTAAAAGTAAAATATCTTGATTTCTAGTGTGATAATCATGGTAATCAGATAATTTGGTCCATTCATCAATATTTTCTTTAGCATAGAGCAAACATCTGAATATGTAAATACATGGCATTGATAGTAAGTTATGTGCAATGAAAGTTGGTCGACAGGATGTGCGTGCAGACAAATTGAAAATTCTACGTATAATACGTTTCTGAGCGACGAAAGCTCTGTTGAAATCAACACAGCTACCCCAGATTAAGATATTATAGGAAAGATGACGGAAAACAAGGCTATAATAAACTTGAATTAACGAACTGAGGGGTAGCGTATCCCTTTCTCTTTTGATTGCATAAAATGAAGAATTTAGCTTACTGACCAGCTCTGAAGGACTGTCATATTTCACTCCATCCACCCTAATAACTACTGGGTCATAAGATCTTTTTTTTCCACTAGTGAATGACTATACTCCACTGTGCTTCACTTTTATTATCCGATTTCTCAATAACTGAACTGTAGTACCTCAATTTAGCAGATTTTATTGATGAGTTGTGAAGCAGTTTTGCATTTTTATACTTGATTGAAGTGGACGGTGAACGCACCAACGTATGGATCCAATATAAATTGTCTAAATTTCGTTTACTTTGTTGAATTTCAGCCGTGAACCAACTTTTTTGCGCATTAGTGGAAAGGATTTTCTTAACGGGACAACATAAATCTAAATAATATAAAATTTCATTACTGAAAGCTTGAAAGCATATGATTCAATGACTCTGAATGGAAAAGATCGAAAAGTTTTATGTTTTTTTTTGACAATTTCTCCATTGTTGAAATCCTAATATGATAGACGTCATATTCTCCTGTATCGAATTAATGCTGACTGTTTTCTTAATCAACAATACTCCAAATGAGAAGATGCAAAAAGTCATACTACAAGCAGCGATTTCAATATCTTATCCTGAAAAATGCGAAGCCATAAGTTTGAAAGAGAGAATTGTCGGTGGTACGGAATGTTCGGTCGAGGGGATACCTTTTATAGTTTCAATACGTTCTACAAGTCGTTTAACACATTTTTGTGGAGGTTCTCTAGTAACACCCCAATGGGTTCTTTCGGCCGCCCACTGTTTCACCCAACCAGAAAGACCCTGGGAAATCACAGTTCTCGTTGGACTATCGAAAAGACAGAGACATAAAACACAGGCAGTTCAAGTGGAAAAAATTTTCAAGCATGCAGATTACGATGAAATAGAGATCATCAACGATATTGCCATGGTTTTTCTCGAAAAAAGAGTTATCATGTTTATTGGGGTAATTGCGCTAGTCAAATTGCCCATAGAAGGGTTGGAGGATGATCTATCCCAGTACTGCAAAAAATTTATGGTTGCGGGTTGGGGATCAACCCTAGCCTGGTTCGCGAATCCTCCTGTTTACAAGCCATCCGTGTATTTGAAATGTGTCGATTTACCATACATTCCCAACCATGCATGTATGCGATATGGGTATGCTGCGAAAAATCCAGATATAATCTGCACACTTGTGCCAGAAGGAGGTAAGGATGCGTGTCAAGGAGACTCCGGAGGACCTCTTTATTGCGGTAGAACTCAATATGGCATTGTTTCTTATGGGGCCGGCTGCGCATCACCTAACAGGCCTGGATACTATACAAGAGTTGATAAATACTTGGCTTTCATAGAAAAAACTATAGAATCTTATAGAAGTAGATCTGATGAGCAGTGTTCCATTTTGTTGGGTCCAATTCTATCGATTATTATATTTATTTTCTTTAAATACAGAATTCGGAGATCGTATATCACCATATTCTGGCAGTCACCTAATAATTATTAGTATAGTATTAGGGCGATCGGCCACCGAATGCGAAGTTGCGCGAAGCTGTGCATTTTCAGTACTAATATAATTGACAAGCTACAAATCAAGTGACGTAGCTCGTGATTTAGCATTGAAAAAGCACAGCTTCGCTCAACTTCGCATTCGGTGGCCGATCGCCCTTATACTTCGGAAAAGCAGAGCTTTATTACGATACTAGATATCTACTCAGTTCTGTTGCAGGCTTATATATTAATTGACACAAGTATGTTTTCAATTCGTACGATAAACAGCTGTACAAAATTCAAATAACCGTCGGTAAGCGCATAGATTCACATATAATAAGTCTATAGCTTTATTCGGGTTCGGCTTTCGGACAGTCCGAGAATGGTTCTAGAACTGCGCAGAGGATTCGATACTAGGGCGCAACAGTTTTGCGCAGTCCTAGAACAATTCTCGGACTGTCAGAAAGCCGAAGCCGAATACAGCCTGTAGATCAATGTTCATTCGCAATACCAACCTGAATTCCGCAACACAAAATCTGAACTTATGGGCTATTACCAACTTAAATTCGATTTTCCACAGCTACTCGAGATGTCGATCATTCTTGAATGGACTATACCATACCTCATAATTGACTCAGTATTCGCGAAATACTCTATCCTCAATTCTTTCTCACTATTATAATAATAATAATAATAATAATAATAATAATAATAATAATAATAATAATAATAATAATAATAATTTTAGATTATTCCGGCCTGCAGATCTTGGGCCGAGATACTAGCGCACAGAATGCAGAAGGCGGTGTTGCTTGGGTCACTGCATATCATCAGATCCCATGAACTCTAGATGCCACTTGCAGCTCATCTCTTTTGTTAAGGGACGCTGCAAGGGCCGGACGAAGAACTTCTCCGTCGAAAGTGTGAGGGGTTTTTAGTGAGTAGCCAAACAAGATCTCGGAGTCTCACACTACCTAGAGTGCGGACCCTCTGGGCGCCCATAAAGGGTTTTCCCCTCACACGAAGGAAAAAAAAAAAATAATAATAATAATAAGATAATAAAAGAAGAGGAATCTTGCAGCGGTCTCAAGAGCAAGGAAGGTTGGAACAACAAGCTGAGGAGCAGGTGACAGATGCTTTGAGCCAACATCAGCAATTGACGGTTGACATAACTCAAGAACAAGCTGTAGCCCTTTTGAGTGATATCGCGGGCCGAACAAGGACTGGTACACGCTCCAACAGGCCAACAACGGAACATGTGAGAGATGTTCCAGATATAGAACGCGCTGAAGAGCAGGTGACAGATGCTCCAGGCCAACAACACCAAGCGATGACTCACAGAGGTGAAGCTGTAGCCCTAGAAGCAAGGCCAAGAACGGAACAAGTGAGAGAAGTTCCAGAGATAGAACTAGCTGGAGAGCAGGTGACAGATGCTCCAGACCGACAGCAACAAAGGCCAAGGACAGTGAGAGATTCATCAGAGTTAATCGACAATACGAAAGAGGCATTTGAGGCTGCCGTTAGAGACCCACTGATCAAACCCACCCGGATAAAATCCAGACACAAGGCTGAAGATCTAGCCGTTTTGAATAGCATCATTCAAGATCATCTTAACGAGACCTGTTCACTGGAAGAGGTGGAGGCTGCAGTGAGAGCAGCCGCTTATCTACTATGTCCACCGAAAAGTACAGCTCCGAATAATAATAATAAGCATAGGAAAAGGCTAAATCAACTTGACATCAAAATAAAATCGATGAGGCAGCAGGCATCTTGGTACCAATGTGTCATAGATGTTCTGAAAGGAAAAACTAAACCGAGCAAGAGAATGAAGGAGATGATTGAGGAGCTTCGTGCTACGCATGGTACCGTTAACTTGCCCACAGTCCATCTACTGAAGCAGAAAGCTGTAGATAAAATAAGATCACTTGCAGCAGCACGAAAGAAATTGATAAGGAGAAAAAGATGGATCGAAGATAACAACACCTTCACCGCGGAACCATCGAAATTATTTCAACCTCAACAGCAAGAGGTGCAAAACCCACCATCACCTCAGGACGTCGAAGAGTTTTGGAAAAGCCTGTACGAACAACCAGCAAAAACCAGGGATACTCCAGCACTTCCCAGATTCCAGCAGATGTGTGATCAAACCCTACAGCAGAACGACGAACTTTCTGAAATATCAGCCGAAGATATTAGACAAGCCCTTAAGAACAAGAATGATTTCACAGCACCCGGACCAGACGGTATTCAGAACTACTGGTGGAAGAGCTTTCCGGCTACACATAAACACCTGGCAAGATTATTCAGCGGAATGCTGATTCGCCGTGAGCCCATTCCTTCATGGTTAGTGGAGGGTAGGACAGTGCTGATACCAAAATCAGGGGACTTAGGGCAACCCAAGAACTATCGCTCAATCACTTGCCTCAATACACTGTACAAGATACTCACAAGTGTTATTCAAGATCGAATTCTGAGGGTCATTGGACCAGTGTGGGACAGTATCTACGAACAGAGGGGAGCAAAGAAAGGAGTACAAGGATGCAAGGACAACTTGCTGATCGACAAGAGCGTATGCCTAGACGCCAGACATTACAAGCGCGACCTACATACATCATGGTCAGACTACGCGAAAGCATTTGACACCTCGCCGCACGACCTGATCATACGGCTATTAAAAATGCTGAAAGTCCACCCTAACATCATCCATGCGATAGAAAGCATCATTGCGTTGTGGAAAACGAAATTTGCCATCCGAGCAGAGGGACGAACCGTTTATACGGGATGGGTGAGGTACAGAAGAGGAGTGTTCCAGGGAGATTCGCTAAGCCCGTTATTATTCTGCATAACACTCATGCCACTATTAATTGAGCTGAGGGCAAGCAAAATAGGATACAAGGCCGGTCCACCAGGCAGAAGGAACCACCTGATCTCCCACCTTATGTACGTGGACGACTTGAAACTCTACGCTCCCTCCAGGACCGCACTACAGCAACTATTGAATATCGTTTCCGACTACACCTCTGCAATGGGAATGTCATTTGGCTTGGACAAGTGTGCTGTTTTTCATCTCCGCAGGGGAAGGGTTGATGATCCAGGAGAAGATATCCAACTGGAAGATGGAATAACTTTTCGATGTCTCGAAGAGGGAGAAACTTACAAGTTTCTCGGGATGAAACAGAGGGGAGTACTGGAGACAACCCAAATAAAGGACGCCTTATCAGCCAGCTACAAGAAGAAGCTGAGAGACATCTGGAAATCACAGCTGTCAGGAAAGAACAAAGTATCAGCTACAAATATGCTAGCCATCCCGATACTTACCTACTCTTTCGGGGTGGTAAACTGGACGGTGAACGAACTCCTCGATCTTGATAGGTCAACAAGAAAAACGATGAACATGAATCGTAGCCTTCACCCAAATAGCTCGATTCAGAGGATATACCTTCCCCGAAGCCAGGGGGGTAGAGGATTGCAATGTTTGGAATACCAACACTATCAACAAACATTGGAAACAGCAGTAAGGGTCCTAAGAAGTGAAGATCCGCTTCTGAAGTTTGTAGCTCAGCATGAACTCGCGAATCACGGAGCCTTCCTATTCCGAGCTGGACAGAGAGCCCTGGAGAAGCTCGGTATAACCGGCGTGTCGATTGATCCTGAGCGTGCTGGAGCACCGATCACTCAAGCGGACCAAAGAAGGCTAGCAAGACTGATCCGGAAGTCTCAGTCGAATACATTACTCGAACATCATATGAGTAAGAGCCAGCACTCCATATTTTTCAGGAGTTTAAAAGACCAAGATCTGTCGGAAGAATTGTCTTTCGCCTTTCTAAATTCGGCTAGCCTTAAGTCAGAGACGGAGGGATTTGTGATGGCGTGTCAGGATGGAGTAATAAATACCAGATGGTATAAAAAGAACATCATGAAAATGGACACCCCAACAATGTGCAGAGCGTGCCATAGTCAACAAGAAACGATTATGCACATTCTTTCCGCCTGCAGAGTCCATGCTCCATCGGGGTATATAGAGAGACACAACGCGGCACTCCGAGTTCTCTACTTCCATCTGAGGGCGGCATATGAGATAGACAAAGAACCGGTGCTACCATATGTGCCTCTGGAGATTGAAGCGGTGGTCCAGAACGAGAAAGCTCGAATATACTGGAACTACCCTGTCTCAACAACACGGCAGATCACTGCAATAAAGCCAGACATACTTCTTTTGGACAAAGAGCTGAAGGAATTGTTCGTCGTGGAATTCTCATCCCCTGCAGAAAACAACATAGTGATGAAGGAAGAGCAAAAAAGGCAAAAATACAAAGATCTTGTTTTCGAGCTTGGAACTATGTACCCGGGTCATAAAGTCAGGATGGTTGTACTGATCATAGGATGTCTCGGAGGAATGAGAGCCAACTACGTGGAAGAATTGAAGATTATTCCGGCCTGCAGATCTTGGGCCGAGATACTAGCGCACAGAATGCAGAAGGCGGTGTTGCTTGGGTCACTGCATGTCATCAGATCCCATGAACTCTAGATGCCACTTGCAGCTCATTTCTTTTGTTAAGGGACGCTGCAAGGGCTGGACGAAGAACTTCTCCGTGGAATGTGTGAGGGGTTTTTAGTGAGTAGCCAAACAAGATCTCGGAGTCTCACACTACCTAGAGTGCGGACCCTCTGGGTGCCCATAAAGGGTTTTCCCCTCACACGAAGGGAAAAAAAAAAAAAAATAATAATAATAATTTATTCATCCTTTCAGATACCGCAGAGGTATATAGGAAATGTCAATACATAAGTAAGCAATACAAAACTATTATTCTAATACATCAGAAAAGAATTCCTTCAAATCATAGTATCCCCTGGAAGATAACATTTTTTTGATCTCCCTCTTGAACATTCTCTCATTCATGGACTTAAACCTATTCGGCAGATGATTATATAATGCGATACCGGCATATCTGGGGGATGACTCGTATTTGGCCGTCGAGTGCCTTGGCACACAAATCATATTTCGGTTCCTAGTTCCATAACTATGGAAATCAGAGCATTTCGTGAGACAATTAATATTAGATCGCACATACAAAAGACAATTTAGGATGTAAATGCAGGGTAGTGTAAGTATTTGATAGTTCTTGAATATCAGTCTGCATGAATCTCTAGGTTTCAAGCCGAATATAAGACGAATGATCTTTTTTTGAGTGATGAACACACGATCGCATTCCGACGATCCGCCCCATAGGATGGTATTGTAGTTTAGGTGACTGTAAACAATAGAATAATATATATTCAATAGGGTTTCTGTGGACACAGACCCCCTCAGACGATGCAGAGCATAATACGAGCTATTGAGCTTACGGCATAAATGGTCAATTTGAAAATTCCATCTCAAAAACCTGTCAACGTGCAGTCCCAGAAACTTGACATATTCAACAGTGTCAAGAGAATTACCCGCAACTGTCACCGCAAGTGGAGTAGACCCACCGAAATCGCGGTTTTGAAACTTAATTATTTGAGTTTTCGCCAAGTTTATAATAAGCGAATTTTTACGACACCAGTCGAGAAATCGCTGAATAAGTTCTTCACATATATGTTTCAATTCTTCAATACTTTTCGCCCTTACCGCCAAAGAAACATCATCCGCAAACATCACTAGAATAGCTGTAACGAGATAGTCTGGTAAGTCATTAATGAACAAGAGAAAAAACAAAGGTCCCAGAACTGACCCCTGGGGAACACCTAGCCCTGAGTGATATTTTTTAGAAAAGTTGCCATTGAGGTCGACGAACATAGTACGATCGGACAGGTAACTGGAGATCCAGTCAAGAAAAACACCCCTGAATCCGATCTGGTGCAATTTGTCGATTATGAACTTGTGTTGCAAACAGTCGAATGCACGAGAGAGGTCAAAAAATATTCCTGCGTCATGATCACCCTTGTCCAAACAGATATAAATAGACTCCATAAACTCGGAACACGCAGTTTGTGTGGACCTACCGACTCGAAAACCGTGTTGACAATTCGAAAGTATCGAAAATTTTGTAAGGAAATCACTCATTCTCTGGTACACTATTTTTTCGAATACCTTAGACAGTTGGCTTAGGATTGATATGGGGCGATAGTTGGCTATGTTTTTTGTATCCTCCCTTTTGTGAACGGGTATCACCTTTGCCAGCTTCAAAATTGATGGAAAACATCCAGAACTGATGGAATTGTTGAAGAGATGGGACAAATGTTCAGCTATAAAGGGAGCGATGGATTTCAGTAACCTAGCAGTTACCTATTATACTTTGACAATGTTCTTATGCCAAAACTGATTTTACTTATTCGTAGACAGACTGCGGTTATGAATTCCTGGAATAAATTCCAATCCTATCCCGACTCGTTCCCAATTCTATCCTATATTCCAAGACTGAAGTCGCGTAGACCTTTATGGGTCAACTCTTTTCTTAATTCGAATATAAGGGACAAAGACCTTTGGCAATCTGAATGCAATAGGTGCACTATTTTCAACAAAGAATTAGTTACTGATCACTCGAATAGAGTTCCTGGTTTTGATCTTCCCAGGAAAATATAGTGTATTCTGAATCGTATAAGAACAGGTCACGGACATTGCACTAGTATGTAACAAAAATAAATCGGAACAGACGACTGAATTTCATCAATTATGAAACATATAGATGTGACAGAATTACAAACACCGGAGGAGGGGTAGCAATATTGGTGAGAACAGATCTGAAACACAACTTCAAAGGTAGATCCGTCGAAACACAAGGAAAAACAGAAAAAATGACGATTGTTGCCGAATTAAATCGTCAAAGACTCGAAATTACCTCGGCATATAAGCCACCACAAAACAATTTATTGGAAGAAGAGATAAACAACATGTTGGAAGGAATAAACCCGAAAATCTGCATCAGAGATTTCAACTGTAAATCCCCATTATGGAACAGCATAACAGAGAATAGAAATGGCAAAAAACTCAAGGATTTCGCCGAAAAACAAAATGCCATAGTGATTGTACCAGAGTTACCGACATATCTTGCTTTTGGTAGAGGAATACCAGATGTAATAGATATCGCGATACTGAAAAATATAACTCAAGAATTCTCGATTGAAACTTTGGAAGATGGAACCTCAAACCACAATCCCGTGGACTTGACAATTGGAGAAGAACCAAGAGAAAAACTGCTGGAAATAAGAGAATATACCAATCGGGCTAAATACAGCCATTTAATACAATCGGAAATAACAGAAATTCCAACAATAAGCACTCAAGACGATCTGGAATGTGCGGTTAATAAACTGGAAGAGATTATATTGAAAGCTTACGAAAAAAGCACGAGGAGAGTGAAGAGACCAGCACCAAGTCATCCGCATGGCGATACGCCTAAAGAAGTAAAAGATCTTAAACGAGAAAATCGAAGACTCAGAAGAATATATCGGATGAATAAAAATTATCTGAATAGAAGGAACTTCAACCGACATAGCCAAGTTCTGAAAAATGCCCTGAGAGATCTAAGAACAAGCAGATTGTTCAAAAGGGTTCAAGAACTGAATACAATCGATCATTCTGCATGGAGAATGCAAAAAAGCCTACGAGGAGAAAAGACTAAAATTCCACCCCTACACGGAGAAAGGGGAATGGCGTATACCAATACTGATAAGGCAGATGCATTGGCGGACTCGATCGAACGAGAATCGAGAATAAATTACAGGATAGACGACGATAATGAAGATTTGGAAGAACTGGTTGGAGAAAATGATGAAGAAATGGATGAATTACCAGCTACTGCTGTAATAGACAAGCCCACATCGCCAAATGAAATCAAGGAAATAATTAGAAGTTTGAAGAAGAGGAAAGCTCCCGGAAGCGATAAAATAACGAATGTTATGTTAAAGAAATTACCTAGAAAAGGTATAGCCGCTGTAACAAATATCGCGAATGGAATTATGAGGACAGAACACTACCCAGAAAAATGGAAAGAGCAGAAGTCATAGTATTCAATAAACCATTCAAAGAGAAGAAGTTCCCACAAAACTACAGATCGATAAGTCTACTGTCGGTGTTAGGAAAATTAATAGGAAGAATTATCGCCACGAGGCTAAATGAGGAAACCGAAAATCTGAAACTAATTCCAGTTCGGATTCAGAAGAGAGCACTCAACAGAGCAACAATTATTAAGGCTCACAGAATACATTATAGAGGGATTCCAAAATAAACAAGCTACAGGTCTTGTTTGACTAGACGTCGCCAGAGCATTTGACAGAGTATGGCATGAAGGATTAATATATAAGATGAGATGTGCTGGATATTCGATCAAAATATGCAAGTTGATCAGGAATTATCTCAAAAATAGGAGATTTTACGTGAAAGTGGGAGGAGAATGCTCCTTAACAAGATATATAGAGGCTGGAGTACCCCAAGGGTCAGTGCTTGGGCCACTTCTGTACAACATATACATTCACGATATTCCGAAGAATCCAAGAACCATGCTAACGTTATATGCTGACGACACAGGCATAGCAACTCAACACCGCAACCCAGAAGTAATAGAACGAGTTCTACAAGAAACGATTGACGAAACAAATGACTGGTGCATAAAGTGGAAAATCAAGCTCAATGTACAAAAGAGCCAAGAAATATTACTACAGAAGAGAGAAGTGCGACCCACAACGTAACTGGAAGTTGACGGCGAAGAAATCGACTGGAAAAATGAAGCCAAATATTTAAGAATAACGCTTGACAAAGGACTTACTTGGAAAAGTCATATCAAACAAGCAATCGACAAAACGAAAGCAGCGATGAATAGACTCTGATAGGAAGAAGAAGCCACATGTCTAACGAGGCAAAATTGTAGATAATCGAAGCCGTTGCTAGGCCTCAACTGACTTATGGATCAGTTGCCCGGGGTTTCGCGGCAAAGAGCCATATCAAAAGAATTCAGGCCACTGAAAACAAGCTGCTTCGATGTGCAATAGATGCACCTTGGTTTGTCAGGAATAGACAGATTTATAGGGACCTAAAATGGGAAACCATAATGGAATTCGTGAACAGAAAAGCAGAGAAATTATTCGAAACAGCGAAAAACCATCCGAATCAAGAACTCAGGAGACTAGTGGACTACGACCCAGAGGAAGACAAAAGGAGAATGTGAATTTACCGAAGGGGACCAAGAGATCAATTTAAAAGAGATCAAAATAACAACAGAAACTTATTGAAAAATTCAATAAAGTGTTAATCCAATAGAGGATAAACACATAAATCCGAGCACGATAGTGGGCGAGAAGAAAACCGACTAAGAGATGAACGGTTTATAAACAAATGCCCGGAACCAAAATTCAAGAAGCAGTTGAGGGTTTTTAGTGGGTCTCGAGCTCAGGAGAGTGAGAAACCCCACACTTGTTCCCCCTCAGGAGAGGGTGGTTCGTCTGACTTGCAGATTTTCCCCCTGATACAAAAAAAAAAAGCACTAGTATGCTTTTATGGTGGAATTCAGTTGAAAGCTCTAGTTGTGAATGCGGGGAACCAGAAGAAACCATAAATCATCTGGTTAATTATTGTCCGATGTATAAATTTCAGGATGGTTTTAGAGCTATACATGCAGTTTCCGAATCTTTTTTGAATTGGGTTGTCAATTTTAGTTCAATCTGACATATTGAATCTAATTTTATTATTTTACCTTTTTCTGTTTTTTTTTTCTCTCTATTTCAAACAAAATCTTGCAGAAGACTTTCTGGATTTTCCTTTTTGTTGGAGAAATTGTTGCAATTTTTGCGGTGCGAGATGCTTTTCAATATGGAATATTTCACCTTATTTCGTGAACAATTACACAACACTCACGGGGTTTTTACTGAGGTGTTTCCCTAAGTTCTTGTATCATACACCAATGTGTATTGTACCCTGTTACGCTAACCTCTGCTAAAACTGTATCTCGTACACATGCTATAATTATTGTTTGCTGTTAAAGATTGTAATGCTCTATATCAAAAGAATATATATTTATACTTAGTTATAGTTATACTTAGATAAGATCTCAATGTGGTCGTACCATTTCAAGAATCTATCAACATATAGACCCAGATATCTTATTATGAAACAATTGCGGTATGATTTCGAAGGTATTCCATCTGAAAATTCAAGAGGAAATTTGAAATTTAGGTTATGTTATGGCGAAAACATATTCCACCTTTTTCTACTATAGCGCTATTTCACACAATTAGTTCCATCTACTGCTGGACGGGGCGCCACGATCAGCATTTTGAACGACCAATGAGAGTTGTTTATCTTTCCTTCCTTTGTCTATGATAGTCCTAAGGTAGGTGAATGGAATATGCTCATGTTGGTTATATGCCCACACCCCATAATTTCTATAAGCTTGCGCTAAAGACTATCAGATGGCACCGCAGATATTAACCAACACCATTTGTAGCCGTGTGCGCATGATCTGAAATTACTTTGAGATTTGGACTCGAGGGAGATGAATTAGGCTCATTTGCTACGCGTGTGTTATAAAAAAAGCGAAAGTTTCTCACGTTGTCACTCTTTATGATGAACTATTTTTGAGACGGTAAGTCTCACATCACATCTTAAAGTGTGTTCCCTTGCGATAATTTTAGTGTAATTTTTTTTACGAGTACTTGAAAATTAGTGTATGAATTAGAGGAAATACTACTTCATTATGCCCATGCTTAGATAGAAGTAATATGTACAGGGTGGGCAAAATTCGCTGTCTACTGAAGGGATCTCGGGAACTATAGCAGCTAGAAGAAAACAGATGACACATTCTCGAGCTCTTTTTTCCTTACTATTCCAAATCTGAAAACAGATCCAGCCTAACGGTCATAGATTTTGAGTTATGAACGAAAATTGAGAAATTGTCATTTTCAATGAAGCTGAATAACTCGCTTATTTGAACTCGTATTCGAAATCCGTTGATACATTCTACAGGCGCTTTTTTATGAGGAATTCAAATATGATATTAAAAAAATTTTCGATCCAGTCATCGAGATACGAAAGGGATTTCTGATTTTTCAAATGTAAACTATAGTTGAAAGTTCTTTCATCTTGCTGCAATTTTTTTGCTGATTTCAAAAATGTATCATATGTTGCTATTCACATGAATGTTACACGAGAAAAAAATTCAATTTTTTCCCTGCTTTTCGATTCTTTGTTGAATTATAAGTGGGCTGGGTTACCATAGCAACCGTTGAATATGCATTATATTTTGTGAACCTGAGCCTCTATGATTTGAATCGGGGATTGCTGAATAAAAATTTCGATGATTAATTTGCCATCGTTTGTTCTCGCGATGTTTGGCATGCTTATCTTACGATGGTTCACAATTCGAATACTACCGTTGACAGAAGTACCTATTTTTCATCATCTTATTTCTTCAAAAATTATAATTATAGATAGCTATCGTATTTTATTACTGACTCCTAAAGTTTCTTTCATAAATAGAAAAACGATAATTGAATAAATTTTCTTCTTTAATAATCAGACGAAAGTCTTTTACTCTGTTTAAAAAAATATCGATCTCGATGATATCGATATATAAAAAAAATGATTATTAGTCAGTCGGTGATTCCTACGGCAGAAGGTTGAGTTCATATGGGATTATGTGGAGTTTACGAACTACAATGCATTTTCAACGGTCGCTATGGTTACGCCGGCCTACTGAAAATTCAACAGTGAATCGAAAAGCTTGAAAAAGTATTGGATTTTATATTCATGTGAATAGCGATATATGATACATTTTTGAAATCAGCAAAAAAATTGAAGCAAGATGAAAGAACTTTCAACTATAGTTTACATTTGAAAAATCAGAAATCCCTGTCGTATCTCGAAAATGACTGAATCAAAAAATTTATTGATATCATATTCGAATTCCTCATAAAAAAGTGCTTGTAGAATGTAACAACAGATTTCGAATACGAGTTCAAATTAGCGAGTTATTCAGCTTCATTAAAAATGACAATTTCTCAATTTTCGTTCATAATTCAAAATCTATGAACGTTAGGCTGGATCTGTTTTCAGTTTTGAATTAGTCAGGAAAAAAGAGCTCGAGAATGTGTCGTCCGTTTTCTTCTAGCTGCTATAGTTCTCGAGATCCCCTCAGTAGACAACGAATTTTGCCCACCCTGTACACTGGGCGTGTTACCGCTACATGCAATAATTCATGTTAACATTTTTAAATTATTAATTTTTTCAGATGTCGCCTTACAACAGCGGTTTGTGATCCAAGTTTACCGAGAAAAATCTTCAACAAGCTTAACTGGCCATTCAAAATGTAGAGTTATATGAGTTTTGTTTCATTTGCGTTTCAGTTGTTATAAAGTCGGTAGAATCATGTAGGCATTTTGAATAAATATAAAAATAAAATATAAAGAATACTTACCTACTCTTGTTTGCTTTATACTGTTAGAGTTATGAATGAGCACAAAAAAAACAATGGGCATATTACCAGCTTAGAAAGAAAGATTTCAAAAAAATAAAAGAAAAACATATAAATAGATTTTTTATTTTTTTTTCTCCCAAGAAATTTATTCTATAGAACTATGAGAGTATTTCTGGCGATTTTTTCTGTGTTTTTGGAGGGATCTTCTTAACGTGGGCATATTCCATGTATTTGAAAAATTTTGGTGTAGATTATTGAGGAAACCAAGAATATAATTTTTTACAGCGAATCCCTACTCACTAAGTTCTACCTAATCTAAATCTGGTGAGAGCATATATAGTAACTTCCGGGACACCTGTACATTCATACCATCACAATAGTTTCAAAATATCTAAAGCTAAACTACTAATGGAATTCGCTATTAAAGCAAATTTCATTGGTTAAACTGATGCGCTTTGAATGTAAAAAATTTCAAGAGGATTGAATCTTTCGGAATTATTGTAGTGAGTTCGAAATATGGATACAGTGCTCACCAATTATTTTATGTGGAATTATCTCCCTTCAAATTCTTATAATTCATTCAAACATTTCAAATATGCTTTGGATAATGCAGAAACGCAGGGGCATAGATAAACTCAACTATTCTATGCATTTTGGCACAGACCACATGAGTAGTTTCTTTAATACGAGCACTTCGACAGGTTATCTATGCACTTCTGCACTTGTGACATTATTCTGATATTGTTGCCATGATTTTAATCAAATAACATTGGCATAATATAAAAATATCGATTCATTGAATGGTTTGCTGCAGAATTGTATGTTTGATTGAAGCAATTATCTACCATCTCATTTCGTCAATGGAATATCTAAGCGCTCATTTCGTCGATTTAAATATTAGCGTATGATTCAACAAGGAATCGAAGTCAACAGGAATAGAAATTCTTTTCCGTAGAAACTACTCAATGATACGCTAGTGAGCGTCAGTCACCTATTTCATGGCAACTGAACTCGTTTCCATCGAAACAAACTCAAACAACGAAATATTTTATTTTCAATATTACATACATTTATATTCAGAAGAATTTTATACTTATTTTTCGGTTTTAAATAAAACTTTTCGTATTTACATTTATATTTTGTTCATTTGAGTGATGGATTTTCGTCTTGAGTGGGTCAAATCGAAGGTAAAGAAATATTTTGGTCTGAAATCTGATAAATATTTCCATGATATGCTTTCCAACGTCGATGACCTGGAGGACCAGTTATATTCTTTTCTGGACGATGACATTGTGGCTCAGGACGAAAGCCAAAAAAGATTTTTTTATGTTTATAAAGAATCCTTCGAGACACTTGTTGAGGAGGAAATTTTAGTGCCTGAAATCGGTGAGAAAAAGGTTTACATTAGTTAGAATAAATTAATTTTTTCTGAGCAAAAACTTACCCATTAACGAACTTGACCACAAAACCATCACCTAACAAATAAACGAAACAATTGAAAAGAATTGGTATCCTAGTGAACAATCAATATATCACCATTGCTACCAACATTGAATTTTTCAGTGAGGAAGCCGAAAGCCCCTGCAGTTGAAGATTTACCCCCCCCAGAACCAGCAAAAGGAAAAAAGAGAAAAGGTAAAGGAAAGGAGAAAAAGGGAAAAGGAAAGAAACAATCTTTGCCGAAGGAAAAGAAGGAGGAACAATCTCCGAGAACAGTCATAGATGCAGGTAAACTACCAACAGATTGTAAAGAAAACTGTGTTGTTGCGATTTTTGGACTATTTTCTTATAATTGATGTTAGTTTTGAGGAATAGGTTCTCAAAAATGCTCCTTTCCCGAAGATCCAATTGAGTTCAGTTTCTCTGTTCGAATGAAGAGGATACCTATTTATCGAGCAACATATTTTTTGATATATCAACTGAAAAATTTTGAGAAACTCATTCCATTCAAACATTTGATAGATGAAGATTTGAGGGCCCTACTGAAGTCTTTTTTTTTTGAAAATTTATATTACTTGATAATTTCCCGTAATGAATATCCATTAGTATACCTGTGTTGTGAACTGCACTTACTGATAACTTTTGAAGTTGTGCAAGTCACTAGAATAATGGTCTGAAATCTGTATCGTAAAAGACGATATAAGGGTTCCCTTCTTTCATTTACGAATGTTGATGAATTCTTGTACGTAGTTTTGAAAAGTTTTCAAATGGTAAATGAAGGAATAAGTGTTTCAGTTGTTTGCTTTATTTTGGAAAGATTTTACTCAGTTGTAAATTTGACTGTACCTGAATATTTGCCTACGTTGTAGCTTCGATTGATTTGAGATTTGCATTCATCAACATTTATTGTTAATTGTCACATATATTAACATAACCTAGGTTGTTACTATCATGGTGAGATCTCCTTTTTGAATTACGATACAGCATGCTTTCTTTGCAGTCAATTGTTAATTAGGACTGCAAACAGAATCTCTTATTATACAGCCTGATATCCGTTAGTGTCGGAGGAATAAAATCAAACGTGGTAGATACGTGTAAAAAAAATTGTTTTATAGAATTCACAAATTCCGATTTTTGAGTTATACCGATATTTGGGTACCAAAGGCATTGATAGGTATGGAAAATTTTGTTAAGAGGAAAAACATTAAATGGGTATAACTCGGTCAAAACGACGATTTGACTCATACCACTAATAAGAAGAATAATATGCAACCTTTGGTACCCAAATATCGGTATAACTCAAAAATCGGAATTTGTGACTTATACCACTTTTCCTCTGACCGGCTCATATTATGATAGAAGAAAGTGATCTTTTCCTGAAATCTCGTTATCTTTATGGATTTACTATAAATGGGATATGAAATGAAGTACTGAGTTTCTTTCATTGGAAATCGAATAATGAAATATGGAATTGTTCTACTCTGGGAAAGTTTTGATGCGCTGAACTCTCAAAATAAGAAGTATGCATTGCTACAGCAATTTTGCTCGTCTTGCCCGGTTTAATATACATTACAAATAAAAATATATAACTGTTTTCCTACTGTGAATGTGCACATTTGGACTATGAATAAATCTTATTACCATCACGGGATGAAAGTAGATTAACAGAACACTCATGTTCAGATTTTTATCATTTTGTTTGGTATAATTTCAATACCTATTTCAATATTTGATAAATTTGAAAATTTTTGAAATTTCTATGAATTTTGTAGCGTTTTCATCACCATAGCCGCACTAATAATTCTTTTTCTCCGAATAATTTCGCCTATGGGTAAAAATAGAGTATAAAGGCAAATATCGTAGTAGTCTTAGTATTTCTTTTTCTGATGTGCTCAGTTCAAGTTATTGTTCATAACGATAGATCTTGTTATGTTTCTCTGTAGTGGCCCCAGCTAGAAGGAAAATTTCACACCATGGTTTAAGTGTTTTTACGAGTGTTTTTATGTCGAGTTATATCAGGACACTAGCCTACTTTTAGCATTGCAGATTAATGCTCAATGGTGATATTCACGCTTTCATCATCAGCAGCCTTTTTGACGAGTTTGTGTATCACTAACTCAAATATCAGTCAGGGACAAGTATCTTGTTCAGTTTTTAAGGACCAAAATTGTTAATTCTTTACTTCACATTCACTTCTTTCGTATTGTTTGTAACTCCTTTCAAAACAGACATATGGGATATTGGTTAGATGATTTGAATATGAACTTGAATGAAGAATTTGAAATAACTTTTTTGTTTCAGAAACTGGAGAATCAGTACAAAGACTGGGTAAGAATATAACATATTTTTCATAACAAAATAGTCTCCATTTAGATGACCTCAACTTTTGAATTGTTAATCGAATCGAACTAAAAATTCATTTTCAACCATACGGATGAAAACCATTATTATTCAATACCATACACCCATTCAGATTGAGTGGAACAAGATTAGGATATAACACTGCACTTATAACCATATGTTGCTTATAATCATATGTTGCTTATAATCATATGTTGCTATTCACATGAATGTTACAAGAGAAAAAAATTCAATACTTTTTCCTGCTTTTCGATTCTCTGTTGAATTATAAGTAGGCTGGGTTACCATAGCAACCGTTGAATATGCACTATATTTTGTGAACGTGAGCCTCTATGATTGAAATCACGGATTGCTGAATAAATATTTCGATGATTTGCCATCGTTTGTTTTCGAGATGTTTGGCATGCTTATCTTACGATTGTTCACAATTCGAACACTATCGTTGACAGAAGTAACGATTTTTCATCATCTTACTTCTGTAAAAATTATAATCATAGATAGCTATCGTATTTTATTTATAATATTACTGACTCTTTCATAAATAGAAAAACGATAATTGATTAAAGTTTCTTCATTAATAATTAGACGAAAGTCTTTTACTCTCTTTAAAAGGATATCGATCTCGATATCGATATATCGTCGTTAAAACCCGAAAAATGTTTAACTCCATTTTAGCTGATTTGACAGGAGAGACAAAAAACTTTTTATTATAACCCGTACTACCTAAATATTCACCTTTGTTTTCACAGCAAACCAGCACTATTTTTCCACTACTTCTTATGTTATCCACTGATGTGATGTGGATATATGCACTGACGCCGTGCTAGTGTAAGGGAGGTACACGTATTTCTTTTAAACAATTTCAAGCACGGAGATACACATTATTCTATTTTGCGCGGGAAAAATATTTAACTGTTCGATGGAACTACACAAATTTCTGAGCATGTAGATGTTGATAACCGCTAAGGGATGGCATCAAAATCTCTTTTTTGATTAAATTGGGAGTTACACATTTTTCGGGTTTTAACGACGATATAAAAGAAATAATTATTCGTCAGTCGGTGATTCCCATCGCAGAAGGTTGAGTTCACATAGGATTATGTTGAAGTCACGAACCATAATGCATTTTCAACAGTCGCAATGGTTACGCCAAAGTATTGAATTTTTTTTCTTACGTTATATTCATGTCAATAGCGACATATGATATATTTTTGAAATCAACAAAAAAATTGCAGCAAGATGAAAGAACTATCAACTGTAGTTTATATTTGAAAAATCAGAAATCCCTGTTGTATCTTGAAAATGACTGTATCAAAAAATGTATTGATATCATATTCGAATTCCTCATAAAAAGTGCCTGTAGAATGTAACAATAGATTTTGAATACGAGTTCAAATAAGCGAGTTATTCAGCTTCATTAAAAATGACAATTTCTCAATTTTCGTTCACAACTCAAAATCTATGAACCTTAGGCTGGATCTGTTTTCAGTTTTGGATTAGTCAAGAAAAAAGAACTCGAGAATGTGCCGTCCGTTTTCTTTCAGCTGCTATAGTTCCCGATATCGCCTTAGTAGACAACGAATTTTGCTCACCCTGTATAAAACTCTAAGATACGATATAAGAAATATATAATACCCTCATCTGTTATTTGATGATGACAAATGTTATAAGTTAGACAATATGTACATATTGATAGATCGCAAATGTGTTGCCTAGCTAAATAATGGGGCCAATAGGGTTAAATGTTAACTTTCATCAACTTTTTTTGATCCACTACCCTCATTTCTTATTAATGAAAATCCAGCATAAGTCGGCAGAATATCACACGAGCAATCGGGAAAACATGGCTTGCCTAGTTTCCATTGTAGTACGAGATACGATATAATAAATATATACCCTCATCTGTTATTTGCTGATGACAAATGTTATAAGTTAGACAATAGGCGATTTTTAGCGTGTTACCGGTTACTTGTGGTTATGTCATCTGAAGTTACCGTTGTATTTTAGCGTGAAACCGGTTATGGAGGGGAAGTGATATGACGTCATATCCTACGTCACTAGTATTTACCGCAAATAACCCAGCTCGCGATCAGAGTTATAAGCGGTGACAAGGGATTGTTTATTTGTCAAATGTATGACACTATTGAATGAAAAACGTTATCGAGAAAAAATCGCATTTTTAATTTATTATATTGTGTTCAAAGTGCTATTCTGTCTAGTTCTATTCCTGCCGTAATATACTTTTACGAACGAGTCCATGGACTTTACGGAATGTGGAAAGAAATAAACCATGAACCAGTGGAATGCAAGCAATGCTTTCTTGGAGGAACTGGATGTTGGCCACCAAAATATACCATTCGTTCATCAAAGAGAAGAATATTGATCTCCGCCAGTGTAGAACCTTATTCTTGGTAGAAAAAACATCAGCTGCTATAGAACCCATCGCTGTTTTTTTGAAAACGATTCCAGAAATAGTTCCGAGCATATACCAAGTTTCACCAGTATAACAGAACAGTCCAGAAAATGTTCTTATTAATGCATGTGCTGAAGAGTTCTTTTTTTTCACATTACTTGAGCGAGTACCATTGTACATAAGTATGAATAAATTATTCAAATATCTATTGTTCAGAACCAAAATATTCAGAATTTCACGAAGGTGTCCTCTTTTAAGCAGAAACGTTGAAAGAATATCATAGATTCATGATTCATGGTATTGTGTCCAATGTTCATTTAGGAATGGACGGTCTGTAATATTCTTTTCGTATCTCAAAATGAGGGCTTTTACTTATATTCAATCTACTATTCGTTATTTTAGAATACATTCGATCGTAATATCGGACATGGTATCCATGTTGAAGCAAACTTGTTCCGATTCCATTTCATAATATAAGAGGAAAAAGTCTCAACTGAGTATTGAGTTGAGGTTATTTTTGTTTTGACATTGTCGCCGACTGAGGCGCAACGATATTTTAGTGGACTTGTATGAAAGAAAAACGAATTTGACAAATCGAATATTGGCCAATTCCACCTACCTTTTAACAGCTGAATTTGTAGATCTCGCTGGGTAGTTTGGCTTGGCAGATCAGATTCACTGATTTTCTTGTTTGTGAAGACACAACAATGAGAATTGATGAGAATAATTAAGATTCGCTCGATCGAAATTTTCACTCTTCGGTTCAACAACATTCCAAGCATATGTCTTCTTTCTTCGCACCAGGTATTATATGAAAATTGGCCAACACACATGCGCGAAAAACTGAATGAACCGCGAAGTACGTACACTACACGCAACAAACACTTTAATTTGGAAGGAAAACAGAAAATAAATGAGGCGTTACAATAGTTCCATTGTAACAATAACAAAAATATATTGTATGAGAAAAAATTAGAAAGCAACCCATACATAAACAAAAAATGATGCCCGAACATTCCGCCCACCTAAAATAGAATTATTTTACATACATGATTATGATTGTCCTGGGAGAGGACATAATTTGACCAACGGTCTTTGCAGAATACCGCTAGAAGTGCGAACAGTAGCCACTCGTGCTATACCGTCCTTACCCAGATGAACATCAACCACGCGAGCTGTACGCCAACGTCGAGGAGGTTGCTGTTCATCCTTGATCAATACAAGTTGTCCTATAGATAACTGAGAATCGGCTGGTGTAAACCATTTTGTTCGTTGTTGCAAAGTATTTAGGTATTCAACATGCCACCGTTTCCAAAAATCCTGATGTAACCGAGTTAGCAGTTGCCATCTGGATAATCTGTTCATGGATAAATTGGATAGGTCAGGTTCAGGAAGGTCGGAAAGAGGAGAGAGGGTAAGAAAATGACCTGGAGTGAGCACAGATAGGTCATTTGGATCTGTACTCAAAGGACAAAGTGGCCGTGAATTTAATACCGCTTCTATTTGAACGAACACAGTATACAACTCTTCGTAGGTAAGCACCTGATCACCAACTAACTTGTAGAGATGCGTTTTAACGGATTTGATTCCGATTTCCCACAACCCTCCGAAATGAGGAGCTGAAGGAGGATTAAAATCCCAATCCATCTTCTCAGCTTCTGCGGCGTACTTCATATTATTGAGAAGTTCTCGTTGAGCACCTTTGAAATTAGTACCACCGTCACTAAATAACCTATTGCATCTACCTCTGCGAGCAATAAAACGTTTCAGAGCAGCCAGAAAGGCTTCACTAGACAAATCTGAAACGAGTTCCAGATGCAGTGCTTTGGTCGTGAAACACACAAAAAGACAGAGATATGCCTTGAGAACCTTTGCACCTCTACCTCTGGACATGGTAATGCGAAATGGACCGCCAAAATCGACACCCACACATTGAAAAGGCTTCAATTGATTAACGCGACAAGATGGAAGATTGCCCATCATCGGTTGTAAGGGTTTTGGATTAGAACGAAAGCACGTTAAGCATTTTGAAGTGACTCTTCGAATATGCTTTCTTGCAGATAAAATCCAAACCTGCCGAGAGAGAAGGAATTGTAATGTTTGTGAACCTGGATGAAGATATAATTGATGGAAATGCTTGATGAGCAGATCAGTGAATTTATTGTTACCTGGCAATAACGCTGGATGTTTATGGTCATATTGAAGGCCAGAAAACGATAATCGACCACCCACACGCAAAATATCATCATTTCCGATGAAGAGATTCAGTTTCTGAAGATATTTCATTGTGATAGGACGATTTGATCGAAGATTTTGAATTTCCTCACCAAAAACTCTTTGCTGAACGCATTTAATGAGAAAGTTGAGAGATTGTTTTCTTTCCACGGATAGGATGCTACCGACTCTTTTAGATAAAGGAGTTCTAAGATTGAAAATGAAACGATGTAAATATATTACAACTTGGTTGAGTTTAGAGAAGGAAGAATATTTAGCTATGAGCTCGTCAAATATATCAGATGAAGTGAAGGTACTCAGAACAACCCGACGCTCTTCATCAGTTGGAATTTCTTTGATTGGTGGACCACAAGTCTTCTCAATCGGATCCATAGACTGAAGCCATGGAGGTCCCGCCCACCATAAGGAATGGTCTAACAAACCGGAAGGAGACAAACCCCGTGATGCACAATCTGCTGGATTATCTTGGGATTTAACATAACCCCATCTATCTGGAGGAACCAATTCTTGGATTTGTGCAGTACGATTACTCACGAAACTTTTCCAGCGGTAAGGAGATGATCTAATCCAATGAAGTACTACGGTTGAGTCTGACCAAGCGAATACTTCATCCACCTTTAATGAACCTTCATAGGATTTTATTACAATAGAAAGCAATTTTGCAAGGAGGAGCGCTGCACATAGCTCCAACTTTGGTAGAGTCATGCGTTTGATAGGTGAGACTTTTGACTTTGCACAAATGAAAGAAACATTTATTGTACCATCAACATTTAAAAATCGGAAATATATGACAGCGGCATACCCCTTTTCGCTGCTGTCCCCAAATCCATGAACTTCACATTTAGAAAATGATTGCGTGAATATTCTGCGCGGTATTCGCAGAGTGGACAGAATGTGCAACTCTGATTTGCACTGACTCCAGCGATTCAATATATCCGTAGGAGGAACGTCGTCCCACTGTAGACCGAGTGTCCAGAGATGTTGAATTAGATGTTTGACAAAGAAAGTGAATGGAGTTAGAAAACCGATAGGATCAAAAATACGTGCCAAATCCGACAGAATGGTCCGCTTTGTAACTGGTTTTTCGTTAATATCGATAGAATACGAGAAATGATCTCCAGATGGAAACCACCTTAATCCAAGAATTTTCAAAACCGAATTATCATCGAAATTCAACGACTGTTGATGTCGATGATCTGGTGGTAAATGATTTATTAGCTCTGGAATATTACTGGACCATTTTCTCAACTCAAAGCCGCCTCGCCTCAATAAAGAAATTAACTGTTCCTGTAAACCTCGAGCTCCCTCCAAGGTATCACTACCCGATAAAATATCATCAACATACGATTCCGATTGAAGAACCGTTGCTGCTAAAGGAAAGTCTATCTCTTCATTTGAAGCCAACTGCTTGAGTACTCGAAGGGCAAGATAAGGAGACGAACCAACACCATACGTAACAGTGTTCAATTCGTATACTTGAACCGGATCAGAAACCGAAAATCTGAACAAAATTCGTTGAAACCGTCTATGAGAAGGGTGAACCAGAATCTGCCTATACATTTGTTTTATATCTGCGGTTAAAACAACATTATGAAACCGAAATTTCAACAGAAGAACCATCACATCTTTCTGAAGCTTCGGACCTGTCAAAAGAATTTCATTGAGAGAAACGTTTCCCGAAACCTTCGCAGAAGAGTCAAAGACCACTCTGAGTTTTGTGGAAGGACTATTTGGATTGAAAACAGCATGATGTGGCATATAATACTCATCAACAGAAGGACAAGCTTCAGGAAGTAACGTCATATGACCACAATCAAGATAATCGTGCATGAACTTGTTGTACTCGCAATGAAACTCGGGAGAATTTTTGAATCTACGCTCTAGTGAAAATAGACGACGTAACGCCATGGAGTAGGTATCTCCGAAGGAACTGGAAATCGCTTCTTTGAAAGGTAACATAACCATAAAACGACCAGTAGAATCTCGAGAGTGACTTTCGACAAATATTTGCTCACATAGAGCATCTTCTGCCGAAGACTGTTCGAAGTTAGGAATTTCTTCGATTTCCCAAAATCGCTTGAGAGTTGCATCAATCGAAGAATTAGTTGTGAGATGAAAAGAGTTAATTTTTGTTGATGGGCTAGAAGTATTTCCCATAAGTATCCAACCGAATATGGTTTCTAACGCCGAAGGTTGAAATAGGTTTCCTTGTAAACGACCTGATTTCAGAATTAAAGGAAAAATAGCTGCTCCCACAAGCATATCTATAGAACCAGGAGAATGAAATGATGGGTCAGCCAAATTAATATTCGAAATAGAGTCCCATTTATGATAGGGTACAAAACTGTTGGGCATATTAGAGCAAATTTTTGGTAATACCACAGCTTCGATGGTATAAGACGGATTTATAGATCCAACAGGACGAATCGTACAGGTAACGGAATCAGAAACAGATGATGATGTCTCACCCAAGCCAAAAATACAAAGTGGAGTTTTGAAACATTTAAGACCTAACCTTTTGACGCATTTCTGTGCAATTATATTCGTCTGGGATCCTGGATCCAAGAGAATGCGAATGGTTTGATATTGTCCTCGAGCATCTAAGATTTCAACTCTAGCAGTAGCTAATAAAACCGTAGACGGTGAAACAGAGGTGTTTGTTAAAACTTGAGGACCATATGAAGTGGAAGGAGATGAACTATCATTGACAGAATCATTAATGTTAGAAGATGGATCAATTGGTTTCAAATGTAACAATGTGTGATGATTCTTATGGCAATGGCGACAAGTTGACTTTGACGAACAATCTGATACTCTATGTCCCGAATGAAGGCAGTTAATACACCAGTTTTTATCTTTAACTATCTGTAACCTAGTTGAAGGAGATTTTTCCATAAAAGAAGAGCATTTATAAATTGTATGTTTATCGTTACAATAGCTACATGACAATTTGTTCATTGAATTCGATTGAGTGAAAAATGCTGAGCTTTTCTTATGAGGCTTATCATTTTGTTTCGATGTTAAATGCGCGCGTTGTGAAACTGCAAGCGTTAATGACTCTAGAGAGATGCACTGATTTTTAAGAAATTTAGTAAGAGCACGATAAGAAGGAATTTCTGTGGAACATTCCTGCAGTTCGAACCTCTTAATTGTAGCTGTATCTAATTTCTGCAAAAGTGAATGAAATAAAACGAAGTCCCATTGTTCAATGGGTAATTCCATATTCTTCAAACATGCTAAATTTTCAGAAAAAATAGCTAATAAATTTCTAAGACCATCTACTGACTCATTATTAAGTTTAGGTGCATTGCATATTTCCTGCCAAAATGAATTTGCTAGAAGCCTCTTATTTTGATACCTTTCAGTTAATGTTTCGAAAGCTGAATGATAATTTTCACTCGTTAATTGAAATCCCTTTAGAAGATTTCGCGTTGCAGGAGATAATGAACCGAGTAAATATTGGAATTTATCAATATCTGACAATGTGGCATTCTTGTGAATAAGACTATTGAAAATATCGAGAAACGTAGGCCAGTTTGTATAATTTCCATCAAATGTTGGTAAGGAAATTTTCGGAAGTTTGACATTTGGCGTTGTCGATGTTGTATCATTATTCGAAGCAGTTTCATCGGAAAATATGTTCGTATAAACAGTCTTAACAGTGAAGAAATTCTCCATGAAACTTGTTCTTATTGTTTTTTCAGCAGCCATATCCGGATTTTCGGTAGTTGACATTATCGAGATTATTGAATTATGCATTGTTTTGAATTCTTCGAGAATGTCATCTAAATTTGAACATCGTAATTTAAATCGAACATGCAAACTCTCATCAGTCACAGCCACATGAGCGAGTGCGAGAATTTCCTCAATCTCATCTACCTGCAGCTGACGAATCGCTTTTGCCTGCTTCAACTTATTACTACTCATTTTATTCGTAGGAATCAGGAATGAATGAACTTTGATATTCTGCAAAGATTCGAAGGAACAAATACAACAGATGAATCTCTATTATAGGTGTGTTCAATTACCCCCAGTTAAACCCGAAACTATTTACGAAATTAAGAATTAAATTGAATGACAATTTTATTTTCAGAACGAAAATGAATATGAATGTGCGAATCGATGACGTGAATGAAAATAATCAGTGATGAAGGAAACAGATTGTGATGTTTACGATAAGCAATCGAAATGTGGGATAGAGGTCTGATGCTCTCTCCGCTTCTTATCGGAAACAACACGAGAAAAAAATGAATTAGGTGAAACGAATATTTATGAATTGAAATGAATGAATTTCAAAATTAAAATGTTTGTTGGAAAGAAAATTCGGCTCCGTAAGGACCAATGTCGCCGACTGAGGCGCAACGATATTTTAGTGGACTTGTATGAAAGAAAAACGAATTTGACAAATCGAATATTGGCCAATTCCACCTACCTTTTAACAGCTGAATTTGTAGATCTCGCTGGGTAGTTTGGCTTGGCAGATCAGATTCACTGATTTTCTTGTTTGTGAAGACACAACAATGAGAATTGATGAGAATAATTAAGATTCGCTCGATCGAAATTTTCACTCTTCGGTTCAACAACATTCCAAGCATATGTCTTCTTTCTTCGCACCAGGTATTATATGAAAATTGGCCAACACACATGCGCGAAAAACTGAATGAACCGCGAAGTACGTACACTACACGCAACAAACACTTTAATTTGGAAGGAAAACAGAAAATAAATGAGGCGTTACAATAGTTCCATTGTAACAATAACAAAAATATATTGTATGAGAAAAAATTAGAAAGCAACCCATACATAAACAAAAAATGATGCCCGAACAGACATGTAGGTACGATCAATCATTTTATATAACCGATCTTATTTTTGCGATTCATACTGGTTATTCAAATCATTCTTCCCGTGGAAGAGTGGGGGGTAACCGCAAGATACCGCTAGTAACATAACCGGTAACACGCTAAAAATCGCCTAATATGTGCATTGATAGATCGCAAATGGGTTGCCTAGCTAAATCAGGGGCCAATAGTGTTAAATAATGTTAATTTATCAACTTTTTTCGATCTACGACCCTCATTTGTTATTTATCGAAATCGAGCATAAGTCGACAGAATATTACACGAGGAATCGGGAAAACATGGGTTTCCTAGTTTCCTCTTGGTACTCCTATGAGGTTGCCAGGTACAAGCAGGTTTACAACCGTCATTTATATACCCTCATCAGTTCTTCAATTAGTTTTTTTTCAATGAAAGGTTACTTTATCCCCTATATCACAGTATTAGGTTGCCTGGTCAAAAGTGGGGCACATCCATGGTTGCCTAGATTTTATATGTTAAGGTTTAAACGGCAGCAGGGAGAGCGACAGAGAGTCGCTTCATTGATCGAATGCTGGAATTAAAACAGATTGAATATCAACAATAATTCCAAATGTTTTTCATTCAGTCATTTATTTATCAATACTATAATACAACGATACATAAGCATGAAATTTTATTCTGATTGTGAGTCATCAGAAGAATCCACCTCAAAATCAATATCTTCTTCGTTTTCCTTAGTTTTCAAGGTGTCAAGTATATCCTGGACTTGTAAGGGTGTTGCATCCCCTACGAAGCATGTTGGCTTCAAATAGCTATCGAAAAACCAACCGTATTCTTCCGGGTTCAGTTTGACGCAACATTGATCAGTTGCATGAAGCCACATTGTGTTAACAAAAATTATACGCAAAATTCTTTATTTCAGTGGAATCCAGCATAGTGGGATCAAATTTGAGTAGATGGCCCTCACCTTTTTAATAAATATGTCTTTGTTTTCCTTGTCCATATGTTTTTTGAAACACCCAATATCCAGCATCATTAACGCTATACACTGTTTGATGCCATAAATAAAAGCAGTTTCTCTCCGACGAAAAAATCTGCTGGATCTGTCAATGATGCGAATATTTGCATTAATAGACTAATTGAACAGTTAATCTATGTTTCCATTCCGTAAACAAGCGTGCTCTCCAAGTACAGAGTTTCTCAAAAATATTGATTGTGACCAAAAAAAACCTGATGTAAAAATGAAGAAGTGTTTCGTGTGTGGTTTGAAGAGAAAATCGAATGCGTGCAGGAGTTTACTGCTCTTATTTATGGCATCAAACAATGTATAAGCATCAATGATGCCAGATATTCCAAAAAACATATGGAACGAGGGAGACAAAGATAAATTTATTGAAAAGGTTAGAGGCATCTACTCAAATTTGATCCCACCATGCTGGATTACACTGAAAATAAAAATTTTGCGTACAGTTTTTGTTACCGCAATGTGGTTTCATGTAACTGATCAGTGTTGCGTCAAACTCAACCCGGAGGAATGCGGTTGATTTTTCGATGGCTATTTGAAGCAAACATACTTCGTAGGGGATGCAACAACCTTACAAGTCCAGGATATACTTGACACCTTGAAAACTAGGGAAAACGAAGAAGATATTTATTTTGGAGATGGTTCTTCTGTTGACTTAGAATCAGATCAGAATAAAATTCCATGCTTATGTATCGTTGTATTATATTATTGATAAATAGATGTGTGAATGAAATAAATTTGGAATTATTGTTAGTATTCAATCTGTTTTAATTACAGCGTTCGATCAATGAAGCACCCTCCAAAGATCAGAAAAATCGTTTCTCTCTCTGTCGCTCTCCCTGCTAGCGTTTAAACCTTAACTTATAAAATCTAGGCAACCATTGATGTGCCCCACTTTTGACCAGGCATGTGAGATAGGGGATAAAGTAACCTTTCATTTAAAAAAAAGTCTATTAAATAACTGATGAGGATATATAAATGACAGTTGTCTATCTGTTTGTACCTGGCCACCTCATAGGAGTACCAAGGGGAAACTAGGCAACCCATATTTTCCTGATTCCTCGTGTAATATTCTGTCGACTTATGCTCGATTTTGGTAAATAACAAATGAGGGTAGAAGGTCAAAAAAAGTTGATGAAAGTTAACATTATTTGACACTATTGGCACTATGAATAAGAGCAGTAAACTAGGTACGCCTGTAGGTACGCATTTAATTTTATCCCCGATGAAAATATGTGCTGGATCTGTCAGTGATGCCTGGAGATCGGGTGCTCCAAAAAAATATGGAACAAAGGAAAACAAAGATAAATTTATGAAAAAGTTCAGAGGCATCGACTTAAATTTCATTCGTTAGTTTTGATTAATGCGAGTATGAGCATCTACAGTGGACCCAGGAGCAAATTATGTTGTTCCTGGAAACACTGCAAACGGAAACAATCATTTGGGATCCCAATGACAAATGTCATGTCTGTTTAGGTGCGCATCTGCGACACCTTGGGAGTCTGTGTGCCCGTTGAAGAATTGAAAAAAAAGAAGGGTTAAGGATTCGCTATTTGCAACATACAGGGGCCATTGTAGAAAGATACAAGCGTCTTTAAAATCTGGTGCCAGCGTAGACGATGTATAGGTATCGACCGGTTTGGTTTGCTTTTGATTTCATGGACAGCTATTTGGGATCGGTATTCAAATGCAAGCAAACAATTTACAAAGTACGCACGCTACTCAAAGCGAAAATGAGCTTCGCGAAGTTGAACGAGTGTGTAGCCTCACACTTCGGACTTCGTCAAACTTTCTAGGTTACTTCGCCGAGGAGCCATAACATATAAAATCTAGGCAACCATGGATGTGCCCTACTTTTGATCAGACAACCTAATACTGTGAGATAGGGGATAAAGTAACCTCTTAATTAAAAAAAAAGCCGATTAAATAACTGATGAGGGTACTTATATAAATGACGGTTGTACCTGGCAACCTCATAGGAGTACCAAGGGAAAACTAGGCAACTCATGTTTTCCTGATTCCTCGTGTAATATTCTGTCAATTCATGTTGGATTTTCATAAAAAACAAATAAGGGTCGATCCAAAAAAATTGATGAAATTAAACATTATATAACGCTGTTGGCCCCTGGTATAGCTAGGCAAACCATTTGCGATCTATCAATGTACAAATTATCTGACTTATAACATTTATAATCATCAAATAACGGATGAAAGTATATATTTCTTATATCGTATCTCGTACAACAAGTAAGGCTTTATTCAATAACGTTAACCCCAAAATTGTCTTTCAGAAGAAGAAGGTGGAGAAATTGGAGAAGATGTCTTTTCCACCCCGAAGGAAGGTGTCACAGAGACAAATGGTAAGGATTCAAAACAGTAATCGTTTATTGGGAAATTATCGTTTTGTATCTGTTCAAGTGTCTGAGGAAGAGTACGATGAAGATGGAGAACTGCTGTCGGTAGAGTGGGAAGAGGAAATTGTTATGGTTCCCGTAAGTTCCCACTGTTTTTTCATATGGCCATACATGTAATTTCCGAAATTATTGTTCTACAGGATTAGCCATTTTTATAACTAATTCGTAACCACGCCAGAAAGGCTTTTTTCCTCCATTTTCTTCCACTCTCTTATGCAGGTAACTCATGAGGCATGTTATCGGGACCTTCTGGTAGTCTGCTTCGATATCGATGCCGAAAAATACCATTTGGCAAACCCCATTCTGCTCGAGACTGGGAAGTCTAGCATTCAGCAAAGCTCATAAAATTATTATCATTGAGCATTCTGTTCAGCATCCGCATTCAAATAATATTTATTTGGTAAGAAGTGCAAAATGGACATATGAAGTGACACTTTTAAATTTATTGATGTTTTGAAATTTATTTTTCAACTGTTGTTAAAATGATACATGCTTCTATAGCAACGAAGGAAAAAATAAATATCCCCGAATTCAGTATGAATTCAAATAATGAAAATATTTAATTCAAGGACTCTCTGCTAACAAGAATAATAGGGGTAGAATTCGTCACAATACAAATACAATCTAAAACATTATTCATTTCTTACAAAAGCAAAGAATAAGACTCACAATGGACAATTCTTAAAGATTTTCAAATCAGATGTCAATCTTAGTCCCTGAGTCAAAGCATTAAAAATAACTTTAGACCCATGTATAAGGGTGACATTTCTGTTTGTGTCAAAGAGTGATGTCGGTAGTAGGTTTTTCGTGTCTGGTTCTTCGTGGTAAGAACATGAAAACTAGCACTTTGTAAACATATAGAATATAGACCATATAGTTACGTCCAGTTTCATAATCGAATTTAACGTCACATTAAGCTTAAAGCTTCCTTTACTGTTATGTTTAGTAGGGTTAAAAGAGGCTTTAAAATTAAAAGGACTTTAGGTTTGATTATGAAACCGGCCGTTAGTGGCCTCTACATGACTCTCTGAACCTCAATCGCAGTAAAATTCTCAAAATTAGTTTGTTTTGAAAATACATTCAAGAGCTCCTACCCCAAAATATTATCCCATATAAAAAAGAGAATGAGAATTTGAAAAATATAAAATCTTCAATCAATCAACCCTAGTCTTCAATACGGCCATTGAATATATTAAAATTCAAAAAAATATTGTATGAAACATGTTTGGAAACACTTTTTGTCGTATGTCGCGTAATTTTGCGCAACGAGAGAAGCGAATAACGCTATAATTACGAAAAATAATGCATTTCCCAGCTAGTTGCACAAATAACAATTTTTCCACGACCTTTGAATTTGTGATAATTTTCCTTCAATTCAGTATTGTAGATAATACCTGTCGAAACTGGAATTAATACGAGAAAGCGGGTAAAAATTAACTTTTTTAAATCATTTGAACTTTTCAGAAAATGATAACCAAAACATCCCAGGATTATACGTTGCATGCGAATTTTGGCCTCGTGAAGGAGGCGCTGCAACCGCAGTGTAACAAACGATTTGTATACTTTTATCGGAAAACTGAGGAGGGCATACCCAACTATGACTATGCCGAAGATGCAGAAGCAGAGATGTCCTATTTGTTCATCATTGGATGCTGCAATGGTAATTTTTTGATCAACGCCAGTCAGCTCATTCAAAATGTAAGTTTACAAAGTGTGCCGTCAAAAATTAGTGGGTTTCTTCGAGGAAAATATGAATGACTACTTATACAGTATACGCTAGGTACCTATAGTAGTATATGGTTGCGCTTCCGCGTTTTATATAAGTTATTGAAATGGTTTTTTTATGGAATACGGAATACCTAAAAAAATATTGCATAATGCTCTACCTACTTAGCCAATGAATCATAAACCTGAACACGTATGATCAAGAATATAATTCACAGGATTTGTTTGACGATATATTCAAGCCAAAAAAGCTTCCTTCATTCGTGGGTAAACGAAAGCAACTTACATGACTGTCCTTCTTTGTTGAAATATAATTTACTTTTACAAGAATTAACACAACATTTCTCAATCATAATTGGAAATAGTTTCTTCACTGTTCACAAGTTCAAAGGCTGTGTACTTACGGTTAAAAGGAAATCCAATATGAAAACAGTATTATTACCATATTCAGAAAAATGAATCACCAAATAAAAAAATCGAAAAGCCCCAAAATTTCACGAGTTTCACACATGTTTGTTAACCTACAACCCCACGCCGGCGCATAAAATAACCTACTAAACTAACCGCAGGCCAAGGGTATGATACCATAGGCCCTACTGCGACGTTGCATTTTAATCGTGAACAAGGCTCTGTGAAGACGGCTGTGGTTTGGCTAAGCTCCTCGTCACGTCCCGCACAAGAATCTTAAAAAGGCTGATTCTTCGATAAATGAATAATCCTTTTACTTACTCAAACAGAAAACACGACACCTCTACCAGCTGGGAGAGAAATGATGATGTTGCAGTCATTTTACCAACATTTATTACTGTGGAACACAATTGAATATATAAATTTTTTGGCAGACGTTTTGGCTGTTCCTAAATGCCTGACAGAAGCCATTTTTTTACGAAACATAAAGTGAAATTTCGAACCATTTCAGGAAGGTTGAAATTTTAATATTATATAATTTCAATATTTAAAAGTAAAACATGAAATTGGTTGTCAATAATTCGGTAACTCAATTCTTTTAGCAACTTATACACAGCAGGTTTCATAAAATTTCGATTGTCCGATCAACGATTTGACACTCACCCGATTTCTAAAACGAAATCACCGAAACCATTTCATTTCTGAATATATTGAAGAAGTAGCAATTAAGAATAATTGAATGGACGTATGAACTTTTAAATTTAAAGCGAGAATGATATTCTGAATGATCATGACTGAATTATCGATTGAAAACAAATTGACGTCTATTCTTCAGTTAAGCGTTGATTCCCCGATCAAGATTTATGATACCCGGGGTTAATCTGCCTTTTGGCAGACGCCCCCAAGTTTTCGCGATAGGTACTACGTTATCGGACAGAGCAATAATCACAAAAAAGTAAGTGAATACAGACAAAAAGCAATATATTAAAATAAAAAAAATCCGATGTATTTGAATTATCAGGATTTCAATGACACATATTTTGAAATTTAGAAAAACAACCAATCAGCCAGGGTGTTCTGAAAGTAAACTGCCGTACATTAACTTTATATTCACAATCGAAGAATAACTCTTCTTTTCTTAATAATTTATAAGCCGAAACGGCTTCATTTCAGAGTTTAATGAGAAAAACGAAAAAAAAGCCGAATGAATAATTCGAAATAGTAATTTCAAGTTTCAAGTAACTTTTAATACAACAGTCATCCCTACAAAAACTGCTTCAAATTCTGTCCGTTACTTCTGATACGCGCTTCTGAGCGTCTAACTATTGAGCATTCAGGAGAGAGTGTATGTAGACAATTTGTCCATTAAACTTTAACTATATAGACCGAGAGCTGGCAGCAAAAACAACTACCTCATAAGTTACCAAAGGTTTGGTTCGGCACTTTGGTTCAATTTTATTACGAAAACTTGAACCCGCCCGTCTGCAGGTCTCATTCATGCATGAGAATGTGTTTTATTTTTTTAACCAGAAACGGTGCCTCGTACAGCAAAAAGTCAAGAGACCGAATTTGCTCCAAATTGAAAAAGGATTTAAAAAGTAATTTTTATTGTCGGAAAAACCAGTGGCGTATGATTTTTTTTAACTGAAAATATTCAATCTCGCTGCAGTACGGACGCCACTGGTAGAATAGAAAAGAAATGATATTATGCAAAAAGTGCTCCTTTACGCTCAAAACCTATGTCTCAAATTTCATAAAAATATTTCAAGCAGTGTGAAAGTTATTAATAAAAAACATTTTTTTTTTCTATAATTTTAACACCACGTATCTCGGAGAGGAAACATTTCTCGACATATGTTTATATGACAAACTAGGGCTTATTTTTGATGTAGAATACGTGGTCTGTTTCGAAATAGCGACCACCCCTGTTGGCAGACGCTTACGATTTCAATTCAGTTAAGATCCTATACCATTTTGACACAACATTCATCTTGGTAACTTTTAGGAAGTTCCAATCGATTTTTTCTCATCTTTTCAATTTTTTTTTCCATAAGGAGGCGACCACTCACGCCCGGCAGACGGGCGGTTTCAAGTTCTCGTAATAAAGTTGAACCAAAGTGCCAAACCAAACTTTTGGTAACTTATGAGGTAGTTGTTTTTGCTGCCAGCTCTCGGACTAATAGTCCATTGAGAAAAATAAGGTTATTTTTCGATTCTGAATTTATGATGGTATAATTATGACGGGAATTACTTTCTATGCCGCCTGTGAAAGTACTTCATTAGAGGGTTGAATAATACGGCAAACCCAAAACCCAACAAATATAATAAGGTATATCTACTTGCTATGGCCGCTAGGATTTCATGAAGACCTCCTAAGAACTAAAACTTAAGAAACTGACCAATCTAATTATTATTATTATTATTATTATTAAATTACAATAAGAGTGGAGGTAAACACCTATACACTCAAAAAAAACAGCGAAAAAAAAAAAGTATTCTGCTTATAAACTAGTAGTAATAGGCAGATAACAAACACATTAACGCCGTCTACCAATTAGATTGGTCCTTTTCTTAGGTTCTGATACTTAGTAACGCTGTGGAAACCTACCCCGGTTTAGCATACGGGCATTATTGACATAGAAATCGTACGGATATGGTATTTCGGGTATGGCCAAGAAAATTCAAATTGCTTTGAAACCATCATTCATACAAAAGATGATGATGATGATCAGCAAAGTCGCAGAGTACCGGACCACAATCGGCTGTTGAAGAGGTTTTCATGTTTTCATGTCCCTGAATAATTCCGGATGAAGAATAATAAAAAATCAACAATATTTGTTGATACATTACTTAATTATATTCCGTTCGCAGGTTTTCCACCCACTTTTTGAGGGATACTTTCAAGAGCCAGTAGTTAAGCGTGCTATCCCACAAAGACCAGAGGAGCAAGGAGACTCATTTCGTGTCTCGATTAGTTCAGTAGAGGCTGCAGATCTGAAGAGACCATCTGATTACAGGAGGATGTCCTTGTCAGTTAAAAAGGCTCGGGAGAGGAATGAATTGAGAAGTATAGTTGTAGGACATGAGGCAGCCTCTAGGCGTAAGAGGAAGGAGGAGACCATAAGTAATACTCCCATTAAAGATGACTTGATCACGGAAGTAACAGCTTTTGGAGAAAATTTGGACTGGTAATGTTTTCATATTCGTCAGTTTCTTTTTATGAAAAAGACGAAATTGTTTTCGGTCTGATGATGATCCGCATAAAAATGGGGAATTCCCCTCAATTTGGGTTATCACTTCATATGCAAGTTTAAACTGAATAGTAATGAGTTTCATTCATGATTTTTTCAAATTCAACTCGGAAACTATTCAAAATCATTCTTCAAATATGGTGTTTTAAAATCCAAATCGCTTGGTTTCGAGTTTACGATTTGGCAACAGCGCCTACTAGACAATGAAAAGAACAATGTCCGATCAGCTTGTTTATAAAATAACAGCTGTTAATTTACAGGCGCGTACTTACTGGCGAGCTTCAACTGCAACCGGCCATAAAAATCCCATAAAATTTTACGACCTTCCTCGTTCGTTGCAGACTTCATAGACAGCCATCTTTGTCTATCTCATCAAGATAATACATTTGTTGTCCTTTATTATCAAGGCATATTTCAGTCGATGTTACCAACTTGTGCAATCGAGATAAAACGCTTTAAACTTTAAATATCCATTCTCATTTTTCATTTCTAAGTGCTTAAAATAATTTTTTTTGGGAAACGGTTGAAATGGTTATTTCAAAATGAGACGTTTCAAAGATATTTCATAAAGAATACACAATTTTCGTCAGAAGGAGTATTCCCTATTATATCTACGGTAAGTCAGTACGGATTGACGTATATGAACGTTAATGAATGTCGACAAGATCCTTTTACTGTTCGAATAATGTTTTTTTTTTTTCGTTCTTGTGAGATAATCTCCAAGGAGTGTGCGACTCCAAGCTCTTGTTTGGATACTCACTAAACCTCTCATAAATTCTGGATATTGTTTTTCATCCAGCCTTCGTTTTGGTTTTTTTCCTCTTTTGTTTCCCTTTTTTCTCAGTTGGTTGTTCATCATTTTATTGACTCTCGAACTGTTAATTTTCATTCATTATAATCATTCACACACCCTTTCATTTTGTTCTTGATATCTGTAGGCAGAGGCCTGATCTCTTTCTGTTTGTATGATAATATTAAACTATAGATGTTTCCGACTTTTGTTTGTTGGGATATTGCCCTTTCGAACGTTTGTTGATGGTATCGAAAAGGATTCATGCCACGATTCATGTTCATCATTCTTTTGCTGAATCTGTCGATTTTGAGAATTTTATCCACTGTCCAGATAACTCGGAAAGGAAACAGCAGGGAGCAACTGCCAAGAAGTGCGTAGCAGAAACTTCGCTCTTACCAGATAACTATGACTTCCTTATGTCTTCGAGCATTTTTTACTGATTGACTGTCAAGGCGTCCTTTATTTAGGTTGTCTGCAGAGAAACTGTCGTCTCCTTTCAAGAAATTTTTAGGTCTCTCCATTATCGGGATATCGAATGATATTTCTCTCTTCTAGTTCTATTTAATCTATATTACATATTATTTTATCAGGGAAATCTATATTGCCAGAATAGTATATCAGGCAGAAGGTAAAGTCGGGATTGGGAGTTATGTAAAGACAAACTACCGAACACACGAATATTTATATTTATAATATTAATTAAGGATGATTTGGGCTTCAGGGAGACAGTTTTTTTAAAGGAGAGACTTCAAACTGAGCAATATTCTGCTTCAAATGAAATTCACTGCACTGATTCGTGATGTATTATAAATGAATGAATGAAGTATTTGGACCACTAAGCCATAAGTCAACAATTTCGTCTTAAGTAGATTATCCTCCTGTGTACATTCTCATTCAAGATTGAATGACCCTGTAGGTAAATTCATCAAAATGTTGCAAAAATATTTCATTAAGAGGGTTCTACACCGTCTTAGAGGTCAGTTAAAAAAAAAAAAATATCTTACGTCAGAAACCACTAATTTATATCGAGTTTTAATTATAATTCAATTCAATCAGTTGATCACCTCGGGAAGTCAGAAAAAAAAAAAAAATTTTTCATTGAAGAACAAATATTCATTCATGTTATTAACTTTCCGATGTGAAATTATCTTTTCCATGAATTTCCACATGAAATAATTTCTCGAAAAATCCCGCCATTGGCTACAATTCGTATCCGGGTGAAATTGAAAGAAGAAGTTCGTTAAGAGCTGCCATCTTTTCCACGAAAGTGAAAATTATTTTAATATTCGTAATTTCTAATTATGGTCCAACTGTTCTGGCAATACCCCACATTTCCCCATTAATTCACGCCTTATACAGATTTTTAGAGTTGAAATATTTCAAAATGATGAATTTATTGTCATAATTCCAAATGAATAACATCATCCAACATTATTGTCGAGTATTTTGTTTATTTCTCTATTATCGAGAACCTAGATCGTAATAATTTTTTGCTGACCGCTTCAGGTAGCCATTTTTACACTCAAATCGTTATATTTTAATGAAAACTGCGAATTTCGGAATATAGTTTTTCCTTTATTTGATTAATCTTTTCCGAACACAAGATATCACCCACGTCTTCCAGTTTTCTTATTATGACCATTACGTACCATAAAAATACCAAAAATTCAAAGAACCCAACTCTTGAAACTAAGTTGGGCGCTATCTAATGAATATATGAACATTTTTTAGAATATTAGTATTCCTCGGATTTTCTGGTATAATGGGCTGTTTTCGAGTAATTCCATATTCAAAAATAAAAAATATCGGTAAAATTAAAAATTGGGTACCTGGCCGAAAGCAATTCTTCTTAAAATATCCACAGATTCAGCTAGTTATTCTGAAGGTACCTCATTTTGTTTTTCAAAGGTTGGCACAGCTCCTTATGAAAACTGAAAATGGTTATATCTTTTTATCAGGGCCGAATCAGACGAAATGGTATGGGAAAAAAGTGTTTCTTTTGACCTCAAGAATCTACTATTGAAATATTTGTACTAGTCAAAGACGCACCCTGTATGTTCAACGCTGTAACTTATAAGTTATTATTTGTAAGGTGTCTTTTCATTTTTCCACAAACTTTAAGCAGGCAAAGCCACAGCAATAAGATTATTTTCAGGATCTGATACTTATTATTAATTATTTTATTATCTTCCATTCATCCGATATAAATCATGATTCAGAATAAATTTCAATCGATATGATTCAGTAGGACTAGATAAATAAATATTTTCTTGCTTATAGGGCTATGGAGCATATTGAAGATGAAATAGACCTCCCAATGAGTCGATTTCCTGAAGTTTTATTCAGTGACAAATCTGATGATGAAATTTTGCAAGAACCAGATATTGTTGAGGCTCTAGAGGCATTGGTGATGGAATGGGAGAGGCACATACTAAGGGTCATAGAAAGTCTGGAGAATAAGGTGAATTTCAACAGTTTATGGCACACCATATCACACTTTCTGAGTCAGCAGTCGCATGAATAAAATAAAAACAGATTCTTACAATTCATTACCTTTCTACTATCTTCAACCCTCCCTGAAGATTGCTCTACAATAAATTATGTTTCAGAAACCTGACGGTCCCGGTCCAATTGCTGAATACACTTATTGGCATGAGAAAGAAGCTGCACTAAGCGTAATGGTTGAACAACTCAAAAAACCAACGTTTTTGAAAGTATCGAAATTATTGGAAAAAACTAAGTCTCCCATTATAGACGCTTTCGTTCATTATCAGCTGGACTTGAAGAAGAATTATATACAAGCCAGGGACAATGTGAAATTCTTGTACACCATTCTGCGATATCTCAATGTGAGTATAGTATTGATCACTAGAAGCAGTTAGAGCAATCTTATGTCATGGTTCGGTTTTTCATCAAAAACGAAGGCTTGGGTTCAAGGTTCATTACAAAAATGGGAATTTTTTTTCAACAGTGCCAAGGAAAATTTCAGAATGAATTCTGATTCACTTTTTACTATCACAATACCCAATACGTGAAACATACTGTTTATGGCACCTATGGCGCACCAGTAAATGAGCCGCTTATTTTGAAAGTGGCCTAACTCCATTTATCTTCAAATCGAGATATTGAAAGTTTTGCTTTTCAATGAATTTAAAAATATACGTATAAGATACTAAGGAGTCATACTGCTTAAGCGTATGTAAGGATGTTAAATTTAAAGATCCTGTCAAAATAGTGGCAATTATTAAGTGAATAACGTGCGTTTTCTTATCAAAAATGGAGTTGGGCCACTTTCAAAATTAACAGCCAGATTCATTATAAAATTTGAAGGTGCCCAAGTCCATTCAACATAATTTGAGATGTTTCAAATTGAAAAAAAAGAATACGGAATTTGTTTTGCATATGTTGAAAACACTTCGGAAACATAATTTATGCGATTCAAAACATTTTTTAATTACAGAACATGGAAAATTACAAACATAAATTTATTACAAAACAATTTACTATTCATCTACATTTTGAGCGTGTGAAAGGGATTTGAAAAAATCATGATATTCTGGTGGTATGTATCGTAATAGGTCAATCATGTCCTTAAATTTTGCTGTTGTAACTTGCCTAATATTTTTATACAATGGTGCCAATACAATATTTTCGAACCTTTTTGGTCTACTTCGACGTGGTAATAAATTCAGAACTGCAAAATTTTCATTTTCATTCATGGATGTCTTATAAAAAATTTTAAATGGTTCATTTCTGACAAAACGCATCCAACATATTCTTAACCAGTTTACTGATTCTCCATCAGAATTTTTTACTTTTTTAAAAATTGCGTCTTTTAATAATTTTGTCGATACAAAATCTTCCTGTCTCATTTCATTTAGAATGAAATTATTGCCCTTCCGACACTTTTTAATAATCTTGTAATAATAACATTATTTTTTTTTAATGCCATTTCTACCACGGCCAAATCTCTATCATTTGGTAAAAACGAATGTCCTGATATTAAAAATTTATGATCTATAATTTCTACATTATTATCCAAAGCTTGGACAATTTTCAACCACATTAAAGCTACTTTAATGTTTCTATTTTGCCCGGTGCACATGTCACTGTAAGCTATGATGTGTTTTTCACTTCTTAATTTTTTAATATGTTTTAAGATGCATGAAACAACTTCTTGAGCACCTCTGGATGCAATAGTTTCATCCCAAACGTACATGTCAACATTATTGTTAGGAAAATTGTGAATAACAAAATTTAGAAGATACATATTGCGTTTGAGGTAGTCAGCTTGGGATACGGTAATGCTTTTTGTAAGTCGAACGAGAAAGCAAAATAATAATTCGAATTACGTGATACTTGCTCCTGAGCTTGTTTTAGTGAATTTCTAGCTGATTCTGCTAGTCTTAAATGGACATCGTGTTCTTCGGTGAGTTTATTCTTTTCGTCTTCATTATTCGATGCTTTAATTTTAATGTTTAATAAGTCGCATTTTTCGCATGTAACTATAAATGGAGTTGGGCCACTTTCAAACTACACGGCTCAGTTATTCAATTAATCAGGAAAACTTATGTGTAAAAAATGTATCGTATTTTCTCTGAATATAAGCAATCTGAAGTGCTTCACTGATAAATAACATGAAGTTGTACATGTAACCATGGTAACCGGCAAAAAATTGAAAAACGGAGTTAGGTCACTTTCAAAATAAACGGCTCAAATATTTTTTGCGCTATTTAAACAGAAGGTACTACTCTAGAATTTCAGACCGTTTTCACCCCCTTTCCTTATTTCTGAAAACGAAAAATGATGCAGCACCGTCCTAAACATCATTAATTTGTAGATAATCGCGTTTTTGTTCGTCAATGCTGATAATCCAGAAAGAAGACATTTTCCCTGGCGGGAATTTCAACATTTTTATCACATGTGAGACATTGTTTTTCCTCAACACTCAGGTATGATATAAAAGGGGAACTTCCTCTGACAGCATCATTATTAATTGAATATTGAATTGATGTTAATGATACAATGGCTGAAAATCCATAATTGAACCTGAAACATATTCTACGATTTTCACAAAATTGAGTTTCTTTAGGCCTGGTTGTATAATTTAATTTCGAGCCCAGTTAAATATTGAACCTAGTTTAGAATCAAGAATAATCTTGAACTGTACAACTGAGCCTTATTTTCTTTCCTGAGCCATTGCAGATAGCTTCTTACAAGTGATTGCGAGTGTGGTAACTTCCTATTGTCAAGAGTTGTGTGTTTCATTTGTGCGAAAGTCTAAAAACACTTCTGAGGTAAGACCCCGTACTGTTAAATATGAGCCTCACATTAACCGATTACTCTTCCTCTGCGAAATCTCACGAAAAGACCAAAATGAACTCATCCCGTCCTGTCCGAGTTCCCACGACATCGGAAGTAGTCAGTTGACTGACTGGTGGAGCCCGAGCTGTTCAAAAGACGAAAAGAAACGGTCAACTAATTCCGACCTGTACGAGGTCTCATGGTACCAGAAGTAGCTTGACTTGCAGAGCGCGTGCCCCTGGAAAGGCGAAAAGGAACGGAGAATCGAATCCTGTCATTTTTTGGTTCTCCGACCTGTTACTCTCTTATTTTGGAAGCTGAATTCCGTAAACATTTTCCTATAACTGAAAGTCGAAATCGAATCGGGAACAACCAAGACTAGTTCGAGATTGAACTCTGTTTCTTTTCGTTCATTTCACTCTTTGAAAAAACCATTTCTCTCAATGCTGCACATCATTTCCGCAGAATCGTGTGTGAGATAGTGTTTCCATTTATTGAACTGAGCTTTTATTTGACCTATACCTATTTTAATTTTGTTCAATACACTTCTTAATACTTTCACTATTTCTTCCTTGCTTTGGTGTATATTATGTGCCATTAAGATATTGAGTAAATTTGTGAACTAAGATATTGACCTTCAATTGTAATTTTCAAAACTCAAAACACATAATACGATTTTCACAAAATGGGTTTTCAAACCACGACACGTGTTTCGCTATCAAAATAGCATCTTCATTAGAAGATAGCAGAGAACCTTATCTTTCACTAGAAACCACCAGGGTAGGTTAGCTATTTCCCCTATAAAGAATAGCTGGTGCTCAAGTATTCCGAGGAAAAACCATCATAAGTTATATATGAGGAAAAGGACAAGCTCCTGTAAAGGTTGGGGAAAACATTTCAAACATTTGGTGCAATTTAGTTCCATTCTTGTGAATGTCAAATGCGTTGTAGCATCATAAGTTGCAGTTAAATAACATTATTATCCGTTTTTTCTCAGTTACATTTTCTTTTCATGAGTTCTTCTCAACTTTCGTACCACAGATCGGGAAAAACAAATCATAGAAACAAACATTCTTTCAATAGGGGAGACTGGGGAGGGTTGATACGTTTTTTGGAATTTTCATTTTGGAAACTGAATTATATGAAGAAGCAGGACTTTTCTCATATTATATAAGTCTTCTTATGATTTCTTCAATTAATCGTTCAACAAAATAAATATAGAAGTCTCAAAACATAAATATCTTATTCTGTACAGAACGTTGAACACAACAACATGCAAACTGTCTCAAGCCTCCCCACATGTGGGAGGAATGATACGATGTACTGAGAGGCATGAGACACAAATTGAAAATATAAGTCCCATTGGCATATCTTGCAAATGTCACATATAAACATTTTTGTGCCTTTTCTAACACCGGCAAGTTCTTCGTCGCGCCATTGCGAGCACACATGACACCTGATCCAGAATTCGTTTGATCTAGAGTATGAAAATGAACCATTGTAATATATATAGGCTATATCTTCGCCCTCTCAGTCATATTCTTCAACCGTGTCATCCTCATTATCCGAAATACCCCGGTCTACATACCCTTTTTATTCGTATACCCCTTTTGTTTGATTTTCTTGGTTCTTGTTCTGCCTCGGCTATGTATACTGCTGGATGTACTAGGATTATTTAGCTCAGTAGGTAGGTCAGCAATGATACTGGTTTGTTTTGGTCCCATAGGTGTAGAAAAATCAGGAAATGGTCGGTTAGTCACTTCCGCACAAGAAAAGTCGGCCTCGTTAAATACATTGGGATTGTACGGTTAAATTCTACTTGTTAAAAATCCCCTTGATATGTTGGATGGTGAAAACGCCTTCATGTTGGCCTATCCAACTAGCTACGGAATATTTTTTGAAGATGATACATGTATCAGGCCTCCCCACGAGAAATGTCTCAAACCTGAAAGAAATTTTTATAGTGATTTATGTTTTCATCTTAATAATAATAATAATAACTGTTCTTTAATGGCCATCGACCGAAGTCCTTCAGCCTAGTGAATTATACGAATACAAAAAAAAAAATTCATTCTATTTCAGTTTTTTCACTGCAGCTCAGATAGTCTGTCCATCACACTTCGAGTTGGAAATTTTCTGTGTGGGTTAGTTACCGGGGGGTCCTTGTGGAACATGATTTCATATATTTTGAAAACCGAATTAAACTGTAGATTGAATAGTTTTGTGCATATTTCCCAGTGAAATGTTTGTTTATGCCGAAGAATTGATGCATGATCATAAAACCCTTTTTTTTTGAAAAACTTAGACTTTGAGGGGCCCCGATTGTGATTTTCATTCTTGATGTCATCCAAGTAATTATCCTCCATCGTTTCAAAGTTTTCAAAGTCAATTTAAAAATATCATATAAAAAATTATTGATTCTTCTCTTCACATAACAAAAATATTCCACTTTATACAGTCTATAGAAGAGGAGGATATATAACAAATATATTGAGTGTTATAATAATCAATATCCATTTTTCATTTGAATGTCGAATCAAAGAATTAACTTTTTTCAGATTGTAACCCACTGCGACGATTTCGCTACTGTTAAAGGAATATTGATGGAACTGATGGATGGCTTACAACTTATTTGGGTTTTGTCAAGGTATTATTGTACAGATGAGAAAATGATACCCCTGATGGAGAGAATTGCTTACTGTCTCAAGGACAAAGTTAAAAGAGCCCTGAATCCTGAATTCTTGTTCAGGTGAGTGCTGCGCTTAGTAATATTGTGAAAAAACTAAAATTTCAACCGTTTCAGAAATCCTATATCAGAAATAAGATGTCAGACAGAAACCGCAAAGGATATGTTGGAAATGTGGAAGACTGCCTATCTTACCATCAGGCAAAAAATAGAGGATTCTGGTAAAGGACAGCGATGGGAGTTCGATAAAATAAGATTATTTTCTGAATCGGATTACATAGCCAAAGTGTGCGGCGATTTGAGAGATGTAGCGATGGTAAGTTTTGAATATTCAGTTACACAACGAGCTGCGTGCGGGCGAGCATTGTTTTGCATCAAGAGAAAATCTGCCACGATAAATGGGGCAAAAAGTATCACATGATCTTGCAGAATATTCCTTAGTGCCGTTAAAGCGCCGTCATCAATAACCACCAACCCTGTGCGTGCCCCTTAACATATGCCACTCCACACCATAATTGAGCCTCTACCGAAAGAGACAGTAGTAGTAAAATCAAATTGTTCGTTTTGTTCTCCTGGACGATACAATCTTTTCCTCCCATCTATCGAATTTACACAGAAACGGCTCTCATCCGTGAACAAAACTTTATCCCAGAGATCATTCCAATTTTGGTGTTCTCGAGCAAAAGTTAGTCGCGCTAATCGATGACGTCTCTGGAGTTGTGGTTCTTTTTTTGACCCATATGCCTTTAAACCAACTTCTTTGAGTCTTCTCCTCACTGTACGCTCACTTATAGTGGTTCCACGAACTTTTTCCAATTCGTTTCTTGCTTGAACTGTGGTTCGAAGTCTTTTGCAGAGTGTTCGCAATGTGATCTGCCTTGACCTCGTCTCCTCACACACTCTCCATCGTATAACACTACGATGGATAGTCGATTTTGATTTCCCAAACATGTTGGCAACATCATTGTAAAATCGACCATTTTCATTTTCGATTATTGCTACTGCCCTGGCGATTTCAGGTGCTGCTAAAGCACTCATTATTTACAGTTTCACAATCAAAGTGATGATTGTGAACATAAATCAACTAAACTCAAAACAATTACTCAAGAAAAAACTAAGAAATTCTACTTGGTTGGAGAAAATGCGCGTTTAAAATGTAATGTATCAATCGACAGATATTTTCGCTTTGATTTGGCTTTGACCTTGACTAAATTGATAAAAATGTGCAAAATGAATGACAATTGTATAAGAATGGCATGGCTTCTAGACATATATAGGCAGCACAAAAACCAAATATAGCAAAAATACTTTCCATTTGCGAAATTATATCTCTGTTCTTTTAAATTTGCCGGTGTGTGTATATTCGAGAGGGTTGATTTCACAGGGAGTTTTTTAATTTGAATTTATCATCTTCCTAGTGGACTCGATTTTTGAACACTCTGTGATTTAGTTGTCAGGGCTTAATACAGGATCGAAAATATAATGGATGAATAAAAGAGAAAATTCAATGTTCCGAAACTATTTCAGATTAGAATTTGTGGAATAATTTCACTCGTTTAGAATTTCCTGGCAAAAAATAACATTCACCTCTACGCTGGTTCTTACTGAACGATGAAATATACAGGGTGGCCATTTGAAAACGAAACAGACGAGATTACAGACGAAATAAATTTTTTCGATAGAAATGCTCGGACAGGTCGATTTCTGTTTCGAGGGGGACAACTTAAGATGTAGGTTACGGACGCATAGCGCTTCAACCCTTGCTACTACAACCCTCACCCCCAATTTTTGAATAGGGAAGATGGGGTGAGTGATACCTCATTTGAAAGGTATTTTTATACTGATTTCAGCACAGTAATTGTTTTTTCATTTTATGCATTAGTTCTCGAAATATTCTTAACTAAGTATTTGAAAATGAAGTGGTGTTTTCATGGCACTTGATCGATAGAAATCTCCAAAAAGTCCAAATACGTACATATCTCTAATCAGATTACCAGCTAAGAAAATCAAATCATTAATGATGCCACAGAAATATTCCAGTCCCAATTCGTGAAACGATTTCCGACTTAATTATGAAGTGTTTTCTCAGTTGGCTTCAATAATGTTTTCATTTTGTTGATTATTGAATTCATATCTTTTTCAAAAAAATGAGAATCGATATTTCTTTATTCATTACGAACAGATCATTAAGTTGGCTTACTGGTTCTTTGACATGTGAATTATTCTTAGTTTTGAATCGAGACTTGTATGTGTTCTAATACATTGTTCGACATGGTTTATTCAATTACAGAGCGGGTGGAAATAATTTCACTTTTTTTGCAAACAATCAATGTGCGAATGGAACCGCAGAATTCTTCAATCAACGAAATTTAGATGAACATGTTAATAGGAAGTATGTTTTGAAGCTCAAAATGTCGATTTTTCACAAAAAAAAACTACAAGTGCCATGAAAACACCACTTCATTTTCAAATACTTAGTTAAGAATATTTCGAGAACTAATGCATAAAATGAAAAAACAATTACTTTGCTGATATCAGTATAAAAATACCTTTCAAATGAGGTATCACTCACCCCATCTTCCCTATTCAAAAATTGGGGGTGAGCGTTGTAGTAGCAAGGGTTGAAGCGCTATGCGTCCGTAACCTACATCTTAATAAGTTGTCCCCCTCGAAACAGAAATCGACCTGTCCGAGCATTTCTATCGAAAAAATTTATTTCGTCTGTAATCTCGTCTGTTTCGTTTTCAAATGGCCACCCTGTATTTAAAAAACTGTATTAAAAAAATCACTTCTTATTGAATTGAAAAAAATAGAGTTTATTGAAATTTCGGCCTACTCGGTTAAAGGACCACGAGCCTCCACTATACGAAATGATGCATAAAATAAACATTCAAAAATCTTACACTATATACAGGGTATTCCATTTGAGAAACCGTAGTTTTCAGTTTTCCGTATGGCTACTTGGCAGAGCTGTATAAACATAACAATGTTTGATGAGCATTCACGATATGAGGGGTTCAGAGCTGAAGTGAACCAAGTCCATTCAGCCTTATTTTGATATGAATGGCTTAGAAGTTGTTTATCACCAATTAATTCAAAAGTGACTTCTTTATTTATTATTATTCTTATGTAAGCATATGCTTACATTCTAACCTTTTAAAATCTAAAGACGTCACTTTTGAATTAATGGGTGATAAACAACTTTTAAGCCATTAATCTCAAAACTAGGCTGAATGGACTTGGTTTACTTCAGCTCTGAACCCCTCATATGTAGGACATGGAAATACTTTTGAAATATGTGTGCAAAAATTTGAACAAAAAATAACCACATTACATGATACTTGTCTTCAATCAAAAATTTGAGCAAAAAATGTCAAAAGTAAGAAACAGGATGAATTGAAAGAAAAAACCACCTCTCCTGAGTGCGAAAATGCCATACCACCAAATTCATTATTTCCTGTTTTCAGGCGATGTTCCACTTTTACAACATATTTGGTCCGGAACTTCGTTCCATAGTCGTAGATCCACAGAGAATAGACAGCGTGTCCAAAAGAGTCGAAAAATTAGTTATCCAAATTGAAAACACCGACTTTGATATATTCATGGAGAGTTCCAAAGAAAACTGGGATCAAGTAATGGACAATTTTTATCATGAGGTGGAAAAGTTAGATATGGAAGCTGTTAATTTCATTGATCAAAGTTTCAAAATACTGAGGTGAGTAAAGTAGCTCGAACTATTCAACGGCAAGAAGTCTGCTTTAGTATTCATAGAGCATATTTATGATGGCTCAGCACAGATGATGTTTGTAAATCATCCAAGTGACTAAAAGATAAAATATGCGAGTGCAATACTGTACTTTATCCACAATTATTATGAATGAGTTATTTCCAAAGTAAATCATTTTCAATAATAACTGTATTCATTCAAATACCTCAGTACTCGCTAAGGAAACTTTTCATATTTGACATCTCACAACTATATATAGTATATTTCTATGTTCAGGGCTCGCTTCTTGTTGAGTCTTGGGTACTCCCAGTTGAGTTTTCTGTGACTTTGAGACGATTCTGTGTTTGTGGTTATAACCAGTGAATAATATCTTATTAATTACAAGTGATTATTGAATGTAGATAGACAATTAATGAATCCTTAATCACAAGAATTATTATAGTCAATATACATGATCTTTTTATGTTATAGCCGCACGAATAAAAATATGATATAATTTTTTTTTTCGCTCTTCATCAATTTGAATTGGAATATTTCAGATCTTCCGAAATAGCACTTGAAATGCTGTTAAAATTCAAGCATATGGAGACACGTCAGGTTATTCTTGATAGGCTGATGTGCAAATTCGATGTTATTTTGGATCAGTTCATGAAAGAAGTGTTAGAAGTGGACAATATTTTCACTGTGAGTATAATCCACAGAGATTTTTTTCAACGTCTGAAAATAAATTTGAAATTTTTTTAACGGCATGTAGATTGCAGATAATTATGGAATTCTGGAAAGAGTAACCCTCTCGGTCATCGAGCGGCAATCAGTAGTTTTATAAGAGGTTCAAGTCTTTCTCGAGGAGGTACTTTTTCCAGAATTCAATGAGCATGCCTTTAAAAAAAATTCGGTTCTATGACGAAGTCGTCAAAACTAAGAGGGCTTGTAAACGTTGAACTTGGTTTTAATCTGATCTGCACAAACGGAACTTAGTTTGGAATGTTTGGATATTATTGTAGAGAGTATTGAAAAAATTCATGAAATAACTTATGGTAGGTATTAGGTATAAACAACGCTTGCTTGTCTGATTTTCATAGTATAGTGCTCAGGGGGAAGTATTGCCTCCCTAAACAACTACATGTGAAGCGAGGATGTTTTCTAGGAGCACTAGGACTATGCCTATCACTCCTACCTAGAAACTAGGTGGGGAAATATCAGGTCATAGGAACTTGAGCTCTTGGCAAAACCCTCGCAGGTGTAATGCGAACTGTCTCAGTACTACGATTGAATATTGCTAAAAAACTGTTAGCTGTATCTAAGATGTCTAAAACACTAGCTGTTGTATGCAATTGTCACTTTTTGCATGCATCAACATTTCAGAAAATCGGGGATATGGGACCAGTTTCGTGGCGGCGCCACCATGTCATATGCTTCGGTCTATCCTTGTTCTACCAAAGGAAGTCCAATGATACTCTCTCGTTATATTTTGTTTTGCGTTGATATCGAACTCATGAAAAATATTTGAAGAACAGTCTAGAATAGATTTATGTATTTCTGTTTCTCAATATATGCCCACAATTCACATTACGTATTTCCAATACAGTTTTTTTGAAATATTGCTGAAATTGCCATAAAACTTAGCTATATTCATCCCGAATGTTCGTTCGTCTGATTTGGTTCTGCCTCAAATTCCAGCCACACCGAATTAGCCGTAGTTCTTGATTTTCCATACAGAAAACTGAACTTACTGTTGAATAAATGAATGTTCTACACCCCTTTCTCGAAACTAATACATTTTCACACACACAATAATCGCTTTATAAATACAACAATTCATAAGTCGTAGGAAAGTATTCAAATTATTTTCAAATATCAATTGACAATGCTCTGTCAAATTTTAAACAGCGCTACACCTACACTGGGAAAAACGAAACTGATCCCATATTCCCACGAAATTAAAAACAAAATCGAATCAGTGAATACATCAGAGTTTTAGACATCTTAGCTGTATCCGTCCCAAACTCCAAATTATATTCATCTATTACACAGACACAGAAATCTGTTGAAGAAATGAAAGTTTTTCACTCTTTCTCCGAACCTGATACATTGTAATACACTAAAAATCGCTTATAAATCAATAAGATTTCTTCAACATGTCGTTCAGTTTTCTGTATGGATACAGCACAGTCGTAGGAATGTAGGTATTCAAAGTATTTTCAAACATCAATCAACAATTTCTAAATAGCGCTCTACTTCGGCTCTATCTACAGTGGGACAAAAAACTTATCCTATGTTTTCCAAATTGGAAAAATAAAATCTAATTAGTGCATACTTACAACATGGTTTTTAAACAGAATAATAATAATTTTAACTGTTCTTTAATGGCCATCGACCGAAGTCCTTCAGCCTAGTGAATTATACGTATACAAAAAAAAATCATTCTATTTTAGCCATTATTAACTTATGTCGTCCTCGTTTTCAACTATGATCACTGCGTCGTCATAATATGATATTTATTAATTTCGCCGGTAGTGTGTATGTAAGCTCTGCTCACCTGCTTGACTTAAATTTTTTTATAGAGAAACCGTCGTCATCCGATACTATGTCGGAATTTTCCGCCAAAAGGAGGTTCCATCTACTGGGTGAGATTGATGTTCCACAAACTCAAGAAGATGATTATGAAATTTCAAAATGTTCCCGAATTGATCTCTTCAAGGATGAAAGAGAATGCCTTCAGAAGTTATCTTAAAGTAAGCAAGGCATTAATGGCTTTCGAACAGAGTAAATTTGATCAATGGCATGATGAATGCGCGAATGCCGTAGAGAAGGCTATGCAGATGGATATTTTGAAAGTTTCCAGTCTATTGTTCAAGAAGGGAATTGACGACGGTGAGAAAATTGCCGTTATTACCTAATATATCTTTGTTTTTTAATTTAACGAAAATTAGAGAAGGATTATTGTGGGCAAACTATTTGTGCGATATGTAAAGCGCGAAGCTTGATCGGGGAATCAACGCTTCAACGCTTGATCGACGAGTAAATGTCAATTTGTTTTCAATCGACAATTCAGTCATGAGTATTCAGAATATCATTCTCGCATCTATAGTCCAATTTTTGACACCCCAGTAAGCCCCGAAAGTTCATACGCAGCTTAATATCTGGTCACAAAAGATAATTTCTGTACTTTTATTCAGAGAACTATATGTATATGTTACCGGCAATGTGTATCATCCGGCATTCTACTATACAATACCTAGTTTTGGACTGGTGAAGAGAAGGTTCACTTAGTTAATCAACTTTAGTCACTGTTCTGCACAATGGAATAAATGATTGGTGAACGAATTAAAAATACAATGGTTGAAAAAGCTAATGAGAATTAATATAATGTATGTCAACGTAATCAACGGCGCCCTTAGGCTTAGATCCAGTTTCTCTTCATTTCATGGAAAGAGCGATGTTCTTTTACGCTGTCAGAAATCATAGACGTACCATGAATTTGTTGCACCCCAACACCTAGGTATTGTATAGAATGCCTGCAAACTTAAGGCAATGTATGAAATATTATTCATTTCATACATTGCCTAGGTATTCTATAGAATACCTGATGCCTAGCAGGCAGTGTGTTAGGTAAGATCTCATTGATGAGGGAAGATGTTGACGATTTAAGGAGCGCATTCGTTATTTGCGAATTCATTGAAATAGTGGCCGATTAAAGATTGCCTCTGATATTCATTTTGAATACAGAGGAATTATTGAACATATCATCTAGGATCTGAAAACTCAGTAATTTTTGTTCAGAATAGCTTTTCAGATATCTCTCTCTCTATCTCTTCAAACCTCTATCAGTAGAGGAAATGAAAAAAAAAAATTTTAATCATAAAATAATATCAATTACATATTACAAAACATAATACATAGAACAGGGTGGGGAATATTCGTTGTCTACTCAGAGTATCTCGCTTGTGCGCCATTTTTCGGGCCCAACTTTTCGTTAAAGGAAGACAACGCGCTCCTACACCGAACTAGAATCGTTACAGCCTATTAAAATGGAGTCGGGATTACACGCATGGACTGGCCAGCTCGCAGTTCTGACCTCAATCTCATCGAACATCTTTGAGATCGGCTAGGAAGATAGGTGCGAGTGCAGGTCCTCAACCAAACAACTTGGTAGAGGTTGCTAATGAGCTTCAAGAAATATGGGAGCAAATTGATAATGAAGACCTTAGGACCTCAATCGAATCTAAGCCTAGACGTTTGAAAGCAGTCATGAGGGCCCGAGTTGGAAATACCAGTTACTAATTTTGACGGATAACATCTGCTCATCACGATTTTCCCCTCAATTTTATGCGTGAATCGAATAGCACCTCTTTATTTTGCAAACACTGTATTTTGACCGAATGAAATGAAAAAAATTCTACAGCTGTTTATTCAATCTAATACAATGTTTGAGATTGTTATTGTTGCTGATTCGAAAAGAATTGAAACATTTGCTTTGTAAATGAAAATATGAATACGATTTTTTGCACCTGAGTGTCTGTCTGATATCTTTTCTGTCATGACAGTTTGGCAGCTAAAATAATGCTTCCATAATTGGTAACATTATATTCTTATTAGGTTTCTCTTTTAAAAAGTTTCGATTCTCTCGAAAATCGAAAAATAACTAAAATTGTATCTTTAACAAATGGAATCAACGTTCAGAAATACGTAACTGTTTGCAATCAAGTAATTGGATGATGTTTTTTCCAATAGATCTCAAAATGGAGGATATGAAAGCCAAAACTTCTAAGCAGAGCTCTAGCATTCAACCGACGAAACCGCCATCCAAACCAAGTTGGGTTCAAAATTCTGCATCTGCTCCCAAAGGTGAGAATTTTTACACAAGTTGACGTTTATCGAATTTATCAAGGTTTCCTGGTACAATATTTATGTGGAATATACCAATAGAGATGCACAAAATCATATGAAAAGCTTTTTTGTCATTATTCAGGAAAAAAACCAAAACTCGAAATTTCATGATAAAACGTGATGAATAGTTCATGTTATGAAAGCTTGAGCTCTCGTGATGAAACAAATATATGTTTGGCAGTCCAAGTGGCGAACTACTAAAATATTTGGTTTTTCCATGCAGATTTAAAATTGATACAAAATGCATCTTCATAACTTGTGTAAATACGATTTTCTTGCACAAGATATATAAACAATAAAAATTCACAGGTACAAATAATTTTCCATCAAATAATTTCATGGCTTTTCAACATCTATACAGAACAACACTCAACGTATACTTAAATAGTGTTTTCTGAAAGAAGATATGTACTCTCATACTGAATTCTGCCAGTGCCGGACTCAATTTCTTGATCTCTTCTGGCAATTAGGCAATTTATTGTTGTCCTAAAAATATAGCCTGCAAGTATGTTGTAATCCAATTCTAGATAAATATAGTATTAGCAGTTTGGCAAAGCTTGCAGAATCCATTATTTTTAAACGCAAACAAGCAAAATCCGTAGTGGGTTCCAATAGGAGACTGAAATGGGCCTTAAATTATGATGTTATTCGATATTCGATAAGATTCTGGATTTTGCTAGCAGAACCCAAAATTTTTTCACAAATTGGTCACGAAAAATTTTTCATCAGGGTAGTAAATCGGTCTTAATCAAAATGAGAACGTTTAAGGAGAAATGATATGACTTCACTATTGTTTTTAAATGTTCCCTCCACAGGTTTAAAATTTTCAATCGTTGCTTCTACACTAAAATGGTTGATGTCAGCGAAGACCACCAATATGCTTATGGATAAAATGAAATCATTAAAAAGCCTGACCTGGCATGAAGTTATGGGAGACAATATAATGGCAGAGCAAAATTTAGAATTCTCTTTGAATTTCGACTGGGAGCTTTTCAATTCTATAAGAGAAGGATGTTTCATGGAGTACTTCGGCTACGTGCTACCTGCTGATATAAGGATGGTTGCCATCCAAAAAGACAGATTACAAAGTGATGTGCAAGCAATAACTGACATGCTCGAAGCGTACAACGATATTACTTTGAAATTAACAGCACCACAGGTATGCAAAATTGTTGTTATTATAGTAGCTGATACCTACGGCTTTTGCACTCGTATATATAGATCAGAAAAGTTAAATGCTTATCACATAACGCAAACAATGAAATATCACCTGCTTACTATTAATACAGAAAAATTAAGTGTCATTCCTCAGCACCTTTCCATCTGTCTGAAGCATAAAGTAAAACTGTTTATCGATTAGAGCCTCTATACTCTATATATTTTATTTCTCTTTAATCATAAGTTTATTTTGTATATATTCTGATTCTTGATTTATTTCAAATTTTTCCAGATGAACTTGCTCAAGGAAGAAATAAAGGAGGTAGAACTTTATGTTCAGCAAGGACTGAGTAGAATTAATTGGAGGTCTCTTGGAATAGCAGATTACGCCAAAAACTGCGTTTTGAAGATCAACCACCTCAAAACGTTATTCTCTCAAATTGAATACATAGAGGCAGATATCGATAAACGGATCAAGAAACTCGGCAATTTCAATTTGTTTGATTTCGTCACTGAGGAAGAAAACTCCAGTCGTCTTCCTTGTAAGCTATTTTTCGGTGCCGTAGTTGACCTGCGCACCGAACGCCTCAATGAAATGATGAATATTTATGGAACTTTTGGACCCATACTCATAAAAGTGGAATATTTAGTTCTCAAATCGAACACCGGGATGGCACCCCAAATGGCGCCGTACTACCATCATTGGGAGAACGAAATCTTCCAATCGCTTATAACAATGGTGGTCAGAAATTTGGAAACGTTTACCGCTAAACTTGCTGCGAAAAATTTGTTGTTTCGAGTGGATGCTGTAGTACAATTACCTGAGGTCGTATTGTATCCCACTGCCCCTGAAATTTATAACACTATAGTCAGAAATGCCAAAGATTTTCTAGATACTTTGAAATCTTTCACCAGATGGATGGATAAAATGTGTAAACCTTGTAAGCCCATAAAAATATCAAAAATGGAGGAATTCACATACACATTTTATGACGATATAATCAAAATTCCTGACATCACCGATTTGATAGCCAAGCTTCAAGAAACTGCCCATAAAACAATCTACCAAGTACATAGATACGTCCAGAAATGGAGGAGATATAAGAGTCTGTGGGGTTTCGACAAAGAAGTGACTTGCTTGGGTTGGGTTCAGAAACATAATCTTCTAGAAGATTTCGACGATAAATTCAGTTTTTATCAGAGTATCCGAGCAAAGATGGAAGAGCAGGAACATCTAATACCTATTGGGGCCATTCAGTTGAATCTACATCCTCTTTTGATTGAAATAGGTAAACATTCTCTGGAATGGAAGACGATATTGGGTAGGCAACTCGAAGAAAGAACTTTCGCAGCCATGGAAGAACTAAGAGATTCAATAGTAGAGTTGAAGGCGCAGGTGAATCAAAACATCAAAGGATTAGACAAATTCAAGTCAGTTATGCAGGCCATCGGAGCCATAACGAAGAGAAATTTGCATGCAGAATTGGAATACCTCAATTTTCAAGAAACTTACAGTGTACTGAAGCAACATCAGTTACCGTACGATCCAGAACATGAGGAATTAGCATATAAGCTGGAGAAAGATTGGAAATCCCTTTTCATAACGGCACTTTACCGAGAACAGAAACTTGAGAGTACCAAAGATAGATTTGCTTTGATAACCTTGAACCAAATAAACGATTTCTGCAAATTGCTAGCAGACTTTGTGAAACGGTTCAATGAAGAAGGTCCCGGTTCTGTAGGCGAAGACCTTGACAGGGGCGTAGGGCTCATGGAGGAATACGAGAGGCTCTTTTTTGAATTCGAGGAGAGACGCCAAGAACTGCTTCAAGCTGAAATGTTATTCGATATTCCTTTGGCAGATTACAGTGAATATCTCAAGGCCAAAGATGTTTACGATGGTATGGAGTTGATATATAGGATATACAAAAATCAGAAGCACGCACGTGAAATTTGGGGAAAAACATTATGGGCGAATCTTAACCCTCAAGCTCTCGTCGACGGTATGGAAAACTTTGTGAAGGAATTCAAGAAGCTACCAAGAGTGGTAAAAAATTTACCGGTAGGAGCTACGCTCGAGAATAAGATGAAAATGTTCAAAAATAGCGTTCCCTTGATGGTCTCATTAAAGAATGAAGCATTGAGAGAACGGCACTGGAAGCAATTGATGTTGAAGACAGGAATTGAGTTTGATATGGCACCTGACAGGTTCACTTTGGATAATATGTTCTCAATGGAATTGCATCGATATCAAGATATAGCTGAAGAGATTATAACGAATGCAATAAAGGAATTGGCGATAGAAAAAGGGGTTAAGGAAATTGTAGATACATGGGCAACCATGTCATTCATCATCGTGAAACATTCGAAGGGCAGCGAAGACCGTGGATATCTTTTGGGGCCAGTAGATGAAATAATGCAAGTTTTGGAAGATAACTCGATGAATCTACAGAGTATGGCTGGTTCTCAGTTTGTCGGTCCATTCCTACCGATAGTTCAGAAGTGGGAAAAAAATTTATCGACCATCGGGGAAGTTATCGATGAATGGTTGCAAGTCCAAAGGAAGTGGTTGTATCTAGAAGGAATTTTTGTTGGGGGCGACATAAGAGTTCAACTTCCGGAAGAAGCTAAAAAGTTCGATGACATCGACAAAAACTTCAAGAAGATCATGGCGGATTCTGTTAAAAAACCACTGGTCTGTGATTGTTGCTTAGTACAAGGACGTTTATCGGAGTTTCAAATGTTGAGCTTAGGTCTTGATAAATGCCAAAAGTCTCTGAACGATTATTTAGATTCGAAACGAAGACGTTTTCCTAGGTTTTATTTCATTTCCACGGAAGAACTGCTATCAATATTAGGCAGTAGTGATCCTAACTGCGTACAAGATCACATGATCAAAATGTTCGATAACATCAAATCCTTGCGTATTGCTCCAGACAGTCAAGACAGGCTAGTCGCAAGTGCCATGATATCGGCAGAAGGTGAAGTTATGGAATTTAGAACAGCGGTGTTTGTAGCAGGGAAAGTTGAGGATTGGATGAACGATGTGCTGTTGGAGATGAGACGATCCAATAGGTTCATAACAAAAGCTGGCATTTTCTACTACGGAAAAATCCGAAGACCCAGAACAGAGTGGATGTTGGAATATCTCGGCATGGTATGTCTCGCTGGAAGTCAAGTATGGTGGACTGCAGAAGTTGAGAACGTATTTGTGAAGATCAAAAAGGGGAACAAAAGAGCCATGAAGGAGTATCTGACGCAACTGAATTCGCAACTGGACGAAATAGTAGTGAGCGTCAGAGCAGATCTGACTCCAAACACGAGGTCTAAAATGAGGACCATAGCAATTATCGAAGTGCACGCAAGAGACATCATAGAAGGCTTTGTGAGGGACAGTGTGACTGATGCCCAAGAATTCGAATGGGAGAGTCAACTTCGATTCTACTGGATCAACCACTTGGATAATCTCTATGTAAATCAGTGCACAGGTTCGTTCGAATACGGTTATGAATATATGGGATTGAACGGCAGACTGGTGATAACAGCTCTGACCGATCGTATTTATCTAACAATAACACAGGCACTTATCATGCATATGGGCGGGGCCCCAGCAGGACCTGCAGGAACTGGAAAAACCGAAACAACAAAAGATTTGGCGAAAGCCATGGCGCTTCTTTGCATAGTTACAAATTGCGGAGAAGGTATGGACTTCAAAGCCATAGGCACAACTCTTGCCGGCTTGGTACAGTGCGGAGCATGGGGATGTTTCGATGAATTCAATCGAATTGACATATCAGTTTTATCGGTAATATCAACACAATTACAGACAATAAGAAGTGCCTTGATGAACAAAGTGGACAAATTTATGTTCGAAGGCGCTGAAATTCATCTAGATCCCAAAGTCGGTATTTTTATAACTATGAATCCAGGTTATGCAGGACGTACAGAGTTGCCAGAATCTGTAAAAGCATTATTCCGACCTGTTGTTTGTATAGTCCCTGATATGGAAATGATTTGTTTGATATCCTTATTTTCCGATGGATTTTTGGAAGCTAAGGTTTTGGCAAAGAAGATGACGGTTTTATATAAATTAGCTAGAGAACAACTTTCCAAACAATTTCATTATGACTGGGGTCTCAGAGCCTTAAATGCTGTCTTGAGAATGGCTGGAGTTCTGAAGAGGGCGTCGCCAGATATAAAAGAAGCTTTAGTACTCATGCGAGCTCTGCGAGATATGAATCACCCTAAATTCGTGTTTGATGATGTTCCTTTGTTTTTGGGTCTCATCAGAGATCTATTTCCTGGAATGGATTGCCCCAGAGTGGGTTATCCGGATTTCAATGCAGCAGTAGAAACTGCTCTAGCTAGAAAGCAGTATATTATTCTGCCTTACCAAGTGGACAAAGTTGTTCAGTTCTATGAAACGATGATGACAAGACACTCGACAATGCTAGTAGGGCCCACTGGGGGTGGAAAGTCTGTGGTTATTCATACGTTAGCAGACGCTCAAACTATCATGGGGCTACCCACCAAGATTTATACATTGAACCCTAAGGCGTGTTCAGTTATAGAGTTGTATGGGATTTTAGACCCAGCTACTAGAGACTGGGTGGATGGACTACTCTCTAACATATTCAGGGAGATGAACAAACCTACTGAAAAACAAGAGAGGAGGTATATTTTATTCGATGGAGATGTTGATGCGCTCTGGATAGAAAACATGAATTCAGTAATGGATGATAATAAACTCCTGACTTTGGCCAATGGTGAAAGAATTCGACTGCAAACCCCAATATGCGCGCTACTATTTGAAGTAGGAGATCTGCAGTATGCTTCACCGGCTACAGTATCAAGAGCTGGCATGGTGTATGTAGATCCCAAGAATTTAGGTTATCAACCTTATTGGGACAGATGGATAAAAACAAGAACACACCCGCCTGATTTCGAAGCATTTCAGGAGCTATATGAGAGATATATTCCTGATCTTTTAGCCTACGTCATAGAAGGAACCCTAGCGAATCGACAAGTAGCCCCTTTGAAAACCGTCATTCCTCAAACAGGATTGAACATGGTGACTCAACTATGTTTCGTGATAGACGCCATTTTACCTCAACCAGCTGAAGACACCAGAAATCCAGAAGAACCTGCAGATACCGAACTGATTGAAGCCGTGTTCGTTACAGCCCTATACAATTCTGTTGGTGCTGCACTCTTACTCGACGGGAGAAAAGAGTTCGATGAGTTTATGAAAAGTTTGTGTTCAATGTTGAAAGCGGAGGATACAAAGGATCAACCATGTGATATACGTAAAATGCCAACATCTTTTCCGACTTTTTATGACTATTATTTAGACATAGAAGAAAGGAAGTGGATCGCTTGGGACTGGTTAGTACCACAGTATATTCACGAGCCCGAAAAACGTTTTGCCGAAATTTTAGTACCCACAATTGATACTGTCCGGACAACGTATGCTTTGAAGCTGATGAATCGCGTGAAAAGACCAATTATACTGATAGGAGAAACAGGTACATCGAAAACTGCTATTATACAGGATTTCCTGAGGAATCTGGATCAAGAATCCTATATTATAATGAATATAAATTTCTCATCACGAACAACCTCAATGGACGTACAAAGAAATTTGGAGTCATCTGTTGAGAAGAGAACCAAAGAAATTTACGGTCCACCAATGGGTAAAAAATTGATTTGCTTCATCGATGATATGAACATGCCTCAAGTCGATGAATATGGTACCCAACAACCCATAGCCCTGATGAAACTTCTATTCGAATTGGGAGGATTTTTTGATAGGGGAAAAGATTTGAACTGGAAATCTTTGAGGGATATATTCTATTTTGCCGCGATGGGTGTCGCTGGTGGCGGTAGAAATGAAGTAGATCCAAGATTCATGTCGATGTTTACTGTGTACAATTTGATATTTCCGACGTCTGAAACGCTGCAGCATATTTACAGTTGTATATTATCAGGACACCTTAGCACATTTGTTCCTGAAGTTCAAGTTGGTAGTAAGTTGATAACAATGACGATCAATCTTTACAACATATTAATTATTCAGTTACCCCCAACTCCCAAGAAGTTCCACTATATATTCAACATGAGAGATCTTTCAAGGATTGTAGCTGGAATGTGCATAACAAAACCTCATCTTTATACTACTATCCCACAAGTCGTTAGGGTATGGAGGAATGAATTCACGAGAGTCATTTGTGACAGACTGATAAACGAAAAAGACCAGGAAATGATGAGAAACTATATCATAAAACAAATTCAAACTGAATTTCCTCCGCCAGTCAAAGAAGTTGCTGCAGTTCCAGAGGATGAAGACGAAGATTTCACATTTGTAGCCGAAGAAGAAAAAACGCAAGAACAAGAGGAGGAACAGATTGATGTCACCGAATATGCAATGCGAGATCCATTACTTTTCGGAGACTACAGAAATGCCATCAATGAAGATGAGGCAAGATGTTATGAAGATTTGTTAGACTATGAAGCAATATATTTTCTCTTTCAAGAGATTCACGAGGAGTACAATGAGGTGAAAGAGAAACTTCCCATTGTTCTTTTCGATGACGCTCTGGAGCACTTGACAAGAATTCACCGTAGTTTGAGGTTACAGAAAGGTCATGTTATGATCGTTGGCGTTGGTGGAAGTGGAAAATTAAGTTTAACCAAACTTGCAGCTTTCACGGCTGGTTGTGATCTCTTCACCATTACCCTCTGCAGAGGTTACAATGAGACAATGTTCAAGGAAGATTTGAAAGTATTATATAACAAACTGGGTGTAGACAATAAGCCCACTGTCTTCTTCTTCGCTGCCGCTCAAGTTGTTGAAGAAGGCTTTCTCGAATTCATTAACAATATTTTAATGATTGGTATTGTTCCCTCACTTTTCACCGACGATGATAAAGACGCCATTATTGGCAATTGCAGAAATGCTGCAACAAAGGCTGGCTATGGAGTCGCTAAAGATAATGTCTGGCAATATTTCGTCAATACCTGCAACGATAATTTACACGTAGTGCTTTCAATGTCACCAGAAGGAGAAATTTTGAGCAAGAGGTGTAGAAATTTTCCAGGCTTGGTCAACAATACAACAATTGATTGGGTATTTCCTTGGCCAGTGCAAGCGTTATTCGCTGTTGCTTCCGTATTCTTGAAAGAAAATCCGAAGATACCTGAAGATTACAGAGCAACAATTATTGAACATGTTGTCAACTCACACAGGGATATTATGCATTTCACTGTTGAATATGCTTTAAGACTGAGGAGAAAGAACTATGTCACTCCTAAACATTACTTAGATTTCATACAAACCTACCTCAGATTACTGGATGAGAAGAATGCTTTCATCAAAAGCCAGTGCGACAGATTGATGAGTGGAATGTCTAAAATCGAAGAAGCTAGTGGCGAATTGGCTGTTCTGAATGAGAAATTGGAGAAACAAAAAGTAATTGTCACTCAAGCAACTCTTGAATGTGAAGCTATGCTAGTTGAGATAGATGCAGGTACGAAGAAAGCCACTGAAAAGAAGAACATAGCATCAGTGAGGAGTACAGAAATTGAAGAACAAGCCAAAGTAATCAGTGTTGAACAGGGAGAAGCAGAAGAAGCCTTGGCGGAGGCAATGCCTGCGCTCGAAGCAGCCAGAATTGCTCTAGAAGATTTGGACAAATCCGATATCACAGAAATCAGATCCTTCGCAACACCTCCTGAAGCTGTCCAAGTGGTGTGCGAGTGCGTTGCCATTATAAGAGGCTACAAGGAGATCAACTGGAAAACTGCAAAAGGTATGATGGCTGATCCGAATTTTTTGAAGACGCTGCAAGAAATGGACGTAAATAACATCACACAAGCTCAGCAGAGAGCCGTTAGAGCGCACATGAAAAAATCTTCTAAACTGAACGATATGGCATCTATATCGAAAGCAGGTTATGGTTTACTCAAATTCGTGTTGGCAGTTTTGGATTACTGTGTTGTTTACCGTGAAGTGAAGCCGAAGAAAGAAAGGGTAGAAGAGCTACAAAAAGAATACGATACCGCGAAAAGGAATTTGGAGAAACTTTATAATGAAATTGCAAAACTCGAAGAGGATCTAGCAAAATTGAATGAAAAATATGAAACCGCCCTAAAGAGGCGTCAGGAACTTCAGGAAGAAACCGATATCATGATGAGGAGATTAATAGCAGCGGACAAATTGATCACAGGATTAAGTTCCGAAAAAGCTAGATGGACTGAAGATTTGAAACAATTGCACCTGGAAAAAGAAAGACTCATAGGAAGTTGTTTATTGTCTTCTGGTTTTCTAGCTTATTGTGGACCCTTCACTTATGAGTTTCGAAGAGATATAGTATACGTTAAATGGTTGGAGTCCATAGTAACAAGAGAAATTCCATTGACACAGCCTTACAGGATAGAAACGAATTTATCAAGTGATGTCGAGGTGAGCGTATGGAACTCCGAAGGTTTACCTCCAGATGAGCTTTCGGTTCAAAATGGCATATTGACAATAAGAAGCTCAAGGTTTCCTTTATGTATCGATCCACAACAACAAGCCATAAACTGGATAAAGAAAAGAGAAGAACAGTTCAATCTCAAAATTCTCAATTTTAGCGATAGCGATTTCCTGAAACACTTGGATATGGCTATAAAATATGGATCACCTGTTATATTCCAAGATGTCGACGATTATATTGATCCAGTGGTCATCAATGTTATTTCGAAAAATATCAAGACTGTTTCAGGAAGAGTATTCGTGGAACTTGGTGATAAAGAAGTTGACTGGGATCCGAATTTCAGATTGTACATGACCACCAAATTTGCTAATCCTTTATTCAATCCATCTGTTTATGCCATAGCTAGTGTTATCAATTATACCGTTACGTTATCTGGCTTAGAAGATCAATTATTGAGTGTGGTAGTGAGGAATGAGAGACCTGATTTGGAGGAACAGAGAGAGATGCTCATATCGGAGACGAGCGTTAACAAAAATTTGCTGCAACAACTTGAAGATTCCCTGCTAAGAGAATTGTCGACTACAACTGGAAATATGTTAGATAACGTGGAACTTGTGGCCACTTTGGAAAACACCAAAAGTAAAGCAGGGGAGGTAATGGAGAAATTGGAATTGGCTGTGGAGACATCGAAGGACATCGACAGATTGAGAGATGGTTACAGATCTGTTGCCAAAAGGGGTGCTATCTTATTTTTCGTCATGGCCGACATGGCAGCTGTGAACTCCATGTATCAGTACTCCTTGGGCTCATATCTTGAAGTTTTCGCATACTCCTTGAGAAAGGCTTTACCTCACACTGTACTCTTGAAGAGATTGGGTAACATCATCAATAATCTAACTAAGAACGTATACGATTATGGATGCACCGGTATCTTTGAAAAGCATAAACTTTTATATTCTTTTCAAATGACATCAAAATTGGAACAACATGAAGGAAACATTACTCAGGCTGAGTTGGAGTTCTTCATCAAAGGCTGCGTCAGTTTAGAAAAGTCGGAAAGGCAGTGTCCTGCAGCATTCATCTCTGTTCAGGTAATATTTTTGTAGTAATTATGTCGTAGATATTTTTTTTGGTGCTTGAATTTTATTTATCTTTATGTTATGGTGGCCCGAATTACCCATTCAGATATTTTCACAGTGCTGACCTTCAATTTGATCGTAGGTAACGCTTTCGTTGTCTGTATTTTATTTTTTTTGGTGAGAACAAGAGAATCAATTTATTTGATCTTAGGCGTGATATCCAAATCGAATTTAAATAACTACCAGGTGTTTTTCGCAAGTACAAAGAAGTATCTAGAGAACAAAATGGAATTTTTTTATGGATCATTATAAATGGCAGAGATCTATGGATCTAAAATTGAAAAAAGCACTATGTCTCCGTAGTCCAAATATTCCAACAAATTCAAAAAAAATTAGTTGATCTATTTTTCTTCAGTTATGGTGTCGAAACGAAAATCTGGTACTGAAAGATGCTGAAATATTAACCCATGATGATACATATTATTTGTCCCCGCTTAATATCAATAATCGGTTATATTAATTAATTCGAGTAAAAATAAGCATTGTTGGCATTTCTGAAAAAAAAAATTTTTCAGGGTTGGGAAGATATTATGAAACTCTCCGGGGATTTTCCAGTATTCAACACCCTTCCAGATGATATCTCCAGAAACGTGTCCGAATGGAAGGAATGGTACGATCTGGATGCTCCAGAAACTTCTCCTTTTCCCAACGGCTATACAGATAAAGTCAACGCTTTCCAAAAGTTGCTACTCCTGCGATGTTTCAGAGTGGACAGAGTTTTCAGAGCTGTCGGAGATTATATAACAGATACTATGGGGGAGGAGTATATCATGCCACCTGTGATTAGTTTCGATAATATCTACGAACAAAGTAATCCTACAACGCCAGTTATATTCATTTTGAGCCCCGGTTCTGATCCAACTGCCGAATTGATGAAATTAGCGGATAGATACGGTTTTGGTGGAGGCAAATTCAAATACTTATCTCTTGGACAGGGACAAGAACCCATTGCTGTCGGTTTACTCGACACTGCTATCAGCAGAGGGCAATGGTTGATGTATCAGAACTGTCATTTACTCCTTTCTTTCATAAGACAACTAGAGAAACATCTAGAAAAAGTTAGTAAGCCACATCCGGACTTTAGGTTGTGGTTAACAACAGATCCAGTGGGAGCTTTTCCTATCGGTATGTTACAACGGTCACTAAAAGTTGTAACAGAGCCACCCAATGGTTTGAAACTGAATCTACGAAATACATATTTCAAGATGAGAGCCCAGACACTGGAGACCTGCAGTCATGAAATGTACAAACCTCTCGTTTACGTTCTGGCATTCTTTCACGCCGTAGTTCAGGAAAGAAGAAAATATGACAAGATCGGCTGGAATATATCTTACGATTTCAACGAATCCGATTTTAACGTTTGCGTGACCATTTTGGACACTTATTTGACCAAAGCGAAAAATTTGAAAGATACGAGAATTCCTTGGGGAAGCCTGAAATATTTGATAGGGGAAGTGATGTACGGAGGAAGGGTGATTGACGATTTTGACCGCAGAATAGTTAAAATGTATATGGACGAATATATGGGAGATTTCCTGTTCGACACTTTTCAGCCTTTCCATTTCTACCACGATGAATTTGTCGATTATGTGATACCCGAAAGTGGCTTGAAGGATGATTATATAGGTAAGTGAGTGTTCGACAAATAAGGCATCATTTTTATTAAAATTTTCGAAAAACAAATTTGGAAGGAATTATTTTTCTTATTTTCAAAATTATTTTCTATACAGAATTTTGCAGAATGAGAAGTCGATTCTTAAGGATGTGACTATTTAGGGGGTTTTCTAAGGAAAAATTCAATTTAACCTAATAACTTCAGGGCTACAAAGTCTTGGAATTCTTAAACAAAGTTGATTTTTAGCTTAACTCTGATGCATTCCCTGATACATCCTCTGAGCATCAATAGCTATTTTCAACTAGCTTTTGTTTGACCTGTACCTTTGGCATCGTGTATGGAGTCTTTAAGCGTAATTTATACCCATCTCCTATATATCTATGATTTTGAATTCGTCATGTCCTAATAATTCTGACAATGCATTATGGAATATTTTCGTATGAAAAATAACCCAAAAATAGGTGGAGATTTTCTGTGTCTCATAGAACATATTGTCTTAATTTCAAATTTTTAACATAGAGAACCGAGAACTAACGTGCGTTCAAAAAACTTCGTCGTCAAGTAGGCTATAGAATTTTGAAGGTTGATATGTTCTGTGACTGAACGTATGTCTTATGTTTTTCATCGAATCCAAAATGTATTAACAATGATGACATTAACTTAACCTAGCGTATGGTCCGTATATACACTTTGGTTACTTCTGGTTAGTAAGTGGGCGGTCCGTATATGTCGAATTCCTGACAATTTGGTTCAATATCAGTCACCAGAGTAACCGCTCTGGTAACTTGCGGTTACCAAATGTGTATATACGGACCATACGCCTATATATCGTAATTTGGTATGGAAAGTAGAATGGCACTTGTCAGGAAAAAGTTACTATCAGATATCAGATTTCCCCCAAAGTGCGAAAAGACTTGTATTGAGTCAGATCACAAGAATCTGAAGCAGTTGGAAAAATTCTTGGTAAAAATTGTAACCGAAGATGCAAATTTTTTCATACGTACATAAGAGTCCCGAATGAAGTTATTATATAATTATATATATTATATTATATTATATAATTTTTCTCTACTTTCAATTATGTAAAAGGGTTCAGTAACATGAATAAATCACACGAAGAATATTTATATGTTCAATTCACTATAAATATTGATATTGTGCGAAGAATACTCGATGAGAATCCATAACTCAACTAATGAAAATGAAAAACATGTTTTCTATAATGAAATTTGTTGCTAGAAATGTCCTCTTTGCTCCTTACACCTCTCACATCTTCTGACATATTCGAAACGTTATGTAAAATGGAAGAATCTTTGTTAATTTGATTCAATTTCTTCAATGATCCTAGCCTAGATATTTGAAGGATAGAATTCCTCAAATGAGACACTGTAGTAAACTTTAACCATGATGCTTTTTCAAATATTATTTGGCATATGCCAACGGAGAATCTTATTATTTGAAATAAAATATATGGTATCTGCTAGATGGGGATGGGTTATTATTATGATTCCAAATTCCAAGCATCTACTGGCATCTAGTAAGAGTCCGTCGGGTTGTGTTGCTCTAACGAGGTCAAATTTGACCAAAACCGTAGTCATCTCTCTACCCCTCAGCAGATTCTTAATTATCACGGCAAAGCCTCTTGCTTATCAGTTCCCATATGATACCCGTCGTGCAGATTCTGATTCACAATCAAAGTTGGTATCTATAATACATAATAAAAACAGCCACAAATGATTCAAAGCTTCAATAAATTTTCAAAATGAACATACAAATTAGTTTTCTTATTTGGATTTCATTCACACTGGAATTGGAGTTCTAATCCATTATATTTCTGCTTCATCTTTTCCAATTATGTATATTTTCTTCTGATTTCAAGAGTCTATATTACAATGTACTGCTGAGAAAACACCAGGAATGGATAAAAACAGCTCGCTTATGATAGGGATTGTCGAAATTCTACATTTTATTCTATATTATAATAGCAGAGTCTCTGATAATAGTTCCTTTTGTAGCTTTCATAGATGAACTTCCACTGACAAACAGTCCGGAAGTCTTCGGATTACATCCAAATGCTGAAATTGGATATTACACTCAAGCTACCAAAGAAATGTGGAAAATTCTCATTGAACTTCAACCACAGACAGGTGAGCGAAAACTATAAATTATGTATTTAGGGAATGGTCCGCAAGTTGAACAGATTCAGGAAAACGGTTGGCAGCGGTTATGTGTCAACCGATCTCGGTAACCTGAAAACTGGTATATGAGAGGGTAGCGGCGGTTTAAAAGTAAGCGTCCGCAGTTCCGCATCGTACGCAACGCACGTAGATATCACATTAAAATAGTCAAGCGATGCATCCGGCAGTACGATGCGTATCAATGGACGCACTTCTATGAGTTTTTATAAAAAGCATTCTAAAATACTTTCGATGCGATACGTGCATTGCGTACGATGCGGAACTGTGGACGCTTACCTTAATTATAGTGCACCAATATTTTCTGGAATTACGGACCACGCGATCAGAATTCTGCGTACGTTTAGTTAACTTACAGATCATAAGCTTACAAATACCCCCCAGAAAAACTGATCGTTATATCAATATTATATAAAAGATATAAATAAAGAATACTGAAAGATTATGAGGAAAAAACTATGGAAAAAAATATAACATTATCTGTACCTACATTCAGATAATCAATAACTAGAAAGCGTAACCTCCACCACCATCCAAATACAGCGTAGGTTGACTAGGAGAACGAAGAAGAAAATGTCAAAAATCACAAATACTCCGTACTGTTGTCACGACATTGAGAGCACCTCAATCAAGCAAATAAAGTGAAGTCGGCGACATTATTCAATTCACCAAAAAAATCGCAATCATGCGATAGAAAATTTAGGGATTAGAGGAAATCAAATGTCGTTTTCTGATCGGTTCCAAAACCGTCGTAGATTCAGCAGTTCAGCAGTGACGCGTGAAGTCAGAAATGGCTCGAAAAACATCGTTTTACTCGGATCATTAGAAATATAGAATTCATTTTTGTATCAAAAACAGGTTTCTTTCATTAGATTAAATTGTTAATATCATCATAAGTTTCATTTGAACTTTCCCTATAAAAAAAATTAGAAAGAAACAATTCCTGTCTTTCGTGCGAAGGGCCAAATCCCCATCCTTTCTAGAAATGAATCAATTTTTTGTTTCAACATCTTGAAAATAATCACCTCTTGTCCAGTAGAAAGCTTTTTCATTGATCACGAAGGGGGTGCATTTTTAAATATGGCTTCAAAAAGATATGAGACGTTTTTCAATTAATGCTCACTCTATTTTCAGCTGCTACTGGAGAGGGTATAAGTAGAGAAGAATTCATCGAAACCGTTGCGAATGACGTACTCAAAAAGATACCCGAGGAATATGAGATATGGAAGGTTCGGCGAGCATTCCAGAGAGTCATGTCGCCCACAATCATCGTTCTTCTTCAAGAATTAGAGCGATTCAATAAATTAATAACAACGATGAGAAGGACACTGCAACAATTACAAAAAGCGTTAGCTGGTGAGATTGGTATGGACAGTATCCTGGACAATGTAGCCTATTCCCTCTTCAACGGTCAGTTGCCAGAAGCATGGAGGAAGCTTGCACCTGCAACATGTAAGAATTTAGGAGGCTGGATGGAGCATTTTGAATCGAGACAAGCGCAGTATTTCCAGTGGGTAAGTATTAAGGCGGAAACACATTATGAACACGCGACGCGAGCTGACGAAACGTGATGCGTGTTGAGTCGAATCAAATGTATGGTTTTCTATAGACCCGAATCATACTATGAACACCCGACGCGACGCCACGCGCGTACAATTTACGCGTCAGCTCGCGTCGCGTGTTAAAAATGTGTTTCCGCCTTTAATTTCCTTTGTATTTTGTGAGAATAACCTCAAAATTTTCACTACAATGCGGTGTTCTATTTTACATTAATCAGTTAAAACTAGTATACCGTGTTTTCATAGAATTGTTATTCGTCAAATAATTTCATCTGAAAGCACCGAAATAAGGTATCCTTGAGATAAGATGTCTAAAAATATGGTGTATGCACTCGTCAATTTTTGAATGGAATGACATTAGTCTAAATCGAAAATAAGAGATTCGTTTCGTGGCGGCGCCACCATGTCCTTGTTCTATGAAAGAAAATCTAATGATACTCTCTCGCTTTTGTTCTGCGTTTATATCGATCACAGATTACAGTTATCTCTGTGTTCCTGATCCATCAAAGAATGAGCTATTAACGAATATTAGTGATTAACACTTGTATTTTCTTTGTGAAAACGAATCTGGAGATATTTCAACACTATAGAAGGATTCGAAGGAGTACTTCTATTTTTCTTCAAAATAATTTTTGTTTGACAAATTGTATTCTTGAGGAGGGCAATTCAATATGATTTCAATAAAACACAGTTGATTGGCGAAATATTCAATATATTCAGTTGACTGAAAAGCAATTTTCACTATACTTGCGAAGAATATTTGAAGAACAGACTCGAACAGATTAACATATTTCTGTTTCGTAATACCTACATGCTAACAATTCACATTACGTATTTTCAATACAGTTCCTTTATTGCTTAAATATTGCTGAAGTTGCCATAAAACTGTTAGCTCTATCCATCCCGAATGTTCATCTGATTTGGCTCTGCCTCAATTTCCAACAACACAGGGTGATAGTCCAACAACACCGAATTCTTAGCTGTAGTTCTTGATTGTCCATACAGAAAACTGAACGACATGTTCAATAAATGAATGTTGTACGACCTTTCTCGAAAGTAATACATTTTCATACACCAGTAATGGCTTATAAATACAGCCCATTCGCAAGTCGTAGGAATGCATTCAAATTATTCTCAAATATCATTTGACAACTGTCAATTCCTAAACGGCGCTACCTACAGTGGGAAAAACGAAACTTATCTCTTATTTTCGAAGCGGGAAAAACAAAATCTAATCAGTGCATACACCATGTTTTTAGACATCTTACCTTCAGATAGGAAATTATTTGACAGATACTTATTGTCATTCAATAAAATTTATTCGAAGGTGAAAATACCGGGCCTTACGGCCGTTTTCAATAAACCTATCTATCCATCGTTTCTCTTACTGACGATTAGTAAACATTGGTAACCATTCTAAAATATATCTACAGATAGATCATAGAAACGAAATCACATGCATTTTCTATCTTCAGTAACTGAAACAATGGATAGATAGGATTATTGAAAACGGCCGTTAATCGATAAAAGGATATGAACGTCTGTTCCTCAGAGATGAGATCTTTGTTCATTACACAGCATTTCTACACTCCATGTGAACATTAATGAACATACTTACTTGTTAATCCAGTAGCAGATGGGAATAACAATAACAATAATTTATTCATTATTGAATGAAACACAAACAAGTCAAAAAGTATACATAAATGACAATGAAAACAGAATGTAAACCCTACAAACTGCTCCCAATCAACAAAAATTCGGTCACAGAATATGGTTCCGAATCCATTAAGAAATTGAATATTTTCCTTTTGAAGGTTTTGAAATCTTTTATTTCGCGAATATTATTAGGAAGCAGGGGGTATTCTTTGTGGGAATAAGGACAAATACTTGAGAACTTTCAAAATATATTTGGCGACTTACTTCAGATTATTAGGAAGGCTGTTGTATAGTTTCACTACCATGTATGAGCATCCCCTTTCGGTAGAAGATAGTCTATGCACTGGATACACCAACATATTGTGACGGTCCCCAGATAATCAATCCGTATGGACTGAAAATTCGCATAATGAACAGCCATCAGAAAAGATTCAGAAGAGTCAGATCTCAATCCCCTTAGAGCATAGATCACTGATCTAAGTCTGGCAATTACATTCTCTGTATGATGCTGCCAACTGAGCTGTGAGTCGAGAGTAAGACCCAAAAACTTGGTCTGTCCCTTAGACAAAAGAAACTCTTTCTTTTGTCTAAGGTCTGTCCAACAAGTTCCTCAGGGGGGAAAACAGACACATCGACTGATCGGGAACGGCAATGAGAAAACAAAATGCGGTTGGTCTTTGATATGTTAACTCGCAAATTATGGGCTAGACACCACTCATCCATTGAAAAAATTATATCATGTGCCAGGGTCTTCAATGATAGTGAAGATTTGGCTTTTATCAGGACATTAGTGTCGTCTGCAAAATTGATGAAGAATTCTTTCCACATGGGAATGACATTAGGCACATCATTAACATTTATTGAAAACAAAAGGGGTCCAAGAATACTTCCCTGCGGAACACCCTTATTTATGATGACGCTTGATGAGCGGTATGTTTTTCCATCAATAGTTACCGAAACAATTTGTGGTCGATCCCTCAAATAGCTTCTAAGGAGATCAAGCTGTTTATCTCTAACACCGTAATGTTCTAATTTACTCAGTAAAACTTCATGCACAACAGAATCAAAAGCTTTTGTAAAATCTATAAATATGCCCAATGGCATAGACTCATCTTCAAAGGAGCTGATGATATTCTCAAGAAGCTCAAACATTGCAGTCTCCGTGCTTTTGCCCTTGATGTAACCGTGTTGTCTTTGATTGATCACTTTGAATTTTTTGAAGAAATGCAATAATCTGACACATAGAATTTTCTCGAAGACCTTAAAAAATTGTTAAAATGCTTATAGGACGATAGTTTTTCAGTTCGCTAGGATCGTCCTTCTTATACAGTGGTATGATTATTGCAGTTTTTAACAAATCAGGAAAAAATGCCTTCTCTGAAACTGTTGTTAATTATGAATTTGAGAGGTTCAACTATGAAATGAATTGATTTTTTTATCACATTTATGTCTATATCATCAATGCCATATATAAACTATTAAAATTCATGATATACTGTAATTTCGGTTCCACCACTACAGATCTCATTTTCCTTTTAGTCAACCACTGGAGAACCGCCTGTTCTATGGATATCTGGACTTCACATTCCCGAGACTTATTTAGCAGCTTTGGTGCAGATAGCTTGTCGCATCCACAACTGGCCGTTGGATAGATCCACACTATACACAAATGTTACTCAGTTTGTTGAACCGTCTGAAATCACCATGCGGCCACCTGCTGTGAGTATGTGAAACCGCGTATACACTAGATTAGAGGGTTGAATCAGTTTTTTGCTTTGAGCGTAGACGAAGGAGAATAAGGAGATAATCACACAGCTCGAAATGATTTCAAAGATGTCCATCAGGAAAGAAGATATACAAAGGAGACGAAATTCAGTTCAGCGTTTGTTGGAAGGGCGATGATATAGCGTCTAACTTCTGATCACCTATTGCGTCACCTTTCTATATCTTCTCACATCAAGGGGATGTTAGCTCGGTTAGTCCGTGATTGCACCGTGTCCGAACTTATTGATAGAGTAAAGAGCAAATCAATAAATTAGCACCGTTGTTAGATCAAATCAATAAAAGTTTTGAATGGTGTTCGTCCGCTAATTTTTTGTGACTGCTCTAACGTATACGAGGATATATTGAAAAATTATTAGCCTACTACAGAACCAAACAAAATTTCATTGTCAAAATATTTTATTACTCAACATATTCTCCTCCTAATTGGATTCATTCATTACAGCGAACCTACAACGTCTACAGACATTTAAAAAAAATGTTTCTTTCTGCTCTGCAATCCATTTATTACCTTCTCGGTGGAAGAAAATTTACGACCTTCTAAATTTTTTTTTCAGTTGAGGAAATAGATGATAGTCGAATGGAGCCAAATCTGGTGAAAAAGGGGGGTGTTCTAGTAATTCAAACCCTAAATCACGAATTTTTTGCATCGGAACATGAGATTTGTGTGCAGGGGCGTTGTCCTGCAAAAACAAAATACCTTTGGATAGCTTTCCGCGTATTTTCTCTTCAATTTTTTCCAGTAGAGTGGTCAGTAATGTCGAATAGAAATCTCCGATTATTGTTCTACCCTTATCCAAAAAATCAATCATGATTACTCCATGGCAATCCCAAAAACCTGAAGCAAAAACTTTCCCAGCAGATTTTTGGTCACGAAACTTCTTAGGACTTGGAGAACCAGAGTGTCGCCATTCCATCGATTGTTGCTTTGTTTCTGGATCGTAGAAATGTACCCAAGTCTTATCTATAGTCACAATTCGATTTAAGAAGTCTACATCGTTTACAAATCGAGCACAGATCGAACGCAATGCTTTTGCCCTTACACGCTTTTGGTCAACATTCAAACATTTGGGGATCCATTTTGCAGAATTTTTTCTCTGTCCAAATTGACGCGAGCTATATGATCAACGCGTTCGTATGAAATATGCCATGCTTCAGATATCCGTTTTAGCCCAATTCGACGGTCTGATAAAATTATTTCATGAACTGCATCGATATTTTCGGGGACTGACACAGAAACTCTGGCCTTCAAGATCATCTTCAAGGGAAAATTTACCTCTTTTGAAGCTTGCAGTCCAATTTTTAACGGTAGAATACGAAGGACATTGATCATCAAGGGTATTAAGCGTATTTTCGTAAATCTGCTTACCTCTTGACCCTTTTAAATACAGGTACATACTTGATGATGGCTCGATACTCCAATTTTTAGATTTTCACAATTTCGGTGGACATCTTCTTTTGTTTAAATTTATTGCGTAACTCTGGTTTAATTTTTGATCTCAAACTTCTCATTGACACTTCTAATGAGTTATTGTTCGTTGCTATGGTAACCCATTTTTTTTATGCATGGAACTGGTCTAGGCTAACTAGATATCAATTTATCAATACATCCTCGTACACCGCATGCCGCAGACGGTCAGTTTGTGAAATGACTAGTCAGTTTGTAAACTAACGAACGTTTCCTGAAATGCTATTGAAATACAAATATTTTTACAATGGGCTTGAAATTTTCAGTTAGTTTGTAAACTGTGAACAACACGTCGGACAAATCGTCAAATCATTAAATCAGTCTTATTCTTAAACGTTTTGTGTCTTGAGGTGACTGGTGAATTGAACTGTTAAGGCAAACGCGACGCGACCCGATGAAACGTGATGGGTGTTGAGTCGAATCAAATATATTGTTTTCTATAGACCAGAATAATACTATGAACACCCGACGCGACGCCACGCGCGTACAATTTACGCGTCAGCTCGCGTCGCGTGTTAATAATGTGTTTCCGCCTTTATCCATTGGCATTACCAGCTGAACTTTATTATCCTAGACCCAGAGAAGGAAAAAGAATAACCACACTTAGTTTTTCAATATTTTATTATCAGAAAACAACAAAAGGCAAAAGTTATGAAAAGGAATGCAACATCTTTCTGTTGATTTTGAAATTTTACCATTTTATGATTAGCTTTCGGATTTGGCACAGACTATCAAGTTGAAGTGACGTACGGTTTTACAATCGATGGTTAAGGATTCCAGTTAGGTTACCACCAGCCGATAATCAACTTATATCATTCGTTTTACAATAATTTTACGATGAAGGGTTCCGTAACCCTTGGATCCATTTATATATCATAATGGTGTTAGGAATAAATTAGTGATTATACCTTAAAGTAGGTCATTTGAATGATTAGTTTCTCTGTGGAAGATGTGACATTTGTTTGGACGTGGAAATGCACTTCCCACATCTCGTGTCAGATCAATTTGAACGCTTCCGCGCAAAACCCTAAGTTAGATAATGCGCATTATCGACGTGGTGCCACGTCACGTCAGAGTAATCTGTATGCACCTTAAGCCACCCAATTTTGGATGCATGACAAATATGACCTCAAATTGCATTCCTGATCAGGTTTCTGAAATTCTAAGGATTATTCAGGTGAATTTAAAATAAAAGATTTTTTTCCTCTCCTCAGGGAAACTGTTTCGTCCATGGACTGTTTCTGGAAGGTGCTGGCTGGGACGTGGAAAACAGTTGCTTGAGGAAATCCCATCCTAAAATTTTGGTCGAGAAGCTTCCAGTACTTAGCGTCATTCCTATAGAGGCTCACCGGTTGAAACTGCAAAACACATTGAGAACTCCAGTCTATACAACATCGCAAAGAAGAAACGCTATGGGCGTCGGTCTTGTTTTCGAAGCTGACCTTTTCACTACCGAACATATAAGTCATTGGATATTGCAGGGCGTTAGTTTAATGTTAAACACTGACTGATTATACCTATAGAAATATACTTGATATTTTTTCATGTGTTTCACTTCTTTTGGTATATTGGAAGAGTTTCCCACAAGTACCTGATTAACCTTGGAACATAGATACAAGGAATGGAAACAAAACATTTGTTTTTTTACAAAGACTGGAGTGAGATAGTTGCTCAGTGTCGCCAATCACAATTGAGATAGTTGAATCTGACATCATTTTTTTTTTAACCTTTATTCAGAGAGTATATATACATTTTAAAATATCACATTCAAAGCATTACAGAAATCAAAAGGCACTCCTCTCGGGTGGTCAAAGAATTAGAAGCAGAAGATTTCTCGTGAAAAAAGCACGATTTTTCCCCTTCAATTAGACGGACTCTTTCATTTCTCAGGATTTCCTCAAAATCCACTGTTGAAGTTTTCAAGCGATTCATATTATAGTGGACGAGGGCTGATATGAACCATACCCATGTTTTCCTCTCTTTTTCCCGCTCGGTGCGTCGGCCATTAATTCAAAGTGATTTCTCTCTTGAATGTCAATGGAGAACTTGATCATCAATTTCCTTCTAAGCCAGGTCCATGCCTCCTTTCCGGTTTCACAATTCTTCAATCGGTGCATTATTGAGTCATCTGGATCTCCACAAATTTGGCAGTTAGGTTCTGATACGACTCTATGATTGAACATCTTGCTCTAGACTGGCCAAGTTTCATTAATACATCTATAGAGGTCCGATTTCCACTCAGTGTTTATTTCCGTTTCGTTTAGGACCTTCCAGATTTTTTCCCAATTCATATCCGGGAATTTTTTTTCGATAGTACTCATAAGACTAGTATAGATTTCTTTGCATTTCATTTGGTGATCAGTTCTGAAATATTCCTTGTGTCTTTCATAGGTCGTCATTGTCACCTCAATTTTCCGTACAAAAAGGTAGGAGCGATATAAATTTATTTATTTTACGCCACTGCCTTAGTGTCGCGCTAGACAGAGAAGCATCGAATGTTTTTACCACAAATACATTCATAGCACGTCAATGTCCATTCCATGTATTTATTTATGTTCCAAGTGATTAACTAATTAGTAATGTGTTCCAACAAATACGCAACACACGGCCTCCATAATTGACAGAGTAGCTGACCTTAAATATGATTCAATTCGAAATTCTAAACTCAACAGATGAAGAGAGAGTTTATTCCTGCGGAAAAGCAAATGAATCAGTATTAAGTTGACCGCGCGCGTGGTCGGAAGTGTGTATTTCTGTAATCGAATTAATCGATTAGTAATATGTTTTTTCGTGATAAACTGTACACTAATCGTTTATTCCTGCAGAAAAAGTGTTTATTGCAGTGTTGTGTGAATAATTGCCAGTCATAATGAAACAAAAAATTCTGGGCGAACAAAGGATAATTATTGAATTGTTAAGTGTAAATTCTTTATAAAAATAAGCGGTCGTTTTTGATTCTAACCCGAATATTGTTGATTCACGCTTTTATGTAACTACGTGACGTACCTGTGGTACTCAGGGTGATCACATCAATACACTTATCAGCGATCCAATTTATTAATTTAACAATTCAAATAATCCCAAAATAATAACTTAACTAACACTTATAAATTCAGTGGTGAACTCAATGTATCTACAACCGCTGTCGTTATCATACTGCTTTTTCTTCACTGTTCACATCTCCTTCAACACTTGTAGTGAGTCATCGCTTATGACTATTCCTGACTAATCGCCGGTCTCCACAGTACCGATATTATTCAATTTACCCGTTCGGTGAGCAAATAAATCAGTATTAAGTTGACCGCGCGCGTGTTCGGAAGTGTGTAGTTCTGTAATCGAATTAATCGATTAGTGATATGTTTTTTCGTGATAAACAGTACACTAATCGTTTATTCCTGCGGAAAAAGTGTTTATTGCAGTGTTGTGTGAATAATTGCCAGTCATAATGAAACAAAAAATTCTGGGCGAACAAAGGAAAATAATTGAATTGTTAAGTGTTGATTCTTTATAAAAATAAGCGGTCGTTTTTGATTCGAACACGAATATTGTTGATTCACGCTTTTATGTAACTACGTGACGTACCGATATTATTCAATTTACCCGTTCGGCGAGCGAATAATTCAGTATTAAGTTGACCGCGCGCGTGGTCGGAAGTGTGTATTTCTGTAATCGAATTAATCGATTAGTAATATGTTTTTTCGTGATAAACAGTACACTAATCGTTAATTCCTGCGGAAAAAGTGTTTATTGCAGTGTTGTGTGAATAATTGCCAGTCATAATGAAACAAAAAATTCTGGGCGAACAAAGGATAATTATTGAATTGTTAAGTGTTGATTCTTTATAAAAATAAGCGGTCGTTTTTGATTCGAACACGAATATTGTTGATTCACGCTTTTATGTAACTACGTGACGTACCGATATTATTCAATTTACCCGTTCGGCGAGCGAATAATTCAGTATTAAGTTGACCGCGCGCGTGTTCGGAAGTGTGTATTTCTGTAATCGAGTTAATCGATTAGTAATATGTTCTTTCGTGATAAACAGTACACTAATCGTTTATTCCTGCGGAAAAAGTGTTTATTGCAGTGTTGTGTGAATAATTGGCAGTCATAATGAAACAAAAAATTCTGGGCGAACAAAGGATAATTATTGAATTGTTAAGTGTTGATTCTTTATAAAAATAAGCGGTCGTTTTTGATTCGAACACGAATATTGTTGATTTGCGCTTTTATGTAACTACGTGACGTACCGATATTATTCAATTTACCCGTTCGGCGAGCGAATAATTCAGTATTAAGTTGACCGCGCGCGTGTTCGGAAGTGTGTATTTCTGTAATCGAGTTAATCGATTAGTAATATGTTTTTTCGTGATAAACAGTACACTAATCGTTTATTCCTGCGGAAAAAGTGTTTATTGCAGTGTTGTGTGAATAATTGGCAGTCATAATGAAACAAAAAATTCTGGGCGAACAAAGGATAATTATTGAATTGTTAAGTGTTGATTCTGTATAAAAATAAGCGGTCGTTTTTGATTCGAACACGAATATTGTTGATTCACGCTTTTATGTAACTACGTGACGTACCGATATTATTCAATTTACCCGTTCGGCGAGCGAATAATTCAGTATTAAGTTGACCGCGCGCGTGGTCGGAAGTGTGTATTTCTGTAATCGAATTAATCGATTAGTAATATGTTTTTTCGTGATAAACAGTACACAAATCGTTTATTCCTGCGGAAAAAGTGTTTATTGCAGTGTTGTGTGAATAATTGCCAGTGATAATGAAACAAAAAATTCTGGGCGAACAAAGGATAATTATTGAATTGTTAAGTGTTGATTCTTTATAAAAATAAGCGGTCGTTTTTGATTCGAACACTAATATTGTTGATTCACGCTTTTATGTAACTACGCGACGTACCGATATTATTCAATTTACCCGTTCGGCGGGCGAATAATTCAGTATTAAGTTGACCGCGCGCGTGTTCGGAAGTGTGTATTTCTGTAATCGAATTAATCGATTAGTAATATGTTTTTTCGTGATAAACAGTACACTACTCGTTTATTCCTGCGGAAAAAGTGTTTATTGCAGTGTCGTGTGAATAATTGCCAGTCATAATGAAACAAAAAATTCTGGGAGAACAAAGGATAATTATTGAATTGTTAAGTGTTAATTATTTTTTTAAAATAAGCGGTCGTTTTTGATTCGAACACGAATATTGTTGATTTACGCTTTTATGTAACTACGTGACGTACCGATATTATTCAATTTACCCGTTCGGTGAGCGAATAATTCAGTATTAAGTTGACCGCGCGCGTGTTCGGAAGTGTGTATTTCTGTTATCGAATTAATCGATTAGTGATATGTTTTATCGTGATAAACAGTACACTAATCGTTTATTCCTGCGGAAAAAGTGTTTATTGCAGTGTTGTGTGAATAATTGCCAGTGATAATGAAACAAAAAATTCTGGGAGAACAAAGGATAATTATTGAATTGTTAAGTGTTAATTATTTTTTTAAAATAAGCGGTCGTTTTTGATTCGAACACGAATATTGTTGATTTACGCTTTTATGTTACTACGTGACGTACCGATATTATTCAATTTACCCGTTCGGCGAGCGAATAATTCAGTATTAAGTTGACCGCGCGCGTGTTCGGAAGTGTGTATTTCTGTAATCGAATTAATCGATTAGTAATATGTTTTTTCGTGATAAACAGTACACTAATCGTTTATTCCTGCGGAAAAAGTGTTTATTGCAGTGTTGTGTGAATAATTGCCAGTGATAATGAAACAAAAAATTCTGGTCGAACAAAGGATAATTATTGAATTGTTAAGTGTTAATTATTTTTTAAAAATAAGCGGTCGTTTTTGATTCGAACACGAATATTGTTGATTTACGCTTTTATGTAACTACGTGACGTACCGATATTATTCAATTTACCCGTTCGGCGAGCGAATAATTCAGTATTAAGTTGACCGCGCGCGTGTTCGGAAGTGTGTAGTTCTGTAATCGAATTAATCGATTAGTGATATGTTTTTTCGTGATAAACAGTACAATAATCGTTTATTCCTGCGGAAAAAGTGTTTATTGCAGTGTTGTGTGAATAATTGCCAGTGATAATGAAACAAAAAATTCTTGGCGAACAAAGGATAATTATTGAATTGTTAAGTGTTAATTATTTTTTAAAAATAAGCGGTCGTTTTTGATTCGAACACGAATATTGTTGATTTACGCTTTTATGTAACTACGTGACGTACCGATATTATTCAATTTACCCGTTCGGCGAGCGAATAATTCAGTATTAAGTTGACCGCGCGCGTGTTCGGAAGTGTGTTTTTCTGTAATCAAATTAATCGATTAGTGATATTTTTTTTCGTGATAAACAGTACACTAATCGTTTATTCCTGCGGAAAAAGTGTTTATTGCAGTGTTGTGTGAATAATTGCCAGTGATAATGAAACAGAAAATTCTGGGCGAACAAAGGATAATTATTGAATTGTTAAGTGTTAATTATTTTTTAAAAATAAGCGGTCGTTTTTGATTCGAACACGAATATTGTTGATTTACGCTTTTATGTAACTACGTGACGTACCGATATTATTCAATTTACCCGTTCGGCGAGCGAATAATTCAGTATTAAATTGACCGCGCGCGTGTTCGGAAGTGTGTAGTTCTGTAATCGAATTAATCGATTAGTGATATGTTTTTTCGTGATAAACAGTACAATAATCGTTTATTCCTGCGGAAAAAGTGTTTATTGCAGTGTTGTGTGAATAATTGCCAGTGATAATGAAACAAAATATTCTTGGCGAACAAAGGATAATTATTGAATTGTTAAGTGTTAATTATTTTTTAAAAATAAGCGGTCGTTTTTGATTCGAACACGAATATTGTTGATTTACGCTTTTATGTAACTACGTGACGTACCGATATTATTCAATTTACCCGTTCGGCGAGCGAATAATTCAGTATTAAGTTGACCGCGCGCGTGTTCGGAAGTGTGTTTTTCTGTAATCAAATTAATCGATTAGTGATATTTTTTTTCGTGATAAACAGTACACTAATCGTTTATTCCTGCGGAAAAAGTGTTTATTGCAGTGTTGTGTGAATAATTGCCAGTGATAATGAAACAGAAAATTCTGGGCGAACAAAGGATAATTATTGAATTGTTAAGTGTTAATTATTTTTTAAAAATAAGCGGTCGTTTTTGATTCGAACACGAATATTGTTGATTTACGCTTTTATGTAACTACGTGACGTACCGATATTATTCAATTTACCCGTTCGGCGAGCGAATAATTCAGTATTAAGTTGACCGCGCGCGTGTTCGGAAGTGTGTAGTTCTGTAATCGAATTAATCGATTAGTGATATGTTTTTTCGTGATAAACAGTACAATAATCGTTTATTCCTGCGGAAAAAGTGTTTATTGCAGTGTTGTGTGAATAATTGCCAGTGATAATGAAACAAAAAATTCTTGGCGAACAAAGGATAATTATTGAATTGTTAGGTGTTAATTATTTTTTAAAAATAAGCGGTCGTTTTTGATTCGAACACGAATATTGTTGATTTACGCTTTTATGTAACTACGTGACGTACCGATATTATTCAATTTACCCGTTCGGCGAGCGAATAATTCAGTATTAAGTTGATCGCGCGCGTGTTCGGAAGTGTGTATTTCTGTAATCGAATTAATCGATTAGTAATATGTTTTTTCGTGATAAACAGTACACTAATCGTTTATTCCTGCGGAAAAAGTGTTTATTGCAGTGTTGTGTGAATAATTTCCAGTGATAATGAAACAAAAAATTCTGGGCGAACAAAGGATAATTATTGAATTGTTAAGTGTTAATTATTTATAAAAATAAGCGGTCGTTTTTGATTCGAACACGAATATTGTTGATTTACGCTTTTATGTAACTACGTGACGTACCGATATTATTCAATTTACCCGTTCGGCGAGCGAATAATTCAGTATTAAGTCCAATCTAGTCTACCAGATCCCCTGCTTTAACTGTGATAAATCATACATTGGACAAACAAAACAATACCTTAAAGATAGAATAAGACAACACAAAAATGATACCAATAATCTAACCCATGACATAAAAACAGCTTTAGCCAATCATACACATGTGACAGGTCATAAATTTAATTTTGATAATGTAAAGATCTTAGACTATGAAGAAAAAAGATATGCAAGAAACATAAGTGAAATGATTTTTATAAAAAAGAATAAAACGGTTAACCATAGAGAAGATGTACAGGGCCTAAGTATTTTATACAGCCAATTGTTGTAGATGTCTTTGTATTGTCCAAATCTGTTGATGATAATTTGTTACTGTCAACTTAGATATAATCTAGATGACAACATACTATTCTAGTCTACATTCTGTGATCATAGAGGAGGGAGTTCAAGGATTCTAACCTCACGACCTCGTGTCTCGCGCCATTCACTAGTTCCACTCCAAATGTATCGCACGATTAATGCTTCCTTAACTCTACTTTTGAATAATTTATATGACTTCAACTTTTAAGGAATTGACTAGGTAGGTGCTGATAATATTGTGTATACTCTCCCATTAATTATTTTATGAAAATTTTTTAGCCTTGAAAAAGAGGTAAACTTCCTCGAAACGTCGGCATAGTTGAGAAATAAAAGTTAAAAAAATAGTCCAATTTCCCGATATTTCATTTCCAAATCTAAAGAAATGGACGTTAACCCACCAAATTCAGTATTGAGTTGACCGCGCGCGTGTTCGGAAGTGTGTAGTTCTGTAATCGAATTAATCGATTAGTGATATGTTTTTTCGTGATAAACAGTACAATAATCGTTTATTCCTGCGGAAAAAGTGTTTATTGCAGTGTTGTGTGAATAATTGCCAGTGATAATGAAACAAAAAATTCTGGGCGAACAAAGGATAATTATTGAATTGTTAAGTGTTAATTATTTTTTAAAAATAAGCGGTCGTTTTTGATTCGAACACGAATATTGTTGATTTACGCTTTTATGTAACTACGTGACGTACCGATATTATTCAATTTACCCGTTCGGTGAGCGAATAATTCAGTATTAAGTTGACCGCGCGCGTGTTCGGAAGTGTGTATTTCTGTAATCGAATTAATCGATTACTGATATGTTTTATCGTGATAAACAGTACACTAATCGTTTATTCCTGCGGAAAAAGTGTTTATTGCAGTGTTGTGTGAATAATTGCCAGTGATAATGAAACAAAAAATTCTGGGAGAACAAAGGATAATTATTGAATTGTTAAGTGTTAATTATTTTTTTAAAATAAGCGGTCGTTTTTGATTCGAACACGAATATTGTTGATTTACGCTTTTATGTAACTACGTGACGTACCGATATTATTCAATTTACCCGTTCGGCGAGCGAATAATTCAGTATTAAGTTGACCGCGCGCGTGTTCGGAAGTGTGTATTTCTGTAAGCGAATTAATCGATTAGTAAAATGTTTTTTCGTGATAAACAGTACACTAATCGTTTATTCCTGCGGAAAAAGTGTTTATTGCAGTGTTGTGTGAATAATTGCCAGTGATAATGAAACAAAAAATTCTGGGAGAACAAAGGATAATTATTGAATTGTTAAGTGTTAATTATTTTTTTAAAATAAGCGGTCGTTTTTGATTCGAACACGAATATTGTTGATTTACGCTTTTATGTAACTACGTGACGTACCGATATTATTCAATTTACCCGTTCGGCGAGCGAATAATTCAGTATTAAGTTGACCGCGCGCGTGTTCGGAAGTGTGTATTTCTGTAATCGAATAAATCGATTAGTGATATGTTTTTTCGTGATAAACAGTACACTAATCGTTTATTCCTGCGGAAAAAGTGTTTATTGCAGTGTTGTGTGAATAATTGCCAGTGATAATGAAACAAAAAATTCTGGGCGAACAAAGGATAATTATTGAATTGTTAAGTGTTAATTATTTTTTAAAAATAAGCGGTCGTTTTTGATTCGAACACGAATATTGTTGATTTACGCTTTTATGTAATTACGCGACGTACCGATATTATTCAATTTACCCGTTCGGCGAGCGAACAATTCAGAATTAAGTTGACCGCGCGCCTGTTCGGAAGTGTGTATTTCTGTAATCGAATTAATCGATTAGTAATATGTTTTTTCGTGATAAACAGTACACTAATCGTTTATTCCTGCGGAAATAGTGTTTATTGCAGTGTTGTGTGAATAATTGCCAGTGATAATGAAACAAAAAATTCTGGGCGAACAAAGGATAATTATTGAATTGTTAAGTGTTAATTATTTTTTTAAAATAAGCGGTCGTTTTTGATTCGAACACGAATATTGTTGATTTACGCTTTTATGTAACTACGTGACGTACCGATATTATTCAATTTACCCGTTCGGCGAGCGAATAATTCAGTATTAAGTTGACCGCGCGCGTGTTCGGAAGTGTGTATTTCTGTAATCGAATTAATCGATTAGTAATATGTTTTTTCGTGATAAACAGTACACTAATCGTTTATTCCTGCGGAAAAAGTGTTTATTGCAGTGTTGTGTGAATAATTGCCAGTGATAATGAAACAAAAAATTCTGTTCGAACAAAGGATAATTATTGAATTGTTAAGTGTTAATTATTTTTTAAAAATAAGCGGTCGTTTTTGATTCGAACACGAATATTGTTGATTTACGCTTTTATGTAACTACGTGACGTACCGATATTATTCAATTTACCCGTTCGGCGAGCGAATAATTCAGTATTAAGTTGACCGCGCGCGTGTTCGGAAGTGTGTAGTTCTGTAATCGAATTAATCGATTAGTGATATGTTTTTTCGTAATAAACAGTACAATAATCGTTTATTCCTGCGGAAAAAGTGTTTATTGCAGTGTTGTGTGAATAATTGCCAGTGATAATGAAACAAAAAATTCTGGGCGAACAAAGGATAATTATTGAATTGTTAAGTGTTAATTATTTTTTTAAAATAAGCGGTCGTTTTTGATTCGAACACGAATATTGTTGATTTACGCTTTTATGTAACTACGTGACGTACCGATATTATTCAATTTACCCGTTCGGCGAGCGAATAATTCAGTATTAAGTTGACCGCGCGCGTGTTCGGAAGTGTGTAGTTCTGTAATCGAATTAATCGATTAGTGATATGTTTTTTCGTGATAAACAGTACAATAATCGTTTATTCCTGCGGAAAAAGTGTTTATTGCAGTGTTGTGTGAATAATTGCCAGTGATAATGAAACAAAAAATTCTGGGCGAACAAAGGATAATTATTGAATTGTTAAGTGTTAATTATTTTTTAAAAATAAGCGGTCGTTTTTGATTCGAACACGAATATTGTTGATTTACGCTTTTATGTAACTACGTGACGTACCGATATTATTCAATTTACCCGTTCGGCGAGCGAATAATTCAGTATTAAGTTGACCGCGCGCGTGTTCGGAAGTGTGTAGTTCTGTAATCGAATTAATCGATTAGTGATATGTTTTTTCGTGATAAACAGTACAATAATCGTTTATTCCTGCGGAAAAAGTGTTTATTGCAGTGTTGTGTGAATAATTGCCAGTGATAATGAAACAAAAAATTCTGGGCGAACAAAGGATAATTATTGAATTGTTAAGTGTTAATTATTTTTTAAAAATAAGCGGTCGTTTTTGATTCGAACACGAATATTGTTGATTTACGCTTTTATGTAACTACGTGACGTACCGATATTATTCAATTTACCCGTTCGGCGAGCGAATAATTCAGTATTAAGTCCAATCTAGTCTACCAGATCCCCTGCTTTAACTGTGATAAATCATACATTGGACAAACAAAACAATACCTTAAAGATAGAATAAGACAACACAAAAATGATACCAATAATCTAACCCATGACATAAAAACAGCTTTAGCCAATCATACACATGTGACAGGTCATAAATTTAATTTTGATAATGTAAAGATCTTAGACTATGAAGAAAAAAGATATGCAAGAAACATAAGTGAAATGATTTTTATAAAAAAGAATAAAACGGTAAACCATAGAGAAGATGTACAGGGCCTAACTATTTTATACAGCCAATTGTTGTAGATGTCTTTGTATTGTCCAAATCTGTTGATGATAATTTTGTACTGTCAACTTAGATATAATCTAGATGACAACAAACTATTCTAGTCTACATTCTGTGATCATAGAGGAGGGAGTTCAAGGATTCTAACCTCACGACCTCGTGTCTCGCGCCATTCACTAGTTCCACTCCAAATGTATCGCACGATTAATGCTTCCTTAACTCTACTTTTGAATAATTTATATGACTTCAACTTTTAAGGAATTGACTAGGTAGGTGCTGATAATATTGTGTATACTCTCCCATTAATTATTTTATGAAAATTTTTTAGCTTTGAAAAAGAGGTAAACTTCCTCGAAACGTCGGCATAGTTGAGAAATAAAAGTTAAAAAAATAGTCCAATTTCCCGATATTTCATTTCCAAATCTAAAGAAATGGACGTTAACCCACCAAATTCAGTATTGAGTTGACCGCGCGCGTGTTCGGAAGTGTGTAGTTCTGTAATCGAATTAATCGATTAGTGATATGTTTTTTCGTGATAAACAGTACACTAATCGTTTATTCCTGCGGAAAAAGTGTTTATTGCAGTGTTGTGTGAATAATTGCCAGTGATAATGAAACAGAAAATTCTGGGCGAACAAAGGATAATTATTGAATTGTTAAGTGTTAATTATTTTTTAAAAATAAGCGGTCGTTTTTGATTCGAACACGAATATTGTTGATTTACGCTTTTATGTAACTACGTGACGTACCGATATTATTCAATTTACCCGTTCGGCGAGCGAATAATTCAGTATTAAGTTGACCGTGCGCGTGTTCGGAAGTGTGTAGTTTTGTAATCGAATTAATCGATTAGTGATATGTTTTTTCGTGATAAACAGTACAATAATCGTTTATTCCTGCGGAAAAAGTGTTTATTGCAGTGTTGTGTGAATAATTGCCAGTGATAATGAAACAAAAAATTCTGGGCGAACAAAGGATAATTATTGAATTCTTAAGTGTTAATTATTTTTTTAAAATAAGCGGTCGTTTTTGATTCGAACACGAATATTGTTGATTTACGCTTTTATGTAACTACGTGACGTACCGATATTATTCAATTTACCCGTTCGGCGAGCGAATAATTCAGTATTAAGTTGACCGCGCGCGTGTTCGGAAGTGTGTATTTCTGTAATCGAATTAATCGATTAGTAATATGTTTTTTCGTGATAAACAGTTCACTAATCGTTTATTCCTGCGGAAAAAGTGTTTATTGCAGTGTTGTGTGAATAATTTCCAGTGATAATGAAACAAAAAATTCTGGGCGAACAAAGGATAATTATTGAATTGTTAAGTTTTAATTATTTATAAAAATAAGTGGTCGTTTTTGATTCGAACACGAATATTGTTGATTTACGCTTTTATGTAACTACGTGACGTACCGATATTATTCAATTTACCCGTTCGGCGAGCGAATAATTCAGTATTAAGTTGACCGCGCGCGTGTTCGGAAGTGTGTATTTCTGTAATCGAATTAATCGATTAGTAATATGTTTTTTCGTGATAAACAGTACACTAATCGTTTATTCCTGCGGAAAAAGTGTTTATTGCAGTGTGGTGTGAATAATTGCCAGTGATAATGAAACAAAAAATTCTGGGCGAACAAAGGATAATTATTGAATTGTTAAGTGTTAATTATTTTTTAAAAATAAGCGGTCGTTTTTGATTCGAACACGAATATTGTTGATTTACGCTTTTATGTAATTACGCGACGTACCGATATTATTCAATTTACCCGTTCGGCGAGCGAACAATTCAGTATTAAGTTGACCGCGCGCGTGTTCGGAAGTGTGTATTTCTGTAATCGAATTAATCGATTAGTAATATGTTTTTTCGTGATAAACAGTACACTAATCGTTTATTCCTGCGGAAAAAGTGTTTATTGCAGTGTTGTGTGAATAATTGCCAGTGATAATGAAACAAAAAATTCTGGGCGAACAAAGGATAATTATTGAATTGTTAAGTGTTAATTATTTTTTAAAAATAAGCGGTCGTTTTTGATTCGAACACGAATATTGTTGATTTACGCTTTTATGTAACTACGTGACGTACCGATATTATTCAATTTACCCGTTCGGCGAGCGAATAATTCAGTATTAAGTTGACCGCGCGCGTGTTCGGAAGTGTGTTTTTCTGTAATCAAATTAATCGATTAGTGATATGTTTTTTCGTGATAAACAGTACACTAATCGTTTATTCCTGCGGAAAAAGTGTTTATTGCAGTGTTGTGTGAATAATTGCCAGTGATAATGAAACAGAAAATTCTGGGCGAACAAAGGATAATTATTGAATTGTTAAGTGTTAATTATTTTTTAAAAATAAGCGGTCGTTTTTGATTCGAACACGAATATTGTTGATTTACGCTTTTATGTAACTACGTGACGTACCGATATTATTCAATTTACCCGTTCGGCGAGCGAATAATTCAGTATTAAGTTGACCGCGCGCGTGTTCGGAAGTGTGTATTTCTGTAATCGAATTAATCGATTAGTAATATGTTTTTTCGTGATAAACAGTACACTAATCGTTTATTCCTGCGGAAAAAGTGTTTATTGCAGTGTTGTGTGAATAATTGCCAGTGATAATGAAACAAAAAATTCTGGTCGAACAAAGGATAATTATTGAATTGTTAAGTGTTAATTATTTTTTAAAAATAAGCGGTCGTTTTTGATTCGAACACGAATATTGTTGATTTACGCTTTTATGTAACTACGTGACGTACCGATATTATTCAATTTACCCGTTCGGCGAGCGAATAATTCAGTATTAAGTTGACCGCGCGCGTGTTCGGAAGTGTGTAGTTCTGTAATCGAATTAATCGATTAGTGATATGTTTTTTCGTGATAAACAGTACAATAATCGTTTATTCCTGCGGAAAAAGTGTTTATTGCAGTGTTGTGTGAATAATTGCCAGTGATAATGAAACAAAAAATTCTGGGCGAACAAAGGATAATTATTGAATTGTTAAGTGTTAATTATTTTTTAAAAATAAGCGGTCGTTTTTGATTCGAACACGAATATTGTTGATTTACGCTTTTATGTAACTACGTGACGTACCGATATTATTCAATTTACCCGTTCGGCGAGCGAATAATTCAGTATTAAGTTGACCGCGCGCGTGTTCGGAAGTGTGTAGTTCTGTAATCGAATTAATCGATTAGTGATATGTTTTTTCGTGATAAACAGTACAATAATCGTTTATTCCTGCGGAAAAAGTGTTTATTGCAGTGTTGTGTGAATAATTGCCAGTGATAATGAAACAAAAAATTCTGGGCGAACAAAGGATAATTATTGAATTGTTAAGTGTTAATTATTTTTTAAAAATAAGCGGTCGTTTTTGATTCGAACACGAATATTGTTGATTTACGCTTTTATGTAACTACGTGACGTACCGATATTATTCAATTTACCCGTTCGGCGAGCGAATAATTCAGTATTAAGTTGACCGCGCGCGTGTTCGGAAGTGTGTAGTTCTGTAATCGAATTAATCGATTAGTGATATGTTTTTTCGTGATAAACAGTACAATAATCGTTTATTCCTGCGGAAAAAGTGTTTATTGCAGTGTTGTGTGAATAATTGCCAGTGATAATGAAACAAAAAATTCTGGGCGAACAAAGGATAATTATTGAATTGTTAAGTGTTAATTATTTTTTAAAAATAAGCGGTCGTTTTTGATTCGAACACGAATATTGTTGATTTACGCTTTTATGTAACTACGTGACGTACCGATATTATTCAATTTACCCGTTCGGCGAGCGAATAATTCAGTATTAAGTTGACCGCGCGCGTGTTCGGAAGTGTGTAGTTCTGTAATCGAATTAATCGATTAGTGATATGTTTTTTCGTGATAAACAGTACAATAATCGTTTATTCCTGCGGAAAAAGTGTTTATTGCAGTGTTGTGTGAATAATTGCCAGTGATAATGAAACAAAAAATTCTGGGCGAACAAAGGATAATTATTGAATTGTTAAGTGTTAATTATTTTTTAAAAATAAGCGGTCGTTTTTGATTCGAACACGAATATTGTTGATTTACGCTTTTATGTAACTACGTGACGTACCGATATTATTCAATTTACCCGTTCGGCGAGCGAATAATTCAGTATTAAGTCCAATCTAGTCTACCAGATCCCCTGCTTTAACTGTGATAAATCATACATTGGACAAACAAAACAATACCTTAAAGATAGAATAAGACAACACAAAAATGATACCAATAATCTAACCCATGACATAAAAACAGCTTTAGCCAATCATACACATGTGACAGGTCATAAATTTAATTTTGATAATGTAAAGATCTTAGACTATGAAGAAAAAAAAGATATGCAAGAAACATAAGTGAAATGATTTTTATAAAAAAGAATAAAACGGTAAACCATAGAGAAGATGTACAGGGCCTAACTATTTTATACAGCCAATTGTTGTAGATGTCTTTGTATTGTCCAAATCTGTTGATGATAATTTTGTACTGTCAACTTAGATATAATCTAGATGACAACAAACTATTCTAGTCTACATTCTGTGATCATAGAGGAGGGAGTTCAAGGATTCTAACCTCACGACCTCGTGTCTCGCGCCATTCACTAGTTCCACTCCAAATGTATCGCACGATTAATGCTTCCTTAACTCTACTTTTGAATAATTTATATGACTTCAACTTTTAAGGAATTGACTAGGTAGGTGCTGATAATATTGTGTATACTCTCCCATTAATTATTTTATGAAAATTTTTTAGCCTTGAAAAAGAGGTAAACTTCCTCGAAACGTCGGCATAGTTGAGAAATAAAAGTTAAAAAAATAGTCCAATTTCCCGATATTTCATTTCCAAATCTAAAGAAATGGACGTTAACCCACCAAATTCAGTATTGAGTTGACCGCGCGCATGTTCGGAAGTGTGTAGTTCTGTAATCGAATTAATCGATTAGTGATATGTTTTTTCGTGATAAACAGTACACTAATCGTTTATTCCTGCGGAAAAAGTGTTTATTGCAGTGTTGTGTGAATAATTGCCAGTGATAATGAAACAGAAAATTCTGGGCGAACAAAGGATAATTATTGAATTGTTAAGTGTTAATTATTTTTTAAAAATAAGCGGTCGTTTTTGATTCGAACACGAATATTGTTGATTTACGCTTTTATGTAACTACGTGACGTACCGCTATTATTTAATTTACCCGTTCGGCGAGCGAATAATTCAGTATTAAGTTGACCGCGCGCGTGTTCGGAAGTGTGTAGTTCTGTAATCGAATTAATCGATTAGTGATATGTTTTTTCGTGATAAACAGTACAATAATCGTTTATTCCTGCGGAAAAAGTGTTTATTGCAGTGTTGTGTGAATAATTGCCAGTGATAATGAAACAAAAAATTCTGGGCGAACAAAGGATAATTATTGAATTGTTAAGTGTTAATTATTTTTTAAAAATAAGCGGTGTTTTTGATTCGAACACGAATATTGTTGATTTACGCTTTTATGTAACTACGTGACGTACCGATATTATTCAATTTACCCGTTCGGCGAGCGAATAATTCAGTATTAAGTTGACCGCGCGCGTATTCGGAAGTGTGTATTTCTGTAATCGAATTAATCGATTAGTAATATGTTTTTTCGTGATAAACAGTACACTAATCGTTTATTCCTGCGGAAAAAGTGTTTATTGCAGTGTTGTGTGAATAATTTCCAGTGATAATGAAACAAAAAATTCTGGGCGAACAAAGGATAATTATTGAATTGTTAAGTGTTAATTATTTATAAAAATAAGCCGTCGTTTTTGATTCGAACACGAATATTGTTGATTTACGCTTTTATGTAACTACGTGACGTACCGATATTATTCAATTTACCCGTTCGGCGAGCGAATAATTCAGTATTAAGTTGACCGCGCGCGTGTTCGGAAGTGTGTATTTCTGTAATCGAATTAATCGATTAGTAATATGTTTTTTCGTGATAAACAGTACACTAATCGTTTATTCCTGCGGAAAAAGTGTTTATTGTAGTGTGGTGTGAATAATTGCCAGTGATAATGAAACAAAAAATTCTGGGCGAACAAAGGAAAATAATTGAATTGTTAAGTGTTAATTATTTATAAAAATAAGCGGTCGTTTTTGATTCGAACACGAATATTGTTGATTTGCGCTTTTATGTAACTACGTGACGTACCGATATTATTCAATTTACCCGTTCGGCGAGCGAACAATTCAGTATTAAGTTGACCGCGCGCGTGTTCGGAAGTGTGTATTTCTGTAATCGAATTAATCGATTAGTAATATGTTTTTTCGTGATAAACAGTACACTAATCGTTTATTCCTGCGGAAAAAGTGTTTATTGCAGTGTTGTGTGAATAATTGCCAGTGATAATGAAACAAAAAATTCTGGGCGAACAAAGGATAATTATGGAATTGTTAAGTGTTAATTATTTTTTAAAAATAAGCGGTCGTTTTTGATTCGAACACGAATATTGTTGATTTACGCTTTTATGTAACTACGTGACGTACCGATATTATTCAATTTACCCGTTCGGCGAGCGAATAATTCAGTATTAAGTTGACCGCGCGCGTGTTCGGAAGTGTGTTTTTCTGTAATCAAATTAATCGATTAGTGATATGTTTTTTCGTGATAAACAGTACACTAATCGTTTATTCCTGCGGAAAAAGTGTTTATTGCAGTGTTGTGTGAATAATTGCCAGTGATAATGAAACAGAAAATTCTGGGCGAACAAAGGATAATTATTGAATTGTTAAGTGTTAATTATTTTTTAAAAATAAGCGGTCGTTTTTGATTCGAACACGAATATTGTTGATTTACGCTTTTATGTAACTACGTGACGTACCGATATTATTCAATTTACCCGTTCGGCGAGCGAATAATTCAGTATTAAGTTGACCGCGCGCGTGTTCGGAAGTGTGTAGTTCTGTAATCGAATTAATCGATTAGTGATATGTTTTTTCGTGATAAACAGTACAATAATCGTTTATTCCTGCGGAAAAAGTGTTTATTGCAGTGTTGTGTGAATAATTGCCAGTGATAATGAAACAAAAAATTGTGGGCGAACAAAGGATAATTATCGAATTGTTAAGTGTTAATTATTTTTTAAAAATAAGCGGTCGTTTTTGATTCGAACACGAATATTGTTGATTTACGCTTTTATGTAACTACGTGACGTACCGATATTATTCAATTTACCCGTTCGGCGAGCGAATAATTCAGTATTAAGTTGACCGCGCGCGTGTTCGGAAGTGTGTATTTCTGTAATCGAATTAATCGATTAGTAATATGTTTTTTCGTGATAAACAGTACACTAATCGTTTATTCCTGCGGAAAAAGTGTTTATTGCAGTGTTGTGTGAATAATTTCCAGTGATAATGAAACAAAAAATTCTGGGCGAACAAAGGATAATTATTGAATTGTTAAGTGTTAATTATTTATAAAAATAAGCGGTCGTTTTTGATTCGAACACGAATATTGTTGATTTACGCTTTTATGTAACTACGTGACGTACCGATATTATTCAATTTACCCGTTCGGCGAGCGAATAATTCAGTATTAAGTCCAATCTAGTCTACCAGATCCCCTGCTTTAACTGTGATAAATCATACATTGGACAAACAAAACAATACCTTAAAGATAGAATAAGACAACACAAAAATGATACCAATAATCTAACCCATGACATAAAAACAGCTTTAGCCAATCATACACATGTGACAGGTCATAAATTTAATTTTGATAATGTAAAGATCTTAGACTATGAAGAAAAAAGATATGCAAGAAACATAAGTGAAATGATTTTTATAAAAAAGAATAAAACGGTAAACCATAGAGAAGATGTACAGGGCCTAAGTATTTTATACAGCCAATTGTTGTAGATGTCTTTGTATTGTCCAAATCTGTTGATGATAATTTTGTACTGTCAACTTAGATATAATCTAGATGACAACATACTATTCTAGTCTACATTCTGTGATCATAGAGGAGGGAGTTCAAGGATTCTAACCTCACGACCTCGTGTCTCGCGCCATTCACTAGTTCCACTCCAAATGTATCGCACGATTAATGCTTCCTTAACTCTACTTTTGAATAATTTATATGACTTCAACTTTTAAGGAATTGACTAGGTAGGTGCTGATAATATTGTGTATACTCTCCCATTAATTATTTTATGAAAATTTTTTAGCCTTGAAAAAGAGGTAAACTTCCTCGAAACGTCGGCATAGTTGAGAAATAAAAGTTAAAAAAATAGTCCAATTTCCCGATATTTCATTTCCAAATCTAAAGAAATGGACGTTAACCCACCAAATTCAGTATTGAGTTGACCGCGCGCGTGTTCGGAAGTGTGTAGTTCTGTAATCGAATTAATCGATTAGTGATATGTTTTTTCGTGATAAACAGTACACTAATCGTTTATTCCTGCGGAAAAAGTGTTTATTGCAGTGTTGTGTGAATAATTGCCAGTGATAATGAAACAGAAAATTCTGGGCGAACAGAGGATAATTATTGAATTGTTAAGTGTTAATTATTTTTTAAAAATAAGCGGTCGTTTTTGATTCGAACACGAATATTGTTGATTTACGCTTTTATGTAACTACGTGACGTACCGATATTATTCAATTTACCCGTTCGGCGAGCGAATAATTCAGTATTAAGTTGACCGCGCGCGTGTTCGGAAGTGTGTAGTTCTGTAATCGAATTAATCGATTAGTGATATGTTTTTTCGTGATAAACAGTACAATAATCGTTTATTCCTGCGGAAAAAGTGTTTATTGCAGTGTTGTGTGAATAATTGCCAGTGATAATGAAACAAAAAATTCTGGGCGAACAAAGGATAATTATTGAATTGTTAAGTGTTAATTATTTTTTTAAAATAAGCGGTCGTTTTTGATTCGAACACGAATATTGTTGATTTACGCTTTTATGTAACTACTTGACGTACCGATATTATTCAATTTACCCGTTCGGCGAGCGAATAATTCAGTATTAAGTTGACCGCGCGCGTGTTCGGAAGTGTGTATTTCTGTAATCGAATTAATCGATTAGTAATATGTTTTTTCGTGATAAACAGTACACTAATCGTTTATTCCTGCGGAAAAAGTGTTTATTGCAGTGTTGTGTGAATAATTTCCAGTGATAATGAAACAAAAAATTCTGGGCGAACAAAGGATAATTATTGAATTGTTAAGTGTTAATTATTTATAAAAATAAGCCGTCGTTTTTGATTCGAACACGAATATTGTTGATTTACGCTTTTATGTAACTACGTGACGTACCGATATTATTCAATTTACCCGTTCGGCGAGCGAATAATTCAGTATTAAGTTGACCGCGCGCGTGTTCGGAAGTGTGTATTTCTGTAATCGAATTAATCGATTAGTAATATGTTTTTTCGTGATAAACAGTACACTAATCGTTTATTCCTGCGGAAAAAGTGTTTATTGCAGTGTGGTGTGAATAATTGCCAGTGATAATGAAACAAAAAATTCTGGGCGAACAAAGGAAAATAATTGAATTGTTAAGTGTTAATTATTTATAAAAATAAGCGGTCGTTTTTGATTCGAACACGAATATTGTTGATTTGCGCTTTTATGTAACTACGTGACGTACCGATATTATTCAATTTACCCGTTCGGCGAGCGAACAATTCAGTATTAAGTTGACCGCGCGCGTGTTCGGAAGTGTGTATTTCTGTAATCGAATTAATCGATTAGTAATATGTTTTTTCGTGATAAACAGTACACTAATCGTTTATTCCTGCGGAAAAAGTGTTTATTGCAGTGTTGTGTGAATAATTTCCAGTGATAATGAAACAAAAAATTCTGGGCGAACAAAGGATAATTATTGAATTGTTAAGTGTTAATTATTTATAAAAATAAGCGGTCGTTGTTGATTCGAACACGAATATTGTTGATTTACGCTTTTATGTAACTACGTGACGTACCGATATTATTCAATTTACCCGTTCGGCGAGCGAATAATTCAGTATTAAGTTGAACGCGGGCGTGTTCGGAAGTGTGTAGTTCTGTAATCGAATTAATCGATTAGTAATATGTTTTTTCGTGATAAACAGTACACTAATCGTTTATTCCTGCGGAAAAAGTGTTTATTGAAGTGTCGTGTGAATAATTGCCAGTGATAATGAAACAAAAAATTCTGGGCGAACAAAGGAAAATAATTGAATTGTTAAGTGTTAATTATTTATAAAAATAAGCGGTCGTTTTTGATTCGAACACGAATATTGTTGATTTGCGCTTTTATGTAACTACGTGACGTACCGATATTATTCAATTTACCCGTTCGGCGAGCGAACAATTCAGTATTAAGTTGACCGCGCGCGTGTTCGGAAGTGTGTATTTCTGTAATCGAATTAATCGATTAGTAATATGTTTTTTCGTGATAAACAGTACACTAATCGTTTATTCCTGCGGAAAAAGTGTTTATTGCAGTGTTGTGTGAATAATTTCCAGTGATAATGAAACAAAAAATTCTGGGCGAACAAAGGATAATTATTGAATTGTTAAGTGTTAATTATTTATAAAAATAAGCGGTCGTTGTTGATTCGAACACGAATATTGTTGATTTACGCTTTTATGTAACTACGTGACGTACCGATATTATTCAATTTACCCGTTCGGCGAGCGAATAATTCAGTATTAAGTTGAACGCGCGCGTGTTCGGAAGTGTGTAGTTCTGTAATCGAATTAATCGATTAGTGATATGTTTTTTCGTGATAAACAGTACACTAATCCTTTATTCCTGCGGAAAAAGTGTTTATTGCAGTGTGGTGTGAATAATTGCCAGTGATAATGAAACAAAAAATTCTGGGCGAACAAAGGAAAATAATTGAATTGTTAAGTGTTAATTATTTATAAAAATAAGCGGTCGTTTTTGATTCGAACACGAATATTGTTGATTTGCGCTTTTATGTAACTACGTGACGTACCGATATTATTCAATTTACCCGTTCGGCGAGCGAACAATTCAGTATTAAGTTGACCGCGCGCGTGTTCGGAAGTGTGTATTTCTGTAATCGAATTAATCGATTAGTAATATGTTTTTTCGTGATAAACAGTACACTAATCGTTTATTCCCGCGGAAAAAGTGTTTATTGCAGTGTGGTGTGAATAATTGCCAGTGATAATGAAACAAAAAATTCTGGGCGAACAAAGGAAAATAATTGAATTGTTAAGTGTTAATTATTTATAAAAATAAGCGGTCGTTTTTGATTCGAACACGAATATTGTTGATTTGCGCTTTTATGTAACTACGTGACGTACCGATATTATTCAATTTACCCGTTCGGCGAGCGAACAATTCAGTATTAAGTTGACCGCGCGCGTGTTCGGAAGTGTGTATTTCTGTAATCGAATTAATCGATTAGTAATATGTTTTTTCGTGAAAAACAGTACACTAATCGTTTATTCCTGCGGAAAAAGTGTTTATTGCAGTGTGGTGTGAATAATTGCCAGTGATAATGAAACAAAAAATTCTGGGCGAACAAAGGAAAATAATTGAATTGTTAAGTGTTAATTATTTATAAAAATAAGCGGTCGTTTTTGATTCGAACACGAATATTGTTGATTTGCGCTTTTATGTAACTACGTGACGTACCGATATTATTCAATTTACCCGTTCGGCGAGCGAACAATTCAGTATTAAGTTGACCGCGCGCGTGTTCGGAAGTGTGTATTTCTGTAATCGAATTAATCGATTAGTAATATGTTTTTTCGTGATAAACAGTACACTAATCGTTTATTCCTGCGGAAAAAGTGTTTATTGCAGTGTTGTGTGAATAATTTCCAGTGATAATGAAACAAAAAATTCTGGGCGAACAAAGGATAATTATTGAATTGTTAAGTGTTAATTATTTTTTAAAAATAAGCGGTCGTTTTTGATTCGAACACGAATATTGTTGATTTACGCTTTTATGTAACTACGTGACGTACCGATATTATTCAATTTACCCGTTCGGCGAGCGAACAATTCAGTATTAAGTTGACCGCGCGCGTGTTCGGAAGTGTGTATTTCTGTAATCGAATTAATCGATTAGTAATATGTTTTTTCGTGATAAACAGTACACTAATCGTTTATTCCTGCGGAAAAAGTGTTTATTGCAGTGTGGTGTGAATAATTGCCAGTGATAATGAAACAAAAAATTCTGGGCGAACAAAGGAAAATAATTGAATTGTTAAGTGTTAATTATTTATAAAAATAAGCGGTCGTTTTTGATTCGAACACGAATATTGTTGATTTGCGCTTTTATGTAACTACGTGACGTACCGATATTATTCAATTTACCCGTTCGGCGAGCGAACAATTCAGTATTAAGTTGACCGCGCGCGTGTTCGGAAGTGTGTATTTCTGTAATCGAATTAATCGATTAGTAATATGTTTTTTCGTGATAAACAGTACACTAATCGTTTATTCCTGCGGAAAAAGTGTTTATTGCAGTGTTGTGTGAATAATTTCCAGTGATAATGAAACAAAAAATTCTGGGCGAACAAAGGATAATTATTGAATTGTTAAGTGTTAATTATTTATAAAAATAAGCCGTCGTTTTTGATTCGAACACGAATATTGTTGATTTACGCTTTTATGTAACTACGTGACGTACCGATATTATTCAATTTACCCGTTCGGCGAGCGAATAATTCAGTATTAAGTTGACCGCGCGCGTGTTCGGAAGTGTGTATTTCTGTAATCGAATTAATCGATTAGTAATATGTTTTTTCGTGATAAACAGTACACTAATCGTTTATTCCTGCGGAAAAAGTGTTTATTGCAGTGTGGTGTGAATAATTGCCAGTGATAATGAAACAAAAAATTCTGGGCGAACAAAGGATAATTATTGAATTGTTAAGTGTTAATTATTTTTTAAAAATAAGCGGTCGTTTTTGATTCGAACACGAATATTGTTGATTTACGCTTTTATGTAACAACGTGACGTACCGATATTATTCAATTTACCCGTTCGGCGAGCGAATAATTCAGTATTAAGTTGACCGCGCGCGTGTTCGGAAGTGTGTAGTTCTGTAATCAAATTAATCGATTAGTAATATGTGTTTTCGTGATAAACAGTACACTAATCGTTTATTCCTGCGGAAAAAGTGTTTATTGCAGTGTTGTGTAAATAATTGCCAGTCATAATCAAACAGAAAATTCTGTTCGAACAAAGGATAATTATTGAATTGTTAAGTGTTAATTATTAATAAAAATAAGCGGTCGTTTTTGATTCGAACACGAATATTGTTGATTTGCGCTTTTATGTAACTACGTGACGTACCGATATTATTCAATTTACCCGTTCGGCGAGCGAACAATTCAGTATTAAGTTGACCGCGCGCGTGTTCGGAAGTGTGTATTTCTGTAATCGAATTAATCGATTAGTAATATGTTTTTTCGTGATAAACAGTACACTAATCGTTTATTCCTGCGGAAAAAGTGTTTATTGCAGTGTTGTGTGAATAATTTCCAGTGATAATGAAACAAAAAATTCTGGGCGAACAAAGGATAATTATTGAATTGTTAAGTGTTAATTATTTATAAAAATAAGCGGTCGTTGTTGATTCGAACACGAATATTGTTGATTTACGCTTTTATGTAACTACGTGACGTACCGATATTATTCAATTTACCCGTTCGGCGAGCGAATAATTCAGTATTAAGTTGAACGCGCGCGTGTTCGGAAGTGTGTAGTTCTGTAATCGAATTAATCGATTAGTGATATGTTTTTTCGTGATAAACAGTACACTAATCCTTTATTCCTGCGGAAAAAGTGTTTATTGCAGTGTGGTGTGAATAATTGCCAGTGATAATGAAACAAAAAATTCTGGGCGAACAAAGGAAAATAATTGAATTGTTAAGTGTTAATTATTTATAAAAATAAGCGGTCGTTTTTGATTCGAACACGAATATTGTTGATTTGCGCTTTTATGTAACTACGTGACGTACCGATATTATTCAATTTACCCGTTCGGCGAGCGAACAATTCAGTATTAAGTTGACCGCGCGCGTGTTCGGAAGTGTGTATTTCTGTAATCGAATTAATCGATTAGTAATATGTTTTTTCGTGATAAACAGTACACTAATCGTTTATTCCTGCGGAAAAAGTGTTTATTGCAGTGTTGTGTGAATAATTTCCAGTGATAATGAAACAAAAAATTCTGGGCGAACAAAGGATAATTATTGAATTGTTAAGTGTTAATTATTTTTTAAAAATAAGCGGTCGTTTTTGATTCGAACACGAATATTGTTGATTTACGCTTTTATGTAACTACGTGACGTACCGATATTATTCAATTTACCCGTTCGGCGAGCGAACAATTCAGTATTAAGTTGACCGCGCGCGTGTTCGGAAGTGTGTATTTCTGTAATCGAATTAATCGATTAGTAATATGTTTTTTCGTGATAAACAGTACACTAATCGTTTATTCCTGCGGAAAAAGTGTTTATTGCAGTGTGGTGTGAATAATTGCCAGTGATAATGAAACAAAAAATTCTGGGCGAACAAAGGAAAATAATTGAATTGTTAAGTGTTAATTATTTATAAAAATAAGCGGTCGTTTTTGATTCGAACACGAATATTGTTGATTTGCGCTTTTATGTAACTACGTGACGTACCGATATTATTCAATTTACCCGTTCGGCGAGCGAACAATTCAGTATTAAGTTGACCGCGCGCGTGTTCGGAAGTGTGTATTTCTGTAATCGAATTAATCGATTAGTAATATGTTTTTTCGTGATAAACAGTACACTAATCGTTTATTCCTGCGGAAAAAGTGTTTATTGCAGTGTTGTGTGAATAATTTCCAGTGATAATGAAACAAAAAATTCTGGGCGAACAAAGGATAATTATTGAATTGTTAAGTGTTAATTATTTATAAAAATAAGCGGTCGTTGTTGATTCGAACACGAATATTGTTGATTTACGCTTTTATGTAACTACGTGACGTACCGATATTATTCAATTTACCCGTTCGGCGAGCGAATAATTCAGTATTAAGTTGAACGCGCGCGTGTTCGGAAGTGTGTAGTTCTGTAATCGAATTAATCGATTAGTGATATGTTTTTTCGTGATAAACAGTACACTAATCCTTTATTCCTGCGGAAAAAGTGTTTATTGCAGTGTGGTGTGAATAATTGCCAGTGATAATGAAACAAAAAATTCTGGGCGAACAAAGGAAAATAATTGAATTGTTAAGTGTTAATTATTTATAAAAATAAGCGGTCGTTTTTGATTCGAACACGAATATTGTTGATTTGCGCTTTTATGTAACTACGTGACGTACCGATATTATTCAATTTACCCGTTCGGCGAGCGAACAATTCAGTATTAAGTTGACCGCGCGCGTGTTCGGAAGTGTGTATTTCTGTAATCGAATTAATCGATTAGTAATATGTTTTTTCGTGATAAACAGTACACTAATCGTTTATTCCCGCGGAAAAAGTGTTTATTGCAGTGTGGTGTGAATAATTGCCAGTGATAATGAAACAAAAAATTCTGGGCGAACAAAGGAAAATAATTGAATTGTTAAGTGTTAATTATTTATAAAAATAAGCGGTCGTTTTTGATTCGAACACGAATATTGTTGATTTGCGCTTTTATGTAACTACGTGACGTACCGATATTATTCAATTTACCCGTTCGGCGAGCGAACAATTCAGTATTAAGTTGACCGCGCGCGTGTTCGGAAGTGTGTATTTCTGTAATCGAATTAATCGATTAGTAATATGTTTTTTCGTGATAAACAGTACACTAATCGTTTATTCCTGCGGAAAAAGTGTTTATTGCAGTGTGGTGTGAATAATTGCCAGTGATAATGAAACAAAAAATTCTGGGCGAACAAAGGAAAATAATTGAATTGTTAAGTGTTAATTATTTATAAAAATAAGCGGTCGTTTTTGATTCGAACACGAATATTGTTGATTTGCGCTTTTATGTAACTACGTGACGTACCGATATTATTCAATTTACCCGTTCGGCGAGCGAACAATTCAGTATTAAGTTGACCGCGCGCGTGTTCGGAAGTGTGTATTTCTGTAATCGAATTAATCGATTAGTAATATGTTTTTTCGTGATAAACAGTACACTAATCGTTTATTCCTGCGGAAAAAGTGTTTATTGCAGTGTTGTGTGAATAATTTCCAGTGATAATGAAACAAAAAATTCTGGGCGAACAAAGGATAATTATTGAATTGTTAAGTGTTAATTATTTATAAAAATAAGCCGTCGTTTTTGATTCGAACACGAATATTGTTGATTTACGCTTTTATGTAACTACGTGACGTACCGATATTATTCAATTTACCCGTTCGGCGAGCGAATAATTCAGTATTAAGTTGACCGCGCGCGTGTTCGGAAGTGTGTATTTCTGTAATCGAATTAATCGATTAGTAATATGTTTTTTCGTGATAAACAGTACACTAATCGTTTATTCCTGCGGAAAAAGTGTTTATTGCAGTGTGGTGTGAATAATTGCCAGTGATAATGAAACAAAAAATTCTGGGCGAACAAAGGATAATTATTGAATTGTTAAGTGTTAATTATTTTTTAAAAATAAGCGGTCGTTTTTGATTCGAACACGAATATTGTTGATTTACGCTTTTATGTAACAACGTGACGTACCGATATTATTCAATTTACCCGTTCGGCGAGCGAATAATTCAGTATTAAGTTGACCGCGCGCGTGTTCGGAAGTGTGTAGTTCTGTAATCAAATTAATCGATTAGTAATATGTGTTTTCGTGATAAACAGTACACTAATCGTTTATTCCTGCGGAAAAAGTGTTTATTGCAGTGTTGTGTAAATAATTGCCAGTCATAATCAAACAGAAAATTCTGTTCGAACAAAGGATAATTATTGAATTGTTAAGTGTTAATTATTAATAAAAATAAGCGGTCGTTTTTGATTCGAACACGAATATTGTTGATTTACGCTTTTATGTAACTACGTGACGTACCGATATTATTCATTTTACCCGTTCGGCGAGCGAATAATTCAGTATTCAGTTGACCGCGCGCGTGTTCGGAAGTGTGTTTTTCTGTAATCAAATTAATCGATTAGTAATATGTGTTTTCGTGATAAACAGTACACTAATCGTTTATTCCTGCGGAAAAAGTGTTTATTGCAGTGTTGTGTGAATAATTGCCAGTCATAATGAAACAGAAAATTCTGGGCGAACAAAGGATAATTATTGAATTGTTAAGTGTTAATTATTTATAAAAATAAGCGGTCGTTTTTGATTCGAACACGAATATTGTTGATTTACGCTTTTATGTAACTACGTGACGTACCGATATTATTCAATTTACCCGTTCGGCGAGCGAATAATTCAGTATTATGTTGACCGCGCGCGTGTTCGGAAGTTTGTATTTCTGTAATCGAATTAATCGATCAGTAATATGTGTTTTCGTGATAAACAGTACACTAATCGTGTATTCCTGCGGAAAAAACGTTTATTGCAGTGTTGTGTGAATAATTTCCAGTCATAATGAAACAAAAAATTCTGGGCGAACAAAGGATAATTATTGAATTGTTAAGTGTTAATTATTTATAAAAATAAGCGGTCGTTTTTGATTCGAACACGTATATTGTTGATTCATGCTTTTATGTAACTACGTAACTAGTAATACGTACGACAACTTATTTCGATCAACGTGACGCCTCTGTCGCCCTGAGTTAGTTTATTTCGAAGTTCTCTTTCCTTACGATAAACACGCTACACGCTAGGTCGGCCAGCCGCAGTAGCCTAGCGAAACCCTTCAAGATATGGTACTATACAGCACCTACGTCGCACGCAGTTATCGCCAAGTTGAACATCGTATTACGTCGCTGCTAGATACATACACGGTCGGCCAGCACGAGTTGGGCCTACCTTGCTATGGTTTGGGCGTTTCGCTTTCATTTTTCATATTTCTAGATTTCCTCATTGTCTATTCCAAGATATTATATTATCAAATGAATAGTTAATCATTAAATATGATGTCTATTTTAGAAAAGAGCGTATTCGAAGAGTAGTTTAGTCAATGAAAATATAATATATCCCTAATTATAGTCAGATTTTTTGATTATTAAAGAACTAGTTAATTTTTGAAAAAAGGTATTCCGACCGTATAAGAGTAGTTTAGTGATTTTTTGACCATAAAAATTCGTAATTCCTAGTGAATTTATTAGGGCACGGTGATTTCAAAGCTTCTTGAATACGCGTAGATCGGCCGGCCGAGCCTCGGAGTGGGGATATAAGAATCGCATCCGCATCGCTGTTCCCATATTATGAATTGAATTAGGTCAGTGTCGTAGAATAAGAGAAAGGGGTGCACGTGTTTATCAGTTTTCTTCGATTCATTTCGTAAATTTTGATAATCTGAGTGGATTCTAAATTTCTTTAATTGTTGAATAACTGGAGTAGTAGCAAATCGAAACAAACTTTGCATCCTGTCACAAGATCATGTGACAGTAGAAGGAAGAATGGTGAAATAAAGAAAGGAAAAATTAGTACATTTTCACTTAAAATCAAAATTGTAGATGTGTTTCAGTGAACTTAAAATTTTGATTCGTATTGACGTTGATGTTTTGTGTTGTAATAAATTTGTTATCGGTATTCACAGAGAGACCCCGAAGAAGAATAAAACTATTATTCAAAAGCTGGGCAAGAACAAAGAAGTGTAGTACATTCTTTTTCCAAAAACAAGCCTTTATATCGCATTGAAATGAAACTTTTATATACTGTTGTATAAAAAAAATCAGACTATATCTACAGGATGGGGCAATAAGTCTGGAATAAAATTAATATTTCTTCAATATTAATCAACCACTCAAAATGAAGACGCTGAAACCCACCAATTGCTTTTCAATTACCTTCTTCTTCTATCAATGAGTAGTTTCTCAACCAATAACTTAACATCAAGATGCTGAAAAACATGTCAATTGATTTCTGATTGCATTTATTTTTGGAAAATAAAATTGAATGTTTTTTTCCACCTCTTAGCCGCAACCCTATTCAACTTATCTTTAGAAACTTAATCGACAAAAAATATATCAATATTTAATTTTAGAAAAACAGAGATTATGGTGGGATTCCGCGTTTTCATTTTCAGTTATTGGTTGAAAAAATAGATATTAATTTTATTTCGGGATATTCCCCTGTATATCCTGGGTCTGGCCGACCCACGCCTTATGGGCACGAGCCGTCACTGGATTAGTGTATTGTGAGTTTTTTCAAACCTTCTGCTGCCTGCCGATTAAACGAAAATAATGTCTTGATCCTATCAACTTTCACTGTCTCCATGTTTTTTCCTCGAGGTTTCTGTATCTCGAAATCTTTTCGACGTGTCATATCTAGTAGATGGTGTTATTTGGAATCGCCACGTCGATTAATTGTGCTCTGTTATCATCGTTATTTAGTAAAGTATTAGTTAGGTGTTATTTTCTGATATGTGACAACCGTGCGATCCCAGTTCTGATGATCATTTTCCAATTCAAAATCTGGATGGTGGCTGTAGTAAGGAGTAACTTTTTTTTACCTTAGAAGTTTGTATTTTATTGCCCAATCTTGGTCAAAAATCTTGGCAGCATTATATTGCTGGCATCTTCACGCTACTTATGCAGAAATAGGTATATGGAAAAAAGTTGTGACGCGGATAAGCTTTCATTTTAGATCATTATATAAATATTTTTCAATTTTTGAATCTCAAAATCTCAATTAAATTTTTAATACCTAGTAAAATTGTCAACTGACATGAATACAGGGGCGTTATGAAATTACGATAATTTCAATTTCCCATATATGTTCAGTTCGAATCAATATGAGGTAATCACAATAAACTCCTTGACGTTGCCTAGCAGCCCATCGAAATGACATGGGATAATGAAATCTCTCAACATCAAACATAAACAAAATTCGAGAATTTTTGACGGATTAACTGGATCCATCAGGATGTTACACAAGCCGTGTTAGTGGTTTCGTAGGTCTCTAATGAAAACACAAGTATCGGTCTGATCTTTTCATCGAAATCAAAAAACATCATAGAGGGATCATTGACGTATCCCTGAGGTGTGGAACTGTTTGCGCTTATTCATTAGCATTAACAGATTGAGAATTTTTTAATGGAACACATAAAAAAATCCGGTTAATTGAATTTATTTTTCAGAGAAATGTTCCCGGTGGACAATGAGAGAAGGACATTCATCGACAGCACAAAGTTCAAGTAGTAGATAGGATTATTGCTCAAAATAAGGCCCTTCAATTCTCACTTTGAACAGCTTGAAGTAGACAGCGCATTGAGAAAAAGAAAATAGATTGCACAGAACTTTCCCAGTCATAAAAATCATTGAGGTACAACAGTGAGGTAATTTTGATATTTCAAACATTTTGAACTGTCATTCTGACAAAACTTATAGGACACCAATACACTGCTCCAAAATTTGAGTGGATATTCGAGAGGAAACTCACTTTTTGCACTTGAATCGTAGTTTCAGTATTGCTCTACTCACAGGCAGTCCAAATTTCGTTGAATGTTGGTGTGGTAAGATCGGGGCCAACAATATATCGAACAATTCATGAAGCCAAAACTTCTTTTCGGTGGTGGCTCAGTATGCGTTTGTGATTTCAATATTTCCATTAATACAACTATGGACGGAGTAAGGTATCTTGATTTGATAGAATAGTCTATTATTGTTGCCTTTGCGAAAGCCATCAGCAGCAATTTAATGTTAATGGACGATAATGCTCGTCCACACCACGCCACAATTGTTAACGACAATGCTAAGAAATACCAATCAAGACATTAACCGAATGGATTGACTCACTGCCCCTCCAGATCAATATTGTATTGAGCATGTCTGGTCTGCAATATCACAGCAATTACAGCGGCTACCTGACCCACCTCAGACAATACAACAGCTCACCAATACTAAGACGGACAGTTGGCAAAATATTTATTGAATAACTAATTGACGATGGACATATGCCGAACAGAGTAAGAGTACTGCGAAGAGTTATACTCGATATTGAAATGTATGAAAGATACCTATATTATGTAATAAAAATGAATCCTTTCAACTTTAGGATTCAATATCCAAATGAATTATTATGTTTATTTGAAAAATTTTGTTATTACAATTCAATGAAGAAAAAAACAAAAATGTATCTTCCTTTGTTGTTTTGAAATATTTTCGGAACTGGCTTTTTCATCCCCCTTGTCTTCTTATGAAATACATACAACTTCGTTTCTATAATGGTTTCGGTCAATACAAAATAAAGGTCTATGTTTCAATTACGAAATGCCTAAATGATATCATCGCCACGGTCCCCTGGATAGGCCCCATTAGCGATCAAGGCTTGATCGCTGATTCACATTTACATCTGGATTTGAGGAATTAGAATTTGACGGCTTAGGCGCCTATGGTGCTTTGATGTATGACACAACAGATAAAAAAAATGATATGAGCTGGGGAACGCTGTGCATTTCACTCAGTGGTACATAATTTCCGCAGAGTCTCTTCTTCACATGTATTTCTTTCAATTTTCATATAACATGCGCATCTCTATTATAAATGAAAAGTATTCGCATCAAGACACCATACCTAATTCGGCACTTCTGAAGTAAGTGCTATTAAAAGGTTGACAAAGGAAAATATTTTCTAAAATTTGCTGAAACATAGTCTGTTGAATCTTTTTTCATTATTCGACCTCCTCCTACTATTCATTGAATTTTCATATGCGGTCATTTTACTCTCATCTGCTGACTGAAGACATGATTTGAGTAGTTCCACCATGAAAAAATTATAAATGTGAATGTTCAATTTTATATTGATATGGTCTAGTATATGGAATGAAATGTAATCCTAACTTTCAGTTCTTTGATTTGATTCGATTCTAAAAATTAAAAAATCTTTTTATTATTCATTCATATGCGTTGTTACTCAACTAACATGTTCCTTCCTCTTGTTCCCTATAATGTATAGGCTGATAAAGCCTGTTTTTCATCGTCCGCCTGCCTGGGCTCCAATTCCCGGAAGATTGTCACCCCATGGTTTTCTGGTTCGTCCAATGCTTCGGCAACCTGATGGTGATTTGTCCCTTGTTATTTTAAATTTTAACCATTCATTCTGATGATATTTGACTGATATGGTCGTTCCGTTCCATCTTTCTATGCAGTATCCAGTCGCCGATACAATCCCCCCCACACATTCTCCTGATGTTCTCGTTTCTTTCCCTGTCTAACAGCGTTTTGCCTGCCATCCTGCGCGCTACCTTCATCTCTGCTGTTTCGAAAATTCTTCTTGTTATTGATGTTTCCGTTCTGGTTTCGGCTGCCAAGGTCATCATGGGTCTTATGAGTGTTTTATAGATATGCGATTTTGCACATGTTTCTCTGACAAGAGTATCTCTTCAGAATTAATACATCAATCATTAAATTTATATTTCCATTCAAATAATACCATAAGAATATAAAATCTTCAAACGAACCAGTACTTCAATCCTAAGAATTTTTTGGGTTCATAAAATGAACTAATGAATTATATATATGAATGAATATTGAACAAGTGGTTTTAAGGCAAAAATGCCTTCATCAGCATGAATCCTGAACAGAACAAACATACGAAATTTTGGATGATTATATTTCAGCACAGTTTCAATTGAAAATATCCATGATAGTTATCGTTTTAACATGAATTCAGTTGGCTCTTTTTTTGTGAGCCTATAAAATAAATTTACCCAAAATAATCAAGAAAAAATTTCGAATTTTTCGTTTCATGATTGATAGATATTTGGAAATATATCGTTGAGGAGAATAATTATTTTTACTGAATGTAGAGAAATGCAATAGCGTTTTTACACCCTTACAACTCATGTTTTTTTTCCTGACTATTGATGGTAACACTCCCTGGTTCAGGAATTAACTATTTCTGACTTTGTGAAATGCCATTATGACAGGAAATTCGATTGACTGCAAAAAATTATGATATCTCAAAAATGCACAATTCCAGACATAAAAGAAAAAGCAAACAATATTATAAATTTTCAGGCCCTCGTCTCTCAAAGTCCAATATTTCAAAACGAATTATCAAACTTCAAAAATTCATTCGTTATAGTCCGAACAAAAAACAGTTCATTAATGTATAGCCACTTTTAATTCCTCATTTGGGACTGAAATGGCACTTTTGATCTCTCATGAAAAAAGAACACATATTTATTTCAAATTTGAGCCTAAACTTCTTCTGTTATTTTTTGAATGTTCATTTCTAATTGAATTATGTTTGAACAACTGAGTTTGCACCGTCATTCTTTCTCAAACGCCATAGCAACGATTGACACAGAACTTTTCGATGCTAACAACTCCCGACAAAGGGAGGAATTGAAATTGTCACTATATAATCCCTAGGTTTATAATATACTATTTTACTATGTGAAAAGCCAAATGCATAGAAAATATCCAAAGACATCAAATCTGAATTTTATGTTGACCTTCGTCAACGTTCATCCCCCTTTGAGTAGGTGTTACTTAAATTTCCAATTTTTTTAATGGAAGGTATACTTTGTGATATATCCACAAAAATCCAAAAGATCCAGATATTTTTCAGAAGTTACTAAGTCAAGGTAACCGAAATTCGCTTCTATATATAATTTATATGTAAAATATTGTTGCAAAGATTTTCACGGTGGCATTCATACTACTGGGTATTTAAATTGAGTAGGTATTCAAAATTGGCCTAAGTAGGTAATATCTTCGATTATTCAATACAATAATTTAATATAATATATACGGTGAGAACTTTTTAAAGAGAAAATACAGGAATATCGAAAACCGTTAGAAATACAGGGTGGCTTCAATTACAGAAGAGTAGTAGACTAGTAGAATCGCTATATTAGATAATGACTAGGTACAAACCGAAGTTTATGTAGTTATCTATAAAAACAAATTAGTTGAGATATCTCGGGAACCCACAGAGGTATTTGAGAAATATTTAAACCAACACACTCATCCTCAAATGAAGCAACTTTTTTGTAATCCAAGCCACCCTGTATTTCTAACGGTTTTCGATATCTCTGTAGTGTAGTCTCCCCCCTAAATAGTTCTAACCCTGATGTATACATGTAACACTTGTTATAATATACTCAATAGCAGGTAATAATCGCTGGTATCACATATTGGTTGTATTATACGGAATTTCGATAATCAGATGCTTAAATTTTATATGTTTTGTTACCAGAAACGCAAAAAGGACAAGATTTTCGGATAGAGAATAAAGCTATTTCTCAAACGATATCACAAGCCCATACTTTGCATTCGGTAATTAGGAGTCTTAATCGTCACTTCCAGAGGATTGGAGATAAAGATCCCATATTTTCACATTTGAGAATATCAATTTATAATTCGAATTTAACTTGTTTCAAGATATTCTATAAATATGTACACACAAATAATGAATTCAATCCATTTAGCTTTTTCACACTGCCTACTCGTACTACATGCGGGGATGTCTTTTGGAAACGAAATATTTCGGTCCTTGATTTTCGAAACTCAGTTTTATGTAGCCAAAAACAGCGTGTTCTTTATTGCTACAACTGTATTTTTTTTAAAATCGTTCACTCCAAAACGGTATGACAATAGAATAGAGTCCTGAAAATTGTACTTTTTTAATAATCTCATTGTTTTATCTCTTTGTCTTCAAGTTTTTTCTAACCAAATTTCCTAGAATTATGCTACAGGCAATTTGTAACAAAAAAATCCTCCTCAACTTTACTACGGGAAATAATGGCTTGTGTGTGGTCAACACTAAATTGATTACAATAACAATATTGTTCTAGTTGCTTTCGATTTACCGCCTATCAAAAATTCAATTCTAGGATTTAAAATGATCTTACTTAGGTTTCTTGTTATCGATGAAAAATCTATTTTCAATCTATTTTTATATTGCCTTCCCAATTCATTGACTCCTGAATACAAGTTTCCGATATTAACTAGAATTGATTGATATCTAATGAAGATTGAAATGAAACCATACGGAATAATTATATGATTTTTATATTTGTTTTTGTTCAGCTGAAATATTACATTGTTTTATCGATAAACGGGTAGTGATTCGTGCATCTCTATTCAGTGAAAATCATGTGTTAGGTCAGTGTACATAGTTCAACTTAACTCTCTCCTAGCAGGTACATCCTGTAAGGAGCTTATTCCAAAACAAAATTTTCAGTGATTCATATTTGTTATTTTGCTCGTATTTTTTTTCAATGAGCTTCACAATACGACGTCATTGTTGACTCTTCAGAATTGTGGATGCCATACTGTTTCTATATACTACTATATTTTTGTTTACACAAGAATTACTCAAAGCCATCTTTTTTCGAAACTTAGTTTGTAAATATTATTCATGTCCAATCTAGTTTGTGCATTACATTTTTCGTTTTCGATGTGTTCTCATCTGAATTATATATATATTATCGTCTGATACATATATTATATACAGGAAGATGAGAATATTTTGTGGGCGAATAGGTGATGCTCTACTACCTTCGATATTTATGATATGAAAAAAAACTTATTTCGAATATTGAAAGCTAGAGGTGAATTTCGATGATATCTCTCATATACTCAACCGTCATGTAATAAAAAATACTTCAGTGTATAAATAGTATGGCATTCCTAACTCACATAAATCTACGATGATGTTGTGTTAGGAGGCCTAAATGTTCAATAAAGAATAGAAAAATAGTGAACATTAATCATTGAAAATTCTTTTTCAATTCACCTGCCGATAACACAACTTAAATATACAATGTACACTGACTTAATACTTTATTTTCACCGAATAGAGTGTGATGAATCACTACGTGTCTTTCGATTCAAAAATATAAAATTGCAGTTGAAGCAAAAACAAACATAAAAATCATATTATTGTTCTGTATGGCTTCACTATAATCATTTATTTGATTCGTTCAAATCTGGTTAATATTGAAAAGTTTATTCGGAAATCAATGATTTGGAAAAAAAATATATAAAAATGAATTTTTCATGGATATCAAAATTTTTAATGGTTTATATTCATTATTTTCCATTTGGTTTTTCGAATAAGCATGATACGACATCATGGTGGGCTTATCAGAATTATGAATGCCATACTGTTTTTATACTACCATATTTTTATATACATAACTGGTCGAGATTATGAGAGATATTGTCGAGAATTACTCAAAGCTATCTGTCTTCGAAATGAAGTTTTTAAATATTATTCATGTCATATGGAGTTTGTGCATTAAATTTCTCGTTTTCGATGTGTTCTCATCTGAATTATATATATTATCGTCTGATACATATATTATATACAGGATGATGAGGATATTTTGTGGGCGAATGAGTAATGCTCTACTCTGTTCGATGTCTATCATGTGAAAAAACTTATTTCGAATACTGAAAGCTAGAAGGGAATCTCGATGGTCTTTCATAAACTCAGCGGTCATGTGTAAAAAGAAATATTTTAGTATATAAATATGGAATTTATAACTAAGATTGCTGTTTAGAGCTTTAATATTCAGATTAGAATAGGAAAATAATGGACATAAATCATTGAAAATTTTCAAATTTCATGTCAAAAACAGAGTGAAAATATACTGAAAGCAACAGCCCTGTTCCAGGAGAGTTGAAATTTCTGAAAACAAATTTTTCATCGATAACAAGAAATCTAGTTAACATTTTGAACCCAAGGATTCAATGTATGATAGGTGGTAGATTGAAAGCAACCAGAACCATCGTTATTGTGATCAATTCACTGTGTACTATACAGAACCCCAAAGTGTATGGTCCCATTATTTTCCGTTTCAAAGTTATGCAAGATTCCATCTTCCACTAAAAACATAACATAACTTGAAAACTTTCATCTTCATAAAAATTCATTTCACTATGGAAAATATTTCCGATAAGTATTGAAGTTTTCAAGATATGCTTTGTTTAAGGTGAAAAAATTTGAAAACGTCAGAAAATATTGCAATATTGAATAGCTTCACAATGTGAGATAATAGTACCATACTCTATAGGAGTTCTCTGTTGTTTACAAATTGTCTTAGAATAACTCTGTGAAATTTGGACAGAGATAGCTTGCAAATCCTGTAAATAAAAGAAACCAATCATGAAAATGATGGAGATAGTATAATTTCCCGGACACCATTATCATATTATTTCGGAGTAAAGTGAAGGTTAGCTTTCCTTGTCAACAAATACACAGATGTTGCAATAGAATATGTAATTTTCGGCTACCTAAAACTGAGTTTCTAAAATCAATGACGTAAATATTTCGTTTCCAAAAAACTTTCCCGCATCCATAGAAATTTCAATTATTCATTATTCTTAAATGTGAAAATATGGGATTCTCCATCTCCAACCCTCTTGAAATGACGATAAAGACCCCTTATTTCCAAATGCGAAGTATGGGGTTGTGGTATTGTTTGAGAGGTAGCTTCATTCTCTATCTAAAAATCTTGTCTTTTTTGAGTTTCTGGCAACAAAACATATAAAATTTAACCATCCGGTTATCGAAATTCCATACAATACAACCAATATTTAATACCACCGAGTATTACCATTGAGTATCGAACACTGAGTGTTATCTATATACAGGGTTAGAACTATTTAATTTAGAGGGGAGACTACACTACAGAGATATCGAAAATCGTTAGAAATACAGGGTGGCTTGTATTACAAAAAAGTTGCTTCATTTGAGGATATTGTGTTGGTTTAAATATTTTTGAAATATCTAAGGGTTCCGAGATATCTCAAAATAACTGAAAATCAACATCATCTTTTTTATAACTAATTTGTTTTTTGAGATAACTACATAAACTTTGGTTCGTAGTCATTATCCATTGTAGCGATTCTACTAATGTACTACTTTTCTGTAATTTAAGCCACCCTGTATTTCTTACAGTCTTTGATATCCCTGTAGTCCCTCTCTAAATTGTTCTCACCGTGTATATTATATTAAATTATGAATATTGAATAATCGAAGATATTACCAACTTTGGCCAATTTTGAATACTCAATTTTAATACTCAGTAGTATGAATGTCAGTATGTATATGAATGCCAACGAATGTTCAAAATGCGAACAGTGAAAATCTTGGCAACAATATTGTGCATATTAATTCCAAGTTTCGAATATCGGTTATAATTTTTTCAGTAACTTCCAAAAAATGTCTAGATCATTTGTATTTTTTTGGATATATCACAAGCTATACTTTCCAATCAAAAAATTTTGGTTAGTTAAGTGATAATGTCTCAAAGGGGGATGAACGGTGACGAATGTCAATATAAAATTCAGATTTGATGTCTTCTATGAATTTGACTTTCCACATTGTAAAATAGTATATTAAAAACCTATACTTCATTCAAATTTATTTTAGCAGTCGGTTGGCCATGAAATAATTTTCTCAAGTTTTGTAACTAGAACGAAGTTAGGTTGGCACTCATGAAATGTCGTTAATGTCATAACGACGTTGCCACAACTAATATCAATTTTTATTACGAAAATTTGAAAGTGATTAAAAAAAAAGCCAGGGTTTCAGGAAGTGCTATTTAGAATTCAGGTCCGCTCATTCAAATAGTTATACCCTGATATTCTAAAATCCACAATACGTCAGACGGTAGCGAACATATTCAATGTAAGAGAATTTATATAATGTTTCATCTGAATCTAAAAGACTTATATTTCAGCTGAATATTGCCACAATCAGAAAGATTGTGAATGAAGAGACAAAGAATTTCCTTCTATTGGGAGACCCAAAAAAGTGGTGGCATTTGAGAATTTTATGTTTGAGTGAATTAATCATAGATTAAATAGATGGAACATAAGCTATTTCCAGACTGTTCATTTTTCCAATAATTCCCACTCTATGCAACCACCAATGAAATGAATTTTCACTTGTATTCCCCTCCTGATCGTTTCAAAATTTCTAAGACGGCGTGTGTATTTGTAATTGTCAAAATATTATTTCAATCATTCACGTCGTAATATTTTGGAAAATATGCAACGATGTGCAGTAAAAAAGGGTTTTTGAAATAAAAGTGCATTTATACATGGAAGAGGAATGCGATTCACTTATTCCGGTAAGTTTTGGATACTTTATTCTTGTTTGAGTACACGACTTTATGAAATCAGGGGAGGGAGTTAGGGGACGCCAGGGTCGAATTCTGTTTGAATACGATCTAATGATTTGTGCTTACATTGAAATGATGAGTTTGTACATTAAAATAATTGATTTAAATTTTAGTTTTCCAAGAAATAAAACCAGACGACCAGACCAGACTGGGTCTTGAAAACAATTTACACTCTTCTCTTGTAATTTACACTCCAGACTTCAGTATAATGAGAGAAATCGACTTTTACTGTTAATTTCAAAAAGATGCCATCCCGAGTGAGGTAAGATAGGTACATTACCACTTTTTTAACTCGCTTTCTTGTCTGAATATCACTTTGTTTGGAATTTTGCAAGTGATTTCTGACAACTTCTAGTTTTGAGGTGAACTTGAAATTTGGTAGATTCTCTTTCTCCTATAATGAATCATGCTTTCTTATATAAACATCCTTCCTGGTTTCAAGATGAACACCCACCAAGGGTGGTACAAAAAATTCTCTAAACTACTATGGTTAATAGAACTCGTCTTAGGAATGAAAATCCATAAAAATGAGTAAAGGTCATGTTTTGAGGCACACGGCGTTGAACCTTTTTTGATAATCAAAAAAGTTTTCTTCATTTGTAATATGTATTTCAATGGCAATGTAAAAATTATGCTACTACTGTAATTATGAACACAATATTATGACTCAAATCGAGCTCGGATATTCCCATTATTTTTATGAGTTATTGAATGAAAATGTCTGTTATCAGGATATTTCGAAGTGAAATTTCAGTTGAAAAATTTTTGCAGGAATAAACACGCGGAGAACAGAAATTGAAGAACAGCTAATTGAAGTCGAAACCGATTTAAGACGATGAGTGTGTCGTCAGTACTTCAAGAAATAATTTGCTACCCTACAAGCCGTTGTCTAGTCATTGGGAGGAAAAATTGAAGATGAAAGCTTGAAAAGCCGAGGCAAATACCTTATAAATAATTTCTTTGAAGACAGCTGCATGCATAAAAAACATAAATATGGCAATGACCTCAAACAATTTGCTTTAAAGTAACATTATTATTCAGTTAAAGCTTACAGTTTCGTTGAAATTGCTCTTAATTATGATGCACTTCAACACCTAGAAGCACTTTTGAGGTGGTATGAAAATTTGAAGGGGGAAGCAGGTTGTTGAAGTATTTGAGTTGCCGAAAATGAAAGTTTAAAACACTGCCTATTAGTTGATATGCAATATAACTTAATTGAATTTATAACTACCCATAAAAGAAAAAAATGATGCTTTATCACGAATTTAGGGATTCTTTCATGGCTAACTCTATGCAATAAGAAATCATTTCTTTTTGATTGCACAATCATTGGTAGATGTTCATAGTATAACGTTACTTTTTCATGCCGCCTAATCTGTTCAAAAGACTTGAGAATTTCTTCAATGAACAAACTCTTTCAGATTCTCATTATACAAATTCCATAAAATTCAGCTGCTTCCACTTCTATTGATCTGAGAATTGACCATTTTGAAGGGAATTAATTTGATGAAAGTAATTTTTAGTTTTTAGTATATACTTAGTGAATAAAATTTCAAATAATCTGTATGGTAACATTGTATTCAAAATAAATTCTTTTTCACACAAGGTGTTTTGCTATTACTAGTTCTATATCCCTTTGAATAGTTGTCATGAAAAAAATACTCGAAATCTTTGCATTAAAACATTACTTATTTTCCATTCGATATAAAATTATTGCCGACTATCTGAAATATTCAGTATCACTAGTTCTGAATCAGCCCCTGTCCAGTTCCCCCACCCAAAGAATCCAAATTCATATTTATGGCAGTATTTTGGGAATGCGTTTTTGTCGAAATGCTCTATCTCCTGTTTTATTAATCTATGGAATTAATGCGAAAAGTTTACTACAGGATTTTCGATAAATGTCATCGGAGAGTTCCCTAAAATGGATTTTTCTATTTTTCATTTGACTTGTCCTAAACAATGTAAATGTCTTAAGGTACTAATAAATACCTAATTATTATTACATCAATGTATTAAGATAAATAGCCACAAATACGCGCAAGTTGCCCTGTTACTTGTTCATTCATGTGAAATTTTTGTTCAACGGTGAAGTTGCATCTTAACTTGAAACTTCCTTCAATTCCTTTTACTTATATTGATGCAAAATGATTTTTGTTGAAGAATTTAACATTCTTGTAATTATCTGTTAATTCTTTCGGGAGATACCCATTCCCACTAGATCATATGCATTGTATCTTCGGGTTAATATTTTTGAAATCTACAAATGATGTAAGCCAAAAAAGATAACGAACATCAACTCTCCTCAAGCTAGTGCATATTATGATATTATACTGATTTTTTGTATTTTCCATGCAAATAACTGGATTTGGTATGCCTTCAAACATTTTGTATAAACTTCAATTTTGTTCGTCACATATTTTCCGAAGAGATTCGACATTGTGATAAAATACGTAATAACAGAAACTTTTACGTAGAACGGGCAACATAGCGTTGATTTAAAACCCAAAAATGTTTTGACAAGCTTCATAACCCCACATTTTCGTACTATACAGAGTGAAATGTGTCAAATTTCCATGGCCAACCGACTGCTAAAATAAAATTGAATGAAGTATAGGGATTAAAGTGACACTTTCAATTCCTCCTTTTTTTGGGAGATGATAGAATCGAGTGCTGTGTCAAGGGTTGCTATGGCGTTTTAGAAAGAATGACGGTACAAACTGAGGTGTTTAAACATAATTCAATTTGAAATGGATATTCAAAAAATAACAGAAGAAGTTCAGGCGCGAATTTGAAAAAATATATATTTTTTTCTTCATGACAGATCATTAGTGTAATTTCAGTTTCAAATAAGGGATTGAAAGTGGCTATTTATTAACGAACGGTTTTTTGTTCCGACAATGACAGGTTTTTAAATTTGTTAATTCGTTTTGAAAAACATAGTGAACTTTGCTAGTCGTGGGCCTGAACATTTATTTTTGTTTGCTTTATCCTCTATGTATGAAATTGTAAATTTTTGAGGCATCATAAAATAATTTTAGTTGTCAATTGAATTTCCTGTCATAATGGCACTTCACAAATTCAGAAATAATTATTTTCTGAACCAGTGCGTGATAACATCAATAGTCAGGAAAAATCCACTAATCAGATTCCGGGCAAATACTGAAATGGGTGCGGGGGAGGGGGTAAAAACGCAATGGCGTTTTCTACCCCCACATTCAGTGGAAAAAATTATTTCCCTCATCGATATATTTTCGAATAACTATTAATACTGATTCGAAAAATTTCTAAATGCTTTTTTTTTATTTCCTTCCTTTTTTTGGATATATTAATTTTGTTCGACACACAATGAGTGGTAAATGAATTCGTGTTAAAACGATGATCATCATAATTTTCTTTCAATTAAAAATGTGCGGGAATATAATCATTAAAAATTCTTATATTTTTTCTGTCCAGCATTCATGATAATGAAGGCCTTTCTACATTGAAACTACTTGTTCAATATTCATTCAAATCTCTAATTCATAAATACATTTCATGAACTTAAAAACTTCTAAGAATTGCAGATTTGAATTTGAAGATTTTATATTCGTATGGTATTATTTGAAAGGAATTATGAGTTTGATAATGGATGTATTGATTTTGAATAGCCATTTTTTTCACAGCAAGTTGTAAGTTAAGCACCAATACATATAAATGAATAATAACAATCTTTTTCAATTTTTAGAATCATATCGAATCAAAGTTAGTCATTTTTTTTTCTATTTATACCATATCAATAAAAAATTGAACAATCACATTTGTCATTTTTTCTTGGTGGAACTCATATCATTTTTTATTTAATGAGTGAAAATGAAATGATCGTTATGAAAATTCAACGATAGTAGTATTGGAGGTCGAATAATAATGTCTCAGCTAATTTTCCTTTGTCACTTCCGTGGGCTTATTTTCTCAACAAACTCTTATACCACAATTCAGTCAGATAATTTTGTATATAAAATTTGCTGGGTTAACTAGGTATATAAGGTGACTTGATAAGAATAATACTTTTCATTTATAATAGAGATGCGATTTTATGAAAAATGAAAGGAATACATGTAAAAATGAGACTCTGGAAATAATGTACCGATAAGTGAAATGCGCAGCGTTCCTCAGATGATATCATGCTTTGTATCTGTTGTGTCATACATCAGAGCACCATATGGCGCTTCAGCCGTCAAATTCTAATTCCTCAAATCTCAAATACTGATGTAAATGTGAATCAGTGATCAAGCCTTCATCGCGAATGGGGCCAATCCAGAAGACCGTGATGATTATATCATTTAGGCATTTCGTAATTGAAACATGGTCCTTTGTTTTGTACTGACCTAAGCCATTATAAAGACGAAGTTGTGTGTATTTTATTTGGTGACGAGGGGTATGAAAGAGCCAGTTCCAAAAAAATTTCACGAACAACAGAGGAACATATGTATATCTTTGTTAATTTCTTCATTGAATTGTAATAACAAAATTTTTCAAATTTACAAAATAATTCATTTGTATATTCAACCCTAAAGTTGAATGGATTCATTTGTATTACATAATATAGGTATCTTTTATACATTTCAATATCGAGTATAACTCTTCGCAGTACTCTTACTCAGTTCGGCATATGTCCATCGTCAATTAGTTATTCAATAAATATTTTGCCAACTGTCCGTCTTAGTATTGGTGAGCTGTTGTATTGTCTGAGGTGGGTCAGGTAGCCGCTGTAATTGCTGTGATATTGCAGACCAGACATGCTCAATACAATATTGATCTGGAGGGGCAGCGAGTCAATCCATTCGGTTAATGTCATGATTGGTATTTCTTAGAATTGTCGTCAACAATTGTGGCGTGGTGTGGACGAGCATTATCGTCCATTAACATTAAATTGCTGCTGATGGCTTTCGCAAAGGCAACAATAATAGACTATTCTATCAAATCAAGATACCTTATTCCGTCCATAGTTGTATTAATGGAAATATTGAAATCACAAACGCATACTGAGCCACCACCGAAAAGAAGTTTTGGCGTCATAAATTGTTCGATACATTGTTGGCCCCGATGTTACCACACCAACATTCAACGAAATTTGGACTGCATGTGAGTACAGCAATACTGAAACTACCATTCAAGTGCAAAAAGTGAGTTTTCTCTCGAATATCCACTTAAATGTTGGAGCAGTGTATTGGTGTCCTATAAGTTTTGTCAGAATGACAGTTCGAAATGTTTAAAATATACCCTAATAGCACACAACGTCCATGGGACGTACAATTCATGTCCATTTAACGTCGGAACGTCCATGGACTTGATTTGTATGTCCTTTGGACGTCCGTTTCCGGACAGTTTTAGGACGTCCAAGATGGATATCCATTGTTAGTCCAATTTATGTACAATGTCCGTATCGGATATCCATTGGATGACCGTGATGGACATAATACGGACTATATGACATATGTCCGTATCATATAGTTCCAAAATAGTCCCTGACCGACTCAATACAGGCAATGTCAAAAATATGTCCTTACTGGATATCCATTAGGTGTCCGTGATGAACATATTACGGACCATATAACTTATACATATATATTACATGGTCCGTATAACGTCCATGACGGACACCTATTGGATATCCGGTAGGGACATCTTTTGAATGTCCATACCGGATATTCACTAGGAGTCCGTAATGGACGTAATATGGACCAAATAACATGTATATATTACATGGTCGCACGTTGATCAGTTAGTGCTTTCTGTCTCGAAGGTTTATGGTTTCATAATACGCAACTGCAGATATTTTACTCACACATCAACCTTTTTGTGCCTTTTCAATGCATTAATAAGAAGCAGGTTGGACTATGGCTCTGTAGCTTGGAATCCCATCTACAATTGTCACAGACAGCGCATTGAATCAATTGAGAAGCGCTTCCTGAAGTACCTTGTTTGGAGGGAGGATGGTGTCTACCCAGTGAGGGGTTCAGAGTATGGCTTGCTTTTGAACAGATTTGGGGTCTCCTCTTTGGAAGTTAGACGGAAAGTACTGGCGGTGAAATTTTTGTACAATGTAGTGAATGACATAACGGATTGTCCATCGTTACTAGCTATGGTCAACTTCATAGTGAGAAGGCAGAATTCGAGATCACAAGAACTTTTTTACTTGCGTACTCCCAGGACCAATCTTCTCCTGCAATCTCCGATTGAGTTTATGTGCCGGACCTTCAATACGATCTCTGCGGTTTGTGATATTAATTTTGACACTTTACCATGTATTATTGAAGTACTTTTATGCAGTTTGGAGTGTGAACAGTAGACTGAGTTTTCTTTGTTACCATCGAGTGGTGTAATGATCGGTTGTGAGTTTTTTTTTGTCTGGGTTCAGTTCATATTGCTTTAATGTTTAATTTTTATTCATTTCCTGTAATTGGGTTCTTCCTGTAGGAAATAAATGGCTTATTATTATTATTATTATTATTATATTATTATTATTATTATGGTCCGTATAACGTCCATGACGGACACCTATTGGATATCATCTTTTGAATGTCCATACTGGATATTCACTAGGAGTCAGTAAAGGACGTAATATGGACCAAATAACATGTATAAGTTACATGGTCCGTATAACGTCCATCACGGACACCTAGTGGATATCCGGTAGGGACATCTTTTGAATGTCCTTACCGGATATTCACTAGGAGTCCGTGAAATGGACCAAATAATACATACATGTATATCAATGAACACCAAAATTTAATATTATTTTTCACTAAACTCCTTCTTTTCCGCTTTGTAGTATATGAATATCTTATGAATATTATATTATGTATAACGTTATGATGAACGAAGACTAAATACTTGAGTAATTATTATTATAAAATAATCTATGTTTGAGTTTTAAGACTTTAGTTCTTATTATATGGTATTTCTGTATTGATCGACTACCATTCCATAAATCAGTTAACAATATAATGAATATGTTCCTACAAGTAGGTATATTGTATAGTCTCGGTAGCTAGAACGGTTGCAGCGAAGGCTCAGTAATACGATGTCCCCCACGTACTCGCGAGTTCGAATCCGGGCCAAGTGTAAAAACTTTCTAGTAAGTATGGATGGAAATGGGAACAACACAGAAAATACCATCTGCGTCTGAGTGTAAGACATTGGGTTCTAGGACATTAAAATATCTAATAGATAGACGTCGTGCTAAATTTTTGTACCGTTGAGATAGCTAATGATGGTCCCAACGGGATGTCCATTGGACGTCCGCGATGGACGTCCGAATTCGGTTCAAAGTTGTGACATTTGTACGTCCCTCGAATGTCCATAGAACGTCCATTGTACCAGAAATGGACGTCCCATGGATGTCCGTAATGTCCGAAGAGGACGTCCTATGGATGTCCATAGGACTACTTTGTGCTATTAGGGTAAAAATTACCCCAATGATTTTTATGACTGGGAAAGTTCTGTGCTGTTCTATTTTCTTAGCTTTTTTTCTCAATGCGCTGTCTACTTCAAGCCGTCCAAAGTGAGAATTGAAGGGCCTTATTTTGAGAAATATTCATGGAAAAATCGTACTACTTGAACTTTGTGCTGTCAATGAAATGCCCTTCTTTCATTGTCCGACGGAATCACATCACTGAAAACTAAACTGATTTGTTTATCTGTTCTATTCGAAAATTCTTGATATCTTAGCATTAAGATATACACTCACTTTCAAAAGTTTTGCACCCCCCCTGTAGTGGAGATAAAATAATCAAGATTCACAACAAATTGTTACTGACAACAACAGAAACTTGTTGACCACCAAATAAAACGATAACATTACGAAACAAAAAATTTTCTTGTGTTTAAATATCTATTTTGTCAAATGTGTGCCTTTCTGCGGACCAGTAGTTTTTCGTTTTAAGTACCGGTTAGTTCAAAAACTGTGTAATATGCCTAGAAACGAGTTGTCTGAGTATGACAGAACTAGAATTATTGCTCTCTGGCAAAAAGGGCTCTCACGCCAACAGATAGCCAATAGACTAAACATTATTCGAAGCACGGTTAGCAGAACGATTAGGCGCTATGAGGAAACTGGTGGAGTGCATAGTAGACCTCGAAATGGTCATCCTCGTGTTACCATGATTCTAGAAGATCGGTATATTGCCCAATCAGCCCGTAGAAATAGGTCAGGGACGGTACCAACACTCAGGTCGGAATTCCAAAAAGCCCACAACCGTGTAATTTCATGTGCTACAATTCGTAGAAGAATTTTAACATCAGGATTGCGGCCCAAAAGGCCTCTAAGAGTTCGTTTATTAACAGTTCGTCACCGAACCGCTCGTCTGCAGTGGTCGCGAGCTCATCAAAACTGGCTTTTAGAAGAATGGAGGAATGTGCTATTTACAGATGAGTCACGGTTTGGGTTAGTAAGTGATGGCTACCGCTTAAGAGTTTGGAGGGAACCAGGATGTCGAAATAGACCTGAGAGAGCTATTCAAGTTGCTCCTTTTCGCGGTGGCACTGAAATGTTTTGGGGAGGCATAATGTTTGGAAGAAGAACGCCACTAATTCACATATCCGGGACGATGACTGGTGCATATTGCCTCGAAAATATCATAAATCCTGTAATTATACCCATGGGTAATGAATTAGTTTCTCAATTTATCTTTATGGACGATAATGCCAGGCCACATCGCACTAGAGGTGTTCAAGAAGCCCTGGAAAACCAAAACATTTTCAGATTAGAATGGCCCGCGATGTCTCCTGACATAAATCCTATAGTGCATATATGGGATCATGTCTCCAGAGCCGTTTTCCGTCGAAATAATCCACCACAAAATTCACAAGAACTTATTGTACCTGTTACCGAGGAATGGATGAATATTCCGCAGGAAATAATCAATAATTTAATTTTTGGAATGCCTAGACGAGTGAATGCATTGCTGAGCAACAGAGGCTCAAATACTGCATATTAGTTTGCTCTTTTATTAATTAACTTTTAATTTTCCGTTTAAATTTAATTTTTGTTTTTGCAATTTTTGATTCCTAATTTGTATTTGTTGTTTCAACTTCATAATTCTATGAAATGAAATTGATTTAATTTTATTTCTGTAAAAGCCTTTCATTATCCTTGAACCCGAGGGTATCATTTTTTTTTCAAAGTTTGAGATAGCCTTAATAATTAGGGGGTGCAGGACTTTTGAAAGTGAGTGTATTTTTGAATAGAACATTAGCATTAATGAACTAGCGCAAACAATTCCACCCGTCAGGGAATCGTCAATGATCCCTGTATGATGTTTTTTAATTTCGATGAAAAGATCAGGACAACACAAGTGCTTTTTTTTAGAGACACGGCATGTGAAATATCCTGATGGATCCAGTTAATCCGTCAAAAATTCTCGAATTTTGTTTATGTTTTATGTTAAGAGATTTCATTATCATTTCGATGGGCTGCTGGGTAACGTCAAGGAGTTTATTGTGATCACTCTATGTTGTTCGATTTGGAGTGGAAAAAAAATACAAATAGGCAAATGCCATTTTCGTCATTTAATAACGCCCCTGTATGCATGCCAGTTGACTGTTTTACTAGGAATTTCATACGATATTCAGAATTTAATGGAGAGTTTGATAGATAGATTTTGAGATTCAAAAATTGAAAAATATTCATGTAAGAATCTACAGTAAGAGCTCATCCTCGTTACTACTTTCTTTTCCATATAATTCTGCATAGATAGCGTGAATATGCCTGCATGATACTGTTGCCATGTTGCCAATATTTTTCACCAAAGTGGCTCCAACATAGTTCAATCTTTTCGATATCTGAGATATCTAGGATGAGTGAATGTTCCTCTGGAGAGGAGTGTTAGAGCCGCAAGGCTTAAGTCATACTGATAATCCACTTCTACAAGAAGTGAGGGGAGATCAGGAACCTAATGTGCGCCAATGAGACGAGGAAGAAACAGGACCCGACCGACATCAGGAAACCGAGAAGTATGCTCTATTGGACCACCACCATGAGCCTAAAAACTAGGAAAGGGCTCCAACAGAGCTCAATCCTTTTGATATCTGAGATATCTAGGATGAATGAATGTTCCTCTGGAGAGGAGTGTGAAAGCCGCCGCAAGGCTTAAGTCATACTGATAATCCACTTCTACAAGAAGTGAGGGGAGATCATGTACCTAATGTACGCCAATGAGACGAGGAAGAAACAGGACCCGACCGACATCAGGAAACCGAGAAGTATGCACTATTGGACCACCACCATGAGCCTGAAAACTAGGAAAGGGTTCCAACAGAGCTTAATCCTTTTGATATCTGAGATATCTAGAATAAGTGGATGTTCCTCTGGAGAGGAGTGTGAAAGCTGCAAGGCTTAAGTCATACTGATAATCCACTTCTACAAGAAGTGAGGGAAGATCAGAAACCTAATGTACGCCAATGATACGAGAAAGAAACAGGACCCGACCGACATCAGGAAACCGAGGCGTATGCTCTATTGGACCACCACCATGAGCCTGAAAACTAGGAAAGGGCTTCAACAGAGCTTAATCCTTTTGATATCTGAGATATCTAGGATAAGTGAATGTTCCTCTGGAGAGGAGTGTGAAAGCCGCAAGGCTTAAGTCATACTGATAATCCACTTCTACAAGAAGTGAGGGGAGATGAGGAACCTAATGTACGACTATGAGACGAGGAAGAAACAGGACCCGACCGAGATCAGGAAACTGAGAAGCATGCTCTATTGGACCACCACCATGAGCCTGAAAACTAGGAAAGGGCTCCAACAGAGCTTAATCCTTTTGATATCTGAGATATCTAGAATAAGTGAATGTTGCTCTGGAGAAGAGTGTGAAAGCCGCAAGGCTTAAGTCATACTGATAATCCACTTCTACAAGAAGTGAAGGGACATCAGGTACCTAATGTACGCCAATGAGACGAGGAAGAAACAGGACCCGACCGAGATCAGGAAACTGAGAAGCATGCTCTATTGGACCACCACCATGAGCCTGAAAACTAGGAAAGGGCTCCAACAGAGCTTAATCCTTTTGATATCTGAGATATCTAGGATGAGTGTATGTTCCTCTGGAGAGGAGTGTGAAAGCTGCAAGGCTTAAGTCATACTGATAATCCACTTCTACAAGAAGTGAGGGAAGATCAGAAACCTAATGTACGCCAATGATACGAGAAAGAAACAGGACCCGACCGACATCAGGAAACCGAGGCGTATGCTCTATTGGACCACCACCATGAGCCTGAAAACTAGGAAAGGGCTTCAACAGAGCTTAATCCTTTTGATATCTGAGATATCTAGGATAAGTGAATGTTCCTCTGGAGAGGAGTGTGAAAGCCGCAAGTCTTAAGTCATACTCATAATCCACTTCTACAAGAAGTGAGGGGAGATGAGGAACCTAATGTACGACTATGAGACGAGGAAGAAACAGGACCCGACCGAGATCAGGAAACTGAGAAGCATGCTCTATTGGACCACCACCATGAGCCTGAAAACTAGGAAAGGGCTCCAACAGAGCTTAATCCTTTTGATATCTGAGATATCTAGGATGAGTGTATGTTCCTCTGGAGAGGAGTGTGAAAGCTGCAAGGCTTAAGTCATACTGATAATCCACTTCTACAAGAAGTGAGGGAAGATCAGAAACCTAATGTACGCCAATGATACGAGAAAGAAACAGGACCCGACCGACATCAGGAAACCGAGGCGTATGCTCTATTGGACCACCACCATGAGCCTGAAAACTAGGAAAGGGCTTCAACAGAGCTTAATCCTTTTGATATCTGAGATATCTAGGATAAGTGAATGTTCCTCTGGAGAGGAGTGTGAAAGCCGCAAGTCTTAAGTCATACTCATAATCCACTTCTACAAGAAGTGAGGGGAGATGAGGAACCTAATGTACGACTATGAGACGAGGAAGAAACAGGACCCGACCGAGATCAGGAAACTGAGAAGCATGCTCTATTGGACCACCACCATGAGCCTGAAAACTAGGAAAGGGCTCCAACAGAGCTTAATCCTTTTGATATCTGAGATATCTAGAATAAGTGAATGTTGCTCTGGAGAAGAGTGTGAAAGCCGCAAGGCTTAAGTCATACTGATAATCCACTTCTACAAGAAGTGAGGGGAGATCAGGAACCTAATGTACGCCAATGAGAAGAGGAAGAAACAGAACCCGACCGACATCAGGAAACCGAGAAGTTGATTATGGCCATACCAGGTTAGCTGCGTTTTTTCGATGTCTTCCATTATGGTTCCTTCAACACCCATCATGTTTTTTAAAGTGTCATTCCTTACCCTATCTCGCCTTGAAATCATCAGTGACCTCCGTATAGCGTCCATTTCAACCGCTTCCAATCTTCTTTTGTATTTATCGGTTAATCTCCAATTCTCAGACCCATATAATAGACTGGACTTCACTAACGTCTCGTATATATTGAATTTTCTTCTTTTGGAGATATTTTTATTCCATAGTATGCCATTGAGACAGGATCGTGCTTTTTTCGCTGTTGTTATTCTTCTCTCTATTTCCTTGTTGTCCGTTCCAGTCGAGTCGAAAATTACTCCGAGATAGTTGTAGTCCAGGCAGTAAGTTATTATCTCACCACTATTCAATGTTAGATCACGAGGTTCCCCACCGACCCAAAGATATTTGGTTTTTCCTAAGTTGACGTTTAAACCCCACTTTTCGTATTCTTCAATCAGCTTGCGTATCATGTATTCCATATCATCCTTATCACCAGACACAACAGCTTGGTCATCAGCAAATTGCAAAGTATAGAGGGTCATGTTACCGAGCTCTATTCCCATACCACGGACTTTCTTCTTCCATTGTTTTAAAGCTGCAGCTACATATAATTTAAACAATGTTGGGGACAAACAACATCCCTGCCTCAGACCTTTATTTACAAGAAATTCATCTGTTACATATTTTCCTACTTTGATTCTTGATTTAGTCCCAGTGTATAGATCCTTCACAGCTTTTATAAGGGTGTGATTGATGTTCGTGCCCTCCAATACTTCCCAGAGTTTTACTATTGGAATTGTATCATAAGCTTTGTGTAAGTCTACAAATGTGATATGAACTTCCCTGTTAGTTGCTGTTTTTTTCTCAATAATCTGTTTGAGGCAAAATATATTATCACTGCATGTTCTTCCAGCATGAAAACCGCTTTGTTCTTCCTCTTCCAGACCCTTTGTTTCTTCCTCTATGAGATCTCTCAGCACCTTTCCATACAATCTACTAAATGTGCTTGTTATCGATAGTCCTCTGTAGTTATCACATCGTTTCTTATTACCTTTCTTATAAATTGATATCATATACGCAGATTTCCATTCGTCGGGAATAGGGTGACCATTTACGCATAAGTTGAATAGATAAGTTATCATACTGTACAATTTTTCGGTTCCGTGTTTCAGAAGCTCCGCGTATATTCCCTCAGGTCCACAAGCTCTACCATTTTTCAAGCCCCTCATAGCCTTCTTTACCATATCTTCAGTTACTTCAATAGTTTCACCCTGTATACCAATTCTCTCCGTCGTTGGTTCATTTATATATTCTTGCCTATCTTCAGTGAGTAATTTCTTGTAATAATCCACCCCAAGTTTCGGTATCTATTATTTGTATGTGTTCTCTTTCTTTATGAGATGTTCGCACCGATTTAATAAACTTCCAGGCCTCCGTGTTTCTCCGTCCACCAATGTAGGTATTCACATCGTGACATTTTTTTATCCCAAAGTTCATTCTTCTCTTTTTGTATTAACTTTCTTGTTTGACGTCTAACTATCTTGTAATGACGGAGATCATCTGGATTATTTGTGGTTAACCATTTCAGATATAATTTTTTCTTTCGTTTCACCAAAGTTTCTATCTCATCATTCCACCATAAATTTTTACTCACATGCTTTTTTCGTATTCCTAAAGCTTCTTTAGCCGCTTTCTTTATACTCGAAATGATATTATCATATATTTCATGGAATGTGAGGTCTTGAAAGTTCGTTAGCAGGCTATTATCCAGTCTTTGCTGGTATAATGCAACTGTACTTTCATGCATGAAGCTATCAAGATTATACTCGTGGTTTGACAGTTTCTGTAAGCCAATAGTTCGATTATCGCTATTATTCACTTGATATTTTGATGGAAAGAATACTTTGGCTCGTACGAGGAAATGATCTGACCCACCACCAAAAGCTCCTCTTAATGCTCTCACATCATTTATTTGAATGCTCGGCTTCTGCTTGACTATGAAGTAATCTATTATTGACTTGAGACCACGTGTTGGCTGCACCCAGGTGTATCGATGTATGTTCCTATGTTGGAAGAAACCATTAGTGATTTTCGAGTTGTTGGTTTCACATAATTGTATGAGCCTGTTGCCATTATCATTGACTTGTTCTTCTCCATATGGACCTATGATATCACTGTCAGGCGATCTTCCTGTTCGGCTGTTGAAATCACCCATCATAATGATCTCTCTAGAGTCCCCAATTCTGCCAATGACATCATTGAGAGTTTCGAAAAAAGACTCCTTATAAGCGATCGATTCATCATCAGATGGGGCATAAATTGCCAGTAAGGTAATATTATGCTGAAGTAGTTTGATATTCACCGTCAAAATATTCTCGTCGACCATTTCGTAGTTCGTTATTTTATTTTTCAGTGTAGCCTTTATTAAAATGGACACTCCTCTTTTAGCTCGCTCCTCCTTCGGAACTCCGCTATATATATATGGATGTAATCACCATAGATTAATAAAACATATGGTAATCACCAACTCGTTCAGTACCAGTACCTTTCTTCTTTGTTTCAGTAAGTGCCACCACATCCATTCCAAGCTTTCCTATCTCCGAAACAACGATGTCTATTTTTTTGTCTAACTCCCTGTATATTCCATGTTGCCATACTCATTAACCTTTTCCTTTGCTTTTGTCGTTTGCCAGTAGATCCGTCCGTACATCCGAGGCGCTGTTTAGGCTTTTTAGCAAGTTGAAATTTTTACGTATAGCAGGGAGCTAGCCTGCTGCTACAACCCTCCTCCTTTATCCGGGCTTGGGACCGGCAGCAGCACAGTCGAGCTACTCAATCCACCCGACGATGCTCCAGGCGAAGTTAAATGATACGAGAAAGAAACAGGACCCGACCGACATCAGGAAACCGAGGAGCATGATCTACTGGACCACCACCATGAGCCTGAAAACTAGGAAAGGGCTAGGAGGGGATGTCAGGTACCTAATGTACGCCAATGAGACGAGGAAGAAACAGGACCCGACCGACATCAGAAAACCGAGAAGTATGCTCTATTGGATCACCACCATGAGCCTGAAAACTAGGAAAGGGCTCCAACAGAGCTTAATCCTTTTGATATCTGAGATATCAAGGATAAGTGAATGTTCCTCTGGAGAGGAGTGTGAAAGCCGCAAGGCTTAAGTCATACTGATAATACACTTCTACAAGAAGTGAAGGGAGATCAGGTACCTAATGTACCCCAATGAAACGAGGAAGAAACAGGACCCGACCGAGATCAGGAAACTGAGGAGCATGCTCTATTGGATCACCACCATGAGCCTGAAAACTAGGAAAGGGCTCCAACAGAGCTTAATCCTTTTGATATCTGAGATATCTAGGATAAGTGAATGTTCCTCTGGAGAGGAGTGTGAAAGTCGCAAGGCTTAAGTCATACTGATAATACACTTCTACAAGAAGTGTGGGGAGATCAGGAACCTAATGTACGCCAATGAGATGAGTAAGAAACAGGACCCGACCGACATCAGGAAATTGAGAAGCATGCTCTATTGGACCACCACCATGAGCCTGAAAACTAGGAAAGGGCTCCAACAGAGCTTAATCCTTTTGATATCTGAGATATCAAGGATAAGTGAATGTTCCTCTGGAGAGGAGTGTGAAAGCCTCAAGGCTTAAGTCATACTGATAATCCACTTCTACAAGAAGTGAAGGGAGATCAGGTACCTAATGTACGCCAATGAGACGAGGAAGAAACAGGACCCGACCGAGATCAGGAAGCTGAGAAGCATGCTCTATTGGACCACCACCATGAGCCTGAAAACTAGGAAAGGGCTCCAACAGAGCTTAATCCTTTTGATATCTGAGATATCTAGGATAAGTGAATGTTCCTCTGGAGAGGAGTGTGAAAGTCGCAAGGCTTAAGTCATACTGATAATACACTTCTACAAGAAGTGTGGGGAGATCAGGAACCTAATGTACGCCAATGAGATGAGTAAGAAACAGGACCCGACCGATATCAGGAAACTGAGAAGCATGCTCTATTGGACCACCACCATGAGCCTGAAAACTAGGAAAGGGCTCCAACAGAGCTTAATCCTTTTGATATCTGAGATATCAAGGATAAGTGAATGTTCCTCTGGAAAGGAGTGTGAAAGTCGCAAGGCTTAAGTCATACTGATAATACACTTCTACAAGAAGTGTGGGGAGATCAGGAACCTAATGTACGCCAATGAGATGAGTAAGAAACAGGACCCGACCGATATCAGGAAACTGAGAAGCATGCTCTATTGGACCACCACCATGAGCCTGAAAACTAGGAAAGGGCTCCAACAGAGCTTAATCCTTTTGATATCTGAGATATCTAGGATAAGTGAATGTTCCTTTGGAGAGGAGTGTGAAAGCCGCAAGACTTAAGTCATACTCATAATCCACTTCTACAAGAAGTGAAGGGACATCAGGTACCTAATGTACGCCAATGAGACGAGGAAGAAACAGGACCCGACCGAGATCAGGAAACTGAGAAGCATGCTCTATTGGACCACCACCATGAGCCTGAAAACTAGGAAAGGGCTCCAACAGAGCTTAATCCTTTTGATATCTGAGATATCTAGGATGAGTGTATGTTCCTCTGGAGAGGAGTGTGAAAGCCGCAAGGCTTAAGTCATACTGATAATCCACTTCTACAAGAAGTGAAGGGAGATCAGGTACCTAATGTACGCCAATGAGACGAGGAAGAAACAGTACCCGACCGACATCAGGAAACCGAGAAGTATGCTCTATTGGATCACCACCATGAGCCTGAAAACTAGGAAATGGCTCCAAAAGAGCCAGTGAACTAATAACCCATGGAAGGAGTGTAGAGAGAGACCCACGGGAACGTTTGTGAGATAGAAGATGATCAGCTGATTCGGGGCAAAACATAGGCCTAAGTTCTATGTAGTCTATACGTGAATCGCTTAGTTTTATAGTTTTATTTGTACTTTTCCTCATTTTTGTGCGAATTTATTGTGAAATTATTATTCACTTCTGATTCTTTAGGATAGTAAAGTCGTGTTCGGCATATAATAGTACGCAAAGGTACAGAAAAGGCAGTGGGATTTCTTTTTTCTCGTGAGTACTTATAAATCTAATCTCTAATTTCGATTATTGGTTACGTCCATATTATAAACATTAAAATAATTTTCGCAGGAATTTGGACAAATTTTTATTCGTTATCCTTTTTAGTACATCGCCAACGTTTCGAATCGGTTGTGATTCTTTCTCAAGGCTGGAATGTCAAAATAAAACTAGAAACAGATAAAAACGACCTAGAGACGATCTACCACTCACCTCGTATTTTATCGGATTGAATATCGTCAATTTTATTAAAATAATTGTATAAGTATCTCGAATTAAATTTCATTCAATCTTCAAGTGGTTCATGTGTTGTTAACACGACATGGGTAAACAGAATCGTCTCACGGTACGTTCCACAAATCGCAATGAGTGACATGGAGATGACATTCAACTCTCCCATAAAACATTATATATGTTCGTTAAAATATCACATCTCGGGTAAAAAACAATAAGGTAAAAACAACAATGGTAATATACAACTTAAAAACTAAATCAAAACATTTTGTTCTTGGTGGATGCACCTTAGACACATTCAAATGACTTTCACCATAAAATACCAAAATGAACAAACAACACAAACATCGAGGCTCCGAAAGCTCTCAGTTGTATCCATAATTAAGAATCACCATTTTGAGTCACTGAACCCTAGCATTGCCCAATATAAGACTATCATACACCAAACTGAGATGTTGGACGTCTTCCCTATAGTTTACTGTGTTGTTGGACCTTATGTGAACCATTTCACTAATTAGCCGTCTACCGTAGATAGGTTCGTAATCCAGAACTGTGACCTCCGAGAAGTTGAATTTATGTCCTTCAGCATGGACGTGTGCAGCGAGAGCCGTTCCCTGTGTTATGTGAGATTTTTCTGCATCATTTTTATGTTGTCTTATCCTCTCCTGTAGTAGTTGTTTTGTCTGGCCTATGTAGCATTTTGTGCAGTTATTGCATTCTATTTTATAAACAATTTCTGATTGCTGTAAAATTGGTGTTCTTTCTTTTAGTTTTGTGTAAAATTTCATCTTATTATTGAGAACATTATAGAATGCTGCAGCACCATTGTATTCGCGGAAAATTCTTTCAATCTTATATGACAATGTAGGATAAAATACTAGTTTGAAATATTTTTTATTTGTTATATGTTGTGATGTTAATGTGCTCTGTGATGTGCTCACCGTCTCTACGTCCGTGTCGATGTTCGATCTGATAGTACGTTTCGCTCTATTGTAGATGTTTATACAGGTTTTTATGTAGTATGTTGGATAGTTGTTCTGTTTCAGGATTTCAGTCACTTTATTCAAGTTATTTATTCTATATTCCTCATCGCTCAGAGAAATCGCTCTATTTATCAAATTTCCTGCTATATTCCTCTTTTGTGAGAAGCTGTGATTGGAATGGAAATTTACGCACCTACCCGTGTTGATCGGCTTCGTGTACCAATTTGTTTTCAATCTATTTTTCTCTCTGATGATTAATATGTCCAAAAATGGAATACTCCGGTTCTTTTCTCTTTCTAGGGTAAACCTTATTTTCTGGTGGAATGAGTCAAAAACGTTCAGAGTCTCTTCAATTTTTTCTTTAGGTATCAATAGTAATGTATCATCCACATATGCTCGCTTTGTTTACGTATGTGATATCAAAGTTGAATTTCCATATCCCTCTAATAAAACTCTATGTGGATGATACATTACTATTGATACCTAAAGAAAAAAAAAAAAAATTGAAGAGACTCTGAACGTTTTTGACTCATTCCACCAGAAAATAAGGTTTACCCTAGAAAGAGAAAAGAACCGGAGTATTCCATTTTTGGACATATTAATCATCAGAGAGAAAAATAGATTGAAAACAAATTGGTACACGAAGCCGATCAACACGGGTAGGTGCGTAAATTTCCATTCCAATCACAGCTTCTCACAAAAGAGGAATATAGCAGGAAATTTGATAAATAGAGCGATTTCTCTGAGCGATGAGGAATATAGAATAAATAACTTGAATAAAGTGACTGAAATCCTGAAACAGAACAACTATCCAACATACTACATAAAAACCTGTATAAACATCTACAATAGAGCGAAACGTACTATCAGATCGAACATCGACACGGACGTAGAGACGGTGAGCACATCACAGAGCACATTAACATCACAACATATAACAAATAAAAAATATTTCAAACTAGTATTTTATCCTACATTGTCATATAAGATTGAAAGAATTTTCCGCGAATACAATGGTGCTGCAGCATTCTATAATGTTCTCAATAATAAGATGAAATTTTACACAAAACTAAAAGAAAGAACACCAATTTTACAGCAATCAGAAATTGTTTATAAAATAGAATGCAATAACTGCACAAAATGCTACATAGGCCAGACAAAACAACTACTACAGGAGAGGATAAGACAACATAAAAATGATGCAGAAAAATCTCACATAACACAGGGAACGGCTCTCGCTGCACACGTCCATGCTGAAGGACATAAATTCAACTTCTCGGAGGTCACAGTTCTGGATTACGAACCTATCTACGGTAGACGGCTAATTAGTGAAATGGTTCACATAAGGTCCAACAACACAGTAAACTATAGGGAAGACGTCCAACATCTCAGTTTGGTGTATGATAGTCTTATATTGGGCAATGCTAGGGTTCAGTGACTCAAAATGGTGATTCTTAATTATGGATACAACTGAGAGCTTTCGGAGCCTCGATGTTTGTGTTGTTTGTTCATTTTGGTATTTTATGGTGAAAGTCATTTGAATGTGTCTAAGGTGCATCCACCAAGAACAAAATGTTATGATTTAGTTTTTAAGTTGTATATTACCATTGTTGTTTTTACCTTATTGTTTTTTACCCGAGATGTGATATTTTAACGAACATATATAATGTTTTATGGGAGAGTTGAATGTCATCTCCATGTCACTCATTGCGATTTGTGGAACGTACCGTGAGACGATTCTGTTTACCCATGTCGTGTTAACAACACATGAACCACTTGAAGATTGAATGAAATTTAATTCGAGATACTTATACAATTATTTTAATAAAATTGACGATATTCAATCCGATAAAATACGAGGTGAGTGGTAGATCGTCTCTAGGTCGTTTTTATCTGTTTCTAGTTTTATTTTGACATTCCAGCCTTGAGAAAGAATCACAACCGATTCGAAACGTTGGCGATGTACTAAAAAGGATAACGAATAAAAATTTGTCCAAATTCCTGCGAAAATTATTCTAATCTCTAATCTTTGTACCTAATAGTTCTTGAATAATTATTATATTAATATAAAAAATTCTGTAGGTTTCTCACCCCCGGTTTCATAAAGCTCGATCGGGGAATCAACGCTTGATTGACAGATAAACGTCAATTTGTTTTCAATCAATAATTCAGTCATAAGAATTCGGAATTCAATTCTCGAATCAAATTATGATCTATATACATCTATTCAATGATTCTAAATTGCTTCTTGTTCAATATATGTAGGAATGAAAAAGTTTTAGTCATTTCGTTTTTGAAATCCAGTGACTGTCAAATCGTTGATCGGGCAGTAAGAGTTTTATGAAACCCGCTGTCAGTGATTCAAAACTGAGATTCCTATGGGTCTTAGCCATGAAAAAGGAAAATTTTCAGCGAACAAATTCTTCTATGTTATGTAGTAACCACTTTCTTGAAAGTGATTTGGTCAGACAATTCGGCCAAATCAGACTGAGAGAAGGTTCAATTCCCTCAATTTTTGATTTTCCTGATCACTTGATAAAGAAAACACCCAAACCAAGGAAAATCAGAAAAAGATTAGCCGAGAAGGAGATTCAAGCCGAATCTACTTCTGGAGAGAAAAAGCTTAAGCTGGATCTTCTATCAACTAGATGGTTACTTGGTTTAAATAGTGCAGTATTTTTATATTCAGATTTGATATATTTTCAGTTCTGAAAACTACTTGGAGTCTGTGAATATCGATACCAAGGTTTGCTCTGAAAAACCTCAGATTCAAAAGAAAACAATAAGGTATTTTCGTTTATATGGTTCATTCAGTGTCTTCAAATAATTATTTTGCAGGAGGAGGCATCATTTTGTGGATGTGAAATATTCTGCTCTGGAAACAGCTAAAAAATGGTTTGGAATATTGCCAATAGGAGTATTAAGAAAATTAGAAAAGAAAATAATAAATTAAGAAAAAAAAACATAAATTGCATAGCAGGGTGATAAAGTTGAAATAACTGATATTGCATTTGAAAACTTCTTAAAATGTCTCTCAAAATTGTTGTGACATAACGCAGGTAAAAGACAAGTATGAACTGGAGGCCTATAAAGAATCATTGACTAATGCAAATTAATGTATGTTGAGAAATTACATCTGTTTTAGAATTTTATTTTATTTTGCTCAGTAAGGATGGTGCTCCCTTTTTCCAGAAAGTTAAAGGTATAGCTCACATATTTTCTTTCAACTCTACATATCTGGGGTAAGTATGTAGGTGAGTAATCTTTGAATCTTGGTATTCCATAAATTTTTTTTTTCAGATTTGTGGGTCGAAGATATTTGAATTAATTTGTGATTCACTTAAAATATTTTATGTTACAGGAATGTATTCCGAAGGCTGAACAGGAGTTAGTGTTGAGACAACTCAAAATTTCAACAAATAATTTATTCAGATTTGTAATTTCAATTATTCCACCAGATGTATTCAAATTCACTTTAACTTGAAAATAAATTTCTTTGATCAATTTTTGTATTTTTTACCAACATATTAAAAGGTATTACATGTTTGAGATGACAAAATATGATGGGTTGGTTGTTGGTTTGTCAATGTGATTATAATTATATCAATGAGTATTAAACCACATGGTTAAATGAAAAAAATTCATACCATCTTTGGCTAAAAATTCGAAAAAAATACATTTGGGCAGAATGAAAATGCGCTCGTTCATGGTTCTTAGGAAAGAGTTCAATTTGAATGTGTAAATTTTCGATCAGGAAACTTTGAATAATCACCTAAGTCGTGTACAGTATTTCGAAAGTATTTTTTAATAAACCTTCCTGAAAATACATCAAAAAAGAAATTATAAACCATTGATATAGAAGATACGCATCTTGTACGAATATATATCAAATTAATTCTTTCAAAACGACAATGATCATAAGAACCATTTAATGTTTTGATAATTCATTCAAATATATCAATAAATTTAATTCCTATGGAACACACAAAATGTTGAAAATTTCTCTTTCATTCGTAAAGAAATTGATTCAACATAAATTAATTCATATTTTATTATCAAACCATTTGCCTAGCTCCAAAGTAATACAAGGAATTGGTAGTTCGAGATGTCTTATTCTAAAATAATGAGTGAATACGTCGAAATCATTGTATAAATATTCGAAATTGAAGAAATAAACCGAAATCGCTATGAATTCGGTTCAAGCGCCTCGTTTCTTGCCCCGAGTCACGTGACTTTTATCTTCGTACCCGCGTTACGACCGCATCTGACGGTTAGACTCCTTCCATGGACCGAGCAGTATGCTCTATTGGACCACCACCATGAGCCTGAAAACTAGGAAAGGGCTCCAACAGAGCTCAATCCTTTTGATATCTGAGATATCTAGGATAAGTGAATGTTCCTCTGGAGAGGAGTGTGAAAGCCGCAAGTCTTGAGTCATACTGATAATCCACTTCTACAAGAAGTGAGGAGATGTCAGGTACCTAATGTACGCCAATGAGACGAGGAAGAAACAGGACCCGACCGACATCAGGAAACCGAGAAGTATGCTCTATTGGACCACCAACATGAGCCTGAAAACTAGGAAAGGGGTCCAACAGAGCTAAATCCTTTTGATATCTGAGATATCTAGGATAAGTGAATGTTCCTTTGGAGAGGAGTATGAAAGCCGCAAGTCTTAAGTCATACTCATAATCCACTTCTACAAGAAGTGAGGGAAGATCAGGAACCTAATGTACGCCAATGATACGAGAAAGAAACAGGACCCGACCGACATCAGGAAACCGAGAAGTATGCTCTATTGGACCACCAACATGAGCCTGAAAACTAAGAAAGGGGTCCAACAGAGCTAAATCCTTTTGATATCTGAGATATCTAGGATAAGTGAATGTTCCTCTGGAGAGGAGTGTGAAAGCCACAAGGCTTAAGTCATAGTGATAATCCACTTCTACAAGAAGTGAGGGAAGATCAGAAACCTAATGTACGCCAATGATACGAGAAAGAAACAGGACCCGACCGACATCAGGAAACCGAGAAGCATGATCTACTGGACCACCACCATGAGCCTGAAAACTAGGAAAAGGCTCCAACAGACCTTAATCCTTTTGATATCTGAGATATCTAGGATAAGTGAATGTTCCTTTGGAGAGGAGTATGAAAGCCGCAAGTCTTAAGTCATACTCATAATCCACTTCTACAAGAAGTGAGGGAAGATCAGGAACCTAATGTACGCCAATGATACGAGAAAGAAACAGGACCCGACCGACATCAGGAAACCGAGAAGTATGCTCTATTGGACCACCAACATGAGCCTGAAAACTAAGAAAGGGGTCCAACAGAGCTAAATCCTTTTGATATCTGAGATATCTAGGATAAGTGAATGTTCCTCTGGAAAGGAGTGTGAAAGCCGCAAGTCTTAAGTCATACTGATAATCCACTTCTACAAGAAGTGAGGCAAGATCAGAAACCTAATGTACGCCAATGATACGAGAAAGAAACAGGACCCGACCGACATCAGGAAACCGAGAAGCATGATCTACTGGACCACCACCATGAGCCTGAAAACTAGGAAAGGGCTCCAACAGAGCTTAATCCTTTTGATATCTGAGATATCTAGGATAAGTGAATGTTCCTCTGGAGAGGAGTGTGAAAGTCATAATAATAATGTCTGGCCTGCCTGGCAAGTATCCGGTAGATGGCCTGCCAGGTAGCCATCGTAACGACGTAGACGGTGCAGCCAGCCACGCCTGCTGTCCGCAGTCCTATTCCTTTTTCCTCTCTCTTTCACATCCTTTATGGGAGTGCTTCTTTCACATTCATAATATTTATGAATGTGAATGTTCAATTTTATATTAATATGGTCTCGTATATGGAATGAAATTTTTTCCTAACTTTCAGTTTTTCGATCTGATTTGATTATAAAAATTTAAAATATTTTTATTATTCATTCATATGCATTGTTACTCAACTAACATGTTCTTTCTTCTGATGTATAGGCTGATTAAAGCCTGTTTTCCATCGTCCCCCTGCCTAGGCTCCAATTCCTGGAAGATTGTCACCCCATGGTTTTCTGGTTCGTCCAATGCTTCGGCGACCTGATGGTGATTTGTCCCTTGTTATTTTAACCATTCTTTCGGATGACATTCGAGTGATATGGTCGTTCCGTTCCATCTTTCTATGCAGTATCCAGTCGCCGATACAATCCCCCCCACACATTCTCCTGATGTTCTCGTTTCTTTCACTGTCTAACAGCGTTTTGCCTGTCATGGCGCGCTACCTTCATCTCTGCTGTTTCGAAAATTCTTCTTGTTATTGATGTTTCCGTTCTGGTTTCGGCTGCCAAGATCATCATGGGTCTTATGAGTGTTTTATAGATATGCGATTTTGCACATGTTTCGAATGATACCATTCTTCAAACAAACCAATACTTCAATTCTTAGAATTTTTTGGGTTCATAAAATGATCTAATGAATTATTATATTTGAAGGAATATTGACCAAGTGGTTTTAATGCAAAAAGGCCTTCATCACTATGAATGCTGAACAGAACAAACATACGAAATTTTTAATGATTATATTTCAGCACATTTTCAATTGAAAATATCCATGATAGTCATCGTTTTAACATGAATTCAGTTGGCTCTTTTTTTGTGAGCTGAAAACAAAAAATTTACCCAAAATAATATGCAGGTAAATCAAGAAAAAATTTTCCGTCTCATTAATGATAGTTATTTAAAAATGTATCGTTGAGGGAAATAATTATTTTTACTGAATGTAGAGAAATGCATTAGCGTTTTTACACTTTCCCCCGCACTCCTTTCAGTTTTCGCACTAAATCTGAATTTTCTGTTTTTTTTCCTGACAATTGATGGTATCACGCCCTGGTTCAGCAAATAACTATTTATAACTTAGTAAAGTGGCATTATGACAAGAACTTTGTTTGACTACAAAAAATTATTTTATTATGTATCGAAAATGAACAATTCCAGACATAAAGGAAAAAGCAAAAAATATTATAAATTTTCAGGCCCTCGTCTCGCAAAGTCCATTATTGCACAACGAATCATCAAACTTCAAGAATTCATTTGATATAGTGGGAACAAAAAATCGTTCATGAATAAATAGCCACTTTTAATTCTTCATTTGAGAGTGAAATGGCACTTTTGATCTCTCATGAAAAAAGAACACATATTTCCATTATTTTCTAATTGAATTATGTTTGAACAACTGAGTTTGTACCGTCATTCTTTCTCAAACGCCATAGCAACGATCGACACGGCACTTATCCTAACTACTCCCGACGAAGGGAGGAATTAAAAGTGTCACTTTAATTCCTAGGTTTATAATATATTATTTTACAGGGTAAAAAGCCAAATTCATAGAAAATCGCGAAAGACATCAAATCTGAATTTTATATTGACATTCGTCAACGTTAATCCCCCTTTGAATAGTTATTACTTAAATTCCCAATATTTTTAATGGAAAGTATACCTTGTGATATAGGTAGGTATCCCAAAAAAATCTAAGAGATCCAGATATTTTTCAGAAGTTTCTGAGAAATGGTAAGCGAAATTCGCTCCTATATATAGTTAATATGTACAACATTGTTGCAAAGATTTTCACGGTGAGCATTTTGAACCTATACTTCGTTGGCATTCATATACTGACATTCCTACTATCCTACTACTGAGTATTGAAATTCAGTAGGTATTCAACATTGGCCTAAGTAGGTTATATCTTCGATTATTCAAAACAATAATTCAATATAATATACACGGTGAGAACTATTCAAAGAGAAACTACAGGAATATCGAAAACCGTTAGAAATACAGGGTGGCTTAAATTACAAAAAAGTAGTACACTAGTAGAATCGCTATATTGGATAATGACTACAAACCGAAGTTTATGTAGTTATCTATAAAAAAAATTAGTTATAAAAAAAAAATCTTGATTTTCAGTTTTTCTGAGATATCTCGGGAACCCTCAAAGGTATTTCAGAAATATTTAAACCAACACACTCATCCTCAAATGAAGCAACTTTTTTGTAATCCAAGCCACCCTGTATTTCTAACTGTTTTCGATATCTCTGTAGTGTTGTCTCCACCCTAAATAGTTCCAACCCTGATGTATATATGTAACACTTAGTATAAGATACTCAATAATTTGTAACAATCGTTAGTACTACATATTTGTTGTATTTTACGGAATTTCGATAATCAGATGGTTAAATTTTATATGTTTTGTTTCCAAGAACAAGATTTTCGGATAGAGAATAAAGCGACCTCTCAAACGATATCACAAGCCCATACTTTGCATTTGGTAATTAGGGGTCTTAATCGTCACTTCCAGAGGATTGGAGATAAAGATCCCATATTTTCACATTTGAGAATATCAATTTATAATTCGAATTTAACTTGTTTCAAGATATTCTATAAATATGTACACACAAATAATGAATTCAATCCATTTAGCTTTTTCACATTGCCTACTCGTACTACATGTACGACCTCTCTTCATATTAAAATTTCTATGGATGAGGGGATGTTTTTTGGAAACGAAACATTTCAGTCCTCGATTTTCAAAACTCGGTTTTATGTAGATGAAAATGGCACGTATTCTATTGCTGCAACTGTGTTTTTTTTTCAAATTGTTCACTCCAAAATGGTATGATAATGGTGTCCTGAAAATTGTACCTACTTTTTTAATCATTTCAATGTTGTATCTCGTTCATATACTGGGTTTTCAACTTATTCCTGGCTAAATTTCACAGAATTATTCTACAGGCAATTTGTAACAAGAATCTTTCATAACTTTACTATGGAAAATAATGGGAACATATTCTTTGAACTTCTGTGAGGTCAACATTAAAATGATTAATAACAATATTGTTGTAGTTGCTTACGATTTAGCGCCTATCAGAAATTTAGAATTTGAAATGATCTTAAGGTTGCTTGTTATCGATGGAAAAATCTATATTTTCAAATATAATTTTATATTGCCTTCCCAATTCATTGATTCCTGAATACAAGTTTCCGATATCAACTAGAGTTGATTGATATCTAATGAAGCCAATAATAATATGATTTTTATGTTTATTTTTGCTTCAGCTGTAATTTTATAGTGACTCATGCATCTCTATTCAGTGAAAATCATGTGTTAGGGTCAGTGTACATTATTCAACTTAACTCTCTCGAAGCAAGTGTATCCTGGAAAGTCCTAATCTGAAAACAGTATATTCAATGATTTATTTTTATCATTTTGCTCTTAATTTTTTTTTCAATGAACTTTACAATAAGACATCATTGTTGACTCTTCAGAATTATGGATGCCATACTGTTTCCATATACTACCATATTTTTGTATACACAACTGGTTGAGTATTAGAGTGATATTGTCAAGAATTACTAAAAGTTATCTTTTTTCGAAACTTAGTTTGTAAATATTATTCATGTTCAATCTAGTTTGTGCATTACATTTTTCGTTTTCGATGTGTTCTCATCTGAATTATATATATATTATCGTCTGATACATATATTATATACAGGAAGATGAGAATATTTTGTGGGCGAATAGGTGATGCTCTACTACCTTCGATATTTATGATATGAAAAAAACTTATTTCGAATATTGAAAGCTAGAGGTGAACTTCGATGATATCTCTCATATACTCAACAGTCATGTAATAAAAAATATTTCAGTGTATAAATAGTATGGCATTCCTAACTCAAATAAATCTACGATGATGTTGTGTTAGGAGGCCTAAATGTTCAATAAAGAATAGAAAAATAATTAACATTATTCATTGAAAATTCTTTTTTTATTCACCTGCCGATAACACAACTTAAATATACAATGTACACAAAAATATAAAATTGCAGTTGAAGCAAAAACAAACATAAAAATCATATCATTGTTCTGTATGGCTTCACTATAATCATTTATCTGATTCGTTCAAATCTAGTTAATATTGAAAAGTTGTATTCGGAAATTAATGATTTGGAAAAACAATATACAAATATGTATATAAAAACGAATTTTTCATAGATATAAAAATTTTTAATGGTTTATATTCATAATTTTCCTCTTGATTTTTCAAATAAGCATGATACGACATCATGGTGGGCTTATCAGAATTATGAATGCCATACTGTTTTTTTACTACCATATTTTTATATACATAACTGGTTGAGATTATGAGAGATATCGTCAAGAATTACTCAAAGCTATCTGTCTTCGAAATGAAGTTTTTAAATATTATTCATGTCCAATGGAGTTTGTGCATTACATTTTCCGTTTTCGATGTGTTCTCATCTGAATTATATATATATTATCGTCTGATACATATATTATATACAAGATGATGAGTATATTTTGTGAGCGAATGAGTAATGCTCTACTCTGTTCGATGTCTATCATGTGAAAAAACTTATTTCGAATACTGAAAGCTGGAAGTGAATCTCGATGATACTCTCATAAACTCAGCAGTCATGTGTAAAAAGAAATATTTTAGTATATAAATAATATGAAATGTATAACTCAGATTGCTGTTTAAAGCTTTAATATTCAGATTAGAATAGGAAAATAATGAACATGAATCATTGAAAATTTTCAAATTTCCTGTCAAAAACAGAGTGAAAATATACTGAAAGCAACAGCCCTGTTTCAGGAGCGTTGAAATTTCTGAAAACAAATTTTTCATCGATAACAAGAAATCTAGTTAACATTTCGAACCCAAGGATTCAATGTATGATAGGTGGTAGATTGAAAGCAACCAGAACCATCGTTATTGTGATCAATTTACTGTGTACTATACAGAACCCCAAAGTGTATGGCCCCATTATGTTCCGTTTCAAAGTTATGCAAGATTTCATCTTCCACTAAAAACATAACATAACATGAAAACTTCATTTCACTATGGAAAATATTTCCGATAAGTATTGAAGTTTTCAAGATATGCTTTGTTTAAGGTGAAAAAATTTGAAAACGTCAGAAAATATTGCAATATTGAATAGCTTCACAATGAGAGTTAATGGGACCATACTCTATAGGAGTTCTCTGTTGTTTACAAATTGTCTGTGAACCCTGTATTTGAAAGAAACCAATCATGAAAATGATGGAGATAGTATAATTTCCCGGACACCATTATCATAGTATTTCGGAGTAAAGTAAAGTAAAGGTTAGCTTTCCTTGTCAATAAATAACAAATACACAGGTGTTGCACCAGAATGTGTAATTTTCGGCTACCTAAAACTGAGTTTCTAAAATCAATGACGTAAATATTTCATTTCCAAAAAACATCCCTGCATCCATAGAAATTTCAATATGAAGATATTCATTATTTTGGATATTGTATGTACATATTTATAGAATATCCTGAAACACTTCAAATTTGAATAATAAACAGATATTATTCTTAAATGTGAAAATATGGGATCTCTATCTCCAACCCTCTTGAAGTGACGATAAAGACCCCTTATTTCCAAATGCGAAGTATGGGGTTGTGGTATCGTTTGAGAGGTAGCTTCATTCTCTATCTAAAAATCTTGTCTTTTTTGAGTTTCTGGCAACAAAACATATAAAATTTAACCATCTGATTATCGAAATTCCATACAATACAACCAATATGTAATACCACTGAGTATATTACCATTGAGTATCGAACACTGAGTGTTATCTATATACAGGGTTAGAACTATTTAATTTAGTGGGGAGACTACACTACAGAGATATCGAAAATCGTTAGAAATACAGGGTGGCTTGTATTACAAAAAAGTTGCTTAATTTGAGGATGATTGTGTTGGTTTGAATATTTTTGAAATATCTAAGGGTTCCGAGATATCTCAAAATAACTGAAAATCAAGATAATCTTTTTTATAACTAATTTGTTTTTGGCGATAACTACATAAACTTTGGTTCGTAGTCATTATACAATGTAGCGATTCTACTAGAGCACTACTTTTCTGTAATTTAAGCCACCCTGTATTTCTTACGGTCTTTGATATCCCTGTAGTCCCTCTCTAAATTGTTCTCACCGTGTATATTATATTAAATTATGAATATTGAATAATCGAAGATATTACCAACTTTGGACAATTTTGAATACTCAATTGTCAATTTTAATACTCAGTATTAAACGAAGTATAGGTTCAAAATGCTAACAGTGAAAATCTTGGCAACAATATTGTACGTATTAATTCCAAGTTTCGAATTTCGGTTATAATTTTTTCAGTAACTTCTGAAAAATGTCTAGATCTTTTGTATTTTTTTGGATATATCACAAGCTATACTTTCCAATCAAGAAATTGGTTAGTTAAGTGATAACGTCTCAAAGGGGGATGAACGTTGACGAATGTCAATATAAAATTCAGATTTGATGTCTTTCGAGATTTTCTATGAATTTGGTTTCTCACACTGTGAAATAGTATATTAAAAACCTAGGGATTAAAGTGACACTTTCAATTCCTCCCTTTTTCGGGAGATGTTACAATCGAAAAGTGCTGTGTCAAAGGTTGCTATGGCGTTTGGGAAAGAATGACGTTACAAATTAAGGTGTTCAAACATAATTCAATTTGAAATGTACATTAAAAAAGAAGTTTAGACTTGAATTTAAAAAAATATATTTTTTTTTATGTAATATAAAAGTGGCGGTTTTTTGTTCCGACTATGACAGATGAATTTGCTAATTCGTTTTGAAATACATAGTGAGGTTTGCTAGTCGAGGGCCTGAAAATTTATTTTTATTGCCTTTTCCTGTATGTCTCCAATTGAACATTTTTGAGGCATCATAAAATAATATTTTTAGTCATTTGAATTTCCTCTCGAAATCGCACTTCACAAAGTCAGAAATAGTTATTTACTGAACCAGAGCGTGATAACATCGACAGTCAGGTAAAATCCACTAATCAGATTCCGGGCAAATACTGAAAGGATGCGGGGGAGGGGGTAAAAACGCAATAGCGTTTTCTTCATTCAGTAAAAAAAATTATTTCCCTCATCGATATATAACTATTAATAATGATTAGAAAATTTTCTAAATTATTTTTCTTCATTTCCTTCTTTTTTTTTGGATATACAATGAGTGCCAACCGAATTCGTGTTAAAACGATACTCATCATAAATTTTTTTCAATTAAAAATGTGCTGGAATATAATCATTGAAAATTTTTTATGTTTTTTCTATCCAGCATTCATGATGCTGAAGGCATTTCTGCATTGAAGCCACTTGTTCAATATTCATTTCTATGTATAATTCATTAGTTCATTTTTTGAACCTAAAAAATTTCAAGAATTGTAGTATTTTTTATTTGTGAGTTTGACGATTTTATATTCTTATGGTACATCTGGAACTCATGTTCCTGGAAAATTCAGAAGAACATAAAAAAGCACCATCCACAGCGACAAGAAGAGAGGGGAGATAAGGATCCTAACGTACACCAGAGAGACGAGGAAAAAACAGGACCCGACCGACATCAGGAAACCGAGAAGCATGCTATATTGGACCACCACCATGGGCCTGAAAACTAGGAAAGGGCTCCAACAGAGCTTAATCTTTTCGATATCTGAGATATCTAGGATAAGTGAATGTTCCCATGGAGAGGAGTGTGGAAGCCGCAGGGCTTAAATCCTAATGATATTCCACTTCTACGAGTGTGGGGAGATCAGGAACCTGATGTACGCCAATGATACGCGGAAGAAACAAGACCCGACCGACATCAGGAAACCGAGATGCATGATCTACTGGACCACCACCATGAGCCTGAAAACTGGGAAAGGGCTCCAACAGAGCTTAATCCTTTCGATATCTGAGATATCTAGGATAAGTGAATGTTCCTCTGGAGAGGAGTGTGAAAGCCGCAAGGCTTAAGTCATACTGATAATACACTTCTACAAGAAGTGAGGGGAGATCAGGAACCTAATGTAAGCCAATGATACGAGGAAGAAACAGGACCCGACCGACATCAGGAAACTGAAAAGCATGCTCTAGTGGACCACCATCATGAGCCTGAAAACTGGGAAAGGGCTCCAACAGAGCTTATTCCTTTCGATATCTGAGATATCTAGGATAAGTGAATGTTCCTCTGGAGAGGAGTGTGAAAGCCGCAAGGCTAAAGTCATACTGATAATCCACTTCTACAAGTAGTTAGGGGAGATCAAGAACCTAATGTACGCCAATGATACGCGGAAGAAACAAGACCCGACCGACATCAGGAAACCGAGATGCATGATCTACTGGACCACCACCATGAGCCTGAAAACTGGGAAAGGGCTCCAACAGAGCTTAATCCTTTCGATATCTGAGATATCTAGGATAAGTGAATGTTCCTCTGGAGAGGAGTGTGAAAGCCGCAAGGCCTAAGTCATACTGATAATACACTTCTACAAGAAGTGAGAGGAGATCAGGAACCTAATGTACACCAATGATACGAGGAAGAAACAGGACCCGACCGACATCAGGAAACTGAGAAGCATGCTCTAGTGGACTACCACCATGAGCCTTAAAACTGGGAAAGGGCTCCAACAGAGCTTAATCCTTTCGATATCTGAGATATCTAGGATAAGTGAATGTTTCTCTGGAGAGGAGTGTGAAAGCTGCAAGGCTTAAGTCATACTGATAATCCACTTCTACAAGAAGTGAGGGGAGATCAGGAACCTAATGTACGTCAATGAGATGAGTAAGAAACAGGACCCGACCGACATCAGGAAACTGAGAAGCATGCTCTAGTGGACCACCATCATGAGCCTGAAAACTGGGAAATGGCTCCAACAGAGCTTAATCCTTTCGATATCTGAGATATCTAGGATAAGTGAATGTTCCTCTGGAGAGGAGTGTGAAAGCAGCAAGGCTTAAGTCTAATGATAATACACCTCTACAAGAAGTGTGAGGAGATCAGGAACCTAATGTACGCCAATGATACGAGGAAGAAACAGGACCCGACCGACATCAGGAAACTGAGAAGCATGCTCTAGTGGACTACCACCATGAGCCTTAAAACTGGGAAAGGGCTCCAACAGAGCTTAATCCTTTCGATATCAGAGATATCTAGGATAAGTGAATGTTCCTCTTGAGAGGAGTGTGAAAGCCGCAAGACTTAAGTCATACTGATAATCCACTTCTACAAGAAGTGAGGGGAGATCAGGAACCTAATGTACGCCAATGATACGAGGAAGAAACTGGACCCGACCGACATCAGGAAACTGAGAAGCATGCTCTAGTGGACCACCATCATGAGCCTGAAAACTGGGAAATGGCTCCAACAGAGCTTAATCCTTTCGATATCTGAGATATCTAGAATAAGTGAATGTTCCTCTGGAGAGGAGTGTGGAAGCCGCAATGCTTAAGTCTAATGATAATCCACTTCTACAAAAAGTTAGAGGAGATCAGGAACCTAATGTACGCCAATGATACGAGGAAGAAACAGGACCTGACCGACATCAGGAAACTGAGAAGCATGCTCTAGTGGACTACCACCATGAGCCTTAAAACTGGGAAAGGGCTCCAACAGAGCTTAATCCTTTCGATATCTGAGATATCTAGAATAAGTGAATGTTCCTCTGGAGAGGAGTGTGGAAGCCGCAATGCTTAAGTCTAATGATAATCCACTTCTACAAAAAGTTAGAGGAGATCAGGAACCTAATGTACGCCAATGATACGAGGAAGAAACAGGACCTGACCGACATCAGGAAACTGAGAAGCATGCTCTAGTGGACTACCACCATGAGCCTTAAAACTGGGAAAGGGCTCCAACAGAGCTTAATCCTTTCGATATCTGAGATATCTAGGATGAGTGAATGTTTCTCTGGAGAGAAATGAGTACGGGGATTTTCAATGGCTGGTTTCTGTTTTAACAGACAGTTCATAGTTCATTGAAATAAACTATCGCCAAACATCGCTCAAAAAACTTTCAAAATGAAGAAGTTGATTATTTCAAATTTGGAGTACGGATCTGTCCCGAAGCGGAACCATTTCAATTCTGCAAACAACCGTCAAATAACGTAGGTACATCTTGCCCGTAACTTTGATTTTTCAGTCGTAAAACTGAAGATTGAAAATTTGGAGCACTGTTGTGATTAGTCGGAGTGTTAAAGAAAAACCTTTGAGAGGACACTCAAGATATATGAACAAAAATGGCAGAAATCGAGGAAAACAGTTCGAAAAAATTTGGGGTTGAATCATCAACCATTCCACCATTCCACCGTAAGTTGAAGTGAGTTGGAGTATGGAATTGTGGAACATAAGAGACCAGAATTAGAGAATAAGAGACGGATTAGGTAAAAATTGAATTGGTCCAAATTGAATCCCTATGGTTGATTCAATCATCGCTTGATAGAATATATGTTCCTCGATTTCACGTTGTTGTCGTAGTTTTCCGAGTTATAAATAACAGAAGGTGAAAAAGATACACTTTTAAAGATGGCCTGTATAGTTTACTCTAAAGCGTAAAAACTTCAACTATGTTTGTGTGAGTTGAACATAAAAAAATGGCCAGAGTCAAAATTATGGCATTCTACAAATAAAAAAATGTATTTCTTGCCGTTCAAACTTCGCAACAATTTAATGGAAAATATGAAATACACAATGAGGGAAGAAAGTATTGTGAAAAATAGACAAACAAGATTGTTTTAGTCTATGAAAAATCATCAAGATATTCTATATAAGATGCGTCTTTGACTGGTACTAATATTTTAGCAGTAGATTTTTGAGGTCGAAAGTAATACTTTTTTCCCTTATCATTTCGTACGAATCGGCTCGGTTTAAAAAATACAACATACTGTTGAGAAAACATTAAAAACAAACCGGTTTTATCGAATGAAATGAATTTCGGAATATAATTTTTGATTTATTTGGTGAATCTTTTTACAATACAAGATATCATCCACGTATTCCAGTTTTCTCATTATGACCATAACGTTACATAAAAATACCAAAAATTCAAAGAAACCAACTCTTAAAACTAAGTTGACGCTATCTTATGAATATTTGAACTGTTTGTAAAATTTTTTTTTTTTTTTTTCTCATAGTTTATTTAGCAATCAGATATATACACATAATCTATAAGCTAAAGTGTTGATACAATTTGAATAAAAATAAAATAAAAAAAGAAAAAACTATTGTAGGTTAATGCCCCATGGCATTACCTGTTTGAATTCAACAATTCTATTGGCCACATCTTCTTCAATCTTTTGTTGATTACTGGGTTCAGCATAGGTTGCATCAGGTGGTTTTGGTGAGCTTCTAATCTGTTTGTAAAATGAAATTATTATTCGTATTTTCTGTTATATTGGGCTATTTCAGAGTAATTTGATATTCAAAAATAAAAAAATATGTGAAATTCGAAAAATTGGCTACTTTGACCGAATGCAACTCTTTTTCAATGATCCACACATGTGTAGTGTCACAGATTTAGCTAGTGATTCGGAAGGTTATTTTGTTCTTTCAGGGGTGGCTATATATTTTTATCAGGACCGAATCGGAAAAAATAGTATTGGAAAAAAGTGTTTCTTTTGACCTGAAGAGTCTACTGTTGAAATGTTTGTACGAGTCAAAGACTCATCCTAAATATAAGCAGACTTATTCATCTACATTCGCTAGATATAGAGAAGCGAGTAGAGGATATGGATGAGGATTCAAAATGGATGTCGAAAGAGATATCGAAAGCTGCCTAATCGCAAAAGCAACAGCAAGAATGAAAGTTCTTATCGGCCGAGCATTAGGTATATAAGGGTATTGGTGCAAATAATGGCCCTAAGGCCCGTTTGCACCAATACCCCTTAAAACGAATACTAAACTAAGTGTCGTTTAAAGTTAATGGACGCCTTACTGCCAATTCACAATGATGTTAATGGTAATGGTAATGTTAACGTGAGCTACAATATAAACGCTTAAATAATAATAAATAATAGAGCTACTACGATACTGTTCACATCAATATTAATTTCAAGCGTAATGTTAATGATAATGATAAATATTTCTTGAATTTATTATTATTTAAGCGTTAACATCGTAGCTCACTTTTAACATTACCATCACCATTAACATCATTGTGAATTGGCAGTTAATTTCATTCCCAGTTGCACGACTGTGGCTTAACAGAATCTTAAGTAAGGGGCCCTTAAGTTTTTATATCTAGTGATATTTCGGTTTTTTATTTTGGTGCAACTTCATGCTAGTCCAATGAAGCCATTTCATTGGTTGGCCGGTTGCCGATGATCGTTGTCATTTCATCAACCTAACTTTATTATCCTTTCACTCGGTGTCAAAGATATTATTATAATATTATCAAAGAGTAACAACTTTTTGTTGTTTAGCATTATTATTGATAATGATAATGATTGTCAAATAAAAGGTACCTAAGTTTATATTAGTACAACACTTTCTTTGTAGGGTCTTGTGTCAATTTGTTTTACTAATGTTGAAGGGGAATGTGAAGAAAATGCCCTTGTTAGTACGAATACGGTGAATGATTGCAAAGTAAGTGGTGGTAATTTACGAAGGACACTCAACTTCTTAACAGAAGAAAGGAGTTTGTTGCTAACTATAGTATGATTTGTGACACCAAATTGAAAATTTAAAAAGACTGATTGCATTACAATAAAGGCAAAAGAGAAGGTCTGGTATTCAGTAATGAATTCATTCAATTTTCAAAATCCATCAAAAATGGGAAGTTCTGCAGCCAGTTCAAAAAATTATTTTAGGTTAGAATCCCGCCCTTAAACACCTAAGTGGTCATTACAGGAGCGCTTGAATTTAAGGCTAGCTTTAGTCATTTAAATGTCACTTAACAGTTTTTGCAACGTAATTTAAGTACAGGGTTCATTTTAAGGGACACTTAACACTAAGTGCGTTCGGTGCAAACGGATCTTAGATCGTAACATATGTTGATTTAACTATCGACGAGTGTTATGCATTATTGCGTCTGAATAATTTTCGTTTATTAGGTATATATCATTCAGGAAAAAAATCCTTTTTATATGTATTGTCCGGGTTTATATTTCTGTTTTAAATGATTGTACTCCTCTTGGTTTTCTGTTGGTTAAAGGTTGTATCAATTCGTTTTGGTTGTGATGTAGTTTTCTGACTTTTAGTTGTTTTTCTAGAGCCCTGATGATGCAATAATAAATTTTGCGGAACTTTGGCCATCACGCAAAGTGGTTTCTTTTAATAACGTTCCCAAACCCAACAAGTATTTTCATCTTGATAATTTACTGGAACGAAAAATCTATCTGTTGCATATATTTCTTTCAGTAAATATTTAAACACATCAATAGGTGCGTTCGGCCAGTAGACTCTATCAGCACTTTTTGTTCCGAGTCGTTCGGGCACGCAGTTTCAGAACAAAAAGTGTCAATAGTTGTCGTTCGTTCTAGACGGAGTAGAGTTTTCGGAATCAACTCTATGAGCCCCAGCTCCCAAGGTGGGGCGCGAAAGGAGTTTGTGTAGAAGTAGGGTTATGAAACGAGACAAACCATAAAAAAACAACTTATGAACAAACTATTCATGAAACTGTAGAATTTCCGTTTAATCCACACTAAGAATTATCTATTCATATACATTTTCGAACAAATTGCATTCAAATTCAAATTTTTCCCATGATTTTTGTGGTTGACATTTGTCATTCGTTCATTCAAAAATTGCCAATTTGTACAGGCTCCATTAGCCCTAGCTGATCTATGATAAAACTCTAGTTCTACTCGCTCTGTACCGGTGTTTACTGGCCCAACGTAGTCTTAATTCACAATATCAACCTGAATTCCGCAACACAAAATCTGAACTTATGGGCTATTACCAACTTAAATTCGATTTTCCATAGCCACCCGAGATGTCAATCATTCTTGAATGGACTATATGAAAATCTTCAACAGTCTCAATTCGTATAAACACGATGATATCCTTTTGCTCCCCAAGTATTTTAAATCCCTCCCCGAAATCAACATTTCGAATTTGGATTAGCAATCAGAATATAAACATTATTATCCTGGAAACCGTCCCAAATCCCAAAAACTATAGACAATACTAGTGAAGTTAGGTGGGAATTTTGAATCGCGATCCATCCGTGGATCTGGTCCCTGAATTCCCTATGCATTGTTGGAATGTGTTCTATGATCCTTTCTTAACAAGTTGAAAACAAAATTTCGTAATAAAATGGTATATTTTTTTAATAATGGATCAATATAAAATTGGTAGGCAAGATCCATGGAAATCGATTGAAATTTATTTTGGGAGGATTTTGCATCTCTTCATAAACTTTTTAGGGTTTTCACTCCCAATCTCTGAAACGTCACAAAGAATTATAATTTCAACGTTTTTTATTTTGAGTTATTGTCAGGCAACAATTTTTTCTAGTTAATTTGCTCCTGACAAATTAGTGCAAGAATTTACGCAGGAGGAAATCGTTGATTTCATTTTTAATTGAGTTTGTTTCAGAGATTGGGAGTGAAAACCCTAAAAAGTTTATGAAAAGATCCATGGAAGTTTGTCGTAGCTTCATTTTGTTTCTAACCTCTGACATCATTCTAACGCGCAAGCGTAGCATGTCATTTTCCTTTTTGTTACGGTTCATGATTGACGTATAGCAGAAATGATCTACGACATACGGATATATTCCGTATAGGTATAATAATGTGTTCAATTTTGATTTTAGGACATATAAAACTATTTTGTGATGTAAAATGTACTTGGAAACAATCTCTACTAATGGCGGCACCCAATTTTGCATGTCTTTATATTAACATTTACTTCTAGCTAGCGATATTCCATCTTAAAGTTGATTCCTATGTAAAAAAATTTGAATATGGATCTTCCGCCAATTGAGTGATTCAAACCTCACTAATATGGTCTATACAGTCCGTGACGTTTATCAAAGAGACCGGCTAGACAGCAATAACTAAAGAAAAGGAACAGTGAGTGACCGCTGCGATGGAGATATTTGCAGGCTGACTTTGATAGTTATTGTTATTTGAATCTGTAAACTGGTGACCTCACATCAACAATGCTAATATGGGAATGGTGGTGGAAAAGGTCAAAATATTCGGGATTTAAACTTCCAACTTAGCCAACGTTTCGGAAATTATATTTCCATCATCAGGGCACTGTAAATGAGAAAACAAACTCTGAAAAGTCTCTCCCTTCACGATAGTGAGACAAAAGTGCAAAACATCAATACAAGGATACTTGTTACTTCTTAAAAAATTGGTATAAAAAGTGATTAAAAAAGAAAATTACAAAATTACTCGAAATTACAAAATATCACAAAAATAAAAATGACAAAGTCAAAATCAAGAAGCACAGCACAGAGGAGAAGGAGAAGAGAAAGAAAACATATAAAAAACAAGAATTACCAAATATATGAATATGCATATAAATATCAATAAATAAATAAATTAATAAATTAATAAATTGAAATGTAAAAGAAATCAAAGATCAATTGATACTCACAAGATGAAATTGCTTTTCCCACAGTCATTGAAAAATATCATATATAAAATTCATTAAAACAAACAATGGTACGCTTTCATCGAGGTAAAACAATGACAACAAAGGGAGATCGGGAACATATGAAGACAAACACAGAGAAATGTGGACGGACACCGAGAAATGTTCACGTTTTCTTTCTTACTTTCTTCAATAAATTATGATATATTATAGAAAGGTGCTGTATGTCGGTTCTGGAATTGACAGAATCGTGAACCTTGATCTGGATCATCTCGTGCAACAATCGTTTGCCGAGGAAAGGATGTCTTCCCAAAAGAACAACATCATCGAAATCAAAACGGTGTCCAGTTGACTCACAGTGGTGGGCTAGTGCAGTCTTAGGGTTGGTGATGGGTAGACTAACAGAACGTTTATGCTCCTCAACTCTAATTTTTAAATATCTGCCAGTCTGGCCAACATATACTTGGGAGCAATCATTACATCTAATCATGTAAACAATGCCGGACTGTAGGGAAACCGGAGTTACGTCCTTGATACGGGTGAAAAAATTAACGCCAACAGTGTTCTTATTTCTGAAAGCTACATGCAAAACATCAGATTTCAATATATGCGCCAACCTTTCCGATAGGGACCTAACGTAAACTAGTCCGTAGAATTTTTTTGTTGTTAAGACATCCCCAACACCATCAACCCCCTGGGAAGCAACCGGGACATTAATCGGAAAACCCTCACCTAGAATACGGTTTATAATAGAAATAGGATAATTATTTTTAAGAAGTATCGATCTTATGTATTCTAAGTTTTTCCCCCAGTATACCTCATCAGAGAGGTGTAACGCTCTATGTTTCAAATTTCGGATAATGCTGATCTTATGCACGAGCGGATGATGAGAGAAAAAATTTATATAACGTTCAGAGAAGGTTGGCTTATGGAACCAATCAACAGTTAGAACGTTCAATTCATCTCGTTGAATCTTAAGGTCCAAAAAGCTTATGCTGCCATTGTGTTCGTTCTCTTGTTATTTATGAGTACTAGCTGACCCGGCAAACGTTGTTTTGCCATATAAATAATTTCCATGTTGTATCATAAAAAAATAGAAATTAAAAATTTTGTCTAAAAAATAAAAAAAAAATTTAGGGGTGGACTACCCCTAACATTTAGGGGGATGAAAAATAGATGTTGGCCGATTCTCATAGATAGCTGACCCGGCAAACGTTGTTTTGCCATATAAATAATTTCCTAATGATTAAATTACTAAAATGGCTATTAAAAAATAAGGGTTGATCGTAGAAGGGTGAAAATTGAGGATTGTATGTATTTTTGTATGTTGTATCATAAAAAAATAGAAATTGAAAATTTTTTCTAAAAAATACAAAAAAAAATTTAGGGGTGGACTACCCCTAACATTTAGGGGGATGAAAAATAGATGTTGGCCGATTCTCATAGATACCGGATAAGCACAAAAAATTTCATCAAAATCGGTCAAGCCGTTTCGGAGGAGTATGGTAACGAAAACTATGACACGAGAATTTTATATATTAGATAATGCGAAATCTTTGATCGTTTTGCATCTGGCGGTATTCCCTTTGTTTCTGGTTGAAATGCGTTTTTACCCGGTACTTTTGGTACATATGCGAATTGTTTGGCGACTAAGCGCAAAAGCCGCCTTTTCGATTCCACTCTAATAATTAATAAAGTTCGTCTTTTCGATTTTGAAGAAAAAAAAATTTTGTGCGGAAGAATTTGTATCGTTATATCAACTGATTGCCACCCCCAGAATGTGCCGCCCCGGCAGGGTGCCCGGTTTGATGGTCCTGACGGCGGCCCTGGGGGTGGCACAACTCATTATGAAACAGCTAATGGATATATCTCTTTATCAGGGTAAAAAAAGGGTTTCTTTTGATCTCAAGAATCTACTGTTGAAATATTTGAACAAAGACTCACGTTGTATATTTATACATAGATACCTATAATGCTATAAACATTTTTCATTTGAATTTTACATTAACTTTTTTCTTGCAGTGTATTTGTGAGCAAAATTTTCGTTTGTTGTCTACATACAATTGACCGTGCAAGCGTGCGAAAAGCATACACTTTCGAGATTCGCAATTTCCCGAGAACCTATCTTTGTGCTATTCATTTTATACGATTGTATTTTTCTCATACAGGGTGTTTCATGAGTCGTTGGCCATAGCCTAATGGTGAATGCAGGTCATCCAGGCCTTTCAGAAAACTTGCTTGTTTTGTATCCTAAGGCTATAAGTTTCGGAGACACGGGGTGATTCATGAATATTGACCCAAATTTGCGATAGGCATAACTCTGGACTGCAAATTCCGATTTCGATCAAATTTTATGGGTTTGTTCACTTCAGAAAGCTCTTCCAAACGGTTCAGGACATTTCAATACTCAGAATATCGTGATTTTCCATTCTAGCCCCAAAATATACATATTACATCCCTTCAAGAAATTTCATAATTGCCAGGAAAAACTTCATAATTTATTCTAAGAAATTCAATTTTCATGCCATGCAAAGGCATGGCATACTTGTCACAAGGGAATAGGAACCGGACGAATTTATATTTTATGTCATTATTTTCGACATACGGTCCTGTTTTTATTCCTTCGATCTGATTCGATTCTATTTCCTTCTTTTCACCTCTTCTTCATTTCAAACCCTCACTACATACTGAGTGTTCGAAAAAAGTGTTTCAAAGTATGCAAAGTCGAGCTGTGAATTCTTTTGAAATTACATATTGAATGTAGATACAAATTATGTAAACCACCTTGGAAAATGTAATCCGTAAGTGTATTTCCTTCATAACACACATGAGTATAGAAATTTATTCTTCAACAATGAAAATGTAGTAACATGAGATGTTCGAACTGGAGTTCTAATATCCTATCTCGATACATTTCTTAGCGCTTAAAATCAGATTATTTATTGCCCTTCTTATCAATATCGGGATTTTGTTTAACTTCTGCACAGGCTTCTTTTAACCTCTGCCACATATGCTCCCGTGAAGTCAGAAGTGTCACTTTTTGATAATAAAATGACGCACTGACGACGAATCTATTCCAGAGAATGACTAGCATACCACTCCATAGATGGCTACGCGGTATCAAAACAGATATTTTCGTGTAACTCAAAAACTACAATGGTGCTGTCAAAGATTTATACTTATACAATATGTGCTGGGCGTGAAGTCAGCACCAAACGAAATAATCTGTGATATTATGAAAACCGTTCGTTTTTTTTTCATTGGTTCCAAAAGCACTAATAGGCACTAATTAAGCACTAAATATTAGTATAATAATTTCATGGTAATTTGAAGATGTTGGTGCTGAGCGTGAAGTCAGCACCAAGAACTTGAATTATCAATTTCTCAAAAACTACAATGGTGCTGTCAAAGATTTATACGGCACTAATAGGCACTAATTAGGCACTAAATAGTTAACATAGTTTCAGAATTAGTGCTTTCAACTTTTCGCTAACTTCACGGACCCGAATAATATCACCAAAGGAATAAAAACAGGGCCACATTTCGAATAAATGACATAAAACATTAATTCGTTCGGATCCTTCATTGCTGTTTTATGAAAAGAAATAAAAAGGTTCCGGTTTTTCGGCAGAATAACTTTTAATAGTTTTGTGTGTTATGAGGCAAATACACTCACGGATTATATTTTCCAAGCTGGTTTACATCATTTGTATCGAAATTCAATATGTAATTTCAGAGAATTAACAGCTCGACTTTGCGTACTTTCAAACACGTTTTTACGAACACTCAGTATGTGCTGAGGGTTTAAAATGAAGAAGAATTGAACAGAATTAAAAATAATTCAGAATCCGCCAAAGGATAACGAATAATATCACCAAAGGAATAAAAACAGGGCCACATTTCGAATAAATGACATAATACATTAATTCGTTCGGATCCTTCATTGCTGTTTTATGAAAAGAAATAAAAAGGTTACGGTTTTTCGGCAGAATAAATTTTAATAGTTTTGTGTGTTATGAAGCAAATATACTCACGGATTATATTTTCCAAGTTGGTTTACATCATTTGTATCGAAATTCAATATGTAATTTCAGAGAATTCACATATACTTTTAAACACGTTTTTACGAACACTCAGTATGTGCTGAGGGTTTAAAATGAAGAAGAATTGAACAGAATTAAAAATAATTCAGAATCCGCCAAAGGATAACGAATAATATCACCAAAGGAATAAAAACAGGGCCACATTTCGAATAAATGACATAAAACATTAATTCGTTCGGATCCTTCATTGCTGTTTTATGAAAAGAAATAAAAAGGTTGCGGTTTTTCGGCAGAATAAATTTTAATAGTTTTGTGTGTTATGAAGCAAATATACTCACGGATTATATTTTCCAAGCTGGTTTACATCATTTGTATCGAAATTCAATATGTAATTTCAGAGAATTCACAGCTCGACTTTGCATACTTTTAAACACGTTTTTACGAACACTCAGTATAAGCTGAGGGTTTAAAATGAAGAAGAATTGAACAGAATTAAAAATAATTCAGAATCCGCCAAAGGATAACGAATATTATCACCGAAGGAATAAAAAGAGGACCGTATTTCGAAAAAAATGACATAAAATATGAATTCGTCCGGTTCCTATTACCTTTTGACAAGTGCACCATGCAAAGCAAAAACTCAATTCTTTAGAATGGGTTATGTAGTTTTTCATGACAGTAAGGAAAATTCTGTAAGGGATGTGAAAAATATAGATTTTGGAGCTTGAATGGAAAATCATGATATTCTGGGTAATGCCCTGAAAATATTGATATTTCATGAACCGTTTAGAATAGCTTTCTGAAGTGAACAAACCCATAAAATTTGATCGAAATCGAACCTTGCATTCCAGAGTTATGCCTATCGCAAATTTAGGTCAATATTCATTAATCACCCCGTATCCCCGAAACTAATAGCCTTAGGATACAAAAAAAGCAAGTTTTCTGAAAGGCCTGGATGACCTGCATTCACCATTGGGCTATGGCCAACGACTCATGAAACACCCTGAATAATACAAGTCAATAATGTACAAATCTCAACCTAAGACACATCGCACATGTCTACAAAAATGTTTGTAATTTTGTTTTCTGCCTACTAAGTATACGTAAGAAATGTACCTGCATTTCAGTTTAAACTGTATCTTTTTAAAAATCGAAGAAGACAGAGAGAAATAGACAAAGATGAAATAACAAAACAGCATTCTATAAACCGAACTTACCTATGTTTATCAATTTTATCATATTATCTACCGTTTTAATCTTCTCAAGAACTATTATATTCATCGAAGTAAAAAAATTAGTTAGTTCTGAATTGTGCGGGTTTAATTTATTTCATTTCAGTGTTATGTTTCAGTTCGTTGATCTTGAAAACTTCACGCAGTTCTCAGTGGTTATTTGTTGCCATTTCTGGAAGAAATTGAATCTTTTTCTTACAGCCGGAATATTTTCATAAATAAGTGTTAAATTGAAATGACTTCTTGATAAACTTCTTCATTCCAATTGACTAATGAAATTTTCATAGATTACGAATAAAATCAATTCATGAATAGAAAAATTATCAAACATTGAATATGGAAATGCGGATAATGTGGAAAAAATACGGTCATCGGACATGCAGCTGGATGTCGGGTGTCGGGAGAGATCGAAATTAGGGTTGGCATCCTGGAACGCCCTCCCCTGAAAGTTCTGGATTGGTCCAAGTGCGGTGGCTGCAAGCGGGAGATAAGGGCAATGAAAATTATCTTTGCCACTTGCAGTTTTCCACACAAGTGATTATGGAAATCCTTGGATTGGATGCTCGATATGTTTGACTTCAATTTTGTTCCAAGAACCGTTCTGACGTGAGGAGTTGGTATAGTTCTCGATTAAATAAGTGTATTATGAGTTCCATCATCATCGGTTTTGAATAATTGAAAATGGTAAGTAAATGCTCTTCACGTTCTCAAATTTTGTCATTTCTATGACTAGTTTCGATATACGAATGTTTCTGAATTTTTTATCATTTTGACACGTGAAGAAGGCCCAACAAATGTGACGAAACGTCTCTGATAGAATAGTTGTTTCTAATTTCTCTCTTAACGGATATCTTACATATTATTTAGCTCCATGCTCGATATAATGTAAGCAATCTTTTGAGGGATGATTGAATCCCAAAACTGAGTGGTTTTTGTTTCGAATTGAAATCAAGGGCGTAAAAAGACAATTTGGGTCCTTGCTGTTGTAAAACTCTCGAAAGACGAAGAGACATATCTTTAAAATTGCATTATTAAAAAGGGGTAAGAATCAGATTGATATATCGAAAGTACCTACCTCTTTTCAAGAAAATGTTTCAAAAAATATAGTTTTAATACGTATTCTCCCAGTTATGTGGAAAAACTGACAAAAAACCTACATCCAAAAGACGGAAACAGACCCCTCAAAAACTATCCTAAGCGAATCCGAAATATCCAAGAGGTTCAACCAAATAACGTGTTCTGCTATGTTCAAACAATACTCAAAATTCGAATGGACTAGGTATAGGGTGTTTCATGAGTCGTTGGCCATAGCCTAATGGTGAATGCAGGTCATCCAGGCCTTTCAGAAAACTTGCTCTTTTTGTATCCTAAGGCTATCAGTTTCGGAGATACGGGGTGATTGATGAATATTGGCCTAAATTTGCGATAGCCATAATTCTGGACTGCAAATTCCGATTTGGATCAAATTTTATGGGTTTGTTCACTTCAGAAAGCTCTTCCAAACGGTTCATGAAATATCAATATTTTCAAGGCAGTACTCAGAATATCGTAATTTTTCATTCAAGCCCAAAATCTATATTTTTCACATCCCTTACAGAAATTTCGTTACTGCCATGAAAAACTACATAATTTATTCCACAAAATTCAATTTTCACTTTGCATGGCACACTTGTCTCAAGGGAATAGGAGCCGAACGAATTCATATTTTAAACAATTTTTTTCGAAATACGGCCCTGTTTTTATTCCTTCGATAATAATATTTATTGTCCTTTGCCGCGGTTCTGAGTTATGTTAAATTCTGTTCAACTCTTCTTCATTTTGAACCCGCAGCACATACTGAGTGTTCGAAAAAAAGTGTCTAAAAGTATGCAGAGTCGAGCTGTGAAATTACATATATTGAATTTAGATACAAGTGATGTAAACCATCTTGGAAAATATTATCAGTAAGTGTATTTGTTTCATATTACACATAAGTAGGTATTAAAATTTATTTTTCAACAATGAAAATGTACTAGCATGAGATATTCGAAATGGATATTCGAAAATGCTTAGCAGCAGGCTCATTCGGTTGACTTGGACATACCATGCGTTTGAAAAAATTCGTCGTCAAATAGGATATGGAATTTTGAATGCCGATATTTCGGGTCTAAAAGTAATTCTTAACTTTTGCTGTACTATTTTCCAGGTGAATTATCAAGTTAGAAGCATTTTGTGTTGTTGTTGAATTAAAATGATCAGAAAATTATAAAGATGGTTTTTACGGACGTGTAAAAAGCATTCATTATCGAATCCTACTTCAAAATTTGGGAGAAAATAGTAGGAGAGTTGAAATATTCTTTAATGTTCCAGCGACATTCCCAATGTATATCCCAATGTTGCTGAAAGAATCATTCTTTCGAAAGTACCTACTGTTTTGCGATGGGTTGACGGAACAGGTATGTTCAAGCAAAAAAAAGAAGTGGTCGACCAAAGAAGAAAACCTCAGGGTTTTTCAGCAATAATGAAAATATGATGACAGAAGACAGAAGCTCCACGGACCTCCGTTCGGGTTTTATCTCAAGTGGCTGGAGTATATGTTGGCATATTTCATGCCACACTATTTTTAATGAAAGACATCAGTTTGTTTTCATTAAAGATTGACATGTTATCAGAAAATTGAAAAGATTGATTAGCTATCCTTGTTGCATTAAAAAAAAATGGGAGTTCGGTATGCATCAGTCAATGGCAAAATGTGGGACTTATTTTCTTTTATGGGACTTTAACAGTAGAACGTTATAAATAAGGAGAAAGCATCATGCATTTTTATAGCTGAATTGAATTTTGATAAATTATCCCATATTTCTTTAGTTGGATTTTCATTAACAACCAAATTTGAATTGATTTGGTCGTTACTGAAAATCCATGACTAAACCAAAGAAGTCCAAAAGTATTAAGAATAAAACACAGTGAGAATTTCAATATCTGGAATAGGTAGAACCTTTTTACAAAAAAAAAAAACATATTACCACGATCCGTTCAGGATTCATGTCTCTTACGTATGAAAATAAGTAGTGGACATCGGTTAAAATTTTTACCAAGAATTTTTTTAATAACCGCCTCAGATTGTTTGGACTCTTGTGATTTGACTCAATGGAAGAAATGCTTGTCGCACTTTGGGCGAAATTAATTTTTCCTTAAAAGTGCCTCTTCACTTTCCATACCAATGGTGGTATTCTGCTTTCATCTGTAAGCCAATCTGTAAGTTTTCATAAGCTTACAGGAAAATTGCAATTCTGGACGGTTAGTCTGTAGCTTACAGGAATCCGTAACTATTTACGATAAGTAGTTCAAAAGTGACACTGTCAATGAGATAGTGACAGAAACATTTCCAGAATTGCATTGTTACGAATCTGTCAATTTGAAACTTACAGATCGATCGTACGCTACAGATTCGTAACTTACGAATGAAAAGCAGAATACAACCACAAATTACGATATAGGTATCTATAGGTTAATGTCATCATTGTTTACATTTTGGGAAGATGAAGTAATTCAAGAAAAGACCTACGTTCAGACACCGAATATCATCGTTCAAAATTCCATAGCCTACTTGACGACGAATTTTTTTGAACGCACGTTAGTGAAGGAAGAAGAAGAAGAAATCAGCACTATATTGTACGTTCCACATGAAAGTCTTAGTAATTACGTATTTTCTCTGAAAAATAAATTAATTCGAAAATATGTGATAATATAACTAACGTTTATACAAACGGGTTGAAGCGATTCCTTATTTAGTTTGCATGGAAAGTACAAGGGATCAGTCTTTAATATATTTATTTTCGCAATGGGTGAAAATTAATTTTCAAGATTAAGAGCTATGTTGGTTATCTTCTTTGGCAAAAGGTTGAAGACGTTCAGGCCCGGATCTACGATTTTTTCTGACCGTGACCATGAAAAATTCATGATGCCGCCCCCCCCGGCCCTCTAAGGTTCTTAGGAAACATATAATTGCATATTCGTCATCGCGATTTCAATCCGAGATATTTTGATATTTTTTCACTAATTCGAGGTCGTTGATTACGAATATGCAATTAGATTTTTCCTAAATTGAGTACTCTAGGAAAAAAATAACTTTTATTTTTTCCCATTGTTTCATTAAAAGTTATTTTTTCCGAAAGTACTCATCTTTGGAAAAATCTAATTGCTTATTCGTAATCTTCGACCAACAATTAGTAGAAAAAATGACTCGGGTTGAAATCGTTCGAAAAATAAAAAAGTTTGTTTTTACAAGAATGTCGTTTGCAACCCTTGCTCACCTATCGTTTTTACCCGCGCTTTACGAACGAAATTATTCGGAACGAAAATTAATTTTTTTAGCGACATATATCGACCCGGGTCATTTTACTTATTAATTCGAGGTCGTAGATCACGAATGTGCAATTTGATTTTTTGAAGGATCAGTATTTTGAGAAATAAATCACTTTAAGTGCAAAATTTCGAAGAAATTGGTCAACTTTGAGGAGGTGTAGCAGCCAGAAAAAAAGCGCTAGTCATATGCTGATTTTTTTGTGATTGATTGGTTCTTTGCGAATAAAAAAAACCACACTTCATTCATCTACCGCTAACAGTTTAGATTTTATAATTTTTTCCGCGAAGGTCCAAAATTTACGATTTTCCATCGACCATAACTTGAAAACTTAATTTTTAAAAAATATCTGTTTGCATATTCGTGTTCTACGCCCTTGTATTAGTGAACAGTACAAATTTGGTTTTGATCGGAGACCAAAAATATTTTTCAAAAAATCCATACAGTAGGTATGGAATATTTGAAAAATTTTCGATCTCTACGATTTCCACCAATATTGTTGTATTTACTAAATCGAGGGCGTAGATTATGAATATGCGAATAGAATTTTGCTGAAAGGATTAGTTTTTAAGTTATGGTCCATAAAAAATCGGAAATTTTGTCCCTTAGTTCCAGATGAAATGGGGATGAGTCGGTAATTCCCCAGGCAAAGAAATTACTGGCTCTATGCTTGCGACACATTGTAGACATATCCCATATTTTAACCTATTTCACCCAAGTGTGGCGGTCATTCCTAGATGACTGAATAATACATATACAGTTAATTGATCCATCCCTCATTGATTTCGAAGATTTTTGATGGTTTATCATGTTTCCAACATACAGTTTCGATTTTAGCTCTAGGAATTTAATTTTTTCCGAGAAACTAAAAAAAAAATTCCAACCTCTGGTTGATTTTGGCGCCCCCTTAAGCTGACGCCCGGGGCAAGCGCCCCGCTTGCCCCCCCCTAGATCCGGGCCTAAAGACGTTACATCAGTTTTTGACGGGTTTTAAAATTTTAAACCCGTTTGCACCGACTTATTCAGGACAGGATTAACGCTAATGCGGTGGCTACGGTAACTGCTATAGAAATTAGAGAAATAATCAAGTATATTAACTTTAATCTCGCTTTGAATATGTCGGTGCATACGGCTGTATACAGGGTTACAAATCGTTCATGAAAATCGATTAATTGGACCACCACCGTCCTACCAAGACGGCATATGGGTGATCTTTACTTAGATTTCCTCCAAAATCATTTTCCTATATTACTCGAAGGTACGGACATTGCAAGAATGCATTTTCAGCATGATGGAGCTCCACCCCATTTCAGACAAGTAAGTGAGGAGATTCTCATGCAACGTATCCAAGTTGCCTGCAATGAATTACGCAATAATCCAGACATGATAAGAAAAAAAGTATCAGACAAATTTTGAAGAAGAGCAAAATGACGTGAAGGACAATGAAATCTACTGAATCTCATTGAAAATTTTCTGCTCTTTCCAAATATCTCAATCAAATTCCAAAATTTTAATTTATAGGGTGTTGAATTTCAGCTTGGAAGAAGTCCCATATTTTTCAAATACGGACCTGGAATATTTTAGAAATTTAAATGTGAATCTATCGACCTGTGTAAGTGAATCATATATTCCAAATATCAACCGACTATACTGGTTGGTGCAAAAGTTATGAGAAATTCAAATTTTAGGTGAATACATGAATGATGTATCTCGGTTATGGAATTGATAAGACCTATGTATTATGGGTTTTTTGGGCTAGCCAAGGGTAGCTCTAGCTCAGGTTACCGTATGTTCATTTACCAATGAAACACCCTGTATAATCTTTTCTCGTAGATATAAAATTTATTATTTTGCCCCTATTTCAAAGGGCTGTAACCTGGAGGAAAAGAAGTTTTGAACAAAAATTTATATTAACAACCATCCCTTACCTAATATTGACTAAAAAATTTATCTCTAAAATTTCTCACGTCAATTCAGAAACACCGTGTTTCCGTGTTTGAGGGTTTTTTGGACAGAAAGAATTGTACATTGAAAATGCATAATTTATATAGAATCATCCCTATGAATTTGTTATGAGTTACACCTATGTTTTCGGATTAAAAAGATAAAATGTCTCTTAATCTTAAATTAATCCATAAATTTACGAGTGGGAATGAAAATATACACCAGGTGTCTTCTTCAGATAAACGGCACATCCACGTGCTGGCTCGTGTGCAAGTACTTCCCAAAAAAACTCATTAGCTCAATGTTGTATTCAAACACATTCCGTAATCAATCACCCCTCGAAGAGGGTGAGGACCGACGTCCCATTGAAATGATTTTATTATTGTTGCAATCTACTGGTTTCATATCAGTGGATTCAATCCCCTTTCTCACACACACATATTGGCTTTTCGACGGGCATAATAGGTTTAGGGCTTGTGCGCACGAGTGACTTGACACGTCAAGTGTGTGGGACAAGTCCCACGCCAGACCAGCCCAGCCCAATTAGGCGTTTAAATCCTTACAAATTTTATACGATCTTTTGTTATCAACGTCGCTTATCGCCCGTTAGAGATTTATATGCAGTTGGCCAAGAATAACCTAAAATATTGATATTAAAAACTTTTACTATCACTACTATCAGCATTCCAGCTTTTTTCTCGGATTTTCCAGTACCTAGGTACCTACATTTTATCGTTTTGCTGTAGGCTCATAAGAATTGTTGGCGAAAAATTGAGCCGTTTGATGCCCTCATTTCCGGTATATCTCGCCTCGTTGTCTCAACAGAACAGGGTGTTACCAAAATTTCCCATGAGGAGATTACAGAAACTAAGAACTAAGAAACCTAGAGCGAAACGTATAGCGCGTTTTTCAGTTCGTTCTTCGGAAAACGAAGAATGATAAAAACCGTAGCTACCTCAATCATTCGTTTTTAGTTTCAAGCGAAAATTTAAATTTGACGATTTCGAATACTGCTCATAATTTTTTGGTTTTTAGAGACACTTTTTCAACTATAATCTAATAGCATTATGAAAAATAATGTTTCACTTTTGGATTATTCAGAATTATGGAATAAAGTTTTTTCTCTGAATGTATCATTGAATTTTCGAATTGGAAGAAAAACCAGAGATTTCAAAAACAAACCTAATGAGCGAATCACTTCTTGACCAAAATTTCTGACATATAACAATGATAACGAGAGTATAGTCTTTCTATTTATGAATATCTTAAGTAATAATTGTGTAATTATATACAGGGTGTTAATGAATATTCGAGTAAAAATTCAAGAGTTGATTCCTTGTTAAAATGTAGTGTGGGTTGCTTACATATGAATTTTTTTGGGCAGCACCTCCTTAGTATATACAGCCAATCAAAGGCGACATGTGAAAAGCAATTTTCAATATTTTTTTTAGTAACCATAGAATACCGATAGAAATCAAATTGAGCAGATATTCAATGAGTAATGAAAAAACTTCTCGTGTTTTTTTCCGAAATGTCGGTATGATATCCGCCTTCTTCTACTAGGTAAATTTGAGTTCGAAGATAATTACAACTTATACAACTCACGCAAAAGTACATGCTGATTAATAATTTGTTTCTAAATGACAGTTACTTTTAGCAAGAAATTACAGAAGATCTCGTTTGGTCGAAATAAATCAAGCTTAAAAAAATAATTTTTTAATGGTAGGTATAATATGATCGAAGAAAAAGTTTGTTGCGAAACAAATTTTAGCTGAGACTTTTTCCACCCCTTACAATAAGAGAGGAATTCCGCCATTTTTTTTTTCAATTGCCTTAGTACTCCCATAGGATGGTTTCTCAGTTTTATTTCTGTAGGTTTTCTGGTTTTTAGGAAAGAAATTGAAAGGGGTTCCATCTTTAAGAGGCTGTATGTAGGCTGGTTGAAAGAATCATATATGAAAACAGCAAACTATTTCTTGACAAAGGATCACCCCTCAAATTCTTTTGCACCTATTCATTTACGATTTACGCCCTATATATAGATTGTGACTCATTTCAAAAGGTCCACTAAAATAACTTCTTGGAAGAGCCAGGGTCAAAGGACGTTTCAAATGAAAGTTGCTTCAGTGGGATATCGAATGCATACATCCTGGGAGTTAGGTTCATTTCAAGATCAAGTAGATTTTTCGAATAGGCAATAAACATTTTTGATCCGGGATGAGATGAGTACAGAATCTGATGCATTGAAGAATTGTTTCAGCTCATTGTCTTTTCATTACTGTATGCAAAACTTTGAAATATGGTCATGGGCGTAGACGTAGGCGTAGGGTCCAGGGTGGGCTGGGCACAACAGTGTTCCCAACCCTGATACTGAAATCGATATAATTTCCAAGTCAGCAAGCATTTAACAACAGTGGGCTTCCATAGTTTCATGAAAATAATTCGATTTAATAAATTTGAATTGCATGGCTGCAAACATCAAATGCTATCAATGCAAACATCAAATGCTATCAATAACATACATTCAAAATGGTGAAGAGGTGAACATTTAAAGAAATAACAAAAATAAAGAAAAAAAAAAGTTCTTTGATGAACTTTTTCCTACAGCTGAAATATTCGTAATTTTTTGGACTCAAAGTCAACATGTGGAAGAATGTTATAGATATTTGTTAGAACAAACAGGAGTTTTCGGCCAATTGTACAATTTCATAACCACAGCGGTAAACTAGCTATTTAAGTACTGAACATATTGAACACTGCTTGAATGCGATTTTTTTCTTCGAATATTTCAAAAATATTGGGATGATCAACTCTAGAAATCGATACTTGGCTCTTAATAAAATACCTTATGAGGAAAATTAAGATTTTCTTATGTTTTCTACAATACGATTTTTACGGAATTCTGCAAAAGGCAAAAATATTCCTATCCGTACTTTCAATCTAGCTACTTTGCTCCAATTCATTCAGATCAGTATTCTGATCATATTGAGAAAAGAATTCAGATACATGTAACACCGAAATAATTTTGTACATACTCGTAGGTATATCTGCAAAATGCCCTCAAAAGTCTATCCGATTTTGCCAATGTTATTTAATCAACTAGTTTAACAATGACGGTGATTAGGGGAGACTAGGGAGCATTGATACATGGGGAGGCTTGATACAGGCTTATATCCGCGATCTGTAGCCGTTTTCAAAAGTATTATACTAGTGAACACTATTCTTATGTAAGGCTAACAGTAGTTTGTTTGTGAAATATTCAGCGAAGAGTGTTTCGAGGTGAGAAATTGTAAGTTTTTACTCAAGTTACCTAAGGGTTTTACACTGAGAAAAATCTTGAGGTTACAATGTGAAATTACCCATATATTAGCTGGACAGGTTACAGTTACACAGTTGGATTATTTTTTTCACAACTAATATCTGGATGTTTCTACAAGGGTGTTGCGAAATTTCATGAAAAATGTAAAACTATCATGTATATTTACAGTGAATATGAAATTTACAGAAAATATGTGTTAATTCTCTGTGAAATCACAAGGGTTGTAATATTCACCTGAAAAATTACAACTGCAATGCAATATTACAATAAATTTGTGAATTTCAACATAAAACGGTAATTTCACAACATTATTGTGATCTAAATTTTTTTTAAATCACAATAATTTTGTGAATTATCACATGAAAATGTGATTTCACAACGTTATTTCACAAAGTTATTGTGATTTGAGAATTTTTCTTGTGAATTTGCGAAGAAAAAAATGTTGTGTTGTAGAATTACAATGCAGAACCCTTTTAATTTTAAAATTCCCTCACAAATGTACTTATACAATGTATTATTAAGGTGGTTGTGAAATTCCCACGAAAAAATATAATTGTACAACATGATATCGCGACACAATTTCCTTCAAGGATCGAACACTTTTTATTTACATGTCTACAGCAAGAGAAAAATTGTTGAAATTTATTATGGTCAAAATATTTCTCTCGAAAATGGAAACAGAATAAAAAAATAGATCAATCGGTTTCCATAAGAGCGTTCCAAAGATGCCGCTTGAAATTTAATAAATAACTGATGATCTTACGAAGGCTAAAATTGTGCTGTTCTTTTTCCGATCCATAGAGTCTCATCTGAAGCTGACTTTTCAGAAGCTCATCTCGTGGCAGCTCCAGGAGCTTTCGGTAGTAGATCGGTGAAGGAAAGACGAATTTTTTTGTTGTTATAACTATTCTGTGCATGTCTAGGAGTGTGTGTACAGGTTTTTTTTATTGCTTCCTCCCCTCCTCATTTTTGACTGCTGACTTATATTGATCTGTGTCCACACACCCCAATGCCTGTACCTCTTTCTAATTTTGATCCATCAGTACAACATAGAGTCCATACAGATGACTTTTTGTCCAATTTATTCATCGCATTGAGACCACAATGACGTTTTTTGTAGAAATTTTTTTCTCGACCTGTTTTTTATATGAATACATTTCTGAAGATATAAATCATATAGATATAATTCATATAGAGATTATAGGTTCCTGCATTCCTCCTCAACCATAATCAAAAAACAAATTCTGTTTGTCACTTGGTCAGAAAATATTTTGAGTAGGTACCTACTGCTGAAAAAACTCGCAAGTCTGGGTATTTCTGTAAAATATCTATTTTGACAATGTGTTAAACACATTCATAGCTTGAACGTAATATTACAATATGATTGCAAATATCAAGTTATTTTCCACCTATGCGGTACGTGACGTCCCTCGGCTGGATCCGAATTCACAGCTTCAATGGAATTTCATAATGCAATTGTAAAATCACAACTTTATCTGCTTCTAGATTCATTCCGTGGCCAATCAAAACCTTTCCTGCTACTGGCACCTGCTCGTTGCCCAATCCCATATCCTATCGTAGTTACTCACTAACTTACCCCATAACCCAATTCATTCTGGAATGATCCACTGTGTCTTTAAGAACTCTGAAGTGCAAAGAGTTATACATGGTTCAGTTTTTTGTTTTTAGTTCTTTCAAGTTCCAAGTATTTCTGCCTTCCAAGTTCCTTGAAGGTTTCAAGTGTGTGACAAAAGAAATATATACTGGTAAGTAGATAGTTCACATTTTTTGAAAGCGATGTTTATTTTTTCGATTTGTGGTTTTCCTTTGGCAGATACTAATGAAAAAAATTGAACACCGCATGCATACAACTTATTATTCAATTATTCTGTATCGAAATATTGCTTATTGGATTCCTAATTATTTCATTTTTTTTTCAGGAATAAACCACGGATACGAATTCTTTATGGAAAAACGATATGTGTTTACAACCAAAGTATTCAGGGAGGCCCTCAATTTGATCTATGAAGATGTTCCGAAGGATGCATTTCAACATTCATCCGGATTCCGGAAGTAAGTCAAGCACGACAAAAGCAAGTTTTATAGAAAACAAATTCATAAATTTATCTATTCCAGAAGATTGCATCTTTTTTGTTGGAAAATGACTAGGTATACTTTGTTTTTGAATTTTAATTTTATACTCTTATGATATGAACCGCTAAATAAGCGCATACCTATATCAATATTTTCAGAAGCTGATATTTCATAGTTGAATGCTTCACAATTATGTTAATTTTTTTTACATTTTGAAAAGAATGTTTATCATTTTAGATGATATTTGTGGTTGTTGTTTTTGTTTGATGTAATGTTTCATATTGTTTTTTATATTGAAGATTATATTAATTTCATGTTGTGGTTGTTTTTTAACTGATATAATGTTTAAAATTTTTTGTTTTCCATATTGAAGTGTATATTTTAGGCAGTGATTGTGCCAAATTCAGTTGAATTTTTGAAATTCACAATTTAGTTCTGTACAACTACTTTGATGAATAACAAAATAAAGACAATTATCCAGTAAATTTCATGGTTATTTCACGAAGTAATTTTAAAAGGGTGTGGGGTATTTCTACAATGAATTCTGGAATTTTAACAAATACTTGAAATTCACAATTAAATTTTGTGAATTTGCTCTGTTTATTCACAACATTATAGTGTTTTACGGTCTCATTGATGCTAAATTTCACGACGTATTTTCGCGAGAAAGAGAGGTAATTCCACAATGAATCCTGTAATTTTCCAAAATTTCTTAATTTTACTATTTATTTCTATAATAATCCTTTGCGAATTCACAGAATAAATGTAATTTTACAGTTGATACCATAAAATTCTATTGTGATTTCACAATGTGTATTCACAGGTTTAGTTTCTAAAAAAATCATTAGAAAAAATTTCATGTGAAATCACAACCAACTTGTGATTTATATTTTCTGTGATTTTACAAGGTTTTCGTTTCAGAATATTCCTTGTGAAATTCCAGTGATTATCGTTGGTCACAAATAACCCAAGATTTGCACTGTAATTTCACTATTTCGTTCTCTCAGTGTATGATCATGCATTAATTCTTCGGCATGAACAAACATTTCACTGGGAAATATGCATAAAACTACTCAATTTACAATTTTTTTCGCTTTTCAAAATATATGGGTATAAGATGAAAACATAAATCACTTTAAAAATTGCTTTCAGGGAGGTTTGAGACATTTGTCGTGGGGAGGCCTGATACATGTATAATCTTCAAAAAATATTCCGTAGCTAGTTGGATAGGCCTACATGAAGGCGTCTTCACCATCCAACATATCAAAGGGATTTTTAAAAACCGTACAATCCCCATGTATTTAACGAGGCCGACTTTTCCTGTGTGGAAGTGACTAACTGACAATTTCCTGATTTTTCTACACCTATAGGACCAAAGCAAGCCAGTATCATTGCTGACCTACCTACTGAGCTGAATAATCCTCTCGATTACTCTCCCAGTACATCGTATCAATCCTCCCATATGTGGGGAGGCTTGAGACAGTTTGCATGTTTTTGTGTTCAAGGTTCTGTACAGAATAAGATGTTTATGTTTTGCGACTTCTATATTTATTTTGTTGAACGATTAATTGAAGAATTATATAATATAAGAAAAGTCCTGCTTCTTCATATAATTCCGTTTCCAGAATAAAAATTCCAAAAAACGTATCAACCCTCCCCAGTCTCCCCTAATGATTGAGATATTTCAACGTGTGAGCGAAGCGTCCACGTTAATGTTCGATATCATGGTTCGAAAAGATTTCGGAATAGAAGGGATAAACACTCAGTAATCCCCAGAAGTATTCGAGCATTTTAGGGATTATTTAACACTAGGCGCTTTGATAGAGTGCTCTAATTACTAAGTATACTTACTCAAGCATACTACTTACTAAGCATAAAGTGCAGGGAGCACAAAAAAAAATCAAATACTTTCTCAAGCAATAAACAGAAAGCTTTTGCACAGTTCTGGGTGGCTTTTTCATACTTAGTTCACCTGATTCACCTGATTATAATACAATACAATACTTAACTTGATATCCCAACAAATAAACTTCTATATTGTTTCATTTTTCAAGATTTTTCAATGCTTTCAAAAAGCGATTGAATTTGTCTATTTATACCTACTACACTTTTGTGAATTTATCGTGATGTATCGAACGACTATATATATATAATTATTTTTTCAGCCTCTCATCACTCCATTTGGATCTCCAGGAAGTATTTTGGATCGCTTCGAAAGTACACCCCCTTCACCAAGTAAATTTTCAGAGCTTCAAGATTCCGATGAAGAGGATGAATTTTTTGATGAATACTCAGTAGCTGATAGCGACGACGATAAAAAATCTGATTTCATCAGGACATCTCACACTCTACAGGTAGGTAAGGCACCACCGGTGAGAAGCTAGCAACAGAATATTCATCCACATTTCTACCGCTGCACGTGTAGGTCATCTGATAAGGCTAACATACTTGACGCCAAAGATGTAATATTTTTGCTTGACGCAATGCCTATCAAGGGCGATCCTTGACTGAATTTCTGGAGGGGGGGGATAATAATTGAATGAACAATTTGAATTTCAATTTAAACATGTAGGTATCTCGAATACGAAGCATTTGCAGTTCCATATTTATAGAACTTTTTTCTTACAATTTACAAGGAATCTCTCCTTTTCATTTCATTATTGTAGTGTAGTGTATTGTAGTGCATAGTGCAAGGCAACCCGCCCTCCCCCTCTCAAAATCTACGATGTAGAACAGAATGTTTTTCGAATAGACCAAAAAAAAGAAAAATACTTTTTCTATCACAGGCATCACATGTGGATTCCACAACAAACAGGGGTATAACCAGAAAAATATTCACAAACACCAGGGAAAGATGGCGGCAACAAAATGTAAGTGGAGCATTTGGAGAATTGAGAAAGCTGGTTCCAACGCACCCTCCTGACAAAAAATTATCGAAGAACGAAATTCTCAGGATGGCTATAAGGTTCGTTCTACACTATATAGAATTAAAATAGGATTACTTTTCCCCCTGAATTTTCAAAATTCGCGTTAGTTTCCACAACGAACCAACTCAACTAAACTAGTTTCTTATATCTCATTAATAATACAATTCAAATTAAATAGAAATTTTCAGAAATTTGCATTCACTTACTTTTTTTATTTTACACATACGCATTAGTATATTTTGGAAGCTGACATACTGGATAAGTTTGTTTTAAATGTGGCAGTTTTGGCCCACAATATAACAAGTGAACATTCAACCGAATTCCAAAATGTAAGCAGCCAAAAATAATTCAAAGAGTACTGCGATATCACAATAATTTACAAAGACACAAATTTTTGTTTTCAAGCCGAAATCACAAAAATCTTCGGGGCAAATGCGAAAACTTCGTCATGCTCAAGAAGATGGGAGGTGTAATAGGGTATCTCCGGTATCGCCACACGCCACGCCACTCATATCTCTCATTGGCGCAGCTACCGATAAAATTGCAATATGAGTAATTAATTTTTTTCTTCTTCACTAACCATACTGACTCGTGAAAATAACTGAAACACTTCCTCTCTTCATGAGATAAACAACGTTTTGCAAAAAGTAGAAGGTACTTTTGAATATCTTCTTTGTAACTTCACCCGTTGTCTATGCTACGCCACTGCTAATGAACAGATTTCAGTCAATTAGCTTGCCCCCTTCTACTGTATCACCTTTCCAATAGGTTCTGAACTGAAAAGCACTTTTTTCAGTATATCCTATTGGTCTAAATCACAACACGATGTCTGCATAAAAAAATGTAACTCCTGCTGATGGTTGCGACTTTGTTGATGGTTGTCTTTTAGCGCGATCGCAGGACGCATCATGTCCGTAGCGAGGTTATCGGTTTGACTCGCTACTCGTCGGTTTTAACAGAGTCATTGTATAAAAACCACTGGTGGTCTTTATACAATGAGAGAGTCATAGACTCCATCATATTGTCATATTAAGATATATTGGTATCTATTTTCAGTTTCTTTTTTTTTCACCGATAGGAAAGGTATTGGAGTACCCACTTATGAAAACCTGATACTCTATCAACGAATTGAGTATATACATATATACGTAGTACATATAACAAAACAAAATTTAGATAAAATGCTTTCAATGAATATTCTCATAATTTTCCACCAACGTTCTATCTAAGAATTTAATAACTTGATTGATATTTTGGAGAATCTTACTTCGTTGGGAATGTGGGTGGACTGTTTTATCACTTCTGCATTCTGCATCTCTATCACCCTCTGAGTTCTTCACCTACTTCTGCAACATATTATATTCAATGACATTAGGAGTGCTATATCTAGACGAAATAATTTCTTGATAGTCTAAGATCCGACTGCAGAATTACTACGTTCATTACGTACAGAGACAAACACACATATTTACATACGTTTATGGATAGGAGAGTACACTGATAACACCGCAGCCTGTCAAAAGTGGCCGCAAGTAATTTAAATTTAATTAATGTTAATCAATATTCTGAGAGAAATTTCGTTCACTCCGTTTTGAAATAAAATATCATCCACATAATAGCAATGCATGTAAAGAATACTAAAATCCATAGCTGCCGTTGCACACTCGGCCGCAACTACCTCGCAGCCAGGTGTAAGAAGGTAACATTTCGATGTATTTCTACGTTCATGACGTACACGGATGTTTTTGATATCAAATTAAAGCTAATTTTTTTTCGAATAGGATGATGTATGGCTGCCTGTGAAAAAATAGCCGCAAGTTAGATCTGCCATCTGTTAAAATTGCGAGATATCCGAAATAAAGTAAGACAGAGTTAGACTCATTTCGCACCATTGGGTTTTTACCCGATGTTCCGAATTATATCTTATAGCAGAGTTCCAGAATAACATCTCGGAGGAAAGAGAGCGAGCAGATTTATTTTCAGGTTACTTTGCTCTGATTGGATCATGGAGGTAGGAACCTCCATGGATTGGACGGTATTGACGTAACAGATTGAGAAGATGCGATTCTGGAACGAGCCAACTGATATAATGGGATCTTTCACAAGTGTTCCGGTTTAGTTTCGCACTGGAAAACAACCGGATTGCACTTTCGGCGGCGCTTATCGCCACGAGATTCGAGAACTAGATGTGCCCACCGTACGGATAAAACCCGATGAATAATTTTTCATTCGGTTGTTTTCCGGTAAAAACTCGACGGTAAAAACCCGTGGTGTGGAAGGAGTCTAAGGGTTCTCAACAGTGCAGCTGAATTATTCTTATATTATAACCACGTGTTGGAGCTCGTTGTACACAACGCTGTTGATATTATTTATGTATTAACCCTTCGTCGGGCGCTATACGAATATTGAGATTTCGGGCGCAATGCATATAATAGATTCTAATAAGAATAAGGTCCAAATAAATTAAAATTGAAACATAAAGAATTTTTTCAAAAGATGATGAAGATGAAGTCTCACCACAGTTCATTCCAAAGACACTGGACGATTTATCATGTTCAACAAGATGTATGCGGATAAGAGAATAATGAATAATTCATAAAAAAAAATCAAAGGGTTTGTTTCAACCCACATTTTATCGTGTTGGAAGTCATTAAAGCAAAAGGTGCTACGGACGATTTTCGTCAATTCAATGTTGCTCAATGCTACTAAGTACCACTGTTTGAGGTTTAGTGCGGAGAATAAATGGTTGGCTTCTTCTGTATGGTGCCCTGAAACCAACATGGTTTCTGGGAAGTTCAACACCGATACAAGTTTAAAATGTATTATGTAATTGAGCTAACACATTTTCAGATGATGAAAAAAACTCTGATTGCGACGACCATAGTAACAACTGCGATTGTGAAAATAGCGAGGAATCGGACTTGGACTAGATAATGTAATACACTGATATAAAATATAACTTGATTCAAGAGACTGATTTTGAAGAAACACGAAAAAAATTCTTGAGATTTAATTACATTTGTACTTGATGTACAATTTTGTATTTTTATTATAAAATAAATCTCTTAATACTCAAAGTTTTTTTCATAATATTCATTACGTAATTATAATTTTGTAAATGTTAAGTCGTTCCTACTATTGTTTGAGCCACCGCCTAAGAACCCTTTCTATCGACGCATGCGCAATGGCTTTAATACTTACACGGCTGTCATCCACCATCCTCATCTTAAAAGTGGCGTTGTGCGCCATCTCCCTTTCACTTTATTTCGGATATCTCACTATTTTAACATGTGGCAGACCTAACTTGCGGCTATTTTTTCACAGGCAGCCATATATCATCAAAAATTAACTTTAATTCGATATCAAAAACATCCGTGTACGTCATGAACGTAGAAATACATCGAAATGTTACCTGCTTACACCTGGCTGCGAGGTAGTTGCGGCCGACTGTGCAACGGCAGCTATGGATTTTAGTATTCTTCACATGCATTGCTATGATGTGGATGATATTTTATTTCAAAACGGAGTGAAGGAAATTTTTCTTGGAATATTGATTAACATCAATTTAATTAAAATTACTTGCGGCCACTTTTGACAGGCTGCGGTGTTATCGCATTGTATTCTCCTATCCATAAACGTATGTAAAAATGTGTGTTTGTCTTTGTACGTAATGAACCTAGTGATTCTGCAGCGGGATCTCTTACTATGAGCTTGATATTCTATAGTGATTGAGCAAAACAATTATTTTAGGAAGAATTGTATATATGCTCATCTGACTTTTTTCAATTTTATTCAATGGCAATTCATGAGATCTTACGATTTAAAATTTCTTCAAATGAAAATAAAAATATGGAATTAAGTCAACAACTCTTTCCGGGCCTCGAAAAAAATACTAAGCCGATTTTAGCAATATTATTTTTCCCACAGGTCGTCGAAACTCACTAGTTGCAATTTTTATTGACAACTCTCACTCTGTTGTTTCGGCCAAAAAATATTTTATACTTTTCTTTTTGGTCAGGTATTTCCTGAATTACTGTCAACAGCTAGAACAACTTACTCATCTTCTGAAACGTTATTCTTATTTTAGGGCCATTTGCTTCTTCCCACTAGGGTTGGTTCTCCAAAGCTTTCAGCAATACCCCATTTGTTACGCAAATGTATATCCGAATCAGAAGAATTGCCTGACCAAATCACTTCATTTTATCTCCATATAAAAACATTACGTGAGTGGGTGGATGTTCAATGTACCTTTAGGTACTCGACTTCGACCAACACTGTGTGGAGTACTTCTTCTTTGCGGCTCAGGCTGAGTTGAAACAGTTCTTGACAGTCTTGGCATGCTCGACCGATCTCATCATCCGTTCCTACACTTCTGACTTGCTGCAGAGTTCAGGTGTGTTTCTAAAGCATTCAACAGGCCTTATGGAACAAACCTAATGCACTTGATTTCAATCTTGGTTTCTTGCAAAGCTGTTCGCTTCCTTTTTCGGCGTCACACAAGTTTGTTCCATTATCATCAGATTATAGTACAATGGGATTACCTCTTCTACAAATGAACCGTCGAATTGACATAATCGCGGAGTTGTGAGCGAAGAATTCAATCCATCTTGTCGAAATCTGAACAGGATATATATAGTTCAAGATCCCAGAGCGACCAGACATAACTTATTTTCACACAGATAAAACTTTAGAATCTCAGTAGAGTCTCATGTGCTTTGAATACCTGCGAACATGTGGAGCTTTCCTAGTGACACATGGGCAGATACCAGGTGGCAAAGGTAGCTGAAAATAAGTGTTAATTAACTTATTCTCACATGGCTGATTTTTATATGTTTTTTAAAGTATAATATTCTGACGTTATGTTAAGTCACAGACACTTTCCCTGGGCCAAAACTCTTGCCAGAAGCTTTGGAGCTGCGCAAAAAATAAATGAACTTTATTTATTTTCTTCTCGATCGAATTTTTCTTCTTCTTTCCTTCAATTTCAGTTCTGGCATCGAATACGAAACGAAATCTGTTGGGCTTACTGGAATGTTTCGTTGAAAAATAAATATGTATACTTCATTCAAATTTATTTTAGCAGTCGGTTGGCCATGAAATAATTTTCTCAAGTTTTTGTAACTAGAACGAAGTTAGGTTGGCACTCATGAAATGTCGTTAATGTCATAACGCTGTTGCCACAACTTATATCAATTTTTATTACGAAAATGCCGAAAGTGATTGAAAAAAAGACAGGGTTTCAAGAAGTGCTATTTAGAATTCAGGTCCACTCATTCAAATAGTTACACCCTGATATTCTACAATCTACAATACGTCAGACGGTAGCGAACATATTCAATGTAAGAGAATTTATATAATGTTTCATCTGAATCTAAACGACATATATTTCAGCTGGATATTTCCACAATCAGAAAGATTGTGAATGAAGGGGATGACAAAGAATTTCCTTCTATTGGGAGACCCAAAAAAGTGGTGGCATTTGAGAATTTTATGTTTGAGTGAATTAATGCGAAAAGTTTACTACAGGATTTTCGATAAATGTCATCGGATAATAAGTTCCCTAAAATGGATTTTTCTATTTTTCATTTGACTTGTCCTATACAATGTAAATGTCTTAAGGTACTAATAAATACCTATAATTATTATTATTACATCAATGTATTAAGATGAATAGCCACAAATACGCGCAAGTTGCCCTGTTACTTGTTTATTCATGTGAAATTTTTGGTCAAAGGTTCATCTCAACTTGAAACTTCCTTTAATTCATTTTACTTATATTGATGCAAGATGATTTTTGTTGAAGAATTTAACATTCTTGTAATTATCTGTTAATTCCTTCGGGAGAAACCCATTCCAAACCACTGCATCATATGTATTTCATCTTCGAGTTCATATTTTTGAAATATACAAATGATGTAAGCCAAAGAAGATAACGAACATTAACTCTCCTCAAGCTGGTGCATACCTATTATACTGATCTCTTGTTTTTTCCATGCAAATAACTGGATTTGGTATGACTTCAATCAGTTTTTATAAACTTCAATTATGTTCGTCACATATTTTCCGAAGAGATTCGACGTAGTGATAAAATACGTAATAACAGAAACTTTTACGTAGAACGGGCAACATAGCGTTGATTTAAAACCCAAAAATGTTTTGACAAGCTTCATAACCCCACATTTTCGTACTATACAGAGTGAAATGTGTCAAATTTCCATGGCCAACCGACTGCTAAAATAAAAGTGAATGAAGTATACATGTAATGGAAAATCTATGTAAAGCCACTGTCTTAGTGACACGGTAGACAGAGAAATATCGAATGTGTGTACGACAACAAATGCGTTCGTAGCAATGGCCTTTCCTACGTATGTATCTATGTTGCAAGGATGTTTCACAGGAAAGTATGCTGAAAGTACCATGTTCTGTTGGATGTTGTTTTAGATTCTTCGCTTGTTGAAACTCGTACACGTATCAATTCACAATGAAATTTTCTATATGTTCTGTGGAACCGTATGTGAAACTGGCTGTCCCTATCCTGATGAGCTCAAATAAGAGCGAAACCGGTTCCTCGTTAGGTACCCTCCTTCTATGTGGAGACATATAGAGAGAGCAATTTTAAGAGTAAAATTGCTTTTTATTATATAGCTTTTCATCAGATCGTTTGTTGTTCTCTGCAAGATTCCGTGACAATAAGATGACCTTACTGTGATGAACAATTTTCAGAGACATGTTACGGATTACATTACGGTAAACCCTTCATGGATTAAAATAAAACCTTGCCTAATAATCATGTTGAAGAATTCAATCCTTCTGGGCGTAACACTCTTCATGTCACATTTCTTCAAACATGTTCCTTAAATAAATGATTTACTTTTTCAGATACATCAAACTGCTGAGCAGCATAGTTGAATGGCAACAAGAGAACCGCAACGATGTTGTCATCACATGTGAATCGGTATCGTCAGATTTGCAATTCTGTTCCAACAGCCTGAATTCAAGGATTAGGTTGAGAAGACATTTAGTTTCACTGAACACACAGCCGTATTTTTGTGACAAAAACGGTAATAATCTCCTGATGATCGCCCCTAACAACCACTTACCATTGTCCTATAAGAGACTCGGTAATGACGTCAAGAATCGAAAGAGAATCAAACTAGAAAATGACGAACACAAAGAAGAAGGAGATTCAAACTGAACTTGTTTTTACGTAATGAAAAAAATTCATTTCGAAATATATCAGATTTAATAGAATTATTCTGTAATGTTATACAAACTCTTCGATAAAAGTTAATGTCTCCAAAGATGTGAGTAGAATGTAGAATGAAATGTTGCGACATGCCTGATCCTTAGTGGTAAGAGGAGGCAGTAGCCATCTCTATCATTTCCTCTATAACTGTTTCACTGACCGACTCATACTATATTCAATTTGCATGTACACGTTGTATAACCATATTACAGAGTAGAGCCATTGTGTGAATGTCTTTGTTAGCTTATCGAATCAGCTTGAAACTTTCTCAGGAGTTGGTAACTCCATAATTTTTATCACGTGACACAAGATTCAGATACCTCGCTTCATTGGTAGGTACCAAGAAAATTACATTTGAGAAATAGAATTTAAAGAATCATTATAAACTGCTATGAAATATAGTTATGAAAGGAGATATTTGGGAACATAATTTGTGATACAGAATCCGCCAGAAAATTAGAAAATGGATGAGAAATTTCTAGCTCAATCACCTTTTGTTGCCTGACAATTGACAATGAAAGTCATTCGGCAATCTGAAAAAATAAATACAAAATATCCAATCCTGGAAAGCCTATGACTTATTTCAAAAAATGATGAACATGTGTGATCAGAGTTAAGGTAAGATGAGAATTTAATAAACTTATCCTATGAACAACTTCTGAATCAATAATCGGATGTTGGTTTTGTGGACTTTGTTATTGTCTTTATAATATCCGCTTTCGGCGCTTTCCCTGTCTCTGCTCAGTAATAGAACTATTCTGAAAGAAATATTATGTACCAAAAAGTTGAAAAAACTATGCAAGTGGTGTCCTGGTTCACATTTTTTGTGATATTCATTCACCTCATAGGTGTATTGATAAATTAGCATAGATGTAAGTATAAATTAGGCTTCGATGTCATGAAATTTACTAGAAAAAAAATGTATTAAATTCTTCTTTATGCAACTGAAAGTATCTTTACATGTGTCATAAATAAAATTGTCTGAAAATTGTTGTATTCACAGTTCACTTATCTGACTTATCAATTTAGTGAAGTTTCATTATATTGGATTATTTGGATGTGCAATAAAAAAATAAATAATATTATAAATTCAATCATATTTTTCTCTACAACTGGTATGTATTCACCTAGCATCACCTATTCACATTCTACATTCTACATCACCATATATGTTACGGACTATTTTCAATTCCATTATACAGGGTGACGTAAGGGACAACGGCTCAGTGGAGATAGAGGACCTCAAACTGAATGAGGATAGGGGGTTTAAATGTACCATAAGGATATTGGTTTCAGAGAGAATGCCGAAACAATGAATTCTCATATCTTCGTTCATCAGTCGGAAATAAATCTTACACAGTGGAAGACTTAGAGCATAACCAACCAGAAAACAAAGCAGATAGTGCACCACCAACACCAATAAGAAGCGAACAAGCGAGTGCAGTATTCGAAAGTGAAGGGGATGAAAGTTCAAAGGAGGTGAATTGGGAGGATACAGAAACTTTGGGTGAAGCAAGTACGTCACAAACAGGAACAGAGAGAAAACAAAACCAAAATAGAAAAGTTACTCCAAAATCTACTATCGGAACTAGAGTATTCAAGAAAAAATCTCCTAACAAACAATTAAGGTTGAGACCAAGGAATGGATCTGCCCAACAGTAGGATAAGGAAGCAGAAAAGAAGGTTTTGATTTCATAATAAATAAAAATACTTCAATAAATTAATTCTAATAGGACTCAAATAACTAAAAATAAACTTTCGTGTGTTTCTTGCTTTGGTATCTTTCAAAATGAACCGTTATATAAGGGATTACGAATGCACAGTATATGATACTATCATAGTAGATATTGATTACCTAAAAAACCATAAATTAAAATTTAATAATAATTTCAACATACTGCATGTAAATATACGTAGCATAAATTTAAATTTGCCTGAATTGATCATATTTTTGGAATATTTGTCTTTGGATTATGGAATCATTGTACTCACTGAAACGTTTCAAGTTGAAAATTGTAATCTATTTCAGTTAAAAGGATTTAATTGTATTTATAATGAAGGTAGTTACAATAAGAACGATGGAGTGGTCGTCTACGTTAAAGAGAACCTTAAATTCAGTTATAAAATTGTTGAAATCGGGGAAACAAAAGCTGTAGATATTTTAATAAAAGGAGTATGCAATGAAGATATGAAGTTAACAGCCATATATAGATCTCCACATCAGTGTACAAAACTGTTCAATGAAAGTTTATACAACTATCTGCAAACAATATCATGTCGAAGGCACGTGATAGTGGGTGATATTAATATTAACATCCTATCCAATGAATATTTCGCTGAGGAATACAAAAATATTGTGAACACCTTTGGATTTGAATCGTTCATAAACAAATGCACTAGACCAGCTAGCGGCTCTTGTCTCGATCATTTTTATGCTAAGGGCTGGAATACGAAGAGCACTCCAGACTGATGAATGGCTATATTCTGGACTATTTAATAACTGACCACAACCCGACTATGCTATCTTGCAGCAAAGCTGAGGAACCCAAACAATCAGGCACTACGAACAAAGAAAAGATTTATATAAATTATGGGCAACTTAAACAAGACTTAATGAATGAAACCTGGCAAGGAATGTATACGGAAACAAACGCAGATTCAGTTGCTGAAACATTTATTAACGTTCTCACAAACTGTATAAAAAAAATACCATTCATGTAAAAATCGAAAACAAAAATATCAAACGTAAGTCCTGGATAACACCATCCTTATTAAAATCAATAAATGAAAAAAATAATATGTACAAGGAACTTAAAAAAAATCCGGAAAATCTAGACCTGAAAAAAAAATATTGTGAGTTAAGGAATCGAATACATAAGCAGAGTGATGCTGCAAAGCAAAACTACTTTCAGAAATATATTTCGAGAAATGAATCTGAACCGAAGGTTTTATGGGATTATGTAAGTAGAGTATGTAATGATATCAAGCCTGCAACAAAGATTGATGTAATAAAAACAACGGAGGGTACTTTGGAAAATCGAAAAGATATTGCTGAAGCATTTAATGAGCACTATAGCACTGTAGGAGAACGATATGCCGGGAAAATTCCAAATATTGAAAATTATGAAGAAACGGATAAGTTTCAAAGTGAAACTTTCTTTATGGCTCCTACAGATCCGAAGGAAGTCGAAAATATCATTGAAAGTTTAAAAAATGGGAAGTCACCAGGAATAGACGGCATACGTGCAGAGACACTGAAACAGATAAAGGAGGAAATCTCCGAACCCCTTTCCAATGTTATCAATTGTTGTTTCGAAAATGGTATTTTTCCGAACATATCAAAGATAGGCCTAATAAAACCTCTTTATAAAGGTGGAGATAAGACCGAAATATCTAACTATAGGCCTATTTCATTGATTTCAAATGTGTCTAAAATAATAGAAAAAATTTAAAAAAAAAGAATGATAAAATTTCTGGAGCACAAAGGCATATTAGAGAAGAGCCAATATGGATTTAGACAAGGTAGATCTACGGAGAATGCTATAGGAGATTTAACTGGAAAAATATACGAATGCTTGGATGAACAAATTCCAAGCTTGTGCATATTCGTGGATCTTGCCAAAGCTTTTGACACTGTCTGCCATAAAATTCTAAATAAACTGTGGAACTATGGTTTCCGCGGCAAAAGCCTTGATCTACTAAAGAGCTACTTAACGAATCGCCAACAGATTGTAGATATAGGTGGAGATAGGAGTTCTTCAAGGAGAGTTACTTACGGCGTTTCTCAGGGCACGGTCATTGGTCCACTTCTGTTTTTAGTGTACATTAATAGCTTGTCCCGATGTACAAGTGAAGGCAGTATAATTGGCTTCGCAGATGATACCGCCATACACTACAGAGCTAATACATGGGACGATCTGAAACATAAAGCAGAGAAGGATTTCAGACATATACAGAACTGGTTTCAAGCGAACAAACTCACCTTAAACCTTGACAAAACAAAATACATGCCCTTTTCGTCATATTCCTTGGGTCCAATAGGGCATCTTGAAATAAATCCAGAAATAAAGATTCCGGAGACAAAATTCATTAAATATCTCGGGATAGTAATTGATGTCAACTTGAAATGGGACCATCACATTAGTCATGTAGTTAAAAAACTTAGAGGTCTCCTGAATAAAGTCAGAATTATGAAGAAATATTTGAAAAGCCCTAAACATTTGATAATATTGTTCAATGCCCTGGTTCAGTCTCAAATTAATTATGGCATCTTGGGATGGGGTGGAGTTTATGATGTTCATCTTAAAAAACTGAATACCATGCAAAAGTGGATATTGAGAATAATTCATGGCAAAAAAATTACATATCCGAGTGAACCACTATATCAGACATCCAAAATTTTAGACACGAGGCAGCTCTACACACTAAAAATGATAATTAATATTTTCAAAGGGAAAATAATATTGGAAAAAAAGAACCATTCATATACAACAAGAATTAAAAATAATACTTACCAGACATCAAGAGCAAAGAAAAGAATAGGACAAAGATACTTTTATTATCTCGCACCGCGCATATATAAGAAGATTCCTGAAGATCTGACAAAAATTAAGAATTACAAGCAGTTTAAAAAGAAAATTAAATTCTGGATTATAGAAAGAGGTCGCAAATATGCGGAAACACTGATAAATCAAACTTAAAGAATTGCACTGGAATGGTATAATTTATAACGATTTATGAAATGACCTGAGTTGATAAACTTACCGAGTTGATACACTTACGAATTGTCATCTCACCCACTACACGATTTGTGAGCTGATTTGTTGTTCGGAATATTTTTTACTTGTATTGTTTTATATCATAAGGTTTATTATGTTAGTTGACTGAGAAATAAGTTTAGTTGTGTACACCCACAGGTTAAAGGAAAGTGAAAATGTTAATTTATAGTTACGCACAGGTTGTAAATTCTAGAATTGAAAACCTCTGTAACTCATCATGTTTATTTATGTTAAATAAACATTATTATGACTTTAGCCTTGCGGCTTTCACACTCCTCTCCAGAGGAAAATTCACTTATCCCAGATATCTCAGATATCAAAAGGATTAAGCTCTGTTGGAGCCCTTTCCAGGTTTTCGGGCTCGTAGTGGTGGTCGGGTTCGGGTCGCTCCTCGGCTCCCTGCTGTAGGTTGGATTCTTGCTCCACCCGCACTTCCTGTCGGAGCAGACGGTGTTCCTCTGCATTCCCCATGTACTTGCGTACAGTTCTCGCCGTTCCGAGCAGTACCGCCTTCTGCATGACTTTATAAATATTTTCGTCCAACTGAAGTTTTCTCAAGTTCTCTAGTAGTTTCTTCGGTAACAGGCCTGTAGATGAAATGACAATAGGGATGGTCTTTATATCTTTCAGCTTCCACTGTCTTCTGGTTTGTTCCTCGAGATCTCTGTATTTTGAAATTTTTTCAGTGTGTCTATCTAAAAGATTGTTATTATTTGGAATTGCCACGTCGATGAATAGTGCTGTGTCCTCATCCTTATTGAGCAATATGAGGTCTGGTCTATTGTGGGTTATTTTCCGGTCTGTGAGAACAGTGCGATCCGAGTAGAGCTTGTGATGTTCGTTTTCCAGCACAGCATCTGGATGGTGATTGTAATAAGGAACCCTTTTCGAAGTTAGAAGTTGGTGTTTTAGTGCCAATTCTTGGTGAAGAATCTTGGCAACAGCATCATGTCTATTTTTGTACTCTGTGCCCGCGAACTTCTGACATCCCCCGGTGATGTGCTGGATAGTTTTATGTGTCGCACAGCCATAACGACAGCTATCGTCCGCCACTGAGGCATCCTTGGCGATGTATCTCATGTAATTTCTTGTTGGAATCACCTGATCCTGGATGGCGAGCATGAAGCCCTCTGTCTCAGGAAACAACCTTCCGGAAGTCAACCAGTAGTTCGACGCAGATATGTCGACGTAATCATGGTTGACCTCCTTCTGGTGCCTCCCATGCAAAGATTTGCCAATCAGTTTCTGCATTTTACTTTCTGCAGAGTGTTCGACGGTTTCCAAGTGATCCTGGTGTAGCTTTAACGGTGTAGAAGTATCAGCAACACAAACTACTCAATGGAGTTCTGACGAAGCTGCCTTGCTCAAGAAATAGTTTCGAAGTCCTTCAATTTCCTGGGACATACGGTTGGACAAATCAACAATTCCTCTACCCCCAAGATGTCGTGGCAGCTCTGTCCGTTCTATTGAGCTTTTGGAGTGATGTTTATTGTGTTTAGTCAGCATCGTCCTTATTTTTCTCTGTAAAGCTGCTAAATCGGTGGTCGTCCAAGAGATTATACCAAATGAATAGCTCAGCGCCGAGCAAGCGTAGGTGTTAATCGCTTTTATCAGATTCTTGCTGTTAAGACCAGTTCTCATTATCCTCCTCAATCTTCGGGTGAACTCCTCCGTTAATTCTTTCTTCATCTGAGTCTGATTGATTTTTCTTGCCTGTTTTATGCCTAGATACTTGTATGTGTCTCCTTCCTTTAATGCTTCAATTTCTGCACCTTCCTTGAGTTTGAACGTACCATCTTCTATTTTCCCTCTCGTTATGTTTAGCAGTAGACATTTTTCTAGTCCAAACTTCATTTTGATGTCTTCCGAGAATCCTTCCACCATTTTCAGCATCAGTTGCATTTGTTTTTTGGTAGATGCGAAGAGTTTCAAATCGTCCATGTAAAGGAGATGATTCAGTTTCATCATAGTTCTACTGCCGCTCTTGATGGAAAATCCGTAATCCATAGAATTCAATCTATGAGACAAGGGATTCAGGGCCATGCAGAACCACAGAGGACTCAGCGAGTCTCCTTGGAAAATTCCGCGTCTTATTGGAATAGGTCCTGTTGTAATGGAGCAATCTGCTGCTTTCATTTGAAGACTAGTACGCCAGGTTGACATGGCGTTTTTCAGGAACTTAACAATATTGGGATACACCTTGTAAATCTTCAAGATCGTCAAGAGCCATTCGTGAGGTATAGATATTATTATTATTATTATTATCTGGCGAAGTTTTCTCTGCTATTTCACAAGCTTGTTACTATGTGCATCATATATCAGCTTCGGCAAGAAATGAATATCCATTATATAAGTAAAAAAGTACTCATATACTTAATTGAGAAGTGATATTTATATCCCTACATCCAGGAATGGGTGTACAGGGTGGGCAAAATTGGTGATACCTGAACTCCAACTTCTCAACCCAACGAGATAGAGGAAAATGCATGGCACATCTTTTTTCGAGAAACTAATAATGTCATCTACTGCATTCCTCTATCTTCTTTTGTTTTCGAGTTATACAGGGTGTTTCATGAGTAATTGGCCATAGAGTAATGGTGAATGCAGGTCATCCAGGACTTTCAGAAAACTTGCTTGTTTTGTATCCTAAGGCTATTAGTTTCGGAGATACGGGGTGATTTATGAATATTTGCCGAAATTTGAGATAGCCATAACTCTATACTGCAAGGTCTGATTTTTTTAAAATTTTATGGGTTTGTTCACTTCAGAATGCTCTTTCAAACGGCTCATGAAATATAAATTTTTTCAGGGCAGAACTGAGAATATCGTGATTTTTCTTTCAAGCTCCAAAATCTATATTTTTTACATTCTTTACAGAAATTTCGTTATTGCCATGAAAAACTACATAATTCATTCTAAGTAATTCAATTTTCACTCTGCATGGCACACTTGTCACAAGGGAATAAGAACCGGACGAATTCATATTTTACGTCATTTTTTCGAAATGCGGTCCTGTTTTTATTGTCCTGTGCCGAGATTCTGAATTATTTTGAATTCTGTTCAATTCTTCCTCATTTTAAACCCTTAGCACATACTGAGTGTTCGTAAAAAAGTGTTTAAGTGTATGCTCGCTTCGCTCGTACGTTAAAATATCTCAATCATTAATCACTTTTATTAATAACCTAGTTTTTTTTTTTTTGTACGTCAAGATGGCGTCAAGTGAAGACGAACATAGCGACGGCGAAAGTGTTAAAAGTGATAAAATATCAAACCTACGAGAAAACAACTATAAATGTTGTAACAAGAAAGTATGCACAATCCAAATATGCATAAATTGTGATGGACTATACCATGGATCATGTGCCAAAAAGAAAAATATCAAGGTAATCAATGGGAGATATATAGAATGTTGCGATATTGAAAAACCAAAAAAAACAAATAAAGAGGAAATTATGGCCCTCAAAATTGAATACTTAAGTAAGTTACTCACAGAAACACAGGAAAAGAACGAAATCCTAAAAGAATATAACTTAATTCTTAAAGAAAATAATAGATTATTAAAACAACAATTGAACAACAGTGATAAAAAAAATGAAACACAATACTCTGACATCGTCAAAACAAGAACTCAAAGAAGCAACGTCAACCAAGAAACAATAGTCCCAAAGGTAGTAGTTCAAAGATCCCATACCCCCGACAAATCTAACCAAAACAATGATAACCTGAAAATTAAACCACAACAAGAGAAGAATCCATCTAATGCACAAATCAAACATCACAATGAGGAAATATCCGAATCTAATAGAGAAACAAATACACAACATGAATCAGACTTCATAGAAGTACATAAAAGAAGACGTCACACAAAAAAAAGGTTAGGAACAGGGGAAGCCTCCGACGAAGTTATTAAATCTGGTTTCGCAGGCCCTGAAAGAAAAGTTTGGCTTAATATATATAGAGTAAACAATCATGTAACAAGTGAAATGGTTCAAGAGCATATCAAAAAACAACCTGGCTTCGAAAATGAGAATATAACAGTAACCGAACTACAAACAAAACCAGGACAACTGAAAAGTTTCTGTGTAACAGCCCCCCTAACTAGAAAAGACCCTATGTATGATCCATCTTTTTGGCCCCCAAACGTTGGAATAAGAAGATTTAATTTCGAAATCCATAAAAGAACTCACGCCGGAAATTTTTTTGGGTAGTAAACAGAAATAATGAACATCAACCAGACAAAACAACAAAAAATGAACCAAAAACCACTAAAATAAGCCTTATCCACCAAAATATCCAATCTATAGGAAATGCTTTGAATAAATTAGAATATGGACTGAATGAACATAAAGAGTGCAAAATATTATGCATAACAGAACACTGGAAATCATACGAACAACTACCCACATTCCCTATACGAAATTTCAATATAGTAGGAAGCTTCTGCAGACCTGAAGGAAAACATGGAGGTTCAGTACTATATTTTCACAAAACACTTAAAAGTATCACAAGAACCAAATTACAAAAGTTTTCTCAAATTGGAGAGTTTGAATGCGCTGCAGGTGAATGGATCAGAAAGAGAGGAAATATAATCATTTTGTCAATATATAGACCTTCCGGCGGCAACATCCATACCTTCTTCTCAAAATTAGAACAAACATTAAACAAAATAATACCTGAAAACAAACAAATAATAGTAGCTGGTGATTTCAACATAGAATTACGAAAAACAAATAGAGATGGAATAGAACTGATAAACCTTATGAGATCTTTCAACCTCAAACATGTCATAAATCAGGATACTAGAATTACGAATAAAACAAGCTCATCTATCGATAACATCTTCACAAATATCCAACATTGGGAAAGTTCAGTCATTAATATACATATGTCAGATCACACAGCACAAAAAATTATTTTTGCTACAGAAGAAGTAAGGATAAATACCATCTATTTCCGAAGATTTTATGGCCAGCAAGAAAAACATGCATTTTTGGAAAAATTATTTAGCCAAAACTGGAACCTTATGCGAGAGATAGATAGATCCGAAGTGAATAGACAATGGGATGTTTTTATGTCTGAATTCATAAATATATTCAACGAGAATTTTCCCAAAAAACCATCTCTGAACAAAAAGCGAGCCTATATTCACAAAACACCTGAAATTGAAAAAATTAAAAACGAATTAGACATCCTCTTATTCTTAAGTAGAGTGAGCCAACAACATCTCGATCTTTACCAAAAAACAAAAAAAGAATATGACAATGCATTGAAAAACCAGAGAACCAAAACATATGAGGAAAGAATAATCAAGTCAGACAATAAAGGTAAAACTATGTGGCAAATATGCAAAGAAATCACTGGCACAACAAGATCCACTGAAGATTGGCAATTGGAAGGGACTCCAGAAGAAATAGCAGAAAATTTCAACTATCACTTCAACAACACAGTAAACACCCTCCTAAATAACATATCTACAACACCTATAGATTATTCTCACATGAAGCGTATAGAGAAGTCCCTCTACCTGAGACCAACAACACCTTCCGAAATAGAGAACTTATCAAAAACCATCAAATTCAGCAGCGGAGATGACGAAATTCCTATAATGATAGTCAAGTTATCATTACCAGCAGTCAGCGAAATACTATCATACATCATAAATAATTCCTTCAAACATGGTATATTTCCAGATTCCTTGAAACTAGCACTCATAAAACCAATATTCAAAACAGGCAACCCAGAACTTCTCAACAACTACAGACCAATAAGTTTACTACCAGCATTTTCCAGAATTTTTGAAGTACTAGTCTCAACAAGATTAACTGAATACTTTAAAGAAAACAACCTTTTTTCACATACCCAACATGGATTTCTACATGGACGCTCAACACAGACAGCTATCTTTGAATTCTTGCAGTACATTTTGGAGTCACTTGAGGACAGTAAGATGGCTCTAGGTATTTTCCTAGACCTTTCTAAAGCCTATGACTCATTAAACAAAGAATATCTTCTTCAGAAATTAGAGTTTTACGGAGTGAGAGGAAACACAATTAAATGGCTTGATTCATTCATGACTAACAGAAAACAAAGAGTTACCATCACACAAAATAAAAATCAATCAAAGTCAAAAATATTGATAAGAACAATAGGAATCGACCAAGGAAGCGTCATCGGCACACTCTTATTCTTAGTGTACCTGAACGATCTAGGCCACATAGTACTGCAAGATGAAGGAAACATGGTGAATTTTGTCGACGACACAAATCTATTAACCAGTGCCGAGGATTTTGAAGAGCTCTCGAGACGAGCCAACCACATCTTCTTGAAATCAAGAACATAGTTCAACCAAAATAACCTAGTTCTAAATGAGGACAAATCAAAAATCATTCTTTTTGACACAAGTAGGTCAAGCAAAGAAAAATCAGATTCAGTAACCTTATCCCACTGTAACTACCAACTATCAAACTACGTCAGATTTCTGGGAGTCTACATTGATCAATTCCTCAATTGGCGTCAACACACAGAAATCATTTCAGTGAAGTTGAGTAAAACATGCTTTGCACTAAGATCAATAACCCAATATATGAATGAGAAAACCCTAAGAACAGTTTATTTTGGAAACTTTGAATCCACCTACAAATATGGAATAATTTTCTGGGGAACAAATGAAAACTTAGAGAAAATATTCCTAATTCAGAAGAGAGCAATTCGAATAATTTACAAAATGAAGTTTAGAGAATCATGTAGAGGAACTTTTAGATTTAGAGGAATTTTCACTGTTTATGGCCTGTATTTGTTTGAATGCCTTATGTTCTTACATAAAAATAGGAGTAGTTTCATACCTGAGAACGTAAATAGTTACAACACAAGAAATTTAAATATAATGTTTCCAACCCATAGATTAACATTAACTGAGAAGAGCGCTGCTTATATGAGCATCAGAGCTTTCAATAAATTACCAAATGATATAAAACGCATAAATAACTATAAATCGTTCAGAAATAAAGTTAAAAATCTACTGATTGCATTGGAACCATACAACCTCAGGGACTATTTTGAAGCTATTGAGTGAACTAAAAATTTTTGTGACGTCATTTCATTTAATTTTGGATTTATTGTAACTTTTCATGTAATTCGAATTTATCTGAAATAAAGAAATATCTTATCATATCTTATCTTATTAAATAACCAATACGAATCATTTATGTATTGTATTTTATTATCTTCATGGTGATTCTCAAATTATTGTACATTCTATAGTTGCTCCAAATCAGAAATAGGTATTATTTATATCGTTATATAAAGCCGCAAAACTTCTTGTAAAACATCTTAAATCAAATTAATCAATCGAATGTTTTACTTGAAGTTTTTCACCTGCAGCTATAACGAGTATTGAAAAATGAACCGAAGGTTCCGAAACGTTATAAGTTATAAGTATTTCATTTCATTTCAGTTGTAGAATTTCCTGTGATCAATATCAGAGTATATTCAATGATAGGCAAGAAAACTTCACAACTAGAAGTACTAGTAGGTGCGTCAGGCAGTATATCAACTCGTTGATACCCTTTGTAGGTAGACCAGCATCCGGAGAATATACCGTGTGGGTTAAGACCCACATGTCAACATTTCTAAGTACTTATGTTTCGACAACTTTTGCAACATGAGCATTACCTTGTACTATCGTGTCGTATTGCTGCTGTTTTTTTTCAATGATCGGCCCAAACGTATTAATTGCGTTGTACAGGGTGAGCAAAATTCGATGAGATTGAATGGCAGCTCTGTAACCATAAGAGCTAGAAAAAGTAAATGGCACACGTTTCCGACCTCAATTTTCTTTTTCAAGTTATAAGTGAATATTTATTTTGCCGCTCATTGAGTTGGTGTCTCGTGAAGTTTCAGTGATATCGGAAAACAAATGTAACATTCTAGAGACACTTGTGTTCCAAAATAGATGCAATAAGAATAAATCTTTCTAAAATGACTGCAAATTCATTACTTTCAGATACCTATGAAAGTGTCAGACTTTTTCAGAGTTGCAGAATACTACGTTTCCGGACAGTGCACTTGCGTAGTGAATGATCGCGAAAAATCGAGAAAACATGTCAGGAAGACTGAAATTTCGATATTATACTCCACAAGGCTAAAACATGATATTGGCAGTCATCAATTCGGTTGCTGAAAGAAGGCAGGCCCCCTCAAACTTAACACTTCATTATTTGACATGAACAATTTCGATGTGAGGTATTTCCAAAAACTCGAGAAATAATTTATGGAGGGCTTAAATTTCTATATAATATAAGATATTAACCCAATACAAGCCAGAACTGAATCAGTTTAAGTTTAATTTATTTATATAAAATAGTTTTTAATTGTTCGCTTAACATAATTTTTTGAAAAAAGTTTTTCAATTCCCAGAAGAATAGAGTCCCATTTTTGGGACGATGGCTTAAGGGGAATAAAATGATATCTTTATATTTTTGAAAAAAAAAAACAATATGGACTATGATATTCCAAATACCCTGGAGGTGTTTGTTTTTTCATTTGTCTTTTCGGGATAAGGAGACGCATTCCTTTTATTTCCATGGGGCTAAGTTAACTTAAGAGTAGATGGCTGGTGAAAAAATTAGCACCTGCGACATCCACTTTTTCTTCTCTTATGTCATTCTCTTCAAAATATTCTGAGTCGGTAGAAATATCCGGGTCTTGAGGAATTATTGCTTCGTCAATATCCATATCTTTCCAAAATTCAGGATCTTCAAACCATTTCATGAATCAACCATGAAATTCGCCATCATACACCGTAAATGAAATGAATGATCCCAAAAATTTCAAGAAATTTCAGCTTTCCCGAAATGGTTTCTCGATCTATTTGCGCTCATTCACATAGGTGCGATGACGTAGTAGGTATGTATTTTGAAACTTCGAGGGTGTCTGCCGTCTCTTAACAACCTAATTGATGTCTGCCAATTTCATGATCCACTCTTGAATATCTAAATAATATAATATGCAAATTTCTGTCTTCCTGAAATGGTTTCTTCACTTCGAATAAAACATTACCCATTGTGACAAATTAATATCAATTGAGAAACTACAATTCAGAAGATTTTTTAAGATTTCGTCTGATGAAAGAGTCTGATATTGAGGGCGTCTGCGTTCTCTTAGAAACCGAAATAATGTCTGCCAATTTCATGTTTTACTTTTGAATATACAAATGATATACGAGGATGTATTGATTGATTGATCTAGTTAGCCTAGACCAGTTTCACGCATAGAAAAAAATGCGTTACCATAGCAACGAACAATAACTCATTAAAAGTGTCAGTGTGAAGTTTTAGGTCAAAAAAAAAACCAGAATTACGCAATAAATTAAAAGAAAGAAGGTGTCCACCGAAATTGTGAAAATCGAAAAATTGGAGTATCGAGCCATCATCAAGTACCTGTATTTGAAAGGGTTAAGAGGTAAGTAGATTTACGAAGATATGCCTAATACCTTTGGTGATCATGTTCTTCGTATACGACCGTGAAAAATTGCACTGCAAGCTTCAAAAGAGGTAAATTTTCCATTAAAGATGATGACCGATCGAGAAGAGTTTCTGTGTCAGTCCCCGAAAAGTATCGAAGCAGTTCATCACATGATTTTATCAGACCTTCGAATTAGGCTAAAACGGATATCTGAAGCACTGAATATTTCATATGAACGCGTTCATCGGTTAATCATATAGTATCCGTCAATTTGAACAGGAGAAAAATTGCTGCAAAATGGATCCCCAAATATTTGAATGTTGACCCAAAGCGTGAAAGGGTAGAAACATCGCGTTCGCTCTGTGCTCGATTTGAAAACAATGTAGACTTCTTAAATCGAATTGTTACTATAGATGAGACTTGGGTACATTTCCACGATCCAGAAACAGAGCAACAATCGATGGAATGGCGACAGTCTTGTTCTCCAAGACCTAAGAAGTTTTTTGTCCAAAAATCTGCTGGAAAAGTTCTTGCTTAAGTTTTTTGGGATTGCCATGATTGATTTTTTCGATAAGGGTAAAACAATAACCGGAGATTACTATTCGACATTACTCACCACTTTACGGAAAAAAATGATAGAGAAAAGACGCGGAAAGCTATACAAAAGTGATTTGTTTTTGCAGGTTAACACCCCTGCACACAAATCTCAAGTTGCCATGCAAAAAATTCGTGATTTAGGGTTCTACTACTAGAACACCTCCCTTATTCACCAGATTTGGCTCCATCCGACTATCATCTCTTTCCTCAACTGAAAAAAAGTTTAAAAGGTCGTAAATTTTCTTCCAACGAGGAGGTAATGAAAGCTGTGGTCTGATTTGCAGAACAAGAAGAAACATTTTTTTTAAAGGTCTAGAGACGTTGCAGATTCGCTGTAATAAATATATCCAATTAAGAGAAATGTTGAGTAATATTTTGACATTGAAATTTTGTTTGGTTCTATAGAATTTTTCACTATATCCTCGTAATATAAAAATTTCAGCCTTCCTGAAATGGTTTGAAATGTCAGTTTGTTCTTCATCAAAAATGGCGCCTGCCGGTCATTTAGCAACGGCCCAAACATCTGTCAAAAAAAACGCACTCAACTGTGTTCGAAAGTAGATGCAACAAAAATAAATCTTCCTGAAATGACTGCGAATTCAGCATTTTTACCAAGAAAAGTGCGCTGCGCGCTAGAGAACGCAGCGTCTCCCAGCTGGCAGAGGTGTCGTTGTTACAGTGGCTATGTCTAAGGAATCATTTATTGAAGAATCAGCCATCCTAAAATTCCTTCTAGTTAAAGTTGTTAGATCTCTACAGACTCTACAGATTTTTCCGAAGCATTCGAAATCTAAACTTTTTTCGAATTGCACAACTTCTCCACTGTTGGACGTCCCTTTTTCTCAGAAAACAGCAATGAGCCAATAATTTCAACCAACGTGCATTACATAATTTCTCGAAATACCATCAGAATCACACCTGTATCGCAGAAATACCGACGATTAATTAGGACTTAAATCGTAATACCCCTTCTTCAGCAATCTTCCCAAGAACAACGTCACCGTTCCACTGACCTTCGTGGTATGGTAAGGTATGGTATGGTAGTGAACGTAATGTTGAGGTGTAGTGGAAAGTTGTTTCAGTTTCGAACGGAGCGCGTTCGTTGAGGCCGGTTATTTTCATTCATACTATCTCGAATATGTAAATAAAGGTGGTGCGTGAAAGTGTTTTAATCTAATTGTGTTCGAATATGACCGATAATCGGAAACTAGCCATGTTTCTAACGGTGAGTGATAGTTTGAATGGAATCTAACCATTCATTTCTGGATAATCTTGAAGAAAAAGTACTATAGGATCAAAATTGAATTGAATAATGGGACCTGTTTTTCCTAATCAATAATTTCAGAATAAATATTTGAACCCCAATCATAGAGTGAAAATTCGAATCAAATATACCTATTCGAGAAAAATATCACGATTTCCATTTTTTTCTGAGGGTCAATTAAAATTCAAAAATTCAAATGATATTTAGATGTAGACCCTATTAAAACTTAATGAGTAAACAGATAAGATTCAACGCTATCTTGAATATAGAGGGTATCAAAAATTCTTATGTCAAAATAAAAGCTGAATTGAGTTAAATAATTGTATACCAATTGAACGCATTACATTTTTGCTCACAATAAAAACAAACAAGAGTCCTTAGGAAATAAAGTTTCCGGGACATTAGACCTTTTATTGATTTGCTCAAAGGGACATTGAACTCAAAAGTCCTGTTCCTCACCATACTTTCGAGTAAATTTTCTCTTCTCTTCTTAATTTTGTATCAAAATTTGAATGGTGAAGGCATAAGTATTCTGATAATCACGTTTTTATTCAAACTCTTTCGTAGGAATATTAATTCAAACATTTCCTCTTAATCCTTTTCAATACTTATACTTGTCCAGTATAAGAATTTCACATATGCTAGGATCTAGGGTAACTAGATTTTGTGACTAATTCATTGAGCGATATTGAAAGGTAAACTAGTTAGTTATCTCTAAAGGTTTCGAGAAAATATCTAAAATAGACATGGAATTTCCCGAGGAATTTCCTAACGGAAAAACTGTAGCACATAAGCTCTGCATATTCGACCCTTTCTAGCAAATGTTTGTTTTCCTTTCCACTGATATCACCCAGAACAGAAAAAATTTTCCCTGCAAAAATATCTTTTCTCATATTTTCTGAACACTCCATCAACTCTCAATGCAGATGTATGCATACAGAAAATGTTCTATATTTTTCTCAATCAATTTCATTCAAAATTGCTTGAAAAACATATCAGTGTTGTTTGTGCTTATGGTTCGATTGAAACTTCAAACTTTGGCATTAGGTATTTACTGAATTAATTATAGACAACAGAGATATTTTTTAGAATTTCATTTTTGAATTGCCTCAGGGTAATATCGAACAAAATGCTTGAAATAAATATAAAACTACCATTATATTTATTTATTCAATATTCGAAAAATATGGAAAAAGTTGATGTAGGTGTCTTTATTTCGCAAGAAAAATTCTTTCTTTTTCAGAAAAACGAAAAATTGAAATTGAAAAAATGGTCAGAAATTGTCACTTCAACATTCAATTACAAAAATAGTCGACTTTAGAAAATTGAGGTTTTTCATTTGGTAACTTTTTATGTCTATATATGTTCGATGGTCCTTTCGATACCTAGCTTTTTTGAGTATCTCGTGAAAAATACTAGTACTTATCTATATTGACTTAACTTTTTAATTTCGTTCAACTAATAATAAGTCACAAAATCTAGTGATAAACTCACTTGAAAAAATGCTGAAGAGTTAAAGAAATGCCATTTTGTAGACATATTCTACCTTTCTACCTAAAAGATGGCTTACACAGAAATCGACCTGACAGCCACATCTAGATTTTTTCCATTTACAGAATATCCGTTCATGCATATTGCTAGAACATGCCCATATAATGCCATGCCTTCAACTATCCAGCACTTTCGATAAAAAAAATAATAGTATTTTTAAAGTTCTTCAGTTTACATGAAAGACCCCTTTCAATTTTCGACAAATAATCCCCCCTCAGAAACTATTGCACTCATTTGGTAACAGCATGTGCATGCTTTTTCATAAAAAAATGTATATTCAGTTTCCTTCTTGATCTTAAGAGAAAACGATAGTTGATGCTACATATACATGATGAATCATATTTTTTTCTCCAAAGTTATTTTGTGTCTATATTCTATTGGAAACGTCTTCGAAATTTAGTTAACTATGAAGATCTGATAAATCTTCGTCGTTTAATTCGAATCAACCTCAAAACACAAAATTCATTCTACGTTAGAAAAACCAGACCTCTATCACTGATTCCAGTTCTTGACAAAATTAGGTTGACCTGGTTTCAATGTGTATAGATTGCACTGTGAACAATTATAATTGATTTTTTACCAACGCATGCATTTCACTATCTCAAAACTTTGTATAATCATATTGAGCTTACATCTTCGAATTCTCAAATTTAAAAAATTCCCGAGAGCTCCAAATGATGATATAACTGAATTTCCTTCTCAATCTAACTGGATTGACACTAAACTTTACTCATTCTGCATATTATTAGGTAGCCTTATTTTTCACTGGTAATTAAGAACCTACCTAAGACGCCAATGCGCTCGAGAATGTACTCGTGACTTTTTTTCATATTTGGCGCCCTCTTATACAGTTTCGTCACGCTTAAATTGTCAGATTAAGAGAATATACAGGGTGTCCCGTAAAGACCACGTCAAACGAAAACGGAAAGTAGATCAGAATGTGCTCTACCTAATGTGAAAAATTCGTTCATATGAAAGTCTCACAGTTTTCGAGATATTTGATGTTTTATGAAAATGTTGAATTTTTTCACTAAAAATGTTTTCTCTCTTGCGGAAGCTACAATAAAATACTTTTCGAATCAGTTTTATTTCCGTAAATTTTGTTGAATGATTACTTCAATTCATGCAATGAAAAATACCACAAAATATTATACAGGGATTCTGAAAAAAAAAATTAAAATTCATGTTCTAAAGGAAGTGTTTTTTTTGTGCTGAATTCTATCTGACGTGGTAGGTGAAAAAATCAGGTTTTCACAGAAATGCTCCATTTTCGATAAACATTCAAATATCTTTTTTCGTGAAGAAGCTTATCACCTCTATTTTACCTTTTCGGAATCCTCATAAAATAGGCAACTTTTCAACGTAATATGCAGAAAAGGTCTAGTATCTTTTTTTTATACTACGTCAGATAGAATTCAGCACAAAAAAACACTTCCTTCAGAACAGGAATTTCAATTTTTTTTTCAGAATCCCTGTATAATATTTTGTGGTATTTTTCATTGCATGAATTGAAGTAATCATTCAACAAAATTTACGGAAAAAAAACTGATTCGAAAAGTATTTAATTGTAGCTTTCGCAAGAGAGAAAGCAGTTTAAGTGAAAAAATTCAACATTTTCATAAAACAACAAATATCTCGAAACCTGTGAGACTTTCATATGAACGATTTTTTCACATCAGGTAGAGCACATTCTGATTTACTTTCCGTTTTCGTTTGACGTGGTCTTTACGGGACACCCTGTATATATTTTCCAACATGTAATTAACCACATATAACTTAATCTGACACACTCAAGTATGTAGGATGATCGTTATTTTTTCTATTTTTACAGGCTGTCCTAGACAATTCCCCTTATATACAGATCTAATTTTTGGTAGAGGTACTAACAGGGTCCAAGGTTTTTCTCCCGTATATTATTCTGACACGCTCGAGTAAATTCCGAATTTCCCTCTTCGGCTCCCCAACTACTAGTCGTATATTGAGAGCTCAATATCTTCAATTCGTTGATATAGGTAGCATATGGAGTTAAAACTTGTTGATCTCAGACAGCATTATCAAACATTTATACTTCAACTTGCGGAATAATCTATCTATTCTACTTATTATGTGTTACTTCACATTCCATTGTTAATGGAAGATCATTATTTATAGTTAATATAATTGTTACCTACTTTTAGTAATTGTCATGTTTCAATCTGGATGTGATTTCAAATCAGATCAATGCCCGCATTTTCCCAAACCCCATCGATGAATCAACGCTTGATTGACAGATCCGTATAAGTATGGAAATGCTTTCGACTCCTTATGAGTATTCAAAATATCATTCATCCATCAAATTATGATGAGTACAGTACGTTCATTCTTCGATTCATTTGGAATTTCACTGAATTCGGACTTTAAAGTCGGAATTTTATTAAAATTCGTATTGTATGACGACATGGATCATTTTCCGATATAAAGAGGCATTAATGAGAGGTTTTGGTTTCGCTATATATGTGTTGCTTTTTCAACGAATACTGAAATTTATTTATACTGGGTGTTCCTGTTCTTCTTATGAATGTGATTGTTATGCGCATAGCGTCTTCTTCAAATTTTCTTCCATGAAGATATCATAACAAGGACATGAAAACCTTACAAGAGGCTGCTCTATGAGGACACTTCTCAAAATACAGGATGTGTTATAAAAAAACAGTTGTTCATACAGGGTGGGCCAAATTGATGATACATGAACTACAACTTTTTCAACCCAACGAGATAGAGGAAAAAGCATGGCACATAACGGTCGTCTTTTTTCGAGAAACTAAAAATGCCATAAACTGCATTGCATTGCAACTTCTTTTGTTTTCGAATTATAGGTCAAAATTAAAATTTCAACTTTGGTCATGATCTCCGTTTCTGTTTAAGTTAGGATGTTGAAATGAAAACATTATACAGACACTTTTTTGATTGCCATCCAGTGGCGTACTATGATTTTTTCCAACAGGTATATTTGCTGAGCTATAACATAGAGATGTATTTTTTCTTATGAAAACAGTAACAGAAACGGTAAAGAAATGGCGATTCTTTCCAAGTCATTTTAAACTACTATTTTCATAAGAAAAACAACTTTATGTTTTAGCTCAGCAATTAATCCTGTAGGAAAAAAATCATAATACGCCACTGGATTGCCATCAAAAAAGTGTCTATATAATGTTTTCATTTCAACATCCTAGCTTAAACAGAAACGGAGATAATGACCTAAGTTAAAATAGCCCAAATTTGAATTTTGGCCTATAAATCAAAAACAAAAGAAGAAGAAGAATACAGTTGATGTCATTATTAGTTTCACGAGCAAAGACAACATGAAAGGCACATTCATTTTCCCCCATCTCGTTGGGTTAAAAAGTTTTAGTTCAGGTGTCACCAATTTTGCCCACCCTGTACACCGCAAGAGCAAGAAGAAAACGCCGGAAGACACATTTCCAAGCCCTTCTTCAGAGGAATAAAGAGTGGTGAAAACCGCAGCCTCCTACGATTCTTCGTTTTTGAGTTATTAGCAAAAAATGAGATTCTCATAACTTTTTTGTCTTTGAAGTTACAGATCTGAAAATTGAACCTTCTACAGGCACTTTTTTTACGTCTACGTAAAAAAATTGGATTCTTCGTTTCTGAGTTATTAGTAAAAAATGAGATTTTGACGATTTCGAACAGTTCTCATAACTTTTTTGTCTTTGAAGTTACAGAGCTGAAAATTGAACCGTCTACAGGCACTTTTTCACGTCTACGTACAAAAAGTGGATTCTTCGTTTCTGAGTTATTAGCAAAAAATGAGATTTTGACGATTTCGAACAGTTCTCATAACATTTTTATTTTTGAAGTTACAGATCTGAAACTTGAACCTTCTATAGGCACTTTTTTCACGTCTACGAAAAAAAAGTGGATTCTAATATTCTCACTCAGAATACTTTTTTATTTCGAATTCTTAGGCGAACTTTCGTATTTTCAAATGCCAACTTTTATTGAATTTGTTATTTTTGAATTGGAAAAACATCTTTTGTCAGATTCTACGTATGAAAGTGCCTAAAGAGTTCCAAGTATCAGATCTGTAACTTCAAAGACAAAAAAGTTATGGGAACTTTACGAAATTGTCAAAATCTCATTTTTCGCTAATAACTCAAAAACGTAGGGGGCTACGGTTTCAACCATTCTTTGTTTCTCTGAAGAACTCGGAACTGTATCATCCGTTAAATCCGTTCTCTTCCACCTCTTTCAGTTCTCGAGATACCCTCAGTAGACAACGAATTTTGCTCACCCTGTAGGTTCATAATAATCGATAACAATTTCTTCACGTCATTTTGCGTCATTTCCAATTGACTCAATCCTTCGTTTCCCTTGTACAGAACTTTTTGCATCTGGTTTCACCAAGTTCCCTTTCAGAAGTGTAAATCCAAATACATAATTCTGCTTATCGAATAGAAATTGGTTTCTTATCAAATCACTTATAATTCATAAATTATGCGATTCGCTTATTTGAGGAGGGTAAAAACTGTGGATCTCGGTTGTCATTTATTATGTTTTATGACTTTCATCTCTCAGTAGGTATATCTAACACTTTTATTTGACTTTTTTAGGATCGAATCGCATAGACAAATGATAAATCAGTTTTTCGGCTACCAAAACTGTGTCACGCAGTGTAATCTTATCGCAATATGGTCATTATTCCATAATCGCTCTTCGAATTTGAGAAGAAATGTCGAAACTTGAATCAAAATTATATTCTTATGTGGTACAATGCGGTTATGGTGATATCATTTCACGGTTTGTTGAAGGTGGCATGATTCAGCATAAAATATTCGAATCGAAATGAGGTGGTACGCCCATTCCTTTCCTGAAACATTCATGAATGAATCAGTATAATTTGGGGATACCAAGATAACAAGGTTTTCCAAATTGAAAGTCTTCTGGGTATTCATAACGTGGCCGTACGACATTGAAAATGGAGCAGTTATCGTAGTGAAATACCGAAGCTTTTTCAGAACTCGTTAAACAGCCATGAACGTTTTTAATGCAACCTGCAACCGATTCTCAACCTTCGTGGAGTCGACCTTTTTCATTAACTCTCTCATGGTGGAAAAAATTGATATGATCCGAATGTTGAATTCGTGATAGAAAAGGTCTTACTCTTAGCCGAAAGATATCTCCTTTCATAAACTACTGTTAGTTGATGAATTGTAATTCATGTACAGGGTGTTTCACGAGTAAACGGACAAACGAAAACCATGAATAGAGGACATTGAGCTGAGTTCAAAGAAACCTCTTATGAGTGTCTTAGGTACTCCGTTTTCTGACAATTCTAGAATTTTTCTTCGCTAAAACTCCTGACATTTTCGATTGATTCGACTGAAAATTCATTATCAGGTTGGAATTGTCAGTTTCAATGAATCAAAAATGAAATTTGACAAAACTGAAGACCGGACTCATTAAGGCTACATTCACATTCGAACTCTTGAAAAACACGCTGTACCTGTGCATGTAGTTTTTCATCATAATTTAATTATTTTAGTTATTTGCATGTACGATTGTCTCAAATTCAATGAATCGTGGATATACCTCATTCTTAATTATCTTTAATGAATAATTGTTTAGTGGTCAAACGCCTCTTGAAGAAACAGCCCTTCATAAAAATGGATTTGGAAATCTTCAACTGACTTTTTTCGTTCTCAAAATATGGCTTGCATTTGTTTTTGATATTCATAGCATAATAAACAAATAATGTATTACAACACCCACATTTCCATTTCAAAATTTTGGCGATGACGTCATCACGCTCACATAGATGACGTCAAAAATAAAAAGGTATCCTTACGAATACCCGTTTCAGGTTTACGAAATAACGAATTTATTTCTTCCATTTGCACCATACTATATATTGTTGATGATGAACACAGGTAGAGAAAAAAAATACCTACGCTATAATAAAGATATTAATTATAACTGGACATTTTTAGTATGAATCACCCTTTATCGACAACTTGGACCTCAAGTACTTTAACGGATTAATTTTCACCTCATTCGCCCTTTTATTGAAGGTAATAATTGAAAATCTGAATATGAAAAATGTTTCTTCATTGATTCCATTATTAATATTATTGGATCTATGAAGATTATGGTCTTATAATTTTTTTGTCATTGAAGAATTGATCATATTCATGGACAGAAAAAAGTATTTATCTGTATTTCAGGTCATTTAATCAAGTTAAAAATTTTTAGAATGCATCACAGATTTACTAGATTATAGAGAATATGCAGACAGGTGCATTGGAAGAGGAGGACCCCAACATTGGCCTGCTTATTCCCCTGATCTGACATCACTCGATTTAGAGTTATTTGAACACCAAGATCTATGAAACATAGAAAGCCTGATAAAGAAACAATTATTAGATCGAATAAATGCTGTAAATGCAATTTAGATATAATGAAACGAGCATTTATGAGCCTCATAAAGAGGGTCAAAAAGTGTAAGGAATGTGGGCGAAATCAATTTGAACACCTATTTGCCAGAACTAGTTATTCGCAGAAAGACGATTTATTCTGAAAATCAAGTTTTAATTACAAGTTTCAAGATGGCGTAGTTTTCTTTTCCATATTTGTGTATTATCAATTACATATCATATTATTATTTTGAATGACCGAATATGGTATAATTGTAGAATACATTCAACAGAATATTTGTTGGAGAAAAAATTGCAATTAAAAATTTCAAAACCTATTTTCATGAAGTGCTCTATTAAAGAATAGAGTACCTCTATGGAGAGGTGTCTGACCACAAAACAATTATTTATGAAACATGATCCTCAGGTGGTGTAACCCAATGATTCATTCATTTCAAGACAATCATACATGCAGATAAAGAGAATGTTGAAATTATGATAAAAAACTACATACAGGCTGTTTTTCATGAGTTCGAAATTTAAAGAAGCCTCACTGAGTCCGGTCCTGTTTATTGTCGAATTTTAATGTTCTGTTTCATTGAAACTAACAACAACTTAAATATAAATTTTCAGTCCAATCGATCGAGAATTTCAGGAGTTATAGATAAACGAAAATTTTATAAATTTCAGAAAACCCCCTGTATATTGGAAACGGACTACCTAAGACACACATATGATGTGTTTTTGAACCATAGAGACATGGACTGAGCAATGACAGCATGAAATTGGCTCTTTTATAGAAAGAGAGAACTGATCGTCGGGCATTTACCTGTCTCCTTTTTGTTTAATAGAGGAGAGTGTAGACCAATAAAAATTCTAGAAAAGGACAAGTGCATGCCCGACGTGCGTTTATCTCTGTCACTTTTTTTGGCCGTATTTCATGCATAGATAGAAAGGGAAGGCACAGTACATGTCTCTATGTCTATGTTTTGAACCCAGCTCAATGCCCTCTATTCACGGTTTTCATTTGTCCGTTTACTCGTGAAACACCCTGTATATGATCCATTCGTTTTAGCATGTCATTGACATCACGATGGGTAATATCTGCTTCGCAAACTGTATAATACCACAAAGCACAAATATACAGAGTGTCTCAGGATGGATGGATCACAAATTATTCGGTTATGCACTTTCTGCGAGACTTTCTCTCTAAAATATTTTCATACCTCTGCAGGTTCTGGTTATATCGGTAACAGCCTAGTACCTTCTCGTTTCAAATGGCACACCAAGAATAACTTGACATTGTTCCTAGATAGCTGATTTAATTGAAGATTGCAGTTTCAACAGTATACCCAACCGTGGGCAAGAAGTCAACGGTTTATGGTTTATGACTTGTTAGGATTGATATAAAAAAATGCTGGAAACGGAAGTTCATACTTCTTCGAATATTTTTATGGAATGTGAAAATTATTTATCGGAATATTGTATTTCAGTTCTTTTTCTGTGGTTTCCTGAAGTCACAGACTAATTAGCAGATGCAAAGTGCTGTTTTTCCTCATGTTAAAGTTTTCCTTGATTTATTCAGGTTATGCTCCTCTTTTGAAAGTAGAATCGACTGAAATATAAAAAATATAGGTTGTAATTTGAAAAATCTTGAGGTTTAATCAATTCAATTTGTCAAAATTGGTACTTACACTCTGTACATTTTAGGTCCAAACAACGAATGGTATTTCAATACAACATAATGGTTGAATTTAAAATAGTGAGGATTTTTTCGAAAGATATTTCCTTAGCAAAAATATTCGAAACAGATTTTCGACCATTTTTTCCACAAGAATCCCAATAACTCATAAACCGTTGACTTGTCATCCGAAGTCTGGCACCCTAATGAAATTGCCATCAAATCAGCTATCGAAAGATGCAAAGATATACTGGGTGTCCCATTGGAAATAAGAAAGAAGCAGGCTGTTGCCGGTATAACCTGCATAAGTCTGAAACTAATTCAGGGAGAAAGTTTATACTCTAAAACCCCAACATACAACTTTTCAGCTCAAAATTTTGGTTATTTCTCTATAAACGTCGAAGAGGCCTTCCACCATGGGACTTCCTGTATATATATAAACAATATGAAGTTTCTAGAATTGTGGTGTCATAGCTGTGTTAAGTTATTTATTTATTTAGAAAATACAGGGATACAAACAGAAACCAATTCCAAAACAGTATCCACTCTGTAAAAATGAAAAATCAATTTCAGTTAACAGACAAAGTAAGGACTTAAGTAGACCCCAAAACACAGTTCAATACATTCAGATAAAAAAAAAACAAAAGGGAGAAACAGTCCAGTAATGCATCATGATATTCATACAGTAACACTTTTGAGTCATAAAAATTTAAGGATGTGCCATGTAGATTACATATTTTTTGACATCTCACTAATGGTGAGTTCATGCCAATATTTGTTCTCCTGAAAGGAATGTTGAACATTTCATGCCGTCTAGTTGTACGATTAGGTACATTAAAATCTAATGATGTTAGTAATTCGGTTGAATCGATATGCGAACTCATTATTTTGAATAAAAATAATATGTCATTTTTGTTCCTACGACCAATCAGACTGACAATATTACACTCCTTTTGTATTCCAGAATAGTCACTGTTGGCAACAGTGATATTAGTTTTACGAGCTAAGTGTCTCAAAAATTTATTCTGTACTCTTTGCAGCCTATGGGCCTGTTCCGATATTGCTGAACAGTACTGTCAGTATTTCAGAAACGATGCCTATTGGCCCAGTCGTTCGAGTTCTATTGTTATTCGATTGCGGGCCAGTACTAACAGCAATATCGGAACAGGCCCTATGATGCTCTTATTTCGATTATTTTTGTTTTTCCAATTTTCAACTAGAGAATTGAGGTTCGTTGTTTTTGATTTAGTTTGGCTGTGATATATCGATCATTTTTGAGAGTCTATGGATTTATTGTTAACTCTATGGTTAAGGAATTTACAGATAAAGTATTGATATTTTTCGTAACGGTATTTGAAAGAACCTGTATATTAATGTCAGAAATATTTACGATTACAGTTTCATTATCAATTTTGGAGCCCCGTAAATTTTAAAGCTTCCTTTGATTTTTAGTTGGACTAAAGAATGATTTCAAATTAAAAAGACTTTAAAATCGTGAATAGAAAACCTGGATGCCTATGGACCTCATTATTGATTATTAAACTGACTTTCGTTCAAGTATGAAGGTTTCTGTGAAAGTTTTCATCACTATTTTACGCTAATATTTGTTAATTAAAAAATGCTCTTCAGGTGAAGTTTTCTTCAGGTTCTCCAAAAATGTTCGCGAAAAAAGGAGGAAGGTTGCTTTGCTTTAAAATAAGGGGTATCGCTCCTTCGAACAAATAGGCCAGTCAAAATCTACACTTTTGTTGTGCTTTTTGTATAACCCGAAAAAATACTAGTTTTTGTTTCAATTTTTGCCCTGTTGCTCTCAAGCGCTGCGATTTTTGGCAGACAATATACATGCAATTCAATCAATTACTCATTGAATAGAATCAATTGAATGATTTACTACGATGATAACGCTTCACATAAGCTGAAGTAGTGAAAATTGGAAAAAAAATTTTTGATAATGATTTTTGGGGATTCAAAAATTCAATGACTTTAGGGGAAAATATTAAAATTGGAATTGGTATGGTAGGTCTATGGTAAGCAAACCATTCGAAATCGACTTTTGCATTAATTTTTTTAATCGTGTTGTTGGTTGAATTACTATTTATCGCAACTGACTCAAGTATATACAGTGGATGCAAAGTAATTACAATTATCACCTTCATTAACCTTGTGGAAAGTACACACAACGTGTAATAAGCTATGTATTTATGTAAGATTCTCGCTTCGGTTCAGTGTTTTTCGCGTCCATCTTTCTATAATAATAAAAACTAGTTTAACTAGGTATATATAAATTCTTGACTATAAATTTTGTCATGTTGTTCAATCAACAGAGAATATCAGATAGAGTGATTTTTTTGTTACATTTTCAGGATTATATACTGCTCCACAAAAATTAAGGAAGTTCTGAAATTTTGAGACTCTTTCAAAATTATCAATTTTTCCCAAAAATTTTTCAAATATGAAAAATCTAAATGTTTAGTCACTTATCTAACTCCACATCAGATGAAAATTTGAAATTTTGAGACTCTTTCAAAATTATCAATTTTTTCCAAAAATTTTTCAAATATGAAAAATCTAAATGTTTAGTCACTTATCTAACTCCACATCAGATGAAAATTTATCTTTAGAATTTGTAGTATGCACAAAATCAGGACACTCAACAAATTTGAAAACAAAGTTCGGTAAAAAGTATATCCTCTTCGAACATAAACAACAGCCTGACAACGCCTTTGCATATTTTCGATCAGGTTTTTGAACTAGACTGATTTCTCCCCAAAGTTGCGCTAAAAGCCGTTTCGAGTTCTTGAAGTATATGTGGAGGTGATTGATGAGAATCCAAACCTCTTTCTAGCTGATCTTAAGTTTCTTCAAATCTGAGGTTTGGCGACCGAGGGGACAGAGCCAAATGCGGAATACCATGAATTTCCACAGCCTCATCGACAATTCTCGCATTAAAGAGTGCATGGTCCATTATACAGGGTGGTCCAGATCGTAACCAAGAAATTTTAACCACGTATTCTACATCAAAAATAAGCCCTAGTTTATCATATAAACATATGCCGAGAAATATTTCCTGTCCGAGATACAGGGTGTTAAATTTATAGAAAAAAAAATGTTTTTTATTAATAACTTTCACACTGCTTGAAATATTTTCATGAAATTTGAGACATAGATTTTGAGCGTCAAGTAGAACTGTCTGCATAATATAATTTCTTTTCTATTCTAGCAGTGGCGTCCGTACTGCAGCGAGACTGAATATTTTCAGATAAAACAATGATACGCCACTGGTTTTTCCGACAATGAAAATTACTATTCAAATCCTTATTTAATTTGGAGCAAATTCGGTCTCTTGACTTTTTGCTGTACGAGGCACCGTTTCCGGTTAAAAAAATTAAACACATTCTCATGCATGAAGAAATCGCCAAAATTTGATATGGTAGGTACATAATAATAATAATAAGACTATTTTTGTGAACGATTTCTTCACGCATGAGAATGTGTTTTATTTTTTCAACCGGAAACGGTGCCTCGTACAGCAAAAAGTCTAGAGACCGAATTTGCTCCAAATTAAAAAAGAATTTAAATAGTAATTTTTATTGTCTGAAAAACCAGTGGCGTATCATTTTTTTATCTGAAAATATTCAGTCCCGCTGCAGTACGGACGCCACTGGTAGAATAGAAAAGAAATGATATGATGTAAAAAGTGCTCATTTACTCTCAAAACCTATGTCTCAAATTTCATAAAAATATTTCAAGCAGTGTGCAAGTTATCAATAAAAAATATTTTTTTTCTATAATTTTAAAAACCCGTATCTTGGAGAGGAAACATTTCTTGACATATGTTTATATGGCAAACTAGGGCTTATTTTTGATGAAGAATACGTGGTTAAAATTTCTTGGTTACGATCTGGACCACCCTGTATTTATTATTAAAGCCCCGTTGCAACAGCCGAAAATTCTCTAGAGAATTTACTGTAAATTCTCTGCAATTACATATGTACTTTCGGTGGAATTCCCTGTTCAGTTGCATACAAAATAATTTCTTACGTTTACTTGCCAAAATTCTGCAGAGAATTCTCCAGAAAATTTTCGGCTGTAATAAACGGGCTTAAGAATTACAAATTTGGCGAGGTATCAGCATGAAAAAAAGGAATAATAATATTGTCAATGACTTGTTCCAAGTAATTATACGCATTCGAGGTATCAATTCTCTAATTTCATTGAAACAAATGCTTTCCCAAATAGTACCTCTAAACGGAGGAACTTCCTGAATCGATCTGCAATTTTTGGGCACCAAAAGATGAATCCATAGCCGAACTATCCTCTATAACTCGACTCATCTGTGAAAAATACTTACCTCCATTGATCGTTCCAATATATCTGCTCATTCTCACAATCCAATCAAAATTTTGAGAATACTTCTCAAAAGTCGTCGAGTATGTATCTACATATCTACAAAGTCTCAAAGTCTTCGACGAACTGCGTCATTCGAAACCAAAACACCAGATGCGTTCAAAAGCCGTTGTGGCATGATTCGACAAGTACCCAAAGACTCTCTACTGGAACTCTACAGGAAGTACTTAGAAGTCAGAAACCGATCTTGTGCAGGAGTGGTAGATCTTGGGTGTCCACTTATTGTGACTTTTGGTCACGTTACCACTTTCTAGATATCGATGGACGATAATTAGCAACGTCTGATTGCGTCGCCTCGAACAATTAATAGCCCTATTATTGGCCTCATGAGCACTAAGTTAGGTTTAGATTCCTCCTAAATGAACTGTTGGATAAGAATCAAACTTTTGTGGAGCAATTTATTTTCTCGGATGCTTCACACTCCAGGATTCATAATATCTGAAAATGAGTGAGTAAAAATTAAGGTGAAAATTCTTGTCCCTGATATATACTAGGCAACACGTCAATTTCCATTTCAAATCACAAAACTCTTCATGTAGGTTTGAGAAGGTTGGTCATTGATGGAATTTCCTATCTTTTATTATTTCAGGAATTGAACTACTTTTTATGTATTTTGAGGACAACGACACAAGGAGTGATTGATGATATTGCAGTGTTATCGAACTCACGCCTTCTTGGTAGGGTAGTACTTAAAATTATCTGAAATGAAAAGTCTCGTTATGACCTGTGTTCATGTTTTTTTTTTCAACAAAATTTACATGGAATTGGTAGGCAAAACGTGGGACTTCTTGTGGTGAAATAATATCATCAATAGTCAAGTTGAAAAGAGGAAAAGAGATTATTCAAAAAATCTCAAGCCTGATGACGACAAGTTCACCTGAAAATGTTTGGAAGTTTTCAGATCTCGAAAAAATATACAAAAATTCCAGGCCGCCATATATCTACCTAATAATTGTCACCCATGTCCCATATTGATCATTTTTATATAAATTTGTTTCATAATGATACTTCATTTGTTTCCCTACTTTGTCTGATGAGAAAGCATCGATAAATATGGAAATGTATTTGGCAATCACCTTCGGTATCTAATCACGATGCAGCATATTTGAATGAATATGGTGCTAGATGAAATATTGCAAATTTACGCAACGAATCGAAGTTGGCTCACCATTAAATGTGAAATGGCATCTGTCTACAGACCTAGTACTAATAGAATTAATCCTTATATGAATTGGATGGTGCAGAAACAAAGTAACATTAGTGAATTATATTTTCTCTTTACAGTTACTGACAAAGAGCAAAAATTAAAACTTATGAGCTTTAATTTTTGCTCTATGAAATTTTTGCCCCTAGCAAAATTAAATCTTGAGAATAAACTCCTCTAGGCCAAAATTCGTTTTTGTAGGTTGCTTCTTTTGACTCCATTGGAAAGCCCATATTGAATTTAGAGGGCTTACATTTCTTATTCGTATATCACTTTCTTTGGCCTTCAAGTTGCCCTTATTAGAGATGTAATCCTCAACATCCTTTGATGTTAAAATGGTTTTTTCCTTAGATTTGAACATGCCTCGGTCCAACAAAAGTCCATTCAACTTAGATATCGCTCTCCTCGCCTGTATTACTTTTTTGCCGAGTAACTTCTTTAAAATCACCCTTTGCTTCGTTTTCAATATCATGAATTTATTGATCGTGTACCAAGTTGATTATTTTATTGATGGACTGGATTTTTTCGTCGAGGTTTGTTGTAGTTTGTGGACTTTTATTTTCTCTTATGTTAATTTCTCTGTGGCTCTGTGGTTCTTCTTTCTTGGTACTTAGCTGTCATCTCTACGTCATCTAGCATTTGATGGGTAGTTCTAATGTCACTCTTCTTGTTCTGTAGCCTCTGGACTTTAGTCTCATCTCTGTCTTGTTTGCTTGCGTCCTTTTGTGTATTCAATACTACTACTATAACTTTTTATGTTGTTTACCTCCTTTTTTGGTTCGACTGCATTCACTTTGTCCTTTAGAATATTAATATATCCCTGTAATATTTTGTGGTTTTCTTGAACTTTTCTCAAGATTTCCATCAAATATTGGTTTTCAATGCTCAGTATTTTCGCCTGCATTTCAAAATTTGTTGTTTGGATATCTTGATCTGGAATTTCTTCGTTGTATATTTCGTGCTTGCTAGAGTTTAGTCTTGTATGCATTATAATTCAGTTTTTTTTAATATAACTTTTTTACCATGATCTGACGGATCGCCTTTATGCGGCTATATTTTGTGGGTACAGTAAGCAAGATAATGAATTCATTCCATTCGGCTTTCCCACACTGTACCTATATTGAATATGGGTTGGTTAAGCATTTTAATGATTTTAAGATTTTCTATTACTATGAAAAATTTCAATTTTCGTAGTTTTTGTATCAAAAAAGTGAAAGTATTCAATTGTTTGATATTCGCGATAGTTAATTCCATTCATAAACTTCATCTTTGAAAAGTTCTCTATTAAGAATATATGAAAAATTGAAACAAAAACATTTTCATTTCGCGCATGGTCTACCATCCGACCATTCGAGAGACATCATCCTCGGCGTGTCTATAGAATACTTTTTTTGCTGTTTCGTTTCGGGTAATGTGCACAACTATCGAATTCCCTGATGTAAATAAACATTTTATCGAACTTTAGACGGTCCTCGAATATAAACCTAAGTTTAGCCGGCTAATCTTTGGTTTATCCTCACACCATTCTTTAGCCGTAATATATATTGAATATCATTATCATCATTCATCAAATTGTTCAAATATCAACCAATAATAATAAACTGTTTTTATTCCGATCGTGATTTTTGAGCGTTTATCCAGATGATCTAATCCATTAATTGAATCTTCATTTCGCTAAGAAATCTTTTCTGTTTATGTTTTGTGAAAGTAACCTCGTTTATTTTGATCAATACTCAACCCTTGTCAATGGGTCATTGACCATTTTTCTGACCTGATATTCATTCCGTAGCGTGCGATTGTGGATTCAGCTCTAGGAAATTTTTAAGGAGTTGTAAGTATGTCAAACATAATGAAGCAAAGATATGCATATAATCAGTTCAAAATGAATAGGGCTTAATATTCATCTCGTGAGAATTCAATGTGTAAGGTATATATTTATATACTTATATTTATATAATCAAAACAGTTTTTTTTGGGAAGTTTTCAGAGTTTTCGTTTTCTATAACGTGCACATTATAAATAGATATTTTATTAGGTGTCCTATTATTCTGGTGGTAATTATTCTTCAAATAAATTCATTATTTTTTTATTATATTTACTATGTATACAGGGTTATTATATCAGAATATAAACCGGATATGAGTTTTCCATTGCTGTATCCCGTTACCGGGAATAAATCTACAAAAAGAAGAAAAAGTAATTTCTTAGGGCTAGTTGCGACTGTGTGCCCTCCTGTGACCTGTGACTAAAGGACCCAACCGTGACCTGGAGATCCTCCCACACTCAGGGCATGGATAGTCACCAACCAGATCTGGCCGCTGCTGTATCCTTCTTGATTCTCCATTATAACTGTGTACCAAAGACCTCCACTGTGACCAGTCTAACGCTAGTTGTTCCCAGTTATGATTGGCATTAACTAATTGATTGATGTAGTGTATCCTTAAACCGCTTATACTGGCCTCCTGGTTTCCGGGCTCCCTCAGTGAATTCGCCATATAGAGCTATTTTGGGGAGTCTTGTGTCTTGCATCCTCAGAATGTGGCCGCTCCATCTGAGACGGGCCCTCGTTACTTGAGTCTCAATTGTTGAGACTTCTTCATTCGAAACTTTGTGGAACAATCTGATGTGCATTATCTGTCTTAGATGACGTTGCTGCGTTTGTTCGAGCTGTTTAATATGTCGCCTGTAGGGCATCCAGCTTTCGCTTCCCTAAAGAAGCGTTGGGAGGACCACTGCTTTGTAAACAGCTGTCTTGGTCTTCAGATTGAGGTCGTGATTTTGAAATACTCTGTCCTTTAGCTTCCAGAATGACCATGATGCCGAATTGATTGTTTTGTATTTCCGTGTCTAGATTAGCCCTAGTATTTATGAAGCTTCCCAAGTATTCGAATTGTTCGACCTGTTCTAGAGTTTCATTCTCCAGGCTGATATCTGTTTGAAGGCTTTCTGGCGGACTTACCAGGATTATGGTCCTGAATATAAACCGGATATGAGTTTAGCCTTGTGGTTTCAAACACTTCTCCAGAGGAACATCATTTCCTTGAGATATCCCCGATATCAAAAGTTAAACTCTGTTGGACCCCAGTTTCCGGGCTCGTGGGGGTGCTCCTCGGCTTTCTGATGTCAGTCGGGCACTGTTATCTCCTCGTCTCCTTGGAGATAGTTGGGTTCCCGATCTTTCCGCACTTCTTTTCGAAGTGGGTGTTCTTTTTCATGTTCTTCTACACGACTTTATAGATGTCCGCTTTCTGCTTGACTGTATAGATATTTTCGTTCAATTGAAATTACTTCAAATACTCTGCTAGTGTTTACGGTGTTTACAGATGGTCTTGATATCTTTCAACTTCCATTGTCTCTTGATGTGTTCCTCGTTCCTCGAGATCTCTGCATTTCGAAATTATTTCGAGGCAGTAGATTGTTACTACATATTTGGATTCGCCACGTCGATGAATAGTACTCCATTCTCGCTTTATTGAGTAATATGTCAGGTCAATTGTGCGGCGTACAATGTCTTCCTCTGCTGTTTTTGTTTTGTAGACGCTTCGGCCATCGAAGCATTTATGTAATTTAAGCAATCTTGGACCATCACTACTATCGGTGTTCGTTCGACAAATTTTTGCTTCTCGCTGTTTTTAGGACTGCACCATAAGAAACTAGATGCAGGTAATCCAATGAATTTCCTTTTTGTAGGTAAAACGTCCTTACTCAATATGTCAATTACGACATAGTTGATTGGATGTATTGAGTCAGGGAATTACGAATTACTATTCGATGAAGGGGATTTGTTCCTTCAAACTCAGCAACGTATTTTCCCATGTCGAAATCAAGTCGTCAGCGGAATACTTCTTGTATCGTCTTGGTGATCACGCACACTTGATGGACTTTCGTCGTCAATTTATTCTGGCTTTTCTTCCCCAGGTATGTAAATTTCATCTGGGGCGTTGGTGCTGATCTGTACTTATTGCTAACTGACTCTGAAGTTCTTGTTTTAATTCGTCGATCCTGTCCTTTGGTAAACGTTTCTTTCTCAAAATAACGCGACGTTGTTCAGTTACAACGTCAGATTTGGTTAGGTTAGGTCTTGCCTGGTGTCATATCCAGCGCTGGCTCCAGACGTGCTAGGTGGTCTATGGACATGCTCTGACGATCCCCAGGCAGCGATTCCTATCAGAGGCTCTATCAAAGAGTATCAACTCTTGATACTCTTTGGCTCTATATAGGATGTGTGAGCAAAATGATAGTGGAACGGGACTGCGGACAGCAGGCGTAGCTGGCTGTACCGTCTACGTCGTTACGGTGGCGACCAGAGGGACCATTCACTAGATACTTGTCAGGCAGGACAGACATTATTTATTATAATTGACAGAAGTGCTTTGTCGAAAGTCTAATTTATAAAATTAGTGAATGAAACTACGATAAAATACTGTAGTACCTACCTAATAACAGAGACAATAGAGCATTTATATGTTACCTTAAAACAAGAACTATTGAAACAGAAAGGATGGCCTCTGGAGACCTAAACAAGGGTATTGAAAATCGAAGTTAAACACATCGCGAAAACAGGAGAAAGTTTCTTTATATTCATATTGTGGAGAATCACTTATCTTTCCTTCGTAAGATTATCTCCAATGAAACTGTTCAACCAGTTCAGCATTTGAAAATATTCGACTATACCCAGAAGGAGTATTTGGAAATATCTAGTACGAAAATAATCAAAAAACAACAAAAGATTTACTTAATAATTTCTATTCACTTTTTTTGATCTAAGATCTCGATAAAAAATTATAGTATCCTTGTTCGAGTGTGATTAATGAAAATATGCTCTCTCCATTCAACTCAAACTAGAACAAGGTTATAGTAACTTATGTCAACACTGAATATTTATATCCGTGAAAGAATTTTTGTCGATGGTCAGATATAAAACCTCCGGTAACGGAATCGGAAATGGGAAGTGTTTTTAACTTCAGTGAACAGTTCCTGAAATGATACTGTTGCTTTGTGCATGAATACATAAGAAAACTGCGAACAGAAAAGTTTATGCGATTGCGATACACTATTTCTGTTATTAAATCCTCGTAATATAGCATGAGAAAAAAAAGCAGCCTCTTTCAATTCCTACCCAATATCTATTTGAGGGGAATACCTACATACTGCCAAAAATATTGTATTGAGTATTTTCTATACAACCAATAAATAAAAATCTTAGCGTCTGTAATTGTTTTTGTGATTTTCATGTTATATGAATCTAATCAAAACTTTTTGAAATAGGTTTTTTAGGGAAAGAAAATGATTTTTACTATTTTCGGCTGATCTATAATACCTCGTTTCGAAAAAATTCGAATGTGGGGAATTTAGATAATTGCAATTAATTTTTTTCTACAACAAGAATGTTTCGATTGATTTCTTTTTGTTAGATGGGCAAAAATTTTGTTCAAGCGAAATTTTCATTTTTGCATTATTCATGAGTAGAGCAATTGAAAAAAAGCAGGATTTATTTCCTTGACAGTTAAACTTAACCATATAAAAAAACGAGTAAGCAAAATTAATTTTTCAATGAAAGCTTCATACTTCAATTTTTCAATACATATGATAGCTTTAATTATTGGAAAAAAGTGAATTTCATGTGAAACTGAACAAACTTTGAAGAGAACTTTTGAATTTGAATCATTTAAGAAATGAAAGCATCAGCTGGTGAAAATGTTTGAAAAATCTTTCCACATTTCTCATAAAATTATTCTATTGAATTATCAATTAATTCATTGTGATGAATTAAACAAATTAAAGTTGAAAATGGTCAACATAAATACAATAATATATCTATATCTAAATAACTCTCAAATCTTATTCATTTACTGTTTACCACGTTAAACTAATCTGTATCAAAAATATGTATTGTATTGAGCTAATTGATATTTTAATGGAATAATCTTATTAGAAATAGAAATGTGGAAAGTTTTTGTAAATATTTTCACGAAAGGACGTGAATGTACGGTTTATTATTTAAACAGTGTTTTCAGATAGTACCAGACCAGTGTATTTTTCGAAGGTTATTTAGCACTACCTGAAATTCGCTCTGTTGTATTAAAAACCATCATATGTAATGGAAAATGAAAATACATAGGATTTTCTGAAAAATTGTTATGAAAAAATAAATTTTTGCTTTTTTTTTCGTTTTAATGAATAAATTCAATAAAATTCAATTATTATTTCATCGTTAAGTAATTGAAGTTTCAGAGAGAAAAATAAGCAGTGGTACCTTAACTTGAAAATTCGAAATTTTGCTTACCAAATTTTTGGTTTGAAAATTTGGTTTTTTCAATTGTGAGTCGTGAATGAATATCTCGCTTCAAAAAAAATTCATCTTAAAGAAATGAAACATGAAAATTTGTATACAGGGTGTATTTAGGTGAGGCTTTTTTTCAACTTTTCAACAGAAGGTAGAACAGGTCAAAATAAACAAATAATTCGTTTAATCAAAAATCACCTATAAAAAACATTGAATAATAATTACTGAAATAGATTCTAAATGCGACCCTAGATAATTTGTTTTCTGAATTATTGCAAAGCAAAGGAAAAAACTTATTTCTTGATGACTGACTCTACCATATGGTTACGTTCAGGATATTTGCCAGTTAGATTTTTGCGTGGGAATGAAAGAAGAAAGGATTGCTGAATTTTTCTCATTATTCCATTACTTAAATGATTTTATTGAATGGCTCATTTCGATACCAACTGACAGAAAAATACTGAGGACCAAGTGTAAAAATATAGAATACTAGCTGACCCGGCAAACCTAGTTTTGCCATTTAAATTATTTCTAGGGTAGATAATAATAACTAACTCATCGTGATTGCTCGATTGGTCGTAAGAAAAAGAAATGCCTTTTTTCTGTTCTGTACAATTTTTTTTCCGAATATTTTGTTATATAAATCTTCCCCTAATAATAATAAACACAACAAAAAAAGAATTGTCCAATTTGGTGCGATCGTTTGAATAATAAAGCATTTTGAAGTAAACCATAGATCCTCTTTTATTAATATAGATTATTAGTTCGAAATCTCACCATTAAAATTATTCATAAATTTTTCCACAATGGTCATCATTGTCTCAATATTCTTCACCCTAAATCGTACGATACAACAATTTTTTCAAATGACCTCATGTAACTAATCAGATAGACTCGCGAGTACTGAACCATTCATTGTCCAGCCATATGTTTATGTCTTGTTTCGTTTTTCCGATGCTGGAGTCACCTTCCACATATTTGATATAGACAATTTTTGGTGAAATGATTTATTTTGATGACTCCTAACTTCAGTCAACAAAAGCCTCAACTTTGAAAACACCCCGAATATTTTCATTGATTGTTAACCAAATCGATAAATTTTTGTCCTGAAAAAATTAAAAACGAGAAATCATTTTTTTATCATTTTTTGTTACTAGTGTATTTCAATGAGTGCAATCATCAGTACTCTCAGAAATGTGATTTTTTGTGTTTTTGTGTCGATCGGAGCATAAGCACATTTCCAGGTTGTAAACGCTTTTTGTACCAAATTTAATAAAGCTAGTTGGATGGATACAAACGATTTTTATCAAAATATTGATGAGTTAAAAAGCAATTCAGAATGTTGAAGGAAAACGTACGGAACATTAATATTCGCGTATCCGCGTTCATGTGCTTCCATTCGACGCAGTGAGAAGTACTTGGAATATCAATACAGAAAAAGGAAGGAAGAAATATTCGAGTTCCGGAACCCGAAGCAATGCAAGCCTCACTTTACGAGATTTCCATTATTGGTTGAGTTGAAGTTTGATCCTTTGTTTTACCTGAACTTTCCCGATGGTCCGAAATGACGTATAATAGTTTAAAGTAGATGTTCCTGTTTTCGTTATGTTAAGGAAATTAAAAATTCAATTCGAACTCTGGTGAGTTCTAGTGAATAAAACATTGATGATATCGATAGAATGTTCTCAACCAGGTCATTACTAATTATAAGGATAACCATTGAAAAAGCAATTCTAATAATAACCAATTTCCAGAAAAAAATTCAATAATTTTTCACTTGTCCTACTTTCGTCATAGATATGTCATATTTCTGTCACATAATCCAATCCTTCACAATCGAAGATTAAATGGAGGGCTAAGATAAATGTTATTATTGAAAAAAAAACAGAAAATCAAATGAATAAAACAGAAAATAAAATAAATAATTCGAAAACACCACGAAGCAAATTCTAACAACTCATTTTTCTGGTAATCAGGAATACCCTTGGGGCCGAAGATTGAAGGCCCGAGCCACGGCCGAGCCGAACCGCTTAGCGACATTTTTCATATCTTTTGACGAGAAATAAGAAAGAAATGCTCAAATTTGCAATAAGTTGAATGAGTTATTTACAATGAAAAAAATATGATTAGGCAAAATTCTGAACGAAAACAAAATTGCTTCTGTTATCTCAGATATTTCAGCATGGAACTTAGTTATTGCACCGATTTGACTGATTACAGTACTCTTCAACCGAAAAGCGAATGATTCATTCAACCTAGAATTTTGTTTCCACTCGAAAACTATGCATCGTAGACATTGCACGTTTGCGTGTTTTCCAAGTATAAGCAGAATTCCAGCTGTAATTAATCATCCGATATTGTTTCATTTTTGAAAACGTATTGGCTCCAATTATTCATTTTCCAAAATGCCAAGTGAAGGGACTAATAATAGATAATCACTAAATTAATAATGCGAATCGTTATGAATTGAGCCATTGAGTCAGTGGCGCATCTAGAATAACATTATGAGGAGGCACACATAGCTGCATGCTTGATGAAAGTAGTTCCGGAGGCGTTTTTTAAGGTTTTACCATGGAGAAAAGTTATCTTTTCGACGCTTTGAGGGGGACAAGTGTCCCCGAGCATAGTAGATATATATATATATATATAGAGTGTTTTCAAAGGTGAGGCTTTTTTTTTGACAGAAGGTAGAACACATAAAAAAAAAGTTTTACAAAATTTCATTGAATTTCAAGTACGGGACTGTGGAAAGTGACTCATGCATTGCAAAAACGAAACAAAACATAAACATATGGCTGGACAATGAATGGTTCAGTACCAAGTTCATCGGATTAGATGCATCAGGTCAATTCTGAGAGAATCATAATTGTTGTATCGTGCAATTTAGAGATGAAACGAAATTTAGAGAATCGAGGCAGATTCCTGAAAGTGCTTATGTTAGTATTGTTGAAAAAGTGCTATGATGTATTTCCATTTCATCTCATTTTTACGACGATTGTTGGAATGTTTGAACAAGCAGATTGTGTTGCCCATTGTGAATTCGTGAATAATTTACTAATTTTATTGGTGAGATTTTGAAGTATTTTTCTATTTTCCACACCTGTATCCTGAGTCTCTTCTGTCAGTTGGAATCCATTTCATAAAATCGTGTAAGTTACTAAAAAATAATGAGAACAATTCAGCACTCCTAAGTTTTCATTTTCATCACCACGTAAATATCGAACGAGCCAATATCCTAAACGAAACCACATGGTCGAATCAGGAGAAAAGTTTTCTCCCACTGCTCTGCGATAATTCAGCTAACAAACGGTCTAGGGTCATATTAGTATCTAAGTAGGTGATTTTCAATTTTTTTTTGAACTTTGTCATTCTAAAAGTTTTGTTTAGGTGATATTTGGTGAAACGCTACATTTTGAACAGTTCTGCCTTCTGTTGAAAAAAAAAGACTCACCTTCGAATACACCCTGTATATACAGGCTGTTTCGCTGGTGACGCGGATCTCGATTACCCTAAAGCAGTGGAATTTTCGAATTTTTTTCAACACGGAATCATTCAGGTTAATTGGGGCTATATTTTGAAATTGTTTGTACAAGGTGTTTCAGGAAAGTAGTAGGAACCAAATATGTTTTTTCTTATGGAATAACCTGTATTGCACTACATATTTGAAAATGATGGTGAAAATAAAAGTAAGTTTATGTGACATCTCACTCTCTACTCTGGAACATAAAGTAGATGCAACTAATCTTTCTAAAATGACTGCAAATTCATCGTTTTTCCAAATGAAGGTGCGCACTAGTGAACGCAATGTTTCCCTGCTGGCAGACTTGTCGTTTTCTGTTGTAGTGATCCCAAGGAATCATATACAGAAGAATCAGCCTCCCTAAAATTCTTACTCGTGAATGTCAATAGCTCACTATTTATTCTAAAAGCTTCATATCGCGATATGATGACAAGTGATTTGCGGTGCGAATTAAGCCAGAATCTGCTTCCAATATTCACGAAATATTTTCAAACATTTTTACCGTTTCAACGCCAAAATACGTATTTTTCAAAACCTATGACATAGTTTGGTCAGGCCAAAATACAGCTTCAATATTCACATCTTTTACTTCAGTAAAAGATTGAAGCCTCACGATTTAGTGCTGTTACTGAAATATCCTTTCATTCTATCGAAAAAATTTGTCAAACAATTTGGTTTTAACGCAAATTTTTATTTCAGAAAATTCTGATATGGTTAGCAGTTATTGCAGCTAGTACGATTGCTCTACCTCAAGGTGCTCCAGAAAAAATATGCCAGTCCATGTTACCAGTTCATCCAGGTTCACTGCCACAAAATAGTGGATCGCCATTTTCTATAGTGCCAAGACGATTTCAAGGAAAAGTAATTCTGGTGCTGAGTTCTCTGTTGGGAGCACCATTCCAAGGTTTTATGATCCAAGGTCGAAGTCCTGATGGTAGAATATTGGGTCAATTCGAGAGCTTAGGTGAATTTGCCCACACAATAAACTGTGAAGGTCAGGGCGATACTACCACTCACAGTAATCCCAATCCGAAAAATGTTCTGGAATTCAAATGGAATCCGCCATCAGGTTACGAGGGACCTGTTATTTTCAAGTATGTTAAAAAAATATTTATCTACGATGCACAAGGGTTTTCCAATTTATGTGTTTCCTTAAGTATTATATCCTTCATGAATCACTTGTAATAAAAGCTATTATTCACTGGTCTATCAAACTTTATGGTCTGAACCATAAGCAGAGGCTTTTAACATAGAGATATGGCTATACAGGGTGTTTTCAAAGGTGAAGCACTTTTTGACAGAAGATAAAAGTCATCAAAATAAGTCAGTTCACCAAAAATCGCCTATATAAAATATTCATGGCGAAGATATGCCGGAATTCCGACAAAATTCCATTAAATTCCAAATACGGGACTGTGAAAGGCGATCGAAAAAACGAAACATAAACATATAGGTATACTTCATTCACTTTTATTTTAGCAGTCGGTTGGCCATGGAAATTTGACACATTTCACTCTGTATAGTACGAAAATGTGGGGTTATGAAGCTTGTCAAAACATTTTTGGGTTTTAAATCAACGCTATGTTGCCCGTTCTACGTAAAAGTTTTTGTTATTACGTATTTTATCACAATGTCGAATCTCTTCGGAAAATATGTGACGAACACAATTGAAGTTTATACAAACTGATTGAAGGCATACCAAATCCAGTTATTTGCATGGAAAATACAAGAGATCAGTATATCATAATATGCACTAGCTTGAGGGGAGTTAATGTTCGTTATCTTCTTTGGCTTACATCATTTGTAGATTTCAAAAATAATAACTCGAAGATGAAATGCATATGATGCAGTGGTTGGGAATGGGTATCTCCCGAAGGAATTAACAGATAATTACAAGAATGTTAAATTCTTCAACAAAAATCATCTTGCATCAATGGAAGTAAAAGGAATTGAAGTTTCAAGTTAAGATGAACTTCACCTTTGAACGAAAGTTTTACATGAATAAACAAGTAACAGGGCAACTTGCGCGTATTTGTGGCTATTCATCTTAATACATTTATGTAATAATAATAATTTTAGGTATTTATTAGTACCTTAAGACATTTACATTGTATAGGACAAGTCAAATGAAAAATAGAAAAATCCATTTTAGGGAACTTATTCTCCGATGACATTTATCGAAAATCGAAAGTAAACTTTTCGCATTAATTCACTCAAACATAAAATTCTCAAATGCCACCACTTTTTTGGGTCTCCCAATAGAAGGAAATTCTTTGTCATCCTCTTCATTCACAATCTTTCTGATTGTGGAAATATCCAGCTGAAATATATGTCGTTTAGATTCAGATGAAACATTAAATAAATTCTCTTACATTGAATATGTTCGCTACCGTCTAACGTATTGTGAATTTTAGAATATCAGGGTATGACTATATGAATGAGCGGACCTGAATTCTAAATAGCACTTCCTGAAACCCTGTCTCTTTTTTCAATCACTTTCGGCATTTTCATAATAAAAATTGATATTAGTTGTGGCAACGGCGTTATGACATTAACGACATTTCATGAGTGCCAACCTTACTTCGTTCTAGTTACAAAAACTTGAGAAAATTATTTCATGGCCAACCGACTGCTAAAATAAATTTGAATGCAGTATAGTTGGGGAGCCGAGAATGCTGAATCAAGTAAATACTTGAGCGTCGTGGAGACCTAATGGATTTTGAAAATTAGATGGTAAAAAGAAAAAAGCTTCTATTATGTATGCACTTTCAGCGGTGGGGAAAGCTTCTGCAGGTTTTCAAAGATGTAGCAAAAAAATCGTCAGGTGTACATACTCGAGCGTGTCAGATTAAGATTTTGTATTTGCCCTACGTGTCTCTGATCATAAATTCATGTTGATCTGACAGTTTGAGTGGGGGGCTGGCCGTACAGAAGAGTTGATAATGGTAAAAAAAATTTTTTTCGAACGTGTCAGATTTTTACAGGATATGTTTATTGGACCCACACAGCTACTTTTCAAGGGACTGACAATTCGGACATGACGTAAGATCACAGCGGTCCTTTGAAAATGCAAAAAAAAACCTTACTTGTACAAACTCGAGCGTGTCAGATTTTCATACAGATGGTTAATCTCGGTGTTTCAGATGTGTTGACCCATTAATCTCACACTAATCAGGCGGGGTTTTCTTAATCTGACAGTTTGAAGATGATAAAAAGGATTTTTTTTAAGTATCTCCCTTCCTGTACCTCTATTCGTTTCTGTTGTAGACGATAAAAAATTTTACCACTTTTGTCTGAAGCAATTTTACATACTCTTAACCGTTTTCGAGTTGTAGGGCGAGAAGGGCGAGGAGCTTAGCCACACATGCAAACGGCCAAGATCAATGTCACATTATATTTTTCTAATATTCTTGAATCATTAGATTTAAAACAAAAAAAGTTTCTATTTTGCAAGTTTGTCGCCCTCACACATATTTTCGTCACGGTTTAATTGTCAGATCAATAGAATGTATACTTTTCAACATGTAATTAACCACATATCTATATCCTAATCTGACAAGCTTGAGTATGTACAATGATCGTTTTTGTATTACTATTCTGGCAGGCTGTCCTAGACAATTCCCCCATATATAGATCTTGTTTTTGGTACAGGTACTCTACAGGGTCCCTTTATATTAGTCTGACACTCTCGAGTAAATCCCGAATTTTCCTCTTGGGCTCCCCAACTAATATGTCTGTTTATTTTTTCAAATTGTTCAGTACTTTAGAGTTTATCTGTGATATTGCCTCAGGTCACTTGAAGAGATCGAGGTATTGTATGATTTGAGGTGAACACAGTGTAGAAAGTGCTTTTGTTGAGAAAGTGCAACTATTGCTAGCTGATTTCACCCCATTTTTACGTCGGGTAAGATTGCTAGAGGGTTGGAAGAAGATGAAAATTCTGATAGCAATTGTAAAAAATTTGTGGATAATTTACACTAATTTCGTGTGAAATCTAAGTGACTTTCTTTTCTCGTACGCCAGTCATTGAAAATCTGCATTAGTATTTCACATGTGTACATCAATTCTCCTTGACCATTAGCTTTAATAGCAAACGAGGTGTCATCCGCCAAATGCTCTCAACAAGGTTCTCAGGCCATTGATAAACCATAGATCGACCCTTAAGGGACAACAAGATTATCATCATATTCTGTGGAAGCATGTTCGATCATTCGAGCTAATACTGAATGATTGAAGAGATAACTAAGAATCCACTTCGAAAATAAACCTCTAAACCCATTTCAATAGTTCATCGGCAATGAACCCATGCTGAAAACAATCAGATGCAGGTGGAAAACACTCTTGCAACATATTCACCTTGGTGCAAGCTGTCGTACATAAACTCACTATTTATTAAATTCGATATGAGCTGTCTAGGTGGACCAAGGATTGTAAAGGAACAGGATGGCAAGTTTAATAGCCATCCCCACCATGCGTGACGTCACACGGCCTACACTATTAATTGCAATAGCATGATTGGTTTGCCACAACAATTGTAGACGATTTTAGCAGAGGTATGTGAATACGCAGTTCATTAACTGTTCTGAAAGTCTGATGACGTCAGCAAAATTCTCTAATATACTGAGATAGGAAATGAGCTACCCTGTGGGTCTACAACCTTTGAGTTGGACCTTCCAATCCTAAAACCATGCTGCTGATTCGATAAGATTGAAACTTTAGCCAAAAATTTACTCATAAGATGGTACACAAATTTGACCGAAACTTCTGCTAGTTGGCTCAATATTGTTAAGCTCAATATTGCAATTCGGCGATCGTTGGCGATCTTCCCAACATTATCCGTTTTTTTATGTATTCGAATAACCCTGGCTAGTTTCAGTAAAGATGGAAAGATTTCATACGAAATAGATGAGTTGACAAGATAAGCCATATGTTCCATTATACTATAAGAGCAATTGATTTAATGATTTGAGAGTTCTTGCCGAGATGAGATCTGTACCCCTGTTTTCACTATTCTTCAGGCCACGTACAACATACACGACCTCATCAGGTGACATACAAATTGCAGTCCAGCAATTTCTGGGTGGTGCAGGAAAGCTCGTTAAAATTTGATAGTCCATCAAGGTGTTAATCCTTCATTTTTCCCTTCAAAAATGATGATGATGCATCAAATTTTGATGTTCTTTCCTGCAACTGGACGTTAGTAGAAAAAACTGAGTAGAAACTATTCATTAACCACTGTGAAATATTTCCCGAATGCCTCAGCAAAGAGTTTAGATCATACTGAAAAAAAAGCTAAAATAATCTGGGTGACATCGCACTCAACACAATGCCCATCATGTAGCATGTTGTGCAACAAATTATATCAAAAAGTCCAGGAACATTTCATGCTCTTCATCGGGCAAAGATTTTTTTTTCAAAATTTTAAATTTATTTTCACGATAAGAAAGTGCTGTCACCGTGCAATGATAACAATAAATAAAGCAACATCTACTTATCAAAGCGCAGCGATGAAAGATAGTAAACATGATTATAATAGAGCTGACAACAATTCAGTGAAAAAATATTGCGCACATTGGAAAGCCCTTCATTTTTTGAGAATAAAGCGCGTCATATGGTTGTTGCACCATATAGAATATATTTTTTTAACGAATCGATTTCACAGTGGCACCATAGCTCAAGACTACGGAACGTTCTGGGTTGGAGTGGAATCAGCACCAGTTCAGCTGGGCAGAAATTTGGTCGATGATGCTGTTCCACAATTTTCGAGGCCCACATTCTCCAATACACCACCAACGTTCGTGACTCCAGGTCATCGGGAGGCTGCTATGGATTTCGATCCATTTTACACAGGTTCGAAAAACTATGATTACATCTAGTCAAATTTTTATCAGAAAATGATCTCCTGCAGGATGTTCATCCACAAAACTCTGTTTCGGAAGTCCTGACGGATGCATCAAGAGTAAAAGCTGCAAGGCAGCTGTTGCAGTCTCCGTGGCTGGAGACAAATTCGATTTTGAGCTGAAAGCTTATCAAGGTGCCAAATGGGTTGGCGTTGGACTTTCTAATGATGACAAGATGGGGGATGATTCGGTCATTGAATGTGTTAATAATGGAAATTCCCTGGCTCCTTATTTGAGCTGGACTGGTGGAAAGCCTGATTATGGAGCTGCAAGGACGAAAAATGTGAGTATACGTTTCTCTTCTGATGGAATTAGGCAATTTATTCAAATTCCTCAAGCAGGAATCTTGGCTGTATTTCTCCGCCAAGTGAATAGTGCATAGGATATACACATGTGTTATGGCTAAAGATAGGTGTGTGCATAAACTTAAGATAAGCCGACTAACTTAGGTTTAGTATTAGTATTAGTACTAGCGCTAGTTCGATAAGTTTTTATTTAAATTTTTTAAATTTACTTTATTAGGAAATTTTCAGAGAAGTTGATGAACGAAATTAACTATCACGAATATCAAATAATTGAACTCTTTCACACTATTGATTTTTTATATTCAATTTATTTTTTTCACTGAAAAATACTGGAATTAAAATTTTTGTAAATGAAATCTTTCAATTTTAAACTCAGCTTCAACACATATGAGGTGGCAAGAGTATGCAGAAGGTTTTGAGACTTGCCAGATCGTGAATAGTTTGAATCCGTTTAAAAGCCAAAGGCCTTCTTTCTTGTAATCAAATTACTAAGACCAATAAAATTATCCTATACCTCGTAACACCAACAGGGTGAGTTAACAATAATCAAAATTGAAAAAACTGCCAATATCTCTTAAAAGTTATGAGTTTGCGGTTTTTATACTAACTAATTATACAATACTCTCACTATCTCAATAGCATTAAATGCTATTTTGCATAATAAGGAGAAGAAAGGTTACAATGGTTACATATAAATATAACGTTCAATAGTTTTCAATTCAAACATTTAAGGTGTTAATTTTATCTGTTAAGTTTAGTGCGCTGTGAATTGAGTCTAAGTTTTTAAAATCAGTTCACATATTTACAGAAGTTGGATACAGTGTTTTTTTCTGTATACAGATGTATATTCTCCCCATTGCTCAACAATTGGCTTGATAAAAAAATTACTTACGAAATAGAAACGATAGGTTCTAATGTTGCTATTCTTTTAAAACTTTAATAGGGAAATATATATTTTGTGGAAAAACATATTTTGTAAGTGATGAAGAGCGCCATAACTTTGAACATGGAAATAGTTGAAAACTATTCATCCTTATATCTATAGCAACAAGATTGGTGAATAGTTCCTCAGAATAAGGCTTTTGTTATTTTCATGAAGAAGAGTATCTCGTGGCATCATTCTTGCACTCTGCTTTTGCTTATTCAAAACTAACATCAGTATCTTCTCGAAGATAAACCTAAGTTCAGCTGGCTAGTCTGAAGGTTTAATTTACATCTATCTTGCAGTAACATAAAGACACAAATAAAGATCTATACTTTATACCTGCTGTGACTAGACTAGTGTTCGTGTTCAGACATTCCTGGATGAACAATTGTAACACTGTGTGCTTTATTAACTTCAGATAAATCCGAGGATAAATCTTTGTGCGATTCTGCGGATTTATTGGTTAAAAGATTTATTCAGAACTTGCATCTGGGTTACAGAGCTGTGTCTTCAATATTTCTATAAAAACTGTAAAATGATACCTTATCTCCTTCTCGATTCAGAGTTGGCACAGTAGTTGCTTTTTTATTTTTCTTCTCAAATATTATTATAGAACCCCGATGGTATATAGCATTCCGAAAAAGAAAGCAAAAAAGTAATTTTCCTCCATTGTCAATAGTCAATATTTTATTCAAAAATACCTAAGGCTCATTTACAGATTACATACAGTAATTGCCTACAAATCTTATTTCTAATAAAATAATTGCATAATTAACAAAGAGGAAATTTCTTATAAATGAGGAGGGCAGTCTTAATAAAGATGCAACTTAGATTTGTTTCAAATTTGTAATTATCACGATAATATTATTTTATCTTATGTGGTGCATTGTAGAGGAAAAACGCAGAAAAAAATAGTGTTATAATTAATTTTTTCAAATCTCTAATTTATTCTATTCGCATTCGTTTTATTTACTATTCATTCACTTTCGAACCTAACAGTTCGATTTAAACATCCTTAATAAACCGACTAAAAAAACCACTGTGCAGAAATACATTTTATAGTGTTGAAATTTTATATTTTCCAGCAACTAGGAATTCGTTTATTGAACCAGAGCATCATCGACGACACCATTTACTGCAAAGTTAGGCGAGATGCAAGAACTGTGGTAAATGGCAGAGAATTTGACTTATCCAACAAGATGTACTTCCTACTTATCGCCGCAGGCTCTGATGCATCAGGTAACTATTATTTCAAGTAATAAGATACGGAGGATTTCTATAAAATAACAACAATTTTCGTTCTCGTTGTGACTCCACTTTCTTCGATATAAACCACGATATTTTCTGTGGAAAATCATTACCTATATCTACCAGGTGAACGATCGACCGCCTGCTCAGTTTTTCAAGTGTGCATCAAGAGATTATATCAAAGGAAGTGAAATTTAGTTCAACGCCGATTGAAAGCGTAATGAGTACACACTATATATGTAAGTGCCTGCAGGCGGAAAGTCGGTTGCAAATCTGGAGTGCTTGCTAACCAGACCATTCCATATAGTTTTTATGTTTGCACGATTCATATTCTCTTAACCTTTGAATACCCCCTCAAAAGAAGGTTTTGAGTGAAAAAGTGTCAGCAATCTGACCACTAGGATTTGATGAATTATTTGGGAATAAGTGAAAAAGGTATCCAAAAACGCTTTGGTTTCACCTGGAAGTGGACATCCTGTAACGTGGTTTACTCGGAGAAACTTAATCTCGAGCGCCAGCTATAACACGCCATGACTGACAGCGAAGAAAATGTCTATTTTTAGCGCAACTACGTAAAGAACGATAAAATACAACAGAAAACGATACAGTACAGCAGTGTCAAAGTTAAGGAAGTAACGGCGTAGGTCTAACAAAGAAACTGAACGGTACAGACGGGGACCTACCTCCTTTGTTTCAAGCACTCGAAACTCAAAGGATTTAAAAGAAAAACTAAAAAATTAACTCTAAGCACTGATACAAACACAAAATGATTATTCTTCAACGGCGAAAGAAATACCGAAAATTAACTGAATCTATGAAAGAAGTCACCACGTTAGAAAGCGAAAAATCGAAAATACTGAAGCGAAGTGAAAGCACTGAAGTAAAAGTCAAAAGTCGAAAAGTCAGCCGAAGAACTGAAGTAACAGTCGAAAAGTGACCGTCGCGGGGGAAAATTTGCTTTTATAGGCATATCCCCTCTCACGGTAAAATCTGAAAATTCCAGAATGCGACAAGAATGAAAAACGTCGTCAGCTCCGGTTTATCGCATATCAACAGATGAAAAACGTCGAAATCTTCAGCGGCATATAAGAAAAACAACGTGAAATACAGATAAGCGGTTTTTTACATTTACTCTGCCTATCGGAATGAACGTACGGAATATTCGAGAATTAAAATATTTTCAAAGACGGAAATTTAAAACGAAAGAAATGCACTAAGATGAACTCCAATTTTCCTCAGAAAACTGGACTTCATCACAATCCATTTACGCCAAGGAATCAGATTTTTTTGCAACGAGCCAAAGTTTCGAAGATTTTAATTTTCCGACGCGAAATTCACTTCAAGTGTTTGGGAAAATCATACCAAAAAGCTGCAAGCACATTCACCTTGGGCTTAAGGCTTGGTATCTGAAGGTCTTTTTCTATAAACTGGGGTAGGCCTGGTACAGTTGAATACATCTTGAAATAGAAGCTGGTATACCATACATCTCTGCGATTTTTTTATGACATGCCGTTACTAGGGTGACTGTATCTACTCCTACATTGGTGGGGCTGAAAAAAGTATACTCCATTCACATTTATTTTAGAAGTGGTTGGGCCTTGAAATAATTTTCTCAAGTTTTTGTAACTAGAACAGAGTAAGGTTGGCACTCATGAAATGTCGTTAATGTCATAACGCCGTTGCCACAACTAATATCAATTTCTATTACGAAAATGCCGAAAGTGATTGAGAAAAGAGACAGGGTTTCAGGAAGTGCTATTTAGAATTCAGGTCCGCTCATTCAAATAGTTATATCCTGATATTCTAAAATCCACAATACGTCAGACGGTAGCGAACATATTCAATGTAAGAGAATTTATATAATGTTTCATCTGAATCTAAACGACTTATATTTCAGCTGAATATTTCCACAATCAGAAAGATTGTGAATGAAGAGGGACAGAGGGTGACAAAGAATTTCCTTTTATTGAGAGACGAGAGACCCAAAAAAGGTGTGGCATTTGAGAATTTTATGTTTGAGTGAATTAATGCGACAAGTTTACTACAGGATTTTCGTCATCGTAGAATAAGTTCTCGAAAACTGATTTTTCTATTTTGCATTTGACTTGTCCTTTACATTGTAAATGTCTTAAGGTACCAATAAATACCTAATTATTATTACTATATGTATTAAGATGGACAGCCACAAATATGCGCCAGTTGTCCTGTTAATTGTTAATATATGTGAAATTTTTGTTCAAAGGTGAAGTTCATCTTGACTTGAAACATTTCATGAGTTCCTTTTACTTATATTGATGCAAGATGATTTTTGTTGAAGAATTTAACATTCTTGTAATTATCTGTTAATTCCTTCGGGAGATACCCATTCCCAAACACTGCATCAGATGAATTTAATCTACGGGTTAATATTTTTGAAATCTACAACTGATGTAACGTATTCAAATTTTGGCCAAAGAAGATAACGAACATTGACTCTTCTCAAGTTAGTGCATATTATGATATTATACTGATCTCTTGTATTTTCCATGCAAATAACTGGATTTGGTATGTCATCAATCAGTTTGCATAAACTTAAATTATGTTCGTCACATATTTTCCGGAGAGATTCGACATTGTGATAAAATACGTAATAACAGAAAATTTTACGTAGAACGGGCAACATAGCGTTGATTTAAAACCCAAAAATGTATTGACAAGCGTCATTACCCCACATTTTCGTACTATACAGAGTGAAATGAGTCAAATTTCCATGGCCAATCGACTGCTAAAATAAATGTGAATGGAGTATAGTTAGTTTCAGTTCGAATTCTTATGTTGCAAGCCACATCCGGTATAATAGAAAATTCCGAATTTGATGAAAATATTTGAAAACAGAACCTCATGGAAAATGACGGTGTGCCAATTTCAGATCTCAATTTTTTCTTCAATCCTAGAAACGTATATTCGTTACCAAACGTTCCTTTATACAATGGTTTAAAAAGATATCACTCTTATCACTTCAGGATAGTAAATATAACATCTCGGATTTTTTTTTTAGAATTTGTGAAAACGAAAGACTCAAATAGAATTCTCTTATAATTTTCCCCCTATAAGATTTGAATGGAAAATAGTCAATATCCAGAAATGAATTCCTCACATTTTATAAGTTCTGATATCAACACAAATATTTCAGATATTTTAGTTTATTGTTCTTAGGTTATCGTCCATTTAGTTAGATGAAATGAAAGAATATTGGGAATCTTGGACTAATTTTATTTATAAGAGGGACTGTGAAGACGTGACCAACTACAACAAAACAGCGGTTACACACCACCAGATGACTACCGGCCACAAGTTTGATTTTGATAACGTAGAGATCCTAGATAGAGAGAAGAACGGATACAGAAGGAACATAAGCGAGATGATACAGATCAGACGCAACAACACCGTAAACCACCGAGAAGACGTTGAACACTTAAGTATCATCTACAGCAACTTAATGGATGACTAAATAGATGACAGGAATCCAACTAAAATAGTACCGCTACTGAAGTTTTATTGATGAGTCTGTGATTTACACCGTATAATTGAGAAGTTTTTTACATGTCCTTGCATATTTTTGTATGTTCTTGTGTATTTTGTGTTTAACCTTCATTGATCAGTCGATACAGAATTTCCCGATATAGAAGAGTACACCCCTGACAAAGACTAGTGGCGGCGACAGATGAACACGAACTCGACGAACGTCAAAAATTTCTATGTCACATGCCAACAACGACGTCATCTGTCGTAGCCAATATTCCGCGTCTTCCTGAAACAACATTAAAAGTTTTTCAAAAATTAGATCTCTTTGAAATATGAAACCGAACTTAAATCTATATCGACGATATTGTTCAGAATACTAGGTAATTGTATGTGCGAATGATCTCGAATGAAAATTTTAATGTGTTTAAATTTTTAGCCTTGAAAAAGAAACAAGTCGTTTCGAAACGTCGGCGTTGTATTGAGGAACAATAAATAAAATTAGTCCAAGATTCCCAATATTCTTTCATTTCATTTTAGTTTATGTTTTTATAAAGGTGTAGTTCGACGCTGAAAGGACATTAAAGATAACAAAGTTTGGATTTCTGCCAGTCCGATTCATTTTGTTATTTAAATTTATGACCGAAAACATTTCTCAGGTAATTACGTTTTGAATGAATCATTCAACCTAGGTCAAACAACAAAAACAAAACAGACTTTTTTCAGGTCGTCTGTGACCTCCTGTGGGTAGTAATTTTAAAGTTATTATATAGTTTTTCAGTAGAAATTAGCGTATTTACCACCTGAAACAGTTTACGCCCCTGTTCTTGTCTTGTTCAGTGTTCCGCACGGATAAATACCCATGACCTAAAAACTTCTTCGCAAAACTTTATAATGAAAATATGAGATATTTGTTCAGCCTCCATTCTTCTGACCTTGTCTCATTCCCGCATTGTCTACATTCAGACTGATTAACGCGTGTGAGCCAATGATATCACTTGTTAGGTATATGAATTTATTGAAAAATATTACTTAGTGAAAAACAATTATTTTATCATTTTTTTCATTTATGGATATAATAATTCTTGATCTATTCCATTCAATGAGAGATGTTTTTCAGGTTATCAAATGCTATCAAGGTAGAGCATAAACCTCCGAGTACATTTATCTCATCCCATTGATTGATCATCCATTGTTTGATATATCTATCGAATTAACAGAACTCAGGTTAGACGTTTATTAGAATAAACTCGATTCAAATTTCATATTCAAATTCGTTTATTCTGTCATTACAAAATCATACGAATATTGGAAATTTCCCAACTAGTTTCATTGTTGCTGTAATCTCCCGTCTAGTTTATTTTTCACATGCCGTCCAAAATTCGATGCAACTGATGAGATCTCGGAAACAAGGAGAGCTAGAGCAAATTCGATGAATATTTGCGAGAAACATAAATGGTGAAAAGATTTTAGCCTTTTGAGATGCTTCGTATTTGAGTGATTATGCGAATACTGTGATTATGACGATTTCGAAAACTCCTCATAACTTTTTTGTCTTCCAAGCTTGGAGGTTTTACATTCAAAAACTATCTTCGGACACATTTTGAATAGAATCCCGTGGCAGTTTTTCGATTTTGTTTCCTTTTTAGAATTATTAAAATTGAAGGCCCTTTGAAGCCGAAAAACACTTCTTCAGATTGATTTCTATATTTTTCTGGAGAGAAAGTTTATATGAAACTCATGTATAAAATTACATTCCGGTAACAAAAATTCAGAAAACTCCTAAAACTGTTTATAAGCCGCTTCAGACCACAAATCAAAAACAAAGGAAGACTTAGATCACTCTTCTTGGTATTTCTCTCCCACACTATGGGTGGCTTCAAGATGCTTCAAAATGAAATCATTGGAGGATCATTTTTGCTGAGTTTTAAAATCAGCTATCCCAAGCAGCTACTTCGAGTTCTGAGAACCGATTTCCTCTCAGCGTCTCTAGACTAATGAACTTATCCGAGATAAGTAGCAAGACTTATGGTGGTATTCTGCTTTCATTTGTAAGTCAATCTGTAACTTTTCATAAACTCCTGGACGTTTTTAGTGATCTGTAGCTTAGAAATCTGTAACTTTTTACGATAAGTAGGTTAAACTTAACACTGTGATGAAGATAGTTACAGGAACATTTCCAGAATTGCATTATTTACTAATCTGTCTGACCGATCGTTCGCACTCTACAGATTGGTAACTAACAGATGAAAGGCAGAATACATACAACCATTAGACTCTGCTGTTACGAACAAACTCATCGCCCTATCTTCGGCCGAATTTCTCTTTATTTTCCGACTGAATAACACGAAAACTCCTCGTGAACTTAATACCTTTCTGTCTCAAGTGCTCTATAAATGCCTTCGTAGCGTCTGTATCTGTATGAAGTCCTCAAGATACACCGTCCACATAATCTCACAATTCTCGTATTCTGATTTGTTATATCCAGACTCATTCCTAACTCTTTACAGTGATGAAAAAAGGATAAAGGATCAATTGGAGAATATCGAAACACCTCAATATCTTGGCTAACCGTAACTTGATGGTCCGGTTGTTAATTTAACGAAATGATAGTATGACACCCTCATGCTTTTGAGTGGAACTAGCACGAATGCTTTTTGCTTAAGCAAGCGTTTTTTATGTGATCCATTTTAGAGAAACAACGTTTCAGAAAATCTATCAATAAATAATTTATCTTCAGGACAAGGTGTTGGTTACCATGACATCACATATTTACCCACTGGAAGTGCATTGTCTTTGGCGGATGTGTCAGATGTATCCGGTGCATCCAGAACCTTGATCCGAATTCATGGAGCGTTCATGATAGCAGCCTGGATAGGAGCTGTGTCTATCGGTACTTTGTTGGCCAGATACTACCGCCAAACTTGGATGGGTAGTTCCATGTGCGGTAAAGATGTATGGTTTGCGGTAAGTTGGAAGATAGAATATGTTGTCTAACAATGGGGAATTCTCCTCAATTTGTGTTATCACTGCATATGCAAGTTTAAACTGAATAAGTATGAGTTTAATTCATGACTTTTTCAAATTCACCGCGGAAACTATTCAAAATCATCCTTTAAAATTTAAATCGCTTTGTGCGGAGTTAAAGATTTGGCAACAGCGCATACAAGACAATGAAAAGAACAATGTCCGATCAGCTTGTTTATAAAATAACAGTTGTTGATCTACAGCCGCGTACTTACTGGCGAGCTTCAACTGCAACCGTCCATAAAAATCCCATAAAATTTTACGACCTTCCTCGTTCGTCGCAGACTTCATAGATAGCCATCTTTGTCTATCTCATCAAGATAATTTATTTTCAAGGCATATTTCAGTCGATGTTGCCAGCTTGTACAATTTTTTGGGAAACGGTTGAAATGGTTATTTCAAAATGTGACGTTTCAAAGATATTTCATAAAAAATACATCATTTTCGTCAGGAGGAGTATTCCCAATTAAGACATAACTTCCCTACAGTGAGGTAAGGTGGTTCATGATTCTGAATCAACAACAAAGAAGACTTTCAAAATAATTTAGGTCCCGTTATTGACTAGGCAACTGTTGAAAATTTTAAGTTATGTAAACATCAGAATAGTTTTATAAAAATAGGTGAAGAAATATTTTTCTAACCTCAAGGATAAAGTACCTGATTTGTTACAGTCAAATTTGATTCACAAAATAGGTTGTCAGGATTTTAGTTCGGTTTATATGGGACAAACCAAACAATACCTTAAATCTAGAGTAAGGCAACATGAGAATAATTCCGCTAAAAATAAATATAAGACAGGATTATCGTGACACCATAAAGAAACAAGGCACAATTTTGATTTTGTAGATCATGTAATTTGACCGAAGGAAAAGAATATGAGTAAAAAATTGTCCAAGGAGATCATCTGCATAACGAAATCCAATAATTCAGTGAATTTTCAGTAAAATACAGAGAATATAAGCGGTGTATGTACACTCATTATATGAATCTGAATAATAAACGCTGATATTCATTTCGAACATATTAGTTGAACTTCTTACATCTTAATTATAGGCCAGCAGGGTGTTAGTTTTAAACAAATTCATTGAACGGAAATCACATCAAGAACGAAAAAATTTAGCAAAATATCTTTTGTATCCCATGACAAAGTTGGGTTTAAGTTTAGATATGATATTTTATTATTTTTGACAAACACAAATGTTTTTATTGTATCCTTTTAATCGTATAGGTATACAGGGTTAGATTTATTTAGAGGGAGACTACAGGGATATCGAAAACCGTTAGAAATACAATATCTCTGATGGTTCCTGAGATATCTCGAAAAAACTGTAAATCAAGATTATCATTTTTTCTTCATAACTCATTTGTTTTTGGAGATAACTTCACGAAATTCGGTTTGTAGTCATAATCCTATATAGCGATTATACTGATGTACTAATTTTTTGTAATATAAACCAACCTTTATTTTTAAGGGTTTTCGATGTTCCTATAGTCAGCCTATAAATAGTTCTAACCCTGTGTATTCGTAATTTCCATCATTGTATACGAGTATTATTTCTAGTCAACTTCTCAACCCAGTTGGTTTTAATGAGATGACAATTTTGAAGATCTTTTTGTATTAAACGTTGAATATTTTGATTTGCCGTTGTTAGCTTCTAAGCCTGAAGAAGGTGAAAAATATCACCAAAAGGTCGTCTTGCGATTGACTGGTTTTTATTTGTTCCTTTTGACAAAAAAATCCATGTCTAATGATCAAATTTAATTATGTTCATATACCTGCCCTCACACTAAACTCTGGTTTTTGCTGTTAAGAAGATTGTATCTTCACTAACTCAGTTAAATAAAATAATATTGTAAAATTGTATTGAACATCGAAAGGGGCAAATTTTAGTTACTTTCATCATTTTGTTCGTCCAACCCCTATGGATGACAATTCGACGAAAATGATTGTGGACACAGAATATTCTAATAAATATTTTATGGTTTTCATTATAAAGGCTGTTCAAATTATTTTGCGTCGGAAGGACTCTGTTAACAAAAGTGAACGTCAACACTTGTATTTTACTGATAAATCTCAAAGTCTCAAAGTCGTCATGCCCAGCGAAAGGGCAAAGTGAATAGGAAAAAAGTGGTAGGATTCAATTTTCCGTTAACCTAGTTGTCGTACTTCGTCGATTATTGTGAATGATTAATTCAACACATTCAACTTCTTATCACCACAGTTGCGCATAATAAATGCGTTTCCTTGAGAATTTTATAATATTCATGCCATCACTTGTGATTAAGGATACATTATTCCATGATTTTTATCAAATACTCACTTGCGATTTATGAGTCATTATTTACTGGCTTATCAAACTCTGTATTGAGAACACATAATTGAAAATGGGGTGAGATATTTTGAAAATAATGGAGCCATGTATTGTAGGAGTTTGAACAGAATAAGTAAATAATCATTTATGATTTTATCAATGTTTTCAAACTGATTTTTTTTTCCGATTAGAAAAAAAACATTCATGAATTAAGTATAAACGAAACATATAACACTCAACATTATATCTCATCATACAATTAATTAAACATATATTTGATAGGGTTAAACAGTTTAGATGTGTTATAGTCAATAGTCAATCAGCTTCATGATTATCTATGAAATCAAATCGGAGAGTATCCTTTGAATTACATGCGTTGTAGCATAGGTAGGTATATGTTTTATTTTGTTAATTGTATGGTGAGTTATAATGTTGAGTGTTATGTGTTCTGTTGATAATTAATAAATGTTTCTTCTAGCCTTGAGCATGGCACAATTAATTCCGAAACGTTAGCGACTTCATAATTCATTATTTTGTTTATTCTGTCCAAATTCCTGCGATGCATTACTCAATTTTTGAACATGGACGTGAAGTGTGAACCCTTCTCTCCAATTTCTAACACTCAAATGAGTCCATGACTCCAGATTTGGAAAGACTCTGCAAACTGTCGAATTGTCACCAAGATATGATGAAAGATTTTAAAAACATATAAGTTTTGGAAAAGCTCCTCTCTATTATTCAAATCATTGAATTGTTTAAACAAAAATTAATCCGATTACTTCCTTAATCATTTCGTTACTCTGATCATCTTTTGATTATTCCGACATTTCAGTGGCATCGCTTGTTGATGATGATAACGTGGGCATTAACTATTGCTGCAGTCGTTCTGATATGGGTCGAATTGGAATCCTGGTCCAGCGAACTTCCACATGCAATTCTTGGTACCATAACAACCATCCTATGTTTCTTGCAACCCATAGGAGCCTTCTTTAGACCTCACCCGGGTGCCTCAAAGAGGCCCCTCTTCAATTGGCTGCACTGGCTTGGAGGCAATTTGGCACATATTATTGCGAGTGAGTAACTGCTACCAATTCATCCTCAGAATTGAAACTTCCTTTTTTTACTTCACTATCAAATCATAATGATACAGAAATAACGCTGAATACTAACTGATCCTAAGGACGACTAAAATTTTCCGATGCATTCTAAACAGTCGATGCATTTTTTGAACGGCAAAAACCATTGTTGAAAATATTTCTTCCGTTTAACGGCTGCACTTTGGTCAATGAATTTTTGAATGTATCTACAGCTTTTGGGGTGATGTGAAACAAACAAATCCTAAATCATGGTGGAAAAGATGGTAGGTCTTGAGTCTTGACCGACTCATTATTTCTTTGTTCTGATCATTCATGCAAATACTCAATGATTTAAGCAGAGCGGCCGAGCGTTATTTTAACGCAAAAAGATTTTTCCTCAGGTAAACCTAGGGCGAAAAAACTGTACCTACTGCTATTGTATTGATGAAAGATTTCACGGCAGGATACTATGCGGCTGTAATGATTTCCTGCTTTTCAGCCGTAGTATTTCGTATGTTTCGCTCATATACTCCATTCACATTTATTTTAGCAGTTGGTTGGACATGAAATAATTTTCTCAAGTTTTTGTAACTACAACGGAGTAAGGTTGGCACTCATGAAATGTCGTTAATGTAATAACGCCGTTGCCGCAACTAATATCAATTTTTATTACGAAAATGTCGAAAGTGATTGAAAAAAAGAGACAGGGTTTCAGGAAGTGATAATTAGAATTCAGGTCCGCTCAAAAAAATAGTTATACCGTGATATTCCAAAGTCCACAATACGTCAGACGGTAGCGAACATATTCAATGTGAGAGAATTTATATAATGTTTCATCTGAATCTAAACGACTTACATTTCAGCTGAATATTTCAACAATCAGAAAGATTGTGAATGAAAAGGATGACAAAGAATTTCCATCTATTAGGAAAGCCAAAAAAGTGGTGGCATTTGAGAATTTTAAGTTTGAGTGAATTAATGCGAAAAGTTTACTACAGGATTTTCGACTAATGTCATCGTAGAATCAGTTCCCGAAAATTGATTTTTCTATTTTTCATTTGACTTGTCCTATAGTCCTTTACATTGTTAATGTCTTTTCCGCCAGCCTCTTAATGCATGTTTAACGTACACGAAATTAGCTGTTAATGAATCATTTTATTGGTTAATTTCCTATTAATGCATTATTGTCATGGTTAATCGAACATAGAAGGATTCAGGAGCTTCCCAAATAGTTATTTTATTTGTATGTCGCATTGATTTTCGTAGTACCTAGCGGGTGAATTGAGTAGAGCTGAATTGTGGAGGTTGCAAAAAAATTATGATGGTTACAGAGTAATCAATATATGTATATGTACTACAACTTCCACCAGCTACACACATTCTTTCAGATATTATAGGGAAGGATATCAATGTGATTTACTCAAAATGTCACAACTCGAATATGGTCTCTATGGACTTCTCGAATTGTTCGATCGGCCGCATAAATATTAACATTCCGGTATGAACATAGAAATTTTATAAGGTGTCAAATTTGACTAGGTATCGATAGAAAATTTTTGCAAGGAAGAATTCACATTCAATTCGAAATGTGGTCGACGGAAAAATCTTGTAATCAACTCGTTTATTAATTGAGCGATTAATGATCTCGAATATTAACGTGATCGCTCCGCTCGCACGTTAAAATATCTCAATCATTAATCGCTTTCATTAATAACCTTGTGGATTAAATAACTATCAGGTACCAATAAATACATAATTATTATTATTATATCAATGTTTTAAGATGAAAAGCCACAAATACGCGCCAGTTGTCCTGTTTATTTATGTGAAATTTTCATTCAAAGGTGAAGTTCATCTTGACTCGAAACTTCTTTGAATTCCTTTTACTTATATTGATGCAAGATGATTTTTGTTGAAGAATTTAACATTCTTGTAATTATCTGTTAATTCCTTCCGGAGATACCCATTCCCAACCACTGCAACACCTGCATTCTTCCGGTTTATATTTTTGAAATCTATAACTGATGTAACGTATTCAAACTTCAGCCAAAGAAGGTAACGAACATTGACTCTCCTCAAGCTAGTGCATTTTACGATATTATACTGATCTATTGTATTTTCCGTGCAAATAATTGGATTTGGTATGCCTACAATCAGTTTGTATAAACTTCAATTACACATGTTTTCCGAAGAGATTCGACATTGTGATAAAATACGTAATAACAGAAAGTTTTACGTAGAACGGGCAACATAGCGTTGATTTAAAACCCCAAAATGTTTTGACAAGCGTCATAACCCCACATTTTCGTATTATACAGAGTGACATGTGTCAAATTTCCATGGCCAACCGACTGCTAAAATAAAAGTGAATAGTGTATAACTGCGGTGAGAACCTCCAGAACAATCTGGGTCGAAGATTATTTCTCTGAATTGACGCAATATCACCCAGGAAAGCTTTATTTATATCTCCAGCCTGAGATAGCACGATAAGGAAGCCGGAGTTCATTGATACATATCCTCCACTTTGGATTGGTTTCACATTAGTCTTATCGATGACTGGTAGTCAAGCGTTATATGTACTAAAGAGACATCTTATCTTCTGTTGATTTTGGTGAATATAATGGTGTGTAGATCTCGATTACCTTCATATCCAGCCTTCGATGAAATTCTTGCTGGAAATAATTGCCGTTTTGATAGATACTGAACATTATACTAGCATATTCTGGACACCAGGAATTATTTCCAAAATGAAGAGTATATTCGAGGATGAACATATGAAAGCTATCGAGATATACTAAAGGTTGTTGTTAGCCTAACTAATAAGGAAGACTCTGTTGTTCTTCAAAAACAAAATAGCTTGAACTTTAATAGTACTTTCAGCTATATGAATTTGGTGATTCGACATCCACCAAAGTGACAAATGGAAAGAATATATACACTTTCATTTTATTGTACATAAAAACGCAAATGCCCAGTGAAATCATTCAGAAGTTAATGCAGCATTTTATATTTGAAATTTTCTTTTTCAGTTGTGACCATATTTTTTGCTGTCAAATTAGGAAAAGCTGAATTACCTCATTTTGTAGACTACATATTAGCAGCATATGTTGTGTTCCATGTTATTGTCCATCTTTTACTATCGGTGAGTATGAAGGGAATAAAATGAATAAGTGTAGATGACCAATTGGAAAGTTTGAAATGAGAATATCTTACAAAACATAGGGAAACCTATTAAATTCCAAATTAGTTTCAAAAGTAGTAGTAGCAAAAAATATACGAGTAATTCTCATCTTTTATTTGAACAGTTATGCAGAAAACGAATTGTCATGTTTTATATACGGATGGATTCCTAGATGATGTGATGAGGTGACAGAAATTCTATTCGAAGCACCAATTTCAAACATAACGAAACTGTTCTTTCATGAAATTTCAGTACCCCTTCTTATTCTTTCTACAGAGCTGAATCTGAAAAAATAATTGAATCGAATATAACACACAGTTTTTAATCTTAAGATTGTTTAGTCTTTTTACTGACTCATTAAGTATGTACATAAAAAAAGGATTATTCATGGAGTAATACATCGGTCGAGTGGCCCCTACGACTTTGCTGGCATATTCGCACCTTTTTGTCGAAGTTTTACATCACCAATTTGCATAAATGCTAAATCGATCACTCTATCCGAAGATGTTATTTTCATTGCAAATGCGTCATACGTCAATTATATTTGACGTTTGTGAACTAAACAACTGCGGAATACGAAACAAACAGAAAATCAATGGAGTGCTATACTCCGCAAGAGCGAATTTATTGAAAAACTTACACATGTTCTCAATCTCAATAAAGTCATCATGAGCGACGAGGCACATTTCCATTAAGGGGTTACGTCAATAAACAAATCTTTGCATCTGACTTCTTTCTTTAGGGCTACTTGAAGTCTCTGGTTTATGCCAACAGGCATCAGACGATCGTAGTTCTTAAAAAACAGTTATCACCGGAAATCTTGCGAAAAGTCATGGAAAATGCTATACAACGGGCACAAATATGTTTCAACACTGTCGGCAACCACTTAACGGATATCATATTTTCCACACAAATTGTTAAGTCCTAAATAAAGATTTCTATCATTCAAAGTTTTTTTCATTCAGTGAAAACGTTATACAAAAACAAAATTGAATGATTAATTTTGCGCTACTTTGTGTACGAATTCCGTTCATGCAGCGTTTCATTTCCTCCTGTAATGCACGGCCGGTTATAGACTGGTAACATAGACCTTCAAGTTCAAATAACCTCATAAAAGAAATCTAATGGTGTGAAATCGCACGATCTAGTAGAGGCTATTCTTTCTTCGGCTTCAAAGCTCTCATTATTTTTTTAATATCGTTCAACTAGCTGATCCGACAGACGTTGTCGTGCCGTGAGGAAATATTAAGTTACTGGAAGTATAATGAGGGATAAAAAAATTGTCAAAATGGTATGAAAAGTGATACTTAAAAAAAATTCATATGAACTTTTTCTTGAATAATTGATTGCGTACATATTTATACATATAATTTTATGTATATTTTTAATTTAAAGAGCATCAACTTCTTCATGGCATTGCCTCTTCGTAAACAGAATATTTTGTAAAAAACTAAAGTTAAGGGTTTGTCAACACAGGAACAGGCTACATACAATTGACCATGTGAAAAGAATAGACTTTCGAGATTAATGCTACAAACTATAAAATATAGGCAAGTTATAACGGAATAACCGTTTAAAAAAAATTATCCTAAGGATATTTGAAATCGAAATTCGAAAAATATATCTATGTTGTCAATGGTTTAATAAATTGATTTCATGTACTACGCAGTCCATTAAGAATGATTGACATCCCAATAGGCCTTGAAAGCCGATATGCAATATCTTTTGTCGCGAAAGAATAATTTATACCTATAGGTTTATATAGGTTCAACTACCTCAAATTGAGCACCAATTATTAATCAGCATACAACGTTGATACAATGTTTTTCTAACTTCTTGGAAACCCATGAGTGTGGTATGAAAATAAAGTACCTACTTTATTTTTCTAACTTGTTTGATTGAACCAAGAACATAAAGAACAGCACGAAATCCAGAATCTCTTTGATCAGTGTATAGTCATATAAGTTTTTGGTCTATATTTCAGTGTTTATTTTCAATACGGACCTGAATTCCGCATCTGGAATTCTTGTTTTTTAGTGTATCAACTATTAAGCCAAATTCGATTTTCCACAGACGAAAATTCCTGATTTGGGTAGATAGGTATATTTACGATATCCAGTTTTTCATTTTCTCACATTCGAAAAAGCTCTGGAAATACAAATGGTCATGAGAAATACTATCATATTGTAGATTCACTCAATTCAAATTTGCTCAATGAAGGCACAAAATCCATTGACCCGCTTACGTTAAACACACTGTACTTACCCTACTATTGTTGCTTCAATGAAGTTGTTCATCAATTTCTTTTCAGGAAGTTTAAAAGACCCGGTTGTATCAGGAAAAACGCATCCTGTGTATTATTTTGAAAGATCTCCATACCGTATTTCAAAATATATTACAGTGTTATGAAGAAGTAAGGAAAAACAAAAGATCGTATAAAAAAATTATGTGTTCTTCGCTCCTAAATATCCATAATTTTTTGGCATTCGCTATCGACCATAGCGAATTCAAACGGTTTTAATTTTGTCGAAAAACTTTTATAATTTGTTGAATTAAAAAAAAAACAATATCATATAACTCTTTTTAAGATAATGGGATGCTTATCAGAACGATCTGCAGATGGTAGAGTTGCATCATTTCCCATGAAGGATTTAAACACAGGTAGAAATGCAAGTCACATGGACAGAAGTGGTGATTATCCGGTGAGTAATGTAATTTAATTAAAAGAATCATAGGTATGTAAGAAAAGTGTATGAGTGAAGATGAGCTCGAGCTACAAAGAAGAAATCGCAAATCCGTTGCAAAGTTTGAGGACAAAATGTACTTTTTCAGTACATCTAACGAAGGACGCCTTTAGTCTAAATGAACATAAACAGTGTGGCTGAACTCAAGCAGGCTTCGCTAAAAACTATCACACAACAACATATTGAAAAGACATTTGATAGATATGTCACTCAACTTCATTTCCAATTCAAAAGCTCATAAGAGGACAGCTGTAGAGCGTGAAAAAATTATGTTGGGGAAGATTAATTCTTACAAAATTCCCTTCCACAACTTGCAAAACTTTCAATTCTCATCTGAACACTTAATCGGTTCAAAGAAATGAATTGTGTGACTAGTAATATAAAGGTAGATGTCTGTTTGTTGGGACACCCTATATGTAATGCTCTCAAATCAAAGAAACTGTGCTGTAATGGTTAGGTGTATGACTGTTCGAATGTACATATATTCAATTTCAATTCATTCTTATAATCTACTATTTCTGATATTTATTTTTCTTTCAGTATGCTGTGTTCAGGAAAGCCATGCTAGGCATATACGCATTTGTAGTTATTGCCATTACGATAGTACTAATTCTCATCACTGTATTCGCACCAATTGAAGAGACTTGGAAAGCCTTCCGTAACAGGAATTCTTCATGAAATGTAGCTTCAATTCCATAGACAGGTGCACAAGGCACATCTTTTACCAATATATACGTTTAAGATTAACTTGTTAATTAGTTATTTTATTTTAATATATTTCTGATTATTGATGCTGTACTGCATCAAACTTCATTGATAACAAGTTGAACAGTATTTTATAACGAAAAAGACCATATTTATTTGTTTAAAAAAGTATTGTTATTCTGAGAATAAAGTTATTTATAATTTTATGTTACACTGGTTTTCATCATTTCGTGGGTCTGTGGTTTGTAGCATGGCTCTTAATCGCGACAAAAACATGATTGTCGACGAATAAATTATAAAAAATATCATTTTACGGGTTGTGAATAAATGAGTAGTTGGTGGTAAGTCTTTTAGGTTTTTTTTTCGAACACACCCTGCTTATATAAACTACGACTACAAGTTTTTCCAATTCAGATCGGTTGAAAAGATATAGGCTGTTGAAAATCCCAGGAAAAATTAAATTTCCTGTCATATCATCTGAACAAAAAATAGCAATACAATGGGGAAGTTTCCTAAAACTCCAAAATCGAATTCAAGATTATTTATGGAAACCCTTTTCCATTAGTTATCCAACACGTGAACCATTCGCTTCAAAATTCAGACATTTCAGAAATACACCCTTCTAAACATAGTAAACATTCAAATATGTGAAAGCTTGTGACGTAGAATGCCTTTACTGAAGTCTAGTAATTTTTGTTAATTCGACAACAGTGGAACCGATCAAGAAGATATCCACAGATTACATAAAATTGTTTCTGTAATCTGTGTCTATACCTTCTTAAAACCGATGACATTTTGTGTCATTGTTTATTTTTCTTGTCAAATGTGATTACAAAACTTGATATTTATTACGTCTATGTTGATCAAAAAACTTTCATAAGAGCATATATGAAATGAGAATTTTCGTAAGTGAATACAGACAAAATGCAATATGTTAAAATTCGAAAAAAATATATTTCGATATATTTGAGTTATAAGGATTTTAATGACATATATTCAGAAATTTAGGAAAATACCCCATTGGCCCTTGCAGTATTTAGAGGTCCAATTATAAAAGTCATTTGAGGTAGGATGTTTTCTCTTTAGTGTTCAAGGATGAATAACTATTTTTTCTACAAGCGTGCGCGTTCCACCTTTTTCCCGCATGCATTTCAAGTTTCAAAGAGTCATTTTTCCAAAAGGGGCGGAAAAAACGCCTGCTTTCCCGCACGCAAATATCATAGAATAAATTTAATTCTATCATGTCTCTATGCACCGAAAGTCAACGATGAGGAACCCATGGTAACGACATGCAGAATCACGTCTGTCATTATATATGAATTAATCAAATCGAATTTGATCGATTGATGTTTCGTGAAATGGATATTTTTATATATTTCAAGCGCTTGTAGAAAATATATAGTGGAGTAACGTTAGACTGTAAAATGATAAAATGTAGGAACCCACCGAACAAGCATCGATTTCGAAAAAAACTTTTTAATCAGATTCTTCATATTCCCTATGGAAATGTTTACCCATCAGAAATCGTTGTTTCTTTCGAAATACGTCAATTTTTTCAAAAATATACATAATAGTATCGAAATTGTTAGAATAACTTGGCGGGAGAGCATTTTAGAGAGAAAGTTTTCGAACAAAAGTTGCAGGGCCTTTCTCTGGCAGATGGTGACTATGGTTTCGACCATGACCTTGATATTTAAGATCAATTCAAGGTCAATTGCGTATTTCTCGTGGGAAACCTCGTACTTTGGACGCCCAAAATGAAAATAGCGAGAAATTTCGATATATGACCTTAATTTATGCCTTTCGTCTAACCTAGAAGCCCCCGCAACTTGAAACAAGCAAATTCAACAATATTTTGATCACAGGAGACTTCAACTGTCCTGATATAAAATGGCCCCTAACAACAATGCCATCGTGTAATTCACCGTCCTTTCCATATGCGGAAATGGTTAGTTCTTCTGCAATTGAACAACTTGTATTCGAACCTACACGATACCGTATCGGACAAATGCCGTCAGGGCTCGATCTAATTTTCACAACTGACACCAATATAGTATCAGAGATCAACTATCTTCCACCATTCGGGAAGTCGGACCACGTTACTTTGACCACTGAAATACAGTTGCAGCCATGTGTTGGGTCTTTGAGGACAACTAAGTTGTTTAAGGTGATTGACTACAACGCCATCTCTTCTGAGATCATGTCCAAGAATTGGGAACTTTTGCTGGATGGTAAGGATGTGGATGCGATGTGGTCTACTTTTCTAAGTGTTGTTGAAATGGCTGTCTCTAACAATACTCGCACTAGGCATTCCAGAGTCAACCCGTCCAAACCTTGGATGGATGCATGTATGCTTGGATTGGTGAGACTGAAAAAATCAATGTGGCAGAGGTACCTACGTTCAAGATCGAATTCCGACTATCAGAATCACAGAAGTTTCTCCAATTTCGTCGATCAAAAGATAAAGCTCGCAAAATCAAAATTCCAGAATGATTTAGCCTCTTCGAAAAATCCAAAGAAATTATTCAAATATGTCAGGTCGTCTCTCAACTCTAAGGTTGGTATTCCGTCCATCAGAAAATCCAGTGGGCAGCTATGCGAGAGTACGGAGGAGACTGCAGATATCCTTGCAGAGACTTTTGCATCCGCGTTCTCAACTGAGCCCCACGGAAATGTTCCTTCTCCTCTTACACCACGAGGTGTTGAAGATATAAGCGACATCATTATCAGTGAAGAAATAATTGAGAGATACCTCAGCACCATCAAGCTCAATACCTCCCCTGGTAGGGATGGCATCACGTCGAATCTTTTACACCGTTGCTCCAAGGCTTTTGTTGCTCCTCGTCACATCCTCTTTTCGAAATCTCTGTCGGCAGCCTCTCTCCCATCTGATTGGTTGTCTTCAACTGTTACTCCGATATTTAAACGTGGAGACAAGCTATCGGCTCACAACTACCGGCCAATTAGTTTGGTTTCATCTGTAGCGAAGGTTTTGGAAAGGATAATATGCGACCAGGTGGTTGAGTTCTCGCTGATGAATGGTATATTTCCGAGGGAGCAACATGGTTTCATCCCCGGACGTTCAACGATCACAAACCTCCTGTCTTCTTTATCTGACTGGACCAAAGCATGGGACCGCGGGGATCCTGTTGACGTGGTTTTCCTCGATTTTGCTAGAGCTTTCGACCGAGTGCCCCATAAAAGACTTCTCAAGAAACTTGAACACCTAGGAATCAGAGGTGCCTTGTTGGCATGGATCGGCGCCTTCCTCGCGAATAGAACTTTTCGTGTTAGAGTAGGCGATTCCTACTCGTCCTCCAATACTCCAATCATTTCTGGCGTACCACAGGGCTCCGTGCTGGGGCCTATACTATTTCTGCTCTATACGTCCGATCTTCCCCGTCTCCTCAAGTCCAAGAGTGTCCTTTTCGCCGATGATGCCAAAGTCTATAATAACCCCATATCCGACTCGGACACCCTACAGGACGATTTAGAGACTATTTGTAAGTGGTGCTCCGATTGGATGTTGCCGCTTAATGTAGAGAAGTGCACTTTGATGCATATTGGTAAAAATAATCCCAACCAGATTTATACCATCGACGGCCAGCCTTTACGTACTGTAACATGCCAGAAGGATCTTGGGATTACAGTCTCGAATGACCTAACTTGGACCAATCATATAGGTGACATCGTCTCCAGATCAAAACAACTTGCTTTTCTTCTCTTCAAGTGCTTCAAAGGTTGCGATGCCAAAACCTTCAGTCTCCTCTACCGATACTACGTCCGTCCAATCATAGAATATGCTGGCCCTGTATGGTGGCCTTCCTTCCAGGCAGACAGGAACAGATTGGAGCTACTACAAAGATGGATCACCAGACTTCCTTATGGTGCGGTGCGTCCATCTTATGAAGAAAGACTGCGATTGTTCAACATGCCAACATTCGAGAACAGGAGATTGCGAGGGGACCTGATATTCACTTTTAGAGCCGTTCATGGTCATTTCGGCGATCAGATGAAGGATCTCTTCACTTTGAATCGGAATCATCTTCGTGGCCATTCGTTCAAGCTTGCTAGAGAGACATTTCGAACATCTGAGAGACAGTGGTTTTTGCCCAATAGAATATTCCATCGTTGGAATCGACTACCCGATAGCGTGGTCGACGCTGCTAGTACGAATGCATTCAAGAATGCCTATGATCGCCTGTAGTTGTGTATTATCTACTTTTAGAAATTTATCAAGGATGTAGTGATTCTCTTTTTTTTCGGTTGTTCACTTCACTCATGCATGTGTGCTTTTTTTATTTAGATTGAGTATTATAGGTTTACACCTCTACTCTTGTTGATATTATAATAATAATAATAATAATAATAAAAGTAATGGATCGGTACAAAATACAGAACATTTCTGAGGAAAATATTGCCCAAAAAAGTTTCAAGGTTTCTTCTCCACTATGCCATGATGAATTTGGCCGTGGCGCTGACCTTCAAAGCCTTTTATTCACTGAGATCCTATGATTTTGGAAATCGAATATTCGGTGCTTTTATTTTTGGGGTCAGAAGAAATATGTCCCTTTTAGAAGAGCGCTTCTGACCTTGAAATGACCTTGATGATCGTGGAATGAGTTAAAGATAATATAGGATAGCCAACATGAAACTGACATATACTTCTGGAGTTCTGAAATGCCTTCCTGTTAAGTTATTCTGCCTCTTTAGCACATTTGCAACATAAAAGTGCCAGGCGTCATTTATGTTACTATCATGGCCCATCCCTGAAAGTTTAAGAAGTATTTATCTTTCATTTGTAATTGTTTGAAACAAAGGTTAGTAAAAATAATAGTTCATTTTCCTGTCAAAGTATATGAATAAACATTATATTGATGCCAAATTAGTTCTAATCAATCATTATCAACCTCGTTAACTTACTTTTAAGGTTGGTTTCTTCGAATTTTTGGTATTCTTATTTCAATGAAAAAACTGGAACAAGTTGGTGACATTTTGTGTTCGGAGAAGATTCATTACATCAATAAAAAACTATATTCCAAAAATTACTCCAATTTTTTTTTGGTTTTTCGACGATTACTCGGTCAATTTTCTAGGTATGGAATCGGTCTTTAGACCATTTTGTAGAAAATTTTCAAAGCTATGATCTCCCGTAAAGAAATTTTTTTTAAAAACTCCACTTTCAAAATTATTATCTTCAAATGCATAGGAAAAGCGAACTTTTACTGTAAGATGCAAACTTCAAAGGTTCATAACTCAGTAATTTTTGACGCTACATAAAACAAACGAAAACCGTTTTATAGTAAATGAAAAATATTTTATTTTTGCATTCTTGCTATGTTCTCGTATATGCTTTAGTTTCTGAGTAATTTGAGAAATAATTAAATTTTTTGTTCAATTCTAAAAATGTCTTCTCACGTGATTTCGTTTTTTTTTCCAAACCGGACATACCAGAAGGTCCAAACTACTGGATAACCTTGACAGTACTCAAGTGCTAGGAAGTGTAAAATGATTACGTCTCTTCTCTATTCTGGTGGTAATGATGAGGGAATTGTTAAAAAAATTTATGCTGAAAAATAACGATATTGAAGTTTTGAATGTTATAGCTCCGTCAATATTTGAACAATTCATTTTTGATATAGTTAATTTCGAAGCTCTTCTCAAGTGCTTCAAAAAAGGTTTCATAAATTTTTCCCGAATTTGTCTTTGTTTTTCTACTATTTGATGTTGAACGTTTAACATTCAGTAGTTTGCGAATTCCTGCTCAACATAGATAAATCATATCTCGGTTCATATTGCATTCAGAGAGTTCGTTGAGCTAGTTTATTTTGTTTTTTATTAGGCTACAATTTTGTTCATAACAAGTCTTTCGATAAAGCTCATAGTTTTTCAGTTATTCGTAAAAACCCGTTTGAAAACGTGGCTTTTTTAGGTGAAAAATCTTAGGTTTCAATCTCAAATAACTCTAAAACTATTGATTTCACAGAAAAACTTTTCCATACATTTTTGCTCAAATTCAATCCCCCTAACTACTTCTGAGGGTTCTTTCAACTCTACCGATTCAGTAATTTAGATTGATTATAAATAAATAAATAATAAGAAGCAACAATTATTCTTGGGTAAACTTTGTCAAAAAAAGTACAAAAAATAATTTGCGCAAAAAAAATTTTTTTCATAAATGTTTCCTGGGTTCCGAGGTATAAATCTTACGGCGCTCCGTTAGTATTGTTCCTGACTCTTGCGGAAAGTGTCTTGCCCGCACTTGATAGAAAATAACTATTTCCTGCGAAGCGGTCATATAAACTTCGTCTTGAAATGCATTGAAGAATCACCTAGCGTGCAACAAACAGATGAAGATTTCTCCTGCAGTATTATTGCTGTAGTATCCAATAAGTGCGCGGAATAAACCGAAGAAAACATCCTTCATCAATCGAAGATTCCTATTCCACCTACAATTTTCCGAGCATACCTGCCTATCCAATAACGATTTTCAGGATTGATAAGTTCCAAAGTTCCGAATAATCAATAGAGAAGAGGGTGCGTGCAATTAGGGCAGGAATCCTGATATCCACGGTTGGCCGCCTACATCAGAAGAGGGCTCTGGCATCGGGGGTTGTATCAAGTTTTAGCTTTAAGGGTTATTGAACGCAGAGAACGGTGGAAAGTGGCGAAAATATGACGGTCGTGTGTGTAGAGCTTGCGCTATGTTGTTGAATGTGCGGCTTATTTGTAGGACGAATATTAATTTTCTTATAGCTGGACAGTCGTCGGCAACTGTTGATTCAAATGAAGAATAAAGGACCACCTGAACGCAATGGGCCGCATGGGACAGCGTAGTTGAACTTCCGGAGCCCTGCAAGGGCTCATGTCTGTGAATTGTGCTTAAGAACCCGATTGACTCTTTCCATAACAGTGTGGTGTTCGGCAATGTTAGATTCGAATAAACTTGTGTTTTGGACCATTTTGGTCCTCACGTACTTTCAAAATTCCCAAGGGACTCATGAACAGGACGAATTCAATAGAATACAATTCGAAGCTGCCTTCCAAGGTGAGTGCCGACATTAATTAGGCCGAATGTAATCTTGATGGAACACTCGACCCTTAATGTTTTCGAATCGAAAAAAATATCCTTTAAATTTGTACTCATCTACCAATAATAAGCCACCAAATCAAGTATATCAGTAGAAAAGACGTTCTGAAATATTTAAATTGGCAAGGTAAGACTAGTTCATCAGTGGTGTCTTTATACCTGCATTGAAAGGAATCATTAGAAGCTACGATTCTTTACCGATCCTGTAACTCTCAAAAGATAGATAGTTGAAGAAATAGTCTCATTGGGTACTTTAAACAAGGAATACAAATTTTATACATTGAACTAACCAGTAATATAATGTTGATATATGGAAAATTTTAAGATTTTTAACTATCAAGGTTATAATACATATTCCCAGGCAAAACTAACATTTTCAAAGTGTTCATATTAAATCTGAAAAAATATGAAGATGAAAAAAGCCAAGTGTGCCGTCCTGAAAAAACTCTGAATTCGTGAAATTCCTCAATCAAGATTGAATCAAAAAACTGTCCCTCGATGAACTAAATGAATTGGTTCACGAATCAATGACTTCAACTTCCCCATATCTATCACATCGAGGCAGAACGAATGTCTACGAAGGCCTCCGAAGCTTAATGTCGCTGTTTAAGGTGTATTAATTGGAATCGGAGTGTTCGAAACTTTTTAATGCCAATTACGATGTGAAAGGATAGACAATCAGCCATTACTTTTGTTTCAAGCTACGTTGGAGAATAATTTTGAATGTATGGGTATTTTCGGAAATGGAGCAAACAGCTCAACCGTTGATGACAATTCATACACGAACTTATGATAATTATTATCATTAAGAGAATTATCGGGGGTAGTACCAAGAGTGCTCGCAAAACTATCTATAGAAATTCTATTATGGAGTGTCAGGAATAAACCTGATCAAGATGTTCGGTACCATCACGAGTTTTCAGGACTGGTGATGTTGAAGCAATTCAAGATTAATGACTGAATTATCGATAGTACTGGGAGCACGAGTTCCATCAATTTCACGTAGGTTTACCGGCCTTAAAATGAAGAGCATACCACTATGATTGGCGTTTGCAGAATATAACAGATTGATAAACGTCGTGCAATTGTATATAGTACTACCACGAGTAATCGGAATATTAGGTATCGATAGCAATTCTGTCAGAAATCAATGAGATCAAATTGGTAATACCACGAGTACACAAAACAAGTAGAGTTGCCCCATAATAATTCGATCAAGTTCATGATTTCTGACAGATATCAAAACAGTACTCTGCGCACGAGTAGTAGGTATCCATTGAAAAAAAAACGTTGGGAAAGTAGGTACAATTGAGAAACAGACAGTTTCTCACTCCAACTGTCAATATTTCATTTGAAAGGAATTAATCCTCCAATCATTTGCGATACTTATAATACTAATAATGATTAATTCGGATGCATACCACCCGCTGATATGAATATTAACAAGTGTTACGATCTGAATTGAACTAGCCAATTTTTCATCGTCAGGGCCCTAAATGCTACGTTCCATCGAAGAAAAGCAGATGCTGACCATGGTTTCGGTCTCATTTGACCTCGTCAGAGCAACATAGCTTCTTCTCCGATGGAGAACGTTTGGAATTGATGGACTCTCATTCAATACTGGCAAGCGCTGCTGAGTAGGGGAGACTGGGGAGGGTTGATACGTTTTTTGGTTTTTTTATTCTGGAAACTGAATTATATGAAGAAACAGGACTTTTCTTATATTATATAATTCTTCAATTAATCGTTCAACAAAATAAATATAGAAGTCTCAAAACATAAACATCTTATTCTGTACAGAACGTTGAACACAAAAACATGCAAACTGCCTCAAGCCTCCCCACATATGGGAGGATTGATACGATGTACAGGAAGAGTAATCGAGAGGATTATTTAGATCAGTAGGTAGGCCAGCAATGATACTGGCTTGCTTTGGTCCAATAGGTGTAGAAAAATCAGGAAATGGTCGGTTAGTCACTTCCGCACAAGAAAAGTCGGCCTCGTTAATACATGAGGATTGTACGGATAAATTCCAGTTGTTAAAAATCCCTTTGATAAGTTGGATGGTGAAAACGCCTTCATGTAGGCCCATCCAACTAGCTACGGAATATTTTTTGAAGATGATACATGTATCAGGCCTCCCCACGACAAATGTCTCAAACCTCCCTGAAAGCAATTTTTAAAGTGATTTATGTTTTCATCTTATACTCATATATTTTGAAAACCGAATAAAACTGTAAATTGAGTAGTTTTATGCATATTTCCCAGTGAAATGTTTGTTCATGCCGAAGAATTAATGCATGATCATAAAACCCTTAGATAACTTGAGTAAAAACTTACAATTTCTCACCTCGAAACACTCTTCGTTAAATATTTCACAAACAAACTACTGTTAGCCTTACAGATTAACGTCACGCAATGCCCTCTGCCAAAGAATAGTGTTCACTAGTATAATACTTTTGAAAACGGCTACAGATCGCGGATATAAGCCTGTATCAAGCCTCCCCATGTATCAATGCTCCCTAGTCTCCCCTACTATCCGCTAACACAGAGCGCTACCCAGTATGAAACGATGTCCGATTCAATCCCTTACAGATAGCAAGCACTGTTTCGTATAAAGTGTTCTTCATGTTGTCAGAGGAGTTCAAAGTGGGTGCGTATACTGCAATGATGTTCACAAACGTGTTATTCGCTGCAGGAAAGCGTAGGGTCATTATACGTTCTGAGACGCCAACTGGATTTTTGGTTAGTTTGGCGGCCAGGTCGTTTCTAATGGCAAAGCCTACGCCATGTTGTCTCATTTCGCCTTCCGGCAAGCCCTTCCAGAAAAAAGTATACGCTTGTTCTACCAAGCTACATTCGTCCGAAAAGCGTGTCTCGCTTACAGTGAACTCTAAAAGAACTGGAAGGTCCTCCTAGGTACCGAAATACGACGAAAAGTGTGTCCCATTGAGAGGGAAGATGTAGAGCAACCCATCTCTTTCTAATGGTTCAAAGCCATAGGTTATCTACTCTATAATCTTTGCTCAAAGCTATCATTGAGTGTTAACCCTCTACAGCGACAACTCAGTTGCATTCAGGTTGAATACTCAAAGGTACTATGCAGTGTGGAATGTGTCCAATTTCCATGGCCAACCGAATGCTTTTATAAAAGTGAATTGATTATACATACATGTCGGTTTTGTGAAACTGCCTCATCAATCGTGATGCAGCTTAAAATACAACTAATCCTTGTTTATTGTGGAGGCCGATTATTATTGAATGTCTCTACTCTACAACAAATGTACAGAAACAGTTTGTATCACTTCAATATATTGTCGCGGCATATTTGATTTGTAGGTACACTTGTTTGTAGCGAGGTGTTGGAATGAGATAGAATTACCAAAACTTGAGAGACTCGAGATCAGTTAATCAAACAGTACGAGTATAAATAGAGCTACTGAAGGCCAGACGAGTTTAGCTGTAGCTTTTTTTTTCGTTTTAATACGACCTTTGAATGGGAATGGTTCCTTAATAGGGTCGGTTGAACAACCGACCTTCCTATTGAGGAGAGGGCATTTTGCTTTGGTACAGTAAATCAGGTCTGATAAGTGATATTGCGAAAAATTCAGTAGGAAACTTAGAACAGTCAAAAGATCTATTTCATCTGACCTACCTTTTCCTTGTAATTCTTCCACAATTTTCCATGAAAAGCAATGCATCTGGCAAGCATATCTGAAAACCGAATTTATTCGAATGGCGTGGTTGGATATTGCGGATCTCGGATTGGATAATAGGGTTTCGATTGCAAACTACATTAATTCTACGCAGTAGCTTATCTTTTCACAGATCTCAGCAACAACGCCTTTCAGGAGTTATGGGCCAATAATTCACTACCGATATCTTATTTTCTTTTTTAAAGACGAGGGTTGCCGATCCAGCCAGTCACGAAGAAAAAAGACTTTACAGTGCAAATGATCTGGAAAGAAACAGTCAAAGCATACGTATTAAGATAAGCCAGAAAATGATGCTCTATTGCAGTTTTCCACCGTGTGGCAGTGACTCATAACTCTCTTTTCCCCTTTGTTTCTCATGATGATTGTCACCTTTAATTAAAGGTGACAATTTTACCTTGCAACATTGCAACCCTTCAATATGAGTCTACACCATTTTCAATTGTAATTCAGCAATACTCAATTGAAATTCAAAAAACATCAATTGCATTTCAGATTAGTCAATTCAATTTCAGAAATGGTTATTTGAAATCCGATTTAGTCACATTTATTTCAGAAACGATCAATTGTAAATCAGAATTAACCATTTGTCTCTCAGAAACCGTCAATTGTATTTCAGAAAATATGAATTGTAATTCAGAGGCCGGTTTCGGAATTACAAATGATTAATTCGGATTTACAATTGATCGTTTCTGAAATTAAATTGACTAATCTGAATTACATTTGATGTTTTCTGAAATAAAAGTGTCTGAACTGAATTTCAAATGACCATTTCTGAAATTAAATTGACTAATCTGAATTACATTTGTTGTTTCTGAAATGAACTTGACTAGTCTGAATTTCAATTGATTATTTCTGAATTACAATTGGAAATGGTGTAGTGTGATGGAAAGATTTCTGTAATAATTTGAAATATTACTTTTTCCAAGTTTCTAACCCACCGTTTGCTGGGAAAATAGATTTCGATTTCTCCTGAATTTTTGGTTGTTGTAGACTTTGAGCTTCCCGGGAATAGAAGTGTCCATGAGTACAAAACAAATTTTGACTAGTTTTCGAAGATAAAATGTTCTTAGCCTTAGGCTCAGAATTTTTAACGATTCCGGGAATTCAGAAAATGACTTAGTAGAGTAGAGGTATTACGGAAATACGCCTCCGCAAAGATTGCACAATGTCAGGGTGATCTTCAATCCATTGTAATTACTCGTTTTGTACTCTATAACTGAAATATAAGAAAGAAATTTCAATTCAATCGATTTCACAAAAACCAGTGGGAATCCCTTAGTCCTCTGATGAGATGAATATCCCCAATCTCACTGAAATAAATTGACCTTTCCTTTTTTTTAGGGTGATTCGAAAATATGAGTACTTTTACCGATATTCTGTTAGATTGAGAAAAAGGGTGAGTTTTTGACTCGTACAAATATTTTAAGAGTGGATTCTTGAGGTCGAAAGATACACTTTTTTCTTTTACCATTCTTGCCGAATCGGCTCGGTTCAAAAGATAGAGGCTGTTGAAAAACCATAAAAGAACGTTATTTTTAATTCTCACAAACGGTTTTTTCGAATGAAATGAGTTTCTGAACATAGTTTTTTATTTATTTGATGAATCTTTTTCGAACACAAGATATCACTCACGTCTTAGAGTTTTCTCATTATGACCTTATAAATACCCAAAATCCAAAGAACCCAACTCTAGAAACTAAGTTGGAATCTATCTAGTGAATATTTGAGTGTTTTGTAAAATAAAAGTATTCTTCATATTTTTTGTGTATTGCGCCGGTTTCGAGTAATTTGATGTTCAAAAATTAAAGAATCTGTGAAATTTGAAAAACTGGGTACTTTGGCCGAATACAACTCTGTTTAAAAGATCCACAGATGTGTAGTGTAATTTTGTTTTTCCATGGGGTGGCGCAGCTCATTAGGAGAACTTAAAATGGCTATATCTTTTTATCATGGCCGAATCGGAAAAAATATTGGATATAGGAAAAAAGTGTTTTTTTTTTGACCTCAAGAATCTACTGTTAAAATATTTGTACGAATCAAAGACTCACCCTGTATATTTTATATGTATGTCGAACATTCTGCAAGGTTGAGATTGTTGATATAGTCATTTTGTATAATTGGTTAAGTAAAGTGGTCAAAATTTCTATGTTAAATAAAATGTATATTCGAAAACCAGAGATTAATTTTCTTGTCTACATTATGTACGTTTTGATGTGTTACAATTTCTATGTGTGTCAAAATTTCTATGTTAAATAAAATGTATTTCGAAAACCAGAGATTAATTTTCTTGTCTACATTATGTACGTTTTGATGTGTTACAATATCTCCATCATCGGCCTTCGTTTATCGGTTCAAATTTTAATGTTTTCCATATACCTACCCTATACAGGACGGTCCAGATCGCAACCAAGAAATTTTAACCACGTATTCTACATCAAGAATAAGCCCTATTTTGTCATATACACATATGTCGAGGAATGTTTCCTCTCCGAGATACGGGGTGTTGAAATTAAAAAAAAAATGTTTTTTATTAATAACTTTTACACTGCTTGATTAATTTTCTATAAAATTTGAGACATAGGTTTTGAGCGTCAAGGAGCACTTTTTGCATAATATCATTTCTTTTTTATTCTACCAGTGGCGTCCGTACTGCAGCGAGACTGAATATTTTCAGATACAAAAATGATACGCCACTGGTTTTTCCGACAAATTTTTTATTTAAATCCGAATTTGGAGCAAATTCGGTTTCGAATAGAAAAGAAATGATATTATGCAGAAAGTGCTCCTTGACGCTCAAAACCCATGTATCAAATTTCATAAAAATATTTCAAGCAGTGTGAAAGTTATTAATGAAAAACATTTTTTTTTATAACTTCAACACCCCGTATCTCGGAGAGGAAACATTCCTCGACATATGTTTATACGACAAACTAGGGCTTATTTTTAATGTAGAATACGTGGTTAAAATTTCTTGGTTACGATCTGGACCTCCCTGTATATTTGAGATAGAAAGGAGTTTTGTGCTTCCGGGATAAGCATTAGAAATCAATGTATCCTAAGCAATTTTTCGGATTTTATATCAGAAGAATCAAACTCCTTTTTATATTACGGAAAAAGGAAAACGTACTCCTATTTACGAACCACTCTGTATAGAAAAGTAATGTCGATTAATTATATATGATTTCCATCAATATTGGTAAAAATTCATCCAGGCCTCATCAGAGGACGGATGGTTGGTTAGAAATTAATTCAATCTTTCTTTGTCCACTCTTCCCACAAACTACAGAGCTTTGAACGAAGAATTGAAATGGATAAAAGATCAACAAGACATTGTACAATCATTCAAGAGTTGTATTCCTACCATAAACATTTTTCAGAGTGTTACAAATTCTGATCCCTCTCTTCATCTGTGGCACCCTGTATCTTGTCAACTGGTCAATGAATTTCTTTTTGCCCATGGACACTTTTGCCAGGGAAGTCAAAATAGTCTACAACTCTACAACCTGCCAAAAATTCAGGAAATTTTCTATTTTCCATAAAAATGGCGCAGTGACCTTTCCTTTCCTGTTTCAGCCAGACTCACACGAGATCATGCATCCAACATTATTTTGGAATTTCCCTCTGATTGAGCCATCACGCGAATTCAGTGCCAGTTGTCTTTTTTTTTTGATAGCCGAAACCTTTCTAGCTTACCGAAATTTAGGATTGCGTGCCACCGAGTACTTTACCTTTTAATCGATTCGACTGCGAACTTACGGTTGAAATATCTTCGCAATTTCGGGGCATTCCTGCAGGGTATTATAAATCGATTCATTCATTCGAATAATTGTCGACTCTAGCATGGAATGTTCTTCGGAACACATTTAATCAAGATTTCATCAGTAGATTCATGCATCCACTATTTTTCCGTTGATTACCCTAACATAAACATAATATTTGGTTTCATAAATTAGATTTAGATTTTAAGCAGGGCGTTTCATGGTTGAATATACATACCTAAAACTACTGGTAGAGACCCAGACGATTGTAGATCGCCTAGGATTATAGGGTGTACGATGCCGATTGTATAAGATGAAGCAGGTGTTCCCAATTTTTTTGAGAAATCCTATTACAGAACTTGTTTTTTGGTGGATCGCAATTCTGGTATCCAATTTGAATTTTGGCTATTTTCATTTTTTAATTTGAAAAAAGATCTAATTTTATGTATAATTAATAAATTCCGATAAAAAGTAGGTATTTTTTGTATAACGATATAAAGGGTATGGCGTAATGAATGCATAATATGGTGCCTGTGGGTAGACAAGACAGCTGTTTACAAAGCAGTGGTCCTCCCAACGCTTCTTTACGGAAGCGAAAGCTGGACGCCCTACAGGCGACATATTAAACAGCTTGAACAAACGCAACAACGTCATCTAAGACAGATAATGCACATCAGATGGTTTCACAAAGTTTCGAATGCAGAAAAGTCTTGCAACGGGCGAGTTGTACAACAATTGAGACTCAAATAACGAAGGCCCGACTCAGATGGAGCGGCCACAGAAGGAGAAGGATACAGCGGCGGCCAGATCTGGTTGGTGACTATCCATGCCCTGAGTGTGGAAGGATCTGCAGGTCACGGTTGGGTCTCTTTAGTCACAGGAGGGCACACAGTCGCAACTAGCCCTAAGAAATTACAAGTCTGTTCGCAATTTTTTTTTTCTTCTTTTTATAGATTTATTCCCGGTAACGGGATACAACAATGGACTGTGGGTAGAGGACCTTATGGCGGTTCAGAAAAATATATTTTATGTTCAGTGAAAGTCCTTTGGTTTTCGAGATGTTGGAGATTTTCGAAAATTCAAGAAAATCACACCCTTCGCACCTCGTTTTGCAGGCAACACTCCAAATGAAGGTTTTTTTTTTTCAAACTGTTTTTTGGATAGTATTTCTGGATAGATGCGCTATCGAATGTAAATTATTATTTTTGGGGCGCATGAATAAATAAAAAAAGGATCTAACTCAATTTTCTGTTCTGCTTATTTTTTTTCCTAAGTTCAACCCAGCGTGGTGTAAAAAATAATATGATTACCAAATCAAGAGGAAACATGCCTGTTTCACTGGGATTCTGAAATGGCGTAACTCACTCTATTTCCAGCATTAAATACAAAATAAGTTTCTATTACAATGAGTCAAGGCAGAGTTTGATGTAAGCCTTTTTCTTTAATTTTCAGCAACTGAAATGAGACTTGCAAGCAAAATAAAGTAATTATTCATAAGAAGTTGTAAAGCATCTAGTAGAGCTCCTGACCACTTTGAACACTTTTTGTGAAATTCGGTTCAATTGAACGATATTTTAAAATTGGTTTTTTTCTTCCGTGTTCTTTCATTATTAAGCCCTATAGTTATAAAGTTAATAGTTTTCAAGCGAATTTGAAGTAACGAAGTGAATTTTAGCACTTTCGTAATTAAGAAGAAAAGCTAAATATTAATTCCTATTACATTACATTACATTGATTCAAGACCTTTGTTACAAAAATGCTGAAATTTAATTCATAACTTGAAATTAACTTGAAAATATTGATTTTACAACGTTGGGGTTCAATAATAAAAGAAAACGAGACAAAATAACAATTTTAAAATTGTTTTATTGAATAAAGTATCACAAATGATGTTTAAATTGGCCACCATGAGTTCTGATACATGCTCTATAGTCTACACTTTCTAATGAAGCATAGCTTTACTACATATCAACAATTTTAAAATGAGTATCGTTTCATTGAATTAAATTTCACAAAAGATGCTCTAAGAGGCCACCATGAGCTTCAATACATGCTCTATACCTTCTTATAGATGATTGCTTTATTCTGCGTGCATTTCTCATTTTAGCTGCTGTAAATTTTGTTACATCGAAAAGCTTTCAGACCTTCGAAAGTATCGTTGAAAATGGCCACCTCCAGCCTGTAAGGTCCTCTCCTTATATTGTTCAAGATGCAGTGAAATGTATATCTCTTACTAATAAATGAATCTAGTGTGTTTGTCTGCTGTTATCTAATATCTGTTTCGAATATATCTTTGTTTTTCATATTGTTTGGTTATTAGCACCTTATCTGAACATAATGAACTGTAATGCGGATAAATTCAGATGCATACCACCCGACGATATGAATATCGACAAGTGTTACGATCTGAATTGAGCTAGCCAATTTGTCATCGTCAAGGCCCCCAAATGGAGTACGCTCCACCGAAGAAAAGCAGATGCTGACCATGGTTTCGGCCTCATTTGGCCTCATCAGAGCAACATAGCATTTTTCCACGGTGGAGAACGTTTGGAATTGATGGAACTTTATTCAATGTTGTCATGTTCTAGTGGGTATTATTTACCCACAGCGCCATCCAACATGAAACGGTATCCGATTCAATCCCCCCCAGATAGAAACCAAGACGAAGACAATAGCATATGTCCCATATTTTCCCTAGTTCAGTACGCCGATTCGCCTTTGCGAACGTCGGACGTATGATAAACTGAGAAGTCTGAGACGCGCTCGGTTCGCGGCAGAGTACGATGCCGGCGGTACAATAATGAAGAATAATGAATAATTTTATTCATTGCCTCCCCGTTTAGGCGTGATCATTCTTCATTATAATGAACTGTTTTCGAAAGTTTTGGCTGTCTTTTTGTCCGGGGTAATCTCCATGGCCCAACTTTGAAACATCCTGTTTGTATCTGAACTTTTTATTCAATGCTCTCAAAATAAAATGCTGCATAAGGCATTGTCACTTCAACTTATACGTAACTAATCATGCTGAAGGAGATCTAAATACCCAACATAATCATGCTAATAGCTGCTACAGACATCATTTTTTTAAATCCCTCCTGAAAAATCAATTTTTATTTGGTGCGGTTTATTCATGGAACCGTTACTTCATATCTCCAGCGCCAGAAATTATCCATCCCGCATGTTTTGGACAAAACTTGATCGGGAAATCAAGTGCTGTAATAATGAATCTCCATTGATTTGTTCTCAATCAATAATAATTGAGGTGGGAAGTTATGACCCTTCAGAATTGTTCCATCCTCCATGACATCATTACACATAGGTTCATTTATCGATTTTCAGTCGTTATTTGTTCAGTCAACTCATAAATTGAAACGTTGCTATAATTTACTTTTGAACTGAACAATTTTCACTGGTTGATCGGCCAATCAAAGTTTTGTGAAACCCACTATGGAAAAATTTGGTAAAAATTGAGAAATAATGACTTGACTCCTAAGCTCAAGGGCGTAAGTTCATAGTAGGAGAGACAACCTTTCTAGATACTAAACATCGCCGCCAATCTTGAGAAACATTACATCCTATACGTTTATGGCAGAGTAAGTGAGTTACATTCTGTTAAATTAATGTTCATCGGTAATTAATTCGTAACTGGCTGAACTATGTGGGTATGATTAAAAAATCCCAAGGCTAATGGCAAATGCTGTTCCATCACAGTTTTCCAACTGCTTTCATTATTCATCCGAAGATATTAAAACAACAATTAGTCGGGTTGAGAAGAAAATTTCTCGAAGGCGATAGCGGGTAATTGAGTTCAGCAAAAAATGATATTACGTTTACGAGATTCTGAATCGATTTATATTCTTTCGAGTCTTGTAAGCTACCATAGTGAGGCTCCAAATTATGGATAGCTGAAGATGTATGTCTGCATAGGATGTGCCTACTGATTAACGTCTTTCCTTTTGCAAGTCAACTTTACAGGGTGGCCAAAAATGCTTCAGCAAATTAAAAAACAAAAAGATGTTATTTTCAACTACTGGGAAAATTTTCAATTGGAATAATGCAGGATAGCTCAACTGAAATACATCAATCTTCACATCTAGTATCGAGTATTCAAGAATTCTGCAAACCACTGATCATTCATTAGTTGTATTAGGTTTCTGGGGAGTCTGTGTAGACATTTTTGGTCTGAAGTTGTCCTGATAGAAAGCAGCATTCTCACAAGAAGGAATTAAATGGGCGATAAAAAGCTTTCAGCCCTTCAAATCAGCTGGCATGGATGGTATCTTTCCAGCCATGCTTCAGAATGGCCGCAAGGCACCCTTGCGGCAAAGGAGATTCAGCTCGCAATGTTTGGAGACATGTAGGGGGCGTTTGATAATACCCTACATGTTTTCATATGCAATGCAGCTAAACAGAAAGAGATAGAACCCTCCACTGTTAAGTGGATATCAACTATGTTGAAAGAGCGAACCGTCACAGCCTACCTGGGAGAAACTGAAGTGATCGTGCTGAGGTGCAAGGGATGCCCTCATGGAGAGTTACTTTCACCCCTGCTGTGGAGTCTACTCATGGACGGTCTTCTGAAGAGGCTAACGTCAGGTGGCTTTAAAGTCCAGGCATACGCCGACGACATAGTGGTGACTGTGAGAGGCAAGCATGAAGGCCCACTGAGCAGCCTAATGCAAACCGCTCTCAGGATGATCGAAAAGTGGTGCGAGGTGGAGGGGCTTACTGTCAATTCCTCGAAGACAACACTGATTCCGTTCACAAGAAAAAGGAATCTCGACTTCAAAGCGCCTGTCAGTCTCTGTAGTTTTCCAGTGAGTGCAAATATCTAGGTGTCATCCTGGACAGCCAACTCAACTGGAGAAAACACATAGATAACACTGTTTACAGAGTCACGGCGGCCATGTGGGCTTGCAAAAGACTCTTTTGAAAGACTTGGGGCATGAAACCGAAAATGGTACTGTGGCTATACACAGCGGTAGTACGCCCTATTGTCACCTATGCGTCTCTAGCATGGTAGACAAAAACCGAAGAGGTCACCACACGCAGCCGGCTGCAGAAACTGCAAAGGCTGGCCTGTGTTGGTGTTGCACACATCTCCTACAGCACCGCTTGAGGCCCTACTTGATCTGCCTCCCCTACACTTACATGTGAGGAAAGATAGCCTGCCAGAAACAATAAGAATATCCCTTCATGGGAATTTTCTACCCAGAAACTGGGTTGGACATATGAGGATATTGAATCAACTGGACTCAAACCTCTTGGCAAAACCATCGGATGTTTTGCCAATCATTTTCGATTTCGAGACGCCCTTTGAAACGGTCATAGCTGACCGAATAGCTGACCGTCCCAGTGCAATAAGTTTCGTAAATCGTTTTGACAAAAAATCATCCACGTGGTTTACTGATGGATCAAAATCAGAAAGGGGCATCGGCATTGGCGTATATGGACCTAAACTGAGGATCTCTAAAGCCCTGGGAAGGAAAACCTCTATTTTGCGGACCGAGTCACTGGCTGTTTACGTATATATGCGCTCAGAAGTGTCTTAAAATGAACCTCAAAGGTACGCATATCAATATCACCACGGACAGCCAGGCCACGCTGAGGTCCCTGGAATCACACTGCCAGAAATCTCTGCTGACATGAGAGTGCCGTAATACCATAAGGCAACTGGCCAGAGTCAACAAAATGACTCTACTATGGGTACCAGGGCACTGTGGTGTTGGAGGAAACGAGAAAGCCTATGAACTTGCAAAAAGAGCATCAAGGTTTGAAATAAGTTCAATTGATGAATGGAAGTATAATTAATCGGACCGCTAATTCAGTTTTACAGTATGGCTAATTATTACAACAATTGAGATATATGCACTGAGAAATACAAACCTTTAGTAATGGTCAAATCACTGACAAACACTTTAAAGTATCAATAATGCAAGTACACTTACAAGTAGACTAGTGTAGGAAGCACGTGTATTGTGTGTAAGTTTCGTAGAGCAGTGTAGAGCGTGCTTGCAACGTAGGTATGGCTGATTTCGCTAGAGTGATCAGAAACGAACTGACTGGTCGAAGTGTGTTCTCGCCGGCATCGCTTTTACTCTGTGGTCCAAAAGAGGGGCGTGGCCTCTGCACTCTTCTTCTTCCTTGACTGGCTTAAGTCTGGCAATATTGACCTCATTGCGCAGAGTCAGCAAGATGGAGTCAGAATATGAGCAAAAATCGAGGTAGACCATTTCGCGCATACAATTGCATTGTCACTTATATGACATGATATTAAACAATATGAGTTGAAAAATATAAACACATATATACAAAGAACGGGAATAGAACAAGGTTAATACCTGCTGGACCTAAGCCTTTCTGTGCACTTGGAAAATACCAATACAAGGCAGCGGTCCAACAATAGGAGTTGAACAACAGATTAACCCTCTGGAGAAACACTCTTGGACTTATTCAGTCAAAGAAATTCGTGATGATTTCACCGACCTACACCAGAAAACTGCTGAAGCTGTCACAAGCTGAGCTTCGGGTGATGGTGGGACTGCTGACAGGACACTGTCGGTACAAATATCAATTGCACTGTGGGTAAGTTAGCAGATGAGATTTGTAGGCTCTGTGGATCAGAAGCAGAAACAGCTGAACACATGATATGCAAGTGTCCAGAGCTGACGGACCTAAGAACCACTCTTCTTCTTCTTCTTCTTTCTCTTTTCTTAAGACTTAGTCTTGTTTCTTCCACTATTCAGCCTCCTGGGAAACAGATGTCCAGCTTTCGTGCCATCTCTTCGGAGGTCGGCCGGGGGGTCTCCGTGAATTTGGTCTTCCATCCTTTGCCCATTTTGCCCATCGATCTTCCTGTCGACGTGGTCTCTCCAATAACGTCGTCTCGATCTCGTGAATCAGACTACGTCCTGAATGTTCAGATCTTCCCTTATAGCGTCACTCCTTATTTGGTCTCTTAAGCTCACTCCTTTGATAGTTCTCAACGTTTTCATCTCAGCTACCCTCATCATGTTCTTTGTTTTTGCTGTATCCGCTCGAGTTTCCACTGCATATGTAAGTATTGGTCTTACGACTGTTTTGTATATGCGGACTTTACTATCGGTAGATATATATTTGTTCTTCCATATGAGGTCCTTGAGGTAGCCAGAGATTCTTGAGGCTTTATTTACTTGTGTTCGTACTTCTTGTTGTAAGTTTTTGGAACTTGTGATCTCGACTCCTAAGTATGTGCATTGCATACATTGGTGAATAGGTTTGTCGTTCACAGCTTATTTACATCTTGTAGGCTCTTTTGCTATGACCATTGATTCAGTTTTTTCCAAGGATATCTGCATATTAAGCTTTTCGGCTGTTGTTTGGAAACTATATAGCAGTCTCTGTAAGTCGTCCTCGTTATCCGCTATCAAGATTACGTCATCAGCATAGCATAATATCTTTATTGATCGTAGCCCCATTCTGTATCCACCACAGACTTTTTTCACATCATTAATTATCCGGTCCATAACTAAATTAAACAAGAATGGGCTCAGACAGTCTCCCTGGCGAATTCCTGTTAGTATTGAACCTTGCTCGGTGAGCCCCTGCGATGTTTTGATTTGTGTTCGGTTGTTTTTATTGAGCTCTTTTATCACATTAATGTAATTTACGGGTGTTCTGTGTTCCTGAAGTATATCAATGATGTCGGCTATCCGAACTCTATCAAATGCCTTCTTGAGATCGACAAAACAGAGGAACAGAGGTTTTTGAAATTCGATGGACTTTTCAATCATTTGTCTGAGGATGAAAACTGCGTCTATTGTCGATCTATTTGGTCTGAATCCTTGTTGTTCTTCACTAATTTTAATTTTATTCATAATTTTTTTCTGTAATTATTTTGGTCAATAGTTTACTTATGCTGTTTAATAAACATATCATCCTATAATTGTCCGGATCATGTTTGTTTCCCTTTTTGTAGATTGGTATTGTAATGCTGTTTTTCCAATCATCAGGCACTTTTTGGGTCGAGATTATTTTTTGGAAGAGTAGTGTGATCGCTCTCTCCAATTCTGTTCCTCCGTACTTCAGCATTTCATTGACGATTCGATCCGGGCCAGGAGCTTTTCTGTTTTTCAATTTTGATAGTGCCTCATGTACTTCTTCTAGTGTTATGCCATCCTCTTCTGGAAGTTCTTCAATGTAGGTATTGTCTTCGTTTTCATTATCTTCGTTATTACCTGGTCGCGATCCATACAGGTCTCTTACGTACGTTTCCCATTTTTCAGGTGTAATCATGTTTACTTGCACTTCTTCGTTGACTGTTCGTTTTCTGTTTCTTAATGTATTCCAAACTTTCCTCTGTCCTCCGTAAAGATCATGTTCCATGTCAGCAGAGAATTTTTCCCAGTATGTCTTCTTTATTTCTTTTATGGCATCATTCACTCTGTTTCCTGGTCGTATTCTTCTGTTGTTCTTCTGTTTTTATACTTGATGTATGCTTCCTTTTTTTGCGATGCTAAAGTTTTCACCTCATCTGTAAACCATTCTTTTTTGTTTTTCTTTCCATTTATGTTCACTTTCCTTACCCCAAGTGCTTCAGTGGCACTTTGAATTATATTTGTTTTAATTTTATTCCATATTTGCTCAGCATCTTCTTCCTCTTCTATAGGGAACCACTCATATGGGGAAACCGGTCCTGGATACTCAAGAGGTAACGGCTAAGGTCCCTAAGGATGTTGTCAGTATTATCAGCACCATTGACAACCCCCTTGAGTTTCTATGAATGAGTAGGGTAGAGAACGAAAGATCTACATGGTCGCAGCTCCCGAAACTCTAATAGTGCCACAGCGACCCCAGTTCAAATGATAATAATAAGCAACATTTCTCTTGCTGGCCAATCCTGTCCGTTTCTGTACGATCGCTAGCTTCAAACGCTCAAATCGTTGACAGTAGAGGTCTGAATTCAGTATTTCGCCATATGGAAGCAACTGATGATAGATTATTCCTTTTCACTCCCAACAAATGGACAGTAGAACCACAGTTTTCTAAAGGAAAAGAACAGCCGTCTCTCTATAGAGACCTAAATCCTGTTTTGTCCACCGTTTGAGCAGCTTCACCGTGCTTCGACCACGATGGGTTTCGCAGAGTGTTGTCAAATATTAACCATTTCCCATTCTGAAGTCACCATCCGCCAGTAAACTCTAAAAGAACTTCTTTAGAGTTCACTGCCATCCGCTTAAGAAATACGTCGATGTCAATCCGGCCAAGGCTTTTAATAAAACGCTTTATGGTCGATATTGAACTCCTTGGCGATGCTACGACTGCAAACATGCCGGTTGACTCAGATTATTTCTGTGTTTTTATCGATATTTTCGACGACGTGCCGTATCTTTAACATCAAAAATACCTGAACAAAAATTACGTAACCCAAATTGCATATAATTGACTTTCACAATATCAAAATTATAAACACCATCAGTCAAAGAAAAACTATTACATGGATCGAATTTTACAGTCTGTTTTTGAACGTGAGTCCTTTTTTCAATATAGAAAGAACAACTGGTCAGAATAAAAAAATCGACTAAAAATCATCGATACAAAATCTTCACAATCAATTATTTTTTGAAAGGAAATGGAAATAAAAACACATTAGAATATCTGTATTTTTCCAATTATCTTGTAACTCGTTTGATTCTTGTTATAAAATGGATCACTCGGATACTCTCAAATAGAGACCACAGAAACCAGTGTTAAAAAATTTTAAATAAATTCATTAATTTTTCAAAACAATTTTGTTAACGGAAGTACAAATAAGGTAAATTGGTATAAAGTGGCAATGGGAGCACTTTATCAACAAACAATATAAAAAGCACTTTCAAAACAGTATACTCAATATTTTTCTACCCTGAAATAACTCTTTACAATCATTCAAATAATCTGGAATGTCACTGCAGCATTCATAAGATGGCTAGACAGAAAACTTAAAACTTTTGAACATATTCTGTTCACCTGCACAGTTAAGGACAGCACACCTAGCAAACACAACACCAAATATTCTCAGACTTCTCTCTGTCGATTTGTAATATTTCTGTCGAATGACTCAGGGTTTGAGTCACTCCAGCTGCATAGGGATAAGCAATGGATCACAAAGCCTCAGTTCAGCCAGGTCGAGGCACCAGAGAAAGAAAAAGGCTGCACCATTGAAAACAGTGATATTCCGGCCATTTGCCGATTCGCCTCATTTTTCTGCGGTCGGAGGGGCTTACCTCAGTCCTGTAATTGAAATTGAAAACTCATTGAAATTGCGGAAAAAACAAAATTGTTCTCAGAAGTGGGTCGAGAATTCGAGAAAAATTCATATGGCAGACTATATTCTTATTGGATAAGAAAACCGCTCACAAAGTAAGTATGTACAAGATGTTTAAAGTTCAACAGAAGGTAGAATTAATCGGGATTTACTATTCTAAGATGACGATTTTGATTTAAATCATCGATAAAATAGACCCTAAAACGCTCTGTAATGATGTTAGTGAAACCAATATAAATCTCACTGGATAGAATTCTTGATAATGGACTTCAAAGGCTATTCTTCCTTTTATGGCTGACTTGAAATTAAATCACTTGTTATCACTCGGAAAATAGAACTCTCTCCCCGACTGTAGTAGTTACTTGGGTAGGTTTTCTATTTTCCCGTATTATAAAAATCGCTGATGTCGAGAATGAAAAAAGCCTTGGGTTGGGAAAGAAACATCCTTGCAGGCGCCTCGAAAGTAAATTCATTTTTATTCTTTTCATCTTGTACCATTCTTTCTACCTACGTCGTTTTCTTTTCTTTCTCTTAAGTGCAATCACAAGCGATATAAGTAAGGCTGAATCAATCTTCGATAGCTAGGGCCTACACAAGAAGATATAGATAGAAGGCGCAATTCAGTTCAAAGCCGATCGAAAGGATGATGACATAGAAAGTGGCAAGGTCAAGCTCACTGACAAAACTCTTTTCGTTAGCAGTGGCGTAGCGTAGACCATGAGTGAAGTTGAAACGAATATCATTCAAAACAACTTTTTTGCGAAAACATTGTTTATTCAATGTCAACGTCATTAAATGTGCTGGAGATACTTTCACAAGTTAGTCTAGTAGGTGAAAAGTTAACTATTTAAATTTATTGCACGGCACCGACTAATATCATGATAGCTACGCCAATGAGCGCTTGGGTGACGGTGACGCCTCCTATTGTGACACTTTTGCGATATTTTTTTGAGCCTACGCAAAACGCAACTCGATTACCAATGATAAGAGACGGCGAATGAATCACCACTGTGCTGTGTTCCTGCTCCTCCCAGTCCTGCCCATAACGATTGTCAAAAATATTGATCATCTATAGGGCCTATAATAAGGGAAACATCTTGAAGATCAATTACGACATAAAATAGTAATTTGAAATTGAGAGGAAGATTGTTAGAAACCCGAAATCTATGTCACTGAATGCGCGGTCATAAAATAGCTACTGAATATTGAGAAAACTTCGGCAATCCTAAGTTTCCATTTTCACTCCCACGTAAATCGAACATCTTAAAAGAAACCATATGGTTGAATCAGTCATCACGAGATGAATTTTTCCCATTGCTTTGCGGTGAATAAATTATCTAAGGTCGTATTAAAATCTATTTCAGTACTCATTTAAAAATTTTTTTTTACTTTGCCAATTTTAAAGTTCTGTACCTATATGCTGGTGATTTTTGGCGAAACGCTTTATTTTGACCAATTCTTCCTTTTGTCAAAAAAAACTCACCTTTATTTAAAGGTGTATTTACACCCTGTATATCGCATAGAAATATACTTACGGATATATTGCATATTCACAGCAATGGAATGTTTTCGAAGTTTACAAAGCTATTATAGAAAAATAGCCTTGTGATTCAATCAATTTATAAATTTAATATCAATATGCTGTCATTTGTTCAACTACATGTAAATGATATACCTAATAAAATTCATTATTTCAAAACTAAAGTTATTTATGTCTAAAATATCACAGGAATATGAACAGAATGAAAAAATAATCAGTTATGATATTGCCAACGTTTCAAACTATTTTGTTCCTTTGTCAAGGCCAGAAAAAGCATATAACAAAGAATATTATACCTCATGATACAACTAATAAACCTTATATTTGAAATAATTACAAGAAGTCAAGAACAAACAAATGGTTTCGACGTATGACAGTCAATAGAATAAAAACAATGAAATCAAAGTTATTATTTTATGATACGATGTACCGTTGACACACATTCACATATTCGGTCTCAGCTAATTTAATTCATCTCAACCAGCAAATATACAGTGTGGAATAAAAATGTAAAAGGTGAACAGACATACTATGTTCCTGCTCCTGCCAGTCCTGCCCATCATGATTGTCAATAATATTGATCATCTATAGGGCGTAGAATAAGGGAAACACCTTGAAGATAAATTACGACATAAAATGGTAATTTGAAATTGAGAAGAAGATTCTTAGAAACCCGAAACCTATGTCACTAAATGCAGAGTTTAGTGAAACTGTGAAACGCTATGCGAATGAATTATTTCCTATCAATTAACGGGTATCCAATAGTAATTTAATTTTCATCTATTTTGTGTGCTTTCATCTGTTCATCCTAGTTTACAACTTCAGAGACATATAGAACAGTCCAAATCGAGTTCTTTCCATTTTCTTTCAATTAAAGATCAATCTTTGCTTTCAATATGAATATTCATTTCATCATGATGAAATGATAATCTTTGTTTACCCAACAAGCCGATGCATTGTTCGTGCGCTAATAAAACGTAGATAAGCTTTGAATGAGATCTTCATTCAGCTACAAAATGTTTCTCCAGAACTTGACAATCCCAATCTCCCCCTGACAGTCTCACCTTCCTCGCCCCTCCATTGTCATCTATTGTACAGTGCGACACAATAGAACAATGCAGCAATTAGGAAACTCTACATACGTTCCGAATACTGTACTAATTTCAAACCACGGATCATTCGAAAACAGTGGTATATGTATTATGCTTTTGCGAAGACATTTTCACATTGACTTGCATACTCCATTTATTACGACCTCGGTAGGTACCTAGTTCTTTCCCCATGAAATTTGTGGTGTGCTCAATTATACCGAAGTGTTAAATGTCTATGAATAACCCTTGAGTATTCAACCAACGCATGATTGGATACTGAAGGGCATAATGAAGCGTCTGAAATCCAACCACACGAACCTACTCGTTAAAAGCTTTGGTCGGGAACTTTGTATCTAATAGGGCCCATGGTCCTCATTTTATTCGCACAAGCGTTGAATTAAAACTAAGCGTTTTAAAATAACGATCAGTCATGATGTGTTCATATGAGTGCTGCGAGTCTTCAAGATTACATGTGTATTGTTACACTCTGGACGTAGAATTAATATTTCCCTTGAACTTTGTTCTGCAAGAATACAAATATATACGTATACATTTACCATACCATACCGTCGAGACGGAAGAACTCCACATGTGTTTTGAAGAAAATACACTTACGGATTACATTTTCCAAGAGGGTTTACATCATTTGTTTCTAAATTCAATATGTAATTTCAAAAGAATTCACAGCTCGACTATGCATACTTTTAAACACTTTTTCGCGAACACTCAGTATGTTCTGGGGGATTCAAATGAAGAAGAATTGAACAGAATTTAAAATAATTCAAAATCTCGGCAAAGGACAATAAATATTATAGCAAAGGAATAAAAACAGGACCGAATTTGGAAAAAATCACATAAAATATGAATTCGACCGATTCCCTTTCTCTTGTGACAAGTATGCCATGCAAAGTAAAAATTGAATTCCTTAGAATGGGTCGTGTAGTATTTCATGGCAATAACGAAATTTCTGTGAGGGATGTAAAAAATATGGATTATGGAGCTTGAAAAAAAATCATGATATTCTGAGTACTTCCCTGAAAATATTGATGTTTCATGAACCGTTTGGAAGAGCTTTCTGAAGTGAACAAACCCATTAAATTTGATCGAAATCGGACCTTGCATTCCAGAGTTATGGCTATCGCAAATTTACTCAGTGAAAAATATTCATCCAAGTCCCATTCATCCACACTCACGTCGATATTAAGAACAAAGCATATTTTCATGCATGTGTTCCTATTATCGATACCTTTATTTCTCATAAAAATACTACAATTTAGTGAAATTTCGTACGTTAAAATAAACGCAAATGAGAAAGTATGAAAGTGAAACCATATTCTGTCATATGCGACTGTTAAACAGTCGTTTTTTTAATGAGGGAGCGTTAGAAGAAGTTGTTAGTAAATTCGAATATTATCTTGAAACTATAAGTTGAAAATTTGTCCTACAAAAATTGTAATGCAATCCTCTTGAAATTATCGATAATTATTTGGGACACTGTTCATAACTGGGATATTTAGCTTATGGAAAACAGGCAAAATTTTTCATCGAACTATGATGATACTTAGTTTTTAAGGGATTTGGTAGAGTTATCCGTACTGAGAACAGATTAGTTTTTGTGCATAGCATTTATAGTTGACGAAGGGGCAGGCCATCTTCTAGCTCTGAAAATAATTAACGTGCCAATGCTCTTAGTCCAGTCAAACTATCTCAAAAAAACGGCCTTTCAAAATCGAGGTGTTCAAGTTTTGTTACATTATATGGACTGTTACCAGATAATTAGGTTGGAGAAAATAGTGTGAAAACATTTTTTATTATACGTTCACAATCATAAACAACAACAACATCTACATACAAACTCAGCGTTACATTATCTTACTTATACAAAAACAGAGATGAACGTCAGTTCTTATCCAGAGTCAATGAGAAATCTAGCTGTGTACGGGGTCACTAGGGTGGTGATGGTAGCGAAAGCAGTAGCTTACTGTGTGGTAGAAAGCTCTCTGGTACCTTTTGTGAGGCTGGCATTGATGACTGTGCGAGCACTTCAGTCTTTTCTGGAGGCGGCACAATTGCTGACGATGTGGAAACTTGAGGTGATTATGGAAAGGCGGTCTCGTTAAGGTGAGAAGTGTGTTATCGAGTGTAACCTGCAAGTGTAATCTATTCGCCAGAAACTAACATTGTGACGGTCAAGATGAGAATAACACAATTGTCTCCGTGTCAATACGTCATATCTATCCTTAGGGCTTCGGTTTCAGAATCAGGGGCAAGCTGCGATGAAATGCTCATCATTAAAATCGTCACAACTGCACGGAGGCAGATTGTTCGGTCGCAATGGTTGTTAAGGAGATCGTGGGGCCAGTTTGGTCGCTGAACGATAAGGGACGAAGTAGTGAAGTACCTTCTCTTCGCCCCTTCAGAAGCGACCACATCGAAAGACGTGGCATAAGAGGAGACAGCGTGAGAATGACTGATCCTCGGTCGAGAAACGGGTCATTTTTGTCGATTCTCCAGGTAATTCCAACCACTCTAAAGAAACTGTGTGAGATAGAATCAGAACTATCAATTTCGGAAAAAGGGTAGATTCAGTGGAGGAGCCAAAGTGAGATTCCCATTTTTCACGAGCAGAACGATCCAGCTTTTTCGTGATGACATAGGAAAAAGTCATTATTCTATTGCCCAAGATCATTCAGTCTTCACAAAACCTCGTTGACGTTGACCTGCTAGACTTGGATTATTTTGAGGCGAAAATTGAGCGATTGCGAAGACCTAATCACATTGAGCGGCCAAGAGAAGCGACCTAGGCATAGAGAGATTCCTCTTCAACGTACCTACTTGTCGCCGGGCAGTCGAAAAGAGATTCAGGCCACGTGTTCTCAAAATGGAGACTCAGTGCTGGTCGAGGAGGCGTTGTTGGATACCATTCAGTTCCCTTGTAGTCCATTCCGTGGGCTGTAAGTGCTTTGGGAGCATTTTTCGCATTATGCGCAGTCGATTAAGCTGGTTCGCCATCTTGATAATGGAGACGGTCGACATTCCTCGTGATGTTGATTCTCTGCGTGGTCCTTCTTTTGAAATTCGACAGTCGAATCATCGTCTTGAGGTGGCTTGAGAGACGTCTGATCAGCGCTTAAAACCTCGAAGGAGAGCTGATCCTTGAGCTGCTCTCCTAGTAATCCTTTCTTCGAGATGGACATTTTGATATGGGATGATCCTAATAACAGAGAAATATGATGAGTGAATTATTATGAAACTCCAACTAAAACATCAATTACGGTTTGTGAACTGTTACCAGATAATTGAGTTGAAGCTGGTTATGTACCTAAAGATATTAATGGTTCATAAAATGAGTAGGCAGAAGTATGAAGTCTATACATACAAACATAGATATAAACACAATATATGCAATATACATATTTTGAAATTTATACAGGGTGATTCATAACTATTGGGCAGATTGTTTGGACCAAAATATGGCGATAGGACCAAATATACCTCAATAAAATATTGCTGTGGAAAAAGATAGAGGGCGTTGAAGTTGAATTTTTTATAAGAGACAGAATAATATTTTCTTCGAAGTTCGAGAGCCCATTATTGATAGAATTAGAAAAGGCATAGAAGTCGGAGGAGGCCACGTAGAACATTTAATTTAAGTTTATTCTTTTTATGTTACATTGTTTTTAATTATGCTTTATCGTCGAAATAAATGAATAAAATGAATAAATCGTTACTTCAAATCCCCTTCCGATGCTCTGAACTGTTCTATGGGCAAGTTTCCTAAAACTCCAAAATCGAATTTTAGATTATTCATGGAAACCCTTTTCCATTAGTTATCCAACACGTGAAACATTCGCTTCAAAATTCAGAAATTTCAGAAATACACCCTTCTAAACATAGAAAACATTCGAATATGTGAAAGCTTGTGACGTAGAATGCATTTACTGAAGTCTGGTAATTTTTGTTAATTCGACAACACTGGAACCAATCAAGAAGATATCCACAGATTCCATAAAAAAATTTCTGTAATCTGTGTCTATACCTATTTAAAACCGATGACATTTTGTGTCATTGTTTGTTTTTCTTGTCAAATGTGATCACAAAACTTGATATTTATTACGTCTATGTTGATCAGAAAACTTGACCATTATTGACTCGATGGGCGTTGCCGAATTGTGAAAATGACGTAGATAAGTTCATAAGAGCACATATGAAATCAGAGTTTTCGTAAGTGAATACAGACAAAATGCAATATGTTAAAATTCGAAAAAAATATATTTCGATATATTCGAGTTATAAGGATTTTAATGATATATATTTTGAAATTTAGGAAAATACCCCATCGTATTTTTCTTGAAAACGGATGAAAAAATATACAGTGAAATTATTAGCAAAAAACAAAAAAAAATTCAACTTTAACGCACTCTATCTTTTTCCACAGCAATATTTTATTGAGGTATATTTGGTCCTATCGCCATATTTTGGTCCAAACAATCTGCCCTTAGCCATTGTCCCAATAGTTATGAATCACCCTGTATATGCTTTGTCATGCATCGATTACCTCACTAAAGTATTCGGTGAAATAATTGCTTCAGCTGCATCCACATTATGCCGCTGTATGCCGATCAGCAAAGCCGCTCAGGAAAACCGATGTGTACCTGGATGCACCGTTGGTTTGTGCATATATGCCGCCATGTGCATCCACATGCACACATCGGCATAATGTGGATGCAGCTTTCATGATATGACAGGAGTCAGTAGTACTGTAGCAATCAGAGATTGAAGTTATACGTCTTTTATTCTTGCTACATCATATAATTCATATATCACAATCTATAAACTCAGGGTGATATCATACAACTCTAAAAAGAGGTATTCTAGAAAACTGGAAATGTGAGTTTATATGAAATAAGACTTAGATAATGAGAAAGTTCAATTAATTCACCACTAAAGACAACGATTAGAGTAGCATAGCAATCACTGAAAATTGATAGTAGGGGCTTCTTTAATCCTTTAGAAAAATAAGTCTGCGTTTTCAATGAATGCAGGCCAAGAATAAGATAGACTAGTTGAAAGCTGAATTGTCTAAGTTCAATAAAGCAATGGTGCAATTTTATTATATATACTGAGTTGGGATAAAGTTTGGCACCAAATTAATATCTTTAAAACAAAACGGGCGATATTTTTGAAATTTGGTAGCTGAGTGTAATGGACCACAATACATCTGATGAGCATATTTTCATTAATGAGATACTTCCGGTTTAACAGGAAATGACAAAACTTTTTATTTAAATGGGACACCCTGTATATTTCTGCAGATTCTGAAAGTGCACCTTGTTTCGGATCTGTCCATATCGGGTTCCATGTAAAAATTATCTGTAAAAAGAAGAAATTCAGTCTTTTTGTACATTTGAGAAAAAAATCCATTCAAATAAATAAATCGTTGTTATTTGTATCAATAGTGAGAAATAAAACGAAATACTTTGTATTAGATAACTCTTTCTGCTTTTCATGACGTATTTTTTATGAAAATCTATAAAAAAAAGAAATACAGGGCTTTTACTAGTAGAAAAAATTTATTGAAAATAATTAAAAAAAAATCATTTTAAATGTTCAAAGTGCTTGCCATTCACCTCCTGAAAATAAATTTCAAAATTACCTTCCGTTCCGTTTTAAATATATTAATTTGGTACCAAACTTTTTCCCAACCCTGTATATGGTCTTGAAGAGAGTGTGAAATTTATCAATAAGTAGGTACAACATTTACAGGGATTGCTCACAAGTAAGCACGATTAGTTTGTCTATCAGCAAAATAGGACACTCCGTTGATAAATAACGAGCGGTACAAAATGATAGTATTTAAGAAGAAAAAACCACTAACCGTTGGTTTCGAGAAGAAAAGGAAGCTTGAGATCTAATTTGTGAGAGGAGCAAAATGAATGTATATGACAATTCATAAGTATAATAATAAGATCATACCAAAACTAATTAATACACGAATATCAGAGGCACCTTCTAGGGTGGAACCAGGACTGGACCAGAAGACTGTCAAGCAGATTCATTGCTCACAATTGACCGTTGAACTACCGTTCACCTTTCGTTCTGCTGGGTCCTCCCTGGAAGCATAAGAATATTTATTCTCATCTGAAGACAGAGTTGACTGATTTGTCGTTTGTGAGTTTTTTCTGCTACAGTGATTCAGAGAAATGTGCATACAATCATGGTAGATGGAGGAAGTAACCCATATCTTACAGATGTATGATTCTTTATCACCAAGATATGAGGTGATTTATTGATTTTTCTCATTTTTTCAATTGATCATAACTTATGAACCACAATACACTTTTTTGTAACATTTGTTTCGCACGTTTTATGTCCGTAGTGCTGTCGATTAACATAATGAAAAAAGTCGTAATCCAGGCCCAGCCCCACAAAAATTGATAATTAGATTTAGAGTCTAAACAAGACCCTGTATATCAATATTTTGTAATTTCATTTACAAACTTGGAAAGAGCAAAAAAAAGTGAGATGTATTTGGTGTTACCGCATACAACTTTTCCACTTCTTATCTTGAGTAAAATTTAGATGTTTCGAAAATTTTGAAATATTGATATGGTGTTGTTTCGCCTCGAAAACTACTCATTAATTTTTTAAGGCCGAACCTGAAATAAGACCTTCGTTATTATTTTGTAGACTGCACTGTACAAAGAGAATGTACAGACCAAATATTAGAAAAATGTGTAGGTTGGTTCATAAGTTATGATTAATTGAATAAATAAGAAAAATAAATAAATAACCTCGTTGTCCTCTATCTACCCTGTTTGTATGCGCATTTCTCCATGAATCACCCTATATATCGATTTAAATGAAAATCGCCGAAAATACAGATATGCATGTGTAAAATGAGCCGTAATTTTTTTCGACCAAGATGTGCAATTTTGTATTTTAACGAGTCATAAGTGAAAAAAGCCTTATTTTCAAACAAAAAGTTTAGTTAGCGAAATTACTAATTTTCAACTTTACCAGTGCTCATTTTCTTCCTCAAATAAAATACAAAATTATTTTTCTTTATGAATAATGTTTCTTATTGATGCAAAAGATTAAATTTCATGAGATACTGAACTTTACGAAATTACACTCCTACTATTTCGAGAACTTCTGAAAACACTGTTCGACGGACAGAATGATTGAAGCAATCAGAAGAAAAGTCAAAAGTCGATCTACAAAACTCTCAAATTTTGGAAATATGAAAAGATATTCACCCATAAGTTTTTCACTAGCTGGTTCTCTCATTGTTTTGAATGTACCTACCTACGTTTATTGTTTTAACACTATTCCCAGAAATTTTAGAAATAGTCTAATTTTTTGAAGTTTTTTCTGTAACGCATGAAATTCAGTGTTTTGAATCAATTAAAACAATTTTACGTGATAGAAAATGCAAATACATGGCATTAATTGAAAATAAATTCAGTTTCTCTTTCATCTTTAAGTTGCGGTCTCAAAGATTCGAATTTTCGTTTACTAATAAAAATTCATTTTCATTCAAAAATAAGCATTGCTTATTCAACTCATGCAATTCTAAATCTTCAGTGAGTTATTTTTATCAAGATCGATACATTTTTGGTTGAGAAAAAAAATTGAAACAAAAAACTGGTATGTTGGCTTTTTCGTCATGATTTTGAGGTTATAATGAAAATTTGGTGAAGTGAGTAGATAATTGCAATATCTACAACTTTGAAATTCAAATTTTATCGATACGAGATGTGATTCAGGCGTGAAAATCATTTCTCAACCCTGAAAACAATCAAGTCCACATGTTCTGGAACGTTTACAGAGTTCTCTTCATTAATATTAATTCAGTCTTTATATTAAATTTGCAACATAATTTTTTTTTCTCAATCTTTTGAAGCATATGAAATCGAGCATGCAATTATATAATAATTGAATAATTCAACTTTGAGAAGACAAAATACATTACCCTTCCACGTTTGCACCAAAATTGAACAAGAATGCGTGAAAAAAAAATTATTCAGGAAAGGTCTAATTCAGTATTTAACTAAGTTCCACAAGAGAATTTTACAGAGAAATCACAAGGATTGATCTTAACTGACTTTCCAATTTTCCGGAAAACCTAAAAATTATGACATTTCAGGTCCAGAGTGGGGCTGACGACCTGGGCTGATGCGCCGGTGAAAGTACCATAGAAATACGGTATGTTTCGGTTTTCGGTCAGGAGCGTAGTCAGTAGCAAGATCGGTCGTGGCATTTTTCAATTTTCAACAACGGTTCACCTCACTTATAGTCCTGTAGTTCTTCATCTGTCTATTTCGTATATACGAAGCAATTGTTGAAAAAATTTGAACTTTGAAACCCTCGGCAAAACCTTTGGCAGCCCAAAAACCGCGATCTTCTGCCAGTAGTTTCGGTTTTTCCTGAATACCCCCGCAACGAGGGGTTTTAGAGGAAAATCTTCGAAATCAAAACATGTAGAATATCAAATTCCTTCTTGTTTTCCTCTGCGACCAATACGAGGCGTGCTATCGCGTCTCAAATACAGGGTGTTTCACAAGTAAACGGACAAACGAATACCGTGAAAGGGCATTGAACTGAGTTCAAAAACACATCATATATGTGTCTTAGGTACTCCGTGTTTCCGATGTACAGGGCGTTTTCTCAAATTTCTCGAATTTTCGTTTGACTGTAACTCCTGATGATTTCAACTGAAAATTTATTATCAGGTTGAAGTTGTTACTTTCAATGAAACAGAACATTTAAATTTGACAAAACTGTGGACCGGACTCATTGGGACTATATTTAAATTCAAACTAATTAAAACCACCCTGTATGTAGTTTTTCATCATAATTTAAATGTAAGATTTTCTCAAATTCAATGAATCGTTGGTATGCCTCATTCGTGAATTATTTTCAATGAATAATTGTTGTGTGCATATGAATGGAGTCAACTGACTTCAACTTTTCGTTGAAGAAGAAAAAATTGCAATGAAGAATTTTCACATGAACACAAAACAATCATTTATAAAACATGATCAACAGGTTGAGCAACCCAATAGTTCATTTAGTTTGAGAGAATCGTACATAAGTATAACGAAAATATTAAAATTATGATTAAAAAATTTCATCAAGGGTGTTTTTTTATGAGTTTGAAGTTAAGTAAAGCCTGACTGAGCCCGGTCCTGATTTTTGTCAAATTTTACTGTTCTGTTTCATTGAAACTTCTATGCTCATTCAAGATAAATGAAAATTTGAGAAGTTTCAGAAAACCACCTGTATAACGGAAACGGAGTACCGCCTTTATGGGTTGTTTTTGAACTCAGCTCAATACCCTCTATTCACGGTTTTTATTTGTCCGTTTACTCGTGAAACATCCTGTATAGACCATTTTTTTCGAAGTGGATAAGAATCATTTCGTAGCGATAAAATTTATAACATTTATTCTACAGCTTTTCCTACTTTTTGGGCCCCATAACCAGACACACACTGTCCTCTCCAACGCATATGTAAAAGGCAGTAGCGGTTTTCACTGATGAAACTTAGAGCCGCACGAGAGATGATGTTAAGAAGTATTTATTCATATTCTTCATTCAAATCTACGGACAAGCCACTGAATCTATTGTGATATGGGGCATTCAAGAAATCTGGATCTTCTGGCAAAGTCAATCTATCTCGGCATTCACCAACATCTTCGCACGCAGATCGTCTTCGTTCAAAGAACCTTCCATCTGGTTCGAGTATGGTTGGATCAATTCTCGTGTCTTCACTACAGATGGGAGACAGGCAGCAACGGCCTGGTCCCCATCCACATTATGACACTGTGTATGTACTAAGCGGCCTTGCCGAACGGCAAAATCTCATCGCCAAAGCCAAAGAGAGAAGACTCATCCACATATATGTTGGCTAGGATGATCCCCATATAGATTGATCAAACGTTTTCTTTTGTCCATTCTATCATTAACAGGTGTGTACAGGGTGGGCAAAATTGGTGATAGCTGAACTATAACTTTATCAACAATTTCAACCCAACGAGATAGAGGAAAATGCATGGCACATTACGGTCGTCTTTTTTCGAGAAACTAACATACCTATTTTTTCTTTTGTTTTCAAGTTATGGGTAAAAATTTCAACTAATGTTTTTTCTTATGAAAAAATTAGTTTTAAATGACTGAGAAATACTGAGGGCGATGTATGATATATTTCTGAAACGGTGAAAAAATGGCGATTCTTTCCAAGTCATTTTAAACTACTGTTTTCATAAGAAAAAACACAACTTTATGTTATAGTTCAGCAAATAAACCTGTAGGAAGAAATCATAGTACGCCACTGGATTGCTATCAGAAAGTGTTTGAAATGTTTTCATTTCAAAATCCTAGCACAAACAGAAACGGAGATGACCAATGTTGAAATCGCCCAAAATTAAATTTTGGCCTATACCTCAAAAACAAGAGAAAAAAGAGAAATACAGTTGATAGCATTATTAGTTTCTCGGAAAAAGACGACATGAATGGCACATTCATTTTCTGAAAAGTTGTAGTTCAGGTATCACCAATTTTGCCCACCCTGTACAGAATACGAATCGTGAAATGTTTAGTGGTGAATTCTACTCCCTGGCAGAAAAATACTAATCTTTGCGAACAACCTTGAAAAATTGATAATGTCCAACTTTAAAAACTCACCGATAGAATTTTTCAAAATTTGTCACCATTAGATGGATGTGCCGATGTGCGCAAAGTCTTGCCAGCATAATAAAGAGTGACTGCCTGTACTATGGATAATAGCATTTGGTTCCAGAATAACTTCACGAGCACTTTTTATTTGAAGTATCTATTCTTCCACTGACTTCACCTATCCTTCACCCTTCCTAGGTTTCCTAATGATTCCAAAGAAAGAAATCGCAGGGATTTACCTAGATAGGGGGAGTGTGAAAGCTAAACAAATTGACCTATCACATCCTAGTTGGAAACACATTATTTAAATAGTCCCGGATATTTCGTGGACAGCAGGGGAGGGCTCTATCAAGTACTAACCGTTATCTATCTGATATTGAGAGGGTCATTCGAGGTTCGAAACAATGTAGGAAATCTTCACCTTGCATTCATGATTGTAGTAAAAATGGCCCAATAAGCAAAACACAGACAAGACCAATCCAATCATTCAAGGATAATGAAATGAAAGAATATTGGGATTCTTGGACTAATTTTCTTTATTGTTCTTCAATACAACGCCGACGTTTCGAAACGACTTGTTTCTTTTTCAAGGCTAAAAATTTAAACAATACCTGAAGGAAAGGATAAGACAACATAAGAGGGACTGTGAAGACGTGACCAACTACAACAAAACAGCGGTTACACACCACCTGATGACTACCGGCCACAAGTTTGATTTTGATAACGTAGAGATCCTAGATAGAGAGAAGAACGGATACAGAAGGAACATAAGCGAGATGATACAGATCAGACGCAACAACACCGTAAACCACCGAGAAGACGTTGAACACTTAAGTATCATCTACAGCAACTTAATGGATGACTAAATAGATGGCAGGAATTCAACTAAAATAGTACCGTTACTGAAGTTTTATTGATGAGTCTGTGATTTACACCGTATAATTGAGATGTTTTTTTTACATATCCTTGCATATTTTTGTATGTTTTTGTGTATTTTGTGTTTAACCTTCATTGATCAATAGATACAGAATTTCCCGATATAGTAGAGTACACCCCTGACAAAGACTAGTGGTGGCGACAGATGAACACGAACTCGACGAACGTCAAAAATTTCTATGTCACATGCCAACAACGACGTCATCTGTCGTAGCCAATATTCCGCGTCTTCCTGAAACAACATTAAAAGTTTTTTAAAAATTAGATCTCTTTGAAATATGGAACCAAACTTAAATTTATATCGACGATATTGTTCAGAATACTAGGTAATTGTGTGTACGAATGATCTCGAATGAAAATTTTAATGTGTTTAAATTTTTAGCCTTGAAAAAGAAACAAGTCGTTTCGAAACGTCGGCGTTGTATTGAAGAACAATAAAGAAAATTAGTCCAAGAATCCCAATATTCTTTCATTTCATCTAACTAAATGGACGATAACCTAAGAACAATTCAAGGATAATCTTCGCTGGAAATTTGCTCTCAGAGAGTGGGAGTGTAAAACTGTCTCAGAGTCTTCTATACTTCAGCGTGGTCACTTCCACCACCCTAGCTATGGATCTTGTGCTCGTTATTGGTGTGTGCTAGACTATTCTCAAAATTTCCGACGTATGCAACCCGGGAGCTTTTTTTTGGTGTAGCAGGGGGAAAATCTGCAAGTCAGACGAACCACACTCTCCTGAGGGGGAACAAGTGTGGGGTTTCTCACTCTCCTGAGCTCGAGACCCAGTAAAAACACTTAACTGCTTCTTGAATATTGATTCCGGGCATTTGCCTATAAACCGTTCATCTCTTAGTCGGTTTTCTTCTCGCACTCTATCGTGCTGGGATTTATGTGTTTATCCTCTATTGGATAACACTTTATTGGATCTTCCAATAAGTTTCTGTTCTTATTTTAATCTCTTTTAAATTGATCTCTTGGTCTCCTTCGGTAAATTCGCATTCCCTTTTTGTCTTCCTCTGGGTCGTAGTCCACTAGTCTCCTGAGTTCTTGATTCGGATGGTTTTTCGCTGTTTCGAATAATTTTTCTGCTTTTCTGTTCATGAATTCCGTTATGATTTCCCATTTTAGGTCCCTATAAATCTGTCTATTCCTGACAAACCAAGGTGCATCTATTGCACATCGTAGCAGCTTGTTTTCAGTGGCCTGAATTCTTTTGATGTGGCTCTTTGCCGCGAAACCCCAGGCAACTGATCCATAAGTCAGTTGAAGATTAGCAACGGCTTTGATTATCTTCAATTTTATCTCTTTCGACATGTGCTTTTTTCTTCCTATTAGAGGGTAGAGTCTATTCATCGCTGCTTTTGTTTTGTCGATTGCTTGTTTGATATGACTTTTCCAAGTAAGTCCTTTGTCAAGCGTTATTCCTAAATATTTGGCTTCATTTTTCCAGTCGATTTCTTCGCCGTCAACTTCAAGATTCGTTGCGGGTCGCAGTCTTCTCTTTTGTAGTAATATTGCTTGGCTCTTTTGTCCATTGAGCTTGATTTTCTACTTGATGCACCAGTCATTTGTTTCGTCAATCGTTTCTTCATAGAACTCGTTCTATTACTTCTGGGTTGCGGTGTCGAGTTGCTATGCCTGTGTCGTCAGCATATAACGTTAGCATAGTTCTTGAACTCTTCGGAATATCGTGAATGTATATGTTGTACAGAAGTGGCCCAAGTACTTACCCTTGGGGTACCCCAGCCTCTATATCTCTTGTTGTGGAGCATTCTACTTTCACGTAAAATCTTCTATTTTTGAAACCCGGGAGTGTTTCAAACTACCAGTATATGTATATGTTACGGCTAAAGATAGGTGTGAAGATAAACTTTAGATTAGCCGGCTAAACTTAGCTTCGGGTATTTGCTTATGTTAGTTTCTTCTATCTTTAGCCGGCTACACTTAATTGAAACCATAATCCATCGGCTAAAAATGTAGAAGCTAATAGAAAAAAGGAAGAGTATTAGCAAGGCTTGAGGGGCGCAAATTTTCGGCAATTAAAAAAATGTGAAGAAATAGTAATATGTATAATCAAACTATTGATGCAGTTCATTCTTTTTATGAGTTTCACATATTCTCAATAGCAGAAAAGCAATCTGTTAAGCAGTTGATAAATTGAGAATGAATATATATTTGTTTCTACTGTTTTTCAACGCATTCTTATTAGCGAATCTAAAAATCTAAACGCCTGATGACAAAATTCGAAATAAAGATGCTAATTTGAGTGTGAGGGAAAACTCTAGAGTTAATGCTTATCTCTCATCTTGTTATTATTCATAATTTGCAAGGGAATTAATGAGCAAAGGAAAGAATGAAGACAAGAATGGTGCCACGAACTTCTTCATGAAAATACCAAACGACAAATTCTTGGGAAATATAAGAAGCAGTACCCAACCTTATTTGTAGCTAACCGGACTATTTCGCTGATAAGCTTTTTACGCTGACTGCACTAGAATCCTCCGGAATGATTCATCAAGCATGGCGACAGGTCGTATTTTGGAATCCTTATGTTCAATGACTTGGGAAGAAATATTTAACAAAATCAGCTAGAAAAAGTGTTTTCAACTATTTTCATGTTCATAGTTTTTTTTTTTTGTTCTTTTTTGCAAAAGTATTGAGGTTGGAAAGAATTTGCAACATTATAGAAAGTATCGTTTCTATTTCGTAGAAATTTTTTCCATAAACCCAATTATTGTTTAGTAGGGAAAATATACTTTTGTTCACACAAAAAAATACTCCATATCTAATGTCTAATATTTCATTTCCTTGTGAGGTCATATTATGGTTTTCCACAGGACAATTGACCATCCACGTTCCTATTGTCCTGTGAGTTATCCCCTACTCCTGTGGAAAGCTGTATATCTAACTTCTTTATGTGAATTCATAAAAAAAAAACTTAGACTCCATTTGAAGAGCATTAATTTCCTAAACAGATGAAAATAACTCATTGAATGTTGAACTGAAAACTAACGGGCGTTATGTCACGAAACCTCAATAAAATGGCATTCGATACTATTTTGCATATTTCAATTCTAAAAATTGAAACAAAAACGTGGCCTCGTACTTTCGTCTTCTCCCATCCCATCCGACCATTCAAAAGACAACACCCCCCCGCGTGTCCATCGAATACATTTTTAGCCGTTTTTTTTTGGATACTGCACATTCATTATCTGACTGAAGATGAAATTCCCCGACGCAGATGAATACTTTTTCGAACTTCAGCCGGTCCTTGAATATATTCAAGGAAACTTAGGTTTATAAACCTAAGTTTAGCCAGCTAATCTTAAGTTTATGCTCACACCTATCTTTAATCTTTAGCTATAACATATTGCACCACGTTGATGAGCATTCCCGGACATGGATGAATTCTCAGCGGATATCTTTCTGCATGCAATCAGCTCGTCGACAAGTTCGTTATTTGAATAAATATGAGACATAATTGACAAATTCATGGGGGTAAATAAGCTAAACCAATCAACAAGTCGTGTGACCATACCGTTCAAATCAATGTATCTACTGAACTAAATAATCTGATCTAACCGCGGACAGGGATTCTCTTGGGAATTATAAATTCTGTATTCTAAATTTCACTAAAAAAATCAAACAGAACGGTTGATGTCATTCGATTAAAAATCTCTTCTTTGCACATATTCTAGAAGCAGAAGGCAAAACTACTTCATTCAAAAAAGTTATCGAACTATTTCTCATGAACCACCTCCCTGACGACCTAACAAACTAAAAGGTTGATGTCATTCGATTCAATATTCTAGAAGCAGAAGGCGGTACCACTGCATTAAAAAAAAATTATCGAATGATTTCTCATAAACTACCCCCTTCCACCCCTCTGACGGCCTGTCAAAGGAAAAGAGAACTGAAAAGTTCAGACCAATCGTAAAACGATCTGTATCTGGAAATCGTTTCAGAAAACGTTCTCCAGTTTACAAAATGACTAGTCAGTTTGCAAACTGACGGATTTTAGTATTCGACTGCGACATATCCATTGTTTTTCCAATTAATGTACCCGGTGATTGTTTATATTTTACCCAATAGCTATCTCAGTCAATATTGGTAGAACGAAAACGTTCAAATGGGCAAATTTGTGGTATTTTTTATGGGCATTAAGAATTCAGTACTAGGAAATGCATAAAAGCATCGTAAACCTTAAAATTTTATATGAACTCTCATTAAATGGTGCACCCTGTATTTTATTTTCCCAATCGGTAAAGTTCTTTCTCCTGGTTTCAAATATGTATACTTTATAGAGGTTATTTTCGGCAGTTTTTTTAAAATAAAGGTTTATTCGTCTGAATCTGAGGCAGCTGTGGAACGCCAGTCGAGAATGAAAGGATAGGACATGTGGATTGGCAGGAACGGAACCATTCTATGGCCTCCTAACTGTCCCAACTTAACCCCATTTGACACTTTTTTATGGGGATATTTCAAATCTAAAGTGTATATGTCCCGTCCGCAAAATATTGAACACATTACAACCAAAATAGAGGAAGAAATTGATAACCTCAATAATAATCCAGAAATGATAAGAAAAACTCAAAAAAACTTAATGAAAAGATACCGATTGTCTGTAGAATAAGTGGGGAACATTTCGAACACTTAATGTAACGTTTAGTTAATAAATAAATAAGAATACATCATATCAGTTGTTTTATTTTCCACGGTTCTTTTGATATAAAGAAATCGCATCGTTGTCGTGTGGCGTTCCACAGCTGCCTTAGATGTAGACGAAAATATCTCTATTTTCGGAAAACTGCTAGAGATAACCTCAATAAAGTATATATATATTTGAAATCAGGGTGTACCATTTAAAAATAAGAGTTCACATAAAATTTTTAGATTTACGATACTTTTATGCATTTCCTAATACTGAATTCTTAATGCCCGTAGAAAATACTACAAATTTGCCCATTTAAACGTTTTCGTATGACCAATATTAACTGAGATAGCTATTTGGTAAAGTATAAACAATCACCCTGTACAATATCCATACCGGATATCCAATATGTGCCCGTGATGGACTCAATAAGAAATATAACAGATGTCTGTAGAGGGGGAAAGATATTTATTTATTTATTATTACAAACGGCAGAGCGAATTTCCCATTATTCAGAATATACCATAATTATGATCATACAAAAAATTTTTAAAAAATGTTTAAATTCAGTTAAAAAAAGAAACACAAAAAAAACGAACAAGAAAGAGTCCACAAGTTTTACAAAATATCTCTTCAGACCAAAAATAGACATATTAAATATGTAGATCAATTTCTGGCGCATTTGCCCCTTCTATCGTTCGTTCGATAGGATTGTTTATGGCTAAGTTTGATAGAATGGAGAGTGATTCTCCGTCATTATCATATTGGCTATGGGCTGAGAACAAAACATCAAACATTTATGAAGGAAGATGATTTTTACGTCGTGAATCGATTTCTCATTCGAAGGCAAGCTCGAAATAAAAGCTTCTGGTATGCCTGAACCACTTAAACAATTTAGAAATTCTTTATGTCATTCAAATCGGGATTTCATCATATGCAAAAATCTGCCTTCCTTTTTATCAAAATTGCAAAAAAAAAAACAAAAAAATTTGTTAAAATTTTCCAACTGGGTTACAAAACCCATATTTGCTTAGGTCCCGAAAGTTAGGTGGATCACCACTCATTTCGTAAAGACATCGCAATTACGTAAATTGAGCTAGTAAAAGTGATATTGATACCAAAATTAGATATCTCGAACATCTTGCGCAAAAAAACTCACATGAAGCGTCGTAGGGTTTCTCAGAAACCGATAAAATAAATGGATAAGTCGAGGCCACGTTCTGAGAGCCATTCGTATACCCTTGAGGATCGATTAAAAATACGACCCTATGGCAACGGATCCCACACGCGATAATCAACGGAGGAGAAGTTAAATCGAAAAGGAACGTGCATACCTGCATGGCATGGCGTACCTACACGTTTTCATTTCGATTCGATACTTCAAACAATAAACTTATTAGATCAAAATTGGGAAAAAATACAATTAAGGATTCGCTTCTAATTACGTTCACCATTTTAACATTTGAGAAGAAATATCTTATGAGAAGTCGTTTAGTCAAGCTTAACTTCTTGATGTACTAAATTACGAGAATATGTTACGAGGATATATTGATATCTAGTTAGCCTAGACCAGTTCCATGCACAAAAAAATATTGCGTTACCATAGCAACGAACAATAACTCATTACAAGTGTCATCGTGAAGTTTGAGGTCAAAAAAGTAAACCAGAGTTACGCATAAATTAAAAGAAGGAAGATGTCCACCGAAATTGTGAAAATCGAAAAATTGGAGTATCGAGCCAACATCAAGTACCTGTAGTTAAAAGGATTAAGAGGTAAGCAGATTTACGAAGATATGCTTAATGCCCTTGGTGATCAATGTCCTTCGTATGCGACCGTGAAAAATTGGACTGCAAGCTTCAAAAGAGGTAAATTTTCCATTGAAGATGATGACCGATCGGGAAGGCCAGTTTCTGTGTCAGTCCCCGAAAATATCGATGCAGTTCATGATATGATTTCATCAGACCGTCGAATTGGGCTAAAATGGATATCTGAAGCACTGAATGTTTACACGAACGCGTTCATCATACAGTTCATGTCAATTTGGATATGAGAAAAATTGCTTCAAAATGGATCGCCAAATGTTTGAATGTTGATCAAAAGCGTGCAAGGGTAGAAGCATTGCGTTCGATCTGTGCTCGATTTGAATGCGATGTAGACTTCTTAAACCGAATGGATGAAACTTGGGTACATTTCTACAATCCAGAAACAAAGCAACAAACGATGGAATGGGGACACTCTGGTTCTCCAAGACCTAAGAAGTTTCGTGTCCAAAAATCTGCTGGAAAATTTCTTGCTTCAGTTTTTTGGGATTGCCATGGAGTAATCATGATTGATGTTTTTGATAAGGGTAGAACAATAACCGGAGATTACTATTCGACATTACTGACCACTCTACGGGAAAAAATTAAAGAGAAAAGACGCGGAAAGCTATCCAAAAGTGTTTTGTTTTTGCAGGACAACGCCCCTGCACACAAATTTCATGTTGCCATGCAAAAAATTGGTGATTTAGGGTTTGAATTACTAGAACACCCCCCTTATTCACCAGATTTGGTTCCATCCGACTATCATCTCTTTCCTCAACTGAAAAAATGTTTAAAAGGTCGTACATTTTCTTTGAACGAGGAGGTAATGAAAGTTGTGGAGGTCTGGTTTGCAGAGCAAGAAGAAACATTTTTTTGAAAAGTCTAGAGACGTTGCAGGTTCGCTGTAATAAATGTATCCAAGTAAGGGGAGAATATTTTGTTGAGTAATAAAATATTTTGATATTGATATTTTGTTCTATAGTAGGCTAAGAATTTTATAATATATCCTCGTATATGGAATAAATGATATGATGTAATGAATGATATAAGGACCAATTGGATGATGATAACACAAACATAACGGTCAAAATTTGTTATTAGTTATACCAAGCTCGAAATAAACTAAGCAGCAAATGAAGTCGGGCAGCTGAAAAATTGCCTATGTTTGATTAGATATATATTATGTAACTACGAAATCACTTTGACCTCGAGATGTAAATCCTTATACTTTCTCTATATTATAACACTGGCGCAGGGAAACTTTTCTCCAATATCTTCTTTTTGTAGACGGTGTGAATATAAGGGAGCCAAAAATTTTTTGACGAATAATTTAGTAAAAGTAGAGGCCTTTACAAAGTTTTTTTCTTATGCTGGGTGGATTGTCAAGGTAAAACGTCTTAGACACTTTATGAAATCTTCTCTTTCTTTAAAAATTCTAGCTATAACTTTGACATTTCTTCGCCGATGTTGGGTTTTTCTCTAGTAATGCAAAGCACAAGTCAAGTCTCCACATACTGGTCCAGGGTATTTCTTTCAAGCTCTTCTTTTTGTACAGGGTGGGAATATAAGGAAGCGAAAGATTTACATATTGAGTGGCTGAGAATTCAGAAACAGTGAAGGCCTTTCAACGTTCTTATTTATGTTGGGAGATTGTTAGGTCATTACCGCGAAACGTTTTCCTGATTTTCTCGATACATGGCGTTAATATGGAAATAAAGCAATTTTATGAAATTTCGTTTTTCTCGGAAAAATCGTCATTTTTGAAAAACTATAGCATAGATTAAGTATAAAATGCATCGAGGAATAATTTGTGAGGACAATGATCGAAAGCAGTGGCGTGCATATGAGATTAGGTGCCTATGTGGTAAAAATTACCGAGAAGAAATTATAAATTTTATTTGGAATTTTTTATCGTTTTGTTCAGCGTTACACAAGTATCATTTTCTCATCATTTCACCTGAGAGTTTCTTGCTGACGTTCCTTTAGGTACTTTATTGGAATTGATTTCACTACGATTGAAGGTTTTTTTATTTTGACCATACTTATGTAATTATACAGGGAAATGATTTCTCGATGAAAATAAGCAGGGGTAGTTCCTATAAATTTTTTTCGAAATCGACCTCCCTTCCAAGATACAGCCTTTGGAAGGCGATGACGAGTTGACAGTTTTTATTTTTTTTACGGGTTCTAAAAAACACTGAGTTATAAAACTAAAATAATATGAAGCATATGTAAGTTTTTATTTATTCCGAGAAAATTCTTCGAGAGACTTTTTTCTCCAGAATTGAATGGGAAACCATAAGAGAATTTTATTTTTCGAAAATATATCCCACGAAAACAGTTTTTGAAGGAAAATCGTAGGGGTTGTTATTTTCAACCCCTAATACTAAAATTATGAGATATAAAAAAAAGTGTGAGTAACATCTGCTTATATAGTGCTTCATATTATTTATAATTTTATGACTTAGTGTTTTTTAGAACCCGTAAAAAAATTGTCAACTGTCAACTCGTCATCGCCTTCCAAAGGCTGTATCTTGGAAGGGAGGTCGATTCCGAAAAAAATTTATAGGAACTTCCCCTACTTATTTTCATCGAGGAATCATCGCCCTAAGTCCATCAAATTTGTTTACAGACACCCTGTATTTTTTAATTATGCTCGATGAGGTAACGCATCATCGCCCACAAAAACTAAATCCGCACGTCAATGCAGTTGATTATTTTATTCTTAGGATATCCTTGATGCAGTTTAAACGATATCTGCTACTGTTATTTAAAAAAATAGGTCCTTTCGTTCGCATAAAAAGTGTAGCACTTTTCTGCACTTGATTTGATTTACACCAGTGTATAGAGGAAGTATACTTTATCTACACATAGTCAGAAGGAGATGTAGATAAACTACACCTCCTTTTCACTGGTGTAAATTCAATCAGCAAACGAATACTAACATCGAGTGTAGAAAAGTGCTACACCTTTTATGGAAACGAAAGGACCCAATGTGAATTTCATAAAATAGAGTATTTCCATAACAACAAAATGTCCCGAGGTACCTTATAACCTAGCAATCTATCCATCGTAAAAAACTCTGTAATGCCTCCACTTCTGCTTTATTCTGAAGGAACCAAAAAATTTGAAAATTTTCGCACTCTGTTGAACAGGAAGACATATCATGAGCGAAGAAACGTCGAAGTTATAGCTAGAATTTAAGTGATTTCGTCGAGATATTTCCCCAACATCGCATCGTTCTGAAAAAAGGCGAAGACATCCCGACTATCTACAGTCTACAAAGCATCGAATTCTTCAACAAAAAACTTGAATTTTGGGCTTACATACATACCTTGTACAACAAAAAAAAATTGACAAAATATCCTGTGCCGGTGGTATACAGGACGAGGATAACGCTTCTGGTTAAAATTATGCAATTTTTCAGATGTCCCACTTCATTTGCCTCTTTGTTATGTCCATAGTAAAGCTGAGTAGATTTCCAAGCACTCACTGGGTTACACATTTACAAAGGAGTCATTAAAACCTGAAACAAAGGCCATACCATCAGATGAATGTGATGGAAAGCTCCTTCATTAATGTTTTTCTTTTCCTAGAATAGTTTCATCACAGTAATGGACATTGATTCGACATTTTCAATTTCAGGAGAGTGCGGACATGGAAGTCCATGCGAACAACTCTGTTATGAACTCCACGACGGCATGTACGAGTGTGATTGTCGACAGGATTTCGTACTTAGAGAAGATGGATACAGCTGTGCTGGTGAGTTTCTGCGGAAAGAAATTTTCCGTCCAAGAAATACTGACAAAGTGTCCTAACTTTAACACGCCAAAATTTATAACTAGTCAAACAATTAATTTTTCCAAAAGCCTCCGCTTCAGCTAATTTTTCTTTCGAAGACGTGATAAGAATTTTACTTCCCGAACTTTATTCCCCTAGCGTCCAAAGCTGCCACGACAAATTTTCAAATAGGGAATGTAGGACGAGTTATTCATTTAAAATTTAAAATTCTGCTCAAACTTTAAATAGTAATGCAGAGTGTGACAATTGTTGATGAAATTCCCTGGACAGATAATTGGTCCTCACACTCACACAAGCAATACACAAAAACAGCGCATTTCTTGATTCTTACGTAAGATTTCAATTATATTTTGCCAAATGCTATTCTTGATTGAAGAAATGTCCACCTTTGAGCACCCTTGCACCAAGGACTAAAAAGAAACATGATAATATTTATAAGGTTTTTCGGGAAAAACGGACCCCATATTTCTTCACGAAATATTAACAAAGAATCACCTCGTACATTTCTGCTGCATGTTTAGGAAAACACACTACAAATATCAACAAATGATTTCAATCGGATATTTCGACGCACCTTTATTCAGCACACTGGTACGAAAATTCTACAATAATAAATGAATGTGCACATATGGGGTAGCCTGACATTACTAAGCCAAAGATACAGGGTGATCCAGCGAAAACTTAACACCTCGATTTTCAGATTTTAAAATGAAAATGATGAAATTTTTTTTTTCAAATAACGACTCTGCGCGAACAACGGTTTATTTAACGAATGACATCCAGAAAAAAATGTATTCGCTGCTTACGTTCTGCTACTGGTTGCCACATTTGCCGCTACTGATTCAGTCGGAAACAAAAAGAGGGTGCATGAAAGAGGTACATGAAAGAGTGGCTGTCTTAAGCTGCATTCACAATCAATTCGCGGGCCGAAGTGCACTTCGGCACGGAAGCTCAGCAGATGGCGTTCTCTGTTACCATTCATAATAAAATTCAAGACTAGCACGATATTGGAAATTGGCGAAATTTCTTTCAAGCTTACAAGACTATCACTTCGGCCAGGAATTTTTGCCAGCTATGGATGATGCTGATGCCTATGTTATGGTCAGTTACATGTTTAACTCATTTGAGTATTTTGTCCGGAGTTTATATTGCGAATGGTAAATTTAGGTCATATAGCAATGGATCCGACCTTTAGTACTAGGAAATTGTCCGATGCATCTGGTGTTCCACGCACAACAATCATGAGAATCCATGCACAACATAAATTCCAACCTTTTAAGATACGATTGGTCCATGAACTGAATGAGGATGATCCTGATCGCTGACTCCAGTTCTATGAAAAGGCCAGTGAAATGGTTAACGGTAACCAAAACCACATGTTCGATATCTGTTTTTGGACGAGTGAGTATTCATTCTACCTTAACGGAATTGTAAACCACCATAAATGTCGGTATTGGTCAGATCAAAATCCAAGATTATTTCGTGAGGTGCATACTCAGCTTCCCCAAAAACTAAATATTTGGGCGGGTAGTTATGGAAATCACATAATCGGCACTTTTTTATACCTGGTGATCTTGCTGGCCAAATTTATTTAGATGAACGCTGTTCATCCATGCCCCGTGAAGGTATTGGATCATTTTCCAACAAGATGGCGCACCACCACATTTCCTTCAATCGGTTCGTCAATTCTCAGATGAAAATTTTCCTCAGGTCTGGATTGAAAAAAGGGGACATATTGAATGGCCACCCTGTTCACCTGATCTGGCACCACTGGACTTTTCTATGGGGTCATCTAAAATCCAAGAATTTCGCTACCCAGCATGCATGTGTCACTGGATGATTTGGAAACTCGAATCATTAATGAGTGCCGACAAATTACACAAAAATCTTGAGTAATGTACGTGAATGTTTTCAGCAAAACTCATTAATACTGCATGGAAGTGAATGGTGCCCATTTCCAGCATTCAATAAACTAAGCACAAAAATGAGTACCTACCTACTCTTACCAACTCTTTCATAATTTTTCTTGTCATTCCGTTATCGATAGAAATTTTGAAGCGAAATTTTGAATCAGACAGATTGCAAAATAATAAACTTTGGTGGAATGACGAAATAGAAGAGTTGATAAGGAGAAAAAAACAGCTGTACCAAAAGAGGCTGAATACACAAACCGAAGAAGATAGAGGATCTTATATGGAAATGAAAAGATTAACAAGGCGGACCATTTCAGCGGCGAAAAGACAAATGTGGGATAAGAAATGTATGGAGATCAATACATACCTGGGAGGATCTAAGTGTTCCGAGACATGGAAGTTCATTAAGAGAGTTAAATCCAGTGGAAGAAATCAGGCAGGAATACAGATAATACCGACGGGAAAATGGATAAACCACTACGAACAACTGCTGACAGAGAATAGAAGTCAATATAATACGATCTCACCGTCAGAAATATCGGTCATAGGAGAGGAAATAAACATCGACGTTGCCACACTCGAAAGGGCTGTAACTAAATTGAAAAATGGCAGGGCGACAGGTCCAGAAGGTATACCAGCAGAACTGATAAAAAATGGAACAAGAAAACTCTTCGAAGCCCTGACCTGGTGTGTGAACAAGTTCATAAATGGTGCTCCAATACCAGAACAATGGAAAATAGCCTATATTTCCTCAATACATAAGAAGGGAGATAAACTGAACTGTGGTAATTATAGAGGCATTTCAGTGACGAGCACAATGAGTCGCCTCTATGGAAGGATTCTCCGAGATCTTATAGAATCCGAATACAGCGATCAAGAGGAGGAGGAACAATCTGGGTTCAGAGCTGATAGAACATGCACTGATAACGTTTTCTGCTTGAAACAATTAATAGAGAAAAGAATGAACACAAACCAGGAAACTCATCTTATGTTTATAGACCTTCACAAAGCCTATGACACGGTACCGGTTAAGCAACTATGGAAAGTATTACAGCAGTCGAATATCAATCAAACCTTAATCACAGCTCTTCAGAATCTGTATAATGGCTCAGAATCCAGAATAAAAATAGGCAATCGACTGTCGCGAAGTTTTTCGGTCAACAAAGGGTTACGTCAAGGATGCTGCGTATCTCCAACACTCTTCAAAATTTATGTGGCCAAAGCTTTATCTCTTTGGAAAAGAAAATGTAGAGGGATGGGAATATACCTGGGAGACACCTGCCTGTTCACATTACAGTTTGCGGACGACCAAGTGATCATTGCCAATGACAAGGCAGACCTGGAATACATGACCCGAAAATTGCAGGAAGAGTATGAAGAGTGGGGTTTAGAACTCAATACCAAAAAAACCAAATATTTACCAATCGGAGGTGAATTATCGAACATCCAACTCGATACAGAAGAAATCGCTGCCTGCACCAGCTACACATATTTGGGTGTGGAGTTTGATATTACAGGCAGGGACGATCGAGAAATAAAAAAACGTATCAACCAAGCCAGGGGTCTCATCTCTTGTTTGAATGGAGTCTTCTGGAGCAGCGAAATAGGAAAAAAACGAAAATATAACATCTATGATACGATGATAAAAAGTTCTTTATTGTATGGCGCAGAAACGTGGAAAATTACAGAGAACAATAGGAAGAAACTGGAGGCTACCGAAATGGATGTGTTCAGAAGGTCACTAGGAATATCAAGAAAAGACCGAATACGGAATGAAGATGTTCGAGCAAGAATGGGAGTAGAAGGATCTCTCATGACAGACATCGAACGAAGACAACTTGTTTGGTATGGACACGTGCAGAGGATGGATAACACCAGACTACCAAAGCAGATCCTGGAATGGGTACCACCAAATCGAAGAAAACGAGGAAGACCAAGAAAGACGTGGATGGAGGGGGTTTCGAAAGCGATGAGCGCAAGAAATCTGACAGAAAACCAGTGGAATGACAGAAGGTCATGGAAATTAGGCATCGGACAACGACGAAAGACGTTATGAAACCGATATATATATATAATTTTGAATCAGATAGTACTCGATAGAATCTTCAACATGAGGAATCGCCCCTATTCAAAATCAAGGGGTTGTGCTCACCCCAACTATTAGGGGGTTGCAGTTACGGGGATGTAAAAACCGAATCAGAAATTGACGGGTCCGAGCGATTTTCCACATTTTCCTTCTAAAACTGGAATATCTAGGTGTCAAGTTTTCTTCAGACCACACACTCTGTTTAATCCACGAAGGCGTAGAAGGGCCACATAATGTTTTAAACATATTTTTCGCTGAATTCCGGAATTTCATTGAATTGGGGAGTTCAATGTTGTTTTATGGTTTCTTGCTCGAAAATTTGGTCGATTTCAGTATCTGGGATGGGGAGAATAAGGCTTGCCCAACTTGGCCCCTACCTGCCTACGACCATGATCCATGATTCCATAAAAATCCAAGAACTCAAAAACATCTATCTAATGAAAATTTTTTTCAATAAAATATAAAATAAATTAAGTTCATAGTCATCATAGAGCAGACTATATGAGGTTTTCTCGTTGTAATAACCTCTTGATGTAAGAAATCTAGAAGAAAATGAAAAACACCGAGTGTACCTATATTATGTAGCTATTGAGATAGCCTCACGAGTATCTTGTACATATGTACGAGAAATAAGTTTTTTCATAAAACATCCGGAACTACAAAAAAAATGCATGTCGTTATGGAACACCTTGTAAAAGGTTTTTCTATTATTGTTATGGCCTCTCTTAGAAGAGCCATAAAATAATATCAAAGAACATCCTTTGTTAATCATCCATTCAGCATAAATGTGGGACTACCTACTATTATATGAATATTATTATTTGTAGGAAAGCAACCTGTTATTCAGGAACTGATCCACGTCGTCATGGAACACCCTGTAGAAGGTCGGAACAAAATAAAATTCCGACTTCAAAGTCGGCTGTGGCCCTTCTACGCCTTCGTATTAATCTTTGTATAATCTACACTTGTTTTCCAACATAATGCCTTCAACGCACGACTTCCTATACATCTACAACTTGCACCCTTTAAATACTTTTTCCAGGTGCGTCCAAACCCAATAAAGCACTTTCATATGACATGCACGAATATTCTCACAGAAACATATTATAATAGCTGGAACAGAAATCTATTACCCTTAAATTAGCGTCCTCACTTTTCTGGCTTCCGTCCATGCGATTTAAATGGAATGAAGCATGAATCATCGATCGCTTATTCTGTCTGTGACTCCGTCTATCTATTTATCTATCCATCAGGAACAAATTTACAATTTTGGAAGCCTAAAGTTACGAAGTTATAATATCATTCTGCGGAAGATATAAGATTTTTCATGTATTTATTAGAAGAAGTATAATAATAAGAATATAATATAATAAGAATTGAATAAATTTAAAGAATTGGACCTTAGTTGACATATACAGGGTGTGGATTAGCGAATGGATAATATGGTACCTTGGTACCTGCGGATATATGACTTTGCGGCGATTCAGAATAAGTTTCACGTTCAGTAAAAGTACAGGGTATCCCAAATTGCTTGATTTTGGCTGTTTCTGGTACTTCTATACTACATAGGCAAAAACATTGAAAGGAGTCCTGGGCTCGATTTTCATGAAAAGTCCATTAGTGAAAACCGTTTCACGATATCTTCATTTGTTTTGAAGAAATAACCAAATTTTGATATTTCATCGATTTCGAAAATGTGCCATAAATTTTTCATTTTCGAAAATATCTGAAAACGAATTAAACTTGCTACAGGCACTTTTTCACAAGGAATCAGACACTGAAACAACTTCGTTATTTCAAATACGAATGCATTATGTTTTTGATTTTATAGTATTCGAAAAAAATTAGCTTTTCAAAAATATATATATGTCGATATATCACTTACATCTTCTAGGAAAAATCAGCATAAAATTGAAATAATCACTAACTGTTGAGTATCTCATACATTACTCTATGAATGAAGCAATTTTTTGGTTTTTGCTCTAGATTATTTACGAAAAGAAGCGTTGCCATAGATATAGTCAATCTCTCATAGAAAAACGATATAAAGTCACAAAATAAATCATTTATCGATATTTTGATGTTTGCTGACTACGTGGAAATAATGATTTTCAAGCATGTATGAACATTTTGAAAAATATGATATGTTAGTTTGCTTCATTGAGTGTGGCCAAAATGCAGATTCTGCATCAGAACTCTTTTTCAATAGTTACCCTGAAAGAAGACAACCGAATCCGCAGATTTTCCGAAGAATAATAGAAAACTTACAAAACTATGGATCCTTTGAAAAACCTCGACCTAAGAAATATTTCAAAGAGAATCGAGAAGAATCAGAGGTGAAAGTGTTAGGGGAGGTTGTGCAAGATCCTTACGTATCCATAAACCAAATTTCAGAAAACACTAATATATCCCGAAGTAGAATGCAAAGAATTTTAAAAACCAATAAATTCAGGCTCTACAAAATACGGATGGTACATCGCTTATATCCTGGTGATTCACAGCGGAGGATGCAGGACGACGATCCTGGAAGGATGTTATTCCAAAAATTTTCATTCTCTCCTCGTAACTGGGGCGCAGTGTACCATACGGTATACGAGTCGCCCATCTCTGAACTCCCTCCAATTGTTCAATATCAGACTTGAGATTGGGACACCAAGCTGGTCCGGCGAACTCAAGAATAGGGCGTATATAAGTCGTATAAATCTTAGAACAAACAGCAGGTGAACAACCACGAAAGGACTTGGAAATCGTGAATATGAGGCTTCTTGCCCTGGCCGTAATCTTTTTCACGTGCTTTGACCAACTCAAATCCGAAGTAACGGAGATCTGATTGAAGCAATGCTGAATTAGAGATTGCATTATTATATATTTTGGTATCATCAGCGAACTGAGAGCATGACGAACGCAATATGCGGGGCAGATCAGCTGTATAAATCAAAAAGAGCAAGGGTCCCAAAACAGACCCCTGAGGGATACCACTAGTGACGGGTCTTGGTGTTGATGTGACATTTGATACCCTAACAGAAAATTGCCTATTTTTTTAGGAAGGCCTCAATCCAAAGCAGAAGATCTCCTCTCACTCCGAAATGCTCCAGCTTGGAGAGAAGGCGACGGTGGGGAACACGGTCGAATGCTCTCGAATAGTCTAGGTAAACGACATCAACAGGAATGTCCATATCAAAGGCCTTCGTCCAATCGTTAATACACTCCAGAAGGTTTGTGAGAACTGAGCGACCGGGCAAAAATCCATGCTGGTTCGAAGGGATTATTGTATTTGAAAGTAGGAACTTGGTCATTTCTTCCAATATAATGCGTTCACAAACTTTAGAAGCAATTGATGTCAGACTAATGGGGCGATAGTTGTCAGGACACAGCTTATCTCCTCTTTTGAAGACAGGTGTCACTGATGCCTGTAACCACGAAGAGGGCAAAGTGTGCGATCGGAAAGACTCAGAAAATATCATAGCTAACGGGACACACAATGAATTGGCACAGTATTTCAGAACTCTAGCGGACACTCCATCAGCACCAGGTGAGGAGTCAGTTTTTAATGCTTCGAGTTGCTTCATTACCAATTCGGGTGAAAACTGCACCTCATTTACCTCGACTTGACAGCGATCACATTTAACTGTTGGTAGTGGTCCAGCAGGCTCAGCAGTGAATGATGAAGCAAATGATTCGGCCAAAGCCTCAGCTGACTGTCTGAAGTTATTACAGATCGCGCCTGAGCTTGCTCTAACCATAATTTTCTAGACAAATAAACAGGCAAGGACGATTTGTATGGGGATATATCAAGAATAAAATTTTCAAGGCTCCAGTCGTAAATAGGACTGATTTAGAGCAGAGTCAGGAACTCCATTGGAGACATATCCCGCGTTGTTCTGTTCAATACGGTGAATTCTGATAGAAAAAGATGTCGAATTTGTTTAGAAAAAAATGCTGCTCAATTCGAGAACTTTTTATGAGTTATATTATTAAAATTAATTGTAAAAATTTTGCTCGAAATTTATTCGAATTGACTGTAACATGTTTATTTTGTGGTTTATGATTTCATAGAATTCTATCGACTAATGTATTGAAGTATTCGATGTCTGTTCATAGAAAAATGTATGAGATACTCAACAGTTAGTGATTATTTCACTTTTATGCTGATTTTTCCTGGAAGATGTGAGTAATATATCGACATATATATATATTTTTGAAAAGCTAATTTTTTTTCGAATACTATAGAATCAAAAAAAGAATGCATTTCTTATTTTTAATACAAAAGATAAAAAAAAATTGAATACAGTGTCTGATTCCTTGTGAAAAAGTGCCTGTAGAAAGTTTAATTCGTTTTCAGATATTTTCGAAAATGAAAAAGTTATGGCACATTTTCGAAATCGATGAAATATCAAAATTTGGTTATATCTTCAAAACAAATGAAGATACCGTGAAACGGTTTTCACTAATGGACTTTTCATGGAAATCGAGCCCAGGACTCCTTTCAACGTTTTTGCCTATCTAGTCTAGAAGTACCAGAAACAGCCAAAATCAAGCAATTTGGGATACCCTGTATATCGATTTTCAAGAAATTCCACATTTTAGAAAATTCAAACAATTTATACCCTGGCATAGGTGGCAAGACCAATTTTTAACAACTGAAATAAGACATCCAAGCAGAATAAAGCAATCATTTATAAGAAGGTAGAGCATGTATTAGAATTATAGTTCATAGTGGCCACTTTGAATAACTTTTGAAAAACTCAATTCGGTATTTTAAAAATGATATCTTTTTTCGTTTTCTTTTATTACTGAGCCCCAGAGTTATGAAATCAATGTTTTATATTATTTCCTAAACACTTAAGGTTTAGGAATATCCAAAAAACATTTTCAACTGAAATTGAGGAGGAGTTAGCAGAACACATACAGTTTTTTGAAACGCGACCCATTTACAAATTTAATGTTTGTTTCATGGAGCGTGTGGAAAAGCTGCAACTGTTCAAATGCAAGTAATGGCTTCAAAAAGACTTCAATTTTTCCAGGCTTCATGTTTGATTCTTCAGAAACCACAAATATTCCTTTGAATCAGGAGGATATTGCAGACAGAACATCTGAACTTATTTCTAGCTCACAATTGCCATCATCGGAATGTCTCAACACTTCTTCAATCCAAAAAGATCCGAGTAACTATGTACCATATATTTTACATCGAACGGCAACAAATGACGATAAAGTATATTACTCACAAAACATAATTGGAGTTGTGCTTTCTGATTATTGAACCTGAATTAAGAAACAAGTGAAGGGGCCTAGGGGGGTGTAGGGACGAAAAGGTTTAAAATCTGTATTAATACCGTGGGCGCACAAAACTCACGTAACAGAGCATGGACATTCCAACATGACTCGAAATGAACGTTTGCGAAATACCGTTCCCTGCTTCATTTTCTCACAACAATGGCCTGCATATTCAGCAGATCTAAACCAGATGGATTTCTCCATTCGGAGTATTTTGGAGGTCAGAGTAGCTATCTGAAAAAAAGTCGTCGCCGTGAATGTAATCGAATTGTTCAAGCCCACTCAAGCAGAGTGCGATGCGTTCATCGGTAAAATCAAGGATGTCATCCGAGCCAAGTTTTGACATATCGAACAATAACATCGGTTTCTTAAACTTCAATATGTTTCCAACATTCTCACTCATTTTCAAATAAAAATATTCGAAATCGACGAAATAACAACTCTTTGCATTGGTAATACTTCGAGTCAGCAGCCCTGTAAATTTCATTATAGTTCCTACTTAATCAAAAGAGTTCGTTACCGATAGTCAATGAATCTAAAATGAGTGTGATTAAAATTGTGTTAAATAAATAAATATGATTCAAAAGTAAAACACCATGTCATTTTGTCCATACTTCTCTTATTACTAAATATAATTTTTATGTGCGGTGACAAATTTTTTGTCCTCTTTTCATGATATGATGAAAGTATTATAAGAATTAAAAAAAGTAGAAAAAAAGGTACCTATCAGTTTATTTCAGATATTCGAGGTACCTACTGATATCTTGTATCTCGCTATAGTCTCTAGCAGGACGATTTCATAGCAGGAGATAAAAAGCTATTTCCGCGTGGTATAAGCCACGGAATCAGAAAAAAACATACAACTTATTATTCAACACACAACAGAGTAGTGAGAAGTTAGAAACTTACGTATGAAATGTAACAGCTTTTTTTAGAGCTTTTAAACTCTCTTTTTTGTTTAATACTGTATGTCCTTTTACTACACAAAATTAACAATAAATCACAGGTAACGAAGTAAAATCAAACACAAACGACAACGGCCATATTGGTGAGTCCATTCGTTATTTTGTTTACATTACACTTTTCTATCGTTATGATGAATGTGATTATAATTGTTTGTACCCAGGGTGTAGGTACTTTAATATTCTTTTAATTTTTTTCTACAATTAGATCATACCAGTGATGAAATGAAATGACGAGTGAATGGAAACCTTATGCAGGCTGTATAATTACTTTGGTAATTTCTTGATATACAGGAAGTCTTGCAAACACCAAGTTCTTCATATACAGGATATTTTTGTTGCGAAACATCGATTTTCAATATTTCAAACTTAAATTATGTTCTCATTATCAACGTTCCAAGATTCAAACGGAGGTTTCTGTTGGAAAATAATCCAAAATAATATGGGACAAAAAGGAAAATTGAACCCCTTGTTGGCTGTTTCAATGAAGCCTGCACCAAACTTCACCAAAAGATCCAATTATATGCGTACCTACAGTGTAGGTTTCTCATAAAGATGCGTTTTTGTGTTCAAGTTTTTCGAAAGAGAACCAATTAATCTTCGACAATATGTAGATACAGAAAAAAACTTCGAGGAGACCTAGATATTGTCATCATCGGCATAAATTGATGAAAGTGTTGTCGCTTTCCATACACTTAAATTCAGTATAAATTATAAAATTCATTGATTTCTGATTAATTAGCCCGAATCTACGACCATTGCATTTTTCGTATTTAGCCGACAAACAAACCTGAAGCATGCTGATACTGGTGACAATATCTCGGAAGAGTCGGAAGTCTTACAGGCTGTCCCAAATTGGATGTGTAGTGAGGGAATCTCGGAAACTAAAAGATCTAGAGCAAAACCGATGAAACGTTTCCGGGTTCATTTTCAGAGAAACAAAGAATGGTGAAAACCGTAGCCTTCTACGGTCCTTTTTTTTTGAGTTATTAGCATAAATTGAGATTTTGACGATTTCGAAAGGATCTCATAACTTTTTTTGTTTGAAGTTACAGATCTGAAACTTGAACCTTCTTAGGCACTTTCATGCGTAGAATGTACAGACGAAAAATTTTTTCCAATTCAAAGTAACAAAATCAATAAGAGTTTGCATTAAAAAAAAAGAAAGTTCGCCGAATAATTCGAAATTTCTTTTGAGCTAGTCAGTAGATTCTACATAAGAAAGTGCCTTTAGAAGGTTCAAGTTTCATATCTGCAACTTCAAAGAAAAAAGAGGTATGAGAACTTTTCAAAATCGTTAAAATCTCATTTTTCGCTAATAACCCAAAAACGGAGGATCGTAGGAGGCTACGGTTTTCACCATTCTTTGTTTCTCTGAAAAAGAGCTAAACGTGTCATCGGTTTTGCTCTAGCTATTCTAGTTTCCGAGATCCCCTCACAGGACATCGAATTAGGGACTCCCTGTACATAAATGAAGAATTTCTGAAGTGTGTAACATATTTGTTTCAAAATTATTGAAATAAATAAACGAGAAGAAACTGGGATTTCTAAATAAATTGGTGGTTTACTGTTGATCCCCTTTACATAGTCTGGAACTTATTTAAAAATTCGAATTTGAGATTTCTGCTTTCTTCAACACACTTATTTCTACCAGACTATCAGGAATAAACGAACAATTCTGACGAATGTGTAAATGAAGAGTCTCGCTGTTAACGGGATATTCATTTAATTCGGAAAAGTTCTACCTGAACTTTCAGTTCATATCCGACATAGAAAGTTTCGATTGAAGGAACCTAGTGAACTTTTGTTGTTTTCATAAAAAATTCATTTGTTCCAGAGATTAATTCGACCGTTGTACCGTCAACTTCACCCCAAACAAAGGTTAACTATTCTGATGTCCTTTATCAGAAAGATGCCGTCCTTGATATTTCTGAAATAGACGAGAACGTTACCCTGGCCGATAGTAACGACATTCCCAATGTAGAAATATCAGATATTACCAGCCAAGGACCTAGTTTAGAACAGAAACTCACCGAAGTGTCTTCAGATGATGAAAAGAGAACCACGGCTTCCATATCAACGACCGGGCCTTGCATTTTAGACTGCGGGCTTGGAGGATTATGTGTAAGAAGTAATGCACGAGCGAAACAGACGTGTTTATGCCCTTTGGGGAGAGGAGGTGATTTCTGCAAAGAAGGTTTGTACCTTACCTAAAAAACAATGACATTTCAGGTGGTTGACCATAAAAATTTTGGATGCAATTAACTATTCATAAAAGAATGTGGATTACATACTTTCCTGAAATTTAATAAGTTCATAATGAATTGATCAACGCCTTCTAGTACGAGATCCCGCTGCAGAATTACTACGTTCATTGCGTACAGAGACAAACACACATTTTCACATACGTTTATAGATAGAAGAATACACTGATAACACCGGAGCCTGTCAAAAGTGGCCGCAAGTAATTTTAATTAAGTTAATGTTAATCAATATCCCAAGAGAAATTTCGTTCACTCCGTTTTGAAATAAAATATCATCCACATCATAACAATGCATCTAAAGAATACTAAAATCCATAGCTGCCGTAGCACACTCGGCCGCAACTACCTCGCAGCCAGGTGTAAGCAGGTAACATTTCGATGTATTTCTACGTTCATGACGTACACGGATGTTTTTCATATCAAATTAAAGATAATTTTTTTTCGAATATGATGATATATGGCTGCCTGTGAAAAAATGGCCGCAAGTTAGGTCTGCCATCTGTTAAAATAGCGAGATATCTGAAATAAAATGAAAGAGATGGCTCGCAACGCCACTTGTTCGATGAGGATGGTGGATGCCAGCCGACTTAACATTTACAAAATTATAATTGCGTAATGAATATTTTGAAAAAAACTTAAAGTTTTAAGAGATTTATTTTATAATAAGAAATAATTTATTCATCAAGTACAAATGTAATTAAATCTGAAGAATTGTTTTTCGTGTTTCTTCAAAATCAGTCTCTTGAATCAAGTTATTTTTCATATCAGTGTATTACATTTTCTAGTCAAAGTCCGATTCCTCGATGCTTTCCCAATCGCAGTTGTCACTTCGTCGCAATCAGAGTTTTTTTCATCATCTGAAAATGTGTTAGCTCAATTACATAATACATTTTCTATTTGTATCGGAGTTGAACTTCCCAGAAATCATGTTGGTTTCAGGGCACCATCCAGAAGAAGCCAACCATTTATTCTCCGCACTTAACTTTAAATAGTGATACTTAGTAGCATTGAGCAATATCGAATTGACGAAAATCGTCCGTAGCACCTTTTGTTTTAATGACTTCCAAACTATAATTTTTTTAATGAATTTTTCATCATTCTCTTTTGCCGCATACATCTTGTTGAACATGGTAAATCGTCCTGTGTCTTTGGAATAAACTTTGGCGAGACATCATCTTTTAAAAAAAATCTTCTTTTGTTTCGATATTAATTTATTTGGACCTTATTCTTATTAGAATCTAATATATGCATTGCGCCCGAACTCTCAATATTCGTATAGCGCCCGACGAAGGGTGATTGTGATTACATAAATAATATCAACAGCGTTGTGTACAACGAGCTCCAACACGTGGTTATAATATACGACTAATTCAGATGCACTGTTGGGAACTCTAAGATTCCTTTCACACTACGGGTTTTTACCATCGGGTTTTTACCGGAAAACAACCGAATGAAAAATTATTCATCGGGTTTTATCTCGAATCTCGTGGCGATAAGCGCCGCCGAAAGTGCAATCTGGTTGTTTTCCAGTGCGAAACTAAACCGCAACATGTGTGAAAGATCCCATAATATCAGTATATATAATTCGGAACATCGGGTAAGAACCCGATGGTGCGAAATGAGTCTAACTCTCTCTCACTTTATTTCGGATATCTCGCTATTTTAACAGATGGCAGACCTAACTTGCGGACATTTTTTCACAGGCAGCCATACATCATCTTATTCGAAAAAAAATTAGCTTTAATTTGATATCAAAAACATCCGTGTACGTCATGAACGTAGAAATACATCGAAATGTTACCTGCTTACACCTGGCTGCGAGGTAGTTGCGGCCGAGTGTGCAACGGCAGCTATGGATTTTAGTATTCTTTGCATGCATTGCTATGATGTGGATGATATTTTATTTCAAAACGGAGTGAACGAAATTTCTCTTGGAATATTGATTATTATTAATTTAATTAAAATTACTTGCAGCCACTTTTGACAGGCTGCGGTGTTATCAGTGTATTCTTCTATCCATAAACGTATGTGAAAATGTGTGTTTGTCTCTGTACGTAATGAACGTAGAAATTCTGCAGTGGGATCTTAGACTATTCAGAGTAAGGCAGATGAATAATAAACGAATTAATTCAGGTGCATAACATCCGCAGAAATATAGGAAACGCCTTCATATCTCTAGTACTAAAAACCGACTACATTTTGGCCAGTGAAAACACATGTGACAATGAGATGGCGCTAAAAACGTACTGTCAATACAGAAAAACTGTTTCCGTTTTATAATTGAAGGGCGCGAAATTCGAATTCTATTCCTTGTATTGAATTTCAATATCGATTTTGTTAAGACCATAAAACGAACATCCTGAGCGACAAAATAAAAGTATGGTTTCGTTTTTTGACCAGGATATTTTCATCTGAAAATTGTTTGGAATCAATTGATATCAACGAAATACGCTGTCGGATGTGCTATATTTTTATTTGCAATTTATAAAAAATTTACAAAAATTTTGAATTATGGACAATGAATAAGGTTTTGACTAGGACACAAGAGTATAAATATGGTGATCTGCTATACGTCAAAGGTGTTATTTCGGTGCAATATGTTGTTTTGAATTAATAAACTTAGTTGAATTTGCATAATTTATATCAAAGATTAATTTGCACCAATATTCAATACATTACACATTTCAGTTACTTACATATTTTTAACAGAATTTTCAGAACCACAATTAAGAAAATCTCACAGCGGTATGTTAGCCCGTCAGAACAGTTTCTTTATGATTTTTTTTATGATGTCTGTATGGTATGGTCTCTTTATGGCACAATATACAAATTGATTAATGAATGAACTTAAGATAGCAGGTTTCATAAAACTTTGACTTTCCTAACAACAATTTGACAGTCAATCGATTCCCAAATCGAAATCAATAAAACCTTTGTATTTCTGAATATATTGAAGGAGTAGCAACTGAGAGTTTTTGAATGGACGTATAAAAGTCATAAATTCCCCTGAATAGGATACTTCCTGCAAACATCCTGCATAGAAAAATTCACGTGGATGAACAGTACCCAACAGTCAAATGTTCACTGTACATTGTGCAGTAAGTAGTGTTTGCTGAAGTCGTACCCAACAGTTAAATGTTCACTGTACATCGTAAAGTAAGTAGTGTTTGCTGAAGTCATTGTTTTTACTCCCTGAAAATTTTATCTACTTCGGAGCACTGAAAATGAAAATCAATGAATGACCGTGTCACATGTTATCAGTTTTAATACTTACATTTCCATTTCCCATAATAATGTAAAAAACTTTATTTCGGAAAATCCATTTTATTTGATCCACACAGTTCTTTACTATGCAATATTTTTCGAACGATATTTAGAGGTTTTCATCAAGAAACTACAAAGAAAATCCAATAATCAGCAACTACAACGAGCTAGATAAACAAAAGGCGGTAGGAGAAACATTCAAAATCTCTTTGATCAAAATGGCCATCTCATATCTCACAACTTTTCATGTGTTTCTGCAAGTGACCGTCGAATTAATATTTTAACCAGTTTTAGGGTCCTAAAAACACATTTGAAACACAGATGGCGTTCACATCACTTCAGTCGCTTCGTTTCCTATCTTTCTACTCTATAATATTTGATCCGCAGATGATTAAATCAACAAATATTACGATCTAAACCGAACAAACAAACTACCATTGCTCGAAGTATTACCAGAAATTTCATTTCGTCGACAAAGGGTAGATGCTGACCATAGTTTCGGTATTATTTGACCTCGTCAGAGCAACAAAACTCGGATATGATGTATAAATACATCATAGCGACATCTGACAGAGAAACGGGAACCAACCCAATTCAAAGCGCGGAAAGGTTCGAATCATGGCAGTAACCGATGTGTTTTTCTGTCAGATGTCGCTACTATGTATTTATACATCATATCCGCTACTGACATGGAGAAAAAGGAGCCTGCAATTCATAGCATTTCGTTGAGTAAGACCGAAACCATGCTCAGCATCTACTCTGTTGACGAAATGAAATTTCTGGTGATACTTCGAGCGATGATAGCAGGGACATCTGATGGTAGTTTGATAGTTCGATTTAGATCGAAAGATTTGTTGATTTGACTATCTGCGGATGTTATGCATCTAGCATCTGAATTAATTCGTTTAATAAGTTCTATAAGTTTTCGGAAACGAGAAAAGAAAATTTTCCTGTCGAGAGAAAAAAAGGAATATTATTTCATAAAGAGGAGAAGTGTCACTTTTCATGGCGAGCCTGTGTTTGCCAAGGCGGGTAACCGAAGGCCAGTCACTTCTCCCCGGAAGGAAATAAGTAATTTCTTTTCAAACGTTTCGAAATTCATAATAATCTGTACCTATATCAACCTTTACTTTCAGAATCATTTCAATTTATTGAGGAAAATGCGGCTAGTTGCGGTTCTCATCTTTTACAAAGCAACACATTACCCTCCGGCGGAAGAAAAGTGAAAAGTAATTTATCGTTGATGAAGAAGTATGACTTCTTGATATCCCTGTCAGTCAAAAATGACGTATAATGGAGTATAACTTTTTGCAAACGTACAAAAACTTGTACGTTTGCAAAAAGTTATACTCCATTAACTTTTATAAAGGCACTCGGTTAGAGATGGGAAATTGACACATTCCCCACCGTAAAGTACGAAAATGTAAGGTTATGACTCTTGCCAAAACATTTTTGGGTTTTCAATCAGCGCTATGTTGTCCGTTCTACGTAAAAATTTCAGTAATTACGTATTTCTCGCCAATGTGAACTCACGTCAGAAATTAAATAAATTCGAAAATCTGTGATGAACATAATTAACGTACATACAAACTGATGAAAAGATTCCTAATTCAATTATTTACATGGGAAGGGCAAGAGATAAATTTTTAAATGTACCTATTTATTATTGGAATGGAAGAAAATTAAATTATTAACTGTGATGATCTCTGTAATATAAAGTAATGAAGATTTTAGCGGCATGCAGACAGGAATTGAATTCTGAAAAAGTACCACCCAGAGCAGGATTCGAACTCACGACCCCCTGATTACCGGTCAGGTACTCTTCCAACTGAGCTACCCAGGCAGACTTGAGGATCCATCTGCATTGTCTGGAAACCACTATCTTCAGAATTCACGTGTTAGTATTATCACTTCCGAACTGTGGTGTTCGAAAGCGATTGGAAATGTTAGAGGTGGATGGGATCAACATTCGCTCTCAATGATCATTGGATTGGGATTCAACATATCCATTTCCCGGAGCGTCGTCGACATAGAGCGATATCAAAAAAACGTGAAAAGTTGGAAAAATCCTTGATAAAATACATACACCCTAGGGTCTAGATCGTTTGTGATTCGCATGGAAATCCACAAAAAACGTTCGGTCTCGTGATGACTGAATCAACTATATGATTTCTTTTGTTCAGAATATCCTTCCGGTAATTGAATGGAAATAAAAATGGAAATTTAGAATGTCTGTAGGTATATCAGTATTTTTCTCATCAACTTGTAACTTGGACGCTTTTTGTTGAAATAATGGTCCAATTCGATGACTTCTACCCCTCGTTGTATTCACTGAAAAATTTGAAATTTATTCGGAAAACTCGCCAATATACATATTGCAAATACAAAATTATTCAAAAAATTCTTTCAAAATTTTCATCAAAATTTCCTTCCCTATTAAAGCAAACAATTATTGAGATAGTAGGAATTCAAAGAATTATTCTGAATATAACGAAACCCTTTGGACTTTAGTGGGTGATAACTCGGCCATTCCGGCTTTGTTGCAATGATTTATTTTGATGAGTTCTACCTTAAAAAAAAAAAAAATCAGCTTGTATACAGTGGCGATTCGTGGTCATTAGAATCGAATGCAAGTGTTCTCAGTCAATTAATTTTACTTTTTCGATATGAATAATAAGTGATATTCATTTCGAAATTAATTTTGTTGGAAGTATAATAGTTTTCAAAAGATATTTCATGAATTATCTTATTCATTATCTTTTACTTCTTTCCTCACGATGACTCCATCTCTCTTCTCGCGAATTTTCAATGTGTTTCTTTCACTGTTCAATTTAATTTTGACACTAACGTAACTGCCTGTTCATTTGATAAACGGTTTTAAAACCTCTGCGCCTTTTTTTACGCTTTGGCGGTTTTGATGTCTTCCACATTCCACGATATGTGAGTTCGCCCGTTTGTTATCTTTCTGGATACTATATTTTTCAAAGTAACTCATTGCCAGGAAGAAAATGCCTGTATCCCCTTTATCGATAGTAACGGTAAGCTTCTTCTGCGTGAAAAATTGAATATTTGCGTATAGGAAGGAGAAAAGGCAATATCAAGCAGGCCGTATATCCTTAAAACCGGCCCCCTGATGGATTTTATGCGTTCATTCATATTGACTGCGTATATGTATGCAGATTTCGCGACTGAGTTGTGAACACATTGATACACCCTTGTACACATTTATTTCCTGTTTGAAGTGTCACCGTGAGAAGGGGCGATGAAGTATTCAATAGTTTCCAGCGTCTGCTAGCATTCTATACAGAGTGTTTCATCTAGGGTGACTAGACGTCCGTCAAAATGTCCGTCAAAATCTTGAATTTAATATTTTTTTGAAGAAAATTTCAGATGGATAATAAAAAAAAAAAGTGCAAATTTACGGAAGATCTTTCAAAAGAATTTCCATTCCTTAAAAAAACAAAACTTGATTCTGAAGTCCTATGTTCGAAGGGTCAATTTAGCATTTTATTTGGAGAAAGAAGGTATATTATAAGGCATGTTTCAAATTATAAACATAAAAAAATTGTTAATGCAGCAACGTCTTTCTCCCTGACCAATTATTTCAGACATTCAAATTTTGGTAATGAAGAAACTTCTCTAGCAACGTCCTGTTCTCATTCCACAGTGTCATGCACAACCATTGTATATATTAAGATTATTATATTTTCGTTTTTGTGTATTATTTTTCTGTTTTCAATACATCAGGAAACTGAGTAGCTGGAAGCCTATACAGGGTGAGTCTTTGACTCGTACAAATATTTTACAGTAGATTCTTGAGGTCAAAGAAAACACTTTTTTCCTGTACCATTTTTTCCGAATCGGCTCGTTTTGAAAGATAGAGGTTATTGAAAAACATGAAAAGATGTTATTTTCAGTTCTCACAAACGGTTATATCGAATGAAATGAATTTCGGAATATAGTTTTCGAGTATTTTGGCGTTCATAAATGTAAAAGGTCTCTGAAATTCGAAAAATTGGGTACTTTGACCGCATGCAATTCTTTTAAAATCTATATCGTTTCATCAGGGCTAAATCGGAAAAAATGGTACATGAAAAATTTTTTTCTTTTAACCTCAATAATATACAGTAGAATAATTTTTCGATTCAAAAACAGGCCCTGTATATAAATATATATACATTGACTAGGTCCGTCCGTCATTGAACTGGGCATAATCTGGTCAGCCTAGTTTCATCATAAACTGGAGAAAAATATGTGGTGGTGTAGATAACACCGGGAGAATCTTTTTTTTTTTTGGTGTAGCAGGGGGAAAATCTGCAAGACAGACGAACCACCCTCTCCTGAGGGGGACAGTGTGCAGTTTCTCACTCTCCTGAACTCGAGACCAACTAAAAACCATCAACTGCTTCTTGAATTTTGGTTCCCGGCATTTGCCTATAAACCGTTCGTCTCTTAGTCGGTTTTCTTCTCGCACATTATCGTGCTGGGATTTATGTGTTTATCCTTTATTGGATTAACACTTTATTGAATTTTTCAATAAGTTTCTGTTGTTATTTTAATCTCTTTTTAATTGATCTCTTGGTCTCCTTCGGTAAATTCGCATTCTCCTTTTGTCTTCCTCTAGGTCGTAGTCCACTAGTCTCCTGAGTTCTTGATTCGGATGGTTTTTCGCTGTTTCGAATAATTTCTCTGCTTTTCTGTTCATGAATTCCGTTATAGTTTTCCATTTTAGGTCCCTATAAATCTGTCTATTCCTGACAAACCAAGGTGCATCGATTGCACATCGTAGCAGCTTGTTTTCAGTGGCCTGAATTCTTTTGATGTGGCTCTTTGCCGCGAAACCCCAGGAAACTGATCCATAAGTCAGTTGAGGCCTAGCAACGGCTTTGATTATCTTCAATTTTGTCTCTTTCGACATGTGGCTTCTTCTTCCTATTAAAGGGTAGAGTCATCGCTGCTTTCATTTGTCGATTGCTTGTTTGATATGACTTTTCCAAGTAAGTCCTTGGTCAAGCGTTATTCCTAAATATTTGGCTTCATTTTTCCAGTCGATTTCTTCGACGTCAACTTCTAGATTCGTTGTGGGTCGCAGTCTTCTCTTCTGAAATAATATTGCTTGGCTCTTTTGTCCATTGAGCTTGATTTTCCACTTTATGCACCATTCATTTGTTTCGTCAATCGTTTCTTGTAGAACTCGTTCTATTACTTCTGGGTTGCGGTGTCGAGTTGCTATGCCTGTGTCGTCAGCATATAACGTTAGCATGGTTCTTGGATTCTTCGGAATATCGTGAATGTATATGTTGTACAGAAGTGGCCCAAGCACTGACCCTTGGGGTACTCCAGCCTCTAAATCTCTTGTTGTGGAGCATTCTCCTTCCACTTTCACGTAAAATCTTCTATTTTTGAGATAATTCCGGATCAACTTGCATATTTTGATCGAATATCCAGCACTTCTCATCTTATATATTAATCCTTCATGCCATACTCTGTCGAAAGCTCTGGCGACGTCTAGTAAAACAAGACCTGTGGCTTGTTTATTTTGGAATCCCTCTGTAATGTACTCTGTGAGCCTTAATAATTGTTGCTCTGTTGAATGCTCTCTTCTGAATCCGATTTGTTCTGGTGGTATCAGTTTCAGATTTTCGGTTTCCTCATTTAGCCCCGTGGCGATAATCCTTTCTACTACTTTTCCTAACGCCGAGAGTAGACTTATCGGTCTATAGTTTTGTGGGAACTTCTTCTCTTTGAATGGTTTATTGAATACTATGACTTCCGCTGTTTTCCATTTTTCTGGGTAGTGTTCTGTCCGCATGATTCCATTCGCGATATTTGTTAGATCATTTTTGCCCCATGAAATATACCCTGTTTTCGAAGCATTTTTGAGCAAATTTTAATGGGTGTGGTCAGTTTTTATGTATAAACCTTACTCCAGTATCGATTCCTGATCACGTCTGAGTATTTTTGGGTGCTCAATTCAGAAGAGATTGCGTTTTTTCATGGAACACAATGGATATTATTGCTTGTTTTGATTGTCGATTAATGTTGAACACTTTTCATTGACCATATTATTATGGTTTCTGGAAATTCATTTTGTGTTACGTAATTGATTGAAATGTCATAATATCTAGGAGAATAATTAATATAGGTATAACATATGATTAATGAAAAATGTTTAGAATTGGAATGACAATAAAAATTGCCAATAACTTACAAAAACTAACATATCTAACATTCTTCACACCTTTGTAGGCGATCTTGTACATTTCAATTCATCACATATATAAATAGATTTTTAACAGCCTTACGACTTTAAACAAGACATATTCCAATAATCCCTGTATCTTTTGAAATAATCGACTATTCGGGTAATTTTTCATAACCCTCTTCATTCGATGTAAATTGTTGCAAATTCTCACCGAGTTGCAAATTATGTTGAATATACCCAAAACCATGAATGATGGTGTGGCGAGTTAAAGGCGGATATGATGGTCGTTTATTTTATATCAGCGGATATGGCGGAATTGAATTATCACAGTTACTCCATGCGTAGGATTAAACGAAAATATTGAATTGTTTTTGTCAGGTGGTAGATTGTTTTCACTGAAAGTTTGCTTTAAATGAAAATGATTTTTTCCATAATGCATTGCCCTTCATAATCTTCTTATGATATTAGTAGAAATCGCTTCATTATGTCCTCATACTAACCGATTATGACGAAAGCCTGCAAACATCACCTTGATTTGCATAGTACCTACTGATCTCGATGAAAAACAATAATTTCCATTTCTTTCTTAACCTCCATAAAAGTCTAGATCCCATTAATCGATGGAGTGGTTATAGCTTCAATGAATACAAAGCAGAATTAGGCAGTACTCAGTAAAAATACCCGCGTGCTCTGGGGTGCATTCGATTGATTGATTCTTATTGATGTTTTATATCCTTAGATCTTTGCACCAGTCAGATGTAATAACTAAAGATGAATTTAAATAGAGGAACCATAATAATATTCAAAGGAATATAGCCCTGGATCTAAAAGACTTCTTCATTTGGAATTTGAAATATTTCATTGTCAAAATTTTTGTTATGTCATACAATTAAAAACTCACATATTCTTTCACTTTGTAACCGGTACTGGGTTTTCAATGAAGCTTTTGTATCTGTACATAATTCGGTGAAAGTATCTGATAGCCGCGTCTTTTATGTCATTAGTTTTTATGCATATACTCCATTCACTTTTATTTTAGCACTCGGTTGGCCATGAAATAATTTTCTTAAGTTTTTGTAACTAGAACGTAGTAAAGTTGGCACTCATGAAATGTCGTTACTGTCATAACGCCGTTGTCGAAACTAAAATCAATTGATATATTACAAGAATGCCGAAGTAATTGAAAAAGAGAGAAAACAGGGTTTCAAAAAGTGCTATTTAGAATTCAGATCCGCTCTTTCAAATAGTTGTTAACCCTGATATTCTAAAATCCACAATACGTCAAACGGTAGCGAACATATTCAATGTACCTAAGATGAATTTATATAATGTTTCATCTGAATCTAAACGACTTATGCCCGTTTGCACCGTTTCGCTGGTAACCATGGTTAAACTAATCGACGTTTAATATTTAAACGTTGCTTAGCGGTTGACGGTTTGCACCGTGGAATCATAATCGTTGTTTACTTTAATCATTGATAGGTTTGGCAACACCACTCACACCATAAAAAATTCAAAATTTCAGCCAAGCACATCATAGAAGATAATGTAAAAAGAAAAAGAAGTCAAGGTTTTCTGACTGAACTTCTGTTGTCAAGGTGGGAAATTTGAACATTTCTTTTGGAGTTTCGGTGTTGTGTTTTGAATATTTGAAGTGCGAACATGGATAGCATCAACACATCCTATTACTCGAGGAAAAAGTGCCTTCTTGTGAAAGGACTGTTGAATTTGCATTATATCCTTATCTTTGGTCATTGTAATGAATTCGGAATATAATTTACCAATTGCTAATGAAACTGCAGCAATAATTCTTGATTCTTTCGATACATCTACATTTATGAAATTATCCGCAATGTAGGTAGCAATTGATTTATTGGGTCAACAATATTATTCCTGAAATATCTATATATGTATAATATAACTAATTATTAAATTCCAAATCATTCTCCATATATGACAAAAAATAACACGGTTTCTTTCGTTGAACGAAATCTTCTGAAAAAAGTGAGGTCCATTCTTTCGAAATAATTTCTTCTACGGGGAAAATATCTGGGAAATCCAAATTCGATATTGCCAAGTGCATCAAGATCATCATCAAGTAATATCTCATCTTCCAAATCATCCATTATTAATTCGAATTTTATATCGACACAAATAGAAAACACAGTTGTCAATCGAATTTGAAGTATTACTTCAATCAACGTTTTAATCGAGCTTTTCTGCGATTAGTTTAAACAACGTTTAAGGGCCTTATAATCAACGTTTAGGAACGGTGCAACCCGGTTAAGGAATTAAACGTTGTTTAAGAATATAATCGTTGTTTAGACAAACGGTGCAAACGGCCATTATATATTAGCTGAAAGTTTGCACAATCAGAAAGATTTTGAATGAAGAGGATGACAAAGCGTTTCCTTCTATTGGGAGACCAAACAAAAGGTGGCATTTGAAAATTTTATTTTAGGGTTAACGAATGCGAAAAGTTGTTACAGGATTTTCGATAAGTGTCATCGTAGAATAAGTTCCGAAAAATAAATTTTTCTATTTTTCATTTCACTTATCCTATACAATGCAAATGTCTCAAGGGATCAATAAATATATAATTATTATTATTATATATATTAAAAATAAACAGCCATGAATACGAGCCAGTTGTCCTGTTACTTGTTAATTCATGTGAAATTTTTATTTGAAGGTGAAGTTCCTCTTGCCTTGAAACTTCCTTTAATTCTTTTGACTTCCATTGATGCAAGATGATTTTTGTTGAAGAATTTGACATTCTTTTAATTATCCGTTGTTTTATTAGAGAGATACCTATTCCTAACCACTGCATCATTGCATTTTTGAATAGAATAGAATAGAATTTTATTTAGAATTGGTTGAGTACAATTTCATTTGGTTAACAAAAAAATCCACAATTTGTAAAATTATTCCTATAATTATTTATTGCACCTAGATTACAAACAATCTGTATGTGCAAAGGATCTAAAACTAATTTTTTTTTTGTTTTTTTTTTTTGAATTAATTTCAGTTTCGGGTTGATTTTTTTGAAATCTATTCCATAGCAAAAATAAATATTTTTAAAAACTGATCTCTTGTATCTTCCATACAAATAACTAGATTTGGTATGCCTTCATTGAGTTTGTATAAATGTCAGTTATGTTTGTCACATATTTTCGACTTCATATTTTCGGAAGTGATTCGAAATTGTGATAAAATACGTAATTACTGAGACTTTTAAGTAGAGCGGACAACATAGCGCTGATTTAAAACCCCACATTTTCATACTATACAGAGTGGAATGAGTCAAATTTCCATGGCCAACCTAGTGCTAACATAAAAGTGAATGGAGTAATAGGTACTTTTTTTGTTACAAAAATTCTCTATTCGATAACGTATAGTTTTTCATAAGGTATAAAACACATCTACTGGAACTTGAATTTTTTGTGGTTTATACAATTCCTTTTGTGCGAAATGAAATTTAGTCTTTAGTTAAATTATTAAATTTTTCTCAGATATAGATGTTCGATCACCCCGTTTCCAAGGATCCAGTTGGCTAGCATTTTCAGCTCTCAGAGGTGCTTATAAACATGTCCAACTCGCCCTTGAATTGAGGCCTGAGGCCTATGATGGAGTTATCCTTTTAACTGGGGAGAGGGATGATATGGTTGGAGACTTCATGGCCTTGTTATTACATCAAGGACGTGTTGAATTCAGGTGGGTCAATTGCTTCTTCTTTAGAAAATTTTATATCTGAAAACTATCACATGTACCTACGATGTAAATTCCCTTTTTCTTCGTTTGCTGCAAATTTTTTCAACCAGTTCAAACACCTGCTAAAAATACTTGGAGAAGTCATAATCTTCAGCTCATATTGAAAAAAACGACTTTCGTCGTTGGAAATTAGTTAAATATGAATAAGTATTCATCTTGATGATATTGTTCACTGTCTGGTGGGTTTTCCAGTTTGTCCGGTCTCCCCAGTAATGATTCTTTTATTTTGAAGATGTTTAAGGAATACTACCCTCTGATTCTAAGGATCAATCTCTTATATATAAAGCGATTATGTTTGATTGATATATAAAGAGCGAGAAGTGAATTCAGAAACATCTGTCACCTATTCTATTCTCATACAAATATTTTAACAGTAGATTCTTGAGATCAAAAGAAATACTTTTCTCTTTTGCCATTGTTTCCGAACCTGTATCTTTTAAACTTCAAAAGATACAGGATGTTGAAAACCCAGGAAAAAAATTTGTTTTTTTCTATGTCACAAACGATTTTATCGAATGATATGAATTTCGTAATATAGTTTTCAATTTATTTGATGAATCTTTTTCGAACACAAGGTATCAACAAGGTCTTCCAGTTTTCTTAATATTCCCAACTATTGGAACTGAGTTTGATGCTATCTAATGAATTCGAATGTTTTGTAAAATATAAGTACCTATTCTTTATTTTTTCTCGTATAATGCGGCGTTTTTGAGTAATTTGATATTCAAATATTAAAAAGTATCTGTGAAATTTGAAAAATTGGGTAGTTTGGTTGAATACTCTGTTTAAAAGATCCACAGATGTGTGGTGTCACAGATTCAGCTAGTTATTCTGGAGGTAATTTTGTTTTCCAAGGGTTGCACAGCTGATTGTGAAAACTTTAAATGGCTATAGCTTTCCATCAGGGCCGAATCGGAAAAAATGGTTTGGGAAAAAAGTGTTTTTTTTGATCTCAAGAATCTACTGTTAAAATATTTGTACGATTCAAAGACTCACCCCGTTTATTATTTTAAACTTGGATATGATTGTAGGGCGAAAAATAGTTTTTGATGCACACAGTTATAAAAAGCATTATTTTTCGTAATGAGCGTATTTCTGCGCAACGAGCGAAACGAGTTGCGCTAAAGAACGCGAAATACGTGTTTCTCAACTTGTTTCACACAATATTCTTTTAATTTTGAATAGGATGTGACTATTTCAATTCAAATTAAAAGTAAAAAAATTGTCTATACAACGTCCCCAGCAATTTTTTCTTAATCCTATAGTGACGGAAAAATTTTTTTTTCTTTGTTGCTATATGGAAGCAAGTATCGTTTCAGCGTCTGTTGCGAAATATTTTGTTTTCACGAAGAATAAAACGTTTCAAAACGTCAATGAGTTTTAAAAAGTGTCACTTTATATGCCAAAAAAAAAGAAGAAATTTCGCCACAACTAATATTTTGTGTTCATATTAACGGAAGGAGATTTTTTTTCTGTACTCATGCATTATTCGTAAATAACGAAAAAAGAAGTTTTATAGCTACGTCAATTGTGTAATATAAAAGTAAATTATTAGTATGTGCAATGGTTGTGAGGTAAAACCAAATATACATTTAATTAAGCTTAAAAAAATTTTGGTCAAAAATTTGCTTAGAGTCATTCGGGGCAACTGTGCGCACTTTTGCGTTTCCATCCATATACCCCGTTTCAAATATTGAAGCTAGGAAAATTAAAACATATTCATGAGATAGAGCATTTTCTAGTCTATGAAAAACATCGAAAAGCAAACAAACAAAAACGTTTTCTTTCCGCAAAAAAAAAAATTTAATAGTGAAAGTCGGAGTGCGTTCACATGGCCCGTATTGCGGGTAAGTGTGCGCACCCTTACGGGGTAAGTGAACGCAGTGCTTAGTAAACCACACAATAAAACCAATTACAAAATAATGTAATCAAAATGTTACAATATTAGAGAAATACTGCTTATTGTCAATACAGAAGCGCCTTTTTACAAGCAGTGCATTATTGTTCGTGCCAACATTCCTGGTGAACACACCACTTGATACATTCCCCTGTTGATAGTTCTGCATATTTTTCTGAACAAATAGGACAATATTGATCGAGTCTCAAGCAAGAAAATCAACAAGGTCGTCATTTAATACTCACTGAACTGATGCCCATATAATGAATCTATGCGCACACTTTCCTCAGTAAGCCAAAATGTAAATTGATGTTCTTAATAGAGTTGAGCAGCTAACAGAGACTGAAATTTTTTATTATATATTTAAATTAATATGCGCATGATCGAATAAAATATTGTTTTACACTATATTGGACTCGGAACCTGGCAGAATTTGCAGATGCTAAAAATTAACAAGAAAACAGGTAAATTTGATTGATTGCAAATAAAAAGTTAACTAAACGTCGTACGGAGCAGTCCTATGAAAAACTAATTTGGCGATTCTGCGCCTATGCTTCACCCAAATGAACCCTTTTTTCATACATTTCATAGTCGAGATATACGCACTCCGCTCACTTACCCTCTGCATAAAGTAAGTCATGGGTCTGTTCTGTGACCCTCTGCGCTCAGTTACCCCGAATGCCGAATGACTCTAATCTATGAATTTTAATGGAAATAAATTGGTAGGCATCGCTGGTTATAGTTATATTGTAGTACTGATGAGCTCGAATAAGAGCGAAACTGATCAATGAACTATCCTTCGATGTCTGTACGATCCACAAATGTTGTTTACTCTGAACGTCTGTTTCATTTTATTTTTTCCATTGCTTTCATTTTTGAGAGAATAATCAATTATAGATCCTTTAGCGCCATCTTTATAGGCTGTAGCTAAAAAGGCACTACTCATAAAAAATTATTGTTCAACAGACCCACCCTATATTTTGTCAAGGAATCACATTATGTTGAATCGTTCGCGACTTATTGTTTGAAACTCGTCTCTCCGTGACCACATCGATGATTTTCTTTCATTAATAAGGACTTCGAAGAAGTCAGTTATCCGTCTCGCTACCACGCCATTCTCAGAACTCATTTGGGTATCTCACAATCCATGAATAGACCTAGATTAGGCAGGTTCAAAATGACCTTCTTTGCATCAGGAGCGTGATATACTACTGCGATCTGTGATGGACAGACACGCTATTCTTTGTTGTTTTTCAAGGCTTGTTTCCCTGTCATTAATTTTGCCCTCGGTCATCCCATGAAAACTACGTAGCTAACAATTGGCCAAAAAATGGATTCGTAGATCAAGTTTGTTGGTGCAGGCTTGAGCATCCAGGTTTTTTCGACCATTCTGTGGCATATTCAGTGGCTCTTTTTGATCACGGCTTCCAATTGTAGGCTCTAAGAAAGAATTTGATGAATTAATACACCTAAGTTCTCATTTTGCCCCGTGGGGTGTGGATCATTCTTCCCTACGAGGATGAAAGGAAGAGTACTTACACGTACCTATTATATGCTTGATACCATCGTTTGTTGAAATGTTCAACCCTTTCCTCGCCAATTCCAAAATGTTCGATATATCGCATACCTAATTCACTTTCGTGATGTTATCGGCAGTGAATAATTCATGTCGAATTATTTCAGATAGGGGTCAAGCAGTACGGGGTCGCTGCTTCACTCGAAAGCAATTTTGAGGGTTGATAAGGGTCGCAAATTGGCATAGACTTTAATTTGAATATATGGAAACATATTTTCTGGAAGCTCCTGAATATTACCATAACAGGAACGCTGTTTACGAGGCTGTTTATTTTTCGAATATACTGCTATTTTCAAAATTTCCAGATTTTATTTCAGTTTAACTGAATATTCAGGAATTGAACCTCTATAAAATCATTTCCACTTTTCTTCATTATTGTAGATTCCTGAACACGAAACAGTTTCTGTGTTCAGATTCGTACAGGTTGCATACTAGTCTGAGAAATATTCGGGCAATTCGACTGACTCTCTCTCTATAGGTGGAATTTCTAAGGAAGTTCTCTACTATAAAAAACTTCCTCGCACTGTTCAGTTCAGATCTAGTAAGGCTGATACGAGTAAGAGAATAGAATAGTTCTAATAAGTAATAAGTACCTAAATAGGATGTTTTTTTTGCGTGTTTGGTATTGTCTAAAGTTGCTAAGGATCAGACTTTACTACATTATGCTATATTCATGAATGGATAAAAGTATAATTATACACAACTACAACAAAAACATATCCTGATGAACAGTTTCTCGCAACATTCTCTTTGATTGCGTTTCATTATGTTGATGAAATCCACCCTCATTCATCCATTCAAAGGAAAAAGAGTACCTTCTCTCAATGTCTCACCCACATACTTATTTGAAAAAAATAACAAGGCATTTACCAAAAAATATTTCTTGAAACGATTATATGTCCTGAAGAATCGTTTGTCTTCAGTTGTAATAATTTCTGTAGCGGTGTGTCCAGCTCTTGTTTTGATTCTAGAAATACAGTAGATACTCAAAACTTGAAGTGAATATTTCAATATTCGAGAGAAAGCTTGAACACACTTGAACGAAATTTTCATTATTGCTGTGCATATCATGTGGAGAGCGTATGTTCGCATATCGCACACATACCCACACGAAATATGGTCCTCAAGACACTTTTTGGCTTCATTGAAAAGGGGGAAACTCATTTCTTTTAGGTCATATTTTTTTGGGGTCCATAATATGTGCGATAATAGGCTATTGCAACTCATCTGGCGTTATGTAGTAGGTTTCAATTGTGGAGTAGTTCAACATGCTTATTAGTGTGAAGCTTAGACGAAGATTTCACTCATCTAGAAGTTGCTAACCTTCTACGGTTTCTGCAAAGTATGGTTTAGAATAGGGTGAAATCACTATCGTACTAATGAAAGTGCTGCATATACTCATGGGGGTGTATTTGTCGCACAATATCGTTCGATAACGAATCAGCAGCGTGTAAGGTAGGTTGTGTTGGGCTCTTGAACTTGAGAACTGGAATACGCATAGATGGAGATTCCTGTCTATTCACGGATGAGTCCAGATTTCGTCCGTAGGAACCTGATGGGCGAATGTTGGTGTGTCGAAACCGGGGTCAAAGATATATAATGAATATTTCTAACCTATCTTAATAAAACAGAACTTACAGTGTGGATACCAGATATGAAATAAAATTCTCCGAGCTCTAATATATGTTTAAAAATATAAAGAACACTGTAAAACATCAGCATGGCAAGTCTTGGACAGCGTTCGTGGAAACTTTGGAATATTCTCGATATTCGTGCACCGACGACCATACACACGACATGATTATCTTGCCAGTCTTTTCGAGGCAAGTGAGAAGGCGAACGTTGAACAAGCGAGCCTTTTTTGCTTCAATTGTACCTACAGGGTGGGCAAATTTTGATGTTTTAGCACTACAGCTTTTAAACCAGAGGAGATAGACAAAATCTGATACCCTATTCTCGCTCTCTTTTTCTGAGAAACTAACAAGAGTATTAGTCATTTTTGGTCACCTTCTTTTGTTTTCGAGTTATAATCGAAAATTGGAAAAATGGCGATTTCGAAATATAGTATTTAACATTACTAGCAAGGTAAGAGGGTTTTTACTGGCGAATGGAGGATATAACTGACGAGCCGCAGGCGAGTCAGTTACCTCCTTGAGACAGTAAAACCCGTTACCTTGCGTGTATTGTTTTATATTTTATTTGTTTCTCATTTGTAAAAAGGTTAGATAAATTCCAAAAAAATCTCAATAATTTGTCGCAAATGTCGTAAGCTATGGAAGCGTTGCCATGAACATGTCTGTATATTTTTCTTTACATCTGTTTTGGCGAAAGCGAAAATGAATGTACCAAAAGAAATTATTGAGGCAGCCAGCAGTGTAGCTTCAAGTTTATTACCTGCAAAATCAGCTTCAAGGTACGAGCGAGAATACGACGACTTCAAAAAGTGGCAAAACAAAAATAGTGTGATTGGGGTAACTGAAGATGTTTTGTTGGTCTACTTGAATCAACTATCAGCTAGATTCAGTCAAACTTGCGATGAGTTATGTCGATGATTCGGTCAACAAAAAAATCGAAATGTCTAGCAAATTATTTGGTAGTAAGGAGAGTACAAATGTTCTGCAGTCCTCGAGTTCAGCAGTTTCTGAGTCAACAGATGGTTCATCATCATCAGTATCAACTCTTTCATCGTCAAAAATCTGTGTTACTGGAAATAACAATTGTACCATGATTTTCAACATATATGACGATAAAACAAAATTTTCTAATGTAAATAATACTACTAACTTGTAAAAATTTCGCAAGTTAACTGTCAGTTTTACAAGTTAGTGACTTGATAAAATAAACTTTCTTGATTAATATTGTGTTTTTGGAAACTGACGTTTATAAATGAGAAACAAATAAAATTCATAACTCCGCTAATACCTACTGATGATAGAGCTCTGAAATTAAAACATTATAGAGGCATTTTTTTAAGTAGAATCCAGTGGCGTGCTCGCCTACTTAGTAGGATTTTTAATTACGAAGCTATGACCCAGAGTTATGTTTTTTTTTTAATGGAAACACTAAATTTCTGTGCAATTTTTTGAAAGCTTAATTTTTACTGATTTGAAAATTATATAACATCAAATGGTTCGTATCAATATAAATAATAGAAAATGGTCAAAAACCTCTCGTCTCAATATTTCTATGGTTTTAAATCAGTAAAAATTAAGCTTTCAAAAAATTGCACAGAAATCTAGTGTTCCCATTCAAAAAAAAAATATGACTATCGTTCAGTTTCAGGAAAGTCCATTAAAATTTAATACTTCATTAAAATCTTAATCCTCCATTTTCCCCTTCAAAAATGACAGTTTGAAATTTTGATAGGGCGTCAAATCTTAATGGACTTTCCTGCAACTGGGCCTTTGGGTCAAAGCTTCGTAATTAAAAATCCTGCTAAAAAGGAAAGCACGCCACTGGATTCAACTTAAAAAAGTGCCTGTATATTGTTTTAATTTTAGAGCTCTATCATCAGTATTAGCGGAGATATAAATTTATTTCGAAACCGCCATTTTTTTGGGATCTTTCTAGTTTCGTGGATCGGTGGATCCCAAATGATGGGGTATTTTTCATACAAATTAAGGACCTCTATAATGGTGTCATTGCTCCAGTTTTCAGTTATTTTTGCTTAAAGAAACAATAATAATTGACAGCAAGAGACATTATTAAATCCACTGCAGTAATAACCATGGATGACGACACGACGTACTTCATGAAACACCAAAAATTACGAACTTCCTCAATAAGGGATACCTACCTACTACCTACCACAAACCATTCAAACCAGAGAGAAATTGTTAAAACACCTTATAATTTCAAATATGTCTCGCGTGTCGTGTGTGATCATGTCCATTGGCGAGTCTCGACAAGTTCTTTTGATGTGTGTTCAAAATACCGCCTTCTAGTTCTAGGCGAACCCAGGCCAGCGCCAACGTTGGCTTTGCCTTGCCATATGTTTGGCATATGTTACGGCTAAAGATAGGTGTCAACATAAACTTAAGATTAGCCGGCTAAACTTAGGTTTAGCTTCGGGTATTTGCTAATGTTAGTTTCTTCTATCTTTAGCCGGCTTAAGTGTAACCACGTCCCATCGGCTAAAAATGTGAAAGCTAATAGAAAAAAAAAAGTATTGGCAAGACTTGAGAAGCGCAAATTTTCGGCAGTTAAAAAAATGTAAAGATATAGTAATATAATCAAACAATTAATGCAATGCATTTTTTTTAGAATTTTACATATTTTCAATAGCAGAAAAGTATTCTGTTAAGCAGTTGAGAAATTGAGAATGAACATAAATTAGTGGAGGGTCCATTATGTATAATAGCTGGTGAAATAACTATGGAATATGAGAAATGGCCGTTATCTTCATTGACGTAGCAGTTAGGGGAAAATGAAGACACGATACCCCCGAAAACTACGCCACTGGGGCTTTTTAGGATCTCATGCAAAAAAAAACATGAAAACATTGGAAATAGCCTGAGTGAAATCCAGTCATTACCCCAACTCGTTCAGAATTCATAAAAGTACCTAAATGAAAAAAAATTGGGTTGAGCAGCCTGTATCTCCGAAGGGATTCGGGATAGAAATTTCTTTTCCACCATGATCTTGACCTTTGAGTCAGCCTGTATATACCTAAATTATCCAGTTCAATTTTTGGGCAATGTATATTCGAATTCAAAACAGTATTTTTATAACATATCTAAATTTTCAGATTCGATTGCGGCTCCGGTGAAGGAGTTGTGCGATCAGAAGAGACCGTCCTTCTGAACCAGTGGAACCACGTTACCCTCTTCAGGCACAGATGGGATGCATGGCTCCAACTCAACGGAGAACGGCATGCACAAGGTCGATCGAAGGGACTGTTTTCAAGAATCACCTTCAGAGAACCAGTGTTCATAGGGGGCCCTGGAAATACGACAAACATTGCCGAAAAACTGCCTGTTGTGAGTGGTTTCAAGGGCTGCATCCGGCACTTGGAAATTAACGATCATATTTATAACTTCGGATTAGAGCCGAAAGGGGAAGCGATCAAAGGTTTAGGAATAGGTAATTAGATTTCATCTGAATATTCATACGTCGAAACTAAGGAGTGTATAAGACATTTTGTGAAGGAAGTAATTAAGAACAGGGACCGATTCCGTGTGTGCTCGCTGTCCACAGCACCTACGGAAGATTAGTAGTAGTAGTGAGTACTGAATACCTATAACAATCGACATCAAATACATTGAAGTATTGCAAAAAGGAGCACGACTGCACAAATATTCGATTGAAAAGAATAAGCGTAGATCGGATATATTTGGCCTCGGTGTCATTCCATTCAGCTATGTGAAGCTGGCACCCCCAAATCGGAAATACGTTTGTCCGTCGTAGGTCAATGTTTGTCCACCTTTTTTTTCATTTGTCCAGGCATCGTTTTAGAGATATCGGAAAAGAACTTTTTTTCGGTTAATTTTCTGAGCAGCACCCCCAAATCACAAATACCTATTTTTGATAGTACAGGTCGTTTGTCCAAGGTAAGTCCACGTTTGTCCACCAAATTTTTTTATTTGTCCACCCACAGAACCATAGAAATCAATCTTTGAAAATTTTGAAAAGTGTGAAGTTGGCACCCCCAAATGAAAATTTTTGAATCAAAATGTCAGGATTGTTTGTCCATCGTAGGTCCATGTTTGTCCACCTTTTATTTTCATTAGTCCAGGCATCGTTTGAGAGATATGGAAAAAGAAATTATTTTGGTGCATTTTCTGAACAGCACCCCCAAATTGCAAAAAGGTATTTTAATGGTACAGATCGTTTGTCTAACGTAAGTCCACTTTTGTCCATCAAATTTTTTCATTCGTCCACCCACAGAACCATAGAATAATCTTTGAAAATTTTGGAAAGTGTGAAGTTGGCACCCCCAATGAAAATTTTTAAACCAAAATTTCAGGATCGTTTGTTCATCGTAGGTCCATGTTTGTCCACCTTTTTTTCATTTGTTCCTTTCCGATATCTCTAAAACGGTGATTGGACAAATGAAAAAAAAGGTGGACAAACATGGATCTACGACGGACAAACGACCCTGAAATTTTTGTTTCAAAATTCACATTTGGGTGTGCCAGCTTCACATAGCTATTCCGTTCTGCTCCCTCTGCAGCCATTAGTTCCTAAGGTGCAATAAGTCCAAAAAATACCATAACTCCCACATCCAAAGTGATAGTTTTCCCACAACTCCAAATTGTTTTACACAGTCCATATATTTTTAAGAGAATATTATCACCATATTTTAAGCATCGGGAAGGTGGGAAAAGAACAATACGAAGGTTTTTAACATTTTCTTGAATATCGCGGAAACTAAATGGTTTAGCGTGAATAATATTTATATGAAAATAATCCACATTAAACATAAACATACACGAACAAAATATTGCTAAACGTAGCCGCTAAGGGAATAAAAGAGCTGTTAAAGTAATTATTTTCATATTATTCTGATTGTTTGGAAAAAGTTGTAATTATCACTAAGGCAACTATTTTTTTAACACTTCTATGTTTTGTGTTTTTTGAAAGTGTATTGGGACTTTAAAAACCGGTGATATGTTAGTGAAGAACCCTTCACCTAACCAGTAGGCGTCCACCCGGGCATATACGAGGATGTATTGATATCTAGTTAGCCTAGACCAGTTCCATGCATAAGAAAATAGTGCGTAACCTATCAACTAACAATAATTAAAAGAAAGAAGATGTCCACCGAAATTGTGGAAATCCAAAAATTGGTGTATCGAGCCATCATCAAGTACCTGTACTTAAACGGGTTAAGAGGTAAGCAGATTTACGAATATATGCTTAATACCCTTGGTGATAAATGTCCTTCGTATGCGACCGTGAAAGAGCTTCAAAAGAGATAAATTTTCCATTGAATATGAAGACCGATCAGGAAGGCCAGTTTTTGTGTCAGTCCCCGAAAAAATCCATGCAGTTCATGACGTGATTATATCAGACCGTCGAATTGGGCTAAAACGGATATCTCACGCACTGAATATTTCATACGAATACGTTCATCATATGGTTCACGTTAATTTGGACATGAGAAAAATTGCTGCAAAACGGATGCCCAAATGTTTGAATGTTGACCAAAAGCGTGCAAGAGTAGAAGCATCGCATTCGATCTTTGCTCGATTTGAAAACGATGTCGACTTCTTAAACCGAATTGTTACTATGGATGAGACTTGAATACATTTCTACGATCCAGAAACATAGAAACAATCAATGGAATGGCGACACTCTGGTTCTCCAAGACCTTAGAAGTTTCGTGTCCAAAAATCTGCTGGAAAAGCTCTTGCTTCAGTTTTTTTGGGATTGCCATGGAGTAATCATGACTGGTTTTTTGGATAAGGGTAGAACAATAACCGCAGATTACTATTCGACATTACTGACCACTCTACGGGATTAAATTAAAGAGAAATACGCGGAAAGCTATCCAAAGATGTTTTTCTGCAGGACAACGCTCCTGCACACATGTCTCATGTTACCATGCCAAAAATTCGTAATTTAGGGTTTGAGTTACTAGAACACCCCCCTTATTCACCAGATTTGGCTCCATTCGACTATCATCTCTTTCCTCAACTGAAAAAAAATTTAAAAAGTCGTAAATTGGCTGTGGCTGTGGAGGTCTGATTTGCAGAGCAAGAAGAAACATGTTTTTCGAGAAATCTGGAGACGTTGCAGGTTCGCTGTAATAAATGTATCCAATTAAGAGGATAATATGTTGAGTAAAAGAATATTTTGACATTGAAATTTTGTTTGGTTCTATAGTAGGCTAAGAATTCTTCAATATATTCTCGTAAGGTATAGTATGTAGCGGTTTTCAACCTCATAGTTTTTGAGTCGACGCTTTAGAAACAAAAAAATAGCAAACCTCCAAAAAGAACTCGCTTGAGTGTGTGCCGTAGAATTAAATTTCCGTTTTTTTTTTCAGAGGAATGTACAGCTGACAGATGTAGTCGGGTACCTTGTCAACATGGAGGAAAATGCTTGACAGGACCTGAATCAGCTGTTTGTCTCTGTCCCTTGGGCTTCTCTGGTGACTTGTGCGAGATACGAGTTGACTTACAAGTTCCTGCATTTAATGGATCTAGTCATTTGCGATATAAAGGTGAGTAATGCATTCAACAACCTAAATTATTGTTATTCCTATTTTCTCTAAAACTATTTTCTGTGTGGAATGAAACAATACCGGTCGAGAATTTTTTCATACAATTTTTTTATACGAATGGTAACAGATGAATTCATTTTTATGTAACTGGCTGATACGGAGTTACAAGCTTTTCAGGATACTACAAATTTTCACCAGATATTTTTTACTCAAAGGCACAAAATTATAAGAAAGTGTTCACCACACAATAATGGTTTGTTTTATGTTACCAAAAAACACTTTCGATATGACTTTTAAGGAATTTGTACTGTAGATTTGATGAAATTTGGGCATGCTTTCTTATGAATCGGAACGGAACTTATCAATATGAAAATATTTTGAAGTTCTACAGAGAACTGATTGAAAAAAAATTATGAAATATGAGTCTAACAGACAGAACAGAACTTTGGTTGAACGACCGTTCAGTCGCGCCATCTTGGAATCAGCACAAAACCAAGCAATTTCTTACAATTCCTGTTTTCAACACTATCCTACGTTGTCGGTACACTATTGATTTGTTTCAACCGTTTTATTTCATTTTAACCTCATTGACCAAATGAAACAAATCGCTAGTGTACCGGCTACATACATAGTGTTGAAAACAAGAATTGTGAGAAATTGCTCGGTTTTGTGCTGATTCCAAGGTGGACACAGTTGGCGAGACTGAACGGCCGTTCTTGACGTCGTGACGTCGTTGAATTCAATTTAGCAAGTTGAATTTCTGACTCCCCAATTAAGAGGTTCTGTATTCTGTATCACAAGTATCTGAACTACAAGATAATTAATCCAGATAATTTATTGGCCTATTTATGTTTCATTCTTGTTCTTCTAGGCCTGGGTGAAGAAGCCCTCACATGGCTTGACCTCGAAATAACCTTCAAACCTAATGCTCCTGATGGACTCCTCATCTACAATGGACATAGAACTGACGGCTATGGAGATTTCATGGCACTGTACCTTGTAGAAGAATATGTGGAGTTTGCATTCGATTTAGGAACAGGCGCTTCAGTCGTAACTAGTAAATACCAAATAACATTAGGAGAATGGCATAAGGTAGGTAAAACCAAAACTCATACTGAACATACACAAAAATTTAAGTTTTTACGTGTGGTATATGATAGGGAACATTCGGTGTGTTTCAAGGAAGTGTACATGAGATGTATATACAGGGTGTTTCATGAGTCGTTGGCCATAGCCTAATGGTGAATGCAGGTCATCCAGGCCTTTCAGAAAACTTGCTTGTTTTGTATCATAAGGCTATTAGTTTCAGAGATACGGGGTGATTCATGAATATTGGCCGAAATTTGCGATAGCCATATAACTCTGGACTGCAAGGTCCGATTTCTATCAAATTTTATAGGTTTGTTCACTTCAGAATGCTCTTTCATGAAATATCAATATTTTCAGGGCAGTACTCGAAATATCATGATTTTTCATTCAAGCCCCAAAATCTATATTTCTTACATAATTTATTCTAATTTATTCCTTCGGTGGTAATATTTATTATCCTTTGCCGAGATTCTGAATCATTTTAAATTTTATTCAATTCTTCTTCATTTTAAACCCTCAGCACATACTGAGTGTTCGTAAAAGGATGCAAAGTCGAGCTGTGAATTCTCTTGAAATTACATATTGAATTTAGATACAAATGATGAGAAACATCTTGGAAAATGTAATCCGTAAGTGTATTTGCTTCATAACACACATAAGTATCGACGCATTTCCTAGCACTTAAAATCAGAAAATTTATTGCCATTCTTATCATATCGGGATTTTGTTTAACTTCTGCACAGGCTTCTTCTATCCTCTGCCGCAAATGCTCCTGTGAAGGCAGAAGTGTCAGTCACTTTTTCACGCACACTCAGTGGGAACTGAGGGTTTAAAATGAAAAAGAGTTGAACAGAATTTTGTAAAATTTGAAATCTCGACCGAAGACAATTAATAATATCACCAAAGGAATTGATAAAAACAGGACAGCAATTCAAATAAATGACATAAAACAAGAATTCGTCCGATTCCTTCATTGTTGTTTTATAAAAGGAAATAAAAAGATCAAGGTTTTTCGAAAGACTAAATTTTAAAAGTTATGTGTGTTATGAAGCAAATACACTTACGGATTACATTTTCCAAGAGGGTTTACATCATTGGTATCTAAATTCAATATATAATTTCAAAAGAATTCACAGCTCGACTTTGCATACTATTAAATACTTTTTACGAATACTAAGTATGTGCTGATGGTTTAAAATGAAGAAGAATTGAACAGAATATAAAATAATTCAGAATCTCGGCAAAGCACAATAAATATTATCACCGAAGGAATAAAAACAGGACCGCATTTCGAAAAAGTGACATAAAATATGAATTCGTCCGGTTCCTATTCCATTGTGACAAGTGTGCCATGCAAAGTGAAAATTGAATTCCTTAGAATAACTTATGTAGTTTTTCTTGGCAGTAACAAAATTTGTGTAAGGGATGTAAAAAATATAGATTTTGGAGCTTGAAAGAAAAGTTATGATATTCAGAGTACTGCCCTGAAAATATTGATATTTCATGAACCGTTTGAAAGAGCTTTCTGAAATGAACAAACCCATAAAATTTCAACAAAATCGGACCTTGCATTCCAGAGTTACGGCTATCGCAAATTTAGGTCAATATCACCCCGTATTTCCGAAATTAATAGCCTTAGGATACAAAATAAGCAAGTTTTCTGAAAGGTCTGGATGACCTGCATTCACCATTGGGCTATGGCTAACGACTCATGAAACACCTTGTACAGAAATACGATTGAGTGAATGTGATTCAATAACCGGGATCTATTCGACTGAAATATTTTGGTCTCGTAAGGAATTCAGGTTATATCAGAAGTTAAGCCAAACTTTTTATTATTTCAAATGAGAATTGAATTGAGAATTGTACTTTTCTCAGACAAAGTTCTCCAGATTTCCGTCTTGTTGGGAAGTTCGAAATTCACTTCGAAAGTGACTATTAATCACTAAAAAGTTCTTTTTTCAAACACAACAACCTGTATTAGACTATTAGATGATACGAAGAAATCTATCCATCTAATTATGTTTCACACCCTATCTATACTTCAGTCTAAGGTTTCTTAGATAAAAGGAATTTTTCTAATATCTCTTTATATGCAAAATTTAATGAACTTCGAGTGAGATAGTCGTTGCCAGGGTCTAGAAATTTCTCTGAATTTACAAAGGCTATTTTTTAAATTTTTCATAGCTCTTATGTGTTTAGTCAAACTAAACTAGTGTCTAGGGTCAGTCATCCAGCCATCAAACATGTTGTACCTGCTGATTTTGTCAATGAATTAACATTCGTTCTTCTCGTGGCTCCTCATGCTACATCACTGATCCACTGCACATTAAAACTACTTTTTTCGTGCCTGAAGTAGGCTGTTCTGAAGGAAAATTCCCAGGCCCCTTCGAGGTAGCCCATCCGCCCCTGTTCCTACAACCATATACGTTATGCGATAACACTTCGCCAAACACATCCTTATGTTCTCCCTATTTGCAAGGCCCATTACGAATTTATCGATAAACTAACAGGATATGCTATCTGAATTGGCTTGCAAAGTGTCAGCAAATTGTTCTAATATGGTTGCCAGGATCCCCTTAATTGGCCTAACGTTGAAGCTCAAATGTGTTTAATGTAGTTGTGATTAGTAAAGTCGAATGCTTTCCTCCTCTGCTTATCCCTTATTATTACCGGTTGTGGTTCGAAATAACAGAGAAATGAATTACTATCAATCGAAGTAGTTTTTATTATATTATCGAATGAAAAAAATTCCGTAATGAATTATTGCATGGTAGTATGCCATGTAAGAGTTACCACCACCAACTTTCTCATTTTGAATTCAATTTTTCCATTCTTCATAGAATTTTTATGGTACAATAACTATCAACCGGCAAATTTTAAGTTTTCATAATGAGCTGTGCCACCCCTAGAGAAACAAAATTACCTTCAGAATAACTAGCTAAGTCTGTGACACTACACATCTGTATCTTTTAAAGGAGTTGCATTCGGTCAAACAACCCAATTTCTCTAATTTCAGAGATAACACCAAGTTACTCGAAAACAGCGCAATATACGAGATGTTATGAAATGATTATTTGTGCAACCAGTTGGGAAATTTATTTATCGTAACGAGCGTATTTCTTTCGAAAAATAGTATTTCCCATCGTGTTGCATACAATTTTTTTTAAATTCTGAATAGGATGTGACTATGGATTCAAATTAGAAGTACCAAAAACGTCTATATGATTTCAGTTATTTGTTTATATCGATTTATTTTGTTTGCGTTACGTTTATAATACTATCCCATCTAAGGGAAAAATATTATGTGTGTTTTTATTGAGTTCAAAATAGAAATATTAATACATATTAGAACATCAAGAAAAAAAAGCGACAAGGTATGTCAAAAATTCAAAATCCAATTCGAAATTATATCATAATGGCTTCAGATTATAACTGTATAAAATTACTCCAAAGTTCAGAAGGTGTAGACATATGTTTTCAAACTCATTTCAATTGATTTTAAATTTCTTTTGTTTGAATTTCTTTCAAAAATAGTAAAGTTTTTTTCGGGCAGAGAAAGATATTCGTTTATTATGGATCAATAGAGAAAAACAATTTCTTAGAAGGCTCATTATGAGAATTCGCCACTGGCGTCAGAATCCTAGTTCCGGCCCAGCGGTTTCTAGTTAAAGAATCATTCAAACGTTACTTTTCACTGAAACCTGTATTTTTGTTTCCTTGTTCTTGAAACGCCTTGCCTGCCTTCCAGACAGTATTTGTCGGTATTATAGTCGTTCGAATTTCTTTATATAGTTCATTCAATAGAAATACGAATATTTGTAGACCCACAAATTTTTCATCGGATTGAATCTGAAAATAATTGACATCAAAGCAGGCCTTGGAAATTCGGTCGAAGAGTAATATCTAATCCCAAATGATTTCTAATAAGTTCTGTTGTCTCACTCATGGAAATAGAATGAAAAAATATAACCTGAAAAAGTATTTCAATAATTCAATGAATCGGCATTCAAAATTGATACTTTTATTTTTTCAATTTGTTCGATTAAACCAAGAACACACATACACACAAAATTCGAAATATCTTGGGCCTAGACTTATATGTAATTGGTGTTTGGGTCAGTGTTTCTTCTGAATACCAACCTGAATTCCGCAACTCAAAGTTTTACTGAATGCCAATATATTTTCAATTCACCACAGCCGCCTGAGATGTCAGTAATTCATGAACCGTATACATAAAGGTTCCTGTCGTCGACCTGAACCAAAAATGACATTTCACGTACCAATTTCCGAACAAAAAGTCGATTATTTTTGAAGGCGAGTACTTTTCGTGCTGATTTACTTTTCGTCCGGATATTCATCACTAAGCAATATATTGGATCCCGGGGTGGTTGAATCAATTTTGTGAACACAGAATTTGATGAAAACAGAAGTGCCTTTGGCAATAACTATCATTTGATGTTGTCAAATTAATTCTTTGAGAAATCAGCTAGATTTTACTGGTGCATTAGGTACGTGGTCTGAATGTGTTCAGTATAATCAAAAATAGATAGTTACTAGCTGACCCGGCAAACGTTGTTTTGCCATATAAATAATTTCCTTTTGTATGTTGTATCATAAAAAAATAGAAATTAAAAATTTTGTCTAAAAAATAAAATAAAAATTTAGGGGTGGACTACCCCTAACATTTAGGGGGATGAAAAATAGATGTTGGCCGATTCTCATAGATACCGGATAAGCACAAAAAATTTCATCAAAATCGGTCAAGCCGTTTCGGAGGAGTATGGCAACAAAAACTGTGACACGAGAATTTTATATATTAGAGATAATTATATCGATATCGATAACTGTAACACTTTACCGTAGCTCAGGGAATTGGCAATTACGGACGCCTAGATGAGGCCATAAAACGGTTAACTTTTTACTTTCATAAAGGTATGATGTGAGGTCGACAAAAAAATTTCATATGCACCTAGGCAAAAAACTGTTTGTATTGCTATCCTCTGCTGCGCCTCGGCTATAAATATGCAGGCTCGACTGTAATAGATAGTTTTTTGTTCTTGGTACATAAATAACTAGTTTACTTTCATAAGGAGGTTGTCTTCCGAAAAAATTTGTGCTTGGAAGTGATTTATATAAATTTTCAAAAAACGGAAAACTCTACTCTTCTATCGAGCGTGGATTAGTATTTTACTCTTTAATTTCGAAAACCCAACCGATATTTCACCCCTATGATCATCATAAAAGTCTTATATCAATTTTCAGGTGAGAATATCTCGAACTGGACGTCAAGCCATTCTTTTCGTTGACAAACAACCTTCGGTGGAGACAACATCTCCAGGCGCCTTCACCCAGCTATCCCTTCCTCAAAATTTGTTCTTGGGAGGGGTGGTGAACTTTGGAGCTGTGTCTCCTCACATCAAGGTACGCAGTTCTTTCATCGGATGCGTTCAGGCCCTAAGAATAGGGGGACGTCAAATTCCAATTCTTGCCGAAGCACTTGGTGGTGCAAACGTTAACAACTGTCCTCACCCTTGCGTTGCGAAGCCTTGCGGGGAAGATGGAGAGTGCATACCAGAGATGGATTATTTTACTTGCAGGTAAAGCATTACTATCCTCTTCTCAAACTATTACACAAAATCCAAGTTTCAGTAAACAAGGTTTTCGAACGCAAATGAATAACAATATAACACTTAACTAGCTGCCAGATCCACGGAGGGGGCACGGGGGCAGTCTTAACTGATTTGAGATCATCGGTCTGGCTATGCAGGCTGTCCTGAATAAGATCAAAAACATTTAATGTGAGATAGAGAATAACTAGAGGATCACGAAAAACCCACATATGAAGTATTAATAGTCAGATCTCAGATATATTCTCAAGATAGTAACAGCTTCTCAAGATAACGGCTTATTAATAAACTCTTATTAAGTCGTTATCAGTTTGATACTATTTTAACTCATAAATAATGTCTTGAGTAATGGTCTTGAGATACACTTAAGACTACAAAACGATAAGATTATTATTTTTATTTTTGCTCGATATTTTTTCATCACTGTGGCTAGCAATGGAGTGTGACGAAGAAGTTTTTTCGATCTCGAACGAACGGATATGTCACATTACATTCTTTTTCGCCGAAATGATCGATTTCACCGTAGTAGTTGACAACGTCTTCCAGGATTCCATATTTCACTTCGATAATGCCGATTTATGGAAGCCTAAAAAGAGATCACATATTGAGTCAGGGTCCGACCATACTCAAAATTTGACGTTTCCAAAACTTTTCTTCAGATCACTCGAGGACATCAGTCACATTTATACATAAGCGCCCACTCAAGTGAGATCGCAGATTGAGACGTCACCTTGACAGAGTCTCGAGTCAAATTTATTAATTAGACTTTTGTCTCAAGGCGCTACTTAAGAAGTATTCACAGCTTGAGATCTGACTATGAATACGCCCTTTATAATGAATTTTATCATTTCTTCGATATTTGCGTACCTAAACTTTAAGATTCATATATCCAATACGCCGAATAATATTGCTGGTTGCTGAGGACTGATTTTTTTTCTTGATATATAGTGATATAATTTTTTTCTCTCTTGTCAATATTTAACATCTCTTGTAATGAATCCCAGTTTTCTGAGGAAAATTGGAGTTCATTTTAGTGCATTCCTTTCGTTTTCATATTTCCGCCTTTGAAAATATTTCATTCTCAAATATTCAGTATATTCATTCCGATAGGCAGAGTAAATGTAAAAAAACCGTTTATCTGTGTTTAACGTTGTCTTTCTTGCATACCGTTGAAGATTTCGACGTTTTTCTGATGTTGATATGCGATAAACCGGAGCTGACGACGTTTTTCATTCTTGTCACATTCTGGAATTTTCAGATTTTTAACGTGTAGGGGGATTTGCCTATAAAAGCAGATTTTCCCCCGCGACGGTCACTTCGACTCATGACTTTTGATTCTCTGTTACTTCAGTTGCTGTTCTTTAACTTCAGTCTCTTTAGTTAGTTTATGCTCCGTACTTTCTGCGATTCGACGTTAATTGTGTGCCCGACAAGCCGTTCAACAATTTTAAGAATAATTTCGTCTTGCTAGTATCAGTGCTATTAGGAATTAATTTTTAGTTTTTTCCATTTATTTTCCGCGAGTGCCTGAAATAAAGGAGGTAGGTCCCCGTCTTTACCGTTCAGTTTCTTTATTAGACCTACACCGGTTACTTCTTTGACACTGCTGTACTGTATCGCTTTCTGTTATATTTTATCGTACTTTACCCTGTTTCGCGAGTCTGACTTTTCCCTTCGCTATCAGTCATGGCGCGTAAGCCCTTATGGTAGAGAATAAGAGATACCGCTCGTCGTCAGTGAAATCCCGTAGTTGCGCTAAAAATAGTCCTTTTCTTCGCTATCAGTCATGGAGCGTTATAGCCCTTGGGGTAGCGAATAAAAGTCTCGAGTAGATCCGCCCTGGTTGTGTTTCTTTTCATTGGAGAAATACAATTAATCACATCTCGATACCGTATAGCAAGTCATTTCACTTCGCGAGGGCATCCTAAGTATTCATTTCGTCAGTTCTGGTTGGCGCATTTTATTGAACAACCTTTGATTTTTCACTGTACCCGGTATAAACTTTATAAAGTGCTCGTGACCGGATAGAATTTCTCGAAAGTATGTTTGCTGATAGATTCGCTCATATTTCATACCTACACATATCTCCGTTGTACATATAATCAGTTGTCGAAGGTGTGAATAAACTAGTACATACTTTGATTTTGACTACTTCGTTATCGCTACCACCCTAGATAACAGCGAACTCTGTCTCCGACTAGCAGCTACTCTGGTAGGTTTGCTATTCTTCCTAGTGAAAAGAATAGCTGGCGCTCGAGATAAGTTTTGTCCGAGGTAACCACGTTACACTATATTCATCTCATAACTGAGTGAATTTTGAATCTTTATGAATTTAATCAATTGAATATACATTATTGAATGTTCATTTCAGTTTTCATTTGATCGAATACATAAGGAAAAGTTGTTGTTTGTGGTTGGATAGGAAATAGGCGTAGAAAATTGGTTTCAAATTTTAGGAAACTAAACTTTTCGAAAATAGATAACTGAGTTTCGTGTAAGAAAAAAAATTTGTTTGTGATATACAGAGTGTTCCAAAATTCTTCGTCTTGTCACTCGATACAAATAGGACAAAAAGTTATTTTTTCAAATGGAATACCCGAGTTCTTATCTGAAATTTTCAGGGAAAATCAAAATACGCATCTAACGGTATTTTATGTTCGTATACGAAATCCTCATGGTTTCGGAAATACAGTCAAATTTCTACAGTGTGCACATAAAGTATGGAATTCATTCATTTTCTCGCACTGGGATTCCAAAAAAAAAATTCTGGAACACGTAGACCTACTTTTCAATAGGAGCACATTTAAGGCATATTACCTCGTACTCACCCCCTGAGCGGGGGTGAGTACCAACCCTTAGTTTATGAATATGAGTGATACCTCATTTTAAAGGTCTCTCGCTCCAGATTGTAGCCCTAGAGATTGAAGTTGCTAACATCTTTGTTTACTTGACAGCTTATCAAAATTCCTAATTTTATTAGTAATAAGAATTAATTCAGATGCATACTACCCGGTGATATGAATATCAACAAGTGTTACGATCCGAATTGAACTAGCCAATTTTCCATCGTCAGGACCCCAAATGGAGTATGCTCCATCGAAGAAAAACAGATGCTGACCATGGTTTCGGTCTCATTTGGTTCTCATAGCTTTTTCTCCGATGGAGAACGTTTGGAATTGGATGGACCCTTATTCAATACTGGCAAGTGGTACTTAGTATTATCCAGTAACACAGCGCGCTACTGAGTACTATACAGTTACACAGAGCGCCACCCAGTACGAAACGATCAATCCCCTCCAGATAGAAACTCAGACGAAGACAATAGCATATCTCTTTTATTAGTATTCTCAAGCTCATATTAACAGAAATTATAGTAGAAACTTCAAACTCTAGGGTTATAACTATCAACTTAAATAGTAAATTATGACCTACTTTACCTTATTGAATATTCAAACTAAAACCCTTCTTGTGCCTGACAGTATCCCAAACGATCGAAAAATTCTTGTTGGACCAAGTTGGCAAGTGATATAAGCACATTCGATTCTAATTCAATTTTTTTTGTCCGCATTTGTTTCAGGTTTTGTTTTATAAACAACAATTTTCAATTTCTGTTAATATGACAGCTTGAGAAAAGAATTTTGACAAGCTGTCATGTTAACGATGAAACACTAGCAACTTTAACACGTTGAGCGCCACAGAGGTCCGTAGGGACCGCTGATAGTCTTACTTGTAGGACCACGGCGGTCCGTAGGGACCGCTGTTTTGGAATTTACGACTACTCTTCAGTAGTATTTTTTTTCGAATTTTTATTCGAAAAAAATTGAACAGGTGTTGTTATGGTTATAATAAGGAGATTGGACTCGACAAATTTCACCTGTACCGCATTTGCTGTGCGTTTCTATTTTTCTGGGGACCAGAGCGGTCCCGTGGGCCCGCTCATCAATATTCTTGATATCAGGCGATATTGCACTTTTAGCGAGAATCTGAGCAAAGGGATTATCTATATGATATAAGAGCAAATCAAAATATCGACACAGAAAATTTGGCCCCACAAGAAAATATATCGATATTTGGATGGCGCTCAACGTGTTAAGCTCTAGAGCTATAATCTGGAGCGAGAGACCTTCAAAATGAGGTATCACTCGACCCCCCTTCCCATTACCAAAACTAGAGATGGCACTCACCACTGATCAGGGGGTGAAGCTAGAGGCAAGGTAATATGCCTAAAATGTTCTCCTTTCAAAAAGTAGAACGCCGTGTTCCAGCATTTTTTCTAATCCCAGTGTAAGAAAATGAATTTATTCCATACTTTCTGTACACACTGTATAGAAGGTTTTCAGTCAATCGTAGAATTACTGCCATACAAGTTTGTACTTGTTTTCAATTATTTCTTCAAGGTTGTTGAATACAGGGTCCTGCAATAGTGCGTTAGGCTTCCATAGCTGCCAACCAGACGTTTTAGGAATTTAGTTAAGAAGCATTCCCTTCGTACTTTCAATTCTGCATCTCAGGAAATTATTTTCGGATATACATATGCAAAAATATAAGAGGTGTTTAAAAAATCATTCATTTGTTGAATGATTTTATTTGGGAACACCCTGTATATCAGAAAATAATTTACTGAGATGCAGAATTGAAAGTACAAAGGTAATGCTTTTGAACTAAATTTCTAAAACGCCTAGTTTGGCAGCTATGGAAGCCTAACGCACTATCGCAGGACCCTGTATATTGTTCAGTAAATAAATAATCCTTTTTTTCAGATGCAAGCCAGGCCATCGTAATCAGGCATGTTCCAGGGGGCCTCCATCGTTCAGTGGCATTGACAGCTATCTCTACTTCAATGATGCTCGCACATTAGATTCCCTTATGGCTGATCCCATTACTCTGAATGTGCGATTCAAATCGACCTCTTCAGATGGACTGTTACTATGGCTTAATAACGGTCTTGGAGGTGGATTCATTTCAGTAGGATTAGAAAAGGGAGATTTGGTGCTAAGATTCTCGAATCGTAATGAGGAAGTGGTGGTAGTGCATAATAATACATACGTACACGATAATCTCTGGCATAGGATAAAAGCAGTAAGGTGAGTATGAATTATTTCGAGGCTACTGGCCATTCGTTTTTTAGCCCATACAGGGTGGTCCAACGAAAACTAAACACCTCGAATTTCCGACTTTGAAATGAAAATGTATACTCCATTCACTTTTATTTTAGCACTGGGTTGGCCATGGAAATTTGACACATTCCACTCTAATGTGAGGTTATGACGTTTGTCCAAACATTTTTGGGTTTTAAATCAGCGGCTATATGTTGTCCGTTCTACGTAAAAGTCTCAGTAATTACGTATTTTATTGCAATGTCGAATCATCGGAAAATATAAAGTCAAGAATATATGATGAACATATTTATACAAACTGAATGAAGGGATTCCAAAATTTTTTATTTAGTACATGCAGTTTTATGTTGGTTATCTTCTTTGGCTAAAGGTTGAAGACATCAGTTATAGAATTCAAAATAAATCAACCCAAAGATGAAATGCATCCGATTCAGTGGTAAGGAAGTCGGTATCTGGTATATCTCAATGAAATTAACGGATAATTACAAGAATGTTGAATTCTTCAATAGAAATCATCTTCCATCAATGGAAGTCATTCATTAGAGGGACTTTCAAGGCAAGAGGAACTTCACCTTTTAACAAAAATTTGAATAAATTGACAAGACAACTGGCTCCAGAATAGTTCAAATGAGAAGTCACTGGAGGTCAGACTCAGACTTTGATAAAGTTCGATAAATTCAAAATTAACACAATGTTTTCAGTGACACAGCAATTAATGATAATTGATTGCAAGAGCCTCTATTCCATCAGAGAAACAGAAGGTTTGAAACATGAATTTTAATGAGAAGGCTGAGTTATAATGATGAGATAGGCCAAGAGGTGAAAACTAAATTATCTAAGTCTGGTCAAGCAATAATATTATAATTCGATTATAAAAATAGCAAAAATATTATAATTAATATAAATAACGTTGGTCTTGAAGAGGGCCAAAATTCATCAAGAAATACAATATTCACAGAAACGGACTGCTTACAAGTAAGCACGATTAGAACGTCCATCAGAAAAATAGAAGATGCAATTGGTGAATTATGAGAGGGACAAAATGAGAGTACTAATGAGGGAAACCACTAATCTTTGGTTTCGAGAAGAGCAGAAGGCTTGAGAACTAATCTGTATATCGAGCAAGATTGATGAATATGAGCATATATTTATTAAAATAAAAAGTATAATAAGGAGATCATACCAATTAAGACAGTACACGATTACCAGAGCAGACCTTTCAGGGTGGAACCAGGACGAGAGACTGTCAACCAGTGTCATGGCATACCACTGACCATTCAACCATATTTGAGAAGTTCACATCAATTTTTAACAACTTGTGAATCTATTATTGTGGAGAAAGAGAGATCGTACCTACAGAAGACAGACTATTCAATCGTTTGTAGTTGTTAGATTTGTTAAGATATTCTGCAAATTATTTTTCTGCCAAAAAGTATATTGGGAATGTGCTGTCATCGATCGGAAGACATTCGATCAATCGATGACAGCACGTTCCCTGCAGTTCACTTCTCCATTTAGATTCACACTAGTCCATTACATCATACTTCTTATCACTACATGTCCTTCTTTCAGGATGTTAGTTAGACTTTTCATTTGATTATTGAACTATTCATACTATTTTCTCATTTGAAGGGATGGTGGAACAGGCCTCCTAATCGTAGATAACGGACCGGCGGTGACACATCAAGCTGTTGCAGTTTGGAGAAGACCGCGGCCTCCTTCTCCGGATGAAGAGGGTCTTTTTGTTGGAGGAATGCCTCACACTCTTCTACTTCGCACCATCTACAGAACTGGAATCAAGGGATGTGTAGCGGATATAGTCATTAATGCCGACTACCATTTACGGTTGGTCGGCGACAGAGATAGAAATGTTCGGGAATGTGATTCCTAAAGTCAATCAATATTTTATACACTAGTCAATATGTTGAAGACTATGAGGCTATTCTGACGTAAACTTCGATGTCGAGCAGCACTTGATCTTCATTATTTTTCTGATACGAGCTAACTGCCTTCTTTTCGTTCAGTTGAAAAGATTCACGACTATGTGTTTTAGGCTTGAAGTCTAAGATAATTAGGCTGATAGGGATAACTTGATATTTCTTTTCAGCCCACTGTTCCTCTTGCATGGGTTTCAATGAATATTGATTATCGAAACATCCGAGACAAATTCATAGACTGATGAAACAGAATATAGAACACTCGATAGAAATATCTGTTGAAACTTGATTATTATTTCACTTTAAGTTACAGAAGTTGGATAATCTTTCATAAGTCCAGCGATATTGAAATGTTTGAAATGAAAAACGTGAAAAAGGATGATTAGGTAAAACAGATTTAAAGCAATCAATATACATAATCGAATTTCTCACCTAGCAATGGTCTGGAAAAGCCATTTTTAAGTAATACATTTTTCTAGTCCCTCAACTCGATGAAGATCTGTACTACTTTTTGCGTGTGATTTCATCAACACTAGCAGGGAAGTAAAAAAAAAAGTCAGAAACTAACACTCACAAAGTATGACATAGATTTATTATCTTAAATCATCACTAGACCCTCCCAGCAGCCAATATATCATGGTCATTTGGACATGTTCCAATAAATTTATTTTCTTCTCCACCTTGAGCGATGATTTTAGAATTTTCGTTTGTAGATCATACTTCAAAATCGACATTTAATTGGTTCTGAATATCCGATGCTATTCCCGATGAACTTGAGAATTCTAACATTTGTGATTAAGGAATAAACAATACAACGATGTTTCGACAAATGAAGACCGGTCCGGGAGAATGAAAATTTTTGATTGCACAAAATATTCATCGAGGAGAACCACTAGAAAGTGAAAAATTCAATACTCGATTCACCATTATTTGCTCACAAATCGAGAATATTAAAATTTACAAATTATATTAAGTTGCACCATTTAAATACCTCATTTTCTCATTTAAAAAATCACCTTCACTTTTCAAAGAATTAAGTTTCTAGAAAAATAAAACAACCTATTTTTATTGAGAAGATGTTATAAAACCTAGTAACCCTTTCATAAAAAATTAGTCACCAAAGTATTCCTTCTTCTCATTCCTTCAAGTTAGCGTGTTCCGTCAATTATTGAAATTAATTCGATCCAGAATTCGAAAGAAAATTGATACTTCATTTCCCTCCCAGTATTGCAAGGTTTGTATCCCACAAAAATATTTTTTCGAATTAAATTCAATGTAGTATCTATTATTGCCCTAATGAATTTTCATGTGAAAATATAGGGAGTCAGTGAATATGTGCGAAACGGTTTAGGGGGTGATTCTGCTGGGAAATTCATTTCTACAAATGCTCGTTTTCCGAGATAAAGAGCGTCAAATTTTTTCTTGAAAACTATTTATTCGTTGCTCGATCTAGATAATATGTAAATTAAATTTGATGGCTTTAGAGGGGTTGGTATTCTTGACATTTTATGTTCATAGTTGACGCGGATGCAAGTTATGATGTAAAAAATAAACGCCACTGGGATATTTAAAATTTAAGAATCAATTTTTGATTCCCAGAAAATGAATAACTCACTCTTTGATTGTCTCACAGTCGACTATAATTACTGTTTAAAGTATTCGTATTTAACAGAATGTTGACAGCTTAATAGCGTCACTGCTAGATAATGTATTTAAAAAATGTGAAATACGCGTTAGGATGTTTTATTTTTTCATTAAAACGGCTCCCCATACGAAGAACAGGCAAATTGGATTTTTTATCATAAATTAAAACAATGAAGAATTTTTATTTGAAAAATTGAGATCATTGTCTTGACTGTATTTCAAAAAATACACTATAATTACCTCTTATACTTTTTTTGCATATCTCGAGCGAACAAAAAAGAACAGAAGTCATATAGCGAACCGTCATCATTTTTTTATTCAGAAGCACCCCCTCAAATTTGTCGCACTTATTCACATTAACGTCCTGCTCCTGCATGTAAATTATATATTTTTTTGTCCAACTATGAGAGTGTGGTGTTTCCCTTTGCATTAATCTGAAAAGTCTGAAATACGTCTGAATAAGTCTGAAAAAACATTGAAACAAAAATCTATGAACAATATAGGTATCATTGAATAAAAATTGTTCAATCAAAATGGCAATTTCCTACTTATCTACTTGTTGATCCCCGTTTTTAATTCCGTTGGAAACTGATGCGTGGAATAACGAATCTATGAATTAATATTCCAATCCACACATCTAAATATTATTATGATTATGCGAATCCGAGATGTACATTATGTATGTAATAGTTTGATAGCCAGCAAAATAGCATGATTTTACTTTTTTTTCAACATGAGAAGAAATTAAAGTTCCATTGTATAGATTAGGTTGAAAATGTGGCTAGTGAGCTAGAAATATATACGTATGCTGTTAAGTGGTGCACGAATAATTATTTAAAATTCTAGAATCAAAAAAGAATTTCCAGAGAAATCGAATAAATATTTGGTAAGAAATCGGAACTATTATTTGAACAACGAAGGGAATTTAAATTGAATTTTTTAGATATAAAAAGAAAATTGGTCAAGACTGTGAATAGAAACAGCACAGGCATGATGACAGAAAGTCGGACTTGTTCTCATGAACAACTCTTTTATCATTAAAAGAATATGCAACAATTTCCCCATATTACCCCAGAAAGTATAGAACCTGATGTTATATATAATATATACTTCATTCGGTTACATTCGCAGCTTCTTCAAGGCACGAAGTCATCATGACAAGATTACGCACATTATTTATAAATATCCGTGAAGGTGCATACGTCACGTCACTTCAGAGTAATCTGTATGCATCTCAATTTGCATCTCGTCAAGTAATTAGATCAGACTTTCAGTATTTGTGAAGATACACTTGGTTGTCTGTCATCAGAAATTCATATACCTACTTATAGTTGGGGAGCTCAAGTGATAAATTCGGGATTTACTAGAGCGTAGAGTACCCCTACCAAAAGTTAGACCTGTAAATATAAGAGGAATAGTCTAGGACAGCCTGTCAGAATAGTAAGGAAACAAAGATTATTGTAAATACTCGAGCGTGTCAGATTAAGAGTGATTATTTTCATATTGACAAGGATACATTTTCTTGATCCGACCATTTAAGCGTGATGAAACTGTGGGGGTAGGCGACAAACTTGCAAAAAAAGTCACGTTTACATTCTCGAGCGCGGTGGCTTTATTCCCTAGTTTGAAGCTAATGATTCATATTAGAAAAAATATAATCTGACAGTTTAGCAAGCCGAAACAACAACAATCAAAAATAAAGGTCACAAAAATAAGGTTTTTTGAATTATCTGCTTTTCTAGGCTTCAAATCGTTTTCGCATTCATTATAAAAGTTGTAGAACACAGCATTTTCTACAAATTTTGGCCGAATAAATTTTTTTGATATATATGGCGATGAACGTACCTACATTACACTTAAGGATTCTACCACAACCTTCCATAGGGTACTTTAGAAGGCTGTGATTCCACATTGGCATTGCCCTTTGGCATTTACGATCAAGCACCTCGCGTTCATCACCTCACCCTCTAGCTCGAAAAAGGTTTAGAGTATGTAAAATTGCTTCAGACAGAAGTTGTATAGAATTTTATCAACTAAAACTTCCATAATGAATACAAAAACATTGAGAAAGGAAAGGAGATATTTAAAAAAAATAATTGTTATCATTTTTAAACTGTCAGATTAAGAGTATGTAAAAATAACGTTATTTTTTGCATTTTCAAAGGACAGTTGTGACCTTGCATCACGTCCGAATTGTCTGTCTCTTGAAAAGTTGTTTTTTGTGGGTCCAATTAACATATCCTCTGAAAATATGATACGCTCCATCATTTACCATTTTCAACCCTTCCGTACGGCCAGCCCCACCACGCAAACTGTCAGATTAACATAGCGCATATGCAGTATCGTAATCTGAAAAGCTCGAGTATGTTCTCCTGCCATATTTTTTAGATCATCGAAAAACTGCAGACGCTTTCCCCACCGCTGAACATGCGTACATCATTGAACGTTTTTTCCTTTCAACCATCTGACATTCAAATTCAAAATCCACCACGCTCGAGTAAATCCCGATATAGCATCTTGGGATTCTTGGGCTCTCCAACTATAATACCAAATTTCATTAGTAAAACAATTTCGAAATTGTCGCAGTCTCTTAGTGTTTTTCTAATAACATTACTCAAACGAACAGATTTTTGAAAATTGTTGGCTGAAAAACAACTTTGACCATAAATATTGGGCCTATAATATCATAGTTATAGGTTCCCGATGAAATATAAGAACGTTTGTATTTCCTCCCATTATTCTGAAAAGGCTGATTACTCAAGTAGTACTGAGATAAGTATCATTACTGGAAATCGCGTTATTTTTAGATGAAATGGTGGTCAATCCGATGGTTTTCAACCTCGTGACTAGTTGAACATAATTCTTAATTTTCTGAATGTAAAATTTCATTTGAAAACCTCATCAGTGTATAAAACCTCAAAATATTTTTTGAATGATTTTTGAAGTATTAAGAAAAATACATTTAACATTTAAATAGGATGTTCGGTTTTGCTAAAAAGTCAACTATGTTTGAAGAGAGCTTGACTATTCACGAATACGCAAAGTGGAACTTTGTTAAAAGTAGACCATTTACCGCCAAGGCTCTTTCACAAATTTATTGAAACTCTTGAAGGACACATGAAAGTTCTAATTTCTCTTTCTCTTCTGAATTAAAATATTGAAAGACCACATGCTTTAATATATATGTATATTTTGGAATTTGGTATAATCGAGCGATCAGAAAGAAGCGCATCATTCAATATACAGGCTGAGTCAACAGTTTGCGGATATTCTTAGAAAAGGAAAGTGCAGTCGAAAGAGAACTATTTTTTAAATTCATTTATCGAATCAATAAATTCAAAATTCGGGAACTATCTTCATTTTATGAGTTTCACTATATTTTCTTAATTTTCGTAATAATTTCGATTTTCATGGCGTGATGGGAAGAAACAACCAATTCCATATTAATTACTGATGAGGTGACTTTCGCCAGATAATATTTTCAAAACAAACTCCACTATCTCAGTTTGATGAATTTTCAGTGCACCCGAAATCGGTTTTTCAAACAAGTAGTATATACCATTCATCAGAGATACTTTATGTGCTAGCAGGTCAGACACTTTGTGTTAGTTTCGTAGTTGAATATCGGAAAGTACTGATTCATATGTGAATTAAATGTATCCTATAATCAAACTTCGACCAATTCAGAGAAACACATTCTTGCAAATGAAGGTTCTCCGATAAAACATGATATTTTTAAAGATTATATTACTTATACAGCGACCAAGGTAAAGATCCCTTCGGAACATCTTCAGAGAATTTCGTTTTTGAAATATCTATAAAGATTTCAACTGGCTGAAAGTTCTTAAAAACTCTTTAATTCCATTCAAAATCACTTTCTATATCCAATATTGCGGAAAAACTCCATTTGATGCACCCAATCTATTGCTAAAGAAGAAATTCTCACGAAGCATATCAAAGATTTATTAATAATTCAGCATTAACAGAGTAATTTCAATGATTTCAATGGATTTTTGTATCTGCAATAGGTAGAGGGCAATCAACTAATTGGTCCAGTGTAAAACTCACATTGTTATACAAATTTAATTGAACTGATTTGTACAGGTAGTTTAATTTGTGTGTTAAATATAAAAAGCTTTTGAAATGTGTGTTTTTTATTTCCATCCCACAATGATTTCAGGTAGTCCACAAAAATATTAAAATATGATCGGGTATTTCATTTCAAGTGTTATTTTCATGTTGGTAATCTCATCTCATAGGAAAAAGATCCCGGAAAATGATTCATCTCCTCCTTGATAATTCGATTATGGTGAGATTTCTTCTTCAATCGTGGTTTGTTTGGAGAGATGGTCGATTCTGAAAATAAAAGTTGGTCAACCATCAGCAAAATATAGGGCGAGTCTTTGACTCGTACAAATATTTTAATGGTAGATTTTTGAGATCAAAATAAACATTTTTTTCTTCAACATTTTTTCCAATTCAGCCCTGATAAAAAGATATAGTCATTTTGAGTTTTCATAATGAGCTCTGCCACCCCTGGAAAAACAAAATTACCTTCAGTCAAAGAACCCACATCAACATCAAATTACTCGAAAACGGTGCATTTTACGAGAAAATGTGAGAAATATTTTTATTTTAGAAAATGTACAAATATTCATTAGATAGCGTCCAACCTATTTTCAAGATCTAGGTTCTTTGAATTTTTGGTACTTTTATGGTACGTAATAGTTATAATGAGAAAACTGGAACAGGTCGGTGATATCTTGCGTTCGAAAAAGATTAATCGAATAAATGAAAAACTATATTCCGAAATTCATTTCATTCGATAAAATCGTTTGAAAGATAGAACTAAGAATAAATTTTTTTTATGGTTTTTCAGTACTCGTATACCGAGCCGATTCAGATAGTAAAGCCTTTTTCTCGGGGTACATCGAGGGCCAGCTATTCTTTAAGGGAAAATAGCAAACCTACCCTGGTACGAGCCGAATGTCAGGTTCCGCGGTGTCTGGGGTGTAAGCGGCAACCAGTGAAAGTCAAAATCAACGAATACAAATTATATTCTGCAGTATTCACGTCCATGTTTGAAATAAGTAAAATACATCATACAACTAATAAAACTAATATTTTAAAATTGGTCATGTGAAGTCAAGAATGAATTAATAAACAGTCCGACGTGTGACAGTCTAACTTATACACTTGAACAGGTTTATCTCGGAATCAGATACAAACGACAATATTAGTGAATATACAGAGCAAAACGGACGGAATGAAACAGGGTGTAGAATTTCAAACGTGATAAGGGATTCACGGACCTGTTCGCCAGCCAAAACGTATACTTCACAGATTCACGACGGCACACCGTTAGGTGCGTCCTGCACTCCCCGGGTATCCACACCAGCAGAGTGCTTCACTAACTGTAGGGGTGAACACTGAAAAGAACGGGCAAAATCAAGGAAGGGTAGCCACCTCAAAGTGCTTTCTGTACCCCCCGGGTATCCACACCAGCAGAGTACTCTACTGAAAGTAGGGGTGGAATCACGGCAGATGCAACGTAAACTCTGAATTTCGGCAATTAATTGGAAGTCAGTGACCTGCGGGGGACATCTGATTTCATAACGACAAGGGGGGTGGCGGAAATTAGATGTGCCCCGGCTGACGCAATTCGGTAAAATTTGTGTTGATGAAGACGTCTTAATTTCGACTAATCTGTGCTGGCGAACAAAAATCCGGTTATCTTCCAATTCAGGATGTTTTATACCGTGCGTCATCGTTTTTCAGAACTGAAAACGGAATAAAAACGGTACGGAATGTTTACAATTCCGAACGCTGTCGGAATCCTGAATTGGAAACTGAAAATATTCCTCGCAAAATTAAGTCAAAACAAAAATTAGGGTGTATTCTTGACAGAAAAAATACACCTTCATTGCAAGATTTTTTCTTTTGGTCTCAAGAATCTACTATTAAAATATTTTTACGAGTATGTATATGCAGGGTGTTTGAGTAAACGGACAAACGAAAACTGTTAAAAGAGGTAATCGACTTCAATTAAAAAAAGTGCAGTGTTTTCTGGAATTTCTCAAATTTTTTGTTTTCTATAAGTTTTGAAATGATTCATTGATTCAACTTAAAAGATGTTTTGGGCAGTTACGGTGTTCTCTGGTCCGAAATCACTCTGTCTGTCTTATTTTCATATTTTCATCATATGGATGTATTAACACTTCAGAATAATCGCTCTGTTCTATATGTGGCTTATTTTCCATGTTTAGTGAAATTGAAATTGGATTCGGAAATTCTCACCTCAATAGCACTTTCTCTAGATGAAACTGGTAACTAACAGTGGAAATTGTACCACATCTGCTCTATTAAATCATGACTTTTTTTGTTATTAAAATAACAAAAGCATTGAATATTTTTACCATTATAAAAACTATAAAAAAATTAAACAACTCATGGAACTGATGAATAATTAAATTTTTTCTCAATGAATTGTCTTTTTAATTTCTATGGTTAACCTAGTCCTGATTTCACATATTTGAAATGTTTTCCAAATCTTTTTGCCACCCTGATGATGACTGCTCGTCTTATTACTTCATATGCTTTCTGCGCATATATGTTCAACACACGATGCGATAATCAGAATGGATTGGAATATATTAACATTCTGATGACAAAAACTGATGATTTGAAGGAAAAAATAAGGAGTCAAGTGGATAGACTGAATTCATTAAGAAAATAGGTAGATGACTTATTTTCATGTTGAAGGAATCTGTATTTTAATACAGACAAACAATATCAATTACGACAAAAAAGAATCTGGTTGAGAAGCCTGACAATTTGATATGTAGGGGAGAATTCCTTTGAATTGGACAGCCCATGAACCGGACGCTACAGTATTTTACTACAGCCGATAGTAATTTACAATCCTTTACGTAAATCCTATTTTCGCAACATTGATCGACAGCTCTTGGAAAATGGCGGACCCTGTGGCTCGCGCCTTGTTGCGAAAATGGGATTTACGTAAACGATTGTAAATTACTATCGGGTGTAGTAAGAAACTATAGCGTCCGGTTCATGGGCTGTCCAATTCAAAGCAACTATCCCCTACCTATATGTATTGTTAATTCATTCTGATGAAGACTTCTGCTATAAACTCCGAAACGTTAATTATTCAATCATGTTGTCGATATTATCGGTACGACAACATTGCTCAACAATGTTTATTCTAGGATAACTTCTAATGAAGAGTCAGTTTCTAGGAAAAACATGCTCCTCTTTTTATTCCTAATGATGCAGATGTTCTTCTTATGAAATTGCTATAATGAGTATTTTTATTACCTACTTAATAACACGGAAAAACGTTCTGACCGAAATAATCGAATTTTATATTTGGAAATAAAAAGTATCACTTACTCTTTTCAACTGGTGTGTCTAAGGGACCAAGAATATGCAACTTGTTTTGGACCAAAGAGGCTGAAACTGCCTTTTTCAAAGGCAATGGATAATTCTTTGGCAAACCTGTAATTTTTCAACGTTCAAACTAATATACATTCAAAAGCATAAGCTAATCGACTCACTCGGAACAATCTCTTCGAGATTGATGGAAGGTCTACTTGATTTTTTCAATTTCTCATTCTCGAAGCATTTGATGAAATTTCTAGTAGACGCCGATACTGCTTTATCATCGAGGAAATCTGAAAAGTTTCAAAATAAAGACCATTAGCCTAAGCGTGAATTAATCATGTAGGGAGAATAAAAATCGGAGGGTTTTGAAACTAGCATATCTTGAATATTTTTAATTACGAGGATGTATTGATATCTAGTTAGCTAGACCAGTTCCATTCATAAAAAAATATTGCGTTACCATAGCAACAAACAATAACTCATTAGAAGTGTCAGTGTGAAGTTCGAGGTCAAAAAAGATGTCTACCGAAATTGTGAGAATCGATAAATTGTAGTATCGAGCCATCATCCAAGTACCTGTATTTAAAAGGGTTAATAAGTAAGCAGATTTACGAAGATATGCTTAATACCCTTGGTGATCAATGTCCTTCGTATGCGACCGTGAAAAATTGGACTGCAAGCTTCAAAAGAAGTAAATTTTCCATTGAAGATGAAAACCGATCGGGAAGGCCAGTTTCTGTGTCAGTCCCCGAAAACATCGATGCAGTTCATGACATGATTTTATCAGATCGTCGAATTGGGCTAATTCATTCATTCATTTGCTACATTCCGTTGCCGGGAATGAATCTACAAAAAGACTAAAAATGGAAAAGAACAAAAAGAAAAAGGAAGAAAAAAAATAAAAAAAAAGGAGGTGCGAACAGACTTATAATTTTTCAGGGCTAATTGCGACTGTGTGCTCTCCTGTGACTGTAGAGACCCAACCGTGACCTATGCTAAAACGCATATCTGAAGCACTGAATATTTCATACGAACGCGTTCATCATATATTCACGTCAATTTGGACATGAGAAAAATTGCTGCAAAATAGATACCCAAATGTTTGAATGTTGACCAAAAGCGGGCAAGGGTAGAAGCATCGCGTTCGATCTGTGCTCGACTTGAAAACGATGTAGACTTCTTAAACCGAATTGTTACTATGCAAAATGCAAATTAACTCACCGAGACAGTATGAAGCTGCAATGATGTCCTCACGATAACGGTGTTTTTTACTGAATGGGTTTCCAAGAAACCATGCCTCTCTCAAGTAGAACCATGATTTGATCAGTTCACAAACTTCCTCAATGTCTTTTAGCCTGTTATTCGAAGCACATATCGATCGAAGATGTCGTAACGGCGCTAATGAGGATAATGATTCTATTCCATTGCCCGAAATGTTCAACACCTGTAGAGATTTCTGGAAAAAACCATTGAAATTCATGAAAAAATGGAAATTGAATATTTTTTCAACTGATTTTTTCTTAATATGATTTCGGAATTCCTCCACAGGCCTTATAGGAGAGCAGCCCGAGAGAATGTGTCATGGAGACTTAGTGAATTGAAAAGATTGGATGGTACAAAGAAAGAATGGTTAAATGTGGTACTTCCTTCCTTCCATCGATCGGTGGGGTTCTTGTTAATTAAACAAAAATATATCAAATTGACATACTCGGGAAATTCAGATTTCGATACCATTATAACCCCTCTTGTCTCAAGTGGCACTCTGACGATATCCATAGAATGTACTGCAGACTGGAATTCTCGATTGGACAATTGGATAATTCGATGCTCACTAAGAGCATCTTGAGAACTGAGAACTTAAGACCCGTTTGCACCAAACGCACTTAGTGTTACGAGACCCTTAAATGAACCCTTAATTTAAATTACGTTGCACCAACTGTTAAGTGACATTTAAATGGCTAAAGCTAGCCTTAAATTTAAGCGCTCCTGTAATGACCACTATTTACAGCTATTTAAGGCTGGGATTTTAACCTAAAATAATTTGTTGAACTGGCTGCAGAACTTCAAATTTTTGATGGATTCTGAAAATTGAATGAATTCATTACTGAATACCAAGCCTTTTCTTTTGCCTTTATTGTAATGCCATTAGTCTTTTTTAATTTTCAATTTGGTGTCACAAAATCATACTATAGTTAGCAACAAACTCTTTTCTTCTGTTAAGAAGTTGAGTGCCCTTCGTAAATTACCACCACTTGCTTGGCAATCATTCACCGTATTCGTACTAACAAGGGCAATAAGGAACACAAGACCTTACAAAGAAAGTGTTGTACTTATATAAACTCAGGTACCTTTTATTTGACAATCATTATCATTATCAATGTTAATGCTAATTCAACAACAAAAAGTTGTTACTCTTTGACACCGACTGACAGGACAATAAAGTTAGATTAATGAAATGACAACGATCATCGGCAACCGGCCAACGAATGAAATGGCTTTATTGGACTAGGATGAAGTTGCACCAAAATAAAAAACTGAAATATCATAAAGATATAAAAACTTAAGGGTCTCTTACTTAAGATTCTGTTAAGCCACAGTCGTGCAACTGGGAATAAAATTAAGCGTCCTTTAACTTTAAACGAGATTTAGTTAAGTACTCCTTTAAGGGGGATTGGTGCAAACGGGCCTAAGACTTAGAGAAAAAATCTCGAGGACCCTCGATCTCTTTTTTCGAAATAATAAGATATCAGGAATCTGATCGTAAAAATCTTCCTTCGTTATCGAATGGGAGAGGACACATGAATAAAATAATGAAAAAAATTTTGTTTTCTCAACATCGATTACATCTTACGTATACTATTATAGTGAGAGAGATATAGATATCAGTAACATTCCTCCCTGATATGAAAGAATTTGAAACTACGGCCACGTTCGAAATTCAGCAAACAGGTGAGTACTTTTACTTTCATAAAGGTATGTACCTAGAAGATGACGTACCTAACAAGGTAATACGCACCTCGGAAAAAAGCTGTCGATTGTCTCACTTGCTTGCTAGCCTCGGCTATCGATTTGCAGGCTCGACTATACTAGACAGTTTTTGGTCCTAGCTATACAGGGTGAATCTTTGACTCGTACAAATATTTTAACGGTAGATTCGTGAGGTCGAAAGAAACCCTTTTTTCATACCATTTTCTTCGAATCGGCTCGATTTAAAAGATACAGGCTATTGAAAAACCATAAAAATTTTATTTTCTATTCTATCTCACAAACGGTTTTATCTCATGAAATAAATTTCGGAGTTGTTTTTCACCCACGTCTCCCAGTTTTCTCGACCATTACGTACCATAAAAATACCAAAAATTCAAAGAACCCATTTCTTGAAACTAATTTGGGCTTTATCTAATGAATATTTGAACGTTTTGTAAAATAAAAGTATTCTTCATATTTTCTCGTATACGCCGTTTTCGAGTAATTTGATGTTAAAAAATTATAAACTATCTGTGAAATTTGAAAAATTGTGTACTTTGGCTGAATACAACTCTGTAGAAAAAATATCATAGATTCACCTAGATATTCTGAAGGTAATCTTGTTTTTTCAGGGGTGGCATAGCTCATTATGAAAACTTCAAATGGCTATATCTTTTTATATTGGCCGAGTCGGAAAAAATGGAATAGGAAAAAAGGTTTCTATTGACCTTGAGAAACTACTGTTGAAATATTTGTAGGAGTCAAAGACACACCCTGTATAAATAACAATTTTTGTGAAATATATTGACGCTCTCTGCTGCTTTAGCTTCTCAAAACGGTCAGATTATATCTTTCACAATATACTTGAATGATTTTCTCCAAATCTAAAAAAAATTTCAATGTCCCTCCCACTTTTATCAAGCTTGTTATTTGATTTCGGAAATATATATATATACACTTTTCAACTTGTAATCAACTAAACACATCTCAATCGATTAATTTTCGAATATAATGATGATTATAATGTGTCCACACAATAAGCAGTCATTAAGAACAAATTCAGACCAGGCTGTTAGTTGCAGAAAAAAAGAAAATCGGAGGATTTTCATCTGAATATCTAGTTCAGGCGTTCTAAAATATTCAGTTGTAGAATGAAAATTATGATTGGTTAGAAATATGTGTACATTATGAATTTTGCTGATCAGCTGTATGAGGAGGTTTAGCCTCCCTTGCCTCCTCTGACGTGCCGCCCTTGAATTAATAGACGCATCATGAATATTATGGACAGATCCAAATGGGGATAGCTGTTGAGTTCTAAACTCACAAAGGACATTTCTCTTATGAATAACTCAAATATCTCGGAAAATGTTGATTTTGAGTTACCAATGAATATGGCTCAAACGACAGCAAATGAGTCATACTAACACCTCCTGCAAGGTACACGTCTAATTTGGTATTGTATTTTATTGATGATTTTCTTCAACTTCGTCATCTGCAATGTTTCATATTCGCGACTTAGTGGAAATTTTTCACAAGACGTCATCAGCTATTCGATCATTTGATATGATGAGTATTGTATATATTTTTGATATCTTACCGATATGCACATTATACTTCTCGGGTCAAAACAAAGTGCTGTGCCCATCGGCAAATTTTGCTTTTCGATATGTAGCTCTTCCAAATCATTCAGATGGTCAATACCTTCGAGTACGCTAATTTCATTATTCCCTAGGTACAGTTTCTTGACGTTCGGTACATCTTCCAAACCTTTTATTTCATATATATTATTACACTGCAGATATAGAGATGTGACAGTGGATGATTTCAAGTTCTCTATCTGAGTTATCTCATTGTTATGTAAGTAGATGACACAAACTGTTGATAGATCTATTAGAGGCTGAAAAAATATTGTATTCAATTAATCAGTTCATTCAGATAAATCCAATTTCTATATAAACATGTTTAAATATAATACATATACAACTACCAGAGAACCTGAAGAAACAAAGTTCTGAAAACGGCCTGAAAGACACAAAACAAGAAAACGTAACAAACGTGTTTAAAAATTGAATGCGACTGTTCATTCTACACGAAAAATGTTTGATGTTCTCTTCAGAACATACTCAAATCCTACTCCCTTTAGTTGATAACGCAGAAGCATGGGCGGATTTCACCTAAAGAATGAATTGGAGACCAAACAATAATAACGAAGATGTAGAAGAACTAGTTGTAGTTAAGGAAAACAAAGAAGAAATAAACGAACCACCAATGGACGATAAAATCAGAAAACCAATTTCAGAATTTCACTAATCAAACTCAAGGAAAATTTCGGAAACTTGATGAAGAAAAAACTCCCAGAAGCGATGAAATATCTAGGGTTATGTTGAAGAAATTATTTAGGAAAGGTAAAACTGCTCTCACAAATATTGTGAACGAAACAATGAGGACAAAACACTAATCCGAAGAAGTGAAAGATCAACCAGAAAAATGGAAGCAATTCATTAAAAACTACAAACTAAAATTAAGAACCTATATACACAGTAATTGCAATCATTGCAGTGTCAATGCAATTTGAGTGAACTGCTTCAAGAACTCAATTCACACAGCGACTTCTGATTGCATTATCGAAATAAGTCATTGACAAAATGAATTTTCTTCAAAACCTTATTATCCCATGAAATTTTCCTTATACAAATTCGATATGCTCACCAAACTTAACCATAGATAGAAATTCTGATAATTGGCGAAAAACTTCAGGCTTTGTGAGCCCTCCAACAGAACATACGTCATCTTTTGTTTTACATTTATAATCAAAAATTGAAACTACATGATATTCGAAAATTGCCATAACCTAACTTACTTCTTTTGTATCCTAGTTTTGGAGTAAACATAAATTCGTCCGATTCCTATTCTCTTGTGAAAATTGAATTCCTTAGAATGAATTATGTAGTTTTTCATGACAATAACGAAATTTCTGTAAGGGTCAAGGGATGTGAAAAATATAGATTTTAGGGATTAAAACAAAAATCATGATATTCCTAGTACTGCCCTGAAAATACTGATATTTCATGAGCCGCTTGAAAGAGTGAACAAACCGATGAACTCGGATCGCAATCAGACCTTGCATTCCAGAGTTATGGCAGTTTTCTGAAAGGCCTGAATGATCTACATTCTGCATTCACCATTAGGCTATGGCAAACGACTCATGAAACACCCTGTATAGGAACGTCATTTTACAAATGATTCCCACTTCTTTTCGTTCCTCAAGAATCTCAAGATAATAGGAAGTGCTGGTATTTTTGGTCACATAAACAAATACAACTAGCATAGCAACAACAATATTATTGTATATCACTTGTTTTGAGGAACGAAAATAAGCGTTCTATCTGTACTATTGGCCTTTGACAACATGAATTCCTACATCGATATACAGGGTGTATATGAATTTTTGCAAACAAATTTAAGGGGTGATTCTTTTTAAAAAATAGGGTGGGGCTTTTATATAAATTTTTCTTCTTCGAGCTTACTTACAGACACCAGAGACAATTTGTCTCTGCAGAGACCTAAAGATGGCGCCTCAAAAAGCAAATTTTAATTTTTTCTTAAGAAACAAAATACTGACAAGAATAAAATTAAGCAGACATTTTTATTCGAGCGAAACGGCTCTCAAAAAAATTTTTGGTAGTGTTCGTCTATGATTGCAAGGGGCAGAAAAAGCCAACCATAAACATTGTTTCGCGTGAAACTCTTCATAATTTATAGTAAAAAAACAAATTTATATAGCTTGTTCCATTCTTAACAAATAAGGAACTGGTAATATCATATTAAATAGGTAGAAGGTACCAGAACTGTTTCTGGCACTGAAAAAATGTGCTCGAGCACTAAGCATGTACAAAAAGTTCTTCCGAGTCTCGAGCACTAGAAACCGATTTTTCATAAAAGGCTGGCGATTACTAAGTACTTTATGAAAGTATTTCGATTTTGCGAGCACTAAGCACTAGGCTCTTTTATCAAAAACTGTTGGAATTAAGATTTTTTGTTCGTTCTACTCTACAACAGTTTCAATAATTCATAAGTATAGGAAAACTTTTACTGTAATGACAAGAATCATTTTGTGAAATACAGGTTGCTTTTTCAACTAATATTCATATCTATATGAAACTGGGTGTATGTATTTTCAAAATATTTTATATGCGGCCCTTCTACGCCTTCGAAGAATAACATACATTACAGGTTTTTGATGAAGCATGCACTTAGCGAAAATGTCCAAAAATTTTAACTTTTTTCATGCATAAACAACATTGTCCTTCGGAATATTTTGAGGGAGTAGGTACAGGAAGTTTTCCTTGTAAAAATTGAAATATGTACTTTCATTCAATATAGGTGGAAGAAATTTTGCACCAGTTAACTGATCCCCAACATAATTGTTGCTTCTTATTATTTATTTAATTATAAACTAAATTACTGAAGCAGTAAAGTTGAAATAACCCTCAGAAGTAGTAAGGGGGATTTAATTTGAGCAAAAATGCATCGAAAAGTTTTTCTGTAAAATCAATAGTTTTCGAGTTATTTGCGATTGAAAACTAAGATTTTTCACCTGAAAAAGCCACGTTTTCACACGGGTTTTCACGAATAATTGAAAAACTATGAGCTTTATCGAAAAACTTGTTATAAATAAAATTATAGCCTAATAAAAAACAAAACAAACTAGCTGTTAACGAACTATATATATGTTGAGTATGAATTCGCAAACTACTGAATGTTAAACGTTCAACATCAAATAGTAGAAAAACAAAGACAAATTCGGGAAAAATTTATTGGACCTTTTTTGAGGTACTTGAAAAGGGCTTCCAAATTAACTCTGTCAAAAATGAATTGTGCAAATATTGACGGAGCTATGCTATTCAAAACTTCAATATCGTTATTTTTCAGCATAAATTTTTTTAATAATTTACTCATCATTACCACCACAATAGAGAATAGACGTAATCCTTTTACACTTCCTAGCACTTGAGTACTGTCAAGGTTATCCAATGAAATATTTTCCATTTACTATAAAACGGTTTTCGTTTGTTTTATGTAGCATTTGAAATTACTGAGTTATGAACCTTTGAAGTTTGCATCTTAGAGTAAAAGTTCGCTTTTCCTATGCAGGAAAATAAACTATTATTTTTACTAATCTTCGTTTCAAACAATTACAAATGTACGATAAATACTTCTAAAACTCAGGGATGGGCCATGACAGTAACATAAATGACGATCGTTATATCCGTTTGGCACTTTTATGTAGCAAATGTGCTAAAGATGTAGAATAACCTGCCAGGAAGGAATTTCAGAACTCCAGAGTAGGGGAAAGTGGGGGAATTGGGAACACTTAATTTCAAAGGCTGAAAAATTATACAAAAAATCACTAAAAGTATTAAACCTCCATTGAAAAATGAACTTTGCTCATTTATGTACTGATCGGAAACAAAAAACTATAAAAAATCAACGTCTACTAAAAAATATCAACGAAATCAAAAAATACTATCGTTTCTATTTACCCGACACCCTATGGGGTAATTGTGAACAGTCCTAGAGCAAATAAAAATGATTAGAAGTGGCACATATCACACAAGTATTCACGTCTTGTTTCTCTTGCAGTACATTTTTCATGTGCCCCTAGTTTACAGGTATCTCATATGATCCTATCCTCCATTGGTGGGGCCTCATACTTTACATAGCAAATTATGCAGAAAAATTCTTCTTCTGTGTGACCTGGGTTGAATTTCTCAGTCCTCTGCTTTTGGCGTGCCTTTTTGTACCCTTTTTATGTTGGTTTTAGGTTCTTTATGTTAAATTTTTTCCTTCTTAACATTTCTCTGCAGGTATTTGCCTTCTTTGCTTTTCTTCGTGTTGATTTTTCATTAGTGAACTTGATAATATCTTGAATTCATTTTGTTTCAGTTTTCGGAACAAAGTATTTAGTTCAAGCTTAGCCTAATGTGAGCTTTTCGTTTCTTAAATCTTCGAACACACAGCAGGGATATTCAATTTTATATTTCGTTTCGGTCTTCTTTGTATAATTTCTTGGCATCTAGATAGAACACATTTCAACTTTAATATATTTGTTAACCATCAACCAGAGCAGCACCGAAGTAATTGGGAACACAAGGGATATAAGGAACGTTCCCAATTACCCACCTGACATCGTTCCTAATTACCCCAAGTAATCAAAAGAATTAAAAATGGCTTGCATTCACTTACCCATTTCCTTTCAACTTCAAATCACGTAGGTTTTGGAAAAACATAGTACCAGTATGGAATCAACAAAATATGGCACCTCTTAACTTCAAAATAAGATAGTTACAATTATTATTAACACACGAAAAAATTATAGTTGAAATGCGGAATTCATTCATCGACTCACTGTAACAGGAAATATGCAACTTATCGCCACAACTTTTGAGTAAGCCCTGAGAATCGCCAGATGCATCCATTGAAAATGTTGAAGACAGTGCCGCACATGAGGAAGTATTTTTTATCTAGCCGTTCCCAATTACCCGCCGTTCCCAATTACCCCACTCTCCCCTATATGTCAGTTTCATGTTTTCTATCCTATATTATCTTTAACCCATTCCGCGATCATCAAGGTCACCTCAAGGTAAAAAGCGCTCTTCTAAAAGGGACATATTTCTTCTGACCTCAAAAATAAAAGCAACGGAATTCGATTTCCAAAATCATAGGATCTAATTGAATAAAAGGCTCTGTATTTTTTGTGCCGATCCATTACTTTTGCTTGTTTCAAGTTGCGGGGGCTTCAAGGTCAGAAGGAAGGGATAAATTACGGTCATATTTCGAAATTTTTCGCTATTTTCATTTTGGGCGCCCACAAGAAAAACACAATTGACCTTGAATATCAAGGTCATGGTCGAAACCATAGTCACCATCTGATAGCCAGAGAAAAACCCTGCAACTTTTGTTCGAAAACTTTTTCTCTAAAATGCTCTGCCGCCAAGTTATTCTAACAATTCTGATACTATTGTGATACCCTGTATATTTTTGAAAAAATTGACGTATTTCGAAAAAAGCAACGATTTCTGATGGGTAAACATTTTTATAGGGAATATGAAGAATCTGATAGAGTTTTTTTCGAAATCGATGCATGTTCCGTGGGTTCCTACATTTTATCATTTAACAGTCTAACGTTACTCCACTATTCATAGAAAATTGTTCTTGGTGGTGAGCTACAGTGATAGCGTGAGGCCCGTGAGGGTCCTCTTTAGCACATATGTGCATGAACCTTAGTTATTGGATCTCTAAAAAAATAAGCCTTGTCTCTGAATAGAACCTTTTTCGAAAATTTTGGATATTGGTCAATCATTTCCAACATCCAAGTGGAGAATTGGGGACGATTCGGAAAATCCCGTGCCAAGAGAACCTGTACACGTTCAGTGTGATATGGATTTAAAAATTCCTTTAAGATCGCGAACACCGTCATATGGTGAATTTGTTATTGCTGAGCAATTCTCCCAGTACTGATGTCAGGTTGCTCATCGATAAGATTTAGAACTGCTTCTTCTATTGCTGGAATTTTAATCTCGCGATGCTGACCACAGTCACTTTTATTTCTTCCAAATATATCATCATTTTTATTTCTTTCAAATGTACCACTTTCTCGTAGTCGTTGCTAAATTCATGTAAATAGAGTGTGATGTGGACCCACAAGTTCAAGGAACATTTCTGTGTACCTTCTGGACGCTTTCAGAGATTTATCACCAGAAAAACCGTAAACAAAGTATGCATATCGGTAATTTCTTCGTTTGTATATACCGTCATCTTATAATGTGTGTAAAACAGAAATCTCAAGGTGATAAGCCAAATCAAAAAATAATTGTGACTAAATCAAAGTTAATAAAACTGGTCAGAACCTTCAAACATAGGTTATTTTGACTCACATCAGTGTCCTCTATCCACCCTTAGCTTCCGCCCATTTACCAATAAATCACCATGTATAGTAAACTGTCCTTATTTTTTTTTCAAACAGAATCACCCCCTGCAGTTTGGTCAACTTATATTAACTAATAACATTCTGTATAAGAATTCTTTCATTTGGAAACTGAAGGTATCTAATCCTTTCACTGCCTTACAGATAAATTCAAAGGAATTAATAATTATTAACAACTCCTGCAGAACGAAAATAATCATACTTACAATTTTTTTCAAATTCTTGTGATCGTAATATATGTGAGTAACAGTATTAGGGTTTTTCGCTGTCTTCGGTCTGCAAGGTGGAAGCTTAACTTTTCCAAGCTTTGTGTTCATCCTTCTGGGAACATTTCAAGATTATGACGCTAGTTGAATGACAGCTATTGCTAAGCTACGTGTATCAACGCATAGAGACTTTTCAGCAATCGATAAAGCAATTTAATTGTATAGTAACAATTATTAATGTTTGGCTTCTCTAAATGGTTTAGGGTGGATATATAAGAGGGTGAATATTCTAAATTCCTGGAAAATGATTCGAGAATTTATATTCAGGAAGAGTCAACAGTGCTCCGTAGGACGATAACTCTTAGAAATTTTGGACTAGCAGAGTAATTCTGAATGCAACCAGAATGGAACGAAATTGATGAAACACAATACCTACCAAAATGTTTCCTAAAAGGAGAACACCCAATTTTTATATCATTATCTTAATTTACAAGAAATCCTCTTTTCGAAATACCTAATGTCATAATTTTTATCTGTATGCGTTTCCGATTTGGACCACTTTTTTAGACGAACTAGAGAGATAAATGTCAGAAAGGCACATGGGGTATTTTGAAATCAGAATTTCGTGTATTCATGTAGGTTAGGTTAGGTTAGGTACATGTAGGTACTGCATTCAAGAATTATTGACCTATCCCGGTAGGCAGTAGGTATATGAAAACATATACTCCACCGTCTCCACCTGAGCCATGGATATCAGCTAGTAACATGCGTTCAAAAAAATTCGTCGTCAAGTAGGCTATGGATTAACGTTGACATTCGGTGTCTGAACGTAGGTATTTTCTTGAATTACTTCATCTTCCCAAAATGTAAACAATGATGACATTAACCTATACCAAAGAGGTATATTTGCCTATACATCGTAATTTTTTATGGAAAAATGTAGTGGAAAGGCACTTTTGGAAAAGTTAATTTTGCCCAAAGTGCGAAAAGCATTTCTTCCATTGAGTCATATCACAAGAATCCAAACAAACTGAGGCGGTTAGAAAAATTCTTGGTGAAAATTTTAACCCATGCATGTCCACTATTTTCATACGTAAGAGACATGAATCTTGAACTGATCATGGTATTATGTTTTTTTTTTGTAAAAAGGATCTACCTTTTTGAGTAATATGAATAAAGCACAGTAAGAATCTCAATATGTTTATTAATTCTCTATAGATATCGAATTGATTTGGTCAATACTGAAAATGCATGACTAAACCAATATAAAACTGTTCCAATAATGGGAGCTAGTCATGAACAAGCGTAGGGAATCCTAGAGAATTCGAAACATCCGAACGCAAATGTAGATCGGTTTCGAGTACAATGTCCCTCGTCAGTACAGTGTAGCGCTGAGAATTCCAAACGGAGGATGACCCATATGTGAAGTTTTGGCGCCGACTTTTTCGAAAAATACTATTTTTTTTGGAGTTCTGGGTAGATTTGAAAGAGTTCTGGAGTTCCTGATAAAAATTTTGAATAGTTCCGGCAAATCGTGTATTCTAATGAAAAAAACAAATTGGTGGCGATAACTTCACGCGGCGCCGTCTTTTTCGAAAAAATGAGTTCAACTTAGAAGTTGGTGTTTTGGTGAGAAATCTTGGCAACGGCATCATGTCTATATTTGTACTCCGTGCCCGCGAACTTCTGACATCCCCCGGTGATGTGCTGGATAGTTTCACGTGTCGCACAGCCAAAACGACAGCTATCATCCGCCACTGAGGCATCCTTGGCGATATATTTCATGTAGTTCCTTGTCGGAATCACCTGGTCTTGGATGGAGAGGATGAAGCCCTCTGTCTCGGGAAGTCAACCAGCAGTTCGACGCAGATATGTCGACGTAATCATGATTGACTTCGTTCTGGTGCCTTCCATGCGAAGGTTTGCCAATCAGCTTCTGCATTTTGCTTTCTGCAGAATGTTCGACGGCTTCCCACTGGTCTTGTTGTAGTTTTAACGGAGTAGAACTATCAGCAACACAAACTATTCGATGGAGTTCTGACGAAGCAGCCTTGTTCAGGAAATATTTTCGAAGTCCTTCAATTTCCTGGGACATGCGGTTGGACAAGTCAAGAATCCTTCTACCCCCGAGGTGTCGTGGTAGCTCTGTCCGTTCTATTGAGCTTTTGGGGTGATGTTTATTTTTATTATGTTTTGTCAGCATCGTCCTTATTTTTCTCTGTAGTGCAGCTAAATCCGTGGTGGTCCAAGAGATGACACCGAATGAGTGGCTCAGCGCCGAGCAATAATCGTAGGTATTAATCGTTTATATTTTATCAAATTCTTGCTTTTAAGACCAGTTCTCATTATTCTTCTCAATCTTCGGGTGAACTCCTATTAATTCTTTCACATCTGGCTCTGATTGATTTTTCTTGCCTGTTTGATGCCTAGATATACTTGTATGTATCTCCTTCCTTTAATGCTTCAATTTCTTCACCTTCCTTGAGTTTGAACGTGCCATCTTCTATTTTCCCTCTCGTTATGTTCAGCAGTCTACATTTTTCTAGTCCAAACTTAAGATACGAAGAGTTTCAAATCGTCCATGTAAAGGAGATGATTCAGTTTCATCATAGTTCTACTGCCGCTCTTGATGGCAAATCCGTAGTCCGTAGAATTCAATCTATGAGACAAGAGGAGAGACAACAGTCTAGTCCAGACTGTTGAACAGGTAACATCTGATTCTATCGACCGTATCAATTGATTAGAGATTTTTATATTTATAGAATAGAATAGAATAGAATAGAATAGTTTTTATTAATCCATTCAGACACAATACAGTGTATAGGACAAGTCAAAATATACATAACATAGAGAGGAATTGAAATTACAAATCAATGAATGCATTCATCATTAAGATATTCATTAATACTATAATAACATTTACTTAAAAGTAAAGATTTTATTTTCTTACCAAAAGCAGACAACTTCAGTGATTTAATTGAATCGGGAAGATGATTATACAAAATAATACTCTTATATTTAGCAGATGTCTCATATTTCGTTGTTCTATGTTTAGGTACAATAAAAGTTCTAGTATTCCTTGTATCATAGTTGTGGGCGCCGGAAAGCTTAGGAGTATACGCCTCATTCTTTTTAATGTATAAGAGACATTTGTATAAATATATACAAGGAGCTGTTAAAATCTCATGTTTTACAAATACAGTCTTACAAGATGTTAGTGGACTGAGACGGAATATCATTCGAATGATGCGTTTCTGTGCTACAAATACCCTCATAAGATCCCCAGAGCAACCCCAGATCAGGACATTATATGCCATGTGGCTAAAAACCAAGCTGTAGTAAACATTCAGGACAGCAGCAAGAGGAAGAGAATCCCTAATACGACGAATTGCATAATATGAAGAACTAAGCTTCCTGCTGACATGTGATATCTGCTCGGACCATCTCAGACACTCATCAATATAAATACCCAGAAACTTTGTAGATTCTTCAGAAATCAAGTTATAATGATCGTGTTTTAGAACTAATTTATTTCCTTTCTTCAAACCAAATTTTACTACCTTTGTCTTATCTAAATTCAGAACAAGTGCATTCAGCTTACACCAATTGGCGAAAGACACCAAAAGTGTTTGACATAACTCTGTGAGTTCATCCAGATTCTCAGCTGTTACAATAAACGTGGTGTCATCTACAAATATAATAATTTTAGTCTTTATATGGTGTGGGAGGTCATTTATAAAGAGAATGAATAGAAGAGGACCTAAAACTGATCCCTGAGGAACACCGAGATCCACAACACACTCTTCAGAGAAAACGTCCATAACTCTCACATGCAATCGTCTGTCTGACACATAATGTTTAATCCAATCCAGGAACACTCCCCGAAATCCAAGATTGTACAATTTGCTCACTAAAAAATGAGGTGAAATGGTATCGAATGCACGTGTAAGATCAAAAAATAATCCCGCAACATTCAATCCCCCATCCAAATCCAACGAAAACTGAATCGTGTGTACAAAATCCAGAACAGCAGACTCAGTTGATCGTCCTTCTCTAAAACCGTATTGACTGTCAGTAATTAAGTTGAAAGTGTTCAGAAATTTCATCATCCTATCCAAAACTATTCTCTCGAAAATTTTAGAGAATACACTCAACAACGAAATAGGTCGATAGTTGGAAACATTCGTGGGATCATTCTTCTTGAGAACTGGCAAGACAGTGGCATTCTTTAGTACACTCGGAAAAATACCAGAACAGACAGAATCATTTATAAGATGGGCAAAATGATCTACTATATGCTCAGAAATTAATTTCAATATTTTGGCAGATATAAAGTCTACACCAGTACATTTCTTATTCTTTAAGGCATTAATCGCATCTTTAACTTCACTACCATCTACTGGGTGGAAAAAAAAAGTTTTATGATGTAAAGGGCCGGCTGTACACATACCAACTTCATTATTACCATATGCTTGCTCCAGTGTTCTTTTAGCCACAGATGAAAAATAACGAGCAAATTCATTAGCCACTAAAATGGGTTCAGAACAACAAACACCATCCGTGTTCAGAATAATTTTGTTGTTTTTATTAGAGCTCCTTCCAGTCTCACGATTTACAATTTTCCAAACTGTTTTGATCTTATTGTCAGAACATTCTAAGAGGTCTTGATGATATGCCAATTTTGAGGATTCAATGAGTAACTTATATTTTGCTTTGTATATTCTATAAATTTCTGATAATTCAACTGACTTCAAATTAACCTGGAGCCAAAATAATTCTTTCAATTCAATACCTGCTCTCTTTATTTCATCTGTGATCCAACCTTTAGAATTTACTGATACTATATTTCTACTTTCCAATGGGCAATGTTCATCTATTAATATTTTGATTACGTTAATGAAAAATTCAAAGCTATTTATTTCTGTTGAAGGCTGATACAATTCAACAAATGAGGTTTTAGAAATTGCATCAACAAGGCTATCTAAATTGGCATCTGACATATTTCTACATAACATTTTTTTCGAGCTTTCCACAGGCAGAGACCCAGTTTGATCGAAATAATAATCCAGCATGAAAGCCAAATGATCCCCAAAATGAGGAGCATAAACATTTGTTTTACAATAATCTAGATCACAATTTGAGACAATATAATCCACCTTCTTAGACGTTGTTCTACCAGATCTGTCAGTAATTATGCGAGTAGGGCAATTAGATGTAATTTTCAGATTGAAACAAATTAAAAGATCATCCAATAGTTGCTTTGATCTGACGTTTTCAGTTAAGTAGTCGATATTTAAGTCTCCACATAGGTATACGATGTCATTCTGCTTTTCACAGTGTTGCAGAACAAAGGACATTTTTTCAAGAAATATTTCAATGTTACCTGAAGGTGGTCTGTAAACACTTATAATTGTCAAGTAGATGTGATCAATTTTAAACCTGACTGCACAGCACTCACATTCCATTTCCTCAGACATTCTCGATACTTTTAGATCCTTCACTTCCAATCCAACCCTGGTAAACAGAACTTAACCTCCATGTTCACGATTGGGACGACAATAGCTTGCTGCCCGAACATATCCTGGTAGTTCCACAACACCCAAACTTTCCGCACTACACCAATGTTCCGCAACACTTATAAATAATCTTTATTCAAACTGTTTTAACTTGAAAGAAAAATATTATGGCAGAAAAAAATGAAAGTGAGAAGATTAACACGAAGAAAAAACAAAATAATTGCGGTAGTGGTCCAATAACAAGAAATTTGTCGGCGAGATCTAGATCGAATTCAATACCGTCCGACATCATTATATCAAAGGAGATAAAAACAGTTGAAAGGAACATTTGTGGCATCGCGAAAGAAAGATACAATGAAGGAGTTATCAATGAGCAGAACATACGAGGGACTTCCAAAAATATAAGACAACCAAAGGAAGATGAATACGATGAAATATTTACGCCAAAAAAGATCATAATGCGATCACCCCCTACAGGCAGCACAAAAGAAGATGAAAATATCCAGATATCAGGCGAAGCACGCCAATTGGTTCAATCTATTGATCAAATAAATGATATTGAAGAAAGAATCAAATCAGAAGAAACGAAAAATCATCTAACAGATATAAGTACAACACATCTCAAATATGAACCTAATACCTCAGGAGATATTATAGAAATCATACTTAATGCACTAGAAACAATAAATAATTTATCAGAAAAAGAAAAAATCGAAGGTGAGGATCTGATGCAATTGAGGAGAGCAAGTTTTAAACTTCATGGGAAAGTAACAAGACTTGTTTACAAACTAGGAAAGCTCGAGACAGAAAATCGCAACAACTCTAGAAATGATGAACACCAATCAAAAAGCAATATCTGCGAGCCTTTGATGAGGAAAGAGAGCAGTATAGAAAGAAGTATGAAGGGTACATTCGAAGAAGATCATTCACAGAAAAAGACATACAGTGCAGTAATCACAACAAGTAAAAAACCAACTACGAATAAAATATGGAAAACACCCGAAAAATCGAATAGATGTGAAATAATAGTAAACTCAAAAAATAGAGACCAAAACTTAAATATCATGAAAGAATTAAAGAAGACAATGAAGGAAATGGGTCAAAATGAGACCCTGAAAAATGTAAAACATCTGCAAAGTGGTGGAGTAATATTGGAATGTGGTAATGAGAATCAACGAAAAAGAGTTCAAGAAATTTTGAAAAAACGCGACACCCTACAGACTAAAAATTTACAGAATAGTGATCCCAAGATAATGATCACTGGAATAACAAAAGGTTATCAAGAAGGTACCTTTAAAAAGGAATTATTAGAAGAAAATCCTCAGATAATAGACGTTTTTGGCCCACAAGTAGCCGATAGTTTGAAATTCATCACAAAAAAGAAATGCAGAAATGACACGAAAGAAAATTGGATATTCCAAACAACACCCACAGTATTTAAATGGCTGATAAGAAACGAATCTCTACACTTTGACCTAACTAAACTTTATATTCAGGAATTCGTAGATCTGGCAATTTGTTTTAAATGTTGCAATTATGGACATATAGCAAAAACTGCCAAGCAGAACTGTGTTGTCACAAATGTGGTGGTAAACATGAATCTAAAGTCTGTCCCAAAAGTGACCAACTAGACTGCCCAAATTGCAAGAGATTGAATATAAAAGAAAGAAGACATTCAGCAAGGGATTTAAATTGTCCAGTCTACATTCAAAGAAGAGAAAAACAACGGGAATATGTCAATTTCGGAAGTGCTAGTGAAACAGAACCAAACGATTTTTTATGAACAATTTTAAACCAGAAATGAACAGTAGAAGACATGTAAGTACACATCATAAAAATTTTAGTATTATACATCAAAATGTCCGATCATTAGGTAATAGCATAGACTTGATCAATGCCTTGTTGGAAGAAAATAAAGACTGTAAGTGTCTATGTCTTTCAGAACATTGGAGAAAAAAGGAACAATTAACATTATTGAGTATACATAATTTTAAACTTGCTTCGAACTTTTGTAGAAGGGAAGGCTATGGGGGAGCCGCTATTTATTTATCCGAAGAGGTGAGATATACTAATAGAACAAAAATTGATAAAATTTCATTAGAAGGAACATTAGAGTGCTCATGTGTTGAGGGCAAACTTGAGTTAGGAAGTATAATTATAGTGTCAATATACCGACCACCAAAAGGGGATTTTAAAATATTTTTGAGAAATCTAGAATCGTTACTGCAAATAATCATTTTAGAGAATAAAAAAGTGTTTCTTTTGGGCGATTTCAACATAGAGCTCCTTGAACATAACAATTACAGATCGCAATTTCTATCATTGTTAACATCCTTCAATATGTATCCAACAATATTAGAAAACACTAGGATTACACCAACTTCACAGTCCTGTATCGACAATATTTTCACCAATACATCTAATCAATGTTGGTCAAGTTCAAGATTATTTACAACAATTTCAGATCATACTGCTCAAAAGATTGTAATCAGTTTAAATTTGGAAGCTAATAATCAATGTTATTTTAAAAGATTCTTCGACGTGATTAACACAGAGTATTTATTCCGAGACTTAAAAGAACAAACATGGGAAGAGGTTTTCAAAATAGATAATTCCGATGTAAATCAACAGTGGCATGCATTCATGAGCATCTTTATGTTAATGTTCAATCAGAAATTCCCGAGAAAACTTGTAAATCCAGGTCGAAAATCTAAACAGAGATCTAACATCTCAAATGAATCTATCCGACAAAAAAAGGATGAACTAGATAAGCTCCTATTGTTGAAACAATGTAATAAAAATTATAACGTGATGTATTCTGCAGCAAAAAAAGAGTATGATGAATTGTTAAGGCAAGATCGATCGGAAAATTACGAAAATCGAATAAAAAATTCCGATAATAAAAATAAATGCATGTGGACACTCTATAAGGAAATTACAGGAAAGACTGAAAATTCGGATAATTGCTTAATAGAAAATCCTATAGAGGTGGCAAATGGTTACAACAAATATTTAGTAGACATCATACCCAACAAAAAGGCAAAGTTATTTCATCCGGGCTTGTTAATGAAAAATCAATGGCTTTAAAATTGGTCACAGAAGAAGAAATCTTAGAACTCAACAAGAAGATCAAGAGTAAGCATAGTTCCGGAGATGATGAGATTCCTACTAGCCTTATTCATCAAATACTCCCCGCCATCACTAGAGTTCTCTGTCACATATAATAAACAACTCACTGAGAGAAGGAATATTTCCAGATTCACTAAAGCTAGCATCAATAAGACCGCTTTATAAAGGCAAGGGAGAAAAAAATAGTTTCAACAGTTATAGACCTATAAGCTTGCTCCCGGGATTCTCCAAAATTTTTGAACTTGTCATGTACGCTCGACTCACAGAATTTCTAACCGAATGCAATATAGTTACCAATAATCAACATGGTTACATCAATAATAGGTCTACACAATTTTCAGTTTCACACAGGCAGTCTTGAAATGTTTGGAGGAAGGCGATATGGCGATGGGCCTCTTTTTGGACCTATCAAAGGCCTTCGATTGTTTGGATAGGAATATTCTCTTAAAAAAACTGAATGGATATGGTGTGAGAGGGTGGGCTTTTAAATGGTTTGAGTCCTATTTGGAGGCGAGGTTACAGAGAGTGGTTATTCGAGATAGGGGTAGAGAAATCAGGTCTGAAATATTGAAAAACAAAATAGGAGTTATCCAGGGCAGCATATTGGGGACAGTTCTGTTCATTTTGTATATGTTAATGACCTTAACATGGCAATTGCTCAAGTGAACAATTCAACACATTCAGTGGATGCCACTTTTTGAGACGGATAATATAGGTTTTGACCTGACACAATTTGCAGATGATACACATGTGTTGGTAAGGGGATCAAATATTCCAGAAATAATTGGGAATACAAATGAGATTTACAGAGTGTTAAAAGAGTGGTTTGAAGAGAACAAATTACTTATAAATAAAGAAAAAACAAACCTCATGATTTTCAGGACAAAACAAAATAGGGCAGAAAAACCTGAATCTATCGTAGTTTGTGACTCTCAGTTTGAGGTGAAAGAGAATACGAAGTTCCTGGGAATTTATATGAATGAATTTTTGGATTTGTCTTATCATATCGACTACCTGAATAAAAAACTGAACAACGTCTGCTACTGCATCCGATTTGTTTCAAGATACCTGAGTGAAGAAGTGAGGAGAATATTGTATTTTGCCAACTTTCAGGGAACAGCCAGATACGGTATCATGTTTTGGGGAGCTGGTTCAGGAGCCCGGGATATCTTCGTTACACAAAAGAGAGTTATGAGAATAATTTTTGGCATGTCTTACTTGCAATCATGTCGAGGAATCTTTAGATCTAAAAAAATTCTTACAATATTCGGGTTATATATCTTTGAGATCATTGTTTTTGTTTTTAAAAATAAACAATTATTCACCTGTTCAGATCATAGGTATAACACGCGTAAAAATGATATTCTGTTTCCTTTACATCGTTTAACTCTTCTTGAAAGAAGTCCCTATTATATGGGTATTAGATTTTATAATAGAGTTGATAATCAATTGAAAATTATCACCACAGAAAAACAGTTCAAGCTTAGATTGAAGCAGTTTTTAATAAATCTTGAACCCTACAGTATTGAAGAATATATGAACTCTAATTTTAGGTAAATGAATATGTATTGGAATTCTGGTTTATAGTTAAGGTTTAAGTTTAGTTTTCAATGATAGTGTGACGTCATTTCATTTTATTTTGTTTTTTGCAGTTGTAAAATATGATTTAATTTGAAATAAAGAAGAATTGAATTGAATTGAATTGAAGAGGGATTCAGGGCCATACAGAACCACAGAGGGCTCAGCGAATCTCCTTGGTAAATTCCGCCATCTTCTGCTTTCATTTGAAGACTAGTACCTTGTCCAGAGGTTGACATGGCGTTTTTCAGGAACTTAACAATATTGGGATACACCTTGTAAACCTTCAAGATCGTCGAGAGCCATTCGTGAGGTATGGAATCGAATGCTTTCTTGTAGTCTATGTACGTAAAAATTCCTTCGCTTGGAGAACGCTTGATTGCAGATAACTGAATCAATTACCTATTAGTTGTTCTTTGCACCCTCGGCTGTCTTTGGTGCATCCTTTCTGTTGCATGTCGATGATGTTATTCCTTTCCGTTGGTTGTGAATTCGGTTTGAAATGCACGATGTGATTAATTTGTACATCGTTGGAAGACATGTGATTGGTTGGTACTTGGATGGGTCTTCTGTATTCCTCTGGTCTTTAGGTAACAGGTATGTGGTGCGTGCCTTGTGTGAGCAATACTGATGGCAGTATTTCAGGATTTTCAATGACATCATTTATTGAAGTCAATTTGTCATGCATGATCCAAAGTTTCTTGATCCAGAAGTTCTGCAATCCATCAGGCCCAGGTGTTTTCCAGTTTGGTAGTCCTCTGATAGCTGATTTTACTTCTTCAATTGTGATCATCTCATGTTGCATCGGCTCATATTTTATAGCTCCAGATTTTTCATCTTCAATCCATCCGGTATCTCCATTGAAATGAGGTTTCGTTGATGATTGGTCCTCAGAGAAGAGCCGTCATAGTCATTTCTGGCCTTAATTATCGAGCTGATTTTAGATTCTCGTTTGTTCAGGGTGTTTTCCTCACCTTCCCCTGTCTGTATATTCTGGAAGCTTTGATTTTTGCGCACAACAATGCTGTCCATTTTGCTGATTTTCATGATTACCCTACAAAAGAGGCAGACATCTACTTCGAGGTGATTTATGTCGTCTCACTAGAACACAAAATGGGCCCTTTTATCTGTCGAAGAAGCTTTATAATAAACTCCCATCGACTGTGAAGTCCTTTCATCCGGGGCTTTCCAAAAAAACCGTAAAGTCGATGTTAATGAAGTGTGCTGTAACGTCTTTTCCTCGGTGTACTCGAGCGCCAGCTATTCTTTAAGGGAGAATAGCAAACCTACCCTGGTAGCTACTAGCCGAAGACAAGGTTCCTCGGTATCTGGGATGTTAGCGACAACCAGTGAAAGTGAAAATCAACGCACACAAATTATATTTGTCGACTCGTACAAGGAAACACAAATGGCACTATTATAAAATTCGTACAGTGAAAGACTCGAGATCAGTGAATTTACAGGGCAAAACGGACGGAATGAAACAGGATCCGATCTCAAACGTTATACGGCGCGTTCGGCACTCCCCGGGTATCCACACCAGCAGAGTGCCTCCCTAACCGTAGGGTTGAACACGAGATAAAAAGAAGGAATATGAGGAAAGGGTGCGCCACCCCAAAGTGCCTTCGGTACCCCCCGGGTATCCACACCGGCAGGGTACGTTAATGACAGTAGGGGTGGACTGAAAGAGAAGAAGGGAAAAGTGAGGGAAGGGTGAGCCACCCCAAAGTACCTTCGGTACCCCCCCGGGTATCCACACCAACAGGGTACTTTAATGACAGTAGGGGTGGAACTCAGACTGTGGTATAGGAATGGTGAAGATAGGAGCTGAAGTTCCAACAGTGAAATAAAAAAAACGGAGTGTCGTCTTACCTCTGGGCTATATTCGGCCACTTACACTCGCAAAACAGAAAGAATCGCCCCAAATGCGGTGAATAAGAAAAGAAAGAAAAAAAAAATTTGAACTCTATTCGTTAAAAAAAAAAAACTAAAACGCAATCTTCTGAAAAATCCGGCGGACGGCACAAAGCAACTTCTCGTAACAAGTGAATAGCAAGTCGTAAGTGACGTAAATCGTAGGTCAAACGTGACTGCCAATTCACAATGATGTTGATGGTAATGGTAATGTTAAAAGTGAGCTACGATGTTTAACGCTTAAATAATAATGAATTCGAGAAATATTTATCATTATCATTAACATTACGCTTGACATTAACATTGATGTGAACAGTATCGTAGTAGCTCTATTATTTATTTATTATTTAAGCGTTTACATTGTAGCTCACCGTTAACATTACCATAACCATTAACATCATGCATTGTGAATTGGCAGTAAGTCAATCGTAAGTGAAGTGGCCTGCGGGAAAACATCTGATTTTATACCCACAGGAGTGCGGAAATCAGATGTGCCCCGACAGTCGAAATTCGGTAAAATATGCGTCGATGAAGAAGTCTTAATTTTGACTTATCTGTGCTAGCGAACAAAAAACACGGTTATCTTCCAATTCAGGATGTTTTATACGGTGCGACATCGTTTTTAAGAAATGAAAACGGAATAAAAACGGTGCGGAATGTTTACAATTCCGAACGATGTTGGAATCCTGATTGTATAATAAATTTGAAAAGATTTCTCGGAAAATTAATTCAAAAACAAAATTACTTAAGAATGAAAACTAAAAGAATTATTCTAAAATGAGGGGGTAGGTTTGAAAACTACCCTCTCGTTACAGTGCCTTTTATTGTTTGGCCCTCTAGTTAGTTTGGTAGGTTATGTTTATATATTATGTGATATATTTTTTTTTATTTTTGATAATTTTGTGACGAGTGTAAAGATTTGCGAAATGTAGTTGACACAATAAAGTATCTATCTATCTATCTAGAGGACGAAACGATTGAGCAGATCCTGTGTGACTGCCCAGCGGCAGAGTCAGACCGAGTCTTTTGCTCTCCCAAGCTGAATCTAGAGGAACTAAAGAACTACTACCCCTCTGACATCATCTCCCATTGAACTCTAAAAGAACTGGAATGGCCTTTTAGGTAAATACGACGAAAAGTGTGTCCAACTGAGACGGAAGATGTAGAGCAACCCATCTCTTTCTAATGGTTCGGCAACCAATCGAATAACCGCATCAGACACGTCGGACGCAGCAGTCGTCTCACTTCAACGCCCCGGGTTGTTTTTATTTACATCGTTATAAACCAATTGACAGAGCGCAGAGAGAAATAGATTGCTCTACATCTTCCCTTTCAGTCTTCCTCAGTTTGCCTACATCGAGATGCCATTCCAGTTCTTTAAGAGTTCAATGTCATCTCCTTTCTGAGTTTGATGGGACTAGAGGGAGCGGTTTAGCTCTATGAGCTCGTCTGTGTGCTACAATAGACCGCTTTGGTCGCGGTGGCATATTTGGTTGGTCCGACCGACACCCCCAGTAATCTGTTAGCTAGGGCTTCATAAAAGGCAGAAATATTCTTTGTGATTTAAAATTATTACATAAGATTTAGATGGGCGATAGGTGTTTTGAAGAAAACTACAAATAATTTTTTAATCAACATATATAATTATCAAGTGGAGAAAATTAAAGCATATTATTATTACTATGTATATAGTTTGATTAAAGAGACTATTCAAAATGTACAAAATGGTGATGTAAATATTTTATTTTGATAATACAGAACTATCAAAATGTTCAACTTTAAGCACCTACAGTCTTAGTGTCACAACAACACAATAAGTTTAATATATGTCCGATATGTTTCAAATAGCTTTATGTAAAGAATGCAAAAATAAGTCTTGATAAAAGTTTTCAAGGCTAGTATAAAATTAGGCACTTCGCTTTAGATCACAACTTTGACATTACATTTTTTTATAAACACTATTGGAATAAATTTCTAAAAATAAGCCTTTCTTAACATTAATCCAGAAGGATTAAAAAATAAATGCATAAAGGAATGATGATTTTTTTCAGTCATACATATTATCATGGACTCATTGGCTCAAATGGAATAAAAGTCATAAAAATGAATTCAAAGAAACTCCATGTGGGGTTACAGAATGTTTCCAAATATCATTACCCCATTATCGGAATAAGTATTTGCCTACTGTCTTCTGAAATATGCAAATAAATATTTTTCGAACCTTGGAACTCATTTACTGGGCTCAAACTTCAAAGGTGGAGTCATGATAAGTATTTACAACTTTTTATTACACCCCAATCAAAAATACCACGAATAATTCAAGAAAACCTCTGAATGATAAATGTTGAATTAAGATTGCATTCTCACCACATAAATGTAATATTTCTTCTAAGATTCATAGTCGAGTCAATTCTATTTCCATACTGTACATCTTATATTCAAAATTGACTGGAAGACATCAGAAAATTAAAATTTTCAATTGACAAATAATTTGGATATTTTTTTTGGCAAGGTTAGGCCATGATTATCTCCAATTAGTTGTTTTTAGAATATTTCATTTTTATACAATGAAGATAAATTCAACAACTCGTGAATAAAATTAATAAAATACGTCATTCTGAATAAGATGGTTCAGAAATTGTCCTACTAAATTTGCTGTATATCATAATGACTTTTGAAGCACCTACAATTGAAAAAGATTATCATTATTTTGGGAACTCGAAATGGTAAAAATGCTTTCAACTGTGAACTTTTCAAGAAACATGCATAAAATTCACAATTTTACAAACACAAATTATAATGGAGTTAAAGAAAATAAATGACATTTTTAGGTTAACAATGAATTTCAGGTGACAGCATATCTGCTAAACGACCTTAAAGAAATTAATAACAGCAAACAGAACTCAACACAATTGAAAAATTGGAGAAACCCAGTTCAAAATGGGAATTTGGGCAAGTGGTAAGATTAAATGGTAGCCAATTGCACGTAATTGGCTGGTAGCATACCAATTTGACCAGTTCGCTTAACTTGTCCCGTCATCCAACCACCATCCAGACTGCTTACGTTGATAATTAAATCTCCATCAACAAAGCTAACTTCGTCCACATCTTGTGCTTCATAATCGTACATAGCGCGGTAAACCCTTCCTAGAGAACCATAATTATGATTAACAGGGTCCATGTCTAGTACAGAACCGATATGTTGGCTTTGACCAACATTGGGAACTGCTCCTCCGTGATCTGAGGAATATATTAGGGTTTGAGAGTTTCTTGAGGAATACGGACTGGCTCCCATTCCTGAACCTGGTTCGTAATCACTAATTTTTCCAACATTGCTGTTGGGATTGAATGACGGAGGATGTTGATAACTGGGTGGCCCTTGATTGGCGTTTTTATGATCCATCGTAGTAGAAGGGGGCATCGTTTGAGGTTCTGCTTGTCCATTTTCATTAAGTTGTCTCTTTTGTTCCATCTCAGCCTGAAATAATTAAAATTGAGGATTCAATGAATCAAATGGAAGCAATGCATCAAAATAGAGTTTATTGACTGAATATGTATAATGGAAAAAAAATGTATATGAAATTTGTATTGTGTGCTGTTTCATTATAAACCTTCAACTATTCAAGGGATTAAGATTCAGATTTGATGGAGGCCTGTTTAACCTGAAGCGGCTCATAGCAAAAACCCGTACAAAGTTCAAAACAGAACTTCAATATGCAGACGACTGCGCATTTATCGCTAGCAGCTCAGAGGATCTACAGATAATGTTTGACACTCAATATTGACAAAACCAAAATCTTGGTAAGCCGCCAGAAAGCCTTCAAACAGAAATCAGCGTGGAGGACAAAACTCTAGAACAGGTTCAAATACTTGGGAAACTTCATAAACACTAGGGCTAACCTGTACTCTGAAATACCCAACCGTATCAATTCGGCATCACAGGCATTCTGGAAGCTGTTTCAAAATCACGACCCAGAAAACCAAGACAGCTGTATACAAAGCAGTAGTCCTCCCAATGCTTCTTTACAGAATCAAAAGCTGAACGTCCTATAGGCGACATATTAAACAGCTTGAAGAAACACAACAATGTCATTTAAGACAAATAATGCACATCAGATGATTCCACAAAGTTTCAAATGCAGAAGTCTTGCAGCATGCTAGTTGTATAACAACTGAGACTCAAGTATCAAGGGCCCGACTCAGATGGAGCGGCCACATTCTGAGGATGCAAGACACAAGATTCCCCAAAATAGCTCTGTATGGCGAATTTTCAGAGAGTGCTCAGAAACCAGGAGGGTAGTATAAACGAAATGTTGAATCAAGAAAATTGAGTGACATGGGCTAAATTCTCAACAATGTAGTTCTATATATTATGTCGATAAAATAATTTTTATTCATGAACTTGGATTAATTATCTGATAAGTTTTACTCACTTTTCTTTGAAGTTCCCCATGGTAAGCTACATTACTTATTATTTTAGTGTTTTGCTTGATTCTCAATATTTCTGGATCATCTGCTACTTGTGTGAATTTTCCTTTACTGGCTTCAAAGTCTGCATGATATTTGACATTGGACTGAATTTTTGTATTTGCTGCGATTCTTTTCAATTCTGGAGTCTCTGCCATTGTTGTAGCTTTTGCTTTTGGAATATGGCTAAAAATAAAACAAAGATCCCATGAAAATTTGAGGAAGAAATACAATTATTGTTATTAGTAAGATAGAAATTAGTTTTTCAAGTTTCCCTCTTCATATACATATTGAAGTATCTTGTTGGGGAATTTAACACCAGTAATTCATCTTCCAGGACTTATTCATTAACTAAGTACTTAGTTTTCATTCTTTACGACAATGATTTGTTTGAAATATGCGAAGTTTCAAGCAGACTGTTTGTAATTCATTGATTTAAAATATCAGCTTATCAAGCAAAATTATTTTCAGAACAAACAAAAGGAAATCTGCGTAACTTCCATAATAACAAGAATGTCCAATAGACAATGTTTGATGTTCATTGGGAAATTCCTGAAATTTTCAAGCATAGATTGAAATACTTTTATAATGAGGTAATTAGAACATTCTATTTTTTAAGAAGTCTATCTTCAACAGGAAATGTTTAAAAAGAACTGTCATTTCTTATCAAGTAAGAATTGCCATACCCATTTCCTTCAAATATCATTATCTCTACTGACCACTAGAATTTGCCAATCAAAACTATTGAGAATGAAGATGATGGCTTAGGGTAAAAAATTAGAAATATTTTTGGGAAGCAGATTTAGAAGTCTGCATCAAAGATATTTAATACACTTGATAAGAAATTCTATCAAGTTTTACTTAATAATATGTTCTTACGCATCACAGTATGGTTCCTTATTGTATCCTTTGTAGTTTCTCATATTAAGAGCCATTCCACATTCTTTGCATTTGAAACAGGGCTTATGCCATATCTGCAATAATTGAAAGAGACAAAATGATAATGAAAATGAATTTAATTGAGAAAAATATAATTAATTCGGTACTATTTGTGACTCATGACTAAATCAAAACAACCTTGACTTCACCACATTAGATGAAAGAAAATGAGGAAATTTCTTCAATTCCATCCAAAAATTCGGAAATCGGAATCATTAAAAATTCAATGAAAAAATTAAAATGAAAGGATCTAATTGAAAAATTTCATTTTTGTACCTTATCCAGACATTTCAACTCTTCAGTTGGATAAACTGTTTTTTCACATCTAGCACACTTTTTACTCATATTGTCTGTTTAAATGGAACTTATCATTAAAGACAGATATGCGGGAAACAATAAATCTAGTAGAAATTGATTTCTTGTGGAAAAACGAAAAATTCAATTCACACCCAACCAGTGGCAGCAACTAATATTGTCTAATTTGACTTCTATGGATTGATCTGTCTGTTAAAATGACATTGACAGTCCTAAACTCTATGATTTCAACACTTCTTTTTCTTGTTTACTACAACCGAAAGCTCACAGTGATAATAATAATAATAATAATGTTGGAAAACGAACATCACAAGCTCTACTGGGATCGCACGGTTCTCACAGACCGAAAAATAACCCACAATAGACCAGACCTCATATTGCTCAATAAGGATGAGGACAGAGCACTATTCATCGACGTGGCAATTCCAAATAATAACAGTCTTCTAGATAGACACACTAAAAAAATTTCAAAATACAGAGATCTCGAGGAACAGACCAGAAGACAGTGGAAGCTAAAAGATATCAAGACCATCCCTATTGTCATTTCATCTACAGGCCTGATACCGAAGAAACTACTAGAGAACTTGAGGAAACTTGTTGGACGAAAATATCTATAGAGTCATGCAGAAGGCGGTACTGCTCGGAACGGCGAGAACTGTACGCAAGTACATGGGGAATGCAGAGGAACACCGTTTGCTCCGACAGGAAGTGCGGGTGGAGCAGGAATCCAACCTACAGCAGGGAGGCGAGGAGCGACCCGGACCCGACCACCACCACGAGCCCGAAAACCTGGAAAGGGCTCCAATCCATCTGCAACGCAAGTGAGCCTGAACACCAGGACGATAAGGAAGAGCTCTACCGACAAGTTGACTCCGACATGAGAAATTATAGAATATCTCTGGGAGATAATTTGCCGAACTGGAAGGAACAGATCCTCTTCAGTCTATATGCAGAACGCCTGAGGAGATATAATAGAAGCAATTATAGCCGGAAAAGAGACAATAATTCATTCGAAAAGTCGGAAGAAACTTTCTACCGGTCATTCACATCGTCTGATGGAGAATATAGAAAGTTACCACCAAAAGGAAGCCATTTGGGGCACTCCAGTATTATCGCTCAAAACACATTGGAATCTGTTCGTCAAGTAAGTGCCGATTAGCTCAAAAGCATTCCCCGAGCATCCATAAGCCCGCAATTCACCAAGCAGAACACGGCGATCCACACAGCCGAAGGCCCTCGTTACGTCCAAAAACAAGGAGATGCTGGAGATGGAGTACTTACCCTCCTCAAAACAATGAAACGTATTCTCCATGAATTTTAAGATTGCATCAAGAGTATTTCTACCCTTTCTGAAACCAAACTGATGACCGCTGAACAAGTATTAACCTCAAAATAAGTAAGTAGGTAACTGAGAACACGGCAGCTTTTCAAAGATCTTAGAAAATACTGGGACCAATGAAATGGGTCTATCGTTCTTGATATCACTATATTCGCCCTTCTTAAACAAGAGTATAACCTTCGATATCTTAAGGCAGTCGGGATAAGTACCATCCCTAATACATAGATTGAATAGTTTGGTGAGGGGTTCCACCATATTATTAATATTTCTCTTGATCAACATTGGAGAAAGTCCATAAAGAGCCTGTAGAGTGATTCATTGAAGATGATGAGTTTGTATGAGCTCTGAGTCTGCAATGTTCCGCGAAGACCGCCATGATAGATCACAGATTGGTTCTAGAAAATCCTACAGGTGACTCTATCAAATATGTTTGATAGAGTCACTGTAGAAAATCCTAGCTAGCGACTGGTGTATGGATTGGGTGGTACCACAGCCCTCCTCTTAAACAATGTTAAGAGGGCTGTGGTGGTACTGAAATGGCCCGGCGCCAGTGACGCAGTCCAGGACGATTGCGGCAGTATTCCAGGACCTTCTGCCTTATCCAGTTATTGTTCCGTTCTCTGATTAAGGAATTAGAAATTCCTATATTTGGTTCCGGGCCAATAAGCGCTGAAGTTGCGCCTTCTCTGGCTAGAGCATCGGATAATTCGTAACCTCTAAGGCCTGAGTGTCCAGGAACCCAAATAAGTTGCAGGCCCAGCTATGCCTGCCCGCTTTGCTGGACGAATTTTTCCATAAGAAATTTATTCATAAACTGAAGTGACAACCTAAGAAAAATCAAACCTGCAGAGAAACACCACTTCATCGTTAGCCCAATGACTGCGAACTGGAAATTTCACGTTAATTTTTGTGGAACTCGTATCTCCTTACATTCGTTCAGAATGCGAAGATGCTCTGTTTAGTAACCAGTTTTCAGCTCCTGATCTCCTATAAGAGCCCACTAGGCCGCCTCACATTCTAGGGAGAGACCTACAAGAGCCAGATTCAGGACATTGAACTCAATAAAGAAATGAGAGGGATCCACAGTTCAGCAAATCGGCAAAAAGTATGGGAGTGAGATAGACACATTGACGGATATTCGTCTCCTGGTCTCCGTCTCTCTCTTTAGTGTTTTGTTTACATCACAGTAAACACAGGACATCCATAAGAGTTCCATAATTGGTCAGCTAACTGTTTATGACGGTTTTGGAGATTACTCGGTTTAATTTCGTTGATGTGATGATTTCTGAAAGTATAATTTGGAAACGAGATCTAAAAGTGTTCAGGATCCCCAAACTCACAATTAATATTCGTTTGGAACTCGAAAAAAAAGGTTATTCCTGTTTGCGCAAATACAGAGTGGGATAGGTATACTTCCATTCTCTATTTAAGAAGAGTATCCGTCCCGAGTATCCCTTCCATTTCATTATTGTGTTCAATTTATAAATATTAAACATATATTATACATATTAAACAGCTTGAACCAACGCAACAACGCCATCTAAGACAGATAATGCACATCAGATGGTTTCACAAAGTTTCGAATGCAGAAGTCTTGCAACGCGCGAGTTGTACAACAATTGAGACTCAAGCAACGAGGGCCCGACTCAGATGGAGCGGCCACATTCTGAGGATGCAAGACACAAGACTCCCCAAAATAGCTTTATATGGCGAATTCACTGAGGGAGCCCGGAAACCAGGAGGCCAGTATAAGCGGTTTAAGGATACACTACTAGCGTTAGACAGGTCACAGTGGAGGTCTTTGGTACACAGTTATAATGGAGAATCGAGAAGGATACAGCGGCGGCCAGATCTGGTTGGTGACTATCCATGTCCTGAGTGTGGAAGGATCTGCAGGTCACGGTTGGGTGTCTTTGGTCACAGGAGGGCACACAGTCGCAACTAGCCCTAAGAAATTACAAGTCTGTTCGCAATTTTTTTTTCTTTTTGTAGATTTATTCCCGGTAACGGGATACAGCAATGGATGAATGGATGGATGTGTTCAATGGTCCAGGATGACCAGCATGGCAGTGTTCAGAGAGGAGTGTGATGCTCCAGTGATTTAGCCCTCGGTCACCAGATGAAAGCTGCATAGCCAACGATTGGATACACAGTGGATTGATTTATCCACTATGTTCAGGTTTTAGTCCCCAGCGATAGCGATATTATTTGTGTTCTGTGGTCCCCAGGTATCCTACTATCCTCTGGCTTGCGAAGAGAGCTCTCTGACCCCCTCTAATCACAACCTCTAGATGTAAGCTGGTTATTACTGCTTTGTGCGCCTGTGTTCGGAATTGTTCCACAAGTCTTCATTCACTTATTACACCTAGGTTATTGAACTTGACACCTGTTCTAGCTTAGGATTTCCCACAGCTGATACTCAAGGCCTTTCGCGACTCTTTCGAACTCGCACACAAGGCTCTGTGGATCGTTGTTTCGTTCTCCACCATTCTTTCTTGTAGGTACATTTCCCTCGGAGAACTCTTAAAGCACTGGAAGGGCCTCTTAGGTACCGATATACGACGAAAAGTGTGTCGCATTGAGAGTGAAGATGTGGGGCAACCCATCTCGTTCTAATGGTTCGGCAACCAATCGAACCGTATCAGTAGCAGTTGTATCACTTGAACGCCCCGGGTGTTTTTGTTTACATTATTATAACCCAATTGACAGAGCGCGTAGAGAGATAGATTGCTCTACATCTTCCTTTTCAGTCTTCCTGCATCTAGATGCCGTTCCAGTTCTCGAGCCCGAGCCAAAAAGAAGTTTGCGCTCCTCTCCTGGCAAGTCGGTGGACTTTTCCATTTCCCATAATTCCCGAGAAGCATTATATCGTTAAAATTGTTTCAAAAAACTTATTCATAATGGAAATACATATGAGTGTGAAAATGTGTGTCCGCCACTGCTTCTTTCATTTTCTTCTATCAGTAGAATGCGACGATAAAAAAAAACATTGTATTTTCAGAATAACTTTTTAGATGAAAAAAAAATCACGCCCACTGCCATAATATAATATGAGTAGGTAGATACCTATAATATCGAAGGAATCATTGTGAGTTATGTAATTTTGAATGGAAAACACCAATACCAAAATAAAAAAATGGGACTATGCTAGAAGTCTAACAGTTGTCAAATCAAGATATTCGGGGAAAGAGATAATTTTTGCCCAGTTTGACTAGCACTTAACCACCTATTTCATGCTCTTTCCTCTTCTGTCTCCTATCCTTTGATAAGACCATATCAGGTTGTTTTTCCGCAAACTGGGCCACTTTTGACTTCTCCATTGTGTGCGGAGTGATCCATCCAAGTCCGGATGAAAAAGAAAGGTTTGGAAGTCGACCTATTATTACTCTTGTAAAAAGCTGTAAATTGATTCAAAACTTGCCAGGAAAGAGTGCCAATGAAACACAATAAATTCTTAGAATTTTTTTATTAAAAGGAATTCAATTTATACTTAAAAAAAAATAAAACTTATTCTCTATGAGAGGCATATAGTATTTAAATCTATTCAAATAAAATATCGGATTTTCATATCAATCCCTCCTGTACTAAAATCTCTGTTATTTTGGGTATTTCAACTGTGTATTGAAGAGTTTCCATGGAGTAGGAAAGGAAATTTATTTCGTAAATATTATCAGGCTCAAACAACTGTTCCAGTCTATTTTTTACTGCTTCTGTATTTTTAACTGAAAAAAAAATTAGGGTGCTTAGAATAACTAGATCAATGATGTGATATGATATATCAGTAATATCAGCTATGGTGGGTGTTATTTTTTTTTAACAAAATATAACGGATTGTTTTCATTTTCTCCACATGAACTGGGTGTGGTAAAACACGTTTCCGACCTCGATTTCGAAAAGAAGGATAATGGCCCAAACCGCATCCCCCTATCTTTTTTTATTTTCAAGTTTAAGTGGAAACTCATTTTTCGGCTCTTTGAATAGATGCCTCTATTTCATAAAGTTTCACTAATATCGAAAAACAAATGTACGATTATACAGACACTTTTTCATGTAGAATGCAGTGGCGAAATCAAAGATTTTTTTCAGTCTGCCATTTCAGTGAACCACATGATTTTTTTCACATATTCCAGTCCCATATTCTTTCTAATTAAGAATATATAATAAACGTCGTCTCTCTAATTGTTTTTCCATTTTCATATTATCAATGAAAATAACCTGCCAACTTTAGCGACTAGACTAACAATTCGGATTCGAAATTATGGTTACGTTTCTCAGAAGATGTGTTACTTTTTCATCCTCTTGTAAAGTGATGAACTTATCGCAAATTTTAAATTTAATCGTATCCATTTTGGAGTAGATTACTGTGACGCCCGTGACATTAAAAAAAAAATCAGGTTTGCCCCAAGAATCAATCTTATCGCCCTTGCTTTTTTCGTTATACGTTGCTGATATCTGCCGGTATATCACGCGGGTTCAGTTGGAGGAATTTGCTGGATTTGCAATTGCACATGCCCTTTGCTGTCGAAAATCTGGAAGAAGCGAACCACATTTTCAACAGGAACTTACATAATATAAATGAGTTCGCAAAAAGTCACAACCTTAAGATTAATCCCTTGAAGTCCGCCCTTCTGGTGTACTGCGGTAACAATCGAAACGAACAAATAATAAATGATACATTAGATATAAAAATCCAAAATACAAGTCTTCCTATCGTCCAAGAGGTGAAAAACTTGGGGGTGATTTTCGATAATGTATTGGAGTTTTAAATCGCACATACAGTCCCTGGCCATATTATTAGACGCATTGATTCGATGCAAAATCTCAATATTAAATCATTAAATTGAATGTATATGTTACATATACTTCACCTGTAAATGGTTTTCATATACAGGGTGGCCATTTGAAAACGAAACAGACGAGATTACAGACGAAATAAATTTTTTCGATAGAGATGCTCGGACAGGTCGATTTCTGTTCCGAGGGGGACAACTTAAGATGTAGGTTACGGACGCATAGCGCTTCAACCCTTGCTACTACAACCCTCACCCCCAATTTTTGAATAGGGAAGATGGGGTGAGTGATACCTCATTTGAAAGGTATTTTTATACTGATTTCAGCACAGTAATTGTTTTTTCATTTTATGCATTAGTTCTCGAAATATTCTCAACTAAGTATTTGAAAATGAAGTGGTGTTTTCATGGCACTTGTAGTGTTTTTGGTGAAAAATCGACATTTTGAGCTTCAAAACAACCATGACTGTGGCTTCCTTCCTCCAATCCACTGACATAGAAATCTTTAATCAAGATGTCGAACAAACAAAGCGTATTGCGAAGGAGCTCAATCTTGCTGAAACTCAATCTAAATTATCTTCGATATAATTTGCAGTATTTCCAATAACATGCGGTAACACTTGATCGATAGAAATCTCCAAAAAGTCCCAATACGTACATATCTCTAATCAGATTACCAGGTAAGAAAATCAAATCATTGATGATGCCACAGAAATATTCCAGTTCCAATTCGTGAAACGATTTCCGACTTCATTATGAAGTGTTTTCTTAGTTGGCTTCAATAATGTTTTCATTTTGTTGATTATTGAATTCATATCTTTTTCAAAAAAATGAGAATCGATAATTTTTTATTTATTACGAACAGATCATTAAGTTGGCTTACTGGTTCTTTGACATGTGAATTATTCTTAGTTTTGAATCGAGACTTGTATGTGTTCTAACTCATTGTTCGACATGGTTTATTCAATTGCAGAGCGGGTAAAAAAAATTCCACTTTTTTTTGCAAACAATCAATGTGCGAATAGAACCGCAGAATTCTTCAATCAACGACTTTTAGATAAACATGTTAATAGGAAGTATGTTTTGAAGCTCAAAATGTCGATTTTTCACAAAAAACACTACAAGTGCCATGAAAACACCACTTCATTCTCAAATACTTAGTTAAGAATATTTCGAGAACTAATGCATAAAATGAAAAAACAATTACTGTGCTGAAATCAGTATAAAAATACCTTTCAAATGAGGTATCACTCACCCCATCTTCCCTATTCAAAAATTGAGGGTGAGGGTTGTAGTAGCAAGGGTTGAAGCGCTATGCGTCCGTAACCTACATCTTAAGTTGTCCCCCTCGGAACAGAAATCGACCTGTCCGAGCATCTCTATCGAAAAAATTTATTTCGTCTGTAATCTCGTCTGTTTCGTTTTCAAATGGCCACCCTGCATAATATATCATATTCAATAAAAAATATTGATTTATTGATGATTAAACATGAAATTCTAATATTTTGCTGAGCCACCCTGTGTAGCTATGAGAGCTTCATACTATCAATGCAGAATTGTTCGGTTTGCTGCATTCGAGGATAATGATTTCATATGTGGATTATCGAAATAACGTCCGAACCTGCAGAATGCAAGACGTCCACTGGAAGACATAGTACTGATTCATACTTAAGTACTAATACTACAACATCAAAAATAAATGCCAAATAGAACAATTTAATGAGAGTCGTAGATAAAACTGACATTCTGTGGAAATATTCTGCTTTTTCCCCGGGCAATACCAGTAAATATAAAAAAAATCCTCAGTGCGTCTAATAAACTGGCCAGGGACTGTAAATAAGAAAATTCAAGGAGCTTATATGCACCTGGCTATGACAACCTTACAAGAAAAATACTACGTCAACTAACTCCAAGAATACATGAGGAAATAAGGAGAATGTACAATCACTGTCTGAATACCGGATACTTTCCAGTAGAATGGAAAAAGGGCATTATCATATCAGTTCCAAAACACGGCTCAGACAGCAACCAAGTGTCCAGCTACCGACCAATCACTCTTCTGCCAATCATAGGAAAAACATTCGAAAAAATAATTAAAGCACGCCTCGAAAATGCAATTGGACAAAATATTCCCACCTCACAGTTTGGATTCAAGAAGAACCACTCCACCATTCATCCATTAGTAGCCTTGATTTCCAACATCCAAACTACAATGAAAAAAGGGCACAAGTCAGCTGCGATATTCATGGACATCAAAAAAGCATTTGATAGTGTGTGGCATGAGGGTCTTCTGTACAAACTTCAACAATTGAACACCCCAGTTTACCTTCAAAAAATAATTGAAAACTTCTTGAAAGAGAGAAGCTTGATGGTGAAAATCAACAGCCACTTCTCAACATGTTTTACCCCCCAACAAGGCGTGCCACAAGGCTCTCCACTCTCTCCACTATTATATAATATCTATGTATATGATATATACAAGGGAACAGAAGAACTTGAGAGTTATATCCTTCAGTACGCTGATGACACAGTGGTTGTAACACATAACAAAAAGCTGAAAGACACCATGGAAAAACTGCAAGACCTCTGCGACAAAATTGTTGTATGGATGAGTAGGTGGAGACTCTTACCAAACCCCAACAAATCCGAGCTTATTATATTTGGCCACAAATTATCAGACACCTCACCTTCAATAAAGATGATGCAACACAACATAAAACCAGTCCAAAATGCAAAATATCTGGGAATCACAGTGGACAACAAAGCAAATTTCAAATTGCACTCACACAAAAAAAAGAAGGAAATAATTGCAAGATCTAAGCACTTCCGATCCCTAACCTACAGGAATCGTGGAATAAGCCACAAAACAGCTTCTAGGATATATCAGACCATATGTAGACCAATAGTAGAATATGGACACCTACTATTCAGCAATTGCAGAAGACCTACCTTAAATAACATTGAAGTGGCAGAACGAAGCAGTCTTAGAACACTGAGTAAAATACGTCACCCAGAGAACCCACTACACAACCCACCTAATGCCTTACTTTATGAAAAAATGAAGATCGAACCAATTCTCGACAGATTTCAGGCCTTAGGAAAGAAATTTGTAAAAAATCCCAACAACCTTAGAATACTCCAGCCAGTTGTTCTACAGAGTCCCCAACAAGAACACAACAGAAAATACCCAATCAAAACTCTAATCGAGACAATTAAAGATTTCAAATGACAGCCATCGTCGGCTGTAGTTTATATGCATATAATATATGAATTTTTTTTTTTTTTTTTTTACTAAACAGTGTATAATTGTATTAAGTTTCAGAATGAATTGTAATATACAATGAAATGTACCTAATACTATGGCAGTAAGACGCAAGTCGTTAGCCATTTGCTATAGCAATAAATTTTCTCTCTCTCTCTTATATGCGTCTCAGAAATTTGTTATAGATACAGAGGTTTCCTTCCGAGCAAGACGAAATACTATCTTTGTTCAATTACGGTGACATAGTATACGGCGAGTCACTCACGGCTGAACTGTCACAGAGTGTCCAGAAGGTCCAGAATGCATGTATGCATTTCTCGTTCAACATACCCTACAGAAACCATGTCACTCCACATTTAAACAAATATTCAATTTTAAATATGAAAAATAGAAGGAAATGTCATGCCTATATGTTCATCTATAAAATTATAAGAACAAGTCAACCGTCCTACTTGGGGTACTTTGGGAAATTTATTGCAGCCACATAAACATATTCATAATACAAGAAACATCTCTGAATTCAAAACCGCCAAACACAGGACTGCCCAATTTAAAAAATCATTTTCTTATTTTGCAGCTAACTACTGGAATGAGTTGCCACGGGACGTTAAAGGGTTTTCCCCTAAAAGATTAAGAAATATATAACTGAGAGACTCTTGAAACTACAGAGGAGCCACTAAAAGAAAAAAGATTAACAATCATGATTTTCCTGCTAACGCTTCCGAGATAAAATATGTACTCCTCAATTTTCTAATTAAAACATTGCCACCTTAGCGAATTGCTTCCTCTTGCGCCCGTGGGTTCCCTAAAGCTCTTTTTCTCCGATATTTATTTTCGAGCAATGAATGTCATAGTTGAATTGTTAAATGCAGTTCCATGCGTCTGTGCTATACAGTATGTGCCGTGGCATAGGCTGTAATCGGCAATATAGTCGCTGCCCACTCCGCTTTTGCGTATTATTTTATATTGTAAATAGAAGTATAAATTACTTGAAAGTTCATGCAAATAAAAATTATTGTATTGTATTGTATTGTAATATTAAATTTTGCATTTCACACCACAGAACTAATATTACACCTCTTTTTGACTAGGTATAGATAAACTACACCTCCTCTACACTGGTGTAAATTCAATCAGCAAATGATTACTAAAATCGAGTGTAAATTACACCAAGTGCTACACTTCCTATGCAAACGAAGGACCTAATTAGAATCACGACGTATATTATATAGTCTCAATCAGAAAAAATATGGGTATGGAATATGTCAAAAAACATAGTTTACATTTTATAAAAAAATGAAAGTTATTAAAGTGATGGACTGAAAAAAATCTTCGATTATGCCACTGCATTCTACATAAAAAAGTGTCTGTAGAATGTTATATTTGTTTTTCGATATTAGTGAAACTTTACAAAATAGGGTGACCAGTTCCAAGACCCGAAAAATCAGTTTTCACTTATAACTTGAAAACAAAAGAAGACAGAAAGAAAATCGAGGTCGAAAACCTGCCATCTATTTTCCCTAGCTTCATCGAAATTGGATAGGCCTGTGGCTAAGAGGTTGAAGAAAAATAGTCAATAGTATTGCCTGAAAATGAGGCAGGCTGATTGAAAAAATTTACGGGTTTCAGCCTTATCATTTCGAACTATATGCTGAAGAAATATTAATTTCATACCACACTTATGCCGATTCTGTATATTATGCTTGCTATTATGATTATATTATTAAATCTATTATTAAAGCATATGACGTTTACGAAACGAGACTAGTCGTGGTTAATGGATAACTTACAAAAGGAATTCATGAAAGTCACAATGTTTAAGGAAACAAATAGATTATGATCACTTTATGTTTTGAAAGTGCATTAAAGATATTTAATGAATCTGATTCAACTCTCAATGAAATAACTCAGGCAGTTTTGAAATGGCACGCCAAGAGCTTCATGTCCTGTTTGGAGGATTTACGCAGAGTTCCTAAGAACAAAGACCTGAAAAAGGAAGAATCTCATTGGCAGATGATTGTTTCCTTTCTTAGGCCAGTTCTTAAGAACTCTGCGTAAACGCATCATAATAATAATCAATCTCTCATCATAAACAATCGAGCGACAAATACCATTTTGAATAATACCAGGCAATCAATATTTAATTCGACCGCTATGAATAGAATGAAATCCTACAGTGATTGGAATAACCTTTGGAGTTCATACGATTCAATGTTTGCCTTATTCATCCTAAAAACGCGATTAAATTTCTAAATAAAAAAACATTCACAATTATATCTACACCAAAAGGATATCAATTTTTTACCTTTCAGCTGACACAAAAGACCCAACATAGGTATATCTTTCAGTTCTTTCGGGAACCGCCTGATCTCGTTCTTTGTAACTTCTATTATATTGCCATACTCTACAAAAAGGATTTGGTATATCCCGTTTTCCATTTTTTCAAGCACTAAGGCCCTGTACCAGTCACCTGAAATAATAATTTCCAGCAAAACATAATTATATCAGATGGAAATAAAATTCCATCTCAATCATACTCAGAAATAAAGTATAAACATCAATTAATCCCATGCGACTTCAACTGTACAGGTTCATAAACCTCGATGACCTATTAGCCGTTCATGAAAAACTTATTTCAATTTTCTGCTGAAAATTTGCATGCGATGGTTTTGGACCATGAACTTTCTCTCTGAAATACGTCAAAACCACTGCAACTCACGGTTATAGCGGAAATAGACTACTACTTTCCAATGTCAAATGTCACACCCGGTATATTTTTGTACCGTTAAGCCCGTTTGCAACAGCCGAGAATTCTCTAGAAAATTTACTCGAGATTTCATGCGCCGTGAATTATGTACCGTTACATACGCACTTTCGGTAGAATTCTCTGTTCAGTTGCGTACAAAATAATCTCTGCCGTTTTCTTGCGAGAATTTTGTAGAGAATTCTCCAGAGAATTCTCGGCTGTTGCAAACGGGCTTTAGATAGCTAATTTGATTGCAAATTCGAGAGTTTGCTGTACCTTTGGTAAAAACTAAACGATTTGTGTCTTAGAGCGGGCTTCACAAAACTTTGATTGCGCGATCAACGAATTGACAGTAACTCGATTTCCAAAATGAAATCACTGAAACCTCTTCATTTCTGAATCTTTCGAAGTCGCAATTGAGAATCATTGAATGAATTTACAATGGGTCATGATTTGTTGCGAGAATGATAGTCAGAATTATCGATTGAAAACAAATCGGCGTTTATCCTTCTCCGATCAAGCTTTGTGAAACGTGAGGTTAATGTCTTAATTCTTAAGAAAGAAATGGTGAAAACGGGAGATCACACTATTATGAATATTTGTGAAGGGAAGGTTGTTTTCAAAAACATTTTTATTATTTTAAATTTTCAGACCGGAAATAAACAAGGTGTTTATGAGGAAATCATCAAGTTGGACAAACCGAAAAACCCAATATTTTCAAATTACATACTATATTTTTCATTATTTCAGTAGATTTTACGTAAAAAAGAGAGATGGGATCTCCTAAATGAACCTTGTACCTGAGTTCATTGTCGAAAACCCCAACATGCAAATTTTCAGCAAAAAATTGAGACTAGTTCTCCATAGACATCTAATAAGCAATCGGGTTGAATCACTCTATATATAAATACAATGGTAATAATTATATATCAACTGGGCTACACTCGCAAGGTGGTACTACTTTGATATTGATGTATCCAAAATTTCGACAGTTCAAAAACTACTAAGGTTCATATGTATCATATGGAATCATCTATTACTCAATTGATTAAAATAAAATCAACTCACCTTCGAAGAATGCCAAAATCATTTCAGTGTCATCTGGTTCATATGGTTCTTTATCATTGACTTCTATGCCAGTACATCTACTCAGCATATCTGACTCCCTGTCATTGGTAGAAGTAACAGTGAATTCTGTAGCATCCTTATAATTAGTTAACATGTAATCGCCTTTTCCCATAGGCGCCTCATAACATTTCATATCATCAAACATAACTTTAACATATTTGTCATCAGATTTCCCAACTTTTCCTTTATCACTTGAAGGTCCGGCCACTGCGTTTGATTCTTGGATTGGTTTCGTATTACCACTATTTGTGAACAGAATTTCTGATAAAGGTTTATCCTTCAGTAATAAGTCGAAATCAGAGCCATTCTTCGCCTGAAAATTAGATTTGTTGAGTGAATATAATTAGATGTTGAAAAGTATATATTCTCTTATAGTCCAAGAGCCAGAGCCAAAAAAAGTCTCTGAATTTCTTAAGCCTGGTTTTTTCTCAGGTGATTACAATCATAATATACAATAAAATGCTGCGGTCAGTCAAGTAGATGTTAGAACATGTGCCTCTGGTGCGCGGTCAAACATGTCGTGATTACCAACATAATAAAATCAATTTCTTAAGGCTGAAACTTTATAAACTTTTGTATTTTGGTATCTAAATCAAAATTATGATAGTCAGTCAACGTCCATTCAGGACACAGCTGGTCAGTCAGCATTAATAAGCGCAGATAGAAGTTGGGACTAGGAATCATCAAAGGATGATTAATGTCCGTAGAATGCATCAAATATTGTGAAATTCTGTTTGCAATGCTCTTCCTGGACTACATGCTCTAAGTGGAAGTGATTTTAACCCAGCTTTTTATGAGAAAGGTAAAAAAAAACCTCTGCAGATAATGAAGCAGAGCGAAGATTTTCAGAAAACATTCGGTGACCTTGGACTTGCAGATGAAAGCAACCAGAATAATATGTTAAATAGGGTTCAAGGATTTGTTTACCATTTGTATGTCTTGAAAAAAATTAAATCAATTGACGAGGCAAGATTCGTTTTATTTTCGAAGACGTATACATGTCTTAGTACCACAAACGATCGTTTTAAAATTAAAATAATTAATGTAGATGGGTCGAGTATGCCACCATGCCAATCAGAATTGATGCAGCAGTTCTTAAGATTCATTACAAATATTTGGCATAATGCTCACCGTCAAATTCCAACGGAGCGATCTCCTACTCACTACGGCTGGAAATTGGTGGATGAGAAATATGAGTGTGATTGGTTCAAAGGCGATCAATTACCAGAACTTGTCCAGGATGATATTATTCAACCTTTACAAGAAAATACAGGTATAGAAATATCTTTATCTGAATTGAACAATCACAAATTTATTTATTTTTTAGATTCTGCAACACCTGAGCTTGACGTGTCAGATCACGATAGTGAGAATAATGATATGAAAGATTCAGATGATGAATTATGTGATGATTATTTATTGCTTGTTATCCCTAATGAATTAAATGAATATTAGTTAAAAATGTTTGAAAATCAAGGATTTCTTACCTGGGCGTATACCTGCGTTAGTTGAGTACACTGTTGATTTCGAACGAATTTTATTTCTGAGATTTTAAGGCACAATTGCGACATGGAAGTGCCTTATTAAAATAAATGTGTTACTTTGAATGATTATAATGTAATATCTATAGGGAGCGGAAAAAATTTAATTTTTTATCCACAGACTGACGGGCGTTGTTCCACGGAATAGCTGATTGACCATGTTATTCACTAATAATGTAGTCAGTAGTAGTTACAAAAAATTTTCACGCTTAATAAACGAATTGCACCCTTCTAAACGACGCTACGCCTCGCGCTACGCACATTAAAGCTGACTGACCCGCTGTGTCCCGATTGGACGTTGACTGACTATCATAATTTTGATTTACATACCAAAATACAAAAGTTTATAAAGTTTCAGCCTTAAGAAATTGATTTTATTATGTCGGTGATCACGACATGTTTGATCGCGCACCAGAGGCACATGTTCTAACATCCACTTGACTGACCGCAGCATTTTATTTTATATAATGATTGTAATCACCTGAGAAAAAAACAGGCTTAAGAAATTCAGAGACTTTTTTTGGCTCTGGCTCTCCGTCTATTAATATGACAATTAAAGCGGGACGAAAATGTGTGGGAAGGCGCCAACCTTGCAAAAAAAAAACGTCTTGTGTACCTACATTCTCGAGCGCGGTGGCTTTTCTTCTTATTTTAAAGCTAATGATTCAAGGATAACCGAAAAAATATAATCTGGCAGTTTCAGCAAGTTGAAACAATGAAAGTTAGCCATAAAGTTAAATAAAAATCAGTTTTTTTTTTAATTATCTCCTCTCCTGGGCTTCAAATTGTTTTCGCATTCATTATGAAAACTGTAGAGCATAACATTTTCTACAAATTTTGTCCGAAGCAACGTTTAAACGTTTTTGAGATATATGGCGATGAATGAACATCAGACTGGGTTTCTGCATTGACCTTTGCCTGTCGCATGTATGTGTGGCTAAGCTCCTCGCACTTATCGGCCTCTAACTCGAAAACGGTTAAGAGTATGTAAAATTGCTTCAGAGAAAAGTTGTATAGAATTTTATTACCTACAACTTTCATCCTATCATCTTCAAATTGTCAGATTAAGAAAACCCCCAGATTAGAGTCAGATTAATGGATCAACACGTCTGCAACACCGAGATTAACTATCTGTCTGAAAATCTGACACGCTCGAGTATGTACAAGTAACGATTTTTTTTTGCATTTTTTAACGACCACTGTGACCTCGCGTCACGTCCGAATTGTCAATCTCTGTAAAAGTAGCTTCCTTTGGGTCCAATTAACATATCCTCTAATAATCTAACAAGACGGTCAGTCCCACCACGCAAACTGTCAGATTAACATGAATTTATTATCAGAGACACGTAGGTCATATACAAAATCTTAATCTGACACGATCGAGTATGTATGTACATCTGACGATTTTTTGTTACATCTTTGAAAACCTGCAGACGCGTTTTCCCACCGTTGAAAGTGCATACATCATAGAACCTTTTTTTCTTTCCACCATCTAATCCTCAAAATCCAGTAGGTTTCCACGACGCTCGAATAAATCCCGATTTAGCATCGTCGGCTCCCCAACCGTCCATTTACCCCAACCGTCCTTTTACCCCAACCGTCCTTTTACCCCAACCGTCCATTTACCCCAACCGTCCTTTTGCCCCAACCATCCATTTTACAAAAACAACTCCGTATAAAGAAAAATTCAAAAAAACAAGAGGCTCCAAAAGTGAAAGGATTCATATAAATAAGAAAAAAAGAACGAAAAAAACGATAGAACATTCAGTAACCATAAAGATTTTCCATCTTTTGTTTCAGAATATGAAACTCCGGTTCACTTTTTGATAATAGTCTTCCTGAGTATACAGAGTTTTCCAAATTCAGTGCAATAATTTTCGTAGTATATTCCCTGAATAATTTCAAGGCAAAAAATTTATATGAATATAGATCTGCAAACGCTTAGTTACCGAGCTAGAGTGTCGAAAGTAAAATTTTTTGTTTTAGTTTTTTCTTTATGGCTCCCGCGGTTTTCGACATATTTAACTCAAATTTGAAACATGCATTGAGCTGAAGGTTTTACATAATCGGACGTGTCAAATAATGATGAAAATCCACTGGGTAGTTTTTCCGCGGTCGTTTTCCCTTTTTCTACCCAGGATTTTTCTGATGTGATCTATTGATGTATTTCAAAACTTGAAATGGATTCCTCGTTTCATTAGCAAACTTTTGAACTTCAGTGAAAAACATTTTGAATAGTTTGAAATTATAAAACGTATTGCGACTTTGGTTTTCTGCATAAGATGCTGGAAATGCTTCACTCCTGCAAAATATTGCGAAAACTGCGGAAGCTGTAAATAAAAAACTGAAATTTTTTTTACACCCTTCAGTTCGGTAGCTAGGCGCTTGCGGATCTATGTTTTCATGAACTTTTTGCTTTAAAATGACTCAGAGAATGTATCCCCAAAATTATTGCACTGAATTTTGAATCACTCTGTGTAAGACAATAGATCTAATAGAAAAATTTTCTTTTTGTATGATGTTCGATAATTTTCAAACATGGCAAAAACCAGTTTTTTCCGAACATCCCAAATAAATAGTTACATTGAAGTTACCTTGGCATTGTGAACATTTCACAAATTACGACAACATTGCGTTTACGACAACTTTACGTCTTACGTTCATTGTGAATGGACACTCACTTTTTTCTTTATTAAAAAAAAAACATGGATTGTCTCGTTTTTGCTTTAGGGATCAATAATTGGCAGAACTCTGGATATGAAGATAAACAACTTTAGAAAAATTATCAAAAGATTCCATAATGATATTACTTGTTGAGACTTCTTTCACAGTTTACATGAGTGAATTTATATAATTTTTTATCAAAATGAGCGAAATATCATAATATTCTCCTGCGATGCTATATTTTCACTCTAAGGCGCTTAAATAACTAAACCTTATCGTTTTTTTCATTGGATGTCCAGAAATGAAGTATTCATATGAAAATTTTCATTTCGCTCTCTAAACCTAAAAGAACCTAGCCTATCCATTGCTCAACGAGTGAAGTGATGTTACTTCAATCATTTCGAAGGATCTGATGCTAGTTCTACCAACGGAATTGCTGTTATGAAAAATTACACTGGTGCCCAATGAACTCCTGCCTCACGTTTCTTGACAAAGGTCAACTCGCTACGGCAACTTTTGACATTTCAATATATATGTTACGGTTAAAGATAGGTGTGAGCATTAACTTAACATTAGCCGGCTAAACTTAGGTTTATATTCGAGGACCGTCTAAAGTTCGATAAAATATTATCTGCGTCAGGGAATTTCATCGTTAGCCAGATAATATGCACATTATCCAAAATGAAACGGCCAAAAATGTATTCGATGGATACGCGGAAGGGTTATGTCTTTTGAATGGTCGGATGGGAGAAGACGAACGAACGCGGCCACGTTTTTGTTTCAATTTTTGAATTTAAATATGCAAAATAGTATCGAATATTATTGTATTGAGGTTTCGTGACATAACGCCCATTGGTTTTCAATTTAATATTTAATGAGTTATTTTCATCTATTTAGGAGATAAATGCTCTTCAAATCGAGCCTAAGTTAAAAATCAATTCACATACAGAAGTTAGATATAGTTTTCCATAGGACAATAGGAACGTGGATAGTCAATTGTCCTGTGAAAAACCGGAATATGACCTCACAAGAAATTGAAATATTAGACATTAGCTATAGACTATTTTTTTGTGAACAAAAGTATATTTTCCCTATCATACAATAATTGGGTTTATTAAAAGAAAAATTACGAAATAGAAACAATTATTTCTATTATGTTGAAATTTCTTTCCAACCTCAATACTTTTGCAAAAAAGAACAAAAAACAAAACTATGAACATGAAAATAGTTGAAAACACTTTTTCTAGCTGATTTTGTTAACTATTTCTTCCCAAGTCATTGAACATACGGATTCCAAAATACGGTCTGTCGCCACCCTTGATGAATCATCCCGGAGGATTCAAGTGCACATCGTAAAGCTTATCAACCGAATAGTCCGGTTAGCTACAAACAAGATATGGTACTGCTACTTATATTTCCCTAGAATTTGACCTTTGGTATTTGGATGAATAAGTTCGCGGCATCATTCTTGTCTTCATTCTCTCAATTCCCTTGCAAATTATGAATACTAACAAGATGAAAGATAACCAAACACTCTACAGATTTCCCTTACACTCAAAATATCATATTCGTCTCGAATTTTGTCATCAGGCGTTTAGATTTTCAGATTCACTAATAAGAATGCGTTGAGACAAAGTAGAAACAAATATACACTGCGCAAAAAATTAACGCACATTATGGAAATCTCAAATTTGTTCTACAACTGAAGGTGTTCTCAATGATAATTATTTTTATCAGAATTATGCATGATGTACGAGTCGAAACTGTCAATAACAGTCAGTTTTCTATCATTCCGAACTTTCGAATCACCCCTGAGGGTTCAAATAGCATACGCTGAACGACATTTTCCCAGAAAATCGATGGGGATTTATAAAAATCCTCACGAACAATTGTGTGCCCCTCCGGCAAAATGGCGGTTCTCTCAAAGGTAGCTGATTAAAAATGCCCTATTGTAATAGCTTTATGCTCAGAGCTCTATCTGTGGTTGTAACCTTGAAATTTTATAGATTAGTGAATAACAGGTCATAAATCAAAACTGATTAATGAATGTCTGATATGCAATCAGTGAATGATGTCCCATTAATCTCAAGTAATTTATGAATGTCATAATGCTCAAGGAAACAGGTAGATTATGATCACTATGCAGTCGTGGATAGATACCATTATACGATTATACTCACCATAAACTTTTTCTCTTTAAATTTGGCCCAATTACAGGAACTTCCATTGAAATTTAAAACTACCATTCTAAGGGAAACATGGAGTATTGAAATTTTAACGGAGCATTAAATTTTAATGAATTTTCCTGTAATTGGATTTGAGGCATTTAAAACTAAAGGTTACTTTTACATATTACTTATTATGTAGTACTCACCACAGAGAACTTGACATTAGTCATGATCATTTCTTCAAGCATAGCTGCAACAGTGCTGTTGAACTTGGTGCTGCTGTATCCTTTCAAAGGGATCTCAATTAATGTAGGTGGCATATTTGCTATTGCCCTATTGACACCGAAGATATTCTTCATTGATACCTTTTCATCTTTATGGTAATCCATGAAATGAACTACGGCAAATCCACCTTCTACTTTCTTAACTATAGCTCGACACAATTTTTCCTCAGAACCCTCCTTTTTAGAAAGAACTAACTGGTTAGGCACTACATCATTTATCACTTGCTCTGAAATAACGGGGTTGTAGAAATTGAAATTTTCATTGTGTGAAAATCATCTAAATTTTTTTAAGAAATATTTCAGTGTTAGAAAAAGTAGTAGGTAAGGTATATATGCAAACAGCACATCTTGATTGAAGCGTAATTTTTGCCTCAAAGATTAAAACATCGGAAATTAAATCGAGTAATATGCAAATACAGAAATATCCAAGCAAGCCTATTTAGTGCTCCACTGGCCCTGGTCGAAAAGACAGAGGGTGGTTTTATGAGAGCTTCCAAGAAACTAAAACCTAAGAAAGGAACTCCGCTCTGAAGAAGACCGCTTATACAGAGTGACCCATTTGAAAAGATTAAGAAATGTTTCAAATGAAAGTTTCTTAGTCTTCAGGGGGACATCGAATGCAGTCATTTAATCTAACCTTGGGGTTTGATTTCAAGATTTCTTGAGCAGAGAATATAGAATTCATCTCTTTCGTTCTTTCCATAAAATTAATTTTTCTGGTTATATGAAGTGGTTCATACTTAAAATGGTCATGATGAAGTACTTAACATTTATTTCACATTGAATCATTTGTTTTTTTTACGTATGAATATATTCAAAAAGGAAAACTAGTTTGTTTCCTGAACGCAACAAGTCAGTTGACAAGACAATAATAAAATCTCACTGCATATGCCGAATTTTGAAATCCTGCAAGCAGATGCGCTGGTACATAATTGTGAATTTTAGATTGTGTGTTTGCATCCCTTAATGGAAAAATTTTTTTGGGTCGTTATTTGACTTTTCATTGACTTACTTTTTCAAATATGTGTTTGTGTAAGGAAGATTCTCATCATAACCATTCTTTTTATCATAAAACCATATCTCCACAATAATTCATTTTATGACAAAAACTTTTGAAATATATATTATGAAAATATGGAGTTAGGTTCATTCAAATCAAATGGCTTGGAACTAGCTTGTGCTAGTTGGTTAATTGTTAATTTGGTCTTCACAATTCATCATTTGCGCTATTTGTTACTTGATGCTGCATAAATCCACAAAAATACGCTTTCTTAGAAAATTTCAATTGTGAAACTAGTGTTAGGATATTTTGAATTATGTATTGTAATAAATTTAATATAGCAGTTCAACTAATGAAATTAGTTTATATGAACTAATTCTTCTGATGGAATTATATTTTAGTTTCATTCTCATGGTTAAAAGCTTTCATTAAACTTTTACTTTATCTTTATTCAGTTGCTTACTTGACATGTTGATTATCTCCTTATCCACATCAACCAGTTTGGAATGATGTTCCTTATTACGTAAATAAAGTTTTCCATCAGAATGAGAGATTATCTTGACGATATCTTTGTCCAGCATGTTTCTGGAGTACTTTATTTCATCAATCAGAATACGCTCTGATTGGTTTTGAGATGGAGGTGCGTTAATTTTATTATTGCCCCTTTGAACTAAATATGTTGTGTCTACAAACTGAAAAAAAGTTAAAAATCATTTAACCTCAAAGTACAAAACAAAATACATACTAAAAGAAACAATTCTAACTCAATCATACTCAGTTCTCTAATTGTTTAACAATTTTAATAAATTAATAGATAAGTAGACGGAACAAAATTGGTACCAGTGCAGAACCCTGAAGTACACAACAGCAGTTACCACTTGCCAGCATTTATACAAAGTCTATCAGGACAAATTGGCAATGATCTTATTAGGTATAAACTTACTTGTTTTATTTTCTTCACTGTGACAACTTCGTCCATTTCCAGAACCACTTGGTTGCTACCCTCAGGTCTTGATACAACAATCCGCACAGCTTGTGCAGGAATTGCTTTCAAATCATCAGGAATTGCCCTTACTTCAGTTACGACTGCATCATTACCAAAATCTAAGAAATGCACTTTAACCATTGGAGTGACCCTTACTACAATGGCACGATACCTAGAACGATTTTTGGATATAGCAATATAATACTCCGCTAATGGTGCTGATATACCATTACTGCCCCCACTGCTTATTATGATCTTAAAATCATAGTATAAGATATATTTTTATATTCATGCAAGGGAAAAATCTTCTGACTAGGATGGTATATTTTTGTGATCTCAAGTACATCAAAGTATCTTTTATAATAATAGTAATAAAGTATATTCAGAATCATTCCTATTTATTATGATTACTTAGTGAGCTCATTCAAATTCTCAAGATAAACTAAGCATCAAATGCATTGGTGCAGATTAAAAATTTCCAGAGTTTGACAAACTATAACTTCGGTGATGATGGGCTTTTCTCCATTACTGTAAGCACGATCCTTAGTCTAGGAACTGGCACAGTGTATTTTGATCTTTCCTTGTTGTATAGGGTGCGAGTAAAAGAAAGTCTAAAAATTTTTTTTGGCTGAGAAGCAAAAGTAGTGACCTTACAAAGTTTTTTATGTGCTGTGTCAATATCTCGGACGTCTTCACCAAATATTTTGTGAAATTCCGTTATTCTCGTGAAATTCGCCTTTTTTTGAAAACAATAACAAATTAATAGCGAATTCCATTGGAAGGACTAGTGCTGTACTGGATACGAAACATCAAATATGGATTAGAATATTTTGAAAATATTGGTTTATTTTTATAATATCCATTAAATGATCAGTTTAAGTGATGGAATTCTCTAATAGGTACCGAATTACATTGGTAAAATTACCTTTAGATCTCTTGGAGTGATTGTAGTTACATCAAAATATGCACTCACTGCGCACCAGTTCTGTCAATGTAATTAGCTATAAAGCCCGTTTGCAACAGCCGAGAATTCTCTACAAAATTCTCGGAAGAAAACGGCAGAGATTATTTTGTACGCAACTCAACAGAGAATTCTACCGAAAGTGCGTATGTAACGACGGTACATAATTCACGGCGCATGAACTCTCGAGAAAATTTTCTAGAGAATTCTCGGCTGTTGCAAACGGGCTTAAGTGTAAACTGCATCATTTGATACCTCGGAATGAAAATTACAGCTTTCAATTATTATTGAACAAACTGAAGAGAAAGCTCCACAAAACAAGTATTTTCTACAAATTCTTGTTTCGTGGTCCTTCTCTAGCCTGAATGACTCCCTCACGCAAGGGCGGGATTACGGGGGGGGGGGGGGGGGTTGATGGTTATTACCCCCTCCCCCCATGAGTATCGAAATCTATACGATCTGTGGTCATTTGAACTCTATTTCAAAGGTCATCTGAGAGGAAAAATGTTTGTTCTTGTTCATAAAAAAGCAGAGGTAATTTTTCTTCAAAACAACAAATCGAAAGAATATATTTGTGTAGAATTAATAGGCCCTTTATCATTGCTGTCAAAATGCAACATTGGGATACTTTATCCTGAAGTAGCTCAAATATACAGGATGTCCCAAATCTAGTGATTTAATTTAAACGTCACATCACGATAGATAAAATACTAGCGAATGACACCAACATTAGTTCAGCGAAAATGTACCGTTTCCAAAATAAGTAGAATTTTATGAAAATACCTAAAATTGCCGATATCCAAACTATTTCTTTCAATCACAGGGCCAGTTTGTGATTAAGGATAGCGATTTTTCCTCATATAAATCCTAGATTATTGTCTAATCACCCCTGATTAAAATTATTCTGAGTAGTTATGTAGTACAGCAGTACAGCTAATCTAAGAATGACAGGTCATCGAGCTTAAAAATTGAACTAAGAGATTTTTTTCTATGTAAAATTCATGTGCTTCGGAATTTGCTGTCATAATGTCAATTTTTTCAGTGGCGTCAAAATTAATGGAAAAAAACCAATGATACCTTGGAATCTCTACCAGTGGTCCTATGGATTCGAAATGAGGTGCAAAAAAAATAAAAGCTATTAACTGCGAGAATCCGTGTAAAAAAGCTCAGTCCTTTAGTTTAAAGGGTTTTTAGAATATTGGCAAAAAACTACTGGAAATTTTTTTTCTGACGCTCTATAAAAACTAATGCCTGTAGAGAAAAATGAAAGAAGAAAAATAAATGTTTTTTTTTCATTACGGATCTACAGTTATCTGATGGGACACTCAGAATAGTAGAACAAATATGATTTGCCAACCAGTTATTCCAAATCAGTTATTAAAAAAAAACAATATATTACCATAATTCGTCCTCCTTATTCTGGGCTAAATAAATTTCATCCATTTTTGGTTTAACAACAGGAGCAGAGTGACCTACTTCCATACATTTTTCAATAATATCCACCACTAACTGCTCATTTTCCACCAGTTGTACCCAGTACTTCAGTTTATCATTATTGACTTCAATATGGACGACTTTTATCTATAAAAAACAATCTCTGCAAAACTCTGATAGCCTAATGCACCGTTTCATTAAACATACAATAAATTCTTAAACCATGTTAATTCCACAGAAATTCTACGCCTAAACATGGTTTGAGAATTTAATCCCAATGAAGCAGTGCTTATGGCCATAAGAATGTGAGGAAAAACTAATCCTAGAAAGAATTAAAGGCAATTTAAGGCATAGCAGACTATTGGCTGTATGCACTGTAACATTAAAACAAGATTAAATTCTTAAACCATGTTTCCGCAAAGAAGTTCTATGAAGTAAAGACAGTTGAATTTGTTTTCGTTTAATGAAACGGTGCACACGGCCAACTTGTCTGATTGACTTAAGCTGCTGTAGACAGTAAAAGGAAGGAGGGAAAGGCACGGCAATGGTGAAACTTACATCTTGCATAACAGGTTGCAGTTCAATTCTCTTCAAAGTAAGGTTAGACAACATTATAAATTGAACTGATTCTTCGTTCTCACTGGTAGATCTAGATTCACTATTGTTCCTATGATTTCTAGTAGTTGAATTATAATTATTACTCTGATTACTCCTGTTGTTTTCATTCTGATTGGATTTGTCCAAATGATTATATTGTTTCCTTTTTTGACCAAAACTGTTCTGTATTTTCTGAGAATTGTCTAACTCGTAATTTGTCGGCTTTGGATTATCTGTAAATATCAGATGAATGAATTTATCTATAAAAATTTACTTGTTTATTTCAATTTCAGAATGCTATGACTCAATATTAGGGGCATTCGTTTTTAGCATCCGAGAGGCAACGAATTTTTTTTCGTATTACCAAAAATCGTATATACATTTCTGGCCCAAAGTTAGGGTAGCCATTTAAAAAACTCAACTATACCCTCTGCCCCCCATAGAGGGTGCATGACATTTCAATCACTAAGAAAAGTTGCGTAATTTGAAATTGAAATTGACCTAAAGGAGCACTTTTCTACTAAATAGTAAATACAGATGATGAATAATAATAATGAGCCCTCTGTGGTTCTGCATGGCCCTGAATCCCTTGTCTCATAGATTGAAGTCTACGGATTACGGATTTGCCATCAACAGCGGCAGTAGAACTATGATGAAACTGAATCATCTCCTTTATATGGACGATTTGAAACTCTCCGCATCTACCAAAGAACAAATGCAACAGACACTGAAAATGGTGGAAGGATACTCGGAAGACATCAAAATGAAGTTTGGACTAGAAAAATGTCGACTGCTAAATACAACGAGAGGGAAAATAGAAGATGGCACGTTCAAACTCAAGGAAGGTGCAGAAATCGAAGCATTAAAGGAAGGAGACACATACAAGTATCTAGGTATAACTCGGGCAAGAAAAATCAATCAGAGCCAGAAGATGAAGAAAGAACTAACGGAGGAGTTCACCCGAAGATTGAGAAGAATAATAAGAACGGGCCTTAACAGCAAGAATCTGATAAAAGCGATTGATATCTACGCTTGCTCGGCGCTGAGCTACTCATTCGGTATCATCTCTTGGACCACCACGGACTTAGCAGCCCTACAGAGAAAAGTAAGGAAGATGCTGGCAAAACATAATAAACATATTTCCTGAACAAGGCTGCTTCGTCAGAACTCCATCTTGTAGCTTGTGTTGCTGAAAGTTCTACTCTGTTCAAGCTACAACAGGACCACTTGGAAACTGTCGAACACTCTGCAGAAAGCAAAATGCAGAAAATAATTGGCAAACCTTCGCATGGAAGGCACCAGAACGAGGTCAATCATGATTACGTCGACATATCTGCGTCGAACTGCTGCTTGACTTCCGGAAGGTTGTTTCCCGAGACAGAGGGCTTCATCCTCGCCATCCAGGACCAGGTGATTCCGACAAAAAACTACATGAAATATATCGCCTAAGATCCCTCAGTGAAGGACGATAGCTGTCGTTATGGCTGTGCGACACATGAAACTATCCAGCACTTCACCGAGGGATGTCAGAAGTTCGCGGGCACGGAGTACAAGAGTAAACATGATGCAGTTACCAAGATTCTTCACCAAGAATTGGCATTAAAACACCAACTTCTAAGTTCGAAAAAGGTTCCTTATTACAATTACCATCCGGATGCTGTATTGGAAAATAAACATCACAAGCTCTACTGGGATCGCACGGTTCTCACAGACCGGAAAAAAAACTCACAATAGAACAGACCTCATATTGCTCAATAAGCATGGTAACACAGCACTATTCATCGACGTACAAACCAGGAGACAGTGGAAGCTGAAAATATAAGGACCATCCCTATTGTCATTTCATCTACAGGCCTGATACCGAATAAACTACTAGAGAACTTGAGGAAACTTCAGTTGGACGAAAATATCTATAAAGTCGTGCAGAAGGCGGTACTACTGGAAACGGCAAGAACTATAAGCAAGTACATGGGGAATGCAGAGGAACATCGTCTGCTTCGACAGGAACTGCGGGTGGATGAGGAATACAACCGACAGCAAGAAGTCGAGGAGCGGCCCGAACCCGACCACCACCACGAGCCCGAAAACCTGGAAAGAGCTCCAACAGAGCTTAATCCTTTTGATATCTGAGATATCTGGGATAAGTGAATTTTCCTCTGGAGAGGAGTGTGAAAGCCACAAGGCTTTATTCTCATTAAAAGTAAAATTACATACGTAAAGAATACGTCAATAAATACATAGAGATTTTAAATTCTTGAGATAACAATTGAACTTTTTACTCACACAAAAAAGAAGGCTGAATCTAAATAGATTCTTAGGCGGGTAAAAAGCAGGCTCAAGTTATTAACAATGTGATCAATTAGGTCGGTTCCCATCTAGTTAGTACTTTTAAGATTTTGATGTTTTTCAATAGTGCAAAAGTTGATGATTTGAAAAATAGTACATATCTATGAATAGCATGATTTTTATAAGAAACGTCTTATTTACGTTCTTTTGAGAAGCACTTCAAGTAAATTCTTACTTGGACATTAAAGGTCAGCCCTTTTTTCCACATTGATGAATGTTTACTTTGGTTGATGGCTTCGCAATGGTTTATTCCGATACAATGAATTTTGGAGTGTTTACCTCATTTGGAGCCATATATTTTTTGATTATTTGATCGAGTATATATAAGCTACAGAAGTGAATGGCATCGAATCAGGCCTTGAAAGTCCAGATGCAGCTTAATTTCTTGTTACAAAACAAAACTGTTCAATTTCTATAGTCTATAAAATATATAAATGTGTGGGTTGAATAGTATGTAACCTAGAAAAGTATTTGTCCGAAGAAATATACATAGTCAGTTCTAAGCAATAAGCATTCAACATTGGTACAATGAATTTCTCAATTTGTTCGACTAAACTAAGAACGTGAAAAAACAGAATAAAATTGAAAATATCTTCTATCGGTGTTATTCACATTATTATTATTATTTGAACCGAGGCCGATGTGGCTGTTAGGCTGTTAGCCTTCCGGGAACTGCGACTATGCAGATATTTTGTTCTCTTCCATGCTCATTCATAGGAACCCAAGGAGGTCGTCAATGGTGTTGATAAAACCGACAATATCCTTAAGGGCCTCATGAATATCCAGGACCTGTTTCTCCATATGAATGGTTCTTAGGCCAGCCAGCTCTGGACACTTGCATACCATGTGTTTGGCTGTTTCTGCTTCTGATCCACAAAGCCTGCAAATCTCATCTGCTGACTTTCTCATATGATACAAATTATATTTGTACAGACAGTGCCCTGTCAGCAGTCCCACCATCACCCGAAGCTCAGCTTGTGACAGCTTCAGCAGTTTTGTGGTGTGGGTCAGTGAAATCATCACGAATTTCTTCGACTAAGTAGGACCGGGAGTGTTTTTCCAGAATATTATTCAAAATAAAAATCTGGACAATTCAAAACCTTCTATTACCAACATAAGTTTAGACTTTCCATTTTAGGGTTGAATGATCTTAGGTCAATTGACCTTTAGCTTGTATTGTAGTCAACACTGTTCTGATATTATTATTATTGTATTATTCTGATATTCTTATTGTTATTATTATATTATTATTATATTTACCATTTTGATGTGGCATTCGCAGTGAATTAACTGGATCGCTCAGCCTTGTGTTGCTTCTTCTGTTAGTCTGATTTACAAAATTATCAGATCTGTTGAGTTGGGGCTGAGCTGGAAGGGATGGCGATTTATTTGATCTGATCAATTCCGCAGGATTCTGTAGCAATGTTCTTCCAAGAACACCCGAAGGAGAGTGGTTGAGTTTGGGCGATGGCCCATTATTAGTTAATAATTCACGACACCTATAATCAGTATTAATATCTCATCACTAAAGTAGTGAACACGGGTGCTTTTTACATTGGGGTAATTTCAATTAGACGAGTTCATATTGAGTTGATGTACGAAGTATTTCAATATTGTTAGGACGATGATCTACGACGTATCTTAATCACAAAAAACGAATTAAACTATGAACATTATTTAATAGCTTATTAAAAAATTCAAGATTTCACATATATCGTTTCTTGGGGGGCTCTTCTACATTTATTGAATGTAGAACGTAAATACTCAAATATTTGGACCTTCACTTTCAAACAAGGGTCCTGAAAATTTCCTGTTCGTCACAGTCGATACTTTCACTTTCTGAAGTTTTCTGTTCTATAAACAAGTCAATTGATTATTTTCCATCATTACAAAATACTTGTAGAGTATGGTGATATTTTACATACCTACATCAAAGAACGTCGCCGGTAGGTGTTCCACTACCTGACCTTGAGAGTGGGTGGTGACTAATGTACACCTTCAATACTAAATCATATTTAATTATGAGCCATTACAAAACTCTTGCCGATTTTCGTTGCCAGGTCTCGGACTATTATGCTCAACTATTATATGCAAAATTTCCCTGAAAAACTGCAAAGTTTAACCGTTTTTCAATGTCGAAGCAGTTATTCAAACATTCCAACTATTTTCCATATTCCTCGCCTGGCTCTGGTATCAACTGTGATGAACAGGAAGCTGTTGAGAATTTGATAGGGACCTCGATTAAATCTTCGTACCTACATTCAACCAATATATCACAAGTCTCAAGATATGTTCAATGTAGAATAATAGATAAGGGTCACTATGTAGTGGCCACCACTTCTCTACAAAATGCCAGTTTATATATTATTACGATCATGATTTGTCTTGTGGTCAGTAACAAATCATCATATAAGTCATTTCTAGTTCTCATATAGATATTCCTAAATCAGCACAACTTGTGTCATCCTATATGGTACAATTATTTTCTACTTAGAAAATAATAAAAAAATTAGGCTCATAATTGTACCCTATAGGATGACACAAGTTGTGCTGATTTAGGAATATCTATATTAGAACTAGAAATGACTTATATGATTTGTTACTATGGAAAATCATGTCAGTTTCTAAATCCCATTAGGTGACCCCTAAATTGATCTAATCCAAGGCGGGCTTAACGCTAAGGCTTACTCATTTCTTTTGCTGTCTTCTCTATAAGAATCACTTAAACTTAATACCTATATAGTATGCAAATAACAAAAATGAAATTCTTCAATTGAAATTACTAACTGCATATTAATTGACTCACTCTTCAATGGATTTGTTTATATCTTCATTTTTAATGACACTGACATCTCTTTGTATCAGAAACTCTCTTGCAGCACCTAATAAAAATAAACGTAATTCATCCAACAGTGCTCTGAAAATAAATTGTTATTTCTGCACCTGAAATGGCATTTTGATATAGCTTACGATTTTCCAACAGTTGAGCGTACATAATCTGATTTAGGAAAAATATGGAAACCTGTCTTCCTTATGTCATTTAAAGGTATGAATATTGTTCCATCTGATTTGATCAAAACACTCAAGTTTCGACCATGTATATCGACATAGTCAGCATTGGTTGTATATATCTCTGTCATTCTGGTGTGTGTTCTGAAACAATTGAATATCATGAAAACTTTATATTATCACTATCAAAGGAAATATAACAGTAGTTGGATTTACGACAAAACACTGATAAAACCCATATGTATTAGAGTTTAGTGATACCATATCTTGCTATCATTTTGGCTCTTCCTCTGCAATCTCAATATGCATAATTCAGCGTTAACACTACATTACGAGGTAGATAATCAATTGATTACTTTTATAAGTCATAGTTTTTTTCAAAAGAATTGGGAATAAAGGTAGTAGAGGATAAATTGAACTACTAATTAAAATATTTATTTCAATATAAATTTGAATCAACAAAGACAGGCAGCCAACAAACAGCCAATGAAGAACATGGATTTTAAAATGGCAAACGAAACTCACCAACGAAAAGTACAATTCCTAAAACAAGAACTTATTTAAAATACTCAAATTCTTCCACCAGCACAAATTTGTTAGGTTAAGTTCAGAGCGGCAATCAGACTCACAGATTACAGATCTCTGTAATCTGTGATCAGACTACAGAAACTCAGAAACAGGAAACAATCAAAGAGGAACTCGTCCCTCTTAGAAGAAATTCTCCATAGAGAAAGTCTCTGAAATTCTCTTTCCTCACAGTCAGGGCAGGATCCAGGATGATTCATCCATATATATCAGCAAAGCTAATCTCTCTTTGATATAATAATAATAATAATGATAATGAGACATCTCTGTATATCTATTTATCTGATTGGTATAATGTATGTTAGTGACGAACTTCAGGGGGTCAGGATGTGATTATAGATGAAAAACTTATGATAAATTGATATATAATTTTTTTCTGGCAAAAGCTTTGTTTTCCGAGATACAAGGGGTCAAATTTTTTCTTAAAAACTGAGCATTTATTTAGGTATTGTTCTGAATTACGAATGAAATTTGGTGGGTTTTAAGAGGTAACTCATTTTTGACATGCAATTAACAATTTTAGGCTAATCATTTAGCGCGCATGCGGGTTATTATGATCTCAATTCTTTCAAAGAAAAATAATGCTAAGCCTCTGAGATATCAAAATCTTAAATAGTTATTTTCCTAATAAACAAGAGCGGAAAGTGATACTTGACCGTACGAAACTGCCGTTTCGAAACAAAGTTCGGGTAAACAGTTGAGTGCGGACAACGGACAAAGACACTTTCCGCAAGAGTTGGTATCAATATTTTCTCTACAAGCGCTTGATATATATAAATTTAAGTATCCATTTTACGAAACGAATCAAATTTGATAAATTCATATATAATAACGTAATTCTGTGTTTGTCTATGATTCTGCATGTCGGGGCAGGGCCGCCGCCAGACATTTTGCCGCCCCAGCAAAATAAAATTTCGCCGCCCCCACAAAATGATATTTTGTCACCTTGCTGTGACTATATTTAAGTTTAAGTACATCATTCTTTATGGAATAACGTAGAGCATGTTCAAAATGTAGATATTTAGAGATAAGTCTTTTTTATAATTTTATATATGCCTTAGTAAATGTTGAATTTAAAAAAACGATAAGAAAAAAAGCAATACAAAAAGTGGGTTATACATCTACTAACTACGCCGGCGCCGGTATCATACAGTAAAATACATATACAGTGAAACGTTTGAAAAATGCAGATAAAGAACCGACCTTCAATATGATTCAATTTGAAATTCTAAACTCCACAGATAAAGAGATATATGAAAATCTTCAACAGTCTCAATTCGTATAAACACGATATACTATTGTATAGGGTTGATAGGTACTCTTGCTTCTCAAATATTTTAAATCCCCCCCACAAATCAACATTTCGAATTCGGATTGGCAAACGGAATATAAAAATTATTTCTGAATTATCCTGGAAGCCATCCCAAATCCAAAAACTATACAGCCAGTGACGTTTATCAAAGAGACCGACTGTCTAAAGAGCAATAACTCAAGAAAAAGGACAGTGAGTGACCGCTGCGGTGGAGAGATTTGATAGTTATTTTTGAGTAGAGTAGAATGCGGCATCTTTGATCGTCTTCCATCAGGCGGTATTCCCCTTGTTTCTGGTTGAAATGCGTTTTTATTCGGTACTCTGAGAACATATGTGAATTGTTTGGCGACCAAGCGCAAAAAGCTGCCTTTTAGATTTCCCTCTAATAATTAATAATGTTCGTCTTTTCGATCTTGAAGAAGAAAAATTTTTGTGTGAAAAAATTGTATTGTTTTATCTACTGATTTGCCGCCCCCAGAATGTGCCGCCCCGGCAGGGTGCCCGATTTGCCGGTCTTGACGGCGGCCCTGTGTCGGGGTATATCTCATCATTGGCTTTCGGTGCATACCATACTAGTGAGGGAGCCCAAGGGGAAAATGCAAGATTTATTCGGGCGTGTCCGATTAATATAAGGGAAGACACCTTGGACCCTATAGTAACTACCAAAAATATGGGGGGAATTGTCTAGGACAGCCTGTCAGAATGAGAATAGTAAAAAAAAAGATCACTGTACATACTTGAGACAGATATATGTGGTTAATTATATGTTGAAAAGTATATATTCTCTTGATCTGACAATTTAAGAGTGACGAAAATGTGTGGGAGGACGCCAAACTTGCAAAAAAATTACTTCACGAGTACATTCTCGAGCGCGATGGCTTTTTTTCTTATATTGAAACTAATGATTCAAAAATAACGGAATAAATATAATCTGACAGTTTCAGCAAGCCGAAACAATAAAAATTGACGATGAATGTATATTTGGCGAATCCAAAAATCTAAACGCCGCCTAGCGGCCAAATCACTAACCTAGAAAGTGAGTAATAACTTGAGTTTAACTTCTTTGGGTTAGATATTTTCATTACATATTCGGTTACCAGTAAACTATATTCACAAAATTTTTTTGTGATGCCTGACTAGAAAAATAGGTATTAAAAAAATTTAGTGAGTATTTATATCAGTGTCATTCACTTGAGAAACTATTTACCAATTTTCGCTATAATTTTAGGTTAGTAGACACTTTGTTCTAGATGAATTTTCTAGTGTTGGACGATTAAGAAAGGCAATGCGAATTTTCATTTCAATGATTTTGATAGTGCCGAGAAACCTGAGCAAAAGAAAGTATATGAGATTAAATTTCTGACATAACTGAAGTTGTACATGCATTTCTGGACTTGCAATCTTCAAGAGATGATATGTTGGGAACATTTCAAATGAAAAGTGGTGATTTGACTTGGAATTTTGCAAGCAGTTAAATGTCATCAATAATTAAACCGTTCGACAAGAATTTCAAATTTTGTTAATGAAATTACAACTGTAGAATTAAATTTCAGGCGGTCTTGTTGAGTTGGTTGTAAATGCTGGAAAATAATTTCTGTGTTGGCATTTTGAACTGCATAATATGTTTTCATCCAAATAAATTTTCTCAAATATTAACATTCATTTATTTCCACAAATTACATAATTCATGTGACTGTGATGATAGAATGAAATTTTCTGGATATAAGTTCTTGTAAAATCTTCATCAAACGACACCAACATGTTCAGGAAAGTTTTGGAGGAACCCGAGCACAATCAATAATCCCATAATTATTCACTACTTTCACAAATATCTCTATAATAGAATAAAATCTACGATAACATTGCTTTCACAATAGAGTTTTCACGATGATTACTCATTTTCCGCCATGTTTGTTGACAAGTCGCAGCGCCCTCATCGGTAGTTGGATTCGCCATTAGACTGGGTTTCTACATTGACCTTGGCCTTTCGCATATCCGGCTAAGCTCTTCGCCCTTATCGCCCTCTAACTCGAAAACGGTTAAGAGTACATAAAACTGCTTCAGACAAAAGTTGTATAGAATTTCAATATCTACAACTTTCATTATGAATACAGAAACGATTAGAGGTACAGGAAGGGAGATATTTTGAAAAAATGCCTTGTTATCATCTTCGAACAGTCATATTAAGTAAACCCCCACTAATTAGTGTCAGATTAATGGATCAACACCCACCTTCAATTCCGAGATTAACCATCTGTGTGAAAATCTGAAAATCTGACACGCACGAGTATGTACAAGTAACGATTTTTTCACATTCACGAAATTAATGATTAATTTGCGAAATAGCCATGTGTGGGAAAGAGAAAACCCTCATGCGACTATTGTTTCTCATTTCCAACATGAGTTGATGGTCAACATGTAGTTAGCAGTTATGACAGGAGAACTTTTCCTATAACCAGTTATACTTCCCCATCGCCTTAATGCTGAAGAATTTATTAGATTAATCCAAAACAACTTAAAAGACAAATTGTTATTATTTTGATTCAAGATGAATTGATAATTTCCATGAGAATTATTTCGTAGCAGATTTATTGCCCTTTCCGAATATGAATATGTGGTCAAATTTGACGAGGCTACAAGGAAAACTGAATAATGATTGAGTTTATGAAAAAACTTGAAATATTTCGTGAAATCAAGAAATGTTAAATTGAAGAATAACCGTCAACATTTCGACCATGTATTATATGACATTTTTTGTTGCAAATCACTCGTCTGATCTCCCTTGAAGTTAGGCCACCGTTTTGGTTAACTGGATATATTTATATATTTCAAGTGCGGCAACGGCGGTTTCGTGAGGGCAAGTACCACTTTCCGTACTAATAGAAAAATTACTATTATTCGATGCATTTTCTGATCACAGTCAAATTGAGAAAACGTATTTTTATTTTAATTTTATTGTCCAAAGTTAGTCCATTTTTGTCCACCCAATTATTTAATTTGTCCACTCACAGAAAATCATAGAAATTTGTCTTTATTATTATTACATTGAGGTTTGAATCGAGGACAAGGATTCAATATACAGAAAGGAATAATCCAACATAAACGGAAGTGCATAACAACATTTGATAAATATATTCAAATATACACAAAAGAGAAATGGGAAATTAAATGCCTTGATACAGGTTTTTAAAACTATTTATAGATGGGGCGCTCACTACACTAGGTGGAAATTCCGCCTCAAAGTAGAAATGTATCTTTGGTTTTTCACCTTCAGGTTATGTTGCAACGAGTATCAGTAGATAGGCAACAAGAGTTCGAGCGCAAAAAGGGTAGTTTTTACATGTAAATTCTCATAAGGAAGTCTAAGGTCGATTTTGCAGAAATCGGTCAATTTTGAAAATTTTTCTAAGTCCCGTTCAAGGTCATCCAGTAGGCGGGTCTGAGAGGGTGAGAGGAGAGTGGGGGAGATGGTAACGGGTTTGATGATGAGGGGTGTGAGGGTGAGCGGGTTCGAGATTTTGTTTCATACTTTTCTAAACGTCGGGATTCGAACTCGGGACTCTTGTGTTACGTGATAGATAGATAGGTAGGTACCTTAGCGTTGATATTAGAGATACGTCATGCTTTTTAGGGTGGTAATGAGGAGATATGTCGCTAATCAAATGATGTAGAACAGCTGGATGCTTTCATGTTTATTTTTCAAATCATGAGTGAAAGGGTGATGGTGATTCATTGATTGAAACCTTGTGAAAGAAAAATCATTTATTTTGTTTACAGTAACATTGATATTTGTTTGATGAAAACAGAGTGATCGCTGAAAAAAATTTAAATCACATAGTCAACAATTTTTCCAACATTGAAATCTTCTTCCTTGGTTCATCATATTCCTCAATCTTGCGTTTATTGAGTGAATAATGACCCCACGGTACAGTGTTGAATGTTCCGGGCACCAAACATCGTTTATCGTCTTCAGGACTTAAAGCTATTTTTTCCTGTGTCAGTGAATACACATGATGTTCCTTCGCCTGAATCAAATTTTGAGAAATAATTTTATGTTTCCATGTTTCTAAACATTCAATGTAATCATCGAAACATATTCTGTTCTTAACGATTGATTTTTTAATACCCTTAGCTTTCTTGGTGGTACCATAATTTCGACACATGGATTCAATTTCATCAGCTTCATACTCTTCTTCCACCCATCGTTGTTTTTTCACATTCAGATCATCCTTAGAAGTTTTCACAGCATACAGTTTAGATCTGAGACCAACATAATCGGTCATAGGTATTCCATTGTTTTCATCCTTCATCATTCCTAATACCTTTTTATTAACTTGAGGAATACCGTAAGTATTATTCTTGGGATAATCTGAGGTATCAAATTTTTCATAACAGTCAAGTTTCATTCTTTCATAAGGATCTTCAGAGACCTCATAAATGAGAGAATCGGTATCTGTGTATAAGATGGTACAGCCAGCACTGAAAGCTTCATTCATGTAGTGGTAATGGAAGTCATAAATAGTAGTTTTAGCCAAATCCAAGATACTCATTCCCACATAAATTGGCTTGTCCAAATAGATCTGCAGCTTTCGCATTTCAACAGCTACAAAGTTCTCATTGAAAATAACAGAGTTCTTGAATTCAGGTTTTGAGATATAAGTTTCCGCCCCATATCGTCCTTTCCATTTTGTTAGAAGGTGGACATTAACCCTTTTCCGAATATTCTCCATCGTTTTTCCTGTAACAATAGAAAAGAATATGTAGATATCTGTATAGGAAATCATATGAATGTAATTTGAATGGATATAACAACTTACCAAAAACAGCGTTGTTCATCAGTTTGAAGAGATTCTTCTCGAACTCATTTTCGGCATTCTTTCTCAGATCCGTATTGAGGTCGATGTAAGACTTGAGCCATGTAGATTGCTTGAACTTGAGCACTCGATGTATTTTTGTTATAATCAATCCATTCTTCAATGCTTGCTTCAGATTTCTGTAGTGGATGATATATTTCTTCTTTTGATGTAATGTGGCCATAAGTTTAGCGTTTTGCTGAGATGCATAACAAGGTGTTTGAGTTTTAGAGTTGTAATGTTCTGGACAGAATGGAAGATCTTTGTGCAAATCATGCAATTCTCTAGGATATTCGAGATCGACTTCTAAAATATAACCCTCGGGAGCATAATCAGGAATTTGCAAGACATTTATATTTGTATCGGTCCACATAAAACCGCCGTATGGTAGACATTGTGACATTGCCCATCCATATTGATTGTTGACATCAAAGTACCTACATAAGGTAATTTTCTGGTTTAGTTGAATCATAGTTTGGTATATACTTGTTGTTCGCATGTGCTCGTCGTTTACCACATACTTGACTAAGGCCGCCCCGAATTCCTCTTTCAACAAACAAAAACATATCAACATCTGTGAGAAGTTCTAATTCCTGTTTTGTATATTTCAACATAGCATCCCACGTATATCCTGGTAAAGTAAAATAATGCGCAGGATCTAATCCATAAGTCTTATGGCAGCTCGATCGAAATTGTTCAAATACGTCAGCCAGCAATAGAATGTCAGTTTTCATGTAGAGATCGCTGTATTCGCCCAAATTCTGACATTTGAATTTATTCCACACAAGTTGTGCTCTCTCATATCTTCTTCGTGGACATTTCCTACAATCCAATTTGTTATAGAATGCTTCAATAGGTGGAAGAGAAGTTTCATCGAATCGGTCATAGGAATCGATATAATCATATGGCATTACTCCTTTGTTCGTAAGAAGACTGATATGTTCTTCAGATTCCTCAGGAAATTGTGATTTCAAGTTCGGAAACTCTTCTAAATAGGACGCTAGTTTGTCTAAAGAGCAAGCCATGAATCGGAAACTATCAATGAATCGGAAATTAATGTGATAATCATCATAGTGTTTGGTGAAACTGATATATTTCTCCTTAGTTATCGGTAAAAAATCGATTTTCCCTTCCATTCTTGTGGCAATATCTTGTATCAGAAAATTAGCGTCATATCCACTCAGGTTGTGAAATACTACAGGAATCATGTGACTATCCTTATAATTTATATTACACCCCTCATGTGCTGCTCCACGGTAATTCTTTTCGGGGATAAGATGATTATGATCTCTTACTTTTTTATCTTCAGGTTTGAACATTTCTTCACAAATATGACAGTGAGTTGCCTTCCGAAATTCGACTTCCTGTTTTGGCGTCATATCGATGTCGTAGGGACATAAGAAAACTGAGTCAACGTCTCCAGCAAATTGATTCATCTCATCTGCAAACCATTTCATGCAATTGGGACCTCGATGAGAACGATAAAAACTCAGAGAATCATCATATGAACACTTTACATAGTATCCTACAGCTGCAGCTTTATGTTCTTGATAGTTGTTTTTGGTGTTAGTAGGTTTTAGTATGCTCTCCAGATCTGCATAAATAATAAAAGGTACCTTCTCCTTGTTTTTATGATTTTTGAACTTGAGTGTATTGTTTCCTATCTCAGGCATCTTTATAGCTGTTTCATTCATGTTTCCACAATCCTCTGAATGACTTTTTAGTTTTTCTTCAGATCGTAAGTACCGGAGACATCTATCACATATAAATTTCTGTCCATGTTCCTTGCTCAATTGACTCGATACCAGACGAGAGAGATTTTTGATCCATACATAATGGTATCGCACTGGAGTATCATCGTTTGAATAGTGATCTTGTATAAGGAGTAAGTTGATATGTCTATTCATTTTAATTTTTGTTAGGTATGTTGGCAATGTAGTGAAGTTCCTCTTTTCCTTTTTCAGAATATAAACATTAATGGATATCTGGTTTTGTTTTTCAAAGTTGGGTATCTGTTTCATTGTCATCGGAAATTGAATACCTTTCAACTTCAAAATTTTGGAATAATGAGGATATTTGGATAATCGTTGGGGGTCCTTCTCAACAGGGTGTAATGCCGCCATCACAGACCATGCGAAACATGCTTCATCGTCGTTTTTCACATTGATACAAGCCTCTTTCCGTTTTATTTGAGGAGGAAGTTCTATGTATGAGCTTCCAAGTTGGGGTGTGAACTTGTTTATATTCACCCCTAGGTTAACAACATTAACCAGAGCCCATCCGCTATCACGTTCTTGGAATTCCTCAAGATCTTTGAGAATTGATACCAAAACATTTATATTGAACCATTCAGTAATATTCGTGTCTCGGTAAATAGGTGAATTGGATGTTGTGAAGTACTTATATTCCTTTTGAATTTTATTGGCTGTCATAATCTGAAACTCTCCACAAAAAACCATATTGACCTTAACAGCTTCATCCTTCTTCAATGCATTCAGAATTCTTCGACGAAATATAGCTTCGCAGTCCATCAAAAAATCCTTAGGCTCCTTATGTTTCAGGTTACTAATCACACCTGTTCTTATTCTCGAGTCGAATGCTGATAATGAATCATTCCAATGGACTCTGTTCCAAGCAGTTTCCTTTCGTCTACTCAGACCTGCACCAATTCGTTGTTGTTGTTTGAATTGTTGTTTCAATGATTTTATAGAACGGATCTGAGCTTCGAGTTGCTGTTTTCCTCCAATTGAAGTACAACCTGGCAATTCCCGATACAGTTTTCTTATTGCTCTCGTACATTCCTTTATACCTTTTATTGCATGCTCATTATCAGATGTAGTGATAAATAAAGCCACTAACGACTTTATTAGTCGAAGACAATTCTCTATGTTGAACATTTTAGATACAACTGAAACAAAATATCCATGTCAACATTTTAAATATTCTCAAAATCAGATACAACACACGAAAATAGCCGAAGATTCCCGAACATAGCCGCAGATTTCCGAAAATAGCCAAAGATTACCGAAGATACAAAACGTACACAAAAACGGATATAAAGCGGATACGAAGTGAATATAAATCGAGTACACAACACAGTTAAGCTGTGCAATACAGTTTCAAGCAGCTGAACAGGCAGCTTCAAAACAGCATCAGACAGACAGCTAAGCAGACATCTTCAGCACAGCTCCAGACAGCTTCAACACAGCTCCAAACAGCTAAGCTGACAGCTTCAGCACAGCTCCAGACAGCTTCAACACAGCTCCAGACAGCTAAGCTGGCAGCTGTTATGAAGGGTATAAGCGGATACAAAGTGGATACTTGTGGAATATATAGGAAAGAATTCAGTCTAACAAATAACTTGAGCAGGCAGCTAAATGTATATAAAAAATTGACCTCTCTTGTCTTGTATGCAGGAAAAAATCACTAGGAACAATACTTTGAAAAAACACATAATCGAGAAACATGACGCAATTCATGATACTCTGAGAGAAAACTATGAAAAGATCTATTAGAAATATAAGTGTGGTAGACCGCAGGATGTAGAAGATAGTTATCCAAAATCGAATACTAGATGTTCTCATGAAGTTAGTAGTGGTGAATATTTTACCGAAATAAATTATATAGTCGATGAGCTGCGTACACTGCATAGAAAAAATAATATTCTCGTCTGAAAAGTACAATTTTTGTTGGAAGTACTATGAGAGCTTGGTGCCATTTATTATAATGATAGTATAGCAGACTGATAATATGATGTATGTATGAATCATACTTTTCTGATAAATATCGGAACTAATAATTTTATATTTTAATTAATAACATATATCCTAAGCATCCACATGCAATAACTTATATCAGTCTTCAAGTCAAGTCATTAGTTTGATTTGCTTGCAACAATTTTGTGATTAAAACACAGAGATAAGAAGATTGGTCTCAGAGAAGTCCTTGGACTCAGTAAATCTTCATATAAACTGTCATCTATAATACATATTTATATAAATAAATAATGAGAGATTCAACGGCTTCTCCGGTTTTAAGGATTTACGTAAATTAGATGATAAAATTTTATCTAAAGATTTTTTCTGAATAACAGATACCTACTATTTTCATTTTATCAATAAATCTATCGAGGTCAACCAGGCGGTTCTTTAATAGCCATCGCATGCAACAATTTTCCTACTTACACATATATACCTAGTATATAGCAGATGACAGCCCACTTTTCAGATGGGTCTTACAGACATCTCAATACTGATACTTGACCCTCGTAAGAGTTCTCTAGTGTGTTTTCGTTAATCGTCATCCACCCTTTTATACCGCATAAGCGGAACCTCTATCGAAATCTATATGAACATAATCTGAATGTTTTATAGCCAGGCGGCCCCTCAGGATTCTAAGACACTACACAGAGGTCTGAGGTTTAGATTATTATCATATAGAAAGATCGATTTTAATTGATAATATGGTAAGATATAATACATTATAATATGTGCATATCAACATGAAATAAGTACGTGGTATGATAGGTTGATGAGTTGGGATTGAAAGTTATGGTTTTTTTTTTAAAGAAGGAACAGTCCCTACGATCAGATTGGGGAACTGAAAAAAAAAACGTTTATTTAGCCTGTATGAATTCAAGAAGATGTGCTAAGCAATAATGAAAATACCGCATAATTTTCATCCGTTAGTTTATTCTGTTATCAGCAGATCGAATGAATGTATCATGTCTATGTAGAATGAAATATTTCTTAGTCCAAATTTTCTCTTAATCCTGCGATATCTCCGAAATCATACATTATAGGGAAAAACTAAACCAAAAATCACCCCCTTCACTCCCTGTCGATTACCACCTAATGAATAAGATGACAAAGTTTCAAAATCATATCTAATCATTTTATCACTTCCCCAATATTCAAATTCGACTATAATATTCATATCATAGGATACCCGGAAATGAAAAGAATTATTCTAAGTCCTAATTTTTTCTTCATCCTGTGATATCTCCGAAATCATGCATTTTAGAGAAAAACTAAATCAAAAATCACCCCCTTCACCCCCTGTCGATTTACCACCTTATGAATAAGATGACAAAGTTTCAAAATCATATCTAATCATTTTATCACTTCCCCACTATTCAAATTCGACTATAATATTCATATCATAGGATACCCAGAAGTGAATAAAATTGTTCTAAGCACTGATTTTTTCTTCATCCTGTGATATCGCCGAAATCATGCATTTTAGGAAAAAATAAATCTAAAATCAACATCCCCCTCCCCCCGGATTTAACATCCACTAATAATTATTATTGTAACAAAGTTTCAAATCATATTATCTTCCCATTCTACCGTCTCTAAGATAAGATTAACAAAAAATAAATCTCGTCTTACTCACCTAGATATGTTTTTTTTCACGATTTCGTAACAATAGAACGCAACTAATCGAAACCCTGCGAACGAATGAAGAATTGATACAATACTGGCTGTATTTATATTCTCCCAAGCTGCCCTTAGTTTGAACAATGAAAATGATACCTGTTTGAAGACGATTTTGACGCGAATTCATGAAAGAACGATCCATATAAATTCGATATCCTATTTAATTTCGAATTAATTTTAGGTTGTGAGGTATCCTGGAGTAAATCACTGCTCCTTCACAACCATCCGGAAGGTATTTTAATTTTTTTATATTGATTTATTGAGGTTTAATCGGAAAATACTGTTCATTAAAGCTCCAATATTGTAGTATGTGTATATGCGCTGACGGGGTTCAAGTTACAGACAGGTCTGGACAAGAAAGAGTCATGGATAGATCGTGAGCCTTGTACCCCGTCAGCGCATATACACATACTACAATATTGGAGCTTTAATGAACAGTATTTTCCGATTAAACCTCAATAAATCAATATAAAAAAATTAAAATACCTTCCGGATGGTTGTGAAGGAGCAGTGATTTACTCCAGGATACCTCACAACCTAAAATTAATTCGAAATTAAATAGGATATCGAATTTATATGGATCGTTCTTTCATGAATTCGCGTCAAAATCGTCTTCAAACAGGTATCATTTTCATTGTTCAAACTAAGGGCAGCTTGGGAGAATATAAATACAGCCAGTATTGTATCAATTCTTCATTCGTTCGCAGGGTTTCGATTAGTTGCGTTCTATTGTTACGAAATCGTGAAAAAAAACATATCTAGGTGAGTAAGACGAGATTTATTTTTTGTTAATCTTATCTTAGAGACGGTAGAATGGGAAGATAATATGATTTGAAACTTTGTTACAATAATAATTATTAGTGGATGTTAAATCCGGGGGGAGGGGGATGTTGATTTTAGATTTATTTTTTCCTAAAATGCATGATTTCGGCGATATCACAGGATGAAGAAAAAATCAGTGCTTAGAACAATTTTATTCACTTCTGGGTATCCTATGATATGAATATTATAGTCGAATTTGAATAGTGGGGAAGTGATAAAATGATTAGATATGATTTTGAAACTTTGTCATCTTATTCATAAGGTGGTAAATCGACAGGGGGTGAAGGGGGTGATTTTTGATTTAGTTTTTCTCTAAAATGCATGATTTCGGAGATATCACAGGATGAAGAAAAAATTAGGACTTAGAATAATTCTTTTCATTTCCGGGTATCCTATGATATGAATATTATAGTCGAATTTGAATATTGGGGAAGTGATAAAATGATTAGATATGATTTTGAAACTTTGTCATCTTATTCATTAGGTGGTAATCGACAGGGAGTGAAGGGGGTGATTTTTGGTTTAGTTTTTCCCTATAATGTATGATTTCGGAGATATCGCAGGATTAAGAGAAAATTTGGACTAAGAAATATTTCATTCTACATAGACATGATACATTCATTCGATCTGCTGATAACAGAATAAACTAACGGATGAAAATTATGCGGTATTTTCATTATTGCTTAGCACATCTTCTTGAATTCATACAGGCTAAATAAACGTTTTTTTTTTCAGTTCCCCAATCTGATCGTAGGGACTGTTCCTTCTTAAAAAAAAAAAACCATAACTTTCAATCCCAACTCATCAACCTATCATACCACGTACTTATTTCATGTTGATATGCACATATTATAATGTATTATATCTTACCATATTATCAATTAAAATCGATCTTTCTATATGATAATAATCTAAACCTCAGACCTCTGTGTAGTGTCTTAGAATCCTGAGGGGCCGCCTGGCTATAAAACATTCAGATTATGTTCATATAGATTTCGATAGAGGTTCCGCTTATGCGGTATAAAAGGGTGGATGACGATTAACGAAAACACACTAGAGAACTCTTACGAGGGTCAAGTATCAGTATTGAGATGTCTGTAAGACCCATCTGAAAAGTGGGCTGTCATCTGCTATATACTAGGTATATATGTGTAAGTAGGAAAATTGTTGCATGCGATGGCTATTAAAGAACCGCCTGGTTGACCTCGATAGATTTATTGATAAAATGAAAATAGTAGGTATCTGTTATTCAGAAAAAATCTTTAGATAAAATTTTATCATCTAATTTACGTAAATCCTTAAAACCGGAGAAGCCGTTGAATCTCTCATTATTTATTTATATAAATATGTATTATAGATGACAGTTTATATGAAGATTTACTGAGTCCAAGGACTTCTCTGAGACCAATCTTCTTATCTCTGTGTTTTAATCACAAAATTGTTGGAAGCAAATCAAACTAATGACTTGACTTGAAGACTGATATAAGTTATTGCATGTGGATGCTTAGGATATATGTTATTAATTAAAATATAAAATTATTAGTTCCGATATTTATCAGAAAAGTATGATTCATACATACATCATATTATCAGTCTGCTATACTATCATTATAATAAATGACACCAAGCTCTCATAGTACTTCCAACAAAAATTGTACTTTTCAGACGAGAATATTATTTTTTCTATGCAGTGTACGCAGCTCATCGACTATATAATTTATTTCGGTAAAATATTCACCACTACTAACTTCATGAGAACATCTAGTATTCGATTTTGGATAACTATCTTCTACATCCTGCGGTCTACCACACTTATATTTCTAATAGATCTTTTCATAGTTTTCTCTCAGAGTATCATGAATTGCGTCATGTTTCTCGATTATGTGTTTTTTCAAAGTATTGTTCCTAGTGATTTTTTCCTGCATACAAGACAAGAGAGGTCAATTTTTTATATACATTTAGCTGCCTGCTCAAGTTATTTGTTAGACTGAATTCTTTCCTATATATTCCACAAGTATCCACTTTGTATCCGCTTATACCCTTCATAACAGCTGCCAGCTTAGCTGTCTGGAGCTGTGTTGAAGCTGTCTGGAGCTGTGCTGAAGCTGTCAGCTTAGCTGTTTGGAGCTGTGTTGAAGCTGTCTGGAGCTGTGCTGAAGATGTCTGCTTAGCTGTCTGTCTGATGCTGTTTTGAAGCTGCCTGTTCAGCTGCTTGAAACTGTATTGCACAGCTTAACTGTGTTGTGTACTCGATTTATATTCACTTCGTATCCGCTTTATATCCGTTTTTGTGTACGTTTTGTATCTTCGGTAATCTTTGGCTATTTTCGGAAATCTGCGGCTATGTTCGGGAATCTTCGGCTATTTTCGTGTGTTGTATCTGATTTTGAGAATATTTAAAATGTTGACATGGATATTTTGTTTCAGTTGTATCTAAAATGTTCAACATAGAGAATTGTCTTCGACTAATAAAGTCGTTAGTGGCTTTATTTATCACTACATCTGATAATGAGCATGCAATAAAAGGTATAAAGGAATGTACGAGAGCAATAAGAAAACTGTATCGGGAATTGCCAGGTTGTACTTCAATTGGAGGAAAACAGCAACTCGAAGCTCAGATCCGTTCTATAAAATCATTGAAACAACAATTCAAACAACAACAACGAATTGGTGCAGGTCTGAGTAGACGAAAGGAAACTGCTTGGAACAGAGTCCATTGGAATGATTCATTATCAGCATTCGACTCGAGAATAAGAACAGGTGTGATTAGTAACCTGAAACATAAGGAGCCTAAGGATTTTTTGATGGACTGCGAAGCTATATTTCGTCGAAGAATTCTGAATGCATTGAAGAAGGATGAAGCTGTTAAGGTCAATATGGTTTTTTGTGGAGAGTTTCAGATTATGACAGCCAATAAAATTCAAAAGGAATATAAGTACTTCACAACATCCAATTCACCTATTTACCGAGACACGAATATTACTGAATGGTTCAATATAAATGTTTTGGTATCAATTCTCAAAGATCTTGAGGAATTCCAAGAACGTGATAGCGGATGGGCTCTGGTTAATGTTGTTAACCTAGGGGTGAATATAAACAAGTTCACACCCCAACTTGGAAGCTCATACATAGAACTTCCTCCTCAAATAAAACGGAAAGAGGCTTGTATCAATGTGAAAAACGACGATGAAGCATGTTTCGCATGGTCTGTGATGGCGGCATTACACCCTGTTGAGAAGGACCCCCAACGATTATCCAAATATCCTCATTATTCCAAAATTTTGAAGTTGAAAGGTATTCAATTTCCGATGACAATGAAACAGATACCCAACTTTGAAAAACAAAACCAGATATCCATTAATGTTTATATTCTGAAAAAGGAAAAGAGGAACTTCACTACATTGCCAACATACCTAACAAAAATTAAAATGAATAGACATATCAACTTACTCCTTATACAAGATCACTATTCAAACGATGATACTCCAGTGCGATACCATTATGTATGGATCAAAAATCTCTCTCGTCTGGTATCGAGTCAATTGAGCAAGGAACATGGACAGAAATTTATATGTGATAGATGTCTCCGGTACTTACGATCTGAAGAAAAACTAAAAAGTCATTCAGAGGATTGTGGAAACATGAATGAAACAGCTATAAAGATGCCTGAGATAGGAAACAATACACTCAAGTTCAAAAATCATAAAAACAAGGAGAAGGTACCTTTTATTATTTATGCAGATCTGGAGAGCATACTAAAACCTACTAACACCAAAAACAACTATCAAGAACATAAAGCTGCAGCTGTAGGATACTATGTAAAGTGTTCATATGATGATTCTCTGAGTTTTTATCGTTCTCATCGAGGTCCCAATTGCATGAAATGGTTTGCAGATGAGATGAATCAATTTGCTGGAGACGTTGACTCAGTTTTCTTATGTCCCTACGACATCGATATGACGCCAAAACAGGAAGTCGAATTTCGGAAGGCAACTCACTGTCATATTTGTGAAGAAATGTTCAAACCTGAAGATAAAAAAGTAAGAGATCATAATCATCTTATCCCCGAAAAGAATTACCGTGGAGCAGCACATGAGGGGTGTAATATAAATTATAAGGATAGTCACATGATTCCTGTAGTATTTCACAACCTGAGTGGATATGACGCTAATTTTCTGATACAAGATATTGCCACAAGAATGGAAGGGAAAATCGATTTTTTACCGATAACTAAGGAGAAATATATCAGTTTCACCAAACACTATGATGATTATCACATTAATTTCCGATTCATTGATAGTTTCCGATTCATGGCTTGCTCTTTAGACAAACTAGCGTCCTATTTAGAAGAGTTTCCGAACTTGAAATCACAATTTCCTGAGGAATCTGAAGAACATATCAGTCTTCTTACGAACAAAGGAGTAATGCCATATGATTATATCGATTCCTATGACCGATTCGATGAAACTTCTCTTCCACCTATTGAAGCATTCTATAACAAATTGGATTGTAGGAAATGTCCACGAAGAAGATATGAGAGAGCACAACTTGTGTGGAATAAATTCAAATGTCAGAATTTGGGCGAATACAGCGATCTCTACATGAAAACTGACATTCTATTGCTGGCTGACGTATTTGAACAATTTCGATCGAGCTGCCATAAGACTTATGGATTAGATCCTGCGCATTATTTTACTTTACCAGGATATACGTGGGATGCTATGTTGAAATATACAAAACAGGAATTAGAACTTCTCACAGATGTTGATATGTTTTTGTTTGTTGAAAGAGGAATTCGGGGCGGCCTTAGTCAAGTATGTGGTAAACGACGAGCACATGCGAACAACAAGTATATACCAAACTATGATTCAACTAAACCAGAAAATTACCTTATGTAGGTACTTTGATGTCAACAATCAATATGGATGGGCAATGTCACAATGTCTACCATACGGCGGTTTTATGTGGACCGATACAAATATAAATGTCTTGCAAATTCCTGATTATGCTCCCGAGGGTTATATTTTAGAAGTCGATCTCGAATATCCTAGAGAATTGCATGATTTGCACAAAGATCTTCCATTCTGTCCAGAACATTACAACTCTAAAACTCAAACACCTTGTTATGCATCTCAGCAAAACGCTAAACTTATGGCCACATTACATCAAAAGAAGAAATATATCATCCACTACAGAAATCTGAAGCAAGCATTGAAGAATGGATTGATTATAACAAAAATACATCGAGTGCTCAAGTTCAAGCAATCTACATGGCTCAAGTCTTACATCGACCTCAATACGGATCTGAGAAAGAATGCCGAAAATGAGTTCGAGAAGAATCTCTTCAAACTGATGAACAACGCTGTTTTTGGTAAGTTGTTATATCCATTCAAATTACATTCATATGATTTCCTATACAGATATCTACATATTCTTTTCTATTGTTACAGGAAAAACGATGGAGAATATTCGGAAAAGGGTTAATGTCCACCTTCTAACAAAATGGAAAGGACGATATGGGGCGGAAACTTATATCTCAAAACCTGAATTCAAGAACTCTGTTATTTTCAATGAGAACTGTGTAGCTGTTGAAATGCGAAAGCTGCAGATCTATTTGGACAAGCCAATTTATGTGGGAATGAGTATCTTGGATTTGGCTAAAACTACTATTTATGACTTCCATTACCACTACATGAATGAAGCTTTCAGTGCTGGCTGTACCATCTTATACACAGATACCGATTCTCTCATTTATGAGGTCTCTGAAGATCCTTATGAAAGAATGAAACTTGACTGTTATGAAAAATTTGATACCTCAGATTATCCCAAGAATAATACTTACGGTATTCCTCAAGTTAATAAAAAGGTATTAGGAATGATGAAGGATGAAAACAATGGAATACCTATGACCGATTATGTTGGTCTCAGATCTAAACTGTATGCTGTGAAAACTTCTAAGGATGATCTGAATGTGAAAAAACAACGATGGGTGGAAGAAGAGTATGAAGCTGATGAAATTGAATCCATGTGTCGAAATTATGGTACCACCAAGAAAGCTAAGGGTATTAAAAAATCAATCGTTAAGAACAGAATATGTTTCGATGATTACATTGAATGTTTAGAAACATGGAAACATAAAATTATTTCTCAAAATTTGATTCAGGCGAAGGAACATCATGTGTATTCACTGACACAGGAAAAAATAGCTTTAAGTCCTGAAGACGATAAACGATGTTTGGTGCCCGGAACATTCAACACTGTACCGTGGGGTCATTATTCACTCAATAAACGCAAGATTGAGGAATATGATGAACCAAGGAAGAAGATTTCAATGTTGGAAAAATTGTTGACTATGTGATTTAAATTTTTTTCAGCGATCACTCTGTTTTCATCAAACAAATATCAATGTTACTGTAAACAAAATAAATGATTTTTCTTTCACAAGGTTTCAATCAATGAATCACCATCACCCTTTCACTCATGATTTGAAAAATAAACATGAAAGCATCCAGCTGTTCTACATTATTTGATTAGCGACATATCTCCTCATTACCACCCTAAAAAGCATGACGTATCTCTAATATCAACGCTAAGGTACCTACCTATCTATCTATCACGTAACACAAGAGTCCCGAGTTCGAATCCCGACGTTTAGAAAAGTATGAAACAAAATCTCGAACCCGCTCACCCTCACACCCCTCATCATCAAACCCGTTACCATCTCCCCCACTCTCCTCTCACCCTCTCAGACCCGCCTACTGGATGACCTTGAACGGGACTTAGAAAAATTTTCAAAATTGACCGATTTCTGCAAAATCGACCTTAGACTTCCTTATGAGAATTTACATGTAAAAACTACCCTTTTTGCGCTCGAACTCTTGTTGCCTATCTACTAGTATCGTATCGCTGCTATTCAAATTAATCCCCTCGGCCCCCCGCTAGTACCAACACTAGACAATGGGGAGAAGGATCTAGGCTCAGCAATTATGCTATGTACCTAAAATCAAGTAGTAAACTAATGCGTTGTATTCTCGGAGTCCCGTGGAAGTGGAAGTACAGGATTAGGCATTCCAGACCACGTGATCCAATGTGGCGGATGCAGGTAAACATTAATCTGTGGTCCATTTGTTTTCTAACGCGCCGTCGTGTTTAGATTGAATTTCTGAAGAATTTCTTCGTGTTTTGAGAGACAAGTGTGATTTGAGATGGAAAGTGAATACCTTAAATTATTATCAAGGGAAAATCCAGTTGTTGCTGAAAGGTAAGATCTATAATTACTGCCTAAAGTTTTTCTACTAATTTGCTCTTGGTATTTCAGATATCGTTCGAAACTGGCGATCATAAATGATTTAGATCCCTTTTCATTGAAAGACCAGAACTTGGATTACTCGTCGGATAATCTTCCATCTGTAGGATTTTTGGATATTGCTGCATATCTCACATTAAGCCATAGTTTTTATAACAACCAACAGATGAAGGCTTATAAAAGTTTGCAGGCCCATAAATACTTCGAGGCGGGATTTGTATTGAAGGCAGGAACGAAGTATATTAACAATTTGTGTATTCTTATTGGAAAGGTAAGAATCTACCTGAATATCTTATAAACTTCAAAAATAGTTGTCACTACTAATTTTTCAATGTAGGGGAGACTGGGGAGGGTTGATACGTTTTTTGGAATTTTTATTCTGGAAACTGAATTATATGAAAAAGCAGGACTTTTCTTATATTATATAATTCTTCAATTAATCGTTCAACAAAATAAATATAGAAGTCGCCAAACATAAACATCTTATTCTGTACAGAACGTTGAACACAAAAACATGCAAACTGTCTCAAGCCTCCCCACATATGGGAGGATTGATACGATGTACTGGGAGAGTAATCGAGAGGATTATTCAGCTCAGTAGGTAGGTCAGCAATGATACTGGCTTGCTTTGGTCCTATAGGTGTAGAAAAATCAGGAAATTGTCAGTTAGTCACTTCCACACAAGAAAAATCGGCCTCGTTAAATATATGGGGATTGTACGGTTTTTAAAAATCCCTTTGATATGTTGGATGGTGAAGACGCCTTCATGTAGGCCTATCCAACTAGCTACGAAATATTTTTTGAAGATTATACATGTATCAGGCCTCCCCACGACAAATGTCTCAAACCTCCCTGAAAGCAATTTTTAAAGTGATTTATGTTTTCATCTTATACCCATATATTTTGAAAAGCGAATAAAACTGTAAATTGAGTAGTTTTATGCATATTTCCCAGTGAAATGTTTGTTTATGCCGAAGAATTAATGCATGATCATAAAACCCTTAGGTAACTTGAGTAAAAACTTACAATTTCTCACCTCGAAACACTCTTCGTTGAATATTTCACAAACAAACTACTGTTAGCCTTACATATTAACGTCACGCAATGCCCTCTGCCAAAGAATAGTGTTCACTAGTATAATACTTTTGAAAACGGCTACAGATCGCGGATATAAGCCTGTATCAAGCCTCCCCATGTATCAATGCTCCCTAGTCTCCCCTACGTATTTTTTTAGGTCAAGCATTCGCAAAGAGCTAATGAAAAATGTTTAGAGGTATGGATAATCCTTCAAAAAGATGGATCTGTGCTAACAGCCCATTGCACATGTATGGCTGGCAGTGCTGAAGTATGTAGCCATGTCGGAGCATTATTATTTGCGGCTGAGTTTGCATTCAGATCTAAAGAAGAAGGTGTATCAAGTACAGATACCTTGTGCACATGGAATATGCCCTCAACTTCTGTTATGTTTTCTTGGGAGATCGAATGGGGAACTTATTTGTTATGTGTTATTTTTCTGTAACCATTACGTGTTTGATACGATATTTGGGATGTACCTGTGCTGTATCTAAATTACATCCACATTTTGTAAATTTCATGTTCCCGCTCCATGATATCCACGTAACATATTTGTAACATTGTTCTTTATTTGCCATGTATCATTTTGAGATCATGAACAGAGCATGACACCATAAGCGTTTTAACTACCGTCGAGGGCGCTGTAAAACCCAACGAGCCCAGAACGGACCACTGAAGCACACCACTCAGTACAGGCCGAGCGATCGAATGGGAGCCACCAACCCCAACACGAAAGGACCGACCGGTCAGAAATACGGAGATCCAATGGAGCAACCTCCCCCACACACCAGCATGTTCTAGCTTACGCAGCAGCCTGCGGCGAGGCATCCGATCGAAGGTTTTAGAAAAGTCCAGGTACACCACATCGACGGATATCCCCACATCAATCGCTGCACTCCACTCATCCACGCACTGCAAGAGGTTCGTAATTACCGATTGACCGGAAACAAAACCGTGCTACCGTTCAGGAATAACCCTGAAATAATTCTCTCATGGCTTCACTGATAAATGGATTCCATAAGCTTGGCGACCACAGAAACCAGACTTATGGGACGATAGTTGTTGGGATTCAGTTTATTACCCTTTTTGAAAATGGGTGTAACGCTTACCATGAGCCAAGATGCAGGGAACACACCCTCTTGCATAGATGCTATCATAATCTTACTCAAGGGAGCCGCTACGGAAGAGCTACAATTTCTCAGGAAGGCAGTAGTGATCCCATCCAAACCAGGCGAGGTTGAAATGTTAAGACAACCATTACCGAATCGAAGTGGAGACACTGAAGCGTCGTACCCACTCGCTGGGTCAAAATGGAGAGCGTAGATCATCGTTGGGTTCATTGGTGAACACGTAAGTAAAATGGAATCCCAGCAGGTAGCTCCATCGGGTCGACGCAAAAGTGGTGTTACTGATTACTGATTACTGATTGCTGGGTGTGTTGGACGGATAAACCCAAACCTGCCACTGCGACCAAGCGGTCTATTGTAGCACACAGGCAAGCTCATAGAGCTAGATCTCTCCCTCCAGTCCCATCCTACCCAAAAAGGAGATGATGTCAGAGGGGGAGTGATTCTTGAGTTCCTCTAGGATCATCTTTGGAGAGCCAAAAACTCCATGTCTGACTCTGTCTGCCGCCGGGCAGTCACAGAGAATATGCTCAATTGTTTCGTCCTCCTCTAAGCAGAGTCTGCAGAGCGGGTCATTGACGATGCTAAGTTTTTTGAGGTGGGCTCAGAGTCTGCAGTGTCCTGTGAAAACCGCTATTATAGATCTCAGATTAGTTCTAGAAAATCCTAGCCAGCGACTGGTGTATGGGCTGGGAGGCATTGAAATAGCCCTATGCGAGTGACGCAGTCCAGGACGGTTGCGCCAGTGCTCCAGGACCTTTTGCCTTATCCAGCTGTTGTTTCGGTCCCTGATTAAGGAATTAGAAATTTCTATACTGGGTTCCGGGCCAATAAGCGTTGATGTTGCGCCTTCTCTGGCTAGAGCATCCGATGCATCGTTGCCACTGAAGCCAGAGTGTCCAGGTACCCAAATCAGTTGCAGTCTGTTTGAACTTCCCAATTTGGTGAGTTTAGATCTGCATTCAAATACCTGTGCCGAGTTGCATTTGTCTGCCGCGAGAGATTTAATCGCAGCTTGACTATGCGTTAGGATTTTTATTGATCTGCTTGCCCAACCACTGTCAAGTAAATGGCTTGCGCACAGATCAATGGCGAAGATTTCTGCCTGTGGGTTGCTAGTCTTGCCTCTCCCTGGACAAAAATGTGAATGGGAGGGAGGTCTAATAGCATCTCCATGGACGCAGTTGGAGTAGAGCGGAAGACCCCCGAAATAATGATGCAAGCCGTTCTCTGGAGTTTTAAAAGTTTATTTTGGGTTAGAACGCGTTCAGTGCAGGACCACCAGGCGACACAGCCATAGGTGATCAATGGTCTGATCACCGTGACGTACAGCCAGCGGAGCTGCTTCGGCGCTATCCCCCAAGTCTTTCCACAAATCCTTTGGCAGGCCCATAGGGAGTGCCTGGCTTTGTGGATGACTTTTTCCACATGGGAGTTCCATTGAAGCTTCCTATCTAGGGTAATGCCTAGATATTTGGCCTCCTCTACGAGTGGCGAATGGTCTTGCCGTAGAGAGTTGGAGGAGAGATTTGAAATTTTCTTCTCCTGGTGAAAGGAACAATCAGGGTTTTGCAACCCTGAATTACTGTTAGTGTTTCCTGAAGAGCATCTGAGATGATTACATCGTCATTGCCCACCAGTAAAACAACTATATCGTCAGCGTAAGCCTGAACATATACGTCAAGCGAGCTGATGATTGCAATTAGATCATCAACCAGAAGGGACCAGAGAAGGGGTGATAATACACAGCCTTGCGGGCAACCTCTCCTGCTTTGAATCTAAGTGCTTCACCACAATGCGTGGTTATGATGTTTCTGGAGCTCAGCATTGTGCTGATCCAATTCGATATGGTAGGAGACACCTCTAACCTTGGCAGCCCTCAACAGAGACTCAGAAATGGCAGCATTAAAGGCTCCCTCAATGTCCAGAAAGGCAGCCACTGAAATCTCCCTTGAGTTGAGAGATTCATTGATCCTGCCGACAAGATTATTGAGGGCAAGATCCGTGGATTTGCCTTTCTGGTAGGCATACTGCTGAGCACTCAGGGGATGCTTCCGTAGAATCACCTCTCTGATGTGCTCATCTAGTATCTTTTCAAGGGTTTTCATCACGAACGAAATTAAACTGATCGGTCGGAATGATTTAGGCTATGAGTCCGTTTTTCCCGCCTTGGGAATATAAACGACTTTATCCTTCCTCCAGTTGGATGGTATGAAATTCCATGCCAAACTGGATCTGAAGAGCCTAATGAGGTAAGACATTAAGCATTCAAGTCCGTGCTGAAGTAGAGCTGGAAATATTTCATCGTCACCCGGCACTTTGTATGGGAGAAAGGATGAAACTGCCCTTCTCACCGCGCTTGCAGTGACAAGTTTATTAACAAATTTCCAGCATTCCTTGCTGGGTCGCTTAAGGCGACTAGTGGTGTTGCAACCTTGGAGTTAAGTACATGATTTGCTTGGACAACCGTTATTTCCATCCACAATGGACTCCTCATAATTTCGCCGGAAAGTCTCAATTGGGACGAAAGATAGTTGGAAAACTCCCTATGAACTCTGAAATCCTCTGCAAGATGACTGCGACGAAATCACCTCCACAGACTGTTTTTATGTTTAATCAGTCTCAGCAGATTAGGATCGATCAAAGGTTTACGCTGGTTACAAATCCTTGTTCTGAGAGTTGTGTGCCTAGATTTGGATGACGTCGCGAATTCATGAGAAATGTTCAACATTGTGTTGGGGTTCATATCAGCAAATAAAAAGTCCCAGTTGGCATTCATCAGATCCTTTGCGACGGCCACAAAATCTGTCATTTTGAAAGTGATTTTCTTGACTTCGGTTGGAGGATCAATGTTAACCTGAACGCATAGACAAGAGATGGAGACAGAGACAGATACTCTTTCCCTTTCTCTATTCCGGAACAGAAGCAGACAAAACGACATGATCAGACTTAGAAAAGGGGGGATATTACTCTGGAATCGTCAGAAGCTACTTGTCACTTGTGAAAATTAAATCAAGTCACTCTGTAATCTGTGAATCAAGTGTTGGAGAGGACTGATTCCGCCTATAGCTAGTTGCTGGTTGAGTTAGAGTTAATTATTATGTTTCTGGAACTTATTGTAGGATTGGGCTGACTAGCGGAACTAATTAAGGGCCACCTGATCATAGGAAAGTTGAAGTCCCCGGTCAAAACCAGATTGATCTCAGCAGCAGCTAACTGTGATATTTTCTCACATAGAATCTCATCATCCACATCAGCTGAGTCGGGTAGCCGATCTTCTGAAATTTTGGAATGTGTGAAGTTTGCACCCCCAAATGCTTGTTTAAAAAACAAAGTTTCAGGGTCGTTTATTCATTCAAGTAGACAAACATGTTTGTCTACTTACTCTACTTTTTTCTTCATTTTCCAAGCCCCTAATTGTGGAAACGTATTTTTAAAGGTAAAAATCAATATTTGAAAATTTTGGAAAGTTTAAATTTGGCTGCTGTCTTCGTAGCTGAAATACAGGATGTAGGATGCTCAATGAATTTTTCTCGTTTCTTCCTGAAGCCATATATCACAAAGTATATTTTTTCATATTTGGCAAACGTTTTTCTTATATAAAGCTCAAATGTATCATGCAATAATCGTAAGGAAAATCCAGGTCCGGATTAAAAAAAAATCGAAATTTTGAAAATCTCTTCCAATATTTAAAAAGAGCACAAAAAACTATTAACTGAGAAGTGTGCTTCAAATTTTCGCGCAGACAGTTTTACTGCACAATTTTTCATAACAGAACCACCTCGGTGCCACCTATCTGCCTGTTAAGTATTTCCGTTTCCCAATGTACCCTGTATAATAGATTATATTACGAACGAGGCTCTGGCGACCGAATATGAGCGGTATAACTCTGTTTCCCACAATCACCTAGCCTAATTATTGGCTTGAGCAGGAAATGGCTCTCTGCGTTGCTTAAGTTACGTCTCAGACCTTGTCGTCTCAGGATACCTGTGCCACAAGATAATCTAGTCGTAGCCGCAACCAAAGTTGCACTGACAGCGTTACCAGTGCAGCTTTAAAACACCTTCTAACGCAGCTTCTACAAAAAGATGGATCAGTAGAACAGGACAAAATTTGTATCCGGAGGTAAAATACTCTGCCATTCGGATCTCCGGGGAGGGTGCCTGAGCGAGTGAATCATCGTACAACAACCAATAAAAAGCACATAGCTTTTGCAGCATGGAACGTCAGAACCTTGCTAGATAACCCCAAGGCCGACCGACCAGAAAGGCGTACTGCCCTAATCGATAAGGAACTGCAACGGACATCCATTGCAATAGTTGCTTTAAGCGAGACACGCTTCTCGGATGAAGGTAGCTTGGTAGAACATGCTTATACTTTTTTCTGGAAGGGCTTGCTAGAAGAACAAATCAAACAACATGGTGTAGGCTTAACCATTAGAAACGACCTGGCCGCCAAACTAACCGAAACTCCAGTTGGCATCTCAGAACGTTTAATGACCCTACGCTTTCCTGCAGCAAACAACACGTTTGTGAACATCATTGCAGTATACGCACCCACTTTGAACTCCTCTGACAACTCAAAAGACACTTTCTACGAAACACTCGTTGCTACATTAAGTAAAATCCCAAAAGGGAACGAATTATCCTCCTTGGAGACTTCAACGCCAGAGTGGGCAGATGTCAAGACTCAGAACTATGGCTGGGAATAATAGGGAAACACGGCACAGATAGCATTAATTCGAACGGAGAACGTCTGCTGGCTCTTTGTGCAGAACACAATCTTTGTATAACGAACACCTCCTTTATTACGAGACCCAATCCAAGGGGGACTCTTGAGCCACCCGCGCTTAGGGCATTAGAATACTCTCGACTATGTGATCGTGAGAAGAAAAGATCTCAAAGAGGTGTTGGTCACTAAACCCAGAGCAGATCTGGAGTGCTGGACTGATCATAAGCTGGTGTACACCATCCATTGATCAGTCCAGTATTCTCGAGAATGAAGATCTCAATGCTCCCAAAATACCAACGCAAGACAAAGTTGCTAAGAGAGCGCCTACAAATCTCCAAACTACAAAACCCTACTACAAAAGACAAATTCACAGCTGCCGTCAGTCTAACACCACCGGATTATAACGACGACATTGAGAGTCATTGGCTTCGCTTCAAATCATCTGTTACAAATACAGCGAAAGAAATACTGGGCACAGAACGCTCCCGAAAATCCCCAGACTGGTTCGCCGACAAAGAAACTCATATCGCACCCCTTCTGGAGGCAAAACACAAAGCGATGAAAACTGCAATTAACAAGCCTGGCGATGTTGCAGCCCAAAAATGTTTTATTAACATAAAACGCGAGGTCCGTCGAGAAATAAGAAAAATCAAGGACAGCTGGTGGAAAGAAAAAGCTAGGGAAATACAAGCTTACGCCGATAACCATGATTACAGGCGTTTTTTCGAAGCTATTAAAACTGTTTATGGTCCAAGCAGAAAAGCTAACTTTCCTATAAGAGATGCTAATGGAGCTATTCTAACTGATGATAGAAAAATTCTCGAAAGAAGGAAGGAGCATTACTCGCAGGTTTTGAATCAAAATAACGACTCGGATTTATCCATTTTAGACCTGCTCCCCGCCTATAGTCCGATGACATCGCTTGATGACGAAATCTCAATGTCGGAAATCATAAGTGCAATTAAAAATATGAAAAATGATAAGTCACCTGGTCCAGACGGCATTAAGAGGTGTTGGGATAAGATTCAGATTTGATGGAGGCCTGTTTAACCTAAAGCGCCTCAGAGCAAAAACCAGTACCAAGTTTATCACTGAACTCGGAGGATCTACAGATAATGTTGGACACCTATAAACATATATACGAAGCTTTAGGCCTTAGACTCAATATCGACAAAACCAAAATCCTGGTAAGTTCGCCAGAAAGCCTTCAAACAGATATCAGCCTGGAGAATGAAACTCTAGAACCGGTCGAGCAGTTCAAATACTTGGGAAGCTTCATAAATACTAGGGCTAACCTTGACACGGAAATACAAAACCGTATCAATTCGGCATCACGGGCATTCTGGAAGCTAAAGGATACAGTGTTTCAAAATCACGACCTCAATCTGAAGACCAAGACAGCTGTTAACAAGGCAGTGGTCCTCCCAACGCTTCTTTACGGAAGCGAAAGCTGGACGTCCTACAGGCGACATATTAAACAGCTTGAACAAACGCAACAACGTCATCTAAGACAAATAATGCACATCAGATGGTTCCACAAATTTTCGAATGCAGAAGTCTTGCAGCTCGCGAGTTGTGCAACAATTGAGATTCAAGTGACGAGGGCCCGACTCAGATGGAGCGGCCACATTCTGAGGATGCAAGACACAAGACTCCCCAAAATAGCTCTATATGGTGAATTCTCTTAGGAAGCCCGGAAACCAGGAGGCCAGTATAAGCGGTTTAAGGATACACTATGTACATCAATCCCGTAAATCAGTTAATGCCAATCATAATTGGGAACAACTAGCGTTAGACAGGTCACAGAGGAGGTCTTCGGTACACAGTTATAGTGGAGACTCGAAAAGGATACAGCGACTGCGGCGGCCAAATCTGGTTGGTTACTATCCATGCCCGGAGTGTGGGATATGTAGGTCACGGTTGGGTCTCTACAGTCACAGGAGAGCACACAGTCGCAATTAGCCCTGAAAAATTATAAGTCTGTTCGCCTACCTTTTTTTTTCCCTTTTTTCGTCTTTTTGTAGATTCATTCATTCATTCCCGGCAACGGGATCAGCAATGAATGAATGAATATATAGGGTTTCAAAATTCGGTACAATAATTTCAGGACTGTATATCCTGAACATTTTAAGGCAAAAATTTCATATAAACAAGTCCGCAAACGCTTAGTTACGGTGCTACAGGGTGCTTAAATTTTAAATTTTTCAGTTTTTTCTTTTCAGCTCCTGTAGTTTTCGACTTATTTGGCTCAAATTTGAAATATGCATTGAGCTGAAGGTTTCACATAATCGCACATGCGTAATAACATTGAAAACCTAGAGAGTGTTATTTTTTTCAAGGGTCGTTCTCATTTTTTCTACCCAGGTTTTTTTTAACGTGAGCTAGTGGTGTAATTCAAGACTTAAAATGAATTTCTCGTATCGTTTGAAAACTTTTTGACCCCTTCATATTTTTTGTATCTCTAACCAAATTCGAGAAAATCGCTGCTGAACGAAAGGATATTATAGTTGGAGAGCCAACGAGGGAAAATCGAGATTTACTCGAGCGTGTTTGATTAAAATCAGGGGAGATACTTTGGACCCTGTGGAGTGTAGAGTACCTCCACCAAAAATTAGACCTGTATATAAGGGGAATTGTCTAGGACAGCCTGTCATACACTAGCGTGTCAGATTAAGACACCTACATGTGGTTAATTATATGTTGAAAATTTTACATTCTCTTAATCTGATAATTTAAGCGTGAACAAAATGTGTGGGAGGGCGCCAAACCTGTAAAAAAAACGTCACGTAATGCAAGAAATATAATCTGACAGTTTCAGCAAGCCGAAACAATAAAAACTGGCAATTGGACACAAAAATAAGTTTATTTGAATTATCTCCTTTCATGGGCTTCGGGCTTCAAATCTGCGTTTTCAAAAAATTCCTTGCTATCATCTTCAAACTGTTGGATTAAGAAAACCCCCCCTGATTAGTGTCAGACTAATGGGTCAATACGTCTGCAATACCGAGATTCAGGCCAGGAGCAAATAGAAACGTAGGTTAGTGAGGTGACGCAGCGTGAGTTTTTGTAAAACATAGAAAAGAACAATTCCGCGCAAATAAAGCGTGACAGTGACTTGTCAGATAGTACGTGCAGCGCAGGAAAAAGCTGCGTCACTTCAACAACCTGAGTTTCTATTTGCGCCTGGCTTAACCATCTGTATGAAAATCTGACACGCTCGAGTATGTAGGTACAAGTAACGATTTTTTTTTTCATTTTCAAAGGACTGCTGTGACCTTGCGTCACGTCCAAATTTTCAGTCTCTTGAAAAGTAGCTTCCTTTGGGTCCAGTAAAAACATCTACTTAAGATCTGACACGTTCGAGAAAAAAAATTTTCAACTCTTCCGTACTGCCAGCCCCCTCATGCAAACTGTCAGATTAATATGAATTTATTAACAGAGACACGCAGGGCATATTATACAGTATCTTAATCTGACACGCTCGATTATGTATACCTGAAGACTTTTTTTTTCATCTTTGAAAACCTGCAGACGCTTTCCCCACCGCTGAATGTGCATACATCATTTCCTTTTGTGGTTTCTACCATCTAATCTTCAAAATCCACGGGGTCTCCACGACGCTCGAGTAAATCCCGATTCACTGTCGTGGGCTCCCCAACTACTATATCTATTCATATTATCAAAATAAAAAACTGTAGATAACTAGGTACCTATATCTACTTCATTTCGTTCCGAATAATCTTATTTTAATTTATAATTGAAGGAAAGCTTTTGAAAACGGATTTTTTCTACAAGCGTGCGCGTTCAACCTTTTTCCCGCACGCATTTCAAGTTGCAAAGAGTCACTTTTCCAAAACGTGCGGGAAAAACGCCTGCTATTTCTTTCCCGCACGCATTTGCGTGCGGGAATGGATTAGCAGGGGTTTTTCCCGCACGCAAATCTTATAGAATAAATTAAATTCTATCATGTCTCTATGCACCGAACGTCAACGATGAGTAACCCATGGTAACGACATGCAGAATTACGTCTGTCATTTTATATGAATTAATCAAATGAGATATGATCTGTATCGTGCAATTGATATATTTATATATTTCAAGCACTTGTAGAAAAAATATTGTTCCTAACTCTTGCGGAAAGTGTCTTGCCCGCACTCAACTGCTTACCCGAACTCTGCTTCGCATCGTTCGGGCAACGGCAGTTTCGTGCGGGCAAGTATCACTTTCCGCACTTGATAGGAAAATAACTATTTTCACAAAAATAAGGGAAATGAGCACCTATTCTGTGATTCAACACTATATCTTGAAAAAAAATAAAACACCCTGTATCTCCGTGTTTGCGGGCCTGAAGTTATATGAATTTTTTTCCTTAAAATAATTCAGTACATTCTGAGACTGCCTGTATATACGGAAATAAATATTTACCTCTTTTTCAGCATTATCTAAAAAATCATTCCGTTAGCGTGGTGTTTAAATGCCCAAACTAGTGATGACCAACGAGACAAGAAATTGCACAGAAATCTAGTGTTCCCATTCAAAAAAACATAACTTTGGGTCATAGCTTCGTAATTAAAAATCCTGCTAAAGAGGCAAGAACGGCACTGGATTCTACTTAAAAAAGTGCCTGTATAATGTTTTGATTTCAGAGCTCTATCATCAGTATCAGTGGAGATATAAATTCATTTCGAAATTGCCATTTTTCCAATTTTCGCTCATAACTCGAAAACAAAAAAAGGTGGCCAAAAATGACTAGGTACTATTCTTGTAAGTTTCTCAGAAAAAGAGAACGAGAATGGGGTATCAGATTTTGTCCATCTCTATCGAAATTTGCCCACCCTGTACAGTTTCAAGACTTGGTTCCAATCGAGGTTCCATCTTACAGTTTTTGAGAAATTTACCTTTTTGTACTTTTTCTGATTTTGCATGGGGTGGAGATATCAAGGGTGGTACCTTTTTACTTTTCAAATTAACACACTATATACAATATTCCTTATAATAATTGTAGTGGTGGTTTACTTTTGTTCAAGTTGTTTATTCTTTTCCTGATGATAATACAATTGGAAAAAGCGTTCTTATATTTTCAGATTCCTCATCTTTCACGAATAAAAATTTTCACTCATTCAACTATTTTTAACTCAGTGGCTCTCGTACTCAGATCATTATGAGATAAGAGGTTTCGCTGAAATATAGGAATGTACCAAAACAATTGTGAAATACCACATCATGAGCTATTTTCTACTGAGCTGATATGTATCAGAGAGTGAAAGCTTGATCTGTGCTACCCTGATTTTCAATCATTTTTACTGTAACGATAATATATCGCTTCAGACTGAATGGTGTTCTAGTGATAGCCAATTCCAAAAAAAATCTATAAGAGTTGTCAGAAATTTATTCCAGATTATCGCCAAAAACTAGCTGGGGAGTTTTTCAACACTCACAGAGTATTGAATATTGTTGGGAAATATGTGAAATTTATAGTCAACTCGAATCAAATATTCGTTCTGACAGATTAGTTATATCTGACAGTTTTTATACAATTTTATATTACACCCTCCTAAATGATGAAAATTAGTGTTCTTTTTCTATTTACCTTTGTATTCGGCTGTGGTATCCAAGCTAAGACTCTTGTTGACGGGATGAAAAATGAAAGGTATGAGAAGATTTATAGTTTTGGTTCTTTTTTGTTCGAATAGATCCAGTACCAATGAATACTGTTTTGTAGGAGAGCCTATAAAAATTATGTAAAGAATCGGCTCTATTTAATCAAATGAATGAACGAAGGGCCCTTCTGATTATTTTATGCCATAAACAGAAAGGGAGACTTAGATTTATATCAATTCATTGGCAAGTCTATTTGTACATAAGTCATTGAAGACTGGAAAAATTTGCTCCATCTAGAGAATTAAATTTTGAACCAATTTTATCCCACATGTGTACAAACATTCATCTTTGACTTTTTGTGTTTGAAATACAGCACCCTTTCATACCTCACTCCATATCACTTAACACATCAAAGGTGCAGCGAAACATGTCAGATAACAGGAACATTTTCATTATACTTTTTTTGTGAGTATCTTCAGGAAAATTTCGTACCTTCAAATTTTATCAAATGTGAATGATCCTAAAAAGTTTTTCTGGATCATTTACAAATTTAGACAATTCATTCTGAATTTGTCGATGCTTAAAGAATTTGAAGTAAATGATGTTTCTACTAGACGAAGCAAATACCGATTTATTAAAGTGAGAAAATAACAGAAGGTGGAAATCAATTATGATGATACAGAGTACAAATAACAACATCGACTTATGAATTTCAGAATATTGATGACTATGATTGGGGTTGGTTGACTCCTCATGAGAGACAGGTTGACGGGTAATCGGAATCTAGGGATGGCATTTAACGATTATTATCGAATTCACAGGAAAAATTAGTGAAAATTTGATTGATTCATACAGCACGTTTAACGAAATGACCAATGCTGTACAAAATTGGTGTTACCCAACGAGATAGAGGAAAATGAATGCCACATTACGTCGTCTTTTTTCGAGAAACTTATAATTCCATCAACTGCATTCTACCATCTTCTTTTGTTTTCGAGATATAGGACAACATTGAAATTTGCGCGATTTCAACTTTGGTCATTATCTCTGTTTCTGTTTGTGCTAAGATACACATATACATTTGAATATTGATTCATTTCAAGACAGTCAGAAGACCCCTTCAAGTGAAGCATATTTTCGAATCAAATTTACGATGTTAAACCTGATTATTGTGGGTTATCCTTGATAATTAGATATATGAGATCGCAGACTTTTTCTCATACATTTTTCTGAGATCTACAAAATTCTAGTTGGTCATTAATCTCTATCTCTTATAGTTTTTTCAGCATCGTCCATAATAGCCGGACAGAAATGGACTCCTTCTGATTTTTCAATAATTATCGTCAGATTTCAACCGAAATCATCAACAAATTAGACATACAGGGTGGGCTCTTTAAAACGAAACAGACGAGATAACGGGCGCAATAAATTTATTTCGAAAAAATGCTCGGACACGTCGATTTTTACTTCGAGGGGGAAAACTTTTAAGGTCAAATTCACAACTATATCGCCTCAACCCTTAGTGTTAGAACACCAACCCCTAAATTTTGAATAGGAAAGATAGGGTGAGTGATACCTCATTTGAAAGGCCTTTTTATCCTGAATTCAGCGTATTAATTTTTTTCTCATTTAATGCATTTGTTTTCGAGATATTCAATTTTGAATTTCGTACAGTACCAGTCATTCCGCTAACCATGCTATGCGAAATCATCAATTATTTGACTAATTCATTCTGTGGTTACGATGGTAACCGTTAATTGTCAATATTAGACAACGAAATAATTATTATTGGTAATAACTTTCTTCAACAACTGAGGTGAAAATGGTTTATTCTTTTTCAGAAAGAATTGAAATTATTTCTTTATTTTTCAAGAATAACGAATGCTGTTCTAAAACGAACTTTCTGCAGATGTGCTTTTTTGGGTGCAATCGATTGAATAAATCTGCTGTACGCGATTCCCGCATTCGTCATTCTTGAAAAATAAAGAAATAATTTCAATTCTTTCTGAAAAATAATGAACCATTTTCACCTTAATTGTTGAAGACAATAATAATTATTTCGTTGTCTAATGTTGACAATTAACGTACCATCGTAACCACAGAATGAATTAGTCAAATAATTGATGACTTCACATAGCTTGGTTAGCGGAATGACTGGTACTGTACGAAATTCAAAATTGATTATCTCGAAAACGAATGCATTAAATGAGAAAAAAATTAATACGCTGAATTCAGGTTGAAAAGGCCTTTCAAATGGGGTATCACTTACCCTTTCTTTCCTATTCAAAATTTAGGGGTTGGTGTTCTAACACTAAGGGTTGAAGCGATATAGTTGTGAATTTGACCTTAAAAGTTGTCCCCCTCGAAGTAAAAATCGACGTGTCCGAGCATTTTTTCGAAATAAATTTATTGCGTCCGTTATAGCGTCTGTTTCGTTTTAAAAAGCCCACCCTGTATAAACCTTTCTCTCGAATCACTCTATTTATTGAAAAAACCGCATCAAAATCCGTTGCGTGGTTTTGAAAATCTAAGCACACGTAGGGACAGACATCAGGAAGCGACTTTGTGTTATAATATGTAGTGATAACTTTCGAATTTAACAAAGTGCCTACACAATTCAATTTAACTGCGCTACAGTTTTTTGGAGTTTGAGTTCAAATCGACAGTCCTGGACTGCAGTTCGCCGGTGCGTGTAAAGGCACTTTTAGTCGTGTCGTGTTCGAGGTGCAATAATAATCTTATCTCTTAAAGTATGGAATTGAATACGACGATTCTTCTCGGAAATTGAAGAAATATAACTCATGAAATCGTACAATATGTCATATAATTTCAATTACATTTTAATTTAACTATTTTCTCCGAGAAAACTTAACTAAAGTATGTACAGTTCTGTTGTGGGAATCTGTATATATAGATATTTTGTATTGCACTTCATCAGAGAATTGTTGAGTTTCTTTGGAATTTAGCAGTATATAGGATTTCCCTTCCTTAATCGACGTGAAAGAATTGATGATGGTGAATTAATGTATGCTCTATTTGTCTATTTTCATCAGTTTGGAACATTCACTACAAAGTTTCGGCAAGCATTCGCCTACCGTATTCAGAAATTCTTCTATTGTTAATTGAAAAAGGTATTAAGTCCCTCAACATTCGAAAAAGAATTAATTGTATTGAACTCGATTCTTCTTCTTCTTGTGGTTCCTATCCGTTACGGATGTTGGCAACCAGCATGGCAAGCCTAACTTTGTTTACGGCAATGCGGAAGAGCTCGGCTGATGTTTTTCCGGTCCATTTCCTAAGATTATGCTGCCAAGATATTCTTCTCCTTCCTGGACCTCTTCTTCCATCGATTTTTCCCTGGATGATTGTCTGGAGTAAAGAGTACCTGGAGTCGTTTCTCATGATGTGGCCCAGATACTGCAGTTTCCGGATCTTGATGGTGTTCATAATTTCTTTTCGTTTATTCATCCTTCTTAGTACCTCTTCATTAGTGATATGTTCGGTCCATGATATCCTCAACATTCTTCGATAGAGTCGCATTTCGAAGGCTTCTATTCTCTTTGATGTGTTTTCATTGAGTGTCCAAGATTCTGCCCCGTACAAGAGGATAGAGAAGATGTAACATCTGAGAAGTCTCACTTTTGTTTCCAGTGTAAGATCATGGCTTCTGAAGAGTTTGCTCATTTTGTTGAAGGCAGCTGTGGCTTTGGCGATTCGTGATTTGATTTCTTGAGTTGTGTCCCAGTTCTCGTTTATAAGTGTTCTTAGGTACGTGGTGTGTGGTACTCTCTCTATTGGCTGGTTGTTGATGGATAACTGGATGTTGTCGATCTTGTTTTTGTTAATGACCATAATTTTGGTCTTTTGTATGTTTATGTCCAAACCATATTTCTTACTAACTCTTGCTACTTTGTTGATAAGTTGTTGCAGTGCTTGTGGGCTATCTGCGAACACGATGGTGTCGTCCGCGTATCTTATATTACTCAATTTCTTCCCATTTATTGAAATGCCTTCTTCTTCGTCGTCGAGCGCTTCTTTAAAAATCTGTTCGGAGTAGATGTTGAATAGCAGGGGTGAGAGTACACAGCCCTGCCTCACTCCTCGCATTATTTTGACGGCCTCAGTTGTTTCTTCGTCGACTCTCATTTGTTGGCCCCAGTACAAGCTACTTATGATATTCAGGTCACCGGTATCGATCCCTGTCTTCCCCAGTATTTCCATCATTTTGCCATGTTGAACCCGGTCAAATGCCTTGGCGTAGTCAATTAAACAGCAGTACACGTCACGGTTAACGTTTCTGAATCTCTGGACAAGGACTTGGACAGCAAAGAGTGCTTCTCTGGTTTCCATCGCATTGACGAAACCGAACTGGTTTCGAGAGATTAGGTTCTCGCATCGGTTGTATATTCTCCTATGGATGACTTTGAGAAAGCATTTCAGCAGGTGGCTCATCAGACTTATCGTTCGATACTCTTCACATCGTTTTGCGCCTTGTTTCTTTGGCAGTGCAATGAACTCTGAGACTAGCCATTCTTGTGGTATTTTACCTGATTTGTAGATGTTGTTGAAAAGTTTGGTAATCTTCTTCAACCCATTCTCGTCTAGAAGCTTCAGGAACTCTGTCTGGATGTTGTCAGGTCCTGCCGCTTTTCCTTCTTTGCTCTGCTCTATAGCTGCCCTCACTTCTGATTCTATTATTTCTGGCCCATTATCTGTGTTACTCCGTGGATCTGGGGGGTTTTCTCTATTATCCTCAAAGAGGTGCTCTATATACCTAGTCCACGTCTTCTTTTCCTCTTCCATGTCTACAATGATGTTTCCGTTAGCGTCAACTAGCTTCCCGAAGTTTGTATTCCTTCTTTGTCCAGTGACTTCCTTCACCGGTGGACGTTAAAGTAGTCATATTTCAACTGCAGTGCCTCTATCTCCTCACAGTTCTCCCTCTGTTCCTTTTCTTTAGCCATTCGTACTTCGTTCCTTGTGATATTGTTTATCCTTTTGTATTCTATGGTGTTATTCTTGTTCAATCTTCTCTCTTCCATTAGGTCTAATATGTAATCTGTCATCCAGGTTTTCTTCTTCACTCTTTGTCCGTCTTCCTTCAGAATAGTTTCTTTAATGTGTTCCACTTTACTTTTCAGGTGATTCAATTGTTCTTCTACTGAGCTATCTTCTGTTGTTTCTGCTACTGCTGCATTCAGCTCTTTCTTTACACATTCTTTAATCTTTCCGTTTTTCAGCTGTCTAAGGTTAACTTTTAATGGAACAGTTTTCTTCATCTTCTTCATAACCACTTTGAATTTTCCGATGACTGGCACGTGGTCAGTTTGCATATCTGCTCCCGGGAAGGTTCTCATACTTAAGCAGCTGTTTCTGTACCGCTTGTTGATCAGTACGTAGTGTATTTGATTTCTGACTATTCTACCAGGTTTATCGAGGGGCGATCTCCATGTATATAAACTCCGCTGTGTGTTGAGGACTACAAGGTCGTGTTCGTCTGTAAATTACTCCAGCATATCTCCTCTCTCATTCCTCTCTCCCAAACCGAATGGCCCGATGAGCTCGGTTTTTTCCCCAGTTCCCAACTTTGCATTAAAGTCCCCCATGATGATGTTAACTTCTTTTTTGGGTAGCTTTTCGAGTATTTGGGCGACATTCCTGTACAATTCCTCAACTTCCCCCTCATCCTTATCTGCAGTAGGGGCATAAATCTGGATGATGTTTAGATTTACTGGTCGGGCGCTAATCTGTATTAGAAGGACTCTTTCCGAGAATGGGACAAAGTTCATGACACTCTTGGGTGACAACACCATTCACAAACTTGCCATCTTGTGTTCCCGAATAATACGCTCTGTGTTCGTCCACATCCACCGAACCCACTCCCGGCCACCTCATCTCACTGATCCCCATGATGTCAACTTTCATCCTTCTCATCTCCTTTGTTGCGTTGTTGATATTTCCAGCTTGCGCCATCGTTCTAACGTTCCAAGTACCGATCCTCACTTCTCTGTTCACCTTCATTACACTGCTCAAAACATTTCCTCCCGGAGATCCGATCGAGGAACTATTCCGGACTTGTTTTGTTATGAGCCCTGCCATGATGATTTTACTAGGACTTATCCATTCTGGATCTTTAATGAGGTGGTTTGTCCAAAATTCTTCCTCATCCTTATGCCGTTGATTACTTGATTGTAATTCATCCGCCTTTGGGGCCGATTTCTCAACCCCAGGACAATAGGGTGCCCTTACTCTTGTCAGACCATCCATCCGAAGCTGTTGGCTGACAAGAGGGGATTACATATACCGGTAATCACTCGGTCGACAGAGCCTCGTTAGTTGTCTAGAAGGGTGCACCACGTGCAGGTGAGGTTGGGTAGGTCTATACATTGCTTCCCACCCCTTACACCCCACTGAACTCGATATTTATTCAAATTGAGTCCAACATCATATCAATTATATCAAAGATTATAGGGTAGAAAGATAGGAAACGCCCTCATATCGCTAGTACTGAAAACCGACTACATTTTGGCCAGTGAAAACACATTTGACAATGAGATGGCGCTGAAAACGTATTATCAATACAGAAAAACTCTGTAATAACAGTTTTCTGTTTTATAAATGAGGGGCGCGAAATTCGAATTCTATTCCTTATATTGAATTTCAATATTGACCTTGTTGAGACCAGAAAACAAACATCCTGAGCAACAAAACAAAAGGATGGTTTTGTTTTGTAACCAGGATGTTAGTTCTCATCTGAACATTGTTTGGAATCGATCGGTATCAATGAAATACGCTGTTGGATGTGATAAATTTTTATTTGCAATATATAAAAAATTTACAAAATTTGAAATTATGGACAACGAATATAGCTTTGACTAGGATACAAGAGTACATGGTTATCTGCTATAGGTACGTCAAAGGTGTTTTGAATTAATAAACTGAGTTGAATTTGTACAATTTATATCAGAAATTGATATGAACCAATATTCAATTTACCGTCATAGGATACACATTTCCGTTACTTACATATTATTTACAAAATTTTCAGAACCACAATTGAAAAAAACCTTACAGAGGTATACAAGACCGGTATTCAAGCCCGTATAATTTCTTCATGCTGCTCATATGAGTAGTCGATGCGGCAGACGCAGCAGCAACATTCTGCAGTCGCTGCGTGCGTCCGACGCACAAGCGAAACCATACCTTTAGGCAATGGACAAGTTGAGGGGGCCTTTGTCAACCCTGTGAATACTTGACAAAACGCAAAACGATTACATTATAAACTTTTTTTGAATCATTTTTGTTCCGTTTTATCTGTTGCCTAAGTCATTTAATAATCCTTGGAAAAGCGCCGGCCATCAAAACCAAGTGATATGATATACATGAAGAATTCAATAAACTGGTTAATTACTACTAAGTACTATGATTACCATAGGTACTATGGTACTATGATTACCACCTCATTCGGAGGAAATTGAGGAAATCTTCCTACAAAGACAAGGTATAAGAAAGCAGAAAGCTCGCAATCGAATTGGCACTTGAATAAGATTAACTCCAAATATCGAATAAACCAACGCTGAAAATGCTAGGATAGTCCATTCAGAAAGAAGAAACGACAAATAACGAAAATATTAGGTAATGATTAAAGATGTTACTATGGTAAAAAATCAAGGCCAATAAAAAACTAGCATGTAGTCTTGTCCGTATACTACGGACTAAGCACTACTTTAGCTAGAACAAGAGTATGATCATTTTTATTTCTCAACTCTTCTGATACATTCTTGATTACTTAAAGGGAGAATTCATCAAAATAATACGGAAATGATCATGCTCTAGCTAAAAAAGTAATTAGACGCGGATAGAAAATATTCTACTTTTTCGATTTTCTTTATCCTTCAAAATGTATGTTGCTTTCAAATTTTTATTTAAATTTATACGCTTTCTACGGAATGAAGATTATTTTCATTTTCATTTTCTCTTAGATGTAGGGCAATGGAGAAATGTTATGATAATTTTTTACGAATACAGGGTGTTTGGGATTCAGTTATTGATAATTTGCCTCTATGACGGACATGTCCTCTAGTTTTTCGATAAGATTGGTATACAGTAATTACGAGAATAAGAAAAAGTATACGTTTTTATGGAATAACTCTGGAAAATCACCATTTGAGGAAGACAATTTGTTTGTTTTTCAATTTTCTGGCACCTCATTATCGAAACATCTATAGTCTAAGATACGATATAAGAAATATATACCCTCATCTGTTATTTGATGATGACAAATGATATAAGTTAGACAATATGTGCATTGATAGATCGCAAATGGGTTGCCTAGCTAAATCAGGGGCCAATAGTGTTAAATAATGTTAACTTTCATCAACTCTTTTTGATCTATTACCCTCATTTGTTATTTATGAAAATCCAGCATAAGTCGACAGAATATTACACGAGGAATCAAGAAAATATGGGTTGCCTAGTTTTCCCTTGGTACTCCTATGAGGTTGCCGGGTACAAAGAGGTAGACAACCGTCAGTTATATACCCTCATCAGTTATTTAATTGGCCTTTTTAAATGAAAGGTTACTTTATTCCATATCTCACAGTATTAGGTTGCCTGGTCAAAAGTGGGGCACATCCATGGTTGCCTAGACTTTATACGTTAAGGTAAACGCTAGCAGGGAGATCGACAGAGTTTAGAAAGACGATTTTTCCGATCTTAGGGGGTGCTTCATTGATTGAATGCTGGAATTGAAACAGATTGAAAATGATGGTATATAAATGACGGTTGTCTACCTCTTTGTACCCGGCAACCTCATAGGAGTAGCAAGGGAAAACTAGGCAACCCATGTTTTCTTGATTCCTCGTGTAATATTCTGTCGACTTATGCTGGATTTTCATCAATAACAAATGAGGGTAGTAGATCAAAAAAAGTGGATGAAAGTTAACGTTATCTAACACTATTGGCCCCTGATTTAGCTCGGCAATCCATTTGGGATCTATCAATGCACATATTGTCTAACTTATAACATTTGTCATCATCAAATAACATATGAGGGTATATAATTCATATATCGTATCTCGTACTACTAGATTTGACTCGAGTTACCTATAAAGTAAAACGTTATGTGGAAAAACGATATTCATTAACTCCTACTCATTTTTCTGGTATTTCCAAATTGGTAAATAAAATTTCAAAATAATAATATACAGGGTGTTGTGTCGACAAGCTACACATTAATTTTCCTTAGGCCGAACCCAACGGTATTCGTTAGTAGTTATTTGGAGTCTACACATATGTCAGTTATCATTGACTGAATAAACGAAGAAAATCTATAAATAACAGTGTATCTTAGTTGAAAAATGCGATAATAATAATAATCTTTAAAATATGGGTTATTTTGAAGCATCTCGATGTCCACTATGTATCCTGTTTCTATTCGTTTATTTCCCAATGAATCACCCTGTATTAACGCGATCGTACTGTATTTATGTTATTTCGGCACTCAGGTTTCACCAATGGACGAATGCATCGTTTCATTAACGTCTTTTTTTTTCATAGATTCTATAGGTGCATACAGATTACTCTGACTGACACGAGCCCACGTCACCTCAACCTGTTTTCATCTTATGCTTAAACGTCATTCAAGAGCTTGCTGCTTGAACGTCAAAATGGAATAAAATACCTACAATAAACTACTATCTCTCTTATGCTTACGAATCATTAGTTTTCCTTTTTTTTTTCATTAAATAACAAACAAATTATTAAATAGTTGTCGATAGCGGTTTAAGTGAGTAATAGCCGTATTATATATATATGCTCCATTTTATTCAACCCATTGCAACAAGGATAAGCTATGAACACCCAACGCGACGCCACGCGCTTACAATTCACCCGTTCCAGACGCGTCAGCTCACGTCGCGTTTTAATAATGTGTTTTCATCAAATTACTCGAAAATGGCTCATTATACGAGAAAATATGAAATGGAAAATATGAAAAATGTTTGTTTCTACAAGCGTGCGCGTTCAACCTTTTTCCCGTACGCATCTCAAGTTTCAAAGAGTTACTTTCACAAAAATCTACTTTCCCGCACGCATTTGCCTTGAAATATTTGTACTAGTCAAAGCCTCACCCTGTATAAATAACTTATACTGTGTATTGAAATCTGGTGGGTAAGGTGTGCCGTGAAATTTTCATTACAATAATAAATAATAATTACACATAAAAAAATAAACTATTGTATTTTTTCACACTGAAACACAATAAAACACTTCAACGAAAAGAGCAATACATAGTCGCTCCCCCACTTTTTTTGCATTTTAAACTTTTTTGTAGTCATAATTACAATATTTAGGCACATTATTACAGATGTTGTTACAAGGTGGAGACACTGGGCATCTAATAAAAAGTTATTGAATATGTGTCTTTACAGTTTGACCACTAGGACACAAAGGGTCTTTGACTTGAAAACTGCACACTTCCAGTGTGCCATATTAACAAACTTCCTTTCTCTACCATCCATTCAACCACAGTACTCCCGGTATTTAGATCTAACCTGAGTGGAACGTTTTAGAAAAATACAAATGCTAAAAATTGCTGAATCCAAAGTTGAAGATATTTCATTCATCTATACCTTTTCAAGTTCAAATTGGCGCTAATCAAAATCAAAATGACATAAGTCAAGATCAAATTGACAATATCAATTTCAAACTGGCATTAATCAGAAGCAAATTGGCATTAATCAAGTTCAAATTGGCATTTATCAATTTCAAATTGGCATTTCTCAATTTCAAATTGATATTAAACATAATAAAATTGCAATTGTGAAAATCGAACATCAACGTTCGAATGGAACTGAATCAGTTGATCACACAGATAAACACAGCTCTTTATCTCTGTCTTTTTCGTTCAAAAATTATGAGTTTTTCTGATGGCAACATCTCGAGAAGTATTACTAAGTATGTATGTATTCGGAGTCTCTCAAATCTTTGCATACTGTGCGAAATGAAATAGTAAATAGGTATCTAAAGAACAGCAAACAGTAATAAACGTTGATTCTGAAAAACAATGTGAGTCTGAAATCGTCTATTTTTATGATAACTTATTGAAAAACACAAGATCTTCCGTCTCTGTTCTGTAAATGAAACGAAATGGTAGAATCCAGAATTTCCAGAAATTAGAGAATATCGTTCAAAATAATATTGGCAAGGCAACGGTTGTTAATTGTGCAAAATTCATCGCTCATATCCAAAGATTCTGTATTCGATATGCAAGATATATATTTTTTGAGAAAATTCGTTATTTTCGAATAGTTTTGATTAATTATGACGTTATTTACTGTGTATATCATTCAATAAAATTTTTATTAAAACATTTTATTCCAATGAAGAATTCAAATTCAGAATTGCAAATTTGATTTTGTTTATTGTCAACTTGTAATTGATAAATGCCAATTTGAAATTGATTAATGCCAATTTGCTTCTGATTAATGCCAGTTTGAAATTGGATATTGTCAATTCGATTTTGACTAAAGTCATTTTGATTTTGATAAGCGCCAATTTGAACGTGAAAAGGTAAAGTAGTTACGGGAAATATTAATAAAAGAGGGGTTGGGTGGTCGTTCTGAGTGATAATTATTTATCACTCCTCTTTCGCAGCTTTCATCCAAACTAATTATTTTTAAGATGAAACAAACATTTGATCGATAGGAATTCTGAAATTCTCAAATAGGTACATAGGTACTTTTCTACATGTTTATCTAATTTTGGATCATGCTACAACTCCATTTGATTGAGTGCTTTCATCTTCCAGGGAAATGCAGCAGGATGAAATTCCTAGTCAGGAGCCTTTATTCGACAACTCAAGGTTTCCCATGGGATATGGTGAAGGTAACGGTTATTCGAAAGTAGTACCATTATATGACTCATCCAATTATCGGACAGAAGTGATGAAAAGATCGTTGAGGAATCACAACCCTACTCAAAGACAGACAGGAATAATATACGGTGGTGGTAAACCTATAGGCATTTTGCAGGTATATTTGTCATTTTGTTTTTCGATCCAATTATTTCTAGTTTAGTTGATAAGCATTGCTATTTATGCATATTTCAAAACAGATGGGTGAACATGATAATTGTAAGCAATTTCAGGTTAAACCTTGCAATTAAATTTTTACCTACTCCTAGTTATCGGCAGAGTTGCTCCATTCTCTTGAAATATTAAATGATAACAGATTTTTTCTAAATGATGCAACATTTGAGTTTTGAAAATCAAATCAATGGTCGACGGTATGCTCAAAATTTACTGTTCGCGAGATACTTCAATAATTCCAACCAGAATACTAGAATAGAAAAACTGAAATAATCTCTCAGAATTATACCCTTTGGGTATTCAGAATGTGATTCATTGATGAGGTTTCGACTATTGTTTTAGGGTATATTTGAAAACATATTTATATTTGCGTAGCACCATTGGGGATATCAGAAGTTTTGCATCAATCAGATTGATGTAGGCTCTTGACTAAACAAAAAATCTGACGAAATATAAATTTATGTTTTATGCACGTTTGTCTAGAGTTTTAATGATAATAGAGTCGAAATTAAATCTATCCAAGATGCCTCTGAAAGATTTTTGATTTGCTCAGTCCTAAAGCCAATATACATATCTCTGTATACTTCAATAGGACCAACATTCAAACTAAAAAATGAAAATAGTGGAGAACTGGAATCACAGTATTATTCGGTTTTCTTAGTTCTTCTCCGAATCATAATTCCAAATCTTAATGACTTCGTGACATACAGGGTGTACCAAAAGGTGATAACCATGAATTCAAAATAAAAAATAACCCTATTTTCCAATAAAATTTAGGCCGAAACGTTTTAGAATTACAGGGTGTTAAAGTTCAATTGAAAAACAGCGAAAGATTTCGTGCGAGCTAATAACTAAGCAATGCATGGTTTCGTATTGTCACGGTCAACTTATTAACTTATAATAAATGGATTGTTTTACTGAAGCAACAATATTTCAATTTCTTTCCTCTTTCAGCCATACCAGGAATCATTCAAATTTATGCCCATCAAAGAGGAACATGTTTATTCTCTTGAAGGAGGTAGATCCAGTATGGAGCAGCAGGAACCCTATGTTAACTTGATGTATCCCCTAGCCCGATTCGCAAGAAGCGAAGATGCGATAAGAATGGCAGAAAGGGAGGCTGCAAAGGCTGAATTTCTGGATAAACACTATCCTTCCATGTTGGTGGATTTCAAAATTCACAACAAACTCCATCCCACTGGGTACAACGCAAAATCTGCACCTAACTTCAATATCAAAAGAGAAGAAAACAATCAGAATAATATCGAGGTGACAAAGAAGAAACGCGAGAATCAAACTCCTAGTGCATCTACCCAAAAATTGCACAAGCGAGAAAGCCAGCATGTTCAGAAAAGGGAAAGCGACACCAAGCAACAATCCGAGGTACCTGCAGCAGTTGAGAAGCGGGAAAGTAAAGTAGAAAAGGTAGAAAAAGTGGTGGAGAAGAGGGAGGAAAAGAAAGCACCAACAACTCAAAAACGACAGGCAGTTAGCGCACCATCCGTTACAGAAAAGAAAAAAAAGAAAAAGAAAAGACAAAGTAAATTGACAGATGCACAGTTCGAGAATTTAAAGAAGAGCCTCGCTAAACGAACTTCAAACGGTCATATTCAAGTTATAGAAGAAGATCTCAAAGGTCTCTTGAGTGACATGGGCCTAATAGAGGACGATCTCGAGGAGAATGCAGAAGAAATGGAAGAAAGTAAAAGCGGAGTTGTGCAAGACGAGGATTTAGAGGAAGGCTTTGATACAACTGTACAAAAGAACAAGGAGGAACCGCAAGTAGAGCACAAGAGAGATAGCACGGTTGCACCTGATCGCAAAAAGAGGGCGGATGAAACCAATAATGCTCCGACTAACATTCCACTTGTAGAAACAAGAAACTCCGATTCAAAGAAGAGAACACTTAGCGACGTTCAGAATAAACGTTCAGTATCCGAATCTCCAGATAACGGTAAGAGATTCCTAGAAGTTAGTTTTTCGACCAAAGACAACAAAGAACCCGCCAGAAACACCGCCAATGAGGGGGACAACACTTGTCCCAAACCTTCAGTGATACCGAACAAGAGAGAAGTGTCTAATGCTCCATTAGTATCAAACAAACAGGAAAGAAGCATCCCCACCGAGAAGAAGGTAGAGAAGAAGAGATCAATGGAATCAGAAGCTCCTACTACGGAGAGCTACGAACAATATGAAAAGCGGGTAGCACGTGAAATAAAGAACAAGATAAAATTACTCAAGGAAGAAGTTAAGAGGGAACTAGGTGCTCTGGAATCAGATAAAGATGAGAGTGATGACGATGATTCCTTTGGGGAAACTCAAAGAAAGAAGAGATTCATAATGAACACACTGATGGATGAAGAATCCCAAAACATAGATCCAAACGAAAATTTGGAGAATTCCGAGTTGGAGCCACATGTCAGGCGGAGAAGAACCTTATCTACCGATATGATGTCTTACGGCTCTCAAAAATCATCCATGAATTCTTTCGATAAAGATCTTAATTTGATGAATTTTGACCCTATGTCCGTTGTAGGTCAGAGTAAATTCGACTTCGATGTTGATGGCTTTTATGGCGAATCAGATGGTCGGGGTCAATCTTTCAGCAATACTGGTTCCTATGCAAAAAGCGATTTGACTAAAAAGGACATTCCCCATTCCAAAGCGAGAACAAGGAAGGCAAATGATTATGGTTCTTATATGAGCGATAATACTGGAAGTCGAAGCTATCGCTGGGATGATCAATCTTTATTCATGAAAAATCAAGGAAAAATGTATCTTCCGGAGTACCAGAGACGGATGAGCAACAAATACTCGGCACCGAATTCTAGACGAAATTTGAGGAATGATATGAACTCTGAATCTGGAAATTTCAACTCGGACTATGAGAATGACGCAGCTAATTCGAATTCCGAAGAAGAAGGCGAAGTCAACATGAACACAGTTGCGGATATGACCAGACAAGCAACAGAAAGAAAAACTGAAGTAAGGGAACCGTCGGAAGCGAAAATGAATGCAAACGCTAACGCTAACGCTAACGCGAACGCAAACGCAAACATGAACGCAGACGCAAACACTAACGCGAAAATAAACGCCAACAATGCTAACGAGGAACATTCCCCCAAAAAGCTACAAGGTTACAATCAAAAATATTTCTACTATTACATGGGTGGCAACGACAACGAACGAAAAGACAATGTGGCGCCATCTGCTTCGATTGGTCAGCGGTCTGCTTCTGTTTATAATAATAATTACAAACGATTATCTGGACAATATCCTAACCAGTATTACAATTCGATGAATCGACCACAAAATATTCAGTACGCGAAAAGTTCGAGCGACCATGCACTCACCAACAAAAGGGCGTTTCAGAGAAGGTACGATAAGCCCTTTGGTAGACGGCGCAAAAGACACGCTAATCTGATGATACCTCTGAAGGATGAAGAGGGCGCAATAGTGTCTAATGTTGCGTATACCAATTCTTCGATGCCTTATTATCATAATTTTATGATCAACGCACACGCTAGGAATGGAAATTCCATGTTCCCCTTCAGGAAAAAAACGATGAGAGGAGTGATGGAAAAAAGTCCACCTCAGGATCATCCAACAGGACAAAATATGACTTCCGATGGAGTTTGGTCGAAAATCAAAAAGGCAAGCGGTGGCCAACTCTCAACAGAAAAAGGTAAGGTGAGTAAATATTTTTATGTTCAACTGCATTATAAACACTTTATTTATGAATTCGTAAAGAGTCCATAATTGACTACTTTATTGGACACCACTTTATTCGACTCAATTGTCACTATTATTCTGTCAAGTAAATATACTAGATGCAAACAACACTTTATTCAAGGAAGAAGAATTGAACTTCGACCTAAAAACAAAATCATGAATTACTATTCTAAACATTAGTGTGATAGTGAATTTTAAAAACACTTTCTTTGTTATCATAAAAATGCATGCCTGCGGAAGTCAAACTCGAAGTTGAAGTACAGTTTTCGATCTTCAATACTTTTGATGCTAGAATCAACTACTTATCAACTACTTCCTGGGCCAATATTATGGTGGCCACACTTATTTTAGTACTTTTCGATTCATCTATGTAGTCCATAGCGAAGAACTTTTGTGAGCTTTCAATTCGCTATTGAAGTAAGCCAGAATATTGTCTTCTGTCGATTTTACAATTTTCTTTGTTTTACAACACTTGTTATACGCCGCATACATATTTTCATAAGCACTTTTAGATTGAGTGAGTAAGAGAGATTCTTTGGCGCTTACGGCTAAATTTTCTACGCTTTCTTCTCCAGCACTATCTATTTTTTGGATTATTATGACGTTTGTCACAAAATTAGGGAAGTAAAAAACTTTGTTTACTAAGATTGCTCAGGTCGCTGGTTACTAAGGTAAGAAAATCAAAAGCACACTTAATGTTTTTCAGCAATAGGCCATTTCAGAAAATAAAATTTCTGCATTGCACTCGAACATAAAGCTTTGTATGCAACTCGTACATAATTAGGCTTTATGGACTTGCCCAAGTTATTGGCCTCGCTCGCTTTGCTCGCTTTGCCATAAACTTTTGGACTCGTCCATAAAGACCTAATTTATGTACTTGTTACATAAATAGCTATAATAATAAAAGAAGTTTTTTTGTTACTTAATATATAGAGTAAGATCCCAGAGCGACCAGACATAACTTATTTTCACACAGATGAAACTTTAGGATCTCAGTAGAGTCTCATGTGCTTTGAACACCTGCGAACTTATGGAGCTTGCCTAGTGACACCTGGACAGATTTAAGGTGGCAAAGGTAACTAGAAATAAGTTTTACTTAACTTATTTTCACATGGCTGATTTTTATATATGTTTTAAAGAATATTATTCTGAAGTTATATTATAAGTGACAGACACTTTCCATGGGCCAATACTCTTGCCAGACGCTTTGAAGCTGCACAAAAAATAAATGAACTTCACTTCTTTTCACATGTCTGATATTAAAATATGTCATTGAAGTAACTATAAAAAGTTATATTTCACCATTCAGACGAATAGTAGTGATCACACATACTTTAAACATGAAAATTATTTAGCCGGGAGTGTGAGCACTAAGCACTATGCATGCGTTTCAGAGTGAGTGGTACTATAACTATGGTAAATCGGTTCCCTTTCACAATCTGTTTGGAGGCCCTTTTCTGTATACTATACATTGGTCGCACATGGCACATACACATGCTTAAGAGTATCAACTCTTGCACATACACAGCACATATTTATACCCAATAAACTAACTGACTGCATTCATAGTCCCTTGTTAATTCTGATACAATGGGGTAGTACTTTCTTTAGAATTCTTGAATAGTTAATGGACAGGCATGCCTCTAAAACGTTCTTGTGGAAATAAGTTAAGCATCACTTATTTTTAGTTACCTTTGCCACCTGGTATCTGCCTAGTTGTCACTAGGCAAGCTCCACAAGTTCGCAGGTATTCAAAGCACATAAGACTACTGAGATCCTTAAGTTTCATCTGTGTGAAAAAAAGTTATATCTGGTCGCTCTGGGATCTTGGACTAATACGATATAAAGGTAATTATCAAAAATTTTTTGTCATTAGCTTTATTCAGGATATCTGGCCTGTTTTTGTCAGGGAACTCTTTGAGTAAATAATATCAGGAGGGAGCATAATACCTGAAATTCAGAATCTGAAAGGGGCTTGCATATAGACTACTCCTGTTTCCGTATTATAATTATAATAAATTATACAGGGTGTCCCATAACTAGTGAATCAAACGTCACACCTTGATAGAGTAGACCAAATACTATCGAATAAAACCAACATCAGTTATGCGAAAATGTACCGATTCTAGAAAAAATTAACCTAAAATTGACGATTTTGTAATGAGTTTTTTCAATCCCAGGGGCAATTTGTGCTTGGATAGCGTTTTTCGCCCATATTAATCCTATATTAATGTATTCTTCTGAGTAATAGAAATTACTGAGGTTTTCGATTAACCAGAGAATAATTTCAATTAGGGGCGATAATATAATAATCTAGGATTAATATGAGCTAAAATCGCTATCCTTTATAATAAACTGACCCTGTGATCGAAAAAAATATTTAGAAAATCAGCAATTTCAGGTTTTTTCATAAAATTCAAAATATTTTGTTAACAGTACATTTTCGCTGGACTTAATTGATATTATTTGTCTGCTCTGTTTGATACACTAGTTTTGGGACACCCTGTAAACCAGACTTTGTGAAACAGAATTTTTGATTCAACCACTGGTCACTACATAACTTTGGGTTAACCATATATTATGAAAATGGGCCTTAGAGGGCCTTCAATTTTGTGTGTTTAACATCTAAAAAATAATCACCCCTTCTTCAGTGAAAAGCCGCTCTTCCAATGACTTGATGAGGGGTGCATTATTACAGCATTTTCATTTAAAAGTTCTAAGGTTACACATTTATTTATGTATATAAATATAATGCAACGTGTCACAAAATTCAATGATAAGCCGGCGCCGTAGGGTGGACATGGTCATGACTTCTCCAGAAAAAATAAGAAAAAAAATCCAGCTAAATTTTTTATTCAATTATAAAATAAATTATGAAACTCTTAGAAAATTAACACCCTTCATAATATTTTGAGTTACCACGACCACAATTTTCCAAATATTTCTGTTCTTTTTTTGTATCGGGAACTTGAGTAGTACTGCTGCCCACCACAACTCCTAAAACTCCCAGAATATCTATAGTTTTTACACAAAAAATAATCAAAATATGTTTTTCCCATAAAATTTTTACTTCAGCCCACTTTCCCTCATTGTTTTGTGGAAAAAAATATGGACACTATGGCGGCAAGTTTTTTTTAAAATTTACACAACTAATCAAGATTCTGAAATGGTATAATACTTCAAGAAAACTAGTCGTCATTCATTCATTGCTGTATCCCGTTACCGGGAATAAATGTACAAAAAGAAGAAGAAGAAGAAAAAAAAAATTCGAACAGACTTGTAATTTCTTAGTGCTTGTTGCGACTGTGTGCCCTCCTGTGACTAAAGAGACCCAACCGCGACCTGCAGATCCTTCCACACTCAGGGCATGGATAGTCACCAACCAGATCTGGCCGCCGCTGTATCCTTCTCGATTCTCCATTATAACTGTGTACCAAAGACCTCCACTGTGACCTGTCTAACGCTAGTTGTTCCCAGTTATGATTGGCATTAACTGATTTTAGGGATTGATGTAGTGTATCCTTAAACCGCTTATACTGGCCTCCTGGTTTCCGGGCTCCCTCAGTGAGTTCGCCGTATAGAGCTATTTTGGGGAGTCTTGTGTCTTGCATCCTCAGAATGTGGCCGCTCCATCTGAGTCGGGACCTCGTTACTTGAGTCTCAATTGTTGTACAACTCGCGCGCTGCAAGACTTCTGCATTCGAAACTTTGTGGAACCATCTGATGTGCATTATCTGTCTTAGATGACGTTGCTGCGTCTGTTCAAGCTGTTTAATATGTCGCCTGTAGGGAGTCCAGCTTTCGCTTCCGTAAAGAAGCGTTGGGAGGACCACTGCTCTGTAAACAGCTGTCTTGGTCTTCAGATTGAGGTCGTGATTTTGAAACACTCTGTCCTTCAGCTTCCAGAATGCCCGTGATGCCGAATTGACTATACGCGGGGAGCAGGTCTAAAATGGATAAATCCGAGTCGTTATTTTGATTCAAGACCTGTGAGTTATGCTCCTTCCATCTTTCGAGAATTTTTCTATCATCAGTTAGAATAGCTCCATGAGCATCTCTTATAGGAAAGCTAGCTTTTCTGCTTGGACCGTAAACACTTTTAATAGCTTCGAAAAAACGCCTGTAGTCATGGTTATCGGCGTAAGCTTGTATTTCCCTAGCTTTTTCTTTCCACCAGCTGTCCTTGATTTTTCTTATTTCTTGACGGACCTCGCGTTTTATGTTTATGAAACTTATTTGGGCTGCAACATCGCCAGGCTTGTTAATTGCGGTTTTCATCGCTTTGTGTTTTGCGTCCAAAAGGGGTGCGATATGAGTTTCGCTGTCGGCAAACCAGTCTGGGGATTTTCGGGAGCGTTCTGTGCCCAGTATTTCTTTCGCTGTATTTGTAAGGGATGACTTGAAACGGAGCCAATGAGTCTCAATGTCGTCGTTATAATCCGGTGGTGTTAGGCTATCTTTGACGGCAGCTGTGAATCTGTCCTTTGTAGAAGGGTTTTGTAGTTTGGATATTTGAAGGCGCTCTCTTAGATACTTCGGCTTGCGTTGGTATTTTGGGCGCATTGAGATTTTCATTCTCGAGATTACCAGCCTATGGTCAGTCCAGCACTCCAGATCTGCTCTGGGTTTAGTGACCAACACCTCTTTCAGATCTTTCCTTCTCACGATCACATAGTCGAGGGTATGCCAATGCCCTGAGCGCGGGTGGCGCCAGGTCCCCCTTGAATTGGGTCTCGTAATAAAATAGGTGTTCGTTATGCACAGATTGTGTTCTGCACAAAGAGCCAGCAGACGTTCTCCATTCGAATACCCATTTCGATTAGGATTCAAATGTTAACACTTTCTAGGGAATTATCTAATTTATCAAATGACATAAAAAGTGTCGCTTCGGTTGATTGTCGCCAGGGCATTATTCAATATATAGCAACAATCAACAAAAGCAAGATGACGTTTATCCAGTCATGTTCATGATATGTTATTTCACTTGTGAGTTAAAAAAAAATTTATTAAAGTGAATGGATAAATATCAACTTATCCTTGTTGCTATGGGTTGAATGAAACTATCGACAACTATTTAATAATTTGTTTGCATAAGAGAGATAGGAGTTTATTGTAGGTATTTTATTCTGCACAAAGAGCCAGCAGACGTTCTCCATTCGAATTAATGCTATCTGTGCCGTGTTTCCCTATTATTCCCAGCCATAGTTCTGAGTCTTGACATCTGCCCACTCTGGCGTTGAAGTCTCCAAGGAGAATAATTCGTTCCCGTTTTGGGATTTTACTTAATGTAGCAACGAGTGTTTCGTAAAAAGTGTCCTTTAAGTTGTCAGAGGAGTTCAAAGTCGGTGCGTATACTGCAATGATGTTCACAAACGTGTTATTCGTTGCAGGAAAACGTAGGGTCATTAAACGTTCTGTGATACCAACTGGATTTTCGGTAAGTTTGGCGGCCAGGTCGTTTCTAATGGCAAAGCCTACGCCATGTTGTCTGATTTCGCCTTCCGGCAAGCCTTTCCAGAAAAAGTATACGCTTGTTCTACCAAGCTACCTTCGTCCGAAAAGCGTGTTTCGCTTAAAGCAACTATTGCAATGGATGTTCGTTGCAGTTCCTTATCGATTAGGGCAGTACGCCTCTCTGGTCGGTCGGCCTTGGGGTTGTCTAGCAAGGTTCTGACGTTCCATGCTGCAAAAGCTATGTGCTTTTCATTGGTGTTTGTTCGATGATTCACTCGCTCAGGCACCCTCCCCCGGAGATCCGAATGGGAGGGTATTTTACCTCCGGATACGAATTTTGTCCTGTTCGACTGATCCTTCTTTTTGAAGGAGCTGCGTTAGGAGGTGTTCAAAAGCTGCAGGCTACGAGTAGATTATCTTGTGGCACAGGTATCCTGAGACGACAAGGTCTGAGACGTAACTTGAGCAACGCAGAGAGCCATTTCCTGCTCAAGCCAATGTTTAGGCTACCGCTCATGTTCGGTCGCCAGAGCCTCGTTCGTAAGAACAGGGTGCACCGCGAGTAGGTGAGGTTGGCATTTGAGAGGAGAGGCTATAAAACGCATCCTTCCCCCTTACACCCCAAGTCGTAGAAAAGTAGTCACGACCATGTATGTACACCATACGGCGCCGGCTTATCGTTGAATTTTGGGGCACGTTGTATATATATTGATTGTTAAAAAGATTTCAACTGTTTGTTTTTTTCGCATTGTTTTATTTATTTTCATTTTTTTTCATTTCAGAATCAAAAGTGAATAAATATTCATTTATCACATGAAATTTTTGGTCGTCTATCACTACAGCGCAGTTTTTTCAAATATGCGTTTTAGAGTGTTAAAAAAAAAGCTTTAATTATTGAGCGAACGAAAATTTTCGTGATTTCAAAACAGAAAGTGGGTTTGAGCATGGTTTACACACAAAGAGAGTTTGAAAACAAATTATTTTTTATATTAATTCGTTTTATGACTCTAGAATATTTCATATGGAATACGATTTACAGTAGATAAATGAAAATGATGTTTTTCACAAAGGTATAATGTATATAATATATATTTCGACAGACAAGATCAATGAAAAGTTCTACTTCTCTTACGCCGGAGGGAAAAGTTTTGCTTTGTCGAAGATAATTACTTTTCCTCCGCAGTTATGAGAACAGCTCTGATGGGGGCACAAAAGACCTCAAGGTTGAAGTGAAATGTAACCCCCTTACCCCTTAACTTTTCTTCCGCCGGAGGGAGATGTGTTGCTAGGTAAAAGATGACAACCGCAACTAGCCACATAAATATATACATACATTATAAGGATATTGTATGTCAGATTCCAGAGCATAATTCATGAAACTAAAAAGTAAACAGATTTCAGCGCTCTCTCACAACATTGAAGAAGATAAAAGAAATAAAGAAGAATACTATATCTGAAAATTTAGACCTTGATTGCTTTTGAACTTTTTTTTGCCATCACAGTCGGGAATCTGTGTTTCATTCCATTCAAAAATGGACCAACCTGCACATTATGTTTTTCAATCAAAATTTTAATTTTGAAAAATTTTCGTTTCAGAACATCTCTACAAGCGCTCATGATTCATCTGGGGAAAATGCTCTGGTTCCCTGGAATTTACTGATGAAAAAATATGAAAGAGCAATATCTGACAATGAACCACAACATATTGATGAAGCAATGACAAACATTGAAGAAAGTGATTCCAAAAATGTAAACCCTTCAGATTACACCCATAATAGCTTATTGGAGGGAAACCAGCAATTATGGCATGGAAATGATTACATGAATTCATTCCCCAACACAGATTTCAATAGTTACTCTATGTCACAGATAGAACAGAATCGTATAGGAAATATCCCTTCTGCTGAGAAATCTGATGAAGATCCTAACCAACAAAGTTATTCTGGAGAAAAAAAGATCAACGGCAGAAAAATACTTTCGTGGCAGGAAAACACAAACTTTTCCGAACTCAATCAAGAAAAATTCAATAATGCCCCATATACAAATGTTATTCAGAATAGGGAAAATATTAGAACGAACTCTTCAGGAAATCCCAAGTATAACAATGTCATAAATGAGATGAATGATTTTCAAGGAGACGCCGAGGCAGACGAATATGAAGAAATATACTATGTAGAACCTATATCAACTTCAACTTTAACAAATGTTGCTAGACCGGTGAAAAGCAGTCCAATGCCTGTAACCAGGAAGCCAGTTACCCCAACCATCCATCCTGCTGAAATTTTGAAAAAAGTACAAGCCACAAAGGATATCGTACACGGAAATAACACAGAAAAAATTGAGATGCGCCGATCAACTGAGAGCAACGTTGTTGTCCGCTCCACCGAAACTTACAGTTTATCGGATTTGGTTGTTAACAAGCATAATTTATTTGTTCAGAATGAGAGTTTACCGTGGGCAGATTGGAAAAGGCGAAAAAGGGACGTTCAACCTGAATACCAAGAGACCGCCCGTAGGAAGCGATCCTGGTTTTGGCCCACTTTGTCCTTCCTTCATAACACTGCCCCTCAAATAGACGAAGACCTGGAATTTGATCAGAATGAATCTCCTGTCGAAAGACAGGGTTCTAAGAGATCCAGCGACAAGAGCGCATTTTCTTTAGAAGATGATATAGAAGCGGAGGACGAAGGAGATTTTGATGATGATCCCATGGGATACGAGAGAAAAAAGAGGGATACAGTTTCAAGACCGTTTTATCCTGTGGACAGATCCGTTTACTATTACACGAACATGGCAAATCGCAACAGTTATTTACCTGTATCCAGAAATAGACGGTACGTTCAAGGACAGTTCAGAGAGCCGCAACAGCAACTTCTAACAGAAATGTCAGATGCTGAACTTTTTGGAGCGCTACCACAGGGTTACGCAGGTGAACTGACGAGATACAAGAGGGTGAAACGAGCTGACAAAGGACCTGATAATACCTAATTTATAATTGGATATTGTGATTATAAATTAGGTCATACATATAGTGCCTAATTTATAATTTTTATGATATGACCAAAACTAGTATCGAAATAAACTTATTGCTGTATACATTTAAGTATATTTCCTTTTCCCTTTATTTTTATAATAATTATATGAGTAGTTAGAGCTCTTATATTGAATAAAACATGTGAAAATTGGCCGAAAGAATTTTTCATGTTTCAAGGTCGGCAGTTGGAGGATATTATATCTGTAGGTATTGATATAGCTGGAAATGCTTTCAGCCCTTGCAGTCTAGGTCTGACATTTGCCCCAACTACTGTGAACGGAATGAGATCAAAAAACTTTTATTCATCCTTGTCATAATTTGGAAAACCTTGGCGGCGCCATACTTGTTGCATTTAACTTGAAACAGTAAATTATCTCGAAAACTATGTACTACTTTGGAAAAAAATGTTTCAAATGAAAGTTGGTAAAGGTAGCAAGGGAAAAAACATATTTTGATTTAGGTAACCTTGAACTTGACTTCAGGGTTATTTTAAGATCCAAAAAAGGTATAGGGAACTCTAACGATTTGTCAAAATTAGCTAAGCGTTCGCTGTCGTGGGGCACACAAGCTTTTCCCTCCATTGATTTTTGTGCTGTTTTGGTAGAGTATTGTGTTTTGTGCATGTTTTTGGAAAAAATGTTCTTCTCGACGTTAGATTAGAGTGGTAAGACTATAGCTTTTTCAGAAATGCCTCTTTATAGTGATATTAAAAAGCTTTGTGTGCCCCACGGTAACGAACAATCAGCTGATTTTGACAAATTGTTAGAGTACCCTATATCCTTTAGTGCATATTCTTATTCTTCATAAAAAAGCAGTAACTTTTGTTTGAATTGATATTTATAAAGTATTCCCACATCAGAGAATCACCGAAAAAAAAATCTAGTCGTCTATTCTATGATCAGAAATACTTCAGATTGTGGTCCCATGCATGATGAACAGTTTGAAAAAAGCAACTTAAAATGTGTAAATACACTTCTGGACAAAGAAAACCGGAAAAACAAAATTTTCACCGAATTAATTTCAAAATAACTTTATAAACATGTATCGATTTTGGTAATTTTGTTTTTTGTTGTCTATTTATTGTAGCCTATCTCATTTAGTTTATCAGCTGATGTCGAGTCTGCAGGAATTTCAATTGAATTTGTTGGTAAACAGAGTAGAAGGTAGAACTGAAAGTTGCAATTTCCTTTAAATTTCTGAACACCCTGTGGAGGTGAAATCAGTGACGTAATTACGGGTCTTTGAATGAGTTCTTGAAGCCTGATCTTCTCTTAACATTTTCTGGTTTAATTCACGTCAATAGCTCTTTCTTCAATTTGGATTCCAACCTCATTGAAAAACGAGAGGGCAAAACCGTATTTAAAAAAAAATTATTTTTATATTATCAACTTTCAAACACCTTCTATGCGTATATGTATTGATAATGATCAGATTCGACTATATTTGAAGGAAAATGAAGAAAACCGCTCATTTAGAAAGAAGCATAACTTTATTTTAAACAAAATACCTAACGTCTCTGCAACGAATCCACATTTCAAAATTTGAAGGAAAGAAACACTTTATTTGCTAGAACAAGAACGTGATAATTTCTCAACTCTTCTGAAGTATATTTTCTGCATGATGATGATGAAACAAAATGAAGCATATTGTTATACGTACTGTTTCGTTTAATAAATAGTAGATTATAAATCAAGTTTATTATTCACTGAATTAATCGTACGGAAGGATCTATTTTATGACTATCTTTAACAAAAAATAATCAGAGAAATCAGGTAATGATCATATACCCTACCTAAAGAAATAATGAGACGTGGACAAAAAAATCTAAATTTTTATTTTCTTTTTTGTTCATCCTTTCAACTTTATTTTCATTTAAAAATTTCAAAATGAATGAATATTATTCTCATCTTCCATTTTTTCTTCGATGTAGTGTAATGAATAATTGTTGTTATAATTACAGAGTGTCAGTTATTGACAATAATAATTTATTGTCCCTAAAATAAGGTCCTCTAGTCCTAATTTTTCAATAAGATTGGGATCTAGTAATTGGGAGAATGAAAAAATTGATGTTTTTTTGAATTAAATTGAATTAAAACTTAAGGGTTATATGGTGAAAAAGTCATATGCGGAAATTTGTTGATAAAATTTTAAATATTGATATACAAGGTGTTGCTTCGCCAAGAAATATATTCATTTTGATAGACTCCATTAATTGTGGACAAAGAATATAAGGACCAAATATTAGAAAACTGTGTAGGGTGGTTCATAAGTTGCAATTAATTGAAGACATCTGGAAAATCAATAAATCTTGCATGATTAAATAGGTGAATAGATTTGTGGAATATGGGTATTCTATTTAGAACCAGCTTGGTGTCCTTTATTTACCCTGTATGCGCATTTCCCAATTAATCACCCTGAGTTTAGATAGTGTGAAATTTAATATCATTTAACTTTTGCGGGGAGGTTCAAATCTACAATTCACCAAACATTCGAGAAATTCACCCGAAAGCCATTTTACATTTGAATGGTGCTGGTTTTCTTAGGGTGAGTCTTTGACTCGTACAAATAGTTCAACAATAGATTCTTGAGGTCGAAAGGAACAATTTTTCTATTCCATTTTTTTTCGAGTCGGCCCTGATAAAAAGATAGAGCCATTTTAAGTTTTCATAATTTTGCTGTTCTACCAATGGAAAAACAAAATTACTTTCAGAATGACTACCTATAAGTCTGTGGATATTTTGAAAAGACTTGTATTCAGAAAAAGTATCCAATTTTTCGAATATCACAGATATTTTTTATTTTTGATCATCGAAACAGTTGATTCTTGAAACAAACACTTTTTTCTTATATCATTTTCTCCGATTCGGCCCTGATAAAAAGAAATAGCAATTTTAAATTTTCATATTGAGCTGTGCCACCCATGGAAAAACAAAATAACCTTCAGAATAACTAGCTAAATCTGTGACACTACACATCAGTGGATATTTTTAACATAGTTGTATTCAGCCAAAGTACCCAATTTTTCAAATTTAGCAGATAATTTTTAATTTTTGAACATTAAATTACTCTAAAACGGCGCATTATACGAGAAAATTTGAGGAATACTTTTATTTCACAAATCGTTCAAATGTTCATTAGATTGCGTCCAACTGAGTTTCAAGAGTTGGGTTCTTTGAATTTTTGGTATTTTTATCGTACCTAATGGTCATAATGAGAAAACTGGAAAACTTGGGTGATATCTTGTGTTCGAAAAAGATTCGAATAAATGAAAACCTATATTTCGAAATTCATTTCATTCGATGAAACCGCCTGTATCTTTTAAACCGAGCCGATTCGAAAAAAAATGGTTAGGGAAAAAGGTGTTTTTTTTGTCCTCAAGAATCTACTGTTAAAATACTTGTACGAGTCAAAGACTCACCATGTAGATTCAAATAAAGGTGAATTTCGAATTTTCTCTCTTGACTTCGAAGAAGCAGGTATAAATAATTCTGTATTACATTTGGAGCCTGAAGTTTGATCGATAAAACGAAACTAGGCCGTATCTCATTCACGTGTTCGAAGGCGGCAGCAGAAATCAATTACCTTGTCCTATATAAATCCTTACTTCATCAATAACATTTTTGATAATGGATCAGAAGTCATTCGAAAGTGTCGGTAGACAATACCAAAATTCGAAGCGGTCCTCGTTTATCTGTCATGGCTACGATTTTATTTCACACCGTCAGTTCTACTTACCGATTCAGGATTTCCAACTGCCGATCATTTCCCTGGGCAAAATCATGGTAAGATGTAAAAATTTTGATCAGTGGGTATTTTGAAATCGTATCCTGAAATATAAAATTGTTGAAAAACCTCAGGATTATAATCTGTTACTCGATCGAGATGATATCCACCACCATATGTAGTTCACGCACTAAATTCGTACGTTTAATAGAACACTTTTTGAATGATAATGTGTTATACTACATGGTATTCACCTTATGTTTGAATTATCTATTCAATCCTTCTTTCGTTGATAAAACACTTAATACTTAATCCCAATCTCATCGTTGAAATTAATTGGACGATTGTACAGGGTGGGCCAATCTCGAAGTTTTAGCACTACAGCTTTTAAACCAGAGGAGATAGACAAAATCTGATACCCCATTCTCGTTCTCTTTTTCTGAGTAACTAACAATAGTAGTAGTCATTTTTGGCCACCTTCTTTTGTTTTCGAGTTATAAGCGAAAATTGGAAAAATGGCGATTTCGAAATAAATTTATATCTCCGCTAATTCTGATGATAGAGCTCTGAAATTGAAACATTATACCGGCCATTTTTTTACGTAGAATCCAGTGGCGTGCTCGCCTTTTGAGCAGGATTTTTAATTACGAAGTTATGACCCAAAGTTATGTTTTTTTTAATGGGAACATTTCTGTGCAATTTTTTGAAAGCTTAATTTTTACTGATTTCAAAAATATATAACATCATATGGTTTGTATCAATTTAAATAATAGAAAATGGTCAAAAACCTTTTTTCTCAATATTTCAATGGTTTCAACTTTTGTCGAGCACAGAAAAATAGAGTTTCCTATAACAAAAGCAGTCTCCTTCCGGCAATGTCATTCTTTCTATGCTTTTTACCAATTTTCACAAAATTTGAATCAAGATATCATAAATTTTCATAATAATGAAAGGACTTATAGAAACAGACAGTGGTAATCATACGATGTTATATTTTTCTATGCTCATCAAAAGTTGAAACCATAGAAATATTGAGAAAAAAAGGTTTTTGACCATTTTCTATTATTTAAATTGATACAAACCATATGATGTTATATATTTTTGAAATCAGTAAAAATTAGGCTTTCAAAAAATTGCACAGAAAACTAGTGTTCCCATTTGAAAAACATAACTTTGGGTCATAGCTTCGTAATTTAAAATCCTGCTAAAAAGGCGAGCACGCCACTATATTCTACGTAAAAAAGTGCCTGTATAATGTTTCAGTTTCAGAGCTCTATAATCAGTATTAGCGGAGATATAAATTTATTTCGATATCGCCATTTTTCCAATTTTTGCTTATAACTCGAAAACAAAAGAAAGTACCCAGAAATGACTACTACTATTGTTAGTTTCTCAGAAAAAGAGAACGAGAATGGGGTATCAGATTTTGTCTATCTTCTCTGTTTTAAAAACTGTAGTGCTAAAACATCGAAATTTGCCCACCCTGTACAGGGTATCCCTGATTGCTTGATTTTGGCTGTTTCTGGTTCCACTTCTAAACCTGATAGATAAAAAATTGGAAAGGATTCCTGAGCTCGACTTTTAGTGGAGTAACGTTAGACTGTAAAATGATTAAATGTAGGAACCCACGGAACATGCATCGATTTCGAAAAAAACTTTTTCCAGATTCTCCATATTCCCTATGAAAATGTTTATCCATCAGAAATCGTTGCTTCTTTCGAAATACGTCAATTTTTTCAAAAATATACAGGGTATCACAATAGTATCGGAATTGTTAGAATAACTTGGTGGGAGAGCATTTTAGACAAAAAGTTTTCGAACAAAAGTTGCAGGGTTTTTCTCTGGCTATCAATAGGTGACTATGAATTCGACCATGATCTTGATATTCAAGGTCAATTGCGTTTTTTTCGTGGAAAACCTCGTACAGTGGACACCGAAAATGAAAATAGCGAGAAATTTCGAAACATGACCTTAATTTATGCCTTCCTTCTGATCTTGAAGCCTCCGCAACTTTAAACAAGTAAAAGTAATGGATCGGCACTAAAAATATAGAACATTTTTAAGGAAAATATTGCCCAAAAAAGTTTCAAGGTTTTTTCTCCACTATGCCATGATGAATTCGGCCGTGGCGCTGACCTTGAAAGCCTTTTATTCAATAAGATCCTATGATTTTCGAAATCAAATATTCGTTGCTTTTATTTTTGGGTTCAGAAGAAATATGACCCTTTTAGAAGAGTGCTTTTGACCTTGAAGTGACCTTGATGATCGCGGAATTAGTTAAAGATAATATAGGATAGCCAACATGAAATTGACATATACTTCTGGAGTTCTGAAATGCGTTCCTGGCAGCTTATTCTGTCTCTTTAGCACATTTGCAACATAAGATAAAAGTGCCAGACGGATATAACGATCGTCATTTATATTACTTTCATGGCCCATCCCTGAAAGTTTTAAAAGTATTTATCGTTCATTTGTAATTGTTTGAAACGAAGGTTAGTAAAAATAATAGTTTATTTTTCTGTCAAAGTATATGAATAAACATTATATTGATGCTGAATTAGTTCTAATCAATCATCATCAACCTCGTCAACTTACTTCTGAGGTTGGCTTCTTCGAAATTTTGATATTCTTATGTCAGTGAAGAAACTGGAAGAAGTTGGTGACATTTTGTCATCAATGAAAAACTATATTCCGAAAATTACTCCAAATTTTTTTTTGGTTTTTTGACGATAACTCGGTCTATTTTCGAGGTATGGAATCGGTCTTTGATCCATTTTGTAGGAAATTTTAAAAGCTATGATCTCCCGTAAAAAGAATTTTTTGAAGAACTCAACTTTCAAAATTATTATTTTCAAATGCATAGGAAAAGCGAACTTTTACTGTAGGTTCAATTTTCAAAGGCTCATAACTCAGTAATTTTTGATGCTACATAAAACAAACGAAAATCGTTTTATAGTAAATGGAAAAAATTTCATTTTTGCATTCTTGCTATGTTGTCGTATATGCTTTAGTTTTTGAGTAATTTGAGAAATAATGAAATTTTTTGTTCAATTCAAAAAATGTCTTCTCACCTGATTTCGTTTTTTTTTCCAAACCAGACATACCAGAGGGTCCAAACTACTGGATAACCTTGACTGTACTCTAGTGCTAGGAAGTGTAGAAGGATGACGTCTATTCTCTATTCTGGTGGTAACGATGAGGGAATTGTTAAAAAAATTTATGCTGAAAAATAACGATATTGGAGTTTTGAATGTTATAGCTCCCGTCAATATTTGCACAATTCATTTTTGATAGAGTTAATTTGGAAGCTCTTCTCAAGTACTTCAAAAAAGGTTCCATAAATTTTTCCCGAATTTGTCTTAGTTTTTCTACTATTTGATGTTGAAAGTTTAACATTCACTAATTTGCGAATTCATACTCAACATAGATAAGTCATATCTCGGTTCATATTGCATTTAGATAGTTCGTTAACAGCCAGTTTGTTTTATTTTTTATTAGGCTACAATTTTGTTTATAACAAGTTTTTCGATTAAGCTCATAGTTTTTCAGTTATTCGTGAAAACCCGTTTGAAAACGTGGCCTATAACTCAAAAACAAAAGAAAAAAGAGGAATGCGGTTGATTGCATTATTAGTTTCTCGAAAAAAGACGACATGAATGGCACATTAATTTTCCTCTATCTAGTTGGGTTAAAAAATTTTAGTTCAGGTATCACCAATATTGCCCACCCTGTACAAAATTAAAATTTGAATATCTAGAATACAAATGGATTGAATGAAAAAAAATGGAATATGAAAAAAAAGACCTTTCAAATGAGTTATCACTTACCCCATATCCCCTATTCAAAATAAAAGGGTTTTGGATATAACACTAAAAGTTAAAGCGATGTGGTCGTGAATTCAACCTCAAGAGTTGTTCTTTTTGATTTAAAAATCGAGATGTCGAATCATTTTCTCGAAAAAAATTCATTCTGCCTGTTATCGCGTTTATTTAGTTTTCAAAGGCCCACTCTGTATATACCCTTCAAACATGAAACGGATCTCATTATTTTTATATATAGTTTTCTCTTCATTTAAAATATTGACAATAGATTTTTCATGTTTATAATTATTTTTTTAGGTATAGGTTGATAAGTATTAGGTCGATCATAAAAATTCTGTGTTATTTCCTGACAAAAACTATTTGTTTCAGCATAAAATAAGTAAATCTTCAGATAGTCTGTTTTTCTCAATGTCAACTTGGCTTATATTTTGGTTCGCTGACCCTTTAACTCCTTCAAGTAATACGTGGGATTCCTTGTTTTATTTCTGCTTTGATGAAATCATTTCTAGGAAAACCCTGATGATTGGTCGTCTATTTATTATCGGTTTCAATTCATTCATTCCTTTGTGGATTATTTGCTTACAAACGATTTCTGTAATGGAGAGTTATTTTAACTTGAGAGAAACATCACCAGCTGCCTCAGTATGCTTCAGGTTCACAACCTATTAATTAAAATGCATCGACTACGTAGGCTTGAAAACCAAATTCATATCTGGAAGGAAGGAGTCTGTGACTCATTTCTTCTACTTAGGAAATTAAGATAATATAGCCACTTGTGGATAACAAGGAGAGCATTCAATGTGGGCGATACTGGAGGCCAATCTCCTAATCAATAACAATTATATTGAAATTTTGGATTCAAATTGGTATAATTTCGAAGTTTGCCATGAAAAACATTGGACAAATGTTGCTTGGAAATTATATGATAATAGGAGAGGGATTATACAGTTTGTCAGTTTGAAAAAGTTGGCTTCAGTTCGCTGGAGGACATTTTATATGGTGGATTCCAATCAATTAATTGCGTGATGGCAGCAATCCCTAAAATCTTAAAAAAGGCCATAAACTTGACCTTTTGTGTTAGTACTCCTGAAAAATAGAAAAAAAGAGTAGAATTGTTACGATAGCAAGAGTTGCAATGAAACATATATTATTCCACTATAAAAGATCTTCAAAATGTTATATAACCTATTTTTAAATTCGGCCCTTTAACGTTTTAATCAATTTCATCTTGAATGTCCCCCATTTTCAAAATCTTAAAGTTTTTTTCATTATTTTTATGTTTTGCCTCTTATTGCTATTGATATTGCTTATATGCTTATACTAATAAAAAGGTCAAGTGCGTACGACATTTTTGAAAAAACAAACGAATTACCTTCAACACAAGCTGTCACTCAATTCATTCAAGATTTTAGGGGTTGCTCTCATCACTCTCACAAGGTTGATACAAATTGATTAAGGATAGCGATTTTAGATCATATAAATCCTAGAATATTGTATTATCACCCCTAGTTAAAATTATTCTAAACAGTTAATCGACAACCTCAGTAAATGTGAATTAAAACAGTATAATATCATAATTTTTATTACTCAGAATATCTTCTAAAGGGGTGATAATACAATAATCTAGTATTAATATGGGAGATAAACACTATCCTCAATCACAAATTGGCAATAGTTTTAGGTTGAATGAGTTCTTAATAATAATGAAGTACTTCATATAATTTTGTACATACCATTTAGACAATGAAAATGAAGAAGTAGCTTTTCTTTCATATGGCTCGAACATCCTTCCATTTTCCAGATACCTAATTTATATTTAATGGTCACAAAATTACTATTATGAAACCAGACTGCTTATATTATATATTTGGCTCTATCCACAGCATTTATATTAGGAAAATTAAAAAAAAACTCTGAATTAATTGAATTTAAGAATACAGGGTGTTTCCTAATTGAAGGTCAATATTTAAGGGGGAAATTTTTGGGTCAATTTTAAGAAAAAACTTCATATGAACATATGTCCTAAACGTCTCACCTTTTGTGATGCAGGGTGGTATAATTTTCAAAAATAAATCATTTATTATCAATATCTACAATACCACTTCATATCGATATTTTAATGAAATTTGTTATACATGTACTAAAAAAATAAAAAATAAGTATGTCTCCCCATGGTGATATTCAGGTCGATTCTGTTCGGATCTTGTTATAACATTGCTAAATCTACAACATTGTTATAATTATAAAATATAGCAATATGACTGAGCGAACGAATATTCTGTTTCACCATTTTACGCAATATTGGTTATGAGTTTTGGCCATAGCAATATTGTTGAAAAATAATGGAATGTTTGAGCTGACAACACTGTTTTGAAGGGTAAGAATCTCATTTCATAGAAAAGAACATGTAATTCTATAATTGTTCTATGAAAAAGAAGAATATGTTGTGTTCAATCAAAGAGTATCATCAATTGATACTTTTTGATGTAGTGTTTTATTCGGTATTTGGATTGTGAGTTTTTGGTTGAACTGTGCATCATGTCTGGAAATGAAAAAAGAACAAAAAATCAGATGGAATTGATTTGATAATCAATCTCCTAGAAATTCTCGATGGATTTTCACCCACTTGTAGGTAAAAAAGAACTGTATTTTTACTGGTCGGTTCCTCAACCAATCCATTCAACTCTTTTTTCCTTATTCAAGCGAAACAGTTCCAGAAACTTTTCATCAGGCAATTCAAATGAATTACTGGTGTCCCTAATATATCGAAATTGTAGTATCATATTTTCGCTATAAATGAAAAGTTCAAGTGAAGGTTTCCAAAAAGTTACTAAAACGAAGCATGTTTATAATTACTTGCCTATTTTCTGAATTTCTAACGCTTGGAAGAAATGTAAAAACAAGAGATTCACTGCCATTTTCAACTTTTTTGTGAAATAGCAAGTACTTAAATGATGTTGCTGATATAGCAAACTGAAATAACAAGATCTTCTAGAAATTGACAGATCATATTGCTCAAAATCAATGATTAGAATACCAGTTTTTCAAACTTTGCTGTGATAGCAATATCTTTTTTATAACCATATTACTATTTCCAAACAGAATCGACCTGATTGTCTTATGTATGTAGGTAAACGATATTGTTATGATCATAGATCATGCAGAGAAACGGTTTATATTTTTTTTAAGCGGAAACTGTGAATCGGATTGAAAAAAGTCAGGTAATCAACTTTGGTAAGAAATGATTGGAAATTTCAAAAATAATTTTTATTTCATGAAAAACTTGTGGCGTACCATCAATTTCGGCCAAAATAGGTAGGTCAAATTACGTACGAAAGCCACTGGTGGAAATTACAAAAAAAGTGATACATGAAAAAATGCTTCTCGATTCATAGTACATGTATGACTATTTCATTGAAATATCTAAAGGGGTATTGTAGATACTTAAATAAATGATTTATTTTTGAAAACTTTACCACCCTGTATCCCAAAAGGTAAGACGTTTGGGACATATGTTCATATGAAGTTAAACATACAGTTAAAAAATTAACACGTAGATGTACATGCACTCGACTTTGATTCACACTGAGGATGAATCAGATTCCACCATAACTTGATGAAAGAACAAAGAAAGAAGCAAAAATATTGATCTGCTAGTCCTTTCTTTTTCTGACAGCAGAATTTTGAATTTTTTACATCAGTACACCAAAAAGTAAATTTAAAAAAAATTCCTTATCAGACCTGAGAAGAAGGGTCAGGTCAGTATTCTTCTTATTTTGTTACAAGTACGCTCTCGATTTGCAAACTTTCGGCCTTATGGATGAATCAAAATAAATCTCAGAACCTTTGAAGATCAGATTTTGGTCCATTTTATAAGTTCTCGGTGCACAAAATTTCAGCATTGTTGAATCCTGATTAATTTTGACGGTAACTTCTAAGCTAGATGAATTGCTACGAGCTCTTGGTTTTTCCAGTTCATTGAACTAAAATCATTCTTCACATTCAATCACGTAAATTCATTTTTAAGTCATCAGTACGCTAGTACTGTCCTTTTGTCATTCTTCTTCACCCTCACCAAAAGTATATTCCAAGTGACCTAGCAGTTTTTCCGCAAAATTGTTGCTACCTTTCCTGATTGTTACCTCGACTATTGTTCTATTTTGGTCAATGCACAACCACTAATGCTATGGACTGTTCAAGGTTATCAAGTTCAAGGATAATTTCATATCAGTTTTTATATTTTTGTTGGTCGCTTCAACTAAGTGGATCTGAGTACGTAATTTAGAGTGAGGTCACTTCTGATTGTTATGGAAAAAAGCCGAATACAATTATTTTATTGCGAAATTCTCCGAATGTTGAATATCGCACTATAATCTTTCGATTTACTTATGTATAATGATATTTTGCGCGGAATTTTTTTATTTACGATTGGGTGTACTTGGCAATATTTTTATGTGACAAAGATTTTTGTTGAAGAGCAATCAATAGGTATCCATATGCATGTACTATACCAAATTTTACAGATTTATTTGCTGAAAGAAAGGCCGTACTGGGTTCAACATGTTTTTGGTAATTTCTTCTAATGATGAACTTTCGTAGTTTCTCACCTTTCATCCCGAATCAAAGTTGGAAGAAAAAAATGTCTGCGAAACACATTTCGTTCCAAATTCCAAATTAAAATTGAAATTCGAATTTTTTCCCTATTTAATTACTTGTCATATTTACATGCAGAGAAAAACTTTATGTACCTATTAGGTATTAATAGGGGGAGACACATTTCATATACATATATCAGTGTTGGCTAATTAGTTTATTTCGATTTGAATGCGATTATGTTTTCGATAAGAATAAATGACATTTTATGTGGCCAAAAAACTGATATTCAATGCTAATCCACCCGTCAAAAAATTACACTATCTGAAATCTAATTTTTTTATGTTTACTTAAAGTTCATAAAAATAAAAAATTCATATGGCGCTATATGTGTTATTACTCATATATCGTACCCTATATTCACTGAAAAAACATGGTATGTGTTTAAAACCTATGATATATCTACCCAAATCGAATAGTTTGTGTGTCAGTCAAGTCGGAAAAGTGAAAAATTCACCAACTGGGCAATTATTTGCTTTGTGTAATTTTTATACTTATTGATTAGCGTGATGTACAATATCCAGAATTTCCATGATATTTTGCCAAATACCTATATTGCTGAAACAAAGAATTTGATACCACTGATGGATGAACGATAACAAAATACTTTCATATCTTCGTGGGTAACGAATCTTCAAGAAAATAACCGATTTAAATTTCTCTGTTTGGGAAAAAAACGAATTTTTCAAATGAAACACTCTTCTTTAACGTTCGAAGACTAGAATTTTTATGATGTTTTCCCTTGCATTCTCTAACACATGTTTTTCAGTTTGATCGTTGTTTCAATTGATATAGAAAAGTAAATAAATATGTGGAACTTGAGTCTATCAAACTCTATTGTTGGACGCTTTTTCATCATATATTCACTAAGAAACATGTGTTTTGAACCTCTGATATATCTACTCAAATCGAATAGTTTGAGTGTCAAGTCAGAAAAGTGAAAAGTTCAACATGCTATGCAATTATTTGCTTTGTGTAATTTTTTATACTTTCTGGTTAGCTTGATGCACTATATCCAGGATTTTAATGATATTTTGACAAATATCTAAATAATAAATAATCTATATTGCTAAAACAAAGAATTTGATTTTCTAGAAATTTACACCACTGGATGAACGACAACAATGTATATTCTCATATATTCGTGGTAACGAATCTTCAAGAAAACCAATTCAAGTTTCTCTGTTTCGGAAAAAAACGAATATTTCAGATGAAAGCCTTTTTTTACCCTTCGAAGACCAGAATTTTCATGATGTTTTCCTTGCAATTTCTAATTCATGTTTTTCAATTTTATAGTTTTTTAAATTGATATAGAAAAGTAAATAAATATGTAGAACTTGAATCTATAAAACTCATTATTATTGTTCAACGGTTTTTCATCATACTTCGGTGAAATTCTCGAATCATTGGAATCGGTGATTCAATATTTTATACTGTACCTATACTGCTTAAGTTTTCCCAGTAATATGAAAATCATGAATTACTGAATCATATCCAATGTCGCATTTGACGCATTTAGTTCAGTTTCAAATCTCTCGTGGGATAATTTTTACTTTTCAATCATCAAAGTTCGTAATTCAAACTATTGTAATTAATTTAAGGGAACCTATTGCGAAAAGGTATTTATCTGCAGTTGAAGCCGCATACGTTGTTGCTTTGATTATTTCCAGATCCAAGCGGAGTGTTAATTACCTCTGAGATCACCAGAGAACATTTACTTTGAAATTTACTCTAGTATTGATTATTCTAATGTTAAATTTTTTGCTGCATCATCAGAAAACATAGAGTGAAAAAACACGGAGAAAATCATTGCCAAACTGGTGAACTTTTCCGACTATCTTAGGTAAATGACTCTAAAACTAATTTTATTTGGGTCTTTTATACCCAATTTGGGAATAAAAGGACAGGTTTCAGACACTTATCATGTTTTGTCAGGTAGAATCGATTGGTTTAATAACATTCCATATAGGTATAGGTTCGACTTTGATTAGTCGAAATTGACCTTAGATGAATCTAAAAACATTTACGACATTCCCATGAGCACTAATGATTAATGTCAGTTTGGTAACAATTGGTTTCTACTCAGGCTGTGAACATTTTTCTTCGAGAAGCTACATTTGGCTATTTGAAGAAATTTCAAGCCTCGCCCTTTTTTTCGCAAAAATCGAGAACCATTGACTTTCTAGATACTTATAGGGACCTCATATTGCACATTGATGAATCTGTCTTGAATGATCTCTCTTGTTGAATGGTATAACTGGAAGTCGCTCTACTATTGAAATAGTTGTTGGTGCAAATTTTCAGTTAAATATTGCCTCTAGTTCTTCTAGGACGATCGACTTCCTCAATCACCCTGTATAGCGGTATAGCTTCTTATTCAGGTGAATATATAAAAGATCTCCTCAGTAAAGTGTTTTGGGACACAGTTCTTTGAGAGAAATTTCATAGAAATTGTATGAGAAAACGGTGAGTGTTCGAATTACAAGCATAGGTGCATGCGGGGATACCTACAATTGTTTCAATCCACTGTGAATTTTGACAGTTTTAATTGAATTAAATTGAAATAACAACTTCCACAAAATATTTTAGTGATAACAACAATTTTTTCCTTAATAACCTAATGAAGCTAGAGTGTTAGCGAAAAAATTGTTGCTAAATTATTAAAATATTTTGTGGAAGTTGTTATTTTACTTTTTATTCAATCCAAAGTGAAATTCCATCAAGTATAGACCGAATCAATCAAATATTGGACAGTTTTGGCTGTTTTATGTTGCTTCTAAAATCATAGAATAAGATCTTTCCTCAAAATTTTACTCTCCTTCAAGATTGGTCTAAATATGAAATCATAAACTCTCAAACAAAGCCAGTAAATAACTTTCGGTAACTACAATCTTTCAAAACTACTTATATCATAAATTGAGTATCTTAATATTATGTAAATTAGGTGCGAAGTCTGGGATGTCTATGTCCTATAATTTTCTTTTTTATCATGCTAGCTTGTCTTGCGAAATGAAGGTATTTATTCCTTGATACGTGTTGACCTTGAATATCTCGATATTTGGCTCCAATTTGAGTATCTTATATAAGTTGGGGTTCAATCAACTTTCTATTGGGTATCAACAACAAGACTCAAAATGCAAGATATGTTTGTTACGGTAGGAATATTCTCTTCCTAATCATGCCATAAAATCAATTAAAATTATCTTTAGAACATCAGGATTATTTTGCGGAAGTTCGATTTCAAAGGATCAAAAAATATAGCATATGTATTAGTTTTAGCAGAGGTTGATGTGTAACGGGATACGTACCATACAATTCGGCGTATTACACAAGAGCTTATGAAAACAACCCCAGAAAAAAAACCCTGTCGCCTCGTGAGTAGTGCGGTAATGACAAATTTTTAACGAGAAAGAAAAACTGATTCTTGAAGACTTGATGATAACTAAAGATTCTAAAGAAAAATAATTAATCATAGAATTCATAAGTACATAAATTGTTCTCCAATTGCACTGTGACGAGTATCATCTCATTGTCAAAAATCTTCTGTAAATTTTATAGGAGGATAACTATCGTCGTGAGAAATCTCTTCAATATTGAAATAAATGATATTCCAAATCTTGCTTTTGACCGGGGGGGGTCTATCGACCAGGTCTACTGTTCCAAGTGATGATTCTTCTGTTTTTCAGTTGTTCAAGGAGCGTTACAGGACCCTTATGTAGGGAAATCTTCTCCCATAGATGACCCGAGCAGAAACCAATTTGGCTAAAATAAATTTCCACTCATTCTACGAATTTTTTTTCTAATAACAAGAACCGTTGACTTGAGTGTGGCATATTGTGTAAATTATTTTTGAATGGGTTCTTTTATGTTGCTGAAAAGACAGGGTTTGCTACTTGAAATAAAACAAAGTAGTATGCTGTGTTATCTGGTATAATAGGAAAGAGCTTTTTGATGAAAATACTCTGGTTGAAAGAATCAGTCCAAATCAACTTGTTACAAATTTTCAGCTAGTTGTCCCAAGACTTCGAGTAGAAGGTCTACATCATCATGTGTTTGAGACCTCCTACGCCCGAAAAATGCGAATCGAGATGTGAGGTAAAATGACGAAATAAAGAATTCAAACATTTTCTCTATATGAAGCATTATTTTCATTCAGCTTTTCTCTAGTTTCTGTTAAGACTGAATGATTCTCAGAAAGATTGTCATGTGATATTCAGGGTGATTCATTGGGAAATACCAGGCCCGGATCTAGGGGGGGGCAAGCGGGGCGCTTGCCCCGGGCGTCAGCTTAAGGGGACGCCAAAATCAACCAGAGGTTAAAAAAATTAATTTCCTAGTGCTAAAATCGAAACTGTAGAATGGAATCATGATAAACCATCATTATGCCAAAAAACTTCAAAATCAATGAGGGATCAAATAACTGTAAATGTAGTCATCTAGGAATGATCGCCACACTTGGGTGAAATAGGTTAAAAGATAGGATATGTCTGTCTACAATGTGTCGCAAGCGCAAGCATGGAGCCAGTAATTTCTTTGCCTGGGGAATTACCGACTAATCCCCATTTCATCTGGAACTAAGGGCCAAAATTTCCGATTTTTTATATAACTTAAAAACTAATCTTTTCAGCAAAATTCTGTTCGCATATTCGTAATCTACGCCCTCGATTTAGTAAATACACCAATATTGATGGAAATCGCACAGATCGAAAAATTTTTCAAATTTTCCATACTGTATGGATTTTTAACGAAATATTGTTGGTCTCCGATCAAAACCAAATTCTTACTGTACACTAATACGAGGGCGTAGAACACGAATATGCAAACGGATATTCTTTAAAATTAAGTTTTTAAGTTATGGTCGATTGAATATCGGAAATTTTGGACCTACGCGGAAAAAATTATAAAATCTAAACTGTTAGCGGTAGATGAATGAAGTGTGGTTTTTTTCCATTTGCAGAGAACCAATCTATCACAAAGAAATCAGCATATGACTAGTGCTTTTTTTCTGACTGCTACACCTCCTCAAAGTTCTTCGAAATTTTGCACTAAAAGTGATTTATTTCTCAAAATACTGATCCTACAAAAAATCAAATTGCATATTCGTGATTTACGACCTCGAATTAATAAGTAAAATGACCCGGGTCGGAATAATTTCGTTCGTAAAGCGCGGGTAAAAACGATAGGTGAGCGAGGGTTACAACGACATTCTTGTGAAAACAAACTTTTTTATTTTTCGAACGATTTCAACCCGAGTCATTTTTTCCACTAATTCGTGGTCGAAGATTACGAATAAGCAATTAGATTTTTCCTAAGATGAGTACTTTAGGAAAAAAATAAATTTTAATGGAACAATGGGAAAAAATGATTGATTTTTTTCCTAAAATACTCATTATAGGAAAAATCTAATTACATATTCGTAATCAACGACCTCGAATTAGTGAAAAAAATAACTCGGATTGAAATCGCGATGACGAATATGCAATTATATGTTTCCTAAGAACCTTAGAGGGGAGGGCGTCATCATGAATTTTTGCCCCGGTCAGAAAAAATCGTAGATCCGGGCCTGGGAAATACGCATACAGTAGATACAGGAGACCAATAGGTAGGTATGCATCTAAATAACCTATATTTAGTGATTTTCCCCATTTTTTCAATTATCTCATGAACCACCCGACACATTTTTAAAATATTTGGCTTATACATTTTTCGTCCTCAGTTGAGTCGATGAGATTAATAAAAAAAAAATTTCAGGTCCTGAAAAATTTATTAGAAAGTATTGAGTCGAAACAACAACCTGTGAGTCAATATTTTTAAATTTTATCAATAAATTTGGCAACACCTGAAAAATTAGTAAAATCGGTATTTGGTTTTTCCCCATACAAGTTTTCAATTTTCAACTTGAGTCAAATCTATTTGTTTCGTTAATGAAGTGGCACATAATTGAGAAAAAAATAAATTGCCTTCCCCTAATAGTACATAGGTACCTACTTTTCCACATTCATTCCATGAAATCATCAATTCCTCTTAGTTTGTTAATTACTTGATTTCAGTTTCATTGAAATACGAGAGGGCAAATTATTATTAACAATAACTGTATCTCAAACACCCCGTATGCGTAAGAAAATTATCATGTGTATCATGTGTCCATAGCACAATATTGAAAAAAAATGTAAAATGAGAATCATGTTCATTCCGAAGAATTCTCAACTTTATTTTATACAAAAATAACATTGGAACAAATTTTCATTGCAATATTGGAGAGGTAACAGAACAGAAAATAAAAAAAAATTAAATTTTTTTTTAAAGTATAATCATTTCCTCACTCTTCTGATGCATTCTCGGTAAAAATAATAATACAACAGAGCAGTTTGTATGTATTGATTAATAGTAGAATAGTAGATAATATACTTTAGATTTATAATTGAATGCAAGTCGAACCCCTAAAAAGTATTATTTAATGAATTTAACATAACGTATACACTGCTTTAGTTTATTCTGGTCTTTTCAAATTTGTTAATGAAATACAGGGTATTGTTTCGATTAGGAACTTACTCATCAAATTTTTCAGAACCGGACCTGGAATGAGACTTTTTTTATTATATTAATAGATTGCATTCTTTTAAAAGGACCTAAGAATCAAATGTCATAAAAATGCATGGGGTGATTCATGAGTTATAATTATGTAATTGAAAAAATGGAGAAAATCAGCCTGTATCTTGGTTACAAAAAATGGTAGAACCATAAAATATAGATCATTCTGAAGAACCTCGGTGCCTATCCACCCGGATTGTATGAGCATTTACCGATGAATCAACCTGTATAATAAGCCTGATTTTTTCTAGTAATGTTATCTGGTTCCCTGAAAACTCAACTGGACTCTAGTAGACTGAGTTGGATTAAATTTTTCAGAATTAAGTTGGCTGGCAGTACACTTTGTCCGTGAAATTTTCATTTTGTTGCGTACCATAATCTCTGTACGAAGTATTGGTAGAAATAGTAATGTTCACCTAGATAATGTGATTTGATACACATTATCTAGTGTGATAATGTGTATCACACTAGATACACAGTGTGATACTCTTCTAGTGAAAGAAGAGTAGGTAATATCTAAGGAATCAACTTATCGATATTAAAGGTGAAGAATAAAACTTTTGAGTGTCAAAAGAATTTTTTTTATTGATTTTGGATCATGTGATAAGTAATTGAAAACCAAAGCTAATTAGTATCATTCACATATGAAAACAGCTGGTTATGACAATTCAGATCTAATGTATTTCATTTTACCGAGAGAAAACTCATAAATCCTATCCTGATGATTCAGTTTCTTCAAAACATCCCTTGAATGTCGAGATGCAAAAAACAGGTAGGCGAAAATTATTGTATATTTTTGAATGGTGCGCCCGCGGTGAAGCATTTATCGGTTGCGAATTTGATATTCACTCAGATCAAAAGGAAATGGTTAACAACATAATAGATCGTGAGAGATCCTGAATAGCATCTCATTACATTGAATGTGTATAATTCGAGCAGACCACATTGAATTCCGTTTCAATAACACTAACAATTTGGTATAATAATGGAACGTAAACGCCACATGTTCGTTAGGGACAATTTCATGAATTAAACTTTCGCCCGACGTGTTTGAACGTTCATAAAAAATGTCGTTCATACGAGAATCATTCAAAAATATCATGACCGTTTCGGGATCCTTGATTTCTCCGAAAAAAAAGGGCGTAGAAAGCAGCGAATCCCCCAAGAAACTGGCCTCGCGAGACAATCCATATTAGTAGATGATCGAGAGTTACGTAGGAGAGTCTGAATGACGCAGCACTGGTTCACCTACGACAAGAAGAGCGGTACCACATCGACTACACCAACCTTCATTCGGTTTCTCTCTCCAGTATCGAAACAACTACGCGAAACGAGCCAGTTGACGATTACGAATTGCGCGAAGTGTAAGTGAATCCTTGAATGAGACTTATCGCTAACGTACAAAAATGACGGTGAATAAATCCACGAAAAGTACTAAAAAATCTTCGACTTCTAAAACAACGAGTGCTAGTTCCACTTCTCAGCAGACCTCGAAATCAGTGAGTTCCAAAGTATCTTCGCAAGTTCAGCATTCTTCCAAAGGTAATGTCTCTAAGTCATCTTCAGCCTCCAGTCTCCAGATAGCGGATGTATCGCACCTACCTGTTAATTCAAGTAATGTCACATACACCGTAACAGAGGTGCTTCCAGCTGGAGGTGGTGAAAAGATCACCACGTATGGAGAAACTGGAGGAGCTACATCCACAGAATATAGACATTTCATCGAACAGGACAAATCATCACACACTGCTAACATACAACAAATCGATTCATCTTCAAATATATCCATTGATTCTGCATCTACATACACAGTGACTGAACCCAAGGAAGAATATAAATTAACATATAACGTGAATGATTCTGGATGGAATGGAAAATTTATTATGGAAGCAGATACATCCACAGCCTCCTCTAGAGGGACAATCAATCGTTCCACCCAGCAATCAACGAGGAGCAGTACTTCAAACACGAAAAATATCTCACAAAGCTCAGTACTGAATGAGACATTCACAATTGACAGTACGGCCCATGGACAAAACGCCCATAATGAAACCTTCACCAAGCATCAAACATCAAATGACAGAACGGGTGCAACAAGCTCCACAAGCACATCTGGAGCAATAACTAGGACAGTTCAAGGTTCGAACCGAACAGGAAAGGAGAATTCCAACATGAGAGGGATACAATATGAAAGTGGGAACAATACTTTTGATACTACCTACACCAAAATCGATGATTCACTACAGCAAGTGTCGTCAAAAATGAGTGAAAATCGTACTAGTAGCGAACAAACAAGTACACAACAGAAAGAATCCAGAATGAGCCAAACAAAGACAGATCAAAAAACAGTTAAGACTACCAAAGGAACCAGTGGTTGGAATGGAAAGTTTGTAATCGAAAGTTCTGATAGGTCAAGTGATTCAAAAAGAATAACCGGTACAAACAAAAATGTTTCATCTGGTAATATTCACCAAACAAAACCGACACAATCGGTGGAAACCTTTATACTAAGTGAAATAAACGATAACACTGACCAGAAACAAGGGGATGGTTCATACACTAAGACCTATATCGTCAAAGATAAAAATTCTAGAGACAACAAAACGGACACTAGTCAATTTATACTAACAGAAATTTATGACAATATAGAGAAACATGGCAACTCCTCAACTTTTAGGGATGATTCGAGTGTGCGCTCTGATGCCACCTACACAAAAGAAAGTACCGAAGATTTGCAGAATTCCAAAATTCATTCTAAAGAATATAGACACATCACCGATGCCGATAAATCGAACAACCAACTATCAGAGATGAACCGAACCTTCAGACAATCTGATATATCCAGAAGTAGCCCAAGTAGGACAACAATACATGGTGGGCCCACTCACAGAGTGGGTACTCTGACAACTGGTGAAATACAAGATGGTTCCACAACGTATGAATATTATGATACTAAAAGCGAATCAACAGATTACAGAACAACAGTAACACAAGACTCTAAGACCATTTTTGACGATGGATATAGAACTGAAACACATACAAGTCACGCTGGAAGATCGGGGTCTCCTATGGATAAGAATATAAAAACATCTGTTACGAGAATTCAAGATAGGAGCCCGTACAAAAGGAGAGAATCGAGTGTCAGTCCCTCCAGAAAGCCAACTCAGTCGCGAACAAGGGGTGTGAGTAGGAGTCCTAGCAGTAGAGATAGGCCAAAAACAACAAGGGGTGAAAGGAGTCCATCTTCAGGGAGAAGAGATAATTCAAAAACCATCATTTCGAAGAACGTTTCTGATGTTTCTGACGTCAGCAACATTACCACCACAGTAATAGAAGATTCAACTTTCATCGTTGATAAAAAATACGTCTCTGATATTTCTGACAGTACCACAATAACTAGGGGCCCCCACCATACAACACACAGCCCAACAGGGAGATATACACAAAATAGGGAACTCTCTTCTCAAGATACTTACGATGCTTCAACCACCAATTATGAAACCTATAACGATATCTCAGACGTGGTAATGAGTTCACAATTTGATACTTCTACTAGCATCACAGACAATTTAATTCAACAAGAAATCACCAGAGATATCCGTCAATTCGAAAACGAAATCCATAAACTCGAGAACAAATTGAACGAAACTTCGGTTGTGAACAGAAGGACAGTTGGACCTGATGGACCATCTAGGTCAGATGAGCCAATCAAAATTATTGATGCTGTGGAGCACGTAGACATAAGAGTATCAGACATAATAAGTCAGAACGAAGAGAAGATCATACTAGAGGTAGAAAAAGACATTGTACTGAAGACTATCACCGGCTCAGAGACTATCGTCAACGATTCGATTGTGGACATACGGGAGAGCAAAACCGACATCATCGACATACGAGATACTGTTGACAAATCCGATACGATCATAAGGGAAACCATAACGAACATCAAGGATATTGTAAGAAGAATATTATTTATCAAAGCTCTCCTTTAACTATTTAATTTTCAGACTGAAGAAGAGAACATAACCAACATCAAGAAGGTAGTCGATAACAAAGTAATAAATATCGAAAAAACTATAAGAGAAACTTTACCAAGTGTCGCATACGTACCGCCGAAGAAAGAGGCTTGCATATGTGAGCTTTGCACTTGTGGGTGAGTGAATTCATCAATAAGTAACTAACGATTAAGCTGACCCGAGCTTTTGGATTAAATTCATAATCGAATAAAAAGAATTGGAGCAATTTACGCGTATATGTACATATTGTAATTAGATGTAATGGAATCGCTTTCGTTATAACAGTTTCATTCAATTTTCGTCTGAATTTACACTGCGAGTTCGAATCAGCAAGAAGAAACATCAAATTATACCTATCTATTTTTATAATCATAATGACAAATGGTATCCGTTGGAAAACAAATAACAATGAAATATATGCGTAACGAATTGAAAAATGTTATATTGTTCAGTGGGCGTGTAACGATAGCTTCTTCACAGGAACATGAATTTTGTAATCATTCACATAATTATGTAGGTATCACAGTTTTACATTGAATATGCATTTTTGGGAGTAGCTGCTGTCAAATGTATACATTTGACAGCAGTGGGACAGCAGTCAAATGTATACATTTGACATATCATTAACTAGTATCATTGAGTATCAGTATATCAATAATGAATGCTTACCAAGTAGACTGTCATTATAATTTATAACGATCAATATATTCATCTATTGATTTGAGGAGGTGCTTGCAGTTTTCTTGGAACTTGGTGTTTTTTTAGTATCATCTAAAAATCAAGAAATAAAAATGAAAAATTGTTTTTAGCAAATGCATGAGAAGTTATTCACAAGTCTTCAGAAATAGTTTTTTCAAAATAATGTTACCCTATAAATGATATTGAAACAATATCATATCAATGAACGTAATCTTTTGGACCCTGTATGCGGACTGCTTCCTCGAATAATTCTCCTTCAGCTTCCAATTTGGATTTTTTCTCTGGAATACACCAAAACTTCAATCCAACAATCAATATCAATAATAAATTATTTATTTCAAACTCCAATAAATTGAAGTCTTCAGAATTATTCTCTTGAGAGCTTTTTAGTCGGAATTCTTTCGTCATATTTGCAGGTTCATTCAAAATGTGTCAATGTTATTTTTTAGTCAACAATGTTTCGATAGAAATACTACCAAAAAGTACACGGCTTATAGGCATTTTTTACAAACAATTTTGAGAAAAATATTTTCTGTGCTCAAGAAACTGATCCAACGAAAGAATGGCACCATTTGACTGAAGTGTTGAAGTGTAAATGCTAATAATACAAAATAAAAATGAACTGAATCGATATAAATATAAACATTTAACATGACATTTGATTATTATCATCCTTATAACTAGTAGTATTCCACAAATAATTCTGACCAGCTTCTCCTTAAATTTATATAACTTAAAAAAGAATTATATCATTTTCACCAATATGAGTTTTTAAACCACGACACGTGTTTCGCTATCACAGTATCATCTTCAGGTGGGTGAAAGTAAACTTCATCAAGTATTGGCCAGATAAATTCAGTAAATTAATTTTATACAGATCTGAGTGTCATTTTATATCCTTGTAATCCTGCAAAAAATTTCTGGAGAAAAATGCAAGATGGGAAAAATACGTTTTGAATTTGCCTTTTTGAATCAATTTTTTCTATTTCAAAAATGTCTATGCATCATATAGTCCTGATGCATAAAATGTAGGGTCCCATAAAGACGATATCAAAAATTTGAATATTGAATTGATGCCGATACTTGATGAACATCCATAATTACACTAGACACCCTAAAATAACAAGCAGATTCAGATTTTAAAGTTCCTTTAATTTGAGGTTTCCTTCAATTTTTCTTTTCAGAAGGACTAATAAAGTTTCAAGCTTAAAGGGACTTCAAAATTATTTATTAAACTGTCTTCTATTTACTTCGCATGATTAACAGTATTTCTTCACCAACCGGTTTCCATAAAACTTTGATTCCCCTATCAACGATTTGACAGTCACTCGATTTCAAAATCGAAAGCACTAAAACTTTTTCATTCCTATAAACAGAGCGAATCTTTGACTCGTACAAATATTTTAACAGTAGATTCTTGAGGTAAAAAGAAACACTTTTATCGTATACAATTTTTTAGAGATATGTATCCAGCCAAAGCACCATGTTTTTCAAATTTTACAGATAATTGTTAATTTTTCAACTTCAAACTTCAAATTACTCGAAAACGTCGCATTATACGAGAAAATATGAAGGAAACGTTTATTTTACAAGACGTTCTAATATTCATTAGATGATTAGATACCTCCAACTTAGTTTCAAGAATTGGATTCTTTGAAATATTGGTATTTTTATGGTACGTAATGGTCACAATGAGAAAACTGGAATACGTGGGTGATATCCTGTGTTCGAAAAAGATTCATCAAATAAATGAAATAGTTATTTTCCTATCAAGTGCGGAAAGTGATACTCAACTGCTTACCCGAACTCTGCTTCGCATCGTTCGGGCAACGGCAGTTTCGTGCGGCAAGATACTTTCCGCAAGAGTTAGGAACAATATTTTTTCTACAAGCGCTTGAAATAAATAAATGTATCCATTTTGCGACAGATCATATCTCATTTGATTCATTCATATACAAAGATTATAGAGTAGAAAGATGGGAAACGAGGCGACTAAAGCGATTTGAGCGCCATCTGTGTGTCACGCGTGTTTTTAAGACGCTAGGACTGGTTAAAATATTAATTTGAGTGCCATTTGCAGAAACATATGAAATTTTTCAAGATTTCAGACGTCAATTTTGATCGAAGAGGTTTTGAATGTTTTGATTCTCATTCCGCTTTTTGTTTATCTGGCTCGTTCTAGTTGCTGATTTTTGAATTTTTTTGTCTTATTTATTGGTGAAAACATCAAAATATTGTTCGAAAATTATTGAATGGTAAAGAACGGTGGATCAAATAATAAAATGTATTTTACGTGATTAAGTTTTTCACTCAACTAAGGAAAATGGAAGCGTAAGTATTAAAAGTCGTAACATGTGAATCGGTCATTCATTGATTCTAATTTTCAGTGCTCCGGAGTGGATAAAATTCTCAGAGCTTGAAGACAATTAATTCAGCAAACACTACTTACTACACCATGTGCAATGAACATTTTACTGCAGGTCAATTGAGAACTGTTCATCGACGTAAATTGTTGTATGCAGAAAGCATCCCTTGCATGAACCGGAAATGATGATCTTTATAGGTCCATTCAATGATTCTCAATTGCTACTCTTTCAATATATTCAGAAATGCAGAGGTTTTATTGATTTCCATTTGGGAACCGAGTGACTGTCAAATTGTTGTTTAGAAAGTCAAAGTTTTATGAAACCTGCCTTGAGTGATTTTTTCATTCATTAATCAATTTGTATATTGTGTCATGAAGAGACCATATCATAAGGAAATCATAAAAAAAGCACCAAGAAACTATACTGACATACAGGTCTTGCATATGTCTGTAAGATTTTTTTTAAGTGTTGTTCTGAAAATTCTGTAAGTAACTGGAATATGTATGCTATGATGGTATGTTGAATATTGGTTCATATTAATTTCTGATATATGTATGTATGTTTTACAAATTCAACTAAGTTCATTAATTCAGAACAACCTATTGTACAGAAACAACACCTTCGACCTATAGCAGATCACCATATACTTTAGTGTCCTAGTTAAAGCTTCATTTACTGCCCACTATTTCAATTTTTGTAAATTGCAAATAAACATATAGCACATCCAACAGCGTTTTTCGTTGCTATCAATTGATTCCAAACAATGTTTAGATGAAAACTAACATCCTGATCACAAAGCAAAACCATACTTTTGTTTTGTCGCTCAGGATGTTTGTTTTCTGATAGAAACAAAGTCAATATTGGAGTGCAATACGAGAAATAGAATTCGAATTTCGCGCCCCTCAATTAGAAAACAGAAAACTGTTATCAAAAAGTTTTCCTGTTTTGACAGTGCGTTTTTAGCGCCATCTCATTGTCACGCGTGTTTTCACTGGCCAAAATGTAGTCGGTTTTTAGTACTAGCGATATGAGGGCGTTTCCTATCTTTCTACTCTATAATCTTTGATTCATATATATAATGACAGACGTTATTCCGCATGTCGTTACTAAGGGTTTCTCATCGTTGACGTTCTGTCCATAGAAAGATGATAGAATTTAATTTACTCTATAATATTTGCGTGCGGGAAAAACCCCTGCTAATCCATTCCCGCACGCAAATGCGTGCGGGAAAGAAATAGCAGGCGTTTTTCCCGCACTCTTTGGGAAAGTGACTCTTTGCAACTTGGAATGCGTGCGGGAAAAAGGTTGAACGCGCACGCTTGTAGAAAAACCTATATTCCGAAATTCATTTCATTCGAAAAATCCGTTTGTGAGAACTAGAAATAACATTTTTTATGGGTTTCAAAACAAACGGATTCGAAAAAAACGGTAAAGGAAAAAAGTGTTTCTTTTGATCTCAAGAATCTACTGTTGAAATATTTGTACAACTCAAAGACTCATCCTGTGTATAGCATAATTTGATGTCCCGACTGAACTAATGTATTTGAGATACACAGGAATTCATAGATTTTTTTTTCAATTTGGCAGTTATTCTCATCTTCGGTCAACAAACCTATATTAACCATAACTTTTACAACGAATCAGACGTGTTTATCGGTGAAATTTGGGAATTATAAAAGTGCTTTGAAATTTCATTTTCTATGTTAACTGAACACTGGATGCTCCTAACTATCAAGATCACTCCAACTTTTCGAATCCAAATAGGTTATTGTCTCTAATCTAGTTGGTACTTTATAAGCTATTGAATTTCAACTGTTTCTATTGGTTCATTATTATTATAATACGTTTTTATTGCGGAATCCAATATATGTACAAAATGTAAGACAATAGAAGCTTAAAATTCCACAGTATAAATTGAAATTTGCTAGTTGAATCAATTGCGAAAAATTGTTTTTTATTGCAGAATAATTGCGAACAAAATAATTCAGAAATACCCTCAGAATTGGCGATGGAAAATTTTTTATTGTCTTATTTTGTCCATAACCTCTGAGTTGAAGTAGTTCATAAATGATTATTGAAATTTAGGGAACCTAGATAGAATTTCTCCCCAAGAAAATTCACGTGTCCAACCATTTATGAGTGAGTTATAAGTTATATCTTGTAAAGGGAACAACAAACTAGTATAAACTCTCATGATTTGATTTTTTCCTCAATTTACAAATAATTATACTCTCACTTTGAATTGATTATTTTCAGTACTCTGGAAATGGATGTTCTTATTTCTCCCCTTAAATGGCTAGAACTTTCTTGTTAGCAAACGAAAGTTCTAGCCATTTCGTTCAAAAGAAAGAACCACACTTTCACACCATTTCAGTTAGTTTCCTTGACTGAAAACTGCAAAATATGTAAAGATAATATGAGTTGTTCTTCTATTACTAAGAATATCGTTCCAACATAGAGTTTATGTTTCGAAACAAGTATATTTCTAGAAAATAACGAAAGACGGCTGCTTCTGTTAGATAAGGGTTCATGATTTCAAAATCCTTAGGTTTAGGAATCATCCAAATGAAATTGAATTGAAAAGAAATTATTAAGTTTTGCTCATGAAAATTCAGCATGTGTTGCCCAAATATTACACTGCAGTATAATTATAGTATCTACGTATGTTTTTATTCTATGGATTGAGCTTTTTAAAGCTGCGTTTACATTAGCGAAAATCAGTAGGGCAAAAATTACTCCCTTCAGTCCCTTCGATTGATATTTCGCACATTCCAAAGCAAAGCGGAAAGGAAACTAATTTTCATACTGTCGTTATCTATATGCATTAGTTGTTACGAATTAATGAATTATTTGTTTTCCCCATCATTAAAAAATGTAACTGGTAACTAGAACCCAAAATAATATTACATTTTGTCTTCGAATTCATCAGTTTTTATGACGAAAAGCTTCCATTTCTTATGAATAAATGAGAATGTTGAAAATAACTTTCACCATTTTCAGCATACATACATATTTACCCTCTTGATGATGCTATACAAACTGATCATCCTCATCTTCTCTGTTAACTTCGTCGCAAGTTTATTCTTTCTGTAAATTGAGTTGCCAGAATGTCTGTGTCGTAAACTATGTCGTTCGAAAAACTCCAAAACAGTTATCGAGAAGGCTAAATCTCCCGATTTATACTACTTTCTTCGAGGACTTTTGAAAAACAAAGTTTATGAATCTGACATTCTGAAAAGTGTGCTCCAGAGGATGAAGCAAAATTCAATTCGGAGAATATGACAGAGAAGTAGGGCATTATCAGGGACTGAGGGCTACTAGTATAACTATGTAAATAGTTTGTTAGAACTCATTAAAATAAGTTACGTAGTAACGTCAAATTAAAAAATTAGATGATTTGAAAATGAACCCTTGCAGAGTTCTTTCATCAAATTTCAATATCCTGTCTATTTTTAGATACCTAGGCCAAATTTATAGAGAGATTTTTCAATAAAATGAATTTTATCCCCTCGACATTGATGTGAATACAAGACAGACATGTGAAATTTTAATAACAATGATGATATTCATTTATGATTGCATGCATAATAACGAATATACAGGCTGGGCAAAATTCGTTGTCTACTGAGAGGATCTCGAGAAATATAAGAAAAGAAGGAAACGGATGGTACATTTCTGAACTCTTATTCAGAGAAACAATGAATGGTGAAAACCATAGCCTCTTACGATTCTTCGTTTTTGAGTTATTACCAAAAAATGAGATTTTACGACTTCGAAAAGTTCCTATAACGTTTTTGTCTTTGAAGTTACACATCTAAAACTTGAACCTTCTCCAGGCACTTTTCAACGTAGAATCTACGGACAAAAGATTTTTTGCCAATTAAAAATACAAAGTTCAATAAAATTTTGCCTTTGAAAAAACGAAAATTCGCCTAATGATTCAAAATGAAAAAATATTTTGAGTGGATTCTACGTGAAAAAGTGCCTGAAGAAGATTCAGGTTTCAGATCTGTAACTTCAAAGACAAAAAAAAAGTTATGAGAACTTATGGAAATCGTCAAAATCTAATTTTCTGCTAATAACTCAAAAACGAAGAATCGTAAGAGACTACGGTTTTAACCATTCTTTGTTTCTTTCTTTACTACCCTAAATAATTTTTATAACTAACAACACAAATATCTTCGAATTTCTCCTACTGATTAATCAAACTAACTAAATTATATTGGGGAAATTCGAACCATAACAAAATCCCCAAAATTAAAATATTCATTGCCCAAATTGAAAATTTTGGGAATAAACATTTTAGATTTTTCAAACTAAATTATTTATTATATAAATTAATTATAAATTATTAATCTAAGCCTTCCTTCTTTCTCTCCATCTTCTTCACATATTTTTCTCCAATCTGTTTCACTTTTCGTCTAATTTTTTGGATGATACTTTCTCATATTCTTTTCTTGGCGATGTTTCAATTTCCTTCATATCTTTCTCCTTCATCTATTATTTTTCCATTTGTTGTTGTCCCCCAAATTGATTGTTGTTTCCGACGTACAAGAATTTTCTTCATTCTGCACTTCAGCAAATGTTGCATTTTGGTTTTCAACATTCCTCTGTATTTCATTCAATTTAGCATCCAGCTGTTCTCGTACTTCTTTTTGATTATTATGTTCCGTAGAATCTAATTCTTCCTGATCTCGTTTCACTGCTGTTTCTTCCATTGCTCTTGTAGTTGTTTCTCTTTTCGTTCTCTCTGCATATTCCTACATTTGTTTTTCACTTTTCAGAGTATTTTTCTCCAATTTCACAGATTGTTTATGAATTTTTTTAGATTTTTCAACAATTTGTTTGAAATGTTCATCAAATTTTCTAATTATATTTTCCTTCATCTTCAAAAAGAAATCCAATATAATAGAATCATTGCAGGTATTGTTTTCTTGTGCTCCAGTTAAATTCTTTCTTCTAGATTCCATATTTTGATTATTTATTTTATCGCTCAAATTGACTCACGTTGGGTACGCCAATTTGGTACGAACCGTTAAATTCAAATTTTATCTTATTATTTCTATCAACAGAATCGCAACTGATGAAATCAAAAACAATTTATTCCAATCAAGAAGTGACCTTTCTCAAAGAATAATTCTGACTGACTATACATTTACATTTTGTTCTTTACCATTACATCATAAATTTTCAAAAACCAAGCGTCTATGATGCTACCCTAAATAATTCTTATAACTAACATCTCAAATATCTTCTAATTCCTCATACTGATCAATCAAACTAACCATAACAGTACCTATATAGGAAATATCTGCAAAAGAACAAATTAATCGAGAAGAAGATTTCTGGTTGAAACATATGAAACTGTGATTTCCTTCAAATAACCATAAGGTTATTAGGTGTTCAAGTAGATTGAATGCTGGACGACAACCTATTGAACAGAAGGTTTTTTCAAAGAAAAAAATGAATGTTGAATAATGGAAATCTTTCTTGTGTGACTTCAACAAACGAGCGAGTTTTCCATTTAGCACTGAATTCTCCGTGTCATGCTTGGAAAATAAAAATAGTTGATGAAGTGTCATTCAGGATCAAACATTTTCTTCCATGACATCAACTCCGCGATGCAAAATCCCGATATATTTCAGCGTTACTGAATTTTCATATTAAAACCCGACATCTGTTAAATAGAATTGACAGCGGACGTGCCTGAAAATCTACCGGTGAAAGTAAAAGTAAGTGAATTTGATATTCATCAACAAAACACGAATTTTACCCAACAACAAGTTCGTTGAATTGTGTTGACAAATCAATGCCTATCCTCGACCAAAGTACTTTTGCCTACACCAAATTGAATAAATCCGCACATGCATGATGCATGTAACGTCTGACCGACATCGGACAAGTAGTTGGAAACTTCAATATGACATCATCGCTCAAAATGTTATTTGCCAATTTAGGAATTGAATGTTAAAAGTCGTTTGTTTCTTATGGGTATAACCTGTTTTCGTCTTGGCTATAGCAACCTCGAGTCTCGCCTTCGACACAGTTATTTCTCGATCTGATCGTTGTATGAGAAACAATCCAATGCCATCCGTAATTGTTTTAATCTCCAAGAAATATGCGGTAATTTTACTGGGAAATGAAAAGCTGAATACTTCGATAAGGGTTAAGCACTTCGTTGACTGAGATGATATTAACCTCTCTCTACATTTTTCGATATTCAAATTATCAGCATTGGAAAATAGCGCTAGTGTAAACCATGTATTTTCTAGATCGGAAATATGCAATAAAATCTCAATGATGATACAATCTTTCGTCATTTTCGACGTAAATAAACAATTACCTACTTCTAACATGCACAAACTACTTTTCTTTTTCAAGTACACTGTATTCAAACTTCGGTTCACAATATAATAAAAAGTGAATGCAATTAGGAAATTCTTCTAGTTGAACTGAAATTTCATATTTTAAAATAATGGAACAAATATGGTAACTGAATTCTTATTTGATTATTTTTCATTTTTATATCGATTCAATAGATCAAAAAGAAAATAATACCTAATATCTTCAATCTTTTCATTATTATAAAAGAAAATTGTCATTTTCTCTGCTCTACAGGTTGGGCAAAATGCGTTGTCTACTGAGGGTATCTCGAGAACTATAAGAGCTAGAAGAAAACGGATGACACATTCCGAGCTCTTTTTCAGAGAAACAAAGACTGGTGGAAAACGTAGCTTCCCATGGTTCTTCGTTTTTAAGTTATTAACATAAAATGAGATTTTGACAATTTCGAAAAGTTCTCATACCTTATTTTTGTCTTTTAAGCCACACATCTCAAACTTGATTGAAGCTTCTACAGTCTCTTTTTTGTGTACAATCCACTAACGAGCACGAAATATTTTTTCATTTCGAATCATTAGGCGAACTTTAGTTTTTTGAATGCAAACTTTTATTGTTATTTTTGAATTAGAGAAAAATTTTTTGTTACTAGATTACACATATAAAAGTTCCTAAGAAGGATCAAGTTTCAGATCTGTAACTTTAAAGACAAAATAATTATGAGAACTTTTCGAAATGGCCAAAATCTCAATTTTTGTTTATAACACAAAATCTTGGAATGATAAGCCGGTTCTGTTTTCAGATTTGAATTAGTCAGAAAAAAAAGCAGAATGTGTGATCTGTTTTCTTCTAGCTGCTATAGTTCTCGAGATCCCCTCAGTAGAGAGCGAATTTTGCCTACCCTGTACATTCGGATTTGGGATCTCAATTCTAAATTCTATTCCGCTACAGATAAAATTTTCACTACTTTTAAATAAGAAATATAAAAGTTGTCAGATCGCACTCGATGGCGACTTCTTTTGAAAATGTACAGAGTGAGCAAAATTCGTTGTCTACTGAGAAACTATTATAGCAGCTAGAAAAAACGGAGCACCTATTCTGTAGCTCTCTTTTCCTGAGTAATTTCAAATCTGAAAACAGAACCGGCCTAATATTTTTAGATTTTGAGTTATGAACAAACATTGAAAAACTGCCATTTTCAATAATGCTGAAGTAGGAATAAACTAAGTAGCAAATGAAGTGGGACACCTTAAAAACTGCCTAAGATTTAAGATTGAATAGCTATATCTTCGACACTACTTTGAGTATCCTTCGCCTATGTACCACTGGCACAGGGTATTTTTTTATCTCTTCTTGTTGTACAGGGTGTGAATGTAAAAGGTAGTCGAAGATTCTCGATTTTTGGCGAAGAATTTAGAAATAATGGAGGTCTTCACAAAGTTTTTTTGTTGTTGCTGGGTGGATTGTTAGGTCAACGCCTCGGGACATATTTGCCACTTTTCGGACACAATGCGTTGCTATGGAAGTATCGCCAATTTATGAAATCACCTTTTTTCTTGTAATTCTAGCTATAACTCTGACGTTTTTTCGCCGATGTTTAATTTTTCGTCAGTGATGCAAAGCACAATTTTTAGTCTTTACGCAACTGTTTGTTTTCAGGCTCTTCTTGTTATACAGGGTGTAAATAAAAGGAAGCGAAAAAATTTACATCATGGTTGAGAATTCAGAAACAGTGGAGATCTTTCAAAGTTCTTCTGCTGGGTCAATTGTTAGGTCATTACCTAGGGACTTTTTCGTCATTTTTTCGATACATTGCGTTGCTATGGAAATAAGGCCATTTTATGAAATTTAGTTATTCTTCTTTATTGACCGATTCTGTTTTAAGATTTGGATTAGGTAGAGAGCTAGAGAATGTGTTATCCGTTTTCTTCTAGCTCATATAGTTATCGAGATCACCTGAGTAAACAACGAATTTTGCCTACCCTGTACTTGTAATCCAAAAAGAAACTAAATGGTTCATTATACAGGGCTGGGCATAAGTCTAGAATAACAATAAAAAATTCAGACAATAACTCAAAATGAAAACACTGAAACCCGTCAATTAATTTCCTCTTGAAAAAACTCCCATTGATAATTAATTCCATTTTCCTTAAGCTTTCCAACGAGCCCGCACATGGTATATGTTTCCATTTGAAAAACTGAAGTTGGATGAGCATGCGGCTAAGGGGACAAGGGGTTGTTAAAAATTCGGAGCTCAATTGACGTGTTTGAGATTTCTCAATTGTGAGTTATTGGTTGAGAAACTATTAATATTTTTTACACAAGAAATTGTTGTGTTTCCGAAAACCACAAAATTGAAAAAAACAAAGATTATGGTATATGTTTATGTTTCCATTTTAACAATAAAGTTGGATTGACTTACGGCTTAAGGGGTTGAACAAAAACACTCAATTGTTTCCGGCCGAGAAATTAGGCTAATTGCTAATTAAAAATAAATTCACGGGTTTCTGCGTTTTTATTTTCATTTTGAGTTACTGGTTAGTTTGAATGAATATTAATTTTATTCCATAGCCATACCCAACCCTGTATTTCAAGTAAATAGTGTTTAAAGTTTAAAGTGTGCGAATTCAAAGGAATGAATATTTTTTTACTTGACCTGTTGGTTTTGATATCAATGAGAATAATAAAGCCAGTTGGAAGATAGATATTTGTTTGCTCCCAATCGACGCAGTTCATAGGTCAAGAAATGCTATTTATAAACAATATCAATCAATGATGAACCTTGTAAGAAAGGATTGGAATATGAAAAAACTCAGATGATTTTTTTCTATTCTTAATTCTAATCTTTTCATATTCTTATGAATTTTCACCGTTTCATGCTGAAGTATATTTTCGTCCACCTGATGAGCTGAAGATGTTATTGGGATAGCCAAACACGTAAGTGTATAACTCATCCCAGTGGCGGATCCTAAGTTGGAATTTTGAGGAGCTGACCTACCAGAAAATGAGTTTGAGCGAATGCGGGTGGGGTTTTCTTTCCAGAGATAAGAAATTGCCATCGACAGAAATTTATTTCCTTAATAATAAGCATACGTATGGCTATGAGGTGTGCAAGTGCAACACACATATCGTATTTTAAATGGAACATCCTATATATTTTTACATTTTTGAATTCCTTGTTGAACACAACTATGCCTGACTGTTTATTCTTATTAATATTTTGACAGTTTGAGTTACTAACATAAAGGACCATTATCAAAACAGAAATCCATCAAAATCTTCATTTTTTTAAATAGTAACCCGTATTTCTCTTCTGTTCATTATTTAAACATATTTTGTTCGCTTTTAGTTGTTTTAAATAACACGGGTCAACACAAAATTTGACTTTGACTGCAAAGCATAAAATTTCGATATTTTAGATCCCAATTAGACGAAAAAAAAATATATGGCATGAAAAAGTTTGCTTCTGTGTTTAGGAGACTGATTCAACGATGTCATTTACACTAACTTCAAGCAACATGTGGATCCTATGGATTGTCTTGATTTCAAACAAGAAAGTTAAAATATGCTTCATAGGCTTCAGAGGGGACGTGAGATGTCTTTAATTCGTATTTCACGTCACGAATTATAATAAATTGACTACATATAAAACAAAATGCACCAGCATCGTATTTACACTCTCTTGGCGACATTTGAAGATTGTCTGGGCTTGTAAACAACACCTGATCGTTGTTTATGACTCGAGTGCCCTCTAGCGGCACCTTGTAAATCTAAACACCCCACTCTCATCGCGCGGTCATTTTGAATTATTGAAAATTATTAAAAAAATGAAGAGTTAGTATTAATACTATAACTATCACAAAAGCAAACTTTATTCCAAAAAAGGTATTTTCTGTTCGTTTTTGTGCATAATTAACCGGAAAATCCTAGTATAAACGTTAGGACAAAAAACGAAAATTTTTTTGTAGAGTCGTATAATGGATAGAAAAAAAATATGGGTTGCCATTTAAAAAAATGAAGATTTTGATGAATTTCTGTTTTGATAATGGATCTACGTTTTCGTGGACCCTGCATATATTATGGTTATTTACAAAGAACACTTTTACTGCCGTTTTCAATAAACCTATCTATCCATCGTTTCACTTACTGACGATTAGTAACCATTGGTAACCATTCTAAAATATATCTACAGATAGATCATTGAAACCATAGATTAAATGAACAGAGAATAGATGGACCACTCGAAAAACAAACTTCAGCGTCATCTGTTTTTACGGTACATGTACTAATTTTCGACGAAACCAAATAAAAAGGGAATCTGTAACGCTTATTTTTAATTTTCTTGCAATGATCAAGGCAGAATATATTTGAAAATTTCTGAGTGAAACTCAGAGAAAGATTCGAAATAAATTGTTGCTCATTAAGAAATTGCAGTGAGATAACGAATAATACGAATCTTTATCTGGATTTTTCTCTGATCCGAAGAATCGAAAAAAAAATCAGTTCATAATTGAAAAATTTATTGCATTGTTCTTCAAACACAGATTCATTTTATAATTGAAATTAGCTTTTAAATTCACTTTATTCTAATTACAAATTTTCATTCATTTTACAAAAACATTTCTTATAAAGTACCATAATTCCTAATCACAAAAACAATTCAATATTTATACATTTATACACATATTCTATTGAATATCATCAATACATTTTTGAATATCAAACAATAAAGCATATGTATGACATGAAAAGTTTCAGTAGAGGTTGATGTAATGAGGTACCATACAATTCGGCGTATGATACAAGAGCTCAGAGAAGAAACCTCAGTGAGAAAACCCTGCCGCCTCCAGAGTATTGTAGGGCGATGTTTGATTGTACTTTGGGGAAGTAGCGGACATCCTATGAACTTGTTCAATAAAGGTTTTGAGGTCTTTTGAATCCAATGTAATGTCGCATAATTACCTTCTTGCATCACGATACTTGCACCCAACAACACAGCACGACTTCACTCTTGCAGACATTTCGCTTCGCCTATTGAATAATTTATTAGAAAATTATGTCAATTCGTAAATTGATCTATGATCAAAAATACATCTGTCGGTCTATAGATATCTTGATTAGTCATTTGAATATTCGGCGCAGATCACGGTCATTCACGAGTGATAACGATCGAAAGCTCAAAATGCAGTGACACCTAACAATCAAATGTAGAATAATTTTTGTGATTAGTGTACCATAACAATAGGTGGCGCCACTTGTCAGAGTGATCCATCTATATTTTAATTTAATCTATGATTGAAACGAAATCATATGCATTTTCTATCTTGAGTAACTGAAACAATGGATAGATAGGATTATTGAAGACGGCCGTCAGTGTATCATTTATTGACTAAACCCAATGAATGAATCAATTACATAGAATAGGTGCGGAGCTATATTCCTTTATGTAAGTACCTCAAGCTGTCAAAATATTGATAAAAAGTCAAATTTCTTGAAAACCGTTGAGAATTCAGACATAGTTACTCAGAATAAATTACTCATGAGCATGAAGAAAGTATGACAACTTTCATATAATTGAAACTGGCTCACCTAATTAAATTTGTGAAACCCCATTTTTCATTCTATAGACGAGAGTTGTTTGGAATTCATCAGATTCCAGATCGTCTGCATATTTAACATAAGAGCTAATTAAGCTTTTATTTCCAAATTATCAACAAATGTTTTCTATCCTCATTTCATGTTTTACAGCTTTGGAAATAATATGTGTGTACTTTATTTTGAATCTACAGAATTCATTTTCAAGCTACCTACTCTTTTGATCATTGTTCTCCCGCATTTTCACAATGCGTGACCTCTTGCGTGCTTATAAAGCGGAAATTATGTTCTAACGACATGGAAAATTGTTTACCAACTCCCATTCGAATATTATTATCTACCGCTTCGAATATTTATCTCGCGATTCGGAAATTCATATAATTAGACTAGTTTCAATATTGGTTATTCGCGAGGCATCAAAGAGGCGCTAATTCGTGGGGCACTAAATTGAGTTCACGGATTGTAGATTTTAAAGGGGGTTGCGTTACACTGCGACCTTGAGATCTCTTCTCTCCCCAACAGAGCTGCTTTCGTCGCTATGTCATCTACAGCTCGCCATCCAGTTCCAGAGTTCTCCCCCAGTTTCTGGGATGGCTTTTCAAGGTTACCCCTCCTTGCTCCTACAAGTTTTCGTCTAAAGCATCTTCTGCTTTGTCTAGTAATGACAAGGCATTCCGTTACCATAGGTGATCTGGACTTTCATCCTCCTCCCCAAAGAATCTGCACTTGTCATTTCCTGGTAGAGCCATTCTCGTTAGGTGCTTTTCTGAGGGCGACAATGGCCTGTAAGAAATCGAGTGAACACTAAAGAGGTGTAGCATATTCTTGCTCAGATCCGGATACTTCTTAGTTCTCGCAGTGTTTAAGTTCCCAAGGATTTTTTGGGATGTTACGTTCTCAGAGGATTCTTCCACTGCAATTCTCTTTCGGTTTTTTCTTTCTCCTGGAACTCTTTTTTATTGGTACATTTTATTATATTATACCGCAGAAAGTTTCGGAGCCTATGTTTTTCTTTTCAACTCCTTTTTTATTATAGGAATGGAATGGTTGAACTGAATTCGAATTTTATCCCTTTTCGTATATTTCGAGGTCCATTGAATTATTACATACAGTTTAGGAGTGATTCTTGTTTTTGAGTTATCGAAAACATACCTTTTTCGTAGGGTAGTAATTGATGAACGATGAAGAAACCTATCAAACACATATTCTTTCATTTTTTATTGTGTTTTTTATTTCAATTAATTTTTCAATTACTACCTTATGAAAAAGGCATGTTTTGGATAACACTTCCGAAACTTCAATCACTGCTGAAGTGTATGGCATTGATCTCTTCCTTTACCCTTTACTCCTCGTAGACAGTCGAGTCCAAGGAAATCTCCTCAACAATACGAGGATGTATTGATATCTAGTTAGCCTAGACCAGTTGCATGCATAAAAAAAATATTGCGTTACCATAGCAACGAACAATAATTCATTAGAAGTGTCATTATGAAATTTGAGGTCAAAAAAGTAAACCAGAGTTATGCAATAAATTAAGAGAAAGAAGATATCCACCGGAATTATGAAAATCGAAAAATTGGAGTATCGAGCCATCATCAAGTACCTGTATTTAAAAGGGTTAAGAGGTAAGCAGAAAATGAAAAATTGGATTGCAAGCTTCAAAAGAGGTGAATTTTCCATTGAAGATTATGACCGATCGGGAGTTTCTATGTCAGTCCCCGAAAATATCGATGCAGTTCTTGACATGATTTTATCAGACCGTCGAATTGGGCTGAAACGGATATCTGAAGCACTGAATATTTCATACGAACGCGTTCATATAGTTCACGTCAAGTTGGACATGACAAAAATTGCTGCAAAATGGATCCCCAAATGTTTGAATGTTGACCAGAAGCGTGCAAGGGTAGAAGCATCGCGTTCGATCTGTGCTCGATTTGAAAACGATGTAGACTTCTTAAACCGAATTGTTACTATGGATGAGTATTGGGCACATTTCTACTATCCAGAAACAAACCAACAATCGATGGAATGGCGACACTCTGGTTCTCCAAGACCTAAGAAGTTTCGTGTCCATAAAATCTGCTGGAAAAGATTGTCCTCACATCAGTTTTTTGGGATTGCCATGGAGTAATCATGATTTATTTTTTGGATAAGGGTAGAACAATAACCGGAGATTACTATTAGACATAACTGACCACTCTACGGGAAAAAATTAAAGAAAAAAGACGCGGAAAGCTATCCAAAGTTATTTTGTTTTTGCAAGACAACGCCCCTGCACACAAATCTCATGTTTCCATGCAAAAAATTCGTGATTTAGGGTTTGAATTACTAGAACACCCCCTCATTCACCAGATTTGGCTCCATCCGACTATCATCTCTTTCCTCAACTGAAAAAAAGTTTAAAAAGTCGTAAGTTTCCTTCCAACGAGGAGGTAATAAAAGCTGTGGAGCTCTGGTTTGCAAAGCAAGAAAAAACATTTTTTTTGAAAGGACTAGAGACGTTGCAGGTTCGTTGTAATATATGTATCCAATTAAGGGGAGAATTTGTTGAGTAATAAAATATTTTGACATTGAAATTTTGATTGGTTCTATAGCAGGCTGAGAATTTTTCAATATATCCTTGTACATAAAAAGTTGCGTTTGATATCGATACCTTTCGGATCGCTAGTCACCATCCATATCGGCACGTTCTCCCTGGTATACTGAAAGTGTTATGACTTATTTAATATGTTTCACAATATCTTCAAATCAGTTTGTCAACAGTGTAGAATTTCTAAGTAACAAATTTGCACCAACTCTACCTGGTTTTTTCTTTTTTTTATAGTCCCTAACTTTGAATACATGATCTAATATCATTCTTTTGGGTCAATATTATGCTCGCACAGGTCGATTAGTATTGAATTGCGCTCTTTTCGATGTAGAAAATGTTATATTGCGTGTCCCAAAAAAATATGACGATAATTTTTTCAATTGGCCAAAATTTGAAAGACTACTCTTAAAGGGTAGGTAAATATATACTCTTACACATCCTATCTGATATCGATTGCTTAGACACTTGTCGTTAAAAACATCAGCAAACATTCAACTCAATCAATTAATTCAGGTAGTTCAAAAAGTGTTATTTCAAGAGGTATGTGTTCATCATTTTTGGTCAAAGCAAAAAGTTGAATAAAAACAAGCATATTACCGAACGAAGATTAAGATTTTTTTTAGAAATAACGTTTATGTTGATTGATTCAACATTATCCTTCTCATATTGTTTGTTTTCCAATGGATATTCAGGACCTAATCTGAAATTAAATGAAATTTGGATAAATAGAATCGAAAATATTTCAGTCGAAAGTGAAGAGATGAGTTTAAAACATATTCATTTTATGTTCCAGACGTCACACCTGTCCACATAATCCGGATAACTACAATGATCATCTACATCTTGAAGGTCCTTTCATCGGAGCTCCCAAGGATGAATACAATGCAACTTACGGTGAAAGAGCTCCTATCAGAAAACCACAAGATAATTTGAAAGTTGGAGGAGAATTTCAGAAAAGGCAACCTGAGAAATGGCAGCCAGGCGAAAGAGAACCTATCCGCAAACCACAAGACAATTTGAAACTTGAAGGAGAGTTCACAAGAAGACCAACAGATAACTGGAAACCAGGAGAGAGAGAACCTGTCCGAAAACCAAAGGATCAACTTGGTCCAGAGGAGGGAGAATTTGAAAAAAGACACCTGGAACCGTGGCAACCTGCCGAAAGGCCTGAACAGCGAAAACCTAAGGACAACCTCAGGCCAGAAGGAGATTTCGAAAAGAGAACGCCAGAGAAATTTCAACCTGCCGAAAGACCAGAGCAGAAGAGACCGCAGGATAACCTGCGGCCAGAAGGGGAATTTGCAAGAAGAACTCCTGATAAATTTGTTCCTGCAGAAAGGCCAAAGCAGAGAAGACCTGAAGACAATCTTCACCCAGAGGGGGATTTCGAAAAGCGCATTCCTGAAAATTTTGTTCCTGCTGAAAGACCAAAACAGAAAAGGCCTGTAGACAATCTTAGACCAGAAGGAGAGTTTGAGAGACCACAACCAGAAGAGTTTGTTCCAGCAGATAGACCAAAACAAAAAAGGCCAGAAGATAATCTACGACCCGAAGGGGAATTCGAAAGGTGGACACCGGAGAAGTTTGTTCCAGCAGAAAGACCAAAGCAGAAGAGACCGGAAGATAATCTTCGACCCGAAGGAGATTTTGAAGGAAGAAAACCAGAAGAATTCATTCCCGCTGAAAGGCCAACCCAGAAAAGACCACAAGATAATCTTCGACCAGAGGGAGAATTCGAAAGACCTACCCCAGACAAGTTTATACCGGCAGAAAGACCAAAGCAGAAGAGGCCTGAAGACAATCTACGTCCTGAAGGAGAATTTGAAAGACCGAAACCAGAAGAATACGTTCCTGCGGAGCGACCCAAGCAAAAGAAGCCTGAGGACAATCTTCGGCCAGAGGGAGAGTTCGAGAAAAGAACACCTGAGAAATTTATACCTGCAGAGAGACCGAAGCAAAAAAAACCAGAGGATAATCTCAAACCAGAAGGAGAATTCGAGAAACGGAAACCGGATGAATTCGTTCCTGCGGAGAGACCGAAACAAAGAAGACCGGAAGATAACCTTCGACTTGAAGGGGACTTCGACAGACGAACACCAGAAAAATTCATTCCTGCTGAACGCCCCAAGCAGAAAAAACCAATAGATAACCTTCATCCTGAAGGGGACTTCACCAGTACTCGAAAATCAACGGAAGATTATAAAATTGAAAGAATAGAAAAAACCGAAATAATTCGGCATGAAGATAACCTTACTATAGGTGGAGAATTCACAGGTGGGTTTTAAAATGCAATTTTGTGATATTTTCCAAATTTCCACGTACCGGTAGATTCGGATGACTCGGTACAGTCCTGTAACTTGTGCAATTACCCCCTTGCAGATTTCTTTGTTTCTCACCATTTATGAGTGAAGAGACAAACTTATAATATTGTGTAGCGTCAATTAATTCCTGTTGAGTTTGCCGTGACTAGTGCGTTTGAATTGACAGGAAAAATTAACGAATTCAGGAGAGTAAAAGCGCGCTTTTTATGGCCCGTATACTTTCTACTGTCCTGTACATGTGTTGCACTCTGTGCATGTGTATTTTTTTTCTGGATACGTGGATTATTAGATATGTCATGAAATAAGGTTGTTTGCAAATCAAACGGCAACACGGATCCCATTAATTTATTTTGTTGTTTCATAGGGTGACTTGTACGAAAGCGCTGAAGTGCCACACCAAAAAAAAAATTCCAATATACAATTCCGACTTGCAAGTCGGCATTTTGAGATGCAAGGCAGGAGGAGGGCTAAAATAGGTCTAATGACTTTTGTTTTTTTGCATTTGATCCGTGAATGTGTTTTTGGCTTCTTGGAGGAATTTTGGATGAATGAAATGATATTCTATTCTTCTCTTCGGTTGCACCATAGCTGAGCTACCCCAAAGCTTCGTGGTTAGTGCTTGTGAAAGTACTCCCGAGAATTATGCTCCTGGGAACTTTTCAAAACCTTCCTACATCCAATTTCATAATCAAGTTCAAAGTCACTTTAAGTTTCATTTAGTGTCAGTTTCGGTAGGGCTAAAGAAAAGCTTTAAAATTGAAGGGGCTTCAAGTTTCATTATGAAACTGGCCGTCAGTCCTTAGTAATCCCTATAAAGTGCTCGCGAGAGGCCTTCGGAAATCGTGTCAAAACACGACGAAGCGATCGACTTTTTGTCACCCTACGAGCATATATATGGATACTACAGAATCAATAACAAGAATCAATAACGTCCGTTAAAACTTTTGAAAGAAAAGACATAAGGTAGTCGTAGGTTAAGGGTCCAAATGTGCCTATACAGCCTTAAATGAGACAAATCTGCTCTACGGAGGGCATTTTGCTCACATGATTCGGCAACAATCGAATGCAAGAAAGCATTAGACCAATTCTAGCCCTACTACTGTCTTGCATCTCGGAATTCCGACTTTTAAGTCGAAATTATACATTTGGATTATTTTTTTTGTGTGGACCTTCAGCGCTTTCGTAGACTTGAGACAATGCCGAATAGATACAAGCGGCACATTGGCAGCAGGAAATATGCCGATTTTTTGCAGGATATTATTATTTACGTTATTTCCACAAATATATCACCAAAGAATGAAAGAAATCAAAGTTCCCTTGTTTTGTTTAGTTTTTTCACATTTGAATTGTAATGTGTTTACTTTCGCTGTAATAGGGGTTTATCATTCAATTTCCTTACCGAATTTCAACTATATAATCACAAATTCTAATTTTTCAAAACTATACACCGTCCCAAGTCACCTATTTCATTTGAGAGTTGAGAAATCAATAGATTTTAACTTGTGTCCCAAGCCTCCCAAATCGGTGGGTGACTTGGGGCAAGTATAATTTTTTTTTTTAATTTATATCCCAATTCTGAAGCATGGTATATATCCTGATCAATAGTCTGAGTCATTTAGCATATTTGAACCTCTTTTTTACATGAAAATAGCTCACCGTTTTTGAAATAATATGACAAGTTGAATTGAATCTTCCCAAGTCACCCGAATCTACGGTACTTTGATGTCTGTTTTCAATAATCAGTCTAAAATTTTACCTACTATAGTATTGGCATAAGCTGGAATAAAATTATCTTATATTTTTATAAAGGTGAAGAAAAAAGTTCCTATAATCCCACCATCTTTATTTTGTGACGACTAGTTTCGAGACTTTTCCATTAGTCTCATTCTCAAGTCTTCTAAAGATACAAGCTACAACTCTAAAAAAAAATAAATCTACTACAATTAACGATCTTTATATCATGTAACAAATGCATAAGATGGCGTCAAATACTAATTCCCTTTATGATGAGTCACCCACATTTGTCAATCTTCCAGTTCATATCTTATATTTCTTCATCAATAGTTGAACTAAATGAAAACGCTGAAATTAATCCATTGATTTTTACCCTCATATTCTGGCAATGAAATTGAATGTTTCTCTTCAATCCTTTAGCAGCAACCCCATTGAAGCCGTTTTTCGAATGGAAACATATGTGGACTGAAAAATGGAATCCAACATAATCTTTGTTATTTTTAATTTTAGGTTATCATATCCGATCAGAAGATATACAAAAGTCTCTTAGAAAAAATTAGTAGTTTTTAAACCAATAGCTTAAAATTAAAACGCTGCTACACGTTAATTGAGTTCCGATTGAACTTTTTTTTTCAATTTGAATGAAATATTTTTATTCAACCCCTTAGTTGAAACCCATCTTAACAGCTCACGGAAAAACGAATCTTTTTTTTCAGTTCAGTGTCGTGATTATCCGGAATGAGGAATTAAATAAAAATACTCAAATGGACAAATAAAGAATAATTTTTTGAATTTCAGAACTGAAAAATTGGTGACTACAATCAAAAATCAATACGAGTGCTCAGCATTTTATTCCAAGCTATTTGTTGAAAAATTATTAACTCAATTTTTTCAAAGTTTTTTCTGTAATTACAACAGAGCTAGAGGAAAACAAAGATTTTATGGTTAGATTACATTTTCCGTGAGCTTTCCAACGAGCCCCCACATGATATGTTCGTGTTTGTACCTATTAAAAAAACAAACGCTGGATGGGGCTGATTAAGCGGTTGGAGAAAAATATTACATTTTATTACCAAGAAATGAGTACGGTCAGGACTGAATTAACCAAAGATTATGGTGGAATTCCATTTTCCAGGCAAAAAATGGTATACCTATGTTTCCATTTGAAGAACGAAATTTGCATGGGGTTAAGTCTTAGGTTTGAAGAAAAACACCCAATTTCATTATCAGAAGATGAGGACTATTAAAAATCAATTGACGGGTTTCAGTAATTTCATTTCGAGTAATTGATTGAAAAAATATTAATTTCATTCCAGACTTATGAAATATGGCCAAGCCTGTATATCCTACTTATATTTGTTTGTCTTGAATCAGAAAAAATTTGCTATGTACACAATAAATTGGGAAATTCTCGATTATAAAGTCATCATTTCTTTGTTATTTACAGATATAACCACCTCACAAGTCGACTTCACTGGACAACAAATTCAAAGACCAAAACCCATACGTCGTAATACTTTCACGAAAGTTGAAGGTGACGTATCTTCAGATACTACTAATAGAAGTGAATATATCGATTATACAACCATAGTAGAAAATGTTGCAATCAAGAGGAGAGAAGATAATCTATTCCCTGAAGGAGAAATGACATTCGAAACTTCTAATACAACAGAATTCATTGAGAAATCAACACCGATCCAACGCAGAAGACGAACGTGGACTAAAGAAGACATTGAAAAATTTTATTCTCAGCAGGAGACTAACGTCACTACAACCTCCCATGAGGACTACAGGGAATATAATGTGACGGATATTAGAGACACTAGAGACACAATTATCATTCGGAGAGATAACTTAAGACCAGAGGGTCCCTTCGAAGGCTCACCGAAGTCCAAAGATGATTACACGCCAAAACACGTTGATAGACCCGTGATGAAAAAACCTATCGATAATTTAAAACAAGAAGGCGATTTTGACAGACCTGTGAAACCCGAATATCGTCCAACTGATCGTCCCAAATTGATAAGACCCCAAGATAATTTACATCCAGAAGGTGATTTCGAGAGCAGAACAACCGATGAGTTCATTCCTGCAGAACGTCCAAAACAGAAACGCCCAGAAGATAATCTTCGTCCAGAAGGTGAGTTCCAGAAGAGAACACCAGAGAAATTCATTCCTGCAGAACGTCCTAAACAGAAGAAACCACAAGACAATCTTTTCATGGAAGGGGACTTTGAAACGCCTGAAAAACCAGAATACCGTCCAGCTGAGAGACCAAAACAGAAGAAACCAGAAGATAATCTTCGACCAGAAGGAGACTTCGAAAAAAGAACACCAGTTAAATTCGTACCAGCAGAAAGACCGCAACAAAAGAGGCCTCAAGATAATCTACATATGGAGGGCGAATTTGAAACTCCTGAAAGGCCAGAGTACCGACCAGGAGAAAGACCAAAACAAATTAAACCAGAAGATAATCTTCGTCCAGAAGGGGACTTCGAGAAGAGGATTCCAGAGAAATTTATTCCTGCTGATCGACCGAAGCAGAAGCGCCCTCAAGATAATCTTTATTTGGAAGGTGCTTTCGAAACACCAGAAAAACAACCTTATCGTCCTGCAGAAAGACCTAAACAGATTAGACCAGAAGACAACCTCTATCCGGAAGGTGATTTCGAAAGAAGATCTCCAGATAAATTTATTCCTGCTGAACGTCCCAAACAAAAACGCCCAGAAGATAATCTTCGGCCGGAGGGAGAATTCGAGAGGAGGACTCCAGAGAAGTTCGTTCCTGCGGAAAGGCCCAAACAGAAAAAACCCAAAGATAATCTCTATATGGAAGGTGAATTTCAAACTCCCGAAAAACCACAATACCGCCCAGCTGAAATACCGAAACAAATACGACCAGAAGACAACCTGTATCCGGAGGGAGATTTTGCGAGGAGAACTCCAGAAAAGTTTATTCCTGCTGAACGTCCGACACAAAAACGTCCAGAAGATAATCTTCGACCAGAAGGGGAATTTGAGAGAAGAATTCCGGAGAAATTCATACCTGCGGAGAGACCTAAACAAAATAAACCTAAAGATAATCTGTATATGGAGGGCGATTTTCAATCACCCGAAAAACCACAATACCGTCCTGCTGAAATACCGAAACAAATACGACCCGAAGACAACCTGCATCCAGAGGGAGACTTTGCAAAGAGAACTCCAGAAAAATTCGTCCCAGCGGAAAGACCTCAACAAAAAAGACCCAAGGATAACCTGCACATGGAAGGAGATTTTGAAACACCAGAAAAACCGCAATATCATCCCGCAGAAAGACCGAAACAGATAAGACCAGAAGATAACCTTCATCCAGAGGGAGATTTTACCAGGAGAACTCCGGAGAAATTTGTGCCCGCTGAACGTCGAAAACCAACGCGTCCAGAGGATAATCTTCGTCCGGAAGGGGACTTTGAAAGAAGGAGTCCAGAGAAGTTCGTTCCTGCTGAGAGACCCAAACAAAAGAGACCACAAGATAATTTGTTCATGGAAGGTGAATTTGAAACACCAGAGAAGAAACAATATCGTCCAGCGGAAATACCTAAACCGATAAGACCTGAAGATAACCTTCATCCGGAAGGAGATTTTGCGAGAAGAACTCCAGAGAAGTTCATTCCTGCTGAACGTCCTAAACAGAAACGCCCAGAGGATAATCTTCGTCCAGAAGGAGAGTTTGAAAAAAGGACTCCAGAGAAGTTCGTTCCTGCTGAACGTCCTAAACAGAAACGCCCAGAGGATAATCTTCGTCCAGAAGGAGAATTTGAAAAACGGACTCCAGAGAAGTTTGTTCCTGCTGAACGTCCTAAACAGAAACGCCCAGAGGACAATCTTCGACCAGAAGGAGAATTTGAAAAACGGACACCAGAGAAGTTCGTTCCCGCTGAAAGGCCGAAACAAAAGAGACCACAGGATAATTTGTTCATGGAGGGTGATTTCGATACACCAGAGAAAAAACAATATCGTCCAGCAGAAATACCTAAACCTATAAGACCTGAAGACAACCTTTATCCGGAAGGAGATTTTGCTAGGAGAACTCCAGAGAAGTTCATTCCTGCTGAACGTCCTAAACAGAAACGCCCAGAGGATAATCTTCGTCCAGAAGGAGAATTTGAAAAACGGACACCAGAAAAGTTCGTTCCCGCTGAAAGGCCGAAACAAAAGAGACCACAGGATAATTTGTTCATGGAAGGTGATTTCGATACACCAGAGAAAAAACAATATCGTCCAGCAGAAATACCTAAACCTATAAGACCTGAAGACAACCTTTATCCGGAAGGAGATTTTGCGAGGAGAACTCCAGAGAAGTTCATTCCTGCTGAACGTCCTAAACAGAAACGCCCAGAGGACAATCTTCGTCCAGAAGGAGAGTTTGAAAAACGGACTCCAGAGAAGTTTGTTCCTGCTGAACGTCCTAAACAGAAACGCCCAGAGGACAATCTTCGTCCAGAAGGAGAGTTTGAAAAAAGGACTCCAGAGAAATTTGTTCCTGCAGAAAGACCGAAACAGAAGAGACCTCAAGATAATCTTTTTATGGAAGGTGATTTCCAAACTCCAGAAAAACCCTCATATCAAACTGTGGAGAGACCAAAACAAATAAAACCGGAAGATAACCTTCATCCAGAGGGAGATTTCGAAAAACGAACTCCAGTGAAGTTTATACCTGCAGAACGTCCAAAACAAAAGAGGCCGCAAGATAACCTCCACATGGAAGGTGATTTCGCAACACCAGAAAAACTAGAATATCTTCCAGCAGAGAGGCGTAAACAAATAATTCCAGAAGATAATCTACGCCCCGAAGGTGATTTTGAAACTCCGGAAAAACAACATTATGTTCCAGCAGAAAGACCGAAACAGATCAGACCGGAGGATAACCTTCGTCCAGAAGGAGAGTTCGAGAAAAGGACCCCGGAAAAATTCATTCCTGCGGAAAGACCCAAACAAAAAAGACCACAAGATAATTTATATATGGAAGGTGAATTTGAAAAACCAGAAAAACCACAATACCGTCCAGCAGAAAGACCGAAACAGAAAAAACCAGAGGATAATCTTCATCCCGAGGGGGAATTCGAAAAGAGAATTCCAGAAAAATTTGTTCCCGCGGAAAGACCCAAGCAAAAGAGACCACAAGATAACCTGCATATGGAAGGTGATTTCCAAACGCCCGAAAAAGCTGAATATCGTCCAGCAGAAAGACCAAAGCAAATAAGACCTGAAGATAACCTTCATCCCGAAGGAGAATTCGCCAAGAGAACTACAGAGAAGTTTGTTCCTGCGGAAAGACCCAAACAGAAGAGACCTCAAGATAACCTCCATATGGAAGGCACCTTTGAAACGCCTGAGAAGCCAGAATATCGTCCAGCAGAGAGACTAAAACAGAAAAAACCTGAAGATAATCTTCGTCCAGAAGGAGAATTCGAAAGGCCGGAGATAATGGAAGTTGGACCATGTGAATTAAGAAGACCAATTAAACGGGATGATAACTTGAGGATGGAAGGTGTCATAAACATCACCAGAAAAGATGATTATAATGTAACTCGTGGCGAACGAGTGGATATCATTGTGAGAAAGGACAATCTTCGTATGGAGGGAGAATTCACAGATATGCGGTCCAGAGATGATTACAGAGTTGTCAGAGGAGAACGATCGGACATAGTTGTTCATGAAGACAACTTGAAATTACATGGGGAATTCAATGAGTATAGAAAACGAGACGAATTCACAACAGTTAGTGAAAGAAGGACTATAGTTAAGCATGAAGATAACTTGCATTTGGAAGGTGTTATGCACATGCCCGAAAAAACGAAATACGTTCCCGCAGAAAAACCAACCCTCAAAAAACCAACGGATAACTTAAAATTGGAAGGAGAATTTGAAAGACGGAGTCCGGAAAAGTTTACACCATCTCGAAGGCCAGAACAGAAGAAACCTCAAGACAATCTGCATCCGGAAGGTGAGTTCACAACTCCTGAAAAACCACAATACCATCCAGCTGAAAGAGTGACGCCAAGAAAACCAACTGACAATTTGAAAACAGAGGGAGATTTTGAGCGTCCAGAAAAACCTGGTTATCAACCTGGTGAACGTCCAGAAGCTAAAAAACCTTCAGATAATCTTCGGCTTGAGGGCGATTTCGAAAGAAGAACTCCCGATAAGTTCATACCGGCTGAGAGACCTAAGCAGAAAAAACATCCGGACAATTTGCGGCCAGAGGGCGACTTCGAGAAGAGATCACCGCAGAAATTCATTCCTGCTGAGATTCCAAAACAAAAGAGACCCAAGGATAATCTCCATGTATCGGAAGAGCAATTCGAGAAGAGAACACCTGAGAAGTTCATTCCTGGTGAAAGACCTAAACAAAAAAGACCTGAGGATAACCTTCGACCTGAAGGAGAATTCGAAAGGAGGACTCCTGACAAATTTATACCTGCAGAAATACCCAAACAGAAAAGACCACAAGATAATCTATTCATGGAAGGTGATTTCGATATGCCAGATAAACCAGGCTATCATCCAGCGGAACGACCAAAACAGAAGAAACCTCAGGACAATTTGAAACCTGAAGGAGATTTCGAAAGAAGGACTCCTGACAAGTATATACCTGCAGAAATACCCAAACAGAAAAGACCACAAGATAATCTATTCATGGAAGGTGATTTCGATATGCCAGATAAACCAGGCTATCATCCAGCGGAACGACCAAAACAGAAGAAACCTCAGGACAATTTGAAACCCGAAGGTGATTTTGAACGAAGAACTCCTGAAAAATTCGTTCCCGCCGAAAGACCCAAACAGAAAAAACCGGTAGACAATCTGAAACCTCTCGATGGCGAGTTCGAGAAGAGGACTCCAGATAAATTTGTGAACGCTGAGAGACAATTACCGAAAAAACCAAAGGATAATCTTAAATTAGAAGGTGATTTTGAAAGGAGAACTCCTGACAGATACTTACCCAGTGAGCGACCAAAACAAATCAAGCCAGAGGATAACCTTAAACCATCTCATGATGAATTCCCCAAGAAACTAACGGAAACCTTCGTCCCTGCAGAAAGACCTAAACAACATAAGCCTGAGGATAATCTGAAACCACTGAACGGTCAGTTTGAACAGAGAACTCCAGATAAATTCGTTCCTGCAGAAAGACCAGCTCAGAAGAAACCAAAAGACAATCTGCGGAACGAAGGGGATTTCGACAGACCAGAAATCAGAGAAGTTGGTCCTTGTGAGTTACGTCGTCCAATCAAACATAAGGACAATCTCACACTGGAAGGACAGCACGATATGAGAAGAAGGACAATTATGGAGGATAATAGGACTTCTGTTGTTAATAGGCAGCACATTACGAAAGAAGACATAAGCAGCACGATAAATCGTGTGGATACCACCAATACTGAAAAGATTGAAACCGTTAATCGGGAAAATAATGTAATAAGAACTGACCATATTTCTTCAGGAAATGATTCTCGCATTGCCGTTAGAGACAAGACCGACGTTATCATTCGTGAAAATGATACTAATGTGAGAGAAGATTATAACGTAGTAAATAGGAGGGACGAGCATGTGACTTATACGGAAAGAAGGGCGATTATAAACCATCATGAAAATATTCATAGCAATACACAGAATCATACGACCACACATAGAATTTCAGAAAATTATCTGCACCCTGAGAGATCATTAGAAAACTCGCCTATTGATCATACGCATTCTTCAATTCGAAGTCATGAACGTGATATACAAAATCATCATGTTGATCATAAGAATAATTCGATCACACAGATCTCTCATATAGAAAACACCCCGACCAAAAAACCGAGGGACAGTTTGAATATTAAGGAAGAGCATTATGAAATAAAGAACAGAAAAATCGAAACAATCACTAAAGTTTCTAAAACTCCAGAGGGTACACCGAGAAGAGAAACTATAGTTTCAAACAATGGTCTCAATCGAAAGCACCATATGGCGTCCAGCATCTCCTTAGGGTCAGATGTTTCAGTCATGAGAACGACGAATCAAGTTGATCGCATGAATGTGGAGAGGCATTCCACGAATATAATCAATCAGAAGAATGTCATCATCGAAAGGAAAGAAATCAAACAAGTAAATTCAGATCAGATTGGTAAAAACTTAGTGTCTAGAAATACAGTAATTATAAATGACTCTCCTCACATGGCTTCCAAACATGTTACTGATCATCACAGTTCTGGCAATATTATCAGAAATAACACGAATGTGTCGCATACCGTTAACACAAATGCGTCTCATGTAGTGAATTCGAATACATCCCATGTAGTGAATTCGAATACATCCCATGTAGTGAATTCGAATACGTCCAATGTAGTGAATTCGAATACGTCCCACGTTGTGAATTCAAATATATCGAAGGAAAACAGAGAAATTTCAAATAATCGCCATCTTACAAAAACAGATGTAAAGGATTCAAGTAACAACAGTACGATTGTAAATCGCGATCAAATAAGATCTTCTAGTAACTCTCAAATACTCAAGTCTTCCAGTAACTCAAATATTTCTTCTCATACAGAGAAACATATGCAAACAAATCAAGTTGTGAATCATCACCATCGTAAAAGTGTTGTGACCGCCTCTGAAGACGTGAATAATCAAATTCTTTACAGAAAGGGTCATCATACATCTTCAGAAGCCTTACATGCTACAAGCCAGTCGGCCCTTGATATGAGAAAATCTATTTGTAATTTGCACGATCAAGGTCAAACCCATGTTCAACATGAACGTCGCAGTTTGAGCTCAATACACAGATCGAATCAAGAAGCCAAAGAGCATAGCAGGAGAAGTCTTCAACATAGTAGTTCTTCGAACCAGTACCAAGTCATAGAGCGGCCACAAAAAATTATTCGAAGGGATAATTTGTCTGTTGGTGGACATTTCTATGGGCAATCAGAAGCAAGATCATATGGACAATTCACAAAAGAGAAAAACGTGCAGTCTGTAGAACGAGTAACTAGAAGATCAAATGTTTCCAACATTTCCCTTGGAGAGAGCAACGTGGCTGTTGTGACTTCGTACAAAAGGGAGTACTTACCAAGAAATATTGGACCATGTCCTGCTTCCCTGGTCGACACTCCGAAAGGACCATTCAAACATACCAGAGACACAAAATCACATAAATTTTATGCTCCTGTTGCCCCAGTGATATCACCGACGAAGTAATAATTATTTGTTATGCTTGCTTTCAATATTAAATACAATATTTTTCTGCTCAATAATCTTTTCTAGGGCGCTTCTTGACGATCCTTATAGCCGCTTGTTTTATAAATTTCGAGATGTTTTTATTGTGTTATTTTATTTTGTTGATAATTTCTCAAATTTGCTTGTACTAATAAATATTTAATATAATAATAATTTTTATTTTTACCGATTCTTTTATTCGTTTCTTTTTGATATGTAGTTACCCGACAAGCTGGTCGTTTGTATCAGGAGATTAATATAAATTATTCAACACATAAAAAATGTTCATAAGGTTAGTGATTTGGGATGCATAGGTAATTATTAATACATATATAATTCACTGAGAGGAATGTTGGTTTGTGGCTCTGAGTGTTAAATTCAATGCTATTTTAGGAATTAATTTATTTTCATTGCATAAAGAAGTCAAATTCGAGCATAGAGTTCGAAATAAATGTTTGTTCCAACTTCCAACTATGTAATTTTGTTGTTATCTCTCAAATTTGACAACACTTATTATGTTATGGTTTCAGATTTTGAGGAAAACTGATGTGAGTATTACTAGGGGTTGAAGGTCCCACTTACTGCACAAAGTGTGGTGGAAGGTAGAAGCTAAGTATCAGTAATTGATACTACACAATTATTGTAGATAAATAATAATAACTGTTCGTTAATGGCCATCGACCCCAAAGTCCTTTAGCCTAGTGTATTGTATAGATTAAAAAAATAACCGAGTTTCTTCTGCTCGAAACTGATACTGTCATGATCTCAGTGATCTCAAAATTTTAGCTTCCTAGAATATGAAATGCTTGTTCTATGCCTATTTCATTGGATCCATGTTTTTGGCCATTTTTTTTTTGTGGAAAACCGCTAATATCTCCGAAAGTATCAGGAATAGGGATAGGGAAGTAGGTACAAGACAAAATACTCAGATGGGGGTAGAGAAGCGAAAAAGTTAAAATATAAGGTGTGAGGCACCCTGTATAATATCTCTTTTCTTGGATCTAGAATAGAAGGCAGAAGGTTCGGATGAACGAAAAAAAATTAATGAGGTGTAAAAATTCGTAATATTTATGTACATTCTTTGAGATGATTGGTTAAAAGTGAGTGAATAAATTTAATATTAGATAATATCTTATGATTGGTACATTTTTCAGAATATATCATATCCGGTTTGCAGTTTCGAAAAAGTCGGATCTAAATGATCGAATTTGTCATCTTTCATAGTTAGATTGTAATCCAGCTCATGGTATCTCACGGGATATGTTAATTGATTTCCTCTGTCCCAAGTATAGAGTTCCTGAAATGAATTAACATTATTAATTTTTCGAATATTCAGTAGGGCTTGAAAATATATTCATGATGAGATTATTTATTGGACAGCCTCTGTTCTCCAAAGTTTTTTATTATTTTTTCACTCAATTCGAGCAGGAATCATCTGACATAATGAACAAATTCTTTCTTCTGTACAACCGTCCCGAAAATTAGTGTTTCGGTGTAATTTATTGAATTGAAAGTGAAGGTGCATACAGATTACTCTGACGTGACGTGGGCCCAAGTTATGTCGGACCAATTTTTTGAACGCTTCAGCGCAAAATCCTATGGTGGATTTTTGAATCATGCGCATTATGTCGTGGGCCCACGTCACTTCTGAGTAATCTGTATGCACCTTAACACTTTACAAAAACAGTACCCAAAGTAAGGAATTTTTTCGGGGCTGTCTTTCCACTTTCCACTTTCGGGACGATTTTGCGTATCTATGAGAACGGAGTTGACAAAAACATGAACTTTGTATTTTATTATATATTCTTCACTTTTCAAATAAAAAAAATTGGAAATGAGTAGCGAACGTAATGAAAACTAGAAAAAATATTGTACGTAACACGTTCAAAAAGTGATTTCACGGGACGATGATTTCCAACTTGTTACTTGAATTATAGCCCATTCAAGAATGATTGACATCTCGGGTGGCTAAGGAAAATCGAATTTAAGTTGGTAATAGCTCATAAGTTGGGATTTTGTTTTGCAGAATTCAGGTTGGTATTGTGAATAAACAGTGATCTATGACCTATTATATGTGAATCTATGCACTGACCGACGATAATTTGAATTTGAAAGTGCTGTTTATGTTCTTAATTTAATCGAAAAAATTGGAAACACACTTGTATCAATTTCGGTGTATGGTGTATGGATAGCTACATTAATGTATAAAATAACATAGTTGTATAAACATGAATCAGAGAATATTGGCGAATCTTAATAAGTATATGTTATTGCATCAAATGAAATAGACTTCAATTTTTAAATGTTTATATGCTCAAATATTATATATTTCACAATGGATTTTTTATATATATATATATATATATATATATATAAGTAATGACTTAAACAACTCAATGGAGTTTTTTTCTTAATGAAAATTCATCAGCGAAATAGGGTTCTACTTGTTAAAACTTCATACTTACTTTCATCCGATGATTATAGGTTATCATTGTAGTCTTCTTGAATGGATTAGAGAATGCAAGATTGACATCTAGAAGAATACCCCTATAGAGATCCAGGGCGAATCTTATACTGGTCGATTTTTCAATGACGCTATCTACAGCATACAGTACACCACAGACGACAAACATGTCTCCTACACGTTTATGTTGCACTGAAATATTCCATATGTATTGGGCTTCCATAGTATGTTCATCGACCTGAAAATTAGTCGTAGTTGATCAGATGATTTAACCTATAGAAAGAGTCTTGTAAGATGGCATCCAATTTATGTATTGAGTTTATGTGCAGCATTTTGAGAGAAAGGGACCCTGATAGGCAAATGGTTTTCATATATTATAACGCGCTATTTTGACCTATATCTATTGGAGTTGCCACCTTAAGTTTCTAATAGTTGCTTGGGTCTGGATGCCTAGAATTCACAACAGTGAAACTCTCAGATAGAAATTTCATTTATTTCCGTTGACTGTTTCGAAAATAAGTGATATGTAGAAAATAAAATATGCCAAGTATGCCATTTAAACAAAGCCTGATGGCTTTTGAATCCTGTATCATTCAGAACACACATCAAAGTTCTAAATAGTGGAAAAGTCAGTACTGATTTATGTGATTCTACACTATTTTCAGTTGTGCTTCAGAAAAGATCGCTAGTATTTCAGATTAGTCAAGTTTATTCCAGAAAACATCATATGTAATTCAGATTAGAGTCAATTACATTTCAGAAATGGTCATTTGAAATCCAGTTTAGTCACACATTTATTTCAGAAACCGTCAATTCTAATTCAGATCAGTCAGATTAATTTCAGAAATCGTCAAGTGTATTTCAGATAATATGATTTGTATATTTTGTATCAGAAACACCCTATATATACCGCATTCACATTTATTTTAGCAGTCGGTTGGCCATGAAATAATTTTCTCAAGTTTTTTTAACTGGAACGGAGTGAGGTTGGCACTAATGAAATGTCGTTAATTTCATAACGCCGTTGCCACAACTAATATCATTTTTTATTACGAAAATGCCGAAAGTGATTGAAAAAAGAGACAGTTATACCCTGATATTCTAAAATCCACAACACGTCAGACGGTAGCGAACATATATCAATTGTAAGTGAATTTATATAATGTTTCATCCGAATCTAAACGACTCATATTTCAGCTGAACATTTCCACAATCAGAAAGATTGTGAATGAAGAGGATGACAAAGAATTTCCTTCTATTGGGAGACCCAAAAAGTGGTGGCATTTTCAGAATTTTATGTTTGAGTGAATTAATGCGAAAAGTTTACTACAGGATTTTTGATGAATGTTATCGTAGAATGGGTTCCTGAAAATTGCTTCTTCTATTTTTCATTTGACTTGTCCTATACATTGTTAGTGTCTTAAGGTACCAATAAATACCTAATTATTTATTATTATATCAATGTATTAAGATGAACAGCCACAAATACCCGCCAGTTGTCCTGTTAATTGTTTATTCATGTGAAATTTTTGTTCAAAGGTGAAGTTCATCTTGATTGAAACTTCCTTCGATTCCTTTTACTTATATTGATGCAAGATGATTTTTGTTGAAGAATTTAACATTCTTGTAATTATCTGTTAATTCCTTCGGGAGTTACATCTTGACTTATGAAACTTCCTTTAATTCCTTTTACTTATATTGATGCAAGATGGTGTTCATTGAAGAATTTAACATTCTTGTAATTATCTGTTAATTCCAGAGACAACCTCTCTGGTTAATTCCTTCGGGAGATACCCATTCCCAACCACTACATCATATGCATTTCATGTTCGGGTTAATATTTTTGAAATCTACAACTGGTGTAACGCATAGACTAAACCCAAGAGACCCGTTTATTTACATTCAAAAGTGTCGCCTCTGAAAACTTAGCTGTCCGACTGGAACGAATACGGTTTCACTGTCACTGGTTCTTATATTCCTATGTTGCCGAACTTAACAGTTTGTGAGATTCTCTCCCATATACCCGACAGTGAATTATTTTAAGAGACTAATTTCTTTCATTCTTTTTTCAATTATATTATTGCACTTTGAAATAATGATAGTTTCTTTAAATATTCCATCAATAAATATGTAGCAAAATTTGTTATATAATGTGATCATACATTATACGCTAGAGGCCATGGTGTTAAAGAAATTTGAGCCAAACTTATGGCAACACTGCAAATTTCTTCTCCTTATGAGTTGAAGAGAAATGGAGAACGTGCTTATGCTCTTTCTCTGTTCGTTAGATTCAGAAGCAACACGTTGTCAGTAAACAAGTAGGTGAAAGTAGCTAAATCTCAGGATTTTTGTAAGAGTCAAGTATTGAATATTATTTAGTTTTTTCTTGGTTTATCTCGCTTTGTATGAAATATGGTTTATAAGTGCGAAGTTTGTGGAAAAGACAAAAATTCTTATCCGAATTTATCGTTCCATAGGTAAGTGTATTGTATTATATGAATGATTTAGTTAACGAGGTAATGTTGTTTGTGTTCAGTGGCGTAGATTCGAGAAAAATCAGAAACGTATATGATAAAATGATACTCGATGAGAATACATAATTGTACTTAAAACAGATTATATGTTGAGAATTATATCATCTGTTTTAAGTACAAAAATATATAATATTAATAGTATAATTTTCATGATTCCAGGTTCCCGGGTGACGATGAAAAAAGGAGAATTTGGGCTTCTCTTCTAGGATGGTCGAGTATCTGCCCAAAGAAATTAATTTTTATTTGTTCGGATCATTTCGACTCAAATGATCTAGTGACCAGAGCACATGGAAAAGTTTATTTGAAAAGAGATGCCAATCCGTTACCTCAGCATTCGTTATTTGAATCTTCTAACTTGAGGTAATTAGAATCTTTTTACTATGGTATTACATATTGACATTTTTAAAATTTTTTTCCGTTGTAATTCCATAACAGAATTGGACCTCTACAATTCTGAATGCTATAAATTATTATTCGCATAATAATATGAGCTTTTTGTCCAATATAATAATATTTATATAATATAATAATATGTTTTAGTGACCACTCCTCTAGGACAGAAAGCAGCCCCAATGAACAAGAGTCACAAGAGAAGTAAGTTATTATGATCTCTACATTTGAAATGAAATCTTTTCTCATTCAACAATTCACAATATTTCTTCGGAGTATGTGACTATCGAATAGGGGAATAAAATTAAAGCATTTTGTGATGTTCATTGCTCATTCTGAATTTTCCAGGGAAATGCTGATTTCAAGTTATAATGCTGATGAGAACAAACCTGATGAGAACAAATCTGATGAGAACAAACCTGATGAGAATAAACCTGATCAGACAAATTCCTCATCTACACTTACAGCATCAGAATGTGAAAATGAAGAAAGTAAATTGGAATTTATTGAACCAACTACACACAACATGCCGACCAGAAAGAGGTAAGATTAGTTGATTTTTATTGGAAAAAGTATTTTGATTTATGAACAAAATATCTTTTAATTACTGAATAGACTCAAATTCACTTTATTTATTCCAGAAAGAGGAAATACATTGCAGATTTGTCTAGCAGTGACTTCTCTACGCCAGAGAAGCGAAGAAGGAGTCTTCAAAATGTGAAAAGAGTTGTTGCAATGCAAAGGACAAAAATACGTAGCCTCACATCAAAAGTACGTCGACAGAAACTCCGCATTACAACATTGAAGAATTTGGTATCATTACTGAATGAAAAGTATCAACTCACTGAAGGATCACAGCAGGCAATTTTAGTAAGTTTTACATCGTGGTTAAAACTCAATAATATTGTAGTTCCTCAAATACAAAGTTTTTCTACATTGGCTCAATTGAATACTATTTAAATAAATAATACATTTACATGTAACTGTTGAGCATTTCATATTTATATGGATGAAGATTAGACTACATGTTAGAAAATTCTGAGATAGAAATAAGCACTACTTGCCAATAATGCATTCATTATCATGGAAAAAATATTGTACTGAAATCACATACATATGATGAATCATAATCCTACTTGAGGATGCTTTCTTTTGATAATTAATGTTATCATTTTTCCTTACAGGCATCAATTCCTAAAACAGCAGGTGATATCTTCAGGCGGATGATGAGTGGATCCAGTAGGCAAAAATATGATCCCAGTTTAAGAACATTTGCTCTTACACTGGCCTTCTATTCGCCTAAAGCTTACAATTATGTCAGAAAAACATTCAATAATAGCCTCCCTCATCTAGGAACCATTTCTAAGTGGTATAGGTCTGTAGATGGAGCTCCAGGTTTTACAAAGGAATCTTTGATGGCCATAAGCCTAAAGAAATCAAAAACATCTGGTCCTATATTATGTAACCTGGTTATGGATGAAATGTCTATTAGACAGCAAATAGAATGGACAGGGAAAAAGTTTACTGGTTACGTTGATGTGGGTACAAACCTGGACTCCGATAATTTACCGGAGGCAAGGGAAGTCCTTGTATTTATGCTGGTCTGCATTCACAGCTCGTGGAAGATTCCAGTGGGATATTTCCTGGTCAATGGCCTATCCGCAAGTGAGAAAGCTGAGCTGGTAAAAAAATGCTTGGAATTCCTTAATGAGAGTGGAATTATTATCACTTCTCTTACTTTTGATGGCACTGTAACCAATATCTCAATGGCCGAGAAATTGGGTGTTAATTTTAATGATCATAGTAATTTAAAAACTCATTTCACTGACCCCATTTCGAAAAGGAACATTTTCATTTTTTTGGATGCTTGTCACATGATAAAGCTTGTGAGAAATTGTTTTGCCTCACAAAGTGGCATAACAGATGATGAACAAAGAAGAATTGATTGGATTTTTGTAACTCGATTAGTTGAAATTCAGAATAAAGAAGGACTACATGCAGCAACTAAACTCAGACTGAGACACCTTCAATGGTCGAGGGAAAAAATGAAGGTTCGTTTGGCTACCCAGACATTGAGTAAGAGTGTCAGTGATGCTTTGAAGTTTTTGTGTGAAGACATGAAGTGCCCAGGATTTGAAGGATCCGAAGCAACTTCAGAATTCATTCTGAATTTCAATAATATGTTCGATATGCTGAATTCTAGGAATAAATTTGCCAAATATTGTTTCAAGAAAGCATTTTCTGCAGAAACAGCAAATTTCTTCCTAGAATTCATTGAAAAAATGAAAATTTTCCTTTTTGGTTTGAAATTAAATAACACTCCCATACTCCAGAGCCAAAGAAAAACCGGGTTTTTGGGACTATTAATATGTATGGAGAGTTTAAAACAAATGTATTTCGAATATGTTGTCGAAAAAAGATATTTGAAATACATTTTAACTTATAAATTGTCTCAAGATCACCTTGAGTTATTTTTTGGTGCTATCAGAAGCAAGGGAGGGTATAATAACAATCCCACAGCAAGGCAATTCGAAGCCTCATACAAAAGGCTTCTAGTTCACAGTGAAATTGTCGCTTCAGACAGTGGCAACGCTGTGAATCTAGAAATGATCACAATTTTAACTTGCGGCTCAGGTTCAAGGATAACAACAAATGACTCTGGGAGAAATTTGGAAGAAGATGAAGATTTTCTTAATTTCATGGAGAGGACTAAAAAGGATGTAGAAAATTATGATTATTATAGTACGGCATGGAATCTCACAATGTATGTAGAAGACATTGTGGGATACATTTCTGGATTTGTGGTAAGAGGTGTGCTCAAATGCATTACATGCATAAAATGTGCTTCTGTATTAGAAGGCAGCGCAGCCCTTTCTGACCTTCAAAGAAGAAAGACTTATGGAAATTTACATAAAGCAAGTGAAATGGTGACGAGTGTTTGCAAGGAAGCCGAAAAATATTTTCGCTTTTATAACAGGACCACCTCCGGAGTCTTGGATTCAAGAGTGAAGAATCTTATGGACATTTTAGTCACGAACACGGTCCAGAATTTAAATGTTTCAGTATTTGAAGCCTTTGGAGATCATCTGTATGATGATGATCCACTACAAGGGCATTGTATAGCAACCATTAAATTAATATTGAAACATTATTTTAAACTTAGAATTCACCATGAAACCGCCAAGCATTTAGAATCTCTTAGAAAAAATAGATCTAGAGCTCTACTAACGAAGGTAATATTGTTCAGGAATGAATAAATTTTTTTGATTTTAAATAAATTTTGTTTTTTGTAAATAAATTTTGTTTTTTGTAAGTAAATTTTGTTTTTTGTAAATAAATTCTGTTTTTGTAAATAAATTTTGTTTTTTGTGAATAAATTTTGTTTTCTTTGAATAAATTTTGATTTTTGAAAATAAATTTTGTTTTTTGTAAATAAACTTTGAATGTTTAAGAAGTAAATTTTTTATGGTTCCACAATGTCAATACAATTAAAGGAGTTATTCGAATGAAATCACTTGAATATCTGAGAATAAAAACATTGCAGGACGTAAATAGATAATTTCGAAAAAATTTAAGGGGTCAAAAAAGAGTCTTTTTTTTAGTAGTGCCTGCTTTGATTCAGGTGTCTAAAGGTGGCACCTGAAGAACAATATTTAATTTTTTTACTGGAATTGAGCTCCCATATAATGATATGGGAGCAAGAAAGGAATAGAAAAAATGTTGGTGTTGTTTTGCTATGTCGGCATGATATTCACCGCTTTTTAGGTAGATACCATCTTTAGGGAGCTTTTAAGCAGTGGCTGCTCAAAAGAGAAAAGATTATATGACAGGCACACAATACTATTTTTCCCCAACTATCATTAATCATTTACATCATCTAAACTAGTAAAGTAGAAATTTCAACTCGCACGCCTATGGGCATCGAGAGGAAAGATTCGATACAGTGTTGCCAGTAAAGATGTCTGAACGAAGAGGTCCGATATTGTGTCTTTGTTCCACTCATTGTAAGGAATTTTAATGTGGGAGTCACAACAAAACAACAGTTTATAAGGGAATGTTTCGTCTCTTTGGGGTTATGTCTATGGTGTAACGTATTCAAACTTTAGCCAAAGAAGGTAACGAACATTAACTCTCCTCAAGCTAGTGCACATTATTATATTATACTGATCTCTTGTATTTTCCATGCAAACAACTGGATTTGGTATGCCTTCAATCAGTTTGTATGAACTTCAATTATGTTCGTCACATATCTTCCGAAGAGATTCGACATTGTGATAAAATACGTAATAACAGAAACTTTTACGTTGAACAGGCAACATAGCGTTGGCTTAAAACCCAAAAATGTTTTGACAAGCTTCATAACCCCACATTTTCGTACTAAACAGTGTGAAATGTGTCAAATTTCCATGGCCAACCGAGTGCTAAAATAAAAGTGAATGGAGATACATGTCTATTACTTTCGTCATAATTCTATTGTCTAGAAAACCTTTCAAAACCTCTTCTCTGCTTTATGTGCATTATGAATGAAAAGGATGATTATGAATGATCAAAAAGATTCAGAATTTTTAGGCGAATGAAAATATAAGATAAAAATTTGGTGGCAATATGAAATAAGGAAATGAGATCACGTCCAGGCTTTTTGCAAAACCCCTTTATATATGAAAAGAGATTTGTTCAACAATTCTTCACTGTGAACCTTTTTTTTTCTACAGGTTTGCACTAAAAAGTTGAAGGGACGGGAGGGGCATTTTTATAGAAATTCATCACTTTTATGGTTTGCTACCGAATAAATCCTGTAGATAAGTAACACAGTATCTTGAATGTGATACATATATGCGATTTATGGAGTAAAACTGAAATAACTTAAAAATTAATTTATGTATTATGTATAGTTGTACTCGGATATTACAAAAATGCGTATTGCGTAATATGTGAGATTCAACTGATAATCTAGAATAATTTTTGTGATTTTTCGTCTTTTTGAATTACAAATGACGATTTCTTAAATAAAAATGATTACCTTATCTAATATCTAATTTAAAATTGATGGTTACTGAAATTAAAATGACAAATCTGAGACACAGAGTTTTCTGACATCTTTTAGGTCATCACCCTTCCAAATGGCTTTGAACTGAATGGAAAATTTCAATGAAAGTAGACGGTTTGGGAATTTAATCTTTGTTTAGCGAAAAGGAGCATGCGGCCGTTGGTTTTGAAAAAGGGCGAATCGGCCGAATTTACAAGTTTTCAAAAACGATTTTTCGGTGATAACATTCCATGACTTTATTCTATAATTTTTTCTTACTTGGGTAAACTATCATAATGATTGTTCACTTTTCAATTTTGCTCAATGAATAACTCACTAAATCCAGTGACCCGCTCACGTAGAATACACTGTAGTATATTAAATTAATTATTGATCTTTACATACTTACTTTCATGACTGCTGTGTTGTTCGTTTCGGGAACTGCAAATATCACCCACAAACCATTATCGTCTATGCTGAAATCCATAAAATTATATTGACTACTGTACAAGTTGGTTGTTTTATTTAAGTTTTGAATCGGCAGATCCAGAGCTGCCGTCCTTTCATCATAAAGATTGACCCTGATGATACGTGCTGTATCTTTCTCGTTGTAATAGAAGTGTCCTTCGTATACTACGTGGGCGTTTCCTTTGAATGGTCGGTCCAATAAGAATTTCCTGAAAATTAACTAAATCAATTTGAGGAACAAACCCTTTTGATGCTTCGTTTTTTTTTCTTCGTCGATCTTTTCCATTCTATCCATAACAATAATGATATTCGCTATGCAAAAAATAACTTATTCTCAATCAATTCTAGTCCTGTGTTTCGTTTGAAAAATTTAATAGTTAATAGATTTGTGTGATCTATTATAGTATTTTCATATAAATCTATATCTCTTCAGATATAGAGCAATTTATTTTGCGTGGTGGGGCTAGCCGTACGGATCAGTTGAAAATGGTGAGAAAATTTTTTTATCGAGCGGGTCAGATTTTCAGACAATATGCTGAATGGACCTAAAGGAAGCTACTTTTCAAGAGACTGAGAATTCGGACGTGACGCAAGGTCACAGCGGTCCTTTGAAAATGAAACGTTACTTGTACATACTCTAGCGTGTCAGATTTTCATACATTTCGTTAATCTCGGTGTTACAGACGAGACGTATTGACCAATGAATCTGACAGTAATGGGTTTTTTTTTTTAATCTGACAGTTTGAAAATAATAACAATAAATTTTTCGTAAATTCATATCTCCCTTCCGGTACCTCTAATCGTTTTTGTTTTCATTATAAATGTTGTGAATAATAAAATTCTATACGACTTTAGTCTGCATCAGCAATTTTACATATTCTCAACCGTTTTCGAGCTAGAGCCGAGTAATGAGGACGAGGAGCTTAGCTATACATGCGGAAGTGTCAATGTAGAATGCCCGTCTACTGTTCATTCGATGTTTGAATATACAAAAAATTGAAAAATGAATGCAAAAACAATTTGAAGCCCAGGAAAGGAGATAATTCAAAAAAAATTATTTTGTGACCTTTATCGCCAATTTTTTTTGTTTCGGCATACTAAAAACTGTCAGATTATATCTTTTCCGTTATTGTTGAATCACAAAATCTTCAAAATGAGAAAAAAAAACAACGCGCTTGTCTTGAGAATGTACAAGTGACTTTTTTTGCAAGTTTGTCGCTCTCTCAATTGCGTCATATTCAGAGAACATACTTTTAAGCATGTAATGGACGAGTTTGGAAACGTTTGCCAACCTTTTAAATATTAGACTAAATGCTTACAATGGAAACTTTTTTTTTTTAATTATATTTGTTTCTTTTTTGGTTGCTTTCAGCATTTCACAATCCTTGGAAGGTCACCGGCTCTCAAATCCAGGTGATATAAAATAAAATTTATATTGTATTCTAAGGAAAATTTTGACATTCAGCCGTTTTTTCGTGTTCTCGTTCTGAGCAATACATTTATGGTTTCGTCATAGAACGCCGTAAGATGTCTAAAACATCTTAGAACGCCCCAATTACTATGTGGTCTTTGACAGTGTCAAAGTTTTATATCAGCTCTTTGCGCAATCGCAATAGCTGTGTTGGTAGAACTGTCACTTGAGTGGGCTCAGGTGCCCCTTAATTTAGGGATCGTTGGTGAAAACAGACATAAGACTATGCATAACTCATTCTCCGTTTTTTAATAATATATGTACTCCTAAAAGTTCAAAACTCGCCACTGCATCAATGCTCAATGAGGGACAATTATCCCAAAACCGGTATACAGTTGTGTTTAGATGTTTTCAACTTCTCTGAGATTTAATTCCTACGCTTGTTCATCACTAGCTAGCATTAATGGAGCGACAATTCTACGGAATTGTGGTTCTTCAATTTGAGACTGCATTTAAGTTTTGCTATCATTAAAATTCTTCCAAAACTTATTAAGATAAAGATAAATGAAAAATATATTTTATATTCAAAAATCAGAAATCATCATCTCACCTTGAAGGAATATCTCTCCTGAACATCGTTTTATTGTCATATTGGAAGAGAAATGTATCGTTCTTTTCATCAGTCGCCCAGATTTTCTCCACGTCACTATCACTAGGATGAGGATCTCTCATCCAACTTCCATAATATGTTTCATTTGATAATTTATGGAAAACTGGCTTTCCAACGGCGTAGAGAACACAATCTGTGAAATAAATCAAAATTATTAGGGACCAGGTGATTTATTCCTCATCAATTCAAAAGAAAATGTTAATGCGAAAACTGAACTTCTTGATGAATTTATCATGTTTCAGCTGTTTTTGAAAACCTTCTATGATCGAAATGAGTAACTCGAATAGAGTGACCAAAGGTATTACACATGTGTATTATCTTTGAGAGTGACGAGTTTTTATATGCAGTGAACACGTGAAGGTTGGAACATACCATATATCTATTATGTATATAATATATAGATCCATAGATACATAGACTACAGTCAAGGCGATCACTTGATAATGACCATCTGTCAATGAGAATATCTTATTGTGTTTCATATTTTACTTTATGTGCTGTGTAAACTCATCCTTTATCTTGGTTTAATATAATATAATATTATTTTATTTTGGTGTAGGTGTGGTGACGTCATCCATGTTTCCATAAGAAATATGTCATGTGACTCATTTAAAAGGTTTCAATTCCTGTATTCATAATACAGGGTGATTCACTCACGGAGAGCCTTAGTTAAGAAAAATTATAGAAAGACTCGAGATAAACATTTGAAATTATTTAGTTAAGCTTTGTTGGGAGAAATAAGAGTTCTTGGAGAAAACATCAGATTTGTTCGACTACCGGAAATTATAGTACTTTCGTTTTTTGAATGTAATAGGTACCTAGTTCCCTTCCAGTCCTAATCAAATCACTTGAATTGAATTTTACATTGCTGCCATGCTAATGTATCAATCGCACATTTTCCGCAGAAAATTTTTCTGAAACATGAAAGCTCTTCAAATTTTCTCAAATAGGGCTTCATTCCAATGCTAATTACTTTGAGATTTTTGCATGAAAGTATCTAATTTTCTAGTTTCTCTATCTATAGAAGACTAATGATCCTCCTCCGTTTATTAAAAATTCAATTGAACAGTGATGACAAAAACCTCAAAACTCATTTTTTTCAAAGGAGAACCCATTTTTTATTGGTCAGGTTGAATTCACGTAAGAAAATAGTCTTCAAGTGTTAAAAATACTACCTACTGTTCTAAAATGCTTATTTCCCTAGATATTCTGAATATAGTGTAGTTTCCCCGTGGAAAGTGCCTGTAGAAAGTTTTCATAGTTTTTAGATATTTTCGAAAATAAGGTAATGGCACATCGAAAAAATATCAAAATATCTTGAAGACAAATGAGGATATCGTGACAGGGTTTTAAGTTATGGACTTTTCACGAAAATCAAGCCCAGTCAGGATTCTTTTCAACGTTTTTCCCTATGTAGTCTAGAAGTACCAGAAACAGCCAAAATCAACGATTTGTTGTAAGGATCAAAGAGCAGAAAATACTGGCAGTTCGCCGACCTACTGCACCGGTCGCATCGTCTGTCCCCGTTTTTTAATCTCTTATGATTTCTTTCGAAGCAAATTATTGGAAGATTGAATTTTTATGGAATTATTTTAGGAAGATTTTTCTAGTCTAGCCTTGGGGATGGAAAAATATGCAACTTTACACCTCCAATCTATCATTTCCGATATAATTTTTGGATCAACCCTTCAGATTTTATTGTCCAATTTATTAAAAAATCCTTGTTTGATAAATTTTCGTTTTAACCTAATCTTTTTCAACATAACAAAAAAGAATTTGCTTCCCCTACTGCTCAAACTAGGGTTTTTACTACCCGAAGAGGAGAGCTTTAAATAGGGAAATTTGAGTTAATTGATTTTTTCCTTTTGATAGAGCAATTATGAAATTTTGGGCCAAGTTGTTCAGTTCAGGGCTCTTCTGTTAATTTTCATTCTCGATGAGTTTGTTGCTTATACAAAAATTAATAGTACGAGATCCACTGCAGAATCACTGCGTTCATTACGTATAGAGTCAAACATACATAGGAGAATTCACTGATAACACCGCAGCCTGTCAAAAGTGGCCGCAAGTAATTTTAATTGAATTAATTTTAATCAATATTCCAAGAAAAATTACGTTGACTTCGTTTTGAAATAAAATATCATCCACATCATAACAATGCATGTAAAGAATACTAAAATCCATAGCTGCCGTTGCACACTCGGCCGCAACTACCTCGCAGCCAGGTGTAAGCAGGTAATATTTTAATCTATTTTCACGTTCATGAAGTACAGGGATGTTTGTGATATGAATTTATAGAAAATGGAATGATATTTTGTCTAATATGAATTTTACTTATTCGAGTAGGAGTTCTTGGGATGTTTTACGGAAATTAGGAGAAGCTGCTCCTCTAACTAAAGCCCCTTCAAATGTGAATCCGGAACTGATTGCTCGCCGACTTGTAAATGTAGCGAACACAGTTAAAATCTCCCAATCGAAAGTTGATGACATGAGGAAAAAATTACATAAATTGTGGAAATCGACATCTATTGAAGATGTTATTTCTCATCTTTTTAATATGGATGAATTAACATCTGCAATTAGATGCACGAAATCTCGAAAAGCTCCTGGGTTCGATGGCAATTATCCAGAATTCATGAAACACTTGGGGGTAAAAGCTTTATCTTGGCTATTATCGTTTTATAATGATATTTTGAATTCTGGTAATTTTCCAACTGAAATTAGAAAAGCAAAAGTTATTGCAATTTTGAAGCATGGTAAAAATTCTTCGGATCCGAATAATTATCATTCTATAATTTTATTAAGTGTCCCTTTCAAAATTCTTGAGAGATTGATCCAATTTAGGATTGAAACATATGTTGAGTTGAGGATGTTTTACAAAATTGCCAGGGAGGTTTTAGAAAGAATAGAAATTGTTCTGATCGGGTACTGAGCCTGACTACTTTTATTGCATCGGGTTACAATAATAAGAAGAAAACAGGAACCGCATTTGTAGATCTGTCATCAGCGTACGATATGATGTGGAAAGAAGGTGTAATTTTTGAACTTCACAGTCACTTAAAATATGGAAAAATGGTTCGTTTGATAGAAAATATCTTATCTAATTCAAGACTTCGTGTTTTTGTTAATGATAATGTAGTTTCAAACTTTCTGCATTGAATTTTTAGGTTCATTTGGAAAGTTTACGTTTAAAATTAAAATCGAGAAACAATACAAAAGGGTGTTACTGGGAAAGTGGTACTAAATATTGAAGGACGCTATTATTCAGGTCATTTCTGATAGATTTGGTTCTATAATATGGTGTCCGAAACTCAACCGTTATGGAGATATTGAGTTTCGAAATTTAAAAAAAAAATCCTTTATTTTTGGCTTTCTTATCGATTTTTTTCAGATTGGAGTTCCTAGGGGCCGTTTTCTTTATGTATCTAGTTAGAGGGCATGTCAATTAATGAAAATGATCAACAGAAACTGAACCTACCATTAACTGCTCAATACGACTGCTCGACAACGGTTAGAATTAAACTTTCACTAAGTGGTTTAAACTTTAAAGCTCTTTTTTTTTGAAAAAAACTCCATGGAACTTATTCGGCATATAATTTTTTAACTGATCATTCCCCGATGCCTACTGAATTTCCAGTTTGAGAATCTCCTCAAACGTTGGACAAAATAATAATGTATTATTATTGTATTTTTTAGCATATGTTTGGAGAATTCAATGCCGTCTTCAATGCATCATAACAAGTCCGATATTATGAATGGCATGCTTTTGTCTTTTTTAGGTTGCTGATTCGTAACTATTCATCCAAAGATTATCTAGAGTTAACTCTATAATCTTTATATTCATCGTAATATGGTAGTAAATGAAGAGAATACCGAGGAGTTCAAGTTTTTGAATGGTTGGAAAGCCGGTTCATTCACCTTTCGGTAAACTTTGGAGCAGACCTAAATATAGGTGAATTAACCGGCCCTAATACCAGGAATTATTCCATGAGTAGGGGAATGTATAAATTGCTTTGCTAATTACAATAATAGTCAAGGCAATATTGTACTGAATGTCGAGACTAGCATTATCCGCTCCATAAATAGTGAAGAAAAACTTTTTGAAAACTGAGGTTCGTCGATAACAATAATAAGTTGGTCTCGGTTGAAATAATAACCCGTTTTGTTTTCGATTGGAAATGAGCAATTGATGGCTACTTAGGATATCCCCAGTTTTATCGTTATCTTCTAATTTAGCCTAAATTATATGTTTCATTTCGATAGGTTCCACCTTCTGACGAAATAGGAGTGTTCGCAAAAAATTACCTGTTTTTCTACTTGGATACCCCTTATATTTCTCTGTACCGTACGGCCTGATTTCCCATTTGCTGATCAAATCAATCAGAGAGACACCACTTCCGTTGCACCTCATTTCCAGTTTTCCACAGTCGGGACATTCGAACTGTGGTCCGCAGATATCTTCCAAGCTTACCATATCAGGCGGCAGCATTCCATAAATTGTTTCCTTGTTATCCGGTCTGTGATGGTGTCTACCGTCTCCTTCTGTCAAACAAATTGTGTATTCAATGAGTTGGGGGCGACTGTTTTGTTATCATTTACGTTCTTGATTACGAATGGGGATACGGGATACCTTCTTTCTGGTAGTACGCTTTTTATTTCGTGCTTCACTTAATACTTTTCCATTTCCACGAAAGGTTCAAAAGATCAACTGAAAGTGTGGAAAAAGGCATTACCTATTAAAACACTCTTATGATAGGGCTTATCCTCGTCTCATCTACCCCCATATCACATTCACAATACAATCATCGCTATCGCTACCATCCACATGAAGATGCTATTGTGATAGCCAAGCACGTGTAGTGGTTAAACAGGAAACTAATGTAAAGATCGTGCATTTATAGTTATTTTCCTATCAAGTGCGGAAAGTGCTACTTGCCCGCACGAAACTGCCGTTGCCCAAACGATGCGAAGCAGAGTTCGGGTAAGCAGTTGAGTGCGGGCAAGACACTGTCCGCAAGAGTTAGGAACATATTTTTTCTACAAGCGCTTGAAAGATATAAATGTATCCATTTCACGAAACATATCATATATCATTTTATTAATTCAATATAATGACAGACGTAATTCTGCATGTCGTTACTATGGGTTTATCATCGTTGACGTTATGTGCATAGAAACATGAATTTTATTTACTCTATAATATTTGCGTGCGGGAAAGTGACTCTTTCAACTTGGAATGCGTGCGGGAAAAAGGTTGAACGTATGAACAGAACGTAAACGATGAGAAACCCATAGTAACGACATGCAGAATTACGTCTGTCATTATATATGAATTAATCAAATGAGATATGATCTGTTTCGTGAAATGGATATATTTATATATTTCAAGCGCTTGTAGAAAAAATATTGTTCCTAACTCTTGCGGAAAGTGTCCTGCCCGCACTCAACTGCTTACCCGAACTCTGCTTCGCATCGTTCGGGCAACGGCAGTTTCGTGCGGGCAAGTATCACTTTTCGCACTTGATAGGAAAATAACTATTTGTTAATTTGTGGTGAATACCAACTTCCAAAGGAAGTGCAAGTGCATGTTTGAGACGAATTAATTAATTTTCCCAATTATGAATACTCGTGAATGTTTTGCGTTTTACTGCGATCTTTGTATTCTTTTTCAAAATCACCGTTTTCAAACTTTTGAAACCCCTCACGATATGTTCTCTCACTCAAGGCAATCGATGCGCCTCAGCTTCAGATTTTTTCAAATTGAAGAAGTAAATTGAAATAGATTTGGTCGTTGAACATTGACGAGATGTGGAAAATGTTCACTAACTACTTCACACATTTCCTACATTATTTTAGTTGATAAAGAATTGACACCAACGCTCTTTTTATTTTTCAATAATTAAATGGTTTTCTCGACTTCAGTTCTCGTGACAGGATGGAAGAAAAAACTCACAATCACCATGGGCGTCACTGTGCAAGAATGTGATAAGTCATCACCATAGCAAGATTTCAATTTAGAGGTAGTTGTAGGGGAAAAATGCTTGGCAAAGATATCAGCCAACGAATTTGGATCGCTACATAATTTTCCATCCAAATTTATGGTTATATTACACCACCATTTGTGAGAACGTTCGCAATATATTGTAACGTGGTTTCCTCGGAGAAAATTTAGCTCAAGCGCCAGCTATTCTTTTCACTAGGAAAAATAGCAAACCTACCAGAGTAGCTGCTAATCGGAGACAGAGTTCGCTGTTATCTAGGATGGTAGCGACAACGAAGTAGTCAAAATCAAATTGTGTACCAGTTTATTCACACCTTCGGAAACTGATTATATAAACAACGGAAAAATGTGTCGGTATGAAATATGAGCGAATCGATCAGCAAACATACATTCGGGAAATTCGATCCGATCACGAGCACTTTATAAAGTTTATACCGGGTACAGTGAAAAATCAAAGGTTGTTCAATAAAATGCGCCATCCAGAACTGACGAAATGGATACTAAGGATGACCTCGCGAAGTGAAATGACTTGCTATACGGTATCGGGATGTAATCAATTGTATTCTCCAGAAATGAAAGAAACACAACCAGGGCGGATCCACTCGAGAGTTTTATTCCCTACCCCAAGGGCTACGCTTCATGACTGATAGCGAAGAAAAGATCTATTTTGAGCGCAACTACGCGATTTCACTGACGACGAGCGGTATCTCTTATTCTCTACCCCAAGGGCTTACGCACCATGACTGATAGAAGAGAGGAGATTTCTGTTTCAACAATTATGACGCGGGAACGAGAACAGGGGGGTTGACAGGACTTTCCCTTCACTACCCCAAGGGCTTACGCACCATGACTGATAGCGAAGTAAAGTCAGACTCACGAAACAGGTCAAAGTACGGCACAAGATAACAGAAAACAATACAGTACAGCAGTGTCAAAGAAACAACCGGTGTAGGTCTAATAAAGAAACTGATTCGTATAGACGGGGACCTACCTCTTTTATTCAAGACACTCGCGGAAAACAAACGAAAAAATAAAAATTAACTTCTAAGAGCACTACCTTCGTAACACCAAATTTATTCTAAATTCGCTTCGTCGGGCACACAATCGCAGAGACAAGAGAAAAGAGAGTAAAGAGCGTCAAGTGACAAAAGAGACTAAAGAGTAAAAGAGACCGTCGCGGGGGAAAATCTGCTTTTATAGGCAAATCCCCCCACACGTTAAAAATCTGAAAATTCCAGAATGCGACAAGAGTGAAAAACGTCGTCAACTCCGGTTTATCGCATATCAACATCAGAAAAACGTCAAAATCTTCAACGGCATGCAAGAAAAACAACGTTAACCACAGATAGACGGTTTTTTACATTTACTCTGCCTATCGGAATGAATGCACTGAAGATCTGAGAATTAAATATTTTCAAAGGCGGAAATGTGAAATGAAAGGAATGCACTAAAATGAACTCCAATTTTCTCAGAAAACTGGAATTTATTACAATATTCCAAACTGTTTTATTTCTGTTCAAAGAATTGCTTACATCTTCAAGGCAAAATCAGCATAAAAGTGAAATTTTACAAATTAACTGTTTTTTTATTCGGGAGCCAGTGGATGCGGGTACGCATGTTCCTATTGCCTGGCAGCAAAATCACCAGACCTCAATCCTTCTGAATTTTTCGTATAGGGATGGTTTTTAGATATTCTCGAAAATAAAAAGGTTATGGCACATTTTCGAAATCAACAAAATATCAAAATTTTGTTTCTAGAGGTACCAGAGTCAACAAAAATCAAGCAATTTGGGATAGCCTGTACAATTTTGGCATTATTGGTGTATAGGTATTGTTTCATAAGGAAGTTGATTTCATTTGCCTGCAAAATCTACCCCATTCCCATTAAGTAAGTCAATGCTGCTCAAACGATCTGAACAGGGGCACTTTAATTTTTTTTTTAATAAGGACTCTTAAATAAAGTATGTCAGTTTTAAGCCTCATGTTTGAAGTTTACAAGACACTCTCGAAATACTTTTTACGCTACCTCGAATTGTCGCGAGTTGTTACAAGAAGCGGGAAGTTTTCTATCTCTCTACTTTGTTCTTTTGAAATGGCTGGTTATTAGCATTAGCGCTTGTTTGCGTTGGAAATCGAATCTTCCGAAGATTATTCTTTGAATACGTATTGTTATGTTAATAAACTAAAAGGAATTTTTTTAAGACACAACAATATGAACTTCCAGATATACTCAACGGTTTTCCGTAGTTGCTCACTGAATCGTCTTTTTATACCAGCTTTTTGAAAATATTATAAGAGCCTTAGAAGAAAGAAGGTATCCTCCGCCCCTATTTTTCTATTCTACAGTTAGTATTACAAAGCAGCCACCTCTCCTACCGAACAGGGTTATTTCTCCCTTTGTAGCCTGTAGCTCATTTTTGCTAACGCAAAAATAGATGAAGTTGAAATCGTAAGCTGAAGTTCTGGTAATATTCAACCTCATTATACTACGATATGGATCACGTTGACCAATGTACTCTATACGATACTTGTCATTATTTTCCAGGAGCCTTCCGTCCGACCTCTCCCAATACCTGAAAAATATAAGCAATGTTGAATATTCCAATATAGAATAGTACCTTATTGGTTTCATAAGTGATATAACTGAACGTAGATATATGTAATAATTTTCAGGTACTTATTGGAATACTCTTTAAAGAAAATGCATGTTTCTTTTAGCTGATAAATATTATTCATAGGTAATTCAATAAGATTGATGAAAAAATTGTGAAAACAAACAAACACTTAATATAAATTGTACAGCAAAGAAATTGTATTTATTTAGTGAGGGAGAAACTGTTATGTTTGTCATTCAAGCTTGGTACATAAAAGAGAAGAAGAAGAATTCTCTGTGAATTTAAGTCAACCTAAAAGAATTTGTGAAGAATTATTATATGTATGTGTTACGGCTAAAGACAGGTGTGAGCAAAAACTTAAGATCAGTCGGCTAAACTTAGATTTATATTCGAGGAACGGATAAAGTTCGATATAATATTCTTCTACCTCAGGGAATTTCATCTTTAGCCGTCTGACGTGTGCACATTTCCCAAAACGAAACGGCTAAAAATGTATTCGATGGACATTTATTAGCGAGTAATAAACTTACCTCAATGGTTCCGGATAAGCCTCTGTTTCACATTCAAGCAGAGCCGAAGATCCGTTTCTTGCGGCCACCATTTGGTTTTTGATCCTAATCAATGGTGGGACTGCAACAAATTTTCATTTCAATAGATAATTTCGATATACATTGTTCACCATTAGTTTTCATGATTATGATTGGTGAGGAATACTATACAGAGTGTCACATGAATTCCGTTGTTTGAAATATTTTTGGGAAGGAATCGAATTTCAAGTTTACGACGCCGGAGTTGAGCATCGACTAGAGAGATGACTCCTTGTAAATTTTTCGAGATTCGTGGGTTTCATCGGAAGTGAAACCAAATTTCGTTTATCCAATGGTTATCTCTCTATTTCATAATGAAAATTGATTCCTCATCAAAATGTTGTCTGAATGTCAAATTTTCGAATTTACAAAAATAAAATTTTTTCAACGTGAAATTACGAAAACAAATCTGAAAATGGAGCTCTGCGATGTTTTAATGAGGGTGTATTACCTGATTTCATGAAGGTGCATCCAAGGCATTTCCTATTTTTGAGGGAGGCATTGTCAGAGATAAAGATAGTTTAACATGAATGGTAACAGAATAAATTGGCCGGCCAGAAATATACTTGATCAGTATGGTTGAGTTATGCCGGTTATGCAATACTGACGAGCTCAAACAAGACCGGTCTATCGCTACTCACCTTCGATGTCAGCTCGTTCTCCATAGTATACTGAAAGTATATTTCTGCCAGTCCGATTTATTTCTTGCCTAAAATTTTTCAATGGAAAATTTTGAAATTATCCATGTTTCAGCAGAGCTCCATTTTCAGATTTATTTTCGTGATTTTACGTGGAAAATAATTTTTTGTTGCAATTCCAATCATTGGTACCTCATGAGGTAGTTGTTTTCGCAGCCATAACCCTCGAACTACAATATTAGTTCCATTTTTTTAGACATATTGGTGTAGATTTGATAGCCTTTTCAATACACAAACGAGCCAGTTTTCGAAATTGTTTAAATGGCCGATGGAAGATCAACATGGTTGTCAACCAGATTAGGTTAGCACTCTGCCCTGTGGTCAACCGTTGGCTGCCCCAACTGTTTAATACTACTTTAGCTCGCTGTCAACCAGGTTGCCAACCTTGTTGACAACCATGCCCCTCGTCTGTGAGCCGCTTTACCTCCACCCTAACGGGCCTTTCGCCTATGGTCTCAGGCGCAGGCCTTCAAGAAGGCGACAAAGTCATACGGCTTCCTATGGCCTCACCAATTTTTGTTATACCAGTGCCACAGGGGGAGTTTTAGGCTCTTCTTCCTTTTCACTTGTCCAACCTAATTAATTTTAAACGTTGAACGAAGGCTGTCATATAGGGGAAACCTCATAAATTTCAGAGGCTGCAGTGTTGCATATGCAAACTAAAAAAATTCTAGCACTCTTCATTTCAGATCGCAAGGTCTTGATTATACTCACAATAAACTTCCACATTGAATGTTTGATTTGCAGCTGGTGGGACTCCATTATTAGCTATGCACATATATTGTCCCATATGTATCCTATTCACTCTTGTTATGTTCAAAGTAGCTCCTGATATTCCAATATCTGAAAATTGAATATTTTTTCATGAAACAATAATGAAATACAAACAAAACAAACAGAATGATTGAACCAGGAGAACAATGAAAAAAGAGTACATAATAATACAATAGAATTATATGATTTTCTCTAACATGAGTTGTTAAACCACAATCTCTGGTTCGCTATCACAATAGCAACTGAAAATTTTTCAGTTTACGTCCACCCACCTGAAAATGCTTGTGATAGCGAAACACGTGTCGTGGTTTAACAACTCATGTCATTGAAAGTCATACATGTATTTCTGCTTTCAGTTCAGTTAGTGATTTATTGAATATTATCAACTCAACATCTGATTATCACCGAATCTATACTAAACGAAGGTTTTCAGGCAATTATAATCTCTTGATATGAGTCCACCTTGACTAACAGTGACTAACAGTTTCTGGTTTCAGTTTGTCGCATTCTTTCTAGGACACCTTCTTCCATATAGGGTGAGTTTTTGACTTGTACATATATTTCAATAGTAGGTTTTTGAGGGCAAAATACTTCTTGCACCATTTTTTTCCATTCGGCTTAAATAGAAAGTTATACTTAACGATTTTGAGATTTATAATGAGCTTTGCCACCCCTGGAGAAAAACAAAATTCCCTTCAGAATCACAAGCTAAATCTATGACACTATACATATATGTGGATCTTTCAAAGAGAGTAGCATCCATTATTTCGAATTTCCCTCAAACTTTTATTCGGTAGATGTGCTACTTTTGACCATTTTTTTTCCTATGAACATAGGTCCGACTCGTTTTCGTTTAGGAGTTTTTTTTCATCTTTTGATTGAGTAGACCGACAGAAAATATCGGTTGATATGGTAATTGTCGTTTTTTCATCTATTCATCTGACACTTGTTTTACTGAGGATAGTATCAACAATAACCATAATGGACATGTATGGGCACTGCAGAATCCATATGTCATTAGACAAAGACGATATCAGCAGCGTTTCAGTGTTTTCATGTTATAAATGATCGTTTAAATGCAGATTTTAATACAATTTTTTGGAGCACAACCCTTTTGACTTCATTGATAACTTAGAGCTCAACATTGTTGGAAATATGTGGTAGGTACCAACACGATGGTGCACCACCACATAGGGGGAGACAAGTAGTCAGTTGGCATTTCCCGAATAAATGTATATAGAGGACCAATACAATGGCCATCTCCTTCACCTAATTTAAATACCTCAGATTTTTATTTATGGGTAATATGAAGCAGCTTGTTTTCATGTTGAAATCTAATCTCATTAACAATTACTTGATAGAATTCAAGATTCGGCAAACCAAATACGAAACGACTCACATCTAATCCGCCGAGTAACGGCATTTTTAGTTCGTTGATGTCAAGCTTACATTTGAGCCGAAGGTGGACATTTTGAACAATTTTTATAGTCCCAAAATTTCCATTGATTATTATGATTTGAACTTGAAAATATGATTTTTCAAATGCTTGTATCTTCTTAACAAAAACGAATCGGAACACCCTGTATAGGTTGCTTTACAATCAATCGAATTGTTCTTTGTTCCCCCGTTGGGGAGGAAAAAACGAAAAAGTATAATGGATACACTATGTTCCATCAATGGGGCGTGGGATCTCCAGAATAAATAGACGTTTTGTCAATTCTCCGAATTGTTTTAGAATTCTGAGTAAAAAATACTCGAAAAGTATTCCTAGTAGCTGGGGAGCACAAGAGGGAAATTCGTAAATTCTTGCACTAATTTGTCAGGAGCAAATCAACTAGAAAAATTTGTTGCCTGACAATGAACAATTAATGTCAAACAAAAAAGAAAAGATACAATTTAGAAGATTTTCGAAAATTGATTTTTGTCTGATGAAGGAGTCTGATATAGACTCCGAAACATTACAATATAAAATTATAATTTCAAAGTTCTTTATTTTCAGTTCATTGTCAGGCAACAATTTTTTCTAGTTGATTTGCTCCTGACAAATTAGTGCAAGAATTTACGCAGGAGCAAATCGTTTATTTCATTTTTTAATTGATTTTGTTTCAGAGATTGGGAGTGGAAACCCTGAAAAGTTTCATGAAACGCAGAATCGTCCCAGAATAAATTTCAATCAATTCAAGCGTGACGAAAATATGTGGGAGGGCGCAAAAAAAAATTCTTCACGTGTACATTCTCGAGCGCGGTGCATGGCTTTAGTTCTTATTTTGAAGCGAATGATTCCAGAATAACGGAAAAAATATAATTTATCAGTTTCAGCAAACCGAAACAATAAAATTGGCCACAGAGGTCACAAAAATCAGTTTTTTTTAATTATCCCCTCTCCTGTGCTTCAAATTGTTTTCGCATTCATTGAAAAAGTTGTAGAGCATAACATTTTTTACAAATTTTATCCGAAGCATTTTTTCTACGTCCGAACGTTTTTGAGATATATGGCGATGAATGTTCATTAGTCTATGTTTCTGCATTGACCTTGGCCTTTCGCATGTGTGGCTAAGCTCCTCACCCGCCCTCTAACTCGAAAACGGTTGAGAGTATGTAAAATTGCTCCAGACGAAAGTTGTATAGAATTTGATTTGATTATCATCTACAACTTCAATAATGAATACAGAAATGATTAGAGGTACAGGAAGGGAGATATTTGAAAAAATGCCTTGTTATCATCTTCAAACTGTCAGATTAAGAGAACCGCCCCTAATTAGTGTCAGATTAATGGGTCAACACGTCTGAAACAACGAGAACCATCTGTATGAAAATCTGACACGCTCGAGTATGTACAAGTAACGAGTTTTTTTGCATTTTCGAAGGACCGCTGTGAACTTGCGTCACGACCGAATTGTCAGTTCCTAGAAAAGTAGGTTCCTTCTTCCTTCGGATCAAATTAACATATCATCTAAAAATCAATCCAAAATCCATAGTCCCCAACTATAGGATTTTTGGTATACCTACAAATGAATTCATAATCTACAACATATTATAAATTTAGAAAATTTTATCGAATGCCATTTAATGAGGCTTGCGTGACTGGTGTGAGGTATTAAACAACTTTTTCTGTGAATCCTATCACCTGTAGTAAATAACTGATGAATCCCATTCTCGAAATTGTTTCCTCTATCTTCTTGAAGGAGAAGTAAAAAAAATATAACGAACTACATTTTTTTGTCAAGCTTGCAATTTCCATCAATACGAACCAATCGTTTTTTATTACCTTGCCAGGATCCCCTGCTAATTGGCTTGTTGTCCATTCGGAGCCACGTGATGTGAGGTCGGGGGTGTCCGGTCGCCGAGCAATGAAGACGTACATTTTCCTTCTCGTGGACCACTATGGGGATCGTCGGGTTGAAACTGGAAGCTAAAACGGTAAAAATTGTTGGAGAAATTGGACGTAGGTTCAATAAGAGGATATAAATCGGGGGATTTCCTTCGGTTGGTTCCCCGACTGGAGTGGACTACATAAATTCGTTTTGAAGGCGCAAATAATGGCGGACACTCACGAGGAAGAAATACGTGCAATTTACGGCGGTGATTTCATAAACTACAAGATTTTATGTCGAGAAATCAACGTATTTCATTTTTAGCTGTATGGAAGGATCCTTGAGGGTCTCGTATGGTAAAACACAGCAAATTTCAACGCCAAGGATTTCTATGCTTTGGACAAATATATATAGGATGCCAAGAAGCAAAGACTACTGAAAAATCCACAGAAACTCGAAAAACAATGACTGGTGGATAATACGATTATAAAATGTAATTGGGTGAAGAATTTGTTGATGATAAGTCGACTAAAGTAGATATACTTAGTTATACATATACCGGGTGGCCCACCCCAGACGCGGCGCTCATTTTGAGGGAGTAACTGAAGATATTTTGAAAATCTTTTCTTGTGGTTGTGTAGGGTGTTCAAAAGCACAAAAATTATTGTCATCTATACAGGATGTTCGAAAACAAAGATATATCTTTGTTTTCGAACATCCTGTATAGATGACAATAATTTTTGTGGCCTATAGGCCAAAGTTACCTTTTTCAAATGTAACCCCCTGCGTTTGACCTCAAAAATGGAATGGCAAGCTCAAATTATGACGAGTCTCTTCAAATCACTTTATACCTTAAAAGGCACCCTTTACGAAATAATGGCGAAAAATTGAAAATATGGAGTTTTATTAAATAGCAATTAATGAAGAAACTAGTTACGCCAGAGATATACTTCATTCAAATTTATTTTAGCAGTCGGTTGGCCATGAAATAATTTTCTCAAGTTTTTGTATCTAGAATGAAGTTAGGTTGGCACTCATGAAATGTCGTTAATGTCATAACGCCGTTGCCACAACTAATATCAATTTTTATTACGAAAATGCCGAAAGTGATTGAAAAAAGGGACAGGGTTTCAGGAAGTGCTATTTAGAATTCAGGTCCGCTCATTCAAATAGTTATACCCTGATATTCTAAAATCCACAATACGTCAGACGGTAGCGAACATATTCAATGTAAGGGAATTTATATAATGTTTCATCTGAATCTGAACGACTTATATTTCAGCTGAATATTTCCACAATCAGAAAGATTGTGAATGAAGAGTATGACAAAGAATTTCCTTCTATTGGAAGACCCAAAATAGTGGTGGCATTTGAGAATTTTATGTTTGAGTGAATTAATGCGAAAAGTTTACTACAGGATTTTCGATAAATGTCATCGGAGAATAAGTTCCCTAAAATGGATTTTTCTATTTTTCATTTGACTTGTCCTATACAATGTAAATGTCTTAAGGTACTAATAAATACCTATAATTATTATTATTACATCAATGTATTAAGATGAATATCCACAAATACGCGCAAGGTGTCCTGTTACTTGTTTATTCATGTGAAATTTTTGTTCAAAGGTGAAGTTCATCTTAACTTGAAACTTCTTTCAATTCATTTTACTTATATTGATGCAAGATGATTCTTGTTGAAGAATTTAACATTCTTGTAATTATCTGTTAATTTCTTCGGGAGATACCCATTCCCAACCACTGCATATCATATGCATTTCATCTTCGAGTTAATATTTTTGAAATCTACAAATGATGTAAGCCAAAGAAGATAACGAACATCAACTCTCCTCAAGCTAGTGCATATTATGATATTATACTGATCTCTTGTATTTTCCATGCAAATAACTGGATTTGGTATGCCTTCAATCAGTTTGCATAAACTTCAATTATGTTCGTCACATATTTTCCGAAGAGATTCGACATTATGATAAAATACGTAATAACAGAAACTTTTACGTAGAACGGGCAACATGGCGTTGATTTAAAACCCAAAAATATTTTGACAAGCTTCATAACCCCACATTTTCGTACTATACAGAGTGAAATGTGTCAAATTTCCATGGCCAACCGACTGCCAAAATAAAAGTGAATGAAGTATACAGACAGTATCATTTTGAGTAGACAAGTTGGCTACTTCCACACATAAAAAAATTTCATTTCTGGAATATACAGAGTTATCATAATTAATTCCCAAACATCAATTATGAATAATCGTCAAAAACTTTCTCATTTCAAATGGCACACCCTGTATTTCTATATCTATCCTCATAAGGTTTCTTTACACTTAAACCTGATAGTTTTCTCAGCAGTTTTCGACGATTATTTGTAGTTGATGTTTGAGAATTAATTATGATCACTCTGTATATTCCAGAGTTGAAATTTTTATTTATGTATAGGAGTAGCCAACTTGTCTACTTAAAAAAAACTGTCTGTATTAATTGCTTTTTAAAAAAACTCCTTATTTTCAATTTTTCGCCATTATTTCGTAAAGGGTGCATCTAAGTATAAAGTGATCATCATAGTGTGAGTTTGCCATTCCATTTTTGAGGTCAATGGTCAAATACAGCGTGTTAGAAAAGTGTAACTTTGGTCTATATCTATATCTTTGTTTTCGAACACCCTGTATATAGGACAATAATTTCACATTGTGCTTTCGAACACCCTACACACACCACAAGAAAAGATTTTCAAAATATCTTACTTTTTACTCCCCCAAAATGAATGCCGCGTCTGGGCCACCCGGTATACATACATACAACTCCAACTATGGACTTGAGTTTTAAAATCTATGCTCCATTCACTTTTATACAAGCAATGGGCTAGCAATGTAAATTTGACACATTTTATACAGTTAGTAACAAAGATTATAGAATAGAAAGATGGGAAACGAGGCGACTAAAGCGATTTGAGCGCCATCTTTGTGTCAAGCGTGTTTTAAAGACGCTAGGACTGGTTAAAATATTAATTTGAGTGCCATTTGCAGAAATATAAAAAATTTTGTAAGATTTCAGACGTCCATTTTGATCAAAGAGGTTTTGAATGTTTTGATTCTCGTACCGCTTTTTGTTTATCTAGCTCGTTCTAGTTGCTGATTATTGAATTTTTTGTCTTATTTCTTGGTGAAAACAACAAAATATTTTTCGAAAATTATTGAATGGTGAAAGAACGGTGGATCAAATAATAAAATGTATTTCACGAGATTAAGTTTTTCACTCAACTAAGGAAAATGGAAGCGTAAGTATTAAAAGTCGTAATATGTGAAGCGGTCATTCATTGATTCTAATTTTCAGTGCTCCGAAATGGATAAAATTCTCATTCATTCGATATTTTGTTGAATCTGAAGTTTCTAACCAAATGAGTTTAAAATATTGTGGCCGATACTTCATGAAAATCTATAATTGAACTAAAAACAGAATGCTATTGGATAGCGAAACAAATGTCGTGGTTTAAAAACAAATTTTTGTGAAAATTATATAATCTGTTTTTGTTTCAAATAAGTCTGAACCCCAAGTTTGATCGGAAAATCAACGCTTGATTGATGAATGAACGTCAAATTGTTTTCAATCGATAATTCAATCATGAGAATTCAGAATATCATTCACGCATCAAATTGTGATCTATATACGTCCATTCAATGGTTCCCAATTGCTTCTTTTTCAATATATTCAGGAATGGAAAAATTTTTTATTTTCGAAATCGAGTGACTGTCAAATCGTTGATCGAGCAATCAAAGTTTTGTGAAAACCGCTGTAAATCTGTTGGTCTCTCCTAATTGTGAAAGGGTAGATCTGCACTCAAGTACCTTGGCCGGGATCCATTTGTTATCTACCAGAGTTCTCATGGCGACTCGACTATCTATTAAGTTTTTTTATTTCAATCCAGTCTTCTGAAAATCACTGCAGCATTAGCATCCGGCGCGAATGCATATGATGTTATTTGATGCTCTTTGGTCAGACCTTGCGTATCCATGTCGTTGAAAACACCAAAGTTGTTGGACCAATTAAAATTTGAAGACAACTGATGTTTTCGCGACAATACCAGCTGTCTTTGGATTGTTGAAAAATTTTATATGAGTGAAATAGTCAATATCATATCCAGGTGAAATATCACTTGTCATCATACATCAATTAAAAATAGGTTCCTGTACCGTCATAAATGAAAATAACTATAATAATTTTTCTACTCTTCGAATTATGCAACATCGACTTTATTGAATTCTATTCTAATATCTATCTATTGTATATGCCAAAAAAATCTATTATAAATAATGACTATCTGGTTATAAATATTGATTTAGAATTAACGCTTCGAATTCATCAAAATCGTATATTAAGTTATACTTACTTCCAATGGATGGTGGTATCAGAAGCTCCGATGTTCCGTTTACCTTGGTATGCCAAGCAGTTATACCTGGAGTACCTGGTAAACCGTGATTTCCGGGTTTGCCAGCTCTTCCCCTTGGTCCCGTTAATCCTGAAACGTAAATAGATTGATGAACACAAGGAGAATATTATAGGTGAAAGAGATTCAGATCATCCTACTAATAATGCCCTCATGAGCTGTATATGAAAGGGTATAGAAATCAGAAATGAACATACGTCGATGAATAAGGCAGGAAAACTAATGAACTCAAAGAAGAGAAGATAATATCGGTCAGCATCAAAACTTCTTCAATCAATGGGACAGTCTTTTCTTCGGCAATCTGAATGATGATAGTTGGCTGATTCTATTTAGATGGTGAAATTTTTCGATTTTTATATCTTCAGGTGTCATGCCTGAATTTCATTATTTTCACAGGAAAAATTGACATTTTAGGCAATCGAAAATCAAGTTTGAGCCACCCACTATACAGGATGAGTCTTTGACTCGTACAAATATTTTAACAGTAAATTCTGGAGGACAAAAGAAACACTTTTTTTATAAAAAAATTTCTGCCCAAGATAAAGCCATTTTAAGTTTTCATAATGAGCTATATGCCACCCCTGGAAAAACAAAATTATCTTCAGAATAACTGGCTGAATCTGTGACACTACACATCTGTTGATCTTTTAAACAGAGTTGTATTCAGCCAAAGTATCCAAATTTCAAATTTCACAGATCCTTTTTAATTTTTTAACATCAAATTACTCGACTACGGCACCTTAAACGAGAAATTATGAAGAATGCTTTTATTTTACAAAGCGTTCAAATATCATTAGATAGCGTCCAACTATATAAGTTTTAAGAGTTGGGTTCTTTGAATTGTTGGTATTTTTATGGTACGTAACGGTCATAATGAGAAAACTAGAACACGTGGCTGATATCTTGTGTCCGTTTGGTGAAATTGGACCTAAGACGGGGAATTTGGCAGTCGGTTATGGTTCCGCTTTGCTTTGAATCTTTTATCTCATAGATTAAATTCCACCCTCTGTGGATTTCCTAAGGATGGTAGCAATAAAACTGTTATGAAGCTGAATAATCTCCTTAATATAGACGATTTGACACTAATGTCATCAAGAAGGAAAAATATCCAACAAATCCTGGAAGTTGTAGAAGAATTCTCTGAGGATATAAAAATGGTACTAGCCTGGTGTGTAGAACAAGGGGTAGAATAGAGGACGATACATTCAACCTGAAAAGAAACGGAAAAATTCTGTATATAAGTAGAATAAAAACCTCGGAATGAAACAGGCTCGACGTATCAATCAAAGATGAAAAAAGAATTGACAAAAGAGTTCACACGTAGACTGAAACGAATATTGAAAACTAGCTTGGATAGCAAAAAATTAATCAAAGCAATCAGTTCAGTTACCTAGCACTGAGATACTCATTTGGTATCAGTTCTTGCAACATTAGCATAGGAGCACTCAAACAGCCTTATAGAAAGAACAGATCTCTCTTGACCTCTAGAAGGAAGAATAACTCACAATAAACTAGAAGTGACGTTACTCTGTAAAGATGGAGATAATCAACATAAGGTCATCAGGGAATAATACTTAGAGAAAATAATGCTTATTGACTTGACGATTCCGAATAAAAACAACCCACTGGAGAGACAAGCAAAAACAAATACCAAAAAACAAATTAGGATAAGCCAATAGAAATTGAAAGATATCAAAATCATTCCTATATTGTCATTTCATATATTGGCCTGATACCCAAGAAGAACCAACGTAGAGCTGCTCGGACCTAACCACCACCAACAGCCCGATAAAATGAAGAGGGCACCAACAAAGCTTTTTTTTATTGGGATAAGAGAATGTTCCTCTGAGAAGTAGTGTGAAAGCTGCCAAGCTAAAGTCGATTATACCTAATAGTAAAATACGCCAAGTCTCTTCAGTGAATTCAAGACTGTATTTTTTCTTCAATTTGCCAATACCAAAATTCCCATTGAACAATATGCGAATTCTCATCGTTTGAAGAACCTGAAAAACCCTGCGGTCCCAACGTATGATTCGCTGTATCGCAAGGAAAAATTTTTTTTCGAGAGTATGGGTCCATGGTCTAGACGAAATAAGAGACGTCGAACAATTTAGGCAAGGAGTCCTATTCTTTTAGTTTGTCTAGGATTTTTTCTCGAGCTTCCGAACTGCATACTCAGTCATCATTGATAAAATATTTCTTAAACTGAATATCGTTTACGAATATTTCAAATTTCAATAGTTATTGACATTTCATCGTGAATTATTTTAATTTTTTTTTATATTTTGTTGTGTACTTCCTCCCGAACTTCTAATAATGAAATGGGAACAGACATCGAACGGAAATAATGAAATGGAGCAATTGAATAAATATTTGATAGGACCAATACAAACAGAATATTCAATTTGGGCTCGGCAAAGTTGTTAACGTTGCAATTTTCGATGAAGCGATATATGTTTTCAGTGTGCACAACAAAACCCGCGATTTAGGGTGATCAATCAATTCGAAGTGGGTTTCAGAGTTGATTAATTACTTTCTGTATTCGAATAATAAACAGGAGAAGGATTATCAATCGGATAGTGAACCCATTGAACATGTAGTTCAAGAGATTTGCCGACATTCGCTATGTGGGCTTTTAATCGAAATATATTTTAACATAGAGTCAATCATACGCATATCACCTGCTGATATAAATATCTGCAAATGTTGTGATCTGAATCGAACTAGCTCTATCCACCATTACTGAGGGTGCCGACCTTCCCATCGAGGAGGAATAGATGCTGCAGAGCAACATAACTCCCACCTCGATGAGAGCAGAGGACTGGTGACGTTAGGGATAAGAGAATTTGGGTTTTAAATGTCCCTTAAGGGTTTTCGTTGTTTAGATATAGGGTGATTTAGGAAAAAATATTAAATCTATAAACTACTATATCTTCGTTAATTTGGTGAAATTTTGGCTAATATTTCACAAGCTTGTTCCTATAGACATTCACCGTCAGCACATACAAAAAAAAAAAATAGAAAAAATTGCATTCCCGTAATTTCCCCGTAAATTTCAATTTACACTGCGCAAAAAAATTAACGCACATTATGGAAATCTCAAATTTATTCTACAACTGAAGGTGTTCTCAATGATAATAATTATTTTTATCAGAATTATGCATGCATATGTTATCCACTTTCAACGGTTTTCTTCAATACAGATGTTTTTTCCCAGCAGGAATAAAAAAAGATGATATTATCAGATTTTGAATGTATTGGCTCCATTCTAAAATCAGTTGTTCTCGATCAATTCTAGTGATCAATAGTTTTTCTTTCGTTTGATTTTCTACACTCGATCGCTACGCAACGCGAAACACGCAATATGACCTAAAAGAAATGTGCCCAAGCGGTAGTTTTGCGAGAAGAAGGGTGGGCATACACAAGAATTGCAGAAAGGTTTGGAGTTTCCCATACAAATGTGTCCAGAATGTTGCAGCGATTCAGGGAGACAGGTATGAATGTCCGAAGACCAGGACAGGGTAGACCACGGGTAACAACTGCCATTCAAGAACGTTACTTGAGAGTTTCTTCGTTGAGACAACGATTTGCAACCGCTCGCCTCCTTCAAATCCAGCTTGAGCAAACTCATGCGGTGCAAATTAGCACTCAGACAATAAGAAATCGCCTCAGAAAATATGATTTAAGGCCTCGTGTCGCGGCAAGAGGCCCAGCTCTTACCCCAGCCCATCGAAGAGCGCGTTTGGATTTTGTGGGAGAGCATATCCATTGGGAAGAGGCCGATTGGGAAAGAGTTCTCTTCACAGATGTCTAGATTCTGCTTCTACCATTGTGATCGACGTTCCCTTGTATACAGACGTCCACATGAAAGATATGCTCAGTGCAATTTCCTGAATACTACTGGTTTCGGGGGAGGATCGATTATGGTATGGGGTGGAATATCTTTGACTGCTCGCACAGACCTAGTGGTCGTTGATAATGGAACTATGAATGCTGATAAGTATATAAGGAACATTCTTGAAGAGCATGTAGTGCCATTTGCCCCATACATTGGTGAAAATTTCATTTTTATGGACGATAATGCCAGACCCCATCGTGCGCGCATCGTTCAGGAGTACCTTGAAGAGGTTGAAGTCTCTCGAATGGAATGGCCAGCAAGAAGTCCAGATATCAATCCGATTGAGCAGGTTTGGGACAACCTCAATAGAAGGCTGAGAAGTTCAGAAAATCATCCAGCTACTCTTAATGACTTAGGAAACCAACTCGGAGAAATCTGGGAAGGATTAGATCAGAACATTTTAAGATCACTCATTTTGAGTATGAACCGTCGTTGCCGAGCTGTAATTAACGCAAGGGGTGGAAATACCAAGTATTAAATCACTTATCAGCATTTCAGCACTTTGAAAATTGTTCATTTCTCTTCTTTCACATAAGATTCGGTAAAATCCTGAAGTTTTCTTTTATTTAAGGTATTTTGTTTCGTTCAAAACCTTCCCGAGAGAACATAAAAAATAAGTTATAAAGTCAATGTAGAGTTACCTTTCATTAAAATTGAGATTTTCAGAATGTGCATTAATTGTTTTGCCCAGTGTATATCTTCAAATCTTGAAATCCATTTTCATCATTGAAATTAATTATTTCCTTCAATATTTTGTATTTTACATTAAAAAAATTTATATGTTGGATGAAACAATGTTTTTTTTACCTAACACTTTCAGAAACTGTTAGAAGAAAATTTGTCCTTATAGAGTATACATTATTTTGATGAAGAGTAAATTTTGTTGGAAACATACTAGGCGGATTATTGAACAGAGAACAGCTCTGTTTGGGGGCACAATAGACCCTGAGATATGAGAAAAATAACAAATTCAATAAGTTCGCATTTAAAAAGACGAAAGTTCGCCTAATTATCGAAATGAAAAGGTTCAAGTTCCAGATCTGTAACTCCAAAGACAAAAAAGTTATAAGAACTTTTCGATATCGTCAAAATCTCATTTTTTGCTACTAACTTAAAAACGAATAATCGTAGGAGGCTACGATTTTCACCATTCTTTGTTTCTCTGAAAAAGAGCTAGGAAATACGTCATCCGTCTTCTTCTAGCTCTTATAGTTCTTATAGATCTTATAGATCCCCTCAGTGGACAACGAATTTTGTCCACCCTGTATTCAGGTATGTAGTTACCTCAGGGATTATCGAAGATAGTGGAGAACACAATTCTATTGGTAGATTTTTCATGATTCCAGTGGGAGATCAATATCGAAATAGACTTGAAGATAATTGTGAATATCTATTTCAATATATCTATTTACGATTTCTTGACACTTCAAAGGGGGTATAGTATGGGGGACCAACTAACAGCTGGTATCACTTAAAAAGAACAAAAATAAACATAAAATACAAACAAATCGTATCCGCAATTATTAATAATAGCTCCATCAAGAGGGCAACGTCATAAGGCATCGTAAAATGAGAAATAATCTGAAAAATGATTTAGGTTCGCGCTGGCGCTGTTTGGATTCTATGTCAGTTCACTGTATATAGATTCAATATTTATGTACATGTACATAAATATTGATATTAATACACAAGATAGCCCCTCATCGTAAGATTTGTTACTCTTACCTCTCTTACCTCTTACAGTTACCTCTTACTCTGCTGGTCACTATCCTAGGATCATGTCTTGAACTGATTTATCTGAGTTAGAAGAAAATGGAAAAGAAAGACCCAATTCAATAACTGTTTCTGAACGTAACGAGTTTTTTAATTTTGCCCAAAAACCTGTTATTTCGAGTCGAAAATTGAAAATGATGAAAACGATTAGGTTTTAACCTAGGCTTTCCTATAGTTTGAAAATGAGACTAATGGATGAAGAATCCTTGATCAAATTCGATTCTGTATGCTCTTCCAAGTGTGAACTCTCTAACTTTCCTAAAGTTAGAAGAGCTTATAATTTACGATTTTCGCATTCATTCATATTTATGGCATCGATGAAATCCGAAAAAATTGGCAAATTCTTGTGAATACCAAGTGAAAATAGCACAAAATGGATTCATGCTCAAATAAGATTACCTGAAAATTTTATCCCTCTAATCATACCGAACAGAAAATGAGCTCAAATAACTCTAAAATGTTTCAATGACTTCAAGATCCAGTATCCCAATGTTGCTGTATGTTATCAATCTTTCCACAGTAGTTTTCCGCGATGTGTAAGGGGTTTTCCGTGGAACCTCTGTTCAGGTTTTTGTCCCAATTGGATGGAGTCTCCGTTGACATATGTCTCACATTTAGAAAGAAAATTTAAATTCGTCTGCTTTCATCTCTTTGGATAAATCAATTTTCAAAATATAAGAATGTAGAAAAGCCAAAAACCTGAAGGTTTTTTCATTGAGGCACCATCGAATATTTCACTTCATTGTGAAAAAAATTTTGTTTCGTGTACCTACAATAAGCCATGGGCGAATTGTATAAAAATTATTTTCTTCGTGGAAATTTTAACAGCAGAACGTTATAAAGAAGAAATTAAAGGATCGGAGTTCAGTCTAATAGCCTTGAGTATTAACCTCCCTGAATACTCAAAGCTAATAATTAATTGCAATAACAACGATAATTGTGTAGTGGAATGTTATTTTCACGCAATGAGATGGAGCTGGAGCATACTATTGCAGAAACCCTAGCTACTCAAAGAATGTGCTATAGGATCGGTTGATTAGCTCCAATACCGAACATGAATTTTCTCAAATATCGTGTGATCTTACACCTATGATTTTTTTCTATGACCTCATTTGGAAACTCCTTGGCTGGGACCAATTGAAGACAAAAATCGTTTAAAAAATGTATCAAATTAACGATAATGATCCTTTCATTTTAAGTAAGGTTTTTTCATATCTCTGAAAAAGATGTCAAAAGTGTTTATAGCAAAGACGGGGATATTTCCAGCAACCATTTTGATTATAGAGAACTCTGAAACCTTAAAGTCATTCTAATGAAGATGTAATTCAGTTTAGTTGATCAAGTATTAGACATGTCAATTCAAAATTTATATGGAATTTAGACATCTCGAGATTCTAACTGTGGTTTATTTATAATAACTGAAATGAATACAACGTACAACCTCTGGACATAATTGAGAGAACAAAAAATAAAATACATAGATTCATTTAAGATTATTCTCTTGGATGTATGAAAATTATAAAATTCTGTTAAAATCTTCACCAATGAGTTCTCTAATCGCCTCAGACTGCTTGTATTCTTGCAATTTTAAGGTATGATTTCGGTAGTGCATCGGATGCATGAAGTGGTTGCAGAATGTTACTGCTGCTCCTATCGCATCGACTGCTGCAGTGCTATAGAATGTGACTGCATTTTGGTCTATACCAAAATGCAGTCAAGCCAAGGTCTATACCTTGGCTTTTTTATTGATAATAATAATAATCAACAAAATCGATAAAACTCTGGCTCTTGAGTATGAAGAGAGATAGGCCTGTTAAAAATAAGTTTTTTTTTGAGTCATCTACGTGTCGTCTGTCTACCCTTAGCTTCCGCCTATTTACCAATGAATCACCTTGTATACGAATGAATTCAAAAATATATTCAAATCCCTTGCGGCCTGTTGCGTCAACGCAGTCAGATTCTGGTCATCAACTTTTTCTGAGAAACGGTCACTGCTCTGAAGGAAGAGAAAGACGACATTTTCTAATTTATTCTTTTCAAGGAAACGTTCGAAGGCAAGTTCTTTTCCCATTCATGGAACTCGGACGATAAACGGCGCTAATTTAACACAATAGTCCATTTTTCCAACGCCAACAGCAGAATGATAAAAGAAGGGGAACCTTCCCCTTCGAAAATTAATTGGGCCTCTCATTCCTCACTCATTTTTTGGTAAGAAAAAACAATTTTTCTTAGAAACACTGATTCAGATTGTTTGAACAAATCTGTGCAGATGAGGAAAATAGTTTTACGTACTATTTTCTGATCGAGACGACTATGTTTACTTTTCGTCTATATACAGGATGGGCAAAATTCGTTGTCTACTGAGGGGATCTCGAGAACTATAGCAGCTAGAAGAAAACAGATGACACATCGTAAGGTTTGTTACTCTTACCTCTTACCTCTCTTACCCAGTGGCGGATTTACCATAGAGGCTGAGTAGGCTGCAGCCTAGGGTGGCAGATTTCAGGGGGCGGCAAATTTGGGGACAATTTTGCTTGCACTAATTATAGAAACTGAAATACTTATATGTCATAGATATTTTAATATCTACATCTGATTTTCCCTAATTATAAAAAAAAAACTGTAGTGCATCATTACTATTTTCCTGTACCACTCTTATTTCGGCCGCTTTGGACTCTATACTGAAACTTCGTGAGGGTGGAAAATTTTGGTGTAACCAGATTCTGAATCGTTGGGATGTGTTTCTTCGGTTCCTACGAAAACACAATTCAAGAAATGTTTGTCCAGAAGTTCGTATCTATGGCTCTATTGCCTCTATTTACAAGGTGAGCAAAATTCGTTGTCTACTGAGGGGATCTCGAGAACTATCAGAGCAAGAAGAAAACGGATGACACATTCTCGAGCTCTTTTTTCATGACTAATCCAAATCTGAAAACAGAATCATCCTATCATTTTTAGATTTCGAGTTAAAAACAAAATTGAGATTTTGACGATTCCAAAAAGTTCTCATAACTTTTTTGTCTTTGAAGTAACAGATCTGAAACTTGAACCTTCTTAGGCACTTCCATACGTAGAATCTACTGACACAAGATTTTTTCCAATTCAAAAATGACAAATTCAATAAAAGTTTGCATAAAAAAAAATGAAAGTTCACCTAATGATTCGAAATGAAAAAAATACTTCGAGCTCATCAGTGGATTTTACGTAAAAAAAGCCTGTTGAAAGTTCGAGTTTCTGATTTGTGATTTGTAACTTCAAAGACAAAAAAGTTATGAGAACTTTAGGAAATTGTCAAACTCAAAAACGAAGTATCGTAGGAGGCAGCGGTTTTCATCATTCTTTGTTTCTCCGAAAAAGAGCTCGGAAATTTGTCATCCGTATTCTTCTAGCTGCTATAGTTCTCCAGATCCTCTCAGTAGACAACAAATTTTGCACACCCTGTACACTTTACGTTGTTTAAGTCTTTTCGACTGGCTGTTCATCACTAAGATACCAATACAAGATAGAGTGGCGATTGAATCAATTTTGGGAATACAGAATTTTATGTAAACACGAGTGCCCGCGACAATAACTGTCATTTGCTATTGTCAAATAAATTATTTACGAAATCTGCTAGATATTATGAGTGAATTAGGTACATGGTTTTAAAATTAGTGTTCATTATAATCAAGTATGGATACTGAAAGCTATATGGTTATCAGTAACACTACTCCAAAGCTGAGAAAATTTTCGAATACGGCGACCTAGATGAGGCCATCAAACAGGTAATCATAAACTTACTTTCATAAAGCTATGTGAGGTTGACGAAAAAATGTAATACAGGGTGAATCATTTTTGCCTTATGACATATACCCCATTTTCGGGGTATATACACCTCATCAATTTGAGCCCTTTTGAAAGTTATCGATCGATCGAAGCACTCACCCAATACATAAATATAAAAAAAAATGTGCAGAGAGTTGATATTGGCACCATTATTCTTCAGGATTAATAAAAATCGTACAGTTATTACGAAAGAAATCCAAAATAATACTTACCCTTAACTCCTGGTGGACCCTGGGGGCCTTGGATACCAGGAGGTCCTGGCCTACCTAGAAAATCATGAATTATCAAACCATCTTCGAAAATGAAACCATATAATATTGGATTTTTCAAACGGGAGATATGTATAGGTACTTTGTTTCGAAAAGTAAATGGTGAAATTTGAATATGGATTAAAACGATCACTTTTCCAATTGAAAGTCCAACCTTATTTCATAGAGAAGATGAGAAGAATACTGTTTTCTAAACGTTGAAATTATGTTGCATTGAAATGAACAAAACTATTATTCGAAGATGTGCTAGCTTCAATGATTACGGATTCATTCACAAATTTGGATTCTTGAGATTTCAGTCATAGTATTCAGGGTGAAGAGGCCAATATAGATGTTTAAACGGTAGTTTAGTCTCGTGGAGTGAAATTTTTTTGATTTAAAATTTCTCAGAGTTCGGCCTTATCGAAAAAAATGCGAACAGTTAAATCAACCTCTAAAAAATCTCTCGTTTCCTTATTTTTCCAGAATTTACCAATGCACTTTAGTCAGTTGTTTCCCTTATCAGTTAATATTGAATTGATGTGGCCGATACTTTATGAAAATCCACAATTGAGCTGAAAACAGATTACTTATAAGATTTCCACAAAAATGAGTTGTGAAACCATGACACGACACAGTTTACCTTCACTCATCACCCATCACATTATGATAGCGTGTCGTGGTTTAACAACTCAGTTTTCTGAAAATCATATATGTAATCTGTTCTTAGCTCATGAATTCTATTCTCAAGTAACACCAACTAGTTATAATGAACCGGTATAAAAAATGTTTGAACTAAAAACAGATTAAGTATAGGTGTTTATGATTTTCACAAAAATTAGTTCTTCAACCACGCTATCACAATAGTATCTTCAAGTGGGTGAAGGAAACTGAAATATTTGGTACCGAACAAGTGATATATAAGCAAGCATTTAACACTACTCCTAAAAATCCCACCTGAAGATGCTATTCTGATAACGAAACACGTGTCGTGGTTTAACAACTCATTTTTGTGAAAATCATATGATCTGTTTATGGATTTTCATCAAGGATCGGCCACATCAATTCAATTTTCATATGTTTCTTGGCGTCGTGTAATCTACACTTAACTTTGAACGAGCTGTTCTTCGATGTAGATGCGCAAATGAATGATAAATATTTAATTACACTGAAGTTTCTTTATCTATGGGTGAGGATTGATTTGTTATCATTTTTGTGCTGAAATAAAATGAATTGAAAACGAGTACCTATTGCTAACAATCATAAACCAAATAAATCACAACAAATGCCGAATATTGTTTTGAGCTTTCATCAAAAACATTTTTATTTCAAATTGGAAACCATATTTTTTTTATTTTTTTCAAGATATATGATTCGACTCCTAGAAACCAAAATGAAATATGTCATCAATCAGTTGTATGAAATGAATTCTTGTCGGAATATTCAATGAATGACACTTTGGTAACGTGTTTAATCATCACGAAATCACAGTTTTTGCATTCCTTCGCGTGAAACTCAAAAATTATTTCAATTATGGATGGTGATAAAAATTCGAGGAATCAACAGGAATATTGACCAAAAGGAGATGCTTCATGTCCAAGCATTTGTTAAGGTGTCTCTGAAATGCTCTATGCGTTGCTCTCATAATCTCATAAGCAGGATGAGATCTGTTCTCATAAACACCCTGTTCATTTTCGGTGCTAACAGTGTTATAATACATTATGGCAGAATTGACAATGATTAAGATTTCTTTGAAAAATCTACCAGTAAAAATATTAAAAAAAAAAGTTACCTTCCGTTTTCAGCATTTTTTTCATAGAAATCGCAATATTCATGAACCTTTGAATTTCTACGCAAGCAATAGCACACTGTTGAGATTACCATGAAATCAGCTATCTAACTATGTGAAGATACATAGCTAATAAGCCATTCGAAATTAAAAAGTTCCAAAGGTATGAAAATACTAAGGAAAAAAGTTCATTATTGAAAACCCCAACATGCGAATTTCATCACAAATTTGAGATAAGTTTTTCATAAACTTCTAACAGGCCATGGCGATGAATATCCCTGTATAAAATCCATTGACATAGAAATCAAGAAATGTTGCGATCTAAATCGAGTCGTCACTCGAAGTATCAACAGATATACAATTTCGTCGAGAACGGGTAGATGCTGACCACGGCTTCGGACTCATTTTACCTCGTCAGAGTAACACAACTCTCACCTCGACGAAAAAGATTTTTGTATCTGAATTAGTATCGTTTCTTATGAACTTGATACAATTTGGATAGCTTCAATCATTTAATGAAGAATAAAATCAAATTCAATTTAATGAGAGCAAGCCACTCTGTTCAAATACCAATATGCACAAGATTCAGAAAAATGGAATTTTCTTTTATTACCATCAATTCCATCTTTTCCATCTCGTCCTGGAATTCCCGGAGAACCGTCTTTTCCATCATGTCCATTTCTTCCAGGTATTCCGTCGAGCCCTGGCTCTCCAGGTATACCATCCCTTCCATCCAGGCCAGGTCTTCCTTGAGCACCCTTGGAACCAGGTAAACCTGGCAGACCTTCGAAAAAAACGATTACATGATTTTATTGAAGTTATAGGTGTTTCAGCTATTTTCTTTTGTTAATGTCAATGGTTTCATAGAATTCTATCGAATATAAAAATTTTACTAAAATGGTGATTTTGCCTTGGGTAAGAAAATATATCGACATATATATATATATACTTTTTGAAAAGCAATTTTTTTGATGATATGAGGCCGAAAAAAAATTCATTCGTATTTAAAATAACGAAGTGGTATTTTTTCCACCCCTAGTACAAGAGATAAAAAAGTTGAATATGGAATCGCATTTCCAATGAAAAAGTGCCTGTAGAAAATTTTTACCGTTTTCAACTATTTTCTAAAATAAAGAAATTACGGCACATTTTCGAAATCGACAAAATATCAAAATTTGGTCATATCTTCAAGAGAAATGAAGATATCGTGAAACGGTTTTCAGTTATGGACTTTTCACTAAAATCGAGACCAGGATTCCTTTCAAAGTTTTTACCTATCTAGTCTGGAAGTACCAGAAACAACCAAAATCAAGCAATTTGGGATACCCTGTACAATTATTGATATTTAAGACATAAATTATTGAAGATTACCCTTTCCGAGTTCACACTACTGCCCCCCCGCTGGGCGGACTCGGGTTATTTCACTTGCACGCAGCGCAGTTGCCACCATGCCTTCTACTTCTATTGTGGTATTCCAATTATAGCCAGAAATAAGACCGAGCTCTTCAAGTATTGAATTCATTTATTGAATGAATTTTAGGAATCTTTCCATAATAAATTGTGTTCAGATACCGATTGAAAACAGATAATTCAGACATAATGGAAGGACAGAAGGAAGAAGCGATAATTAAATGTTTCATGGAGGCTCAAGTGATTGATGTAATAGCTTGTTCCTGTATTGCAAAATAACAAGACAATGAATTCGTTTTCTGGCCTCCGTCTCAATTCGAACCCATTTTTCAACTCACATCATGTTGTAGTAGTCCAAGATCCCAGAGCGACCAGACATAACTTATTTTCACACAGATGGAACTTTAGGATCTCAGTAGATTCTCATGTGCTTTGAATACCTGCGAACTTGTGGAGCTTGCCTAGTGACACCTGGGCAGATACCAGGTGGTAGAGGTAACTAAAAATAAGTGTTACTTAACTTATTTTCACATGGCTGATTTTTATATATGTTTTGAAGAATATTATTCTGAAATTATATTATAAGTGCCAGACACTTTCCATGGGCCAAAACTCTCGCCAGACGCTTTGAAGATGCACAAGAAATAAATGAACTTTACTTATTTTCACATGTCTGATATTATAAAATATGCCATTGAAGTATAGGTGAATCCCTCCACTCCATCCACTTCAACTGCTGAGCTTTTCCTTGTTAAACAATCTTCAAGAAGCTGACACTAAAATTGTTTTTCATATTTGTACTATAGACGCTCAAGCAAATTTTGTTATAAGATGTTCTGATACCGATATTGCGATAATATTAGGTCCTTTCGTTTGCATAAAAAGTGTAGTACTTTCGATTTCCTATTCGTTTGCTGATTGAATTTACACCAGTGTAGAGGAGGTGTAGTTTATCTACATCTCCTTTTGACTAAGTGTAGATAACTACACTTCCTCTACACTGGTGTAAATTAAATCGAGTGTAGAAAAGTGCTACACTTTTTATGCAAACGAAAGGACCTTATGTTAGGACATATTCATAAGTTGAAAAATGAAAATTCAAATGTATGGTTGTACGCAGGCACCGGGAATAATCAAAGATATATAAATTTAACAAAGGTTTAGGAGCCCTTGGATCCATCTTTGTGTAGAAAGTTTGCCAGGATTCCATGCATTCACTGGATGAGTGGATGCGACTTTAATCCCACATTTTTTAAAAAAGGTAAACAAAGACCATTTAATATACAGGGCGGGCTTTTTAAAACGAAACAGACGAGACAACCACCTAAGTTGTTGAAGGAAGTAATTACCAATAATAATAATTTCATTGTCTAATGTTGACAATTAACGGTTACAATCGTAACCAAAGAATGAATTAGTCAAATAATTGATGATTTCGCATGGCATGGTTAGCGGAATGACTGGTACTGTACGAAATTCAATATTGAATATCTCGAAAACGAATGCATTAAATGAGAAAAAAATTAATATGCTGAATTCAGGATAAAAAGGCCTTTCAGATGAGGTATCACTCACCATATCTTTTCTATTCAAAATTTAGGGGTTGGTGTTCTAACACCAAGGGTTGAAGCGATATAGTTGTGAATTCGAACTTAAAAGTTGTCCCCCTCGAAACAAAATCGACGTGTCCGAGCATTTTTTCGAAATAAATTTATTCCTCCCGTTATCTCGTCTGTTTCGTTTTAAAAAGCCCACTCTGTATTGATGAAAAAATATGAGTATCAGCAAGCTTTTATGCAGTTTGGAGATCCAGTGTTGTTCACCAATAGGACAATACAAATAGATATTTTCAACAAAATACAAAAATAAATCTGCGAAATTTATAGTGTTCCTGGTATACCGTAAAACCTGCCAACTTTGCCCAGGTGCAAAACGTTTTTTATTAGTATATTCCTTATTAGCTCTCTTTTTATTAATATTTTGTCGTCTAATAGTGTCTCGCGATTGCCAAAACAGCTTCCTCTACCCAAATATAGCCTTAATTTCCAGAAAAAATTAAATATATGGTGGGCAAAGTTATCAGCAAATCTTTCAACATTACCTGCACATTCGAAAAACATTGCCGCCAATTCTTAGGAACGCCTAGACGAACAATACAACGTCTAACAGCGTTGCCTTGCTTTGAAAAAAAAAGTGAATAAGGCCTTGCAAGTGGGCAAAGTTGTAGTCGTTGGGCAAAGTTGACAGGTTTTACGGTACTTGATGTTAATGCTGCCCGGCTCCAGTTATTTTTTAATAATTACTGCGTATCTGATATTAAAGTTCATTTATTTTTTGTGCATCTTCAAAGCGTCTGGCAAGAGTTTTGGACCATGGGAAGTGTATATTGGCTTTCTTCCACTTTCGCCCGCATAATTTTGGTAGCTTTCTACCAGAAATACAGATGCTTACCAAACTGTCAACGCATTTGGTTCAAATTTGAACACCTCAAGATTGAAATTTCGGCCATATATCATCACAAATTTATGCCAAAAATAATCTAATTTCTGACATAAAATAGTAGGTAATAATGCGCAGCAGATTTGAATCTTGCCATGAAAATAGAATTAAATATACAAATATAGGCATTGAGTATTATTAAAATGGGTTTAATACTCAATTATATAGATCTGGGGGGATTTTACCAATTGTGTGGTTGTTTTGCTTCAAACAAATATCTGTCGCAGACGGATACTAAAATCCGTCAGTTTGTGAAATGACTAGTCAATTTGTAAACTGACAAACGTTTTCCAAAACGCTATTTAAATACAGATCTTTTTACAATCGGCTTGCAGTTTTCTGTCAGTATGTAAACTGCGAACAACACATCGGACGGATTGTCAAATCATTAAATCAATCTTATCCTTAAACGTTTCGTTTCTTGGGGTGACTGGGGAATTGAATAGGGAATACTCCTTCTGACAAAATTGATGTATTTTTTATAAAATATCTTTGAAACGTCATATTTTGAAATATCCATTTCAACCGTTTCCCAAAAATATTATTTTAAGTACTTAAAAATGAAAAATAAAAATGGGTATTTAAAATTTGAAGCGTTTTGTGTCAATTGCACAAGCTGGCAACGTCGACTGAAATATGCGTTGATAATAAAGGACAACAAATACATTATCTTGATGAGAAAGACAATGATGGCTGTCTATGAGATCTGCGACTTAAGAGGGGTCGTAAAATTTTATGGGATTTTTATGCCCAGTTTACTGTTGAGGCTCGCCAGTAAGTACGCGCCTTATGATGGCTGTAAATAAACAGCTGTAATTTTATAAACAAGCTGATCGGACATTGATCTTTTTATTTTCTAGTAGGAGCTGCCAAATCGTAAACTTGAAACAAAACGATTTAAATTTTAAAACCCCATTTTGGTGATGAAAGCTTCCATAGTATGTTTCGAATATTAGTAGGTTTAAGCAAAAAAAACACACTTTTTTAAAAATTTTATTCTTTGGCGATCGATTTCGGTTATTTTAAACCATCACCAGGCCAGCTGAAAGGTACAATTCTTATTATATAAATATACAGGTGAGATCGTGCAATCGACTCACCGTATAAAGAGGTATATCTTAAACTATCAGATTTATAAAATCTAAAAACATCCATAATTGAATCATGATTTCTTCTCCAAAATTCAGAATTCTCTTATTTTAAGACGTAGAACGGAAATGAACGTCAGTTCGAGTTGCCATCATCAGCTGGCCTGATGATGGTTTAAAATAACCGAAATCGATCGCCAAAGAATAAATTTTAAAAAAAGTGTGTTTTTCTTGCATATTCCTACTTCAAAACCCCATATTTGAAGATTGATTTCGAATAGTTTCCGTGGTGAATTTGAAAAATTCATGAATGAACCTCAAAATTATTTAGTTTAAACTTTTATATGCAGTGATAACCCAAATTGAGGAGATTTCCCCCATTGTAATTATATTGGCATTACCAGATGAACTTTAATATCCTAGACCCAAAAACAACCTAACCACACTTAGTTTTTTAATATTTTATTATCGAAAGAAAAAAAAGTATAAGTTATGAAAAGGAGTGCAACATATTTGTTATATCGAATTCAAAAACTATTATTTCTAGCAGCAAGGACGGTTAAATGGCACCTGCAATTGCATTTATGATATACCTTGAAACCTCGAACCTAATATAGGTTATGTTTCTTACCTTATTTCTCGATAAAAAATATTCTTGTAGGGGAGACTGGGGAGGGTTGATACGTTTTTTGGAATTTTTATTCTGGAAACTGAATTATATGAAGAAGAAGGACTTTTCTTATATTATATAATTCTTCAATTAATCGTTCAACAAAATAAATATAGAAGTCGCAAAACATAAACATCTTATTCTGTGCAGAACGTTGAACACAAAAACATGCAAACTGTCTCAAGCCTCCCCACATATGGGAGGATTGATACGATGTACTGGGAGAGTAATCGAGAGGATTATTCAGCTCAGTAGGTAGGTCAGCAATGATACTGGCTTGCTTTGGTCCTATAGGTGTAGAAAAATCAGGAAATTGTCAGTTAGTCACTTCCACACAAGAAAAGTCGGCCTCGTTAAATACATGGGGATTGTACGGTTTTTAAAAATCCCTTTGATATGTTGGATGGTGAAGACGCCTTCATGTAGGCCTATCCAACTAGCTACGGAATATTTTTTGAAGATTATACATGTATCAGGCCTCCCCACGACAAATGTCTCAAACCTCCCTGAAAGCAATTTTTAAAATGATTTATGTTTTCATCTTATACCCATATATTTAGAAAAGCGAATAAAACTGTAAATTGAGTAGTTTTATGCATATTTCCCAGTGAAATGTTTGTTTATGCCGAAGAATTAATGCATGATCATAAAACCCTTAGGTAACTTGAGTAAAAACTTACAATTTCTCACCTCGAAACACTCTTCGTTGAATATTTCACAAACAAACTACTGTTAGCCTTACATATTAACGTCACGCAATGCCCTCTGCCAAAGAATAGTGTTCACTAGTATAATACTTTTGAAAACGGCTACAGATCGCGGATATAAGCCTGTATCAAGCCTCCCCATGTATCAATGCTCCCTAGTCTCCCCTATATATGCTTTTTCCAACTCTTCCATTATAGATACGCTCCTCTACGGAAGCGAAAGCTGGACGCCCTACAGGCGACATATTAAACAGCTCGAACAAACGCAACAACGTCATCTGAGACAGATGATGCACATCAGATGGTTCCACAAAGTTTCGAATGCAGAAGTCTTGCAACGCGCGAGTTGTACAACAATTGAGACTCAAGTAACGAGGGCCCGACTCAGATGGAGCGGCCACATTCTGAGAATGCAAGACACAAGACTCCCCAAAATATAATAGCTCTATATGGCGAATTCACTGAGGGAGCCCGGAAACCAGGGGGCCAGTACAAGCGGTTTAAGGATACACTACATCAATCCCTAAAATCAGTTAATGCCAATCATAACTGGGAACAACTAGCGTTAGACAGGTCACAGTGGAGGTCTTTGGTACACAGTTATAGTGAAGACTCGAGAAGGATACAGCGGCGGCCAGATCTGGTTGGTGACTATCCATGCCCGGAGTGTGGGATATGTAGGTCACGGTTGGGTCTCTACAGTCACAGGAGAGCACACAGTCGCAATTAGCCCTGAAAAATTATAAGTCTGTTCGCACCTTTTTTTTTCCTTTCTCTTTCTTTTCTTTTTGTTTTTTCCCTTTTTTCGTCTTTTTGTAGATACATTCCCGGCAACGGGATACAGCAATGAATGAATGTATAGATAGAGATATTGAGCAGGCGTAGTCTACAAAATTGCACTTCTATATTAAAAAAACTGAAAACTGACTAATGATGAAGATATTAGCATTATTGTGCTATTTTCTTTCACCGATATACCGATAAATAAAATTTTAAGGAGATCTATTCATGTTCAAAGAATTAGAAAAATTGATTCACATTTGGACAATGGTCGCTCTACGGTGAGTTTTTCGGTCTCGTAAGAGTACGATTTGTGTAACTATGCAATTAACTAAACTATTCACAGTATTCAATATTATCCAAAAGGTATTTCATATTTTCGTAGATCTTGTCTAGGTATGTATATCAGAATAATAAACTTAAGTTATTTGTTTTCGTTATAGTGTTTTCAATCTTATTTTTGAGGAGGCAGCGCGAATAAATTATCTACAGCTCTACTGAAAATCTTCTTTTCACTGGAATGTTTCCTGAGTCTAGGTCAAATTATACCTATTCTTAAATCGAGAATGATTAATGGAACCAAAAACTTAATTAGGTACATGATTTTCACTAACATCGATTATTTAAGTTAAGTACCACTTATTTTTAGTTACCTTTCCCAACTGGTAACTGCGTAGGTGTCACTAGGCAAGCTCCACGAGTTAGCAGGTATTCAAAGCACATGAGACTCTACTGAGATCCTCAAGTTTCATCTGTGTGAAAATAAGTTATGCCTGGTCGCTTTGAGATCTTTGACTATTCGTCACAATCCCAAAACTCGACTAAAACACAACCTACCGGGCTTGATTGTAAATCTTAACCACCTGGTTTTTACCCGAACTAGGTTAGGAGGAGTTATTTTTAATGGATCTTTTGAAATGGGTCACCCTGTATAGTGGAGAACATTGAAATCTATTCTGAATAATGATGCACATGTTGACAATCCAATTGTGCAACGAATTATCCTATATTTCCAGGAACTACTGAATTTTCTATTATTTTCGCATTCGCATTTATGGAAATTCGCAATTATCATGCGGTTCTTTCAAATAGAGCAGAATAAAACCAAGCTAATGGACACTAAATAGATCAACAAAAAACCGGATTTTCGACGAGTATTTAAATAACGACTTATTTAAGCGTCAATTGCATCTCCCTTTTTTAGATTAATAGAAAATCTGTAATAGAATAGAAGAAAACAGGAAACTCCAGGTGAGATCATCAAAGAGACTTTTATAAATATTTCGTGACAAAAAATATCCTATGCTATGGATAATATATTCGAAATACGTACCTCTCAGACCCATCGGGCCTGGAATACCGGGAAAACCTTTGTCGCCTCTTTCACCCTTCACCCCTGGAATACCGGGTGGTCCGAGGAGACCAGGTTTCCCAGGCGGACAAAACTGCTGTACCTTCTTGCAATAACCCTCCAGCGCTTTTTCCTGAAATGAATACTCAACTAGAGACCTTCCCTTAACATTGCGAAAACAAGTTGTGTTAAACATTGTAACACCCCCGAAAAGGCAATTTAGTTGATATATGTGGCATTTAACTATTCCTTCATTGGGGAATTCTGCTCAATTTGGGTAATCACAGCATATGCAAGTTTAAACTGAATAGTTATGAGTTTTATTCATGAATTTTTCAAATGCACCGCGGAAACTATTCAGAATCATTCTTCAAATATGAGGTTTTGAAATTTGAATCGCTTCGTTTCTAGTTTACGATTTGGCAACAGCGCCTAGGGAACAATGGCTTGTTTATGAAATAACAGCTGTTGATTTACAGCCATCATAAGTCGCGTACTCACTGACGAGCCTCAACAGCAACCGGCCATAAACATCCCATAAAATTTCACGACCTTCCTCGTATCTTTGTCTATCTCATCAAGATAGTGTATTTGTTGTCCTTTATTATCAACGCATATTTCAGTCTATGTTGCCAACTTGTGCAATAGAAACGAGACGCTTTAAATTTTAAATACCCATTTTTATTACTCATTTTTAAGTACATATTTTATTTGGGAAACGGTTGAAATGGTTATTTCATAATGTGACGTTTCAAAGTTATTTCATAAAAAATTAATCATTTTCGTCTGAAGGAGTATTCTCTTCATGATGAATTTATCCAGGAATCCCATTATAAATTGATTGAGTTATCAAATTCATGCGAAATTGGTCGGGATGGAGTGGTAGAATAAATTATATTCTTTGTTTCCGTCGATTCCAGAAGTACATTTTGAAATAAAAAGAAGTTTGAGATACATAAATAGCACGCTGTCGATGTTCAATTCCAATTCAATTCAATTCAATTAATTGAGGAAAAAACTTTACATAATATAAACAAGTTTTAGAACACGGACACCTAAGCAAGCTTGTGTTGTGTCCAATTTTCAAGATAGAATCTATTTTGTGCATGTAACGTATATTTATGGGATTATGTGAAATGAAAAATATTCTTCGATGTAATCAAATCACTGAAATAAGGAAGAGCACGGGGAATAGTTAAATTCCTCCTGTTTGTTATAAATTCGACTATGTACATTTTTATTTATTTATTTATTTATTTATCGCACACTAAATATAAAACTGTGGAATAGTATGGCATAATTATATTCGCAGACCTCTGCTCCAAAGAATAAATTCATATTGAAAACTTTCAGGCATGGCCCATGCCTGAAATGACAATCGTTACATAACGTCACTTTTATGTTGCAAATGTGCCAGAAAGGCAGAATAACCTAGCAAGAGAGTATTCAAGAGGAATATGTTTTAAGGTATTATCTTGGCTATCCAATATTGACTTCAACCTTTTCCCCTTCTTCAAGGTCAAAACCGTTCTTCCAAATGGGACACATTTCTTCTGATCCCAAAAATAAAACGAGTGACATAGTTATTTTCCTAACAAGTGCGGAAAGTCATACTTTGCCGCATTCAACGCCAGTTTCGTGCGGGAAAGACTTTCAGCAAGAGTTAAAAACAATATTTTTTCTACAATTTTTATAGGTAAACATTTTCATACGGAATATGAATAAGAATAATGAATAAGAATCAATAAATAAATAAATAGCTGTATTTGAGGTAATCGTCCTTCAGCCAGTAAATTCAACACTTACTATCCAAAAAAATAATTAAAATTTTTTCATGTTTACAATAAAACAATGTGGTATATATAAGCGCTAAACGTGATAGCTGCGTAGATTTTCTGATAGGGAGCAGGTTCGAAGTTTTCTACGTGGATGATTTACTGGATTACAGTGAAATGCTGCATCCTTTTGTCTTTTTATTCTCAAGACTGCATTTTCAGCTGATTTGTAGAGGTTTTTTGTTGTTTTCAAGTTATTGGATTAACTTTTCGTAGTTTTCATTAGTGTTTGCTTATTTTTAATTGGTAAGTGAGGATTGTTATAAATATTTAGGCCGTTATATTCAAAAATGCATCAGAGAAAACAGTCTATAACAGTATTTATAGTCCCCTGTTAATTCAGAATTTACAATGGGGTAATATTTTCTTTTAAATCTTATATTTATAAGTAATGACACGTTTTGGACCAATCGATTGCAGTACTTAATTCTGCCAAAAAAGTTTTTCAATAAAGCATTTCCCTAAGGATCCTTTGTGAAGTAAGTTGTTTCATTTGTTTTCATATTGTGTTAAAATAATTAATGATTTATTTTCAGATTTTACATCATTTTATGATGTGAGAAGCTCAGCTCTCTCTACAATTTTTATAGTAAACCCTTTATTCATACATTATTCTCATATCTATATTCACCGCTGAAATTTTTCTGTTGTTCAGTTGTGCATTGAGTAGACGAACATAAAATGGTGAGGGGATGAAAGGTGGATTTATTTTTGCGAAAGCCAAATTGATGATTGGGTTGATGATTTATTTAAGATGTTCCAAGGTATGTTATCTGTTCCTGGTGAGATGTTTTTGAATAATGAAGTGTTTCATAATATGTGTCCTCATATATTTAGATAGTCACCTTCTTCGAGGAGTAGCTTTTGTACTAGGCTTCTAGCTTCTACGTACTTTCTTTTCTATTTCTATATCGAAGATGTTATCGTATTGGTAGGTTTGCCTTATGTGGTGAGCAAAAATGTTTGTCTTTCCTTCGTCCGTTCTATGTTTGTTATCAACAAGTATTGTGGGTCAACTCTAGAGAGTTCCTTGAATTGTTGGTAGAAGTTCTTCTCTTTGGATCCATTGATCAAGCAACAAGCTTTATTATAGGTATGTAGGTACTCTGTACTGTTGTATATCCTTGGTAGTATAACCAAGTTTTGAAGAGTAGAATAATACTAAGTCAGGGGTGGTGTCCGAATTATTTTACATTAAAAATGTGGGAGGTATAATAAATCTATTGAAGGAATCATTTCGGGGAAATTTATTTATTTGATTGTTTCTTGCGTGTGATTCGGATTGAAATCATCTAGCACATCCTCGCTTGATACGATGTTACTGTCGAAATTTTTTTTCATTGAAATTATAATCTGAAATAAAATTCTCAATCACAAAAATAAATGATCATCTAATGGATATTTAGAGAGTTCTTATAGTGGAAATGAGTTAATTTAATCTATTTATCAATAAACTTGTTTATTTTACAACTGATCTTCATCTCGTGTCATCCCTAATTGAAATTCTCCCTGTTGACCCCCTAGCAAGATACACTCTTCGATAAGTATTGAATCACCCCTGATCTGAAAGTGATCTTCGTAATAATTGAACCGATAAATTATTAATCATCTCCTGGAAAGAGCTCCCGAAATTATTCTTCTAAGGATATGAAGCAGGGATCCTTTGTTTACTACTAATGAGCAGATGTATTTCATTTTCTAGATTAAGATGAAGGAAATTATGGAGAGGCATTTACTCCGCCTTTGTAAGGAAACGTGGGGTACAATAAAGCCGTTTATAAATGCGCCTTAGCATTTATGCCAGAGAACGTATACTCCGACGATTATCCCACCGGTATTATCCAGAAAAAGAACACGGAGGATGATTCAGATTCGTCTTACGCCCCAGCATTTCATCAGGGAATTTTTTGGTCCGTTTATATTGCAATGAGGCATGCCAGGGTATAATTTTCGTATTCGGGCGGAGGAACGTTTTGTAATTGAGGTTATACCTAGGCGCGGATTAATATGTAAATCCATATTTTCCATCTGAATACTTTCATAGCATTCTTTCGTTTCCCACATGGTTCACGAATTTGAATTCCATATTCCGTAACAAGGGGATAGATTTATCCATATTTTCATTATACAGTGCCAGTCTCTATCATGGAATGAATTAAATAAATAAAAGACAGTTTCTGAGCTTTATACAGTGTGATTTGTCCGATTCGACTGATTTTTTTGTTCATTACTTTGGGATGGCTTGATCAATTTTGATGAAATTTTCAGTGTAGAACATGATTGTGTACTTTCAATAATTCCAACACTTTCTAAAAATACAGGGTGGGAATTGTGTTAATTTCAGATTGATTTTGCAGGTTGAAAAAACACCTTGTACCTACATTCCGTTTTCAATCATTCTGTTTCAGATTCTACCATAATGTGACATTACTCAGGTGTTTTTACTAGCACACCTTAGGTTTTCTTAGAAAAGTTTCAAAAAAAACAATATCGTAATTTCGCTCCAATTTAAATCAAATTCGTTAAGATATATGATTAGATAGATAGAATCTTCATTGCAGATATGCTTTTTATACAGGAGACCATACAAGAAGGCATAAAATGAAATAGTGTCATAATACATAAATTATACAAAATATTCATAGAGTGAATATGGCTCTAAGTTGATTGAGAACTTTTTGGTTTTGTTCTTGAATTGTTCATAGTTCTCTATTATTTTTAGATTTCTGATGGGTAACTTATTGAATATTCTTATGCACATGTATGATGGATTTTCCTCAGACATAGATAGTCTATGCTGTGGGTAATTAATGTGGACACATCTTGTTGTGTATATCATAATTGTATTATTTATTAAAAATTTATTTTTGTTTTTATGTAGAAATAAGAGACATTCATGGATTTACAAACCATAGGTTGTAAGTATCCCTAATTCCTTAAATTTTTCATTTTTCAGGTAGGAAATAGCGGATGATGATATTCACAATGTGATCTAGTCCAAACAATGTTTATCTGTCAGTAATTTTAAATGTTTTAAATCTTTTTTATATGGTTATTTTAAAAGTTATCTGATTTTTTTCCAACCACATACTCATAATCATTCACGTATTGACAGTTTTTTTGGTCATTTCGTTTTTCATTGTAATCTGGGGAAGGTGAAATATAACGCCCAAACTTCACTCTAGGATTCCAAGTGTTTTATTCAGTTCCTTATATCGAGATTGGTTGCAATGAACGAGAATTATCCACAAACAAAAAATATCAAACAAAATTGTTTGAGTTTCATATCTGTAGGTAGGTATATATATTTTTTTGACTTATTATAATGAATATTCTTTGTCCATACATGCATGTATTTTGGCCATTGTTTTATGTTTTTGGTTTGAACGAAAACGTCAAACGACCTATATGGACTATTTCCTATATAAGGTGTCTGTAAAAAAATGCGAAGGACTTAGGAAGATTCCTTCCTCGATGAAAATAAGCCGGGGTAGTTTCTATAAATTTTTCTCGAAATCGACCTGCCTTCCAAGATACAGCCTTTGGAAGGCGATGGCAAGTTGATAGTTTTTAATTTTTTTACGGGTTCTAAAAAACACTGAGTCATAAAACTATACATAACATGAACCACTAAGTAGATGTTACTGACACAATTTTTTTAGATCTCATAACTTTAATATTAGGGGTTGAAAATAATAACCCCTTATCAGTTTCCTTAAAAAATTGTTTTCGTGGAATAGATTTTCGAAAAATAAAATTCTCTTATGGTTTCCCATTCCATTCTGGAGAAAAAAAGTCTCTTCCAAAATTTCGAAACAGTCGATACTTTTCTTGGAATAAATAAAAACTTACAAGCAGTTCTGATCGCTGCTCATTCCATTTCATCGTATAAGTGTTCCATAGAATGACTACTTCTCGCTAAAATACATGTTGGTATTTTCAACCCCTAATAATAAAGTTATGAGATCTTAAAAAATTGTCTGACTAACATCTACTAAGTGCTTCATATTATGTGTAGTTTTATGACTCAGTGTTTCTTAGAACCCGTAAAAAAATTAAAAACTATCAACTCGTCATCGCCTTCCAAAGGCTGTATATTGGAAGGAAGGTCGATTTCGAAAAAAATTCATAGGAACTACCCCTGCTTATTTTCATCGAGGAATCATCTCCCTATGTCTTTCGTATTTGTTTACAGACACCCTGTATATGGGGCTTTTGAGACCAAAAACCGAGACACATTGAGCACTTGTAGGAATGAATAACATGAGGGTGAATGCTAAATGGGCACACAGATCTCATGACAGCCGAAAAGTATTTTAATTGTAGAACCTATTATTTTTCTCCTCTTGCGGCAGCCATCAGCTACAATTTTATGTAAATCGACGTTAATTCTCGTCTACACCGGGCCATAATTATAAACAAACGCATAGTAATGCATGACATCAACCGAATGGATTGGTCCACTGCCTCTCCAGACCGAAATTGTATCATTGATCATGTCTGGACTGGAATCTTACAGCAATTATACCTCTTATCTGACCCGCCGCAGACATAACAACACCTCTCCAATGCTTCGACGAACATTTGGCTGAACATTCCTCAAAGTTCCATTGATAATTGATGACTTCATTGATGACTCTATTTCGAAATCACGAGCATAAGCAACTACGTCTGATTGCTTGCAGGAAACTTTGTTTCCTGGAACAAAGCAGCCCTGTGGTCAAATGACATCTTTTCCACCACATTTTCTGTATGTGTTACTCTACTGTATAGATACTTATTACCAGATTGTCGATCACATCATTCACATCCATTCAGATTGCGTGCTCAGAACTAACAACAGAAACGAGAAATCGATGTGGCTATCAAGGATACTACTCAGTGCTTGGCACGGATATGAAAATGATATCAACATATATTATCATTTGTGGATGGCAATTTGAATAATTATATTTATTTCCTACAAACGTATATCCCCCACAGAGATCCCGCCCGGTAGCTGAATTATTTGCCTTTCGCCCTGTGCTCATCATTATTTGATGGAAAACCTTTTGATAACGCTCATTTTTGAGCATTTCTTATTTGAAGAGTCTCCCAAAATATTTCCATATAATAACCATATTGCTCGGGGTAAAAGCGTATGCCCAAGAAATTTTTTTAATATATCTAATTTTGGGGTATAACGTTGGAACCGTAGAATGGCAGAAAATTCAACGACGATGCACACGAAAATTGGATCGTCTATTATAATCAACCAACAAAACCTCACCATTCATGGGTTCATAGATTGATTCAAAGTGGTGTGCACCTCTTAATAAAATAATATTGAAAAAACATTTTCAAAGCAAGTTTTTTTAAGGCTGTCGAAAGAAAAAATGAACTTTTAATTGTATCAATATCAGAGATTTAAGCTTGTCTCGAGGTTAACTTTTTTGTAAAATACATAACTCTTTCTAAAGATTCACGTATGTCAAGCAGATAAATGAACTGGATTGATGCCTGACGTTTCTACCGAATATCTCCAATGTTTTCTTAGTCAAAAGTTTTCGAAAACTCTCTTAAAAATTAACTCTTAAAATCCCACAAATCACAAAATAACAATTCCTGTGAGCGATTACGAATTTGTATCGTCAAATCACTAAAATGAGTTTACCTTCACCCACCTGAAGATGCTAGTGTGAAAGCGAAACAAGTGCTGGTTAGTAGTCGAGGAAAGGGCCTATGAGAATATAAATAAGGGACGCGCGGAAGCAGAGTAATCACTACAACACAAGATAGCTCAGAGCGACGAAGTAGTGAAAAGTAAAAATAATTAACTCTGAAAATAAATAAAGTGGTGTTATTATGTGAAAGATTTAGTAGTAGTGAGTTTCAATAGTGTCAATAAATTGGTTAAAAAGAAAAAGGACTATTTTTGTTGCATTGGTGTCAGGCATAGAAAAAAAATTCCAGGAAGTAGCATACCCAGCGTTCTTCGAAAAACCCATAGACGTATTAAACACATGGGCACTGCGTAGAGAGAGAGGGTGTGCGTCCGAAATAAGATAGAGCTAGTCTGTGCAAAACATTTGTTCGCACTTTGTATTTATCGAAATTTTCTCATGAATTTTCCTTAAATTTTGAGTGTCGTATTGTTTTCCTATTACAAAAATAATACTTAATGGTTCATTCGTAGAATGCAATTAACTGCACTAAAAGAGAGCTATGTGAAGCTGGCACCCCCAAGTAAAAATTTTTGAACGAAAATTTCAGAATCGTTTGTCCATCGTAGGTCCATGTTTGTCCACCTTTTTTTTTTTATTTGTCCAGGCACCGTTTGAGAGATATGGGAAAAAACTTTTTTCGGTGCATTTTCTGAGCAGCACCCCCTAATTGCAAAAACGTTTTTTTGATGGTACAGATCGTTTGTCCAACGTAAGTCCACTTTTGTCCACCCAATTTTTTCATTTGTCCACCCACAGAACCGTAGAAATCAACCTTTTAAAATTTTGGAAAGTGTGAAGTTGGCACCCCCAAATGAAAATTTTTGAACCAAAATTTCAGGGTCGTTTGTCCATCGTAGGTCCATGTTTGTCCCCTTTTTTTTTCATTTGTCCAGGCACCGTTTGAGAGATATGGAAAAAGAAGTTGTTGCGGTGGATTTTCTGAGCAGCTCACCCAAATTGCGAAAACGTGTTTTTTTATGGTAGAGATCGTTTGCCAAACGTTATTTTACTTTTGTCCACCAAATTCTTCCATTTGTCCACCCACAGAACCATAGAAATCAATCTTTGAAAATTTTGGAAAGTGTGAAGTTGGCACCCCCAAATGAAAATTTTTGAACCAAAATTTCAGGGTCGTTTGTCCATCGTAGGTCCATGTTTGTGCACTTTTTTTTTTCATTTGTCCAGGCACCGTTTGAGAGATATGGAAAAAGAAGTTGTTGTGGCGCATTTTCTGAGCAGCTCACCAAATTGCGAAAACGTGTTTTTTATGGTAAAGATGGTTTGTCCAACGTTAGCCCACTTTTGTTCACCAAATTTTGTCATTTGTCCACCCACAGAACCATAGAAATCAATCTTTGAAACTTTTGGATGAAAGTGTGAAGCTGAAACCTCAAATGCGAATTTTGAAACCAGAATTTCAGGGTTGTTTGTCCATCGTAGGTCTGTTTGTCCACCTTTTTTTCATTTATCCAGGGAGCGTATGAGAGATATAAAAAAGGGAATTTTTCCATTGCATTTTCTGAGCAGTTCCACCCTATGGCGGGAAAGCCTTTTCCGCAATTCCACTACAATCTAGGCAATTATTCGATTCGTTCACTCGCAGAACCATAAAAAACAATTTAAAAAAAGTGTTATATTGGCATCGCAAAATGCCAATTTTCGAAACAAACATTCAGGTTCGTTTGTCTTCACCAAGAATTGGCATTAAAACACCAACTTCTAAGTTCGAAAAAGGTTCCTTATTATAATTACCATCCGAATGCTGTATTGGAAAATGAACATCACAAGCTCTACTGATATCGAACGGTTCTCACAGACCGGAAAATAGCTCACAATAGACCAGACCTCATATTGCTCAATAAGTATGAGGACAGAGCACTATTCATCGACGTGGCGATTCCAAATAATAACAATCTTCTAGATAGACACACCGAATAAATTTCAAAACACAGAGGATCTAGAGGAACAGGAGACAGTAGAAGCTGAAAGATATAAAGACCATCTCTATTTCAATTTCATATACAGGCCTGATACCGAAGAAACTACCAGAGAATTCGAGGAAACTTCAATTGGACGAAAAAATCTATACAGTCATGCAGAAGGTGGTACTGCTGGGAACGGCGAGAACTGTACGCAAGTACATGGGGAATACAGAGGAACACCGTCTGCTTCTACAGGAAGTGCGGGTGGATCAGGAATCCAACCAACAGCAAAATGCCGAGGAGCGACCCGAACTCGACGGCCACCACTGGCCCGAATACCTGAAAAGGCCTCCAACAGAGCTTAATCCTTTTGATATCTGAGACATCTGGGATAAGTGAATTTTCCTCTAGAGAGGAGTGTGAAAGCCGCAAGGCTAAAGTCATAAAGGTCTTTATTCAACAACATGAATTAATAACAAAATCAAAAATAACTACAGATTATTGAAAGAGAAGAGATTCAGTGCACTAGAGTGCACTGTTCAATCTTACCTGAATTCATTGAAACATCCAGACAAAAACTGAGGTGAAAAATTCAATGAAAAGAAGAAAAAAAAATCATTTCCTTCCCAACCCAGCAGCAATTTTTCAACTTCAAGACATAAAAGCTCAGTCAGTCCTATAGCTATGCCGATTGCCTCGCCTCAATATACAGCGTTTGACTCGTACAATTATTTTAACGGTAAATTCTTGAGGTCAAAAGAAACACTTTTTTTCTCATACCATTTTTTCCGATTCGGCCTTGTTAAAAAGATATAGTCATTCTAAGTTTTCTTGATGAGCTATGCCACCCCTGGAAAAACAAAATTCCCTTCAGAATAACGAGTAAAATCTGTGACACATCTGTGGATGTTTTAAACAGAGTTGCATTCAGCCAAAGTACTCAATTATTTCCGAATGGGTTTTTCGCCAGAGGCGGTTCTACTAGGACGCAGCAAACTTCAGATTTGTATTCAGCAACCCAAAAAACATATAATTTCGTTGAAAAACCTTCTACCTCACTCATGTTACCAAAAAATTACTGTTTGATTAGACTGTAATAGGTTTTATATTTATACAAGATGCTCCATCTGAATTTTTTCTTGAGCGTCCTGAAAAAAATCCATTTTCGTTTCCGATTATTCAAATTTTTTGACAATTCCGAAGTAATTTTGCCATTGTGCCGTAAGGTACGGCAATTTCATTAAATGTTTTATGACTTTTGCCTCATGACAAGGGATCTTGAAGAACACTCGTGTGAAAATTATTGAAATAAATTCATAAACTTATCTCAATTATATTTTAAAAATTTCCAAATTTGTAAAGCCTTTTTCTCGGGTATCTCGAGCACCAGCTATTCTTTAAGGGAAAATAGCAAACCTACCCTGGTAGCTACGAGCCAGAGACAAGGTTTCGTGGTGTCTGGGGTGTTAGTGACAACCAGTGAAAGCCAAAATCAGCGTATACAAATTTTATTTGTCGACTCGTAAAAGGAAACACAAAAGGCAGTTTACAAAATCCGTACAGTGAAAGATTCGATGAAATAGGTTAAACAGAAACAGTCTATTTCACAAGGTTTTTCTGCGGAATCAGATACAAGCAACAGTGGTAAAATTATGGCGTGAAACGGACGGAATTAAACAGGGATCCAATCTCAAACGTGGTACGGTGTCTACGGACGTGTTCGCCAGCCAGAACCTGAGACCCACACTTAATGGACAAGTATCGGACTTCAGCCAGGTTAGGGGATGAAATAAGACGGCACAGGCTCATGACGGTTCACCTCTAGGTGCGTTCTGCACCCCCTGAGTATTCACGCCAGCGGGGTATCGAACTAGCAGTAGAGGTGAACGTTGGAAAGTAAGGAAAGTAAGGAAGGGTCGCCACCCCAAAGTATGTTCGGTACCCCCCGAGTATCCACGCAAGCGGGATATCCTACTAACAGTAGGCGTGGAGCTCGAACTTTGGCATGTGAAGGGTAGAAATGGAGGCTGAAGTTCCAACAATATAAAAAAAACGGAGTGTCGTCTTACCTATGGGTTCTGGATTGGCACTTGCACTCAGAAAGGAAAATAATCGACTGAAAGTAACGAAAAATTCTATCCGCAATAGCAACAAAAAAATAAAGAAACTCAACGTGAATTATTTTCCAAGAATAAAACTTAACGGCGGCGTACGGCACTATAATCTTAAGCAAGGCAATTAATCATAAATGAGTGACCTGCGAGGGGACACCTGATTTCATATCCACAGGGGGGGGTGCGGAAACTAGATGTGCCCCGGCTGTCGAAAATCGGTAAAATTTGCGTGGATGAAGACGTCTTAATTTCGACTTATAGAACAAAAACTCGGTTATCTTCCAATTCAGGATTTTTTATACGGTGCGACATCGTTTTTCAGAACTGAAAAACGGAATAAAAACGGTGGAGAATGTTTACAATTCCGAACGATGTCGGAATCCTGAATTGGAAACTGAAAATATTTCTCTCAAAATTAATTCAAAATAAACTTACTTAAAATGAAACAAAAAACAATATTCTAAAATAAGGGGGCTTTTTTGCTAGAAAAATACATCCTCATTACAAGTTTGATATTCATCTTCGCTTGGCTGTCTAATCATGGCTGGCTACATGGATCAACAATAATATAACTTTTCTATGACTTCTTTCGCTTAGCATGACGTCAGTACCTTTTTGAACAATAATAAGATTGATGGACTATTCTATTCTCGTTCCCTCTAGAATTTAATGGATGACGATCAATCTCGGTTTAAGGAACTAAATGAAACACTATGGATCCCAGAGCGACGTTTCGGCGTTATATTTCGCCTTCCTCAGGCTAAAATGAAAACAAAAAGTAGAAGAAATGAAAGAATATTGGGATTCTTGGACTAACTTTCTTTATTGTTCTTCAATACAACGCCGACGTTAGTCCAAGAATCCCAATTTCATTTCATCTAACTAAATGGACGATAACCTAAGAACAATTAAAAAGTAGAAGTTTACAATATGTGAACCAAGTTGTATGAACAAGCTTTAAAAATCTTTAAAAATGTTATGCACACAATCGAAAACACTATAATACATTGGATTGCGCCGAGGACTGACGCCGAAACGTCGCTCTATATAGGATTCAATGTGAATCTTTGGTTTCTTAAACCGAGATTGATCGTCATACATTAAACAATAGTTATACTAACTTTGGAACCTACAGTGCGATCAGAAGACACATTTGGGTTTCAAAAACTGTAAAAAAATTTCCTGCATCAGTTTATCGAATGCTATTAAATCCTTGGATTTTTTTATTTGAATTTTCGCAAGTAAAACCTCGATTGCTATAAACTACATAATATTAAAACTTGAGATTTCGACAAATTATGCAACGGGATTGAAGATACATATACAGATCGCAGTGCCAGTGAAGTTATGAATTAATCAGTAGCACCCGGAACGCCTAAGGCTTCACAAGGACCCCATTAAATATGTAAATAAAATGAATGGCTAACATATGACTTGCAAATTTATACGAGGGACATCATAAAACTCATTAATCTCTGCACTTACAGCATATCCTCCATTTACAAGAAGCATCCTTCGAAAGGATTTAGTCGAAATTACTCCAGAGATCATATACAGAAATATCCTTATCCTTCCCACCACTTTACTAATTGTCCGTTATAACCATAGACTTATTACCCCTATGGTTTTAACACTATTACATAATACATTCTGTACAGGATGGGCAAAATTGGACCAGAACTACAAGTTTTCAACCCAAAGAAAATGAAGGACTCATTGCGGTTACCTTTTTTCGGAAAACTAATAATGCAATCAACGTCATTCCTCTATCTGCTTTTGTTTTCGAGTTACTGACCGATATTGATAATTGGACAATTTCAACATTGGCGTAGGCACTGAGATTTATCCAAGAGGTTTTCTTCCTGAGCTATAACATGAAATTGTGTTTTTTTCTTATGAAAACATCAAAAGTTTGAAATAACTTAGAAAGGATCACCATTATTCTTCCGTTTCAGAAATATATAATACCTACATCATCAATTAATAACTGCACCATTTCTTTGGGTAGTGAATCCAATAAGAAGAAACTGAAGAATGCTTTATTTCATGTTCTTACATCTATTTATATTGGATCTAATATTGAATTAATATTGAAGCCTGTCTGATAATCATTTATGAATATCAGACAAAATGAAATAACATGTCATTAAATAAAAATATTATACACTTCTTCATGACTTCATATACGATCACCAAAACCGATAATGTTATATAATATAATTATTGATATTCATTCATCATTCTTGCTAAATATATTATTAAAATAGAGGAGTCTGTTCGTGTTAAAAATTGCGCGAAGCCTCCCTCTGATATTTCTCTAGTTGATGCTCCTGACCAGTTCCGGTGGCCACGTATAGTACCCCGATTCTGCGGTGCGCTAATTGACCGAAGCAGCAGCCCTACACTCAGGGTTTTTTAGAAGCGAAAAACTATACCTACATTAACACATTTTCTTCTCATCCAAGTAATATTCTTTTCAAGTCTTTTCAGTCAATTCTGGTGCTTGTTTATTCAATTCACAAGGTAATGTACGCACAGTCTTCTCAGAATCATTTTTGACCATTTCAATGTTTTTTTTTCATTCTACTGAAATGAGTCTACGTGCAAGAATTTTCAAAAAGATCTATAATCCTTGCTAGTACCGCTCAAGTGATAAGTTCACACGAGACAACTCGATTAAATGCTTTCTCAGGAATCTGTATTTCATGATATTTTATAATTAACATAGATTTTCAGACTTCTCTAGATCTCCTCACATGAAAATGGGTATGTAGCACCAGAATTGAATCTTCTCAATTCTTACTCATTGATAATGAGAACTGATTTACTGTATCATCATGCTAATTTCGTTTATTTAGCTCAATTACAAATGACTAATTACTGTTTTCAGATAAATGAATCATCATGTTCTCTAGGGAGGACCCTAGATTTAGTACTCTTCGTTCAGAACAGAATGTGAACTTCCCAAAGATGGATCAACGATCAGTGGTAAGCCATGATACTGGTTGATACTCTCTCGTCCTTAGCTCCACCCTGGAAGGCCTACTCTGGTAATCGTGCACACTCAATTGGTATGATCTACTCATTGTGATTTGTACTCGCATTGATACATTCTCATATTCATTAACCCGAAAATCTGCATCGGAGATTTCAACTGTAAATCCCCATTATGGAACAGCAGAGCAGAGAATAGAAATGGCAAAAAACTCAAGGATTCCGCCGAAAAACAAAATGCCATAGTGATTGGACCAGAGTTACCGACATATCTTGCTTTTGGTATAGGAATACCAGATGTAATAGATATCGCGATATTGAAAAATATAACTCAAGAATTCTCTATTGAAACTTTGGAAGATGGAACCTCAAACCGCAATCCCGTCGAATTGACAATTGGAGAAGAACAAAGAGAAAAACTGATGGAAATAAGAGAATATACCAATTGGGCTAAATACAGCCATTCAATACAATCGGAAATAACAGAAATTCCAACAATAAGCACTCCAGAGGATCTGGAATGTGCGGTTGATAAACTGGAAGAGATTATATTGAAAGCTTACGAAAAAAGTACGAGAAGAGTGAAGAGACCAGCACCAAGTCATCCGCATGGCGATACGCCTAAAGAAGTAAAAGATCTTATACGAGAAAATCGAAGACTCAGAAGAATATATCGGATGAATAAAAATGATCTGAATAGAAGGAACCTCAACCGACATAGCCAAGTTCTGAAAAATGCCCTGAAAGATCTAAGAACAAGCAGATGGAACAAAAGGGTTCAAGAACTGAATACAATCGATCATTCTGCATGGAGAATGCAAAAAAGCCTACGAGGAGAAAAGACTAAAATTCCACCCCTACACGGAGAAAGGGGAATGGCGTATACTAATACTGATAAGGCAGATGCATTGGCGGACTCGATCGAAAGAGAATCGAGAATAAATTACAGGATAGACGACGATAATGAAGATTTGGAAGAACTGGTTGAAGAAAATGATGAAGAAATGGATGAATTACCAGCGCCAAATGAAATCAGGGAAATAATTAGAAGTTTGAAGAAGAGGAAAGCTCCCGGAAGCGATAAAATAACGAATGTTATGTTAAAGAAATTACCTAGAAAAGGTATAGCCGCTCTAACAAATATCGCGAATGGAATCATGAGGACAGAACACTACCCAGAAAAATGGAAAACAGCGGAAGTCATAGTATTCAATAAACCATTTAAAGAGAAGAAGTTCCCACAAAACTACAGACCGATAAGTCTACTGTCGGCGTTAGGAAAAGTAGTAGAAAGGATTATCGCCACGAGGCTAAATGAGGAAACCGAAAATCTGAAACTGATACCGCCAGAACAGTTCGGATTCAGAAGAGAGCATTCAACAGAGCAACAATTATTAAGGCTCACAGAGTACATTACAGAGGGATTCCAAAATAAACAAGCCACAGGTCTTGTTTTAGTAGACGTCGCCAGAGCTTTCGACAGAGTATGGCATGAAGGATTAATATATAAGATGAGAAGTGCTGGATATTCGATCAAAATATGCAAGTTGATCCGGAATTATCTCAAAAATAGAAGATTTTACGTGAAAGTGGAAGGAGAATGCTCCACAACAAGAGATTTAGAGGCTGGAGTACCCCAAGGGTCAGTGCTTGGGCCACTTCTGTACAACATATACATTCACGATATTCCGAAGAATCCAAGAACCATGCTAACGTTATATGCTGACGACACAGGCATAGCAACTCGACACCGAAACCCAGAAGTAATAGAACGAGTTCTACAAGAAACGATTGACGAAACAAATGACTGGTGCATAAAGTGGAAAATCAAGATCAATGGACAAAAGAGCCAAGCAATATTACTACAGAAGAGAAGACTGCGACCCACAACGAAACTGGAAGTTGACGGCGAAGAAATCGACTGGAAAAATGAAGCCAAATATTTAGGAATAACGCTTGACAAAGGACTTACTTGGAAAAGTCATATTAAACAAGCAATCGACAAAACGAAAGCAGCGATGAATAGACTCTACCCTTTAATAGGAAGAAGAAGCCACATGTCGAAAGAGACAAAATTGAAGATAATCAAATCCGTTGCTAGGCCTCAACTGACTTATGGATCAGTTGCCTGGGGCTTCGCGGCAAAGAGCCACATCAAAAGAATTCAGGCCACTGAAAACAAGCTGCTACGACGTGCAATAGATGCACCTTGGTTTGTCAGGAATAGACAGATTTATAGGCACCTAAAATGGGAAACCATAACGGAATTCATGAACAGAAAAGCAGAGAAATTATTCGAAACAGCGAAAAACCATCCGAATCAAGAACTCAGGAGACTAGTGGACTACGACCCAGAGGAAGACAAGAGGAGAATGCGAATTTACCGAAGGAGACCAAGAGATCAATTAAAAAGAGATTAAAATAACAACAGAAACTTATTGAAAAATTCAATAAAGTGTTAATCCAATAAAGGATAAACACATAAATCCCAGCACGATAATGTGCGAGAAGAAAACCGACTAAGAGACGAACGGTTTATAGGCAAATGCCCGGAACCAAAATTCAAGAAGCAGTTAAGGGTTTTTAGTGGGTCTCGAGCTCAGAAGAGTGAGAAACCCCACACTTGTTCCCCCTAAGGAGAGAGTGGTTCGTCTGATTCGCAGATTTTCCCCCTGCTACACCAAAAAAAAAAAAAATCTCATATTCATTCATTGTGCTCGATATACATGTTAGTTTTCTGCCTTCTGCACTTCTCGAAACCAACGATTCGTTGTTTCCCTCATTAGTACTCTCGATTTGTAAATCTCATAATTTATCAATAGTATCTTCTGTTTTTCTGATGGACGCGTTCTAATCGTGCTTACCTGTAAGCAGTCCGTCTCGATGGAATGAAGAGCCACTCGCAATCAATTTTCATTGATTGTTCTGTCACTGTAAACGCTGTGTTAATTTTGAATTTATTGAACTTCTCAAAGTGTGAGTCTGACATCAAGATGTCCTTGAACTTCAATTTAAAAAAAAAAACAAGGCTTTACGTAAAAAATTTAAAGTGTAAATTAAGAACAAGTGAATGCCGTTCTTGAATGGAGATTCTTGAGATATTACTTCCCCTTAACGAACTCAACTGGCTTATTCAGACCTTGAACCTAACCTGAAAATTTCAAATCCCGAACTCTTTTCCTTCAGAAGTAATATAACAGATATTTGGGCGAAATGAACTCTCTACGTCCTAGAAAAAACAGCAGACAAAAAGGAAAAGTAGATTTTGGAAGTCGTATCAAATTAGCACCCACGAGATCCGCTTAAACTTGATGCCTTTTTCATAATTGAAAATTTTTTTCGGCACAACATATCCAACAGTTCGTGCAATATTTCTAGTAATCCTCATTGTATTATGTATATGTACCATAAACAAAGTTGACTATGAAGCTTTTCCATTTGCCTGATGATACCCGTGGGGCGAAACACGTAGCCAACTTTATCGTGATTATATTATAAGCGAGTTTTTTTTTTCTAAAAAACAACCAGCTTGTTCAACCGAGTTGAAGAGCGTATTCCTCTCATTATACTGACTTGTTCCATAACAGAGCCCTGTATTTTACCCTCATTGGGAGTTCTTCCACGATTCCATTAAAAACTACCAGAATGATGAGTAAGAAATCTACAAGTCGACAGCAGTAATTTCTTTTGTGCAGCATTTTCATGCGTAACTAACCATACAAATGCCTCGTTTCGCGCCCAACGAAATTAGGTGCCTTCAGCAAAGCGTTAATTGAAACACCCCTAATCAACTGGAGGCGACGAAGCTTCAATTTTCCGCTTGGCGCGCACTGAAATCAGAAAAACGGAAAGAATATTGAGGAAAAATCGCCCCCGGCACTGATAAATAAGTTGGAAATCGTACCAGTCCGACCTTTCGCTTCGACGGGAAATGTGAAGGCATTCGTCATACATGAAATATCGGCACGAAGCAGTTTATCGAATTATTGGTAGTAACATTTCGAAATATAGCTACCTACTTCATATTTTTCCTGTTACCTCGGCATGCGACATTATTACAACCTTTCTTATGGCATTTTTCCTATCTGGATTCTGTATTCGTTCATTTGTCGCTTTTTGTCACCTATAAATTGGGTGTAAAGGGTGTCTGTGATGAGTGGGACTCAGTCCCAGGTCAAGAATGAAGAAAGAAGAAAATTGTGCGAGTCAGAAAATTGTTTCGGGGATCTCGTTTCAGAGATACATGGGGAAAAATAGAAAAACTAATCGATTGATTTAAATTACACTGCTCAACAATAACAACAAATTTCTCTTTATTCGTGGCTTTTGTTGACTATTGTGGAACATCTGTCATACATATGTGTTCTTTCAGGAAAAAGGGAATATTTGAATTTTATTTTCTCATATACTTTTTTTAAACTTTATCAAGCTCTTGCCCTCCGAATTCGATTAATTATAGTAGGCTGCCGACAGTTCGTCGGAAATCTGATGACGTCATTGCACACTTATGTCAAGCTGAATATACAGAACTGGTGTCCATGGATTAGAATCCATTTTCAGTTGTAATTCAGAAATGATCGATTGAAATTCAGGTTAGTCAAGTTTATTTCAGAACACGTCAATTGTATTTCAGATAAGTCAGTTTAATTTCAGAAATGGTCATTTGAAATTCAGAGTAGTCAATTTATTATCAATTGTAAATCAGAATCAATCATTTGTATTTCAGAAACCGTAATTTGTAATTCAGAAAGTAAGAAAGAGTCGAATATTATTCAAGGTTAATGCAGATGAATCTCTCATATATTATCTAATACGCATTTTCATTATATCGGAATGATATGTACATAATAGCTAATTATGTAACAAGTACATAAATTAGGTCTTTATGGACGAGTCCAAAAGTTTATGGCAGAGCGAGCAAAGCGAGCGAGGCCAATAACTTGGGCAAGTCTATAAAGCCTAATTATGTACGAGTTGCATACAAAGCTTTATGTTCGACTGCAATGCAGAAATTTTATTTTCTGAAATGGCCTATTGCTGAAAAACATTAAGTGTGCTTTTGATTTTCTTACCTTAGTAACCAGCGACCTTAGCAACCTTAGTAAACACAGTTGTTTACTTCCTTAATTTTGTGACAAACGTCATAATAATCCAAAAAATGGAAAGTGCTGGAGGAGAAAGCGTAGAAAATTTAGCCGTATGCGACAAAGAATCTTTCTTACCCACTAAATCTAAAAGTGCTTATGAAAATATGTATGCGGCCTATAACAAGTGGTGTAAAACGAAGGAAATTGTAAAATCAACAGAAGACAGTATTCTGGCTTATTCAATAGTGAATTGAAAGCTCACAAAAGTTCTTCGCTATGGACTACATAGATGAAAGAAAGTTGCCACCAGAATATTGGGCCAGGGGCCAGGAAGTATTGCAGATCGAAAACTGTGCTTCCACTTCGAGCTCGACTTCCTCAGGCATGCATTTTTATGAAAACAAAGAATGTGTTTTTAATATTCACTACCACACTAATGCAATTCTTCTTCCTTGAATAAAGTGTTATTTGCATCTAGTATATTTACTTGACAGAATGATAGTGACAGTTGAGTCCAATAAAGTGGTGTCCAATAAAGTAGTCAATTATGGACACTAAACGAATTCATAAATGATGTGTTTATGATGCAGTCGAACATAAAATGATTTATTAAGTTAATTCAGTTTTAGGTACTAAATCACATATCCTATTCAAGATACACACTGTGTTACTTGTCTCCAGGATTTAATTGATAGCTCAGTAGGTACAGGGCGATTGATTGTAAATGCCCGTCCTATATAGTTGACTCTTTTGTACTACGCTGTATAAAATTAATTTTTGAAAAAACTTCTTTTATATATATTTAGGGTGTTGCAGAATCTTGGCGTGATCCTACTTCCTTATTTTTTTTCTGGGTACCTAATATTTCTGTTCTCCTAAAAATTCTGAATCTGCATATCTGAAGAATGTTATTGAACAGGCTGAGTACCAGAGGCAACCTCTCTCTGCTAAGTACACAATCTTTGGGGGTGATTGTGCTATGTAGAGCAGCGCAGCATAGCACCATCTTCCATGCAGCTGCTATTGCCATCGACGTCATGCCTGTTGACGTTAAAATTCTCGCATTTTCTTGTTTACATACATGGAGGTTAGTGGTTTTGAGGATAATAAAAGTTCATAAATTAAATGAATTCTGAATTACAATTGATATTTTCTGAAATACAATTGACGGTTTCTGAAATACAAATGATTAATCAGAAATACAATTGACGGTTTCTGAAATAAATGTGACTAAACTGAATTTCAAATGACAATATCCGAAATTGAATTAACTAATCTGAATTACATTTGATGTTTTCTGAAATGAACTTGACTAATCTGAAATACAATTGATGTTTTCTGAATTTCAATTGATTATTTCTGAATTACAAATAGAAATGCTGTAAAAGTGCTGAGAAGACTTTTAAAAGTAGGTGGTACTTTATAAATGAGTATAAATGTATATACAGTTGAAACGCGAGTGCGATATTTCGAAAAATTTTAATGTTCAGTCTAAAATTCATAATTATTCAATATTTTTTGCAGATCCTTATTCGAAATTCGATCGAAGGAATGAAAAATGATATGCAATATTTTTCAGGTCTACAATACAAGAAGATGCCAGGATTCAAAGGTTGATTTAATGATTTAGATATTTTGAACGAAAAATTCAAATTGATATCGACAATGTGAAAAATATCGAAAAAGACCTGGTGACAAAAATTAACAATAAAATTGATTGCCGAAAGATTTGCTGAGCTGTTTTCTGAATCTGAGAATATTTATTTGTGTCAAATATCTTAATATGCTACTTAAGGAGTCGAAGGGACAGAAGCATAAAAGGGGTGTCCTTTTGCATCTACAAATTGGCAACATAGCACAAACTAATTAATTATTTTCCTGTTATGTTTTTTGCTTCCATCATGGAATGAATTTTTCCTATGGATCCCACATATGCATGCTATTTCGCCCGACTTTGATGCTCCCTTCTCCACCTTCTTCTGAAAAACTTGTATTTGTATAATGACACATGTTTTTCATTAGTCCAAATTCAGGGCTCTCTAGTATGGTGCTGAAAAAAAATGAACCCGTGTTTTCAATCGATGTGAGATTTAATGCTTTACAACTTTTTTATACGTTTTTATCCTTTTCTCATATATAAGCTGCTTTCAAAGATTTTTCCGACAAATCAATAAGAAACATAACATTTTACAATGTTTCTTGAAATTGTCCCAACTTTTGAATCCATTAGTGAGAAAAAGTACACACTTGATCTCATACGAAGTAGAATACAGTGCTCTATAGCTTTTCTCCCAAGTAATTAGTCGATATCCGTATTTCTTGAGGACATATGATTGAAAAACTTTAAAAAAAACCATTACTTGGTCGCCAAAAGTTATGCTCAATGTTTTTTGAAGGAAAAAACCCAAGATGATTTCATTCGTTCACTGATAAAGCCATTGAACCAATAGAAATCTTTTATAGGCACAAAATATTTATTGAATCTCAATTCAACCGGACTGAAATGGATGAGCTCAACGGGCGTGCACGCGCTACACTCGCTACAGATCCCATTTCAGGCGGATCGCGCGAAGTCGCCTGCAGTGGACTAGTGGACAACGCTGTATTGTCAAAGAGTAGAGTTGTTACTCTTTGGTATTGTAATACGTTACGTGGGATCTGTAGCGGCTTGCCGCACGTTCACGCTCGTTTCGCGTAAGCGCGTAGCCGCTCGAATACGCTTCCAGTGGACACCCAGGCTTAGCTATTATAACCTATACGAACATCATTGTCTTCAAGTCGAGAAAAAATCAAAAGTAAGCATATAAGGAAGCAACAAATATAAAAATAATTGTTATCAACCATTCACAACGAAAGGAGCATAATCTTAGAGTTAACCTAATCTTAGATTAATAGGTCACAATTCATTTTTTTCTCTGTGAATATCGACTGTTCGCTTGCACTGTACCAAAAAATTGACTGAGGTAGGAGTGTGATAGAGGGTACGTTATGGCATAGAATTCAACCATATGGCATTTTTCATGAGTCCGTAATCAAAAGGGATCATCTTACCCAAAGGGATCAACTCATGCACCTTTTCCCCTATATATAAATTCACTTTACTCGCTAAATCTTCTAGGGTATGTATTGAACACAATGAGATTTAATAATGAGAGATAATGCAACAAGGAGCACGTGTAATAATAGAAAGTTATTCTACGAGGATGTATTGATATCTAGTTAGCCTAGACCAGTTCCACACATAAAAAAATATTACGTAACCATATCAACGAACATTAGAACTCATTAGAAGTGTCAATGTGAAGTTTGAGGTCAAAAAAGTAAACCAGAGTTAGGCAATAAATTAAAAGAAAGAAAACCGAAATTGTGAAAATCGAAAAATTGGAGTATCGAGCCATCATCAAGTAGCTCTATTTAAAAGGGTTAAGAGGTAAGCAGATTTACGAAGATATGCTTAATACCCTTGGTGATCAATGTCCTTGTATGCGACCGTGAAAAATTGGACTGCAAGCTTCAAAAGAGGTAAATTTCGGGAAGGCCAGTTTCTATGTCAGTCCCCAAAACTATCGATGCAGTTCATGACATGATTTTATCAGACCGTCGAATTGGGCTAAAACGGATATCTAAAGCACTGAATATTTCATACGAACGCGTTCATATAGTTCACGTCAATTTGGACATGAGAAAAATTGCTGCAAAATGTTGAATGTTGACCAAAAGCGTGAAAGGGTAGAAGCATCGCGTTCGATTTGTGCTCAATTTGAAAACGACGTAGACTTCTTGAACTGAATTGTTACTATGGATGAGACTACATTTCTACGATCCAGAAACAAAGCAACAATCGATGGAATGGCAACACTCTGGTTCTCCAAGACTTTAGAAGTTTCGTGTCCAAAAAGCTGCTGGAAAAGTTCTTGCTTCAGTGTTTTGGGATTGCCATGGAGTAATCATGATTGATTTTTTAGATAAGGGTAGAACAATAACCGGAGATTACTATTCGACATTACTGATCACTCTATGGGAAAAAAATTAAAGAGAAAAGACGCGGAAAGCTATCCAAAGGTGTTTTGTTTTTGCAGGACAACGCCCCTTCACACAAAACTCATATAGCCATGCAAAAAATTCGTGATTAATTTACCAGATTTAACTCCATCCGACTATCATCTCTTTCCTCAATTGAAAAAAAGTTTAAAAGGTCGTGAATTTTCTTCCAACGAGGAGGTAATGAAAGCTGCGGAGGTCTGGTTTGCAGAGCAAGAAGAAACATTTTTTTTTAAAGGACTAGAGACGTTGCAGGTTCGCTGTAAGAAATGTATCTATCCAATTAAGAGGAGACTATGTTGAGTAATAAAATATTTCAACATTGAAATTTTGTTTGGTTCTATAGTAGACTAAGAATTTTTCGATATATCCCCGTATGATAACTATGAATTCGAAATTCAATTTTTCCAATTTGAAGCTGAGAGTTTACTTTTAGAAAGGCATGCGAAAGTTAAATAAGCATCGACATTAATTATGCCTGTTGGATGTCGGAACGTATACACTGTTTTGTATACAATCGAATTAGTCGTAAACTGTTGAAAGCTCAGACGGGCTGAGTTCCGAACAGGAATACTTTACCAATTGTCGGAAGCGTGGCTTAGGTAACAAATAATTAAGATAACTACGCGTAGAGAGCGTAGAGGGAAACGTAAATCCTTTATCGAGGAAAACTCCATTAGACTGGAGGAATTTCGATGTCAATTTCAGTCAAGTGTGAAATGGGAGGAACTCGATACTCCAGGAAGAATTCCCCTTATTGAACGAGATGAATGGTTTGGAGTAGAGTGAATTATGATTCGATTTCCACTCCCGTCAGTACGTATGGGCCAGTATTATAATATTAGGTCTATACAAGTTGAGCGGTGGTGCAGAATCAGCTAGTTTTTACTGAAGGACAAATTGACATAGAAAACTAAGTAAATAGAAAACAAAACATCCAGTATTAATGAATGAAAGAGGAGGAAATTCAGGAAAAAAAGACTAGTTTTCAACCATATCTACAAAGTGGTTTTTGTATTATCTGAAGAGCTGCTTTAATTTGTTATCATACCTAGAGTGAACAACCTACGAGACAATTTTCAACAGCTTAGCGTGGTTGATAGGGGGCGAATAATGAGCTTAAGGGAGTGTGCTTCGTTCTTTGGAAAAATAGCCACGGGGATGACCAAAAGTGTTGATACGGTACTGGATTATTGACGAATCAAGAAGGCCGTAGACGTAGAGTCAGAGGTAGGGTAAGCTGGGGTACAAACTAGAATTGAATGAGAAAAATATTTTTTTATCAGTTCGTTTTCGGCATGTATAATAAAGTTTATTTATTTGATATAAATATTAATCGCAGAGGCTTGCGCCTGTACGCGATAGCAACGCACGAAGCATTCCTGAGACGTATAAATAAATGTCTAGAAATTAACGGTCAAAACTTTGAGCATCTTCTCTAGTTATAACTGCGTGAGTTTGCCATGGTTCTCCTAATAGTAACTTGAAGTCGGTTTCAAGAAGGGGTGAAAAATCTACAGCATGGTTCAAATAACAGTTCCTGAAAATTTCATCTTTTTGGCGGGAAAAGAAATAGCTGAAAATTCAAGACGAAAAACAGTTTTTTGTGAATAACTCAGAAAATATCCACTTTAGGGCAAGGGTGTGATGCATGCACTCACATTATTTTTTAACGTAGATTCAATATCTGCCATAAAAAAATGGGGTTCTAATTTGAAAAAATTGATTTTTCACGATTTTGTCATCCCTAACTTTGAAAGCGATTTTTTCACCCCCTGTATCATGAATCGCGATTTCGATTTTTAAAGTGGATACATCAATCTTACATCTTGAAAAATCCCAAAAATGAAAATTTTCCATCCAAAAACCTCGAAGTTATTCTTGTTTCAGCGGAGCTCTTTTTTCGATTTTTTTTTCGAATTTTCCCGCTCAGAGAGAATTTTCCAACCAAAACTGAAAAATGTAACATCAAAATAACTTGAAATTTTCTAAGGAATCTATTTCTGCAATAAAAAAATGGTGTTCTAATTTGAAAAACGCAAGTTGACGTCATTTCCGGAAAAACCGGAGGTGCTCATGCCTTGAAAATATTTTAGATTTCATCAGCATCGTGAAATACTTATAAATGCTGAATTTCATGAAAATACGTTCAGTGGTTTCCCGTATAAATATGGGTGAGGTTCCTCGTGAAAGACCCTGTATATTCTCTTAATCTGACAATTTAAGCGTGACGAAAATGTGTGGGAGAGCCAAAGTTTCAAAAGAAAACGTCACATAAATTCTCGAGCGAGGTGGCTTTTTTCTCAATTTGAAGCTAATGATTCAAGGATAACGAAAATAATATAATCTGACAGTTTCTGCAAGCCGAAATAATAAAAATATGTCACAAAAATCAGTTTTTCTGAATTATCTCCTCTCCTGGCCTTCAAATTGTTTTCGCATTCAATATAAAACTTGTAGAGGGTGACATTTTCTACAAATTTTGTCCGAAGCAATTTTTTCTACGTTTGAACATTTTTGAGATATATGGCGATGCATATAATACATTAGACTGGGTTTCTACATTGAACCTTTCTCATGTGTGGATAAGCTCTTCGCCCTTATCCCCCTTTTGCTCGAAAACGGTTGAGGGTATGAAGAATTGCTTCAGGCAAAAGTTATATAGAATTTTATTATCTACAACTTTCATAATGAATACAGAAACGACTAGAGGTACAGGAAGGGAGATATTTCAAAAAAATGCCTAAGTGCCCACAGTTATCATCTTCAAACTGTCAGATTAAAAAAAAAACCCTGATTATTATCAGATTAACGGGTCGACACGTCTGCAACACCGAGATTTACCATCTCTATGAAAATCTGACACGCTCCAGTATGTACAGGTAACGATTTTTTTGTATTTTCAAAGGACCGATGTGACCTTGCGTCACGTCCGAATTGTCAGTCTCTTGAAAAGTAGCTTTCTCTGGGACATATCCTCTGAAAATCTGACACGCCCGAAAGAAATTTTATTTCACCATTTTCAACTATTCCGTACGGCCAGCCCCACCACGCAAACTGTCAGATTAACATGAATTTATTATCAGAGATACGAAGAGTATAAACAGTATCTTAATCTGACACGCTCGAGTATGTACAACTGACGACTTTTTTTTACATATTTGAAAACCTGCAGACGCTTTCCCCACCTCTGAAAATGGATACATCATAGAACTCTTTTTTCTTCCTACCATCTAATCTTCAAAATCCACTAGGTCTCCACAATGCTCGAGTAAATCCCGATTTAGCATCGTCGGCTCCCCAACTATTATGGAAGTAGGTCACTTTAGGTATTCATCAAAGGCAACATGACCGAAGTGCGTTAAATTCAGGAGATGGTGGAAACACTTATTCTGCATTATATTCAGGAGTTGGTGGAACCACTTGTTTTGCCTTATACATATTCAGACGTTGTCCAATCCACTTTTCCAACAAGATATTGCAAGACCACATATAGCCAGAAGTGCGTTGGTTCATTGTGAAGAGTCAAGTAGATTTGTTTGTTACCTTGGTCCCTTATAACTTCCAATCTTTCACACATAGAACAAGCCTGCGATTATATGGGGGCAAGATTACTCCATCGTTTACCCCATCATCTACTAATTCTGACGGCATTTCGACATTAGTTGCCTGGGAAGGGATGGCTCAATGGGAAATCGACGATCTTATTAGGAGTGTTTATATGCACAAATCTTGGAGGTCCAACACATTATTAATTTTTGGCTCTGTTCTTCTTATTTTCAATTCGAAAAACATGTGGTTCGAATTGATCCAACAGTTTTTCTCTTTTTCTACTTCTTCTTCCTGAATACCTAATGGTCTGTTTAAGTTTGGTTCTCCTGGGAAGTAGACTGCCAGCCATCGTTCCGGTGGTCTTCCTAGGTGATTCACCTTGCTTCACTTCATATGATATTCTGTTTTCTTTCATTCTATTCACGTTTTCGTTGCAATATCTTCTCTTCTTTCTTCCCCATCTTACTCTGTATCCTGTATTCTACATATTCTCCTGATTGAAACGAAAGGTTCCCCTCTATGTCTCTAAGTGTCTTTTCAGCTATTGTTCGAAGTGTCCTGATCTCGTCCGATCTCAGCATGCCCTAGTTACTTTCTATTTCATCCTGTTATGTAATTGAACTTGAAATAGATTATACGATTTTCACAAAATTAGTGTTTGAACAAAGGCACGTGTTTCGCTATCACAATAGCATCTTCAAGTGGTTGAAGGTGATATGTAATTTCCTCCCGGTCGCCCCGATTTCGTTTCAAGACTCCATCATTCGAATTTTCAGCGCTACACTGTACTGACGAGAGACATTGATCCCGAAACGATCTACAGTTGCGTTTGGATGTTTCAAATTCTCTGGGATTCCCTACGCTCGTTCATGAATAGCTCGCATTATTGGAACAGTTTTATATTGGATGTAGATGATACTAAATTACTTTTAATTAAAAACCTGAAAGGATTATGTGAACTTACATTGGAAATGACGAAAGAATGGTTCAGGAACAACAATCTACTTCTCAATGAAGGAAAATCTGAGTTCATACTTTTTTCACCAACCAATTCAGGAAAGAAATAGTACTACATATTACAATGAGCCATGTAAAATACGACATCCTTGAATCAACCAAATTTTTCGGAATATATTCAGAGAACCTTAACTGGAATTAACACATAAATTATTTATATGAAAAAACTACAACAACATTTTATGGTTTCAAAGTAATGGCCAGATATCTCTGCATTAGCTGAAAATAGTCTAACATATGCAATGACTTTTCGTAACTGGTTACGGAAAGTGAAACGTTTTAAAACGTCAATGATTTTTTTATAAGTGTCACTTTATATGTCAAAATTTGAAAATTATATTTTCTGAACGTTTAAACGTTGTCGGATACAGCACTGAAATTTCCTTGAGAATAACAAGATACCTCTATGAGAATTGAAACTACACATCTTTAATGTAATTTAATTCAGTGGATCTTTTAAACAGAGTTGCATTCAGCAGAAGAACTTACTCAATATTTTAAATTTCACAGATATCATTCATTTTTCAATATTAAATTACTCGAAAGCGGCGCATTATAAGAGAAAATGTGAAGAATACTTTCATTTTCCATAATGCTAAAATATTCATTAGTTGGCGTTCAATTTAGGTACTTCTAAGAAATTGGTTTTTTTGAATTTCTGGTATTTAATGGTCATAACAAGAAACTGGATGATGTTGGTGAATTTTTGTGCTCGGTGAAGATTCATCACATCAATGTAAAACTAGGTATATTCCGAAAAACATTCCATTCGATAAAATCATTCTTGAGATATAAAAGAAAATTATATTTTTTTATGAATTTTAAACAGCCTTGAACCGAGCCGAATTGGAAAGAATGATAACAGGAAAAACTATTTCTTTTGACCTCAGAAATCTTCTCTAAAAATATATGTACAGGGTGTTCGCGCCATATGGCAGCGGTCGTTTACTCTAATTCTATTAACTTTACAAAAATTTATAGCATCTCCTAAAATTATTCAGAACTATAGGTACAAGGTACAAAGTGTTTCGTTTCCTCTGCACTGCTATCAACTTTGTTATTTCAAATGGAACACACTATATATTTTTACATTTTTGAATTCCTTATTAAATTTGAATATGAGTTTGATAACACAACTATGTTGGAATTCTCAAAGGATTTCGAGAAATTTGACTTTTTATTAATATTTGGACAGTCTGAGGTACTTACATAAGGTCTGAGTAATTGATTCAAATTTGGACTGTGTCTAGTCAATAAATCATACATTAATAAATTTCTTTGTAAATAACCATATTATATACAGGGTCCACGAAAACGTAGATCCATTATCAAAACAGAAATTCATCGAAATCTTCATTTTTTTAAATGGCAACTCATATTTTTTTCTGTTCATTATTTAAACATTTTTTGTTAGCTTCTAGTTGTTTCGAATAATGAACAGAAAAAAAAGGGTTGCCTTTTAAAAAAATGAAGATTTTTATGAATTTCTGTTTTGATAATGGATCTACGTTTTCGTGGACCATGTATATAATATGGTTATTTACAAAGGAATTTTTTAGTGTATGATTTATTGACAGTCCAAATTTGAATCAATTACACAAAATAGAGACGGAGCTATAGTCCTTTACGTAAGTATGTCCCTCAAACTGTCAAAATATTAATAAAAAGTTAAATATCTCGAAAACCGTTGAGAATTCAGACATAGTTGTGTTATCAAACTTATATTCAAATTCAACAAGAAATTTGAAAATGTGAAAAATATAGGGTGTTCCATTTAATATAACGAAGTTGGTAGCTGTGCAAAATAAACGGAACACTTTTTTAGTTCCAAATAATTTTAGGAGATGCTTTACCCAAAAAGAGGAAAGTTTTATTTCAAACTATTTTTTTGTAAAGTTAAAATAATTAGAGTAATCGACCGCTGCTCCATGGCGCGGACATCCTGTATGTTGAGGATGGGCAAAACAAGGGGCAAAATTTGTTGTCTATTGAGGGGATCTCGAACTATAGCAACTAGAAGGAAACTGATGACATATTCTCAAGTTTTTTTTCCTGATGTAATCCAAACCTGAAAACACCAGCCTATCATTTCTAGATTTCGAGTTATGAACAAAAATTGAGAAATGCTGAATTACTCGGTTGTTTCAACTCGTATTCGAAAATGAATATTACATTGAACAAGCACTTTTCTTAATGGGTAATTAGAATATGATTGTATTGAATTTTTTAGTTGAAATATTTTTTTCTTGCTGGTAATTTTCTGCTGATTCAAAAAATGTATCCTATGTAACTATTCATCTAAATAACGTGTGTTCAAAAAAATTCGTCGATAATTCGTGTCTAAACGTAATTCTTAGCTTTTGGTGTAATATTTTCCAGGTGAACTGTCATGTTATAATAAAAGTTAGCATTTTGGATTTTTTTTTAATTAAAATTATCAGGAAATTATAAAGATGGTTTTTACAGACCTGTAAAAAGCATTTATTATTGAATCCTACTTCAAAATTGAGGAGAAAATAGAAGGAGAAAGGAAATGCTTTTCACACTTTGGGCGATATTAATTTTTCCTTGAAAGGGCCTTTCCACTTTCCATACGAAATTACGATGTATAGGTGTCATCATTGTTTACATTTTGGGAAGATGAAGTAATTCAAGAAAAGACCTACGTTCAGACACCGAATGTCAAAGTTTAAAATTACATAGCCTACTTGAACGCACGTTATTTCATGGGAAAAAATATGATCTTTTTCCTGCTTTCTGATTGACTATTGAATAATATCTGACAATATAATATAATATGGCGTTACCATAGTGACTGCTATAAATATTATGTGATCGGAATTACCGATTGTTGAATTATTTTTCCGATACATCTATTCCTGAGTCTATTCCTAATACAGCATTATTGAAAATGGCAGTTTCTTAATTACTGCTCGAAACTCAAAATCTGGAATTGACAGCCGGTTCACATTTAAGAGATGCCTCAGTAGACAACGAATTTTGCCCACTCTGCCACTCTGTACAGGGGATCTCGGGAACTATAAGAGCTAAAAGTTCTTTTTCGGAGAAACAAAGAATGACGAAAACCGGAAAACCGTAGCCTCTCACGATTCTTCGTTTTTGAGTTATTAGAAAAAATGGGTTTTTGACGATTTCGAAAAGTTCGTCTAACTTTTTTGTCTTTGGAGTTCAATGACGGCTCGTCAGGGTATGCAGGGTCCCAAAAATAATCGATAAATAGAAAATAATTATAATTATTTTATTCTTCGAAACTTATTCCAAATGATCAATTTCGATATTCAAATCTCGATTAATTCCCTAGTATAACGTACTACAACTTATTTCGATCAACATGACGCCCCAGTCGCCCTGAATTACTTTATTTAGAAGTTCTCTTTCCTTACGCTAAACACGCTAGGTCGGCCAGCCGCGTCAGCCTAGCGAAACGCTTCAAGTTATGGTACCGTACAGCACCTACGTCGCAGGCAGTTATCATCAAGTTGAACTGTACAATACATCGTATTACGTCGCTGCTAGATATACTTCATTCACTTTTATTTTAGCAGTCGGCTGGCCATGGAAATTTGACACATTTCACTCTGTATAGTTCGAAAATGTGGGGTTATGAAGCTTGTCAAAACATTTTTGGGTTTTAAATCAACGCTATGTTGCTTGTTCTACGTAAAAGTTTCTGTTATTACGTATTTTATCACAATGTCGAATCTCTTCGGAAAATATGTGACGAACATAATTGAAGTTTATACAAACTGATTGAAGGCATACCAAATCCAATTATTTGCATGGAAAATACAAGAGATCAGTATGATATCATAATATGCACTAGCTTGAGAAGAGTTAATGTTCGTTATCTTCTTTGGCTTACATCATTTGTAGATTTCAAAAATATTAACCCGAAGATGAAATGCATATGATGCAGTGGTTGGGAATGGGTATCTCCCGAAGGAATTAACAGATAATTACAAGAATGTTAAATTCTTCAACAAAAATCATCTTGCTTGCATCAATATAAGTAAAAGGAATTGAAGGAAGTTTCAAGTTAAGATGAACTTCACCTTTGAACAAAAATTTGACATGAATAAACAAGTAACAGGGCAACTTGCGCGTATTCCTGGCTATTCATCTTAATACGTTGATGTAATAATAATAATTAGGTATTTATTGGTACCTTAAGACATTTACATTGTATAGGACAAGTCAAATGAAAAATCCATTTTGGGGAACTTATTCTACGATGACATTTATCGAAAATCCTGTAGAAAACGAAAATTCACTTTAACAGAAAATTCTCAAATGCCACCACTTTTTTGGGTGTCCCAATAGAAGGAAATTCTTTGTCATCCTCTTCATTCACAATCTTTCTGATTGTGGAAATATTCAGCTGAAATGTAAGTCGTTTAGATTGAGATAAAACATTATATGAATTCTTACATTGAATATGTTCGCTACCGTCTGACGTATTGTGGATTTTAGAATATCAGGGTATAACTATTTGAATGAGCGGTCCCGGCCCGGCTCCGACACGGTCTAGCATGAATCAGCCTGAATTCTAACTTCCTGAAACCCTGTCTCTTTTTTCAGTCACTTTCGGCATTTTCGTAATAAAAATTGATATTAGTTGTGGCAACGGCGTTATGACATTAACGACATTTCATGAGTGCCAACTTACTTCGTTCTAGTTACGAAAACTTGAGAAAATTATTTCATGGCCAACCGACTGCTAAAATAAATTTGAATGAAGTATACATACATGGTCGGCCAGCACGGGTTGGGCCTACCTTGCTATGGTTTGGGCGTTTAGTTTTCATATTTCTAGATTTCCTTATTGTCTATTGACTTTTTTGCAAGATATTATCAAATGAATAGTTAATAATTAAATATTATGTCTATATTAGAAAAGAGCGTATTCGTACCGTTTAAGAGTAGTTTAGTCAATGAAAATATAATATATCCCTAATTATAGTTAGATTTTTTTGTTTATTAAATGAATAGTTGATTTTGGAAAGAGGGTATTCGTACCGTATAAGAGTAGTTTAGTGATTTTTTGACCATAAAAATTCGTAATTCCTAGTGAATTTATAAGGGCATGGTGATTTTGAAGCTTCTTGAATACGCGTAGATCGGCCGGCCGAGCCTCGGAGTGGGGATATAAGAATCGCATCGGCATCGCTGTTCCCATATTGAATTGAATTAGGTCAGTGTTGTAAAATAAGAGAAAAGGGTGCACGTAGGTGTTTATCAGTTTTCTTCGATTCATTTCGTAAATTTTGATAATCTGAATGGATTCTAAATTCCTTGGATTGTTGAATAATTGGAGTGGTAGCAAATCGAAACAAACTTTGCATCCTGTCACAAAATCATATGACAGTGGAAGGAGGAATGGTGAAATAAAGAAAGGAAAAATTAGCACATTATCACTCAAAATCAGAATTGTAGATGTGTTTCAGTGAACTTAAAATTTTGATTCGTATTGACGTTGATGTTTTGTGTTATAATAAATTTGTTATCGGTATTTACAGAAAGACCCCGAAGAAGAATAATACTATTATTCAAAAGCTTGGCAAAAACAAAGAAGTGTAGTACATTCTTTCTCCAAAAACAAGCCTAAACTTTTATACACTGCGGTTGTATAAAGAAAATTAGATTATATCTGCAGGGTGGGACATAAGTCTGGAATAAAATTAATGTTTCTTCAATATTGATCAACCACTCAAAATGAAGACGCTGAAACCTACCAATTGCTTTTCAATTAACTTTGTCTTCTATCTATTAATAGTTTCTCAACCAATAACTTAACATCAAGATGCTGAAAAACATGTCAATTGAGTTCTGATTGCACTTATTTTTGGGACATAAAATTGAATATTCCGCGTTTTCATTTCCAGTTATTGGTTAAAAAAATAGATACTAATTTTATTCCAGGATATTCCCTGTATATCCTGGGTCGGGCCGACCCACACCTTATGGGCACGAGCCGTCACTGTTGGAGTTACAGATCTGAAACTTGTTATGAGAACTTTTCGAAATCATCAAAATCTCATTTTTTGCTAATAAATCAAAAACGAAGAATCGTAGGAGGCTACGGTTTTCACCATTATATGTTCCTTTGAAAAAGAGCTCGGAAATGTGTCATCCGTTTCCTTCTAGCTCTTATAGTTCTCGAGATCCCCTCAATAGACAACGAATTTTGCCCATCCTGTACAAGTCGAAGACTCACCATATAGAGTTTAAGCGGTTCCTTTCAGAGAATGCGGTTAACAAGGCGGTTAACTTTACCAATACGAAACACAGACTGTTTAAGCTCGAATTACCATTTCAGACTAACAAAATATTTCACTTTCGAAAAGAAGTGAAAAATTCAAAATTTAATTTTTTTAATTACGATTATTTGAAGTTTTTAGAATAACTAATCGTACGAAAATAATCAGAATCGATTGAATATACAGTTTCGAAACTATTTTCTGACTCCAAATATCGTCATTTTTCTTCCTGTGTCTCACAGGTTACCAAACACCCTGTATATAAACCTCTATTCTGTAATGACGTTCTATTTGATTTTAATGCTCTAAAGGTACAAATTTCACCCTTTACCTCGCAACAAAGTTAAATTTCGTGGAGGAGCGAGCAGCGGCTGTAAATAGTTCGTGCACTACCAACATTCCATATGGCTTATCTGCTCTTAGTGGTTAACGTTGAATATTCAGAACATTTTAGTCATCTTGTAAACTAAGTTATAAATTCTCTTAAATCTCTTATGCTTTCAATTCTCAGTGAGGAGATGAAGATTATGAAATGTATCATAAGCGCTCCTTCAACATTGATGTTAAATATTTGAAAAAGGATAAAAACTCACGGGAATTCTACTATAGCTTGTCAACCAAACCCAAGAGTCTCCACCGGGGGCTGCGCCTTTTCCCCCGTTCTGCTGCCTCCTGATTTCATCTTTCGTTTCCAAACTTTCCTTCATTTCTGGACTGAAGAACTCAACATGAGGCTCGGTGCTTGCAGACTCCAACAAGTTGATATCGGGAGCATCTCTTTTCTTTCTCGTCGTATTTCTCGATTGAAATTCATTGAATAGCCTCATGATCTCCCTCTGGGTCTTCTCCTTCAAAATTTCGTTGGTGAAAAATTGATCGAATTGATCTTTGGTGATGAATTCCGTACGAATTTCGGCGTTTATCAGTCGATATACATAATGGGCCAGACATATTTCGGTGAGAAAAATGAATATGACGCAGCAGAGCACCCTAACGGTGTAGCTTGGGTTCAATTTGTGCTGTGGTAATTTCGTGTTATAATCAAAGTCTTTTTTGGAGTCGTATGTGGACATCTTAGTTAACTTCCGGGACACGCGACGCGTCGGACTGCTGAAGCGACGACTACGTCATGCGACGCCTGAAAGTAAACTGACGAAACGTTGGAAATTCCCGCTTCGCTCGCTTCAGCGTCTGGTATTGCTTTTAGGCATATTGAAAGGAGCCTGGGCAACGTTTATTTACCTTACGGACGTTCCCCTACTAGAAGTAATTAAAACGCATCTAGAAATGAAGACAAGCCACAACTACACTTCATCAATGTTATTCCAAAGATATACTCTAGAATGAATCATATCAGGAAAATTAATATTTTGACAGATATTAATTGTTGAAGATTTGTTAAACACTTCCGCTTCCGCAGATGGATGCCGGATTTGACATATCGTGGAAGTTTATGAAAATACTGACTCCAAAAGAGAGGTGAGACTGCAATAGTATTTCCAGTTGTAAAATCGGGAAGGCATCGTTTTGGAGCAAATTCAGAGCTGAAAAACTTGGCGAAATAGAGGACTGAGACCGAAACCATGGTCAGCATCTGCTTTTCGTCGGAGGAAGAGGAACGTTCTCCATTTAGTGGCCCTGACAATGGCAAATTGGCTAGTTCAATTCAGATCGTAACATATTCATATCAGCTGAAATCTTTGGTTTGACTCTCCATAGACGAGAGGCTGGGAGCACTGGGGCAAAAATAGTTGAGCTGGTCAATCACGGTGGAGCCAAAAGCATCGCGCCGAACCCATCGAGTCAGGTCTGCACACGTCTAAAATAGAGGTTGAACCTCAAGTTGGAACCTTTGACTGGCGTAACTATTCCGTATGAATGGAGCAACATAATTATAAATTAGAACTAGTTCAGCATCAATACAATGTTGATTTATATACTTTGACAGGAAAATATAGCTATTATTACAACTAGGGAAATATGAATAGTATACTGTTACGGTTCCTGGAGTGTCAATGATGCCAGCTACAGCCACAGCTGAACGGAATGTTCAAGGAAACGATAGTCTCATCGACGAATTGCGAACAAGATATTTCATCTTTTGTACCTTTAGTGGAAATTTTAAGAATTTCCATTTTCATTTTGTTGCTCCAATAAGGAAAATATGAAATGACATTTCATATTTCCCTTGGGAAATATGGGTGTGTTATAATTGATAAAAGAAAACACTATACCAGATAAATTACTTAGGTGATATTTAATCTCTCAATATGTTTCGAGTTCAATAAAGCCCATCTTCAGGAGTAATCACGTAAGTGAAGCTGAAAAACATGGAGAAAACATAAAGCAAGCTCAAAAAACAAAACAAAGCATAAAAACTATCAAAAATTAAAAACAATGTAACTTAATGACTAAAATGACATGACGGAATGATAAAATGAAACAAAATGATCAAAAGTCACAATGAATGAAAATTAGTTAAAGAAAAAAATTTTGGTGAAAACAGTCAGTACAAAATAGTAAAAGTTCAGTAACATAAAATCTTTTTCAGTAATAAGCCATTTCAGAAAATAAAATTTCTGCATTGCAGTCGAACATAAAGCTTTGTGTGCAACTCTTACATAAATTAGGCTTTATGGACTTGCCCAAGTTATTGGCCTCGCTCGCTCTGCCATAAACATTTGGACTCGTCCATAAAGACCTAATTCATTTACTTGTTACATAAATAGCTATAAAAAGTCATTAGCATTAAAAAATTATTATTTTTACTTACCTTTATTTCAAACACTTTCAAATTAACGATTAATACTTTCAAGAATGCGTCATGATAGTTACAGAGATGACGATCATTATGTCCCTTTTAGTTTGTAAAAGTGCTAGAAAGGCAGAATAACCTCACAGGACAGTATTTCAGAAGAATATGTTAGGCAGGGTGTTTCACGAGTAAACAGACAAATGAGAACCGTGAGTAGAGGGCATTGAGCTGAGTTCATAAACACCTCATATGTGTGTCTAAAGTACTCCGTTTCCGATATACAGGGGGTTTTCTGAAATTTCTCAAATTTTCGTTTGGCTATAACTCCTGAAATTATCCATCGATTCGACTGAAAATTTATATTTACTTAAATTTGTTAGTTTCAATGAAACAGAACAAATTCAACAAAAATCAAGACTGGACTCAGTGAGGCTTTATTCAACTTCAAATTAATGAAAAACACCCTGTATGTAGTTTTTAATGATAATTTCAACATTTTCGTTATCTGTATATATGATTGTTCTGGAATGAATGAATCATTGGGTTGCCCTACCTGTGGATCATGTTTTATAAATAATTGTTTTGTGGTCAGACGCTTCTAAGGAATAGAACACTTCATGAAAATGGATTTAGAAATTTGTATTTGCAATTTTTTCTTCAACAAGTTTTCTGTCGAATATATAGGTACTATATTCGATCATTCAAAATTGTCATTCAGAATGATAAAATGTTTTGTAATTGATGATAGACGAATATAGAAAGAGAAAGAAAAACTACGGTATCTTGAAACTTATAATTGAAACTTGATCTTCAGGATAAATCGTCTTCCTATGGATAACTAGTTCTGTCAGGTAGATGTTCGAAATGATTTCCACCACCTTCTATACACTTTTTGGCCCTATTTATGAGGCTCATGACTGCTCGTCTTTTTAGGTACATTACATTTATTACGAATTTCGTCGCAAGCAGCATTTATTCCATCTAATAATTGTTCCATAGTCAGGATATCTGATTCATAGAACTTGGTCTTTAAATAACTCCAAAGAAAGACGTCAGATCAGGGGATCAAGCAAGCAATGTTGGTGACCTCCCCTTCCAATCCATCCGTCTGCATATTCTCTATTAGTACACTTGTCTGGCATTTCTAGCATTTTTGGCTTTTCAACTTGATGAAGGGACCTGAAAATACTGATAAATACTTTTTCCTGTGCATAAATATGATCAATCTTCATAGATCCAATAATGGCAATAATGAAATCAATGAAGAATTCAAAAATACAACGAATTTTCAATTATTACCCCCACTAAAAGGGCGAATGAGGTGAAAATGAATGAGTAATTGAGGTCCGAGTTTTCTATAAAAATCGATTCTTTCTGAAGATATCGAGTTATAATTATTTTTTTCATGGTAGTTTAGTTTTTTATTTATACCTTTGTTCCTAATCAATGATGAAGCCTATTATCACTGTAAATAACAATTCCGAATAACCAAATATGCTATAAATATCAAAAACATAAGCAAGCCATATTTCGAGAACGAAAAAAGTCAATTGAACATTTTCAATTATGCAGGCTGTTTTTTCAAGATGCGTTTGACCACAAAACAATTATTCAATGAACCTAATAAATAAAAATAATTCAGATGCATAACATCCGCAGAAAATTAAATCAACGAATTTTACGATCTAAATCGAACTAACAAACTACTCATTTGCAATATGGGATAAGCATATGGATGCATATTTAAATTATGTTGAAAAATTACAAACAGGGTGTTTTTTATGAGTTTGAAGTTGAATAAAATCTTACTGAGTCCGGTCCAGATTTTTCTCGAATTTTAATGTTCTGTTTCATTGAAACTAACAATTTTAACCTAAATCAAAATTTTCAGTCGAATCGATCAAGAATTTCAGGAGTTATAACCAAAGGAAATTTTGAGAAATTTCAGAAAACCCCCCTGTATATTGGAAACGGAGTACCTAAGACACACATTGTTACGTTCTTATTATTCAAAGATGAGGCCAGGCCTGAATTCTTTTTGTATCTATGTGTAAAGGAAATTTTTTGGTGAAGTGATATCGCTCTCACCGATATCATTTCCGCTAGACAAGGATTCATTCAATAAAATGGATCTTAATTCATTGAATTCCGAAGATGTTATGCTAAATTATCTTTCAATTCATCGATTTTAGTAATTTCACTTTCATCAGTTGCCTTTAAACGGTTCAACCTCCCCTGCAAATGCCAGAATGAAACCCCTAAGTATGAAACCAATTTTTCAGTGAAAATGCATTTAATTTTCTTTGATAGGGTACCCAAAATTTCTCCACAAATTTGTATGTACCTCAGTATCGGCATCTAAAATAATTCCTTCAGGTAACTCTTCTACTTCCAAACCTTTACGAAGTATACAAGCATTAAGGTGTTTAGCGAGTTCTGATTTATTTTCCTTTGATACTGTGAAACCTCTTATGTTCAACTCATAAACGATCCAAGCTCGCTCCAATAATTCGAAATCAAAATTCGACATTTTTTGACAAAATTAATACTAAAAATCAAAATGTTCTAGCCGGACAAGTGTGGGATGGTTCAGGAAATTAATAAGTTTGTGACACAGAAGTCTTCCAACCTAATTAACAGATATAAAATTTTATTAGCTTCTGAATACTGAGTAGATCTAGTAAGTAACTCGGTTGTGAAATTTTTCTGTCATTCATGTAATATTAAAAGTACAATGGATTTCGTAAACAAAAATTCTACCAAATCATGAGAAAATCAAGATGAACCGTATCGGAACCACTTTGTTACGTTCTTATTATTCGAAGAGGAGGCCAGGCCTGAATTCTTTTTGTATCTATGATTTTCCCAAAGAAATGAAAGAATTTCCACCATTCACAATTATATTCCTTACCAAACAGATATGAACAATTAATACAAATGATTAATTGAATTAAAATCATGTGCGGGAAGGCATTCCCGAAAGACATCAAGATATGGATGCAAAATGGCGTCGGCGGATGACAAGATCCTCAAATCCTCGAGATACTATTCTCCTACAATCAATTGTCTTGGTGGTGTCGATAAAGGGGTACTTGAACCAACGTATAAAAATCCTTCTGGAGTCTGTAGAAAATTAAAATTGCATCTAAAGATTGACAGGGTCGACACACTGCGTTTAAACTTTCACTCACCTGGCAATGAACAATGATCACAAATATATATATATATATATATATATATATAGCTCTCCGCAAAATTGCGATTTGATTTCCCACTATATTTGGGAATCAAGTTAAGCTTTATTCCAGTTTATATCCGAAAAAATCGTATTTCAAAATTCACTCCAGATACAAAGCAATATATTTGTCTTTTCAACGAAGCCAGCACAATGACGAAATGAATAATTAACGCCAGGAAAGAGCATGTGTGTCGGCGCGGTCAATCATGTTTTTCATGTGTCGACTTTGTCAGGAAGGTGCCACCAAAAACAACAAACCCATATACAGGGATGTAACAACATATGAGATGTTGTTGAACTCAGCTCAATGCCCTCTATTCAAGGTTTTCGTTTATCCGTTTTCTCGTGAAACACCCAGTATTCGCCAAGGTCGAATTCATCATGGCGTAGAGAAGAGAAAATCATGAGACTTTCTTGGCCTGGGGTCCCTGGAATCACATTGCCAGAGATCTCTGCTGACATGGAAATGCCTTAATACTATAAAGCAACTGGCCAGAGGCAATAAAGTGACTCTACTATGGGTACCAGGGTATTGTGGTGTTCAAGGAAATGCCGATGAACTTGCAAAAATAGCATCAAGGTTAATGCCTGCTGGACCTGAACCTTTCTGTGGGCTTGGAAAATACCAATATAACACTCCATATGCAACTCTCCACATGCAACTGTGGAGAGAGCTCTAGAAGGCAAGGGCATCGATAAAGATACTCGCCAGTACACCATGGCTGATTACAAAGAAACCTCAACTACCATTTCTTGTGCTGGGGGAGATCTGTACCCTTCCTGTCAAGAGAGGTACAAAGCAAGGCGACCCGATGTCCCGCTCCATCTTCAAATTCGAATTGGACGAGGCAATAGAAGAGCTGGAGCATCACAATGTCATCTGTCTGGGCGATCAGAGGATTAGTTTCATGGCATATGCGGACAACCTGTTGGTGCTGGCAGATATGATGTGAATCTGGCAAGAAAACTGATGCCAGGATTTCTTTGACCTGCACCACCTGAACCTTAACGTGGACAAATGCTTTGCCATATTGGTGGGGAGATCACCTGGACGGAGGCTGTTCGTATATTCGACCAGCCAATTTCACATCCACGCCAAATCCATTCGAAGTTACTATACCTGTGAAATTTCACTTTATCTGTCTTTTCAACTCATTTCGTACTATTAATTGCACTCTACGAGGACACCATTATTACTTTCATAATAGAAAAAGGATACGACATTCAAAGTTGATCTAAAATTGATGAGAAAATTCTGAAAATTTCGAGAAATACAAAGTGCAAACGAATGTTTTGCCCATTCTAACTCTATCTTATTTCGGCCGCACCCCCTCTCTCTCTTCGCAGTGTCCATGTGTTTAATATGTCTATGGTAGAGCCCCACTGAAACCTGACCTAAAGCTCTAGATATTCAAATTTCATCTGATATCCCTAGGTATATGCACTCATTGCAGAACACCCGAATACATCTACAGACTCTGAAGGCAGCAGATAGAGCCATTAAGTGGGGCATAAAGAGGGCACTACATCTGCCCACCCACGTAAGCGATGCGTCATCCCCATTATAATCTCCCGTCGGGTGCAGCGACTAAGAGGAGCCAATTATGGACTGCGTCGTAGAGAATTCCTCAGTCTGCATGAACAGGGTGACAAAGATGACAAGACTGCCAAACGCCACCACTGTCATAAAGAACAATAATACGGCCAGTGAACTCCGCCAATCTTACTATGGCACTGGACTGAATGCACTTAAGAACCATAAGATGTGCAACACGTACATTGATAACCCTCCCAGCTACTGGTCAGGTGAGGACTATGTACTATAGCAATACAGCTGCGTTCAAACCAACAGCAGGACTGCCGTACAATCGAGGACCAGAAGCCGCTTGCCATGCAGGATGTATGCAGCTTGGGTAATGTCCTGCATGTCCTGCAAAGGTGCACTCTTATGCCCTGGGAAAGAATAAACATTTGACCCGCAATTTCGTTTTCTTCCCCAGGGCAAAAAAATTGGGTTTCGGCCTAATAAAGGTTACGAAATATCCTTTCTTCGTCTGTCTTGTAAAGTAGACCTAGGAATATTAAATTTTGTAGCACCTGTTTCTCGCGGGTAACCCATTTGCAGTAGCATTCAGTGCTGCTTCTAACTGTTCCTTAGTCCAAGAGGCTTTTGTTGTTTTTCTTGCATAATTGCGTGGCATCCGTGGAAAAATAATATAACCCTATTTATTTCATAATTAAATTTACTCTCCTCAAATTTTACGAAAATGGTGTAATACCCCTCCTTAGTCTGGCCGGTATCACCCCATATGTACGCCATGTTTGTTTTGTTTATCTAGAATTTTTGGTTTAGGTTAGGAGAAGTGACGGTTTGAAGATAAACATCGAAATTATAAACTAGGTACAAAACACATAGTAAACTCAATAAAAACATCAATTAACATATCTTCGAGAATACCTAATTTAGAATGGCCATCTATAAATATGCAACCCACAGTAGACATAAAAAGTTGTATGGTTGCCAACACACGAGAAACCGTCCGCCCGGAACTACCCCGCTGGCCGGGATTCCCGACTTCACCCTACATGGTCGCAGTTCTCGAAAGGCTTACCGAGCCGCAACGACCCCGGTTCAAATAAATAAATAATATCTAGTGGAGAATATTTTCCTCAGAAATACTCTGTTTTTTTGTGCCGATCCGTTACTTGCTTGTTTCAACTTGAGGGAGCCTCAAGGTCAGAAGGGTGGCATGGCCTTATATGAACGTGAAAATTCTCGCTCTTTTCATTTTGGGCGTCCCAAGTACAAGGTTTCCCAATGGAAGACGCAATTGACCTTCAATATCGAGGTCATGGTCGAAAACATAGTCACCATCTGAACCAGAGAACCTGCAACTTTTGTCTGAAAAATTTATCGCTAAAGTGCTTTTCTGTCAAGTTATTCTAACAATTACAAATTTCGAAAGAGGCAACGATTTTTTATGGGTGAACTTTTTCATTCGAAATGTATGCATGTTCCCTGGGGTTCTACATTTTCTCATTTTACAGTCTAACCTAACGGCTAAGGCCGGCAAACGGGGCACCCGCCGGGGAGGCAAACCAGTTCAAAGCAATACAAACTTAGCAACATGGTAACCAATAGGTTACTGGATAGTACACACTAGCGCGTGCCAGTATTGAATAAGGGTTCTTCATTTCCAAACGTTACTCCATCGGAGAAGAAGCTATGTTGCTCTGACGAGACCGAAACCATGGTCATCAACTGCTTTTCTTCGGTGGAGCGTACTCCATTTGGTATCCCTGACAATCGTGAAGACGCCAATATTATGCGTCGGCTCTTTGAGCTTAGTCAACCAAACAATTCATAGGTGTAGCAATAAAGTACCGAATAAAAATGCAATTCAGGCAGAAACAAGGGGAATAACGCCAGATGGAAAACGATCGAAGATGCCCCATTGTACTCATAAATAGCTATCCCAGTTAGCCTGTGAGATGTGCGGCCACTCATACGGCTCGTCAAGCTATACCTTTCAAACTTAAAATTGAGACTAATCACGAATTGAGATTAAACACATTTAAAATGAGAATAAGCAGCTGTGAAGTGGCAGATTTTGCTCCGCCACAAAAAGGAAATTTCTTCGCCGATACTTGCATAATAAGACCTCACCACCGAAACATTTATGAAGGAAACCGTTATATCATCATAGGGGGGACTTTACCGATTGATATTGTCATTGTTTTCCACCGACCAGTCCCATATTTGTAGCAGAAACCGTATATGTCTTTTGTTTTCAGAATTCATATATTTTAGAATTCTTTCCGTTCAACCGTACTTTTTCTGACTCGAAAAAGATCTTTCAACTTGCTCCGTTCTTCCTTCTCTTCAGTTGTTTCCGTCTCTTTCCGAGCCAGTTGATTGACCAAACAATTTCAGTATATCCAATGGGGAAATGAGTTACCAATAGTGTGGACCGTTTTCCGCGGAGACTGCGGGGAGGGGTACTTCTTCGAGGCTCTGCGCTGAAGGTCAAGAGCGAAATCAATTGAGATCGAAGTGCCAAGGGAAGTGTATAAGGTGTTTTACCGTGCAGGACAGTTGTTAGAAACACGACAAGTTTGAAAGTTTAAGACAAGTCACTTGTAGCATTATTATTCCTTACGTAGTGCACTTCGCTATTTTCCGCTTTCTTTAGTCCGTTGAACTAGCTGAAAATACCTACCTACCGTTTAAACTTAATCTAGTTATTGTAGGCTGTGTAGAGTGCCGGCTTCCGCGACCGTTCGACCGCCGTTGGGTCCCAGGAGGGCTTGGGGTATTTTTAGTGCTCAATTTGTTAATATATTGCCGACTTTCGACCGATCACATTTTAGGTTGACAGCTTACTCCGACTTGCTGTCTGACTGGCAGCCATTTTGAGGGTCACAGATAGAGAGAGAGACAGGGTGCACTGCAGTTGGACCTGTACCAGCCCAGCCACCGTACCGATTTCTGCCGATAGGGGGAGTGACTCGCCAGGCTTTCAAAATGTAACTGTATTTACCGTCTATTTCAACCGTATTTTCCTGGAGTGACCATACAAAATTTAACCGTATTTACCGTCTAGTTCAACCGTACTTTCCTAGAGTGACCGTAACAAATTTAACCGTATTTACCGTCTATTTCAACCGTACTTTCCTGGAGTGACATCAACATTTGTTACTACTTGTACATAATTTAATCCAGTAGGAATAAAGAACTGAACGTTTATTTTGTTGACAGTTATTTTTGCCAGTGAGAGTCTGTTCCCTAAATCAGTTACAGCTAGATTTTCGTTAAAAGAGATAGGTACTCTTTTTGAACGATTAAAAACCGTCAGAAGGCAGAGACCAAGAAGACGCTACCACCCTAGTTTTCACTGCTTCCCTTCTCCACTGATCATTTAAGTCTACCCGGGCTCTCTAATTATTTCGAGATTCTGTGCAAGACGTGGGGTTTTACTGATTGATCCACTGGCGCCCGAGCAAAAGTAAGGAGCGGACAGGATGAGAAAAAAAAGCCCATCACACAACTTGTGTTTACCATTTTGAAGTTGCTTATTCTCATTTTGAATTTGTTTAATCCCAATTTAAATGTGATTAGTCTCAATTTGGAGTTGAAAAGGTATAGTTATGTCTCGCTCATCAAGCTAGTCGGTCTTTCTGATAGCGTCACCGACTGATCAGTATTTGAGACGGCTTCTATGAAATTACAGAAATGATTTTCATTTTCAGAAATAAGTAAGTTTCTGGGGGAGATTTAAAATACTCGAGAAACAAAAACAACAAAAAATTAGAGAGACTATTATATATTCATAATAATTAGGTATATCGCAATCATACGAATTTAGGGTGCGTATTTATACTTATTCCTTTGCCTTTGGGGTGAAGAATATCAAATTGAATCATATTGAAGATGAGTTTCATAATGCCAAATGACAGGTTATAGAATTAAACGTCGGATAATAAAACAGACTGATCATTTCCGAATTCGGTAATACCTGTATGCTATGCTGCTGCTATTCCCCAATAAATACGAATGGTAACTCTTTTCGAATTTCTTATTGATTATCTCAAGTAAACATATAAAAATACTCATTAATGCGCCCTCCTTTTACACAACTCGATAAGGCGTGTTCAAAATCGGGGAAGTTATGATCTTGAAAAATAAGAATAGTAGACTGTATAACAAGATAATTGAGTTGGAGGTGGTATAAAAACATTTATTGTATATCGTTCATAATCATAAAATGAAAAAGTCACCTGCATGAAGCTAATGCAGTAATAGAAAACAAATATTTACAACATCTATAGACTCAGAGAGACATTATTCAACTAAAATCAGAGATAATCCAGAGCAGTTCAAATGAGGAGTCATTTGAGGTCAGACTTAGACTGTAAGGAGTTCAATAAATTCAAAATTAATACAGCGTTTACAGTGACAGAGCAATCAATGAAAATTGATTGCGAGAGCCTCTTTATTCCATCGGAAAAAGGAAGGTTAGAATAATGAATTATAATGAGAAGACCGAGTTGTAATAGTGAAATAGGCCAAGAGGTGAAACTACATTGTCAAAGTTTGATCATCAATGAGAGATCAACACATTAAATGTGAGTTGACCAATAATTATGATTTAACTATGAACAGTGCATGAATCTTATAAGTTAAATGAGAAGAGCAAAATTAATTAATCTGAGAAGTACTAGAATATTATAATTAATATGAGAAGGACAAGAATATTATAACCAATATACGTTACGTTGGTACAACATTTACAGAGAAGGACTGCTTACAAGTAAGCTCGATTAGAATGTCCATCAAAAAAATAGATGATACAATTGATAAATTACGCGAGGTACAAATCGAGAGTACTAATGACGGAAACCACTAATCGTTGGTTTCGAGGAGTGCAGAAGGCTAAACTAACATGTATATCGAGCACGATGAATGAACGTGAGAATGTATCAGTGAGAGTACAAGTTACAATGAGTAGATAATACCAATTGAGTGTGCACGATTGCCAGAGCAGGCCTTCCATGGTGGAGCCAAGGACTAGAGACTATCAACCAGTATCATATCTTATCGCTGACCGTTGAATCATATTTGAGGGGTTCAGGGAAAAAACCATCAATATCAATTTTTGTCCGAAAATGAGTTAGATATACAATTCAACTCAGAATCAATAGTAGTATCTTATGGTATATTAAAATAGGTAGGAAACTAGTTTCAAGTTCAGAATGGCCGGCCAAGAAAATTAGTAGATAGAGGAATGTACTCAGAAAAAATTTTGTTTCATTCTGACAGCCCTAGAACGCCACCCCCAACGATCAAATGAACCGATTTGTTTTCTATTCAGAATGTTTTAAGAATTCCATCTCCAGAAGATAAATCAGTTCAAAACATCCGGGCCAGGGAAATTGATGGCTGAAGTAGTGAAGTACATAGAGGGACAACTAAAATATCCCTAACATAATTTTTTTTGTTCATACCAGAGCTCCAAGAATCAAAATGAACTATTTAGTCTGCGATGAAGTACATATTCCTCATTTTTCAAGTTTAAAATGGCCGGCCAAGAAAATTGGTGGATAAAGGAGTGTATCAGAATGTACTCAGAAAAACCACCTCCAACGATGAAAATGAATCGATATTCTTTTTACGATGGAGTGCATGTCTCTCTTTTTTTCCAAAATTTAAAATGGCCATCCAAGAAAATTGATGGAATGGGTGCATTGGGAAATAAATTTTCTTGGCCATTTTAAATTGTCAAAACAAAAAAAAGGAACATACTCTCGTTCGTAAAATGCATGAATGAATAGTTAGAGCTCTAGGGCTGTCAGAAAGAAATAGAAATTTTTCTGAGTAAATCTGATTCATTTCTCTATCAATTTTATTGGCCAACCGTTTTGAACATTCGAAAAAATATGAGGAACATGCTCTCCATCGTCTACAGAATATTGGTGGTTCATTTTAATCGTTAGAGCTGGGGTTATAACGCTTTCATTATGAAAAAAAGTTATGTTAGGATATTTATCTATTTACTCTATCCATCAATTTTTCGGACCGTCTATTTTGAACTGATATTTCTCCCGGAGTTGAAATCCGTAAAATATTCTGAGTAGAAAAAAAAAGTATGAAATTATAGATTATAAACCTCAATTTATAATCCTTGATGAGAATTCACTCCGTCTATCCTTGCATATAGCTTATTATCCGCATCGTCATTCTACTCTAAATAAGGGAACAGACTGCAGCATTGATATCATACATCCGTTATTGACCGTAGTGGAATATTCGTTTTTTTCGCTTATAACTTTTTTTTATTGATTTGTTGGTAAAAGATGGATCCACCGAAAAAATAGATCGCTGGGGTTACTAGTTCCTAACTCTTGCGAAAAGTGTCTTGCCCGCACGAAACTGCCGTTGCCTGAACGAGAGTTCGGGTAAGCAGTTGAGTATCACTTTCCGCACTTGATAGAAAAATAACTATTCTACATATATTGTTATGTATTAAAAGAAAAAAAAGTAATACACTACTGATGTATGGCAGTTAACGCTTATCGTCGCAACCATAAAATAAATTGTGAAAATTTGATTGATCTACACAGCAGAATTTAACTAAATGACCAAATTCCTACGAAATTAAAATTTGAATATCTCAAAAACGAATGAATTGAAAAAAAAAGGCCCTTCAAATGAGGTATCACTCGCTTCATTTCTGCTATTCATACTATTCAAAACATAAGGCTTGGGGTTTAAGCGATACCGTTTTGTATTTCCACAAAATGCGGTTCTGCCGACCTAACGAGCAGCTCGAGCTGATGTTTCGTTTTCAGTTGCCTGTAAATGTAAATACCTACCTTAATTTCATTTATTTTCTTTCACCATTCACAGCGGCACATGCATCAATTCATAAAGATGATTTTCAGTAAGGTGATAAGTGATAAAATATAATTCTGACGGGGCGGCAAAATTTCATTATGTCAGGGCGGTAAAATTTCTGGCGGCGGTTCTGCTAACGGCGCCGACGCTCCACTAAAAGCCGATAGGGTTTTTGCAGTGTGCAATGTCATTGCAATTATATAATGCAGATATTAGAAAGAACCGAAAGTTAATGAGTTTCTCCTGTTACTCGATTGGCATATTTATTATGCCATTTTTGCGTTAACAAAACAAGAACTGTATTTTAGTGAACAGAACAGTTTTTATTCAACTGACAACGACTCTCCTTCCCATTTTTCCACACTATCAGTGACTGATTTTTTTTTTTTTTCTGACACTTCGACAGCCATCCAGAAAAAAATAACTGTGGTTTTAGTGTATTTGGATAAAAGACATTCCAAAACAACCATTGTTCAGGTGGCACCGCCTCTCCTTCCTATTTTTCCGCACTATCAGTGACTGATATTTTTTTCTGACACTTCGACGGGCACCGAAAAAAACTACTGCGATTTTAGTGTATTTGGTCAATAGGCATTCTAAAACCATTTTTGTTCAGGTGGCACCGCTTACCTTCCCATTTTTCCGCTATATCAGTGACTCAGTTATTTTTCTGACACTTCGACAGCCGTCTAAAAATATTAACTGCGGTTTTAGTGTATTTGGTTTATTGACCAAATACATTCCAAAAGCATTTTTGTTCAGGTGGCACCGGCGCTGTTTTCCATTTTTCCGCACTATACGTGACTAAACGTGATTTTATTTCGTTACTGACACTTCGACGGCCACAAAAAAAATTCCGCGGTTTTAGTGTGTTTGATCAATAATCACTCCAAATCATTTTTTGTTCAGGTGGCACCGCCTCCCCTTCTCATTTTTCAGCACTATCAGTGACTGATTTAATTTTTTACAGACGCCTCGATGGTCATCCAGAAAGAAATAACTTTTTAGACTATGCGTTCAATGGGCATTACAAAACAATTCTCGTTCAAGCGGCACCGCCGCTCCTTCCCATTTTTCCACCTATCAGTGACTGATTTTATTACAAAAAAATTAACTGCGGTTTGAGTGTATGTGGTCAATAGGCATTCCGAAACAATTTTTGTTCGGGTGGCACCGCCTTCCTTTCCTATTTTTCCGCACAAGTGACAAGTTTTATTCATTACTGAAATAACTGCGGTTTTAGTGTGCATGGACAACCAAAAAAATGTTTATGCAAGTGATGCGGTCCGCCCTTCCGTACAGATTCTTTCTTTTTTTACCCTTCGTTTGCCATCCTAAGAAATATATGGCTTGTTTCAATTTATGTGATCGAGATCGATACTCAATCAAATATTATATATTGTCCCATTATGACTCAATTATCTTACCACAAAATAAATATGGCAACATTGTTCATATAAATAACTCGTATCTGCCCTGTATCCCCGATTCTATTGGCCATAGCCTACTAGAATTAGAACTTCTAGTAGGCTATGTGATTACGTTAGAACAAGGAGATATATCTCCTTGCGTTAGAAACCGTGGCTGGAAAACTGTGGCTAACTTCACATAGCCCGGAATTTTACTGAAACTATTATTTACCTCTACCTCTGAGTTTTCACGATGGTAAAGCCGTGTTCGGCATATAATGGTACAGAAAGGTACAAAATACGCAGTGAAATTTCATTTTTCTTGTTAGTTACTTATAAATAAAAGTAGTTCTTAAATTATCATATTGATATTGAAAATTCTGTAGGTTTCCAGCAATTCAATTTTAATTTTTCCTACAGAACCCACTAAATATATTCAAATTCTCTCTTTCACTTGAAAATAAATCTACATATTTAAAAATTTTTGTATTTTTTTCACCAACCTCCCTTATGACACATCACGAAAATAATATATGTAAATATGTACCTACTTACTATGAAACTATGAAGTTTGAGATGATGAGATGAGAGATGACCAAATATGATGAATTGGTTTCCCCATCTGATTATAATTACAGGGTGATTCATAACTATTGGGACATAGGCTAAGGGCAGATTGTTTGGAACAAAATATGGCGATAGGACCAAAATATACCTAAATAAAATATTGCTGTATATTTTTTCATCCGTTTTTAAGGAAAACACTATTGAACAGTTCAGAGCATCGGAAGGGGATTTGAAGTAACGATTTATTTATTTTATTTATTCATTTCGACGATAAAGCATAATTAAAAACAATGTAACATAAAAAGAATAAACTTAAATTAAATGTTCTACGTGGCCTTCTCCGACTTCTATGCCTTTTCTAATTCTTTTAATAAAGCTCTTTCGAACTTCGAAGAAAATATTATTCTGTCTCCTTATTTCCAACGCCCTCTATCTTTTTCCACAGCAATATTTTATTGAGGTATATTTTGGTATCACCATATTTTGGTCCAAACAATCTGCCCTTAGCCTATGTCCCAATAGTTATGAATCACCCTGTATATAAATAACTCCAAATATATGAAATTTTTCTGATGGACAGGATCGATGGTGAAGGGATTTTACACGAAAAAAGTAGATTTGTTCTTTTTGTGTATGATGGGGATAAATGTGTCTATGATCGATTTATACAGCTCATACAGGTGTAACACACCTAGGTGCTCAAAGGGAAAAATGTACAACCTGGTGTTAGTACTAGTAATACTTATAAACCAAAACCAAAGCAATAAGAATATTTTTGAGCACTCAAACATCCAACTGTGCAGAAGGGAGATCATTTTTCAAAGTTGAAGTTGGTGAAAAATAATTTGCGCTCGATAGAGACTGAATGCTTTGGCAGTCTTATCTATAGAAAATGAAATTACAAGAAGTAGGTATATATAATCAAGAAAAACACATTTCCTAATGTGGAGGTAGAAGGTAGCTGCAAGAATATTTTTGTGCACCCCTACATCCAATTGTGCAGGAGAGATATCATTTTCAAAGTTTAAGTTGGTGAAAAATTATTAGCGCTCGACCATTCATAGGTCAGAGAGACTAAATTCTTTGGTACTCTTATCTGTAGAAAATGAAATAACAAATTACAAGAAGTATTGATTTCGAGGAAATAATAAACAAGTTTGCTGGACTCAAATCAAGAAAATTATCTTACTGAGTACCTACCTGTCTTTTTATCAAAAATGGTTTTTTAATTATGTAATGTTATAAACTTACGTTACAAAAATATTTATTTTGCATTAGAATGATCGTTATTTTATTTTTGTTGAATATTTGAATTGTTAGTTAGTTTCAAGAATAAAAAAATATATTTTTGCTTATCTATTCATTTGAATAAATATAAAAGAGTATGGGGGCACTAATATCCGATGCCTTGGGGCGAAGATTCTCTCAGATGGTTTAAAATATTTCAAAAGTCTTACCTGAGAATATATCAAAAACTGAATCTGAAAAATCTGAATAACACAGAAAAATGTAAGGGGATATTATGTGGTGAAAATGGAGATGGATATATTTGGTATAAAATTCTTTGAGAAACGTCCCCCCGAAAAAATTAGACCCTCCCGAAGCTTTATAAAAAATTTTCCCTATACATTAAGCTGAAGAAATTATTTGTTCCCTATTGTTTTAGTTGTAAAAGTCTTAGCCTAGTAGAAAATTATAATTTGGTTGGATATTTTTCGATAAAATGTTAACTAAGATGAGTTGCAATACATTTATGTTTTTCTCGTGTTTTCGAGTTGTCGAAAAAACTTGTAGAAATAAAAAGTTAGTATATGAATTGGGCTTTTCAGCCATGGTTTTTAAAGAAAAATTTTCACCCAAAAAAAAAGTTGTGAGAAAAAATATCTCAACAATATTTCAACCCTTTCTGAATTCCAAAATGTGTTAATGACATTGACAAATAATGAAATGATATTTATAAATTTTCATGTCTCAAAGCTTGATATACAGGGAAAATAAAAAAGAAAAACAATATTTTTGTTAATCTTCGGAGGGGTGTAACTTTTCCGGGGGAAGGTTTTTCAAATAAATTTATACCAAATATTCACTTCAATTTCTCTCTAAGAATCACCCCTTTCATTTTATTCGGTGTCAATTTATTGATAATTCCTCTTGAACGCAGAAAATGTTGAAAATTCCTCTTTCATTCGGAAACAAATTGACGATGGGGACGATGGGGAAATTGCGGACGCTGAAGGAAAATGATGTATAACACTTGTAGTATAGAGGGTACCCTCCATAACTTGTAGATAATAATTTATCAGTCTGATTTTATTAATTTATTAATCTTTGGTTAATCAACTAATAGAATCATCATTTATAATTTCACGGGATTAATGAACAAAATTGTTTTTTTCAAGAAATACAAAACCCTTTCTGTCCGTATTTATCCGAATCATTTGGGGTAAAAGAGGACGTGTGTTGGGTTAGTTGGAAACAGTTTAGGGTACTCACGCATTTACTCAATTGAGGTAAATATTAATTGCAGAAAGCACAGATAAAACCTTTTTCGGATGATGTTCCACCTGAACAGTTCTCGTGAACCCAATTACCGCATTTTACAAACATTTTTAGTCTAAGAAATAGTAGTTAGCAGAAAAGGCAAAATTATAGCCTTTTTTTTTGTTGTAAAATTATTTTTCTACGTCTTTCATATACATTTTCGAAACATCTGTAACAAACTATAATTATCATTGTTTTTTATTCACCATACTTGGGATGATTGCCCTGTTCGCAATTACCCCAAATGGCCTTTCAAATATAATAGAGCAAAAATTTGAGACTAGTGCAATTTTTTGTTGAATGTTATTTGAGCATCACCTCTATTGAAACGAAACAATCGATAGAAATTATTTACTATTCGACATCACTCTTTCGATATACACCACAAGCAAAATAAAAAATCCTCAAAATAAGATCACAAGTTTTCGAAATGACTTTTCTTGAAAACTAAGAACGATCACTGGTAGTAACTGTTTTCTTCACTCTAAAGATGTTTGAAACTAGACAACTTGGTCATGATATTTGAGCGCATGGAGAAGGATCTAGTAGTAGTAGATATCCCTATGTCCGCTTTTACCCCGCGTCCGCAATTACCCCATCGTCCCCTAGACGTTTTTATTATCAAACCATTTGCTCGAAAGTAATACAAGGAATTATGAGTTCGAGATGTCTTAATATAAAAATAATGAGTGTGTACGTCAAAATGATTGTATAAATATTTGAAATTAAAGAAATAAACCGAAATCAAATGTTCATATTCTTTCAACTGCTAATCTCATTCCGCAGAAGCGATTTTTCGGCGAAAATAAGAGTAGGTGTACGCCACTGGCGGCCATCGCCGCTTCGGGCATCTTCGGGATTGTGTCAGACACAGATTACAGAGATAATCTGTGCTGTCAGCAGGAGCAGCCAACTTCACACCGCTCTACTTCTGTTCTGTGTTCTACTCTCTTATCGTAGATAGAGGAAGGCTCTTTCCTCTATCTACGTCTCTTATCTGGTCTATGGTCTATGAAAATATGTAATCAGCTGTTTTTAGTTTTTTTATTCTATGGAAATATTCAAATTCGAAATTTACCAAGCTAAGCTACGATAATATTATATAATTATTATTATAAATTGATATTACAATAAGATATCATGGATGTTGTATCTGAAAACAATTTCTGTTTTGCTTTGCCAAAAATCGTGAGTCTTTATAAAATATAATTTTCAGCAAAGATTATACAGTATAATTTTTGATTCTCAGTAATTAGTTTCTCTACATTAATGAATTATCAACCATGCTTCTTATTTTAAAGGAACTTCATGCTCATCTGAATGGTTCTTTGAGTGATAAGATTCTGCGAATATTAGGATGTCGTGAAGAAGATGTGCAGGACTATCAATGTGCTTCAGTTGACCAAAGAAATCTTGATGATACTTTTAAGAAATTTGGTATTGCTCATAAAGCTACCTATTGTCCTGAGGCTGTTTATATAGCAACCAAGAATGTTATTGAAGAATTCTCTCAAGAAAATGTTATCTACTTAGAACTCAGAACAACACCTAGATATGAGGTAGGAATGAGTTCGGAAACTTATGTTGAATCGGTAGTCAGAGGAATTCAAGACACAAAAAATCATATGATGGTAAAATTGATTCTCTCCCTAAACCGGCAGCATAGCATAGAAAAATGTCAAAACCATTTAGATTTGATTTTGAAGATGAGATCAAAGTATCCTGATATAATACAAGGTACCAGCAGGTAGTAATGTGTTTGCTCAATAAGAAAGAAATGTATTATATTTCAACAATATTGAATTTTCCTCTACTATGAAATTCAACCTCAGGCTAGTTAGCCATTTGTACTAAGTCGGAGAATTCATAAGAAGTAAAATTTTCAGGGATAGATCTTAGTGGAAACCCTATTCATGGATCATTCAATGAGTTGAAATATCTTTTTGAGAAGGCCAGAAAAGCAGGCCTGTCAACTACAATTCACTGTGGTGAAATTGAAAATTCAGAGGAAATAAAAGAAGTATTAGCATTCAAACCAGATAGATTAGGACATGCTTGTTATATACATCCAAATTATAATGGTTGTGAGAAAAATTGGTATCAATTGAAAGAACTGAAAATACCAACAGGTAAATTCAACATAATATGTAATTTATATGTTGAAAGAATAATTTTCTATTTCTATACTTCAGAAATTTGTCTCTCATCGAACGTTATAACTGGAACATGTGATTATGAGAACCATCATGTTCAAGAATGGATTAAGGATGACTTACCGTTTTCCTTGAATGTAAGTGTACCATAAAATTCAGTAGTTTTCATCCAAATTCTTGAACTTCTATCTCTGTAATAGTGAATAAATTATGTTTGTAAATGGAAATAACATTTGAAAAAAGTGGAGTGAAGACTTCTAACTTCGCAACTGTTCAAAGTATTTGTAATTTGAAAACATAAAAAAATAGTGTTACCTAAATTATGGTACGTTCAATTTCATATTGAACAAAAAACCAAGTAATTCTAAAGAGAATGCAATTCGTCATGATGTCTTTGTATGGCTGTCTCCTTTTTGGGCAGGATGGGACTGGAGGGAGAGATCTAGCTCTACGAGCGTGCCTGTGTGCTACAATAGACCGCTTGGTCGAACTAAAAGTTCTTTTAGAGTTCACTGCCCGCTGCAGACCAAAATTGTATTGAACTTCTCTGGTCTGCAATGTCACAATTACACGGCGTACCAAACCTATCGCAGACATTACAACAAATGCGCCAATGCTTTGAATTTGGCCGAACGTTCCTAAAACTTTCAATGATAACCTTATTGACACAATTCCGAATAAGTAAGAGCATTACAAAGAGCTAGGTTGGTGCAAGAAGGATCCGGGGAAGGTAAAGCGAACTGTTCGGGTGCTTCACTGCCCTGTCAAAATGACGCGTCGGTGCTCGAGCGAGATGCACCATACCCAAGAGCAAAGAGTTAGGTCTAACTAACTCTATAATCTTTGCTCAAGAGTTGCACTAACGGTCAAAAAGAAAGCAATAAATATCTGGCCGCCCTATGCCCGGGCCTACTTGGCCTTAAGGCAAATCCGCCACTGCTTGCAATTTTGTATAATAACTTCCAAGATCTAACTATAAAGGCGGCTACAGACGGTATGGCAAGCCTTGGCCAGCGTTTTAGCGAACGTTTGTATAAACGTTGCTATATTCTCCATATTAGTGCACCCACGACCATACACACGACACGCTTATCTTGCCAGTCTTTTCGAAGCAAGTGAGAAGGCGAACGTTGAACAAGCGTGCGAAAAAATGGATTGACGTTTTGTGGATCCCAAATAATGGGGTACTTCTCATATAAATTAAGGAACCATGTAATAGTGTTATTGTTGCAGTTTTCAGTCGTTTTCGCTTAAAAAACAATAATAAGTGAAAACAAAAAAAATTTATTAAATCCACTGCACAACTTACCATGCACGACGACACGACCTACTTCACAAAACACCAAAAATTACGAACTTCCTTTATGAGGGATACCTACCATAAACCATTTAAACCTGATGCAAATCGTTGAAACCCCTCACGGCCGCCACGGCCGGTTTCATAATCAAACCTAAAGTCACTTTAATTTTAGAGCTTCCTTTAACCCCACTAAAAATGACAGTAAAGGAATCTTTAAGCTTAAAGTGACTTTAAATTTGATTATGAAACTGGACGTTATAGTTTCAAATTATGTCCCGCGTGTCGTGGCGATTCACTGGCGAGTCTCCACAAGTCCCTTTGATGTGATTTGAAAATACCGCCTTCTAGGCGAACCCTGGCCAGCGCCAGTGTTGGCATTGCCCATAGCCTACTAGAAGTACTAATTCTAGTAGGCTATGCTTTGCCATGTTTTGCATACACACGATCACGATGCGCCAACGTTGGAACAAGCGGACGTTGCCCAAAGCTTGCCATGTCGTCTGTAGCCGCCTTCGTTGATATGCATTAAGTCGTCGACTTATACATAACTTTTTTTAATATTCTTCAAAATACGAGAAGCGGAGAAAAATTCAACATATTCTCCACTGGTGTACCATTCAAAAAAAGTATTGTATATATATTTCATAGAAATTAATCTTAATAAGGTGTTCTCTTACAGACTGACGACAAAGGAGTATTCAAAACATCTCTAACACAAGAGTTTCAGTATGCAATGAAATTTTTAAATTTAAGTTCTTCTGAACTCTGGAGAATCTCTATGAATGCTATCGAGCATAGCTTTGCCAACAGCGAAGAAAAATCATTTTTAAAATCTAAATTAGTAGATTGGAAAAATAAAAATTTACACTTTTTCACAAAGTAAGGATATCGGTTATTAAAACTTGAACTTCTAACAAAAACAGTTTATTTAAAAAATATCAAAAATCAAATAAATAATAATCAAGCATATTAAATAATGATTGGAACACAGATATAATTCATGTAAATCTAAAACAAATGGCATCAAGTAAGTGCATTCAAAGTGATTTTTTAATAGTATATTTAAGCATTGACTATACGATTAATTTATAGTCAATGATTTGAGTAATGATACTTCGTCAAGAATAATTATTATTTTAATATGTTATACTTCATTTTTGATCTGTGAAATCAAAATGTCCTATTTTTTGTTCATAAAACCTAAACATTCATCTACTGCATTTTATAGGTTTTTTGTATATAATTTTTTTTTTATCTCATCACCTCAAATGCAAAATTTAACAATAGCACCTATTTTTATGGGAAGCCCAAACAAAGAAAAAATTTCTTATTATACTGCATAGAATTGCATTTTTCTCTGCCTCTTACAATTAAACTTTTTATTTATATTATATTCATTACAACAGTTATAAAGGTAATTCAAATTAAATGTCTCTAAATGAACTTCAACAGTAGTTCTGATTGTTGCTTTTTTGAAAGACTAAAAAGTCATCATGAAACTCAGTACTAGATGACAAACAGTAAATAATGTGATAATAACATGTATTCCCATTCAAAAATAAAAATATTCATAAATAACCTCGATTTTTTCATTTGTTTGAATGAAATATGGCAATGCTTGGTAAACAACTTTACCATTTACTGAGAGCCGTATCACAAAAGACCCATTGTATGGACCAGCGTATTCACTTATGTGACTACCATTTGAACAATTGAATACAAGTGGAAAAACGTACCATTTGCACCCAACCGTACAATCCTGTGTGAGACAGCTTCAAAGCTGCCAAAATGAGCATACTAGAAAATGGTACATATTAATATTTTGTAACTATAAGTAAGACTTGTAGACTATATACTTGTACCAGAATTACATATACTTCTCGTTTTATGAACAGCAATTAAACAGAGTAAGATGAATTACAATCCCAAAATTTATGTGGAGGTGTTTTTTTTATACTCATGTCCTTTTTCACACAAGTTACTAAAAACCCCTTGGAAACACATCAAAGATTGTGAATTGGAAGATTAGATTGTGCGTTGATTTGACTATATCATCCATCTTTCCCAAATCCGATAAATAGTTTAAATTTGGAAATATTTATCCAGATTCAACTGTATGCTAGCTTTAAACAGTAAAATAGAAAGAAAGGTGAGCCTGACAAAATAAATAACCTCCGTGCCCAGACCAAACTCATAAAATTTTAATTTTTCGGGAGAGCATAAAATGAATCTCTGGTAGAGAAACAAAAATAAATAGTTATTATGTTCGTTTTGGATCCTGCACAAAATAACAATTCATACTTCATTGATAAAAAATATCATCGACTTAATATTTTTTCACTTTCAGAGAAATTTCATGACTAACTTCATACATATTTGTATATAGAACCTACTTTGTGATTATGGTCAATTAGGATTTTTGAGTTCTTATGCTAACAAAATTTCTTTGCACAAATGAAAAACACTAACTGCTGCGAGTTATTGAAACTTTTTTATTGACAAACTAACAAAAACTTTTTTATTTACTGTTCATTTTTTTAATTTTTTAATTACTGTTCATTTCATTGAAACAGTTATGAATATAAATGAAAATAACAATAATAGGTATTGACCCTGATCATCAGTATTTTCATTAGCAGTTGACCCATTATGGAATCTTACTGGAACCCACTTCTTTTTGGATTTTTGTACTTATGGAATATGAAGTATCCCGACCAAAGATTTTTCTGCAGACTGATGATCTCTACCATACCAAATCGGACAGAGAACTAATCAAACACGTGACTTTAAAACCTGTACAGACTTATTGCTCTCTTAGATGATTGACTTAATACGTTAAGTGAATTATATTATGTGTCAGTACTCATGGGTTTTCTATGATTAATTCAATAAAAAGACTCCAGTCAAGACAGCTCAATAAATAATTCTCACAATTAGTGTGAATTTAGGTAACCTGACAAAACAATTTCAGTTTAAATTGAATGTGGATTGAATTTTTCAAAAACACTATTCATGCAGTCAAGCACATAACAAATAACAAGTGAGAAGTTGACTGCCTGTCAACTTTTTACTTTAATTGAATGCGATTTCCTCATTTTGCGCAACTTAATACGAAGATTATTCCTCACAAAACATAGCCTCAACTTTTGTCAAAATAAAAAAAATAAAACGAATTTGAAAATGAACTCAGAATTCCCATTTCCCTAGTAATAATCACAAAGAAGCTCCAAAATAAATGAAAAACAATTGCAAAGGAATTAAGCAAAATTTGTAAAGTACTCAATGGAACTTGCAACTGTCGAACTGCATTGTCATAGTTTATCCAATTGACTGAAAAACATTTTAAAGAAAAAAAAAACAAGACTTACATGTAAATAAGAAGATTTTCAGTGTGACCTACTCACAGTTGTATTTGTAAATCACAATTACCTCAGTTACAAGTTAATTGATATTGCCATATATCACTGAATTTTAGCTGATTGTTTTCAGGAAGTACAAAAATTTTTTATCTGTGAATAAAAGAGCAAAAAAATTAATTTGGTACCTATTAAAACTGAACATTTCCCCCTCGTAAGTACTCTACCCTAATCTGGAACTATAGAAGTTGTACTCTAGATTAGACACAGAATAACATACAGCTTATGTAACTTATTTGGCCCTGGCATCAAAAGAAATTGAAACTCAAAAAACTGAAGATGCCATCTAAATATTACCCGAACTACAGCATAATGCTATGTGTGTATCACATAGCACCTAAATGTTATTTATTATGATTAAAGAAAATTTTCACATCAGAATCAACCATCTGTGTCTACAGATTAATTCAAATAAAAAAATTACAAAACGGTAATAAATCAAACAAATCGTATTCAATATCATTTGAGAATAATCAATTACTGATAAGAATAAGAATCATCCGTAAAAAGGTACACTTTAACTGTTCCTAGAACACATTACTAAACTCAAGGGATAATAAATGGAATTAATTCAGATCCAAAACAACTATTGATGTAAAAATCAAAAATGTAACGATCTGCATTGAACTACCCAACCATCATCACTGAAAATAAGTATAAACAGAAATATCATTCAATCGAGAAAGAGTATATGCTGCTGACCATGGTTTCAGTATAATTTGACCTCATCAGAGCAACACAACTCACACCTCGATATCATTGAAATGAAATAATGGCCTCTTTATTCGATACCAGTAGAGCATGCCCTCTTGGCATAGCATAAATGGTGCATCAATTTGTGGAGATTGTGTTTCTCTGTGATGTTAAATATGATCGAAATCATGATCAACATCTCCTCCACAGAATTCTGGTGATACTCAGGGTGATGATGATTGGCTGGTTTGAGTTAGATCCTAACATTTGTAGATATTTACATTAATGGATGTTATGTATCTAAATTAATTTCGTAATATATCAAGGCGTTATGTTGATCAATATTACTATCAATGATAATGATTGTGAAACAGCAAAATATTTTTGAATAATGTTACAGACGTAACTTTTTTTCACATTCAATAAACTCTCGATTACAATACGAGATTATTACACATCAAACAATGAATTTGATCAAATATGAAAGGAATTCGTGGAAGATCCATCCAAACACAAATATAAATACGAAATATTGGTCTCAAGTACCTACGTAGATTGTGGAAATTGGTCAATACTTTGAGAAGTTCATAGTCCATGAATAATGAAAACAAAATTATCCTATAATATAGTGGAATCACATAAAATAATATACATAGATCAAGTAAATTATTGAGAAAAGGAGTGATTATTCTGACTCAACTCGAATTACAAGAAAATTTTCTGATAATCCAAAAGATTATTCAGTAATAATCCTAAAAACAAAAATGGAAATTTCTCTTCATTTATGATAATCGACTTGTTTGAACTTGAAGCTTAGATTCTATTGAAAGAAAATAAGAGCAAAACTGAATCGAATATAATTCGATATGTTTAGGCAAATGTGTTCTAAAAAAATAAATAAAATTAGTGAAATTTTTTCTTCATTACGCATGAACATGAACTGCTTTTATTGCTGATTTACTGTTTTTCAGGAGAACCTACAATAGCCTATTCGACAAACAATACTACTTTATAATCCTTAAAACTATATTGTACCAGGGAATTGTGACTGGAAAAGGTAATCGAGAACTCAAAATTCTACCATAGTTCTAATTCTACTGAATACTGAGAATGCTAATTTTTGTTCAATACTGAAAGATAAATGGTAAATCAAATTACTACTAAGCCAAAATGATAATGAGCAGAGACAGGTTGTCCCTGATGATGAGTATATAAAACAGCAGATTTTATGCATAACTAACAAGTGTGATATAACATATGGCTGCAATGAATAGTAGTATAGCCATCAATTTATGATAGTATAGGTTATTTTGAGTATTTTACCTATGAAGACCTGAAGTTAATATACATTGGTTTCATACAAAGTGTCCATTAGACATATCAGGAGATCCCAATAGGATTTTTCCCGAAAATTTGTGAATCGTAATGAAAACATCCATATTATACAACCAAAATACACCCAAACAGTTCGGGTACTTAGGTGAAAGTTATAATAAACTGTAGTTGAAATTTCATGAAGAACTTAAAAATGTAAAAAATATAAAGTGTCCTATTTGAAATAACAAAGTTTGCATCAACTTCTAGTATAACTAAAAGTATCTCCGAATCCAAAATATTTTAGTAAATTCCTGTCATTCATTATGGTCCACAAATTTTCAGGAACAAATCTAATTTAGTTTCCTAGATATGTGTAATGGTCACTTTGCTTGAATCACTCTTTATTCAATAAATGAAAATTGCAATGAGAAACGCACTCATTTAAAGGTTTCTTGAAATCTGGTTTCACCCACAGAAATACCCCCTGATGAACCTTATGTAACATAGTTTTTTACACTTTTTAGTCATATGGCTGATATAATTCGAACTCAGTCTTGGAACTGTACACATCATATACTCATATTTAACTTTTCGAAAATAGGAACCCCTCAATTAATTTAATACATTTTTGTACTTCGAATTGTTTGGGTGTAGGATTTGTTCACAGCTTATTATGTGAATATTCAAAAGGTCATAAATTATTAAGGTCCATTATTGATAGGGAAATGGTCGTCATTTTGGTATATGATTTGGTCATGTTTCATTTAGGTAGAGACGAAAGTTCAGATCAATACGAATCAATAGGGTTCAGTCAATTCAAGTTTTCGAGTCGCAACATTTTTGACAGTTCTTCAAAAATGTTTTAGAAAAAAAGGGGGCACTGAATCATTTGTTTGTGTATGCCTGTTCAACTGACTCCGTTTCCAAGGTACATCCTTGTAAAAAGGTAAAAAAATCATTTGCTCATTATTTTAGTTGCATACCTTCGGTCAATTAGTATAACCTGAATGGCAAAAAGTTGGCAGACAAATTGGATTTTGAAGGTTATAGGGTGATTCAAAGGGGGGCGACTTATTGTACCTGGGAAACCGCATGTCCTAAATTTTTTGCAACAAACTTGGTGTTTAAAATTATCAATTCAATTTGTTTAAAAGTATTCATTAAAGTTGTTTAAAATTAATTGATGATCAAGTACAATGCATAAATACGTTTTTCACAAAATATACCCCTAGCAAGGTTGGTTAAAATATTAATAATAGACCCAGTCACCGACTTCCTTCTACAATTTTTGTTTGAGTCATCTTTTCATCTTACCTATTGTTAATTGGTAGGAGATAAATACAGGCTGGTCCTAAATTCATGCGGCGAAATTCAGGGGTGAATGCTCGTATGAAATTAAGATGGGGATAAAATTTCCTCAGCCCACCCCTATCCGAGATATCACCCTTAAAAGGTGGTGACTATTAAGTTTTTATTTTTTTCCAAACTTCCAGTAAAGAAGAAGAAACTTGAAATTCCGTAATTTTCGGGCACTCGCAAAGAACTAAACACGGGTATTTTTTCGATATTCCTGTTACATTATACGGGGATGAAATTAGCAACCCTTACTTTATTTTATATCAAAACTTTTTTCGAGATGAAGTTTAATGAAATAAAATTATAAATTAAAATCCTTGTTGAATTTTGTTAACCATATTTTATAATTATTTTTAAATTGAGTGGAACAGAAACAGACGTAAAATGTGGAAAAATTCATAATAAATGCTGGAACGACCACCTCTACCTTTTATTTGATAACAAAGATTTAGAATAGTTGGCTGCTGTCATCGTGTTTACTTAATGCATAGACACCACATTTTAGAGGTGATACCTCGGAAAGGGGTGGGCTGAGGAAATTTTGTTATAGGAAAGACCCATCTTAATTTCATATGAGCAATCACCTCCTGAATTTTGTCGCATGATTTTATGAACAGCCCGGTATATGATAAAATAAAACGCTATTGGCCGTATGCGCCGTTTCATTAAACGAAGATTAACTTCTAAACGACGTTAAAGCATAGAATCTCTATGAAAAAAGACGTAAATTTGAGTCCATATACATTTGTTGGCAGATAAAACACTATAACTTTAGTATGCGTGAATTGAGGTCTCATTTGAAAGGCATTAAAGAGAGATTTCAAAAAGAGATAGCAACAATTCATTGGATGTTTCAATTGAAACCTGGAGGGCGTTATATCCGACTACTGGGTACATAACATAACACATTCCAATGGCATAGCTTTAATATTATTCATTATTTGTATTATGCCACATAAGGGTATCTTAATGACTGAAAGTGCCATACAAAAACATGAGTTTTGATTTTCATCTATTTGAGGAGAATTTTGATCATCGGTCTAACGTCCAGTTTTATAATCAAATTGAAAGTCACTTTAAGCTTAAAGCTTCCTTTAGTGTCATTTTTAGTAGGGATGAAGGAAGCTTTATAATTAAAGGAGCTTTAGGTTTGATTGTGAAACCGGCCGTTAGTGGCAAAAATGAAGAAATCATTCAGCACACTTTCTTTTCTACCAAGGTGGCAGACCATCTTGAAAAATTTCCACCAGAGGTCTGAATGTCTTCTCATTTCATATTTTCGAGTATGATTTTTACCATAAGTCCAGGTGGCGGACACAAACAAATGATTTGTCATACCTGTTTATTTTTACATTTTTTCAAGCGCCTTCAATTCACAATATAGGCCTCTCATGATACTCAAAGTGGTTCTTAATGTTCCTCATGCCACAAAAATCAATATTAATAATAGCTGCCTCACAAACAAATCATATAGAAATTTTGGCACCCTGCTTCTTAACTATGATAACCTGTCATTCAACTGAACATTTTGAATGATAATCAATCTTTGGAAATATATTTCCAAAATTAAATATAAATATCATTTGAAATCATTTCAACACATGTATATAGTGTGCTAAGACATCAGTTAAAAAACAAAAACTACTTTCAAATGGGAAGTGGTTTTTGTGTTCTTAATTACTTCTGATTATCAAAGGAAATTAATTATGGTATCTTGCCAATGAATGCCGTTTCACCTAAATTACTAAACAAGGACCCTGTGAATTTTCTACTCTTACCCTTACTCTGTACAAACTGGCTCTGAAATCACAACAATATGGATATGTCCTAATAGGCTATTCGGTTATCGCTTCAACATTAGTTACTTTTTTCAAATTCGTAATTACTTGTTTGTGATCAAGGTTATGACAGAAGCTTCAAAATAGATAGTCTTCATATCATTGGAAATATTTCATTTTCCCCTATTAAACTTCTTATGTCAAAAAAGGTTTTGCATACAACCAAGACATCCAAAAGTGGAGAAATTGTCATGTATTTCGTTTGCATTAAATTAGTTCAGAAGTCCCACAAATTCTGAATTTCTTTTTCTGCCATTGGTCAAAAGCTAAATGGGTATACATCTACATAACTAATCAATTTTCAAATCAAAAATTGGTAATCAAGAAAATTAATTCATGGGCTGTTATAGCTAGTATTTCGTTTTCTTTTGAACACAAGTGCAAATATACTTCTCAATCTCCACCATTTACTATTTTTATGAGGCTTACGGTTATTGCTACTGAATCCATATTTCTCTCTTTCTCTGGCTCTGATTTCCCTTACTAAAGTATGGAACGCATCATCAACATATGTTCGAAAAGCTGCTGAGGTTTCATAGAAGGGACAACCTAACTGTCTAGCTAGAGATCTACCTTCTTCTGTAGTCACTTTTCTTTGCATCTGGAGATCAAACTTATTTCCAACTAAAACCAGGGGGGTATCTTCAGATGCTCGAACTTTTTGTATGAGTTTCCTATATTCTAATGCTTCTTGGAAACTGTGGCGATCTGTCACACTGTAGCATATCAGAAATCCTTCACCACATCTCATATATTGGTCTCTCATGGCAGTGAACTCCACCTACCACAAAAGAAGAAATGGAGTACCACTGATTGTGAACTAAATCATTCACCTCTTATTAAAAAACAAAAAATGATATTCCAAAAATATTGAAATATGTATACCTCAAGTTTGAGTCATGAAAATTCAAGGAATTTGTTCAGGTATGTATAAGTGGTTAGATAAATTTTTTTTTTCAATCAAAAGATGGTGCAAGTAGAGCATATTCACCATAGTGGCTGCCAGAAACAATGGGGAATTCTCCTCAATTTGGGTTAACACTGCATATGCAAGTTTAAACTGAATAATGATGAGTTTCATTCATGATTTTTTCAAATGCACCGCGGAAACTATTCAAAATAATTCTTCATATATGGGGTTTTAAAATTTAAATCGCTTGGTTTCGAGTTAACGATTTGGCAACAGCGCCTACTAGACAATGAAAAGAACAATGTCCGATCAGCTTGTTTATAAAATAACAGCTGTTGATTTACAGAAGCGTACTTACTGGCGAGCTTCAACTGCAACCGGCCATAAAAATCCCATAAAATTTTACGACCTTCCTCGTTCCTCGCAGACTTCATAGCAGCCATCTTTGTCTATCTCATCATGATAATGTATATGTTGTCCTTTATTATCAAGGCATATTTCAGTTGATGTTGCCAACTTGTGCAATCGAAATGAAACGCTTTAAATTTTAAATACCCATTTTTAATTTTCATTTTTAAGTACTTAAAAGAATTTTTTTTGGGAAACGGTTTAAATGGTTATTTCAAAATGTGACGTTTCAAAGATATTTCATAAAAAACACATCATTTTCATCAGAAGGAGTATTCCCTATTTACCAAAAGGTGAATTTTGGCGCTAGTGGTTAACTATGTTTTAGTTGTAGTTACTTGGTAACCACATTTTGGCAATGGTAACCATGTAACTATGAAGTTTCAATGACGTCACTGTCATCACCATACTCTGGTTATTGTATATAGTTCTATCGCCTTCAAATGAGTTAAATGGAATGAATATTGGACCATTGACGTTCTGTCAGTTTCACCAAATAAAAATTTATAATTGGATACTATAACATTACCATTTCTGTACCAGACAGAAAAAAACAAGTAAACAACTTGATAAGGCCCTAATCTATATGAGATGCATATGGGGCCCTCGAGAAGTCCAGATATTATGTCAGTGACAACTAGGAATTAATGAGTATCGGTATAGATAGTGAAATAATAATGGAGAACAATTGAGGAAAAAAGGATGGAAAGTTTAAAATCTCCTAATGTATTCAATACATAAAATTTTATTGTACAGGAAGGCTGTTTAATAATCACAGATCTAAATACAGTAGTTGTTTTTAGACTTCCCACCACAAGAAATGTTTAGTATGACAAATAGTTATACATTACCTGTCCAGCAGTATCTAAGATATCTAATAGAGCTGGTTCGCCATCTATAACAGCTTGTTGTTGATATGAATCCTCTACAATACAGGAAATAAGATAATGCCAAATAGGAAATTCGCTTTACTTGTACAAACCTATTGTAGGATCATGATAATCCAAAAAGCTGTGACTGACAAACTGCAGGGTAACAGCTGAAAATTCTCATTATATGAATGGTTTTTCTTTGGGTTTGGTTAATTACCTGATTTACCGACACCCCCATCCCCTAGCACAACGATTTTATAAACTCTTACACCGCTTCTCGTTTTATCTTGATTATTGCTGCTACTAGCAACTTGTCTATCAGAACCATTTTCTGAGTCTTTCCCAGATTTACTGGATTCTTGCCTACATAATTTGCTCCTTTTCTTCAAGCTAACTTCCCCAGCCATTTCACGAGAAGGGGTTAATTCAAACTATGAAGCCGGGTTTCATATTCCATTCAACCCTTTCTCCACCTTTTGCCCTGCCTATTTTGAATTTCTTCCATCCAAAATAAAAAACATTCAATGCCAAAGCAGTCAGAAGAACTGTCAACTGTCAGAATCTGACAATCTATCAGAATCTGCAAGAAGCAGAGCACAGATTTTGCCGTTTGTGACAGAAACAGATGTGGATTGTGGATTCCCAGCCACGATTTATGACGTACAGTTCAATGAAGGTGGGATAGAGAGGAACTTTAAAACGGCGTTGCCAAACCTATTCGCCTTCCCGAAATTTATTATCCGAAAATAATTCGTGCTGATTGATGTTTTTTCTGTGGAAAATCTGAAGAAGATTCTTTATCATAATCAATACTCAAATGAATTGTGGCCGCCGACCGGAATTCGAAAAATGGAAAATTCCTACCAGCCACGACGGTTTTCCAAGATGGATATACGTTCATATACAGGCTGTTAGTTAATAAGTGCGACAAAATTCAGGAGGTGATTCTGCATGAATAAATAATTACATTATGCTGTATCAAGGGCGGATTTAGGGGGGGGCACGCGGGCACGTGCCCCCAGACGGACGGATCTTTCTATACATAGTTGAACTTTTAAAAATAAACTTGAAGTTCATTTCTCACATTTACTGTTGATTTTTTTACTTGTCCGCCCGTTGTGCCCCCCCCAGAAAAAAATCCTGGATCCGCCCTTGTGCTGTATGACTTTTGTCTGCAAATGCTTGGTTTTCCGAGATACGGGGGTTTTAAAGTTTCACTCAAAAACTGAGTATTTTTTTATTTATTGCTCCTGAACTGGTCATTTTGAGCATTTGTTGTAGCTTTACGTCTATTTCTTTATTAGTTTTATTTTCTGTTATTGCTCTGTTTAATGTTATTGTATTAGACAGTATTTGATAATGTAATACAAATGAAAAATATGGGTTAAGATTTATTTTTTATTTCTTTGCATGAAAATGGCGCACCACACAAAAAAAGGCAGAAGAGATTTGAGATTTGAACGAAAAATTCAAAAATGATTGTGAGTTTGAAATATCTCAGTGGCATACCATTTTTTTTCTTCAAAAAAAAAATGAGATCATTATCATAGACATATTAACGGGGTAATAAGTCTGTGATCATTACATGCGCGCCAGTGATGAACATAAGATTCTTTATTGCATGTCAGAAAATGCGTAAAAACTACCTCTTGAAACCCATCAAATTTCATTCGCATATATCGACCGGTTTCAGAGCATTAAAAAATAGGTAAATACATGTATAGTCAGTTTTTAAGTTGAACTTCAACACCGCGTATCTCGAAAAACGAAGCATTTTCCGACAAAACTCATATAGCATAATGTTATTACTTTTTTTTGCAGAATCACCTCCTGAAGTTTGACGCACTTATTTACTAACACCCTGTATATTTTATAAAATGTCACTAGTTTTGCAACAGGGAAACCGGATCAAATTCATTCTAGTTATAGTGTTATATGTCCCGGATAAGATAGGAAAATTTTTAATATGAGATAGAGAATACCTAGGTATAGATTTTTAGATTCTGATTTACAGGGTGTTTTACAAATTTGAATGGAAATTAAAAACACTCTATCTTCTGAACGGAATCACCGATTTATCCGAAATTTAGCTTCCATTCTTCCATAAAGGTTCCAGAAAACTGCGATCAAAAATCATTAGATTTGCAGGACCGTATCAGATAAATTTGGACAGTCCTTAAAAGTTCGCGAAATCACCCTGTCCAATGAATTTCATGATTTTTTCGATATCTGCGTAAACTGTAAGATTCATTCTTTTAATTCGCCAAATAATATTACATAGCACCACTCAGGTTGCTGAGGACTGATTTTTTTTTCTTGATATAGTGACAATAATTTTTTCTTTCATGTCGATATTTAACATCATATTCATTTCATAATGATATGTGAATTTAATCAATTGAAAATACATCATTGAGTGTTAATTTCAGTTTTCATTTGATCGAATACGAATACATCAGTTTTCTGAAGCGTTACTCGAGGATATGGGTCTTCAAAAGTTGTTTATTTTTAACTTATTTAATTAGCTATAAAGTGATGAATAAGAAATAGGACAAATAAAAAAAAAAACTAAGCGACTCTCATATTGTCTGTTCAAAATGAAGGCCTTCATTCTTCATTTCTAACAGACAATAGGAGCCGCTTATTTTTTGTTTCATTTTACCTATTTATCTTTATCCTATCCATCAGTTTATAGTTTATTCTTGTTAATTAATGACTTAAAAATAAATAATTGTTCTTATATCTTTTCTGAGCCTTTGAAAAATATTAATAATTTTTCATTTTATATCACGCTATTTCAAGAAAATTGTAAATTTCTTCATTTGATTTTATATTTCCATTTTCCACCGACAATGATTCATATGTCTAAATGATTTTCGCAACGGAGAACTGTTATTTGCTCTTCTCTTTCGTATGAAGATTTCAAGATATTCAAATTTTTTTTGTCAAACTTCTCCAGACAAAATATGGAATAATTCATCGAGAAAATATCCGAAATCATTAAAGATTTAAAAAAAGTAATCACAATATTCTTCAACGACCGACTATAGTAAACAAATGAAATAATTTCATACAGGATGTCTTTTCATGTGGAGTAAAGTATTCAAAATTTAAAACCTATATTGTTTTGCTATCTTTTGTTATGAATTGTTCAAATTTTCACCGATCTCGAATATTCTATGGATGAAAAACTTCACACTTAGCGAGACAGTAGTTTTTCCAGTTTTTTCCATAAATCTAATTATCACTACCTAATTAGTAGTGATAATTAGATTTATGGAAAACCTAATCATTTTCGATATGAAGTTTTCAAGATTACTGAAAGTCATGGCTGGTAGGAATTTTTCATTTTTCGAATTCCAATCGGCGGCCTGAATCCATTTGAGTATTGATTATGATAAGGAATCTTTTTCAGATTATTCCAGAGAAAATCAAACAACACGGGCTATTTTCGGAGTAATGAATTTCGGAAGGCGAATAGGTTTGGCAATGCTGCTCTAAAGTTCCCTCTATTCCACCTTCATTGCACTGTACGTCATAAACCGTGGTTGGAAATCCATGGCTAACTTCACAGCTCTGGCCCATAGACCATAGACCTAAAAATAATAATAATAATAATGGTCTATGCTCTGGTTCAAACAACATAACCTCAAAATAGCATTTATAAATTTAAATATTTTTTAATTTAATTGATATATTTTTGTAATTCTATCATCGTAAATCAAATATATTATCTGAAACCACCTATGGCTGATAATGGGCCCACGTCTTCACACACTTCATCAGTTATCTCCCCCAACAAGCTCTCAAATTTAGAATGTAAAAATCTTTATGATTATCTGAGGACTAGACCCCCAAATATTCTAGAGAAACTCTACAATCATCCAACAATATGTTTAGCTGTATACAGGTAACATTATTAGTTTACCAAATTTTTTTCTTTTATTGAACAACTTTCATTCTAGAGAATTGCCCGAATTAGCAAGACAATATGTGATTCGTATTTTATTTGTGGAACAACCTGTTCCTCAAGCTGTCGTGGCTTCATGGGGATCAACCGCTTATTTGAAGTAAGCTTTTCAAACAAATTTAAAACAAATATCTGATTTTTACAATCCTTCTATTTTAGAGAACATAATCTTGTTAGTAAAATACTCACTGAACTTTCAGTATGGCAAGAGGCTACTATTCCTGGTGGTCTTCTTGGCTGGATTTTATCACCTACATTTAAAAGGAATTTGAAAATAACTTTATTGGGAGGGTAAGTAAAAATAATTAAATGCAAATATTGTTACCAATAATGCTCATCTAGGGGCAAACCTTGGAGTATGTCATCTGCTCTAGATACAGATAATAAAGCTAGAGACATTGCTTTTTTGGACTCGTATTCTATAGAAAGATGGGAATGTGTTTTACACTATATGGTGGGCTCCCAGCAACAAGAAGGTATATCAGCTGATGCTGTTAGAATATTATTACATGCTAAATTGATGAAACGAGATGAAGAAGATGGCAGTCCAGTCATAACAAAGCAAGGATTCCAATTTTTACTACTAGATAGACATGCTCAAGTATGGCATTTTATTCTACAATACTTAGATACAGCTGAAGAAAGAGGACTAGATTTGGTTGAATGTTTGACATTTTTATTCCAACTGAGCTTTAGCACTCTGGGAAAAGTAAGTACATACTTAGTTTGATGATTCTCTTCAATTTCATCAGAGGAAAACAAATTTATATTTTAAACCTTACTTGGGGATCAAATTATGTTTTTCTACATTTAATAATTATCAATCTTAGAATCTCATTTGAATTTCATAATTTACTTTTGAATCAGCAATAATGACATAATCTTGCTTTGTACCTGTTTAATATCCCGATTTGGGAATACAATCTCACATTTTAAAGTCTCTTTAATTTTAAAGATTTCTTTAGTTTCTGTTTTTGGTAAGGCTTGAAAGCAGCTTTAACCAGTTGACTGCTAAGCAGAAGTTATCTTTTTTTTGAGAGATTTTTCAGCAGGGCCCAGGCAGAGTAAATTTGTGGCATTGGTATTTGAATTTGTGGGGCTAAAAGACATAGGGAGGTCATATAGAAAGTACTCGTGTATTTGTATAAGTGCAGTGGCTTCGCACACAGGACAGAAATAGCATGCAATTCTTCCACTCAGGCATATGAAAAAAGTCATATCAAATTGGATCAGCTCAATGCTGAGCTCAAGAAATATTATTACTACGCTTTGCAGCAAAACTCTTAGATTAAAAATAAACAGAGGGTAACCGCAGGGCGATCTTTCCTGGTTCCTTCTTATTGACCATCTTTTTGCTATCATCAGCTCGCTTGACCTATACATTCAGGCATATGCGGATGATATAGTTGTTCTACAAATCGGGAGTGATGATGCAATCATCTCAGCTGTTCTTCAAGAAACACTAACCGTAATGGGGAATTCTCCTCAATTTGGGTTATTACTGCATATGCAAGTTTAAACTGAATAATTATGAGTTTCATTCATGATTTTTTCAAATGCACCGCGGAAACTATTCAAAATCATTCTTCAAATATGGGGTTTTAAAATTTAAATCGCTTCGTTTCAAGTTTACGATTTGGCAACAGCGCCTACTGGAAAATAAAAGGAACAATGTCCGATCAGCTTGTTTATAAATTAACAGATGTTGCTTACTTACTGGCGAGCCTCAACTGCAACCGGCCATAAAAATCCCATGAAATTTTACGACCTTCCTCGTTCGTCACAGACTTCATAGACAGCCATCTTTGTCTATCTCATCAAGATAATGTATTTGATGTCCTTTATTATAAAGGCATATTTCAGTTGATGTTGCCAACTTGTGCAATTGAAACGAAACGCTTTAAATTTTAAATGCCCATTTTTATTTTTCATTTTTAAGTGCTTAAAATAATTTTTTTTTTTGGGAAACGGTTGAAATAGTTATTCCAAAATGTGATGTTTCAAAGATATTTCATAAAAAATGCATCATTTTCGTCAGAAGGAGTATTCCCTATTAAGGGCTGGTGTGAGTGCGAGCCGGCGAGTAGTTAGGTGTTAACCCTTGCAAAACCTTGATTGTGCACTTCACTAGGAGGAGAAAATTTCAAATTTCTCCTTCTATTCTCTATGGCAAGTCTATTCCAGTTGTGGAGGAAGCCAAATATCTGGGTATTACACTGGATGAGAAGCTTCAGTTGAACTCCCATGTGGATAGTCATCCACAAAGCCAGGCACTCCCTATGGGCATGTCAAAGGATTTGTGGAATCTGCTCCGCTGGCTGTACGTCACTGACCAATAGTCAGTCACCTAAGGCTGCATCGACTGGTGGTCCTACACAGAACCCATTCTGGCGGTCTTCAAGGAACATTGCAGGCTCAGAGCTCACTTACACAATCTGAGCATCGTCAATGAATCACTCTGCAGGCTCTGCCTAGAGTAGGACAAAACGACTGAGCACAGCCTCTCCGGCGGTAGACAGTGTCAGACTTGGAGTCTTTGGCTCTCCCAATCTGAATCTAGAGGAACTCAAGAATTACTCCCCCTCTGAAATCATCTCCTTTTTGAGCAGGATGGGACTGGATGGAGAGCTCTAGCTCTACGAGCTTGCCTATAGATCGCTTTGGTCGCAGTGGCAGGTTTGGTCAGGTGGAGTGCTGGGTCAATACCTCGGCATTCCTTTGGCGTATTTTACAACCACACTCATGAGTTGACACCGCAATAATAACATCTCACCTCGTGCCGAATTTTGAAACATTTGAAACTCCAAACAGATGTATCGGTACATAATTAATAATTTTAAATCGTGCGTAATTTCAGACAATTTTCTTTTGTAAAGCATGTGCTTTTATCGACTGTCCGTAGCTTTGATTAGAAGATAAACTGAGCTTTTCTAATCATGGGCAAACTCTTGAACATAATTAGGTGAAATGTGCAATTCATTTAATTTTTGTTTGCATCTTTTGATTTAAAAACTTATTTTCGATAAGTTATTTGTCTCTCATTCTGAGCATAAAACACTCCACGACGATTCAGTTTATGAAAACAAAGGAGACGAAATGTTTCTTGTTGTTTACGAAGTTCCAAATTCGATGCTCACTGAGAGAACTATTAGACTCACAAAAAAAAAGTAATTTTTATGTTTTATGTGATGCTCGTAACAGATCATACAAATTAATTACCATTTCAGGAATATAGAGGGGAATCGGTGTTTTCTAAATGGGACACTCTATATTTTTCAACCCAGTTTTTAATCGGAGATTTGTCGAAAAGTATTTCATCATCGTTTTTTCGAAAAAATTCTTTCATTTCAAAAATATTTAGTTTTCCGACTTCATTCTTGACATGGAACACCTTGTCAAGATATGTACCGATATATTTCAAAGTCATTTTGCAGAAACTCCCTGTAACTCGAGAATTCGAGAACGAAGCAAGATATTCACAATCTGATTTCTGATATCAAATTATTTCGAGGAAAGAGATCGGCGTTCATTGAAAAATTTTTTCTCCAAGTTTTATATTTCTCGAAATGCTCTTAGTGATCATCGAATTTGGGACACCTTGTATATTTCCTATTCAAAAAATTTACCTTACCTTGAAATGACCTTAAAATCAAACTCCAAGTTCAGATTAAAAGTCTGCATTCGATGTCTCCCTGAAAACTAAGAATCTGCATGTATCAAATCATAAACTGCTGTGTGCCCAGGGCCCCAGGGGGTTAAAATTTCAAGTATTCATTTTAAGTAGGTACATGTTCTCAAAATGTGATTTTTTTATAGGAATAATTACTTTCAGGATTACAGTACAGAGGGCATGAGTTCAAAGCTACTTGTGTTTCTACAACACTTAAGGGAATTTGGTTTAGTCTACCAGAGAAAAGTATATTATCCTTTTGAGTACTTTCAATGGCACTAACTTTTAAAATTTCCAGAGAAAAGCTGGAAGATTTTACCCAACTAGATTAGCCATCAATATAACTAGTAGCGCAACGAACAAAAGTATTCCAGTTCTTGAGGATGACACTCATAAGGGGTACATCATTGTGGAGACCAATTACAGAGTTTACGCTTATACGAATTCTAATTTACAAGTAGCACTTATCAGTTTGTTCACCGAGCTTATGTACAGGTAACTGAGATATTCTTCACATGTCGATTTTCTCATTAGAGATTGGATTTATTTCAAACTGTTTCACATGGCATAAATTGTTCCATGGTTCTCCTTAACGGAATTTTTTTCTCATAAAAATGATCCACGCAGGCTAGGCCTATTTACGGGGAGTAGAGTGAAGAGAGAGGAAGATTTTTTTAATACGGTATAAAGAACTAAGTCTACAAATTGAAACTTTCCGGAAGGACGCGCGGTGGCTGGGGGTTCCATAGTCTGGATCCTCTAGATATAGTGCGGTCGTATCGAGACCTTCTAGATGTCTGAAGCTAGTCGTATACCTGTCAGAATTTTTGCGATAGGTTTCTCAAGCTGTGGTATAATAGAGGTTAACTTTTGTCCAAAATGCTTCATTGTCCGAGATACCGTGTGTCGAAGTTTATTTATTTATTGATCTGAAACCGGTCTGGAAATGAAATTTGATGGTTTGTGAGAGACAGATGTTTCACATTTTTGTACATGCAATCAAGAATTTTTATTATGTTTATCATTGGCGCCGAGCATACAAGTAATGATCTCCATTTCTAAAAAATTGTATGCCTCTGATATAATTAAACTAAACATCAGTTTTGAATTCTTCTTTCAATTTGTGACAAAAAATCTGATTTTACGCAAAAAAATAGAATATGTATTCTAACGCATATTTTTCATTTCTTTAATGCATTACCAAGAACTATCTAATACAATAACATTAAGCCATTAGATTCTTTATTGCTCAGATTCCTAATTTTTTAAATGGAGTTTTGTTTACTGACAAGGGTAGTTTTGAACGACAGTTCATACGAAATTTCCATAAAGATCACCTCTGAGCTGAGGAAAATCCTCATCAATTTTGTGAAGCTCATTTTCAGAATCAGTTTTCAGTAAATGTAAGGCTTGGGGTACTTGATGATCATTCATTCGGTCCATAAGCAATAATTGATAAAAGGCTCACATTAATTTTCTAAAGGGAGAGTTACCTGTCCTTGAAGAAATTTCTCTAAAGCTGGAGGAACATTTCTGGTTCATGCATGTTGGTGCACCAGCCCATTTTAGCATTAATGCACTTAATCACTGGAGGTAATGGCCTGCTCCAGATTTTTGGATTTGTTGTTTTCTGGAATCTTAACTCATAACTCTATTCCACTCCCTTCCAAAATTTTGAAGATCTGACGAATCGAATTGAAGACGGTTGTGAGACAATAAAAAATACAGCAGGAATTATTTTTGTTATCTGTTAGGTTCTGGTGTAATGGTATAAGATAGTTCTTGATAATGTATCAAAGAAATGAAAAATACGCTTGTATTTTTATTTATTTCGAGAAAAATATCGATTGTATCGAAATGTTTTTTTTTTGAAAATCTATCCCACGAAAACAATTTTTGAAGGAAAATCATAAGGGGATGTTGTGTTCAACCCCTAATGCTTAAAGCCCGTTTGCAACAGCCGAGAATTCTCTGGAGAATTCTCTATAAAATTCTCGCAAGAAAAGGGCGGAGACTATTTAGTACGCAACTGAACAGAGAATTCTACCGAAAGTGCGTATGTAACGGTACATAATTCACGGCGCATGAAATCTCGAGTAAATTTTCTAGAGAATTCTCGGCTGTTGCAAACGGGCTTTAGTTATGAGATCTAAAAAAATTGTGTGAGTAACATCTACTTAGTGCTTCATATTATGTATAGTTTTATGACTCAGTGTTTTTTAGAACCCGTAAAAAAAATTAAAAACTGTAAACACGTCATCGCCTTCCAAAGGCTGTATCTTGGAAAGGGTTTCGAAAAAAATTTATAGGAACTACCCCTGCTTATTTTCATCGAAGAATCATCTCCCTAAGTCCTTCACATTTGTTTACAGATACCCTGTATTATCACCAATGATTCCCTATTTTCTTTTAGGATTGTTGTTCAATAAGTGCACTTTTCTATTTTTCCATTTCTCTTTTTAGGTTTCCAAATTTAGTTGTAGGTGTGATTACTAGAGAATCAGTAAGACAAGCGCTAAGAGGGGGTATCACAGCAGATCAAATTATTAGTTATTTAAAACAACATGCTCATGAGAAGATGTTACAAGATAACACAAATCCACTGCCTCCTACCGTAGTAGATCAGATAAAGTTGTGGGAATTGGAAAGAAATAGGTTGACTTATCAAGAAGGAGTACTGTACAGCCAATTTTTATCGCAGGTAAGTTGCAATTCTTTTTTTTTATAACACTCAAAAGTTGACAAAAAGGCTGATTAACCTGAAAAGCACAAAATTCATATCTTAAGTATTTGCTATTTTGTAGTAACAAACAGGGCAATCTTTATTTCAAGTTGTGCAACTTTTCATGTATGATTGAGTAATTTGTCATGCACCGTCTATGTAGGGTGGAGGGTAGTTGAGATTTTTTTAATAATATCAGTAAAATTTTGGCAGAAATGTACTTATTTATTTATTTATGAACATGAGCATTGCTCAGTACATTAAATGGTACAACCCATTTGAAAATAAAAATTGAACAATAATTACAATCGCAAAATAAGCATATATCAGTAAATCACAAACAAAACAATGAAATTCACAAAAATGGCAATATTCTAGCCTAAAGCGAGTAACACCTCACATGTAAAACGGTCAAGTGAGGTCCCAAACAAGTTCAAAAGAGGAGACATAACATTAAAACGCTCCGTGACCCGGTGTAAAAAAAAGTGTTTACGGTAGTTTGTATGGGGTGTCTCCTGGTAAAAAATATTCGTGCTCCTAGTGTTGAATGACGGAACACAAAAATTAAACTTATACAACAATTCAGGGCAATAAATCATGCCATTCAACAACTTGTAGACAAGCAAAAGATCCAGGAGTAACCTCCTCGACTCCAAAGAGGGCAAGCGTAGAGAGGACCTCGCTGCTTCATAGTCCAGGTGCCGAAATGAGAGACCCAACTTGAATGCACACATACGCAGAAACCTATTCTGAACTCTCTCGAGACAGGCGATGTGAGTGACGTACGACGGCGACCACAACAGAGGCATACTCAGCAATACTTCTAACAAATGTGCAATACAACAACCTGAAAGTTTCAACCGTGAAGAACCTGCCATTTCGCTGAATAAAACCGAGCAGCTGCATACACCTCTTCCTAACCTCAGACATATGACTGCAGAAAGTCAACTTAGAGTCCAACAATACACCGAGGTCCCGAACCTCACTCACTCTCTGCAAACAACAGTTGTCGATATGATAACTATGGTCTAGGGCTCGGGAGCGATATATATATATATTCTTTTGAATGTCAGCAATACATTTTTAGTTGTCAAACAATATAGCATATGTATGAGTTTTAGCAAAGGTTAGTGTAACGGGGTACCATACAATTTAGAGTATGATACAAGAGCTTAGGGAAAAACCTCAGTAATAAAACCCTGTCTCCCCGTGAGAAGTGTAGTGATGACAAATTTGTTTACAGAATAAGCTTTTAATACTGAAGGGCTTCCTTTCCATTGACATAAAAATTTCTTTATCCTCTTTCCATTCCGAAAATATATCTGAAACAAAGAAACAGAGCAGAAAACGAGAAAAAAAGCGAATAATAAAGCCTTCATCCGATGAAATGATATAAGGTGACATTTATCAATATTTAACGACAATCTGTTAAGCTCACACCAAATGTAGAACAGGTCAAGGGCATGCTGCAAAGCGAGGGCATCGTCAGTAGTGGAGATGGCCCTGAAAATCTTTATATCGTCAGCAAACAGCAGAAACAAACAACCCGACAAAACAGCAGCGACATCGTTAATAAATAAGAGAAATAGTATAGGTCCCAAGTGACTGCCTTGTGGCACCCCAGAAGGAGCAAAAAAGAACGAAGAAAAAGAGTTCTTATATCGGACAGAGTAACTACGACCACGCAGGAAGCTCTCGATCCAACCAAAAAGACTACCTCTGATACCCATGAGGTTAAGCTTATTCAACAATAAATTATGGTTAACCCTGTCGAATGCCTTCCGAAAATCAGTATAAATACAATCAACACTGCCGCCACCCTCCATAGCAGACGTAACACTATCAACAAACATCAACAAATTGGTAGCAGTGGATCTCGACTTCACAAAACCGTGCTGTTCATTGATAATTGTGGCAGCACATTTCAAAGTTAGAGAAGAACAAACTGACTTATCGAAGAGCTTAGGTATAACAGATGGTATACAAATTCCTCTATAGTTCGATACAGCCTGCTTATCACCCGACTTGAAAATGGGCAAGATATAACTGTCCTTCCAAACTGAAGGGAATGATCCAACTTTTAAAGAATTATTAAACAGATCGCACAGTGGTGCAGACAGACTAAAAATGCACTGCTTCAGCAAGAATGATGGAATGCTGTCAGGACCGCAAGAGTAGGTGCACTTCAGCCCAGATATGCCATCAAAAACTTTGGCTAGAGAAAATGACAAAGTATTGAAGTCGACGGTTTCTGGAATATCTACTGGAGGAGGGACAATCTCCTCATGGATGAAAACTTCTCCAAAAAATTGAGCGAACAATTCACAAATCTCCCTACTGTTCGAGCTCTCCACTCCGCTGAAAGACATTTTATCAGGAAGATTGGTGGTTCCCTTAAGTCTACTTATGTGTTTCCAAAAGAATTTAGGATCTGATCTTATTCTAGACTCGAGGAAACGGACCTCTTGTTGCTTAGAATGATTTGGTCATTGATGAGATTTAATTATCGATCATTCTTTCATTATAAGGATGAAATGGTTAAATTTATGGAATTCAAGTCAATTTTCACTTTTTTGTAATCAATTTCACACTTTAGGGGTGAATGATGTATTATCCAAAACAAGCCTCTTTCATGGATAGTAATTAAGGAAAGATGGAAGCAACATATTAATTACATGCTCATATATTTTTGTAATTTTATTACTACCCTACGAAAGAAATATTTTTTTTTGAAACTTCAAAAACAGCAAAGTGCACATGATTGGCCTCAAAATACATAAAAGAAGAAAAAAATTCAACAATTTCATCGCCAAAGGAAAGAGAATGAGATTAAAACCCTCATACATGACCAAGCAACCTTTATCAACCAGACATCTATCCATTTCTGGCACAAAAAGTTAGAGTTTCCATCTGAAAAAACTCTAATACCATCCACTTTGACAAACTTGCATATGTAATTTATATAATAACCCCTTCTGATTTCCTGTTGGTTTCATGTACCTTAGGTCGAACATCTTCGATGATATCATCCCGTTATTTCTACAATTTGAAATAGTTGTTGCAATTTGTTCTTTTCTTTCAATCATTATGGTTATGATTTATCTCTGTTGCCACATTTCATCTCTTCTTCATATTTCTATTACCTATGCCTCTTCTTTTTTCAGGCTGATTTCAATGTATTAAAGGAGTATGCACAAACCAATGGTTACTTGATTTGGAGTCATAAAGAGAAGAGAACTCTAGTGATCGATAAAAATTCACATGATGATGTGAAAAAGTTTTGGAAAAGATACTCTAAAGGAAGCTGATAATATTATGTTATTATTTTTCGAAGATAAGTACGAGAGCTTTTTGATAATTAATAGAAAAAATGAAAGTTCAACATTTTTTTATTTTACCTCATTGAATTCACATAAAAATTCTGTTTGGATCAAATAATTTTTGATCTAATTTGTAGAAGACAATCCAAGTCAGAATCAGATTAATTATTTGAACCTTCCCTAGATGATACGTTAGAAAGAAAGCCGAATGGGACGAGTTTTTTTCACTATTGAAATACTTTGATGAATCTTCATGTGAGCCAGGAATCCTAAAAGATGAATCAATGGCTTGCAGAACATGGTTTTTGCAGTCACTGATATGCTAATTTAAAATTTCAAACTATTTTTGATTTGGTCTAGTCAAATACACGCTTGGTCTTATTTGATGCAGACTTCAGTTCTCTACTTTAATGTAGCTGCTGATATTCAGATTTTCTACAGACAATAAATGAAAAATAACTGAAAATACTCAAAAATGTCCATTTCAAGGGTACATTTTTGGCCATCAATTATGTCTATAAAAAACCAACAGCGTAAAATTGCATAGTAGTAATATCATAGTACTGGATTTCAAATTTAAATAGACTACAAAAAGTTTCACTAAATTTCGTTCACCAAATCAACAATTTGACAGTCATTTGATTTCATTGAAATCATTTAATATTCCTGAAAATATCGAAAAACTAGCAACTGAGAATCAATAAATAAGCATTTTATATATAAAATGTTTGGAATTCCAGACTTCAATCAAACCTAGTGAAATCATCACTTGATATCAGTTCAGGCATTTCTGACAATTTAACCCTTAACCAGTCCGATAACATTTTGAATCATGAATGGTACAGCATAGTCAATATGACTACTCATTTTTGAAAGAGGCTAAATAATTATTTGAAATTTCAATTTTTTTGATTTATACAGGGTGTCCCGTAAAGACCACGTCAAACGAAAAGTAGATTAGAATGTGCTCTATCTGATGTGAAAAAATTGTTCGTATGAAAGTCTCACAGTTTTCGAGATATTTGATGTTTTATGAAAATGTTGAATTTTTTCGCTTAAAATGCTTTCTGTCTTGTGGAAGCTACAATTTAATACTTTTCGTATCAGTTTTTTTTTCCGTAAATTTTGCTGAATGATTACTTCAATTCATGCAATGAAAAATAACACAAAATATTATACAGGGATTCTGAAAAAAAAAATTGAAATTCATGTTCTGAAGAGAGTGTTTTTTTGTGCTGAATTCTATCTGTCGTGGTATAAAAAAAGACACTAGATCTTTTCTGCACATTACGTTGAAAAGTTGCCCATTTTGTAAGGATTCCGAAAAGGTAAAATATAGGTGATAACCTTCTTCACGAAAAAAGATATTTGAATGTTTATCGAAAATGGAGCAAATTTGTGAAAAACTGATTTTGTCACCCTTTCTACAAATTCTTTCATTTTGCAGATTCTGCTGTAACATATTGAATAATTCTCTTGAAAAATGTCAGTTAGTCCTTAAATTACTTATAAAATGAAATTATTCATTAATTGCAATGATATAATATAATAACGCACAAGACCTTCAACATCAACAAATCTATTGTGAAGAAACCTTATAAAAATATCAATAATAAAAATTCAGGATTATTATTAGAGCAAATGCTCAAAATAACCACCCCCTTCACTAATGCATGCCCTGCATCTATTGAGAAATAACATTTTCAAACCATACAAACTTCTCCCGCTATTTTGGCTGCTGAAATACGAATGCGGTCCCTAACTTGTGCTTCATCTTTTATGGGATTCGAATAAATTTAATTTTTTAAAAAACCCCAGTAAAAAAACTCCAGAGGATTTAAGTCTGGTGAACGGGGAGGATATGTTTGGTGTAAATATTCCCTAACATGACGAGTGTAGTGTGCTGGGCACCCGTCGTGTTGAAACCATAGATTATGTCGCATTTCCAGTGGTATATCTCCTAAGAGTAAGGGTACACTGTTCCTTAGAAAATTCAAATAGTTGCTGCTGTTTAATGATTGCAGCAATTCTGTCGGACCGAATGTTTTTTCATCGTATATTCCAGTCCATAAATTCACTGTAAAGTGGTTTGAAAAGGGCATTTCTCAATAGAGGCCCCCCCCCCCTCGTGTTAGCGAAGCATTTACTCTCTTAAGAATTCTGAATTTCTATTATTGATATTTTTATAAAGTTTCTTCACAATAGATTTGTTGATGTTGAAGGTCTTGTGCGTTATTATATTATATCATTGCAATTAATGAATAATTTCATTTTATAAGTAATTTAAGGACTAACTGACATTTTTCAAGAGAATTATTCAATATGTTACAGCAGAATCTGCAAAATGAAAGAATTTGTAGAAAGGGTGACAAAATCAGTTTTTCACAAATTTGCTCCATTTTCGATAAACATTCAAATATCTTTTTTCGTGAAGAAGGTTATCACCTATATTTTACCTTTTCGGAATCCTTACAAAATGGGCAACTTTTCAACGTAATGTGCAGAAAAGATCTAGTGTCTTTTTTTTACCACGTCCGATAGAATTCAGCACAAAAAAACACTTCCTTCAGAACATGAATTTTAATTTTTTTTTTTCAGAATCCCTGCATAATATTTTGTGGTATTTCTTATTGCATGAATTGAAGTAATCATTCAACAAAATTTACGGAAAAAAACTGATTCGAAAAGTATTAAATTGTAGCTTCCGCAAGAGAGAAAGCATTTTAAGCGAAAAAATTCAACATTTTCATAAAACATCAAATAACTCGAAAACTGTGAGACTTTTATATGAACGATTTTTTCACATCAGGTAGAGCACATTCTGATCTACTTTCCGTTTTCGTTTGACGTGGTCTTTACGGGACACCCTGTACAATGATGAACATACATATATAGAAAATGTGATTTACTCTGAAAAATAAACAAAACACATGAAAACTTCTTGAAATTTTGATCAAGGACGAACATCTGACCGGCATTTTTATTACCAAATTAGATGTATATCTTTGTTTGTATTTCTCATTTCGACTGTTCGGACTTGTTTCTGCCCTGAGAGGCATATATCTTTTTCAAATTTGGGAAAAAATTAAAAAAGAGAATTGAAAAGGATAAATTGTATTTTGGATAAAATCAGTTATTTTTACATGAGAGAGATATGGTATACACCTTTTTACTATGAGTATACAATTCCCCTAGAAAATTTCTTTTTACAATTTCAGTTTCTCAAAACTGCATGAGAGTTATCTTTGCAAATGGAATAGTCATTTCATTATGAAAATCAACAGCTCTGGTTCTTGGAATTATTACTTAGTCCCTTGTGTCATCTGAAAAACAAAAAAAAAGAATTAGTTACTGTTATATTTCTTCAATTATTATTACTGGAGAAATAGTTTTATAAACCACAGCTCCAGAAATGATTAATCACAGCAAATGTAATTTGATTATAAACCCTATGACAACATTTCAATTACATACCTGATTTTACTCTCTGTCTTTATTCTTATCTTTCTTCTTCTTCTTTTTCTTCTCTTTTGTAACTTCACTGGTATCCTCAACAATACTTTCCTCTGTCATTGTGGTTGCTGCAGTGTCTTCATCATGATGCTTCTTCTTCTTTTTCTTTTCTTTTTTGACTTCAATATCACCTGTGCTCTCTTCAGTAATCATACTTTCATCCTGCTCCCGCTTCTTCTTTTTCTTCTCCTTTTTGGGTACCGCAGCAGTTTCCTCAAGGGCCTCAATCTTGACCTTTTTGGCAGGATTTTCTACTAGTTCAGGAAGCTCAGAAGTTTCTTGTTTAACTGATAGATTCACATAGCTATTCAACCATTCTTTTGGTGTTTTCTCATTAGGTTTTCCATACTGATCTAATTCCCCTCTAGCTATAAGTAACTTCTTTTTTGCTGCACGAGGTCCAAGTCCCCACTTCCTCGGATAGGAATCTCTTTCCATTATAACCCTTTTAATTTTAGCTACTACACCATGATCACAACTAGCAATTGTCGATGTAGTCATTAAAGCAATAGCAAGGCATATGGCTTCTCCTTTTGTCGTAACTATTACAATTTCTTCGTCCATTTCAATACCATCTTCATACCTCAAAATTCCTGGAACAAGAATTTTGGCACCATAGCATATAGCATTCACAGCACTATCCTTTACGATTACTCTTTTATGTCCTGTAAGTAAAATTTCTAGTGGTTTGATAACTCTCCTTAAGTAGCTTTCATCTTTATGATTATCATACAACCATTGAGCATCCAGTACATCATGTAAGGTAGCCATGTCATCACTTTCTGTTTGAATACCTGATCTCACTCTACGAAGTTCTAACATTTGTGCCCCAACTGCAAGTCTTATTCCTAAATGTACACACATAGTACGGATATAGGAACCAGCTTCACAACTTACCCAAAATGCCCCTATATTTTTATTTTCATCATAAAAATTTAATTTGCTTTCAAAAACAGATCTCACACGAAGTTGCCTTTTAACAGCAGATATTAGTGGGGGCCTTTGGAAAAGGGCTCCTTGCAAACTCTCTAGACCTCTCTTCACTCGAGCAAGTCCTCCTTCTACTGCAGAGTGTAATTTGAACACAGCTTCATATTCTTTACCTGCAGATTGTTGTGATTTTACAAGTCTTGTACTCCTTTCAATGCACACTATTAAACATCCTGTTACTTTAGGATCTAATGTACCAGAATGTCCCGTTTTCTGAACCCTCAAAATTCGTTTGATCCATGCTACCACTTCGTGACTGCTGGGATTGCTTGGTTTATCCAAATTAATAACACCGGCCTTGATGTACTCATCTATATCCCTTCTTAAGGGAGATGATCCATTTTCCAGTGGTACATAATGATTTGTTCTCACATTCAACTTATCAAAATTCTTTAAGAGAAGTGGCCATTTAGATGAATCCAATTTTCCAGCAATTTCGGAAGGATCAAGCTGGAAGCTTCCCTGGCTCTGAAGAATTCCCAACTCCATACACTTGGTTTTTTTCTTCTTTTCTTTCACGATAGAATTATCTGATGACTCCATGATTATATCAAAAAAGTACTTACAGCACAATAATAAAAATACACGTGCAGAATACCGACATCAATGAACGCACAACGCGCTGCAATATTTTAGGTTAACTTACAATGCGAAGAGTAACAACCACAGAATACTTAACACACAGAACAACACAGATTTGCGATTTGCGACAAGGGGGTTCTTTATCGGAGAACACAGAATATGAAGTAACCAAAGATTCGCATTCTTATTCTTCTTTATCATTAAGGAAATCCCACAGAACCAAAGTGGATCCTCTCTTCCTCTTTGACAGACACTGATTCATGATGAAATCTAAGATATTATTGTGTAATATCTTTGGATGAAATCCTCAGATCAATAAAAAATATTTTTTTATCAATTTGAGATGAAATCGTTGATTGATACTTCAATCAACGATGAAATCCAAATACGGGGAAAATAGGTGGCGCTGCGATCGCTAAGGGCGGGAATTTTTGCGTAAATTTGAAGAGAACTGCTTTCATTTTATTTCAGGTCATGTGTTGTTTCTTATAATTTTTCGAATATCTTTTTTTCTAATCTTCAATAAATAAAAAATTCTCACATAATAATGAAGGAATCAATAAAATTCCAAAGGAATCGCTGATTAAAAGAAATAATACCAGCATTATGTCTCGTTACCGAGAATAAACATACGAAAAACCATCGGTGCGATCAAACTTATATTTTCTTTGGGCTACTTGCGACTGTGTGCCCTCCTGTGACTGAAGAGACCCAACCGTGACCTACAGATCCTTCCACACTCTGGGCATGGATAGTCCAGATCTGGCTGCCGCTGTATTCTTCTCTAGTCTCCATTATAGCTGTGGACCAAAGACGTCCACTGTGATCTGTCTAACGCTAGTTGTTCCCAGTTATGATTGGCATTAACTGATTTTAGGGATTGACGCAGTAAATCCTTGAACCGCTTATACTGGCCTCCTGGTTTCCGAGTTCCTTCTGTGAATTCACCGTACAGAGCTTTTTTGGGGAGTCTTGTGCCTTGCATCCTCAGAACATGGCCGCTCCATCTGAGTCGGACCCTCGTTACTTGAGTCCTCAGATCAATATTTATTATTTATTTTTTATTGATCTGAGCTTGAGTCTCAATTGTTATACAACTCGCGCGCTACAAGACTTCTGCATTTGAAACTTTGTGTTGTCTGATGTGCATTATTTGTCTTAGATGCATTGTTGCGTTTGTTCAAGCTGTAATGTGTCGCCTGTAGGGAATCCAGCTTTCGCTTCCGTAAAGAAACGGACCACTGCTTTGTAAACTGCTGTCTTGGTCTTCAGATTGAGGTCGTGATTTTGAAACACTCTGTCCTTTAGCTTCCAGAATGCCCGTGATGCCGAATTGATACGGTTGTGTATTTCCGTGTCAAGGTTAGCCCTAGTATTTATGAAGCTTCCCAAGTATTTGAACTGCTCGAACTGTTCTAGGGTTTCATCCTCCAGGTTTGAAGTTGTTTGAAGGTTTTCTGGTGAACTTACCAGGATTTTGGTTTTGTCAATATTAAGTCTAAGGCCTTAAGCTTCGTATATATATGTTTATAGGTGTCCAACATTATCTGTAGATCCTCTGGGCTGATAGCAATGCGTGCGCAGTCGTCTGCATATTGAAGTTCCGTGATAAACTTTGTACGGGTTTTTGCTCTGAGGCGCTCTAGGTTAAACGTTAAACAGGCCTCCATCAAATCTGAATCTTATTCCAACACCTCTTGTAGGAAAACTCATGTCAGCAATTATCGAGACAGCTATGTCGAAAATATCGAACAGTATTGTTTTATTCCAGAGTTGGTTAAGAAATGGTCGGTTGTAAAGTCATTTATTTATTTATTTATTTATTGGAAATGGAATACGAACAGGCTACTCCCAAAAAGCATTCACAAATACATAATATCATATGAAATAATATGAGATGTCTACAAAAATAAACAGTTATTCCAGAGATCACCTAAATAAGTACTAATAAAAAGAAGTGAATAAAAACCAAAAAATACTTTTTTACACTTTTTCTTGAAGGAAGACAAGGTCAAAACAAAAATATCCAAGTTAATAACGTATTTATGCTATTATGCTGTATATTCTAGCGGTGTTGTTGGTATGGAGGCTTTTATATACTGCCAAGAATTTTTCGGGTACTACAAGAGGCCTCCCATGATTTTCCATTGCGCTCTCCGAAGTCGCTTACCGAGTCGAAGGCCTTGCTTGAATCGATGTAGGCTGTATAGATCCTTGATTGTTGTTCACGGGCTTTCTCTTACAGCTGTTGCAGATAAAAATTAGGTCCACCGTACCTCGTTTTGGTCGAAAGCCTCACTGGGATTCAGGCAATAGTTTTTCTAAGAGTGGAATAAAGACGATTAGCCATACTCTTCGAGAGAATTTTACCGGCCACACTAAGCAACGATATGCCCCTGTAATTGTTGCAATTTGACGTATCGCCTTTGTTCTTATAGAGGTTGATAACTAAGGCGTCTCTGAAGTCTTGTGGCACATCTCCTTGTTCCCAGATCTTGCGGAATAGTGTTAGGAGACTATTGACAATGTCTTCATCCAGGGCTTTAAAAATCTCCGCTGGAACGCCGTCTAGACCTGGTGACTTATTATTTTTCATATTTTTTATCGCACGTATGATTTCCGACATTTAGATTTCGTTTATTGAAAACAGGATGTACATATTATAGGAAGTTATCAATAATAATTGGTTTAATGTAATCTTCATAATATTATGTACATTCATTGAGGAGTAGATAGCAAAAGGTAGCTATCTCAGATTCCTTGATAGAGAGAAGATTCTGTTCCCTGAGAATCGTTACAAACAAAAAATTATGTTATGCCAAAAAAATTCTTCAGAAATGTCTATTTCTGAACCATATATAAGTTTAGGGGCATGATGCTCTTTTTCGGAAGAGTCCACTTTTCACGAGGGGTTACCCATTTCGATTCCGTTATCCGTTGTTAATGAATCGATGAGCTTTTTCGATATCTTCATCACAAAAGGGCTTTTCACACACAGATTGATTCGGGTTCAATACTTGTAATTTTTTTCCGCTTTTCTCTCAAAAATGTACCCTGAAATTTATATCTCGCTTGTAACCAAAACCAAAACATACTTGAGGTCAGAAGAAACACTTTTTTTCCTGTTTCGTTTTTTCCGATTCGGCCCTGATAAAAAGATATAGCCCAGAGTTTTCATAATGAAAGTTACATTCAGAATAACTAGCTAAATCTGTGACACTAGAATTGAGTTTAATACTCAATGACACTACACATCTTTGGATCATTTAAACACAATTGTATTCAGCCAAAGAACCCAATCAAATTACTCGAAAACGGCGCATTTTACGAGGAAATATGAAGAATACTTTCAATTTACAAAACGTTCAAATATTCATTAGATATCGTCCAAATTGGTTTTAAGAGTTGGGTTCTTTGAATTTTTATGGTTTGTTATGGTCATTATGAGAAAACACATGTGGGTGTTCCAAAAAGATTCATCAAATACATAAATGAAAAGTTATATTCTGAAATTAATTTCATTCGATAAAACAGTGAGTCTTTCAAACCGAGCCGATTCGGAAAAAATGGTGAGGTAAAAAAAATTATTCTTTCGACCTCAAGAATCTACCGTTAAAATATTTGTACGAGTCAAAGACTCACCCTGTATATGCCTGTCCAGTTTTATAATAAAAACTGTACATATGTATTTTTTATTTTTCTCATGCTTGTACAAAAAAAGTTTTGACGAAATTCTAGACCAAACTTGATGTTATAAGGTCCTTTCGTTTGCATAAAAAGTGTAGCACTTTGCTACACTCGATTTGATTTACACCAGTGTAGAGGAAGTGTAGTTTATTTACACATATTATGTAGATGTAGATGGACTACACCTCCTCTGCACTGGTGTAAATTCAATCAGCAAACGAATACTAAAATCGAGTGTAGAAAAGTGCTACACTTTTTATGCAAACGAAAAAGGACCTGTTATGACAAGGCAATAATTTTTCGCTCATTGTTTACTGAAGGGTCCATTTTGTGGTAGGATATGAAAATGTGTAACTATGGGGAATTCTCCTCAATGGGCTAAATGGGGTGTGATTCCCTCTTAAAATATAAATTCATTTGTCTCAAATTTGACGTAAAGATAGTGTTGAAAGAATGGGGAATTCTCCTCAATTTGGGTTATCACTGCATATGCAAGTTTACACTGAATAATTATGAGTTTCATTCATGATTTTTTCAAATTCACCGTGGAAACTATTCAAAATCATCCTTCAAATATGGGATTTTAAAATTTAAATCGCTTTGTGCGGAGTTTACGATTTGGCAACAGCGCATACGAAACAATGAAAAGAACAATGTCCGATCAGCTTGTTTATGAAATAACAGCTGTTGGATCTTCAGGCGCGTACTTACTGGCGAGCTTCAACTGCAACCGGCCATAAAAATCCCATAAAATTTTACGACCTTCCTCGTTCGTCGCAGACTTCATAGACAGCCATCTTTGTCTATCTCATCAAGATAATGCACTTGTTGTCCTTTATTATCAAGGCATATTTCAGTCGATGTTGCCAGCTTGTGCAATTCTCACAAAACGCTCTAAACTTTAAATACCCGTTTTTATTTTTCATTTTTAAGTGCTTAAAATAATTTTTTTTGGGAAACGTTTGAAATGGCAATTTCAAAATGTGATGTTTCGATGATATTTCATAAAAAATACATCATTTTCGTCAGAAAGAGTATTCCCTATTGTGTACTATATTTCAAAAAAGGAGGAAATGTTGGAAGAGGCTTTGGAGATCACAGACAAAAAGTTTGGCAGGGAAATATATGTTATAATGCAAGAACGATGATATGGGTATTAAATAAACAAATTTATTTAAGTACATTTAACTGGCCATATTTCATTACATTTTTTTACTCAATTCAAATAATAAAATACTAATCCTTTATTGCTACTATCGTAAATTGCAATGAAATTCATTTTCAATATACAACAGGATATTCAGAACAAATTACTCACACACATATCCAACAACAATAAATATAAAATCACAGCAAAATAAAAAATAATGTACTTCATCCACAACAAATGAGGTATTTTTACTGTTAATGTTAAGTTTTTCTTCTTAAAAACACGTATTTTCGATGTAGCTATCAGAATTGGCAGAGGAAAAACTGGATATACAACATATACTTTTTTGAACCATCCATGTCTGAACTTTCAAAATTTAGAAACTTTCCATCAAAGTTAGATATGGTCACATACAGCGTCATATCCCAAAATTTACGGACAATATAAATATTTCAAAAATATAGTTTGGCAGTCTATTTGTCCTTGGAATTTTCAAAATTTTGCTAGAGCCTGAATTTTGATATTCATATTCATACAAGGAATTCTTCTTTCAATACTCAATTTCATATTGGAAACCAATCAAAAACACAGATATAATTCGTAAATATGATGACAAAAAAATAATAGGACAGGATATTTCATTGGTTAATGTGCATACGATAATTGAAGTACAAAAAAATATCAATCAAATTTTTTGAGTTTTGAACTGAAAAACAGAATTAAATGATTTACACCAAAAGTTTTTAAACCACTACAAGTGTTTCCCTATCACAATAGCATGTTGAAGATTGTTCAGGCGTTTTGAAAGTGAATTTACAGCTGTTTAGTGAAAAATTTAGAGTTGATGGTCAACACAGAAGATCACTTTTCAACCATACACCAAATTTTCAATATGTGGTATCACATAATTGTATCTTGAACTAAAGTTTGATGATAGGAATAAGTGTTCAGTATATGTTCCTTTATGATGACTCTAATTTTCAAAAAATTTTTGCATAATTTAATTTCTTTATTGTAATTTTTAAAAATTTCTTGCCAAAGCTGAAGAATAAACATTTGTTCATTATACAAGAAGGTACCTACTGAAGTCAGCAAAATCATTTCCGCGTTTTAAGGAACACTCAACGAGGTTTTCATCATCCCATAGTTTTTGATTTTTGGTAGTAGAAATATGAAATTAATAGAAAATAGCTTTATATACATATAAAGATCTAGTAAACCAAAAAAACATTTTTTTGAATCATTGAAAGACAGAATAACACATTTTTCAAAATAATCTTGTTTTTAATACAAAAACTGATCAATGTACCATTGAATAATGAAATTTTTTCTGCAATATTACAAAAAACGCATTTAAAGCGAAAAAATAATGAAGTGACATAAAAAAATAAGTCTAGTGCAGTAAAAAATAACAATTTTGTGAAATAAAATTCGCTAGTATGAAAGGAATTTGAAAAATGTTACAAATATAAAATATTTGCGAAATCTGCGGAATAGCTGAAGTACAAAAAATATGGTAACTTCTAAAAATAAACATAAAAAAATAATATAAAAATGAATAAATACTTTCGAGTATAACATTAATTTTGAAAATTAATCTTTCAGAATTCGACTTTAAATAATACACGACTACATTCACAGAAAAACATATCACAAGGAAGTTTGATTTTTTTTTTTTAATAATGGAGAATAGAGGAAAAAGCCATAAAACATCTCATGAACAGAAGAAAAAGAAAGCAATCGTCATTAATCCGCAAAGAAATTATGTACATTTCAATTGGTACAAAAACTATAATATTACTCATGAGAGGCTACTCAATTTAAAATCCAGACCTCATCTAACATATTCTTTCACAGAGAGCATTCATAAATGATATTGATTTCTACAGCCACGTTTTAATATTAAAGCTTTTGGAATGTTCCGTTCTCATTATATGTACACATTATACTAATTACTTCTTACGAAGGGTATCATGCATCTTTACTTTGTCTGGAATAGCAGCTGCTTCTAGTGGAACACGGGCCATCAATTCTCTAAGGGTGTTGGCATATGTTATCTTACGATAAAATTTTGAACTGTAAAATAAGTTTTATATTAAATTTTAATAAAATGGCTTCGATGGCTTGAAGGGACACTATATTGGGTACAAATGGTTCTTCATTTTGTGTGAAAGAAGAACACTCATTTTCGAAGGCTTATCAATCATAGAAGACGTAAATAATCCTTCATAATTATTTATAATTAAGGCGGAATTCAAATAAGATGGGATATTCAGACCCATAACACCCGCCGATACTAACTATAGTGGCCCTATACTAATAGGGCCATCCAGCAGCTGACAAACCAAGATTGAATTCCCACCTTCTTGGCCCCAGAACAAAGATGGTAGCGTCCATCTGAAATGCCCCAAATCTCAATTGCGAGACTGCAGACACAGAGTTCTTATAGGCATGTATTATATGTTACCCTAATACCCCTCCCTCTACAATTCTACATAAGAAAACCGAAATTGAAGAATAGTTGGAAAACAAAAACATTCCGTGAAATCTGATGAGAGGACGTAAGCAAAACGCTGCATACTTTTCTTACTCACCATTTTCGTCATTTTCAGTACAAATTCTTATTAAGGTATATTCATATACAAAATAGTCATATTTCAGGGCAATAATTAAATAAAATAAAGATTTACTCACCTAATGAAAGGTTTAGCCATGAACAACATAGTTTTGATCCAAAGGGTTGGATGCACTAAATACAAATGTATGAGGTTCTTTTTCAATTTTCGGCCAACCATCTGATAGCACCGTTTGATCCATCTGAACGCTGGTACTTTGGTTGCGCCTCCATGCAGATATACCAAAACATAATCATCAGTAACAAGTCGTTCAAGGGTCCATAACACATATCTGAAAAGCGCCAATTGAAATGTGTTAGAAAAAAATAACCAATGTTTCAATTTTGGTATATATGTTACGGCTAAAGATAGGTGTGAGCATAAACTTAAGATTAGCCGGCTAAACTTAGGTTTATATTCGAGGATCGGCTAAAGTTCGATAAAATATTCATCTGCGTCAGGGCATTTCATCTTTAGCCGGCTAATGTGCACATTACCCAAAACGGAACGGCTAAAAATGTATTCTATGGACACGCAGAGAGGTGATGTCTCATGAATGGTCGGATGGGAGAGGACGAACGCACATGGCCACTTTTTTGTTTGAATTTTTAGAATTGAAATATGCAAAAGAGCATCGAATGTATTGGGGTTGTATTACATAACGCCCATGGGTTTTCAATTCAACATTTAACGAGTTATTTTCATCTGTTTAGGAGATTAATGCTCTTCAAACCGAGCCTAATTTGTGAAAAACCATAATATGACCCCACAAAAAATGAGATATTAGACATAGAAAATTTTTTCCGTAAACAAAGATTATAGAGTAACTCTATAATCTTTGAGCCAAATAGTCCGGTTAACTACAAACAATATTGGGTACTTCTACTTATTTTTTTCTAGAATTCAACCTTTGGTATTTTGATGGAGAAGTTCGCGGCATCATTCTTGTCTTCATTATCTCCTTCTGCTCATTTAATTCCCCACAAATTATGAATGATAACAAGATGAAAAATAATCATTAACATCACAGTTTTCCCTCACACTAAAAATAGCATGTCATGAATTTTGTCATCAAGCGTTTAGATTTTTAGATTCGTCAATAAGAATTCGTTGAGACACAGTTGGAACAAATATATGTTCATTCTCCAATTCCTCAACTGTTCAACAGAATGCTCTTCTCCTATTAAAATATGTGAAATTCATACAAAAAATGCAATGCATTAATAGATGGATTATACTCGTATTACTATTTCTTTACATTCTTTTAATTGCCGAAAATTTGCGCCCCTCAAGCCTTCTACATTTTTAGCCGATGGGATGTGGTTACACTTAAGTTTAGCCGGCTAAAGATAGAAGAAACTAACATTAGCGAACACACGAAGCTAAACCTAAGTTTAGCCGGCTAATCTTAAGTTTATGTTCACACCTATCTTTAGCCGTAACATATACATTCATTTCTAAGTGCTGTTTTCAACTAATCCACAGTTTCAGTTACTGAAGATAGAAAAACCATCTACTGAGCAATTGATTATGTAGTAAGTACTCAACAAAGCAAGATGTTTATCTATTTGGACTATTATTATTAATTTCGGTTCTGAAGAGATTTCTATCGACAAGGGTGATACGTCACCAAAATCAGCAGAAGATCTTTGATGCATGATTGATTGATAATTATTTATTTAAGTCATCATCAAGTCTCCGCATCAGTTTGATGAAAGCTGTAATATTAATTTACTTTTTTTTCTGTTTTAGATATAATTTCGAGATGAAAAGAGGATAAAGAAATTTTATACCAATGTAAAAGATGCCCTTCAGTATTAAAAGCTTATTATGTGAACAAATTTGACTAATCACGGAGGGGAAGGGTTTTTTATTGAGGTTTTTCCTTAAGCTCTTGTATCACACGCCTGCCGAATTGTATGGTTCCCCGTTACAATAACCTCTGCTAAAAACTCATACATGTGCTATATTGGTAATAACTAAAAAAGTAATGCTAACATTCATAAAAATGTATAGACATGACTAAGGGCCTTATAATCAACGTTTAGGAACGGTGCAACCGGGTTAAGGAATTAAACGTTGTTTAAGAATATAATCGTTGTTTAGACAAACGGTGCAAACGGCCATTACCCTTCAAAACAGTGTTGTCAGCTCAAACATTCGATTATTTTTCAACAATATTGCTATGGCCCATAGACATAGAGACATGTCTATATGTCTATGCTATAGCCAAAACTCATAACCAATCTGTTGGTATCTGCGTAAAACGGTGAAACAGAATATTCGTTCGCTCAGTCATATTGCTGTATTTTATAATTATAACGATGTTGTAGATTTAGCAATGTTATAACAAGATGCGAACAGAATCGACCTGATTGATGATTAGAATGATGACGGGATCTTTAATCCCCCCATCCATCATAATTTGCAATTGTTATTCGTTAGATATAAGTTATTCGTGAACTTGAGTAATCTAAGTAACAGATTTCTGGGAGCGTTGCCGTGAATAAAATATAATTATGACCGAAAATCTGTGTTAAAGAATTCAACCTTAATTCTGTTGCCAAAATAAATTAGAGAAATTCTTCTTTTGAATGTAGCAATTTCAATGTTACTGCTTGATTTAAAAACCTCACAAAGTAAATGCTTATGCTTGGAGAAGAAGAGATGAAAAGTACTCTACTCAATTTAAGCACAAAAACGTTATTTATTATAATTAGAGTATTCAGTACCAAATACTTTTGCTTTGCTTTCAGACATTCTAATAATGTAGGCATATTTTCACTATGAATGATTGAAGTACCAATGTTGAACTTCTTGTATGTAATAAGGACAAATGCCCCAAAGCACCACTGAACAGGAAGCTCATAATAATTTTATCATTCGTAAAGTTAGAAATCAACAAAAAGTACGGCTGCACCTTGATAGTTTATACTTTTATTCATCGATTACGGTTACTTCACTTCAACTACAAGCAATGCCCAAAAGGGAACCTCCTATAAGACCGACGGTTAAGGCCTTATTCTTTCCCACAAGGGATTCCACCTGGCCCGTTGTTTTGGCGCAGTACTTCGAACAGGCATTGCCAATGCCTTTACGCACCTTCCCCATCATGGTATCCAAGCTAGTCGATACTAGTTTGTTGTGGTGCGCAACTTCGTAGCCAATAATTCCTAATCCCGCTGCTGCGCCAGCCTTTCTGGTCACCTTCATGGCCATGCAGCCTAAAACTATTCCACCAACAGTACCAGCGGCTAGATTAGCCGCGTAATTATTCAAAAGTTTGGCTGCCATAATTTGTCTCAAAGGATTTTGAATTTCTGCCTTGAAATTATTTCGAGTGATTTTGGGATATGCTCATTCATTCTGAGTGAAAGTTTTCATAACTTCAATAATTTCGGAAAGTTCACTAAAATGTCAAATCGAATAACATATGTCATATTGATTTTTGATGTGAAGGAATGACATAAAACACGCAAAAACAAATTTGGGTAGAAAGGACACGTCAATTCGTTTTTCGAAAGAAACAACTCTTGAAATGAAACGATAATTATATGATTTTCAATCGTGCCACCACATAAAAAATTTGTCAATCTACTGTTCAGTTTTTTCTCACTTAGGGTAACTCGATGAAATTTTGTGTGAAATCGAATATAATAGGACAACGATTTTCCCAGACTATCGCTTTGATAGTCGTATTTTGATGATAAAAAGTGTAATGAAAAAAATATGCGAAAGTAAGTATGTACTGCTAAAATGATACTTAAAACTTTACAGCCCTAGCACGAGTATTTTTCAAGTTGCGGAATTTTTAAACTTGAATTACCATAATTCCCTTGCACAGAGTGATACAAATTCTAGAAGTTCCTGTGTTTGTAAAAATTTGAGTATAGGTTAACAAAAGAAAGTAGGTATACAGGGTGGTGATAAATTTTATGCACAGCACTACAATCTTCCAAACTATATACATCACATTGAAATTCCGTTTCTTAATGGAAAAGTTCCACCTTAGGAAGTTTTTCAATTTTTGATATACAGAGTGTTTCCTAACTACTACACGAAACTTCAGAGTATGATTCGTTGGGTGGTTTGAAAAAAGGTTCCCACGAACATATATACAGGGTGTCTACTTTTAAAGTGGCCAAACTTCAAGTGGGATCAGATGAGTGATTTGCAACAAAAAATGTCATATAATACATGGTCGAAATGTTGACGGTTATTCTTCAATTTAACATTTCTTGATTTCACGAAATATTTCAAGTTTTTTCATGAACTCAATCATTATTCAATTTTCCTTGTAGCCTCGTCAAATTTGACCACATATTCGGAAAGGGCAATAAATTTGCTACGAGATAAGAGAGTTTGTGTGCAGAAAAAAGTCTTATTGCGGGCGTAGTTTGGAGATGAACATCACGAGTCTGAAGTGAATAAAATTAGTCTTATTTTTCCAATAGTTTATCGATGAAAAATTAATAATTATGCACATGTTTTCTTTTCAGTAACAAATACCTCATAAAGTGTACTTTCGAATGGCATATCAACTTTTGTGCTAGCTGCTTATCCTCTGCCATAATATCATGGCTAACAAGATAATAACGAAAATGTCGAAAAATTCCAAATGTAGCGATGTAGGTCTCATTTGGAATCACGAAAATTTTTATGTGATTCCTCATTTATGCGATCAGCTGATTTAGAGCATTCGGAAAATGGTCGAAAGTCGAATAATCGGAACTCTACACCCTACACCCAGAAAAGACCAAAAAAAAAAGCCCGAGAATATTGAGATCTTCGACGTTTATCAAAGGAAAATGTAAACAAATCCACGTCAGTTTGAAAATACAGATAAAAATGAGGTCAGATCAGACCACGGACAAGGGTGGGTAGCAAGGAGGTGTGATCCAGTTCAAATCTTGAAACATACATAGGTACATGGAAAGGCCAATGCAGTGCTATGAACGCATTTGATGTCGTCCACACATTCGATAATCCGCTGTCTAGAGCGAGAGTAAGGAAGTGGCGTTAAATGGATAAATTTATTCACTGTCCTATCTTTTCGAATTGAAAATTGATGTGACAACAATGTCCGTGTCATAGTCAACTTTCTCAATAAAATTATGATTGGCGACAATGAGCAACTAACTCACTCCAGTCTTCGAACAACAACAAATGTTTATTTTCCATCACATCACATGTTGAATTTATGTTCAAATCGAATGGAAGAGTGATGACGTAAAGGTGGCGATGTCAAGCCCACTGACAGAAATCGGTTCGTTAGCAGCGGCGTAGCATGGACAACGGCTAAAGTTACAAAGAAGATGATTCAAAATAGCTTCAACTCTTGTGCGAAAACGTTGTTTATCTAATGAATGAGTCACAGAAATTGCTACAAATACTTTCACGAGTTAGACGAGTTAGTGGATGAGAATTGAATTATTCAAATTTATTGCACGGCATCCCTATGTTTAAGATAGCTACTCCAATGCGCGATACTGTGACGCTGCGTCTGGCGATTCCGAAGTGTAGTTCCGTATTGCTATATGGGTGGGTACTACCGGTTCGACTCAATTGCTTCAAGATTAATCCTTTGCTTTCATTATATCCGCGATTGTGTGGGGAACAGCGACGTGTAAGATATCGTTGGGCTCTCGAATATGAGAACTGGAAAACGCATAGATGGAGATCCTGCCAGATGAGTCCAAATTTCGTCTGGAAGGAGAATATTGAAGTGGGGAGAACGGGGTTAATGGTATATTGACGCTAATAACTGTTTTCGGTGGTGGCTCAGTGTGCGTTTAGGGAGGTATTTGTTTTAATGGGCGCGCATATCTTATTATCCTCATCAACGCAACCAAGACATCGTTATTTGATTGAAAAGCCTATTACATAATTTCTGTTATGTTTCGGCAGCCAACGGCGACAATTTTATATCGCCGATAATTATAAAACAGGGAACCATTTTTTAACCAGCAGACTCCACTAGGTAGAATCTTTATTTTGTTCATTTCTCTATTATGTTGTCGCTATAAAGCAATCTTCACTACTGTTGCCATTTCAGGAAGACTGTTTGTAAACAAGCAAGTTAGTACATAAGTACATATACGAAAAGTTTGTTCATTTTTTTTTAGTCAGCGCGATGGCCTATTAGACTTCTATGCAGAATTTATTATAATTTTCTGATGAAAGTTTGCATGTTGCGCTTTTGACAATGAACTTCCTCCCTAAAATATTTTCAAAACTTTCGGTTATGCTGGAAACAATCTAATACTTTCTCATTTGAAATGGAACACCCAGTATATCTTTGGATTGCCAGATAGCTGATTTGATGATAATCACAACCTTATACCACCTAGGGTTAAATCTTAACACTAATACTATAAAATGGAAAAATTGAAAATATTAAAGATTTCTTTGAGAAAACCTCTGAGGAGTATTTTTTCAAAGAAATCATTACCATTTCGAATTTTTCAGTGTATTGCAACACTCTTTGCTGTTGAGACTTAGAATGTACAGAGTGTTTAGAAAAAGAGCATCACATGTACGAAATTTTTGAGCAGTGTATACACGCATAAAACTAAAACTCTGAAAATACTTACAGAAATAGATTGTCCATGACGTATTCATAATCGATTCTAGAATCACTTGGTAGGTGGCAAGCAGAAAATATAACAATAGCGGTGTGTCCCCCTGCCCTAAGATATCCCCCATGTGAAAGAACGCATTTGTAAGGTTCTATGACCCTCATATCGATTGTCCTTTGCTCCCCATCAGGTAATACCATTCTTTGCCAATATCTTGCATGCCTTCTTTCATCTGCTGCACTCAGAGGTTCTATGGGTTCTGTTATTTGATAATCTGGAAACGATCAGTGTTGAATGAATAATTCAACCTTTCATAAAGGCAGTCAGCAAATTCTTATAGTGAACCTGATATTGAAGATCGACGATTTATCAGACGGTATCGAACATACTCTATGTAAGTAAATCAATTTTATGTTTTATCTGAATCTGAACAACTCATATTTTAGCTACACGTTTCCACAATCAGGAATATTGTGAGTTAAGAGGATGACAAAGAATTTATTTCTATTGGGAGACCCAAAATGATGGTGGCAGTTTGGGATTTTATTTTTAGAAAATGTGCAACAACAAATTTGTATCGATGCACTACTTGATTATGAAAAAAAATGAGGAATATTAATGGGAACAGACATCCCTTTTCAAAATAAAAAAAATGGGTTATAAATACAGAAAGGTGAACAACACAAAGTTTTATGTGAACAAAAGCATGCTAATTCGGCGAAATTATTTTTCTGCAAAAATTTTCTCAATATGAACCTTGGATGAAAACGTCAGATTTGTGTTCCTAGGTGAAACTGGGATATACCAAAACAGTCAATTTTTAGGATAACCAACATTTATTCTTTTCAAGCATCTGCATATCAGTCAATAAATTAATCTCCTTTCATAACAAAAATAAAAATATACACATATCTCTTGTACGTTCTATGCAAATCACTGAATAAAGATTCCCTCCAATCAGTTTATACAGGGTCCTGCAATAGTGCGTTAGTGGCTTCCGTAGCTGCCAAACCAGACGTTTTAGGAATTTAGTTCAAAAGCATTCCCTTTGTACTTTCAATTCTGCATCTCAGTAAATTATTTTCTGATATACAGAGTGTTCCAAAATAAAATTATTCAACAAATGAGTGATTTTTTAAATGGAACGCACTTTATATTTTTGCATATTTTCAATGCCCTTCAATACCTCTACCATGATGCAAAATATTAGGGATATTACTTCAACGGTACGGATCTTATACAGAAAAAACTGCACAATTTCGACGAAACAGTAGTTCGGTAAAAACCCTTTACCGATTTCCAGAAGCGATAGAAACATGAACTTGATCAAGAACTCAAGAATTTGCCTAGTCAGCGTTCCTAAATGATCAAACTTTCTTATTCAAGGTTGTCCGTTATCAATGTCCAAATATGAAGAATTTCAAATTGTTTTTTCTCAATGTTTTCAAATGTAATACCCTGTATTTTTTTCCATGATGATGTAAACAGTTTAAAACTTTACATTTTTTCAGAAGTAACCTTAGGATTATTTTCACTCCTGTGTCCAGCAGAAACGAAAAATGACATTTCAATCAAAAATTTCAGGAATAATGAACATAATAACTAACGGATATTTTAAATAAGTCACACAATGAAATCATACTGAATGACCAATTTTTGAAAAATTTCAAAACCCTTCCAAAATCATAATCCTTGAAGTTCAACATGAAAATGATAATGTTTGTTCTGTATAAGATCCGTACCGTTGGAAAAATATAAGGGATATTTTTTCAACATACAGAAAAAACTGCAAAATTTCGACGAAACAGTAGTTCGGTAAAAGCCCTTTACCATTTCCAGAAGCGATAGAAACAGGATTTCTTTTAACTTAAGAATTTGCCTAGTCATCGTTCCTAAATGATCAACCTCTATTATACAGGGTGTCCATCATCAATGTCCAAATATGAAGAATTTCAAATTGTTTTTTCTCGATTTTTTTAAATGTAAGAACCTGTATTTTTTTCCATGATGATGTATTTAGTTTAAAACCTTATATTTTTTCAGAAGTAACCAAAGGGCTATTTTCACTCCTGCGTCCAGCAGGCACGAAAAATGAAATCAGAACGGAAAATTTTATTTAAATATTGGATATAAAAACAAACAGGCGTTGAAGAAGACAAAGAAAAATTGGGTTAATCCATTGCATGAATTATAATTTATTTGGATGTCGATAAAACTCTGTAATCGTTAGAATACACAAGTTACCAATAATACCTACGTATGTGTTACTTATTCGGACAAACATTATCATTTTCATGTTGAATTTCAAGGATTATGATTTTGGAAGGGATTTAAAATTTTTCAAAAATTGCTCATTCAGTATCATTCAGTAAATAAAATTTTCCGTTCTGATTTCATTTTTCGTGCCTGCTGGACGCAGGAGTGAAAATAGCCCTTTGGTTACTTCTGAAAAAATGTAAAGTTTTAAACTGTTTACATCATCATGGAAAAAAATACAGGGTATTACATTTGAAAAAATTGAGAAAAACAATTTGAAATTTTTCATATTTGGACATTGATAACGGACAACCTTGAATAAGAGAGTTTGATCATTTAGGAACGCTGACTAGGCAAATTCTTAAGTTCTTGATCAAGTTCATGTTTCTATCGCTTCTGGAAATCGGTAAAGGGCTTTTACCGAACTACTGTTTCGTCGAAATTTTGCAGTTTTTTCTGAATAAGATATCCGTAATATTTTGCATCATGGTAGAGGTATTGAAGAGCATTGAAAATATACAAAAATATAAGGGATGTTCCATTTAAAAAATAACTCATTTATTGAATAATTTTATTTGGGAACATCCTGTATATTAGAAAATCATCCTGAGATGCAGAATTGAAAGTACAAAGGAAATGCTTTTCAACCAAATTTCTAAAACGTCTGGTTTGGCAGCTATGGAAGCCTAACGCACTATTGCAGGACCCTATATAAACGTTTATTATCTTTTCAAATTCATTTATTTTCTTAAGCGAATTCACATTGAGAGAAATACGCAACTACTAAGATCTTTTTATAGAACAGACAACATAGCGCTGATTTATGACAGGCGTGATGTGATGTTATGAAACATCACATTTTCTTAATACACAGTGATGAATCTGTAAAATTTCCAAAGCCAACTGACTGCTTTTATAACTGTGAATGGACTATATTCATTGTCTTTCGTTCTTTTATAACCAACATAGAGGGTGATTTATTAATGTTCCCAATTTTTTCTAATTAATCATAACTCAGAAACTTTTTTGTAATGATTTTTTCGTATGTTCTTCATTCACAGTGACTTATAAATAAAAAAATTGTATACAAAAACACCAAACATATTTATTCTCACTTATTTTTTTTGTTCTTTTCAAATTTGTGAATCAATTTTCAAAACATCGATATTATTTATTTTGTTCATTCTGTGGGCAAAGAACATACAAAATAAATATTACAAATATATTTAGGGTGGTTCATAAGTTATGACTAAAAAAGCATTCATCTGACTGACATCTTTTTTAGTGATGCGATGCAAACTCAACCTGAGCATTGGGACCCTCAAATAACTATGAGAATTGTAAGTTCCAAATTATCTTTCTTGAGAAATTAAGTGTGTTCATAGCCTGATCAACGGAAAGACTCAATTGATTTTGACCAAGAATTCTTAATCAATGAGTTGATCCCAATCATTTTAAGGAATATTCACAACATAGTCATATAATATTGAAACTGAAGGGATTAACTTCCGTTGATATACCATTATTCAAAAAACTTTGATTTTGCGATCAACGATTGGACAGTAACTCGATTTCTAAAATTAAACCACTAAAACCTTTTAATTTCTAAATATATTGAAGAAGTTGCAATTAAGAATCATTGAATGGATGCATATGGATCATTATTTGATGAGATAATCAATCAAGTGTTGATGCCCTAATCAAGCTTTGTGAAACCAAGGGCTAATCGCATAGATTACGAGATCATGATCAGATGAATTTTATAACAATTGTGATTTGCCTCACAGCCTTCTCCTTGAAGAAACCCATTTTGGAATCTATCAGCCGATAGAGATTCAATCATCAGATAACATACATAGAAAATTTAATTTTATACTTAATTTATTACCATCTTCAGTCTCCAAATCCTCCATATTATTAAGATCTCCATTGAATACATCTTCTGACTTCAAACTGTCACTATTACTATCAATTGAAGACACTTCACTATCATCATTTAGCTTTGTAGGTTCTACTTTTATTCTTCTCAATTTATTACTTTTCTTGTTTTGACTGAGAAAATTCAGATTTCCTTAAAAAAAATTATCTAATGATAATATACATATAAAAATTGACTGGAGACACATGAAACTGTTGAATTCGTGCATACATATTTGCATATCTCTATTTAGGAAACAGATAGGATTCGATTTTTCTTCACAAAATGAAAAAATTGTTGTTTACACAGATTTTCAATATTTTCTGGATGGGTATCAATTTTTTTTTTAATGGCAACCTGTATTTTTTTATCATTTTTTCAGTATATATATACATTAAAAGTTTGAAATTATATGTAAATGAAAATTTACAGATGCTTCTTTATTTCAATTGAAACCCCCTGTATATTATTGATCTAAAAGAAGCGCCCAGAAAAGCTAAACGAATATCACATTATTAGGATAAATGGAAATAATACAAGTATGTATTATCCAAAATTTTTCTGGGGATTTCATTATTTTTGTTAGTAAAATGTATAATACATAAATTTTGATATTTTTTTAAAATTGGAATTTGAGTTGATGTCAAATATGAGAGTGAAATATTATTTGCTATTTCAGGCTTTATTTCAAAAATTTGATAACTGGCTAAAACCAGTGTTTCACAAATAATGATTCAACAACTTGTTTTTGAAAAAGTCGAGGTTTGAATAAATCCTAATTTAACTTGCCATTTTTCAAGAAGAGCAAAAATCTAGTACCAAACCGTAGTGAAATCTCGATGAAATTCGTAGACCCTTTGTTGGCGCTCCTTTTGGATCGAAAATTTGTAAATTTTCATTTACATTATGTGGCAAGCTGTTTTATAGCCAGTAAATCAAAGATTGAATTTAATTTCGAATAGTCAGAGAGATGAATATTGTAACTGTTAATATTTTCAAATATTGTCAAGTTATCATGAAGTTTCTTCCATTTTTAATGTAGAAACTGAAACAGTGATGGAAAATTCAGGTTACTGTTTACAAAAACATTTGGAACATTCAAAAATCATTGAACACCCCCTGTGAGAGCGACATTATTTGTATTTTAATAGGCTTAAGCAATTGGGCAATATTACAGAAATTATAGTCCAATTGTTTGGTGATTAGACGAAAAAATCCAGGAAGTTGTCTCGAACCATAAAAGTAAAATTTCATCAGCTTCCATTACAGAGTAGTCCTTTTGGGACTATAAGCAGAAAACTTAAACAACAACTGAAATTTTTCGGTTTTTACACCATTTTCACCATATCCAAATCTAGTGGATAACAGGATTTTTGTATTCAACACCCCAAAAAGATGAAGATCCGGCAATTTTTTCCTGAATCTACTGTCTACTAGTTTCCTATTTGTTTTCTAAATAGCAGTATGGATTGCTAACTACTGTTGCAGAATCCTATAAAATTTATATATTTCAATTATCCCAAATCTGATCTGATGTCCAAAAGAAAATTATATTTACCTTCTTTTTCATTCATTGTCAAGCTCACATTTTGAAAGTTTTCACTTAAATGGGCTTCATATACTGATTTTTCATTCTCATTATCACTTGTATCATGATAAGATACTTCTACAGGTAATTCAAACTGCAATAATTTCTTCATAGCGGTTGGGCTATCAGGAAAATCTGTAAATCAAAATTTGAATCAAACTCTAAGATAGAAATTATGGCTCTTAGAGCTGAAAAATCTTCTGGATCCCACATACTGTCAGTTGCTCTACAGGCCATTCTCTGAAAAAATTCTTGTAGACCTGTATATGAAACTGCCTCCACAAGTTATGCATTCAGGGGGCAATAATGAACTTTGGAACTATTGAATCTGAATGTGTCATAAACTGTGTGATTAATATCTGAAGGGAGCAGGTTAAACATGAACAAATATATAAAAAATGGCATAAATAATTCCATACCTTATGAAAAGTTGATATGAGGCCTACAATAATGACAGTTCACTGATGTAGGTCCTTTTGTATAATATTTCAATGGAGTTGAATACATAAGCGTATATACTATAATCATTAATATAATGGGACTTTTAAAACATTTTAAGTGAGGGGGACAGTAAACTGCCAAACCCCAAAAGCCGTTAGTAAGGAGCAGCCAGAGTAATTCAGAGCCAACTATGTTTACAATAATTTATAAAAACACTGTACTTTCATTCACTTTCAGTTAACTATGCAATGATTTACTTTCTATATAAGCTTTCAATCAAAATTAAGTACAGTATAAATCACTTGCTTTATTTTTTATATTTCAAGACATTTTTCAAGATTGAACAGATAACTAGATTGTGGAGCTTAATGTGGATGTAAGTAATCTTTCACACATTGAAGGGTTGCAATATTTCTTCAAACTGAGAGTATGTGGCTCATTAATACTTCACATTAAATTTTAAGGGCAGTAACAATAAGTAAAATCTGTTTTGATTTTAACAGAAAATAAGAATAATATATATATACCTGGTGAATCTGCATTATATCCTAAATATGCTATATCTGTTTGTGAATTTTGAGATTCCACACTTTCCTCCAAAGTTGTATTAGGACTAGAAGGAGTAAATGAATTATTTTGATCCGAATTTAAAAGTCCCCGTTTAGGTTTTTCAGGTATGAGATCAGGGAAATCTGGGGACACTGAATACATTAAGGGATGGGAATTTGTTGTATATTTATCACTTTCCATTTTCAATCTGAAAATATAAAAAATTGTGGTTAAATCATGAGTATTATCGGTCTCCTGTAGCATATAATGAAATAAAGAATAATAATTACAATACTTCCAAATTGGATCTTAATATCATTCACAGAACGAAAAAAATTCAAAAACAAATGATATTGGGAAGGAAACATGCAAAATGTTTTTGATTTTTAAATCCACTACTTGCAAATTCTTTATGGATAGGAAATAAAAAATAGAGTTGAAATAGCTACTCACTTTTCAATATTTTCTCTTCATTAAAGTAAATAAATCTTGAGAATATCAAATTCCTGTGGAGTGTTGTCAATCTGTCAGTTGTCTATGATCTGTCAAATGTCTGTGGTCAAACCAAACAGGAATGTCAAATAAACATTGAACTCGATAATTCTTCTTCTTCATAGAATCACGCAACAAACGTAGCATAGAGAAAGTCTCTGAAACGTAGAGTGAGGAAATTTCTTCTCTTCATCTTTGGCCGAAGGGAAGCCTCTTTGCTTTTATGGAAGGTAGTTCAAAGGTTATATTGAAAGTATAATAATCTTTGATATATTTATATCTTCCTGGATGATAATACTCCCTATGAGTTTCATAATTATTAAACACCGAAGGTAATTTTTCCTAATTAAATTACCTTCGGTGTTTAATAATTATGAAACTCATAGGGAGTATTATCATCCAGGAAGATATAAATATATCAAAGATATATATCAAAGACAAAGTTTACAATGTAAACTGTAGAAAGCAAGCGCAAATGGATTTTCGTCATCCTAAAATGCACTTGCGCTGTACAGCCAAAGGTACAGTTCACAACCGTTCCAAACCATTCTACCTACGAACAAGCCTATTTTTATTATAACTATTTACTTATTTTGTAAGTCAAAATAAAAAATTGCATCAAAATGGGGAGAAGGTATCATCGGAGTCAAATAGATGAAATAACATGTAAATGTAAAATCCAAGTAAAAAAAAATTTATTCAATTTATTGAAAAAAAATTAAACATAGTAAATTAATTTGGGCATTTTAATAGGAATTTGTCTGTTTGGAGAAATATTCCTTTTCTGTTTTTGCTTTAATGTCTTATTTCCTTTGAGAAGCATATTAAGATATTTAACTCTGATAACTATCCTCAAGTTGAGAAAACATGTGAGTAACTCTTCTGGACAATCAATCTGATTAATAATTTTGGTCACAAGGCCTTGTCTAATATTTTTTACTTTATCAATATCACAATCAATTGGAATGTTGAGTTCAAAATTGCTATTCATAAGCAAAACCTTCTCTTTCCATTCTGGCGTTGGTTGAATGAGGCCTCCTTCTGATAGATGTTGAACCCATCTTGGCAAGCTGTAACTGTGTTCATTTATATCAGATGCTATTGGGCAATGAAGCTCTGGATATATTTTATGAAATTTCTTGGCAATCCATCCTGCTATATATTCAATGCCATCATTAGTAGTTTCTGGTGTTCTTTCCAATGCAGAAGAGAGACTTGAGGATGACATGTGTTTTTCCTGAATGTCTAACATAGGTAAGTTTTTCAGAAGGCGAGCAGTCAAATAGTCTTCCTCCACATTCAAATCAACTAACTTATTACCATTTCCCTTTGAAATAAATGAATTTTTTCCAAATAGAATGATTTTGATGTAGTTGAGAGCTTGTTTGGATGTGGGGTGATCATCTGCTCCACCTCCCTGATGTAACTGATTGAATAAACTTTGTAGGGCATCTTGGTTCAGTCTTTTTGTCACGATATATTTTACAGATGTATATTTCTTTTGGACATATAAAAACAGTTTTTTTAAGCTATTTATTGATAGCATTATATCTTGCTGAAAGATTTGCAGAGAGTTTTTTGTCCTGCATGTCATTGTCTGCATCAAACTGTACATTTTATCAAGAATTTCATTTTGTTTATCCAATTCCAACCCATATCCCCTTTGTGAGGGTGAACCAAATTTTGCATGAGAGTTCATTAAATCAAACCAATCACTCACTGTTTCTATAAAGTCGGCCAGATCTGTAGATTGTTTGGCATTTCCAGGTTTGTAATGTCGAAGTGCTGTTACAGTATGTTGTGACAATAACTCTGCAGCCAATCTTACATCTTGTCCCTTGATATCACTTATTGTCAAATGTTCCAGAGTTAATTTAAAAGTTGCTTTCCCTTCATTGTGTAATTTTGAATTCAAAAGAGCGATAAGGGGCTCCTTAGTGATGATGGTTCCATCTTGTAGTTGGAATCCAGTATCCAGTAACCAATTCCTGATAATTTTGAGCAAGTGTGGGGCATGAGCAAAAACAAATATAGGTGTTCCAGCACTTGGATTAATAAAGGAACAGTTAGTATAGTCCACATTCAAAATACTATGCAATCCAATATTGGAGCTTCCACAATCACTGACACAGGCCACCACTGAAAAACCAGAATTTTTCAATTTTTCATAAGTAGTACTCAAAATTTCTGTTGATATTTTTTCATCAAAACCTATATATAAGGGTTGTTTCCAGTTTGAAAATAGTCCCTGAAATAATAAAACTTGCATATGGCTATGATTAGCAATAACCTGGTCAATTTCTTTATTGTATTCAAACATAGATTTAGTTTTCATTTCATCAAATACCAAAACCCCAATTTTCTCAACTTCAGATAATCCTCCTCCTATAATTGCCATTATATCAAAAATACCATTGGAAAACCCAGCATGAATATCGAGTTTAGAAGTCCATATCTGGAGGGTTCTGATAGATGGTAATGGATAGTTAAGCTTCTCTCTCAAATAAATATAAGCTTTTATACTCAACATTTTCAATGAAATGGCTTTGATTATGTCTTTGTTTGTCCAAGTTACTTTTTTCTTCTTTTTCAAAATTAAATTGAGTTGTTCGGTGCTGAAGACCCCCTCAAACTTTGGATACACTTTTTTAATCATAATCTCCTCTGAATATTTACCCAATTTATAATGAAACAATAGTTTCTTCTGTTTTTTAACTAGGTCTTGACATTGTTTCAACTCCTTCTTCAATTTATCACATTCAGTTTTCAAATTCATGTTGGAATCTTTCAGTTTCCTATTACTTTCAAGCAAATTACTTTGGGAATTTTTCAAACACTCATTCTCATAGAGGAGACTTTTGCAGCAATCATTATAGTAGTTAGATTGCCCTCCACTTATTCCTTCAAAATCATCTATAATATTTTCTTCTTTGATTTGTATCTGATTAATATCAGATAATACCACTCTTCTTGGAACTGCAGAAGATTTGAGATTTTTCCTTATCTCACCACCCAATAATTCATGATAAAAGTCTCTTTCATAATCATCCGGCTCAAAATGATCACTACATACTCGAGGGCATTTCATAAACGAAGCCTTTGAATCACAATTTTCCAGCCAAATTCTCCTTCTTTTTTCATCTGCAGGAAATTTATGAAATGTAAGGTCTTTATTTTTACTAGTATTGGAACAGTGCAAAAAAACACATTTGTTACCAGGCATCTTCTTTATAAAGAAGTCTTCTGTAAAATATATCACATAATTTCGAATTTCATCACTCAAATTGGGATCTGTAGAAAGCTATGAATAATTATCAGTCATTCAAATCATTTCAGTTATCAAAAACAATTGGCACATTTCACTTTTTGCAACATGTTGTCACTGAACTTCATCTACATTCACAAAATTATTCTTAAAGTCAAAGATTGGGGACTGCCTAATCTTTGCTTAAAGCAGAAACAAACGCTGCTTAAAGCACAGATTACAGAGTAGAAAGTGGCTTAAAGTAATTGAATTCCCTTGAAGAAATTTTCTCACAGAAGTTGTTTTGTTTTCATCCATTGAACTAACTTTAGTTCAATGTTTTCATCTAGATAACCTCAAAGACCTTTCGCCCTTTCTGTCAAAGATACTAATCACAGAACATCAAATTCTAATCAGAGACCCTTTCTCTATGATACTAATATACGGTGTCGTTGATTGAAGTAGTTCAATCAACGGTGCGCACTTGAACAGGGTGTTTCCTAATTGAATGTCAATATTTATGGGGGTGAATTTTGGGCCCATTTTAAGAAAAAAACTTCATATGAACATATGTCCTAAACGTCTTACCTTTTGAGATACAGTGGTATTATTCAGACACTCAGAGGCACGCCACTGACTGTATTCAACTATGAGCAAATTTGATTTCTTGAATTTTTTAGTCCGACGCACGGGTTTCATCTGAAAAAATTAAATCTACGTATGTCTCTGCATGGTGATATTGTCATATGTATGTATTGAGGATAATGTTATAATGTGATCATGTAGAGAAACGGTTTCTATTTTTTTAAGCGGAAACAGTGAATCGGATTGAAAAAAGTCAAGTGATCAACTTTGGTACCTTTCCAATTCACGATCAACGAAAACTTAGTTCACGATAAACATATATACTTCGCGATTACATCTTACTACAGGGTGAGTCTTTGAGTCGTACAAATATTCCAACAGTTGATTCTTGAGGTTAAAAGAAACACTTTTTTTCTATACCATTTTTTCCGATTCGGCCCTGATAAAAAGAAATAGCTAGCCATTTTAAATTTTCATAATGAGCTGTGCCACCCCTGGAAAATCAAAATTACCTTCTGAATAGCTAGCTAAATCTGTGACACTACACATCAGTGGATCTTCTTAACAGAATTGTATTCAGCCAAAGTACCCAATTTTTCAAATTTTGCAAATACTTTTTAATTTTTGAAACTAAGTTGGACGCTATCTAATGAATATTTGAACGTTTTGTGAAATAAATGTATTCTTCATATTTTCTCGTATAAGCCGTTTTCGAGAAATTTTTAATTTGATGTTCAAAAATTAAAAAGTAACTGTGAAATTTGAAAAATTGGCTGAATACAGCTCTGTATTCTCTCTGTATACATCTGAGATCTACAGATGTATAGATTCACAGATTTAGCTAGTTATTCTGAAGCAAGGAGATATAGGAATATATATCTCCTTGATTCTGAAGGTAATTTTGTTTTTCCAGGGGTGGCACAGCTCATTATGAAAACTATATCTTTTTATCAGGGCCTAATTGGAGAAAAATGGCATAGGAAAAAGTGTTGCTTTTGACCTCAAGAATCTACTGTTAAAATAATTGTACGAGTCAAAGACTCACCCTGTATTTTTTATATTATGTATTTAATATACCAAATAATTTGATGCGGAAAGATCAATAAACGTATTCTTCACTATTCTATAATTTTCTCCTCAGTCCATCTCCATCCTCCTCCCTTCAATACTCAATGTATGGAGGATATATAAGTGTTCTGTGGGGTACCCTCCATAACTCAATGGTATAGCTTTGACTTGTATTATAACGTGCGTTCAAAAAAATTCGTCGTCAAGTAGGCTATGGAATTATGTAGGTTGATTTTCTGTGACTGAACGTAATTCTTTCCTTACATCACACTCATCTTCATCAGTCATCACAGCCAAATGTAAACATTGATGACATTAACCTATTTATCGTAATTTTGTATGAAAAGGCAATTTCTCAGAAAAAATTACTTGCACATTCAATAATGATTTATTAGCATTTTTTCATTGAATTAGATTACAAGAATCCAAATAATCTGAGGCGATTAGAAAAATTAACCTGAGTTCATAAGTCAAAGACATGAATCTTGAACGAATCGAGTATTATGGTTTTTGTACTTACAATTATGTGAAAAGGTTGTACCTATAACAGTAGGTAATAGAAATAAATCACACTAAGAACCTCAGAATATGTTTATTTCTCAATGAATAAAATATTGAATTGACGCTGACAGTGAAAATCCATAACCAGAGGCAGTCTCTGCCATAACTGAAGAAACTGAATTATAGGATTTTCATTACAATGAGTTTCACGTTTAAGAGTGAGTTCTATATAATTAGAGTAGCTGTTGGAAATGTCCTCCTCTTTGCTCCAAACACTTCTCACATCTTCTTTTGAGAGATTCAAAGACATTATTCAATATAAAAGGATCATCGTTAATTAGATGAATTTTTTCAATGATCCTAGTCTTGAGTTCGTCCAGATTAGAAATAGGTGATTGGAAGATAGAATTCTTCAAATGAGGCCATAAGAAGAAATCACATGGTGTAAGATCACACGATCTTGGAGGAAATTCATTTTCAGTATTGAGGCTAATGAGTCGATCCTGAAAAATATTCCTTAGTGTAGCCAATGTTTCTACAGCTGTGTGTGCTCTGGCTCCATCTTGTTGAAAATAACTATATGACCATTCTTCGAAATTTAATTCAGCTATAAAAGGCATGATAATATCCTCTTTATAGCGTTCTGCTGTTAAAGTTCCGTCAAAGAAAATAGGTCCAACAATTCTTCTCTGACTGATAGCACACCAAACTCCAATTTTCTGAGAATGAAGTGGTGTCTCAATGTAAAAATTTTCCGGTTTTTGACTGCTCCACATTCTCATATTTTGGGAGTTGACATATCCAGAAAGATGAAACCAGGCTTCGTCGGAGAAGAAAACTTTATTCAGGTTATCGATGAATTCGTTCAGAAACCACTGACAGAAGGCCATTCTACGAGGGTAATCAACTTCTTCAATCTTCTGATAACATGTCAATCTATAAGGATACAAATTGATGTCTTCTTTCAAAATTGTGTGACATGTACCAACAGAGACTCCAGCTAGTTGGGATAAAAGCCGAACAGAGGTTCGTGGAGCTTCTGTCATCACATTCTCAACATTTTCGATTAACTCGGGTGTTCTCTTCTTTGGTCGACCACTTCCTTTTTTTCTTTGAACGCTACCTGTTTCACGAAAAACGCTCACACATCGCGAAACAGTACTCTGGAAAGATTGGTAATCTACAGCAACGTTGGGATACTCGATCCTGAAGTCGCTGAGACATTTCTCAACAGAATATTTCCACTCGCCTTCTATTTTCTCCCCATTTCTGAAGTAGGATTCAATAATGAATGCTTTTTGTACGTCGGTAAAAACCATCTTTATTATTTGCTGGTAATTTTAATTTAACAACAATCCAAAACGCTAACTTGACAGCTAACCTGTAATAATAATAGAGCACAAGCTAAGAACTACGTTTAGATACGCAATATCGACGTTTGAAATTCCATAGCACAGAACACTAATATACATCCATAGCCTACTTGACGACGAATTTTTTTGAACGCACGTTACTTGTTCTAAAAATTGAGTTCTGTATTACCTATGTCAAAAATTCGAATTTACTGAAAGTTTCTGTAGCTGGACACATTATCTATTAGAAACGTCATCCAAATTCCAAGTTTCAAAATGCATACTCGTTACAAATTTAAGGGTTATTTTTCCCCTCAGAATAGTAGGAATAATTTTTTCACAATGAATTCATTTCAGATCTATCTTGGACAAGAATCCGCCATGCGAATATTCCAAGAACACCAAAATTTGTGCCAATAGTTAACGAAACTATCCTTCATAATGACGAACAAGCAACTCCTTTTGCTTTACAAGTAAGAATCCTATTTGCTTCAAAGTGGAAAAAGCCCCTATACTATAAAATATTCAATATTCATGTCCATTAAGCTTATTAGGACATCTGAACCAAAGATTCCTTTGATCTGAACGAATTTTGGAGTCAGGTTATTTGTGAAATTTGCATGTAGGTATTTTCTGACCAAGGAGATGCAATAGGGTTGCTAGGGTTACTACTCTTCATCTGTATCGCACTTTACACGTCAAACTTATTGCGCGCGTTGGCGTATGGCTCGTAAATTTAATTGATTTATTTTTCATTATAGACTTTATATCTATGTTTTTCATCCACCAATCCCACCCACCAATGTTAAAGTAACACCCACAGATCACAGAGAAACTCTGTAATCTGTGATCTACAGCAGTTCCTGTGACTTATTCATAAGATAAACAGCATTTTCGTACAAAAGTTGAAGCTATTTTGAATTATTGAATCATCCTCTTCGTAACTTTACCTGTCTCTGCTAAGCCCAAAGATTATAGAGACTCTATAATCTTTGTGCTAAGCCATTGCTAAAAGACCAAGTTCTGACAGTGAGTTTGACGATGCCACCTTCTATTTAAAGTCATCACGTCATCATTATAAAATTCCAAACGTTCTTGATTTTGAATTGAATTGCACCTCCTTTGATAATATCTTCTTTGTTTCGACACCAGCACCTTTATACTTAACTTTGTTCAGAATCAGACTCCTGTTGCTTGAAAAATTTGTTTGTTTCATGTGTATGATGACCTAGGTTTGCGGAAATGGAATATTTTCTTTGCATATTATGACCAGATGGCTCGTCTATTATGACCAAGAGACCAAGAAGTTGTATATTACTATTTATGATGTCCTCTTTTATTCGCGCATTTTCGTCCGTCACGTTGCGATCAAAACGGCGTGTTTGATGGGGCGTTTCTTGTGTTGTGTCATTTTTGTCGCGATTTTTTCACAAAAGTCAACATTTCTTTTTGTTTCTTCCCTTTTTTCGTCTTTTTGTAGATTCATTCCCGGCAACGGGATACAGCAATGATGATGATGATGATGTCGAGATATACGCTGTGAATTCGTTCATGTCGATAAATGTTTATTAACTAATTGTTTGCAAAAGTGTAGACACTGGTTGCTGAATGTTAGAAAGAATCCCGGGGTGTATATGTCGGAAAGCCTGCAACTTCCCCAATGGCTATCGCAAAAGAAATTCTGAAATTGCTCTGGTCTAGGATGAACTAAAAAAAAAGGATAAGATGCATAACTAGGGTAGTAGAAGTTACTCCAACAGGAGTTAGAGTCACTGTAGTAGAGTAGAAGTTAGCCACGAAGTATGGAAAAGACGCCGAGTCAAGAACAGTTTCAAGTTTTACACCAACCATCATTGAAGGTACAAGCATTGGCGGTTCGAAGATTATTCTCCATGAACCGGACAACATCAATTCTGTAGACGATGAAGCTACGGAAGCTACATTTTCTAGACTATGTTTAGTAAACAGAAAGCCCCAACTTGTCTTTGTCTGTGGTATGCTTCATGGGCCATTAATTCTTTCCACCATCACGAATGTCGGATGGAGATTTCCTACATTTTCTTCAACCCCAATGACTAGAAAATGCCCCTCAGACAGAGAATGTGTTTAGTAGGCACTCACAGAGACAACCGAGACGGTCAACTAGGAACTAAATCTATGTCCGATTTTATCTTCCATCTCTTTCTAACATTGGCTTTGGGAATATATAGGTGGCGCTGGAATAGGCGGCGGAAGAAATGGCGGGAAATTTGAATCTCCATTAGTCCATATCGCAGTTAAATATTTCGATTTTTGCGAACATGAGGAAAAAGCTCTCATTTTTGATATTCAAGACACATATAATATCGACGAAAATATCTTGAATAACAAAAATGAAAGTTTTTCTTCATGTGCAAAGTTAATCATTTTTGACATTTTTAGGAATAACAAAACTCTGTATTCACAAGAATATGTTTATTGGCATACACACACATATTGGTACATACATATACAACTAGTAAATCCAAGAATTTATTACAATTGGTGCATAAAAATTGAAGATTAGAACATGTAAAATTCATTAAACTTTGAAATTTTTGAAAACCATGAAAATTAGAGCCATGAAGGTCATAAAGGTAGACAAGAATGGCGATCGAAATGGGTGATGATGCAAAAGCTGGTCGAAGAGAAGTAAAAAAATAAATTAAATCAGGAATGAAGCATTTTTTTTGCATCTGACTTCACTTCTTCGCACTTCCTTTTGCAACACCAAGGAATGCCAATCCCACATATTGCAGCAGAATATGTTTATTGACATACACACATATATATATAGCTGGTGAATCCAAGAATTTATTACAATTGGTACATAGAAATTGAAGATTAGAACATATAAAATTCATTAAACTTTGAAATTTTTGAAAAACATGAAAATTAGAGCCATGAAGGTCATAAAGGTAGACAAGAATGGCGATCGAAATGGGTGATGATGCAAAAGCTGGTCGAAGAGAAGTAAAAAAATAAATTAAATCAGGAATGACGCAATTTTTTAATTTTTTTTTCATAGGCCTTTTTTTTGGCATCTGACTTTACTTCTTCGCACTTCCTTTTGCACCACCAAGGAATGCCAATCCTGCATATTGCAGCAGTCGTGATGTCCCTTATGCGATTTTTATGATCAGGACATCCTAGATCCTCAAAATTTATGTCAGATCTAAGTACCCCAAGTGCGGTTGCTGCTACTTTAGGATGGGATGGGGAGTTATCTAAAAATTCCTCCAACCTGTTAAATCCACATCCTACAGCAACAAAGTACCTTTCACTTGGGTACATTAGGACTGATCTTCCATCCGACCATTCTTTATTCGCTATGAATAAATTTTGAGGTTCTGAACTGGATGAACTGATCATATTATCGCATAAGGCACAGCATATGTGTTTTTTGAGGGTCTTCACAATAGCTCCTGCCACATATGCTACCGAAAAAACACCAGGGTTTCCAGAAGAAACTTCTCTCGATATATTAACCGACAGTTCCTCAGGTGACGTCTGGAACTGAGGTATTTGATCGGTCAAAGAAGCATCTTCTGGAACTTCCATCTCCTCCCTCTCAAGGGAAATATTGAGGAATGATTTCAAATTACACAAAAGTGTATTTTCGTCATCCTCACAATTTCTCCCTTGAAAGCTTTGATTAACCAAACCATTGAGGAGTTGTGTTTTCAGGGTCCCAATGAATTGCTGCACTGTAGGATTGTCATTGGATCCGCAACCATACCTTATTTGCCCAAACAGGTTCTCCAATGGATCTTGATTCAAAGATCTGGTCCTCAGGGAAATGAAACCATTGTTCCTTAAGTATTTCCAGATCATTTGAATCGCATTTATAGATTGGAGCCAACCTGTTTGGGAAGGTGGCATAGATTTTCGGATTCTGCCATTTTTTGTATACCTCATGAACTGCCAATTTTGCACCTTCTCATGTTCCTCCTTCCAAAATTTTATGTGAGGGGAGCCTAGCTTCAAAGGTCCCCTCAGCTCCTTTCCAAAAGGACCTACAGCCGCTTTCCCATTGAAGCTGTCGAACAGCATGTCCACTTCTGTGATGAAGTTTGCCGTAGCGACAGCTTCCGAGTCCAGTTGCCCTGAAAGATTAAGAAAAGATTATTAGAGTTGGTTAAGTTAGGTTGATGAAATATATATTACCTCCACTGACCAAAGTGAATACGTAAGCTGCAACTGTACGACTCAGTACTTTTGCAGCTACATTCACTTTCATTGCATACTGCAATATGGGTTTCAATTTCTTCTTTCTTGGTGTCGAATTTGAAAGATGGAAATTGTCGATATTTCTAAATTCACGGGATCTCCTCCACATTGGAGACTGTGGCAATGCCGGAGTACTCGGAGTCGGATCATTGAGATCTGAAAATAGACAAATGATTTTTACATTTATTCATAATAGAAAAAGTTTGCTGACACACCTCAATACTTGATATGTAATAATGATCAGTGATGATAATAAGTCAGAAATTGTCTAATGACAATTCTTACATACAAAATGAATAAAAGTTTTAAGATTTTCATTGAAAGCAAAAATCATACCTGATAATGAAATTGATGTACCTGCATGTATCTCTTCAGTTACAGAAGCTTTTCCCTCATTAGCTGGAACTACTTAAAAGATCATTGAAGTTGTAGTTTATAAGAGAATCATACATTTGATGGAATTGTAGAAACCATATAAACTAAATTAATATTTTATGGAAATGAATATAATACCTGATGATGGGAATGTGGAAGTACTTGATACAGCAGCATGTTCCTCATCAGTGTTAGGTTCTACCTCATCAGCTAGAACTAATTGAAAAACAATAAGAATTGTATTTGATTAGGGATTTACACATTTAATTATAGCATCAAAGATAACATGCAACCATATGAACTAAATTGATATTTATAGGAATGAATAAAATACCTGACGCTGGGAATGTGGATATACCTGATGTACCAGCATGTTCCTCATTAATAAGGGAAGGCATGCTTTCCAATGTATTTGCTGAAACATCGAAATAAGAGTTAGCATTGTAATATATGAATATGATAATATGCAACGTTGGACGAAATTAGTAATTTTAGAAACAAAATTAATTACCTGCAGAAGAAGAGATTACCCAAGGCATGGGAATAGCATTTCTATTCAGTTTCTGCAAACTTGAATCGGTGAAAGCTTCCCTTCTGAAATGGTTGTTGCAAATTCTGTGATGCTTTCTTACAGCACATGCTTTAAAACCCAGAGTTTGCATCCACAACTCATTCCTGTGAAAGAAAATATACATTTACTCAAATGATCTTAGGTTTAAATAAACAATTTTACGTACCTTGCAGGGTTGTATGGAAAACAAAATAATCTCTGGACTTCTGACTCAGAAGCCCCACATATTAAACACTTTCTTTCGGCCATAATAAAAATTAAAATCTAAATTAAATCACTTGCACGAGGCGTTCTCTAAGGAAATTCAAAATGATTCTTAGAGATAGGATAAACAGAGTCATGCGCCATTCCGCTTCTTTCATAAATTTTTCTTCTTCTTTATCATTCTGTACATAGACATTTCAAATTATCCAAAAAGCGTTGGTAGCGCCCTCTGGAAATTACTGGAGGAGATGGTTAAAAAGGATAGACTTATACAAGTCACACAGAACAGAGAGAGATGCAGCATCATTCTTAACTTCGGACAAATTTTGGCCTGGAGTTGACCGTCTCGGTTGTCTCTGGGCACTCACATTATTAGGGCATACGTGGCGTGGTGGGTCAATTTTTTAGCCTGCACGCGCCCCTTATCTTAATTCTTGCGATTTCTTTCTTTGGGGTCATTTGTCATTTGAAAACCTCAGTGTATATCGTGAGTGATATGTGCATGGAGACTGTACAAAAATAGAGACATCGAATAAAAATGTGTGTGAAGGTATTCGTGAGCAAACTGATATTATCGTTGGTGGTTTTGTAGTCACTCATTATTAGTCATTATTAGACATGTCGTGTAATGGTTGAAACAAGACGAAAGTGATCGGAGATAAATAAATTGACATGTTACTGAAGTTAATCTCGATTTTAGGTAACACAAGATCCAGGAACGTATTAGGATATTTGATCGATGATTTTTTCTAACTTTATCATTGGTAAAATTTATACAGGCAGTTTTTGGGAAATGGTTATTTTTGATGAGTTCTACCACCCGTTGAAAATAAAGTTGGACAGTTATCGTAGGCTGCGTCAGATTCGACCTTTTTTTTCGTTCAAAAACCTCCTCATTATAAACTTCTTATGTCGTGACGCCACTGGCATTGAATGACACTTCTAGTCTAGGTTACCTGCTCTGCAGGAAATTCACAGATTACAGAATAGCTGCAACTTCATATAGTTCAAAATTATCAATACAGTTGTTTGCGCTCCTGTTTTCTGGCTCCTGCCTGTCACTTCCACGAATTCCTAATCTTTCATTTGTGCCAACACAACTCAAAAATCCATATCGTATTCCAAGCATTCAATAAGTACAATTAAGATACATAAGGTACCACCCGGCAAAATGTCTTCAAAAAAGGTGAGATATTAATTTAATGATTAAGTGCTTTTTTCTCCACATTCATAGTCTTAAGATAAATTGATTTGTTTTAATATAGAAAAGCTCCAAGCAACAGAAACACCAAGCCAAAGAATCTAAAAAGGCAAATGGAGATAAGGTATCAATCAAAATATTACTTCTTTTGTCTTTTACCATCTTAGGACTTGTAATATTTACGGACGTCCAGAGGCATGGCAGTTGGAAAGGTAATTTTGTAAAAAAAACACATTTTCATTAGGACTTATTATTTTTACTAATTTCAGATTCAGTACTAGCTAATCTTTTGAAAGACTATCATGTTTGTGAATATAGTCATAAAGTCCTCAACAAGACCTCTGAAGGAATAAGGTGGATCAATTCTGAAATTGACAAACAATTTCCAGGATATGAGAAAAAACTGCATGAAACTTTGGAGCCCTACTCAGAATTAATTTCTGACCTAGGCATCATTTCTTATAAGCTCTTATCAAATGCAAAGGAGTCTGTTATAATACTTTATGGAAATTTATTGACAAAGGTGAGTATATATTATTTGATTTTTCACTCATTCTTCCATTAAAATACTTTGTAGATTGAAGAATATGCACCAGGTTTGCTGGATCAAACTGCTGATGGTTTAAGGAATACGTTAAACCAGTTAACAATTTATTCTAAGAAAAGTTTGAAATATCTCAGAGAAGAAGTTTTTGTGTGAGTAGTTCTATATATTTTCCAATATTTCCCTGGCTTTTTCTACTCTTTTATAATGCCCTTATGGCATATTCTCAGATTTTAAATTTATAAATTATTTATGATCTGCTCCATAACCTTTTTTTCATCATATAGATGAAGAACTCCTATTTATTTTGTAATAAATTATCAATGAGAACATCTTTGTTCATGGTTACTTGTGTTTAGAAATTTTTCAGTATCTTATCATTCAAAATTTTAATTTTGACAATTATGCAATAATTGAAGTAAAATTTTCCTTACTTTCGATAAACTCAATTAGTTTATCAATTTTATTTTTTTGCTGAGTTTTGTAGATAGCTGCCTTAATAACGAATGTATGTAATGATGTCATCAACTATTGAAATGGAGTTGAATGTTTTTTTCATTCTTAGAGGAAAGAGAATATTGTTCTTATTGACTTTTTATTTCTGCAAATGATTCAGTATTCTATAAAAATATTCCGATATCTAGGAAAAGTTGAGAGGAGAAAATCTCTTGAAAATTTAGATAAAGGTTAAATTTGAAAATGTGTTTTCATATACAGGGTGGGCAAAATTCGTTGTCTACTGAAGGGATCTCGAGAACTATAGCAGCTAGAAGAAAACGGACGACACATTCTCGAGCTCTTTTTTCTTGACTAATCCAAAACTGAAAACAGATCCAGCCTAACGTTCATAGATTTTGAGTTATGAACGAAAATTGAGAAATTGTCATTTTCAATGAAGCTGAATAACTCTTTTATTTGAACTCGTATTCAAAATCCGTTGTTACATTCTACAGGTACTTTTTTATGAGGAATTCAAATATGATATTGTAAAATTTTTTGATCCAGTCATTTTCGAGATACGACAGGGATTTCTGATTTTTCAAATGTAAACTATAGTTGAAAATTCTTTCATTCTGCTGCAATTTTTTTGCTGATTTCAAAAATGTATCATATGTTGCTATTCACATTAATATAACATAAGAAAAAAAATTCAATACTTTTTCCTGCTTTTCGATTCACTGTTGAATTTTTAGTAGGCTGGCGTAACCATAGCAACCGTATGAATATCTCGAAAATGACTGGATGAAAAAATTCAATGATACCATATTCGAATTCTTCATAAAAAAGTGCCTGTAGAATGTAACAACGGATTTCGAATACGAGTTCAAATAAAAGAGTTATTCAGCTTCATTGAAAATGACAATTTCTCAATTTTCGTTCATAACTCAAAATCTATGAACGTTAGGCTGGATCTGTTTTCAGTTTTGGATTAATCAAGAAAAAAGAGCTCGAGAATGTGTCGTCCGTTTTCTTCTAGCTGCTATAGTTCTCGAGATCCCCTCAGTAGACAACGAATTTTGCCCACCCTGTACATACTTACATCTTTTTCTTTCTTGTGATGATAGTTTTTTCAAGTAAAGACACTTCAATAATTTTTGGAAAGGAAATTCATCTGTGTCTTGTATGAATATTTTTCTCTTGACTCATCTGGTTTTTGAAATACAGTACAATCGCGTTAATATGAACACAAAAAATTCCGGCTTGTTCATATTACAGGAACTGTTCATATTTCTGAACGTCAAGAAAAATAATTTTTTTACAGGTTCTCTAGGTTTTTTTTCTTACTGAGTACAAAAATATCGATGATGATTATATATAAAAAGTCTACTGAAAAAGAAAAACCATCAGATATTCAAAAAATAATAAATTATAGTTAATTATAATGACTTATCTTTTGTGGAGAAAAATGATGTGTTTTTAGACTGAGTCTTCTTCGCGAAAAATTTCAATAAAACCACTTTTTCATGTATGTTTTTCAGGGTAAGTATCTCAATCAAACTAACGATAAATCGTGAAAACAAATTCATTCCTTGGAATAAAATAGACAAGTTACAATAAGTTTATACTAGTGAGATTCTACTTTGTTCATATTAGAGTAGTCCATACAAAAAATTTTGTGTTCATATTACGGAGTGGTTCATATGATCGCGTGTTCATATTAACGCGATTGTACTGTATATGAACAAAATGGAAATTTCTTATCTCTTTATAGATTGATATTTTTTATTGAATTTCCTAGGTAGTGATGGCCTGTGCCGTTTAGGTGTGGGTCAGCCAGACCCATGATATACAAGGTTGGGCATAAGTCTGAAGTATAATTAATATTTCTTCAGCCAATAACTCAAAATAAAAACTCTGAAACTCGTCAATTGGTTTTAAATTACCCTCATATTCTGGTAATAAAATTGTGTGTTTTTCTTCAACTCCTCTGCCACACTCCATCTAAATTCAGTTTTCAAATGGAACCGTAAACTATCTGTGGGCTCGGTGGACAGTTCACAGAAGTTGGATGGGGTTGCAGCTAAGGGGTTGGAGAAAAACACAATTTTATTGCCCGAAAATGAGGATATTTAAAAGAAATTGATGGGATTCAGCGTTTTCATTTTGAGTAAGTAGTTGAAAAAATATCCATTTTATTCCAGACTTATGCCCAACCCTGTATATACAGGCTGTATTTAAAGGTGAGGGTTTTTTTCATCTCAAGTTAGAAGTGGAAAAAATAATGCGTTCCACCAGAAATCACCTATTCACTTTCAAAATGACAAAATCCAGAAAAATTTTAAAATAATTTCTGAAATATACTCTATTCACTTTTATTTTAGCATTCGGTTGGCCATGAAAATTTGACATATTCCACTCTGTATAGTACGTAAATGTGGGGTTATGACGGTTGTCAAAACATTTTTTGGTTTGAGCGCTATGCATAGCCTACTAGAAGTTCTAATTCTAGTAGGCTATGCGCTATGTTGTCCGTTCTACGTACAGTCAGTATTTTATCACAATGTCACAATGAATCGCTTCGGGAAATATGTGACGAACATAATTGACGTCTATACGAACCGATTGAAGGCATACCAAATCTAGTTATTTGCAAGGAAAATAAAAAAGTTCAGTTTTTAAATATACATATTATTGCTATGGAAGAAAATTGAATTATTGACACCTAATATGCAGTAGCTTGAGGAGAGTTAATGTTGGTCATCTTCTCTGATTTGAAAGTCTCCTTTCAAATTAAAGAAGTAAAGAAAGAAAATTAATGAATTAAATATATTTTCATTGCACTTAAACTCAAAATTTCATTAGAAAATGTATTCATAAATTATGTTCGAAATGACCCCCACCATTCCTTATGAAAAATTAAGTAAGGTGAGAAATTTTTTGAAAAACACAAAAACTCAAATATCTGGGAAACTGTTTATTTTTGGTTATCAATAAATTTCTCAAACGACAGCAAATTAATGATACTAACACCTCCTCCAAGGTTCACGTCTAATTCGGTAACACCCTGTATAAATTCACTTACTTACATTGAATATGTTCTTTACCGTCTGCTATATAGGGTGAGTCTTTCACTCGTACAAATATTTTGACAGTAGATTGTTGAGGTCATAAGAAACACTTTTTTTCTATACCATTTTTTGCGATTCGGCCCTGATACAAAGATATAGTTATTTTAATTTTTAATAATGAGCTGTGCAACCCCTGGAAGACAAAATTACCTTCAGAATAACTACATAGCTAAGTCTGTGACACTACACACTTGTGGATCTTTAACACAAAGTTGTATTCAGCCAAAGTACCCAATTCTTCAGATTTCATTGAAGAAGTTTTGAACATTAAATTACTCGATATACGAGAAAATATGAAAAATATGAAGGTTTTTGGTATTTTTATGGTACGTTATGGTCATAATGAGAAAATTGGAAGACGTGGCTGATATCTTGTGTTCGAAAAAAAATCACCAAATGAATGAAAAACTATATTCCGAAATTCATTTCATTCGACAAAAAAGTTTGTGAAATAGAATTAAACATAACATTTTTTTATGGTTTTTAAACAGCCTGTATATTCTTAACCGAGCCGATGCGGATAAAATGGTAAAGCAAAAAGTGTTATGTACTTTTGACCACAAGATATTAGAATATCAGGGTTACATACTATTTGAATGAGCGGACCTGAACTCTAAATAGCACTTCCTGAGACCCTATCTTCTCTCTTTTTAATCACTTTCGGCATTTTTGTAATATTATTTCATATTAGTTGTGGCAACGGCGTAATGACATTAAGGATATTTCATGAGTGCCAACCTTACACCGTTCTAGTTACAAAAACTTGAGAAAATTATTTCATGGCCCACCGTGTGCTAAACAAAAGTGAATGGAGTTTATATCCCAATACGACCCTAGATTATTTGTGATCTGAATTGTCGCAAAAAAGGGAAAAAATACTGTCCGGTTGCGATTTTTTTATCCAAATTTTTTTTCACATTGTCATCACAATCTTCTTATTCTAGCTCTCCTAAAATCTTACCCTACGTAAAAATGGAGAGAAATAGGGTACCTAGCAATAATAGCACTTCGTCAACACAAGCACTTAGGTTCAATTTTCTACACTGTCTCAAATCACATAATACAACAATTTTTTCGAGTGACCTGGTGCTATTAACCAGATAATCTTGGATATACGATATACTGAATCATTTTAAACAGTTATGAATGGATCACGCCTTCATAGTAAGGCAGGTAAATAATAAACGAATTAATTCAGATGCATAACATCCGCAGATAATTAAATCAAGAAATGTTACGATCTGAATAGAACTAACAAACTACCATCGCTCGAAGTATTACCAGAAATTTCATTTCGTCGACAGAGTAGATGCTGACCATGGTGTCGATCTTATTTGACCTCGTCAGAGCAATAGGTATACATCAATACATCATAACCGCTACTGACATGGAATAAAGGAGCCAGCAATTCATAGCATTTCGTTGACGAAGAGTTTTGTTGCTCTGACAAGGTCAAATAAGACCGAAATCATGGTCAGCATCTACTCTTTGTCGACGAAATGAAATTTCTGGTAATACTTCGAGCGATGGTAGTTGGTTAGTTCGATTTAGATCGTAATATTCGTTGATTTAATTATCTGCGGATGTTATGCATCTGAATTAATTCGTGGAAAGCGAAAGCTCCATGCTGGAGTCGCTTTCCACAGTCCCATACTTAAAATTCAATGAAATTTTGTCGAAATTCTAGGGGTCAAATGTTATAATTTTTTTTTTGTGAAATGGCTTATTTTATTGACTTTCTGCCAAAAACAATGTAATAAGGATGTATTTTTCTGGCAAAAATGCACCCTCATTTTGAAACAATCTTTTTGTTTCGCGTTAATTTTTGAGAGGAATATTTTCAGTTTCCAATTCAGGGTTCCGACATCGTTCGGAACTGTAAACATTACGCACCGTTTCTATTCCGTTTTCTGTTCTGAAAAACGATGTCGCTCCGTATAAAACATCCTGAATTGGAAGATAACCGAGTTTTTGTTCGCCAGTACAGATAAGTCGAAATTAAGACGTTTTCATCGACGCAAATTTTACCGATTTTCGACAGCATCTAATTTCACCCGTCCTAAACCACAGTTTGAGCCTCATCCATACTGTTAGTAAGATACTCCGCTGGCGTGGAAACTCAGGGAGTACAGAACGCACTTCGGAGTAGCTACCCTTCCTTCCTCCTTTACTTTCCAACGTTCACCTCTACTGCTAGTACGATACCCCGCTGGCGTGGATACTCAGGGGTTGCAGAACGCACCTAGAGGTGAACCGTCGTAGGTCTGTGCAGTCTACCCCTAACCTTGCTGAGTTCCGACAGTCCGTTAAGTGTGAGTCTTGGGTTCTGGCTGGCGAACACGGGGGCTTCATTTGGGGGATGGTATTAGCTGTCGAAATTATTTATAAACAAATCAAATATTTACACATAAAGTTACCTGTAGAAGCGGAAGAGTCGTTCAGAATGACAAATGAGTTGTTCAAATTGCATTTTTTGTGTTGCATATTGTTATTGTTTTCCATTAAACACAATACAATTAATAACTTTTCTATTTTCAGTGGAAACTTAGCGCCAGAATACATGGGTAAAGTAATTATTGACCTCATGAATAATGGTATAGAAAAAGTGAATGAATTCTATGTTTGGGGATACGAAAAAGTGAGGACAGTTATAAAATGAAGTATAACGTCTAGTCATTTGTTTATTACAAATTGAAATCCTATGATCTGACTAAAGAATCTTAGCAACTTACGAGTAACAAAACCTAAAACTTTTTCATAGTGTTTCTTCAAAACAAATTTTAGGCAGACTTTTTCAAAATATCGATTTGGAAAAGTTTTAGGTGTGCATTCATATGGTGCTGCGGATTGAAATATACATACCATTGACAATGCATTCAACTTATTTATTTAATTATATACATTCCTAATTGTCAGTTTATTTTTTATAGTTGTGGTAATTGTGAGTTATTTGGTCTGTTAAATTGAATAACTATCTTGATATTCGAATAATACTGATTTTATTTAGTTTTAGTATATAAACATTCCTGTACTTTTTTCCCCAAGTTTATATACTATTATATACATTCTCTCTATATTCAGTTTGTTGATTCCGTATGATAGCGTATTGGTATTTGTTGAACTTATTTTCTTTGACTTCCCTTGTAATATTTTTGTTGAATAAAACACTATCGAAAAAATGTTTCTTTTGAATATTGTGTTCTAGACATGAAAAAATTAAAAAACTCATTGATAAAACTAATACATATGAGATTGCGACATTTTTTAGGGGTGTTTCTCTCCCATCATTGGAAACAAGAAAACTACATGGTTTCACCAAAAAACACATCTTAAAAAAAAATGGAGTCCAATATGCCAAACCAAAAATATTCAGTTTTTTACCAGAGGCCTACGAAATTTCATAATGAATTTTTCATGTTCGCGTTATTTATAAATATTCGTGTACTGCATCTCCAAGTAATTGGGGCCAATTATATTTGTGAACATTATCAAATTATTGCGTTGATCCCCCAATTCCATGTTAAAAATGTCTCCTGACCACAGACAGATTTTCTTAATTCATGGAATCGGTGTTTCCCAACGTATTTGTAGAAAATTCTTTTTTTGCAACCCCCTTGTTCTGTTAGGGTTGGTTTATGCTGACCGGGGGTGTAAGGGGGAAGGATGCGTTTTATAGCCTCTCCCCTCAAATGCCAACCTCACCTACTCGCGGTGCACCCTATTCTTGCGAACGAGGCTCTGGCGACCGAACATGAGCGGTATAACTCTGTTTCCCACAATTGCCTAGCCTGAACATCGGCTTGAGCAGGAAATGGCTCTCTGCGTTGCTTAAGTTACGTCTTAGACCATAGAGAAAGGTCTTGTCTCTGTCTTAGACCTTGTTGTCTCAGGATACCTGTGCCACAACATAATCTAGTCGAAACCGCAACCAAAGTTGCACTGACAGCGTTACGTTACCAGTGCAGCTTTTAAACAACTTCTAACGCAGCTCCTACAAAAAGATGGATCAGTCAACAGGACAAAATTTGTATCCAGAGGTAAAATACCCTCCCATTCGGATCTCCGGGAGAGGGTGCCTGAGCGAATGAATCATCGTACAACCACCAATGAAAAACACATAGCTTTTGCAGTATGGAATCTTGCTAGACAACCACAAGGTCGACCGACCAGAGAGGCGAACTGCCCTAATCGATAAGGAATTGCAACGAACATCCATTGCCTTAAGCGAGACACGCTTTTCGGACTAAGGGAGCTTGGTAGAGAACAAGCGTATACTTTTTTCTGGAAGGGCTTGGCGGAAGGCGAAATCAGACCACATGGCGTAGGCTTTACTTGCTGACATGAGTATGCCTGTAAGAGGTGTTGGAATAAGATTCAGATTTGATGGAGGCCTGTTTAACCTGAAGCGCCTCAGAGCAAAAACCCGTACCAAGTTTATCACGGTACTTCAATATGCAGACGACTGTCACTTATCGCTAGCAGCTCAGAGGATCTACAGATAATGTTGGACACCTATAAACATATATACGAAGCTTTGGGCCTTAGACTGAATATTGACAAAACCAAAATCCTGGTTAGTCCGCCAGAAAGTGTTCAAACAGATATCAGCCTGGAGGATGAAACTCTAGAACTGGTCGAGCAGTTCAAATACTTGGGAACCTTCATAAATACTCGACACGGAAAAACACAACCGTATCAATTTGGCATCACGGGCATTCTGGAAGCTAAAGAACAGAGTATTTCAAAATCACGACCTCAATTTGAAGACCAAGACAGCTGTTTACAAAGCAGTGGTCTTCCCAACGCTTCTTTACGGAAGCGAAATCTGGACGCCCTACAGGCGACAACAACGTCATCTAAGACAAATAATGCACATCAGATGGTTTCACAAAGTTTCAAATGCAGAAGTCTTGCAGCGCTCGAGTTGTACAACAATTGAGACTCAAATAACGAGAGCCCGATTCAGATGGAGCGGCCACATTCTGAGGATGCAAGACACAAGACTTCCCAAAATAGCTCTGTATGGCTAATTCACAGAGGGAGCTCGGAAATCAGGAGGCCAGTTTAAGCGGTTTAAGGATATACTGCATCAATCCCTAAAATCAGTTGATGCCAATCATAACTGGGAACAACTAGCGTTAGATAGATCACAGTGGAGGCCTTTGGTCGACAGTTATAATGGAGACTTGAGAAGAAGAAAAGTAATTATGACTACTAAACGTAGTTAGGTCAAAGTTACAAAAAGTAACTATGACTCTTAAAGGTAGTTAAGTAGTAAAAGAGTCATAGCTCTAGAAAAATTATGACTCTTCATCGAATGTCATCTGCGGCCAGATCTGCAGTGGTACCACGATCGATCGACAATCTATCGACAACTTATCGATGTCGAATTCGATGAGGCGTTGTCGGCAATCTAATTACACCCGACAGTTTTCGTGTTAACAAGATGTTCATACAGAGAATACTGATCATCTTTGGTACAAATTTGTACCGTGAGCTTGTGGTACTTGGGCTGGTTGGTGACTATCCATGCCCGGAGTGTGGAAGGATCTGTAGATCGCGGCTGGGTCTCTTCAGTCACATGAGGGCACACAGTCGCAAGTAGCCCTAGGATATTAGGGTTTGATGGCACCGGTTCTTTTTTTCAATATTTTTGTAGGTTTTTTCTCGGTAACGGTATACAGAAATGAATGCTGGCCGGTAACTTATTGCCTAACTCTAGAAGTACCTAAACTTAATATTTGTAGGATTTCAGATGTAAAGTGCAATAAATACACCCGCACGCGTATGACAGTTGAGGTTACGGGTCAGCAGAAATAAGCCTTAAAATCTAAAATTTTTATATTTTTCGACCGACGAAAAACCATTTAAGGGAATAAGTTACCGGCCTGTATAAACCAACCCATCATTCGAACCAAAATAGCGACAAAAACCCCATTACTAAATAACTGGGCTGCTATTCTCGAGCATTCGCAATATATGCGCGAATATATTAGGTTTGTTCGTAGAGTGATTTGCAACGGTTGTGAACTGTACAGAGCAAGCGTAATTCCATTTTAGGGTAGCGAAAATCCAGGTGGTAGAGCACCTTTGGGTGAACTTCCCTTTGAGATTTCTGGTGAAATAAAGACATTTATTATTATTATTATTTGCGCTTGCTCTGTACAGTTCACAACCGTTGTGAACCACTCTACGAACAAGCCTATTGCGAATGCTCGAGAATAGCAGCCCTGATCGTTTCTTATAGCATTTTCTATTGGTGGAACTAGTGCAGTATAAGAGTGTATATTTTGATGTCACTACAATCATTCCAAAAGATCTGAATCTAGTTCTATCAATGGAATACGCTGTAATAGAAAATTGTATTAGTAAAACTAGTGCGCAATGAATGCATATTGAAACAGAGCAATTATTTTCAAGAATTCCCAATTTATATTTATTTTGATGTCCTGTGATCAAGTGCAGCACTATAGTTTCACCAATAGAAACCTGAAGGATATCCATTGAATATCCCATTGCCACCAACTTGGACGTCCAATGAATCTCCATATTTGGTCCAATATGAATAACTTATCTTCGACATGAATTTTACCAAAATGAACATTCGCTGAACGTTGATGCCTGGACAACAAGATGGATATTAATGCTGTAGATAATTCAGACATTACTTCTTACTTGAATTTATAGTTTGCATATTAACTGTACAAAGAAAGCCCGATGTTGGGCCCTTTCGTGGCCGGACTTTTGCCTCTCTTGCCCCCTCCCCTGGTCGGCCCTGGTTACAGATATTGCAGTGGTATCAGGAATTTGATTTGACATATACGGACTGGCCACTTACTAACCAAAGCGTATATACGTACCATACTCTTTAAAAACTTCGTAGGCAGAGTAGGTGAGTTTATTAGAGTTAAGCCGCCACCCCATTGTGTTAACCAAAGATTATAGAGTTAGTAGTAACTATAATCTTTGCTGTTAACTTTGATCCTAAGATTAAACCAACCCCGTTCTGTCCGTCCCCTCCCGGAAGTAGTTTGATTGACGGTGCGAAAGCCCTTGGAAAGACAAAAACGGGAACGGAGAAACAATCCTGTCCTGTCCGAGTTCTCACCCTACTGTGAAAAGTTTGCATCTTACCATTGTGCCTTTTATTTCGACCCGTAAAACTGTAACTTTTGAGGCTGAATTCCGTCTTCCATAGTCCGATTAGTGAAGGTCTTGCTTCAGGCTGGCGAATGTTCCATTGAGTCTGTAAAATAACCACTTCTCACTGCTATCTGTACATAATACTCGGAGAATCTTTTAACTGCGCGTAGAAAAATTTTTGTTATTTCCATCTATAGTGCTGTACTAGTTTATATTCCTGTAAATCGGTAGATTTCACTATTCTGACCTTCAATAGATATCGCAAAAGCCCTAGAGAACAGGACAAGAAGCCTGCTGACTTACCCTGGTGGGTAAGTTTGTTATTTTCTCCCAAAAGAATAGCTGGCGATCGAGAACTCCGAAGAAAACCCGTACAGCGCCTCTATTAGGTATTGGGGTTAACACTGAAACTAAGTTCGTGCATATGTAAAAGATACCACAGAAGAAAATAGCACTTTATTATATTCGACCAAAAGTGTTGATAAGTACTAGAACATAACTTTTAGCATCCATACAATATTAAAGAATAACTACTATATATCGAAATAATATCTGCAGATTCTTGGAAATATTTTCTATGCAAATAACATTCTACCTATATATGGTAGAAAAGTTTCGAAAAAATACTCTCTCGCAAAAACATTATCACAATACGTTTTATCAAAATGAACTTAAACTAAAAAAATCACAAATTTAAAAAAATGGAAGGCATGCTATTATTATACTATGATAAAAATCACAAGCTTATTGGGGGGGAGTCTATATGCGACACGAAAAGTTTTTATGTATAAATAATGTACGCGATACTAACACAATTTTTAGTCTTTCAAAAGGCACATTGAAAATTATTCGAAAATTTAGAACATGATATGGTCTTAGATCAGGTATCCTTCGAAATTGAAAAATAAAGTAGGATACAATATATTCTATATTTTTGTTTATATTGGCTTACATTGCACAATGATAGATATATAGTTAAGAAATTGCGAAATTCAAAAACATCATCTTGATAAATTTTAACGTTCACTTACGTTTTAGGATTTTATTTTACTTTTTTCTTTTATCTATCTGCATTAGCTTCTCAGTATTTTCTCAATGAAAAAATGATGATTTTGATATTTTATCAGAGAATGTATTAGAAAGTTTAAAAAGTAAGATTTATACCTTGTTCATTATAGAAAGCTAATTAAAACAAAAACCTGTTTGATAATTTCCCTATTAAAACAAACTAATGTTTGCATAATCGAGTAATGAAAGAGTTGAAGCTTTGAAAAATTCAAAATTTACTTTCATTGTATTTGTTCGGATGATAAACATGTAAACAAAAACAGGTAACTTGTGGAGCCAGGAAATCTTTAATTTTTCCAAACATGATGTCAAAAGATGTTTGAATGATACTTTTTTCTTCTTTACTGAGAAAGTATATGCAGGTTAGACACTGAATTCCATTTGGTGATGATTTTGGCGACTAGAAACTTCGATTGGGTCATAAACTCGTTACATTTTTATTTTATTTTCAGGTTAGAATTATCTTGAAATAAAAATTTAAACTTCAATTCTAGTGAAACTGTTGAAAGTTCCTTTTTTTCCTGGTGGTTATAAATATATAATATTAACTCAGCTTCGAAGATGAACTACAAAGAATTAGCTACATTGCCGATTATATTCTCTCCTCTGTATTCGAAATGAAGGATTGAATTCTCCCCCTCAACATTACTAATTCATAAATAAAGAGTACCACGACGTTGACTATTGATGGTATACTTAGAATGCTTATTCTTCGATATTATGGCAGCTGCTTGAACTTTCTTCGATTTTTCTATGACTGGCACTGTGATATCAGGGTATTCTTTAACTTCCCAGATGAGATTCGTCAAACTCCTGGGTCTCGATAGTTTTCTTGATCGCTTCTCGGGCTGTTTCACAACACCACCGGAATCATTTCCAGAATTGCTGGAATCTAATGTACCATCAAGCTCCATCACTTGAAGATTGTTCAAAGACTTGTATCTGATACTGAACAAGGGCGAACCTGTCTTCGAGCGGCTCGTTGGAGCAGTTTCTTTGATGGGGGATGCACTTTTCTGCCTAAGTAACCTCACTCGTTGCGACTGTCCGTTTTTCACAAAGAGCTTCGGCAATCCTGGAGGAGTCTTTTCGATACAAGGAACCACTTTAGTAGGAGCTTCTTGGAAAGCTGATGTTTTCCTGTTTCGTTTTTCCGCGTGTAATTTTTTAGTCGGAATTGTATCTATTGGTGGTGGTTCAGGCTTAACATCTGACGTGGAGTGGATGTTCGAAGGTGCTGAACTGTGTGAAATGGACGAGGGACTTGGTTCTGAATAAGGCGAACGAATGTTTTTTGGTAAAGGTGCAACCCCTCTGACATAATCGTAAATCTGATCGATCTCGTCGTAGTTTTTGGAAATGGGCACAAAATTTTCATCCCTCCTGTGAGAATGTTTCGGTTTATGGTTCGTTGAATCAGATGAGGCACTGCGGCGTAGCAAAAAGCCATTTCTTGTATCGGGCGGATGTGTTGGAGGGAGTTTCTTGCTTTCCCCGAGTTTGCCCTCTATCGTTTGAATCCGATCGCAAACTTCTGTTGCTAATTTCGTCACTCTCTCTACCAGTCTATTGTACTCAACCATTCCTGAAAGAAAGACATAATGCTTTAATGATGTCTTGAACTATCGATGAAAAACTACCAAATTAATCATAATTTAAAGTTGGTGTCCGTCTACTCCGTAAAGAAATCGACTCGGAAATCGCTAAGCCCCTACGACAAGGAAACCAGGGTAGAATATGAACTTTTGTGAGTCAGACAGGCGAGAAAAGTAGGAGATATTTAGACTGTTGAGAGACTAAAGGTTACCTTAAAGTTTAGTTGGACTAGCCCAGTGGAAACTGAACGCTATGTGTGATGATCGACAATATTTTTATTTTGTCGAGCTTCAGAGATTGGATAATTAAAAAAAAATTAGTATTCAATAGAATACTATGGGGATCAAATATGATCCCCAAATGTAGATGTGGAACACCAAGCCACCGTTGAAGGAATCTGTATTTAGGGTCGTCAGGATGTTTCAGGCAAAGTGTCCACTTAAACTATTAAGAGAACCGAATGAGATTTTTTTTCTGAAGATTCGTTGATCATGATAAATGCTCGGGATCAATTCAAGTTAAATATTCTCGTCTTGGTCAAGTTGAGCCATGTGTCTCTTATTCGACTTTAAGTTCTTCTTTAATGAATTGTTATAACTTCCAATTGATAAAAGTTACAGAGTTTAAAATTATACTATCTTCAGGCAATGTTTTCTAGATTCTACTTTGTTGTTTGAGTTGATCAGAATGATTCTCGGGGCATTGACTCTAACTGAGACTTGTGTTTGAACACGAAAAAGTTGATTCTTCGTGAAGTTATAACAATAGGGAATACTCCTTCTGACGAAAATGATGTATTTTTTATGAAATATCTTTGAAGCGTCACATTTTGAAATAACCATTTCAACCGTTTCCCAAAAAAAAATTATTCGAAGCACTTAAAAATGAAAAATAAAATCGGGTATTTGAAGTTTAAAGCGTTTTGTGAGAATTGCACAAGCTGGCAACATCGACTGAAATATGCCTTGATAATAAAGGACAACAAATGCATTATATTGATGAGATAGACAAAGATGGCTGTCTATGAAGTCTGCGACGAACGAGGAAGGTCGTAAAATTTTATGGGATTTTCATGACCGGTTGCAGTTGAAGCTCGCCAGTAAGTACGCGCCTGTAGATCAACAGCTGTTATTTTATAAACAAGCTGATCGGACATTGCTCTTTTCATTGTCTTGTAGACGCTGTTGCCAAATCGTAAACTCAGAACCAAGTGATTTAAATTTTAAAACCCCATATTTGAAGGATGATTTTGAATAGTTTCCGCGGGGAATTTGAAAAAAACATGAATGAAACTCACAATTATTCAGTTCAAACTTGCATATGCAGTGATAATCCAAATTGAGGAGAATTCCCCATTCTTTCAACACTATCTTTACGTCAAATTTGAGACAAATGAATTTATATTTTAAGAGGGAATCACACCCCATTTAGGTACATTGAAATGTTATTTTTCACCCGATACATACCTCCTATAGATATGTGGTTTTTAAGGATATTTCATAAAGAATTTGGTTGACGGGTAACGCTAATCAATCAATCATATTATTATATATATTATATTTAACTTCTTGAAAATGTGTGGAAAATTTCGTGCTACATTTGTGCTGACTTAGTGACTTGTGCGGTGAATATTTCCACGAAAATTTCTTGAGAAATCGCGAAATTGAAGAAAAATTGACCCGTTCTTTTTATAATGAAAACATTGTATCGTGCGAAAAATTGCGCTACACGTATACTAACTCATGCCGAAAATCCTGCTAATTCTCCGAAAAAACAAGGATTTGGGAAAACAAAACAATTTTTCAGATTTCTAGTTAATTGTGGTAGGTACCACAGAACCTGGTTGGAATAACTAACTTTACGTGTAAGAAATTATAACCTACCTTTCAATATTTCTTCATTTTTAGTCTTAAGTAACTTCAATGGTGCTATCAAAGGTAGAGCTACTACATTCTGATCATCCTTCTGGAGGGGCACTGCAAATATGTGTTCTTCTTCGACGATAGATAAAAGTCTTATTTCTGGCACAAACTGGCTTGGACTCTTGATTCCTCTTGGTGCTGTACCATGTACCAACCTAACAGTAAGTGGCAACCGTTTACTAAGCAAATTTTTTACCGTGTGTACGCCACTGATATTATCCTCCCGAGCTAAAATGGAGAACTTGCCCCTCTGTTCCAATCCGAGCAGCAGAGTATCTCCTTTTGGATCAAGGCACTTGAGATAACGGTTCTTGGAACCTGGAAGAAATACATCAATAATTTTAAGAAACTAATATGAATATGAGTGTAAATAGATGCGAAGATATGGGCAATAATTCGATAACGAAAATGCCATTTAACTTTGGTCTTATCATACGGTCTGCTCAGGCATCGAATAAGTGGCAGTCTTAGTTTTTTCATTTCATGAGTGAATTACTCAATAGTTAAAATTTCTGTAAGGTTGGTATTGCATGTTTCTGCAGAAACATTAATGAAGTCGTAATTCATTCTGTATGATCGCAAGAAATACACTGCTCAATAATTGATAGGGATCACTGACCTACCATCAATTTATTTCAGGAATATTTTGCTTCAAGATGTTATTTTGATCAGATACCAGTGTATCTTTAGTTAACATATTTATTTTTTTCAGAAAAGAAAAAAGATCGAAAAGTTTCATAGATAATTTATTGTATTGGAAATATGAGAGAATTTCAATTTGAATAACAGTCTCGATAACGCTAGGACTTAGTTGGTAGGTATCCAAGGAGTTCGTCTCAAGTATTCTATACTTCGAGGCATGCTTTCGATGAGACAATTTATGAAATTTTACGACAATTTTGTCCAAATATTCACCAAAGTGCAGAAAGCTGCTCTAGATTGTTAATCGGTTGTTTTACAGAGGACAGATGCCTAAACATCTCTGTCTAGACATGCTCGATGCAATTCGTGTCTGGAAAGCGGACTGGCCAGTTCATCCCTTCAATAGAAAGAGTTTACAGCGCTTCATTAACCAGGTGATTAGTTCGAAAAAATGTATATCACAATAGCATCTTCAGGGGGGATTTCACCAGGATACGAATTGTAGCCAATGGCGAGACTTTTCGAGGAATTTGTTCACGTGGAAATTCATAGAAGAGATAATTGCACTTCGGAAAGTTAATATCGTGAATGAATTATATTTTTTCTTCAATGAAAATTTTTTTTTCCGTTTGACGAATGGAAAATTTTTCGACTTTCCGAGGTGACGAACTGATTGAATTGAATTATAATGAAAACCCCATATAAATTAGTTGTTTCTGACGTAAGATATTCATTTTCTCTTTTTGAACTGACCACTTAAAAGGTGTAGATCCCTCTTAACTCTACTCCTAAAAAACTAGAGGAGCTAATGATAGTTTTCAGAACATTCGGTGCAATTTTGTATAGATACAAATCGGACTAGAGCTGGTAATGGTAATTTTCGGAACATGTCCCGTAAATAACTCTGAATGTTTCCGAAAATTACTATTACCAGCTCTAGTCCAATTTGTACCTGTCTCCAAATGTTCCGGAAATTATCATTACCTCTCTAGATTTTTAGTAGTAGAGTTAAATGCCAACTTATATATTTCGTTCTTTTCCAAATAATTCAGTTTACCGTCGCCCACCTGAAGATGTTATTGTGATAGCGAAACACGTGTCGTGGTTTAAAAACTCATTTTTGGGAACATTGTAAAATCTGTTTTAAGTTTAAAGGCACATTTTTTCTCAGATCGTTGAATTTCTTCGCTCGAGATTAAACAGGGTTTAATGAACATTGCGAAAACGTTCATGATACTCACAAGAATTAATTCAGAAGCATATCACCCACTGATACAAATATCAACAAGTGTTACGATCTGAATTGAACTAGCCAATTTGTCATAGTCAGGAGAACGAAAGGGAGAACTTTCCACCGAAGAAGAGCAGATGCAGATCATAGTTTTGGTCTCATTTGACCTCGACAGAGCAACACAACTCTCCTCCTCTCCGATGGAAAACGCTTGGAATTGACAGACCCTAATTGGGGTTGTGTTGCTCTGACGAGGTCAAATGAGACCGAAACCATGGTCAGCATCTCTTCCTCTTCGATGGAACGTTATCCCTTTTGCTGTCCTTACGATTACAAATTGGCTTGTTCGATTCAGATCGTGACACTTGTTGATTTTCATATCAGCGTGTGGTATGCATCTGAATTAATTCTTATTAGTTCATTGCCTCCAATTAAGAAGGCGTTATCAGTCTTTCATTCATGATATTGATCTCTGAGATATTTTGGCAATCGGAAAGGTATTTAAGGCCTTTGTCCGGAAATGCTTCGTTCCCAAGATACAGGGAATTGAATGTATTCCACATAAATTACGATTTCCACGATATTTTCGAAACCGCCTCAGATTTTTTAAGGAGATTTGGTCAAAATGGATACCTCATTAAGGTGATTATTTAACGTTGGATAGGTACTCCGTATTCAGCAACTACAATGGTGTGCAGGGGCTGACACTGATTTTCATATTTTTTAAGAAAAAAATAGTACCTACGCCAGTGCCTTTTTCCAAAATTAAATTAATTTTTACAATTCTTATTCAATTTAGAACAAAAGGAGACTCTGCGTTCTTTCTCCAGGATGCATCATTTTTGAGTAAAAAAATGTTGTTTGTTACTCAAAAAAATACTCGGGTAGAGCAATCCAACAATTTTATTATATCAAAAAGCTTTTAAAATAACAAGAATTGTTGAAAATGGCCGCCTCCAGCTAGTATACAACAGTAAAGTCTTCAAATATATCGAATTTATTATTTACTGGAAAATATGTAACTCCCTGTATCTCGGAAACTAAGCATTTCCGGACATGATGAGGATGAAAATCCTTACCTGGTAGACTGATCTCTCCGAATGGGACTAGTATTTCACCCGCAGGAATAGTTCTGGCACCTTCTGGACTAACCGATCCACTTTGAGGATCTATTTTGGCTTGTACCGCCCTTATGGTCTCCCTGACCAGGCAGCCTCCTTCGGCTCTTCGTCTGGACAATTCGGAAACGCTGTCGATGCATCGAACCGCCCTACCTTCTTCACTCAAAAGTTCAAAATATCCGGAATAACTATCTGGAATCACTAATCTAGGACCGACACTCACTAATCGTTTTCCTTCTTTGATTTTCACCGCCTGCGCTAGTATTTTTTGTCTTTTGCCGACGGAAACGAGAAGAGCGATCGACTGAAGGCCCGGACTTGGCAGAGTGGGTACCCCAAGGCCGCTGTATTGGCCCTTTATTATTTTCACTATGGCGGGAAGGTTGTTCTTCGCCACGAACTCCTGTATGTAGTATCCCTCGTCGGACCAGCGGGCTGCCGCTGCTATGATTTGGCCGGGTGTGGCGGCCATTTTTCCATCCGTTGTTCTACTTCATATCTGGAAAAGAATGAAGGTTTTAAAATTGGTAATAAAGTAGGTATATCATAAGAATAAATAGCTTTATGGTGGATTCAATTATACAGGATGATATATTGGTACTTTTCCAGAGTTATTCCATAAAAACATCAACTTTCTTTCATTTTCCCAATTCTCAAACTAGAGGACATGTCCGTCATTGGAACCAATTACTATTATCTATAACTGATTCCCAAACACTCTTTATCGGCAAACAAATTTTATCATATAACAATTGTTCATTGTACTACATCGAAGAAAAAATGGAGAATGAGAGTAATTCCATAGAAAGTATAACTTCATTAAACGAAAATAACCTTGGAAGAAATCTACATTTTGAAGGTTAAACATAATAGAGAATAAAAAAACTAGATTTTTTATCCACGTCTATTTACTTTTTTAGCTAGAGTATGATCATTTTCTGATCCATTTTCGCTAAAATTATCATAAAATAGCGCAGCCTGAACCATTAATTCACTACATAATAAACTTTAGGTTTATAATTACAACAATATGGGATATCGAACTCAAAGTAACTATAAAAATGATTAGAATTTTAGCCTTCAAATTTTGAAATGTCGTTATTTTTGTTTACAATAAAGTCCCCTTAATTTTTTTCAATGAGTAGTTTTCATCATTTCCATATTTTTCTTCAAATGTGGCCAATAATTGTGTGATAATTAATTCACGCATACAATTAGTAATTGCTAATTACAAATTTGTCCTAAATACGGACATGCTCTCTAGTTTTTCATTGAGGTTGGGATACACAAATTAGGAAAATAATAAATAGCTGATAGTTCAAGCTGGGAAAGAAGTTTTTGAGGAATTTGCTATCAAATTCATCTATATTTGACTCAAACTGTTTGAGTCAAACAAGTGGAAAAGGTGTATGCAGAAAAACCAAATACATTTAGTCTCACTTATTTTTTCCTGATCTTTCCAAATTCGTAAATGAATTTACCAAATATTGCTATACAGAGTGTTGTTTGTTTAGTCTCTAAACCTGATCATCATTATTTTGTATTTCTTTTGAGGACGGACCTGGAATACGACTTCTTTCATATTATGTATTTATGTATGTATCTACTCTGTAATCTGTGGTATGTATTAATAGACAGCACTCTGGACAAAGAACGTAACCACGTAACCCACCCTGGACAGGGTGGGCAAAATTGGTGATACCTGAACTACAACTTTTTTACCCAACGAGATAGAGAAAAATTAATGTATCATTCATGTCGTCTTTTTTCGAGAAACTAATAATGCCATCAACTGCATTCCTCTATCTTCTTTTGTTTTTGAGTTATAGATCAAAATTTAAATTTGGGCGATTTCAACTTTGGTCATTATCTCCGTTTCTGTTTGTGCTAGGATGTTGAAATAAAGACATTATACAGACACTTTTTTTATAGCAATCCAGTGGTGTACTATGATTTTTTCCTACAGGTTTATTTGCTGAGCTATAACATAAAGTTGGGTTTTTTCTTATAAAAACAGTAGTTTAAAATGACTTAGAAAGAATCGCCATTTTTTTACCGTTTTAGAAATTATTATTCATCACCCTCAGCCTTTCTAAGTCATTTTAAAATACTGTTTTCATAAGAAAAAATACATCTATGTTATAGCTCAGCAAATATACCTGCTGGAAAAAATCAAAGTAAGCCACTGGATTACTATCAAAAATGTAATAATGTATAATGTTTTCATTTCAACATCCTAGCTTAAACAGAAACGGAGATAATGACCAAAGTTGAAATTTTAATTTTGTCCTATAACTCGAAAACAAAAGAAGATAGAGTAATGCAGTTGATGGCATTATTAGTTTCTCGAAAAAAGATGACCGTCATGTGCCGTGCATTTTCCTCTATCTCGTTGGGTTGAAAAAGTTGTAATTCACGTATCACCAATTTTGCCCACCCTGTACATTGAACTTCTCTAATATTTTTGAGCCAACAAACTCAGTCCTTGGATGGATGACCGCTCTGGTTATGAATTTGAACAAGCGCGCAGAAGCTCCTTAGTTCACGTCAGAGCTTTTCTCATTTTGTCATTATTAATGAATCAAGTTGAATATCGCCAACAAACAATGGTATAGAACTGAACAACTACCTATGTATATCTAAGTATACAATTTTAAAAGTCTACTCTCGTCTGATATTTTCTCCAAGTCTAGCCATTTATAATTCCGTAATGAACGTTTATGATTTTAAACGGAATATTACGGCCATAATCTATCTTTCTGAGAAATGAGTATGTTAACAATAAATTTTACAGGCAAGGATGTAATCAGGTTAATGATAATTATTAATTAAGGAATTTTAATTAGTGAGGATTACTAGATAGCAGCAGTCATTATTCATTTATTTCATTTTGTAGAGCCTTCTACTAATTTACTCAATCGTAAGTAAGCAATGAGTGTGGAACATACAGGGTGAGTATTTTGTTTGTCTCTTGTTCCTTTTTCCAGGTGGTATTTTCGAATGGGGGGCAATTTTTTAAATTCTCCTATCACAAAAAATTGATAACGTTCCAATAAATGCAAAACTCACAGTTGGTGATATTCTTGTGGTTTTAGTTCCTTGCTTGAAGATAGTTCTCGAAATTGTTATTGGGCATATCGACATAAATAAAATACATATTTAAATGCCTACTGTTGAAACGATAACTTTTATCCAGAGTTTTCAATGATTATATTATCAAACAAAAACTAGACCTTGTTCATATCAAAAAGTTGAAGACTTTAAATGAAGATCTTTTTACCGTCTAAAATGGTAAAAATAACGAATCAAGCATCCAAGCAAACACTTCACGATTGAATCATTATAGAGAAATTAATAATAATTAGAATGAATCGACGGAGAAAGTGTACTTTTCTATGCATGGTTCATTGGGCGTTTATTCCTCGATTTGTCGAAAGCTAATAGGTCAATCAATTTATTTACCAGAAAAATTTTAAATGAGTTCGATGAAGAATGAAATTAGATTGAATTGCTGTAGCCGATACTTGATGAAAATTCTTAATTGAACTAAAAATGAAATACATGCATTTCACTAACATGACTTATTCAATCAAGTCTCGTGTTTCGCTGCCACTGTAGCATCTTCAGGGCGGTGAAGGTAAACTAAATTATTTATAACCGAAAGAAAAGACATAGACAAAAGCAATTAACTTCACTTCTAAATATACATTGACTTGAACCTATATTTCCAGTTCGGCTCGGTCGACAAGCTGTTGAAAATCCATAAAAAATGTAATTTTGAGTTATATCTCACAAACGATTTTATCCAATGGGATGATATTTGGAATATAGTTTTTCATTTATGTGCTTAATGTTCTCCGAACACAAAATTCCACCTGCATCCATAACATAGGTACTATAAAAAAGATTCAAAAAACCCAACTCTTGAAAATAAGTTGAACGCCCACTTATGGAGCACATTTTGGAAAATAATATTCTTTATATTTTCCGGTATAATGCGCCGTTTTTGAGTAATTTGATATTCAAAAATAAAACATACCTGTGGAATTCAAAAATTTGGGAAATTTTTTCCAGGGGTGGCATAGTTTATTATGAAAACTTAGAACGGCTATATGCTTTTTATCTAGGCCCAATCGGAAAACAATATTTTTTTTCGCCATAAGAATCTACTGTAAAAATAGATAAACAGGGTGAGTCTTTGACTCGTAAAATATTTCAACAGTAGATTCTTGAGGTCAAAACAAACACTTTTTTTTCCTACCAAGATATCACCCACGCCTTCCAGTTTTCTCATAATGACCATTACGTACCATAAAAATACCAAAAATTCAAAGAACCCAACGCTTCAAACAGAGTTGGACGCTATGTAATTAACATTTGAAATTTGAACGTTTTGTAAAATAAAAGTATTCTTTATATTTTCCCGTATAATGCATTTTCGAGTAATTTGATTTTCCAAAATTGAAAAGTATTTGTGAAATTTGTAAAAGTGGGTAAGTACCTTGGCAGAATACAACTCTGTTTAAAAGATTCACAAATGTATAGTGTCACAGATTTAGCTAGTTATTCTGAAGGTAATTTTGTTTCTCCAGGGGTGGCATAGCTCGTTAGGAAAACTTAAAATGGCTACATCTTTTTAACAGGGCCGAATCGGAAAAGATGGTATGGGAAAAAAGTTTTCCTTTTGACTTCAAGAGTCTACTGTTAAAGTAATTTGTACAAGTCAAAGACTCATCCTGTATAGATGAGGGTAATGATAGTTACTTAGAACTTATGCATAATAAAAATGAACCATCAATCAGTAATTCCAGAAGAAAGTATTTGGGAAATTGAAATTTTCAGAGCAGGTTTGGGGTCCGAAGGCAGCAGAGCAGCAAGTTCTTCAGGTAATTAACAAAATCGACCTAATGGTTTCGGTGTTGTAGGTATCTGAATAATAATTTCTCAATATTTTGAGAAACACCATTCCTATTAAATGGAAAATCAGTAAGTATTTGAAAGGCAAAAAGAAAACTTATATCTACAGAATTTCGCTGGTTCGCATCACTTAAAAAATGAAGAAAAATTCTGTAGGTATCTCGGAAAAGATTCTCCAGATGGATCTAAAATTTTGCACAAGCCTTCGAAATATTATTTTAGAGGCAATAACAAGTTTCGATCGAATCTGTATTTTTGGAAATAGGTAGGTACATAGTATATTATAATAATTTTTCTAAACTCTTATTTCTATTGCACACACCAAAATAAGTAAAGTTAAGTCTGCCTTGGTTCGAACGGGCATTAATGTTTCAAATGGAATGATAAAAACAAAAGTCAATTTGCAATTCGTTTTTGCAAAATATCTCTTATAAAATATCCTCAGAGGCTCAAATGTTCCTACTATGTTAAAAACAAGAAACTAGATGAGATTGAACATAATAGTAGGTATTTGTTTTGCGCATGTTTCATTTATAAATATTTTTATTAATATTATGCTGATATTATGTGAATCCGAAATTATGCACCTACGTCCATAAAGTTAATTAAATATGTGTTCTGTGCCTACGTCATCCAAAATAAAGAACTCTTCAACATAAGAAACGTAATTTTAGAAAAGAAAATAATGAATTAATATTTCATCTTCATCTCGTCATAAAGTTAATTGCAGTTTTGATATCTCGAAGTAAAATATAAAGGGTTTTTCAACTAGAACTTTGTTTTGTAAATCGAAATAAAACAATTAATTCAGATGACAATAATTCAAATTTTTATTGTATTCAGAAAATAAAGGTTTGGCAATTATGAATAGAAAATGATATCTAATAAATGTCCACCACGACCACGGTTACAGATGTCGATTCTTTGATCAAAGTTTTTAATCACTTTTCGACAAAATGGTGGGTCTATTTCGTGAATCGCTTCACGAATTTTGAGTTTTAAGGCTGCAATCGATTCGATTGGACTCTGTCTCTAACATAACCCCATAAAAAATAATCCAGCGCTGTTAAATCGCACGATTGAGCTGGCCATTTAACGGTTGAATTTCGTGAAATTATGCGATCGGGAAATTTGGTTTGCAATAAATCCATTGTTTCGGTAGATGTGTGACTTGTGGCACCGTCTTGTTGAAACCACATATTTGTGATATCCATATCTTCAAAACAATAGGCCAAAATTTGGTTGTTAACATCTCTCGATTATATGATGACCGATCTGTAAAACTTTCACAGATCCACCATTTTCATGGTATGGTGAATCTGGTGATTTTCGAGTGAAATGGAATTTATCGTAACAATTGCCAAGCTTACCAGCTTCAACCATTGTTGAAAAACCCTTCAAATGCAAGTCTCTAACATGGAATATAATCAATAAAGCAGAAAATTTTTAGTTTTGTAAATATGCTCGGACAGGTGGATATTTTAAATTGCGTTTTTTTTGCTGCAAGATAGTGTTATACGTTATACAGCATGTCCCAAATTTCTCATATCACGCATCGATTATTCTTTTAAAGGCATTCCCATTCCCAGTTTTTTATATTTATACGCAAAGGCAAAGATTATAGAGTAGAAAGATAGGAAACGCCCTCATATGTCTAGTACTAAAAACCGACTACATTTTGGACAGTGAAAACACATTTTGCAAGGAAGTGGCGCTGAAAACGTTCTGTCAATACAGTAAACTGTTTAATAACAGTTTTCTGTTTTATAATTGAGGGGCGCGAGATTCGACTTCTATTCCTTGTATTGAATTTTAATATCGACTTTGTTGAAACCAGAAAACAAACATCCTGAGCGACAAAACAAAAGTATGGTTTCGTTTTGTAACCAGGATGTTAGTTTTCATCTGAACATTGTTTGGAATGAATTGATATCAATGAAATACTATGTTGGATGAGCTATATTTTCATTTGCAATTTACAAAAATTTCAAATTATGGACAACAAGGTCTGACTTGGACAACTCTTGTTGTAGGTGTTATTTCTGCGCAATATATTTTTTTGATATTAAGTATAAACTTGTGGAATTTGTACAATCCATATAAGAAATCAATATGAACCAATATTCAATATACCATCATAGCATACACATTTCAGTTACTCACATATCATTTACAGAATTTTCGGAACCACAATTAAAAAAAACCTTACAGAGGTATACAAGACCTGTATGTTAATCCTGTCAGTATAGTTTCTTTATGATATGGTCTCTTTATGATACAATATACAAATTGATTAATGAATGAACAAAACACTCACAGCAGGTTTCATAAAACTTTGACTTTCGGAACAATTTGACAGTTATTCGTTTCCCAAATCGAAATCAATAAAACCTCTGCATTTCTGAATATATTGAAAGAGTAGCAATTGAGAATCTTTGAATGGACGTATAAAAGTCATAATTTTCCGTTATAAGCCTTTCACGCAAGGGATGCTTCCTGGTCCTGCAAACAACAATTTACGTGGATGAACAGTTCTCATTTGACTTGCAGTAAAATGTTCACTGCACATGGAGCAGTTATTAGTGTTTGCAGGCCTTTATGCCCTGAAAATTTTATCCACTTCGTAGTACTGAAAAAAATGAATGACCGAGTCACTTGTTAGTTTTAATACTTACATTCCCATTTTTCTTTTTATTTGATAAAAAGTTCTTCACCAAACAATAATTTTCGAACGATATTTTGAGGTTTTCACCAAGAAATTAGACAAAAATTTCAATAATCACCAACTAGAACGAGTTTGATACACAAAAGGCGGTACGAAAACATTCAAAACCTCTTTGATCAAAATGACCATCTGAAATCCCACAAAATTCCATATGTTTCTGCAAATGTCCTTGGAATTAATATTTTAACCAGTCTTAGTGCCTTAAAACACTTTTGAAACACAGATGGCGCTCACATAACTTTAGTCGTACAGTGACTCTATCAAACACAGTGGCGACAATTGTGGTCTCGTTCTTAGAATATAGAATAACAGGAAGGAGCATATTGCTCATTTCAATTTGACCGGAATAGAGGAGAAATATGGCCGACACATATTTCCGTTACAACAGTGGCGTAGGACAATGAAGTTTCCAAAAAACTAACTTCAATAGTCAGTTGATTCTTACGAAAGCGTAGAAGGGCCACATAATATTTTAAAAATATTTTTCCTTAAATTCCGACTTTGAAGTCGGAATTTAGTTAAATTCCGAGTTCAAAGTCGGAATTTAACTAAATTCCGAGTTCAAAGTCGGAATTTAACAAAATTCCGAGTTCAAAGTCGGAATTTAACTAAATTCCGACTTCAAAGTCGGAATTTACTAAATTCCGACTTCAAAGTCGGAATTTAAGGAAAAATATTCAAATTAATATAATACAAGGTGTTCCCTCATTTATGATGAATAAATAATTATGTACACAGGGTGTACATTATTATTTCAGTTTTCTTCTATGAGAGGTCATAACAATGATATGACAACCTTTTACAGACATGACATGACAAGAATATTTTTTTAGACATAACTGTTTTTTAGGTATATTCCGGATATTTTATGAAAAAATTTCCTTCTCATATGTACTCGTTAGGCTATCTCAATGGACAAGAAATCAGTACACCCCAAGGTACACCCGGTATGCTTTGATGTTTCTTACAACGGTGAGAAAACCTCATATAGGCAGCTCTATGACGAATTGGTTCATTTCCGAATATGCTGAGATATTCATGAGAGGATTCAGATTTCACAAAATAAACAAGTTGTTCTTTAATAAATATTGAACTTGATGCATTTTATTGGAGATAATTGTGATTAGGTCCATGTTTTTGAATAATTATGAAATTATGGTCGTAGACAGGTAAAGGTAAGGTTGGGCACAACCTCCCCCCACCACAGTACTGAAATAGTAACCATAAAATAACATTGAGCTCCACGGCCCCCCCTCTGTATATATGGAGAAATAATCTATGTCGTCGTAGAACAACACCCTGTGCATCTAGCCTGTATCCGTTTCGAAGTAAATAAAATTCCGACTTCAAAGTCGGAATTTAGTAAAATTCCGACTTTGAACTCGGAATTTAGTTAAATTCCGACTTTGAAGTCGGAATTTAGTTAAATTCCGACTTTGAACTCGGAATTTTGTTAAATTCCGACTTTGAACTCGGAATTTAACTAAATTCCGACTTCAAAGTCGGAATTTAAGGAAAAATATTTTTAAAATATTATGTGGCCCTTCTACGCCTTCGTAGATTCTGATTAATCAAAAAAATTAGGAAAGCACTGACGTAAAGTCAGAAGCTTTTTCACGCTCGTTCAAATTGATAATCAAAGTGGAAATTCACCCCGTCTAACACTGCTTGGCTATATACTTAATGGTATTAAGGTCTATGACATCACCTATGCCCATGGAGTGTTATTGTCATGGGATAATCTTGTTATGTCATGAAATTCAGAAACTCATAATTAATACCTGATATTCAGCTTTAAAAATCACCTACCTATAAATTATTCACGCTGAAATATCCAAAATCCTTATTTCCAGCAAATTTCAAGAATCCAAATTACCAAAATTAAGTTAAAACATCACTTTGTTCATTTGGCCACAGATAACAGAATCATTTGACTTCCAAGTCTGCCACTTTTCAAATCAGAATTTGGAAGACCAATATGGCCGTTTCCGTCGCACAATTCCCGTCACATTTATTCGAAAAAGCTCCTTCCTGATATTCTATGTTCTAAGGTCTCGTTTTTCATCGTTTTAGCAAGAATATGGCGGATTTGGTCACGTGACGTGACGTGAGCCAATCCGCATTCCGAATTAGAGATCATAGCATTGAAATCTGTGCTTCTAAGCCGCCATATTCTTGCTAAATTTCCAATTGTCGCCACTGTCTTTGATAGAGTCACTGTATTTAATCGCTCCGTTTCCTATCTTTTTACTCTATAATCGTATGATCTTTGGTAAAGGGTATATCAAGTTATGCACATGCGTACCAAATAACAAATTTTTATTCAGTACGAAGATGGAGAAATCTGATATGAACTCAAATATGTTTCCTTTAAATGCTTAAAACGTTTGCTCATTAATTTACTGACACCTAAAAGTAAGTTCGTTTTGGATATTTCTAATTACTTCGACGGAAATTAGCCGAAGTGAGTATCCCCATAAAAAATAGTCCATAGGTGTTGAATTTGGAGACCTGGGAGGCCATTCAAGAGGTCATCTTTTACTTATTTACCGGCCTGGACTTGGAAATACGTCATCCAAATACGTAAAAGTCTTGCAAAAAGGGAGAGGTCTGTCGATAATGAGCAATCCCTTGATTTTTTTCTTGATATTGAATGCGCCTTTCATTACTCATTGTAGGTTGTTGTCTGCCTCAGACAACAGGACGTTCATGTTGTCATCTTCAGTGAGGGCATTACGAGGATTATTATTTTTTATTATGTCCATTTTCCCGAAATCGTTTTTCAGTTTTGCTGATGCAACTTCACGACATGGTAGGTAAATCAGGATAATTCTCTCTGAATGAACAAAAAACCTCATTTTGTGTTTCTTTCCTATCTCAATAGCCAATCATTACTTTAATTTGAATCTTATGAGTTTCAGTTTGATACGTTTGGTCCGATTCTTAAACAAACGTTGTTTCTCACAAAACGACAAACTAATCAATAGCCACAGATTACAGAGTAGAATAGCTTCACAATGTCAATAGTCAATAGCTTCACTTGTCTTCACTCGATACGATACGATACCACACCCCTGACTTGTTTGACAAACAATGATAAACAAACACCTCTTGACATCCCATTTAACACTGCCTGAATAATTTCATTCCGTTGAATCGAATCCCTTGATTTTCGAATTAGTTGATGTTTGTCAAATATAAGAAGATAAGAAAGATCATCATGAAAATTAAGATTGCCATTGACAAAAAAATGGTCTGTCTTTGATTTACTGTTTTCGATCTTCACTCATCTGTATTTCAGCATTCAATCTCAGCACACTAAAGAGAAAATGGTATTCCAATCAGAGTGTTAAAATCGAGGTGGAAATATATCCACCCTAGTATAGGGAAGTGCTTTGAACGATATGGGGTGAAATAATTATCCATTCACGCCAAAACGAATGTATTAACGTCGAAATTGATTCTTCGTGCATCAATCACTTGGTGAAGCATAATTTCAATACTAAAAAATTGAACACTCAACTAAAAACTGTGAAACATATAGTGAAATGTTTAACTTCTTATATTGAATGTATTGACAGTTGTTGAGGATTTTGGGAAAAATAAATATTTGAATAGTTATAAATGATGGATGTTGGACATGCTTTACAATAAAGATCCAAAATATAATGTAGGTATGAAAAAAAAATTGACGCATTTTTCGAACATCGTCTGAAAGATGGATACTGCTACTTTTGTTTGTAATAAAATCGTAACTTATTGAGAAAAAGTCGAAAGTTATTTTCGTATTGTATCACCTTGTTTTAGGTATTTATTTATTTATTTCTTAAAAATCATTAATCACTAGTAAGTTCTCTGTACAGGGTGGACAAATTTCGATGTTTGAGCACTACAGCTTTTAAACCAGAGGAGATAAACAAAAGTTGATAACCCATTCTGGTTCCCTTTTTCTGAGAAACTGACAAGAGTAGTAGTCATTTTTGGCTACTTTCTTTTGTTTTCGAGATATAAGCGAAAATTGGAAAAATGGCGATGTAGAAATAAATTTATATCTCCGCTAATACTTACGATAGAGCTCTGAAATTAAAACATTATTAAAACAATTTTTTACGTAGAATCCAGTGGCGTGCTCACCTTTTTAGCAGGATTTGTAATTAAGAAGCTACTATGACTCAAAGTTATGTTTTTTTTAAATGAGAACACTAGATCTCGGTGCAATTTTTTGAAAGCTCAATTTTTACTGATTTCAAAAATATATAATATAACATCATATGATGCAAAATCCTCCCAAAATAAATTTCAATCGATATCATATGGTGTGTATCAATATAAATAATAGAAAATTATCAAAAACCTAAACAACCTTTTTTCTCCATATTTCTATGATTTCAACTTTTGATGAGCACAGAAAAATGTTGCATCGTATTATTACCAGTCTCCTTCTATTAGTCCCTTCATTTCTATGCTTCTTGCTCAATTTCTCTAAAATTCAAATTTCGTGAAAATTGGTGAGAAGCATTCAAAGGAGACTGCTCTTGTTATAGGAAGCTCTATTTTTTCTGTGCTCGTCCAAATTTGAAACCAAAGAAATATTGATACAAACCATATGATGTTATATATTTTTGAAATCAGTAAAAATAAAGCTTCAAAAAATTGCACAGAAGTCTAGTGTTCCCATTTAGAAAACATACCTAACTTTGGGTCATAGATTCGTAATTGAAAATCCTACTAAAGATTCGAGCACGCCACTGGATTCTACGTAAAAAGTGCTTGTATAATGTTTTACTTTCAAAGCTCCATCGTAAGTATTAGCGGAGATATAAATTTATTTCGATATCGCTATTTTTACAATTTTCGCTCGAAAACAAAAGAAAGTGGCAAAAATTACTACTACTCTTGTCAGTTTCTCAGATAAGGAGAAAGAGAATGGGGTATCAGATTTTTTCTTACTTCTCTGGTTTAAAACTTTTAAAAGCTGCAATACTAAAACATCGAAATTTGCCAATCCTGTACATTTTCATCTCGTTTATCATTAGAATTAAAAGAAAAATTCAAACAATTTTTTTCGTTAAAAAATTTCAATAATGGAAGCTTTACTTGAAAATCGTTTTATAATCTACTGATACTTCGAGATGCACGTAAAACTATCTGAAGCATAGAAAAAACTCAATTGGGGCAACCTTAACACGCCAAAGTTACTGTCGAAAAGCACTAGCACTAGAGGGTGCGTGAATTGAGAGATAAGATAGGATCGGGAACTATTCGTGGAATACTTCAGCATCGAAAGATATGAATATTTAATTAGATGACATACCTCATACATGTCTGGCTTTGCTCGTAAAAAGGCGATCCCACAGGGTTTGCTCTGCTTGCATGTACACTGTTTTCATCAGACTGAACTCATGTTTTCCCTTGGTTATTGATTGGGGTGTTCACACCTGAAATCTGGCATTTGAAAATAGACAACACAATGATCGCGCACGTTCATAATTGCGTTGTTTCAGTTAGTCGGCGCAAGCGAATATCTCTTTGATCTATGAATTGAAAAAGGTCACCACCTTTTTTTTTTGTTCGTGCACGACTGTACTGAAAAACCACCCCTTCAATTTTTTTTTGCCGAAACAATATTGTAGGTTTGCAATTTGGCGTCATTAAATAGCGGCTTACATTATAAGAAATAGAGATTTTATACTTCTGAGTCAATCTTCGTTGATTAAAAAGGATAAATATAAGAGAATCAAAAAAGGAATTTTGTACAACTAAGCTTTTATTTACGCCAGAGCTAACTGAAAAAATAAAATAAATGAAATAATAATGAATAATTACTGGTAAAAGTAATCACTATCTGAATTTAGTCCTTATACATGGTGACTCATCAAAAAATTCTCTGAAATAACTTCTTGGGAAGAGTCTAGATCAGAAAATGTTTAAAATTAAAGTTTATCAGTTTTTAGGGGGAGTATAGGGGGATATCGAATGAAGACCTTTAGTCTGACCTGAAGTTCGATTTCAAGGTCAAATAGATTTGTTATACGAAATATACATTTTTCATTACATACTCTTATTTTTCGTAAAAAATTAGAAACATTTTGTCTCTTTCGTTTCCGCCATAAAATTAATCTTTGTGGAGATATGAAATATTTCATGCCATGCTGGACGAATATGATGAAAGGCTACTTCTACACACAAACTACTGAGCATATTTGAAGAACTGAAATATTTTGGAGAGACATACTAAAAAAAAATTAATTTTTCAATTAAAAGATGCAAACAAAAAATCTAATGTTCACAACAAATGATTCTATAATAAATAACATTGGAATACTTTATGACCATCTTAAGCATCCAACACTTTTTCTTTAGATAAAATCACTTCATGGAAAAAAAACAACAAAATGTTTTGAGTTTTCGACGAAGATTAATTTTGAGCAAAAAAAAATTTATATTCCCTTTCACAATATTCTACTTGGCCTTGAAATCTCTAAGGTTAGATTGAATTCGATGCTCCCCTGAAGACCAAGAAATTTTCATTTGAAACTGTTATTGATCAGTTAATCCGAGGTGAATTCTATAGTCCTGTTCCATGTCAAATCAACTCCATGATTTATCGAGTCAACTGATTAAAATATCATACATGGCGCCATCTATTTGTTCAAATGAATTTCTATTTGCTATCTGTGCAATGAAACAAAGTGTGATGTATCTTGTTAATGGTTTTCTTCAGGTAGTTGGTTAATCTGATATTATCAAGACACACTTGATGTTAAGTTTAAAAGGAAATGAATTTGCTTTCTTTTGTTATTCGAGGATTTTATTAAAATTCAACCACTCAAATAGAAACATTTTTTGATCCAGGCTCTTCCAGAGGAGAGATGGAAAAAACGAGACAAAATTTTCTAGTTTTTCACGAAAATTAATATTCTGCGAAAAATTCCTTATTCAAAAAATCTACTTGACCTTGAAAGAAATCAAACTCGAAGGTCAAATGCATTCGATGTCCCCCGCAAGCCAAGAAACTTTCATTTCGAAAAATGTTTTGGTCCCTTGAGGATCCTGATCCTTTCACTTCAGAGGAGTTCATTTTATGGAAAAAACGAGGCAGACTTTCAGTTTTTCACGAAGATGCAAAAGAAAATGTATATTCCCTATCCAAAAAATCTACTTGACTTTGAAATGACCTTGAAATCAAACTCCAAGGTGAGATCAAATTTCTGCAGTCCCCTCAAAGATTAAGAAGCTTTCATTTGAAACATTTTTTGATCTAGGCTCTTCCCTATTTATATCTCCAGAGGAATTCATTTAATAGAATTGAAAATGATAGAAAATGGTTTTTCACGAAGATTAATATTCTTCAAAGAAACATGTATATGCCCTTTTCAAAAAGTTACTTGAAATCAAACTCCAAGTTAAGATTGAATATCTGCATTCGATGTCCCTCGGAAGACTAAGAAACTTTCATTTGAAACATGTTTTGATCTAGCTTTTTCCGAAGGAGTTATTTCAGATTTCAGTGGATATCTTCTGAAATGGGTCACTCTGTATAGTATACTGAGTGACATAGAAAACAGAACACCTAATATTGAATATATTCGATAACACAAGAACCACCATGGTCAAAAACTGATTCAAACTAATATATTCCAAGAAATTTTTTCTTATAAACTCATTGATACTGGGTGTTCCCTTTTCTATAATTTTTACGTCACTTAGTTTATAAAATTGTATTGATATATCCATATATCGTTTGAATCCCTAATGGCATTATGCGTTTCGTGCCAAATTCCAGTTATCTATATTCGGGTTTCAACATGAGACTCTGTATAGTATAGATAATAAATCTTTGGGATCGGGTACGTGAAAAAATTACTCTCCCTGAAATTCATTGTGGTTAATGAGACTGAAAATTTGCTGCTCACACAAGTGTAACGTTTCAATACCAATCCAGGTCACTATGATATTAATTCAATGATCGTCAATCCTCAGCCATCTCCTTCTCTAATAGCTTGTTTCCGACAAACCTTATTAATTGTAACGCCCCAAGAAATACGATGATAAAGGTGGGTGATTCGTTTGTATATTCCCCATGGTTTATCTTTCCTCGCGTTACCGAGAAGAAAACGAGACACAATCGACTACTGACTCGCAGACTACTCGATGTACGAAGATCATACATACACACAGTGGTACAACCTTGAGATTGACCTCTCTTCTCTCGTAAATTCGTAGGGGTCCTCAAACCCATTACTCATCTATGAATATGGATGTGATGTGAGGAACTCAACTTGTAGATTTCAACTTTCTACGGCAAGAGTTCAGTACACTTGGATATTGATTTTATTGCATTTTGATTCTCTGACTAGTTGCTGTTTTACAGGACGACTAGATCAAGACACCCTTCATAACTAGTCTATTCAGTCAATTTTTGTTAGTTAAAAAACTAAATGATACATGATTTTCACCTACAAGTTTTTTTCTACTACACGTATTTTGCTTGTTCATGTAGGCGAAGGTATAACTTATAACCTTCACCCGAAGAAGAGAAAACAAGTTCGTTAGCGAAAAACCCGTTTAGTTGAAATTATGTAGTTTGGTTCTTCAGTAACATCAATATTTTGATGAGGATTCCACTTCCCCAAAATTATCTCCTTTCCATACACAGCGTACCATCAACAGATATGGGATGTTGTGAGATTGACAGATCATTTCAAATTTCAAGTGTCTTTTCCATCTGAATGTGGCATGTGTATCTGAAATTTCTTGTAGGTATTTCAAATTCAAGAAACTTGTTGTTTCAATTAATTCATGAAAGAGATCATTCAGAAGAGATGTTCCAAATTACTGATATCACTACAGGGTGACTGATGACGTAAGGGACAACGGCTAAGTGGAGATAGAGGACATCAAACTGAATGGGAATTTGGGTTTCAAATGTCCCATTAAGGTATTCGTTTCGGAGATATAGGGTGATTTATGAAAAAATACTAAATCTATAAACCCCCATATCTTCGTTAATATGATGAATTTTTCGCTGGTATTTCACAAGCTTGTTCCTATAGGCATTAACCGTCAGCACAAGAAAAAAAAATAGAAGAAATTGCAGGCCCGTATCAAAATATTTTAATTTACTTGTCAGGTGAGAAATATGACACGGTATATGAGATAAAATAAATTCAAATGGAAATTTGAGAAGAACGAAAAACTGATGAAAGATCTGTTTTTTGTTTGAATGGCACAAATTTTCTATTGTTTTTATGATATGTTGAAATCAGAATATTACAATATTTCTATATTCCGATCATGAAAAATAATATTCCTGATAAACAAAAACCCTAAATTTGAGTCAAAGATAGGTTGATAGTTAGGAAGGGGTTACATCTCTCAGTGCCCTCAAGTTCTATTTTGCCTAACAGAGCTGTTCTCATCACACCCTGCAAATCTCGCCTAAGATAAGTTTGACTTACTTTAATTACTCCCAGAACTCCAGCTCATTCTTTTAAACTAAAAAATGTGGAACACTGATCCATCTGGTATGTTTCCAACAAAATTTACTCTTCATCAAAATAATGTAAACTTTATAAGGACCAATTTTCTTCTAACAGTTTCTGAGGGGGTTAGACTTAAAAAAAATCATCGTTTCATCCAACATATGGAATTTCTTTATTGCAAACAACAGAATATTGAAGAAAATAATGATTTACGATGATAAGAGTTCATTATTTCTACTTGTTTTTTGTAAATGGGTAGTGAGCCATAGAATAGATCTTCACAGATGAAACTCAATTCACCCGAGATGGAATAAATATCACATTTGGTCTCAAAATGATCCTCATCTCAAAAGAGAAAGAAACCATCAAAGAATTCAGTGTTTGTTCTATGAGGAATATTATTTTTCATGATGGGAATATAAAAATATTGTAATATTCTGATTTCAACATATAAAAACAATAGAAAATTTGTGCCATTCAAACAAAAAACAGATCTTTTCGCTCATCTCAAATTTCTATTTGATTTTCTTGCGCTGACGGTGAATGCCTATAGGAACAAGCTTGTGAAATACCAGCGAAAAATTTATCATATTAACGAAGATATGGGAGTTTATAGATTTAGTATTTTTTCATGAATCACCCTATATCTCCGAAACGAATACCCTTATGGAACATTTAAAAACCAGTTTGAGGTCCTCTATCTCCACTTAGCCGTTGTCCCTTATGTCACTAGTCACCCTGTATATTAGAAGGTTGCTCAATAATGTTAAGAGATGTTTTCTAATCGAAGTGAAATGCTCACGCAGGACCATACTCAAATTATAAAAGTCTTTGGAGTGATGTAGGTGTCAATTCCTTATCGTTGTCGTATACAAAGGATTATGATTAAATTCAAACAGTTCTTTATCTGCTAAACTGCTAAAATTGGGAACTAAATTTGTTAAGTAATGCCATAAGTTCGACGAAAGTCAAAACTATTGTAATATTTGTAACTTCAACTGATCGTTCAAGTTTTCTGGCAACACCCTACAGTTTGGTAGTATATCCCCTCCATACGGCTAATACGGATGAAGAGACTAAATTCAGAACACTACCACAGATTACAGAGTACCTAATCTGCTACTAACACTACTAACTGCCAGGCCCGGACTGGGACCACTTGGGGCCCTCAGCTGAGACCTATTAAGGGGCCCTACATCGGGAGGTCCGGGGCTTCACCCGTAAAATTTTTGAAAACGAATTAGGTGCTTGAAAACAATGAAAACGCGTTTTTACGCTATTTTAGCACTTTAAAAAAAATCAGATAGGTATTTATGCGAATATTATGATTCCCGATATTTATTGACTTTATTTTTTTTAAATTAGAAAATCACAGTATTTTTAAGAAACCATTAGAAAACACATTCTGTAGAACTGCCAATAATTACAAAGGAGTTAAAAATAAGAGTGCAGTATTGAATTGATGTGGCCGATACATCCATAATTTAACTTGAAACAGAATATATGATTTTCACAAAAAAGGGTTGTCAAATCACGACACTTGTCCCGCTATCACAGTAGCATCTTTAGGTGGGTAAAGGTAAACTGAAATATATGGTATCGATCGAGAAGATATTTGAACAAGCATTTTACTCTATTCTAAAAATCTACAGGGGGCAGTGACAGTTTCCAGAACATTCAGGGATATTTCATTTCAGAGTTGGTGAAAATCGGACTAGAGGGGGTAATGGTAATTTTCGGAACGTTCAGATCAATTACAAAATACTTACCAATCGGTCATTGAATAATATAGCAAAGGAAACCTTCTATCAATGCAAATAATGTTATCAAAAATTATCATCTTTTCCTAGATTTCAACGAGTTTGTTCCATTTTTTATTCATTTCACATGCAATTTTTTTTTCAAATTAGTTTTCTTTTGTTCGACAGTTTTTTTTTGGTTTGTTTGTTTGTTTTATATAAGCCACTAAACAGACTATTTTTTTTTGTTTTTTGATGTAGCAGGGGGAAAATCTGCAAGACAGACGAACACACCCTCTCCTGAGGAGGAACAGTGTGGGCATTCTCACTCTCTTGAGTTCGAGACCTACTAAAAACCCTAAACTTCATAGATTCCGGGCATTTTGCCAGTTGACTCTTATATGGTTTCTGGACTCTCACCGATCATAGTCATGTTGATAGTTGTATGCTGCCTATATCTTTTATAGGTTAAGCTCTTCTTTGGTTACATTTATATCCTTAACTGATCTTTCGGTCTTCGGTGGTAGGTTCTTGACCTTCTAGCTTCTTCTGTTGGTTCGTAGTCGACTAATCTTCGTAGTTCCTCATTTGGATGTTGTTTGGCTTTGTCGAATATCCTTTCCGCCTTTCTCTTCATAAATTCTGTAACTGTTTCCCATTCCAAGTCCTTGTAGATTTGTTTGTTCCTAACAAACCAGGGTACATCCATCGCCATTCTAAGGAGTTCATTCTCAGTGGCCTGTATTCTTTTGATGTGGGTCTTGGCTGCAAAGCCCCATGCCGCCGATCCATATGTGAGTTGTAAACAGACGAAAAAATCTTGAAATTGCTCTGAATGTTCTGGAAACTACCCCCGCCCCCTCTATATTTTTAGGAGTAGAGTTAAATACAGGGTGTTCTCAAAAGTGAGGCTTTTTTTCTGACAGGTAATAGAACTCCTCAAAATAAGTCATGGTACCAAAAATCATTTATATAAAATATTCACCAGGGCTCAAGGTATGATTTCGGTAGTGCTTCGGATGCAATGCTACAGTGCTACAGAATGTGACTGCAGCTTGGTAATTGCATATGGGTAGTCACATTCTCCAGCCACTGTATGCATCCTACGCACTACCGAAACCATATCTTTATGCGTAGGCTTGTGCCGTCGAAAGGTCAGTATACTGGAAACTGTGAAAGTCGGCGTAAGATTTTTGTGAATTTTCGGAGTGTCGATGTCGCCAAGAAGTTGAAAAATGCCTCACGTTTACTCAAACAATGAACTTGTTGACATGATTTTAATTTATGGTAAATCCAAAAAGAGTGCTAGTGCGGACTGCAGGTTGTGCAGTAGACGATTTCCGTTAAGAAATCACCCAACTCCTCGGATGTTCATAAACTTGGTGGAGAGATGTAGGGATACTGGACGTTTGCACTAATCCCTAATAACGCAAATGTTGGCAGGCTTGTAACATCGCAAATGGCAGAAATCGAGGAGTAGATTCTGGACATAGTTGTAGAAAAGCGACAACAAGTACTAGATCCATAGCCGACAAGAGCAACTGTACCCCTATATACCATTTCCACAAAGTTCAAGCACTCCAACCAGAAGACCATCCTCGAGGAAAAGAATTATGCCTATGTCTTTTAAATCACCAATATCAAACAACATCCATTTTGTTTACTGACGAAGCCACTTCCACAAGAAATGGAATAAACAATTTCTACAATACCCATGTATGGTCTACAGAAAACCCCTCACGCTATAAGAAGAACAGATTTTCAGCAAAGGTTTTCCTTGAATGTCTGGATCGGACTCCTGTGTGGAATGCTTATTGGGCCATTTTTTCCACCACCACGAATTTCGGGTGAAGACTTTTTCCATTTTCTCCAGAACAATTTGCCAGGATTACTAGAAGATGTTCCTCTCAATATTCGACAGAGAATGTGGTTGTTACTGGATAAAGCACCAGGCCACTTCCGAAGAAACGAACTTATTTATAAAGGTGTTCCCGAATAGGTGAACAGGACGTGACGGATTCATTTCTTTTCCCAGATCTCAACCTCTGTAATTTCTTCCTTTGGGGTCGTTTGAAAACAATAGTGTACAGTGACGGTGAAGTGGATAGTGCGGACGAACTAAGAAAATGCATTGAAAATGCTTTGAAAGCCTTACCTCAAAAACACCCTGTATTTGTTCATAAATATCCTCGTTCGGTACAAATTTTTCAGTTTACCCTCAACCACCTGAAGATCTTATTGTGATCACAAAGCACGTGCCGTGGTTTACCACTCATTTTATTTGAAAATCATATATATAAATAATCTGCTTCTAGTTCTAAAATGCAGTATTTTAGTATGAATGAATCAGGTCGATATAATTTTTGTAATAAAAATAATGAAAAACGGATTTTAGTGATTAGAAAAATAATACTAAAATTAAAAACAAATCTGTGTGTTTAACAGTTTACTGTTATACTGGAATACAAGGGGCTTATCTGAGATGTTTCAACATTTTACTCCCCTCGGCCTGAAGTAACAGATTCTTTGTGAGCAACTCACAACTTCATCTATTATCTTTATCTACGTTAGTGCGGGGGGCCCCTCAGGCCGGGGGCCCTCCGCGATCGCGGACCTGCGGACCTGGCCAGTCCGGGCCTGCTAACTGCTCGGGCATTCCGCCGCGCGTATCTTTTATATCGATACGTCCTAGTTCGAGAATATTTCAGCACCGCCGAGAGCTATCGGGATATTCGCGATGTTTTTGAGTGGCAACAGAGAAGTATTCAGGGGATTCGGACGTTACAATATAAATAAGCATATGCATATTGTGTGTTAATAATTGAATTTTCTTCCATAGCAAAAATAAATATGTTCAAACAATAATTTCTTGTTGAAGCAAATGATTAGATAGTGAATCTCTTCATGCAGTTTATACAGGGTGTTTCATGGGGAAACGGAAATACTTAACAGGCGGATAGGTGGCAACGAGGTGGTTTTGAAGATACCACAATTATCGGTTCTTACTGTCTTCGTAGCCGAGATACAGGATGTTTCATGAATTTTGCTTGTTTCTTCCGTATCAGACGAACCACCTGGTATATTTTCTTCATACTTGGCAAACGTGTTTCTTATTCAAAGCTCAAATGTATCATGCAATAACCGCTAGGAAAATCCAGGTCTGGATTAGCAAAAAATTATGAATTGTTTGAATCCTCGAAACAACACCCTATAAATCGAAATATTTGAAAAGACCACAAAAAAACGAACGGATGCGTGTGCTTTAAAGTTTCGCGCAGACAGTTTCACTGTACAAATTTTTGAAGTAAAAGTGAAGTTTTTAAGAACTTGGATTCCTGAAAGTGTTTTGAAGTGACTTTTAATAATGAATTATCAAAAGTACATCAAAAGCACTCTGTAGAGTGTAGAATAGAAAGAGACAAAGCTATGAAGCGTCCAATGCTTTTCTCTTTTCCCTGGACATAGACGTGAGTTTGGACCAATCAATATTCTAGAAAAAGAGTATTGGCCGCATGTTCGGTTGTCCTCTTCACATTTTTCTGCCATATTTAGGGCGAATTCCACGAAGTATATAAAACGAGATTAGACATAACTGGCGTTAACAAATAAACCTAGCCGATTTATGTCCATTAAGCATCTTAACTTCAGTTGAAATGAAGAATGGAAGGTCTCTGCGTTTTAAGTTAAGTGTAACCGTTTGGTGAAATTGGCTCTTAATGAAAAGGTGGACAGAGAATGCTCAGTCCATTCTCTATGTCAGTCTATGTCTATGTTTCGAATGGACAAACAAAGCGGTGATTTAAAACCCAAAAATGTTTTGACAAGCATCATAATCTCACATTTTCGTCTTATACAGTCTGAAATCTACACTTAAAAAAGTAAATGGTTGAAAATGAAAGCAAAAATAAATCCTATACCGTCGTAACAACAACAGTTTTATGCTGTCTAGTGTATGCATTATTTGTCTACACGTATTGCACCTAGGAAGTGGACTAAATAAAAGTACAACCACGCGAATCAGCAGGATCTGCATGACCGACTTATGCTATTCTTTTTTCTATTCATCTGAAACTTGCGACCGGAGACAAGAAGCAAAGTTCAGAAAATAAGCGAGACCCAGTTGAATCATAAGGTGCGGCAAACGACTAGTGAAGTATGAACAGGACTGGCGGCGCGTACCTCTACCTAGATATATTTTGAGATAAACTATCCAAATATTACACACGCGGAGTGGAAAATTCTCCAATCATTAACGAATCAACAGATAAAAATTTTCAGTTTTCCTCTTTGACGATGATGACCATCACTTGCATGAGGTCTCGAAGGCTGTACTCATTCCGCTGAGCCTATCGACTGGGTGATGATACATTGCCTGGCGCTCTAATCTAGATGTTTACAAGTTCAGAATGATAGCTGTGAAAAAATACCGGATCGTTCTGCAAGTTGTAAAATACAGTAGGGGTACTTAAACTGTCGATCGCGTGAGATTTTTGAGTCTATCTCATAAAAAATAAGCCGATTCTAATCTACAGGATGAGTCTTCGACTCGTACAAATATTCTAACAGTAGATTCTTGAGGTCAAAAGAAACACTTTTTTCCCTTACCAATTTTTCCGAATCGGCTCGATTCAAAAGATACAGACTGAAATTTATTTTTAGTTCTATCTGACAAACGATTTTATCGAATGAAATGAATTTCGGAATATGGTTTTTCATTTATTTGATGAAACTTTTTCGAACACAAGATATCACCCACGTCTTCCAGTGTTCTTATTATAAGCATCTCGAACCATCAAAATACCAAAAATTCAAAGAACCCAACTCTTGAAACTAAGTTGGACGCTATCTATTGAATATTTGAATATTTTGTAAAATAAAAGTACATATTTTCATATATTCTCGTATAATGCGACGTTTTCGAGTAATTTGATGTTCAAAAATCGAAAAGTAAATTTGGAAATTGGCTACTTTGGCTGAATACAACTCTGTTTGAAAGATCCACAGCTGTGTAGTGTTACAGATTTATTTCGTTATTCTGTAGTTAATTTTGTTTTTCCAGGGGTGGCACAGCTCATTAGGAAAACTTAAAATGGCTATATCTTTTTATCAGGGAATAATCGGAAGAAATGGTGTTTCTTTTGACTTCAAGAATCTACTATTAAAATATTTGTACGATTCAAAGACTAACTCCGAGACTAATTCTGTATAAATAACTTCCTACATTACATATAGATACTTGCAGTTTCTCAAAGTCGATAGATCGGAGTGTGATAATATAAGTAGATCGCAGGCGATTCAAGTCTGAATACCCCTGATAAACAGGGTATCACATGAAATCCGTTTGTTGAAATCTAAATTCACGTAGATACAGTGGTACGTCTCCCAATCTTTGAATACCAATTAAAAACAAATAATTAATGGTCCTTTTCAGCTAAAAGAAACCTCAAATGGAGATAGCTATTGGGAGCCTTGGTTCAATTTTGTGACCCCTTCGGTCTAAATCCAACTGATCAATTAATTTATTAATAGCATAGTTATTGACGAAAAAATCACTGGGAATTCAGGAAATTTTGCTCACAGTACCCAAATATGTGATCTAGGGTGAAATTTTCAACATTTTCGAGAGTATTACTGTTTTTACTCGACCAAGTAACACGGATTTTTTTTCTTATTTTTTCCAGAAGTAGTATAACCTAGCCTATCACCCCGTATCTACTCTACGTTGAGTTTCGGGTCACCCTGTATATGTATGTATAAATAATTTAAGTAGTTAATGGTATGACTAGGTACATGTTGAAATTTACCTTACAAGTTAGGAATCAAAAGTTACGTTCAATACATAAAAACGCATTATTGTTATGCCTAACGTTATACAGGGTGTATTTGAAGGTGAGGCTTTTTTTCAACAGAAGGTAGAACTGGTCATAATGAAGCGTTCCAACAAAAATTACAAACTTTCAAAATTACAAAGTTGAAAAAAAAATTGAAAATGATTACTGAAATAGATTCTAATACGACCCTAGACCGTTTGTGAGCTGCATCCCAAAGCAGTGGGAAAAAACTTATCTCCTGATTCGACCATGTGGTTCCGTTCAGGATATTGACTCGTTCGATATTCACGTGGTAATGAAAATGGAAAATTAGGATTGCCGAATTGTTCTCATTATTTTTTATAATAGTAACTTACGCGATTTTATGAAATGGCTCATTTCCATACCAACTGACAGAAGAGACTTAGGACACAAGTGTAAAAAATAGAATAATACTTCAAAATCTCACCAATAAAATTCGTCTAAATTATTCACGAATTTTTTCACAATGGGCATCACAATCTTCTTGTTCGAACATTCCAACAATCGTCGTAAAAATCGGATGAAATTGGGAAAAGTCATAGCACTTTTTCAACATAACTCTAATAAGCACTTTCAAAAAATTGCCCCGATTTTCTATATTATTTTCACCCTAAATTGCACGATACAACAATCATGATTCTCTCAAATTCTCTCAGAAGTGACCTGATGAATCTAATGAACTTGGTACTGAACCATTCATTGTCCAGCCATATCTTTATGTTTTATTTCGTTTTTGCGATGCCGGAGTCACCTTCCACAGTCCTGTACTTGAAATTCAATGAAATTTTGTCGAACTTCTAGGGGTTGTATCTCAGCCATCTTGGATATTTCATACAGAAAATTTTTGGTTAAATGACTTATTTTGATGAGTTCTACCTTCTGTCAAAGAAAAAAGCCTCACCTTTGAAAACACCCTGTATATATGTAGTAAGTATATCAAAGAGAGATCTGCTTCACTTTTTGACATAACCTCACAATATCCTATTATTGTGGTCTCTATGGGTCCCTAGCATGTCGTCCCCAATGACAACTTCTGTGGAACCGTCTGGGGGAGCCTAATGGGGAACACAGAAATGGGGTAACACATAACTGAGCGCGAATTTATTATAGCAAATATGGGGTTATGCCCCCAATTCCTAAAGAAACCAAAAAGACACCTCCTCTGCAAACATCTGGGGTTTATATTCTGATGTCCCATAGTCAACACAAAGATCGAGTACCACAAAACTGTGCGGAGGTCGAGAAATTGTGAGGTTATGTAAAAGAGTGAGGCAGATCCAAAGCAAATCTCTCTTACTACTAATAACTGATATTCACTATTTTTCGATTCGATCAGGGAGTGAATTTTCAGCTTACAATTTTATTTTAGTTATACAGGGTGGTTATTAGAGCATCGGCAAAAATGCAGGAGGTGATCCCTTGTCCTAAAACATTTAAATTTCGTGAAAAAACATGGCGTCCATTATGCCCCCCTTTTGATATGGGTAATCAAAAAAGAAATTTAGTTTGATTATGGATTGTCATCAAGTATCGGCCACATAAATTCATGTATAGTCAGTATACTATACAGGAATTTATGTGGCCTTGACTTAAAAAGAATATCCTTATTAACGCCTGTAAAAGGTTTTCATAGAATACAAATAAAATTAAGCTGTAGTTCCTTTGATATAGAATGCAATTTTTATCGGGTAATCGTTCAGTTAGGAATAACTCTATTCCTTTAATCCGACAGGTACCAAATTTTTGTGGCCACATTTTACCGTTCTTCCATATGAGAAGTAACGCCACGAGCAAATTTCGTGTTAACAGTCGATAATTCCAATTTGGTTCATAGTAGATATTCAATTTGAATCTCAGTACGAATTACCTACATGACACGTATCTTTCTGGTTAGTGGACGGACACACCTTTTAACTCTTGCCCACGCAAATAGTAGACAGTCAGGTATCACATACTGGCAACCTAACGGTACCGACAAAACGCCGCTTTGCCTGACTTTTTCAACGGCCGAAAATATTGAAACTGTATATTTTAATTGAGCGTATAGGAATTCGTCGCTCGCCAACCGTATGAATAGAAACGAGAGTGAGAAAACTCGAATACAGGCAGCGATCGGTAGTATCTATTTGACATAGAAATGTCATTTGCTAATTGGTCGTGGCCCGAACGAAGAATGCTAAAAAAGGGGGTCAATGGTACATACCTGGAAATTGTATGCGGACTGTGTAGGGGGTCCCGACTTTTGAATACAATCAAGTGAGAACATTCGGGGGCGTTCTTAGCAATTTTTGATGAAGTACAAAAGCCAGACAATTTAGTGTCATGGGATTTTCACGGGAAATAAGGAAAGGAATGAAATGAAAACTTAAAGTTATAGAATCAACGGAGAGAGTAAAAAGTGAAACACAAAAGTCATATCTTCGGTATCAACATTGTAGAATAATGCTCGCATAGGTCAATTTTTATTCTAAATTAAGCAACTTATAATGCATAATTTTGCAGGGGTGGAGGGCAGATGAGGTTTTTAAACTGGCAACCCTAAAAAGTTAGTGTTGCCACAAAGGTGTGCCAGTAATAGGTACCAGCCTTTTATTGCTGAGGATCATTTGGTCATTGACATGTTTTTCATCAAGTGTTTCTTCATTATACGTATGAAATAGTTAAATTTATTGAATTTGAATTTTCTCATTATATGTTATGAAGATAATGACACACCCAAAGATTATAGAGTAGAAGGATTGGAAACGAAGTGACTAAAGTGATGTGAGCGCCATCTGTGTTACGAATGTATTTCTAAGACCGTAGGACTGGTTGAAATATTAATTCTAGAGCCATTCCCAGAAGCATATGAAATTTTGTAAGATTTCATATGGCCATTTAGATCAAAGAGGTTTTGAGTGTTCTAGTGGCTGATTATTGATTTTTTTTTTGTCTAATTTCTTATTGTTAATTTAATTAATTATTGCGTGGTGAAAAGCTGTGGATTTAATAAAATGGATTAAGTTTCATCACTAAGGAAAATGGTTATGTGAGTATTAAAACTTAACATGTGTCATTCATTGGTTTTTATTTTCAATGCTTAGAAGTGGACTAAATTTTCAGATCGTAAAGACAATGACTTCAACAAATAATACAGAGTGCAGTGAACATTTTACTGCAAGTCAATTGAGAACTGTTCATCCACGTGAATTGTTGTATGCAGAAAGATTCCCTTGCATGAAGGGCCCATTCAAGGAAATTATAACCATTGTACGTCCAACTGCTACTCCTTTGTATTGATTTCGATTTGGGAAACGAATGACTGTCAAATTGTTGTTTGGAAAGTCACAGTTTCATGAAACCTGCTGTGAGTGTTTTGTTCATTCATTAATCAATTTGTATATTATGTCATAAAGAGGCCATATTATAAAGAACCTATACTGACTGGCTAACATACAGGTCTTGCATACCTCTGTAAAAAAAATTTTATTATTGGCTTGAAAATTCTGGAACTTATATGAAAAAAAATTCTTCAAATGTGAATGTGATGATGGTATATTAAATAATTATTCATACACATCAATTTCTGACATGAATTTATTAATTCAAAACAACATATTGCACACTGAAACTTAGAAATTCATCGCATAATTATTAAACGTTCCTGGAATTTCAGATCTGCTTTGTTTTCAAGTACAGGGTGGGCAACATTTATGATACCTGAACTAAGTACAACTTTTTAACCCAATCTCCCCTATCTCGTTGGGTTAAAAAGTTGTAGTTTAGGTATCACCAATTTTGCCCACCCTGTAGGTACTCAAAAACAAAGCAGATCTGAAATTCCAGGAACGTTTAATGATTATGTGATGAATGCCAAAGTTTCAGTGACCAATACATTTGAATTTCTTATGACATATCACGCACCTCCTAATTTCAAGGAAAACCAAATATTAGAAATTAGGAGAAGAATACGCCTAAAGATGAGCAGTAATAATCGAGGTAATATTATCAGAGGCAACTTGTGGTCTAGAAACTATGGCAATAAGGAAAAATGTGGCAGAACAACTAAGCTCAGAGTAAAGAGTAACTGAAAGAGGCATTGGGAGGACTCTGTTGTGTGTTAGCTTAAGAGACAACCGAAAATAAAAAAAAATAACGGGTAACCGACATCATGAATCATGTATAGCGAAACTTAGGTAGTAATGGATGGCACAAGTGGCAAAGCAAAATATCACATACTGTGACTTTATCAATATGATGAAGTCACTGTCACACTGTCACACAGAGTGATATTTTAGAGACCTCGATAAACAAAAAGAAGCATAAGAAGACTTAGAAAGAGATGGAGAGAGAAAGAGATGGCAATATAGTTGCTGTAGCCGGAAAACAAATGGTTGAAAATAGCACTGGAAAAGGCCTACATACGACTCTGGATGAAAGAGGGAATTAAAATAAAATAAATAGGCAAGTTCCCAGAATATATGTATTCAACTTTTTATTTCTAATAAAAAACAATTACAAGATATTTTTACAGAACGCTTGCTCAAGTATGTATTATACTGGTTGGGTCTTAGACTCGTACAAACATTTTGACAGTAGATTCTTGAGGTAAAAGAAACACTTTTTTCTTTTACCATTTTTTCCGAATCGGGTTGGTTTGAAAGATGCAGACTGTTGAAAAACCATAAAAAAATTTTATTTTTAGTTCTATCTATCTCACAAACGGTTTTATTAAATGAATTTCGGAATATAGTTTTTCATTTATTTGATGGATCTTTTTCGAACACAAGATATCACCCTCGTCTTCAAGCTTTCTCCTTATTACCATTACGCACCATAAAAATACCAAAAATTCAAATAACCCAACACTTGAAACTAAGTTGGACCTAATGAATATTTGAACGTCTTGTGAAATATTCAAAATTCTTCACATTTTCTCGTATAATGCGCAGTTTTCGAGTAATTTGATGTTCAAAGATTAAAAAGTATCTTTGAAATTTGAAAAATTGAGTACTTTGGCCGAATACAACTCTGTTTAAAAGATCCATAGATGTGTAGTGTCACAGATTAAACTAGTTATCCTGAAGGTTATCTTGTTTTTCCAGGGGTGGCACAACTCATTATGAAAACTCAAAATGGCTATTTCTTTTTATCAAAGCCGAATCGGAAAAAATGGTAAGAAAAGAAAGTGTTTCTTTCGACCTGAAGAATCTACTGATAAAATACTGGTACGAGTAGAAGATTCGAAGAATTATTATTCATAAAGTCTTCCAAAATTTGCCACACACTCGTGAAATCAAGCACTGAAACTGTTCCTGCTTCCTGCTGATGCCCAACTCTTGAAATTCAAATAATGTATTCCCAAAACGATATTTATATAGGGTCTTCATATGACTGTAGTACTGTACTCGGCTATGAATTAATCTGTGGTCCTTATTCACTAAACGGTTTCGAACTGAATATCGTTGAATTTCAAAATTGGCGCCAACTCGGCCAACTGCTAGCTTTCAATAATTTATAATGGCCGAGTAGCAACTTATAACATTCTTAGCCTAGGAATGTAGATTACGTAGTTTTCATAAAATAATAATTTTATTTTCTAATAAAATCCTGAGAATAATAACACATTATGAGAAGTTTGGTAAAATTGTGGAGAAAATCACGTAAAAATCATATTATAATTTTAATTGGAAACTCCGTAGAACTTTGAAGTCTTGAAGAGCTTGAAAACTGTGGGGAGGAGTATCAGTTCTCATAGAAAACAGTGTTTAGAGATCTCTGATATACAAAAACATAATATCATAAATTCCTAAAGTAAGTATTTGCCCAAATATTTACCTTGGGACCATGAATCCTCTTCAACCTGGGCTACCATAGACCAAGCCATGGACTCCGAATATAGATTCGGAATATTTCAAGAATAGTCTTGAAATATTGGACTCACCGGAGTACAACTCATATCACTACAACCGGAATCAGTTTCCAACAAGCTTCACTAAAACATAATGCTAGTTAGCACTGACACATTTGTAAAGTCGATCACAAAACCCTTATCGCTTTGAAATTATTCAATTGTTTTCAGGAAATGAGACTTCTATGCGAACTAGTCAAGTATCGAATATTTTGGTCTATCTAATCATCCCACTTAGCGAACAATTCGCAAGGATATGATTAAGATTGAAGAATAACAAAGCATTGATGGATAGTCGTATATTTATATATAGGTACCTATACCATACATCATCGTAGCTCTCTTTCAATCCATAATATTACTGGTATATGATACCTACATCAGGTAGAAAAAAGTATTTCTAATAGTTCTTCAGAGTTCAGTAAAATAATCCCATCTGTACTTGCCAACCTTGGAAATCCAGCACGAAAAAAATAAAATACGTCACTATATGATGGACTTTCATTGCATGAGTTACGCTTTTGACACAGGGTGTCCCGTGAGGCGTGAATGCCGTGAACCTTGTACAATATTGAAGGTGGTCATCGAGGTGGTCATATAGATCAAATCACAACCATTCAAAATAATATAAAAACCTCAGCCTTTTCGAGACAAAAACTTTTAAAATTTTAGAACATGATTATCTTCTGCTCTTTGTGTGCGAAATTGACACTACTGCTAATTTTATACTTTTATTCTAGAAATTAGGTCGAAATGCTAAACAAAAGAACCCTCACCTTATAGGAAATTTCCTGGCTGTTGGGTATTTTGCAGATTTTGACTTCCTTAGCAAAATCCAGGGATAGTGTGAGGTCCTTTTGACTAACACAACTTCGAAATTTTTTTTACAAAAACAATACCGAATACTTACAATTTATCCAACAATTGCGGAAAAAAATTAAAGAAAATTTAAAAAAACATTAAATAACCTAAAATTGTAGCCCAAAAAAATCTATAGGCTTATTTTTATCAACAGGTTTCCTGTGAAGTTGACACCGAAGTTTCCATAAAATGGCTTTTTTTTTAGATCTGGGTAGCTTAAGTAGGTTTGAAAGAGTTCTGCGAATTGCTGATAACAATTCCAATTAGTTCTGTCAAATGATTTCTTGATCGTCTATGGAAAAAATGGTGCGGAATTGAAAAAATCAATTTTTGACTGTGGAAAACCATAATTTCTTTTGAGTAGTGCTGTATGAGTTTCACAAAGAATTTACGTGTTTCATCGAACAAAACAACTTGTATTTCATCAGGCATAATAGGATGGAGAATTCGAATTAAGGCAGAAATAAACTCAAAAGAGATCTGATGGGAGATTTTAGTAGTGCTTACTCGGCAAAATCAAAAAAATAAGTATGTTCCTGGAGTTTAATCGAGAAATCAAAACTTTTCAATTTATCGAATATATTGAGGTCATAAATTCGAAAAATCTACTAATCTGATGGGAATTCTTAGAGTAGCACTCGGCTTGTTCTCCAAAATATGTTCGTAAAGTTTAATCGAGAGAATAAAAATTTTTGAATATATCAGCAAAAAAATTCGAAAACCCACATTTCGCAAGAGAAAAAAATAAATCTCATGATAGTTTTGATGGAAAAAGTCAGCGCATAGTTCACATGAGTAGTAACTATCCAGCCATAAAAAGCCTTCATGTGCCAATTTCGTAACCACCGAGTGGGACAGAAAGGGAGGGGGAGAATCAGCTGATTTAGAAGATTCAGAAAATAGTCTATTTGTCCAAACCGCTGCGTCTCGCCGGTCGCGAAGAAAACGAACGAAAGTCAGGCCTTGCCAAGATAACAATCTAAGCCCTGGAGCAAGATCAGAATAGGCCAAAAAAGCACGAGAAAACTGAGATTTTTTAGGTTTACCAAACGGAAATGTAAACAAATGCACGTCAGTTTGACAATATTGATAAAAGTGAGGTAAGCGTTGTTGGGTTAGCACCGTTCACAGAGCTGTGTGGGTATAGTACCGATTCGACTTTTGGAGTGAAAAGCTGTGTTTTTGTGTTCGGTATTTATAAAAAAAAACGGGCCAGAAAAAGTGGACTTCCTGGCCTACTACTAAATGAAGTTTAAAATGGTATATAACCGGGTATAAAACTTACTGGGAATATTTTTCTACGAGGTATTTGCTCCATTTGGATAAAAGTGTTAATCTGGGATCCCGTTGGGTTTATTGTTTATTCCTCTAACCAAATCACTATATAGTGAAGCCAAGAACTGGTAGCATTTTTGTAGGAAATTCATCCAGTAAGCTCTGGAAGTTTCTGGGGTTTTCTTTATTACTTTTTTTCTCGTTTTTTTTTTTTAATCTACAAGTCTCAAAACATTTTCGAAAGCTGTAATTTTTTTGTGCTGGATTTAGGATGTAAGGAACAATGAACTCAGTGAACTCACATGAGTTGTTTAATCACATGGTGCTAAACTGGATTATAGATTTTCCTCTAGTATTGGCAACATGAATCCAATATAGGAACAACGAACCTAAATGCAATAAATTTTATGATTATTTATGATGGTTGGAATATTTCAGTAGAGAGACCTGTATATTCGAAATATTTTGTGAAATTGAAATTGTGTATTTGAAATGAGGTATATAACGACGGTGAAATGATTTTAAAACCATATACCTACTCGATTCTTTGGAACTTTGATTACGTTTAATAATTGGAAGTATCTTTATCCTGAAATCTCCAACAATGTGAAGAACCTTGGCTTCAATCGAAAGTTCAGCAAATCGTTTCAACATTCATGTGGAATTTGATGAATAATGTCTGAATTTCTGCAACAAACTTTTCGAAGGTGTGCTAGAAGTTCGGCAATCAGATGATCATACCAAAATGTCGAATTAATAAAAGAAAACGTAATTCATTTTCATTTCGAAATGTTGCGTTGAGTGATCATGTGCTTCCTGTATATTATTCACATCGATCGTTTATTGTAATGTTCTGTCTCATCACAAAATTCACAATAAATAACGATTATGTGTATTATGTCATATTTTTATTTACGCTAATCTCGAATTCCTTTCACGTTTGTTAAAAACACAGTTTCTCATATCAAATAACAGTTTCGAATTAAATTCGATGAACTGATTAAATGTATCATTCGCAGTGATAATAGGTCCTTTCGTTTGCATAAAAAGTGTAGCACTTTTCTACACTCGATTTGATTTACACCAGTGTAGAGGAGTTGTAGTTTATTCACACCTTGTCAAAAAGAGGTTTAGATAAACTACACCTCCTCTACACTGGTGTAAATCCTCGTGTAAATCCAAAGAGCAAACGAATACTAAAATCGAGTGTAGAAAAGTGCTATACTTTTTATGCAAACGAAAGGACCTAATATTCATCAGAAAAACTGCTGGGACATCGAGGAGTATTTTCATCGAGTATATGCAAGGGTGTGAAACTAGCAAGGGTCTACACTTCTACCGCGGCACGCCTACTTGACGTTATGCCATGACGTGTCAACTAGCCTAGAATTGAAAAATGGCATCTTCCATGAAAAAAATGTTGCTTCTCGGCTTATACCACATCGTGAGCCATCGCATATTTTCATTTTTAGCACAGTTCAAAGAAATCTAACGTCAATTTTGAAAATCTGATTTGAATACCTCGATTACACTCAGCCGCAAAGAGCAGGGAAGTGAGCAGGGAAGTGGCAGCATGAGAATGTAATCACTACACTTCTCCTGCTCCTGCCGCTGCCACTCGCGCTGCCCTACGCTCCCTAAATTGGCGGTTTTTCGTGCGGAAGTCAAAGGACCGGCAGTGCGAGCGGCAGTACGTGTTTACATTCAACCGGGTTGCTGCTCTCAACGTAAGCGGCGAAGGGTTTCGAAAATAATCAATATAATATATCAAATCAATATTATTGGGAGAAATGTCCTCGACAGAGTGGAACAATGAAAAAATAATTATGCTATTAGAACTCATAGAAGGTGAAAGGGTGATATGGGATAAAAGCGACAAAGCCCATAAAATCAAACATAAGGTTCACGACGCCTGGAAAAGGATCAGTCGGAATATGGGGGATATTCCAATTGAGGAATTGAAGGCGAAAAAAAAATCACTTATGGCCACATTCCGACCACTTCTGAGGAGAAAAATCCAGTCCATTAAGTCTGGATCAGGAGCAGATGATGTTTTTCAACCTATATGGCTGCAATTATCTCTTCATCCGTCATTGCCGAAACTTGGCCGCGAGAGAAATGATGGAGCAGAGTGTAAATACTCACTGCCTTCGATACTGCCGCAGAAGTATTTCGGGAAATATTTCCGGCAGCGCGAGTGGCAGTGGCAGTGGCTGAGTGTAATTGAGGTAGAAGATTTTTCACATTTCAGACAAAGCAAGAGACAAGGTTTCTAGGGAAAATATGCAAATTATACATCAAAGCAATGTAGAATTCAATGGGTAATCTGATTATGAATACAAAATTGCGTGTTATACTTAAAAGGGAAAATTTGGTAACGTTTCCGATGTAATCAGAAGTTTTTTCCATGAATTAATCTCTCAATAGAGCTTAACTATAAAATTTCAAGTGTTTGTCTCGAGGGTTTCTTTGAAAATTCCTCGGAAAATTCTAACCAACGATCTTCGTGCATCACCCTGTATATTGGAAGAGTAACGTAAGTATTTGTAAAAGATTGGTCTTGCTGGAATATAATATATATATAATGTTAATTATAAATTTAATTTTCTTTATAAAAGTGAAAATAATTGTTGGCGAGGTTGTTGGTATTCATTCATTCAACCTTTTCATTTCTTTAGATGCACACCAGAGCTTTCTTCACAGTAATCTCCACTACAATTCAGATTATATAAAAAGATTTTTCCTCGCTATATAGAATACCTTCGCACAAGATTCATGATTTCATAATTATATTATAGAATTAATTTAGCTGCAAGGAATTTTTAATACATTTGAAGAAATCTCGAGAAATGTAGTAAAATGTGATAAAATACATAGTTCCCTATACAGGGTGACAATTTGAAAACTTGTCAGTCCAATTAAGTCACGACAAGGATGATTTCAGAGAAAATGCATTCAGGTCAATTTCTATTCGTAGGGGGACATATTTTGAGCAGAACTCTAAGCCGAAATCTCCTCAACCCTAGGTGTAGGAGCTCGCACCTCTAAATTCTCAATAGGGAATAGGAGGTGAGATTTATCTCAATCGAAAGATCACTTGTCCCTCTACATGAATACTATGGTTTGCAAATTTTTATTGAGTCCTTGAAGTAGTTACAGGGGCTGACAATTCGAAAACTAGCCAGGCCAATTATGTAACGACAAGGATGTTTTCAAAGAAAAAGTCGGTAGAGGTCAATTTTTATTCGGAAGGGGACATGTTTCTAGCAGAATTGTTAGCCAAAATCTCCTCAATCTTAGGTGTAGGGGTTATCACCCTTATATTCTTAATAGGGAATAGAGGGTGAGCTATACCTCAATTTCAAGACAATACTACCATGAATAGGGTCATATTGTCTTCCAATTGAGGTTTAGCTCACCCTCTATTCCCTATTAAAAATTTAGGGTTGACAGCCCCTACACCTAGGGTTAAGGAGATTTCGGCTAACAATTCTGCTCAGAATATGTCCAACTCCGAATAAAAATTGACCTGTTCCGGCATTTTCTGTGAAAATATCCTTGTCGCGAAATAATTGGCTTGGCAAATTTTTAAATTGTCACCCCGTATGTTCCAAACTTTTTGAAACACGCAGCAGAAGTGTAACATGTAGAATACTTTCAAAGGCGTAGCTCGATTTCTTCTGCCAATGGAAATCAGAAAAATGTAAAAAATCTGGTACCTACACATAAATTCTGTCGAGGGTAACAGAGCGAAATATATGGTACCATTCTCATTTCCAATTAGCGGTCATATTATTATCCAAGGAGAGAGTTCAACTTATTAATTCATAAAAATGAATTCATCATCGCATAAAAAAACATTTTTCCGCAACAACTATATTTGCAATTCAATAAATCGATTGTTTTAGAATGTAATATACATAACTGTTCCTTTTCATAATATTCGAACGGTATCTGTTTCAAAATACATACATAAGTATGTAATGTGTATGTAGTTAAGTGTGGTAGTTTTCCACGATTTCTGAGATCACTTATGATGTAATATCAAGGATTTTTTTCGAAGTGACCCCGAGTATTAGAAAGGTATAGACTCCTGAGCAAAAAAGCGGACAAGTTAGTTTTTTAACAAATTTAATCTTTAACATTTTTTATATTTTCCTTCGATCACAATCATTTTTTATATGGTTGCCACCTTTTTTTCTGATTCAACTTATCCATACCTATATGTTATACGATGCAAAATTAGATTTTGTCATATTTAATTAAGAGGGTGGACACAAATGTTGCATATTTTCCAAATTTTCTGAGCATCTTCAATGGAACAATAATAAATCTTTGAATAAAATTCTCATGCACCATCTTTTCATTTTTGATTTATGTCAAAATCTTTCGACATGGATTTTCAAGGATAGGCGGTCCAATTAACAAAAGAAATATGTATAACTTATGTACAGGGTGGGCAAATTTCGATGTTTTAGCACTACAGCTTTTGAACCAGAGGGGATAGACAAAATCTGACACCCCATTCTCGTTTTCTTTTTCTGAGAAACTAACAAGAGTGGTAGTCATTTTTGGCCACCTTCTTTTGTTTTCGAGTTATAAGCGAGTTATAAATTGGAAAAATTCGATTTCGAAATAAATTTATATCTGCGCTAATACTGATGATAGAGCTCTGAAATTAAAACATTATACAGGCACTTTTTCAAGTAGAATCCAGTGGCTTGCTTGCCTTTTCAGCAGGATTTTTTTAATTACGAAGCTATGACCCAAAGTTATGTTTTTTTAAATGGGAACACTAGATTTCTGTGCAATTTTTTGAAAGCTTAATTTTTACTGATTTCAAAAATATATAACATCATATGATTTGCATCAATATAAATGATAGAAAATGGTCAAAAACTTTTTTTCTCAATATTTCTACAGTTTCAACTTTTGATGAGAATAGAAAAATGTAGCATCTTATTATTACCACAGTCTCCTTCTATTGGTCCTTTCATTTATATGCTTCTTACTCAATTTCTCCAAGATTCGAATTTTGTGAAAATTGGTAAAAAGCATAGAAAGAATGACATTGACGGAAGGAGACTGCTCTTATTATAGGAAGCTCTATTTTTCTGTGCTCGTCAAAAGTTGAAACCATAGACATATTGAGAAAAAAGTTTTGGACCATTTTCTATTATTTATATTGATGCAAACCATATGACGTTATATATTTTTGAAATCAGTAAAAATTAAGCTTTCAAAAAATTGTACAGAAATCTAGTGTTTCCATTCAAAAAACATAGCTTCGTAATTAAAAATCCTGCTAAAAAGGCAAGCACGCCACTGGATTCTACTTAAAAAAGTGCCTGTATAATGTTTTAATTTCAGAGCCCTATCATCAGTATTAGCGGAGTTATAAGTTATAAATTTATTTCGAAATCCACATTTTTCCAATTTTCGCTTATAACTCGGAAACAAAAGAAGGTGGCCAAAAATGACTACTACCCTTGTTAGTTTCTCAGAAAAAGAGAACAACAATGGGGTATCAGATTTTGACTATCTCCTCTGGTTTAAAAGCTGTAGTGCTAAAACATCGAAATTTGCTCACCCTGTACATTTTACCTGACATTTTACACATTGCCTCCGAACACCAAAAGGTTTTTAGCAAGATACTAATCTTTGGTTTTTAGATTATACCGGATTAAACAGGTTGATTTCTGACTAGATTTCTGAGCAATGACCTATCGGGAGTGGAGTTAATCTCAGGGTAATTTTTAATCCTAGTTTTTGAGGTACTAGGTGTTTCCTGAATAGGGGTATTCAAACTTCTATAATTTCTGAACTGATCTCTTTGAGATAACCACTATGTGAAAAATGTACATTGATTTCGGAAATCAAGATGATTTCGGGATTTCGGATGATGATTTCGGTCTTCGAAAGTATTGATTATTGAAAAAGTTGAGTTTTCATCCAGAATGAGGAGATTGAAATAAATCAAATAATAAACTGTTGAATAGAGATGATTCTCAAGAAATTCGCTCAAAAATTTGTCATTATTTCTTGTATGAGTTTTTCACAGGTAAGTACTAAAATATTTGGATATAATTCCACGATAGGTCTATACCGAGGTCCACACTGTATAAATGTATAATCCTAAATCAATTTTGAATTGCTGTAAATCAAATAATCTCGCAAATGACGAATCAAAGAGAAGAAAAAAGTTAGGAAAAAAGCTCGGAAAAAAGTACCTTCCAATTAAGACAACTTGTCAAAATAAAAAAAAATGATGTGAACGAAAGAAAATTAGAAAGTTATTCAAGATTGAATTTGCATAAAGATCACTTTTTCGGTATCTATTTGTGTTCGAAATTTATCCATATACAGTGTGGTCGAGAGCAATTTTGAAAATGCTAGAACACGCCATCGATTTACATTTTTTCGAGCATTTATTCTATTTACTCAATTTTTTACATTGTGTACCTATGTATAGAGGGTGGGTCTTTGAGAGTAGATTCTTGGGGTCAAAAGAAACACTTTTTTCCGAGCTTTTTTCTCTTACCATTTTCTTTCTTCATATTTTCACGTATAATGCGCCGTTTTCGAGTAGTTTGATAAGTATTCAAAAATAAAAACATCTGTGATATTTGGAAAATTAGATATTTTGGCTGAATACAACTCTGTTTAAAAGATCCACAGATGTGTTAGTGTCACAGATTCAGCTAGTTATTTTGAAGGTAATTTTGTTTTCCAGGGGTGGCACAGCTCATTATGAAAACTTAAATTCGTTATACCTTTTTATCAGTTTTTATCATAGCCGAATCATAAAAAATTTTAGGTATAGGAAATATGTACTTGTATTCTAATAAAAAGCTATCCCAGGTATTTCTCATATCTGAGTTCATATCATAATGATAAAAAAATTTTAATGAGTGTCCATTAGTAGGACACATTTTGCGGTACTCAGAAGAGAGCCATATATGTAATCACAAGAATTTGAATAGGAGAACATGGGTCGAGTGACACCTCATTTCGAAGGTCCTACAGTTTCCCTTTTGGAAAAGTCCAATCTGTATTTCACAGGAAAAAAAACTTTCCCGAGAACTTTCCATTTTGATAGTCTCATTTTATTGGACACAAAAATACTAGAGAATCCTTGAAATTAAATTGGGCTTCATTTAATTTCATACAATCGAGCATACAATAATCCAAACGCAATTCAAAAAGTTTGTCAATTGGCATAGGTATATCTTAAACTCGAATTTTTTCTGGTTTTAATTTATAGAGTTCTCCTGAATTATTTTTTGTCGTAAATCTTGTTGGCCGAGTTTGATTTATTTGAGATGTCCCTTCCGATGTCCCGGAAAAAACTCAAGGCGCATCAGATCTGGCGAACAGGTATAGGCCATTCTCAAGACCTCTGCGAGCATCGGAGTAAATACCTATTCACTGAGAAAATTTCAAAGTGTTGTTGACTGGTTGCTCTATCCTGTTGGAAAAGGGCATCATATTCGAGTAGGTTTGTCATAATTTTGCAATACCCCCCCCCCTCCCGTCACTGGTTGCGTTTTTAAAACTTTCGACCATTAATGAACGCATCTGATTGAACTTATCCAATCGTTATAATATGAGAAATGTCTCGTTTACTTGGGATACTCTATATTAGAACACTAACAAAACCCTATAACGATATCAATGTAATTATATATAATGAAAATTTATATACCTGAAAATATAAATTCATTCAGGTCAGCTAAAAAAATCAGTAGTAAAAAAAAATCGTGACATTGGACTTTTCATAAAATTCAGTTAAGTATAGTTAGGTACATATAATAAAATCAGAGGGTTTTCATCGATGCGGTATAAGATGTTTCGCGGAGAATTTGTTACTCTTCAAATTGTAACGATTTAGATTACGAACATTTGAAATGTGAATTTTTTATAAACATAAAAGAATTTTTTAAACATAACTGGAATTTCGACCCAAAATAGTACTTTTCATTGAAATGGCTAAAGTCATTCAAGTTTCAGACTGCGCATCTTCTACTTATGTTGAATGCATATAAAATAAATTCTCAAAAATATGTGTGAAGGACTAAAGGATGAAGGTATATCAAAATGGTACTCACATTTCAATCAAGAAGTCTGTTGATTCCAGCGGTATATCCATGTAACTACAGCTCCTAACTGAAAACATTGCTCGTTACTTTCATCATAAGGGTCATTTTTAATCAGTTACACACACGAGGATGCGACCTTATCGGAAACACATACAAACAAACCATCACCAACGAAGAATCCGAAGAACTAGCATTGTTGGCACACTGAATACAAATTCAACTCGACAATTAACACTGTCGTTTCCTAGGAAACACCACTATACCATCCATATCTTCACTGTCTATTCACTTTATCCTAATCGTCTGATTTCTGTCCTTTCCATGCAGGAAGGTTCGGTGAGGGAGTGCCACAGGAAAAAAAACATTGCCGTTCATACAACAAATGAATAACACTGAAACAACTGTCAGAGTCGGCTGCGGACGTCTTTGCTTGCAGTAAACTAGCTGGTCTGGTTTGTTCGCAGCAGAGATCGCTCGTCTCGACTTGGGTTTGTTGAAAAAGTGGGCGTTGCGCATGTTTACCAATTCTGTATTGTTGTTTTATACCATTTTGTTGCAGGAATTCCTTATATTTGATAAATATCGGAATTCCGCGTGGGTATGCTATGTCCCAAAGCATTTACCACAAAAATCATTTCTTTACGATGTTTCCATGAAATTTGGTATTGGTGAGTGTGTGGGAATTTTTTTAGATGAATTGCATTTTCACCGGCAGCATTTGGCGCCATCAGTGACGTTGGGGACCGCCGCGACCGGAGGACCATGCAGAAAATATTGAAAAATATTTCAGTTTTAGTTATTATTTTTGGCTCTTTCCGAAGATGGTGTGATCTGCTTACGCTTTGTTTTTGGGGTATAGAATGCAGATAACATGTCCAAGACCTATGATTGTCTTCACCAAGAAATCCACTGCGGAAATCTGCTGGAGCGCTATGCATACATGGAAACGTCATAAGCATAAGGGTCGTATTTCAATGGACGTACTTACTGGTCAAAATCCGCATGAATGGATCGGATATTAGATAAGAAGAAGAGGAGATACAGCTGGGAATACCACAGGATAGCGTAGCAGGAACAGCAATGTTTATAATAAATATATATCAACGACTTTGGACTTTGGTCTAGTACCTCTAAACGAGACTCTAATTGATGTATCGCAACAACTTAGGGAAGAAAACCACCCAATTTATTCAGCGTTTGATCCTTCACATTATCAAAAACACCCAATGGATACAGCACGTCCTTGAATCTCTCCCACGACCATTCATAGAGTGGAACCTTACTGGGAATAAACTTGGGAGACAAAATTGGCATCATCATTATATGCATGCATTCGGAGTTACAGCCAAATACCTACCTGAATCCCGAAGTAACGAAAACCGTCTATTATGCCACGATAGAGGCAAAATTAAGATATGGACTGATATTCTCTATATCTCTGGATATTCTACGGATCAGGGAACATGCACTCTTTATTCAGACTACAGAAAATAGATGTGAGGATAATATGCAACTAGAAATACAACCGATCGTGCAGGGCTTCTTCCGTCAAAAAAGGATACTAACATTATATGCCTTGTATATACAAAAATGGAAGAATGCATTCTATTTCTACGCAATAACAATCATTTATTCGAACAATTCAAAAACCTAAAAAAGGTACGAGGATGTATTGATATCTAGTTAGCCTAGACCAGTTTCATGCATAAAAAAAATATTGCGTTACCATAGTAACGAACAATAACTCATTAGAAGTGTAAGTGTGAAGTTTGAGGTCAAAAAAGTAAACCAGAGTTACGCAATATATTGAAAGAAAGATGTGCACCGAAATTGTGAAAATCGAGAAATTGGCTGAGTATCGAGCCATCATCAAGTACCTGTATTTAAAAGGGTTAAGAGGTATAAGCAGATTTACGGAGATATGCTTAATGCCCTTGGTGATCAATGTCCTTCGTATGCGACGGTGAAAATTGGACTGCAAGGTTTAAAAGAGGTGAATTTTCCATTGAAGATGATGACCGATCGGGAAGGCCAGTTTCATGTCAGTCGCCGAAAATATCGATGCTGTTCATGACATGATTTTATCAGACCGTCGAATTGGGCTAAAACGGATATCTGAAGCTCTGAATATTTCATACGAAAGCTTCCATCATATATAGTTCACGCAGTGAACTCTATAAAAGAAATTTAGAGTTCACTAGAGTTCACGTCAAATTGGACATGAAAATAATTGCTGCAGAATGGATCCCAAAATGTTTGAATGTTGACTAAAAGCGTGCAAGGGTAGAAGCATCGCGTTCGATCTGTGCACGATTTGAAAACGATGTAGACCGAATCGTTACTATGGATGAGACTTCGGTACATTTCTACGATCCAAAAACAAAGCAACAATCGATGGAATGGCGATACTCTGGTTCTCCAAGACCTAAGAAGTTTCGTGTCATGATTGATTTTTTGGATAAGGGTAGAACAATAACCGGAGATTACTATTCGACAATACTGACCACTCTACGGGAAAAAATTAAAGAGAGAAGACGCGGAAAGCTATCTAAAGGTGTTTTGTTTTTGCAGGATAACGCCCCTGCACACAAATCTCATGTTGCCATGCAAAAAATTCGTGATTTAGGGTTTGAATTACTAGAACACCCCCCTTATTCAATGACTACTATTGATCAAAATACAACCTACATAGGTTATTTCGAAGCAACTGGAAGAAGAACAGCTAAAGAACTCGGCTGGAGACCATATTGTAGAGAAATTATTCTTACGCAAAAGTTTCTGTATTCTTTCCTGATACCTGACTGTGACTTTAACTATTACGTCGACCTCGACTTCAAGGACAAATGTACTTTAGTTTTAGTTGTCAGAAAAAGTAAATGGAAAATTTTTATGTTCGGACAATGCCTGAGTGACCTTGGTATAGGACCATACGGACTATAGTCCGTATAGGCAGAGTTACTAGCTGAAAGTCATTCTAGAGAAAGATTTTTCCATACGAAGGTTTATATGTATTTTTTCCTTGCTATCTGACAGGGACTTTTACTTCAACCTTGAGCTCTACTTTGAAGATAATTTCAAGATCAAATATGATTATTGAGAAACCATCATATACAGCATCATATAACAGGAATTCGATGCGATTGAATTCCTCTGTTACAAGTAGCTAGGAAAAAATGGGCGGCTGAATTTTCGAACTTGATATTCAAAAGCTGTGAGCTGATAATGATAATGGGCAAAATCGCATATCTAAATATTTTTTTTTCTTGGATAATATCGAAAAACAAATTTTACTTTTTACTGTCACTTCTTCATTTTAAATTCAGTGTCGTAGTCGAGGATGATTTCAGTTTATATACCGTTTAAAAAAATTCGCTTCATTGAAAATCTCATCGTTTTCCAGATAATGAATATTTTCTAAATTTTCAGGAAATAATTAACTGACGGCAGCAGTTAAGATATTTGAATTTGTCTCGATTTGTATACATGGTACTCAAAAATTTTAAGTGATAACGATTCTCCAGGTACTGTTACGTTCCGTTTAATCTCTTTATTTTATTTTATACATGTCCTTGTTATTTGAATCAACAGAATCGCAACTTCTCGAAAAAAAATTCAATTCCTTCCATTAAAGAAATGATTTTTCTCAAAAATTATTCTTACTCACAACACTCTATTATTTTTTATGTTTCCATGTCATCCAAAATTTCCTAACACAGCATCTATGATGAATAAATTTCTTATAAATTAACAAAAAATTCTTCTAGTTTCTAACACTCGTTGAAAAAACTAAACTGAACAATATTATTTTGGGAAAACTCAAGCCGTAACAGTACCTACCCATTATCTCGAAAATGGTGAGATTTTTATTGAGGTGGAATTCTGTTATTCCAGAAAATCATTACCTGTTCTATTATCAGATCCAATATTGTACAACGTACAAGTTTTATCGGACAACATGTATAAATTCTCTATATCTATACTTCAATACAAATATGTATGAAAGGGCGATTTTTTTTTGGAAAATTCATTGCTTTTTAACTGTATCCGTAAAAAAACAAATTAGATCCTATGGTCTGTTTATGAACATAACATCGGCATATTCCTTATTTGAAAATTTTTCGCATTATTTGTGCACAAATCAAGTAGGTACTTTATGCTCGAGATCAAACTGGCATCCTAAGGAACGAAAGAAGATCGTGCCGGGCTTTGGTTGGTTGTTCAAAAACAAAGCAAAAAACGCATTGTATTTTTCACGGAAATACTATCATTTTTACGATGAAAACTAAGGAAACAATAAAGTTTTCAAATGAAATTGTCTTTCCAAGGCATAATTTTCAATCATGATATTTCGAAGAGTTTTAGTAGAAAAATAGGAAATCAAAAAAGATTGTCGATTTTACCTCTCTCTAGCTATGAAGAATTAGTGATAAAATAAGTTTCGGGTGCATCTCTATTCGAAAAATACCTCTGCAAAATTTCATTTGTTCCTCGAAAAAATTGAATAAATCCATAACCAAGTCTTCATCTTTGAAGCAACGTAACTCTTCAACGAAGCGTTTCCTCTGTGGAAACTTTTCTTCTTATTTTGAGGTTCTGAGCCAATACAGGGTGATTCATAACTATTGGGACATAGGCTAAGGGCAGATTGTTTGGACCAAAATATGGCGATAGGACCAAATACAAATCTACCTCAATAAAATATGTCTGTGGAAAAAGATCTCTCTCTAGCTATGAAGAATTAGTTATAAAATAAGTTTCGGGTGCATCTCTATTCGAAAATTCCTTTGCAAAATTTCATTTGTTCCTCGAAAAAATTGAATAAATCCATAACCAAGTCTTCATCTTTGAAGCAACGTAACTCTTCAACGGAGCGTTTCCTCTGTGGAAACTTTTCGTCTTATTTTGAGGTTATGAGCCAATACAGAGTGATTCATAACTATTGGGACATAGGCTAAGGGCAGATTGTTTGGACCAAAATATGGCGATAGGACCAAATACAAATCTACCTCAATAAAATATTGCTGTGGAAAAAGATAGAGGGCGTTAAAGTTGAATTTTTTATAAGGGGACAGAATAATATTTTCTTCGAAGTTCGAAAGTCCTTTATTAAATTAGAATTAGAAAAGGCGTAGAAGTCTGAGGAGGCCACGTAGAACATTTAATTTACGTTTTCAATGTTACATTGTTTTTGATTATGCTTTATCGTCGAAATAAATAAATAAAATAAATAAATCGTTACTTCAAATCCCCTTCCGATGCTCTGAACCTCGCTCTGAAGTGTTCAATCGTGTTTTTCTTAAAAACCGATGAAAAAATATACAGGAAATTATTAGCAAAAAACGAAAAAAAATTCAACTTTAACGCCCTCTATCTTTTTCCACAGCAATATTTTACTGAGGTATATTTGGTCCTATCGCCATATTTTGGTTTTGGTCCAAATAATTTGGCCTTAGCCTATGTCCCTATAGTTATGAATCATCCTGTATAAATAGGCACCTACCTCCTCGAAGTAAGCGTCACGTCAAAGATTATAGAGTGATAAGTTATAATAATCTTTAAATCTTTCTATAATATTTACCTTTATGTGAGAGTGCTATCTCGCTAAATTATGTTTCTTGTCAAATTCGTATTTATTCAACCTGTCATATCTCGCGAAATATCTGTTAGAAAACTATGCTGAAAGGAGCATTTTCAATAAGGAATAAATGCCGTAGATGAGGGTAGTATAGTATAGTACAGTGAGAAGGGGTTACAGTTCACTGCGACCTTAAGGTCTATTGTTTTTTTTTTTTTTTTTTTTTTTTTTTTTTTTTTTTTTATAGCAGGGGGAATCTGCGACCGTGAAAAACACGGGGCTCTATCTCTCGCCCAGAGGAACCCATTTCTAGGGAACACTGTGGGGTTACTCACTCTCCTGAGTTCGCGACCCACTAAACCTAACCTGCTTTTTGTTGGTTCCGGGCATTTGCCTATAAACCATTTATCCCTTAATCGGTTGATTTCTTCTTGCACATTGTCGTGCTAGGGTTTTCATGTTCGTCCATTTCGGATATCTCTTCTTAGTATAGTTTTAATAAGTTGTCGTACTCATTTTAATCTCTCCTCAATTGATCTCTCGGTCTCCTTTTGTAAATTCTCATTCTTCTTCTGTCTTCCTCCGGATCGTAGTCCACTAGTCTCCTGAGTTCTTCGTTTGGATGTTCCTTCGCTGTTTCGAATAACTTTTCAGCTTTCCTCTTCATAAATTCGGTGATGGTTTCCCACTTCAAATCTCGATATATCTGTTTGTTCCTGACAAACCAAGGCGCATCTATGGCACATCGTAGTAGCTTGTTTTCAGTTGCCTGAATTCTTTGTATATGGCTCTTTGCCGCGAATCCCCAAGCACCTGATCCATAAGTCAGTTGCGGTCTAGCAACGGCTTTGATTATTTTCAATTTTGTCTCATTTGACATGTGGCTCTTTCTACCTATCAGCGGGTAGAGCATATTCATCGCTGCCTTGGTTTTGTCAACGGCTTCTTTGATATGGCTTCTCCATGTTAGACCTTTGTCTAGGGTGATACCTAAATATTTTGCTTCGTTTTTCCATTCGATTTCTTCTCCATCTACCTCTAGATTTGTTGTAGTTCTTAGTCTCCTCTTCTGCAGTAATATCGCTTGGCTCTTTTGTCCGTTGAGTTTTATTTTCCATTTAATACACCAGTCATTTATTTCATCTATAGCTTCTTGTAACATTCCTTCTATAATTTCTGGCTTGCGATGTCGCATTGCGATTCCTGTGTCGTCGGCATATAGTGTCAGCATAGTCCTTGGAGATTTTGGTATATCGTGAATATATATGTTATACAGTAACGGCCCAAGTACTGACCCTTGAGGCACCCCTGCTTCCATATATCTGGTTGTGGAGTTTTCTCCTTCCACTTTCACGTAGAATCTTCTGTTCCTCAAATAATTCCTAATCAACTTGCACAGTTTCATTGAATATCCAGCATATCTCATTTTGTAAATCAATCCTTCATGCCATACTCTGTCGAATGCTCTGGCGACATCTAGTAGTACAAGACCGGTTGCTTGTTTATTTTGGAATCCTTCTGTTATGTATTCTGTGAGTCTCAGTAATTGCTGTTCAGTTGAGTGGTCTCTTCTGAATCCGAATTGCTCTGCTGGAATGAGATTCAGATTTTCAGTTTCTTCTGTAAGCCTCCTAGCGATTACCCTTTCTACTACTTTTCCTAGGGCGGACAATAAACTTATCGGCCTGTAGTTTTGGGGGAATTTCTTATCTTTGCCTGGTTTGTTGAACACTATGACTTCTGCAGTTTTCCACTTTTCCGGATAGTGTTCAGTCCTCATTATACCGTTTGCAATATTTGTGAGAGCAGCTATACCTTTTCTAGGTAATTTCTTCAACATAGTGTAACGTTTTCTTCGCTAAATTAAAACGTCCAACTTATTAAAATTATTTATTTACACTTGATACACTTATAACTCACAAACTAAGTATCACACTACTATTTATTTCCACTCTTGTTTATTTCCACTAGTCGCTTGCACTGTTACTGTAGTTGTACTTGCCTACCTGCTCCTCCGCTGGGCTTATATAGGCGCCGGAAACATTCAGGTACCTTCGCGAACCTTTCGCGATTCTTCTAGAAGGAAGCGACCGCCCTGGTTCTCGAAAGGTCCGACCGCAAGGGCCGGACTGGTTACACTGTCCCCTCCTTAAGCCTGTTCTGTCCCAGAACAGATTTAGTGAATTTCTCCGAGGACCGTGGCGAAACTTGCAGTCGTCACCATTCCTACAGTAGCCATTCTGATGGAAGTAGCACTCCACAGTTTTTCCAGGCTCTCTGGCCTGCTTTGGGTTGAAACTGCACACCAGGATCCGTATACCAGTCCCCTGAAATACCACCTCCAACATGCTTCGCACAACTCGCCAATTTAGCTGGTCCAATCCACAACCGAGCTTGGGAACAGCTAATTTCCTAACCCCAAAGCGTTGAAGGTCTTCTTTCAAGCTTTGCAGTGCCGTCCATAGATTCTGATAGGTTGGCTTCTGATAGGAATGTTGTTTTGTGACTAGGTAATAAATGAACCGACCTTCAGCCTTCAATTTCAAAACTTTTCCGATTCTTGGCTGCTGTCGCAATAGTTGTTCCTGACGTCCAAATTTTTTTCTGAATACTCTGGCTATTCCTTTGCTCATACGAAGGTCCTCCGCTACGCAATGAGCGAGAGAGTATTCCTCAGACACGGTAAAGAGATCTTGATGTACTTCCTGTGTAGCGCCGAACCGTGCAACGCGTGTCTCACCATAACGATCCATAAACTTCTGGTAATCGCTGCTACCTTGCATCGGGGCTTCCACAAGACGTACCTCTTCTTTGTCCTGCGCGTACGGGGCTAATCGGTTGAAATGGACAACCTTTGGTTTTCCTCTGGGGAGCTTCCTTATCCGGTAAACTACATCATTTATCCTCTTGATTATTTCATACGGTCCCTCCCACTGTCTCTGCAGCTTTGGTGAAAAACCTTTCCTCCTTTGTGGATTATGTAGCCACACCAGATCTCCAGTGGTGAATCCACCTTCAATAGCCTTGATGTCGTAGCGCATTTTCATTCGATCACTTGCTTGCTGCATCTGATTGCGTACCTTGTCATGAATGTAATCCAGCTTGTTCCTTAATTTACTAACGTAGTCCTCCCCAGCTACGTCTTCTCCAGGCTTACATCCAAACTCTAAGTCGCAAGGCAGCCTTATTTCTCGGCCGAACATTATACTGGCTGGAGTTTCCTTGGTAGATTCTTGAACCGAAGATCTATATGCCATGGTGAATAGATGTAAATATTCATCCCAATCCCGCTGGTGATCAGAAACTACTTTGGCCAGATGTTTTCCCATGGTCCGATTCATTCGTTCGACCATGCCGTCTGATTGTGGATGAAGAGGTGTAGTCCTTGTTTTGTGAATTCCCAATTTGCTGCATACTTCTTGGAATAGCTTCGATTCAAAATTTCGGCCTTGATCACAATGCAGCTCCAGAGGTATTCCAAATCTGCAGAAGAATTCTCTGACCAATTTATCTGCTACCGTACTTGCCTCTTGATTAGGAATACCGTAGGCTTCTACCCATTTCGTGAAATAGTCCATCGCTACCAAAATGTACTTGTTTCCATGGTCTGTTTCGGGAAAGGGGCCAGCGATGTCGATAGCTACTCGTTCCATGGGAGATCCGACGTTATATTGCTTCATTGGTGCTTTTCCTCTACCATAAGGTCCGTTAGCAGCAGCGCAAACCTTGCATCTTCTACACCAATCTTTAACGTCCCTCTTACAATTTGGCCAATAGAATCGCTGCCTGACTTTTTCCAATGTCTTGGTTATCCCGAAATGTCCACCTGAAGTTCCATTATGTAGTCTGGTCAGAATGTCTGTCATACGGCTCTTCGGCACAATCAACTGAAGTCTCTGCTCAGTTCCATCTTCATTTTCCCAACAACGTTTCAGAAGACCTCCATCAATCTTCAACGTTTCCCATTGTGCCCAATACGACTTTACATTCTGGCTAAGTCTGGATACTTCTTCCCAAGTAGGTCGTCTACCGCTCTTCTTCCAACTCAGGATTACTTTCAAGTCGTTATCTTCCTCTTGTGCTCTTTGAATTTCTTCAGGTAGCCAGTCGTCTTCGATTACGGTGGTTCGTCTTAAATCGATCTTTTCTTCCAGGCGCGAACAATGGCTGAAATTCTGGGGACACTCAATGGTTTTGGTCGAACCATTGTCTACCACAGCGACTCCTTTTATTTTCCCAGCTGTAGCCCTTCCAAATTCTGGAAGATTTTTCTTGAAATGCCTTCTCTTGTTGCAGTCCCAGCACACAGCATCCTTTTTCCTAGCAAGCAATATTCTGCGGACTTTTTCTCTGACAATCTCCTCAACAGATCGATCTGTTTCTTGCTCTTGTCTTACACGAAGGTGTCCTCTATGTGACGCTTGCTTTGCTGCCTCGATTTCTAAAGCCTGGGCTAAGGCATCATCAATGGTTCTAGGGCGTGCTAGTCTCAGGGCTTGTTGTATTTCGCTATCCTTTATCCCATCCACGAATGTCTGGATTGATAGCTGTTCCAGGAAGCTATCTGGAGCAGATGGATAAGCCAGCCTGACTAATCTCGCCACATCAGCTTTAAACTCTTGGAGATTTTCCCCTGTTTTCTGCACTCGGTTCTTTATTTGTGCATGGTATACTTGTTGCAGATGAGCATCGCCATATCTCATCTGAAGTTTCGATGTAAGAACTTCGTAACAGGCTTGTTGACTCTCCGGGATCGTCTGTAGAATGTTGAGTGCCTCTCCTCGTAGAGCTATAATTAATGCCGTGGCTTTTTCGTTGTCGTTCCAATTGTTCGCCAGAGCAGCAGCTTCAAACTGTTTTTGATATGTCGACCAGGGTATTTTTCCATCAAAAGTTGGAGGCTTGATCTTCATTCTATTACCTTCGCCGTCATTTTCCGCTTTCGCTGTGCTGTAGGGTGTTGAAGCCAGAATATCTGTTCTGTTTGACATTCTTTTCAAGGAATCTATCAATTTGGCATGATGTTCAATTATTCCTGCCATTTCTTCAAACTTCCCGTTAACCTTGTCAAACTTTTCATCAACCTCGTCAAATTTTCCACTGACTATATCTAATCTCTCGTCCACTTTATCGAATTTTTCATTTATGGTTTCCAGTTTCTCATCCAATTTATCTGTTAGTTGACTCACCACATCGTTACAATTTTCCCTAATCTGGTCCATTTTCTCATTCAATTTCTCATCAATTTTCTCATTTAATTTTCTGGAATTTTCTTCCATTTGTTCATTCAACTTACATGAGTTCTCGTCCATTTTCTCATTCAACTTACAAGAGTTCTCGTCCATTTTCTCATTCAGTTTTCGAGAATTTTCTTCCATTCTTTCGTTCATCTTACTCAAAAAGTCCATTACCGCTTGAGTCTCCATCGCGTTCTGCAGTCTTGTGGTCACTGGCATGAACTTCAAATATCCAAAATTATTTATTTAATTCGAGCGATGTTGAACCCCACACCTGACACCAATGTAACGTTTTCTTCGCTAAATTAAAACGTCCAACTTATTAAAATTATTTATTTACACTTGATACACTTATAACTCACAAACTAAGTGTCACACTACTATTTATTTCCACTCTTGTTTATTTCCACTAGTCGCTTGCACTGTTACTGTAGTTGTACTTGCCTACCTGCTCCTCCGCTGGGCTTATATAGGCGCCGGAAACATTCAGGTACCTTCGCGAACCTTTCGCGATTCTTCTAGAAGGAAGCGACCGCCCTGGTTCTCGAAAGGTCCGACCGCAAGGGCCGGACTGGTTACAATAGCATTCGTTATTTTATCACTTCCGGGAGCTTTTCTATTTTTCAAGCTTCTGATTATCTCTTTTATTTCAAATTGAGAAGTTGGTTTTTCTATTTTGTCGTCTACTGGTGGTTCGTCCATTTCTTCTTCGTTGTTCTCTACAAGATCTTCCAGCTCGTCATTATCGTCATCAGGTCTGTAATTTATTCTCGATTCTCTTTCTATCGAGTCCGCCAGTGCTTCTGCTTTATCGATATTCGTATATGCCATTCCTCTTTCTCCGTGGAGAGGTGGTATTTTAGTCTTTTCTCTTCTCAGACATTTTTGCATTTTCCATGCAGAATGATCGATAGTATTTAGTTCTTGAACTTTTGTTCCATCTATTTGTTCTCATGTCCTTCAGGGCATTTTTTAGAACTTGGCTGTGTCGGTTTAGATTTCTCTTATTTATATCTGTTTTGTTGAGCCTGTATGTTTTTCTTAGTCTCCGATTTTCCCTGATGAGATCTTTGATTTCTCTGGGTGTATCACCGTGTGGATGTATCGGTGCTGGTCTCGTTATTTCCTTTGTGCTCTTTTTGTAGGCATCTATTATATTCTTTTCTAGTTTATCAACTGCTCTTTCTAGGTCTTCCGGTGTGTTGATTGTCGGTATTTCTGTTACCTCCGATTGTATCAGATGGCTATATTTCGTCCAATCGGTGTATTCTCTTGTTTGCATTAGTTCTCTTCTTGGCCCATCTCCTATTGTTAATTCGATGGGGTTGTGGTTAGAGGTTCCGTCCCACAAGGTCTCTATCGAGAATTCTCTAGTGATATTTTTCATAATTGCGATATCAATTATATCTGGTAATCCATTTCCGAATGCTAGGTACGTTGGTTCTTCAGGTCCAATAACGATAGCTTCATGTTTTTCAGCGAGATCTTTCAGTTTTCTGCCATTTCTGTTTTCCATCCTGCTGTTCCATTCTGGAGATTTGCAATTAAAATCTCCGATGCAGATTTTCGGGTTTGTTCCATCTAGTAAGTTGTTGATTTCTTCTTCCAATAGGTTATTTGGGGGTCTTTTATATGCCGATGTGACTTCGACTCTTTGTCGATTTATTTCAGCTACAATCGTCACTGTTTCTATTTGTGACTCGTCAGATCTTCCTTTAAAATAGTGTTTCAGATCTCGTCTAACCAGTAAGGCAACACCTCCCCCAGTGTTTGCGATTCTGTCACATCTATATATCTCATAATTCATGATATTCAATCGCGTATTTGGTTGTATTCTTGTTTCTTGTAAGGCTATAATATCAGGTTTTCTCTCTGATATTATTTCTTCTATCTCGTGTTTTCGAGTTCTGACCCCGTTTATGTTCCAGGAGACTATTTTAAGGGAATTTTTCCTAGTTGTATGTTCCATTATTTCAGCTTACTGAACATTCCTTGGAGTTTTTTCTCCATCTCTCTTTCAATTTTCAACATGATTTTGTTGAAAATTTTTTCAGTAAAAGTGTCTAAATCTCGGCGGATTCAGAGACTTTTCTGTTTTCTTTTGTTTTGTTGATCGTAGGTTTAGCTTGGGGCATTTTCGGTGTCTCCTTCTTCTGTACTGGTTTGGGTACTTCTTTTTTCTTGTCGTCTACTTTGGAGGGGGTGGGCTTCTTTTTCTCCTGGACTTTTAGAGGAATCGTGCTCTGCTGAGCCGATTTCTGGCCTGTTTTCCTCTTCCTTGTAACTAATTTGAATTCGCTACATCCTTTGTAGCTTGCTGGATGGCCTTCTTCACCGCACAGAACGCATGTGGCATTTCTCTCCTCACCTTTTCTGGTAAGTTCGCAATCTTTTGTGCAATGATTGCCCAAACATTTGACGCATCTGTATGGAAAAGAGCACTTGTTTTGGGCATGTCCGTACCTCTGACATCTGAAGCATTGGCTTGGATTTTCTGCCCTTCTTTTTGATTCCACTACAATGCAGAGATTGTAGAGGCGTCTTATTTCGAAAATCTCCTTTCTCTGAGTTTTTACCAGGTATAAGGGTATAAACTTTTTGGTTTTATTGGATGTCATTCTGGACACCTCGGCGTCATGGATTCCTTGGACCTTTAGATCATTTTTTATTAAATCTAGGTCAGCATCTATTGGGAGATGTCTTATAACTGCATATATCTTTTTCTCTTCCTCCATCTGGTACGTGAAGTACTCCTTACCAATCTGGTCAAAATATTTTGTTATGTTCCTGTAGTCGTCCACAGTCGAGGCTACGATCCTGATCCCGTCTTTTACGACGGTTGCTCTGTTGTAGCTGAATTTCTTCAAGTAGAGAGCTTTTGAGATCTCTACCCAATCGGCTGTACCCATCGTCGTGATGGGTGGAATTTTATCTTTTTTAGGTAACTTGCTTTTTTTGCGGTCTCTTCGTCTGAAGATGAACTTTCTTTACGCGCGCGTTTTGTGGGCGGCGCGTTCTGGGTTTTAGCAACTTGAGTTGCAAAATTTCTCTTCTTCTCCGGTTCTGGAGCTACTTCCTGTTTGGAGGAATTTTTGGGGACCGCTACCGGCTTTGCAATTTCTGCAAATGTGGGGGATTTCTGTGCCGTATTCTGTTTTGCAATTTCAGCAAAACTAGGGGATTGAGGAGCTTTATTTTTGTTAACTTCCTCTCTCAAGAGGCGTATCTCCCCGACCAACTGAGACACGGTTTCAGTCAGTTTATTTATTTGAGCCTTCAACTGCCCATTCTCTTCTTTGAGCCTTACAAGCTCCTCTGCATCTCCATCGCTAAATTCTTCGGTGTCCGTAGCTTCCATGTAGGAGCTCTCATTGTCTGAGACCTCCAACATGGCTTTTTGTCCGTATTGAACTATATGAGGTATTTCGGAATAATAATGAATATTGGAAATCCTTACTACTATGTTACTATTAAGCTATGTGGCTAAATTAAATGTTTTCTATACTATCAGAAAAATAAATCGACTCACCAGTGATATCCGTGGAACCAGCGATCTTGGGATCTGGACTCGACACTGAATTTGAACGAATTTCCGCTCTATAACACATACACTTATAGAACTTACAAAAAACTTCGGAAGTTTCGTAGACGGAATCATAAATTCCGCAGCTTCGCCAGTGTACACTTTCACCTCCGCTTTCACTTTTACGGCACTGTGACACTTCGACTTTCTCGTCCGCTTTCTCTTTTAAGGTCTATTGTGCCCCCTAACAGAGCAGTTTTCATCGCGCCCTTTACAGCTCGCCTTCCAGATCCAGAGATCTGATGAAATACAATATCTGGGACGGCTTCAACGAGGATAATTCCCCACTCCTACAAGTTTCTCGTCCAAAATGAATCAATGAAAAAGTTACCCTCATCTAGTGGACGAGAAACTAGATGAGGGTAACTTTTTCATTGATTCATGCCATGCCAGTCAAGAACCCACAACAAATGGAACATTATTTTGGATTAAATCAAAAATGTTGTGATTGGTTATCGTGAGTTATCCTTGAAATTATACATTTTCATAGAACTTTTCATGCTGTATAATAAAATTCTACTTGAGCATTTTTATTCTTTTCGTTTTCTCAGTCCATCTTCATCAAGCTTCAGCCATGGAATCCCGAAATCAACGGCTTCATCCATGATTTGGTTATGAAAAAAAATTATATATTTGCTCATTTCTTCATTACTTTTAAGAATGAATTTCACACGAATACCTATAATCAAATTATCGAATAAATTCCAGAGTTATTTAAAGCCCTTCAAATGGAACATTTCTTTTGATTCAGTTGAAAATGTTGAAATTGGAGAGAGGTTTCGAGGGAATTCATTCGGTGGCCGATTCTTTTTTGAGATGATGAGATGGATTGCGAATTTCAAAATTATTTAATGAGAAATATAAAATTCAATACCTAATACCTCTCTCGTTTTTTCTTCCTTTTTTGTTTTCAGAATATTCTCACTTCGTCAACCATGAAGGTAGAACGAAGTTTTGGATTTTGTCCTATTTTAAATGAAGATGACTGATACTTTCTACAAATTTATGTAGGCTTTCTTATCTGTTCCAGTGTGTTTGATTCTCTTTCAGACAAAAGTAAAACCAATTTTCTTCTTATAAAACTCGAACTCTATACACGTTGAGATCACTCTACACAATATAATGCGAATGACTCTGAATCCGACTTTGGAATCCGACCTTTATGCGAATGACTCTGGATGCCCCTTTTTCAGATAAGAATTGTGATTTCAAAGCCAAAAGGGTCCACCCACATTTTTGATCGGGAATCTCTCTTTTTCTTTTGGACCAATGGGATTCCAGCAGTGTTTACCAAGTCTTGGGGTTGGTACTTTCCGTTTTACGCCAGCGTGAATGTCCTTCCGGTGCACGTGTCTGTTATTGCCATAAAGTTCCGACCTTTTCCTTATTCCCATCTGTAAGGGTTGGCGATCAATTTCAACAAATCAGCATGCCCTTCTTAAAAATGTCACCTCTTTATCTCGGGATTACGCATGTCTGTTTTTCTTCAAGGCGTGAAGCTCCCCCATATTAACTTCGACTTCGAAAAGTTCGGATTTCTAAAGTCTTCCACGAACGACATTTATTTACCATATACACATTAGCGAATTGAGAATATTACATTCCTTATCATTACACTTATACGGGAAAACCAGAGAGTTTTTTCTGAGGTTTTGATGTCTGTTTTCATATATCATACGAAGATATGTATTTTTCCTCTGCATACACTGAGATCTGGAACGAGGAACATAGGTTCTAGGATCTATCTCTTTGTTTCCATTTCTTCACACCCGCTTCGGCCGCTTCATATTGATTTTAGATTGTAGAAGTTTGTATCACTCTATTTCAAAAGAATAGATAAGGATAAATATATGCCGGAAAGTTGTAAATATGCCATCTCCGACTTTTTTCAGAACATTTCGAGCTTTACAAATTACAAAATTATAGTTGAGTAAGTTGAGTATTATTCTCTATTTCTTATGGTTTACCCAGCGTCGGCCATGAAAGCCTGAAAACAAAAGGTTAGGTAATTCACGACTTGTTCATGGGAAATCGATATTTTTTGTCGCCTCTTCATTATACGAGGATATATTGAAAAATTTTTAGCCTATTATAACCACAACAAAATTTTAATGTCAAAATATTTTATTACTCAACATATCCTCCTCTTAATTGGATACATTTATCACAGCGAACCTGCAACGTCTCTCGTTTCGAAAAAAGTGTTTCTTCTTGCTCTGCAAACCAGACCTCCACAGCAGCTTTCATTACCTCCTCGTTGGAAGAAAATTTACGACCTTTCAATCTTTTTTTCAGTTGAGGAAAGAGATGATAGTCGAATGGAGCCAAATCTGGTGAAAAAAGGGGGTGTTCTAGTAATTCAAACCCTAAACTACGAATTTTTTGCATGGCAACATGAGATTTGTGTGCAGGGACGTTGTCCTGCAAAAACAAAATACCTTTGGACAGCTGACAGCTTTCCGCTTCTTTTCATCTTTTCTCTTTAATTTTTTCCCGTAGAGTGGTCAGTAATGTCGAATAGTAATCTCCGATTATTTATTGTTCTACGACCCTTAACCAAAAAATCAATCATGATTACTCTTGCACGCTTTTGGTCAACATTCAAACATTTGGGAATCCATTTTGCAACAATTTTTCTCATGTCCAAATTCACGTGAACTTTATGATGAACGCGTTCGTATGAAATATTCAGTGCTTCAGATATCCGTTTTAGCCCAATTCGACGGTCTGATAAAATCATGTCATGAACTGCATCGATATTTTCGGACTGACACAGAAACTGGCCTTCCCGATCGGTCATCATCTTCAATGGAAAATTTACCTCTTGAAGCTTGCAGTCCAATTTTCACGGTCGAATACGAAGGACATTTATCACCAACTTTTGATGTATTTTTAAAGACCTTATTTTAATTTGATAACTGTTGAGAGGGTCCTTGTTGGTCTGGGTTAAAGAGACTCAATTTAACAAAATGCCGACGTTTCGATTTATTTAAAATCGTCTTCAGGGCTCTACAATAGATGGTACACATTAAGACGCTATTTTAAGAAGGTAGCATTAAAAATCAACAAGAAAAACATTAGAACAATTTGGAAGGAAACATATATAGAAAGTTTTGTATACGAACAATCCACTAAAGCAAGCAAACATTAATGGAGGGTATAAGGGAAAAAAAAAGATCGAACAAATTAACAACTTGGTTACATATATATATATATATATAAATATAAAAAGAGTATTTATTATTGACCCATCAATGTTATAAATTGAAGCTACTCACATTGTCAGTTGGTCTGAAATTTATTTCATTGAAGGGTCAATAATAAACACTCTTTTTATATTTATATATATGTAACCAAGTTATTAATTTGTTCGATCTTTTTTTTTCCCTTACCCTTCATTAATGTTTGCTTGCTTTAGTGGATTGTTCGTACCTATACAAAACTTTCTATATATGTTTCCTTCCAAATTGTTCTAATGTTTTTCTTGTTGATTTTTAATGCTACATTCTTTAAATAGCGTCTTAATGTGTACCATCTATTGTAGAGCCCTGAAGACGATTTTAAATAAATCGAAACGTCGGCATTTTGTTAAATTGAGTCTCTTTAACCCAGACGAACAAGGACCCTCTCAACAGTTATCAAATTTATCACCAACACCAAGGGTATTAAGCATATCTTCATAAATCTGCTAACCTCTTAACCCTTTTAAATACAGAGGTACTTGATGATGTCTCGATACTCCAATTTTTCGATTATCACAATTTCGGTGGACATCTTCTTTCTTTTAATTTATAGGGTACTCGAACGATTTGTCAAAATCAGCTGATGGTTCATTACCGTGGGGCACACAAAGCTTTTTATTATCACTATAAAGGGGCATTTCTGAGAAAGTTATAGTTTTATCACTCTAATCTAACATCGGGAAGAAAATTTTTCCAAAAACATGCCCAAAACACAATACTCGACCAAAACAGCATGCGAATCAATGGAGGGAAAAGCTTGTGTGCCCCACGACAGCGAACGCTTAGCTTATTTTGACAAATCGTTAGAGTTCCCTATTGCGTAACTCTGGTTTACTTTTTTGACCTCAACCTTCACACTGACACTTCTAATGCGATATTGTTCGTTGCTATAGTAACGCAATATTTTTTTATGCATGGAACTGGTCTTAGCTAACTAGATATCAATATGTACAGGGTGGGCAAATTTCGATGTTTTAGCACTACAGCTTTTAAACCAGAGGAGATAGACAAAATCTGATACCCCATTCTCGTTCTCTTTTTCTGAGAAACTAACAAGACTAGTAGTCATTTTCGGCCAACTTCTTTTGTTTTCGAGTTATGAGCGAAAATTGGAATAATGGTGATTTCGAAATGAAATTATATCTCCGCTAATACTAATGATAGAGCTCTGAAATTAAAACATTATACAGGCACTTTTTTAAGTAGAATCCAGTGGCGTGCTTGCCTTCTTAGCAGGATTTTTAATTACGAAGCTATGACCCAAAGTTATGTTTTTTCAAAGGGGAACACTAGATTTCTTTGCAATTTTTTTAAAGCTTAATTTTTACTGATTTCAAAAATATATAACATCATATGGTTTGTATCAATATAAATAATAGAAAATAGTCAAAAACCTTTTTTCTTAATATTTCTATGGTTCCTACTTTTGATGAGAATAGAAAAATGTAGCATCTTATGAATACCACAGTCTCCTTCTATTAGTCCTTTCATTTCTATGCTCCTTACTCAATTTCTCCAAAATTTAAATTTTGTGAAAATTGGTAAAAAGCATAGAAAGAATGACATTGCCGGAAGGAGACTGCTCTTGTTATAGGAAGCTCTATTTTTCTGTGCTCCTCAAAAGTTGAAACCATAGAAATATTGAGAAAAAAGGTTTTTGACCATTTTCTATTATTTATATTGATACAAACCATATGATGTTATATATTTTTGAAATCAGTAAAAATTAAGCTTTCAAAGAATTGCACAGAAATCTAGTGTTCCCATTTAAAAAAACATAACTTTGGGTCATAGCTTCGTAATTAAAAATCCTGCTAAAAAGATAAGCACGCCACTGGATTCTACTTGAAAAAGTGCCTGTATAATGTTTTCATTTCACAGCTCTATCATCAGTATTAGCGGAGATATAAATTTATTTCGAAATCGCCATTTTGTCAATTTTAGCTTATAACTCGAAAACAAAAGAAGGTGGCCAAAAATGACTACTACTCTTGTTAGTTTCTCAGAAAAAGAGACCGAGAATGGGGTATCAGATTTTGTCTATCTCCACTGGTTTAAAAGTTGTAGTGCTAAAACATCGAAATTTGCCCACCCTGTACATCCTCGTAGATATTCATACAAACTTTCGGACAAGGATGTCCATATTTTTACTGATCCTCATCCATACTAATATTTTAAATGTGGCAGGTCATTTCATTGATGATATGATAATTTATTTATGCCCCTAAATTGTGTCAGGCTAAAATGACACAGGTTTTGTCTTCAGTGACTGAATATGTTCCGAAACCTTTTCAACCAATAGATAATCTAAATACTAGTACCACAGCCTTTTCAAATACCTTCACAAATAAGGCTGTGCAAGTACTAGTAGGTACATATTAGGTAAATTGGTGAATATGAATGGAATGGTCAGTCATGGAAATTCTCATAATTTCCTCATTTCCCGAGCATCTTCTCTAATATCCGGAATGAAAATGATCTCCAAAATTTCTCATAATCTGACACAACATAGAAGCATAAAGTTCATTATCGTATTATCAATGAAAATGACCTGTCAACTTGACCGTTTTTGAGTTTTTTTATTGGAAGAACAATTAGAGATACGACTAATATCATATATTCTGAATCAGAAAAAAGGAACTAGAATATGTAAAAATAACATAGGATTTATATTCAAAAAAATGAAATTTGCCACTATACCACTGAAGTTGCGGACTGAAAAAAATATTCGACTACGACACATGGAAAAGTGTATGTATAATGTAATATTTGTTTTTCGATATCACTGATACTTTACGAAATAGAGGCACCAGTACGAAGAGCCGAAAAATGAGTTTGCAGTTATAACTTGAAAACAGAAGAAGATAGAGGGATGCGTGTGTTTACTAGTTTGTTTGTTTGTATGTTTGTCTTTCTATAAACTCTGGGGTGTAAGGGGGAAGGAAGCGTTTCATAGCCTCTCCTCTCAAATGCCAACCTCACCTACTCGCGGTTCACCCTGTTTCTACGAACGAGGCTCTGGCGACCGAACATGAGCGGTATAACTATGTTTCCCACAATTACCTAGCCTGAACATTGGCTTGAACAGGAAATGGCTCTCTGCGTTGCTTGTTACGTCTGAGACCTTGTCGTCTCAAGATATCTGTGCCACAAGATAATCTAGTCGAAACCGCAACCAAAGTTCTTCTTTGCAGAAGATGGATCAGTCGAACAGGACAAAATTTGTATCCGGAGGTAAAATACCCTTCCATTCGGATCTCCGGGGGAGAGTGAATCATCGTACAACCACCAATGAAAAGCACATAGCTTTTGCAGCATGAAACCTTCCTAGACAACCCCAAGGTCGACCGTCCAGAGAGGCGTACCGCCCTAATCGATAAGGGACTGCAACGAACATCCGTTGCAATAGTTGCCTTAAGCGAGACACGCTTTTCGGACGAAGGTAGCTTGGTAAAACAAGCGTATACTCTTTTCTGGAAGGGCTTGCCGAAAGGCGAAATCAGACAACATGGCGTAGGCTTTACCATAAGAAACGACCTGGCCGCCAAACTAACCGCAAATCCAGTTGACATCTCAGAACGTATAATGAGCCTACGCTTTCCTGCAGCAAATAACACGTTCGTGAACATCATTGCAGTATACGCACCCACTTTGAACTCCTCTGACAACTTGAAGAACACTTTCTACGAAACACTCGTTGCTACATTAAGTAAAATTTCAAAACGGGAACGAATTATCCTTCTTGGAGACTTCAACGCCAGAGTGGGTAGATGTCAAGACTCAGAACTGTGGCCAGGAATAATAGGGGAACACGGCACAGACAGCATCAATTCGGACGGAGAACGTCTGCTAGCTCTTTGTGCAGAACTAAATCTGTGTATAACGAACACCTATTTCATTACGAGACCCAATTCAAGGGGGACCTTTGGCGCCACCCGCGCTCAAGGCATTGGCATACTCTCGACAATGTAATCGTGAGAAGAAAAGATCTCAAAGAAGTGTTGGTCACTGAACCCAGAACAGATCTGGAGTGCTGGACTTCTCATAGGCTGGTAATCTCGAGAATGAAAATATCAATGCTCCCAAAATACCAACGCGCTCTCTTAGTAACTTTGGCTTGTTACTAAGAGAGCGCCTTCAAATCTTCAAACTACAAAACCCTTCCACAACAGAAAGATTCACAGCTACCGTCAAAAAGTGTCTAACACTTAAACTCATATCGCACCCCTTTTTGAGGCAAAACACAAAGCAATGAAAACAGCAATTGACAAGCCTGGCCATGTCGCAGTCCAAAACGGCCTTATAAATATAAAACGCGAGGTCCGTCAAGAAATAAGGAAAATCAAGGATAGCTGGCGGAGAGAAAAAGCAAGGGAAATTCAAGCTCACGCCGATAACCGATAACCAGCTTTTCTGCTGTCTGATTCCACTCTTAGAAAAGCTATTACCACAGGAAGGCACACAGTCGCAAGCCCTAGGAAATTAGGTTTTGATAGCACCGTTCTTTCTCTTATTTTTTTTCAATCTTTTTGTAGGTTTATTCTCGGTTATGGGATACAGCATTGATGAATGAAACTCCGGAACCAGATGTCCGATTTTGATGGGAACTTCACTATAGTGTAGAGAAAAGAAAAATTCACCAGATTAGGTTTCCGTGTAATAACATTTCATCTTTAACGAACAGATGCCGTAAAAAACGATGTTTCCTAAATAAGTCGTGCATGAAGTTCTTGATTTCAAGCTTTTAAAGCCGATGCTGGGTGAACGGTGAACTATAATAAGAAAAAGAGGGTAATGATCAAGTACAATTTACGCTTTGGTATATATCTAACTTTGGAAGATAACCGACGATAACCAAATTTTAAATTTTTAATTCAATAAAGTATAAATAGTGCAGACTGTAGAGAATTTGTTCGAGTAGGTTTTGTGTGAATTCATTCCTATGTTATGAGGAAATTACGAAAAATATCGATTTTTGTCGTCAATAAATCCGGCTTTCATGGCCGACGCTTGCTACATTATAAGTATAAGGGATTGGGGAAAATGATCAAGTACAATTTTATTGAGCTCAAGAAGCTCTATTAAACATCCGAGGTTTACCTACTCACGATAACCAATTTTAAAGCCCGTTTGTAACAGCCGTGAATTCTCTGAAGAATTCCCTACCAAATTTTGGTAAGAAAACGGCAGAGATTATTTTGTATGCAACTGAACAGAGAATTTCACCGAAAGTTCGTATGTAACGGTACATAATTCACGGCGCATGAATTCTCGATAAAATTTTTTAGAGAATTCTCTACAAAATTCTCGCAAGAAAACGGCAGAGATTATTTTGTATGCAAGTGAACAGAGAATTCTACCGAAAGTGCGTATGCAAATGCAACGGTAAATAATACACGGCGCATGAATTTTCGAGTAAATTCTCTAGAGAATTCTCGGCTATTGCAAACGGGCTTAAGAGTTTGAAATCTGTCAAAATAATGTTTCATTTGAAGAGGGTTCTCGACTGGAATGAAATTCCAGCTTATCTGCGGCATTTATTTTTGATGAAAAATGCTCTTTCAGCCCGTTTGCAACGGCCGAGAATTCTCTAAAAAATTTAATCGAGAATTCATGCGCCGTGAAATCTTTACCGTTACATACGCACTTTCGGTAGAATTCTCTGTTCAGTTGCATACAAAATAATCTCTGCCGTTTTCTTACCCAAATTTGGTAGAGAAGGAGCACGATCATTTCGATTTGAACTAGGATCGTAAAATAGGGAATTCAGTTTTTTAGGAAGGTTGCGCGAATCTTTCGGTAATTGGAGTTTGTTTTTAGTTTTATTCATCGTGAAGGTTTTTGTTACATGCTTATTGAATTATTCTAATGATAAACTAGAGTTGTGCCATGAAATTTTAGACTAGCGAAGCAGCAACTTCAAGCTAGTAATATTAGATTAGACTGGGATTCTGCCGTGTCGAAGTCTGCAGTCGCCAGAGGGTGAAGGACTTTGTTCCCTGCTGGGCACGGCGGCATCCAAATTTCTGCTACAGAAGGCCCGTCCGAATTCACGCTGTGGGGTACCCGTATTCACGGTATCGATTTATGTTCGCAGGTAAACTCTTCGAAATGCAACTATGTAATTGACGGTCGAGGTCCACGTCGGTGTCGACGACCTTCGAATGTGTCCCGTTTTCTATAGAGTGGCCCAAGTAACGCACACAACCTATGTGGAAGTCATACGTTGTTTCTACAGGTGTCCCGAAATTAACAGTAAAAAAATTTAATGGTATATTCATATTCTGCGTCAGAAATAGGACGAAAACTTTGGCTTGGATAAGAGGGGATAACCAGGCACCTCGGCACCTGCCTCAACAGTATATTCAGATAAGCGGAGATAACCATACTCGGTTAATACTGGGTTAAACTTCTGGTTATTGAGGTTAGAAGTTGTGAAGGGACATAACCAAGGGCAAAACCAGGAATAACCGCGTTAATTACCGGTTATCCGCTTGAAATCGATTATGGTCTACACCAAACAGGCTGTTCTGGCCTACAAACTAGTTTGTAGGCCAGAACAGCATACAGTTCAGCCTGCAACAGTCCTTCCCTAGGGGGATGGACAGGTAGAAAGGCGGTCCCACGATTCTTACTCCAGTCCCTGTGGACAGTACAGAGCCATCTGTGAACCCAGTGGAACCTTCAGACACGAGGAGCCTGTTTGGTGTAGACCATAATCGATTTCAAGCGGATAACCGGTAATTAACGCGGTTATTCCTGGTTTTGCCCTTGGTTATGTCCCTTCACAACTTCTAACCTCAATAACCAGAAGTTTAACCCAGTATTAACCGAGTATGGTTATCTCCGCTTATCTGAATATACTGTTGAGGCAGGTGCCGAGGTGCCTGGTTATCGCTGGAGAATATCCGCAGAAGATAGATGCCTATACAGAAAATTTTCCTCTGAATGGAGCACGAGAAGTGTCTCAGGCAGTCGAGGCTTCTCTAGACCTGAAGTCAAAAAACTCCTGACCCTTGAAAGGAAACAGTTGATTCTGGCGACTGGGACAATGAATGTCAAATTTTTTAATAAACATTTAAATGAAATGGGGCTGTCCAGTTGTACCATGCGCCGCCGGGCAGGAGCGCTGATGAAACTTTTGAACATATTCTGTTCATCTGCAGCAACCTTGAAGAGTTATAAGGATTAAAAACCTAGGAAACACAACACCTACAATTCCTATGTTGAGAGGGACTCCTCTCTGTCCACTTGTGGCATTTTTGTCAGCGTGTCTCAGAGGGTTTAAGTCTCTCCAACTACAAGCGGACGAATAATGGGTCACTAGGCTTCAGTTCAGCCCGGTGGGGCACTGCATGTAGATGTAAAAGAAGATGATTTGAAGAGGAATGCATCGGGGCTTCTTCTTCTACGTGCAGTGCCCCACTGGGCTGAACTGAGGTCTAGTGACCCATTCTTCAACTGCTTGTAGTTGGAGAGATTCCGCATCAGCGGCACAGGGAACAGCCATGCATTCCCATTCCAGTCACTAGTATCAGTTGTTTCCTCTCAAGAGCCAGGAGTTTTTTTATCTCAGGCACAAAGGACGGTCTCTCAATGAGAAGCCTCGACTGCCTGAGACCACTTCTCATGCTCCATTCAGAGGAAAATTTCCTGTCTAGCCATCTATTAAAGAAGTTCTTAACCAATGTACGACAGATAGGCAGCGCCGGTCCCGGACCAACAAAAGCTGAGCGGGCTCCCCGCTTTGCAAGTAAGTCTGCCTTCTCGTTTCCCAGAAGTCTTGCGTGCACCGGGCATCAGATAACTTTCACAATGTTATCAGAAACTAGCACCCGCAGATCCTCCCTTCATATTCCTCTACTAGGTATGAGTTAACCCTTTCCTCAGAAAATAATTTCAGGGTTCCCTGACTATCACAAGGAATATAGATGTTTTTATCGAGTTCTCTCTGCGGATATTCTCCAGTGTGTATAGCATACAGTTCAGCCTGTACTATGGAACAATATACTTCCCTAGGGAATGGACAGATTGAAATGAGGTCCCACCTCGGGTCCCACAATTCCCACTTCAGTCGCAGTAGGCATCACAGAGCCATCGGTAAACCAAGTGGAACTTTCAGGCACAAGAAGCCTGTTTGTGGGTCTATGCCAGGAACAATTACCCTGTAGGGTTCGGCGAAGTAGAAGCTGGTGCCCGCGCTGTACTCTCTATGAAGAAGTTATGCGTTGGCATCCTTCACCATCTTGAGAGACCTCTCGTCTCTCGTCCCTGAACATTTCTTTGTTACGCCATTGTCTATTATTCCAGACTCTAAAGCTGTCCTCATAGCCACCTCTGTAGCTATATACAAGGTGTGAAGGAGGTAAACCCGGCAGACACCCCATGGGCCGTAGGGGACCTCTGACATCTACAGTCATAATGGTGCGGCTGCAGTTCTTCCCCATTGAAGTCCACCACACCAGAGATGCGTAAGTAAGGATAGGCCTCACCACTACAGTGTACAATCAGTGCATAATGTGTGGTTTGAAGCCCCATCCCTTACCAAGCACTCTCCGAGTAGACCAAAAAATTACATAAGCCTTGCTCGATTGAGTCTTAATGTGTTTGTTTCACAATAGTTTGTGGTCCAGTGTCACACCGAGATATTGAATATGCTTGGATAGGTTAAGCCCAATCCCAAACAAACTAGGAAGCTTGATGTTGAGAGTTCGTTCTAAGCACTATCGTTTAATCATCCGCAGGGCATTCTGCATCAGATCGAAGATGACACTGATTTCCTTACCTCTGATGAGTATAGGACAAGGTCATCCGCATAGGCCACAACAACGAACCCAGCCCTCGTCAGCTCGACCAAGAGCCCATTCAGGGAAACATTCCACCAATGAGTATCAACATAAGAGGATTCACTCTATCATTTTGGCCGGTTGCGTTTCAATGCCCTTGAATGTTTCCTGATTTAGCAGCACAAAAGCAGAAGCTCGTTCTGTTCGCAAGTCCCAATCTGATTGGTCGCCCAGATTCTCGTTTGAGTGTAGTGAATCTGAGCGCAGTATATTGATGGCGCGTAGGGTCTCCCCATTGAACTCTATGGGAGTTCAATGGGTCTCCCCACCTCAAGGTTAAAATTCCATGCTTTCGATCTTCTCTTGTAAATCGGCAAAGTGAAACCTCTTGTTGATACTCTCTTTGATTCCACAGTAGAGTTAATAAAACACTTGCTTGTCAAAGAAAGACATGAATCACTTAAAAAAGCAACAAGAGTTCTTCGCAGGCGAAGTAGAATGTTTAGATAGTTTAATGTCCTATGAAAGTTTTAACGGCATGCAGACAGGAAATTAATTCTGAAAAAAGTACCCTCCAGAGCAGGATTCCAACCCACGACCCCCTGATTACCGGTCAGGTACTCTCCCAACTCAGGGTAATCAGGATGTTGTAGGTTCGAATCCCTTTGGGTGGTACTTCTTTCAGAATTCAATTCCGTTCTGCATGAAAGTAGAATATGTTTAGTTAGAGGTTAATGGCGGTATTTTTGAACATTTGTTGAAACAGCCCTATGATTAAAATCATGTAAATGTAGGAAATTTTGTTTGTTTGTAATTAGCTATATTTGGAAAACAAATGAGAATCGTATGAGAACATATGGGTTTTTTGAAACTATTTTTACGTGTATAATACACATCTGGAGTTAGGTCCCTTCCTCCCGACTCACCCTGTATACGCCCAGAGAGAAACCATAGAAAACGTGTATATATTTGTTCTGCGCATGCCACGCTTCGAAGGAGAGTATCTTAGAGAAAGGGAAAAAGTCTTGTCTCTGGAAAGTATATACAAAGAGGAATTTTAAGTAGGTATATATTATAGCGATACACTTTCCAGAGACAAGTAACCTCTTTTGTTGTCTCTGCAAGTTTAATTTGCTTATTTGAGCTCATAATAGTACCGCATAACTCAACCAAAGATGTCGACCAATTGAAGCTCAGAACTTTTTTTTATTCAAAGCAGGTAGCTGCAAAAAAACTACCATAAAAAATTTACCTAGGTCTTTTCCGAATACCCAATGAACACACTTTTGAGAAGAAAATATAAACCATTATTTACTTTCGCGAGGTGTCTCATCGAATCATTTAGTTCTAATTTTGTTGGGCGTTTTCTCGCTTGTTTTCAACGTTTTCTTTAATAATTATTCCTTTTTTTTTATTCAAAGCACTAATTTTGTTGAATATTCGATAAAAATATACCTTATTGCGTACCCTATAGACATTGTATAAAAACAACTGTTGTATTTATGTAATGCTAAAACCATACATCATTGGCACTTGGTGTCCTCTACTTGCAGTTGAGAGCCTAAGAGCTATATACATTCAACTAAGTATGAAACATATATACTCCTTGAGTAAGTGAGATAAATAAATCCTTTTTAATCATTTATGTTTGATTAAACAACTCTATGATGAATTAATATAATAATTTCAGTATTCAATAATAAATAAAAACATTAATTTAGAAGTGAATTTGATTCACTCACCAGAAATTAACATACGCACTCAAGGATAAGAAGCATATACCACTATGGAATCTATTGAAATAAAACTCAGATCAAACAATTTTAACCTTTCATGAGCATAGCAGGAAATTGATGGAAAGAATATTATAATAAAGGAAAACAATTTATTCACCTTTAAGATACACACTAACTTAAAGCTAGAATAACAGCTCCAGACACTGTCTGAAAAAAACGAATGGTCAAATTCAAAAATATGACAATTGTAAATTTAATAATAATTAATCATCATTACATATAATATATAAAATAATGCATAATTTTTAATATTCATCTTAAAAATAAGAATAATTTGAATACCTACTAAATTATGAAGACTTGTTCAATACAATCCATCAATGGCTTCTGATCCTTAAATACATGAATAGAGGGCAACTTTATTCTGTCAACACCTGACTGCGTTACGGGCATTTTGAATCAATCTATAGCTGTGAGAGCAAGTCCTCACAAAATAATCTACTTAATTGAAAGCAACTTTGTTTTTAGTACAAAAAAGTGTAAAATGATATTTTCAGTTTTATACAAGTTCATGAAGATATCTGTATGTTTATATTGAAAATTTTTTAAAGCCAACACAAATGTAATACTTTTAATCAATGTCATCACAAAAAATCGAGAATTTAAATCAAAACAGAAAAGAAAACCTTCTTCAATGTTGAAGAAATTAGAATGAAATCAAATATTTTCACTTTTTTAATAGAGCAAGTGACGATTGAAAATCGACAAAATCCCAACTGATGTCCTGAGAATTTGAAATTTTTCACCAAAAAAAATGTGCATGCCATATATATTTTGTGCAATTGACACTGACAAGACTCTAAATGTTTACACTGAATTTGATTATAAAAAATATCAGCCATGGCATGGAAGAAAAGTCCTCCTAAAAACTGAAATATCTGCAACAATCAACTGGTATGTTCACACTTAGATTGAAAATATTAACAGGTCTTACATGTGAAAATTCCCCAAAAAAATTTTTGTCAGTTTTTACCTACATAATTTGAAATAAGTTTTCTTCCACACTCTAACAACTTTAGATATACATAGGTACAAAAGGGAGCAGGAATCTTTAGAAGAGAACTAAACAAAAAGAATAGGGGTTTATTTTGTTAGTTTCATACATAATGCAGAAGCCCCCTTGAAATCATTAACACACAACGGATATTATATAAAATAAGAATACAATACGGCTCAAAGCAAGACACAACGATTCTTTCTCTTCTTTTTGACCTGCAAAGCAGCCCGAGTAGCTGTTTCAAAAACTTCTCTAACTCCCTCTTTGCTTTTAGCTGAACATTCTAAATAGGCAAAGGCATTAATTTTTTCAGCCATCGAACGACCATCCTGAGGTTTTACTGGTTCTTGCCTCATTTTAGCTAATTCTTTGATGGTATTAGGATCATTGCGTAAATCTTTCTTATTACCTACAAGAATGATTGGCACGTTTGGGCAAAAGTGCTTGACTTCAGGTGTCCATTTCTCTGGGATATTTTCAAGAGAATCTGGCGAATCTACTGAGAAGCACATGAGGATTACATCGGTATCAGGATACGATAAAGGTCTGAGACGATCGTAATCTTCTTGACCGGCTGTATCCCATAATGCTAATTCCACTTGCTTTCCATCAACCTCTATGTCGGCCACATAATTTTCAAAGACAGTGGGAACGTATACTTCAGGAAATTGATCTTTACTGAATACTATAAGCAAACATGTTTTTCCGCACGCACCGTCACCAACAATTACCAATTTTTTTCTAATTGCAGCCATTGGACCTACAAACAAAACATACGAGTCAACGCCTATTAACTGAGTAAAGATGGCGGATGTTAAATCATGATAATCCAGAACGGCGGGGATGGAAACGATGCAAATAAGTCTGACCTCACCTTTCGCGGAGTCCTCAGATTGTATACAGCAGTTAAACATCAAGATGATGAATACACAATAGGTGTAGAGATTTCAATTCTCTACACAATTTTCATCCAATTTCCAATTAATTAAGCAGGTAAAAATAAATAATGCGAATTTTCATATCGCTAAACCGATTACCATAGAAAAGAGATATTTAGACACATTTGACGTTTGTTGAGCATAGAGATACATATTTCAGCAAGTGAGTTTAATATTTTGTTGGTCAGCAATCAATCATAATTATACACATTTATAAGATTCGTTCACTGGTAGAAAGTTCTTCAAGTCTAAAATATTTCCACATCAAAAATATCAGCACAAATTTTTTTGTTCTGTGTATGAACAGAGTAGTTAAGTCGCATAGTTCTCTTGAAATGAATGACGGTAAGTAGGTTAGAGTGTGATTCTCAAAAAAAATACTTTTTACTCTTTGGTGAGTTCGGTAAAGCCTTTGTTTATATAACTGCGAATCTGTGTTCTGTCTACTCTGTAATCTGTGGTTCTGTCATACAAAGGAAGGTTACATTCTACTCTGTAATCTGTGGTGGTTACATTCATAACCTCCATGCAGAGAGAAAGTTTGTCTCTGCTCCATGCATAGACATAGATCTCTATGTCTATGGCTCCATGTATCTAAAAAATATTGTTTGAAATCAATATAAAACGGGCATTATGCCCGTTTGCACCGTTTCGCTGGTAACCATGGTTAAACTAATCAATGTTTAATATTTAAACGTTGCTTAGCGGTTGCCGGTTTGCACCGTGGAATCATAATCGTTGTTTACTTTAATCATCGATAGGTTTGGCAATGGCAACACCATGAAAAATTCAAAATTTCAGCCAAGCACATCATAGAAGTGAGATTCAAAAAAAATAATTCAAGGTTTTGTGTCTAAATTCTGTTGCCAAGGTGGAAAATTTGAACATTTGTTTTCGTGTTTCATTTTAAAGTCGAATTTTTGATAAAATGGAAAACGCGAATTTAAAAAGAAATAGATGTTTGAGTTTTGGGCCCGAAGAAAAGGTTCTCATAGCCAATATTTGTGCGAAATACAAAGGAACACTAGAAAATAAAAAAACGGACCATATATCTACTCGCAAAAAGAACTCGGTGTGGGATAAAATTACCGCGGAAGTAAATGCCTCGAACAACTCTGGCATATTCCGATCCAAAGATGTTCTGAGGCGCTTTTATGAGAATAGGAAGAGGGAGGTGAGGAAAATTGCAGCAGAAGAAAAAAAAGAACTTTATAAGACTAGTGGTGGTAGAGCATTCCTACCAAAAAAAGATAAATGCCATGACATTTTTCTTTCATTAATGAATGGAAAAACAATTTACGGTTTAGAATGTGAGGTAGGAGGTGATGTAGAACCTGATAATGAAAATTCTGGATCAGTAAGTGATTTTGTCCATAATCAAAACAGTTTACTTTTCATAATATTTGAGTTTATTAAGACCATTATGAAATTTTTTTTCAGAATGATGAAACTGTGCCCTCATATTTACTGGAGCCATCAAAATCACAGACTTCAAAAATACCAGAGATTGCATTCGCACATGTTGAAACAATTTCAAATCAAGTCGATGATTTTGTAAGAAATTTTGACCGTGAACAAAACTATTTACTTTCTTTATATTTGATTTATTAAGATCACTAATATCTTATTTCAGAACAATGAATCTTGGAAAAAATATGTGCCAACCGATTTATTGACGCCGATCTCTGAGCGTTTGAGAGTTCCAGAGGTTCAGTCGGTTCTGGAAGAAGATACTCCTTCAGTATCTGGGAACCAAGAAAATAAAAAAAGGAAATATGATGGTAATAATATTCTAAATAATAATTGTTTATTAATATACATCATTCTTTCAGGTGTTCCTTTGGATACACCATCTAGGAGGAGACCAACTACAGTGGTAAAGGCTCTAACACGTACAGAGTTCAGGGAAAAATACAACTTGCTCCTTGATAAGAGATTGCATCTCATAAAGAAACAAGAGGAAAAAATCGACGAAGAAATTATTTCAATAAAAGCAGCTCAAGAAGCGAAAGTTAAACTTGATGCCTTGGAATATAAAATAAAATTGGAGCAACTGAAAGTTCTGCAGTCACAGAATCGAATCCAGTGTGGAACACAAGGGGCGCCTGATCCCTCTGGAAGATAACTTGGAAACAATTCCAAATTGATTTTCTTAAGTTAATTATGTTGAGAAAAATAAAAATTGATATTTCAATACGTCTTTTTTTTAATAACAACGAGAGTATAATTTACACGTAATGAAATAATCGAACAAAGTCATTAGCTTATTGCTTATAAATTAAATTGAAAAAGTAACTATTAATTAGTTCCAACCTATATGCATTGATATTGTCATTTTGATTATTGAGAGGCAAATCAGGTACATTTGCCATCATGATCAAATTATTCCATTCTGAAACTTGAACATCATCAGGTGGCGGAGGTAGTTCTTCATTTTGCAATAATGCTATGTTGTGTAGAACTGCAGTAGCCACTATTACATTCATTACATTATTCAGCTTCAGCCTCATACCATATGCCACAACTGGAAATCTTCTTTTCCACACACCAAAGCAGCATTCTATAGTATTCCGGGTTCTACTGTGTGCTTCGTTATATAAACGTTCTTCAGGACTGCATGGATTTAGAAGAGGTGTTAAGAAGTAATTTCTCAATGGATATCCACTATCGCCTGAAAGTAGTAAATTTAAATTTGGAATATCCGCTTTTACTGGAGTTTTACCCAAAATAATTCCATTTCGAAATTCATTATTCTCAATTCTTCTCTTCAATCTTGAATTATTGAAAACTGTGGAATCATTTGCTGAACCAGGCCATCGTGCAACAACATCCAAAAATTTCAAGTCAGCATCGCAAGTTGCTTTTGAACATTTATAGAGAAGTATCCCTTCCTGTTCCGAAATACTTCAGCATCTTCTCCTCCTAAAAACGATGTATTTTGATTGGATGTAAATTTGATTGAGGAGAAAAACTAATCACCTGGAGACTGAATGCGAACATGAGTACCATCCACACATCCTATCACCCTAGGAAATGAAGCCTTCTTGTAAAAGGACTGTTGAGTTAGCATTATTTCCTCATCTTTGGGCATTTTGATAAATTGAGGATATAATTTCCCAATTGCTAATGAAACTTTTGCAATGATTCTTGACATTTCTTGATGCTGTCGATACATCTATATTGACGAAATCGACAACAGAAGCCAAGTGACCAGCACTAGCATAAAACCTCAATGTAGCTAGCAATTGGTTTATTGGTGCAACACTATTATTCCTGAAATATCATTCATATTCATATTATTTTCTTGATTCTCCGTAGGCCCCATAGTAACCCAATGGTGAATGGTGGCCCGCACTAGAAAATTTCTAGTCTAGCACAGGATCGAACTCGGTACCTTGCGGTTGCGATATACCGGGCCGACGATATATGTTGCGATACACCAGGCCAAGGGCGCAGGACGCTAATTGTATGATATTATTATTCTACGTACTTACAAGTCATTATCAAATTCCAAATCATTCTCCAGATATGGCAACAAAAATAACACTGTTTCTTTCATTAAACGAAATCTTCTAAAAAAAGTGAGATTGTCCATTTCTTCGAAATAATTTACTCTCCGAAGAAACCGTCTAGGAAATCCAAATTCAATGATGTCAAGTGCATCAAGATCATCATCAATTAAGATCTCATCTTCCAAATCATCCATTAGTAATTCAAATTTAATATCAACACGAAAGGCGCGTTCTTTAATTCACCAACTTGGTGTGGTTGAGGTGAAATATGGTGGACCGAAATACGTAATTTTTCGTGAGATTCACCTTCTTTCCACCGGTAATATAAAAATTACTTGAAATAGGGAACACAGTTGTCAATCAAATTTGAAGTATCGTTTCAATCAACGCCAAAGATTATAGAGTAGAAAGATAGGAAACGCCCTCATATCGCTAGTACTAAAAACCGACTACATTTTGGCCAGTGAAAACACGCGTGACAATGAGATGGCGCTAAAAACGCACTGTCAATACAGGAAAACTTTTTGATAACAGTTTTCTGTTTTTTTTATTGAGGGGCGCGAAATTCGAATTCTATTTCTCGTATTGCATTCCAATATTGACTTTGTTTCTATCAGAAAACAAACATCCTGAGCGACAAAACAAAAGTATGGTTTTGCTTTGTGATCAGGATGTTAGTTTTCATCTAAATATTGTTTGGAATCAATTGATATCAACCAAAAACGCTGTTGGATGTGCCATATGTTTATTTGCAATTCATAAAAAATTTACAAAAATTGAAATAGTGGGCAATAAATGAAGCTTTAACTAGGACACTAAAGTATATGGTGATCTGCTATACGTCGAAGGTGTTGTTTCTGTACAATAGGTTGTTCTGAATTAATGAACTTAGTTGAATTTATAAAATATACATATATCAGAAATTAATATGAACCAATATTCAATAAACCATCATAGCATACATATTCCAGGTACTTACATATGTCGGTATTATTTAAAGAATTTTCAGAACCACACTTAAGAAAAAAACTTGCAGACATATGCAAGACCTGTATGTCAGTATAGTTTCTTGGTGCTTTTTTTATGATTTCCTTATGATATGGTCTCTTCATGACACAATATACAAATTGATTAATGAATGAACAAAACACTCACAGCAGGTTTCATAAAACTTTGACTTTCTAAACAACAGTTTGACAGTCACTTGGTTCCCAAATGGAAATCAATAAAACCTCTGCATTTCTGAATATATTGAAAGAGTAGCAATTGAGAATCATTGAATGGACCTATAAAGATCATAATTTTCACTTAATAGGCTGTTCATGCAAGGGATGCTTTCTGCATACAACAATTTACGTCGATGTACAGTTCTCAATTGACCTGCAGTAAAATGTTCATTACACATGTAGTTAGTGTAGTTAGTAGTGTTTGCTGAAGTAATTGTCTTCAAGCCCTGAGAATTTTATCCACTTCGGAGCACTGAAAATAAGAATCAATGAATGACCGATTCACATGTTACGACTTTTAATACTTACGCTTCCATTTTCCTTAGTTGAGTGAAAATCTTAATCACGTAAAATACATTTTATTATTTGATCCACCGTTCTTCACCATTCAATAATTTTCGAACAATATTTTGATGTTTTCACCAAGAAATAAGACGAAAAAGTCCAAAAATCAGCAACTAGAACGAGCCAGATAAACAAAAAGCGGAATGAGAATCAAAACATTCAAAACATCTTTGATCAAAATTGACGTCTGAAATCTTAAAAAATGTCATATATTTCTGCAAATGGCACTCAAATTAATATTTTAACCAGTCCTAGCGTTTTAAAAACACGCGTGACACACAGATGTCGCTCAAATCGCTTTAGTCGCCTCGTTTCCCATCTTTCTACTCTATAATCTTTGAATCAACGCCTTAATCGGGCAAATTTCTGCGTTTAGTTTAAACAACGTTTAAGGACCTTATAATCAACGTTTAGGAACGGTGCAACCCGATTAAGGAATTAAACGTCGTTTAAGAATATAATCGTTGTTTAGACAAACGGTGCAAACGGGCATGAAACTCAAAGATTATAGACTCTTACTCTATAATCTTTGCTTAAAACTATTCTCTCGCGTGGTCATTTATATTTTTTCGGAATATAAAAACGAAACAGAATACTACGGTCCATGAAGAAACTGAAACGAATTGAAAATAAAAATGAGGAAGGCCCAGTGAAGTCAGGTATTTTGTGCACTTATTGGAATTCATTACCAAGCTTGTCATGTATCCATATCATAGACAAACAATACTGAACTCTCAAAAGTTGCTACCAGAAAAAAATTAATTTTGGCAATATTTCTAAAAATACAGAACCGATCAAGTTTGAAACTAGTACTCGACATCAAAATAATGTTTTGAAAGTTCTTGCAAAATTTCTGAGATAGGTACAGGATTTCTTTGATAAAGCTGCATTCGTAATCAATTCGCGAGTTGAAAAGTACTTCGTCACGAAATTTATCATTCAGACAAGATACTCAAATGAATTGAACATATAACTGATCAAAACAAAAGCATTAGCATCATCCATAGCCGGCATGAAATCCCTTGCCGAAGTGATAATTTGCAGCTTGCAAGAAATTTTGCCAATTTCCAATTCCGTGCAAGATTTGAATTTGATTATCTAACATCTAATCTGCTAAGCTTCCGTGCCGAAGAGCACTTCCGCCCGCGAATTGATTCTGAATGCAGCTTTATTTTTCACAAGACTCACCCTGTATTCAGGGTGAGTTTTCAACTCCTACAAATATTTTAACAGTAGAATCTTGAGGTCAAGAGAAACATTTTCACCTGATAAAAAAAAAATAGCCATTTAAAGTTTTCATAATGAGCTATGTTACCCCTAGAGAAACAAAATCCCTTTCAGAATAACAAGCTAAATCTATGACACTACACCTCTGTGGATTTTTTAAACAGAGTTGCATTCAGCTGAAGTACCCAATTTTCCAAATATCAGATATTTATTTTTTTTGAACATCAAATTACGCGATAACGGCACATTGTACGAGAAAATATGTAGAACACTTTTATTCTATTCCAATATTCATTAGATAGAGTACCCAACTTAGTGTCAAGAGTTGGGTTCTTTGAATTTTTGATATTTTTATGGTATGGTATATGTAGTGGTCATAATGAAAGAACTGGAAGACCATTTTTGTTTCGTTTTTCAACAGCCTGTATCTTTTAAAGTGAACTGATTAGGAAACATTTTTATTTACCTAATGAATCTACTGTAAAAATATTTGTACGAGTCGAAGATTCGGCCTCTATGGCTAATCAGGTAAGAAAGTATCTTTCTCACTCATATTCACAGGGATATATGATAATCTCATTACTCATCCTTCTCTACTTTATTTGAAAAACATATTATGTTTGTTTTTTACATATGAACTTTGGAAATATAATCACTTATTTTACACATAATTCTCATTGACTTCTGAACTCTGTAAATAACAAAAATTACTACATAAAATGGCAGAAACATATCCTCATACCAAAAATGCAAGTCTAATCTTGAAAAATCAATTACTTTCAAAAAAACATTATTGATTTTACATGAACATTCAGAAGAGGTCGCTTTCTGAATTTCAAAAAGCAAATAAGGTATGCATATTTGAATACTTTCATGACACTGTGAAATGGACCTTACGTTTGACATTACGTTTATTCTTGTAGCAAGAATTTGACACTAAAAAGTAATCGACTCAATGTCCAATGCTGAACAACACAACAGTGTAACCCATGTGGGACTATTCTTATTCTAAAAATATACAGCATCATGTTAACAACAATACGGCGGGGTCCCGGCTATACCATTTCATTCAAAAGAATATCCAGAAAATAACAATTTCTCATAATAAAAAAAAGATACTGAATAAAATAAATAACTGGATGTAACCCATCGAGTGTAAGTGTTCAACAACAAATCAGTTGCAACTGTTATTTCAATTGATTTATGGGCATAAATGTGCTCATAAATTTCAGTAAACTCTAACTCTGGCATTTCATTTTTGAATATTCAATCACAGCTGACACATCAAATGAAAGATTTTCACGAACAAAATTAGCACTTATACAGGATGTAACTAAGTGCAAATGTTCACTAACTAATGTTTGAATCCCCAGAAAATGTCCCCACTTAGAATAGATACATAACTTTCGAATAGACTATTTGAAAATAAACAAAAAATTTCTGTTAAAACACTGCAAATATTCAGACACGTGATGCTACTCAACAACACAAAGGTTCAGAGACTCAATTATTCTCTTCATTCGCAGGATTTAATAAATTTTCAAAATGTTTTAAATTTTTGACGAGTTGAAAAATTCGCGAAGATATACAGTCAAAAGAAAGATTGAATGAATGGATTTTTCTATAATCCATTGGTAGTTCTGCAATATAAATAAATCATTTTTTTGATAAATATCGAAGAAACGCCTTTGCTCATTTCGCTAGTCACACCCTGTATATTGTGCTATATAAATGTCCTAAACCAATTCTATTCAACTTTCACTGAAACACTAGTATTTTTCCGATCATGATTCGCCGTTACCGCTGTCATTATCATCTTCGGCATAATCTGAACCATAAGAAGGATCGTCATAGTCCTCATCATAATCGTCATCATAGAAATCTGCCATTTCTGCTTGAGAGTCTGATGATGACGAATTAGGTTTTACCTGGGTTTTGATACAATAATCTTCAAGAGTTAGAGGCACTTGAATGCCGTCTCGTTCTGCTTCTGCTCTGGCGGCCATCGCTTGTTTCCTGTGAATAATGTAATTAAAAATAATTTTCGAGAATGATTCCTCAACTGATTTCCATCCAAAAAATCTCGGCAAGTAGGCTATGGAATTTTGAAGGTAGTTACTCTGTGATTGGATGTAATATTCTTGTTCATTATTATACGAGGATGTATTGATATCTAGTTAGCCTAGACCAGTTTCATCCATAAAAAAATATTGCGTTACCATAGCCACGAACAATAACTCAGTGTGAAGTTTGAGGTCGACAAAGCAAACGAAAGTTACGCAATAAATTTAAAGAAAAAAGATGTCCACCGAAATTGTGAAAAATCGAAAAATTGGAGTATCCAGCCATCATCAAGTACCTGTATTTAAAAGGGTTAAGAGGTGAGCATATTTACGAAGATATGCTTAATACCCTTGGTGATCAATGTCCTTCGTATGCGACTGTGAAAAATTGGACTGCGAGCTTCAAAAGAGGTAAATTTTTCATCGAAGTTGATGACCGATCGGGAAGGCCAGTTTCTGTGTCAGTCGCCGAAAATATCGATGCAGTTCATGACATAATTTTATCAGACCGTCGAATTGGGCTAAAACGGATATCTGAAGCACTGAATATTTCATACGAACGCTTTCATCATATACACTGCGCAAAAAAATTAACGCACATTCTGAAAATCGCAATTTCAATGAAAGTTAACTCTACATTGAATTTATAACTTATTTTTTATGTTCTCTCGGGAAGGTTTTGAACGAAACAAGACACATTAAATGGAAGAAAAATTCAGGATTTCACCGAAAGAAGAGAAATTAACAATTTTCAAAATACTGAAATGCTGATAAGTGATTTAATACTTGGTATTTCCACCCATTGCCTTAATTACAGCTCGGCAACGACTCAAAATGAGTGATCTTAAAATGTTCTGATCTAATCCTTCCCAGATTTCTCCGAGTTGGATTCCTAAGTCATTAAGAGTAGCTGGATGATTTTCTGAACTTCTCAGCCTTCTATTGAGGTTGTCCCAAACCTGCTCAATCGGATTGAGATCTGGACTTCTTGCTGGCCATTCAATTCGAGATACTTCAACCTCACAAGCATTGATCGAGAACAACTGATTTTAGAATGGAGCCAATACATTCAAAATCTGATAATATCATCTTTTTTTATTCCTGCTGGGAAAAAACATCTGTATTCAAGAAAACCGTTGAAAATGGATAACATATGCATGCATAATTCTGATAAAAATAATTATCATTGAGAACACCTTCAGTTGTAGAATAAATTTCCTGTAATGTAAATTACAGGATGTAAATTTCCATAATGTGCGTAATTTTTTTGCGCAGTGAAGTTCACGTCAATTTGGACATGAGAAAAATTGCTCCAAAATGGATCCCCAAATGTTTGAATGTTGACCAAAAGCGTGCAAGGGTAGAAGCATCGCGTTCGATTTGTGCTCGATTTGAAAACGAATAGACTTCTTTAACAGAATTGTTACTATCGATGAGACTTGGCTACATTTCTACGATCCAGAAACAAAGCAACAATCGAAGGAATGGCGACACTCTGGTTCTCCAAAACCTAGGAAGTTTCAAGTCCAAAAATCTGCTGGAAAAGTTCTTGCTTCAGTTTTTGGGGATTTCCATGGAGTAAACATGATTGATTTTTTGGATAAGGGTAGAACAATAACCGGAGATTGCTACTCGACATTACTGACCACTCTACGGGAAAAAAATTAAAGAGAAAAGACGCGGAAAGCTATCCAAAGGTGTTTTGTTTTTGCAGAACAACGCCCCTGCACACAAATCTCATGTTGCCATGAAAAAAACTCGTGATTTAGTGTTTGAATTACTAGAACACCCCCCTTATTCACCAGATTTGGCTCCATCCGACTACCATCTCTTTCCTCAACTGAAAAAAAGTATAAGAGGTCGTAAATTCTCTTCCAACGAGGAGGTAATAAAAGCTGTGAAGGTCTGGTTTGCAGAGCAAGAAGGAACATTTTTTTTTGAAAGGCCTAGAGGAGTTGCAGGTTCGGTGTAATAAACGTATCCAATTAAGAGGAGAATATGTTGAATAATAAAATATTTTGACATTGAAATTTTGTTTGGTTTTGTTAAGCTAAGAATTTTTCAATATATCCTCGTAAAAATAATTATTTGATGATGATGCTCACTACCTTTTATAGAGAAAAGAAAAAGGCTTTGAACGCAGCAAGAACCGCATTTCACTGGCATCATGCATTCAAGAGAGGGATATAAAAAAATCAAATTTATTAATTGAAAGATTTTCTGTTGATGCTCTGAGTGATGGTGGTTGGCCAGTTAGATTCAGATCAGAACATTTGTTGATTTTTATATCAATTAATGTTATCTGTCGGAATTATTTGCGGGTATACTGTTAACTTTGAAAAGATCGCCAAGATTTCTAAGCTCATTACTCGACTGACCGACTACACAAGGAACAATTTCTCATTTATGTTGCCAGATTTCTTAAGTAGGAAATTGATCTTTTGATTGATTGATTGACAACAAAAAATATAATAGCAATTAATTCAGACAGATGACATCAATTGATGTGAATTGTGATTTTCCTACAAAGAAATCTGGCAACAGAAATGAGAAATTGTTTCTCGTGTAATCGGTCAGTCGAGTAATGAGCACGGAAATTTTGGCTATTGCATTATTAATCAAATTATTATTATTATTAATCAAACTATTCACCAAATGAAATACACAAGCATTCAATGTAATTATTGTATTTTTCATTAACTCCCATAGTGATTCGAAAAATTTACTTCCAGAAGCAAAGACGACTATCCATTACACTAAGGCTGTAATTTTATTTCACTAAAATACGAATCAACAAAATAAAAAATCACAAGTTTGAAGTTCCGGAGGGTTTGAATAAGAGCATGTTTTTTTCAATTTATTTCTTGGTCGATTAGTCAACGCTTGGTTTGAACGGTCAAGAGCAGCTGCGTTATTATATTCAGCCGACTATTTATGAACTAAAATATCTATTTTTGTTCGCCCTCAAATTGTTTACCTGATAATGTTTTCGTACTCTTTATCTTTTCCTTTTGATTCCCTCCATCTTCTGTACATAACTGAAGCATCTACATTGGCAGGGCTGAAGGTGTTTGGCTCGTTGAGCAGGGAAATGACACTGAGCAAAATTGTTCTCACATTTTGTGTGGGATTCCAACGTTCACAAGGCAGTTCACCAGACTGAGGATCATCGACTGGCGGATGTAGAATACTAATGCATAGGTCACCGTTCTGAAAGAAAACTGTTCAAGACCAATCGACAAAATTATTAAAATGAGAGGGTGAAGATTTGCTCAATATCTTACATACTCATCAGTAATAAGCACTGAAAAATTCTGATAAATTGGCTAGATGTATTAAAATTTATGTCATATGTAAACTACTCTCATCAAGTTTTATTGTTTACGCAAAGGCAACGAATAATTTTCGAAAACTTGAATAGGCCAGAAACTATTCGATTTAGCTGAAAGAGAGGTTTCAGACACTTATCGTGTTTTATCGAGCAGAATGTAAGAAATGAAAATATGAGTTACTTTTCATATAGATTTTCGTTTCTTCGATTTGTTGAAATCGACGAACTCTCCATGAACCCAACCGGTCGATTGACAGTGATTGTAATTAATATGCAAAACAGATAGTTCCTTTATTTTTTACATTTGGTATTTCTATTTATGTATATCATTTTTTTATTCAATTTATATTTTTCTTTTCAATAATCGCTCACAGGTGAGAATTTGTAGATTATACCAGGTGGCTCACCCCACTCTCATTTTGAGGGAGTAAATGAAGATATTTTGAAAATCTTTTCTTGTGCTGAGTGTAGGATGTCCCAAAGCACAATTTAAAATTATTGTCATATATACAGTGTTCGAAAACAAAGATATAGACCAAAGTTGCACTTTTTTAAATGTAACACCCTATATTTGACCTCAAAAATGAAATGGCAAGCTCAAGTTATGATGAGTTTCTTCAGATTACTTTATAGCTCAGAAGCACTCTTTACGATATAATGGCGAAAAATCGAAAATATGGAGTTTTTTTATTTAAAAAAACTCCATATTAGCAATTAATGAAGAAACTAGTTACGCTAGCGATACAGACAGAATTCGAATCGATTAGACAAGTTGGCTACTCTTACAAAACTTTCAAAACTAGTAAACCTTTTTCGTCATTATCTCGTAAATGGTCCTTCTAAGGTATAAAGTGATCTGAAGAAAATCATCATAATTTGAGCTTGCCATTACATTTTTGAGGTCAAATACAGAGTGTTACATTTAAGAAAGTGTAACTTTGGTCTATATCATTGTTTTCGAGGACCTTGTATACACCATATACCCCTGTATACGACAATAATTTCAAATTAAGCTTTTGAACACCCTACACACACCACAAGAAAAGATCTTCGAAATATCTTTATTTACTCGCCAAGTCTGGGGTGGGCCACCCGGTATAATATATTTTAACAGAAGATTCTTTAGGTCGAAAGAAACACATTTTCCTCTACCATTTTTTCCAATTCGGCTAGGTTGAAAATATACAGGTTGATAATCCATAAAAGTTGTTTTGTGTTATCTCACAAACGATTTTTTCGAATGGAATGTTTTTCGGAATATTGTTTTCATTAATGTGACGAATCTTCTCCGAACACAAAATTCACACATCTTCTAGTTTTATGACCATTACAAACTATTAAAGTATCAGAAATTCAAAGAACCCGACTTTTAAAAGTAAGTTGAACAACACTCTTTAATGAATAATTGACCATTTCGAAAAATAAAAGTATCTATCCTTCATATTTTTCGGTATAATGCGCTGTTTTCGAATAATTTGATTTTCAAAAAAGAAAATATTTGGGAAATTCGAAAAATTGACTACTTCTGCTGAATGCACAGATTTAGTTAGTTATTCTGAAGTGAAAACTAAAAATGGCTACATCTTTTCATTCAAGCCGAATCGGAAAAAATGAGGAAGAAAAAAAAGGAATTCTTTTGACCTTAATAATCTACTGTAAAGATATATAGGAGAAATATTGTCATCTTCATTTCGCGCCTTGTTTTGTTCATACATCTTTGTTGCACTCATTGATTTGCTACCTCTAGAAAATTTGTGACGACCTGTATAGTTATTAGTGCCCACCCTAAGACCGAAACTCCTCCCTCGCTTGCGCTAAATTTCCAAATGATCTATTCCATAGTCCACCAAAACTCGAATCTGGGAGATGTGGGGACCGTTTCTGAATATTATGAATGAATGAAAATTTTCGTGTTATTATTCGGTAACTGTTTTTTTCGCTATATTTCGAGAATGAAAAAAGCGTAAAGGGGTTTGTGCCCCCCAAAATCGAATCCTGCATCCGCCCCTGCGAGTGTCAGGTCATGAAACTTAACCAAAACTTCTGTCAAAACAAAACGAAACGATGATACTATTTGTATTTTCTGTTTTGATAATTCATTTTAGGTTCAGTGATATAACAGAGGTTTTTGTAAAAAAGTTTATTTATTATGAAAATATTAAGATTAATTGTCTGCATAAATGGTAACATTTAGTCTATTTGTTACTTGATAAATGTTACGTGATACCTGTTGTGACCTGTGTTATTTGATGCTGCATAAATCCACACTGGGACACTTGGTGTTCAGCGACCTAAGACCTATTGAATTTCTTTCAGAGCCTTTGGACGTCGAACCTTTTTCATTTACCCGTAGTTGCGATCCTTGCTTAAGAATATGTAGGGTAGAGAGAAAGACAGCAAACAAATATATTCAGTGAATTTAACCCAAACATTGGTCGTTTTCGTAAATAAACCCTCATGGAATTTGACTTCATTATTCGTTGAGAGTTTGTGTAAGCAGTTACGAAATAAAGGGCAAATTATAATTCTTCCAATCGAATGCGAGTACAACATATCTAAAGACGGCTGCAGACGGCATGGTAAGCCTTAGCCAGCGTCTTAGCGAACGTTAGTAGAAAAGTTGGTATATTCTCGATATTCGTGCACCGATGACCATACACACCACATGCTCATCTTTTGCCAGTCTTTCTGTGGCAAGTGAAAAGACGAACGTTGAACAATTGTGCTTCTTCAATGTTTCAATTGTAACGGATATTTCATTGGATATAGCAGCCCATGCATCGGAAACCAAATTTCTATTTTTATGATTGACGTTATGTGCAAACCAAATATTGGGGTACCTTTCATATAAATTAAGGAACTCTGTAATGGTGTCATTATTTTCAGTCATTTCCGCTTGAAAAAACAATAAAAATTGACAACAAGAATCATTATTAAAATCACTGCAGTACTTTTACCATACACGACGACACGACGTACTTCACAAAACACCAAAAATTACGAACTTACTTATACAGGGTGTTTCATTGGTAAACGGAAATACTTAGCAGTGGGATAGGTGGCAACGAGATGGTTCTGGAGATACCACAATAATTGGCTCTTACTGTCTTCGTAGCCGAGATTGATGTTAAATGAATTTTGCTCGTTTCTTCCTGAGGCCATATCAGTCGAACGTGTTTCTTATTCAAAGTTCAAACGTATCATTCAATAACCGCGTGAAAAATCCAGGTCCGGGTTAAAAAAAATAATGAATCGTTTGAATCCTCGAAACAACACCCTGTAAATCGAAATTTTTAAAATATGTTCCAATATTTAAAAAGCCACAAAAAACAAAACTGAGGCGTGTGCTTTAAATTTTCGTGCAGACAGTTTCACTGCATAAATTTTCAACGTAAAAGTGAAGTGTTTCCGTTTATTTTTAACGGTTTTTCTGTATTGACAGTACGTTTTCAGCACCATCTCATCGTCAAATGTGTTTTCACTGATCAAAATGTAGTTTTAGTAGGTATTAGAGATACGAGGGCGTTTCCTATCCTTCTACTGTATAATATTTGGAATGAATAAATATATTTTAAGCCATATTTTCGCGTGAAGCGTCTTTAAGCGATGCTATTTGAGCGAGTAAGCCATGACGTCAATCTTTAAGACGCTTTAAGCAGAACCTGGCGGTCTCTGGAGAACGCCTGTTTCGTCTTCAGCGGAAAGAGGTAAAGGAGAAGGGAGAATATATTTCTTATATTAATTGAATTTGATTTGAATTTCTACTAGGGAAGAGTACTTTTACTCCCAATAATGCACCTTCTGCATTATCATTTAGTTTAAGTAAATATTTTATTGGCGAAAGAACATAAATTGAAAAATTCACAATTCGATTCGCTGACAATGACTCAATCATAAGCGATATTCTTTTTGAGACAACAAAATTAATGACGTCACTCTTTAAGACATCGATTAAGGTGCCAACATATGGCTTTATATTCTCCTGCGATGAAAACAATGACGTCACATACCGCAAAAACATTGAATTCTTTTTGTTTCAGATTTTTTGTATATTTATGTCGTTTTTGAAAAAAAAAGCCCAACCAGGAGGACATTTCACATTAGTCAACTCAAAACTAGCTCAAAAGAAAATGAGTGTTGTTGTTCACAGTTATAATGTTCACAGGTGGCTTTTCGTTGTCTTCATATTCAGAATGCATATTTAGTACTTCAAAGGCTAGTTTCACCCCCCTTTAACGGCAACCAAGGAATTGGCTCTTTGGCATATATTTGTCATTACTTAAGACTAGCGTGACTTCCAATTTGAGCTTGAAGCTGGCTTTTCTTCGCTTCCAACTTCAGAATTCATGCTTAGTATTTCATGGGGTAGTTTCACCTTCAATGGCACCTAAGGAGTTTTCTCCTTTTGTACATAATAGTAATAATTAGTAGATCGATTTGTCATGTCAGTTTGAAGCTGGCTTCTCCTCATCTTGATATTCAGAATGCACATGTATTTTAAGTGAGTTTCATGATCTTAAACAGTCCCCAAGGGATTATTCTCTATGGCATTTATTTGCCATTACTAGAGAGTAGTGATTTTCCATGTAAATTTGAAACTGGCTTTTCGTCGCCTTCGAATTCAGAATCCATATATAGTCTTTCAAGGGGTATTTTCACCCGCAACGGTATTTTCCTCGATTGTATTGTATATTCCTAATTACTAGATCGATTGTTCATGTTAGTTTGAAGCCGGCTTTACGTCGTCTTCATATTCAGAATACGTATTTAGTATTTCCAGAGGTTTCAACCCTCTTTAATGGCACCGTTACGAATTTCCCTTTATAACCTATATTTGTTATTAATGAACTGATTTTCCACGTGCGTTTGAAGACTTCGTTTTCTCCATATATGCAAAATGCATATTCAGTATTCGGAAGTGAGCTGCTGCATTTTTTTCTGCTAACCTCAGGTTGGTTAAAAAAATAGACATTCTTCGTCTTTGTAGATAATAAAATTCTATACGACTTGTCTGAAACAATTTTACATATTCTCAACTGTTTTTGAGCTAGAGGGTGGTGAGTGCGAGGAGCTAAGCCATGCATGCGAAAGACCAAGGTCAATGCAGAATCCCAGTCTAATGCACATTCATCGCCATATATCTCAAAAATGTTTGGACGCAGAAAAAACTGCTTCGGACGAAATTTGTAGAAAATGTTATGCTCTAACTTTTATAATGAATGCGAAAAGCACAGGGGAGGAGAAAATTGAAAAAAAAAAAAAAAAAACTTCTTTTGGTGACCTTTATGGCCATTTTTTATTGTCAGACTATAATTTTTTCGTTATTTTTGAATCATTAACTAGAAAAGAAAAAAAAACCGCGCTCGAGAATATACACGTGACTTTTTTTTTGCAAATTTTGTACCCTCCTACATATTTTCGTCACGCTCAAATTGTCAGGAGAATGTATACTTTTCAACTTGTTATTAACCACATATATTTTAATCTGACATGCTAGAGTATGTACCATGATAGTTTTAAATTTTTACTATTTTGACAGGTGTCCTAGAAAATTACCCCTATATACAGGTCTAATTTTTGGTGGAGGTACTCTGCAGGGACCAAGGTATCTGCCCTTATATTAATCTGACATGCTCCGGTAAATCCCTCTTGGGCTCCCCAACTATATAGAATAGACATAGTGAATAGACAATTTCGGCTCATAATTTTAAAATTACAGACTTTCAACAAAGAAATGAGTCTCAACAAAAACTTTGAAATTTTTCTATTCTAATGATTCCATTTTGAATTGTAAAGAATTCAGTAACGAGGAAATATACTTATAAATTTGCTTTTGATCACGGAACGTTAATATGAATTTTGCATTTTCATTAAGATGTTATTGAGAAGAGATTAACTACTTATTCTAAAATATATAGAACCTTGAATGACAAAAGAAACACAAGTTTTCATTGTCATTACTTTAAAGTTTGAAAACGCACCTTTTGCAACAATAAAGGGAGTACTAAATGTATGTCCAAAACCAATCATGATTTAACTGACCTGTGAAGAATATAAAAAGGATTTACTTACCTCATAAACATTAGGGTGCCAAACTTTAGTCAGAAATCTGATTGATGGTGGTGAATAAGGATAATCTGGAGGAAATTTCATCCTTGCCTGAAATGAATAAAACATATTCATTGAAATTTACACCTTGAATTCAAGGTGGTAAATTAACGAAAATATTTGATCGCAAAACGGACAAAAATAGATTAGTTCATCTCTCCAGTTAGATTATTAGATGGAAAACTCATTGAGAGCTTTGTCATTGCTCGTTTTGCTTCCGTTATTTGAACAAAGAAATTAGAAAGCCTTACCTTGAAACAACCCCCCATGTATAGAGTATCTGGGGGTCCAAATATAGCCACTTCCCATTCAAAGAGGTTGTCGTCATTTACCAATTTGACCCGAAAACCTTCAACTGGTTCTTCCTGTAAACTTTTGTATTCGACAGCTAAGGCTCTCAAAGCACTACTCGTTGGTTTTGTACACGCCATTGTTTAAAAATATAACAGTATCTCGAAATGTTTTTGTAAGATATTAGCTTACGACGCCATTAACTCTTTACTAAATAATATCAATTTTCCAAATGCGAAATGTTTTGTAATCTTACGTTCCACCTGAAGATTAATTGACGACTTAGAAAAAACTTTTTATCAATTATATGTTTTTCCAACTATAATGATGATCAAACATGAAACGTCATTACCTATCACACTACCACTTCAACTTCAATACTATTTTCGTTTTCACTTGAATTCGATTTTTCCTTGACTTTTGGGGGAGAATGGAAACAGCTGAAGGCAGAATCATAGACAAACATGTTTTTGCGCATGCCTAGCTGACGACACTGGTGGTTTTCCCATTATGAAAATTTGAAATCCATTGCTTTTGTACCGATGTAAAACTTAAGTGTTAGCTGGTCATTCATGTGAGTGATTAAGAAAATGGGTCTCCAGTTTTTTCAGAAAATGGAAACACGAAACTGAAATATCCAGAGACAATCTGTATCTGTGCATCATGATGGAAAGTCTATGGTTGTAGGGTTCGAATTTTTAGGTTAGGTTAGTTGTATTTATTTCTTTTATGTTTTTGATAGTTCAAATTTCAAATTTTGGAAACAGTAAAATGAGTAAAATGATCTAGTGGACAAGAAGATAATAGACATACATATCTTCTTGCTAGTGAAATAACAAATAAGAAAATAATTCCTTTCAGTTTTTTAGTGCTTACAGAGGCTAAGTGTATTACAAATATTATGCACCTCTTGTTAGAAATCAATGAAGAAATCGAAAAAATTAATTGTACTGTTGTTTTTCACTTTTATATCAATTGTTGCTATAGCAAATTATTTATTCTACTTAAAATTAAGTGATCTCAAAAAGCCAGCAAATAAGTCAATTGTGGAGAGTAATAGAAGTATACACGATGATATTATTTTCTATTCAAAGAATCTCCTTGGAGCATATTCTAGTCCTAAAACTAGTACTGAGAATATTACCAATTCCTTCATTTGGAACATAAGGAAGTATGAAGGATTCAGGAACCTAACTTATTTGTGGAAATTATCAAATTCTTGGGTATCAAGACAACATGTTGTGAATCATATGCATGAAGATATTGGTAAAGTTTTTGCTGCCCTGAAATATACCCCAATAGTCAAAGCTGATTTAGATGGGAGAGGTAGTCAACTGAAGTTTCTTTTGACATTGCAAGTAAGGAATATGATTATGAAAAATGACTTTAATGCCACTGAACAATAAATTTTAGGGAGATCAGAAAGTTATATTTAAACCAAAATGGTATGAAAAAGATAAAATTTTAAAAGGTCCTGTTTACGGTGGGAAAGATAGACATAATTCTGAGATAATAGCTTTTTATTTATCTGTTATTCTGAATTTACCTTTTGTTCCATTAAGTGTTGAGAGGAAAATATCCCTAAGAAAGGATATTATACCTGTTGCATCAAAAAAATTCTTAGAGACCACATACACTATAGAAAATAGGACATGTGTTTATGGAAAATGTTTTTATTGCTCTAAAAGGGATTCGATATGTTCAGATCAGTATGGTACCCTTACAGGAGCTGTGATATTTAATATTAAGAATAAATTAAAACTTGTAAAGTCTCCATGGATGAGAACTTATAAAACTGGAAAATTAGCAGAATGGGAGCGTAATCAATCATTTTGCAAGTAAGTGTTCCAATTGTTTTTTTTTTATCCATTGAAGGATGCAATTAATTTAACTTTTTTTCTATTCTCTTGATATACACACTCATTCAACTTGGAGGTGTAAATCAGGATGGAAGATATAGGTAATATTTCAATTGTACATAAGGTAATCAAGATGAGTCATCATCATCCCTCATGTCCAATGCCCTTCAATTAAAATAAAATTCTGAACTGAGATAAAGATCTATTCTATCGTTGATTTTTCCAATTTTGTTATTTTGAAAGCTTTGTTTTGGTGGGTGGAACGCTTCGCCTTCACTTACTCTTCTTTCTATAAAAAAGGACTGAACTTTAAAAACACCCTGAATAGAGAATACGTCTCTGCCGCCTCTCTAAACATAGCGAAGACTCTTAGCTTCTCTGTACGCTGTTGAAACATTCTCGAACAAGGACTTATCGATATAAAAGATACGCACGGCGGACCCCAGGGGAGATAGTGTTCTGAATAGAGTCGAGTGAACAGTGAATTGCAAAGAATCACAATGTGCAAAGTTGAGTAAATAAATCAGACGTAAGGAAAGAACACAATTTGACCCTGAGAACGTTACACTAGTATCAGAAATTAGATCAAGTGAACTGTTGTGTTAATTGAATTGTGGAGCATTCTGAATTCCGATAACGAGATCGCAATCAGGGAAAATCGATCGGCGGGTATGGAGTTTCTCAAGCAATCCTTTGAAAAAATAACTTAAAAATGGAAAAAAATGCTGAGGAAATGAAAAATAATAATAGAGGAAAACACAAAGAAAATGGAAACTAAAATGGAGGAAAACACCAAGAAAATAGAGGAAAATTTGGGAGATAAATTGACATAAATGGAAAATGAGTTGAGGAACTTACTCATTCGAGCTGGACAACAGGATTGGAAAAGTGGAAGAAAGATTAGAGTCAGACTGTCCCTTCAAGTGACTCAGCTTAGAGGAGGACGAAACGATTGAGCACATCCTCTGTGACTGCCCGGCGGCAGACATGGACAGACTTGGAGTGTTTGGTTCTCCGAAGATGGTCCTGGAGGAACTCAAGAACCACTTCGACATCATCTCCTTTTTGAGCATGATGGGACTGGAGGGAGAGGTCTAGCTCTAAGAGCTTGGTTGTGTGCTACAATAGACCACTTCTCGGACCACTTGGTCGCAGTGGCAGGTTTGATTTATCCGTCCAACACACCCAGCAATCAGTATCACTCCCTTCAAGTCAATAAGGAAATAACGAAGCTTTGATAAGTAAACTGCAGATGAGATATGGTGATGCACACCTCCAACGAATGTATCAGGCACAGATTAAGAGACGTCATCAGAAGAGTGCAGTAGCCTTGCTGGAATTCTAAGCAGACATAGCAAGGTTGGTAAGACTGTCCTATTCTACAGCATCTGATAGCTTCCTTGATGGACAGTGAGTTGTCACTGTCCAGAGCTTCGTCGTTGGGTTGAGAGATATGGAGACCCAGCAGACCCTGCGTTGAAGCTGCCAAGCAAGCTTCGCACAGGGCACAGAACAAGCTGGGGCACACCGTAGAAGAAGACTCAGCGATCAATGAGAGCTGAGAAGAGGTACCTAGTACTCCAAGTTATCCAGAGGCAAAAAATAGAGGATCTAGATGCTGGAAGTGCACTGGGACAGGTAATTTTCAGCTCAACTGTAAGAAACCGGCTAAATCAAGACACCAAGAGCAGGAAAACTAAGGCGGATTGATAGATTGATAGGCGTAAACCTACTTGCCACGACAATGACACAGAAATCATAATCTAGGCCAGTTTATGTCGACGGTAAAATTGATGGGCGGTCGGTTAAGATTTCAGTCTGCACATTCTCAACTCGAACTATAGTGAGGACGGATATCGTGGACGGAAATGAAAAAACCCTACCATGGTTCGTTTACGAACTGCAACTGTGGTGGGGGGGAGTAATCTTGGGAATGGAAGTGGCTTCCAGATGGATATGATCCAATGCGAATTGAAAGTCTTAAAATTCCATTCCTGAGATGTGAAGATGCCATGGTTCGAGTATCACTCAACGAAGATGTTGATTTACGTGGGCAGGTGGAAACCATAGTGAAGGGACACTAAGACAGAGACCTTCGGGATGGTTTTATAAGGCTCATCGAACCAGCTAGTGAGTATAACTTCGGGAAAGGATTGCTTGGGAAAAACCTTGGTGAGAGGCAAGGGCAAGAAGGAAGTACCTGTAAGGATATTGAACACCAACCAGGGTGTTCGGGGACCTAACGTCTTAAGAAGGGGGCAGTGAATCTCCTGAATATGTCCTTGTCGCCGCTCGAAACATCGCGACGACTCGCAGCTTCTCTGGGCGCTTCTGGAACACTCTCGAACAAGGACTTATCGATATAAAAGATACGCACGGCGGACCTCAGGGCAGTTAGTGTTTTGAATAGAGTCGAGTGAACAGTGATTTCCGAAGAGTTATGAAGTGCAAAGTAGTAGAAGTAAATTAGTGGGCGTGTGAATGAATTAGAGTTAACCCTTTTAGACCTTTTACATAAATAAGTGTACTTAGTAGTTAATTAGACGTTAGGAAAGAAAACAATTTGATTAACCTTAAGAACGTTACAATATTGTAACGAAGCTAAGCCTTATTTGCGCTCAAACTACGACACGCCAGAAACATAAGGCTTTAGAATAGTAACTGGAAATTTCTGGAAAGAAATCTGTACGAATATAATTAAATGACGCATCGAAACAGAGGGTCTTTCCCTATGGAAAATAATTAAATGTATTTTACAACTGTAAATGAATTAATTGAAAAGAATTTACGGCTAGTTGTATGATCAAACCATAGATTAATTTATTAATCTATGGATCAAACATAAATCCCTTCAATTTAAAGGGACTCTTAATTTGATTATGAAATTGGCCGTTAGACTATTTCACTTACAATAAATTGGATTAATTGATTGATCTCATTTTGCAACTAGGGCTGTTCAGAGTAGCATTCCAAGGAATCGTTTACTAGAAATGGTTGATACGGCCATTTTTGATTTCCTCATTCAGAATGGCGATCGTCACCATTATGAAACTATGGACGGTAAAATACTACTGCTGGATAATGGAAAAGGCTTGGGGAATCCCTACGAGCACCATATCGACATATTGGCACCATTATATCAATGTTGCTTGTAAGTTTATAAAACAGTATCTTTATAAATGATTGTATTCGTTTTGATTTAGCTAGAAAATTTACTCATATTCGGTAATTTCAACATGACAAATTATTTTGAAAGGGATATCCATGAATTTATTTTATATCTTGCATAATATTTAAACAGGATGTTCCAAGGATGAGTCTTTCTTGACAGAAGGTAAAACTCATCGAACTCACCTAACGTGGTAACCCATTTTTAAAGATTTACTAAAGTAGCTCCTTGGGAACGGCCTGGATCCAAAATGTTCCACATGGAAGTTTCTGAAATCAATTTCAATCGAATAACCGGTTATTGGTGGTTTTGCCCTTGGTTATTGGTGGTTTCGCCCTTGGTTATGTTCCTTGTAGCCCTTCCAGTGATCTTTATTGAGTTCACAGGGCCCTTCACAACTTCTAACCTCACTTCAATTACCATAAGTTAAACCTTCAGTCATCTGCGGTCCAAAATTATGTAATGAATGGTCCAGTTCATCACGTCATATTTTTGTTATAACCAACAAGCGCTTGAATAAGATTGGTAAATATTAATAATAATTTGGGGCCTTGACGATGGCAAATTGGCTAGCTCAATTCAGATCGTAACACTTGTCGATATTCATATCGTCGGGTGGTATGCATCTGAATTTATCCTTATTTTTAATAATAATATTATTAATACCACCCGACGATATGAATATCGACAAGTGTTACGATCTGAATTGAACTAGCCAAGTTGCCATCGTCAAGGCCCCAAATGGAGTACGTTCCACCGAAGAAAAAGCAGATTCTGACCATGGTTTCGGCCTCATTTGGCCTCATCAGAGCAACATAGCATTTTTCGACGGTGGAGAACGTTTGGAATTGATGGAACCCCATTCAATATTGGCATGTTCTACTGGGTAATATACATTTACCCAGAGCGCCACCCAACATGAAACGGTGTCCGATTCAATCCCCTCCAGATAGAAACCAAGACGAAGACAATAGCATATGTCCCATATTTTCCCCAATTCAGTACGCCGATTCGCTTTGCGAACAACAGACGTATGATGAATTGAGAAGTCTGGGAACGCGTTCAGATCACGGCAGAAATGATGCCAGCGGTACAATAATGAAGAATGATCACGCCTAAACGGGGAGGCAATGAATACAATAATAAGGATAAATACAGATGCATACCACCCGACGATATGAATATCGACAAGTGTTACGAACTGAATTGAGCTAGCGAATTTGCCATCGTCAAGGCCCCAAATGGAGTACGCTCCACCGATGAAAGAGCAGATGCTGACCATGGTTTCGGCCTCATTTGGTCTCATCAGAGCAACATAGCATTTTGCCTTGACGATGGCAAATTGGCTAGTTCAATTCAGATCGTAACACTTGTCGATATTCATATCGTCGGGTGGTATGCATCTGAATTTATCCTTATTATTGTATTCATTGCCTCCCCGTTTAGGCGTGATCATTCTTCATTATTGGTAAATATCAATGATAACCGGTTACTCGCTTAAAATCGACTTTTTTCTTCAGGGGGGGCTTTTATCTGATCTTGAAGTTTGATTTCAAGGTCAAATAGATTTTTCTGAATAGGGAGTGTAAATTTTGTTTGCGGAATATTAATCGTCATGAAAAACTGAAGCCATTTTGTCTCTCTCGTTTTTTTCCATATTATGAAGTGTTTCATACTTTAATAAAATGGTCATGATAACGTACTTCAATGTTATTTCCCGTAGAATCTTTTGTTTTTGTCTTCCGTATGAACATATGAAAATAAAAACTATTTTGTTTTCTTATTTTTGTCCAACCGCACACATAAGTTAACAACTCGATAATAAATCTAATCGAATGCCGAATTTTAAAACTGTTTCAACTGCAAACAGATTATCTATCATCTCTCAAGTGTCCCTAATACATACTTACATCAATAAACAAAAAGTATGTCATCTTTCATCTTGAGCACAAAATCATCGTAGATATCATACCCTAAAGTCGAGTGCGCATTCATGAAATTTCCAGTATGGGTCTGACTTCTAGAAAAGCTCAGTTGAATGAATCGTACAGTAGGTACTCACAACTTTGTGGTATTTGTGATTTTTTCATTCTCGTGAATTTCTTGTGAGAAGCAATTATTCGAATATTCAACTTGGTGAGTTCGAGCAGACTGCAGCCTTGTACATTCCAAGGAGCAGTGGGAGCACAGTAGAAAGGCCGTTACGTCATCCTGAAAGTTTTGTATGGGCGATTTTTGGTGAAACGGTTATGTTGGCCAGTTCTATTTTGAAGAAAAATGACTCTCCTTTAAAAAGTTTTATTTTTATGAAGAAAATACACTGTGCAAAAAAATTAACGCACATTCTGAAAATCACAATGTTAATGAAAGTTAATTCTACATTGACTTTATAACTTATTTTTTATGTTCTCTCGGGAAAGTTTTGAACGAAACAAAGGAAGAAAATGGAAGAAAAATTCAGGATTTCACCAAATCTTATGTGATAGAAGAGAAATGAACAATTTTCAAAATATTGAAATGCTGATAAGTGATTTGATACTGATATTTCCACCCCTTGCGTTAATTACAGCTCGGCAACGACGGTTCATACTCAAAATGATTCGGATTCCTAAGTCATTAAGAGTAGCTGGATGATTTTCTGAACTTCTCAGCTTTCTATTGAGGTTGTCCCAAACCTGTTCAATCGGATTGAGATCTGGACTTCTTGCTGGCCATTCCATTCGAGAGACTTCAACCTCTTCAAGGTACTCCTGAACGATGCGCGCACGATGGGATCTGGCATTATCGTCCATAAAAATGAAATTTTCACCAATGTATGGGGCAAATGGCACTACATGCTCTTCGAGAATATTCCTTATATACTTATCAGCAGTCATAGCTCCATTATCAACGACCACTAGGTCTGTGCGAGCAGTCAAAGATATTCCACCCCATACCATAATCGATCCTCCCCGAAACCAGTAGTATTCAGGAAATTGCACTGAGCATATCTTTCATGTGGACGTCTGTATACAAGGGAACGTCGATCACAATGGTAGAGGCAGAATCTAGACTCATCTGTGAAGAGAACTCTTTCCCAATCGGCCTCTTCCCAGTGGATATGCTCTCTCGCAAAATCCAAACGCGCCCCCTCGACGGGCTGGAGGAAGAGCTGGGCCTCTTGCCGCGACACGAGGCCTTAAATCATATTCTCTGATGCGATTTCTTATTGTCTGAGTGCTAATTTGCACCTCATGAGTTTGCTCAAGCTGAATTTGAAGGAGGCGAGCGATTGCAAACCGTTGTCTCAACGAAGAAACTCTCAAGTAACGTTCTTGAATGGCAGTTGTTACCCGTGGTCTACCCTGTCCTGGTCTTCGGACACTCATACCTGTCTCCCTGAATCGCTGCAACATTCTGGACACACTTGTATGGGAAACTCCAAACCTTTCTGCAATTCTTGTGTATGTCCACCCTTCTTCTCGCAAAACTACCGCTTGGGCACATTCCTCTTGGGTCAAATTGCGTGTTTCGCGTTGCATAGCGATCGAGTGTAGAAAATCAAACGAAAGAAAAACTATTGATCACTAGAATTGATCGAGAACAACTGATTCTAGAATGGAGCCAATACATTCAAAATCTGATAATATCATCTTCTTTCATTCCTGCTGGGAAAAAACATCTGTATTGAAGAAAACCGTTGAAAGTGGATAACATATGCATGCATAATTCTGATAAAAATAATTATCATTGAGAACACCTTCACTTGTAGAATAAATTTGAGATTTCCATAATGTGCGTTAATTTTTTTGCACAGTGTATATAACACCATTTTTTCGAGGGCTACAAACAGTACAAACTAATAGTTTTTACTATTTTAGATTGAGAAAAAATACCTGGAGGAAGTTAATGACACTTGCTGGTAACAAAATAAGCCAATACTTGAAACTTATGCCAGACGTTGAAGATATTTTAATGGAAGACCACTTGACAGCCATTGACAATAGGCTATTAATAGTTTATGGAACAATAGAGTATTGTAAAAATAAAAGAAAGATGAAATTTGTTTAACACATTTATACAACAGGAAAGTCTTCGTAAAAAATATTTCAAAAAGATATTTTTGAACTGATTTATTTTTTATGTGCAGTTTTTACTTCAAACCGTGTGCACCAATCTTTTTCATACTGCTACTCCAACGGTCTTAATCGATTTTGAAAGTATTTCTGTTCGATTGGAAAAGTTATCAAAAAAGGAATTCCTGACCTCCAAATAAAATAACAAATACCTTACGGGGTATAGGACTCTGCGAGATATACAATTCTACAATATATGAAACGAATCGAGTAGACAAATTTTTGATTAATCAGTTACCAAAAGGTTACAAAAATGTGCTAAATTCGACGAACCCGTGTTCGAAATAAAGAGATTATTACGTTTTCGATTAAAGATAACTGAAGGAGATGCCTGCCTCGTGCAAATTCGGTCACATCACTAGTGTATAAAGACTAGTCTTTATACAACGCTAGAACTGTGGGAAAATCACATCGTTCTGCTGTGGTGATTTGCATAGAGAAAGGGAAAGTCTGGTGATTTGGCTCATCTACACCGCATTTTTGGGCATTTCTTAAAGCTGAATTCGTAATCAATTCGCGTACTTCCGGCACGAAGCTAAGAAGGTGGCGTTCTCTGTTACCATTCGTAATGAAATTCCAGTCTAGCACTGGATTCGCAGTCGGCCAAATTTCCTAAATCATATGTGCAATGCTTATGTTGTGGTTTATATGTTTAACGTCCAGTTTCATTATCAAATTTAAAGTCACTTCATAAGCTTCCTTTAGTGTAATTTTTAGTAGGGTTTAGGAAAGCTTTAAAATTGAAGCTACTTTAGGTTTGATAATAAAACCGGCCGTTAGTAGGGTTAAAGGAACCCTTAAAATTAAAGGGACTTTAGGTTTGATCATGAAACCGTCCGTAACTCATTTGAGTATTTTGTCCGAAGTTAATTGTGAATTAAGGGTCAAATTTCGTTCTGAAGTGTACTTTCGGCCCGAGAATTGATTACGAGTGCAGCTAAGAAAGAAATATCAACAGTTCATATAGCGCTTATGCTGTGGGAATAATGGATAATGTAATAAATTACTTTGGAAGAAGTTCAGTAGGAATTATGGATATTTGAGTATTTACATCTATAGTCTGTTGAAGAAACTGTGCCTATGTATTATATAAAATTTTGAGGAGATATACTTATTTTTTGAATAAAAACTGGAAATATATGTGATTTATTTTCACCACACACCAGCTTGTGATGTTATGGACAAAATAATCGTGAAGTAATTTAATGTTAATGAGATTATATGAATCATATCTTCATCAATGTCACGAGCAAATCGATGATAAAAACGAAACATACAACACACTTTGAACAAAACCTCGTAAGAGCTTTCTAGAGCAGCAAATCATGCAGCTCAAATCTCCCATAAGCCACTTATATTGAGCTATTATGCGGGGATCGGCGCTTATAGACATGCAATGGGTTCCACACCCATTGTCGCACACAGGAAGGGGAGGGGCACGTTATATTGCGAAATGTTTTTAACTATATAAAATATGTATACGATATATAGATTTTTGTGAAAATATGAGTGGAAATTAGAACCAGCACTACCAAGACACATTCTATTGTGACTGGAAGTACTATTCAGGAATATCAAAACTACCCCTTCCTGAATAGTGTGTGTTATTGAGGAATTTTAGTGTCGCTATACTCGCTATCTGAGATAATCAACAATTACACATCTATGGAAATCTTCGATTCGAGTACTGTGCATCGTACTTGTCCAGTAACTGGTTGGAAAAGCAATTAAAAATCCACAAATACAAGAGCGGATTTACGTGGAGGAGAGAGATTACCTCAGCCATGAGTATCAAAATACATACTCATCTGTGTTCATGTATGTTAATTTTATTTCGAAGGTTCTGAGGGGATTTCCCCCTCCCATGAAAAATAGGTATATCCGCCCTTGCACAAATGAGAAGTCTGGGCACTTCCGAGAAGAAAATGGCAGAGACAACTGTCTCTGAAAATGGCTATCATAATAGAAGGTCGAGTCATTATGAATGATTCAGAAAATCGAAAAATACTTCCGACTGAAATCTTATGGAACTCTATACTATATACTTTTCAAGTTGCTAACGTCACTGTATATTCAGTGGAATAAAGATATTATTATTATAATACCTCATGTTGAGTTCTGGACTATTTGGGATAACACATTATGAAACTGATCGCTAATAATCAAAATGCTGATGTGTTGTCCCATTGAACTCAATCAAGAAATGGAAGCTTGTCTATGATGGAAGGGACCCGTTGTTCAGCAAATCGGCAGAAAGTGTGTCCATAAGTGTCGGAGGAAGATAGACCCATTGATGGGTATCGGTTTCTTTCTAGTGTTTTGTTTACATCAATCAGCAAACTTTTTTTTTTGACCGTTTTGGTGATTACTCGGTTTAACACGTTGACTGCAGTCATTCAAATTTTTTCTTCACTCCCCACGCGCGTCCATCATATTTACCCAAAGAGTAAGGGTTACTTTTGAGTGATAAAATAAATATTCTATGAAAAAATCAGTTCTGCTGCCATTTAAGGAAGTGTTCATATTCAAAATTTTCAAGTCCAATCGAAGACTTGATGTTGACGTTTTTTGGAATCACGTATGATAAGACTCTTCAGGGGTCTACACCGTTTTAGCGGTCAGTTCAAAAGCGAAAAGGTATATCTCACGTCAGAAACTTAATATATATGAGGTTTTTATTTGAATTCAATTTAATTAGTTCGTCATCTCGGAAAGCCAGAAAACTTTTTTTTCGTCAAACAGAAAGAAAAATAGGAAAAGTTTTTCTTAGAATAACAAATGAGGCGTTCATAGCTGAAGTGAACCAAGTCCATGCAGTCTAGTTTTGAGATGAATAGCTTAGAAGTTGTTTATCACCAATTAATTCAAAAGTGACTTCTTTAGATTTTAAAAGGTTAGAATGTAAGAATATGCTCACATAAGAAGTATAATAAATAAAGAATTCACTTTTGAATTAATTGGTGATAAACAACTTCTAAGCCATTCATCTCAAAATTAGTCTGCATGGACTTGGTTCACTTCAGCTATGAACCCCTCAAATGTTTGTTCACGTTTTTCACTTTCCGAGATGAAATGATTTTTTCAATGAATTTCCACATGAAAAAATTTCTCGAAAAGTCTCGTCAATGGCTACAATTCGAAACCTGCTGAAATTGAAAATAGACGTTCGTAAAGTGCTGCCATCTCTTCGACGAAAGTGGAAACTTTTACTGATCGTTCACGTTCTGGTAGTCTTTTTCCCCCTTACGGCTTATACGTAGGGCAAGAAAGTCCCGTGGTAAAAACTCTCTTTTTAAAACATAGTGTACATCTTATACAAATATTCGCATCGATCACCTTTTTTTTCAGCAGAGCATGTATAATCCCATTACTTTTTTCTATTTCCTGTATAACTATGATAAATAAAATATTAAATATATAGACTACTCTATATCTCAGGTATATTCAAAATAAAGTTAAAATTAACAATAATTCGTTATTTGTATTTTCAGAGAATTCATGTGAATATAAAATTTTAGTACAATCTTTACATCAGTGTGTCACTATTCACTGATTAATTTGTCCTGGGCTTTTAGAAACATCGCTACTGATACATTGCCAATTTCCTTCTAAACTTTGTTTCCAAACTGTTACTTTATTATCACCCCCAGAAACACTGAGAACATTTCCATATAGACACCAACTGACATTCCAAACAACATCATCAAAAGTATGGAGAACAGTAGAGTTCCAAGATATAGCATCATCACTAGTCCATATGATTACCCTTCTATCTTGTGAACAACTTGCAATGGTATGCTGATGAAGACCAGCTGAAGGTGCCCATGCTACATCTCTCACCCAATCAGAATGAACCTCAAGTTTAGATACCTGAAATGATATGAATGATATTAATACATAAATTTTTAAAGAAAAAAAAGACAGTTACCTCAACCCATCGATCCTGATCTTCTTTCCATATTTTAACCAAATTGTCACAACCACCAGACACCAGCATCTTCTTTAAAGATGGTTCACTGTTGTTATCAAGTGCAGACTCCGGAAAAATCGCAGGAGCCCAAGAGACTGCATTACATCCTATTGCGTGAGCATTTTGAATTTTCTTAGCATCCCATGAATTGCTTTCCATAATGTATGTAAGAATAGATATCGAACCATCACTACTTCCACAAGCCAATATAAGACCAAACTCGGCAGGAGCAAATTGAACAGAATTAACACTGGAGTCATGGTTTGCATATTCATAATATTTACTAAATTTGCCATTTGTTTCTTTCCATATAATGACTTTCTTGTCGTAAGAACAAGAAGCTAATAAATTTCCAAACTTAGGGTGACTCCAAGCTATTTGCCAAACAGGGCCAAAATGTCCTTTCAAATCGTCTAGTAAGGCATGCCCATTTTTTATATCATAAACTTTTACGCTATTATCCGAAGAACAAGTTGCTAATCTCAATCCATAGTAATCAACTTCAGCGTCATGTATCATATCTTCATGGCCTGTATCTATAGTTTGAATCAGCGAAACCATTTTATTGATTTAATAAGTGAAAATATTCCTGTTTTATTTTGAATTACAATTTTGCTTTTTATCGGATAAAAATCTTGACACATCAATTTGTTTCCTACGTCATCAAAAAGAACACGGAATATTTGCTTTTCGTCACAGAACTCAACCATGCATAGTTCTATGCTTCAGATTCAAATTCTGTGCTCAGTAGTAAGTAGTTCCAAATCCAAAGATTAACTCTTCCTCTTTGGTAGTTCTGATTTCTGAATGAAAATTTGAGAACCTTAGCTGTCACCTGTCACTGGATATCATAAAATTACCGAGAAAACTGCTTCTGGTTATTGGTGCTGGAAAATTTATTTGAAAGGATAATTTATATCTTTTAAAGATAATATAAAATCTTATTATCAATGTAAGTTCCTTCAACAGTTTTTTCTTAGGAATCATTTTTCATATTAAAATATTCCATTCGCTTCTGATCTGTTACATAACTTACCTGTTTCAGATGCTTAACTATACCGTTCTTAATCAAGTAAAAACATCAGTGAGGAGCGCTATCCAAAGCAGGAATATTGGAATCGTAGCTCCTTGTTTGCAAAAAGCAACAGATCCCATTCAACAACTTTTCCTGGATAAAATCAAAGAATACAGAAAAAAAAGCAATGAGTAAATATCAAAAATCAATACTTTACATCTAAGTTTTTAAGTTTACGTTTTTGATTGATTTTTATCAGCTGAAAAATATGAATTTCTTCAGATAAAAAAGTTAGGTTGAAGGACGGAAGGGTGAAAATATAATATTTCTTGAGAATATTATGTATAGCAGGTACTTTGATGAAAATTTTTTAAATTGGAAGTTTGCCGAATATTCGCAATTTTCATAGGATTTAAATAAATCATATCTCCCAAACTACAAGTCTCCCAAAGTTCAGACATGCACTAATTGATTTTTCATATAATCCTTAATCTAAAAAAAAATCGACGACAAAATCAGAGGTGGGCACCAATGTTAGCTTTTGTCCAATGTCGAATTCAAGATAATACCAAAATTTCAAAAAAATATAACATTATATCAATTCTGCAGATTGAGAATAATGCCATTCGATTCCTTATAAAGAATTCTACTTAAAAAAAATTGTTATTAAAATCTGAGGTGGGGCATAAATCGAGTTTTATCTCAAAATTTTCTTTATACCATTTTGTGTGAAGTTTCCAATTGTAAGACTCTATGATCTAATGTTACTCCTTAATAAGGAGGCTTATCCCTTACTATTATAAGAGTACCAGCTTCAAAAGTTTCTTCAATCTCAATCCACACATTGTGGATAAACTCCATATAAATTTTGCGTATGGTCCGTATATACACATTTGGTAACCGAAAGTTACCAGAGCAGTTACTCTGGTGACAGATATTGAACCGAATTGTCAGGAACTAACCAGAAGAAACCAAAGTGTATATACGGACCACAGCCTTTAGAATAAGGAGAAACTATGACAAATATAAATAATTTTCAATGTCCTATGACCCTTTTCAATAATTCCTTTCAGGGAGAAAAATCTAGTTGAACCTTCTCCAGAACTACAGAAAGAACTCAAAAGTGAATTGGAAAAAGTTTCTAGGCAATTTGGTGGAGCTGAAGGTGAAGACATGACCAAATTTCCTACATTCAAGTTTGTTGACCCCCCAATTGATCCCATCAACATGGAAACCAAGTAGACACATTTGTGTATTTTGAATTGTATTCAAATTGAATGTTTCAAGTGAAAAAAAAAAGATTAGTGTTAAAATAAATATTACAAAATAACAATGTGTTTATTATTTATTCTAACATATCTTCAAGGTTTTTTCCATAGTTTCTTGTAGTGTAGGCATATTGAAAGTTTCGGCTAAGGTTTTAAATGTTTCCAGAAGTTTCATTAGTTCTTCTCTAGATATCAAACATTTGAATTCTGAAGAACATGAACAATACTTTATCAAATCTTCCAGTTTTATCTGAAAAAAAAATCCACATCAGTATAACAAATCACCACGTTATAAATAGAGAAATTTAATATTAGCCTTGATCGCACAATTATTTATGACAATATGTTATCGGCGAATTATTCATTCAAAAAGCGCGCGATTGTGATATCCAATTCGCTTGTGTTCCAGTCCTAGCTCAGGTTACATCAAACTTGAGGCGATCTATCCCAGTGCCTGCGATGTTACCACTGCACGTCAGCGCAATGAATCGGTCAAGAAATGGTGCACTCGTACGTATAATGAAATATGTACACATCACACTCATCACAGAACAAGAATAATACACATGGAATTAAGGCGATCGAGCCCTCGGCTCCAGTTTTTGCGTGGGACGAGTGGCTGGGGACAACAGCACTTTAGAATAATCTTTCAGCGTTTTGCATGTCTGTGAATTACCGTGATTATTGGTTTAGTTTAGATGATCATCCAAAAGCCGATAGGTATATTTAAAGAATCATTCTAGTTCACAAACTTACTCTGAGTAAGCTCTGATTACTCGAAGCGTTCACAAACGTACTTTCAGTTCCACAGAGTATGCTCTCTGAGCATGGTCATACTCTACTCTCAGAGTAAGTTTGTGAACGCAACCTTGGTAATTAGGTACATTTGTTTAAAAATGAATTAGATTAATTAAATCATTCGTTCTTTACTGGGAACTCCCTTCCCGTGAAAGAAAATTGTAACAACTGGCCAACCGATGCTACCTCTCAACCTTCTAAAATCTGATAAAAAAATAGGGTATATTACTTTCAAGACCCATTTGTATGACAAACAGCAGTGCTTGTGCGGCACCAATAGGGAATACCCCTTTTGACGAAAATGATGTATTTTTTTATGAAATATCTTTGAAACGTCACATTGTGAAATAACCATTTCAACCGTTTCCCGAAAAAAATTATTTTAAGTACTTAAAAATGAAAAATAAAAATGGCTATTTAAAATTTAAAGCGTTTCGTTTCTATTGCACAAGTTGGCAACATCGACTGAAATATGCGTTGATAATAATAAAGGACAAGAAATGCACTATTTTGATGAGATAGACAAAGATGGTTATCTATGAAGACTGCTGCGAAGAACGAGGAAGGTCGTAAAATTTTATGGGATTTTTATGGCCGGTTGCTCTTGAGGCTCGCCAGTGAGTACACGCCTTATCAATAGCTGCTATTTTATAAACAAGCCATTGTTCTTTTAATTTTCTAGTAGGCGCTGTTGCCAAATCGTAAACTAGAAACGAAGCTATTTAAATTTTAAAACCTAATATTTGAAAAATGATTTTGAATAGTTTCCGCGGTGCATTTGAAAAATTCATCAATGAAACTCATAATTATTCAGTTTAAACTTGCATATGCTGTGATAACCCAAATTGAGGAGAATTCTCCATTTCAAACAAGGTATATTTTGTTGGCCCTGTTTACTCCCTGGAAAGGTCGGAAATAATTCGTAACATTCACAGGGTTATTCCGCTTTGAAATTTTATTCTCTGATATGTACCTATTTAAACAAGAGATCTCGAAGGAGCATATGAGTAGTTTTCTGACATTGAGATAACGAGAAAAGAACACTAGATCTATATACAACACGCTCTGAAAATGCATTATAATTGCAATTATATAACCTAATGTTGCTGAGTTACTCGATCGATGTAATTTGTTATTTAACAAAACAAGTACTTCATTTTCGTTGGACATAATGGAAAAAGCTAATCTTTCAATGCCAGCAATTTCAAAGACTCCTAATTATTCTTCTTAAAATCTTCGCGATGAACAGAAAGTTCATTTCAATTTCCACAAAATCCAATCCATCATCCAGTGTAAAAATCGGATAGAAAATTTTTCCTGAATTTTGATATTTGTGAGAATTCCTGAACACGATATATCTTCGATATAATTGCAAAATGGAATTGTACCATATTAACAACCTGATAGATGTATAGATAACGAATATAGGAATATTACTTACCTGGGCACATTTCTTACACTGCAAATCTTGAAGGTTATAAGCCAAAAATTTTCGATTGACTATATCCAGCAGTAAATTTTCGATCTCGCTGTTGTCATAGGGTGTATTGCATAGGGGACATAACCAGGCATGTTCTGATCTGAATGGATCCCTCCCTAGGTCCAAATCCCTACAGTGGTTGCAAGCTTTACAAATTATTTGTGGTATTATGTAAGAAACAATAACACCCTTCCAATTAGCTTTCTCGGAAAATTCCCCGACCCCTGTAATATAATTTTATTTTTATAGTTTATAATTCAATTAATGAACTTATAATTTAAACAAAGCTACAAATGATGAGGGACAGTTATTGCGTAAGTTTGGCTAGCTGAGCTTTGATTTTGGAATTTCAGCTCGAGATGCAAAGCATTAAGCTGCATTCAGAATCAATTCGTGAGTCGAAGTGCACTTCGGCACGGAAGCTTAGCAGATGGCGTTTTCTGTTGCACTCATAATGAAATTCAAGACTAGCACGGAACTGGAATTTGGCAGAATTTCTTGCAAGCTGAAAACTATCACTTCGGCAAGGAATTATTTCGTGCTGGCTATGCCGGCTATGGATGATGCTAATGCTTATGTTTGGATCAGTTACATGTTTAATTCATTTGAGTATTTTGTCCGAAGTTTATTACGAATAGTAAGTTTCCTGTCAACTTTCGTGCTGAAGTGCACTTCAGCCCGCGAGTTGATTCTGAATGCAGCTTTATCCTTAGTATGTCACTGGAGCAGGACTTTGTTTTCAATCCCTTCTTGTGGTATGAGTGTAGGACAGTTAAAAAGTTTTTGGCGAACACCTCGAGACGTATTTGCCACTATTCGTTGCTATGGAAATATCGCCATTTTATGGAATCACCATTTTTTTCAATTTTAGCTATACTGCCCTCCTAAGCCAAAAAGGCATATCTCAAATTTCCTTGCTTTGAGATATAGGGAATTCTAATGAATTTCTGAACCGCACCTACGGACATTTGAAATTGGGATTTTTGTTAAAAAAGTCTACATGCATTGCGGTGAATGAAAGAACCACTATTTCGCTAAGGAAATGGATTGAATACAACTTAAAGTGTCCTTATATGAAGGAATAAAAATTTCAGTGGAATTTGTTATACGTCTTTTTGGCTTAGGATGGCAGTATAACTTCGACGCTTCTTTGCATTGGAGTTTTCGCCAGTGGTGTAAAGCACTATCCTGAAAGTCTTCATGTATCTTGTGCAAGTCAAGTATTTGTTCTCAAGCTCTTTTTGTTGAGCAGGGTGTGAATATACGAAAAGGAAAAGTTTCCGTTTTCTGGATAAGAATTTAGAAATAGTGTGGGCCTTACAAAAGTCTTGTTTTTGTTGGGTGGATTGTTAGGTCATCAAATATTGGGAATTATATTAAATATAAAGCTTATGTGGAATAAGCATATTGAGATCGCTGCTAGTTAAGCAATAGAGGCCTTGATGGCGAGCAGAAATCTGGCTGGTAAAACTTGGAGATATGACCCAAAAATACTCCGATGGATGTATGTCATGATTGTCAAACAAGTAATCACTTATGGCGCAATTGTCTCGCATACTAAGGCAAATGAGAACAGTATGACACACCTCTTTCACCTCTTCATCTTGTGGGAGATAGATAAGACTATGAGGCCATCCTAATAATCTCCAGGGAAGATAGGGGTGATAAGAGAATTAGGAATCAGAAAGCCTGGGCCTCTCTGACTGAATACATCGTACATCCCATTGGCTAATCTTCCCAGTGATGAGACGATAGAGAAAAAAGCATCGAGAAAACATTAACTACGATGCGAAGTAATGACGACATAATGGCGGAAAAAAGCTCTAATGAGGGCCACCATAGATCTTAAGGATTGAAATCGAGAAACAGCAATTCTTGAAATTTTTTAGCTGTCCCACTTCATTTGATTCTAAGTTTATATTTAAACCTGTTTCACCCGGCCGCTTTGAATTACGAATTTTTACAGAAGGAATTTGTCCATGTGTCAGTTCATCTTGAAGAAGAAACACCTTTAACTTGTAACTATACTCTCTGATAAGGCATCTTTTCATTCGGTGTCGGTGGCTTCAAACCACATATTATGCACTGGTTGTACACTGTAGTGGTGACGCCTATCCTTACCTACGCACCATTAATACCAGATGCAAACCAAAGGAAATCATGTCTAAGCATTAGGCCAGGAGCAAATAAAAACGCAGGTTGGTGAGGTGACGCAGGTTGGTGAGGTGACGCAGGTTGGTGAGGTGGGTGACGCAGCTTTTTCCTGCGTTGCACGTACTATCTGACAAGTCACTGTCACGCTTTATTTGCGCGGTCTTGTTCTTTTATATGTTTTACAAATACTCACGCTGCGTCACCTCACTAACACAGTGCCACCCACATATGTCCCACTATCAGATAATATAGACCGAACCCCTTATCGTTTTCTGGTTTTGAAAATTTCCAAAACGTTCTCAAATGCTGAACGAGGCAGTTAATAATAGAGTGGGCACTCAGAATTTGAGTTCCATATATAAGAAATGAGAACGTTTTGGAAATTTTCAAAACCAGAAAACGATAAGGGGTTCGGTCTGTTATCTGATATTGGGACATATGTGGGTGGCACTGTGTATGTTCATTTGAATTCTTTCTCTTTCAGTTGACAAATTTCATTCGACGGTTGAAGTGATGTCGAACGCGCTGCAAGAGAATAAGTTATTCAATGTATGACTGTTTGCTGTCTCTTCTTGTACCATCTATTTTTTGAAAGCATAATTTGGCTTTGGTAAGTGTGTCTCAGTGCGGATCGTGACTCTGCAATTGTCTATTTTCTTATGTTCATGTTGATTTGTTTTCTTCTGTGTGTGTTTTCGTTTTTCGTTTTTATTCACGATAATCTGTATTTTTTTTTTTTAGCCCTGAAGAAGCGACAATATAAGTTGCGAATCGTTGACATTAGCTAAGATTTGCTGATTTTTTCACCTTCCTAGTTCCCATTAACGTACACTTACGCTATGAAGACAGCTCTCACAGTTTGCGAATAGGGACAATTGCTGTTCAGGAGGCACCCGAGGGCTGGTGGAGGATGCCAACGTATCCCTTCTCCATAGAGGGGGGCGGGCACCAGCTTCTACTTCGCCGAACCCTACAGGGTAATTGTTCCTGACAGAGACCTATGGCCTACACCAAACAGGCTTCTCGTGTCTGAAGGTGCCACTTGGATCATCGATGGCTCTTTGATGCCCACAGGGACTGGAGTGGAAATTGTGAGACCTCGTTTCAACCTGCCCATTCCCCTAGGAAAGGATTGTTTCATAATGTAGGCTGAACTGTATGGTGTTCTTGCCTGCATACTGCAGAGGGTACTCCGGTTAACACATCTTTATTTGTTTTGACAGGGAACCCTGAAATCTCTTTCTGAGGAAAGGGTTAACTCACACCCAGCGGGAATTAGGCTCTGAAGACATAGTGAAAGTTATCTGTCGTCCGGCGCACGCACAACTTCCGAAGAACTTCTTCAGTAGATGGCTAGACAGGAAATTTTTCTCTGAATGGAGCATGACAGGTGGTCTCAGGCAGTCGAGGCTTCTCATTGAGAGACCATCCTCTGTGCTTGAGGTCAAAAAACTCTTGGATCTTGAGAGGAAACAACTGAGTCTAGTTACTGGAGCAATGACTGGCCATCTGTTTAATAAACACTTAATGGGACTGATAGACAGTTCCCTGTGCCGCTGGTGCAGGAGCGAAGGAGAAACGGTTGAACATATTCTGTTCATCTGCAGCAACCTTGTAGGATGACACACCTAGGAAACACAATACCCACGATTCCTATGGTGAGAGGGACTTCTTCTTTATAGACTTGTTGCATTTTTGTCAGCGTGTCTCAGGGTTTGAATCTGTCAAACTACAAGCGGACGAACAATGGGTCACTAGGCCTCAGTTCAGCCCGGTGGGGCACCGGACGTAGAAGAAGAAGAAGATGATTAAGCTGCATAGCGATTTCATTGCGAAAAGGACATATCTTTCTCTGGAGGCTAAAATGAAATTCGTTCAGAAAATTCCAATACCTAGAAAGCAACAATTTTCTAAATAGAGATCCTAAAATAGGGTGAATTTATAAAACTCGAAAAAATCAAGATCGTTTCTGCATGACCAAAATCAATATTGGTTTCGTCACGCTTCTAAAAAGCACCAATGTGCAAAATTGCACATCGATGGGTACAAAATTGCAAACTATAGGGTGCCCACAACATTTTTTTATCATGTCAAAAACACAAAAACCGATTTGCTGATTTCCAACAAAATCGATAGGCTTTGTAAATCCGCATCATCTTGCCGAAATTGAGCTCGTTAGCTTCAAAATAGCGACTTGTAGCGTTTTCACAATAGATTACACACAAACACACGCACACAGAAATTTTTTACCGATTCTGAATCTGCATCCTTCTAAAGGAATTGCGTGATAATTTATTTTCGAACAAAGTTTTTTAAGTATTATAAAAAGGGATATAAGAAGCGCGCAAAAAACACCTATTACACAAATACTAAATACTGCAAGAAAATGAAAAATATTTTAACTTACCTAATAATCGCAATAAGTTACTCTTTAAATTAATCACAGCTTCTCTGATACTAGGATCTAAATCTAAAATATGACAAACGGATTTTACATAATCCAATGCTGGAAAATTACCGTCTGGTGTGGGGGGAAGAATTCTGTTCAATTTTTCTGTTATCCTAGAAAAAAGCAAGGAATTACACACTGACTGAAAACTCAATGAGAAAATCTTGGATCAAGCGGAACAAGAGAGCCAGCAATACACATTTCCCTCAATACTCCAGTTTTAATAGAAGTTAGATAATAAGGCATATAGATTTTTGACGACTTGATTGACCCTTTACTACTAGGTCAGTTATCAACTTGCTCAAAATATTAGAGAAAAATTTAGCAAACAATAGAGTGCAGTAGTTAGTATGCTGGGGTGCCAAGTGAGTGCTTTCATGATCATATTAACAATCAATATAATATTATACAATTACGGTAATATAAATATAAAGCATACTTGAAAAGAGATTGGCTTATTTCATTGTTGATCAAGTCTTTGGCATAATTTGCTACATCTTCGTGAGCCGATAAACCATTGTAAGGTTGACTGAACACAGGTGCCACCATAGTAGTGTTATTACTGGACTTCAATCTTTGATAAATGGCGTCTATATATCCAGCTATAACAGTTTTAAAACTGTCTCTACAACCAGCTTTCTCTGGAAGTTGTTCAGCAATATTCCAATTCATCATCACAACAGGCTGAAAAAAAATTGTTTAAATTAAACAGACATTTGATATCTGCAAACTTCATGAAAATACATTACAGATCACAGCAAATTTTAGTTCCAGGTGCAAAGTCTACATTAGTAGTTAGTGTAACGCAATAGCAAAGCATTTTCACTGAAATATTCATAATTGATTTCCTACAAAATGTTATCTCACCCCTTCTTCCTCTTCTTCGTCATTATCAAGATTCTCCAAATTACCCGATTCATCATTTTCGTTTTGAAGATTTTCAGATAATTTTCCTTGTATTCCAGCATAATTCGCAGTATCCAACCAAACAAGATGTTCCCAACACTGCCTACACAAAGAAAAAAATAATTTTCTGAATTTCGCAACATTTCGCATTTAATTACCTAAAGGTTATTTCAAGTGAATGAAACAATTCCTTATTCCTAATCGAAGCGACAACAAATTCTATGTTTCCCACAGCATCTTCAACATTTCTCTTCTTGGTACAGATTACTATTTTATTAAAATTAGCATATATTATGGTACAACCCAATCTCTTCAATTCAGCAACGAGTTGGAGAAAAAGCTTCTTCATCAAATTTTGTAGATTTCTCAACAAAGCTGGGTCATAAAGAAGAGCTTTTGGCGATCTCAGCCATCTGTTGATTATTCGATGATTAATTGATTCAATATTTCAAATATATGTATCATTGTTACCTATAAAAATGAATGACTTGAAAATCTGCATACACATTTTTGTACAATGAAATATCCCTCATCCACATGGTAGCCATTCCTCTCAAAATTTTGAATGCTTCAGCACATCTGGTAGTTTCGTCATAGCTCATCTGACTTTTGCCAACCAAATCATCCAAAGATGCTGCATTGACTGCATCGAATGCATTAACAGATGATGTACCTTCTATATCAGTAACATGATGAGCTTGTAGAAGAGTATTTATAGCTAAACCATCTATATCAAGCTCAATACACATTGTTGAGAACCATCCTGGTTTATTACAAACCTCACTAGAGGACTCCTGATTTTCCGCCAAAAGCCTGAGAAAATTGTAGGTGTTAACCTTAATATACCTCAATATGCATCAAAAAATTAATTTTGTGGAAGTTGTTGAGCCCTTATCATTTAAGATTGATCATTAACTACTATTTGAAGATTTTATCAAATTCATCGATGGTTAAGCCTAAATTGTTACTTTCCTGTAACTTTTATAATCTGAAGAAGTTCTTGACGTGCGTCTCAAAAAAAAAACACATTGTTTGACCGACCGATATTTTATTCTGTCGACCTCAAGCAATTGGGACTCTGTATATTCCTCATAAAGAACTCAACAATATATTGAAAGATCTTTCAGTTGGACTAAACTGCGTGTTAGTGAATTATGTCACAAACTTCTGCTTGAAAAAATGCTATAGTTTGCTATACATAAACTTTTGTCCGCAAACGCTTCGTATTCCGAGATACAGGGTGTTACAGTATTTGCATCTGTCATTATTTCATCAAGAAGAAACATTATTCCTACCTTGCATCATTTTCTTGACTACCTCCTAAATCTGGCTTATCTGACGGTGAACACCAAAGTAGGTGATTGTGTTGCATAAGATGTCTTGCATAAAATAGATCAGAGCCGAATATTGCTGGATCTGCTGGCATATTTCCAATAGGTAATAAGAAGTACCTACATTGTTCTGTCATAAGCTCGATTACTCTTTCGCTATTTAAGTAATTTCGAACTAAGGCTTTAGCACCCACTTTTTGCCATTCCAATACATTGTATAGGTCATCCAGGTCCTGCAGAAATATTTTTTCATTGCTCAAGAACGCTTGTAATATAGAACCGCAAGTATATTGCAGATATATCCTTAGACAGGTGGTAATAATAAAGGATATCAATCAATGAATCAATTTTATAACCCCAAGGAATTAAATAAAACCATACGAACCATCGGCATCGGGAGTATTAGGAATATTTTGATTGGAGAAAAAATCATTTTCTCGAAATTTACACATGCGATACAGTTGAAATCTAGTCTAGCTCTTGAAAAAAGTTTTCAAGGTCCTTGTAAAATTTTAGTGTCATCTGTAGTTGGGGAGCCCAAGAGCGAAATTTGGGATTTACTCGAGCGTGTCAGATTAATATAAGTGGAGATAACTCGAATCCTGTAGAGTACCTCTACCAAAAATTAGTCGGAATTGTCTAGGCCAGCCTGTCAGAATAGTAAAAAAGAGATCATTGTACATACCCGAGCTTGTCAGATTAAGATATATTTGGTTAATCAATATTTTGAAAAGTATACATTCTGTTCATCTGACAATTTAAGCAAAATGTGTGGGAGGGCGCCAAACTTGCAAAAAAAGTCACGTGTACATTTTCGAGCGCGATGACTTTTTTCTTATTTTAAAGCTAATGATTCAAGAATATCGGAAAAAATATAATCGGACAGTTTCAGCAAGTCTAAACAGTACAAATTTGCCATTAAGTTCACAAAAATCAGTGTTTTTGAATTATCTCCTCTACTGGGCTTCAAATTGTTTTCGCATTCTTTATAAAAGAGCATAACATTGTCTGCAAATTTGCTCCGAAGCAATTTTTTCTACGTTCAATCGTTTTTGAGATACATTACGATGAATGTACCTTAGACTGGTATTCACAAAACAAGGACTACACCTCTTCATCCAAGCCAAGGTAGTTTCTGATCACCAGCGGGACTGGGATAAATATTTACATCTATAGATGTAAATATAGATATAATAGATGAATATATTCACCATGGCATATATATCTTCGGTTCAAGAATCTACCAAGGAAACTCCATCCAGTATAATGTTCGGCCTTGCGACTTAGAGTTTGGATGTAAGCCTGGAGAAGACGTAGCTGGGGAGGACTACGTTAGTAAATTAAGGAACAAGCTGGATTACATTCATGACAAGGTGCGCAACCAAATGCAGCAAGCAAGTGACCGAATGAAAATGCGCTACGACATCAAGGCTATTGAAGGTGGGTTCACCACTGGAGATCTGGTGTGGCTACATAATCCACAAAGGAGGAAAGGTTTTTCTCCGAAGCTGCAGAGACAGTGGAAGGGACCGTATGAAGTAATCAAGAGGATAAATGATGTAGTTTACAGGATAAGGAAGCTCCCCAGAGGAAAACCGAAGGTCGTCCATTTCAACCGGTTAGCCCCGTACGCGCAGGACGAAGAAGAGGTACGTCTTGTGGAAGCTCCGATGCAAGGTAGCAGCGATTACCAGAGGTTTATGGATTGCTATGGCGAGACACGCGTTGCACGGATCGGCGTCACACAGGAAGTACATCAAGACCTCTTTACCGTGTCTGAGGAATACTCTCTCGCTCATTGTGTAGCGAAGGACCTTCGTATGAGCAAAGGAATAGCTAGAGTATTAAGAAATAAATTTTAACGTCAGGAAGAACTATTGCGACAGCAGCCAAGAATCGGAAAAGCTTTGAAACTGAAGGCTCAAGGTCGGTTCATTTATTACCCTATCACCAACATTCAAATCAGAAGCCAACCTATCAGAATCTATGGACAGCAATACATAGCTTGAAAGAAGACCTTCAACGCTTTGGAGTTAGGAAATTAGCTGTTTCCAAGCTCGGTTGTGGACTGGACCAGCTGAATTGGCGGGTTGTGCGAAGCATGCTGGAGGTGGTATTTCAGAAGACTGGTATACGGATCCTTGTATGCAATTTTAACCCGAAGCAAACCAAGGAGCCTAGAAAAACTGTGGAGTGCTACTTCCATCAGAAAAGCTACTGTAGGAATGGTGATGAGAGCAGGTTTCGCCACGGTCCTCGGAGAAATTCGTGAAATCTGTTCTGGGACAGAACAGGCTTAAGGAGGGGACAGTGTAACCAGTCCGGCCCTTGCGGTCGAACTTTTCGAGAAGGATGGCGGCAACTTTATTCTGGAACGACCGCGAAGGCACGGGAATGTTTATGGCGCCTATATAAGCCCAGCGGAGGAGCAGGTAGTATAGTACAGTTATAGTTCACAGTGCAAGCAACGGACTATAGTGGAAATAAATAGTAGTGACATAGTTAGTTATAAGTGTATTAAGTGTAAATAAATAATTTTAATCGGTCAGACGTTTTAATCAAGCGAAGAAAACGTTACACTACATTGATCTTGTCCTTTCGCAAGTATGGCTAAGCTCCTAGAGCTCATCACCCTCTAGCTCGAAAACGGTTAAGAGTATGTAAGGTTACTTTACAGAGAAGTTGCGTAGAATTTCATTATTTACAACTTTCATAATGAATTCAGAAACGATTCGAGTACAGGATGAGAGATATTTAAAAAATATGCCTCGTTATCATCTTCAAACTGTCAGATTAAGAACTCCCGATTAGTGTCAGATTAATGGATCAAAGATGAGAGATATTTCAAAAAAATGCCTTGTTATCATTTTCAAACAGTCAGATTAAGTACCTCCCCCCGATTAGTGTCAGATTAATGGATCAAAACCTAGATTAACAATCTATATGAAATCTGACACGCTCGAGTATGTACAAGTAACATGTTTTTTTGCATTTTCATAGGACCGCTTCTTGAAAAGTAGCTTACTTTAGATCAAAAATATATCCTCTAAATATCTAAAACGCTCGAAATTTTTTTTTTACATTTTCAACTCTTTCGTACGACCAGACCCTCCACGCAAACTGTCAGATAAGCATGAATTCATTATCAGAGACGTAGGGCATATACAGTATCTTAATCTGACACGCTCGAGTAGGTACAGGGTGGGCAAAATTGGTGATACATGAACTACTAACTTTTTATCCCAACGAGATAGAGTTTAATGAATGGCACATTTCGGTCGTCTACTGTATTCCTCTATCTTCTTTTGTTTTCGAGTTAAAGGCCAAAATTGAAATTAGGGCGAATTCAACTTTGGTCATTATCTCCGTTTCTGTTTGTTGAAATGAAAACATTATTGAGACACATTTTTGATAGCAATCCATTGGCGTACCATAATTTTTTGCAACTGGTTTATTTGCAGAGCTATAACATAAAAGTCTGTTTTTTCGTATGAAAACAATATTTTAAAATGACTTAGAAAGAATCGCAATTTTTTCCCGTTTCAGAAATATATCATACATCGCCCTCAGTCTTTCCGAGTCATTTCAAACTAATCTTTTCATAAAAAAACACATCTTTATGTTATAATTCAGCATATATATACCAGTTGGAAAAAAACATAGTACGCCACTAGATTGCTATGAAAAAAGTGTCTAAATATTGTTTTTATTTCAACATCCTAGCACAAACAGAAACGGAGATAATGAAATTTTAATTGTGGCCTAAAACTCGAAAACAAAAGAAGATAGAGGAATGCAGTTGACGGCATTGTTAGTTTCTCGAAAAAAGAGGAACTTGATGTGCCATGCATTGTTCTCTATCTCGTTGGGTTGAAAAAGTTGTAGTTCAGGCATCACCAATTTTGACAACCTGTACACCTGACGATTTTTTCTTACATCTTCGAAAACCTGCAGACGCTTTCTCCACCGCTGAAAGTGCATACATCATAAAACCTTTTTTTTCTTTCTACCATCTTCAAAATCCACCAGCTCTCCACGACGATCGAGTAAATCCCGATTTAGCATCGTGGGCTCCCCAACTACTGGTGAATAGTTCCTGTGATAGATTTTTTTTGACACTTTTCATTCATTTGGTGGTGCATTTCCACGAAATTCTGTACAAGACTTCGGCCCAAAATACAAAATTACCGACATTTGGGTAGAATGGATAAAGCTTTAGTCTTCTCGCGTTTTTTTGGAATATTTTTTTCGAAATTTAAAGGGGCGAATAACAAACCCCTATGATGAAGAGGGGTTAATAACACAGGTGAGATGTTTTCTTACCTGAATATGAATTTGACATTGTGGAAAGTCTGATAGAGCAGGAATACTATTGCATAATGTGCTGATAGTAGTTGTTGACTGAATGGCAATTAAAGTTGGCCCACGTTTCTCATCCTTATAACCTTGTAATGTTTTATGTAATAATTTATAGACAACATTCAAGTCTGTTTCAACTCTGACTTCAAACTGTACACCTTCTGGAGGTAGAAGATTATCATCTTTTTCCTTTCTGAAAAAATAACCATATCATTAATACCACACAAAAGTTATAACATCAAGACTTACTTCACTATTCTTTCAGCTTCATATAAATTATTCATATTCGGCATCAAGTTGGTTCGTACAGAGTCAACAACAATAATTAATGCTTTCTTAAGAGATGTGATGAATAATCCGAACATTTGTTGCTTTTTTGTGGGATGCCTGTGCTGATAGAAGTAAATATGTTTCAACGAATCTTTGGGCAAATAAGAACCTTTCGACATGTTCACCATTTCTATGTCCTCTAAATCAAAGAAATCAGTGTTATTAGCCCCTCTCCTCAATTTGCAAACTGAGCCTATTTGAACTAAAACTCTAAACATTGATGGAACTTGTGTCTCATAAAGCCCTTCAACGTTTGGATCAGATAAATCCAAGAATACATCTCTGAAAAACAAAGGGAGAAATTAAAGAACATCGCTAAAAAATCGTTGATCATAAGAGAGCGCATGTTAGACGTTTGACATACTTTTCATGTTTCCTATACAATTCTTCGGGTACTGAATATCTATAAAGATTATAAATAGGCCTAGACCTAGGAAGAATCCTGTTGCATTTCTTGAAAAGGTCTCCTTCCTCTGCGACTTTTGGGGTTCTTAAATTAACATAATAAATTTTTGGAACCTTCATTTTGAGCAGATGTAATTCTGATTCAACCTAGAGAATAAACACAATGAGCTACTAATACAATAAATATCAAAAATAATATCTACCAGAGCCCACAATTTGAATTCCCCTGGTGTATTACTTTCAATCACTTGTACAACTTGCCAGGATAAATTATATAACTTTCTTTGTGCTTTTTGAATGAAACTCTGTATATTTACTCCTGATCTTAGAGCTGTATTAGCTGCTGATTTAATTCTTTTCGATTGTTGGCCATTATCCCTTTGGAAAGCTTGAAATTCCCATTTCTTCTTCTGGAAAGCTAGCCAAGCTTTTCGTTCACCCTTAGAAAAAATGTAATTGAACAACATTTTCAACAATTGGGAAATAACAATCTTACCAAAGTATTGCCAAATTTTGGGGGATTACCCAATACTTCCCTCCAACTTCTGTTCAGTTCGTCTTCACTATATTCTGCATCCCTTTGCCTTTTTCTTTTAGTAACCAAGGCAACAGTTTTTTGCATAGGATTTTTGTTTTTACCGAAATCTTCAACATCATTCACAACAAATGTTTTTGGAGCGGCAGAGAAAATTTCATTTATTCTTCTCTGCTTGAAATTATCGTTTTTCTCCAACATTTTTTTATGCAGCCAATCAGGATGTCTTACTCTTGGAACTGGGTTCGGAACCTGAAAGTTGTTTGAAATAACTAGAACTGATTTCAGTCCTACTTATTAAGCCGCGTACACATCTGAGCAAAACAGCCGAATGAGCACATCGCGCCGAATGAGCATTCAGATGTGGACGGACAAAACACACCGCACCGAACGCGCTCATGTTGCGCGGAGCCGATCCGCAATTTGTCGGTCCATCAAAGAAAGTTCGTGCTCAGTGTGGACGGGTTTAGTTGACATCTTTTCCTCGAACCGAACGCACACATTTAAATATGGATTTCTCGCAAGAAACGTGTTTGAATTTAATAAAATAGTATGAAAACCGCCCAATCTTGTCGCCCTCACTCTGAATGTCGTGCAAAAAAAAAAGTGCTGTTGAGGCTACGGTCTCGACTTCTTTGTAGATATAATTGTGAAGACCATCTAGTACGCCGTCGTCTCTTCTTCTTTAGCAACTCGTACAGAATTATGGAAGAGGCACTAGCACAACCCAAGTTTTCCATCCTTAGAACATAGAATACATAGAATAATTCCTTGTTTCTAAGTTTCCATCGTAAGCACTGAACTGACACATCCGTTGGAGCGGCTCCGAACACATGCTCATGCTGTTCGTGCGTCGGAAAGAAAAATTGTCCGCATAAACGCTCATTCGGTGCGGCGTGCTCATTCGGCTATTTTGCTCAGATGTATACGCGCCTTCAGAAGGAACTAAATACAGTCTAATGTCTAATGACTCAGAGATGAAAATTTCATTCATTTAAAAGATCAGTAAACTTAAACAACACACAATGAATTTGGAACTCAATATGAATAAATAAATAAAAATATAATATATAGGGTGTTTCATGAATGATTGTTCAGGCTCGGAGTACAGATGTAGGGCATTTTGGGGAGTCTGAACCAATGTCAAAATTTATCCAACCAAACTACATTCGTTTAAGAGATACAGGATGTTTTATGTATTTTATACAAAACTTTCAATCGGCATAACTCATGAAAACCTTCAAGGATTTCCATGACTATTTAGAAATGAGTATAAGACAATATTCACTCATAATAACTAGTCGGACTTAGAAAATTATATTTTTTATTCCACATTTTGTGAAACACTCCGTATATCAAATTTTCAAGCAGCGAAATTTTCCTTAGAATTTACATTCATACACTTTAAACAAACAACCGGCACACTTTGTATTAATATTTTAGATACCACTGAATATTAGGAATTTTCAATTCATAATGAAAACGGTGCTGTGAATCTCCGAATAATAGATAATATTTTTCAGGAATAAATCTTTAGGAATGTGCTACATCTTATTTCACCGGAATGCACAGATAACAAAAATTACCCCTAAATTCAGAAGCAAGATTTAAATTATGTCGTTTTGGTAGAGGGAGTCCTTGTAAGATGAGTAAGATCTCCAGATCTTAGATGCTTAAATTAATTCTTATAAGGACACTTAAGTTCACTTCAATGTTTATTCGAGTTTTTGATTATGTATTGTTTTACATAAAATCTTTGATTATTGGTTATTGGTAACGTCCATGTTTTCAATAATATAAAATAATTTTTGCAGGAATTTGGATAAGTTTTATTTTGTATCCTAATAATACATCGTCAACGTTTCGAATCTTGTGTGATTATTTTTCATGGCTCGTATTTTTTCGGAATAAATATCGTCAAATTTGAAAAAATCTTGGTCGTAGTGATTTTCATTTAATTTCAGGATAATTCAACCTCCTCTAGATGTTTTGTAATATGTTGTTTATATCTTTGATTATGTTATCATCTGAATTTCAATTATTCGCAGCTTGCTTCTGAACTTAGGGAGTCTTTTTTTGAAGAACTACTTTAGGTTATGTGAAAAGGAACACCGAAATATTCGAATGAAATAAAGTGCAACATATTTCTAGATTTGTTCCTGAGAAATTTAATTTTTAATATGGATTAACGCATTATTCAGAGATTCTTAGGCCCGTGTTCATTATAAACTGAAAATCCCTGATATTCAATGGTATTGTAATGTCCGAATTCCCTGATTACGCCGCTGCCGCCGCTCGAAAACATCAAGAACATCGCTACGGTTAGTCTGGAATGTTCTCGAACCGGGGCGTATTGATACAAAAGATACGCATGGTGGACCGAACGGTTACGAAGTTCCAAGTATTGAAAATGAATAAGCGAGTTCGTAAATAAATTAGAGTAAGTCCTAGTACATAAATTAGTGTAGTAGTTGTGTAAATAAATTTGATTAACCCTTAACGTTTAAGTATAAAAACATTGATGCAAAGTGTGCCAGAATTGCCAATAGGCTTGTTTGAAAAAATATTTAGTGCGGATTTAAGGAGAATTTCGCTTCCTGAAAATTTGACGTTTTCTCAGCGTTTCACAAGATGTGAAATAAAAAATATAATTTCATCAGTCTGGAGCTGCACTATCTACAAGTCATTATAAGCGAATATTAATCATAGTCCTGTACTCATTTCTTGAAATTTTTATGAAAATCCATGAAGGCATTCAAGAGTTACGCCCTATGCCGCTCGAAAATATTTCATACATGAAACATCTTATAATTCTTAAACAAATATAATACAGGGTGTCCGCGCCATGGGGCAGCGGTCGATTACTCTAATTCTATTAACTTTACAAAAGAGAGTTTCAAATAAAACTTTCCTCTTTTTAAGTAGAGCATCTCCTAAAATTATTTAGAATCATACAAAGTGTTTCGTTTCTTCTGCACAGCTATCAACTTCAATATTTTAAATGGAACACCCTATATATTTTTACATTTTTGAATTTCTTGTATAAAAGTTGAATATATGTTTGACAACACAACTATGTTTGAATTCTCAACTGTTTTCGAGAAATTTGATTTTTTATTAATATTTTGACCGTTTGAGGTACTTACATGAAGGATTATAGCTCCGTCCCTATTCTATGTAATTGATTCAAATTTGGACTGTGTCTAGTCAATAATTGAAACAATTAAAATTTTCTTTGTAAATAACCATATTATACATGATTTTTTTAAGTGTTTCATTAGAAGTTTTCGAGGAAGGAATTGTAATACAGATTCAAGATTTTGGATTTTCGTTTTAGAGAACATGAACTTTAATTGCAAAATATTTTCAAGCGGAATCTACTTCCGGTTTCACCGGAAACGAATGTAGCTTCGTTATTTCAAATGCAACACCCTGTATATTTTTACATATTCGAATTCTTCGTTTAATTTTACACTGATTTGATTTATGATATGTGCAACCATTCAAGCGGTTTTTGAATTATAACCTGATTATCAAATTTTTTGAAAAAAAGGTTGTCACAGATTAGTGTCCATATCTTCAAAATCCCTCATTATAAGAATTTCTTTTTGCGAAAGTAGAACAAAAGAAAGTACGCTGATACTGTTTCTTGTATAACTTATGAGGAAATATTATACAGGGTGTCCGAAAAAGGGCCCCAAACTGAGCCTCGATAAAACTATGAAATCTCACTTTTTTCAAATGGCAACCCTATAATTTTGTAATTCCAATCGATTGCCCGTCAAAAACTACTTAGAGTGTCCCCAACATTCCATGCCTCTAAAATCAGTAATTTCGCCGTAATTGAATAAAATTCGAATTTCGGGAATAAATCAAGGTTTCTTAGTCTAACCATAGATTTATTAGGATAGAAATTTTCAAGAAGGCTATGTCTGTTCCAAAGATTATAGAGTAGAAAGATAGGAAACGAAGCGACTAGAGTGATGTGAGCGCCCTCTGTGTTTCAAATGTGTTTTTAAGGCCCTGGTTGAAATATCAATTCGAGAGACATATAAAATTTTGCGAGATGTCAGAGTCATATGGCCATTTTGATCAAACCGGTTTTGAATGTTTTGATTCTCGTATCCATAGACAACCTCGTATCGCCTTTTGTTTTTCAAGCCCGTTCTAGTTGCTGATTATTGAAATTTTTGTCGGATTTCTTGGCGAAAACCTCAGAATATCGTTCGAAAATTATTGTATGGTGAAGAACTGTGGAGCAAATAAAACGAATTTTACTGAGGAAAATGGGAATGTAAGTATTAAAACTGGTAACATGTGACTCGGTCATTCATTGATTTTTGTTTTCAGTGCTACGAAGTGGATAAAATTTTCAGGGCGTAAAGGCCTGCAAACACTACTGACTACACCATGTGCAATAAACATTTTACTGCAAGTCGATTGAGAACTGTTCATCCACGTGAATTGTTGTATGCAGGAAGCATCCCTTACATGAAGGGCTTATTTAGGGGAATTTATGACTTTTACATGTCCATTCAAAGATTCTCAATTGCGTTCAATATATTCAGAAATGCAAAAGTTTTATGGATTTCGATTTGGGAATTGGGTGACTGTCAAATTGTTGTTTGGAAAGTCAAAGTTTTATGAAACCTTCTGTGAGTGTTTATTCGTCAATCAATTTATATATTGTGTCATAAAGAGACCATACCATGAAGAAATCATGAAAAAGCATGAAGAAATTATACTGACGGGCTTGAATACAAAGCTTGTATACCTATGTAAGGTTTTTTTCAATTGTGGTTCTGAAAATTTTGTAAATAATATGTAGGTAACGGAAATGTGTATCCTATGACGGTAAATTGAATATTGGTTCATATCAATTTCTGATATAAATTGTAAAAATTCACCTCAGTTTATTAATTCGAAACGTTTTCACAGAAAGAACACCTTTCACGTAACTATAGCCAGATAACCATGTACTCTTGTATCCTAGTCGAAGCACTATTCGTTGTCCATAATTTCAAATTTTTGTGAATTTTTTATAGATTGCAAATAAAAATTTAGCACATCCAACAGTGTATATCATTGATACCAATCGATTCCAAAAAATGTTCAGATGAAAACTAACATCCTGGTCACAAAACAAAACCATCCTTTTGTTTTGTCGCTCAGGATGTTTGTTTTCTGGTCTCAACAAGGTCAATATTGAAATTGAATACAAGGAATAGAATTCGAATTTCGCGCCCCTCAATTATAAAAGAGAAAACTGTTATTAAACAGTTTTTCTGTATTGATAATACGTTTTCAGCGCCATCTCATTGTCAAATGTGTTTTCACTGGCCAAAATGTAGTCGGTTTTTAGTACTAGCGATATGAGGGCGTTTCCTATCTTTCTACTCTATAATCTTTGGTCTGTTCATTTATAATGCATTTTTGAGAACTGTCATTTATACTTGTTTGATTAATCGGGCACTATGCAAAATCAGAATTACAGTAACAGTGATGTATTAAATATGTTCTTCATTTACGGTGAATGTAACAAAATATTAGAAAGGGCAGTCAGAACTTTCAACGAAAGAAACCCACATTTACCACCTTTAACAAAATCAAAGTTCAGGAGGTATCAAAACAATTTTCTCCGTAGTGGAAGCATTAACCCAAAACGGAATCGTGTGAAAACAGTAACAGGTAATGAAGAAAATCAAATAAATATTCTAGGACATATTCACGGAAACTTTGATTTTGTTAAAGGTGGTAAATGTGGGATTTTGATTTTGATGAATTTCCGTTTTGATATTGGATCTACGTTTTCGTGGACCCTGTATATAATATGGTTGTTTAAAAAGAAAATTGTATGTGTTCCATTCATTGAATTTCATTTATTCATTTCGTGGACCCTGTATATAATATGGTTATTCACAAAGAAAATTTTTAGTGTATCATTTATTGACTAGACACAGTCCAAATTTGAACCAATTACATAGAATAGGGACGAAGCTATAATCCTTACTTACACAGTACGTCAAACTGTCAAAATATTAATAAAAAGTCAAATTTCTCGACAACCGTTGAGAATTCAGACATAGTTGTGTTTTCAAACTTATATTCAAATTTAACAAGGAATTCAAAAATGTAAAAATATATAGTGTGTTTCATTTAAAATAACGAAGTTGATAGCTGTGCAGTAGAAACGAAATACTTTGTATAGTTCTAAATAATTTTAGAAAATGCTCTACTTAAAAAGAGGAAAGTTTAATTTGAAACTCTTTTTAGTGAAGTTAAAAGAATTAGAGTAATCGACCGCTGCCCCATGGCGCGGACACCCTGTATATAGTTAAGGCATATTTCGAACCCTGACTCTCCAAAATGTTATACACCGCTGCACTAAAAGCCTTTTCCATCACTCATGAAGCACTCTGTACCAACACATAGTGAATTCATTTTGGTATTCTTACTCACCCCTTGCATAGCTGCCGGAATTGTGATGATTTTTTGAATTGCACCCCCTAAACGTTCTATGTAATATCCCCAATCTAAAATATCACGGATGTCAATAGTATCTATAGAGCTATCTTTGAGCCATTTCCTAAGGTAATGTTTTTGAACACTCTCTTCAGCTTGGAATATTGCTAGAGGAATTGCCCTGAAATACACCACTTTAGTTTATTTTTGATTGATGTGGCCGATACTTAATGAAAATCCATAATTATTGAACTTAATAATTAAAATCTGTTAAGTTCAGTATACTTTATGTTGTTTTGGAGTAGAATAGAGCAATATCTCATGAAATTCCGCTCACATTCATTTAATTTCATCAATCTTTCATTCAGAGAAGGTAAGTAGAATACTCAATAATGTTTCGAAGTAATCATTATTAACCAGAAGTTAATATAATCAATATTTCAAGAAATTTTTTCCATTTAAGAAATTATCGTCTGCGCTAAAGAGGCAGATTTGGAGGATTGTGAAGGCAATGGCAGATCCAGCTTATGGTTCACTTGCTGTGAACTCTTTATTGAGCTCACTGTAACATGCTGTGCCATCAATAAATGAGTATTTATTTCTATGAAAATTAGAGAATTTCACAATGGACACTTCAAGGTGTGGTCATGACGCACAGTTTCTGAATCATTTTCGAAAGGGATTATGAATCAATTTGATTTACTTTTATTTAATTTTTAATCTTATCCTTCTTTTTTAATTTTTTCTTTTTTCATTTCCGATGTGAGTGTCGAGTAGCTTGAAAAACCCTACCGGTTTTGAAGAATGAGATACTCTTTAATGTTAAATATTTCAGCTTATTTCGTAACATTTTCAATTCATACCAATAACTGTATTCACGGGTAGAGATTTTTTCTTGATCTTTTGTATCATAACGAGCCTCTAATGGCCGTTTCCGTAAACAATGATTTGATTCTTAAACCACGTTGAATTGATAAAAATTTTGTGCTTAAATGTGCCTGAAGAATTTATACATTGTCTACTGGGGCCCAGTTGTACAGTTCCAAGTTCAAGCTGAGTTTAAGTTTGAGCCAAGCTCAACTTTGACAATAGGAAATACTCCTTCTGACGAAAATGATGTATTTTTTATGGACTATCTTTGAAACGTCACATTTTGAAATAATCATTTCAACCGTTTCCCGAAAAAAAAAATTATTTTAAGTACTTAAAAATGAAAATTTAAAATGGGTATTTAAAATTTAAAGCGTTTCATGTGGATTGCAAAAGTTGGCAACATCGACTGAAATATGCATTGATAATAAATGACAACAAATACACTATCTAGATAAGATAGACAAAGATGTCTATGAAGTCTGCGACGAATGAGGAAGGTCGTAAAATTTTATGGGATTTTTATGGCCGGTTGCTGTTGAGGCTCGCCAATGAGTACGCGCCTTATGATGGCCCTAAATCAACAGCCATTGCTCTTTTTATTTTTTAGTAGGCGCTGTTGCCAAATCGTAAACTAGAAACGAAGCGATTTAAATTTTAAAACCTCATATTTGAAGAATGATTTTGAATAGTTTCCGAGGTGCATTGGAAAAATTCATGAATAAAACTCATAATTATTCAGTTTAAACTTGCATATGCTGTGATATAACCCAAATCGAGGAGAATTCCCCATTCCGTACTATTTTGACAGGTTAAACTAGGTCCAATGTTGAACTCGACTCGAATTTGAATTGTACAACCGGGCCTTAAACGACGCAAAGGCACACAGCAGTCAGGTCACGAGTTATCTTGGGAAGTCACGTCACGTTGAAAAAAAAACTTATCTCTTAGGACATAAGTGTAAAAAATAGAATAATACTTCTTCTAAATTATACACGATTTTTTTCACAATGGGCATCACAATCTTCTTGTTCGAACATTCCAACAATCGTCGTTAAAATGGGATGAATTGGGCAAACATGATAGCACTTTTTCAACATAACTTTCATAAGCACTTTAAAGAAACTGCCTCGATTTTCTACATTTTTTTTCACCCTAAATTGCACGATACAACAATTATGATTCTCTCAAAAGTGACCTGATGCATCTAATCCGATGAACTTGGTACTGGACCATTCATTGTCCAGCCATATGTTTATGTTTTGTTTCGTTTTTGCGATGCCTTCCACAATCCCGTCCTTGAAATTCAATGAAATTTTGTCGAATTTCTAGGTATCTTGGATATTTTATATAGAAAATTTTTGGTCAAACGACTTATTTTGATGAGTTCTACCTTCTGTCTAAAAAAAACCCTCACCTTTGAAAACACCCTGTACATTTGAAATAATTCCACGATTCTGCTTCTCACCACCAAGGGATTATGTGACTCACCTTTCAGTAACAGGCGCTCCATTAGGCTTCTTCGAAATGATATATTTACAAGCTAATCCAGCATCTTTCACCATTTGATCTCCTAGAAACTCGGCCAATCTTTTGGCAGTACTTATTGAAGTACTTTTTTGCCCCCCATATTCCTCCAGTTTCTTCGACATAGATCTGTTTTCAGAAATAAGATCGAACAGCTCGCTATCCGGCATGTTTCTACCGTGTGAAAAGAGCACGTCCAACCAGTAATCGGCCACTTGTGCTACAGAGGCATAGCAGCTCTCTAGAGTATCACCCTTGAGAAAAGCTTCGAAAACTGAAGATTGAAAATTTTTTATGAGCTGCAATTCTCCTCTTCTTTTTATCTCGAATCTGAAGTAAAAGTATATAAAATCTTTATTAAATCAGTTTACCAACTGATCATCACTATAAAGATTCAGTATATTTTCTATACTTTCAAAGGAACTCTCATCATCAATTACGTTGGAACAAAAAACTTATATCATTATATTTATTTTCGATTGAGAAAGAGGTTCAACAGCAATAATTGGATTGTGTTGTTATGAATAATTCGAAAATAAAAGATAATATTATAGAAATTAACAATTTAAAAAAACAACCTCTGATTTGACAGGGTCATTGTCTTTCTCTGGTGAGAAGTTATGAACATTGTTTATTTAATGAAAATAGGAACACTTTTATACCTACCCTTTCAATTCAGCCAATGATCCGTCAAAATTGAAAACTGCATAACGTTTTTTCAATTTCTTTCCTTCCTCTTTGGAAGCTGGTAGAACCATGGCTTTATAGGGCCCATCAACTTCGAAGAAAATCGAATTTTCGTCCCTCAATTCATATTCCATTGTTTCCGGATTGACCAACTCGTGGTATTGGTCGTTGGTGAAATATTCTTTGACCATCGAATTTAAGACAGCATTCGGGTAGGAAATTATAAGTTTTTTCTTCTTTTCGTCGTTCGTATGTACAACTAAATTTTCTGGGAACGACGCCGGAAGTACACACCATATACCATCGGTATCTAGTTCTAATGGTCTTCCGACCCTTTCGATGATTTCTCTTGCCCTCATGATAATATGTGCCCCTGTGTAACATACAATACCAGCCATTTCCATACTATGCCAGCGAGCCCTGGAGTTGAAGGTAATAAGGAAATTATTAAGGAATATGCAAGTGGAACTAAAGAACCGAAGATAAGATTGTCCCAAGTCACCCACCGAGTCGGGAGGCTTGGGACACAAGTTATAATCTATTGATTTCCCAACTCTCAGATGAAATAGGTGACTTGGGACGGTGTATAGTTTTGAAAAATTAGAATTTGTGATTTACAGGGTGTTTCATGAGTCGTTGGCCATAGCCTAATGGTGAATGCAGGTCATCCAGGTCTTTCAGAAAACTTGCTTTTTTTGAATCCTAAGGCTATTAGTTTCGGAGATACGGGGTGATTCATGAATATTGGCCTAAATTTGCGATAGCCATAACTCTGGACGGCAAGGTCCTATTTTGATCAAATTTTATGGGTTTGTTCACTTCAGAATGCTCTTTCAAACGGCGCATGAAATATCAATATTTTCAGGGCAGTACACAGAATATCGTGAATTTTCATTCAAGCCCCAAAATCTATATTTTTTACATACCTTACAGAAATTTCGTTATTGCCCTGAAACTCTACATAATTCATTCTAAGAAATCCAATTTCCACTTTGCATGGCACACTTGTCACAAGGGAATAGGAGCCGGAGGAATTCATAGTTTATGTCATTTTTTCGAAAAGCGGTCCTGTTTTTACTCCTTCAGTAATAGTATTCATTGTCCTTTGCCGTGATTCTGAATTGTTTGAAATTCTGTTCAATTCTTCTTCATTTTAAACCCCCAGCACATACTGAGTGTTCGTAAAAAAGTGTTTAAAAGTATGTAAGGTCGAGCTGTGAATTTTTTTGAAATTACATATTGAATTTACATACAAATGATGTAAACCATCTTGGAAGATATAATCCGTAAGTATATTTGCTTCATAAAACACATAAAATTTATTCTTCAACAATGAAAATGTACTATCATAAGAGATGTTCAAAATGGAGTTCTTCCATCTCGACACATTTCCTAGCTCTTGAAATCAGATTATGTATTGCTCTTCTTATCATATCGGGATTTTGTTTAACTTCTGCACAGGCTTCTTCTATCCTCTGCCGCAAATGCTCCCGTGAAGTTAGAAGTGTCTGTCACTTTTTCACGCACACTCAGTAGGTTTAAAATGAAAAAGAGTTGAACAGAATTTTAAAAATTTTTAATTCACGACCGAAGATAATGAATAATAACAGGACCGCATTTCGAATAAATGGCATAAAACATGAATACGTTCGGTTCCTTCATTGTTGTTTTATGAAAGGAAATAAAAAGGTTTTTCGGAAGAATAAATTTTAATAGTTGTTAATAGTGTTATGAAGTAAATACACTTACGGATTACATTTTTCAAGAGGGTTTACATCATTTGTATCTAAATTCAACATGTTTTTTTCAAAAGAATTCACAGCTCGACTTGGCATACTTTTAAACTTTTTTACGAACACTCAGTATGTGCTGAGGGTTTGAAATGAAGAAGAATTGAACAGAATTTAAAATAATTCAGAATCAAAAAATGATATAAAATATGAATTCGTCCGGTTCCTATTCCCTTGTGACAAGTGTGCCATGCAAAGTGAAAACGGAATTCCTTAGAATGGGTTATGTAGTTTTTCGTGGTACTAACGAAATTTCTGTAAGGGATGTGAAAAGTATAGATTTTGGTGCTTGAATGAAAAATCCAGATATTCTGAGTACTGCCCTGAAAATATTAATATTCCATAAACCGTTTGGAAGAGCTTTCTGAAGTGAACAAACCCATAAAGTTTGATCGAAATTGGACCTTGCATTCCAGAGTTATGGCTATCGCAAATTTATGCCAATATTCATGAATCACCCCGTATCTCGGAAACTAATAGACTTTTTCTGAAAGGCCAGGATGACCTGCATTCTCCATTGAGCTATGGCCAACGACTCATGAAACACCCTGTATAGTTGAAATTCGGTAAGGAAATTAAATGATAAACCCTTATTTCAGCGAAAGTAAATATGTATATTGCAACTCAAATGTAAGAAAACTAAACAAAACGAGGGAACTTTGATTTCTTTCATTCTTTGGTGATTTCTCTGTGGAAATAACGTAAATAATAATATCCTGCGAAAAATCGGCATATTTCTTGCTGCCAATGAGCCGCTTGTATCTATTCGGCATTGTCCAAAGTCACCCCATGAAACAACAAAATAAATGAATGAGATCCGTGTTGCCGTTTGATTTGTAAACAACCTTGTTTCATATCATATCTAATATCCCAAAATTCCACGTATATAGAAAAAAAATCACACATGTACAGTAAACTAGAAATTATAAGGGCCATAAAAAAACGCGCTTTTACTCTCCTGAATTTCTTAATTTTTCCTGTCAATTGAAACGCTCTGGTCACAGCAAACTCAACAGGAATTAATTATTAAACTAACCGAAAAGACGCTATACAATCTTATAAGTTTGTCCCTTCACTAATAAATGGTAAGAAACAGAGAAATCTGCAAGGGGGGTAATTGTTCCAAGTTACAGGACTGACCCGAGTCACCCGAATCTACCGAATCTATCTTTAAAGATAGAGATTTGCAGTTTCTGATTATTATTGAAATATTACTGCCGTTTTGGTACTTCTAATTCCCAATATGAAATATTTAATTTATTTGACAACAACGTTTTCCGTTTGCTGCAAAACCAAAAAATAAAAGGTGTTAGAAGGAGAACTAACTCCGTCAATGAATTCTACAGCAAAATTCTATCAGAGCAAATTTTAACTTCTTCGATAAGTTCAAAGATAACTGAGATACGAGAGGTGTCTGAAAAATGACACTTTTCAATTCCACCCAGTATCAAATACCAACAACACAAACATAAGAATAATATTAACAGAAGAGAAAATTCTTGTAATACCCAGCGCTTGGCTGCCAGTCATCGATAAGACAAGTATGAAAACAATCCGAAGTGGAGAGGATGGAACAGAGAACGCCTTATCGTACTAACTTAGGGTGGGGATATAAATATGCAGCTCCCCTGGATGACATTACATGAGTTCGTTTTAATAAACTGTTGAAATATAATCTTATGCCGTGATTTTTATTTTTCCCCCTAGAACTAGGGAATGAAATTCAACCGTTTTCAAATATTTGATGCTTACTACACCATCTACCGCTGAAACTAGAAATTTCCGTCTCATTCACGCCAAGAAATTTCTCTCTTCCGAATTTGTAGGTGCAAAAATTGATTAGAAGAGAAATTAATGAAAACAATATGAAACGATTAAAATTACAATGAATAACATTAAATAAACAAATGTAATACCCTCTTCTCATAACATATCCATAAAATGAGTTCAATATGCACTTATGGGCCAACTGTAGAGAATCATATAGAACTTCTCTATTTTTCGCAGATTTAATTTCAGAAGCATTTCCTCCCTTAATAGCTGCCGAAACAGCTGCTTTCGCTTTTTTTGATAAACCCTTGTATTCATATCTGAAAATTGAAACAAATTGAAATATTTATTTGAAAAAAATATTCTAAAAATTACCTTCTGTCCCTGAAGGCTCTTACTGTATCAACATAGAAAGAATTTTCTTTCTGACAAATAGTTGTCGTTTTTTCCTCCACTCTGGTGACTTTCTGCTTTTTATAGACCTTTCTACAGTAGATCAAGAGTCTCTTCTTCTCTAAATCGGCTTGTTCTTGTTTTGATAATTGGTGAAAAGCCCTTTTTGGACCACCAGGTATAAGAGGCGGAAATTTTTCTGTTTCTAGTTGCTGTTGTATCCTGTGATATTCGTTTTTTGTAGCTGGCACTGAAGTTAAAATGTTAAGAATTAGTTCACTGAATTGTGTTAAAAAGTTATCTGGAAAAATGTTATACATATATTCAACATCAACTTACTAAACTCAGCTCTACTCATCCAGGCCATGTTTCGCTGACATTTTGCATTAGGTTTATTGAAGTCACAGGCAGCACAAATTGTCTCATTAACCATGGCGCATGGTTGCAGTCTATTGGTCAAAATAATATTTGGATACATAGCACCAACATCTAAATGATATATTAGGGGTCTTTCTAGCCGCATAGGACGTTCCTAAAAAATAAGTACACATAGCGATTTTTTGGGAAGAATTGCTTCTGACGAAGAGTGTATAACTTCTTGCACAGAAGAAATTTTTTATTTTTGGTACTCGTGTTTCATTCAGTTTGGGTCAGAGAATATCCATAAGAAGTTGTTTTTCAGAAACGCTCTGTAACTCGAAAACGGATAAAGATATACAGGGTCTTTCACGAGGAACCTCACCCATATTTATACGGGAAACTACTGAACGTATTTTCATGAAATTCAGCACTTATAAGTATTTCACGATGCTGATGAAATCTAAAATATTTTCAAGGCATGAGCACCTCCGGTTTTTCCGGAAATTACGTCAACTTCCGTTTTTCAAATTAGAACACCATTTTTTTATTGCAGAAATAGATTCCTTAGAAAATTTCAAGTTATTTTGATGTAACATTTTTCAGTTTTGGTTGGAAAATTCTCTCTGAGCGGGAAAATTCGAAAAAAAAATCGAAAATAGAGCTCCGCTGAAACAAGAATAACTTCGAGGTTTTTGGATGGAAAATTTTCATTTTTGGGATTTTTCAAGATGTAAGATTGGTGTATCCACTTTAAAAATCGAAATCACGATTCATGATACAGGGGTTGAAAAAATCGCTTTCAAAGTTAGGGATGACAAAATCGTGAAAAATCAATTTTTTCAAATTAGAACCCCATTTTTTTATGGCAGATATTGAATCTACGTTAAAAAATAATGTGAGTGTATGCATCACACCCTTGCCCTAAAATGGATATTTTCTGAGTTATTCAAAAAAAACTGTTTTTCGTCTTGAATTTTCAGCTATTTCTTTTCCCTTCACGCCAAAAAGATGAAATTTTCAGGAACTGTTATTTGAACCATGCTGTAGATTTTTCACCCAAAAACCTCGAAGTTATTCTTGTTTCAGCGGAGCTCTATTTTCGATTTTTTTTCGAATTTTCCCGCTCAGAGAGAATTTTCCAACCAAAACTGAAAAATGTTACATCAAAATAACTTGAAATTTTCTGAGGAATCTATTTCTGCAATAAAAAAATGGTGTTCTAATTTGAAAAACGGAAATTGACGTCATTTCCGGAAAAACCGGAGGTGCTCATGCCTTGAAAATATTTTAGATTTCATCAGCATCGTGAAATACTTATAAGTGCTGAATTTCATGAAAATACGTTCAGTAGTTTCCCGTATAAATATGGGTGAGGTTCCTCGTGAAAGACCCTGTATATATTCACAGTTAGTTCTAGGGAACTGTTTTCGGATTTTTCTATGGTAGAACTTCAAAGATGGCCCATTTTAAAAGATCCACTGAAATAACTCCTTGGGAAAAGTCTGGATCAAAAAATGTTTCAGAAGAAAATTTCTGCACGTTTAAAATCTGACATTAGATTAGATTTCAGGTTCAAGTAGGTTTTACGAATAGGTAATAGACATTTTCCTCTGCAGATTCTTATTCTCTGTAAGAAACTAACAACATATTGTCATTGTCGTGTTCGCCATAAAATGAATATGGAGGAAATGTTTTATGCTCTGAATTGTTATGATGAAAATCTTCTAGACCATGAGCATATTTGAATTGGATATTCCTGGAGACGAATAACAAATCAAAAAGAAATTTTTCAATTGAAATGTGCGAACCAACAATCTAAAATTCACAATTATGTGTCAATACATCTGTTTGCAGCGATTGCAATTTGAAAATTCTGTATGCGATAAGATAATATTATTTTATTATTTATCTTTCTGAATATGTTCATTCGGAATACAGAAACTAATGATTTTATGAGAAATAACTTCGAAGTACTTTATAATGACCATGAAACACTTCATATCTCCAGAGAAATTCATTTTATGGAAAACGCTAGAGAGACAAAAGATTAATATTCTGATATCGATTAAAATTCGATCTGGGAGGATTTCTTAATTTTCTGAAACTTTTAAGGGTTTTCACACCCAATCTCTGGAACAAAATTAATTAAAAAATTGAAATAACGGATTTGTTCCTGCGTAAATTCTTGCACAATTTGTCAGGAGCAAATCACATTGAAAGCATGACAATTAACGTCAAATAAAAGCTAAAATTCAAAAGATTTTCAGAAATTGACCTTCATCTGATGAAGGAGTCTGATATAGACTTCGGAACGTTACTGAGCAAATCGGTTATTTCAATTTTTTAATTGATTTTGTTCCAGAGATTGGGAGGGAAAACCCTAAAAAGTTTCAGAAAATCAATATTCTGCAAACCCTAGCGTGTGGGATATCTACGTTTTGCTCTCATTTTGCTCTCTTCAAATCTGCAAATAGTTTTTCTCTACCACTTACCGTTACCGAGAAAATGAGAGCAAAACGCAGATATCCCACACGCTAGGGTGAAAAGAAAAAAAAATTTCTCCGGAAACTCGTAAAGTATAAATGAGCAAAACGAACGGACTGATGAGCAAAACGAGTAATATTACACTAGTAGGGCACTTTGAATTGTCTAAACACAATGTACATAGGTGAGCAAAATAAACTGAGTGGTGAGCAAAACGAGGGCATTGAAATTGTGAAAATTCTTTGAGGTACCCCACTAATGTACCACCGCTGCGCTGAAGGTCAAGAGCGAAATCAATTGAGATCGAGGTGTTGAAGAGAAGAGTTTGCGTTAGGTGTTTTACCGTGAATTGGAATTACGACAAGAAGTTTGAAAGTTTAAGGCAAGTCACTTGTAGCATTTTTATTCCATTCGTAGTGCATGCCTGGGGTGATATTTTCACTATATTCCACTTTCTTTAGTCCGTTTAAGCTTCTTCCGACCTGCTGCCCGACAGGCAGTCATTTGGAGGGTCTCCGAGGGGGAGACCGAGACAGGGTGCACTTCAATTGGACCGGTACCAGCCACCGTACCAATTTCCGCCGATAGAGGGAGTCACTTGCCAGGCTTTCAAATTTTTATTTTGATTTAACCGTATTTACTGTCTGTTTTAACCGCATTTTCCTGGAGTGACTGTATTTTACCAACCACCCCACGCTGACCAGTTCTCTAGTTGACATTAACATTTGTTTTACTTGTACAATTTTTTTCCTGTATATAATTAAATTAAGTCGAAATAAAGAACTGAGCCATATTTTAAGCGCCTACTAATATTCCAAAGTTTATCTTCCAGGTCGGTATGCTATATATTGAAATACTTATAATAACCCAATATACTTCTTCAACCCTTCTGTCGTGTTGTTTGCTCGAATTCGAGCACCCACCCAAAACTCAAAGCAAAATAACTTCCCTCGCAGACTTCTTTCGACTCACCTTCAAAGCAGTTAATTTCTCTACTATTTCATTTCTTACATCCTCTAGATTGATAACTTTATCCATTTGAACACCTTCCTCTACTTCAATTGCATGCTGAAGTGTATGCGGCAGTTTCTGAATGAGAGTATCGATTGCATCTGGAACGAGTTTGAATCTACATGGTATATCTGCCCGAAACACCCCAGATTCTAAGGCTTCAACATGACCTCCTACGTAAGTTTCTTGATGTAAGACATGTCCGTCTTCTGTGAGTTTGTTAAGGACTGTTTCCTCTTTATTTGGAAATATAATATTAGCGTGGAAGGCTTCCACCATTAGAAGCGCCTCACAAAGTGTCCCTAAAATAGTCAAAAATTAATCGGACTTGTTTCACCTCACTATAAGAAATCCTACCAGAGCCTTTTCGGAGTACTTCATCCGGTTCACAAGGAATGATTGTGCACAAGGCGAATATAAACGGATGAACATACTGCATGTATAAGTAGTACGTGGCTACGGCATCTGACACCGAATAATTGGAAAGAACTTGGGGAGCGGAAGCAGCTAAAGGGCACATTTCTTCAGGATCGAGTTCCACCGGATCATACCTTCAAATGGAATAATTAGAATGATATGCGAGTACTCATTCATAAATTAAAAAAAATCTGGAAACAACAACTCCGAAGAATTGTCGTTCCGATAATGCGAGCTAGTCATGGACAAGCGTAGGAAATCCCAGAGAAGCTGAAATATCTAAACGTAACAACAGACTGGTATCGGTATCATTGTCCACTCATCAGTACAGTGAAGTACACAGTGGAGCACTGGAGTGCAGGGTGGGCAAAATTCGATAGGATTGAATAACAGCGCTGTAACCGTAAGAGCTAGGAAAAAATGGATGGCACGTTTCCGACCTCGATTTTCAAAAGAGTGTTAATGGCCAAAACCGTATCCCACTATCTTCTTTTGTTTTCAAGTTATAAGTGAAAACTCATTTTTCGGCTTTTCGTACTGGTGGCTCTATTTCGTAAAGTATGAGTGATATCGGAAAACAAATATTACATTCTACAGACTTTTTTTCATGGAGAATGCAGTGGCGTAGTAAAAGATTTTTTTCAGGCCGCCACTTCAGTGATAACTTTTATTTTTTAAATATAAACCCTGTGTTATTCTTACATATTCCAGTACCATATTTTTTCCTAATCCAGAATATATAACAAACGTCGTATCTCTGATTGTTCTTCCAATAAAAAAAAATCCAAAACTAGTTCGTTCTAGTTGGCATGGTCATTTCATTGATAACATGATAATGACCTTTATGTGGTACACTTGTGAAGGTGTTTGAAAAGGCTGTGGTACTAGTGTTTAGATTATCTACTAGTTGAAAATGTTTCGGAACACTAAAGGCAAAGCATATTAGTTGGGGAGTCGACGATGCTAAATCGGGATTCACTGGAGCGTCGTGAAGACCTAGTGGATTTTGAAGATTAGATGGTAGAAAGAAAAAAAGGTTCTATAATGTATGCACTTTCAACGGTGGAGAAAGCGTCTGCAGGGTCTCAAAGATGTAAAAAAAATCGTCATTTGTACATACTCGAGCGTGTCAGATTAAGATACTCTATGTATATGCCCTACGTGTCTCTGATAATCAATTCATGCTTATCTGACAGTTTGCGCGGTGGGACTGGCCCTACGGAAGAGTTGAAAAAAAAATTCCAGCGTGTCAGATTTTTGGAGGATATGTTAATTGGACCCAAAGGAAGCTACTTTTCAAGGGACTGACAATTTCGTTTTGGTCGTTTCGGATTATTCCAAAACGGAAATCATACCTAGTTTGTTTGCATATTGGTAGTTGCGGATGGCGTATCAATTCTAATATAAGAACCATCGATGGCACCAATCACCCCTGGGAAACCTCTGCTTCGATAATAGGGCTCAATTTCATTTTTTTCCTGGCTGTTTGGCCACTTTATAACTTCGGCTGAAAGGTTTGATAAAAAAAATCATTTTATTTATGATTTTTCTCAGGGTGCTTAAAGAAATGTCAAACCTATCCGCCACATCCCTGAAGGAGGCACTCTCATGGCCAGAAAACCACAAAAATACCACGACATACTCAAAAGTCGTTATTTTGCCAAACTCTCCCACCTGGTACGAATAGTACTCAGAATGTTCGAATCTTTCCACAATATTATTCAACACTCCACGTGATACCCTAAAATGTTTCAAAAACTCTATATCACTGAAGATCGCACTGTCTGAATATAATTTTCATTTCTCCGACTGGGTTCTCCTTGAGTTAGTAAGACAAAAATCTCTTCATCACTACTTGATGAGTACACAATTCATCTCTTGAAGAAAATCTAAATACCTCATATTCAACAAAGCAATTAAGTCCGAATATATCCAAAATCAAATGACTTCACCTGTTATAACAGTTTCGAAAGTTATAACTTTCGAAACTGTTCTGATTCTGATCCTCTGCACATGCCCGACAGTTCAGGATTTTTAGTTCACAGCTTGAGTCGTGAATTTTTCAAACGGTCGTGGTTTGATACAGAACGGCCTCTGCGAACAGCCGACTGTCAGTTCTGAATCAGAAATTACGACACAACGAACGCAAATATTGAATTGCGCATGCTCTGTACAGTTCGGGACAGTTTGGGACTACTCTACGAACAAACCTATGGACTATATACTCCCCAGGGGAGCTTAGCCACAAATGCGAAAGGGCAAGGTCAATGTAGAATCAAAGTCTAATCTACATTCATCCAATTGTCAAAATGACAAGGTATTTCTATGATGACAATTTCGAAATTAGGCACGAAAATTTTTGTGTTGTCTCTGACTGAATCTTAGAATGTATTATTTTCCAACGAGTGAATTTTCGCTTCAGCATGTATCGCTAAACACCTCGCATTAATCGCCATATATCTCAAAAACGTTTGAACGTAGAAAAAATTGCTTAGGACGAAATTTGTAAAAAATGTTATGCTCTACAACTTTTATAATGAATGCGAAAACAATTTGAAGCCCAGGAGAGGAGATAATTCAAAAAAACTGATTTTTGTGACCTTTATGGCCAATTTCTATTGTTTCGGCTTGCTAAAACTGTCAGATTATATTTTTTTCGTTATTCTTGAATCATTAGCTTCAAAATAAGATAAAACGCCACCGCGCTCGAGAATGTACAGGGTGGGCAAATTTCGATGTTTTAGCACTACAGCTTTTAAACCAGAGGAGATAGACAAAATCTGATACCCCATTCTCGTTCTCTTTTTCTGAGAAACTAACAAGAGTAGTAGTCATTTTTGGCCACCTTCTTTTGTTTAGGAGTTATAAGCGAAAATTGGAAAAATGGCGATTTCGAAATAAATTTATATCTCCGCTAATACTGATAATAGAGCTCTGAAATTGAAACATTATACAGGCACTTTTTTACGTAGAATCCAGTGGCGTGCTCGCCTTTTTAGCAGGATTTTTAATTACGGAGCTATGAACCAAAGTTATGTTTTTTTAAATGGGAACACTAGTTTTCTGTGCAATTTTTTGAAAGCTTAATTTTTACTGATTCCAAAAATATATAACATCATATGGTTTGTATCAATATAAATAATAGAAAATGGTCAAAAACATTTTTTCCCAATATTTCTATGGTTTCAACTCTAGACGAACACAGAAAAATAGAGTTTCCTATAACAAAAGCAGTCTCCTTCCGGCAATGTCATTCTTTCTATGCTTTTTACCAATTTCCACAAAATTTGAATCCAGATATATTTCATAAATTTTCATAATAAAGAAAGGACTTATAGAAGGAGACACTGGTAATCATACGATGCTTCATTTTTCTATGCTCATCAAAAATTGAAACCACAGAAATAATGAGAAAAAAGGTTTTTGACCATTTTCTATTATTTATAATGATACAAACCCTATGATGTTATATATTTTTGAAATCAGTAAAAATTAAGCTTTCAAAAAATTGCACAGAAACCTAGTGTTCCCATTTAAAAAAACATAACTTTGTGTCATAGCTTCGTAATTAAAAATCCTGCTAAAAAGGCGAGCACGCCACTGAATTCTACGTAAAAAAGTGCCTGTGTAATGTTTCAATTTCAGAGCTCTATCATCAGTATTGGCGGAGATATAAATTTATTTCGATATCGCCATTTTTCCAATTTTTGCTTATAACTCGAAAACAAAAGAAAGTTGCCAAAAATGACTACTACTATTGTTAGTTTCTCAGAAAAAGAGAACGAGAATGGGGTATCAGATTTTGTGTATCTCCTCTGGTTTAAAAACTGTAGTGCTAAAACATCGAAATTTGCCCACCCTGTACATGTGACTTTTTTTTTTGCAACTTTGGCGCCCTCCCACACATTTTCGTTACGCCTAAATTGTCAGATTAAGAAAATAAATACTTTTCAACATGTAATTACCACATGTATCTTAATCTGACACGCTCGAGTATGTAAAATGATTTCTTTTTACTATTCTGACAGGCTGTCCTAGACAATTTTCCCTATATGCAGATCTAATTTTTGGTAGAGGTACTCTACAGGGTCCAAGGTATGTCCCCTTATATTAATCTGACACGCCCGAGTAAATCCCGAATTTCCCTCTTCGGCTCCCCAACTATATGTCATTTAATAACCTGACACAATTTAGGAGCATAAAGTTCATTATCATATTATCAATGAAATGACCATGCCAACTAGACCGAACTAGTTTTTGATTTTTTTTATTGGAAGAACAATCAGAGACAAGTATGTTATATATTCTAAATCAGAAAAAAATATGAGACTGCAATATGTAAAAATAATATGTAAAATATGTATATTTGAAAAAATAAAAGTTATAGATATGATGATATAGTTATATCACTGAAGTGGCGGACTGAAAAAAATCTTTAACTACGCCACATTCTACATGAAAAAGTGTCTGTAGAATGTAACATTCGTTTTTCGAAATCACTGATACTTGACGAAATAGAGGCACCAGTACGAAGAGCAGAAAAATGAGTTTTCACTTATAACTTGAAATCAAAAGAAAGAGGGATTGCGGTTTTGGCCATTAACGATCTTTTGAAAATCGAGGTCGGAAACATGCCATCCATTTTTCCTTAGCTCTTACGGTTACAGAGCTGCCATTCAATCCCATCGATTATGCCCACCCTGTACACAGTACTTCAAGCGCTAACCGGGCACATCGGCAATATTAAACTAGAAACCGATTAGATTTCATCCAAGCTGTGGTATACTGTTAATATTGTCATCAAATCTCTATGATGCGAAGATATACTGGGTGTGCTATTAGAAATAAAAAAGTTATTGCAGGTGTCTGAAAATCTTCAGGAAGGAAGTTCCTTGTCGGAAAAGGAAAGATGCAAATGTTCAACACAAAATTATGACTATTCTTACCTCAACTTTGCTTTGGCAACAGCTTTCAAATTTTGTGATCCAACCGGTAAATAAGAATCTCTTTTTACCCAGCACAGACAATCCATATGCATTGCAGGTCTGCAAACATATATATCCTCCTTATTTCGACTGAAACCTATTTCAGTTTTCATATCCAAATCATAAACTGCCGCTCTAGCTTCCAAAAAAGGCCAATCGAAGAAATCCCCGTTGTAAGTGACGAAAATATGGGGTCTGATGTCAATTATGTGTTCGAAAAATTTTGTAATGAGCGCTCTCTCGTTCACTTCATTAAAAATGGTGAATTTCCCTTCATATTCTGGCTTTGGAGTGTATTCGAAATCTTCAATATCAGATGATAATATTTCTCGGTTTGTTATAAGGAAACCTGAAAAAATGCGATAAAAATTTTGCGGAGGAACTAACAGCACATTATTCAAGATAATTTTTTCAGTTCAGTTGTCCAATTCTTCCAAAAATATTATTTTTTGAAGGAATTAATTCATGTATATAACACCCGTTGATATAAAATCAACAAATGTTACGAATAATCGAACTAGCCAACCAGTATCACCCAAAGTATTAACAGAAATGCCATTCTGTCAGAGCAACACAACTCCCACCTCGGCGAAAATTTAACGAAACTCTTTATTCGATTTCGATGGCTACAGTGAAGGAATACACTCTAGCGCTATCTGGCAGAAAACGAGGTCCAACTCAATTCACTTTCTAAAATCTCAGAGTGGAGATGGCAGCATTTCTCCATTTGCTTAAATTCTCAGATTGCAACACTGAGGTCATGCAATAAAAATTTTTCATGTCATTTATTGCTTAATATACAAACTACCAATCACAAGGTATTAATAATTATGAGAATAATAGAATAATAGAGAAGGGAGAACAAAAACAAAGAAAAAACAAGAGCAAAAAGGGGAGAGTATGAGGGTGAAATGTCTTTTTTAATCATCTGATGTTGGGCCCTTCTGTAAAAAGTTTTTTTATCAATTTATTCGAGTGATCCTGTAGTCTTCCTTGGTAGGTAGGTCATAAAACTTCGGATATATAAAGCATCTGGAGGTCGTCACGCATTCTTTGGTTAGTGACATACCATGGAGCATTGGCAATCAAGCGAAGTGTTTCAGATTGAAACCTTTGGATGATGTTCCTTATGAATGGCTTGACACACCCACAGTTGTATGCCATAAGTCCAGATGGGTTTAAGAACTGTCTTATACAGCAGCAGTGTTCTGGATGCTTAGTTTTGATCTTTTAGCGATAATCCAGTGAATTTGTCGAATTTCCACATCAAGCTGTTTTCTTTTGGTTTCTATATGTTTCTGCCATGTGATACGCAATTCCAGGTGCATTCCAAAGTATTAAAGATTTGTCCTTGTCGATATAGTAACAACATTTAGAGTTAATCTGTTTTGATGCGTGTAGTAAAAACTACTTGTGCCGATTTGTTATGGTTTAATGTCATCCTTCAGGTTTCATGCCAATTATTCAATTTATCAAAGTGTTCTTGGGTATATCTTGAGGAGATATTTGGATAATAATTGAAAGATAATATTGCAACGTCGTTTGGGAAGTGCTTCCGTCATATCGCAGTGTAGAGTAAGTACAGATATGGTCCTAACACACTACCTTGTGGTACACTAGACTTGATGGACAGTCTGACAAGATGTTATTGCAGTTTCTGTCAGTACGATATGATCTCACAATTAGGTAGTACTCGTTTAGTTTTGTTTTAATCTTATAAAATAACCCTCCATGCCATATCTGATCAAATGCCCGAGAAATATCCAAGACACAGTTGCTTTTTTCAAGAAAGTTAGCAATCAATCAATGCTGATTGTTCATCCTCTTGAATTTTTTGAGGAGTATTCTCTCGAAAATGTTTATTGGTAGTCGAAGGAGACTTATCTGTCTATATGAGGCTGGTTCCAGTGAAGGAATACCGATGGCTCAAAATATGGACAATTCTCACAGACGCAGTTTTAACATGATCAACTATTATACAGGGTGGTCCAGATCGTAACCAAGAAATTTTAACCACGTGTTCTACATCAAAAATAAGCCCTAGTTTGTCATATAAACATATGTCGAGAAATGTTTCCTCTCCAAGATACGGGGTGCTGAAATTATAGAAAAAAAATGTTTTTTCTCACACAGCTTGAAATATTTTCATGAAATTTGAGAAATAGGTGTTGAGCGTCAAGGAGCACTTTTTGCATAATATCATTTCTTTTTTATTCAACCAGTGGCGTCCGTACTGCAGCGAGAATGAATATTTTCAGATAAAACAATGATACGCCACTGGTTTTTTCGACAATAAAAATTACTATTTAAATCCTCATTTAATTTGGAGCAAATTCGGTCTCTTGACTTTCTGCTGTACGAGGCACCGTTTCCGGTTAAAAAATAAAACACGTTCTCATGCATAAAGAAATCGCCACAATTTGATACAGCAAAAATAGTCTTATTATTATTATGTACCTACCATATCAAATTTTGGCGATTTCTTCATGCATGAGAATGTGTTTTATTTTTTTAACCGGAAACGGTGCCTCGTAAAGCAAAAAGTCAAGAGACCGAATTTGCTCCAAATTAAATGAGGATTTAAATAGTAATTCTTATTTTCGGAAAAACCAGTGGCGTATCATTTTTTTATCTGAAAATATTCAGTCTCGCTGTAGTACGGACGCCACTGGTAGAATAAAAAAGAAATGATATTATGCAAAAAGTGCTCCTTGACGCTCAAAACCTATTTCTCACATTTCATAAAAATATTTCAAGCAGTGTGAGAGTTATTAATAAAAAACATTTTTTTTTCTACAATTTTAACACCCCGTATCTCGGAAAGGAAACATTTCTCGACATATGTTTATATGACAAACTAGGGCTTATTTTTGATGTAGAATACGTGGTTAAAATTTCTTGGTTACGATCTGGACCACCCTGTACATTGAATGAGGCATTGGGTTCAGTAGACTAGGGTACTATCATCCGAGCATCGATGAGTACAGGTTTTATCATATTGTCTATGATCTGCTAAATAGATACGCCCCTCCATCATCAAGATATTTTAGATGGTATCCATCCTGGTTCTCTCTTCCTTCTATTGAGGTCTTAAGAGAAAAAGTCAAATCCCATAAGCGTTGAACAAAACGCTTATGGGAAATAACATTGTTATTCTGCGTACAAGCTTCTCAGAGGACGTGCAAAATATCTCATAAATAAGGATTACGAAAAGTTCATTGAGGGTATGGAAACTGGTATTAGACAGGATCTGAAGATATTCTGGCTGTACGTGGGTGGCAAAAGGCACTCTGCTTGTGTGCTTGACTGTATTAAATCTCTAGACGGCTACTCTTCTCCGACTATTTTGGCTCTGTATTTCTACCTTCCAGTGACACACGCTCGGACGACAACTCGAACACACCTCTACATATGGGAAACTACACAATAAGCAGCGACAAGATAAGGAAGAAGATCTTGGCGATGTCAAAAGAGGTGACTGTTATGCTTGGTGGAGCCTTTGTTTATTCTGTTCAACAGAAACTTGGAAGGCTGCTTTCCTCAAAGGTGGAAGTGCTCCAATACAGTACCGATATTCAAATCCGGTGACAAAAATGTCCTGGAGAACTAAGGACTCATCTATAAATAATGCGTGATTGGGAAGCTCTTGAAATGGATTATAACCGACTTCTTGTTTTTCGGAGTGAGGAATACATTAAACATTGAGCAACGTGGATTCGTAAAGCAACATTCGGTGGATACCAATTTGTTCATATTTGTGGATTATGTGCTAGGGAGTATGGACTCCGGATATATAGTCAACTCCGTGTATACGGATGTTAGTAAGGCCTTCGATAAGATTGACCACTCAATCTTGATTTCCAAGTTGGCTGGGCTGGGTGTGCGCGGAAAACCCCTGCGATGGTTTGAGTCCTATTTGAGCAATAGGTTTCAGGTGTTGGGTCCGCTCCAAAAATATTCCCATAAAATCAGGTGTGCCTCAAGGATCTCATCTTGGCCCATTGCTCTTCATCCTATATGTTGATGATATTTCTACTTGTTTTAGGTTTTGTAAATTTCTTATGTAAGCTGATGAACTAAAAATATTGTATTAAACATTTTTCGATAGAGTGAAAATTCAGGAGGCCTTGAACAGGTTCGCGTTGTACTGCGAAAAGAATCAGCTATTTCTCAACCTTTCTAAGTGTTGCTCCATCACATTTACTAGAAAGCCTGACACTACAAAAGCGAATCGTATCTTTAGAACCTCATACGAGTTTAGGAGTTCCTTTGTATCGCGTACAGAGGGCAAAATTGGTGATACCTGAACTACAGCTTTTTAACCCAACGAGATAGAGAAGAACAGCGGCGGCTCGTGGGCCTAAGAATCAGGGGTTTCCAAAATTAAAAAACTATTGATTCTATTGAATAAGAAAGGTACATTTACATATGTGTGCTTGGGTATTTTCGTGTTTTTTAATTTTTTGTGCCAAATGACCCAAGTCAGCTATCCACGCTGGTTCGACAAGACTGCGGACAAATAACAAGGAAGGAAAGCAAAATAAACGATCCGTCTCTGGATTTACACTTTATAGTTTGGGTTAAGTTAATTTCAGGTTTTAGTCTACCAGTGTTTTTAACTTGGAGTCTTTCTTCATAACTCAATGATTTAAAATTTTGTTTTAAATATTCCATAGTAAATTTTGTTGCATCCCTAATGCAAACTAGACTCAAGACACAAAACACTACTTGAAATGAACGTATAATTCCTACTTCAATTACGTCGCGCGTATTTTACGGATAAATAGTCCGAACGTGATATCTATAGTTTTCACCGTTTGTGCACAGCGGAGTTGTGCTCCCCTTTCAGTTAAATCGGCGTATATCCCCCTCCGCCCGCTCATGGAAATTGTCTAGCAATTCGTCGCTAACCCCTCCTCCTCATTCGCACGTGCAACCGACGTAGGCGGCAGGGGTAGAGTAATGCACTGCAAAGTGTTCGTTATCTTTTTTTTTATTGTATGTAGTTTATTGGTGGATACTCTTTTGGATTCGTCCCGTTTGTATCCCAAAGAAATAAAAAAATAAATAATGATATTTTGATTTTCTATCTGCAGTGTTTTTGGATTTTGCTAGTTACTCTGGGTCACTGTTCATGCTATCAAGAACTCTGTTTGGATATGGTAGTGCTACATTGGATGGTCTTCTTGTGGAAATCCTACGAACAATTCTTGTTTCTGCTGGATATTTATGCTAGGTGTAGATGCACCATTACCATTCGAACTGTGTGTGGGCACCTTTATGTAATTGAGAGTATTTTCTTTCTACGGATGTTAACACTATCACAATGATTAATTTATCTTCTGTTGTTTTCTTTTTATTTTATTTCCGCTTCGAGCGGTAATATAGGCGAAAAACGAAACTTTTCTTAATGGGTTTGAGATCTCAGCCTTATAGACAAAATCTTCAATTTTTACTTTTTAAATCAAATGCTTATGCATGTAACTTGTACACGAAAATATTATACAGATACTCACTGGAGAAAGATAGAGATATTTCATCCTACAGTTGAACCTCCATAAAATTGCTACAATGAAAATTTGAAATTGGATCTTCCAATAAGAGAGTGATTTCATTTAACCCGACTAGTATACCGATATTGAAAATTGCTCTGGACGGTTGCAATAATAAGTCCAGTCAAACAGTGCAATAATCAAAAGTTGTGCATTATGACAACAAATGATCCAGTGCTGAACTAGAACAGAATGCTCCACTTTAGTCACAGATATTTGTTCAAACTGTTACCTCAATATCCTTTGTTTTAAGTTTATTCACAGAGATAATCAGAGTTGGGGACTGTGTGAAGCATAGTTGCCAATAGTTTGATTATTATCAAAACTTTCTGATAATCTGGTAATTTGGAAAGTTTGTAAAATTCATATTTTTCATATGTTAAACCAGATTTCGAAGGATTGGTCGTGATCAGAAAGAGGCTACCTAAGATGTTAAGACATCTAGAGAAAACGAACTTAAATAAAAGACATACCTTGCCCATCTATCATATAAGATATCATCATAATTTGATCAGTGTTGGCATCTGGAAATTTGAGAGGTAGCTTCGTTGTCTCTATATCGTAAGCTAATACTATAGGTTCGGGACGTTCAATGATATCACTTCTCAAACTGATGATGGGAGGATCTGTGATTGATGCTTTACATTTCACAGTATACCATGATCCACAAAATATCTTCAAATCTATAGAAACTCTAACATGGTATGGTACATCATATTCTCTGAAATGAATAATATTTGTATAATTGCAGTCGATAGCCGAACCTCAAATAATTTTTGATTAAGATCATCAATAATCATAAAATATGGACATATTTTAAAAAAGAGATGAAAGATTCATTCTATGTACTGAATCCTTGATCCTATAAAATAGGTGTGCACTTTCTTAAATCTTTCTTTACCGAACTGAGGGTAACTTGAATTCTTGGAACATAGAAACATGAAACAGAAAATAAACATTTGTTGTTTTCTAAAGATTGGAGACTGAGATAGTAACTTATTGTCGCAAATTACAATTGAAAAAGTTGACTCAGACATTGTTGCTACATTCAATGTGAAAAGATAGGAAAGTACTTTTATAAATCTATTCATGTACACCACTGTCTTAGTGCCCCGTTAGACAGAGGAATATTGAATATGTGGACGATTTCAAATCCAGTTTTAGCACTTCAATGGCCATTGTATGTATCTATATTCCAAGCTTGAATTATTATTCACAAAATTACCAGAGTCCATTTGATTTTTTTGACATAAGGCATTGGTTTGCTATACCTACCTTATATCTAATATGTTCTCCATTGGATCTCCTTTACTTTTAACTGATTCAATTTGAATGTTTGCTAAAGATTCTGTTAACATTTCATTATAAAAACTATTTTCATCAACTTTATCTCTATTTTTTCTCACACTTTTGAGTATATCCTTCCTTACTTTGATTAAATCAGTTTGATTTGCAAAAGAAAGTTTTATATATTTTTGTTTGAGCCCAATCAAATGGTTTTGCTGCAAATAAATGAAATTAGGAATCAAATTTTTTGATTAACCTAAGGTCCAATTGCCTATGGACAACCATCATGACTGTCGACCAATGACTATCGTCAAACAACAGCCATGGTACACTACTTGTGTGTTCCTTATGGAACTTCAGACTATTGCGACTGGAGGATCATTATCCATGATAGTCGTTCTGACAAAAACTGACCTTGTCATGTCAGAACTCACCAAATCTAAATCTTCTTTTTCTATTACATTGCATTTGGAAATTGTGCCACCATACTTTTTTATGAGAAATTGACTAATTTCATTGATGTATTCTCTTTTTGTTAGTATGTAAAAATAAGGCATAAAAGCATAAGAAACTTTAAACCTGGTACCATCTTCTTCAATAAAATAAAAATCTACTGCAGAGATTAATCTCTTATCCTCATCCAAAACTTCTGTCTGAAAAAGGAAGATATTTAGTCAAGTTATTATAATATATAATTTGGGTTTTTACTGAATGCATATTGAGAAGAAATCCGGTATGCTCTTGGCAATCTGAAAGCCTTTCAAAACCATATTTGGCATCTATAGCTTCATTTTCAAGAGACAATCGCAATCTGTATTCGGAAGTCTCTTCCCTGAAATTCGAGATTATTGAAAGTTATTGAATTACTTTAGACCAGCAAAATCTACCTTTCAGGAGCCGAATTTCCAGATCGCCCAGGATTTTCGTCCTTTTTATCCTTTTTATCGGATACGAATCTTCCTGAATTTTGAAGGACCATGTTTATTTAATATTCATACATAGAGGTTCACTTCAATTTTCTCGTTTGCCATTCAACCTAATATATTATTGGTATTATATTATATATATTATGAATCAGTTAGTTATTAATGAATATCATAAATATAAATATTGACTTTCAAGTCTTTTAACCTGGCAACTTTCGCGCCATAACATCGAACACAGAGGGATATCATACACAGATTTGATCAAAAGGTCAAATCTTCGAACATTAGCAAAAATTATCCTCTCTGATATTACTATTTCCACCCATGGAAGGCAAGAAGATATATTCTGCAATACAAAGATAATACGTCAAGCTGGATTACATTCGAAACATAAACATACGAAAATATTCAGACAAACCTCTTTGGACAGACTGATAGAGAAAAAATGTTCTATGCTCTGAAATCAGAGGACAGTTGAAAATTCGAAACTTTTAAATTAGAAATATCTGTCTGTTAAATACCAAAATAATGCTATGTACTATGTAATATTTTTATGTAAATAAATACGAGTATCGTCTAAACTGTTTTCGAAGAGTTGAATCCTGTGAAAGTTATTTATAAAGTTATTTAATCTTCAATTTGTTTTGTAACTTTCCCGCTCTAATAACTCCCCTCCATTCAACATTAAAGGATCTGTCATATTTGAATTGGCGTTCCTCTTGACTGCTAAATAACGTACAAATTTACAGAAGTTGTGTCTATGTTTGGTGAATGTGTCAGTTAATTAGTTAATTTTATATTTACTTAACTTCACAATTTTATTCTATTGAGCCTGTTTCAAATTTTAGTTCTTTTTCTATTTCTAGAATTTTAATTTTAACGGTAAGTACCTCTCTCTGCATGCCGGAATGCTCTACAAGAAGAAAGCGTCCTTTTCCTATTTGGTTTTAAATAATCTTTTGAATCAAACTGTACGATTGGGGTGTATTCAGGAGAGCCTATTTTTAAATCCTGCATTTCTTGAAACATTATCATATTCTCTTCATTCATTTTTTAGGTCCAGAAATCGTATTGCTCCCCGTATTTTCTTCCTTGGCATTTAGGTATATGGTCTTCGTGGAAATTCAAATATTGATATAATTTTTGATTCAATCATCATGAATGTACTTATTTATATAGCTCAATACCTTTAAGAGGTTCTTCATGTTGAAATTTTTCGAATTGAGTATTGGTAAATAAAAACTATCTTGGCTTGACAAACAATTATGAAACATCCGTCATAATGACAATATGGAAAGATTTTTGTTAACATCAAAAAATCTCATTAAAAAAATAAGGCTCAATTGAACACTATACATTTCATGTATCTATCCCAGTGCAAGTATATGAAATAAAATGAAATTTATATTATTATATACCTATAGGCCCAAATAGTTTACATAAACTTTACATATCAGGAATAATGCATCAACATATGAAGTTGAAAACATGTTAAACTACCGGTTTTTTTATTTACATGCATGGATAAACAATTAATTAGTGGTTAGATCTTTGTTTTTAACTTTCAAGTTTTATTTAATTTTGATTCTGAATTTACAGATGGGCGACAATTCATCTGTGAAAGTAGCTGTGAGACTGAGACCTTTAGTAAAAAGTGAAATAGAAAAGGGCTGTAAAAATATTTTAGAAGTGTACAAAGATGTATCGCAAATCCATGTCAAAGATTCTGAGAAGGCATTCACATATAATTACGTTTTGGACACTGATGCATCTCAAATTGACCTATATAATTCATGTGTCAAAGATATAATTCCAAATTTATTTGAAGGTGGGTTTCAATTTATTTATGATATTTTTATAAAATAAGTCGTTTGTGCAAGTTATGAGGGATGTATTTATTGTTCATAACCTAGTCAATCAAAATACTCTGATTATCACTTGGAAAATAATTTTCATCTAAAGATAGAAATAATGATTAATGATCCTAGTCTTGGGCTTTGAAAAACAAGAGGGTTTAGGAATTCAGATTGACCAAAAAGAATAGAAATACCTGTATTTCACAAGTGAACAATGGGAAGGAAAAATTATAGAAGCAGAAAACTGGAGTAACAAATTCTGCTTTTATGGATGCATAAGATATTACAATTTCTAAAAAATTATAATTTTTTTTCAATATACGATTCCTGCATTTTTTTCAGTTTTCTAATGTATACAACTCCTGTTAAAAAAAGAATGATTTTATTCAATAGTGAAATTAGTTCTGAAGATTTTATTTTGTTATTGCATACTCCTTTTCCTTATACTAAGTTTGATATATTGAATCAAAAATTCCTCAAAGTTATAAGTAATATTGGAAAAGAAATAATATTGTGTATTTTAATTCAAAATACAGTAGTTTTTAATGCTTGTTTTCAAATATCTCAGTAATATCAGTAGTAGACTTTTGGTTTAATCAAAGTTATACATTACATCATTTGAAAACTGAAAATGTTGAGCACTGTTTTGAGCTAGGTCTATATGCTTTTGCTATAGAAGGGTAAGAAGAAAAGTTACATAATCACGAACTATGAATATGAAATTTTTTATGATTAAATGCTTCCTGAATAAAAAAAAAATATACAAGAAATAAAAATATAAGCAAACTCTGAATACTGCACTCGAAGACGTGACGAATCATTGGAAAACACATGCCAAAGAAATGGGGGAAACTACCAAAATAATTATTCAGCAGGTTTATTCACACTAGGATCTAAACTTCCTTGATATTTTTAGGATATAATTTAACCATCCTTGCATATGGACAAACTGGTTCCGGGAAAACATACTCCATGGGAACGACTTACACAGGAAATGAAGATATGGGTGTTATTCCCAGGAGTGTAAAACAAATATTCGAAATTGTGAAAGATAATTTCACATTTGACTTCACAATCACTGTTTCTTTTATGGAACTATATCAAGAAATTCTTTATGATTTATTATCTGAAAAACCAAGAGAGCAATGTATGTTAGAAATAAGGGAAGACCCAAATAAAGGTAATATATAATATACATAGTTGAAAATAATAATTTGATTTTTTATTTGTTTAAGGAATTCACATACCTGGTTTGACTGAAATACCTGTCGAGACCACAAATGATATTTTTAATTGTTTAATAAGGGGATCTAGTGGTAGGGCTACAGCATGTACAAACATGAATGCTCAAAGTTCAAGAAGTCATGCTATTTTTACGTTAACAATAGCTATGCAAGCAAAACATAATAGGTAAGTTCTAAAATTCTAACTAGGGCAAATATACTGTGAAAAAACCGAATCCCTATTATATTAATCACATGTCTATCTGTCACAGCTCACTGGTTGTTTGTATTGAACTATGTGTGGCATCAAATGAAAAGGCTCATTATGAAGGCTACAAATCTATTTAATTTTTTCGATTTTTAAAACTGTATTTCAAAAAACACGAGAATTAAAAGTGAAAATTGACGAAAAAACCTTAAGTTCATCTTGTAAGAGAATGTGGAATTCTCCTCAATTTAGGTTATCACTGCATATGCAAGTTTAAACTGAATAATTATGAGTATCATTCATGATTTTTTCAATCATAAAAATCCCATAAAATTTTACGACCTTCCTCGTTCGTCGCAGACTTCATAGGCAGCCATCTTTGTCTATCTCATCAAGATAATGTATTTGTTCATTTGTTGTCCTTTATTATCAAGGCATATTTCATTCGATGTTGCCAACTTGTGCAATCGAAGTGAAACACTTCAAATTTTAAATACCCATTTGTATTTTTCATTTATAAGTGCTTAAAATAATTTTTTTGGGAAACGGTTGAAATGGTTATTTCAAAATGTGAGGTTTAAAATATATTTCATGAAAAATACATAATTTTCGTCAGAAGAAGTATTCCCTATTCAAATGAAAATTCTAAAAAATGTTTTGTGTAAATTGTTACAGTGGTATCCAATGTTTGATAGAAAAGGCACTTTGCTTTTTTTTTCTAGTAATGCTTTTATATTTATTTATTTATGAACATGAACATTGCGAAGTTTTAGCACTACAGCTTCTAAATCAGAGAAGATGGACAAAATTTGATACCCCATTCTCGTTCTCTTTTTCTGAGAAACTAACAAGAGAAGTAGTAATACCGACGATAGAGCTCTGAAATTAAAACATTATACAGGCACTTTGTTTACGTAGAATCCAGTGCCGTGCTCGCCTTTTTAGCAGGATTTTTAATTACGCAGCTATGACCGAAAGTTATGTTTTTCTAAATGGGAACACTAGATTTCTGTGCAATTTTTTTAAAGCTTAATTTTTACTGGTTTCAAGAATATATAGCATCATATGGTTTGTATCAATATAAATAATAGAAAATGGTCAAAACCCTTTTTTCCCATTATTTTTATGGTTTCAACTCTATTCGTGTTTTTACACTTGAGTTCACAACTATAAGAGAGGGGAAAATGATTAACTACAATTTTGTGGAGATGAAAAATTTCTATGGAAAGTGCTTGATATCATATTATATAACTCTTGTTTATTTAATTCAAAATAATGTTACTCTTGAAGGCCGCTTGTTCACTGGCATTGAATTAATTAATAGAAAAATTAATGGGTTCCTAATCTGTGTCATTTATTTCTGATGAGAAATACCCTGTATAGCATATTTTTTTAAGAATATTTCGCTAGATATGGCAGGTTGAAGAATTTCATATTTAGGTATGAAATTATATTCATCAGCTTCGGTTTATGTTAGTAAGTGGATAGGCACGATCGAGTTATTATCGTGCATGTTATATTCTGTGTCTGATGCATCGGATATGAATGTTGCCAGTAACAAGGAAACTCTCATGAGGATAGCACAGAATCGGCTGTGAAATGTAACAACTGTAAGTGGAAAAATAAACTTATTTTGATATTGTCCTTTTCTCATATGCTGAACTTTTCGGATATTCAATTGCTTTGCAATATTTTGTTTGTTTTCATCTTCAAAATCTTAATTGATTGGCGGTATTTCGCCAATTAATGGCATATAAAAATTGTGAATGGCATAAGCGACAAATTTTCATAAATGTCTTGAAATAAAAATAAATTATTGCCAATAATGTCCTTCAAAATGCTAGAACATATTAAAAAAAAATATACAACAAACAGAAATTCGGCTGATTATTATACGAATCATTTCAGGGAAATTATTCTTTTTTTTTCGTCTCCTGTAAAATTTACCGAATGTCATTTCGCCGTAAATCCGTCCAAATAATTAATAAATAAATGAATCATTCATTGATCTCTTATGACTTGAAATTATGTGTGAAATGAGTCAGAAAAAAAGAAATTAATACAACAATCATTAAAAGCATCATTTATGCATTCACCAACAGAATATTAACAGTTTCTCAACAACAAAGCTTTTTGAATTCCTGATAGATCGATAGATCAAAAATGGGAAAGTAAATGGTTAAACAATTTTATGCCATATGGGAGAGACATTTCGAATTTTCTTGTTTTGTGTTTTGATATAAACAGCACTCCCCCACTGCTTGTATGATAGTTATGAAAGCTGGATAATTTTGTGATGCTATTCTCTTTCTCCTCAATGTACAATAAGGTTTTAAGAATAAAAATACAAGATAGCGTGAGAATACTATTTTGTGAAAAACTTTTCTAGAAGATGACCTTGGCATTATATCATATCTATGCGCCTAATCTCATGTGCAAAATCTGTTTTTGTACAATAAAGACCCTACCAGTTTCTGAAGAATTTCCCCAAAGAAGGATGTTGTAAGATGAAAGGCTAAATAGTAAGCTGTAATAGATATTGATCAACAGTGTGTTACTCTATTTATAGCAAAAAATAAGCTCTTTAATCTACTACAGACCAAATCAATGTGATGGAACCATCTCAAATTGCTATCCAGAAAAACACTTTTAATTTCTTGATAGATATTATTCTTTTTATTTTCTTCCAGTGAGGAAAATAAAACAGCAAAGTTCCATTTAGTCGATCTGGCTGGTTCAGAAAGACCCAAGAAGACCGGCGCTGTTGGTACAACTTTTAAGGAAGGTGTAAATATAAATAAAGGTCTTTTAGTGTTAGGAAATGTTATATCTTTACTGGGAGAAGAAAAACAAGAAAATAGATTTATACCGTACAGAGACAGCAACCTAACTAGACTCTTGAAAGGTGAGCCCTTCCATCATATACCTGTCTTTTGTGAATTAATCAATTAATTGAATTCATCTTCTGTGGTATTAAATTTCCGGATGAAAAAATCTAAATATTGAACTCCACAGGACTCGAAATGGATGATATGTGGTTAGTTCGTAGAGTGATTCAAAACAGTTATAAACTGGAAAGAGCAAGCGCAGATAGGCTTTCCCTATGCCTAAAGTGGCATTGCACTTGCTCTGTAACGTTGACAACCCTTGTGAATCACTTTACAAACAACTCTATGAATAACTTTCAATAGTGTTTCAGCATATTCCATCGGCAAAACTGATTTTCACAGATTTTTAAATTCAGTGCAATAATTTCTAAAGATCCTAATCTACAATCTCAACACTAGTTGAAATCGTTTTCAAATTGATATTCAAACATCACATCTCTGGCTATTTTGTATAAAAAGATATTTTTTGATACTCCCAAGAGTTCTTTCGGTTATAAAGAAATTATATTGCCTAATGATATATTAAGTTGTATTACGTAGTTTTAATGATAAATATTTGTCACTGAAATTATGAATTATAATGCATTCAATTCTCATCCCCAAACATTTTGGTATAGATTCCCTTGGAGGAAATAGCATAACATTAATGATAGCCTGTGTCAGTCCAGCTGACTATAACATAGATGAAACTTTATCAACCCTGAGATACGCTGATAGAGCCAGGAAAATAAAAAATAAACCAATTGTAAACCAAGATCCACAGGTAGCTCAAATTAATGAATTGAAAAAGACCGTCAAAATGCTCCAGCTACAAATATTAGGACAAGGTATATTATATGGATTTATCTGTGTAATTTACATTGCATGCATATGATTTTTTTTCGATCATTTCATAATTTCTTGAATAATTCTGACTAGGTGGACCTACAGTTTCCCTTGAAAAAATTAGACTTCTTGAACAGGAAGTGGCAGATATCAGAGCAAAAAATCGAGATCTCACTCACAAGTTATCCTCGGCGTTGAATGATAAGGCTAGTTTTCTTGAGAAATTATTACATCTTCAAACCTGTAATGAAATGCTCAGTAAAAAAATTTTCGACCTAAAGGAAAACTACGACATAACATTGAATAATATAACCATCGCCCTTGAAAGCGGCGATGCTGATACTCTCAAAGATTGCAAAACTAAATTTGAAGAAATGAAACATCAGTTTGAAGACCTTAATGCAGAAACGAAAAAGGCTGAGGTGGATATGAATGAACAAGAAGCAGAATTTACCTCCCTTATGGATGCTAATAACCATTGCAATGAAACTCAAGCCAAAGAAATAAACGATATTCAAGAACATTACGCCACAAGACAGATTGAATTGAATAATGAATTGAAGGAATTGATGAAAAAACTTGCCATGAAGGAATTTTTAGCCAAGGAGCTCGAAAGGAACACTCAAAACATGGTCGATTACAACAATATTCGGGAAAATGAACTGAGAATTGAAGGTACGTAATTATTAAATTAGTTTACATGATATCAGATTGTTTCGTGCCATTTGTATTCCTCAACAATGAAAAAATGGATTCAACAAACAAAATCATCAAAACTACCAAATTTTCAAACAATTCAAACAAATCAAAAATATAATTTGATTCTCAAACTTGTGTCTCTTCTAACTATATTAATACTTGTCCCCACAGCTTTAGAGAAAGAAAAAAATGAACTAATGCAACAACTGAAAAATGTGCAACACAATGTTCCAAGTAAAATTGCGGAGGAGCGGCGTAAAAGGGTGAAGGAACTAGAAAACCAAATTCACGAACTAACAAGAAAGCTCAATGAGCAAAATAAACTCATAAGATTAAAAGAAAAGGACGAACACAAAATCAAGCAATTAAATCATGAAATATTGCTGATGAAACAAAACAGAGTGAAGTGAGTTATTTTTATTAATTCTTTTTATTAATTCTTTTCATAAATGATAACTTACAGATTGGTGAAGAGTATGAAAGAGGAATCTGAAAAGTTCCGGACTTGGAAATTGCAGAGGGAAAGGGAGTTGGCAAAGCTTCGACAAGAAGATGTTAAGAAAAAGAATCAAATTCAGAAGATGCAGACTATGCATTTGAAGCAACAAAATGTTCTGAAAAGAAAGGTCGAAGAGGCTGTTGCAGCCAATAAGAGATTGAAAGATGCCTTAGCAACTAGAAAAATAGCACAAGAACTCAAATCTTCTGGACTTGAGAGGTTCACAAATTGGGTTAGTACAGAAGACCAACTTAAGTCTGTAATTCTGGCACTATTTACACCTTGATACCCAATTTTTCATCTTTATTTGATGAGATCAACCTTGAAAAATCTGTTTTTCAGCTCAAACATGAAGTTGAGGTAGCATTAGGTTTCACAGAAATTGAAATGACATTGGCAGGCCTGTTAGAAGATAGAGCATTACTGCAGAAACAATTAGATAATTTGCAATCCTCAAGTAATCCCGATTTGGCCGAAATCAAGAATTTAGAATATGACATAGAATTACGTTCTGTTCAAATTCAAGATATGCAACAGAAACTCCTAGATGCCGATGATGGTATGTGAAATGAAATAGTTTTTTTTTTATCATAATACCCACAATTTTCGCAATTTTTTTCTTGGTTGCCAAATTCGATTTCATTTTTTTTTAATTCTCGATTTTTTGAAAATTTCTTTAAACAATTTGGACACAAATCAAACAACCTTTTTTTTTTGCTATATCAATAGCCAGAAATTGATAGACAAAAGATACAAAACTTTCAAATTTCAGATGCGAAATCAAGAATCAATTTAGACAATATCCAAACTATGGCTGAAGCCAAGCAAGGAATGAGAGTACTCATCGATTTAGCCATGGAACTTAAGAAAAAAGAATGTAGCTTAACAATGAAATCAATTGAATTAGAAAATACTCCTAGCGAAAACCACCCAGAAAAAAAAGTTTATGATGAAAAGTTGAAAGAGCTGGAAAAAGAATATTCTTCATCCCTCAATAATTTAGAACAAGAATATCAAGAAAAAATAGCGATCCTTCTTGGACAGCTCAGAGGAGTGGAATTGAAAGGTGAGTAAATAGTAAACTATATAATGACCACAATTCCCGGAAATACAAATATCAAAGATTATAGAGTAGAAAGATAAGAAACGCCCTCATATCGCTAGTACTAAAAACCGACTACATTTTGGCCAGTGAAAACACGCGTGACAATGAGATGGCGCTAAAAACGCACTGTCAATACAGGAATACTTTTTGATAACAATTTTCTGTTTTTTGATTGAGGGGCGCGAAATTCGAATTCTATTTCTCGTATTGCATTCCAATATTGACTTTGTTTCTATCAGAAAACAAACATCCTGAGCGACAAAACAAAAGTATGGTTTTGCTTTGTGATCAGGATGTTAGTTTTCATCTAAACATTGTTTGGAATCAATTGATATCAACGAAAAACGCTGTTGGTTGTGCTATATGTTTATTTGCAATTCATAAAAAATTTACAGAAATTGAAATAGTGGGCAATAAATGAAGCTTTTCCTAGGACACTAAAGTATATGGTGATCTGCTATACGTCGAAGGTGTTGTTTCTGTACAATAGGTTGTTCTGAATTAATGAACTTAGTTGAATTTGTAAAATATACAAATATTGCAGACATATGCAAGACCTGTATGTCAGTATAGTTTCTTGGTGCTTTTTTTATGATTTCCTATGATATGGTCTCTTCATGACACAATATACAAATTGATTAATGAATGAACAGAACACTCACAGCAGGTTTCATAAAACTTTGACTTTCTAAACAACAATTTGACAGTCACTTGGTTCCCAAATGGAAATCAATAAAACCTCTGCATTTCTGAATATATTGAAAGTGTAGCAATTGAGAATCATTGAATGGACCTATAAAGATCATATCATATTCACTTAATAGGCCGTTTATGCAAGGGATGCTTTCTGCATACAACAATTTACGTCGATGAACAGTTCTCAATTGACCTGCAGTAAAATGTTCATTGCACATGGTGTAGTAGTGTTTGCTGAAGTAATTGTCTTCAAGCCCTGAGAATTTTATCCACTTCGGAGCACTGAAAATAAGAATCAATGAATGACCGATTCACATGTTACGACTTTTAATACTTACGCTTCCATTTTCCTTAGTTGAGTGAAAAACTTAATCACGTAAAATACATTTTATTATTTTATCCACCGTTCTTCACCATTCAATAATTTTCGAACAATATTTTGAAGTTTTCACCAAGAAATAAGGCAAAAAACTCCAAAAATCGGCAACTAGAACGAGCCAGATAAACAAAAAGCGTTTGAGAGTCAAAACATTCAAAACCTCTTTGATCAAAATTGACGTCTGAAATCTTAAAAAATGTCATATATTTCTGCAAATGGCACTCAAATTAATATTTTAACCAGTCCTAGCGTTTTAATAACACGCGTGACACACAGATGTCGCTCAAATCGCTTTAGTCGCCTCGTTTCCCATCTTTCTACTCTATAATCTTTGACAAATATTATCCAGTCTCCATTGTGTGATCCAGAGTGTTGACTAAAGTAATCAATTTTTTCAGCGAACAATTCAGAAACAGATAGTTTCAGTAAAATAATAAAAATGCAGACTGAACAATTAGAAATCCAAGGGAAAAAAATAGAAGAATTGAACAAAATATTAGAGCAAAAGGAAAAAGAGAGAGAAGTTATTCCTCAATTAAAATTATCTGACGTCAAAGAAGAAACACCTCCGAAAAAAATAAAATTACTCGATGGAACTTTCGTCGTTGATGGGAAGGTAATCTTCGATGCTTCAGCTCAAGGGTTGTTTTCAAGAATTTTTGTTTTGTTTAGGAGAATTTCGATACGCCGCATGTCGAAGAGGATAATATTCTAAAAGATCCTGATTGGGTTAAAACTCCAATTGGCAGAAGAGTGATGGTTGAGAAAAAGAATATAGTCCAAACAATGAGGCAGACTATGAAATCAAAGTTATCGTTTGAAGGTATGATGTTTAATTTTTTTTTTTATATATTATGAATTTATCACTGCATTTTGCTAGATTATCAATTTATGTTTTCCATTTTTACTCAGGTGTGAATTTATGCTAGAATAATATATGTTAATTATGTCATAAAAATCAAATGAGCTTTTCAGATCAAAGAAAGAAACGGGCGTTTAAACAAATACGTCTCTATAGACGAAAAAGCAAATCTTCAAGCAAAGATGCTGTTGACTAGAAAATCTAAAAGATTTTTCTATAGATACTACAGTTTTGTGGTAGATACACAAAAGTTAGTTGAACAGGTAATATGGAAATTATACTCAGTGTTTTTTATTGTGCCTTAAACATTTGATTTTTCTATTATTGATCATGGCTGAAGTAGAAACTCTCGAATGCGGTGTACAGAATAAGAGGTGATTCATCTGATGCATATACCGCGGGTTTCACAAAACTTTCATTGCCCGATCAACGACATGATAGTCACTCGATTTCCAAAACGAAATCACTGAGACTTTTGCATTTCTGAATATTTCAAAGGAGTATTAATTGAGAATTATTGATTGGACATTCATATGGATCATAATTTGATGCGAGAATGATATTCTGGATGCTCATGAGTGAATTATTGATCGAAAACAAATTGACGTTTATCTTTCAATCAATCGTTGATTCCCCGATCAAGCTTTGTGAAACCGGGAGTTGTTCTTGTAAATTTCAAGAAAAATATATACTTCAGAATCATAGCTGACAAATTGAAGTCGTCCAAACTTTCAAAAATGCTTTCTTAGCACTGTTGGGGATCAAGAAACTTCAAGCATAGGAAGGGGGAATTCTACTTCAAATGAAAGAAGTAGAAGTATTTTTCATGAAATATCTTCAAACTCAACCTTTTCTCTGAAAAAACTTACTTTAAATACTTAAAAATGAAAAATAAATGTGGGGATTTAAAATTCAAAGGGCTTCGTTTCTATTTCACCATTTGGCAACATCATCTTCAGATTGCAGTTATGTTGTTCAAATGAATAAAGTTAGTTTTTGAAAATTACCAACTCTGATTTGGTAAACAAGACATAACCTCTTTCCTTGACAGTTGTAAGTTCTCAATGTAATTCCATTTCATTCAGAAGTTGGTCCTCTCTGTCTTCGAAGATAACTTACATTTTTATTTATTTCCGAACTTTCTAAAGGATTCAGTTTTCAATAGGTGCTAAGCAAACGTAGAATTTCCGATGTTCTTGATTGAACAATTTCTGTGTTCTAATATCTTTTCTGAAATTTTCTACCATTTTGATGAACACACTACAAGCAAGTTTATAAACTCCACCTTATGTATGTATCTTTTTTGAGTACTCTTTCCTAAACAAAATATTACTCATTGAATTGAAGTGGCTGATATTTGCTAAAAATCCATAATTAAAATGAGAATAGAATTATGTATCTCTAGGTTAAACAAATAATGTTTTATGTTAGTGAAAATCATATAATTCTATTTTTAGTTCAATTGATTTTCATCATGTATCGGCCACTTCAATTCAATGAGTCATATTTTGTTTAGAAAAGTACTGAAAAATCATATGAACATACAGCGATCTCTGGATTAATGGCCAGAATTCTCTAGATACTGGTGACCCAGACAGAGCATTCAAATCAAATAATTGCCTTTATTGTAGTGAACTTACGTTGAATGAACGATCTATGCAAGTAAAAACACTTTTCCGCAATTAAGGGGCTCTGCTCAGAAAATGCACAGAAAAATTCCTTTCCCCATACGGTGCCTGGATGAATGAAGAAAAAAAAAGGGTGGACAATCATGGACCTACGATGAATCCTGAAATTTTGGTTTCAAAATTCGCATTTGAGGTTCCAGCTTTACACTTTCAAAGTTTCAAAGATTGATTTCTATGGTTCTGTGGGTGGACTAACGTTGGACAAACGATATTTACCATCGTTTTCGTAATTTGGGTGATCTGCCTGAGCAGCCGAAACAACTTATTTTTCCATATCTCTCAAACGGTGCCTGGACAAATAAAAAAAAAGTGGACAAACATGGACCCCCGATGGACAAACGATCCTAAAATTTTGGTTCAAAAATTTTCATTTGGAGGTGCCAACTACACACTTTGCAAAATTTGCATAGATGGATTTCTATGGTTCTGTGGATGGACAAATGAAAACATTGGGTGGACAAAACTGGACTTAGTTTGGACAAACGATCTATCCATCGAGAATACATTTCTGCAATTTGGGGGTGCTGCTCAGAAAATGCACCGAAACAACTTCTTTTTCCATATCTCTAAAATGGTGTCTGGACAAAGGAAAATAAAAGGTGGACAAACATGGACCTACAATAGACAAACTATCTTGAAATTTTGGTTCAAAAATTTTAATTTGGGGGTGCCAACTTCACACTTTCCAAAATTTGCATAGATGGATTTCTATGGTTCTGTGGAAGGACAAATGAAACAATTGGGTGGACAAAACTGGACTTAGGTTGGACAAACGATCTATCCATCAAAAATACATTTCTGCAATTTGGGGGTGGTGCTCAGAAAATGCACCGAAACAACTTCTTTTTCCATATCTCTCAAAGGGTGCCTGTACAAATGAAAATAAAAGGTGGACAAACATGGACCTACGATGGACAAGCTATCCTGAAACTTTGTTTAAAAAATTTTCATTTGGGGGTGCCAACGTCACACTCTCCAAAATTTTTAAAGATTTATTTCTATGGTTCTGTGGGTGGATAAATGAAATAATTTGGTGGACAAAAGTGGACTTACGTTGGACAAATGATGTGTACCATCAAAAATAAGTATTTGCGATTTGGGGGTGCTGCTCAAAAAATGAACTGAAAAAAGTTTTTTTCCAATATCTCTAGAATGATACCTGGACAAATGAAAAAAAAAGGTGGACAAACATGGACCTACGGTGGACAAACGACCCTGAAATTTTTGTTTCAAAATTCGCATTTGGGGGTGCCAGCTTCACATAACTGAATACTACGCGACTAGTGCTGTCGATTGTAGCACGCAAACAAGCTTAAAGAACTAGACTTTTCCCCCTCAAGTCCCACCTTTTTAAAGAAAGGGATTATGTCGAAAGGAGAGTGATTTTTATGATCTCCAAATTTAGCTTGCGAGAACCAAATGTTCCATGTCTGCCGAGCTATTCTGTCACAAAGGGTATGCTCAATAGTTTTGTCCTCCTCCAGGCAAAGCTTACAGATCGTTTCGTTGAGGATGTGAGGTTTGTGTAATGGGTCCCATACACTCTGCGATTGCCTGCAGGCCGTCGTCTCAACAGAAAAATAGGAGATCAATATCGCAGAGCTACATACACTATCAGTCAATGGTCGCATTCAGCGGACGGAGCGCAAAGCGCTTCTGCTACCCATCGGTAGCGGTAGCGGTCGGGAACATGTTGAACGTTCGCTGGCAAGCCTAGATAGGATAAGGCAGTCCAACGAGCTGTCACTATCAGCTGATTAGTTGAGAAGTCTGTAGGAAAGACGTAAACAAACGGATTTTTTAAGTTTCGTTAACCTTGTGCTGGTTAAGTCAGTTTTTATGTGACAAACATAACCTAGAAATTTGACGAATTATTTTTTGCTCCAGTATATTTCCTATAATTTATTAAACATTCTTCTTTATTTCTTACAATCAATTTTCATTTCATTTTCCTCAACAAACTCAAGTTCGTACGTCTTCCACACTAAATAACAACTACCTACTCAGTTCAAGTCCAACTTTCACTCCTTTCCGCTACCGCTACCTAGCACAAATCAAATCCGCTCCCAAAAGTGGCGTCCGCTCCAGAACGTGTTGAGAATGTAGCGCATATGTCACCGAACGTTTACGCTAGCGTTTGGTAACAGTTGCGCAACTGTTTCGTCCGCTGAATGCGACCAATCACTTGCAGGCCGACGTACAGAACGATCTGGCAGATCCTTGCCAGATGATGACACACACTACGAGTCCAGAGCATGCAGGCCAACTGACAGTGTGTGGTAGGGAGCATCTGAGATCACGATCCGACTCATCTATACCTGTCGCCGATCTGTTATCAGTTCCTCGTCTTAACGGCGCCCACGCCGCCCACACACTGATCAATGACTCCGATCGACAGCCTGACGATTATCTTCAGTTGAACTGATAGTGTATGGGGCGCATAAGTGGGAGAAATTACAGAAAAGCTTCGAAATGGTCTATTATTATTTATGTCGACGGGATTCACTGATTTTCTTAAATCAAATTGAACTTAAAGGATTAGATATCAAAAGCATTCAATAGACCACATCAGGTCTCGCTTCTGGTGTACTTTCATTCGTTTCCAGCTTATTTCTCAATGGTTATAGATTTATTTTATATGTTTAAGTTTCCACAGAAAGTACCGGTTCTAGAAATTAAAAAAAAGTGCCAAAATTTTTATTCATATACTCCATTCACTTTTATAAAAGCAGTCGGCTGGCCATGAAAATTTGGCACATTCCTCTCTGTATAGGACGAAAATGTGAGTTTCTGACGCTTGTCAAAACATTTTTGGGTTTTATATCAGCGCTGTGTTGTCCGTTTTACTTAGAGATCTAAGTAGTTACTGATTGTGGAAACATTCCGCTAAAATATAAGTTTCGGCATTAACGGCATTTCATGAGTGCCAATTTAGTAATAAACTTTAAGAAAATTATTTCATGGTGAACCAACAACTTTTATAAAAGTGAATCTAGCTCCAGTATGTGTCCTACTTCTTGAAAAAAATTCAGCATTTATAATCAATTACTTGCAACATACTGAATTCATTAGGTTTATGCTTGCAGTCAAACTAGATCAAATATTCAAATACAAAAGATTGAAATGAAATTTTTCATTGCAGATGATCAAAAAACCGAAAAGCCAGGTAAAAGATCTTCTGATGGAGGGTGTGCCTGTACAACTAATTGTCAGTCCAACAGATGTGGATGTCGAAAAACAGGCCTGAGTTGTAGAGGAAATTGCAAGTGTAATACTTTAGCTTGCACGAACAGAACAGAGGAAACCATAGTGAGTAAAATGAATTAAAAATATTTCTTAGTAAGTTGTATTATTTGAGAGTTCCAGAACATCATTAAACTGCATTTTCAAATATTAAAATCCGTTTTTAGTTGAGTTTGATGAAATTTGTTTGTGAAAAATTTAATTTATGTTTGATTAAGATAAGCAAAAACAAATTCATGTGAATTCAGCGAGGAAGCGTTTCTAAAAAAAAATTCTGACAGGAAATTATTAATTCCGGTGAAAGACCTGATATACTTTTCATCTAAAGCCTGTTTGCAACAGTCGAAAATTCTCTAGAGAATTTACTCTTGAATAGAGAATACTCCTTCTGACGAAAATGATGTATTTTTTATGAAATATCTTTGAACTGTCACATTTGGAATTTGGAAATAACCATTTCAACCGTTTTCCAAAAAATTTATTTAAACACTCAAAAATGAAAAATAAAAATGGGTATTTAAAATTTAAAGCGTTTCATGTGGATTGCAAAAGTTGGCAACATCGACTGAAATATGCGTTGATAATAAAGGACAACAAATACATTATCTTGATGAGATAGACAAAGATGGCTGTCTATGAAGTATGGGACGAACGAGGAAAGTCGTAAAATTTTATGGGATTTTAATGGCCGGTTGCAGTTGAAGCTCGCCAGTAAGTAGGCGCCTGTAGATCAACAGCTGTTATTTTATAAACAAGCTGATCGTACATTGTTCTTTTCATTGTCTTGAAGACGCTGTTGCCAAATCGTAAACTCGGAACCAAGCGATTTAAATTTTAAAACCCCATATTTGAAGGATGATTTTGAATAGTTACCGCGATGAATTTGAAAAAATCATGTATGAAACTCATAATTATTCAGTTTAAACTTGCATATGCAGTGATAAGCCAAATTGAGGAGAATTCCCCATTCATGCACCGGGAATTCTCTGCAGTTACATACATACTGAGAGAATTCTCCAGAGAATTTTCGGCTGTTTCAAACAGGCTTAATTGACTGAAATTCCACAAAAAAACAGGTATATAAAAATGTCCTGAAACAAAATTTTCGGAGAATCCAACTTCGAAGACATCCATGAATGGATCCTCATTCAAGTAGTAAGAAATCTTCAAAAAAAATTCTAATGATGAAGTGTTCAATTAAAATTTTATGGGTTCCTTCACGAATTCGTCTTCAAGTAGGCTGTGAAATTTTTATTCTATGCTGGAATGTAACAGTTGGCTTTTAGTGAATAATAACATTTTGTGATTATCTTTCAAATTCGATAATACTATCAAGCAAGGCATTTCAAATTTTGTCTGAATCAGGTAGGAATTTATCATGAAAAGTTTTCATATTTGCAATATGAATGCTAGATACCATGATGTCATTGATATACAAGTTGTTTCAGAAGTCGACGTCAAGCCGGAGTCGAGTAACAGGCCAAGTTATAATAGTCATTAGAAAAATAAAAAAAAGTCGTGTATATCTTAAATTAGGTATATTGCATTTCATATTTGCACACCCTGTGATGGTGTTCGAACTCCAGTTGCTACAAACCTTCATTTTTTCCATTTTTATTTTTCCTGAATAATGCTTCTGTAACCTTTAATGTAAAGCCAACTTCTCCAGCAAGTTTAAGATAATGTCACTTTTTGCCGAATCAAGTAATTTTTCTAAAGCAGTTCGGCGAGTGACTTTAAAAGTTTGCGCATTTAAATGGAAGACTTGTGAATGAATTATACAAAAAAAAAGTAATGCGGATTTTGAAATGGTATAACACTTATTACTACATTATTTCTTAAACTGGACAAAAAAAAGGGTTTTCTGAAAAAAATTTCAAATAATATGACAATATAAGTTTGATCGTGTGTATATGAACGTCACGACCTGTTCTTTTCTGTAATTCTTGACATCTATTCAACAAATCAATTATTTTATTCATTCAAGTTCTCCATATTCTGATTCTTATTTTCTTCTTCAGGAACAGATTTCGGATAAAAGGACTTTCAAAAAACCAAGGTAGGTACTCTATATTTCTTTTCAATTTAATTTTCTCAAGATGATTAATAGACAACTTGAACTTATTTTTTAAGAGTAGAAAAGTTCTCAAAAGGATAAATTTTCATTTACCTTAAGCAACTTTTGACGTTTAATTGAGTAGCTTTTAATGCACCCCCTACAAGGAGGAGGGGCTTTCACCTTTTTTAAACGACAACCCCTAAGTTTTTGTGCAGAAATGAATAGACTTTTTGTTGCTTTGGATGCTTTTTTTTATTATAGGGATGAAACGGTTGAACTTGTTGATTCCGAATTTTTACGTATTGTGTGGTCGATCCCGAATATTTTCAGTGTCCTCTGCCCATTTCATTTATTATTTCAATTATTTCTGTAATTGTCAGTCCTTAGCCTCTTTAAGGGGGGCTCATGAAAAATTCTTCAATTATACGTGAAAAATTGCGTAATTGAAAATAAAAATAAACCTGTTCTAGCATTTTTCTACAAAATAGTTAATACATAGAATATAAATTTTCATTTTACGCTATTCACTCTTAATATTTTTTCATTGTTCCTTGCGTGCGATTTCCTTCTTGAATATATGCTCAGAAACATCAGAAGTAACAGGGCCGCTGCAAGTTGCAAGGAAATGTGATTGGCGTCTGCGATAATCAATTCAAAACATTAATTCTCAAAATCGCATTCTCGTTGCTATATCTCTTCGCGTAAATCTCAAATATTTCAATGATGGTGATTACAATCTAAGTAATCGGTAAGAAATGTAAAGAGATGCTCGAAGTTCTCGTGTTACAGAATTCTCTTACGCGTCTCTGAAATGTTTAATGCGGTGCTCTCCTAATCTTACCAGAAGAAAGAAATCTGCAAAAGTGTGTTTTAATTAGTGAATTAATTTATTTAGATATTTTTATCATTCAAAGACAACCTATGTATATGCATTTCTGGTTCGTTATTAGCAGTCCTGTTTATCAGTTTGGAATTTGCATATAATATCATATTATTTATCCAAATTTAGTAATCTAAGGGCATTGAAAAAGGTGAAAGTAGGGCTTCAAAATTAGGCAATTTTTTACATACATTAGCTGTGTTATGTGGATGTGCACAATTTTTTTGGAACGATGAGTTCTGAAAACTGTAAACTCAAATGAAACAAAATTTCGTAGACGTGAATCCCTGATGTTCACCTTTTCCTATATTGAATAATAAGATGAATAATTCGAACTTAATACTTCACCCACCTCATAACATATTATTTGTTGAATATCTCGAAAATTATCGATTTTAGGCGTACAGTTGATGGAACATTTTTTAATGGTGATATACGGAAGTTTTTGCTGGGAACTCGCATACAAATTCCACATTTTCTGTGAATGCTCACCAAAATTTTTCATCCAGAGAATATTGAATAACGTACCGCTGTATCACATGGCTTCAGTTCCTGAAATTTTCATCCTTCTAATGATAAAGAGCAAGTAGCTATGGCCATCTTTGTGATAATCTTGAATAGGGAATATTTGTCTAAAAACTGAAATATCTTTGGTGAGCTTATGATCTAAATCACATCAAAAGCCAATTAGGAATCCGAAAATGTGATCATTTTTTAATCATTTCATTTGAAAAATCTAAGTGATAGCTCCTTCCCGTGTAAAAATGTGACAGAAATTCGAAAATTTTTATATTTTCTCGTTAACCTGGATAACGGTCGGAAAATGAATTTCATAAGGCCTCGAAAGTTGATCCTTTAACTCAGCGACAGCTGATTTTGACACGCCGATTTTTTTTTTCAGAAATTAATAAGTGTTGGTAATGAAAATGGATAACGAATTTGTAGTATCGAAATTGTCTTAATATGTCCATTAAACGCAGAAAGTGAGACTAAACAATGAAACAAGATGACGATATCATATTTCATGTTCATTCAGCTGCGATTTGGATATAATTTTCAATTAGTTTTCATTATGAATCATCAACTCACACCATTTCAAGCCTACGTTAAAAATATATTCGAACTTATCTAGAAAATATAGATTTTGATAGTTGAACTATAAATGTTAATATTCTAAGTACTTTTCTGGTGATCTGGGAATTAAATGTGCGATCGGAAAGGGTTATTATTGGGAGTAAACGAGCCCACAGTATTCCATCAATATCAGACCACCTATTCACAAGTTACAGATATCGAAAATTTAGACCCAAATCTTTAAATCACTCTGTATCTCGGACACTAATGGCTTTAGTGTGCAAAAGGAGCAACTTGAAGGCCTATATGATCCGGTTGGCTATAGCCAACCGGGAGTATATCACACACCGCGTATATCATATATAGCACATTCAAAAATAAATGGCCTAAGGTCCGTCCTCAACAATAGCAACATGAGACAGACACATGTATGAAATTTTTGTAGGTTATAAATTCATTAATACTGAGTGTTCGGTTTTATGTGTCACTTAGTACATTTATTATTATAGAAAACGAAATCGTTGGTGTCACCTGAATGGTCCAAGGATTGTAGACCAACAGGATGGCACATTCCATATCTGCGTACATTTGACAATTTGCTGACGTCATTTGGCCTGAAAGAAGGTTCCTTACGGTCCGGTACGGTCACCCATAGTGGGGAGAACAGACAAAATCGCCGAAATGAGCTATCCTGTTGGTTTATAATCCTTGGAATGCCAGTATCCCCTAAAATAAAGGTTATTTAACATGTACAACAGACATCTAAATGACGTTCGTTCATCTGACATGAGTTATAGGGGTGTCCTGGGGAGAATGCGACAGCATAAACTGAGGTCATCAAGATTTTTTTTAATAAGGAATACTCCTTCTGACGAAAATGATGCATTTTTTATGAAACATCTTTGAAACGTCACATTTTGAAGAAACCATTTCAACCGTTTACAAAAAAAAAATTATTTCAAATACTTAAAAATGGGTATTTAAAATTTGAAGCGTTTCGTTTCCATTGCACAAGTTGGCGACATGACTGAAATATGAGTTGATAATAAAGGACAACAAATGCACTATCTTGATGAGATATGAAAAGATGGCTGTCTGTGAAGTTTGCGACGAACGAGTAAGGTCGTAAAATTTTATGGGATTTTTGTTGCCGGTTGCTGTTGAGGCTCGCCAGTGAGTACGCGCCTTATGATGGCTGTAAATCAACAGCTGTTATTTTATAAACAAGCCATTGTTCTTTTTATTATGTAGTAGGCGCTCTTGCCAAATCGTAAACCAGAAACGAAGCGATTTAAATTTTAAAACTTCATATTTGAAAAATGATTTTGAATAGTTTCCGCGCTGCATTGGAAAAATTCATGAATGAAACTAATAATTATTCAGTTTAAACTTGCATATGCTGTGATAACCCAAATTGAGGAGAATTCCCCATTGCCTGAGGAAGGCCTTCAGGAAGCTTTTAGGATATACAGGGTGGTGATCAGATGTTGAATAAAATATTCATCTTTTCAGGTGGCTTGATTGATTTGCCCTTTATTTTTTTGTTTTATTCAGAAAATATTTTGTATTTCATTAACAATTTAGGAAAAGATTGGAAAAATTGGAGAAGAAATACTAACAGAATTAGAGTTGCTCCTTACTATAGATATGTACCGCATAGACCTGACCTTTTGTTTCACTACTCCCCATAGAAAATAATCCATATTTGGGGGCCCATCAAACGATTATTGTTGTCACTCGGCACTACAGAGTTTTTTTGAATTATTGATTTTGATTTTCCACAGCTCACAAATAAAAATTACTGCAATTGATTTCTCCTTCAATTTTTCTATCCATTCTCTAATTTATAGCGGAAAAATTAAATTTTTGCCAAATAAATTATTTTTATCCAATGTTAACCAATTCCGAATTCTCAATTCAAAGTGACACCAAAATTTGGGTGGATTTTTGAGGAAATTATATTTAAAATAAGTCCAACATTGAACTGATATTCTGCCGTCCTAAAAACAGGTACCGTATTTACAAAAATTTATTTCTTCGGATTTTTGTCTTATTGGATTCCTGGAGGTTACTTAACTCTCTAAAAAACAAAAATATTCTTCTAATTATCCAAATAAAAACACTTTTAGCCGAAGTCTATGAATGTTTTTAGGAGAGCCTTATAAAGATTCTTGCTTTTCATGATAATTCCAATATTTTAACGAATTGATCAATTAAATTTATCAGTGATATTTTACACACTAAAGGGTGGAATATTGACAAAGCCAATGGAAAAAATGAAATAAAAAATTATTTTTTTCATAAAAAAATTTTCACCCCCTGTATGATCGGGCCAAGCAGGCTTTGGATTTTATAGTTTATTTGATTCTATATGGTCATAAAACTTTTATAGTATCAATGGATGATCTGATAATAACGTACATATATAGAGAAAGTCAAAAATTTTCCTTCTCCGGTACTGATTTTCTCATTGTTAACAATATCGAACGGAAGTGTTCGAAAAGGGTAACACAACTGCAAAATGTCAAATCAGTCTGTTGGATTCTCTCAAGATTTATTTTTGAAATGTAACTCAACATCTGATTATCCTATATATCCAAAACGAAGACCCTCAGGCAATTCAAAATTCTTGTTTACCTTCTGTTTGTCGCATTCTTCCCGGGACACCCTGTATATTTGAGATTTGGACCCTAATAAAATTGATCATTTGCTAATGGAATCATAAAATAATTGGTGGGATATTTTTCAGTGCTGCATTTTAACTGTAGCTTTCCTCACAATGTTGCCGTACCGCATAATAATTTCAGGAAATTTGAAGCTTTCGCTGATTTAACTCGATGAAGCGTCATAGTGTTCTTCTATAAATATCTTGTCAACTAGAACTGTTACTGCTCAACCATTAATTTGTTTCGAAATACAGTATTTCTGAAGCACACGTGGATACAGGCTACGCCTTCTATGCTTGGCCAGTTCAAAATTTTCCAACAAAAAAGTAATCATGTCCTTATAATAGCTCCACTCATTTGCTACGAGCATTCTATTGTATGATTTTTATAATGAATAATGAAGTAGAGATCATCGGGCACAGTGAATTCAATAATTAATCTCGACATAAAGCCTTTTTGCAACAGCCTCTAGAAAATTTACTAGAGAATTCATGCGCCGTGAATTATGTACGGTTACATACGCACTTTCGGTAGAATTCTCTGTTCAGTTGCATACAAAATATTCTCTGTCGTTTTCTTACCAAAATTTGTTAGAGAATTCTCGGCTGTTACAAACGGGCTTAAGATGATAATTCCATTTCTGACAAAAACAAAGGCGTTGAAGTTATAAATTTCAATACTCATCCAGTATAATAATTTTTTCTTGTTTTCATACATACATTTTCTAGAAAAACATGCGTAGCTATCAGAAGAGCTGCCAAATTCAATGAATTCTTCCATCCTGAAACACCCTGAATCCCTACACCCAATTTCCTAAGGTTCGATTTCAAGTTTGACTTAAAATGAGAATCTAATTAGTTTTTCTTTTTCAGAGTTAAAGTGTGAACAAATGCCAATATTATGGATTGTATAAAGCTGTGATACTCCGTATCTTAAGATAGATGAGGTCTATAATTTGCTCTCAGAAAGATGTTTAGAATATGCTTATTGAAGATGTTCTAATGTCATTAAATTGATTATTGTATGATAATTTTTATAATTAACATATACAGACTGGTTTTTATTTATTTGAATCTCAATCTATTTTTAGGTATTGTTTATTTATAATAATCGTTTTGATGATCTATCGTTTTTACTAGAATTGTCTTTTCTTTTGTTTTTTGAAATGAGAATTTATTCGAATCAGTGGTTTTGAAACTAAATCAATCAAATCATGAGAAAAATCTTATCATTTATAACGCCCAATCTCAGATTCATATGAAATGAAGTTCTGAATAAAGTGTGTTTTCAAAGGTGAGGCTTTTTTTTGACAGGTGTAACTCATCAGAATGAATAATTGCACCAAAAATCGTTAAAATACCCAAGATGAATTTGAAAGGAATTCAGTAGAATATCGAATACGAGACTAATGTTAGCCACACTAAAATAGTGAAGTGGGAGACACTGGGTCAAGTACCATTATCAAAGAGTACAAGCATTGCAATTGGAAGATTATTCTCCAAGTAGAGATTTTTGTCTGTGGCTAAAAATCCAAATCTAACGACATCAATTCTATACATCGATAAAGCCACATTAATTTGCAAAGATTAGTATTTTTCTGCCTGGGGGTGGAACAAATCAGAATGCATTTCACGAAAAGTCGCGCAATAGAAAGAATATGCAAATTAGTCAATCATTTTTATTTCGAAAGATCGAAGTCAATTCATTTACTTGCATTTGAAACAAAACCATATATAATTTCCTCCCATCTGTAATATATCTTTTTTAACTTTGTCATTTCAAAAGATTCATACTAGCAATTGAGGGGCTCAGAGCTGAAGTGAACCAAGTCCATTCAGCCTAGTTTCGAGATGAATGGCTTAGAAGTTGTTTATCACCAATTAATTCAAAAGTATCTTCTGTATTTATTATTATTCTTATGTAAGCATATGCTCACATTCTAACCTTTTGAAATCTAAAGAAGTCACTTTTGAATTAATGGGTGATGAACAACTTCTAAGCCATTCATTTTGAAACTAGGCTGAATGGACTTGGTTCACTTCAGCTCTGAACCCCTCAATTATTGGTTAAATGATTCTACCACCTGTTGAAAATAAAGCCCTACTTTCGAAAACACTCTATATAAATAAATCAAAAGAATTTATAGCAATACATTGTGCCTTAATGGATAAGCTCAGAGCACTTGTGTGCAAGAAAGGCATATTCTTCAACTCAACTGTATATTATTCAAATTGAATAAGACTTGTTTTTTATATTAATTGGCAGGAATACTCTCTTATGAAGTTACTTAAATTAAATTATATGTGTATATTATCGCTTGTAAAATAAACATTGGAATCGTAATTAATACCACTTTTTCACTATTGAAACCTTCGAAAGACGAATAACCCTACTGAATTCATTCAACAGATTCAGAAATTGAAGATACGAAGTTCCACAGAAGAATAATTCGTTTACCCCATCTTCCTCTTGCTACGAGATACCTCAAAAGGAAATCGATCATCTTATTAGGAGTAGGCGCCAACGTTTGCATAAAACATCTAGGATATTCATCATATTATTAATTCCTTCTCTGTTATGCTTCCCTAATGTTGAATTTTACTCTACTTTCAATTGGAGCTATCCTAACTAACTGATGATAGAAAAATTCTCGAAAGATGGAAGGAGCATTACTCACAGGTCTTTAATCAAAATAACGACTCGGATTTATCCATTTTAGACCTGCTCCCCGCATATAGTCCGATGACATCGCTTGATGAAGAAATCTCAATGTCGGAAATCATAAATGCGATAAAAAAAATATGAAAAATGATAAGTCACCTGGTTTAGACGGCGTTCCAGCGGAGATATTCAAAGCCCTCGATGAAGACATTATCAATAGTCTCCTAACACTATTTCGCAAGATCTGGAAACAAGGAGATGTGCCACAAATCTTCAGAGACGCTTTAGTTATCAATCTCTATAAGAACAAAAGCGATACGTCAAATTGCAACAATTACAGGGGCATATCGTTGCTTAGTGTGGCCGGTAAAATTCTCTTGAAGATTATGGCTAATCGTCTGATTCCACTCTTATAAAAGCTATTACCTGAATCCCAGTGCGGCTTTCGACCAAATCGAGGTACGTTGGACCTAATTTTTACACTGCGACATCTGCAAGAAAAGGCTCGTGAACAACAATCAAGGATCTATACAGCCTACATCGATTTAAGTAAGGCCTTCGACTCGGTAAATCGGAGATATAAGAAGCTTTAGGCCTCAGACTCAATATTGCCAAAAATCAAAATCCTGGTAAGTTCGCCAGAAAGCCTTCAAACAGATATCAGCCTGGAGGATGAAACTCTAGAACAGGTCGAGCAGTTCAATTACTTAGGAAGCTTCATAAATACACAACCGTATCAATTCGGCATCACGGGCATTCTGGAAGCTAAAGGTCAGAGTGTTTCAAAATCACGACCTCAATCTGAAGACCAAGACAGCTGTTTACAAAGCAGTCGTCCTCCCAACGCTTCTTTACGGATGCGAAAGCTGGACGTCCTACAGGCGACACATTAAACAGCTTGAACAAATGCAACGTCATCTAAGACAAATAATGCACATCAGATGGTTCCACAAAGTTTCGAATGAAGAAGTCTTGCAACGCGCTAGTTGTACAACAATTGAGACTCAAGTAACGAGGGCCCGACTCAGATGGAGCGGCCACATTCTGAGGATGCAAGACACAAGAATCCCCAAAATAACTGTATGGCGAATAAACAGAGGGTGCTCGGAAACCAGGGGGCCAGTATAAGCGGTTTAAGGATATACTACATCAATCCCTAAAATCATTTAATGCCAATCATAACTATGAGAACAACTAGAGTTAGACAGGTCACAGTGGAGCACAGTCATAATAGAGACTCGAGAAGAATACAGCGGCGGCCAGATCTGGTTGGTGACTATCTATGTCCGCAGTATGAAAGGATCTGTAGGTCACGGTTGTGTCTCTTCAATCACAGGAGGCTACACAGTCGCAATTAACCCTAAGAAATAATAAGTCTGTTCGCAACGATAGTTTTTTTTTAGTCTTTTCGTAGATTTATTCCCGGTAACGGGATACAGCAATGAATGAATGAACTTTCAATTGATTACTTACCTAAACCTAAGAAATTTTTGAAATGAATTCATTAATACTTTGTGTTATGTTCTATGTCACTTTGTATATAGTAACGGTGGCGTTATAAGCAAACATTAATCTATTTTAAACAGTGGGAACAAAACTGGCACACAACAGTGTGACAGGACGAGCATTACATAGAAACTGAAGCTAACTCATTTGCAAACCCGACCAGGCTGGCACTAAGCTCAGTCCGAATATGGAATTGCTATAGAATCATTTAGTTCAATTCAAGATTAGTGATGAAGAAGTTCTGATGGAGCCCCTTCTTTACTGCCATTATTCATTCTTCATTTGAATAACTACTTCAGCATTCTATCTATCTCATTCAATAAAAACAAGCTGAAGAAGAGACACCATAATAAAAAAGTGCATATCACCCTTAGAAACACTAGTAATAACATCGTAAATTGAATCTGTTAATATCCTGCAGATCATGTCTCTTCTGATCTCCACAAAACACTATGTGAAAGGCCTATTAAGAAACGAGGTATAGTGTTTTATCACTCACAATTCTTGGATTTACTGGAAAATTTGTATCAAGCAATTTCAACACATGAAATGAGATAAATAATTAAATAATTTATTTTAAATTTCAGTTGTTACTCTCCCATTGTATTCATTAGATTTATTACATAGCTTCCTATATCTTCATCTTGATTCGTCCATGTTACTCTAACACCTTTATGATCACCCTCTTCTCCTTCAACAGTTATCATCACAGACTCTACAGATATTTCACCATCAATAAAAGTTACTGTCCATTGAGAAAGTTTTTCTTTCAAAATGTCATACAGTTTGTGAGCAGTTGAAATGGCTGGTCCTGAGTCATTAATATAAACTGTTGAGGTAAATCTGAAAAAACATACCTTTTAACCAACAATTGTCTAATCAATTCAACAAAACAGTCATGATAAGAAAATTTTTTCCCAAAGTGTTGTAAACACTTAGTATATTATATTTATGAACCAATTTTTGTTTGAGCAAAATTGAAAATCCGGCTCGGATGACCAACATTTTATGCCTGGGTCCTCCTGTTCATAGAGAGGATGTCCAAGATCTGAAAATGCTTCTATTCAATGAATTCAGTTGGTTTGAATTTTGCAATAAACAACCAATAGAAGCATTTTCGGATCTACCAGAAGGCTCTACTCACTCCTGGCTGAAATCTAGGCCAGTGAAGTAAGGAACTTGACACCTAAGGACTTCTACCTAAAAGGCCTTATTGCTCTACACACAAGTCTCCAAAATAAGCCAAGATTTTAGAACATATTGGATTCAAATCAATCTGCATATTCAAATATGAGTAGTGCATAATGAATGTCCTCAGTGATTTTTGAATTGACAAGCTCATAGCAAAGATTACAAAGTTTGCTAGCTCTATAATCTCTGCTGGGAAGCAAGAGCACTGAAGGCAGTCTCCAGGCTGGTTCTTGTAGTTTCCAGATCACTTGAAAAGTGTAATAATTTTCAAAAAAATTAACTCAATTGATGAGGAAATATCAATTACCTTATTATATGTCTATTGATACCCGCTTCTTTACATGCTTCTTCCACATCCATGAAACTCACATTACTGTCTTTCATCATCAATACTCCATGTAATATACGTCTTCTTTTTGGATCGGGTGGTAATGCACTAAAATTTTTAGCTTCTTCTTTTAATAATTGTAAACTAACATTAACAGGCATTTTAATAGGAGTCTGAATAACAGCAGTTTCTCCATTGGCAGGATTGAAACATTTAATACTGAATTCTTGTTCAATTTTATCTTTCAAAAAGGCAATTTTTTCAGCTTCTCCATGTACCAACATAACATTTTTAGGTTCACAGTACTGAATCAACTGCATGATACCCTTTGCATCTGCATGTGCTGAGAAACTCATATATTCCACCGACATTTTCACTTCGACAATTTGCCGATTCTCAAATTCAATCTTTTTTGCACCATTTAATATTTTATGACCCACTGTTCCTTGCACACAGAAACCTGGCATTATGACCATATTATTTTCATTTGGTGCCCATTTTTTGAAAATCTGTAAACTCAAACCTGCGTGCAACATACCTGGTGTGGCAAATACTACCATAGGTCCAGGATTATCCATGAATTGTCTGTCGAATGGCTTGATATGTTTAAAATCGAACATATTTCTTTGAACAAAAGTTTTTCTAATTTTTTGATTTGTCCAGGTAATGAACATTTTATAATAATTATTAGCTTTTTCTGTTAAACCTAAGGCAAAATAAACGGGTGCTTTGAGATTCATTCTTTCCCAATAAGTCTCTAAAAGTATGCAAAGCTCCTGTGCTCTTCCTAAAGCAAATACTGGAATCAATACCTTTCCTCCTTTGTCAATACACTCATGAACCTTCTTTAAAAAATCTCTCTCTCTACATCTCTTAGAATCCCTAATGGTTGTTGCATAAGTCGATTCAGAAATTAAAACATCTGGTTTACATTTATCGATCCAAGCAGCTCCCAAGTGTCTATCAGGTGTCATATTATAATCTCCAGTATAAACTATAGACTGAGATCCTACCCTTATCCAAAACATAGCAGCACCTAATACATGTCCTGCATAATATGCTTTAATCTCTATATCATTATCCACCATCACAGACTGATGTAAAGTTACAGCCACAACTTTCTTCATACAATCTTTTATCATTTGTGAGGTAAAGAAATTCTGCTCGCCCTTACGCTCAACCGAAACTTTTCTCATATCTTCTAATAATATAGGGGCAATAGCTTTCGTTGGATGTGTCATGTAAATTGGACCATTATATCCTACCATTTCTGACATATACGGTAAAGCTCCACAGTGATCTAAATGGAAGTGGGATACTATAACACAATCTATATAGGGAGTAAGGGGTCCTTCTGGTGAGATATAGGTGAAATCTGGGAATCTTCTTTCATCATTGTATCCCATATGCATACCACAATCTAACATGATATTTTTACCCCCCATAGATAATAGTATACAGCTTCTGCCAACATCTTGGCCGGCCCCTAATGGAGTTAACTTAATTTCTGGCATTTTTAAATCAACAACAATCAACGCATCACAAATCACAACAGAACCTGCATCATAGAAAACATTAGTGAGGTTAGGCGGGAATTTTGAATCACCATCATAGAGCCAGATATCTAAAGTGCTTTCCAGTCACCAGGGTTGTTAACTGTGCTCCTTCGAGAAGATTATTTCGAATAATCTCTCTAATCTATATTTCGAAAATGATGATGAAAATACCTTGCTGCCATAGTAACGGAGTGGAAAATTAAATATTTCCGTCACTAGTTAATTTGCTGAAATCCAAACGCCGCGCCGCCTAGCGGCCAAATCACCTAGTTTTCAAGTAAGTTTCGAGTTTCACTTGTTTGAGTTTGATATTTTCATTCATAGCCTACTACTACTTCTAGTAGGCTACGTTTCATTACATATACGGGTAACAGTGAACCATATTCAGAAGTTTTTTTGGATTTCTGATTAGAAAAATTTAGTGAACATTTATGTATATCCAGTATCATTCAGTTGAGAAACTATCTAACTGAAGTTGTGCATGCATTACTGGACTAATAGTAGTTTTGGTACTTTTAATTTGGATTTATATGCACATCCTATTCAAATTAAGAAAAAATATTGTGTGAAACACGAAAAAGGAAAAATATATTTTTCGTATACATGCATCGCGTTCTATACGAAAAGCTTTTAATTACGAAAAATAATGCTAATGAGCGAGAAATACGAAAAATAGTGTTTCCCAACGTGTTTCACACAATATTTTTTCTAATTTTGAATAGGATGTGGCTTTGAATTGAAATTAAAGGTACCAAAAACGTCTTTGAATGCTTCTCTCGGAGATTCTTTCAAAATCGTCTAGTGACGGAAATTATTCAATTTCTCACTCCGTTACTTCTTAGTAAAAAACGAATACTTGCTAAGTAAAAAACGATACTTGCTTTCTTAAGCAAAAAACGTCAATGAGAAAGTGTCACTTTATATGTCAGAATTAGAAAAATAACTAATCCACAAAATTAGGGGATGCTGCTCCTAAAATGCAAAAAAAAATTTTTTTACTGATAGTTTTCGAAATTCAATGCTATAGAGACAACTATTAAAACTGAAACATTTTTTATTTCAAGTCTACAGTGTATCAGTTTGTAAAGGTACCACACCGCCACAATATCTCGGCCCCCCCCCATGCAAAATCAGAAAAAATGCAAAAAGAGGTAAACTTTGGTTCGTTCGACATTTTATAAGGTTGGTTCCAACTGTTGACAGCAACCCCTAAAATCTTAAATGGGAACAAGGGGGTTTGATGAGGGTGACCCCTTAATTTAAAAGTAAAAGGTAATTCGATTGCCTTTTCAAAAATGCCACACACTTGACCTTTTTTGTTAGTACATGAGATAAGTAGGAATAGTTATGTTAGCAAGATAGCAATGAGCATACAGGGTGTCTCAGAATAACTATTCCTAATTTTCAGAAATGATGAAGTTCATTTAATAATAAACATTTTTTATTTATAAACTAGGGTCCGAAAATGTCTCGGTGTCAAGATAACTAGAAATATTTAAAAATGAATCTCTATCCAACATGAAGGTGTGGCTACTTACTAAATTGAAGCAGGAACATCAGTACACATATTAAAAATAACAATATTAATAAGTGCTCTTCATCATTTCTGAAAATTAAGAATAGTTATTCTGAGACACCCTGTATAAAAATAATGAAATTTTTTTTACTGTATGAAATATTTTCATACTCCATTATTTTGTAGACAAAAATATAACTAATTTTCAAATTCGATCCTTACGTTTTGAAAAACTTCAACTTGAATTTCTCGGCATGCTTTGCGTATTCTTACTTTCGTCTACATCTCGTGGCTGTGTTTCATATACACAACCGACTTGAATGTCGACTCTCTTCAACCAATCTATTTCTCTTGGAAATGATCAATTATTATTTTTGGAAAGCCTATTTAATCTCTAATCTAATGAATATAGAAAATAATATAATGTGATCCCACTTAAAAAACATAATAATATGTAAAAATTAAAAAACGAAAGGTGCGTTAGGAATAACCTAACTACAACACTGAATTCTAGGACAAAAATGCCGAGTACAAGATTCAAGTTCTTCAATAAGTCCAAAGATAACTGAGATACTAGGGGTGGCTGAAAAGTTATACTTTTTAATTCCACCCTTTATCTCAAAAACCAAGAGGGCTATCAAAATTCTGCTTACGCCATTTTTAATTCAATAAATAAGTAGCACTACGCGAAAATCGCAATCCTCTATCTTTAAATATAAGAGAGATACGAGATACCCCACTAAAGTGACCAAAATATACCCTGTATATTTTTAATTAACAACAGGAAAGTAATTGAAAAAAAAGCTTTTTCCGCCGACCTCTTAATAATAGCACTGTTTAACGTACACGAAATTAGCTGTTAATGAACCCTTTTACTGGTTAATTTCCTATTAATGCATTATTGTCATGTGTAATCGAAAATAGAAGTATTCAGCAGCTTCCCAAATAATTATCTCATTTGTATGTCGCATTGATTTTCGTAGTACCCTTGTTTATATAACAAGGGTAGTACCTAGCGGGTGAATTGAGAAGAGATGAATTGTGGAGGTTGCAGAAAAATTATGATGGTCAGAGATTAATCAATTTATCTTTGTACTACAACTCCAGCTTCCACCAGCTCCACACATTCTACTCTGTAATCTGTGACACATTCTTTAACAGATATAATAGGGAATGATATCAATGCAGAGACAAGATTGTCGCTGTATCAATGTGATTTACTCAAAATGTCACAACTCGAATATGCCCTCTATGAACTTCTCGAATTGTTCGATCAGCCGCATAAATAAATATCAACATTCCGATATGAACATAGAAAATTTATAAGGTGTCAAATATATTTGACTAGGTATCGATAGAAAATTTTTGCAATCAAGAATTCACATTCAATTCGAAATGTGGTCGACGGAAAAATCTTTTAATCAAATCGTTTATCAATTGAGCGATTAATGATCTCGAACATTAACATTATATTAAAATATCTCAATCATTAATCGCTTTCATTAATAACTATTTCGCGCTATCTCAGAGACGCAACGTTAAAACCAATAAAAATTACAGAGATAGTTAACATTTATAATCATTGGTTAAAACAACTTTTGAAACTTTAAAGGTCTGGCTCAACAACAACGAGAATTCATTTTCGGTGTGGTTGGTCTGGCTGCGCTATAGGGAGGTACTATGGAGCCTTCATAGGAGGTACTTATAATTTGTCGATTATATGAAGTCAAAGATTATTGAGTTAGTTAGCTAACTCTATAATCTTCGATATGGAGCAGTTGGCAGGTTCGAGGCTCACTCGAATAAGAAAATTATACGAATCACTTGTGTGGAATTCATAGGTTTTTCTATTCGTTTTCTGAAATATCAATGTGTGAAAATATCAGCTTCGAAATTAGGAGGATTATAATTTTTATTTGCACGTGTTGGGTCCCAAAGAGTTTCATTTTTCATTTTTGGAAGGGGGAAGAGAAGTCCAAAAAATCCCAAATAATGAACTTTGTGAGATCCAATCGTTTTTCGTTTTGTACAAAAAAATAACGTAGGATCTCAGAATTTCAGTTAGGACAAATAATAAATTAGGCCCCTTAAATTAATCAATTAACATTTTCTAAGCTCATCCTCTTGCGAATTTTAGAAGCTAGATATTTTAACAAACTTACAATAAACGGTTAAATATGGTATGTGTTTATATCAAGATTTTTCCGCTTCGATAAAAAGAAAAGGACAACGTCCGCGCATGTTTCTTATCTTTTGTTCCTTTTTCCATCCAATAGAATTTTAATTTTTTCCATAGGAACGAGTTCAGCGCCTCTCACGTACAGGGAAGCAAGCTATCAGAATAATAGAAATGGCGATACAGTTCAGTTCATGTGAATATCGTGTGCAGTTAATATTGAACGTACTCTGGTTTAAAAGATTATTGTGGTGTAATATTGCTTTACCATCATTCTAAATCACAAAGTTCTTAAAAATGGGTGAAATTGTTAGTAATTCAGACGTAATTAATGAGGAAATGCAGTCAGTTGTGGATCTTCCCAAAGATGACGTAGTAGAAGCGACGCAAACCCAAACGAGTGCATCCGTTAAACCCGACCAAAACCCGAAGATAGTCGATCATCACATTCCACAGAAAAAGAGAAAGACGAGGCGCGGGAAATCCAAACGTAAGCAGCCTTATATGAAGAGCAGATTACCGAATGTTATAAAACCTGAAGCTCCTCATAATAGTAATCAATTCTTGTTAGAAGATCATTGTGATTTCGACAACCTAGATGAGCGGCTCTTGAATAAAACTAAAGCGTCTGGTTCCATTTTTAATAGAAACAGAGATTCAAGTCTAAGTGTAGACTCTGATGGCGAATTCTATTCATCTCCAGATGATGAGGAACAATTTTTAATTAAAGATTTCGACAACCAATACGAAACTGTTCATGCTGAGCACCTGAATAATATGTCAAAAACTGATTTAATTCAGGAGTATCTTGGTCTTGAAAAGAAAGTTGAGTTATTATCGAATATTTTGAGAAAGCGCACTGAAGGAGATTATGATAGAACCAAGATTGATTTGCAGATGGAAGTTCAACAGTTGAAATCTGAAAATGAAACTCTCAAGCAACAAAATCAAGAATTGCTTGCAAAACTTTCCAATAAGTCGAACAGTAGCAGTAGTGATAGTTCATCCGATTCTGAATCAGATTCTAGTTCATCAAGTTCAAGCTCTATGAGCTCGTGTGATATGAATGAAGCAGAAATGCTGAATAATTCCTCGAATAATATGGAGAACATTGATAATCGTAAATGTGTCAACCTTAGTTCTTAAACCAGTTCTTTGAAAGAAAATTGTTGAAAATTTTAAATTGTTCTCATTTTTTTGTGTTTTTCCGCATAGAAATTTGTGACACTAAATTGTAATTTTGTAAATATAATATGTAATTTTCTAGTTACATTTTTTTTATATTTTTAAAGAAAATTTAATGTGTTAATAGTTTTAAGAAAATATTTCACTTGTTGTTTTGATTTTAATAAAATATATATACTTAAGAAAAAGGATATGAATTGTTGACAGAATACAAGAAAATTTAAGTTGATGAATATTTGGAAAGTACATAACATCTGAAATAAATCTAAAAAAGTCTAAAATATTCCAGACAGAAATGAAAGAGTAGAAAATAATAAAATCTGCTGTGATCAATATGCATTTACTGATTGAAGTAGTTTTTTAATTTGATCTCTGAGATTTCAGTTAGGTAGGTGTTTGCTCAACAGTTAGTACCTATGCAAAAAAAATGGCAAAGAACATCAGCAAATCATTTGATTCTGTTATAGGATAAGCAAAAATTTCATAACTAGTCATTTAAAATTTCTTACTTTATAAATATTAAAAATTTTCAATACATTTTAGGAGTTAGATTTTATACCTTATTCCCTTCAATAATGGACATTTTTGAGAGTACAATTATTTAAGAGCATCATAAATAACCATATAAAAGTGTATGCAGTGAATGTTATGAAAATAATGATTCAATTAAAATAAAAACTAGTTTGCATTCCTTTCAGATTCATCTCAAATTTTATTCCTAATTATTACTCAGCCCATAAATTATTCAGTTTTTTTTTACGTACAGGATACAGGAGTCACCACTCACCAGACCTATTAGTTCATTTTCAAAATTAGTTCTTTAGTGGTAAAAGTGTTACACTTTGTCCTTGAATTTTAGGATTAATTTTATATTATTTTGGGTAGATTGCTGAGTGAATTTTTTATTTCAGACATCAAATTCGAATATAGATCTTTTCTATTAGCCACCTAAAGACGATAACTATTTGATCCTAAAGACGAAACAATTTTGAGACCAACGCGGCGAAACATGAGAGCAAAGGCACAGCATGAGAAGTAAATTTAGTTCTCATAGGCAGTGAAGAAGCTTGGTAAGATATTCAGATTTGATACTTCCTGTCAACCCGATTTTGTACGAATTTTATCAGGTAATGTCCTTTAAAAATTAATTTACTGGGTAAAAATAAATAGTTACGAAAAAATTAAAAGGGTTAAGGGGTGATTAATCACCCCTTAGTTAAGGGGGCTAGTAATTCCTAGTCAAAAAGTGTGCGTCTTTCATAAATAATTTTTTCAAGCATAGTCTGCTTAGATATAGCCATCTAAAGATGACACCTAAAAAGCAATTTTTAATTTATTTTTTAGAAGCCAGAAAACTGACAAATGGAAATTGAGCAGACATTCTAAGGGAGCGAGAAGGAAATATTTGAATTCGAAAATAATTCCATCCTAGACGACTCCGGCTACGTACCTGCTAATAAATTATTGCTTTTCAAGTGCCATCTAACTTTTAGCAATAACTTATATATGTACATATTATGTGTTCAAATTAAATCAGAGTTATCAAAAATCATTTTTCAATGGTGTGAATATAAATAAGGAAAGTGGCAAAACAAAGGGTGGCTTTTTGTACTCCTTGCAATTATATATATATAATAATCGAAAAGGTATAGAAATTTGATTTTTTTCAGACCGACAAATGAGATTGAAATCAATATCTGTGGATCTTGTAAATAAAGTTGCATTCAGCCAAAGTTAGGTTCTAAATTTTTCGAATTTCAGACATTTTTCATTTTTGATTATCAAATTACTCGATAATGGCGCATCATACGGGAAATTAAGAAGAATAACACTTTTATTCAGCAAAATTGTCAAATATTCATGAGTTATAGCGTTCAACTTACTTTTAAGAATTATGGATTCTTTGAGTTTCTATATGTTATGGTAATGTAATGGTCATAATGAAGAAACCGCAGGAGACGTGGGTGGAATATCTTGAATACTCAGATGTTATACCATTAATCAGGCAAGATCTTACCTTCAACTAATGATTTGAAAACTTGAGTTAGGCTTATTTTGGCTCATATGCTCACAAAAATCAAAATAATTGACCTATTTATCGAGATTAATAAGATTATTTATTCAGGGGTGGCCAACTTGATGAGACTCAAGATCTACTATTCACTGACGAAACCCTCCGAGATCTACCAGTTATAAAATTGTCCAAATTTTGAATTGCCTATAGCCCAAGGAGATATATATATCTCCTATATCTCCTTGTTATAGCCTACAGTTCAGGTGGACGAATATACACGGTGAGTCTTTGACTTGTACCTATTATAGGTATTATATTTCAACAGTGAACAGAAACACTTTTTTGCTTTTATGATTTTATCCAATTCGGCCTGGATAAAAATATAAAGAAATTTTAAGTTTTCATAATGCCACCTCGGGAAGACCAAAATTCTCTTCAGCTAAATCTATGAAACTAGAAATTACACACATCTGTGGATCTTTCGAACAGAGTTGCTGTATTCAGCCCATTTAACTCTAAAAGAACTTCTTTTAATTATTTCATTCAGCCAAAGCAAAGAGGAGCCTCTTTGGCCAAAGAACCCAAGATTTCGGATTTCCCGGTTTTTTTTTTTTAATTTGGATATCAAAATTACTCGAGAAAATATGAGGAATACTTTTATCTTTCGAAATTCATTAGTGAGTGTTTGTTTAACTTACTTTCAAGAGTCGGGTTCTTTGAAGTTCTGGTATTATAGTATGTAATGGTTCACATCGTCTTGCCTATGTCACATATAAAGATTAGTTCAGTTTTAATAATTTTTTTTTTTTTTTATTTACCTTTCATTTACCTAATAATGTGATATGAATTTCAAATATGGCAATATTCTGTTTGAAATCGTACCGATATATAGATACCTACTTTTTTTCATTTTCGATATCCCTAGGAACACCAAATTTTTTTTATTGCCTTAGTGGGAGCGCCCACCAAAGTAGCGTAGCATTGACATGGCACATATGTACATGACAAAGGGGATTAATAATTTTCAGATATCGCACATCTGAGTGAAGGGTCAGTTATTATTATGAACGCAACATCTGAGCTATGTGAAGCTGGCATCCCCAAATGCGAATTTTGAAACAAAAATTTCAGTGTCGTTTGTCCATTGTAGGTCCATGTTTGTCCACCCTTTTTTTCATTTGTCCAGGCACCGTTTTAGAGATATCGTAAAAGAACTTTTTTCGGTTCATTTTCTGAGCTGCACCCCCAAATCGCAAAAACTTATTTTGGATGGTACAGATCGTTTGTCCAACGTAGTCCACGTTTGTCCACAAAATTTTTTCATTTGTCTACCCACAGAACCATAGAAATCAATCTTTGAATATTTTGGAAAGTGTGAAGTTGGCACCCCCAAATGAAAATTTTTGAACAAAAATTTCAGGATCGTTTGTCCATCGTAGGTCCATGTTTGTCCACCTTTTATTTTCATTTGTCCAGGAACCGTTTGAGAGATATGGAAAAAAAAAGTTGTTTCGGTGCATTTTCTGAGCTGCATCCCCAAATCGCAAAAACTTATTTTGGATGGTACAGATCGTTTGTCCAACGTAAGTCCACGTTTGTCCACCAAATGTTTTCATTTGTCCACCCACAGAACCATTGAAATCAATCTTTGAAAATTTTGGAAAGTGTGAAGTTGGCACCCCCAAATAAAAATTTTCGAACCAAAATTTCAGGATAGTTTGTCCATCGTATTTCCATGTTTGTCCACCTTTTATTTTCATTTGTACAGGCACTGTTTTAGAGATATCGTAAAAGAACTTTTTTCGGTTCATTTTCTGAGCTGCACCCCCAAATCGCAAAAACTTATTTTGGGTGGTACAGATCGTTTGTCCAACGTAAGTCCACGTTTGTCCACAAAATTTTTTCATTTGTCCACCCACAGAACCATAGAAATCAATCTTTGAATATTTTGGAAAGTGTGAAGTTGGCACCCCCAAATGAAAATTTTTGAACAAAAATTTCAGGATCGTTTGTCCATCGTAGGTTCATGTTTGTCCACCTTTTATTTTCATTTGTCCAAGCACCGTTTGAGAGATATGGAAAAAAAGGTTTTTTTTTGGTGCATTTTCTGAGCAGCATCCCCAAATTGCAGAAATGTATTTTTGATGGATAGATCGCTTGTCCAACCTAAGTTCAGTTTTGTCCACCCAATTTTTTCATTTGTCCATCCACAGAACCATAGAAAAATATGGAAAAAGAAGTTGTTTCGGTGCATTTTCTGACCAGCACCCCCAAATCGCAAAAACTTATTTTGGATGGTACAGATCGTTTGTCCACCAAATTTTTTCATTTGTCCATCCATAGAACCATAGAAATCCATCTATGCAAATTTTGGAAAGTGTGAAAGTTGGCACTCCAAATGAAAATTTTTTAACTTAAATTTCAGGATCGGTTGTTCATCGTAAGTCTACCTATTTTTTTCATTATTTCAGGCACCGTTTGAGAGATATGGAAAAATGAGTTTTTTCGGTGCATTTTCTGAGCAGTTCACCCAAATTGGTAAAGATGGTAAATATCGTTTGTCCAACGTTAGTCCACTTTTGTCCACCCAATTTTTTTATTTTTCCTCCCACAGAACCATAGACATCAATCGTAAAAATTTTTTGGAAGTGTAATTAACTTGCACAACTCACACAAAATTTTGAACCAAATATTCTGGTTTGTTTACTTTTCGCTAATTCATTTTTGTACATCAGGAATTTATTTTCATTCCCATCCAGACTCCATTCGCAATTTGGGATGAAAAATTGATTAATCAAAATTCTTCGTTTACTATTCCTAAAATGCTAAAGAATATTTTTCACCGAATGCATCGTTGGTCCATAGCGGATTCACGTTTATCCAATCAAAATTTTCATTGGTCCATAAGCTCATAACAATAACAATATTGAAAACAAATTCATTATACATATTCTCTTTTCGACAAGTTGATCATATTATGTCGCGAAGATAGCTTTTAGAGGATAAAACATGTAACCCTAGTAGAGTTGCTCCTTCAAAATTTGTATCACATTTCCATCTACGGTTACTTTTATTGAGAGATAAAGGACTCGAAAGCTGACCTTCGAAAAATCCTGAAAAAGCTGATTTATTACTTGAAGAGTTGCGAGTTGCTCTTTCAGAATATGGTTCTGTGGGTGGAGAAATAAAATAAATTAAGTGGTTAAAAGTGGACTAACGTTGGACAAACGATATTTACCATCATTTTCGCAATTTGGGTGACCTGCCTAGAAAATGCACCGTAAAAACTTATTTTTCCATATCTCTCAAACGGTGCCTGGACAAATGAAAAAAAAAAGGTGGACAAACGATCCTGAAATTTTGGTTTGCAAATTTTCATTTGGGTGTGCCAACTTCACACTTTCCAAAATTTGCATAGATGGATTTCTGTGGTTCTGTCTATACACAAATGGAAAAATTGGGTGGACAAAAGTGGATTTAGGTTGGACAAATGATCTATACCATAAAAAATACGTGACAGAGGATGACTGGAGAGGTCAGAATTGCAAAGAAACACCTTCAATTCGGACGACGTTTCGACATATTTAATGTCTTCATCAGGGCACTGTAATTAGATAAAATCTCATGCAGTATTACACAAATACAGTAGAAAATATATGCGTGATCGTTACAATAAGAAAGAATAAATAACACTTACAATTTGTATTGGTTTCCTCTAAATCAACAGTATAAACAACATCCGACAACAATACACAAAATGGAAATCTTCGCAAGGAAAGAAAAACAACATGTGATGGATTGACCATTGAAAGGAAAAGAGAAGAGAAGAGAAGGGAGAACGCCAGTTTGTTTTCCTTTCAATGGTCAATCCATCACATGTTGTTTTTCTTTCCTTGCGAAGATTTCCATTTTTGTGTATTGTTGTCGGATGTTGTTTATACTGTTGATTTAGAGGAAACCAATACAAATTGTAACGATCACGCATATATTTCCTACTGTATTTGTGTAATACTGCATGAGATTTTATCTAATTACAGTGCCCTGATGAAGACATTAAATATGTCGAAACGTCGGCCGAATTGAAGGTGTTTCTTTGCAATTCTGACCTCTCCAGTCATCCTCTGTCACGTTCTAAATTAAAAGGTCATCAACCAGGTTACCGTTTATAAAAAATACGTCTCTGCAATTTGCGAAACAACTTTTTTTTTTCCATATCTATCAAACGGTGGCTGGACAAATGAAAATAAAAGGTGGACAAACATGGACCTACGATGGACAAACGATCCTGAAATTTTGGTACGAAAATTTTCATTTGGGAGTGCCAACTTCACACTTTCCAAAATTTTCAAAGATTGATTTCTATGGTTCTGTGGGTGGACAAATGAAAAAATTGGGTGGACAAACGTGGAAACTTGAAAAAATTCAAAAAATTGATCTACAAACTACTGCTCAAGATAGAGCCATATACTGTAAGAGAATATCTGGAAAAACATTGCATAGCAGATTCCTAAGTTGCTAGACTGACACTATTTTATTTCAAGTGCGATATTTTCCGAAATGTATTTTATTTAAAATCATTATTATTATTATGAATCGCCTTTGTCATATATGTGCCATGTCAGTGATATGACACTTTGGTGGGCGCTCTCCCTTACACAGAATGCCCGCCCAATTTCATCTCTGTTTTCTGAAAAAATTGCTGTTCAGGTTCAGATGCCTTCTTTGAGGGGATCTATCTAAGGTGGCTGCTCAAAAAAAATTGTGCGAAAGAGTCAATTTCTCAAAGTGGTTAACTGATGAACTTATTGTTTAAAGTTGTGCGCACAGTTTGACTCAACGCCATCAATAAAAGCAGTTTGTCAACGAATACCGTTGAACCATCATCAATAAAATGTTTCAATTTTCCTACACAATTCTGAACCCACCACGAAACACAAATTTTTTCAAATAACGATTATTTGGTACTGACCGAACGATTGTAAACAATGATGGTTTAGTCATCCGTTTCATTTTCCCGCGGCAGGCATCGTGTTCCATTCCAGTAATTGAAATTTAGTGGAATAGGGAATACTCCTTCTGACGAAAATGATTTATTTTTTATGAAATATCTTTGAAACTTCACATTTTGAAATAACCATTTCAACCGTTTCCCAAAAAAAAAATATTTTAAGCACTTAAAAATGAAAAATAAAAATGGGTATTTAAAATTTAAAGAGTTTTATTTCGATTGCACAATTTGGCAACATCAACTGAAATATGCATTGATAATAAAGGACAACAAATACATTATCTTGATGAGATAGACAAAGATGGCTGTCTATGAAGTCTGCGACGAACGAGGAAGATCGTAAAATTTTATGGGATTTTTATGGCCGGTTGCAGTTGCAGCTCGCCAGTAAGTACGCGCCTGTAAATCAATAGCTGTTATTTTATAGACAAGCTGATCGGACATTGTCTAGTAGGCGCTGTTGCCAAATCGTAAACTCGAAACCAAGCGATTTGAATTTTAAAACCCCATATTTGAAGAATGATTTTGAATAGTTTCCGAGGTGAATTTGAAAAAATCATGAATGAAACTCATGATTATTCAGTTTAAACTTGCATATGCAGTGATAACCCAAATTGAGGAGAATTCCCCATTAACCATGTTTGTTATCGTGATCGACTACTAAATCGGTATTTTCAGATATCAAGAAACTCGTTCGAGAGCTCATCATATCATATCTATCATATCACATCTCAAATATCAAAAATTTCTTCAACTAAATACCTTTTTCAACATGCAGAACTACAAATAAATGGTAAGAAATAAGTAAGTAATAAATGGACATTTAAATTTATATTGAATATTGTAAAATATATAATTGTTTCATATGATAAATTACTATTAATTCCCAGCAAAAAACCCTAAATAAAACAAATTATGAAAAATTCCTAGTACAGTGGAGCGTTGTTTATCCTAACATTGATTAACTGAAAATTCATTTAACCGGACTGTTTCAGAAAAAAAATCTGAAATTCAAGCAGCTGTCCCCCTTCTAGTTCAGGTAATCAACGTTCTACTGTACCAATAAAAAAAAATGTGTTTAAAATATAATATTGTAATATAGATTAGTCGTTGCCCAATTTTTTACCTCTTACTTTAACTTTTGAAGGAGGAGCATTAGGATTGACACCTTGATAAAATTTTTTCAGTAAATCCATGGCTGCATCAGCTCTATATCCACCCTTCCTCTGAGTAACTGGTTTTAGGACTGCAGCTACATTGAAAACTGTCTCTCCACCAAACCTATCATTTTTACAACCAAAAATCACAGATTTCACTTTCAAATCATATAATGCCGCAGCACACATTATACATGGTTCCACAGTTACATATACATCGATCTCTTGGAAAACAAGAGAAGGATTTAAAGTTTTAATTTTGCAATAAGCAAAAACATCATCTATACAGTTCATTTCGGCATGTCTGGTAGCATTTCTGGTTTCATTAACTGTATTACGTCCTACAGCTATAATGTTGTTTTGGTAGACAAAAAGACAACCAACTGGGACTTCTTGTGCCTCCAGAGCTTCATTTGCAAAATAGAAAGCCTTTTCCAGATATTCTTTTTCAATATCAGTCAAGGTGTCACATGATTGATCAATATTGTGCAGGTTAGATGAAATTGCTTCAACTTCAATTAATTTGATTCTTTTGGATAATGGTTCCATTTGTTGTTATTGAAAGTACTTCATTAAATTGTTTTTAGTAATGAACTTATTCGCTTCATACGACCAACCATTTTTATAAATGGCGCGAGGACTTGGATGCGGCATATACAATACCTTTATATCCTGTTTTAACAGTTTGACAACATTTGATACCCTTTTTTCTGAATATCTTCCAATTCCAACTACGATTTCTGGTTTTAGGATGAGAATGACCTCCTTCAATGTTTCATCACAAACTACTTCCAGGGAATTCTTGAGTTGGGGCTGAAAAGAATGTCAACCTTGAATACACCATTAAAATTTTTTTTTTTAAATATTCTTGAGATTCCAGTTTTTTCTGGTTCATAAGTGAATTTGAGATTTTTCTTATATTATTACATATTAAGGGAGAACTAAAAATGCCTTAGATAACACATGTCACCTCAAACAAAACAATATGGAAAATATAAGCATTAGGGTCTCTAAAGAAATAATTTATGAATGGAAAGAGGAAAATTCTGCCACCCCATATCATAGCTTCAAACCCTATTACATATTTTATCATGGAACTTTGGAGCTGAAGGTTCAAATAAAAAAGTTGATTATAATTATTCAAAGTACCTACTTATACAGGGTGTTGCACGCAAAGTGACCACTATAAGTATATAGAGAACCATAACTGAGAATTTTTTGTAAAAATTTTTGAATAGTGAGTATCTGCTCAACTAAAATGTTCTTGTCTCGGTAGTACTTCAGATTATACCAAAAGTTGAGGTAAACTTTTGTTATTTCCAATGGGACACTCTTTATTATATTTTTTGACCTTCATGTCAAATTTGAGACTTATGAATTAATGCCTCCAGAACCTTGAGGTTTGGTTATGGGAAAGTTCAAATCAACTATAGTTGAAAATTTCAGAATTCAAAGATGTAAGAAAATATAGGGTGTCCGATTTGAAATTACAAAGTTGAGCTCAACTTCCAGTATAATCGTAAGTACTACTGAGACAAGAATATTTTAGTTGAATAGATCCCGACCATTCACAAATTGTCAGAATTCTCGTTAGGTTCCCTAGATACTCCTAGTGGTCATTATGTGGAAGTTTGGCTCAACTCAGGTACAACTAGAAATGCCATCAAGACAAGAATACTTAGGTTGATTAGATCTTGGTCATTCAAGTTTTCAGAAAAAAATCTCATTTGGTAATTTTGGTACTGAATGGATATAACATGACTAACAAAAAGCAGGATGATTGCTGTCACATTATTTGATCACTAATAATATTGATTAAATAACAAATCAGCAAAAAATTAGTCATCTTATTGAATGGATATACTGATATTCGCCAATACCTGCATTTCAGCAGGGGTAATGTTTCCTCCATCTTCCTTCATAAATGCTAGAGGACAATAATTATACAAAAAACAATTGTTGAAAAAACGTTGGGGGGTTGTACATAACTCCTTCATCAAATTCCAAAATCGGTCACCACTAACTTCTTTTTGAGTACAGTTGAATCCTTCAACTATTCGATATTTACAAACTTGATTTGGCTGACCCACATGGCCATTTATAAGCAACCAATTTTTTACCATACTGATTTCACCAAATGGAATACCTGTCTGACACATGCCCCACGGACCTGGATTCATACCCACAAATAATACTTTTTTTTCCTTACGGCAGTAGAGTTTCAAGTATTTTTCCAATGGTTCGCTAGCATATATGGTAGGATTATAAACAAAGCAAATTGGATCTTTAACGAAATTAAGGTTTTCTAATAATCGGTTCAGGTTTCGGTGAACTTCAAGCATTTTGTTCGAAACTGAAGCATCAGCTGGTGGTGGCACAGGGAAATAAATCGAATGATTAGATTCTAATTCAACACTTGTGCCTTGGTGACTAGATGATTTGTTCTCTGACTGCTCATTAACACTAGACAACTTGAGCTTTTTTCTCAACATAGTGATTTTTTCAGAAATATAGCAACGTAATATTTTTACTTTCTTCTTGAAACGAACACTATCACAAATCAAACTTGTATTGTTATCTCTGCTCTTATCATACTTACGTTTTTCTGTGAAAAATTGGGAATTACAGAAGTATAAAAATAACAGAACAGAACACAAACCACAGAACAGTTTGTCTATGCCACAGAACACTACACAAACCATGCATTGTTTTTTGTTGTGATTGTGAACCATAGACTCTAGTGTCTTCTTTTTCATAGTAGCGGTGTGAAATTGACTAACGAAATTTAAGGTTGTTTTATGAATCGTATACCGAATTTCAAACCCTTTATTCATTTCTAAGAGTTATTTTCAATTTATTCTTGGGATTCTGCAAATGAAAAAGGGTTTTAGGGCAATGTTTAGGGCATTAATGAATATGTACACCGAATTTCAAACCCTTTATTTATTTTTCAGACCAAGTTTCGATTTTTTGCCTTTTCCGAGGAATGAGGGTGATATTCACCCTACCCCCTACCAAAAAGTTTGCAAATAAAAAATCTCTCCGAATATCGTGCTTCAGGACTTCATGAATAGGTACACCAATTTTCGAACCCCTTACTGCCAATTCACAATGATGTTAATGGTTATGGTAATGTTAACGGTGAGCTACAATGTAAACGCTTGAATAATAATAAATAATAGAGCTACTACGATACTGTTCACATCAATGTTAATGTCAAGCGTAATGTAAATGATAATGACAGAGACTGTTGTCTCTGATAATGATAAATATTTCTCGAATTTATTATTATTTAAGCGTTAACATCGTAGCTCACTTTTAACATTACCATTACCATTTACATCATTGTGAAATGGCAGTTACTCATTTTTGAGAGCAATTTTCGATTATATTTCGGATATCCATTTACGGATGAAATTCACACTTCAACGTTCTGCGAATAAAAATGCGGAAAGAGGTAAAGAATTTGATTTGAATTTCTACTAGGGAAGAGTACTTTTACTGCCAATACACTTTCTGTATTATCATTTAGAATACATAAATATTTTTTAAATAATGGCCAAAGAACCGAAATTGATCACAATTCGATTCGGTGTCTAATGACAATGACAGATGACTTAACCATCAGCGCTTTTTGCGACTACAAAATTAATGACGTCACGCTTTAAGACATCGACGCTTAATCGCTAAAATATGGCTAAAGAGTTTTCTGTGGGCTCTGGGCTCATGAAATGTCAAAAACAGATGTGTTGCCAAACAGAAACAGCTGATTTCTGAATTTTCTGATCTGATTTATTTAGAAAATCTGCTACTTATCAAAGATTGATAATATATTTGCTACTTATCCCATATATTTTGTGCAATTATTATAATTGCCTTTCTTTTGAATATAAATGAATAATAATTAATTGATTATCAATATGATGCAGCAATATATAAAGGAGCTGGAGCAGGTTAAATACCCATTTATTTTTTTTTGAGTTTGTATTATCGAACCTCTCTTACATATCAGGAACCCTTCGATGCCAAAGAATTTGTTGAATGCCTGGCTTGGAGAACTATTGCGGAAATAAAGCAAGACGGAAAGGGAGATTTCAATGCTTCGTTGCTACATGAATCTTTTATACAAGCTATTAAGTGAGATTTGTCATATTATATTCAACAAAATTTTCCTTTAATATAATTAATTCAAACAGAGACTTGACATTACTTCAAGAAAGACAGCAGAAGAAGTGTGAACGTTTGGAAGCTGTAGTTAAGGAGGATGAAGAAATTTTTTGTAAGAAGGTGCAAGGTTTCCTTGAACAGAATAAAGTGTGTTTCCCCCTATAATTTGAAAACTGATGTGAAACATATACGTTACTTTCTAGCAAACAATAAGTCATTTTCAAGAGTTAGATGGAAAAATCAATCATGTAGCTACCAAAGTTTTGCATTTGGGAGATCAGTTAGATAGTGTCAATGGACCTAGAGCACGTGTGGTAGAAGCACAGAGATTAATGACACACTTGAGTGAATTTATATCAACAGGACCTCTAACTTCCTTTCTCTTCACAGATCCAAAAAGGGTATATTGAAGAATTTATAAACTACTGAATCATATCAGAATCTATTTTTTTAGATCGATGATGCAGCAGATATTATTCAGAAATTATACCTGATATCACAAGATTTACCATCTCCTAAGTAAGAGTGTTATCCATTGAGTTGTCATAATCTTCTTCCATTCTTACATTATATTGTTTCAGATTTGATGGTGTGAAAAGAAAAATAGAGAGGAAATATGATGAAATTGAAAGAACTCTCATTGAGGAATTTGTGAACGAACAGAGAGTGGGAAATCTGAAAAGAATGCAAGAAATAGCTGCAGTACTTTCGGATTTCAAAAATTACACACACTGCATTGATGCTTTTATTGAACAGAGTCAAGAGGTAAGTATATCTTCACAAAATCTGATCTAGACCAGTGTGGGTGCAGAATAAGAAATTTCATTTATTGCTTACGATAAAAAATCAATTAAATCAACTTAGGTGGTTCATCCTCTAATACAAGCTTTCTGCAATGATCTTTTGTTGATAACCATATACAAAGTGTTCACTAAAAGGATTTTGAGAATGGAATGAGATTTTTTCTTAAAATTAGTGTATCATAATGAATGACTGCGATCTTTTCTACTGGGATATTCTCCTTTCAGTGATATTTCTGATTGCACTGAAATTTGATGTAAAGATACAGAATTGTAATGACTTCCTACAGACATAGTCGAAAAATAGCGCTTCTCTCAGAGATTACACTCTTGATTTTACTTGTCTACCACACCCTATATTTTAATAGACCATCAAATGGGATGCTAAAGTCTCTATCTAACTACACCTTCATGTCAAATCGGAGACAAATGAATTAATATCTCCAGAACCTTGAGGTTTGGGTATGGGAAAGTTCAGATACAAATTTTGTGTAGAATACAAAAATGTAATATAGGATGTGCCATTTGAAGTAACAAAGTTTGGCTCAACCATTGAGACGGTAGTATTTCCTTATTTCTGGCCACAAATTTTCAGTAAAAATCTTATTGAGTTCTTGAAATACATACTTCTAGTGGACACTGATTGAAACACCCTATATACACTGCGCAAAAAAATTTACGCACATTATGGAAATCTCAAATTTATTCTACAACTGAAGGTGTTCTCAATGATAATTATTTTTATCAGAATTATGCATGCATATGTTATCCACTTTCAACGGTTTTCTTCAATACAGACGTTTTTTCCCAGCAGGAATAAAAAAAGATGATATTATCAGATTTTGAATGTAATGGCTCCATTCTAAAATCAGTTGTTCTCGATCAATTCTAGTGATCAATAGTTTTTCTTTCGTTTGATTTTCTACACTCGATCGCTCTGCAACGCGAAACACGCAATTTGACCCAAGAGGAATGTGCCCAAGCGGTAGTTTTGCGAGAAGAAGGATGGATATACACAAGAATTGCAGAAAGGTTTGGAGTTTCCCATACAAGTGTGTCCAGAATGTTGCAGCGATTCAGGGAGACAGGTATGAATGTCCGAAGACCAGGACAGGATAGACCACGGGTAACAACTGCCATTCAAGAACGTTACTTGAGAGTTTCTTCGTTGAGACAACGGTTTGCAACCGCTCGCCTCCTTCAAATTCGGTTTGAGCAAACTCATGAGGTGCAAATTAGCACTCAGACAATAAGAAATCGCCTCAGAGAATATGATTTAAGGCCTCGTGTCGCGGCAAGAGGCCCAGCTCTTACCCCAGCCCATCGAAGAGCCCGTTTGGATTTTGCGAGAGAGCATATCCATTGGGAAGAGGCCGATTGGGAAAGAGTTCTCTTCACAGATGAGTCTAGATTCTGCCTCTACCATTGTGTTCGACGTTCCCTTGTATACAGACGTCCACATGAAAGATATGCTCAGTGCAATTTCCTGAATACTACTGGTTTCGGAGGTGGATCGATTATGGTATGGGGTGGAATATCTTTGACTGCTCGCACAGAACTAGTGGTCGTTGATAATGGAGCTGTGAATGCTGATAAGTATATGAGGAACATTCTTGAAGAGCATGTAGTGCCATTTGCCCCATACATTGGTGAAAATTTCATTTTTATGGACGATAATGCGAAACTCCATCGTGCGCGCATCATTCAGGAGTACCTTGAATAGGTTGAAGTCTCTCGAATGGAATGGCCAGCAAGAAGTCCAGATCTCAATCCGATTGAGCAGGTTTGGGACAACCTCAATAGAAGGCTGAGAAGTTCAGAAAATCATCCAGCTACTCTTAATGACTTAGGAATCCAACTCGGAGAAATCTGGGAAGGATTAGATCAGAACATTTTAAGATCACTCATTTTGAGTATGAACCGTCGTTGCCGAGCTGTAATTAACGCAAGGGGTGGAAATACCAAGTATTAAATCACTTTTCAGTATTTTGAAAATTGTTCATTTCTCTTCTTTCACATAAGATTCGGTGAAATCCTGAATTTTTCTTCCATTTAATGTGTCTTGTTTCGTTCAAAACCTTCCCGAGAGAACATAAAAAATAAGTTATAAAGTCAATGTAGAGTTAACTTTCATTAAAATTGAAATTTTTTTGCGCAGTGTATTAGTAGTGTCCCAAGAGATCTGCTTAGATAAGTCATAATTTCTCTGGAAGACTCGAATCTGATGTCTGCCTATAGATAGAGGAGTTTAGCATAGTCCATTCAATAATTTGAATAAAATAAAAAAAAGTTACAACATTTTGAGCAGAGTACAAATAGGTACATTAAAATGGTACATGATCACAAAATTGGCTTCAAATAGAATTCTTTCAATTTAATTCTGAACTTCTACGATTTTTTGTAGGGTTGCCTCTCAACAAATGATGTGTTCACATATATTTTCAAATTATGTGAGAATAGTGAGGAAATCATAAAAAAAGTATTCGTCAATCCAGAACAGGTTATGGCAAAATTTGTCTTGAATATCTATCAGCTGAAAATTGCTGAATACATTGCAAAAAATCTGGATGGCGCCACTGATTCATATGCTTACTTATGTAATTTATATGATTTGTATCTCAAGTAAGTGAAGAATATATATTTTGTTTTCACAGTATTTAAATTTTCAATTTCAGGACCAACCAGTTATCCAGTGAATTATCTGTTTTCAACTTTGGAACTGATAGTAATTATTTAGAAAAGTTGACCAGCAACATATTCAATAAATATGTTGATAATTATATCAAGTAAGTATGTCAAAAATCTCAAATTGTCTTTTTCATAACCTTTTCAATATAAAATCAATGTTTCGATAGTCTTGAGCTGAAATGTCTACGAGAACGAAACAGTGCAAATCTTCAAAAATATTATGAATCCAAGCATCATCAAAAGAAACCATTACAGTCTGGAGGGTAAGAAGTATTATAGTTTTTGAGATTTTATACCTAATCTTGATTCATCAAAAGATTCCAAGATTTAAGGAGAGATATACAGGCTGTGATTGGTACCAGAACTAATATTAATATAGTGCAAATCGAAAATTATGGTGGTGAAACATTTCTTTCTGAAGAGTTGGCTATCACAATACTGCAAGACACGAAAAATGCGTTTCAAAGGTGTGAATTGGTAAGAATTAATTACAGTGCATGAAATTGTTGGAATAATACATGAAGTACAATGTCTACAACTATTTTGAATATAGGAAGCCAAAGAGTTTAGCTTTCGATCGGTAGCGGAAATGTATATCTATATAGTCACTTCTCGGTCAATATATGCAAGCAATTGCCTTAATTAACAACAACAAACATATTGAGGTTACTGTTAGCAAAGCAACAAAGATATTGATGAAATGCAGAAGTCAGGCAGGTTACAGTTGGGGATGTAACCCAAAAATCTGCAATGGCTGTAAGTCATGATTGCAAGACTGATAATGACTGTTATGCCAAGATAAGTCAGAAGAGTATGAGAGAGCCCTCGATATAATGAAAGGTTAGCCAGTGTTTGTATCACTGGAGCTATGGGAACATGCCCAACTAGGGAATTGGAGATCACTACAGATCTCACACCTTTTCATCCACCCCCTCATCATCACCCGAAGCCTTTTCTTGTTAGTTCTTCCTTGGGTCTGTTCCATGTCCATGTCCATAGGTGGCCAGTTGAGTCTTAGTTCTTCCTGTTGGTCCTCCTTGTTTCTTCTCTTTGGACTTAGTGTGTTACAGTGTTGTGAAGTACTAACATTACCCTTTGACATGAAAAGGATCACGCCTAAACAGTGATACAATGAATACAATAATAAGAATTAATTCAGATGCATACCACCCGCTGACATGAATATCAACAAGAGTTACTATCTGAATTGAACTAGCCAATTTGCCTTCGTCAGGGCCCTAAATGGAGTACGCTCCATCAAAGAAAAGTAGATGCTGACCATGGTTTCGGTCTCATTTGACCTCATCAAAGCAACATAGCTTTTTTTTCCGATGGAGAACGTTTGGAATTGATGGACCCTTATTCAATACTGGCAAGCGCTACTGAGTACTATTCAGTTACACAGAGCGCCACCCAGTATGAAACGATATCCGATTCAATCCCCTCCAGATAGAAACCCAGACGAAGACAATAGCTTATGTCCCATATTTCCTCTAATTCAGTAGGCCGATTTGCTTTGGAACAACATGCGTGTAACGAACTGAGAAGTCTGAGAAAGGATCTAGAGGGGATTGAATCGGATATCGTTTAATACTGGGTGGCGCTCTGTGTGACTGTAGCGCTTGCCAGTATTGAATAAGAGTCCATCAATTCCAAACGTTCTCCATCGGAGAAAAAGCTTCGTTGATCTGACGAGATCAAATGACCGAAACCATGGACAGCATCGGCTTTTCTTCGATGGAGCGTACTCCATTTAGGGCCCTGACGAAGGCAAATTGGCTAGTTCAATTCAGATAGTAACACTTGTTGATATTCATATCAGCGGGTGGTATGCATCTGAATTAATTCTTATCATTACTCTTTGGGTTTGCCCCGAATCCGTTACTTCTGGTTTTTGGTCGTTCTTGGTTTCGTTGCTCCTCTCAAGAACAAATTCCTAAGATTCCTCACAACTACTTAAGCCCGTACACCACGATAAGGTGATGACCATCGCACGGGGACCTAACCTAACCTAATTTGTCTAGGCTTAATACAAATCATAACTTCATAGAAACCCATCCTGAAGAGCTATCGAATACTCCTTACTAGTGAATGCAAATCTACAAAAATATTATAGTTCATAGCTAAAATTTTCTTGAATTGATTGTCATCTCATGCCGCGTAGAGATCAAAGCTCAAAAGTAAAATCTATACAAAGATTTGAAGCATTGTATTCGGATGTAAGGCGGAAACCGTTGGATGAGGTTCGGTGATACTTTCGACACTAGGAAATTATTATCTTAAAATACATCTTTCTCAATAAAACAGTCCTTTGATGTACTGTGTCTCGACCAAACGCATACCAACGCCATCGAACCGTTGAAAAGCGTTCGGATGGATTTAGTAATGCTGTCCATACCGAATCTAACATATCCTAATCTCCTTAACATGTGGACCAGGGATAACATACACAATGGACTCCTGGCAGAGCTTGCTGACCTGGAATTGGGTCATAATTTTCGAAAAGATATTTGTAACAGCTTCCTTTTTTATTGAAATTATTATGTGATTTCTCCTCCATGCAAAACATAATTATGAAGTAACAAAATGATTATCCTTAACGTAAGTAGGAACAATTTAACAAATGATAACATCATAAACGAAATTTTCCCACTAAACCAATTATTTTAGCTATTCCTTCCTTACGGGTCTGGACTAAAGGACATGAATGGATGAATTATTTTTCATGTTTTCGTGTAAGATCTATTGAAAATTTACTTCTATATTTTCATTTCAGTTGTCCAGAGCGGAAGATAAAGCAAACAACGCTTCCCAGATATTAGATAAACTGATGAATTCCTTGTTGATTGAACATGTTGATTATGCCTTAGAACTTGGACTTCAGTCTGTGCCTGTTGTAGAAGGTTCACGATCTCCACCAACTATTTATTTTTTTACAGTTGTCCATCATGCAAACAGCATTATTCATTTGGTGGAAAAACAATTTTCTGATGTTGTTATACCATTGATCAGGTAAGATGTTGATTTGAACCCTTAAGAAAACTTAACACCACGATTTCCTGACTTCAAAATAAAAATGTGAAAAATCGCTCGGACCGGTCAATTTATGATTCGAGGGGGAAAACATTCCCGCTTTTTTTCGCCTTCTTCAACCACGCTAAAATTTCGCTTCAAAATATCCATCGATAATGAAATAACAGCGAATATTGTGAAAGAGGCAATGTGGATTTCATCTTGAGAATTTTATTCATATCCTACACATTTCAAAGGTATTTAGCATTTGTCCAAAAAAGTATTAGTGATCGAGGTGTTAAGTTTTCGTTGGACCACCCTGTATATTTTGGTTAAACAGTAGGTTGTTGGAGTAAAAAAAAACACTTATTTCTTTACCATTTTATCCAATTCGGCCTGGGTAAAAAGAAACTTGCCATTTTGATTAATGAGACCTTTGGAAAAACAAAATTTCTTTCAGGTTTATCATGTTAATTTATTAATGCTTAATAAAGTGCGCGTTAAAATTATGGAACAAATTCATTTTCTCAGAAGAAAAATATTTGGCAACAAAATCCTGAAATAGGTAAATTTTTGTTTCACTTTTACCAAGTTTTTGAAGGATTTTTGTTGCACCCTGTGCCTTCTCCATCAACCCTCTAAATTTTTTGAATAGGGAAAGTAGGTCATATGGTACTTTTTTTACAAGGTCTTTGTATCTTCTTTACAGGCGTACAGAAATTTTCAAGAAAGATTTTTTTTTTTGGAAAATTATCTGTGCTCAGCTGGTGCCTCATTTATAAACTTTTCAACTTGTTCATGAGTGAGAATTTTTGATTTTTTCGGACGATATTCCTCACTTTTCCTTTTTAAATATGCCATTACCTTAAAATATTCACTAACATCCACACCATTTTTAACAAGGGCGCTTGATTTTATCATTGAAAATATGCTCCACAAAGTGAGCTCCATATTTTTGATTTTTCTTCTACTAGTCCCGTTTGCAACAGCCCAGAATTCTCTAGAGAATTTACTCGAGAATTCATGCGCCGTGAATTCTTTACCGTTACATACGCAGTTTCGGTAGAATTCACAGTTCAGTTTCATACAGTATAATCTCTGCCGTTTTCTTACCACAATTTGGTAGAGAATTCTCGGCTGTTACAAACGGGCTTCATTAGTTTCATCCGCACTTAGTTCACGTCTAGGCATTGTTTCCAAAAAAAGTTTCAGATTTTGAATCAAAGTTGATTGTAAGAACGTAGAACAGTAACTGATCCAAACATTCTTAGAAACGCAAACGACAAGAACTTGTCTGAAACTGAAAAAGTGATCGAACGAGGAGCAAAAAACCATTCAGATTTATAAGAGGATAAACATTTGATTTCCCATAAATGAACATTTGTTGGGCAAGAATCGGCAACTTTTTAAACGGTCACAAAATTTCTGAACTTCTATGGAGCATTATATTATTTTAATATGTCTTATTCTCTGTATAATCCTCTTTTATAGCAATACCGTTAAGTACGATGATTGTGTGGGAAGAAGAAAATTTATATTAGAAGATATTGAAAAAAAGATAAACATCGGCTTGGAAAGGTTTGTAGGTACTGATAATTTACCACGTGTCTTATATTTCATCACCTAACCCTTGCAGGTCTTTAAATGCTATAACTACTTGGGTTAAATTATATTTACAAACGGAACAAAAAAAGAGCGATTTTAAACCAGAAACGGATGACTTCGACACTGTTGCAAGTCCAGTAAGTACTAAATCTTTTACTGATTCAAAAACAAATCAACTCTCAATTCATTTATAGGCTTGCAAACAAGTTTCTCAATATATAACAGGAGTTATCAAAGAAATTAGTGGAAACTTAGATGGCGTTAGAGTTAATCAGGTATTGCAAGACTTAGGTCTGAAATTGTACAAGATTGTGTACGATCACATGCTGCAATTTCAATATAATACAGCAGGTAAATATATTGTTGAAAACACTATTATTGTACAAAATTTACTTCAAATGTAATTAATTTGAATTAATGCGACATTTAAGATGATCAAAATTGAACTGCCGTTGCAGAGTTCAATCAAGCAGTCGACGAACAATATTTTTCTACGATCGCTTGATAAATACAGTAAAACCCCGATTATCCGAGCTGCAAATTATCCGTGCCATGATTTCCCATAATCGGCGTTGTATTTTTGAAGTTCTATCAAAACTTTCCCTTTCCTCGTCAGGGACCTATTTTGTTCCTGCTGTATACCGCAGAACTTTTCTTTGAATACCAATCGGTTGCGTGGCCATAGCTTCAAACTTGCAGAAGAAAATTTCAAGACCAAACAGAGAAAATACTTTCTGACCAATCATATTTAGATGTATGGAACAGCTTGCGCTATCACATTGTTGATGCCGAGACTGTCAATACCTTCTAGAACCTTTTTGATCATTGGAACAAAGATTATAGAGTAGAAAGATAGGAAACGCAATACAGAAAAACCGTTAAATAACAGTTTTCTGTTTTATAATTGAGAGGCGCGAAATTCGAATTCTATTCCTTGTATTGAATTTCAATATCGACTTTGTTGAGACCAGAAAATAACAATCCTGAGCGACAAAACAAAAGTATGGTTTTTTTTGTGATCAGGATGTTAGTTTTTATCTAAACATTGTTTGGAATTAATTGATATCAATGAAATACTCTGTCGGATGTGCTAAATTTTTATTTTCAATTTATAAAAATTTACAAAAATTTGAAATTATGGACAGGAATTAGTGCTTTGATTAGGACAACTCTTGTGATCTGCTATACGTCAAAGGTGTTATTTCTGCACAATACGTTGTTTTGACATTATAAACTTAGTTGAATTTGTACAATTCAATTAATTAATATGAACCAATATTCATTATACTATCATAGCATACACATTTCAGTTACTCACATATTATTTACAGAATTTTCACAATTAAAAAAACCTTACAGAGGTGTAATACAAGACCTGCATGTTAGACTGTCAGTATACTTTCTTTATGCTTTATTTTTATTTCATCATAATATTGTCTATTTGTGACACAATATACAAATTGATTCATGATCATCATCATCATCATCATCATCATTGCTGTATCCCGTTACCAGGAATAAATATACAAAAAGACAAAAAAGACGGTGCGAACAGAATAACAATTTCTTAGGGCAACTGTGTGCGCTCCTGTGACTGAAGAGACCCAACCGTGGCCTACAGATCTATGGAGGGTATCTATGGAGGGTCTATGGAGGTCTCTACCCTCCATATACAGATCCTTCCACACTCCGGGCAAGGATGGTCACCAACCAGATCTGGCCGCCGCTGAATTCTTCTCGAGTCTCCATTATATCTGTGCACCATAGATCTCCACTGTGACCTGTCTAACGCTAGATGTTCCCAGTTATGATTGGCATTAATTGATTTTAGGGATTGATGTAGTGTATCCTTAAACCGCTTATACTGGCCTCCTGGTTTCCGGGTTCCCTCTGCCAATTCGCCATACAGAGCTGCATCCTCAGGATGTGATCGCTCCATCTGATTCGGGCCCTCGATACTTCAGTCTCAATTGTTGTACAACTCGCGTGCTGCAGGACTTCTGCATTCGAAACTTTGTGGAACCATCTGATGTGCATTATCTGTCTTAGATGACGTTGTTGCGTTTGTTCAAGCTGTTTAATATGTCGCCTGTAGGGCGTCCAGCTTTCGCTTCCGTAAAGAAGCGTTGGGAGGACGACTGCTTTGTAAAAAGCTGTCTTGGTCTTCAGATTGAGGTCGTGATTTTGAAACACTCTGTCTTTTAGCTTAAAGAATGTCCGTGATGCCGAATTGATACGGTTGTGCATTTCCTTGTCTTGGTTAGCCCTAGTATTTATGAAGCTTCCCAAGTATTTGAACTGCTCGACCTGTTCTAGAGTTTCTGACTAATCATATTTTCGATGTATGGAACAGCTTGCCCTATCACATTGTTGATGTCGAGACTGTCAATACCTTCACCGTTTTGATCATTGGAACGAAGACAAAAGAGCAGGCCCGGACTGGGACCACTTGGGGCCCTCAGCTGAGACCTATTAAGGGGCCCTATATCGGAGGGTCCGGGGCTCTACCCGGAAAGTTTTTGAAAACGAATTAGGTGCTTGAAAACAATGAAGATGCATTTTTACGCTAGGTATTCATGCGAATATTATGATTTTCGACTTTTATTGACTTTATTTTTTATTAAAATTAGAAATTCACAGTATTTTTAAGATACCACTAGAAAACACATTCTGTAGAACTGTCAATAATTACAAAGGTGTTAAAAATGAAAGTGGAGTATTGAATTGATGTGGCCGATACATCCAAAATAGAACTAAAAACAGATTAAATGATTTTCACAAAAAAGGTTTGTCAAATCACGACACTCGTTCCGCTATCACAATATCATCTTTAGGTGGGTAAAGGTAAACTGAAATATATGGTATCGAACGAGAAGATATTTAAACAAGCGTTTTAATCTATTCTAAAAATCTACAGGGGGCAGTGACAGTTTCCAAAACATTCTCAGCAATTTCATTTCAGAGTTGGTGAAAATCGGACTAGAGGGGTAATGGTAATTTTCGGAGCGTTCAGATCAATTACAAAATAGGTACCAATCGGATGATCGGTCATTAAATAATATAGCAAAGGAAACCTTCTATAAATGCATAATGATATCGAAAACAATCATCTTCCCCTAGATTTCAACGAGTTGTTTTTTTATTCCTTTCGCATACAATTTTTCAAATTTTTTTTTACAGGATTTTTGGTTTGATTGTTTGTTTCATATTAGATATTAGATTAGAGAGTTAAATACAAGGTGTTCTCAAAGGTGAGCCTTTTTCTTGACAGGTAATAGAACTCCTCAAAATAAGTCATGGTACCAAAAATCATTTATATAAAATATTCACCAGGGCTCAAGGTATGATTTCGGTAGTGCTTCGGATGCAATGCTACAGTGCTACAGAATGTGACTGCAGCTATGTAATTGCATATGGGTAGTCACATTCTGCAGCCACTGCATGCATCCGGCGCTCTACCGAAACCATACCTCCATGCGTAGGCTTGTGCCGGCGAAAGGTCAGTATGCTGGAAACCGTCACAGTCAGATTTTTGTGAATTTTCGGAGTGTTCATAAACTTGGTGTAAATATGTAGGGATACTGGAAGTTTGCACTAATCCCGGGGAGCAAATGTTGGCAGGCCTGTAACATCGCAAATGGCAGAAATCGAGGAAAAATTCTGGACATAGTTGAGGAACAACCGACTACAAGTACTAGATCCATAGCCAGGGTCGTCGGAGTGAGCCACAGTAGAGTTTGAAGACACTAAGACAAGAGCAACTGTACCCTTATATACCATTTCCAGAAAGTTCAAGCACTCCAACCAGAAGATCATACTCGAAGAAAAGAATTCTGCCTCTGGCTTTTAAATCACCAATATCTAACAACATTCATTCTGTTTACTGACGAAGCCACTTTCACCAGAAATGGAGTAAACAATTTCTACAATACCTATGTATGGTCTACAGAAAACCCTCACGCTATCGGAAGAACAGATTTTCAGCAAAGGTTTTCCTTGAATGCCTGAATCGGACTCTTGCGTGGAATGCTTATTGGGCTATTTTTTCCACCATCACGAATGTCAGATGAAGTCTTTCTCCATTTTCTCCAGAACAATTTGCCAGGATTACTAGAAAATGTTCCTCTCAATATTCGACAGAGAATGTGGTTGTTACTGGATGGAGCACCACCCCACTTTCGAAGAAACGTTCGAAATTATTTAAATAATGGGATCCCGAATAGGTGGATAGAACGTGGCGGATCCATTTCTTCCCCCAGATCTCAACCCCTATGATTTCTTCCTTTGGGGTCATTTGGAAACATTAGTGTACAGTGACGGTGAAGTGGATAGTGCTGACGAACTAAAAAGAAAACGCATTGAAAATGCTTGTGAAAGCCTAACCGTAAAAACAACCTGCATTTGTCTATAAATCTCCTCGTTCGGTACCAAATTTTTCAGTTTACCCTCAACAACCTGAAGATCTTATTGTGATCACAAAACACGTGTCATGGTTTACCACTCATTTTATGTGAAAATCATATATGTAATCTGTTTCTAGTTCTAAAATGCAGTATTGTAGCCACACCAAATGTATGAATGAAATAGGTGAAAATAATTTTTGTAATAAAAATAATGAAAAACGGATTTTAGTGATTAGAAAAATAATACTAAAATTAAAAACAAATCTGTGTGTTTAACAGTTTACAATGCTGTGATACTGGAATAAAAGGGGCTTAACTAAGATGCCTCAACATTTTACTCCTCTTGGCCTGAAGTAACAGCTTCTTTGTGAGCAACTCACTTGTTGAAGCTACTTCATCTATTATCTTTATCTATGTTAGTGGGGGCCCCTCAGGCCGGGGGCCCTCCGCGATCGCGGACCTGCGGACCTGGCCAGTCCGGGCCTGCAAAAGAGTAGAAAGATCGGAAACGCCCTCATATCTCTAGTACTAAAAACCGACTACACATTTGACAATGAGATGGCGCTGAAAACGTACTGTCAATACAGAAAAACTGTTGAACAATAGTTTTCTGTTTTATAATTGAGAGGCGCGAAATTCGAATTCTATTCCGTATATTGAATTTCAATATCGACTTTGTTGAGACCAGAAAACAAACATCCTGAGCGACAAAACAAAAGTATGTTTTTTTGTGTGACTAGGATGTTAGTTTTCATCTGAACATTGTTTGGATATCAATGAAATACTCTGTCGGATGTGCCATATTTTTATTTGCAATTTATAAAAATTTACAAAAATTTGAAATTATGGACAGAGAATAGAGCCTTGACTAGGATAACTCTTGTGATCTTCTATACGTCAAAGAAGATTTTTCTGCACAATACGTTGTTCTGACATTATAAACTTAGTTGAATTTGTACAATTTTCCTCGGAAATTGATTTGAACCAATATTCAATATACCATCATAGCATACTTATTTCAGTTACTTACATATTATTTACAGAATTTTCAGGACCACAATTAAAAAAACACTTACAGAGTTATTAATACAAGACCTGTATGTTAGCCCGTCAGTATAGTTTCTTTGTGCTTTTTTATGATTTCTTCATGATATTGTCTCTTTGTGACACAATATACAAATTGATTAATGAATGAACAAAACACTCACAGCAGGTTCAATAAAACTTTGATTTTCCAAACAACAATTTGACAGTTACTCGATTAACGAAACGAAATCAATAAAACCTTTGCATTTCTGAATATATTGAAGGAGTAGCAATTGGAAATTTTGGAATGGACGTATAAAGGTCATTATTCCGCCTAACTAGGCCTTTCATACAAGGGATGCTTCCTGCATACAACAATTTACGTGAATGAAAAATTCTCAATTGATTTCAAATGTTCGCTGCATATGGTGTAGTCACTAGTCAGTAGTGTTTGCATGCCTTTATGCCCTGAAAATTTTATCCACTTCAGAGCACTGAAAATAAAAATCAATGAAGGACCGAATCTCATGTTAGCAGTTTTAATACTCACATTTCCATTTTGCTTAGTAAAGTAAAAAACTTTATTTCGGAAAATCCATTTTATTTTACTGTAAAGTTCTACCGATTCACAGTTCTTCACTATGTGATAATTTTCGAACGATATTCTAACCAATCTTAGGGAAACACATTTGGAACACAGATGGCGCTCACATCACTTTAGTCGCTTCGTTTCCCATCTTTCTACTCTATAATCTTTTGCATTGGAAGTTATCACTCCTTGTACAATTTATATAGTTTACAGGTTTATCTCAACTCTTCTGTTTATAATAATAATCATTTTTCTTTATTCCATAACACACACACGTGTCCACCGTTAATATTTCTCAGAGGGTTATGACCATTTAATTTCTTCTATCTGTTATTTTTCAATCTTTTTATATTGTCTTTCAGGTGCCATGGTTGCCATATGTGATCTCAATGAATATCGATCATTCACAAAACCTTTGGGTCCAGTCACTGCAGAGCAATTTGAAACGCTTCATGCTCTCTGTAATCTGCTTTTAGTTAAACCTGAAAATTTACAGCAAGTCTGTTCTGAGGATTCTCTGGTATGTATTTGATATTGAAAAGAATTTCATCAAATGACACCTTTTATGTTTCAGGTAAAACTAGATAAGTCTATTTTATACAATTTCATTCAACTCAGAAGCGATTTCAAATCACAGAAGCAAAATTTCTTCAAAGCATAACTTTGTAAAAAGGTGCGAATCTAAAATTCACTGCTTACGTTATCAATTCAAGTTCAATATGTAATAAATTTATTAATTAAACTACAGGTTCAACTATGAAATTAAAAGTATTCTATGGGCTGATATCTTTTTATTATCTTATTAGTAATAAATAGTATAGGCATGTGGTACAAATTATTATTCTGTAGATTTATACATTTCATTTTAAAATTATTCTATTCAAAATATGTCACAAATATTCCAATTATTTCTCCTAGAGTATAATAAAATGTCAACACTACATTTACAAAAAGTAAATTTTTTTTTCTAAGAACTGTTTAGGATTTTATTTTATAAAACCAAATAGTCATTTTGAAAATTACCTGAAGTAACTCTCATTTCAAGATATTTAAATGTTGATGATTTTTCACTTCAATAACTAGTCTTTTTTGGAGATTTAAGCATTATCTCTACAATGAGGTGTTTTTATGTAATTAAAACAACTGCAAGGATCACAAAACCGGATTTGATTGGCCATTTGCAGATATTCACTTTAATTATTGAATATTATATACAACTACAGTAGTTTGTTCTGGCAAAATTTAATGTTGCACAGCTAGTGGAAGTCATATCAAGATTTACTTAATTACATAAAATACCCCAGAAATGGAACAGATCTAAAACTTGTGTGAGGAATTTTATTTGTTACTCTTCACTAATACAATCTGGTTACCAAAGAAGGTAATTGAATTACTAATAACAAAAAAAAAAACAAAACCAAAATATTTGAACATTTCTGAGAACGTAATAAATGTTCCTGCATTGATGATTTCTTGTAATCTAATATATATATACAGAAGTTTATATCATAAGGAGAATGAATATATTTCTGTAGATCTACAGTATATATAAAGCACTCCTTTTTTAGAAAAATTGAATAAATCATTCAAATGTATCAGTCAATACAGATGGCTGTAGTACCAATACTATTAGTAGAGAAAACTGTAACTCAAGTATAAGAGTTCTGTTGAACATTATTTTCAAGTAATAAAATATTGTGGAAAATAAAATTTAAGGCATTTAAAGAGAACCATTAAAATAAAATTAGTAATACTAATAGTGTGTAAAAATATCCCAAAAAGCCAATGAATGCAAAAAAATGGCTCCCGTTCAGTGAAATCATTATGTCAAGATTCATTTCAGGTTTCTCAAGTTCAATTTTGTGAATTGGATAAATGACTTAAGACTAGCTCAGAAATAAACACTGATATTCATGAGTCACACTATTCAATAAAAAGAAAAGGACTTAAACTACGAGATATAAACTTAACGCATTCTATATCTATTAGTTTCATGGACTTCTCCTAGTTCACCTTTGAAATTGATATCAACTACAAAATCTAAATCTCTGTTATTTCTAGGATTGGGTTTCATAGTGAACGTACCATCAATTTCTTCTCCTTTCTTAACAGTTAAGTAATCTTCAAAGTAAAAAACAGTTTGTTTCCAATGGGTATAGGCAGCATCTGGTGCTGTAGTAAAACCAAGTCTTTTATGGCATTTTGTGAATTCAACATTGAAAAATGTAACCAGAGCTTGAATATAATCATTTCTTCTGCATATCAAGTGAAAAGGTGATGAAAATTCCAAATCTTCTTTGGTTACTGTGTATAGATCAACTTCTTTAAGGAGACATGCATTTGTAACTACTTGCTTAGGATCTACAACATCAACTAATGGTTCACTTATAGCTATTTTTCTAATTGAACTCATATCAAAACCATACACATCATCCCACCAGTTAATTTTCTCATCTTTGTACTGCCTATCTTCGATTGCTGTAACGAACAGAGAGCAACGATCAGGAAAGAGGAGTCCATCAGGTTTGAGCCATTTGTCTCGTGCAAATAAAACTGTATCTAACATGCTCTCGTAGAACAAACAATAACCCATCCATTCAGATATGATTATATCTACAGATTCTATGCCTGCAGGTAAAGATATTTCTTCCACTTTGCCTTTGATGATAGTAATGATGTGATCTAGTTTGTTTGCTTCAACAATTTTCCGAGCAAAATCTACTATATTAGAACATTCAACAGCTATCACATGTTTGGCTCCTGCTTTAGCTGCAAACATACTTAGAATACCAGTACCACAACCTATATCCATCACAGTTTTTCCAGCAAACAAATGTTTATTGTGGTACATTGAATTTCGGTATGTTAAAGTTCGAACTTCATCCTTCAACATTTCTTCATGAATTCCAAAATGTGCATATGAATCAAAGTAATAGTCCCTTGATGTCATTTCATCAGCTGGTACATCTTCCATTTTTTCATCTTTAACTACGTTATTGGCAACTGTTTGTCCTATTTCCATTGTTTCATCTGTTTGTCCATTAACTTGGTTAGACTGAAACATGAGAATTGATCATTAGTTGCATCATGAAAATCCGTTTTTGCCGGTAACACGTGTTAAATGAAAAATACTGAATAACGTTAAGCTGAAACTGAAGGTTTGAATTTGTCTGATTGAAATCTCACCATTTTGAATAAAAAATCGATGTTCTCAGTTTTTGGCAACTAGTATTTTTCACAACAACTGAATCAATTTTTAAAGAACTCGCTTACGAATTTCACTTTAACGTGCAGAAATAAAAGAACCAAACCAAGCGGGATCAATTATGCCGGTTCTACCAACACAACAAAGAACTCAACACTCAATTGTATTCTGTGACTCTCAGTAGTCTCAGTTGTGCCAACATCCATTTCATGGGCAGGGTAAAAGCACAGTACGGTAAAATTAATCTTTGATAACAGCGACTTCAGTTCCAGACCAATTTTCAGTATCGTTGCATTCGTTGCTCTACCAATTTTTATCTCATGATCATTTATAGGTAACCTTTGTCTTTATATAATGAACGTAAATTTTGTTGTAGGGATTTTTTTGAATTTAGTGTCATAGAAACACCAAACGTTTTTATCATAGACAAAGGAAGGAAGGTTCCTTCTTTCTCTATGGTTTTTATAATTCTGTTTTATCTATGCTCTAATCACTAATGACAAAGGATATTTTTCTCTTACTTTCTCGGATAAATTAATAGTTTTTTATTTACTTATTTTAGTCTATGCATAACTGATAACCGGACTTATAATACAGTCTGATTTATGTTAATTTTAATTTCTAATAACAAAAAAATTAGGAAGGTGAAAGTTTTATTATTTATTTATTATTTTATTCATTGTTATATATATGAACATCATTAATTAACTGATAATTGAATTATTATATTAATTTTATACAGTTAATTAATATTTTATAATCAATTATGTTTTTGCCCTTAATTCAATTCAAACTTCAAACCATCATACAGCCAGTATTAAAGCCGAAAATACAAAGACAAAAACGTTTCCGTTGATTGATATTAACTGAACTCTATACCATATAGAGTTCAACGTAATTCCACATATTGCAGTAATAAACATATGGGCCATAACAGGCGGGTGTCCTGTCATGGCCAACTGGAAAGTATGGACAGAAAAATCCGAATAAGTCTCACTCAACAAGCCTTACGCTTACTCCATCCAAACTCAGCCGAAGAAAAGATATATAATATAAATAATATTAATATACATTCTGTTTTGGTTGGATTTTTCGCACTTCTATTCATTATCAGAGCAGAGTGCATGAGCTTGCGCGTAGATTTTCACACCATTGCCATTCCCTTCAACTACATACTTTGCGAATCATTGAAGAATTTTTGAGTTCAATGCCAATGCTTTGAACTGACTCTGAACAGTTCTGAGTGCGAACAACAGATAATGGTAAATAAATGGTAATTATTTACCATTATTTGTGCGAACCAAAACTTAGCTATGCTTACCACGAAAGGGGGGTGGACGAGGTCTTAGTAGTCTACTTAGTCTGGAAGCCAGTGCTGCCAGTGAGTATTGGAGTACTCGCTTTAATAGTAAGAAAGCTCCTCTTTGGTAGAGGAGTGAAGACTTTCAGTCTAGCAGAGTTTTCCATGTTTGAAACAAACTACCGAGTGATGTGTGAGCGCCAAATGTGAACCAATTTGAAGTTAGTTTGTGCAGAACTACCAAATTTGATTGTTTTTCTCAGCGTTTTTTGTGTGGAGTTTCAGTGCTTATTTTGGTAGAGATAGTTGTTTTGCCTCTATTGGATTGTGAATTATTAATTCTTTGTGTTCATTCTGTTTTCTCTCGTTTTTGAGCACCATGGGTTATACCAGAGACCCTTTCTCTATGGGTTAGACTGATAAGCTCTAGTAAATTATATATAAAAAAAAAATAACAGAGATAGACCGAACAGAGTTCCATGATTAGGGATAAATAAGACAGACACTTGTGGAGACGAAAATTATCAATTTTCATCAGTTTTAATTTAAATTGCTCTAATGGGGTAGGTTCCCGGAGGTGATGTTAGCCGGTACCTACCCTCTCCGACGGCCGGACCACTTAGGGAAAACAGCAAAACGATCTAACATGAAAGATGATAGTTCAAGCAAAGAGTTACTCTTTGGTTCAAGTTAGATGCCTGCTTACAAAGAACACCTAAGGATATCCAACCGCCGGCAATGAAAATTACATTGCTCCGATAATAGCAAAAGCGAATATCGGCAACTTTAAACCATTCAGATTAATTTATCTGAATTATATTTAATCTTTTGTGCCATCTATCAAAGATGAGCCGTACTCTAGCATTTCCTACTGCAGAAATTTGTTATTTACTCATTACGACACCTAAGGGAACGCGTCATAGATAAGAGTGGAGTAGACTGATAATCGCACATACAACAGCATTGGAGTCATCGGACTCGGACGAATGGTACGGAACGGAATAAAATACATACATACTTTCAATGGAACTAAATGGAGCAATGCATATAATAGTGCAGACGGTAGGCATCGCATTTCAAAAATCCGCCGGGAATTGAGGAACAGGATGCGTGCTATTGCTGCCGATCCCTAGATATGTGCGATACCTACCAATCAGAGATACTGCGTCATTATGTCTTTATGCAAATCTTTACTTATAGTCCAGTAACTTTATACATCACAGCATGAGTCAAATCCGGTAGTTCTGATTTTTTGCAGACTTGTTTATGATGTTGGCCTAATGAATAATCCAAGTTTGTTACCTCGACCGCTGAACGCAACTTTGTCAAAAATCGAAAAAACCGCGAAAAAAATTTTTTCGCGTAGTAGACTAAATTTGCTACAATATGATGCCAGAGCTGTCTCAGTAGACTCAATACTTTCCGAGTTTAAGCCTTTCAAAGTTCATCATCTTTTTAGAATTTTGCAATTTTTTGCAATTCTGTCGTTTTGAATGAATTTTGACCTTGATTATACTATCGAAGCCCTGTACTAATTACAACAAAAGTTGATAAGTGTATTTGTTACGGAATAGAGTTATATCAAAAATAAAAAAAAATTGATTAATTTAGCGCTCTTGAAAGGTCCCGGTTCAGGTTCGTCCGTATCTAGATTGACGTATGATCGCATATCCCCATCAGGGGATGGTGATGAATGATAGACTTTTTGTGCCCAAAAGTCATCCTCCATTTCGACATCGGACAGATCGTCGCCTTTTGGGATATCTGCTACTGCAATATCAGGTATATTGTCACAAGAGGCTCCGCTGCAGTGTCTTCAGACTGATAAGCATTTTAATCCTGCCTTCCTGCAGCTGCACGCGTTCCCACGAAACCCTTCGTGCAACCACAAGAAATGATCTGCAAGAGGTGTTGTGGGCTGCATCTCTGGTCCACATTTTGGGGTTGAGACCTTGTGGCGATCTCTTCAAGAAATGATTAAATCTCTTCCATGGCCTTATCAACAGAGGGATGCTGACGATTTTCCCTGGACCTTTCTGTTGTTGGTGCCTGGTAGAGCTTTGTTTGGCAAAACCGAAGATATCGGGCACCGCAGGGACTACCAAATCTTTGTTCTCATATATACGGTCTCTTATTTTAAGAGCCCATTCATCACAACGTTTCTCAGCTGCTTTCAAGATTTTTGCACTGAGAGACAACTCTTCCGCTTTTCTGCCTTCTTCTTCCTTTCTGCTACAAGGAACTCTTCAGATATTTTGTCTCCACAAAGACAACAGTGTTCTCTGAAATTGAACTGCTCCGAGACAGATCTCGTGGGCCTTGATGGCGTAATATTTGATTTTCCACTGCTAACAGCTGCTTCAATCAACTTCGGATTGTTGTATTTTATCTGACAAGCAATGTGCACATATATCTCATTCACACCCTTCAAGAAACGCTTATTTATTTTATATGTTCTTAAGGGAAACACTCAACTCAGAAAGGTTTTTATTCTTTCCATCACTAGGCAGACTTCAACTTTAATTACATATAAAACACAAACCCACGCGGAGACTGGGAAACTCTGGGATTAGACACACATTATGTAGATTTTGAGTTCAAACGTGATATGGGCAACAGGCCAAATGGAATGTTGGCAGATAATTTAAACGGATATGAAATTTCTTCTTTTTAAATCCTCAAGTAAGTCGAGTGTACCAACAATTTAATAATCTAACAGCGTTGCCAAATGTCGGTGTCCCTAAGTTTCCATTAAGCGGTAAGTGGATCCTAGCAAAGAGGGACTTTTGGGTAAGCGGTGCAAGCGGGCCCTAATCTCGAAAACTATTGAGTCTGCTGAGGCAGCTCTGGCATCATATTGTAGCAAATTTAGTCTTCTTTAAAAACGTCCTGAAGAAGTTTTTCCGAAAAATTAGTCCCTCAGGTTGATAATCACCAAAATTTGAAAAAAAACATGATTTTTTCGCGGTTTTTTCGATTTTTGACAAAGTAGCGTTCGGCGATCGAGGTCACAAACTTGGATTATTTATAAGGCCAACATCATGAACAAATCTGCAAAAAATCAGAACTACCGGATTTGACGCATGCTGTGATGTGTAAAGTTACTGGACTATAAGTAAAGATTTGCATAAAGACACAAAGATGACGCAGTATCTCTGATTGGTAGGTATCGCACATATCTAGGGATCGGCAGCAAAAGCACGCATCCTGTTCCTCAATTCTTGGCGGATTTTTGAAATGCGATGCCTACAGTCTGCACTATTATATGCATTGCTCCATTTAGTTTCATTGAAAGTATGTATTTTATTCCGGATTCCGTTCCGTACCATTCGTCCGAGTCCGATGACTCCAATGCTGTTGTATGTGCGATTATCAATCTACTCCACTATCTATGACGCGTTCCCTTACGTGTCGTAATGAGTAAATAACAAATTTCTGTAGTAGGAAATGCTAGAGTATGGCTCATCTTTGATAGATGGCACAAAAGATTAAATATAATTCAGATAAATTAATCTGAATGGTTTAAAGTTGCCAATATTCGCTTTTGCCATTATCGGAGCAATGAAATTTTCATTGCCGGCGGTTGGATATCCTTAGGTGTTCTGTGTAAGCAGGCATCTAACTTGAACTATCATCTTTCATGTTAGATCGTTTTGCTGTTTTCCCTAAGTGGTCCGGCCGTCGGAGAGGGTAGGTACCGGCTAACATCACCTCCGGGAACCTACCCCATTAGAGCAATTAATATCAAAACTGATAAAAATTTATAATATTCGTCTTTACAAGTGTCTGTCTTATTTATCCCTAATCATGGAACTCTGTTCGGTCTATCTCTGTTATTTTTTTATATATAATTTACTAGAGCTTATCAGTCTAACCCTTAGAGAAAGGGTCTCTGGTATAACCCATGGTGCTCAAAAACGAGAAAAAAAAAACAGAATGAACACAAAGAATTAATAATTCACAATCCAATAGAGGTAAAACAACTGTCTCTATCAAAATAAGCAGTGAAACTCCGCACAAAAAACGCTGAGAAAAACAATTAAATTTGGTAGTTCTGCACAAATTATCAAACCTAACTTCAAATTGGTTCATATTTGGCGCTCACACATCGATGTGTAAGCGCAAACTACTGAGTGATCACTCGGTAGTTTGTTTCAAACATGGAAAACTCTGTTAGACAGAAAGTCTTCACTCCTCTACCAAAGAGGAGCTTTTTTACTACTAAAGCGAGTACTCCAATACTCACTGGCAGCACTGGCTTCCAGACTAAGTAGAATAGACCTCGTCCACCTCCCTTTCGTGGTAATCATAGCTCAGTTTTGGTAAATGGTAAATAATTACCATTTATTTACCATTATTTGTGACCTATTATTCGCACTCAGAACTGTTCAGAATCAGTTCAAAGCATTGGCATTGAACTCTAAAATTCTTCAATGATTCGCAAAGTATGTAGTTGAAGGAGGCCAGTATAAGCGGTTTAAGGATACACTACATCAATCCCTAAAATCAATTAATGCAAATCATAACTGGGAACAACTAGCGTTAGACAGGTCACAGTGACAGTGGAGATCTATGGTGCACAGTTATAATGGAGACTTGAGAAGAATTCAGCGGCGGCCAGATCTGGTTGGTGACTATCCATGCCCTGAGTGTGGAAGGATCTGTAGGTCAGGGTTGGGTCTCTTCAGTCACAGGAGCGCACACAGTCGCAATTAGCCCCAAGAAATTATAAGTCTGTTCTTTTTTATGTCTTTTTGTAGATTAATTCCCGGTAACGGGATACAGCAATGAATGAATGAATGAATGTAGTTGAAGGAAATGGTAATGATGTGAAAATCTACGAGGAAGCTCTGAATGAATAGAAGTGCGAAAAATCTAACTAAAACACAATTTATATTAGGTCTTTAACTGTATAAAATTAATATAATATTCAATTATCAATAAATTAATGATGTTCATATCAATAATAGGTTTGTTCGTAGAGTGGTTCCCAACGGTTGTGGACTGTACAGAGCAAGCGTAATTGCATTTTAGGATAGCGAAAATCCATTTGCGTTTGCTCTGTACAGTTCCCAACCGTTGTGAACCACTCTACGAACAAGCCTATTAATTACCGGATGACAGTTCCTTCTTCAGTAAACTGATCCAAATATGATCTATTCAAAATTAAATGAATCAACGTTTCTATGCAGTCTCTGTTTCTATGTATTGACTATGGAGAGTAGAGAGAAGGAGAACGATCGCTGCTTTGAGACCACAGATTTTTTGTCCCCTAAAATATGTACCAATAGGGTAGTTCATGCTTTTGCCAACAGGCGCGCTGGCCATCACGAGAGTGCGAAATTTTGATTTACACAAATCAAATTGTAGTTGGCTCGTTGGCTGAACGTTTCCCTGGTGACATTTGATAGGAATATTATTATTTTCGATTTTTGATAAGAGAACAACATATGACCATGGTGAAATCTTGAAGTATGCGCTAGTATAAGAGTGTTTTGGCATCGGAAAGAAAAGGAGAAGACATAAAATTTCCGAGAGCATTTTTGAGAGAAAATTGGAAAAAACCTTATCTCAAGAATCGACTCCGAATCAATTTGTGTGTCAAGAGCACTTTTGCGATGAAGATATCAAAAAGATGATGGATTCATTATAAACGAAATCGAAATTGTCATCCCTCGTGAGAAGTTGACTCTTCTGAATAAGAATATCTAACCAATAAAACTACATGGTTCAGAAGTAAATATTCTTGAAGAATTTTGTTGGCATAACATAATATATGGTTTATATCGGTCTCAGCTGAGTATTGGAAACATAATCTACTCTAATACCTAAGTGATAAATCTGAGACTGCTACCTTTTGTTGTCTTGATGTGTACTACTCCTCACTACGGATTTATATAATTTTGAAGATAACGGTAAACCAACTAACATAGCTGCTTTCAATAAACAATGATAAACAAAAGTAGGTACAATTTTTTTGATCAGTGATTTCTTTTGAATTTCATTGATTTCGACTTGCATTTTATTGCATATAATTCAGAGAACTCATATTTAATATAGATTTGAAGAAAGGTATTTGAAAAATCATCGGAAAAACCACGATGACACATAACCTAAAATAAAACGAAGGCTGTTCATTTCAAATTGACGCTTGAATCCCCACCCCTTATCGATACCCGCTGCAATCGCAGCGACACCTATCCTACGTTTCCCGTTTTCGGGGACACATTTTTAGTACGTCGATCGTTCTCCTTCTGTCTACTCTCCATAGTATTGACAATTGATGTCAAACAAAAGATACAATTCAGAAGATTTTCGAAAATTGATTTTCGTCTGATGAAGGAATTTGATATAGACTCCGCGCGAAACGTTACAACATAAAATTATATATTCGACGTTCTTTATTTTCAGTTCATTGTCAGGCAACAATTTTTTCTAGTTGATTTGCTCCTGACAAATTAGTGCAAGTATTTACGCAGGAGCAAATCGTTTATTTCATTTTTAATTGAATTTGTTTCAGAGATTGGAAGTGAAAACCCTAAAAAGTTTATTAAGAAATGCAGAATCCTCCCAGAATGAATTTCAATCGATATCTGAAACACAATATACAGCAACTGTACAGATACTGCATTACATGTGCTAACTGATTGCAGCACAGAAATTGTTGAATTGAAACTGCACAGTTCCTGTATTGATAATACCGCATTTTAAAAATGTAGTTTTTGATATACAGAGACTGCACAGTTTCTGTATTGATATTTCTGAAGTATTAAATAATAATAATAATAAATCGACTTTATTGGCACTACTTAACAAGAAAAAAAAAGACTACTCTAAAGCTACATTCACAATCAATTCACGGGCCGAAGTGTACTTCGGCACGGAAGCTTAGCAGATGGCGTTCTCCGTTACCATTCACAATGAAATTCAAGACAAAATTTCTTGCAAGTTGCAAACTATCACTTCGGCAAGGAATTTTGTGCCGGCTATAGATGATGCTGATGCTTATGTTTTGATCAGTTACATTTTTGATTCATTTGAGTATTTGGTACCAAGATTATTGCGAATGGTAAATTTCGTGCCGAAGTGCACTTCGGCCCGCGAATTGATTGTGAATGCAGCTTTACACTTAACCCCGCCGACTCCCCTATGGTAAATTACAATATAAAAATGAAATATAGAGTGCACACATAGCAAATAGACAACCAATAGCCTCAAAGAAAGAGAATAACAATCTCCATGCAAAAAAATAGCATTCTACATTAATTAAACATAAAGGAAAATATGAGCACTACCACTGACTAAAATATAAAAAAAAAATCTGAAAAAATACATATCTATTCTCTGGTAAGTAGAAAAGATTTAAGCTGAGACTTAAATGCAAAAAACGATGTGAAATTTCTAACATCGGTGTCAAATGTATTCATTACTTTTGCAAAGGAAAAACACCTACGAAACCCAGCTGTTTCGATGAGCGGGAACTGTCAACATGTACGGGTATCTAATGTTGACGGAGTGAACACCAGATCTAGGAACCAAATGATCCATGCATGATCCTATTTTCTATGGGACTCTTCATAAGTTTGAATACAAAACATCCCATGTGCAGCTTCACCCTGCTTTCCAGTCTCAGCCAAAACCCAAATCCCTGATCCTTCGAGACACATGATCAAACTTACGAAGACCAAAAACAAATCTGCAACACCAATTCTGCACAAGCTGAATTCTTCTTTTATGAAAAACATCCAAACAGGGGCCATAAAGTATGTCGCAATAGTTGAAAGTTGACAAAACTAATACCTCTGATAAATTTTTTCTCATCTGAAAAGTCAAATATTTACGTGCAGAATAGAGAATTCTAAGCTTATAGAACGCCGACCTAGCTAAAGTGGAAACATGCTTCCGAAATCTCAAGTCTTAATCAAATAAAACTCCCAGATTCCTGGCGCCATTACTTATATCTAACTTATCCCCGTTGAGACTGAGATCCAAACTGGCTCTGATTTTATTCCTATCCTTCCTTTTACAATAAACAATACATTTGGTCTTCGCCGAGTTCATGGAAAGATTATGAGATTTACACATTTGTAGAATCGTTTCAAGGTCCTGGTTGACTCTAGCCGAAGCCAAATTCAACTCACTCCCCCTAAACCGGAACATCAACTGAACATCGTCAGCAAATGCCTCAGCAATGCAGTGGTCTAAGCAAGAGAAAGGATCAGCCACATAAATAATGAACAACAATGGCCCCAATATGGAACTCTGCGGATCGCCTGCTCGGATTGATTTCGGTGACGCGTACCTGCCGTCCACCAGCACCTTTAAACTTCGGAATGTTAGGAACGATCTTATCATAGAAACAGCTGAGGCAGAGAAACCAAAATATTTTAGCTTGGCATACAGAAGGGAATGATTAATCGTGACGAATGCCTTCGAAAAATCAAGCAAAATGTGAAGTACAGAATAACCCCGATAAAGATCATGGAATATTTTATTTGTAACCGATGCCAGAGTAGTAGCAGTACTGTGATTCCTGCGAAAGCCAGACTGGTACGATGGTAGCAAATTGAAGTCATTGACGTACTCCGAAATCTGATCAGACAAAACATTCTCCAACACCTTAGACAAAAGTGGCAGAATACTGATTATCCTCAAATCCGAAAAAGAAGTAGGCTCCACTGTTTTAGGAAGCGGTATACCAATAGCGCACTTCCACTGCACAGGAAACACACCGGCCACTATGCAGCTATTGACCAAATGCTGAACATACGATTCTATTGCTGGAATCGCATGAACGAGCATATCCAGCGTTACATCATCGTCGCCCACGGCTTTAGTTCGAATTCCAGTCATGATAGTCCTTATCTGTTCCAAGGAAGCAATTTTGAAATGGAATGATGGCTCAGTTCTATAACTATTGTTGTTATAATACGAAATCTAATCAGTACAGACATCATCACCTGCAACACCATTGAATGCTGAGAAAAAATCACTAATAGATTCAGCGTCCTTTAAGCAATCTGGAATAGCCCTTGCCTTAACCTTGGCAACATTCAGAGACTTCGAAGCCTTCCATGCAGGCAGCTTCATTACCATCAGAACTAGCAGCCAAGAGATATGACTTCTTGCTACGTCTAATCTCAGCCAGAGTACCATTTCTCATTCTCTTATACTCATTCCAATCCTCCGCTGAATCAGACCGCCTGAATGCAGCAAAAGCTCGGTCCCGCCTCCTCATCAACCCCCTGAGATTCTCCTTCGTCTGACAGGAGCATGGCGGTCATAAACGCTCAATAAGATGTCATTGAAGATTTGCACTTTTTTATTGATATTAGGTTCGCGGGTGAATGAGTGCCACCCTTCCGATCTCAAGTTTGAAAGGAAAGCTTCACAATAAAAATCATCAAAGACCCTATAAGTTATAAACTTTTGCACCCTCTTCGAACTAGGTACGTAGCACTCACAGAACGCTAAGCGATGATCGCTAATATGACACATGTTCTTAACTACTGATGTACAGTGCAGTTTCTGTATTGATAATTCTGCATTTTTAAAATGCAATTTTCGATATACGGTAACTGCACAGTTTCTGTATTGATAATTCTGCATTTTAAAAACGCAGTATCTGATATACAATTACTGCATAGTTTCTGTATTGATAACACTGCATTTAAAAATGCAGTATTTGATATACAGTTACTGTACAGTTTCTGTATTGATAATTCTGCATTTTAAAATGCATCATTCGATAAACAGTTACTGTAGAGTTTCTGTTTTGATAATTCTGCATTTTAAAATGCACCATTTGATATACATCAGTTACTACACAGTTTTTGTATGGATAATTCTCCATTTTAAAAATGCATATTTGTATATACAGTAACTGTACAGTTTCTGTATCGATAATTCTGCATTTTAAAAATGCACTGCACAGTTTCTGTATTTATCTTTCTTTATTTTAAAAGTGCAGTTTCTGATATACAGTTACTGTACAGTTTTTGTATTGATAATATTGCATTTCAAAAATGCAGTATTTGATATACAGTTACTGTACAGTTTCTGTATTGATAATTCTGCCTTTTGAAAATGCAGTATTAAAATATACAGTTTTCGTACAAGGTCTTGGCTTGGCTTGTTTTTCAAAAACGGCCTATCCCCATTGCTGAACTTTTCACCGTCTCAATTAACAAATTCACCACGTTCGGAGTACCACATGCAACACATTTTTTAACCAGTTTGGCCAGTTTGCTCGCTTAGAAAAATAACTCTAGAGAAAACGATCCTTAACCCTTAAGCCCGTTTGTAACAGCCGAGAATTCTCTAAAAAATTTTGGCAAGAAAACGGCAGAGATTATTTTGTATGTAAGTGAATTCTACCGAAAGTACGCATGTGTAACTGCAGGAGAATTCACGAGTAAATTCTCTGGACTCTTTCATTTCATAAAATTGTGTAAGTAACTAAAAAATAATCAGAACAATTCTGCAATCCTAAGTTTCCATTTTCATTACCACATGAATATCGAACGAGCCAATATCCTAAACGACCCCACAAAGTCGAATCAGGAGATAGAAATTTTGACAAATAAGCTGTCATATTAGCAAAGATAACACTAGCAACTTCAAACCAAAGAGTTGATACTCTTTGTTCAAACTCTAGGGCTATAATCTGGAGCGAGAGACCTTTAAAATGAGATATCACTCCACCCCCCTTCCAATTACAAAAACTAGGGGTGGCACTCACGCCCGCTCAGGGGGTTAAGCTAGAGGCAACGTAATATGCCTTCTTAATTTCTTTTTAAATCCCAGTGCGAGAAAATGAATTTATTCCATACTTTATGTAGGTACACACTGTAGATGTTTCCATATATGGCAATTACCACCCTCCTCCTGGATCACTGCAGCCTCTACTTCTGGGAATCACTTTTAACGTAACTATCAGATAAAAATTATCTTCTATGATATGTTGCTCCTAATTTGAGCGACGGAATGAAATGAAATAGAAAAAATAGTTAATGCAGTACCCGCTATTATTCAAGAATTTATTTTTTTCAAGAAATAAGTTCACTGATTACTTAATCCTAGGAATTCAAATATAGTGCATTGATAAACTCAATTATGTAGTCACTTCACTAAGATTCCATTTAAATAGGCCTCAGATTTTGTAAACTTGGTCCTTCCACCTAAAACATAAATTTAAAATGTTAACAACTCTATTTACCTTCAGTATTCAACTCTCACATTTGCTTCGTATTTGTCATCCAAAGTGAGTAGTGGAATCATAGTGGGCCGTCCGTGAGCACATTGAAAAGGCAGAGCACATCTAGATACCTGTTCAATCAATCTTTCCATTTCTCCTTTATTCAGAAACTCCCCAAACTTCACAGATCCTAGAAAATAAGGGCAGCTCGATTGGTATAGTCATCATTTACAGCGGAACAATTGAATGAACACTATGAGTAAATTGATGATCAATTTATGTTTCATCTTACCCCTACAAGCCTCCATATTAATTATTTGACTAATCATTTTTGGTAAACCAGTGAGAACCCCTCTGGTATCTTTCACAAGATCAAGAACTTCTCTTATAAGGATTTGAATTAACTTCGAGAGAGGAGACTGCAAAATAAAAAAAGCAATAGGAAAAACACCCACATATATTAGGATCATGAGCTTGTCCAATAACCAATTGGCTTAGAGCAGGGCTTAATTACAAAAAGGGAAAAACTTAAGTAGTGTTTTATTTCCTAATAAATATGAAAAAAATAACATGCAAATTTGAGCAACCAGAAAATGTTTACGAGGGTAATTACACCAATAACCCCCTTGCCTGAAGCCGTCACGGTATATGATCACTGCAACCCGAAAGAATGAATTAATGAAATAATTATTATCGCATGCTGAAAAAAGGAGTTAATTTCAGGAAAACCCAAAACTCGATTAATAGAAATTAAATATTTTTAAGAGGCATAAACACTTTTTCTTGTGTTATTTCTGTGAAATAATATAACTCGAAAGAATCCATATGAATTCGGGGTACCCAAAGGAAAAACTTCCCCATTATATCGAAATAAGTCATCAAATTTTCACGAAATGAACAAATAGACGCTTCATAGAAATTTTATGTTTTGCATTAAAACTACGATTTTTTATTGAATTGATGTGACCGATACTCGATGAAAATCCATAATCGAACTAAAAAGATAATCATATAATTTTCCTGCTAACATGAGTTGTTCAACAACGAAACGTGTTTCGCTATAAGCTATAACAATCAGTTTACCTTTATATATTATATCTACCTGAAGAATCATATATTATGATATCTAAACACGTATCGTGCTTAAACAACTAATGTTAGCAGGAAAATCATATAATTCTGTTTTTAGTTCTATAATTTTTGATTTTCCCTTTGAATTTTTATACGCCTCCAATCTCAATATATCAGCTATGACGCCAATTATTGTATTCCCGACCAAGGGCGGATTTAGGGGGGGGGGCACGGGGGCACGTGGCACCCCCAGACGGACGGATCTTTCTATACATACTTGAACTCTTAAAAATAAAAGTGAAGTTCATTTCTCACAGTTACTGTCGATTTTTTTGCTCGTCTGCCCGTTGTGCCCCCCCCAGAAAAAAATCCTGGATCCGCCCTTGTTCCCGACTGAAATATCGATTAGTGGTTGAAAATTACCAATCTATTCAATACAAGTTGTTTTACGTGTTGCATATTATATTTGCCAATTGGCGTTTGTTAATCAAACGTATTCTTCCGTCGTGCGCGGACATCATCATCATCACACATCATGATCACTCAGCTATCTGCGTCCACTGCTGGACATAATCCTCCCAGAATGTCGAATTCATGTACCAAATTCTTCACAAACATAATAGTTCATCCTTCTTCATAGTATTCTTGAAATTCTTTCGCATCCAATACATTGTACATTTTGCACATGAATTCGACACAGACGGTAAGTGTCTCATATAGTAACGAGGATATATTTAAAAATTCTTAGCGTACTATAGAACCAAACAGGATTTAAATGTCAAAATATTTTATTAGTCAACATATTCTCCTCCTAATTGCATACATTTATTACAGCGAACCTGCAACGTCTCTAGACCTTTCAAAAATAATTGTAACGTTTTCTTCGCTTGATTAAAACGTTCAACTTATTGAAATTATTTATTTACACTTAATACACTTATAACTCACAAACTAACTATTACACTACTATTTATTTCCACTCTTGTTTATTTCCACTAGTCGCTTGCACTGTAACTGTACTTGTACTTCTTACCTGCTCCTCCGCTGGGCTTATATAGGCGCCGGAAACATTCAGGTACCTTCGCGAACCTTTCGCGATTCTTCCAGAAGGAAGCGACCGCCCTGGTTCTCGAAAGGTCCGACCGCAAGGGCCGGACTGGTTACACTGTCCCCTCCTTAAGCCTGTTCTGTCCCAGAACAGATTTAGTGAATTTCTCCGAGGACCGTGGCGAAACTTGCACTCATCACCATTCCTACAGTAGCCATTCTGATGGAAGTAGCACTCCACAGTTTTTCCAGGCTCCCTGGCCTGCTTTGGGTTGAAACTGCACACCAGGATCCGTATACCAGTCCCCTGAAATACCACCTCCAGCATGCTTCGCACAACTCGCCAATTTAGCTGGTCCAATCCACAACCGAGCTTGGGAACAGCTAATTTCCTAACCCCGAAGCGTTGAAGGTCTTCTTTCAAGCTATGCAGTGCCGTCCATAGATTCTGATAGGTTGGCTTCTGATAGGAATGTTGCTTTGTGACTAAGTAATAAATGAACCGACCTTCAGCCTTCAATTTCAAAACTTTCCCGATTCTTGGCTGCTGTCGCAATAGTTGTTCCTGACGTCCAAATTTATTTCTGAATACTCTGGCTATTCCTTTGCTCATACGAAGGTTCTCCGCTACGCAATGAGCGAGAGAGTATTCCTCAGACACGGTAAAGAGATCTTGATGTACTTCCTGTGTAACGCCGAACCGTGCAACGCGTGTCTCACCATAACAATCCATAAACTTCTGGTAATCGCTGCTTCCTTGCATCGGAGCTTCCACAAGACGTACCTCTTCTTTGTCCTGCGCGTACGGGGCTAATCGGTTGAAATGGACAACCTTTGGTTTTCCTCTGGGGAGCTTCCTTATCCGGTAAACTACATCATTTATCCTCTTGATTATTTCATACGGTCCCTCCCACTGTCTCTGCAGCTTTGGTGAAAAACCTTTTCTCCTTTGTGGATTATGTAGCCACACCAGATCTCCAGTGGTGAATCCACCTTCAATAGCCTTGATGTCGCAGCTCATTTTCATTCGGTCACTTGCTTGATGCATTTGATTGCGTACCTTGTCATGAATGTAATCCAGCTTGTTCCTTAATTTACTAACGTAGTTCTCCCCAGCTACGTCTTCTCCAGGCTTACATCCAAACTCTAAGTCGCAAGGCAGCCTTATTTCTCGGCCGAACATTATACTGGATGGAGTTTCCTTGGTAGATTCTTGAACCGAAGATCTATATGCCATGGTGAATAGATGTAAATATTCATCCCAATCCCGCTGGTGATCAGAAACTACTTTGGCTAGATGTTTTCCCATGGTCCGATTCATTCGTTCCACCATGCCGTCTGATTGTGGATGAAGAGGTGTAGTCCTTGTTTTGTGAATCCCTAATTTGCTGCATACTTCTTGGAATAACTTCGATTCAAAATTTCGGCCTTGATCACAATGCAGCTCCAGAGGTATTCCAAATCTGCAGTAGAATTCTCTGACCAATTTATCAGCTACCGTACTTGCCTCTTGATTAGGAATACCGTAGGCTTCCACCCATTTCGTGAAATAGTCCATCGCTACCAAAATGTACTTGTTTCCATGGTCTGTTTCGGGAAAGGGGCCAGCGATGTCGATAGCTACTCGTTCCATGGGGGATCCGACGTTATATTGCCTCATTGGTGCTTTTCCTCTACCATAAGGTCCGTTAGCAGCAGCACAAACCTTGCATCTTCTACACCAATCTTTAACGTCCCTCTTACAATTTAGCCAATAAAATCGCTGCCTGACTTTTTCCAACGTCTTGGTTATCCCGAAATGTCCACCTGAAGTTCCATTATGTAGTCTGGTCAGAATGTCTGTCACACGGCTCTTCGGCACAATCAACTGAAGTCTCTGCTCAGTTCCATCTTCATTTTCCCAGCAACGTTTCAGAAGACCTCCATCAATCTTCAACGTTTCCCATTGTGCCCAATACGACTTTACATTCTGGCTCAGTCTGGATACTTCTTCCCAAGTAGGTCGTCTACCGCTCTTCTTCCAACTCAGGATTACTTTCAAGTCGTTATCTTCCTCTTGTGCTCTTTGAATTTCTTCAGGTAGCCAGTCGTCTTCGATTACGGTGGTCCGCCTTAAATCGATCTTTTCTTCCAGGCGCGAACAATGGCTGGAATTCTGGGGACACTCAATGGTTTTGGTCGAGCCATTGTCTACCACAGCGACTCCTTTTATTTTCCCAGCTGTAGCCCTTTCAAATTCTGGACGATTTTGCTTGAAATGCCTCCTTTTGTTGCAGTTCCAGCACACAGCATCTTTTTTCCAGCAAGCAATATTCTGCGGACTTTTTCTCTGACAATGTCCTCAATAGATCGGTCTGTTTCTTGGACTTGTCTTACACGAAGGTGTCTCCTATGCGACGCTTGCTTCGCTGCTTCGATTTCCAAAGCCTGGGCTAAGGCATCATCTACGGTTCTAGGGCGTGCTAGTCTCAGGGCTTGTTGTATTTCACCATCCTTTATCCCATCCACGAATGTCTGGATTGATAGCTGTTCCAGGAAGCTATCTGGAGCAGATGGATAAGCCAGCCTGACTAATCTCGCCACATCAGCTTCAAACTCCTGGAGATTTTCCCCTGTTTTCTGCACTCGGTTCTTTATTTGTGCATGGTATACTTGTTGTAGATGAGCATCACCATATCTCATCTGAAGTTTCGATGTAAGAACTTCGCAACAGGCTTGTTGACTCTCCGGGATCGTCTGCAAAATGTTGAGTGCCTCTCCTCGTAGAGCTATAATTAATGCCGTGGCTTTTTCGTTTTCGTTCCAATTGTTCGCCAGCGCAGCAGCTTCAAACTGTTTCTGATATGTCGACCAGGGTATTTTTCCATCAAAAGTTGGAGGCTTGATCTTCATTCTACTACCTTCGCCGTCATTTTCCGCTTTCGCTGTGCTGTAGGGTGTTGAAGCCAGAATATCTGTTCTGTTTGACATTCTTTTCAAGGAATCTATGAACTTGGAATGATGTTCAATTATTCCTGCCATTTCTTCAAACTTTCCGTTAACCTTGTCAAACTTTTCGTCAACTTCTTCAAATTTTCCACTCACTATATCGAATCTCTCGTCCACTTTATCGAATTTTTCATTTATGGTTTCCAGTTTCTCATCCAATTTGTCTGTAAGTTGACTCACCACATCATTACAATTCTCCCTAATCTGGTCCATTTTCTCATTTAATTTCTCATCAATTTTCTCATTTAATCTTCTGGAATTTTCTTCCATTTGTTCATTCAACTTACATGAGTTCTCGTCCATTTTCTCATTCAATTTTCGAGAATTTTCTTCCATTTGTTCATTCAACTTACATGAGTTCTCTTCCATTTTCTCATTCAACTTACAAGAGTTCTCGTCCATTTTCTCATTCAGTTTTCGAGAATTTTCTTCCATTCTTTCGTTCATCTTACTCAAAAAGTCCATTACCGCTTGAGTCTCCATTGCGTTCTGTAATCTTGTGGTCACTGGCATGAACAAATAACCGAAAATATTTATTTAATTCGAGCGATGTTTCACCTCACACGTGACACCAATGTAACGTTTTCTTCGCTTGATTAAAACGTTCAACTTATTGAAATTATTTATTTACACTTAATACACTTATAACTCACAAACTAACTATTACACTACTATTTATTTCCACTCTTGTTTATTTCCACTAGTCGCTTGCACTGTAACTGTACTTGTACTTCTTACCTGCTCCTCCGCTAGGCTTATATAGGCGCCGGAAACATTCAGGTACCTTCGCGAACCTTTCGCGATTCTTCCAGAAGGAAGCGACCGCCCTGGTTCTCGAAAGGTCCGACCGCAAGGGCCGGACTGGTTACATAATGTTTCTTCTTGCTCTGCAAACGAGACCTCCACAGCTTTTATTACTTCCTCGTTGGAAGAAAATTTACGACCTTTTGAACTTTTTTTCAGTTGAGGAAAGAGATGATAGTCGGATGGAGCCAAATCTGGTGAATAAGGGGGGTGTTCTAGTATAGAATTATTTGCATGGCAACATGAGATTTGTGTGCAGGGACGTTGTCCTGCAAAAACAAAACGCCTTTGGACAGCTTTCCGCTTCTTTTCTCTTTAATTTTTTCCCTTAGAGTGGTCAGTAATGTCGAATAGTAATCACCGGTTATTGTTCTACCCTTAACCAAAAAATCAATCATGATTAGTCCATGGAAATCCCAAAAAACTGAAGCAAGAACTTTTCGAGCAGATTTTTTGACACGAAACTTCTTAGCTCTTGGAGGACCAGAGTGTTGCCATTCCATCGATTGTTGCTTTGTTTCTGGATCGTAGAAATATACCCAAGTCTCATCTCATCCATAGTAACAATTCGGTTTAAGAAGTCTACATCGTTTTCAAACCGAGCACAGATCGAACGCGATGCTTCTACCCTTGCACGCTTTTGTCAACATTGACTACACGTTCGGCCAGTAAACACCGGTACAGAGCGAGTAGAACTAGAGTTTTATCACAGATCAGCTAGGGCTAATGGAGTTTGTACAAATTGGCAATTTTTGAAAAAACGAATGACAAATGTCAACCACAAAAATCATGGGAAAAATATGAATTTGAATGCAATTTGTTCGAAAATGTATATGAATAGATAATTCTTAGTGTGGATTAAACGGAAATTCTACAGTTTTATGAATAGTTTGTGTATAAGTTGTTTTTTTATGGTTTGTCTCGTTTCATAACCCTACTTCTACACAAACTCCTTTCGCGCCCCACCTTGGGAGCTGGGGCTCATAGAGTTGATTCCGAAAACTCCACTCCGTCTAGAACGAACGACAACTATTGACACTTTTTGTTCTGAAACTTCGAGCCCGAACGACACGGAACAAAAAGTGCTTATAGAGTCTACTGGCCGAACGCTCCTATTCAAACATTTGGGATCCATTTTGCAGCAATTTTTCTCATGTCCAAATTGACGTGAACTAATGACGAACGCGTTCGTATGAAATATTCAGTGCTTCAGATATCCGACGCGCGACGGTCTGATGAAATCATGTCATGAACTGCATCGATATTTTCGGGGACTGACACAGAAACTGGCCTTCCCGATCGGTCATCATCTTCAATGGAAAATTTACCTCTTTTGAAGCTTGCAGTCCAATTTTTCACGGTCGCATACGAAGGACATTGATCACCAAGGGTATTGAGCATATCTTCGTAAATCTGTTTACCTCTTAACCCTTTTGAATATAGGTACTTGATGATGGCTCGATACTAAAAATTTTCGATTTTCACAATTTCGGTGGACATCTTCTTTCTTTTGAACTTCACACTGACACTTCTAATGAGTTTTTCGATGCTATGGTTATGCAATATTTTTTTTATGCATGGAACTGGTCTAGGCTAACTAGATATCGATACATCCTCGTATATTTCAAAAAGGACTGCGTTGGGCTGCGACGTTATAAGATCTATTGTGCATCTTACAGAGAAAAAACGTGGAAACCTATCCAAAGGTGTTTTGTTTTTGCAGGACAACGCCCCTGCACACAAATCTCATGTTGCCATGCAAAAAATTCGTGATTTAGTGTTTGAATTACTAGAATACCCCCTTTATTCACCAGATTTGGCTCCATCTGACTATCATCTTTTTCCTCAACTGAAAAAAAGTTCAAAAGGTCGTAAATTTTTTTCCAACGAGGAGGTTATAAAAGCTGTGGAGGTCTGGTTTGCAGAGCAAGAAGAAACATTTTTTTTTGAAAGGTCTAGAGATGTTGCAGGTCCGCTGTAATAAATGTATCCAATAAAGAGGAAAATATGTTGAGTAATAAAATATTTTGACATTGAAATTTTGTGTGGTTCTATATAGTAGGCTAAGAATTTTTCAATACCTATATCCTCGTATAATCTTGCATCGTTTTCGAGAAAAATTCATTCTAGGTTAGTATTCTATTTTTGGGAAATGCCTAACTGCATGTGTTCTGAAGCTAGCCTCGACCAGTGTGATGGTCAAAAGGAAAAGTAAGAAAGAAAAATAAAAAGTTAAATTAATATAAATATTGCGCAAATAAAAATCCACCTTTTTCGACAGCTTTCCGCAGATCGCTCTCTTATAAGTTTGAATAAGTTAGCCCCACAATAACGAATGGATTCTTTCAAATTTCATTTGCAGTCCATCTTATTCTTCCTGCAGTTAATCCCGATTGCACACATCTGATTTTTCTTGGTTACCTAGACTGAGTAGCCTTGGGTGCATTGGATTCAAATCTGGTGAGCGAGCAGGTACACGAAGTGATCATATGATCAATCTTCTTGGAAATTGCTCTTTGAGGAGCTATTTCCACCGAAATGACCAGGAGCCTCATCGCGTTAAATAATACAATTCAGACGTCTAAAGAAACATCTTCTAATAAGGTTTGACTCAAATTTTCAATTCGAGTCGACTAGCAAAAGTGACCGTGTTCTTCAATGAAAAAAGGGCGCTCACGTTAAAAAGTTTCAGTTTGTGAATAGCCTGAATGATTCAAAACGTATATCTGTTGAATATTAGAAATGCATAATTTTACCTCTTTCGTGATCTTATTTGAAAAGCACATAGGAACTGCATTGACTGTTATACCATTCTTTAAAAAACGAAAATGAATTCCGATGCCGTCCAAATATTTTTGATGGCTTCTTAGGAGATCCAAATCTGTTCCTTTCATTAACAGCGTAACATTTTCACATTTCGAACTTTTTCCTTCATATTCTGAAAAACAAACAACAGAATCTTATTTAACATCTATAAACATTTTTTCATTCTGAAATAAATCTCAAGGTAGGTATTTTTCTGAATAATAATAGTATTGAGAATTATGAATACTATTAATCTTTATCAATGTTAACATTAATCTACTTTATTCAAATATTGAATTGATGTGGCCAATGTGGCCATGAAAATCCATAATTGAACTAAAAACATAGTTTTATATGATTTTCACTAACATGAGTTTGTTTACCTTCACGCACCTAAAAATGCTATTATGATAGCGTATCGTTGGCGTTGGTTGAACAATACTCAGGTTAGTGAAAATCAATTATTCTGTTTTATGTATCTTTTATTCATAAAATTCATATTCATAAAAATAAAGTTATTTATTTCAAAAAACACATTGATTATATTGAAATTATCTAATTACATATTATGAAAAACAAGAATACCGAGATAAATCAATACGAAAATAATATTTCTCGTATTGATTCATCTCGGTATCCTTGTTTTTCATAGTAATAACCTGAGGTGTGTTTCAATAAAATAAAAAGGTTTCAATACAGCTATTTTCAAGAAATGACAGGGATTTCTGATTTTTCAAATGTAAAAAATGTTGAAAATTGTTTTATCTTGCTGCAAATTTTTTGCTGATTTAAAACTGTATCAAATGATTCACCTGAATATTTCAAGAGAAAAAATTATGATCTTTTTCCTGTTTCACTACTGAATAATAAGACGTAGGTAGGCGTTACCATAACGACTACCAGTCCTATCTCAAAATACCATATCAATGTCGGACGCTATTCCACACTCAAAGCCAAGGATTACATCCTCTTTAAATGGCGCATAAGAAGCACTTTTTTTACAATCTAGACTACTGCCAGACCAGCGGACATTTCCTGGATCGGGAGGGCAATATAAAAAATTTCGATGGTGTTTCCCTTTAATTGCAATAAGGAAATAAATAGTTTCTTGCCAAACCAATTTTAGGTTTGACATTGTACAGAGTGAGTCTTTGACTCGCACAAATATTTCAACATTAGATTCTTGAGGTCCAAAGAAACACTTTTTTCCTATACAATGCTATTTTTTCCAATTCGGCCCTGATAAAAAGATATAGCTATTTCAAAAATGAGCTGTGCCACCCCTGGAAAAACAAAATTACCTTCAGAATAACTAGCTAAATCTGTGACACTAAAGATCTGTGGATCAAAGATTATAGAGTAGAAAGAAAGGAAACGCCCTCATATCTCTAGTACTAAAAATCGACTACATTTTGTGTAGTGAAAACACATTTGACAATGAGATGGCGCTGAAACGTACTGTCAATTGTCAATACAGAAAAAAATTTTAATAACAGTTTTCTGTTTTATGATTGAATGGCACGAAATTCGAATTCTATTCCTTGTATTGAATATCGAATTTGTTGAAACTAGAAAACAAACATCCTGAGCAACAAAGCAAAAGTATGGTTTTGTTTTGTGATCAGGAACTTAGTTTCAAGAGTTGGGTTCTTTGAATTTTTGGTATTTTCATGGTACGTAATGGTCATAATGAGAGAACTGGAACACGTGGGTGATATCTGATATCTTGGGTTCGAAAAATATTTATCAAATTAATGAAAAACTAAATTCCGAAATTCATTTCATTCGATTAAACCGTTTGTGAGATATAACATTTTTTTATGGTTTTTCAACAGCCTGTATCTTTCAAACAAAGCCGATTCGTATAAAATAGTAAAGGAAAAATTGTTTTTTCCTACTGTTAAAATATTTGTACGAGTCAAAGACTCACCCTGTATACAGGGGAACACCATGCACCAACATTTTTTTTATTTGCTTCTTTTTCCCTTATAATGCCTGCTCAATTTAATTTCTGTCAGTTTTCTGATTCCAAACAAATAAATCAAAAACTGCTTCTCAGGTGCCAGCTTAAGGAACAGTATCTAAGCAGGAACTGTTAAAAAAAAAAGAAATCATGTAAAAGACCTACATTATTTTTTGTCAAGGAATCATCCCTTAAACTATTCATTTATACCTTTATAATGTGTGAAATACGATATTTATACTATGAAGGCTGCATTTATTTCAAAAGGTAATTCAAAATAAAAAATAAAACGTTTTTGAATGGCTTCCTAAATAATGAAGTATAAAATTATTACATCTCGGTGTTAGCTACCTATCACTTTTCACAAATGACACCCCCTCTATATCCTCATTGAGAATTGCGGGTCGTTCAATACTTGTTTTTTTCCTTGATTACAACAGAAACATTTAATATTACAGGAAGTGAAAATTCTACTAATATAATTGAACTTTTAACGCATTACGCGATTTTTACAAGATGAGTTTTTAAACCATGACACGTGTTTCGCTATCCCAATAGCATCTTCAGTTTACCTACACCCACCTGAAGATGCTATTGCGATAGATTAACACGTGTCGTGGTTTTCAACTATTATAATACTGATGCATTCTAAAAAGTTAGTTTAGTAGTTAGTATTATACATCTATGCCTATAGCTTGTCATCCCCGCTCTCCAGATCCGCTTCCACCGGACTACTTGGCGTTATCTTGGAAAATTGGTTTATCAAATACCAGTTTTGAATTTGAATCATCTCAAAGAATACATTCGTGTTCAGTTCAGATTGGTAATGATTTTTGAATCTCCGCCTATGCCATCTGATGGATATACTGGATTTACCGAAAGCTAACTAATCAGTCGTGCCAAATGTAACCACCTTGAAATTCGCACAAAACTGAGCAATTTCTAGTAGTTTGTGGTGTCAACACTGTGCAGCATTGCCGATGCACGACCGATTTGTTTCAATCGTTTTGTTGAATACCATGAATTTTCAGAGCTTCATCGACAATTATCCAACGATGGGGTGACGCGTTATCGTCCAAAAATAAGAAATTTGGCTAAATAGTAGAATGAAACAACGGGAATAATATTATCAGTGACTTGGTGTACGCATCCATGGTAGCAACAAGCACCAACAATTCTGTACGTCTATTGAAACAAATGCCTCTCCAAACACTAACTGTACCAACTCTGAGAAGATGAACTTCCTGAACCGTTCTGCGATTTATGTGCACCAGAGGATGGGTCCATACACAAACACGCCGACGATCCGAAAACCATCCATATCTGCATATCTCGATTCATCTATGACCTTCATCGATCGTCTTCATCGGCTCATTCCAATCGAAGTCACATATGATTTTGAGTCAGCGGGATCCTTCTCAGAAGTCGTCGAGAATGTAGATTAACGTCTCGGAATCTTCGGGCAAAAGGTACGGAGAGCGGCGATAGTTATTGAAGGTTGAAGGATTGGCCGAGTTCGGGTGTCATTGCTCTTCATAAAAAATGTTACGTATTATCGAGCCGTTCCCTACGCATCCATTTTTAAGTATCATTCGCGTTCAATTATCACCAATAGTTAGAATGCCAAAATCGAATTCACATAGATTGAAAGACTTTCATGAAAGAAAAAAAACTGGGTGTGGAAAGCCACGCGATAGAAGTGACATTTTTTTGACAGCGAATTCAGAATTTTGGAAGAGTACTATAGTTATGATAAACTGAGGGAGGAAATTATTTTAATCGAATAAAATTATTACTTCATTCATTGCTGGAAATTATTATATTCATTCAATTTTTCATATCATGATTTTCCAAGAAAGACGTGCCAGGTTTGTGGAAACTGCAAAAGGATATGAGAATCCTTGACTGCAATAATTGATCCATAAAACATGAGAAAACTGATTTGTAATTCCGTATACTGTCATTCTTTTTCTAACATCCATATTCAATGTCATATTCCGTGTATATGTTTTGAGAATTCATGTTTCAAGTTTCCAGTTAAGATGATCGGCTTTTTCATCAGATCCAATGATCGCAGTCACCTCTTGTGTGTACAGAGGGGTATACCAAACTGCTTGATTTTGGATGTTTCTGGTACTTCTAGGCTATTTAGGTAGAAACGTTGAAAGAAGTGCTGGGTTTGACTTTCGTGAAAAGTCTGTTAGTTGAAAACCGTTTCACGATTTTTCATCGTCATTTGTCTTGAAGATATAACAAAATTTTGATATTTTGTCGATTTCGGAAACGTGCCATAACTTCTTTATTTCCGAAAATATCTAAAAACGGTAAAAACTTTCTACAGGCACTTTTTCACTAGGAATACGATACTATATTCAATTTTTCTCAAACTCCTGTAGTAAGGGTAGAAGGCGTTAAAAACGAATGCATTTTTTTCTGGATCTCATGTCATCCAAAAGAAATACAAAAAAAATACATATATATGGGGACAGTTTTTTGTGTATTTTAAAACTTGAAAAAGTAACAATGAAGTTACAAAACTTAGCTCATTGAGGAAATTGGATGTTTTCTTCCTACTTATTCCTAATCCTACGATCTCAACGCAGTGAGCTATTTTTTTTTTTGTATAAGATGAGATAAAAAAAAAAGATATCATTCGTATTCAAAATAAAGACTTAATTTTTGTTTCACCCTAAGTAAAACAGAAAAAAAATTAATATAAAACCGTATTCCCAATCCAACAATGCCTGTTTAAATGGTTTCGAAATATTTTCGAAATTAAAAAAAAATTGAATATAGTATAAAAAATTGAATATAGTATCGTATTCCTAGTGAAAAAGTGCCTGTAGCAAGTTTTTATTGTTTTGAGATATTTTCGAAAATAAAGAAGTTATGGCACATTTTCTAAATTACAAAATATTAAAATTTGGTAATACAGGGCGTATTTGAAGGTGAGGTTTTTTTTTTAACAGAAGGTAGAACTGGTCAACACGAAGCGTTTCACCAAAAATCACCTATACAAAACTTTCAAAATGACAAAGTTGAAAAAAATTGAAAATGATTACTGAACTAGATCCTAATAGACCGTTTCTTAGCTGAATTATCGCAAAGCAGTGGGTAAAAACTTATCTCGTGATACGACCATGTGGTTTCGTTTAGGATATTGGCTCGTTCGATATTTACGTGGTAATGAAAATGGAAACTTAGGATTGCCGAATTGTTCTCATTATTTTTCAGTAACTCACACGATTTTATGAAATGGCTCATTTCGATACCAACTGATATAGAAGAGACTTAGGACACAAGTGTAAAAAATAGAATAATACTTCGAAATCTCACAAATAAAATTGGTCTAAATTATTCACGAGTTTTTTCACAATGGGCATCACAATCTTATTGTTCGAACATTCCAACAATCGTCGTAAAAATAGGATGAAATCGGGAAACATCATAGCACTTTTTTAACATAACTAACATAAGCATTTCCAAGAAACTGGCTCGATTTTCTACATTTTTTTTCACCCTAAATTGCACGATACAACACTTATGATTCTCTCAAATGTGACCTGATGCATCTAATCCAATGAACTTGGTACTGAACCATTCATTGCCCAGCCATATGTTTATGTTTTGTTTTGTTTCGTTTTTGCGATGCCGGAGTCCTCTTCCACAGTACCGTACTTGAAATTCAATGAAATTTTGTCGAACTTCTAGGGGTTGCATCTCAGCCATCTTGGATATTTTATATAGACGATTTTTGGTAATTTAGACTTATTTCGATGAGTTCTACCTTCTGCCAAAAAAAAAGACTCACCTTTGAAAACACCCTGTATATTCGAGACAAGGCATATATCGTGAGATGGTTTCCACGACTTTTCACGAAAATCGAGCTCAGGACTCCTCTCAACCTAGTTCGGATGTATCAGAAACAGCCAAAAATTGGTATATACTCTGTACAGGGTTGGCAAAATTCGTTGTCTACTGAGGGGATCTCGAGAACTATGTTTCACTATATTGAATAGGTAGGTACCTAATAAGGCAATGAGTAGGTAAGGCGTTATCATAGTGACAGTTAAATATGCATTTATTTTTCGTGGACTCGGTATTATCGATTGACGAATCAGTTTTCCTATGCATCTATTTCTAATTCAGAATGTTCGAAAATGACAGTTTCTCAATTATTGTTCATAACTCAAAATTTGGAAATGATAATCTGGTTCCATTTTCAGATTTGTATTAAGCAATAAAAAAGAACTAGCTCTCGAGATCCCCTCAGTAGGCAACGAATTTTGCACACCCTGTGTACGGCCCTTCAAACAAAAACTTCATAAATGAAGGTTATATAAGCTGCGACAGTACTACGTGGTTATACAGGATCTTTCACGAGGAACCTCACCCATATTCATACGGGAAACTACTGAACGTATTTTCATGAAATTCAGCACTTATAAGTATTTCACGATGCTGATGAAATCTAAAATATTTTCAAGGCATGAGCAAATCCGGTTTTTCCGGAAATGACGTCAACTTCCGTTTTTCAAATTAGAACACCATTTTTTTATTGCAGAAATAGATTCCTTAGAAAATTTCAAGTTATTTTGATGTAACATTTTTCAGTTTTGGTTGGAAAATTCTCTCTGAGCGGGAAAATTCGAAAAAAAAATCGAAAATAGAGCTCCGCTGAAACAAGAATTACTTCGAGGTTTTTGGATGGAAAATTTTCATTTTTGGGATTTTTCAAGATGTAAGATTGATGTATCCACTTTAAAAATCGAAATCGCGATTCATGATACAGGGGGTGAAAAAATCGCTTTCAAAGTTAGGGATGACAAAATCGTGAAAAATAAATTTTTTCAAATTAAAACCCCATTTTTTTATGGCAGATATTGAATCTACGTTAAAAAATAATGTGAGTGTATGCATCACACCCTTGCCCTAAAATGGATATTTTCTGAGTTATTCACAAAAAACTGTTTTTCGTCTTGAATTTTCAGCTATTTCTTTTCCCTTCACGCCAAAAAGATGAAATTTTCAGGAACTGTTACTTAAACCATGCTGTAGATTTTTCACCCCTTCTTGAAACCGACTTCAAGTTACTATTAGGAGAACCATGGCAAACTCTCGCAGTTATAACTGGAGAAGATGCTCAAAGTTTTGACCGTTAATTTCTAGACATTTATTTATACGTCTCAGGAATGCTTCGTGCGTTGCTCTTCTTATTTCATCGGGAGGAAGAGATCTGCAAAAGTGTTTAAAAACCAAATTGAGTTTCAAAACTATGAATCTAAAAATCTAAACAAACCTGAACGCATTTCTGACTCGTTCTATGCAGTCCTCTTTATCAGTCAGGGGAGTTGAGTAGACAATATTTTTTATCCTACCCCAAACATAATAGTCTAAAGGAGTTAAATCGGGAGAACGTGGTGGCCAAAGATGTGGACCATTGTTCGCCAACCATCGATCTTCAAATAGCCTGTAGAGGATATTTGACACATTGAGTGAATTGTGTGGAGGCGCGCCATCTTGTTGATACCATAAGTCATTATGGTTCTGTACTAGCGGCTCAATTATTTGAGTCAATATGTCAGAATTTCTATCTCCTAAGGGAGAACATTCTTTAAATAATGCAAACATGTGTAGTGTTCTATCTTACCAGTTAAAGTCCCATCATAAATGTGAACATCGAGAATTGCATTATTTTTGATGGCGCAAAAAACATTGAAACTCCAGGTCTCTTGAAAGTTCCATTGTCTGAAGTGGTGGTTGTTCTCTTCATCCCAATAATGACTGTTATGCCTATTGAAAGAACCATTCTTTATGAATTTAGATTCATATGTCCAAATTATACAGTCCAAAAAGTTTTCATTCTCTTGAAATCGAATCATCATAGCTTCGCAAAACTCTGTTCTCTTGACGAAATCAGTTTCCTTCAAATGCTGTACCCTATTGAATTTATATGGGTGCATTTTATGTTTTTTTAATATTCTCCAAACACTCGATTGAGATAATCCCAGATCAATCTCGGCATCTTTGAGAGAATTTTGAGGATTCACACGAAAATATGCAAGAACTCTAATTTCGTTGTTCTCATCTTCTACTACACTTTTTTCTCTGTGTATAGTTTTCTTAACGAAAGATCCGACATTTCTCAAGTTTGTCATGGTTCTGTTAATGGCATCTCTCGTTGGTCTGGGTCGGTCAGGAAACCTCTCAATGAACAGTCGAATCGTTCTATCTACAACTTCATTACATTCTCCATGAAGTAGAATGAGATTTAAATGATCTTCATTGGTAAAATTAGGCATAGTGATCGATTTTATAACTTAATATGAATTATCACCAAATTAATAGTAAACACAAAATGCTACTGAATAAGGAGGAATTTGGCAGATGTAATTAATGATATCTATCATTAAAAAAAAGAATGTGAAACATGGTAAGTTTTTGCATATGGTTCATAAGGAATTATTTATTTATCACTGGAGAGAAAACCGATGGCCGATTAGTTGAAATAAAGAGGTTTCCGATACAAATTCGAATCAAAATTCGCCATCTATTTAGGAACAACCTGTAACTTTTTTCTCTTGCATATTAGGGTAGTAAAATCTAAAACATGGTTTAAGTATCAGTTCCTGAAAATTTCATCTTTTTGGCGTGAAGGGAAAAGAAATAGCTGAAAATTCAAGACGAAAAACAGTTTTTTGTGAATAACTCAGAAAATATCCACTTTAGGGCAAGGGTGTGATGCATACACTCACATTATTTTTTAACGTAGATTCAATATCTGCCATAAAAAAATGGGGTTCTAATTTGAAAAAATTGATTTTTCACGATTTTGTGATCCCTAACTTTGAAAGCGATTTTTTCACCCCCTGTATCATGAATCGCGATTTCGATTTTTAAAGTGGATACATCAATCTTACATCTTGAAAAATCCCAAAAATGAAAATTTTCCATCCAAAAACCTCGAAGTTATTCTTGTTTCAGCGGAGCTCTATTTTCGATTTTTTTTTCGAATTTTCCCGCTCAGAGAGAATTTTCCAACCAAAACTGAAAAATGTTACATCAAAATAACTTGAAATTTTCTAAGGAATCTATTTCTGCAATAGAAAAATGGTGTTCTTATTTGAAAAACGGAAGTTGACGTCATTTTCGGAAAAACCGGAGGTGCTCATGCCTTGAAAATATTTTAGATTTCATCAGCATCGTGAAATACTTATAAGTGCTGAATTTCATGAAAATACGTTCAGTGGTTTCCCGTATAAATATGGGTGAGTTTCCTCGTGAAAGACCCTGTATATGTAGGCCGCGAGGATTGCACATTTTCCAAGTTATACAATGAGCTGCACACATTTCGCCAATTTCTGATTGAGAGCAAGTGAAGGATTTTGTCTAATCCATTATAAGAAGTAATGACATGGGTTACATTATTAGAATTTTGTAAATTGTAACTTCTCCAGTCTTTACTTGAGATCCGTGAGATCGTCTGATATGTCATAGGATCAAAATAGGTAGAAAATTAGCTTCGCCTGCCAATAAATGCCTGATTTTGCTCTTTTAGAATATATCACAGTATCACAGAAATACTATGATTTTTCTGAGCGATACGCCATTGACTTTCGAAAAGTTCCCAAAAAGATGGGGTCAGTTAAAAAATCGTCAAGACCAAACGGTTGCACCGAGTTAGATGAAATTTCGAGCTTTATCAGTGGAAGATATGCTCTTTAAGAATATGTATCACATTTAGATAACCATGATTTTTTATCTCAGTGTATTACCTACCATTTTTTTTATTGAGTTCATTACCCGTATGCGCGCCAATGATGAACACAAAATTCTTAATTGCATGTCAGAAAATGCGTAATTACTACACCTCTTGAAACCCATCAAATTTCATTCGCATATCTCGACCGGTTTCAGAGCAGTAAATACCTATTTAGGCTAAAACTGACTATTTAGACAGTTTCTAAGTAGAATTTCAACACCCCGTATCTCGGAAAACGAACCATTTGAGGATAAAAGTTATATAGCATAATGTCATTATTTTTTCATGCAGAATCACCTTCTAAAGTTTGTTGCACTTATTCTCTGTAACTGTAGGTAAAATGTAATACAAAACAATTCTGAGGAAGTCAAAATTTCAATTCAAAAAACATACTTTCTGTGGAAGATAATGATTACCTTTGAGTAAGTCCTCGAGTCTTATACGCTCATGAACTGCGTGCTGATCGAAGAGAATCAAATAAGATGTTTTCCTATCGATGGTAGCTATGAACTTCTGATCAATTTGTCCAATCACTTTCAGATCCTTGAACAACATTTTGTTGAATTTGTTATCATTCAGTATTTGGAGTGGGATTTTGGACATTTTTGTTCGTATGATGTTCGGTACTTCCTTTTCATATTCGTTCACTCTTTCTTTGTATAAACTTTCGAAGAATTTTTTCGGATCTTGAAAGGAATTCTGCTTTTAACACGGCTAGTGTGGCTAAAAAATACTTACCGCTGCCTCTGATGAACTTTTCCCATTTGACAACACCCAGATCATTCGAATATGATTTTAGAATTTCGTCATGAAGTTTTTCCTTTGAGATTGGACTCAGACTTTTCTCTAGTTTCGGATCGGGTATCAAAACTGGTGATAAGCCCTTCGGTAGAAAATGAGGTCTTTCTTTTAAAATGTAAATTTCTTGTTTTTTCGGGTGAACGAAAGATGTCATTCCTGATGAAGAAATATGTATTAGTAACCCAACTAAATCCTTGGCCTTAGCTGATTCCAGAGAAAATACTTCACGCAAATTATTATAATATCGCAGTGGCCGTCGATTCTGGACTATGCTTTATAGTTTAAAACCTTTTAGTAAAAAGCAACACAAAGCCTACTGCTATGTAAAAATCATTTATAGAGATTAAGCATTTTCTATAATCCTAATATAAGATCTTTAAAATTAGGTGCCTATTGCCTATTGATTTAGTATTAACAATCACATGCAGAATCGAAAAAAAACAGAAAAGTCATTCGCCATTCAAAGCTTGAGGTCATAAGGTCAATTCAATTGTTCCACTAGTTATGAAGTGAGACGTGTAATTACTTATTATCATTTCATAATGAATATCTGAAAATACTTCATAAGTTATATAACAATATAACTTATATGAAGTTTTTTTCAAATTACCTACTATTGAAAAATGAGTGAAGATGAGCAGGTAGGTATTTCGAATTAATTCACTTAGAGAAATTGTAATTCAATAAGAGAGAAGCGGATCAAGCTAGTCCCTCTCGAGAGCTAGGAACGCATGCGCGTCATTGGTTTTCTGACAGTTTTGGAACGAGTTGTAGAAAATAAATGGATATAGAGATCGTGTTTTAGTGGCCAAATTGCTGATTGTAAATCAAGTCCACTTAAGCAAATACACATTATTAGGGTTTATATATCTTGTAGAATATAACAGTCGCATTTGAATTTCTTCATTAAAATTATGAGTAATGTGAAAATCAACAATAATGTATCAAAAATTCAAAACATCTTAGCAAGTATGAATTAACCTGAAACTTTCATTATAATGATTTTTGACAAAACTTTTGAAGCCCAATCATAAACGTTTTTATTAAAAACCAACAACGGATGTGTTTGCCCAAAAATAAGATTTTAATGTGAACCTACATTGGGCGTTATCAAACGATAATAGTGGAATAACGCCGATTGATGAGAACAGCTATATTCCAACAAGAAACTCTCTTACTTAAAAATAAAAACGCCCACGTCATGGTCAGAACTCCCACATGTTGGTCAATAGCGTCCAACGGTCGTTTGACTGGTCGTAATTATCGAAGTGGACGTTATTGACATTTAGAACATTCTTCACAAATATACTTAACGGAACATAAACTATAACATAAATGAGCAATATTATCCCCTGACTACGCCCCTGCCGCCGCCCGAAAACATCGGGAAGGCTCTCGAACCGGGGCGTATCGATATAAAAGATTAGCGCGGTGGGCTCGATGGCAGTTAGTATTCTGTACAGACCCGAGGGAACAGATAATTCCCGTAGAGTTACAAAATGCAAAGTATTGAAAGTGAATTAGAGAGTAGTAAAATAAAAAAGTGTAGTAGTTGTGGTAATAAATTACACGTTCTGAAAAGGAGACAATTCAGTTAACTCGGAGAACGTTATAGGTAATATGGAGAAAATTGAAATATAAAAAGAAAGTATGAAAGATCATATTTTTCGTATTACAGAAGAACCCAGACGTTCTTATGTATTTTGTTTGTCAAGTTCTCGACCATATGGATCATGTGCGATGGGGTTGAAATGTAGCTTTTTGGTAGAATAAAGAAAATTCACTCCTTCTCTTTCAACGTAATGAATGGACAAAGAGAGAAACTTATTTCTACATTCATGATAGCTAAGGGCCAATTTCATAAAACGGTGATAAACTCCACTTAACTGAAATTCAGATTCATTTTCAAACAAACATTGACATCTGCTTCGTTTAAAAATTGAACTAAGGAGGGTAAAGAAACCATAAAACACAAGCCTTAAGCTAATCAGCGTAATCGACATAAATTGGCGTATTTCTTTCCTTAACGCCAGTTACGTCTGATCTCAGCTTATATCACCGGGGAAATTGACCCTAAGTTTAAAAAGGGTTGTGTAAGTTACCTGTTCTTTCATTGAAATAAAATTCATTTCCCTCAGGATCAAATTTCGTCAACCATATATCTCCTGCTGGAATTTCACCTTCGACGTTTGCCTTAGTGTTGATGGCAGTATTTATTTTATGTTCATTCACTACATTCTCATTCAGAGTTATGATCAAATTCGAAGTTTGTGCTGTTTCAATGGCAGTTAAAGTTCTCAAATCTTTATCCTCATCAAAATGTTTATCATCAAAGATCCCTTCCACATCGAAGCTTACAGCAGAGTTTGGAAGGAAAGTCAAATCATTCACAGGTTTTTTCAGTGTCCTGTTCTCAGAATTGATAATTACATCTGAAAACAAATCTGGAGATTCGACAAAATCATCATTGGTCGACGGAATTTTATGGTTGAAATAATGGCTTTTTTGCCTGATATCTCGGTTATTATCTTTCCTGTTTTCAAAGGAGAATTTTGCCTTACACTTTTCTTTCATTTCATTGCATTTGCGTTTGTTTTTGATGAATTTTTTCCATAAAGGACTTCTCTTTTTTCTTTCAATATTATTTTCTTGTTCCAAGCTATCTGTGGTGAATACTTCTCTGGCTTCCTTCGAAAAAGACGATAAGTTTTTATCGTTCTGAAAAAGGTGGTTGTTTTTCAAATTTAAAAATAATTTATCGATATTCTGCTTTGTTCTGTGAACATATTGAAGTCTTGAAACATCAATAGGCTCAGTATTGTATTTTCTAAAAACACTTTTCGAATTTTCTCTCTTGGTTTCATTTCGTGGAAAATCGGCATCCTTTAGGGAAAACGAGTAGTCATGAACTTTTCTAACCACTTTATGTTCTGAGAAATAGGGGCTTTGGCACCTTTGGTAACCTCCCTCAGAAATATATTTTCTCCATGTCGTTATATTTCTATTGGTTGTTTTAGGAAAATTTGGAAATAGCAAATTCGAATTACCATTCAGTTTTTCATCTTCTCGGTTTTTTTCAGGAGTTATTTTGACCTTAGGTATAGGACTGAAGGGTAAATTATTAAAATCAAAAACTTCCGACGGTAAATTATAATCCAATTTCCCGCTATTGAAAGTCATTATTCTCCTCGAATTGTTATCTGCCAATTTTCCATTCATGAGTTGGTTATTATCGAAAAGTCCTCCCTCAAATTCAACGTCATTCTGGAAATTGAACACGTATGACTTATTTGTGTCGTACAACAGATTATTCTTCGTGAAATTCAAGAAACAGAAATTGTTCGACAATTGGTCAAAACAGTTTTTGACTTCATGAGGTTTTATATTTTTTGAATAGTTATGATTCGATTTGCAGGAACGCAATATTGTGAAATTTCCATCATATTGATTTTCATACATCAGTTTGTTCGTATTTTCATCTCCAAACAAAAAACTCGAGCCTTTGGGTTTTTTAATGATATTTCTTTTTGAACTGTAGTTGGGATCAAGTTTTTTAGTTCCGAAATATGGGCTCGTTAAATAATTCCCAGATTTATGTTCGGATTTTTCATTGAAATATCCATTTTTCCGCTTTTTCTTTTCTGGGATGGAGAATGCGAATATTTCAGAGAAATTTGATTGACCTTTGTAGACGTTGGTATTTTTCTTCCTCTTCAGTCTAACTGAGACCGATATGTTCTCATTAAATTGATGATTCTTACTTTTAGTTATATTTTGAAAGAAGATGTTAGATTCCATAATGGTTTCAATTGAGTTATTTATATTCATATCGGAATTGTCTTCAGAAATTTGAGTTGGTTGGAAGGAGGTATCCCCTTTGAATAATTCAGTTGATTTCAAGAACATGTACATCAAAAAGTCCTTCCCTTTTTCTTCCGTGTTAGTAAAATTAGAGAAGAGTGTTTCGTCTGGTATTTTTTTGGCTAAGATATCTGCGCAGTTTCGCTCCAATCTACAAAATTTTTTCATCTTAGTTTCGTCTGCAATATTTTCTTCACGATGTTCAACTATGATATTATTTTCAAAGTGTTGTTCTTCTTCTTGGTATCTTTTCCCTTCGAGTTCTTTCTCCTTATATTCACTTTCACGAGAAGTTTTAAGTTTATTGTGTTTTTGTTTTCTAATTGGTAGGGATTTAAGTTTGCCCTTTTTCACTGGAGATATTTTGTGTTTTCTCATAGGTTCAATTTTCTTTAATTGAAACTCACTCTGTTCAGTGACATCTTCTATAACACAAGATTCTTCTTTCCCAGTTTCCGGATTCTCTAACCAATCTTTGAATCCAAAACCTTTTACAGCTCCTACTAAATCGGAAACTCCACATACACTTTTCCTCTTTTCAGTTGGTTTATTATCCACTTCATTAATTTCCGTTTCACCACGGAAATTTGATATTAATTTCTCTATACAACGATGGATAATGTCTATATTCAGAAAATCAACTTTGGGTTCGGAATTCTCGTACATGATGATGTAATTCGATATCGAACATTTTATATTCAACACATAGGCTGGGTAAAGAGCTTTAACCGATTGTATTTTTTTCTTGGCAACCTTCGATAACTCCTTACAGATGAAAGCTTGTAGTTTTGAGTGATGAACTGGACGCTTATTTACGAAAATATGTTGGATGTTATTGTCTTCAAAGAATTCCTTCGACAGCAGTGCTTCCAGTGTAACTTTATCCTTCTGTACCTTTATTACAACTGTGTCATCATATTTGATTTCAGGATATAAATCTGTGAAAGATTTGATGATATTCTCGCTTTTGGGACGTTTAAATAACAGTGTTCCAGTTATATCATCCCTCAAAGTTATCGAAATTTGCGGATGGATTATGGACATACTCTTAAGGAATGTAATTATTTCTTCAAATTCGAATTCTTTTTTTAATCGCTTCTGTCTCACGGGCAGATTATGGAAAAAACTATCTACTGTAATGGTTGTGCCGTTACTCTGTCTTCGCTTTGCTGGTGCTACTTTTCCATGCTTACCCAAGTTTATGCTCTTCGAAAATGTGTTTTCAGAGGAAGCATATTTTGAGGTGATAACGAGAGTTTTGGACACATTCGAAATACTCCACAGACTTTCACCTTTGTAGCCATAACTTTTTGGTTTTTTCTCCAGATCCATCAAAGTTTGACATTTGCTTGTTGAATATTTACGGGCTATTTTATCCAAGTTTTCTTGTGATATTCCTACACCATTGTCTACTACTTGAATCCTGAAATTCACAGAATTCAGTCTGATGGCAACTGCAGATGATTTAGCGTCCAGGCTATTCAAAACCTATAATGAATGCAATTAAAAAATTACTTTATATGATGGTATGTACATAAGCTGTTGAAGATATTAGTTTGAAATCTGGCAGTAAATATAATAAAATTTATCGAGTGGACTTAAATTTCGTGTATAAGTACTTGATTTATTTTCTTCAACAACATGTTTCAGATGAAGTAAGAAGTAAAGCAAAAAATCCGACAGTTTTAGAAAGACGTGGTTGAAGGTCATATTAACTTTTTTGATTGCCACAGTACCCGTCAATATAAATAGTAAATATCTGGAAGGTACCAAAAAAAAAGACCGTCCCATTGAAGGAGAATAGATAGTGACTTTGATATGATTTCGCTGACATAGAAAACAAAACAATGAATTTATCAGAACAATTATTTGTATATAGACAATGTGTCTTAGTGTACAGGGTGGCAAAATTCGTTGTCTACTGAGGGGATCTCGAGAGCTAAAGCAGCTAGAAGAAAACGGATCACACATTCTCGATTTTTTTTTTCATGACTAATCCAAAACTAAAAACAGAATCGGCGTTTCTTTTTTAGATTTCGAGTTATAAACAAAAATTTAGATTTTGGCGATTCCGAAGAGTTCTCATAACTTTTTTGTCTTTGAAGTTACAGATCTGAAAATTGAACCTTCTTAGGCACTTTCATACGTAGAATCTACTGACGAAAGTTTTTTTTCCAATTCAAAAATAAAAAATTCAATAAAAGTTTGCATTTAAAAAAATTGAAGTTCACCTAATGATTCGAAATAAAAAAATATTTTGATCTCGTCAGTGGATTCTACTCAAAAAAGTGCCTGTAAGCCCAAGATGCTCACACTAATTATTTTCGGTAGAAACCTGATTTTCTACCTTGATTATACCTTTTTTCAAGAACTAACAACTCACGTTCCAATTATATTCTTTTATTATTTATGTCAGAAACAACAACTGTCAACTCTAATGTTTTTCATAAATATCATGATCATATTCAAACAATTACAACAATCAATATTAAATAATAATCAGCAACAGTGCCTGTAGAAGGTTCAAGTTTCAGATTTGTAACTTCAAAGACAAAAAAGTTATGAGAACTTTAGGAAATTGTCAAACTCAAAACCGAAGTATCGTAAGAGGCTGAGGTTTTCACCATGCTTTGTTTTTCCGAAAATGAGCTTGGAAATGTGTCATCCGTTTTCTTCTAGCTGCTATAGTTCTCGAGATCCTCTCAGTAGACAACAAATTTTGCCCACCCTGTACTGTGTCTGTGGAAGAGGAAGAGATAGAACCGCAGCACAAGATCGACTAATACAGTTAATTGCACGACGAAACACCTTCTTCATAGCATCCCGAAAACCGAAAATAACTCATTCCGGCAAGCTACTGGTAGAATAGTTTCTAGTCAAACACTCCGGAATGCATAAACGTAAAGCACTTAAATAGGGTGTTCCATCCTTCCATCTCAGACGAGCCAGCTCGTATATTTCTTATCCCATAGTGAATGTAGAAATTAAACGAAACACGTGATTTTGTTTGGGGGACATCTTTTGACGTTCATTTGAGGCTTGAACGAGCAACCCCCTAAGAAGCGGCGCTTCAACCTCTCAAAATTGAATAGGGGAAAGGGGTTGAGTGATACTTCATTTGAAAGCTCTAGGAAGCCTCTTTACAACGGTGTATGAAAAAAAAGAAGTTGAGTGATGAGTGATACTTCATTTGAAAGGTCTTGGAAGCTTCTTCACAACGGAGTATGAAAAAAAAAGAGGCTTCCAAGACCTTTCAAATGAAGTATCAACAACAAGAACAACAAAATACTTAATTTCCATTTGAATGATCACATCATTATAGAAAAGGTCAGTAAAATTACAATAGGCACAGGTGAATGAATCGATTTGAAAAAAGGAAAAAATACAAAAAAGTACATTACAAAGAGAATTACAAAAAATATCAGGTGAATGAATCAATTTGAAAAAAAGAAAGAATACAAAAAAAGTACATTACAAGAGAATTACAAAAAAATATCCTCAACCTTATAATAACATTTTTCCAGTAGATACTGCTTTAATTTGTTTTTGAAAACTTTTATGTTACAAGAACTTTTTATATCCTCAGTTAGGTTATTGAAAATTTTTAATCCAAGATAGAACGGTGACCGCCTACCGATTCTGTATTTGAAACTGGGTAAAACTAGATCCGAACGGTTTCTTGTGTCATAATTATGATTGTCAGAATTTTTTAAGAGTGAGTTCTTATTAACAAAAACATCCGAAGCCATCTCCAATATCAGTAATGATGGCAGAGTGAGCAATTGAAACTTCATGAAATATGGTTTGCATGATACTCTCTGTGATATTCCCGCAATACACCGTATTATTCTTTTCTGTAGGAGAAAAACATCTTCAGCAAAAGAGGACGCGCCCCAAAACACTACACCATACCTAAGTCTAGAAGAAACCTGAGCATGATACACTAAAAGAAGTTGATCCAATGTCAAGACTTTCTTCAAGTTTCTTAATAAAAAACAGACTGAATTCAGTTTGGTGCAAATATTTTCACAGTGAGATCTCCAGTTAAGATTTTCATCCAAAGTTATCCCTAGGAATTTAACCGTTTCAACCCTCTTCAGTTGGACACCGTGAGCGCTAACATTAACATCAATATTCTTACCATAGTTATGGAATACTAAGTAACCAGTCTTCTCAAAATTTATATGCAAAGAGTTTTCACAGAACCAGTTGTACATCTCTTCAAAACATCTTCGCACTACTTCATCGAGATTGATGTTATTTCTCGCTTTAATGATTGCTGATACATCATCTGCGTATAGGAACAAATCAAAAATAAGATGGAATATATCATTAATAAACAAGATGAAAAGCACAGGACCCAAAACTGAACCCTGAGGTACACCCGTCTCCGACTTCAAATAGTCTGAAAAGACTTGGTCAACGTAAACAAACTGTCTCCTGTTTTTGAGGTAATCCTCAATCCAACTCAAAGCCACTCCACGGAAACCGATCTTTTCAAGCTTTTTCAATAGCAAGTTATGATCGACGCAGTCAAATGCCTTACTTAAGTCACAAAAAATTCCTGTAGGGCAATCACCTCTCTAAGTGTTCCACGACAAATTTTAGAAACCCATGAACAGCATCATTGGTACTCCGTCCGCCACGAAAGCCAAACTGCCTATCGTTCAATATTTTATGAATATCTAGGAACTTCATCATTCGATCAAGGAAACAATATTCAAAGATCTTAGAAAATACCGATGTTAAAGATATGGGACGATAATTGCTCATGTCTTCTCTATCGCCTTTCTTATGTATAGGTAAGATCTTGTTAACCTTCAATTTGTCCGGAAAAACACCGCATGAAAAGGACAGATTGATCAAGTAAGTTAGCGGCTCCGAAATCTCACTGAGGCAGCTTTTGATCAGAAATGCGGGCACATCATCATAGCCTGCAGAATTCTTTGGTTTCAGCTTATTGCTAATCAGACTGCAGAACTCCTGTTTCACGAATGGGAACAAAAAAATTGTTGAATGATTTGAGGTTATTCTATCTTTGAATGATTTTTTAGGAATCTGGCTTCTTGAAGTGACAGGTGCATCAACAAAAAATTGGTTGAACAGATTTGCAATTTCAATAGGGTCCTCAAACACTTTGTCCCTGTCTTTGACCCTTGAAAATACTGACCTACTACCCTTCCCATTTCCGAGTTCATTTATAATACCTACTCCAAGCAGTTCTCACTTTATTATCCGATCTATTGATTTTATTTTGAAAAAAGTTTCGCCTCGTATTCTCAACGAGTTTGGAATGATTACTCCTGCGTACACGATACAACTCATCTAATTCAGGAAAAGTTTTCCTTAAATCTGCTAATTTTTTTAGAGCAGAACTTGATGACCTAACTCGTTCATCTATCCATATTTTATTTTGTTTTTTATAAAAATTTTTTAAAGGAAAATTGACATTGAAGTAGTACTGAAAAATACGATAGAAGTTATCAAACGCAACATCTACATTACTACTCTTATAAACATCACTCCAGTCCTCCCCAACTAATTGATCAACAAAATCCGCAATATTTGATTTGCTGAAGTCTCTCCTATATTCGTGAGATATTTTTGACTGAGACTCCTGGAAATCAGTGTGAAGAAGACCTTTATGGTCGGAATAATGAACATCAACCACACTTGTTGACGATTGTCGACTATTTGAAAAAACATAATCTAATGTGTTGTTTTGACGTGTCTTCTGATATACGGTGTTATGCAGATTATAACTTTCCAAAATGTTTGCAAGATTTCTGTACTCCTTCTGATCTCGAGAAGGATCTATATTGAAATCACCACACACATTCGGTTCATACAAAAATTCAAGAACAGCACAGAGCTGCTCCAAAAATAACATGAAATCAGTGTTTACACAAGAACGATAACAATTTAATATTACAGTTTTTACCTTAGTTTGTATATAGCAAATTCCACATATCTCAAATTGTTTCTCAACACAGAATCTTTCCAAGTCAAGTTTGTTAGTTTGGACACTGTTCTTACACCAAATTCCGACACCACCTCCTTTTAATCTGGACCTGCAGAAACTAGCTCCACGGTAGAAACCCGGAAAATGTACACAATCAATATTAAAGTCTCTGCACCATATTTCATTGAAGCACAGGAAATGTAGATTCTGAATTTCCAAGAATTCACTAGTTATCAGATCAACTTTACTATAGTATATCCAAATCCAAGAGGCCAGCGGTAAACATTACAGCATGCAGTGATCACGCGTCAAGAACGTGATAACGCAGAGGTGTACTAATAAATTGAATTCCGAGAGCGTTATATTTTAAAACCTTTTGAGTGTTCCAGTTCCGGTGAAAAATATGTATGCTTATCTACGAGTCTCAGTAATGAACAATTAATCTAAAGTTCTCACTTTAATAAATACTATGTATATAAATGTGTAACAATATTTTTTTTGTAAAAGTCACTACCCCGTAGTGTCGTCAGAAGATGCAGAACTTTCCTCTAAGTTGACGATGACTGTTGTTACATCATCCATAATATTATCCAGTTTCCACATGTCTACCTCAACTTTTTGTTTGACATGTTTCACGCACTTTCTCCATCTTTCGGAAGTAACCCGTGAGAGAGCCTCTTGAAAAAGATTTTGGACGTCAGCCATTTTAAATGTGGTGTTTTTATTTGCCACAAAATTCTTGACATCGGCCCAAATCAATTCAATAGGGTTCAGTTCGCAGTGGTAGGGCGGTAATCTAAGTACAGTAATATTTTGGGCCTTTGCGGTTTCATCCACGATGTATTTTTCAAAGTTTTCTTTGTTCTGCCTGACTATCTGCAACTATTGCGCTTTTATGAGGTCAGGGGTGAAATCAATATTTTTCTCCCTCAACCATTGTTGGATATCACTCTTTCTGAATTGTGAATTAGGAATTTTTTCCATTTTCCTTGAATTATAAGGAGCATTATCTAAAACTACTATAGAATTTTCCTCCAATTTAGGAAGTATACCCTCGACCACTTTTCGAAGGACTGACCATCCATTTCTTCATGGTAGTCACCAGTTTTTTTGGATTGGAAAGTCCAGAGTCCTCCAGTTAAAAAACCAGTGTCACTGCCAATATGACACACTATAATTCTTTGCCCTTTGCCTGGAAAAATATATTCACTTCATTTGAAAAAGAATGTTGAAATTGTTTTCCACCTAAAAGGTACTTACATCAAGTTTCACAAAACTTTGATTGCTCGATCAACGATTTGGCATTCGATTTCCCGAAGGAAATCATTGAAACTTTCATATTTCCGAATATATTGGAGGAGTAGCAGTTGAGAATCATCAAATGGGGGTGTATAGATAATTATTTGGTGCAAGAATGATATTCAGAATGCTTATGACCAACTTATCGACTGAAAACTAATTGACGTTCATCCGTCAATCGATCGTTGATTCTCTGATCAAGCTTTATGAAACCGAGGGTTGAACTCAAAATTCAAGACCTACCCAGACGGATTTTTAATCCAGTAGATAATCCAGCAAGTAACGCTTGCCGAGAAGATGTAACTGTTTTATCGGTCCACACTTTGGATTTAGTATGACCGGCATTTACCCAAGTTTCATCCCAGCAATAAATCTTCCTGTTTTCATCACGGAAGGTCCTAATTTTCGTGAGATAGTTTCTTCTCCAACATTTAATGTCGTCACGGTTCATTAAAAAACTGTTGCGTTTGCGACGTCCATATTTGAAATTAAGTTTTTTCAATATTATAGAGAAGGTACTCTTCTTAAAATTTGGCAGGTTCGAGTCTTCATTAACTATTTTTAATACTTTCTCTATAGTCGGGTGTTCATTTCTGAAGAAAAACTCGTGAACTTTTCGCCGTATTACATTTTTATCGAAATCTGATAATGACTCCCATTTGGTGGTCCGATTTTGATTTGTTGCCGGCTGTGATAGAACACCGGAATTTATGTATTCGGAAATAATTCTCCTAACACTTCGAGCTCCAATGCCAAGTCTCTCAGCAACTCGGAGTTCTACGTCCTTTAAACACATTCCTGCATTTTGAATAATCTCAATTTTATAAGTATTCAAAATCATATCTTTTATCTCGGCACTGAAGTGTCGTTTCAGACGTCTCTTTTTTGGAGGACTTAAGTCAACACGCGATTCCTCAGCAGTATCAGTACTTGACATTATCTTAAATGCTTGTAACTTGAATAACTTGCTACAACTATAAACCAATTTACGAAAGAAAAAGCAATGAATGATCTCTGCAGTTCTGCACAACAATTCGCATACAATCAATGAATCAAACGTAATGCGGTTCTGCATTACTCCCACCTGCAAACATGGCGTTCCTGAAGCTTTGACCAATAAGAGGAGTACCTTAAATAATATCACGCGTTAGTCAGTTTGTTTACGCTGGCCTCTCGGATTTGGATAGACTATAGACGTAAGACACTGGCAATTCAAAGATAGCAGATGGTAGTTTGTGATCTTATTGACGGTATGATTTTTTCGGTGGGGTTGCGAAAAATCCTTTAGATATTCGATTTCTTCATTGTTAGATGGAAGAAAAAAGAATTTAATCTTGTACCTTCCGGCCAAATATCCGGATTCTTCAAAGATTCAGAATCCGAAACAGGAACACCTACTCTAAAAGAAGAATATTCCCCAGGTCGGCGGGATGTGAGCTTTTCACAAAATACATCAGAGAATCCATTGGCTCTCAGATGCTCCTTCAACACTTCCTCATCAACAGTAGGATGGAGTCTGCACACATGAAAATAATCCAACTTCTTTGCACTCATAATGGAAATCCTGGAACCTCTTCCACTTCCTATTATACTCTGATCAGATCTTTTAATTTTCCTAGTTTTTCTCTTCCTCTCAACGCCGATGTAAGGACCCTCAACAGTAGAATCGGAATCTTGAGTTTTAACTTTATCACCTCTGTCATTCAATGTAGTGACAGCTTTTTTCTTTTGCAGCCCCGATTGTGGTTGCTTCGGAATCGCTCCCCCAGTATTAACTGGAAGGATATCTTCACTACTTGGATCCTTTCCCTGAGCTTGAGAAATTTTGTCATGTACGGCAACACTGCTTTTAACTTTCGAGCTATATTTGTTTGTTTTCATCAATTCAATAATCAAATTTTTGTCTGCAATAGTTTCTTTCATATGATCCAACATCGTCTTAGAACAGTTCAGCTCGGCTGTTAAAACTTTGATTTCATTTTCAAATGTTATTATCGAAATATCGGATTTACAAATTTCTAGGTTAGATTGTTGTTGATGTTTACACGAGATTTTACTCACATTTTGATCAGCGAAATTAATTTCAGGAGTCTCAATGAGATCCCGTAGTTCTTGGGTAACTGTAAGCCCTTTTGGAACTTTTTTATTAAGAATAATATCAACTAAATATTCTTTTTTTAATTTCATCAATTCACTAACAACATCCGCATTCGGCGCCATCTCATTCAATTCAACTCACTCAACTCCTATCCCCTATTCAATTTTGAGGGGTTGAAGCGCCCCTTCCGGTTGTCAATTCCCTCTATATACAGGTCGAATTTTTGGTGGAGGTAGTATACAGGGTCCAAGATATCTCTCCTTATATTAATCAGACACGCTCGAGTAAATCCCTCTTGGGCTCCCCAACTATAAGGTGTTGAAAATTTGAAGCAACTCTTCACAACGTATTGCACGACGATAAAATGCGAAATATACAAAACATGCTACTTTCTGATACATTCATCATTACTGGTTGTTCTGTTTTCTATTTCACTAAGTATATTTTTGAAGGTTTGGATTTTGTTGTTACTTATAGGTCTGCTTCATCTGAGATAAAAAGGGGCCTATATCTCTAAGAAATACAAAGTGCAATACAGCAGTATGAGAGGGTAGTTTAAACTGAAGCAAAGAATCTAATGTTAGTTTTTGGAAAGTTATATTAGACGAACCACCCCCTTATACTGCATTTTGTATTACGGAGAACTAAAAGCTTCTTTTTATCTCAGATGAAGCATATTAAATATAATATATTATAATTGCACCCTACAGTTACAGCCCATAACAACTTATCAGTTACCTGACAATATTGACAAAATATTTTTATTTATTTCTCGAAAGTTATGTAGTCACATTTCGAAATTTAGGCTCATTTTCCTCATTGATGGGATCGTTTGATTAAATTATAATTTAATTCGAGTAGGTATACACAAATAATCAGTACTTAGTCAAACTGTCTGCCAGATTCCTGTCTGCATCAATTTCTATGGATTGCAAAAATTGGGAAGCAACAGTTTTCTATCTGAGAAAAGTAGATAATATAAAAGATAATTGAAAACAACTCACAAGCTCAGTTACACACTGCGATAAATTATTGATACTGCAAGTACTTCTTATTTTTGATACGACTTCTCTGGAAAGAGGTTTAATCTCCATCATGAAAGAAATTAAATGAAATACAGAATGATTCTCTAGCACTTTTTGACAGTTGTAGCTTCTTTTTCAATATGCTGGCACCGAAGCAGTCGTTTCTCTACTTCTTATTCATATTAATACAAAACTTTATATTTCTCTAAGTTTTTTATCGAGGAACAGATTTCTGCTTTTTGAAACATATGTTTTCTCATTGCACGTATTACAAGTTTTTGACATTTGCTCATAGTAAGGAGTTTTTCAGTGTTCCATTCCACGTATTGAATATTTTGAACTGAAAAATACTGACAAACCAACTTCTCTATACTTGTTCGATTTCTCCTTATCAGAATCAGATAATTATAATGAGTATAGTCATTATTTCTAGAAGTATCATCGTACAAACTACATACAGAGAAAAGGAGAACGATCGCCGTACTACAAAAGTTCCCTGAAATGGGAAAAATAAGTCGGTGTGATCACTAAAAGTAAATTGGTAACCAAAGATTGTAGAGTTATAGAGCTAAGTCTATAATATCGTGCGTTCAAAAAAATTCGTCGTCAAGTAGGCTATGGAATTTTAAACGTTGATATTCGATGCCTGAACGTAGGTCTTTTCTTGAATTACTCCATCTTGCCAAAATTTAAACAATGATGACATTAACCTCTATACATCGTAATTTTTTATGGAAAGTGGAGAGACACTTTTAAGGAAAAGTTAATTTCCCAAAGTGCGAAAAGCATTTCATCCATTGCTCCAGATCACAAAAGAATCCAAACAATCTGAGGCGGTTAGAAAAATTTTTGGTAAAAATTTTAGCTGATGTCCACTATTCTCATACCTAAGAGACATGAATCTAGAACGGATCGTGGTATTATATTTTTTTTTGTAAATAATATTTCAGTAATATGAATAAAGCACAGTATAAGAATCTCAATATGTTTATTTATTCTCTATAAATGTTGAATTGTTTTGGTCATTTCTGAAAATGCACGACTAAACTAAACAACTGAAAATCATGAAAATAAATATTGGACAATTTATCAGAATTCAATTAAGCTACAAAAGGCATAATGCTTTCTCCTCATTCATAACGTTCTACTGTTAAAGTTCCATAAAAGAGAATAGGTCTCACATTTTGTCATTGAGTGATGCATACCGAACTCCAATTTTTTTTGGATGCTACAAGGATAGGTAATTAATCTTTTCAATTTTTTGAAAACATGTCAATGTTTATGAAAACAAACTGATGTCTTTCATTCAAAATCGTGTGGCATAAAATATGCCAACAGATACTCCAGCCACTCGAGATAAAACCCGAACAGAGGTTCGTGGAACTTCTGTCATTCATAGTTTCATTATTGCCGAATAACTGAGGTTTTGTTCTTTGGTCGAACTTTATTTGTTTTTGCTTGAACATACCTGTTCCGTCAACGCATAACAAAACAGTACTTCCGAAAGATTGTTTCTTTCGGCATCACTGGGATATACATTGGGAATGTCGCTGGAACATTCAAGAATATTTCCACTCTCCTTTTATTTTCTCCCAAATTTTGAAGTAGGATTCAATAATAAATGCTTTTTGCACGTCCGTAAAAACCATCTTTTAAATTTCCTGATAATTTTAATTCAACAACAATCCAAAATGCTATTATAACTTCTAACTTGACAGTTCACCTGGAAAATAGTACAGCAAAAGCTAAGAATTACGTTCTTCGAGGAGCCCTGTTAGTGTAATATGCCGCCTGTGATAGCTCCTACACCTAGGGTTGAGGCGATTTCGGCTCACAATTCTGCTCAAAATATGTCCCCCTCCGAATAGAAATTGACCTTTTCCGGCATTTTCTCTGAAATCATCCTTGTCGTGACATAATTGGACCGAGAATTGGACTGACAAGTTTTCAAATTGTCACCCTGTATTTGAGTAATATCATACTTAGAAAAACATTCATTACTATATCTGTACAGACAAAAGCCATGATTGATTTTGAAAAAAAGAAATCGAATCAAATTACTCACCTACTTCTATTGAAAACGGAAATTATTCTTGACACGTGCCAATCGCCGACACAATGCTGTGAAACAAGCTCAAACAGCCACACTGCGGCGTTTATCACAACCGTACCGATGCATAAATTATCGGAAACTCTTCTAATGAAAAATTGGGAAGTAATGCATTCAGATCACTCAATTGTTTACAATCAAAGTGTAAAAACCAATGTACCTACCTGGAGAAACCTTTGAAATGTGTCAGTCATTAGTTCATTATTCAAAAACTTAAATGAACTTTTTCGAAAGCTTAGAAATTTAAATTAAGAAACTTGAATTCTTATTGAAGGTTTTCTGTCTCCGGAAAAATATGGAAGGCTCTGAAGAATCTTAAAAAATAACTTGTGAGAATACTTGTTCTGTTCAGGACCAGGCAGTCCGACTATAGCAATACGTTTCATTACAAGGTCTTTGCACTTCAATTCTTCTGATACTTACCTAATTCTCAACATCACATGATCTCTGAATGATACTAACACTAACTTAACAATTCACATGAGGCATGAGGCCTATGACAGACATAAGCGCATATGGAATAAGTATATGTATAGTAAATCATATTTAGTTCCAGTATAGTATAGTATCATGTTGCTGCCATTGTGTTCATCAGGTCTTTTAGATTTCTTGAGATCACGTACCTATAGAAAATATTCAATAAACTCAGTCCTGTCAAGAATTCACTTCGTTTTTGAAAACTGTGCATTTCTCAAGGTGAAGAAATGGAATTTCAAGGCGCTAAATAGCGAACCAATTCAGAAGCTCATAGTCAAAAATTATATACGGAATACCTACCTCTATTCACTCAAACAGATTACTATGATTATACACGGAATCCTATAATTATTGAACTCTCTATAACAATTTAGTAATCCATTTGTATCACACAGAGATGATTTCTTAAGGCTACTTACCCGTCTGCAGTGGAGTCAACCTTTTGTAATTAACATCTTCAAACTGTCTCATATATTCTGCGATTCACCTTGGACAATTTTATGTGAAATGTACTTCGAAAATTTAAATGGATCATCTTTCAAACTCCCATCCGTATTCAGTATAAAAGCGAAAGCATCATCTCATCTTCCATCATTCAGTTCGCATCGATTTGCAGATCGCAACGCACTTCAACATGAAATATTATGTGAGTAATAATACCAGGTATCATTGGAAGCAAAATGAACTTTTTTACTTTATTTTCCAGACAAACGGTTTAATTTGATGAGCATTATTTTTATTCAGCACTTAACTAAAATGTGCTTATAACATTGTTCGCTTCAATTGATTGAATCTTTCATCAAAAGTTGATATGCAGCTTGTTGAATTGTCATAGGAGAAGTGCTGCCTGATTACATCTACATCGACGGTGTTACAATAATATTTGAACGGTATTTCATTATTTTCCAGGGTTGTTTCACAAAATTTGCCAAAATATTAATTCCATTGTTATTCCATATAAAATTTAGCAATCGTTGAAATGATTCAATTAATGAGAAAACAAATATGAAAATTTGATGATTTGAAGAAAAGCTCTAAAATCTCCTATTTCATATTTCGTACAACTTAGCAATCGTTCATCGTTGAATTGATTCCAAAATATTTGGTAAAATCTAAGATATTTCCAGAAGAATGAAAATAAGAATAATTGGACCTTTTACCTCTTATAAGTTCGCCCATCATCTGCCCAAATTCCAAATAATTAATGTGTTGATTCTTTTTCAGATTATCTCAGCTCTCTGCTGCGTTGCAGTGTGTCTTGCAGATAAGCTCAACAACGTCTACCTACCACCGTCTAATTCAATCACAGCTGGTGGCAATGGAAATTTTTTGAGAGCACCTATCAGCCAAGGCTCAATTAAATCTGGATCACAGTTTTCTTCAGGAAGCTATCAAACTTCCCAGCAAAGGAATGTTTACGAAAACCAGCAACAATCATTCAACAAAAATTTCGCATCTGGTTCCGTCCAACCCCAAATTGCTATTTTGAGGTTCAACAATCAGAATGAAGGAGATGGCACCTACAGATTTGAGTAAGATAAAGTTTTCATTTCGATTACCTGTTCTAGAGAAAAGTTGACTTAAAAATTCGACCTAAATATTTTTGTATCATATCACTTAAAATATTTGGATCAACCGATGCAACATATCACTTCTTTCTCAACAGATACGAAACTGAGAACAAAATCGCCCAGCAGGAAGTTGGACAACTTAAGAATGCCGGAACTGATCAGGAAAGCAGCGTTGTTCAAGGATCGTACTCTTATGTTGGACTCGATGGTCAAACTTACACTGTCAACTACGTAGCTGATGAACTTGGTTTCAGAGCCACTGGTGATCATTTGCCTGTTGCTCCAGAAATTCCTGCTGAAATACAGAAAGCTCTCGAACAAAATGCTGCTGACGAAGCCAGAGGAATTGTTGATGATGGACAATATAGACCAGGCCCATCTAGAGAAATCAACTCCGCCCAAGTGGACAGAAAATACCTGACCCCAAAAGTTCCTGGTGCTTACCAGCAAGTAAAGCAAGGATACGTTTATTGAATAACCTCGTGACCTATGGTGTTGTGACCATTCTTTGTAAATATAAATGTACCTTAACCAAATGTTGTCAATAAATATAAAAATATAGTGAAATTCTTAACTAAGGAAGTCCATCATTTTTGTTCTTAATCCCGCTTCACCGGAAAAATTCAATATCGGATTTATAAAAAGCTACTAAGACTATTATATTCGGCAGCATATTTATTATTTAGGAATAAAGACACAAATATTTTTCCCTCAAACACATGAATATTTTTATTCGGACACTTAATGGACTCAAAGGCTCAAAGGATTCAATACATAAACCTTTCAAGGAGTACATTTCGTCCATATGTACAGGGTATCCCGAATTGATTGATTTTGGCATTTTCCTTACCTACTTCTAGACTATGAATATATATAGGTAAAACGTTGAAAGGAGTTCTGAGCTCCTTTGATATATTGTCGATTTAGAAAATGTGCCTTACTTTTTTTAATATCGAAAATATCTGAAACCGATTGAAACACTTTTTCAATGGGAACACGACACTGTATTCAATTTTGACTCTCATATAAAGAGTCGAAAAAAAACTCCTTTATTTTAAATACGGATGGTAACTTTTTTTGATCTCATGTTATACCAAAAAAAATTAACTTTTCAAAAATATAAATATCCTTATTCAAGGCAAAATCACCATTTCAGTGAAATTTCAAGTTTTGCTAGAATTCTATGAAACCATTCCACAAAATTGTTCACTCTCAATAGAGCCATATTTTGGCGATTAAGCGTCTTAATCGATGTCTTAAAGCGTCTTTAAGCGTGACGTCATTAATTTTGTTGTCGCAAAAATAGAATATCGCTGATGGTTGAGTCATCTGTCGTTGTCATTAGACAGCGAATCGAATTGTGAATTTTTCAATTTTTGTTCCTTGGCTATTATTTGAAAAATATTTATTTATTCTAAATGATAATTCAGAAACTGCATTATTGGCAATAAAAGCACTCCTCCCTAGTAGGAATTTAAATCAAATTCGATATAAACAACATATTCTCTCTTCTTCTTTATATTACCTCTTTCCGCTTAAGACGACACAGGCCAGAGACAAGATGACTCTATGACACAGGCGCTCTCCGCTTAAAGTGTCTTAAAGACTGACGTCATGACTTATTCGCTCGAATAGCACCGCTTAAAGACGCTTCACGCGTCTTAATCGCGAAAATATGGCTTAGAAATATCTATCACTATTACACTCAATTTGACCAAATATAGCAAAATTTATGGGTATAACTCATAAAAAATTTCTCAAATTGAGTACCATTACTCTTTAAACAAATCCAACATCTTTTTCTAACAGAATTCACTCTATAGCATTAAGCAGGAAATGTCTCTGATGGCGTTCCTGACTATCTTGAGAATTGTATTTTTAGCATATCCTCATACGAAAAAATCCCCAAAGGATTGAGGTTTGGTGATCTTGCTGCTCAGGCAATAGGTCCATGCATACCATCCACTGATTCCAAAATAAACTATCCAATTTGAAAAGTGATGTATTTTTGTCATTCCATATCCTTCTGAAATGAAAGTTGTCTATATCTCTGGCAATGCCTCTTTTTGGAAATCAATCAGAGCAAAAAATTAATATCAATCTCCTTTATTATCATAATCATTTTTTATTAATCTAAAATGATAATAATTGAAGTATTCTATGTCCACTTCATTCATAGAATAATGAGAGACTCACAGTTAGTGATTATTTCACTTTTATGCTGATTTTGCCTTGAAGATGTTAGTAATATATCGACATATATAGGGCAAGCTTTGACTCGTACAAATATTTCAACAGTAGATTCTTGAGGTCAAAAGAAACACGTTTTTCCTATACCATTTTTTCCGATTCGGTGCTGATAAAAAGATATAGCAATTTTAAGTTTTCATAATGAGCTGTGTCACCCCTTGAAAAACAAAATTTTCAGATTAAAAAAAATCTGTGACACTCCACATCTGTGGATCTTTTAAACAGAGTTGAATTCAGCCAAAGTACCTACTCAATTTTTCAAATTTCACAGATACTTTTTATTAATTCTTGAACATCAGATTACTCGAAAACAGCGCATTATCCGAGAAAATATGAACAATACTTTTATTTTACGAAACGTTCGAATATTCATCAGATTGCGTAGAACTTAGTTACAAGAGTTCTTTGCATTTTTGGTGTGAAATGGTCATAATGAGAAAACTGGAAGACGTAGGTGATAAAACTTAGGTTCGAAAAAGAATCATCAAATAAATAAAAAAACTATATTCCGAAATTAATTTCATTCGATAAAACCGTTTGTGAAATAGAACTGAAAATAGAATTATTTTATGATTTTCCACAGCCTGTATCTTTTAAACCGAGCCGATAGCTGATAAGGAAAAGGAAAAAAGTGTTTCTTTTGACACCTCAAGAATCTACCTATAGAATATTTGCACGAGTCAAAGACTTACCCTGTATATTTTTGAAAAGCTAATTTTTTTTTCTATGATATGAGATCAAAAAAAGAATGCATTCGTTTTCAAAATAACGAAGTTTTTTTTCACCCTTAGTACAAGAGATTAAAAGAAAATGCATAGGGTGTTGTATTCCCATGCAGTGAAAAAGTGATTGTAGTTATGGCACATTTTCTAAATCAACGAAATATCAAAATTTGGTTTTATATCTTCGAGTCAATGAAGATATCGTGAAACGGTTTCCCATAATGAAATATCGAGTTCAGGACCCCTTTCAACGTTTTTCCCTATCTAGTCTGCAGTACCTACCAGAAATAGACAAAATCAAGCAATTCGGATTCAGGGTATCCCACATTGCTTCTGCTTGACGCTGCATTTAATTTTTAATTTATCACAAAATTAGTAGGCAAAGAAAACAAAGAAACTTATCTATATTGAGGTAACTGTCGAATATACATGACAGTTAAATGAAATAATATTCAGGGGAGTCCATTCGAATAATTCCATGAATATTTCAGGGCCAAAGCGATTTTAAAAACCTGAATTGAAGAAGAATCTTGAACAGTAAATGATGGTCGAAAAATGGAACTTTATGGTAAAACTTCGTAACGTTTCGGAGTCTATATCGACTCCTCCATCAGACGAATTATAGAAAATCTTCAGAATTGTAGAGTTTGTCAATTGATATTTGTCAACGCACGGAGACGATGATTCATTTAATTTTGAAATTACCGGATGTCAGTTCGTTCCACTGTAAACTAATCCAAATACAATTTATTCTCACTGAACAATTGGCCAAATTATTATTTTGATCCATCAAAATACACTTGGACTCTAATCTTTTGTTTACAGTGCGCAGGTTGAAATTATAACCCTTTCAGTCACCCTGTCCAGTACAATGGACATTGATATTGCATGTTACAGAGACAGAGAGAGGTTGTCTTTGGCATGTTACTTATTACCACTGTAATTAATTGCTGTAATTAATTACTCTGTAATCTGTGCTTATTACCTAAAGTTCGACGAATACTGCACGAATCGCAATGTCCTTGGGATAAGGAACATTCACGAAGTATACGCCTTCAGCGCCCAAGCTGAAACTTTTACGTATTTTCTAGATTACAGAGTTTTTTCATTTATTTACTCCGACACGTGTGGGCAAGAGCATTTAGATATGCATAAGAAATTCTAAATATTGTGCTGAAAATATTATTTCATTGGCAAATTATTATTGGATTGGAAGGTAGAAATGTTGTTTATACAGTGTTTTCCGTTTTTTTTAAATGTTTTTCTTCAAAGCGCTAATATGAGTTACTGATTGTACGATTTTTATTAAAAAATTGAAATGTTATTCATTTTTACACTATGCACAATGTCCATTGTAATGGACACGTTGTAACTTCTGTGAAAACTGATATATCGAACAAAAGGTCATCAAAATTCTTAAGAAAAATTAAAGAAAATAAAATCGCATTTTCAGAATTTTCTGACCGTTTGGCCCATCGAGATAGAATAGAGAGGAGACGCTATGAGATTCAATAGTGCTAGAAAAAAACGGTACCACTAGGCGTGGCTAAGTCTCGGACCAATATGGCGGATAGAACAGGGTTGGATTAAGTAAACTTTCAAGGAGATGTATAGGTATATTCTTGAAAGTGAGCACCCAAACAAAGTTTTTACTCGGTTTTTGAGAAATCTGAATGAAATGTGACAATTTTTACTAGTTTATATCCAGATGATCAAAAGGGAAATAATATAGATTTGTGAAAGTAAATGATTTATTGGCCTTTAAACAAAATAATTTTTTTATTATAGTGCCTCATAAAAATTCTTTCATCTCGCTTTCTTTTCATTAAATATGTCATTCTTACATTAATATATTTATAAACAGCGCTTTTAATTAATAAATATCTGTGCCCATCAAGTACAGATTGGTTTAAACTATGTACAAGTAGATCTAAGAATTCATTTGTATTGGTGAATTCTCTGAGTATTCTATTGGTCAAAACATCCAAATAACATCTTTAGATGGATATTGTGAGTAATTTTCTTTGCCTGGGAGAATTCTCTATAAGAGAGCTCATCTGATTTGAAATTCTTGGTGAATCGTCAGTCTTTTGTGGACTAGTTTGAGAAGTTGGTAGAGCAGATTTATTTACTACTGCGTCAATAATCTCCGTTTGGTGAGAAATCACAATATCAGAAAAAATTCTTATTTTTGGTGGTTGAACTGCTTCCTCCTATAATGGAAAGAAATTTAAGTATATTCCTATACAAAAGCTAGTATATCTAGTCTATACAAAATAAGGTAAAATTCCTCATTTTCCTTGCTTTCAGGCTTCAGGAAAAATTAAAATTTAACAACAACAAATTACTTTCTCAAAATCAATCATCATATAAACGTGTAGGTATTTTTCTTACCTACCTCATATATTGTGGGAACCGCATTTCGTTGCAAACGAACTAAGCTTTGTGATGATCTGCTGCAAAATGTTTGGAACAAAACACCTCATAATTCGAAGATTGCCAGATTCCTCGGTTAACAAATTTCACCCAAGATATACACGTCTTAGTGGGTCTTTAGGAAATCTGTTGAAATAAAGTTAATCGAATATCAAATATTTTCTTCAGACGATAATAATATACCTTACTATCAGATTATCGAGATAGAAATGGAAGAATTACGAATACGGATCTGTTTATTACTCATTCTCACCTATGAAATGTGATTCCTGTGATTTTCTTTTTATCTACCTCGTCCCTGCTGGAACAACTGCGTAGAGCACATGACAACATTTTATTGTCCAATATAAATCGGGGAAATGAACGCAATTTTGTAAATGTGACCAGAATTGAACTCTAAAAAACGCAAAACTGACAGAAAATTCATGAATGTCAGAGTCTCGTACCAATATGGCGGATCTGATACCATTTTAGTCGAATGATGACTTCTCTCTATTATTCTATCTCGATGGTTTGGCCTGATGTGTGAAAGGTTATATTGTTATTCCAATCCATCATATAGTCTCCTGTATTAGAACTTAGAACACACACGATCTGCAATCTGTGATCTATTAGTTTCTCTATTTTTAATGTTATTTTATGTTCGCGCTTTCTTATTTCTAGAGGTCTACACGTTTCACCTGTATAAGTTTTACCACAAATACAGGTAATGTTGTAAACGCAATTTTTTTATTTTGTTTTTCATTCAATGGTTTAGTTTTCGTTAGTAGTTATAAATCTTAGATCCTCTTGTGTTTTGAAAACAGATCTCATGTTGAATTCAGAACCGATAAACATGAAGAATGGAGCTCAATAAATTTGGTTGCTCTTGACGGTTTATTGGTTGACCATGATCATCCTTATGATTTTGGTTAGAGATTTTTCTTTCTGAATTTAATATTTCCTTTGATGATTGCTATGGTTTCTTGCACTTAAATTTTACAATACCTACGTGAAGCGTTTCGCAGGGCTAGTGCTGCTGGCGGAGCTAGCATGTTTAGCGTAAGGAAAGAGAACTTCGAAATAATATAATTCAGGGCGACTGGGTCGTCTTCAAAGATATTACATATCTTTTGTCGTCATCATGTTGATCGAAATAAGTTGTACTACGTTATACGAGGGAATTAATCGAGATTTGAATATCAAAATTCGGAATAAGTTTTGAAGAATAAAATAATTATAATTATTTTCTATTTCTCGATTATTTTTGGGTCCGCCAAGCCGGGCCGGACCGGCATACCTACCCTGACGACTGACGAGCCGTCATTGGTACCTACATATAACAATTTAGTGATGGTTGGAAGATTTTTCGCTGTCATACCGGGTGCTAAAAAACAACGTACAATATTTTGGGAGCTAATTCTAGACCTCAAAATAAGTATAAAGTTTTATAAACACGGGTCCGCAAATGAGCCGTTTTGGAGGTATGAGCGTTTTAAAAAATATTAACTACTAGCGCAACCAAAAACTATAAATTTCAGAAGATATTCGATTTATTTTTGACAGAGTGTTTTACAGAATAAGGCACTTCATATTCATGAATAATTACTTTTCTTAACATCAAAATGAGAGAAAATAAACAACTCTAATCGGATTCAAAATACCCAATAAAAGTAGGTAACTGTCATATGAAAAGCAAATGTTTGCTGCCAGCTGGGAATTTTTTCAATGAACCGACTGAAAAAATTTTTAATTGTGCCTAAGTTCAGTAAACAAGGCATCTGAAAGATGAAAATAAATCGAATATTGTATTTGGTTGCGCTATACCTACTATAGATAATTTGAAAACCGAAAATCGTTCGCAAACCGGCTCATTTGCGGACCCATGTTTATATGAAATTTTTTACCTATTTTGAGGTCTATAATGAGCTCCCAAAATATTGAAACTTTGTATTTCAACACACTGTATACCTCGTTACAGTGGTGGCAGGTATTCACTTACTGAAGAAAATTCAGGCTCTCCTAAAATATCATGAAAAAAATTTATTTTCGTGTCTTAATAAATTTGCTGCCGAATATGATATCCTTAATAGCTTTTCATAAACATAAACCTGATATTGAATTTGTCGTCTTTGTCGAGATTCGAGTTAAAAGGATAAAAGATGACTAGAGCAATATTTGGTCCATAAATGATTGACTAAGGAATTTCAGTATATTTTTATATTTAATGACAACATTCGGTATAGGTACATTTATATTTACAAAGAAGAGTCACAGCACCATAAGTCACGAGGTTATTCAATAAACGTATCCTTGCTTTACTTGCTGGTAAGCACCAGGAACTTTTGGAGTCAGGTATTTTCTGTCCACTTGGGCGGAGTTGATTTCTCTAGATGGGCCTGGTCTATATTGTCCATCATCAACAATTCCTCTGGCTTCGTCAGCAGCATTTTGTTCGAGAGCTTTCTGTATTTCAGCAGGAATTTCTGGAGCAACAGGCAAATGATCACCAGTGGCTCTGAAACCAAGTTCATCAGCTACGTAGTTGACAGTGTAAGTTTGACCATCGAGTCCAACATAAGAGTACGATCCTTGAACAACGCTACTTTCCTGATCAGTTCCGGCATTCTTGAGTTGTCCAACTTCCTGCTGGGCGATTTTGTTCTCAGTTTCGTATCTGTTGAGAAAGAAGTGATATGTTACATCGGTTGATCCAAATATTTTAAGTGATATGATACAAAAATATTTAGGTCGAATTTTTAAGTCAACTTTTCTCTAGAACAGGTAATCGAAATGAAAACTTCATCTTACTCAAATCTGTAGGTGCCATCTCCTTCATTCTGATTGTTGAACCTCAAAATGGCAATTTGGGGTTGAACAGAACCAGAGGCAAAATTGTTGCTGGATGATTGTTGCTGGTTTACGTAAACATTCCTTTGCTGGGAAGTTTGATAGCTTCCTGACGAAAACTGTGATCCAGATTTAATTGAGCCTTGACTGATTGGAGCTCTCAAAAAATTTCCATTGCCACCAGCTGTGATTGAATTAGACGGTGGTAGGTAGACGTTGTTGAGCTTATCTGCAAGACACACTGCAACGCAGTAAAGGGCTGAGATAATCTGAAAAAGAATCAACATATGAATTATTTGGACTTTTGGACAGATGATCAATAAACTATTAGAATTTTTTGCAGAATTCAGTTTGAAATTATGAACGATGTTTGATATCAGATGCGTTGAAACTTTGTATGAATGAATGGGCGAAGTGAGGTGATAGAAGGTCCTATTATTTTACGTACATTCTTTTGAAAATAATTTGTGAAACTACCTTAAAAATTAGGAAATAGTGTACATAGATGCAATCAGGTAGCACCCCCCTACAACAACAATTCAACCAACTGCATATCTGCTTCTGATGAAAAGTTTATTATTATGTATTTGAAATTATTTAAATTTACCCCCCTTCTTAGGGGATTTCCTAAAATTGTACATTTCGGTAAAATGTTGAATGAAAATGAAGCTCATCAAAAAACCGCATGTCTTCGAAATAAAGTAAAGAAACTCATTTTTCTTCCAACGATACCTGAAATTATTACTTACATAATATTTCATGTTGAAGTGTGCTGCGATCTGCGAATCGTTGCGAACTGAATGATGAAGGTACAGAAGATGCTTTCGCTTTTATACTGAACGAATACGGATGAGATTTGGAAAGATGATCCATTTAAATTTTCGAAGTACATTTCACTTGAAATTGTCCAAGGTTGACAAGGTGAATCGCAGAATATATGAGACAGTTTGAAGATGTTAATTACAAAAGGTTGACCCCAGTGCACACTGGTAAGTATAACCTTTAGAAATATCCTCCATGTGATACAAATGGGTTATTAAATTGTTATAGATTGGTAATTATAGGATTCGGCATATAATGATAGTAATCTGTTAATACTAATAACATAACTTCCTAAAAATCTTCAAAGAAGTCCATTTTTTTTCGGAGAGAAAAGATCTTAAGAGAGGATTTAGGTTTTCAAAATAAATATTTCCTAACATCTGAATAAATTCATTTTAGTTTTTGAATAATGGACTAAGGGCTGACACAAGGTTTCCCCAATCAAAGTATGTTGGTTCATTGGTTGTTACACTTTGATTGTTAAGAATTGAGTGACCTGAATGCATTGCTGTCCAATTTTTCATTTTCGGTAATTCAAAAAAAAAACGGCTCTTCTGAGTAAAAATTGAATAATAACCAATACAGTCAATTCAAGTTTCAATGAAAGTACCTCCGATGTTTTCAGGAAAATATAATTTGTCAATACGATATTAAAAAGACATTTTAAGCAGACGATTTATAGTGTTCCATTATCTAGTCGGGACGTAATCAGAGAGATGTTGCGAAGATTTAACACTTCTGTGGTGCAGTTACTATTTGGGAAGGCATTTGTTTCAATGTACGTACAGAATTGTTGGTGCTTGTTGCTACCATATGAATGCGCAGATTCACATATACTCCATTCACATTTATTTTAGCAGTCGGTTGGCCATGAAATAATTTTCTCAAGTTTTCGTAACTAGAACGGAGTAAGGTTGGCAATCGTGAAATGTCGTTGATGACATAACGCCGTTGCCACAACTAATATCAATTTTTATTACGAAAATGCCGAAAGTGATTGAAAAAAAGAGACAGGGTTTCAGGAAGTGCTATTTAGAATTCACGTCCGCTCATTCAAATAGTTATACCCTGATATTCTAAAATCCACAATACGTCAGACTGTAGCGAACATATTCAATGTAAGAGAATTGATATAATGTTTCATCTGAATCTAAATGACTTATATTTCAGCTGGATATTTTCACAATCAGAAAGATTGTGAATGAAGAGGATGACAAAGAATTTCCTTCTCTTGGGGGACCCAAAAATGTGGTGGCATTTGAGAATTTTATGATTTATGATGAACAGCCACAAATACGCGCCAGTTGTCCTGTTAATTGTTTATTCATGTGAAATTTCTGTTCAAAGGTGAAGTTCATCTTGACTTGAAACTTAAGTAAAAACTTATATTGATACAAGATGATTTTTGTTGAAGAATTTAACATTCTTGTAATTATCTGTTAATTCCTTCAGGAAATACCCATTCCCAACCTCTGCAACATATGCATTTCATCTTCGGGTCAATACTTTTGAAATCTACAACTGATGTAACGTATTCAAACTTTAGCCAAAGAAGATAACGAACATTAACTCTGCTCAAGCTAGTGCATATTTTGATATTATACTGAACTGTATTTTCCATGCAAATAATTGGATTTGGTATGCCTTCAATCAGTTTGTATAAACTTCAATTATGTTCGTCTTATATTTTCCGAAGAGATTCGACATTGTGATAAAATACGTAATAACAGAAACTTTTACGTAGAACGGGCAACATAGCGTTGATTTAAAACCCAAAAATGTTTTGACAAGCTTCATAACCCCCAATTTTCGTACTATACAGAGTGAAATGTGTCAAATTTCCATGGCCAACCGAGTGCTGAAATAAAGGTGAATGGAGTATACCTATACCAAGTCACTTCACTGACAATATTATTCCCTTTATTTCACTATGTAGCCAAATTTCTTATTTTTGGACGATAATGCGCTAAAGCTATGGAAATTCATGGTATTCCCCATTTGGCACCTTAATCCCATTGAACATGCTTGGGATCACCTACAAAGAACTTTGGATTCTCATCAACCACCTCCACATACACTCAGAACGCTTTTAACGCAACTCTGTAGAAAAATTTATCAAGTCTACTTCAACTCAAATGCGTTTACAGGCTGTGGTTGATGTTCGGACAGGTCATACTCTTCACTGGAATATATTAATTCAAATAATAAAAATAAATTTTTCACCTGGAACTGTGAAACACATGAAGAAATGGGTAAGTTAGATAAGTGAGTAAACATTCAGATTTCTCAAAAAAATGGAAAATTTTCGAAACATTCTCAAAATTTCAGGACATTCTTTACTTGTTCAGCAGTATATAAATATTATTGAAATCAAAAATTTGTTGATAGATGGTGTAATTGTTCTCAGACTGAACAGGTAACGAGAATGAAAATGCCTTCTATTTCTTTATTTATTCAAACAGAAATCTCAACAGGAAATTTCGAAAAAGAGATGCACTAAGCACAAAACTAACATAAAATTTTATGAGAAATGCATAGACGCCCCATATTTTTGCAGGAAATATCATCCTCTCAAGCAATAACAACTGAAGATATACGAGGATATATTGAGAAATTCTTAGCCTACTATAGAACCAAACAAAATTTCAATGTCAAAATATTTTATTACTCAACATATTCTCCTCTTAATTGGATACATTTATTACAGCGAACCTGCAACGTCTCTAGACCTTTAAAAAAAATGTTTCTTCTTGCTCTGCAAACCAGACCGCCACAGCTTTTATAACCTCCTCGTTGGAAGAAAATTTACGACCTTTTAAACTTTTTTTCAGTTGAGAGAAGAGATGAAAGTCGGTTGGTGAATAAGGGGGGTGTCTAATAATTCAAACCCTAAATCACGAATTTTTTGCATGGCAACATGAGATTTATGTGCAGGGGCGTTGTCCTGCAAAAACAAAACACCTTTGGATAGCTTTCCGCGGCTTTTCTCTTTAATTTTTTCCCGTAGAGAGGTCAGTAATGTCGAATAGTAATCTCCCTTTATTGTTCTACTTTTATCCAAAAAATCAATCATGATTACTCCATGGCAATCCCAAAAAACTGAAGCAAGAACTTTTCCAGAAGATTTTTGGACACGAAACTTCTTAGGTCTTGGAGAACCAGAGTGTCGCCATTCCATAGATTGTTGCATTGTTTCTGGATCGTAGAAATGTACCCAAGTCTCATCCATAGTAACCATTTGGTTTAAGAAGTCTACATCGTTTTAAAATGGAGCATAGATCGAACGCGATGGTTCTACCCTTGCACGCTTTTGGTCAACATTTGGGGTCCATTTTGCAGCAATTTTTCTCAAGTCCTCATTGACGTGAACTATATGATGAACGCGTTCGTATGAAATATTCAGTGCTTCAGATATCCGTTTAAGCCAAATTCGACGTTCTTATAAATTCGTGTCATGAACTGCATCGATATTTTCGGGGACTGACACAGAAACTGGCCTTCCTGATCGGTCATCATCTTCAATGGAAAATTTACTTCTTTTGAAGCTTGCAGTCCAATTTTTCACGGTCGCGTACGAAGGATATTGATCACCAAGGGTATTAAGCATATCTTTGTAAATCTGCTTACCTCTTAACCCTTTTAAATACATGTAATTGATGATGGCTCGATACTCCAATTTTTCGATTTTCACAATTTCGGTGGACATCTTCTTTCTTTATAATTTATTGCGTAACTCTATGGTTTACTTCTTTGACCTCAAACTTCACATTGACACTTCTAATGAGTTATTGTTCGTTGCTATGGTAACGCAATATTATTTTCATGAATGGAACTGGTCTAGGCTAACTAGATATCAATACATCCTCGTATAACGTATACAAATCGAGTTTTTAAAAGTTTTCAGCTTCAAAAATTACACTGCAAATTTGTAAATTTGCAACATCCTTATCGTAATATGGATTGTCTCAAAAATATTCATATTCAAATAAAAAATATCAGCACTCCTTCTATGCCAATGGTGGAAGTCAAAAAACCACAGGAACAGAGAATGATGTCGTAAATTTATTCTTGCACTGTGGACACAAAAGTGTCCACTATGGTGGATACTATATTAGATATTGTTCAAAGAGCTAGCACCATTTACGATGGAAGGTTGATTCTTCAATGTATGATTCCTTGGGCTCACTCGTACAGAAAACGACACCTCTGTCAGCTGGTAGACTGAAAGAAATAAGGCAGTGCCCTCAAAGATTCAAAATACTATTCGTTATGGAATAGGGCACTACTTGTGAAGCCAACCAGAGCGGTTCACCTAGAATTGGCGTCTGAGCTATATACCTCAGCTTTCATGACTGCTTGTCGTCGAATGAGGTGGCGTATGACACAATAATAAAGTCTACACAGAACACAATTGGTTCTCTGAACTTGTACAAGCTCACATAGCTTCTGAGAGGTACCTTCATAGACTTATTATTATTATTTAATATGTCTATGGGTACTTCGGTACACCTACGGTGAATCAGGATAATAAGATTAAATTTAATTTTAAGTCTCTAATACTATCAAGAATAAGCTATAAAATTTCAAGTTTGCTAGAATACCTTTGACAAAAAATTGTGTTTTCCGCAGCTGATCTGAAATATTTTGAAAGCTAATTCTAAACCACAAAATAGGTAAAAAGTTTTTCATAAACATGGGTCCGCAAATGAGCCGTTTTGGAGATAGGAGCGATTTTCGGATTTCAAAATATTAACTTCTAGCGCAACCAAATGCGATAAATAAAGATATGTATTCGATTTATTTTTGACTTCTAGTGTTTTACAGAATAGGGCAGTTCGAATTCAGGAATAAAAATTTTTCCTTAACAATGAAATGAAAGAAAATAAACAACTCCAATCGGATGCAAAATACCCAACCAGGTAAATGTCATATGAAAAGCAAATGTTTGATTTCAGCTGTGACACCCTAACAAGACATCTGAAAGATGAAAATAAATCGAATTTAGTATTTGGTTGCGCTAGTTGTTAATTTGAAAACCGAAAATCGCTTGTATCTCCAAACTCCAAAACGGCTTATTTGCGGACCCATGTTTATATGAAATTTTGATGTTTTTAATGAGCTTCCAAAATATTGAAACTTTGTTTTTTAACACCCTTCTTACCTCCGCGATGCCGAAACAACCGTGACTAGGCTAGCTGATCCCCGTTTCAGTATGAACTAACTGAAGAAATTTCAGGCTTTCCTAAAATATAAATATAAAAAAACAATATATTCGTGTACTTGCGCGAAAAATATTTGTGCTTCAATAAATTTGCTGCCGAACATGATATTCTTGATAGCTTTTTATACATCCGATATTGAATTTGACGAATTTCGAGTTAAACAGGAAAAAGATCCAAGATGACTAGAGAAATATTTAGTCCATAAATGATTGACTAAGGAATTTCAGTATATTTTTATATTTAATGGCAACATTTGGTTTAGGTACATTTATATTTACAAAAAAGAGTCACAACACCATAAGTCACGAGGTTATTCAATAAACGTATCCTTGCTTTACTTGCTGGTAAGCACCAGGAACTTTTGGAGTCAAGTATTTTCTGTCGACTTGGGCGGAGTTGATTTCTCTAGATGGGCCTGGTCTGTATTGTCCATCATCAACAATTCCTCTGGCTTCGTCAGCAGCATTTTGTTCGAGAGCTTTCTGTATTTCAGCTGGAATTTCTGGAGCAACAGGCAAATGATCACCTGTGGCTCTGAAACCAAGTTCATCAGCTACGTAGTTGACAGTGTAAGTTTGACCATCGAGTCCAACATAAGAGTACGATCCTTGAACAACGCTGCTTTCCTGATCAGTTCCGGCATTCTTGAGTTGTCCAACTTCCTGTTGAGCGATTTTGTTCTCGGTTTCGTATCTGTTGGGAAAGAAATCATATGTTACATCGATTGATCCAAATATTTGAAGTGATATGATACAAAAATATATAGGTCGAATTTTTAAGTCAACTTTCCGCTAGAACAGGTACCTACAAGAAATAAGAACTTTATCTTACTCAAATCTGTATGTGCCATCTCCTTCATTTTGATTGTTGAACCTCAAAATAGCAATTTGGGGTTGGACGGAACCAGATGCGAAATTTTTGTTGAATGATTGTTGCTGGTTTTCGTAAACATTCCTTTGCTGGGAAGTTTGATAGCTTCCTGACGAAAACTGTGATCCAGATTTAATTGAGCCTTGACTGATTGGAGCTCTCAAGAAATTTCCATTGCCACCAGCTGTAATTGAATTAGATGGTGGTAGGTAGACGTTGTTGAGCTTATCTGCAAGACACACTGCAACGCAGCAAAGAGCTGAGATAATCTGAAAAAGAATCAACACATTAATTATTTGTAATTTGAGCAGATGATGGCAGAATTCAGTTTGAAATTATAAAAGATATTTGATATCAGATGCGTTGAAACTTTGTGTGAATAAATGGGCGAACTTATAAGAGGTAAAAGGTCCCATTATTCTTTTTTTTTCATTCTTCTGAAGAACTTAGAGTCCACCAAATATTTTGGAATCAATTCAACGATTGCTAAGTTGTATGAAATAAGAAAGGACATTTTAGTGAAATGCTTAATGAAAATGAAACTCATGAAATTAAACCGCATGTCTCCAAATAAAGTAAAAAAGTCATTTTTCTACCAACTATACCTGGAATTATTACTCACATAATATTTCATGTTGAAGTGCGCTGCGATCTGTAAATCGATGCGAATTGATTGAACTGAATGATGGAGAAACAGATGATACTTTCGCTTTTATACTGGATGAATACGGATGGGATCTTGAAAGATGATCCATTTAATTTTTCGAAGTACATTTCACTTAAAATTGTCCAAGGTTGACAAGGTGAATCGCAGAATATGTGGTACAGTTGAAGATGTTATAATTACAAAAGGTTGAACCGGTGCACATTGGTTAGCAGCCTTTGGAAATATTCCCTATGTGATATTAATGGGTTATTAAATTTTTATAGAGAATTTAGTAATTATAGGATTCGGCAAATAATTAAAGTAAAAAGTAATTTGTTTGAGTGAATAGAGGTGTTCTGTATATCATTTTTTAGTATGAGCTTCTGGAATGGTTAATTAAGCGCCTTGAAATTCCATCTCTTCAACTTGAGAAATGCACCATTTTCAAAAACCTACTGAATAATTGAAAGAAATTATTATTTTTTATAGGTGCCGAGTGATTGTTTATATTTTATCCAATAGCTACTCTCAGAGTACGAAAACGTTCAAATGGGCAAATTTTTGTAGTATTTTTTATGGGCATTAAGAATTCAGTATTAGGAAATGCATAAAAGCATCGTAAACATGAAATTTGTTGTGAACTCTTATTGTTTAAATGGTACACCTGTATTTTATTTTCCTAATGGGTAAAACTCTCTCTTCTGGTTTCGCTAAGAGCGATTAAAAAAGTCGATCCCTGACTTGAAACAGATGTTCACGTGCATGAGTTCTAATAATCCTGGAAACAGGAGAGTTTTTAGAATAAATGTACTTATAACTACCGATATAAAGGAGAGTTCTAACTCTTGTTCTTCTTTAAGAAGAACCAGAAAGAAGAAAAGCTCAAGCAGGTGTCCGTGAAGTTAGCACCCACTTTTTCGAAAATGAAGATAATTTTTTTTTGCATTCGTTCGTAACTCGTTAGTAACTATTTGTAACACAAAATTTTTCGTTTGTAACCTTACCTATGATGGGAAAATGACACCCCCAAAATGCGAAGTTAGCACCCACTTTTTCGAAAATGAAGATAATTTTTTTTTGCATTCGTTCGTAACTCGTTAGTAACTATTTGTAACACAAAATTTTTCGTTTGTAACCTTACCTATGATGGGAAAATGACACCCCCAAAATGCGAAGTTAGCACCCACTTTTTCGAAAATGAAGATAATTTTTTTTTGCATTCGTTCGTAACTCGTTAGTAACTATTTGTAACACAAAATTTTTCGTTTGTAACCTTACCTATGATGGGAAAATGACACCCCCAAAATGCGAAGTTAGCACCCACTTTTTCGAAAATGAAGATAATTTTTTTTTGCATTCGTTCGTAACTCGTTAGTAACTATTTGTAACACAAAATTTTTCGTTTGTAACCTTACCTATGATGGGAAAATGACACCCCCAAAATGCGAAGTTAGCACCCACTTTTTCGAAAATGAAGATAATTTTTTTTTGCATTCGTTCGTAACTCGTTAGTAACTATTTGTAACACAAAAATTTTCGTTTGTGCCTCAAAGATAGTGCTAGAAAAACACCGCATTCCGCTGGGTGCTAACTTCACGGGCACCCACTGTTCGACTTTTCGCGAAAAAATAGTACAGTTGGAAAGTCCAAGGTTAGTAACTATTTGTAACACAAATTTTTTTTCTTGTAACCTAACCTATAATGGGAAAATGACACCCACACAATGCGAAGTCAGCACCCACACTCCTATTCTACATTTTTTTGCTATGCGAAGTGAGCACCGACTTTTTCGAAAATGATTTTTTTTCCTTCCGTTAGTTACTCGTTATTAACTTTTTGTAAAACTAAAATTTTCGTTTGTATTTCAAAAGTAATGAAAGAAAATTACAGTATTACGCTGGGTGCTAACTCACTGGGCACCCAAAAATAAATAAAATTCAGTTGTAGAGTCCATCGTTAGTAACTATTTGACAGGCCCGGATCTAGGGGGGGGCAAGCGGGGCGCTTGCCCCGGGCGTCAGCTTAAGGGGGCACCAAAATCAACCAGAGGTTGAAATTTTTTTTTAGTTTCTCGGAAAAAATTAATTTCCTAGAGCTAAAATCGAAACTGTAGAATGGAAACATGATAAACCATCACTATGCCAAAAATCTTCAAAATCAATGAGGGATCAATTAACTGTATATGTAGGTATTATTTAGTCATCTAGGAATGACCGCCACACTTGGGTGAAAAAGGTTAAAAGATGGGATATGTTTACAATGTGTCGCAAGCATAGAGCCAGTAATTTCTTTGCCTGGGGAATTACCGACTCATCCCCATTTCATCTGGAACTAAGGGCCGAAATTTCCGATTTTTTATGGACCATCACTTAAAAACTAATCCTTTCAGCAAAATTATGTTCGCATATTCATAATCTTCGCCCTCGATATCGTAAATACAACAATATTGGTGGATATCGTAGAGATCGAAAATTTTTCAAATTTTCCATAGTGTATGGATTTTTTGAAAAATATTTTTGGTCTCCGATCAAAACCAAATTCGTACTGTACACTAATACGAGGGCGTAGAACACGAATATGCAAACAGATATTTTTTAAAAATTAAGTTTTCAAGTTATGGTCGATTTAAAATCGGAAATTTTGGACCTTTGCGGAAAAAATTATAAAATCTAAACTGTTAGCGGTAGATGAATGAAGTGTGGTTTTTTCTATTCGCAAAGAACCAATCTATCACAAAAAAATCAGCATATGACTAGTGCTTTTTTTCTGGCTGCTACACCTCCTCAAAGTTGACCAATTTCTTCGAAATTTTGCACTTAAAGTGATTTATTTCTCAAAATACTGATCCTACAAAAATCAAATTGCATATTCGTGATCTACGACCTCGAATTAATAAGTAAAATGACCCGGGTCGATATATGTCTCTGAAAAAATTAATTTTCGTTCGGAATAATTTCGTTCGTAAAGCGCGGGTAAAAACGATAGGTGAGCGAGGGTTGCAAACGACATTCTTGTAAAAACAAACTTTTTTATTTCTCGAACGATTTCAACCCGAGTCATTTTTTTTACTAATTCGTGGTCGAAGATTACGAATAAGCAATTATATTTTTCCCCAGATGAGTAATTTGGAAAAAAAATAACTTTTAATTGAACAATGGGAAAAAAATAAGAGTTATGACGAATATGCAATTATATGTTTCCTAAGTACCTTAGAGTGGGTGGGGGGGGGGGGCGCCATCATGAATTTTTGCCCCGGTCAGAAAAAATCGTAGATCCGGGCCTGCTATTTGAACCACAAAAATTGTTGCTCGTAGCCTAACATATAATGGGATAATGCCATCCCGAAAATGCTGAGATAACACCCTCATTTTCAAAAATTTTATATTTCTTTTTCTTTCTTGTTCTACTCTTATCCAAAAAATCAATCATGATTACTCCATGGTAATCCCAAAATAATGAAGCAAGAACTTTTCCAACAGATTTTTGGACACGAAACTTCTTAGGTCTTAAAGAACCAGAGTGTCGCCATCCCATAGATTGTTGCTATGTTTCTGGATCGCAGAGATGTACCCAAGTCTCATCCATAGTAACAATTCGGTTTAAGAAGTCTACATCGTTTTCAAATCGAGCACAGATCGAACGCGATGCTTCTACCCTTGCACGCTTTTGGTCAACATTTAGATATTTGGGGATCCAATTTGCAGCAATTTTTCTCATGTCCAAATTGACGTGAACTATATGATGAACGCGTTCGTATGAAATATTCAATGCTTCCAGATATCCTTTTCAGCTGATAAAATCATGTCATGAACTGCATCGATATTTTCGGGGACTGACACAGAAACTGGCCTTCCCGATCGGTCATCATCTACAATGGAAAATTTACCTCTTTTGAAGCTTGCAGTCCAATTTTTTACGGTCGCATGCGAAGGACATTGATCAATGGTATTAAGCATATCTTCGTAAATTTCCTTTCCCTTTAACCATTTTAAATACAGGTACTTGATGATGGCTCGATATCCAATTTTTCGATTTTCACAATTTCGGTGGACTTTCTTTTAATTTATTGCGTAACTCTGGTTTACTTTTTTGCTCTCAAATTTCACACTGACACTTTCAATGAGTTATTGTTCATTGCTATGGTAACGCAATATTTTTTTTATGCATGGAACTGGTCTAGGCTAACTAGATATCAATACATTCTCGTAATTGTGTATTCCACTGCAGTTTCTACAACATGCGTTTGATTCAGTTTAACCTTAAATAAATAGTTTCCTATATTTTTACTTATACTTTCATAATATATGAATGGAAAATATTTGAAAATATAAACGTATATCTGCGTATCCTCTTTTTCGATAGTTACAGGATAGTTATTGATAACAAGTTAACTTCCAGTTTCATAACCAAATTTGAAGGCTGTTTAAACTCAAAGCATTGTATAGAGACAACATGAGATCTTTATACAATGCTCAAAACTTGCTTTAATGTTATTTTCAGTAGGATTAAAGGAAGCTTTAAAATTAAAGAGTCTTTAGGTTTGATTATGAAACCGGCCGTAAAAATGACAGTAAAGGAAGTTTTAAGCATAAAGTGACTTCAAATTTGATTATGAAACTCGACGTAAGTTTGATTATGAAGTTGGTCGTAAGAATCAATAAATTAATAACGTCAGTTTGAGAAGTTAACAATTTATTTGGGAAATATTTCCCCGATATACATAGAGTCGTGCATCAAAATGATAATTTCGCATTTCAGCGTGTTCTTTGAAAAACAGTATTAGGTCATTTTCATATTTTTGAGGGTCGAAGGTGTCGGGCTCTTTCTGACCTTTTTTGAATATTTGGACTCATTTGTCCCAAAATTACAAAACAAGAATTGTCTCCTCGAAATTAAGTATGTCTCGAAGAGTAAAATGCTTGAAACGAGATCATGAGAGAGCAACCAAGTACCGTGAAACAGGGCGAGAATGATTTTCCGGCGTGAAAATGTTGATTTGTCATTGAATCGCATATATGCAGAGAGCTAAATTTGACTGAAAAAAGAATAACTGAATATTCAATACATAATTACTTTTCTTTAACTGTTGAGGCAGTTGCCTCAACTGCCTCAACAAACAACATAACAGTAATGAACATTAGTTACCTATGTGTGCGACTAACATTTGACTCTGAATGATTAAAATACACTGCTCAGAGTGCATAGAATGGCAGAGATATTGCACATGTACTCGTTCTGGTGAATTCATGCAATCTTATGCTCGTCGTCGCTCTTCAAATTATCAAACGCTGCTCTACTTCGCTTATGAATTGATTGAATATGCTTCAGTTGTGTGGAGTTCATACTTCATAATAATTTATATCGACCGCCTAGAGAGAATTCAGCGTAAATTCTTGCGATGCTTGGCCTTCAAGTCTAATTATGTATTTTAAACCGAGGGGATCCCAATAATTAAAGCTTGAGACTGAATGAAACTGAAGAATGATGAGTTTCAAAGACAGAAGAACTATACAGGGTGTCTACTTTTAAAGTGGCCAAATTTCAAGGGGGGATCAGAGGGGTGATTTGCTACAAAAAATGTCATATAACACATGGTCAAAATGTTGACGGATATTCTTCAATTTAACATTTCTTAATTTCACGAAATATTTCAGGTTTTTTCATAAACTCAATCATTATTCAGTTTTCCTTGTAGCCTCACAAATTATTTGACCGCATATCCGGAAAGGGCAATAAATTTGCTACGAGATAAGAGAGTCTGTCTGCAGAAAAAGATGATGAAAACTTAATAATTATGCATATGTTTTTTTTTCAGTAAAAAATACCTCATATACTGTACTTTCAAATGGAATATCAACTTTTGTGCTAGCTGCTCATCCTCTGCGATAATATCATGGCTAACAAGATAACAACGAAAAGGTCGTAAAATTCCTGAATTTGATCTATTTTGAAGCCCTTCAAGATTGAATCTTAATATAATTCTCATGGAAATTATCAATTTATCTTGAATCACCATAATAAAAAAGAAAATTAACTTAATCTTTATAATATAGTGTAACAGGTTTAGTTCGCAAAGGGAATTAATATCGAGCGCCAGCTATTCTTTCAATAGGGAGGAATAGCAAACCCACCCAGGTACCTACTATTCGGAGACAGAGTTCGGGGTTATCTAAGGTGGTAGCGAGAACAAGTACTTTAAAACCGAATTCATTACAATAATCTAAATCATAGTGAACCATACAATGATCTCCAAGTCAAAGTAATATATACAGCTGATGACCGAGTTCAAAATGAGGAAAACCGAAATGCAACAATTAATCTGTCACGGTGGTCAGAAATTCAAACTCAACACAGTGAAATTAATGAATTAAACAATATTCCAATTAAATATATTCAGTCAAAATATCAATTGAAGCTATTCAATAAACAACAGGTACTTTGAAACCGAATTTATTACAACAATCTAAATTACAGTGAACCACAAAGTTATTTCCAAGTCAAGAAATATAATAATATATACAGCTGATGACCAAGTTCAAAAATGAGGAAAACAGAAATGCAATAATTAACTTGTTACGGTGATCAGAAATTCAAACTCATCACAGTGAAATTAATGAATCAAACAATATTAAAATTAATTATATTCAGTCAAAATAACAGGTATTGAACAAAGAAAGAATACAATAGCGGTCACTTTGATTCCTTCTGAGACAATGAGGGATGTACGGGGTTTACACAAAATGTACAGTAACCGGTTGTCTCAGAAAGATCCAAGTCCCTTTGATCGGTTAATTTAGCGATGGGTTTGATCCCGAGCACTTTAAGTGATTTTCATTGGCCAATCAGAATTAAAACTATTCAATAAACGGGACGGGGTTGATGCAGGTGAAACACAATGCAACAATTTACAGGATAACGGGGTAGTTTATCGTGGTCTCTCTGTGGCAACCTTGGGTGTACTTGCCAAGCATTACCAGCAGAAAAACTTCGAGACCTCTGCCGATTGGTTTTCGTCACCAGATAACCAACGGAACACAACAGGGGTAGGACGGGATAGGTTACTGTGGTCTTTCCGTGGCAACCTTGGGTGTACACGCCAAGCATTACCAGTGGAACGACTTCGAGACTTCTGTCGATTGGTCTTGGTTCACCAGAGAACCAGGCGACAGAAGTCTGCGTTAAACAGGGGGATTAACAACAGCGATTAACACAATTAAACAAATAAAAGAATGCAACTTTGAATCACGAAGTATGCGGTATCAAGAAAAGACTCACAGTTTGTTCCGGTACGGTCACGCCACCACTTGGACAAAAGAAAAAGAAAAGAAAAACTCTAATAGGAAGAATATCAAATTATGAATAATCAACCGCAGAATAAAGAATAAAGAATCACGAATAAAGAAGGAATTAATGAATCAAGATACAGAAAAATCGCCGAACAGTGAATAATGAATCAATAAAGAATACAGAATCATGAATGACGTTCGTGCGGCCCTATGTATCAACTTTCCAACATGTGGACGGTCATGTGATCAAAATTGCATCCAAAAATTCGGTATTCTCGAATATTCTCCCCAGAAGAAATATTCTCGGTGGCGGTTATCTCTTTATCGGTAAAAGAAACTGTCGTTATCTGCAATCCACGTTGTTTTTATGCTGAATTCGGTGTGTTTTTGTGACGGAAAAACAACGCCGAATGCAGAAAGACACTTTTTCTTTGTTTTGGATAATAACGGCGGATTACTGATGGAAATTTCAATTTGACGGAATTTGAATTTAATTTTTCAGGATCTGGAACATATTTCTAAAACGAAACGGAATAACTATATTAAAACTGAAATCTCCATCAGACGGTGTTGCATTGCTTCAACTGGAAAATTCAGGGAAACGGACATTTAAAACGAGACTTGATTTTTTAAAAACAATCGAGTATCGTCACAATAGATTTTATAAAGAAATATAAAGAAAACAGAACTCTACTACTTATAAAAATTGTTCAAAATGTTCATCTCCTTGTTCAATACATTTGACAGTTCGTTTTCTTATTGAATCTCCAACTCTGCGAAGTTCATAGCGTTTGTGACGCATTTCTGCACAACACAATTTTATTCTGTCGATGAGCTCCTCTCGAGTCTGAACGCAAATTTGATATACTTTCTCTTTCAAAGTATTCCAGACATAAAAATCCAAAGGCGTAAGGTCGGGGCTCCTTGGTGGCCATCGCCCATCTTACCGGACCGAACCTTCGCATCCCAAAATATTCATTCAATAGATCTCGTACATTACGACTATTATGTGCTGGGCAGCCATCCATTTGAAACCAGATATTTCGTCTGTTAGACAGGTCATTTCATCCAATATGTCTTCTAAGTTGCTTTGGATTAATCTAATAAATTCTTCAGTATTAAGGCTATCGGGAAGTATAACTGGCCACTGGCCCGAAAAGGTCTCCTCTCATGACTGCCAACCACACGTTGACCCTTAATTTCGTGGCCTCATCAGTCTATGATATCCATTCGCCCCTCCACTCTCCTAACTTATTCAGGTTCCACCTACAAAATATAAGTCTGGTTTCAGTCTCTACAGGTAACAGATCCTGCACCTTTTTCAAATGATATCGATGTAACTTATTTTTTTCTTTTTTTGAGTACTTTGTGTACTGTAGAATGGTGAATCCTCAATGTAGAACCAAGTCGACGAGTACTGGCTTTGCTGACTATTTCGCAAACCACCGAATGAGCCTGTTTCACCTAATCGCTGGAGCAATTGTACAATTCTCTGTCAATTTGGTTATCGTCTGTTGGGAAAACTCAAAACGTTCTCTCGAATCGCTGCGCGAGCATTTCCATAAAAGAACAACATATCGCTACATTTGGAATTTTTTGACTTTTTCGTTGTTATCTTGTTAGCCATGATATTATGGCAGAGGATAAGCAGCTAGCACAAAAGTTGATGTGCTATTCGAAAGTACATTAAATGAGGTATTTTTTACTGAAAAGAAAACATGTGCATAATTATTAATTTTTCATCAATAAAGCCATTGGAAAAATAGGACTAATTTTGTTCACTTCAGACTCTTGATATTCATCTCGTTACCACGCCCTCAATAAGACTTTTTTATGCACACAGACTCTCTTATCTCGTTGCAAATTTATTGCCCTTTCCGGATATGTGGTCAATTTTGACGAGGCTACAAGGAAAACTGAATAATGATTGAGTTTATGAAAAACCTTGAAATATTTCGTGAAATCAACAAATGTTGAATTGAAGAATAACCGTCAACATTTCGACCATGTATTATATGACATTTTTTGTTGCAAATCACTCGTCTGATCCCCCCTTGAAGTTTGGCCACTTTAAGAGTAGACACCCTGTATACTCATAATTATTCATAAATAAATAAATTAATAATCAACAAGAATGCGGGGGGGTAATTATTCCCCCCCAGGAGCACTATGACCAATTCAATTTTTGAATTTTATTTAGGAAAAAACTGAGAAAAAATAATACAATAATGAAATAGAAAGGAGATTTCTTGAACAATATTAAGAAAAAGTTCTATAAATATGGCTTCAAATGCTTCGTATTCGAGATACCTACTGGGTGTTACTTGAAGTTTTAATTTGAAATTTAAATTGTTCATTCACTTATTACCCTCCCCCCAGAAATTCAGTCTAGGACCGCCCTTGACTCATTCATGGAGGTACTAGGGATATAATGATCTCTTCTTGATTATTGAAGCATTTCGTTACCTGAAATGGATATCCATATCTTGCCGAATATCAATTATATCATCAAAATCGAAGCTTATCTGTTTCGGTCATTGCACTCAAGAAACTTTCTGTGATTTGATACCGCACCAAAATGGAATATAACCGTCAGCTGCATAAATGATGGTGGATTTAACGTTAGCCGCGTGTATGAAGTCGACCAAATTGAAGAAAAAAAAGTCATTTGATACCGCATGAATTTAATATTTCACAACTGACTCTTTTTTATACTCTGTAATCTGTGTTTATACCCCAAAACGAATGAAACCATTGTAAGCTGCACCAGTCTCTGGCTGCACCTTCAACAGTGGAAAGATCGTCAGTCAGCGCGCAGCGTCCTAAACATGCGGGGGCCTGAAGGTCAAAAGGGCCGTATGACTCAAGTCAAGATCATATCTGAACGTGAAATTTTTCGCTCTTTTCATTTTGGACATTCAATTGATAAGGTCATGGTCGAAACCAGAGTCACCGTCTCATAGCCGGTGAAAAATCCTCCAACTTTTGTTTGGAAAATGTTTCTCTAAAATGCTTTTCCACCAAGTTATCTAAACAATTCCGATACTTGTATACTGTATATTTAAAAAAAAATTATTTACGTATTTCGAAGGAAGCAATAACGATTTTTGATGGGTAAACTTTCTCATACGGAATATGAAGAATCTGATAAAAAAGCTTTTTTCGATATTGATGCATGTTTCATTAGTCCGAGAGCTGGCGACGAAAATCGGCAAGAGTTTTGTAATGGCCCATATTTAAATATTAGTTAGTTTTGGTGGTGTACATGAGTCAGCACCCACTCTCAAGGTCAGGTATTGAAACAACTGGCGGCGACGCTCTTTGATTTATGTAAAATTACAATATCCGTACTTTGGGTGACTGCTGACTGCCTCTGTTCTATTGATATGTGGTCTAACTATTTTATTCTCAAATAATAGATGATATTTGAGCAATAAATGCATTTTCAGCCATTACAAATCTCTTGAAACGTGAAACGACATCGTTAAGGCAGCAACTCCTGTGGGGTACTGACCCACCGAGTTTCACTAAAATAAGGTCTGACCACTTTCTCAAATTTTCTGTTCTATAAACTAGTTTAGTGACAATTTTCAATCATTACGAAATACTTGTAGAATATGTTGAAATTTCATATACCTACATCAAAGCGCGTCGCCGCTAGGTGTTCCACTACCTGACCTTGAGAGTGGGTGCTGACTAATGTACTAATGTACACCCTCAATACTAAATCATATATAATTATGAGCCATTACAAAACTCTTGCCGATTTTCGTCGTCAGCTCTCGGACTACATGGGTTCCTACATTTTCTCGTTTTACAATCTAAGGCGACTACACTATTCAGATTTGATATTAATTGCTCTAATGGGGTAGGTTCCCGGAGGTGATGTTAGCCGGTACCTACCCTCACCAACGGCCGGACCACTTAGGGAAAGCAGACAGACAATCTAACATGAAAAGTTCAATTTAGATGTCTGCTTACAGAGAGCACCTAAGGTTATCCAACCGCCGGCCATGAATGTTTCATTTCTCCGATAGCAACAATAGCGAATAATGGCAAATTTAAACCTCGCAGATTAATTCTTCTGAAATATATATAATCTTTTCTGCCATCTGCCACAGTAGAGGCATACTATAGATAGCATTCTCCACAATCCCTACCGTAGAAACCTAGAATTTACTCATTTCGACATCGTAAGCAGGGAACGCGTCATAAATAAGGCTAATGCGCCCCATACACTTTCAGTTTAACCACAGACTACAAAGTCAAGTTTAACTGAAGATTATCGTCAGGCAGTCAATCTAGGTCGTCCACAGATTGATCAGTTATTTTGAAGATCTTGAACTGCCGTTAACGTTGACTGACAGGGTGACAGGTCTCGAAAAATTTTCGACGAAGAATGTTGGAAAAATGTGTGGATCTTGGAACGTAGGTACCTACTTAGTACCTACATGAAATAGAAAATAAACATTTGTCGCCCAAAGAGTGGAGGTAGAGATAGTGTCTCCAATCATAATTCAGAATGTTGACCCTGACATTGTTGTTACATCAATTTTCAATGCGAAGAGATAGGAAAGTATATTAAGTTTATTCATGTAACGCCAATAATGCCGCCGGCGCGCTAGATACAGAAGTTTTTCAAGGTGTGAATCGAATTTCCGTTTGCAGGCTCTGGACTCATAGTGTATGCTGTCATCAGAAGGATCTGAAGGATCTGAAGTTATATATGTCCTCCTGCAGGTGATTGACTGGTAGTGTATGTTACTCTGCCATATTGGTCTCCTAATAGCTATGGATCTTGTACTCCTCGGCTTTTTTCAGAATTTCTTCCTCGATGTCTACCATTATACCCGGTATTCTTTCAAACAAGCACTCTACACTTCTGTGCCAAATTATTGAAGATTCGATGACATATGCGAATTCTAAGCGCGGACATTTTTTGCGTACAATCTGCTTGCATTCACCTCAATTCGGTTTCGATATTGAATAAATATGAGGCCTAATTGACAAATTCACGAAGGAAAAGAACCAAAACAATCGACAAGTCGTGCGACTACTGTACCGTTCAAATCAACGTACCTATCTACTCCACCTCATTCAACTGAGGCGTGGAGTTTGCCGAACGAATTAGCAGTCCCGTAGAAATTCTACTGATTTTTTCACTAATTGATTGAGCATTCAGAAAATATCAGCAAAATTTTGCTGATTAAATTGCGCCAGAAAAGTTTTGGAGAACTTGAAGTTGAAATGAAGAAATTTATAGTCAGAAGCGGTCTCCATATCATTTGATTTCAGAACTATTGATGCTTTTCTGTTTCCAAATCCACTGACCCGCTCACGTTAAACACACTGTATCCTCAAGAGTTTCAGGAGGAGGAAAAACTGCGCAATCTTCCGGACCTGAATCATTTCGAAAAATTTCTTTGAAACTTCATCCTACGAGATATGAGAAGCATCTTAATCTAAGAAAGAATATACTACTATCTTGAATCTTCCGTAGCCAGCCGTATATTCTGTCACACTGCAGAGCAGATGTTTATATCTCCTATTGTTATTTACAACCATACGTTTTTAATATTTTTCGAAATGGTCCTTACATTCAGGATTCAAATACGATACGATTGTTTCGATAAATAAAACTTCGATCAGTTTAATCGAATTTCCACCTCCATAGATATCACTTCTAGGTAGAATCAGTAGGTAGTCATGTATAGGTACGCGTTAAAGAGGCGAACCACTCACCCAAAAAGCTTATACTAGAAGCTTCTTGCCTCTAAGCAATTAACAGAGATTGCTGGGTGTGTTGGTCCGAACAACCAAACCTGCCACCGAGACCAAACCGTCTATTGTAGCACACAGCCAAGCTCATAGAGCTAAACCTCTCCCTCATCATATTCATAAAGAAAGCTATGTCAGAGCGAGAGCAATTCTTTAGTTCCTCTAGATTCAGCTTGTCGACTCCATGTCGACCCTGGGCAGTCACAGATCATGTGCTCAATCGTTTCGTCCTCCTCAAGGCAAGCAGACGGTTGGCGCCATAGACATATTAAAATAATATGGGAATATGGGGTAATAAGTCTATGGTTGGCGCATAGGTCAATGGCGAAATTTCTGCCTGAAATGCTGTCGCCGACCTGCCCAGATCAGCACTGAGTTTGGTCAGTGGTCTACGACTCCGGCTGCAGAGCCCTGTTAGGTTCTAGAGCCATCAGTTAACCAACAAGGTCCTTGTGAATAAGAATTCCCTGCGACAGTGTCATTCGTCTATGCTTAGAATCAGAGAACTGAAGGCTGAAGGTTATGTCCGTGTTGGTTCTTGTCATTATTTGGTCAGTTCTCATGCTCATCACCTGGTCTCCAGTTGGGCCAGGAGCAGATTGGGCACGAAAATGAGTTTGTCAGGCTCATTTACAGTAAGGTGGTGGAGCCTGTGAATTGCCAGTCTTGGGAGGGGGGTATAATAGCATCTCTATGGATACGGTTGTAGTAGAGCGAAATGCCCCTTAAATCATGAGGCATGCCGTTCTCTGGAGTCTTGAAAGTTTGTTTTGGGTTTGAATGCGTTCTGTGCAGGACCACCACGCAATGCAGCCGTAGGTCTGATCACCGTAACGTACAGCCAGCGGAGCTCCTTCGGCGCTATTCCCCAAGTTTTTCCATAAATTCTTTGACAGGCCCATATTGAGTGCCTGGCTTTGTATGACTCTATCCACATGGGAGTTCCAGTGAAGCTTCTTATCCAGGGTAAGTGTTTCCCGAAGAACATCTGAGATGATTGCACCGTTGATTGCAGAACAACTATATCATCCGCGTATGTCTGAATGTATACGTCAAGCGAGCTAATCATAACAATTAGATCGTCAACCAGAAGAGACCAGAGAAGTGGTGACAGAACACCGTCCTGTGGGCACCCGCTGCCTGCTTTAAATCTAAGTGTTTCGCCGCAAAGTGTAGTAATGAAAACCAATTAACTAGGTGGGTTGAATACTCAAAGGTAGGTACTCTATACTTATAAACGGCGCGCACTCACTCTCCCGACCAAATCTCACATGAGCACAAATGCGCTCGACCAGGACATGTGAATCAAGATGCGGGAAACTGAAACCAAAACTATATTTACGTATAAAACTTATATTTAATGTCATGATATACATAATAAATATAATTCAAATAATACATATATAATTTCCGTTATAACTTCTTTGGTTCTTGTTTTGGTGACTGATTTTTCCTATAAGCTTCCTTCAACATTTTTAAATTTTCTTCAAGGGATGCAACTTCCTCGAATCTTTGCGCCTTTCTAGCTTGGGCTATATAATCTCTCACAATGTTAATTTGTTCTATCAACGGATCTTCTTCACTTTTCGCAGAACTATCAAAACTAGACGGTGACCACCCTGTAGTAACTGTAACCTTCTTTATTTTCATTTTAGCGTCATCTTGTATATCATCCTCTGATAATTTCAATGAACGATTTTCTTTGATAGCTGCTATCTCTTGAACAGAAGGAAGAGGCGGTAATGTAAGGAGATAATCTTTTATGTAATTAGAAGTTGCTCTGCGAATGCTATTTTGGAGAGCTTGTACTTTGGGATTCAACTCTTCTACAGGTAAACTAGCGATTTTTTTGCTGATTGTGTCAATGATTTCTGCTTTAGAACCAATAGATGCTTTCAAAGACTGGGCGTCTTGTAGTTGGAATGTAGCCTCTCCACTGGTCAGAGACGCGTACATCTGAAATGTAAATATACAAGAATTTTTCATGTGGAGGCAATAAACATAAGTCATGAACAGGGGCATAAAAGCCCATTCAAAGAGGAAATTCGTAAGGGAACAGCATCAGTTGAACAGAACCTGTATCTGTATAGGATGGGCAAAATTGGTGATACCTGAACTACAACTTTTCAACCCAAAGAGAGGAAAATGAATGGCACATTGCGGTTACCCTTTTTTTTGAAAAACTGATAGTGCCATTAACTGCGTTTCCCTATCTCCTTGACATTGGTCATTATCTCCTTTTCTGTTTGCGCTAGGATGTTGAATTAAAAACATTATACAGACACTTTTTTATAGCAATCTAGCGGTGAACTCTAATTTTTTTCAAGAGGTTTTCTTGCTGAACTATACTGATTACTGGGTGTGTTGGACGGATAAACCCAAACCTGCCACTGCGACCAAGCGGTCTATTGTAGCACACAGGCAAGCTCATAGAGCTAGATCTCTCCCTCCAGTCCCATCATGCCCAAAAAGGAGATGATGTCGGAGGGGGAGTGATTCTTGAGTTCTACTAGGATCATCTTCGGAGAGCCAAAAACTCCATGTCTGACCCTGTCTGCCGCCGGGCAGTCACAGAGGATATGCTCAATTGTTTCGTCCTCCTCTAAGCAGAGTCTGCAGAGCTGGTCATTGACGATGCTAAGTTTTTTGAGGTGGGCTCTGAGTCTGCAGTGTCCTGTGAAAACCGCTATTATAGATCTCAGATTAGTTCTAGAAAATCCTAGCCAACGACTGATGTATGGGCTGGCAGACACTGAAATAGCCCTGTGCGAGTGACGCAGTCCAGGACGGTTGCGCCAGTGCTCCAGGACCTTTTGCCTTATCCAGCTGTTGTTTCGGTCCCTGAATAAGGAATTAGAAATTCCTATACTGGCTTCCGGACCAATAAGCGTTGATGTTGCGTCTTCTCTGGCTAGAGCATCCGATGCATCGTTGCCACTGAAGCCAGAGTGTCCAGGTACCCAAATCAGTTGCAGTCTGTTTGAACTTCCCAATTTGGTGAGTTTAGATCTGCATTCAAATACCTGTGCTGAGTTGCATTTGTCTGCCGCGAGAGATTTAATCGCAGCTTGACTATCCGTTAGGATTTTTATTGATCTGCCCACCCAACCACTGTCAAGTAAATGGCTTGCGCACAGATCAATGGCGAAGATTTCTGCCTGAAAAGCTGTCGCCGACTTTCCCAGACTGGCACTGAGTTTAGTCAGCGGTCTACGGCTGTAGACTCCGGCTCCAGATCCCTGACTGGTTCTGGAGCCATCAGTAAACCAGCAAGGTCCTTGTAGATAGAATTCCTTGTGACGGAGCCATTCGTCTCTGCTTGGAATCAGAGAAATGAAGGCTCCATCAGTGCTGGTTCTAGTGATTATTTCATCAGTTCTCATGCCCATCACCTCGTCAGTCTCCAGTTGGACTGACAGACGACTGGGCACGAAAGTGAGTTTGTCAGGCTCATTTACGGTAAGGTGGTGGAGCCTGTGGGTTGCTAGTCTTGCCTCTCCTTGGACAAAAATGTGAAGGGGAGGGAGGTCTAATAGCATCTCCATGGACGCAGTTGGAGTAGAGCGGAATGCCCCCGAAATCATGAGGCAAGCCGTTCTCTGGAGTTTTGAAACTTTATTTTGGGTTAGAACGCGTTCAGTGCAGGACCACCAGGCGACACAGCCATAGGTGATCAATGGTCTGATCACCGTGACGTACAGCCAGAGGAGCTGCTTCGGCGCTATCCCCCAAGTCTTTCCACAAATCCTTTGGCAGGCCCATAGGGAGTGCCTGGCTTTGGGGATGACTTTTTCCACATGGGAGTTCCATTGAAGCTTCTTATCTAGGGTGATGCCTAGATATTTGGCCTCCTCTACGAGTGGAATGGTCTTGCCGTAGAGAGTTGGAGGAGAGATTTGAAATTTTCTTCTCCTGGTAAAGGGAACAATCAGGGTTTTGCAGGGGTTCACACCTAACTGCTCCCCATCACACCAACCTTGAAATACTGTTAGTGTTTCCTGAAGAACATCTGAGATGATTACATCGTCATTGCCCACCAGTAAAACAACTATAACGTCAGCGTAAGCCTGAACATATACGTCAAGCGAGCTGATGATTGCAATTAGATCATCAACCAGAAGGGACCACAGAAGGGGTGATAATACACCGCCTTGCGGGCAATCTCTGTCTACTTTGAATCTAAGCGCTTCACCACAAAGCGTTGTTATGATGTTTCTGGAGCTCAGCATTGTGCTGATCCAATTCGATATGGTAGGAAGGACACCTCTAACCTTGGCAGCCCTCACCAGAGATTCAGTAAGGGCAGCATTAAAGGCTCCCTCAATGTCCAGAAAGGCAGCCAATGAAATCTCCCTGGAGTTGAGAGATTCATTGATCCTGCCGACAAGATTATTGAGGGCAAGATCCGTGGATTTGCCTTTCTGGTAGGCATACTGATGAGCACTCAGGGGATGCTTCCGTAGAATCACCTCTCTGATGTGCACATCTAGTATCTTTTCAAGGGTTTTCATCACGAACGAAATTAAACTGATCGGTCGGAATGATTTAGGCTGTGAGTCCGTTTTTCCCACCTTGGGAATATAAACGACTTTAACCTTCCTCCAGTTGGATGGTATGAAATTCCATGCCAAACTGGATCTGAAGAGCCTAATGAGGTAAGACATTAAGCATTCCAGTCCGTGCTGAAGTAGAGCTGGAAATATTTCATCGTCACCCGGCGCTTTGTATGGGAGAAAGGATAAAACTGCCCTTCTCACCGCGCTCGCAGTGACAAGTTTATTAACAAATTTCCAGCATTCCTTGCTGGGTCGCTTAAGCTGAACTATAACATAAAGTTTTATTTTCCCTCATACTATCTGAACCAATCTGTGGGCGATGTAGTGATCATTGCAATATTTTATTTATCCATAAAGCCGGTCTCAAGTAACTATATATATAATACATATACTGTTGATTATCCTATATTGGCCAAACTATGATCTGAGGTTGACAGCCAAACTTTGAGTATGTGACAAAAGAATTGAATATTGAATATGAAAATTCCTTCGCATATAAGTTCGCCCAGCCCAACTTCTTCTTAATAAGAAGAACTTCTTATGCAGACTTAATGCTCCGAATAACATGGAATACACAAGATACAAAGAGCTTCAAAACCAGAAAAACTCACCCTGCAACTATTATTTTATATGCAATTCTAAAGAGTTTGGGAAATAAAATTTATCAGACATGCCTAATTGTGTGAAAATAAGATGAAGTTATCTAAGTAGCAGTGATTTCTCATTATGCACCTTGTTATATAGGTCAACCATTGATTGAACTTGAGACTTCATTTTCTGGAGATGGGCATAAAGCTGGGATATTATCGGTTGCATCATTTGCTCAGCCTGCACAATTCTCCTTCTCTCTAGCATAGTCGAACAATGATAACATATCCTGAACTGCTCATTGTCTCTTACTTTAATACCCTCATTGTTACCACCACCTAAATTCTGCACTGGTGCCACAATACTCTCTGGAAAAATTAAAGAACTTTATAACCCAGGTTAAAGGACAAACATATGTTGTGCTAGAGCGTATTTTGTTACTACACCAGAGTTTAACTAAGATATAGTCCATTCAAGAATGATTGACATCTCGAGTGGTTATGGAAAATCAAATTTAAGTTGGTAATAGTCCCAGAGTTAAGATTTTTTGTTGCGGAATTCAGGTTGGTATTGTGATTAAACATTGATCTATAGACCTATTATATGTGAATCTATGCACTGACCAACAATAATTTGAATTTTGTACTGTTGTTTGTTGTTTATGTTCTCAATTTAATCGCACAGATTGAAAACATAATTGTTTCGATTTTGAAAGCAGATTAAAGGCGGAAACACATTATCAACACGCGACGCGAGCTGACGCGTAAATTGTACGCGCGTGGCGTCGCGTCTTCATAGTATGATTCTGGTCTATAGAAAGCAATACATTTGATTCGACTCAACAAGCATCACGTTTCGTCAGCTCGCGTCGCGTGTTAATAATGTGTTTCTGCCTTTATAGGCTCTGAATTTGATTATTTCTTCTTTTCAAATATTTTTCTAGGTTATATTTATATATTCAAGTTCTGTGATTGAAACTACAGAAAGTATTGAAGATCTTTTGTGCTGCGTCTGGACTTTCAATGCTTTCTGGGATGTCAATCATTTTTGAATGGACTATAGTAATTTAAGTTATGCTGACTACACTACTCTATTTGAAAATCTGACCACTAATTTTGACTGATCAAGGCGGAAGCTGCTCTCAATCGAACAGCAGAATTAGGAAAAATGTTACTCAACAGGAGACTTTTGTCCCAGTCTCCAACCAAATTTTGAAAATTTATTCGAGATGGAGCTGTGCTCTGTAAGTATAACGTTCGTGTCTTAATTCTAAGGCTTATTCATTTGACTATTTATCCGCGCAGTGGTAAACACTAACGTTTCCACAGCTTTGTCTTGACAGACAGAGCGAAAAGCGTTTCCTGCAAACTGAGAGTTGGATCTATTAACGATGCCATCTTCACTATGGGATTAAAGAAGGTAAGTTGAATTGGATCTTGTTTCCAGGGTCTGTTGACATCGAATAAAGGATTCGTTCCATTTTCATCGAGGTGCGAGTTGTGTTGCACTGACGAGGTCAAATGAGACCGAAACTATAGTAATCATCTACTCTTCCTCACTGGAATGATATTTCTGTTGATGCTCCGAGGGGTGTCAGTTAGATAGATTGTAAAATTTGCTGACTTTTATATCAATACACATGTTATGCATTTGAATAAATTAAACTGTATTCAAGTGCTTTTGGTCATTGTTGGTTAAAATCACATGACGTCATGAACTAGCCTTCAATTTGTGAATTCGAGATCCACTGCTACTAATTTGTTGATGTTTGTTGATAGTGTTACATCTGCTATGAAGGGTGGCGGCAGTGTTGATTGTATTTATACTGATTTTCGGAAAGCATTCGACAGGGTAAATCATAATTTATTGTTGAATAAGCTCAGCCTTATGGGTATCAGAGGTAGTCTTTTTGGTTGGATCGAGAGCTTCTTGCGTGGACGTCGGTACTCTGTCCGATATAAGAACTCTTTTCCTTCTTTTTTTTTGCTCCTTTTGGAGTACCACAAGGCAGTCACTTGGGACCTATACTATTTCTCTTATTTATTAACGATGTCGCTGGTGTTTTGTCGGGTTGTTTGTTCCTGCTGTTTGCTGACGATATAAAGATTTTCAGGGCCATCTCTACTACTGACGATGTCCTCGCTTTGCAGCATGCCCTTGACCTGTTCTACATTTGGTGTGAGCTTAACCGATTGTCGTTAAATATTGATAAATGTCACCTCATATAATTTCATCGCGACCGAGCCATAGACCATAGTTATCATATCGACAAGTGTTGTTTGCAGAGAGTGAGTGAGGTTCCGGACCTCGGTGTATTGTTGGACTCTAAGTGGACTTCTTGCAGTCATACGTATGAGGTTAAGAAGAGGTGTATGCAGCTGCTCGGTTTTATTCAGCAAAATGGCAGATTCTTCACGGTTGAAACTTTCAGGTTGTTGTATTGCACATTTGTCAGAAGTATTGCTGAGTATACCTCTGTTGTGTGATCGCTGTCGTATGTCACTCACATCGCCTATCTCGAGAGAGTTCTGAATAGGTTTCTGCGTATGTGTGTTTTCAAGTTGGGTCTCTCATTTCGGCGCCTGGACTATGAAGCAGCGAGGTTCTCTCTACGCTTGCCCTCTTTGGAGTCCAGTAGATCACACTTTGATCTGTCGCTTGTCTTCAAGTTGTTGAATGGCATGATTTATTGCCCTGAATTGTTGTATAAGTTTAATTTTTGTGTTCCGTCATTCAACACTAGGAGCATGAATATTTTTTACCAGGAGACACCCCATACAAACTACCGTAAACACTTTACATCGCGTCACGGAGCGTTTTAATGTTATGTCTCCCGTTTTGAACTTATTTGGGACCTCACTTTACTGTTTTAGATGTGAGGTGTTACTTGCTTTAAGCTAGAATATTGTTGCCATTTTTGTGAACTTCATTGTTTTGTTTGTGATTTACTGATATATGCTTATTTTATAGTTGTAATTATTGTTCAATTTTTATTTTCAAATGGGATGTATACCGTTCAATATACTGAGCAATGCTCATGTTCATAAATAAATAAATAAATATTATCGTTTTGGACCTTCCGGTTATTGAAGTGAGGTTAGAAGTTGTTAAGGGCCACAAGATACATATAACCAAGAGCAAAACCACAAATAATAAGGGTAATTACCGATTATTCGCTTGAAATCGATGATTAATGATCATATAGTTCTAGAAACCCTAGTAGTTGGGGAGCCGACGATGCTATATCGAGATTTACTCGAGCGTCGTGGAGACGTAGTGGATTTTGAAGATTAGATGGTAGAAAGAAAAAAAGGTTCTATGATGTATGCACTTTCAGCGGTGGGGAAAGCGTCTGCAGGGTCTCAAAGATGTAAAAAAAAATCGTCAGATGTACATACTCGAGCGTATCAGATTAAGATACTGTATATGCTCTACGTGTCTCCTGATAATGAATTAATGCTTATCTGACAGTTTGCTGGTGGGACTGGTCGTACGGAAAAATTTTTTTTACAGTGTGTCAGATTTTTGGAGGATATGTTAATTACACCCGAAGGAAGCTACTTTTCAAGGGACTGACAATTTGGACGTGACGCAAGGTCACAGCGACAGCGGTCCTTTGAACATGTAGAAAAAAATCGTTACTTGTACATACTCGAGCGTGTCAGATTTTCATACACATGGTTAATCCCGGTGTTGTAGAAGTGTTGATCCATTAATCTGACACTAATCAGGGGGGTTTTCTTAATCTGACACTATCAAAGATGATAAAAATCCCCTTTTTTCGAATATTTCCCTCCCTGCACCTCTAATCGTTTTTGTATTCATTATGAAAGTTGTAGATAAAAAAATTCTACACAACTTTTGTCTCGAGTTAGAGGGCGATAAGGGCGAGAAGCTTAGCCACACATGCGAAAGGGCAAGGTCAATGTAGAATCCCAGTCCAATCTACATTCATCCAATTGTCAAAATGACAAGGTTTTTCTATGATGACAATTTCGAAATTAGTCACGAAAATTTTAGTGTTGTCTGTGACTGAACCTTAGAATGTACTATTTTCCAACGAGTGAATTTTCGCTTCAGCATGTATCGCTTAACACCTCGCATTAATCGCCATATATCTCAAAAACATTTGAACGTAGAAAAAATTGCTTGGGACAAAATTTGTAGAAAATGTTACGCTCTACAACTTTTATAATAAATGCGAAAAAGATTTGAAGCCCAGGGAAGGAGATAATTCAAAAAAACTGATTTTTGTGACCTTTATGGACAATTTTTATTTTTTCGGCTTGCTAAAACTGTCAGATTATATTTTTTCCGTTATTTTTGAATCATTAGCTTCAAAATAAGAAAAAACGCCACCGCGCTCGAGAATGTACACGTGACGTTTTTTTCGCAAATTTGGCGCTCTCCCACACATTGTCGACACGCTTAAATTGTCAAATTAAGAGAATATATACTTTACAACATGTAATTAACCACATATATCTTAATCTGACACGCTCGAGTATGTACAATGATCGTTTTTTTTTTTACTATTCTGACAGGCTGTCCTAGACAATTCCCCCTATATACAGTTCTAATTTTTGGTAGAGGTACTCTACAGGGTCCAAGGTATGTCCCCTTATATTAATCTGACACGCTCGAGTAAATCCCGAATTTCCCTCTTCGGCTCCCCAACTATAGCACTCTTTCATCACTCTATAATCACATCATACCAGTTCTGAAAGCGAATAATCAAACGATAAACTTTCAGTGAATTGGAGATAATATATGCGTTATCTCAATGAGTACAATAATAAGAATAAATTAAAGACGCATACCAACCGCTGATGTTAATATCAACAAGTGTTACGATCTGAATCGAACTTGCCAATTTGTCATTGTCAGGACAACGGAAGGGAGAACGCTCCATCGAAGAAGAGTAGATGCTGGCCATGGTTTCGGTCTCATTTGACCTCGTCAGAGCAACACAACTCACACTCCGATGTAAAACGCTTGGAATTGACGGACCCTGATTGAATACTAGATACTAGTAGTAGTTGGGGAGCCGACGATGCTATGTCGGAATTTACACGAGCGTCGTGAAGACCTAGTGGATTTTGAAGATAAGATGATAGGAAGAAAAAAGGTATGCACTTTCAGCGATGGGGAAAGCGTCTGCAGGTTTTCAACGCTGTAAAAGTCATACATACATACTTGTCACATAATTATACTCATTCAGGTTCCGACAATTCGCGTGGTGTAACTCCAAAAATTATTTTGCTTTTTTGACGATGAATCGGTCAATTTGCGCTGTATGCAATGGTTCTTTGAATCATTTTGTAGAGAATTTTTCAAGCTATGAGCTCCCGTGAATGGAAATTTTTTAAAGACTTTCACTTTGGAAATTATCATCTTCAAATAGATAGGAAAAGCGAACTTTTACTGTAACATGCAATCTTCAAAGGTTCATAACTCAGTTATTTTTAATGCTACATGAAACAGAATAAAGCCATTCCATAGTTAATTGAGGAGTTCAGAGCTGAAGTGAACCAAGTCCATGCAGCCTAGTTTTGAGATAAATGGCTTAGAAGTTGTTTATCACCACATAATTCAAAATATCCAGCGCCATCTAGTATGAAACGAGATTCGGTCCAATCCCCCCCTCCCCTAGATCGGAACTCAGACAAAGACAATGGCATATGTCCCATATTTCCTCTAATTCAGTGCTGGCCTGCTTATTCCAGACAAAATGTGTGTAAGAATCAAGGAGGTGGAAGCACGTTTGAGTTAACGGCAGAATTGATGCCAGCGGTAAAATAATGAAAGAATGATAATGCCTTAACTGGAGGCAAGGAATCAATAATGAGAATTAATTCAGATGCTTACCACTCGCTGATATGAATATCAACAAGTGTCACGATCTGAATTGAACTAGCCAATTTGTCATTGTCAGGACAACGAACTTCCTCGACAACTTCCTCCACAGAGGAAGAGTAGATGATGGTTTTGGTCTCATTTGACCTTGTCAGAGCAACACGACTAGGGACAGATTCATTCAAAATAATTACAATCGTTTGGCAAGAACCTGTAAAATTTTGAATTTTAACACATCTTGCAGTAGCGATAACAAAACTGATTTAAGTACCCAAAATAGTTAAAACCAAATCCAGTCACTGCTCACACTTAGGTCTTATAAATGTGAAAATACCACATAACTTTAAGAAAATGTTATTTTATCATATTATATAAATCTGGATATTGAAAAGTATGTAGAGTATACCTACGTGCCCTTTCAAAAGGAAGGAATGTAGAACAATCATTGCACATTATGCTTCCACATAATCTACAGTGATGCTGTCTTCTAGCAATGTTAAAACTAGCTGCACAAGATGGACATCTATTCACTGTTGCCCCATCTAACCAAGCTACCAAAATTTGTTCTTGCTGCTTTCTATCAGTTCCATCTAATCTTAATAATTTATCCAAGCGTATAATCAATTTATTTGTTTCAGCAGTTTGATGATCCAACCTCTCACGTCGAATTTCTTTAAATAATTCAATATGTGAGGTGCAGCAACCTGGCACTTGTGGCTCACTGAATTCTATGTAGAGATTTTCCAAAGAAAGAACATTCTTGAAGGTTTCTAAATCTTGCTCGTCTAATTTGAGAATTTTTTTTTTGGCTTTTCCATAAAATTCTAAAAAACGTTCATGAGTGGGAATGTATAAGTATTATTATTCCACTATAATATATAAATATTTATACCTCTAATAGATTTCAAGATGTCCTGTTCTTCAGAATGCAAGTCCTGAAAATGGGAAATGAGTTTTTGAGGAGAACGAAGGTCTTTGTGACAGATAGGACACAAAAATCCTTCTTGAATTGATCCGGATTCAGCCATTGTTATTTAAAAATTAATTTCACTTAATTTAATTATTCTTGATAGGAAGATCCGCTGAGCGAAATTCTTTCAAATCTATTGACCATAGATTTAAATGTTTGTCTACGGATTAAATTACGTTCTCCACCACAGAACAGAACCACGGATTACAGACAGAACACAAATAATTCTCCACAGAGTTTACCTTCCTCCTTCCTCCTCCCATAAAGTAAATCAAGCGTGTTCTGTGTAGCCTCCTTCTCCTTCTCTCGACATGTGTTAACCTAACTTTTTCCATGCTTTACCATTGACATTAACCATCTAAATATTGTAAATCGGGTTTTCTGAGATTGAAAACAGCACAAGTACAATAAATTTATTTGAAATTCTATATAATGTCAATTGAAACCGAAAAAGAAAATTATCATGATCTTACACTGCAGACAGAAAAGACTGATTCTGAAGATGTAAAGATGAAAACAGATGATTCTAAAACTTCTGAGATTGAAAATTCTATAGCGGAAGAAACAACTTCGAATGGTGAGAGTGGTTCTAATGCATTTATGGAAAATTTTATGACTGAAGAAAGCAATGTCGTTGATCGTACAAATGAAGATTTTTCCAAAACAAGATTGTCGAACAAAGACACTGTAGAAGCTGAAAATGTACGTCGAAAAAAATTTTTAATTTTAATAAAATTGTTCCAAAGAAATTTATGGATTTCAGGATACAGGAATTGTACCAGTTGTTATTGACAATGTGGAAACTTTTCTCAAACAATATCCCGAACAAAACCTAAACCAAATGCCGCAGTCGCTAAGGGAAATACAGAAGTATCGCACAGATTCTTCAAGTAGTTCAAGCAGTGATGATGACTCTGAAGAGGATAGCGAGGGTTCTGATTCAGAGAATGATTCTAGTTCAGAGGATGACTCTACGTCAGAGAATGATTCTAGTTCAGGGGATGATTCTAGTTCAGACGATGATTCTAGTTCAGAGGATGATTCTAGTTCAGAGAAGCATTCTAATTCAAAGGATAAGTGAGTATTGATAAATAATCTCAAAGAAGCTCATTCAGTTCAGTTTTTTTAGGGTAAAGAAAAGGAAAGTCCGAGGGAAAGTCTTAAATACAAATAAAAAGAATCCACAAGAAGAACCTCCCGAATCATGGCTATCGATTTTAGGGATTGATAAAATGTTCACAGAATTACCTGACATTTCCTCATTGGACTTGAATGATGAAGAAGAATTTGTACATATGGGAGTATTTGAGCATGTTATTGATAATATTGGTGAGATATTGAAATATTTTCCTAATTAGAACTTTCAATAGTTCACCAACTTTGCATTAAGAGTTGGATGATCAGCTACCAAGCTAAATTAACTAGAGATGACATACGATTTGTTGTTTTTTTAGATTTTGGTACTTGTAGTAGGGGAGGTAGCGTACTATTTTTTGTGATTCGATACCACATGAAATTCATTTTGGGGGGTAGGTTGACGTTCAAGTGTCATGAAAGTGAACGTCAGTCGCCCATGCGGTATCAAATGACTTTTTTTTTTCTTTAATTCGGTCGAGTCCACCATCGTTAATGCAGCAGAAGGTTATATTCCAATTCAGAATGACCTGAACAATTATATTACGGGTTTTGGTGCGGTATCAAATCACTTGAAATATTTTTTTTTTGGCAACATCGCCATCATTAGCCCCATCAGTGGCGAGGCGACTGACCACTTTCATGATACTTGAACATCAATCTACCCCCAAAATGAATATCACGCTGTATCAAATCACCAAAAAAAAAAATAGTACGCTACCTCCCCTATTATTGTCATGGATTATTTGAATTTAGGAGGAAATAAATTGTTGTTTGCTCAAGTTTTTCAGTTTTCTTGAAAGCATGACAGCTGATTGTTAAAACTATGTTTGTCCACTTCTTTGTTTTGGAGGGTAAATACTGACAAAATTCCAGGTCTCAAGATGTACAGCTTGTTTATTCCCCTTGGATATAAATTCATATTTGTGATATTCTCAGAATTGTATATGATTTTAGGCAATATAAATTCTCATTCCCAAAAATTTTACTTGCTGTACAATTCTGGGTAAAGGAACCAATAAAATATATAATGAAAAGTTTAACGAGGCTGAATTCATCAGCTGTCAATTGTTCTTTGCCTGAAGAAGATGGTAAAATTCATCGAAACGTCGCTTTAGAACAAAGAGTTTTATTGGTTCCTTTACCCAGAATTGTACAGCATGTATATGATTTTACCATGACATATTTTCACTGTTCAGTGCTTAAATAACTGTTTTCAGTTTTTGCAATCATTGGGATATTTTCTTCATGAATTGAAATTGGATATTTTTCCCTGTTCTGGATGTTTCTGCATATATTTTACTTTTTAGTTACAGTTAATGCGCTTCCACAAATGCCTGCATATGATCTCGACACATTGTTGTTTTTGGAAGAAGGTAAAAAAGTTTTGGGTTATGTTGTCGATGTCATGGGCCCTGTCACATTGCCTACTTATATCATACCTATGACTTCTGCGGAAGTGCTGGAAGATCTACAACTTCAAAAAGGAACAAAAGTGTATTGTGCCCCTAAAAGCAAATATACTAAATACATTGTTCTTGAGGAATTAATGAAGTGAGTATCTTCTCAATTGAATGGAATGTATGATATCAACCTTATGATATTTTTAGAAACCGTGGCTCAGATGCTTCTTGGGTGGGAGACGCTGAGATACCTCCAGAGTTGCAGGAATATTCAGACGATGAACAGGAGCGTGCGAATAAAGCTTCCAAAAAAAATGTGAAGCGTAAACGAACTCAGGATAATGATGCAGAAAGCATACATAACATGGACCGGTTACCTGGTGGGCGTGCACCACCTGTAACAAACTCAAACATATATCAAACACAAAATTTGGGGATGGTAAAGAGCACCCCAATGGAAGGTCCTCCGCAATTCAGAAGCACTCTACCAAATTTTGGTGCTACAATGTATAGACAGCCAAATCATTTGGTAGTGAATCCTTTTGCCGGACCGAATTTGTATAATTTTCCAATGGTTCCAATATTCAACCCTTCTGTTCCACCACCTAATTTTCGAGCCCCTATTTTTGCACCTCTAGTTGGACACAGGTTTCCTCCCCCATATTTTGGTGTTAATGCACCACCACCACCTCAAAATTTCAACCCTAGAGGACACATGTAACTGTACAATTTTCTGATTTTGACACAAGTAACAATGTAACTGTTTCGTATAATTTAGGTAAAAAAAGCTGCTCATTTGTTCTTTAAGTATATTTTTTAATCTTGGTTTGAAATATCCAATGTTTTTTTAGAGTTTTCATTTTAAATTGAACATACAGGCTGTGATATTGTATAATTAATGTAAAATATATAGGTAAAGTAATGTTTTGTTGAAATTTGTTTTGTCCTGTCATGAAAAACCAATGAATACACAGAAATTCCAAAAGATTCCAATGCTCTGGAAACTTCTAAGTACTACATATGGATCATAGACATAGAGACATGGACTGAGCAATGCCAGCATGAAATTGGCTATTTATTAGAAAGAGAGAAAAGCTCGTCGGGACATACCTTTCTCTTTTTTGTTCACATAGAGGTGAGTGTAGACCAATCAAAATTCTAGAAAAAGACAACTGCATTCCCGACCTGTTTTTCTCTCTGTCATTTTTTTTGACCGTATTTCATGCATAGATATAAAGGGAAGGCACAGTCCATGTCTCTATGTCTATGATATGGATAGATAAACATTGCAAAATTACAGTGACCATATCACATTTTATATATAGTCACTGTATGCAAAATAAGATTGCAGCGCTAGGGTGCGCAGTTTCAGAATTATACTATGTTCGTTTTTGTTATTGTTTTCATAACCTTATAAGACAATCGCTTTTTCAATGTTGAGTTTGGATGTATGTTACGTTGTTTAACTAGACTAAAAGTGAAGTGACTTCTTGCTTAGTGAATTTTAATTAAGAGGGGTCTAGACCGTTATGGTGGTCAGTTCAAAAAGAGAAAATGAATATCTTACGTCAGAAACCACTAATTTATATGGGGTTTTCATTATAATTTAATTCAATCAGTTCGTCATCTCGGAAAGTCAGAAATTTTTTTATTCGCCAAACGGAAAAAAAAATATATAAAATATATAAATATATAAAAAATATTCATTCACGTTATTAACTTTCCGAGGTGCAATTATCTCTTCTATGAATTTCCACATGAAGAAATTTCTCGAAAAGTATCGCCATTGGCTACAATTCGTATTCTGGTGAAATTAAGTTGAAAAAAGGCGTTCGTTAAGTGCTGCCATCTTTTCTACGAAAGTGGAAACTATTGTAATATCCGTAACTTTTACTTATCGTTCAAGTCAAAGATATTACACATGTGTAATATCAAGTTCAAGTGCTCCGGCGACACCACACATTCTGGTAGTCCGCCTTTACGCCTTTTGATACAGATGGTGAGAAGTGAGAAAGTGCCGTTATAAACCACGGCACTTTCTCGCCTCCTCTTAACTTCTCTTAATTTTGATTATTTATAATCTAGGTGCTCCTAGTGCCCGATTTCCATGGTCACATCCAGAGACCTGTTTGTCCATGACCACCTGTCTCTGGTTACAACCATATGCGGGTTATTCTGAGAGATAACAGTTGTCTCTGCCTTTGCCTTAAGCGCCGCATTGTGGATTTCCTCTTTTATGAAGAGTTTGAACCTCAAGTGGAGAAAGAGTGGTAGCTTCCTCCACCATTCGATATTATATTATACAGGGTATCTAGGAAGTAGCTGTACCTACTCTTATTAGAGATAGAGTAGCCGTCTGTTCCGATATTCCTGAACAGTACTGTCAGTATTTCAGAAACGATGCCTATTGGCCCAGTCGTTCGAGTTCTATTGTTATTCGATTGCGCGCCAGTACTAGCAGCAATATCGGAACAGGCCCTAGGACTAGCCAAGTACGAATTGACTATAAAAAATTTATTTCTGGCTTTCCCAGAACGCTAGAGAGTGAATTTCGCAATTCATGAAAATACTGAGACCATCATAAAAGCCGAACTTATTGAAATTTGGGAGGTTATTGACACATGCTGAGATCGAGTCAGAGAGATATCAATTAATTCAATATTCCAGAGCCGGATTCATTAATCCCCATTCAAAGTGTTCAGGGTAAAAACATCACTTTGCATTTCGAATTTCTCATAATTCTTTCGCTTTTTAGAAAGGAACCCTAATTAGCATCAATAGGTGGTACAACTTGAAGTTGTTACATCTGCATAATGCTTTTTTTCGAACCCTCCAAAAATCGTCATAAAAATGGCGTGAAATAGGGTAACAATAATAGGATATTGTAAGCACATTCAATCAACTGTCTCGATTTTTTACACTGTTTTCACCTCAAATCGCACGATGCAACAATTTTTTTCAATTGACCGGATGCAACTAATCAGATAGACACAGATCTACTGAACCATCCATTGTCCGACCATATGCTTGTTATGTTTTTCTAAAGCCAGAGTCGCCTTACACAGTTCCATACTTGATATTTAATGAAATTTTGTCGAAATTATATACTATTTTTGGTGAAATGACTTATTTTGATGACCAAAGGTAGAACCCTTGATAAAAAGCCTTATCTTTGAAAACACCCTATAATCGAATAAATAATACTCCATTTTAATTACAAATATTTGTATTTTTGGCAATATGTACATTTTCCTAAGTATACACAAACACAGGACAACAATGAATATAAAAATTATATTATTGGAATGGAACATGTACCAATTTGGCGAATTTAATATTTACAAATATTAAAACTAGGATTTTCCAACTAAAACAACTGAAAACCGGAGACAGCCAAATTATTGTGGCACTGGACAAAAATTAATATGAGATAATCACAGACCATTTAAATCAAAATCTGGATGTGTTTTGGAGGCAGCATTCAGCAAATAGAGGGTGGATTACAAATTTATACTAGTATTGCCTTCATTTTTAATACAAAATTGATTACTTCATCCATTTTGATTGATTAGTTTGAACATAGCAACAAAAAAAATTTGCATTATGTTCTTGAAGAGATGCTGCAGTGAACCTGGTTTTTATGGAGTACACAGCTTTCTTCAGCTTCCAAATGAAAAGTTTCAACACTCAAAGGACCATTCCCTGATTTGTTTTTTTTTTGCAGCATATCAGCTAGGGAGGTAGCTTATGGAATGACAGCAGACAATGCTTAATGCCTTGGTCAACCGTTTGTCAATTATTTGTACTTAATATTACTATACTGTTTTTACATACAACAGGAAGCATTCACCTTTGTAACTTTATTACGAAGAGGAAGTTAACATACTAAACAATCCATTTGGATAACACAACTCATATAACAAAATATTGAAAATAGTAATAAAAGATAATTTGAGAACAAATGGATCATCTGTATATTATTCCGTTACTTTCGCTCAGTAATTTCATACAGAGAAGCATTTCTTTTATCATGTTTAATTTCTATGTACCTAATATATTTATAATATATACATAAATACTAACTTGTATAAACAACAATCTTTGGTTAAATGAAAATTGAAACAATTTAAAAAAATTGTAAATCAAGATGAACGCAAAAAGAAGTAATTTCAAAATTGAATTCCTCACAACATTTTCGAAATTTTAGATCTTAATCGTTATTTTCGAATAAGATATTGTTGGGATAATTTTTTTAAATGGGACATGAATAACAAAAAACCTTTTTTTGGAGAGCAAATATTGTAGTGTTTGGAATTCTTCAACAAAATGTAACTTAGAATGTGGGAATCGTCATAACAAAAGTACAGAATCAAATACATAATATATAACCTTAACAAAAGAGTAATAGATGCGTTGAATAATAAAATAATACTAATAAAACATTGAACTCCCTAAGAGAGCATGAGATCTTGGATCGATTGTTCGAAATTTGACTTCATTTCGAAATTATTCCTAACATTTTCCTTTACATCAGTCTCTTCAATCAAATAATTAATTGAATAAAAATAAATAGGATCAAAATAAATAGTACGTAGTTAAGTCAATCTCATATATATTGAATATTGTCCGATAAGATATCCGAGTGTGCAAATGATTCATGAGAATCAAAAGTATTTTTGTGGCTTATATTTAGTGGATTTGATTTGCACAATACAAACATAAGTTATTCCATCATTCAGGCACTATCATTGAGTTTTGCATTTATCAGGCAAGAATAATAGCAGATTCACTGTTGAATTTCAGATGGTACTCCTGCCAATTTTTAAAAGATCAAATCTAACCAGTCATTCTGATTTCATGAAATTATAACATGCAACAAGATGTTCATATAACTCATGATATAATTTTTCATTTATCATTATATTTTTTTTTATTTTAAAGGCGAGAAGTACCAAGTGAATCAAAATTTCTGAACAGGTCATTAACTATACCTTTTCCGGACGCATCAATTGTTTCCAAATATACACAGTAAAATATCACCCCAAATGTCAATTTCGCAGCCAACAATGGCCCCTTCTAGGCAAACATCAGCCAAACCGTTCTTTTACAAGAAACATCAGCTTCTTCTTACCCTTGTACGCTACCTTCATGTTCTCGATCAACTGAGTGAACTGAGCGTGACCATCGTGTGCTAGTAAAAATGTATCCCGGGCCTTAGTTAGAAAATCTATGAAATCACCATAGTGTCTTGGAGATATATGGGTAAGTCTTGAGTGTGTAGTATTTATGTAGGCAGCGACAGCTGCTTCCAACAATTGACGAAGAGGGGGCCTGAAAACATATTAACATGAAGAAGAATTTCTTGAACAGCATGTCAGGGCTGTGACACGGTGTTTATTGTCACCCTGTATTTTTATTCCACTATCAATATATGATTTGAGTATGTAAGAAAAATATGAAATCTCAAATATCAAACGACTGCAGCTTCTTACTAACCTAGAAAAATCAAATATGCCAAACTTACCTATCGTACGATAATGGTTTTATAGCAGCGGGTGCGCAGCTCCTACTTCTATGGGAATGGCTTGAATGCTTTCCAGTATCCAGAGGAGCAGGATGCGGACAAGACATTCCAGGTGCTGTCATACTGCATCTTCTCAATATGTCAGATAGGACATTTGCACATTGCACATTTTTCACAAGTAGAGGAATCATGTTCGACAACTCATTTTTGCCAAGCGAGTGACTCAATGCACAAGCCCAATGAATATCATTAATAGCAGGATGGCTTTCCTGAAGAAGATAATGAAAACACGTTAATTAAATTCATTATGCATAATTGATGTAGGCGTAAACTCACTTGGTTATAGGCTAAATGTACATTTTTCATGGCCAACATCGCCAGCTTATAAGCTCTTGTGGGATAACCTCGATGTTCCATGTACCTTGCTATGGTAAATAATTGAGAAGACGTCATGATATGGGATGCAGCATCTACAACTATCTGATAGGCTGTCTCGAAAGACAGTGCCTCATTTTCACAAAGGGTTAAGGCATTCAAGGCACAATTTGGGGGGTCCTGGAAGAGATTTTTTTTATTATAATAAAGCAAAACGACTGCTGACAATCTTTACATATATGGCGACTTTCTTTTATTTATTAAGATCGTGTCTGAAATGGTATTTAAACCATGTCCAAAGTATCCCGAGTATAAACAAAAAATAACTCACTTTTGTGGCACACTGCAAGGCCAGATTTCTCGCACAGCTGGAAAGCTCCTCTTGTTGGGTGAAGCTCAAATTGAGTCTCATGATTGTACTGTGTGACATAATCGTCGTGGCAACTGGACCCGTAGCCTCTGTTGCCGTGAAGAACTGATACCAATTCTGCATTATCGACATCAGGGCGTCCATGCCGACTTCCGTGGCGCAAGTAACCAACCACCTGACCATCTCTCTTCGACGCCAATTCAGCGACGATAGGGTCATCCTCATAACCTGGAGGCCCAGTTCGAAAGCTACGCTGAGCAGGGTGGGATGTCTAGGACCGTTTTCGGGCGTAGCGAAACGAAAAGCGTCCTGCGCCAGTCGGAACAGATGTGAGGAACTGTGTATGTGTCTCTGAGATGATTCCAGAACAGTTCGCAATCGGAGAACCTCGCCTGAAATAACATGAGTATTTTCAATCATTGTATAATTGCAAGTGAAACATTTTTCAAATCACTGTTCCTTCCGGGCTACTGCGATGATCTCTATTATATATTATACCAATATTGATAATACGCGTTTTATGCTATGGAAGTAAGTTGGGCAAAATCGTTGACAGGAAATGATAAGTAGACAAACTAATCTCTAATTAGTTTGTGGCCTCACTCATGCAGCCAACTGGTATCTACAAAAACGTTAGCCCTCATTGTATAACAACTTGGGTTGGAGGTTGGAGCGTAGGTTAGACGAACATAAAATCTTTACAGAGTTTGTAGAATCGAATTGAAAACAAAATCTATCAGTACACAAGATCAATATAAAATCCTCCAGTAAACATGGCACAACTGTTCAGTTTAAAATTCCTCATATATACAGGGTGTTTTCAAAGGTGAGGCTTTTTTTGACAGAAGGTAGAACCCATCAAAATAAGTCGTTTAACCAAAAAATGTCTATATAAAATATCCAAGATGGCTGAGATACAACCCCTAAGAATTCGACAAAATTTCATTGAATAGGGAATACTCCTTCTGACGAAAATGATGTATTTTTTATGAAATATCTTTGAAACGTCACATTTTGAAATAACCATTTCAACCGTTTCCTGAAAAAAATTATTTTAAGTACTTAAAAATGAAAAATAAAAATGGGTATTTAAAATTCAAAGCGTTTCGTTTCAATTGCACAAGTTGGCAACATCGACTGAAATATGCGTTGATAATAAAGGACAACAAATACACTATCTTGATAGACAAAGATGGCCGTCTATGAAGTCTAGCACGAACGAGGAAGGTCGTAAAATTTTATGGGATTTTTATGGCCGGTTGCTGTTGAGGCTTTCCAGTAAGTAGGCGCCTTATGATGGCTGTGAATCAACAGCTGTTATTTTATAAACAAGTCATTGTTCTTTTCTTCTTCTAGTAGGCGCTGTTGCCAAATCGTAAACTAGAGACAAAGCGATTTAAATTTTAAAACCTCATATTTGAAGAATGATTTTGAATAGTTTGAAATATTCATGAATGAAAGTCATAATTATTCAGTTTAAACTTGCATATGCTGTGATAACACAAATTGAGGAGAATTGCCCATTTCAAGTACGGAACTGTGGAAGGTGACTTCGGCATCGCAAAAATGGAACAAAACATAAACATATGGCTGGACAATGAATGGTTCAGTACCAAGTTCATCGGATTATCAGGTCACTTTTGACAGAATCATAATTGTTGTATCGTGCAATTTAGGATGAAAAAAAATGTAGAAAATCGAGGCAGTTTCTTGAAAGTGCTTATGTTGCTTGAAAAAATTCTATGATGTTTCCCAATTTCATCCAATTTTTACGAAGATTGTTGGAATGTTCGAACAGGAAGATTGCAATGCCCATTGTGTAAAAATTCGTGAATAATTTAGACGAATCTTATTGGTGAGATTTTGAAGTATTGTTTTATTTTTTACACTTGTGTCCTAAGTCTCTTCTGTCAGTTGGTATCGAAATGAGCCATTTCAAAAAATCGTGTAAGTTACTAAAAAATAATGATAACAGTTCGGCAATCCTAAGTTTCCATTTTCATTACAACGTAAATATCGAACGAGCCAATATCCTATAAACGGAACCACATGGTCGAATCAGGAGATAAGTTTTTTTCCACTACTTTGCGATAATTCAGCTAAAAAACGGTCTAGAGTCGTATAAGGATCTATTTCAGTAATCATTTTCAATTATTTTTTTCAACTATGTCATTTTAAAAGTTTTGTATAGGTGATTTTTGGTGAAACGCTTCATTTTGACCAGTTCCACCTTCTGTTGAAAAAAAAGTCTCACATACACCCTGTATAATTATCGTGAATTGAAAAACGAACATCAAAAAATACAAATACTAGCAGGAACGTTTTGGAGATGCCAAAATTTGCACAAAAATTTAGCGAAAAAACAGCTATATTGTGGTCATGTGACTTATTGAGGCGAATGTTGACGTTGTCAGATTGTAAGAGTGACGAAGAATGTTTGTGAGAGAACACTTCTGAAAATCTACATTTCCATAACTAAATACAAATAAAATACAATATAGAAAAAATTAAAATATTTCTCGATATATTTGAGATTAGGATTTGTGTGTCTTCGACTTGTACATTGTATACAGGCTGATTCATAACTATTGGGACATGGCGATAGGACCAAATATACCTCAATAAAATATTGCTGTAGAAAAAGATAGAGGGCGTTAAGTGGAATTTTTTTTCGTTTTTTGCTAATAATTTCACTGTATATTTTTTCATCCGTTTAAAAAAAAAAACACAATTGAACAGTTCAGAGCATCGGAAGGGGATTTGAAGTAACGATTTATTTATTTTATTTATTTATTTCGACGATAAAGCATAATTAAAAACAATGTAACATAAAAAGAAAAAACTAAAATTAAATGTTATACGTGGCCTCCTCCGACTTCTATGCCTTTTCTAATTCTTTTAATAATGACTTTCGAACTTCGAAGAAAATATTATTCTGTCCCCTTATAAAAAATTCAACTTTAACGCCCTCTATCTTTTTCCACAGCAATATTTTATTGAGGTATATTTGGTCCTATCGCCATATTTTGGTCTAAACAATCTGACCTTAGCCTATGTCCCAATAGTTATCAATCACCCTGTACATCTCAACTGATTACCTTCAGAATAACTAGCTATAGTTGTGACACTATACACTTGTAGATCTTGTAAAAAGAGTTACATTTGGTCAAAGTACCCAATTTTTCGAATTGTACAGATATTTTTTATTTGTGAACATCAAATTACTCGAAAATGGCGCATTATACAAGAAAATATGAAGAATACTTGGCCTCAAGAATCTACTGTTAAAACATTTGTTCGAGTCAAAGACTCACCCTGTATACAATATACACCAACTGGGATTGTAAAAGTTAGATTATGCTTGATTTTCTTATAAAGCAGTTTAATTCCTAGGTTTAAATGGCATATTAAATGCTTGGTTTCCAAGGCTAGCATAGTTCATTATTATAGATACTTAAAATAGCAATATCTTTTTATCTAGGCCAAATAAAAAAAAAAAGGTTTCTTTGGACATCGAGAAACTACTGTTAAAATATATGTGTCAATAAAAGACTCACTCTTTATATTTTGAAATTAAAAAAATCAGCAAATTTTGTTATTCACCACATAAGTATTTTCCCTTTTTGTTTTTAAATGATACCAGAGCTAAAGCATTGAATAGCTCGATGAAATAGAGTAGTGTAAATAAAAACTTGATAAAAGAATTTGAAACATACCTTTTGCTGCACTCAACATGGTGGAGCTTAGAGCGCACTGTTGGGTCTCAATGTGTCCCAAAGTGAACCACCTAGGAGATCTACCCATCATCAAAGAATTTCCAGGATTTCCTCCTAAAGGGTCATCTGAATCTTCGTGTTCTTCAAGAATGGGCAATCGCATAGCCCTCAAGCCTACCTCATAGGCCAAATCCGGATAGTAGTTCAATAAGGATAGGAACATGAAACGCGCGAATGTATGCATTGGAATACTTTCAGGGTGGATTCCAATGCCGAGTCCGCTGGTAGGACCGCCCTCGAGAAGAATTATCGCCTGTCTTCTAAGCACAGCCACCAAGGAGTTGTCCTGTTCGATATCTTGCAATTTCAAAATTAACTGTTCTTGTTGTTTGCACGCTTTCTCCTGGAATATTTATGTGTTTAGTTCTTGATAAAAGCAGATATTATTATAAAATTACCTGTGCATATAACCCGACTGGCATAATCCGCTGTTGGCCCAAACCTATGAGGGCAATCTCAAAAGCAAGAGTTAGGTATGTTTCAGATCTATCCCTGGAGCCTACCACAGGTACATGATGATATCTGGGTCTGATGCTATCATCGTCCATTCCTAAAATTTCTAAAATTTAAAAACAATGTTATAAGTTTAGGAATACCTTACAAATACTTCATTGATGAACTTTTCTATCAGTATGAATTGCTATTAATGATATTAAAAACATTTTGAGAATTTCAACCAGGCTGTAATAATAAGTTACACACAATAACAGATTACTATGAGCCTTTAATTCTGGAAATTCAACCTAATGCCATTTTCTAATCAAATGTATATTCGAACTGAGAACTGATTGTGCATTCAGACAATATCAGAAGTATTTCTAGGAGAATATTGTGCAAAATATGTATATGTATTTACTATTTTCGGGAAAAATTTGAATTGCAAAAAAATTCAGAAATTGGTCTCTATATCATTTAATTTTAAAAACCAGTGGAAATTAATAAAAAAATTTTTTCTGAAAAACAGTTCTTCCTCAATGAAAAATTCTCCTCAATTTGGGTTATCATTGCATATGAAACTTTAAACTGAATAATTACGAGTTTCATTCATGAATTTTAAATTCACCACGGAAACTATTCAAAATGATTCATCAAATATGGGGTTTTAAAATTTAAATCGCTTTGTTTCAAGTTTTCTATTTGACAACAGCGCCTACTAAAATAACAGCTGTTGATTCACAGCCATCATAAGGCGCGTACTCACTGGCGAGCCTCAACAGCAACCGGCCATAAAAATCCAATATAATTTTACGACCCTCCACCTAATTGTGGTCAAACGCCTCTTGAAAAAATTGCCCTGCATAAAAATGGATTTGGAAATGTTCAACTCACTTTTTTGTTCTCGAAATATGGCTTGCTTTTGTTTTTGATATTTATGGTATATCTGGTTATTCAGAATCGTGAATTACAGTGATAATAAGCTAGTCAATAGTCTGAGTGATTAAGCATATTCCAACCTATTATTCAGATAAAAATACAAAGGTCACTGTTTTGAAAATATGACAAGTTGAATAGGGAATACTCCTTCAGACGAAAATGATGTATTTTTTATGAAAATCTTTGAAACGTCACATTTTGAAATAACCATTTCAACCGTTTCGTCCGTTTCCCAAAAAAAATTTATTTTAAGCACTTAAAAAGGAAAAATAAAAATGGGTATTTAAAATTTAAAGCGTTTCGTTTCTATTGCACAAGTTGGCAACATCGACTTAAATATGCCTTGATAATAAAGGACAACATATACATTATTTTGATGAGATAGACAAAGATGGCTGTCTATGAAGTCTGCGACAAACGAGTTTATGGCCGGTTGCAGTTGAGACTCGCCAGTAAGTAGGCGCCTGTAAATCAACGGCTGTTATTTTATAAACAAGCTGATCGGATATTGTTCTTTTTATTTTCTAGTAGGCGCTGTTGCCAAATCGTAAACTTGTAACCAAGCGATTTAAATTTTAAAACCCCATATTTGAAGAATGATTTTGAATAGATTCCGCGGTGCATTTGGAAAAATCATGAATGAAACTCATAATTATTCAGTTTAAACTTGCATATACTGTGATAACCCAAATTGAGGAGAATTCCCCATTTCAAGTACGGAGCTGTGGAAGGTCACTTCGGCATCGTAAAAACGAAACAAAACATAAACATATGGCTGGACAATGAATAGTTCAGTACCAAGTTCATCGGATAAGATGCATCAGGTTACTTTTTAGAAAATCATAATTGTTGTATCGTGCAATTTAGGATGAAAAAATGTAGAAAATCGACGCAGTTTCTTGTTCCCGTCTCAACCCTTATATACAACGATTCTTCAATAGTTTTACGGGATTAACCTTAACATTCATTGATCGAAGTACATAATATAGTGTATTTACCTAAAAAAGATGGCGACCTCGTGTGATCATCAGGAAGAACTGAAGCGTCTGCCAGTGTGTCAAACAGACACCCAATAGGATCTAAAGGATGCCCCACCCACATCTCCGTATTCACGGGAGCGTTAATCGAGGTGGTACTACAGGCATTGGCATTGCAAAATCCATTACATCTGGATGTGCAAGCTGTCGTTTTACAACTTGCGTCCGCCTTACTACTGCTGGAACTGGCATTTTGTTGACTTTCATGCCATCTCCGCTGTGCAACGAGTTGTTGTTGTTTCATAGTTCTTACCACAGAAACGGTCAACCTCAGGGCAGCTTCATTGTGCCCGTGTGACTTTAAGGAATCGACTCTGGCTGCACACAGAGGAATAGATTCTGCGGGAAAAATTTAGGTTGATGGTACAATGGAAAATTAGATGTGTAGTTGGAAAAAACTATGGATACATCTAGAGTCCTCCATATTCAATAAATTCAAAAACCTTATTACAGTGATCAATGCTTCATCAGACCAAAAATTTATAAACTCAACAAACGAAAGAAGTCAAGAGCTTATACATTTGTGGCCTGATGAAGCAAAAGGTCGTTTTTGCGAAACGTTGCCACTGATGAAACGTAGTCTCTTTTGCTGGTCCTATTTCCTGTAATAAAGTTTTTGAATTTGTCGGAAAAAGTATTACTTACCATTCCAAAGGGGTTGTCCTTGGGAGTTGAAGCTTCCCAAATTTGTCGTATCCGGAACGTGGGAGCAGTAGGTATCGCTGTACAAGATATTCTTCAAGTGCATGTTATCCCATGACATGCCCACTGCGTCCAATGCTCTGTGAAAAATGGTTCTGGGAAGGGATGCGGATTTGGAGTTGTTCCCAGTTCTCAACCTTTTATTCACCGGGCCATAGTCTTCATCGTCATCAGAGCTTTCTGATGAATCATACAGAGCTCTGTTCCTATCTCTCTCCCTTTCTCTGTCCCTATCCCTCCTGTCGCGTCGATCTCTTTCCCTGTCAGCATACCTATCTCTATCTCTGTCATGAAAGTAGCCCCTGTCACGGTCTCGATCCCTATACTGTAAAAAAACAGTGTAAGTATACCAAAAGACAGCTACAGGAGATTCTGTACATACTGATGATTTATAAAAGTGTTATTGAAACTGATGTAATGTAATAAACATAATTTATTATCTTTTAAGTTTCGAGATTAAATTAAGTAGTTCTTAAAACACAGAGTAGGGTAAAGTATGGGCCAAGTAAAAATCTTCAAAACGAAAACGACGATTTTCATGAAATTTTTAAGAAACTGTTACGAATAACGCACCTGATGAGATATTTTGTTTGTTTCTGCTGCATTTAACCTCATTTTTTTTATTTAAAAGGAACAGCCTGCTAACAGGGTGTTCCTTTTTATTTTAAGAGACCTTCGAATTCGTACTTACCAAGTTCAATAGAAATAATTTGAGTAAACAAGAAATAGATCATAGTAAATTTAACAAATGAATGTTTACAAAAACTCTATACAGAGGATGAATAAACCAGGTCTTAGTCATACAATTTATTTTTGTAAATTAGTTTAGCAACAGTTACTTACATTGTAAATACGAAGAGTTATCTGAAAACACGTGGTATCGTTTTAATCCTAATTAGTCTAAAGAAAAATTCACCTATTATTTAACTATGAAGGCTTTTATTTCTCTTTTTTTAAATTGTTTCCAATAAACTAAGCATTTTCGGATTCGGAATCTGCAAGATATATAAATGGCTATCCCATTTAAATCAAAATAGTTCAGTTCATTTCAGGTGAAACCAGAAGTACAGAGTGGGCAAAAATCGTTTTCTACTGTGAAGATCTCGAGAACTCTAAGAGCTAGAAGGAAACGGATAACACATTTCCTAGCTCTTTTTCAGAGAAACGAAGAATGGCGAAAACCGTAGCCTTCTACGATTCTTCATTTATGAGATTTTAGCAAAAAATGAGATTAGGACGATTTCGATAAGTTCTCATAATATTTTTTCTAAGTTGCAGATCTGAAACTTGAACCTTCTTAGGCACTTTTATACGTAGAATCTACTGACAACAGATTTTTTTCGAATTAAAAATAACAAATTCAATAAAAGTTTGCATTTAAAAGAAAGAAAGCTCGCTTAATGAATCGAAATGAAAAAATTTTTTAGCTCATCAGTGGATTTACGCAAAAAAGTGCCTGTAGAAGGCAGGTTTTAGATCTGTAACTTCGAAGATAAAAAAGTAATGAGAATTTTTCGAAATCGTCAAAATTTCTTTTTTTTGCTAATAACTCAAAAACGAGGCTACGGTTTTCACCATTCTTTGTTTATCTGAAACAGAAATAGGAAATGTTTCATCCATTTTCTTCTACCTCTTATAGTTCTCGAGATTCCCCCAGTAGACAACAAATTTTGCCCACCCTGTACGGTAGTGACAATATGGCATCAGATGTATAATGCATCATTGTTTCATGAAAACCATTGTCCTTGAATCCATACCTCATACCAACCCTATAAATTAAGCGACTCTGACAAAAAGAATCCATTATCCAAGATAAAATTAGAGGTTTCGGGAAAACACATCATTAGAACATTTCTGTTTCTAAATGCAAAAAAATGTGAGAGAGAAGCACTGATTTCAGAAGCTTTCATGTGCTTGTTCAAATTTATAGTACCCATCCAAGTACCAAAGGCTTACTAGCTTCCAGAAAAAGAATATCTTCCCAATATTATCAAAATACAGATCCGATCTAGTACTAATACAGAATTTTTTATTTTCTTCTGACATGATCACCATGAAATTTCGCACAAGTCGTATTTGTCATCACAACTTTAAGTTTCAATTACATTGGATCCATATTTTTTTAGTATTTGAGACAAACTCAATCAGGAGGTTTGAGACCTCTTTTCGCTCAATGTTTGAAAATTTTAGGCATTTGGCAGAATGATAACAAAGAAGCAAAGAAGTTTTCTGGAAATCTATCCTTACGTTTGAAAAATAATCATCCAAAATAACATATAATCCTCATTTAACAGGAGAAAAAAAACCTTTTATCAATAAGGATACATGAGAACACGAATGATTCATAATCTGAATGATACTATACACTCTTATAAGTGAATTCATTGAAAAAAGTATAAGATAAACTCGTAAAATATAGGTTAATGTTTGGCTTGCCTATATAGTTTTGAGTAAATTTGGATGTTTTTCCCTAGAATTTATGAATTCATTACTTCACCTCACATGGCTATCCATTATTTCAGATAACAAGCTTTTTAAATTCATTACTAAGTTAATGCACTTCACATGACTTCACATGACTTCAGATACAAAAAAAAACTCAACTCACCGAATCTCTATGTGAATGGTGATTGACTTGCTGCAATCGAAAATCTGGATCTTCAGGAGGGCAAACATCAATTCGAGTCCATTTTTCGAGTAATGTTTTCCACTGTTGTTTTTCATTATTTGTACAATTGGGATTTAGGACTATACAAACCCATAACGAACCTGAAAACAAACATAATTTATCATTTTCTCACTTCCAATGATTCCGGTCATTTGAAATATGTTTGGCAAATTTAAAATTCTTAGATTCAATCTCAATATCAATTATTTTTCATAAATTTACTGAGTAATTCACCAAAGACCCCCCCCAAGAGTGCCCACATAAGATACATATTTAAGAAAAAAAAACCACATGATTTCGACCTAAAAAACATGCCCCTAGAATTTTGCTCTTGTGATTTGATGCTAGGACATTGCGAAGTTTTAATGTCCCATAAGGAATATGAAAATTCTTACCGAGTTGATCCCAAAGTTGTCTACATTTATCAGTCATTGGAGTTCCTTGATTTTTCCACATCTGTAGTCTGGGATCTGATAGGAACTGTTCAGTGATAAGAGTTAACATTCTGGCACCATTGGAATCTTGCGCTCTCAACATTTCTCTCACCTACAAAAATTTGTTTAATCGTAGGATAAACGTTCTATATGAAGAATATGTACCTTAGAGAACAACGAATTGAGCTGTTTATTTGCATTATAGTATGCTCCCTGAGAGAGATACGATTTCACTTGCTCACAGACTTGCTCTTCATCTAGATGCCAGGTATGGTCATCGTCCGCCGATGCCCCTGCCGTTGGATCTGGAGCTCCTGGAATTTGGTTTATTTCGGATCTTTGCTGGAGAATTTCATCAGCCAATTTTTGGGCTGTTGGAAGCACTTCAGTATGATGTTCTGAGATCAGGTACTGTACAAATTTTTGCAATTGCTGCCTGTCCATTTGTAAAAGCGTTTCTAGAAGAAAAATCATGGTTGATTGCAGTAGATACTAATAAAAATAGCATAACTTTAATACAAAAATACAATTCATACAAGGTAAAAACTGAGCTGCAATGAAACTTCAAAAACTTGAAGAAGATTTTGCAAAAATAAACTGAATAGAGGCTGAAGGTTGATGGCCATTAAAGGACAGTTATTATTATTATTATTATTAGAGGTTCGACTCTCACTTAAACGCAGTTGAATTTCTAAGGAAATCGACTCTTTCTTAATCACTATTGCAAGCATAATCGAATTTTAGAAACCAGTATAGATAGACATACAATATACCCATTTTTTGGTTTGATGTTTCAAGCTTCAGATCATAGTTTCTGATATTATGTCTGAGATGATATTAGTACCATCTTCCACACAAGGCAAAAGCCAAAACGAAATCAGTAACCAGAAAGAAATTGATTAATTTAACTTTGTCAAAACAATAATTAGTTATGATATTGTTTCTTCCAGATTCAGTGTGAGATTCTTATAGAACACGAAATTTTAATCAGAATATACTTGAAAATTGAATAAATTTTTATCTCAAATTATGCAACTTTCCATGTATAATGCAAGAGTTTGCACCCTCTATGAAGGGTGGAGTTATTTTAAATGACATCTCTAACAAGATTCCCAGAAATGGATGGACTTTTTGTGCAAGAAATTTATGGACTTTTGGTGCCTGAAATATATGTACTTTCTGTTGCTGAGGAATTTTTTCAAGAAACATTTTATATTAAATGGTTAAACCTATTGAATTCAAATTATAATTTTTTTGTATTTTGAAGTCCAAATACTCTTTAGGAGTGATTGATGTTTCTGAAATGTTATTAGGTATAGTGTTTTTCATAAAGCAATAACTTATCCGAGTGAAAATTCAAATTTTCACTCACATATAATTTTTTCCAATCAAGCCACATTTTGCCTGAATGAAACAGTAAATTCAATAACTATCGTTACTGGTCAACAAACAATCCACATTAGACAAATTATGCTTTGTCAGAAAGTCCATTGTTGAGTCGGACAAATAAATGAAATGGTTCATGGCTCCATAAATAAATAAATACCCTTTATTGATCCTCAAAGAATCACATAGAATGTATAGGACAAGTCAAGGTTCACATGATATACATTATAGTAATAAATCAAGAAGGCTTTATCTGCCTGAAAAAAATTGTGGAACAGAAGCTTGCTCAATTATACATGAATAGTATAATAGAATAATTCATGATAAAAATTGACTTTGCATTTGTTGGAGCATTAAAAAAAAATTAAATTCCAAAGATATGAATTATTGTTACTTTTCTCACTCTGTATACAAAAAAGCTAAACATTTTTCATTATTGAGTACCTCAGAAGTTGAGACGAATTTAATAAATGAAATATATAAATATGAAATATATATATATATATATAAATAGTGAAATTTTTCTCTAGTATAATAAGGTTTTTATTCAATGGACTTACATTATTAAATTCATATCCCTCCCCTCCTCCACAATATTAGCATACCCCAATCAACTTATATGGAGCACAGGCATCAATCCTAAACCCCTTGTAGGTGGTGCTTTTTTCTTAGGAGAAGTCTTACTGCTTCCAGATTTAGCCTTGCTTCTGCCTCCTTTGGACTTCCAGTTTCCTTTTTTGAATCTTTTTGGTGTCCTCTTGTTTCCTCCATAAGATTTCCTCTTTACTCCCTTACTGGAAGAAGTGCTTGGTAAGGAAGAATCGCACCACCAATCACCATCGTCATCAGCATAACTTGGAGGGTTAAATGTAGTTTTAGATTTTTCCAAGCTTGCTTTCTTTGCTTCCAATTCTTCTCCATACTTTTTCGTAATTTTCAGGAAAAATTCTCCGTACTTTTCGTAGTTGGCCATAGTGACATGTTGGATCTTCAACATTTCCTCTTTAGTCTTTGGAAGAACATCTGACATTTTTTTAATGGCTGAAAGGTTCATAATCGAGGACAATGTCATGTTCCTCTCCAGTGCCAATTTCCTGCACTCTTCCAATAAATCTTCATGACATTTAACCCTAATTGAACTTATTTCTTGCTTAGATAAAGTTACTGGAGTTGAAACTTCTCTAGATGTAGATGGTGTTGTATTGGTAACAAGGGGTGCATTTTGTTCAGGAGTTGCAGGAAGTTTTTCTGTTTTATCATTTGAAACTGATGCAACAGGTACTACTGCTTTGTTAACACTGATACAAATTTTGAAATCATTAGATTTACATTGAAAAAACTTTTTTCCTTTATTCATGTAAACTACAGGAAATCCCGCAGCATATTCACAATGCTCACTCAAAATGTCTTTAACAAGTAATTGTTTTAGTATCCTTTGAATATCAACTTTATCTAATGACGCCCCTTTAGCATAATGAGGATGTTTATCATGCCTCCTTTCTATTATTTTTTTTGCTTTTGAGCCCTTGTACACCTCACTAACTTGAGGTAGTGTTATTTTATCTCCTCTTTGTGTCAAGTCTTGTATCAACTCACACAAATTCCTTGCATGAATAGTCATATCTGCTTCACTATGTGTTTCCATTTGTTCACAGTTATCACAAATAGTTTCTTTGTTTTTTTTGCAGATTTGTCTATCGAATGTTTCTCCAAGATGAATTAATTGTAAGTATCGCCTACAGTCAACATGGTTTTCACAATAAGATACCATCGTTTTCAGAGCTTCAAAATGCCCTTCCAATGCTCTAGTATTTTTTCTTTCCATCGACATGATTTTTTGCAATCTTTTGACATCGTTGTAGCCATAATACAGGTAGGAGTAAGAGATTTCTCCATCTCTTCCTGCTCTACCAGATTCTTGGTAGAATGCCTCCACCGATTTTGGTATAGAATTATGGATAACGAATCTTACATCAGGTTTATCAATACCCATGCCAAAGGCTATAGTACCTACAATAACATTGAATCTGTCCTGCATCCATTGTCTCTGTATTGCATCCCGAACTTTACTACTCATGCCTGCATGATATGGCATTGCCTGAACACCTTTTCTTTTCAATTCTTCTGCTACTTTTTCACAATCATCCCTTGAAAGACAGTACACAATACCAGATTGTTTGAAGAATTGGTTTCTTATTAATGCACTAATCTGATCAATAACATTTGCCTTCTGCTTTTGAATCACTTTGTATTTGATATTTGGTCTATTAAAACTACGAATAAAAGTTTTTACATTACGCAATTTTAAAATATTAATAACATCCCCCTCCACTTGTTTTGTTGCTGTAGCTGTCAAGCAGATAATAGCAACTTTTGGATATTTAGACCTAAGACAGGATAACTGTTTATAATCTGGTCTAAAGTCATGACCCCATTGTGATAGACAATGTGCCTCATCAATGACAAATCTAGCTAGCTTATCACGAGCATAAAGATGATCTAAAGCATATGAACATTGCCTTGATGCACATATTTTTTCGGGGGTTAAGAACAATAATTTTATTTCAGGTTCTTTCGTGTATAACTTAGCTAAAATCATTTCAATTTCTTCTTTAGATTGGTCAGCAATTAATTGAGCTGCTGGAATATCTAAAGCATTAAGTTTATCAACTTGATCACTTATCAAAGATCGTAATGGTGAAATTACTATAGTGACACCAGGTGTTAAGGTAGCAGGTAATTGATAACATAAGCTTTTCCCACCACCTGTTGGCATAAGAACAAATATATCATGCCCTGTCAAGCTTGCATTGCAAATTTCGCGTTGATGGGGGCGAAAATTTCTTAGACCAAAACGAGAATGCAATACTTCCATCATCACTTGGGAATGGGGATAGTTTCCAACAAATTCTTTAGAACTATCTATTCGGTTACTAAACTGACCCGAAACAGACAAAGTATCTTTATCCTCAAAATCTTCGAAATCCACCCCCTCCAGGAGTTCTGAATATTCTTCTTTACTGGTGTTGTTTATCACAGGGACATCATTGTCCCAATCAATGTCTTCAAGATTTATATCATCGTCTAAATAATCTCCAGGTTTTGTTGCAGTTTTTGTATGGGGAGATGTAGCAGTTGATGTAGAAAACAATCTATCAAATTCTTCATCATCCATATAATCAGATTCAGTTAAAACTAAATTGTCCATTACATTTTTTTCTTTACAAGGTATGTTGTTAGGATTATCAGTTATTCTTGAACATTCACCTTCAGATTCTTGGGACGTATTAATCTTTTTAAACTTGAATTTCTGAGAGCTTTTACATTTCTCACCACCCTCTGAGCTATTCTCAGAATCATATTTTATTGGAGTTGTTCGACTTACTTCTTCAATAGATGAATCTGCTTCACCACCTATCACTATAACATTATTGCATTTTTCTTCCACAATTTTCTTTTTGAACTCAAACTTTTTCTTGGTGTTTTCAACACTGTGAGAATAATTCAGCTTTTGTTCTTTTTGTACTTTCGTCTCTAAACATGGCCATTCGCTTAAACTCTCATTGAAATTTTTCTTTAGAAGAGCAAACCCATTACTCCTTGAATTGCTTTGTGAACATTTAGTACCAATATCTACTTGAGCACCCACCAAATCAAAAGCATCATCAGAATTGCCAGTATCAGTTTTTTTAAAAAAGCTATCTATAGTACGAGTCTTTCTAAGTAATGGTACAGGTGATTTCAAGGCATTCAAATTTGGTCTTTTAACCAAATTATTTTCAGAAACAAGTTTTTTTCCTTCAGAAATAACCCGGTTCCTGGTTCCATTAGAATCAGTTCCCACATTTTCTTTTTTTCTTGTTTGTTCACAGGAAGTCTTTGTGATTGAAGATAGAGGCTTTTCGACATGATTTCCCCTAGGTGAAATTTCAGAACGTATGTCATTTATTGTTCTATTAGAACTGTTTCTCACATTATTTTGAATAGGATTTTGTACGAGATCACTTTTAACATTTGGTTGTTGTTTTTTAAAAGTGAATTTCTTCACAACATTTGACGAAGACGAGCACTTGAAAGTTTCGAAAAAACTGTCAGTGGAAGACATAATCTAATTAACTTCGGTAGCAATGAACTAGACGAATACTAAACACTACAAAAACACTTATCTTCAAAACTTTTCGCCACATTAAAAATCAGTAACCTATACTCCGAATGAGAGCAACAATAAATATGGCGCTCGCAGCTGGACCAGTTGAACTACTCGAATTATCTGTCTCTCTCTGTCGGCTGTAGGCGTTTTCGTTCTCCGGCCACAAATTGGTTCAATATAGTCGCGCATTCATTTATTCGAAATGAGTTCGCGGGTAGCTTTCCATAGCATTGCGTCGAAGTCGAACCGATCCGAAACCGTTCATCGTTTCATTTCGATGGATCACAGAGTATGCGCGATTCTTAAATGTCAATGAAACAGTAGAGTAAATATGACCTAAGATTAATTTGATATGATTTTCTTATTAGGCGAAATGTATAATGATAACATGTTCTGTGATGATAACAAAAACGTCAACCTCTTGACAGTCTCGATGACATTGGTTAAATGTTCCTATTTAACGTCAATCATTAAGAAATTGTGAAGCTTGGGGAGAGATATTTAGGTAAAATAATTTACTCACCTGATATAGGAACACGAAGCCTAACACTGTCTGCATTTCTTATACGATAAAGTGATAATGCTACCACATGCTGACACCAAAATATATCTCTAGTTTCACAGCTACATGTTACTGACGTAATTTTACACCTGAAAAGAAAAAAAATAAATTCGTAGTTTTCCAGCTTTCCGAAAAATCATTTTGGGGAGAAAAAGTCTGATTTATGCCGAACAACGGATTTTGAGGATAATTTTAAATGTGCGGACACTTAAAATTAAAATCCACCAGCTATGATTTTTAATTGCGTCAATTGCTTCGAATTCGACATACATATTTCGCACCTCAGATTTTATTGCCAATTTTTTCTTCACCTCGTTGGGAGAGATGACTACCTACAGCGTACGAAAAAAGTAACGCAACAAATCCATAATTCTTATACAGAGTGGGCAAAAATCGTTGTCTACTGCGAGGATCTCGAAAACTATAAGAGCTACAAGAAAACGGATGACACATTTCCAAGCTCTTTTTCAGAGAAACGAAGAATGGTGAAGGTGAAAACCGTAGCCTCCTATGACTCTTCGTTTTTGAGTTATTAGCAAAAATTAGATTTTGACGATTTCGAAAAATTCTGATCAGAAACTTTAACCTTCTTAGGCACTTTAATACGTAGAATTAGTCTACTGTTTGTGAGATACAACTTAAAATAAAATTTTTTATAGTTTTTCAATGTATCTTTCAAACCGAGCCGATAAGGAAAAAATGGTAAGGAAAAGAAGTGTTACTTTTGACTTCTAGAATCTACTGTTAAAATATTCGTACGGTTCAGAGACTCACTCTGTATATAGATTCAGAATATGGATTCAAAATTGGAAATTCTTTTTTAAAACCGCAGGCTGGTATCATGTTTCACCAGTTTCGGAGCAGCCTTAAAGTCAATAATAATTTTAGCTTGTGAGCTAAGTATAGTCGATTGTGCCAAGTTTGAATCTTTCTCCTAGTGCAATATTTATATGAGTTATTGGCAGATCCAGAACTGTTGACTCACCCTGTATATACGGGGTGATTCCGAGTGGAATATTACACGTTATTATAAGACGATTAAGGTGAGAACGAGGGTGAGAAAGCCTTTGTTCAAATGTTGGTAGTTTGTGAGATAATTTTTGCAGTATCAAAATGAAAATTGACATCGTTTGGGAATACCCCTTCCGATAAAAATGATGTATTTTTTATGAAATATCTTTGAAACGTCACATTTTGAAATAACCATTTCAACCGTTTCCCAAAAAAATTATTTCAAGCACTTAAAAATGAAAAATAAGAATGGGTATTTAAAGTTTAAAGCGTTTTGTGAGAATTGCACAAGCTGGCAACATCGACTGAAATATGCCTTGATAATTAAGGACAACGAATGCATTATCTTGATGAGATAGACAAAGATGGCTGTCTATGAAGTCTGCGACGAACGAGAAAGGTCGTAAAATTTTATGGGATTTTTATGGCCGGTTGCAGTTGAAACTCGCCAGTAAGTACGCTCCTGTAGATCAACAGCTGTTATTTTATAAACAAGCTGATAGGACATTGTTCTTTTTATTTTCTAGTAGGCGGTGTTGCCCAATCGTCAACTTGAAACCAAGCGATTTAAATTTCAAAACCGCATATTTGAAGAATGATTTTGAATATTTGAAAAAATCATGAATGAAACTCATAATTATTCAGTTTAAACTTGCATATGCAGTGAGGAGAATTCCCCATTATATGAACATTTATTAGAATTGCAATTTATGCATCTTCAAATACTAAGACTACCGGGATGGCTTTTGTTTTTATTATAATAGGTACGCTTTTATCATTCAATCGTTTCAAAATCACAATTCAATATACTTTACTGCCACTTGTATAACGCAAGTTTGGCTCAAACCTCGTTTAATTACATGCAGTAAAACGATTCCTTTTCGTGTATCAATTTGTCAACGAATGTTTATGAAAATGTAGTGTGAAATGATGAAATTAAAAAGTAATTTTTAAGGAACAAATTGAATTTTCCTCTATACACTTCCTTTTACTCTATCTTATTTATGTTCAATTCCGTTAATGGATATAAGGAACAGCAAGGCCCCAACGTTCCTTCGTTAAATAATGAAGCAATAAAGACAAGACAAATACATCCGAATATAGGTCCATTAAACGAAACCCACCCTCGCTACCCCCAGCGCTCTCCATTATTCAATATACTGAATCATTTGTGAACTCATAAATGCATGATGCTATTGATCCGCCATTCTGCCCATTCGCGTACTTACCTATCGAAACTGACGGCAACTTTAAATTTTTGAGGAGGCTCTAAGCCCCCACAAGGCAGGGTAGGCGGTGGCGAACTTCTGCAAGCCGAAACAACTCCACTCAGGTGGAAACCTGCAAAGGAAAAAGGAATTAATCAACAATAACATGAGGGAGGTAGGGTAGGTATACAGGGTGAGTCTTTGACTCGTACAATTATTTTAACAGTATAATCTTGAGGTCGAAAAAAACACTGATTTCCTGTACCATTTTTTCCCATTCGACCCTTATATAAATATATTGTCATTTTGAGTTTTCATAATGAGCTGTACCATCCATGGAAAAACAAAATTACCTTCAGAATAACTAAGTAAAATTCAGCCAAAGTACCCAATTTTTCAAATTTCCCAGATACTTTTTATTTGTGAACATCAAATTACTCGAAAACGGCGCATTATATACAGGGTGAATCTCTGACTGGTACAAATATTATAAGAGTAGATTCTTGAGGTCAAACACTTTTTTCCTAAACCATTTTTTCCGATTCGGCTCTGATAAAAAGATATAGCCATCATAAGTATTCATAATGAGCTGTGCCATCCATGGAAATACAAAATTACATTCAGAATTACTAAGTAAATCTGTGACACTACAAATCTGTGGATCTTTCAAGCAGAGTTGTATTCAGCCAAAGTACCCAATTTTTCAAATTTCACAGATACTTTTTATTTGTGAACATCAAATTACTCGAAAACGGCGCATTATACAGGGTTAAAAATATTTAGAGGGGGACTACAGGCTACAGAGATATCGAAAACCGTTAGAGATACAGGGTAGCTTAAATTACGAAAAAGTTGCGTTATTCTATTCAAGGATGAGTGGGTGGGTGTAAAGAGTTTCCAAATATCTCTGATGGTTCCTGAGATATCTCATAACTCATTTGTTTCTGGAGATAACTACACGAAATTCGGTGTGTAGCCATAATCCTATATGGCCATTATATTGGTGTACTACTTTTTTGTAATTTAAGCCACCCTTCATTTTTCGATATTCCTATAGTTAGCCTCTAAATAGTTCTAACCCCGTATAAAGAGTGAGTCTCTGACTGGTACAAATACACTGCGCAAAAAAATTAACGCACATTCTGAAAATCTCAATTTTAATGAAAGTTAACTCTACATTGACTTTATAACTTATTTTTTATGTTCTCTCGGGAAGGTTTTGAACGAAACAAGACACATTAAATGGAAGAAAAATTCAGGATTTCACCGAATCTGTGAATGTGAAAGAAGAGAAATGAACAATTTTCAAAATACTGAAATGCTGATAAGTGATTTAATACTTGGTATTTCTACCCCTTGCGTTAATTACAGCTCGGCAACGACGGTTACGGTTCATACTCAAAATGAGTGATCTTAAAATGTTCTGATCTAATCCTTCCCAGATTTCTCCGAGTTGGATTCCTAAGTCATTAAGAGTAGCTCTATGATTTTCTGAACTTCTCAGCCTTCTACTGAGGTTGTCCCAAACCTGCTCAATCGGATTGAGATCTGGACTTCTTGCTGGCCATTCCATTCGAGAGACTTCAACCTCTTCAAGGTACTCCTGAACGATACGCGCACGATGGGGTCTGGCATTATCGTCCATAAAAATGAAATGTTCACCAATGTATGAGGCAAATGGCACTACATGCTCTTCAAGAATGTTCCTTATATACTTATCAGCATTCATAGCTCCATTATCAACGACCACTAGGTCTGTGCGAGCAGTCAAAGATATTCCACCCCATATACCATAATCGATCCTCCCCCGAAACCAGTAGTATTCAGGAAATTGCACTGAGCATATCTTTCATGTGGACGTCTGTATACAAGGGAACGTCGATCACAATGATAGAGGCAGAATCTAGACTCATCTGTGAAGAGAACTCTTTCCCAATCGGCCTCTTCCCAATGGATATGCTCTCTCGCAAAATACAAACGCGCCCTTCGATGGGCTGGAGTAAGAGCTGGGCCTCTTGCCGCGACACGAGGCCTTAAATCATATTCTCTGAGGCGATTTCTTATTGTCTGAGTGCTAATTTGCACCTCATGAGTTTGCTCAAGCTGAATTTGAAGGAGGCGAGCGGTTGCAAACCGTTGTCTCAACGAAGAAACTCTCAAGTAACGTTCTTGAATGGCAGTTGTTACCCGTGGTCTACCCTGTCCTGGTCTTCGGACATTCATACCTGTCTCCCTGAATCGCTGCAACATTCTGGACACACTTGTATGGGAAACTCCAAACCTTTCTGCAATTCTTGTGTATGTCCACCCTTCTTCTCGCTAAACTACCGCTTGGGCAGATTCCTCTTGGGTCAAATTGCGTGTTTCGCGTTGCATAGCGATCTAGTGTAGAAAATCAAACGAAAGAAAAACTATTGATCACTAGAATTGATCGAGAACAACTGATTTTAGAATGGAGCCAATACATTCAAAATCTGATAATATCATCTTTTTTTATTCCTGCTAGGAAAAAACATCTGTATTGAAGAAAACCGTTGAAAGTGGATAACATATGCATGCATAATTCTGATAAAAATAATTATCATTCAGAACACCTTCAGTTGTAGAATAAATTTGAGATTTCCATAATGTGCGTTAATTTTTTTGCGCAGTGTATTATAAGGGTAGATTCTTGAGGTAAAAAAAACACTTTTTTCCTATACCATTGTTTCCGATTCGGCTCTTATAAAAAGATATAGCCAATTTAGGTTTTCATAATGAGCTGTGCCACTCAGAAGCAGAATTACCTTCAGAATAACTAGCTAAATGTATGACACTACACATCTGTGGATCTTTTAAACAGCGTTGTATTCAGCCAAAGTACCCAATTTTTCAAATTTCACAGATACTTTTCAATCAATTACTCGAAAACGGCGCATTGTACGAGAAAATATAAAGAATACTTTATTTTCAAAAAACTTCCAAATATTCATTAGATAGTATCCAACTCTGTTTGAATTGAAGCGTTGGGTTCTTTGAATTTTTGGTATTTTTATGATACGTAATAAAAAAACTGGAAAACGTGTGTGATATCTTGTGTTCGAAAAAGTTTCATCAAATGAATGAAAACGTATATTCCGAAATTCATTTCATTCGATAAAACTGTTTGTGAGATAGAACTAAAAATAAAATTTTTTTATGGTTTTTCAACAGCATGTATGTTTTGAACCCAGTCGATTCGGAAAAAAATGGTAAGGGAAAAAAGTGTTTCTTTTGACCTCAAGAATCTACTGTTAAAATATTTGTACGAGTCAAAAGACTCACCCTGTATATCAGAATCGGCCTATTTTTTGAGATCGACTCAAAAATATCACGCGATTGACAGTTTGAGCACCCCTGGCTTACTCGAACCTCCAATTCTTTCAAAGCAGTGGGATACGTATCCCTATAAGAAAAAATCTAGTGATGGTAAATGAGGTGATCGAGCAGGCCTCTTGATGGGATTTTTTTTACCGATATATCTATCAGAGAACCATGGAAAATTCCTCACATTAACAACTTCGTTGCGAGGTCGTGTCTTATCTTGTTGAAACCAAAAGTTTTCATTTATTGTATGATCATCATTGTTATTGAAAAATAAAAGGAAACGAGCAGTGCCGGCCGCAGTTCAAAACGTAAACACTCTAAATAGCGTTTAATTGTCAGACTTTATGCAAAAAAATATGGGTTAATCATTTGTTCGAAGTAACAATCTTCATTCAAACTTTCTGATGATTTTGAGTTTCCTGTGTGATGTATCCATGCACTGTCGAATATGCATGAGATATTATGACGATTCTGCTCCATTCAGGCACAAAAAAATTTCTGTTAACCTTGCCAATTCATTTCGCAAATTTCAGCTCAAGAAAACAAACTGAATACCTGAATACTTATGAGTAAAGGAACGTAAATTGAGTGATGTTTATATTATTTTCAGAGGAAAATGTAGATTCGATTGCATACAAAATATGGAACTTGTTATTTTCTTATTAGAATTTCAAAAAATGACACTGCTCAAAGAAAATAGGAGCACTCAAAATGTTCGTGATCGACCCTACAATAAGTTCATGAACGAAGAAGAGAAAAAGGTCCTATATCCCACAATCTTTATTAGATGTTAAAGAGACTTTCAATGTAGTCTCATTTTCAAGTCATAAAAATACAAGCTACACTATTAAAATGGAAAAATTTCTGTCATAGAGTAGTCTTTAACATCTAATAAAGATTGTGGGACGTAGGACCTTTTTCTCATCGTTCATGATGAACTACCCACACTTATCAATCTTCCAATTTACCCACAATAAGTAAAAAAAAAAGGAAATTAGAATTCATTGAGTTCAACCATTCCATCCCTATAATAAAAGAAAGATTGATAAAAAAAAACTCATCAATGACCAATTCATCCTCAGCAAGAAAAGAACCATCGATGTCTGGCACAAAAAGTAAGGGATGCCATTCAAAAAACTTTTCTACCATCACCACTCGTAGAGGGTACATGAGTTTAAGTTTCATATTTAAAATAAAAATCGATCTGCATTTTTCCATAAAATAGTAAATACCGAAGATATCAATTATGTGCGTTACTTTATTATCACTCGGTATAATTTTTTTTATTTACTTCAGGATGAAATTTATTGCTCGCAAAAGTACCAAGTTAAATGATCGAAAGAAAGTTTCACTCTGTTACTTGTTATTTCGAATTCCTACAGGGAGCGCTAACAACGTAATAAGGTATGACAGGAAATAGCTTTTAGAGCAGTAATCACTAATTACATACGTTATGTAGATAAAAATAACGAACTTAATCGTTTGGATCGAAATGATAACAAGGAGGTCGTTCACTCGAACATCACCTGCTCGTCGAAGCATTGCCATAATGTAAAAAAAATAACTACCCGTATAACTTAAAAACGTATCTAATCGCATATGGATGTAGAAAGGTGAACAGGCTTGGGGGACTGCAATGACTTCTAGATAAAAGAAAAATCAGCTTGCTTCTGTATCAATTGAACATTAAAATTTCAAATTGGAATCTATAGTGAATGTTTTTTTGATATAACGCTGGAATATTTCGAAAATTCTTATGACTTTTTCCCCCACATCTGAAATCCAAGAAATAAATATAGAAAATGATGACAAAGAGTCTAAATAACAAGCCTGAATTCAGGAGAACATTTCTGGAGATTTTCAATATATTTTCCGAAGAAGGAATCTGATATAGGCTCTGGGATAACACCATTACTGGTTAAGCAATGCTTTTGTAAAAATTGCTTCTGTCAAAAAGTAAATAATTCTGAGGAGAAATTCTAAAAATAACAATTTGGTACTAAAATATAATGGCAAAATGACACCATCGAAATGCGAAGTTAGCACCCACATTTTCGAAAATCCTCCAATTTGTGCTTCCAATAGCACTTCATTAGTAACTATTGGTAACGCCAAAATTTTCTATATAAAGGTTGAAAACACCGCATTCCGCTGGGTACTAACTATGCAGATATCGATTTCTCGCTAAAAATAAAAGTCTATCGTTAGTAACTATTTGTACCACAAAATCTTTCCTTTGTAACCTAACCTATAGTGGAAAAACAACATGCGAAGTTAACTGTTAACACCCATTTTTTCGAAAATGAAGAATATTCTTTTCATTCGTTACAAACTCGTAAGTAACTACATATTTGTAACACTAAAATTTTCGATTGTACCTCGAGGATAGTGGTAAAAAAGCACCGCATTCCACTGGGTTCTATTTTCAAGGGCACCAACTGTTCGATTTTTCGCGGAAAATTGAATAAGTTGGAAAGTCCATCATTAGTAACTACTTGTAACACAAAAACCATTGTTTCCAACATTATGTTTTCAAAAGGTGTTTTCAACGGTGAGGCTTTTTCTTGACATAATGTAGAACACATCGAAATAAGTCGTTTAACCTAAAACAGTTTACATAAAATGTCCAAGATGGCTGAGATACAACCCCTAGTTAGTTTTTGCGATGCAAGGCCAAAACCAAACAAAACATAAACATATATGGCTGGACAATGAATGGTTCAGTACCAAGTTCATCGGATTAGATGCATCAGGTCACTTTTGAGAGAATCATAATTGTTCTTTCGTGCAATTTAGGGTAAAAAAAAATTTAGAAAATCGAGGCAGTTTCTTGAAAGTGCTGTTAGTTATGTTGAAAAAGTGCTATGATGTTTCCCATTTCATTCCATTTTTACGACGATTGTTGGAACACAAAGCAAGAAGATTGTGATGCCCATTGTGAAAAAATTAGTGAATAATTTTGACGAATTTTATTGGTGAGATTTTGAAGTTTTTTACACTTGTTTCCTATGTCTCTTCTGTCAGTTGGTATCGAAATGAGCTATTTCATAAAACCGTGTAAGTTAAAAAATAATGAGATCAATTCGGCAATCTTAAGTTTACGTGGTAATTTTCATTACCACGTAAATATCGAACGAGCCAATATCCTAAACGAAACCACATGATCGAATCAGGAGATAAGTTTTTTCCCACTGCTTTGCGATAATTCAGCTAACAAACGATCTAAGGTCGTATAAGGATCTATTTCAGTCATAATTTTTAATTTTTTTTTCAACTTTAGTCATTTTGAAAGTTTGTAATTTTTGGTGAAACGCTTCATTTTGACCAGTTCTACCTTCTCAGCCTCACCTTCAAATACATCCTGTATTTGAGGTTCAAACGAAAATTTTGGTGTTACAAATAGTTACACTAGCTCGCTCCGCAGACATGAATTGTATCGAACATGCTTAGGCAGAGATGATAAACTATCTGGAGCAGCTTTCCAACTCTTTGCTGGATACTAGGACAAATTTTTCCCAAAATTTAATTAATTATTGTCTCGTCGAAAATTTACCTTGACGGGTTAGTGCGTCAGACCAGCTCGTACTAGCTTTACCGAGAGAGTATAAGCTAGGAAAATACACACGCTGCTATTTTAGCATGTCAATGATAATTGAATGTTCACTTATTAGACCGCGTGCTGCAGGTGCCACACCCTCATGATACAGGGTCTTTATGAATAATTATAACATCGCTGTGGGTTTTGAATTATTCTTGGTCCCTTCATAATAACAAATATTATGGAATTTAAAAATTTACAGTCGTTCTTATGATTGTCATCAAATCTTGTTGAAATTTCGCGAAACTTCTGCATTCAAAAGTGTTGAAATTATTGAAATCTGCAGAATGAGAATATTTCGAAGCTCACGTTCATCTACAGAATGTCCCACTAGTGCCAAAGCGGACAATATCTGCGTAACCGTCGAAGTTAAGCAAAATTTTTTGATGCAAACTTGAATTACTCCAAGAATAGCACAATCCAAAAAATATTTTCGTATATATCGGGTGTTCCACGAAAGAGAAATAAAGGGTGACTTTGATTCTTCAAATGGGACACACTATATTCAATAGTGTTTTTCAATTTTCTGCATGCTCATGTATACTTTTCACATATTTTCCCTCAACAGTTTTCGAAATATTTGTTATTTTGCCAAAAAAATAAAATAGCCAGCTATAATAAAGCGTCTCCAGCATATGAAGTGTCCGCAAAAAGACTATCAACATGACGAATTTCAAATCGATTCATCTTTATTTTTTCAAATGCAATGCATATGATTTTTTTCATCATATTCATATTGAGTCGTATGCATAAAGAAGAGTATTTGCTTTTACTATAATACTATCTTTGTCAGTTGCTTATAAAATGTATAATTTCCTTTCAATAAACTGAAGTGAAAGCTTTTACTACTTCTTTATGCATATGGCCCATTATGTAGTTAACAAAAAGTGATGTAAAATGAATAGTCATTTTGATGATGAAAAAAATCATATGCATTGCATTTGAAAAAATGAAGATAAATTGTTTTGAAGTTCGTCATGTTGATATTCCTCTTGTGGACACTTCATATGCTGGAGATGCTTTATTATAGCTGGCTATGATTCTTTGAAGTCTTTTCTTTCAATCCATGTAAAGCTGTAATTGGTTTGTGCAAGGGTTCGTGAATTATAATTGAATAACATAGCCTCTCTAGTCCATTCACATTTATTTTAGCAGTCGGTTGGCCATGAAATAATTTTCTCAAGTTTTTCTGACTAGAACGGAGTAGGGTTGTCACTCATGAAATGTCGTTAATGTCATAACGCTGTTGCCACAACTAATATCAATTTTTATTACGAAAATGCCGAAAGTGGTTTCAGGAAGTGCTATTTAGAATTCAGGTCCGCTCATTCAAATAGTTATACCCTGATATTCTAAAATCCACAATACGTCAGACGGTAGCGAACATATTCAATGTAAGAGAATTTATATTATGTTTCATCTGAATCTAAACGACTTATATTTCAGCTGAATATTTCCACAATCACAAAGATTGTGAAGAAGAGGATAACAAAGAATTCGCTTCTATTGGGAGACCCAAAAAAGTGGTGGCATTTGAGAATTTTATGTTTGAGTGAATTAATGCGAAAAGTTTACTACAGGCTTTTAGATGAATGCCATCGTAGAATAAGTTCCCAAAAATTTATTTTTCTATTTTTTCTTTGACTTGTCCTATACATTGTAAATGTCTCAAGGTACCAATAAATACCTCTTATTATTATTATAATATCAATGTATTAAGATGAACAGCCACAAATATGCACCTGTTGTCCTGTTAATTGTTTATTCATGTGAAATTTTTGTTCAAAGGTGAAGTTCATCTTGACCTGAAACTTCCTTTAATTCCTTTTACTTATATTGATGCAAGATGATTTTTGTTGAAGAATTTAGCATTCTTGTAATTATCTGTTAATTCCTTCGGGAGATACCCATTCCCAACCACTGCATCATATATGCATTTCATTTTCGGGTTAATATTTTTTAAATCTACAACTGATGTAACGTATTCAAACTTTAGCCAAAGAAAATAACAAACATTAATTCTCCTCAAGCTAGTGCATATTATATTATACTGATCTCTTGTATTTTCCATGCAAGATCTGGATTTGGTGTGCCTTCAATCAATTTGTATAAACTTCAATTATGTTCGTCACATATTTTCCGAAGAGATTCGACATTGTGATCAAATCTGTTATTATAATAACAGAAACTTTTACGTAGAACAACCAACATAGCGTTGATTTAAAACCAAAAAAAATTTTGACAAGCTTCATAACCCCACATTTTCGTACTATACAGAGTGAAATGTGTCAAATTTCTATGGCCAACCGAGTGCTAAAATAAAAGTGAACGGAGTATAGAGGTATCATTATTTTGTCAAAATGACAAATATTTCGAAAACTATTGAAGAAAAATATGTGGAAAGTATACAAAAGCATGTAGGAAGTTCCAGAGAATTGAAAAACACTACTGAATATAGTGTGTCCCATTTGAAAAATTAAAGTCAACCTCTATTCCTTTTTTGTGGGACACCCGATATATTCGAAAATATTTTTAGGTTGTGCCATTCATGGAGTAATTCAAGTTTTGCATCAAAAAATTTTGCTTAACTTTGACGGTTACGCTTATATTGTCAGCTGCGGCACTAGTGGGACACCCTGTATAAAAGACCTGCAAGTTCATAGCTTAGCTCTTAGCTTAGCGGATCGGTTTTGCCTCACCCTTCTAAACACTCTTTCGTTATGCCTGAAATTAAGAGTTCTATCATATTTTCCTCTTCTTTAGGCGTCCATCATTCCTAGAGGACAAAAGCCTAGAATTCCACCATAGGAATGCTTTTCCCGTCAGTCGATATTAGCATATTGTCGATTAGTCGGAAGTTTCAAATGGGCCTGCATGTTGTTGTGAAACGAATAATCGAAAGAAATGAAAATAGTTTAAATATTAATACGGAACGTGGTACATAATTCGATGACAGCGAGAAAACAGTTCCTTTTCAGAGTAGAAAGTAGCTCTGCTGGCAGGCCGAAAGGTGACCTCGTGGGAATTCCGATAATTCGGAGAAGAATCCGGCAAATACTTCGAGATCCGGACGTATAAAATGAAAAATATACGAAAACCACGTTCCGCTCAGCCAGAAGTAGACCTATTCGTGAATTAGGAAACGAAGAACAGATGTTTGGTTGGACATGATCAAATTCCTTCCTTCTGTTCGGAACGAATGGAACTATGTAATTTCTAAAAAACATCTAGGTCTCTTTGATTGAACAATCGAACCTATACTTATTATACTCCATTATCTTTAATTTCAGCACTCGGTTGGCCATGAAATAATTTTCTCAAGTTTTTGTAACTAGAACTGAGTAAGGTTGACACTCATTAAATATCGTTAATATCATAACGCCGTTGCCACAACTAATATCAATTTTTGTTACGAAAATGCCGGAAGTGATTGAAAAAAAGAGAAGACGACTTATATTTTAGCTGAATGTTTCCATAATAAGAAAGATTATCAATGAAATGAAGAGGATGACAAAGAATTTCCTTCTATTGGGAGATCCAAAAAAGTGGTGGCATTTAAGAATTTTATTTTAGGGTGAACGAATGAGAAAAGTTACTACAGGATTTTCGATGAATGTCATCGCAGAATAATTTCCAGAAAATTAATTTTTCCATTTTTCATTTGACTTGTACTTTTAGATAATAAATGTCTTAAGGGATCAATATATAATAATTATCATTATATCAAAGTATGAAAAAAAAAACAGCCATAAATACGAGCCAGTTGTCCTGTTAACTTTTGATTCATGTGAAATTTTTGTTTGAAGGTGAAGTTCCTCTTTCCTTGAGACTTCCTTTAATTATTTTGACTTCCATTGGTGCATGATGATTTTTTGTTGAAGAATTCAACATTCTTGTAATTATCCGTTTTTTTCCATTCCCTACCACTGATGTAACGCCTTCAACATTTAGCCAAAGAAGATAACCAACAACAAGCTACTTCATATTAATGTGTCAATAATTAAATTTTCTTCCATAGCAAAAATAAATATATTTTAAAACTGATCTCTTGTATTTTCCATACAAATAACTAGATTTGGTTTGCCATCAATCAGTTTGTATTTACGTCAATTATGTTCGTCACATATTTTCGACTTCATATTTTCCGAAGTGAATCGTCATTATGATAAAATACGTAATTACTATGAGACTTTCACGTAAAACGGACAACATAGCACTGATTTAAAACCAAAAAATATTTTGAAAAGCGTCATAACCTCACATTTTCGTACTATACAGAGTGAAAAGTGTCAAATTTCCATGGCCGACCGAGTGCTTAAATAAAAGTGAATGGACTATACTCGTATCAAGATTTATTGACATATCAGGAGGCTGTGGAAAATCGAAAATATGTTGATAATGGTCGATCCAGTTGCAAAATTCGGGTTGGTACCTATTAAGAATAACACTGACCCATAGACCTATTCGAGGACCTATTACAGTATAACACAATAAGTCCTATGCCCTTGAAGAAGATTCGAATTTTGTACTATTTTTCATGTCCTTGGTCTATCAAAATAATCAATTTTGAAAGTCTATAGATTAGTAGTTTTGAATGTAAGAATTTCTTTCGTGAAATATTTTTGTAGGTTATAATTATATAGTAGGTGAATGAAAACACTATAAATATATGTAAATACTTGGGTGATTTTAATTAGTACTCAACATGTTTCGAGCTAACACAGCTTATCCTCAGGAGCAAATTACACAAGTTGAGCTGAAAACGAGAAAAACATGGAGAAAACACAAAAACACTCAACCACAAAAAAGGCGTAACATTGGATAAAACAAAATTAACACAGCAGAATTGCACAAATGAAATGAAACAACGAAATCAAAGGGGCAAAAAAGCCACAAAGATAGGAAACTAATATAAAAGATCAGTTATATAAAAGTCATTAATATAAAACACTCAAAAGTCAATAGTTTTATATGATGGACATTTATTATAATTCATTTTTTATATTAGTTATGTAAAAGGTCATTAATATAAAACATTCAAAAGTCAATAGTTTCATATTAATGACTTTTATATAACTTATATAAAAAATCAGTCATAATAAAAGTCCATGATATAAAACTGTTATATTAATTGACTTTCATACAACCAATCTTTTATATTAGTTTCCAACCATTGTGGCTTCCTTGCCCCTTTGATTTCGTTGTTTCATTTCATTTGTGTAATTCTGTTGTGTTATATAATTTTGTTTCATCCAATGTTACGCTTTTTCTTTTGTGTTTGAGAGTTTTTGTGTTTTATCCATGATTTTCTCGTTTTTAGCTTCACTTGTGTGACTTACTCCTGATGATGAGCTGTATTAGCTTGAAACACCGAAGTATTTATATCCGGAATAGTGCTTTCATTCACCTACTATGGACTGCCTAGATATCATTAAATTCTAATTTATAATTATACAGGGTATCCCACGGTGGGTTGCTTATTAGACGTTTAGGATTTTCTGAAAATTATTAATATAATATAATAAAGTTTATGCTTCTGATTTATCTGACTAAAATATAATAAATGTTGCAACGTTGCCTCTTATACGAAAAAATACTACAAACTTCATTATTTAAAATAGGGCAGCTTATTTATTATAAATTTTTTCGCTTCTTTATCCCCATTTGAGTATTTCTGTCTAGTAATCCCTATCCATAATACTCTCGGAGATATTAAAGGTTTTTTACAAAAAATTGCTGAAAACATGGATCCAATGAAGTAGGCAGAGAAAAGATTTCATATTTTAGTGAACTAAATTTTTGAAAAAGGATAACTGAGATTCAGAGGATGAATTTCGTATAGAATAAACTTTTTTCCTAAATTCTTCATTTTGTCACTCGATGAAAAACGGCAAAAAGTTGATTCTTTTCAAATGGAACCCTCTACCTTTTTTCTGATATTTTCAGAGAAAATCGAAAAACATTTATCTAATGATACATCATTAAATGCTTATTTTGATTTTCCATTTGAAAAAATTAATTTTTTGATGAAGAACAATCTTGTAAATCACAAACCAATTTATTTCTACAAGAAACTCATCCTCAGGATCTCAGTGACCTATTCCAAAAATTTCAGCTTCCTAAAATATGAAATGTCTTTCCTCTGCTTATCTCATTGGCATGTTTTGGAAATTTGTTATGGAAAACCGTTATATCCGAAAGTATAAGGAATAGGGATAAGGAAGTATGTGATAAAAATACTCAGATGGAGATAGAGAAACGAAGTTATAATAAATAGGGTGTCTCATTTGAAATAACGAAGTTTGTATTATAGTATTTTTTCGTATTAAGCAGCAACGTCGTAACATTGAAAATAGTTTAGTGAGAAACTAGCCCTACTCAAGATACTTCGAACCATCCGATTTAAAGACGAGAGAAATGATTGTATACCTAATAGGGTTGGAATAAGAAAAGTCATTCTGGGTTTTGTGTACCCATTTTTAGTTTTCTCACACAAGCACTCGAATTTGCCTCATTTACTTGATATGGCCGCAGTCTCCAATCTTCACTCGTATTGTACCTTAAATTTTTGAGCACCTTAATGGCCCCTTCAAGACGACCAACTGCATCAGCAGGAGACCTCAATCAGGCCCCAGCTGTCATCGAAATCGCCGAAGTGAGAATGCAGCATTTCTTATGAGGCGAGCCATTCGGCTGTTCATAAGCGAGTGGCTGTGGCCATTGTCGATATGCATTTGCCTTTGCGACGGATTACGCCGCTGGCTAGGTAACAAAAGAGAATTCCTACGATTCTTCTCAATTAAGGTAAGCGCACATACAACGGCATCGGACGGACGGCATGGAAGGAACGGCACGGCAGCGGCGGAATTTTTATGAAGGTATCGCACATATAACATCGGAATCGCCGGACTCCGGAGGAATAGATTAGTTGCGGTGAGGAACCAGCGTTCGTTCTGGAGGAAGAAGAGTTTCAAAAGCGAAGGAATCGTAGACGAATGTGGATACATGACATATGTAAAAAAGGAAGGATTTTGGAGAATATGTTCATTTATTTCCGGACTTGATGAAGGACGAAAAAAAAATGGTTGCTATAATTTCTGTCACTTAAATTGTACAGGGTGGGCAAATTTCGATGTTTTTGCACTACAGCTTTTAAACCAGAGGAGATAGACAAAATCGGATACCCCATTCTCGTTCTCTTTTTCTGAGAAACTTACAATAGTTACTAGTGATTTTTAGCCACTTTCTTTTGTTTTTGAGTTATAAGCAAAAATTGGAAAAATGGCGATATCGAAATAAATTTATATCTCCGCTAATACTGATGATAGAGCTCTGAAATCGAAACATTATACAGGCACTTTTTTACGTAGAATCCAGTGGCGTGCTCGCCTTTTTAGCAGGATTTTTAATTACGAAGCTATGATCCAAAGTTTTGTTTTTTTAAATGGGAACACTAGTTTTCTGTGCAATTTTTTGAAAGCTTAATTTTTACTGATTTCAAAAATATATAACATCTTATGGTTTGTATCAATATAAATAATAGAAAATGGTCAGAAACCTTTTTTCTCAATATTTCTATGGTTTTAAATTTAGACGAGCACAGAAAAATAGAGTTTCCTATAACAAAAGCCGTCACCTTCCAGCAATGTCATTCTTTCTATGCAGTTTACCAATTTTCACAAAATTTGAATCAGATATATTTAATAAATTTTCATAATAATGAAAAGACTTAAAGAAGGAGACAGTGGTAATCATACGATGCTATATGTTTCTGTGCTCATCAAAAGTTGAAACCATAGAAATATTGAGAAAAAAGGTTTTTGACCATTTTTTATCATTTATATTGATACAAACCATATGATGTTATATATTTTTGAAATCAGTAAAAATTAAGCTTTCCAAAAATTGCACAGAAAACTAGGGTTCCCATTTAAAAAACCATACTTTGGATCATAGCTTCGTAATTAAAATTCCTGCTAAAAAGGCGAGCACGCCACTGGATTCTACGTAAAAAAATGCCTGTATAATGTTTCGATTTCAGAGCTCTATCATCAGTATAAGCGGAGATATAAATTTATTTCGATATCGCCATTTTTCCAATTTTTGCTTATAACTCGAAAACAAACGAAAGTGGCCAAAAATCACTACTACTATTGTAAGTTTCTCGGAAAAAGAGAACGAGAATGGGGTATCAGATTTTGTCTATTTCCTCTGGTTTACTTTTAAACGGGTAATTTCGATGTTTTAGCAGCTTTCTGTAGTGCTAAACCTCGAAATTTGCCCACCCTGTACAATTCATTATAATTTTGTACGCGCAGTATTAAGTTCTCCTGAAAACTCATGCTTTTGCCGTGAATTCGTATTTCGTATGACTACCCGTACAAGCCGCTGCATGTAGAGACTTGTAAAATGACGCAGATGCCGCGGCAATCTCCGATTGGTATCGCACATATGTCGGGATCGGCCGGCACAGCACGCATCGGTCGGAATTTAATTCTCGTTCCTCAATTCCGTCGGATGCGATGCGATGCGATGCCTGCCGTCCGCACATATGTGCGTTGCTCCATTCAGTTCCATTGAAAGTAATTTATTCCGATCCATGCCGTCCGTCCGATGCCGTTGTATGTGCGCTTGCCTTTAGTCAGCAGCGGCGTAACTGATCGCCGGCGAGTGAGGGGCGACCACCCGACATAGTGAGACCGTGAAAAATTACTTCGGAAAACAGAGACTGAGGTTGTTCGCACACGAAGCTCCTGATGCAGTCACGGAGAAGGTTAACTTTAGTGAACAGCTTTGTTCGTCGTGCAATTCTGATATCAATGAGGATTTTGAATTTCAGTCAATGATGCAAAAATTACCTGAAAACAAAGGATTACTCTTTATTTATTGTGGGAAATGTGAATTCTCTAGTTGGATTATTTGGATTGGGAGACGAATCGTCAGATATGAGCACACGAGCATGAGAACTGAATTCTTAAACCCGCCAGACAGTGATTAACTATTAGATGTTTATGGAAAACCAATCACAATTTTGTGCTGCAAATTTGTCAGTAAGAGTTTTCGACAATGAATTTTCTCCCTGAAACAATTTCACACCACTGAAACTTCCGGTTATATCGGAAACAGCCTACTAATCTCATATTTCAAATGGTACACGCAGTATCTCTTTGCATTAGCAAATGCCATATTTTTGGTAAAACTCAACGGTTAATGAGTTATTGGGATTCTTATGAAAAAAATCGTGAAAACAGGAGGTAACACTTTTTAGATTATTTATGATGAGTAATTTCCTTCAAAAGAATCTTAACCATTTTTCATTAATCATATATACACCATTCACTTTTATGAAAGCAGTCGGCTGACCATGGAAATTTGGCACATTCCATACTGTACAGTAGGAAAATGTGAGATTATGACGCTTTCCACAACATTTTTGGGTTTTGAATCAGCGCTTTGTTTGTGTATTTTATCATAACACCCAGAGGATGACTAAAAACCCCCATATGTAGTATCTAGGAGTTCTAGATTCTGATTTATTTCTCGAATTTATTTTTCGAATTTGAATGGAAATTGAAATCACTCTATCTTCTGAAAGGAATCAACGATTTATGCGAAATTTGTAATGAAGATAGCTTCCATGAGGTTCCATAAAACTGCAATCAAATATCATTCGATTTGCAGGACCGTATCGCATAAATTTGGACAGTTCTTAAAAGTTGCGAAATCACCATGTACAATGAATTTCATGATTTTCTTGATATCTGCATAATCTGTGAGATTCATTTATTGAATTTTCCAAATAATATTGCACGGCACCATCCAGGTTGCTGAGAACTGATTTTTTTCTCTTGATAGTGACATAAATTCTTTCTCTCGTGTCGATATTTAACATCCTATTCATCTCATAACGATTTGAATTTTGAAGGTTTATGAATTTATTCAATTGAATATACATTATTGAATGTTTATTTCAGTTTTCATTTGATCGAATACATCAGTTTTCTGAAGCGTAACTCAAAGATGGTTCTTTAGCAATTCTTTATCTTTACCATTTGATTAGCAAGAATGAACTTTAAAGTGTAAAGGTAAAATAAAACAAAAACTAAGCGGCACTCATTGTCTGTTCGAAATGAAGGCCTTCCAATATGAAAGAGCTTCATTTCGAACAGACAATGAGAGTCGCTTAGTTTTTGTTTCATTTTACCCATTTCTTATCCATCACTTTATAATTTATTCTTACTAATCAAATGACTTAAAAATAAATGTCTGTTAAAGACCCATCCTTGCGTTGAGCTTCAGAAAAGTGATGTATATATTCATTTGATTACATTCATAAAGATTCAAAGTTCACTTCGTTATGAGATGAATAGGATGTAAAATATCGAAACGAGAGAAAAAATTATTGTTACTATCAGTCCTCGGCAACTGAATAGTGCTATGCAATATTATTCGGCAAATTGAATAAATGAATCTTACAGTTTACAGAAAATCATGAAGTTTGTCGTACAGGGTGGGCAAAATTGGTGATACCTGAACTACAATTTTTTTCAATCCAACGAGATAGAGGAAAATGCATGGCACGTCTTTTTTCGAGATATTAATAATGTCATCAACTGCATTCCTCTATCTTCAGCTTTAACATAAAGTTGTGTTTTTTCGTATGAAAACAGTAGTTTAAAATTACTTAGAAAGACTGAGGGCGATGTATGATATATTCTCGAATATATTTCTGAACGGTAAAAAAATTGCGATTCTTTCTAAGTCATTTGAAACTACTGGTTTCATAATAAGAAAAACAACTTTATGTTACAGCTCAGAAGATAAACCTGTAGGAGAAAATCATAGTACGCCACTGGATTGCTATAAAAAAAGTGTCTCTATAATGTTTTCATTTCAACATCCTTGCTTGAACAGAAACGGAGATAATGACCAAAGCTGAAATTTCAATTTTGGCCTATAACTCGAAAACTAAAGAAGATAGAGGAATGTATACCTACAGTCGGTTGGCCATGAAATAATTTTCTCAAGTTTTGAGTAAGGTTGGCACTCATGAAATGTGGTTAATGTCATAAAGCCGGCGCCGTTGCCACAACTAATATCATTCAAATAGTTGTAGCCTGATATTCTAAAGTCCACAATACGTCAGACGGTAGCGAACATATTCAATGTAAGAGAATTTATATAATGTTTCATCTGAATCTAAACGACTTCTATTTCAGCTGAATATTTCCACAATCAGAAAGAGTGTGAATGAAGAGGATGACAAAAAATTTCCTTCTATTGGGAGACCCAAGAAAGTGGTGGCATTTGAGAATTTTATGTTTGGGGGAATTAATGCGAAAAGTTACTACAGGATTTTCGATGAATGTCATCGTAGAATAAGTTCCCTAAAATTGATTTTTCTATTTTTCATTTGACTTGTCCTATACATTGTAAATGTCTTAAGGTACCAATAAATACCTTACTATTGTTATTATATCAATGTATTATAATGAACAGCCACAAATACCCCCCAGTTGTGCTGTTAATTGTTTATTCATGTGATTTTGTTCAAAGGTGAAGTTCATCTTGACTTGAAACTTCCTTTAATTCCCTTTACTTATATTGATGCAAGATGTTTTTTGTTGAATAATTTAACATTCTTGTCATCTGTTAATTCCTTCGAGAGATACCCATTCCTAACCACTGCATCATATGGATTTCATCTTCGGGTTAATATTTTTGAAATCTACAACTGATGTAACGTATTCAAATTTTAACCAAAGAAGATTAACTCTCCTCAAGCTAGTGCATATTATGATATTATACTGATCTCTAGTATTTTCCATGCAAATAACCGGATTTGGTATGCCTTCAATCAGCTTGTATAAACTTCAATTATGTTCGTCACATATTTTCCGAAGAGATTCGACATTGTGATAAAATACGTAATAACAGAAACTTCTACGTAGAACGTGCAACATAGCGTTGATTTAAAAGCCAAAAATGTTTTGACAAGCTTTATAACCTCACATTTTCGTACTATATAGAGAGAAATGTGTCAAGTTTCCATAGCCAACCGAGTGCTGAAATAAAAGCAAATGGAGTATACGTGAGAGGTAATATTAGGAATATTGAATAGTTTTCAGTTATTCCTGAATTTCAGCGTAATTTTGGCATATATCTCTATGAAAATGTTTGCAATATATAAAGAATTGAATAGCCGATGTCACCCCGTCGTTATTTTTATCGAAATATGTCGAAAAACCGTCGAAAAATTATAGTGAAAACAAGTTTAATTGACACTAAAGTTCAAGTTTTTTTCTCATAAAAAAACAACTAAATTGAAAAAAAAAAGAGACGTCAAGACGTCCTTTAACTTCAATAAAAAAAAATCAAGGCTTCACGTAAGAAACTGAAAGCGTAAATTAGGAACTACTCTTAGACTCTTTGTCTTTTGTCTAAGGAACTACTGAATGCCGTTTTTGAATGGAGATTCTTGTGGTATTACTTCCCCTTAAGCATCCCCTAGAATCGCCTAAACTATCCCAAGTTCTGATAAGAATAAGACATATCACTACACCTTCATCTTTGTGGACATCATAGATATACATAATTGTATATGTAATGAGTGACCAATAATATCGCACACTTTCTGCACCTAGGAAGCGTGTAGGTTCTATCAATACGAGCGCTAATCGCATTCCGACTGAATTTAGCATGGGTTCGGCGTGGATGATGATCAGTGTGCAACACCGGACAATGCACAAATAAAGCAGAACAGGTATAAACAAATTCAACCTTGAAATCGATCGAAGCTAGAATGGGCGGGGGGTCGGGGTGACCTAGACCCAGACAAGTTTGCCGAGTAGAGAGGACGGCGCGGGCGGGGGGGACCCGGGCTAATAGTCGCGACGCGAATTACACACCAGGGCAGGGGAACACCGTCTGATCTCAGCTCGAACGCCGACCCGGATGGTTTTCGCCGCACGTCGTCTCGGTCGCCGCCGGTTCGATATCTGCAGATTTTCCTGGTGAACGATCGGAATTTCAATTATTCTTATTGTGTCGCGGGGGCGGCACGGAAACAATAATAATAGAAACAGTATTGGTTTTTTTGAAATTTTGCAAATGGCACATATTAGTTTCGAATGCGCGGAATTTACTAGCAGGAAATTCGAAATAGGTGGGTTGTGTAGGGGTTCCCAAATAGCCGAAATTAATGATTTGCATGGAATAGAAAACATAGATTGTAGTCTTTGGATTGTTTTTATTATTGAATGACGTGAAAATATGAAGATCATTCAGATAACCCCGAATTTTTTTTTATTTGATATCAACTGAAACAATAAAAAATATAGTTTTAATTTGAAAATCTCGAGTTTTCATGAATCCTATTTGTCCAAATTGATGATCTTCACATAAACATCCTGTACAGGGTATGAGGGTATCCCAAATTGTTTGATCTTGGCTGTTTTTGATACTTCTAGACTATATCGCTACTATACAGGGTGTTCCTAAATTGAACGTACAAACGAAAAGGGGAGATTCCTTAAGTGAGTTCAAGAAAAAAAAGTCCCATAAACATGGGGTCGCAAACGTTTCGTTTTCGAGATACAGAGTGTTGAAGTTTGAATTTTTTTCAAGTTTTTTTCTCATAGTGTCTACACTTCACAAGATATTCAACTGAAATTTGGCATAGATATTACATTTTAGAGTTCTCACCTCGTGACATGACAATTTCGATAGAAGATCTACAGGGTGATATTTTTTCTGGAACACTGCCACCTATTCTTCTGCAGAACTTTTTTTTGGTGAGCCACTGTTAATTTGAAAAAATGTAAAAAGAAGCTTTGTTCTTATATAATACTAAACTTTTCGGTCTCTTGTAGTTTTGTCGTATCTACCAACGATTTCGAGAAAAAAAATTTTGAACGATTCTCTCGAAATTCTCGTAACTATGATAGGAAGGCCAGTTTGTAATCTGTGGTGAATGAATTCAGTGCCAGTTTTCACACATCAAATTATTGAACGTTTGTTTTTTTAAAAAGTAATATCTATGCCAAATTTCAGTTGAATATCTTGTGAAGTGTAGATACTGTGAGAAAAAAACTTGAAAAAAATTCAAACTTCAACACTCTGTATCTCGAAAACGAAACGTTTGCGACCCCATGTTTATGGGGTTTATTCTTAAACTCACTTAAGGAATCTCCCCTTTTCGTTTGCACGTTCAATTTAGGAACACCCTGTATAGGTAATCACGTTGAAAAGAGTCCTGGGCTCGATTTTTGTGTAAAGTCCATTACTGAAAACCGTGTTTAACGATATCTTCATTCATTTTGTGTTGAAGATATGTATAACCAAATTCTGATATTTTGTCGATTTCGAAAATGTGCAATTACTTCTTTATTTCCGAAAATATCTAAAAAACAAAACTTTCTACATGCATTTTTTTTAAATCTTTTGTATTGAGGGTGGAAAAAAACTTCGATTTTCCAATAAGAATGCATTCTTTTTTTGATCTAATTTTTACAAGAAACATAACCTTTTCAAAAATATATATGGTGAGAGTCTTTGACTAGAACAAAAATTTTAACATTAGATTCCTGAGGTCAAAAGAAACACTTTTTTCCCTTACCATTTTTTCCGAATCACCTCAGTTCAAGAGATACAGGCTGTTGAAAAACCATAAAAAATTATTTTTAGTTCCCGCAAACGATTTTATCGAAGGAAGTACATTCTGGAATACTTATAGTTTTTCATTTATTTGATTGATATTTACATAAGATATCACCCACGTCTTCCAGTTTTTTCATTTTGACCATTACTTACCATAAAAATACCAAAAATTCAGAGTATTTTATATACTAAAAATAAAATCTTCAAGACTTCTGATTTACAGCAGAGAGTCGGGAACGTTAGGAATTCTGTTAAAAGAATATGCCGAATTTGTTAACAGAATTGGTACAGTTGGTACTCGATTTGAGAACTTTTCAGGAGTTTTTTAAAATTGGCTATAGAAATTCTACTCGATATTTCTATTCAAATTGGGTATAACATGATTACACCCAATGATTACATGATAACATGATTTTATTAAAGTTATAGATGTTTCAGGTAACAAATGAAGTTACAATTCGTATCATAGAGATGGTGATTTAATAGGAGTGGACATTTTTGTGTTAAATGGTTTCGTAGAAATCTATCAACAATGGGAATTCCTCTAAAATAGTGATTATGCCTTGAGTATAAAAATAATATATCGACAAAGATGTATATATTTTTTAAGAGCTATTTGTTTTTTGTATCACATGAGATAAAAAAATGATCCATTCGAATTTGAAATAAGGAAGTTGTTTTTTTCACCCTTAGTACAGGAGATAAAATTTTTTCAATATAGGCTCGTATTCGGTATTCCTGTAGAACGTTTTTATCATTTTCAGATATTTTCGAAAGTAAAGAAGTTATGGCACATTTTCTAAATCGACAAAATATCAAGATTTGGTTATATCTTTCAAGACAAATGAAGATTACGTGAAATGGTTTGCGGAGCGGTTTCCACTAATGGACTTTTCACGAAAATCGAGCCCAGGACTTTTTTCAGTCTGGGGTTAATTTGAGTACCCTCCCCTCTTGCTTGAAGTAAAATCAACTGAAACAATAAAAAATATAGGTTGTGAGTTAATATCCTGAGTTTTGTCTTAAGATGCGAAGATCTACTGGGTAAGCCGTTTAAAATAAGACTTTAGTACCGTAGTAGGTTACTTCCGGTATAACCGGAAGTTGCAGAGATCTGAAAATATTCTAGGAAGAAAGTTCATTGTCATTTTCAGCACAAAATTATGATTATTTCTCTATAACGTCTAATAGACGATGGTGGTGCATCACCCTGTATATTTGGCAATCTATATATATATATATATATATATATAATCTGTATATCTGGCAATTTCGCGTTGAAAATGAGTTTAATCGCTCAGGCCGATTTCGTTTATAATGAAAACGCGTTCTAATTAACCCTAAACCGTTAGCTGCCAAATTGTTCATTTTTAGGGTTGCCAACATTTCACTGCATATGAAGGCAGATTCATCTGTATTAATTTTGGTGTAGTTCATAACGTTACCAACTTTTAGGCACAACTCATGCTTATGTCAAGGTGAAAATAAATAATTCCTTGAAACAACCTCACTCATTATTTTTATGGTTTTTCTTCTTCGTATAACGAATAAAAGTTTTTATAGGGTTGATGGTAAAAGAACGATCAGATGTGATTAATAGACTTAGGCAAACTTTAAAAACAGAACAGAAATTAGTCTTCATGAAATTTGAATCGAAGTAGCATGAAAATTAGTTTCGAAATTAGTGGTACCTATTTTAATGACATATACAGGGTGAGTCTTTGACTCGTACTAATATTTTAACAGTAGATTCTTGAGGTAAAAAAAAAAGACTTTTTTCCTTTACTATTTTTTCCGAATCGGCTCGGTTTAAAAAATACAAGCTTTTGAAAAACCATAAACAAATGTTATTTTCAGTTATATCTCACAAACGGTTTGATCGAATGAAATGAATTTTCCTTGCCCTATTAGTATCTCGACATGCGCATTTTTCTCCGTATCTGAACAGACCCTACATAAAACTCTGTGGTCATAGATGAAAATATTCTGTAATATTTTTTATTGTTGACTGTTATCTGTTATTCATTTATTATTTTTGGTTGATAAAACGAAAATATTTCTCGAACATTCGACACGTTTGGTATGAGATTTCCACAGGGGCAAAAACCACCATTTACAGCTATGACCATAGGCTTCCATAGTTAGGGGGAAACATAGATAAAAATTGATACATAGATAATTTTCTCTCAAACAACTTTCATATTAGAATATCTCAACGATTTATCAAATTTCTCGATAGGGTAACTGCTACAGCTAGCAGAATTCAACTTATTTTTTGAAGAAGACTCTTAAAATTTCCATTCCGTTAGACATAAATATTCGTTCTTATATTTGTCAATTAAGTTAGTGATTCCTGATGATAAAAACAACGAGTTTCATACATCAGGATTTTTGAAAATTTTTATGTCATTCTGATCGCCTGATTCTACTTCCTATTTCGGAATCTGAAGTCTCGAAAAATTCCAGGAGATGCACATTATCCAGTTTCCACGCATTTCTCCTCTAATTCCGAGGTTCTCCGAAAATCTGAATAGGTATTCATCATTTAAATTGTTGGATATTTGTTTCTCGAAGCGGAAATTCTTGAATATGGCGAAAATAGATTTTCGATCCTTAAAACCTTTGTCAATTGATGACGCGATTATTTGGGATTGTTCCGTTTGTCCTGGCAGAAATGGAACCTCCGAAATGACGGTCCATTGGAGGAAGCCCATTTCTGGCGAATACGTTGTCGATCATTCTCCTGAGCAATCTTCATTGTTCGCCTCGGCAGATCTGCAACGGCCCCCGAACTGAAACTTTTCATTCGGTTACAGCCAGCGATTTTTCTACGGAATTTATTTATGACTGGGACATAGAAATGCGACAAGAAATATAAGGAAAAGTAAAACGGGAAATGCCAACGAGATTTTCGTTGTCACGGAGGAGAGAGAAATGACGGAAGAACGTCTCCAATGGCAATGTTATTCCTATATTCATTTATGAGAATACCTTGGAGAATGAAACGTCGTGAGGAAGCATTTGGCTTTGGAATTTTGAAGGCTATATTCTGCACAGGGTGGGCAGAATTGGTGATACTTGAACTACAACTTTTTCAATCCAACAAGATAATGCCATCAACCGCATTCCTCTATCTTCTTTTGTTTTCGAGTTATAGGCCAATATTGAAATTTCAACTTTGGTCATTATCCCCGTTCATGTTTATGCTAGGATGTTGAGATAAAAACATTATACATACACTTTTTTGATAGCAATCCAGTGGTGTACCATGATTTTTTTCAACAGGTAGGGGAGACTAGGGAGCATTGATACATGGGGAGGCTTGATACAGGCTTATATCCGCGATCTGTAGCCGTTTTCAAAAGTATTATACTAGTGAACACTATTCTTTGGCAGAGGGCATTGCGTGACGTTAATATGTAAGGCTAACAGTAGTTTGTTTGTGAAATATTCAACGAAGAGTGTTTCGTGGTGAGAAATTGTAAGTTTTTACTCAAGTTACCTAAGGGTTTTATGATCATGCATTAATTCTTCGGCATAAACAAACATTTCACTGGGAAATATGCATAAAACTACTCAATTTACAGTTTTATTCGCTTTTCAAAATATATGGGTATAAGATGAAAACATAAATCACTTTAAAAATTGCTTTCAGGGAGGTTTGAGACATTTGTCGTGGGGAGGCCTGATACATGTATAATCTTCAAAAAATATTCCGTAGCTAGTTGGATAGGCCTACATGAAGGTGTCTTCACCATCCAACATATCAAAGGGATTTTTAAAAACCGTACAATCCCCATGTATTTAACGAGGCCGACTTTTCTTGTGTGGAAGTGACTAACTGACAATTTCCTGATTTTTCTACACCTATAGGACCAAAGCAAGCCAGTATCATTGCTGACCTACCTACTGAGCTGAATAATCCTCTCGATTACTCTCCCAGTACATCGTATCAATCCTCCCATATGTGGGGAGGCTTGAGACAGTTTGCATGTTTTTGTGTTCAACGTTCTGTACAGAATAAGATGTTTATGTTTTGCGACTTCTATATTTATTTTGTTGAACGATTAATTGAAGAATTATATAATATAAGAGAAGTCCTGCTTCTTCATATAATTCAGTTTCCAGAATAAAAATTCCAAAAAACGTATCAACCCTCCCCAGTCTCCCCTATATTTGCTGAGCGATAACATGAGGATGTGTTTTTTCTTATAAAAACAGAAGTTTAAACTGACTCAGAAAGACTGAGGGCGATGTATGATATATTTCTGAAATGGTAAAAAAATGGCGATTCTTTCTAAGTCATTTTAAACTACTGTTTTCATACGATAAAACACAACTTTATGTTAGAGCTCAGCAAATATACCTGTTGAAAAAAATCATAGTATGCCAATGGATTGCTATCAAAAAAGTATCTCAATAATGTTTGTATTTCAACAACGATTCCTGAAATCCCCAAATTTAAAATTTGGTCTATAACTCGAAAACAAAAGAAGATAGTGGAATGCAGTTGATGAAGACGAACGTCTTTCCTCTATCTCGTTGGATTAAGAAGTTGTAGTTCAGATATCACCAATTTTGCCCACCGAGTTGCCCACCCTGTACTTAAACATAGTGCTAAACTTCTAACCAGTTCGTTTTGTGGCTACCTTTTAGAATCGAGAGCGTTCATCAGTGTCCTCTATACTGCATTCACATTTATTTTAGCAGTCGGTTGGCCATGAAATAATTTTCTTAAGTTTTTGTTACTAGAACGGAGTAAGGTTGGCACTCATGAAATGTCGTTAATGTCATAACGCCGTAGCCACAACTGATATCAATTTTTATTAAGAAACTGCCGAAAGTGATTGAAAAAAAGAGACAGGGTTTCAGGAAGTGCTATTTAGAATTCAGATCCGCTCATTCAAATAGTTATACCCTGATATTCTAAAATACACAATACGTCAGACGTATTCAATGTAAGAGAATTTATATAATGTTTCATCTGAATCTACACGACTTATATTTCAGCTGAATATTTCCACAATCAGAAATATTGTGAATGAAGAGGATATGACAAAAAATTTCCTTCTATTGGGAGACCCAAAAAAGTGGTGGCATTTGAGAATTTCATATTTGAGTGAATTGATGCGAAAAGTTTACTACAGGATTTTCGATTAATGTCATCGTAGAATAAGTTCCCGAAAATTGATTTTTCTATTTTTCATTTGACTTGTCCTATACATTGTAAATGTCTTAAGGTACCAATAAATATATGATTATTACTATTCTATCAGAGTATTAAGTATTTATTATTAACAAATACGAGCCAGTTGTCCTGTTAATTGATTATTCATGTGAAATTTTTGTTCAAAGGTAAATTCCTCTTGACTTGAAACTTCCTTTAATTCTCTTTACTTCCATTGATGCAAGATGATTTTTGTTGAAGAATTTAAGATTCTTGTAATTATCTGTTAATTCCTTCGGGAGATACCCATTTCCAACCACTGCATCATATGCATTTCATTTTCGGGTTAATATTTTTGAAATCTACAACTGATGTAACGTATTCAAACTTTAGCCAAAGAAGATAACGAACATTAACTCTCCTCAAGCTAGTGCATATTATGATATTATACTGATCTCTTGTAATTTCCATGCAAATAACTGGATTTGGCATGCCTTCAATCGGTTTGTATAAACTTCAATTATGTTCGTCACATATTTTCCGAATAGATTCGACATTGTGATAAAATACGTAATAACAGAAACTTTTACGTAGAACGGACAACATAGCGTTGATTTTAAACCCAAAAATATTTTGACAAGCGTCATAACCCCACATTTCCGTACTATACAGAGTGAAATGTGTCAAATATCCATGGCCAACCGACTGCTAAAATAAAAGTGAATGGAGTATAGATATCGCAATAAAATATTCATTTTTCTATTGAAATATAAATACCTATGATCAAAATTATTCACGGAAGTTATCAAAAGTGGTAACCATTAGTTTGATGTGCGCACAATCTTGCTCGGAGTGATAATGCTATTGTACAGGGTGGGAAAATTCGATGGGATACTACATTACGATAATATCTTGTCTTCGAAAAAGATTAATCAAATGAATGAAAAATATATTCCGAAATTCATTTCATTCGATAAAACCATTTGTGAGAAAGAACTAAAAATAATAAGATAAAATTAAACGACAACTTCCACAAAATATTTTAAAAATTTCACAATTGTTTCGCTGTAGCTTCATCAGGTAATCACAAAAATAATAATATTCCTTAGACAACGTTCGAATATATAGGCAGAGGGGACGGTACAAAGTAGGTAGAAGAATTGGGGTAAGACGCTGGAAATTCCAAAACTATATGAAGATATTCAAGAGAGGAGACCTATCTATGTCGGTTTGTTCGTTCAAAAGGATTTTCCTGAACCTATTGATTTCAAGTGCTTCGATGAGTGTTAGTCTCATGCTTTCATTTTCGCAATGAAGAACTGCAAATTCATGTTCACTAAAATATTTTGTGGAAGTCATCTTTTGATTTTATACAATTCCTTCCATCAAGTAAAGACCGAATCAATCAAATAAAACTAAAAATAGCATTTTTTTATGGTTTTTCAACAGCCTGTATTTTTTTAACCGAGCCGAATTGGAAAATATGGCAAATAAAGGAAAAAAAGTGTTTCATCAGACCTCAGGAATCTACTGTTAAAATATATGTAAAAGTCAAAGACTGACCCTGTATATCTAGAACTTTCGATCGATTTACATCGTCTTGAATAGTTTCCTTATTACCTAGAGAATTTTCTAATAACATGCCGGCTGAAAGGGCAGCTGTCAAAATAATCGGAAGTGGAAATTTTCTTGCACATCGAATGATTGAACGTTACTGGATTTCCGCCCTGGAAACTCAAAGAAAACAAGTCTTGTCGTCGGGAGAAAATTCATCAGATCTCCCTGCGAATGGGGCATCCAATAACAAAACGTCTATTATGCCGTTCTTTTGACGTTAAAATAACTTTCCGCCAAGTTTCGTGTTTTATCGAAAAGTTTGCCGCGAATGGAAAAGCCGGAATTTTTCGAAGGAGGAGCGCAACGCTGAAATTTCCTGTGTCGGCAGGCATCGATCCCGGCGTAATATGTACCCACCCGATGGGGATGGGGAAGAAATACGTGAAATTCGAACGTTTCTTAGAAAAACGCTACAAATTTCGCTCCTGGAATCACAGTGCTCAGAGTCAGCACTGAAAGGTGAGACAGACATGAAAACATCGAAATATAATCCATTCACTTTTATTTTAGCACTCGGTTGGCCATGCAAATTTGACACATTTCACTCTGTATAGTACGAAAATGTGGGGTTATGACACTTGTAAAAACATTTTTGGGTTTTAAATCAAAGCTATGTTGCCCGTTCTACGTAAAAGTTTCTGTTATTTCGTATTTTATCACAATGTCGAATCACTTCGGAAAATATGTGACGAACATAATTGAAGTTTATAAAAACTGATTGAAGGCCTACCGAATCCAGTTATTTGCATGGAAAATACAAGAGATGAGTGAAATATCACAATATGCATTAGCTTGAGGAGAGTTAATGTTCGTTATCTTCTTTGGCTAATGTTTGAATACGTTACATCAGTTGTTGATTTCAAAAATATTAAACCGAAGATGAAATGCATCTGATGCAGTGGTTGGGAATGGGTATCTCACGAAGGAATTAACTGTTAATTACAAGAATGTTAAATTCTTCAACAAAAATCATCTTGCATCCATGTTAGTAAAAGGAATTAAAGGAAAGTTTCAAGGCAAGATGAACTTCACCTTTGAACAAAAATTTCACATGAATTAACAATTAACAGGACAACTGGCGTGTATTTGTGGCTGTTCATCTTAATGCATTGATATAATAATAATAATTAGGTATTCATTGGTACCTTAAAACATTTACAATGTATAGGACAAGTCAAATGAAAAATAGAAAAATCAATTTTTGGGAACTTATTCTACGATGACATTCATCGAAAATCCTGTAGTAAACTTTTCGCATTAATTCACTCAAACATAAAATTCTCAAATGCCACCACTTTTTTGAGTCTCCCAATAAAAAGAAATTCTTTGTTATCCTCTTCATTCACAATCTTTCTGATTGTGGATATATTCAGCTGAAATATAAGTCGTTTAGATTCAGATGAAACATTCTATAAATTCTCTTACATTGAATATGTTCGCTAACGTCTGAAGTATTGTGGATTTTAGAATATCAGGGTATAACTATTTGAATGAGCAGTCCTGAATTCTAAATAGCACTTCCTGAAATCCTGTCTCTTTTTCAATCACTTTTGGCATTTTCGTAATGAAATTGATTAGTTGTGGCAACGGCGTTATGACATTAACGACATTTCATGGGTGCCAACCTTACTCCGTTCTAGTTACAAAAACTTGAATGAAGCGTTTCACCAAAAATCACCTATACAAAACTTTTAAAATGAGTTGAAGAAAAAAATTAAAAATTATTACTGAAATAGACCCTAATACGACCCAAGATCATTTGTTATCCGAATTATTGCAAAGGAATGAACTTATCTCAACCATGTGGTTTCATTCAGGATATTGACCTGTTCGATTTTTACGTGGGAATGAAAATAGAAAATTCTTCACATTATTCAGTAATTTTCATGATTTTATGGAATGGTTCATTTCGGTACCAACCTACAGAAAAAGACCTAGGAAACAAGTGCAAAAAAATAGACTATTATAATAGTTCAAAATCTCACCAATGAAATTCGTATCGTCGTAAAAATGGGATAAAATAGGGTAACAATAATAGCATTTTGTCAACATAAGCACTTCAAATAAATTGTCTCTACACTTTTTCCACCATAATACACGATACAATTTTTTTCATGTGACCTGATGCAACTAGGAAGATAAACTCAGAAGTACTGAATCATTCATGGCCGTATGTTTACGTTTTGTTTCGTTTTTCCGATGCCGTAGTTACATTTCACAGTCCCGTACTTGAAATTCGATGAAACTTTGTCGAACTTCTCGAGGTTGTAGCTCAGCCATCATGAATCTTTTATATAGACAATTTGTGATGACTTCTACCTTCTATCAAAAAAAACCTCACCTTTGAAAACACCCTGTATATATAAATATTGAAAATAACCGCCATGTTTAATAGGGAATACCCCGTCTGACGATAATGATGTATTTTTTATGAAATATCTTTGAACTCTCACATTTTGAAATAACAATTTCAACCGTTTCCCAAAAAAAATTACTTTGAGCACTTAAAAATGAAAATAAAAATAGGTATTTAAAATTTGAAGCGTTTCATTTCAATTGCACAAGTTGGCAACATCTACTGAAATATGCCTTGATAATAAAGGACAACAAATACATTATCTTGATGAGATAGACAAAGATGGATGTCTATGAAGTCTGCGATCAACGAGGAAAGTCGTAAAATTTTATGGGATTCTTATGGCCGGTTTCAGTCGAAGCTCGCCAGTAAGTACATACGCTTCTGTAGATTAACAGCTGTTATTTTATAAACAGCTGATCGGACATTGTTCTTTTTATTTTCTTGTAGGAGCTGTAGCCAAATCTTAAACTTGAAACCAAGCGATTTAAATTGTAAAACCCCATATTTGAAGAATGATTTTGAATAGTTTTCTCCGTGCATTTGAAAAAATCATGAATGAAACTCATAATTATTCAGTATTAACTTGCATATGCAGAGATAACCCGAATTGAGGAGAATTCCCCATTGTTTATAACTTTGAATTGGAATATAAAAACACAAATTTAATATCATCAATAAGCCTCATAAAAAAGGACAAGGAAATTGAGTATACACTTTCAACAGGTGTCAACAGCATTGATAGAGAAAACAAAAGATTATCCGGCCTGAGCGAACGCCCAATTTATTTAATCATCTGTGGAATTAAATCTTCTATGGTCGAATTCAATATTTAGAAAAGTGTCTCAACTTCCTTCAAACAACAGCGATTAATAAATACTTTTGTATTTATATTTTTATTGAAGAAGAAAGCATTCTCGATATTCTAAACAATGTCGGGCCAATTTGGAAATTCTAGATTTTACCGGACGACTATCAATTGGACCATTAACAAGAGCCAGTTTGTGTTTCCTCGTTCTTGGAACTGTGCTGTACCGTCGTCCATTTTAAAAATAGGGGGTCAACGTACCCGCGTGTCCGGAAGTAGAGCCATGTCCTGTGCGGAAAATTATGTGGGAATTTCGTCTTTCAATTAAATAAGTGAAAAAGATAGCGACGATAACGATATTTTGTGCTGCGTAGCACAACGACATTGTCGAGTTAAGAACCGTGACAAGTACTTAACTGGCTTCCATCGTTCATGTCAGGAGGGTTCAAATGGTAACACGTGTCTTGTTCTACAGTATGTCCCTGCAGTAGGAAATGTAGAGCTCGGAAATAGCACATTGTTTACCGGGTAGGAAAGGCCTGACATTCCTGGACGACTGTGAAAGATTGCAACAGAGTCCTGGAATGTGGCTTTTCTTACGAGGTAAACATACTTTTTTCCGCAAATCGTTTATAATTCGACAGATATTTTAATTTTGAAAAAATCGGGAATTATTTTATTCGCAAATGAATGGTGCTTTGAAATTTTTAATAAAATTGGTTGCGTTACTATACTCCATTCACTTTTATTTTAGCACTCGGTTGGCCATGGAAATTTGCTACATTTCACTCTGTATAGTACGAAAATGTGGGGTTATGAATCTTGTCAAAACATTTTTGGGTTTTAAATCAACGCTATGTTGCCCGTTCTACGTAAAAGTTTCTGTTATTACGTATTTCATCACAATGTCGAATCTCTTCGGAAAATATGTGACGAAAATAATTGAAGTTTATACAAACTGATTGAAGGCATACCAAATCCAGTTATTTGCATGGAAAATACAAGAAATCAGTATAATAACTATAATATCATAATATGCACTAGCTTGAGAAGAGTTGATGTTCGTTATCTTCTTTGGCTAAAGTTGAATACGTTACATCAGTTGTAGATTTCAAAAATATTAACCCGAAGATTAAATGCATCTGATGCAGTGGTTGGGAATCTCCCGAAAGAATCAACAGATAATTACAAGAATGTTAAATTCTTCAACAAAAATCATCTTGCATCAATATAAGTAAAAGGAATTAAAGAAAGTTTCAAGTCAAGATGAACTTCACCCTTGAACAAAAATTTCACATGAATAAACAATTAACAGCTGTATTCGGGTTCGGCTTTTGGACGGTCCGAGGATGGTTCTAGAACTGCGCAGAGGATTTTATACTAGGGCGCAACAGTTTTGCGCAGTCCTAGAACAATTCTCGGACCGTCCAAAAGCCGAACCCGAATACAGCTAACAGGACAACTGGAGCGTATTTGTGGCTGTTCATCTTAATATATGATATAATAATAATATTAGGTAGGTATTTATTGGTACCTCAAGACATTCACAATGTATAGGACACGTCAAGTGAAAAATAGAAAAATTTTCGGGAACTTATTCTACGATGACATTCATCGAAAATAATGGAACATCCTATATTTTACCATGCATTTCGATTCGTTATAACATTCTCAATTATAAAGCTCATAAGTAACACCTTTCTTCAAGAAGTTGAAAACGAGCGATATATGTGGAAATATTTCTTTCATTCACTAGTAGAAAAAATTTCTTTGTTTTGGCGAATAAAAGCTTATGATGGTCCAAACGCCCAAAAAAAATTGAGTGTTCAATTTTACTTTCGAGTCGGGGCTATAATTATCTACGACTGAAAACATTTTAATCTCGTTCCAAAAAAACATCCCTTTGCTAATTGTTCGATGGCGTTAGCCTGCGTTCCTAATTCACTTGTGTGTTAGAACCTCGAATGGTATCTGAAGTCGTTGACTCTGAAGTAGTGTTCTTTTGGGCGGAAAATTCTGTACTTAGTATTCAAACAACAAAAGTAAGTTCTACCAGATTTCTCCACTCAACTAAGTGTACTAGATTATCTTTTTTTTTTGGTAGTCCAAAAGAAAGTCTTAATAGTTTTTACTCTTTATTGGTGCCCAAGCTTTCGCTTCCTTTGTGAAGCTTCTTCAGATGTCTAAAAAAGAAAAACTGGTAATTTTTATGTTACATGAGGGTCAGTAACTTATTCGATGTGAGAATGTGAAAAAACAAAAACTTTATACGTCGTTAGATTTGTTATTGTTCATAAACTACTATATAACAATCATAAAAACAAACTAACTCCTAATTTTACAGCTTGCAAAAATCCTTAATTAAAATCTACCAAGCTATATCTTCCAGATTGAAAAAAGTAAGATAAATGAAGGAGATCAATAATCACGAATTTCATACCAACCTTTTCAGTTTTTATTCGAAATCAATAAAATGAAGCTTAGGGTTCGATAATGAAGGCTATGGTACCTTCTTCGCTTTCCATAGTCTGAAACCGTACGAACGGTAACTCACCTGCAAAAAATAAAGAAATAATTAATACTTCTTAGAGTACAAAAGTTAGAAAATTATCGTGTTCAACCAAAGTTTAATGAATTTGTTGCGGTGTCTTGGTGACTAGTACAGGCTAGCCTAAATCAAATCCGATATCGCGAGTTCAAAAAGTTGTCGATTATCTGTAAAAGTTTCACTTAAAAAGATATTCCATTGAGTGGCATCCAAAATTGAAAGACCCCAAAACGAACACCCAACACGAGTTTGTTAAAATATTCACGAAAAGAATTACAAAAGCCCCAAAATGAAATGTCACTCGACCCCTATTGTATACACTCAGAATGTCAAGGGGTTTGTAACCCCACGGGATATTATCGTATAACCACAAATTGACAGTCAAAAGATGTCCCGTTTCAGCTGAAAATTGGCATATCGGCTCCAGATACATTTGTGAACGAAAGATAACACATAACTTCCTCAATCCAAAAAATTTTTTATAGTTTATGTTGAAAATATAATAATAATAATAAGAAACTACCCAAATTGAAAATGTTCACATATTCATTGAGTCCATACTCAAAGTACAAATCCCTTCTCACTAAAAGGTATAATAAATCTAAGGTATTTCAGTTCCACAGACCTAACGGTCTCCGGCCCATTTGAAATTCGATACAGATAGTTGCCATGACAAAACCCTGCAGCATGGAAACAATACCAATACATCAACACAAAACGTGAAATAAAACTTAATAACCTCATCCTCGCATCGAACATGGCAGGGCGGACCATAGAAAATCAACATAAATCACATTGTCATACTGCACGGTTCACATGTGATTATTTAAATGAAGTGAGCACGCGCAGTGGCAGCATCTCTTTTGAGTGCCTGCGTATTGATCCGCCAGATGACGTCACTGACACTTACTGTTGAATGAAAATGGGATGGCACCGTGTTTAGGGGGACCCGGGGGGGTAATTAGTCATTGTTTATGTAGATAAGTGTGTTTATGCGGATGGTCATAGCGATGGGGCCCGTACAGTACTAAACCTTTAGCTTGATATCTTTAGGACCGACTGCTCTACCATCCTTCATTAGGTTTTGATGGAACTTTTTCAATTTTAAAATTAGTAATTTCACGAATTCGTCTAGATTTTTTCTGTAATTACCGATACTTTGGTGAAATTTACGATCTTACGATCCGAGTGCTTTGTCTATCGAAATAAGCGCCGAGTTGATCTGATGAGGTCGAATAAGGCCGAAACTGTGGCGAGCACCAATTTTTTTATGGAATGATGCTGTGTGGCTAGTTCAATTCGGATCGTAACATTTGTTTGAATTCTTATCGACAGGTTCTATGCTTCTAAACTATTTTATAATACTTTATGCATATCTTTATTATCTTAAGGCGATGTCTTGTTGCATTAATATTGTCATATGCATTTGTTTCACAGTAATGATATTGAATAACGCATCGTTATTCATTCAGGAATTCAGAATCAGGACACTCTTGATCACTAAGAAAGTGGATAGAGTTGAAGTCAATCAATCAAATGGTTCAAATTGAATGTATTAATTTCGATTTTTCCTATTTTTCTTTTTGGCAAGTTTATTGTTCCTGTTTACATCTAAGTTCTGGTCTCGCTTCTGGTATAAGCTTCGACGTTCAAAAAAAGTTGACGTTAAGTAGGTCTCAAATGAGACCTAAACCAGCATCTACTCTTTGTCGACGAATTGCCTGGTGATACTTTGAGCGATGGTAGTTTGTTAGTTCGATTTAGATCGTAACATTTGTTCATTTAATCATCGACAGATGTTATGCATCTGAATTAATTGAGTTTATTATTAATCTGCCTCACTTTTAAAGGCGTGATACATTAATTATTATAAATCTTAGCTTCTGCTGTATGGGAAGTCCGGGAGAGTTGAACCCCTTTTCACTCTGAAGCCACTTACATAAATTGTATCTGTCATTTTTTTGCGTGAAGATATCATGCCGAAATAGGTAACGATAAATAATAGCAGAGTGATGGTGAGATGAACATTTTGAGTACCTACAGCAGTTCTTTTATAAGGAACCGAAAATTGGCTCATGTCTCCCTAAAGCATGGGAGAGTTGAGCAGGGGGCGAGAGAGACTTGACCATAAGTTTGTTTATCCGGAAAAACATTAAAAGAAAACAATTTCCAATGACCAACGATTGTCTACGTCATGGTTTTCATCATCAGATTTATCAGCGTATGAAATACATTTTTCTATTTCAGAGTCACTCTCGCTTATTTCCGAGATATTTTTTATTTTTTTGAGCCTTTGCATATTTTTTATATTTATTTCTCTTATAAATTTTTTTTTTGAAGCAAACTCTTATCTAAGCTCAGTGCGGGAAACTTGGACCATTGATTATGTCTCCCGACCATAGCATGGGTCAAGTCTCCCGCACCCCCTTTCAGTCTATTCAACATTTGTTTCCTTGAAACTTTTATATTATTAAAAAGGCTCATCGTTTGTAAAACCATATTAATCAATGAAAGCAATAAATAAATAACACCACGCACCTATTAAATTTTTCAAACAGTGTAACAAACAAAAATTATTGAATTTATTACTTCCTAACAACAAAATCATGTTCAACCCTCTCACTCCTGAACTGTTCTGATGGCGGCCAAAATGGAGCCGTACAAGTTGTACCTTGTTACGAGTATGTCGCAAGCTATTTACGATACCGGTAGCGCGAAATTTGAATTGAAATATTTGAGGTGGTTCAAGTCTCCTACCTGAGCAAGTCTCCCGGACTCCCCCTACTGAACTGATCCACATGAGTTAGGGATATTGACTTGAATTCCAAAAAATATAGTTAATATAAGATTTTTGTGATGAAAATTCAAGGTCTGCTGCGAATACAGGGTGGTTGAGAAAAATCGAGTAAAATAACGAAATTTTATTCCCAGAGAATTCAAGCATTTTAAGACTATCAATACAATGTATGGCCTCCACGGGCATCAATAACAGCTTGACATCTTTGCAATGGAATTTGGTTCCATAAACGGGACAGAAGCTCTCTCAGATCATTTAAGGATTCTGGGGTAGGTTGATGATTTTCTAATCTTCTTTGGAGCATATCCCATGTATGTTCTATGCAATTCAAATCTGGTGAGTGCGGAGGTGTTGGTAAATGTGTAATACCAAGCTCCTCATTGCGCGCATTCTCAACTAGGGCTGCACGGTGCGGTCTAGCGTTATCGTCTAGAAATTGTAAAGTTTCACCAAAAGCAGCGTGAAAAATTGGCACAACATTGTCAATGACATGCTCCCTATAGTGTAAGGCGGTCATATTCCCAGGACAAATGTGTAGATCTGTGCGCCCGTTGAAACATATCCCGGCCCATAGCATAACACTACCCCCTCGGAAAGGATGGACTTCTTGGACATAACGACGATTACGGGGTATGCGTGGGATTGTCCATACCCTTATTCTTCGAGAATCTGAAAATCGTCCATAACTGGATTCATCAGTGAAAAGGACACTACGCCATTGATCGTTCCAATTTATATGTTGCCTTGACCATCTTTGACGCTTATGGTCACGTGTTAATAGAACTCCTCTTAATGGACGTCTAGAAACTAGATTCACCTCTCTCAAACGTCGTCTGATGGTTTCGATGGAAACTTGGACCCCATCTGCATTTTGAAGAGTATTCCGTAGCATTCTACACGTAGATGTAGGGTTTCTTCTCGCCGAAACGATGATGAAACGATCCTGAGCAGGTGTTGTTTTTCGTCGCCCACCAAGCCTTGGTCTTTCCAACACGGAACCTGTCTCCCTGAACCTATTCCAAAGTCGAAATATCACAGTTTGGCTGACTTGGAGCCTTTCCGCAACAACAACCTGAGTTAGGCCACCCTGTAGCATTCCGATAGCCCTATTAGCTTCAGCGTTTGTTAATTTACGTTTTGGCATTTTCAGAAAACTCGTTTAAAATCGAAGCCGTTGATAAACTGACTTCATTTCAAAATAAGAACATTCATGAAGCATATGCAAAGAACCAAATTTCAGAAGAAAGGCGACCAGAGTTTCAAATGATTCTACAGCGATTTTCTCGAAGATTACATACTTTTAAAAACGATTGAATACGATATCCCTAACTCTTGTGGAGCAGTTTATTCCTCAGGTAAAATGTCAAGTTAGCCTTCTGAATTGTTGTATCAAAAGTTTTTACCGATGTGCAACTAGCTTCACCATTGAATCCTACTTGAGACACGGGGAGAAAAATAGAAGGCGAGTGGACATAACCTATTGATGAATGTTTCAGCGACTTCAGTGTCTTTAGTATCTCGAGTATCCCAATGTTGCTGCTGATTATTTATCAACCTTTCCAAAGAACTCTTTCTTTCTGTTTTCCGTGATGTTGTCGACTAAAGAAGAGAACCCTAGAGTTAATCAACAATGATGAAAATTTGATGGCTGAGCTCCACGAACCTCTCTTCGGGTTTTATCTCAACTGGCTGGAGTATCCGTTGGAACATGTCACACGATTTTCAGAAAAGACATCAATTTGCCAATAACCAAAGAGATACGCGCTGTTATAACGGAGTCTTTTTTACCTGAATTGAATTTTTGGTTCAATAGTTATTTTCGACAAGATGAAGCCTGAGCACATACAGTTACAGAAACCTTAGCTACTATAAATAATGCTCATCAGGATCGGCTCATCAGCTTTATTCAATACCGAATTTCCTCCAAGAAAGATCTTACACTATGTGACTTTTTCATATGGCCTCAACTGAAGACTAGGGTCATTGATAAAATTGATCAAATGAACGATGATCCATTTATTTTAAATAAGGATTTTGAATCTTTCAGAAGATCTGGGAAGTGTTTGGAACAAAATAGAAGACATTTCCAGTAACTACTTTAACTGAAGAGAATTCTGAACCTAAAACTCATTGTGATGAAAATCATCTAATTCAGTTTCTTTGGTTTAGTTCTAGATTTTTATAGTTATTCGTTCATTCGTTTTATCCTGATTTTCGATAGGAACCGAAGTACCCCTCAGAAACTCTGTGACCTTATATGAGTTCGGAAAACCAGTAGTGTTCCGTGTGAGCTTTGTTACTGCATTCTTATGGCACCTTAGGCACACCACTGTTAATTTTAACCTAACAGTGAATGGTGGCCCGTACCCGTATCGACTCGAAAATTTCTTCCCTAGCCTGGGATCGAACTCAGTCCTTGCGGTTGCAATATTCTGAGCCGACGCTTTAACCACCAAACTACTAACGCTTTTATGAAGTATTGGTTATACCAATTCAAAATTTACAGATAATTGAATATATTTGGAAGTTATTCATATTACTGAAATAGGTACCACCTACTTACATTTTGCGTAATATACAATATATGTATATACAGGGTGGGCAAAATTCGTTGTCTACTGAGGAGATCTCGAGAACTAAAAGAGCTGGAAGAAAACGGATGACATATTCCGAGCTCTCTTTCAGAGAAACAAAGAATGGTGAAAACCGTAGCCTCCTACGATTCTTCGTTTTTGAGTTAATAGCAAAAAAATGAGATTTTGACGATTTCCAAAAGTTTTCATAACTTTCTCATCTTTGAGGTAACAGATCTGAAACTTGAACATTCTACAAGCACTTTCTTACGTAGAATCCACTGATGAGCGAATAATATTTTCGAAAGTCCTTTTTTAAAAGTATTAGAATAGGCATAGAAGTCGGAGGAGGCCACGTAGAACATTTAATTTAAGTTTATTCTTTTTATGTTACATTGTTTTTAATTATGCTTTATCGTCGAAATAAATAAATTAAATAAATGTATCGTTACTTGAAATCCCCTTCCGATGCTCTAAACTTTTCAATTTTGTTTTTTTTTAAAAACGGATGAAAAAATATACAGTGAAATTATTAGCAAAAAACGAAAAAAAAAAATTCAACTTTAACGCCCTCTATCTTTTTCCACAGTAATATTTTATTGAGGTATATTTGGCCCTATCGTCATATTTTGGTCCAAACAATCTGCCCTTAGCCTATGTCCCAATAGTTATGAATCACCCTGTATATAGAAAACATAAAACCTCGAATCATTCTATGACATATGAAAATTATGAACTTCGGTAAAAATAGCCGCAGATTGCTTGGATTCTTTTAATCTAACAGAATGAAAACATTCCTTTTAGCACGTTGAAAGAAATCATTATAATCGAATATGCTAATAACTTTTCTTAAACGGTGCTTTTTCATAGAAAATTACGATATACAGGTTAATGTCATCATTGTTTACAACTTCAGTCACAGAACACCAACTTCCGAAATTCCATCGTCCACTAGACGACGACGAATTTTTCTGAACACACGTTATTATTGTTTCTATGATTCATCGGACCATTTGCCATTGAAAGTGTGCAACCATGCGTTAACAAAAAAATGGTACGAAAAGCCTTAGGTATATTCATAAAAAAAAATTAATTACATCACATCGAAAAAAAAATTGGACCTGTTTTTCCTCTCTACTTACGATGATGAAGATAGATCAATTTTCATTACCCAAGCATCACAAGATGTTAAAAACTAATTTCTAGCAACACTGATGGATGAATTTTCAGCAACTCAAGGGACGTTTCTGGAATAAACTTTAACAAATTGACTGATAATTCCGTCTATATCAGATAACTGACGAGGGTTTTAGTATATTCAGAGTTTCCTCTGCTATAATTTTGAACGGTTTTCTTTCAAGAAGAATGAGATCGACCGAACAAACAGAAATGCGCCATAATAATTAGTTGAAACTTGCAGGTGTCCTAAGCAGGTGGTTCTACTCATTTCTAACTATAAAAGCACAGTCCATTGTTGGGAAGAGGCACTAAATAAGTGTTTTAAATATGTCGGTTTGTACAGGTGGAATTTCGACATGGTCGGACTACGTGTGTTTCAGAGAACTGCTGACTCCAATGATCTTTTTCAACAGTTGAAAGTTGATCTTTTCAGGAATTACTGAAAAGAGAAATAATTGAAGCAATGGTCCAGCAGCTTTTGGAAAAGATTTACATTATGAAAGAACATTTGAAATGGGCAAACAGTTACTTGATTTCTAAAACGAAATCACTGAAGCCTTTTTATTTCTGAATATTTACAAGAAATAGCTGAGGATCATCAGAGGAAGCATATACAGGGTGATTCATAACTATTGAGACATAGGCTAAGGGCAGATTGTTTGGACCAAAATATGGCGATAGGACCAAATATACCTCAATAAAATATTGCCGTGGAGAAAGATAGAGAGCGTTGAAGTTGAATTTTTTTTCGTTTTTCGCTGATAATTTCACTGTATATTTTTTCATCCGTTTAAAAAAAAAAAACACAATTGAAGAGTTCAGAGCATCGGAAGGGGATTTGAAGTAACAATTCATTTATTTTATTTATTTATTTCGACGATACAGCATAATTAAAAACAATGTAACATAAAAAGAATAAACTTAAATTGAATGTTCTACGTGGCCTCATCCGACTTCTATGCTTTTTCTAATTCTTTTAATGAAGGACTTTCGAACTTCGAAGAAAATATTATTCTGTCCCCTTATAAAAAATTCGGTTTGGACAGATAGAGGGTTCATAACCTCTGAAAACTCTCATTTTCATAAAAATTTGACTCTACATATTTCCGAAACCAGGAGTTCTTCATTTAGGAACATGAAATATCATTAGATGCGTATTTTGATTTTTTCTGAAAATATGGAATAAAAAGTAGGGTGAAAAAATCAACTTCTTGCCTTTGACGGTGAATTTTGGAACAGCATGTATATCACAAACCAAGTTTTTTCTACACGAATCTCATCCTCGGGATCTCAGGTACATATTTTCGAAATTTCAGCTTCCTAAAGTATGAAATGCCTTTTCTATTCCTATTTTATTGGATCCATGTTTGTGGCAATTTTTTTGTGGAAAACCGTTAATATTTCCGAAAGTATCAGGAATAAGGATTAGGAAGTACCAGACAATAATACTCAGATGGGGAGAAATAAGCGAAAAAAATTATGATAAATAGGTTGTCCCATTTGGAATAACGTTTGTTTTTAGTAATTCTTCATATAAGCGGCAACGTCGCAATAATGAAAATATTTCAGTCAGAAAGCTCAGGAGCGTAAACTGTAGTATTCAAATTTTCTGAACAATCCTATAACCCGTTCTCCGTAAATGTCTTTAACTAGTACAAATATTTCTAAAGTAACTAATGTTAAAATATTTTTACGAGTCAAAGATTCATCCTGTATATCGATATATCGAGCAATTTGGGACACCTTGCACATACAACTAATGCACTAATTCTACAGTGTACAGGGGGTCCGAGTTCAAGTGTCCCTATACCTTATTGTGGAAACTAAAGGTGCTAGAAGAAAAAGTTAAATACAAAACTTGTGTGACATTTTATTTTTTATAGCCCACCTTAATAGAGGGTGCTCCGTTTTTTCCCTGTTGGTATCAACTTTCTTCTTCAAAATGGAACACCCTGTATATTATTGCATTTTTGAATTCCTTGAAATATTTCAAGGTAACTTTGGTATGAAAATCATAGTACTATAAGGCCTGCCGCAGACATGCAACTTTTCAGTTGCGCAACAGTTTGATTGCAAGCGGTTCGAGGGCGCACACAAAGGCAATCGCTGCAACTTTTCAGTTGCATGTCTGCGCGGCCCCATATGAATGCATTGTACTCACTTCTGAAACTTTTAGTTTTGCAACTGTCTAGTTGCAGAAGAAAGAAAAATTACAATCTACTCATATATGGTATTAAGTAATTTTGATGTAAGTTACAACATGAAAGTGAAATGTCCAGTGACATTTCTACTTATTCTGCACTAGTCTAGTGGTGCTGTGGGAGACCTAAGGCCATGATTTTTTGAGTCTTCTGATGTTTGGTCCTCCTGCGTACAGATTCTGGATAAGATCGTTAGAGTGTCCCTGTAGTTGTTCTTGGTATTTAGCAGAGGCGGTTTTGATGACATCAGTTACGTATGGGATTTCGAGATCTTCATGTAATCTTTGGTTTCTAACGTACCATGGTGCGTTAGCTATTGTTCGAAGAGTTTTTGATTGGAATCTCTGAATTATTTTAATTCTCGTTGGTTTCGCACAACCCCATAATTGTACGCCGTATGACCATATCGGTTTTAAAATTGCTTTGTACACTGTCATTTTGTTTTGGATGGATAGTTTTGATTTTTTTCCGATTAACCAGTACATTTTTTTGAGTTTGATGTCAAGATGTTTTCTTTTTGCTAATATATGTATTTCCCATGTGAGCCGTTGATCTAGGTGCATGCCTAGGTATTTTACTTCCTTTTTGGTAGGTATTGCTTTTCCATTTAAAGTTACTTTGGGGCAAGTGCTGGTTCTTGTGGTGAATATGACTTGGACTGATTTGGTCTGATTTATGGTCATCCTCCATGTTTTGTACCAGTTGTCAAGTTTGTTTAGGTGATCTTGAATGTTTTTGGAGGTGGCCAAGGGGTCGTCATCTGAGGACAGTATAGCTACATCGTCAGCAAATGCAGCAATGATTGTATTCGGAGTTTCGGGCAGGTCAGCTGTGTAAAGTAGGTACAGGAAAGGCCCTAGGACACTTCCTTGTGGTACGCCAGATTTGAGGGAAAAGTATCCTGATGTTTCATCATTGTATTTGACGGAGCACTTTCTATCGGAGAGTTAGGACTTCAGTAAAAGGTAATAGTTGTTATTAAGGTTTCTTTTTATTTTATAAAGCAAACCTGAATGCCAAACTTTGTCGAATGCCTGGGAGATATCTAGAAATACGCCGTTGCAATAGCATTTATTTTCAAGAGAGTTGGCTATTTCATTAACTATTCTGTGGGCTTGGTTAATTGTTGACATTTTTTGCCGAAATCCAAATTGGTAATCAGGAAGAAGGATGTTCGTTTCATGGTCCTCTTGAATTCTTTTTAGTAGCAGTCTCTCAAATATTTTTCCTGGTATTGACAGAAGGCTAATTGGTCTATATGACGCTGGTTCGTGTAGTGGTTTGCCATCTTTGTAGTACGCAACTGAACAGAGAATTCTACCGAAAGTGCGTATGTAACGGTACATAATTCACGGCGCATGAAATCTCGAGTAAATTTTCTAGAGAATTCTCGGCTGTTGCAAACGGGCTTTAGATATCAGTTAGAGGCAAATTAGCATAGCTCAATCTAATTTTGATGAATGCAAATAGTAAATTTCAACGAGCTGAAACCAGAGCTTAGATAGCTTCAGAAACCTTATATATACTCTAAAAAATCATTTTCAGCATTAGCTTATTAGCCTCAAAATTGAACATTAATTAATTATCGTTGGTTTTTACGGGAAAATGCACTTTTTCGTCCATATTTCTGAAACTACTCACTTTACAAACAAAAAGTTTGAATACATTCTTTGCTCATTTTAAACTGCTCTAAATGATGAACTAGAAAAAAATATAGGTTTCCATTTGAAAAAATTAAGTTTTGATTGAACTTCTATTTGAATTTTCAACTTTAATTTTTGAAGACCCTCTATATCAGATTGCTAAAAATAGAGATGTAACGTATGACCCAATATGCTGTCAAGAGCTGGACAAAATTTGGTTTTGATACATTCATTAGAAAACTAGCTATTTTAGTGAGCACCTATAGCTGTCAAAATTTTAGTAAAACGTCGAATATCTCAGAATCGGTGGTTGTCATACCAAAGTTACCTTAAAATTTGACAAGGAATTCAAAAATGCAATAATATACAGGGTGTCCCATTTAAAATAAGAAAGTTGATACCAACAGGAAAAAAAAAAGAGCACCCTGTATTAAGGTGGGTTATAAAAAATATAAGTTCAGTCGATTACAGACAAGTTTGGTATTTAACTTTTTCTTTTATCTCCTTTAGTTCCCACAATAAGGTATATGGACACTTTAACTCGGACACCCTGTACATGAAGCTATTCCTTAGGACAATGGGAGTGTTGCATCCTTTCAACAGTATGTACTTCAAAACAACGTTTGAGATCTTGAACGCATCCCTTGTGAAACACGCGGAAATGAATGCCGCTTAGCGAATATGCCCCCGTCTCCAACGGGGCGGCGAATGTTCGAAAATCGAAGATGTTCGCGAAGGATTCAAAGTCGGGGTGTGATAAGGTTTTGACGTGAGGTGGCGGGACGAGCACGGCAAAGGCCGATCGATGAGCAGGCCACCCTTTAGTAAGGCCCCGCCATTCGCCGACGAACGATTACCATTATCCTTAAAAGCTCTGCAGGAACGGATCGGATAGGGACCGGGGGATCATACCCGGCCGGGCGGTAACTCGATATACCGCGATTTACGATAGAAATTACGCCCGGTTCGGCCAGAACGAATCATCGGCGCATCCTATGACTCAACCATTAAAAAAATATACTGCTACATCTTTTTCAACTACTTACTTACTCTCTCCTGGGAGTTTAAGAGTTCACATTTTGGGAGTAATTTCGTATATAAGATAGCTCGTAAAATCAATGGATTCAATGCACTGACCTTTTCTGACTTGACCCCCTTCAGAAAAAAATTCCACTATAATACCTAATTGCTTTTTACCTGTGGAACATCATAGAGATTGAATGTTTGAAACTGCTGTTTACTAAAGGTCAAAAAATAAATAAAAGCACTTAATTGAAAACAGTAGCTTTAGCGAGCTTGTTCAAATACATAACGAGAGCGATCATGTGTGAAATTGATTTTCGAATTTCGAAAGAAAAATTGTGTTGCATTGTGCTGAATTGTGCTAGGTTTGTGCTGCTTTGTACCGTGGGGATTTCTTTAAAATTTCATACGGTTCTCGGAATATTCCACAAAATGTATGGAATGGGCCAGTCCACCACTTTTAAGAAAAATGGATTTTCATGGCTGAAATAGATTGTGCTATACATATACTGAGTAGTGCTGTTCGAATTTTTGCGAGATTTCTTCTCATTTCCTAGAAAATCGAAAATGAACAAAAAAGTTATATCAGCATTTTTGTTCCTAAAAATGAGTGGATACATTTGTGCTACATTTGTGCTGACTTGTGCCTTAAATAATTCCTCGAAAATTCGTCGAATTTTTCAGAAAATCATGGAATTGAAAAAAAGCTAGCCCAGCACTTTTGTTTTTTGTTCCTAAAAATGAGTGGGATAATTTGCGCCTCATTTTTGCTGACTTGTGTCGTGAATGTTTTGTCGAAAATTCTTCAAATTTTTCGGGAAATCGCGAAAACTGAAAAAAAGCTAGTTCAGCACTTTTGTTTTTTGTTCCTATAAATGACTGGAACAATTCGTACTACATTTGTGTTGACTTTTGCCGTAAATATTTCCTCGAAAATTCGTCCAATTTTTCAGGAAGATATGAAATTGAAAAAAAGCTAGTCTAGCACTTTTGTTTTTTGTTCCTAAAAATGAGTGGAATAATTTGCGCTACATTTGTGCTGACTTGTGCCGTGAATATTTTGTCGAAAATTTTCCGGGAAATCGCGAAATTAAAAAAAAGCTAGTTCGGCACTTTTATTTTTGTCCCTATAAATGACTGGACCAATTTGTACTACATTTGTGCTGACTTGTGCCGTAAATATTTTGTCGAGAATTCATCGAATTTTCCGGGAAATCGCGAAATTGGAAAAGAGTTAGCCCTGCACTCTTGTTTTTTGGTCCTCAAATGAGTGAAACAATTTAAACCATTTTTGTGCTAACATGTGCCGTGAATATTTTCTCGGGAATTCGTCGAATTTTCCGGGACATCACGAAATTGAAAAAAAAGCTAGCCCAGCACATTTGTTATTTGTTCTTCGAATGAGCGGAACAATTTTGTAATACATTTGTGCTGACTTTTGTTGTAAATATTTTCTTCTTCGAATATTCCGGGAAATCGCGAAATGGAAAAAAAAAGCTAGCACAAGGCAATTTTATTTTTTGTTCCTCAAATGAGTGAAACAATTCAAACCATTTTTGTGCTGACTTGTGCCGTAAATATTTTCTCGAGAATTCATCGAATTTTCCGGGAAATCGCGAAATTGGAAAAGAGCTAGCCCATCACTTTTGAAATGAATGAATGAAACAATTTATATCATTTTTGTGCTGACTTGTGCCGTAAGTATTTTCTCGAGAATTCGTCGAATTTTTCGGGAAATCGCGAAATTGAAAAAAAAGTTAAATTCAAAAAAATTAAAGTTAACACTATTTCACTGAAGCGGCAAACTGAAAAAATCTTCTACTACGCCACTGCATTCTACATGAAAAAAGAGTATGTATAATTTGATTCAGGTGCAAAAAGTGAGTTTGCTCTCGAATATCCAATGGAATGTCAAGAGGTATCTGTTAATCTTTTTTTTTTCAAACAAAAAGTCAACCCTTAATTAGGCTGATAGTCAAAAAAACTTTTTGGGCTATGCCGGGATCAATGTGAAAAACAAATTAATCACATTTGATTTTCCTGTTCTGCATATTTATTATAATAATAATAACAACCCGAAAGAGTTGGTGATAAATGAATTTGCAGCATCTATAACATTTGGTTGTCGCGTTCGGACAAATTTTATTTTTTTTATTTAAAAATGGATTGATTCCATGCGCCTAATTAAAGCTTGAATGAAAATAAGTAAGGAGGGTATCATCGTATCGAGCGATATAAACATTTTAGTGACTGCGTATTATCCAAAACACTTCGCCCCTTCCAACACGCGAACTTTCATCTCAGGGGAGTACTGGAAAGGATTATAACTTAAGACTTTAATTCTCGGTATCTATCCAGTGTGCATACCTACTATGAAAACCAAACCTACTTAACCTGAAGCCTATTTTTAAATGAAATAATCTTCGTTTTGAAGTGCAAGACGTATCCATTCACTTTTGTGAAAACAGTCGGTTAGCTATGGAATAATTATTTTCTTGGGTTTGTGTAAGAAGAACGAAGTAAGGTTGGTACACTTAAAATTCGTTAAATTCAAAACTACGTTGCTACAACCATTTATCAACTCCTATTCCTTTTACATTGCAAAAATGCTTGCCTAAAAGTAAGGAAAAAGCATCAGAGTGTGCTATTCTGAACTGAAATCTGCTCATTTCAATATTTCTAATAATAGCCCTAATATTTTGAAATCGACGGTTTATCACTCCGGTATCGAACATATTTTATACAGGGTGAGTCCTTGACTCGTACAAGTATATTAACAGTAGATTCTTGAGGTCAAAAGAAGCACTTTTTTTCGATTTGGCCCTTATAAAAATTTTTTTGCTATTTTAACTTTTCAGAATGAACTGTGCCACTCATGGAAAATCAAAAATTACCTTCCGAATAACTAGCTATAACTTAACTATACTAGCTACACATCTGTGGATCATTTAACAGATGTGCATCCAGCCAAAGTACCCAATTTTTCAAATTTCACAGATGATTTTTAATTTTTGGACATCAAATTACTTGAAAACGGCACATTATAGGAGAAAATATGAAAAATGAGAAAACTGGAAGACGTGGGTGATATCTTAAGTTCGCAAAAAATTCATCAAATAAATGAAAAACGATATTCCGAAATTCATTTCATTCGATAGAACCGTTTGTGAGATTAAACTAAAAATATTTTTTTTAATGTTTTTTCAACAGCCTTTATCTGTTAAACCAAGTCGATTCGGAAAAAATAGTATGAGAAAAAAAGTGTTCCTTTTGACCTCAAAAATCTACTGTTAAAATATTTGTACCAGTTAAAGACTAACTCTGTATGATATATCAAGCAATTTCGGACACCTTAAATAATTATTCTTAGGTAATTTTGTTTTTTCAGGGATGGCACAGCTCACTATGAAAACTTAAAATGGCTATATCTTTTTATCAAAACTGAAAAAAGTGTTTCTTTTGACCTCAAGAATCTAGTGTTAAAATATTCAAATACACACCCTGTATAAACAAATTAAATTATCTTTCATCAAAATTTTAACGATATATGTATATTTTAGCCATATATTTGTATTCCTAGATGAAACTCATGTATCGTCTTGAACTATTAGTCCAAGAGGATAACCAACATAAATTCTTCTCAAGCATCTGAATATTATTATACGTGTCAATAATTATTCTTTTATAGCAAACATAAACATACTTGAACACTGATCTCTTGTTCTTTCCATGCAAATAACCAGATAAGGTATCTATTCAATTAGTTTATACATATAAACGTTAATTATGTTCATCACATATTTTCGAATTTATATTTTCCAAAGTAAATTCCCATTGTGATAAAATACTTGATTACTGAGACTCTCACGTAGAACGGACAACATAGCGCTGATTTAAAACCAAACAAAAATTTTGACAAGCGTCATAACCTTACATTTCCGTACTTAACAGTGATGAATGTTGCAAATTTCCATGACCAGCTGATTACATTTCTAAAAGTGAATGGAGTGTTAGTTCTTGTATATGAAGCATGTCACTTGTAACGAAACCCTTCGTTATAAAACGAACGCGACTCCATCCATTCATCTAACTTTGATTAGCATAAAAACATCCTCAATCACGGCAGGCCATCTCAACATTTTTTTCCGTCCGATCGCACCGGGAATGGTACAGAAAGCCGACTTGGGTGCAGGACCAGAGAGAGGGTAGAGATGGCGAAAATGACTCGCCCATTTCACAATGGCCTAACAAAAGATCAGTCAGTCCGGCGTTTGCACACGGGGAAAGATAAAGTCTGATTTAGTATTCACAGATGCGAGATGTGGCTTCGGCCCCCAGACAGGGGACTCGTAAATAATCATATGCGTCCTACCCCCGCCTGACCTCGACACATGCTTAGCCATATTTCCCATTAGACCATTATCTATGGAACGTTGGTGGAGGTTGAAAATGGGATGCAACGATTTCCAGAGCAACCCGGTTTATCGTAATGAGATATTGAATGATTCAATGAGTGATAACAAGAATAATTTTTATCATATCTGCATCATAATCCTTTTTCTGTGAACTAGGTAGCTTGCGAATTCTCAGGATGTTTTGAAATTGTAAAACGCTGGTGATGCAAATTAAATTCGAGGATATATTGAAAAATTCTTAGCCAAACAAAACAAAATTTCTATGTCAAAATATTTGATTACTCAACATATTCTCCTCTTAATTGGATACATTTATTACAGCGAACCTGAAACGTCTCTAGACCTCTCAAAAAAATGTTTCTTCTTGCTCTGCAAACCAGACCTCCACAACTTTTATTACGTTGGAAGAAAATTTACAACTTTTCAAACTTTTTTTCAGTTGAAGAAAGAGATGATAGTCGGATGGAGCCAAATCTTGTGAAAAGGGGGGTGTTCTAGTAATTCAAACCCTAAATCACGAATTTTCTGCATGGCAACATGAGATTTGTGTGCAGGGGCGTTTTCCTGCAAAAACAAAACATCTTTGGATAGCTTTCCGCGCCTTTTCTCCTTAATTTTTTCCTGTAGAGTGCTCAGTAATGTCGAATAATAATCTCTGGTTATTGTTCTACCCTTATTCAAAAAATGAATCATGATTCCTCCATGGCGATCCCAAAAAACTGAAGATGAACTTTTCCAGCAGATTTTCGAACACGAAACTTCTTAGGTCTTGGAGAACCAGAGTGCCGCCATTCCATTGTTGCTTCGTTTCTGGATCGTAGAAATGTACCCAAGTCTCATCCATAGTAACAATTCGGTTTAAGAAGTTTACGTCGTTTTAAAATGCACGCTTTTGGTCAACATTCAAACATTTGGGCATCCATTTTGCAGCAATTTTTCTCATGTCCAAATTGAATGATGAGCGCGTTCGTATGAAATATTCACTGCTTCAGATATTCGTTTTAGCCCAATTCCACGGTCCGATAAAATCATGTCATGAACTACATCGATATTTTCGGGGACTGACACAGAAACTGGCCTTCCCGATTGGTCATCATCTTCAATGGAAAATTTACCTCTTTTGATGCTTGTAGTCCAATTTTTCACGGTCGCATGCGAAAGACAATGATCACTAATGGTATTAAGCATATCTTCGTAAATCTACTTACCTCTTAAACCTTTTAAATACAGGTACTTGATGATGGCTCGATACTCCAATTTTTCGATTTCCACAATTTCGGTGGACATCTTCTTTCTTTTAATTTATTGCCTAACTCTGGTTTACTTTTTTGACCTCAAACTTCACACTGACACTTCTAATGAGTTATTGTTCGTTGCTATGGTAACGCAATATTTTCTTTATGCGTAGAACTGGTCTAGGTTAACTAGATATCAATACATCCTCGTACTAGGATATGGCATAATTTTCTGGGGAGGAAGCTCACTATCAGAATCAGTATTCTTAAGACAGAAGTCTATGCTGAGGACATTGTTGGGGTTATATTATAGACAGTCGTGTAGAAGTCGGTTTAGAGAACATGATTTAATAACACTTTATGGTTTGTATATATTAAAGTTCTTGTCTTCATGTATCTTCATCCTCATTATTTTGAAGACTACAGAAATATCAATACAACAACTAGAAAAATGGAACCTTTCTTTTAACCCTATCATTCTTTGGCAATGACAGGAAAATCACCTCTTTATCTTGGGATAAAGTTGATGAATTATATTCCTGATGAAATAAGAAATTTAAGAGATGTGAAAACTTTCAAGAAAACCCATCATGAATTTATTATAAAGTGTGAACCATATTCATTGTCTGAATTTTTTAGTTTTTGTAAGGCAAAATTGTGACACTGACGAATTTAATTTTTATTGTATTCGTACAGTAATTCTTGAAATGAATAAATATCTACGAGGATGTATTGATATCCAGTTAGCCTAGACCAGTTCCATGCATACAAAAAATATTGCTTTACCATAGCAACGAACAATAACTCATTAGAAGTGTCAGTGTGAAGTTTGAGGTCAAAAAGGTAAACCAGAGTTACGCAATAAATTAAAAGAAAGAAAGATGTCCACCGAAATTGTGAAAATCGAAAAATTGGAGTATCGAGCCATCATCAAGTACCTCTATTTAAAAGGGTTCAGAGGTAAGCAGATTCTCGAAGATATGCTTAATACCCTTGGAGATCAATGTTCTTCGTATGCGACCGTGAAAAATTGGACTGCAGGCTTCCAAAAGAGGTAAATTTTTCATTGAAGATGATGACCGATCAGGAAGGCCAGTTTCTGTGTCAGTCCCCGAAAATATCGATGCAGTTGATGACATGATTTCATCAGACCGTCGAATTGGGCTAAAACGGATATCTGAAGCACTGAATATTTCATACGAACGCGTTCATCATATAGTTCACGTCAATTTGGACATGAGAAAAATTGCTGCAAAATGGATCCCCAAATGTTTGAATGTTGACCAAAAGCGTGCAAGGGTAGAAGCATCGCGTTCGATATGTGCCCGATTTGAAAACGATGAAGACTTCTTAAACCGAATTGTAAATATGAATGAGACTTGGGTAAATTTCTACGATCCAGAAACAAAGCAACAATCTATGGAATGGCGACACTCTGGTTCTCCAAGAGCTAAGAAGTTTCGTGTCCAAAAATTTGCTGGAAAAGTTCTTGCTTCAGATTTTGGCGATTGTCATGGAGTAATCATGATTGATTTTTTGGATAAGGGTATAAGGGTAGAACAACAATCGGAGATTATCATTCGACATTACTGTCCACTCTACGGGAAAAAATTGAAGAGAATAGACGCGGAAAGCTATCAAAAGGTGTTTTGTTTTTGCAGGACAACGCCCCTGCACACAAATCTCATGATGCCATGCAAAAAATTCGTGATTTAGGGTTTGAATTACTAGAACACCTCCCCTATTCACCAGATTTGGTTCAATCCGACTATCATTTCTTTGCTCAACTGAAAAAAAATTTAAAAGGTTTTAAATTTTCTTCCAGCGAGGACGTAATCGAAGCTGTGGAGGACTGGTTTGCAGAGCAAGCAGAAACATTTTTTTTGAAAGGTCTAGAGACGTTACAGGTTCGCTGTAATAAATGTATCAAATTAAGAGGAGAATATGTTGAGTAATAAAATATTTCGTCACTGAAATTTTGTTTGGTTCTATAGTAGGCTAAGAATTTTTGTAACATATCCTCGTATCTATCTATATAGTCATAAACAGTGGCAATAGTTCAATGGAGAATTCTTGCAATTCGGGAAATTATTGCAGTAGAAAATTCGAAAATGTTAAACGTTGAATAGAGATTTATAACTGTTTAGTATAACTCCAACCACGTTGATGGTTATGTAGGTAACTAAAGGTTGATTTGATCATAATGTATTAGTACAAAATAATAATAATATTTGTGGTCGATGCAGAAAGTTTACACTTGAAGGTAATAAACTAAAAAACATTCTAAGTAACGCCAAGTGTCTCCTAACTCCTCCTGGTACCCCCAAAAAAAGACACCATCTGTTGCACGGGACCAATACCCCGAAAAGAAAACCGACGGTCGGTCGACGTGCCGGAAGATTTAGTGCGGGAAAAGGGCTAGGGTTGGGGTTCTGGTCGGGGTTTTCGATCTCCCCGTTTTCCCAAGACCGGCAGCGATTATCTTGACATACTGAACTCGACGCCGCCGCCCCGCGCTCGGCCTCCGACTAAACCACCCCATCTGTAATTAAATCTAGACGTAAACGATATCAAATTAGCTGCATTTCCTCCCCGTGTTCGGTGTTTGATGGACGGGGTATCATCGACGTAAAAATTTCGGAGTGGCGATGACTCGTCGTCCCGGCTGACGAATTAGGGGTGTATTTGGTAATATTGGTTGGGTGTCGAGGAAGGGGAGTTCGGATTTTGAGGTGTGAATTTCCCACGTGTCGTTTAGAGACGTTTAGGGACCATTATTGTGGAGGAGGAAAATTGGGAAAACACTGAGGTAATCACGGTTCTGTTCGAATTCATAGCAAGAGCGGTCACCCGTCCAAATATTTAACTTTTCCAACGCTTCTTGACTCCGACGAAATTTTCCAATATTTTCAAAGATATCCATCCAGAAAATTGTAGCCTATACTTAGCTCGTAAATAACGTTTCGAAAATACATGAAAAATCTAAGTATCATCTTACCATTGGCGAATACTTTCTTTTAAGATGCAGATGCTTTCTTTAGGGATACGATCCCCACTTTACTTATTGCCTATTTCACAACCTTTTACCAAGTTTCGTTTCACTTAGATCATTATTTTGATATTATTTTTTTTTCAATATTGACGAAAAAAAGTTTTTTAGCTAATTTCTATCGGGGAATTCTCCTCAATTTGGGTTATCACAGCATATGCAAGTTTGAACTGAATAATTATGAGTTTCATTCTTGAATTTTTCAAATGCACCGTGGATATTATTCAAAATCTTTCTTGAAATATGAGGTTTTAAAATTTAAATCGCTTCGTTTCTAGTTTATGATTTGGCAACAGCGCCTACTAGAAAATAAAGAGAACAATGGCTTGTTTATAAAATAACAGCTGTTGATGCACAGCCATCATAAGGCGTGCCTCAACAGCAACGCATATTTGAGTCGATGTTGCCAAATTGGAAAATAAAAACGAAACGCTTTAAATATTGAATACCCATTTTTATTTTTCTTTTTTAAGTATTTAAAATAATGTTTTTTGGGAAACGGTTGAAATGGTTATTTCAAAGTGTGAAATTTCAAAGATATTTCATAAAAAATACATCATTTTCATCAGGAGTATTCCCTATTGACCTGTAAGAATGTTTGCGGGCAAAAGGACAGGAATGATTTCGGAAATACATAATAATATTTAGTTACATATCACCCGTCAATACGAATTTCCACAATCCACGATCTTAATCGAACTAGCGAACCACCATCACTCTAGGTGCCGAATGAGAGACCGTCCCGTCCTGTTGAGGAAGGGTAGATGCTTACGATGGTTTGATCTCTTCAAACCAACCCAACTCCCACCTCAAACAGAACAGATACCTACTGAATTCCCTGACTATATTCAATGCTAGCGCGTTTTAGAAAGTAACTACCTAGCAGCCAAGATCGAATTCCCTCCTTTCGCTCCCAAAGCATAGATGATAACATAATATACAGGCACAGGGTATCCCAGGATTAATGGGGATAAATTTCATCATCATCATTGCTGTATCCCGTTACCGAGAATAAATCTACAAAAAGACTCAAAATTCAAAACTATCGGTGCGATCAAACTTATAACTTCTTAGGGATACTTGCGACTGTGTGCCCTCCTGTGACTGAAGAGACCCAACCGTGACCTACAGATCCTTCCACACTCTGGGCATGGATAATCACCAACCAGATCTGGCCGACGCTGTATTCTTCTCGAGTCTCCAATAGGGACTCTCGATTATAACTATGGACCAAAGACCTCCACTGTGATCTGTCTAACGCCAGTTGTTCCCAGTTATGATTGGCATTAACTGATTTTAGGGATTGATGTAAAATATCCTTAAACAGCTTATACTCGCCACCAGATTTCCGAGCTCCTTCTGTGAATTCGCCATACAGAGCTATTTTGGGGAGTCTTCTGTCTTACATCCTCAGAATGTGGCCGCTTGAGTCTCAATAGTTATACAACTCGCGCGTTGCAAGACTTCCGCATTTGAAACTTTGTGGAACCATCTGATGTGCATTATCTGTCTTAGATGACGTTGTTGCGTTTGTTCAAGCTGTTTAATATGTCGCCTGTAGGACGTCCAGCTTTCGCTTCCATAAAGAAGGGAGGACCACTGCTGTCTTGGTCTTCAGATTGAGGTCGTGATTTTGAAACACTCTGTCCTTTAGCTTCCAGAATGCCCGTGATGCTGAACTGATAGGGTTGTGTATTTCCGTGGTCAGGTTAGCCCTAGTATTTATGAAGATTTCTAAGTATTTGAACTGCTCGACCTGTTCTAGAGTTTCATCCTCCAGACTGATATCTGATTGAAGGTTTTCTGGCGGACTTAGCAGGATTTTGGTTTCGTCAATATTGAGTCTAAAGCCTAAAACTTCGTATATATGATTGTGTCCAACATTATCTATCTGTAGATCCTCCGAGCTGCTAGCGATAAGTGCGCAGTCGTTTGAATATTGAAGTTGCGTGATAAACTTAAATATATTTGGATATAGGTTGATAACCTCAAAATAAGACGAAAAGTTCCTATCGAGGATTACGGATACGTTTCGTTAAAGATGAAGACTTGATTATAGATTTATTGTAGGACAAAGTTGAACAAATGAAATTTCGCAAAGGTATGTTTTGAATAGAGATGCAACTGGAACTCATTTTCTCACTCATCTCCCATAGCTAGAGAAGGGTGAAATCGACAACCTTTATATATTTTTACAGGATTCGTATATCATCATTAAAAATTGCACATTGAAAAGAAAATGTCATTCGAAAACTTTATTTCTTCTTGAGGTTAGGATCGACTTTTTGTAATTTCGAATGTCAGTTTGACCACCCGCATAGCATTAACGATAAACTTGTGTGTACCTGATTTCTACTGAAATTATTCCTCGAATTATGCCAAAACATTTCAAATTACGAAAATTAAGTTTCTAGAAATAATCTTCCTTACAATGTATATTTTTTGTTGAATGAAGTGTCAATTGTGCAAAATAAAAAGGGTTGCCGATTTCACCTCTCTGTTGCTATAGGGGATGGGTGAAATATTGAATTCTAACTGACCACTGCAAAATTTCATTTGTTTATCTCTGACCCTTGGAAAAAATCGAATACATTCATAACTTAATCAACTATCATCAATATGACGCGCAAGTGTCATACGACAATATTTTTGAAAAGTGGTCCAATTTTGAGGTCCTCTAGTAAGGAGAAAACTGATGTCATGCAGTGCTTCACAACTTTTATAACCGATGCTCAGTCGATATTCAGATTTCCTGAGGAGCCTCTACTTTCATAATCTTGCCCCGGAATAGACGTCATGGGACAGTGCGATCTCGGGTAGATTTTATTTCTCGCCTGAATTCGTATTTCTTCAGCCTGTCATATCTCGCGAAATATCCGTTGAAAAACTATGTTAAGAGCATTTTTCACCAGAAATAAATATCGCAAGTAAGGCTCACATTTATTTTTATATTAATTTATTCATGCTAGCCAAAAGCCCTCTTCAAATGGAATATCATTTTAAATGGAAATGAGAATGTTGAAGTTGCTTGTGTGGATTATCCTTGAAAGTTAGATATATGCCATCGCGGAATTTTTATACTTGAGCATTTTCCTCTATCGCTTATGGCCATTAAGAGGGGTTTACACCTTTATAGTGGTCAGTTCAAAAAAAGAGAAAACGAATATCTTACGTCAGAAACCACTAATTTATAAGGGGTTTTCATTATACTTAATCCCATTCAATCAGTTCGTCACCTCGGAAAGTCAGACTTTTTTTTATTCGGCAAACGGAAAAAGAATTTTTTTTTCATTGAAGAACAAATATTCATTCATGTTATTAACTTTCCGAGGTGCAATTATCTCTTCTATGAATATTCACATGAAGAAATTTCTCGAAAAGTCTCGCCATTGGCTACAATTCGTATCCTGATGAAATTGAAAAAAGACGTTTGTTAGGTGCTGCCATCTTTTCTACGAAAGTGGAAACTATTGTAATATTCGTAACTGTTAGTTATCGTTCAAGTGTTCCGGCAACACCCCACTTTCTTGTAGAATCTCCCCCCTTATAGCTTATACGGATGATGATATTAAGTCCCGTGGTATAAACTTCTCTTGAAGTCCGAAATAAACGGCTTCACTCAGGACCTGTTTTTGGAAAATTTTTCGTCATCCCATCATTATATGAAAATGACAACCCAATTGAATAAATTCTCTACACTTTAGTGAAACTCCCATCAAAATCGGACATCCGATTTCTGAGTTATGTATAGGCAAGCATACAAAACAAACTAACAAACACACAGTTTATTTTCGAAACTGTAGATATGAACATGAAAGTGGGGAAGGGGATAATGCCAACACAGGTGTGGTAGGTAGTTTTCGAACTCATCTTACTGTTCTACTTAGAGAGTCCAATTTAACCTCACTTTTCGAAGCTCCAAATCGAGCTCCAAATGGATAACCCACGATCAGAAAGACGAGACTTCCGCTGCGTAGGAACCCCATTCGATACAGTTTTTTTTGTCGAGTCGCCAGTACCGATAACCTTTCTTCTCGATATTCTGGCAGTCTGAAATTCCATCTAAGCAGGAGCCAAATCTTTCCATGTTATTTTAAGAAACGTTTCTCATGTTTCAATAATATGGACGGAATACTGGCTGGGTTTGAGATCGGCCTCAATGAACGCAACTTTACCTGCTTTTGTGCGCTGCACTACCAGCTGTGTCTTTCTATGGTGGAACGGCACAAAAGGCTTTTATCTCGGAGGACCATTGGTTCGATTGATACGAGTGCGCTGCACCCTGTCTAGCGGGAGATTGAAGAATGGGATAAGGAATTGAATATGTCTGCAGAGTGCAGACCGGTGTTGCGAGATGCGATATTTCAGGAGATTCATAACAGGAACTTGAAACGGAGATGCGTCTATATAAAGTTGAATTAATTCAGGTTTCCCGACTGGGGTGCATCCTATCTTTCCAGCTTTCGCCCTTTATTATTACTTATAACTATCTTGTCATTCTTGGACGGGAAGCTAGAACACGATAGACTATAAACTTCTAAGTTGACACTTACCACTTGCTGTCCTGACTATAAATTTTTCTTCATTAAAATCGGCGTTTTTTCCCTTTTGGTATCAACTTTCTTATTTTAAATATAACACGCTGTATATCATTGCATTTTTTAATTCCTTGTCAAATTTTGAGGTAACTTTGGTTCGACAACTATGGTCCTATATAGCACCGATTCTGAGATATTCGACTTTTTTCTGAAATGTTGTCAGCTGTAGGTGATCACTAAAATAGCTGATACTAGTTTTCTAATGAATGTATCAAAACCAAATTTTGACCAGCTCTTGTCAATATATTAAATCATACGTTACATCTCTATTTTTAGCAATCTAATATACAGGATCTTAAAAATTTCAAGTTAAAAATTCAAATAGAAGTTCAATCAAAACTTAATTTTTTCAAATGGAAACCTAAATTTTTTTCTTATTCATCATGTAGAGCAGGTTAAAATGAGCAAAAATGTATTTAAACTCTTTCTGTTAAGTGAATAGTTTCAGAAATATGGATGAAAAAGTGCATTTTCCCGTGAGAACCAACGATAATTATTATTTAGTGTTGCTACTATATTTGATTTTTTTGATATACTTAATTAACTAGATTGACTAATGAAAGAGAAAAAGACTCTCTTACTCATAATCAGTACTCGCTCCTAATAAAATTAAATTATTTAAATTTTGAAGGGAAACTCAACTAACAGATACATTTTTGTCAAAATAATCAAGTAGTTGTCGGACAACACGAAAGAAAACTCAAAAATACACAATTCGATAAGTGCTAGTTTACATAGTTACCATATTCTATCAGCTTAATTAATTATCGTTGGTTCTTACGGGAGAATGCACTTTTTCGTCTATATTTCTGAAACTATTTACACAGAAATAGTTCAAATACAACCTGCTCTACATGATGAACAAGAAAAAATATAGGTTGCCATTTGAAAAAATTAAATTTTGATTGAACTTCTATTTGAATTTTTAACTTAAATTTTTGAAGACCCTGTAACTCAGATTGCTAAAAATAGAGATGTAACGTATGATCCAATATGTTGCTAACAGCTGGGCAAAATTTGGTTTTGATGCATTCATTAGAAAACTAGTATCAGCTATTTCAGTGAGCACCTGTAGCTGTCAAAATTTTAGTAAAACGTCGAATATCTCAGAATGGGTGCTATATAGGACCATGGTTGTCATACCAAAGTTACCTTAAAATTCGACAAGGAATTCAAAAATGCAATAATATACAGGGTGTTATATTTAAAATAAGAAAGTTGATACCCACAGGGAAAACACGGAGCACCCTGTATTAAGGTGGGTTATAAAAAATAAAAGTTCAATTGATTACAGCTAATTTTGTATTTAACTTTTTTTCTAGCACCTTTAGTTTCCACAATAAGGTATAGGGACACTTTAACTCGGACACCCTGTACTTGATGCAGAGCATGCTTGTATTGAACATGTTATCGTTGGCCACTATTTGTCACCCCCATTTTTGATATCACTGACATGACTGACATAATTGAGAAATACTTTATTGTTTAATAATAATTATTAATTATTTTCACGTAGGCAACAAACGTCATTAAACGATATATTTTTGTGATTCCATATCGTTCAGTTATGAAAGTTGTATATACAGGGTGTTTCCAAATTAGACGTGAACCTTAGAGAAGGTGTTAGTGCCACTCATTTGGTGTGGTTTAAGTATTTATTGATAACCATAAATTAGCAGTTTCTGAGATATTTGAGTTCTTGTGTTTTTCAAAAAATTTCTCACCTCACCTCATTTTTCGTCAATTTTTTCTACGTTGACCAAGTTTGATCATAACTTTTGATTATTTTCATCAGAAAATATGATATCTACGTATGAAAAATGTATCCTGTATTAGATTAGAAGAATAATTAGTATGATTTAAAATTTGTTATATAAAGAAGAGAAACATCAATTTCTAATATCAATTTTCCTGCAATTTCCGAATTCCACAATTCATGTATGAAAAAATTATTTTAAAAACTTGCCAAATTCCTCCTTCATTCCCTAAAAAAGTTGCACGCAAATTGATATTAGAAATTGATTTTTCTTTTCTTCATATAGGTACCAACTTTTAAATCATACTTATTCTTTTTCAACATCTAATAGAGGATAGTTTGGCATTTTTTATCCGTATCATATCTTTTTCTGATGAAAATAATCCAAAATTATAATCAATTCAACGTAGAAAAAATTGACGAAAAATGAAGTAATGTGAGAATTTTTTTGGAAAACACGAGAACTCAAATATCTCGAAAACTGTTGCATTTTGGTCATCAATAAATATGGCTCAAACGACAGCTAATGACTGAAACTAACACCTCCTCCAAGGTTCACGTCTAATTTGGAAACACCCTGTATATCTCACAGAATTCTAGGGAAAATATTAAAGAAAAAATATATAACTGCTCAGAAATGAAAGGTAGGCAATTTAGACATCTCATTAATTAAAATTCGTTTAGAAACTCGAATACTTGAAGCACTTCTTCCCTCATTTAACCCAAGTTTTCCACCTCGAATGAGTGCTTAACAGCAATGTTGAGCATATTCCTAAATAAAATCGCGAATCCTTTAAAATTATGTGTCACTCGACCCCTATTATCACTTATTATTCTAGAGGGGGTTATCAACTCGCTTTGGGATATGAAATCAAAAAATTTATCCGAATAAAAATTGAGGGTTCCCAACCAGTGTGAATGCAGCCACGAGTTCCAGCCACGCGTTTGCCTCGACGCCTCGGTGAAGCGGTCGGCCCGCTCGGGGTGTATCTTGATTCGCTAGTACGGGATTGATATTGAAAAGTGGTAATGAAAATGAAATTTAACGATATTCTCGAAAAGGGGTGAGGGTACTGAGTATCTACTACCATTCTGAACTATAACTAGGAATGAATAACGGGCAAGTGGGTCAATAAAATGGAAATTTTCTGGTTTCGAGTAAAATTGAGATATTTGAATTTTTTTTTCGGTGAATATATTCTATTTACAATGCTCTTCAAGACCTATATACCACCTGATTTTGTCGGGCACGAATTCACCCCCCACTACCCCCAACTTGTGTGTTTCCGAAAAATTATGCTAAGTCGGGAAAAATTGAGATATTTGAATTTTTTTCTCAGTGAATATATTCTATTTACAATGCGCTTCAAGACCTATATACCCACTGATTTTGTCGGGCACGAATTCACCCCCTACTACCCCCAACTTGTGTGTTTCCGAAAAACTAAGCTAAGTCGGGAAAAATTGAGATATTTGAATTTTTTTTTCATTGAATATATTCTATTTACAATGCTCTTTAAGACCTATATACCCACTGATTTTGTCGGGCTCGAATTCACCCCCCACTACCCCCAACTTGTGTGTTTCCGAAAAATTATGCTAAGTCGGGAAAAATTGAGATATTTGAATTTTTTTTTCAGTGAATATATTCTATCTACAATGCTCCTTAAGACCTATATACCCACTGATTTTGTCGGGCACCGACTCACCCCCCACTACCCCCAACTTGTCTGTCTGAAAAATTATGCTAAGTCGGGAAAAATTGAGATATTTGAATTTTTTTTTTCAGTGAATATATTCTATTCACAATGCTCTTTAAGACCTATGTACCCAATGATTTTGTCGGGCACCGATTCAAATATCTCAATTTTTCCCGACTTAGCATAATTTTTCAGACACACAAGTTTGGGGTAGTGGGGGGTGAATCGGTGCCCGACAAAATCAGTGGGTATATAGGTCTTGAAGAGCATTGTAAATAGAATATATTCACTGAAAAAAAAATTCAAATATCTCAATTTTTCCCGACTTAGCATAATTTTTCAGACACACAAGTTGGGGGTAGTGGGGGATGAATCGGTGCCCGACAAAATCAGTGGGTATATAGGTCTTGAAGAGCATTGTAAATAGAATATATTCACTGAAAAAAAATTCAAATATCTCAATTTTTCCCCGACTTAGCTTAATTTTTCGGAAACACACAAGTTGGGGGTAGAGGGGGGTGAAATCGTGCCCGACAAAATCAGGTGGTATATAGGTCTTGAAGAGCATTGTAAATAGAATATATTCACTGAAAAAAAAATTCAAATATCTCAATTCTTCCCGACTTAGCATAATTTTTCAGACACACAAGTTGGGGGTAGTGGGGGATGAATCGGTGCCCGACAAAATCAGTGGGTATATAGGTCTTGAAGAGCATTGTAAATAGAATATATTCACTGAAAAAAAATTCAAATATCTCAATTTTTCCCCGACTTAGCTTAATTTTTCGGAAACACACAAGTTGGGGGTAGAGGGGGGTGAAATCGTGCCCGACAAAATCAGGTGGTATATAGGTCTTGAAGAGCATTGTAAATAGAATATATTTACTGAAAAAAAAATTCAAATATCTCAATTTTTCCCGACTTAGCATAATTTTTCAGACACACAAGTTTGGGGTAGTGGGGGGTGAATCGGTGCCCGACAAAATCAGTGGGTATATAGGTCTTGAAGAGCATTGTAAATAGAATATATTCACTGAAAAAAAAATTCAAATATCTCAATTTTTCCCGACTTAGCATAATTTTTCAGACACACAAGTTGGGGGTAGTGGGGGATGAATCGGTGCCCGACAAAATCAGTGGGTATATAGGTCTTGAAGAGCATTGTAAATAGAATATATTCACTGAAAAAAAATTCAAATATCTCAATTTTTCCCGACTTAGCTTAATTTTTCGGAAACACACAAGTTGGGGGTAGTGGGAGGTGAAATCGTGCCCGACAAAATCAGGTGGTATATAGGTCTTGAAGAGCATTGTAAATAGAATATATTCACTGAAAAAAAAATTCAAATATCTCAATTTTTCCCGACTTAGCATAATTTTTCAGACACACAAGTTGGGGGTAGTGGGGGATGAATCGGTGCCCGACAAAATCAGTGGGTATATAGGTCTTGAAGAGCATTGTAAATAGAATATATTCACTGAAAAAAAAATTCAAATATCTCAATTCTTCCCGACTTAGCATAATTTTTCAGACACACAAGTTGGGGGTAGTGGGGGATGAATCGGTGCCCGACAAAATCAGTGGGTATATAGGTCTTGAAGAGCATTGTAAATAGAATATATTCACTGAAAAAAAATTCAAATATCTCAATTTTTCCCCGACTTAGCTTAATTTTTCGGAAACACACAAGTTGGGGGTAGAGGGGGGTGAAATCGTGCCCGACAAAATCAGGTGGTATATAGGTCTTGAAGAGCATTGTAAATAGAATATATTCACTGAAAAAAAAATTCAAATATCTCAATTTTTCCCGACTTAGCATAATTTTTCAGACACACAAGTTGGGGGTAGTGGGGGATGAATCGATGCCCGACAAAATCAGTGGGTATATAGGTCTTGAAGAGCATTGTAAATAGAATATATTCACTGAAAAAAAAATTCAAATATCTCAATTCTTCCCGACTTAGCATAATTTTTCAGACAGACAAGTTGGGGGTAGTGGGGGGTGAGTCGGTGCCCGACAAAATCAGTGGGTATATAGGTCTTAAAGAGCATTGTAAATAGAATATATTCACTGAGAAAAAAATTCAAATATCTCAATTTTTCCCGACTTAGCATAATTTTTCGGAAACACACAAGTTGGGGGTAGTGGGGGGTGAATTCGTGCCCGACAAAATCAGGTGGTATAAAGGTCTTGAAGAGCATTGTAAATAGAATATATTCACGGAAAAAAAAATTCAAATATCTCAATTCTTCCCGACTTAGCATAATTTTTCGGAAACACACAAGTTGGGGGTAGTGTGGGGTGAATTCGTACCCGACAAAATCAGGTGGTATATAGGTCTTGAAGAGCATTGTAAATAGAATATATTCACCGAAAAAAAAAATTCAAATATCTCAATTATACTCGAAACTAGAAAATTTCCATTTTATTGACCCACTAGCTCGTTATTCATTCCTATTAATAGTTCAGAATGGTTGTAGATACTCAGTAACCTCACCCCTTTTCGAGAACATCGTTCAATTTCATTTTCATTACCACTTTTCAATATCAATCCCGTACTAGCCTTCATTACGAATCAAGATACACCCCGAGCGGGCCGACCGCTTCACCGAGGCAAACGCGTGGCTGGAACTCGTGGCTGCATTCACACTGGTGGGTTCCCAATGTTATCTGGAGAAACTCATGCTTATAAAAATATTCGGCTGGTCTGCTCACCCTGTATGTGAACACACCACAGTTGACCCAATTGTATGGGTCCAGCTGATCGTGAGTCCTTTAAGCTCTTAGTTCTACACAGATTTAGATTTGCTATTACTGCCTTAAATTTAAACAGGGCGAGTCTTTGACTCGTATATATATTTTTCTTGATGTCAAAAGAAAAAATTATTGTTATACCATTTTCTCCGAATCAGCTGGGTTAAGAAGATACAGGCTGTTCAAAAACCATAAAAGAATGTTATTTCTAGTTCTATCTGACAAACAGTTTTATCGAATGAAATGAATTTCGGAATATAGTTTTTCATTTATTTGATGAATCTTTTTCGAACACAAGATATCACCCACGTCTTCCAGTTTTCTTATTATGACCATTACGTACTTTGACTGAATATAACTCTTTTCAAAAGATCCATAGATGTGTAGTGACGCAGATTTAGCTAGATATTCTGAAGATAATTTTGTGAAAACTTAAAATAGCTATATCTTTTTATCAGGGCCGAATTAGAAAAAATGATATAGGAAAACAGTGTTTCTTTCGACCTCAAAGACTCACCCTGTATACTCATAAGTATGAAGTATTGACTGAATTTTATATTAAAATAAAGATGTTGCTGTGAAGTGGGATCAACAATATAGTTTAAGAATATATTTTCTTCCCCTATTGAAGTAGAAAGCAGTCACTTCAACAATAACCAGTTCATGTGTTTTACATATTAACGGTCTCGAAAAGAGACGAAAAGAATGAACATTTTTCAGAAGGGTTTGAAGAGAGCAAGTGAATTGGCTTGCAAGGTTAGTAGAGATTGTAAACGAGTTTATAATCTTGTGTTCTGTTTTGAAAAAAAAATAGAAGGTATGAACGGTTGGCTCAAGTGGTTAACTTGAGTCAGGTTTTCAAAATACAAGTCGGTTACTGGATGATGATATTTCATTAAGAAGTAATTCACAAAGATTTTCATATGTTTAGTGCTCTGTCCCAAGGTTCGCAGCAGAAGAAAGTGATCTTAACCGTTTTATTCACCGAATTTAAATGAACGAAATCAACTCTCAAGAGAAAGTTCTAGTAATAGAGCCTCTAATATATCTCTGCTCCATCTAGAATGTTGCATAATATAAGCAGATTGAAATTCCGAAACAGATAGTAATAGTAGGTATCATTAATTCCCTAAACTAATATTTTACGTGTTCATAAATTCGGATCACTCCTTATCCATGCATAAAGAAATGAATTATTATTTATTAATGTTCAAAAATGTTGCGTTACAGGGATATAATTCGTTGGAACCTAATAACGTCGAAACGAATTGATTTTTCGTTTTCTTTCGAAATCGAGTGGGCGTGGACACCAGTTAACAAGAACGTGCGTAACAATGAAAACAATATACAGGATGGACTATGAGATATCAAACTGTTGGATAGAAAAATTGACATTCAAATTTTTTTGGATGCGAATTCAAAATAAATGAACGTTTTACTGATATCAGGAATTCTCTGTTTCCGACTTACCAGTTACTCATAGACTGATGAAAAAATGACCTTACCTGAAACAAAAAAGGAAAAATTAATTGATGTTTCAATGAGATACAGGGTGTCTCAATGAAAGGGAGGCACCCCTGATATTTCTCATATTATAATTAGCGAAATTTAATGTAATACGTTCATTAATGATGATGATGGGATATTGTGCGGTACTCACAAGTCTTAAAAACGCAATCCCCCACAAGAGGGCGCTACAACCCCAAGAATTTGAATAGGGAACAGGGGTCGACTCATTTCAAACCTATTTAAATTTAATAATCAGAAATTCCCACTGGAGTTTCAGAGGTTAATAGTTAGACAACTAAACACATTTTCTCTCCTGATGGTCTCATTTTATCATCTACCGAAATTATTAATTCACTTCAATAAGTTAAGAAAAACCCAAATCTTAAATTTTGAGGACATTTTGTCTGGTGTTACCACATTTGTTAAACATCTGTGATTCTGATGCAAATTACTAGGGACATCATTATTTCTGAATTTGATATATGAACATCTAGGTTTTCTCTATTTATTTAAGAACGTGTGGAAATGAATTAATATATTTGTACTGGCACGAATTGACTGCTGTCAACAGAATCATCCTGACGTATTCACCACACAAAAGTTTTAGCCTAGTTGCACACACACCGATTTTTGGACGGCCGGTATAAAATCGGCCGACATTTTATCGATAGTAGTTGCTTGCACACTCACCGGATTTTTACCGTCCAAACGATCAACCAACTAAAGTCGACTGAAATGGTCGGTAAAAAACATTGAACTCAAGAAAGAACTCCTTCTTGAGTTCAATGGTAAACAATCGGTGCTTGTACAAACGTGTACATAGTCACGCACGGCACTACATCCCGGTATTGCCTGTATTGGACGGTTGCTCACCGGCATTTTACCGGCATCGATCGGCGGTCGGCGTGTATGCCAGCTCCCGTTCCCACACGTGGTTCACTATTGGAATTTGGACGACCGATATAAAATCGGCCGTCCAAAATCGGTGTGTGTGCAACTAGGCTTAGGCGGATCGGCCACCGAATGCGAAGTTGCGCGAAGCTGAGCATTTTCAGTACTAATATAATTGACAAGCTACGAATCGAGTGACGTAGCTCGTGATTTAGCATTGAAAAAGCACAGCTTCGCTCAACTTCGCATTCGGTGGCTGATCCGCCTTATCATAAGTGAAAACTTCAGAGAAATTTGTTCAGTTCATAGTTGAAAACACCATCCAAAAAGAGTTGTCAATGATTAACTGATGTTTCGTCTAACACCCGGTTCAGAAGAAAACGATCAGAAAATTCTGGAGTTAGCAGATAATCTGTATCTAGAAATCTCCTTTACCCTTATAAAATAAAACTTGTGCAACAATTAAATGAAGATGATGCAGAAAGAATATCATATAAAATGAGAGTCTTTAACTCGAAATGAATTCGGGAGGTTAATAAGATTACTTCTTTCTGAAAAAACAAGGAACTTCATTTTGTGTTCCTGTGCTACCTATGTGAACAAAAAAATTTCACGCTTGTGGGCTTCAGTTGAAAGTGCATAAAGCATTTTGTACGATTTTTCAACGAACATTGTTGCTCAGAAAACGGAAAACAAATAAATGTAATGAATGTCCTATAATCCATTCACTTTAATTTTAGCACTCGGTTGGCCATGGAAATTTGATACATTTCACTCTGTATAGTACAAAAATGTGGGGTTATGAAGCTTGTCGAAAAATTTTTGTGTTTTAAATCAACGCTATGTTGCCCGTTCTACGTGAAAGTTTCTGTTATTACGTATTTTATCACAATGTCGAATCTCTTCGGAAAATATGTGACGAACATAATTGAAGTTTATACAAACTGATTGAAAGCATACCAAATCCAGTTGTTTGCATGGAAAATACAAGAGATCAGTATAATATAATAATGTGCACTAGCTTGAGGAGAGTTAATGTTCGTTATCTTCTTTGGCTAAAAATTAAATATGTTACATCAGTTGTAGATTTCAAAAATATTAACCCGAAGATGAAATGCATATGTAGCAGTAGTTGGGAATGGGTAACAGATAATTACAAGAATGTTGAATTCTTCAACAAAAATCATCTTGCATCAAGTTTCAAGTCAAGATGAATTTCACCTTTGAACAAAAATTTCACATGAATAAACAATTAACAGGACAACTGGTGCGTATTTGTGGCTGTTCATCTTAATTCATTAATATAATAATAATAATTAGGTATTTATTGGTACCTTAAGACATTTACAATGTATAGGACAAGTCAAATGAAAAATAGAAATATCAATTTTCGGGAACTTATTCTACGATGACATTAATCGAAAATACTCTAGTAAATTTTTCGCATTAATTCACCGAAACATAAAATTCTCAAATGCCACCACTTTTTGGGTCTCCCAATGGAAGGAAATTCTTTGTCATCCTCTTCATTCAGAATCTTTCTGATTGTGGAAATATTAAGCTGAAATATAAGTCGTTTAGATTCAGATGAAACATTATATAAATTCTCTTACATTGAATATGTTCGCTACCGTCTGACGAATTGTGGATTTTAGAATATGTTTTCAGCGATATTTTCGACGACAGGCAGGTGCCTGTGTGAGATGCATCTTAACTTCAAATATACCCGAATAGAACTGACAAAAATTGCACTTGATTGACTATTACAGTATCGGAACCATAAACACCATTCACACGTTCAGTCGTTAACCTCTCATTTTTCCTGTATAAAGCCCGTTTGCAACAGCCGAGAATTCTCTAGAAAATTTACTCGAGATTTCATGCGCCGTGAATTATATACCGTTACATACGCACTTTCGGTAGAATTCTCTGTTCAGTTGCGTACTAAATAGGCTCCGCCCTTTTCTTGCGAGAATTTTGTAGAGAATTCTCCAGAGAATTCTCGGCTGTTGCAAACGGGCTTGAAAGAAGAACTCCTCTTGTTCCCCAACCTATAATCTCAAATTTCGGACACCTTTATACTTCAAAAAGCGAGCAAGTTTTTGAGACTCGCACTGTATATTTCAATGCTGACTACTCAATGCAACTAAATCTGAAAAATGGTCGTTTTGTAACCTTCGCAACTAGGACAATCGAAGCTGTCTACTTAGCTTTGCATGGCAAGTAGTTAATTCGAATTAAATTCGTAATTGAATTGTGGAAGGCGTTAGAACCGAATTTATGTCCAGGGGCTGAATGTGACAATCCATTGTGGTACCTTTTGAATGCACCGAGTTGGAAACTACTGAATTATGTGTGAATGATCGGAAGGACCTGGATGGGTATAGGTGCGAATGAATTATTCATCTCAGAAGAACATAACGTTTCGGTATTGTTGGGATCTGAGGTTATGCCTGGTTAGATTATGTGGCTCGAGCTATCTTCATAATTAAACGAGGTAGAATTAATAATCATGCATTCCAGAAAAAATAGAACTGATCAAAATACACCGAAAAATCATGTTTTGAATAGAATTTTTATTTTATTTTGAGTTTGATACCAGATACCGCTGGTGTCTCGTTTCAAGAAATAGTTACTCATAGCAAATTTTAATTGATTGTTTGAAATATATCCCATTCACTTTCATAAAAGAAGTCGGTTGGGCGTGGAATAATTTTCTTAAGGTTTTGTAGAATGGAGTCAGTCTGGTATACTCCATTCACTTTTATTTTAGCATTCGGATGACCATGAAATAATTTTCTCAAGTTTTTGTAACTAGAACGGAGTAAGGTTGGCACTCATGAAATGTCGTTAATGTCATAACGCCGTTGCCACATTTTATATTAGAAAAATGCCGAAAGTGATTGAAAAAGAGAGAAGACAGGGTTTCAGGAAGTGCTATTAAGAATTCAGTTCCGCTCATTCAAATTGTAGGTACCGCTGATATTCTAATTTCTACAATATATCAGACGGTAGCGGACATATTCAATGTAAGAGAATTTATATAATGTTTCATCTGAATCTGAACGACTTATATTCAAGCTGAATGTTTCTACAATCAGAAAAATTGTGAATGCAGAGGATGACAAAGGATTTCATTCTATTGGGAGACCCAAAAAAGTGGTAGCATTTGAGAATTTTATTTTAGGGTGAACGATTGCGAAAAATTTCTACAGGATATTCGATGAATGTCATTGTAGAATGAGTTCCAGAAAATTAATTTTTCTAATTTTCATTTGGACAATATATAGGACACTTGTCCTATATATTGTAAATATATTAAGAGATTAATAAATATATCATTATTATTATTATATCAAAGTATTGAAAGTAAACAGCCAGAAATACGAGCCAGTTGTCCTGTTAATTGTTAATTCATGTGAAATTGTTGTTTAAAAGTGATGTTCCCCTTGCCTTGAAACTTTCTTTAATTCCTTGTACATACTTATATTGATGCAAGATGATTTTTGTTGAAGAATTGAACATTCTTGTACCCATTCCTAACCACTGCATCATACGCATTTCATGTTCGGGTTGATTTTTTTGAAACTTATTCAACCTTTAACCAAAGAACATTAACTCTCCTCAAGCTAGTGCATACTATGAGTCAATTTTCTTCCATAGCAAAAATAAATTTATTTAAAAACTGATCTCCTGTATTTTTCATGCCAATAACTAGATTTGTATGCCTTCAATCGTTGGGTATAAACGTCAATTATGTTCGTCACATATTTTCGAGTTCATATTTTCCAAAGTGATTCGACATTGTGTTAAAATACTCCATTCACTTTTATTTTAGCAGTCGGTTGGCCATGGAAATTTGACACATTTCATTCTGTATAGTACGGAAATGTGGGGTTATGACGTTTGTCAAAACATTTTTGGGTTTTAAATCAACGCTATGTTGCCCGTTCTAAGTAAAAAGTTTCTGTTATTACGTATTTTATCACAATGTCGAATCTCTTCGGAAAATATGTGACGAACATAATTGAAGTTTATACAAACTGATTGAAGGCATACCAAATCCAGTTATTTGCATGGAAAATACAAGACACCAGTATAATATCATAATATGCACTAGCTTGAGGAGAGTTAATGTTCGATATCTTCTTTGTTCTTTGGCTAAAGTTTGAATACTTTACATCAGTTGTAGATTTCAAAAATATTAACCCGAAGATGAAATGCATATGTTGCAGTGGTTGGGAATGGGTATCTCCCGAAGGAATTAACAGATAATTACAAGAATGTTAAATTCTTCAACAAAAATCATCTTGCATCAATATAAGTAAAAGGAATTAAGGAAAGTTTCAAGTCAAGATGAACTTCACAAAAGTTTCACATGAATTAACAATTAGCAGGACAACTGGCGCGTATTTGTGGCTGTTCATCTAAATGCATTGATATAATAATAATAATTAGGTACTTATTGGTACCTTAAGACATTTACAATGTATAGGACAAGTTAAATGAAAAATAGAAAAATCAATTTTCTACGATGGAATTCATCGAAAATCCTGTGGTAAACTTTTTGCATTAATCCACTCAAACATAAAATTCTCAAATGCCACCACTTTTTTGGGTCTCCCAATAGAAGGAAATTCTTTGTCATCCTCTTCATTCACAATCTTTCTGATTGTAGAAATATTCAGCTGAAATATAAGTCGTTTAAATTCAGATGAAACATTATATAAATTCTCTATTCTCTTACATTGTATATGTTCGCTACCGTCTGACGTATTGTGGATTTTAGAATATCAGGGTATAACTATAACTAAATAGCACTTCCTGAAACCCTGTCTCTTTTTTTCACTTTCGGCATTTTCGTAATATTAATGGATATAAGTAGTGGCAACGGCGTTATGACATTAACGACATTTCATGAGTGCCAACCTTACTCCGTTCTAGTTACAAAAACTTGAGAAAATTATTTCATGGCCAACCGACTGCTAAAATAAATGTGAATGCGGTATAATTACTGAGAATTTCTTGTTTTGTCTTGAAATTCTGAAATTTCTTCTCGTCTTGATCTTGTCTTAAAATCAAGAATTTGGCGACCCCTAGTATTGATGTGGGTGTTAATGAGTGTGCAAATTTTCAAATTATTTATACTCGTCCTTCATCACGAGAATAGGACCATTGTGTAAAGACCACTTATACAATGATAGGACTTTTAACAAAGATGATCTCCGAACCAAGAACCCCTTTCGTGCCAATTTTGAATCAAATCCGACATTAATGGCAAATCTTACACCGATTCTTGCAGCTGTCAGCTGTCATTTTGAATATAAGGATTTTGATAAAATTTTCATTCTTTTCGACATACTTGTAGTTGGCTCCATGTAAAATCTAATTATTTCATGGGTAGTTATTCTGTTTCTGTCGCGAATTCGATAAATCTCATGTCCGATATAAATCTTGCTCATCTCGATGCATATCCCTACTTTACTTCCAAAAAAAGGGGAACCTCGGCGAGAATAATATAATAAAAAGTTTCGCAATCTGGCCATACGCCATATTCAAAACACCATACGAAACAGTGGCATACAAATGACAATCGGCATGGCAGATAACGAAGTCGGACAAGGACTGTTGAATAACCGATTGCCCCAGAGCGCGAAAGATTCGAAGAGCAAGCAAGCAAGAGCGGCACTGGCGTCAACTTCGCCCAGCCCAGCTCCCCCATCCGAGGTCGTTGAACTAATAATTCGATTTCCCTCATCTGGGGAGCCAAATGACACTGACAAGTGCACGGTACTCCATTGTACACCCTACACATGTTACATATTAAATAAATAACAAAAATGAGATCGGGAGTCTGTGTTACGTCAGCCATTTTGAACAGAAGAGGAGCGGTTTCTGTGGTTTAGGATGATGGGGATCGATAGTTTCGGGGGTTTCGTTCTGAAAGGGTTTCTTTTCTAGCGTGGAAAGAGTTCGAATCTCTTCTCAATCAATCCAATTCGACATGAGATATCTCGCAGACGGACTGCTGTTACGAATTCTCGGCATGAATTTCATTCATTTAAAATTTTCTCCAGAGAATAAGATTCCCAGATTGAAGTTGCGTATAGGTAACTTTCTGGTCCGACTGTTTTCTTGATTTGAACAAAAGCGAGAAAGAATTTTGGCAGTCTTAATTGAATACATGGGAAATTTTCAACAAAGGTCTTATTACTGATTCTCCTAATGCAATGCCTGTTTTTGATCTTCCCATGTTCCCATGAAATGGTAGTCTGCTCCGAGGTCTGCTCTGAATCTTATCAGAACAGGTATTGTACGCTGCTTTTCAGATGAAACTCAGTTGAGAGCCACATAGTTATGAATACGTGGAAGCAGAGGAAACAGTTGAATATCAAGTTAATAATTATACCATATACAGAGTGAGTGAAAACTGTATATACGATTTTGTAGAAAAAGATCCAATTTTCATGCGTACCTACAATTTATTGAGGAGATTATCATGCACTCTCTAGGGGGTGTTCAGGGAGTTTTTTTGAATGCAATACTTTTTGTAACAAAAATAGATGGACCTTTTGTTGCTGAGATTGATTTTGAATCAACTTTTTTTATTAATACAGGTTGTTCCGGGATTAGTTAGTTCCCAGTTGCACATACTCTTATCAGAGATAGAGTAGAACTAGCTGAGTACGGATCAAATATTAAAAATTAATTTCTGGCTTTCTCAAAGAAGCTACAGGGTGATTTTCGCAATTCATGGAAATACTGAGACCATCATCAAAGCCAAAAATTATAGACAGAATTCATTGACACATGCTGAGATCAAGTCAGAGAGATATCAGTTATTTCAATATTCCAGGGCCGGACTCATAAATCCTCATTTGAAGTGATCAGGGTGAAAACATCACTTTGTATTTCGAATTTCACATAATTTTGTTTGGCTTTTTAGAGAACCTGAATTGAGCATATTGATTCTCAATTTAGGTTGTTAGTTATAGTTAGTTGTTACCCTCGGTGTTACCACTCAAAGTTGTCACGTCTACAATTATTTTTTTATGAATTTTTGAAATTGGACAAAGTTAAAAAAACAATTTATCAACATAAACAGGACTGAGATATCTATCATCATCAACAATGGGAAATTCTCCTCAATTTGGGTTATCACTTCATATCCAAGTTTAAACTGAATAATTATGAGTTTCATTCAGGATGTTTTCAAACGCACCGCGGAAACTATTCAAAATCATTCTTCAAATATGAGGTTTTAAAATTTAAATCGCTTCGTTTCTAGTTTACGATTTGGCAACAGCGACTACTAGAAAATAAAAAGAACAATGGCTTGTTTATAAAATAACAGCTGTTGATCTACAGCCATCATAAGACGCGTACTCACTGGCCAGCCTCAACAGCAACCGACCATACAAATTCCATAAATTTTTACGACCTTCCTCGTTCGTCGCAGACTTCATAGACAGCCATCTTTGTCTATCTCATCAAAATAGTGTATTTGTTGTCCTTTATTACCAACGCGTATTTCAGTCGATGTTGCCAACTTGTGCAATAGAAACGAAACGCTTTAAATTTTAAATACCAATTTTTATTTTTCGTTTTTAAGTGCTTAAAATAATTTTTTTGGGCAACGGTTGAAATGGTTATTTCAAAATGTGACGTTTCAAAGATATTAAAAAAAAATATATCATTTTTGTCAGAAGAAGTATTCCCTATTCTTTCGAATTGTTAGATTGGATATAGCGTTCCGAATCATATCGCCATTATTTTTTAATCTATCGCAACAGATGATTATTCTGTTCATCAACTGTTCTCTTGACTGGATGTCTTCAGCATGAACCATATCCTTTAATTTTCCCTATAAGAAATAATCTATTGGGTTAAGATCTGGAGATCGAGGAAGCCATATGAAACAGGTGCTCTTCGACCTATCCATCTATTGGCTAGAAGCCCCAGAATGGGTTCCACTCGGGGTTCCAGCTCCATCATGTTGAAAATACAGGGTGTATTCAAAGAACGAATAACTTGTTAAAATGAAGCGTTTCACCAAAAATCACCCATTCAAAATGACAAATTTGAAAATGATTACTGAAATAGATCCTAATACGAGCCTAGACCGTTTGTTAGCTGAATTATCGCAAAGCAATGGAAAAACCTTATCGACCATGTAGTTTCGTTTAGGATATTGGCTCGTTCGATATTTTCATGTTAATGAAAATGGAAACTTAGGATTGCCAAATTGTCCTCATTATTTTTTAGTAACTTACACGATTTTTTTAAATTGGTAATTTCGATACTAAATGACAGAAGAGACTTGGGACACAACTATGAAAAAAAGAATATTACTTCAAATCTCACCAGTAAAATTCGTCTAAATTATTCACGAATTTTTTCATAATGGGCATCACAATCTTCTTGTTCGAACATTCCAACAATCGTCGTAAAAATGGGATGAAATGGGGAAACATCATAGCACTTTTTCAACATAATTAACATAAGCACTTTCAAGAAACTGCCTCGATTTTCTACATTTTTTTTCACCCTAAATTGCACGATACATGATTCTCTCAAAAGTGACCTGATGAAGCATCTAATCCGATGAACTTGGTACTGAACCATTCATTGTTCAGCCATATGTTTATGGCACATTCCTCAGTCCCGTACTTGAAATTCAATGAAATTTTGTCGAACTTTCAGCGGTTGTATCTAAGGCATCTTGGATATTTTATATAGACAATTTTTGGTGAAAAGACTCAATTTGATGAGTTCTACCTTCAGTCAAAAAAGCCTCACCTTTGAAAACACCCCGTATATCAATCTTCAAAATTCCATAGCCCATTTGACTACGAGAAAAAGGGGCCAATTAATGAAACCGAAGATGTCGCTTTTCCGATGAGGCAGATTTGCGAGCTTACTAGAATAAAATTATTTTCCTTCTAATCCAATTCAACTTTCATAGGACACAACCTTTCATTTTTAACGAAAATAATTTCAGACACCCCTAATACGAAAATTCCTAGAACGTCCGTTTTTACGGCTTCAACGCCAACATCAACAAGAATAACCAATTTCCACATTTCCCAATGGAAAAAATAACGGCAAAGTTTAATTAAAATTCCAACTCCGCTTCGACAATTGTCGGATGTCAGTCAAGTTAATCGTTTGTTTTTGTCGAAGTATTTTACACTAAACGTGCAACATAGTAAAAGATACGGACCGCAAAATTCCCGGGAATAGAGTATCGCGAAATGAACACTTTCCCATAATGCGACAAAAAAAGAGGGGGCTTGAATGACGTGCAGACAGAATAACGCTGGGATCGGGAAGTCATCGCCTCCGCGATTCCATTGAAAGTGACGAGGCACGGTTAGCGTGCGGAAGTTGGATAAATTAAGGGTTCCATACACGATACGACCGATTTGGAACAAAGCTGAATGGTTACGTTTTTTTTTCTATAAAAAGCCAAGATTATTCCCAGAAGCAAAGGGGTACGTAAACCATCTATGACTATCATTACAAAACTTTAAATTTCATGGATCAATATTGTAATTATTTACAATATTGATATTTATATTCAGTTTTTGATCATACTCACTTCAACACTGGGGGTTGAATGAAATTCACTGAACCTCTTTTTGTCAAAAAATAAATATAAATCACAAAAACCACTAAAAATCGGAAAAGCGCGAAGTAAACACCTCGCAAGTGGAAATTTAGCTTGTGTGGCCTTCGGGCAAAATAGCGGTTTTTACCATAGTCAGCTGATCCGAAATGCCCTATTATGGAATATCAAATGGGGCTTTTTGGAAAGTACTAACTGATAAAATAATCAACACTACCAACGTAACATATAACTTTTTTCGAAGTTATTTGTATCTACTTATACAGGCTGAGTCTTTGACTCGTACAAATATTTTATCAGTAGATTCTTAATGTCAAAAGAAACACAATTTTCCTTTACCATTTGTTCCAAATCGGATCGGTTTGAAAGATACAGGCAGTTGAAAAACCACAAAAAAAATGTCATTTTTAGTTTTATCCTACAAACGTTTTCAGCGAATGAAATGAATTTCGGAATATAGTTTTTCATTTATTTGATGAATATTTTTCGAACACAAGATATCACCCACGTCTTCCAGTTTTCTCATTATGACCATTACATACCGTAAAAATACCAAAAATTCAAAGAACACAACTCTTGAAACTAAGTTGGCCGTTATCTAATGGTAATGAATGTTTTGTAAAATAAAAGTACCTATGTATTCTTCAAATTTTCTCGTATAATGCGCCGTTTTAGAGTAATTTGATGTTCAAAAACTAAAAAGTATGTGTGAAATTTGAAGAATTGAGTACTTTGGATGAATACAACTCTGTTTAAAAGATCCACCGATGTCTACTATCATAGATTCAGTTATTCTGAAGGTAATTTAGATTTTCAAGGGGTATCCAAGATATTGGGTTAGTACAGATATAATTAGTAATTTATATACCGGGTGGTCCACCCCAGACGCGGCGCTCATTTTGAGGGAGTAAATGAAGATATTTTGAAAATATTCTCTTGTGGTATGTGTAGGATGTCCCAAAGCACAATTTAAAATTATTGTCATATATACAGGGTTCGATAAAGGGTGTTCAAAAACGGAGATATAGACCAAAGTTGCACTCTTAGAAATTTTACACACTATATTTGACCTCAAAAATGGAATGGCAAGCTCAAGTTATAAAGTTCTTAAGACTACTTTATAGCTCAGAAGCACCCTTAAAGAGATAATGACGGAAAATCGAAAATATGGAGTTTTTTTTTAAATAGCATTTAATGAAGAAACTAGTTAGGCCAGCGATACAGACAGAATTTTTTCGAATGGACAAGTTGACTACACCTACATATAAAAAAATATTTCAACTCTGGAATATACAGAGTGATTATAATTAATTCTCATCAGCAACAAATAATCGTCGAAAACTTTTTTATTTCAAATGGCACACCAGGTATTTCTATATTTCGTTTAACGTAAAAATTAATTTCAAAACTATCTTCATGAAATTTTCCTACATCTAAACATGATAGTTTCTGAGCAATTTTCGATTTTTAATTCAAAACTAATCAACCATTTTCGCCAATATCTCGTAAATGGTATAAAGTGATCTGAAGAAAGTCATCATAATTTGAGCTTGGCTTCCATTTTTGAGTTCAAATACATTTACATTTAAAAATGTGTAACATTGGTCTCTATCTTTGTTTTCGAAGGCAATGTATATGACAATTAATTTTAAATTGTGCTTTTGAACACCCTACACACACCACAAGAGAATATTTTCAAAATAGCTCAAAATGAGCGCCGCGTCTGGGGTGGGCCACCCGGTATATAAATATTCCCATAATACGAAAATCATATTTTCAAAAAATCATTTTGGGCACCCTTTTAACAATCTTAGCTAGGGAACAAGTTAAAATATTAAATTTAAAATTCTACAGGAATAAATTGATAGTTCTGGAAATGATACAGATCATTACATACTTATACAAGAATTCAATGTTAAGGCTAATGTATGAATTTGAACCTTGTAAGAAATCCTCATTGAAACGGGAACATGAACTGTGAAAATTAAAAATCTTAAGCCATCACGGAAAATTACAATTGTTTCAGCCTTGCAGTGTATGTCCACCCTTAGCGCAGGTACGGAAACAATCGTCAGTTGGTGGCCGGTCGCGGCACGCTTGATGTCTACAGGCACGCGCCGCCTGCGAAGCAGCAGAGGTAAGAATGCCGGCAGGTCAAAATCGAGAAAAAATTCGATGTCAACGTGCGTACAGGGGACATCCCAAGAATTTTATACGTCTAAGCCAGCTGCGATTTATAGTTGGAATTCTTATGTTCGCTTTCAAGTGTTGTTTTTTCGAAGGAATTAATAATGAGATATTTATTAAATGTTTCACGAAGGAATTCTGTGAGTTGCCTTCGTGCAGGCTGTGGTAAGTTCTTATTAGGTGAACCATTTAAGGTTGGTAAATGTATTTTTACTGAGCTTGCAAGATAAATCGAAGGATAAACTGGTTATTTAGGTGTTGGAATAATGAATGATCTGGGAGATATCTAGTTCTTGATTTCTCAATTCTCCTATACAAATCAATACCAGGTCCATAATTAAATAATAAGGACTCCTCTTGGTCAAAACCACCATTTTATAGCTCTTTAACTTGTAATACTTTCTAGTTTTGTACAGGCAGAATTGAACAGAATGTTCTGGTGAATGATCAGACATGAACCCTACCTACATAAGTACTTCTTGAAATTATGTATATCAGATTCATGATTCAACTATGAACAGGTAGGATCTCCTGCTATAAGTGTTCCAGTTCAGGGTGGGCAAATTTCGATGTTTTAGTACTACAGCTTTTAAACCAGAGGAGATAGACAAAATCTGATACCCCATTCTCGTTCTCTTTTTCAGAGAAACTAACAAGAGTAGTAGTCATTTTTGGCCACCTTCTTTTGTTTTCGAGTTATAAGCGAAAATTGGAAAAATGGCGATTCCGAAATAAATTTATATCTCCGCTAATACTGATGATAGTGCTCTGAAACTAAAACATTATACAGGCACTTTTTTGAGTAGAATCCAGTGGCGTGCTTGCCTTTTTAGCAGGATTTTTAATTACGAAGCTATGACCCAAAGTTATGTTTTTTTAAATGGAAACACTAGATTTCTGTGCAATTTTTTGAAAGCTTAATTTTTACTGATTTCAAAAATATATAACATCATATGGTTTGCATCAATATAAATAATAAAAAATGGTCAAAAACCTTTTTTTCTCAATATTTCTATGGTTTCAACTTTTGATGAGCACAGAAAAATAGAGCTTCCTATAATAAGAGCAGTCTCCTTCCGGAAATGTCATTATTTCTATGCTTTTTACCAATTTTCATGAAATTTGAATCTTGGAGAAATTGAGTAAGAAGCATAGAAATGAAAGGACTAATAGAAGAAGACTGTGGTGATAATAAGATGCTACATTTTTCTATTCTCAACGGAAGTTGAAACCATAGAAATATTGAGAAAAAAGGTTTTTGACCATTTTTTATTATTTATATTGATGCAAACCATATGATGTTATATATTTTTGAAATCAGTAAAAATTAAGCTTTCAAAAAATTGCACAGAAATCTAGTGTTCCCATTTAAAAAAACATAACTTTGGGTCATAGCTTCGTAATTAAAAATCCTGCTAAAAAGGCAAGCACGCCACTGGATTCTACTCAAAAAAGTGCCTGTATAATGTTTTAGTTTCAGAGCACTATCATCAGTATTAGCGGAGATATAAATTTATTTCGGAATCGCCATTTTTCCAATTTTCGCTTATAACTCGAAAACAAAAGAAGGTGGCCAAAAATGACTACTACTCTTGTTAGTTTCTCTGAAAAAGAAAACGAGAATGGGGTATCAGATTTTGTCTATCTCCTCTGGTTTAAAAGCTGTAGTACTAAAACATCGAAATTTGCCCACCCTGTACCTTCTAACCAGCATGGCTCGGTTGGCCATGGAAATTTGACACATTCCACACTGTATAGTAAGAAAATGTGAGGTTATGGCGCTTGTCAAAACATTTTTGCATAAAAATCTCAGTAATTATGTATTTTATCACAATGTCGAACCACTTCGGAAAATATGAAACTGATTGAAGGCATATCAAATCTAGTTATTTGCATGGAAAATACAAGTGAAATTTTATTTTTGCTTTTGAATTATTAACACATAATATGCACAATCTTGAGGATAGTTAATGTCGGTTATCTTTTTTGGCTAAAGGTTGGAGAAGTTACATCAATTGCATAATTAAAAAAAAAAAAAATCGAATTCTTGAAAATTTTAAGATCTTGTCTCGTCAAGACGAGAAGTAATTTCAGAATTTCAAGACAAAACAAGAAATTTTATGTTAATACCAAGATTTCTGGTGTGGGGTTGTGACGATTGTCAAAACATTTTTGGGTTTTAAATCAACGCTATGTTGTCCGTTCTACGTGAAAGTTTCTGTTATTACGTATTTTATCACAACGTCGAATCTCTTCGGAAAATATATGACGAACATAATTGAAGTTTATACAAACTGATTGGAGGCATCCCAAATTCAGTATTTGCATGGAAAATACAAGAGATCAGTATAATATCATAATATGCACTAGCTTGAGGAGAGTTAATGTTCGTCATCTTCTTTGGCTACAGTTTGAATACGTTACATCAGTTGTAGATTTCAAAAATATTAACCCGAAGATGAAATGCATATGATGCATTGGTGGGGAATGGGTATCTCTCGAAGGAATTAACGGATAATTACAAGAATGTTGAATTCTTCAACAAAAATCATCTTGCATCAATGGAAGTAAGAGGAACTGAAGGAAGTTTCAAGGCAAGATGAACTTCACCTTTGTACAAAAATTTCACATGAATTAACAATTAACAGGACAACTGGCTCTTATTTATGACTGTTTATTTTTTTACTTACAATGTGTAGGACAAGTCAAATGAAAATTAGAAAAATTGATTTTCTGAAACTTACTCTACGATTACATTAATCGAAAATCATGTAGCAACCTTTCGCATTCGTTCACCCTAAAATAAAATTCTCAAATGCCACCACTTTTTTTGGTACTCCTAATAGAAAGAAATTCTTTGTCATCCTCTTCATTCAGAATCTTTCTGATTGTGGTAACATTCAGCTGAAATATACGTCGTTCAGATTCAAATAAAACATATAAATTCTCTAACATTGAATACAGGGTGTTCCTAAATTGAACGTACAAACGAAAAGGGGAGATTCCTTAAGTGAGTTTAAGAAAAAAGTCCCATAAACAGAGTGTTGAAGTTTGAATTTTTTTCAAGTTTTTTCCTCATAGTATCTACACTTCACAAGATATTTAACTGAAATTTGGCATAGATATTACATTTTAGAGTTCTCACCACGTGACATGGCAATTTCGATAGAAGATCTGCAGGGTGATATTTTTTCTGGAACACTGCCACCTGTTCTTCTGCAGAACTTTTTTTGGTGAGCAACTGTTAATTTGAAAAAATGTGAAAAGAAGCTTTGTTCTTATACTAAACTTTTCGGTCTCTTGCAGTTTTGTCGTATCTACCAACGATTTCGAGAAAAAAAATGTTGAACGCTTCTCTCGAAATTCTCGTAACTATGATAGGAAGGCCAGTTTGTAATCTGTGGTGAATGAATTCAGTGCCAGTTTTGACACATCAAATTATTGAACGTTTGTTTTTTTTTTAAAGTGAAGGTGGGTGCATTTGTGGCTATTTATTTTTTTGAATGTAGTTAGACTACTATTTTCATAACGATTTTTATGACTGTCACAACAATATTTGATTAGAAATTAGAACTTCAACACTCTGTATCTAGAAAACAAAACGTTTGCGACCCCATGTTTATGGGACTTTTTTTTCTTAAACTCACTTAAGGAATCTCCCCTTTTCGTTTGTACGTTCAATTTAGGAACACCCCGTATATTCGCTACCTTCAGATATATTGAAGATAGGTATTAGAATATCAGGGTTACCTACTATTTGAATGAGCGGCCCTCAATAATTCTGAATAGCACTTCCTGAAACCCTGTCTCTTTTTTTCAATCACTTTCGGCATTTTTGTAATCTTAATTGATATTAGTTGTGGCAACGACGTTGTGACCTTAACGACATTTCATGAGTACCAAGTTTACTCCGTTCTAGTTACAAAAACTTGAGAAAATTATTTCATGGCCAACCGACTGCCAAAATCAGAGTGAATGGAGTACACAAACGTATATTCTTCGAAAAATTTGAAGGAAACTACCGATTGGCGAAATAGATTAGTGGTATCCAGATGCGAAGCCGTCTAGGCTCCTTCTTCGCACATCCATCAATTTGAGTCTTCATCAGGAAATTGTTGCGAAGTGGCCCGTTGCCTTTCCGCCGAAAGATAGCGACATTTCCACAACCCTTTGCCTGGTTCAGAGTGGCGGTTTGCGGTCGTTCAGTCGAGTTTCAGTTGGAATAATTGGGAAACCGACTCTCTCTCTTCAGATCCGAGGAGAATTTCTGGAAAATTCATGGGGAAATATTCGAGTTGAAACGAGACTGCTTCATGCGATTTTTCTGAGAGTAATCCGGAAAAACTGAAAGGGGATTTCGGGAACTGAAACCTTAATACATGTTTTGTGGAGGATCTTTTCAAGCTCTTGAAGAATGCACTTATGTTGGAGAAGCTTCATTAATCCTGCAAGTCAAATTGAAGATGATGTATATCTAGATTTTTTTCATAAACTATCTATAAACTCTGTAGATTTTATCTTTAATTCAGTCATAAAAATTGAAACTTTGAACAGTTTCAAATTCGCCAAAAAAACACCAAAAAAACTACTACAATTAATCGATTTCCTCGTCGATTTCAGAGAGCAAAAGCTTAATGAAGTAAAAAAATTATGAATGATAAAAACGACTTGAAATATCCTAGCTTTTCCTAAAAGAATCCATTCATCAGATGTTCCATATAACATAACAAAAGCCACGAATACTAGGTGTCAATTTGAAAACTTGCAAGGTCAGACAAGGAAGTTTTGAGAGAAAACGCCGGAACAGTTCAATTTTCATTCGGAGGGGGACATATTTTGAGCACAACCGTGAGCCAAAATCTCCTCAACCCTATGTATAAGGGTTGCTATCCCTCTATTCTCAATAGGGAATTGAGGGTGAGCTATACCACAATTGAAAGACAACTTGTCCCTCTACATGAATGTTCATACTTAGTGTACTAATCAATTGAGATGCTCGAAATGATTTCCATTACCAGCCAAACAATAATACAGTCTGTTCTCAAATGTTTGTCTCACATGGACAAAAGTTCGAGGGAAATATTACGGCATTCTTGCCTAATCCAATCCGCTTGGCAAGCTTTCGAATTGGCACCCTGTATAGAGAAATTTATTTGTGATCCCAATCAATTGCTGCACAGTATATTTCTTGATAATAATTAATAATACCACATACACCAAGAAGATATTGAAAGGAGGAAAATTGAGAGTTGCTTATATTATTCTACATTTTTTACTCTTTTTTATATTTATGAATAGGTAGCAGAAATAAGGCTAGTAGAACTGCATATATTGAAAGCAAAAAAAGAAATACAGTTTGAAAAATAATTAGAAAATCTACCGAGACTTTCCAGTCGTTGTTAATTGGAATCCGACAGTATGGAAATAGTGTCTATTTTCACTCTGAATATTGAGCAGAAAATTCCGGAAAATTCTCAAATAAGGAAATAATTAACATAGAGTACAACACGTGGTTAGGAAGCTGATATTTTTTCAATATTTGGTTCTGCTTGCTTGACAAAAAAGTTGCTCAAACCCATTACTAATTTTTTTACAGGTAAACAGAGTATCTGTAAATAAATACGAGGGATTTCAGGACTGGATTCTTCTCTGAAAATTAGTAGGGGTTCTTCATATCTATGTACTTTTTTTTACACTTTGGCTCGTACAAATATTGTAACAGTAGATTCTTGAGGTAAAAGGAAACACCGAGGGAAACACATTTTTCTTATTCCATTTTTCCCGAATCGGCTCGGTTTAAAAGATACAGGCTGTTGAAAAACCCTAAAAAAATTTTATTTTTAGTTCTATCTCACAAACAGTTTTATCGAACTTAATGAATTTCGGAATATAGTCTTTCATTTATTTGATGAATCTTTTTCGAACACAAGACATCACCCATGTCTTCCAGATTTGTCATGATAACCATTACGTACCATAAATTTTTATGGTACGTAATGGTTCTACGAATTCTTGGTATTTGCCAAGAATTCGAAGAACCCAACTCTTGAAGCTAACTTGGACGCTATCCAATGAATATTTGAACGTTTTGTGAAATAAAAGTATTCCTAATATTTTCTCGTATAATACGCCGTTTCCGAGTAATTTGATTAGATTTTCAAAAATGAAAAAGTAGCTTTGAAATTGGGTACTCTCGAGGGTACTCTGGCTGAATACAACTCTGGTTTAAAGATTCACAGATGTGTAGTGTCAGCACAGATTTAGCTAGTTATTCTGAAGGTAATTGTGTTTTTCCAGGGGTGACACAGCTCATTATGAAAACTTAAAATGGCTATATCTTTTTATCAGGGCCGAACGGAAAACATGGTATATGAAATAAGTGTTTATTTTGACTCCAAGAATCTACTGTTGAAGTATCTGCACGAGTCGAAGACTCACCCTGTATAGGGTAGTTCAAAAGTTATGGGTAATTGACGAAATTGACAAAATTAATAGAACATTCTGTATCTTGATTATTGAGAGAGAGATCCTTTAAATATATTTTTCTGACTCGCTCCCTCCCATCTAGCAATGAATCACCCTGTTTAAATCGATAAAAAACTGTATTTTTACTTTCAACCAAAACTGAGCAGTGCCGAGAACCCAGAAGAAAATTTCAATGTTAATTTTTCAAATAGCTAACGCACCTGAAATATTAATCGACTTCCAACACCTCCACCAGGACTTAATATCAATTTCTTGGACGTCACGTAACAGCGGCAACAAAGAAACTCTGAACAATTCAACAATGGTACATCACGATGCATTGTCGAGGGAACTGATGGGGAAACGAACGAGAACGAGTATTGTGTGAATCTGACAAAACTCGCCATAATTGTCTGCTGGCGTTGTCGTCGACGTTTCGATTGAATTTTCCACGAAACATTAACCAAATCATCGGCAATGCGTAATCGGCGGCAATACCGATTTACGCTGCCGTCGAAAAATCCATGGCATTGACATGCGGTATTATTGTAAATTGGGGAAAGTGCGACCGCAGATTCGGCGACCAATGTTTTATTTTTACTGAAACCGAATCTTAAGCGACCTACGAAGGTTAAATCTGAATACGGTGGATCAATGGAGGAATAGAATGAAATGTCCTGATTTCTGGACAGTCCATATTGTAGGTAAATGAATAAGCTAAACTGCTCAAAAATTGAAATGGTAAATTTGCTTGGCGGTGCTCTTGATCTATTCGGCAGGTTATCAATGAAAGTTTCGGGAATGTTTCGCCGAATGTTCGTTAAAGCATTGGCGAGATGTTGTAATGTCTGCGGCGGGATTACTCTCATAATTTCAGACCAGACATATTCAATACGAATTTGTTCTGAAGAGGCACAAAGCGAATCCCTTCGGTTAAGAGGAGTTTACACCACGGGACCTTCTCGCCATCTATAAGGATGAAGAACCTATTTTTTCAATTTCATCAGGATACGAATTGTAGCCAATGGTGAGACTTTTCGAGAAATTTCTCGATGTGGAAATTCAAAGAAGAAATAATTGCTCCTCGGAAAGTTAATAACATGAATGAATATTTGTTCTTTAATGAAAATTTTTTTTATTTTTTTTCCGTTCGACGAATGAAAGAAATTCTGACATTCCGAGATGACGAACTGATAGAATTGAATTATAATGAAAACCCCATAAAAATTGATGCTTTCTGACGTAAGATATTCATTTTCCCTTTTTGAACTGACCACTAAAACGGTCTAGACCCCTCTTAATGCGTGAATTATTTGTTCTACAACCAAATCACAATACTTTACCCTTGGAACATAGAAACAAGGAATGGAAAATAAATATTTATTGTTGTCCAAAGACTGGAGTGAGATAGTTGCTCACTGTCGCCAATCACAATTGAGACAGTTGAATTTGACATCATTATCACATCAATTTTCAATACGAAAAGGAAGGACGTATATTAATTTATATAATTTACGCCACTGCCTTAGTGTCGCGCTAGACAGAGAAGCATCGAATGTGTATACCACAACAAATACATTCGTAGCACTTCAATGGCAAGACTTTATCACTATCATGGTTGCGTCAATGAGTAGGTATAATGAGATCTGTGCTCCCATTAAAACAAATGCCTCCCCAAACGTACACTGTCCCACCATTGAAAAAAGTTCAACACAACGAAGTGGCAATACCATAACACATACAGGCCACAAGAAAAATATCGCACACCTACAAGAAATGATTTTCTTGTAATTCAGTCATTATATGTAATGAGGACCATATTTTGTTTGCGTGTAATATGCAAACATGATGTGCACATCAATACTAAAAATTTGGTTCAAGAGCAGAAAATATGTTTCCTCTCGAATATCCACTTGAATTTTAGAGCAGAGTATTCCAGATAATTATAACTCAATATGTTTCGAGCCATCACAGTTCATCTCACTAAAAAGACGAGAAAATTTGCTTTCAGAACTGTGCAATAAAAAAAATTAAATATGAAGTGAAGATAATAAAATTACACAAAAATAATTACAAATGAAATATGATATCATAAGGATAAAACTCGTAATAAAACGACAAAAATCAAAAATAAAAACAATTAAACATTGAAAAACAAAAGTCGAGTAAAAAAGAAATAAGAATCAAGTCTTGAGCCCGTTTGCAATAGCCGAGAATTCTCTGGAGAAGAGATTATTTTGTACGCAACTGAACAGTGAATTCTACCGAAAGTGCGTATGTAACGGTACATAATTCACGGGGCATCAATTCTCGAGTAAATTTTCTAGAGAATTCTCGGCTGTTGCAAACGGGCTTAAAGGTAGAATGTAGAAATACATTGAAATTTCAAATGTGAACTTACGTTTAAGTTATGACAACTTATGAATAACACGCGAAACGAAACAAATAAATCTACAATAAACATTCTACCTTTCTACTAGATTTTCATCAGTTTTTTATACCTAATGTTATTTTTTCATTATTAATTGTTTAATTTCTCACAATTATTCTCGTACTCATTAGTTTTCAATTTGTATCGGTTTTATCTGTTTTTATCTCTATGACTTCATGTTTCAATCAATTTATTATTATTCCTTATTGTTTCTCTTATTGTTCACCAGTGAAAATTTTGTTTTTTTTTAGCTTCACTTATGTGATTTTTTTCCTGAAGATAAGCTGTTTAGGCTCGAAAGGTGTTGAGAGTTTAATGCAATTATCGAAAGTACTCTATCTGGAGTAGTTTCATTTACCTTCATTATACTAACATCCAAATTTTCACGGAAATATGTGAGCGTTCAGGCACTAAAATTGAAAAAAATTCACCGCATATGCAATAAAAAATTATCTTTCCTGGAAATTCTAGTCTGTTTTGCTTTTGAGTACAGGGGGGCATCTCGAGAACTATAAGTGGTGGAAGAAAACGGATGATACATGTCCTACCTCTTCTTCAGAGAAACGAGGAATGGTGAAGTTGAAAACCGTAGCCTCCTACGATTCTTCGTTTTCGAGTTATTACCAAAAAATAAGATTTTGACCATTTCGAAAAAATATCATAACATTTTTGTCCTTGAAGTTACAGGATCTAAAACTTGAACCTTCTTAGGCATTTTTATGCGTAGAATCTACAGACAACAGATTTTTTTTCAATTCAAGAATAACAAATTCAATAAAAGTTTGCATTTGAAAAAACGAAAGCCTAATGATACGAAATGAAATAATATTTTGAGCTCGTCAGTGGCCTATGGAAGTTTCAAGTTTCAGATTTGTAACTTCAAAGACAAGAAAGTTATGAGAACTTTTCGAAATCGTCAAAATCTCAATTTTTGATAATAACTCACAAAAACGAAGAATCGTAGGAGGCTTCGGTTTTTACCGTTTGTGGTTTCTGTAAAAAAGAGCTCGGAAATGTGTTATCCGTTTTCTTCTAGCTCTTATAGTTCTCGAAACACCCTCAGTAGAAAACGAATTCTGCCCACCTGTGACCATGTAGGTACATGCCAAATAATGAAATTCCAAAAAAAAACATATTGAAATTACCGAACTAATTAATGGCAAGATGAATGTAGGTCCTCCGTTGTCACACACTGCTATTTCTGGGCGACTCATTGGGGATCTCCCGATCGCCTATTGGAGGCCGACAATCACATTCGAAATACACTCCATCACCACCACATTAAAAAAAACAATTTCATACTGATCCAACGGAAAGTGAATCGACGTTTCTTCAGACGTTCAGCTGTTCCTCCCCACGAGAAGGGCATCGTCATATCCGATATTGTTTTATTTTGATGCAACAAGAACAAGGATTATGGGGGTGGAGAGGATGGTAGAAATGGAGAGAGAGAGAAACAAAACGTGACGACAGAAGGTCAGGTAGAGTGAGCTTAGGAATTCGCTGTCGCCGCCTTTGATCCGTTAGGGGTTCCTTGCGGCGGCGGCGGCGTATAGGGCGCCGACGAGGTCGAGGCTGTGGATAGAAAAAAACAAACGAAGCGGTGCTCAGACGTCAATCGGGGACGTAGAGATGATCCAAGGGATCTGATGAATGAGCATAAATTAATAAAAATAATGCAATCATTTGAGCCTTAGGTATTATAATTATTATTAGTGATAATAATAATAGTAATAAGGCTCAAATTATTGCATTATTTTCATTGAAATCATGGTACACGCTAAAGGGTTCAGAGAGACCAGATTATAAATTATTATTACATCAAACTACACTGCGCAAAGAAATTAACGCACATCATGGAAATCTCAAATTTATTCTACAACTGAGGGTGTTCTCAATGATAATTATTTTTATCAGAATTATGCATGCATATGTTATCCACTTTCAACGGTTTTCTTCAATACCGATGTTTTTTCCAAGCAGGAATAAAAAAAGATATCAGATTTTGAATGAATTGGCTCCATTCTAAAATCAGTTGTTATCGATCAATTCTAGTGATCAATAGTTTTTCTTTCGTTTGATTTTCTACACTACAATTTGACCCAAGAGGAATATGCCCAAGCGGTAGTTTTGCGAGAAGAAGGGTGGACATACACAAGAATTGCAGAAAGGTTTGGAGTTTTCCATACCCGTGTGTCCAGAATGTTGCAGCGATTCAGGGAGACAGGTATGAATGTCCGAAAACCAGGACAGGGTAGACCACGGGTAACAACTGCCATTCAAGAACGTTTCTTGAGAGTTTCTTCGTTGAGACAACAGTTTGCAACCGCTCGCCTCCTTCAAATTCAGCTTGAGCAAACTCATGAGGTGCAAATTAGCACTCAGACAATAAGAAATCGCCTCAGAGAATATGATTTAAGGCCTCGTGTCGCGGCAAGAGGCCCAGCTCTTACCCCAGCCCATCGAAGGGCGCGTTTGGATTTTGCGAGAGAGCATATCCATCGGGAAGAGGCCGATTGGGAAAGAGTTCTCTTCACAGATGAGTCTAGATTCTGCCTCTACCATTGTGATCGACGTTCCCTTGTATACAGACGTCCACATTAAAGATATGCTCAGTGCAATTTCCTGAATACTACTGGTTTCGGGGGAGGATCGATTATGGTATGGGGTGGAATATCTTTGACTGCTCGCACAGACCTAGTGGTCGTTGATAATGGAGCTATGAATGCTGATAAGTATATAAGGAACATTCTTGAAGAGCATGTAGTGCCATTTGCCCCATACATTGGTGAAAATTTCATTTTTATGGAAGATAATGCCAGACCCCATCGTGCGCGCATCGTTCAGGAGTGCCTTGAAGAGGTTGAAGTCTCTCGAATGGAATGGCCAGCAAGAAGCCCAGATCTCAATCAGATTCAGCAGGTTTGGGTCAACCCCAATAGAAGGCTGAGAAGTTCAGAAAATCATCCAGCTACTCTTAATGACTTAGGAATCCAACTCGGAGAAATCTGGGAAGGATTAGATCAGAACATTTTAAGATCACTCATTTTGAGTATTAACCGTCGTTGCCGAGCTGTAATTAACGCAAGGGGTGGAAATATCAAGTATTAAATCACTTATCAGCATTTCAATATTTAGAAAATTGTTCATTTCTCTTCTTTCACGTAAAATTCGGTGAAATCCTGAATTTTTCTTCCATTTAATGTGTCTTGTTTCGTTCAAAACCTTCCCGAGAGAACATAAAAAATAAGTTATAAAGTCAATGTAGATTTAACTGTGTAGTAAGATGTAAGATGGTAATTTTTGTGAGAAATACATTAACGCTAATAAATGTAGTTTTAACATGAATTCGTTATTATTATCAAAAATATGATAGAAATCATGAAAACAATATCCAATATTAATTATTGCCTTAAAAATTTCAGTTACTCATTCATTATATTATAAATATACTATACTTCATCAAAACCCGATTGCACCGACTAATTTAAGACAGGATTAACGTTAATTCGGTGATTGCTATGGTAACTGCTATGGTAACTGAAATCAGAGAAATAATCCAGTATTAACGTTAATCTCGCATGAAATAAGTGGGTACACACGGCCTAAATGGAATGGAAAAAGTAAGTTTATGTTTGTTTTTCCAACAAGCAAGTAGCTCATTTCGAAAGTTAAAATGGTAGGTACGAGGGTAGGTATATTTATTGCTTGGAAAAGCTTCATTGTCAATTTTCCAGGAGTGGAATTGAGGCAGAGCTCATTATGAAAACAGAAAATGGCTACCTATATCTTTTTATCTATAAAATAAAAAAAATGGTTAACCTCTAGAATCGTTTTGGCCAATTCAACGTTCTTTTGAAGACTTACCTTTGAAAACTTCCTGTATAAAGATGAAGAAATGAGGTGTGTCTAACGTAAAACACCACATGATACCTTTCTTCGAATGCTTCAAAAGACAACATTTCCAATGTCCGATTTCCAAGTCAATACATGGATTTGTTTAAATAAAAAAAAGAACTCTGTTTACTCGTACCATCTAGTGGTATTTAAAAACACATGCATATATCACATGCGAAACGAACCGCTATTACATAACGCGCAATTTTCATTAACAAAACAAGATAAAACGGGACCGATCGCGATGGGATTCCGGTTATCAATTTTCCGATAATCGTTCGGCTCCGAATATTTACTTGAATAAATCAGCGTGTTCATTAAATGCCAATCCGACGGATTGTACGCCACATTTTCCACCTAGCGCAGGTAACCGTCCCGTTTTGGAATTCGTGAATGATTTCCCGGCATCGAAGTTATTCGAACACAATGCCCGATCTTCACACCCCTCTGTTGCATTTCACCCCTCCGCCCTCCCGACCCTAGTGTTAATTTCACCACTTTCATCGCTTTCGTTCGAAGTTTTCGTATGCCTGTAATTTTACGAATTTCCGTATTCGCTGCTGCAGGCGACAGGTTGAGGAGAGAAATGGAAAGAAATTGCGATAGGAAATATTGATCGCTATACATTTGATCAATCAATTAATTCACCAAATCATCCAAAATTATGCTGAATTGGAAAATAATAAATAATTATGCAGGGTGTATCATAACTTATTGGAAATATTTCAACCACAGATTATTTAACCCAGATGAAATGTCTCATGTCTGAGGTATACAAGGTAGCCCATCCACTGCGAAAACGAAGAGCTAGATTAAAAATTGTTTCAAATGAAAGTATCTTAGTGTTCAGGAGGACATCGAATGCAAACATTCAATCTAACCGTAGAGTGATATTTCAGGTATTTCCATGTTGATTTTTTGTATAGAGAACATACCCTCTGCCGAATTTTATTTTTCGTGAAAACTAAGATAAAAAGTAGGAACATTTTGCCTCCTTAGTTTTTGCTATAAAATAAATCGTTGTGCATAAATTATTTCATCGGGTGTTTTATGCTCAGAATGTTTATAAAGAAAATCTTCCACAATCAAACTACTGAGCATATTCGAAGAAATAACATGAAGTACTTCGTCATGACCACCTTCAAAATGAAGAACTTCATATCTTCAGGGGAAAACATTCAATGGAGAAAAAAAACGAAAGAGACAAAAATTTTTTAGTTTTTCACAGGGATTGATATTCTGCAACAAAATTATTTGAGTAACCTTCAACTCCCAGGTCAGATTGAAAATTTCATTCAAAACTTTTTTTTATTCACTCTTCCCAAGAAGTTATTTTAGTGGACCTTCCAAAATGGGTCATCCTGTATGGTGTTTCATTTGAAAATAATTTTTTAATTATTTTTACCGAAACTAATATGTACCCATACTCCATTCACTTTTATTTTAGCACTCGTTTGGCCATGGAAATTTGACTCATTTCACTTTGTATAGTACGAAAATGTGGGGTTATGACGCTTGTCAAAACATTTTTGAGTTTTAAATCAATGCCATGTTGCCCGTTCTACGTAAAAGTTTTTATTATTACGTATTTTATCACAATGTTGAATCTCTTCGGAAAATATGTGACGTACATAGTTGAAGTTCATACAAACTGATTGAAGGCATACCAAATCCAGTTATTTGCATGGAAAATACAAGAGATCAGAATAATATCATAATATGCACTAGCTTGAGGAAAGTTTATGTTCGTTATCTTTTTTGGCTAAAGTTTGAATACGTTACATCAGTTGTAGATTTCAAAAATATTAACCCGAAGATGAAATGCTTATGATGCAGTGGTTGAGAATGGGTATCTCCTGAAGGATTAACAGATAATTACAAGAATGTTAAATTCTTCAACAAAAATCATCTTGCATTAATGTAAGTAAAAGAAATCAAAGGAAGTTTCAAGTCAAGATGAACTTCACCTTTGAACAAAAATTTCACATGAATAAACAATTAACAGGACAACTGGCGCGTATTTGTGGCTGTTCATCTTAATACATTGATAATAATTAGGTATTTATTGGCACCTCAAGACATTTACAATGTATAGGAAAGGCAAATGAAAAATAGAAAAATAATTTTTCGGGAACTTATTCTACGATGACATTATGAAGATATTAGAATATCAGGGTTATCTACTATTTGAATGAGCGGACCTGAATTCTGAATAGCACTTCCTGAAACCCTGTCTTTTCTTTTTCACAATCACTTTTGGAATTTTCGTAATAAAATTTGATATCAGTTGTGGCAATGGCGTTATGACATTAACGACATTTCATGAGTGCCAACCTTACTCCGTTCTAGTAACAAAAACTTGAGAAAATTATTTCATGGCCAACCGACTGCTAAAATAAATGTGAATGGAGTATACATATCTATTATTGTCATATTTGGCACAAAGTGCCGGAACCTACTGAATATTGTCAAATTGACGTTTCTGGCAGTGGCGTACGGAAGGCGAGACGAAGCAGATGTAAGTTCAGTGTCGTCCAAATTTTACGCTAGGTACTGAAGGAATTGCAATTTTATCACACTCTTTTCTTTATAGCGATAGTCATTGTATTATTAGTACCTATTAACTGTGCAATGGAATTTACTTTGGGAGGGATCTGTCCCTGTCGTACGCTACTGTTGATAGCTATGAATGATTATTCGAAATTGATTCCTCATATCACTCTTCACATTCACTCTTGGTGAAATATGATAAATTGAATAATAAAAGAAGAGGAGAAAACACTTGACTAAGTTTCACAATTTTTAATCAAAGTATTTGTTGACACGCGTGTTTCGGGTTCCATTTTCAAAACTAAATACATAAATACAGAAAGAAAACATTTATATAATAATCAAATGAAAGGTTTATTCGACAAAATTTTATGGGTTCTATGGTACCTTCTTTTTCTGCAAAATATGACAGTATTAGGTCTTAAAGTTTTGGGCAAAAAAATCTAGAAATTTTCCAATAAAACTCAGTGTAACTAATCATTTTTACACGTGATTTGGTTTGAATATTAAATTTTTTTCTCAGGATTCAATGGCTGAAATATGTGCGATTACTTACTGATGATCATTCTATGTTTTGCAGTTCTGATTTGAACTTACCAACGCTACAATGGAAAATGTGTGCTTACCTGAAACAAGAAAAAAAATAATATAATAATAATTTTATTTAGTGCAAAATATTCACATAACATAAAATATAAAATTCAGAAAAATACTGCAAAGGCTCTGCGTCAGAAAAACTGTTATTACCGAGGTTATTACTGTAGGTTCCTTTTATTGATAATAGTGCGGAATAATTAGAACAGTTACAAGTTGGAAACATAAAACGATAAATTATATCCAAAGTCTACGAAATACAGAGTGAATAAAACGTACCGTACACTTTTTCTACAAAAAAATGCTTATTTCAAGATATATAATTTAGTTCTCTGGAACCTCCTATGTTAGTTCATGACAAACCCACATTATTGAAACGACAATTCTACTGGAATTGTTTTTTCCATTAATTTTCATTTATAATTGAGTAGTTGGCCATACACCCTCAACGAGGGATAGAGGGCAGCTGAATTGTTTCGAATGGTAACCTCAACTTTTTGTTTCAGGAATGAATTTTTACTGAAGATGATTTAAACATTGATGGTTTTTTCATCAACCCTCTTTTCATTATACGGATGAAATGGTAAAACTCATTGAATTCGAATTTTATTTCTTTCACATATTGTGAGGTCCATCACAAACATTCAGTGTTTTATTTTTTCCAAGCAGTATCGCCAGTATCATTAAGGTCCGGTACTTTCACCTGCGAATAACTAAATGTATTCGACAGATAAGTCTCCTCGTAAGTCTCATTCTTAGGATAAGTAAAAATGCTGTCTTTTCACTATCAGATAGTGTTATTCATCGAATAACACGTGATTTGTACGAAATATTCGCTTTCCAAATGAATGAAGAATGGAGAGTCTGATCTTACACTAATCAATGAAAATGTGTTTTTTCTATTTTTTTTAGAAAAAACACGCATAACAACCCTATATGATTGTTCATCTGAAAGCACCGAAATAAGCACGTATTCTTCAGAGAGAAAATTATTTGACAGATACTTATTCACCATATAGACAAAATTTATTGGGAGGTGAAAGTACCGGGCCTAAGTGAAATTTAAATAAGCAAATATTATGTGCCACACTAGTGAACCGGCAACCAATTGTATGTAATTTTCTTCACATTTACTCCGAAAAATATGAACACAACTAGACCCTTTATTTCAGATGATTCATCAATTATTACCTACTATCCTACGAAAAATACATGTTGTCGATATCATCAATCACACCTGATGTCACCGACGTACATAAAAAAATTGAAATTCGAATTAGTTTAACCATTTCATTCCTATAATAAAAAATTGGTTGATGAAAAAACCCATCAATGACCAAATCATTTTCAGTGAAAGAGGTCTATTTATTTCTGGCAAAAAGTTAGTTAAAACACTCAACTACTCTCTACCCTCGAAGAATGAGTATGACAAACTCCTCAACTATTTATACTATCATTAAAGATCGCTCCAAGTCTTCATTCTTCTTGTTCTATATTTGACACGAGATTTCACTTATGCTCAATCTGAGGAAACGATTATTAAACTTTTCTCCCATATTTGAAATTCGACGTTTTGTCTAGCAGAAATCACGCATTGCTAATTTTTTTAGGTCACTTTAGGATTCACAAATTTAAATTTTGGTAATGGCCGAAAATTTAAAATTTTTCAATTTCCGTCTTATAAAGGAATGTAAATTTGAGTGTTGAATATAATTTAATTGCTTACGTACGCGAAAAAATGAATTGATGATAATTTCTGTCGTAGTTTTGGAATATTCTAAATTTCAGGAGAGAATCCGTTCCACACTCATCTCCATAATATTCGGTAGATATAATATTGCAAAAATACAGGTAAGATGAAGCGACTTTGAACATGGTCCTCTTTTGAAATTATCCAGGAAGCAGCCTATTAGGTGTGTTGACCACGCTTGGTTGCCCCTAATGTCCACGCGACAAAGTTCTGATGGATCGGAAAGAGTTGTAGAACACTTACCATGAAATATCACTAACCTCAACATCCTGTCATTTATTGTTCCTTTAAATATTGTGGTACGATTGTTGTATACAAACGGAATAATCGGAACAATAATAATTGAAAATTGTGAAAGCCTCAAAGTTTAGGATAACATTTTGACTTTTATTCAGTTGATTAGTAGGTATATATGCTCAGAATATGAAAAAATTTGAATCAAGGATGCTTTACCTCGGATTGGAAGAAATTTGGACTCAATTATCAATACTCAGAACAAAATTATGCTAAAAAGTTTGTACAAGAGAACAAAAATAATTAAATAATAATATAATAATGCCCAGTTAATATAATAATAATATATATATGTATAAATAAGTTTGATAATTTCCCAATATTCATACAAATATCACTTAGTTAAGGGGTGTAGGAAAAAGATCAAAATAACTATTGAAATTTCTTCTTTAATTCATATGTCGACGTTTCGACCCGGATTGGGGTCTTCTTCAGGACTCTAAAAAAAGGACAATTATCAACAGTCACGGAGCGAAAAAAACAAGTTGAACATACCGAATTACAAAGATGATACAAAGATCTTAAAAGTTTACATTGATCCAGGGCAACGAGAAAACGGGCAGAACATCTAACGGCAATGAATTGCATACAGAAATTACATCTATTGTAAAAACAGACAGCCCTCCGAACAAGGAGTGTAGAGAAAAGCGGTTAGAACACAGAACATAATAAATTTATTGGCTTATCTTATAATATATTATATTTAATTAATTTATTGGAGAAGAACAAGAGGTGAATTGACATAAGCCAATAAATTTATTATGTTCTGTGTTCTAACCGCTTTTCTCTACACTCCTTGTTCGGAGGGCTGTCTGTTTTTACAATAGATGCAATTTCTGTATGCAATTCATTGCCGTTAGATGTTCTGCCCGTTTTCTCGTTGCCCTGGATCAATGTAAACTTTTAAGATCTTTGTATCACATTTGTAATTCGGTATGTTCAACTTGTTTTTTTCGCTCCGTGACTGTTGATAATTGTCCTTTTTTTAGAGTCCTGAAGAAGACCCCAATCCGGGTCGAAACGTCGACCTATGAATTAAAGAAGAAATTTCAATAGTTATTTTGATCTTTTTCCTACACCCCTTAACTAAGTGATATTTATATGTATATATATATATATTCTTTTGAAAAAGAGTGTTACAAACTTTTACAATCTGAAAAACAATGAAGAGGGTGTAAAGAAATGGCAACAAGAGACAGATTAAATCTTAATGGACGTTTCTGCAACTGGGCCTTAGTGTCATAAAAAACAGAACTCCTAGTATTAATGAATGTAGTAGAAAAAATTTCGAGGAATTTATTACTTCTTTAAGTCCGGATAAGAAACGACCAGTTTTTCAATAGGCAGTACTCCTTGTGACGAAAATGATGTATTTTTATAAAATATCTTTGAACGTCACATTTTTAAATAGGTAACCGTTTCAACCATTTCCCAAAAAAATTACTTTCAGTACCTTAAGTACTGAATGAAAAATACAAATGGGTATTTAAAATTTAAAGCGTTTCGCATCTATTGCACAAGTTGGCAACATCGACTGAAATATGCGTTGATAATAGAGGACAACATATCATTGAACTCTCAAAGAACTTTTAGAATCAACAGCTGTTATTTTATAAACAAGCCACTGTTCTTTTTATTATCTAGTAGGCGCTGTTGTCAAATCGTTAACTAGAAACGAAGCAATTCAAATGTTAAAACCTCATATTTGAAGAATGATTTCGAATAGTTTCCGCGGTGCATTTGAAAAATTAATGAATGAAACTCATAATCATTTGGTTTAAACTTGCATATGATGGGATAACCCAAATTGAGGAGAATTCCCCATTATATCTACATAGTGGTTTTATGATTTTATATCATCTTCTGTTCTAACAAAAAAGTACCTAAGCGTTTTCCATTTTCAATTCGTATTTGCTCTACCTAGATATACAGAACATACCTAACCTCAAGGTCTTGGGCGTTTGGCTTTACGGGACCGCTCCACGTTCCCAAGTTCACCGAAGAAATAGACTGGCTTGATGTAGAGAAGGGCTGAACTAGGACCTTGAATGGCGTACCATTATTTAAAATGCATTACCACATAAAGCCAGTGTTGCGTTGATTCATATTGAAGACAATCAAGTCGATTTGTTTTCTTGCCTCCTGATTGTGCTTTGAACTCTTCTACTCAATTTAAATTTCGATGGGACAGTACCCAGTTTTTAAAATTCCCCTTTTAATTTTTGAACATGAATTATTCGAAAACGGCGCCTTATGCAAGAAAATATGAAGAAAAGGTACTTTTATTTTTCAAAACGTTCAAATATTCATTATATAGTGTCCAACTTAGTTTCAAGAGTTGGGTTCTTTGAATTTTTGGTATTTTTATGGTACATAATGGTCATAATGAGAAAACTTGAAGTAGTGGGTGATATCTTGCGTTCGAGAAAAATTCATCAAATAAATGAAAAACAATTTATTTCATTCGATGAAACCATTTTTTGAGATAGAACAAGGTTTTTCAACAGCCTGTATCTTTCAAAACGTGCCGATTCGGAAAAAAATGGTATGGGAAAAAAGTGTTTCTTTTGACTACCAGAATCTACTGTTGAAATATTCAAAAGATACAAGCTCTTGAAAAACCAGAAATTCTCAAAAACGGTTTTATCGAATGAAATGAATTTCGGAATATAGTTTTTCATTCATTTGATGAATGATCTCTCGGACACAAGATATCACCCACGTCTTCCAGTCTTCTCATTATGACCATTAGGTACGATAAAAATACCAAAAATTCAAAGAACCCAACTTTTGAAACTAAGTTGGATGCTATCTTATGAACGTTGAACGTTTTGTAAAATAAAAGTATTCTTCATATTTTCTCGTATAATGCGCCGTTTTCGCATTTCGAAAGAATCTGTGAAATTGGAAAAATTGGGCATTTTGATTGTATACAATTCTGTTTAAAAGATACACAGATGTGTAGTGTCACCGATTCAGCTAATTATTCTGAAGATAATTTTGCTTTTCCAGGGGTCGCACAGCTCATTAAGAGAATCAAAATGGCTATATCTTTTTATCAGGGCCGAATCGGAAACAATGGTATGAAAAAAAGTGTTTATTTTGACCTCAGAAATATTATGTTAAAATATTTGCATTTGAAATTTGTTTAAATTTTTTAAACACAGGTAATGATACCATGTCAGAGTGAAATTCTCGATTCGATTTTTTATGAGGCTTTTACACCAGAAATGATTCCGAAGTTTTCAAATTCGGAAGCAATACACCTTTATGTTCTCTATTGTAGTATTAACGAGACTACGAGACCGAGAAAAGTCTCGCCTCTAAAAAGAGACGAGACGAGACGAGACTCTCGCAGGCATCATCATTCGAATTTGAGTTTATTTCTCATTTTATTTCCAAGTATAAAATTTTCCCTAACACTGGCAGGACAACATCTGCTGAGTCAGCTAGTTTGAAGTAAAAATTGATCTCTTCGAGCATAAATAGTAAATACCGAAGATACGAATTTTACACGTTACTTTTTATTCACTCTGTATAGACACTCCAGTGTGAGCGAACAGCGAATCTGCCATCTGACTTAAATTTTCCAATCAAGCTCAGAGAACTCCGTGTGAAGAAGACCGAAACGGTCGGAGCGCCGTTGCCACGTCTATCGGCTTAGCGTTGCCAATCGTACATTGACACCGATTTCCATGGTGCATTATGCAGATCGGGCCCACATGGCCAGTTTTCCATCTATCGATCCGCGCTCTCCCAGGACCCCTTTTCCAAACAATCTTACGGGATTAATCAATCTTAGCGAGATCATAAGCGACTTGCAGCTACGGCACTGCCCCCACATGACCGAGCGAGCAGCACACGCTCACAGGGCTCCCCACGGCATAGTAATGAGCCGGGTACCCGGATTTATGCCCCCTTCGTCGCTTTCAAACGGAATATATCCGCGAGGATCAGCCCAAATTAAATTCTAAACTAAACGCGGAGCCGGTTCGGATACGCAAGAGATGCGAACGCCGAAATGAATGAAAAGGGAGGATGCGTGCCATCCGAACGGGATTCTTGGGCCTGTCAAGGATAGATAAAAGAAGAGAATGATTCTGTGGAACACTCATATATACAGTGCGAGTCAAAATTATGGCACAAATTCATTTTCCCAGAAGAAAAATATTTGGAAGCAAAAATCCTGAAACAGATCAATTTTTGTTTCACTTTTACCAAATTTCTATGCATTTCTGAAGGATTTTTGTTGCACCCTGTGCCATCCACATCAACCCTCAAAATTTTTTGAACAGGGAAGGAAGGTCATGTGATACTTTTTTGGCAAGGTCTTTGTATCTTCTTTACAGGCGTACAGTTCAAAGAGGTTTTCAGTATGTGCACTTTGTCATGGCTCATTTACTTTGAGACGATGGTACCTGATGAAATTTGTCACCGAATGAAAGTCGACCATGACAGTTTTGTTCATGCACAAGTTTCAATCGCCTCACGTGAAAAATTCTCCGGGTGGTATATCTAAATTTACAATGTCATTTTTTTTTCTCCATTAAAGGGTTCGTAGGGATTGAGAAAGTGGTGCATGAACAAAACTGGTCGACTTTCATTCGGTGACAAATTTCATCAGGTACCATCGTCTCAAAGCAAATGAGCCATGACAAAGTGCACAAACTGAAAACCTCTTTGAACTAACTAATTTTCCAAAAAAAAATTTTCTTGAAAATTTCTGCACGTCAAAAAGATACAAAGACCTTGCCGAAAAAGTACCACATGACCCAGTTTCCCTATTCAAAAACTTTTGAGGGTTGATTGGGATGGCACAGGGTGCAATAATAATGTCAAAAATTCTTCAAAAATCCATAAAAATTTGGTAAGAGTGAAATAAAAATTGACCTGTTTCAGGATGTTGTTGCCAAATATTTTTCTTCTGAGAAAATGAATTAGTTTCATTATTTTGACTCGTACTGTATTCAACATTTATCCCCGAACGATGGGTATTTTTAAATTCTATACAGGGTGAGTCCTCAACTCGTGAAAATATTTTAATAGTGGATATTCTTGAGGTCGAAGAAACACTTTTCCCATACCATTTTTCCGAATCGGCTCGGTTTAAAAGATACAGGCTGTTGATAAATCATGAAAAAATTTTATTTTTAGTTTTACCTCACAAACGGTTTCATCGAATGAAATGATTCTCGGAATATTTCTTCATTTATTGATGAATCTTTTTCGAACACAAGATATTACCCACGTGTTCCAGTACTCTCATTATTACCATTACGTACCTACAGAAAAGGTTTGAAAATAAAATTTCATTTCAATTTTCTGATTCTGTAGTGTTATAATGCTGTTTGCTGTTCGAATTATCAAAACATCAGATTTTCAAATTACAACCTATATTTTTATTGATTCAATCGATTTTACGTAAAAAAAGGGAGAACTGCATAAATAAACCCTATAATTAAAATGGAAATTTTAATTATAGGGTTTAGTTATATCAACCAAAAACTTGATATAAGGTAAAACAGCCTTTCCGAACTGTTCCGATAAATAATTTTGATATTCCATGAATTGTTGATGGATTCTCAACAATCCCAACAAACATTAGATTCAATTCATTCATTCATTGCTGTATCCCGTTACCGAGAATAAACCTACAAAAAGATTGAAAAAAATAATTTCCTAGGACTACTTGCGACTGTGTGACCTCCTGTGACTGAAGAGACCCAACCGTGATCTACAGATCCTTCCACACCCGGGCATGGATAGTCACCAACCAGATCTGGCCGCCGCTGTATCCTTCTCGAGTCTCCATTATAGTTGTGGACCAAAGACCTCCATTGTGATCTGTCTAACGCTAGTTGTTCCCAGTTATGATTGGCATTAACTGATTTTAGGGATTGATGTAGTGTATCCTTAAACCGCTTATACTGGCCTCCTGGTTTCCGGGCTCCCTCAGTGAATTCGCCATATAGAGCTATTTTGGGGAGTCTTGTGTCTTGCATCCTCAGAATGTGGCCGCTCCATCTGAGTCGGACCCTCGTTACTTGAGTCTCAATTGTTGAACAACTCGCGCGTTGCAAGACTTCTGCATTTGAAACTTTGTGAAACCATCTGTTGAGCATTATTTGTCTTAGATGGCGTTGTTGCGTTTGTTCGAGCTGTTTCATATGTCGCCTGTAGGGCGTCCAGCTTTCGCTTCCGTAAAGAAGCGTTGGGAGGACCACTGCTTTGTAAACAGCTGTCTTGGTGTTCAGATTGAGGTCGTGATTTTAAAACACTCTGTCCTTTAGCTTCCAGAATGCCCGTGATGCCGAATTGATACGGTTGGTTAGCCCTAGTATTTATGAAGCTTTCCAAGTATATTTGAACTGCTCGACCTGTTTCATTCTCCATGCTTATATGTGTTTGAAGGCTTTCTGGCGGACTTACCTGGATCTTGGTTTTGTCAATATTGAGTCTAAGGCCCAAAGCTTCGTATATATGTCTATAGGTCCAACATTATCTGTAGATCCTCTGAGTAGGTCATCTATGCCTCTGAGCTGCTAGCGATTCAATTTGAAATAATGTCAGAATTGTTTGGCGCAACATAGAAATTTTGTTGTGGTTTTTTGGTCAGTCAAAATCTGATCTGTTCTTCTCCCTTATTCCAAAATTTTCCTTGATAACTCGGGAGGTTTTCATTAAGTTTAGATATATTCGATTTGTCCAACTGGATAATTTTCTCCTGAACACCCTGTTTATTCCTAGTCCAAACAGGAAACAGCGTTATAATGCTACATAATCGTAAAATTGAAAAACCTTCCCTGAAGGAAAATGAAAAGATATACTGGGTGTGCCAGTCGAACGAGTCGAGGAAAGAATAGGCTGTTTTCCACCCAGGCATGTTCTATGGGTAACAGATGGGGAAATCTAGGGGGCCAAGGAAACAAATCCACTTGTCATCGAAATGAACCAACGTAATTCTGGCTATATGTGCATCACCTTGTTGGGGTTAATACCTATTTTTTATACAAAGAGCGAAACTCATTTGCACGTCTAATGATAAAAATCGCACTGGCGATTCACTCCCTTCAATAAATAAATAAAAATTTCGAATGAACAACATTTCTATTTTATTGATTAAGTAATGAGGCCAACTACATGACACCATCCAGCTGCGCTTATTCAGAAAAGATATTTTTGTCGTCATTTGGATCGTAAACGGAACGTGAGATATGGACACATCGAACGAATCCATGGTTTCAACTGGCTGTGGTTGTAACGAAAATTATTTCCAGCTGATAACTGCTTCCTATTAAACAATTTCATGCCACGTGTTGTTCGTGGCCGTCAAATAACAATCATAGTCGACACTCATCACTAAAATAAATTGTCCCAGTGTAATATCCGATATTAGTGCAACGTTTAAAATATTACTGTTCATTGCTTCGTTCTAACAAGGAGCGTTCAAAAAAATTCGTCGTCAATTCTGAAGGTCTATACCTATTCTGTGTCTGAAAGTAATTTTCAGCTTCTGCTACACCATTTTCCAGTTTCAATGCGAAGTTAGCGTTATGAATTGTTGTATTAAAATTAATAGCAAATTACAAAGAAGGTATTCACCGTCCTGCAAAAAGCATTTATTATTTAATCCTACTTTAGAAATGGCGAAAAAATAGAAGGCGAGTGAAAACATTCTATGATAAATGTTTCAACGAGTTCCGAATCCTCATGTTGCTGTAGCTGTAGAATATCAATATTTCCAGAGTACCGGTAGGTGCAAAAAAAAAAATTTGACGATAGAACCTCCACGAACCTCTTTTCCACATATGACCCCGTTGGCACAAGTCACATATTTTGAAAGAAGACATTTGTTTCCATATATGTAGATCCACGTGTTATCAGAAAATTGAATGAAAAATGAATTAATTCATCGTCATAATTTTTTTCTGTTTTTTTTTCAACTTTCTGGATATTTCAACTGTCAAAATAAAAAGGAGTGTAGTAGCCAAAAACCAGAAAAGTTTTTTACTGTCACACCACTTCATTCTCAAAAAATTGGAATTTGGTGTTTTATCAGTTAGAGGCAAATTATGGGACCTATTTTCTTTGATAGACTTCAACAGGAGGAGGATTACCATGCGTTTCATATGTCAATTTAATTTTGATGAATGGACCAATTGTTATTTTCAACAAGATGGAACAAGAGCTTCGATAGCTGCAGAATCGTAAGATACTCTAAAAAATCATTTTCTGCATCGGCTCATCAGCCTCAATACCGAACATGAATTTCCTCCAAGAACATTTTTCTTTTCCTGTTGCCTCATTTGAAGAATTCGAGGAAGGATTCTGGTTTTAAATATCCATTTCTCATTTGGACCAGCTGATGTCTAGAATCATAGAAAAAAAATAAACAAATTAACGATGATCCTTTTATTTTAAATGATATTTTTGAATCTGTTAAAAAAAGATGTGAGAAGAGTTTGAAGCAAAAAGGAGGGCATTTCCATCAACTACTATAATTATTGAGAACTCTGAAACATGAAACCCATTATAATGAAAATCTTATATATCAGTTCCTTTAGTTTAGTTTTATGGATTTTCATCAAGTATTGCAAGTTCAGTTCAATACGAGTATATACCTTGGAACACAGATACATGCATTTGCTACGAACGCATTTTTCGTCGCCCACACATTCGATACTTCTCTGTCTAGCGCGACACTAAGGCAGTGGCGTTACATAGATAAATTTATATACTTACTTTCTTATCTTTTCGCATTGAAAATTTTCTTTCTTGAGGTCAAAAGAAACACTCTTTTCCTTTACCATTTTTTCGGAATGGGCTCGGTTTAAAATATACAGGCTGTTGAAAAAAAATTTATTTTCTAATCGGCTCAGATTCTTTGGATTCTTGTAATTGAACTCAGAGAATAAATGCTTTTCGCACATTGGAGAAATTACTATTGTATTCAATAACATTTTCACAACATAAATGTTATGAAGAAAACATCAAATTTGTGTTCCCAGGTGAAATTGATGTAATGTCTTTAACTATCAGTCCAAGAAGAAAAATCAACATGAACTTTTCTCAAGCATCTGGATGTTATGTGCCAATAATTTAATATTCTTTCATGGCAAAAATGAATATACAGTTACGAACCGTTAAATTCTAATTTTATTTATATATTATTTTATTAATTCCATCAACAGAATCGTAACTTATAAAAACAAATTTTTTGAATTATTCTATTCAAGGAGGAGAAATTATTCTATTTCTCAAAAAATAATTCTGACTGACCATTCTCTATTATTTTTTATGTTTCCATGCCATCCAAAATTTCAACACAGCATCTATGATGAATAAATTTCTTATAAATTAACAAAAATTTCTTCTAGTTCCTAATACTCATCGAACAAACTAAAGTCAACAATATTAGTTTGGGAAAACTCAAACCATAATAATACTTGCTTTAACACTGGGCTCTTATAGTTTCCATGCATTGAAGGTATCCCTTCAATGAGTTCATATAAACGTCTACTATGTTCATCACATATTTTCGAAGTAATTTCACATTGTGATAAAATACGTAATCACTGAGACTGTTACGTAGAACGGACGAAATATCGCTGATTTAAAACCCAAAATCATGTTGACAAGCGTCATAACCTCACATTCTCGTACTATACAATGTGTCAAATTGCATGGCCAGTCGACTGCTATTATAAATGTGAGTGGAGTACCCGAGGGAGTTCCTATACATTGGCTTATCATCATACATAGAAATGAACCCTCATTTAAATACGATTTGCACTCAACCTTTTTTTACGAAATGTGCAATGTATTCAATTCAAATTTTCTTTCCTTTTCGGTCCGAATTGAACAGAGTGTAATCGGCAGAGCAGAGTGAGCCGTGCCGGCCCTGTTGACATCAATTAACTTCCATCGCGGTTTAATTGATAAGTAATTCACCTGTAAGTGAACAATTCAAGATGAATGGAAACGTAAATGGCTTCCTGAACGTAGACAAGGACGGGGCCTCATTAACAACGACTGGTAAACGCATTCCGAAGAAGACAAAGCGCGATTTCGACTTCAATGGCACGGTGCGGTTTTGTTGTGGGATTTCGAAATCCCGAATCTTACCTGAGTTGACCTGGAGTTGCTTCGGAGAGACGTGTGCTTTGGCCGGGTCGAGCTGCGAGACCAGATATGGCTGGCCTATGCACCGAAAATACCTCCTGATATCTGTGTGGTTACGACCACACGGATATCGTTATATGCATACGTTATATACGTATAACTTATGAGGGTCATTCGATAAGTGTAGATACATATACAGGGTGTTCTACAAGCTCTATGACAAACTTCGACAAATGGGAGCTGTGCTTATTCTGAACATTTTTTTTCTATGAACATAGGTCCGATTCGTTTTCGTTTAGGAGTTACAAGCATTTGAAAAAGTTTTTTTTCATGTTTTGATTGTGTAGGCCGCCAGAAAATATCGGTTGATATAGTAATTGACGTTATTTTAATTATTCATTTGACACTTGTTTCACTGAAGATGGTATCATAATGAACATGTATGGGCACTGCAGAATCCATATGTCATTAGACAAAAAAGATGTCAGCAACATTTCAGTGTTTTCATAAATGATCGTTTAAATGCAGACTTGTATACAAATTTTTTCTCACCCTTTTGACTTTATTGATAACTTAGAGCTCAACATTGCTGGAAATATGGTGCATCACCACATAGAGGGAGACAAATAGTCAGTTGGCTGAAAGAAATTTGATAATTCCGTTAATTTTAGAAATGATATAGAGAACTTAAGTAATACATATTGCCATTTCATCAATAGGATAAAATTTTGATTAATTAAAAAGAAGATTGTTATTGGTGTTGTGTTTTTGTTTAGTGACTATTGTAGTTATTTTGTGGTCGTCCATATGATCTCTACACCGTCTTTCAGGTTAAGTAGAATCGAATGTTTGTTGAATGCTTGATGACATTTTTCCCAGTCTATATATATATATATAGGTAAGTTCTCGCCAGATGAAAAGACAAGTATTTTTGAATGTTGGCCCCTCACTCATTGCTCAATGTAATTTGTACATTTTTCTTTTTTGCCTGAAGAAGAGGGGAATTGTTCCTCGAAACCGTAACATGTTGTATTGATTAGATAATAAAAGTATTGCCACGACACCGACAATTTCTAATGATAAAAAATAATGAAGATAAAACGAATCCTAAGGGAGATAAATGTGGATATTATAAATTTACTTTTATATACAGGGTGATTCCGGAGGAGACCGTCAGATTTTAGGTGAAGTATACACTAGTTAAGGCAGTTTCGAAACAATGTTTGGTTTATGGTTGGGGGCCTTTAATGAGAGTCTACAGGGTGATTTGTCCGATTCGACCGATTTTTCTTTTATTCATAACTTTGGTGTGGCTTGATCAATCTTGATGAAATTTTCAGTGTAGAACAATATGATTGTCTTCTTTCAATAATTCCAATACTTTCCCAAAAATACAGGGTGGGAATTATGATAAGTTCAGATTAAGTTTGCAGGTTGAAAAAACACCCTGTACATTCCGTTTTCAAAAATTTTCTACATGCTTCAGATTCTATCATAAGTTTACATTACTGGAGCGTTTTTAATTTTTTTGGCACACATCCAGTTTTCCTAGAAAAATTTTTCAAGGATGAACAATATCGTTATTTCGCTCCAAGGCATTGAGAATATTCTGAACTAGAATGTAAACCGGTGTCGTCCAATAATACAAAGCTCTTCCTGATTTCTAAAGTAGTTCTTTCAAATTCGAAATTCATATTTAATCACTCATATTCTGATGTATAAAATCATTTAATCCAGAAAATATCTGTATACCTACCTACTTATACCAAAAAATCTACAACTTATACAGAATAAACATTCGAAACACATCATGAACGGCAAAACTAAGGAATAACACAAAATTTACATAGAATGTTCGAAATGATTTCCCCTTTTTTGAATACATATTCGAGACCTTTTTATTAAATTTCCAATTGACCTTCTAATGAGGGATTGATTTTGCTTCAAGATATTACATTCCTCGGAAATCCTCTTTACTAGGTGTTCTCTACTTCTAATTTCAACCTTATAAACTCTTGTTTTCAGATATCCCCACACAAAATAGTCTAAAGGGTTCAAATCAGGCGATCTTTGTGGCCAAGCAATAGGGCCTCCATGACCAATCCATCTGTTCGGATAATTTACATCCAGGTGATTTCTCACATTCAATGCAAAGTGAGGTGGTGCTCCGTTATGCTGAAAGTACATAGAGCGGATATGTACATTTTCCAATAAATTTGGTAAAATATTTTCCAAAAAATCTAGGTAAATTTCACCATTTAATCTTTCCGCAAAAATGTGAGGGCCAACTAATGTTCCGTCTATTGTTCCAAGCCAAATATTGGCAGAAAATCTGTGTTGTGTATTATGACTCTTCTTCAAATGCGGGTTGTCTCTTGCCCATTCGTGGGAATTGTGGATATTAAAAATTCCATTCTTAGTGAACATAGCCTCGTCGCTGAACAGAATACGAAAAATAGTTCGTTGGTGACTAATAACCCAGCGACAAAATTGTAATCGTTGGGGCAGATCTTGCACCTTTTGGTAGTGGTATGGGTGGAATTGTTCTTTCTTCAAAGTCTTGCTCACTTTGCTCTGCGAAATTCCTAATTCGGTACTAATTTGACGTACGTATAAAGAAATTTTTTGAATTAAATGATTTTATACATCTGAATATGAGCGATCAAAAATGAATTTCGAATTTGGAAAATTTATTTTAGGACTCAGGAAGAGCTTTGTATTATTGGACGATACAGCTTAACCATCTAGTTCAGAATATTCTCAATGCCTTGGAGCGAAAAAACGATATTGTTCATCTTTGAAAAATTTTTCTAGGAAAAATGGACGTGTGCCAAATAAAATAAAAACGCTCCAGTAATGTAAACTTATGGTAGAATCTGAAGCAAGTAGAAAATTTCTGAAAACGGAATGTACAGGGTGTTTTTTCAACCTGCAAACTTAATCTGAACTTATCATAATTCCCACCCTGTATTTTTGAACAAGTGTTGGAATTATTGAAAGAAGATAATCATATTGTTCTACACTGAAAATTTCATCATGATTGATCAAGCCATACCAAAGTTATGAATAAAAGAAAAATCGGTCGAATCGGACAAATCACCCTGTAGACTCTCAATGAAGGCCCCCAACCATAAACCAATCATTGTTTCGAAACTGCCTTAACTAGTGTATACTTCACCTAAAATCTGACGGTCTCCTCCGGAATCACCCTGTAGTGATTGCTCATTTTTTATTTAGGTCAAACAGGTAGAAAATTTCAGAGAAAATATAAGAACACATAAATTGTTTCATCAGGGGCACTGGAAATTTTGATGATTTCGAAAAGTTCTCATAACTTTTTTATCTTTGAAGTTACAAATCTGAAACTAGAACCTTCTACAGGCTTTCGAAGAATCCACTGACGAGCTCGAAATATTTTTTCGATTCGACTTATAAGGCGAACTTTCATTTTCTTTAATGCAAACTTTCATTGAGTTTGTTATTTTTATTAAATTGGAAAGAAATTTCTTGTCAGTAGATTCTACGTATGAAAGTGCCCAAGAAGCTTCAAGTTCAGATCTGTAACTTCAGACACAAAAAAGTTATGAGAACTTTTCGATATAACTTTAGATTAGATGCATCAGGTCACCTTTGAGAGAATCATAATTGTTGTATCGTGCAATTTAGAGTGAAAAAAAATGTAGAAAATCGAGGCAGTTTCTTGAAAGTGCTTATGTTAGTTTTGAAAAAAAGCTATGATGTTTCCCCATTTCATCCCATTTTTACGATGATTGTTGGAATGTACGAACAAGAAGATTGTGATGCCGATTGTGAAAAAATTCGTGAATAATTTAGACGAATTTTATTGGTGAGATTTTGAAGTATTATTCTATTTTTTACACTTGTGTCCTAAGTCTCTTCTGTCAGTTGGTATCGAAATGAGCCATTTCATAAAATCGTGTAAGTTACTAAAAAATTATGACAACAATTCGGCAATTCTAAGTTTCCATTTTTATTACCACGTAAATATCGAACAGGCCAAAATCCTAAACGAAACTACATGGTCGAATCAGGAGATAAGTTTTTCCCACTGCTTTGCGCTAATTCAGCTAACCAACGGCCTTGGGTCGTATTACGATCTATTTCAGTAATATTTTCGATTTTTTCAACTTGGTCATCTTGAAAGTTTTGCGTAGGCGATTTTTGGTGAATCGTTTAATTTTGACCAGTTCTACCTTCTGTTGAAAAAAAAAAGCCTTACTTTTGATTACACCCTGTATATTCATTTGTTATGGAACACCTTCTCTGTTTGTTATTCTTTTGATTTTACAATTTGAAATGAAAGAGAAAGAGAGCACATAAAACGGAAGTTGGATACTAACACCTTTTATTTCAGAAATGGAGAAATAGATACTTATATGAAGGATTAATAATAATCTGATCAGAAAATAACTTATTAAACTGTGGAGTTTCTACCCAGGGTGGTAAACTGTTAAAATTGACATCAAATGAGCAATCTAACGATGACAAGATATACTTCGTGTGCCATTTGAAATAAAAAGGTACTAGGTTGTTTCTGATAACCGGAAGTTGCAGAGGCCTGAAAATATTTCAAGAAGAAAGGAAAAATATCAGCATGCAAATTTTCTGCACAGGATAGTGATAAGTTTTCCATGGAAGTCTAATAGGCCATCCACTAGCCCTGTATAGAACACGAATTTCCTGTTGAAGACTCCGTTGAAATAAATTTTTCTAGTCACAAATAATCCCGTGAATAAGGTATAGAATCGAATATGAAGGAGAGTTGGAGTCTCTGAATTTTCATGGAGAGTATTTTTCCTAAGATAAACATGGAAACAGCTGCCTGCGATCTCTAAATCGAATTACCATTAGGATTCAGCTACATGATCTGCCTCCTAGGTATCTCTCTCAATCTGGCCGTATACTTTCAAATCTTCGGAATTTATGTTGAAGTCGTGAGCCGAATTGAATAATTTCAGTCCACATTATCATGATTTATTACGGCGAAATAAATGAAGAATTAAATCAGCCTCATGCCCTCCGAGCATCGAATCAGTTCACACGACTGCGTTCCTGCTTTCCTATACCTATAAGAAGAATAACATGCCCATGCGAGAAGGGAAATGCTGTTCGACATCTGACCATTCGCTGCTTATACTTTTTCTCAGAAATTATTCAACATGCGCCGCAAATTTTACACTTTTTGCGTCCTAGATATGAGAGCGTTAACAATCTGCCAAATGCCTGTAATTTTCGAATTTTCAGTCGGAAATGCTCCCAACCGTTTGAGAGGTCGAATTCAATGAGTGCTATCGCATGTGAATTCGCCGCTAGATGTGCTAGTGTATAGCGTGAGCTCCCCATCATAGACTATATGATTAATATTAAGTACTTATATTGATATTACGTGTTTTCTGCTATGAAAAAAGTGAAGCCAAATCGTCCGCATAGAAATGCATGGCACCACTGGAATAGATTCTGTCTCTCCAGTTCGAAATTGTATTCAACATGTCTAGTCTGCAGTGGCACAGAAATTACACCGCTAACCTGGCCCACCGCAGACATTAAAACACCTCGCCGATGCTTCGACGGACATTTGGTGAAGCATTGCTCAAACTTTAATTGATAACCTCATCGACACAATGCCAAATAGAGTTAGAACACTACGAAAAGCTTCAGGATTTCCTATCCGATATTTACACTTCATTTTGTTCATTTCTCTTTATTTTATTTTCGCTCTGAAGCATTCAGTCTTGCTTTCTGCTGCCATTTCAGGCAGGTAAACCTGATGTAGACTTGATTTATGAGTACATTTACAAAACTTTTCTCTTTTTTGTTCTATTTCCCTTTATACAGGGTGTATCTGAATAACACCGAAAACATGTAAGGGGTGACTCTGTGGTGAAAATTGATGTGGGTATTCGGTGTAACATTTTTTGAAAAACCTCCCCCCGGAAGAGTTTACCCTTTCGAAGATTAACAAAAAATTTATTTTCCATTTTTATTTTCCCTGTATATTGAGTCGAAGACACGAAATTTGACAATGAAATTATACAACTTGAAATTTTTTTAACACTAAAGTAGGTATCTATTCTCATAAAGGGTTGAAATAGTAAACCTCTAAGATATTTTTTCTTACAACTTTTTGTTAAATGAGAATTTTCCTTTTTAAAAAACATTGTTGAAAAGCCCAACTCATATATTAACTTTATTATTTCTATAATGCATTTTCCGAGGCATTTTCAAAAAGTTAAATGACAATCATGAAAACAATAATACCGATACCATGTGCACTGTCCTTCAGCTTAATTTTCAGGGAATATAAAAAAGAAAAACATTTTTTCTTGTTAATCTTTGGAGGGGTATACCTATTCTATATATAAGGGAGATTTTTCGAAAAATTCTAAACCAAATACTCACTTCAATTTCCCTCAAAGAATCGCCCTTTTTAGTTTTTGGTGTCATTCAGAATGTTCAGATACACCTGTACTCATATTTTTACATGCAAATTAGCCACTTGACCAATTTTTGGGCAGTGTATTTTGAATGATTCGTACTAAAGGAACATTCTGCATATTTGCGAAGGCTTTCTCTTATATTGTCATCAAATGGTTGTAGCAAAGTGTACTGAAATAAGGAAGACATGATATGGGGGGATTTAAAACCACCCAAAATGCTAAAGAAAAAACAGAACATAATTTTCTAATTATTAGAAACAGCTCTGTTGTTATTTTTCGTTTATAATAAAGAAACAAAATCGTTAAATTTGACCAGATATGTTTCATTTTTTGAATGCCTTCAAAGTTTATCTGAAATCACCTCGGGAAGAAACAGAAGAATAACCTCTTTTTCTTTCAGTTTTCCTATACAGGGTGAGCCTTTGTATGGTACAGATATTTTTACAGTAGATTCTCGAAAGAAGCACTATTTTCCTTTACCATTTTTTTCTGATTCGGCCCTGACAGAAATTATATAGCCATTTTAAGTTTCCATAATGAGCTATGCCACCCCTGGAAAAACAAAACTACCTTCAGAATTACTTGCTCAATCTGTGACACTACAAATCTGTGGTTCTCTCAATCAGAGTTGTATTCAGCCAAAGTACCCAATTTTTCAAATTTCACAGATACTTTTTAATTTTAATACATATTAAAAAAATAAAAATTACTCGAAAACGGCGCATTATACGAAAAAATATAAAGAATACTTTTATTTTACAAAACGTTCAAATATTCATTAGATAGCGCCCAACTTAGTTTCAACAGTTCTATTCATTCGATGAATCTTTTTCGAACACAAAATATCAGCCACGTCATCCAGTTTTCTCATTATGACCATTACGAACGATAAAAATACCAAAAATTCAAAGAACTCACCTCTTGAAACTAAGTTGGACGCGATCTAATGAATATTTGAATGTTTTGTAAAATGAAAGTATTTATATCTTCTCGTTTTCGAGTAATCTGATGTTCAAAAATTAAGACGTATTTGTGAATTTTGAAAAATTACGTTTTCTGACTGAATACAACTCTGTTCAAGAGATTCACAGATGTGTAGTGTCACAGATTTAGCTAGTTATACTGAAGGTAATTTTATTTTTCCAGGGGAGCCACAGCTCTTTATGAAAACTATGGTCATATCTTTTTATCAGGGTCAAATCCGAAAAAATGGTATAGAAAAAAAGTGTTTCTTTTGACCTCAAAAATCAACTATTAAAATATTTATACGAGTCAAAGACTCACCCTGTATATTCGATGCATCAATACAGCTACTCAATGTTGAAAAGAAGAGCAACTATTACCTCTCATTCGGAAGCAATTCGTAAAAAAACACGCCACTGTAGTTCGAAAGAATGGGGAAAATTACCTATCATAGGTGTCAAAAGATAACGGTTACTCAACACAACAACAATATCCATGAGCATATGTCATTCATAGAAATGATGAAAATTTTCATTCATTGTGACAGATTCTCATGACATGAAATTATATTGCATCGACGCTATCATTGTCGACGAGCTTTATCGTTCGAAAATGGTGATGCAAAATATTTCGATTTTAAATCGCACTAGTATTTACATTAACTAAAGCTTCACAATATCAAATAGGTTCAATGGCAGGTTATCGGGCAGCCCTCATGTATACAAAATGAACGTCACATATTAAAATCGTTCATTTCATATTCTATCCTCAAATACAACAACATATTAATTCACAGAAATACGCATCAAAGAAAATTTCCTGAAATTTCATGAATTTTGAGATGTTTCACCCTGTACAAAATTCAATATGGTGGTGTGAGATAAAAATTCGGAATAAATGAAGGAGAGACCAAATCATCCCTTATTTTCATTTCCCCGAAACCCTACACTAACAATGCTTCCCGTTCATTATTCCCAAACCCCTCAAGACCATGTGACGCCTTCGGATACCCCTTGAGATCTCATCCAATTCTGCAGCCCCCACAGATCCGATGTGCGTATTATATATTACTCCTGGAGGGCTCAGTACATTCAGAAATTGCCTGCAGAGTGTAGATTAAGCAGACTCATCGAACCTCTGGTTCAGTGAAGGACTGAAGTTTACTGAAGGAATGTTTTCAATGAAATGGACAACTTGCCAATTTTTTCTAGAACGAACACAACGACACAGAAATTACGATGTGAACTGTGTCTACTGCCTTTTTATAGAACGATCGTTCATCTTCAGAGAGTCATTTCTTGTGTAATATGAAAAATATTAATAGCAGAATGGAATTATTGAGTAAATAATCTGAAATTATCGAATACATTTCGGCCTGTGAGCTTGAAATGTAGGACTGTTGGAAGTGGAGGCAATTTGAATTCATTGTTGATCGTGTCCCTATAAGTTTAGTCATTAGAGTGATATTAATTGTATGAAAAGGTTTCCGAATTTTTCTATATAGTCCATCCGATTTCATAATAGCAGTCAGATGGCCATGGAAACATTTTTTTAAATTTTCGAAACTAAAACGGGGTAAGGTTGGCACATATGAAATGTAGTTAATGTCAAAACGGCGTTGCGACCAAAAATCATGGGGTGCAGAGCAATAAAATTAAATAATTAAATTCTTATCCACGCACTCGGCTAAATCGTGAAAGTGAAAGATAAATTTTCGCACAAAAATTGATGGTATTTCACCTTCTACGTCATCATCCTTCTAATCCACTTTGAACTGAATTACACCAACATTGATCTTCTGAAGCAACCGCATGTTAGGTATGTGTAAATAATTCAATTGAATATAAATACATTTAAACACTTATCTAATATACTTTTCATGCGAATAACTAGAGAAGGAATACCTTCAATCAATTTATCTATACAGGGTGAGTCTTTGACTTGTACAAATATTTTAATAGTAGATTCTTCAGGTCAAAAGAAACACTTTTTTCCGATTTGGCCCTGATAAAATTGAAGTTTTCATAATGAGCAGTGCCACTCTTGGGAATACAAAAATTTCCTTCAGAATAACTAGCTCAATCTATGACATTGCACATCTGTGAACCTTTTTAAAAGAAGTTGCATTGGGTCAGAGCATCCAATTTTTTTGAGTTTCGCAGATATTTTTAATTTTTGAACATCAAATTACTCGAAAACGGCGTATTATACGATAAAACATGAGAAATACTTTTATTTTACAAAAAGTTCAAATATTCATTAGATTTCGTACAACTTTGTTTTCCGAGTTGGGTTCTTTGATTTTTGGAATTTTTATGGTGCGTATGGGTCTTATGGGAAAACTGTGAGACGTGAGTGATATATTGTGTTCGAAACAGATTAATCAAATAAATGAAAAACCATATTCCGAAATTCATTTCATTCGATAACATTTTTTTATGGTTTTTCACCAGCCTGTATCTTTTGAACCGAGCCGATTCGGAAAAATAGTGAGGAAAAAAGTACTTCTTTGGACCTCAAGAATCTACTGTTGAAATATTTGTAGGTGTCAAAGTATCACCTTGTATAATTATGCTAATCACATCGTTTCGAACTCATTCATTTTTTGAAGTAAATTCGCATTGTAAGAAATATGTAATTGCTAAGACCTTCAAGTATGTAAAACCGCTAATTTAAAACCTCGTTTAAAACCAAAAAATGTTCCACAGAATAAATCGAAAATAGGTTTGAAGTTCAAACCCTTAAAGAATGATGGACTCTTCTCAGAGTCCACAAAATAAATCGAAAAGGGGTCTAAAAATTTATAAAGGTTTTAAAATTCGGTGTACGTATTTATGAACCCTTAAATGACGATATTCCCAGAACTCTTCATTTGCAGCAATTGGAAGGCTGAATTTTACCCCTATTTCTCATAATCGAAAAAAAAATCAAAATTTACCCTTACAAGCCCTACAAATAAAAAAACTCTCGGAATATCGTTACTTCAGGCTTTATAAATATCCACATCGAATTTCAAAGCTTTTATTCATTTTTTAAATCTATTTTCGAATTATTCTGTGGACTCTGAGAAGAGGGGGTGAAATTCACCCTTCCAAGTCCAGCAGATGAAAAAGCTTTCGGAATATCGTTTTTCAGGGCTCCAGGAATACGTGCACCAGATTTCAAACCCTTTTAATGACTTTCGAGACCAATTTTCGATTATATTTCGAATATCCACTTCACAGAAGAAACTCCCACTAGTATTCATCAACTTCTAAAGAATAAACACTCCGAGTTTGAAAGAATTCATTCATTTCCGAGACCTAATATCGATTTCACTAGGCAGAGTCCACGAAAAAAAAAGTACACCAAGCCACTGGTCAAAGGCCTGCTAGATCCCAAGTGGCTGCTAGCAAATGACTGCTAACTTCACACTGATGCAGGCAAAACAGTTCTTTAACAATACCAATAATTTCCCAGATTTTACTGGTTCTCAAGATTAAATGGTACAGGAGCAATTCCTGACCACTTCTTTTTCATTTCAACTTCCGGTTTTAAAACACCCAAATTTTTTTTTACACAAAATACTTTTGTTCTTGTGAATGCTCAATCAATTCTCGTTTCAAATAATGGTAGTTTCATATATTTATTTCCATCAATGTTATTCGAATTGCCTTGAAGAAATAAAATCAACATTCAGCAAAAACATCCATGTTATCTATATTTCAATTATTGGGAATTCCAAACAAGAGATGAGCCCCCTGGTGTCAATTTTTGTAAATAAAATGTTGCACCTTTGTTTACATCTAGGAACGGAGAATATTTTAGTTTTTCATTAAAAGTTTTCCTAAAAAATATATCTTAATCTGTTAAAAATAACTAACTTCATATCTCTCGTTACAATGGGGAAAGTTTTCATAATTTGTCAGTTTTTCCTATTTTCACAATGAAAAGAACGTTTAGTCGATGTTTAAGGATATATGTAACTCGTCTTTATAGCATGGTGAAGATTTGGTATATTTCAAATTAGTTATGAAGAATAGAAGGTGAATTAACTAACCTTGATATATAACCTCAAAATGAAGGGACTCGCACAAAAAACAAATCTGTTTCCCCCAAAGAGGACTTTTTCCACATAGTAAATTGATATACCTACATATGAATTTCAAGAACACACAAAATTCATTTAGAAAATCCGAGAGAAAATCATTTCTGATTTCCAGAACAAGTTTTCATAGGATCAATATTGCAATTTTAGCCATTGTATAATGGAGAAGGCAAGATATCCTAGTTGTGGTTCTCCATAATATAATCAATTTCCTTCTAATCCTTCCTTCTGATCGTGTAAAGAGCCAAGAAATTCGGATTCAAAAAATGTTACTGTCTTTTATCAGCTGATTCAGAACATAGGCGGATTTTTTTTCATTAATACCGAGATTAATACTAATACTTCATCTTATTTATTGACCTAAAATTGATAATAATTGATACACTTGAATCCAGTTTCGACAACCAATCTTCAAAATTGAAAAAAAAAACAACAGTAAACTGAGAAAAAAGGATTTATTTGAATAAAACCTCAAAATCCCCTTCAAAATGGACAATGACTGCATTTTAACTTTTTACTTCGAACTGTCATCACCATGTCGCTGCAATCTACATATGAATTCCCAAAAATGACAAATATTGAAGTTTCATTCATTTTATCACATTTGACGTAATATATTTATGTAATCATAGGCAGCATTGATATATTTTCGGAATTTCTTATTTAAATTTTTAGGGTGATTGTGAATGAGATGGCTTGAAATAAATACGAAAGCATCGTTATATATTATATATCGTATTATATTATATAATATTTGAAAATCAGTGGAATCTACAAATTTTTTTAATTTTTGAAAAACTACGTACGTTCAATTTCTTTTTCGACATTTTAACGATAGCTTATTTGAATAGCGAATGAAAAAGATCTATCATATGGGTGGCTCAATAATGAAACAGGCTGTATTCACTAACTAAGAATCGATAATTATCAAACGTATTAAATAATCTGAAAGTGCTAAACGCGAACGTAGAATTCAAAATAAACCGATATTCCTACGTCTGTGTTCGGCTTGCTTCGATCAAGCCCCCTGGTCATCAGTAGGTCTGGCGGCGGCTTGAATACGGGGCGAAAGGACGAGATAATCCCTGCGCCACCCCCAAGCGTACCGCACCCCTGCGTTCTCGCGTATCACGCACCCTTGTTCAAGGCAGAGTTGAAACAACTAAAAAACAATACACCGCTTCCTCCATAGCGGTATTGGCAGAATGAAAGCCTTCTCTTCTTTCTCGGGACCCGTCCGGGTAGAAAATCGAGTTAATGGCAGAGTGAGGGTGTCTCTCTACAGTAGAATTTGATCGATTCAGTTGCAATCCATTTATATTCAGCATATGGCAACATCGAATCTCGTGGATACGATCGCTTTGATGCCGGTTCTGACTGGATCATGGGAAGACACTTACCTGAAACAAAAAGTCATTGTGAGATTGGAAATTATATGCGTGGGAGGTAGGATTTAAAGAACGACGTTTTCAGTTATGATTAGAGCAAAAGTGGAAATGAATTTAATACGATTTTGCAGTTCGATGGAATAAGATAACTGATAAACCACGAGTATGTCCATTTACCATTAGAAATTTATTTATATGGATTGACATATATGTCAATCCATACAAATCAATAGATTCCTAATTGAAGAAGCATTTCTGATATTGATTCGGTAGTTACAAACAAACATTCGTCTTCCGAATAATAGTAGGTATAGATTTACCTACAGAGTCTCTAAAAAAGTCTTCCATACAAAAGGTATTAGAAAATTATTTTTTTTTCAGAAACTTTTCTTCCGTGAATTGTTTTAATAGTGGAGAGATATGGTGAAGTGTAAAACGCCAACGTACGCTTATAACGTACTGTGGTAATACGTTTTGTGCTATAGGGCTTCTCGTAGGGCTCAGATTTTAATCGTATGGAAGATACGCTTTTACGTCGAACGTCAAAAGTTTGTTGTTAATCTAGAGATGCTATTTGTGTTGATTTTATGCAATGTTTCGTGATTTATGTGCGTTTTAAGATGTCTAAAACTCTGGCGTATTCACTGATTCGATTTTGATTTTAATTTCGAGGGGATATGGGATCAGTTTCGTTTTTCCCACTGGAGATAGTGCTGTTTGGAATTTGACAGAGCATTGTCAATTGATATTTGAAAATAATATGAATACTTTCCTATACGACTTACGAATATGTTGTATAATATTTATTTATAAACGATTATTGGTGTGTGAAATTGTATAAGTTTCGAGAAAGGGTGTAGAACGTTCATTTATTCAACATGTCGTTCAGTTTTCTGTATGGACAATCAAGAACTACAGCTAAGAATTCGGTGTTGTTGGAATATGAGGAAGAACCAAATTAGATGAACGAACATTAGGGACGGATATAGCTAAGTTTTATGGCAACTTCAGCAATATTTCAAAGAAACTGTATTGGAAATACGTAATGTGAATTGTGAGCATATGTATTGAGAATCAGAAATACATTAATCTATTCGAATCTGTTCTTCAAACATTCTTCCTGAGTAGATATAGTGAAAATTTCCTTCCCGTCAACTGAATATATTGGATATTTGACCAATCAACTGTGTTTTATTAAAATCATATTGAATTACCCCCCTCACGAATTCAAGTTATCAAATGGAAATTATCTTGAAGAAGAACAGTAAATCCTCATTCGAACCCTTGTTCGATAGTGTTGAAATATTGACAGATTTGTTTTTACAACGAATATTAAACTGTAAATCACAAATAATCCTTAACAGCTGACAAAATGGGCCAGTTCATATTTTGCACTCGTTGATGCGATATTCGATATCAACGCAAAACAAAATAAAACAAGAGAGTATCATTGGACTTCCTTTGGCAGAACAAGGATAGAACGAAGCAAATGACATAGTGGCGCCGCCACGAAACTGATCCCATATCCTCGATTTGCTGAAATGTTGATGCTTGCAAAAGTGACAAGTGCACACACCAGGTTTTTAGACATCTTAGTGCGTTTGTATGGATGCAAAGTCACATAAATTTTTGTTTGTGGAGTTGGAACTTGAACTATATCAAAAATTCGATATTCGCGTGGTAATGAAAATGGAAACATAGGATTGCCAAATTGTTGCCATTATTTTTTAGTAACTTACACGATTTTATGAAATGGCCCATTTTGATACCAACTGACAGAAGAGACCTAGGACACAAGTGTAAAAAATAGAATAATACTTCAAACTCTCACCAATAAAATTCTTCTAAATTATTCACGATTTTTTTCACAATGGGCATACGGGTGTGAAGGCAGCAACGGTTTCCAGCAACGGTTTTTTCATTTTCGCTTTTACCATACAGATTGTAAAAATACCTGTTGTTCGGGATTTTTTGAAATGAATGGGTTACTTAGAACATTATAAACACAGTCTATAGGGTGAAATAATTTGTGCATCGAAAACTACCCCCACCAACCCCCTGAAATTTAACTATCTTGATACACAGTGAAAAAACCCCATTGCTCGGAGTTTTTCTATGAAAATGGGTTCTTACCCACATACTGAACACGATCTATAGGGTGAAATAATTTGTGCATCAAAAACTACCCCCCTCCAACCCTCTAATGTTGAACTATCTTGATACAGTAAAAAGTGTGAAAAAAACCGTTGCTCGGGGTTTTTTGATGGAAATGCGTTGCTACAAACATACTGAACACGATCTATAGGGTGAAAAAATTTGTGCATTGTATCAAGATATTTCAACTCCAGAAGGTTGGAGGAGGGGTAGTTTTTGATGTACAAATTATTTTACCCTATAGGTCTTGTTCAGTATGTTGGTGACAACCCATTTCCATCAAAAAACCCCGAGCAACGGTTTTTTTTCACTTTTTTTACTGTATCAAGATAGTTCAACATTAGAGGGTTGGAGGGGGGTAGTTTTTGATGCACAAATTATTTCACCCTATAGATCGTGTTCAGTATGTTGGTAACAACCCATTTCCATCAAAAAACTACGAGCAACGGTTTTTTTTTCACACTTTTTACTGTATCAAGATATTTCAACTTCAGAGGGTTGGAGGTGGGTAGTTTTTGATGCACAAATTATTTCACCCTAAAGGTCTTGTTCAGTACGTTGGTAACAACCCATTTCCATAAAAAAACTACGAGCAACGGTTTTTTTTCACACTTTTTACTGTATCAAGATATTTCAACTTCAGAGGGTTGGAGGGGGGTAGTTTTTGATGCACAAATTATTTCACCCTGTAGGTCTTGTTCAGTATGTTGGTGACAACCCATTTCTATCAAAAAACTACGAGCAACGGTTTTTTTTTTCACACTTTTTACTGTATCAAGATATTTCAACTTCAGAGGGTTGGAGGGGGGTAGTTTTTGATGCACAAATTTTTTCACCCTATAGATCGTGTTCAGTATGTTTGTAGCAACGCATTTCCATCAAAAAACCCCGAGCAACGGTTTTTTTCACACTTTTTACTGTATCAAGATAGTTCAACATTAGAGGGTTGGAGGGGGGTAGTTTTTGATGCACAAATTATTTCACCCTATAGATCGTGTTCAGTATGTGGGTAAGAACCCATTTTCATAGAAAAACTCCGAGCAATGGGGTTTTTTCACTGTGTATCAAGATAGTTAAATTTCAGGGGGTTGGTGGGGGTAGTTTTCGATGCACAAATTATTTCACCCTATAGACTGTGTTTATAATGTTCTAAATAACCCATTCATATCAAAAAATCCCGAACAACGGGTATTTTTACAATCTGTATGGTAAAAGCGAAAATGAAAAAACCGTTGCTGGAAATCGTTGCTGCCTTCACACCCGTAATGGGCATCACAATCTTCTTGTTCGAACAATCCAAAAATCGAGCCAAAAATCGTCGTAAAAATGGGATGAAATAAGGAACATAATAGCAATTTTTCAACATAACTAACATATGTACTTTCAAGAAACTGCCTTGATTTTCTACATTTTTTTTTCACCCTAAATTACACGATAAAACAATTATGATTGTCCCAAAAGTGACCTGAAGCATCTAATCCTATAAACTTGCTACTGAACCATTTTTTCATTTTTGCGATGCCGGAGTCACCTTCCACAGTCCCGTACTTGAAATTCAATTGAATTTTGTCGAATTTATAGGGGTTCTATCTCAGCCCTCTTGGATATTTTATACAGGCAATTTTTGGTTAAACGACTTATTTTACGTCAGTCATCAGTTTGACGAAACTGGCAAAAGTGAAGTGAGCACCGATCACAGACAGGGGTGGGTAGTGCTGATCTAACTCATCGAAAGCGAAGCGTAGTGTTTTAGCCTCAGTTTTTATGAAACTCATTTCATAATTTTTTCTGAAAGGTGGGTGTCTTGGCCTGCTAGTTATTTCACTTTATGAATATCCGTCAAATGCATCCTCCTGAGTCCTACTACCTCAAGTAATCAACTCAAATTTTCAATTACTTCGTAGTGATAATGAATAATGCAATAAAATAATATTGTCTTGGCTCCACTGAACTTGCTCTGAAGTGTGAATGTAACGGCTAGGTCAATATTCCAGAGGTTCATCATAAACTGGTAATGGAAATAATAAACCAACTTATTTTCGTAACAAAAGAACAATATACATTCTACATCCTTCTAGAGCACCCCACTGTCTGTCCACGTTAAGTCAATCCTGTTTCCAGCAAGCAATTTATATTAATTTTGACCGCAGATAGCATTCTTCGGCTGCTTGAAAGTGACCTGTGAACCTTGATAGTGATGGAATGAAGAAGGATACCTCCAGATCTCCCCTGACTCCCTTGGTCCATCTGATATGTCTGTACCTGCCGTTGTCAGATCGGACTGGTTCCATAAATTGAATTTAATATTTCATGTCTCACAAATGTAATTGAAAACGTAAATATATGAGTTGTTTATTTTCGAACGAATTAAAACTTATAGGTAATATAAAAAGTGCTGGTCAGAAACACGTCCTATTTGGCATAAAAACTAAATAATTGTTTCAATAGGCTTCTACCCCACGACAGGGGTTTTTTTTCTGGTTGAAATTTTGAACCAATTCATTATGATAGAATATGACTCACCCATTTGTATACCTGGTGGCAATGCAAAGTTACCAATTCCGATGTAGAAATCATCTAATCTTAATGTTATACAGCGTGTCTTTATTTGAGATATGACTTCAACGCTGATATTCATTTGAATGGCAATCCCAATTTTTTCATGACTATACTCAAAGGGTAAAACAAGTAACAAATATCAAATTCTTATTCCCTGTCGTTAAGAAGATATTTCAGTACCAAGTTCATCAAATTAGATGCATCAGGTCACTTTTGGGAGAATCATAATTGTTGTATCGTGCAATTTAGGGTGAAGAAAAAAAAATGTAGAAAATCGAGGCAGTATTTTGAAAATGCTCATGTTAGTTATGTTGAAAAAGTGCTATGATGTTTCCCCCATTTCATCCCATTTTTACGACGACTGTTGGAATGTTCGAACAAGAATATTGTGATGCCCATTGTGAAAATATTCGTGAATAATTTGTGTCGTCTGGTTGCAAAACCCGTCATCTCCATAACAGAAAATTTTTCAGGAGAGACGATTTTTTGTCAAAACTAGGGAGTTGGAGATAGGATCCAAATCTCTTGTTATTAATGTGTCACTAGGATAGTAGGTTTTAGAGCACCATAAGAGAATCTGGGGAAAGGTGCTGGGAGGAGGAAATTCGAAATTATAGTTGGGATTTGGCTGGTTTTGCAACCCACTTTGGAGTTGGCCGGTTTTGCAACAAATTAAAGCTTAAAATATCTATAAAATTGACATCAAATAGCGGGGTTTTAGCCAAGAAAAAATCATTCACAATGTTTCTGTGTAACTGAACTTTATTTTAGGTTGAGTAAACTTATAAAAAAAACACTGACGAGTGGATGTGGCCGCTTTTACTGCACATTGGAGTTTTCTAACCCCCAAAACGCACGGAGTTGACCGGTTTTGTTATGGTTTCTCATTGCCAATGGGTGGAAATGTTAGTAAAGGACTTAATAAAATAAACAGAAATTTTCTCCGAAAATTGAGGAGTTGGCCGGTTTTGCAACCAGACGACACATTTAGACTAATTTTATTGGTGAGATTTTGAAGTATTATTCTATTTTTTACACCTGTGTCCTAAGTCTCTTCTGTCAGTTGATATCGAAATGAGCCATTTCATAAAATCGTGTAAGTTACTAAAAAATAATGAGAACAATTCGGCAATCCCAAGTTTCTATTTTCATTACCATATAAATATCGAAGTAGCCAATATCATGAGATAAGTTTCTTCCCACTGCTTTGCTATAATTCAGTTAACAAACGATGTAGAGTCGTATTAGGATCTATTTCAATAATCATTTTCAATTTTTTTTCAACTTTGTCATTTTGAAAGTTTTGTATAGATGATTTTTGATGAAACGCTTCATTTTGACCAGTTCCTCCTGTTGAAAAAAAAGCCTCATCTTCAAATACACCCTGTATAGACTTTGAGAATACTCAGGAGAACATTAGGATTGCCATTTAAAAAAATCATCGATGACGTCGTCATATCTCAAATTTGGGACACGCTGTATATTTTCTTTCATCGAAAAAGAACGTAATTTTAAATGATAACAAACCTGTCCGAGTATATTTGTAGCAAAAACCTAAATTCATTCAAAATTGAAGACTCACACTGTATGTATATTATTTCATTATTTCCTTGCCATATTTTTTCAAGAGGCGAGAAAAATTATGGCCAGGGCTACATTCAGTGGAGGCAAGATAAAATTGCTCAAAAAAGTTGAAAAATGTGAGGCACTCTGCAATTAGGAATTTAATACCAGAAAAGTAAAGAAAAAGAAGAAAATTATTATGAACATTTCAAAAATCCTTGCAAAATGTCTACAAAATCATTCAACGAGGATAACATAGGTAAAAAATCAATTGATGGGAGTTTTTTGATTTTATTCAGAACAATCACCATCACCATGAGATGTTTCAGGCCAATCCATTTATTTTGGGAAGCCCTGTATGTGAAGAAATTCTCCGAAAACAATGTTACTCACTATCATTGGCAGTTTTCTCTTCAGTAATAAAACTCTATCATGTTGTGCAGTCGACATATCGAATGTTGCAATTTTTATCTAATTTCTCGGTATGTTTTTCTTTCACTATCATTCTATCTGACAAATTTGCAAAACATGAGTTCGGTTCGTTTTCGATTTGGCAATACGCACAAAAATATCTACCTGGATAAACGCAATTGAAGTCCTAATTACCCATTTTATTTGTAGGTATAACATACTTAATGATATTCGATAGTGGGTAATGTTTGGTTCAATTTGATAATATCCTAATCGTTTTGGGAGACCTTGTCATAGATATAGTGGTCCAAACACTATCTAGGATCAAAGGATATGCATTTAGATTCGCTATTATCATTGTAAAACGCCAACAATGTTGAGAATCCAATCTGGAGGTTATGAAACAAACTTAGCGTTTATTGATAATGCTCGGAATTTTCAGAAAAACTCGATAGAGTACTACGATTACACACATCAATGAAACTTTATAGAAATCATTATCAGAATGAATGTACAAAGAGAAGTAGGTACATAAAAAATTAGGAAAGGACTGACTCATAACCAGAGCAGTCACCCATCTGAGTACTGAACTCGCCCAACTCTGCTTGGTTTCTAGGTAAGTATTTTCCCAAAACACAATTCCGAAATTACAAACCGAAAACTAGAACTTGACCCAAAAAATAACATTTCGAATATTCAGGTATTCAGCGAATCGTTTCTGCGATACAATTTTTTTTCTCGTGTTTTCCATCTAGATTTTTCATTTTAGCCGAGATTTTAGCAAACGCGAATGTAAACAAATCCACGTCAGCTTGATGGAATTGACGAAAATGAGAACCGATGACAGACAGGGGTGGGTAATACAGGGTCATATTGCGAAGAGTATAGTGTTCTTGACCTTGGTATTTACGAAATTCATTTTATCGTGTTCAATGTGGATATCCAGGACTAAAAGTATCATTTTGTGAAGAAACATGGGATCAAATCAAATTACAACCTAGTTTTGATTATTTCAGTCCATTCTACAACTATTATACTTACGTATCTAGAGATGCGTAAAAAAGTAGCAGCTGAATTTTGGCCCTATGTAGGTAGTACATGTACAGGGTGTTTATGAGAAGATAATCAAGTTAGAATTCATCAGAACTCATGTACCTAATTCAAATCACAACCTATATTTTTTATTATTTCAATTCTACGTACAAAAAGGGTTTGATTACAAAAATAAACCCCATACGAAATGAAAACTTTCAGAGCTATCAAGGAAAAACTTGAATGAAAAATAAAATACTTTCGAAATTTATGAACTGCATCTAATAAATTGTTTTTGGGGATAAGTGACAGACAAATGTAGCAGTTCGAAATGGCTGTTTTTCCTTATTTAAAATCTTTCATTGATAACTTTGCGTTACGTGTTACGTCTAGGGTTTATTTAGGTAAACTAACCATTTTTTACAAAGAATGGACTGAAACAAACAAAAAATATAGGTTTTGATTTGAAAATCTTGAGTTTTGATGAATCTGATTTGTCCAACTTTATGGTCTCCTCATAAACATTCTGTACAACAGGGTGGGCAAATTTCGATGTTTTAGCACTACAGCTTTTAAACCAGAGGCGATAGACAAAATCTGATACCCCATTCTTGTTCTCTTTTTCTGAGAAACTAACAATAGTGATACCATTTTTGGCACCTTCTTTTGTTTTCGAGTTATAAGCGAAAATTTGAAAAATGGCGATTTCGAAATAAATTTATATCTCCGATAGAGCTCTGAAATTCAAACATTATACAGGCACTTTTTTAAGTAGAATCCAGTGGAATGCTTGCCTTTTTAGCAGGATTTTTAATTACGAAGCTATGATCCAAAGTTATGTTGTTTTAAATGGGAACACTAGATTTCTGTGAAATTTTTCGAAAGCTTAATTTTTACTGATTTCGAAAATTTATAACATCAAATGATTCTTATCAATATAAATAATAGAAAATGGTCGAAAACCTTTTTCTCAATATTTCTTTGGCTTCAACTTTTGACGAGCACAGAAAAATAGAGCGTCCTATAACAAGAGCAGTCTCCTTTCGGCAATGTCATTCTTTTTATGCTTTTTACCAATTCTCATAAAATTTGAATCTTCTAGAAATTGATTAAGAAGCATAGAAATGAAAGGACTAATAGAAGGAGACTGTGGTAATCATAAGATGCCACATTTTCCTATTCTCATCAAAAGTAGAAACCATAGAAATATTGACAAAAAATGTTTTTGACCATTTTCTATTATTTATATTGATACAAACCATATAATGTTATATATTATTGAAATCAGTAAAAATCGAGCTTTCAAAAAATTGCACAGAAATCTAGTGTTCCCATTAAAAAAAACATAACTTTGGGTCATAGCTTCGTAATTAAAAATCCTGCTAAAAAGGCAAGCACGTCACAGGATTCCACTTAAAAAGGTGCCTGTATAATGTTTTAATTTCAAAGCTCTATCATCAGTATAAGCGGAGATATAAATTTATTTCGAAATCGCCATTTTTCCAATTTTCGCTTATAACTCGAAAACAAAAGAAGGTGATAAAAAATGACTACTCTTGTTAGTTTCTCAGAAAAAGAGAACGAGAATGGGGTATCAGATTTTGTCTATTTCCATTGGTTTGAAAGCTGTAGTGCTAAAACATCGAAATTTGCCCACCCAGTACATTAACTGTTCGAATAACAAAGAATGTTATAACACTACACAATGACAAAATTCAGAACCTTGAAATTAAAAAAAAAATCTCCACAGTGGAAATATTCAAAAAAGTGAGACCTCCATTCTTCACCATTTTATTTTTTCAGTGGAATCCAAATAACTTTCCCATATGACATACTGATGAAAGCGCCATCCAATCGGCTATCTAACAACGCTAAGATATACTGGGTGTGCAATTCGAAATAAGAAAAATGTAGGCTATTTAGATGTAACCGGAAGTTGCAATGGTCTGAAAATGTTTTATGGAGAAAGTTCATTGTCAAAAACCCAAAATACAAATTTTCATCATTAAATTATAATTGGTTTTCCTTGAACGTCTAGGCTAATCGCTGTGAACCACTCTGTACACCATTTCTGAGGTAAGGTGTGTAAAAAATAGAGACTTAACGTTTTGTTGATGAAATTGAAAGGGCGAGAAATATTTCGTGAAATTTCAGATATTTTTTTATTCTGAACACAAAAATAAAATAATCCTTCTACATCTTGTTTTAGGGGTGAGATCGCTAGATGCGAATTCGTAGTTGAAAACCTTATTCCCTGAAACCTTGAAATGTTTGTTAAAAAAAGATACATTCGGACTTATGATCTAGTCTAAACCCAACCATTCTCAAGAAAAGCAGCCTGCATCAGTAAAAAACAGTAAATTCAACATCACTAATCCCAAAATTTCCGTGTGCTTATATTTATGCATGTTCAGTAAACATATAGCACAAATCAAACTTCAAGTGATATTTATTTTTTTATTCAGAATTATGATAGACTGATTCACAATCATATCGTAAATTTCAACGAAATATCTCGTTGAAAAAATTCCCCTTTTTGACTCCCCATATCTTACAGGGGGTATCCTAATCTCTTCTACGTTCCTTCTTAATGTTTTCAGAAAAAATCACGTCCTGCATTTTTGTCGTATCTTCAGTTAAAACTCTCAAGTATAGGTATGTAGTATTGGAAACAATGATGAACGTCTTGGGTAAATTCTTTGTTCCAATTTGAAACGCACCTCTTTTCCCCTTCAGGTATTCCATTTAAAATGCAAGCAACTTTGTTTTGGAAGAATAATGAAAAGCGATTTTGAATTGCACCAATGCACACGTTGATGCCGCTAATCAACTTCGTGTCATATATTGTGTGTACCAGGCGGGGTCTACCGAAAGAAATTAATATTTTTATACACCATAGTTACACAATCCACCTTGAACTGAACCTCGAACCGTAGAATAAAATGGTCATATACCGTTCTCTCCACTACAGGTAAAACCGGCCTAGGTGGTGGCCATTTCATTTATTTATTCTGTTCGTTTCCTTTTCTTTCTACCTCAATCAACTGCAGAGAAACAGTGAACAAAGAAGTTGTTATGTTTGTTGATGTGCATGCAGCAGGCAGAAATTTTAGGGTTTCTTTATGTTCGCTTTATTTCTTAGTGTTGGTTCATATTTTCAAGAGAGAAAATGAGTATTTCTATCCTCATGATCGAAATTATCAATCTAAAATCCAAATCAACAATAAGGAAAGCATTTGTCGTGAATTCAGAAACTTCTGTTTATTCCATAGAGAATGAACTTAGCAATATCCGCATGGAATACTGTGTAGAAAGAGCTTTGAAAAGGTCATTATGTGTCGATTTTTTAGGGACATAGAAGTGAGTGTGCACCAATCAGAATTCTATTATACTATCGGCTTAAAGATAGAAGATATAGCAAAGAATATTAAAACTCGATGATTCAGTTCAAAACAGTGATGACATAGAAGGTGGCAATGTCAAGGTCACTGACGTTTACATTAGCAATGGCGTAGCATTACAGATTGTTGGGATTGTTAGACGAGCCCACCAGACTTGCCACCGCGACCAAAGCGGTCTGTTGTGGCACACAAACAAACCCTGCAGACCCATCTTACTAAGGAAAGACATTGTCAGCCTGAGTTCTCCTAGATCCAGCTCGTGAGAACCAAAGATCTGCTCAATGGTTTCGTCCTTCTCTAGGCAGAGCCTGCAGAGTGTTTCATCGACCATGCAGAGTTAATGTGAGTGGGCTCAGAGCCTACAATTTCCCGTGAAAACCTCGGTGAAAACCGCCATTCTAGATCTCACATTGGTTTTGTTTCTTCGATAAAAGTCACTTGACATATTTTGTAGAACTCGCCGAGCGCTACTCAGAACTCTCATCAGAACTCTTTTGAGATCAAGTTTTGCCAACATAGGTAATATTGGTTTTCAAATTCCTGACCTTATTATTGCTGATAACTTGAAAAGTTTTGTTTCTTCGATGAAAGTCACTTGACATATTTTGTAGAACTCGCCGAGCGCTACTCAGAACTCTCATCAGAACTCTATTGAGATCAAGTTTTGCCAACATAGGCAATATTGGTTTTCAAATTTCTGACATAATTATTGCTGATAAATTGAAATGCTTTGTTTTTTCGATTAAAATCACTTGACATATTTTGTAGAACTCGCCGAGCGCTATATCCAGAACTCTTCCGAGATGTGATAAATTTTGCCAACATAGGAAATATTGGTTCTCAAATTTCTGACCTTATTATTGCTGATAACTTGAAAAGTTTTGTTTCTTCGATAAAAGTCACTTGACATACTTTGTAGAACTCGCCGAGCGCTTTTCAGAACTCTGATCAGAACCGAAATATCTTCAATTTTTTTCTCCCGAAATTATTTTTTTCAAGAGTAAAAAACCTTTGTTCTAATTTTTTGTTTGTTTTCGCACAACTCTTTCTTAAAACGATCAAGAAATCTAGAACTCTCCTTCTTCAACGAAAAAGTTGAGTTGTTCATAACTCTAAAACCATCAGGCCGAGCATCAGGTGGATTGAGCACATCAAAAAACTTGAATGGCGCTTACCTGAAAATTTCAAGAGACCAATCTCTTTTTCTAACCAATTTTGTAATCAATGAGCACAACCAAAACTTTTGGCACCATTTTTGGTTCAAAATCATCAAATTACAAACAAGGAACAAACGCGTACCTATAGTACGAATGAATAGGAATAGAAATATCACAGGAATATTCAAATGTATTTCCTCTTTCAACGCAATTCTAAATTTTCAGTGAAAATGCTGAATTTTCGGTGAGTTTAATAACCACTACTATACAGGGTGTGGTCCAGATCGTAACCAAGAATTTTGAACCACGAATTCTATATCAAAAATAAGCCCTAGTTTTTCATATAAACATATGTCGAGAAATGTTTCCTCTCCGAGATACAAGGTGTTAAATCTATAGAAAAAAAAAATGTTTTTCATTAATAACTTTCACACTGCTAGAAATATTATTATGAAATTTGAGACATAGGTTTTGAGCGTCAAGTAGCACTTTTTGCATAATATCATTTCTTTTTTATTCTACCAGTGGCGTCCGTACTGCAGCGAGACTGAATAATTTCAGATAAAAAAATGATACGCCACTGGTTTTTCCGACAATAAAAATTACTATTTGAATCCTTATTTAATTTGTAGCAAATTCGTTCTCTTGACTTTTTGCTGTAAGAGGCACCGTTTCCGGTTAAAAAAATAAAACACATTCTCATGCATGAAGAAATCGCCAAAATTTGATATGGTAGGTACATAATAATAATAAGACCGTAGTAAGCTCTTTATTGATATATAAGTTTTGGCGATATCTTCATGCATGAGAATGTGTTTTATTTTTTAACCGGAAACGGTGCCTTACAGCAAAAAGTCAAGAGAACGAATTTGCTCCAAATTAAATAAGGATTTAAATAGTAATTTCTATTGTCGTAAAAACCAGTGGCGCATCATTTTTTATCTGAAAATATTTAGTCTCGGTGCAGTACGGATGCCACTGGTAGAATAAAAAAGAAATGATATTATGCAAAAAGTGCTCCTTGACGCTCAAAACCTATGTCTCAAATTTCATAAAAATATTTCAAGCAGAGTGAAAGTTATTAATGAAAAACATTTTTTTTTTCTATAATTTTAACACCCCGTATCTCGGAGAGGAAACATTACTCGACATATGTTTATATGACAAACTAGGGCTTATTTTTGATGTAGACCATCCTGTAGTTGAACCTAATACGAGGAACAGAAGACGATACAACAACTGAATATTCCAGTGCGACCCGTCCTAGGGCTGGCGTAACGAAGAATTTTTCAGGAAATATTCAATAAGACCGCAGAGACGGAGAGAAATCGTATTGAATTTCGTGGCATGGCATTTCCGCCGTCTACCGCAAATGTCCGCCCGAGGGCACGGGATGGCGTCTACCGGATCGGGCCGTTAATGTAAAAATCCCCCGAAAGCCTTGGAGACGTGGATATTAATAAGTTCCCCCGAAAATCACTATGTGCAGGTCAATTTAAACGTCTTCAATTCCGTTTTAAGTACGGGCCACATCCAGAAGATAACGCTCACCAAATTGGATCGATGATAATACGGGTCTCGGGAAAAAAAGAGTAGCGGCTTCCTTTGGCAGAAATGATGGGGGTGCGTTCCACCGTTTCTCATATACACCGGGCAGGGATTGGGCGGACAAGTTGGTTAAATTAATGAGTTAATACGTTGAAATTATACAGTTCCCGAAAAGAACGGAATTATTGGGTAGCTTTCGTTTGATTAAACTTTGTATACAGGGTGGAAATTCTATCGGTACATACAGGGTGTATTTGAAGGTGGGGCTTTCTTTTTTCAACAGAAGGTATAACTGGTCAAAATGAAGCGTTTCACCAAAAATCACCTTTACAAAACTTTCGAAATGACAAAGTTGAAAAAAAAATTGGAATGATTACTGAAATAGATCCTAATAGACCGTTTGTTGACTGAATTATCGAAAAGCAGTGGGAAAAAATGTATCTCCTGTTTCGTTTAGGATATTGGCTCATTCATTATTCACGTGGTAATGAAAATGGAAACTTAGGATTGCCTAATTGTTATCATTATTTTTTAGTAACTTACACAATTATATGAAATATTTCGATACCAACTGACAGAAGAGACTCAGGATACAAGTGTAAAAAATAGAATAATACCATATCAAACAATCTCGTCCTTGCTTATAACTAGAGGAAAGGGGATCTTGGCTTCATTACTGATAATGGGGTGAATAATACACTCACTTCAAACTGTCGACGTTTCGATCCTGTTTCGGATCTTCTTCAGGACTAAAAATATTTATCGAAATTTAGGACAAATTGAACAATCTGGTTACAATAACACAATCCAACAACACACAAAATTCCTCAGAAAACTACTCACATTCAGGTGGAATTCTTTGCTTTTTTCTTTTTGTTTTTTCTAATTAACTCACACACACATATTCAACTCACCAATTAGGTCAAGTGTATTACGATGTAGCTAAATTTGTTCAATATCATTGGAGCATACAAATATTATATTCCGTCAAATCTATTATTTTATTTAGGAACGTATGTGGTGGCTCTCTTAGCTCGGCAAATATGGTACTGGTTGCCGGTCGCCGGTGTCTTGCTTTTCCCAAACTAAACATGTTGCGGTGTATCTCCCCCAACTCTAAATTGCACGATACAACAATTATAATTCTCTCAAAAGTGACCTGATGCATCTAATCCGATGAACTTGGTACTGAACCATTCATTGTCTAGCCATAAGTTTACGTTTTGTTTCGTTTTTGCGATGCCGGAGTCACCTTCCACAGGCCCGTATTTGAAATTCAATAAAATTTTGTCGGTTGTATCTTAGCCATCTTGGATATGTGGCGGCGTAGTTGTACCCATGGTAGAGGAATACTTCATCTCACCATGATGGTACCAAGGGTAGCCAAACGATGGCATCACTGCGCACGACGGTTGCGATCACAGGGTAGATTATACGTCTATTGCGGTGCAGCATACGCCAAACGATGGCGCCACCGGCGACGCAACACTCTATACCCTCGACGTAACCGGCGTTTATAGCAGGCACAAACTACGCTGCTTCGGCGATTGTCGTAGGTAGCTGCTAGGGTTCATTAACCTACCTGATGAGTCCGACCCTAGCAGTGGGACGAAACAATCACCCCAAGAGCACGCCATTCTTCAAATGGCGTGAACTCACCCCAGCACATACCGCCAAAGATATTTTACATATATAGATAATTTTTTATGAGTTCTACCTTCTGTTAAAAAAAAGCCGCACCTTTGAAAACACCCTGTACACCAGGGTGTCCCACGGTGGATGGCCTGTTGAACGTTTATTGTGAAGATATCCTTCAATATGATAATTTCAGCTTATTCTTCACACAAATTCATTATTATTACACTTGTACAGGCAGACAGTGAGTTTTTTATCTCTGTTTTCATCTCGGTTTTCATGTATCGTACCAAGATATGTATGGTATCCCGTTAACATTTTTCCTCTGGTCACACTGAGATCTGGAACAGGTTCTAGTATATGTTTCTTTTTACCCTTTCTCTATACCCGCTTTATTGTGTTTGAATTGTGAAAATTTGTAAAGGTGAGGAGACAGCAGTGTCGGCAGCAACGGCTTTTCGATTTCGCTTATACTATAATATATAAGACAGGGTGAGCCTTTGCCTGGTACAAATATTTTAACAGTAGATTGTTGAGGTCAAAAGAAACACTTTTCTCCTATTTTATTTTTTCCGATTCGGCCCTGATGAAAAGATATTGGCATTTTAAGTTTTCATAATGAGCTATGCCACCCCTAAAATATCAAAAATACCAGTTGTATTCAGCCAAATTACCCAATTTTTCAAATTTCACACCTACTTTTTAATTTAAATTTAATTAAACATCAAATTACTTGAAAACGGCTTATTATACGAGGAAATATGAGGAATACTTTTATTTTACAAAACGTATAAATATGCATTTAATAGCATCCAACTTAGTTTTAACACTTGGGTCCTTTTAATTTTTGGTATTTTTATGGTACGTCATGGTCTCGGTCATGGTCAAAATGAGAAAACTGGAAGACGTGGGCGATATCTTTTGTCTTTGAAAAAGATGAATCAAATGAATGAAAAATTAAATTCAGAAATTCATTTCCTTCGATAAAACCGAGGATAAAACCGTTTGTGAGATAGATCTAAAAATGACTTTTTTTCAAGTTTTTTCAACAGTCTGTATATTTCAAACCGAGCCATTTCGGAAAAAATGGTTAAGGAAAAAATGTACTTTTTTGGCCTCAAGAATTTACTGTTAATATATTTGTACGAGTCAAAGGCTCACCCTGTATAGATTATAAAAATACCTGTTGTTCGGGGTTTTTTGATAGCAATGGGTGAACCCCCACCAAGCCAAGTTGAACTATTATGTCGCAATAGAAAGTGTAAAAAAATCTATTAATTCAATTAATCAACAGAGGTCATTAACTACATACTTACGTAAAAAAATCTGTTGTTAGGCTTTTTTTTGATGGAATCAATTCGAACATGCTGAATACGAACGGTTCAAAGTCTATAGGATGAAATATTTTGTTCATCAAAAACTACCCCCTACCAATCCTCCGAATTTTATCTACTTATCATGTCACTGTAATAAGTGTGAAAAAAAACGTTTCTTGGGTTTTTTTGTACTGAAATTGATTGTTTCAAACATGCTGAACAGGGTCTATAGAGAGAAATGATTTGTGCATCAAAAACTACTCCCACCAATCCTTCGAAGAGGAACTACATAATATATCTTGATACAGTTAAAAGTGTAAAAAATACTCGAGATTTTTTGATGAAAATGAATTGATACGAACATGCTGAATACGGTCCATAGGGTGCAATATTTTATGCATAAAAAACTACCCCACCAATTCTTCGAAGTTGAACTATCATGATACAGTTAAAAGTGTAAGAAATACCCGTTGCTCGGGATTTTCTGATGGGAATGAATTAATTCGAACATGCTGAATACGGTCTATACAGGGTGAAATATTTTGTGCACTAATAGACACTATCTATCATTATTCGATTATCAGTCTTTTAAAAATTCCGTATACAGGGTGATTCATAACTATTGGGATATATGGGTAATGGCTGTTCGATGCACATTTGGTCCTATCAATAGTTGTTATGAATCTGCCTGTATATAATGCTAACTAAAAATGTTTGGCTTAAAAAAATGAGAATAACAAACTGTACCTAGGAAACTGACTGCAAGTAGGGAATAGTCCCAACCATTCATGCCATAACACATACCGTAATATCCAAGAGTATCTCTTTGGTAATATTATACCAGTTTATTGAGGGCCGACAAAGGGTTTTGCACCAAAACACTAAAACAGGCACCAGCTGCATCACTTTACGATCTATTCAATTTTTCAGAGTGAAAGCACAAATGAACGGAATATTTATGAAATATATCAAAGAATACCGTCTAGTATTCCACATAAACATACCCTGAAAGTTCTAACAAATAAGAGTGCGTTCGTCTTGGGAAGTTTATTGCAGTGAAATGAAGAATTTCAGTTCATACATTTTATTAAATACCCTGTAGAAGATATTCAATAAAAACAAAATTTATCCTATAATTCCAAAGGGCTAAAACTGAGAAAAAGGGCTCAAAACAAAAAATTGCATCGAAGACTGGAATTAATTTTGATCAAAGTGTCACCTTCTGAAATCTTTCTGATAAATTTACAAAAACCCAGTATTAAATGCAAATAGATAAACAATATAATGCATATTTTATAATGATACGTTTGATGGAAAAGGATAATTTGTGTTCCCCTATTTTCATTCTGCTTAATCATTTGTTGCAAATAGAACCTTATCTTCACTGTTCGACGTGAATAATGAAAAGCATATAATCTCTACAACATGGGTATGTTTCGTATTCGGTTTCGTAGCGGTGAGCATCATACCGCAGGCATTACTCAGGTAGGAATTTCCCGAATTTCGGTTTAAAATTGGCGATTTTGGCAGAAACATTTTCCGCTCGATTTGAATGCGGTCCTGCCTTTCAAATCGCCTCTTTGAATACCCCTGGATCCCAGTGCCGTTTCGGTCGATTGTGCTGCAGCATTTTCATTTACACAACTGGAAAAAACAAATAAAGGCCGTGTTTGCGTTCGGCTGTGACTATAGACATGGTACAAGTATCAAATTTAGACGGACGAAGTACAGGAAGTCACGTTTTGCTCAGCTTTCAGTTCCCAAGGTGGGAACTGTCGGGGCCCGAAGATCACAGAAAACGAATGCGCGTTGCAATATCACAGATGCAGGGATATTCTTATTGATTGGATCGGGGTGGGGAACGAAGAGCGATTGTATCAATTACATCAGTGTACGTACCATCTCTTCGTGGGACTCATTTATTACTATTTGTACATTGTCCTTCGTATCGAAAACCAACATTTGATTTTCTGAGATACCTTTCATTTTTCGTATTGTGAACATCAATAATATCTTTCGTGATGATCTGGACAGTTCGAATGAGAGAAGTCGTTCGAGAATTTAAACAAAATGGAAGAAGTAGGAACGTAGGAAGAGGAACGAATATCTGATTGGCAATGGCAAACGAAAATTCGACAACTTATTACACGATGTAACTAATAGATAGCCAGGCGAGTAGCCAGCTTTGAAAAAAATTCCCTAAGTGGAATTTTTAAGACTAATACTTACCATATCATTCCCCTCCTTATTCCCAAAATACTCGAAATAGTGTGGAAATACAGGATGTTTCACTGTTCTTTTGTACTTTAGGCCATCAGTTTCAGAGATACAGGGTGATTTATGAATTTTAGCCTTAATTTCCGATATCTACAACGTGAAAATGAGTGGTCGGATTAAAAAAAAAATTGTGGGCTTGTTGACTTCCAACAACCCCTGAAGATGGCTGATGCAATTTCAAGATAATCGGGACAGTCCTCAAAATATTGATATTCATCTTTCAAATGTCACAATCAATATTTTCTGAATCAGGTGAAAATCTGTTGTTTTCAGAATTGAAAAAAGAACATTTTCGTCATTCAAATTCAATTTTCACTTCGCATGGCACACTTGTTACAAAAGAGAAACGAACGAACGAAATCAAAATGCATGTTCATTTTTGAAAATACGATCCTGTTTTCAATTATTTCGTTACAATTTTAACTGCAACCTGCCGATATTTTGGATTTGGATTTTCAATTATTTTTCATTCTGAGACAACAACACACCTAGTTTTTAAGCACGCTGATTAAAAATATATTTGAAAAATGTATTACTGAGCTATGAATTCTTTCGAAATTATCAGATATTAGATAGAATGACGGTTAAGTACTCGGGTAATTACTACTAGGAAAATTCTCGAGAAAATATATCATTTCGTAAGTATGTTTGGTTTACAATATGAAGAAGTACCACCATTAAGCTATAGCAGAACCACTTTCGACTTTTTTATTTTTTTTGTGGCCATAATTTTAGGCTAATTTTTACCCCAATTAAAAATTTTTTGCTTCTCAACTTTTGGAGAAATTGGGCGTTCCGTTAACCCAACCCGTAGCTAGCCGGACAAAACCGATAATCGATTGTTTATCCAGAATCTGATTACAGCATATTTTCAGGCTAACCTTAAGCTAATTTATTACCCAAGTGAAAAAATTTTTGTCCTCCAATGGGGAATTCTCCTCAATTTGGGTTATAACTGCATATGCAAGTTTAAACTGGATAATAATGAGTTTCATTCATGGTTCTTTCAAATTCACCGCGGAAACTATTCAAAATCATCCTTCAAATATGGGGTTTTAAAATTTAAATCGCTTGGTTCCGAGTTTACGATTTGGCAACAGCGCCTATAAGACAATGAAAAGAACAATGTCCGATCAGCTTGTTTATAAAATAACAGCTGTGATCTACAGGCGCGTACTTACTGGCGAGCTTCAACTGCAACCGGCCATAAAAATGCCATAAAATTTTACGACCTTCCTCATTCGTCGCAGACTTCATAGACAGCCATCTTTGTCTATCTCATCAAGATAATGCATTTGTTGTCCTTTATTATCAAGGCATATTTCAGTCGATGTTGCCAACTTGTGCAATAAAAACGAAACGCTTTAAATTTTAAATACTCCTTTCAATTTCTCATTTTTAAGTGCTTAAAATAATTTTTTTTGGGAAATGGTTGAAATGGTTATTTCAAAATGTGACGTTTCAAAGATATTTCATAAAAAATACATCATTTTCGTCAGAAGGAGTATTCCCTATTGTGGGAGAAATTGGTAGATCATAAAGCTCAAAGTCATGACACCAAGATTGAATCGATATCCAATTGTTTTTAAAATATATGATATATAATTTTAGGCCCAAACCCCAATTTCTCCAATAATTGGAGAGCAAAAAAATTCTCACTAGGGTAATAAATTGGCCTAAAATTAGGGTGTGGTCAGATTCTGGATAAATATTGTATTAGCGACTCGATTAGCGATTTGGTTCTGCTAGCTTGACGGTAAAGCTAGCAGAACCTTTTTTTCAAAGAACTCATTCAGGGAAATCCGCAGTAGGTTCAAATGAGAGCCTAAAATGAGCTTAAAGTTATGATATAGTCAGATTTCTGATAATTTTCCTATTAGCTTCAGGGTTCTGCTAGCTTAACCACCAAAACCTCCAAAAGTTGGGGAGCAAAAAATTTTAAATTGGAGTAAAAAATTAGCCTAGAATTATGGCGGCAAAAAAACTCCAAAATTCGAAAGTGGTTCTGCTAGCTTAATGGAGGTTTTCCTGACAGTCCCGAAGACATATGGGGAATATGTTGGATATAAATCATTACTGATACTTGTATTGACTCAAATTGGAAAAAATTACCAGAATCGGTTGATTCGTTCGGAAGTCATCACAAAAAAACTGAATGATGAGATAACAATTTGGATGCACATACTTATCTTCGCAAGGGACATCTCCTCGGACATATCACACCTAAGAACGAGTCACGTATTGCCGAGACAACCTGTATAGCTAAGATATCTTCCACGACTGTAGGTTTGACATTCATAATATCCCTAACTTTACCCATAAATTGCGAAATCAATTAAGTATTGTAAATATTCCCTTTCTGGAATTAACACTATTATTCCCCAGAAATCAAATGCGTTCTTATTTTCGACGGCCAACCTCTGAGCTGTATATTGTGATATTTTTAACAATGGTGTTATAAACCCTACAGGCTCGCCTACAGGTATGTATGGTCTCGTTTTCGGTAGTCCACAGGTAATTTATGGATTAAAAATAAAAATGTGCCACCTGAAATAATATTGAGCCCTTCGATTCAACAATACCTTCAGTTTTCAAACGTAGATATAGATACATGAATAAGAATGTACGGGTGTGAAGGCAGCAACGGTTTCCAGCAACGGTTTTTTCATTTTCGCTTTTACCATACAGATTGTAAAAATACCTGTTGTTCGGGATTTTTTGATATGAATGGGTTATTTAGAACATTATAAACACAGTCTATAGGGTGAAATAATTTGTGCATCGAAAACTACCCCCACCAACCCCCCGAAATTTAACTATCTTGATGCACAGTGAAAAAACCCCGTTGCTCGGAGTTTTTCTATGAAAATGGGTTCTTACCCACATACTGAACACGATCTATAGGGTGAAATAATTTGTGCATCAAAAACTACCCCCCTCCAACCCTCTAATGTTGAACTATCTTGATACAGTAAAAAGTGTGAAAAAAAACCGTTGCTCGTAGTTTTTTGATGGAAATGGGTTGTTACCAACATACTAAACACGATCTATAGGGTGAAATAATTTGTGCATCAAAAACTACCCTCCTTCAACCCTCTGAAGTTGAAATATCTTGATACAGTAAGAAGTGTGAAAAAAAACCGTTGCTCGTAGTTTTTTGATGGAAATGGGTTGTTACCAACATACTAAACACGATCTATAGGGTGAAATAATTTGTGCATCAAAAACTACCCCTTCTTCAACCCTCTGAAATTGAACTCTATTGATGCAGTAACAAGTGTAAAAAAAAACCGTTGCTCGGTGTTTTTTGATGAAAATGGGTTGTTACCAACATACTAAACACGACCTACAGGGTGAAATAATTTGTGCATCAAAAACTACCCCCCTCCAACCCTCTGAAGTTGAACTATCTTGATACAGTGAAAAGTTTGAAAAACAAAAAACCGTTGCTCGTAGTTTTTTGATGGAAATGGGTTGTTACCAATATACTAAACACGATCTATAGGGTGAAATAATTTGTGCATCAAAAACTACCCCCCTCCAACCCTCTAATGTTGAACTATCTTGATACAGTAAAAAGTGTGAAAAAAAAACCGTTGCTCGTAGTTTTTTGATGGAAATGGGTTGTTACCAACATACTTAACACGATCTATAGGGTGAAATAATTTGTGCATAAAAAACTACCCCCCTCCAACCCTCTGAAGTTGAACTCTATTGATGCAGTAACAAGTGTAAAAAAAAACCGTTGCTCGGGTTTTTTTATGGGAATTAATCATTCCGAACATCCTCAATACGTGTTTAGTATTCTGGTAACAACCCATTTCCATAAAAAAACTACGAGCAACGGTTTATTTTCACACTTTTTACTGTATCAAGATATTTCAACTTCAGAGGGTTGGAGGGGGGTAGTTTTTGATGCACAAATTATTTCACCCTGTAGGTCGTGTTTAGTATGTTGGTAACAACCCATTTCCATCAAAAAACTACGAGCAACGGTTTTTTTCTTCAAACTTTTCACTGTGTCAAGATAGTTCAACTTCAGAGGGTTGGAGGGGGGTAGTTTTTGATGCACAAAATATTTCACCCTATAGATCGTGTTAAGTATGTTGGTAACAACCCATTTCCATCAAAAAACTACGAGCAACGGTTTTTTTTCACACTTGTTTCTGCATCAATAGAGTTCAACTTCAGAGTGTTGAAGGAGGGGTAGTTTTTGATGCACAAATTATTTCACCCTATAGATCGTGTTTAGTATGTTGGTAACAACCCATTTCCATCAAAAAACTACGAGCAACGGTTTTTTTTCACACTTGTTTCTGCATCAATAGAGTTCAACTTCAGAGTGTTGAAGGAGGGGTAGTTTTTGATGCACAAATTATTTCACCCTATAGATCGTGTTTAGTATGTTGGTAACAACCCATTTCCATCAAAAAACTACGAGCAACGGTTTTTTTTCACACTCTTAACTGTATCAAGATAGTTCAACATTAGAGGGTTGGAGGGGGGTAGTTTTTGATGCACAAATTATTTCACCCTATAGATCGTGTTAAGTGTGTTGGTAACAACCCATTTCCATCAAAAAACTACGAGCAACGGTTTTTTTTTTTTCAAACTTTTCACTGTATCAAGATAGTTCAACTTCAGAGGGTTGGAGGGGGGTAGTTTTTGATGCACAAATTATTTCACCCTATAGATCGTGTTTAGTATGTTGGTAACAACCCATTTCCATCAAAAAACTACGAGCAACGGTTTTTTTTCACACTTGTTACTGCATCAAGATAGTTCAACTTCAGAGGGTTGGAGGGGGGTAGTTTTTGATGCACAAATTATTTCACCCTATAGATCGTGTTTAGTATGTTGGTAACAACCCATTTCCATCAAAAAACTACGAGTAACGGTTTTTTTTTACACTTGTTACTGCATCAATAGAGTTCAACTTCAGAGGGTTGAAGGAGGGGTAGTTTTTGATGCACAAATTATTTCACCCTATAGATCGTGTTTAGTATGTTGGTAACAACCCATTTCCATCAAAAAACTACGAGCAACGGTTTTTTTTTTCACACTTTTTACTGTATCAATAGAGTTCAACTTCAGAGGGTTGAAGGGGGGTAGTTTTTGATGCACAAATTATTTGACCCTATAGATCGTGTTTAGTATGTTGGTAACAACCCATTTCCATCAAAAAACTGCGAGCAACGGTTTTTTTTCACACTTTTTACTGTATCAATAGAGTTCAACTTCAGAGGGTTGAAGGGGGGTAGTTTTTGATGCACAAATTATTTCACCCTATAGATCGTGTTTAGTATGTTGGTAACAACCCATTTCCATCAAAAAACTACGAGCAACGGTTTTTTTTCACACTTGTTGCTGCATCAAGTTAGTTCAACTTCAGAGGGTTGGAGGGGGGTAGTTTTTGATGCACAAATTATTTCACCCTATAGATCGTGTTTAGTATGTTGGTAACAACCCATTTCCATCAAAAAACTACGAGCAACGGTTTTTTTTTCACACTTTTTACTGTATCAAGATGGTTCAACATTAGAGGGTTGGAGGGGGGTAGTTTTTGATGCACAAATTATTTCACCCTATAGATCGTGTTTAGTATGTTGGAAACAACCCATTTCCATCAAAAAACTACGAGCAACGGTTTTTTTTTTTCAAACTTTTCACTGTATCAAGATAGTTCAACTTCAGAGGGTTGGAGGGGGGTAGTTTTTGATGCACAAATTATTTCACCCTGTAGGTCGTGTTCAGTATGTTGGTAACAACCCATTTCCATCAAAAAACACCGAGCAACGGTTTTTTTTTACACTTGTTACTGCATCAATAGAGTTCAACTTCAGAGGGTTGAAGAAGGGGTAGTTTTTGATGCACAAATTATTTCACCCTATAGATCGTGTTTAGTATGTTGGTAACAACCCATTTCCATCAAAAAACTACGAGCAACGGTTTTTTTTCACACTTCTTACTGTATCAAGATATTTCAACTTCAGAGGGTTGAAGGAGGGTAGTTTTTGATGCACAAATTATTTCACCCTATAGATCGTGTTTAGTATGTTGGTAACAACCTATTTCCATCAAAAAACTACGAGCAACGGTTTTTTTTCACACTTTTCACTGTATCAAGATAGTTCAACATTAGAGGGTTGGAGGGGGGTAGTTTTTGATGCACAAATTATTTCACCCTATAGATCGTGTTCAGTATGTGGGTAAGAACCCATTTTCATAGAAAAACTCCGAGCAACGGGGTTTTTTCACTGTGCATCAAGATAGTTAAATTTCGGGGGGTTGGTGGGGGTAGTTTTCGATGCACAAATTATTTCACCCTATAGACTGTGTTTATAATGTTCTAAATAACCCATTCATATCAAAAAATCCCGAACAACAGGTATTTTTACAATCTGTATGGTAAAAGCGAAAATGAAAAAACCGTTGCTGGAAACCGTTGCTGCCTTCACACCCGTTAAGAATGTTAACAATTCTTTATTCTTTATTGAAGAAATAGGTTCTTCTGATGTCATTAATCTGTAATGGATATAATATTTCAAATATTATCTACAAACTAGCATAAACAAAATTCCAATTACTGACTTGTAATGGAATCAAAAACAATGATATTTCTTCTTCTGAGTGTGAATTAAATACAATGAATCGAAATGAAATATTCAATGACAGAAAATTGCAATTTTAAAATTAATTATGTCAGTTATACGCACTCTATAAACTGCTATAACCGAGGCTATAACAAAGAACACAAAAAAAAATAATACAATAGTGGTTTTCAAAAATAACACAATTTATTTTTACACATATATAAATAATTTAAATAAAATATAAATATGTATATGTATATCTTTCACTAATGTGGGTATACTTCATTCAAATTTATTTTAGCAGTCGGTTGGCCATGAAATAATTTTCTCAAGTTTTTGTAACTAGAACGAAGTTAGGTTGGCACTCATGAAATGTCGTTAATGTCATAACGCCGTTGCCACAACGAATATCAATTTTTATTACGAAAATGCCGAAAGTGATTGAAAAAAGGGGACAGGGTTTCAGGAAGTGCTATTTAGAATTCAGGTCCGCTCATTCAAATAGTTATACCCTGATATTCTAAAATCCACAATACGTCAGACGATAGCGAACATATTTAATGTAAGAGAATTTATATAATGTTTCATCTGAATCTAAAAGACTTATATTTCAGCTGAATATTTCCACAATCAGAAAAATTGTGAATGAAGAGTATGACAAAGAATTTCCTTCTATTGAGAGACCCAAAAAAGTGGTGGCATTTGGGAATTTTATGTTTGACTGAATTAATGCGAAAAGTTTACTACAGGATTTTCGATAAATGTCATCGTAGAATAAGTTTCCGAAAATTGATTTTTCTATTTTTCATTTGACTTGTCCTATACAAGAACTATACAGAATATCCCAACAAAATGGAACAATTCAATAACCATACTTCTGCACAAGAAGGGAGATATAACGGACCTGGAAACATACAGACCAATTAGTCTCCTTAACCATCTTTATAAACTCTACACCAGAATTATAACAAGTAGATTGGAGGCAAAGCTGGATTTCTATCAACCACGGGAGCAAGCTGGTTTCCGCTCGAAGTACGGTACAAACGACCACCTACAGTGCTTGAAAACCTTGATAGAAAAAACCATTGAATATAACCGCCCTCTAGCATTGATATTTGTCGATTTCAAAAAGGCTTTCGATACAGTAGAATTAGCAGCCATATTAGGAGCACTGCAAGATTGTAGAGTCGACCACCGATATTGTGACATAATTAAAAATATATATGAAAATGCCACAACAACTGTAAATCTACACTCTACAACCAACAAGATAAAGATGGGAAGGGGAGTTAGGCAAGGCGACACTATGTCACCAAAACTGTTTATTACTGTGCTCGAATATGCATTTAAAAGATTGGCATGGCAACGAAAGGGAATACTCATCGATGGAGAGAGACTCAATCACCTACGCTTCGCGGATGACATCGTTATTTTGTCAGAATGTCTGGGAGAGGTCAGAGAAATGCTCCGGGAGCTCAACGATGCCATACAAGAGATTGGGCTAAGTATAAATTTTGAAAAGACCAAAATAATGACTAACATGGTTCCCAGTGATCAAATACAAATTAATAACAACGAAGTAGAATTGGTTGACAAATATATATATTTGGGTCATGAGATTAGAATAACCAAAGACAACCAAACCTGCGAACTAAACAGGCGAATTACCCTGGGATGGGCGGCGTACGGAAAAATGAAGGACATCCTTAAAGGAAATATCCCAATTCGTTTGAAACGAAAAGCATTTAACCAATGCATATTACCGGTTTTGACCTATGGCGCAGAGACACTAACTTTAACTAAGAAAACCGCAGAAAAGTTAAGAGTAGCACAAAGACGAATGGAGAGATCGATGCTTGGCCTGACCCTGAGGGATCGAGTGAGAAATGAAGAGATACGCCGACGAACCGGAGTAGATGATATTATAGAACGAATCACTACACGGAAATGGAAATGGGCTGGCCACATTGCTAGAATGGACGACGGGCGATGGACCAAAAAACTGTTGGAGTGGAGACCAAGAGCTGATAAGCGTAGCCGAGGCAGACCTCCCACTCGATGGACGGATGACCTAAAGAGGATAGCGACAAATTGGATTGCAACAGCCAGAGACAGAGAGAACTGGAGACGTTTGGAGGAGGCCTATGTCCAACAATGGACGTGAAATTGGCTGTATGATGATGATGATGATGATGATGATGTCCTATACAATGTAAATGTCTTAAGGTACTAATAAATACCTAAAATTATTATAATTACATCAATGTATTAAGATGAATAGCCACAAATACGCGCAAGTTGCCCTGTTACTTGTTTATTCATGTGAAACTTTTGTTAAAAGGTGAAGTTCATCTTGACTCTTTTGTTGAAGAATTTAACATTCTTGTAATTATCTGTTAATTCCTTCGGGAGATACCCATTCCCTACCACTGCATCATATGCATTTCATCTTCGGGTTAATATTTTTGAAATCTACAAATGATGTAAGCCAAAGAAGATAACAAACATTAACTCTCCTCAAGCTAGTGCATATTATGATATTATACTGATCTCTTGTATTTTCCATGCAAATAACTGGATTTGGTATGCCTTCAATCAGTTTGTATAAACTTCAATTACGTTCGTCACATATTTTCCGAAGAGATTCCACATTGTGATAAAATACGTAATAACAGAAACTTTTACGTAGAACGGGCAACATAGCGTTGATTTAAAACCCAAAAATGTTTTGACAAGCTTCATAACCCCACATTTTCGTACTATACAGAGTGAAATGTGTCAAATTTCCATGGCCAACCGACTGCTAAAATAAAGTTGAATAAAGTATAGGTACCGAGGTAGGTATCTACTTTTATTCGTTGAATTCATTATACTGACACCGAGATGAGACTTCGAATAAGTCACTTTCGAGGTCTCTTTCCAAACCCAAAAAGTTTTCGACCCGAGCGAGCTTCGAACCTGCAGACTAAGTTTCGAAATTCCATAAGTCCGAAGCGAGGTACAAACTTTCTTTAAAAAGACTCGGCAGTAAAGAATATTTTCATTATATTATAACCGGTGTGAACTTAGCAGCCACTTTCCAGCAGCCACTTCAGATCTAGCGGCCGTTTGACCAGTGGCGTCGGGTACTTTTTTTTTCGCGTACTATGCTTACTGAAATCGGTATTAGGTCTCGGAAATGAATGAATTCTTTCAAAACTAGAGTGTTTATTCATAAGAAGATGATAAATACTATTTGAAAGATTTTTTATTCCAAGAATGTTGAAGTGTCAGTACCAGCCATAAAATGGATATTCGAAATATAATCGAAAATAGGTCTAAAAAATGAATAAAGGGTTTGAAATTCGGTGTATGTATTTATAAACCCTCAAGGAACGATATTCCAAGAGCTTTTTCATTTGCAGGACTTGGAAGGGTGAATTTCACCCCCTCTTCTCAGAGTCCATTGAATAAATCGAAAATAGGTCTTAAAAATGAATAAAGGGTTTGAAATTCGGTGTATGTATTTATGAACCCTCAAGGAACGATATTCCAAGAGCTTTTTCATTTGCAGGACTTGGAAGGGTGAATTTCACCCCTATTTCTAATAATGAAAAAAACATCGAAAATAGGTCTCAAAAATGAATAACGGGTTTGAAATTCGGTATATGTATTTATAAACCCTCAAGGAACGATATTACAAGAGCTTTTTCATTTGCAGGACTTGGAAGGGTGAATTTCACCCCCTCTTCTCAGAGTCCATTGAATAAATCGAAAATAGGTCTTAAAAATGAATAAAGGGTTTGAAATTCGGTGTATGTATTTATGAACCCTCAAGGAACGATATTCCAAGAGCTTTTTCATTTGCAGGACTTGGAAGGGTGAATTTCACCCCTATTCCTAATAATGAAAAAAACATCGAAAATAGGTCTCAAAAATGAATAAAGGGTTTGAAATTCGGTGTATGTATTTATGAACCCTCAAGGAACGATATTCCGAGAGCTTTTTCATTTGCAGGACTTGAAAGGGTGAATTTCACCCCCTCTCCTCAGAGTCCACAGAAAAAATCGGAAATAGGTCTAAAAAATAAATAAGGGGTTTGAAATTCGGTGTATGTATTTATAAACCCTCAAGGAACGATATTCCAAGAGCTTTTTCATTTGCAGGACTTGAAAGGGTGAATTTCACCCCCTTTCCTCAGAGCCCACAGAATAATTCGAAAATAGGTCTTAAAAATGAATAAAGGGTTTGAAATTCGGTGTATGTATTTATGAACCCTCAAGGAACCATATTCCAAGAGATTTTTCATTTGCAGGACTTGGAAGGGTGAATTTCACCCCCCTTCCTCAGAGTCCACAGAATAATTCGAAAATAGGTCTTAAAAATGAATAAAGGGTTTGAAATTCGGTGTATGTATTTATGAACCCTCAAGGAACGATATTCCAAGAGCTTTTTCATTTGCAGGACTTGGAAGGGTGAATTTCACCCCCTCTCCTCAGAGTCCACAGAATGAATCGAAAATAGGTCTTAAAAATGAATAAAGGGTTTGAAATTCGGTGTATGTATTTATAAACCCTCAAGGAACGATATTCCAAGAGCGTTTTCATTTGCAGGACTTGGAAGGGTGAATTTCACCCCCTCTCCTCAGAGTCCACAGAAAAAATCGAAAATAGGTCTAAAAATATAAATAAATATAAATCTAAAAATATCGTTCCTTGAGGGTTTATAAATACATACACCGAATTTCAAACCCTTTATTCATTTTTAAGACCTATTTTCGAATTATTTTGTGGACTCTGAGGAGAGGGGGTGAAATTCACCCTTCCAAGTCCTGCAAATGAAAACGCTCTTGGAATATCGTTTCTTGGGGGTTTATAAATACATACACCGAATTTCAAACCCTTTATTCATTTTTAAGACCTATTTTCGATTTATTCTGTGGACTCTGAGGAGAGGGCGTGAAATTCACCCTTCCAAGTCCTGCAAATGAAAAATCTCTTGGAATATGGTTCCTTGAGGGTTCATAAATACATACACCGAATTTCAAACCCTTTATTCATTTTTAAGACCTATTTTCGAATTATTTTGTGGACTCTGAGGAGAGGGGGTGAAATTCACCCTTCCAAGTCCTGCAAATGAAAACGCTCTTGGAATATCGTTTCTTGGGGGTTTATAAATACATACACCGAATTTCAAACCCTTTATTCATTTTTAAGACCTATTTTCGATTTATTCTGTGGACTCTGAGGAGAGGGGGTGAAATTCACCCTTCCAAGTCCTGCAAATGAAAAAGCTCTTGGAATATCGTTCCTTGAGGGTTTATAAATACATACACCGAATTTCAAACCCTTTATTCATTTTTGAGACCTATTTTCGATGTTTTTTTCATTATTAGAAATAGGGGTGAAATTCACCCTTCCAAGTCCTGCAAATGAAAAAGCTCTTGGAATATCGTTCCTTGCGGGTTCATAAATACATACACCGAATTTCAAACCCTTTATTCATTTTTAAGACCTATTTTCGATTTATTCAATGGACTCTGAGAAGAGGGGGTGAAATTCACCCTTCCAAGTCCTGCAAATGAAAAAGCTCTTGGAATATCGTTCCTTGAGGGTTTATAAATACATACACCGAATTTCAAACCCTTTATTCATTTTTAAGACCTATTTTCGATTTATTCTGTGGACTCTGAGGAGAGGGGGTGAAATTCACCCTTCCAAGTCCTGCAAATGAAAAAGCTCTTGGAATATCGTTCCTTGAGGGTTTATAAATACATACACCGAATTTCAAACCCTTTATTCATTTTTGAGACCTATTTTCGATGTTTTTTTCATTATTAGAAATAGGGGTGAAATTCACCCTTTCAAGTCCTGCAAATGAAAAAGCTCTTGGAATATCGTTCCTTGCGGGTTCATAAATACATACACCGAATTTCAAACCCTTTATTCATTTTTAAGACCTATTTTCGATTTATTCAATGGACTCTGAGAAGAGGGGGTGAAATTCACCCTTCCAAGTCCTGCAAATGAAAAAGCTCTTGGAATATGGTTCCTTGAGGGTTCATAAATACATACACCGAATTTCAAACCCTTTTTTCATTTTTAAGACCTATTTTCGAATTATTCTGTGGACTCTGAGGAAAGGAGGTGAAATTCACCCTTTCAAGTCCTGCAAATGAAAAAGCTCTCGGAATATCGTTCCTTGAGGGTTCATAAATACATACACCGAATTTCAAACCCTTTATTCATTTTTGAGACCTATTTTCGATGTTTTTTTCATTATTAGAAATAGGGGTGAAATTCACCCTTCCAAGTCCTGCAAATGAAAAAGCTCTTGGAATATCGTTCCTTGCGGGTTCATAAATACATACACCGAATTTCAAACCCTTTTCTCATTTTCTAGACCTATTTTCGAATTATTTTGTGGACTCTGAGGAGAGGGGGTGAAATTCACCCTTCCAAGTCCTGCAAATGAAAACGCTCTTGGAATATCGTTTCTTGGGGGTTTATAAATACATACACCGAATTTCAAACCTTTATTCATTTTTAAGACCTATTTTCGATTTATTCTGTGGACTCTGAGGAGAGGGCGTGAAATTCACCCTTCCAAGTCCTGCAAATGAAAAATCTCTTGGAATATGGTTCCTTGAGGGTTCATAAATACATACACCGAATTTCAAACCCTTTATTCATTTTTAAGACCTATTTTCGAATTATTTTGTGGACTCTGAGGAGAGGGGGTGAAATTCACCCTTCCAAGTCCTGCAAATGAAAACGCTCTTGGAATATCGTTTCTTGGGGGTTTATAAATACATACACCGAATTTCAAACCCTTTATTCATTTTTAAGACCTATTTTCGATTTATTCTGTGGACTCTGAGGAGAGGGGGTGAAATTCACCCTTCCAAGTCCTGCAAATGAAAAAGCTCTTGGAATATCGTTCCTTGAGGGTTTATAAATACATACACCGAATTTCAAACCCTTTATTCATTTTTGAGACCTATTTTCGATGTTTTTTTCATTATTAGAAATAGGGGTGAAATTCACCCTTCCAAGTCCTGCAAATGAAAAAGCTCTTGGAATATCGTTCCTTGCGGGTTCATAAATACATACACCGAATTTCAAACCCTTTTCTCATTTTCTAGACCTATTTTCGAATTATTTTGTGGACTCTGAGGAGAGGGGGTGAAATTCACCCTTCCAAGTCCTGCAAATGAAAAAGCTCTTGGAATATCGTTCCTTGAGGGTTCATAAATACATACACCGAATTTCAAACCCTTTATTCATTTTTAAGACCTATTTTCGAATTATTCTGTGGACTCTGAGGAAGGGGGGTGAAATTCACCCTTCCAATTCCTGCAAATGAAAAAGCTCTCGGAATATCGTTCCTTGAGGGTTCATAAATACATACACCGAATTTCAAACCCTTTTCTCATTTTCTAGACCTATTTTCGAATTATTTTGTGGACTCTGAGGAAAGGGGGTGAAATTCACCCTTCCAAGTCCTGCAAATGAAAAAGCTCTTGGAATATCGTTCCCTGAGGGTTCATAAATACATACACCGAATTTCAAACCCTTTATTCATTTTTTAAGACCTATTTTCGAATTATTCTGTGGACTCTGAGGAAAGGGGGTGAAATTCACCCTTCCAAGTCCTGCAAATGAAAAAGCTCTTGAAATATCGTTCCTTGAGGGCTTATAAATACATACACCGAATTTCAAACCCGTTATTCATTTTTGAGACCTATTTTCGATGTTTTTTTCATTATTAGAAATAGGGGTGAAATTCACCCTTCCAAGTCCTGCAAATGAAAAAGCTCTTGGAATATCGTTCCTTGAGGGTTCATAAATACATACACCGAATTTCAAACCCTTTATTCATTTTTAAGACCTATTTTCGAATTATTCTGTGGACTCTGAGGAAGGGGGGTGAAATTCACCCTTCCAAGTCCTGCAAATGAAAAATCTCTTGGAATATGGTTCCTTGAGGGTTCATAAATACATACACCGAATTTCAAACCCTTTATTCATTTTTAAGACCTATTTTCGAATTATTCTGTGGGCTCTGAGGAAAGGGGGTGAAATTCACCCTTTCAAGTCCTGCAAATGAAAAAGCTCTTGGAATATCGTTCCTTGAGGGTTTATAAATACATACACCGAATTTCAAACCCCTTATTTATTTTTTAGACCTATTTCCGATTTTTTCTGTGGACTCTGAGGAGAGGGGGTGAAATTCACCCTTTCAAGTCCTGCAAATGAAAAAGCTCTCGGAATATCGTTCCTTGAGGGTTCATAAATACATACACCGAATTTCAAACCCTTTATTCATTTTTGAGACCTATTTTCGATGTTTTTTTCATTATTAGAAATAGGGGTGAAATTCACCCTTCCAAGTCCTGCAAATGAAAAAGCTCTTGGAATATCGTTCCTTGCGGGTTCATAAATACATACACCGAATTTCAAACCCTTTATTCATTTTTAAGACCTATTTTCGAATTATTCTGTGGACTCTGAGGAGAGGGGGTGAAATTCACCCTTCCAAGTCCTGCAAATGAAAAAGCTCTTGGAATATCGTTCCTTGAGGGTTTATAAATACATACACCGAATTTCAAACCCTTTATTCATTTTTGAGACCTATTTTCGATGTTTTTTTCATTATTAGAAATAGGGGTGAAATTCACCCTTTCAAGTCCTGCAAATGAAAAAGCTCTTGGAATATCGTTCCTTGCGGGTTCATAAATACATACACCGAATTTCAAACCCTTTATTCATTTTTAAGACCTATTTTCGATTTATTCAATGGACTCTGAGAAGAGGGGGTGAAATTCACCCTTCCAAGTCCTGCAAATGAAAAAGCTCTTGGAATATGGTTCCTTGAGGGTTCATAAATACATACACCGAATTTCAAACCCTTTTTTCATTTTTAAGACCTATTTTCGAATTATTCTGTGGACTCTGAGGAAAGGAGGTGAAATTCACCCTTTCAAGTCCTGCAAATGAAAAAGCTCTCGGAATATCGTTCCTTGAGGGTTCATAAATACATACACCGAATTTCAAACCCTTTATTCATTTTTGAGACCTATTTTCGATGTTTTTTTCATTATTAGAAATAGGGGTGAAATTCACCCTTCCAAGTCCTGCAAATGAAAAAGCTCTTGGAATATCGTTCCTTGCGGGTTCATAAATACATACACCGAATTTCAAACCCTTTTCTCATTTTCTAGACCTATTTTCGAATTATTTTGTGGACTCTGAGGAGAGGGGGTGAAATTCACCCTTCCAAGTCCTGCAAATGAAAACGCTCTTGGAATATCGTTTCTTGGGGGTTTATAAATACATACACCGAATTTCAAACCTTTATTCATTTTTAAGACCTATTTTCGATTTATTCTGTGGACTCTGAGGAGAGGGCGTGAAATTCACCCTTCCAAGTCCTGCAAATGAAAAATCTCTTGGAATATGGTTCCTTGAGGGTTCATAAATACATACACCGAATTTCAAACCCTTTATTCATTTTTAAGACCTATTTTCGAATTATTTTGTGGACTCTGAGGAGAGGGGGTGAAATTCACCCTTCCAAGTCCTGCAAATGAAAACGCTCTTGGAATATCGTTTCTTGGGGGTTTATAAATACATACACCGAATTTCAAACCCTTTATTCATTTTTAAGACCTATTTTCGATTTATTCTGTGGACTCTGAGGAGAGGGGGTGAAATTCACCCTTCCAAGTCCTGCAAATGAAAAAGCTCTTGGAATATCGTTCCTTGAGGGTTTATAAATACATACACCGAATTTCAAACCCTTTATTCATTTTTGAGACCTATTTTCGATGTTTTTTTCATTATTAGAAATAGGGGTGAAATTCACCCTTCCAAGTCCTGCAAATGAAAAAGCTCTTGGAATATCGTTCCTTGCGGGTTCATAAATACATACACCGAATTTCAAACCCTTTTCTCATTTTCTAGACCTATTTTCGAATTATTTTGTGGACTCTGAGGAGAGGGGGTGAAATTCACCCTTCCAAGTCCTGCAAATGAAAAAGCTCTTGGAATATCGTTCCTTGAGGGTTCATAAATACATACACCGAATTTCAAACCCTTTATTCATTTTTAAGACCTATTTTCGAATTATTCTGTGGACTCTGAGGAAGGGGGGTGAAATTCACCCTTCCAATTCCTGCAAATGAAAAAGCTCTCGGAATATCGTTCCTTGAGGGTTCATAAATACATACACCGAATTTCAAACCCTTTTCTCATTTTCTAGACCTATTTTCGAATTATTTTGTGGACTCTGAGGAGAGGGGGTGAAATTCACCCTTCCAAGTCCTGCAAATGAAAAAGCTCTTGGAATATCGTTCCCTGAGGGTTCATAAATACATACACCGAATTTCAAACCCTTTATTCATTTTTTAAGACCTATTTTCGAATTATTCTGTGGACTCTGAGGAAAGGGGGTGAAATTCACCCTTCCAAGTCCTGCAAATGAAAAAGCTCTTGAAATATCGTTCCTTGAGGGCTTATAAATACATACACCGAATTTCAAACCCGTTATTCATTTTTGAGACCTATTTTCGATGTTTTTTTCATTATTAGAAATAGGGGTGAAATTCACCCTTCCAAGTCCTGCAAATGAAAAAGCTCTTGGAATATCGTTCCTTGAGGGTTCATAAATACATACACCGAATTTCAAACCCTTTATTCATTTTTAAGACCTATTTTCGAATTATTCTGTGGACTCTGAGGAAGGGGGGTGAAATTCACCCTTCCAAGTCCTGCAAATGAAAAATCTCTTGGAATATGGTTCCTTGAGGGTTCATAAATACATACACCGAATTTCAAACCCTTTATTCATTTTTAAGACCTATTTTCGAATTATTCTGTGGACTCTGAGGAAAGGGGGTGAAATTCACCCTTTCAAGTCCTGCAAATGAAAAAGCTCTTGGAATATGGTTCCTTGAGGGTTTATAAATACATACACCGAATTTCAAACCCCTTATTTATTTTTTAGACCTATTTCCGATTTTTTCTGTGGACTCTGAGGAGAGGGGGTGAAATTCACCCTTTCAAGTCCTGCAAATGAAAAAGCTCTCGGAATATCGTTCCTTGAGGGTTCATAAATACATACACCGAATTTCAAACCCTTTATTCATTTTTGAGACCTATTTTCGATGTTTTTTTCATTATTAGAAATAGGGGTGAAATTCACCCTTCCAAGTCCTGCAAATGAAAAAGCTCTTGGAATATCGTTCCTTGAGGGTTTATAAATACATACACCGAATTTCAAACCCTTTATTCATTTTTAAGACCTATTTTCGAATTATTCTGTGGACTCTGAGGAAGGGGGGTGAAATTCACCCTTCCAAGTCCTGCAAATGAAAAATCTCTTGGAATATGGTTCCTTGAGGGTTCATAAATACATACACCGAATTTCAAACCCTTTATTCATTTTTAAGACCTATTTTCGAATTATTCTGTGGGCTCTGAGGAAAGGGGGTGAAATTCACCCTTTCAAGTCCTGCAAATGAAAAAGCTCTTGGAATATCGTTCCTTGAGGGTTTATAAATACATACACCGAATTTCAAACCCTTTATTCATTTTTAAGACCTATTTTCGATTTATTCAATGGACTCTGAGAAGAGGGGGTGAAATTCACCCTTCCAAGTCCTGCAAATGAAAAAGCTCTTGGAATATCGTTCCTTGAGGGTTTATAAATACATACACCGAATTTCAAACCCTTTATTCATTTTTTAGACCTATTTTCGATTATATTTCGAATATCCATTTTATGGCTGGTACTGACACTTCAACATTCTTGGAATAAAAAATCTTTCAAATAGTATTTATCATCTTCTTATGAATAAACACTCTAGTTTTGAAAGAATTCATTCATTTCCGAGACCTAATACCGATTTCAGTAAGCATAGTACGCGAAAAAAAAAGTACCCGACGCCACTGGTCAAACGGCCGCTAGATCTGAAGTGGCTGCTGGAAAGTGGCTGCTAAGTTCACACCGGTGTGAACTTAGCAGCCACTTTCCAGCAGCCACTTCAGATCTAGCGGCCGTTTGACCAGTGGCGTCGGGTACTTTTTTTTTCGCGTACTATGCTTACTGAAATCGGTATTAGGTCTCGGAAATGAATGAATTCTTTCAAAACTAGAGTGTTTATTCATAAGAAGATGATAAATACTATTTGAAAGATTTTTTATTCCAAGAATGTTGAAGTGTCAGTACCAGCCATAAAATGGATATTCGAAATATAATCGAAAATAGGTCTAAAAAATGAATAAAGGGTTTGAAATTCGGTGTATGTATTTATAAACCCTCAAGGAACGATATTCCAAGAGCTTTTTCAGTTGCAGGACTTGGAAGGGTGAATTTCACCCCCTCTTCTCAGAGTCCATTGAATAAATCGAAAATAGGTCTTAAAAATGAATAAAGGGTTTGAAATTCGGTGTATGTATTTATGAACCCTCAAGGAACGATATTCCAAGAGCTTTTTCATTTGCAGGACTTGGAAGGGTGAATTTCACCCCTATTTCTAATAATGAAAAAAACATCGAAAATAGGTCTCAAAAATGAATAACGGGTTTGAAATTCGGTATATGTATTTATAAACCCTCAAGGAACGATATTACAAGAGCTTTTTCATTTGCAGGACTTGGAAGGGTGAATTTCACCCCCTCTTCTCAGAGTCCATTGAATAAATCGAAAATAGGTCTTAAAAATGAATAAAGGGTTTGAAATTCGGTGTATGTATTTATGAACCCTCAAGGAACGATATTCCAAGAGCTTTTTCATTTGCAGGACTTGGAAGGGTGAATTTCACCCCTATTTCTAATAATGAAAAAAACATCGAAAATAGGTCTCAAAAATGAATAAAGGGTTTGAAATTCGGTGTATGTATTTATGAACCCTCAAGGAACGATATTCCGAGAGCTTTTTCATTTGCAGGACTTGAAAGGGTGAATTTCACCCCCTCTCCTCAGAGTCCACAGAAAAAATCGGAAATAGGTCTAAAAAATAAATAAGGGGTTTGAAATTCGGTGTATGTATTTATAAACCCTCAAGGAACGATATTCCAAGAGCTTTTTCATTTGCAGGACTTGAAAGGGTGAATTTCACCCCCTTTCCTCAGAGCCCACAGAATAATTCGAAAATAGGTCTTAAAAATGAATAAAGGGTTTGAAATTCGGTGTATGTATTTATGAACCCTCAAGGAACCATATTCCAAGAGATTTTTCATTTGCAGGACTTGGAAGGGTGAATTTCACCCCTATTTCTAATAATAAAAAAAACATCGAAAATACGTCTCAAAAATGAATAAAGGGTTTGAAATTCGGTGTATGTATTTATGAACCCTCAAGGAACCATATTCCAAGAGCTTTTTCATTTGCAGGACTTGGAAGGGTGAGTTTCACCCCCTCTCCTCAGAGTCCACAGAAAAAATCGGAAATAGGTCTAAAAAATAAATAAAGAGTTTGAAATTCGGTGTATGTATTTATAAGCCCTCAAGGAACGATATTTCAAGAGCTTTTTCATTTGCAGGACTTGGAAGGGTGAATTTCACCCCCTTTCCTCAGAGTCCACAGAATAATTCGAAAATAGGTCTTAAAAAATGAATAAAGGGTTTGAAATTCGGTGTATGTATTTATGAACCCTCAGGGAACGATATTCCAAGAGCTTTTTCATTTGCAGGACTTGGAAGGGTGAATTTCACCCCCTCTCCTCAGAGTCCACAAAATAATTCGAAAATAGGTCTAGAAAATGAGAAAAGGGTTTGAAATTCGGTGTATGTATTTATGAACCCTCAAGGAACGATATTCCGAGAGCTTTTTCATTTGCAGGAATTGGAAGGGTGAATTTCACCCCCCTTCCTCAGAGTCCACAGAATAATTCGAAAATAGGTCTTAAAAATGAATAAAGGGTTTGAAATTCGGTGTATGTATTTATGAACCCTCAAGGAACGATATTCCAAGAGCTTTTTCATTTGCAGGACTTGGAAGGGTGAATTTCACCCCCTCTCCTCAGAGTCCACAAAATAATTCGAAAATAGGTCTAGAAAATGAGAAAAGGGTTTGAAATTCGGTGTATGTATTTATGAACCCGCAAGGAACGATATTCCAAGAGCTTTTTCATTTGCAGGACTTGGAAGGGTGAATTTCACCCCTATTTCTAATAATGAAAAAAACATCGAAAATAGGTCTCAAAAATGAATAAAGGGTTTGAAATTCGGTGTATGTATTTATAAACCCTCAAGGAACGATATTCCAAGAGCTTTTTCATTTGCAGGACTTGGAAGGGTGAATTTCACCCCCTCTCCTCAGAGTCCACAGAATAAATCGAAAATAGGTCTTAAAAATGAATAAAGGGTTTGAAATTCGGTGTATGTATTTATAAACCCCCAAGAAACGATATTCCAAGAGCGTTTTCATTTGCAGGACTTGGAAGGGTGAATTTCACCCCCTCTCCTCAGAGTCCACAAAATAATTCGAAAATAGGTCTTAAAAATGAATAAAGGGTTTGAAATTCGGTGTATGTATTTATGAACCCTCAAGGAACCATATTCCAAGAGATTTTTCATTTGCAGGACTTGGAAGGGTGAATTTCACGCCCTCTCCTCAGAGTCCACAGAATAAATCGAAAATAGGTCTTAAAAATGAATAAAGGTTTGAAATTCGGTGTATGTATTTATAAACCCCCAAGAAACGATATTCCAAGAGCGTTTTCATTTGCAGGACTTGGAAGGGTGAATTTCACCCCCTCTCCTCAGAGTCCACAAAATAATTCGAAAATAGGTCTAGAAAATGAGAAAAGGGTTTGAAATTCGGTGTATGTATTTATGAACCCGCAAGGAACGATATTCCAAGAGCTTTTTCATTTGCAGGACTTGGAAGGGTGAATTTCACCCCTATTTCTAATAATGAAAAAAACATCGAAAATAGGTCTCAAAAATGAATAAAGGGTTTGAAATTCGGTGTATGTATTTATGAACCCTCAAGGAACGATATTCCGAGAGCTTTTTCATTTGCAGGACTTGAAAGGGTGAATTTCACCTCCTTTCCTCAGAGTCCACAGAATAATTCGAAAATAGGTCTTAAAAATGAAAAAAGGGTTTGAAATTCGGTGTATGTATTTATGAACCCTCAAGGAACCATATTCCAAGAGCTTTTTCATTTGCAGGACTTGGAAGGGTGAATTTCACCCCCTCTTCTCAGAGTCCATTGAATAAATCGAAAATAGGTCTTAAAAATGAATAAAGGGTTTGAAATTCGGTGTATGTATTTATGAACCCGCAAGGAACGATATTCCAAGAGCTTTTTCATTTGCAGGACTTGAAAGGGTGAATTTCACCCCTATTTCTAATAATGAAAAAAACATCGAAAATAGGTCTCAAAAATGAATAAAGGGTTTGAAATTCGGTGTATGTATTTATAAACCCTCAAGGAACGATATTCCAAGAGCTTTTTCATTTGCAGGACTTGGAAGGGTGAATTTCACCCCCTCTCCTCAGAGTCCACAGAATAATTCGAAAATAGGTCTTAAAAATGAATAAAGGGTTTGAAATTCGGTGTATGTATTTATGAACCCGCAAGGAACGATATTCCAAGAGCTTTTTCATTTGCAGGACTTGGAAGGGTGAATTTCACCCCTATTTCTAATAATGAAAAAAACATCGAAAATAGGACCGGTGTGAACTTAGCAGCCACTTTCCAGCAGCCACTTCAGATCTAGCGGCCGTTTGACCAGTGGCGTCGGGTACTTTTTTTTTCGCGTACTATGCTTACTGAAATCGGTATTAGGTCTCGGAAATGAATGAATTCTTTCAAAACTAGAGTGTTTATTCATAAGAAGATGATAAATACTATTTGAAAGATTTTTTATTCCAAGAATGTTGAAGTGTCAGTACCAGCCATAAAATGGATATTCGAAATATAATCGAAAATAGGTCTAAAAAATGAATAAAGGGTTTGAAATTCGGTGTATGTATTTATAAACCCTCAAGGAACGATATTCCAAGAGCTTTTTCATTTGCAGGACTTGGAAGGGTGAATTTCACCCCCTCTTCTCAGAGTCCATTGAATAAATCGAAAATAGGTCTTAAAAATGAATAAAGGGTTTGAAATTCGGTGTATGTATTTATAAACCCTCAAGGAACGATATTCCAAGAGCTTTTTCATTTGCAGGACTTGAAAGGGTGAATTTCACCCCCTTTCCTCAGAGCCCACAGAATAATTCGAAAATAGGTCTTAAAAATGAATAAAGGGTTTGAAATTCGGTGTATGTATTTATGAACCCTCAAGGAACCATATTCCAAGAGATTTTTCATTTGCAGGACTTGGAAGGGTGAATTTCACCCCCCTTCCTCAGAGTCCACAGAATAATTCGAAAATAGGTCTTAAAAATGAATAAAGGGTTTGAAATTCGGTGTATGTATTTATAAACCCTCAAGGAACGATATTCCAAGAGCTTTTTCATTTGCAGGACTTGGAAGGGTGAATTTCACCCCTATTTCTAATAATGAAAAAAACATCGAAAATAGGTCTCAAAAATGAATAAAGGGTTTGAAATTCGGTGTATGTATTTATGAACCCTCAAGGAACGATATTCCGAGAGCTTTTTCATTTGCAGGACTTGAAAGGGTGAATTTCACCCCCTCTCCTCAGAGTCCACAGAAAAAATCGGAAATAGGTCTAAAAAATAAATAAGGGGTTTGAAATTCGGTGTATGTATTTATAAACCCTCAAGGAACGATATTCCAAGAGCTTTTTCATTTGCAGGACTTGAAAGGGTGAATTTCACCCCCTTTCCTCAGAGCCCACAGAATAATTCGAAAATAGGTCTTAAAAATGAATAAAGGGTTTGAAATTCGGTGTATGTATTTATGAACCCTCAAGGAACCATATTCCAAGAGATTTTTCATTTGCAGGACTTGGAAGGGTGAATTTCACCCCCCTTCCTCAGAGTCCACAGAATAATTCGAAAATAGGTCTTAAAAATGAATAAAGGGTTTGAAATTCGGTGTATGTATTTATGAACCCTCAAGGAACGATATTCCAAGAGCTTTTTCATTTGCAGGACTTGGAAGGGTGAATTTCACCCCTATTTCTAATAATGAAAAAAACATCGAAAATAGGTCTCAAAAATGAATAACGGGTTTGAAATTCGGTGTATGTATTTATAAGCCCTCAAGGAACGATATTTCAAGAGCTTTTTCATTTGCAGGACTTGGAAGGGTGAATTTCACCCCCTTTCCTCAGAGTCCACAGAATAATTCGAAAATAGGTCTTAAAAAATGAATAAAGGGTTTGAAATTCGGTGTATGTATTTATGAACCCTCAGGGAACGATATTCCAAGAGCTTTTTCATTTGCAGGACTTGGAAGGGTGAATTTCACCCCCTCTCCTCAGAGTCCACAAAATAATTCGAAAATAGGTCTAGAAAATGAGAAAAGGGTTTGAAATTCGGTGTATGTATTTATGAACCCTCAAGGAACGATATTCCGAGAGCTTTTTCATTTGCAGGAATTGGAAGGGTGAATTTCACCCCCCTTCCTCAGAGTCCACAGAATAATTCGAAAATAGGTCTTAAAAATGAATAAAGGGTTTGAAATTCGGTGTATGTATTTATGAACCCTCAAGGAACGATATTCCAAGAGCTTTTTCATTTGCAGGACTTGGAAGGGTGAATTTCACCCCCTCTCCTCAGAGTCCACAAAATAATTCGAAAATAGGTCTAGAAAATGAGAAAAGGGTTTGAAATTCGGTGTATGTATTTATGAACCCGCAAGGAACGATATTCCAAGAGCTTTTTCATTTGCAGGACTTGGAAGGGTGAATTTCACCCCTATTTCTAATAATGAAAAAAACATCGAAAATAGGTCTCAAAAATGAATAAAGGGTTTGAAATTCGGTGTATGTATTTATAAACCCTCAAGGAACGATATTCCAAGAGCTTTTTCATTTGCAGGACTTGGAAGGGTGAATTTCACCCCCTCTCCTCAGAGTCCACAGAATAAATCGAAAATAGGTCTTAAAAATGAATAAAGGGTTTGAAATTCGGTGTATGTATTTATAAACCCCCAAGAAACGATATTCCAAGAGCGTTTTCATTTGCAGGACTTGGAAGGGTGAATTTCACCCCCTCTCCTCAGAGTCCACAAAATAATTCGAAAATAGGTCTTAAAAATGAATAAAGGGTTTGAAATTCGGTGTATGTATTTATGAACCCTCAAGGAACCATATTCCAAGAGATTTTTCATTTGCAGGACTTGGAAGGGTGAATTTCACGCCCTCTCCTCAGAGTCCACAGAATAAATCGAAAATAGGTCTTAAAAATGAATAAAGGTTTGAAATTCGGTGTATGTATTTATAAACCCCCAAGAAACGATATTCCAAGAGCGTTTTCATTTGCAGGACTTGGAAGGGTGAATTTCACCCCCTCTCCTCAGAGTCCACAAAATAATTCGAAAATAGGTCTAGAAAATGAGAAAAGGGTTTGAAATTCGGTGTATGTATTTATGAACCCGCAAGGAACGATATTCCAAGAGCTTTTTCATTTGCAGGACTTGGAAGGGTGAATTTCACCCCTATTTCTAATAATGAAAAAAACATCGAAAATAGGTCTCAAAAATGAATAAAGGGTTTGAAATTCGGTGTATGTATTTATGAACCCTCAAGGAACGATATTCCGAGAGCTTTTTCATTTGCAGGACTTGAAAGGGTGAATTTCACCTCCTTTCCTCAGAGTCCACAGAATAATTCGAAAATAGGTCTTAAAAATGAAAAAAGGGTTTGAAATTCGGTGTATGTATTTATGAACCCTCAAGGAACCATATTCCAAGAGCTTTTTCATTTGCAGGACTTGGAAGGGTGAATTTCACCCCCTCTTCTCAGAGTCCATTGAATAAATCGAAAATAGGTCTTAAAAATGAATAAAGGGTTTGAAATTCGGTGTATGTATTTATGAACCCGCAAGGAACGATATTCCAAGAGCTTTTTCATTTGCAGGACTTGAAAGGGTGAATTTCACCCCTATTTCTAATAATGAAAAAAACATCGAAAATAGGTCTCAAAAATGAATAAAGGGTTTGAAATTCGGTGTATGTATTTATAAACCCTCAAGGAACGATATTCCAAGAGCTTTTTCATTTGCAGGACTTGGAAGGGTGAATTTCACCCCCTCTCCTCAGAGTCCACAGAATAATTCGAAAATAGGTCTTAAAAATGAATAAAGGGTTTGAAATTCGGTGTATGTATTTATGAACCCGCAAGGAACGATATTCCAAGAGCTTTTTCATTTGCAGGACTTGGAAGGGTGAATTTCACCCCTATTTCTAATAATGAAAAAAACATCGAAAATAGGTCTCAAAAATGAATAAAGGGTTTGAAATTCGGTGTATGTATTTATGAACCCTCAAGGAACGATATTCCGAGAGCTTTTTCATTTGCAGGACTTGAAAGGGTGAATTTCACCCCCTCTCCTCAGAGTCCACAGAAAAAATCGGAAATAGGTCTAAAAAATAAATAAGGGGTTTGAAATTCGGTGTATGTATTTATAAACCCTCAAGGAACGATATTCCAAGAGCTTTTTCATTTGCAGGACTTGAAAGGGTGAATTTCACCCCCTTTCCTCAGAGCCCACAGAATAATTCGAAAATAGGTCTTAAAAATGAATAAAGGGTTTGAAATTCGGTGTATGTATTTATGAACCCTCAAGGAACCATATTCCAAGAGATTTTTCATTTGCAGGACTTGGAAGGGTGAATTTCACCCCCCTTCCTCAGAGTCCACAGAATAATTCGAAAATAGGTCTTAAAAATGAATAAAGGGTTTGAAATTCGGTGTATGTATTTATGAACCCTCAAGGAACGATATTCCAAGAGCTTTTTCATTTGCAGGACTTGGAAGGGTGAATTTCACCCCTATTTCTAATAATGAAAAAAATATCGAAAATAGGTCTCAAAAATGAATAACGGGTTTGAAATTCGGTGTATGTATTTATAAGCCCTCAAGGAACGATATTTCAAGAGCTTTTTCATTTGCAGGACTTGGAAGGGTGAATTTCACCCCCTTTCCTCAGAGTCCACAGAATAATTCGAAAATAGGTCTTAAAAAATGAATAAAGGGTTTGAAATTCGGTGTATGTATTTATGAACCCTCAGGGAACGATATTCCAAGAGCTTTTTCATTTGCAGGACTTGGAAGGGTGAATTTCACCCCCTCTCCTCAGAGTCCACAAAATAATTCGAAAATAGGTCTAGAAAATGAGAAAAGGGTTTGAAATTCGGTGTATGTATTTATGAACCCTCAAGGAACGATATTCCGAGAGCTTTTTCATTTGCAGGAATTGGAAGGGTGAATTTCACCCCCCTTCCTCAGAGTCCACAGAATAATTCGAAAATAGGTCTTAAAAATGAATAAAGGGTTTGAAATTCGGTGTATGTATTTATGAACCCTCAAGGAACGATATTCCAAGAGCTTTTTCATTTGCAGGACTTGGAAGGGTGAATTTCACCCCCTCTCCTCAGAGTCCACAAAATAATTCGAAAATAGGTCTAGAAAATGAGAAAAGGGTTTGAAATTCGGTGTATGTATTTATGAACCCGCAAGGAACGATATTCCAAGAGCTTTTTCATTTGCAGGACTTGGAAGGGTGAATTTCACCCCTATTTCTAATAATGAAAAAAACATCGAAAATAGGTCTCAAAAATGAATAAAGGGTTTGAAATTCGGTGTATGTATTTATAAACCCTCAAGGAACGATATTCCAAGAGCTTTTTCATTTGCAGGACTTGGAAGGGTGAATTTCACCCCCTCTCCTCAGAGTCCACAGAATAAATCGAAAATAGGTCTTAAAAATGAATAAAGGGTTTGAAATTCGGTGTATGTATTTATAAACCCCCAAGAAACGATATTCCAAGAGCGTTTTCATTTGCAGGACTTGGAAGGGTGAATTTCACCCCCTCTCCTCAGAGTCCACAAAATAATTCGAAAATAGGTCTTAAAAATGAATAAAGGGTTTGAAATTCGGTGTATGTATTTATGAACCCTCAAGGAACCATATTCCAAGAGATTTTTCATTTGCAGGACTTGGAAGGGTGAATTTCACGCCCTCTCCTCAGAGTCCACAGAATAAATCGAAAATAGGTCTTAAAAATGAATAAAGGTTTGAAATTCGGTGTATGTATTTATAAACCCCCAAGAAACGATATTCCAAGAGCGTTTTCATTTGCAGGACTTGGAAGGGTGAATTTCACCCCCTCTCCTCAGAGTCCACAAAATAATTCGAAAATAGGTCTAGAAAATGAGAAAAGGGTTTGAAATTCGGTGTATGTATTTATGAACCCGCAAGGAACGATATTCCAAGAGCTTTTTCATTTGCAGGACTTGGAAGGGTGAATTTCACCCCTATTTCTAATAATGAAAAAAACATCGAAAATAGGTCTCAAAAATGAATAAAGGGTTTGAAATTCGGTGTATGTATTTATGAACCCTCAAGGAACGATATTCCGAGAGCTTTTTCATTTGCAGGACTTGAAAGGGTGAATTTCACCTCCTTTCCTCAGAGTCCACAGAATAATTCGAAAATAGGTCTTAAAAATGAAAAAAGGGTTTGAAATTCGGTGTATGTATTTATGAACCCTCAAGGAACCATATTCCAAGAGCTTTTTCATTTGCAGGACTTGGAAGGGTGAATTTCACCCCCTCTTCTCAGAGTCCATTGAATAAATCGAAAATAGGTCTTAAAAATGAATAAAGGGTTTGAAATTCGGTGTATGTATTTATGAACCCGCAAGGAACGATATTCCAAGAGCTTTTTCATTTGCAGGACTTGAAAGGGTGAATTTCACCCCTATTTCTAATAATGAAAAAAACATCGAAAATAGGTCTCAAAAATGAATAAAGGGTTTGAAATTCGGTGTATGTATTTATAAACCCTCAAGGAACGATATTCCAAGAGCTTTTTCATTTGCAGGACTTGGAAGGGTGAATTTCACCCCCTCTCCTCAGAGTCCACAGAATAATTCGAAAATAGGTCTTAAAAATGAATAAAGGGTTTGAAATTCGGTGTATGTATTTATGAACCCGCAAGGAACGATATTCCAAGAGCTTTTTCATTTGCAGGACTTGGAAGGGTGAATTTCACCCCTATTTCTAATAATGAAAAAAACATCGAAAATAGGTCTCAAAAATGAATAAAGGGTTTGAAATTCGGTGTATGTATTTATAAACCCTCAAGGAACGATATTCCAAGAGCTTTTTCATTTGCAGGACTTGGAAGGGTGAATTTCACCCCCTCTCCTCAGAGTCCACAGAATAAATCGAAAATAGGTCTTAAAAATGAATAAAGGGTTTGAAATTCGGTGTATGTATTTATAAACCCCCAAGAAACGATATTCCAAGAGCGTTTTCATTTGCAGGACTTGGAAGGGTGAATTTCACCCCCTCTCCTCAGAGTCCACAAAATAATTCGAAAATAGGTCTTAAAAATGAATAAAGGGTTTGAAATTCGGTGTATGTATTTATGAACCCTCAAGGAACCATATTCCAAGAGATTTTTCATTTGCAGGACTTGGAAGGGTGAATTTCACGCCCTCTCCTCAGAGTCCACAGAATAAATCGAAAATAGGTCTTAAAAATGAATAAAGGTTTGAAATTCGGTGTATGTATTTATAAACCCCCAAGAAACGATATTCCAAGAGCGTTTTCATTTGCAGGACTTGGAAGGGTGAATTTCACCCCCTCTCCTCAGAGTCCACAAAATAATTCGAAAATAGGTCTAGAAAATGAGAAAAGGGTTTGAAATTCGGTGTATGTATTTATGAACCCGCAAGGAACGATATTCCAAGAGCTTTTTCATTTGCAGGACTTGGAAGGGTGAATTTCACCCCTATTTCTAATAATGAAAAAAACATCGAAAATAGGTCTCAAAAATGAATAAAGGGTTTGAAATTCGGTGTATGTATTTATGAACCCTCAAGGAACGATATTCCGAGAGCTTTTTCATTTGCAGGACTTGAAAGGGTGAATTTCACCTCCTTTCCTCAGAGTCCACAGAATAATTCGAAAATAGGTCTTAAAAATGAAAAAAGGGTTTGAAATTCGGTGTATGTATTTATGAACCCTCAAGGAACCATATTCCAAGAGCTTTTTCATTTGCAGGACTTGGAAGGGTGAATTTCACCCCCTCTTCTCAGAGTCCATTGAATAAATCGAAAATAGGTCTTAAAAATGAATAAAGGGTTTGAAATTCGGTGTATGTATTTATGAACCCGCAAGGAACGATATTCCAAGAGCTTTTTCATTTGCAGGACTTGAAAGGGTGAATTTCACCCCTATTTCTAATAATGAAAAAAACATCGAAAATAGGTCTCAAAAATGAATAAAGGGTTTGAAATTCGGTGTATGTATTTATAAACCCTCAAGGAACGATATTCCAAGAGCTTTTTCATTTGCAGGACTTGGAAGGGTGAATTTCACCCCCTCTCCTCAGAGTCCACAGAATAATTCGAAAATAGGTCTTAAAAATGAATAAAGGGTTTGAAATTCGGTGTATGTATTTATGAACCCGCAAGGAACGATATTCCAAGAGCTTTTTCATTTGCAGGACTTGGAAGGGTGAATTTCACCCCTATTTCTAATAATGAAAAAAACATCGAAAATAGGTCTCAAAAATGAATAAAGGGTTTGAAATTCGGTGTATGTATTTATAAACCCTCAAGGAACGATATTCCAAGAGCTTTTTCATTTGCAGGACTTGGAAGGGTGAATTTCACCCCCTCTCCTCAGAGTCCACAGAATAAATCGAAAATAGGTCTTAAAAATGAATAAAGGGTTTGAAATTCGGTGTATGTATTTATAAACCCCCAAGAAACGATATTCCAAGAGCGTTTTCATTTGCAGGACTTGGAAGGGTGAATTTCACCCCCTCTCCTCAGAGTCCACAAAATAATTCGAAAATAGGTCTTAAAAATGAATAAAGGGTTTGAAATTCGGTGTATGTATTTATGAACCCTCAAGGAACCATATTCCAAGAGATTTTTCATTTGCAGGACTTGGAAGGGTGAATTTCACGCCCTCTCCTCAGAGTCCACAGAATAAATCGAAAATAGGTCTTAAAAATGAATAAAGGGTTTGAAATTCGGTGTATGTATTTATGAACCCTCAAGGAACCATATTCCAAGAGATTTTTCATTTGCAGGACTTGGAAGGGTGAATTTCACGCCCTCTCCTCAGAGTCCACAGAATAAATCGAAAATAGGTCTTAAAAATGAATAAAGGGTTTGAAATTCGGTGTATGTATTTATAAACCCCCAAGAAACGATATTCCAAGAGCGTTTTCATTTGCAGGACTTGGAAGGGTGAATTTCACCCCCTCTCCTCAGAGTCCACAAAATAATTCGAAAATAGGTCTTAAAAATGAATAAAGGGTTTGAAATTCGGTGTATGTATTTATAAACCCTCAAGGAACGATATTTTTAGATTTATATTTATTTATATTTTTAGACCTATTTCCGATTTTTTCTGTGGACTCTGAGGAGAGGGGGTGAAATTCACCCTTTCAAGTCCTGCAAATGAAAAAGCTCTCGGAATATCGTTCCTTGAGGGTTCATAAATACATACACCGAATTTCAAACCCTTTATTCATTTTTGAGACCTATTTTCGATGTTTTTTTCATTATTAGAAATAGGGGTGAAATTCACCCTTCCAAGTCCTGCAAATGAAAAAGCTCTTGGAATATCGTTCCTTGAGGGTTTATAAATACATACACCGAATTTCAAACCCTTTATTCATTTTTAAGACCTATTTTCGAATTATTCTGTGGACTCTGAGGAAGGGGGGTGAAATTCACCCTTCCAAGTCCTGCAAATGAAAAATCTCTTGGAATATGGTTCCTTGAGGGTTCATAAATACATACACCGAATTTCAAACCCTTTATTCATTTTTAAGACCTATTTTCGAATTATTCTGTGGGCTCTGAGGAAAGGGGGTGAAATTCACCCTTTCAAGTCCTGCAAATGAAAAAGCTCTTGGAATATCGTTCCTTGAGGGTTTATAAATACATACACCGAATTTCAAACCCTTTATTCATTTTTAAGACCTATTTTCGATTTATTCAATGGACTCTGAGAAGAGGGGGTGAAATTCACCCTTCCAAGTCCTGCAAATGAAAAAGCTCTTGGAATATCGTTCCTTGAGGGTTTATAAATACATACACCGAATTTCAAACCCTTTATTCATTTTTTAGACCTATTTTCGATTATATTTCGAATATCCATTTTATGGCTGGTACTGACACTTCAACATTCTTGGAATAAAAAATCTTTCAAATAGTATTTATCATCTTCTTATGAATAAACACTCTAGTTTTGAAAGAATTCATTCATTTCCGAGACCTAATACCGATTTCAGTAAGCATAGTACGCGAAAAAAAAAGTACCCGACGCCACTGGTCAAACGGCCGCTAGATCTGAAGTGGCTGCTGGAAAGTGGCTGCTAAGTTCACACCGGTCCTATTTTCGATGTTTTTTTCATTATTAGAAATAGGGGTGAAATTCACCCTTCCAAGTCCTGCAAATGAAAAAGCTCTTGGAATATCGTTCCTTGCGGGTTCATAAATACATACACCGAATTTCAAACCCTTTATTCATTTTTAAGACCTATTTTCGAATTATTCTGTGGACTCTGAGGAGAGGGGGTGAAATTCACCCTTCCAAGTCCTGCAAATGAAAAAGCTCTTGGAATATCGTTCCTTGAGGGTTTATAAATACATACACCGAATTTCAAACCCTTTATTCATTTTTGAGACCTATTTTCGATGTTTTTTTCATTATTAGAAATAGGGGTGAAATTCACCCTTTCAAGTCCTGCAAATGAAAAAGCTCTTGGAATATCGTTCCTTGCGGGTTCATAAATACATACACCGAATTTCAAACCCTTTATTCATTTTTAAGACCTATTTTCGATTTATTCAATGGACTCTGAGAAGAGGGGGTGAAATTCACCCTTCCAAGTCCTGCAAATGAAAAAGCTCTTGGAATATGGTTCCTTGAGGGTTCATAAATACATACACCGAATTTCAAACCCTTTTTTCATTTTTAAGACCTATTTTCGAATTATTCTGTGGACTCTGAGGAAAGGAGGTGAAATTCACCCTTTCAAGTCCTGCAAATGAAAAAGCTCTCGGAATATCGTTCCTTGAGGGTTCATAAATACATACACCGAATTTCAAACCCTTTATTCATTTTTGAGACCTATTTTCGATGTTTTTTTCATTATTAGAAATAGGGGTGAAATTCACCCTTCCAAGTCCTGCAAATGAAAAAGCTCTTGGAATATCGTTCCTTGCGGGTTCATAAATACATACACCGAATTTCAAACCCTTTTCTCATTTTCTAGACCTATTTTCGAATTATTTTGTGGACTCTGAGGAGAGGGGGTGAAATTCACCCTTCCAAGTCCTGCAAATGAAAACGCTCTTGGAATATCGTTTCTTGGGGGTTTATAAATACATACACCGAATTTCAAACCTTTATTCATTTTTAAGACCTATTTTCGATTTATTCTGTGGACTCTGAGGAGAGGGCGTGAAATTCACCCTTCCAAGTCCTGCAAATGAAAAATCTCTTGGAATATGGTTCCTTGAGGGTTCATAAATACATACACCGAATTTCAAACCCTTTATTCATTTTTAAGACCTATTTTCGAATTATTTTGTGGACTCTGAGGAGAGGGGGTGAAATTCACCCTTCCAAGTCCTGCAAATGAAAACGCTCTTGGAATATCGTTTCTTGGGGGTTTATAAATACATACACCGAATTTCAAACCCTTTATTCATTTTTAAGACCTATTTTCGATTTATTCTGTGGACTCTGAGGAGAGGGGGTGAAATTCACCCTTCCAAGTCCTGCAAATGAAAAAGCTCTTGGAATATCGTTCCTTGAGGGTTTATAAATACATACACCGAATTTCAAACCCTTTATTCATTTTTGAGACCTATTTTCGATGTTTTTTTCATTATTAGAAATAGGGGTGAAATTCACCCTTCCAAGTCCTGCAAATGAAAAAGCTCTTGGAATATCGTTCCTTGCGGGTTCATAAATACATACACCGAATTTCAAACCCTTTTCTCATTTTCTAGACCTATTTTCGAATTATTTTGTGGACTCTGAGGAGAGGGGGTGAAATTCACCCTTCCAAGTCCTGCAAATGAAAAAGCTCTTGGAATATCGTTCCTTGAGGGTTCATAAATACATACACCGAATTTCAAACCCTTTATTCATTTTTAAGACCTATTTTCGAATTATTCTGTGGACTCTGAGGAAGGGGGGTGAAATTCACCCTTCCAATTCCTGCAAATGAAAAAGCTCTCGGAATATCGTTCCTTGAGGGTTCATAAATACATACACCGAATTTCAAACCCTTTTCTCATTTTCTAGACCTATTTTCGAATTATTTTGTGGACTCTGAGGAGAGGGGGTGAAATTCACCCTTCCAAGTCCTGCAAATGAAAAAGCTCTTGGAATATCGTTCCCTGAGGGTTCATAAATACATACACCGAATTTCAAACCCTTTATTCATTTTTTAAGACCTATTTTCGAATTATTCTGTGGACTCTGAGGAAAGGGGGTGAAATTCACCCTTCCAAGTCCTGCAAATGAAAAAGCTCTTGAAATATCGTTCCTTGAGGGCTTATAAATACATACACCGAATTTCAAACTCTTTATTTATTTTTTAGACCTATTTCCGATTTTTTCTGTGGACTCTGAGGAGAGGGGGTGAAACTCACCCTTCCAAGTCCTGCAAATGAAAAAGCTCTTGGAATATGGTTCCTTGAGGGTTCATAAATACATACACCGAATTTCAAACCCTTTATTCATTTTTGAGACGTATTTTCGATGTTTTTTTTATTATTAGAAATAGGGGTGAAATTCACCCTTCCAAGTCCTGCAAATGAAAAATCTCTTGGAATATGGTTCCTTGAGGGTTCATAAATACATACACCGAATTTCAAACCCTTTATTCATTTTTAAGACCTATTTTCGAATTATTCTGTGGGCTCTGAGGAAAGGGGGTGAAATTCACCCTTTCAAGTCCTGCAAATGAAAAAGCTCTTGGAATATCGTTCCTTGAGGGTTTATAAATACATACACCGAATTTCAAACCCCTTATTTATTTTTTAGACCTATTTCCGATTTTTTCTGTGGACTCTGAGGAGAGGGGGTGAAATTCACCCTTTCAAGTCCTGCAAATGAAAAAGCTCTCGGAATATCGTTCCTTGAGGGTTCATAAATACATACACCGAATTTCAAACCCTTTATTCATTTTTGAGACCTATTTTCGATGTTTTTTTCATTATTAGAAATAGGGGTGAAATTCACCCTTCCAAGTCCTGCAAATGAAAAAGCTCTTGGAATATCGTTCCTTGAGGGTTCATAAATACATACACCGAATTTCAAACCCTTTATTCATTTTTAAGACCTATTTTCGATTTATTCAATGGACTCTGAGAAGAGGGGGTGAAATTCACCCTTCCAAGTCCTGCAAATGAAAAAGCTCTTGTAATATCGTTCCTTGAGGGTTTATAAATACATATACCGAATTTCAAACCCGTTATTCATTTTTGAGACCTATTTTCGATGTTTTTTTCATTATTAGAAATAGGGGTGAAATTCACCCTTCCAAGTCCTGCAAATGAAAAAGCTCTTGGAATATCGTTCCTTGAGGGTTCATAAATACATACACCGAATTTCAAACCCTTTATTCATTTTTAAGACCTATTTTCGATTTATTCAATGGACTCTGAGAAGAGGGGGTGAAATTCACCCTTCCAAGTCCTGCAACTGAAAAAGCTCTTGGAATATCGTTCCTTGAGGGTTTATAAATACATACACCGAATTTCAAACCCTTTATTCATTTTTTAGACCTATTTTCGATTATATTTCGAATATCCATTTTATGGCTGGTACTGACACTTCAACATTCTTGGAATAAAAAATCTTTCAAATAGTATTTATCATCTTCTTATGAATAAACACTCTAGTTTTGAAAGAATTCATTCATTTCCGAGACCTAATACCGATTTCAGTAAGCATAGTACGCGAAAAAAAAAGTACCCGACGCCACTGGTCAAACGGCCGCTAGATCTGAAGTGGCTGCTGGAAAGTGGCTGCTAAGTTCACACCGGTTATATTATATTACATTTTTTATAAATTAAGAAATTTCGCGAAGTCTTGCATCAAATCTTTCGGGCATAGTTAGTTTAAATGTTATTAAGTATGATAATACCGAGGATAATATTAACCTCTTAGGTCAACTCGTAGGTCAATCAGTTCGAGATTGAAATTTCGCCTTCATTGAAATTGTTAGTAAAAGAAAGTACGTTCTTTTGACTTCATTAACATTTATCATCAAACGAGCTCAATATCTGATGAGAAACGTTTCATTATTTATTCTAAAGCGAAAAAGTCACTTGCAAGCAAACGATTAAATTCGTTCATAAATAAATGAGAATTCCGAAAATATATATCATTTTATGGAGAAGCAGTGGTGTGCCACTTTTTTTCCAAAATAAGTCAAGAAAACGCATCTTGATACATTGAAGACGTACAATCGTACCACGGAAGTTACGAAAAAGAGATTTCATTCCCGAAACTTTATCAACCTGTATCTCTCAAGTAAGGTAATCGGTAAGGTAATTCCTGACATATTATGTTGAGTTTTTTCCTAGAATTGGGTCCAAGAAACGCTACCTCAAATATTGGCATGTCGTTGAAAAACGTCCTGTAAAAGACGGCAATGAATGTAGCCTTCGATGTGGCCAATACTTAATTATGGAGAAAAAAATTAAGGACTATTAACTTCAATACAAAAAGTTTCAGTGAATTTCAATAAAGAATGCAAATGAGTCATATCCATAATTTCGGGGATATGTAATTTATTGTACAGGGTCTTTAAATATTATAGATACATCCGAGGATACATCGCAGTGGTCGTCAATACCAAAATTCCATGATGGTTCGAACACAATGAACAAACTGCAATTATTATGTAGGTACATACTTGAAAGCTTCGTATTTTTTGTTTCCTTCTCTTAACGAATGGTCACTGGAAAAACATAACTTGGTCCTTCGAAGAATTCATCGGAATAAGACACGTGAAGTGTAAAGAAAACCCACGTAGGTACTAAATGAGTACGTACAATGACATAAGGATATTGTATGGTGATAAATGAAGAAACCAACATTAATCAAAATAAACCAAATTATTTTGATAACTTTCTTTCCCAATAACAAATACTAAATATTAAACATGAAGCGATATTCTGACATATTTTCATATTCATTCCATAGTTGCGATACCACAAATCGTTAGGTACCAAAACAAAGAAATTGATATATCTGGAAGTTTTTGTAATTTCCGAAAATCAACAACTCGAGGTCAAGGTATACCTCAGACATTTAGTGTAGTTGATTTCTCACTAGACTTAGTTAATTAGCACCACAACCTCGAATTGAATTCCATACAAACGAGCTGCATAACTAGTTAGGTATATTTTAATTCGAAATCAGTTTAAAAAACGCCCCTCTAACTCGAAATCCCACAGAGAAAATAAATTAGAAAAGCATTCTGGGATCAGCACCGCATTCAAGATGCATCCAATAAATTTGGACTGACAGATATTCAATACTCCTACCCCACTGAATCATCAAATTCGCCCGATAACGAATACGTAGTTACGAGGGTGAGGAGAAATTTAAACTTACCAACTTGCAAGACGTTATCCACACAACCGGTCTCAAGCAGTTTTAATCCTTTGCAGAAAGACAGATTCTGTGGCTCGGCACTCGAATTCACTGGGGGCACTTGCGACAACGATGAGTACATACAAATATCACGTTCATTTCGAGGAAACGACCAAAAAATAATACGTCTCTGCACAGGTTCGGGTATACGGTCATAACGCTCCTCTATACGTTGAAAAGGGATTGTTTCGGCCACTTTTTTAGCCGTGATGTCTAAAAGGGTGTCGGGGCTGCAAGGACTCGGGTCCTTGAGCAAAGCCACCCCGTTTACGCTGCCACGGGAGCAGCAAACCCGCTTGGCTTGTGCCATCTACAACGCACTCTCACTGACTGAAGTCTCGAGTGAACATACGAGACGAGGAAGGGAGACGCTTGCGGTGCTGCCATATTTAACAGAATGTACAACAAACTATTCGACGAAGTAATCAAAATATTAAATTATTAATACTCAATTTTTATTCGTACGAAAAAACGGACTAATAGTGATTTACGTTACAAATCCGGAAAATAGGGTTTTTCTGGACGAATAGACAAAATTCTAGGACGAGCCGTAGACGAGTCCTCGGAGTCTGTGACTTCAAAAAAAATTATTTTCGGGCGCGTTGCGTACAATATTTTTTCGGCACCCGTGTAGAATAACAAATAGCTGCTGCTTTCCATATTTCATTGCGAATCGAAATCAAAAAGCATGCAAACTTTTGACAATTAATTAATATGAACTGTCAGTCGTTATTTCGTTGCTATGGTTACGATCAACTGCATTTATCAAAATCATTCCTACCAAGATTTTCATATTTACAATAGTTGGGGAGCCGAAGAGGGAAATTCGGGATTTACTCGAGCGTGTCAGATTAATCAAAGGGGACTTACCTTGGACCTTGTAGAGTACCTCTACCAAAAATTAGAACTGTATATAAGGGGAATTGTCTAGGATAGCCTGTCAGAATAGTAAAAAAAACGATCATTGTACATACTCGAGCGTGTCGGATTAAGATATATGTGGTTAATTACATGTTGAAAAGTATATATTCTCTTAATCTGGCAATTTAAGCGTGTCGAAAATGTGTGGGAGGGCGCCAAAATTGCAAAAAAAAGAAACGTCACTTGTACATTTTCGAGCGCGGTGGCGTTTTTTCTTATTTGGAAGCTTATGATTCAAGAATAACGGAAAAAATATAATCTGACAGTTCAAGCAAGCCGAAGCAATAAAAATTGGCCATAAAGGTCACAAAAATTAGTTTTTTTTGAATTATCTCCCTCCTTGGGCTTCGAATCTTTTTCGCATTCATTAGGAAAGTTGTAAAGCATAATATTTTCTACAAATTTTGTCCCAAGCAAGACGACGAGTACAGGGTGGGCAAAATTCGTAGTCTACTGAGAGGATCTCGAGAACTATAGCAGCTTGAAGAAAATGGATGACACATTCCCTAGCTCTTTTTCGAAGAAACAAAGAATGGTGAAAACCGCAGCCTCCTACGATACTTCGTTTTTGAGTTTGACAAGTTCCTAAAATTCTCATAACTTTTTTGTCTTTGAAATTACAAATCTAAAACTTGAACCTTCTACAGGCACTTTTTCACGTAGAATCCGCTGATGAGCTCGAAATATTTTTTCATTTCTAATCATTAGGTGAACTTAAATTTTTATCAATGCAAACTTTTATTGACTTTGTCATTTTTGAATTGGAAAAAAATCTTTTGTCAGTAGATTCTACATATGAAAGTGCCTAAGAAGGTTCAAGTTTCAGATCTGTAACTTCAAAGACAAAAACGTTGTGAGAACTTTTTGGAATCATCAAATTTTTGTTTATAATTCGAAATCTAAAAATGATAGGCCGATTCTGTTTTCAGATTTGTATTAGTCGTGAAAAAAGAATTCGAGAATGTGTCATCTGTTTTCTTCTAGCTGCTATAGTTCTCGAGATCCCCTCAGTAGACAACGAATTTTGCCCACCCTGTACATCCCAAAATTGCCAAATACATTCGAATCGTCTAGATCAGACTCGGAGGCACGAGATGCTTTTGGCATTTCGAAGTAAAAATGGGGAATGCTCCAATTTTGAAGTATCAAATTCTTTGCTGCAAGCAATGGAAACGAAAAATTCGTGCAAATCTGATGATGAGGAAGATGTAGAGGTTCATGTTTAGAAATGTTATATGTTTTCGTTTTACAAAAAATGTATACAATACAATATAGCCCAAATTCGAATCTGTATGTGTTTTATTTGTGTCATCGTGAACTATGTGTAAATGCACCATAATTGTACCATAATTTTCCTAAAAATCCAATAATTTTGGCAGCGTACAGTACGAAAAATTTGTACCATAATTTTCCCCAGAATCCAATAATTTTGGCATCTCTGTACCATATTTCCGCACTTGACATCTGGCATTACAAACTGACTGAAAATTTCAGACCGATTTCAAAGATTTGTATCTTGAAATCGTTTTAGAAAACCTTCACCAGTTTACAAAATGACTAGTCAGTTTGCAAACTGACAGATTTCACAATACGATTGTGGCATTTACATATTTTCACTCATCGAATAAGGTGTGTACAAGCTAAGCGCCACATTAGCCAAACAAATATGAACCCCCAAGATTGCATAGCCTACTTGACGACTGATTTTTCTGAACGCACGTTATATTGTCGACATTGGCTTGTTTTAATTGTGAGCATTGAAGTTTTGTTTTAAGGAACACCATTTATATCTGATCTCATTTTCAGCCAAACAATTTAGTTGACAGCAGTAGAAAAATGCACAGATGAAAAATTCAATCAATAATAGCATTTTTATCGATTCATTAGGCCACTTCTAATTCAAGACCACTCAAAATCCTTCTTTCGACTCTATAGTGAAATGCTATACATAAAATTATTCGTATCTGTATGTATATACCTGATATTTCGAACAGTAATCACCCCTATAAATTCCACGTGAATAATTTGTCAGAACTTATTCCATATTCATAGGCTTGATATTGGTTATACTTTCTTGAAAATGGGATTTTTACTGTTTTGTAACGGTTAGAAACTTGTTCTTCGACAACCGCTTCTGGATATTCTTCAATTTCCTTTCTAAATTGTTACGACACATAGATAAGATCTTTACCATACAGCTGTTAGTTCTGAAACTGCGATTTGAAAATTGAAATGGTATAGGATTATGAATTTTCGTAAAATTTCACTGAACCTACTTATTGAAGGAATAAAGAACCCTCCTGAAGAATAGAAACTTATCGGATATGCTTTCAGCTAGAAGGTAAGATTTAAATGGTCGTCCTGTAGGAAAGGGCACGTAAAATGAAAATAAGGAGAATTTCTTTCCCTCTGTATTGTACCTACCTACCAGACATCTCAAAAACTGATTGGCAATTGACATAAAATTTTTCAATGAACGAGCGAGGTGATAAATTCCGCTTTATGACATCTAGATAAAAATACTATGAGAAAAAGGATATTCCTCAACTTGGTTTTTCCTCAACTTGGTTTTTCCTCAACTTGGTTTTTCCTCAACTTGGTTTTTCCTCAACTTGGTTTTTATACAGAATCTCTGCAGATAACTCGTAAAATTTCTAACAATATTCGGAATTATCTAAGGTTGACTCATGAAACTAAGAAGGATCAAGTGAGAAAAGAAGGGAAGGGATAAAAAATAATCTTCTGTTTTAAAGTGCGCTAAGAATGATTTGAAAAAGATTTTTGATCAATAAGAGATGAAACAATGTACCTACTGTTCCTATACGAAACTACACCATTTCCAAATGTATTTCAGAAATCGTCAATTTTATTTCAGAAATCGTCAATTGTATTTCAGATTAGTCAATTCGATTTCAGAAAGCGTCAATTGTATTTCAGATTAGTCAATTCGATTTCAGAAAGTGTCAATTGTATTTCAGATTAGTCAATTCAATTTCAGAAAGCGTCAATTGTATTTCAGATTAGTCAATTCAATTTCAGAAAATATCAATTGCATTTCAGAAAACATCACTTGTAATTCAGATCAGTCAATTTAATTTCAGAAATCGTCAATTGTATTTCGGAAATCCTAATTCGAAATTACACACATTTCATATAAGTTACAGAAATGGTTATTGGAAATACGGTTTATCCTCTTGAATCCTGAGATCAGACTGAAAGTGAGATAACTGTGATATTTGGAAATTCGGTTTAATGTAATGTAAAAAACATTACTGAAGTTCTTTGAAAAACCGTTAGATCTTTTTTTGGAAGACATTTTAGGGGTTCGTGATTTAGTGAATGAGTCATGGAGCATGGAGGGATTGCTTCTGGTAGTTATTGATGGTAATCTTCACAAATTGAACGAAGAAACGAACGAATAATAAGATTAAAGCAGTTCCTACATTCAATCATGAATACAATTATTGAAAAGAGAAATAACGCAACAGTATAGGCCTTCTTCAGCTGCTCGCGTAACGCGTGAATTCAGTATCATTGACATCAGATTCCATGAGTTCAGTGTTTTAACAGTGATTGCGGGAATTTGGACAAAATGTATCTCTTTTTTCAAATCTTCATTGAAAGCTTGCCAACGTTCTGAAGAAAATTTCTCTTTTTCAACTCACACTTTTTCACATTTCTATGTAATTTGAATGATATTCGTACTTTCTGAATTACAAATCATTCAATCTGAATTACAACTGGGGCCTATAACACAAACCATACAAGTGTAACAAGTCTACATACATCTCGACATACATACAAATGTACAAGTTACAAGTGATCTACCTGTAACTATGTAAAAGTTCAATTTAATTCGGTATCAAAATGCGAATGGCTACAATTGTAGAAATTACATTCATGTTTGTCACCTCATAATGAACTTGTTTGAGAGTGAAAAGCTTTCCCTCTAAATAATTGCCGATTGTTGATGTACAAACATCTTTTTGAAAATGTTGCATTATTTTGGTTTTCATTTGTTTGAGGGTTATGGAAGAATCTTCCTCTACCCATAGATGATTGTGTTAATTCCTTCCTCAGTGAGTGTTGTAGGTTTTTTCCACCTTTTTTCCTCATGTCAACGCGTCCAGAACGAATCCAATGATATGCCGTCTTGTATTCCACGTCCAATGTTTTCGTTAAACTCACCCAGTCTTCGCCTTTATTAGCACAATTTACAATTCTTTGACGGTCTTCTCGTGTGTTTTTTTTTATAATTTTTCCTTTGGATATTATCAAAATTTATCACTGATGTACGGCAAATAGGGCAAGTTGTATTGATCGGTAGAAAACACTTTTGGTGCAAATAATGTTGGCACGGATGCAATTTTATAACTGCTTTTCTCAACATGGGAATAAGACATATTGCACAGTGGTCTTTCAAATTCATTATTGAAAATTGAAAACTTAGGTGATCGTGACTTAATCTGACTTTTTCTCAAAATCACCTGACATCTACATAAGTCATCCTTTTTTACATCTCTATGTACTTTCTGAATCATAAATGACCGTTTCTGAAATACATATACTTCAATCTGAATTACAATTGACGATTTCTGAAATTCAATTGACTAATCTGAATTACATTTGATGTTTTCTGAAATTGAATTGACTAATCTGAAATACAATTGACGCTTTCTGAAATTGAATTGACTAATCTGAAATACAATTGACGCTTTCTGAAATCGAATTGACTAATCTGAAATACAGTTGACGATTTCTGAAATACACTTGGAAAAGGTGTAGTATTGAAAGATTCGAATAAAAAATGTGTTTCTCATATTTCCACCTTAAAATGAGATACAGGCTGGACAAAATTCGATGGGATTGAATGGCAGTTCTGTAACCGTAAGAGTTAGGGAAAAATGGATGGCCATTGTTAATGGCCAAAACCGCATCCCTCTATCTTCTTTTGTTTTCAAGTTATAACTGAAATCTCATTTTTCGGCTTTTCGTAAAGTAACAGTGAAATCGAAAAACAAATGTTACGTTCTAGAGACACTTTTTCATGTAGAATGCAGTGGCGTAGTCAAAGGTTTTTCTTCAGTCCGCCACTTCAGTGATTCAGTGGTAACTTTCATTTTTTTAAATACAAACTGTATCTTATTTTTACAAATTCCAGTCCCATTTTTTTCTCTGATTCAGAATATATAAGTCGTATCTCTAATTGTTCTTCCAATAAAAAAAAACTCAAAAACTAATTCGGTCAAGTTGGCAGTTCATTTTCATTGATAATATTTATGATAATGAACTTCATGTTCTTATGTTGTGTGAAGTTATGAGAGATTTTTGAGATCACTTTCATTCCGGATGTTCGAGAAGATGCTCGGGAAATGAGGCAATCATGAGAATTTCCATGACTACTTCATATTTACCAATTAACCTCTACTAGTAGTGGCACAGCCTTATTTGTGAAGGTGTATGAAAAGGCTGTGGTACTGGTATGTATTTAGATTATCTACTTGTTGAAAAGGTTTCAGAACATTATATCCAGTTGAATCCAAGTTTATAAAATTTCCTAAAAGTGATCCATTCCATATTGGAAAATTTTTCATCCTTACAAATATCCGGAAAGAAAGTGATCTTCAAAGTCTCTTATATTAGTTATAATAATGAAGTTTATTCTTTGAAATCTACAAGGCAGGTTGTTATAATTTTAAAATCTGAATAATAAACCTAAGGAAATCCACGAAAGGCAAAGCCTGTGTCATTTAATAACCTGACACAATTTAGGAGCATAAAGTTCATTATCATATTATCAATGAAATGACCTGCCAACTAGACCAATGTAGTTTATGAGTTTTTTTATTGGAAGAATAATTAGAGACACAACGTATGTTATATATTCTGAATCAGAAAAAAATATGGGACTGGAATATGTAAAAATAACACAGGGTTTACATTTAAAAAATTAAAAGTTATCACTATATCACTGAAGTGAAGCGGCGGACTGAAAAAAATCTTTCACTACTCCACTGCATTCTACAAGTGTCTATAGAATCTAACATTTGTTTTGCGATATCAATAATACTTTACGAAATAGAGGCACCAGTACGAAGAGCCGAAAAATGAGTTTTCACTTATAACTTGAAAACAAAAGGAAATAGAGGGATGCGGTTTTGGCCATTAACAATCTTTTGAAAATCGTGATAGGAAACGTGGCATCCATTTTTCGCTAGCTCTTACGGTCACAGAGCTGCCATTCAATCCCATTGAGTCTTGCCCACCCTGTACCAATATAAGATATTTGATATCTCAGAAATGCTCTGTTAACAAAGAGGGCTCAAAGTTAGATATTCCAATTTTTTTTTGGCAAAAACTCCATTTCGATAGGTATAAAGATAAAACCTACTTACAATATTTCGAATATTGGAACATTTTTGCTGAAAATTATTAATAATTCCGAAACGGGCAATCCGAGACCTATAAAACTATGTATGATTTCGTCATCTTAAGCTCTATGCAATTCGAATGTCGAATGAAATATAGGGTGTCAAAAAAGGCGACTTTGTATTGCCGCTCTGTATACAAATGAGTTAGTCGCATTGTATTAATGAATCATTTAAGACTGATTTATCCAGAAAAAATGTTACTTGGGAATTCTATAGTTTCGAATATAAGGTATAGAGTCCTTTTCTGGCGGACACCCTGTATGTAAAAGGTTTGTACAAGATGTCCAGAAATTAAGTTATATTCATCGATTCATCCAATTTTTCCAAAGTGCGACAAAGATATACAAATGAAATTTTACAGCAGTATTAATTTGTCAAATGGAGATGCTCCTAGAACTCGATTCTTTCTTCTTCCCTATCCACTACGTAGGAGTGGAACTAAAAACCTTTTTTCATTTTTCACTATGAGTGTTCATTCAGGCTTCGAATATTATCATTGAAAATTAGCATTGAAAAAACGATTCTATTTCGAAACTTTATTGTCTCTCACTTCCGTAAAAGAATGAAATTGGTTCTTTAATCTTTTTTAAACACCATATCGGCATATTCCTCGTTTAAGAAAATTCTGGGCTTAATTTCAGCACAAATCAAGTACTTACACAAGGAAGTATATAATTTTTGTTTTTGTAGGTATGACAACAGAGCAAAATTTCATTTGTTCATCTTGGTCCGATTTTGAAATAATTAAATGAATCCATTATCAATTCGTCATTTTCAATGCAACGTTTTTCTTCAACGAACCGTTTCCGGATTTACCTGCATGAAAACTTTTCATCTTATTTCGAGGATACGAATATGAACCTATTTCCAAATTCTTGCCCACTGATACTGGGACATCCTGTATATCTCGCTGTTTATCGAAAGAGATTAAGAATTCAAATCAAATCAAATCACTTTACTCTCACATCAATGTACAAATACACATAAGGAACGACACGTCAAATACAGAATAAACAATACAGAAAAATGCGAAGGTAAGATCATCTGCGCTTTCAGTGATTCAGATATTCATGAATATCATAAGGTTCAATTTCGTAGGGAAAGTTGGATATTTTTCCTTTGAAAATTTAAAATGGAGTTTTCTTGGCAATGTCACGCACATATACAGGGTGATTCACGGTGATAGCCTATTGAACGTTTATAGAGAACTAATAATAATATTGTACTGAAAATTTGCAATTTGTGATTTTCAGAAATCTTCCGGTTATACCATTAATAACCTACTGCTTTCTTATTTCGAATGGCACATCTAGTATATCTTCGCATTGTTAGGTATCTGTTATTCTGGCAATTTCAACACTCGACCCTTGGGGATAAACTCAATGTCTTATGAGTTATTGGTATATTGTCATTGAAAAAAATGGTGGTGAGAATAGGAAGTCACACTTCTTTTGATATTTTTGCTGAGGTTTTTCCAAAAAAAAATTTACCATTTCCAATTTTTCCATTACTTAGTTATATAACGCTATTAAATGTTTGAACCTGAAATGTACAGGGCGTTTGTGAGAATGACATGAAACTGAACAAATCGAATTCTTCAAAACTCAAGAGATTCAAGTTGAACCTATATTTTCCTTTGTTTCAGATTCCATTGATCATTCGATCATTATTGATAACTCAGTAGGTCTTGGAACAGTGACGACGATAGTTTTCAAAAACAAGGAGGACCAAGGGAACCAAAATATTTTTGGGGAGCCAAATTGAGCTTGAATTACGTATAATGAATCTTTCAGAGGGGTGGCTGGCCTGCCATCAAATCAGCTATGTAACGTTGCAAAGTTATACTGGGTGTGCCATTTGAATTGAGGAAGTAGTTTCTTATTTTAAATGGAACAGCCTGTATATTACTGCATTTTTGAATACCTTGTCAAATTTTAAGGTAACTTTGGTGTGACAACCATGGTCCCATATAGCACCGATTCTGAGATATTCGACTTTTTCCTAATATTTTGACAGCTACAGTTGCTCACCAAAATAGCTGATACTAGTTTTCTAATGAATGTATCAGAACCAAATTTTGCCCAGCTCTTGTCAACATATTGGATCATATGTTACATCTCTATTTTTAGCAATCTGATATACAGGGTCTTCGAAAATTGAAGTTAAAAATTCAAATAGAAATTCAATCGAAACTTAATTTTTTCAAATGGCAACCTATATTTTTTCTTCATCATGTAGAGCAAGTTAGAATGACCAAAAAATGTATTTAAACTTTTTCTGTAATGTGAATAGTTTCATAAATATGGGCGAAAAGTGCATTTTCCCGTGAGAACCAACGACATAATTATTAATCACAATTGCTGCTATATAGTTGGCTTTGATTTTTTGGATAAATTTAATTAACTAGATGGATTAATGAAAAACAAAAAGACTCTTTTACTTATAATCGGTACTCGCTCCCAATAAAATTGAACTACTTCAATTTTAAAGGGAGACTCAACTAACAGATACATTTTCAAAATAATCAAGTAGTTATCTGAGAACACAAAAAATACACAGTTAGATAAGTGCTAGTTTCCAACGTTACCATATTCTATCAGTTTAATTAATAAATTATCGTTGGTTTTTACGGGAAAATGCACTTTTTCGTCCATATTTCTGAAACTATTCACACTAAAGAAAAAGTTTAAATACATTTTTTGCTCATTTTAACCTGCTCTACATGATGAACAAGAAGAAAATACAGGTTGCCATTTGAAAAAATCAAGTTCTGAACTTCTATTTGAATTTTTAACTTTAATTTTTGAAGACCCTGTATAACAGATTGCTAAAAATACAGATGTAACGTATGATCCAATATGTTGACAAGAGCTGGGCAAAATTTGGTTTTGATACATTCATTAGAAAACTAATATACAGGGTGGCCATTTGAAAACGAAACAGACGAGATTACAGACGAAATAAATTTTTTCGATAGAAATGCTCGAACAGGTCGATTTCTGTTTCGAGGGGGACAACTTAAGATGTAGGTTACGGACGCATAGCGCTTCAACCCTTGCTACTACAACCCTCACCCCCAATTTTTGAATAGGGAAGATGGGGTGAGTGATACCTCATTTGAAAGGTATTTTTATACTTCAGCACAGTAATTGTTTTTTCATTTTATGCATTAGTTCTCGAAATATTCTCAACTAAGTATTTGAAAATGAAGTGGTGTTTTCATGGCACTTGTAGTGTTTTTTTGTGAAAAATCGACATTTTGAGCTTCAAAACAACCATGACTGTGGCTTCCTTCCTCCAATCCACTGACATAGAAATCTTTAATCAAGATGTCGAACAAACAAAGCGTATTGCGAAGGGGCTCAATCTTGCTGAAACTCAATCTAAATTATCTTCGATATAATTTGCAGTATTTCCAATAACATGCTTACTGATTAGAGATATGTACGTATTTGGACTTTTTGGAGATTTCTATCGATCAAGTGTTACCGCATGTTATTGGAAATACTGCAAATTATATCGAAGATAATTTAGATTGAGTTTCAGCAAGATTGAGCTCCTTCGCAATACGCTTTGTTTGTTCGACATCTTGATTAAAGATTTCTATGTCAGTGGATTGGAGGAAGGAAGCCACAGTCATGGTTGTTTTGAAGCTCAAAATGTCGATTTTTCACAAAAAAACACTACAAGTGCCATGAAAACACCACTTCATTTTCAAATACTTAGTTGAGAATATTTCGAGAACTAATGCATAAAATGAAAAAACAATTACTGTGCTGAAATCAGTATAAAAATACCTTTCAAATGAGGTATCACTCACCCCATCTTCCCTATTCAAAAATTGGGGGTGAGGGTTGTAGTAGCAAGGGTTGAAGCGCTATGCGTCCGTAACCTACATCTTAAGTTATCCCCCTCGAAACAGAAATCGACCTGTCCGAGCATTTCTATCGAAAAAATTTATTTCGTCTGTAATCTCGTCTGTTTCGTTTTCAAATGGCCACCCTGTATGCTATTTTAGTGAGCACCTACAGCTGTCATGATTCTAAGAAAAAGTCGAATATCTCAAAATCGGTGCTAAGGACCATGGATGTCATACCAAAGTTACCTTAGAATTTGACAAGAAATTCAAAAATGCAATAATATACATGGTGTTCCATTTAAAATAAGAAAGTTGATACCAACTGAGAAAAAACAGAGCACCCTGTATTAAGGTGGGTTATAAAAAATAAAAGTTCAATCGATTACAGGCAAGTTCTGTATTCAACTTTTTCTTCTAGCTCCTTTAGTTTCCACAATAAGGTATAGGGACACTTTAACTCAGACACCCTGTACTTCCAGCCCATCAAAATTCCACTGACAATAATATTAAAACATTCCTTCCCACTCCCATCCGGCTTCTCCAATTCAAGAAAATTTCTGGTATAACGCGGCAACGTCGCAACCGACACGCATGCGCGAGTTTCACGGCCCAGCTGATTCGACCTCCGCGTGTGTAACAACGTTTGTTGTTGTTTAATCGTCACATGGCGCAAGGTGCGGGGGACGCCAGCCGTCAAGAGGGGGCCAAACATGGACTCGATCGACCTGCGGAAAGAGGGTACCGTTCGTTCTTTCGGAACAGGTAGCGGTTGGTTGTGGCGCCTAGAAGGGAACTGAAAAGGGACAGATAGATGGTGTTAAGTGCCAGAAATTAATTTCAACTGGAGCAAATTTTAAAAATTGAGGTACATTCTCGATACGTGCTCGGTCAAATTTCTATTGATTAACTGTAGTCTTAATAGTATAGGGTAGTGGTGCCATAGCGCCCCGAGGGAGGAAGAGTAGATTGAAGGGAGCGGTTTAGGGACGTTCAGAAAACTCGAGGTGGCACAATAATAAAAGGAAAATTATGAATGTGAGACATTGCTAGGAGTTAATACTACCTCATAACGATTTCGTTAGTTTTTAATGAACCAAATCTTCGACAATTTAGTAAGCAAACAAGGTGAGTCTTTGAATTGTACATTTTATTTTGACAGAAGATTCCCTAAATCAAAAGAAGCACTTTCTCTTTTTTCTATTCACCTTCTTTATCATTTCGGCTCGGCTGAAAATATAAAAGCCTTTGAAATAGTATATAACATTACTAGCAAGATAAAAGGGTTTTTACTGGCGAATAGAGGATATACCTCCTTGAGCCAGTAAAACCCATTACCTTGCGTTTATTGTTTTATATTTTATTTGTTTCTCATTTGTAAAAAGGTTAGATAAATTCCAAAAAAATCTCAATATATTGTCGCAAATGTCGTAAGCTATGGAAGCATTGCCATGAACATGTCTGTTTATTTTTCTTTACATTTGTTTTGGCGAAAGCGATAATGAATGTACCAAAAGAAATTATTGAGGCAGCCAGCAGTGTAGCTTCAAGTTTATTACCTGCAAAATCAGCTTCAAGGTACGAGCGAGAATACGACGACTTCAAAAAGTGGCAAAACAAAAATAGTGGGATTGGGGTAACTGAAGATGTTTTGTTGGTCTACTTGAATCAACTATCAGCTATATTCAGCCCTAATATTTTATGGGCAAAATGGTCTATGCTGAAAAGCTGCTTGGAAATGAAAGAAAATGCCCCTGTTTGCAGGTTTGTTTTCCTTAGTTGTCATTTGCAGATTTCAAAAGGTAATAGCGTTTCTGAAACGAAAAAATGAGCGTTATACGCCAAAAAAGGCCAAGGTATTAAGTAAAGAAGAGGCTGAACAATTTCTTTTACATGCTCCTGATGACCAGTGGTTGCTGGCGAAAATTGTAACAATATTTGGGATTTTTTGATGTTGTCGATGTGACGAAATTCTCTGATGTAGAAGATATGGGAAAATACGTTATTGTGACATTGCGGCAAACAAAAAATTTAACAACAAGAAGATTCACCATAACCGATGATGGCTGCAGCTTCAAGCCCTGCATGTTATACAGAAAATATGTAAATCTTCGGCCTCCTGGAACAGAAAGCCAAGATTTTTTTTGACATACCGACATGGAAAGTGCATTTCCCTTAATGCTGGCCAGCACACTATTGGTGGTGTCCCAAAGCAAATAGCGAAATATTTAGGTTTAAAAGACCCACTCTTTTCGCAGAACTGGAGCCACTATGGTTGCTCCATAGTAGTTGTCGATTCGGATGGAGATATTTCAGCACTAAAGTGTGCAGGAGGGTGGAAGAGCACCGAAATTGCGATGAGTTATGTCGATGATTCGGTCAACAAAAAAATCGAAATGTCTAGCAAATTATTTGGTAGTAAGGAGAGTACAAATGTTCTGCAGTCCTCGAGTTCAGCAGTTTCTGAGTCAACAGATGGTTCATCATCATCAGTATCAACTCTTTCATCATCAAAAATCTGTGTTACTGAAAATAACAATTGTACCATAATTTTTAACATATATGACGATAAAACAAAATTTTCTTATGTAAATAATACTACTAAATTGTAAACATTTTGCAAGTTAACTGTAAATAAAGTAATGTGCCCTTTTCCAATTCAAAAAAAAAAGTATCTGACAAATTCGAAAAATTGGGTACTTCGGCTGAATGCAACTCTGTATCCACAAATGTTTAGTGTTAAGCTTGTTTTTCCAGGGATGTCATACCTCAATATACAGGGTATCCCGGATAAGGTGGGAAACAATTGGATGTGGACACCTAGAGAATCACTAAAAACCGCAACATGCAGTATCTAGAAGTTCAAGATTCTGATTTACATGGTGTTTTTTTCAAATTTGAATGGAAATTAAAACCACTCTATCTTCTGAACGGAATCACTGATTTATCTGAAATTTGGAATGAAGATAGCTACCTTGAGGTTTCAGAAAACTACGATCAAATTTCATTCAATTTCCAGGACCGTATCACATGAATTTGGACAGTTCTTGAAAGTTCTGTAAATCAGAATCTAGAACCACAGATACTACATACGGGAATTTTTCGTGATCAAAAGATGTTCTCTATCTCACATTAAAATGTTTCCCATCTTATTCAGTATATGAAAATTTAAAATGGCCATATATTTTCTCCAAACGTATTATACTAATGTCATATTTCATTAATCACTTAATTATAATAATTGTAAATATAAATGTGTTTGAAAGATTGGTATCCAGATTATTATGCACTTGCCCCAACTTATGTTACCATTTATCTAGGCCGAATCGGAAAAAATGGTAAAGAAATTAAGTATTTCTCTTGACCTCGAGAATCTAATGTCAAAATATATGTACAGGGTGGGCAAATTTCGATGTTTTAGAACTACAGCTTTCAAACCAGTGGAGGTAGAAAAAATCTGATACCCCATTCTCGTTCTCTTTTTCTGAGAAACTAACCAGAGTAGTAGTCATTTTTGGCCACCTTCTTTTGTTTTTGAGTTAGAAGCGAAAATTGGAAAAATGGCTATTTCGAAATAAATTTTTATCTCCACTAATACTGATGATAGAGCTATGAAATGAAAACATTATACAGGCATTTTTTAAGTAGAATCCAGTGGCGTGCTTGCCTTTTTAGCAGGATTTTTAATTTTAATTACTATGACCCAAAGTTATGTTTTTTTAAATGGGAACACTAGATTTCTATGCAATTTTTTGAAGCTTAATTTCAAAATATTCGTAATTTCAAAAATATATAACATCATTCGGTTTGTATCAATATAAATAATAGAAAATGGTCAAAAACCTATTTTCTCAATATTTCTATGGTTCCAACTTTTGACGAACACAGAAAAATAGAACTTCCCATAACAAGAGCAGTCTCCTTCCGGCAATGTCATTTTTTCTGTGCTTTTTACCAATTTCCACAAAATTCGAATTTCGCAGAAATTGAGTAAGAAGCATAGAAATTAAAGAACTAATAGAAGGAGACTGTGGTAATCATAAGATGCTACATTTTTCTATTCTCATCAAAAGTAGAAACCATAGAAATATTGAGAAAATAAGTTTTTAACCATTTTCTATTAATTTATATTGATAGAAACCATACGATGTTATATATTTTTGGAATCAGTGAAAATTAAGCTTTCAAAAAATTGCATCTCCTCTGGTTTGAAAGCTGTAGTGCTAAAACATCGAAATTTGCCCACCTGTACAAGTCAAAGACTCAGCCTGTATAGAGGTTTCTTGATCTGGAGTTATAAACCAGCTCACTTTTATCACCACTTAATAATAACATATTTATGATATATGAACTAACAACAAGCGAGCAAATTTCCATAGAACAGAATGAGTTTTTGCTAAAAGGACCCCTGAGCGCTGAAGGAGTGAGTGTGGCTCTGAGCGAGGTCGATGAACGAGAGGTATTTGAAAAAATTCGCTTACTTGCGAATTTTCTCGAAATGAGGAAGTTGGTCTGCTATGACCTCTAAAGACGCAGATCTATAGTCCTGGCCAACGACACGATCTACGAATGCACGAAATTTCCTTGCAAAACCTCTAGAATCTAGAGTCTAGCTATATTAAAGTGACCAAACGTCCGTCATTGTTACGAACAGTCCGTCAATCGTTCAAGAAGTCCGTCACTGGAAAACGTCCATCAAAATTTCTGTCAAAATCTTGAATTCAATTCAGTATTTTCCTCAAGAATATTCGAGATGGATAATAAAAAAAAAGTGCAAATTTACGGCAGATCTTTCAAAAGAATTTCCATTCCTTAAAAAAACAAAACTTGAAGTTCAATGTACGAAGTGTTTGATCAATTAAGCACTGCATTTGGAGAAAGAAGAGATATTGTACGGCATGTTTCAAGTTACAAAAAATATAAAAAAATGGTTAATGCAGCAGCGTTTTTCTCCCTGATCAAATATTTCAGACATTCAAATTTTGAGGATGAAGAAGCTTTTCTAGCAACGCCTGAAGCCTTTATCTCATTCCACAGTGTAATGCACAATCATTGTATTAAAATTATTATATTCTCGTTTTTGTGTTGTTATAAACTTTCATTATTTCTCTGTTTACAATAAATTATTATTTTTTACCACCATACCCATATACGCCATAGCATATACAGGGTGAGTCTTTGACTCGTACAAAAATTTCACATTAGATTCTTGAGGTCCAAAAAAAACCCTTACCACGAATCGGCTCGGTTTAAAGAATACAGGTTGTTGCAAAACATAAAAAAGTTATTTTATAGTTCTCCCAAACGGTTTTATCGAAAGAAATGAATTTCGAAATATATAGTTTCCGAGAAATTTGACGTTCAAAAATAAAAAATATGTATGAAATTCGAAAAATTTGGTACTTTGACCGAATGGAACTCTTTTTAAAAGATCCACAGATGTGTAGTATCACAGAATTAGCTAGTAATTCTGAAGGTTATTTTGTTTTACGTTTTATCAGGAGTGGCACTGCTCATTATGAAACCTAAAATGGCTATATCTTTTTATCAAGGCTGAATCGAAAAAAAATTGTACAGAAACAAAGTGTTTCTTTTTACCTCAAGAATCAACTGTTAAAATATCTTTACGATTCAAAGACTCGCCCTATATATGTATAAATATATACACATTCACCAGGTCCGTCCGTCTTTGAAAAGGGGATAATCTGGTCAGCTTAATCTAGATCACTTTAATGGTCTCGTGGGTCCAAAATATATTAATGTCTCTATTCACAAATATCAGTTTTGTGTAATGACACGCCATCTAAATGAAAACAGGAATAATTTAACCTTCATCTTGATCAGCGCTTTAGAAAAGAAAATATTTTCCCCTATAAATACCTATCACTTTGACTGTCTTTGTATTCTACTGGTAACGATATGTGGATGATGTTTTTTGTATATGAACTGGCTCAACTTCAGAACTGGTGAACTGGAATCATTTTTAGAATTATTGAACTTTCATAATTCCATTCAGTTCACTTTGGAGGTAGAGGATGACAACAAATGTTTGAATTTCTTAGATATTCAGATTAAAAGAGTGAATGAACCTCTCGAATTCGATATATATATATATATAGAAAATCTTCTCTGATATTCTGATTCATAATAGTAATTCACACCCTTATAATTTATAATATCAAGATGTCTGCATTCCACGCCCTAGTCAAAAACTAATTTTGAAAATTAAGTTAGTTAAATTATTAATCAAAAACAACGGCTATTCCCCTAACATAATACACAAATTAATTTTCAAAAAACAACAAACAAAATTGTTAACTTCAATTTATCCACCTCAATTTGAAGATGAAATCAAGAAATTTATGCACATCAATTACTTCCCATATCTCAGTGAACAACTTTGTAAAAGTTCTGCAGAATAAATCAACAACTGGTTTCTCTAATCATTGTATTACTCTCAAACACTTCATATATTTCAATAATGTAAAAATTGTACATAAAGGTGATAAAGGTGAACGTTTAGATCTTTTAGAAATCCTACATAATCTTCAGCCCAAAAACAAAATCTCCCAATTGTAAACGATCGATTAGATTTCCGCCTATCTCCGATTTTAACATGTGCTCTTTGATTATTATATGAATGTGTTATTTCTGTATTTATGTATTCAGTTTTGAAAATGGGATAAAACCCAAAACAGGCGTGTCAACAAATATTTTAATTAAAAATTGTGAAACTTAATCATGTGTTTTCTTCTCCTTTTTTTCATTATTCAATAATTTAGTTATTTCGAAGGGAATAAGAGAGAGGTGAGTTTCCTTCGAAATATACTTTTTTCCACTACAATAACTCTTCAACTCATCATATCATTTTCGGAAGTATCACTTTCGAATGAGAATTGTGAAAAAACGGTTAAAAAGATACCTAACAGTTTCAGACTCAAGCGTAAAGCGTCATTGTCGCACGCACCAGTTTTGAAAATAACAAATATCTATTTATTAGCAATATTTGATGATGCCATTTTGTTTCAGTCTGAAGAATGTAATATATCGACATTTGAGGACTTTTGTTCAATTTGTGCTGGAAACAACAATTCATCAACTAGGAGAATGGATGAAATTTGGACTATGAAGATTTTTTTCAAATCTGGCTAATTTTGAAAAAGGACGAATTTATTACAACACTTACTTTTTCCAAAAGAGGGCGGTGTATGTGTGAGGAGTTGAAGAGTAAAATGTAAACTTAAGCGTTTCTTGGAGAGTCCTCTTTCTACAAGTCTAAGTCCTGTGAGAATCGGTTGGGCTAAGATGACCAGACGTTCGTCATTGTGACGGACAGTCCGTCAATCGTCCAAGAAGTCCGTCACTAGAAAACGTTCGTCGAAATGTCCATCAAAATCTTGAATTCAATTCAGCATTTTTCGTACCTTAGCCCGAGTGCGAACGTCACTAAATAGATCTCATAGTGGACGTCTAGGCGTTCAATAAGTACGGCGGGAATTTAATCGTTGCCGTCTTCTCTAGAATATTTGAGATGGATAATTAAAAAAGAAGTGCAAATTCGCGGAAGATCTTTCGAAAGAATTTCCATTCCTTAAAAAAACAAAACTTGATTTTGAAGTGTTTGGGTCAATTCAGCATTGCATTCGGAGACAGAAGAGATATTGTACGGCATGTTTCAAACATAACAAAATGGTTAATGCAGCAGCGTCTTCCTCTTTGACCAAATATTTCAGACATTCAAATTTTGGGGATGAAGATAGCAACGCGTGAAGCTCTGTTCTCATTCCACAGGTGTATTAATATTAATATTATATTTTCGTTGTTATGTTGTGATAAATTGTTATTATTTCTCTGTTTTCAATGAATTATATTTTTTATTAATATCACCATGCGGGGTAGGAAACTGAGTAGCTGGGAGCATATACAGGGTGAGTCTTTGACTCTTACAAATATTTCAACAATAGATTCTTGAGGTCAAAAGAAACATTTTCTTCCCTTACCATTTTTTTCGAATCAACTCGGTTTGAAAGATACAGGCTGTTGAAAAACCATAAAAAAACGGTTTAATCGAATAGAATGAATTTCGGAATATATAGTTTTTCATCTTTTTGATGAACACAAGACATCACCCACGTCTTCCAGTTTTCTCATTACGATCATTACGTACCATGAAAATACCAAAAATTCAAAGAACCCAACTCCTGAAACTAAGTTGGACGTTATCTAATGAATATTTGAACGTAAAATAAAAGTATTCATCATATTTTCTCGTATTATGCGCCCTTTTCGAGTAATTTGACTTTCAAAAATAATAAATATCAGTGAAATTCGAAAAATTGGTTACTTCGACCGAATGCAACTCGTTTCAAAAGATCCACAGATGCGTAATGTCACAAATTCAGCTAGTTATTTTGAAGGTAATTTAGTTTTCCAGGGGTGACACAGCTCATTATGGAAACTTAAAATGGCTATATCTTTTCATTAGGGCCGAATCGGAAAAAATGGTATACATGAAAATTTTCTTTTCTTTTGACCTCAAAAATCTACTCTTAAAATATTTTCACGATTCAAAGAGTCATCCTTCATCCTGTATATATAAATATATACACAAAATTCACCAGGTCTGTCCATCAGCCTACGAACGGTTCGGCCAGTCCGGAGATCACACCGGACAAATAGACAGACAAAAATTTAAACAAGTGGATAATGTTTAGATAAGTTGCAAACAAACCAAAAACTCAAAAAAAGTACACCGCGGTTTTATTTATTAGTATAAATTAGGTACGACTTTTTTGACTATCCGAGAACGAAATAGCTCTCGGGGGAGCATCTAACAACCCCTAACAACATTGAGTATTAAAATCAATGCCCCTAGAGAGAGCGTCCCCAGGTGGTGGATAATGGGTATACTCACCGATCAACCCTAGTTAGAACGGTGGACCAACATATAGAGGGGATGAGTTGTAGAGAAAGCAACTCGTCTAGGATAAGGAGCAGAGACTTTCTCTATGATAAGGAGCCTTCGATATAAAATTTCAGGTCCTCCTACTTGGGGGCTTAGGCATCTGGCAAACTTCTCGATCCTCAAAATATAAAATGTTGAAAAAACTGATCTAAGTCTCGGAGATACCAATTCGTCGACTACGAAAGCAAAGAAACTGGATATTGAATTTTGAGGAAATTCGGTCAAAATGACATACGGTTTGTTTTTTTTTTAATTTCAGTTATCGCAATTAAAAATTACATTGGTAGTGGGTGCGTGGTGTTTTTTTGCTTTCATTGATTAATATTGTTTTACAAACTATAATAAACTATATAAACTAATAATATTAGTAAAAATTTCAAGAAAACATCTGCTGAATTGACTTGCGGGAGACTTGACCCATGCTATGGTCGGGAGACATAATCAGAGGCCCAAGTTTCCCGTACTGAGCTGAGTTAATAGTTTGCTTCAAAAAATTAAAATTGAATAATAGATATAAATATAAAAATATACAAAGGTTCAAAAAATAAAAAATATCTCGGAAATAAGGGAGAGTGAATCTGAAATAGAAAATATGTATTTCTTAATCTTATGATGAAAACCTTGATATAGACAATCGTTGGTCATTTGAAATTGTTTTCTTTCGATGTTTTTCCTGATAAACAAATTTCTGGTCAAGAGTCTCTCGCCCCCTGTTCAAATCTCCCATGGGTTAGGGAGACATGAGCCAATTTTCGTTTTCTAAAAAAAGAATTACTGTACTCAAAATGTTCATATTACCATCACTCTACTATAAAATCTATCGTTACCTATTTGGGCATGATATCTTCACACAAAAAATGAGTTGATACAATTTACAGATACAACTTAAGTGCCTTCAGAGTGAAAGGGGGTTCAAATCTCCCGGACCCCCCATACTATATTTTGCAATTGCTATAAGTATTCACTAAAAAAAATAAAGAAAGAAAAAGTGAGACAAATATTATAGAAACATTTGTATTTTAATTGAATACTTAATATCCTATCCATCTTGAGATTTAATAAAATTGCCATTCATACACAATATGGTCCTCTTTTCTGCATCACCAGAAAAAAGAATATCTCATAATTTTAGGAAATTTATACAACTATTCACTTTGAAATAACAGAAACGACCAACTTTTTTGCATCGTTATTGAAAGGGTGGAGGTGCACATGAAGACTTCGATTGCTTGTTCTGTTGAATACGAATAAACAATTTAAATCGCCATATTCAAACTCAGTAACACTACTTTTCCTTGCATTGATTCACGGGCGTAGCCAGGGGGGGGTTTTGGGGGTTCAAACCCCCCCCGAAATAATATAGTTACATAATATTAGTTTCAAAAAGTCTCAATTTATATGTCAAAATCAGAAAAATTTCACATTTCAAACCCCTCCCCCCGAAACTCAACCCTGGCTACGCCTATGCACTGATTAGTTTCGTTTTTGTCGGAAGGTAGATGGTAGGTATTTGAAATTCTTATAAGATATGAAGACAGGCAGCTACAGTCAGCAGAAATATCTGTTTCATGAATAAACAAGGCACTTGGCATTTAATATATGTACATTATTTTTCTCTTATAGATCATAAAATGATTGAATACCTACTTGGACTTATTAGCTTAGCTTCATTCTCCATTATTCATTGATGGATGAATTAAAGTCATAAGTCATCTGCATTTGGAACTAACTACTAACTGATGATTGATTCCATGATTCCCCACAGTTTTGTATAATGATCATCAGCCTTTCGCCTTGTTATTTATTAATTCGGTAGGAAATGGACGATAATAAAAAGTTCAGCACGATTTGATTGGCATTGATCTCTGATACTTTGGTAATGCTGCATATTCTATCTCAACTTTCACGTTTAGCATGTATTTTTCTTTGAAAAATACGAAACTAAATCAATATGAATGTTATTCTGTTATTAATTGACGCAGAAATGGAAAAACAAATACAATAATTGTTGTCTATCATCTTACAAAAAATTCTATAACGTACTTACCTAGTGAGATTGAATGTTTCGCTTTGTTTGCATGTGTACAGTGTACATACTATCCTGTACTTATATATGGAAAACTAGTTTTCTATAGAACATTCTGTATAGAAATGACCGAAGCCGTCATAGAACAGCCCGTATAAGGTTTTCATAAGGCTGTGTAACGTTTTCTTCACTTAATTAAAACGTCCGACTTATTGGCACTATTTATTTACACTCATATTAACACCAATGACTTACTTTGTCACTACTATTTATTTCCACTCGGCGCTTGCACTGTAAACGGTACTGCCCTGTATATTATTTCAAGGAAATTTCACACGAAAAAGGGTTGATGCCTCTTAACAACATTTAATTGCGATACAATCGAGTTTCGGGATTTGGTCAAATGTCGTTTTTATCTAAAGTGTCCTTTTTCAGCTTACGAAAATTGAATCAGTATCAGAGTTGAGTAGTTTTTACATCATCAATCAATTAATAAGTCAGAAAATCCATGAAAAAAACCTTATTTTTTGTGTAACCATTCATCTTTGACCCATGGTTCACTGGATTCAATTTTTGCAAATGATCTCTAATACGCATAACCCCTGTGAAGGATTAAATCTAATTACTTATCACCATCTCCTCACCTCTCGCCCTATCTTAACATATTTACCTTTGTTTTTATGTAACTCTTGTCGTAGCTCTATCGAAATTTTGAATTTCGCATTTCAACTACAATATTTTGATTTTCCTTTGGCATTTTTATACGGCTCCATGGTATGTCTTTTAAGGGGTATTTATGCGGCAGTTTGTTGAAATTCATAGCAGTCATTTTACCTAAACAATTGAAGGCACTCGCGCTTCGACTTCGAAAAATAAAACCATAGATTACAGATTCTCTGTAATCCGAGCGTCAATGAGCTGAAACAAACTGAATTTCATCGAAACATAAATTTAAGCCTGCTTGATATACTAGTTTGGGTGGACGTACATCGCCACTTACATTGATTTTAGCAAAGCTTTCGAAATGACCGACGAACATGTATTAACAAATTATCAACATTAAACATAAAATTTTTTTATTTAACAGGTTAAAAATATATAATATTCCATTTGCGTCCAGTTTCATAATCAAATTGAAAGTCACTTTAAGCATAAAGCTTCCTTCAGTGTCATTATTTTCAGTAGGGTTAAAGAAAGCTTTGAAATTACAGCGACTTTAGGTTTGATTATGAAATATGAAATAATCATGAAATATATAAAGAACGATCAATATAATTCACCTATATAAAGTAAAGCTTATCACTTATTCATATATCATGCAATAGTAACGTTTTCAGATTTCACATAACTTATACCCATTTTCCACAATACACATAAACGTAACGTGTGCTGCCTATTCGATAACTTAACTACGGCTCTTCTCGCTGGAGCTCGATTCTTCATATATTATTTTCTTCATCGTTGATTGTGTGTTGGTTCAATACTTCAATCAACGTTCTTCATTCTTCATCATTTTAAAATTTTTGATATTTTGCAGCGTTCTATATTTTGTACACAGGGCGTTCATATATTTCAGGTTTCAGAGGTTAACTTTAGAAGTCAAAATATGAAGTCAACTTATGTATCTCACGAGCGCTAAGGCCTCTTAAGAGGCACTACCTCCAAAATCCAATCAGTTTGTGATGAGTTCCTCAAAATTTGGAGGATTCAAATTAAAGGCCTTTCCAAAATTCATTCAATTTGATTCGTCAAAATTTGGCAGATTCGAATGAAATTCAGTTGTTATTAGAGGTTTTTCGATTAACTGAATCGTCTGGTGATAAAAAACCTGATTACCATCAGTGGCGGGGATAATAAGGGGGTATTTCATGAAATTACATACTTTTTTCTCGAGCAAGTGATCTTATTGAAGTCAATCGATAAAATAGACTCCTCAAATATTTTTGAAGGATTTTGAAGGAGGTAGTCATCATTGAAAGCGTTACAGAGCATTATTCTCGAGAAAAAACTGATATATAGTGATTATATGTATTCTAACTGAGCCACGGACTTCTCATCTCGCAAAGCATAATAGATTATTAGTTTACAGTAAATTATTTTTTCGTCAATCTCAACAAAGAATGACATTATACGTATACTCCATTCGTTTTTATTTTAGCAGTCGGTTGGCCATGGAAATTTGACACATTTTACTCTGTATACATAGACATAGAGACATGGACTGAGCAATGCCAGCATGAAATTGGCTATTTATTAGAAAGAGAGAAAAGCTCGTCGGGATATACCTTTCTCTTTTTTGTTCTCATAGAGGTGAGTGTAGACCAATCAAAATACTAGAAAAAGACAACTGCATTCCCGACGTGTTTTTCTCTCTGTCACTTTTTTTGACCGTATTTCATGCATAGATATAAAGGGAAGGCACAGTCCATGTCTCTATGTCTATGTCTGTATAGTACGAAAATGTGGGGTTATGACGCTTGTCAAAACATTTTTGGATTTTAAATCAACGCTATGTTGCCCGTTCTACGTAAAAGTTTCTGTTATTACGTATTTTATCACAATGTCGAATCTCTTCGAAAAATATGTGACGAACATAATTGAAATTTATACAAATTGATTGAAGGCATACCAAATCCAGTTATTTCCAAGGAATATACAAGAGATCAGTATAATATCATAATATGCACTAGCTTGAGGAGAGTTAATGTTCGTTATCTTCTTTGGCTAAAGTTTGAATACGTTACATCAGTTGTCTTCTTCTTCTTCATCTTACGTTAGGACTCAGTCCTGTGTTCTCTGCAATGTTCCTCATTCCTGGGATGCCGACGTCCAGCTTTCGTACCATCGTTTTGGTGGTCTTCCTGGTAGTCTCGAGGTATTGGGCTTTTCTGTTTTTGCTATTTTGGGTAGTCGGTTGTCGGGCATCCTATCTACGTGGTCTCTCCAGTGTCTTCGTCTTGTTCTGGCCCATCTCACCACGTCTTGTAGTCCACAGATCTCTCTGATTTCCTCACTTCTCTTATGGTCGTACAATGTATAGCCCGTTATACTTCTCAGTACTCGCATTTCCGTTGTTCTCAGTTGTCTTTTGGTTTGAGCATTTTCGGCTCGTGTTTCAATGCCGTATGTCATGACTGGCCTCACACACGTCTTGTAAATTCTGACCTTGCTAGCTGTGCTCAAGTGTTTGTTCCTCCATACTATATCGCGTAGGTATCCTGATATCAGGGAAGCTTTTGTTGTTTGGCTCTGCACCTCTTCTTTTAAATTTCTGCTACTTGTTATTTTAGAGCCAAGGTATGTGTACGACATTACTTGCTCGATACTCTTATTATACACTGCCAGCTTGCATCTTCTCGGTTCCTTAGATACAGAAAGGCATTGGGTTTTTTGGGTTGAGATAATCATGTTGAAACAGTCTGCCGCTCGTTCGAAAGCATAGAGAAGTCTCTGAAGGTCATCCTCATTTTCAGAAATTATCACAGCGTCGTCCGCGTAGCACATGATTTTAATTTCCTTTCTTCCCATTCTGTATCCTCGACTCTTGCTCTTTACCTGTCTTATGATCTCATCCATGACCACGTTAAAAAGTATTGGGCTCAGGCTGTCTCCCTGTCGTATCCCTGACGCGATTGGTATTTCCTTCGTCAGCCCCGATTCCGTCTTGATGAATGTTGAGGTGTTGGTATTTAGTTCGCTAATGAGTCTTATTATGTTTGTATCTACTTTTCGTTGTTTTAGTAGTCGCACTATGTCCGTGAGGCGTACTCTATCGAATGCCTGGGTGAGATCAATGAAGCACATATAGGCCGTTTTGTTAAATTCTATGGCTTTTTCGGTGATCTGTCTGATGGTAAATATGGCATCTATCGTCGATCTGTTCTTTCTGAAGCCTTGCTGTTCCTCGGATATTCCTGTTGAGACTACCTCGTCTGATATTATTTTTGTTAGTAGCTTCGATACTGTGCTTAGGAGGCTTATTCCTCGATAGTTTTCGGGGAGGGCTCTCTCTCCCTTTTTGAATATGGGTATTGTAATACTTTGTTTCCACTGTTCTGGTATTCTTCCTGTGGTAATTATTCTGCTAAACAAGGTGTGCAGCTCCTGAACCAGGTCATCCCCTCCGTATCATCAGTTGTAGATTCCAAAAATATTAACCCGAAGATGAAATGCTTATGATGCAGTGGTTGGGAATGGGTATCTCCCGAAGGAATTAACAGATAATTACAAGAATGTTAAATTCTTCAACAAAAATCATCTTGCATCAATGTAAGTAAAAGGAATTGAAGGAAGTTTTAATCAAGATGGACTTCACCTTTGTACAAAAATTTCATATGAAAAAACAATTAGCAGAACAACTGGCGCGTATTTGTGGCTGTTCATCATAATACATTGATAATTGATATGCCTAATAATAATAATTAGGTATTTATTGGTACCTTAAGACATTTACAATGTATAGGACAAGTCAAATAAAAATCAATTTTCGGGAACTTTATCTACTATGACATTAATCGAAAATCTGTAGTAAACTTTTCGCATTAATTCACTCAAACATAAAATTCTCAAATGCCACCACTTTTTTGGGTCTCCCAATAGAAGGAAATTCTTCGTCATCCTCTTCATTCACAATCTTTCTGACTGTGGAAATATTCAGCTGCAATATAAGTCGTTTAGAGTCAGATGAAACATCTGACATCTCTTGAATTGAATAATGTTCGCTACCGTCTGACGTATTGTGGATTTTAGAATATCAGGGTATAACTATTTGCATGAGAGGATCTGAAACCCTGTCCCTTTTTTCAATCACTTTCGGCATTTTCGTAATATTAATTGATATTAGTTGTGGCAACGGCGTTATGACATTAACGTTATGACATTGGCATGAATGCCAATCTTACTCCGTTCTAGTTACAAAAACTTGAGAAAATTATTCCATGGCCAACCGACTGCTGAAATAAATGTGAATGCAGTAGGTATAGGTCCTATTTTCCGAACGAAAATTCGATTTTTGACTCAGTTTTAATTCAGCACCACATGGTCCATCCGTTGAGTACTTCTGTGTTGTTAATATATGGAAGATGGGTTACAAATTTCAAAATTATTTAATGAGTAATATAAAATTCAATACCCCTATCATTTTTTTCTTTCTTTTTTGTTTTCAGATTATTCTTCGTCAACCATTATAGTAGAAAGAATGGGAGGAAGTTTTTGGACTTTGTCATATGAAGAAGATGTCCTTCAATTTAATAATTTCAGCTTATTCTTTACACAAATACATCATCATTACACTTGTACGGGCAAACAGAGAGTTTTTTCTGAGGTTTTTATCTCTGTTTTTTCATGTATCATACGAAGATATAAAGAAATTTATTTCGAAAAAATGCTCGGACACGTCGATTTTTGTTTCGAGGGGGGCAACTTTTAAGGTCAAATTCACAACTATATCGCTTCAACCCTTAGTGTTAGAACACCAACCCCTGAATTTTGAATAGAAAAGATAGGGTGAGTGGAACCTCATTTGAAAGGCCTTTTAATCCTGAAGTCAGCATATTAATTTTTTTCTCATTTAATGCTTTCGTTTTCGAGATATTCAATTTTAAACTTCGTACTGTGCTATGTGAAATCATCAATTATTTAACTAATTCATTCTGTGGTTACGATGGTAACCGTTAATTGTCAACATTAGACAACGAAATAATTATTATTGGTAATTACTTTCTTCAAGAACTTAGGTGGTTGTCTCGTCTGTTTCGTTTTAAAAAGCCCACTCTGTATATATATGGGAGTTCTGCCTTCTTGTCTCCATGAATTTTGGTCTAGAGTTGAGTCTCATAATTCTAGTTGAAATTTTACCTTTCAATTTCCTACACCCTCATCATTCTGTTTTATAATAAATCACCTTTCAAATACCATAATTTAGAGGTGAATACTCTACGACAGTAAAAAAAAACTGACTGAACCGAAATCATACCAAACGAGAAATTTAAAAACAAGAAGAATAAAAAAATCTATTCCTGACAATAAAAAACTTAATTCTATACTGACATCTACTACTCTACGTACCATTATATGGCTGAGAGCTTCTCCGTCAATTTATTCATGAAAATATACTCTTGCTGGTAATATAATTATTTCTGTCGTCAGGATTCTTAACCCATATCTTGTACATATTACTCCTTCATTACTCATTACGAATAACGGAAGAATTCACTATGTCAGTCGATAACGCCGATAAGTTAGTAATAATTGATGTTTTATGCGATATTCATTTATTGCATCTAATTTTCAACTATAAATCCCACGGGTAACCGTTATCTGCGTCTACATGCAGGATCCAAGACTCCAAATACACGTAACTCTGGTTTCCGAGTTCAGTCAGTCGGTCTGGCTGATTTTTTCGGTTCTTTGGGGGAACTTCTTAGTTGTTGAATATTCTTCATAATAGCATTAACGTGTATCAGAAGCTTTTGCACGCCTGATGAAAGCGCCTTCAGCGCCTGGACATCTGCGGAACAGATTCATTGGAATTCAACATAGAATTGCTGCATTATTCGAAAGAAGGAAAACGCCCAGCCAAACATATTATCTCAGGAGACATAAACATTAATTTATTGTCGCATGTGGAGGAATATAAGAATATATACAGGGTGTTTCCAAATTAGACGTGAACTTCGGAGGAGGTGTTAGTATCACTCATTTGCTCTCGTTTGAGCCATATTTATTGATAACCAAAAATCAACAGTTTCCGAGATATTTGAGTTCTTGTGTTTTTCAAAAAATTTCTCACCTGACTTCATTTTTTCTACATTGACCAAGTGTGATTATAATTTCAGATTATTTTCATCAGAGAAAGATAGGATATGAAAAAAGCAAAACTAGCCACAAATTGTGGAAAGCGTAGGCGAAACGAAGCAGCCAGAAGATTGAGCGTAAATTTTAGGCGGAAAGTAAAAACTGAAGAAATTAGAATGAGGGCACGTGCTTGTATAAGGAATAGTGGAGATCATTTCGAACATATTTTATGAATACATTTTCTAATGAAATTTTGAGTTTAATTGCAATAAAAAAATATTCTTTGCTTCTATCCCCTTTCAAATCAGAATCTGCCGAAACGAAACTAGTGCTTGCATTCTAACGAAATCTTTTTTAGGAAATGAAGAAGAAATTAGGCAAGTTTTTAAAATAATTTTTTCATACATAAAATATGAAATTTAGCAAAGGTTAGTGTAACGGGGTACCATACAATTTGGAGTATGATACAAGAGTTAGCGAAAAACCTCAGTAAAACAAATTTGTTTACAGAATAACCTTTTAATAATGAAGGGCTTCTTTTCCATTGATATAAAAATTTCTTTATCCTCTTTCCATTTCGACATAATATCTGAAACAATGAAACAAAGAAACAGAGCAGAAAACGAGGAAAAAAGTGAATAATAAAGCTTTCATCAAAACTTATTCGAAGATTTGATGATGAATGAAGAAAAAAATAAATAACATAACTTGTCCTTCAATTGCACTGGAAGGAATATCATCTCTGCGGGATGCTCGGTTTTGTTTTAAGAATCACCAAAAATTTCAAGAACGCCCTCACATTAAAAACACGGTATATTTCTCTCGTAAGAAGTAGCTTGGAGTATGCTACCCAAATCTGGAATCCTCACTACCATAAGTATATTAACAGAATAGAACGTGTTCAAAAAAAGTTCTTCAAAAGCTTGAATTATAGATTGAATCCAAACAATTCAGCTAGAGATTATGAAAGCTCCTTAATTGAACACAAATTTTTGAGTCTGGAAGGAAGGAAAGCGCTGCTTGCGCTTGCTAAATGTTCTTGTACAAGATATTAAATAATTTTTTCAGTTATCCGTTAGCGTGTTCACTTACTATAAATGTACCACAGTATCCTGGTCGTATCAGAGGTTTGTTTTGGATCCCTAAATCTAGAACTAATCTTTATTATCATTCGATTTTCCCTAGAATAATGCGGTTTTACAACTGGCATATTAATGATCTTGACCTTTTCAATCTTAGTCTGGGTACATTCAAAAAAAGGCTGTCGACATATCTGTTCGGAAATTACATGTCTTGATTCCGAAAATAATTGATTTTGGCTCTTCCTATTTCTGTTTGATGTGCAGTTTTTTTTTTTTTTCTAAATTGTCTGTTCGTAGTTGGCTCGATGCTTTGTATAAATTTTTTTTTAACGTTTTTTATCATAGAGTGTGAAATTATTTCATAAATTGTAATCATTGTGAACCTCTGTTATTGGATTTTCTGTTGAGGTTCCTGTTGTAGAAATAAATAAAAATAAATAAATAAATAAATAAAAAAAATAAATAAAAAAAACCTTCTGCTGATATTGGTGGAGGATCACCATCACCGTCGTTAGAAATGCCTTCTTGGTTGTTGAATATTAATAAATTAATAACAGCACACCCAAATCTTGCTCTCGACTGGGAGGGTCTTTCGACCGGTCCAGTCTTCCAAGTGATGATTCTTCTGTTCTTCAGTTGTTCGAGGAACGCTACAGGACCCTTATGTTGGGGTATATAAATATACCAGTGGTCATTCAGTAGAAAATTAAAATATATAAAGTAGATAATAAAACAAACAACAATGGAAGTATGTGAATTATGTTTATATAACAAACTAGGGCTTATTTTTGACGTAGAATACGTGGTTGAAATTTCTTGGTTAAGATCTGGACCAGCCTGTATTTTGAGCAACCGCTTACCAAGTGGTCTATAGTTTCTTCTTCTGCGCCACACTCACTCTAGGACTCTCAACAGCATTCCATCTGAAGAGCATGATATTAGAGTGACCATGGCCAGTCCTAAGTCGATTAGGCGTACACCAAATTTTTCTAGGAAGATCAAATCCAGGGACTTTTTTGAAAGATCAATAATGAAGCCTTCATGAAAGAGACTCAAATTCCATGCGGAGGCTTACGAGATATCAATATGGCACTTCTAGAATCTGGTATCTATATATGATAAAATTGGGAATATGGGAATACAGTTGGGAAGGAATGGAAATTATTCCTACATTTCGAGTAGATATACCTACCGTAGTGTTCCATATTTTTCCATAATTAACACTGATTCACATAGTAAATGCATTTCAATACATATTCGAGATCTTCGTGACTCGTCGATTATCACAATAGTTTTTGAAATAGTTTTATAATGTCTTTTAGGTTCTTCAGGTACTAAGCAGTAAGCCCTCAATAGCATAATCCATAATCTACCAAACCTTTAAACTCTGGAGAAGTGCTCGATATTGAACTACCACTGTCAGACATTATACCAGCGAGCACAAAAACATCTCAGAGATGTTAAAAGTAAGAGATTTCGAGACATTGAACATCCACTGCGATGTTCTGTTTATACATGAATAGAACTTTTATAGAACAACCAATGTCCGCCACAGGCGTCTATTATATGGATGTCCCTGGGATGTCACAAAAAGAACTTCTCAGAAGTTTTTTTGATAGCCTTTTCATGTACACAATAGAACATTTCTAAAGCGCTTTGCGCACACGAAATCGCTGTTTGTAAGACTTTATATGAAATTCTTTTGTGAGGCCTTTTTTCTTTCATTTGAATGTTTGAGGATACCACATTCTATTTTAAATGAACTAAAAAGTTTTTAAATGAAATACAGAATACTATATAAGAATAAAAATATTTTAATGATACTTCAACAGGTACAAAAGTACATTGTACATTTCACATAAAAAATTGAACAACAAAAAACAATTGATAAATATTATACTACAGAAAGGGAGAATAAACAAAAAAATATATCACATTCAATAAAACAAATATAAATAACCAAACAGAAATATCACATTTAACATAAAAAAACAGAAATAATAGAAAACAAACTGATTATAATTTTAGATGTACCGAAAGGGAAAATGAAAAAAAATTTATGAAAAATTTATTTTCCCTTCATTTTATCGTCCCTCCTCCTCTGCCTAATATGACTAAACCAATCTTTGGCATAGAGTTCGAATACTTTTCTAGTGATTTGGAATTTTTTATGGATCACATCTACAAAATAAAAACAATTCAAACAATTAATTCACAAAATATATGAAGGTTAAGATGATTTTTTCCAATTGAAATAACAGAGAAAATAGCTGCATGAAAGGATCTGGAAGATTTGAGTTGTATATAGCTCCTGACCAGGTTGATTTGCGAAACGATTTTATTTATTTAATTATTTGTACTGGTATTTAAAGATGGAACAATTTAAAGGAGTTTTCAAAAACAAGAACTTTTCTGGGACAATTTGAATTATTTTTTGATTCACAAGTGATGAATGATTATTATCATCGTCGGAAGAGTAATCTTACAAAATATTCTGGGAATTATCAACGGCAGAGATAGATTATCGAAATATGTATGTTGAAATCCCCGATGATATGGCTTTGAACTTTATAAAGTTATTTCTTGAATAATTATAATAACCTTCCATATACCATTCGATTATTCCAAACCAAAATACAATGATCTCTTATACGTAGTCCCAAATACACAAATTATATTAACCACGCAGCGTGGATTCTTTTGAGGTTATATGTATGTTTCTGGACATTATACTATACATTTAATTCATGTAATACTTACTTATTAATTGTATTTCGTTACTATGAAGAGATCGATCCTAAATTCACAATCAAAACCAACACAGAAGTAGTTAATATTATACAAATCACCAATCAAGTTTCAACTCCGAACAATCCACAGTCCAAACTACGAAGAAAGTGGAAATGGCGGCAAAATGAAATAGGTGAATTGTATATTGTTTATTCGGAATAAACCTCCCAAGGCAAACTATGCGACGCCAAGAGAAGATATCCACACGTTTACATTATTTTCAACACGACATTATAAAGAAGTAGTAAATGCTTTCACTTCAGTTTATTGAAAGGAAATTATACATCTTATAAGCAACTGACAAAGATAGTATTATAGTAAAAGCAAATACTCTTCTTTATGCATACGACTCATTACCTCTCAGTAGGTAGACGAAGAAATGCCACAGATGGCACAGATCAGAACAAATAAAGATTTCCAATAGCCTTTGGAGACCTCTTTGGGAAGTGCATATTACGTTTCAAAGAAACATCCTCATGCCAACATTTTCGAAACATCCCAAAACATCCCAGGGATGTTTGTGCTCGCTGGGATCACGAAGGGAGAAAATATTTCATGTAAATGTCAGTACGAAATTTCATGAAAATTAGAAATCCATAGAAACGCTAAGAAAACAAATTGGAGATTTTGAAGTTTCAATGAATTTTCTTGCAATATAATATATGAGTTTGTATTTATACAGGGTGATTCATAACTATTGGGAAATAGGCTAAGGCCAGATTGTTTGGACCAAAATATGGCAATAGGACCAAATATACTTCAATAAAATATTGCCGTGGAAAAATAGAGGGCGTTGAAGTTGATTTTTTTATAAGGGGACAGAATAATATTTTCTTCGAAGTACGAAAGTCCTTTATTAAAAGGATTAGAAAAGGCATAAAAGTCGGAGGAGGCCACGTAGAACATTTAATTCAAGTTTGTTCTTTTTATGTTACATTGTTTTCAATTATGCTTTATCATCGAAATAAATAAATAAAATAAATAAATCGTTACTTCAAATCCCCTTCCGATGGTCTGAACTGTTCAATTGTGTTTTTCTTAAAAACGGATAAGAAAATATACAGTGAAATTATTAGCAAAAAAACGAAAAACAAAATTCAACTTCAACGCCCTCTATCTTTTTTCAAAGCAATATTTTATTGAGGTTTATTTGGTCCTATCGCCATATTTTGGTCCAAACAATCTTCCCTTAGCCTATGTCCCAATAGTTATGAATCACCCTGTATATTTCAAGGTTGTACAAAAAATAGTGTTTATATCATGGCCGCGATATATTCTTGAGCTAATTATCGAGATTATTTTGCCTCGGCCGCCAACCACCTCGCCGATAATTTTTCTCTCGGTTGATAAAGAAATTTTTCTTTTTTTATGGTTTTTCAACATTCAACCTGCATATTTTAAATTAAGCTGATAGGAAAAAAAGTGTTTCTTTTGGCCTCAAGAACCTACTTTCAAAATATTTGTACGAGTCGAAGTCTCAGCCCGTGTAGTCTGAGACCCAAATTTTTCCTTAAGGACAGTAGAACAATTGGTGGCGTATTATTCATCAATAAACTGATCATCGATCATCTGGAATGCGGAATATCTCAATGTCACCCATAAGGTGCAACATTATACTTCCGTCAGGAGCTGAAAACGTTTTATTTACCAACTGGGCATAGTCCTACATGACCTATCCTATATACTAAGTGCAACTATTTATAGAGCTTGCGAATTTAACGAATTTAAGGATAAAATCGAAATATTTTTTCACAGTTCCAGTTCTTTGAAGAAAATGATGAAAAATCAGTTCCTCGTTACTTATCGTTTACATATCATCACTTTATACTCTACGAATTTTTATTTCGCCATTGCTATGACTGTTACCTAGATTGTTGAAATTTTTTTCATATTGTTTCTGTATTGTAATTCACCTAGCTGTACTGAGAAATAGGAAATTCAATTTAATTCCCATTTCCTTTTAATCTGTCAACACATTTTTTCTCCGTATCCAAGTGAAATAAATAAATAAGTGTTATTATGTTTGTTGAATTACATACCCACTATTCTAAGAGTGAAAACCGGATAAAAGGTTTTTACACAGAAATAAGGGCGATTCAACTGTACAAACCCAAACAATTGAGATTTTTTTGTGAAAAAAAGGGGCGAGACGAACGTGAAGTAAAGTTCTGCAGGCGACTACTTAGCTCTAATCGCTTTCAATTATTATTTTAATCATTAAATATATTAATTTTTTTATAAAAATTTTCCATTATCTACATCTCCAATGAATACGATGGATGACAGAGTGAATAACTTTGCTTGTCGAAGTAATCATATCCATCGCTACCAACATCTCAGAGTGCAGACACTCAGTACTGCTGGCAGTACACAGATTTCAAATGTTTCTGGTCCGTTCGACAAAACTTTTTGGCTACCAGCCTAATTAGAAATTAGAATTTTCCATAGGCGTAGAATCTCAACATAATATACTTCATTAAAAACGCTCAGTACTCAGTATAACTGAACAAAATTCGATTAATACATTATGCTTGATTTCTCCAGTATTCGTTTTCCTATATTTTTCGAATTTTTATTGGGGACGACCTACTTATTTTAATGGTTGAAACGCTTAGTTTTCGTAGTTGTTCAATATATTTGCTATTTTCAATATACGTACCTTTAATACTCATTCCCTAAAGAAATTTCGGAAAAAAAATTGATTCTTTCACTATGCCCGAAAAGACAAAATACTAGGGAGATGTAATTTACAACCTTCAGTGAAATTTATCTGGTAACACAATAAAATATAAAAAACAGATTAGCACTGTGTAATGATCTCCAGTTTTCTGAGAAAAATTGGAGTTCATTTTAGTGCATTCCTTTCATTTTACATTTCCACCTTTGAAAATATTTAATTCCCAAATATTCAGTACCTACGTTCATTCCGATAGGCAGAGTAAATGTAAAAAACCGTTTATCTGTGTTTAACGTTGTTTTTCTTGCATGCCGTTGAAGATTTTGAGGTTTTTCTGATGATGCGATAAACCGGAGCTGACGACGTTTTTTTACTCTTGTCGCATTCTGGAATTTTCAGATTTTAAAATGTTGGGGGATTTGCCTATAAAAGCAGAATTTCCCCCGAGACGGTCACTTGACTTTTGATTCTCTTTTACTTCAGTCTCTTTACTTTGACTCTTTAGTCGCTTTTACGCTCCGTACTATCTTTTCTCCGCGATTCGACTTTAATTGTGTGCACAAGCCGTTCAACAAATTTAGAAATAATTTTGTGTCGCGAAGTTAGTGCTCTTAGGAATTGATTTTTAGTTTTTCGTTTGTTTTCCTCGAGTGCCTGAAATAAAGGAGGTAGGTCCCCGTCTTTACCGTTCAGTTTCTTAATTAGATCTACACCGGTTACTTCTTTGAAACTGCTGTACTGTATCGCTTTCTGTTATATTTTATCGTACTTTACCCTGTTTCGCGAGTTTCGAGAGTTTTTCGCTATCAGTCATGGTGCGTAAGCCCTTGGGGTACTGAAGGGAAAGTCCCGTCAACCTCCCTGTTCGCGTTCCGCGTCATAAGTGTTGCATCCGAAATCTCTTCTTTTCTATCAGTCATGGCGCGTAAGCCCTTGGGGTAGAGAATAAGAGATACCGCTCGTCGTCAGTGAAATCCCGTAGTTTCGCTAAAAATAGACCTTTTCTTCGCTATCAGTCATGGAGCGTTAGCCCTTGGAGTAGCGAGTAAAAGTCTCGAGTAGATCCGCCCTGGTTGTGTTTCTTTCAGTTCTGGAGAAATACAATAAATTACATCCCGATTCCGTATAGCAAGTCATTTCACTTCACGAGGTCATCCTTAGTATCCATTTCGTCAGTTCTGGTTGGCGAATTTTATTGAACAACCTTTGATTTTTCACTGTACTCGGTATAAACTTTACAAAGTACTCGTGATCGGATAGAATTTCCCGAATGTATGTTTGCTGATCGATTCGCTCATATTTCATACCTACACATATTTCCATTGTACATATAATCAGTTTCCGAAGGTGTGAATAAACTAGTACATAATTTGATTTTGACTATTTCGTTATCGCTACCACCCTAGATAACACCGAACTCTGTCTCCGACTAGCAACTAGGTTTGCTATTCTTCCTAGGGAAAAGAATAGCTGACGCTCGAGATAAGTTTTCTCCGAGATGACCACGTTACAACTGGAATTATTAACCTTGACATTTTTCTTTCAATAATCCCATTCCATAGCAAACAGCGCTTGTACATTCCTTACCAAACTCGAAAGAGCCATTTATTTATTCCGTCATCGAAATTAGTAGCTTCTGTAATTTCTTTTTTTGTTATTCATTTTTAGTGTACGCCTCTGAACTACCGAACATATTTTTGGTGTCATAAATTTGGTATGTACTAGAGCTATCGAATGGTGATGATTTTATGATGATTTCGATCAAGTCAAAAATTTTGGAAGTTGTCTTTTTTTGGTAGGACAAGCTGTACTGCAAGCAGGCCAACTGGATCTTCTATCATTAATACTATTGTGTATTAAACTATTATTGGGGATTTAATACTGAACGTTAATATTCATTGCTGCATGTCTGTACTATCCCTAATGCCACCACAAAAGCAGAATACAAAATGTATTCAAAGTGTGAAACACTTTCCAAAAAATCTCCGGTAACCCTAACACTATTATTGTATCTTCTATATGTACTTTGAGGAAATACAAAAAATTGTTAAATATATGTTTTGATTATGAGATTTTGTTTATTGAATTTGTTCAAATGAAATGATGCAAAGGAAAGTAAAATGACATTTATTACAATAAAATTCATCATAAAAATCACACGAAATAATGTTCCAAAATTATGCCTTTACAACGATTCTATAGGAAATACTTGTCCCTGTATGGGGTTTATTATAGATAATCTTGAAAACCTGCGGAAAATAATTTCAGTTAAGAGAATTAGGAGAACAAGTGAACATATCAGTAATGTTATGATCAGTCAACTAGAGAATCGATAGCATTTTTTGTCTTTTCTGGAAAAGCAATTGTAGATAAAGATAAGGAACTTTGTGGTAATAGGAGTATCAAACAACTAAATTGAGTTCTACTGTCTACTGCTTATACTCATCACGTTTCGCAGATTCTCATCTGCTTACTCAGGCCTCTATGCCTCTATGCTACTTGTAACAAGATCTTGAATCCAATATGGATTTGAGATCTTGTTACTTGTGGCATATTGAAAAAATCGGCACAGAGGCATAACTTTGGGAAAGTAATCTTATTTTACGTATTAAGCCCGTTTGCAACAGCCGAGAATTCTCTGAAGAATTATCTACAAAATTCTCGCAAGAAAACGGCAGAGATTATTTTGTACGCAACTGAACAGAGAATTCTACCGAAAGTGCGTATGTAACGGTGCATAATTCACGGCGCATGAAATCTCGAGTAAATTTTCTAGAGAATTCTCGGCTGTTGCAAACGGGCTTTACTTCGAATTTTCTTACAGCGGTCGCTACATATGAATGATTTAGCGAAACTTCCTAGAGAGTAGGATGTTTAAGTCATATGTTCATATTTGATGATTTTGTATTGTAACGTCCGAATACCCTGAATATGAACATGTCGCCGCTCGAAAATATCGCTACGGATCTGGCTTGTGCTGCAAGGCTCTCGAACCGGGGCGTAACGATATAAAAGATACGCACCGTTTACCCCTCGGCAGTTAGTATTCTGAACAGACGCGAGTGAACATAGAATTCCTGAAGAGTTACAAAGTGCAAAGTAGTGAAAGTGAATTGGTGAGTGTGTAAATGACTTAGAGTAAGCCCTTGAACATGAATTTGTGTAGTAGTTGTGTGAATAAATTAGATTATGTGCGAAAGAAGACAATTTTATTTACCCAAAGGATGTTACATTGCTGTCAGGTAAGAGGTGCTAATAAAATTGTGGAATACTTATTCTGAATGCCGGTGACGAGATTGGAGAAAATGGACCAGGCAAGTATGGCATTTTTCAAGCAAGCCTTTGAACAAATGAGCTTGACATTGGAAGGAAACACCAAGAAAATGGAGGTAAATACTGAAGAAATGAAAAATAAAATGGAGGTAAACATTGATAAAATAGAGGAATACTTTGAGAGATAAACTGCAATCCGGTCATTTCCGGTGTGAAACTAAACCCGAAGTTAAAAACGGTGTGAAATGACTCTAAGCTGGACAACAAGATTGTAAACGTGGAGGAAAAGATAGGAAACGTTGAAGAAAGAGTTGGAAACAAGAGTAAGATTATGAGTAAGGAAGAATGTTTAGGCGATATAGAAGGAGAAATGAAGGAAAAATTTTAAGCACATGCGAAAACCATGGAAGAGCGTTTGAGGGGGAAACTCAGCAAATGTTGTTCTGTTGAGCTTGAAGATAGGGGCGAATCAGGGCGAATGAAGATACAACCCCCAACTATTGATGGCAAATCAATTTGGAGCACATACCAAAAGCAGTTCGAAGCAGCAGCCAATGCCAATGGTTGGGACGAGGAGGAGAAAGCGACTTCCTTGAGTGTTGCACTAAGGGGAGATGTACTGAATATCCATTAGGCAAAAAGTCTAAAAGGAAATTAATGATACTTGATACTAATTTTCAGTTTACTGAAACTGCAAATGATATATGGTGGTGCACACCCATAACAAGTGTATAATGCACAGATCAAGTGTCTTCATCAGAAGAAGGGGTTTCGATGTCGTTTGTTCTCGTCAGAGCAACACTCCATCCCTGATGGGAACAGACACAAAATATCCTGACTGTATTGAATGCTGGCAAGTTCTACCAAGTATCAACATACTCGAGCGCCAACAAGCCTAGATTGAATTCCTCTTGTTGGCTGTTGGATGGCGCTCGAGTATTTTGATGTTATGTAAGTAACTTGAATCCTAATTAAAATAGATCACAAAACAAAACTATAGTTTTGTTTTGTCGCTCAGGATGTTTGTTTTCTGGTCTCAACAAAGTCGATATTGCAATTCAATACAAGGAATATAATTCGAATTTCGCGCCTCTCAAGTAGGAAACAGAAAACTGATATTAAAATGTATTGACAGTACCTACGTTTCCAAATGTGTTTTCACTGACCAAAATCGATTTCACTCGAATAACCAGTAATAACTGCGGTTATTGCTGGTTTTGCCCTTGGTTATGTCCCTTCACAACTTCTAACCTCACTTCAGTAACCAGAAGTTTAATCCAGCTCTCGAGTATTGTTATCTCCGGTTATCTGCGGTCCAAAATGATGACGTTGAAGGGCTAGTTCATGACGTCACGATATTATAACCAATAATGACCAAAGATTTATAGCATCTTTTCAATGCCAATTTTGTAAAAAGCTAATTATTGCCAATACTTTTTTGTTGAAGAGCAAATAATACAATTACAAATAAAAGTTTTCGAGATGGTTTATGTGATTCCACTCTAAAGTTTTGAAATCCAAAATTTCAGTAAGAGCCACTGAATATCATCGCGAAAAACCTAAAAACTGAACCGTATTTAATTAAATCACTCAAAATATGCATTCGTTCGTTTGTAACACTCTAGGAACAAGTGTGACGTTCAAGTTAAAGTTGTATTCATCAGAAAAAGTTTGCAATTTATTATGGGAAATTCATCTGAGTAATGTTAACATTATAGATTCAGAGGTTCGAATAAAAAATCCTAATATTCTGATTATAGCAATGAGAATAATAATATAACGTGAGCTATTTCGAATAGTTTTCAGAAATAAACAACTTCACAAAACACAAAATTCCGAGTTAAAGATGACGGAAGTTCAGGCAAACGTACATCAATCACACTGTATCTCTAAAACTTCTCTGAGAGGCATAAATGACCTGCATTCACCATTGGGCTATAGCCATCACTCATATTACACCCTATCTCAAAGTAGGTACTGGAATCAATGTGAATAAGCACAATATCCAATAACCAAATCGTTATTGGAACCCTCCTCATTTGACAAATGGTCTAGCTAAAGTGCTCAAAAATATGTTGACAGCTCATGTTGTAAATACTGAAGCATTCATCGAAGATTCTGTTGAGTTTGTAGAAAAACTGTAAAACATACAGTCAGGACCAAACGGCATTTTTGCGGTTTTACTTTATTCACAATAGTTCCAGTACAGGAGTCTTTGAGATATAAGCACATTGAACTTAACTCTTTGAAGATTGCTCGACATTCAACTATTCAACATGAATAGAACATGTCGTCATTTGAAGTCACAATTAGGAACATCTAATCAGTACGTAAGGATGAGTCGAACATTCGCCTACAACAACAACAACAACAAACTTTTTCTACATCTACGAGAATAATGCATTATTTGCGAAATGCCTTCATTTATGATAAGTATAGATACTAGAAACAAAATTGACATGGGAAGTTTCTAAAGCGAAGGCCTGTTTGAACTTTGTCCTTGATATCTGGACAGAATTGGGATGCTACTGAGAAAACACAATATAGAAATGATTCAACACCCCATACACGAGTAGTGCCAAGGATATATAATCAATATATTCTCTCAAGCTGGTATTTTTTGAAATCCTTTTGATAAGGTCTATTTCAGAAAAATTAGACGTCATGCAGCCCTCGCCTCAGATGACAATATTCCAGAAAACACAACAAGAAAAAATATGAATTTTTTTAAACGCACGTTATAGGTTATAGGTATGATTAAATCAGGTCAGTGGTTTGGTATCATAATATCTAGAATGTCAGCTATGTTAGTCTAATCCAAATCAGACTTGAATCTACTTTTACCAGGATTAATAAGCTAATATTTAGGAATCACCTACCCAGCAAACACTGAAATGCAGTCACTGTACAAAAACTGTACTTCGTTGCTTCAATTGACTGCAGTTACGGCAATGCAATAACTGTACCAGGACCGTATATGTCCCGGTGGACTTTGCAGTTACTGTACAGTACAAACTGCATTCGACATACAGCCACAGCTGCACTTCAAAAACAGCGATGGCATTGCAATCCACTGTACAGCAAGCTGCAATTCAAATGCAGCAGTTACGTGCTAAAACTGTACAGCAAGTTGTACTTTAAATGCAGTGGTCACTGTGCAAAAACTGTACAGCTAGCTGTATTTTATATGGAGTTTGTTCACACAAGAACTGTACAGCAAGCTGTATTTTATATACAATAGACACTGCGCTCAAACTGTACAGTAAGCTGCACTTTAAATGTAGCAGTCACTGTGTTAAAACTATATCGAAAAATGCACTTACGAAACAATATTCTATTAGAGAAGTTTCCTAGTTATAAACAGAATATCTATTCTGCAAATTAGAAATTTTCAATTTCTAATTTGATATTTTGGCGGTAAGCGCAAAGGTGAGTTCACGCTATTTGAGGAATGGCCTGCTCTTGAGGGTGGAGGTTAATGAACCATAAGAGTTACCTACGTCAATCGTCGAAGCAGCGTAGTTCGTGCCTGCTATAAACGCCGGTTACATAGAGGATATAGAGTAGTGCGTCGCCGGTGGCGCCATCCTTTGGCGTATGCTGCACCGCAATAGACGTGTATGCTACCTTGTGATCGCAACCGTCAAAAGCAGTGATGCCATCATTTGGCTAATTCTGGTACCACCATGGTGCGATGAAGTATTCTTCTACCATGGGTATAATCCATATTTTGGTAATGAAAGGAGTCTTCAATTATTGAATTAAATCTGTTTATGAAATGTCTCTTTAACCTTCATAATCGAATTTTCAACTTTTTGAAGAAGGTATATGTTTAAGTTTTAGGAATTCCTTTGAATTATTACTCTAGATTCTATTATTAACTCTATATCAAATACTCCATTTTTGAAATGAAGAATTGCAACTGTGCAGTCACTGTATATCAAATACTGCGTTTTGAAAATGCAGAATTATCAATACAGAAACTGTGCAGTTACAGTACAGCAATCTCTGTGCTGCATTCTGGTGGCACTTGTAGTGCAGTATTTGTACAGTTGCTCTATATTGTGTTTGTTGGGTACCTGCATTAAATTCTTACCTGCCCTTTTTTCGCACCGTAATATCTTGCAACTGGATCAGTTGATAGTATTTTCATCAATGAACATTCCTCAAGCGAGCTGGAAAAATGAACAATGGTCATAAAATTTATTAATTAAGGCAGCTCTTCTGAAACTCTTTTAACACTAACAAATATCCCAAATCTTTGTTTTATATTCACACGATTTATTTTTCTTCTTCTATCCTTACAAATGTGCTTGGCTGATCACCAGTTACAAATGAATGAAACATCAGCTTCAATATGTCTAGTGGCTTTCCAATTCGATAAAATTATTGTTTCGTACGTGAATTATCAATTGACTTCGATTCAAGAATAATGAAAAAAGAAACCTGGTCTAATATCTTGAAATACCAGCCACAAAGCTGGTTTCAGCTTCCTTCAAATATTGAATTGATGTGGCCCGGATACTTGATGAAATTTTATAATTCAACTAATAATAATAAGAACAGGGTTAGTTAGAAAGCGCATGAAGTGGACAACGTCCATGAATGAAACTATTGTGCGCATTTATAACTCCATCACGGGACTAGGTCACAACACGAACAACTAGAGGAAAAGGCTCCATGAGGAATTCCGCAACGCCTACCCAAATCTCAATGTCACTGAACAACGGGTGGCAGACCAGTACCGCGTAATTCTGAGAAATGAACTAATACCAATGGCCCGAATCGACGCAATTAAACAAGAACTTCAGCGTCCACTAGCAATAGAGAATAACACCAACAACTCAGATGAAATTCACATGCCTGGGCAACAACAGCCAGAAGAAATTGATACTGAAAGTCCATCTTGCAACGCAATGAGGAGATACTTTGCCGAATTGGAAGGAACAGATCCTCTTCATCGAACAGCACCTCCCCGACTCAATACATCCAAGAAACTGTCACTCATAATCAACATCTTGAATGAGGACGTTTTACCAGAGTAGGTACCTACACAACGGGAGTTCATTGGAATATCTGCATCTAGTTTTTTACTGTGCAGCGCTGACAACAGCGAAATCCATATGGGCGAAAATACGCCGAACGAACAACGATGGTCCAAAATTACACAAATTACATGCGCCACCATGGCAGCAACGTCTTCAACACAAAACAGAAAGGCTAAGAATAGACATTGGACGACTGACGAAGTACTTGAACGGGAATCGCGGAAGAAAGGTGGTGAAAGCTGCCAAAGAAATCATGGATAGAAACAGGACACACACAGAACGAGAGACGGAGAATGCTACAGCTCACCACTGCCTCGACACTTTGAAGCAAAAGTCTGTATGCAGAACGCTTGAGGAGATATAAAAGCAATTACAGCCGAAAAAGAGACAATAATTCATTTGAAAAGTCTGAAGAAAGTTTCTACCGGTCACTCACAACTACTGATGGAGAAAATGGAAAGTTACCACCAAAGGAAGCCATTGAACAATTCTGGACCGAACAATTATCAACGAAACCTCAGTTCAATGGAGATACCGGATGGATTGAAGATGGAAAATCTGAAGTTATGAAATATGAGCCGATCCAACACGACATGATCACAATTGAAGAAGTAAAATCAGCAATCATAGGCCTACACAACTGGAAAACACCTGGGCCTGATGGATTGCACAACTTCTGGATCAAGAAACTTTGGATCATGCATAACAAATTGATTTCCGCAATAAATTATGTCATTGAAAATCCTGAAAGAATGCCAGTAAAGACCAACGGAATACAGTAACCCATCCAAAAACCGACCAATCACATGTCTTCCAACGATGTTATCACATCGTGCATTTCAATTCACAAATATTGCGAGAGGAATAACATCATCGCCATGCAACAGAAAGGATGCACCAAAGACAACCAAAGGTTCAAAGAACAATTAATAATAGATTCAGTTATCTGGAATCAAGCGTTCTCCAAGCGAAGGAATCTTTACGCTGCGCACATTGACCACAAAAAAGCAGTCGATTCCATACTTCACGAATGGCTCTTGACGATCTTGAAAATTCACATGGTGGATCCTAATATTGTTAAGTTCCTGAAAAACTAGTCTTCAAATGGAAGCAGCAGATGGCTCCATTACAACAGGACCTATTCCAATAAGACGCGGAATTTTCCAAGGAGATTCGCTCAGTCCTCTGTGGTTCTGCAGAGCCCTGAATCCCTTGTCTCTTAGATTGAATTCTACGAACTATGGATTTGCCATCAAGAGCGGTAGTAAAACTATGATGAAACTCAATCATCCCCTTTATATTGAAGATTTGAAACTCTTCGCACCTACCAAAAAACAAATGCAACAGATGCTGAAAATGGTGGAAGGATTCTCGGAATACATCAAAATGAAGTTTGGACTAGAAAAATGTCGCCTGCTGAATATAAGGAAAGGAAAAATAGAAGATGGTACGTTCAAACTCAAGGAAGGTGCAGAAATTGAAGCATTAAAGGAAGGAGATACATACAAGTATTTAGGCATAAAACAGGCAAGGAAAATCAATCAAAGCCAGATGAAGAAAGAATTAACGGAGGAGTTCACCCGAAGACTGGGAAGAAGTATTATGAGAACTGGTCTCAACAGCAAAAATCTGATAAAAGCTATTAATACCTACGCTTGCTCGGCGCTGAGCTACTCATTCGGTATCATCTCTTGGACCACTATGGATTTAGCAGCTTTACAGAGAAAAATAAGGACGATGCTGACTAAACACAATAAACATCACTCCAAAAGCTCAATAGAACAGACAGAGCTGCCACGACATCTTGGGGGTAGAGGAATTGTTGATTTGTCCAACCGTATATCCCAGGAAATTGAAGGACTTCGAAAATATTTCTTGAGCAAGGCTGCTTCGTCAGAACTCCATCGAGTAGTTTGTGTTGCTGATAGTTCTACGCCGTAAAGCTACAACAGGATTACTTGGAAACCGTCGAACACTCTGCAGAAAGTAAAATGCAGAAACTGATTGGCAAACCTTTGCATGGAAGGCACCAGAACGAGGTCAACCATGATTACGTCGACATATCTGCGTCGAACTACTGGTTGACTTCCGGAAGGTTGTTTCCTGAGACAGATGGCTTCATGCTCGCCATCCAGGATCCAGGTTATGGCTGTGCGATACATGAAACTATCCAGCATATCACCGGGGGATGTCAGAAGTTCGCGGGTACGGAGTATAAAAATAGACATGACGCCGTTGCCAAGATTCTTCACCAAGCAAGAATTGGCACTAAAACACCAACTTCTAAGTTCGAAAAAGGTTCCTTATTACAATTAGGTACCATCCGGATGCTGTATTGGGAAATGAACATCACAAGCTCTTCTGGGATCTCACAGACCGGAGAATAACCCACAATAGACCAGACCTCATATTGCTCAAATAATAACAATTTTCTAGATAGGCACACTGAACAAATTTCAAAATAGAGAGATCTCGAGGAGCAAACAGTGGAAGCTGAAAGATATCAAGACCATCCCTATTGTCATTTCATCTACAGGCCTTATACCGAAGAAACTACTAGAGAACTTGAGGAAACTTCATTTGGACGAAAATATTTATAAAGTCGTGCAGAAGGCGGTACTGCTCGGAACGGCGAGAACTGTACGCAAGTACATGGGGAATGCAGAGGAGCACCGTTTGCTACGACAGAAAGTGCGGGTTGATCAGGAGTCCAACCGACATCAAGAAGCCGAGGAGCGGCCCGAACCCGACCGCCACTACGAGCCCGAAAACCTGGTAAGGACTCCAACAGAGCTAAATCCTTTCGAAATCTGAGATATCTGGGATAAGTGAATTTTCCTCTGTAGAGGAGTGTGAAAGCCGCAAAGCTAAAGAAAGATTATATGATTTTCACATGAATGAGTTTTTCAACCACGACACGTGTTTCACTATTTTCAGGTGGATGGAGGTAAATTGAAATATTTGGTACCGAAGGAAGAGATATATAAGCAAGCATTTAACTCTCCTCCTAAAAATCCAAGAGGCGGTAATGATATTTTCCAGAATATTCGAGGCAATTTCAGAGCAAGAACAAATCGGACTGGAGCGGGTAGTGAATACTGCGTGAGGGAAATAAATAGCAGGCGTTTTTCCTGCACCGTTTAGCCAATTGATTCTTTGCGACATGGGATGCCTGCGGGAAAAGGGTTGAACGGGCAAGTTTGTAGAAAAAAAATATTATAGTTCTCTTGGTTTTTCATTAATTACCTATACATAATATGTGTATTATTCCCGCTATGTGACAATTAGATGTAGAACAAACTGAGATTTATGCAATGTATTCCTTAGAAGATCGATGAAGTCGGAAGGATCTGGCCCATTTACCTCCATTTCAAATCCTGTATAAATATTGTTAAATCCCTATTTGAGGGGTTCATTGCTGAAGTCCATGCAGCCTAGTTTTGAGATAAATGGCTTAGAAGTTGTTTATCACCAATTAATTCAAAAGTTACTTCTTTATTTATTATCATTCTTATGTAAGCACATGCTGACATTCTAACCTTTTAAAAAAGTCACTTTTGAATTAATTGGTGATGAACAACTTCTAAGTCATTTATCTCAAAACTAGGCTGCATGGACTTGGTTCACTTCAGCTATGAACCCCCCATTTATGCTTGTGGTCAAGATGCATCCACTCTATGGCTATATCTTGATGAAATGCAACCATTCCATATACTTTCTTTTTTATTTCTTACTTATATCTTTTCACACAAAAATACGGCAGAAACGTGAAAACCGGAACAACCGAAATACCTGGTTTTCTAAGCCATAATGTCCCAAAGCTGTCACGAGCTTAGCTTCGGTTGACAGAGCACTGTTGGTACAAATATCATCTATACTGTATGGGGAAGTCAGCAGATGAGGTTTGTAGGCTCTGTGGATCAGAGGCAGAAACAGCTGAACACATGGTATGCAACTATCCAGAGCTGGCTGGCCTAAGAATCATTTATATGGGAAAACCGGTCCTGTATACTCATAAGGTAACGGCCAAAGCCCCTAAGGATGTTGTCGGTTTTATCAACACCATTGAGTAGGATAGATATAACGAAAGATCTACATGGTCGTAGTTCCCGAAAGGCTATTCGAGCCACAACGACCCCAGTAATAATTATTATTATTATAAGTCATTATGTCGAAGAATCACTTCTCACTTCAAATGGAAATCTTTCAAGTGAAATTTGAACAAACTTACCGACTAGATAACAGCTCTTCCTTCTCCTCTGGCGTTAATAAAACATGAGGTGGTACTAACGTATGTTCAGTTACATTTATTTTAAGCTCATCGTCCAGAAAAAACTCCATTGAATACTTCGGGTTCATATTTTCAATGAATTCATGCGCTGCAGTCGTTATCCCTTGTTGAACAACTATAATAGCTTTTCTTGTATTTTGATCCCGCATACGTTTCAAATATGTTTCCACCGATTTCAAACCGATTTTGGGTTTTTCGCAGAAAAATACAAACATCATATCTTGTGGATCAGCTAGATGCTGTACTTGTATCATGAGATCTTCCCTACAAGGTTTCATAAGGCTGAAACATATTTCAAGAAACATTTGAATATTGCAGGTGAATTTAATTCGGAAATTTGAGTTTTGACATATTTTCAAAAACCATCAGAATAACTAGTTTCAAAATTAATACATAAATTCAAGTAAAATATTTTTTAAGGCGATCTTATGAAGTAGGCATCCTAAACTCCTATTTTCATCTACGAAAATATAAAAGAATTATTCTTTTAATAAGAGGCATGCATATCCATTAACTCTTCGAAAGTTTTAAATTAACAAAGGACTATGAATGCAGTCAGTAAGTCTTTTGTGTATAAGTATGTGCAAGAATTGTATAGAATACAGCATAATGGCTCAACAACCGACCATTTCTTAACCAACTCTGGAATAAAACAAGGCTGCGTGTAAGCGCCTTTACTGTTCAATATTTTCGCCATAGCTGTCTCGATAATTGCTGACATGAATATGCCTGTAAGAAGTGTTGGAATATGATTCAGATTTGATGGAGACCTATTTAACCTGAAGCAGAGCAAAAACCCGTACCAAGTTTATCACGGAACTTCAATATGCAGACGACTGCGCACTTATCGCTGGCAGCCCAGAGGATCTAAAGATAATGCTGGACACCTATAAACATGTATACGAAGCTTTAGTCCTTAGACTCAATATCGACAAAACCAAAATCCTGGTCCCGCAGAAAGCCTTCAAACACATATCAGCCTGGAGAATGAAACTCTAGAACAGGTCGAGCAGTTCAAATACTTGGGGAGCTTCATGAATACTAGGGTTAACCTAGACACGGAAATACACAACCGTATCAGTTCGGCATCACGGGCATTCTAGAAGCTAAAGGTCAGAGTGTTTCAAAATCACGACCTCAATCTGAAGACCAAGACAGCTATTTACAAAGCAGTCGTCCTCCCAAAGTTTCTTTACGGAAGCGAAAGCTGGACGCCCTACAGGCGAAATATTGAACAGCTTGAACAAACGCAACAATTGAGACTCAAGTAACGAGGGCCCGACTCAGATGGAGCGGCCAGAGGATGCAAGACACAAGACTCCCCAAAACAGCTCTATATGGCGAGTTCACTGAGGGAGCCCGGAAACCAGAAGGCCAGTAAGAGCGGCTTAAGGATACACTACATCAATCCCTAAAATCAGTTAATGCCAATCATAACTGGGAACAACTAGCTTTGGACAGGTCACACTGGAGGTCTTTGGTACACAGTTATAATGGAGACTCGAGAAGGAAACACCGGGGGACAGATCTTGTTGGTGACTATCCATGCCCGGAGTGTGGAAGGATCTGCAGGTCACGGTTGGGTCTACTCAGTCACAGGAGGGCACACAGTCGCAATTAGCACTAAGACTTTTTTTTTGTCTTTTTGTAGATTTCCGGTAACGGGATACAGCAATGAATGAATGAATTAATGAATTAATGAATGACTCTTAGGTATGTGTATGTGCCATGTGCGCGAAATGTATAGTATACAGTGAAGGGACTCCAAACAGATTGTGAAAGGAAACCGAATTACCTACCATAGTCTCACTCACTCACGCATGCATAGTGCTTAGTGCTCTCGAATAGGATGTTAAATATCGACAAGAGAGAAAAAATTATTGTCACTATCAAGAAAAAAAAACATCCTCGGCAACCTGGATTATTCGGCGAATTGAATAATTTAATAAATGAATCTTCAGTTTACCCAGATATCGAGGAAATCATGAAATTCATTTTATAGGGTGATTTCGCGAATTTTTAGGACTGTCCAAATTAATGTGATACGGTCAGTTTTCTGGAACCTCATGGAACTTTCATTCCAAATTTCGGATAAATCGGATATATAGAGTGGTTTAAATTTCCATTCAAATTTGGGAAACACTCTGTAAATCAGAATCTAGAACTCTTAGACACTACATATGGAGGTTTTCCGTAAAACTTTAGGATCTTATCCGGGACACCCCGTATATTCTGCAAACACATTCCGAAATTGATTTCCTTAGGTTGCCCAATATTCCACTTTCGAATTTTTTAGAAGTCTGTGAAGGTTCTTTTATAAAGGTACGTACTAACTGGCGAGCAAAGATTATACCTAGAGTTGGGTTGGGTTATAACTCTCCTCCTTTATAAGGAGATCAACTCATAATTTTGAAACACTCTTTCCTTTTCTGAAGAAAGCAGAATCGATATTTTATCGGAAAATATTGTAATTTGAGCAGTAACGCCTTTTTCCTCGGGGTACACACTTGAAAGGATTTTTTCTCGGAATCAGAATTTACAGAGCAAAACGCACGGAATGAAACAGGGGATCCGATCTCACACGGGATACGGGATTTATGGACGCGTTCGCCAGTCAGAACCTACGACTCGCACTTAACCGACAAGTGTCGGAACTCAGCAAGGTTAGGGGTTGAAATAAGACGGCACAGACCTAAGACGGCTCACCCCTAGGTCGTTCTGCTCTCCCCCGGGTATCCACACCAGCAGAGTATCGTACTAGCAGTAGGGGTGAACTCTGGAAAGAAAGGGAAAAATCAAGGAAGGGTAGCCACCCCAAAGTTCGTTCTGTACCCCTCAGGTATCCACGCCGGCGGGGTATCTTACTAACAGTAGGAATGGAACTCGAACTGTGGCATAGGAAGGGTAGAAATGGAGGCTGAAGATCCAACAATATAAAAAAAAAGGAATGTCGTCTTACCTCTGGGTTCTAATGGGTGTTTCACTCACACCGGAACGGCAATAAAAGTAAACTTTGAAACTTGTACGAAAATTCCTAAAGTTAAACGAGAAAAAGGAAAAAAATAAGAAACTCTCAATAAACCCAGAAAATAAAATTGAAAAAGAAAATTCTCGGCTGATCCCGATGGATACTGTCTTCACTGTACTTTCAGAACTGAAAAACGGAACAAAAACGGTGCGGAATGTTTACAATTCCGAACGATGTCGAAATACTAAATTGGAAACTGAAAATATTCTTTTCAAAAATTTATTGGAAATAAAATTATTTCAAAATGAAACGAAAAGATTATTCTAAAATGAGGGTGCATTTTTGCCAAAAAATACATCCTCATTACACAGTTTTTTCAAACTTTAAGTTCACATTTAAAAGTAAATCATTATCCGCTAAATGATTCTGTTGGTAAAGAACCTCAGTTCATTTTTAGTATCAATTAGGTATAAGAGGTGTGGATGTTTAGAACGCTAACTCACATTCTTTCCACCGTTGAAGATGCAGCTGACAATGGTTTTCATTCATTTTGAGGTAACAGTCAGTTCTGTGAAATTTATACGGTTTCAAATTACTTTTTTTCTTCAATTTGGTCGAGTTCATGCACGCAGCTGACGTATAATCCATACCATCGTTTATGCAGCTGACATTTATTTTTTCATTCAGAATGATCCGAACAATCATATTACGGATTTTGGTGCGGTATCAAATCACTTGAAAAATTTTCTTATTCGGCAACTTTACACGTCGCCACCATTAGCCCCACGTAGTCCCACCAAGTAAATTTGCATCCTTGGACCGCGTGCCCACCGGTGGTCACTTGAAATAAGAGGTTTCTGTATGTTAAATGTTGAAACGAAGAAATAGTTGAAGGCAGAAAACCAATCTGAAATGAACTCAGACTTCCATAACCAACCCTCAACATCAGGAAACAATTCTTTTTCATCAAATACGCCAAGGGCTGGTTCTGCTGAATCTGCAATATCAGCAAATACCTCGTCAAGTAAAAGAGCTCATAAGCTGAAAGAAGTAGAGGGTCAGAATAGAATAACAAGAAAGATATGTTCAATTTGTTATAAAAAAATTCTCTGCCCAGCATGGTGCTGCATATGCAAGAAAAAATGCCAAGAAGGTTAACACTACATGTGAAGGTTGTGACAACATGCCGATGTGCATTATGTGCTTTCGAACGCAGCACAAATTCAAATAATTAATCCTCTCTTTTGTTCATTATCTGAAAAAATTTCAATAAAATGATTTGTATGTTCTATGCGCCGTAATTATTTTTGTCTTCACAATCTGCCCGACCCAAATACGACAAAACTTGCCTCTCGGACCATACAATAGACTAGTATAAGCCAATCGATGGAAATCGTGCCCGCAGATGGACACTCGCATGCAGTTTGAATAAACCCTCGATGTACCCACCGGTGGGCACGCGGTCCTTGGGACAATGCACAAAATGCCCACCAGTGGGCACGAGGCGCTCACCGTGTTAAGATACTTTTGACCCAAACGCCCTGAATTCCAAATATTTTATAATTTGAACTATTTTATGTCGCCAAGAAATGACGCAGCCGAAGCGACTTTCAAATACAGTGACTTCATCAAGCATGTTTGATAAAGTTTCAAGGAGATAGAGCATTTGGCAACTCGTTCAGCTGAAGTTAATACTAAGGACAGTGGCTAATAGCAGGTTCCGTTGCGAAGCCAGGTTGTTCTTTCCTTTGAGCGTGGCAAACTCTCGGATCGCCTCGAAACCTGCGACGAACGAGGAACCTCGTCGAAATTTTATGGGGTTTCTATGGCCGGTGCTGTTGCTCTTCGCCAGTGGGTACACACATCACGGATACGTCGCCTTGCGATAAAATATTTGTATTTGTTTCAATTTAAATTTTTAGCCAAATATTCCATTCCAGTCACTCAATATTTATAATGGTTACCTCGGCTCATATCCAAATTCTTCTATGAATTGTTCGAAGGTCTGGTCCAGTTCAAACTGAGCAACACAATACTTTCTATCATGGCACATCTGAAAAAAAAATTGAAATATTCTGACGATGACTCATTTTGATAATAAAATGACATAAAAAAAAATATATAAACATGGGATGTCAGGGGCTGTTTGAGGTACACAATGATATTTTTTTTTCATTCCAGTATAAAAACCGTTTAATTTTTGTTTTCGAATTATTCAAGTTCGCATCAAAATACATTTCGATGAAGTTCTTTAATTTTTCATTTGTGCCGTCCCTGTTAACATGAACCGTACTATATTTTGTAATATGAAAATAACGATCCACAATGTTTCTTTTTAATTGAGTATTATTTATATTGAGAAAATATTAACGACTTAAGGCATAACGTGATTATCTGAATTAATTCAGAAACATACCACTCTCGTCTTTCCGACATAATGATCAACAAATAATACGATCTTAATCGAACTATCCACACATCATCATTAAGGATAACAATAAGGTCTTATATGACCTCATCAGGGCAGCACATTCTCGGTGACTTTTTTCTAATTTTAAAGCTAATGTTTCAAGAATAACGGAAAAAATATAATCTGAGAGTTTCAACACTCAACAATTGGCCATAAAGGTCAAAAAAATCAGTTTTTTAAATTATCTCCCCTCGTGGGCTTCACATTGTTTTCGCATTCATTATAAAAGTTGTAGAGCATAACATTTTCTACAAATTTATTCCGAAGCAATTTTTTGAGATATGCGGGGTTCATAGCTGAAGTGAACCAAGTCCATGCAGCCTAGTTTTGAGATAAATGGCTTAGAAGTTGTTTATCACCAATCAATTCAAAATTGACTTCTTTAGATTTTAAAAGGTTGGAATTTAAACATATGCTTATATTCACATTACACAAATCTAAAGAAGTGACTTTTGAATTAATTGGTGATAAACAACAATCAAACAAACAAACAAACAAATCATTTATCTCAAAACTAGGCTGCATGAACTTGGTTCACTTCAGCTATGAACCCCTTATATATGGCGATGAAGGATATTCTACATTGACCTTGGCCTTCCGCATGTGTGGCTAAGCTCTTCGCCCTCATTACCCTCAATTTGGAAAACGGTTAAGGATATGAAAAATTGCTTCAAACAAAAGTATACAATTTTGTTATCTACAACTTTCATAATGAATACAGAAACGATTAGGGATACAGGAAAGGGGATATTTAAAAAAAAAATCTGCAAAACCGAGATTAACGATCTGTATGAAAATCTGACACGCTCGAGTATGTACAAGAAACAATTTTTTTTTACATTTTCAAAGGACCGCTGTGAAGCTGTGCATCACGTTTGAATTGTCAGTCTATTGAAAAGTAGCTCCCTTTTTGTCCAATTAACATCCACTAAATCAGTCACGCTCGAAAAAAAATGTTTTTTTTATTTTCAACTCTTTCTCACGCAATCCGTCAGATTAACATGAATTTATTATCAGAGACACGTAGGTCATATACTTACAGTATCTTAATCTGACACGCTCGAGTATTTACACCTGACTTTTTTCTACATCTTTGAAAACCTGTAGACGCTTTCCCCACCGCTGAATGTGCATAAATCATAAAACCTCTTTTTCTTTCTAGCATCTAATTTTCAAAATCCACTAGGTCTTCACGACGTTCGACTAAATCCAGATTTGGCATCGTTGGCTTCCCAACTATTACAGAACACCCTCTATAATTGAACACGACCACAGAACGATAAACATTCCTCGTCAGTGGTCAGTATGCCGTTTCCAACCATTGAACTTCTTTGGTTCAATGTTTCCAACATGCATTGAAGGATTTGAAAGCGAATATTGGGATTAGTTGAAGTGATTTCATTTCTCTTCAGAAACAAAAAAATTCAAACTCTTCTTGCAGGAACGTTACTGTTCGCTTAAAATGGCATAAATCATTTCAATTGGTAATAATAAATTCACTTTCCACCCAAAAACCGAATGAAAATCATTGAATTCAACAAGTTGAAGATACTTCTGAAGTAAACAGTGAACTCACCTGGAATATCGTTTTTCGAATCCTCCATAATTTATGCACTTCTGACTCATCTTCCATATTCAATGAATGTCAAGTCCAAATTTCTTAAACTTTAAAACAAAACAACAATCACAAACACCCAACTTTTTTAATTATCGAAGACGCATTGGTCTTTCCAAATGTATAAAACATTTCAAGGATAATGTCTTCTTCGATAATATGAATCCAGATGTAATGTAATGTAACATACCTTTATATTGAGGATTCCTTGATAATAAAGTACCTATATATAGGTGGTCAATATCATGCATAGCGTGTAAATTCTAATTCTATATGGTAAACAATGAATGAAAATTTCAAACATATTCGGTAATTAATTACTCGAAAATCTATCAATATTCTATTCTTGATGAGTTCAGTCCTGCCCATCCATAGATTAAAGATCATTTGATAAAATATAATGGCGTTATAGACCAGGGTCAAATCACAATTGGTCAAAAAAAAAAATCTTAACAGTATTTGATTGATCGAAAGAGTTAGTATAAACATAAACTATGAGTATCTTAATATTGTTGAAAAGAGATCTGTGAATGTTCCGGAACAGGGTTGGTCGTTGTTTTCAGGAGTAAAAATGATTTCTACGATTTCCGGCTGTATTATATCAAGGACGTACCAAGAGGAGGACTCCTCAAAATTTTGTAACATTTTTCCATTCATCATCTCGTAATTCGAAGAAAAAAATAATGAATATTTGGTTGTGATTGAATTTTAGATAATAGTTTCAATATTTCCAACTCCACTCAAGAAATCAAAGCAGAATTTTGGAATTGTGGTACAACATCTGGAGTACTGGAGACCAGGGTCGTCAGACACAATAAAGTGCGTCCTTGGATTGATTCTGGGGTGTTGAAGATGGCCCGACGAAAGAGATCATTATGGCAGAGGTATCTCCGCACCCGTTCCGACAGAGATTACCAGGCTCATCGTTCATACTCAAACCACCTGTCAACTTATATACACCAAGCAAAGCTCGAATATGAGAGGAAAATTGCATCTTCAGGAAACAGGAAAAGGTTTTTCAAGTACCTACGATCCTCCATGAGCGGCAAGGTTGGCATTCCATTGATCCGCAACGGTTCTGGTGAGATGTGTGGTAGCCATTTGGAAGTCGCGGATGTGCTGGCTGAGACATTTTCATCCTCATTCTCCACAGAGCCGGATGGTCCGTTCCCTGAAGTCCAGATCCCCCATTGTGCTGCTGAAATATCTGAAGTCGAAATAGACGAGGAATTAGTGAAAAAATATCTCCTGCAGGTTAGAGTGGACTCAGCTCCTGGTATCGACGGCATAACTTCTCGACTGCTGCTGCATTGTGCCGACTCACTAGCGGCACCCTTGAGCATGATATTTTCAAGTTCCCTGAAGGCTTCCAAACTTCCCTCCGACTGGTTCCATAACTCCTATTTTTAAAAAAGGAGACAAGTTCTCTCCTTTGAATTATCGGCCCATCTCTTTGCTTTCGACAGTGGCGAAGGTATTGGAAAGAATATTGTGCGATCACATCGTTCGGTTTGCATCGGAACACGATATAATCCCCAAGGAACAACACGGCTTCACACCAGGACGTTCTACATTGACAAACATGATGCACTGTGTGGACGATTGGACGAGAGCATGGGATGCGGGTTTTCCGGTGGATGTGCTGTATCTGGATTTCTCCAGAGCCTTTGACAGAGTCCCACACCGACGTCTGCTACATAAGCTTCGACATCTTGGTATCACAGGCAGAATATTGACTTGGATAGGGGCCTTCTTGTCCAACCGCTCATTTCGACTAAGAGTGGACAAATCGTTCTCTACGAAGGATAACTTTGTCACTTCTGGAGTCCCCCAGGGCTCTGTCCTTGGTCCATTGCTGTTTTTGCTGTACACCTCTGACCTCCCTCGTCTGATTCGCTCAAGTTGCTCACTATTTGCGGATGATACAAAAGTCTACAACTTTCCGCTGAGTCACTCGAACATTCTGCAGCGTGATCTCAATACAATCTCTGCTTGGTGCAGGGATTGGCTCCTTCCCCTGAATGTTGATAAATGTTGTGTACTGCATATTGGGAGGAACAATCCTCGTAGATCGTATGACATCGATGGAACAACTTTGAAGGATGTAGCTAGTCATTGCGATCTTGGACTCACAGTGACTGGGGATCTGCGGTGGTCTGAGCATGTCTCTAACATCTGTGCTAAAGCCAGGCGAACAACCTATGCTCTACAGAAAACTTTCAGGGGGAGTGATGTGGCCACGGTTCGGATGCTCTATACCATGTATGTAAGACCAATCCTCGAATACTTGGGTCCAGTATGGTGGCCTTCTACCAAGGGTGATGAGGACCTACTCGAGTCGGTCCAGCGCTGGAACACTCGTATTCCGTATCGTGGATATCGTCCCTCCTACGAACACCGCCTTCGCATTTTCAACCTTCCTTCATTCGGAGATCGGCGTGAAAGAGGAGATTTGATTATCACCTACCGATCGCTCCACGGCCATTTTGGAGAAGATTTCTGCCGCATGTTCGAGAGAAACACGAACAACTTGAGAGGCCATAACTACAAACTGCGTAAAGAAAAGTTTCGGACAACACAGCGCCAGAGTTTCCTGTCTAACCGGGTTTTCGATTCTTGGAATCGTTTGCCTGTAGATGTGGTGGGGGCCGAGTCTGTGAATGGGTTCAAGAACTCTTTTGATGGGTGGACTGGTGGTGGGGCGAATGTGTGATTTTGTTTTTCTTTTTTTCGTTTTTTTTTTTATTTGTATTCAGCTAAGTTTCAGCATGTGAACGCTTTATATTTTCTTCTATTTCTGAGTTTATAGGTTAGACCTAAATTCTTATTGTATAAATAATAATAATAATAATAATAATAATAAAACACTACGTGATGCTCAGCTAGCTGATATAACTGTGGTAGGAATTTTAGACGACATTGACTTGTTTTATCCAGTTATAAAACGTGCTTTATCAATTTTAGCTAATATACCAGCTCCTATACCGACTCGGTGGAACGTTACTTCTATAACTAATAACTTGTCTTAGAATCACTAAGCAAGCAAGCACACAAGCAAAATAATGGACTCTGCTTTTTGAGCGTTCATCAGGATTTCGTTGAGAGCAAAAGAAAAGGCATAGAAAAAAAATTTTGGAAAAATTTTCTCAAAATCCCAGGAGAATGCTGATATATAGTATGATGCTCAAATTCGGAATAAAAAATTCTGTTCTGAATTTCTAATTAAGTAAGGTTCAAATAAAGAAGCTATTTTAAAGGAAGGGTTTCTGTTTGCTGGTTCTCATTAATCATAATTTTAATTGAATTATACTCACCTTTATACTGGAAATAACCTATATATACACTCACAGGCAAAATGATAGATCCACTCAATAATTCGAAGTTTTTTCATTTATAAATGTGTTGTTTTGAGTCCGATTTTACTGATTTTTTGTAGGCGAGTTTCTATGAAATCTTCATCTACAGCAGTTTTGAATTTCTAGAAAATTAGGCGTACGTCATTTTATACTGGGTGAAACGAAATCTCTTTTCCTACTCCCTACTCTAACTTTAAGACCACCTGTGGAGAGTTCCTACGAAGGCGCAGAAGGGCCACATAATATTTTAAAAATATTTTTCCTCAAATTCCGACTTTGCAGTCGGAATTTTGTTAAATTCCGTCCGAAATTCCGACTGCAAAGTCGGAATTTGAGGAAAAATATTTTTAAAATTTATGTGGCCCTTCTACGCCTCCGTAAGTTCCAGTTGTTCTGTCTTGTGATTTATTATTTATTGTTTCATCATCAAGGACATCCAGACACATCTTTTCTCAACAATGTCATATTTTTCATAACAATAGCTTAATTTTAATGGAATCTTCCATATAGGGTTTTCAGCAAATTATTACATTTCAAAATTTCTTTATTGTTATAACTGCAGGTTTGGTTAAGTACTGCTGAAGGGGTATACAAATAACATTTGTACCGTATGGGAAAGAAGACAATTCACTCAGCCAACTTCAATAATTTCGTTCTCCCGTAACCGCCAGAGCGGCAAAAACATAAACTACCTATTGGTACATATTTTAGGGGACAAAAAATCTGTATTCTGAAAGCAGCGATCGTTCTCCTTCTCTCTATTCTCCATAATATCACCTGTATGCGCAGTCGCTCAAAATACATAATAATTCAGTTTCTACCCTCCATAAATATAATTAATATACAAAGATATAAGTAATATCTTTGGTAATATGTACGGTTAATATATTAATAGTTGAGGATATGGAGAACGATCGCTGCTTGCAGACCATAGATTTTTTATTCCCCAAGTCATGTACCAGTAGATAAATCATTTTTTATCCAATATATGTGCCAGCAGTGTCGCTGGACGTACAGTGACTCTATCAAACACAGTGGCCACAATTGTGTTCTCGTTTTTCATCGTTTTAGCAAGAATATGGCGGATTTGGTCACATGTCGTGACGTGAGCCAATCCGCATTCCGAATTAGAGATAATAGCTTTGAAATCTGTGCTTCTAAGCCGCCATATTCTTGCTAAATTTCCAATTGCCGCCATTGTGTTTGATAGAGTCACTGTAGCTAGACGGAAATAAATTTTGATTCAAACTAGTTAAAGTTGGCTGAATTTTTCAACAGTGGTGACAGATTTTATGATTATTTTACAAATTATCCATTCTTTTATGCAAATGCTCAATTATCTTAGAGTCCGTAGGAGTTGTTTACTGACACTGACCGAACGGAATGAGAGACTTTCAGGAAATTCACGCCAGATACTCGTCTTCGAAGTACCGCAGGTAAAAGGAAAAGGTAAAATCTTTTTTTAATACATTCCTATTGAATATATTTGTACATAAAATATATAACACATATTACATATATTCTTGATTACTTATGGATTATTTAATTTAAGTCAGTAAATTTATTTTTTAATACATATATTCATTTCGGAGTACATTTTTCAGAAGAAAATGGGAGCAATCCTTGTTACAAGAATTGAATCTAAATGAATTTGTCTGTTATTGAAAACAAAATTTTATCGATGTGGATCGATGTGGACTAATTCGATCAGTCCAATTAACAGTACCCACTAACGAATTCAATTTTATCGAGTGACTATCTTTACAACTACATACATATTATGATATATCATTGATTGAGAATTAAAAAGAGCTGTCAGTTGAAGCCAAACAAACATGGGGGTGCCATTTGAAAAACAAAAGTTAGGGGTGGTTTCTCGGGGGTTGTTTGTCAGGCGGTGGATTTTGCTATGCTGCATGAAAGAGCGTATGGTCTCCTACGACAAGTATTTTTTTCAATTTTTTTTTTCCGCAGGTAACTGAGATATCTGCTGGCCTAAAAGCTCTGGGACACCCGGTATACTGTATATACTATACACCAACTATACTGTGGTATTAATTTGGTATTACCAAAGAGGTACCTCCATGGGTATTACCAAAGATCATTGAACTCTATGGGTTCCCATAGAGTTCAATGATAAAGATTAACTTCCCCTCTTTGGTACTACGCTCCGCGTTCCAACCAAAGTTTAACAACACAGAACATCAAATTATAAATTTCTGTTGTCAAGAAACTGCCGTTGCTACGATATTTTATGGAAGCTCCGTACTCGACTGCAAAACATCCAATTTGCCTACACACGTAACGATTAATCGTTACTGCGGCAGCTCCGGTATATATCGTCAAAGAGATCTTTGATATCGTACTGCATGGAGTACGAAAAATTGTTACGTGAGTAGACCTTTTTAGCAAAGAGGATTAATCTTTGGTTTTAGCATAGAAGGAATCTATGGCCAGGTCATAGAGAAAGTTATAAGAAGAAAAGCTGAAGTTAACCTCGAAATGATCAAATGTCAAATGAGTGTAAAGTAAACATGAGCTGTTGTCTCTGCATGAGCTAGTTTAAAATTGTGAGCAGCTTTCTCTGATTGTGAGTGTATTTACAGAGACACTGGTATTAACTTCGAGGTGGTAATTCTTATGAGGCTCCAGTTTACTTTGACGCTCTAAAGCAAACAACTACCCGCTTATGAATATTCTAGAAATGTCACCACATAACTTTGAGCCTTTGAAATCAATATCTTGTAAGAGATTATCGTGATAACCGGCTACCTGATTGTTCACAAAGCAGTATCATGGGTAAGTTCATATGAATTGAATAATTTGTTCAATTTAACATTTTAGTGCGGAATCGAAGCAAGATTTATGAATCGGTTGTACGAGCTTTGATTCAATTCCAAGTGCTGGTAGGAATAATTCCATACTTAGCCTTGAGAATTGCAGAAAGACTAAACTAATACCCTTCTCTTCTAAAAAAAGCACCCTGAATTTGTCTACATCTAGCATTTGCCTTGTTTTCCATTTCAATATCGAGTTCAGTGGTTTGTCCCACAAAGATGCACAAGGTTAAAAACAGTGCTAACAAACAATAAAATAATTTCTGAGTGACTTAATCCAAGATAATCCAATGAAAAACCGAAAAGAATGAAAGAAAGCTTTATTTTTGAGATGAAAAATATACACTATGAAACCTGAACGATAGCCTTATAGCAAGTGCATTATTTTTCAGCAAGATCTGATATTTTCTGGTGGACAATGCTTTTCCCTACACCATTATTTGGAGATGACATCAAATCAAGTAGTTAATTTCATTTGGTAAGTTAAATAGATTCCAAAATTTTTTTGGTAAAATTCATTTTTATTTGTTTTTCCTCTTTATTTCTCTAAACTTTCAATTGGAGTAGTGCTGCATTCTTCAGATTTAAAACTCTTTGAGTGACTTGCCTGTGTATCGTTACTCAAGCTTGCTAATTGAATTTTGAAAAAAAAAGTTTTTTGAAACATGAGCGTTGGTAAAGAAGAAAAAGATTTTAGAGGCACCTATGAACTTCTTTTGGCTGTAATAGGGTGGGAGTGGTTGTTAGTGTTATTTTTGAATTATATTTGTTATTTTTATATTCATTCAACTACAGAGCTGCTGGAATGCATCCACAACATCCTTTTTTGTTTTCAAATTACTTTTATTGCAATTCCACAATCCAATGAAGTATCAGGTGAATCGTAAACCAGAAGAAGCATTTGGACTTGAAAGTGCCTTTTTTTTAATTGAAAATTTGCGTTAACACTTCTTTACACTGATTAATGATGCTGGGGAAGTTCTTCAGGCCAGAACATTTTCAATCTTTAGTTGGTTGATCCATCCCAGTATGGGTTTTTAATTTGGTGGTTTGCGTGGTCTGTTATTCAATTGTTGTAGTTGGTGCACATATATTCAATTTTTCACTGATGTATGGAAGGAGCTTGTTGCTTTCAAGTTATGGGACTGAAATATCTGCATGATATTTATTTTCGATGATTCTTTGCATCAAATGCAGGGTGTATGTCTAAATAGGTTTCAGGATCATTTTGTACAGAAATGCCCCATTTTTGAATTATCCTATTAGCCATGAGATTATTATCTTCAATGGAAGATAATTTCAGCTGGACTGATGGTTCTACTGTAAACCGAAATCAATCGCCGAAGTATAAACATATAAATCATATAGTGTGTTTTTCCACCTTTCCTTCTATAATACTATACACACTGATGGAAGAATTTATCAGTAAAAAAATAATACTTTACTTTATGTAATTGTCAGCTGTGTATGATCTCTGAAAACTAAAATGAATGTATTATTTTCCAGTTACACTTTGCAATAAATTTTAATTCTTACATGCCTCCATGTGATGAATTATGCTTCTTTAATGTCAAAAACTATATCTTCTTATTTAAAATCGTGTAATTCAGTTTTTCCATATGCATATACATCAGGCATGTTTTTTTTAGAGTATTGTGAAAAAACCTCTATTTTTAGTTTTGGCGAAAATTAGGATCATAAAGACAAAAACACACTAGAGTTGACCCGACCGACGCATTATTTGCCGTCAAGTTGTGCAAGGTTGACTGGAAAACAGTTCCCCATATTTTCGTGCTTAACCTTGGTCTGGTCTGCATCAACTAAGTGTGTTTCTGCCTTCAGACTACACAAACTGTTTGTTCTGAAATAATTCACTTAGTTTGCATTTTTACAGGTGAATTATGGATTGGTTGGTAAATGATCATCAATTGCTTATTGAAACAAATCTGGCAATGGCAACAGAAGTCAATCCTTGCAAAGGATGAGAAATAAAAAAATTGTTATGGAGCAATAAATATTGTCAAAAATATGAGAACATACAACCTTAATATTATAATGTAAGGAGAGAACATTTTTCTGTGAAGGTTATTGTAGATAGAAAGCTGCAGTTTTTACTAATTGATTTATTCTTTCTAATACTGAAAATTTCTTTCTACTCCCTCCTCTAGGAATCAACAAATGCAAAATAATATAAATCCTACTCTCCTTCTTGTGCAAAAGTCGGAGAACTAAATCTTTTTGATATGAAGTTCTTTTTCCTCCTCCTAAAGATGACTTGAGCATGATTGATTCTGTTTTATAGTGACGAAATTTTGTTATTCAAAAATCCTTCCTCAAATTTACTTTAAGAAGTATAATAATTATCAATTCGCCCTGAAAGAAAATATTTTTGGTAAAAAGAAAGCTCTTAAGTTGTTGGTATAACAACCCACAAAAACTTATTAACACCTTTCTGTTTTAATGAATGTGTCAATAAAATAGAGAAAATGAAGAACGCAGATAAACAGATACAAATTATGAAGGACTTCTTGCATATTGATAAACACATGCTTCCATCATTATTAGTAATTAAATCAAGAATACTGTTGGATTACTGGTTATACAGTTCCAGTGATCATGTACATAATCTCTATTATTTTCAAGTACCCATTTATTTTTTCAAATTATCCATCTGGGTTCTTGAAGGCAATTTGTATTCTTCAGGTGATGTTTAGAAAGATGAAATTTATATTTCTTATATTATGAAGTTGCTTATTTTCATTTAGGCATTGATTGCATTGAATCGTGTTTTTCTGAAGGTAGCTTAGACATTCTTGTACATACATATAGGGTGATCCATTGGGAAATGCACATACAGTAAGATATAATTACTGCTTTCTTTTGACTGTTTGAATGGCTCCTGAGCTGCTCTGGTGCATCTCACTCGAGCACCGACGTGTGAAGCATCCGAGCAGCTCGCTTTACCTTTCTCTGCCCTTTTGCACCAACCCAGAGGATGGTGAACGTCTTAACTTATGTTAAATTAAAGAAGGTTGGAATCGAAATAACACCCTTTACATCAATATTTTAAAATTTCATTTACAAATTTGAACAAACTGAAAAAAAGGAAAGAGACCAAATGTTGGTTTTCCTGCATACAAGTATATATCGATAATGAAGTGGCAGAAAATTTGAATTTCAGATTTACTTGATAAATCATGAACTCTTTCTTATTTTCCTAATCACTACATCCCAATTTTGATGAAATTGCATGTCCATTATGGAAAAAATTATTATTAATACCTTTGGTTCAAAATTTCCAAACGCCCTGTATGCGTAGGAATATTATTATAACATGTGTTCATTTTAAAGAAAGCATAACTTCATTTTAAACAAAACAACTTAGGAACAAATCTATATTTCAAAGCTTCAATAAAAAATGAAATGAAAAAATTATAATTGTCTTTATCTGTATCTCATTATTTTTTCAACTAGATTATGATCATTTCCTGGCTTTTCTGATGCATTCTCCACAAGCATAATAGAAGAGAGTAGTCTGTACACTGTGGGTAGTAGTTTATGAAGTAATTAATATATTTTAGGTTTATAATTACAGCAATTTGGGATATCAATTGAATTTAACAATACATGGGTATACACTTCTTCATTTTTATCATCAAGAAGAGTTGAGAAATGATCATGCTCTTGTTCTAGCTGAAAAATGTTCAAACTTTTAAAATTCCAAATCTAGATTTGTTGCAATTTTTGTTTGAAATAAAGTAATGCTTCTTTCATAATGAGCAATTTTTCTCATTCTTATATTTTTTTCAAATTAATGCAAAGTTAGTCCTTGAATATATGTAAAACATTTGTCCCCAATAGGTAAATGCTGTCTCGTTTTTCAATGAGATTGTGATTCAGAAATTAGCAGGATTTAGTATAAGATAAGCTAGAAAAGTATAATTTGGAGGAAACAAATAATTTAAATTTTTTGTCACCCCATTGTTGAAATATCCAGATTTGACTAAGCTAATAAGTGAAAAGTTTGTATGCAGGAACATGTGATACATTTAGTCTCACGAATTTTTTTCTGCTATTTCCAAATTACAAAAATTTGGTGGTGGTGGTGGTTCATACATCATAAATAAGTTGAAGTGGGATAATTGCAATCACAAAAAAGCATAGTGACTTTTATTACTTAGAATTTATAAAAATTCGTTTGTTTTTTCGTTTCACGGTTCTGGGGTTCATTACATCTGATTTTCTATGGTGGACCATGATTACACCACTCTTGTCCTTGATCAAACGTAGGATTGTTTGTTTTCATTTAACCATAAATGAATAGTTGCACTTTCAAATTTTTATACTCGGCAACTGTTTTTTATGGCCAATATGTTTTCTGCAATTCATTCATGTAAACTATAAAGGATACTGGCACTGCCACCTTATGTGAGTCCAAGCCCATTGCTAGTAGTTTGGATCTCATGATTTTACCATTTATTAATTTTATATCCTAAAGTTCAGCTTTAGTGGGGAGTTGGAAGAAAATTATTCGTTCAAGGCAAAAGAAAAGAACCATGATGAATGATGTTTTTCAGAAGACCTTAAATAAAATTGTTCTATTTGTCATTTTATCTGGAGATAGAAAGAGTACATTGATTTGTGAAGGCGGTTCTTTCACTTGAATTCAAATCTCAGTCAGCTTCTCATTTATTTCCATATAATGAGATTGATCATGTAAAATTTCAATCAATGATTCAATAATTTTGGTTTGAACCACTAAGCTATATCTTGTACTACTCTCTTTCTGTTAAAAGACGTGAACAACTGCGAACTTCTTAGTTCATTCAATAATATAAATATGACATAATAGAGCATACTTGAGGGTTGGACGCATGAGTGTTTGTCTTTATATGGTAAAAATTGAATGAAGACTTCTTTTCATCCATGAGTAGCTGATCAACCCTTATTTGAATCCCTAGGGTTGCAATTAAAATATTCTTCTTAATGAAACTATACTTTTTCATCAATGTACCAGATAAATGTACTTCTTTCATAACTTGAATCATTCTTCAGTTCGAAGTTATGCTTAACGCACAATCGTATTCAAAAGTTTGGTTTGGGTTTGGGTTATTCCAACTAAAACTAAAATTGGCTTGCAACCTTGCAAGGAATCATTCGAAAACTCCCGCGCTATGCTTTGATTCATAGAGTTTCTTCTTACATCACAACAGCCTTAGGGGCGTACGTCTTAACCATCCGCTGTTTTTTATTTATGTAAATATATGATTTTTATATTTAGTATATCTAACTTTTCGTCTCATTAAATGACTGCATTTCAAAGAGAGGTAATGGCAAGGAGTAGATTTAGAAAGATCGGTATCTTTCATAGTAGCCTGTCTTCGACTAGAACTTGATAACATTTAAATTCAGCAATTTGGTTAGTTCATCACTACATTCTTTGGCGCCTAAATTGATATATATGAATAGGAATATTTTAGAATAAAATATGTGGAGCCATTCGTAATCTTACAAATATCTTCTTCACTCTGTATAGAATTCTATGGAAATGAAACTACAATTCCCGCGCCGAGTTTTGATTGGTCAACAATTGTTTTCGCAGAACGTTTCCGCCATCAACGGATTTTTAGTTTCCGTCCGCCAGAGCTGAGGCAATTCTTGGAAGTTGCGAGGTGCAAGTGCTGCTATGGTGCTAGTATGTGAGACGCTCAGTTGTTTTTTGTGGAAGACGAAAATATTGGTGAGTGTTAATGTTATCCTAATATAGAAATTAATACTATCGGAATGATAAATTTTTCAGAATACTCGAGAAAAATGTTTCATCACCAACAATTTATCCTACATCAGAAAAGTTATTTTCGAACCTCAGCGTAGCTACTTGTCCGACATTTTTTTATATCTGAATTATCACAACTAGGTGAACTAGGTAGTTGAAACACAAATTTTCAAATTTTGTTGCGAATCAGCAATTTCCTGATTGTTCCCAAGTAGAAAGACAGAAAAGTTGATATATTTTGCGAAATGTAATTGAGTTTTGAATTTCCAACTGAGGTTGCCTTCTCCATTATTTGAAAACAAGCAACCGACGATTGACGATTTTCCATTTGAAAACCCGAATGTTGAAATATTCTTTCTACCACCTATTTTAATGGTAAAAAATTTCAAAATGTTTTGGGGGAGTCTTCATTTTTGCAGTTCTTGAGATATACCTCCCAATACTCATGTTACGAAGACGAAACTCGTTAAGAAAACGATGTGTAAATAATATTATGAATATTATCGTTCCTCTTCGTCTCATTGAACGATTGAACCTCTACTCTGTAATCTGTGACCTTCTCATTGCAAAGAGTTGATTGCTCCTTGTAAGGGGTATGTAGATCCAAATCGTACTTTTTAGGTCGGTTACCGAGTCTGTCTCAGACATTCTGTCTATGACTTAAAATGCCATGACTATTACCCGATCACATTTAAATTAAGCAATTTGGTTAGTTCATCATCACATTTTTTGACGCTTGAATTTCTTCATTAGAAAATAGCAGAGCTAAACCATTTAGAATATGTGGAGCCATTCTTATATGATCTTATAAATATTTTTCTTCTTCTTCACTCTTTATAGAATTCTATGGAAGTGAAACTACAATTCCCGCGCTGATTTTGGATTGGTCAACAATTGTTTTCGCAGAACGTTTCCGCCATCAACGGATTTTTGGCTTCCGCCTTCTTCTACGCTTGGGTCTTGGATCGTTTGGGAGTAACGGGTTGCAAGTGCTAGTATGGGGACCTCCAATTGTTTTTTGTGCAGGGTGAAGGCGAAAATATTGGTGAGTGTTGATGTTATATAATATAGAAATTATTACAAGTGGAAAGATAAATTTTTCACTAAACTATTTCCTCACCAACAAATTATCTAACATCAAAATAGTTATTTTCCAACTTCAGCGAAGCTACATGTCCGACATTTTTTTATTTCTGAGTTCTGACAACTTGTCGAAACACCAATTTTTGTGTTCTTGTTCCGAATCTGTTAGTAGCTATTTCGTGATTGATCCGAAGTGAAAACCCAAAAAAAGTTGGTATGTATATTTTGCGAAATGTAATTGAGTATTGTCACGTTGGAACTTCCAACTGAGATTGCCGTCTCCATTATTTGAAAACTGGGAACAGAAGATTGAAAACCTCGGATTTTGCATCTGAAAACCCGCAAATGTTGAAATATTCTTTCAACTACCTATTTAAATAGAAAAAAATTCGAAAATGTTTCGGAGGAGTCTAAATTTTTTCAGTTTCAACTTCGGCAAGCTTTTAGTTTAGGAGATATGAATTTTTGAAAATTGAAATTCCTCCTGCTAAATTTGACATAGTCAAATATGAAGGGTATTTTCCATAGACCTATTGAACACATAATTATGATAATTATAATAAATATGTCTATGGTATTTTCATGTTTTGATGGTTGACCCTTGAACCATAGAATATTAGGATAACATTAATAGAAAAAGTACTTTTTCTTATTTTTTTCAGTTCTAAATAGAAAAAAAAACATTTTTACATGAATTTTAATTTTTCCTCAACATTATACATATAATGAAAATGAAACACGCTGTTAAATCATCTATCATAGGTTAGGTTATCGTTATTTCATTTTCATTCAAACTTCTGCAAAAAAGTTGAGTTCTTTGAACAGAATCTCTTATTGGCATTTTTTTTGCTAACATTTGCCGTTCATTGATTGAACGTTGCCCGGAGAATACCACGTGGAGGTTGTTAGCTTATTCTCCATACTCTTCAAAACTCGATGAGCTATCATCAGAGCCTCGTCTCAAAAAGACGATTCAATTGTCACTGCTTGGCCTGTTTATAGGGTAAGCAGCCTGGATGGCTTCCAACAGAGATTGGAACAGGTCTTTGTTGATTTTGCGGCAATGCCTTCGCCATAAATACTCGCAAAGACGATCAGCGAAGTCATCGTCACAAAACCTGCTCCTTTTCCTAAAATAGTCTTTTGCAGGTCTCCAGGTGGCCTCAATTTTTTGCGTATGAGTACCATCTACAGCTGAAATATTGAAACTATCAATATATGATTCTGATTAGAGTGTAATTCCTGTAGGTCTCTGTCAAAATATACATGATTTTCAAGTTACTCAAATTGCAGATGTGTGAACTTACCAACAAACCTATGTTCTGGGTCGCTGTAGTTTACCCCTTTTATATATGTAATTATAATCTCGTAACGTCGATAGGCCATTATATGCTCTCCAAGAATCCGTGTGGATCTCGGTACCTGGAAAGACAAATTTTTTAATTTCATTCTGGAGAGTTTCGGTGTCCCTCTGCTCCACCACGACCATCCTCACATCTTCGGTACTGGAGTCTATCATCCCCAGCACCCAATGGCCCTCCAAAACTCTGCCCCTATTCCTATGTCCAAATAGACTTTCATCTATTTGGACAATGTGTCCTGGTCTTCCAATAGGTGGAAGGTTCTCAATCATTTCAGAGAAATGATCGACAGCCATTTCTCTGCAGTATTTATACCTGCATAGCATTCAAATTCATGAGTACATACTTATCTAACAGATATCGCCCATTGAATCACTTGATTGCCCGTTTTTTCTAATTTTTGAAATAAGGTTGAAAATACAATAAAATTAATTAATTATTGCAAAATCATACCATGCCGCTATGGTGTTAGAGCTTATCTTCTCATTGGGGTCAGAAGAATTTTTCAAAACTCCAATATGATGCATCACCCTCTCATAAGGCATATCTTCCGTGAAGAAATACATCAAGCTGTAATGATATAATATTTCAATCAACCAATATCGAAAGAAGGAAAAAACTAAGAAATTACGCAAACACAAGGTGCTTCTCCAATTTGCACTCGGCAAAAAAGGATCCGGTAGCACCAGATGAAGATTTTCCGCATCTATTTTGGTGCACCGGAATTTCTCACAAACCCCATCGTTGTAGAGCGTCATGGCTCTTCTCCGATGAATCGGACAATTAAGAGATTGTGGCAATAATCCACAATCTCTCATTATCGTCACAGCTTCCTGAGCCGTCCTGGGCACTTTAAAGTAACTCCACTTTCTCTCCATCGTTTTGAAAATTCAAATTCAATTAAATTCCCAACTGCGTCGTCTCAAAACGAGATCAGCATATATTATCAGGGATCGATGGAAATCGAAATAAGGTTAGGGTAGGCAATGAACCATAGAAACATTACAACGAATTGAATTTTATTCTATATTCCTCAACATATAACCTAGAAATATTCAATCAAGTTGTCAGAATATATGGAAAATAAACAAATTTTCAAAAATTCATATCTCCTAAACTAAGAGCTTGCCGAAGTTGAGACTGGTACCAATCGATTTTTCATGAAAAACTGCATATATAAAAAAATACCCTCAAAATCGGTCACTGTCCGTAAAGTAAAGTTCTACCCTCGTAAAGAAAACGTAAACAGATAGGTATGTAGATCCAAATCGTAATTTTTAGATCGGCTATCAGGGCCTGTCTCAGACAGACTGACTAAAAATGCCATCACTAGGACCTGATAACATTCAAATTAAGCAATTTGGTAAGTCCATCATTACATTTTTTGACGCTTGAATTTTTTAATTAGAAAATAGAGCTAAACCATTCAGAATATAACGTGCGTTCAAAAAAATTCGTCGTCAAGTAGGCAATGGAATTTTGAACGTCGATATTTCGTGCGTAAACGTAATTCTTAGCTCGTGCTATACTATTTTCCAGGTGAACTGTCATTTAAGCATTTTGGATTGTTGTTGAATTAAAATTATCAGCAAATTATAAAGATGGTTTTCACGGACGTGTAAAAAGCCTTTATTATTCAATCCTACTACAAAATTGGAAAGAAAATTGAATGAGAATGGAAATATTCTGTTCCGGCGACTTCATAGAAGCCTATGTTGCTGTAGATTATCAAGTATGAATTTTTCCATTGAACTGTTTTGCGATGTGTTGACGAAACAGGTATGTTCAAACAAAAAAGGAAGTGGTCGACCAAAGAAGAAAACTCCAGAGTTCAGCAATAATGAAAACATCATTACAGAAGCTCGACAAACCTCTGTTCAAGTTTTATCTCAAGTGGCTGGAGTATCCGTTGGCATATGCCACCCGATTTTGAAAAAAAGATATCCATTTATTTCCATAAAGATTGACATGTTATCAGAAAACTGAAAAGGTTGTGATTACCTAACCTTGTAGCATCCAAGAAAAATTGGAGTTCAGTATGCAGTCAAAAGCAAAATGTGGACCTACTTTCTTTTATGGAACTTTAATAGCAGAACGTTATGAAGGAGAAAACATCATGCCTTTTTATAGCTGAGTTGAATTTTAATAAACTGTCCAATAGCTATTTTCATGTAATTCAGTTCTTTTGGTTTAGGCCCGGTACTTTCACGTGCGAATAAATAAATTTATTCGCATTTATTAAGTCTTATCCGTAAGATTAGTAAAAATGCAGTCTTTTCACTTTCAGATAGTGTTATTCATCGAATAAATCTGTCATTGAAACTTAATTAGAAGAGTTTATTTGTCATAGATCGAATGTCGGTACGTCATTATTGGTTGAATAAAATTTATTCGAAGGTGAAAGTACCGGGCCTGAGTCATGGATTTTCAGTAATGACTGAATCAATTCAATATTTATAGAGAATTAAGAAACATATTATTGAGATTCTTACTGTGATTTATTCATATGACTGAAGTAGCTAGAACCTTCTTACAAAAAAAACATAATACCACGATCAATTCAAGATACATGTCTCTTACATATGAAAATAGTGGACGGTTGAAATTTTTACGAAGAATTTTTCTAACCGCCTCAGATTGTTTGGATTCTTGTCATCTTACTCAATGAAAGGAATGCTTTTCGCACGTTGGGTGAAATTTACATGTTACTTTTTCCAAAAAGTGCCTTTCCTTACAAAATTACGATATATAGGTTAAGGTCATCATTGTTTACATTTTGGGAAGATGAAGTAATTCAAGGAAAGACATACGTTCAGCCACCGAACACCAACCTTCAAAATTTCATAGCCTACTTGACGACGAATTTTTTTGAACGCACGTTATGTGGAGCCATTCGTATATGATCTTATAAATATCCCTTCTTCTTCATTCTTTATAGAATTCTATGGAAGTGAAACTACAATTCCCGAGCTGATTTTGGATTGGTCAACAATTGTTTTCTCAGTACGTTTCCTCCATCAACGGATTTTTAGCTTCGGCCTTCTTCTACGCTTGGGAGTTACGAGTTGCAAGTGCTAGTATGAGGGACGTCCAATTGTTTTTTGTTCAGGGTAAAGGCGAAAATATTGGTGAGTGTTGTTATCCGGTAATTATGCAGTTTTAAAAGAATTGTGATACGTCATTGCTTTTCCTGCTAAAAAATGCTTTCATTTCGTTGAAAACGTTGATTTTATTCATTGTTTACATCCGTCGTAACCGCCATGATATTTCGACCCACGAAGTGTCATACGTCGCACAGTATGCAACGTTGTCAAGTCTCGAATCAGGTTGTCAGTGGATTCCTTTCGAACTGTTGAGGTAGGAAAATCCCATCTTCGTTTGCTTTTCTAATATATAAATGAATTTATTGCATTTATCAGGTATTACTGAATAGCTTGATAATGAAACATTTGACGTATAGGAAACTCGGAAAAGAGTTTTTGTGCTAACGAATTGAACCATAAATAATAAATATATATTAGAGAAGTAATCCAGCAAAGACCACGAGGAAATTTGGGCCACCTTTGCCAGGAATGGATTATTGGGAATGCAAGGAAAAGAAAGGCAGTTAGGATCATTAGAATTGGGGAAGATGGAAATAAAAATTACTCTAAAATATAAATAAATAGCAAACATAACAGTTATTCCTTGTATAGATAAATTGAAATTCTCTGTGGAAAAATAAAAAAAAATATATTCTCTAAACTTAACAAATCAATTCTAATTAAAAAGAGGGAGAAAAGAGGAAGATTCAGAAACAAAATTACTTTAAGAATCGATTTATGATTTACATATTTCGGAGTAAATAAAAATTAAAAAAAAAATAATAAAATAAAAGACGTGAAAATTGACGGCTCAATCATCACCAGAAGTTGAAGCGTTCATTGGATATGCGTACGCTATATATTTAAAAATCTCGTGAAACCTTCGTTTTCTTTCAAACAATTTTTTGAATCTATATTCGGCCAGATAAAAAGGAAAATGTTCTGACCGTCTCCCGCATCTCGGGATGTGATCCCGGATGTCCCTCCAGAAACGCTCCACATTCTGGGTGTGAGCCCCTGTTTCAGGGTCAACGAAATTCATGGAGTGGTTGACCGTGAGGTGCTGGTAGCCTTCATGACTTAGACAGTCATAGGCTCTCCAACAGTCAGAGATGATGGTCGTACCAGGTAAGACCCATTCTCTGATCAACTCCAACAAAATGTCCCGACTCCGATCTGCAACCGGAATCATGAATACTTTGTCGGAGCCCCTCTCGATCCCTCCAAAAATCCATTGCCCGTCAATAATCCGACCTCTATTATATTTTTTTTTTGCCAAATTTGGCTTCGTCTATCTCAACAATTTTGCCCGGTCCCCCTAAACGTTCATTATGTTGACTCGCGTATACCAAACAAACTTCCCTGCAAAACATGGACCAGTCTACCACTGTGTGTGATGACCATTCCATCTCTGCATCTAAATCTTCCTGCTTTGTATCAACGAGCCAATATGCAACAAACCTACATATTTCCGCAATAGATTTAGGTGTGCCAGAAAAAAATGAATCATTTTTAATGTATTTGACAAAACCGCATTTTTGTCTTTTCCGTCTATTCGGAACCGAGATCGTATTATTACACATGAATTTCGAATACGCTGGATAATATGTGTAAGGTGTATTGCATTTTGGGCAATCCATTTCATTCGTCAAATCAATCACACCATGCCCTATAGAAAACTCTTTCATATGCTCTTCATCTCCCAACAAACGGATAAAATCTGCATGAGAGAGAAGACATCCCGTGCACGCCAATATGAAGGAAAAAAAGGAGGGAAGGGAAAGGACGAAAAGAAAAAACCTTGTACTTACCGCACACCAGGACGAAAAGAAAGGAATTGGGGGACTTGGGCTTTGGGCTTCGATTTAAATAGCATAGCGGAATAGCGGATCAAATAGTTTTGCCAAGTCTTTCACTCAAAGGGGGGCGCGAAATAGTGCAACCCTATTTTACGTCATTATCACAAACAATTCCAACTAATTTCCTTCAATTCAACTACACATATGTACTATTGGCAACGTTGCATACTGTGCGACGTATGACACTTCGTAGGTCGAAAATTCATACACAATTCATATGGATGTAAACAATGAATTAAATCAACGTTTTCAACGAAATGAAAGCATTTTTTTTTGCAGGAAAAGCTTGAATGTTCACGAATTGAACATTTCCAACGAGTATTGATCAAGAAAATAGAAGAAAACAAGCTATAACTATATATAACCTTACCAGCCAAAGGAAAACTTTAGCATTTCTTTTTTTTTTTGGAAAACTACGAGGATTGCAGAATTCTCGTTTTCATTTTTGTAATCTGGGACCCGGAATTGGTGAGTACCATTTTTTTCACCGACCTACAACAGTTCTTTTAAAACTGCATAGTTACCTGTTATCCTAATATAGAAATTCATACTATTGGAAAGATAAATTTTTCAGTATACATACTCGAGAAAAATATTTACTCACCAACAAATTATCTAACATCAAAACAGTAACAATAATAAAGATTATTGCATACTAAAACTTGGATAATGCAAAATTTCAAAATTAAATGAAAGGCATATAAAAAAACTAAATCACAGTAGAAAAAATTCAAGTGAACAATAATGAAAAAAAAAATTGTACACTAATCGCAATTTTTAGAAGAATCAATCACGTTCTTTCTGAAATGAAATTTACCTTGAACTTCACAATTCAACTAGATAAAGTGAAAGTTATTCAAGAATTGACTACTCTTCTTATATTCTAAGTGGAAAAAGTGAAAGAAGGCACAGGGAATAACTTTTATTCATTCAAGTCATATCTTGAGGGTGGCCAGGAGAAATAAATTTCATTCAAGTCCTATCTTGGGGGAGGGAAGGGAGGGTATCTGTTCAAGTCCTATTTGAAGGTTGGCACTGAAGGCAGGGAGTGTAAGCTTTCAAGTCCTATCTTGGGGGTGAGCGCTGAGGGCAGGGAGGGTATTTGTTCAAGTCCTATCTTGAGGGTGGGCACTGAGGGCAGGGAGGGTATTTGTTCAAGTCCTATCTTCAGGGTGGGCAGGGAGGGTATTTGTTCAAGTCCTATCTTGAGGGAAGGCAAGAAGAGTATGACTCCAAGTCCTATCTTGAGGGAGGGAAGGGAGGGTATCTGTTCAAGTTCTATCTTGAGGGAGGGCAAGGAAAACACAAGAGCACTGAACACTAGGCTACAGGATATTGCTTAGCAATTGTTCAGGAATCAGGAATTCCTCTAAAACTTGATGCCTTCGGAACTGGTTTCTCCACACAAAGTCGTGAAGGTACGATGTGAACAGTGCCTCTGAAGTACCAAACTGCCTCCTCAACTTCCTCTTGGCATGCATCCACATGTTCTCCACCGACTGTGTGTGGACTGTAGCATCATTAGGATCCACGAAATTTTCTTCGTGGATTATGACCTGGTGTTCATAAATCCCTCCACCAATGGAGCTTAGGTTTCTATATGCCCTCCATCCATCAGACATTATGATGGTGCCAGGTAAAATGTGTCTGTAATTGATTCAATAACCTACGTATAATTCATATATTTCAAAAAAACTCAAAAGGGATTCTGTAAAATATAAAAAATAAAAAATAATTCTTAAAAAAACCTGAAGTTCGTGGAATTACCTTCCATAAGCCAATATATACAACAATACTCACTGTGTATGCCATGCAAGCTTATTACTTACTAATATCAGCCTATACTACAAGCAGCATCATATTGCCATTCAAGAACAAAACAAGCTTTTTACTTACTAATATCAGCCTATACTCGAAGCAGCAGCATGTTTTATGATTAAAGCGATTCTTAAATGATACCTCTGTACATGTCATTTCAGAGCAAAACAAGCTTTTTACTTACTAATTTCAGCCAATACAACAAGCAGCATATTTAATGATTCCTAAATGATACCTCTCTATTATAACTGCCAGAGTTGCTTCGGTTCGGTCTGGCACCTCCACCAAAAAACATTTTTTGGTACCCCTTTCAATGCCCCCGAAGACCCAATGGCCTTCTACCCACCTGCCTCTGTGGTACTTTCGGTGAAAGAATTTAGATTCATCGATTTCTACCACTTTCGAAGTACCGTCCTCATTGATGCCTCCGATCACTATTTCGTTCTGCATAACTATAATACTATAATAGTAGTTCTCGCACACCTCCCGGCAAAAATTGTACCAGTCAGACACTGTCGAACTGTTAGCACTCAATTCTGCCTCCCTAGCCACATACTCCTGAGGAGACTCATTTGCCCACCCATATAATACAATGAGTATTTGGGAAAGGATCAAATGACTCCCCTCAAAGAAGGAGCCCTTTCTCAGACTTTTCGTGTGGCGGCACCGCTTGCATCCCCACTGATACCCATCAGTAACATTCCGTGAGTACTTAATGAAACTCATCGGAATGTTACATCCCTCACAAACACAATTGAAGGGTCGCGGGGAAAAACGATCAATATCAATTTTTTCAATTGTTGGGAATTTCAATTTTTAAGTTTAAATACCTATAAAATGACGTCGGGTAAAGTTTTTGAGTTAGGAAAAAACCATAATGTTCTTCAATTATCTGTATTCAAGGTTACAAAGATAAATAATTAAAAAGTATGTTGGTTCGGTAGGAAAAAAAATGTAAACCTAAAAAAGTCCTTGACCTTGATCGGTATTTCCCGTCACAGCTGCTCCTCTACATCGGTATTTCCTGCTACGGCTGCTCTTATTCAATGTCAATGTTCAGTATCGTCTATTGGAGGATCGTCAAGGTACTCCACTTCGGCTTCTCCACTGTCGTTCTCATCAGTAGCAAGTGCTTCATAAAAATTATGAGCTAATGGGTTAATCAAAAATTGCTTAAGGTGCTTTAGGTCCTCAAGTTTTGCTTTTTTTATAGTAAGAGGGCCACTATATGCAGGGTCAAGAGTGGCATCTTGGTTCCTTTTGGTCTTTATCTGTTTCGTAGTTAGTGTAATAACAGCAGAGTTGAAGGCACCACTGTACGTCGATTTATGATGTAAAAATCGAGGTTTGTTGCTATCGATCATCATGACTCGGATTGGTCTTGTTGCAACAGGACATTTCGTTGGATATCTACCAGCTAGAAACTTAGTCCAGGTCTTGAACTCAACAGTCTTGCCACAGTCAATCACAGTAAAAGGTGAGGGGTTTCGTTGGCTCTCTTCGAAGACTTTCCTCCAGTCATCAGGTATCTCAGTGTACGACTTGGCATTAATTTTCCCCATATCTCTATCGCACTCCATGTAAGAGTGACTTCGAATTGGAAATATAACTTTTATCGAATCAAAGCGTTTTTTGGTGGAAACCATGTAATGTAAAAACCGTATTATTGTATAATTTTTATTTTGACCTGCACAAGAGTCACAGAAGACGACCAATTTTTTCACCTCTGGGTCAAGAATATTAAAAAAAAAATGTTCAAGCATGGAGCACACATCATCAGCTCCTTTTCGTGCAACCGTTTCATCGTAAGTGTAGAATATCGAAGATGAATCGGATAGCACATGCACATTGAATGATATAAAATTCAGCTGGCGACGATAGTAAACATCATTCGTTGTAATGTTGGGAGTGGGTAGATTTCGTTGATAATCCATGACTATACATTCAAGATCGTCCATCCTCTTGGCCTTTTTTCTGTATTTTTTTTTTAATTCGTAGAACTTATCACCTTTTAGTTTGTGCAGATCGTGCTCAACAGTTTTCTTTTTTAGAGATTTCTTCAGTCTCATGATTGTTTCAATTTCAGTGCAAGTGGCAATTTGGCGTTCAAGGAGGCTTATTTCTGACTTCTGTAGGTCGCATGTGCTACACGTGTCTTTGCGAGGGTAGCCAAACGATATGTTGAAATTTTGCTCAAAAATTTCACGAAATGTTGTATAACCAACAAGGTTATCAGGATTCTCGCTCATATACATTCTGTGTAGTTTTTTAATGTTCAATTCTTCAGGAAGGTATACTTTTGAACTGTCTTTAGGTGAGTAGTGGGATTTTCGTCCTTTTAAAGCCTTTATGTAGTCAAAAACTTTAGTTTTGGTTTCGACACTCAATTTATGAGGTCGGTTATCATGTTTGCCTCTTTTATCGTCACCAACAACACCAGAAAAAGTCAATTTCCGTTTCAATGTCGGTTAGAGATGCCGTGTATAGCTAAAAATGCTTTGTAGCAAACGTGAATATCTTGCAGCTTACCTTCAACGTAACATCGAACACGATAGGTGTAGGAGGCAGTATGAAAGTTTGCCTCATCGTCGTCTTTGGTATTTCTCCGTTGCTTGACAGGGACAATCGTTATCAAACCCCCTAAATATTCATTTTGACGGTTGTAATCACATAAATTATTAAAATCCTTCAAGATTCGTTTTCTTTCTTCCAGGGAAACAGATTCAAAACACTTGTACCTCTTACATCGGCAGTCGTCACCCATTTCGTAGGAACAAGCTTTAATTTTTTTCATCACCTCACTCATTCTTCCGGTAATTTTTCGTTTTTTAGTACCAGCAGTATTCACGACCCTACCCTCACTACTGTCACTACACTCAACTTCACTAAAATCATCCATTTCGTATGCAAAATAACGTTTATTGAGGAACTACGCAACAAAAATGTTTATCAGCACGAAACAAAACAATGAAATGACCGCGGTGGAAAGGAACAGAGTGGACTTTAAACTTTGACGTTGATCCCTTTTCCCAGTCACCGCGCGGACAATGATCTTTCTTTGCCGTCGCAGGGTTTTTTCTTCTTTCATTTTCTCCAATAGTATGATCTTTTTTCCCGGTTTCGATTCACGTTGCGATTGGTACTGGAACAAGCTACTAGATGGCATGACAATCTCATTTTGTCACAAAATTGACATTGATCGTTCTTCCCCGCGACCCTTCAATTGTTTCTTAATAGTTTTCTCCTGGCACACCATTTAATGCCCTCAAGGGGACTCGGGAATATAATTTTTCTAGTGATTATATTGTCCTGTCGGATTTCACTCTCGTTCATTAGTTCTGACGCATCCACTATTTGTGAGCCCATTTTAAATTGGTATTTGATTGAATTCAAACTATAAACACAAAAAAAAGCAAACAAACACTTTCACTATCAAAAGACGTTATGTTATGACGTGAAGTTTAAATTCGATCCGATATGTCAAATATTTCGCTTCTATGATTCATTCTTCGAATACCTGAATAATCGTCACATCTGGCAACGTTGCTGCTCATGTTAAGGACCGCCGACATCCACATGACGAAAAGTCATGTTTACCCGAATCTGTTAGTAGCTATTTCGTGATTGATCTGAAGTGAAAACCCAAAAAAAGTTGGTATGTTTTGAGAAATGTAATTGAGTATTGTCACGTTGGAAGTTTTGAACTTCCAACTCAGGTTGCCGTCTCCATTATTCGAAAACTAGGAACAGAATATTGAAAACCCTGGATTTTGCATCTGAAAACCCGCAAATGTTGAAATATTTCAACTACCTATTTCAATGGAAAAAATTTCCAAAATGTTTCGGAGGAGTCTACATTTTTTCAGTTTTTGAGATATAGGGTAAATTGGCCAGTCCTCAGTCACCTTATAAAATGTCATTTTCCAAGTAGGGTGAACGACATAGTCATTGGACACTTAAGAAAATTTCGTTAGTAAAGTTATGAAAACTGCCTAAATTTGGGGATAATCTATGATATAATGATTTAAAACGATACTAGAATGTATGATTTAAAGGTTATTTGTGTAATTATGAACAAAATAGAAGGTATTTAATTTTTATCACATTTCAATGAACAAGTGGGCGAAAAATATAGTTATTGGACATATTATACAGTTATGGGACGAGAGTTGTACAGTCATTGGACAATATGTATTTTATTTATTTTTATTAATGTAATACAACTATAAATGAAAACTAACTAAAATTCTAATGAGTGTTGTAATAGTGTTTGTATTCTGCCAATAATATATTGACATCTTCAGTGTCTTCATCGGAATTTTCAACGTTCTCGTCTTCTGAACTGTTGTAGGATTCCCGATAGCACAAGTGACATAAATATAAATCATTATCCATATCATCCGGTATATGTATTTGATGGCTCTTTGGTACACATTTCTTATGAAATATTTTCGAACATTCGTCGCACACCAAGTCCTTTTGTGCATGAACGCGCTGTTTGCAACTACCGCAGCAATCTGAATCTGCAAATAAAGAGCGAGTTGCCGTTTGAATTTTATCCAAGTTAATCTCAGAAACATTTGAAGTACATTTTGAAGTTGATGCTTCTGGTATATTCTTGCGCTTTTTGTTTGTTTTTTGTCCTCCACCTTTCTTGTTTTCCTCCCTTATTCTCTTCTTTTCAGCCTTTTCTTCTTCTATTTTTCTCTTTTTTTCTTTTTTTTCTCTGAACATTTGCTTATACTTTTCCGAAGTTATAGCAAATGGTAAGCGCTCCGTTTCACGTTTTCCTTTACGTTCTGGAGTTTTTGGCCAAACTAAATATTTTCCAAATGCTGTATTATCAACAATTTTAAAAGAAGGGCTTGCTTCGGACAGGGTCTGATTGATGATTTCTCTGTTACTCTCAACTTGTATCTCTTCGGGTGTGTTTACCTCTTGGGTATTTTCATAAGATTGATTTTGAGTAATTATAACTTGACTTTGATTTTGATCTTCAGATTCATTCGAATTTTGAAAAGATTTCCAAATTTTGTACAGTAGACAAAAATCTTTCCGGTTTTCTTCACTTAGACTTAGTTCTTCAAATTTTCGAAATTCCCCGATTTTTTCTTCACCCACGATGTTTTTAAAATGTTCATATGTGATAGTGGAACGGGCTGTGAGGTCTTGATTGTTACATTCAGCAACCTTTTGTTTACCAAGACATTTGGAGAAGTCAATGTTTTCTACATTGAATGGACAAAGTCCACATACTCTAAAACCATTGACGAGGGTTTCTGGATTTATGGCTGTGTTCACCACATTTTCCAAAATAGAAGCAAAATTCAATTTAGTCACCACTTCATTAACATTTTCGTTACACCAAGCCCTAATTGCTTTCTTCCAAGCAAGTTTAATTGGACGAAAAACAGCTACATCGGCAGGTTGCAAAATTCGAGTCGCATTTGGGTATAGTGCAACCAGTTCAATTTTCAATTCAGAGCATAACTTGCTTACTTCATATGTAAGATGTGTCTTATGACCGTCTAAGAAAAACACAACCGGCAACACAATATTCTCTTTTATTAAATATGGATGGAAAATATTGGCAATGTATTCAAAAAAAACTTCTGAGGTCATCCAACCATTTTCGCTTTTTGCAATTCCCCATCCCGTAGGTACATTGGATGCAATTTTCTCAGGGATCCTCTTATATCCATAAATAATCATAGGTGGACAAGATTTTCCACTGGCCGAGAACGTAAACATGACGGTAATATTTTCCTTCGAGCTGCCATGTTCTACAGTATACACATTTTTTTCTCCTTTGCAGGCTAGTACCTTTCCGGTGCTAGGACATAATTGAAAACCTGTCTCGTCACCATTGAACACTCTTGAAGGATCTTGAATGACAGCTTGGAGATCGTTTTCTGTTAAGTACTGGGAGATTTCGTGGTACCACTTTCGTATGTCTTTTTCGCTCACGCATGAACTGGCAAATGTTACAGCTTTACTGGTTCTTTGCACAATCTCAGGATGCCGTTTCAAAAAAGATTTAACCCAACCATCACCAGGTTTGTTGTTTTTGAATGGCTTAGGACGTGGATTATTATTCAAAAATACTTGTACACTAGACTGTAGATCCTCTTTTTTTCTAGGAAATCCTTTTCTTGCTAACTCTTCAACCCATTTCGCTAGCAAATTTTCTTCTTCGCCACTGAGAATAGGACGGGGACCGAATGTGTCTTTGTGTCCGACATTTTTCAATTTGAAAGATAAGGTTGATTTTGGTACCCCATATTTTTTTGCTGTAGCACGTAACTGGCTGCCATGCTGCCGAATTTCAGACAATGCTGCTTTCATTGCAGCATCATCATATTGTCTTTTAGACATTATTGTCGCTTTTCTGAAATAGAATTACGTCCTTTGAATTCAGGCACAATTTGATTTCAGTTGCGTATGAATTCTACAGAAATTTGGTTTGATACAGTCATTGGACATTTCTCGCGTAGTCATTGGACATGTGGACAATAACTGTATACATGAATCCTATCTCATAAAAAAATATATACACTAATAGCTTGTATTGTACTCTTCAACTGAAACAACTGAAATACTATATTCACTATGTTCTCCCAATTACAGTTATTGACACCCTGTCCAATAACTAAATATGTTTCTTTTTACCGTGCAGTCATTGGACATGTATTTAACCATAAAAAAATAATTATATCATGCTGAACAAAAATTATTAATGAATATTAAGGTCATGACAATCACATGCACAATAGTTGGTCAAAATTAAGCATTAGGTATTACCATAAATTTATTCACCAGTTTTAACGTTCGCTTAACAATTTCTTAAAAAACTCGTCTATGTGTACTGTCATGCGTGTCACTTCATAATTCAATTGATATTAGCGACATCTAGAGAATTTCTCGTCATCTATTCATGATCTAGCGTAACTAGAGATGAAATCTGTAAATATTCTGCACTGAAAAATTACATCTCTTCCTTATTTTATAGAGATCTTTGAGCGATGTCCAATAACTGTCGCTGTCCAATGACTGTACGGTTCACCCTACTTGTAAAAAAATATTATTTCTCTTGGAAACAGTTCAGAACATATTTCAGTTCAAGGACATTCGTTTATCTTTCGAATTGGGAAAATACCTTTCAATCCCGACAATCACATATTTTATAATTATCGTTTTTATGATGAATTTCATTGGTTCAGGAAAATATAAATGGCTGCTGAAAGATGCAGATACGAAAGGTGTAGGTATTCATTGCTTTTAAAGTAATATCATGCAAAACTGTTATTGAGTTTTTGTTTTTTTCAGAATTTTTAATATTGTTTCGACTTATTGATTCATCCATGTTTAAGCTGTTATTTACAGCGTGTACAATAGCCGTGGTGATGATTATGTTAGATCTTTCATATAACTCTGTATGTCCTATAAAAATTTCTCTACAATTTTCCTGAACATTGTATTCCATATAATCAACTATTTGCTCTGGTGATTTCTGCTCATCACTACTTTTTGTATTCCATTCGTCGATATCGAATAACAGTACTTTTCTTGAAATTTGTTGTTTCTCTGTAATGCCAACTTCTTTAGTATCAGACCTTTGGAGTGTTCCATCTGGCATTATGAATGCATGAACTGAACTATTTAGTGAGATTAGGTTATATTGAGTTCTAAAATTATAATCACGAATAGTTTATGAAAATATAGTTCAATAATCAACGACTAAGATTAATATTACTGTCAGTGTTGTGATGGTGATTTTTTCCTGTAAGATTGACAAGATTTAAGGCGAATACCTCGCGACTTGTTAAAAACTATTTTATGGGATTGGTTCTACCAAGACTCCTGCAGTTCCTGACCACGACCAAGATCTGAACTGAGATTGGGTACATAGCATCACTGTGCTGAGCCCAGATTACCGTCATTCTGGTTTAGAGGGGCTGTTAGCCCGGGTGATGTGATTACCAAGAAATGAATAAATGAATGAGATTAGGTTATTTTCTTCAGTTTCTTCTGACAAATGATTATTTTCTTTTGAGATTGGGTTAGTTTCTTCTGAGATTGGGATAGTTTCTTTGTTACTGATTTCAAGTTTCTCTAAAATGTCACCTACGTCTCTGAGTTTACTTTCCTTCTGCCTATTTTTGAATTGTTTCAGAACAATTTGTGTTGTAACAATTATTCTGTCTATATAAATAAATAATAAACATAACAGTTATTCTTTGTATAAATAAAGTAACGAACATAATTGAAATTCTCTGAAAAAATTGAAAAAAAAAATCAATTCTCTGAACCTATGGAAAACTTAACAAATCAAATCTATTAAAAAAAGTACGAGAAAAGAGGAAGATTCTGGATCAAAATTACCTTAATAATAAATTTAATACATTATTTCAGATATTTCGAGATTTGAACAATATGTACACACGAATAAAATGAAAGTCGTGAAAATTGACGGCTCAATCATCACCAGAAGTTGAAGCGTTTATTGACGCGTACGCTGTAAATCTGAAAAATTCGTGAAATTTTAGCTTTCTATTGACCAATTTTTCAAATCGATACTCCGCCAAATAAAATGGAAAATATTCTGACCTATCCCGGGATGTGATGCCGGATGTCCCTCCAGAAACGCTCCACATTTTGGGTGTGAGCCCCTGCTTCAGGGTCAACGAAATTAATGGAGTGGTTGACCGTGAGGTGCTGGTAGCCTTCATGACTTAGACAGCCATAGGCTCTACAACAGACGGAGATTAGTGGTACCAGGTGAGACCCATTTTGTGATCAAGACTCCGATCTGCAAACGGAATCATAAATACTTTGTTGGAGCTCCTCTAGATCCCGCCAAAAATACACTGCCAGTCAATGATCCGACCTCTATTGTATTTTCTCTTGCCAAGTTTGGCAATTTTGACCGCCTGACCGGTACCCCTGAACCTTCATTATGCTCAGTCGCGTAAACCAAACACACTTCCCTGCAAAACATGGACTATGATCTACCACTGTGTGGTGACCAATCCATCTATACTTCTAAATCTTCCTGCTTTGTATCAACGAGCAAATATGCAACAAACCTACATATTTCCGCAATAGATTTTGGTGTGCCAAAAAAAAATTAATAATTTTTAATGTATTTGAAAAAACAGCATTTTTGTCTTTTCCGTCTATTCGGAACCGCGATCGTATTATTACACATGAATTTCGAATACGCTGGATAATATGTGTAAGGTGTATTGCATTTTGGGCAATCCATTTCATTCGTCAAATCAATCACACCATGCTTTTTCAAAAACTCTTTCAAACGGTCTTCATCTCCCAACAAACGGATCAAATCTGTATGATAGAGAAGACATCCCGTGCACGCCATTATGAAGGAAAAAAAGAGGGAAGGGGAAGGACGAAAAGAAAAAAACCTTGTATGTACTTACCGCACACCAGGACGAAAAGAAAGGAATCGGGGGACTTGGGCTTGGATTTATACAGCAAATTGAATCAAATAGTTTTGCGAAGTCTTGTACTCAACTCTTGAATGCACGATTTTTTATTCTCATTTCTCGTATAGCTCATTCCACCAGAAAATGAGTCAAAAATAACAGAAGAATAATTAAGAAAAATCAACTATGAAATTCAGTCTATTTTGAACAAAATTTCGGCTTGTTGCCAATTGTCTACACTGCCCAAATTTCAAGTGGAACATACAGACTAATTAATGTGGAACTTATTGAAACAATTATTATTTTTATTCAAACAAAGGGCGACACAACATTTTTCGCACTTGATTCTTGTGAAGTCCTTGCACCGGGGATATTCGCAGCGCATTTTTTGATCTACCAATTGGTTTTGACGTATTTCTAAGGGTGGCACATGTGCTGCTGGTCCATTCTTCCTCTTCGCTTGAATTTCTGCCTCAATGAAGTTAGAACTTGGTCGACCTCTTTTCATCATAGCTGTTTGAATTTTGGTTAGGGTATGGGCTACTTCTGCTCGAAAGTGGGCTTGATCCAAAATTTTTACGTCATTTGAGCATTTTTGTTCATGAACCCTCTTATATAAATTATATAAGGTCCAATAAGTGGTGAAAAATCGTCGTATATCATTTCTTACATTTATTAATTTTAATCTTATTTCGACCCATCAAACCTTCTAAGAGGTCTGCACCACCCATATGTTGATTATATTGTTCAATAACAAATATGCATTCAATATCAATACAGTCGGACTCGCATATAAAGGAAAGTTGTTGCCTGTAATATGATTTTAAACAGCGTATGACGCCCTGTTCCATTGGCTGAAGAACTGCTTTGAAGATCTTTTATCAGAAAAGTAAGTTACTGGGAGATTTTGAACGTTTTTGAATCATCTCGGTGTAGCTGACTTGGCAATAACAATCACTTTTCACTTTTCAGTGCCATCCATATTTGCACAAACACAGTAAGGCGTTCTTTGGACATTTTCCCTCCCGAGCATTTATCTCCATTAAATATGAGGGTTTTATCGGGTGTCATTTTGAAAAATAATCCTGTTTCATCTCCATTGAAGTTATCACACTCTCTGTACTTTTGCTTTCTTTTAAAACGAGCGTTCGCATATAACAATAGATTTATTTTTTCCCTCTCGTTAGAAGCGAACTCTACTTCCTAATATATCCTAATATTATAAATATTTCAAAAGTACCACTGAATGAGGCGAGAGGAGTTGTAACGGAATTCAAGGACGATTATCCGAAGCGAAGTTCAGGAATGAATCATATTTAACTCACTCTGAAATATGGATGGAGTGTTGAGACAACTCTTCTGGTGTTAAGCGGCCTATAGACTAGCAACCTAGTTGACAACTATGTTGTCAACACGACGTGTTGACCACCAAGTTGAACGTCTGTAGGCCGGTTAGTGGTTGATATTCCTTCAACCTCGTATGGTTTACGAGCTCGTTGACAACTTAGTTGCCAACCAAGTTGCTTGTCTGTGGGCGCTTTAGAAGTTAGTTAGCAGTTAGAAGACAAAATTTATTCTAGATGGTGGAGTTCCTGCTAGAGAACAGGCAATGAACAAATTCGTAAATTATATTTTGTTTATGATAGGCATTTTTCTGAAGAAGTCAAAGTGGCCAGCCAAAGGGGTAATTCAAAAACTGCTAAACCAGTTTTGTTACTTCCTGGTCAGCTTCTTCTTTTTTGGATTGTCAAATACATATCTTGTTTCCTTTGGAAAACAAGTTCCGCTCAGACTTGCGTGGATTTTTCCAATACACATGGCGACCAACTTTAGACTAGGCTGGCAAACCATACCTTATAATATAGCATATTACAAAAGTTCACCAAAACAACATTAAGTGACAAGTTCTATACCTTCGTCTCCATAATAATATAGACCTAAAAACGTCAACCAGAAATAAAATTGGCCAAATTGAAGTAAGCCACTGATTAGTAACCTCCAAAGATACACTGGCTGATTCACCGTGAATTTTTCCACATTTAATATCATGTACGTTTAAACCTGTCTATCCAGCCTCCGGATCATACAATTTCGTTATCTGATGCCCCTGTTTTCTCATGTTTTGCTTCAAAATACTGGCTTAATAATGATCTTCCAGTTTCCAGGTGTTGAAATGCAATGAAGTCGTCATTCGCCGACATTCGTCAAATTATTTATTACCTTCAAAGCCTCTCTACATGAAGTGAAGCGACTATATTGCCAAATCCTCCCAAGTAGTTAGCTGCAAAACGTAACATAAAAATAACAAAAAAGTTAATTTTAAATGTAGGTTTATATCTCAAATGCTACAAATCTCAAGTTTCATATAGCACCTTTCTATCAATCATTTTTGTGAAATGCTGTTCTGTTACTCTATCATGACAACTATTATTCCTACCGTTATAACTTTTGGTATGTAAAAGACCTAATCATGGTTTCAGTACTTAATTTATTTCTCTGCTTTGTACTCCTTAAATTAATATTCTGTCAACCTTTGCTGACGAATAAGGAAGACAAACCAAGTCAAACACAAATCATCAAACTTAATATATTAATAAAATATTAAGCTGATTCCATTTTGCGAACCTCCTGTCAAAAACAAAATTTTCAATATCGCTCATGTTGCGTAGTTATCTCCATTGGGTATCTAAATATTGAAGATTTTCTTCTCTAATCAAATTAGGAAATACTAAAGCTACATTTATTATTGAGGAAATATTTCCAGATTTTACAACATCTAAAAATTCATAATTCTTCATTGGATTATCCTTTAAAGGAGATCTTTGTTCAATTTGAGAACAAGCTTCAATATAAAATTCTAAGCCTCTTAGTTTCAAAATATTCAATTGTTCTGTAGAACAATTCTTATCTGCAATGAATTTTGCTACATTTGCTCCTTAATATATATTTTCTATATTCAAGTGATAATGAGGATTTTTTAAATCCACATCTTCAGTTGCCGTCTTTTGTAGATATTCCCTTTTAATGAAACAATCAAATATTGTTCTCAAAAAATTGCTTGCAGTTGTGAAAAATGGTAAGGTAAAGTCTAAAAATAATAGAAAAAGTTTCGTTGTAGGATCATTCAATTTTAAAAGAATGTTCTCAAACGCCAATACATCATTTCGACTCACAGCATCTGTGAAATATAATTGCATTGCACATGATGAACAGATAACCATCTTGTCTGAGAGGGGTGCAATATTTTATGAATTTTTACGTTACTAACATTTTGAAAAAGGTATAATTCTGCTGTTCTTTTCGGACTTGATGAAAAATAATTGTAGATATGACTAGTAACGTTTTCTACAATTCGTGGAATTTTTTGAGAAGCATATAAAACACATAATTAAAACGAATGATTTTTTCCCATCATAACATTAGAACCATCAGATGCGAATCCAATTAGATTTTCTTTATAGGGAATATAGTTTTTTTCCAAGAAATTTTTAATGATTTTATACAATTCTATTGCGGTAGCATCTGTTACTTCTATTAATGCTGAAAAGTCATCTTTTACCTCAAAATTGACTACTCTCCTCTTTACTAAACATAAATGTGTTTCTGTGGTTAAAACTGTTGATTCATCTATGATTAGCGAAAATTTGTTACTTTTTAGATGGTCGACCAGAGTTTCAGAACTGTGAGATCTCAAAACATTCTTCACTATTGATGAAGTCTTGGTTCAACCACAAGCTAATCCTTTTGCTATTTCTGAATCCGGACATACTCTATCAATAACTTTGACCAGATGATCCATTGCAGTAAATGGCAAATTATGTTCTGCTACCATAGCACTCGAGACTATTTCACCTGGAAAAAAATTTTTGAATTCAACAACTAAGACTAAGATGAATAAGTCGGACCAAAAGCATACCTTCTTTGATATCTTTTTCCAATTTGGCTTTTGAAGGTGTTGCATTAACAAAGGATGCGATAGCAGGTTGGTTAGCGCTTGCCTTGCACTTTTTCAAGTAGAATTGGCCCAATCTATGTTTAATAAGAGCGTCTTTTCCACTGGCAACATTAATGTCCCTATTACATGCCTTGCACTTTCCATATTTACTCCCTTTATCACTAGAAACTAACCAACCTCTAAAGCTCTCCTCGCTTTTCCATTCTTCCTTGATGTGCTGATCATATTTTCTTTTTTTAGTCACACTTCCGCTACTGCCTTCACCGATATTCAAATCACTATCACTCATATTGACATTGATAATAACAAAGAGTTCCTCTTTGATAATAATTTGATATAGAAAATTATGATGGAAACGTGGGTTAACAATATTACTTCTCATCTTAACGTCTTTAGGAATATGAGATTGAGACTTCTGAGTATCAGCGAAGAAAACGAATTGATGATGATGAATCGTGATAAATGTCATATGTGTAATTTTCATGATTCGGTAATTCCCAGGAAATAACTACTATACTAATGACACCCATCCGCTAAGATAGTAAGCAGATTTGTCCTAGTCTAGTCCCTCCCGCTTTCTTTGCCCATTGGCGAAACCAGTTACGTAGTCACACTATGAGGTAGTCACTAGTCAGTTGTCACTCTTGTCAAATCACCAAAGCAAATTAGATCTGTTTTGTTTTGTACTGGAATATTATTTTGTGTTCGACACAAAATTCTGTAGAAAATCAATCGGAATCGCTGTATAGGTAGAAATTTTTCTACTACCTCTTCGGATATGATCGTGTTTCTGGTCAGATAAACCAGGACCGTATCCGTTATTGTCATTAAAATGACTGTTATTATCAATATGGTTACCGTACCATAGGTCAGGTCCAGCTTTATTGGTTCAACGCCCACGGTCTTTATTGATTGACATGACATATGAAACATATGGTATACCGCGGCGTTTTCCAGAGCCTATTGGTATAAGTAGTTCGTTTCTACTTAAACTAGATGTCCCTAGGCATGTCTGGCCTGGTAGCAAATTTCTGCTTCCGATAGATGGCTCCAACAACGCTGTCAGTCATAGATGACTGACATGGCAGCCAAAGTGTTGAATACAGGTACTTGATGATGGCTCGATACTCCAAATTTTTCGATTTTCACAATTTCGGTGGACATCTTCTTTCTTTTAATTTATTGCGTAACTCTGGTTTACTTGTTTGTCCTCAAACTTTACACTGACACTTCTAATGTGTTATTGTTCGTTGCTAGGATAACGCAGTATTTTTTTATGCATGGAACTGGTCTAGGCTAACTAGATACATCCTCGTACGTTTTTCATGAATTGGTCAACTTGTATGTTTTGCATCAATAGTTAATTCGATACAAATTTCATTGTTATCTCAGACGTCGGTTGGCGAGCTCATCGGCGTATGAGTATAATTTAAAAGTAGTTGTGAATAATTTTTCTCTATAGTTGTGCATACTATCATTCAATGAAAAATAATTTACATCAGCGTTAATTTTTGAAATGTTTTTTTTTTATTCTCAATGGATGTTTTCTGACGATGTATATTATGCACATAAAGCTATTGGTAATTTCAATTACATTCAATTAAGGTCAATGGAGACAGTTGTTCAGTTACTTTGTTGTTTAACGAATAGTCTGAATTATTAACCCTTTACTGCATGATATATTAAATAAGTAAAAAAAAATTTTTTTTTCGAAATAAATGGTTTTATTAAGGGTTCAAAATTAATTATAATTTTTTTTTCCATCAAAAAGTAAAAGTTAAATTTTTTTCAAAAACGATATATGGTTTCGTATGCATTAATGCTTCAAACCCCTTGGACATATGGTTTCGTATGCATACAAAGCCAAATGATAAGTGATAGCAAAAGCTTAATATATTTGACGAAAATTAAGTATTGAAGAATGTTATACGAAATTATTGATGAAACTTAATCAAACAATTCCTCTTGTCATTATAACATAAAAATACCTTATATATGGGATATTTAGTATAAGTGTTCATTGAACAAACTTGACAAATTTGAAGATTTTTCTGTCACTTTGGCAAGTGAGTATGGAGCTTTCAGTAGAATAATAACACATAACCTATAAAATCGCGAAGAATTGAGTTGCGCACATGCGCATTCGATTCATGAGTCGAAAGATATCCAAAGATTCCATAAACATATCCATAGAAAGATATCCATGTTTATCCACGGCATATCCAATTATATCCACAGTATATCCATAGTTATATCCACAAAATTTTACAAGTATGTATATCCACTCGTGATCACCCCCTCGGTTCTTTCTGAATTATTTGATTCACTCCTTTCTTGAAGGACCAAAAAGGAAGTTTTGTGAAACTTCTCTATTTGAATCCCATTCCAAAGGGAGGAAATGAAATTCACTACGAACTTCACAATGCAACCAGATAGAGTGAAAGATATTTGAAAATAGAGGGCACAGGAACAACTTTTATTCATTCAAGTCCTATCTTGAGGGAGGCCAGGAGAAAAAAAAAATTTGGTAAATTTTTCGTTTAACGCCCCCTCGGATTTTTGCATTAAAATTTTTTTTTTAGTGGAAAATATGTGTTTTTGTATGATTCTTAGTAGTTTTCAATAATGGCAAATGAGTATTTTTGGAGTTTTTTTTAACGGGATCGGGGAGTGAATAGGGGTGCTGGGTGGGTAAGAAGGTTGAAATAATCGTTAGTGAAATATCAATTCTTAACTGATTGCAGTCAAAAAAATATGAAAAAAATTTTGAAGGTCAATTACCTCAATATTTCAAGGCCGTGACCTTGAAAAAATTGGAATTTTCGAACAGATATAAGAAAAATTTAAATTTTTCTCAATAATTACCAAGAATTTGTGAGGTTATGAAATCGATGTCCTTGAATCTAGTTTTATGTGACCTTGGCGGAAATTGAATTTACTAATATGTGACCTTTGCGAAAAATTTAATTATGAACTGAAGAAATATTATGAGCATGATTCCTTCAATTCGGTATCGTATCTTAAAAGGAAATGAGAGGAAACAATAAAAACAAATATTGATGTCAATATGAATTCATTGTGAATTTGAGAATAAAAGACCCTGAAGCCAGGACTGGAAACAGGTGCGACACGAGTTGGAAGTGTAAGTAGGCGCACAGTGTTGCCGATGTTGACATCATTTTCCTAGTCTGTTCGACGTTAAAATAATCAACCTTATATCTAAAAATCATATTTGTTTTTCGCAAGCATGAAGAAATTATTGAATTTACCTTATGCCAGAGGATGCTCTGGAGAGTACAGAGTTGCGGCCGCCTTCCAGAACATGTGCCTTCGACGACCGTTGCAAGGTTCCATCCGACGAAACAGAACATCAGATAGATAACCCCAAAGATGCTTTTGCCTGAATCCAGCCTTGGGAACATTTCGACGAACTTCTACCCAGAGTCTCTCAATGGTCTGCGTGTAAGCACCAGTTTCTGGATCAACGAAGTTCAAAGAGTGGTTCACGGTAAAATTGCGGAAACCCTCAGTCTCTAGAGCATCATACCCCCTCCAGCAATCGGTCATAATCGTTGTGCCGGGTTTAACATAACGTTTAATGATACCGATTAATGTTTCGGAGGAACGATCCTCTACACTCTACAGGAACTAGAAATGCATTGCCTTTTTCACCATGCTCCCGTATTTCAAATCCACCACTGCCCTGTCAACAAACGGCCTCGATTATATTTCCTCTTGCCCAACTTAGCTTCGTCTATCTCGACGATTTTCCCAACCGCCCCAATGGATTGAGAATTTCGCGCGACATAGTCGGCAACTACTTCCCGGCAAAAGGAAAACCAATCAACTACCGTATTGGGACTGCACTTCAGTTCAAACATGGCGTCACTGACTTTCGCATTTCCGTTTGACAAAAATATGTCGACCAGAAAACATATTTCCATCAAACTTAAATGCGATCGCTCAAAAAACGTACCTTGAAAGATACTGCGTGAAGTTTCGCATTTCCTGTTCCCTCTTCTTGCTGCAAAAACAACTTTGCGGCATCTATACTGATTTCTTTCAAAATCGGATCGAACTCTCGATCCGCACGTTTCGCACAAAGAGTGACACGATAATGCCCCATGCTTCATAAGGAATTCTCGTGCCAGCTCTTCATTCGAAATCATCCGAATAAACTCAATGTGCGTGAAGGAACACTCTTGGCAAACGTTATATCCACAACTCTGCACTATTGGATTGAGATCCTCCATGGCTGTTGTCGTCTTCTCAAAACTAGCTACACGTAAAAAAACAAAATCACAATTAAAAACACAATCACCACAAATTTTCACAACAAGACATCAATTTTCAATCCGTAACATCCGTAAAACACTTACATTGCGATAAAATTCGGAGCGGAGTAGATTCGTTTGTTCTCGATAATTCCGACGCTTGCTCTGTAATGCTCGAGCTAATGAAACAACGAAGCGGACGGAAACGGAAGTTTCTAAGCTGCGCATGTCATAAATGGACAGAATACAAATGTTGCCACATCGGTCCGTTATATTGATTGATTGTATCAATCAATATAGGTTTAACAAAAATCGATATTAGCAGGGATTGAGGTTTGGTAATAATAGTAATGATTAATGTTATTGACTGATCTAGCCTAACATAACCATAACCTTACCACGCAGGATCTAAGAACTAAGGGAGAACATCCACCTGGCCGTTCCTATATGCATCGATACGGCTCTATCTAGTAGGTAGATCCATCATTTCCAGTGGATCTGCCTTCTCGCGTAGTTCGGGCCTTCGGCCCTCAGAACTAAGGGAGAACATCCCCCTGGCCGTTCCTATACGCATCGATACGATTCTATCTAGTAAGTAGATTCATTATTTCCAGTGGTTCCGCCTTCTAGCATAGTCTATATACTACAAGGAATTGGAATTGGAACATAAAATTGTTAAAAAAAGGAGATAGTAAAACGTTCTAAATTAGGCCGAAGGCCTCCGAGGAAGGAGGGCAAAGCCCAAGTTCCCGAGTCCATGGAACGCCCTTTGCATAAAGCATGCCAAAAGCATACCTTTATGCATGCAAGTTCAGATCGAAGCCTGGGAAGTCGCCTAAAATAATTCGGGCCTATTACAGAATTTTCATAAGTTTGGCAACGCTCGCCATTTACGCATATTGTCGTTCATGCTCGTTGGCCGAATGCAATTTCAACTCGTAAGATCGGATATTTTCGGTGTTTGTCGCGATGGATGGACGTCAAATATCAGGTACTTATTCAAGAGAAATTTTAACTGTGGCGTCACAACATCATGTAGAATCACCATGCAAAATATTTTGAAAATCGGTGAGGGGGCGTTAAACTATAAATTAACAAGTTTTATCTTGAGGGTGGGTAATGAGGGCCGGTAGAATATGCGTTCAAGTCCTACCTTGAGGGAGGCTAGGAGGAAAAAAATTTTTCAAGTCTTATCTTGAGGGTGGGTCTCAGTCTATGGCTTCCTTTTTACATAGAATCCTGCAATGAGTGTGTCTGTCCTCAGAATTTTTCTTTTGGCACAGCAGGTTCTTTGGTATTTTGTGTTCTTCTGCCCTCTTCGCATCTACTGAAATAGGATATTTCAGTCCCATGGTTGACATTGCGCTAGTTAGTGGAGAGGGATCCTTCTTTGATCTGGCAGACTTCTCTATTAGTTTTGAATTCATCTTTCGTTGATTCCTTAGTATGCTAAGAGGGCCGAGAGAGTATGCGTTCAAGTCCTATCTTGAGGGTGGGCAGGGAAAGTGTGAGTTCAAGTCCTATCTTGAGGCAGAGCAAGGAGAACACAAAAAACACTGAACACTAGGCCACAGGATTTTGCTGAGCTATAGTTATCAGGAATTCTTCTAATATTTGATGCCGTGGGAACCGGTTCCTCCACACAAAGTCGTGAAGGTAAGATGTTGATAGTGTCTCTGAAGTACCAAACTGCCTCCTTAACTTCCTCTTGGCACGCTTCTACCGACTACGCGTGGACAGCAGTATCATTGGTATCCACCAAGTTTTCTTCGTGGATTATGACCTGGTGGTCGTAACTCCCTCCACCGATAGAGCTCAAGTTCCTATATGCCCTCCATCCATGGGACATTATGATGGTACCGGGTTAAATGTGTCTGTAATTGATCCCATAATCTTTTAATAACGTATGATTCATATATTTCAAGAAAACTCAAAAGGGATTCTGTAAAAAAAAAGCAATTCTTAAAAAAAGTGAGGTTCCCGAAATTACCTTCCATAAGCCAATATATACAACAATACTCACTGTACATGCCATTCTAGAACAAAACAAGCTTTTTACTTATTAATATCAGCCTATACTACAAGCAGCATATTTTATGATTAAAGCGATTCCTAAACGATACCTCTCTATAATAGCTGCCAGAGTTGCTTCGATCCTGTCTGGCAACTCCACCAAAAAACATTTTTTTAACCCCTTTCAATTCCCCCGAAGACCCAGTGGCCATCTACCCACCGGCCTTTGTGGTACTTTCTGTGGAAGAATTTCGACTCGTCCATTTCCACCACTTTGGATGTTCTATCTTCATTTATGCCCCCGATAAGTATTTCAAATAGTTTTCACACACCTCCCGGTTCAGCTATTGGCACTTAACTCCGCTTCCCTTGCCACATACTCCTGAGGAGACTCATTAACCCACACCCATACATTATTATGAGAATTTGAAAAAGGGTCGAATGACTTCCATCAAAGAAGGAGCCTTTTCTGCATCGTTTACACCCCCACTGATATCCATCAGTAACATTCCGTGAGTAACGAATAAAACTCATCGGAATTCTATCTGGAGGGGATTGAATCGGATACCGTTTCATGTTGGATGGCGCTCTGGGTAAATAATACCTAGTAGAACATGCCAACATTGAATAAAGTTCCATCAATTCCAAACGTTCTCCACCGTAGAAAAATGCTATGTTGCTCTGATGAGGCCAAATGAGGCCGAAACCATGGTCAGCATCTGCTTTTCTTCGGTGGAGCGTACTTCATTTGGGGCCTTGACGATGGCAAATTGGCTAGTTCAATTCAGATCGTAACACTTTTCGATATTCATATTGTCGGGTGGTATGCATCTGAATTTATCCTTATTAATGAACACAATGTCTTCTAGGTGTCGACGGTCCATAGATAACCTAGTAACCGGTACGAATTCTGCTAGGACAAGAGATGTTGTGAATTTTTGGGAATGGTTAAAAATTTTTGAAAATTCAGAGAATGAACGTGCGAAGGGCGACCACTTTTCCCCACTCACAAATCTTGATTGCGGGATGGCGTTTTTTTGCTATTGATAAATTATGAGTAACATATTGGATTCCTTTTTGCATTACAATTCAAACAAATCCGTTTCTGCTCGAAATGTTCTGTGAGCCATTGTCCCAATAAATTTTTCCACCGTTGCAATTATTCACTTGAGCAAAACTGGAATCATTTTTTGTATTGGACAGATTGAAATTTCTCTTTCAGCTATCATTTCGATACATTTCGGTTGACCAATCGTAGTACTCGCTCGAATGTTGCCACTTTTATTTAGAATAAACGAAAAGATAGACGTTAGAAGTATCGAAAAAAGTTGTATTACTTGATATGAGTTATTTATTCATTTTCTACATGGTAGGTAGCTTTCTACCAGATAGATGCTCTTGCAATGTATAAAGTGAATTTCTGTAACAATTCAATTTCTCTATCATTGAATAAATGAGTTCTTAAAAGCTGTTTTCCGAAAGTTTATAATAATTACCTGGGTAAGAATCGCTTGACTTCGTATCTCAAACTGGCTGAAACAACAGCAATTGTTTTTCAGGGATTTCCTTCCTCTCAGCTCTTTTCCTTCGTATACATACACTGATTATGAATATAGAATTTGAAAGTATTAGCAATTTCTGTATTTTCAGTACATGATGACATAGTATTGTCGTGGTAAATGAACGTGGACATATTGCCTGTCGCCTGAAAAACTGGGAGCTTAATTTGAAATGTCAGATTGCTCACTTCAAAATCTGTCGTAGTGTTCATAACAGGACACATATTCTAAGCTCTTCACTCAAATGACTACGAATGGTTTCGAATCACCTGCTGAAATAAAACACAACCGATCAGGAAATTTAATCGAGACCATAACTTCTTCACGAAGTTAATGATACCATAAAAAGTGAAGAGAGCACCGATATGTTGAAGTGTTGAATCAGAACGATAAAGGTTCATGTTCCTTTTGAAAGCTACTCTTTCCATCAGGCAAATAATGCTTTTTGCATACTTGGCTAAGCACTAGGTAAGTGTCTTTTATGTTCTGCTACCACGAAAACAATTTCAAAAAATTATATTCTTCATAACAGTATATGCACGTTGGAATGCTTGGAGGCGAAGGAAAGTTACTCGAGAAAAAATTTATGGCAGCTAGATGAATTAACCCCCAGAATTTTCGGAAATCACTCTTAGGTATACTTATAAATCATTCAATCTACTCATTGCAAGCTCGATTATCAACTTCTATAGTCATCTATTCATATTGAGCAATCGTATTCTTCAAGAATTCCTATTGGAAATTGAATTAAAATGGTTGAGATGGGTTGGCAACATTCATGCTCAGTGGCTACTCAGAATTCCAACGAAGCTGATTGATAAAATTCAATTTGAACATCAAAAAGTCATGAAATTTGTCGGAAATCCTTTTGAAATTAAGAAGAAAAAGAAGACTTACCTCAGGTTGTATAAAGCTTTATCATGGAATCGACGCTTGATTAACGAATAGACGTCAATTTGTTTGCAATCAATAGTTCAGTCATAATCATTCAGAATATCATTCTCGCATCAAATTGATGTTTATACGTCCATTCAATTATTCTCAATTCCTACTTCTTCAATATATTCAAAAATGACAAGGTTTCATTGATTTCGTTTCAGTAATCGAGTGACTCAAACCGTTGATCGGACAATCAAAGTTTTATGAAATCCACTGTCAATACTTTTTGAGTTTTTTTCAACGGGAAGAGGGATGAATAGGGCTGCTGGGTGGGTAAGAAGGTTGAAGTAATCGTTGTGGAAAAATCAACTGATATCAACTGATTGCAGTCATAAAAATATGAAAAATATATTGAAGGTCAATGACCTCAATATTTTGAAATCGCGACCTTGAAAAAAATGGAAATTTTTGAAAAAATATAGAAAAATTTCTATTTTTCTCAATAATTATCAAGAATTTGAGAGTTTTTGAAGTCCTTGAATTTCGCCGTCAAAATCAACTCCATATTTAAAAATTCAATCTGTTTTTTGCAAGCATAAATTTACCTTATGCCAGAGGATTATCTGGTGAGTAAAGAGTTGCGGCCGCCTTCCAGAAAATGTGCCTTCGACGACCGTAGCAAGGTTCCATTCGACACAGAACATCCGGTAGATAACCACAAAGATGCTCTTGCCTGAATCCAACCATAGGAACATTGCGACGAACTTCAACCCAGAGTCTTTCAATGGTCTGCGTGTAAGCACCAGTTTCTGGATCAACGAAGTTTAAAGAGTGGTTCACGGAAAATGGCGGAAACCCTCAGTCTCAGTCAGAGCATCATACCCCCTCCAGCAATGGGTCATAATCGTTGTGGCGGGTTTCACATAACGTTTAATGATGCCGATTAATGTTTCGGAGGAACGATCCTCTACACTCTACAGGAACTAGAAATGCATTGCCTTTTTCACCATGCTCCCGTATTTCAAATCCACCAAGAACCCATTGCCCTGTCAAAAAACGGCCTCGATTATATATTTTGTTTTGTCCAATAACAATAACAATAACAATAACAAACATGTTATTTTGACTTTCGTATTTCCGTTTGGCAAAAATATGTCGACCAGAAAACATCAAAACTATAATGCGACCGCTCAAAAAACCTACCTTGAAAGACACAGTACGGTAGGTAAGTCGGTAATTCTCCCAGTTAAGTTATATGAGGAGTGCTGGTGCTGTGCACAACTGCCGCGCCACCTCCTATGTAGAGTATGAATCAATATCATGGAATTCTGCAAACTGCAACGTCAATATTATAAACTGTTAATTACCCCCATTACCCCCCCGTAAATGCGCCCTTGATTGGTGAAAAAAGAAAGCGGGTGAATGGAAACACAACAGTGGGTGAAAAAACGGCGGGTGATTAGAAACTGCGGGCCAATCAGAAAGAATTGTGGTTAGGTTTTTACAAAACACCATTCAAATCAAATTACTGGTATGTTATGACGATTTAAGCAAGTATTTATGTTGAGCAGACACCAAAAGACATATTATGACTGATTATCTATTTATTTAATTGATTATTTGTTACCTTGTTACATAAAATTAATCCTCTGTTTGAGACGTGGTGAAATCAGCTGTTTAACTAAAATTGCCAGTTGTCCAGTGTTGAAAACTGTTTGAACGCAAAATCTACTAAAATGGCGTTCTTCATCATGTAATAAGTTTATGTACCTTAATAGTTATTTCCCGGATGAAATTGAAGCATCTTATAATTTTTTCAGTAAAATATAGTCATTTAGTTTATATTTCCCTTCGTCCTCTTTTTCTTGTTTTTTTTTCTTCCTCCTGTTTTATTTTTTTTTGCGTTGCTCTTCTTTTTGTTTCTCTCCAAAATCAACAAAGTGTAAGTACCCAAAAAAAAGATGACTGATAGAATAATATCTGCCACTTGATGGTAAATTTGACCAGATACAATAATTGCTGGCGCACCAGGTCCAAAATTATCCCTTTGAGTAAGAAAAGTTGAGCCTAGAGCGAGTAAGCTGTTATATCTTCTTATATTCTTCAGAAATTGTCGGGAGAGTAGATGATTGTCCGTGATGAGAGCCCTCAACAAATCTGGACAAGCTATACTTGTTGAAATTTGTATTTTACCCTTATCACAGCAGATGTAATTTTCGTTTGGGAAAAATAGAGCATTGCAATTTGGACAAATACGTTCCATCTCACCTAAATAATGTAGATTTGTTGTTTGCTGAAATTCACCTGGACGGTTTTCCATTTCTATGTCACTTGTTGTTGTTGGCAGTTGTTGTGACAGTAGTTCTTCGGACCTGTATTGCTACGCTACCAAAGTGTACACTTGAGAATTATCAAAGGTTTGTAATAGGAATCTTGTTAAGAGGTCTAAATTGATGAATTTCAGCAAGCAAGCCTTACCATCCACATTGATATATTCCCCTTTCGCAGAGCGACTATGGGGATCGAATAACTAAAAACGGTGTGAAGATTTACTAAGGGCAATGGATTTCACACTACTTGTGCTCATGGCCGATTGGAAATTTTGGAAAATTTGTGGCCACCCTTCTGTTAGTTGAACGTCCGATTCATTTTCGATCACAGATGATGAATATCCCTCGTTACGTGTACGCATGAATTTACTATCTAGTTCATCACCGTGATCCGAAACATTATCGACAATTTCAGAATTCCACTCGTTATATGGAATCGATATACCGAATGCTATGGCTACAGATGCGTTGGCGGTGCATTGCCTATTATTCGATACTGGGCCATACTTTTGGTCCTCCTGGCTACTATTTGACAAAATAGTACGTTTGTCGGTTGCCGGTTACGTCCTTCTCCATTTTCGCCAACAGTCGCAAATGTAGACCGAACAAGTAGTTTAATCGAAATTTTTAGAAATATTTTCATGAGTTGTTAGTTATGAATTAACTGAATAGTTTAAATTAATCTTAGAATATTTTTCTGACCATTGAACTTGTTTCATACCTTTTTTGGTTTAATTTCTGAAATTTTCACATCAATGATTTATTTTCGTCTTACAAAAATCTTTCTTATCGTTTTCATTCTTATCCATTACAATTGATAAAGATATCTCCAAAAGTTTTTTGCTTCTTCTATATAAGTCATGATGCTTACCTTTTGGTGTTGAAGGTGATGAGGGTGACCCCGCCATCGCCCTCCACCTTCGTAGCAGGGTGGTCCGCCTTGCAGACCTCCCTGCTGTTCTATTACCAGCTAATCTTTTCTGATGTAGTTCGTGAAATATTCACATCAATGAATTATTTTCGTCTTACAAAAATCATTTTTATCGTTTTCATTCTTATCCATCACAATATTTTTTTTTCAACCTTTTTCTTCTGTTCTTCCTCCTTATTCCTCATTTCTTCTTCTTTCTTATTCCTCTTTTCTTCTATCTCCTTATTTCTCTTTTCTTCTTCCTCCTAATTCCTCTTTTCTTCTCTCTCTTCTTTTTCTTCTTGTGACTTTTTTTTGTTTTCCCTCATCCTCTTTCTTTTTTCTTTCGCGTCTGCTTCTCCTGTAGCGGAAGTTGTTGTTTCTTTCCCGTCCTCTTCTCTGCCCACTTCCTCGGCCTCTCCCTTGGCCTCTTTGCGAGATGCCCTTCAATATAAAATATTTTAGCTTATTTCGTAAACAATTTCATTTCTTACAATCCACTACTACTAAGGTTTTTCCCTAAGCTTCTTAATGAAAATTTGATTCTTCGTTTAAGAATAGGGAGGGTAGTGGGGATAAAGCTCCCATAGTTAAAAATTACTGCTTGAAAATATCTTCATCAAATGTATTAGTGAGGTATAATTATTTTGTTATTTATAAATGAGTCAACTTGTATATTCTGCATCATTAGATAATTTATTCGATAAAAATTTCATTGATATTTCAGACGTTGGTTGGCAGGCTCGTTGGCGTATGGATAATTGTCTTTCTGATCGTTAAAATATCTGTCGTTATTTTTTTATAGATTCATATAATTTGATATAAATCGGGTTCACTCAATTTGGAATAAAATCCGGTACACGTTATTCTTAATTCGTTTATTACTCAACTGTGCTGTTACAACCAAAATGCACAAATCACATATGCGCATCCACCGTTGTCATAGACACAATATGTAAATTCAAAACATAATGGCACCAATTTGAATCCCCCTATTACAATTTTTCTTTATTTACTGCAATATAATACATAAGATTTACATTTACAATCCAAATCTTTCAGGTGGTTTAACAATTCTTTTAGTTCTCCTAAGAGTTGAAGGTTCTTCGTCAACAATGGTTTCATTTTCTACAACACCTGTTTGTCTTTCTGTACTAATATCATTTTCTTCTGTCGTGGGAACTTCGTTTTCAAGTGGTAATGACAAATCTAAATGATCTTTACGCAATTGATCAACGTGCTTTTTCAGTACACGATTTCTACTTGGAACCCTTACTAAGAACATGGATATACTTCTTCTAATTGTACCTTTTACCCAATACTCTTTATTCTCACAAAATTTCCGGAGAAGAACTCTCTTCCCTGGGACAAAGCATACCGTTCTTTGTCCTATAATATAAAATATTTCAGCTAATTTCGTAAACAATTTCATTTTTTACAATTCACTACATTCATGCATAGAAAGGGTTTTTTCACTAAGGTTTTTCCTTGAATAGTTATTACTATTCAAGGACACTTTCCAAACATTAAATATTTTTAATGTTTGGAAAGTGTCGATTTCGTTATTTTCGTGAAATATAATAACGATTTGAATGAAGCACAATTAAAAAATTAATATGGCTATCGTTCCATTAAAAAAAAAATGAAAATCTTCAAAACCTATCAAAATAAATGCGAAATATTTGTATATTTCCGAAAAATATGCCTTAACACATGCGAAGATATTTTCATTAAAAATTTATATCGAATAATTGCTTAAAAATATCGAATTAGTTACCTCTTTTATAGCTTTCTTTATGGCGTCGTTTGCAATCACGAAATGAAATGAAAATGGTCGATTTGCCCGTTGCCGTGTTAAATTTCGAATTCGCGTAGGGATATTGGACCATGGACCAATCATTGAACTCTATGGGAACTCGTAGATTTCATTGCGAGCAATCAAATAATTATTAATGTGAACATGTCAATCAGAGACATGCCTCTATGATGTTGATCAGGTTATCAAAATAAAAATTCATAATAATATAAGAATAATTTATACGTATCTGGATTCGATGAAGGCCTTTATCTCGTCATAATCGCATTCGTCTCTGCAATAGTGGCAGCGTCGTGACCTTTGTTTATATATTTGAAAACATATTTTACAGATCCGACGGACCTTACAACTTCCACATTTATGTGACACTCATATTTCAACGACAGATAAGGATTGAAAGGAACTACATCTCTATTATCTATCATGTATGCAATATTGCTTCTCGTGAATATGACTGTGCGACCATTATTTCTTCGTCTGTACTCTGGCCAAGATTCGCTGATGGATGTTTCTTCGACGAATGACTTAGGATAATATTTCGTGCATTGTCAGTCTAACATGCAGGGGGAATTCGGATTACAATTTCCGCATGGTCCATGAATCATGGTAGACATTACTACGTCGAAAAGCCTAGTGTTTTCTTCTGGAAGTTCGGCGCAGATCAACTTGTCTATGTCATCGGGATTTCGTAACTTGTCCTTTTCGGACAAAAATAATAAGCAATGCATATGAGGCAACCCTCGCTTTTGGAATTCGGTGACGTAGACAAAAGCGATCACTTTGCCGAAAATTTTACTTTCTTCCACATCTTTGAAAAATTCCATCATTTTCAGTTGAAAAACTCTTGCGATCAGTTCTGGCCTGTCTTGTGGATTCAAAATGTTAATATGCATATTTTCTTTGATTTCACGCCAGTTTGGATTGCATGTGAACGTGACGAATAGGGATGGTCTGCCAAATTTGGCCTTAGCGTCTTGGTAATTTTGAATCATGACTCGTGTGCCTCCGGTAAAGGTGCTTGGCAAGATGATGAATCGTCCGATTCTCTCTGCGTTACCTTGTGCCGAATCAGCACGTAATCAGCGAGACCGACGTAGTTTTCTGCACGCAAATTTGCTTGATGTGTGCGTAAATAATACAATCTGTCTCCTTCAATTTGAACATACTTATCAACGATAAACTGTTGAGTAAGTTTAGCATATAATAGGATTGGATTAAATTCATCTGCACGAATCATCAAGCGGTAACAATGAAATTCACGCATTGATATTCGCTTACCTCCAACGGATTTCAAAAGATCTGTCGTCCATCTTAATTCTCCGTTTGGAAATATCAACGGGTAGCAGAGTGTGTCGACAATTGGACACAATCGAGGGATATCCTGAAATCGTGAAGACTAATTGGACGCGAATAGCTTCCGGTGGAGGTACGTTTCCATCTAAACTACGAAAAACCGCGCCAATTTCGTCTGATGTAGTTCCCTTTTTCTGTCTGTTCCTGGTTGGTAATGAAAATAAAGGCCGAATTCCTGAACGGAATTTCTTCTGTCGGCCTGTTCATATGAACAATACATTTAAGCATAAGCATGACCATTTCTCAATAATGCATCTAATTGCTGTAATAATCTCTTATTACATTTATCTCTGGTTCTCGCCCTCATTCTTGTGCGAGTAGCCTCTCCAGAATCAACAAAATATAAGGTGCCAAAAGATGGCTGAGATGGCATTATATCTACCACTTTATGGTAAATTTGACCAGATACAACAATTACTGGTGCACCAGATCCTAAATTCTCCCTTCGATTAAAAATAGTGGACCCTAGAGCTTGTAAGCTGTTATATCTTCTTATATTCTTCAGAAATTGTCGGGAGAGTAGATGATTGTCCGTGATGAGAGCCCCCAACAAATCTGGACAAGCTATACTTGTTGAAATTTGTATTTTACCCTTATCACAGCAGATGTAATTTTCGTTTGGGAAAAATAGAGCATTGCAATTTGGAAAAATACGTTCCATCTCACCTAAATAATGTAGATTTGTTGTTTGCTGAAATTCACCTGGACGGTTTTCCATTTCTATGTCACTATTGTTGTTGTTGGCAGTTGTTGTGACAGTAGTTCTTCGGACCTGTATCGCTACCAAAGTGTACACTTGAGAATTATCAAATGTTTGTAATAGGAATCTTGTTAAGAGGTCTAAATTGATGAATTTCAGCAAGCAAGCCTTACCACCCATATCGATATATTCCCCTTTCGCAGAGCGACTATGGGGATCGAATAACTAAAAACCGTGTGAAGATTTACTAAGGGCAATGGATATCAAACTAATTGTGAATATGGCTGTTTGGAAATTTTGGAAAATTCGTGGCAATCCTTCTGTTATAGGAACGTCCACTTCATTGTCGATTAATCTACCAACAAAGTGCCCGGCAACTGTTTCTGTTTCCAAAATTTCCAGTGTGAAAGAAACTATCAATAATGAAATCAATGACCTCAATGACTGTTAAATACACAGATGATGAATATCCTACGTTACGTGTACGGATGGATTTTCTATATAGTTCATCACCGTGATCCAAAACATTATCGACAATTTGAGAATCCCACTCGTTATATGGTATCGATGTGCCGAACGCTATGGCTACAGCTGCGTTGGCGGTGCATTGCCTATTATTGGATTCTGGGCCATACCTTTCATCCTTTTGGCTACGCGTACCTCTTACTATTTGACAAAATAGTACGTTTGTCGGTTGCCGGTTACGTCCTTATCCATTTTCGCCAACAGTCTCAGATGGAGACGGAGGTTTCGCTAGCCTTGGAGCATCCTTACCTAAAATATTGCAATCGTTCAGAATATTGGCATTAATCTAATAATGCGGAATGGTTCATGAAATCCATATTTCACTGATTATGAAAATTATGTGATCACGAAAGATTTGAAAAGGTGATGAATTGACAAAAATTAAGAAAAGAGTTCTTAAAACAATTTGCTGTTATAAACTTCTAACTAAGAATGCTACAATACTCAAAAGAGGCCTAACGATAAATGGTTTTTAATAAATAATTGAGAAAAAGAATAATAAAATGGATTCAAACTTTGGGTTCAATTTAAAGATTGTTTATTTATATTTACTAATCCTTCAGTTCTTATGTGGATAGTTTTTAAAGAGAGAACTATCAAGTTGTGGTCATATTTTTCTCGAAAAATCATATACAAATAACATTCTGTGTTTCCAAGTAATTCAAGTTCAAAGGAAAATGTTTTTATCCTTCAATTCAATAATCTAACTAACGTGTACATTGAAAATTCTACTTATGTATATAGCCTTTGAATTCAAATCACTAAAAATGATTGATTTTCAAGTGACTCATCAGGAGTAACTTATAGAAATGCTTGCAAAGAATATTATATCAACATGAGGGTAACTGACTCTTTGGGTAACTGATACCTACTGAAAATCTAGAGTAATACCTTCGTATCTTTAAATTATACGCAAAATTTTAAACCATTTTGTAACTAATTTGAAAAGTTAACCATGAAAAAATACCTTTCGTCAGACCTTTTCTCTTAGATGTAATGCACTCATTTTGAAGTATGTTGAAGAAAGCCCCCAAATAATGCACCTTGTATATATGAAAATAGTGTGGGTACAATATGATTAATGAAGTAAAAAATATTTATAATACCTGTGTTGTTTATTTTTTTTACATTTTTATGATTCCGTTTATGTCCTCCTTTCCTTTTCTGGGGCATACTTCTTCTCATCGGAGATGAAAAAAAATTATATCATATTATTTTCGGAGATGAAAAATTATATCGTAATGGGATACCCATGAAAACATTTCAATAATTTATAATACGCTAATTCAATGTAGAAATACTTACAAATCTGATTTTATTCAAAAAGCACTTCAAATTAAAATTTACACTCAAAATATTACTCTGTCTATAAACGCTTCCATTCGATTCGATTTTGTTTACACGCTAAATTTAAAATGGCCGTTTGAGACACACCACAGATAAAACAGATTATGATACATGGATAATTAGTCTGTGATTGATGGTTTTTTTCAACATAAATTCATTTTATTTTTGTTTAAATAGGCCGAATCAAGGTCTGGAAAATAATATAGATATATATTTTTTATTAAGACTTATAAAAGTAGAAATATCTAGATTGGACATTGGCTTATGGCTTGATGGCAGTAAAGCAGTACACAAAAAACATCCTACATATCCTCCAGATGATATTAGCGTACGTCGGCGTTATTCGCTTCTTCCATATCTCTATTATCTGAACGTATCTGAATCATAAACACAATTTCGTTTCATTATAAGCCTAACTTCGTTAGTAAGCCCATAGTTTTACCCTTGGGTAGATATACCTATTCAAACAGATTCGCTTTAAAATAATAATAATAAAAACATAATAACATAATACCGTGACCAAATATTTTTTTATGTTGTTGTTTTTGATAGATAATCAAAACTTATAGCAGTGCTCTGTGGTAAAAATTTTCTAACTTAACCTATCATTCTGTTATATCAATGAAAATGAGTGAGAAATGCTTTCCGTTTCTCAATGAAACAAAATCCTAATGTGATACTTTCACCTAATCTTCAAAATCTCACATTTTCCGACTCTTACTTTTGTTATCCTGAGTATATGTGTATTTTCTTCTACTGGGGATGAATAATAATGAAGAATAATACTTGAAATACAGGGAATTATGTAAAGATGTATTCGAAATATATAATAATCAATTCATATATTCTGATTTACTCAGTATAATCCATGAATAGTATCAACAAAATTACATCGATAATGAATAAACTGCATACTGGAATTGGGAATGAAACTTCCATTCCTTTTTCCTCTTCTTCCATTCCTTTTTCCTGTTCTTCCTTTTCTTTTTCCTGTTGCTGTTTTTCTTGTTGCTTTTGTTTTTTTTCCTCTTCTTTTTTTTTCTTCGTTCATTTTTTTTTCTCTCCTATTTTTCCTATTTCGAAAATTGTTGTTTCGTCCTCTTCTTTTATGGTTGGGACGTCCTCTTTGTGATATGGCCTTTAATATAAAATAGTTCAGCTTATTTCGTAAACAATTTCATTTTTTACAATTCACTACATTTATGGATAGAAAGTGTTTTTTATTAAGGTTTTTCCCTAATTTCTTGTATCATACACCAAATTGTATGGTGTATGCAAATGAATAAAAATACAAAATGTAGGAAGAAATATCGGGTGAGAAGTCTCCTCTTTGGTTTCAGTTAGATTTCTTTATTGAGTATTGAGTATTTCTTCCTACATTCTGAATTAGTTAAGTCGACAGTTTCTTTTCCGAATAAAAATGCATATAAATTTTTTGACTTGAATTTTTTGCACGATATTTATTTATGCTTATGATCCATACAGAATCGGCCACGATTGATGATACCTTAGATGTTTTTTCAAAATTTGTGCAGATTATCATTTAATGAAAATTTATAGAAAAATAAACCGCAGGGTTGATGTTTGATTTAAAGTTTTTTATTTAAATTCAATGGATGTTTTCTGACAATATATTATAGACATAGGTACGCCGATGACAAAGAGGTGATTTTTTTAGAGGCAAGCTTGAAGGTCTACTGAGCAGGTTAATGCAAACCGCTCTCAGGATTATGGAAAAATGATGCGTGGAGGGAAGGCTAACTGTCAATCCTTCGAAGACAACACTAATTCCTTTCAAAAGAAAGAGGAATATTGACTTCAGAGCGCTGGTCCTAAATGGCTAGTCTCTGAAATTCTACAGTGAGTGCAAATATCTAGATGTTATTCTGGATAGCCAACTCAACTGGAGAAAACACATAGATAAAACTCTTTCCATAGCCACGGTGGCCATGTGAACTTGCAAAGACTCTTTGGAAAGACATGGGGCATAAAACCGAAAATGATATTGTAGCTATACACAGCGGTGGTACTCCCTATTGTCACTTATGCGTTTCTAGCATGGTGGCAAAAGCTGTATAGATCACCACACGCAGCCGGCTGCAGAAAATGTAAAGCCTGGCTTGTGTTGGTGTTACGGGAGCAACTGGGTTGGACATATGAAGATCTTGAATCAATTGAACTCTACCTCTTGGCAAAACCATCGGATGTTATGCCAATTATTTTCGATTTCGGAACGGTCATAGTTAAAAGTCTTAGTGCAATAAGTTTTGTAAATCATTTGGACAAAAAGTCATTCACATGGTTTACTGATAGATTAAAATCAGAAAGGGGTACAGGCAGGCATTGGCGTATATGGACTTAAACGAAGGATCTTTGAAGCCCTGGAAAGTGAACCCTCTATTTTACAGACCGAGATACTGGCTGTTTACTTATGCGCTCAGGAATGCCTTAAAATGAACTTCAAAGGGACGCATATCTATATCACCAGGGGTAGCCAGGCCATGCTGAGATCCCTGGAACTACATTGCCAGGGATCTCTGTTGACGTAGGAGTGCTGTAATATCATAATGCAACTGGCCGGAAACAATAAAATAACTCTACTCTGGTTACCAGGGCATTGTGGTGTGAGAAAGCCGATGAACTTGCAGAAAGAGCACCAAGGTTAACACCTCCTGGACCTGAACTTTTTTGTGGGCTTGAAAAAAACCAACGGTCCAACAATGGGAGTTGAACAATAGAATAACCTTCTGGAGAAACATTCCTGGGCTTACTCAGTCAAAGAAATTCGTGACGATTTCACCAACCTACACCAGAAAACCGCTGTCACGAGCTGAGCTTTGGGTGATGGTGGGACTGTTTGCAGGGCACTGTCGGTACAAATGATATTTGGGAAAGTCAGCGGATGAGTTTTGTAGGCTCTATGGATCAGGAACAGAAACAGCTGAACACCTGGTACGTAAGAGTCTTGAGCTGGCGGATTTAAGAACTAAACATATGGGGAAACTGGTTCTGTGGATACTCATGAGATAACAGCTAAGATCCTTAAAGATGTTATCGGTTTTATCAATACCATTAACGACCTCCGTGGGTTCCGATGAATGAGTAGAGTAGAGAAAAAAAATTTACATGGTCGCAGTTCCCGAAAGGCTAATCGAGCTACAAGGAGCCAGTTCAAATAATAATAATAATAATAATAAATAATTATAGACATAAGGCTATTGGGTATTTCAATTACCTATCTTTAAAATCGTTGGAAGCAGTTGTTCAGTTACCTCGTTATTTATCGAATAGGAAATTTCTACATGTTCTTTTATTTCATTAATTTGTTTCGTATAATTGTTTTGTTGGGGCCATAGTTAACCGTTTGAAATTTTCTTTATTAACAATACTATTTTATTATTTCAGAACAAAAAAAATGAATTTTCTTTATATTTTGTAATTGCGAGTTTTAAATTAATTGTAAGAAAAAATAATTTACTTACGTAATTGCACGCTCTCGCATACTCCATCATGAAAAATGAATAGTTTCTGACTATATTCTGTAAGCAAGAAGATCAATTTTTGAATTATTTCGATTTATTATCAGAATTATGGTATTGTTATTATCAGACAGGGGATGTAAGAAAAAATGTAACAAACAAAAATTATAATTTAGTATTATATAGATTGAAAAAATGTAAATCGTAATAGGAAATGTTTTTAATAAGGTTGCGTTTACAAACTTACTCCGAGATTATAGAGTATAATATCGATTGAAATTTAATCTCCTGCATCTTTTGAAGGAGCAAATCAGACGAAAAAAAAATATTGCTAGAAAATAAACGAAAAATGAAACTTTGAAATGATAAATTGACAAATGCCTATTGACAAACTGAAAATCTAAAATTATGAAGATTTTTATGAATTCGTCCGATGGAGACTGATACAGACTCCGAAAAGTAGCGAAGTTTTATCATTTTGGAATTCCATTTTCCTTTCATTGTCAAGTAACATTTTTTTCCAATTGATTCGCTCTTGACAAATTAGGTATTTTAAGAATTTACGCAGGAGCCAATCGATTATTTAAATTTTTTAAATTATTTTGTTTCAGAGCGCTTCGATTAATCAAAGATTACTCAGAGTAAATTTATGAATACAACCATAATAGCCAGCAGGATTACGTTTACAAATAAGTAATTCCTGATACTTCGCTATCTTTTTTTTTGGATAATACTTATTCATATAATATCAAGAGTGAAACTTAAGTTATCCATGATTTCTTATGATCCGTATATACACTTTGGTTTCTTCTGGTTAGTAAGTAGGTTGTCCGTATATGTAGAATTCCTGACAATTCGGTTTGATATCTATCACCAGAGTTACCACTCTGGTAACATGCCAACATTGAATAAAGTTCCATCAATTCCAAACGTTCTCCACCGTAGAAAAATGCTATGTTGCTCTGATGAGGCCAAATGAGGCCGAAACCATGGTCAGCATCTGCTTTTCTTCGGTGGAGCGTACTTCATTTGGGGCCTTGACGATGGCAAATTGGCTAGTTCAATTCAGATCGTAACACTTTTCGATATTCATATTGTCGGGTGGTATGCATCTGAATTTATCCTTATTAATGAACACAATGTCTTCTAGGTGTCGACGGTCCATAGATAACCTAGTAACCGGTACGAATTCTGCTAGGACAAGAGATGTTGTGAATTTTTGGGAATGGTTAAAAATTTTTGAAAATTCAGAGAATGAACGTGCGAAGGGCGACCACTTTTCCCCACTCACAAATCTTGATTGCGGGATGGCGTTTTTTTGCTATTGATAAATTATGAGTAACATATTGGATTCCTTTTTGCATTACAATTCAAACAAATCCGTTTCTGCTCGAAATGTTCTGTGAGCCATTGTCCCAATAAATTTTTCCACCGTTGCAATTATTCACTTGAGCAAAACTGGAATCATTTTTTGTATTGGACAGATTGAAATTTCTCTTTCAGCTATCATTTCGATACATTTCGGTTGACCAATCGTAGTACTCGCTCGAATGTTGCCACTTTTATTTAGAATAAACGAAAAGATAGACGTTAGAAGTATCGAAAAAAGTTGTATTACTTGATATGAGTTATTTATTCATTTTCTACATGGTAGGTAGCTTTCTACCAGATAGATGCTCTTGCAATGTATAAAGTGAATTTCTGTAACAATTCAATTTCTCTATCATTGAATAAATGAGTTCTTAAAAGCTGTTTTCCGAAAGTTTATAATAATTACCTGGGTAAGAATCGCTTGACTTCGTATCTCAAACTGGCTGAAACAACAGCAATTGTTTTTCAGGGATTTCCTTCCTCTCAGCTCTTTTCCTTCGTATACATACACTGATTATGAATATAGAATTTGAAAGTATTAGCAATTTCTGTATTTTCAGTACATGATGACATAGTATTGTCGTGGTAAATGAACGTGGACATATTGCCTGTCGCCTGAAAAACTGGGAGCTTAATTTGAAATGTCAGATTGCTCACTTCAAAATCTGTCGTAGTGTTCATAACAGGACACATATTCTAAGCTCTTCACTCAAATGACTACGAATGGTTTCGAATCACCTGCTGAAATAAAACACAACCGATCAGGAAATTTAATCGAGACCATAACTTCTTCACGAAGTTAATGATACCATAAAAAGTGAAGAGAGCACCGATATGTTGAAGTGTTGAATCAGAACGATAAAGGTTCATGTTCCTTTTGAAAGCTACTCTTTCCATCAGGCAAATAATGCTTTTTGCATACTTGGCTAAGCACTAGGTAAGTGTCTTTTATGTTCTGCTACCACGAAAACAATTTCAAAAAATTATATTCTTCATAACAGTATATGCACGTTGGAATGCTTGGAGGCGAAGGAAAGTTACTCGAGAAAAAATTTATGGCAGCTAGATGAATTAACCCCCAGAATTTTCGGAAATCACTCTTAGGTATACTTATAAATCATTCAATCTACTCATTGCAAGCTCGATTATCAACTTCTATAGTCATCTATTCATATTGAGCAATCGTATTCTTCAAGAATTCCTATTGGAAATTGAATTAAAATGGTTGAGATGGGTTGGCAACATTCATGCTCAGTGGCTACTCAGAATTCCAACGAAGCTGATTGATAAAATTCAATTTGAACATCAAAAAGTCATGAAATTTGTCGGAAATCCTTTTGAAATTAAGAAGAAAAAGAAGACTTACCTCAGGTTGTATAAAGCTTTATCATGGAATCGACGCTTGATTAACGAATAGACGTCAATTTGTTTGCAATCAATAGTTCAGTCATAATCATTCAGAATATCATTCTCGCATCAAATTGATGTTTATACGTCCATTCAATTATTCTCAATTCCTACTTCTTCAATATATTCAAAAATGACAAGGTTTCATTGATTTCGTTTCAGTAATCGAGTGACTCAAACCGTTGATCGGACAATCAAAGTTTTATGAAATCCACTGTCAATACTTTTTGAGTTTTTTTCAACGGGAAGAGGGATGAATAGGGCTGCTGGGTGGGTAAGAAGGTTGAAGTAATCGTTGTGGAAAAATCAACTGATATCAACTGATTGCAGTCATAAAAATATGAAAAATATATTGAAGGTCAATGACCTCAATATTTTGAAATCGCGACCTTGAAAAAAATGGAAATTTTTGAAAAAATATAGAAAAATTTCTATTTTTCTCAATAATTATCAAGAATTTGAGAGTTTTTGAAGTCCTTGAATTTCGCCGTCAAAATCAACTCCATATTTAAAAATTCAATCTGTTTTTTGCAAGCATAAATTTACCTTATGCCAGAGGATTATCTGGTGAGTAAAGAGTTGCGGCCGCCTTCCAGAAAATGTGCCTTCGACGACCGTAGCAAGGTTCCATTCGACACAGAACATCCGGTAGATAACCACAAAGATGCTCTTGCCTGAATCCAACCATAGGAACATTGCGACGAACTTCAACCCAGAGTCTTTCAATGGTCTGCGTGTAAGCACCAGTTTCTGGATCAACGAAGTTTAAAGAGTGGTTCACGGAAAATGGCGGAAACCCTCAGTCTCAGTCAGAGCATCATACCCCCTCCAGCAATGGGTCATAATCGTTGTGGCGGGTTTCACATAACGTTTAATGATGCCGATTAATGTTTCGGAGGAACGATCCTCTACACTCTACAGGAACTAGAAATGCATTGCCTTTTTCACCATGCTCCCGTATTTCAAATCCACCAAGAACCCATTGCCCTGTCAAAAAACGGCCTCGATTATATATTTTGTTTTGTCCAATAACAATAACAATAACAAACATGTTATTTTGACTTTCGTATTTCCGTTTGGCAAAAATATGTCGACCAGAAAACATCAAAACTATAATGCGACCGCTCAAAAAACCTACCTTGAAAGACACAGTACGGTAGGTAAGTCGGTAATTCTCCCAGTTAAGTTATATGAGGAGTGCTGGTGCTGTGCACAACTGCCGCGCCACCTCCTATGTAGAGTATGAATCAATATCATGGAATTCTGCAAACTGCAACGTCAATATTATAAACTGTTAATTACCCCCATTACCCCCCCGTAAATGCGCCCTTGATTGGTGAAAAAAGAAAGCGGGTGAATGGAAACACAACAGTGGGTGAAAAAACGGCGGGTGATTAGAAACTGCGGGCCAATCAGAAAGAATTGTGGTTAGGTTTTTACAAAACACCATTCAAATCAAATTACTGGTATGTTATGACGATTTAAGCAAGTATTTATGTTGAGCAGACACCAAAAGACATATTATGACTGATTATCTATTTATTTAATTGATTATTTGTTACCTTGTTACATAAAATTAATCCTCTGTTTGAGACGTGGTGAAATCAGCTGTTTAACTAAAATTGCCAGTTGTCCAGTGTTGAAAACTGTTTGAACGCAAAATCTACTAAAATGGCGTTCTTCATCATGTAATAAGTTTATGTACCTTAATAGTTATTTCCCGGATGAAATTGAAGCATCTTATAATTTTTTCAGTAAAATATAGTCATTTAGTTTATATTTCCCTTCGTCCTCTTTTTCTTGTTTTTTTTTCTTCCTCCTGTTTTATTTTTTTTTGCGTTGCTCTTCTTTTTGTTTCTCTCCAAAATCAACAAAGTGTAAGTACCCAAAAAAAAGATGACTGATAGAATAATATCTGCCACTTGATGGTAAATTTGACCAGATACAATAATTGCTGGCGCACCAGGTCCAAAATTATCCCTTTGAGTAAGAAAAGTTGAGCCTAGAGCGAGTAAGCTGTTATATCTTCTTATATTCTTCAGAAATTGTCGGGAGAGTAGATGATTGTCCGTGATGAGAGCCCTCAACAAATCTGGACAAGCTATACTTGTTGAAATTTGTATTTTACCCTTATCACAGCAGATGTAATTTTCGTTTGGAAAAAATGGAGCATTGCAATTTGGACAAATACGTTCCATCTCACCTAAATAATGTAGATTTGTTGTTTGCTGAAATTCACCTGGACGGTTTTCCATTTCTATGTCACTATTGTTGTTGTTGTTGGCAGTTGTTGTGACAGTAGTTCTTCGGACCTGTATTGCTACGCTACCAAAGTGTACACTTGAGAATTATCAAAGGTTTGTAATAGGAATCTTGTTAAGAGGTCTAAATTGATGAATTTCAGCAAGCAAGCCTTACCATCCACATTGATATATTCCCCTTTCGCAGAGCGACTATGGGGATCGAATAACTAAAAACGGTGTGAAGATTTACTAAGGGCAATGGATTTCACACTACTTGTGCTCATGGCCGATTGGAAATTTTGGAAAATTTGTGGCCACCCTTCTGTTAGTTGAACGTCCGATTCATTTTCGATCACAGATGATGAATATCCCTCGTTACGTGTACGCATGAATTTACTATCTAGTTCATCACCGTGATCCGAAACATTATCGACAATTTCAGAATTCCACTCGTTATATGGAATCGATATACCGAATGCTATGGCTACAGATGCGTTGGCGGTGCATTGCCTATTATTCGATACTGGGCCATACTTTTGGTCCTCCTGGCTACTATTTGACAAAATAGTACGTTTGTCGGTTGCCGGTTACGTCCTTCTCCATTTTCGCCAACAGTCGCAAATGTAGACCGAACAAGTAGTTTAATCGAAATTTTTAGAAATATTTTCATGAGTTGTTAGTTATGAATTAACTGAATAGTTTAAATTAATCTTAGAATATTTTTCTGACCATTGAACTTGTTTCATACCTTTTTTGGTTTAATTTCTGAAATTTTCACATCAATGATTTATTTTCGTCTTACAAAAATCTTTCTTATCGTTTTCATTCTTATCCATTACAATTGATAAAGATATCTCCAAAAGTTTTTTGCTTCTTCTATATAAGTCATGATGCTTACCTTTTGGTGTTGAAGGTGATGAGGGTGACCCCGCCATCGCCCTCCACCTTCGTAGCAGGGTGGTCCGCCTTGCAGACCTCCCTGCTGTTCTATTACCAGCTAATCTTTTCTGATGTAGTTCGTGAAATATTCACATCAATGAATTATTTTCGTCTTACAAAAATCATTTTTATCGTTTTCATTCTTATCCATCACAATATTTTTTTTTCAACCTTTTTCTTCTGTTCTTCCTCCTTATTCCTCATTTCTTCTTCTTTCTTATTCCTCTTTTCTTCTATCTCCTTATTTCTCTTTTCTTCTTCCTCCTAATTCCTCTTTTCTTCTCTCTCTTCTTTTTCTTCTTGTGACTTTTTTTTGTTTTCCCTCATCCTCTTTCTTTTTTCTTTCGCGTCTGCTTCTCCTGTAGCGGAAGTTGTTGTTTCTTTCCCGTCCTCTTCTCTGCCCACTTCCTCGGCCTCTCCCTTGGCCTCTTTGCGAGATGCCCTTCAATATAAAATATTTTAGCTTATTTCGTAAACAATTTCATTTCTTACAATCCACTACTACTAAGGTTTTTCCCTAAGCTTCTTAATGAAAATTTGATTCTTCGTTTAAGAATAGGGAGGGTAGTGGGGATAAAGCTCCCATAGTTAAAAATTACTGCTTGAAAATATCTTCATCAAATGTATTAGTGAGGTATAATTATTTTGTTATTTATAAATGAGTCAACTTGTATATTCTGCATCATTAGATAATTTATTCGATAAAAATTTCATTGATATTTCAGACGTTGGTTGGCAGGCTCGTTGGCGTATGGATAATTGTCTTTCTGATCGTTAAAATATCTGTCGTTATTTTTTTATAGATTCATATAATTTGATATAAATCGGGTTCACTCAATTTGGAATAAAATCCGGTACACGTTATTCTTAATTCGTTTATTACTCAACTGTGCTGTTACAACCAAAATGCACAAATCACATATGCGCATCCACCGTTGTCATAGACACAATATGTAAATTCAAAACATAATGGCACCAATTTGAATCCCCCTATTACAATTTTTCTTTATTTACTGCAATATAATACATAAGATTTACATTTACAATCCAAATCTTTCAGGTGGTTTAACAATTCTTTTAGTTCTCCTAAGAGTTGAAGGTTCTTCGTCAACAATGGTTTCATTTTCTACAACACCTGTTTGTCTTTCTGTACTAATATCATTTTCTTCTGTCGTGGGAACTTCGTTTTCAAGTGGTAATGACAAATCTAAATGATCTTTACGCAATTGATCAACGTGCTTTTTCAGTACACGATTTCTACTTGGAACCCTTACTAAGAACATGGATATACTTCTTCTAATTGTACCTTTTACCCAATACTCTTTATTCTCACAAAATTTCCGGAGAAGAACTCTCTTCCCTGGGACAAAGCATACCGTTCTTTGTCCTATAATATAAAATATTTCAGCTAATTTCGTAAACAATTTCATTTTTTACAATTCACTACATTCATGCATAGAAAGGGTTTTTTCACTAAGGTTTTTCCTTGAATAGTTATTACTATTCAAGGACACTTTCCAAACATTAAATATTTTTAATGTTTGGAAAGTGTCGATTTCGTTATTTTCGTGAAATATAATAACGATTTGAATGAAGCACAATTAAAAAATTAATATGGCTATCGTTCCATTAAAAAAAAAATGAAAATCTTCAAAACCTATCAAAATAAATGCGAAATATTTGTATATTTCCGAAAAATATGCCTTAACACATGCGAAGATATTTTCATTAAAAATTTATATCGAATAATTGCTTAAAAATATCGAATTAGTTACCTCTTTTATAGCTTTCTTTATGGCGTCGTTTGCAATCACGAAATGAAATGAAAATGGTCGATTTGCCCGTTGCCGTGTTAAATTTCGAATTCGCGTAGGGATATTGGACCATGGACCAATCATTGAACTCTATGGGAACTCGTAGATTTCATTGCGAGCAATCAAATAATTATTAATGTGAACATGTCAATCAGAGACATGCCTCTATGATGTTGATCAGGTTATCAAAATAAAAATTCATAATAATATAAGAATAATTTATACGTATCTGGATTCGATGAAGGCCTTTATCTCGTCATAATCGCATTCGTCTCTGCAATAGTGGCAGCGTCGTGACCTTTGTTTATATATTTGAAAACATATTTTACAGATCCGACGGACCTTACAACTTCCACATTTATGTGACACTCATATTTCAACGACAGATAAGGATTGAAAGGAACTACATCTCTATTATCTATCATGTATGCAATATTGCTTCTCGTGAATATGACTGTGCGACCATTATTTCTTCGTCTGTACTCTGGCCAAGATTCGCTGATGGATGTTTCTTCGACGAATGACTTAGGATAATATTTCGTGCATTGTCAGTCTAACATGCAGGGGGAATTCGGATTACAATTTCCGCATGGTCCATGAATCATGGTAGACATTACTACGTCGAAAAGCCTAGTGTTTTCTTCTGGAAGTTCGGCGCAGATCAACTTGTCTATGTCATCGGGATTTCGTAACTTGTCCTTTTCGGACAAAAATAATAAGCAATGCATATGAGGCAACCCTCGCTTTTGGAATTCGGTGACGTAGACAAAAGCGATCACTTTGCCGAAAATTTTACTTTCTTCCACATCTTTGAAAAATTCCATCATTTTCAGTTGAAAAACTCTTGCGATCAGTTCTGGCCTGTCTTGTGGATTCAAAATGTTAATATGCATATTTTCTTTGATTTCACGCCAGTTTGGATTGCATGTGAACGTGACGAATAGGGATGGTCTGCCAAATTTGGCCTTAGCGTCTTGGTAATTTTGAATCATGACTCGTGTGCCTCCGGTAAAGGTGCTTGGCAAGATGATGAATCGTCCGATTCTCTCTGCGTTACCTTGTGCCGAATCAGCACGTAATCAGCGAGACCGACGTAGTTTTCTGCACGCAAATTTGCTTGATGTGTGCGTAAATAATACAATCTGTCTCCTTCAATTTGAACATACTTATCAACGATAAACTGTTGAGTAAGTTTAGCATATAATAGGATTGGATTAAATTCATCTGCACGAATCATCAAGCGGTAACAATGAAATTCACGCATTGATATTCGCTTACCTCCAACGGATTTCAAAAGATCTGTCGTCCATCTTAATTCTCCGTTTGGAAATATCAACGGGTAGCAGAGTGTGTCGACAATTGGACACAATCGAGGGATATCCTGAAATCGTGAAGACTAATTGGACGCGAATAGCTTCCGGTGGAGGTACGTTTCCATCTAAACTACGAAAAACCGCGCCAATTTCGTCTGATGTAGTTCCCTTTTTCTGTCTGTTCCTGGTTGGTAATGAAAATAAAGGCCGAATTCCTGAACGGAATTTCTTCTGTCGGCCTGTTCATATGAACAATACATTTAAGCATAAGCATGACCATTTCTCAATAATGCATCTAATTGCTGTAATAATCTCTTATTACATTTATCTCTGGTTCTCGCCCTCATTCTTGTGCGAGTAGCCTCTCCAGAATCAACAAAATATAAGGTGCCAAAAGATGGCTGAGATGGCATTATATCTACCACTTTATGGTAAATTTGACCAGATACAACAATTACTGGTGCACCAGATCCTAAATTCTCCCTTCGATTAAAAATAGTGGACCCTAGAGCTTGTAAGCTGTTATATCTTCTTATATTCTTCAGAAATTGTCGGGAGAGTAGATGATTGTCCGTGATGAGAGCCCCCAACAAATCTGGACAAGCTATACTTGTTGAAATTTGTATTTTACCCTTATCACAGCAGATGTAATTTTCGTTTGGGAAAAATAGAGCATTGCAATTTGGAAAAATACGTTCCATCTCACCTAAATAATGTAGATTTGTTGTTTGCTGAAATTCACCTGGACGGTTTTCCATTTCTATGTCACTATTGTTGTTGTTGGCAGTTGTTGTGACAGTAGTTCTTCGGACCTGTATCGCTACCAAAGTGTACACTTGAGAATTATCAAATGTTTGTAATAGGAATCTTGTTAAGAGGTCTAAATTGATGAATTTCAGCAAGCAAGCCTTACCACCCATATCGATATATTCCCCTTTCGCAGAGCGACTATGGGGATCGAATAACTAAAAACCGTGTGAAGATTTACTAAGGGCAATGGATATCAAACTAATTGTGAATATGGCTGTTTGGAAATTTTGGAAAATTCGTGGCAATCCTTCTGTTATAGGAACGTCCACTTCATTGTCGATTAATCTACCAACAAAGTGCCCGGCAACTGTTTCTGTTTCCAAAATTTCCAGTGTGAAAGAAACTATCAATAATGAAATCAATGACCTCAATGACTGTTAAATACACAGATGATGAATATCCTACGTTACGTGTACGGATGGATTTTCTATATAGTTCATCACCGTGATCCAAAACATTATCGACAATTTGAGAATCCCACTCGTTATATGGTATCGATGTGCCGAACGCTATGGCTACAGCTGCGTTGGCGGTGCATTGCCTATTATTGGATTCTGGGCCATACCTTTCATCCTTTTGGCTACGCGTACCTCTTACTATTTGACAAAATAGTACGTTTGTCGGTTGCCGGTTACGTCCTTATCCATTTTCGCCAACAGTCTCAGATGGAGACGGAGGTTTCGCTAGCCTTGGAGCATCCTTACCTAAAATATTGCAATCGTTCAGAATATTGGCATTAATCTAATAATGCGGAATGGTTCATGAAATCCATATTTCACTGATTATGAAAATTATGTGATCACGAAAGATTTGAAAAGGTGATGAATTGACAAAAATTAAGAAAAGAGTTCTTAAAACAATTTGCTGTTATAAACTTCTAACTAAGAATGCTACAATACTCAAAAGAGGCCTAACGATAAATGGTTTTTAATAAATAATTGAGAAAAAGAATAATAAAATGGATTCAAACTTTGGGTTCAATTTAAAGATTGTTTATTTATATTTACTAATCCTTCAGTTCTTATGTGGATAGTTTTTAAAGAGAGAACTATCAAGTTGTGGTCATATTTTTCTCGAAAAATCATATACAAATAACATTCTGTGTTTCCAAGTAATTCAAGTTCAAAGGAAAATGTTTTTATCCTTCAATTCAATAATCTAACTAACGTGTACATTGAAAATTCTACTTATGTATATAGCCTTTGAATTCAAATCACTAAAAATGATTGATTTTCAAGTGACTCATCAGGAGTAACTTATAGAAATGCTTGCAAAGAATATTATATCAACATGAGGGTAACTGACTCTTTGGGTAACTGATACCTACTGAAAATCTAGAGTAATACCTTCGTATCTTTAAATTATACGCAAAATTTTAAACCATTTTGTAACTAATTTGAAAAGTTAACCATGAAAAAATACCTTTCGTCAGACCTTTTCTCTTAGATGTAATGCACTCATTTTGAAGTATGTTGAAGAAAGCCCCCAAATAATGCACCTTGTATATATGAAAATAGTGTGGGTACAATATGATTAATGAAGTAAAAAATATTTATAATACCTGTGTTGTTTATTTTTTTTACATTTTTATGATTCCGTTTATGTCCTCCTTTCCTTTTCTGGGGCATACTTCTTCTCATCGGAGATGAAAAAAAATTATATCATATTATTTTCGGAGATGAAAAATTATATCGTAATGGGATACCCATGAAAACATTTCAATAATTTATAATACGCTAATTCAATGTAGAAATACTTACAAATCTGATTTTATTCAAAAAGCACTTCAAATTAAAATTTACACTCAAAATATTACTCTGTCTATAAACGCTTCCATTCGATTCGATTTTGTTTACACGCTAAATTTAAAATGGCCGTTTGAGACACACCACAGATAAAACAGATTATGATACATGGATAATTAGTCTGTGATTGATGGTTTTTTTCAACATAAATTCATTTTATTTTTGTTTAAATAGGCCGAATCAAGGTCTGGAAAATAATATAGATATATATTTTTTATTAAGACTTATAAAAGTAGAAATATCTAGATTGGACATTGGCTTATGGCTTGATGGCAGTAAAGCAGTACACAAAAAACATCCTACATATCCTCCAGATGATATTAGCGTACGTCGGCGTTATTCGCTTCTTCCATATCTCTATTATCTGAACGTATCTGAATCATAAACACAATTTCGTTTCATTATAAGCCTAACTTCGTTAGTAAGCCCATAGTTTTACCCTTGGGTAGATATACCTATTCAAACAGATTCGCTTTAAAATAATAATAATAAAAACATAATAACATAATACCGTGACCAAATATTTTTTTATGTTGTTGTTTTTGATAGATAATCAAAACTTATAGCAGTGCTCTGTGGTAAAAATTTTCTAACTTAACCTATCATTCTGTTATATCAATGAAAATGAGTGAGAAATGCTTTCCGTTTCTCAATGAAACAAAATCCTAATGTGATACTTTCACCTAATCTTCAAAATCTCACATTTTCCGACTCTTACTTTTGTTATCCTGAGTATATGTGTATTTTCTTCTACTGGGGATGAATAATAATGAAGAATAATACTTGAAATACAGGGAATTATGTAAAGATGTATTCGAAATATATAATAATCAATTCATATATTCTGATTTACTCAGTATAATCCATGAATAGTATCAACAAAATTACATCGATAATGAATAAACTGCATACTGGAATTGGGAATGAAACTTCCATTCCTTTTTCCTCTTCTTCCATTCCTTTTTCCTGTTCTTCCTTTTCTTTTTCCTGTTGCTGTTTTTCTTGTTGCTTTTGTTTTTTTTCCTCTTCTTTTTTTTTCTTCGTTCATTTTTTTTTCTCTCCTATTTTTCCTATTTCGAAAATTGTTGTTTCGTCCTCTTCTTTTATGGTTGGGACGTCCTCTTTGTGATATGGCCTTTAATATAAAATAGTTCAGCTTATTTCGTAAACAATTTCATTTTTTACAATTCACTACATTTATGGATAGAAAGTGTTTTTTATTAAGGTTTTTCCCTAATTTCTTGTATCATACACCAAATTGTATGGTGTATGCAAATGAATAAAAATACAAAATGTAGGAAGAAATATCGGGTGAGAAGTCTCCTCTTTGGTTTCAGTTAGATTTCTTTATTGAGTATTGAGTATTTCTTCCTACATTCTGAATTAGTTAAGTCGACAGTTTCTTTTCCGAATAAAAATGCATATAAATTTTTTGACTTGAATTTTTTGCACGATATTTATTTATGCTTATGATCCATACAGAATCGGCCACGATTGATGATACCTTAGATGTTTTTTCAAAATTTGTGCAGATTATCATTTAATGAAAATTTATAGAAAAATAAACCGCAGGGTTGATGTTTGATTTAAAGTTTTTTATTTAAATTCAATGGATGTTTTCTGACAATATATTATAGACATAGGTACGCCGATGACAAAGAGGTGATTTTTTTAGAGGCAAGCTTGAAGGTCTACTGAGCAGGTTAATGCAAACCGCTCTCAGGATTATGGAAAAATGATGCGTGGAGGGAAGGCTAACTGTCAATCCTTCGAAGACAACACTAATTCCTTTCAAAAGAAAGAGGAATATTGACTTCAGAGCGCTGGTCCTAAATGGCTAGTCTCTGAAATTCTACAGTGAGTGCAAATATCTAGATGTTATTCTGGATAGCCAACTCAACTGGAGAAAACACATAGATAAAACTCTTTCCATAGCCACGGTGGCCATGTGAACTTGCAAAGACTCTTTGGAAAGACATGGGGCATAAAACCGAAAATGATATTGTAGCTATACACAGCGGTGGTACTCCCTATTGTCACTTATGCGTTTCTAGCATGCTGGACAAAAGCTGTGTAGGTCACCACACGCAGCCGGCTGCAGAAAATGTAAAGGCTGGCTTGTGTTGGTGTTACGGGAGCTATGCACACAGTTTTTACAGCAGATCTTGATACCATACTTGATCTGCCTTCCTTACACTCATATATGAGGAAATGTAGCCTGCTAGAAGCAATAAAAATATGCCTTAACGGGAATCTACTACTCGGAAACTGGGTTGGATATTGAATCAAATGAACTCAACCCTCTTGGCAAAACCATCGGATGTTATGCCAATTATTTTCGATTTCGAAACGGTCATAGCTAAAAGTCCTGGTGCAATAAGTTTTGTAAATCATTTGGACAAAAAGTCATTCACGTGGTTTATTGATAGATCAGAATCAGAAAGGGGTACAGGCAGGCATTGGCGTATATGGACCTAAACGAAGGATCTCTGAAGCCCTGGAAAGTGAACCCTCTATTTTACAGACCAAGACACAGGCTGTTTACTTATGCGCTCAGGAGTGCCTTAAAATGAACTTCAAAGGAACGCATATCTACATCACCAGGGGTAGCCAGGCCACGCTGAGATCCCTGGAACCACATTGCCAGGGATCTCTGTTGACGTAGGAGTGCCGTAATATCAACTGGCCAGAAACAATAAAATAACTCTACTCTGGTTACCAGGGCATTGTGGTGTTGAAGGAAATGAGAAAGCCGATGAACTTGCAGAAAGAGCATCAAGGTTAACACCCCCTGGACCTGAACCTTTTTGTGGGCTTGAAAAAACCAATGGTCCAACAATGGGAGTTGAACAATAGAATAACCGGTAAAACTTCGATTTATGCCCCACCTCCAATTTTGATAATTTTTTTTTTGGAGATAGAATTTTTTACAAGGAATCAAATGGTGTTAGTCTCAATCTGCGGAAACTTATAGTTTGGTAGTTATGATTTCTTGAAATTTTCGTAAATTGCATCAAATTGTGACATTTGGATGTCAAATACGATATTTCAACCAAAGAAAACAACATTGAACCATAGAAAATGAAATAATTTCTTTTTCTTACTTGAAAAACATACATAGTTTTTTGTAACAGTTTAGTTAAATCTGCGTTGTAATTCATGAAAGGAAATCGAGTGAAATTATTTCAATTTGGCGCTATTTATCCATAATTTACGGAACTTCTGCGTAGCATCCGTGCCTAATTATTCTTAACATGTGTTTTAGATTGATTGTTTATTGATGAAGTTTCTACCCAAGAAGATAATAATAATAATGACAAAAGCCCTGTTCGCAATGGCATTTCTATACAGTGACTCTAACAAGAGTTATTAGAATCATGGTACATTTGTAGTTTGGAAGACGCCCCCTAGCGGCCGCTGGAGAAGCTCTTCATCTAGGTCTCTAATCTTTGGGGTCCGCATTTTGTTGTTAGTACATGTTGAAGAGAGATAGGGTGTTATAATGGGGAAATCTAACAATCTTTTATGGATTGCATTGATATTAACTATAATATTATTCTGGCACTCTGTTCATAATGAACAAAAATAACGTCAAACTTCAATTTTAATACTCGATGAAATGATGGTGCTAACATTAGCCGTTCAATGAACGTTGCCCAGAGAATCGTATGGCTTCGAGGAGACTCTCAAAAAGATCTACAGTGAAACCTCTCCTTGCGGACACCTCTATTAAGCGGACACTCCCTTTAAGCGGACAAATTTTCCGGAACAATAGCGTTACTTATGTCTTTACGTACAAAATCAACTCCTATAACCGGACACTCTAATAACCGGACGCGGACAACTTTCTTGGTTCCAAAAATACTGTGACCTCCCTTAACCGGACGCGAACCTCTAACAACCGAGTTGTATTATGTAGCAAAATAATATTTGTACATTGGTAACACTGCACTGTGTAACCGGGGAATTACCGTTTTTCGTTTACATGCGAGTATGGACTCGGGGATTTCATTCGTATAACATTAAGTTTTGCAAGATCACCGAAGGTTACGTATTTAATTTTCACCATCAACCAAGTTAGTGTTTAATTTTTATTGTGCTATTGTTACTGTTGTGTTACTGTTGAAATGGCACCTAGGAAAAAACTTCTTAGTTTGGGTGAAAAAATGGAAGTTATCAATACTTCTGAAAAGGAAAATTTGTCAGTCAGGAAGCTCGCCGAAAAATTCAGCATAGGAAAGACACAAGCCGCTGAAATCATCAAGAATAAAAACAATATTCGTCTGCAATGGGAGTCAGGAAGCAATAATAATAAAAAAAGGGAGTTTTTAAGATCTGATGGACTTAAAATTGACAAAGTGTGTTTTGATTGGTTTTCTCGTTCTCGCAGCCAAAACATTCCTATATCAGGAAGTTTAGTGAAAGCTAAAGCTCAGGAAATAGCAGAGAAATCAAATGTGGCGAACTTTCGGGCATCTAATGGTTGGCTGGAAAAATGGCGTAAGAGACATGCCATAAGTTTTAAGTGTATTTCCGGAGAATCAGCAGATGTCAGTCAAGAAGACGTCAATCAGTTCAAAATTAAATTGCCATCGCTACTTCTTGGGTATCGACCAGAAGATGTGTACAACGCCGATGAAACTGGCCTTTTCTTCCGAGCCTTACCGGAAAAAACCCTTGCCTTTAGATCTGAAAAATGTATTGGTGGAAAGCTTTCCAAGGAAAGGCTAACAATTTTATTTTGTGCTAATATGGCAGGACAAAAAGAAGATATGTTGGTGATTGGAAAGGCGGCCCGGCCTAGGGCATTCAAAAATGTACCAATGAAAGATTTACCGGTTATGTGGAAGTTTAACAAAAAAGCATGGATGACACAAGACATTATGAGTGAATGGTTGCTCAAATTTGATTTAAAAATGAGGAAACAAAAGCGAAAAATTTTGTTATTTTTGGATAACGCAGGGTCCCACCCACGTGAGGTGAAGCTACAAAATATAAAAGTTATCTTTCTACCTCCTAATACTACATCAATGTGTCAACCTCTGGATCAGGGTATCATACAAAATTTCAAATTCTTTTATCGAGGCTCAATATTGAAGCACATATTATCAAAAATGGATCAAGTAAAATCTGCTTCAGAGTTAGCAAAGTCCATAAATGTTTTAGAAGCCCTTTATTACATGAAAACAGCCTGGAATAAAGTTTCGTCAGCAACAATACAAAATTGTTTCAGAAAAGCTGGTTTTCACAAAAGTAATGGCGATACTGCATCAGTTGAATGGGATTCAGAAGATTATCTTCCTTTATCTACGATTGCTCAGATGGAAGGGTGTGCCAAAGAAATGCAAATTTCTCAAGAAAATCTTGAAAGTTATGTTGGCATCGACGATATTACAGCAACGGAAGAAATGACTTTCAACCTTGACGAGGCGATTGAAAATATGATTGACCAGCAAAATTCACCAGATGAAAAAGAAGACAGCGATCTCGAGCTTGATACTGTTGAAAACAATAATAACACTATTACTTCATGTAGTCAGGCTTTGAAGGTGATCAATGATTTAAAAATCTTCGCGAATGACGACTACATTGCCTTTCAACACTTAAAAAATTTGGAAGATCATTATCAATCCAAAATTTTTAAGCAAAAAATGCAAAATATGCGGCAATCGAGCATTTTAGAATTCATAAATAAGTAAATTATATACAAAATATGTATGAACAATATGTATGCATTCATAATTCTAATAAATGTTTGTGTTAAAATTTCTTACTTTTTTACACACCCATTAAGGATGACAACTCTAATAAGCGGACACCTCTAATAACCGGACAAAATATGCGGAACCGTGACTGTCCGCTTATTAGAGGTTTCACTGTATATTATTTTTGTCACAATAACGGCGCCACAAATACTCGCAAAGCCTATATGCGAAGTGGGTGTCAGCAAATCTACTTCGCCCACGAAAAAAATCTTTCGCAGGACGCCAGGTAAAATATTCTGTAAATTAATAAAATACTCTATATGAATGAACAACCAACCAACAAATCTATGCTCCGGGTCGCTGTGATTAACCTTTCGATGGGTGTAATTCTGGCCGGGCAATGAGGACAATCCGTCATAAGCTCTCCAGCAATCTGTGTGGATTACAGATCCTGGAAGAACATGACGGACTATTTCAGCCAGTAATGTTTCAGCATCTCGCTGCTCCCCTACCACCATTCTGACGTCGTTGGTAATTTTGTCTATCATTCCCAAGACCCAGTGGCCTTGCAGAACTCGCCCCCGATTATATTTGCTGTGTCCAAATAGACTTTCATCTATTTGGACCACACAACACCTGGCCCGCCAATCTTCGGTTGGTTTTGCTGGAGTGTCGAGAAGTGATCGACCACCATTTCTCGACAGTAGAGGTACCTGATTATATTGTCACAATAATAAATTCAGTATGAATGAAAAGATGCAAAAAAATGAAATACCAAGCACCAATGGTTCCCGGACTCAACTCCGCACTATCAGCCTCGTCCGACCTACTCCGAAGCTCATGACGAGCATCTTTGTAGCTCCAATCTCTCGTGAAGCAATACATTAATCTGGGAAAAATATACAACAATGACAATAACTTAACATTCATTATGAAAAATAGCTTACCCTATCGCATTATGCGTCTTCAAACGGTATTCTTCGAAGAAGCTGCCGATGCCGCCGGAAATCTCCACATTGCAACCCGTTTTAGGGCATCTGAAGCGACCATGTGTGCGGCTACTATAAAATTTCATGGGGATTCTATGTACCCTACACCTTTTGGAGGTAGCAAGAAGCCCCCATTCACGAGCCTTAGCTTCTCCCTCTTCGGGAGTCTTCGGCATAGCATCCCAATGCCACGGTATGCTCATGATGGCTAATAAAATTTTGAATTGAACAGTTTTCAAAATACATCTTTTTGAGAATATATTTCCTGATTTCACAAAACTAGATTGGGGTGTTAAAGTTCCTTCATATTTATACCCTGTACAATAAGAAAACCTTGATAAAAAATACCCTTGGCCAGTTACGAAAAGACTACACCACCGTCGAAAAATCTACAACATCGGCGGTGTTATAGCTAGAGAGGGAAATGGTATCATTCCTGTAGCAACGCATTCTATCCGGAAACGGGAAAGGGGCCCCAAGAAGTTGACCTATCAAACCACCTAACAAAAAACCTTTGAAAGTCCCTCTACTGTTCCCAATCCCAATCCCATCGTGAAAAAACTGAAAAAAGGTTTCAGTAATTAGATTATACAAGTTGTAACGAAATTGTTAATCAAGTAATATATAATAAAATATTGCTAGAAAATAAACGAAAAATGAAACTTTGAAATGATAAATTGACAAATGCCTATTGACAAACTGAAAATCTGAAATTATGAAGATTTTTATGAATTCGTCCGATGGAGACTGATGTCTACACGATTTCCTAACCTTTCCATTATTCTTATAACTTTTTTCTGGAGAGTGAAGAAGGATGAAATAATTCCTGAACCATAGAAAATAATACCAAACTTCTTGTCTTTAGGTTCGTCCAACAACTTTTGTAGCTATCCGACTTGAAGAATTACATTTTATATTTTTGCTTCATCTATTTGTCCGTCCATATCTGGACTCGATATTCCACTGCACAAAATTTTTTTTCATTTAGGAGTTTAACGTTTGTGTTTCCTCTTGCACAGGTAATATGAAATACTGCGAAGCATTCCAGACAGACTATCATCTTTTGAGTTTGAGTAGAGCAACATTTCAAATACTTCTGAAAACACTCATCATCATTATCATTATAATGTGATATGCCACAAATTTGAAAATTTTCAACCAACCTATTGCCATTCAACTAGTTTTTAACAACTTGTGGGCTGCCCTACTGTGAGCTTCTATTTCATTTCATTCAGTTCCTACTTGTTCAATGAATAATGATCCTAATGAAATTTATTGATTTCACGTTAGTAACTGCCCACTAGTCTGGCCGATGGATATTCAGATATTCAGAAAGATCAATTACTCATCAAAACTTGTTTCAGATGTACACTGAGAGTGAATGTAGGTACTTAAGAATAATAATTTCTATTGAAGAGTGTGTGTATTATTCACCTCGCTTTATGGAGATTCAAAATAGAGATTAAAATAAAAATATTTACCTTATACATTTCATCATTTGTAGCAGAATGGACATACACAAAATTTCCTCCACATTATTAATCCGCATTTAATAGGTCATCGATTTTAGTCATTGGTATATTAGCCTTAAATTTAGCCCAGTCGTCTGTTATGAGCCTTATCACAATGCATACAAAATTTTTTCCACATTTCCAACGTACATTTTACAAGAGCCGTAAGTCAAAACCCTTTCTTTGGAATAGGGAAGAGAATTTATGTTCGTGTTGTGCAAGTTCTTAAAAACCGCCCAGGCCATTTCAAAAGGATTATACTGACAATTATATGGGGATAATCTAAGAACATCACGCCCAAGCTCTTTCAAAAGGTCATCAACTAAATATTTTCGTTGTCTTTTAGTTCGAACGGGTAGTATTCACTGCCAAAGTTGTTTTTCATTCGAATCTCGACTGAAATTAATTTTGTTTTTCATCAACCAATCCTGCATTTCACTTTTCTCACTGGAAAATGTGGGCGGCTTGTCTAATTGCACTGAATGGTAAGAGGCATTGTCCATTACAACTCCACACATTTTCCAGGATCCTTAGCTAAAGCTGGAATCAGTTGATACAATTTTCACTGGTCATTGTATTGTGATAGTCTCTGTCATTGTTTGTATAATTTAAAATTAAACTACTCCCCTCTAAAAATCCACAAATACTTTCAGCTTGCAAAATCGTGAAACGTTTACCTTCAGGCTTACTTTTGGATGGATTGCTCCTCATATCAGATTCATGTGTCCATCGACGAACAGAGGAACCATTTTTGTAAATTTGTAAAGTTTCGTCAAGGAACACAAATCTGATATCTTCATCTAAAGATTTATATTGGAATTTTGTTGTAACGACATGCTCAAGTTGATGTCCGTCCCCTGTTAAATTCCAAAGCATTTTATGCCCAGTTAAGTAGTGTGTTCATTTTTTAAATTATAATCCCAAATTTGTCGTTGCAGGTCTTTTCTAAAAATAAACTCCTCAATTTCCTCCACCTTTTTGGGTCTCCCAATTGAAGGAAATTCTTTGTCGTCCTCATCTTTCACGATGTTCCTAGGGACATTGAATATGTTGGATACCATCTGAAAAATGGTAGATGTAAGAGTATCAAAATTACTTTTCAGATAAGCTGCCCTCAATTCTGCATAACATTTCCTGATACTCATTCTTTGCGGCATTTTGTCAACTTAAGACTTGACCAACTAAACAAAAATATTTGTTCAAAGTTCATTTGCTCAGTTTTTCCTCTGTATTTTTTGATGTTAGTAATGGCAACGGAGTTATGACCTTGGCGACATTCTAGTTACAGAAACTTGAGGAAATTAATTCATAGCCAACCGACTGCTAAGTGGGCAGTAAGCGCACTAGTCTGGCAGATGGATATTCAGATATTCAGAAAGATCAATTACTTTTCAAAACTGCAGATGTATACTGAGAGTGTAGGTACCTGAGAATAATAATTTACATTGAACAGTGCTTATAGTATATTCAACTTTTATAATAGAGATACGAAATTCACATACATTCTTCATTTCATCTACATTATTATTCCACTCTCATTAGGTCATTTATTGAATCAGACTCATCATCAAAAGAATCTGATTATCCCAATGAAATAATGAATTGAGGAATATCTGCTATTCGGAGATTACCCTCAAATTTAGCCCAGTTGTCTGTTATGAGCCATAATGCAAACAAATTGCAAACCCTATCTTTAGAATAGGGAAGAGAATTTATATTCTTGTTGTAGAAGAAACCCAGTCCATTTCAAGAGGATTTTCCTGACACTGATATGGGGGTAATCTAAGAACATCATGCCCATGCTCTTTCAGAAGGCCATCAACTGAATATTTTCGTTGTCTTCTAGTTCGAAAGGGTAGTATTAATTGCCAAAGTTGTTTTTTATTCGAATTTTAGCTGCAATTAATTTTGCTTTCGATCAACCAATCCTGCATTTCACTTTTCTTACTGGAAAATGTGGGTTGCTTATCTAATTGCACTGGTATGGGGCATTGTCCATTACAACCACACATTTTCCAGGAATCTTAGCAAATGCTGGAATAAGTTGATTAATCATCCATTTTTGAAATAATTCCCTGGTCATTGTATTGTGATAGTTTACATATGTCATTGTTTGCAGAATTGAAAATTAAACTACGCCCCTCTAAAAATCCAAACTTATTTCCTGTGGGACGTTCACCTTCAGATTTAATTTTGCATAGATTGGTCCTCCTATCAGAAAAACTATTTCGTTGATTTATATTGCAAAAGTTTCGTTAAAAGTTAATTTTAGCTGCAACGAAATGCTTTTGTTTACATACAATTTTGCTTTCGTGTATCCTTGATTTTAAATTTTGTTACGTAGTGTGTCAATACTTAAGTAGGTATTAATTTTTCAAATTATAATCTCAGATTTGCCGGTTCAGGTCTTTTCTAAAAATAATCTACTCAACTTTTTGATTCTCCTAATGGACGGAAATCTGTCATCCTCTTCATTCACAATCTTCTTGATTGTGGAAACGTTTAGCTAAAATAGAAGTCCTGCGTGTAAAACTGTGAAACGTTTGCATTCAGGCTTAATTCTGGATGGATTGCTCCTCAGATCAGATTCATGTGTCCATCGATGAGAAGAATGACCGTTTTGGTGAATCACAAGTTTCGTCAGGAATCACAAATTTGATTTCTTCACACAAAGATTTATATTGCAAAAATTTTTGCAGGAAAATAATTTTCTGAAACGACATGCTTTAGTTCAAATACAATTTTGCGTTCGTTCGCCCTTTTGTATTTATAACCCATCGATTTTGAAATTTTTTAAAGTGATGTCCGTCCCACGTTATATTCCAAATCATTTTTTGCATAATTAAGTAGAGTGTCAGCACTAAAGTGTTCGTTTTACAAATTCTTGCTCTTCCTCTTCGTTCACAATATTCCGAATTGTGGAAACGTTCAGCTAAAGCTCGTTCAGATTCATATGAAACATAGGTATTATAAATTTACTTACATTGAAAGTGTTGGATACATCTGAAAAATGGTAGATGAACGAGTATCAGGATTACTTTTCAGATAAGCTGCCCTCAAAAGACTTGAAAAAATTAATTCATAATTCTTCTGGAGAGTGAAGAAGGATGAAATATTTTCTGAACCTCACCTCAAGAATCGATTCGGAATCAATTTGTGTATCAAGAGCACTTTTGCGATGAAGATATCAAAAAATAGAAAATCAACCATTGATTTTAAAATTTTGTTGAGTGATGTCCGTCACGCCTTGAATTCCAAATAATTTTTTTGCATAATTAAGTAGTGTGTCAATACTGGTGTAATTTGCCGTCTTTTCTTAAAATAAACCTCTCAAATCAGTCAAAAAACTAACGATGTTGCGAAGGTAATAGTGCCCTTTATGAACGTCAAAATACTGAGTTCTCGTCATAGAGCGAAGCTCGTTTCAGTGTCGAAATATCTTTGCCCGTAGAAAAAAGACGTTCAACTGCAGCGCTTGAGGGTATAGCCTTATTATAATTATAATTAATAAACAGATTTATGAGAATCTGTTCCCCAAGAAAAGCGGCATCGTTGAACGAGTCTTTGGATTTCGTTTCTAGCCACATTTTGAGCTTTTGTCTTTTAGGCTCATTTTCATAATGAGTGACAGAATTGAAGAAATCTTCATCATCGTCCTTGTTACTAACGAATAAAGGCCCGTATCCATAGAGAAAGGGAAAGAGTCTTGTCTCTGCCCGTATCCACAGTGCGAGGCTGCTCGCTGCGAATGCCTCGTGGCACATGCTCGGCTTGGCCTCGGATTGTGGATACCGTGATTGCTCGATATGAGGCGTTCGCGTAGCACGATTCGAGGCGTGCCGTGTGCTCGTCGGTAAAAGGTGTCTCGCACAGAACTTTTCGTCAAGTGAAGAGTACATTATTCTTTCAACTGGAACCTTAACAGTAGGGATGGGCGAAAAATATCGATATTTTTTCAGAAAATTATCGATAAATATCGTCGATATTTTAAATTCCGATACTATCGACTATCGATATTTTTCCAGAGTATCAAATTCGATATTTTTGTGTGGAGGACGTTGATCTGATGTGTGTATAATGGCGGCGAGTTGTGTAATTGAGTTTCACTATGAATCTTAAAGTCAATCTGGTCAAACGAGAAAATATGAGTGTGTACCCATGCACGATCTAAAATTGGACCTTTTTATGCTTTCTCCTTACTCGGGATTACAGTGAATCAGCGATTTCGACTTTAGTCAATTACAAGTTGGCAGTAAGTTGAATGTAGTTGAATTGCATGTGGTTGTACAACCACGTACGTACTTCATTCAGTTCATTCCGAATACTTTGATAAAACTCGCGTGTAAACACACGTTTGGTGAATCTACCGATATATCGAAATATCGATATTTTTTCCTCGATATTTATCGATACTATTGAGAAATATCGATACAATATATATCGATATTTTTTTCACCCTTGCCCATCCATACTTAACAGACTTGACGGCATTCTCTTCGCTTTACTCGCCTGAATATGATGTGGCCTTGTCTCAAATTCTGAATGATTTTTGCCCGCACAGCTTCTGGCATAATAGCTAAGATACAATTAAAGTAATGACTACGTATGTCGTCGGCAGCACAACTGATCTTTACCATGGCCCTGGAATCCGACATCGTCATCCCCACTTCAAGGAGCGGTGTATCGCCTTCTTCTTCCTCAACTAGATCCCGGACCATAGAGAAAGAAGGAAAAGATTGCCGACTCAGTGGTAAATAAATTAAGCGTGATTGAAGCGCCCTTATCAGCAGTAGATGTGACTATCTTGTTACGAAAATTGACAGCAGGTGGCGCATTGCTCCTTTTGAATTCCCATTTTGGCGCCTCAAATTATACTTCGAAACAATTTGAATTGAAACCTTCACTGAAAATTGATAACTGTTATTAACATAACAGTTTAAAATCAATCTTCAGTGAGGTTTCTTCTTATAATCCTTGTTTTCAGAAGGGATACTCAACAAATATTAAAAATACTTTTTATTACACATTCTTAAATCCTCAACGGTTGAAATTCTAAAATTATTAACCCTATAGAACCATGATCTAACATACCCTGATGCGGATGTATTCAAATCATTGAATGGGGAGCTATTATGTCATACAGCTGCGATTGCTCAACTTCCTGGCAATATGTTGCTCTAATTCTACTAAGAAGTTAAATCGCTCAGTTGGCTTTCATCTCGTTTTCGTTATCGATTAATGTCTCGTAACTAGAGCAATTTATTGCGTACACTGGACGCATTTCCTGTTGAGGTAGGTAGAAACCTTGGAAGCCATCGTCGACCCTTATGTTACGGTCACTGGTCATCCATCCCCCACCATTATGAGTTGTTCGCATTCGAATAAGAACTGCCGGATCTAATCTAGGACGTATGGCCGTAACATTGTCCAGCGGATACAGGTCTCTGTTATATTCAGCATTCATGCGCAATAACTGATTAGATACTCCTAGATTCACTATTATATCTTCTACTCGCCTAGCAGACTCGTCAGTTATATTATCGAGATTGCCGTTCTAGTGCATAAAATACGCCTTACACAGAAGAGCGACAAAACCACGAAAGTCAACGGATTCGGCTGCTATGTCCGAGAAATCCACGTCAACGCGGATCATCCCTGGACACAGCAGTAGCGAAGCCAGTACGGCGAAGTCAGTGGACATCGCTGGTAGATTATCATACACATAGACATAGAGACATGGACTGAGCAATGCCAGCATGAAATTGGCTATTTATTAGAAAGAGAGAAAAGCTCGTCGGGACATAACCTTTCTCTTTTTTGTTCACATAGAGGTGAGTGTAGACCGATCAAAATTCTAGAAAAAGACAACTGCATTCCCGACGTGTTTTTCTCTCTGTCACTTTTTTTGACCGTATTTCATGCATAGATATAAAGGGAAGGCACAGTCAAGTATGACTTTAGCCTTGCGGCTTTTACACTCCTCTCCAGAGGAAAATTCACTTATCCCAGATATCTCAGATATCAAAAGGATTAAGCTCTGTTGGAGCCCTTTCCAGGTTTTCGGGCTCGTGGTGGTGGTCGCTCCTCGCCTCCCTGCTGTAGGTTGGATTCCTGCTCACCAGCGATAGCTGGGGTGACCAGGTCATAGCTCATCCACGCGTAATATGGTAGATTATCGTACATTACTGATGCTAAATTATTTGAAGCGATTGGGTGGAACCTAGTCGCAACTGAGTTGTTAGGTAATACATAAGCTGAAACTTGTCCAACTGGACCAATATTAAACTGCTGTTGCAATGCGTTACGCAGAGCAGCCATATTGACGTCGCAATATGTAATTAGAGCCTCTGTTCTTTCAAGAATGGACCTGTCCCCGCAGACGGTGGCAGTAGCCCGCGTTTTCCCTGAATCTCGTATATCTATTCGCTCTACCAAATTTTGGTTGTAGGTGTAAAACTCTGAATTTGTGTTGAGAATTAAATCTGTTGGGTAACCAAGCCGATCAGGGCTAGGCGTGCGTACAGTCCAGACGGTACTTGGAGGAATCCTCAATACCGAACAAGCGGCGTTCAAACGGTTAATGAGCAGTGCCCACCCCGCATCGAAATACTCCTCAATAGTCGAAAAATCGTTCATCTGCGGAAATTTAGTGTAAATCCATGGAGCTTTTGGGTCTCCAACACTTAGAACCCCAAATGACATAGGGAGGCTATCAACGGTGGACATTACGAGCCCCGGGACGGTCGAAGCTCCAAACGAATAAGTATACGTACTGAACTTAACTGCTGTCTCAGTTCGTAATATAATATCTAATTGACCTATTATGTCGAAGAAGGCGGTTTGCGATATCACCTTCCCAGCCAGAGCATTGTCCGGTTGTTTTATCGCAGATTCTTCATTATTCCCAGTCTTTTCGGATGTTCCACAGTTCATGTTTTTTTTTCAACATTATCTTCGCTCTTTCCGCGAACTTCACGATCCTCTGAGACGACAACGCCAATAGGAGCGACCTGTGCCATACCGACTTACAGTTATCGTCTACCTTGAACACTGCGGACACTTATGGAAAAAATTACAAATTATTATGACTTTAGCCTTGCGGCTTTTACGCTCCTCTCCAGAGGAAAATTCACTTATCCCAGATATCTCAGATATCAAAAGGATTAAGCTCTGTTGGAGCCCTTTCCAGGTTTTCGGGCTCGTGGTGGTGGTCGCTCCTCGCCTCCCTGCTGTAGGTTGGATTCCTGCTCACCAGCGATAGCTGGGGTGACCAGGTCATAGCTCATCCACGCGTAATATGGTAGATTATCGTACATTACTGATGCTAAATTATTAGAAGCGATTGGGTGGAACCTAGTCGCAACTGAGTTGTTAGGTAATACATAAGCTGAAACTTGTCCAACTGGACCAATATTAAACTGCTGTTGCAATGCGTTACGCAGAGCAGCCATATTGACGTCGCAATATGTAATTAGAGCCTCTGTTCTTTCAAGAATGGACCTGTCCCCGCAGACGGTGGCAGTAGCCCGCGTTTTCCCTGAATCTCGTATATCTATTCGCTCTACCAAATTTTGTATGTAGGTGTAAAACTCTGAATTTGTGTTGAGATTTAAATCTGTTGGGTAACCAAGCCGATCAGGGCTAGGCGTGCGTACAGTCCAGACGGTACTTGGAGGAATCCTCAATACCGAACAAGCGGCGTTCAAACGGTTAATGAGCAGTGCCCACCCCGCATCGAAATACTCCTCAATAGTCGAAAAATCGTTCATCTGCGGAAATTTGGTGTAAATCCATGGAGCTTTTGGGTCTCCAACACTTAGAACCCCAAATGACATAGGGAGGCTATCAACGGTGGACATTACGAGCCCCGGGACGGTCGAAGCTCCAAACGAATAAGTATACGTACTGAACTTAACTGCTGTCTCAGTTCGTAATATAATATCTAATTGACCTATTATGTCGAAGAAGGCGGTTTGCGATATCATCTTCCCAGCCAGAGCATTGTCCGGTTGTTTTATCGCAGATTCTTCATTATTCCCAGTCTTTTCGGATGTTCCACTGTTCATGTTTTTTTTTCAACATTATCTTCGCTCTTTCCGCGAACTTCACGATCCTCTGAGACGACAACGCCAATAGGAGCGACCTGTGCCATACCGACTTACAGTTATCGTCTACCTTGAACACTGCGGACACTTATGGAAAAAATTACAAATTATTATGACTTTAGCCTTGCGGCTTTTACGCTCCTCTCCAGAGGAAAATTCACTTATCCCAGATATCTCAGATATCAAAAGGATTAAGCTCTGTTGGAGCCCTTTCCAGGTTTTCGGGCTCGTGGTGGTGGTCGCTCCTCGCCTCCCTGCTGTAGGTTGGATTCCTGCTCACCAGCGATAGCTGGGGTGACCAGGTCATAGCTCATCCACGCGTAATATGGTAGATTATCGTACATTACTGATGCTAAATTATTAGAAGCGATTGGGTGGAACCTAGTCGCAACTGAGTTGTTAGGTAATACATAAGCTGAAACTTGTCCAACTGGACCAATATTAGACTGCTGTTGCAATGCGTTACGCAGAGCAGCCATATTGACGTCGCAATATGTAATTAGAGCCTCTGTTCTTTCAAGAATGGACCTGTCCCCGCAGACGGTGGCAGTAGCCCGCGTTTTCCCTGAATCTCGTATATCTATTCGCTCTACCAAATTTTGGTTGTAGGTGTAAAACTCTGAATTTGTGTTGAGAATTAAATCTGTTGGGTAACCAAGCCGATCAGGGCTAGGCGTGCGTACAGTCCAGACGGTACTTGGAGGAATCCTCAATACCGAACAAGCGGCGTTCAAACGGTTAATAAGCAGTGCCCACCCCGCATCGAAATACTCCTCAATAGTCGAAAAATCGTTCATCTGCGGAAATTTAGTGTAAATCCATGGAGCTTTTGGGTCTCCAACACTTAGAACCCCAAATGACATAGGGAGGCTATCAACGGTGGACATTACGAGCCCCGGGACGGTCGAAGCTCCAAACGAATAAGTATACGTACTGAACTTAACTGCTGTCTCAGTTCGTAATATAATATCTAATTGACCTATTATGTCGAAGAAGGCGGTTTGAGATATCACCTTCCCAGCCAGAGCATTGTCCGGTTGTTTTATCGCAGATTCTTCATTATTCCCAGTCTTTTCGGATGTTCCACTGTTCATGTTTTTTTTTTTTAACATTATCTTCGCTCTTTCCGCGAACTTCACGATCTTCTGAGACGACATCGCCAATAGGAGCGACCTGTGCCATACCGACTTACAGTTATCGTCTACCTTGAACACTGCGGACACTTATGGAAAAAATTACAAATTATTATGACTTTAGCCTTACGGCTTTTACACTCCTCTCCAGAGGAAAATTCACTTATCCCAGATATCTCAGATATCAAAAGGATTAAGCTCTGTTGGAGCCCTTTCCAGGTTTTCGGGCTCGTGGTGGTGGTCGGGTCCGGGTCGCTCCTCGCCTCCCTGCTGTAGGTTGGATTCCTGCTCACCAGCGATAGCTGGGGTGACCAGGTCATAGCTCATCCACGCGTAATATGGTAGATTATCGTACATTACTGATGCTAAATTATTAGAAGCGATTGGGTGGAACCTAGTCGCAACTGAGTTGTTAGGTAATACATACATAAGCTGAAACTTGTCCAACTGCACCAATATTAGACTGCTGTTGCAATGCGTTACGCAGAGCAGCCATATTGACGTGGCAATATGTAATAGCGAAGCCAGTACGGCGAAGTCAGTGGACATCGCTTCCGTGTAGAATGTTGTAGCCACCTCAGAGAGAAATCCCGCCCGGTTTGAGCTTCCTTGCGCCTGTATTAAAATGGGCGCATGTCCGATTGGTTCAAGTATGACGCATGGGGCTTGGGTGACCAGGTCATAGCTCATCCACGCGTAATATGGTAGATTATCATACATTACTGATGCTAAATTATTTGAAGCGATTGGGTGGAACCTAGTCGCAACTGAGTTGTTAGGTAATACATAAGCTGAAACTTGTCCAACTGGACCAATATTAAACTGCTGTTGCAATGCGTTACGCAGAGCAGCCATATTGACGTGGCAATATGTAATAGCGAAGCCAGTACGGCGAAGTCAGTGGACATCGCTTCCGTGTAGAATGTTGTAGCCACCTCAGCGAGAAATCCCGCCTGGTTTGAGCTTCCTTGCGCCTGTTTTAAAATGGGCGCATGTCCGATTGGTTCAAGTATGACGCATGGGGCTTGGGTGACCAGGTCATAGCTCATCCACGCGTAATATGGTAGATTATCGTACATTACTGATGCTGAATTATTTGAAGCGATTGGGTGGAACCTAGTCGCAACTGAGTTGTTAGGTAATACATACATAAGCTGAAACTTGTCCAACTGCACCAATATTAGACTGCTGTTGCAATGCGTTACGCAGAGCAGCCATATTGACGTCGCAATATGTAATTAGAGCCTCTGTTCTTTCAAGAATGGACCTGTCCCCGCAGACGGTGGCAGTAGCCCGCGTTTTCCCTGAATCTCGTATATCTATTCGCTCTACCAAATTTTGGTTGTAGGTGTAAAACTCTGAATTTGTGTTGAGAATTAAATCTGTTGGGTAACCAAGCCGATCAGGGCTAGGCGTGCGTACAGTCCAGACGGTACTTGGAGGAATCCTCAATACCGAACAAGCGGCGTTCAACCGGTTAATGAGCAGTGCCCACCCCGCATCGAAATACTCCTCAATAGTCGAAAAATCGTTCATCTGCGGAAATTTGGTGTAAATCCATGGAGCTTTTGGGTCTCCAACACTTAGAACCCCAAATGACATAGGGAGGCTATCAACGGTTGACATTACGAGCCCCGGGACGGTCGAAGCTCCAAACGAATAAGTATACGTACTGAACTTAACTGCTGTCTCAGTTCGTAATATAATATCTAATTGACCTATTATGTCGAAGAAGGCGGTTTGCGATATCACCTTCCCAGCCAGAGCATTGTCCGGTTGTTTTATCGCAGATTCTTCATTATTCCCAGTCTTTTCGGATGTTCCACTGTTCATGTTTTTTTTTCAACATTATCTTCGCTCTTTCCGCGAACTTCACGATCCTCTGAGACGACAACGCCAATAGGAGCGACCTGTGCCATACCGACTTACAGTTATCGTCTACCTTGAACACTGCGGACACTTATGGAAAAAATTACAAATTATTATGACTTTAGCCTTGCGGCTTTTACACTCCTCTCCAGAGGAAAATTCACTTATCCCAGATATCTCAGATATCAAAAGGATTAAGCTCTGTTGGAGCCCTTTCCAGGTTTTCGGGCTCGTGGTGGTGGTCGCTCCTCGCCTCCATGCTGTAGGTTGGATTCCTGCTCACCAGCGATAGCTGGGGTGACCAGGTCATAGCTCATCCACGCGTAATATGGTAGATTATCGTACATTACTGATGCTGAATTATTTGAAGCGATTGGGTGGAACCTAGTCGCAACTGAGTTGTTAGGTAATACATACATAAGCTGAAACTTGTCCAACTGCACCAATATTAGACTGCTGTTGCAATGCGTTACGCAGAGCAGCCATATTGACGTCGCAATATGTAATTAGAGCCTCTGTTCTTTCAAGAATGGACCTGTCCCCGCAGACGGTGGCAGTAGCCCGCGTTTTCCCTGAATCTCGTATATCTATTCGCTCTACCAAATTTTGTATGTAGGTGTAAAACTCTGAATTTGTGTTGAGAATTAAATCTGTTGGGTAACCAAGCCGATCAGGGCTAGGCGTGCGAACAGTCCAGACGGTACTTGGAGGAATCCTCAATACCGAACAAGCGGCGTTCAAACGGTTAATGAGCAGTGCCCACCCCGCATCGAAATACTCCTCAATAGTCGAAAAATCGTTCATCTGCGGAAATTTGGTGTAAATCCATGGAGCTTTTGGGTCTCCAACACTTAGAACCCCAAATGACATAGGGAGGCTATCAACGGTGGACATTACGAGCCCTGGGACGGTCGAAGCACGGCCTTCTAAACCCCCGGGCCCGGTCATTGCCAAGAGCGGCAACACTGGAGCGGGGTATACGTCTAGTCAGTTCTAGTGGTAAATAGTTCCCGCGTTTTGATATCACCGTCTTAGTTTAGTGTTGATTCTGGTACTAAATGTGAAAAATAAGTGGATTATTGCGATTGTTCGAGTGTTGTGAACAGTGAAAGTGTTTGTGATATTGGTGTTAGTGAATTTTCCTTGGAATAACAAACTACACTCGTCTTTGGTAAGTATCTAACCTATAAATTCAACTCAATTAGAGAATAGAGATCATCTGCTTCGGAAAATGGTCAAAACGTGTTGTATTCCATCGTGTAGAAGTAATTATCCGTCTACAAAAAATGAAGGATATTTCAGTTGTTTCAGTTTTCCGAAAGATGAACAGCGTAAGCAATTATGGATGAGGGCCATACCGCGAAATTTCATTCCAACAAATAATAGTTTTGTTTGCGAGAAACATTTCGATTCCGACGATATTATTAAATTCGATAAACATTTACAATCAGATGGAACCGTTAAACTACTTTCTTTGAAATACCCGAAATTGAAAGAAGGAGCTATCCCAAAAATTTTTCCAAATTTACCCTCATACCTTACAAAACCGAATCTAAAAAAAAGGACCGATCCTCAGAGTAGAAGGGAAGCAATTTTCACTAGAAATGATAATGAAGTAGAAGCTTTTTTGAGTTCCGATTTCATCACAGATTTTAAAGACTTCCTGGAAAATTATTCGGCTAAAATTGATACGTCTGGTTGGGAAATTAAAAAACGCGATAACGCAATTTATTTTTATATTTTAAATTATGAAAAATCATTATCGGTTGAATGTTCTATGCAGATTAATGATAGTCTTCAGATCAAAATATTTCATAAAAATGTTCTAATTTCCGCCAATGACCTGAAATGGATACTTCCTTCTGATCTGATTCTGAGCAGATGGTCTCAAGTAACTAATTTGCTCTCTCGTTATAAAAATGTGCCTAATGAGAATACGAGTAAATCTACCTCCGATTTATTGAGAGATTCCTTGACTTCATTAGAAGCATTTTTGTCGGATAAGAACAATGAAAATTTTGACCAACTCAGGCAGCTGGAAATTGTTACAGATCAATTGAGGCAGATAAGTCGAAATAAAATTAGGTACTCATCAAGTACCATAATAATGTCTTTCATTTTATATTCGCAGTCAGCCTCTTGTTATGAATTATTGAGGAAGTTCTTCATTCTTCCTAACAAGAGGTATTTAAGATCAATTTCATCATCTTTGGAAATTTCTGCAAATTCTGACAAGGGTAATAAAAACTATCTCTCAAATGTATCCCGCGAACTGCCCACTCTAGATCGTGTAGTAGTCCTTTTGATCGACGAAATTTATATAAATTCCCGTCTTGATTATCGATCGAAAAATATTATCGGTACCGCGGTTAATTCGTCGCAACCCAAAGATTTGGCTAAAACGGTTCTTTCCTACATGATCAGTTCGGCTTTTGGTCATACAAAAGAAATCGTAAAATTATTACCGGTCAATAACGTGAAAGGTACGGAAATGGTAGATATAACAAAAAATATCGTTTCTTTCATTCAAAATTGCGGTTTCGAAGTTTTGGCAATAATAACAGATAACCATTCCATCAATAGAGTAATGTTCAAAAATTTTTCAAATTCTTTCTCAATTCCGAATCCGAACGATGAGCAAAAAAAAATTTTTTTAACATTCGATCCCGTGCACATATTTAAAAACGTTTGGAAAAATTGGTTAAATTTAAAAAATTTAGATAAAACATTCGTATTTTGTGATTGGGATGATTTGGAAACAATTCGGTACGCGAAATTTCAAAATTTGACCGACCTATATGAAAAAGAAAAAAACCTTTTAATAAAACAAGCATTCAAACTCAATCACAAGTCTCTTTACCCTTCGGTATTCGAGAGACAGAAAGTTATATTGGCCGATAACATTTTTCACCACTCAACAATTTCTTCCCTGAAGGCCAATTCAATGAATGATACAGCGCAGTTCGTGGAAATAATTAGGAACTGGTGGGATATATTTAATACGAACTCATATTTTAAAGGTATAATGAAAAGAAACCATTATTCAACTCCTTTCGAGAAAAATAAATTAGAAAATGATGTGAAATTGAATTTTTTGAATAAATTTCTTATTTGGCTAGAAAAATGGCATAAACTTTCGGGATATAATGGAAAACTAACAAATGAAACTTATAGCGCCATACGACAATCGACAAAAGTTCTCATAGATATAATTGAGTATTCATTCTTAACTTATGAGGAATTAAAATTCATCTTACCGGCGAAATTTAGTACGGATAACTTGGAAAAAAGATTCGGTTTGTATAGATCTTTATCGGGATGTAATTATAATGTATCATTCGATGATATTTTAAGCGCAGAAAAAAAAATTAGAATAAAAAAAATTTTCAAAAGAGCAGATAAAAATTATTCCTTGAAGGAAATCAAAGATAAATTCAACTCCGCGGATTTCGATATGTTGGAAAATTATTCATTTACGGGTAGACATAGTGAAATTTCTGATTTTATGTTCATTCTAGAAACAGATTATCTCCAAACTTGCGAAATAGACAACTCCGCTAAAATTTATGTATCGGGTTATGCCGCGCATTCCATTTCCCGTAAACTTTCATGCGATGAATGCATTTCATTAGTAAGGGCCGAAAAGGGAACCAAAATAAATAATGAATACTTCGATGCTCTACAGAGAAACGGTTTGTCAATTGCCACTGACCCTGTAAGTTTTATTTTTGTTCACATGTGCGCTATTTTAGAATATATTTTGAACGACAGCGAAACTTTTTCCAAATTTTTGAAGAGTTCCGAACAGAAATCAATTTTATGTCAACTGACTATTCATAGCATTGAATTGGATTTCTATTATTCAGAATTCACAGAAACTTGTGGTTGTGGTTTGAATTCAAACTTCATTTTAAATTCGCTCTGTTCTATTTTTTCAAACATACTTCTCAATAATTACGTGAAGAATACGAATAATGAGAATCGCGCCGAAAAAGTGGAAAAAAAGCGGAAACATACGGGAGATAGTAGTCGTGGAAGTAATTTTAATGTGCTTCCAAAGAACCGAAAATTGGAAACTTTAAGTTGAGGGGTCAAAATTTTCATTCCTTATCCACTTGGTTTTGTTATGTAAATAGAAAATTTTATATTACGTTATTCTTTTGAGAATTCCAATTCATTTTTTTTATTTATGTGGAGAATTCCAGTTTTTTTTGTTATTTATATGGAGAATTTTAATTTGTTTTGTTATTTATATAGAGAATTTTATTTGAGTTATTTCATTTTGAGAATTATATTTGAGTTCACATTTATTGGCGAGAGATGGCCCTACACCTCCCCGTGGTTCTTGCTGGACAATAAATTGAATGAAACATCAACCAATTGGGTTTGATTTCAATTTTGTTTTTCATTTATATTCAATTTATTGACTGAGTAGGGCATACTTCCACCTTTTTTCCAGATTTCCATCGGAAAACCCATTTAATAACTTTAGGAAATTAAATGATACGTTCGAAATATCGTATCTCTCAACGCTAAGCATCGTAAGCACTATACCTCCCAACGATCGTCTTTTGCGGCGTTGCCGCTTGAGGCGCCCGGCCATGTCTTTAGAAGGCCGTGGTCGAAGCTCCAAACGAATAAGTATACGTACTGAACTTAACTGCTGTCTCAGTTCGTAATATAATATCTAATTGACCTATTATGTCGAAGAAGGCGGTTTGAGATATCACCTTCCCAGCCAGAGCATTGTCCGGTTGTTTTATCGCAGATTCTTCATTATTCCCAGTCTTTTCGGATGTTCCACTGTTCATGTTTTTTTTTTCAACATTATCTTCGCTCTTTCCGCGAACTTCACGATCCTCTGAGACGACAACGCCAATAGGAGCGACCTGTGCCATACCGACTTACAGTTATCGTCTACCTTGAACACTGCGGACACTTATGGAAAAAATTACAAATTATTATGACTTTAGCCTTGCGGCTTTTACACTCCTCTCCAGAGGAAAATTCACTTATCCCAGATATCTCAGATATCAAAAGGATTAAGCTCTGTTGGAGCCCTTTCCAGGTTTTCGGGCTCGTGGTGGTGGTCGGGTCCGGGTCGCTCCTCGCCTCCCTGCTGTAGGTTGGATTCCTGCTCACCAGCAATAGCTGGGGTGACCAGGTCATAGCTCATTCACGCGTAATATGGTAGATTATCGTACATTACTGATGCTAAATTATTAGAAGCGATTGGGTGGAACCTAGTCGCACCTGAGTTGTTAGGTAATACATAAGCTGAAACTTGTCCAACTGGACCAATATTAGACTGCTGTTGCAATGCGTTACGCAGAGCAGCCATATTGACGTCGCAATATGTAATTAGAGCCTCTGTTCTTTCAAGAATGGACCTGTCCCCGCAGACGGTGGCAGTAGCCCGCGTTTTCCCTGAATCTCGTATATCTATTCGCTCTACCAAATTTTGGTTGTAGGTGTAAAACTCTGAATTTGTGTTGAGAATTAAATCTGTTGGGTAACCAAGCCGATCAGGGCTAGGCGTGCGTACAGTCCAGACGGTACATGGAGGAATCCTCAATACCGAACAAGCGGCGTTCAAACGGTTAATGAGCAGTGCCCACCCCGCATCGAAATACTCCTCAATAGTCGAAAAATCGTTCATCTGCGGAAATTTAGTGTAAATCCATGGAGCTTTTGGGTCTCCAACACTTAGAACCCCAAATGACATAGGGAGGCTATCAACGGTGGACATTACGAGCCCCGGGACGGTCGAAGCTCCAAACGAATAAGTATACGTACTGAACTTAACTGCTGTCTCAGTTCGTAATATAATATCTAATTGACCTATTATGTCGAAGAAGGCGGTTTGAGATATCACCTTCCCAGCCAGAGCATTGTCCGGTTGTTTTATCGCAGATTCTTCATTATTCCCAGTCTTTTCGGATGTTCCACTGTTCATGTTTTTTTTTTTTAACATTATCTTCGCTCTTTCCGCGAACTTCACGATCCTCTGAGACGACATCGCCAATAGGAGCGACCTGTGCCATACCGACTTATAGTTATCGTCTACCTTGAACACTGCGGACACTTATGGAAAAAATTACAAATTATTATGACTTTAGCCTTACGGCTTTTACACTCCTCTCCAGAGGAAAATTCACTTATCCCAGATATCTCAGATATCAAAAGGATTAAGCTCTGTTGGAGCCCTTTCCAGGTTTTCGGGCTCGTGGTGGTGGTCGGGTCCGGGTCGCTCCTCGCCTCCCTGCTGTAGGTTGGATTCCTGCTCACCAGCGATAGCTGGGGTGACCAGGTCATAGCTCATCTACGCGTAATATGGTAGATTATCGTACATTACTGATGCTAAATTATTTGAAGCGATTGGGTGGAACCTAGTCGCAACTGAGTTGTTAGGTAATACATACATAAGCTGAAACTTGTCCAACTGCACCAATATTAGACTGCTGTTGCAATGCGTTACGCAGAGCAGCCATATTGACGTCGCAATATGTAATTAGAGCCTCTGTTCTTTCAAGAATGGACCTGTCCCCGCAGACGGTGGCAGTAGCCCGCGTTTTCCCTGAATCTCGTATATCTATTCGCTCTACCAAATTTTGTATGTAGGTGTAAAACTCTGAATTTGTGTTGAGAATTAAATCTGTTGGGTAACCAAGCCGATCAGGGCTAGGCGTGCGAACAGTCCAGACGGTACTTGGAGGAATCCTCAATACCGAACAAGCGGCGTTCAAACGGTTAATGAGCAGTGCCCACCCCGCATCGAAATACTCCTCAATAGTCGAAAAATCGTTCATCTGCGGAAATTTGGTGTAAATCCATGGAGCTTTTGGGTCTCCAACACTTAGAACCCCAAATGACATAGGGAGGCTATCAACGGTGGACATTACGAGCCCTGGGACGGTCGAAGCTCCAAACGAATAAGTATACGTACTGAACTTAACTGCTGTCTCAGTTCGTAATATAATATCTAATTGACCTATTATGTCGAAGAAGGCGGTTTGCGATATCACCTTCCCAGCCAGAGCATTGTCCGGTTGTTTTATCGCAGATTCTTCATTATTCCCAGTCTTTTCGGATGTTCCACTGTTCATGTTTTTTTTTCAACATTATCTTCGCTCTTTCCGCGAACTTCACGATCCTCTGAGACGACAACGCCAATAGGAGCGACCTGTGCCATACCGACTTACAGTTATCGTCTACCTTGAACACTGCGGACACTTATGGAAAAAATTACAAATTATTATGACTTTAGCCTTGCGGCTTTTACGCTCCTCTCCAGAGGAAAATTCACTTATCCCAGATATCTCAGATATCAAAAGGATTAAGCTCTGTTGGAGCCCTTTCCAGGTTTTCGGGCTCGTGGTGGTGGTCGCTCCTCGCCTCCCTGCTGTAGGTTGGATTCCTGCTCACCAGCGATAGCTGGGGTGACCAGGTCATAGCTCATCCACGCGTAATATGGTAGATTATCGTACATTACTGATGCTGAATTATTTGAAGCGATTGGGTGGAACCTAGTCGCAACTGAGTTGTTAGGTAATACATAAGCTGAAACTTGTCCAACTGGACCAATATTAAACTGCTGTTGCAATGCGTTACGCAGAGCAGCCATATTGACGTCGCAATATGTAATTAGAGCCTCTGTTCTTTCAAGAATGGACCTGTCCCCGCAGACGGTGGCAGTAGCCCGCGTTTTCCCTGAATCTCGTATATCTATTCGCTCTACCAAATTTTGTATGTAGGTGTAAAACTCTGAATTTGTGTTGAGATTTAAATCTGTTGGGTAACCAAGCCGATCAGGGCTAGGCGTGCGTACAGTCCAGACGGTACTTGGAGGAATCCTCAATACCGAACAAGCGGCGTTCAAACGGTTAATGAGCAGTGCCCACCCCGCATCGAAATACTCCTCAATAGTCGAAAAATCGTTCATCTGCGGAAATTTAGTGTAAATCCATGGAGCTTTTGGGTCTCCAACACTTAGAACCCCAAATGACATAGGGAGGCTATCAACGGTGGACATTACGAGCCCCGGGACGGTCGAAGCTCCAAACGAATAAGTATACGTACTGAACTTAACTGCTGTCTCAGTTCGTAATATAATATCTAATTGACCTATTATGTCGAAGAAGGCGGTTTGAGATATCACCTTCCCAGCCAGAGCATTGTCCGGTTGTTTTATCGCAGATTCTTCATTATTCCCAGTCTTTTCGGATGTTCCACTGTTCATGTTTTTTTTTCAACATTATCTTCGCTCTTTCCGCGAACTTCACGATCCTCTGAGACGACAACGCCAATAGGAGCGACCTGTGCCATACCGACTTACAGTTATCGTCTACCTTGAACACTGCGGACACTTATGGAAAAAATTACAAATTATTATGACTTTAGCCTTGCGGCTTTTACACTCCTCTCCAGAGGAAAATTCACTTATCCCAGATATCTCAGATATCAAAAGGATTAAGCTCTGTTGGAGCCCTTTCCAGGTTTTCGGGCTCGTGGTGGTGGTCGGGTCCGGGTCGCTCCTCGCCTCCCTGCTGTAGGTTGGATTCCTGCTCACCAGCGATAGCTGGGGTGACCAGGTCATAGCTCATCCACGCGTAATATGGTAGATTATCGTACATTACTGATGCTAAATTATTTGAAGCGATTGGGTGGAACCTAGTCGCAACTGAGTTGTTAGGTAATACATAAGCTGAAACTTGTCCAACTGGACCAATATTAAACTGCTGTTGCAATGCGTTACGCAGAGCAGCCATATTGACGTCGCAATATGTAATTAGAGCCTCTGTTCTTTCAAGAATGGACCTGTCCCCGCAGACGGTGGCAGTAGCCCGCGTTTTCCCTGAATCTCGTATATCTATTCGCTCTACCAAATTTTGTATGTAGGTGTAAAACTCTGAATTTGTGTTGAGAATTAAATCTGTTGGGTAACCAAGCCGATCAGGGCTAGGCGTGCGTACAGTCCAGACGGTACTTGGAGGAATCCTCAATACCGAACAAGCGGCGTTCAACCGGTTAATGAGCAGTGCCCACCCCGCATCGAAATACTCCTCAATAGTCGAAAAATCGTTCATCTGCGGAAATTTGGTGTAAATCCATGGAGCTTTTGGGTCTCCAACACTTAGAACCCCAAATGACATAGGGAGGCTATCAACGGTGACATTACGAGCCCCGGGACGGTCGAAGCTCCAAACGAATAAGTATACGTACTGAACTTAACTGCTGTCTCAGTTCGTAATATAATATCTAATTGACCTATTATGTCGAAGAAGGCGGTTTGAGATATCACCTTCCCAGCCAGAGCATTGTCCGGTTGTTTTATCGCAGATTCTTCATTATTCCCAGTCTTTTCGGATGTTCCACTGTTCATGTTTTTTTTTTCAACATTATCTTCGCTCTTTCCGCGAACTTCACGATCCTCTGAGACGACAACGCCAATAGGAGCGACCTGTGCCATACCGACTTACAGTTATCGTCTACCTTGAACACTGCGGACACTTATGGAAAAAATTACAAATTATTATGACTTTAGCCTTGCGGCTTTTACACTCCTCTCCAGAGGAAAATTCACTTATCCCAGATATCTCAGATATCAAAAGGATTAAGCTCTGTTGGAGCCCTTTCCAGGTTTTCGGGCTCGTGGTGGTGGTCGCTCCTTGCCTCCCTGCTGTAGGTTGGATTCCTGCTCACCAGCGATAGCTGGGGTGACCAGGTCATAGCTCATCCACGCGTAATATGGTAGATTATCGTACATTACTGATGCTGAATTATTTGAAGCGATTGGGTGGAACCTAGTCGCAACTGAGTTGTTAGGTAATACATACATAAGCTGAAACTTGTCCAACTGCACCAATATTAGACTGCTGTTGCAATGCGTTACGCAGAGCAGCCATATTGACGTCGCAATATGTAATTAGAGCCTCTGTTCTTTCAAGAATGGACCTGTCCCCGCAGACGGTGGCAGTAGCCCGCGTTTTCCCTGAATCTCGTATATCTATTCGCTCTACCAAATTTTGTATGTAGGTGTAAAACTCTGAATTTGTGTTGAGAATTAAATCTGTTGGGTAACCAAGCCGATCAGGGCTAGGCGTGCGAACAGTCCAGACGGTACTTGGAGGAATCCTCAATACCGAACAAGCGGCGTTCAAACGGTTAATGAGCAGTGCCCACCCCGCATCGAAATACTCCTCAATAGTCGAAAAATCGTTCATCTGCGGAAATTTGGTGTAAATCCATGGAGCTTTTGGGTCTCCAACACTTAGAACCCCAAATGACATAGGGAGGCTATCAACGGTGGACATTACGAGCCCTGGGACGGTCGAAGCTCCAAACGAATAAGTATACGTACTGAACTTAACTGCTGTCTCAGTTCGTAATATAATATCTAATTGACCTATTATGTCGAAGAAGGCGGTTTGAGATATCACCTTCCCAGCCAGAGCATTGTCCGGTTGTTTTATCGCAGATTCTTCATTATTCCCAGTCTTTTCGGATGTTCCACTGTTCATGTTTTTTTTTTCAACATTATCTTCGCTCTTTCCGCGAACTTCACGATCCTCTGAGACGACAACGCCAATAGGAGCGACCTGTGCCATACCGACTTACAGTTATCGTCTACCTTGAACACTGCGGACACTTATGGAAAAAATTACAAATTATTATGACTTTAGCCTTGCGGCTTTTACACTCCTCTCCAGAGGAAAATTCACTTATCCCAGATATCTCAGATATCAAAAGGATTAAGCTCTGTTGGAGCCCTTTCCAGGTTTTCGGGCTCGTGGTGGTGGTCGGGTCCGGGTCGCTCCTCGCCTCCCTGCTGTAGGTTGGATTCCTGCTCACCAGCAATAGCTGGGGTGACCAGGTCATAGCTCATCCACGCGTAATATGGTAGATTATCGTACATTACTGATGCTAAATTATTAGAAGCGATTGGGTGGAACCTAGTCGCACCTGAGTTGTTAGGTAATACATAAGCTGAAACTTGTCCAACTGGACCAATATTAGACTGCTGTTGCAATGCGTTACGCAGAGCAGCCATATTGACGTCGCAATATGTAATTAGAGCCTCTGTTCTTTCAAGAATGGACCTGTCCCCGCAGACGGTGGCAGTAGCCCGCGTTTTCCCTGAATCTCGTATATCTATTCGCTCTACCAAATTTTGTATGTAGGTGTAAAACTCTGAATTTGTGTTGAGAATTAAATCTGTTGGGTAACCAAGCCGATCAGGGCTAGGCGTGCGAACAGTCCAGACGGTACTTGGAGGAATCCTCAATACCGAACAAGCGGCGTTCAAACGGTTAATGAGCAGTGCCCACCCCGCATCGAAATACTCCTCAATAGTCGAAAAATCGTTCATCTGCGGAAATTTGGTGTAAATCCATGGAGCTTTTGGGTCTCCAACACTTAGAACCCCAAATGACATAGGGAGGCTATCAACGGTGGACATTACGAGCCCCGGGACGGTCGAAGCTCCAAACGAATAAGTATACGTACTGAACTTAACTGCTGTCTCAGTTCGTAATATAATATCTAATTGACCTATTATGTCGAAGAAGGCGGTTTGAGATATCACCTTCCCAGCCAGAGCATTGTCCGGTTGTTTTATCGCAGATTCTTCATTATTCCCAGTCTTTTCGGATGTTCCACTGTTCATGTTTTTTTTTTCAACATTATCTTCGCTCTTTCCGCGAACTTCACGATCCTCTGAGACGACAACGCCAATAGGAGCGACCTGTGCCATACCGACTTACAGTTATCGTCTACCTTGAACACTGCGGACACTTATGGAAAAAATTACAAATTATTATGACTTTAGCCTTGCGGCTTTTACACTCCTCTCCAGAGGAAAATTCACTTATCCCAGATATCTCAGATATCAAAAGGATTAAGCTCTGTTGGAGCCCTTTCCAGGTTTTCGGGCTCGTGGTGGTGGTCGGGTCCGGGTCGCTCCTCGCCTCCCTGCTGTAGGTTGGATTCCTGCTCACCAGCGATAGCTGGGGTGACCAGGTCATAGCTCATCCACGCGTAATATGGTAGATTATCGTACATTACTGATGCTAAATTATTAGAAGCGATTGGGTGGAACCTAGTCGCAACTGAGTTGTTAGGTAATACATACATAAGCTGAAACTTGTCCAACTGCACCAATATTAGACTGCTGTTGCAATGCGTTACGCAGAGCAGCCATATTGACGTGGCAATATGTAATAGCGAAGCCAGTACGGCGAAGTCAGTGGACATCGCTTCCGTGTAGAATGTTGTAGCCACCTCAGCGAGAAATCCCGCCCGGTTTGAGCTTCCTTGCGCCTGTTTTAAAATGGGCGCATGTCCGATTGGTTCAAGTATGACGCATGGGGCTTGGGTGACCAGGTCATAGCTCATCCACGCGTAATATGGTAGATTATCATACATTACTGATGCTAAATTATTTGAAGCGATTGGGTGGAACCTAGTCGCAACTGAGTTGTTAGGTAATACATAAGCTGAAACTTGTCCAACTGGACCAATATTAAACTGCTGTTGCAATGCGTTACGCAGAGCAGCCATATTGACGTGGCAATATGTAATAGCGAAGCCAGTACGGCGAAGTCAGTGGACATCGCTTCCGTGTAGAATGTTGTAGCCACCTCAGCGAGAAATCCCGCCTGGTTTGAGCTTCCTTGCGCCTGTTTTAAAATGGGCGCATGTCCGATTGGTTCAAGTATGACGCATGGGGCTTGGGTGACCAGGTCATAGCTCATCCACGCGTAATATGGTAGATTATCGTACATTACTGATGCTGAATTATTTGAAGCGATTGGGTGGAACCTAGTCGCAACTGAGTTGTTAGGTAATACATACATAAGCTGAAACTTGTCCAACTGCACCAATATTAGACTGCTGTTGCAATGCGTTACGCAGAGCAGCCATATTGACGTCGCAATATGTAATTAGAGCCTCTGTTCTTTCAAGAATGGACCTGTCCCCGCAGACGGTGGCAGTAGCCCGCGTTTTCCCTGAATCTCGTATATCTATTCGCTCTACCAAATTTTGGTTGTAGGTGTAAAACTCTGAATTTGTGTTGAGAATTAAATCTGTTGGGTAACCAAGCCGATCAGGGCTAGGCGTGCGTACAGTCCAGACGGTACTTGGAGGAATCCTCAATACCGAACAAGCGGCGTTCAACCGGTTAATGAGCAGTGCCCACCCCGCATCGAAATACTCCTCAATAGTCGAAAAATCGTTCATCTGCGGAAATTTAGTGTAAATCCATGGAGCTTTTGGGTCTCCAACACTTAGAACCCCAAATGACATAGGGAGGCTATCAACGGTGGACATTACGAGCCCCGGGACGGTCGAAGCTCCAAACGAATAAGTATACGTACTGAACTTAACTGCTGTCTCAGTTCGTAATATAATATCTAATTGACCTATTATGTCGAAGAAGGCGGTTTGAGATATCACCTTCCCAGCCAGAGCATTGTCCGGTTGTTTTATCGCAGATTCTTCATTATTCCCAGTCTTTTCGGATATTCCACTGTTCATGTTTTTTTTTCAACATTATCTTCGCTCTTTCCGCGAACTTCACGATCCTCTGAGACGACAACGCCAATAGGAGCGACCTGTGCCATACCGACTTACAGTTATCGTCTACCTTGAACACTGCGGACACTTATGGAAAAAATTACAAATTATTATGACTTTAGCCTTGCGGCTTTTACACTCCTCTCCAGAGGAAAATTCACTTATCCCAGATATCTCAGATATCAAAAGGATTAAGCTCTGTTGGAGCCCTTTCCAGGTTTTCGGGCTCGTGGTGGTGGTCGCTCCTCGCCTCCCTGCTGTAGGTTGGATTCCTGCTCACCAGCGATAGCTGGGGTGACCAGGTCATAGCTCATCCACGCGTAATATGGTAGATTATCGTACATTACTGATGCTGAATTATTTGAAGCGATTGGGTGGAACCTAGTCGCAACTGAGTTGTTAGGTAATACATACATAAGCTGAAACTTGTCCAACTGCACCAATATTAGACTGCTGTTGCAATGCGTTACGCAGAGCAGCCATATTGACGTCGCAATATGTAATTAGAGCCTCTGTTCTTTCAAGAATGGACCTGTCCCCGCAGACGGTGGCAGTAGCCCGCGTTTTCCCTGAATCTCGTATATCTATTCGCTCTACCAAATTTTGTATGTAGGTGTAAAACTCTGAATTTGTGTTGAGAATTAAATCTGTTGGGTAACCAAGCCGATCAGGGCTAGGCGTGCGAACAGTCCAGACGGTACTTGGAGGAATCCTCAATACCGAACAAGCGGCGTTCAAACGGTTAATGAGCAGTGCCCACCCCGCATCGAAATACTCCTCAATAGTCGAAAAATCGTTCATCTGCGGAAATTTAGTGTAAATCCATGGAGCTTTTGGGTCTCCAACACTTAGAACCCCAAATGACATAGGGAGGCTATCAACGGTGGACATTACGAGCCCCGGGACGGTCGAAGCTCCAAACGAATAAGTATACGTACTGAACTTAACTGCTGTCTCAGTTCGTAATATAATATCTAATTGACCTATTATGTCGAAGAAGGCGGTTTGAGATATCACCTTCCCAGCCAGAGCATTGTCCGGTTGTTTTATCGCAGATTCTTCATTATTCCCAGTCTTTTCGGATGTTCCACTGTTCATGTTTTTTTTTTCAACATTATCTTCGCTCTTTCCGCGAACTTCACGATCCTCTGAGACGACAACGCCAATAGGAGCGACCTGTGCCATACCGACTTACAGTTATCGTCTACCTTGAACACTGCGGACACTTATGGAAAAAATTACAAATTATTATGACTTTAGCCTTGCGGCTTTTACACTCCTCTCCAGAGGAAAATTCACTTATCCCAGATATCTCAGATATCAAAAGGATTAAGCTCTGTTGGAGCCCTTTCCAGGTTTTCGGGCTCGTGGTGGTGGTCGGGTCCGGGTCGCTCCTCGCCTCCCTGCTGTAGGTTGGATTCCTGCTCACCAGCAATAGCTGGGGTGACCAGGTCATAGCTCATCCACGCGTAATATGGTAGATTATCGTACATTACTGATGCTAAATTATTAGAAGCGATTGGGTGGAACCTAGTCGCACCTGAGTTGTTAGGTAATACATAAGCTGAAACTTGTCCAACTGGACCAATATTAGACTGCTGTTGCAATGCGTTACGCAGAGCAGCCATATTGACGTCGCAATATGTAATTAGAGCCTCTGTTCTTTCAAGAATGGACCTGTCCCCGCAGACGGTGGCAGTAGCCCGCGTTTTCCCTGAATCTCGTATATCTATTCGCTCTACCAAATTTTGTATGTAGGTGTAAAACTCTGAATTTGTGTTGAGAATTAAATCTGTTGGGTAACCAAGCCGATCAGGGCTAGGCGTGCGAACAGTCCAGACGGTACTTGGAGGAATCCTCAATACCGAACAAGCGGCGTTCAAACGGTTAATGAGCAGTGCCCACCCCGCATCGAAATACTCCTCAATAGTCGAAAAATCGTTCATCTGCGGAAATTTGGTGTAAATCCATGGAGCTTTTGGGTCTCCAACACTTAGAACCCCAAATGACATAGGGAGGCTATCAACGGTGGACATTACGAGCCCCGGGACGGTCGAAGCTCCAAACGAATAAGTATACGTACTGAACTTAACTGCTGTCTCAGTTCGTAATATAATATCTAATTGACCTATTATGTCGAAGAAGGCGGTTTGAGATATCACCTTCCCAGCCAGAGCATTGTCCGGTTGTTTTATCGCAGATTCTTCATTATTCCCAGTCTTTTCGGATGTTCCACTGTTCATGTTTTTTTTTTCAACATTATCTTCGCTCTTTCCGCGAACTTCACGATCCTCTGAGACGACAACGCCAATAGGAGCGACCTGTGCCATACCGACTTACAGTTATCGTCTACCTTGAACACTGCGGACACTTATGGAAAAAATTACAAATTATTATGACTTTAGCCTTGCGGCTTTTACACTCCTCTCCAGAGGAAAATTCACTTATCCCAGATATCTCAGATATCAAAAGGATTAAGCTCTGTTGGAGCCCTTTCCAGGTTTTCGGGCTCGTGGTGGTGGTCGGGTCCGGGTCGCTCCTCGCCTCCCTGCTGTAGGTTGGATTCCTGCTCACCAGCAATAGCTGGGGTGACCAGGTCATAGCTCATCCACGCGTAATATGGTAGATTATCGTACATTACTGATGCTAAATTATTAGAAGCGATTGGGTGGAACCTAGTCGCACCTGAGTTGTTAGGTAATACATAAGCTGAAACTTGTCCAACTGGACCAATATTAGACTGCTGTTGCAATGCGTTACGCAGAGCAGCCATATTGACGTCGCAATATGTAATTAGAGCCTCTGTTCTTTCAAGAATGGACCTGTCCCCGCAGACGGTGGCAGTAGCCCGCGTTTTCCCTGAATCTCGTATATCTATTCGCTCTACCAAATTTTGGTTGTAGGTGTAAAACTCTGAATTTGTGTTGAGAATTAAATCTGTTGGGTAACCAAGCCGATCAGGGCTAGGCGTGCGTACAGTCCAGACGGTACATGGAGGAATCCTCAATACCGAACAAGCGGCGTTCAAACGGTTAATGAGCAGTGCCCACCCCGCATCGAAATACTCCTCAATAGTCGAAAAATCGTTCATCTGCGGAAATTTAGTGTAAATCCATGGAGCTTTTGGGTCTCCAACACTTAGAACCCCAAATGACATAGGGAGGCTTTCAACGGTGGACATTACGAGCCCCGGGACGGTCGAAGCTCCAAACGAATAAGTATACGTACTGAACTTAACTGCTGTCTCAGTTCGTAATATAATATCTAATTGACCTATTATGTCGAAGAAGGCGGTTTGAGATATCACCTTCCCAGCCAGAGCATTGTCCGGTTGTTTTATCGCAGATTCTTCATTATTCCCAGTTTTTTCGGATGTTCCACTGTTCATGTTTTTTTTTTTTAACATTATCTTCGCTCTTTCCGCGAACTTCACGATCCTCTGAGACGACATCGCCAATAGGAGCGACCTGTGCCATACCGACTTACAGTTATCGTCTACCTTGAACACTGCGGACACTTATGGAAAAAATTACAAATTATTATGACTTTAGCCTTACGGCTTTTACACTCCTCTCCAGAGGAAAATTCACTTATCCCAGATATCTCAGATATCAAAAGGATTAAGCTCTGTTGGAGCCCTTTCCAGGTTTTCGGGCTCGTGGTGGTGGTCGGGTCCGGGTCGCTCCTCGCCTCCCTGCTGTAGGTTGGATTCCTGCTCACCAGCAATAGCTGGGGTGACCAGGTCATAGCTCATCCACGCGTAATATGGTAGATTATCATACATTACTGATGCTAAATTATTTGAAGCGATTGGGTGGAACCTAGTCGCAACTGAGTTGTTAGGTAATACATAAGCTGAAACTTGTCCAACTGGACCAATATTAAACTGCTGTTGCAATGCGTTACGCAGAGCAGCCATATTGACGTGGCAATATGTAATAGCGAAGCCAGTACGGCGAAGTCAGTGGACATCGCTTCCGTGTAGAATGTTGTAGCCACCTCAGCGAGAAATCCCGCCTGGTTTGAGCTTCCTTGCGCCTGTTTTAAAATGGGCGCATGTCCGATTGGTTCAAGTATGACGCATGGGGCTTGGGTGACCAGGTCATAGCTCATCCACGCGTAATATGGTAGATTATCGTACATTACTGATGCTGAATTATTTGAAGCGATTGGGTGGAACCTAGTCGCAACTGAGTTGTTAGGTAATACATACATAAGCTGAAACTTGTCCAACTGCACCAATATTAGACTGCTGTTGCAATGCGTTACGCAGAGCAGCCATATTGACGTCGCAATATGTAATTAGAGCCTCTGTTCTTTCAAGAATGGACCTGTCCCCGCAGACGGTGGCAGTAGCCCGCGTTTTCCCTGAATCTCGTATATCTATTCGCTCTACCAAATTTTGGTTGTAGGTGTAAAACTCTGAATTTGTGTTGAGAATTAAATCTGTTGGGTAACCAAGCCGATCAGGGCTAGGCGTGCGTACAGTCCAGACGGTACTTGGAGGAATCCTCAATACCGAACAAGCGGCGTTCAACCGGTTAATGAGCAGTGCCCACCCCGCATCGAAATACTCCTCAATAGTCGAAAAATCGTTCATCTGCGGAAATTTGGTGTAAATCCATGGAGCTTTTGGGTCTCCAACACTTAGAACCCCAAATGACATAGGGAGGCTATCAACGGTGGACATTACGAGCCCCGGGACGGTCGAAGCTCCAAACGAATAAGTATACGTACTGAACTTAACTGCTGTCTCAGTTCGTAATATAATATCTAATTGACCTATTATGTCGAAGAAGGCGGTTTGCGATATCACCTTCCCAGCCAGAGCATTGTCCGGTTGTTTTATCGCAGATTCTTCATTATTCCCAGTCTTTTCGGATGTTCCACTGTTCATGTTTTTTTTTCAACATTATCTTCGCTCTTTCCGCGAACTTCACGATCCTCTGAGACGACAACGCCAATAGGAGCGACCTGTGCCATACCGACTTACAGTTATCGTCTACCTTGAACACTGCGGACACTTATGGAAAAAATTACAAATTATTATGACTTTAGCCTTGCGGCTTTTACACTCCTCTCCAGAGGAAAATTCACTTATCCCAGATATCTCAGATATCAAAAGGATTAAGCTCTGTTGGAGCCCTTTCCAGGTTTTCGGGCTCGTGGTGGTGGTCGCTCCTCGCCTCCCTGCTGTAGGTTGGATTCCTGCTCACCAGCGATAGCTGGGGTGACCAGGTCATAGTTCATCCACGCGTAATATGGTAGATTATCGTACATTACTGATGCTGAATTATTTGAAGCGATTGGGTGGAACCTAGTCGCAACTGAGTTGTTAGGTAATACATACATAAGCTGAAACTTGTCCAACTGCACCAATATTAGACTGCTGTTGCAATGCGTTACGCAGAGCAGCCATATTGACGTCGCAATATGTAATTAGAGCCTCTGTTCTTTCAAGAATGGACCTGTCCCCGCAGACGGTGGCAGTAGCCCGCGTTTTCCCTGAATCTCGTATATCTATTCGCTCTACCAAATTTTGTATGTAGGTGTAAAACTCTGAATTTGTGTTGAGAATTAAATCTGTTGGGTAACCAAGCCGATCAGGGCTAGGCGTGCGAACAGTCCAGACGGTACTTGGAGGAATCCTCAATACCGAACAAGCGGCGTTCAAACGGTTAATGAGCAGTGCCCACCCCGCATCGAAATACTCCTCAATAGTCGAAAAATCGTTCATCTGCGGAAATTTGGTGTAAATCCATGGAGCTTTTGGGTCTCCAACACTTAGAACCCCAAATGACATAGGGAGGCTATCAACGGTGGACATTACGAGCCCCGGGACGGTCGAAGCTCCAAACGAATAAGTATACGTACTGAACTTAACTGCTGTCTCAGTTCGTAATATAATATCTAATTGACCTATTATGTCGAAGAAGGCGGTTTGAGATATCACCTTCCCAGCCAGAGCATTGTCCGGTTGTTTTATCGCAGATTCTTCATTATTCCCAGTCTTTTCGGATGTTCCACTGTTCATGTTTTTTTTTTCAACATTATCTTCGCTCTTTCCGCGAACTTCACGATCCTCTGAGACGACAACGCCAATAGGAGCGACCTGTGCCATACCGACTTACAGTTATCGTCTACCTTGAACACTGCGGACACTTATGGAAAAAATTACAAATTATTATGACTTTAGCCTTGCGGCTTTTACACTCCTCTCCAGAGGAAAATTCACTTATCCCAGATATCTCAGATATCAAAAGGATTAAGCTCTGTTGGAGCCCTTTCCAGGTTTTCGGGCTCGTGGTGGTGGTCGGGTCCGGGTCGCTCCTCGCCTCCCTGCTGTAGGTTGGATTCCTGCTCACCAGCAATAGCTGGGGTGACCAGGTCATAGCTCATCCACGCGTAATATGGTAGATTATCGTACATTACTGATGCTAAATTATTAGAAGCGATTGGGTGGAACCTAGTCGCACCTGAGTTGTTAGGTAATACATAAGCTGAAACTTGTCCAACTGGACCAATATTAGACTGCTGTTGCAATGCGTTACGCAGAGCAGCCATATTGACGTCGCAATATGTAATTAGAGCCTCTGTTCTTTCAAGAATGGACCTGTCCCCGCAGACGGTGGCAGTAGCCCGCGTTTTCCCTGAATCTCGTATATCTATTCGCTCTACCAAATTTTGGTTGTAGGTGTAAAACTCTGAATTTGTGTTGAGAATTAAATCTGTTGGGTAACCAAGCCGATCAGGGCTAGGCGTGCGTACAGTCCAGACGGTACATGGAGGAATCCTCAATACCGAACAAGCGGCGTTCAAACGGTTAATGAGCAGTGCCCACCCCGCATCGAAATACTCCTCAATAGTCGAAAAATCGTTCATCTGCGGAAATTTAGTGTAAATCCATGGAGCTTTTGGGTCTCCAACACTTAGAACCCCAAATGACATAGGGAGGCTATCAACGGTGGACATTACGAGCCCCGGGACGGTCGAAGCTCCAAACGAATAAGTATACGTACTGAACTTAACTGCTGTCTCAGTTCGTAATATAATATCTAATTGACCTATTATGTCGAAGAAGGCGGTTTGAGATATCACCTTCCCAGCCAGAGCATTGTCCGGTTGTTTTATCGCAGATTCTTCATTATTCCCAGTTTTTTCGGATGTTCCACTGTTCATGTTTTTTTTTTTTAACATTATCTTCGCTCTTTCCGCGAACTTCACGATCCTCTGAGACGACATCGCCAATAGGAGCGACCTGTGCCATACCGACTTACAGTTATCGTCTACCTTGAACACTGCGGACACTTATGGAAAAAATTACAAATTATTATGACTTTAGCCTTACGGCTTTTACACTCCTCTCCAGAGGAAAATTCACTTATCCCAGATATCTCAGATATCAAAAGGATTAAGCTCTGTTGGAGCCCTTTCCAGGTTTTCGGGCTCGTGGTGGTGGTCGGGTCCGGGTCGCTCCTCGCCTCCCTGCTGTAGGTTGGATTCCTGCTCACCAGCGATAGCTGGGGTGACCAGGTCATAGCTCATCCACGCGTAATATGGTAGATTATCGTACATTACTGATGCTGAATTATTTGAAGCGATTGGGTGGAACCTAGTCGCAACTGAGTTGTTAGGTAATACATACATAAGCTGAAACTTGTCCAACTGCACCAATATTAGACTGCTGTTGCAATGCGTTACGCAGAGCAGCCATATTGACGTCGCAATATGTAATTAGAGCCTCTGTTCTTTCAAGAATGGACCTGTCCCCGCAGACGGTGGCAGTAGCCCGCGTTTTCCCTGAATCTCGTATATCTATTCGCTCTACCAAATTTTGGTTGTAGGTGTAAAACTCTGAATTTGTGTTGAGAATTAAATCTGTTGGGTAACCAAGCCGATCAGGGCTAGGCGTGCGTACAGTCCAGACGGTACTTGGAGGAATCCTCAATACCGAACAAGCGGCGTTCAAACGGTTAATGAGCAGTGCCCACCCCGCATCGAAATACTCCTCAATAGTCGAAAAATCGTTCATCTGCGGAAATTTAGTGTAAATCCATGGAGCTTTTGGGTCTCCAACACTTAGAACCCCAAATGACATAGGGAGGCTATCAACGGTGGACATTACGAGCCCCGGGACGGTCGAAGCTCCAAACGAATAAGTATACGTACTGAACTTAACTGCTGTCTCAGTTCGTAATATAATATCTAATTGACCTATTATGTCGAAGAAGGCGGTTTGAGATATCACCTTCCCAGCCAGAGCATTGTCCGGTTGTTTTATCGCAGATTCTTCATTATTCCCAGTCTTTTCGGATGTTCCACTGTTCATGTTTTTTTTTTCAACATTATCTTCGCTCTTTCCGCGAACTTCACGATCCTCTGAGACGACAACGCCAATAGGAGCGACCTGTGCCATACCGACTTACAGTTATCGTCTACCTTGAACACTGCGGACACTTATGGAAAAAATTACAAATTATTATGACTTTAGCCTTGCGGCTTTTACACTCCTCTCCAGAGGAAAATTCACTTATCCCAGATATCTCAGATATCAAAAGGATTAAGCTCTGTTGGAGCCCTTTCCAGGTTTTCGGGCTCGTGGTGGTGGTCGGGTCCGGGTCGCTCCTCGCCTCCCTGCTGTAGGTTGGATTCCTGCTCACCAGCAATAGCTGGGGTGACCAGGTCATAGCTCATCCACGCGTAATATGGTAGATTATCGTACATTACTGATGCTAAATTATTAGAAGCGATTGGGTGGAACCTAGTCGCACCTGAGTTGTTAGGTAATACATAAGCTGAAACTTGTCCAACTGGACCAATATTAGACTGCTGTTGCAATGCGTTACGCAGAGCAGCCATATTGACGTCGCAATATGTAATTAGAGCCTCTGTTCTTTCAAGAATGGACCTGTCCCCGCAGACGGTGGCAGTAGCCCGCGTTTTCCCTGAATCTCGTATATCTATTCGCTCTACCAAATTTTGGTTGTAGGTGTAAAACTCTGAATTTGTGTTGAGAATTAAATCTGTTGGGTAACCAAGCCGATCAGGGCTAGGCGTGCGTACAGTCCAGACGGTACATGGAGGAATCCTCAATACCGAACAAGCGGCGTTCAAACGGTTAATGAGCAGTGCCCACCCCGCATCGAAATACTCCTCAATAGTCGAAAAATCGTTCATCTGCGGAAATTTAGTGTAAATCCATGGAGCTTTTGGGTCTCCAACACTTAGAACCCCAAATGACATAGGGAGGCTATCAACGGTGGACATTACGAGCCCCGGGACGGTCGAAGCTCCAAACGAATAAGTATACGTACTGAACTTAACTGCTGTCTCAGTTCGTAATATAATATCTAATTGACCTATTATGTCGAAGAAGGCGGTTTGAGATATCACCTTCCCAGCCAGAGCATTGTCCGGTTGTTTTATCGCAGATTCTTCATTATTCCCAGTTTTTTCGGATGTTCCACTGTTCATGTTTTTTTTTTTTAACATTATCTTCGCTCTTTCCGCGAACTTCACGATCCTCTGAGACGACATCGCCAATAGGAGCGACCTGTGCCATACCGACTTACAGTTATCGTCTACCTTGAACACTGCGGACACTTATGGAAAAAATTACAAATTATTATGACTTTAGCCTTACGGCTTTTACACTCCTCTCCAGAGGAAAATTCACTTATCCCAGATATCTCAGATATCAAAAGGATTAAGCTCTGTTGGAGCCCTTTCCAGGTTTTCGGGCTCGTGGTGGTGGTCGGGTCCGGGTCGCTCCTCGCCTCCCTGCTGTAGGTTGGATTCCTGCTCACCAGCGATAGCTGGGGTGACCAGGTCATAGCTCATCCACGCGTAATATGGTAGATTATCGTACATTACTGATGCTGAATTATTAGAAGCGATTGGGTGGAACCTAGTCGCAACTGAGTTGTTAGGTAATACATACATAAGCTGAAACTTGTCCAACTGCACCAATAGTAGACTGCTGTTGCAATGCGTTACGCAGAGCAGCCATATTGACGTGGCAATATGTAATAGCGAAGCCAGTACGGCGAAGTCAGTGGACATCGCTTCCGTGTAGAATGTTGTAGCCACCTCAGCGAGAAATCCCGCCCGGTTTGAGCTTCCTTGCGCCTGTTTTAAAATGGGCGCATGTCCGATTGGTTCAAGTATGACGCATGGGGCTTGGGTGACCAGGTCATAGCTCATCCACGCGTAATATGGTAGATTATCGTACATTACTGATGCTGAATTATTTGAAGCGATTGGGTGGAACCTAGTCGCAACTGAGTTGTTAGGTAATACATAAGCTGAAACTTGTCCAACTGGACCAATATTAGACTGCTGTTGCAATGCGTTACGCAGAGCAGCCATATTGACGTCGCAATATGTAATTAGAGCCTCTGTTCTTTCAAGAATGGACCTGTCCCCGCAGACGGTGGCAGTAGCCCGCGTTTTCCCTGAATCTCGTATATCTATTCGCTCTACCAAATTTTGTATGTAGGTGTAAAACTCTGAATTTGTGTTGAGATTTAAATCTGTTGGGTAACCAAGCCGATCAGGGCTAGGCGTGCGTACAGTCCAGACGGTACTTGGAGGAATCCTCAATACCGAACAAGCGGCGTTCAAACGGTTAATGAGCAGTGCCCACCCCGCATCGAAATACTCCTCAATAGTCGAAAAATCGTTCATCTGCGGAAATTTAGTGTAAATCCATGGAGCTTTTGGGTCTCCAACACTTAGAACCCCAAATGACATAGGGAGGCTATCAACGGTGGACATTACGAGCCCCGGGACGGTCGAAGCTCCAAACGAATAAGTATACGTACTGAACTTAACTGCTGTCTCAGTTCGTAATATAATATCTAATTGACCTATTATGTCGAAGAAGGCGGTTTGCGATATCACCTTCCCAGCCAGAGCATTGTCCGGTTGTTTTATCGCAGATTCTTCATTATTCCCAGTCTTTTCGGATGTTCCACTGTTCATGTTTTTTTTTCAACATTATCTTCGCTCTTTCCGCGAACTTCACGATCCTCTGAGACGACAACGCCAATAGGAGCGACCTGTGCCATACCGACTTACAGTTATCGTCTACCTTGAACACTGCGGACACTTATGGAAAAAATTACAAATTATTATGACTTTAGCCTTGCGGCTTTTACACTCCTCTCCAGAGGAAAATTCACTTATCCCAGATATCTCAGATATCAAAAGGATTAAGCTCTGTTGGAGCCCTTTCCAGGTTTTCGGGCTCGTGGTGGTGGTCGGGTCCGGGTCGCTCCTCGCCTCCCTGCTGTAGGTTGGATTCCTGCTCACCAGCGATAGCTGGGGTGACCAGGTCATAGCTCATCCACGCGTAATATGGTAGATTATCGTACATTACTGATGCTGAATTATTTGAAGCGATTGGGTGGAACCTAGTCGCAACTGAGTTGTTAGGTAATACATAAGCTGAAACTTGTCCAACTGGACCAATATTAAACTGCTGTTGCAATGCGTTACGCAGAGCAGCCATATTGACGTCGCAATATGTAATTAGAGCCTCTGTTCTTTCAAGAATGGACCTGTCCCCGCAGACGGTGGCAGTAGCCCGCGTTTTCCCTGAATCTCGTATATCTATTCGCTCTACCAAATTTTGTATGTAGGTGTAAAACTCTGAATTTGTGTTGAGAATTAAATCTGTTGGGTAACCAAGCCGATCAGGGCTAGGCGTGCGTACAGTCCAGACGGTACTTGGAGGAATCCTCAATACCGAACAAGCGGCGTTCAAACGGTTAATGAGCAGTGCCCACCCCGCATCGAAATACTCCTCAATAGTCGAAAAATCGTTCATCTGCGGAAATTTAGTGTAAATCCATGGAGCTTTTGGGTCTCCAACACTTAGAACCCCAAATGACATAGGGAGGCTATCAACGGTGGACATTACGAGCCCCGGGACGGTCGAAGCTCCAAACGAATAAGTATACGTACTTAACTTAACTGCTGTCTCAGTTCGTAATATAATATCTAATTGACCTATTATGTCGAAGAAGGCGGTTTGCGATATCACCTTCCCAGCCAGAGCATTGTCCGGTTGTTTTATCGCAGATTCTTCATTATTCCCAGTCTTTTCGGATGTTCCACAGTTCATGTTTTTTTTTAACATTATCTTCGCTCTTTCCGCGAACTTCACGATCCTCTGAGACGACAACGCCAATAGGAGCGACCTGTGCCATACCGACTTACAGTTATCGTCTACCTTGAACACTGCGGACACTTATGGAAAAAATTACAAATTATTATGACTTTAGCCTTGCGGCTTTTACACTCCTCTCCAGAGGAAAATTCACTTATCCCAGATATCTCAGATATCAAAAGGATTAAGCTCTGTTGGAACCCTTTCCAGGTTTTCGGGCTCGTGGTGGTGGTCGCTCCTCGCCTCCCTGCTGTAGGTTGGATTCCTGCTCACCAGCGATAGCTGGGGTGACCAGGTCATAGCTCATCCACGCGTAATATGGTAGATTATCGTACATTACTGATGCTAAATTATTTGAAGCGATTGGGTGGAACCTAGTCGCAACTGAGTTGTTAGGTAATACATACATAAGCTGAAACTTGTCCAACTGCACCAATATTAGACTGCTGTTGCAATGCGTTACGCAGAGCAGCCATATTGACGTCGCAATATGTAATTAGAGCCTCTGTTCTTTCAAGAATGGACCTGTCCCCGCAGACGGTGGCAGTAGCCCGCGTTTTCCCTGAATCTCGTATATCTATTCGCTCTACCAAATTTTGGTTGTAGGTGTAAAACTCTGAATTTGTGTTGAGAATTAAATCTGTTGGGTAACCAAGCCGATCAGGGCTAGGCGTGCGTACAGTCCAGACGGTACTTGGAGGAATCCTCAATACCGAACAAGCGGCGTTCAAACGGTTAATGAGCAGTGCCCACCCCGCATCGAAATACTCCTCAATAGTCGAAAAATCGTTCATCTGCGGAAATTTGGTGTAAATCCATGGAGCTTTTGGGTCTCCAACACTTAGAACCCCAAATGACATAGGGAGGCTATCAACGGTGGACATTACGAGCCCTGGGACGGTCGAAGCTCCAAACGAATAAGTATACGTACTGAACTTAACTGCTGTCTCAGTTCGTAATATAATATCTAATTGACCTATTATGTCGAAGAAGGCGGTTTGAGATATCACCTTCCCAGCCAGAGCATTGTCCGGTTGTTTTATCGCAGATTCTTCATTATTCCCAGTCTTTTCGGATGTTCCACTGTTCATGTTTTTTTTTTCAACATTATCTTCGCTCTTTCCGCGAACTTCACGATCCTCTGAGACGACAACGCCAATAGGAGCGACCTGTGCCATACCGACTTACAGTTATCGTCTACCTTGAACACTGCGGACACTTATGGAAAAAATTACAAATTATTATGACTTTAGCCTTGCGGCTTTTACACTCCTCTCCAGAGGAAAATTCACTTATCCCAGATATCTCAGATATCAAAAGGATTAAGCTCTGTTGGAGCCCTTTCCAGGTTTTCGGGCTCGTGGTGGTGGTCGGGTCCGGGTCGCTCCTCGCCTCCCTGCTGTAGGTTGGATTCCTGCTCACCAGCAATAGCTGGGGTGACCAGGTCATAGCTCATCCACGCGTAATATGGTAGATTATCGTACATTACTGATGCTAAATTATTAGAAGCGATTGGGTGGAACCTAGTCGCACCTGAGTTGTTAGGTAATACATAAGCTGAAACTTGTCCAACTGGACCAATATTAGACTGCTGTTGCAATGCGTTACGCAGAGCAGCCATATTGACGTCGCAATATGTAATTAGAGCCTCTGTTCTTTCAAGAATGGACCTGTCCCCGCAGACGGTGGCAGTAGCCCGCGTTTTCCCTGAATCTCGTATATCTATTCGCTCTACCAAATTTTGTATGTAGGTGTAAAACTCTGAATTTGTGTTGAGAATTAAATCTGTTGGGTAACCAAGCCGATCAGGGCTAGGCGTGCGAACAGTCCAGACGGTACTTGGAGGAATCCTCAATACCGAACAAGCGGCGTTCAAACGGTTAATGAGCAGTGCCCACCCCGCATCGAAATACTCCTCAATAGTCGAAAAATCGTTCATCTGCGGAAATTTGGTGTAAATCCATGGAGCTTTTGGGTCTCCAACACTTAGAACCCCAAATGACATAGGGAGGCTATCAACGGTGGACATTACGAGCCCCGGGACGGTCGAAGCTCCAAACGAATAAGTATACGTACTGAACTTAACTGCTGTCTCAGTTCGTAATATAATATCTAATTGACCTATTATGTCGAAGAAGGCGGTTTGAGATATCACCTTCCCAGCCAGAGCATTGTCCGGTTGTTTTATCGCAGATTCTTCATTATTCCCAGTCTTTTCGGATATTCCACTGTTCATGTTTTTTTTTCAACATTATCTTCGCTCTTTCCGCGAACTTCACGATCCTCTGAGACGACAACGCCAATAGGAGCGACCTGTGCCATACCGACTTACAGTTATCGTCTACCTTGAACACTGCGGACACTTATGGAAAAAATTACAAATTATTATGACTTTAGCCTTGCGGCTTTTACACTCCTCTCCAGAGGAAAATTCACTTATCCCAGATATCTCAGATATCAAAAGGATTAAGCTCTGTTGGAGCCCTTTCCAGGTTTTCGGGCTCGTGGTGGTGGTCGGGTCCGGGTCGCTCCTCGCCTCCCTGCTGTAGGTTGGATTCCTGCTCACCAGCGATAGCTGGGGTGACCAGGTCATAGCTCATCCACGCGTAATATGGTAGATTATCGTACATTACTGATGCTAAATTATTAGAAGCGATTGGGTGGAACCTAGTCGCAACTGAGTTGTTAGGTAATACATACATAAGCTGAAACTTGTCCAACTGCACCAATATTAGACTGCTGTTGCAATGCGTTACGCAGAGCAGCCATATTGACGTGGCAATATGTAATAGCGAAGCCAGTACGGCGAAGTCAGTGGACATCGCTTCCGTGTAGAATGTTGTAGCCACCTCAGCGAGAAATCCCGCCTGGTTTGAGCTTCCTTGCGCCTGTTTTAAAATGGGCGCATGTCCGATTGGTTCAAGTATGACGCATGGGGCTTGGGTGACCAGGTCATAGCTCATCCACGCGTAATATGGTAGATTATCGTACATTACTGATGCTGAATTATTTGAAGCGATTGGGTGGAACCTAGTCGCAACTGAGTTGTTAGGTAATACATACATAAGCTGAAACTTGTCCAACTGCACCAATATTAGACTGCTGTTGCAATGCGTTACGCAGAGCAGCCATATTGACGTCGCAATATGTAATTAGAGCCTCTGTTCTTTCAAGAATGGACCTGTCCCCGCAGACGGTGGCAGTAGCCCGCGTTTTCCCTGAATCTCGTATATCTATTCGCTCTACCAAATTTTGGTTGTAGGTGTAAAACTCTGAATTTGTGTTGAGAATTAAATCTGTTGGGTAACCAAGCCGATCAGGGCTAGGCGTGCGTACAGTCCAGACGGTACTTGGAGGAATCCTCAATACCGAACAAGCGGCGTTCAACCGGTTAATGAGCAGTGCCCACCCCGCATCGAAATACTCCTCAATAGTCGAAAAATCGTTCATCTGCGGAAATTTAGTGTAAATCCATGGAGCTTTTGGGTCTCCAACACTTAGAACCCCAAATGACATAGGGAGGCTATCAACGGTGGACATTACGAGCCCCGGGACGGTCGAAGCTCCAAACGAATAAGTATACGTACTGAACTTAACTGCTGTCTCAGTTCGTAATATAATATCTAATTGACCTATTATGTCGAAGAAGGCGGTTTGAGATATCACCTTCCCAGCCAGAGCATTGTCCGGTTGTTTTATCGCAGATTCTTCATTATTCCCAGTCTTTTCGGATATTCCACTGTTCATGTTTTTTTTTCAACATTATCTTCGCTCTTTCCGCGAACTTCACGATCCTCTGAGACGACAACGCCAATAGGAGCGACCTGTGCCATACCGACTTACAGTTATCGTCTACCTTGAACACTGCGGACACTTATGGAAAAAATTACAAATTATTATGACTTTAGCCTTGCGGCTTTTACACTCCTCTCCAGAGGAAAATTCACTTATCCCAGATATCTCAGATATCAAAAGGATTAAGCTCTGTTGGAGCCCTTTCCAGGTTTTCGGGCTCGTGGTGGTGGTCGCTCCTCGCCTCCCTGCTGTAGGTTGGATTCCTGCTCACCAGCGATAGCTGGGGTGACCAGGTCATAGCTCATCCACGCGTAATATGGTAGATTATCGTACATTACTGATGCTGAATTATTTGAAGCGATTGGGTGGAACCTAGTCGCAACTGAGTTGTTAGGTAATACATACATAAGCTGAAACTTGTCCAACTGCACCAATATTAGACTGCTGTTGCAATGCGTTACGCAGAGCAGCCATATTGACGTCGCAATATGTAATTAGAGCCTCTGTTCTTTCAAGAATGGACCTGTCCCCGCAGACGGTGGCAGTAGCCCGCGTTTTCCCTGAATCTCGTATATCTATTCGCTCTACCAAATTTTGTATGTAGGTGTAAAACTCTGAATTTGTGTTGAGAATTAAATCTGTTGGGTAACCAAGCCGATCAGGGCTAGGCGTGCGAACAGTCCAGACGGTACTTGGAGGAATCCTCAATACCGAACAAGCGGCGTTCAAACGGTTAATGAGCAGTGCCCACCCCGCATCGAAATACTCCTCAATAGTCGAAAAATCGTTCATCTGCGGAAATTTGGTGTAAATCCATGGAGCTTTTGGGTCTCCAACACTTAGAACCCCAAATGACATAGGGAGGCTATCAACGGTGGACATTACGAGCCCCGGGACGGTCGAAGCTCCAAACGAATAAGTATACGTACTGAACTTAACTGCTGTCTCAGTTCGTAATATAATATCTAATTGACCTATTATGTCGAAGAAGGCGGTTTGAGATATCACCTTCCCAGCCAGAGCATTGTCCGGTTGTTTTATCGCAGATTCTTCATTATTCCCAGTCTTTTCGGATGTTCCACTGTTCATGTTTTTTTTTTCAACATTATCTTCGCTCTTTCCGCGAACTTCACGATCCTCTGAGACGACAACGCCAATAGGAGCGACCTGTGCCATACCGACTTACAGTTATCGTCTACCTTGAACACTGCGGACACTTATGGAAAAAATTACAAATTATTATGACTTTAGCCTTGCGGCTTTTACACTCCTCTCCAGAGGAAAATTCACTTATCCCAGATATCTCAGATATCAAAAGGATTAAGCTCTGTTGGAGCCCTTTCCAGGTTTTCGGGCTCGTGGTGGTGGTCGGGTCCGGGTCGCTCCTCGCCTCCCTGCTGTAGGTTGGATTCCTGCTCACCAGCAATAGCTGGGGTGACCAGGTCATAGCTCATCCACGCGTAATATGGTAGATTATCGTACATTACTGATGCTAAATTATTAGAAGCGATTGGGTGGAACCTAGTCGCACCTGAGTTGTTAGGTAATACATAAGCTGAAACTTGTCCAACTGGACCAATATTAGACTGCTGTTGCAATGCGTTACGCAGAGCAGCCATATTGACGTCGCAATATGTAATTAGAGCCTCTGTTCTTTCAAGAATGGACCTGTCCCCGCAGACGGTGGCAGTAGCCCGCGTTTTCCCTGAATCTCGTATATCTATTCGCTCTACCAAATTTTGTATGTAGGTGTAAAACTCTGAATTTGTGTTGAGAATTAAATCTGTTGGGTAACCAAGCCGATCAGGGCTAGGCGTGCGAACAGTCCAGACGGTACTTGGAGGAATCCTCAATACCGAACAAGCGGCGTTCAAACGGTTAATGAGCAGTGCCCACCCCGAATCGAAATACTCCTCAATAGTCGAAAAATCGTTCATCTGCGGAAATTTGGTGTAAATCCATGGAGCTTTTGGGTCTCCAACACTTAGAACCCCAAATGACATAGGGAGGCTATCAACGGTGGACATTACGAGCCCCGGGACGGTCGAAGCTCCAAACGAATAAGTATACGTACTGAACTTAACTGCTGTCTCAGTTCGTAATATAATATCTAATTGACCTATTATGTCGAAGAAGGCGGTTTGAGATATCACCTTCCCAGCCAGAGCATTGTCCGGTTGTTTTATCGCAGATTCTTCATTATTCCCAGTTTTTTCGGATGTTCCACTGTTCATGTTTTTTTTTTTTTAACATTATCTTCGCTCTTTCCGCGAACTTCACGATCCTCTGAGACGACATCGCCAATAGGAGCGACCTGTGCCATACCGACTTACAGTTATCGTCTACCTTGAACACTGCGGACACTTATGGAAAAAATTACAAATTATTATGACTTTAGCCTTACGGCTTTTACACTCCTCTCCAGAGGAAAATTCACTTATCCCAGATATCTCAGATATCAAAAGGATTAAGCTCTGTTGGAGCCCTTTCCAGGTTTTCGGGCTCGTGGTGGTGGTCGGGTCCGGGTCGCTCCTCGCCTCCCTGCTGTAGGTTGGATTCCTGCTCACCAGCAATAGCTGGGGTGACCAGGTCATAGCTCATCCACGCGTAATATGGTAGATTATCATACATTACTGATGCTAAATTATTTGAAGCGATTGGGTGGAACCTAGTCGCAACTGAGTTGTTAGGTAATACATAAGCTGAAACTTGTCCAACTGGACCAATATTAAACTGCTGTTGCAATGCGTTACGCAGAGCAGCCATATTGACGTGGCAATATGTAATAGCGAAGCCAGTACGGCGAAGTCAGTGGACATCGCTTCCGTGTAGAATGTTGTAGCCACCTCAGCGAGAAATCCCGCCTGGTTTGAGCTTCCTTGCGCCTGTTTTAAAATGGGCGCATGTCCGATTGGTTCAAGTATGACGCATGGGGCTTGGGTGACCAGGTCATAGCTCATCCACGCGTAATATGGTAGATTATCGTACATTACTGATGCTGAATTATTTGAAGCGATTGGGTGGAACCTAGTCGCAACTGAGTTGTTAGGTAATACATACATAAGCTGAAACTTGTCCAACTGCACCAATATTAGACTGCTGTTGCAATGCGTTACGCAGAGCAGCCATATTGACGTCGCAATATGTAATTAGAGCCTCTGTTCTTTCAAGAATGGACCTGTCCCCGCAGACGGTGGCAGTAGCCCGCGTTTTCCCTGAATCTCGTATATCTATTCGCTCTACCAAATTTTGGTTGTAGGTGTAAAACTCTGAATTTGTGTTGAGAATTAAATCTGTTGGGTAACCAAGCCGATCAGGGCTAGGCGTGCGTACAGTCCAGACGGTACTTGGAGGAATCCTCAATACCGAACAAGCGGCGTTCAACCGGTTAATGAGCAGTGCCCACCCCGCATCGAAATACTCCTCAATAGTCGAAAAATCGTTCATCTGCGGAAATTTGGTGTAAATCCATGGAGCTTTTGGGTCTCCAACACTTAGAACCCCAAATGACATAGGGAGGCTATCAACGGTGGACATTACGAGCCCCGGGACGGTCGAAGCTCCAAACGAATAAGTATACGTACTGAACTTAACTGCTGTCTCAGTTCGTAATATAATATCTAATTGACCTATTATGTCGAAGAAGGCGGTTTGCGATATCACCTTCCCAGCCAGAGCATTGTCCGGTTGTTTTATCGCAGATTCTTCATTATTCCCAGTCTTTTCGGATGTTCCACTGTTCATGTTTTTTTTTCAACATTATCTTCGCTCTTTCCGCGAACTTCACGATCCTCTGAGACGACAACGCCAATAGGAGCGACCTGTGCCATACCGACTTACAGTTATCGTCTACCTTGAACACTGCGGACACTTATGGAAAAAATTACAAATTATTATGACTTTAGCCTTGCGGCTTTTACACTCCTCTCCAGAGGAAAATTCACTTATCCCAGATATCTCAGATATCAAAAGGATTAAGCTCTGTTGGAGCCCTTTCCAGGTTTTCGGGCTCGTGGTGGTGGTCGCTCCTCGCCTCCCTGCTGTAGGTTGGATTCCTGCTCACCAGCGATAGCTGGGGTGACCAGGTCATAGCTCATCCACGCGTAATATGGTAGATTATCGTACATTACTGATGCTGAATTATTTGAAGCGATTGGGTGGAACCTAGTCGCAACTGAGTTGTTAGGTAATACATACATAAGCTGAAACTTGTCCAACTGCACCAATATTAGACTGCTGTTGCAATGCGTTACGCAGAGCAGCCATATTGACGTCGCAATATGTAATTAGAGCCTCTGTTCTTTCAAGAATGGACCTGTCCCCGCAGACGGTGGCAGTAGCCCGCGTTTTCCCTGAATCTCGTATATCTATTCGCTCTACCAAATTTTGTATGTAGGTGTAAAACTCTGAATTTGTGTTGAGAATTAAATCTGTTGGGTAACCAAGCCGATCAGGGCTAGGCGTGCGAACAGTCCAGACGGTACTTGGAGGAATCCTCAATACCGAACAAGCGGCGTTCAAACGGTTAATGAGCAGTGCCCACCCCGCATCGAAATACTCCTCAATAGTCGAAAAATCGTTCATCTGCGGAAATTTGGTGTAAATCCATGGAGCTTTTGGGTCTCCAACACTTAGAACCCCAAATGACATAGGGAGGCTATCAACGGTGGACATTACGAGCCCCGGGACGGTCGAAGCTCCAAACGAATAAGTATACGTACTGAACTTAACTGCTGTCTCAGTTCGTAATATAATATCTAATTGACCTATTATGTCGAAGAAGGCGGTTTGAGATATCACCTTCCCAGCCAGAGCATTGTCCGGTTGTTTTATCGCAGATTCTTCATTATTCCCAGTCTTTTCGGATGTTCCACTGTTCATGTTTTTTTTTTCAACATTATCTTCGCTCTTTCCGCGAACTTCACGATCCTCTGAGACGACAACGCCAATAGGAGCGACCTGTGCCATACCGACTTACAGTTATCGTCTACCTTGAACACTGCGGACACTTATGGAAAAAATTACAAATTATTATGACTTTAGCCTTGCGGCTTTTACACTCCTCTCCAGAGGAAAATTCACTTATCCCAGATATCTCAGATATCAAAAGGATTAAGCTCTGTTGGAGCCCTTTCCAGGTTTTCGGGCTCGTGGTGGTGGTCGGGTCCGGGTCGCTCCTCGCCTCCCTGCTGTAGGTTGGATTCCTGCTCACCAGCAATAGCTGGGGTGACCAGGTCATAGCTCATCCACGCGTAATATGGTAGATTATCGTACATTACTGATGCTAAATTATTAGAAGCGATTGGGTGGAACCTAGTCGCACCTGAGTTGTTAGGTAATACATAAGCTGAAACTTGTCCAACTGGACCAATATTAGACTGCTGTTGCAATGCGTTACGCAGAGCAGCCATATTGACGTCGCAATATGTAATTAGAGCCTCTGTTCTTTCAAGAATGGACCTGTCCCCGCAGACGGTGGCAGTAGCCCGCGTTTTCCCTGAATCTCGTATATCTATTCGCTCTACCAAATTTTGTATGTAGGTGTAAAACTCTGAATTTGTGTTGAGAATTAAATCTGTTGGGTAACCAAGCCGATCAGGGCTAGGCGTGCGAACAGTCCAGACGGTACTTGGAGGAATCCTCAATACCGAACAAGCGGCGTTCAAACGGTTAATGAGCAGTGCCCACCCCGCATCGAAATACTCCTCAATAGTCGAAAAATCGTTCATCTGCGGAAATTTGGTGTAAATCCATGGAGCTTTTGGGTCTCCAACACTTAGAACCCCAAATGACATAGGGAGGCTATCAACGGTGGACATTACGAGCCCCGGGACGGTCGAAGCTCCAAACGAATAAGTATACGTACTGAACTTAACTGCTGTCTCAGTTCGTAATATAATATCTAATTGACCTATTATGTCGAAGAAGGCGGTTTGAGATATCACCTTCCCAGCCAGAGCATTGTCCGGTTGTTTTATCGCAGATTCTTCATTATTCCCAGTCTTTTCGGATGTTCCACTGTTCATGTTTTTTTTTTCAACATTATCTTCGCTCTTTCCGCGAACTTCACGATCCTCTGAGACGACAACGCCAATAGGAGCGACCTGTGCCATACCGACTTACAGTTATCGTCTACCTTGAACACTGCGGACACTTATGGAAAAAATTACAAATTATTATGACTTTAGCCTTGCGGCTTTTACACTCCTCTCCAGAGGAAAATTCACTTATCCCAGATATCTCAGATATCAAAAGGATTAAGCTCTGTTGGAGCCCTTTCCAGGTTTTCGGGCTCGTGGTGGTGGTCGGGTCCGGGTCGCTCCTCGCCTCCCTGCTGTAGGTTGGATTCCTGCTCACCAGCAATAGCTGGGGTGACCAGGTCATAGCTCATCCACGCGTAATATGGTAGATTATCGTACATTACTGATGCTAAATTATTAGAAGCGATTGGGTGGAACCTAGTCGCACCTGAGTTGTTAGGTAATACATAAGCTGAAACTTGTCCAACTGGACCAATATTAGACTGCTGTTGCAATGCGTTACGCAGAGCAGCCATATTGACGTCGCAATATGTAATTAGAGCCTCTGTTCTTTCAAGAATGGACCTGTCCCCGCAGACGGTGGCAGTAGCCCGCGTTTTCCCTGAATCTCGTATATCTATTCGCTCTACCAAATTTTGTATGTAGGTGTAAAACTCTGAATTTGTGTTGAGAATTAAATCTGTTGGGTAACCAAGCCGATCAGGGCTAGGCGTGCGAACAGTCCAGACGGTACTTGGAGGAATCCTCAATACCGAACAAGCGGCGTTCAAACGGTTAATGAGCAGTGCCCACCCCGCATCGAAATACTCCTCAATAGTCGAAAAATCGTTCATCTGCGGAAATTTGGTGTAAATCCATGGAGCTTTTGGGTCTCCAACACTTAGAACCCCAAATGACATAGGGAGGCTATCAACGGTGGACATTACGAGCCCCGGGACGGTCGAAGCTCCAAACGAATAAGTATACGTACTGAACTTAACTGCTGTCTCAGTTCGTAATATAATATCTAATTGACCTATTATGTCGAAGAAGGCGGTTTGAGATATCACCTTCCCAGCCAGAGCATTGTCCGGTTGTTTTATCGCAGATTCTTCATTATTCCCAGTCTTTTCGGATGTTCCACTGTTCATGTTTTTTTTTTCAACATTATCTTCGCTCTTTCCGCGAACTTCACGATCCTCTGAGACGACAACGCCAATAGGAGCGACCTGTGCCATACCGACTTACAGTTATCGTCTACCTTGAACACTGCGGACACTTATGGAAAAAATTACAAATTATTATGACTTTAGCCTTGCGGCTTTTACACTCCTCTCCAGAGGAAAATTCACTTATCCCAGATATCTCAGATATCAAAAGGATTAAGCTCTGTTGGAGCCCTTTCCAGGTTTTCGGGCTCGTGGTGGTGGTCGGGTCCGGGTCGCTCCTCGCCTCCCTGCTGTAGGTTGGATTCCTGCTCACCAGCGATAGCTGGGGTGACCAGGTCATAGCTCATCCACGCGTAATATGGTAGATTATCGTACATTACTGATGCTAAATTATTAGAAGCGATTGGGTGGAACCTAGTCGCAACTGAGTTGTTAGGTAATACATACATAAGCTGAAACTTGTCCAACTGCACCAATATTAGACTGCTGTTGCAATGCGTTACGCAGAGCAGCCATATTGACGTGGCAATATGTAATAGCGAAGCCAGTACGGCGAAGTCAGTGGACATCGCTTCCGTGTAGAATGTTGTAGCCACCTCAGCGAGAAATCCCGCCCGGTTTGAGCTTCCTTGCGCCTGTTTTAAAATGGGCGCATGTCCGATTGGTTCAAGTATGACGCATGGGGCTTGGGTGACCAGGTCATAGCTCATCCACGCGTAATATGGTAGATTATCATACATTACTGATGCTAAATTATTTGAAGCGATTGGGTGGAACCTAGTCGCAACTGAGTTGTTAGGTAATACATAAGCTGAAACTTGTCCAACTGGACCAGTATTAAACTGCTGTTGCAATGCGTTACGCAGAGCAGCCATATTGACGTGGCAATATGTAATAGCGAAGCCAGTACGGCGAAGTCAGTGGACATCGCTTCCGTGTAGAATGTTGTAGCCACCTCAGCGAGAAATCCCGCCTGGTTTGAGCTTCCTTGCGCCTGTTTTAAAATGGGCGCATGTCCGATTGGTTCAAGTATGACGCATGGGGCTTGGGTGACCAGGTCATAGCTCATCCACGCGTAATATGGTAGATTATCGTACATTACTGATGCTGAATTATTAGAAGCGATTGGGTGGAACCTAGTCGCAACTGAGTTGTTAGGTAATACATACATAAGCTGAAACTTGTCCAACTGCACCAATATTAGACTGCTGTTGCAATGCGTTACGCAGAGCAGCCATATTGACGTCGCAATATGTAATTAGAGCCTCTGTTCTTTCAAGAATGGACCTGTCCCCGCAGACGGTGGCAGTAGCCCGCGTTTTCCCTGAATCTCGTATATCTATTCGCTCTACCAAATTTTGGTTGTAGGTGTAAAACTCTGAATTTGTGTTGAGAATTAAATCTGTTGGGTAACCAAGCCGATCAGGGCTAGGCGTGCGTACAGTCCAGACGGTACTTGGAGGAATCCTCAATACCGAACAAGCGGCGTTCAACCGGTTAATGAGCAGTGCCCACCCCGCATCGAAATACTCCTCAATAGTCGAAAAATCGTTCATCTGCGGAAATTTAGTGTAAATCCATGGAGCTTTTGGGTCTCCAACACTTAGAACCCCAAATGACATAGGGAGGCTATCAACGGTGGACATTACGAGCCCCGGGACGGTCGAAGCTCCAAACGAATAAGTATACGTACTGAACTTAACTGCTGTCTCAGTTCGTAATATAATATCTAATTGACCTATTATGTCGAAGAAGGCGGTTTGAGATATCACCTTCCCAGCCAGAGCATTGTCCGGTTGTTTTATCGCAGATTCTTCATTATTCCCAGTCTTTTCGGATATTCCACTGTTCATGTTTTTTTTTTCAACATTATCTTCGCTCTTTCCGCGAACTTCACGATCCTCTGAGACGACAACGCCAATAGGAGCGACCTGTGCCATACCGACTTACAGTTATCGTCTACCTTGAACACTGCGGACACTTATGGAAAAAATTACAAATTATTATGACTTTAGCCTTGCGGCTTTTACACTCCTCTCCAGAGGAAAATTCACTTATCCCAGATATCTCAGATATCAAAAGGATTAAGCTCTGTTGGAGCCCTTTCCAGGTTTTCGGGCTCGTGGTGGTGGTCGGGTCCGGGTCGCTCCTCGCCTCCCTGCTGTAGGTTGGATTCCTGCTCACCAGCAATAGCTGGGGTGACCAGGTCATAGCTCATCCACGCGTAATATGGTAGATTATCGTACATTACTGATGCTAAATTATTAGAAGCGATTGGGTGGAACCTAGTCGCACCTGAGTTGTTAGGTAATACATAAGCTGAAACTTGTCCAACTGGACCAATATTAGACTGCTGTTGCAATGCGTTACGCAGAGCAGCCATATTGACGTCGCAATATGTAATTAGAGCCTCTGTTCTTTCAAGAATGGACCTGTCCCCGCAGACGGTGGCAGTAGCCCGCGTTTTCCCTGAATCTCGTATATCTATTCGCTCTACCAAATTTTGTATGTAGGTGTAAAACTCTGAATTTGTGTTGAGAATTAAATCTGTTGGGTAACCAAGCCGATCAGGGCTAGGCGTGCGAACAGTCCAGACGGTACTTGGAGGAATCCTCAATACCGAACAAGCGGCGTTCAAACGGTTAATGAGCAGTGCCCACCCCGCATCGAAATACTCCTCAATAGTCGAAAAATCGTTCATCTGCGGAAATTTGGTGTAAATCCATGGAGCTTTTGGGTCTCCAACACTTAGAACCCCAAATGACATAGGGAGGCTATCAACGGTGGACATTACGAGCCCCGGGACGGTCGAAGCTCCAAACGAATAAGTATACGTACTGAACTTAACTGCTGTCTCAGTTCGTAATATAATATCTAATTGACCTATTATGTCGAAGAAGGCGGTTTGAGATATCACCTTCCCAGCCAGAGCATTGTCCGGTTGTTTTATCGCAGATTCTTCATTATTCCCAGTCTTTTCGGATGTTCCACTGTTCATGTTTTTTTTTTCAACATTATCTTCGCTCTTTCCGCGAACTTCACGATCCTCTGAGACGACAACGCCAATAGGAGCGACCTGTGCCATACCGACTTACAGTTATCGTCTACCTTGAACACTGCGGACACTTATGGAAAAAATTACAAATTATTATGACTTTAGCCTTGCGGCTTTTACACTCCTCTCCAGAGGAAAATTCACTTATCCCAGATATCTCAGATATCAAAAGGATTAAGCTCTGTTGGAGCCCTTTCCAGGTTTTCGGGCTCGTGGTGGTGGTCGGGTCCGGGTCGCTCCTCGCCTCCCTGCTGTAGGTTGGATTCCTGCTCACCAGCAATAGCTGGGGTGACCAGGTCATAGCTCATCCACGCGTAATATGGTAGATTATCGTACATTACTGATGCTAAATTATTAGAAGCGATTGGGTGGAACCTAGTCGCACCTGAGTTGTTAGGTAATACATAAGCTGAAACTTGTCCAACTGGACCAATATTAGACTGCTGTTGCAATGCGTTACGCAGAGCAGCCATATTGACGTCGCAATATGTAATTAGAGCCTCTGTTCTTTCAAGAATGGACCTGTCCCCGCAGACGGTGGCAGTAGCCCGCGTTTTCCCTGAATCTCGTATATCTATTCGCTCTACCAAATTTTGGTTGTAGGTGTAAAACTCTGAATTTGTGTTGAGAATTAAATCTGTTGGGTAACCAAGCCGATCAGGGCTAGGCGTGCGTACAGTCCAGACGGTACATGGAGGAATCCTCAATACCGAACAAGCGGCGTTCAAACGGTTAATGAGCAGTGCCCACCCCGCATCGAAATACTCCTCAATAGTCGAAAAATCGTTCATCTGCGGAAATTTAGTGTAAATCCATGGAGCTTTTGGGTCTCCAACACTTAGAACCCCAAATGACATAGGGAGGCTATCAACGGTGGACATTACGAGCCCCGGGACGGTCGAAGCTCCAAACGAATAAGTATACGTACTGAACTTAACTGCTGTCTCAGTTCGTAATATAATATCTAATTGACCTATTATGTCGAAGAAGGCGGTTTGAGATATCACCTTCCCAGCCAGAGCATTGTCCGGTTGTTTTATCGCAGATTCTTCATTATTCCCAGTTTTTTCGGATGTTCCACTGTTCATGTTTTTTTTTTTTAACATTATCTTCGCTCTTTCCGCGAACTTCACGATCCTCTGAGACGACATCGCCAATAGGAGCGACCTGTGCCATACCGACTTACAGTTATCGTCTACCTTGAACACTGCGGACACTTATGGAAAAAATTACAAATTATTATGACTTTAGCCTTACGGCTTTTACACTCCTCTCCAGAGGAAAATTCACTTATCCCAGATATCTCAGATATCAAAAGGATTAAGCTCTGTTGGAGCCCTTTCCAGGTTTTCGGGCTCGTGGTGGTGGTCGGGTCCGGGTCGCTCCTCGCCTCCCTGCTGTAGGTTGGATTCCTGCTCACCAGCAATAGCTGGGGTGACCAGGTCATAGCTCATCCACGCGTAATATGGTAGATTATCATACATTACTGATGCTAAATTATTTGAAGCGATTGGGTGGAACCTAGTCGCAACTGAGTTGTTAGGTAATACATAAGCTGAAACTTGTCCAACTGGACCAATATTAAACTGCTGTTGCAATGCGTTACGCAGAGCAGCCATATTGACGTGGCAATATGTAATAGCGAAGCCAGTACGGCGAAGTCAGTGGACATCGCTTCCGTGTAGAATGTTGTAGCCACCTCAGCGAGAAATCCCGCCTGGTTTGAGCTTCCTTGCGCCTGTTTTAAAATGGGCGCATGTCCGATTGGTTCAAGTATGACGCATGGGGCTTGGGTGACCAGGTCATAGCTCATCCACGCGTAATATGGTAGATTATCGTACATTACTGATGCTGAATTATTTGAAGCGATTGGGTGGAACCTAGTCGCAACTGAGTTGTTAGGTAATACATACATAAGCTGAAACTTGTCCAACTGCACCAATATTAGACTGCTGTTGCAATGCGTTACGCAGAGCAGCCATATTGACGTCGCAATATGTAATTAGAGCCTCTGTTCTTTCAAGAATGGACCTGTCCCCGCAGACGGTGGCAGTAGCCCGCGTTTTCCCTGAATCTCGTATATCTATTCGCTCTACCAAATTTTGGTTGTAGGTGTAAAACTCTGAATTTGTGTTGAGAATTAAATCTGTTGGGTAACCAAGCCGATCAGGGCTAGGCGTGCGAACAGTCCAGACGGTACTTGGAGGAATCCTCAATACCGAACAAGCGGCGTTCAAACGGTTAATGAGCAGTGCCCACCCCGCATCGAAATACTCCTCAATAGTCGAAAAATCGTTCATCTGCGGAAATTTGGTGTAAATCCATGGAGCTTTTGGGTCTCCAACACTTAGAACCCCAAATGACATAGGGAGGCTATCAACGGTGGACATTACGAGCCCCGGGACGGTCGAAGCTCCAAACGAATAAGTATACGTACTGAACTTAACTGCTGTCTCAGTTCGTAATATAATATCTAATTGACCTATTATGTCGAAGAAGGCGGTTTGAGATATCACCTTCCCAGCCAGAGCATTGTCCGGTTGTTTTATCGCAGATTCTTCATTATTCCCAGTCTTTTCGGATGTTCCACTGTTCATGTTTTTTTTTTCAACATTATCTTCGCTCTTTCCGCGAACTTCACGATCCTCTGAGACGACAACGCCAATAGGAGCGACCTGTGCCATACCGACTTACAGTTATCGTCTACCTTGAACACTGCGGACACTTATGGAAAAAATTACAAATTATTATGACTTTAGCCTTGCGGCTTTTACACTCCTCTCCAGAGGAAAATTCACTTATCCCAGATATCTCAGATATCAAAAGGATTAAGCTCTGTTGGAGCCCTTTCCAGGTTTTCGGGCTCGTGGTGGTGGTCGGGTCCGGGTCGCTCCTCGCCTCCCTGCTGTAGGTTGGATTCCTGCTCACCAGCAATAGCTGGGGTGACCAGGTCATAGCTCATCCACGCGTAATATGGTAGATTATCGTACATTACTGATGCTAAATTATTAGAAGCGATTGGGTGGAACCTAGTCGCACCTGAGTTGTTAGGTAATACATAAGCTGAAACTTGTCCAACTGGACCAATATTAGACTGCTGTTGCAATGCGTTACGCAGAGCAGCCATATTGACGTCGCAATATGTAATTAGAGCCTCTGTTCTTTCAAGAATGGACCTGTCCCCGCAGACGGTGGCAGTAGCCCGCGTTTTCCCTGAATCTCGTATATCTATTCGCTCTACCAAATTTTGTATGTAGGTGTAAAACTCTGAATTTGTGTTGAGAATTAAATCTGTTGGGTAACCAAGCCGATCAGGGCTAGGCGTGCGAACAGTCCAGACGGTACTTGGAGGAATCCTCAATACCGAACAAGCGGCGTTCAAACGGTTAATGAGCAGTGCCCACCCCGCATCGAAATACTCCTCAATAGTCGAAAAATCGTTCATCTGCGGAAATTTGGTGTAAATCCATGGAGCTTTTGGGTCTCCAACACTTAGAACCCCAAATGACATAGGGAGGCTATCAACGGTGGACATTACGAGCCCCGGGACGGTCGAAGCTCCAAACGAATAAGTATACGTACTGAACTTAACTGCTGTCTCAGTTCGTAATATAATATCTAATTGACCTATTATGTCGAAGAAGGCGGTTTGCGATATCACCTTCCCAGCCAGAGCATTGTCCGGTTGTTTTATCGCAGATTCTTCATTATTCCCAGTCTTTTCGGATGTTCCACTGTTCATGTTTTTTTTTCAACATTATCTTCGCTCTTTCCGCGAACTTCACGATCCTCTGAGACGACAACGCCAATAGGAGCGACCTGTGCCATACCGACTTACAGTTATCGTCTACCTTGAACACTGCGGACACTTATGGAAAAAATTACAAATTATTATGACTTTAGCCTTGCGGCTTTTACACTCCTCTCCAGAGGAAAATTCACTTATCCCAGATATCTCAGATATCAAAAGGATTAAGCTCTGTTGGAGCCCTTTCCAGGTTTTCGGGCTCGTGGTGGTGGTCGGGTCCGGGTCGCTCCTCGCCTCCCTGCTGTAGGTTGGATTCCTGCTCACCAGCGATAGCTGGGGTGACCAGGTCATAGCTCATCCACGCGTAATATGGTAGATTATCGTACATTACTGATGCTGAATTATTTGAAGCGATTGGGTGGAACCTAGTCGCACCTGAGTTGTTAGGTAATACATAAGCTGAAACTTGTCCAACTGCACCAATATTAGACTGCTGTTGCAATGCGTTACGCAGAGCAGCCATATTGACGTCGCAATATGTAATTAGAGCCTCTGTTCTTTCAAGAATGGACCTGTCCCCGCAGACGGTGGCAGTAGCCCGCGTTTTCCCTGAATCTCGTATATCTATTCGCTCTACCAAATTTTGTATGTAGGTGTAAAACTCTGAATTTGTGTTGAGATTTAAATCTGTTGGGTAACCAAGCCGATCAGGGCTAGGCGTGCGTACAGTCCAGACGGTACTTGGAGGAATCCTCAATACCGAACAAGCGGCGTTCAAACGGTTAATGAGCAGTGCCCACCCCGCATCGAAATACTCCTCAATAGTCGAAAAATCGTTCATCTGCGGAAATTTAGTGTAAATCCATGGAGCTTTTGGGTCTCCAACACTTAGAACCCCAAATGACATAGGGAGGCTATCAACGGTGGACATTACGAGCCCCGGGACGGTCGAAGCTCCAAACGAATAAGTATACGTACTGAACTTAACTGCTGTCTCAGTTCGTAATATAATATCTAATTGACCTATTATGTCGAAGAAGGCGGTTTGCAATATCACCTTCCCAGCCAGAGCATTGTCCGGTTGTTTTATCGCAGATTCTTCATTATTCCCAGTCTTTTCGGATGTTCCACTGTTCATGTTTTTTTTTCAACATTATCTTCGCTCTTTCCGCGAACTTCACGATCCTCTGAGACGACAACGCCAATAGGAGCGACCTGTGCCATACCGACTTACAGTTATCGTCTACCTTGAACACTGCGGACACTTATGAAAAAATTACAAATTATTATGACTTTAGCCTTGCGGCTTTTACACTCCTCTCCAGAGGAAAATTCACTTATCCCAGATATCTCAGATATCAAAAGGATTAAGCTCTGTTGGAACCCTTTCCAGGTTTTCGGGCTCGTGGTGGTGGTCGGGTCCGGGTCGCTCCTCGCCTCCCTGCTGTAGGTTGGATTCCTGCTCACCAGCAATAGCTGGGGTGACCAGGTCATAGCTCATCCACGCGTAATATGGTAGATTATCGTACATTACTGATGCTGAATTATTTGAAGCGATTGGGTGGAACCTAGTCGCAACTGAGTTGTTAGGTAATACATACATAAGCTGAAACTTGTCCAACTGCACCAATATTAGACTGCTGTTGCAATGCGTTACGCAGAGCAGCCATATTGACGTCGCAATATGTAATTAGAGCCTCTGTTCTTTCAAGAATGGACCTGTCCCCGCAGACGGTGGCAGTAGCCCGCGTTTTCCCTGAATCTCGTATATCTATTCGCTCTACCAAATTTTGGTTGTAGGTGTAAAACTCTGAATTTGTGTTGAGAATTAAATCTGTTGGGTAACCAAGCCGATCAGGGCTAGGCGTGCGTACAGTCCAGACGGTACTTGGAGGAATCCTCAATACCGAACAAGCGGCGTTCAACCGGTTAATGAGCAGTGCCCACCCCGCATCGAAATACTCCTCAATAGTCGAAAAATCGTTCATCTGCGGAAATTTGGTGTAAATCCATGGAGCTTTTGGGTCTCCAACACTTAGAACCCCAAATGACATAGGGAGGCTATCAACGGTGACATTACGAGCCCCGGGACGGTCGAAGCTCCAAACGAATAAGTATACGTACTGAACTTAACTGCTGTCTCAGTTCGTAATATAATATCTAATTGACCTATTATGTCGAAGAAGGCGGTTTGAGATATCACCTTCCCAGCCAGAGCATTGTCCGGTTGTTTTATCGCAGATTCTTCATTATTCCCAGTCTTTTCGGATGTTCCACTGTTCATGTTTTTTTTTTCAACATTATCTTCGCTCTTTCCGCGAACTTCACGATCCTCTGAGACGACAACGCCAATAGGAGCGACCTGTGCCATACCGACTTACAGTTATCGTCTACCTTGAACACTGCGGACACTTATGAAAAAATTACAAATTATTATGACTTTAGCCTTGCGGCTTTTACGCTCCTCTCCAGAGGAAAATTCACTTATCCCAGATATCTCAGATATCAAAAGGATTAAGCTCTGTTGGAGCCCTTTCCAGGTTTTCGGGCTCGTGGTGGTGGTCGCTCCTCGCCTCCCTGCTGTAGGTTGGATTCCTGCTCACCAGCGATAGCTGGGGTGACCAGGTCATAGCTCATCCACGCGTAATATGGTAGATTATCGTACATTACTGATGCTGAATTATTTGAAGCGATTGGGTGGAACCTAGTCGCACCTGAGTTGTTAGGTAATACATAAGCTGAAACTTGTCCAACTGGACCAATATTAGACTGCTGTTGCAATGCGTTACGCAGAGCAGCCATATTGACGTCGCAATATGTAATTAGAGCCTCTGTTCTTTCAAGAATGGACCTGTCCCCGCAGACGGTGGCAGTAGCCCGCGTTTTCCCTGAATCTCGTATATCTATTCGCTCTACCAAATTTTGTATGTAGGTGTAAAACTCTGAATTTGTGTTGAGATTTAAATCTGTTGGGTAACCAAGCCGATCAGGGCTAGGCGTGCGTACAGTCCAGACGGTACTTGGAGGAATCCTCAATACCGAACAAGCGGCGTTCAAACGGTTAATGAGCAGTGCCCACCCCGCATCGAAATACTCCTCAATAGTCGAAAAATCGTTCATCTGCGGAAATTTAGTGTAAATCCATGGAGCTTTTGGGTCTCCAACACTTAGAACCCCAAATGACATAGGGAGGCTATCAACGGTGGACATTACGAGCCCCGGGACGGTCGAAGCTCCAAACGAATAAGTATACGTACTGAACTTAACTGCTGTCTCAGTTCGTAATATAATATCTAATTGACCTATTATGTCGAAGAAGGCGGTTTGCGATATCACCTTCCCAGCCAGAGCATTGTCCGGTTGTTTTATCGCAGATTCTTCATTATTCCCAGTCTTTTCGGATGTTCCACTGTTCATGTTTTTTTTTCAACATTATCTTCGCTCTTTCCGCGAACTTCACGATCCTCTGAGACGACAACGCCAATAGGAGCGACCTGTGCCATACCGACTTACAGTTATCGTCTACCTTGAACACTGCGGACACTTATGGAAAAAATTACAAATTATTATGACTTTAGCCTTGCGGCTTTTACACTCCTCTCCAGAGGAAAATTCACTTATCCCAGATATCTCAGATATCAAAAGGATTAAGCTCTGTTGGAACCCTTTCCAGGTTTTCGGGCTCGTGGTGGTGGTCGGGTCCGGGTCGCTCCTCGCCTCCCTGCTGTAGGTTGGATTCCTGCTCACCAGCAATAGCTGGGGTGACCAGGTCATAGCTCATCCACGCGTAATATGGTAGATTATCGTACATTACTGATGCTGAATTATTTGAAGCGATTGGGTGGAACCTAGTCGCAACTGAGTTGTTAGGTAATACATACATAAGCTGAAACTTGTCCAACTGCACCAATATTAGACTGCTGTTGCAATGCGTTACGCAGAGCAGCCATATTGACGTCGCAATATGTAATTAGAGCCTCTGTTCTTTCAAGAATGGACCTGTCCCCGCAGACGGTGGCAGTAGCCCGCGTTTTCCCTGAATCTCGTATATCTATTCGCTCTACCAAATTTTGGTTGTAGGTGTAAAACTCTGAATTTGTGTTGAGAATTAAATCTGTTGGGTAACCAAGCCGATCAGGGCTAGGCGTGCGTACAGTCCAGACGGTACTTGGAGGAATCCTCAATACCGAACAAGCGGCGTTCAACCGGTTAATGAGCAGTGCCCACCCCGCATCGAAATACTCCTCAATAGTCGAAAAATCGTTCATCTGCGGAAATTTGGTGTAAATCCATGGAGCTTTTGGGTCTCCAACACTTAGAACCCCAAATGACATAGGGAGGCTATCAACGGTGACATTACGAGCCCCGGGACGGTCGAAGCTCCAAACGAATAAGTATACGTACTGAACTTAACTGCTGTCTCAGTTCGTAATATAATATCTAATTGACCTATTATGTCGAAGAAGGCGGTTTGAGATATCACCTTCCCAGCCAGAGCATTGTCCGGTTGTTTTATCGCAGATTCTTCATTATTCCCAGTCTTTTCGGATGTTCCACTGTTCATGTTTTTTTTTTCAACATTATCTTCGCTCTTTCCGCGAACTTCACGATCCTCTGAGACGACAACGCCAATAGGAGCGACCTGTGCCATACCGACTTACAGTTATCGTCTACCTTGAACACTGCGGACACTTATGAAAAAATTACAAATTATTATGACTTTAGCCTTGCGGCTTTTACGCTCCTCTCCAGAGGAAAATTCACTTATCCCAGATATCTCAGATATCAAAAGGATTAAGCTCTGTTGGAGCCCTTTCCAGGTTTTCGGGCTCGTGGTGGTGGTCGCTCCTCGCCTCCCTGCTGTAGGTTGGATTCCTGCTCACCAGCGATAGCTGGGGTGACCAGGTCATAGCTCATCCACGCGTAATATGGTAGATTATCGTACATTACTGATGCTGAATTATTTGAAGCGATTGGGTGGAACCTAGTCGCACCTGAGTTGTTAGGTAATACATAAGCTGAAACTTGTCCAACTGGACCAATATTAGACTGCTGTTGCAATGCGTTACGCAGAGCAGCCATATTGACGTCGCAATATGTAATTAGAGCCTCTGTTCTTTCAAGAATGGACCTGTCCCCGCAGACGGTGGCAGTAGCCCGCGTTTTCCCTGAATCTCGTATATCTATTCGCTCTACCAAATTTTGTATGTAGGTGTAAAACTCTGAATTTGTGTTGAGATTTAAATATGTTGGGTAACCAAGCCGATCAGGGCTAGGCGTGCGTACAGTCCAGACGGTACTTGGAGGAATCCTCAATACCGAACAAGCGGCGTTCAAACGGTTAATGAGCAGTGCCCACCCCGCATCGAAATACTCCTCAATAGTCGAAAAATCGTTCATCTGCGGGAATTTAGTGTAAATCCATGGAGCTTTTGGGTCTCCAACACTTAGAACCCCAAATGACATAGGGAGGCTATCAACGGTGGACATTACGAGCCCCGGGACGGTCGAAGCTCCAAACGAATAAGTATACGTACTGAACTTAACTGCTGTCTCAGTTCGTAATATAATATCTAATTGACCTATTATGTCGAAGAAGGCGGTTTGCGATATCACCTTCCCAGCCAGAGCATTGTCCGGTTGTTTTATCGCAGATTCTTCATTATTCCCAGTCTTTTCGGATGTTCCACTGTTCATGTTTTTTTTTCAACATTATCTTCGCTCTTTCCGCGAACTTCACGATCCTCTGAGACGACAACGCCAATAGGAGCGACCTGTGCCATACCGACTTACAGTTATCGTCTACCTTGAACACTGCGGACACTTATGGAAAAAATTACAAATTATTATGACTTTAGCCTTGCGGCTTTTACACTCCTCTCCAGAGGAAAATTCACTTATCCCAGATATCTCAGATATCAAAAGGATTAAGCTCTGTTGGAGCCCTTTCCAGGTTTTCGGGCTCGTGGTGGTGGTCGGGTCCGGGTCGCTCCTCGCCTCCCTGCTGTAGGTTGGATTCCTGCTCACCAGCGATAGCTGGGGTGACCAGGTCATAGCTCATCCACGCGTAATATGGTAGATTATCGTACATTACTGATGCTGAATTATTTGAAGCGATTGGGTGGAACCTAGTCGCAACTGAGTTGTTAGGTAATACATAAGCTGAAACTTGTCCAACTGGACCAATATTAAACTGCTGTTGCAATGCGTTACGCAGAGCAGCCATATTGACGTCGCAATATGTAATTAGAGCCTCTGTTCTTTCAAGAATGGACCTGTCCCCGCAGACGGTGGCAGTAGCCCGCGTTTTCCCTGAATCTCGTATATCTATTCGCTCTACCAAATTTTGTATGTAGGTGTAAAACTCTGAATTTGTGTTGAGATTTAAATCTGTTGGGTAACCAAGCCGATCAGGGCTAGGCGTGCGTACAGTCCAGACGGTACTTGGAGGAATCCTCAATACCGAACAAGCGGCGTTCAAACGGTTAATGAGCAGTGCCCACCCCGCATCGAAATACTCCTCAATAGTCGAAAAATCGTTCATCTGCGGAAATTTAGTGTAAATCCATGGAGCTTTTGGGTCTCCAACACTTAGAACCCCAAATGACATAGGGAGGCTATCAACGGTGGACATTACGAGCCCCGGGACGGTCGAAGCTCCAAACGAATAAGTATACGTACTGAACTTAACTGCTGTCTCAGTTCGTAATATAATATCTAATTGACCTATTATGTCGAAGAAGGCGGTTTGCGATATCACCTTCCCAGCCAGAGCATTGTCCGGTTGTTTTATCGCAGATTCTTCATTATTCCCAGTCTTTTCGGATGTTCCACTGTTCATGTTTTTTTTTCAACATTATCTTCGCTCTTTCCGCGAACTTCACGATCCTCTGAGACGACAACGCCAATAGGAGCGACCTGTGCCATACCGACTTACAGTTATCGTCTACCTTGAACACTGCGGACACTTATGGAAAAAATTACAAATTATTATGACTTTAGCCTTGCGGCTTTTACACTCCTCTCCAGAGGAAAATTCACTTATCCCAGATATCTCAGATATCAAAAGGATTAAGCTCTGTTGGAGCCCTTTCCAGGTTTTCGGGCTCGTGGTGGTGGTCGGGTCCGGGTCGCTCCTCGCCTCCCTGCTGTAGGTTGGATTCCTGCTCACCAGCGATAGCTGGGGTGACCAGGTCATAGCTCATCCACGCGTAATATGGTAGATTATCGTACATTACTGATGCTGAATTATTTGAAGCGATTGGGTGGAACCTAGTCGCAACTGAGTTGTTAGGTAATACATAAGCTGAAACTTGTCCAACTGGACCAATATTAAACTGCTGTTGCAATGCGTTACGCAGAGCAGCCATATTGACGTCGCAATATGTAATTAGAGCCTCTGTTCTTTCAAGAATGGACCTGTCCCCGCAGACGGTGGCAGTAGCCCGCGTTTTCCCTGAATCTCGTATATCTATTCGCTCTACCAAATTTTGTATGTAGGTGTAAAACTCTGAATTTGTGTTGAGAATTAAATCTGTTGGGTAACCAAGCCGATCAGGGCTAGGCGTGCGTACAGTCCAGACGGTACTTGGAGGAATCCTCAATACCGAACAAGCGGCGTTCAAACGGTTAATGAGCAGTGCCCACCCCGCATCGAAATACTCCTCAATAGTCGAAAAATCGTTCATCTGCGGAAATTTAGTGTAAATCCATGGAGCTTTTGGGTCTCCAACACTTAGAACCCCAAATGACATAGGGAGGCTATCAACGGTGGACATTACGAGCCCCGGGACGGTCGAAGCTCCAAACGAATAAGTATACGTACTTAACTTAACTGCTGTCTCAGTTCGTAATATAATATCTAATTGACCTATTATGTCGAAGAAGGCGGTTTGCGATATCACCTTCCCAGCCAGAGCATTGTCCGGTTGTTTTATCGCAGATTCTTCATTATTCCCAGTCTTTTCGGATGTTCCACAGTTCATGTTTTTTTTTCAACATTATCTTCGCTCTTTCCGCGAACTTCACGATCCTCTGAGACGACAACGCCAATAGGAGCGACCTGTGCCATACCGACTTACAGTTATCGTCTACCTTGAACACTGCGGACACTTATGGAAAAAATTACAAATTATTATGACTTTAGCCTTGCGGCTTTTACACTCCTCTCCAGAGGAAAATTCACTTATCCCAGATATCTCAGATATCAAAAGGATTAAGCTCTGTTGGAGCCCTTTCCAGGTTTTCGGGCTCGTGGTGGTGGTCGGGTCCGGGTCGCTCCTCGCCTCCCTGCTGTAGGTTGGATTCCTGCTCACCAGCGATAGCTGGGGTGACCAGGTCATAGCTCATCCACGCGTAATATGGTAGATTATCGTACATTACTGATGCTGAATTATTTGAAGCGATTGGGTGGAACCTAGTCGCAACTGAGTTGTTAGGTAATACATAAGCTGAAACTTGTCCAACTGGACCAATATTAAACTGCTGTTGCAATGCGTTACGCAGAGCAGCCATATTGACGTCGCAATATGTAATTAGAGCCTCTGTTCTTTCAAGAATGGACCTGTCCCCGCAGACGGTGGCAGTAGCCCGCGTTTTCCCTGAATCTCGTATATCTATTCGCTCTACCAAATTTTGTATGTAGGTGTAAAACTCTGAATTTGTGTTGAGAATTAAATCTGTTGGGTAACCAAGCCGATCAGGGCTAGGCGTGCGTACAGTCCAGACGGTACTTGGAGGAATCCTCAATACCGAACAAGCGGCGTTCAAACGGTTAATGAGCAGTGCCCACCCCGCATCGAAATACTCCTCAATAGTCGAAAAATCGTTCATCTGCGGAAATTTAGTGTAAATCCATGGAGCTTTTGGGTCTCCAACACTTAGAACCCCAAATGACATAGGGAGGCTATCAACGGTGGACATTACGAGCCCCGGGACGGTCGAAGCTCCAAACGAATAAGTATACGTACTTAACTTAACTGCTGTCTCAGTTCGTAATATAATATCTAATTGACCTATTATGTCGAAGAAGGCGGTTTGCGATATCACCTTCCCAGCCAGAGCATTGTCCGGTTGTTTTATCGCAGATTCTTCATTATTCCCAGTCTTTTCGGATGTTCCACAGTTCATGTTTTTTTTTCAACATTATCTTCGCTCTTTCCGCGAACTTCACGATCCTCTGAGACGACAACGCCAATAGGAGCGACCTGTGCCATACCGACTTACAGTTATCGTCTACCTTGAACACTGCGGACACTTATGGAAAAAATTACAAATTATTATGACTTTAGCCTTGCGGCTTTTACACTCCTCTCCAGAGGAAAATTCACTTATCCCAGATATCTCAGATATCAAAAGGATTAAGCTCTGTTGGAACCCTTTCCAGGTTTTCGGGCTCGTGGTGGTGGTCGCTCCTCGCCTCCCTGCTGTAGGTTGGATTCCTGCTCACCAGCGATAGCTGGGGTGACCAGGTCATAGCTCATCCACGCGTAATATGGTAGATTATCGTACATTACTGATGCTAAATTATTTGAAGCGATTGGGTGGAACCTAGTCGCAACTGAGTTGTTAGGTAATACATACATAAGCTGAAACTTGTCCACCTGCACCAATATTAGACTGCTGTTGCAATGCGTTACGCAGAGCAGCCATATTGACGTCGCAATATGTAATTAGAGCCTCTGTTCTTTCAAGAATGGACCTGTCCCCGCAGACGGTGGCAGTAGCCCGCGTTTTCCCTGAATCTCGTATATCTATTCGCTCTACCAAATTTTGGTTGTAGGTGTAAAACTCTGAATTTGTGTTGAGAATTAAATCTGTTGGGTAACCAAGCCGATCAGGGCTAGGCGTGCGTACAGTCCAGACGGTACTTGGAGGAATCCTCAATACCGAACAAGCGGCGTTCAACCGGTTAATGAGCAGTGCCCACCCCGCATCGAAATACTCCTCAATAGTCGAAAAATCGTTCATCTGCGGAAATTTGGTGTAAATCCATGGAGCTTTTGGGTCTCCAACACTTAGAACCCCACATGACATAGGGAGGCTATCAACGGTGGACATTACGAGCCCCGGGACGGTCGAAGCTCCAAACGAATAAGTATACGTACTGAACTTAACTGCTGTCTCAGTTCGTAATATAATATCTAATTGACCTATTATGTCGAAGAAGGCGGTTTGCAATATCACCTTCCCAGCCAGAGCATTGTCCGGTTGTTTTATCGCAGATTCTTCATTATTCCCAGTCTTTTCGGATGTTCCACTGTTCATGTTTTTTTTTCAACATTATCTTCGCTCTTTCCGCGAACTTCACGATCCTCTGAGACGACAACGCCAATAGGAGCGACCTGTGCCATACCGACTTACAGTTATCGTCTACCTTGAACACTGCGGACACTTATGAAAAAATTACAAATTATTATGACTTTAGCCTTGCGGCTTTTACACTCCTCTCCAGAGGAAAACTCACTTATCCCAGATATCTCAGATATCAAAAGGATTAAGCTCTGTTGGAACCCTTTCCAGGTTTTCGGGCTCGTGGTGGTGGTCGGGTCCGGGTCGCTCCTCGCCTCCCTGCTGTAGGTTGGATTCCTGCTCACCAGCAATAGCTGGGGTGACCAGGTCATAGCTCATCCACGCGTAATATGGTAGATTATCGTACATTACTGATGCTGAATTATTTGAAGCGATTGGGTGGAACCTAGTCGCAACTGAGTTGTTAGGTAATACATACATAAGCTGAAACTTGTCCAACTGCACCAATATTAGACTGCTGTTGCAATGCGTTACGCAGAGCAGCCATATTGACGTCGCAATATGTAATTAGAGCCTCTGTTCTTTCAAGAATGGACCTGTCCCCGCAGACGGTGGCAGTAGCCCGCGTTTTCCCTGAATCTCGTATATCTATTCGCTCTACCAAATTTTGGTTGTAGGTGTAAAACTCTGAATTTGTGTTGAGAATTAAATCTGTTGGGTAACCAAGCCGATCAGGGCTAGGCGTGCGTACAGTCCAGACGGTACTTGGAGGAATCCTCAATACCGAACAAGCGGCGTTCAACCGGTTAATGAGCAGTGCCCACCCCGCATCGAAATACTCCTCAATAGTCGAAAAATCGTTCATCTGCGGAAATTTGGTGTAAATCCATGGAGCTTTTGGGTCTCCAACACTTAGAACCCCAAATGACATAGGGAGGCTATCAACGGTGACATTACGAGCCCCGGGACGGTCGAAGCTCCAAACGAATAAGTATACGTACTGAACTTAACTGCTGTCTCAGTTCGTAATATAATATCTAATTGACCTATTATGTCGAAGAAGGCGGTTTGAGATATCACCTTCCCAGCCAGAGCATTGTCCGGTTGTTTTATCGCAGATTCTTCATTATTCCCAGTCTTTTCGGATGTTCCACTGTTCATGTTTTTTTTTTCAACATTATCTTCGCTCTTTCCGCGAACTTCACGATCCTCTGAGACGACAACGCCAATAGGAGCGACCTGTGCCATACCGACTTACAGTTATCGTCTACCTTGAACACTGCGGACACTTATGAAAAAATTACAAATTATTATGACTTTAGCCTTGCGGCTTTTACGCTCCTCTCCAGAGGAAAATTCACTTATCCCAGATATCTCAGATATCAAAAGGATTAAGCTCTGTTGGAGCCCTTTCCAGGTTTTCGGGCTCGTGGTGGTGGTCGCTCCTCGCCTCCCTGCTGTAGGTTGGATTCCTGCTCACCAGCGATAGCTGGGGTGACCAGGTCATAGCTCATCCACGCGTAATATGGTAGATTATCGTACATTACTGATGCTGAATTATTTGAAGCGATTGGGTGGAACCTAGTCGCACCTGAGTTGTTAGGTAATACATAAGCTGAAACTTGTCCAACTGGACCAATATTAGACTGCTGTTGCAATGCGTTACGCAGAGCAGCCATATTGACGTCGCAATATGTAATTAGAGCCTCTGTTCTTTCAAGAATGGACCTGTCCCCGCAGACGGTGGCAGTAGCCCGCGTTTTCCCTGAATCTCGTATATCTATTCGCTCTACCAAATTTTGTATGTAGGTGTAAAACTCTGAATTTGTGTTGAGATTTAAATCTGTTGGGTAACCAAGCCGATCAGGGCTAGGCGTGCGTACAGTCCAGACGGTACTTGGAGGAATCCTCAATACCGAACAAGCGGCGTTCAAACGGTTAATGAGCAGTGCCCACCCCGCATCGAAATACTCCTCAATAGTCGAAAAATCGTTCATCTGCGGAAATTTAGTGTAAATCCATGGAGCTTTTGGGTCTCCAACACTTAGAACCCCAAATGACATAGGGAGGCTATCAACGGTGGACATTACGAGCCCCGGGACGGTCGAAGCTCCAAACGAATAAGTATACGTACTGAACTTAACTGCTGTCTCAGTTCGTAATATAATATCTAATTGACCTATTATGTCGAAGAAGGCGGTTTGCGATATCACCTTCCCAGCCAGAGCATTGTCCGGTTGTTTTATCGCAGATTCTTCATTATTCCCAGTCTTTTCGGATGTTCCACTGTTCATGTTTTTTTTTCAACATTATCTTCGCTCTTTCCGCGAACTTCACGATCCTCTGAGACGACAACGCCAATAGGAGCGACCTGTGCCATACCGACTTACAGTTATCGTCTACCTTGAACACTGCGGACACTTATGGAAAAAATTACAAATTATTATGACTTTAGCCTTGCGGCTTTTACACTCCTCTCCAGAGGAAAATTCACTTATCCCAGATATCTCAGATATCAAAAGGATTAAGCTCTGTTGGAGCCCTTTCCAGGTTTTCGGGCTCGTGGTGGTGGTCGGGTCCGGGTCGCTCCTCGCCTCCCTGCTGTAGGTTGGATTCCTGCTCACCAGCGATAGCTGGGGTGACCAGGTCATAGCTCATCCACGCGTAATATGGTAGATTATCGTACATTACTGATGCTGAATTATTTGAAGCGATTGGGTGGAACCTAGTCGCAACTGAGTTGTTAGGTAATACATAAGCTGAAACTTGTCCAACTGGACCAATATTAAACTGCTGTTGCAATGCGTTACGCAGAGCAGCCATATTGACGTCGCAATATGTAATTAGAGCCTCTGTTCTTTCAAGAATGGACCTGTCCCCGCAGACGGTGGCAGTAGCCCGCGTTTTCCCTGAATCTCGTATATCTATTCGCTCTACCAAATTTTGTATGTAGGTGTAAAACTCTGAATTTGTGTTGAGATTTAAATCTGTTGGGTAACCAAGCCGATCAGGGCTAGGCGTGCGTACAGTCCAGACGGTACTTGGAGGAATCCTCAATACCGAACAAGCGGCGTTCAAACGGTTAATGAGCAGTGCCCACCCCGCATCGAAATACTCCTCAATAGTCGAAAAATCGTTCATCTGCGGAAATTTAGTGTAAATCCATGGAGCTTTTGGGTCTCCAACACTTAGAACCCCAAATGACATAGGGAGGCTATCAACGGTGGACATTACGAGCCCCGGGACGGTCGAAGCTCCAAACGAATAAGTATACGTACTGAACTTAACTGCTGTCTCAGTTCGTAATATAATATCTAATTGACCTATTATGTCGAAGAGGGCGGTTTGCGATATCACCTTCCCAGCCAGAGCATTGTCCGGTTGTTTTATCGCAGATTCTTCATTATTCCCAGTCTTTTCGGATGTTCCACTGTTCATGTTTTTTTTTCAACATTATCTTGGCTCTTTCCGCGAACTTCGCGATCCTCTGAGACGACAACGCCAATAGGAGCGACCTGTGCCATACCGACTTACAGTTATCGTCTACCTTGAACACTGCGGACACTTATGGAAAAAATTACAAATTATTATGACTTTAGCCTTGCGGCTTTTACACTCCTCTCCAGAGGAAAATTCACTTATCCCAGATATCTCAGATATCAAAAGGATTAAGCTCTGTTGGAGCCCTTTCCAGGTTTTCGGGCTCGTGGTGGTGGTCGGGTCCGGGTCGCTCCTCGCCTCCCTGCTGTAGGTTGGATTCCTGCTCACCAGCGATAGCTGGGGTGACCAGGTCATAGCTCATCCACGCGTAATATGGTAGATTATCGTACATTACTGATGCTGAATTATTTGAAGCGATTGGGTGGAACCTAGTCGCAACTGAGTTGTTAGGTAATACATAAGCTGAAACTTGTCCAACTGGACCAATATTAAACTGCTGTTGCAATGCGTTACGCAGAGCAGCCATATTGACGTCGCAATATGTAATTAGAGCCTCTGTTCTTTCAAGAATGGACCTGTCCCCGCAGACGGTGGCAGTAGCCCGCGTTTTCCCTGAATCTCGTATATCTATTCGCTCTACCAAATTTTGTATGTAGGTGTAAAACTCTGAATTTGTGTTGAGAATTAAATCTGTTGGGTAACCAAGCCGATCAGGGCTAGGCGTGCGTACAGTCCAGACGGTACTTGGAGGAATCCTCAATACCGAACAAGCGGCGTTCAAACGGTTAATGAGCAGTGCCCACCCCGCATCGAAATACTCCTCAATAGTCGAAAAATCGTTCATCTGCGGAAATTTAGTGTAAATCCATGGAGCTTTTGGGTCTCCAACACTTAGAACCCCAAATGACATAGGGAGGCTATCAACGGTGGACATTACGAGCCCCGGGACGGTCGAAGCTCCAAACGAATAAGTATACGTACTGAACTTAACTGCTGTCTCAGTTCGTAATATAATATCTAATTGACCTATTATGTCGAAGAAGGCGGTTTGCGATATCACCTTCCCAGCCAGAGCATTGTCCGGTTGTTTTATCGCAGATTCTTCATTATTCCCAGTCTTTTCGGATGTTCCACTGTTCATGTTTTTTTTTCAACATTATCTTCGCTCTTTCCGCGAACTTCACGATCCTCTGAGACGACAACGCCAATAGGAGCGACCTGTGCCATACCGACTTACAGTTATCGTCTACCTTGAACACTGCGGACACTTATGGAAAAAATTACAAATTATTATGACTTTAGCCTTGCGGCTTTTACACTCCTCTCCAGAGGAAAATTCACTTATCCCAGATATCTCAGATATCAAAAGGATTAAGCTCTGTTGGAGCCCTTTCCAGGTTTTCGGGCTCGTGGTGGTGGTCGGGTCCGGGTCGCTCCTCGCCTCCCTGCTGTAGGTTGGATTCCTGCTCACCAGCGATAGCTGGGGTGACCAGGTCATAGCTCATCCACGCGTAATATGGTAGATTATCGTACATTACTGATGCTGAATTATTTGAAGCGATTGGGTGGAACCTAGTCGCAACTGAGTTGTTAGGTAATACATAAGCTGAAACTTGTCCAACTGGACCAATATTAAACTGCTGTTGCAATGCGTTACGCAGAGCAGCCATATTGACGTCGCAATATGTAATTAGAGCCTCTGTTCTTTCAAGAATGGACCTGTCCCCGCAGACGGTGGCAGTAGCCCGCGTTTTCCCTGAATCTCGTATATCTATTCGCTCTACCAAATTTTGTATGTAGGTGTAAAACTCTGAATTTGTGTTGAGAATTAAATCTGTTGGGTAACCAAGCCGATCAGGGCTAGGCGTGCGTACAGTCCAGACGGTACTTGGAGGAATCCTCAATACCGAACAAGCGGCGTTCAAACGGTTAATGAGCAGTGCCCACCCCGCATCGAAATACTCCTCAATAGTCGAAAAATCGTTCATCTGCGGAAATTTAGTGTAAATCCATGGAGCTTTTGGGTCTCCAACACTTAGAACCCCAAATGACATAGGGAGGCTATCAACGGTGGACATTACGAGCCCCGGGACGGTCGAAGCTCCAAACGAATAAGTATACGTACTTAACTTAACTGCTGTCTCAGTTCGTAATATAATATCTAATTGACCTATTATGTCGAAGAAGGCGGTTTGCGATATCACCTTCCCAGCCAGAGCATTGTCCGGTTGTTTTATCGCAGATTCTTCATTATTCCCAGTCTTTTCGGATGTTCCACAGTTCATGTTTTTTTTTCAACATTATCTTCGCTCTTTCCGCGAACTTCACGATCCTCTGAGACGACAACGCCAATAGGAGCGACCTGTGCCATACCGACTTACAGTTATCGTCTACCTTGAACACTGCGGACACTTATGGAAAAAATTACAAATTATTATGACTTTAGCCTTGCGGCTTTTACACTCCTCTCCAGAGGAAAATTCACTTATCCCAGATATCTCAGATATCAAAAGGATTAAGCTCTGTTGGAGCCCTTTCCAGGTTTTCGGGCTCGTGGTGGTGGTCGGGTCCGGGTCGCTCCTCGCCTCCCTGCTGTAGGTTGGATTCCTGCTCACCAGCGATAGCTGGGGTGACCAGGTCATAGCTCATCCACGCGTAATATGGTAGATTATCGTACATTACTGATGCTGAATTATTTGAAGCGATTGGGTGGAACCTAGTCGCAACTGAGTTGTTAGGTAATACATAAGCTGAAACTTGTCCAACTGGACCAATATTAAACTGCTGTTGCAATGCGTTACGCAGAGCAGCCATATTGACGTCGCAATATGTAATTAGAGCCTCTGTTCTTTCAAGAATGGACCTGTCCCCGCAGACGGTGGCAGTAGCCCGCGTTTTCCCTGAATCTCGTATATCTATTCGCTCTACCAAATTTTGTATGTAGGTGTAAAACTCTGAATTTGTGTTGAGAATTAAATCTGTTGGGTAACCAAGCCGATCAGGGCTAGGCGTGCGTACAGTCCAGACGGTACTTGGAGGAATCCTCAATACCGAACAAGCGGCGTTCAAACGGTTAATGAGCAGTGCCCACCCCGCATCGAAATACTCCTCAATAGTCGAAAAATCGTTCATCTGCGGAAATTTAGTGTAAATCCATGGAGCTTTTGGGTCTCCAACACTTAGAACCCCAAATGACATAGGGAGGCTATCAACGGTGGACATTACGAGCCCCGGGACGGTCGAAGCTCCAAACGAATAAGTATACGTACTGAACTTAACTGCTGTCTCAGTTCGTAATATAATATCTAATTGACCTATTATGTCGAAGAAGGCGGTTTGCGATATCACCTTCCCAGCCAGAGCATTGTCCGGTTGTTTTATCGCAGATTCTTCATTATTCCCAGTCTTTTCGGATGTTCCACTGTTCATGTTTTTTTTTCAACATTATCTTCGCTCTTTCCGCGAACTTCACGATCCTCTGAGACGACAACGCCAATAGGAGCGACCTGTGCCATACCGACTTACAGTTATCGTCTACCTTGAACACTGCGGACACTTATGGAAAAAATTACAAATTATTATGACTTTAGCCTTGCGGCTTTTACGCTCCTCTCCAGAGGAAAATTCACTTATCCCAGATATCTCAGATATCAAAAGGATTAAGCTCTGTTGGAGCCCTTTCCAGGTTTTCGGGCTCGTGGTGGTGGTCGCTCCTCGCCTCCCTGCTGTAGGTTGGATTCCTGCTCACCAGCGATAGCTGGGGTGACCAGGTCATAGCTCATCCACGCGTAATATGGTAGATTATCGTACATTACTGATGCTGAATTATTTGAAGCGATTGGGTGGAACCTAGTCGCAACTGAGTTGTTAGGTAATACATAAGCTGAAACTTGTCCAACTGGACCAATATTAAACTGCTGTTGCAATGCGTTACGCAGAGCAGCCATATTGACGTCGCAATATGTAATTAGAGCCTCTGTTCTTTCAAGAATGGACCTGTCCCCGCAGACGGTGGCAGTAGCCCGCGTTTTCCCTGAATCTCGTATATCTATTCGCTCTACCAAATTTTGTATGTAGGTGTAAAACTCTGAATTTGTGTTGAGAATTAAATCTGTTGGGTAACCAAGCCGATCAGGGCTAGGCGTGCGTACAGTCCAGACGGTACTTGGAGGAATCCTCAATACCGAACAAGCGGCGTTCAAACGGTTAATGAGCAGTGCCCACCCCGCATCGAAATACTCCTCAATAGTCGAAAAATCGTTCATCTGCGGAAATTTAGTGTAAATCCATGGAGCTTTTGGGTCTCCAACACTTAGAACCCCAAATGACATAGGGAGGCTATCAACGGTGGACATTACGAGCCCCGGGACGGTCGAAGCTCCAAACGAATAAGTATACGTACTTAACTTAACTGCTGTCTCAGTTCGTAATATAATATCTAATTGACCTATTATGTCGAAGAAGGCGGTTTGCGATATCACCTTCCCAGCCAGAGCATTGTCCGGTTGTTTTATCGCAGATTCTTCATTATTCCCAGTCTTTTCGGATGTTCCACAGTTCATGTTTTTTTTTCAACATTATCTTCGCTCTTTCCGCGAACTTCACGATCCTCTGAGACGACAACGCCAATAGGAGCGACCTGTGCCATACCGACTTACAGTTATCGTCTACCTTGAACACTGCGGACACTTATGGAAAAAATTACAAATTATTATGACTTTAGCCTTGCGGCTTTTACACTCCTCTCCAGAGGAAAATTCACTTATCCCAGATATCTCAGATATCAAAAGGATTAAGCTCTGTTGGAGCCCTTTCCAGGTTTTCGGGCTCGTGGTGGTGGTCGCTCCTCGCCTCCCTGCTGTAGGTTGGATTCCTGCTCACCAGCGATAGCTGGGGTGACCAGGTCATAGCTCATCCACGCGTAATATGGTAGATTATCGTACATTACTGATGCTAAATTATTTGAAGCGATTGGGTGGAACCTAGTCGCAACTGAGTTGTTAGGTAATACATACATAAGCTGAAACTTGTCCAACTGCACCAATATTAGACTGCTGTTGCAATGCGTTACGCAGAGCAGCCATATTGACGTCGCAATATGTAATTAGAGCCTCTGTTCTTTCAAGAATGGACCTGTCCCCGCAGACGGTGGCAGTAGCCCGCGTTTTCCCTGAATCTCGTATATCTATTCGCTCTACCAAATTTTGGTTGTAGGTGTAAAACTCTGAATTTGTGTTGAGAATTAAATCTGTTGGGTAACCAAGCCGATCAGGGCTAGGCGTGCGTACAGTCCAGACGGTACTTGGAGGAATCCTCAATACCGAACAAGCGGCGTTCAACCGGTTAATGAGCAGTGCCCACCCCGCATCGAAATACTCCTCAATAGTCGAAAAATCGTTCATCTGCGGAAATTTGGTGTAAATCCATGGAGCTTTTGGGTCTCCAACACTTAGAACCCCACATGACATAGGGAGGCTATCAACGGTGGACATTACGAGCCCCGGGACGGTCGAAGCTCCAAACGAATAAGTATACGTACTGAACTTAACTGCTGTCTCAGTTCGTAATATAATATCTAATTGACCTATTATGTCGAAGAAGGCGGTTTGCAATATCACCTTCCCAGCCAGAGCATTGTCCGGTTGTTTTATCGCAGATTCTTCATTATTCCCAGTCTTTTCGGATGTTCCACTGTTCATGTTTTTTTTTTCAACATTATCTTCGCTCTTTCCGCGAACTTCACGATCCTCTGAGACGACAACGCCAATAGGAGCGACCTGTGCCATACCGACTTACAGTTATCGTCTACCTTGAACACTGCGGACACTTATGAAAAAATTACAAATTATTATGACTTTAGCCTTGCGGCTTTTACACTCCTCTCCAGAGGAAAATTCACTTATCCCAGATATCTCAGATATCAAAAGGATTAAGCTCTGTTGGAACCCTTTCCAGGTTTTCGGGCTCGTGGTGGTGGTCGGGTCCGGGTCGCTCCTCGCCTCCCTGCTGTAGGTTGGATTCCTGCTCACCAGCGATAGCTGGGGTGACCAGGTCATAGCTCATCCACGCGTAATATGGTAGATTATCGTACATTACTGATGCTAAATTATTTGAAGCGATTGGGTGGAACCTAGTCGCAACTGAGTTGTTAGGTAATACATACATAAGCTGAAACTTGTCCAACTGCACCAATATTAGACTGCTGTTGCAATGCGTTACGCAGAGCAGCCATATTGACGTCGCAATATGTAATTAGAGCCTCTGTTCTTTCAAGAATGGACCTGTCCCCGCAGACGGTGGCAGTAGCCCGCGTTTTCCCTGAATCTCGTATATCTATTCGCTCTACCAAATTTTGGTTGTAGGTGTAAAACTCTGAATTTGTGTTGAGAATTAAATCTGTTGGGTAACCAAGCCGATCAGGGCTAGGCGTGCGTACAGTCCAGACGGTACTTGGAGGAATCCTCAATACCGAACAAGCGGCGTTCAACCGGTTAATGAGCAGTGCCCACCCCGCATCGAAATACTCCTCAATAGTCGAAAAATCGTTCATCTGCGGAAATTTGGTGTAAATCCATGGAGCTTTTGGGTCTCCAACACTTAGAACCCCAAATGACATAGGGAGGCTATCAACGGTGGACATTACGAGCCCCGGGACGGTCGAAGCTCCAAACGAATAAGTATACGTACTGAACTTAACTGCTGTCTCAGTTCGTAATATAATATCTAATTGACCTATTATGTCGAAGAAGGCGGTTTGCGATATCACCTTCCCAGCCAGAGCATTGTCCGGTTGTTTTATCGCAGATTCTTCATTATTCCCAGTCTTTTCGGATGTTCCACTGTTCATATTTTTTTTTAACATTATCTTCGCTCTTTCCGCGAACTTCACGATCCTCTGAGACGACATCGCCAATAGGAGCGACATGTGCCATACCGACTTACAGTTATCGTCTACCTTGAACACTGCGGACACTTATGGAAAAAATTACAAATTATTATGACTTTAGCCTTGCGGCTTTTACGCTCCTCTCCAGAGGAAAATTCACTTATCCCAGATATCAAAAGGATTAAGCTCTGTTGGAGCCCTTTTTTTATTTTCCCTAATGTGTTTGTACCATTCGGAGCTTTCAATTTTCATGAGGATGCAGGAATACGCCCAATCAAGGTTATAACGTGTACTCCATTCTTTTTACAGCGACTTCAATTGTAACAGCCTCTAACCATGTTCTTTTGAGCAGCAGGTAGATCGTTCTTAAAGAAGTTCAATTTTTCAGTTTCTTGTTTTTCCTTTGTGATCTTCTGATAACAGAAACTAGCTTTTTATTTCTATTTCCGAAGTAAATGTCTTGTTTATTTATTATTCTAGAAACCATGCTTTCTTTCTCCTGCATCCTTAATCTATATTTGAAACTAGTGCAAGCAGTATATTCGTTTGAATTATCATTGAGGCGGTTTTTGCTTTGAACTATACTTATTCTCCAATTTCATTTTCAATGTAATTTTCCGAATCCTCAACGGTTGTTACATATTCCATTACATCTATCTCTCTGTTCATAACTTGAGCCGAAATTGTTTTTTTCTGTAAGAACAACAGCCGTTCTCTCCAAATAAGGCATATTGTCCCTGTATAGTCCGATTTGGGATAATATAATGTGAGCATGTAATTTCTGTATACTTCAGTCGGGGATGAGATGGATCGTCATATGACGATATAATTCTTGATTAAAACAAAAAGGTTTGTAATGATATCGAATTATGTGGTATTAGGAATCTTTTTTTTTTTCGGAGATGGAGGATTTGAGAAATTGGTATTGGGACTTTGTATATATTTATAAATGGCAGTAAATGCTTTTTCAAACCTGTCGTTCTTTCTCGATGTCTCTTGACAGTTTCTTCAATTTCGGCAGTGAACCTGATATGAGTTATGAAGCTCCTAGATGGCCTCCATGAGTCACTTTTCTTCCCTTTCTGCTTGTGGTTTAGATTCAGCAATAATGTAATTCCCATAAAGGGAATTATTTTCTTTGGCCAGCCAGAAAAAAGAATATACATAATATGGTGATGATCAAAAGCCATTTAAGAGTAAAAATGCTCAACAAATTAATTGGTCCATTTTGTTAACATTCAGTTAATGTCAACAACTTTTGCGGTGAAAGTTTCAAATTTTACACAGTAATGGTAGGTATTGGCTTCGTTCTTCATCACTTCTAACCAACTTTTAACGCATACGAGGAGTTTTATTCGAATAATAGATTTTTGAAATGCTTGCTTTCCGAGTATCCTAGTTTTGAAATCATCCTAGTAAACCAGCACTAAAATTAATTCACAGGCGAAACCATCTCAAGTTACCAGCGTCCCTGAAGTTTTGGTTCCTGCAAACCCCACATTTCTTCCTGTTCACTCGACATACCCCAGTTTAGCAGGACTCAAAATGTTAGGTCGACAGTATGTTTCCAGTTCTCTAACAAAAGTGTAGCGCAAAAGCAGAACGCTTTGTTATTCATTCAGTTTCTGTAATGATCACATTTTAATCTAGCTTCATCAACAAAATAATGTTTCCCTATAACAGGAATTCATTATAGAGAATACCAAAGTTTTGGTTTTTGCAAACGCCAAACTTTTTTTACGGAATCGAAATATTGGGTCGACAGTATCTTTCAAGTTTCTGTTAGTCTATGATCATATCTTATGAAGAAGGACGGAACTGCTAAGGATGAAGGACGTCAAAAACTATTTTTCATTACAAGTGAAGGAAAAGTGGTTACTTCTTCTTTTAAATTGCCGTAAGATTATCAGAAACAGTTTACTCTAGCATCTAGTCTGTATCTCGACCACTAGATGCTTGCGGTTCAATTATAGAATTTTGAGATAAGACATCTAACGCATTCGTTTGTTCTAGAAGATATTACAGAGTTCTAGTGCTGATCCGAAGAAAACTTCCGGGCATGTTATATATATATTTGTGAGTTGTCCCAATAGAGGGTGCCACTCAATACACTTACCTCAAAAGAATTGTTTCGGATGGCATATATACGCTCCTAAAGCTGCACATCGCATACTTACCTGGCGTAGGGGTTACCGTGATCAATAAGTGACTTTTCGTGACCGTGAGAAAGTGACTAGTGACATAAAAGGGACCTTCAACACCTCCAAAATGGGGACACCGTAGTCTCCAGGTGAAGTTACCAAGCGGAAAAAAATACGATTAATGGATACAGAGAATCCAATCTACACCCACCCAGGAACCATTAACAAAACGTCGCCCATGGACACTGAATCAACAACCATAAAACTGAAAAACAGATTTGAAAACTTACATGAAGTGCGAGAAGAACAGGAACAAACAATAACGACAACTAAAAAAACAAAAATACCACCAATTGTGGTCCACGGTGTTTTTGATTCGCACATTGGAACAGTGAAGGTGATCCGAAGGGTACTGGAAGACGCAAAAGTCCTTATAAAATATACTAAAGATACATCGACCGTATTAGTTGAATCAGAAGAAGACTTCAACAAAGTGAAAAAATACTTCACCCTTGAGGGAGTTAAGTTTCATACCTATACGAAGAAAACGGAAAAAACACATGCGTTTGTTTTGCACGGATTGAGCTCTGATGTAGACATTGACGAGCTCAAACAGGAGATTGCTGAGCTGAACATAAATGTTAAAAACATCTACAAAATGAAGGGCACAAGATATCCATCATACCTGGTAATAACAGATAACAAGGTCACATTGAGAAACCTCCAGAAAGACGTGAAGACATTATACTTCACTGTAATTTCCTGGTCAAGGCACTATTCCTCAAGGAGAATGATCCAGTGCAGGAGGTGTCAAAAATGGGGGCACGCCACCTCCAACTGCTATGGATCAACAAATTGTCTGAAATGCGCCGGAGAGCATCTAACTATGGACTGCAAAAAAGATAAAACGCAAGCGCCAAAATGCGTAAATTGCGAAGGGAGCCATCCGGCGAATAGTACCGAATGTCAGGAATACATCCGGATCATAGAAAAAAAAAATAATAAAAATAATAACCGGCGGAACCAAGAGCCACCTAAAAAGCATACTGCTGCCCCGATTCCAGAAAAAAACTACTGGGAGGAGAGGAAGAAGACAAGAGAGGCAGAGGAAACTCAACAAAAACACCAAATCCCCGAACAACAGGTTGGTTTAGGCATATTTAACGATATTAAAAAAGAATTTGACACACTAAAACAACATATCGATGTCAGACTTTTTTTCAAAAAACTGAAAGCCTTCAATCAGCAACTAGCAACCTGCAAAAACGAAGCGGAAAAATTCTACGCTTTTTTCAACTATATCGATGAGTCATAATGATTCCCTACCCAACAAAAATTAATCTAGCTACCTGGAACGCTGACGGTATTCGAAACAAAAAACTTGAAATTTCCTATTTCCTGAAAAAACATTCCATCCAAATATTTCTCATTAACGAAACAAAATTAAAACCTTCCGACAATTTTCAAATAGAGGGCTTCCACGTAGTTAGAAAGGATCGCTTATATAACAAAGGTGGGGGCGTAGCAATTCTTGTGAGTCATGCAGTGCCATTTAAAATTTTACCTGAAACGCAATGCTCCATAGAAAACGTCGGGATAGAAATTGCAAACGGTCCAAAAATTATGTCGATCTATAATAAACCTTCCAATAAATTCAGAGAAAGTTGCCTAGAGAACCTACTCTCAACTAACAACACCCTAATTGCTGGGGACTTCAACGCCCGCTTTAATAGTCATGCTAACAATGCCAACGGCCGAACCCTCCTGAAATTTTTGGAAAAGAATGACGAATGTGCCCTTCACCAGTCGTCTAGTCCTACTCACTTTCCCTACTATAACACCACCCCTACAACAATAGATCTCTTGCTAGCTAAATCCTACCCCAACATTAGTGACCTTCAGTCTTTACCCGAACTTCCCTCAAACCACAATGTAGTAATATTCAACATACGAGGAAACTTCAGAGACAAAACGACGAAGAAAATCTACGATTATTCGACCACAGATTGGAAAGAATATCGTAGAATTCTGAACAATAAAATCGTCATTAATAACCACATAGATTCAGTTGAAGTCTTAGAGCAGGAATTATCAAAATTCTCGGAAACTCTCATTTACGCAAGGAACAGAACGACTAAAATCAAATCAATACATCCCTATACAGAATCACTACCTGCTGAAATAATAAATTTGATTAAATCTAGAAACAGAATACGTAAGCACTGGCAAAATTTTCGTGATCCTCAAGATAAAATAAATTCCGACATTCTTAATGCAAAAATCAAAAATGAAATAAAAATTTTTAAAAATCAAAAATGGGAGAATACTTTGAAAAACTTGAAACCAGCAGACGGTTCCTTGTGGAAAATGACGAAGCTCCTGAGAAAAACCCCTAATGACATTCCTACTCTTACCCATAATTCAACTGACTATGTTACAGACGAACAAAAAGCTGAATTACTGGCCAGCACCTTTGAAAAAATTCATGACATAGGTCAGACGGACAGTGATTCAGATCGTACAATCATGTCAACAGTCTCTGAATTCCTGAGTCTAACATCTGATAGAAATGAAACCAATAAATACCTCACTAACCCCACGGAAATAAAAAATCTGATCAGAACACTCCGTCCCAACAAAGCCCCGGGACTAGACGAAATCGACAACAAATTGATCAAGAACTTATCAAAAAAATCCATCGTGCAGTTGACATATATCATTAACTCTATGATCCAACTTAACCATTGGCCTAATTCTTGGAAAACAGCACTAATCATACCAATTGCTAAAAACGGCAAGGAAAAACACCTTTCAACCAACTATAGACCGATCAGTTTGTTGTCGACCGTGAGCAAATTAACAGAGAAGGTTGTATTAAGAATCCTAACCCAAACTTTGAAAAAATCATCATTTGATGACCCATTTCAATTCGGATTCAAAGAGAAACACAGCTCTACCCACCAACTTACTAGAATAATAACAGATACAATCAAAGCTTTCAATAAAAATCAAACAACTGCAATGCTACTGCTCGACATTGAAAAAGCATTCGACAGAGTTTGGATACAAGGCTTGCTTTATAAAATGATTAAATTGAAACTACCATCTTTTATAATAAAATTAATCAGTTCATACCTTACAAACAGAAAATTCATGGTAAAACTTAATAGCTCCTTCTCTGAACAAAAAACAATTAAAGCGGGCGTACCACAAGGATCGGTACTCGGACCTAAACTTTTCAATATTTATATTCATGATATTCCTAACTTTCCCAACACAAAAAAAGCCTTATTTGCGGACGATACTGCGATATATGCTCATTCTTTTAGCGCCACTGTAGCAACTAAACTACTCCAATATTACGTGAACATCCTCATGAATTATTACAAAACCTGGAAAATTCATGTAAATGAAAAAAAAACGGAAATGATAATATTCAGCCGAAAAATAAATGACACGAAAATACCATTCCCACTCAAAATAAACAACGAACCAGTCATCCAAAAGCACTCAGTAAAATACCTGGGAATGGAGCTAGACTCTAGGCTGAATTTCAAAAAACATATAGAAAAAAGAATGGGAAAAGCATATGCCGCAAAAAAAATCCTTCATCCCCTGTTGCGTAAAAACAGTAATTTAAATTTTCAAAACAAAAAACTTATATATACAACCCTTATCCGACCATTAATAACATACGCCGCACCAGCGTGGTGCCACTTGAAACCTCGACCCATGAGCCCGCTACAAACATTTCAAAACAAAATACTCAGACAAATTTTGAATAAAAATATTCTCACAAGAATCTCTGAGCTGCATGACTCATCAGAAATCGAAATGGTTAAAGATCATATCAATAATATATCTTCGAAGTTCTATGAAAAATCTCGTTATGTAAGCGATCCTGTCAATAAAATCACCTCAACACGGTATAATAATAAGAACCCAAACGACAAGCATGTGCTCCCTTATGAGCATCTTGTCATATACAATGAGGTATTTGTACCTTACAATCAGGATCGATCTTAAATGTCCTAAGATGAATCAAACTATCTGAATTCCTTCAGATACTGAATAAGGATATCCTTATTAACCCAATCGAACATATAAGAGTTTTTCGCATACAAAAACTTCCTAACAGATTTCATGCCATAGCATGAAATGTATTAGGAAAGGATTGCCTCATGGCAATTCTAACTATTGATTCACTAAAGCAGGTTTTTTTTTTTTTTATTTTCCTGCCAACTTCAATTCAAATGATTTAAAAATATGACTAACTAGAAAGCAATCCTGTGTAATATCTTTTTACAAGGCTACCAGCCACAATTCTCAGAAAAATAGGTGAACATTTATTTGTAGGAACTATACATTGTATATTATAATAGAGAACTGCATTGTAAATAATTTTTTCTGTAAATATGTTAATAAAGATTTTGTGTATGTATGTATGTATGTGATCAATAAGGCGGTTCCCCCGGAGTGAGGCCCTTTCATTGCACTACGATCGGGCTGACCTCTGCGATTATCCCTAATGCGGATAACTCGGGCGCGTAATTTTTGGTAGTCGGGACTGCGTACGCGCTGTCCCGGATAAATCAATCAACTTAACTGTAACTTTGATTTGGTTCGCTCTCACAACTGTTCAAGATTGGATCCAAGTAGATCTCTACATGAGTAGTTTTAGTAGAGTTTAATGTGACGGAATGCCATACAATCTGGCGTATGGTAAAAGAGCTCACGAAAAAAACCTCTGTAAAAAACCCAACAGTTTGCTTTACTCATTGCTTGATGTTGAACATTGTCGTGGGCAAACAACCAAAACCCACTAAATCCCATTTTTTTGGTGAAATGACATTTTATCACCCGTCCATGAAGGTGTAGCTCAACTTTTCTAAGACCTTTAACTTCAACTCCAAAACCATCTTTCCGAGCAATCTATAACCTTCATAATTTACATCAAGTACACAATAGTCAACAGTAAAAATCTATCAAGTCCACTTAGGGGAATTCTCAGAAATCAAATGAATTTTACAATTTACATTCTATTCAGTTATATATTTTTTAGGTAATGTTAGATGATCGAAATACTCAAAAATCTGTTGCATTCTCGAATAACAAAATAAAAATTTTAAATGATGATCAAATGTGATTTAAACCAATACATATTATTGACGAGTAGAATACGTATCAGTTCTTGAAGTGGTCAGTGAGAGTCGGCAATCTCAAGTTCCCGATACTTATCACATCCAATGCCTCAAGAAAATGCTGAATTTTCTTGAATTGAATAAATTATGTGGATTACAAGATTACAAATGGTAGTAGGATTCATAAAAAAAGGCAAAAAAATATTTTAATATCACTCGCAAATACAATCTGAAATGTAAGAATGAATATTTATCAGTCAATGCGAATTCTCAATTGTTACACATCTTCGTAGTATGTATTTGCAGTACTGAAATGACTTCAAACTTTGGTACAAGGCTCTAAGCCTTGGAAAGCAGGATAACAGTGTTTTTTTAGATATTAATCTTGGTTATGTTAGAATGATAGTGCATATGCCTATATAAGTAGGTGTTGAATTGTTCATGAGATTTTATCAATTTCCTATAGACACAAAAAATAAGGAAAAAATGGAACTGGTTGTTCACTTCCGAAGAATGTCTTATCTTGGAGAGGATGGAACTCTGGTAAGATGGTTTCAGGTTTAGACTCAAATCTTCATTGGGGCATTTGAAACTTTTCAATTCACTTCCAAAAAATGTCTTATCTTGCAGTGCAAAGGATTAATTGAGGAATTCACGGTGCGAAAAGTGGCAGAAATTGCTGCACATCACCTCGACATTGGGGACATCGAGAAATATCTCCTACTTCTCTGGCCGTTGCAAGATAGCCATTGCAATATACAATGTGTCCACATGGAACAACTGCTTGTGTTGCACGCTCTGAGTAACACCTACCTGTAAGACAAAATTTCCAATCAATAAAATATGTCAAAGTTCATAGAAAAACACACCAAGTCATATCTGAAAGAAATAATAAATTTGTAATAAAATTTTATATATAACTGATTAATTTGAAAGGATTGTTTGTGATGTTTTCAACATTTTTGAACAACTTGACGAAAACACATGATAGTACTTCAAATCTGTAACTTAACAAATGAAAATGACCATTCATCATAATATTATTTCAAGAAATAATCAGAATATAGAAGCACTACGAAAAATCGTGATATGCTGAACGATCCACATATGATTAAAATGTTATATAGTTTTTGGTGAAATTGATCTCAACATAAGATTGCCAAAAATATACTCATTTCATACAAAATTTTATACTTCACTTGCAAACGGATGAGCTTGAAGCTTATTTTGGTCACTGTGTTCTTATTAAGAAAAATCATTAGTACGCATTATTTTCGACATCAACAAAGGTTTTCTCACTTTGAAAAACCAAAGTAAAGTATTTATAGATTCAACTAGAATATATAAATGAATATCTGAATTAACTTTTATGATGCTTGTGAGAATATGTTTCATGAATCAAATTCTGTAATGATTTTTTATGTTAATATTTTATATTGAAAAATAGTAATGTTGTAGAACTTTAGGTATATTACATTTCTGCTATTTATATGAGATGCCGATATATGTTTTTAGATAGATAGAAGTCATAATTTACCTACTCCTCAACATAGTTACAATCGAATCAATATTTAGCAAAGTCCACATTTTTATCTTAATAGATAGGAATATATAATTACCCAGCATTTCTACCAGTAGCACTAGGGCTGCATTCGCTTCATCCATGGCTGGAATATTGGGTACCTCAGAGCTCTGGATCATTCCCTCACAGTCAGGAACTTCCTCAACTGAAATGAAGCAAATTAAAGTCTAGTTCAAGTCTTTTTGAGATGAACTTTTTTTTTGTTGACCTCCATCTTGACACACTTGGCAGATTTGGGTCAAACAATCGATTCATGCCAATGACTGTGTGGGTGGTTACACTCAGAAACTGACGCAAATTGCCGTCCTGCCCAAAACGATGCTGAGCATCATCTGAAAAGTAATTTGAGTTGTGTTTAGCATTAATTTAAATTGGTTGGATAATTTCTATCAAGTAGGTAACTGTACTGATCACATGTTACACTTCAATTTACTTTTTACGTTCATTGAGCTCCAAATAACGGCGCCTCTGTCGTCTTCTCAGCTGGTGACCACTTAGTACCCTCAGTAAATCAGAGCACTTGTAATGCTCGAATTTCTGGAGGAATTGGACGAACACCCAGAATTCGGGTGTGCGCGACCAATTATTTTTAATAATTGTCCGTGCAGCTCAATGGCGTTGTTAGTTCTATTACTAAAACCAAACACAGAGATGTTTGTGTTCCGCCACTGTCTATGCATGTACCTTGATAACCCATCATTATTAATTATCTCACAAACGAGGTCTATTCCTTCAGAAATTCTTTCTGAGGGCAAGAGTGGGAGGGACATGACCATTCTGACGGCAACTGCGTCAGCAATATGCATTTGGCGTGCTGAAAAATAATTATAAAAAAAAAGCCCATATTGTTTCATACAAATTTGACATTTAATTACCTTTCATGAAAACATTTTTGGCGAAGTGAAACCAGCATCCACGCAATGAAATTCCACTAAAAACTTCCAAACCTGCTTGTCTCAGGGCCATCTCGTAGTCACATAGGACAGAGGAGACAACGGAGGTACCAAATAGTTGCCTATTGAACTGCAGTACCCCTATGTAGGTCTGCCTGGTCCGGTTGGGCATGAGGCAAAACACCACTGGATATGCCTCCAAGGAAAAAAAATAAGAAATGCCAAACGTAACAAGAATAGAGGGATTATACTCACTGTGTGATCCATCATCCAGTGCACTATGAATAGATGATGTGCTCCACCTGCTCTAGGGACGATTTTGAAAGTGCCGTCCATGTGCAGGTGTAAATTATCCCGATCAGTTGCCTCATTCAAGATGCCACTGGAAACGTAGAAGAGGCACCCATCTCTAAACCCAGCAAAGAATGTTCTCTGTTGAGGCCCCAATTCAACAGAGTACTTGCGATAACTAAAAAATAATCGAGAATGAAATATGCACTTTTTTTTTAGAAAGCAGATCAAGTGAATAAAAAAATGTGTAAAGAATATTGACTTACGGTGGATTTTCTAAATGTATAGCTGCATCTTCCAACGATGCTGGGATAGGCGGTTGAAACTTTCTTCGTTACCGTTGCATCATAGCTTTCACTGAGCTGAACCCATTGGGTAGTCTCAATGAAGCCTCATTATGCCTCACCTCCTCCTCCATATATATTTGCAGCAGAGTAAGACTTCCACTCCTACTCCGGAATGCCAAAATTTGCTTTAATTTATTTAATCTTGTAGCATAACAAGATCCGGAACATGGTTATGCTCTGCTCCAAAACCATATATTGTTGTTGAAGTATTGAAATTGTTAGCAATAGATTTGAAACATTCGAAGATACTTGGATTCAATCAAAATGTAGGTGAACATGTTCAATGACCAAATACTCTTTAATATATAGAAGGTAGGTATATATAGGAATTTATTAGTAGAACGATAGTAAAAATACATATCAGCATCTATGTACACATTAGGTATCCAGTACTAACTTCAGAACTTCTACTCCTTCTTGATCCTCAACTTTGTACATGACTTCATTCAATAGGATGAATTTTTCAGAAATTGTTATTATCGAATTATAAGTAATATAATACAATTACCCAGGAAAAGTTACCTCAAAATTAAAGGCTAACCCTCCTGCATAATTATTCTGGCAGAGAACAATGAATCTTCGCATCCTAAATAGGTTTTTTCCCCTGCCTGCTTGTCTTTCAGGAAAATAAAATTGCCTGGACAAACGTTGTAAACGTAGTAAATATCTTTGGGTATTAGATTTGTTCCATCTGGAAATATTCATTATATATGTAGTTGGAATTTGATATGAATATTTGGAAAAGGCAGAAAATTTTCATTGCGGACCCGTACATTTCAAAATGGAGTATATGTACCATTTTCTTGTTATGAGCATCATAACAACAACTTAAAAACACAACGATAACAAACGCACGAAAATTCAACGTAGAAAAATTTCTAAACGAGAGTTTCGAATAGACTGGAGCGGAAAGCCTAGCGCTAAAATGTTTAAAAATGGATAACATTTAAAAGAAGGATTCCTATTCGTTGCTGATTCAGCTCCACAATTGGGTGATCAGAGTGGCTATCCGTTGCAATGCAGCTACGTTGGGACTACTTGAAATGAAATTCATGATTCGTAATCGTACTTTGTTCAGTGAAAAACCTTGCTTTCCTTTTACAAGTTCTTTGTACAACATGAGAATCCATCAAGAACAGCAGTGTTCGGAAGTCTATTTTTGATCGGGATGTACGATGGTTGACGATGTACTTTCTTTTTTGTGGGCCCGTTCATTCATTTGGCAACGTCACATTTATTTATTTAATAAGCTAGCGTGCAAATATACGTCAGTTGAAGTAAATCGTATTTGAATCGACCAATAAGAATGTCTCTTTTTAAATGTTCCACCGACAAACGGGAATCAAGCACAGAACTCTAATGCAAACCGCTCTCAGGAATATCGAAAAGTGGTGCGAGGAGAAGGGGCTGAATGTCAATCCCTCGAAGACGTCACTGATTCCGTTCACAAGAAAAAGGAATATCGACTTCAGAAGGCTGGTCCTGAATGGCCAGTCTCTGAAGTTTTCCAATGAGTTCAATTATCTACATAGGTGTCATCCAGGACAGCCAACTCAACTGGAGAAAACACATAGGATAAGACACATTTGCAACATGCTCAAAAAAATTGAATCCATTTCGTAGGTACTTAAAAATAAAAAAACTGATAATAAATCTTTATTCATCTGTTGATACATACATTGATGTATAGGATAAGTCGAGAAAGAATAATCGATGTATATTCCTTATCTATAGATTCAAACAAAATAAAATCATAAGCTAACAATAAAAGTAATTCTGAAAACAATTTCATGCTACAACACAAACTCCATAACTGCACAAAACATAAAGTTTGTGCACAATCCAGTATATGCAAACAGCACAACTTCAAAGGTATGCATAAATTGATAAGGTGTCCGATTTACTCAATTGCCTCCCTGTTGTCAAATTTCACCAAAAAAAATTTCTAGACAATCTTGATCAAAACGCCTAGTTCTAATTTGATTTATGCCTTCGTCCTTCAGAATATCCTATAAGATCTTTATTCCCTTGATGGTAATCTGAAAGCAATCTATCATTTTGAATGTGCCTGTTACGTTTTATCTTTGTGTATTTTTGGTCGGGAACGCTTTCATCGTCTTCAGGCTGTTCACCATATAAGAACTGTTCTTGTTCTATAGAGCCTATTTATGGTCGTCTACTCCAAGAAGTGAGCATTTCCTGCTGCTGCTGCATCCAACTGCCCATTGGCACTATTTGTTGACAAAGCTTCAAATATTAATATGCAACTATTAATTCTGAATGCATGAACCAATTTTTCTAATGACACTCTACTCTACCTGAAACTACTCAGACCTTGGACAGAATATTTTTTAACTTTCATTCTCTGGAAAGTTGTTGGATATATATGGGCATCTGTTAGTTTTACAAACATTTTTAGATCCTGTTCTTTGTCCTTATGGTATAATTTTCAATATATTTCCAATTTGCTACCTCACCATCTAATTTTACTTCATAATTCAAAAGCACTAATGCATTTGATTAGATGAGGTGTGGAGTATCGAAAATATACATACAATTTATGTTAGGCACCTGAAACATACAAAATTATTCAGATTAATTCCCAATTGCTTTGAAAACAAAAGAAAGTTAGAGCCCATATCTGAAATGACAGCTCTCTGCTTTCAACATTTTTCCCATGCAGTCAAACACAATGATTTTTTAATCTGCTGCATTGCATTATGAAGTTATGAAGAAAACCGAGTGGTTGGTTTCAATTATCTTGGATTCCTCTTGCCATTAACATCAATGCATTTTTGGCTGAAACTTATGTATGTTTTTTATCATCCTTAAATATATTTTGATGAAACAACTGATTTAATCTTTTGTAGAAACACGCAATAAATTTTTTTTGAAATTTACCTAAATCGTGAAATATTGTATCATCTTTTTGATCATATTGATAATTGCCCTTCAGGGATACCTTGTCCATTTTGAGTATACAAATCCTGTCTTCTATACTCTGCAGTCTCAATTTCAGGCTTCTAAAAATAAAATAATTCAAGCCCGGAGTTTTCTCTCATCTTCCTGACACTTTTTTTTATTGTATTAATATTACAAGCAATCAGAATATTCTATTATTTAAGTTCATTTGTTGGCGTTAGAGCAGGCTGCTCTCAATTATCGTGATGAGGACCTGTCGAAAATTTCTGTCCTCTGCTGCCGCGAAATTGCTCCTTGTGATGAAAGTCGTTGAAATTTTCGTTCGAAATGAGAAAAGGCTGCTCGTAACAATGAAAAGAAAAATCGTTTTCTTACATTTTTTCTGAAGTTGCACGTCTTTTTTGGTAAATTGACCAGTCTTTTATTTCCCCTACAATTTTTCAAACTTATCACACACCAACCAATTACGGTTGCAAAATAATGATATTATCACCTCGTGACTAGGTATCACACTCAAAACAAACGGAGAATTGATGCGCCCATGCGGAACCCTAACCTGTGCAGCTCTCACTTCAACACGTTTTTCCTAAGATTCACATATTTTTCCATATAAAGAACAAATGATAATTGAGCACTAATGCTGTTCCCAGCAATTCGCCAAGCAATTTGCTGTATTGCGATTTACTGTTTGTCATCCTTCAAGAGATCCGTCAATGTTAAAATGCTAGAGGTGTCTACCTGTACGTTGAAATCACGGGTTTGTTGGGGTACAATGTACAATCACTTCCTCCACCAGGTCTTCACTCATTTCAGTTCCTGAGTTCACAAGATGCAACAATGCCGTGGCAGCTTGTATATCCTCTTCAGATCGAACTTCTGCACAACAGGAATCACTAACAGTCTTTTTTTTCTACCCTAGAATTGTATCTCTATTCCGACTGGACAAACCGGCTTCAGGATAAACAGTTTCATGAGAAGATGAGCAAGAAGCTGATAAATCATAAACTACTGAAGTGCTTGGTTAAGTTCTTTGGAAGAAACTGAAGTGGTTGGTAGGTTCCTTGAAGGAACTGCAGTTTGATTCAATTTTGACCTTTTCTTTTCATCTAAAAGTATAGAAGTATATATTCTCTAATGAATTATCCACTGTTATTTACCCATATGAAAAAATCATCTTCTGGAAAATGTAGAGAACAGATTTTCATGTATCCCGTGACTCGTTTACCAATCTTCAATTATAAAATCCAGGCCTTCCTACTATCAACGAGTTCCCTACCAAATACTGTTTCCAAGTAAACTTTGCTTTTATTTTCCTTCGGAAACAGGTGAAAACTCATGGCAGTATTTCTTCCTTGACCATGAGTTACATTGAGGGACACAACAATAGTCATTATACGTGAGGACGCCATTTGATAACAGAAAAGATTATCATCTTCGAATAAAGTTAAATATAATTCGAAATGAGCCGAAGGAGTGTTCAATTTCTGACAAAAGACAGCACAAAACTCCGCAAATAAGCTAAAGGTGAGTATATTTACTTTCACAGTCCACGTTTATAACGGGAAAATACTAGACTACTTCTACTAGTTCACATTTCAATCACCAGAGGGAGCATCGCTTATCAGAAGTTCCGAATGAAAAGAATCACGAAATTCAGACATAAATTGCCTCGTTCCAGAATCGCATTTTTTCCATCTTTTCCATGTGTTACGTCAATACCGTCCAATCAGAGCGTAGATCTACGTCTATCTACGAATCAGAGCAAAGTCTGCTCGCTCTCTTTCCTCCGAGATGTAATTCTGGAACTCTACTATTATTGGCGATTCAAGTTCATCTTCAGGCCACCTGGTGGCGAAAATTCAAAACTCCAGAAGTAGGTTGAAGAAGTTGTTAAGCTTGGTTTTCAGATCGTCCATTTATAAAACAAACAGTAAACATTTGATTTGGGGAATTCAGTGATTTATATTGTTTTGGTTTATATATTTGTATATTAAGATGGATGATAAATTAGTCAAAATGTCGAAATCTAAAGTGTTTTGTTGCGTTTGTGTCCTTCCATTTCTTTCCCAAACATAATAATTCACATTATTGAATTGAATTGTATTGCTTTCAAATCACTACCTGTACTACCACACTCCTAATCTTTTCAAAGAATTAATTCAAATCTCCAGGATAGGTACAAATATGTATAAACACATATACATACATAATTCTTTAATTAATGAAAAAACATAACATATACATACTTAATTTTTTAATTTAAAATGTCACAGAAACTTAACTATTCGAACAAATGTAATGTTTTCCAAGGTTCGCTTCTGCATATTATTAGGCCCATCTTCAGTACTGACAACCCCGTCTTCTTTTCGAAAATTTCTGGAGCCAATGGTTCATATTTTATACCATGTCTGGTATAAACATTCAAAAATTTCTTGGGATAGAAATATGTGGATAGAAATATGTTCCACATTTCTCTTCCCAATAATTTTTTCGAATAGGTATACAGATCATAGCATAGAGAACCAGTGACTTGAAATTTTGTTTCTTGCTTCCAGAGAGCCTTATTGGATTCAGTTGTCATACATACATTTAAAGAATTGAACATAGCCAATTCATTGTATGTGATAATACACTGAGGGCATTTGAAATTCATTTGTGGGCCAAATTTATAGAAATTCTTCAGAAGATCAGAATTTTCTGCATTTCTAATTCTTCATTCTGAAAATACATCATAGTTTCAAAGGTTCAAATGAGATTATAGTTATATTCTTGTGAGATGCAATGCTGGATGAAGGCATCTTATTTATAACAAATTTCCATATATCTTCTTCATCCTGTGATGATAGTTGATGTGCATGGGACGCTTTGTCTTTTAAGTGATTCGTTTCCAGTGGAAGAGCTTGATATTTGGATTTCGTCTCTTTTTTTCTTTTTCCACCAGCATTTTAGGTCGGTGCTTGAAATTTTCTCAAAATTGAGAAGGTCAGTCCTGAAACAAAAAACACAAGGAACAGCAGAAAAACTAGCAATTATATTGTGTATATATGATTGTCAAATTGCAAGTCCTGATTCAGACATCAAATACTTTGAATTTATACAACTTGGTGCACTATAATAGAATTGCTGAAATATGTTTGCACCTCCCTCCTAAACCGGCCTTACAAGAACAGGTAAATGCTGATATTATGGCCGATTCTTCATTGATTACAATTTTCCCCTTAATCTCGTGAGGATCAAACCAAAAATTCCAATGACTCTGCTGCTCTTTCCCGAATTTCCACACATCATAATATGCCCGGCATTCAGGACTGCTTCTCCTAAAATGTTTATTGTTTGGTCGATGAATATTTCATTCATAAATTTGCATTTACTCACTTTCTAATAAATTTCTGCTACTACGAATGGATCCTAAATATCTAAAATACTCCTTGAGGCTTACGAATACACCATTTTCATTATTAGCCATCATTCTTGCGTACAAAAATAACGAAACTACACAAATTTCCTTCTGTTTACACTGATTCGACCTACTTGTGTAGATGTCACAAAACGAATGTCACAGATTACAGAGTAGAATAGATCTGACACTCACGTTCTACGATGCAAAATACAGTTTATCCCGCCCTCAGCGCCCCCATGCGGCTGCCACCCAACTAACCGGGAGAAATGTCGGTATAACTGGAAACTGCAATCGCATGGCGCGAAATTTAAATTAGCCCATTCACTGGTATTTTAGACGTCGATAGTATAATATGGATTATTAGGGCGAATTTTAAGGAGAAATAAAACTTGTCATGAAAAATATACATATATTGATATACCCAGCACAGGAAAAAAAAATATGGAAATACATAAGCTATAATTATGGCAATGAATATATGAGCAGAGGTAAAATGTCAATAGGGTCACATATCTTCGTAAGACAATAATTATAATAAACAGTAATAATATTGTTCATAGGAAATGAGGTTGAAATTATTATATGTTCAGAAATCTTCAACATTATCCAAAAAGGACACAATGTTTGTTGGGAGTCACAATAGAAATCAAAAACAGCATGCCAAAGCTTAGAATGCATGAATAATTTGGAAAAGAAAAAATTAGTTGCCCAAAGACCTATGTGGATTTTATATTTTCCTGCAGGAAAGATTTCAAAGTCTCTAAACAACGACTCCCTGTTTTATCTTCCTCACAGTTAGATCACCAGGAATGCACCAACATGAAATCATTAATAACTAAAGTTTTGAATGATGAAATAAAGTGTTCAACATTTGGGTTAGTATTCCTTACTCCATATGCTCTAATGTACCCAAAAAAGTTTACTAAACAATCTTGATTGAAAGCCCCAGTGAGAATATATTTAAAGTGATAATCATTGAACAGTTTTTGAGTAAGGTAAAGGAATGCGTTCAATGTTGTCACTATATTCTTCAAAGTGGGTACCACAATGGATCTTTTCTTTCGAGGGCAATAAAATGAAATACTGTTGAAAATTTGTATCGCCTGCTCCCAACAAACATTGTGTTCTGTTGAATACTAACCGTCTTCTTTAAGAGTTTCGCAGTGGATGTCCAAGCTCTGGATACATTCAACGAATCAAATAACTCATCCAAGAATAGTATAAAGTCAGCAGTGTCGATAGCCTCTCTGTGAAGCTGAACCGGATGCTTGATTTCTAAAAAGGAAAATAGTAAATTTTTGTATTATTATGTTTGAAAAAAATACTTACCCCATTGAGAAATGAGCTCATCATTGACCCCACGGAGTGGCTTAATAACCGACTACACAGTTTGATTTTCATTTCCATTAACGCAATTTTTAAAGGGTTTGGTTGGATTGGTTTAAGTATAAACGATTAATGTCATAATTACGTGGTTCTTTGAATCAAATATTTCTTTGATTTGATTTCCTGATAAAACTGTCGAGTTCAATAAATGAGTATTTTTAATTTACTCTCGTATAAGATCTCGTTTGTAAACAAGAATTTGCATTAAAACATATTGACATTGACAGTGTTGGCGTTCACAAATCCAATATGTCAGAATACTGTAATCTGTGGAGAATATTTTCGTATGCAGTGCCACATAGCGACTGATTGCAGAACTAAAAACCGTATTTGGGGTGGGGGTAAGGAAGTGTCAAGCCCCTGACGAATGTTTATAGAGGGCGCAACCTACCATTGAATCGCCAATTGTCAAAAACAAAACAAAAACTGAAACGACAAATACAGATACTTGACTCAAAAATATCACCGTGATTTTAAAATCACATCGAGCAGTCTGAAACTGTGTGTAGCATGAAATGAAAAAAAAAAAAAAAGACTCTTGGTCTGATTCATTTTGTAGATCACTTTTTCCTCAAGGATTTCAATTTTCCCTCTCTTAATTGCGTTTTTCTCTCATAAGAATCGATTCTGCATCATATTGCAATTGAATTAGTTTACAGCAAGGAATGGTGTGTAAAGTCACTATATTTTCAGAAAACGAGCTCATTTTCATTGCCCTAGGAAAAAGAGAATTATATTCTATGGTTAAATGTCAACATCACAAATGTCATATGTCACAGGATTTATTTTGATTAGTTTGACGTTTGACCCATCTTGAAATTTTGGCTCATTGCTCATTATTATAATCATACCAATTTAATATGCCAGGAATGAACAACATCGGCCAAGAAGAAATTAATCCAACCATAGGGAGATTGCCACTTATCGATGAGAAGGGTTTAATACAACCAGAACGTCAAAGAGAGATCACCCAAACTGATCACTTGAACAAAAAGCTTCTCACTGCTTTTCTTGGTCGAATTAATGAAACTCCTTCTCTGAATGATCCTAAAGATATGAACTGCAACAATGATAGTAATGAATTTGAACTCTAATTCTTATAGTGATTACATTTCCTAACATCTGTTTGTGACAAATATAACCTCAAAATAAATTATTGGCGGGATAAGTTCCCTTTGAGTATCGATAGCTTGTCCTCATTAAAAGGATTTATCACACTTTTAAAACGAATCAGCTCACTTTCACAACTTGAAGAAATCATGGATTTATTCGATAATTCGGATGAAAATGAAATATTTGATGATGGAGAAAAATTGGAGCTATCAAATGATGCAGTAGAAAAAAACCAAGAAGAAAATGATAATGATGATGCACAGGAAGAAGAAAAGAAAGTAGTTAAACCTAAAAGGGTTACTAAAAATCCCAGAGTAGTACTTAATGCAGAACTTTTGAAAGGTCCCAAGGGATTAGGAAATCTTGAAAGATGTTTTGAACGAGTACAATTTAAAGGAAAAGGCTATGAAGAGCAAGATTTGAATGTGTTGTTGAAAACATACGAATATTGGTGCCATCGACTCTTTCCTAAGTTTCCTTTCAAAGATTGTATTGATAAAATTGAGAAATTAGGTTCCAAAGGACCAATACAGGTATACTTGCTGATCTTTATATATTAGCTTTCTCCAGAAAACGAAGACCTGGTTGTATGGTCCATTATTAAGCCGATTTCAATGTTGATCCCAGTTCAACCTTACAAAATTGAGTGGAACTGTCAAAATTAATCTGGGATCGACTTAATACGCAACTTAAAGCTGAACCGTGCAACCAGGCCTAAGTGTACCCTTCAAAATATGCAGCATACAATATTAAATTATTTAACTCATCCTATTTTTTATCAGTGTCTAGTTTGATTATGGATTTCCATCATGTATCAGCCATATGAATTCATACCCTTTGTTACCCCCTTATATTTTTAGAGTAAGGCATGGAAAGTTCCCTATGCGTTGATTTAGTGGAGAGAATTCAAACTACTTCTGCACCATATACTTATTACACCAAGTAAAACATTGAAACAAATATGTTGTCTCAAATAATTGAATCCTTTTCAAAATAGTTTTTTTCACTAGACCCCATGGCAGGCACAGTATCTTAAGGTAGCAGTGCAACGCAACCTCTCTTGAAACTTACAATCTAGAAACAATTGTATACTTTCACACTTTGGAATATAATAATGTGCTTTCATTATATTTTGGCCCATTTATTGTACTTCCTCCATTTTTGTACCTTGTTAGTCATTGTTTCCATTGTATTTTTAATGGCTGCATTAATTAGCTCATTTGCTTGAGGGAAATTCTATACTACTATATGACATGGCAGCAAAAATTTTTGTTGTGGCTCCATAACAGCTATTTTGGTTTATTCATTTGATTGGTTTATTCCTACCGTCTTGTTTTGTTCTATTGTAAATAGAATATGATATTTTGGAATCAATAATCCTGAAAAATAGAAAACAGCCTACAAATTTTGAATTTATTATTTTAATGTTGCATAAGATCATAAGCAGACGAATTCTGAAAAGTTCATAATTTTTTTTCAGACTTATTTGAAAAAGGCAAGGTCTGGATTGGAAGATGAAGAGTTCGAAACACCTGATGTATTGCCAGATTTCAAATCGGATGAAGAGAATGAACCTGGGTCATCAAATGCCTTTCAGTTTTCCAGTCAAACTTCTATAGCTGATATACCGATTGAGCTCACTGAAGAGCAACTAGAGACTATCAGAAGAAATAGGGAAAAAGCAGAAAAATTAAGACAAGAAAGACTTCGACGAATACAGGAAAAAGCATCAGTAAATTTACCCGAGAAGCATCAGATAAATCAAGCCTCCACATCTGCTACCACAATATCAAGTATTGAAGTTAATGGGGAAAATTGTCTTAGCAATGATCAATTTGGAAGCAACGCTAACGATGATAAATTTGATGCAGAAGACTGTCATAACATTAAATTACAGGGTGGTCAAGTGGCAGATAATCCTGAAGAGAAAAATGTGGACAGTGATAGTGATGGTGAAATACAATGTTTGAAAAAACAGTCTAAAAAGATTTTTGATGAGGATGAGGAAGAAGAAATAATAACTGATACTGAACGAGTAAATGAAGGGGACCAATCATCAAATTTAGCCAAAAGTGATGATGAAATGGAAGTAGATCAGTAAATATTTTCATCATCAAACATTCCGAACAAATTGATTATCATCTATGGGTACGGTGAAGTTTTATTTTTTTCAGTGGTACAAAGTTGTAATATGTTTGTCATAAAAAGAGATATTCTGAATAAATATTTATTGTTTTTTATATTTCATTAATCTTCAAATGTTTAATATTCTCCAAACATAATGTCTCAGTATGGATTCAATTTTATCTTATGGTTCCCCTTGTACATCTAGTGAAGTTCAATAACGCCTAGAAAAATATGGGTCTGTTCTCCAAATCCTTCTATGTTTTTTTTCATCTTTTTACCCAAATTTGATTCTGCTTATCAGTTAGTACTTCAAGTATCAAGGGTGAACTTTTTTATCAAGGAAGATCACTTCCGAAAGAAATGTATCTGAATTCAAAATGAATTAATCATTCATTCATCTTCAAATGTTTAATAGTTTCCAAACATAATGTCTCAGTATGGATTCAATTTTATCTCATGGTTCCTCTTGTACCTCCAGTCAAGTTGCCTAGAAATATATGGGTCTGTTCTTGAAAGCACGAGCTTTCTCAGCCTTTTGCAACAAATCGCCTGAAATCACAATTCTCTCCAAGCTTTCAATCATTTTCAGGAATTAATAAATTTGAGACATATCCGACAAATCTGTTACCCTCTGTAATTAATATCCCTTAATGCATAATTAACTAAGATATAAAATGCAAAACACACATGAACAGATACATTTCAAATAAAAGATAAAACATTTTATTATAACAACCTACATCTATCTTATCAAGATATGTTCACTCAAATTCACACTGGACTTCAATATATTTGTATAGGCATCGCATTTCAATTCAAGATTTTCGTACTCTCCCATATATCCAGCAACGTAAGCTGTAGCAAAATCCAACTTTCCGTCAAATACATTTGCCCCCATTGCCAGATATATAGTAATATAGTAAGAATGGTATCACGAATTATTTTATCAGTCATGCTGCCTGAGGTGATGAACTCTGAGGTTTTCAAGGGCGCCACAAGATTCATCTCCTTTGCAGTTAGCATTAGGGGAATGGGAGGACACGAAATTATTCAGGATAAGGGATTTGAAGGATGATGTGGAAGGAGGAACAAGTTGGATTAAAATTTTTCACTCCAACTCTCTATTGATTGAAAGAGCTTGTTGCCATGTGTTTGAAGCCCATAGATTGCAATTTAATTGGAGGCCATTGAATTTAATATAGGAATTAAGGATTTCCAAGTACATATCTATATAGGGCGATTTTGAATTAAAAATTCAGCTTTTAGCTCCTTCATTGCTGGGTGGTATAGGTATGAATGAGCATTCATAAACATCACCAAAGAGTTAATCGAAAAACAGTAATACGCTGTATCATTTACAGCTGGTCAGAAGTTTCAGGCAAGTCTTTGCTAATTTCAGCCCTGTCAACAACTGTACTTCTGAACACTAGGGTGCAGTTTTTTACCTTTATTTTTTTTTATTTTGGCAGATAGTACATGTTCATCAGTGAGCTCTGAATATTGGCTGAACGGCCCCTGATCTTAATATTTCATATAGAAATCAATATATGACAAGCTGGCCACTTTCTACTCACAACCTTGCTTGAAATTGAAAACCATATCTTTAGATAATATAGATAGGAGTAATCATATAAATGAATAATTTCGCTGCCAACAATGATATCTTTTTTTGTACGTTTTTTCCAATGCACTGTTCACACTTACGAACACATACTACAATTTCCTTCAATATCCTAACCAAGTTGGTTGAAGAAGAGGTGCCTTGACAAAAAAAAATGAATTGGTTGTGGTCATTTTCTGTGGACACCTTTTAGCATGAAAACCAGACCGTGATCAGCAAAGGCCGCTTGTCTATTTCCATTTCCGAAATCCACCAGGTTGTGACTGAGCCTGGGGCCCTGGGGCTCAGAGATATGAGATATTTAATCGAACATAAGGATACAAGTTTTGTAAGATTTCAGTTGTCCAACTGCTCTCTGCAAATGAAAAAAGAGGTTCCTTCAATCCACATTGAAAATCTAAATTAGATTAAAGGCTGGTTAAAGTCTTGCGTGATAGCTAACTGAAAACTTTGGACCAAAATTTGTACGTATCTCTTTCGACATTGCTTCAACGTTGCCAATGCGAATATTTCATCGTCTGATGTGAATCTACGCCGTTAGGTTCCAACGGTTGATTTTTAATTTGGCATTTCGAAAATTTGAAGTGGTTTTGTCGAGGAAATTGATATTATAAAAAAAATTCTCTGATGGGTTTTTGAATTTTTTTAAACATTTCTTCTGTCATCTTAACTTTTCTCCGGCTTGCTTTGTAGGATGTTCTTCTTTTCCTTCCTTGAAAAAAAAAACGTTTTTTTGAATCAATAATCAAAATCCCCTCACCTTAATTTGGTTCTCCAACCTAACATAGCTTATATAAATAAAGAGTCACTGTGTTGTGATGAGCACACCTGTCTGACGTGGTTTCCAAATTTTTTTGAGGTCATGAGGTGAAATCATCTCTCCACTTTATCTAAAATCAAAGCAGTTGTGAGATGGCTTCTTCAATTTTTCGATAAAAATCTGAGCGCACTACTGAATGTTGTATGGCTTATTCGTTGAGTTACTGACTTATTTTTGAGAAATGATTTGAGAGCAGATCTTCCTCGGTCAGTTTTGGAGCTAACTTAAAAAAATATCCTTCTGTTGTTCAACAAATTAATGAATATATGGCTTGATTCAATAATGCTTGTAATGAACTCGTACTTTTTAACCATGCCCTCTGGTAGTTCTATCTTACATGTACTTTATATCTTTAACCTTTAAGTAGTAGCGTACTTTTTTTTTACGCTAATACTCGTGTGGTGTACTTTGTACACCGTTGCATATAACGGTTGTGATATATTTCGATTGGAGTTTTTTTTTGGTGGTCTGGAATTAACATATCAAAACACAATGGTAATTTATGTACATATTAATGAATATATTGATATTAATTATAAATAAGAAAGGGAACTAATATTCAACTGAGGAAAATTATTGAACCTCGAAATAACAAATCGGGAGGGAATAAGTGAAAACTCGTTATAACAAGTAATTCGTAAAACTGAGGTTTATTATATTGAGGTGAGATTGGTGTAAAATTTGTTATATCAAGGTTTTATTCACCTCAACATTATGTACTCATCTTGTTTCAGCGAATACTTAAAAATTAAAACACAGTTTTCTATCTTACTTTTGAATTAATTGGAGATAAACAACTTCTAAGCCATTCATCTCAAAACTAGGCTGAATGGACTTGGTTCACTTCAGCTCTGAACCCCTCAAATTTTCATACTAATTTCATATCACTGATTCATGAAAGCTCAGTCTTCCTTTCAGTTCCGTTTTTTCTTGGCTTTAGAAATAATTTCTTACACATTGAAGACAATTGCTCTCATTAGCGTTCGACTATGCGAATAACGAATTTTCTAGAAATGTTGGAAGCCAGATGATGAGCTTGAATGTCACATGAAGAACCGACCCTTAATGATTGATAATGGTGATTCTAAAAAATTGTCCTACGTTTTCTCGCGTAAAAACAATGTCTTCGCAAAGGCCTATACAAGAAGTCCCCTGTTCTTCTTTGAAAGGTCGATGGATTTTGGCGGTAATTATTTCTGAAGAATGGTAAGAATACAAGTTGTCTTCCATGATCATCTCTTGAAGAAACCCTCGAGGCGTCAATTTCAATTTTCGCTTGACCAGCCTTGGCATTCACCGTCTGTTGTAAATCGAATGAATCGGGACTTCCCATGTCCATATCATCATACCGAAGGTCACGAAGTTCTTCATGCGCTGATTCGTTGATTGATGCTTCGCAAAGCGTGAAGAGAACCTGCGAAAATAATATATAACTAGAATATTGTTCAACCGATTACATTGCTTCGCTCAAATATTGTAATTAACGCCTATTCTCCATGCATTTACCTGCAGTTTGCAGTTTATTATTTAAAGAATCAACAGCATTAAGTGTCCTTGATGGGTAGAAAATGTATTTGTCTTGGATTTTTCATGATGACGTTTCAAAAAAGCGTAATGTAGGTTCTAATATTCACGACTCACGTTCTTGATACAAACAAATTTCGTTCTGGAAAATTAATCTTGAGGTCGGAGGGCCACGAAGCCCCCTTTAAAATCAACATTTTGGTTATCAGCTATCCAGGCCGCAGTTCATTGATTAATTAACGGGATTTCCGATTTCTTTTCCGCCTCTTTCGAAATTTAACCATTTTCGAGTTAAATGACTCAACAGTTTTTTTTTTCGTTAGCCTCTTCTGAAAATTCAATTTTGGTGTTATTGGAACACGTTTAATATAATTTAGGAATGCGACTCTCAAAGTTTTGAATCTCGAGCCTGTTGCCATCCATGTATAATTTGTCCTAAACAATCTTCTGATTTTTCCGATCTCCGACATTTGAAATTTTTTGTAGCTCTGAATATCACTTAAGTCAGCACTACCTTAGCTCGACGATATAAAATGATTTCCGAGAAGGAAAAATAAATTTTCTCTGAAATCTTCGTTTCTCAGAAAAGTTGCACTATTTAGCTATTGAAGTTCTTTGAAAGATTCATACTTTTGCTATTTAAAAATAACCATAAGATTACACGAATCAGAATAGCTAGGTATTATCATACCTTACATTTACACATGAGCTCAGTATAAAGATGCCTACAGATTACTCTGAAGTGACGTGGGACCACGTCTTAATGCGCATGATTCAAAAATCTAACGAAGGACTTCCGCGCAAAATCCCATGTTAGATTTTTGAATCATGCGCATTATGACGTGGGCCCACATCACGTCAGAGTAATCTGTAGGCACCTTAACGATTACAACAAAAACAGTTTTTTAAAATTTTTAGACTATTTGGTAATCAAGTAGTCATGAAAATGAAAAAATACAGAATGCCTAGGCTTATGATACCTTTTGCGAATCTGCAATAACTAAGCGAGTTCTTAAGATGATGGCTACCAGGAGCGTCCTACATTTTTTACATTGTAGCTGAAACTTGAAAGAAATTTAATTCAGTATTTCAGTTGTCGACTTTTTACGCTAGTTTTATGAATTTAAGTCTTTGATTCCGGACTATCTGATGTGAAATCAAATAAAAACTATCGAAATACCTATCCATTTGTAGAAATGCCACTAGAAAAACTAATCGCACTAGAAAATTGTCTGAAAATACAAAAACCATAAATATCTCGGAATCCATGTAATTTTTACTGAGGCTGAATTTTGGGATAAGGGAGACCACGAGAGTGTCTATATATAGCTACAGGCTTATCGATTGTTTTACGGACACCCTGTATACTAAGATTCACAAATTTTCAGGAGAAAATACCATTCGGTTCTTGAGATATGTCTCATGAACAATTTTCGTGGAAAACTTTCATTGATTCGTCTCAATGGGTTTTTCGTTCCCTCAAATGTTGCTGCTTGAGTGAAAATTATTATTTTTGTAGTCTGGTGAAGTATACGATGACTATGAATTTAAATTTTTGGATTACTCGAACAATCGATATGTAGGTTTAAAATTGGAGAAGTAGGTATATTTTCCGAGTTACCTATTACGAAATTTTGCTCTTTTTCCTATCGGCACTTTGCAACTATTCAATCACATTAATTTCAATTGAGAAATACTGAAATACTGAAAATAAGAAATTGGAGAATCGTATAACTCCTCAACCGTAAGTAAGATTTGTCTGAACGCGCAAAAATGCAACTATTTTAAATCTCGTGTTATTCGAACTATTCAGTATAAAATTTAAAATAGTAAGAGATTGTGATCGATCTTATGTGTAATCAGAAGAAAAAAAAGATATATTATTAGCTAGTCAGGTTTTGGAGACAATATTTGGTACTTACAGCAAACCCTATTATCACCCACATATCTCAAGATTGACATTCATACATCAAGGACATTTGTTGCAATATCTTGTGGAATCGCATTCGCATGTGACATATATAAGAAGTAAATGAAAATAAAACGTAATTCACACATTTATTTTTACATAATTTCTCCGAACAATAACGGATTCTTCATGAAGAGAAAGTCTTCTATACAGGAATGTTTTGGAAACGGTTTGTACTTCTTTTTCATTTCAATATTGACCGCCAAACTGATGATCGAACAGATCAAATATTCAACTTAATGTTATTGACTTACTACTTGGTCATGTGGTAAGGTGTCGTAAAGAGGTGATGACATATTTTTTTGGAATCTTTAAGCGGCTTTGAATGATGGTTACTCATTGTATAATTTTTTTAGATATCATTTTATTTACGCGACTATGTTCGAACGTTCTCGCGTTTTATTTTTTTGAGCGAATAAAATGTGTCTGAAAGTGAAACAGGTATCCAATACAATGTGTTATTCACAATCACACTCATTAAGAACCCGTATCACAGTTTTTTTCATACAAAAATGTTGCTCTTAAAGCGGTTGTCGTTTTTTTCGAAAATTACATACCGAAATATCGGGAAGTGTTTCTAATGGTTTCCGATTGTTTTACGACCTCATTCGTGAAATTTGGTGCAGTTGTAGAGCATGATCACAGAGGAAGCTGAAGAAGCAACACCCAAAATTGTACATGCTAACTCCAGTAGATGAAATTTGTACAGATTGTCCGCCAAAAAAAGACTTTATATCTTATATGCGAATCTACCGAAAAATTGTCAAGTAAAATTTGTTTTGCATAAATAAGTCTTCAATGATTCGCTAATACAATAGGACTAACTCATTTGTGTACAGAGTGGCAATGGCAATACAAGTGGTGTAACTACATACTACAAATAAATAAGCCCAGAAATAAGCATTGTTGAGTTCGTTCACAGCATTTAGGGGAAGTGGTAGAATTGGGAACACTTAATTTCAAACGCTAAATAATATAAGAAAAATAAAAATGTTAACATTCATTGGAAAATAAACTTTGCTTATTAGTGTAATAATCGAAAAAAAAAATGAAAAAAATCAACGTTTTTCAAAAAAATATTGTAGTTCCTGATAACCCGGTACCCTTTGGGGTACTTGTAAACAGTTTTCGGGGGAAATAATAATGATTTGGTTTAATCAGAAACGGCACATATCACACCAGTATCGACTGCTTATTTCGCCTGCAGTACGTTTTTCATGTGCCCAGAGTTTACAAGTGGCGCACATGATCAAGCCTCCATCGGTGAGGCTACATACTTTTTGTACTTTTGTAGCAGAGTGAAATTCCTCTTCTTCATTTTCTGTGTGCAACCTGCGTTGAATTCCGCAGTCCTTTGACTTTTGTCGTGTGTTTTTTGTATCCTATTTCATATTGGTAGTAGGTTCTTCATCTTCAACTTTCTCCTTTTTAAAATTTTTACCTTCTTTGTTTTTCTTCAAGTTAGGTTTTTATTGGTGAATTTGGTGATAATAATAATAACTTGAATTCATTTTTTTTATTGTTCGACGAAAGTTGTTTACGGTACAAAGTATTTAGTTGCAGCTCGGTTTAATGTGAGCTTTTTGTTTCTTACATCTTCTAACGCACAGCGGAGATATATAAAAATTGTGACGTTAAAATTAAAAGCACAACAGTAATTGGGAACGAAGGAGGTAATTAGGAACGTTCGCCATTACCCGTCTGACGACGTTTTTAATTACCCCAAGTAATCAATAGAATTAAAAATTGCCGGAATTCACTATTGAATTTTCTTTCAACTTCTAATCAAGTAGGTTTTGAAAAAATATAGTACCAGTATGAAATTAACAAAATATGCCACCTCTTTACTTCAAAATAAGATAGTTACATATATTATGACCCACGAAAAAATTATGATTAAAATGCGATAACAATTCTTCGACTCAACGTGACAGCAAAAAATGATATCATGGATAATACTTCTTGTGTGTAAGAAACAGCGAAAGTTCTGAAAACTAGACTAAAAAAAAACAAGGCATTTTTAAAATCATCAAAATAACAAAAAACCTAGCTTTATGACTGTGAAATATTTATGGTTGGATTCGGGATTCAAAGAGCTCAACTTATGCCATGTTATATGGATCATCCCGTTTGAAGAAAAAGGGAAAATCATGCATTTTCAGAATGAGGGAACACTGCTTCTATTATTTATCTGTTTATAATAAGAGCTCATAGTTGAATATTCCTAATTTTTTTGGGCAAAAAAATAGCTAGAAAGATAACCTACTCACAATATTTCGAATATTGGACCATTTTTGCTGAAGTCTGAGACCCATGAAACTATTTTATATTTGATTCCGTCATTTCGTCTTCTTAAGCTTTATGCAAATGTCGAATTGAATATAGGGTGTACCATTTAAAAAAGGTAACTTTGTATTGCCACTCTGTACACAATGGAGTTAGTCGTTTTGCATTAGCGAATTATTGAATTGATATTCATGCAGGACAAATTTTACTTGAACATTTTTTCGGTTGCTCCTATAGATAATCCACTTTTGAATGATAATAATAGTACATTATTTAACGGGATTATGATGGCTATTAAGTCTCATTAATTATGCAGGGTGCCCCTGGATGAATTATTGGTTTTAATTGCAAGAGAGCCTTTATTTGATTGGCTTGATTGATATTTTACTGTGTATTTTGTTAAATGTACCTTATTAATATATCTCCATTTATTCAATGATAACACACAAAAAATTCATTACTTTTTCAAGTACCAAAAGTCTTACATAAATAAATTCATTCATTAAAATATCCGAATTTTCATGAAAAGCAAGATTCATGTCAGTCTTCTAGAAAGGATAAGTTACTTAATTTTCACCAACAATCCACCTAATATAAGTATCACTTCGAGTTGCAAAGTTAAAGATAAGTGAGCTGAGGAGAATTGATAATAAAAAAAAACTCAAATAAATGTTTGGTGTGGCGTCTACGATAACCGTTCGATTCACCTCCACGAAACAAAAACGAAACAAGATATGAGGTACAAATAATAAGGAGCAACTCTTTTAAAGTAATTAACCGAAGTCAATAAAGAAATTCTGCATATCCTCGAAAGTGTTGAGGAGTAGGTGGGCACAACTTCTAAGTAATTTGTTAATGAAAAACAAAATATTCGCCAACAAATTATAATTGATATTTTATACAATAGAGTGAGATATACCAATGAAGTCAGTTGAAAAAATGAAACAGGTACCCCAAACGCAAAAATCATGAATTTATTTATCCATTGATATATTAAATTGAAGTAAGTAAAAAATTTCTATCGTACAATTAGAATAAGGGGTTATGGGAATGGATGAAAAATTTTTTTCTGATCTTCTCTTTTATTCCATCAGTCGACGTTTCGGTCCAGGTATGGACGATATATATATATTGGGAGTTAAATTACTTTGAGTAAAAAATTTCTTCTAATCCATGGATTCAAATAAAATTTTTGTTGCTATAAGTTACGATTTTATAGTAGTGAAATCTCACGCTGAGACAAGAACTATTCATATGCATAAACACTATATCTCATGCACACACTATCTTGAAAAGTTCATTTTCATGCACTATAGGTTTTTGCTCTATAGGCACAGGTATATCTACTTGGTTCACGAGGAGGCTATCAACATATGCGTCAAAATTAAAAGTTTCTGCACAATTAAGTAAATCGGGTAAGATAACCAGAAACTTCTGTTGACATGAGCTTTTGGACAGCATATTTCACTTTCATTCTCTGGAAGGGTGTTGGATAACAATGGGTATCTGTCAGTTTTATGGCGATTTTCAGTTCTTTTTCTTTCTCCATATGATATAACTCTTCGATATGTTTTCAAATCTCTTCCTTACCATCCAATTCTTCCTCATATTTTAAAAATTAACTCCTCATGCATTGTATAATATGAAGAGTATCGAAAATGTAAACTATCTTCCTACCGTGCTTTTGACATCTAACTACTCAGAAAAAGCTTCTAAGGTCGAGCCACAGTAAGTTTCAATATTGTGTCCATTTTTTCAAAGTTATTCCTTTTTGAATGCAAGGAAATCTACGCCTTCATACTCATATGCACCTTTCCTCTATATTTCTAGTTTTAATCTGGCTTTTATTGAGATTTTCTTCTGCGTCGGTGGATGGACTTGGGAATGAGGTCAGTAAAAATCCGTTGCAAAAAAATCCACTTCCACCTAGTAAATAAAAATCGTTTACCATGTTCAAGCATAGTACATAAAGTTGAATTATTGAAAATCTGGCTATCATGAAGGGATCCTGGCTTATCTCCAATCTGGCGTCACAAACAATCTGCACGTTAATTGAAAAGGGAAACCCTTTTCGACACCTGAAGGTCTCAGCTGTATGTGCCCCTTGTGAATTAATTTTCACATGGGTGCAATCTATATCTTCTAACACCCTTGGAATACCTACCAGCAATTTCATAGAATTCTGAGCAACTTGCTGGTACTCTTGGAAAGTAGCCATTTCAAAGTGCTGGCTAGCTAGGCTTGCAATATCTTAGAGCGGTAAGCAATTGAGTTCTTGTATCAATTTCTTTGGAACGCCTGGTTTCAGGTTCAATCAGGTGATATTCAGTGAGGCTCATTGAGCCTGAATCTGGATCTAAACTCATCGTCATAATAATTGTTTTCCATGAGTCCTTTCTGGCCGGTATATTTCTGGTAGTATTCGTTTCTGCATCAGACAGAGACGAAAAGCTAGACATGCTCGACTAACTGAACATAATAGCGAGTAAAATTAATTTTCAACAAGTTTCACCTACAAAATCTTATAAATTATGACTTGCATCTAAGAATTGAATATTTAATTAGACAAAACTGGGTCATTAAATTTTTAACGATAAAACGTCAAAATAATCCTCCATAAGAAGCGAAAACCGAAAAGCAGATGCTCTTCCGTGGAACGTTCTCCATTTAGTTGTCCTGACGATGGCAAATTGGCTAGTTCAATTCAGATCGTAACACTTTTTTTGATTTCTAATACATCTCAATCAATTTTTATTATTGTATTCATTGCCTCCCTGTTTCGGAGTGATTTTTCTTCATCATTGCAAATGATGAAACACATGTAAATGCTCGAGGTACCAACAGAAGACAAGGCATATGAGAAACCAGGTGTGCCTCTAGTGAAGTAAAGTAATTTAATTTCATAGGACTCATGCCCACAGCAGTACCTTTATATTTCGGCACATCTTTGGCAGAAATAAAAACTTCAGTCACTGCATTCACCCACTTATTTACTCATTGTCCCTCACTCTTTCTAACATCTAAGATGAAGAATGGACCTGAATTATGGTATGGAATAAATATACAATCCTTTCTTAGATGAAATGCAACATTCTGAACACACAGTTTTCATGAACAACCAAGAAATCATAAAAAAAATAAACATTCGATCTTAGAACATAAATACATGGAATGGACATTGACGTGCTATGAATATATTTGTTGTGGTACATTCGATGCTTCTCTGTCTAGCGCGACACTAAAGCAGTGGCGTAAAATAAATAAATTTATATAGCTCCTACCTTTTTGTACGGAAAATTGACGTGATAATGACGTCAGATTCAACTATCTCAATTGTGATTGGCGAAACTAAGCAACTATCTCACTCCAGTCTTTGGACTACAACAAATGTTTATTTTCCATTCCACGTATCTATGTTCCAAGCATTCGATAGCAACTATCCAGGAATACTATCCAAAATCAGATTGCAAAAATTCCTTCATTAGTCTTGTCATCTAAGGAAGGGGTAAAGGGTGTAATTATTTTTTATTTTTGAAAATGTCGAATATCTTGAAAACCAAGGAAGCTAGATATAAAACGCCCTAAAGTGCGCAGATATCATAACTCGTAATATCCATTCATTACGCCACACTCTATATATCGTATACAGTAAACCAACTTAGTGTTCACAATTCTCGCAAGTTGCAAAATAATTTCTTTTGCTCAAGTTTGCTAACGTCCCTCTAGGCCTAGGGGGATACCTAGATGGAGTTGGGAGTCCGGCGGAGCTTAGTGTTTCTAATAGGGAATACTCCTTCTGTCGAAAATGATGTATTTTTTATGAAATATCTTTGAAACGTCACATTTTGAAATAACTGTTTCAACCGTTTCCAAGAAAAATTATTTTAAGCACTTAAAAATGGAAAATAAAAATGGGTATTTAAAGTTCAAAGCGTTTTGTGAGAATTGTGCAAGCTGGCAACATCAACTGAAATATGCCTTGATAATAAAGGACAACGAATGCATTATCTTGATGAGATAGACAAAGATGGCTATGAAGTCTGCGACGATCGAGGAAGGTCGTAAAATTTTATGGGATTGCAGTTGAAGCTCGCCAGTAAGTACGCGCCTGTAGATCAACAGCTGTTATTTTATAAACAAGCTGATCGGACATTGTTCTTTTCATTGTCTTGTATGCGCTGTTGCCAAATCTTAAACTCCGCACAAAGCGATTTAAATTTCAAACCCCATATTTGAAGGATGATTTTGAATAGTTTCTGAGGTGAATTTGAAAAAATCATGAATAATTAAACTAATACTTATTCAGTTCGAACTTGCATATGCAGTGATAACCCAAATTGAGAAGAATTCCCCATTCTGTGACATCCTGTCCTACATCACTTCAAATGGTCAAGTGTTTCGTTCAGGAGTCAGATTCGGTGAAGTATTTGGCTGTGACCATCTCAAAGAAGATGGACAAATTTGTTTCATTATTTTTGTTGGACTGTAAGACTTTAAGACAATTGGTAGTTTGTTTACCGCAAATTGTGTCATAGATATGCAATAGTTTCTCTAACAAGGTTTTTCTTATGGGTAATCACCTTCGAGAATAGTCTGATTATTCTTTTCTTGCTAATTTTCCTTCAATGATGGATTAAAGGAATCTAATTGTTATTTGTGTTGGATTTTTGCAGCTTATAGGAATGAACACTATTTTTATTATTTGTTTTATGATGCTATTGGGCCAAATTCCTTATTTCTGGACGATAATGTGCCACCCTGTCGTGCGAGAATTAACGAAGAAGATCTGTATGGTATTCCGCATCTAGCACTCCACCTTTTTAGTTATTCTTTATTGAGGTTTTCCAAGCTTTCGATCCCTAAAGAGGGGCCATAAGTAAAGACTGAACTTTATGTTTCCAATTTTTTGAGTGAACTGATTTTGTACCTACTACAATTACTAACGGCCGTTTTAAATAACCTACCGAAGATAGTTATCTATTCTATGGTTTGCATTTCACAATTATGGTTTGACGTTGTCTATCTCAAGGCAAAGATAGATACATACTCGGCTCAGACCACGGAACACTAGTATAAGACCTCACGTCATTAGTTCATTTCTAGCATTTAAGCTATTGGAGTGTGTTAAAGTTGAAACTAGAAAGTATAAATACTAGTGTAGATATTTGAAGATTATGTATGATTATGTATAGAAGGTTAATCGGGTGTGTATGAAATCCTTTCTTGTCCTTGAATGAATTCCTCAACCGTACCTTCAAATAAATATCGTTAACAACATAACGATATTCATTTTTCATAAAAATCAAGTTCTGAAGCCAATGTTTTTTTCAGCCTAAATCGAAACCAATGACTAAAGAAGAGGTAGAATTATTACCAGCAGTGCTACTAATGCTACCAACAAAAAATTGAAAGAGGAGAAGATTGACCTAATCTTTCAACTCTTCGGTTTAAATTTTCCCACGTTGCGCCCTCAAATATGGATGTGAATTAAATCTAATAATTCACTCACAGCACCTTTGCTCAATCGAAATCTATATGTGAACTCGTAATCATTCAAAATAACCATGTAATCAACTCGTGCTTTATAAACTTTTTGTATTATGATGACTGCTCGAACTCGACAGATCAAAAAACACTACTGAAGGTACTTTTTCCAATCGATGATTTACTTCAAATTTCTTTGAAACGCAGGTAAGCGCATAGATAATGAAGGTTCATATCTCTGGTTGTCCATCTGACGGGATAGATCGCTGGGACCAGTAAGAATCGTTGTCTGCAAAAGGAATATTGAAACGCAAACAAGCACGGGACAGGATTGGTCTATCCCTAGTACCTATCTATCCACCGTTTTGATGGATAGATCGGTTATTGAAAATGGCCGTATAAATAAATAACTTTTCACCTTAAACAGTCGAACTTATGAAAAATGGGGAAAACAATGAATTAGATGACGTCGCCTTGGACGTGAATGAGTCTAAAATACACTCAGTATAAATTTCGAGTAAAACACATTTGAGCTTTTTTCGCTCTAGAAAATCATCAACGCCTAGCTCACAACTAGAACTATAGAATTCAAGTCTCAGCTTGTCAAATGTGGGTTACTCACTACTTTCAACTACTATTGAATATTTCAAATCAGCCCTGTAGAAAACAGGTCCAAGCTGCCTAGGTTCTATTCATTTAAAATTGTTGCTTAGATCATACTTAGATCTTTAGGCAATTTTGTTAGAACTCAACAAATAAGCTACATATCGATTGAATGTCTTCACTAATACAAAATTTGAGCGTTTTTGAAGTTGTCTACAGTTTTAACTCAGAAAACCTAAAATTGTGGATAAGACCCATTCACGTCCAAGGCGACGATGAGTGAGTAAATATTTAGATTTCTCATGTTTGAGAAATTAGTAAAAACATAGATCAGTTTCAAAATGTCTGAACTTCTATGTATTAATCAATCAAAGTAAAATGCTGCTGTTAAAGCGACACCATTGAAACTATCCTCCCTTTAAATGTACTAGAAAATCATGAACTAAGATAACTCCTATGGAAACGCCAAAAATAAAATTCTCAATTATGGACAAGACATTTATTGATCAATTTAAAAAAATAGGAAATTTAATAATACAGTTCTCATAGCCGTGAAGGGAATTCACTATCACTTTCCGTATCCGTGACCACCGCCGTACCCGAATCCCCCGCCTCCTCCGTATCCACCACCGCCACCTCCTCCTCCGCCTCCTCCACCACCGCCGCCTCCGCCAAATCCACCACCATAACCTCCGCCGAATCCTCCACCAAAACCTTGTCCTCCTCCGTGATGTCCACCGCCACTCGGGTAGTATCCACCCTGGTGTCCACCGCCGCTAGGGTAATATCCTCCACCTCCAATTTTCTTCACTTTTATAATGGCAATAGCAGCACCGCTTCCACCGTATCCTGAATGCCCACCTCCACAGCATCCGCCGCCACCTTTGTAGTGATGTGGGGCTGAGTTGACTACCAAAATGATAGCAGCCAGTACGTAGAGAATCTATAAATGAAAAATCATGTTTCATATTGGCCAGAAATAAACAGGTATTTTGGTCTCAGTTTTGGGGACGGTAGTGCTTATCGATTCACGTTGATATGCAAATTTGACAGTCCAAGCCGTGATTTTGCTCTTCTTATTTTTATTGAATTTTGTACAATAGACCGAGAGCGTTTAAACTTTTGTTTGAAGTATATTGAATGAATAATAATCAATTGAAATGAAACGAAATAGACTTCAATTTTTTTTAATTTATACAAGTCGAGAGCGGTTCAAAGTCTGTTCCAGTGTACCGACCACGATACTCAAAATTGTGTTTTTTCATGTTACTCCAATAACACCGCTTACGTCCAATTTTATAATCAAATTTAAAGTCGATACAAGGTGATGTATGTTTTATTTCTATGAGTTGAATCTTTTGTAACTAGATATTAAGCTCCGTGTGTAGCTTCGATATTAATCTTCTGACCGAATAGATGTTATTCAGTCATATTCAAAACATGCTCATTTTCTATGTTGATTTCAACTAACAGTGGGAGTGATTCATTATATAATCTTCCATTTATCCCCAAAGCAGAAAAAGCAAATTTTTATTTTTCCAGTCTTCCAAACATTTAAACTTTTACTATATGTTTGAAACCAAGATACATCTGTGGCTTCAGTTCACCACTGCGTCGGAGAGAACAGTTCTCATAAAACCTTAATTTCCCCAATTTTACAGTCGGTCTGTTTCCAGAAAAAAAATGGGTGAATATATTGAAGAAATATCGATGTATTACGCACCGTATACAGGGAGAGGCAATCAGAAAAATTTCAAAATATATGTCATTGAAATCCTTATAACTCAAATATATCGAAATATATTTTTTTCGAATTTTAACATATTGCATTTTGTCTGTATTCACTTACTAAAATTGTGATTTCAGAAGTACTCTCTTGTGAACATTCGACGTCATTTTTACAATCCGGCAACACCCAAAAAGTCAATCATAGACTTATAATACATGGACTCACTGTCAAGTGACTTTTCAGTAGCATTACATGCATTAAAGAGAGAAGAGCTTATGCGTTCTAATGGAATAAGAAAGAGATGAACTGATTCCGTGTGGGCAATGTCAAAATCATATGATGGATATAAACAAATATGTGACGCAGACGTTGCCCACAAGGTGTTCATAGGTTGAGTATTTTTCACATTATATTTATTCTTGAATAAAACTCGCATAATTTTTATATTTTCCACTTCGAAGGAGAATGTTAAGGAATTCCTGTTTGCCTTCTCGGAAGCTTGTTGAACATTTATTATGGAAAATTTTTACAATTTTCGCAGACTTTGCCCACAAGGTGTTGATACGTTGATTATTATTCTCATTACATCTATACTTGAATAAAACTCACATATTTTTTGACATAATTCATTTCGAAGGAATGCTATGGAATTCTTGTGTGTCTTCTCGGAAGCTTGTTGATAATTTATTAAAGAATTATTTTCGCATACCTAAATTTGTGTTCTATAACCTTTTGACAGCTGGCCCACAAACTCTCAATCTTATTCAACCTACCTCTCTCTCTCTTACAGGCGAAGTCCATGTTATTATAAGTCTATGGAGTCAATAATGGTCATGAAAGTTTCCTGATCAAGATAGACAAAATAAATATGAAGTTTTGTGCTAACATTTGACAAAAAAAACAAACACTGACACAAAATGTCATAGGTTTTAAGAAGGTATAGACACAGATTACAGAAACAATTTTATGTAATCTGTGGATATCTTGTTGATCGGTTCCACTGTAGTCGAATCAACAAAAATTACTAGACTTTAGTAAAGGCATTCTACGTCACAAGCTTTCACATATTCGAATTTTTATTATGTTTCGAAGGGTGTATTTGTGAAAATTCTGAATTTTGAAGCGAATCTTTCACGTGTTGGATAACTAATGGAAAAGGGTTTCCATAAATAATCTGAAATTCGATTTTGGAGTTTTAGGAAACTTGCCCATTGCAAGGGATAGAAAGAGCCGCACCTAAAAATTTCTTCGTCAGAAACTTTTTTCTTTCATATTATAATATTCGCAAAATCAATTAATCAATTTTTGATAGCATGATTCATTTTGAAAAAATGAAGTCTCCTATAATTTCTTGCTGTCCAAAAGTAATGGTTTTTGAGAAATTTTTTTTTTATCTACAGGTACGTAGCGTGAGTCGTATAGGCAGGAGTTATTCCGAACTTCAATTTATGTAGTAGGCCGAAATCATATTGACATGCACATGACTAATATCGATTGAAAACAAATCGATCATGTTCAACCAGGCAAGAATTATATTCTTGAAGTTTCATTATACGCCTCTTTATGTCGATATACGGAAGATTAACTCATATTGGAATTTAGATAATCGAATAATAAAATTTTCATTGAATGAAACGGAAACTTTATTAATGATGAAATTTATAATAATAGTATAAACAAATCATCACGGTATATCAAACATTTTTCTCAGAAGCTATACAGGTGTTTCCAAATTAGTCGTGAACCTTGGAGGAGGTGTAAGCAAACCACACCAAATGAGAGCATTTGGTGTGGTTTGAGCCATATTTATTGATATCCAAAAATCAAGATATTTGAGTACTTGTGTTTTTAAAAAAGTTTCTCAGCTTACTTCATTTTTCGTCAATGTTTTCTACGTTGACTAAGTTTGATTATATATTTAGATTATTTTCATCAGAAAAAGATATGATACGTATGAAAAAAGCAAAACTATCCTGTATTAGATGTTGAAAAAGAGTATAATTCGAAAGTTGGTTTATAAAAAAATCTACTGAAACGAAACCTGTTGCAGGCAAATTGATATTAGAAATTGATTTTTCTTTTCTTCATATACCAAGTTTTAAATCATACTAATTCGTTTTCAACATCCTAATACGGGATAGTTTTGCTTTTTTCATACGTATCATATCTTTTTCTGATGAAAATAATCAAACTTAGTCAACGTAGAAAACATTGACGAAAAATGAAGTAAGGTGAGAAATTTGCTGAAATACACAAGAACTCAAATATCTCGGAAACTATTGATTTTTGGTTATCAATGAATATGGCTCAAATGACACCAAATGAGTGATACTAACACTTTCTCCAAGGTTCACGTCTAATTTGGAAACATCCTGTATACTTAGGTAGTCATTCATACTTCAATGATTTATTCGTGCTTGCCAAAAAGGAAACGGTTTCTATACCTAGTTTTCCAAAAGTCATGTAATTTTTTTTTGTCGATGCAAAGGATTTTTTTCCTCATAATGAATGAGTGAAAGTAACTATTCTTATTTAGAACTCTAATTATTGTAACTGCAAATATCAAAAGATTCTGAAGATTCTCGTTATTGTTTCAACACTTCATTTTGTTGGCAACGAATGAAATGAGTTTCATCGAAATATTTTGAAAAACAATTCAAAACATTTCACTATTCCCGAATATATTGAAACAGATCAGAATTTAAGGCAAGAATTGAAAAACATACATTTATCCATTTTGTAGAAAAATGATTCTGGGTTTTATTGAATATTATTAAAGAATAATTCTTCTATTGAGTTTTTTTGGAAGGAGAAAAGAAGGACAGTTTCAATTCGATTGGAAACAGGTATTAGGGCTTATAAAATAAATTTAATAGGTAGCAGGTAGCGTCCTGGAGAGCACTCAGAAAGTTACCGCTTGGATTATTTGTTAAGGAAAAGGTGATACCTAGTTGAATAAGTAATACGGTAATTTCTGATGATGAACTAACAAACATTTTTTTCCAGATCCCAAAGGAGCAACAATATTCTGTTTTGTCCGACATTAAATCTTCACCAATATAATAGCGTTTTCGAAGTTTGCACATAAATGACTGAAAACAAAGCTCAAGCGTTTGTATCTGTATGTTTGAACGCGTCCTCTAATGCTCTTTGATATCTTTCGTTTTTTGCAATACTTATCCCATTACAGAAAGGGCTACAAACCTAATTCAGAACTACATTGTCAATTGAATAGATAAATATGTTGGAACTATAAAACATTATGATGCACTGATTTGGAAAAAAATTTCATAGATTGTTTACGAGAATAATAATTATACCTCGGACTGGAAAAAAATAACAACAAATAGGCAGAAGTTTGCAAAGATCACGAGAACAAGATTTGCCAGAAAAGGATACCTCACTAAGATGATTATATCACTTAGTTTACCTCGTCTTCAGCAACAACAGTGTGGTGTGCGTTGTCTATATTTTTGCAGAAAAAAAAATGCCATTGGCTTTTCCAAAATCAAATTCACTCTTACAATTCCTATTCAATTGAGAAAAAAAATAGTCTGTATGTTTGTTCTCTAGGATGCAATACATTTCAGTGAAAAATTGAAAATCGTTTGTTGGAAAAAATACTAGATTAGAACATCGAAACTTTATTCGATCAAAAAGCTTTTCAAATCACAAGAATTGTTGAAAATGGCTGCCACCAGCCAAGATACAAGAGTTCAGTCTTTTCATAGATTGCCGAACTCTTTCAAAAACTTATTTTGTTGCACCCAGAAATTTAGAAAACATGTAATGCCGTGTAACATGAAAACGAATCATTTCCGACCCACAGGACCTTGCCGGCTTCAAATAACTGAGAGTTTAATATCCTGAATTTGTTCGAAATGTTAAATGGAATATCTGTATAGAATGACTTGGACGCTATCCTGCAGAAATTCAGAATAATGGAAATGTTCAGCATAACTGCAGAACTGAGTGATAAGTTTGAAACATTTTATGCAAGAGATTTCGAAAATCCATGATGACTTTTGTAACTATAAGTAGAATTTTTTCATGATTTTTGAATTAAAAACTACTGAATAAAGCCTGAAAAGAATTTGCAGGCTTTGAATAGCCCCACAAGAAAAAGTTACACTCACCTGGATAATATATCCAGAAATCTCCATGTTGATTGAGGTGTAAATAAAATTTGCGTTCAACTAACTTTAAAGACGACTGATCACCCACCACATTTCACGAAGAGTCTGCGAAGAAATCGTGTTAGATCTGATTTTATTCTTGTTTTATATTCCATCTAGCACAGTCAAGGCCAAAAATAATGGTCCCATCTTTGCTTTTTTCATGCATAACTTCTGTTTGAATTTTGAATTATGAATAGGGTTATTCCAGGTGAAGTCATCTTTCAGATCCGTAATACGAAAGCGCGCGTAGAATATAATGAATGAATGACTTGTGGTTCGTCGAGAAATGAGAAATATTACGTGTTTACTATTTTCACTATTGTATTCGAGAGAAATGTCAATATTATTTTTATTACATAATTAAGAATATAAAGTATATTGTTTTAAAGTTATCGCTACTCTCAATGTTTTTTCATCATTTTCGCAATAATAGTGATGGGCAATATGCACATAGTACTTCGGAAGAAGTCAAAATCAGTAGCAAAATGCATGAAATAAATAAAATACTGAAACGTCACTTATCTGAAGCACAAACGAATAAGCTGATAAAAAATTATTACGATGATATGGTATGGTCTTGAACTAAAGGGTTGGTCTATTCATTTTATCACAGAATGTCGTGAACTCATCAGATGAGTATAACTTTATATAATTATTCAATTTCATTTTGACTTTTAAAGACGACAACCAATAGTAACAAGGGTGAGTTGAAGTTTATCCATTCAGTGAAATGAAATAATATGAGCATAAGGTCATCTCGCTCTTGTTGCTATGGATTGAATAATGCCCTAGCAAAAATTAATCGAAGAGATACCTTTCATGCCAATTCATAAATCAGATAATCCTTTGGAAAGTTTTATTTGTTTAAATGTATTACATCCAACAGGCATATGCCCAATTACAGGTGTAAGTTATATAAAAAAAATACTATGCTTTGAATCCTGATTAAAATGGAATCAAATTTTATATTTATATAACACTTCAGTCATAAATGTCTATCCATTGAAAGAAAAAAACACTATGCGCTTCGATTTCAATATCCAAAGGAAGTTTTTAACTTAAGCTCATTTAGAAATTAATGCAAATAGTTGACGTTCATCTGTTTGTTTTTGTGTTATTTCATTTCACTTGCGAATAAATTTTTTTTAAATTCACTGATATGATAAACGTCAACTCACCCATTTTGTAATAGGTTGAATAATGTCGTTTTTAACGTCAAAATGGTATTAAATAACATAATAATTATAACCCTAGCAACGAATATAGATAACGTTTTCACTCAATTTCTTGTTGAATATTTGAATAGTACATTTGAATGAAAAAGGTTCGAATTATTATTATTATATATTATTCCATAATATTTCTGGAAAAAATAAAAAACATTCAGTTGTAGATCAAATTCTTTACGTAACTCGTAGGTAAGTCTGAAACGAGTTTTTGAGTGAACGAATAGAATTGGAGTTTCGAAAGAGTGTAAAAAGACGTTCTTTTCTCTGTATTAGTGTATACCAAGCGGAATGTTTGCTTTCTGAAAATTATACTCATATTTTTAGGAGTTGAGGTGTTACAAATGATATAATTTCTCCCTAACCATTGTAGTACCGGTAACGTAGAGAGGAGTGTTATGACGTTGAATATCTCCGAAAGGAATGGATTCAATAAAAAAAATTGAATATGCTGAACTTTTAATGCAGTTTAAAAATGTGTCGGATTGAATATGAGAGATAAGCTACCTAAAAATTTTCATGTCAAGTTGTAAATTCAATAGTGCACTTTTTAAGACTGACACACATTGTTATTCGAGCAAGTCCAGCATAGTCCGCCCCCTTTTTTTAGATGGATCACCCTGTATGAGCAGGACTTTCGAATCACTCTGCATGCAAGTTATGTACTGAGGCCCGTATTAATAGTCAGGCATCTAAAGTTGTGAGAACGTCTCAAGTAGTGTCTTGAGACACCAGTCTTATTAATAAATTTGACTTGAGACTCTGTCAAGATGACGTCTCAATCTGCGATCTCACTTGAGTAGGCGCTTATTAATAAATGTGACTGATGTCCTTGAACGATGTGAAGATAGATTTTGGAAACGTAAAATTTTGAGTATGGTCGGACCCTGACTCAAGATGTGAACTGACAGTAATTTCTCTTTTGTGCTTCCAAAAATCGGTATCATCGAAGTAAAATATCCATGGAAGATCAACTACTACGATGAAATCGACCACTTCGACGAACGAGAATGTGCTGTGACATGTCAGATCGAAAAATCCACTTTGTTACACTCCACTGTGAGCCACACTGACGAAAAAATATCGGGCAAAAATTAAAAAAAAAATATTTCTCTTTTCGTTTTGAAATTTCAAGTCTATCTCAAGACTATTACTCAAGACATTCATAAGTTGAGTTTCAAGACTAACTTGAGATAGTATCAAACAGATAACGACTAAATATGAGTTTATTAATAAGCCATCATATTGACATGATGTGACTATTTTGAGAAGGTATCAATTGAGGTAAGAATTGAGACCCGTTATGAGATCTGACTATTAATACGGGCCTTAAAAGCGTATTTAAATTCAAAAGTTGTCATGTCTCAGTGTTTCTTCCAGAAGTGGTTTCCATAATGTACCTACAATATGACCCTTTCATCCAATATCCCCAACAAGTAGTCAATAATAATTGTCTGATCGAATTATAATTCCAACTCGTTAATAATAGAATTAATTATGGGATTTCATAGAAACCTTGAACCCAAGTCATAAAAAGGTACTTTTTGACGTTTTTATATTTGGGAATAACAATGAGTATAATTACTGCATATTCCGCAGAGTATCGTCCCAGGCATCTAAATATATGATTTGATTCGGGATTGGAATTAATTTACCTCCCGAAGAACAGGTTTCACAGGTATGTAACTTCACTTCAAGGCTGTTTCGACCATGAAGTAGCACTAAATGGGCAGAAATAGTAGATTTTATTCATATTTATGTTTTATTGCTCTTCACCTGAGGGTATCATGAGATAATCAGTACTGAGGATGTTGAGACAGAAGATGAATATAATATATTCGACTTTCCCGAAGGAAATACGTGCATGTTTACAGCCCTTCAAATACGAATTTTTTAACGTCAAAGAAGGTACTAGCTTCGTACCGAAATTTGTCGCTGACAAAAATGCTTATACCAATGAAACAGACCATCGGAAGTACCACCATCTCATGACAATAATTCTCTTTTCCATACTTTTTCTACCCTATCTTTGAGTCGGGTGTGAATTGAAATAACAGATGATCGATTTCCCCTCGTTGAACATTTTGTTGGCACAATAATTTTTGGGTATAATCAGATTGCCAATTCATCATGGATAAGTTGCCGATAAATTGTCAATTGATCGCGTTATCATTGCAGAATAATATTGACACTTTCGGGAGTGTGGAAAGTTCCCCAGCTTGATATTGCTATTTCATTTCATTGCTGTATCCCGTTACCGGGAATAAATCTACAAAAAGAAGAAGAAAAACAAATTGCGAACAGACTTGTAATTTGGATAGTCACCAACCAGATCTGGCCGCCGCTGAATCCTTCTCGAGTCTCCATTATAACTGTGTACCAAAGACCTCCACTTGTGATCTGTCCAACGCTAGTTGTTCCCAGTTATGATTGGCGTTAACTGATTTTAGGGAATGATGTAGTATATCCTTAAACCGCTTATACTGGCCTCCTAGTTTTCGGGCTCCCTCTGTGAATTCGCCATACAGGGCTATTTTGGGTAGTCTTGTGTCTTGCATCCTCAGAATGTGGCCGCTCCATCTGAGTCGGTCCCTCGTTACTTGAGTCTCAATTGTTGTACAATTCGCCCGTTGCAAGACTTCTGGATTCGAAACTTTGTGGAACCATCTGATGTGCATTATCTGTCTTAGATGACGTTGTTGCGTTTGTTCAAGCTGTTTAATTTGTCGCCTGTAGGGCGTCCAGCTTTCGCCTCCATTAAGAAGCGTTGGGAGGACCACTGCTTCGTAAACAGCTGTATTCGTCTTCAGATTGAGGTTGTGATTTTGAAACGCTCTGTCATTTAACTTCAAGAATGCCCGTGATGCCGAATTGATACGGTTTTGTATTTCCGTGTCTAGGTTAGTTTATGAAGCTTCCCAAGTATTTGAACTGCTCAACCTGTTCTAGAGTTTCATTCTCCAGGCTGATATCTGTTTGAAGGCTATTTATGTATCAAGGGAGTTATGAGGATGTTAATTACATCGAGCAACAGATTTCAATCCTGAGGGCCGTTCAGGGGGATTGTTAAGTTGTCCGAGGCTGTTAACCTCCAATAACTCACGTGAGATAATTAATTTTATTTCAAACTGCAATATGAATACCAAAGCTGTATTCTAGGTTTGACCTGTGTTTTCAAAATTATCTGTAAGTAACAATAGGGAGTTCATGTCTTTGCCTATAGTCGCGCTGGCGATCACGGTGAACGAAATTTTGATGCAAACTAGTTGAAGTTGGCTGAGGGCTGAGTGAACTGTCTTCCTGGTGACAGATTATAAGATTATTCTTATTTTCAATTTTTCATAAGAGATATTGCATCATGGTGAAATGTTGAAACGTGCGGGGTTGTAAGAGTGGTTTGGCTTCGGAAAGAAGAGATAAAATTTCATAGTGCATTTTTGAGAGAAAATTGGAAAAAACTTATCTCAAGAATTGACTCTCGAATCAATTTGTGTGTCGAGAGAGCACTTTTACCATGAAGATTAATTATCAGCGAAACCGAAATTGTCATTCCTCTTGAGAAGTGGACCCTTCTGAATAAAAATATCAAACCATTAAAACTGTATAGTTTAGAAGTGGGCATTTCTGAAGGGATTTGTTGGCATAACGTAATGTATGGTCTATAATAACGGTTCTCAGCTGAGTATTGAAAACAGTACTCTCAACAGTGATAAATCTGAGATTGCTACCTTTTGTTTTGTGTATGTGTTCTACTCATGCTCACTCAATGTATATAATTTTGATATTACATTAAACCAATTACGATTATTAACTATTATATCTATATCCTGTTTTCAATGAACAATTATAAACATACGTAGGTATCTTTTTTTTGATCAATGATTCATTTTGAATTCCAGTAATTTCGTCATTTCGTCGTTGAAACCCGAAAAATTTGTAACTCCATTTTAGCTGATTTCGCAGGAGAGGCAAAAAACTTTTTATTATTACCCGTACTCCCTTAATATTTACTTTGTTTTCACAGCAAAGCAGCACTATTTTTCCAATAATTCTTATGTTATCCACTGATGTGATGTGGATATATGCACTGACGCCGTGCTAGTGTAAGGGAGGTACACATATTTCTTTTAAACAATTTCAAGCACGGAGATACACATTATTCAATTTTGCGCGGGAAAAATATTTAACTGTTCGATGGAACTAAACAAATTTTTGAGCATGTAGATGTTGAAATTCGCTAAGGTATGGCATCAAAATCTCTTTTTTGATTAAATTGGGAGTAACACATTTTTCGGGTTTTAACGACGATTTGTTATAAATGAATAAAGCTGATAATTTTGTCCCCATTATGATTCGAATATGATTTCATTGCATATAAATCAGAAAATTTATTCAAGATTTGAAGAAACGTATTTGAAAAATCATCAGAAAAAAACTACGATGACACATAACCTGAAATAAAATGAAGACTGTTCATTTAAAATTGACGCTTAAATCCCCACCTCTTATCGATTAACCTAGCAATCGCATCGACTCCTATTTACTGTTTTTAGAGACACATCTTTAGTACGCCGATCGTTCTCCTTCTCTCTTATGGAGAGTAGAGAGAAGGAGAACGATCGCTGCTTTGAGACCACAGATTTTTTGTCCCCTAAAATATGTACCAATAGTAGTAGTTCATGTTTTTGCCAACAGTCGCGCTGGCCATCGTGAGAGTGCGAAATTTTGTTTACACAAATCAAATTGTAGTTGGCTCGTTGGCTGAGTGAACTGTTTCCCTGGTGACAGATGATAGGAATATTATTATTGTCGATTTTTGATAAGAGAACAACATATGACCATGGTGAAATGTTGAAGCGTGCGCTAGTATAAGAGTGTTTTGGCATCGGAAAGAAAAGGAGAAGAGATAAAATTTCCGAGAGCATTTTTGAGAGAAAATTGGAAAAAACCTTATCTCAAGAATCAACTCCCAATCAATTTGTGTGTCAAGAGCACTTTTGCGATGAAGATATCAAAAAGATGATGGATTCATTATAAACGAAATCGAAATTGTCATCCCTCGTGAGAAGTTGACTCTTCTGAATAAGAATATTTAACCAATAAAACTACATGGTTCAGAAGTAAATATTCTTGAAGAATTTTGTTGGCATAACATAATATATGGTTTATATCGGTTCTCAGCTGAGTATTGGCAAAAGAATCTACTCTAATACCTAAGTGATAAATCTGAGACTGCTACCTTTTGTTGTCTTGATGTGTACTGCTCCTCACTACGGATTTATATAATTTTGAAGATTAGTAAACCAACTAACATAGCTGCTTTCAATAAACAATGATAAACAAAAGTAGGTACAATTTTTTTGATCAGTGATTTCTTTTGAATTTCATTGATTTCGACTTGCATTTTATTGCATATAATTCAGAGAACTCATATTCAATATAGATTTGAAGAAAGGTATTTGAAAAATCATCAGAAAAACCACGATGACACATAACCTTAAATAAAATGAAGGCTGTTCATTTCAAATTGACGCTTGAATCCCCACTCCTTATCGATACCCGTTGTAATCGCAGCGACACCTATTTTCCCCGTTTTTGGAGACACATTTTTAGTACGGCGATCGTTCTCCTTCTCTCTACTCTCCATATTCTCTCTCCTCCATATAATCCAGGCACATTTTAAAAGAAAGAATCATAGAAATATCAGACGGGAAGTCCAACTCTCGAGCTGAAATTCTCCATCTTAGCGCAGCAGTCATTGAACTTGAGTTCAGTGGCAGCAGTACTTCCAAATCGTAACGGCAGAAATCTACTTCTCTTTGGCATAGGCCGCAGAAAGTGAGCCATTTTTGAAATCAATTCGTTCGAATCGAAATTCTGAACTCCAGTAGACTTTGCGGTGTCCGTGAAGTTGGCACCCACTTTTCCGAAAATAAAAAAAAGTTATTTTTGCATTCATTAGTTACTATTTGTACCCCAAAGATACTGGTTGAAAAACACCCCAATCCGCTGGGTGCTAACTTCACAGGCACCCACCGTTCGATTTTTCGCGAAAGTCCATCGTTAGTAACTATTTGTAACGCCAAAATTTTCTTTAGTAACGTTACCAATAGTCGGAAAAAGACACCTCCAAAATACGAAGTTAGCACCTACTCTTTCGAGAATGATGATAATTTTTTTTGGATTCGTTCGTAACTCGGTAGTAACTATTTTTTACTCGAAAAATTTTTCTTGTACTTAACCTATGATGAGAGACAACCCCAAAATGCGAAGTTAGCACCCACATTTTCGAAAATGAAGATAATGTTTTTTGCATTCGAAAATGAAGATTTTTGTCGAAAAATGTATAGTTGGAACTCCATTGTTAGTAACGATTTGATTTGTAACACAATTTTTTTTTTAACCTAACCTATAATGTGAAAAGAGCACGCACAAAGTAAGAATTCAGCACACACATTTTCGAAAATTCTACATATTTTTGCTATGCGAAGTTAGCTCCGAGTTTGTTGAAAATAAAGATAATTTTTTTGCATTCGTTAGTAACTATGTATTTGACAAACTTAAATTCTCGTTTGTATCTCAAAAATAAATAAAATTCAGTTGAGTCCATCGTAACTATTTGAATCACAAAAATGTTTGCTCGTAGTCTAATATAGAATATAATGGGGGATAATACCATCCCGAAAATGCGAAGATCTACCCAATCAGTAATGGAAAAATTGTACCCTGAAATAGTGAAGAGTGTGATTAAGAACCAATATGTTTAATTGAAAACAGATATTATGACTTTAGCCTTGCGGTTTTCACACTCCTCTCCAGAGGAAAATTCACTTATCCCAGATATCTCAGATATCAAAAGGATTAAGCTCTGTTGGAGCCCTTTCCAGGTTTTCGGGCTCGTGGTGGTTGTCGGGGTCCGGGTCGCTCCTCGGCTCCCTGCTGTAGGTTAGATTCCTGCTCCACCCGCACTTCCTGTCGGAGCAGACGGTGTTCCTCTGCATTTCCCATGTACTTGCGTACAGTTTTCACCGTTCCGAGCAGTACCACCTTCTGCAGGAATCTATAGATATTTTCGTCCAACTGAAGTTCCCTCAAGTTCTCTAGTAGTTTCTTCGGTATCAGGCCTGTAGATGAAATGACAATAGGGATGATCTTGATATCTTTCAGCTTCCACTGTCTTCCGGTTTGTTCCTCGGGATCTCTGTATTTTGAGATTTTTTCTATGTGCCTATCTAGAAGATTGTTATCATTTGGAATTGCCACGTCGATGAATAGTGCTCTGTCTTCATCCTTATTGAGCAATATGAGGTCTGGTCTATTGTGGGTTATTTTCCGGTCTGTGAGAACTGTGCGATCCCAGTAGAGCTTGTGATGTTCATTTTCCAACACAGTATTCGGATGGTAATTGTAATAAGGAACCTTTTTCGAAGTTAGAAGTTGGTGTTTTAGTGCCAATTCTTGGTGAAGAATCGTGGCAACAGCATCATGTCTATTTTTATACTCCGTGCCCGCGAAATTCTGACATCCCCCGGTGATGTACTGGATAGTTTCATGTGTTGCACAGCCAGAACGGCAGCTATCGTCCGCCACTGAGGCATCCTTGGCGATATATTTCATGTAATGTCTTGTTGGAATCACCTGATCCTGGATGGCGATTATTATTATTGTTATTATTATTATTGATCAAATGTCGTGTCTAAACCCCACCACATAATACCCCACAAATCACCAAAATACGTCCATGAATACACCTAGATCTATAAACATCTGAATGTGCAGACATTCACTTTCACACTTCAGTTTCCCCACATGTGAAACCTCTACTAACGGACACCTCTATTGAACTGACACATGGTATCTACCCAAGGGAGGTTTCACTGTATAACTTACTCTTGAATTTATAACTTACAGAATATAACACATGTAAGGGAATTATCTTTTTGGTTCATTTGAATAAAACCTTTATTATTGAAACAGAATACACACAAATTTGCGTTGTTTTTAATTCACCTGAATCTTACAAAAACCTACATGATGTTATAACTCTTCTATTTCAAAAAGGTTAATCCAGAATTATGCTTCGGGAGTATGGACCAGCATGCCTCTATGCGTTGATTATGAGTACTGCTCCCATATAGAAAAGGTGGTTTCATTGAAAGTTTGATGCAGAGCTTTTTGAATTCCTTCAACTGATCTATTTTCTGTCACGAAATCACTCCTCACAGTTTTAGGACAATCCCCAACAATCTTTAAAGCATTCCAGTAATAACCAGCAACAACCTGAAATTGAAAATACAATCATCTTATCTATGTGGCACATGTTGCACTTTTTTTTATGTACGAAGCAGACAAGGTTACTGAAAAATTGCTCAAATGACCTTCCCACTTGTATGCTCATTTCTGAATGAATCAAAGAATTCATTCAGTCGCAATTAGCCCTGAAAAGATTATAAGTCTGTTCGCACCTCCTTTTTTTTTGCTTTTTCCCTTTTTTCGTCTTTTTGTAGATTCATTCCCGGCAACGGGATATAGCAATGAATGAAAAATGAACCTTCAAGTGTGGTAATCCAACCTTCCTTACATCTGGGAGCCTTTGATTCTAATCCCGTTTCAGGGTGCAAAAACTGCCATTTTTTGACCCTCTGTAAAATGGCATACCAAAATTGGACATGTCTACTTTTTCTACTAACACATCGCCTCAACTCCTTACCCCCAAATCGAGAGTTACACACAGAATTCAAAGAGTCGAAGAGTTGATCAATATCGCCTATGAATTCTGCTGTATGAACTGCCGAAGAAGGGAAATCAGGATTGGTTGACATCATCTTCAATGCTGCCGCAACTGTGTGGCTCATAGTTTTAGCAGCACACAAATGCGAGTGTTGCAGAGTCAAATAATCTGAATCAATTTTAGGCATGGTTCGAAATCTTCTACTATTGTCCAATTTATGACCTTGAATAATATGCTCCCATTTGGCAATTTTGTTGTCTTCAAATTTGATATTGTAAGACTGTAAGGCATTACGTGTGTTTTTCAATAAATGTGGAGGATCATGTAACACAACAACTTTTTGATCATTTACAATGAAGTAAGGTCCTAGTTGATTAGTATGGCATTCATCGATCAACTGTTTAATGGCAGCTGCGTTGGTAGTGCCTTGATCACAAACTGTACAAATCACCCGAAGACCAATTTCCTGCAGAGCAACTATGACTTCTTTAATAAGAATTTTGAGATGAGTTGTCTTCATCTGATCTTTAGTAAAATAGTAGGCTATTGGCTGTTTCCAAGACTTATGAAGTCCGGAAATCATAAAAACTAAAGCATGATTTGCGATTTCTTTGAATCGTCCAAGATTTGAACCTAAATCTACATGTCCTACTACTTAAGGCATGGTCATAATGTAAGTCGTGAGATAAAGACATTTCATGGAACATTAAACAAGAAAATTTATCGAGAGTTTTTAATTTTAAAAACTTGAGAGCTAATTTATTAAAAATCTGTTTATTGATGCCAGTATCAAAATAAAAGGAACTTGAAACGGTATTTAACGTTTATTTACTTGGCAATCGTAAAAATCTGGACAAAAATCTGTATGAACGCGCACCTCGTTTATATAAAGCTAATGCTAATGTCTTCGGATGTCCAACGCTCCCCATGTTTTTTTTTGTTTAGCATTTTTGAACTGAGAAGATATAAATTGAACCCCAATACTATAAATTGATTGCTCGAGTTGTAAAAAAAAAATTGAAGAACTGATCTTCTCAGCTAATTTTAATTTGTGTGGACTTTTCAATGTTTTTTTCTTCAATCTAGACAGCTGCTCTTTTTGGTTTTTAGTAATATCATACAAATATTTTTCTCTATGTGATAACTGATTCATACGCTTGATATTAATATTATTTAAAATGCCTGACCTTTTTTTCACAAAAAAGGAAACAGTCACTGTACTGGGTGAATTTGAGTTTATGTCTGACGAACTAGTACTTGGCAAACTATTGTTATTTAAATTTGGAAAATCTTCTCCAAGCACTAGATGATTTTGAACCTCCAACTTCAAAATCATTATTATTATTATTATTGTCGATAATTAATTTATCCTGATCAGAATGCAGTGAAAAATTTGGAAAATCTGGTAGAGCTAAAGGTAGAAGTCTAGTCTGTATTGTGAAAATTTTTTACACTGAAATGGTCCTCACATATTCTATTATTCTTATTAAAAATACAATTAGAGTGAACTGATTTGATTGCATTCTCCCATTCTGAAATTCTACTTGGAGGAGATCGAAAAAGGTGCTTGTTAGCTTTAGACCCGAGTGATTTTTGTTAGCACAATTTGGGATGCAACATAAAAATTGAAATTTTACTGATGCCATACTAATCGATTATGACAATAGGTTTACAGAATTAATACTTACCTTAAACTATAATTACCTTTCACGTAAACCTAATGGATGATTGAAGTTGTATCTTGTATCAAGCCCCTATCCACTTCTAGACTCCACGATTGCACTGAAAAATTCATATTTGAATTAAAATGTAACAAAGAATGTATGCCTCTACTCAAAGAAAAATGTTTGCCTTTATAATCCAATAATGAATGAATAAAACTTGTTGATATAACTGATGCAGAAATTATGTATTCACTGCAGAGAACAAACCCACGTATGATGCATTTAAAACACAAGTGTTGAATTTATTAAAAAAAAATTACAAAACTATGACGGCAACATGACTTATCACTGCTGAAAATACAACTAAAAGCGCGTAAAAATTTAGGTTATGTTATGTTATGCCGAAACGAAAACATATCCTTTTCTACTATATAGCTATTTCAAACAATTAGTTCTATCTACTGCCCACCGAGGCGCCACCAGCAACGTTTTAAACGACCAATGAGAGTTGTCTGTCTTTCCTTTCTTTGTCAATGGGCAAAGATATCTATAATCTATAATCTTTGTCAATGGGTTTAGGGTAGGTGGGGAAGTTCGCTTGGAAGTATTCTATATCCGGTGTAGTGTCGTTCGCGTCCGAGCTGACCAGCGACGAGAACGCGCTCATCGGATTGAAATTTTTCAGGTCCGGCTTTTGGTACAAATGGCTGAAATCGACGTCCGACAACTTGGCCGTCTTCTCCGACTTCAGGTTGGAGAACAGCGAGAACGTTCTTGGGAAGCTTGCCGCCGCCCTCTAGGGAAGGCACCTTTTTCGGGCTACCCTTGTGCTTGCTATTTTTCGACTCTGCACCGACAATTTTCCCAATCGAAATTTCATGCAGAACCGAAATTAACCATGCGAAAAAAAAAAACATTCTGGGGGGAAAACGAAAAGGAGAGTTGGGAGAAAATGAAAATAAATCAATAATTAAAAGAAACTCAAATTCAAAAACTGTCTAAAATAATACAATTGACGTATGGTGCAAGTTGCAAAGACTACTACTAGTACAGATGTTCCATGGGGTGATCAATACCATTGTACCATAGAGTAATCTCTGATCAATACTACCAAAAACTAGACGAAAATTAAAATGGCTAAGAATTTGCTGCCCTTATAAGAAAGTTATAAAGTTTTTCAAAAGAACTGGCTGGAGATCATGTTAGAAAAGAATGTTTCATACTAAAGTCAACTTTCATCGAGGTACATTACGATATATAAATTCTTGGAGGACGAGTTATTTATCTCATGCATATTTTAGTTATTTCCAGATAGTTTGTGCTCAATTAGAAAGAATTAATCAAAACCGCAGTTGCAAAGACTACCTGTCTTGTATAAATTCAATCTACAAAAAGATATACAGTCAAAACCGGTTATAACGACATTGAAGGGACTGCAAAATATGGACGCTATATCCGGTAGTCGTTATAAGCAGTATTTCTTTATTTGAACCGATATTTTCTATATGGATGATTTTCCGAATAGAAGAACAAAAGTCAAAACGAATATTTATTTTGAAAAACAAACAATATACATTCATAATCATTTTTCAAAATAATCGTTAATTTTGGTTTGTTTATTTTTTAGCTTAGTCTCGAAAGCATTTCAAGTTTCATTTCCTTTAAGAGTCCTTGATTAATATCAGAATTGAACTGGTTATTGAAAGCAATAAATAATAACTGTTGCAGGATCGGACTACTTATTGGCACATTGTTGGTCCTTTGGTGTTTAAACCACGTTCCCTCGATCGTTCAAGTTGCAGTGAATTGTTTTCAAATAAGGCTTTAATTTTATCCTCAATCTTTCAAATCGTTGATATTGTAGAGTGTGAGACGACACATTTCTCAGCCATATTCCCATTCTGCCCACCATTTTCTAATCTCCATATAATGTGTGATTTTTCTTCAATATTATAAAAGCTTCTCTCTTTTGCGACATGTCGCGATTTATAAACCTTAGGTCAAAATCAATTCAACGAAATCTACGATGGCTCTCGTGATGCGCACTAAATCAGTCCGATCTTGTCGCAAAACATCAACTGACCTGCATAGAGCAGTAGAGCATGCGTGGTGTTGACTGTGGAGATGGAGTGAAGTGGTACCTATTATTCATTAGAATAAGGTGCAAAATTATGATGGATTTAATAAAAAAGTATGATGGTTGGTCGTTATAGCCGATGAATTTCGAGGAACTCTGATGACTTTCCGTCATAAACGGTATATTTCATAAGTATTTATAGAGGGATTCGGTCGGGATCCTTGCATATAGACGTCATAACCGATTCGTCGTTGTTAACGGTGTCGTTATATTCGGTTTTGACTGTAAGTATCAATACAACAGAACTACTCCAGAAAATGGAAATCTTACCTGCTTTCAAAACTTTGACGTTAGGTGACGTCTGGACATTCCCTGCAGAATTCGACGCTGTACACTGTATCAGTCCAGAGTCGCCCAGTAGTAGTCCCATTATTTTGAGGTTATGTGTACGGAAAAAAACCAAAATTAACATATTTCCGAGGAAGAAAGGGTTTCCACTTACCCATTGACCATCTGATAGTAATCGCTAGGAAGGAGGGATTGGCCATTTCTCAACCACTCAATTTTAGGCACTGGTTTTCCGTATACACTACAGTTTAACTGGATGTCTTTCTTCTCGAACTCTATTATATCGTCAGGTTTAACTAAAAATCGTGGAGGCACCTAGAAGCATACAACCATGAGAGTAAGATGCAGTTAGGAGGAATAGTTCTGTGAAGGTTCTGTTGATTGCTTACACAAATCTTGGAGGAATACCACAATACTACTCGAAGGGAGAGGATCTCAGAATTGCTCGTAATATATTCAGCGTGTTCGAGAACCTATATTTACTCACCAAACTTTCGGATATTTAACACTGTTTACCAGAAAATCAAATTTTTAATTTTTCCATTTTTCAACTTTCGAGTTAGGTGGAATTCAGCAGAAAAATCATAGTAGATTTAAACGTGATACATACTCTTAAAGAGTAACCTTTCTAGTGATGAAACTCGACATTCCATCCATCCCGGAGCAACCGTTGGATCTTGAGGACTGAACCCAACTTCTTGGCAATTTTTCGAAAGTCAACTTTCGAGTAGTTTTTCTTCCAAGAAAATTATCGCAGTTCTAAATGTGATAAATTTTCTGAAAGAACAAGTCTCCTAGTAATAAATCTGAGAATTTCATCCATTGCGGTCTCACCGTTCGGTCTTGAGGAAGTTTGAACTGACCCCATCTTTTTGGGAATTTTTCGATGGTCAACTTGCGAGTAGTTTTTCTTCTAGGAAAATCATCGCAGATCTAAATGTGATACATATTATAAAAGACAAACCCTTCTTGTAATAAATCTGAGAATTTCATCCACTTGGGCACAACCGGTCGGTCTTGAAGAATTCTCAAGTGAAATTTGCAGTTTTTGGATGTCATTACCAGGATGACAATCTAAACAAAGGGAGGATAGGCTTTCGAAATTGCTCTCAAAACATTCAGCTAGTTCGAAAACCTATATTTTCATACCAAAATTTCAAATATCTGGCCCTGTTTAGGAGAAAATAATTTTTTTTTGTTTTTCCACTTTTCATTTTCGAGTCGACTTCCAAGAGCTCTCTGCAGTGAAATTCTCTATTGAATCATTAACTGTTTGGTTTTCTAAATTCTTCTAAACAAATTCTATGCACTCCATATCCTGAGACAGTAATAGAACATCCTGATTCTCAGACAGAGTAGCAAATACGTCATTTTAGGGAGGGTCGAACCCCTTGCTCATGTTTTACCCAAAAAAATCGAGATTTTTCGAAATAGAGTTTTTGTGCTAGGGTCGAAGCCTTGGCAATGCTGATTATAAAACCGGAAATCCCAATTCCATCAGAGAAACATAACAGGAGATATCGCAGATTGAAAATGGCAATTTCCAGGATGAAAACCTTAACGAAGAGAGATAGGCTTTCGACATTGCTCGCAACTTATGGTAGTTACTTGATAGTAACTATGTATTTGTAAAACTAAAATTCTCGTTTGTATGTCGTCCATCGTAACTATTTGAACCACAAAAATGCTTGCTCGCACTCTAACATAGATATAATGGGGGAAAATGCCATCCCGAAAATGCGTAGATCTACCCAATCAGTAATGGAAAAATTGAACCCTGAAATAGTGAAAAGTGTGACCAATATGTTTGAAAATTCTACATTTCGCTATTGCTTCCGATACTACCCTGTTACTACATGTTCGACACACAAAATTTTTCATTAGTAACCTATTATACAATTTTCATCCGCAATTTCACCGAGCACTCGAAGAAATATCAGGTTGGAGGAAAAATCGAATAAACGTCGTTATACCCCAGCCTTTCACTGTTCCATCAATTTTAGTTTTGTACGAGTTAGATTTCATGAGCCTATGAGTGGCTTTCGAAGATTCATCAGAAAATGATGACCTTTCACACATTCATGAATATAAATCGAATAATATTGTAATAGAAAGTATATTTTCAAAATAAATTTACATGATATAATAGAGTAAGATCCCAGAGCGACCAGACATAACTTATTTTCACACAGATGAAACTTAAGGATCTCAGAAGAGTCTCCTGTGCTTTGAATACCTGCGAACTTGTGGAGCTTGACTAGTGACACCTGGGCAGATACCAGGTGGCAAAGATGACTAAAAATAAGTGTTACTTCACTTATTTTCACATGGCTGATTTTTATATATGTTTTAAAGAATACCATTCTGAAGTTATATTTATAAATGCCAGACACTTCGCATGGGCCAAAATTCTTGCCAGACGCTTTGAAGATGCACAAAAAATAAATGAACTTAACTTATTTTCACATGGATGATTTTTGTATATGTTTCAAAGAATATTATTTTGAAGTTATATCATAAGCGCCAGACACTTCCCATGGGCCAAAACTTCTGCCAGACGCTTTGGAGATGCACAAAAAATTAATGAACTTTACTTATTTTCACATGCCTGATATTGAAATATGCCATTGAAGTAACTATAAAAAAGTTATATTTCATCAGTCAGACAAATAGTAGTGACCAAACATCCCTAAACATGAAAATTATTCAGCCGGGAGTGTGAGCGCCATAGTATAAAATATTCAAAAAATACTTACCTCTTTCGATTCAATATTTTCAAATCTCTATTCGATAAGATGAACTTCAACAATATGCTAGCAATGTAATTAGCTCTGAGAAATTGTTGAAATAACTAAGTTTCGCATGGTGGTAAAATGCTAGCATCAAAATTTTTTACATTTTTCGGATTGAATTATTCGTTAATATCAGATACGCTGTGATTATTTAAAAATAACTGGAGCCGGGCAGCATTAACATCAATTATACCAGGAACACTATAAATTTCGCAGATTAATTTTTGTATATTGTTGAAAATACCTATTTGTATTGTCCTATTGGTAAACAACTCTGGATCTCCAAACTGCAAAAAAGCTTGCTGATACTCATATTTTTTCATCAATATATTAAATGGTCTTTGTTAACCTTTTTTGAAAAATGCGGGATTAAAGTCGCATCCATGCATGGAATTTTGGCAAACTTCTACACAAAGATGGTCCCAAGTGCTCGTAAACCTTTGTTAAATTTATACATCCTTGATTATTCCCGGTGCCTGCGTACTACCATACATTCGAATCTTCATTTTTCCAATTATGCATGTGTCCTAACATAATTATTGCAATATCGGTACCAGAACATCTTATAACAAAATTTGCTTCAGCGTCTATATTACAAATATGAATAACAATTTTAGTGTCAGCTTCTTGAAGTGGATGGAGTGGAGGGATTCACCTATACTTCAATGGCATATTTTATAATATCAGACATGTGAAAATATGTAAAGTTGATTTATTTTTTGTGCATATTCAAAGCGTCTGGCAAGAATTTTGGCCCATGGGAAGTGTCTGGCACTTATAATATAACTTCAGAATGGTATTCTTTGAAACATATATAAAAATCAGCCATGTGAAAATAAGTTAAGTAACACTTATTTTTAGTCGCCTTTGCCACCTGGTATATGCCCAGGTGTCACTAGGCAAGCTCTACAAGTTCGCAGGTATTCAAAGCACATGAGAATCTACCGAGATCCTAAAGTTTCATCTATGTGAAAATAAGTTATGTCTGGTCGCTCTGGGATCTTGGACTATAATATCCAGTTGTTCAAATTCTATACAATGGTAGGTGGACTTCGAGTACTACTGTTTCTGGTACAATCTTCATTTTTTAAGACATATCTTTGTATAACTTCAGGGCTCCATTATTTCTCCGACATATAGCGATGTAGTGTCCCAAATTTGTCCTAGTATTTGATTTCTGATAACATACAAAACCCCGTAATATGAACTACTGTTCAGGAAAATTCAAAGGCAAATATAAGTGCCGAATTCATTCTCCACTATTATTGCTTTAGAACACATTCTGCAATTAAACTGTTCTTGCTGTGATTCCAGAAGCCTGTTTTCCAGGTTTTTAGACTCAATCAGCTGAATGGTTTTATATATCCGTGTGAACGTTTCATCGTGAGACCATTCTATTCATCCTTGTCCAATTTTTTGAAGAGCAGAGTGTATGACATTATCTTGGCAGTCCACTTGAAAGATTTCGCTGTTTCGCCAGCTTTTGTTTTTGGCAGAGTTCACTGAGGAACACAGCTCTTTTTTATTATAAACAGATGAATTTTTCATTTCCTTTCCCAATAATTGTTTCAATGCAATCTGTGGAATTTTTGATTTTTTTTGCCACATACCCACAAAAATAAGCAAATGCTTCTTCCACTTTTACAAATTCTGAAAGATTTCAGATTCTTCAAATTCTCCCTCAATTTCTAGATCGAAAGTGAACTTTTTTTTTCTTCCTTTCAGGGCTCCAGTCTTAAGAAGAGATTTCATCATGTCCCCGCCTGAATATGTTACTTCCCCTGGGTGATTTGATGAGGGAGTGCAGGGCATCAGGATGAATATTTGTCCAACCTGAATTGACCCGGGATGGATATTGCAACCTGCACCTGCCTGGCAATCCGGAAGAAATGCTGAAAGTTACAATTATTGCCAATAAGCATTTCAATAAAAATTAAAATCACCTCCAGTCCCCAGAATAATTTTGGTTCAGCTTTGAATTCATAAAGTATTTGAAGCCTAATTCAGATAGTTATCTGCACAAATCTGAAGTGCAGGATATTGTGTCTTGAAATCCCTCATGGGTTGATTTCAATATAAAAAAGTGAAACTATCCAGTTCCTGTAAATTGATTTATGAAACTTATTAACATCATTTGATATCAGGATATGAGTTATTTTGTTTTACGTTCATTCATTTGTATTGAACAAATAATGTTGCTTGTAGTAGAAGCTGAAAACATTGTAGGCTAATGCTTGGAGACCAGGACCTGCAAATGGTTAAAACATTATGACTAAAGCATGATCTCCATTACTTTTTTCCATTTTCTGTGGAGTGTAATGCCCCAAATCGATATATTCAATGAATTCCATAAGGTTTCTGTCAATTTTTTTAGTTTTGGAGACCTCGTACTCCTCCACGAGCCATCATCCGTGTCGCTCTCAAACTTTCATATACTTGGAGGAGGTGAATTGAGAGTCTTAAAACCACTATATGAGTGATAAACTATGATATACTTGGTTTTTTCTTTCAACATTTCAAAAACTTCTCTTTGAAATCTGAAAGAGCCATCAAATGTTCTGATATATCTGAAGAAAAGAACAACCTTGAAGCTTGGACTTGGTAATGGCAAAATTTTATTTTCCCTAATGTGTTTGTTCCATTCGGAGCTTTCAATTTTCATGAGGATGCAGGAATACGCCCAATCAAGGTTATAACGTGTACTCCATTCTTTTTACAGCGACTTCAATTGTAACAGCCTCTAACCATGTTCTTTTGAGCAGCAGGTAGATCGTTCTTAAAGAAGTTCAATTTTTCAGTTTCTTGTTTTTCCTTTGTGATCTTCTGATAACAGAAACTAGCTTTTTATTTCTATTTCCCAAGTAAATGTCATGTTTATTTATTATTCTAGAAACCATGCTTTTTTTGTCCTGCATCCCTAATCTATATTTGAAACTTGTGCAAGCCGTACATTCGTTTGAATTATCATTGAGGCAGTTTTTGCTTCGAACTATACTTCTTTTTCCAGTGTTTCATTTTCAATGTAATTTTCCGAATCCTCAACGGTTGTTACGCTTTCCATTACATCTATCTCTCTGTTCATAACTTGAGCCGAAATTGTTTTTTTCTGTAAGAACAACAGCCGTTCTCTCCAAATAAGGCATATTGTCCCTGTATAGTCCTATTTTGGATAATATAATGTGAGTATGTTATTTATGTATACTTCGGTCGGAGATAAGATGGATCGTCATATGACGATATAATTCTTGATTAAAACAAAAAGGTTTGTAATGATATCGAATTATGTGGTATTAGGAATCTTTCTTTTTTTTTGGAGATGGAGGATTTGAGAAATTGGTATGGGGACTTTGTATATAATTATAAATGGCTGTAAATGCTTTTTTCTACAAGCGTGCGCGTTCAACCTTTTTCCCGCACGCATTCCAAGTTGCAAAGAGTCACTTTCCCAAAACGTGCGGGAAAAACGCCTGCTATTTCTTTCCCGCACGCAAATGCGTGCGGGAATGGATTAGCAGGGGTTTTTCCCGCACGCAAATCTTATAGAGTAAATTAAATTCTATCATGTTTCTATGCATAGAACGTCAACGATGAGAAACCCATAGTAATGACATGCAGAATTACGTCTGTCATTATATATGAATTAATCAAATGAGATATGATCTGTTTCGTGAAATGGATATATTTATATATTTCAAGCGCTTGTAGAAAAAATATTGTTCCTAACTCTTGCGTAAAGTGTCTTGCCCGCACTCAACTGCTTACCCGAACTCTGCTTCGCATCGTTCGGGCAACGGCAGTTTCGTGCGGGCAAGGATCACTTTCCGCACTTGATAGGAAAATAACTATTTCAAACCTGTCGTTTTTTCTCGATGTCTCTTGACAGTTTCTTCAATTTCGGCAGTGAACCTGATATGAGGTATGAAGCTCCTAGATGGCCTCCATGAGTCACTTTTCTTCCTTTTCTGCTTGTGGTTTAAATTCAGCAATAATGTAATTCCCATGAAGGGGATTATGTTCTTTGGCCAGCCAGAAAATAGAATATAATATGGTGATCATCAAAAGCCATTTAAGAGTAAAAATGCTCAAAAAATAAATTGGTCTATTTTGTTAACATTCAGTTAATTTCAACAACTGTTGCGGTGAAAGTTTCAGATTTCACACAGTAATGATAGGTATTGGCTTCGTTCTTCATCACTTCTAACCAACTTTTAACGCATACGAGGTGTTTTATTCGAATGATAGATTTTTGAAATGCTTGCTTTCCGAGTATCCTATAATAGTTTTGAAATCATCCTAGTAGCACTAAAATTAATTCACAGGCGTTACCAGCGTCCCTAAAGTTTTGGTTCCTGCAAACCCCCATATTTCTTCCTGTTCACACGACATACTCCAGTTTAGCAGGACTGAAAATGTTAGGTCGACAGTATGTTTCCAGTTTCTCTAACAAAAGTGTAGCGCAAAAGCAGAACGCTTTGTTATTCATTCTTTAAACTCAACAGTTCCTGTAATGATCACATTTCAATCTAGCTTCATCAACAAAATATTGTTTCCCTATAACAGGAATCCATTATAGATAATACCAAAGTTTTGGTTTCTGCAAACCCTAAACTTTTTTTCCGGAATCGAAATATTGGGTCGACAGTATCTTTCAAGTTTCTGTTACGAAAGTGGTTCTCATGCAACAAGATTTCAATTTACAGGCAATTTCAGCAAAGAATTATTTTGAGTGCTGTCACAAATTGAATTGGGAATGAATACTATACTAAATAAACACTATTTATTGTATAAAGACCACATGTGGTCTTGACAATGACGGAACTGCTAAGGATGAAGGATGTCAAAAACTATTTTTCATTACAAGTGAAGGAAAAGTGCTTACTTCTTCTTTTGAACTGCCGTAAGATTATCAGAACAATTCACTCTAGCATTTAGTCTGTATCCCGACCACTAGATGCTGGCAGTTCAATTATAGAATTTGGAGATAAGACATCTAACGCATTCGTTCGTTCTAGAAGATATTACAGAGTTCTAGTGCTGATCCGAAGAAAACTTCAGGGCATTTTATATATATTTGTGAGTTGTTCCAATAGAGGGTGCCACTCAATACACTTACCTCAAAAGAATTGTTTCGGATGGCATATATACGCTCCTAAAGCTGCACAACGCATACTTACCTGGCGTAGGGGTTACCGTGATCAATAAGGCGGTTCCCCCGGAGTGAGGCCCTTTCATTGCACTACGATCGGGCTGACCTCTGCGATTATCCCTAATGCGGATAACTCGGGCGCGTAATTTTTGGTAGTCGGGACTGCGTACGCGCTGTCCCGGATAAATCAATCAACTTAAGCGGAGCTTAGATTTGGTTCCCACCTGTTCAGGACCGGTTTCAAGTAGGTTCGCTCGATTTCCTGGAACCAGATTATCATATACATATATGGTAGTAGGATTCATAAAAAAAAGGCAAAAAATATTTTAATTTCACTCGCAAATACAATCTGAAATGTAAGAATGAATATTTATCAGTTAATGCAAATTCTCAATTGTTACACATCTTCGTAGTATTTGCAGTACTGAAATGACTTCAAACTTTGGTACAAGGCTCTAAGCCTTGGAAAGCAGTATTATACATAGCAGGATAACAGTTTTTTGTAGATATTAATCTTGGTTATGTTAGAATGATATTGCATATGCCTATATAGGTAGGTGTTGAATTGTTCATGAGATTTTATCAATTTCCTAGGGACACAAAAAATAAGGAAAAAATGGAACTGGTTGTTCACTTCCGAAGAATGTCTTATCTTGAAGGGGTGGAACTCTGGTAAGATAATTTCAGGTTTAGACTCTCTCAACTTTTCATTTGGCCATTTGAAACTTTTTCAATTCACTTCCAAAGAATGTCTTATCTTGCAGTGCAACGGATTAATTGAGGAATTCACGGTGCGAAAAGTGGCAGAAATTGCTGCACATCACCTCGACATTGGGGACATCGAGAAATATCTCCTACTTCTCTGGCCTTTGCAAGACAGCCATTGCAATAAACAATGTGTCCACATGGAACAACTGCTTGTGTTGCACGCTCTGAATAGCACCTACCTGTAAGTCAAAATTTCCAATCAATATAATATGTCAAAGTTCATAGAAAAACACATCAAGTCATATATGAATGAAATAATAAATTTGTAATAAAATTTTATCGATAACTGATTAATTTGAAAGTATTGTTTGTGATGTTTTCAACATTTTTGAACAACCTGACGAAAACACATGATGAGTACTTCAAATCTGTAACTTAACAAATGAAAATGACCATTCATCATAATATCATTTCAAGAAATAAACAGAATATAGGAGCACTACGAAAAATCCTGATATGCTGAACGATCCACATATGTTTAAAATGTTATATAGTTTTTGGTGAAATTGATCTCAACACAAGATTGCCAAAAATATACTCAATTCATACAAAAATTTGTACTTCATTTGCAAACGGATGAGCTTGAAGCTTATTTTGGTCACTGTGTTCTTATTAAGAAAAATCATTAGTACTCATTATTTTCGATATCAACAAGGGTTTTCTCACTTTGCATAACCAAAGTAAAGTATTTATAGATTCAAATAGAATATATAAATGCATATCTGAATTAACTTTTATGATGCTTATGAGAATATGTTTCATGAATCAAATTCTGTAATGGTTTTTTATGTTAATATTTTATATTGAAAAATAGTAATGTTGTAGAACTGTAGGTATATTACATTTCTGCTATTTATCTGAGATGCCGATATATGTTTTTAGATAGATAGAAGTCATAATTTTCCTACTCCTCAACATAGTTACAATCGAATCAATATTTAGCAAAGTCCACATTTTTATCTTGATCGATAGGAATATATAATTACCCAGCATTTCTACCAGTAGCACTCTGAACTGAAATGAAGCAAGTTCAAGTCAAGTTCAATTCTTTTTGAGATGGAGTTTTTTTTTTTTTGTTGACCTCCATCTTGACTTTCTTGGCAGATTTGGGTCAAACAGCCGATTCATGCCAATGACTGTGTGGGTGGTTACACTCAGAAACTGACGCAAATTGCCGTCCTGCCCAAAACGATGCTGAGCATCATCTGTAAAGTAATTTGAGTTGTGTTTAGCATTAATTTAAATTGATTGAATAATTTCTATCAAGTAGGTAACTGTAGTAATAGATATAAATAATATAATACAGTTATTACCCGGGCAAAATTACCTCAAAATTAAAGGCTTACCCTCCTGCATACTTATTCAGGCAGAGCAGTATGAATCTTGTCTTTCAGGAAAATAAAATTGCCTGGGCAAACGTAGTATACACCTTTGGGTATTTCGATTTGTTCCATCTGGAAATATTCATTATATATGTAGGTAGAAATATTGGAATTTGATATGAATATTTGGAAAAAGCAGAAAATTTTTATTGCGGACCCGTACATTTCAAAATGGACTATATGTACCTCAACTGAAATGAAGCAAGTTCAAGTCTTTTTGAGATGAAGTTTTTTTTTTTTTTTTGTTGACCTCGATCTTGACTTACTTGGAGAATGGGTCAAACAGATTTATGCCAATGGCTGTGTGGCTGGTTATACTCAGGAACTAACGCAAATTGCCATCCTGCCCGAAACGATGCTGAGCATCATCTGAAAAGTAATTTGAGTTGTGTTCAGCATTAATTTAAATTGGTTGAATAATTTTTATCAAGTAGGTAACTGTACTGATCCACAGGTTACACTTGAATTTACTTACTGATACGTTGATTGAGCTCCAAATAACGGCGCCTCTCCCGTCTTCTCAGCTGGAGAACCCTCAGTAAATCAGAGCATTTGTAATGATCGAATTTCTAGAGGAATTGGAGAAACACCCAGAAATTCGGGTGTGCGCGACCAATTATTTTCAATAATTGTCCATGCAGAGACTCAATGGCGTTGTTAGTTCTATTACTAATAACCAAACACAGAGATGTTTGTGTTCCGCCACTGTTTCTGCATGTACCTTGATAATCCATCATTATTAATTCTCTCACAAACGAGGTCTATTCCTTCAGAAATCCTTTCTGAGGGCAAGAGTGTGAGGGCCATGGCCATTCTGAAGGCAACGGCGTCAGCCTTTGGCGTGCTGAAAAATAATTATAAAAAAAGCCCATATTGTTTCATACAAATTTGACATTGAATTACCTTTCATGAAAACATTTTTGGCGAAGTGAAACCAGCAGCCTCGCAATGAAATTCCACTAAAAACTTCAAAAACTGCTTGTCTCAGGGCTAGCTCGTAGTCACATATGGGACAGAGGAGACAACGGAGGTACCAAATAGTTGCCTAGTGAACTGCAGTACCCCTATGTAGGTCTGCCCGATCCGGTTGGGCATGAGGCAAAACACCACTGGATATGCCTCCAAGGAAAAAAAATAAGAATTGCCAAACGTAACAATAATGCTGGGATTATACTCACTGTGTGATCCTTCATCCAGTGCACTATGAATGGCTGATGTGTTCCACCTGCTTTAGGGACGATTTAGAAAATGCCGTCCATGTGCAGGTGTAAATTATACCGCCTCATTCAAGATGCCACTGGAAACGAAGAAGAGGCACCCATCTCTAAACCCAGCAGAGAATGTTCTCTGTTGAGGCCCCAATTCAACGGAGTACCTGCCATAACTAAAACATAATCGAGAATCAAATATGCAGTCCACTTTTTTTTCTAGAAAGCAGATCAAGTGAATAAAAAAATGTGTAAAGAATATTGACTTACGTTGGATTTTCTAAACGTATAGCTGCATCTTCCAACGATGCTGGGGTAGGCGTTTCAACCCTTCTTCGTTCCCGTTGCATCATTGCTTTTACTGAGTTAAACCCATTGGGTAGCCCCAGTGCTGCCTCGTTATGCCTCACCTCCTCCTCCATAAATATTTGCAGCAGAGTAAGGTCCTACTCCGGAATGCCAAAATCTGCTTTAATTTAAAATCTTGTAGCATAACAAGATTCGGAACATGGTTATGCTCTGCTCCAAAACCATGTATTGTTGTTGAAGTATTAAAATTGTTAGCCATAGATTTGAAACCTTCGAAGATACTTGGATTCAATCAAAATGTAGGTGAACATGTCAAGAGTGAGATTCAATGACAAAATACTATTTAATATATAGAAGGTAGGTATATATAGAAATCTGTTAGTAGAACGATAGTAAAAATACATATCAGCATCTATGTACACATTAGGTTTTATTTTTCTTCTAACCCCCTTTGTTTGTGGGTGTAGATTATTGTTGGTTGTAGCCTGTGAACAAACAAATGCTGCGGTGTTATTGACTTCGGAGTTGTTTCCGGCATAGTGAACTAGCTAATAAAAATTTGACGGTAAATAGGTACGGTTAACGCATCCACCATTTGTCAAGGGCAGAACAAAGGCGGTTTACGGAACGGTAAATTTAATGTAAGGAAGAAAAGAAAATACATAATACGGTGTTGATCAGTCGACCTTAACTTTCTTCCTGATGGTCGGAGACGGTGTGGGCGCTGCTGGAGCGGCCGATCTGAGCCGCAGGTCCGGCAGCCAGGCTTCTTCCCGGTTTCTCAACGGTGGGCAGGAACGGTAGTCCGTGGAGGAACGGTGGGGTGCTTGGTCGGTCTCAGACGGTGTGGCGGTCGGTGCAATGTCCTCTGCGGTAGACGATGGTACTGCGGTAGCACTGAAGTACGGCCAAGCCTTTGGGGTGTTCCTCTCACTCGGTTGGGTGCCCTGACGCAGCAATCGCGGGACTATTGTCCCATAAGGCCGCAGCCGGAGCGGAATTTGGCCCTGCTTCCCTGGCATCTCTCCCTGGTGTGGCCTTCACCACCACACCTCCAGAAACTTCGGGGTTCCAGCCCCAGGAATACCTGGATCCCATTGGTGCCAACGGTTCTGGTGGCTGGCTTCACGGTATTGGTACCGGCATCGGTGGTCTGGGGCACTCAAAATCCCTCCACAAGCTCATGCCTGGCGACGATTCCCTGGACGGTGGAGACGGTAAATTAGGGGTGTTGACGGTGACGGAGACGTCGTGGAGACGGTCGTGGATTGAAACTATAGCGGTCTTCCCAAACTGTAACGTCGCATCTTGTAAATGCATACAGTTAATCTGACAGTAATTTACGGTTCATTAGTACCCTGTTCGCTTTGAACGGTACTACTATACGGTTAGTAACGGTATTTATATTTCAGACACCCTCTCTTCAAGAGAGGGCTTCAGATCTTTAATAAGAACATGTCGGAAAACCTTACCACCGCCATCCTTGATGTTATACACTACCGGAATATTTCGGGGCCAATTTGGCAAGCATAGGTGAAGAAACCTCCTTTTCGTGGCGGGGCAAAATCTGCCACGTCACAGCTGCTGCGTCCATCTGGTTATTGGCACTATTTGTTGACAAAGCTTCAAATATTAATATGCAACTATTAATTCTAAATAAATGAACCAAATTGTCTTATAACACTCTACCTGCAACTACTGTTTAACTCAGCACTTGGACAGCATATTTAACTTTCATTCTCTGGAAAGTTGTTGGATTGTATATGGGCATCTGTTAGTTTTACAAACATTTTCAGGTCCTGTTCTTTTTCCTTATGGTATAATTCGTTGATATATTTCCAATTTGTTACCTCACCATCTAATTTTACTTTATATTTCAAGAGCACTTCCTTATGCATTTGATTAGATGAGGTGAGGAGTATCGAAAATATACATACAACAATTTCTATTAGGCACATGAAACATACAAAATTATTCAGATTAATTCCCAATTGCTTTGAAAACAAAAGAAATTTAGAGCCCATATCTGAAATGACAGCTCTAACATAAGGCCCTGCTTTCAACATTTTTCCCATGCAGTCAAACATAATGATTTTTGAATCTGCTGCATTGCAGTTTGAAGTTATGAAAAAAGACCGAGTAGTTGTTTTCAATTATCTTGGATTCCTCTTGCCATTAACACCAATGCGGTTTTGGCTGGAACCTATGTTTTTTATCATGCCTAAATGTATTTTGATGAAACTACTGATTTAAAATTTTGTAGAAACACGCAATAATTTTTTTTTCGAATTTACCTGAATCGTGAATTATTTTATCCTCTTTTTGATCATATTGATAATTGCCCTTCTGGGATACCTCGTCCATTTTGAGTATACAAATCCTCTCTTCTATACTCTGCAGTCTCAATTTCAGGCTTCTAAAAATAAAATAATTCAAGCCCTGCGTTTTCTGTCATCTTCCTGACACTGAAAGGAAAAAATGATTCTGAACGATTTCCTATAGGTTTTTGTTCCAGAATAGTATAGTCCTAGAGCACGTTGTTTGAACTCTTGTCTTCGTCCCTGTAATTTTCGGTCTTTCAGGTCGCAGACAGTCTTTGCTGGATTTCCCAAAAAAATCTGAAAGATGAACACTACAAGTTTTCCTGAACTCATCCTTCGTTATTTGGTTTTTCTGGTAACCTATCGTCTGGAAACACATCTCAAATTCCAACTTCTCCATATTTAATTTCCTGATTATTTTCGACTTTCTTTGAAAACTGTTCTTGTACCTTCACCAAAGTCCAAAATTTATGTTTCCTAGGTTTGCATGAAGGCATATCTGAAGCAGTTTGCGTCTCAGAATCTGTAATTTTCATTTCCTCTTTAAGCTCAATTTTGTTTGTGTCCCAACCTAAGTGGTGCTGGGTCTGAGGAAGATATTTAGAGGGAGAGCTGCCTCATTCCGTCATTTGCGAATTGAAACATAAAACACCTTTAAGAATGATCACTACAAATTTTATTATTTCGTGTGGTCTTGGGTCGTCCAGGTAAAGGGTCTTGTTCAATCGAAGGTCAGAGAAAGATTCCGGAGCTACATTGAGAAGTGCAATACTAAAAAAAAAATCATGTAATAATGCAAAATATTATTCAAATTGACATTCCATATTGCTGGCGCAGTTTTGTGCAGAACAATCCGTATCAGTGAACTACCTAACATGATGCCAGATCCGGATTTTTGTTGAGGGGCTGAGAAATTTATTCTTGCCCGATGGAATCATGCAGAAGTAGAGTCACAACCACTCATTGCATGGGAAAAGAGCACATGCTCTTTCTTTCTCTTTCAAGAGTGTTGCCAACGACATGGTCGGCGACACTTTTCTCCGCCTCAGTTTCTGGAGGGTAGAGAAGCTGAGGTGCTTTGCCTCTTCCTGGTTTGAGAAAAAGCACATTGGGAGAATTTCTAACACCAAAAGGTTAACATCTTCCTCAACAATTGCGACACTTCTGTGAAAAGAAGCGAAAGCAAAACCGCAGAGCAAAAGCAAGCGCTCACCACTTTTAATACTTACCTGGTGACCGCTGCTTCTCACTCCCAAGTGAGACCCCCCCTTGGGCTTGCCTCTGATGTCACGTTTTGGAAACTATGTTATCAAACGCTCTCTTACGTGGAATTAGGTTTTTGTTGATTACTTATTATTATTTAATTCAACACCCATTTCTGGACTATTAATATTAGAACGCTGGTTGCTTGTTGTGCATCTTCATTTTCTCTAGTGAAATAAAACTACACACGTTAGTACGAGTTTCAATACTTACATTTCCATTTTCTTCGGCAGAGTAAAAAAACTCAATTTCGGAAAGTTCTTATAAGGAAAGATTATAAATAATTTTTCCTACAGGTCTTCACCATGCAGTTACTTTCCGTTCGACATACAAGTAAAAAAAACGAAGAACAACGAAACACAACAACACATGAACAACAGATAAACATAAGAACAACAACAAAATATAATAATTGGTAATAATAACGAGCGAAATAAGCGGCGAGCGATACGAGAAACGGGAATCAAAATAAAAGTAACAACATGGCCATGCATGATTACACAACAAGATTATCGGTAAAATTGTATTAATATCTGGATGGCCATATGAAAGATTTGAATCAAAAGTTCATATTTGCAGTAAGATATCCTCACTAGTTCACATCATGAAGAAAAAGCTCATTTCTACATACGGAAAAAAAAAGTGAATTCAATATATGATGAATGACTATTTTGTCAGAGGTATCTGTATTCCCTTTTAAAATCGCTCTCCATCGTATGTGGTCCCTTAATTCATGAGATGCTTACTGGATAAAGCAACTTTCGTGGATGAACAGTATGAAATTGATTTTCACTTAAATGTGCATCGCACATGGATTAGTTTTTAGTCAAGTCATTGCTTTCAGGTCCTGAAAACTCCATCCACTCAAGTGGAAATAAAAATTATTGAATGTCCATTCCATTCCATTTTCTTCGGTAGACTAAAGAAACAGAAGAAACTTAATTTCGGAAAGTCCTTCTTATTTCTCCTACAAGTCTTCATCACGCAGTAACTTCCGCGCAGATATTTCAAGTTAGTAAAACAAAGAACAAGAAAACAACACGTCAACAACGAAATAACACAGGAACAACAACAAAATGGAATAATAGGTGATAATAACGAGAGAAATGAGCGCCGATTGATACGAGAAACTAGAATCGAAACAAAAATAACAAAATGCCACGTGAATTCCACCGATCTTTCAAAAGTTCATAGTTCCAAAGGAGAGGTTAGTTAACCGTTGATAGTTCACATCAGAGACTGCACTTCTGAACAAAATTAAAGTTTTAAATTCAGCAAATTATAGTTGTAGACAGTTAGGAGATCGTTTCCATATATTTTCATGTGAAAATAATATGGATAACTTTGAAAAATTATATTCTGATCTAGTTTTATTGAAAAGGAAAAATGACCCCCTTCCAATTAATATGACATATGATTGCTTTCTTCGTAATAAAATTTCCAATATTGAAGTTTTGATCATGCAAACTTTTGCAGAGGTTGCTACAATGATGCCTTCTTTTAGAAAAACAATAATTTTTTTTACTTTCTTCTCTAACGAGCTATCGTTTCGTATTTGTTCACTTTTTTCCCTAATTCAATCAGTATCCCCCTTCCTATTAGGTCTCATTGTACTTACGCAGTCTGTTTTTTTTTTAAAAACAGGGGGATCTTCTCAGTCCGCTGACTGGCTTAAGTGGTTCCGTTTATGTCCCCCTGGCTCTGGTTATGGAACTCGAGCAGCTATGTGAAGCTGGCACCCCCCAAATGCGAATTTTAGAACAACAATTTCAGGGTCGTTTGTCCATCGTAGGTCCATGTTTGTTCGCCTATTTTTTTCATTTGTCCAGGCACCGTTTGAGAGATATGGAAAAAGAAGTTGTTTCGGTGAATTTTCGGCCTACGAAAAACGATGGCATAAGATGCACTTCGGGTGATCGTCCTTGAGTACCATGAAATACCCATAAATTTTATCTTCCCTTTGGTTTTAGTACAGTAATGGAGCTTCTTGATCGATATTTCATCAAACATTATATAGCGCAGACTTCATCTTCTTTTGCCATATTTTCCACCAAGTTTGTACGACCTCTTCACTTATACCAGCCCTTAAATGAACTCACTCAGAATGGTGTTGAGAGTACTAGGCCTTGGCAATGAAAAGAATCTGCGTAGAAATCTGTAACCTGAAAGCAACTTCTCCAATAAGAAAAGGCTAATAGTGTTTCATCTAAGGTCAATCTTCTTCCACGAAGGATCATACGGGATTTTTCGTTTTTCGCAAAGCGAAACGGCCATAAGTCATGTGTTTAATAATATGTCTATGATTATTGCCTATCAATATTTTTTCTTATTAGTGTCAAATTTGAAAACAAACATTAGTCGAAATATTTCGGGTATACTAGGATAATTCATATATTTATGATATGAGGAAATATTAAATTTTTTTATTCGAATGTCTTGCGGACAAACCTTGTGTTTATCCCCAAAAATGCAAGTTTTTTATGCTTCCATCATTTTTCTGAAGATTGTTTCGATTGAACATCTAGATATCTGAAACCGTCGATCATATTCATAGAAAAACAGCTAGATGAATTCACATCAAACTGCTGCTGCATCAAACTGCGTACACTTTCCTTTGATGATTCCCAGTGGCGGCTTGTGATCTTGTTCACAAGGAGGGTGCTTTTAAAATAATAACAAAAATAAGAAATTTTAAAACCATTTTACCGCAAAATTTGATGCTACTTATAATTCTTTTTAAAACATATCTGTTCTTATCTACTTGCTCGTTGTGCATAATATTATGCCGGATGCTGAATCTAATTGAGCAGAGATATTAGTCATACCCAGAAAAGCTAATTCTGTCGAACAATTTACATGCTTGGCAGATAGCTCATGCTTCTTAATTTTTTCATTCGGGAGCTTCACATCTCTAAATCCTGCCTTTGCCCACACGTTGTCACTTCCAGCGGAGTTGAATAATAAGCAAAGAAAGCAAAACAACGCATTCACAGTAACACATCCACATATCCACTTGTTTTTCTCATACACTTGTCTTGAGAATCGTCTTGTGTAAGAAGTTTTTGCAGTTTTATCTGCCTGGGTTAAATGTAAATCGGGAGTCTGTCTACCCAGCAGTTTATTACGGCTTTTATCCGCCAGCGAAAGCCTCGCGGAATCAGTTTTTGAAATATTTTGAACACTATTGTCCGCCATGATTTCAAAACGTAAACAAATACGAACACATGCTAGGTGTTTATTTATGCTAGGTTGTCTATGACTTTTATCGTAGCCCTTTTACCCGTTAAAACCTCGTATCTGACCGACACGAAGAGTTGCGGGTGGAGCATCTATTTCAGACTAAATAACACACTTTTTCATCAGACTCGTTTATTACAAATCATATGTACCTACAATTTTCCATACATAATTTTTTCTCTATTAGAATTATCCATTTCTTCCCTCGTCAAAATATAAAATACCCAAAACAGTAAGCAAAATACGCCTAAGTTGTGTTTTAAATGCTTTTCTTATACCTCTGACCGTAACCCCCAATGATATTTAATATTTCATTTCATCATTTTACATTCACATGCATGTCTATATTATCGAAAATAGCTGCTAGTTCTCAGCTTCCAGCCTTTTACATTTCCATAAGAAGATTCTCTCCTGTAGGTGTCATATCCTCTTTTCCATCCTTTTGGAGATTTTTCTGTTACAGCTTCAACAACCGTCGTTGCAACTATTGACGGACGAACCCGATAATTTCCTCTCCAGCCGCTTCTGTATGACCCGTATATATTTGGTATGTAGTCATTGTTTGAGTGAATAAGTGTTTGGTAGTCGTACTGCTGTGGAATTGAATATGCTCCACCGGTTGAGAAGAACCAGAAAAATATTGTCGTAATTATAATCCCAAGTACCTGCAAATAGAGAAAATTCAATTGTTTATTGCATATAAGATGTTATGAAAAGCAATTAATAGTTATATTATGATAAATCTGCCTGATTTGTCAGGATCTCTTGCAGGTATTTCAATAAAGAAAGTTCCCTCCACATATATTTTGCAAAGCAATTCGGCAACTCGCCATCCTCAGGCATCACAAAACAGAATCAGGGGTTTTGGCAATCAAAAATTGAAAACATTAGCAGAGTTTTAATTGTGAATTTTCTGAAACGAAAAAAGTAAAACGGAAACAGCAATATATCGTACCCTGTAAAGAGTTACATAATACAATAGACTTTTTTCATTGAAATACCTCATCAAACTTAATGTTTTTCAATCAAATGAAAAAAACTTCGAAATCAACTCGGTGTGAATAGACTGTAGTTTCACATGATCCCAATTTATCAGAGAAAATGATGGAACAATTTTTCTAGACGTACCTGTTTCATTTTACATTCACAGCCACCTCCACTGTGTAATCTTCTATTCAATAATTTCGAAACTGAATGGGATATGATGATCTAGTGACTTATATAGGTTTTATATCGTTGATGGTAGCGAAGAAGGCACTATTCCTTTGTCCACTATGGGGAACTTGTTTTGAAATGGGGTCAAGCTATGGTTTCTTCTGTTAGGACGGAGCAAGAAGTAGGTATGCACAAATTCATTACCTACTCAACGAACTCTATATAAGAGGAGCTGAACAAAAGTATCTGAAATAAGCAGCAACTGTCTCATTACTAAAATTAATAGTCTGTGGAAGAAAAACTTTTCTTCTACAAATACAAATACGTATAGACGGAGAGCCAGAGCCAAAAAATCTCTCTGAATTTCTTAAGCCTGATTTTTTCTCAGGTGATTACAATCATAATATACAACAAAATGCTGCGGTCAGTCAAGTGGATGTTAGAACATGTGCCTCTGGTGCGCGATCAAACATGTCGTGATTACCGACATAATAAAATCAATTTCTTAAGGCTGAAACTTTATAAACTTTTGTATTTTGGTATGTAAATCAAAATTATGATAGTCAGTCAACGTCCAATCGGGACACAGCTGGTCAGTCAGCTTTAATGGGAACACTTTCGTTCCCAATGAAGCTGTAAAACTATTACTTTCAATTACCAATTCGCACGTTTGAAGCATATTTCAGATATTCATTTTGTTAATAGAAAATAATACACACATCAGTGAATTTTTGAAGATGAAATTTGTTGCGGTTAGGTGAATTAAAAAAAAGGGCGTGAAAACTCGATTTTCCGGTATTCGCCACAAAAATTAATTACATGTCCAATTGACTGAGCTTATTTGTTTAGGGATTCCTGCGATCTCAATTCGGCCTAAAAAAACTAAAGAACAATAAGAATAACGAACAAACAAGGCATAAATATACCGAAAAACAAACAACAAATAAACGAAAAAAATTAAAAATTTTGGGAATAAACATTTTAAATTTTTCAAACTTAATTTTACACACAAAAAATGTTCATCAACTTTTAATCTAAGTCTTCCTTCTTGAACATAATATGCTCTCCGTTTCTTTCTCCACATCTTCTTAACATATTTCACTCTAATCTGTTTCATTTTTCCTCTCACTTTTTGGATGATACTCTCCCATTTTCTTTTCTTGGCGATGTTCCAATTTCTTTCATTTTTCTTTCTTCTTCGTCCATTATTTTTCAATAGAAATTCGATTTGTTGTTCCCCAAATTGATTGTTTCCGACGTACAAGAATTTTCTTCGTTCAGCACTTCAGCAAATGTTGAATTTTGGTTTTCAACATTCCTCTGTATTTCATTTATTTTCCAATTTTAATAGTTATTTTCCTATCAAGTGCGGAAAGTGATACTTGCACGCACGAAATTGCCGTTGCCCGAACGATGCGAAGCAGAGTTCGGGTAAGCAGTTGAGTGCGGGCAAGACACTTTCCGCAAGAGTTAGGAACAATATTTTTTCTACAAGCGCCAAATATATAAATATATCAATTGCACGATGCAGATCATATCTCATTTGATTAATTCATATAAAATGACAGACGTAATTCTGCATGTCGTTACCATGGGTTACTCATCGTTGACGTTCGGTGCATAGAGACATGATAGAATTTAATTTATTCTATAAGATTTGCGTGCGGGAAAAACCCCTGCTAATCCATTCCCGCACGCATTTGCGTGCGGGAAAGAAATAGCAGGCGTTTTTCCCGCACGTTTTGGAAAAGTGACTCTTTGCAACTTGAAATGCGTGCGGGAAAAAGGTTGAACGCGCACGCTTGTAGAAAAAAGTATTTTTCTCCAATTTCCTACATTTTTTTAAGATTGTTCAACAATTTTTTTGGAATGCTCATCAAATTTCCTATTTATATCTTCCCTCATCTTCAAAAGGAAATACAATATAATAGAATCATTTCAGGTATTGTTTTCTTGTGCTTGAGCTAAAGTGTTTCTTCTGGATTCGCCAATTTGAACGTTGAATTCAAATTTCATTTATATATTATCATTTCCACCAACAGAATCGCAACTTATAAAATCAAAAATCAATTTATTCGATCCCAGAATTGTTTATTCTAAAAATATATCTGACTGACTAGCCATTTTTTTCTTGTTACCATAACATCGTAAATAATAACAAATAACTTTTATATATATATACTTGTTCTGATACTTATTGATCAATAGTGGAAAAAAATGAATAAAATTGAATCATTTCATTTTATATGTAGATAAAATTGGCAGTATCGTTCGTTACAACATGTGAACAAGTCCATTTGAAAACTCAATAGGTAAATATAGAATAGTTAACTGAAAATGTTCTTCATTACCTAAAGAGGATGTAAACTTGCCGAAAATATAGGAAAAAAGTTAACTGAAAATTTTCTTTATTACCTAAAGAGGATGAAAAACTTGCCAAAAAATATTTTCAAACATTCATATTAAATCTTCGAAATTTCTAATGACAGGACACAAATCTCTCCTTGTACTTTGATTTGAAGGAAATATAAATACTTTCTTCCAGCGTCACCTTTTCCATATATATATATATATTGAAAGGATCACCCCAGGTTGAGTGACACCGCAGAAAAACCATTTTGTCTCGTAATATAGAAGTTTCTAATCTACATCATTCTGATCTATACTTGATAGCTCACCTGGAAAATAGTACAGCACAAGCTACGAATCACGTTTAGATACGAAATATTGACATTCAAATTTCCATAGCCTACTTGACGACGAATTTTTTTGAACGTACTGATTTACATAATAATAAGATTGAAAATTATTTGACAAATACTTATTCACAATATAGGTGTAAGTACCGGGCCTAATGCCCGTTTTCACCAAGGATCCCTATCTAAATAATCCTTAGCGTAAGGGATTCCCTAAGTGTACCCTGAAAATTCGTTTTCACTATACTCCCAGCTAACTGTTTCTTAGTGAAGTATGTATCGAATAAGGAGGTGGTAGCTACGAAATTTTGCTACGAGGTAACAAACTTTATGGTTCACAGAAACACACGTTTTTTGATAATTTGCTAACATATATTTTTAAGAAATATTCTACAATATTTCTCAAAGTAATTTAACTCCCAATATATCGTACAATTAGAATAAGAGAAGATCAGAAAATTTTTTCATCCATTCCCATAACCCCTTATTCTAATTCTACAATATTTCCATATTTTTTTTACTGTACTCTTTGTTTTCTTGTAATATATCAAATAGAAGTGCATTAGAGTACTATCGAATTCTCAACTAAAATCTAAAATCATTAATTCGAGAAATTAACCAAATTTTGGGATGTCGTTTGTCGTTCCTCACATTCCTCCACATTCTCTCTACATTTTGAGTGTGCACACCCGAGACCGGATCTACGAAATTCAAACTGTGCTTTACAGTGAGATGTTGGAAACCTTCCTGATTTAAACAATCATAAGCCTTCCAACAATCTGACATAATCGTAGTTCCTGGTAGGATCCATTGCCTAATTACATATTTCTAACAGGGTATCCTAGCTCCTGTTAGCGACAGGTACCAGGAAAACTTTTTTAGTTTCCCTCTCTATCCCCCCAAAAATCCACTGGCCGTCGATTACCCTACCCCTATTATGTTTACGTCGTCCGAATTTTGCCTCGTCAATTTCCACAATTTTGCCCACTCCGCCTAAAGGTTCTGAATTTTCACTTACAATAATGAAGCAAACGTCCCGACAAAAACTCACCCAATCGACTACTGTGTGACTGTCCCAAGCCATTTCAGATTTAAGATCCTCCTGCTTGAACTTATTCAACCAATATGCAACGATTCTGCATATTTCGGAACGAGACTTTGCTATTGCTGAAGAATGTATTTTTTTTAGCAGACTGGGTGGAATTGCATTTCACCCGAACTCTCCTTCGTGATTGTACAACAACACTAGATGAATTGCAGACATCTGTCTCTAAGAAATGTGCAAGGTTCGTTGCAATTTGGGCATCTGAATTCCCTAGATATAATAAATCGAGGACTTCGTGCTGCTTCAGAAACTCATGAAGTCTATCTTCCTCGCGGCTTCGCCTTTTCGGGCTGATTCGCCTTTTCGAGCTGATACGCCTCGGGCCGCAGGCCCGAGGCCTCGGGGTTCGCCTCAGCCATCCTCAGACTCCTTCATCAGACGAAAATCAATTTCAGAAAATCTTCTGAATTGTTGCTTTTTATTTGACATTGACCATTAATTTTGCTCAGGTATTGCCAATGTTAATGACGATAGCGATGTAGACAATTCCATTCCATTGTGGACGATGAACCTCAAATTATTTTTCTTGTCGATTACGAATTCACTGACAATTGATCTGCTGCGGAGCTCCTGGTCCCCTAGTGCTTTGTCATGCTGGGTCATCTAGAGATCCCTGAAAATTTGAAATTCTTTGTTATAGGAGTGACTCAATTCTCCCAATTGGAAGATTATCCCTTAGGAATTCCTATTGGTACCATATTAAAGTCTTCTAATGTTATGGTCCTTGTGATACCTTTTATTGATGGTTGAAGTGTATCTATTTTGTCAGTCTATTTCTGATTCTTGATTGCACCTCATTGGATGTGTTATTGATATGATGGAGGAGAATTGTGAAATAATTTAATAAAATTAATTTTACCAATTGCAAGAGATGATCAGATAGGGAATGTTGTTCCAATGTGTGCTCAATGAGTTCTTTGAACAGACCATTGAGACTCAATTTTCTCAAACCAAGCAATTTCATTTTATTCTTTGTAATACATTGAATTTGAAATTTCCTGGAAAGTCATCATGCAATCCAAATCCTCAATTTCAGGTGTGTCTGTCGCAATTCAGAGAATCCAACGAATTTTTATATTTCACACTAGGGGATGAAACATTCGATATGCTTGTGCTATCTTGTGCCAAGCAATTTGCCGCATCTGATGACTGGAGTTTATCAAAATAATTTTATATGCACATTCGAATTGCAAAGCCGTAGGATATTGTTGAAGCCTTCCTGATTTAAACCATCGTAAGCCTTCCAACAATCTGAAATAATCGTACTTCTTGGTATGATCCATTGCCTAATAATTTCTAACAGGGTATCCTGGCTCCTGTTAGCGACAGGTACCAGGAAAACTTTTTTAGTTTCCCTCTCTATCCCCCCAAAAATTCACTGGCCGTCGATTACCCTACCCCTATTATATTTACGTCGTCCGAATTTTGCCTCGTCAATTTCCACAATTTTGCCCACTCCGTCTAAAGGTTCTGAATTTTCACTTACAGTAATGAAACAAACTTCGCGATAAAAACTCGCACAATCTACTACCGTGTGACTGTCCCAAGCCATTTCAGATTCAAGATCCTCCTGCTTGAACTCATACAACCAATATGCAACGAATCTGCATATTTCAGACCAAAACTTTGCTATTGCTGAAGAATGTATTTTTTTTAGCAGACTCGGTGAAATTGCATTTCACCCGAACTCTTCTTCGTGATTGTACAACAACACTAGATGAATTGCAGACATATCTACATCTGTCTCTAAGGAATGTGCAAGGTTCGTTGCATTTTGGGCATCTGAATTCCCTAGAAAAATTGAGGACTCCGTGCTGCTTCAGAAACTCATGAAGTCTATCTTCCTCGCGGCAAATGGAAAAGAAGTCAAACAATGTGCACTCACATGTTTGACAATCCATGGTGATAACTTTTACAGCACTTTGACCTCTAACTTACCCAAAACACTACACAAAAACTGCACACTACACTACACAAAAACTCTGATGGACGCTTACACTCACTTAAAACTACACAAACTTAGCACTTAGTTGAAAGACTGCATTAAACACTTGATCACTCTTTCAAAACGCTATCTAAAATGACAAGTGTCTTATTGTTTCGATCTATTCGAAGGAAAACCACGCCTTATCAACCATAGATCTTTCTTTTGTTTCAATTCTTGTAAATATTACCAAGTTCGAAAAATATTGTTCTTCTTATCGAGTTTAGTGGGAAATATTCGATTAAAAGAACGATAGGAGTAGAGAGGGGCAATGGAGTATATTTATCGAACTTTTTATAGATATTCAAATAAATACAGGGTGCTCCACGAATGAACGGATTAGTCGATAAGTCGCGAGATCAAACATAATCGAAATAGATACTCGAAACCCAAATTCAAATAATGAACCAGAAGCAATTTCATTTTATTCTGTGTAATACATTGAATTTGAAATTTCCTGGAAAGTCATCATGCAATCCAAATCCTCAATTTCAGGTGTGTCTGTCGCAATTCAGAGAATCCAACAAATTCCTATTCATCACACTAGGGGATGAAACATTCGATATGCTTGTGCTATCTTGTGCCAAGCAATTTGCCGCATCTGATGACTGGAGTTCACTGTGTATCAAAATCATTTTATATGCACCTTCGAATTGCAAAGCTGTAGGATATTGTTGAAGCCACCCCTAGATCTCATGATGGAAAAGAACATTTCCAGGTGGTCCTGACTCAACATAAAAACCAATTCATTGAATATATTGCGTACACTAGTTAGGCAAATTATAAGTCCAACAAATCCTGTCTTCCTCTGGGATTTTACAATTAAATTTCTTGTCTCATTGATGAATTTCTCATTTTTTGTACACAGAGGTTTTTTGGATATGACCTTGCTCAGAAAGTTTCTACTATTCAGCAGGTCAAAAATAGTATTCATCTTTCGACACTATTCAACAAGTGGTCCGCATCCATCAAATTGTGCAATATTCAAACCCTGATAACAGTATTCCAGAGCATCTGCCACGCTAGCACTGAACATTTCCACTGCTGGTTTCACTCGCATCTTCTCCTTATAGTAATTCAAATGCCTGCTACGAATTTTTTTAGCTGCTTGACGCCCAGATTCATTTTGAATATTCACTAATTCAATGAAATATTTCCAACTGATTTCTTTTCCACATCCATTATAAAAAAATCCCCAGTCTCCAAGTGTGTTATGACATAACTTGATCATTTGGCATGCATCCAGGCTCTGTGGTTAGTAATTGGATGGAGGAAATAAGGTCTAATGTTCGGCCAGTATAAGTTGGCTCCTAAAATGAAACACATCGACATGTTTGATGTTATTCCATCAAAAGTGAGGCTCCTTATGATAATCCCAGTAGATTCATCTGTACCAAACAGCTCGTCACCAAATTTGCCTTCTCCTCTGCAGTTAGGGAGTCAATTAAAAAATATGCTATGGGAACATTCTACTTAGCATTTATAGCTACAAGCATAAATACTAAGGCATTTTTAGCCCTAGGAATGCCATCGCTATCTTGGATCCCCGTTTCATAATCGATGTATCCAACATGTCTTGAACGTGTCCATTCAACATGCTCTTTTATGGACATTTCATCCATAACCAATCCTGCGATTAGTTCTGTCCCTTTCGCTTTTTCAACCTCCACCTTGATCTTCACTGCTCTTATGGCTTCTGACGTATAACCTGGTGATGCATCTACTGAACTACACTACTTCAGCAAGGTACGAGGATGTGGCACACAACTTTTTCCAAACGTTCTTCTGATGTAATTATAAGCAGAGGCTGAATAAAAATTCAATGTCAGTGCGAAACTTCTCAGTTCTGGTGGAAATTTTCCTGCTGTTCCTTTCAGAAAGGAGTTGCTTCTCTGCTTCAGGCACACATTCCTGTACAAAATAAAATATAGTGAATATTCGGTAGCAGCACCATAGAACTACAATGCATCTGAAAATGAAAAGTTCAATCTAGCTTCTGCAAGAAAAAAACAGTCATTCATTTTTCAGTAGCAGAAGCAAATGAATTAAGCACAGTTACAGGCAAAAGCGGAAAAAGAAATGAAAGCAGCTTCTGTGTAATATAATTTGGCCAATTATAAATAACTTTCTCAATTGCACATGATGTTTTAATATGATATTTCTATAATTCTTCTATTATTGTGAGATTCGCTGCGAGAATATTCCAAATTTTATCAATAGCAACAGCAGAACCCTGAATACCAATACTATTGATGATTCAGAAGACATTTGATGTGTTCTTTTTGAATCATCAAGAGGAATACTGAGATCATTAACCTGCTTCTTAATTCTGCGAATTGTGGTGAGTACAACTGAAAAAGTCATCTAGCAAAGACCACGGGGAGGTGTGGGCCACCTTTGCCTGGATAGAAGAATGGAAAAGAGGAATGATTGTGAGAAGGAAGAAAAGGTTAGGTTAGGTTACGAACAAATATGAGTGAGAGAAGCTTGAATAATGAAATAGAAAATAAAACCGAAAACTAAACCGCAAATTTTGAAGTATTCAATTATTCGCTTCCTCTTCATTTGGAGAGACTGTGGTGGGATACACTTCACCCATGTATTTCAAGAACTGGTGAAACCTGTCTTGCTTTCTAGGGAACTTTTTATGAAAGTTATAAACCGACAGATAATAAATGAAATGATCCCCTCGGCGACTAAATTTTGGAATGTCGTTCCTCCCATCCCTCCACATTCTCTCTACATTTTGAGTGTCCGCATCCGAGACCGGATCTACGAAATTCAAACTGTGATTTACAGTCAGATGTTGGAAGCCTTCCTGATTTAAACAATCGTAAGCCTTGAAACAATTTGACATAATCGTACTTCCTGGTAGGATCCATTGCCTAATTATTTCTATAATCTGTATCCTGACTCCTGTTAGCGACAGGTACCAGGGAAACTTTTTTAGTTTCCCTCTCTATCCCCTCAAAAATCCACTGGCCGTCGATTACCCTACTCCTATTATATTTACGTCGTACGAATTTTGCCTCGTCAATTTCCACAGTTTTGCCCACTCCGCCTAAAGGTTCTGAATTTTTACTCACAATAATGAAACAAAGTTCCCGACAAAAACTCACCGTGTGACTGTCCCAAGCCATTTCAGATTCAAGATCCTCCTGCTTGAACTCATACAACCAATATGCAACGATTCTGCATATTTCAGACCAAAACTTTGCTATTGCTGAAGAATGTATTTTTTTTAGCAGACTGGGTGAAATGCAATTTTACCCGAACTCTTCTTCGTGATTGAACAACACTAGATGAATTGCAGACATATCTACATCTCTCTAAGAAATGTGCAAGGTTCGTTGCTTTTTGGGCATCTGAATTCCCTAGAAAAATCGAGGACTCCGTGCTGCTTCAGAAACTCATTAAGTCTATCTTCCTCGCGGCAAATGGAAAAAAAGTCAAACAATGTGCACTCACATGTTTGACAATCCATGGTATAACTTTTACAGCACTTCGACCTCTAACTTACCCAAAACACTACACAAAAACTGCACACTACACTACACAAAAACTCTGATGGACACTAACACTCATTTAACACTACACAAACTTAGCACTTAGTTGAAAGACTGCATTAAATACTTGATCACTCTTTCAAAACGCTATCTAAAATGACAAGTGTCTTATTGTTTCGATCTATTCGAAGGAAAACCACGCCTTATCAACCATAGATCTTTCTTTTGTTTCAATTCTTGTAAATATTACCAAGTTCGAAAAATATTGTTCTTTTTATCGAGTTTAGTGGGAAAGATTCGATTAAAAGAATTATAGGAGTAGAGAGAGGCAATGGAGTATATTTATCGAACTTGTTATAGATATTCAAATAAATACAGGGTGCTCCACGAATAAACGGATTAGTCGATAAGTCGCGAGATCAAACATAATCGAAATAGATACTCGAAACCCAAATTCAAATAATGAACCAGAAGCAATTTCATTTTATTCTATAATAATACATTGAATTTGAAATTTCCTGGAAAGTCATCATGCAATCCAAATCCTCAATTTCAGGTGTGTCTGTGGCAATTCAGAGAATCCAACAAATTCCTATTCATCACACTAGGGGATGAAACATTCGATATGCTTGTGCTATCTTGTGCCAAGCAATTTGCCGCATCTGATGACTGGAGTTCACTGTGTATCAAAATCATTTTATATGCACCTTCGAATTGCAAAGCTGTAGGATATTGTTGACGCCACCCCTAGATCTCATGATGGAAAAGAACATTTCCAGGTGGTCCTGACTCAACATAAAAACCAATTCATTGAATATATTGCGTACACTAGTTAGGCAAATTATAAGTCCAACAAATCCTGTCCTCCTCTGGGATTTTACAATTAAATTTCTTGTCTCATTTATGAATTTCTCATTTTTTGTACACAGAGGTTTTTTGGATATGACCTTGCTCAGAAAGTTTCTACTATTCAGCAGGTCAAAAATAGTATTCATCTTTCGACACTATTCAACAAGTGGTCCGCTTCCATCAAATTGTGCAATATTCAAACCCTGATAACAGTATTCCAGAGCATCTGACACGCTAGCACTGAACATTTCCACTGCTAGTTTCACTGGCGTCTTCTCCTTATGGTAATTCAAATGCCTGCTACGAATTTTTGTAGCTGCTTGAAGCCCAGATTCATTTTAAATATTCACTAATTCAGTGAAATATTTCCAACTGATTTCTTTTCCACATCCATTATAATAAAATCCGCAGTCTCCAAGTGTGTTATGACATAACATGATCATTTGGCATGCATCCAGGCTCTGTGGTTAGTAATTGGATGGAGGAAATAAGGTCTAATGTTCGGCCAGTATAAGTTGGCTCCTAAAATGAAATACATCGACATGTTTGATGTTATTCCATCAAAAGTGAGGCTCTTTATGACAATCCCAGTAGATTCATCTGTACCAAACAGCCCGTCACCAAATTTGCCTTCTCCTCTGCAGTTAGGCAGTCAATTGAAAAATATGCTTTGGGGACTTTCTACTTAGCATTTATAGCTACAAGCAGAAATACTAAGGCATTTTTAGCCCTAGGAATGCCATCGCTATCTTGGATCCCCGTTTCATAATCGATGTATCCAACTTGTCTTGAACGTGTCCATTCAACATGCTTTTTATGGACATTTCATCCATAACCAATCCTACGATTAGTTCTGTCCCTTTCGCTTTTTCAACCTCCACCTTGATCTTCACAGCTCTTATGGCTTCTGACGTATAGCCTGGTGATCCATCTACTGAACTACACTACTTCAGCAAGGTACGAGGATGTGGCAGACAACTTTTTCCAAACGTTCTTCTGATGTAATTATAAGCAGAGGCTGAATAAAAATTCAATGTCAGTCCGAAACTTCTCAGTTCTGGTGGAAATTTTCCTGCTGTTCCTTTCAGAAAGGAGTTGCTTCTCTGCTTCAGGCACAGATTCCTATACAAAATAAAATGAAGTGAATATTCGGTAGCAGCACCATAAAACTACAATGCATCTGAAAATGAATAGTTCAATCTAGCTTTTGCAAAAAAAAAAAAACAGTCATGCAGAAGCAAATGAATTAAGCACAGTTACAGGCGAAAGCGGAAAAAGAAATGAAAGCAGCTTTTGTGTAATATAATTTGGACAATTATAAATAACTTTCTCAATTGCACATGGTGTTTTAATATGATATTTCTATAATTCTTCTATTATTGTGAGATTCGCTGTGAGAATAGGCCAAATTAAATCAATAGCAACAGCAGAACCCTGAATACCTTCAATACTATTGATAGATTCAGAAGACATTTGATGTGTTCTTTTTAAATCATCAAGGGGAATACTGAGATCATTAACCTGCTTCTTAATTCTGCGAATTTTGCGAGAATTAGAGTTTTTGGGGCAATTATGGAGAACATGCCACCAAAAAGTAATGCGGATGAAAAAATCAGTAGGGGAGACTGGGGAGGGTTGATACGTTTTTTGTCATTTTTATTTTGGAAACTGAATTATATGAAGAAACAGTACTCTCATAACATTTTATGATTCTTTAATTAATCGTTCAACAAAATAAATACGGAATTCTCCAAACATAAACATCTTATTCCGTACAAAACGTTGAACACAAAAACATTCAAACAGTCTCAAGCCTCCCCACATATAGGAGGATTGATACGGTGTACTGGGAGGCATGAGACACAAACTGAAAATATAAGCCCCATTGGCATCACTTGCAAATGTTACATATAAACATTTTTGTGCCTTTTCTAACACCGGCACATTTTTCGTGGCACCATTGCGAGCACACCTAACACCTGATACAGAATTCGTTTGATCTAGAGGATGAATATGAACCATTACAATATATACAGGCTACAATTACGCCTTCTCCGTCATATTTTTCAACAGTATCATCCTCATTCTCCGAAATACCTCGGTCTACATATTCTTTCTTCCTTATACCTCTTTTGTTTTATTTCCTTGGCTCTTGTTCTGCCTTGGCTTGGTATGCAGCTGGATGTACTAGGATTATTTAGCTCAGTAGGTAGGTCAGCAATGATACTGGCTTGCCACTGGATATTGGGAGTGCTATGAGGAACTCTTAACAAATTTGTGTTTTTGGATATTGATTCCTCCACACAAAATCGTGGATTGGATGTGGATAGAAACATCATCTGGGTCCACGAAGTTTTCCCTCATGTATTATGACTTGGTGCTTGTGAATGCCTCCACCAATATCAATATTTCATACTATAAGATGACCACATGCTATTTCAATTGATTACAAAAAAATAACACTGTTCGCCCACACACCGCTTCATTTCCACTCGCCAAGTTACAAGCCGTTTAAAAAGCGCGTAGCTATTAAAAAAAAAAAAAAAATCGGCGTAGTTTAATATATTTTGCTACATAAGAGGGAAGCGGGAATCAAATATTTATCTTATATGATTAAAGCCATGCAGTCCTCAACCATACCTGTCTATTATGGCTGCCAAGGTAGCCTTCTTTTTCCACTTTTTCTCTCAATTCCCCCTCTATCCATCTTCCTCTGTGGAACTTCCTATGCAAAAACTAGGACTCATCTATGTCCAAAATTTCAGACGTATCGTCTTCGTTGTTTCTCCCCAGCACGATCTCATTAGGGAACTTTCTATGAAAGTAATGATAATAAATGAAATGATCCTCTCGGCGACCAAATTTTGGAATGTTGTTCCTCACATCCCTCCACATTCTCTCTACATTTTGAGTGTGCGCACCCGAGACCGGATCTACGATATTCAAACTGTGACTTACAGTCAAATGTTGGAAGCCTTCCTGATTTAAACAATCGTAAGCCTTCCAACAATTTGACATAATCGTACTTCCTGGTAAGATCCATTGCCTAATTATTTTTACGTCGTACGAATTTTGCCTCGTCAGTTTCCACAATTTTGCCCACTCCGCCTAAAGGTTCTGAATTTTCACTTACAATAATGAAACAAACGTCCCGACAAAAACTCACCCAATCGACTACCGTGTGACTTTCCCAAGGCATTTCAGATTCAAGATCCTCCTGCTTGAACTCATACAACCAATATGCAACGATTCTGCATATTTCGAAACAAGACTTTGCTATTGCTGAAGAATGTATTTTTTTTAGCAGACTGGGTGAAATGCAACTGCACCCGAACTCTTCTTTGTGATTGTACAACACTAGATGAATTGCAGACTTATCTACATCTCTCTAAGAAATGTGCAAGGTTCGTTGCTTTTTGGGCATCTGAATTCCCTAGAAAAATCGAGGACTCCGTGCTGCTTCAGAAACTCATGAAGTCTATTTTCCTCGCGGCAAATCGAAAAAAAGTCGAACAGTTTGTACTCACATGTTTGACAATCCATGGTGATAACTTTAACAGCACTTTGACCTCTAACTTACCCGAAACACTACACAAAAACTGCACACTACACTACACAAAAACTCTGATGGACACTTACACTCACTTAACACTACACAAACTCCGCACTTAGTTGAAAGACTGAATTAAACACTTGATCACTCTTTCAAAACGCTATCTAAAATGACAAGTCTCTTATTGTTTCGATCTATTCGAAGGAAAACCGCGCCCAATCAACCATAGATCTTTCTTTTGTTTCAATTCTTGTAAATATTACCAAGTTCGAAAAATACACTCCGTCGCCTTTCTTTATTCCAATTGTTCTTTTTATCGAGTTTAGTGGGAAAGATTCGATTAAAAGAACGATAGGAGTAGAGAGGGGCGATGGAGTGTATTTATCGAACTTAGTATATAGTTATATATATATAGTTTAATATATTTTGCTACATAAGAGGGCAGCGGGAAGCAAATATTTATCTTATATGATTAAAGCCATGCAGTCCTCAACCATACCTGTCTATTATGGCTGCCAAGGTAGCCTTCTTTTTCCACTTTTTCTCTCAATTCCCCCTCTATCCATCTTGCTCTGTGGAACTTCCTATGAAAAAACTAGGACTCATCTATGTCCAAAATTTCAGACGTATCGTCTTCGTTGTTTCTCCCCAGCACGATCTCATTCTGGACGAAATAATTTTCATACACTTCATACAAGTTTACCAGTCGGTAAGTGTTTGGCTTCTTCCTCCCAACTCAGCTCCTCTAGCTACGTATTCCTGAGAAGATTTGTTGGCCCTCCAATATATAATAATAAGAATCTGACTCAAAGTCAGACTACTGCTCTCAAAAAAGCAGCCTTTTCAAATACTTTTTACACATTTTCACTGGTGCGCATTAGCTTGCAATCTTACATTATAAGTGTATAAGTGGAAGCGCCCACCACAGTAGCGTAGCTCTGACATGGCACATGTATTACTCGCTACTCGACCGAACTATCAGCCTAGTCTGAACAGGGCTTTACTGTCAATGAAAAGGTTCATTATTCAGAATCTACAACCATAACTGATATTATTTCCTCATCAGAGCAAAATTCTTGAAAACTATCTTCGAAAGCAGAATCAGGACTTGTATTCATAATGAGAGGTGGTATATCAGCCATATTATGATATCCCATATATTTCGTCCAATGATGATGATTACTTTTTCTACTCGTTAAACTTGAGCTTTCCAGCTGTACAATCTTGAAGTGCTTTCTTCGAATGACATTTTACTCGTGCTCTATCTCCTAACTTTAAGAACTTCTTGTCCAGCATTTTGAAGAACTTAATGAATATGGTATTTTTTAAAATTTGGGTTGTCAGGAGTTGGTTTAATTAAACTCAGAAGTTTAGTTTAATTGGAACAATCTTTCATTGGAATATAATGTTCTTTTAACCACTGCTGAATCACTTCTTTGCGAGAAGCAGTTGTTGATAATTTATCAACTTTGATCGAATGATATGATGCCATTATCCATGATGATAACACATTTCTAATTTCCGATCAAATACCCTTGATGAAGGTATCGAATTTTAGATGACTCATTTATGAAAAAGTTATATGGTAATCTACTCATTTATACCAGTGTCAAGAATTAGATTACATCCGGGTGAAAATCCGTCCAGCATTCAAAATAGTGTACGTTCTACATTCACCCTTTGATATACTTGGTAACCTTTTGGGTTGCTTTGCTCCATCGCCGAATTCGACTGCCATTTTAGAATAGCAAAGTTTCATCTGAATAGATGAATTTTACATTTTCTTTCAAGATTCACGATCTTTACCACAAAACCTTGCTCTATTTATTACATTTTTCTTTTTCTCAAGGAGAATTTTTTCTTCTATGCACTTTTTTATACTTTTGTACCCAACTTTTTCTTATGATATTTTACAGTGTTGTCTTAGACAAAGTGCAATCCAGGTGCTCCTGGATCAATTCAAAAATTAGTTTTTTTATTGTTTTTGATCTTAACAGAAATAAAATCATTCAATGTTTTTTTGAAGGTGGAATCATATTGAACCGGTTGTCTTTCACTACTGATTTCAGACTGTAATGACTTCTTCATTTTTCACCAAAATTCTTCTGCTAGGAAGATCTGAAATTTTGAAACCCATTTACAGAATACAACTTGGGTAGATAAGAGAGTTCACCTGACGAACTAATGATGACGGAAGTACAAAAAAAAACCAAAAGATATGTTCGAACAATGAACAGTCATAACGTAGGAAACATTTAAGTATGGATAACATAAATAATATAACAATCAATGTAGTCATTGAAAATAAAAGAAATGCAATCGAAAATTTTAATGATACAAAGAAAATAATCACGGCATTTCAAAATAATAAGAAAATAAAATAAATAATGAATACCCATTATTATGAACGTTTTTCATACTTTTTTTCTTATAGAATTTGAAACAATAAATCATATTTCGAATAATATTGTTATTCATCATTCGACATTGTCCCCACTTGCTGATACTGTAAGGGTACGTTCATACCGAAGATGCCTGGATGAGCGCGGTGGAGGTCGCGGTCGCGATTTTTACATCGATGTCAAAACAAACCTTCATATTTTAATGAGACCGTACATACCAAGGATGTTTCACCCGTTCACCCTCGCCGCTTATCATCGCGGTTTACAGTGATGTCAATCGCAGAACAAAATAGTTTGATTTTATAAGCGATCGAGCTGTTGCCGCGAGGTACCTTGCACGCTTATTGGCGCTCTTCAAATCACGTGAAATTAACCAGGGTAACGTATTTATTTTTCAGTTCGTTTGTGAGCTTTGACTGAAAGGAAAGCATCTTCGACATGTACTGCCAGACATCGATGTAAACCTCGACCGCGATCGCGACCTCCACCGCGCTCATCCATGCATCTTCGGTATGAACGTACCCTAAAGTTTCAGCGTGTTGAGGTTGTGTATTTTGGAAGACAACTTTCGTGTGGGGGACATACGTTGCCCATTTGAGCTTCGAATAATATATCACTCATTAGTTTCTCTGTAACAATTGCCATTTCAGATCTTAGTTTATTGGCAATATTTATTTTGAACTTATCTTTTTCGGCAGAACTAAGCTTTTGAGACACCACTTAAACAAAACAAATACACTTAAATAAACAAATACCAACATTGCCATTCCTTTCCACTTTTCTACTTTATCTTGCTTTCTTAGTTTATCCGAGAAAGCTCCGAAAAAAATGCTTTTATTTTCTCTAATCTTAATTAAAAATTGCATTTTACGTTCGAAGATAACTTTTTTTGAAAACATTTCACTTAACATACAGTAACACCGCAATTCACCTACTTATATTTATGTCGCCTACTGAAAGAAACTAACTTAGCATCGATCCCAAGCGTTTTGAAAACATAGATAAATTGAAAAGAATGGTCATCGAAATGAAAACAATTTTCAATTTATAGGCTCACAGAACCTTCTTCAGGTGAACTGGGATGATGATATGGCTTCTGTGAAGGCAAAGAATTTTTTCGTAAGATCCCAAGCGTGTCGTGAGCAGTCTTCATACAGTAAGAATAATAATGAAGAATGATCACGCCTAAACGGGGAGGCAATGAATACAATAATAAGGTAAATTCAGATGCATACCACCCGACGATATGAATATCGACAAGTGTTACGATCTGAATTGAACTAGCCAATTTGCCATCGTCAAGGCCCCAAATTGAGTACGCTCCATTTGGGGCTCCACCGTAGAAAAATGCTATGTTGCTCTGATGAGGCCGAAACCATGGTCAGCATCTGCTTTTCTTCGGTGGAGCGTACTCCATTTGGGGTCTTGACGATGGCAAATTGGCTAGTTCAATTCAGATCGTAACACTTGTCGATATTCATATCGTCGGGTGGTATGCATCTGAATTTATCCTTATTATAGTAACAATAATATTTATATTACATTTGTACTACAATTGTAGCTTTTCGCATTGTGATACCGAATTAGATTGGACTTTTAAGCCGATCACTTGTAACTTCTAGACTTGTTAAATATGTATGGTTTGTGTTACTGGCCGCAGCACTCAACTAATAATGCAAGTAATATTATTATTTCTTGTGGAATGCAAGAAAACAGATTTTTTTGTCACTTAAGCAAAGACCAACTTTACACGCTGTACTGCGCCATTTTGCGGAACTATTACAACCCGCTATGAGAGGCCGCCTTTGACGTACCACTGATGCATCTGTTTTCATAGTGAAACCTCTAGGAACGAAATGATTAAGTTCGATTCTCCTATTAGTCGTCGAGTTCGCTTATGATGTCTGTTGAATCTCATTTCAACCATATCATCAAGGTACTAACCATATCATCAGGGATAAACCAATTTTTAGTTGGATAAGTATTACCACCCAAAATAACAGCACCAGAAAATGGGCGCCATCCTTCCTAAAATTTCATGTACAATGCTATATTTCTGAGAACTTGCGAATCATGTACACTTCCTGGCCAACTAGCGTTCAGGGAATAAAAATAATAATTTGGGCCACAAAACAACATGGTGTTTAGAGAATGATTTCCATGACGGTCAACATAATTTTCTTCATGGTTATGTGGGGCGGTCTATGGGTATCAGTGACCCATCTACACATCCTCAGACACATGGAAAACCTCCTTTCTGGTAGAATTGCAGAGTAATATCAATTGTATTTGTAGATGGCCAGCATACCGTGGATTGCAATATTATATTGACAATAGCATTATTCACTACTACTGTTCGACATACTGTGCTTTTATCAACAACATGCTTCTACACCGTGATACTGAGAACCATTTCCAATCCAATGTAAAGTTATCAGCAACTGCTGCTTAGCATCGACGAAATAGTTCCTGACATTTTTATTTTTGTTTTTTTCTCCTATCCTCTGCAGAATGAATTCTGTTTGTGTTTCTGTCTAACGATAAGCTTGGTTGAACGTAAATTCATTATTTAATTCGAAATTTCTTCGTTTTTATATACATTTCGTTTTCTTGGGGCTTTTCCAGCCTGTTCTGAGTCACTTTTATAGCTAGAATATAATATTTCACGGATCATCTTGATCATTCTTCATGAATAATGTTTTATATAAATAAACAATACCACAACATTGCTTTTACCTTGGTGAATCAACTTTTAAAGTTCCACATGATGAAATTGTGGATTTTTATTCTTTTTTTCTTATTTTCTACATTTTCCACGTTTGAATACTTTATTCAAACGATAATTTTTTTCTCTTTACGATTCTGTATAGAGCAGAGCTGTTTCTTCAAGAAATTAGTGAATTTGATTAAAAAAAAAGCAAAATCTGGCCTGTCCCCTGGACCTCTATACAAAAGTATTTTTGAACCGACTATACATCAATTATTGTTGAAACAATTATTTTACTCACATTCCCACAATACTCACAATACAGTTCTTTTTCTTCTTTATGGCATATATCTCACGAAATTTCACAATATTTTCCAAAATCAGGTCCCCCGGAGAACTCTAATTTTACAGAATCGGAACTGTTAATTGGCTTGCGAAATAGTTATAGTAATGGAAGAAAATCCTCCTGCTTCATCATTGTCTCATATAGTGTAATAGAATGTTCAGAAAATTATGTACTCTTCTTGAATTTGCAAAGAAAAAAACGATTATAATGTGTTTTTAGGGACAACTCAGTTGACCCATAGACAAATCTGCATTGGTACCATGATTGATCGACAATCTATCGACAACTTATCGATGTCGAATTTGATGAGGCGTTGTCGGCAATCTAATTACACCCGACAGTTTTCATGTTAACAAGATGTTCATACAGAGAATACTGATCATCTTTGGTACAAATTTTCAACTATTCGATTTAAAGATAAGGCAGGAATAAAGGAAAAAATGGGATTATTGTCGAGTCGTGTGTTTGTCGTGAGCTTGTGGTACGTGGGCTGGTTATCCAATGGAAATATTACAACCCACAATCTTAAAGAAGTTATTGAATGAACCGAATTCAATAAAGTCTCAGCAGCAGTTTTAATGATACGGCACACCGGACAATTCAAATGTTATCAACATTCTTAATTATAAATAACCTCACAAAATAATAATTTCAATGCGAAAGGTTTTAAGTTTTAAGACAGGATGTCAACTGTTCGAATTAGGGTGTCAAGCATTAGAATGTTCATATTTCCCAGGTAAAAATTTTATCACATCGTTTTTATTCAAGGGACAATAGGAATTTCATACGGATAACCACTTCGCTTGTCCAAGGCACTTATCTAACACTTTAAGCCCTAAAATATATATTAATGATTTTTCAGGCTTTATTCAACTCTTACGGTGAAAAATATATATAAAATAGTATGTGGTGAAATATATTTAATTCTAATATGTTGAGTACTCAAGTATTTGTGCCACTTTTCCGATGGACAGACAATAAAACCTCCCAAACTCTCCAACAGTACTCTACCCTTTGACGCTGCGACTTTTGTAACGTGCGTTTAAAAAAATTCGTCGTCAAGTAGGCTATGGAATTTTGTAGCTTGATTTTCTGTGACTGAACGTAATTCCTTCCTAACATCACACTCATCACAACCAAATGTAAACATTGATGATATATCGTAATTTTGTATGAAAAGGCAATTTCTCAGAAAAAGTTATAATACTTCCACATTCAATAATGATTTCTTCCACCGTGCGAAAAGCATTTTTTCTTTGAATTAGATTACAAGAATCCAAATAATCCGTGGCGATTAGAGAAATTTCAACCTACGATCATAATATAATAACTAATCGAGTATTATGTTTTTTGTAGTTTCAATTATGTGAAAAGGTTGTAGCTATTTGAGTAGGTGATAGAAACGAATCACATTAAGAACCTCAATATATATTTATTTCTCAATAAATAAAATAATGAATTGACGCTGACAGTGAAAATCCATAACCAGAGGCAGTCTCTGCCATAGCTGAAGAAACTGAATTATGGGAATTTCATATTCATTTCAGATTTAAGAGTTCTCTATAATTAAAGTAGCTGTTGGAAATGTCCTCTTCTTTGCTCCAAACACTTCTCATCACATCTTATTTTGAAAGAAGCAAAGACATTATTCAAAATAAAGGGATCATCGTTAATTTGATAAATTTTTTCAATGATTCTAGTCTTGAGTTCGTCCAGATTAGAAATAGGTAATTGAAAGATAGAATTCTTCAGATGAGGCCATAAGAAATCACATGGTGTAAAATCACACGGTCTTGGAGGAAATTCTTTTTCAGTATGAGTCGATCCTGAAAAATATTCCTTAGTGGAGCCAATGTTTCTACAGCTGTGTGTAGTCTGGCTCAATCTTGGAAATAACTATATGACCATTCCTCGAAATTTAATTCAGCCATAAAAGGCATGATAACATCTTCTTTATAGCGTTCCGCTGTTAAAGTTCCGTCGAAGAAAAAAGGTCCAAAAATTCTTCTCTGACTGATAGCACACCAAACTCCAATGTTTGTGTGTCTCAATGAAAAAATTTTCCGGTTTTTGACTGCTCCACATCCTCATATTTTGGGAGTTGGAAGATGAAACCAGGCTCCGTCGATGAAGAAAACTTTCTTCAGGTTATGGATGAATTCGTTTAGAAACCACAGACAGAAGGTTATCCTACGAGGGTAATCAACATCTTCAATCTTCTGATAGCATGTCAATCTATAAGGATTCAAATTGATGTCTTCTTTCAAAATTGTGTGACATGTACCGAAAGAGACTCCAGCTAGTTGAGATAAAACCCGAACAGAGGTTCGTGAAGCTTCTGTCATCACATTCTCAACATTGTCGATTAACTCGGGTGTTCTCTTCTTTGGTTGACCACTTCCTTTTTTTCTTTGAATGCTACCTGTTTCACGAAAAACGCTCACACATCGCGAAACAGTAGAGGAGACTTGGGAGGGTTGATACGTTTTTTGGAATTTTTATTTTGAAAACAAAATCTCAAAACAAAAACATCTTATTCTGTACAGAACGTTGAACACAAAAACATGCAAACTGTCTCAAGCCTCCCCACATATGGGAGGATTGATACGATGTACTGGGAGGCATGAGACACCAATTGAAAATATAAGTCCCATTGGCATCACTTGCAAATGTCACATATGAACATTTTTGTGCCTTTTCTAACACCAGCAAATTCTTCGTCGCGCCATTGCAAGCACACCTGACACCTGATCCAGAATTCGTTTGATCTAGAGGATGAAAATGAACTATTGCAATATATATAGGCTACATCTTTGCCCTCTCAGTCATATTCTTCAACCATGTCATCCTCATTGTCCGAAATACCCCGGTCTACATAATCTTTCTTTCGTATACCTACCTCTTTTGTTTGATTTTCTTGGTTCTTGTTCTGCCTTGGCTAGGTATGCTGCTGGATGTACTAGGATTATTTAGCTCAGTAGGTAGGTCAGCAATGAAACTGGCTTGCTTTGGTCCCATAGATGTAGAAAAATCAGGAAATGGTCGGTTTGTCACTTCCGCACAAGAAAAGTCGGCCTCGTTAAATACATGGGGATTGTACGGATAAATTCCACTTGTTAAAAATCCCCTTGATATGTTGGATGGTGAAAATGCCTTCATGTAGGCCTATCCAACTAGCTACGAAGTATTTTTTTAAGATGATACATGTATCAGGCCTCCCCACGAGAAATGTCTCTAACCTCCCTGAAAGCTATTTCAAAGTGATTCATGTTTTCATCTTATACTCATATATTTTGAAAACCGATAAAACTGTAAATTGAGTAGTTTTATGCCTATTTCCCAGTGGAATGTTTGTTTATGCCGAAGAATTAATGCATGATCATAAAACCCTCAGGTAACTTGAGTGAAAATTTACAATTTCTCACCTCGAAACACTCTTTGTTGAATATTTCACAAACAAACTACTGTTAGATATCGATTGAAATTTATTTTGGGAGGATTTTGCATCTCTTCATAAACTTTTTAGGGTTTTCAGAGATTGGGAGTGAAAACCCTAAAAAGTTTATGAAGAGAAACTACTGTTAGCCTTACAGATTAACGTCACGCAATGCCCTCTGCCAAAGAATAGTGTTCACTAGTGTAATACTTTTGAAAACGGCTACAGACCGCGGATATAAGCCTGTATCAAGCCTCCCCATGTATCAATGCTCCCTAGTGCCCCCTACTTTGGAAAGATTGGTAATCTACAGCAACGTTGGGATACTCGATCCTGAAGTCGCCGAGACATTTCTCAACAGTATATTTCCACTCGCCTTCTACTTTCTCCCCATTTCTGAAGTAGGATTCAATAATGAAAGCTTTTTGTACGTCGATAAAAATCATCTTTATTATTTGCTGATAATTTTAATTTAACAACAATCCAAAACGCTAACTTGACAGCACAAGCTAAGAGCTACGTTTAGATACTCAATATCGACGTTCAAAATTCCATAGCCTCCCTTGACGACGAATTATTTTGAACGCACGTTATACTCAAAATGGCGACTAGGGGCCCGATTCTCAAATGTTTATCAAAAATGTAGAACGCGACAAAATGTCGAGTGCAAATGTCTACTGACTTTCGAAACCGGTATTCTCAGGTACTACTCGATATTGAATTATAATGAAAACCCCGTATAAATTAGTGGTTTCTTACGTAAGCTTTACCTTTTCGCTTCGCTCTTTGAAGTTACCACTGAAACGGTGTGGACCCTTATCAAAATAACTTTATAATGATAGATGATGATGATAATGATAATGATGAAGAAATTCCTCTAGTACCGGCTGTTAGATGAAGAATCGAACTGCTTATTGTATTTCCTTTGATTTTTATAATATAATATTATGGGTGATGACCCATGAAGGAGAAATCCAGTAAGCAAGTTATTTTCCCAAAAGGATATAATAATATGCAATTCACAGCGACAATAAGTTATGAACTTTAACCCCGGCTTTCATAAAGCTTGATTGACGAATAGACGTCAATTTGTTTTCAATAGATAATTTAGTCATGATCATTCAGAATATCATTCTCGAATCAAATTATGATGTTGATACGTCTATTCAATTATTTTCAATTGAATTTTCAATATATTCATTAATGAAAAGGTTTCAGTGATTTCTTTTTTAAGAATTCGAGTGACTGTCAAATCGTTGATCGGACAATCAAAGTTTTATGAAACTCGCTGATAATGTGTTAAATCCGTAAACATTCTGAATTCCCGTGGATGTAAAAACTATTATCAATCATTCTTTAATGGAGAAGTGAATATCGTGGCTTCTTCAACCCTTTTAACTTGTAAAGACCATATTCGAGGAATTAAAGATCCATTATCGATCTTCAAAATTTGGCACCGTACGTACTCGAACGGTAAAGAACGTTTTACCGTTCACACAACGGTGTGGAAGCAGATAGAAAAAAGGAAATATTCGAGTGGTGTCAGCATAGTTTCTCTACATAATTTATTATCCCCATGAGTTTTTATTATTTTAATTCCTTTAAAGGTAGAAATATGAAAATCTCACCAGATACGGTTCGTTATTTCCAAGGTACCCTGTATTTGAAAATAATAGTCATGTGCTGACTTTATCTCTCTATCTGCTGTTAGGAACTGGTAGCTCTCAATGTTTTGTTGTCGAGCAGAATATGGACATTTGATTTCAATAAATCCCTTCTCCCCTATCAAACCATCAGGTTATACAGTTAATAACTGAAACTTCGGATGTATTACTAACCCGATCTAATGTTCCCGTTTTTTTATACATATCTTCTGCCACTTTTTCGTTACCGATGCCATGTTCAATGCGAGTAGTTCCCAGGTTCCTGGATTCCAAAAAGTCCCTACATATATTTTCGTAGATAGATGGGAGGCTGGTATTCACAAATGATCTGCATATTTTCCCGAAAAACGAGGCAGTCACCCTTATTTTTCTCCCTTATCTCCATAATAAGCTTTCTCTTTTTGAAATGGATTCTTTTTCATTTATTCTTTGCTCTAAACAGCTTTCGAACATTTTATTTAGGTACTGAGAAAATGAATCGTACACATGTGATGTGGTATTCTGCGATTTTGATTTTTGAAGAAACATTGCTGGTGCATACTTTGCAAATATCGACTCCAAACAAATCCATCTGGCTTTTCGGATCAACATCAGTGTTGATGCAACCAACATTTACAATTCTCATCACTGCACTGCACCCAAAGAGAAATCTCGTTCAGCACGCCTTGTCCACAATTTACGCAGACCGCTAGACCTTCATCCATCCTCATCAGTATAAATTAGTGTTTCTTCTACAGAACCTTGAGCTTCATCAAGAAGTTTCGAATGCTGGCCTATGAAATGAGAATGGTATTTCCTTCTTTTTTCCTCCAAATTTCCTGTGAACATTTTTCTTCCGTCGGATCATGTTTTTTTCTTATTTCAGGTTTGTTTTCCACTGTCATCGTGAAATTTTTTCATAAATCTCGAACAATTCAATTTTTTTTTGATAATCCAAAATTTCAGCTTGAGTTGTCCGAAATAATTTTCAACCAAGGCCGTGGTGAACCTCACAATAGAAATGAATTCCAAAGAGGACATAATGAAGTGTATTTTTTCATAATCAAATTCCATATTGGATAAGATGTTTTCATTTCCAGATTTGGATGGAAAATCATCCAGAACAATGTTTTCAACCACCGATGTACAAAAAATTGACTGGATCTCAATAAACTTCTGGTTTCGTCTTCAAAATTTTCCACTAAATTTAATTCTCCATTAGGCGATTAACTCTTCTGCGAGTTTGAAGAAGATTAAGAACATATTTTTTCAACAGCTTTTTTGGATTCCTCAACTGTTCAATGGTTCAAAAAGAGTATAGTATAGTGTATATAACCACGAATAAATAGAATGTAACCAATTCTGTAATTTAGAGAGCAGCACAAACTGCATCTTTGAAATAATTTCGCTGTATGTGGTTTTTCGAAATTTCTATATCTAAACATGCCATCTTCATGAAATGATTGCAACATAGGTGAATAATGAAGGAAGGTGCATAAGTGGAATTTTTGAGGAAATTATTATGACAATGCTTCAGATAGTCTTGTCTAACCTATTGAAAGCTTTACTTATATCATGTGAATTGGCAAATGAGAGGGTTATTGTTGGTAGTTCATCATTCCTTAACTGTGATTTAAGCACTTTAATTTGATCAACACTGAATTGTTTTATATTGAATGGTAAACTGATTTCTTGAATGAAAGACGGCTGGTTCTTCTTATAACATCAAGAAGGTAATCAGTGCTGCTGTCATCTGCACAAAGCTTCTCATAGCGGATTTTCGATATGTATTATCAGATCAGTAGAAAAATAAGGATGCCAATAATTGCTGGAACTACTAAAAACCTCAAGAATTAGAATTAAAATTTTGAATTTCTTGCAACGTCTTGTTTACAAACTTCGAAAACAGTGAACTCATTCCTCTTTTTCGTTCTCACCAGAGAAATCTTTGAATACTATAAGGTAATCATGGTTAACATATTTCCTTATCCTATTTTCTCAGTATTCAATGAGGAAAAGCTTCTTTGGAAATGTGATTGGTTACATTTCTCTGAAGATGATTAGGATTGAGTTCTACTGTTACTATCGTTTAATACATTTTCTGGGAAATGGGGGAGGGGAATGACATTCAAAAGATGATGATGTTTTTTCAGAAATAATTGCAAGTTTAGTTTTCTTTTCATTTCTCGAATCATCAAGGTAAATTATTCGCCATCAAAGAATTGGAATAAGGAAAGGAATAGTTAATAACTCTGAAATAAACGTTGATTCTCAAACAACATCATTACAGTTATAACATTCATAAAACACAAATGAAAATAATTAATTCTCTATTCAAGAAATGAAAGGAAACTGCAACAAATTCTAAATAAAAAATAAATTCTAAATATGTAAATAATATTTCAAATAACTGAAATAATATACGTAACAATAAAAAAAAAAGTGATGTCTTGATTTATAAATTATAAATAAAAATGAACTCCATTAAAATAAAATAAGGAAAAAATAACAATAAAGCCAATGAAAATTAGCAAAAAAAATTAATCAATCGTTATTTCCAACAAAACTAATAAATTACTCACTAAAGGCGGTTCTGGTGCAATGGTGAAATTGCGGACGCTGAAGAAAAATGAAGTATAACACTTGTAGATAATAACTTATCTATCTGATTTTGTTTATTTATTAATCTTCGGCTAATTAACTATAGAATCATCATTTATTATTTCACGGGATTAATGAACAAAATTGTTTTTTTCAAGAAATACGAAACCCTTTCTGTATTTACCCGAATCATTTGGGGTAAAAGCGGACGTGTGCTAGGTTAGTTGCAAACAGCCTAGGATACTCACGCATTTACTCAAGTGAGGTAAATATTAATTGCAGAAAGCACAGATAAAACCTTTCTCGGTCGATGTTCCACCTGAACAGTTCTCGTTACCCAATTAACTACCGCATTTCACAAACATTCTTATAGCGTTTTCTATTGGTTAAACTAGTGCAGTGCGAGTGCATATTTTGATGTCACTATAATCATTCCAATGCATCTGAAGCTAGTTTTACCACCGCAATTCGCTATAATAGCAAATTTCATTTGTAAAACTGGTGCGTATTGAGAGCATATTATAAAAGCAGTGCAATAATTTCAAGATATCCTAATTCACTTTTGATGTTCTGTGATCCAGTGCAGCACTAGTTTTACCAATTGAAAACGCTATTAGTCTTAACAAATAGTAGTAAGCAGAAAAGGCAGAATTAGTAAATTTTTTTCTGTTGCAAAATTATTTTTGTACGTCTTTCATATACATTTTCGGATCATCAATAATTATTATTGTTTTTTATTCACCTTATCTGGGGGTGATTGGCTCTTTCCCAATAACCCCAAATGGCATTTCAAAAATAATAAAACAAAAATTTGAGACTAATACAATATTTTGTTGAATGTTATTTGAGCATCACCTCAATTGAGACAAAACAATCGATAGAAATTATTTACTATTCGACATCACTCTTTCGATATACACCACAAGCAAAATAATAAATCGTCGAAATTAGATCACAAGGTACACAATTTTTCGAGATGACTTTTCTTGAAAACTAAGAACGATCACCGGTAGTAGGTAACTGTTTTTCTCGCACTAAAGATGTTTAAAACTAGATAACTTGGTCATGATATTTGAGCGCATGGAGAAGGATCTAGTAGACATCCCTGTGTCCGCTTTTACCCCGCGTCCGCAATTACCCCATCGTCCCCCTAGTATTAGGAGTGTTATTCTTTATTCTTTTCAAGGCGGAAAAATTTCTCTCAACTGAAGCGGATGTTATTGGTATCGTAACAAATATACCAATAAATTTATAAAGTTCAGGCATATAACTGGGCAAGTCATTATCATTCATGAATTTCAATAAATTCGCGGGGCGCTTTGCAATTATTGTCGAACATCTGTAGATCTCTATACATTACCGTCAATTCATTTTTCAGCTGATTATTATCAAAAAAATGGATATTGCGCAATTAAATTGTCGTACAAACTTTGTGGGAACGAATCTTAATATGAAGGGAATTTTTCGAAAGATAAAAGCTCAAAAATACTTAATTTCTGTAAATCTTCAAATCTTACTTCTATTTGGGTAACTATTGTATTTATTATTTCAATAAAAATGCGTTTTTAGCTTTGTTCTAATGATGGTAAATCTAGAAGAGTTTTCCGTTTTTTATGAAGAGGTTCAAAATTTGTCACTAATCCGTAAATGTCTTCAAAATATTGGTCATTGTTGCGACAATCTTCAAGTGTTCACAAATTTATCTAAACGTTGTTTTGAATAATTAATGTCAGTATATATTCCCGTCATCTAATGGCCCTAAAATGGATATTATCCTTATTCAACTAGGTGATCACAATGTACCGTGTCATTCACTTAATCTCAAAATGTCTGATGGTATGCTTACTTTTTCCTACATTTTTATGCAATTAACTTATGTAATTAAATTTAAATTGGCATATACATTCTCCAGAGTCAAGACCTTTCTGCGTTTTCAATTGCTGGCAATTGCTAGCCACTGATGAGCAGGCATTGAAGTAGCGAGCTTTTTCCCCCCAAGCCTTCTTTTTACTTTCGGAGCTAGTCAGCTTGCATTGAACTATGTTTTTTTTTGCTGAAAAATAAAGAAGTAATGTGAAAGATGGCAATTTGATCATACTTTCTTTTGAAAAGTGCCCTGTTAAATTTTTAAGTTATCAGTCTTTTTTCACGTGGCGACGCAAGTTGTTATAAACGTAGCTGCTAGCTGCCTCAATGTCATATTGTCTTGTAACTAGAAAATATGAAGTGGATATGGCTGTCACATAGCAATTATTCTTCTTAATGGAATTTTTATTGTAATCCAGTTTCATAATCGAATTAAATGTCACTTTAAGTTTCCTTTGGTGTCATTTTTAGAAGGGTTCATTTGACATAGTAGTAGTGAGAGAACCTCGTAACGATGAAGGAACTGATATCATGTGATAAAATACGAATCTTTCGTATTTTTATTCACCAGAAAATGATACAAAACACCCTTTCCGAAACAGAAGATTGTAATCCAAACAGATGTATTTACACTTTTTTTAGCATCATTCATTAACGATTACTTCAATATGCTTATAATTACCTACATTGATAAACTCATGTTTTATTGAGTAAGGATATTTTACTTCTTAAATAGTTAAGTTCCCAATTAATTCATCCCAATATGTTCATTAGAAATTAAAAATCCACAACGTAACACTTTATTGTGTGACAGATTCGTAGGACTCAATTGCAGTGCTTTTTTTTTAAAGCAGCCTCTATTATTTCCGAGTTCAAACACACGATCTTGTCACTGGCAGGAGGTATTGTGATTTTTTTTTGGACTAACCCTTGTTAATGAAGAAAGAATTTTTGTTTATAGAAATGACGAGCTTATCTCAAACGTTATTATTGCATGATACCTGTAATAGCTAAAAATTGTTACAACTTGGTATAGGAAAGAGTATGTAACCAAAGGGTAAATAATAAGGATTATATCACTAATATCTTTCATTTAATAAGTAGTGGTAACTGAATGATCCAAATTCATGTTTATATTATGTTCTTCCTGAAATTTGCAAGCATGAAGCACACAAATATAACAAATTAGATGACCTATTACAGAGAATTTTGAATGTTTTTTCTAAATCTTCAACACAGAAACTGTGGCGTGTTAACTGTAACGTCCATATGCGAAATAAGATCCTATATATTAAGACCACGATCCCCAAGAATTATTTCCCCTTTTCGTAAGTAAATCAATTATACCACACTTCACAAAGAGCTCTCTGTCACTAATAGGTCCACCATACTCATCTGACACAAAGGTAACACATCCAGATCCAGATATTCCTACCAATACTTTCAATATTTTAGATGATTTGTAGTTGGAATATGTAGCCTATTTTTATCTCTGTGCAATCTATAATTACTGTACAGTTATTAGTATTCTTTCCAAACATTGGATTCCTATCGATAGTTTCTCTTGGTATTCAGGTCCTTGAACTTGCTGTAAAGGTAATTATCCATGTTGTGAAGCACCGACTTACTGAAGTTTGTCTTATTTCAAAATGAAAAGATAACTCTATATTACACATATTTCTTTGCAATTTTACTAGTGTTAAATAAAATTGATCAGATGGTGGCAATGCATGTTTTCCTCCAGCTGGTTGTAATAATGGATAGAACCTTTGTGTATTGACTTTGTTGGGTTGAATACCCAAAGATAGTACTTCATATGGTTCTATTCATCTCCAAAGAAGTTGAAGACAAACATAAAATGATCATAATTCTTGAAACCAGTGTACAATTGTACCACATCAGGCTTTTCCTTGAGATTTTCAATCCGAAACATGTTTGAGGAGCTTCTTCGATTACTCATGTTATGAAAAATAAACAGTATTAGTTTAAGCTCTCGTCACATTTCCATGAAGAGCATTGTGATGAGACACCTTTAGGTGAATTTTCAACTTCTTCCTCTCTAGTTTCTTCAAAAGTCTCGAAATAATTTTTTTTTATATCTGTATAAACTCTTGTCATTACTGAAGCATACTGTCCATTATCCTCAACAGATGCTACAGCCATAACCCGTCTTGGAAGGTGAAATATATGATCAAAAAACGAAAACTCCGTTCTTATCCATGTTATGCTACATAAGGAATGAATTGCATAAAAACATAATAAATGTGCTCAAAAATGATTGGAGAAACACTAAATAAATATGAAAGGCTTTCCAAGACAAGTGTTGCAATATGTAGATACCCTCTTTGCACTCTTGCTCTTAGTTTCATAATGATATGCCAATATTTAGTGGGGAAAAACAAACAGCCGTTTCAGGATACGCCACAACTTCGTTTGGCGCTTCAAGAACCATGTCCTTTGGTCGCCGGCTGTACAGATGGCAGTTAATGTGTTAAGTAATCTTTCATATCCTGCTCAGAAATGTGCTTACCAGCAATTTTTCTCACGTAGATCCAATTTCTACGGATAGCACCTTTAATAGGCAGATTTTGGTCTGCTAGTTTTGTTGCATAACAGACTTCCTTTCTTTCTTGATTCATCTTCTTTTTTTCACAACATTAGTCCATTTACCAACAACTCCATCTTCTTCGACATTCTGAACGGTTTCCAATTCTTTTTGTGCATCGAGAATAACCTTAGATGATATCTTTATGACCGTGGCCACATTTTTTTCGCTGATGGATTAGAGGACTTATTTTTCCTCGAAGAATCGGACATTTTCTTTACATCGGCAAGGCCGGATGAAACTTCTTTGTGCGCAATGTTACGAATTTTGTCATTAGAATTTGGAGATTTATCTAATAATTTTATTATGTGTTCTTTATCTTGTATGACACTTTCTAGTCGATAATTCGCCTCCTTGAGATATCTGATTTCCAGATTTGCGAGTTCTAACTTACTTCTTTCAACAGTTTTCGATTTTAGGTTATCTTCTTGAGCATTGCCGGTTATCTCGACAGGATTCTGCAAACACTGATCAAATCCACTCAATATGAAATCCCTGAGTTTTTCACTAATATTTATAACTTCATGCACTTTTCTTTCCACAATTATCTCAATTATCTGATCTTTCCTGAGACGGAGCAGTTCCGTAACGTACTCTTCAGACTTGGACATGTTGCCATCGAAAATGTATTTTTCCTCATTTATCTAGCTCTAAATAGAATAAATATTTTTCACATAAATTTGAATTTTTTCTCAATACGATATAATGGAAGAAACAGTTTAATCATACACATAAGTTGGGTTATCGTTATTTCATTCCAATTTATACAAAAAAGTTGAGTTCTTTGGACTGAATCTATTATTGGCATTTTTTGTCAACATTTGTCGATTATTGATTGAACGCTGCCCGGAGAATACCCCGTGGAGGTTTTTAGCTTATTCTCCAGACTGTTGAAAACTCGAAGAGCTATCATTAAATCCTCGTCTAGAAAAGACAATTTAGTTTAGTTGGCCTGTTCATTGAGTAAACAGCCTGGATGGCTTTCAAAAGTGATTGGAACAGCTGTTTGTTTATTTCATTGCAATGCGTTCGCCATAAATATTCGCGGAGACGATCGGCGAAGTGATCATCACAAAATCTGCTCCTTCCCCTAAATTAATCTTTTGCTGGTCTCCAAGTGACTTCAATTTTTTGAGTATGAGTACCGTCTCTGAATTATGCTGAAATATTGAAATTATCAATAGGTAGGTATATGATTCTAATTAGAGTGATATTCCTGTAGGTCTCTGATAAAATATGCAGGATTTTCAAGTTACACAAAAAAGGGGTATTCAAATTGCAGATGTGTGATCTTTCCAAAAAACCTATGTTTTGGGAAGCTGTGATTTACCCTTTTATGTATTTAATTAAAATTTGGTATAGTTGATAGGCCATTGTATGCTCTCTAAGAATCCATGTGGATCTCGGTACCTGGGGAGACATATTTTTTTATTTCATTTTGGAGAGTTTCAGTGTCCCTCTGATCCACCACGACCATCCTGACATGGTCGGTACTGGAGTACTGACCCTCCAAAATTCTGCCCCTGTTATATGTTCTCTGTCCAAACAGAGTTTCATCTATTTGGGCAATATGTCCTGGTCCTCCAATAGGTGGAAGGTGGAAGTAGCACAGATTACAGAAAGAACTTTCTGTAATCTGTCGGAAGTAGTGCCATCGAAGTAGGCACTTTAGCTTTACAAACAGCAGAACCCTGGACGTAACATCTGACTGCAGCTTCCATCCTATAGCATGAGGCCTACAGAAGATCTTATGAGATATCCACCACAGCACCCGATTTTCCTCAATACTTGAAGGAGAAGCGGAGTTTCCATCTTTGGACTCAGGTAAGTCAACAAGATGGCGTGAAATATACAAAATATTATAATCGAGTTGACAATCTCTGTTGTACCTTATTGATGGAGCGTCTTGTGGTGGAGGTGTTAAAGGTGTTAGTAAAAATGGTAATGATGGGTAACCATTATCCCCAACAAGATGCCCATGCAGTACACGTTGTGTGTACCTCATGTGAACTCTGGACATTTGAAAGATCCTGGAGTCGTGCATGCTTCCTGCCCATCTTGCGATAATATCCAAAAATTCTGTATTAGGCCCAACAAGGCTTAGAAATTAATTGAAGAGTCTGATTTTCTGTTGCGATAAACTTTATGAAATCGATACAAACAAATGACGGGTTTCAGATTCAAGTATACTCAAAGAACTCATAATCTGCTACAAGTAAGGATGCTTATTTCTTATGTAAATTTTCCTTTTTTTCTCATCATCAACTTTACGACATTTTAATTTCGATTATACGACGAATATCAGCTCCATCCATCACGATGTCATCTAAACTTGTTGCCAAATGTCGCCTTTTTTCCTTCAAAAATAGACGAACCTAAATTTTCCTCTCATTATTCCGGAGGAAAACAGGTGTATATGTTACGGCTAAAGATAGGTGTGAACATAAACTTAAGATTAGCCGGCTAAACTTAGGTTTAGCTTCGGGTATTTGCTAATGTTAGTTTCTTCTATCTTTAGCCGGCTAAACTTAAGTGTAACCACATCCCATCGGCTAAAAATGTAGAAGGCTTGAGGGGCGCAAATTTTCGGCAATTAAAAGAATATAAAGAAATAGTGATACGAGTATAATCAAACTATTAATGCAATGCATTTTTTGTATGAATTTCACATATTTTAATAGCAGAAAAGCATTCTGTTGAGCAGTTGGATAAATGAGAATGAACATTATATTTGTTTCATCTGTGTCTCAACGAATTCTTTTTGACGAATCTAAAAATCTAAACGCTTGATGACAAAATTCATGACATGCTATTTTGAGTGTGAGGGAAAACTGTAGTGTTAATGATTATTTTTCATCTTGTTATTATTCATAATTTGAGGGAAATTGAATGAGCAGACAAAAACTTCTTCACCAAAATACCAAAGGTTGAATTCTAGAAAAATATAAGTAGAAGTGCCCAATCTTGTTTGTAGTTAACCGGACTATTTGGCACAAAGATTATAGAGTTAACTCTATATCCTTCAGGATGATTCATGAAGGGTGGCAACAGCCATATTTTGGAACCCGTATGTTCAATGACTCGGGAAGAAATTTTTAACAAAATCAGCTAGAGAAAGTGTTTTCAACTATGTTCATGTTCATAGTTTTTTTTTTTTTTGCGCAAGAATTGGTTGGAAAGAAATTGCAACATTAGTTCCTATTTCGTAATTTTTCCATAAACCCAATTATTGAATGGTAGGGAAAATATACTTTTGTTTACGGAAAAAATTTTCTATGTCTAATATCTCATTTTATTGTGGGGTCATATTATGGTTTTTCACAAATGAGGCTCGGTTTGGAGAGCATTAATCTCCTAAACAGATGAAAATAAATCGTTAAATGTAGAATTGAAAACCCATGGGCGTTATGTAATACTTCCCCAATACATTCGATGCTCTTTTGCATATTTCAATTCTAAAAATTTAAACAAAAAAGTGGACGTGAGCTTTCGTCCTCTCCCATCCGACCATTCATGATACATCACTTGTCCGCGTGTCCATCGAATACATTTTTAGCCGTTCCGTTTTGGGTAATGTGCACATTAGCCGGCTAAAGATGAAATGCCCTGACGCGGATGAATATTTTATCGAACTTTAGCCGATCCTCGAATATAAACCTAAGTTTAGCCGGCTAATCTTAAGTTTATGCTCACACCTATCTTTAGCCGTAACATATACACTTTCGCTGTCTTGGGTTCGTTTTCTTTCATAGAACATTATAGAACGCATAGGTAATGAAGTATTGTAATCTGTATTCCCCAACCAATGGCTTTCAAGAAAAAACGTTTTGTTGCATTTTAAGAATGCAGTTTTGTTACAACAAATTTCACATTCTATAATGTGGCTCCTTTTCAGCCAATGAACAGTTACCCGAGGAGAATTTCCAGGCATTTCAAAAACAGCTAATACCTACATGCTTATTTGCAAATCGTTGAATATCAGCCAAAAATTGAGCCGTTTGTATATGAAACTTTTTCAGTTGAATATTCGAAGTCTTCATACTCCAAATGCAAGATACATTGAAACATGGATCCTTCTTCTTCAAATGTCCAATTTCAGACCAATATTTTAATATATTCTTCAGGAATGGGATTGAATACTACTCTTTCTCTTAGTCTGTATCTCTCAATTTGGTACTCAATTGATACACAAAACTGGGGATTGCACTACTTTGAACCCAAACCCCTTTGTCTGAGAAGATAAGTAGACGCCATGAAACGAAACATTATATGTTGCGGTCTTTTGAAACGATGACGAGCACTTGCATTTGCCGAAGTACATATATGTATTTGCTTGGTATCTTGGATACCCCTGATGTGATCACTAGACACAAACTGACTTCTTTTCTTGAATGTATATCCATCCCATGCCATCCCATTTTTTTTGCTACCATGCTTCAATAGCCTAACGCTTAGATTCTTGGATCCAAGACTGACGATTAGTTTTTCTTTCGTAGTTTTACGGCATGTCACCTTCAACAAAATGATAAATATTTATCTACAGAAACTTTACGGACAAAATGACATACTATCTCTGAAGTGAGATCTCTCGGTGACCGATTCCAACATTAATATAATTAGCTTCTGTAACCATCAGAAATAAAAAAAAGTACATAGGTATCAAAAAAAATTTCAGTTTTGTTTATTTGATTTTCCTTTTCGTAATCACTATTAAACAACATTATTTGGTGGTCATGAATTATTGCCTTCAGAGCGGTCTCCATTCCTTTTTGATCGATTAATCCGCAAAAAAATATTGATGAAAAAATACAGAATATAAACGAACAAGCGAAGAAAAAAAACGAGAAAATAAATCTCTAATTTTTTGAGGTTAGGTTCGTAAAATCTATTAGATCTAGAAGGTTTTTTAATTCCCCTTCAATCCGTCTGCTTTATTCATGTGACAGAAAATCGCTCAGATCTCAGATAGGAAACTGAATGCACACAGTGCTTACGCGACTTTGGCAATGGCGCTCAAGATTTCGCAGTATCGTTACTATGGCTGCCTTCACATGCAGTTTCTGTACCATGCACCCCAATTTTGAAATAAGGCGACTATGTCCGTATTTCCCTACTGAACTCAACGTTGCCAGATATTCTGGACCATTCATGAGTTTCCTAAAGTCGAATCCAACGAATACGACTTCTTTTATCTTGGCATCCCTGATACAAGAAATATTTTTGAAGTATTGAAATTAAGAACAGTTTTATCATTGGTCTTAATGACATTTTTTATTCTTATCCTAGCTTTATATGTGAAGGTCGCAATATTATTTTTCTTAAATTTGACATATAAAGTGACTCTTTTTAAAACTCATCTACGTTTTGAAACGTTTTACTTTTCGCAACCAATTACTAAAAGTAAAATAATGCGAATTTCGCCATTAATTGTGAAGAATACAGAATCAATGCAAGACTGAACTACTTGCACTATGTATGCACTTCATATATGTCATTAAATTTGATATACTAAATATTATGAGGAACAACAAATTCATTGATTAGGTAACTTTAATACTTGAATGGGAAAATTATTTATAAGAATTAATAACGCAGTTTCAGCAATTAGTGATAGTGACCCCAGCTGACAACGTAGTTTTCTGTGTAACATTAATTTGCCAATTCTCCATGTTATTTTCTCCTTGGATGTTTTTCGCAATCTTCTGTTTATTGATTATGGAATTCTCCACGTAACTTTCAGCAACTGTATTCAACCTCCATCCACCATGCTGTTTCATTCTCAGCAAATCAGCTCCAGAATCCGCAAGGAGAGTAGTCGATGACCGCCTAAAACAGTGACCAGTATACAAACAAGGATTTGGCAACTTTGGAAACTGTGGGATCATTTTCGAAAAATTTCCAATTTCCTTTTTCATTTCCTGAAAAAGTTTTCGTGAGAATGCAAGAACTAGTTTAGTTTAAGCAGATTCTGATTTGGAAGGTTATGGAAACAAAAAAAGAAAAGTAATGAATTAAATATTTTTTTATTGGAATTAAACTCAAAATTTCATTACAAAAGGTATTTATAAATTATGTTCGAAATGACCTCCACCGTTCCTTATACAAGCACGAGCCCTATTTCTTACTTTCCGCCTGAAATTTACTCTCAATATTCTCGCTGCTTCGCTGCTCCACAAGTTGTGGATAGTTTTGCTTTTTTCATATGAATCATATCTTTTTCAGAAGAAAATCGAAAATTATAATCAAACTTGGTCAACGTAGAAAAAATTGTCGAAAAATGAAGTAGGTGCGAAATTTTTTGAAAAACACAAGAACTCAAATATCTAGGAAACTATTGATTTTTGGTTATCAATAAATATGGCTCAAACGACAGCAACTAAGTGATACTAACACCTCCTCCAATGTTTACGTCTTATTAGGAAACACCCTGTATAATCGATCTTTAGAAATGTAATTCGAAGAGAAAGATTTTAATGTGTTGTGGTAGACAAATTTTCTATCGTTCATCTGAGAACCCACAAATTTTGAAAGAAGAATAATTTTCATTTCACACATATTCTACTTAAGTTTACTTGAGGCAGGAGTTGAATCAATTCTCCTGAACTATCCAGAACTATTTCCTACTGGTACCTTAGATGAACACTCCTGGCATTGATGCCTGAAATTTTGTTGATTTTTGCCTTATTCTTGTTTCAAATTCATTTGAATTTTTATTGATATGCAATCGCACAGTGAAATAATTCAAAAATTTCAGTTTCACTATAATAGTACTAGATTGTCTGATTGTGCATCTAGCTGAACATCTCGCCTATTGAAATTTTTCTTAGTCCCAGAATTATCATTTTGTTCATCCAACTTTGGATCTGAATAAAATTTTATCGATCTTATTATACTTTCTGCGACCATACACAACCTAACGACACCTGAAGATGGTTTACAGAGTCCTCCTCGAGTTTTTCTTAGCAAATGTTCTGGTGAAAAAGTGGATGATGTTAGCGATTCAGCACATGTCTCGCTTTTGATTTTTCTCCTCCTTCCTCTGCTTATGAAACCTCAATAGTAATACATTGAAGAAATAATCTCTTCCAATGGCACCAAGGTATCCAAATCCTCAATTTCTATGGCCTCCACATTTTCAAGGAATCCAATATGTCTGTTCATCACATTTGTTGAACTGGCATTCAGAATACTGGTCTCATCTTGGGCTAAACAGTTTGCAGCATCTGATTATTGTAACTCAGTATGTGAACTCTTTCAAACTTCATGGCTGTGGGACTATTATTGAAGCCCTCTCTTGATGTTATTAATGAAAGGAACATCTCCAGATGACCTTGGCTCAGCTTGTATGTGCAAAAGAAATTGAGAATACCTTTTTTAACTAATTCATCAATCGCCAATCGCCAAGTGTATTTGACACAACTTGGTCGTGTGGCAAGCATCCAAGATTTCATTAATCTTTTCATGTGTTATCGGTTGAAAAAAATATGGCCTAATATCTGGCCAGTTTAACTTTGCTCCCAAGACGGTACACATAAATAAATTTGATGTTGCTTCATCAAAAGTGGGAATTTTAATCAAAATTCCAGTGGTTCCTACTTGAATCAAGCAGCCTCTAACCAGATTGGCTTTTTCTTACGGAGTAAGCTTATCTATCAGGAAGTAAGCAGTTGGAACTTTTCACTTTGCGTTGAAAGCCACCAGCATGAATACTAGAGAATTTTTGACTCTAGGAGTACCATCATTTTCTTGGATTCCAGTTCCATAGTCAATATATCCCACATGTCTAAAGCCTGTCTACTCAACATATTCTTTAATTGACATCTCGTCCATTATAAGTCCGGCAATCAGTTGTTTCTTCTTTGATTTTTCCATTTCAACTTTGATTTTTACAGCTCTTATTGCCGCAGTGGTATACCCTGTGGTTCCAGCTACAATTTTTTTCAAATTTGTTTTTCACAAAATTGTAGGCAGATGATGAGTAAAAATTCAGAGATAAAACAAAACTTCCGAATTCTGCAGAAAATTTTTCTGTTTTTCCTTTCAATTCTCTCAAGGAGTTGATTTTCTGCTTCTCTCGAGAAAAATAGAAGGCAACAGTTCGGGATTGTGATAATTTATTGACACTACCTAAAAAAATACAGAATTCGATCAAATGGGAATACGATAGATCTTCAAGATTCTCCTCTGTCGATTGTAATTATTTATGTACGTATTTCAATTTCATATTTATATTTTGAGTTAAATATTGGTATGGACAATTATAATTCAGATTTGTTTCTTTTGTGAGTGAATTCATTCAACGGACGGTCCTTCTCAGTTTTCGCTCATACTTCCTTAACTCTCAACTCCTCGATAATATTTGGACTCGTTCATTTACACAATTTTGTGGGAAGAGATGGCACTACACCTTTCTGTTGGTTCTTGCTGAACGATAAGTTGGGTTCGAAATATGCAATATTCTCACAATAATTGGATTTATCATTCATATTATTCAAATTATTTTCATTAACTTGTTCTCGAATCATAAATATGATGAGTCAATCCAATTTTTTCAACAAGTATGGCTTAGGATAGTGTCTTATAGGTATTTTATTAAATTTGAGACATACCATGTCGATTATTGTACTAATTGAAATGTATTTGAAAATCGCGTTCCTATAGAGCACTCACTGCGGCCTAAAGTCGCCCTTCCACACCAAGCTATTTGCGATGTTGCGACAGTGTTCATGACTCTCTGTTTAAAAGGGCTGTGCATAAGGTAAGGCAAGGCCGGAACTGACGGTATAGCATATATAGACGCTCAGCATAGAAATTATTACCGCGTTCGGCAGTAGGATCCGACAGCTGACGGCTATTTTAGTCACGTGACAAGAGATTATACGGATTTATATAGGGTACATTCGCAGCTGAGATCTGAGCGATTTTCTGTCACATGACTCTAGAGCAGACGGATTGAAGGGGAATTGAAAAAAGTTCTAGATCAAACAGATATCATTCAGCACTTCCTTCATATTTTTTTTCTGTTACTACAAATGAGTACTCTCTTTCATCCACATGATCATATAAACTTAAAAGGGGCATATTTGTTGTTGAGTCTGCCCGGTCCACAAGTCAACAGATTAGCTGCTGATGTTAAAAGATATTCAAATCGACTTCAAACTGTAATCATAAACAAAAATAATTAAAGAAAATTGACGCCATGCAGCCAAATATCCGTCAATATTCCTAAATTATAGTTTCACAGACATTAAACCAACCTCTTAATAAACAACAATTTTGAAATTTTCAACCAACTTCCTAAACAATCAAATGATCTAACCTCAAACGACCAGATTAATCGCTTTGATCCACTCAAATACTCGGAGCCAACAGATTTGCATCAGACTAGTCCGAATCGAATAAAAGAACGCATTTGAATTATTTCCCCATGGAATAACAAAACGATCCAGAGCAGTCAGATTGATCAGACGTAAATACCGAATGCGGCCATAGATTTGTCTGAAATAAACGAACTGTACAAATCGTAGAGCAACTGGGGCTTTTTGCTATGTTGTTTATTTGTGATTTGTCATTGTGTCCCATAAGAAAAACTTGCTTGAAGTGTCTGAAGTCATATCTTCAATCCTGAATAATTTTCACATCATCGTTGAGATGATTCAATATTTTGAACAATTTTTTTTCTGAATACATTTTATTCATACACTGCGCAAAAAAATTAACGCACATTCTGAAAATCTCAATTTTAATGGAAGTTAACTCTACATTGACATTATAACTTATTTTTTATGTTCTCTCGGGAAGGTTTTGAACGAAACAAGACACATTAAATGGAAGAAAAATTCAGGATTTCACCGAATCTTATGTGAAAGAAGAGAAATGAACAATTTTCGAAATACTGAAATGCTGATAAGTGATTTAATACTTGGTATTTCCACCCCTTGCGTTAATTACAGCTCGGCAACGACGGTTCATACTCAAAATGAGTGATCTTAAAATGTTCTGATCTAATCCTTCCCAGATTCCTCCGAGTTGGATTCCTAAGTCATTAAGAGTAGCTGGATGATTTTCTGAACTTCTCAGCCTTCTATTGAGGTTGTCCCAAACCTGCTCAATCGGATTGAGATCTGGACTTCTTGCTGGCCATTCCATTCGAGAGACTTCAACCTCTTCAAGGTACTCCTGAACGATGCGCGCACGATGGGGTCTGGCATTATCGTCCATAAAAATGAAATTTCCACCAATGTATGGGTCAAATGGCACTACATGCTTTTCAAGAATGTTCCTCATATACTTATCAGTATTCATAGCTCCATTATCAACGACCACTAGGTCTGTGCGAGCAGTCGAAGATATTCCACCCATACCATAATCGATCCTCCCCTGAAACCAGTAGTATTCAGGAAATTGCACTGAGCATATCTTTCAGGTGGACTTCTGTATACAAGGGAACGTCGATCACAATGGTAGAGGCAGAATCGAGACTCATCTGTGAAGAGAACTCTTTCCCAATTGGCCTCTTCCCAATGGATATGCTCCCTTAAATCATATTCTCTGAGGCGATTTCTTATTGTCTGAGTGCTAATTTGCACCTCATGAGTTTGCTCAAGCTGAATTTGAAGGAGGCGAGCGGTTGCAAACCGTTGTCTCAACGAAGAAACTCTCAAGTAACGTTCTTGAATGGCAGTTGTTACCCGTGGTCTACCCTGTCCTGGTCTTCGGACGTTCATACCTGTCTCCCTGAATCGCTGCAACATTCTGGAAAAACTTGAATGGGAAATTCCAAACCTTTTTGCAATTCTTGTGTTCTTCTTGTGTGTGTGTTCTTCTTCTCGCGAAACTACCGCTTGGGCACATTCCTCTTGGGTCAAATTGCGTGTTTCGCGTTGCATAGCGATCGAGTGTAGAAAATCAAACGAAAGAAAAACTATTGATCACCAGAATTGATCGAGAACAACTGATTTTAGAATGGAGCCAATACATTCAAAATCTGATAATATCATCTTTTTTTATTCCTGCTGGGAAAAAACATCTGTATTGAAGAAAACCGTTGAAAGTGGATAACATATGCATGCATAATTCTGATAAAAATAATTATTTATCATTGAGAACACCTTCAGTTGTAGAATAAATTTGAGATTTCCATAATGTGCGTTAATTTTTTTGCGCAGTGTATATTTTACTAACCACCCAGAAAAAGTAATGTTAAGGTCATAGGTATTTACAAATTACGAGACGATTATAAAAAACTTTACGTCATATAGGAAAGATCGTTCAGATTTTCTTTGCCGAACGGTGTGTATTCCCATCGATATGGATCTCATAAACGAACGATTTCAGAGCAATCCGACCGGTCCGAGGAGATTGCCGAACTCGCTATATATTTCTCCAACTAATAATGGGTTGCGTTCACAAACTTACTCCGAGAGTCGAGTAAGAGTATGACCGTATGATCAGAAATATACTCCGATCTCTACTCCGAGCTCGTCGTTCACAATCTAACTCTGACAAACGTCAGAGTAAGCTATAGGTTATAACAAAGATTAACCTCTTCGATTATAAATTATATTTACGTTTTTATCAATTTTTGAGTGTATCCGTGCTAGAGACAACCCTTTGTGTATTTTTATCTTGAATTTTGGCAGTTGTAAATGTGTAACATGGCTCCTATAGTGTAAATTATAATGGATTCTCGGGAACTTTTGAATGTGAATAAATTGATAATAATGAATTTTGAATTATATAATCTCGATACTCATTTCAGATGAGTGAAGAAGAATCTTCTTCTGATGAAGAATTTTTTTTCGTTGTCCCTGCAAATAGCCGGGGGCAGAAACCAGTGAGAATTGAAAATTATTTGTTTCACATTAATCAAAATTTCACAGCGGAACAATTCAGGATGCATTTCCGAGTGACTATAAATACTTCTGAAAAAGTATTAGGAGCTGTGGGTTCAAGCTTAAAAGAACATTCACTCAGATGACAGGCATACGGTTGAACCAAAAAATATAATCGGGAATCCCCTCCACTACTTTCTTAATTATGAATATAGGTCCTTTCGTTTGCATAAAAAGTGTAGCCCTTTTCTACACTCGATTTGATTTACACCAGTGTAAAGGAAGTGTAGTTTATCTACACATAGTCAAAAGAAGATGTAGATAAATTACACCTCCTCTACACTGGTGTAAATTCAATCAGAAAATGAATACTAAAATCGAGTGCAGAAAAGTGCAAACGAAAATAAAGCATATCCTGTGAAGCAATAGTGTATCAGTCCCTATATCAAACGAGGGGATTTATTGCAAGTTGAAATTAATTTCAACACACAACTCAGTCGGGTTAGGCAACGTATTGAAGGGAGTTTTGCCTTATTGAAGGGAAGTTTCAGACCGTTGAAATAACTGGGCATGAACAGGGCAGATTTGATACCAGCTAGGATTCTTGGTTGCTGTGCCCTTCATAACATATGTATATCTGATGAAGATGAATCAGAATAAATGATAGAAGAAGGCCAGTTGAACAATTTAAATGATTAATCTATATCTTCACAGTGAGTATCTATCCATCTCCAACCAAATATTGAATCATTCAGCTGAATGTTTTTAGATTAGAAGAAATGGTTGAGAATAACACTGATGAGGCAGAAACAGAAGAAATGTTATTGCTCGAAATCTTTTTTCGCAAACCCAATAAATTTTAAACATATTTTACTGAATTTTATTGAGTACTGTTTCCTCAGGACCTATATTACGAATTATTATCGTTGAAATATTTTGTAATCTCGTGGCAATATATGTCAAAAAGATATATCAATAAATCATGAGAATTAGCATTGCTCAATCAACAATCACAATTGCTAAATTGATGAATTTAACAGTTCATAACTGTATATTGGTAAAAGGAAAAACTTCGTGACAATAAATATATTTATTTGAAGTTTCATAAAAATAACAAATAGTGGATAAATAATAAATGAACATTAAAACAATATATGAATGTAAAAAAAATTGCTGAACATTACAAAAATAAAGAAACATCATGAAAATAAAGAAACATTATAAAAATTAAGGAATATAACAAAAATAAACATTAGAATAACTATTTGAATTCTTGGCGCAACAATAACATTCAAAATATCGATTATTTTGGCTACCTTTATTCATCATTCCTTCCTTGAAGAGGCTACCAAATTTTTTATTTCTGAAAGGAATTATTCCTGGAACCTCATCCTCTCCTGATGAAGTCTCTTTTTTTGGCTTCCAGATCTTGGATCGGTTGAGATGTCTGTCCATGACTATTTTTCCTCCTAGGCTGCTCATGTCCAAGCCTTGGAGGTTTAAGGAACTGCCTAAAATAATATTTATATATGAAATCTGAGCCTTGATTCAGATACTGAATCTATTTTCATATAATTTAAATTGGCTAAATGATATACCACTTCTAGACGAGCTTGCCAATGCAACTGGACTGACATTTGGGCGATCCGAGGGGCGATCTGCAAATTTGGTATCCATTTCTTCAAAATACTTGGAACAATGTGGTGCTTCGCCTGAACCTTTGGACCCCATATTATCTACAGATCTCATGTACAGTTTTTCAAGTACCTCCACTGGAATTCACACTTTTTGGAAGAACAGTTGAAACCGTAGGTATCCATTTCTGAAGAAATAATCTTCCAAACAGCATAATTCCTGTAGGAACCGCACTTGAATTTACTGTCATTTTCATGGCACTGTATCAACTTTTCGCATCAATATCAGACCATACGCACTTCGATCTTTCATTAGGTCTTGACTCTAAGGTAGAAGCAGAAATACCAGCTTACTGAGAATAAAACGCCCTTACATCAGGCGTTTTGAGAACTTCCAAAAGCTGTCCACAGTGTCCACTGCCAATGATAAATTAACAAATAAATTCGTAATCCATTTTTTATTAAATAAATATGATTAAACAAAAAACTATTTGAGCTTCAAACTAATTCAAATGAGACTGCACTGTGCTAGCGTAGGACAGAACATCACCTCTGACCACAGATTACATTAAATCAACGCGAACCTTATGTCAAAACCGTCAGAGTATGACTTTATCCACTTCAAAAGTGGGTATGCAGAGTTAACTCCGAGGAAGTTTATGAACGCTTACGGAGCATATTCGGTCTTCCTCGGAGTAAGTTTGTGAACGCTTCGGCATATTCTGAAAAAGTCATCCAGCAAAGACCACGGGTAGGTGTGGGCCACCTTTGCCTGGAAAGGAGAATGGAAAAAAGGAATGATTGTGAGAAGAAAAAAAAGGTTAGGTTACGAACAAATATGAATAGTGACATAGAAACAAAAATTACAATTATTACCGAAACTAAACCGCAAATTTCGAACTGTTTAATTATTTGCTTCCTCATCCTTTGGATAGACTGTGGGGGGATACACTTCACCCATGTATTTGAAGAACTGGTGGAACCTGTCTTGCTTTCTAGGGAACTTTTTATGAAAGTAATAAACCGACAGATAATAAATGAAATGATCCTCTCGGCGACCAAATTTTGGAATGTCTTTCCTCACATCCCTCCACATTCTCTCTACATTTTGAGTGTGCGCACCCGAGACCTACGAAATTTATGCATTGATTTATGGTCAGATAATGAAAGCCTTTCTGATTTAAACAATCGCAAGCCTTCCAACAATCTGACATAATCGTAGTTCCTGGTAGGATCCATTGCCTAATTATTTCTAACAGGGTATCCTGGCTCCTGTTAGCGACAGGTACCAGGAAAACTTTTTTAATTCCCCTCTCTATCCCCCCAAAAATCCACTGGCCGTCGATTACCTTACCCCTATTGTATTTACGACGCCCGAATTTTGCCTCGTCAATTTCTATCATTTTGCCCACTCCGTCTAAACGTTCTGAATTTCCACTACAACAAAACAAACTTCCCGACAAAAACTTACCCAATTGACTACCGTATGACTGTCCCAAGCCATTTCAGATTCAAGATCCTCCTGCTTGAACTCATATAACCAATATGCAACAACTCCGCATATTTCGGAGATAGATTTTTTGCTGTTGCTGAAAAATGTATTTTTTTAGCCGACTGTGTGAAATTGCATTCCACCCGAACTCTTCTTCTTGATTGTACAACGACACGAGATGAATTACAGACATATCTATATCTGTTTCTGTGAAATGGAAGGTTCGTTGCATTTTGGACACCTCAATTCTCTAGAAAAATCGAGGACACCGTGCTGCTTCAGAAACTCATTAAGTCTATCTTCCTCGCGGCATATCGAAAAAATGTCGAACAATTTGTATTCACATGTTTGATAATCCATGGTGATAACTTAGCAGTTCGAACTCTAACTTACGAAAAGCACTTAAAACTTTGATGGACACTTATTAGTACTCACTTAACACTTCACAAACTTGGCACTTAGTTAAAAGACTGAATCCAACACTGATCACTCTTTCAAAGTCTATTCTTGTTTCGATCTATTCGAGGGAAAATCGCGCCCAATATAAATATAAATATACTATAATATCTATTATGCATACGGTAAAATAACTTTTCTCTCTGGTGACAGTAACTGAAATCATTCCAAAGTCCTAGGATTCAATTTTATACAAAAGTCGATTGGGAAAGTGAATAGTCTGGCAACCTCGCTCCCTTCGCTGTCATAACCACAGATAACATCGTTACGTCAACCCATTGAACTTCTTTGTGCATTCTGTATTAGATACCTTTTCGACACACTTTTCAACAATTCACAAACAAACAATCAAGGTATTGAATTGATGTGGCCGATACTTGATGAAAATCCATAATTGAAATTAAGAGGGGTCTACACCGTTTAGTGGTCACTTCGAAAAGAGAAAATGAATATATCTTACTTCAGAAATATATGGACATAAGCAAAATATTTGCCCCACTTGTATAGAGTCAGGATGGCTATTAAAGCTTCATGCTGCTCTCATTATGCCAAAGAAATGCTGAAAGTTGCTATTTCTTGCTATTAATGGCTTCAATAATAATGGAAATTGGCACCAAATGATCTTGGTTTAGCCTTGACGACATTAGGTACTTGAAGCGTATTTCTGTCAAATATCTGCATAGAGCAGGAGTGCGTGATATTATTGCCTTGAATTCTTCATTTTATGTCGATGTGGATATGAAATATTCGTGAGGCAAACTCTGCCTCCACAATTTCAAATATACCAAAAAAGTATTCATATCCTATTAATCATTTAATCGATTTTAATTATATGGATATGAACTTGTAAAAATTGTTTTTGTCATGTCATTCTTTTATATTTACATAATTTTGGAAAATAATCACCTCATATTCCTTAGAGTTCTGCCTTAATCCGGTGAAAGGTTTTTAGGAATTCATTACACCTATAAGTCTTGAAAATCAAATATTAACAATATTCTTAGAATACATATAAATCCCCTTATTGAAGGGAGCTCAAACTTTCATCTTTCCTGAAATGCCAACCAAGTATTCATTTTTTCCCCATATTTTGGGTATATGTTACTAGTCGCCAACTTATGCCTCTTTAAAAACTTTTAGTTGATTCATAAACAATCAAGTTTTCGAAGTGGGCAAATTCTACCCAACCTTCTTAAATTTGGAATAATTGGAATAAAAGTATGGTAATTTCTGACCAACTTTCATTATTATATCCAAAATTTTGAATTATTCCTCAAACATTTGATGAGGTGTAGAAAATCTGAGCACATTCTCAATTTTCTCTAATTTTCCATGGGGTATAACAACAGGGCCCGTTGGTGTCCTCTATTTCAAAGTGTTTCAACATTATTCGGTTCCAATTTGCTTCGTCACTAGTGATGACATCTTTGAAAAAAGCAGTGTTTTCACAAACAATTAGACACTCCAGCGTTATTTTCGTGAGAACGTCTCCAGCCACGTCGTCATCATCTGAAATAGTGAGCCTTTCCAGCATGTCTATGGCAGATATAGTGTCCGGATAGGTGCTTAAGTCTCCGTACAGTTTCTTCACTTCATACTTCTTGAATGATTCGCTATTCCAGTCATTTATCCAGGACATCAAAGCCTCATTGAAATGATCACTTCGGAATTTTTCTTTTCTTATATCTTTATTGGTTTGTATTTCGGTCTCCAAAATTCCTAAGGAATTGAGAATATTCTTTCTTTTTAAGAGGAACGTCGTTATTTTGCTTTCGCTCCTAACACCTCCAGGGTGGTTCACCCATTTGATTTCAAAGCTTTATGAGTTTATCAGAAGTAAAGAGGTGTTGTTAGACAGCAGCAAGTTCTTCTTTTCAAATAGTTTTTGTGCCTTATCCCATTGTGTCGTTATTTCAGTCCTTATAAACTTCTTCAGCTTATGATCAGCTACGTTCCATATCTCTTCGGACCTCTCTATTCCCCACGTTTTGCGTATTTGTTCAACACAATTATGGGGGCATTTTCCATGTACATGATCATCCTAAACCTATATTTCTCAGGGTCATTAACATCTTCCTTATCTTCTTCATCATCCCAGCTTGTGCTTGTTTTTTATGAGCTTCTGCTTGGTTCACTAGATATTGAGCAACCCCAGCTAGAAAGCACGCCAATGCTTGGAGGCCGTGACCTGCAAATTGTTAGAACATTAGGATCAAAGCATTGTCTCCAAATTTGTGTTCCATTTCCTGTGGGGTGAGACTTCCCAAATCAAGGAACCCAATGAAGTCCATCAAGTTCTTGTCGAATTTTTTTGTTTTCGACACCTTACATTCATCGACAAGTAAGCATTCATGTCGTTCCCATTCTTCCATGTGACTAGTCTTTGTTTTCAACATTTCAAAAACTTCCTTTAAAACCTCAAAAGAGTCCTCAATATTTCTGATATATCAGAAAATGAGAAAATATTTCTAACAGGGATTTTCAGTATCCCCATATAGATCTCAATTATTTCAGTAGACATTTACTTTCACAGTGTACCTACTTAGTGATGGTAACGTAGTATTTCATTTTCTCTCGTATAGTTGTACAGCTCAGAGCTCTTTATTTTCATTAGAACTCAAGAATACACCCAATCAAGAGAATAACGTACACCAATTCTCCTACAGAGATTTGCATTGTAACATGTGTTTATCATATTCTTCTGCACTGTTGGAAGATCCGATGAGAAAGTGCAATTTTGGCGTCATTTTGTTTTCGTTTTCAACTTTTTAATAGGAGAATGCAATCTGTTATTCATCTTTCTAAAGTGAATTTCTTTACTGTTACCTTTTTCGGTATGGTACACCGCATCTTTTTGTTCTGCAATCTGCATTTGAATTTAGTGCAAGCGCTGCAATCGCATTGGGGGATATCAAAATATGACAGGATTTGCTCTGAACTTAGCACACTCTATCCATGTCAAGTATTCTCAAGCATTGCTCCAAATCTTCAATAGTTGTTTTATATCCCATGACATTAATCGATCTGTTCATTATATGTGCGTAAATTGTTTCACTTTGAGGCATAATGTTTTCTTGAAGATCTAATTTGGAGAAAACTTCACAATTTTCTAATTCATGCATACCCCAGTTGAAAGGGAAATTGATTGTCAAACCATCATTCTTGATTGAGGTGAAAAGATTTGTAGTCAAATTCTTCTATTATTTCAGGAATATTTCCAATTAGCTTAGGAGATGGTTCTTTTGAACCCTGCTGTTGTATAGGAATCACATTGTGGCCCTGAAATATTTCTCTCATGGCATCACTGATTATGGATCCCATAATCTTGGCAACCTCACAAACTAGACTTATGGGACGATAGTTGTTGGGATCCAGTTTATCACCGTTTTTGAATATGGTTGTAACGCTTTCGACGAGGCAAGACACAGGCAACAAGCCGTCTAGTATAGATGCTGTCACAATCATACTCAAGGGAGTCGCCACGAAAGAGCTACAATTCTTCAGGAAGGCTGCATTGATCCCGAGGTTGATCTCATCCAAACAAGGCGAAGTTGTTCAAAATTTAATCCCAACAGCTCACCAACCTCCTCGCTACTGGTACAGGTAGCTCTTCGAAGAAGAAGAGGTGTAACCTTGGAGTTAAGTACACTCCTGGTGTGCTTGTACTACCGCTTCTTGTTATTTCGAGATTGCACTCTGAGTATGGTCTCATTAGATGTTTTTGTAGAGAAAAAGCCGCATCAGCATCTGCAACAAAGGGCATTGGTTTCCCTTCTTCCAACAATGGTTGATCTTCGGAGATACGAGTCGAATCATTCGATCTTGAACTGATGAAACTTGTTGAAAATATTCCACCATCGCTGAATCTCCCTTTGGCACCAACATCTATATACAATATTCTCATGTTGGCATCTACCATAGCCATATAACCGAAAATCTACCTTTGTAATTAAAAATCACTTCCAGATTTAGACGGTGCTTTGATAAAAACGTGCCTTTCATCTATAGCTCCTATACAGTTGTGAAAATTCCATTTTGGTGCAAAATCCTTCGCCACTCGTTCTTGTTCTGTAGGCTCAGGCATCAGAGTGCTTTTCATTCGTCGACAAATTGCATTACACACTTTCACAATTATTCTCGAAACCGACAGTGGACTGATTCTTACTCATGAAAGAATTTCCGGTCGCTAAATATCTGAAAATTTGAATGAAACATCTTGTATTGGATAATATATACATCAGTATACAGATATTCAGTTTCAAGAATTCAGGTATCCATTATAATGTAATTGCAGGATACGCAGCGAAGGTCCTATGGAAGAAATTGGGAGACTCCTATTGGGCTAACAGAAAAAGGAAGTCAATAAGTGGTTCTGCGGCTCCATTCAAAAATCGTTGGAAGTATGAAACAAATGGAACTTCTTCAAACTTTCATGAAAGTCAGACCCCGAACAACAAATAGTGGAGAGGGGCCAGGGGATATTCTAGAAACAATACAAACGTCTTATGATGAAAAAATCGTAACAAAAGAAAACTAAAAGAAATAATTAGAAATCAGTCCTTCATTTTCTACAGCAGGAATCTAAGAAAACGGCGGTAAGATCTAATCGTAGAGAAGAAATTAGAAAAACCCTTCTCGAAAAGGAAGACCCCTTGATATCATTTATTAACTCTATGTACGGCACGACGAAGAATTTACATGTACCCCTCCAAAGGAAAATAAAAAAGGGGATATTTCTGATTGTTAGGGAGGCTGAAGAAGAAGCCGAAGAATTTATCTCCTACCCAAATTCTGCTGCAGCTATGTTTTATCTCAGGCGAGCTGAAGCTATCTACTCGGACTCAAACGAACATTCTGAGATTCCCTATGATTACTCCCGAAATAACTGGGAAAGGAATCATTCTGAGCAGCATGCTCTCGATTCTCCTTGAAATGATTTTATTTTTTTAATGTTTCCGTTTATTTTAAGCAAATGGCCCGTTTTTCTTCTGGTTTTATTGTTCTTTGATAATTTGTGTCGCGCCCTATAATATCACTGCAAAATTTTTCCAATATTTCGCTGATCACGAGTCATGCGAAAGTAATTTTTAAATTGTTCTTCAGTCAGATCATTCACTAGGGTGCTTAATTTTCCACACTCATACCTCCTTCTTTGTGAAGACTCAGGCCCAGTTGTTCAATTCGGGATTAAAGTGGGTCCTAGAAATGTTGACATTTCAGTTAAGTTCTGTGAGGTTAATCCAGGATATTCATAAATATTGGCTTAATCCTGAACTCACCAACCGAGCCTTAGCTGCACTGCGCTCAGCTCAGCATATTTAGAGTTGAACCATGAGAAATAGTATTGAATGTCTGAGAGGGTCTTACCATTTTTCTGTTTGGGTAGGTTCTTGATTCAACTAAACAATTGGCTGGTATATTGTTGTAGGCCTTTATTACATCCAAACAGTCCGAACATCTATCAATATCTTTCATCGTTTTCCTTGCTAAATATCCTGTCACGTACGGTGTAGCCAAATCATTGTCTACTTCAAGAGTTTTGACTTATAAACAGCTGGAAGCACTTTCAATGTAGTGCTGCGTTTTCTCTCCTTTTTTTTCTGAGGAAATCTTTCGGAATGTCTGAAGCTTCGCAAGCAGCATCCTAGTCGCAATTAGAACCTGGTGAGTGTGATGAGAGCAAATAGTTTATAAGAAGGGACTTGAAGGAAGTGATGAAATTAGAACATGTAGGATTAACGTTTTCGTGGCTTCTTGTTAGGAAAAACGGGTCCTGGTTGAAAGAACGGAGAATCATATTTTTGAAGCCCTTGCTTCTTAAACGTTCCCAAATGAATAAGAAACCTTTCACAGTGAATTTGAAATTCAAAGAGTTTTTGTAGGTTTTTTAGATGATTTTTCTATAAAACACATTGAATCGAGGAGAGGCAAAGAGTTTTTCCAAAACTGACAGTGGGGGGAAATTCACTGTCACCACACCAATGACTCCGCCCAAAAAAAGTAAGACTGAGGCAGTATCTATCGCCGAAGGATCTAAATTAGTTTCAGATGTTGGCAGTTTGTCTTTGTTAGGTTCTCCCAATGAATTCATAACCGAATATACTGAACAGCTGAAAATTTTTGCAGCATAATTTAATTTATTTCTTTTATGTGGCAAGACATGTTCCTCAGTTAACTTAGACACTGAGCAGTACAAATTGACTACAGCATCAAAGTTGTATAAGTCAACAATAAGTGACCAAGAGGGAACTTTTACAACACCATCCTGACAAAAGCATAAGTCTTTTGTCAAGAGTGCATTCCGAATACCTTTCAGGAGATAGGGAGGATCATATAGATGGACAATTCATCCATTGCCCACTATATAACCCTGTAGATTTTTTTAATTTCATTCCTTAAACAGTATTCTCCTGTTGCTGCTATAAGGTTATTAGCAGCAACATTCGTTGCTCCTTGATCAGATGTTGCTGCTACAATGTTTAAGCCTGTCTGACGAACATGTCCCAACACATCTTTAATGATTTTAATCGAATCGTTGCAATTCAATTTTCAACAAATTAAAAGCAAAGTGGCTGCTTCCACTGGGCACGAATAGTTTTGATCATAAAACGAGCGCGTAATATGCCAACTTCCCTCGACGACCATTACCGCCCGAATCAACTAGTCCTTCCATACAATTCTTGGAAAAATTATAGGAAAGCCTAAGACTTAATGCAACTTCATCAAACACAATATTTATCCAAATTTTGCCTGCAGCTTTCATCAAACTCGCCAAAATGTGGCAATTAATGTCACAATTGAATGGAATTTCATTCAGCACATTCAAAAGAGTTCGTCTGACTGAAAATTTTGAATAGATATCTATATCTTTTGTAGCAGAATGGACAACCTCAAAATTTCCTCTACATTATTATTTCACATTCATTAGGTCATCGATTGAATCATACTCATCATCAGAAGAATCTGATTCTCCCAATGAAATAATGAAATGAAGGAATATCTGCTATTGTGAGATTACCCATAAATTTAGCCCAGTCGTCAATTATGAGCCTATCACAATGCATACAAAATGTTTTCCACATTTCCGATGTACATTTTGAAAGAGCCAAAGTCCATGAATTCGAAACCCTATCTTTGGAATAGGGAAGAGAATTTATGTTCTTGTTGTAGAAGTTAGAGCCCAGGCCATTTCAATAGGATTATACTGACAATGGTATGGGGGTAATCTAAGAACATCATGCCCATGCTCTTTCAAAAGGTCATCCACTAAATATTTTCGTTGACTTCTAGTTCGGAAGGGTAGTATTAATTGCCAAAGTTGTTTTTTATTTGAATTTTGACTGAAATTAATTTTGTTTTTAATCAACCAATCCTGCATTTCACTTTTCTTACTGGAAAATATGGGTGGCTTGTCTAATTGCACCGAATGGTAAGGGGCATTGTCCATTACAACCACACATTTTCCAGGAATCTTAACTAATGCAGGAATCAGTTGATTAATGACCCAATTATGAAATAATTCACTGGTCATTGTATTGTGATAGTCTCTGTCATTGTTTGCAGAATTTAAAAATAAAGTACACCCCTCTAAAAATCCACAATTACTTCCTGAGTGTAAAACCGTAAAACGCTTACCTTCATGTTTAATTTTGGATGGATTACTCTTCATATCAGATTCATGTGTCCATCGACGAACAGAAGAACCATTTTAGTAAATTTTAGTTTCGTCGAGGAACACGAATCTGATATCTTCATCTGAAGATTTATATTGTAGACATTTTCGCAGGAAAGTAATTTTGGCTGCAACGACATGCTTTTAATCACATAAAATTTTGCGTTCATTCACCCTTTTGTATTTATAACCCATCGATTTTGAAATTTTGTAAAGTGATGTCCGTCCCCCTTTATATTCCTAATCATTTTTTGCATAATTAAGTAGAGTGTCAACAATAGAGTGTTCGTTTTTCAAACTATCATTCCAAATTTGCCGTTGCAGGTCTTTTCTAAAAATAAACTCCTCAATTTCCTCCACCTTTTTGGGTATCCCAATAGGAGGTAATTCTTTTTCGTCCTCTTCGTTCACAATATTCCGAATTGTGGAAACGTTCAGCTAAAATAAAAGTCGTTCAGATTCATATGAAACATAGGTATTATAAATTTACTTACATTGAAAATGTTGGATACCATCTGAAAAATGGTAGATGAAAGAGTATCAGGATAACTTTTCAGATGAGCTGCCCTCAAATGCATAACATTTTCTGATACTCTTTCTTTGCGGCTTTTCAACTACTTTCGGCATTTTGTCGACTCAAGGACTTTACACTTTAGTAAATCTGAAACAACTCTGAACAAATATTTTGTTTCTTTAAACAAAATATTTTGTTTCTTCAAACAAAATATTTGTATTTAAAAACTTTTTCACACTTGTACTGGGTCGATGACGACCAACTTAAATCTTCAACATATATGAGCGCAAAACAATAAACACTAATTTCCATCAATAAACTCTTGGGTTAAAATCTATTCCGCATCTTGGCGCACAACAACAATAAAATGCAATCTATGAATTCTAGTGGAGCTTTCAGGACTCTGGTCGAACAAAAATTTAATTTTTCTTCTCTTTTTCTGCGATCTTCGTTCGCCTGATGATGCTGATGGAGAACTTTTTCGAGCACCAGACTTACCACGCAAAAAACGGCGAATTAACGCTCTTTGCTTCGACCCTATTCAAAATTCCTTGAATCCTATATCCGATCTTTACCGCAAATCAAAAAAAACAAATACTCCTCGGATACTATTCTGATGATTCCGCCTGAAACTGTCTTTAACTCCAATTTACTTCTTCCCTTCTGGCTACCAGACCTTTCCTTATACGCAAGTTTTCCAAAATCTATGAGTCGACCGAGTTTCTTATACTATCCCGCGATCTTCTTATCGAGTTTCTTTCTATTTTCGGTATGTATACTTGTTCTACTGATTGACGGACTCTACAAAATAGTAGGGGTATTATTTTTAGATCACTTTCCTGAACCGACTGACGCACTTTTCCGAAGTACTTTTTTCCCCCCGGTCACCTGATGTGAAATTGATGTATTTCTTCTTAATCATCTGATTATTCACAACTTGCATCACTGTTCGGAACGAGAAGACTGAGGAGTTGTTTGATTGGGTGATTAGAAAGAAAGGAGTAGAGCTAGTGTCTCGTTCAAAACTGGCTCGCTTTTTTTTGAAATTTCCAATTTCTTGGCTGATTCACTGGACTCTGGTCACAAATAATGGCTTTGACCTTGAGTCCAGATCGTTGAGCTGCATGTATAGAGTCTAAGATGCTAGAATACAAAAATTCATTTGTTGCTGTATGACCTAAAAACCAATATCCCAACACGTATTTCCAATTATATGCTAGGGGAGAGTTCCTTTGAACTGGACAGCCCATGAACCGGACGCTACAGTTTTCTACTACACTCGATAGCAATTTAGCATCCCTTACGTAAATCCCATTTTCGCAACATTGATCGAGATCTCTTGTAAAATGGCTGACCCTGTAGCTCGCGCCTTGTTGCGAAAATGGGATTTACGTAAAGGATGCCAAATCACCATCGAGTGTTTTAAAAAACTGTAGCGTCCGGTTCATGGGCCGTCCAATTCAAAGGAACTCTCCCCTACTCTTCTTGCCATACACACTAGAGCTGAAGTTGCTCTGTCATTCCTTCTAATTGTTCCTGTGTCAACAACTTCAACTATTTTTCCATTTGACTGGTCAAAGTGCAACTCTTCACTCTAAGCAATCATCAAACAAGAGAGAACAGATTTCTTTTTTCTGATCAGCGTTTTTTGAAAAATGTAACCTCAAAGATTCTACCATAGCTGGACTTATTCCAGGAGAAAGTTTCAATTTTGACTGCCAGTTTTTCAATGTTCTTGGTTTTGGCAAATTCAGGCTTTTTGATATTGCCTTATAACCTTTAGGTGAGGCATAATACCATAGGAGACACATTTCTCGCAAACTGTCATCATATTGTCGGTTGTACTGCTTCACGAAACTTGCTCTTAACTCATTGGCGAAAAGAACATGTGCCTCTTGAGGAAGATAATTTTTTGAATCATTAATCAATCTTTTTATTGTGACCTTATTGCTGCATATAGGAGGCTTACTTTGACCGAAACTTCTTGAAAAATAGCTTGTTGTTTATGTGGCGTTTTATTCTTTCATTATACCGGATACTTCGACAGCCCAATACCTCGATTTTTTGTTACAACCTGTCGCAACTGACGCTTCAGTTACCTTTTTGGAGGAAGTCGGTTTATTCAGGTATGCATGTTTCAGTCCTATCTTGTTGGTGAATGATTTCATTTTGGAGGCGCCCCTTTCAGGGAGGGATATCATAACTTTTTATGATGTTAATGCCCAATGTTTTGTCCTATGCCTGAAGTGTTCGAGTTTTGGAAACCTTGGCCTACCACCCGGCGCGATTCCCGAGTATTCCACTAGGTTACTCATTGATTGATTCTCTGAAATTCATTGATTGACCTTTCAAAGAGTCGTCTCGTTTTCTCCTGACGAAAATTCCGCTTCTTCTAACCCTAGGTGATGATTTTGGAGCCTCGGTGTGTTGGCTTTCAGCTGCTGACCTTATTCTTGTGATAGAACCGGCAATTTAATTCTCATTGGCTGCACCTTCTGCTTCGGCATATTCTGAAAAAGTCATCCAGCAAAGACCACGGGTAGGTGTGGGCCACCTTTGCCTGGAAAGGAGAATGGAAAAAAGGAATGATTGTGAGAAGGAAAAAAGGTTAGGTTACGAACAAATATGAATAGTGACATAGAAACAAAAATTACAATTATTACCGAAATTAAACCGCAAATTTCGAACTGTTTAATTATTTGCTTCCTCATCCTTTGGATAGACTGTGGGGGGATAGACTTCACCCATGTATTTGAAGAACTGGTGGAACCTGTCTTGCTTTCTAGGGAACTTTTTATGAAAGTAATAAACCGACAGATAATAAATGAAATGATCCTCTCGGCGACCAAATTTTGGAATGTCTTTCCTCACATCCCTCCACATTCTCTCTACATTTTGAGTGTGCGCACCCGAGACCGGATCTACGAAATTTATGCATTGATTTATGGTCAGATAATGAAAGCCTTTCTGATTTAAACAATCGCAAGCCTTCCAACAATCTGACATAATCGTAGTTCCTGGTAGGATCCATTGCCTAATTATTTCTAACAGGGTATCCTGGCTCCTGTTAGCGACAGGTACCAGGAAAACTTTTTTAATTCCCCTCTCTATCCCCCCAAAAATCCACTGGCCGTCGATTACCCTACCCCTATTGTATTTACGACGCCCGAATTTTGCCTCGTCAATTTCTATCATTTTGCCCACTCCGTCTAAACGTTCTGAATTTCCACTACAACAAAACAAACTTCCCGACAAAAACTTACCCAATTGACTACCGTATGACTGTCCCAAGCCATTTCAGATTCAAGAGCCTCCTGCTTGGACTCATATAACCAATATGCAACAAGTTTGCATATTTCGGAAACATATTTTTTTCTGTTGCTGAAAAATGTATTTTTTTTAGTCGACACTGTGTAATTGCATTCCACCCGAACTCTTCTTCTTGATTGCACAACGACAAGAGATGAATTATAGACATATCTACATCTGTCTCTGCGAAATGTGTATGGTTCGTTGCATTTTGGACACCTCAATTGTCTAGAAAAATCGAGGACACCGTGCTGCTTCAGAAACTCATTAACGACGGGTTTCATAAAGCTTGATCCGGTAATCAACGCTTGATTGACGAATAGACGTCAATTTGTTTTCAATCGATAATTCAGTCATGTTCACTCAAAATATCATTCTCGGATCAAATTATGATGTTCCATTCAATGATTCTCAATTGTTAGTTCTTCAATATATTCAAAAATGAAAAGGTTTCAATGAAATCGTTTTAGAAATCGAGTAAATGTCAAATCGCTGATCGAACAATCAAAGTTTTATGAAACCCACTATGTGTCTATCTTCCTCGCGGCAAATCGAAAAAATGTCGAACAATGTGTACTCACATGTTTGACAATCCATGGTGATAACTTTCACATCACTTCGACCTCTAACTTATCAATCCATGGTAATAACTTAGCAGTTCGAACTCTAACTTACCCAAAACACTTGAAACTTTGATGGACACTTTTTAGTTAGTACTCACTTAACACTACACAAACTTGGCACTCAATTAAAAGAGTCAATTCAACACTTGATCACTCTTTCAAAACGCTATCTAAAATGACAAGTCTCTTCCTGTTTCGATCTATTCGAGGGAAAATCGCGCCCAATGAACCATAGATCTTTTTTTTATATCTTAATTCTTGTGAATATATATTCAAATATATATAATATCTATTATGCATACGGTAAAATAACTTTTCTTTCTGGTGACAGTAACTGAAATCATTCCAAAGTCCTAGGATTCAATTTAGATACCTTTTCGACACACTTTTCAAAAATTCACAAACAAACAATCAAGGTATTGCATTGATGTGGCCGATACTTGATGAAAATCCATAATTGAAATCTAGAAGGGTCTACACCGTTTAGTGGTCAGTTCGAAGACAGAAAATGAATATCTTACGTCATAAACGACTTATTTATATGGGGTTTTCATTATAATTCAATTCTATCAGTTGGTCATCTCGGAAAGTTGAAAATTTTTTCATTCGTCAAACAGAAAAATTTTTGATTGCTTTGAAGATGAAATATTCATTTATGTTATCAACTTTCCGAGGTAAAATTATCTCTTCTGATAATTTCCACCTGAAAAAATTTCTCGACAAGTCTCGATATTGACCACAATTCGTATCCTGGTGAAATTAAAAAAAGACGTTTGTTAAGGGCTGCCATCTTTTCGACGAAAGTGGAAACTATGGTAATATTCGTAATTTCCTTTTTCCGTTCAAGTGATCTGGCTACACCCCACATTCTGGTATTCTTTTTCCCTGTATGCCTTATACAGATGGCGAGAAAGTCTCGTGGTATCAACTCCTCCTGAACAGCATACACGATTTTTACAAAATGAGTTATTAAACCACAAGTGTTTCGCTATCACAATAGCATCTTCAGGTGGGTGAAGGTATTACCCCTTTTTTTTCTTATAACAAAATTCAAAAGTTTATTCAAAACTTGTTTACCATATGCCTGGAAAACGAGAAGAAAAATATAATTATGTAATAACGTAAAATTTTGTGGGGATTATATCATTATGAAAAATCTTTTTTGAAAAACTATTTGCCAGATGGAGGTCTAATTTTGCAAAAGCATCCAAAATGTTACTTCACAAGCATGTCCTTGTCCTGGAATTAGGTAGTTATTTTACATTTGTATACATACTCTGAACAGAATTGATAGTTTCTAAAATAAGAAGAAAATAAAATTTCACATCTAGGGAACCATTGGTCCGATTTTATAGATTAACGGACGCAAATGGTACCTTTACGCATCTTGAAAATTTCAAGCCTCAGGTCTTAGCTCTTTCGTGTTGGAGGATAGTGTTTATGGCCATATGGACGGACAGAATTGAATTTGACCTCGGATTCTTCATCAATGAGTCTCATCCAATTGCTTGAGACCATTTTCAGCTTCGAAATAAAAAATTGCAGGCATTGGGCAAACTGATAACGCTATTTTCTAGAACAAGCGCGGAAAAATTTACATTTTCAAATGATTGGAACGAGCGCTTGAAATCTTCATGTCAGTGTTTGTTTGATTTATCAAATAAATGATACAATTCTTTAAATAGTTTCGCTAATTTTGCATAATGTTTAGATTTATTTTTTGTGCTCTTTCATCTTTCTTGTACAAAAAATACTCATTCCAGAAATGATTGAAGCATATAGTGCTCCCTTCAAAATTTCATTATGGTGCTCCTTGCAACCAACCACACTTTTGGGAGAGAAGTAGGTCAGCCAATCCGTCCAAAATTTCCAACAGGAAATTTTATTTGGTATTTATTTCTTCTTCGAGAAAGTTTGAAATATTATTTTTTACTTCATGCAGGAAATTCATAATTTTTTGAGAGAGAAACCTCTACTCTTATTTTTTATGAAATCATTAAATTTTCCATTTCCCCTTTCAATAATTGTCCATGTGGAACCGTCACAACCCTTATTATTTTTATTTTTTTTGCCTCATATCCACAATAATACGAAAACGCTTCTTCTACTTCCAGAAATTCTTTCTCAAGTTCGGAACAATTCCCCTCAATTTCCTTATCGAAAATGAATTCTTTTCCTCTTTTCATCAGATCTCAGAAGGGGCACCTGTAATGTTATTCCTCCTAGGTGGTTTAATGAGGTAATATATGGACATAAGCAAAATATTTGTCCCACTTGTATAGAGTCAGGATGGCTATTAAAGCCTCATGCTGCTCTCATTATGCCAAAGAAATGCTGAAAGTTGCTATTTTTTGCTATTAATGGCTTCAATAATAATGAAAATTGGCACCAAATGATCTTGGTTTAGCCTTGACGACATTAGGTACTTGAAGCGTATTTCTGTCAAATATCTGCATAGAGCAGGAGTGCGTGATATTATTGCCTTGAATTCTTCATTTTATGTCGATGTGGATATGAAATATTCGTGAGGCGAACTCTGCCTCCACAATTTCAAATATACCAAAAAGGTATTCATATCCTATTAATCATTTCATCGATTTTAATCATATGGATATGAACTTGTAAAAATTGTTTTTGTCATGTTATTCTTTTATATTCACATAATTTTGGAAAATAATCTGAGCACATTCTCAATTTTCTCTAATTTTCCATGGGGTCGTCCAGGGCCCGTTGGTGTCCTCTATTTCAAAGTGTTTTAACATTATTCGGTTCCAATTTGCTTCGTCACTAGTAATGACATCTTTGAAAAGTGTAGTGTTTTCACAAACAATTAGACACTCCAGCCTTATTTTCGTGAGAACGTATCCAGCCACGTCGTCATCATCTAAAATAGTGAGCCTTTTCAGCATGTCTATGGCAGATATAGTGTCCGGATAGGTGCTTAAGTTTCCGTACAGTTTCTTCACGTCATACTTTTTGAATGCTTCGCTATTCCAGTCATTTATCCAGAACATCAAAGCCTCATTGAAATGACCACTTCGAAATATTTCTTTTCTTATATCTTTATTGGTTTGTATTTCAGTCTCCAAAATTCCTAAAGAATTGAGAATATTCTTTCTTTTTAGGAGGAACGTCGTTATTTTGCTTTCGCTCTTAACAGCTCCAGGGTGGTTTACCCATTTGATTTCAAAGCTGTATGGGTTTATCAGAAGTGAAGAGGTGTTGTTAGGCAGCAGCAAGTTCTTCTTTTCAAATAGTTTTTGTGCCTTATCCCATTGTGTCGTTATTTCAGTACTTATAGACTTCTCTAGCTTATGATCAGCTACGTTCCATATCTCTTCGGACCTCTCTATTCCCCACTTTTTGCGTATTTGTTCAACACAATTATGGGGGCATTTTCCATGTACATTATCATCCTGAACCTGTATTTCTCAGGGTCATTAACATATTCCTTATCTTCTTCATCATCCCAGCTTGTGTTTGTTTTTTATGAGCTTCTGCTTGGTTCACTAGTTATTGAGCACCCCCAGTTAGAAAGCACGCCAATGCTTGGAGGCCATGACCTGCAAATTGTTAGAACATTATGATAAAAGCATTGTCTCCAAATTTTTGTTCCATTTCCTGTGGGGTGAGACTTCCCAAATCAAGGAACCCAATGAAGTCCATCAAGTTCTTGTCGAATTTTTTTGTTTTCGACACCTTACATTCATCGACAAGTAAGCATTCATGTCGTTTCCATTCTTCCATGTGGCTAGTCTTTGCTTTCAACATTTCAAAAACTTCCTTTCAAACCTCAAAAGAGTCATCAATATTTCTGATACCTATATCAGAAAAAGAGAAAATATTTCTAACAGGGATTTTCAGTATCCCCATATATATCTCAATTATTTCAGTGTACCGTGATGGTAACGTAGTATTTCATTTTCTCTCGTATAGTTGTACAGCTCAGAGCTCTTTATTTTCATTAGAACACAAGAATACACCCAATCAAGAGAATAACGTACACCAATTTTCCTACAGAGATTTGCATTTTGTAACATGTGTTTATCATATTCTTCTACACTGTAGGAAGATCCTTGATGAAAAAGTCTGCAGTTTTTGCGTCTTTTTGTTTTCAACTTTTTAATAGGAGAAATCAATCTGTCATTCCTCTTTATAAAGTGAATTTCATTACTGGTGCTTTTTGGTATGGTACACCACATCTTTTTGTTCTGCAATCTGCATTTGAATTTAGTGCAAGAGCTGCAATCGCATTGGGGGATCTCAAAATATGACAGGATTTGCTCTGAACTCAGCACACTCTATCCATGTCAAGTATTCTCAAGCATTGCTCCAAATCTTCAATAGTTGTTTTATATCCATTAATCGATATGTTCATTATATGTGCGTAAATTGTTTCACTTGTGAGCACCACCCACGGTTCTAAATAAGGCATAATGTTTTCTTGAAGTTCTAATTTGGAGAAAACTTCACAATTTTCTAATTCATGCATACCCCAGTTGAAAGGGGAATTGATTGTCAAACCATCATTCTTGATTGAGGTAAAAAGATTTGTAGTCAAATTCTTCTGTTATTTCAGGAATATTTCCAATTAGCTTAGGAGATGGTTCTTTTGAACCTTGCTGTTGTATAGGAATCACATTGTTGTCCTGAAAGATTTCTCTCATGGCATGATTATGGATCCCATAATCTTGGCAACCGCACAAACTAGACTTATGGGATGATAATTGTTGGGATCCAGTTTATCACCGTTTTTGAATATGGTTGAAAGAACTAACATTCTTCAGAAAGGCTACATTGATCCCGAGATTGATCTCATCCAAACCAGGCGAGGTTGTTCAGTGTCGAGACGGTTGATGTATTCCTCAACCATTGCCGGATCGAAATTTAAACACTGAAGCGTCGCGTACTCACTGGCTGGGTCAAAATGGGGGAAAATTATCATCGTTGGGTTCATTGGTAAATGCGGAAGCAGAATTTAATCCCAACAGCTCACCAAAATCCCCGCTTCTGGTACAGGTAGTTCTATCGGGTCCTCGGAGAAGAGGTGTATCAACCTTGGAGTTGAGTACACTCCTGATGTGCTTAAACAACCGCTTCTTGTTATTTCAAGATTGCATTCTGAGTATGGTCTCATTAGATGTTTTTGTAGAGGAAAAGCCGTATCAGCATCTGCAACAAAGGGCATTGGTTTCCCTTCTTCCATAAATGGTTGATCTTCAGGGATACGAGTTGAATCATTCAATCTTGAACTGATGAAACTTGTTGAAAATATTCCACCATCGCTGAATGTCCCTTGGGCACCAACATCCATATACAATATTCTCATGTTGGCATCCACCATAGCCATATAACCGAAAATCTACCTTTGTAATTGAAAATAATCGGTTCTATCTAAATAAGGCATAATGTTTTCTTGAAGTTCTAGTTTGGAGAAAGCTTGACAATTTTCTAATTCATGCATACCACAGTTGAGAGGTAAATTGATTGTCAAACCATCATTCTTGATCAAGGTAAAAAGATTTGTAGTCAAATTCTTCTGTTATTTCAGGAATATTTCCAATTAGCTTAGGAGATGGTTCTTTTGAACCTTGCTGTTGTATAGGAATCACATTGTTGTCCTGAAAGATTTCTCTCATGGCATGATTATGGATCCCATAATCTTGGCAACCGCACAAACTAGACTTATGGGACGATAATTGTTGGGATCCAGTTTATCACCGTTTTTTAATATGGTTGAAAGAACTAACATTCTTCAGAAAGGCTACATTGATCCCGAGATTGATCTCATCCAAACCAGGCGAGGTTGTTCAGTGTCGAGACGGTTGATGTATTCCTCAACCATTGCCGGATCGAAATTTAACCACTGAAGCGTCGCGTACTCACTGGCTGGGTCAAAATGGGGGAAAATTATCATCGTTGGGTTCATTGGTAAATGCGGAAGCAAAATTTAATCTCAACAGCTCAACAAAATCCCCGCTTCTTGTACAGGTAGCTCTATCGGGTCTTCGGAGAAGAGGTGTATGAACCTTGGAGTTAAGTACATTCCTGGTGTGCTTGAACAACCGCTTCTTGTTATTTCAAGATTGCACTCTGAGTATGGTCTCATTAGGTGTTTTTGTAGAGGAAAAGCCGCATTAGCATCTGCAACAAAGGGCATTGGTTTCCCTTCTTCCATAAATGGTTGATCTTCAGGGATACGAGTCGAATCATTCAATCTTGAACTGATGAAACTTATTGAAAATATTCCACCATCGCTGAATTTCCCTTTAGCACCAACATCCATATACAATGTTCTCATGTTGGCATCTACCATAGCCATATGACCGTAAATCTACCTTTGTAATTGAAAAAATCACTTCCAGATTTAGACGGTGCTTTGATAAAAACGTGCCTTTTACTATAGCTCCTATACAGTTGTGAAAATTCCATTTTGATGCAAAATCCTTCGTCACTCGTTCTTGTACTGTAGGCTCAGGCATCAGAGTGCTTTTCATTCGTCGACAAATCGCATTACACACTTTCACAATTATTCTCGAAACCGACAGTGGACTGATTCTTACTCATGAAAGAATTTCCGGTCGCCAAATATCTGAAAATTTGATTGAAACATCTTGTATTGAATAATATATACATCAATGATATTCAGTTTCAAGAATTCAGGTATCCATTATAATGTTATTGCAGGAGATGCGGCGAAGGTCCTATGGAAGAAATTGAGTGACTTCTATTCAAACTTTAATGAAAAACAGACCTCGAACAACAAATAGTGGAGAGGGGCCAGGGGATATTATAGAAACAATAGAAACGTCTTATGATGAAGATATCGTAACGATACCGTGTGGGTCAGAAACAAAAGAAAATTAAAAGAAATAATTAGAAATCAGTCCTTCATTTTCTACAGCAGGAATCTAAGATAAGAGAGGAAATTAGAAAAACCCCTCTCAAAAAGGAAGACCCCCTGAGATCACTTATTAACTCTATGTACGGCACGACGAAGAATTTACATGTACCCCTCCAAAGGAAAATAAAAAAGGGGATATTTCTGATTGTTAGGGAGGCTGAAGAAGAAGCCGAAGAATTTATCTCCTACCCAAATTCTGCTGCAGCTATGTTTTATCTCAGGCGAGCTGAAGCTATCTACTCGGACTCAAACGAACATTCTGAGATTCCCTATGATTACTCCCGAAATAACTGGGAAAGGAATCATTCTGAGCAGCATGCCCTCGATTCTCCTTGAAATGATTTTATTTTTTTAATGTTTCTTGTTATTTTAAACAAATGGCCCGTTTTTCTACTGGTGTTATGGCCCTTTGATAATTTGTGTCGCACCCTATAATATAACTGCAAAATTTTCCCAATATTTCGCTAAACTGATCACGAGTCGTGAGAAAGTCATTTTTAAATTATAGTTCTTCAGTCAGATCATTCACTAAGTTGCTTAATTCTCCACACCCATTCCTCCTTTTTAAGTGAAGACTCAGGCCCAGTTGTTCAATTCGGGATTAAAGTGCCTTCCCACTTATGGGAGGATTGATACGGTGCACTGGGGGGCATGAGACACAAACTGAAAATATAAGCCCCATTGGCATCACTTGCAAATGTCACATAAACATTTTTTTGACTTTTCTAACACCGGCTCGTTCTTCGTGGCACCATTTCGAGCACACCTGACACCTAATCCAGAATTCGTTTAATCTAAAGGAAGAATATGAACCACTGCAATATAGACAGGCTACATCTTTGCCCTCTCCGTCATCTTCATTGTCCGAAATACCCCAGTCTTCACATTCTTTCATTCGTATGAAAGTCTGTCTAGGCTTTGTATGCTGCTAGATGTACTAGGATTATTTAGCTCAGCAATGATACAGGCTTGCTTAGGTCCCGTAGGTGCAAATAAATCAGGAAATGGTCGGTTAGTCAGTTTCGCACAAAAAAGTCGGTCTTGTTAAATACATGGGGTTTGTACGGATAAATTCCCATTGTTAAAAATCCCCTTGATATGTTGGATGGTAAAAACGCCTTCATGTAAGCCTATCCAACTGGCTCCAGGATATTTTTCAAAAATGATACACATGTATCAGGCGAAATGTGTCGAACCTCTCTGAAAGCAAGTTGTGATTTATGTTTTCATTTTATACCCATACTATTCAACAACCGAATGAAACTGTGAATTGAGTAGTTTTACGCCCAATGAAATGCTTATTTATGCCGAGAAATTGATGCATGATCATAAAACCCTTAGGTAACTTACAATTTCTCACCTCTGAACAAACTTCGTTGAATACTTCAGAAACAAACTACTGTAAGCCTTACAGATTAACGTCACGCACTGCTCTCTGCCAGAGAATCGCGTTCAGTAGTATATTACTTTTGAAAACGGCTACGACTTGTGCCGTAATGATTTTCTCGAAAATTCGTCGGATTTTCCGAGAAATCTTGAAATTGAAAAAAGCTAGCATAGCACCTTCGATTTTTCTGAATGAAAACATATGTGAACAATTGAACTACACGTGTGCTAACTTGTGCTGTTGAAAGTTTCAAAAAAATCCTTCTAGTTTTTTGAAAAATGGATATTTTGGAAAAAAATCATCCCAGCACTTTCGCGTTTTTTTCAGTTTAATTTTTTTATATAGTTGTGCATAACCTCATCTACTTTGTTCTAATGAATCATAATTTAACTGTTCGTTTTTGTTTCGTCAACTCATTGCAATGTAATTTTTACAAATTTGAAAAAGGGTACAGCTTGAAACGTTAATGTATCTACTTAATTGTTTTTTGTCAACCTTGATTTTGATGTGCTAACTGGTTGAGGTGTTATAACACTGTATATTTATTTTTAGTATCTGTCTTATTCTTTTCGGAATCATCAATGTACCCCTCAGCCACAGTAGTTGATCGCCAACTGCCATGGCGTTTCAGTGCCGTTATAACCCCTCCAGCATCACTAACAAAGTTGCCGACGACCGGCGAAAACAATGACCTGTATATAATTAATTGGAGTCTGGTAATTTTAAAAACGTAGCAATGTCTTTCGTCATTGCTCCAAATTCATGAATACCAATTTATTGTGAGTGAAATTTTCCATTTTGAAATCTAAAGAATAATATCGTTTGCGATATTTCGTTAGGACGAAGATTAAAATATTTCTTAACTACGGTATAAAAATTTCCATTAATAATGAACTTTCTGTCAATTCATGTTTTTATATTTGGTACACTGACTATAAAAATGGATCTTCTAAATCTGTAATTTGCATAGGGGCCAATTCTGCTGCACGACAAGCACCCATAATTTTCATTATTGAAGCAATCCAAAATAAATTAAATTAAGGTCTAACGCATACAACCGATAGTCGGCGGACGAGTTTCGTAGGTCAACGCACACGGACGACAGTATACCAATAAAATCGGTGGTAAATGCACACGATCATTCAGTCGATGATTGTAACAGGAGATGGAGAGGAATATCTGCTAAATTCAATTAGCTCTCTCGAATCTTCAATAGATTCACCCAACCCATCATCTGCTCCATCAGAAAGAAATTTCTGTCTGAAAATAACTTGAGAAATCTGGCATGATATTGATTCAGAAAGGGTCATTTATAAATCTAGTCATAAAGTACAACGTAATTATTCCACAGTTCGAAAGTGATAAAACTAACACGTGAATTCTGAAGATAGTGATTTCCAGACAATACAGATGGATCCTCACGTCTGCCTGGGTAGCTCAGTTAGGAGAGTATCTGACTGGTAATCGGGGGGTCGTGGATTCGAATCCTGCTCTGGGTGGTCCTTTTTTCAAAATTCGATTCCTGTCTGCATGCTGTTAGTAATTTTTCATAATTGAAAGAATGCCCAAATCCAGAAACAGAAGTTGTTGTTACAATCTCATGAAAAGAAGTCTGATTTATGGTTCACTGATTGTGATGGAATATGAACCATCCAGAAGTGATTTGACAAAACTTTCAGATTTACCTCATCATATAGATTTGAATTGTAAAATTTTCACCCTTGCTGGAATAGTGGCCAGATAAGGTTCGATTGAAATGGATCATTATTTTGGCTCTTCTTTTCAGGGTTCAACGTTGACAATCCAGTAAATACAAGAGCTGTAACATAAATGAATTGACAGGGCTCGCGGCTTTACCCTAAGTGGAGAAGGGGATGAATTTCCTGAAGAATAGGGGCACCAGATAGTTACAAAAAAAAGTTTTGAACTTGTATATATTCCAATATTTCGAAAACTACCAAAATAAAGAAAGATCTTCGATGAAAGTCTTTCACAAATTTGAACTTCGATATTCTTTATGAAACAAGTCTTACAATTTTAGATTGTTCAATGGATGAAGGCCGGCTTTCACTTAATAGGTAAAATCAATATTTGCAAGGAGACAATAATTCAACAATTTCTCTTATATTGGTTCGAAAGATGTTACGAATATATATGGTCCAGTGACTTATGAACTATAATGAGGGTTAATTTAGAAGACTGGAGAGAAAATAAGTTGGGTCCTGCCCTGAAGAGACCTCAGCATCCAAGGGATATCAAGGGTTTTCGGATTATTGAAGTCGCTAGATCCTTGTTGGTAGTCTTCCACAATGTTTAAAAATATGTTGAGTTGTTACCACACGCTCCAATATCAATTATATGAAAAGCCTGAAATTTTAATGGGTTCTTATCCGAATGAAGTTAGAATCTATCGTTTTCATTACATTACCTAAGATGTTGGTCGGCTTTTCTATAAGGTTCTTAAATTTTCAAATTTTTTCAGAAATCGTGATGAAAATCACCCTGTATAAGGGAAAGTTGAAAAACTGATATGCCAGTTCAAACCACACTATATACGGTTCAATATAGTTTCATAAAATTTCATGGCACGCCCACAAATTTTGAGAAAAAAATAGTGAATACAAGCACTCGGCAAGTAAAATTTTTTTAATGCCTATTTCGTGGGAAAACCTGTACAAAAGAATGTAGAATCTTATAACCTGTGGGATAAAATCAAGAACAAAAAAAAAATCACAAAAGATGTTCGAAATGTCCTTCTTCCATCTCAATGCAATTTCGTGATCTGACACAAAGATGATTTATTGCTCTTCTTATCATTTCCTGTTTATTCCTTATTTCATTAGGTACGTATAGTAAGTACTTCAATTCTGCGGTGCGCTAATTGACCGAAGCAGCAGCCCTATTCTCAGTGTTTTCAAAAGCACATTTTCTTATCATCCTCTTTGTTCACTTTGATTCATTCTGTTAATCTCTAGAAACACTTTCTTTATGTAGAGGAAATATCCTTCGAATATACATACTCCGTCTGTTCACTTCAATTCCATTAAAAAATACTAATTTGTAGTACCTAGTGGTGAAAAAACGAACTCAATAATGAACATTTACCTGTAGATGTAGATTGTTCCATATGGATAGATGAAACTTATCTCTTGAAAAGGAAGTACATATGTATATTCTTCATTTATTCTGAAAAATACCATTTCAATTTATTTATTGGGAATACTTATAATTTAATCTGATTCGAAAGGATCACAGTATTTTCTTAAATAACAAATGATTTATTCCGACAGGATAGGAAGACGAAAGCTAATATTCGTTCGTTTCGCAACTCGCAATTTGATTGATCGCCCAGATTCTCATTTAACTCCGGATAATTCTGTTCGTAGTTTTTCTGGCACGTAGCGTTTGTCTATTTGAAGGTTCAAAATCCATGAGACAGATTTTGCCTTGTAAATTGACAGAGTGAAACCTCTTTTTGGTTACTCTTTGATATTACTTACCTTTCTCTTCTGCAAAAACTTCCGAGACACTCGACTCTCCAGGAATCAGATACTTTTCGGGGTTGCATTATTTAAGTATTTCAGAATCGCATCTTCATCTGCTGGAAAGAATTATGTGAATGTAGGTGTATAATAGGTACTGATATCATGATTACCGTTGAGCAGGATATTAGCTGTATTTATATCCTCAACTATCAGTTGCACTCCTTTCCCCAGAAAGGTATTTTAAGGTTTCCTGTCACAGCAAATATGGACGGGTTCACATGAGTAACCTCTGCGGCTGTTCTGGAGTGTGCAGACCAGAACAGCACCAGTTGCATTTCCTCCCCATTATAATTCAGATTAATCAAATATTTTTCACCTTCCATTTGTAAAATTAAAATTTGTTGAATAATTCCAAATGGAACATGACTAAAATTTGTTAATTTATTTCGCTCACGAAACCACAAAATATATATGTACTCGTATAGAGTAATTTTGGGTGATATGGCACACCATAAGCCTTTTTGGAAATAAAATACAAAATTTTTAAGATCGATCAATCTTTATTCGATGTATCTCTTCTTCGAACTTAAAAGTAACCAACAATGATGAATTAAAGCTAATTAACATCGAAATATAATTCAAACATTTCTTTTTGTCAAAATTAAATATTAATCAGAATTTAACAGTGGGTCAATATGGTCCAGGCCATGGACATGGTAAGGTTTCGCATAAGTCGCTTTTTCGGCTGGTAAATCTTCTATTGCTGCCAAACGTCTCAAAGTTGTTCGGGGTACATTGTACAGTTTGGTAGTTTTCAGCCTTTCAATGAACCCATTTTCTTCTTTTCGCTTTTTCCATGGACTTCTTGCACCAAGTTTGTGGTTTCCTTTCTGCAACGGGTTTTCGTGGAGCCATTGCCTTGTGAGAAAGAAAATAAGCATTCAGAAAGACGTGATAACGGTTGGACAATATGGCCTGGTAGTCCATATAAGCCACCTACATAGTTGGCCATAATGTTCCCAGGGTTCGTTTCTGATCATAAGAATATAACCTAAGAATTTGAAAACAATTCGTTCAGAAAATGCCACTACAATATAGTCCAATAGATTACCTACATTACAACGAGAGAATGCGTTGAACTTACCTAAAGAATAAAATCTCTTTCGATAATTTTCGATTTCCGCACAGTCTTCACACATGCGCACACGATACGACACAAGGATCAACTGAGACGGTTACGTAGCCCACTACAGTTGGTCAGTTTCGGAAAAATCGGTACATACCATATTAGGCGATATTACCCGAAACTACTCTATATATAAAACATGAACCTCAGCAGATGTTCTCTTCCTCTCTCCATGCTTCTGGTTTTTCGGAAAGTGATTGGAATCTTCAAATATTTTCATTAACGAATATGACGTTCTTTGGTACATACGAAAATTCTTGCGAAACTGTAAAAGATAGGACCATTATGACCTGCGGTTCTTCCATACCATATGAGGAAAGCATAGACCATAGGTGAGTTGAACCATAAAATGAGTATATAAGAAATATGTAAAATATCATTAAAACCAATGCGAAAATAACATTTCAACATTTATTTGATTCAACTCACACAACTAATATGTCCAAAGTCCGTAAATTCAAAACCCTATCTTTGGAATAGGGAAGAGAATTTATGTTCTTGTTGTAGAAGTTCTTAGAGGACGCCCAGGCCATTTCAATAGATTATACTGACAATTATATGGGGGTAATCTAAGAACATCCACTAAATATTTTTGTTCACTTCTAGTTCGAAAGGATAGTATTCACTGCCAAAGTTGTTTTTCATTTGAATGTCGACTGAAATTGATTTTGTTTTTAATCAACCAAGCCTGCATTTCACTTTTCTTACTGGAAAATGTGGGTGGCTTGTCCAATTGCACCGAATGGTAAGGGGTATTGTCCATTACAACAACACATTTTCTAGGAATCTTAGCTAATGCAGAAATCAGTTGATTAATGATCCAATTATGAAATAATTTACTGGTCATTGCATTGTGATAGTCTCTGTCATTGTTTGCAGAATTTAAAATTAAACTACACCCCTCTAAAAATCCACAATTACTTCCTGCGTGTAAAACCGTAAAACGTTTACCTTCAGGCTTAATTTTGGATGGATTGCTCCTCATATCAGATTCATGTGTCCATCGACGAACAGAAGAACCATTTTGGTAAATCCAAGTTTCGTCGAGGAACACGAATCTGATATCTTCATCTGAAAATTTATATTGTAGAAATTTTCGCAGGAAAGTAATTTTGGCTGCAACGACATGCTTTTGTTCGCATAAAATTTTGCGTTCATTCACCTTTTTGTATTTATAACCCATCGATTTTAAAATTTTGTAAAGTGATGTCTGTCCCCCGTTATATTCTAAATCATTTTTTGCATAATTAAGTAGTGTTCGTTTTTCAAATTATAATTCCAAATTTGCCGTTGCAGGTCTTCTCTAAAAATAAACTCCTCAATTTCCTCCACCTTTTTGGGTCTCCCAATAGGAGGAAATTCTTTGTCGTCCTCTTCGTTCACAATATTTCGAATTGTGGAAACGTTCAGCTAAAATAAAAGTCGTTCAGATTCATATGAAACATAGGTATTATAAATTTACTTACATTAAAAATGTTGGATACCATCTGAAAAATGGTAGATGAAAGAGCATCAGGATTACTTTTCAGATGAGCTGCCCTCAATTCTGCATAACATTTCCTGATACTCTTTCTTTGCGGCTTTTCAACTACTTTCGGCATTTTGTCGACTCAAGGACTTTACACTTTAGTAAATCTGAAACAACTCTGAACAAATATTTTGTTTCTTTAAACAAAATATTTTGTTTCTTTAAACAAAATATTTGTATTTAAAAACTTTTTTACATGTGTACTGGGTCGATGACGACCAACTTGAATCTTCAACATATATGAGCGCAAAAAAATAAACACTAATTTCCATCAATAAACCCCTGGGTTATAATCTATTCCCCATCTTGGCGCACAACAACAATAAAATGCAATCTATGAATTCTAGCGGAGCTTTCAGGACTCTGGTCGAACAAAAATTGAAACTTTTTTCTCTTTTTCTGCGATCGTCGTTCGCCTGATGATGCTGATGGAGAACTTTTTCGAGCACCAGACTTACCACGCAAAAAACGGCGAATTCTTTACACTCAACCGAACTTCCCGCACTTTTCCGTCGCCAACGATTAACGCTCTTCGCTTCGACCCTATTCAAAATTCCTTGAATCCTATATCCGATCTTTACCGCCAATCAAAAGAAACAAATACTCCTCGAATACTATTCTGATGATTCCGCCTGAAACTGTCTTTAACTCCAATTTACTTCTTCCCTTTTGGCTATCAGACCTTTTCTTATACGCAACTTTTCCAAAATCTATGAGTCGCCCGAGTTTCTTATACTATCCCGCGATCTTCTGTTCGAGTTTATCTCTATTTTCGGTATGTATACTTGTTCTACTGATTGACGGACTCTACAAAATAGTAGGGGTATTATTTTCAGATCACTTTCCTGAACCGACTGACGCACTTTTCCGAAGTACTTTTTCCCCCCGGTCTTTCTTTTCCACGCTATGGGTGGTACCAAAACGTTCCAAAACCAAAATCTTTGAATGATCATTCTTGCCGAGTTGTGAGAATCAGCATTCTTAAGCTCGGCTTCTACAAGATTTTTCGGCTAAGTCGAATTTCGAGAACCAATTTCATCTCAGGGTCTCCAGACTAATAAATCTTCCCTAATCTACATGACTGGCCATTTGCGCCCGTTCTGTAGTTCCTGTCACTGGATATTGGAATCAATTACATAGGCCGGCGCACAAAGTAATGACAATTCTAGTCGGCCAAAAATATTCAATAACCATTGTCTGTTGGTTCAAGACTGTTGATTTCGAAAAAAATATCATCAAAAATCGAGGACCTCTGGTATCAATTTTGCAAATAATAAAAAATCGTATCATTTTTGAAAGGGTTTTGCCTCGCTAAGCAATTTTATTATATTAGTATTAATATATCAACCGAATTATTTTCCCAAACTTTAACTTGGGAACAATCATATTGACATAATTCTCTATATTTTGGGTGAAATAATAGATACAATAATTCACTTCAATAATAATTCATTTACGATTTACAATAAGAAAATGACAAACTCAATCACCTGATGTGAAATTGATGTATTTCTTCTTAATCATCTAATTATTCACAACTTGCATTACTGTTCGAAACGAGAAGACTCTGAGGAGTTGTTTGATTGGGTGATTCTACAGAAAGGAGTAGGGATAGCGTCTCGTTAAAATATGGCTTGCTTTTTTTCGTCCGTATCGGCCTCTCATGCCAGATAGAAGCGGATTGGAAGTGAGAAAAAATCTATTCAAGGTATCTTTGTTTCAAGATTCTCTTGAAAATTTTCGAGCGGAATTTATTCCGTATAGTCTGAAATGATTGACATGATTTTTAATATTTTTCTGCTGCTCTTCGGAATAATTATCACGATTTACGAGCCAATATTCCAAAAATTCCAAATTCTGGGCAAAACTGCTGGCTATCCCTAAGGTTGAATAGGTTTTGTTTCATAATCATGGTCCAGATGATCCTAAAATGACATTTTGTCTTCGGCTAATGAAAATAACTCCATATACAGGGCAACTGGTTACGTAAGGGACAACGGCTGAGGGGAGATGGAGGACGAGAACTTGGGTTTTATATGTCCTGTAAGGGTATTCGTTTCGGAAATATAGGGCGATTCATGAAAAAATGCTTAATCTATAAAGTCCCACATCTTCCTTAATGTGGTGAAATTTTGGCTGACATTTCACGAGGAAAAAATGCTAAATCCATAAACTTCGATATCTTCGTTGATATGGTAAAATTTTGGCTGATATTTCACAAATTATTATTTATATTATTTTAAGACCGTAATTTCCCCGTGAACTTCAATTTTCTTGTCAGGTGAGAAATATCACACAGTATATGAGATAAAATAAATGCAAATAGAAATTTTGAAACAGCGAAAAAACTGATGAGAGATCTGTTTTTTGTTTGAATGGCACAAAAACTATTGTTTTTATGATATGTTGAAGTCAGAATATTACAATATTTTTATATTCCAATCATGAAAAATAATATTCCTGATAAAACAAAAACACTGAATTGGAGTCAAAGATAGTTGATAGTTAGGAAGGGGTTACATCTCACGGCGCCCTCAAGGTCTATTTTGCTCCGTAACGGAGCTGTTCTCACCACGACCTGTACATCTCGCCTAAGGTGAGTTTGACTTATTTCAATTACTCCCAGAACTCCTGTTCAAACCTGAAAATAACAAATACCATATATGTTCAATAGGTATATCTGTAAAATTTGGAATTCAACACTAACCAGGCAGCAATAATGCTATTGCTCAGATGGGAGCTGACTGTTCTGTCCTCCTCTACCTGCTCTTCCTCGAATCTGGTGTCGTCATAAGACCAATCGCGCGAAAAAGCATACATCAAACTGCGATAATATTCATCACTCAAAATAATTCACTCCAAAGAAGGAAGAAATACTAACCGAATGGTTACATGCAACGGCAACCTACACTCTTCGAAAAAAGTACCAATGGCGCCAGAAATTCCCTTGTTGCAGGATTTCTTGGGGCAACGGAAACGCCCAAACGAAGGATTGTTGTAAAATTTCATAACTGTCCTATGTACAGAACAAGATTTGGACGTCGGACTAGGAAGGAGTCCTTGTGCACGAGCCCAATCTTTCGCATCCTCAACATTACGAGGCAACCTCACCAAATTCCACCTCACAGCCGACATTTTCTCGTCACAATAATTCTACGTCTTACGACCTTAACTGAGGAACTAACGACAGTCGACACAAGTCTCAATATATCTATATGTATTGAATCCTTCCCGTCAATTACATTTGCAAAGATTTCGAAAATGCAATAAAATAGGGTTTTTTTGAACTAACATTTTGTACCTATTATATGTTATAAGTATAATTTGTGAACCTTATTAGTAGAGTTATTTAAACAATTGCTCGGATAAATCCTGATTCAATTCAAGTAATTTAGTTTCTTCACTAAATACACTCGTCATATACTGAGAAAAAAATTTATTTTGAATTTCCATCAACGTTTTATCAACATTCAACCCCTCTTCTAGTGTCAAATAGCGTTGCACAGGTCTTATTTAATTCATTTTCAGATTTCCCGTGTAGTCTCTTAGGGAAATCCCCTGATTTCAATCAGTCAGCCATTCCTATCTTTATTCGATATGCACTGATAACTAGTTAATATTAATTCGTACAAAAGTTTTTGATAGTTGAATTTTTGCTTATCTCGAAATCATTCGTATATTTTCAGCATAATATTACAAAAAGAAGTTTAACATGATTTATTACTCAGGGTTGGCAACATTGACCCCTATAAATCAAAAAATTCTAATGCCTGTCCTTATTCGATATGTGACTGAGTAGTAGTTCTTTTCTCGTACTTAAATACTTGATAATTGAAAATTTGCATTTCTTAAATATTTTGCAAAATATCCCATACATATCGGGTAAACTTTATATACATTTCAGTGTTGGTAACATTGATCCCAATTGTCAACTGTCAGATCAAAAACATATGATGGATTAAATGTCAATTTTTGATGATTTTTGATGAAACTTTAAAAAATCATATCTCGTAAACTATAAGTCTCCGGAAGTTGGGACTTACATCAATCGTTTTCTCATAAAAAACTTAATCTAAAAAAAAATTGGCGATAAAATCCGATTTGGGCGCTAAAGTAAACAGTAGCCCATTTTTCCTATGCATTCTAAAACTCTAATTTTCAAATCTGCTGTATTGCAGTTTGAAGGTGGGAAAAAAAACCAAGTGATTGTTTCCAATTATCCTGGATTCCTCGTGCATCAGCACTAATGCATTTTTCGCTGGAATAAATGTCTCTCCTCTTCCTAGAAATCACGCAATGAAAAAGTTTTGCAATTTCACCTCAATCATGAAATCCTATAATTTGGTCATTTTTTTGGTCGTAATGCAAATTTGCTGTTAGAGATACTTCATCCATTGTGAGTACGCGAATCATATCTTTTCTGCTTTTACCTTGCAGTCCCAACTTCAAGCTTCTGAAAATATGGGGCCAGCATTAGCCCGGGTGTCCACTGGAAGCGTATTCGAGCGGCTACACGCTCTTGCGAAACGAGCGTTTGTAGCTCAATTCCTTTGGAGGAAAAAACCCAAGATGATTTAATTCGGTCACTAATGAAGCCATTAAAACAATAGAAATCTTTTATAGGCACAAAATCCTTATTGAATCTCAATTTTACCGGACTGAAATGACTGAGCCAAGGGGCGTGCACGCGCTACACTCGCTACAGATCCCATTTCAGGCGGATCGCGCGTACGAGCTCGTAGCCGCTTGAAAACGCCCGCTCGAGGTCGCCTGCAGTGGACAACGCTGTATTGAAATACGTTACTTGGGATCTGTAGCGGCTTGCCGCACGTTCACGCTCGTTTCGCGTAAGCGCGTAGCCGCTCGAATACGCATCCGGTGGACACCCGGGCTTAGGCTCACTGCGTTCAGGGTTTTCAATAATTGAATCTATATCAACTGCAGTATCTTCTTCACAATCAGAAAAAAGTTGAATTTTTTTCTTCTAATAACGGCTGAAAATCTGGATCAATCATCATCACCGACCTCCAATCCGACTTCGCCATCATATTGGTCCAATAATATGTTATCTATTTCACGATCCCTCAGCGAGTGTGACCCCATTCTAAAAAAATTTGTCATAATTTTACATGAATATCCAAATAATAGTTCTATCGTCACCCAATGTGACAGAAATGTTACAAACATATAAAGTTACGCTTTTCACAAAAAACGCAAAAATATGCTTTGGTAACAATATATGAACAAAATCAATCACTCACCTATAGGTTTCGACGAAAACAATATAATTTTATACACTTTTAGTATATTTTTATAAAATTCAAACTTCCAAAATGTTTTTTCTTGTCACTTCCATCAACGCGCGAAATTCAAACCGGCTGAATGCATCAAATTATAACTCCTATGATTTATATTTAATACTAAAATGTTCGGTGTGGTGTGTTATAATACTGCGATACTGATTTGAATGAACTCAAATGTTGAGTAGGTATACATTTCAGAAGGATTATTAAGGTTTGTAACAGAAATGTTACACGAGGCTACAAAGGGTTAAAAGTGAAATTTATGATAATTAGTGGTTTTGGCTATACTATAATATCGTATTCAATATACGTGCATGAATTAAAGTTGAATTTCTATAAATTCTAAGATATGAAAGTCACCATGCTTTTTTGTGATTGCACTTACTCTTTTCTTATAATAAAGATCATCATAAAATTTTAAATCTTTATTTTTGGTCTTGGTCACAAACAATATGTATCATATTTTCAAAATATTTTTTTTTTAATACTTATTAGCATATTTTCAAGAAACTCTTCATTATATTCTTACTCCCAAACCAGAATTGACCCATCAAAATCAGGATATAACACCATTTTTTGTGTTTGAGCCTAGCATTTAAATTTATGCTTTCTCTTCAATGAGTGATCTGAAATGTAATCAAAGTGATATTGATGCCTTCTGTGAAGGTTTGCTTGGCTCTGAAAAAGTGAAAAAATGAAAATATTGAAATTCAGCTAACCACCATTCCATGGACATTTTATTTCCATTAGGGCAGCCGGGTGACCATTCCCAAAAATTACACCATCTGGAGAATATCCCATCCATTTGTGGTTAAGTGATACCACCATTCCACACTGTATAAAGTCCAATCCAGTTGCATCAATGTATGCTTTCCTTGCAACATCCTCATGTTCCAAACCATGTTTAGTGACTTTAATGGTGAAGGATTTTGGCCAAGAATATTTTTCAGCTTTAATCCTCCAATTAGGTTCATTGTACATAAACACCTGGTCCCGGTAACGCTGAATATCCTCAATTCATGCCAGGTGAAACAATTTTGAGGTATTCCTATTACTTCATTAGGATCTTCATTCAATAATGTAGAGTATAACTTTCTACAACATTAGATGAGAAAAGTTACCTCTTCTCACCATCAAATTCCATCATTACGACTGACTGGCATGAATTGTCATGAATCAGAGTGAAAGCTTCCAGATTGGACTCCTCCTCCCTACGTTCATCATGAATTCTTGATCGTCCAACTCTGAAATCATAATATCCTTCAATGAATCCAAATCCAGCAAATATTTTGGCAATATTAAAAACCTGAATTTGTTGACTACACATTCCGGAAGAAGTGCCTTGATAATTAGTTATGTATGCACATTGTGCATGTATCAGAACAGCTGATACATGTTTGCAAGCAACACCCAATCCAGCCTTGCAGGTGCACTTCATGGTCACTATTTCAACCTTATTTCTTTCGATAGACAATGTACCCGTTATTTTGTGAGGTTCAGAGTATAAAGCATTGGATTGGCAGCTCAATGAAATAATGTCAATATTGGCCTTTGACTCTTCTGTTTTGCCACATAAAATTGAATATCCTGCATTGAGAACCTCCTCTCCATCTTAGACTACCCTGGAATTATTATTTCCTCCCACATAATTCATGTAGTCCACCATGCTCAACCAGAAGCCAGCCTTTTCAATCAGTTCTAAAATATCTGTATTATTGGGAAAATTTTCAGTAGACAGGCGATAATCGTTTTTGTGGTACCTATACTTATTTTCAAACTATGATTTCACCTGAAACCATGTATGCTGGCTATTTTGGACATTTTTAGTAAGATAAAGAAAGACTGAGAACATAGAAAACTGTCGACTAGGGTTGCACCGATGCTCGCCGAAGTCACAAACTGATCTGCAGAAATTGCCAAAAAATCCCACGGTACCTTTGTGTCCCATCACTTTTTATGGCGTCCACATAAAAATTGTCATTCTCCAGAAGAATAGGTACAGTCCAGAATCAACTGATGCAGAATTGAACTGGTAGCATACTTATAAAAGAAGACAAGGGTTGCACCCATCGATCATAAAATGGGACATACATAAACACACATTACATTATCTCCAGCAACATTTCTTGGTGGGTGGGAGCATGTAGTCTCAAGTAAATTGCATTCTGTGCTCAAATCAAATGAAATTGCTGATACATCCTGCATATCATCTTTAAATAAAGTTTGACGGCGATCTGCCATATTCAAAGCTGTCGCTTTTGTTCTCAAGCAAACAAATACAGCCTAATAAAACCTGAAAGTCGACGCAGTTTCTTTTGAATATATTGATTGTATTCATTGAGGAAGAGGTAGAATATTATACTAAAATTCACTCATATATCCAAGACAAATGATTTTGGCCCATATTTTTTCAAATTATGCTGCATTGAGGCAGGTCAAAAGACAGAGCTGTTGAGATTCTGGAAGCTCAGAAATCGTACTTCTTATCTTCAGAACGTCGTGCACACTCTGCTTTCGCATTGATTAGCGTTGTTTCAATAAATCCTCTCGAAAATTGGTGAAAAATTGATTGTATGGTATGATGAAATATATTTCAGGCATACATCTCGATTTTTCATTTACTAGTTCTTCAATCAAGTGATTTGCCCCCAGGTGGACAAGGGAAACGAAACAGATATATGAATAAATATATATAGAGAACACAATATCTGTCAATGATATAAAATTGTTTGTGGTTATGTTTTATTGTTCGTCTGGTTTGTTCTCTGTAATTGGAAATTTCTAGAAGGATAACACGTTGATGATCAAATGCCGATTTGCATACATGTATAGAACATGCAATCAGCAGTCCTGTGTTTCAATATTGTCTTAAAATGTGATGGCATAATATAGGTCAAAATATTTAAAATGTAGTATATCATCTTTCCTCCTGCTTACTCTGAGATCTGGAACGGGGGACACGTTTTTAGGATCTGTTTCTTGTTGCCATTTCTTTACACCCGCTTCATTGTTTTCAGATTGTAAAAGTTTGTAACACTCTTTTTCAAAAGTATGTATATTTTTTGGTATATACCTTAAACTAATATATTGAATATTTTAGTCTCTCTACTGATATATCTTGAACCCAGGTGAATGAGAAATACTCAATCATCCTATATCATTCAAAAAGAATTTATTAGTTCACCAATATATAGCCCAAGCGCCCAAGAAGATAAGACAAACTTCAATAAGTGAGAATAGACCATTGTTATTAATCAAAATGAAAAATTGCTGGAAAAGGTGGAGACGAGAGCATCAAAGTCAACCGGGGTGAAATAACATGCATATGTGGAACTCCAATTCTAATTCACTTTTCACCTTTTTTTTTTAATCAAATGGAGTTGTTCAATGCTGAAGACAATCTCAAACTTGGAATAAATTGTGTCCATCATATTCTCCTCCATCATTTTATGAGAATACAATGGTTTATTTTGTTTTTTTATGAGTTCTTGGCATTCTCTTAATTCTTGCTTCAATCGAACACATTCAGTCTTCCAAATACTAATGGATGCTTTTAGTTTTCTATTCTCTTGAAGCAAAAGCTCGTACTCATGGTGTGATTGCTTCTCTGCAATTTCTTGAACATTGGTAACTTTGTTTTTTTCACCTCTCCGTAGAACTTCCTACATATTTTCCGCAAATGAACTCTTTTTCGGAACAGCAGAAGATTTTTAGTAATGCCTTCTCTTGACACCAAGTAACTCATGGTACAGATCTTTTTTATAATCCTCTTCAACAAAATGTGCGCTATATACACGCGGGTTCTTCAGAAATGCTGCCCTTGTTTCACATTTTTCAAGCCATGTTCGCTTCTTCATTTCATCCTTAGGAAACCTGTGAAATGTGAGGTTTTTATTGAAGCTCGACGTATTGGAGCAATCCAGAACTACACATTTAACTCCTGGCATCTTCTGGATAGTACATCTAAAAAATATTGCACTTCATCATTTTGAATTCCATCTAGAGAATTTTGAATAAGGATCTGCAAAAAGAATTGAATATAGACTGAACATTCAAACTTCAGTTTTCGAAATAAAGCACTCGCGTTTCAATTATACAAAATTTTTTACACTGACAAACTTATTTATCAAGTACCAATAACTTTTAAAAGTCTTCTCGATACTCACTTACTCCCACACACTAACAACAAAGTTTCGAAATTCAAAATCTTTTATAACGATTATTCTAAAACAATTTACGTCCAGAGAAACTACGCCACTGCTAACGACACTAGTTCTGACAATTTAGCTTGACATAAGCGTCCAATGACGTCATAATTTTACAGAGGAACTCTTGACCTGCGCCTCCTTTCCTATATCTCCTTGATATTGACGTATGATGGCATATCCTCATCAGGGGATGGTGATGAATGATCGAATTCTTGTGGTCACAAGTCATCCTCCATTTCGACATCGGACAGATCGGCGCCTTGTCTGATATCTGCTACTGTAACATCAGGTATATTGTCACAAGAGGCTCTGCTGCAGACTGATAAGCATTTTAATCCTGCCTTCCTGAAGCTGCACGCGTTCCCACAAGAAATCATCTGCAAGAGGTGTTGTGGGGCTGCATCTCTGGTCATCATTTTGGGGTGGCGTTCTCTTCCAGAAATGATTGAATCCCTTCCATTGGCTCATCAACAAAGGGATGCTGACAATTTCCGCTTGACCTTCCTGTTGGTGGTGCCTGGTAGAGCTTTGATTGGCAAAACCGATGATATCGGGCATCACGGGCTACCAAATCTGTGTTCTCACACATACGTTCTTTTATTTTAAGAGCCCCTTCATCACAACATTTTTCTGATATTTTCATGATTGTTGCACTGAGAGACAACTCTTCCGCAGTAATGACTTTGTTTCGTTTTTCTGGCTTCTTCTTGCTTTCTGCCACAAGGAACTCTTCAGTTATTTTGTCTCCACATAGACAACAGTGTTCTCTGAAATTGAACTGCTCCGAGACAGATCTCGTGGGCCTTGATGGCGTATTATTTGCTTTTTCACGGCTAACAGCTGCTTGAATCAACTTCGGATTGTTGTATTTTATCTGACAAGTACTGTGCATATATATCTCATTCACGGTCGGTCCTGAGGCGGTTTTAGGCCTGCTGGCGGTTCCTGGACCACTGCCGGGAAATAAGAGTGCTCTCCTATCTCGGACATTGGTTCGGCCGCAACATTCCCTGGACAGGACCCCCCACACCTGGAGCAGAATTTTATTCTTGCTCCCCGGCAGTCCTCCCTTCGGTGGCCTTCGTCGCCACACCGCCAGCAACTGTGGGGACCCAACGCCAGGTAGACCTGAAGTCCACAGATCCCCACGGTCCTGGTGGTTGGCGGTTCGGTGTTCGTACCGGCTTTTTTGGTCTTCCTATCCGGCACCTCCCAGTCTGCCCACAGACTGAGGGTTGATGAGATGCTCACTTCCGGTGAGGGAGGTCCGGACAATGGGGTCGGCTCTCTGAATTGCAACGGTCGGCCCAGTGAATAACGTTTCGTCCTGAAAATGTCACACGTTGATCAGACAGTAAACAACGGTTTGTCAGTACCCTGTTAGGTGTAAATCTCTTTTTGTTAGTAACGTTATTAACATTTCAGACTATTCCTCTAAAAAAGAGGATTTCAGATCCTTGATGTGAATGTGTCGGATAATCTTACCACTGGAGAGACTGCCTTTATAACGGTATACGGTTCGGAGTATGTCGCAGCCAATTTGGCAATTCCCTCCACTGCAAAAGATAAGGGATGCTTTCGTCGGTACACTTGGTCACCTACTCTACATCGCCAGTCCCTCTAACGTAGATTGTAGTAGTGGCTCTGCTGGGAAAAAGCTCGGGCCAATCTAGTTCGGAACAACTCATAAGTTTTGGTAAAACGGTTTAATGTATTTGCATGTAAAGCATCTTTCGGTTTGGTGTCTGGTTAGGTGTCCTTTTCATTCCTGTTGGCCATCTGGGTTAGATACTTGCCGTTCGGTGACCGCATCTTCCTACCAAAATTCAGGAATGCTGGGGTGTATCCGGTCGACTTCTGCCTTGCAGAGTTTATTGCGAATGTCAACTCCTTCAGATACCCAGTCCAGGTACGCTGATTCTTTTCACAGAACTGAGCTATCATAGTTTTAAGGGTACGGTTGGCTCTTTCTATATATTTCTTTAATCGGTATTGTATAATCCGGTTGTATGGTGGCTCCGGTGTCTAAAAGTGCGGGAAACTCCTTGTTCCTACAAAAACATCAATAATCGGACGATAATCGGTAGGTTTTCCTTTCTCAGGAACCGAGAATGAGCTTGCTTGGACTGGCGGATCCCCGATGTCAGGCAGTTTCCTGGTAGTTTAACAAACATCGAGAGCAGAACAGCAGCGGTTTTAAAGTGCATTGTGCTCGGAGATGGCCTTTTCCAGCACTGGGGTTCTGTTGGCGGTCGGTCCAACTTTTTCGGTTCATCTTGTCGCTGAGGTGTTGTAGAGCTTTTGGTTTTTCGGACGGTCCGGTGCGGTTCGTAGTGTTCAGGTGCATTCCGATCGGTTTGACGCTCGGTGAGGGATTTCGGAAGGTAAGATGCGGTTCGTTGATGGGACTCTTTTGGAACGGTGGCGAAGTATAGTTACTCATTGCCGTTTGACCAATTTGAAAATTGTTCCTTTTCGGAGCAGTTCATCTATCGTGAAGATCAGTTTACAGTATTTACTGTATGCTTCTAAATAGCTTTTCAACAATATTGTTGAAGTGAAAACTGAATTAACTGCTTTCCATTTAATTCAAGTCATGTTAGTGGAAGCGAGTTCATTCAGTTTCTAATTAAAATTTGAATTTTTAGCAAGTCTCCACTACATCAATTCTAGCAAACAAATTGTGAAATTCAAGCTTAGCATTTATGTTAAACTTTGTTCTACAGGCAAATTTTTACATTTATTTCTTACAGATGATATTGGGATTTTAAATTCATAAATCAAGGTGAGATGTAAGTAACAACAAAACTGTTCATTCATGACAAATATTTTTCTATTTTCGATTTTTTGTTGCTACTTTCCTATTCTTGATTTATGAATCGAACTGAAAAATTTCCTTGCCATATATCCACTGACATAGAAGACTGCATTTTTTTCTTCAAGGTCGATCTGCACTTCTTCAATATCTTTCAGTTAAATGATTCCATTCTCTTAATTTCTCTAAAAAAAATGTGGAGTTTTCCCTCACAATAAGAGTTAGAAAATAACTTTTTTATTCTATTTTAAAATTGTTTGGGGCTTGGGTTCTGGCAGCATCCGTGTTGTTGCCTAACTGTGGCAGAAAAATTTTCAAGTGCATTTTGATCACGTGGCGAGAGAGCAGTTTGGGGATATTGTAAATATATTCATCAGATCATCGGCTAGCTGTAGTATACTAATGATTGTAATAATAAAGCCATTGTTAATACATGGTGGTAAAGATTCCTTGGATAAGAATTTGGAGTTTTCTAAATTGTCCCTGGTGTTGATGAGAAAGTCTCTGTTAAGTGAACATGGAAGTTGCCCCAATTGCATAAGTACATCCATTGTGACACTCACTGATTCACTCAGAATTTGTGCTGCATACTCTCATCGCATTAAATGTGGTAACCTTCAAATGCTCTTCAATAATTTTTGGCAATAGCCTTACACGTAGGGGATTTGTTGATGATGTGCATACCTGTTTTACATATTCCGTGATACTGGTTTACCTGAATATTCTAGATCATACTCAGCCGAATTATTTCTGAAGCTCTTGAGGAGGTGAGGTACATCATAGATTAAATAAATTTTTTCATCATTTCTGAAAAAAAAAGCTGTTGAAATTTCCAATTTCTTGGTGACGCTCTGATCACTGGGTTCTGGTCACAAATAATGGCTTTGAGCTTGAGTCCAGATCGTTGAGCTGCATCGATAAAGTCTAAGATAATGGAATATAAATATTGTTGCTCTATGACCTAAAAACCAATATCCCAACACGTATTTCCACTTATATGCTACTCCTCTTGCCATACACACCAGAGCTGTAGTTGCTCTGTCATGCCTTCTAATTGTTCCTGTGTCAACAACTCCAACTATTTTTCCATTTGACTGGTCAAAGTGCAACTCTTCACTCGAAGAAATTTCATCAAACATGAGGGAACAGATTTCTTCCTTCTGCTCAGCGATTTTTGAGAAATGTAACCTCGAAGATTTTATCATAGCTATACTTATTCCAGGAGAAAGTTACAATTTTGACTGTCAGTTTTTCCTTAGTGTCCTTAGTGTTAGCATATTTAGACTTTTTGATATTGCCTTATAACCTTTAGGTGAGGCATAATATCATAGGAGACACATTTCTCGCAAACTGTCATCATATCGTCGGTTGTACTGCTTCACGAAACTTGCTGTTTACTCATTGGCGAAAAGAACATGTGCCTCTTTGGGAAGATAATTTTTTGAATCATTAATCAATCTTTTTATTGTGACCTTATTGCTGCATATAGGAGGCTTACTTTGACCGAAACAAGCGGGGACTGTCTTTCTGTATATTTTGCATCGCAGGGAGTTGACTGCCTTATTCATCTTCTTAATCTTTCCATCTCTTCGATAGGAATATTTGGCTACACTTTTCATAGAAGAATTTCTTTTGAGCACAGTCGCTTAAGAAGGAATATCTGAAAAAGAAAAAACACTGGTACTCTAATATTTATGGTGACGAAATTAATTCAATATAAAGTACAGTAAGGTATTAAAGTATTGCGTTCAACTATTTGTACCACAAATATTTAGGAAGACTCACAATCAGTATTCGCTGTACCACTTTCAATCTCTGTATCCATTGCACATGACCCCTTCATGAAGGGAATGCTTCCTGCGTAGGATAAAAAAGAAAAGTGGATTCAATATATAATAAATGATTATTTCGTCAGAGATATCTGGAAAGAACTACCATCCGTATTCGAAGCGTCATTTTCAATAACGCTCTCCATCGCATGTGGCCCCTCAATACATGGGATACTTCCTGGATTTAACAATTTACGTGGATGAAACGTTTTGAATTGATTTTCAATGAAATTTTCACTGCACATGGTATATTCTTTGTCCAAGTCATTGTCATTACGCCCTGCAAATTCCATCCACTTCAGAGCACTGAAAATAAAAATCAATGAATGCCCGCATCACTTAGTACGAGTTTCAATACTACCATTTCCATTTTCTTCGGCAGAGTAGGGGAACTCAATTTCTGAAAGTCCTTTTTATTCTTCCTGCAGGTCTTCACCATGCAGTACTTTCCGTACGACATATTGGTGAGAAAAACGAACAACAAAAAACACAACACTACGAGAACAAGAAAACAACACAGGAACAACAACAACAAAATACAATAATTGATAGTAATTACGAGCCAAAAAGCTGCTAGGGATACGAATAACAAAAGTAACAAAATGGCCATCATGATACTAAAGCAACTTGATTATTGGTAAGGTTATTATAGTATCATGATGGCCATGTAAATATATTCGATCTGAAATTTCAAAGTTTCAATTTCCAGAGAGACGTTAATCTCGGAGACAAATCTGTCACTGGTTCATATTATGTAGAAAGGTTTCATACGTTTCTACAAACGGCCCCCACTCAAGTTACTATTTTACCCAGTCTTAATAGCACACTTGACATACAGATGGCGCTTACATCACCTTAGTCGCTTCGTTTCCCATCTTTATACTTACTTTATACTTTCATACTTTATTTACTCTATAATTTTTGCTAACAATATCTTGATATTGGTTTGAATCAGGTTCAAACTCAGGTTTGCATTACATAGTACTTTGTATTTCATCGTTAGTTTTTAAAATGAAATATTATGTGTTTTCTACAGAAGACCTGAGGAGTGCGCAGATTAACGAAAGAGATGTTGAATCAACAAAATTGTAGAATTGTGAATACAGTTTTCTAGGTTGTTTACTATCGTACATCATCTGCATCTAAATGGATATCTATATCTATTAAGCTCAAGTGTAGTTACCAATATCTACCAGCTTTTCATTTTCATAAAAAAAAATCAGACTTATGATATTCAACTCCTATTTATCATCAAAAACAAAAAACTTATGGAATAAAAAAAAATCAGACTTGGGATAAAACATAAAACAAAATAAACAAAAACTCCTGGAATAAACAAAAAAATCTTCAAAATATCACATGATCAGTCTTATGTTAAATTGTATGCAACATGAAGGGAAGAGAGATAGTGAAAAACAACATCACTGGCTGTTGGCCTTATTAATTTTATGGCGCAGTTCAAATACTTGGGAAGCTTCATAAATACTAGGGCTAACCTTGACACGGAAATACACAACCGTATCAATTCGGCATCACGGGCATTCTGGAAGCTAAAGGATAGAGTGTTTCAAAATCACGACCTCAATCTGAAGACCAAGACAGCTGTTTATAAGGCAGTGGTCCTCCCAACGCTTCTTTACGGAAGCGAAAGCTGGACGCCCTACAGGCGACATATTAAACAGCTTGAACAAACGCAACAACGTCATCTAAGACAGATAATGCACATAAGATGGTTCCACAAAGTTTCAAATGCAGAAGTCTTGCAGCGCGCGAGTTGTACAACAATTGAGACTCAAGTAACGAGGGCCCGACTGAGATGGAGCGGCCACATTCTGAGGATGCAAGACACAAGACTCCCCAAAATAGCTCTATATGGCGAATTCACTGAGGGAACCCGGAAACCAGGAGGCCAGTACAAGCGGTTCAAGGATACACTACATCAATCCCTAAAATCAGTTAATGCCAATCATAACTGGGAACAACTAGCATTAGACAGGTCACAGTGGAGGTCTTTGGTACACAGTTATAATGGAGAGTCGAGAAGGATACAGCGGCGGCCAGATCTGGTTGGTGACTATCCATGCCCGGAGTGTGGTAGGATATGTAGGTCACGGTTGGGACTCTACAGTCACAGGAGAGCACACAGTCGCAATAAGCCCTGAAAAATTATAAGTCTGTTCGCCCCTTTTTTTTTTTTTTCTTTTCTCTTTCTTTTCTTTTTGTTTTCTCCCTTTTTCGTCTTTTTGTAGATTCATTCCCGGCAACGGGATGCAGCAATGAATGAATGAATGAATGGCGCACATATTCCTCCAGAATATCGCACTTTCTTCTCTCAATGGCATTTCTTTCTCTCTCAATCTCACACTTCTCATCGTGCCGCCTTTGCCTTCTTGCATATTCCTGGGCCTTCATTTCTAAATAATCTTGCCTCAGTTGTTTTTCACTTGCTCTTTTCCGTTTATGTTGAATACGTGTATCGGTTTCAGCATCATCAGCACTTGGCATTTCTTCAACATGTCCTGTGCTTTCTGAAAAATCTGTTATGTTAGGGACTGTATCAACAGTGGTTGATCCAGTCCCTAACATTATATTATTTGTTTCAAAAAACCTCTCGTTATTTTCAGGCACAGAACTTACTGAAGAAATGTCCAGGCTATTTATTGAGTGGTGGCAGTTATTTTTGGGTTGTGGCAATTTCATCGATTGCCACAAAAAATAAAAACCTTGATGGGCCTTGGCCGGTTCTATTCTTGTTATCCTTGGCCTTGTTATAGCTTCTGATCTCGCTTCTGATCAAGCTTTTCCATTTATTTTGAACATGTTTCCAATCTACCACAAATCCGGAACTGACCATGTCATTGGAAACATGTTCAAAAATATGTTTTCTTTTTCGGGGATCATTGAAATCTTTGTACAGGGAAGACATCGAATTTATTAGGCATATGGTTTTTTGGTAGCTCCAGACATTACTTGAAGTTAGATCTTCCTCTGGAGCTACCGCCACATCCTTCAAATAAGAAAATGATGGTACGTTCGTCTCCACAGGCACTGATGTTGCATTACTCACTGCCTTTTGAGCTTCAGAAAGCAAATATTTACCTGAAGATATACACCTTGAGAAAAATATCAAAAAATTCAAGATCAATTTTACCTCCCGTACTTCTTTCATATTCTTCTTTTGTAACGTTTATTTGGTATTTACCATCCAAAATTAAAGTAATCGTTTCCTCCATTTTAAATGTTTTATTCGGTGAATTTTGAAAATAACAATTTCAAACGGTTGCCGGCAAAAATCTAAACATAACCAAATATAACCTAAATGTCACTTCAGGGGCTTCAAGCCTTTGACGTGCACCAGCATTTGAGTTGGAGCAAGAGGGCGCAGGGGAAGGGAACGCGAGCTGCTCCGGTGCTTCACGCCCCAATCAAAAACGCCCAAGAGCTGCTCAAACGGTCAAAAAGAAAGCGTAATATGTTGCAAGGTCGATGGTGATCGGAAAACATTCATTACCATTATTGACTCGATGGCGTTGCCGGATTGGCGCATCCAAAAATCTAGACGCCCTCTGCCGACTGAATTACGAAACTACTTTGTCAGGGTAAATTATATTACAAATTCAATTTCATAATTTTCATACTTCCAAATGAATCCTTTTTCTTATCTGTAGAACTTGTTCCATGAGCTGAATCATACATATTCATGTCTCTGGAGATTTCAGTATGAGGAATACCTATATCATAACATGGAATTGAAATATTTCAAATAGAAACTTCAAAACTTCCACATAAACGTTTTACTTATTAAGATGTTCAGTTTCTACTTCCTTCACAAACTCAGTATATGCTAACTCAACATTATAACCTAGGTATACTTCAAGAAACAATCTGTGAAATGATAGGAATTTTTATCTAGGTAGGTACAGTGGATCACCAATATCATCGCTCGATTTTATTCCACAATTCATCCCTATCAAATAAAGTATTTCCAAAGAATGTTGATCTTTATTCACGAAACTAAATCAATCAATTCACTCCGATCATTCCGATAAATATCTTGATTTACTAGAAAAATTCTGTTAGGCCGTACAAATCCCGAAAAGAGTACTGACAAACGTCAAAGTTTGTTTACATTTCGCAGCGCCCTCAACGGTAATTGGATTCGCGAATTGAGAAAATGACGTAGAATATTCATAAGTGAGCACTTCTCAAATCAGAATTTCTGTAAGTGAATACCGACCAATTGAAATATGTTGAAATTCACAAAAAAAAAATATTCTGTTATATTGGAGTTATAAGGATTTCAAAGAAATGTATTTTGAAATTTAGGAAAATAGCCCATTGTGTTTCAGATTGGTCAATTCAATTTCAGAAATGGTCATTCGAAATTCAGTTCATTCACATTTATTTCGGAAACCGCCCATTGTATTTCAGATTAATCATTTTTATTTCGGAAACTGTCAATTGTATTTAAGAAAATATCAATTTTAATTCAGGAATTCATAGAATTTACGAACTTTCATTATCTCAAACAATACTAAACACTATGTATGTGAACAAGAATATGCAACAATTTAAACGCCTACACGCATGTCTTCCATGACAGTAGCTGCATGGAAAGTGGTTCTATGCTGCGCTGCTCTAGCAGAGTCATCCCCAAAGATTCTGTCCTTAGCCTGGCCAATAACCTTCTCCAGATATGAAGTTTTTTGTTCGAGATCTCTTGGAGGTACAAAGTTAGGAATTTGGAGGTTTTTTTCACATAGCATTTAGTCTTCGACCAAACGATTTCGATGGTGTTCTGCATTGGAATTGGAGACTTAAAATGCCTAGATATACACGCACCGGCGAACTGCAGTCCACAACTGTCAATTGTAATTGAAACTCCAAAAAACAATTACACCTTAGATCAACGTATCTGTAGCCCTGGACTGCAGTTCGCCGGTGCATGTGTAGGCTCTTTCAGGGCTCCGTCGCAGCAATACTTCTCCACTAAGGTTGATAATTGTTTCCAACCTCGAATGACATGGAACATTGGCTGTATTCGGTTTGGAATTTCGGACGGTCCGAGAATTGTTCTAGAACTTCGCAAAACTGTTGCGCCCTAGTATCGAATCCTCTGCGCAGTTCTAGAACCATTCTCGGACTGTCCAAAAGTCGAACCCGAATATAGCTATAATCACATGTTACTAAATCTTTTAACTGATTTCCCATATCATGCCACTGTTGCAGTAAGGAACACGTTTTGTGAAAATTGTACAATCTGTTTTAAGTTCAATGATGAAAAAGTTTCAGAATTTTGTGGACAATAGAAACATTAGGTATCAAGATAAAAAAGTAGGATTACGCCAAGGTTCTAGAACACCCTAACACAGGGTAAATCCTGTTGAACTGTACGTACTTCACACATTGGTAGCGGACACATAGCTGGTTCCAAAAATACTATAACACGACCATCATAGCGGTTGTGCAAGAATTCACGGACCTGCAGATTGTAATGAGGCGGAGCCCCGTCGTGTTGGAAATAAATCCCACGTTGGTTGTCATTTCGTAATAATTCAGGCGAACGATGATTCAAAAAATCTAAATAAATTTGTAAATTCGAAGTACTATCGAAAAAATTTGGCCCAATCAATTCGTTATCCTTAAGATAGATTCTAGAAAATATATACTTGTGAATTTCTTTGAGTTTTTGCATGGAGATTTTCTTGAGCCCACACATGTGAATATATCATATCCATTATACCATCTCTGGTGAACTGTGCTTCATCAGTAAAAATAATGCGTGATATTCTTCTTCTACCATTATCCAGCCAATTTGAAAACCGCACTCTCGATTCATGATCAGGAGCTTCCAAACGTTGAACTTCAGTTAAATGGTATGGATGTTACTTTTCCTGTTTTAAAGTATTGCACACTGTTTTTTGAGAAACCCTTGTTCTTCGTGCTACCTTGCGAGTACTGATACTGGATCGTTGTCGACAATTTCCACAATGTTTTCAATATTATTTACAATACCCCCTCGCGATGTTTCGAACTAGGAAATTTTCCATGGTCCCTGAGATACACAAAAACTGATGAGAAGGTTTGGTGGTTGGGGATCCTTGTATTCGGAAATCTAGTACGATACTCTTCAACAGAATTTCTTCCATTGCCATCACAATATATCGGCATATTCTCTTGTTGAATATTGGTACGCCATTGTTGAAAATCAATGAAAATCTATTGTTGTCTCACGAAAACGTAATGTCAATCGATAAGAAAAGAGTCATAGACAAAAGTGGTTTGTTTCAATACAGAAACATAGAGAATCAATAACCAGTATTCAATGAAATCTATTGAAAATGAAAATAGTTACGATTTGGAAAATGAATGAAATGAAAAACTGATGCCTGGAAAATGAAATAATTGAATAGTGAGTGGATATCACCTCATAATATTTAACTTCTTATACATTTAGGTATAATTTTTCAATAACACCTTGGCCGCTTAAAGAAAATTCACTATTGAAAACCCCAATCTGAAATGGAAGTCCGTCCCTGAAATTGCAATACTTGCACATCGAGTCGATCTAAACTGATAATATTCTTCTGTGTCCTGTGTCCACTTTTTGATACATCTCTGTATGGTTTTTCCATGAAATTCAAGCCGTCAAGCGGGGCTTTCGTTCGCAGGACCGCGTTGACCCTTAGGAACCATTAAATTTTTGCAAATTTTTAACATCACTTTCTTCGCTGTTGGGAAAATAATATTCCCTCCTCAAATATTTAGATTTGTTGGTAAAATTGGCAGCAGTTGGGGAGTAATGAAGAGCAACTGGCTTAACTTTGACTTTCGAAAATATGTATCCAGTCTGCGCGTCGAAATTGTCAAGACCATAAAATTTATTATGTTTATCCGTTTGGATTTCTGGACCTATAACTTTGAAACATTTACCCCGGGTTTCATAAAGCTTGATCGAGGAATCAACGCTTGATTGAGGAATAGATGTCAATTTGATTTCAATCGATAATTTAGTCATTGATCATTCAGAATATCATTCTCGCATCAAGTTATGATGTTCATACGTCCATTCTATTATTCTCAATTGCTACTTCCTCAATATATTCAGAAATGAATAAGTTTCAGTAATTTCGTTTTAGAAATCGAGTGACTGTCAAATAGTTGATCGGACAATCAAAGTTCTATGAAACCCGCTGTCTAACTTACAGAAGTAATCTGCAGAAAAGAATATTTTATCGCGTACAGTTTTGCCTTTGACATAAGTATAACATTGACTACTAGCTCGGAAATATTTTCGTTTGTTTTTTTTTTCCATTCACTCTCGTTTCTTATCTTCTTTCTTGATATCAGTTTCTCCTCTAACAAAGTTTGTCGACAGATATTGGTACTAGTAGTATCAGATTTGGACCTATTTTTCAACCTCGTGTGTTGTTTAACAATATTCGTTTCTTCATTAATATTATCACTCTCAAACTCTGAATCTGGCAGCAGGTCATCCTCAGAACTTCCGTAATCTTGAAAGTCTAAAGGTTCACGAGGAATAAACTTCACAAAGTTTTAAGGACTTTATTTTTAATTATTACCAATAAAATAGATTATATAATAGAATGGAACATTTGTATATATTCAGAAATATAATTGTTTCAGTCGATGTATTCAGCCATCAATTCCAGTCTAATTTACAACTTCGTTTATTTTTCAACTCATGGTGAATCCTCAGATTAAAATATGTTTTCAATATGAGTTTTTCAGTGATATACCATGATACCTTTCTGCTTCATCATCATACAAGTGCATATGAAACACATCAAAGGTTCAAGGTGGTAAGAACAATTCGAAGCATATTCATATTTTTTCAAATATTCTACAAATTTTTTCTTCCCATCTGAATATTTTTTCTACTTGTGTACAAATATCTATAATAAATTGGGAGGCACTGGTTAAACATTCTAAGGTTTTTCTCAACTGGAGTTTTTACTGTATTGTTCGACTAAGGATGGGAACACAATTTTGCCAGTTGATTTTTCCCACTATCTCCGCCACGACAAATCCGGCAATATATATTACATCTTCTGCATATTCACTCATATGACAGTTTTTGGAATTCACAGAATCTTCAAAACTTCCAACTACATTCTCAGAATCAGCAGTTACAGTACTTTTGTCAAGAGGTAAATGATATCATCAATACTTGTCACATTTACAAGGGTGGAAGCTCTTACATGAATGAGTAATAGTAGCCTCTTGAAAACAGCCTCAAATTGTCTCGATGTTGGATTGTTATTGAATCCACCTCTACTTCTTATTTGACTGAAAAAGTTCTCCGAATGATCCTGGAATAACTCATAGATTGCCATGAAAATTTGACACATTCGACCCTTTATAGTACGAAAATGTGAGGTAATGACGCTTCACAGTAGCCCGAATCTCCGATATGCTGGACATTAGTGGATCTGACGTTACTAAAGTCTGCAAAAAGTTTCTTCCATGTTTTCTAAGCGGGAAAATTTTGTGAAAAATCTTCTCGAAATCTTTTAATATACTTGAGATATGATTCTTGAGATTTTTCAGACCTTTGTCTGATAGAAAATAACGAAGATTCCACTGTTGTTGGCATGAAGTACCACGAATACAGTTCGACAAATTTTCGTGCAGTATCATGAATTAAAAAAAATTGGTTATATTGATTTCGATATCACAAGAAATTATTTGCAATACAACATGGAATCGCTTTATCAATTCTTCATCATTTCTTGTTATTGAAGCTGAAATTTCCTAGTTGTATTTCCGTCATTAGAACTTCCATAGCCTGATGTTGGTTGATCAACAAGAAGCCCTAATCTTTAACGAAAACCTTCTTGTATATTTTTTTATCAACATTTCATTTATCTTCGTTGCGGCCTTTCCACCTCTTTCGTTCTGATTTGTAAGTTACATGTAAGCAACATTAAAAACACCGTAACCAAGCATGCAATGACGATATACCGAATTCGGAGTAATCTTTAATAATCAATATCTGCATCATCTTGTCTATATCAATGAATTTTTTGTATGTATTATAGCACCACAAAGATACTTGATGATATATTTGTTATAGAATTATAAACTTTACCTTCTTTCATCGTCAGCACAAGGTTGAAATTAATTTCAATTGTAATTATATCTACGTCTAATGAAACGGTGCATATTGGCCTTTATTTTATCAATTCCAACTATTGAATGCCGAAAAATTATTGTGAGCGACTTGGATTTATTATCAAATATTCATATTTTCTTTCACAAAAATACAAGTCGCTTGCAATAACGATCTTTATTAAATTTAATTTATTTAATTTATAAAAAATTACCTGGTTTCTAGGCAATAAAAAAGTAACAAAATTTCAATTACAATTTAATGCAAATTTACAATATACACAAAGAATATCTACAAATATATACACTGCCACACCACCAGACAAACAGCATTTTACCAACAGTCTAAACAATTTATGCCTCAAATTATGGGTTGAACATTTTTCAAAAATTGCGAAATTTATATTGGACGTCAAAATTTTTTAGAGCACATTTTCATATTCGCCGCCCATCTTGGAATGAAATAAAATAAATAATTGATGCCATGTGAGAATATCAAATGCGTATAATCTCCAGGTTGCAGTAGATTTCCTCTTTTGTATAATACTTTCTCCCTTCAACAAAATCTGTATTTTCCAATATTTTATGAGATTTCACAAGATTGTCTTTGCAAATGGTACAAGATTTTATTGAATCGTCTCTCAGAAGAAATCTACACACTGCACCCGACATCTGAAGAGCTGTTCATCTCGATAATCTTACTCTTTTTGGAGCATAATGTTTTTCGGAATATCCACATTAGTCGTCTTCCAATGGTCGAATGCCAGCGATGTTATTCACCGATCAAATATGATCGCAAATTATCTTGACATTCAGTTGATGCACTTTCCTGGCAAGTCGAACTGTTAGAATGAGCAGAACAAAAACTATTGAGCAATAATGCCCAAAAAGAATGGATGAAATGTGAAGCGGTGGGATTTGTGCCTCTAGCACTATGAGACCGGATATAGCTGAAAAAATTTTCCAAGCAATCTTGGTTGAATGCACCAGTAAGGACATAATTGTAAATAAATTGTCCCCTCAAATTTTAAATTCTTCAATGTGGGTACGTCCGTTGGTTCACATCCTTTTTTTTTTTAAAGGGTAATGAATTTTCATAGTGTTGATCACGTCACACCAAAATTCTCTATGTGGCGATTTCCAGCACACTGAGAGGTTTCGCCTCCGTTTTGGACTTTCTTGATACATGAGTGAGTCAAATAGTTTATCCAAAAATAGAATTAAATCAGCTGTATCCGATGCCTCATTAGGTAGGTTGAATCTATCATTTATTTCTGCGAAAGAAATAACAACATGTAAAATCTGAAAAGCTCTTTTCATATTAAAGATTACAAATATATTGAATCCAAACTAAAATGAGAATATATAGTTGTGGTAAATGATCTTCGAAGAGTGAATTACAATATATTTTATCAAATACATAATAAACACAAAAACATAAATATAATATGCTCCTACTCTGAGCTACATTTAAATTTTGATTCAAATACTTAAATCTTGAATACTTGAATCTATATTGCTTATTATGGAGTCAATCGTGGCGTTGAAAAAATAGGTTTCATACCTATCTACTTTTGGGGAACTGTATAGGCTGATGGCTGCATTCGTAATCGAGCTTTTTCTTTCCTTGGCTACCCATTTATTCCTTAACTCATTGGGAAGTTCGAAACTTCTTTTTTTCAATAAAATGACAAACTTGAGATAAGCACTCATCGAATCCACATCGTCGATATTTTTTGATCCGGTCAGACAAGGAAAGCAAATTTAGAAGAGCGATATTCAAATGGATTTGTTCAGATTGCCACAATTTCCTTATCATATTAATACGTGATAATATCTCATACCACACATACGATATGGTCGATATGTAAGCTCAAAACTGAGCATTCAATTCACTAATGAATCACATTCCCTGAGGGTGTCTGAATGTTCCGTTTGTTTCTTAGCTTTCAATGCATTCTAATACTCGTATAGGGTAAGTGTCTCAAATTCTGTTTCCTAGATTAGAATTATATTTCATGGTTAATTCATCCTTCCAGTTTGAAAAATAGAAAAGCTCCCGGAAGTGATAAAATAACGAATGTTATGTAAATTACCTAGAAAAGGTATAGCTGCTCTCACAAATATTGCGAACGGTATAATGACTGAACACTATCCGAAAAAGTGGAAAACTGCAGAAATTATAGTGTTCAACAAACCAGGCAAAGATAAAAAATTCCCCCAAAACTACAGGCCGATAAGTTTATTGTCCGTCCTAGGAAAAGTAGTAGAAAGAGTAATCGCTAGGAGGCTTACAGAAGAAACTGAAAATCTTAATCTCATTCCACCAGAGCAATTCGGATTCAGAAGAGACCACTCAACAGAACAGCAATTACTGAGACTCACAGAATACATAACAGAAGGCTTCCAAAATAAACAAGCAACAGGTCTTGCACTACTAGATGTCGCCAGAGCATTCGACAGAGTATGGCATGAAGCATTGATTTACAAAATGAGATATGCTGGATATCCACATCGGTGTCTACGCAAGAAATGTCCTCGTCTGACTCTACACTGCAGGATGGTTCGTGTACCTGTTTCCTTTTTTTCTTTTGTTTTTCTCTGGAACTTCTTGTTTTTTTGTAGTCCACTGGTTGAAGCCTTCTGGGACTTCTCTTCGCAGATATTTTCTAGTTTTTTTATATGGTGAGCTTGTGAGTACTACACACTCGCCCCCCTTTCTTTCCTTGAAAGTTGTGATGACACACAGCTATTGAACAACCGGCCCTTAATGTTTATATTGTATTGTTTACCCTATTTACTGGTTAGGTCAGAGTTTTTGAGACCACTACCTTTGAGATTAATTCTGTGAACTGGATTTTTTCTGTCTGTTTGTCTAAGATTGACACATAGATAACTTATAAATGTGCAACTCTCTGAAAAATTTTGGTTCCTTATATCGCGACATCTATTATCTTTGTGCCACTTTTACTCGCTTGCTTTTTACAGCGTTGGTAACAAAATTACAGATGCCTATTGAACGTTCATTCCATTTGCGCCTCCTGCGGTGAAGTCTGTGAATCTTCAGGGATAGCAGGTTTATTCAAAATTGAAATTTCCATAAGTTACGAATAAAAAGCACATTATCGTAAATTTGTGTCAGAAATTAAATTGTGTCGAACATGAATTTGTATAATGATGTGCTACCGATATGAAATAAATATGGAAATTTCAATTATATTTGCCTCCAAAACTAATGGTTGTTTTTTGAGAGTTGAGGGGGTAAGGAAGAAAAAAAGTCAGGTGCATATAATAAAAAAAAAAATATAATGAAAAAACAATAAAAACTTAAAGATAGAATTGATTGAAATTATGTGAAAAATTAATCATTTTCTTTTTTTTTTTTTAATTTTTCCGCGGCCATCCTCATTATAGGATCGTTAAGCCGCATTGATTTTTTTCTACATATAATTTTATTTACAGTTTTTTCATAAAAATATAAAATGAATTTATTTCCTATATTTTAATGATTTGAACGGAACAGAGGTCTTATATCAACAATATTTATATAATTCTCAATTTCTTCTCTCATATCAAACTGATTGACGAGAAGAGGTATATGGGTAATCACATGTTTAGTAAACAAAGAAAGATACTAAATAAATGTTCTAGAAGATCTCGGCATTTTGCGGTGCCAAGCCATTTGAACATTTATTAATGTCTCATTATTTTTTTGGCTGAATAACTTGCCACATAGGGTGTTCCAAATCGCTATCAATATCAAAATTCTGCATCGTCCAATTTTCAAAAACAGGTGGAAGTTACTTTCGATTTTGATTGCGTGTCACCAATTTTTTTTTGTGAGGAAATCTTTGAGAGTGTCCAATGCTTCTCAATCTGCATCCTCTTCACAATTTGATCCAGGTGGGTGTGATGACAGCAAATTTTTAATTGGAAGGGATGTAGGATTAACATTTCGATATCCATGGCTTCTCATGAAAAAAAATTCTTCCTTAAAAATTCCCAAATATTAGAAACCTTTCACTGTGAATACGAAATGTTTCAAGGAGAGAGTTATGATGGGATTTTTGGAAGGTCTTTCAATGAAATACATTAATTCCACGATTGGAAAGGGAGGTGTACCAAAACTTGACATGAGGGGATTTTGCTGTCAACACACCTGTCAAGAGTTTATCTTTATGGGCACTTTGGGACCGTCCATTGACACTATCAAAGAGTTCATCAAAAAATAATAGGACGGAAGCAGTTTGTGACGCCGAGGGATCTATATAGGTTTGAGATGTTGGCAGTTTATCTGTACACGACTCGGCTAGGAGATTCATTACTGAATACAGAGACCGGCTAAAAATTTGTGTTACATTCTTTACCCTCATTTTTTTTTATTTTATGACATGTTTGTCAGTCGGCTTAGAGATTGAACTGTAAATATGGACTGCAGCATCAATTTTATACACGTCAACAATATGTTTCCGGAAGCAACTTTTTGAACTCCTTGTTGACAGAAGTGTACGTCTTTTGTCAAAAGAGCGTTCCGAATACCTTCGAGGAGATGTGGCTGGTCATAAAGATGAACAATTTCTTCTTCGTGCACTACATAACCTTGTAGTTTTTTCTCCACTTAGTTTTTCAAACAGTATTCTCTTGTTGATTCTATGAGTTTATTTTTAGCAGCAACTAATGTTGCTCCTTGGTCAGATGTTGTTGCCACTATCCGCAAGCCTGCCTGGCGAACATGTCTTACCACATCTTTGATAATTTTCACCAAATCATTGGTTTTGACAGAATTTTCCACGAAATAATAACAAAGAGGCTGCTTCCATTTGCCACTAACATTTTTCAGCATGAATATGAGAGCATAATCTGCCCACTGCCCTCGACGATCCCCACTACCCAAATCAACTAGTCCTTCCATACAATTTCTAGAAATATTATGGGAAAGACTGGGGCTCAACGCAACCTCAAACATGAGAACACAATATTCATCCGAAACTTTCAATCTGCCCACCGCATTTTTCAAAAAAAAAAACTTCGACAATTGATGCCACAATCAAAGGGAAATCCATTCAGTAAATTCAATAGTGTTCTTCTCGAGGGTAAACTGAAAATTTCGGACGAATATCTATATCCCTTACCACTCTGCTTATAAAGTGAAAGTGCAAAAATTTTGTCTTCGAAAGTGAATGGACGACCTCTTCCCCGCAATCTTTGATTTCTTACTTGAGATAAAAAGAAATTTTGTGTTGTTCTGTTCAACTTCACTAGATTCTTCAGATATTTAGAAATCTTAAGAGCTTTTATATGGGATTTCATACATTGGAATTTAGCGCATTTCTGTTTTCCCTTCATTCGGAAATATTTCAGTTGTTTCTTCCAGGGGGGCAGTTTAAAAACAGGTTTTTCTTCTTCTTTAAACCATTTTTGCCAAGTTATCTCTTGGTTCAAAATCTGAAAAATGTTCTTGATGAATGATTTCATTTATATAAAATCTTCTCTATAGAATGAACAAATCAAGAAACTAGTCAAATTAGTATATTGCAAAAATAAGAACCTATTGTATCTCTGCTGGTACTAGGAAGCTCTTCTAATGTAGGAATCTCCTCAATAAAATTGATTTCTGTTCTAATCTGCACTTCATTCGATTCAAGTTCCAAGATTAAAAATATAAAACATTAATAATGAATATAACCCAATGATTGCATGTGAGGATTTCAAATTTTGAAATGACATAAAATATATAATTCTTCTGTATGTCTGCTGGGACCTTCCAATTCGTTTCCAATAACTTCCCCGGTATATATCTTCTTGGGAACGTGAACCTTCAGTCTGGTACCTCGTCCGATACAGTCATGATTTTCAAGGAATCTGTATTCAATGGAAAATATTTACATATCTTGCTTTTTCCTGGACAAGTCTGGGTTAGATTCAACTGATGAATATAGAAACAAATCGTCATTTTGTCTACTATTCACGTACTCTGAAAGAAAATCTTCAAATTGAAGAAGAATTACAACAAAGAGAAGTATTAATTACGTGGTAAATTCAATGTTGGAAGAGCAGTTTTCCATCTATGCTTATGCAATCTGTATGATAGTGCTTCCTACAATTACTTGCCCTTGATGCAAGGTCTAGATCACAGATAACAGAATCATATAGATTCGAAGTACTATCGAAAAAATTTGGCCCAATCAATTCGTTACCTTTAAGATAGATCATAGAAAATATAAACTTGTGAATTTCATTGAGTTTTTGCATGGAGTTTTTCTTGAGCCCACACATTTGAATATCTCATGTTCATTATACTATCTCTGGTGAACTGTGCTTCATCAGTAAAAATAATGCGTGATATTCTTCTTCTACTATTATCCAGCCAATTTGAAAACCGCACTCTCGATTCATGATCAGAAGCTTCCAAACGTTGAACTTTAGTTAAATGGTATGGATGTTACTTTTCCTGTTTTAAAGTATTGCTCACTGTTTTTTGAGAAACCCCTGTTCTTCGTGCTACCTTGCGAGTACTGATATTGGATCGTTGTCGACAATTTTCACAATGTTTTCAATATTATTTACAATACCCCCTCGCGATGTTTCTAACTAGGAAATTTTCCATGAAAGATCCACACTCAGGGCATGGATAGTCACCAACCAGATCTGGCCGCCGCCGTATCCTTCTCGATTCTCCATTGTAACTGTGTACCAAAGACCTCCAGTGTGACCAGTCTAACGCTAGTTGTTCCTAGTTATGATTGGCATCAACTAATTTCAGGGATTGATGTAGTATATCCTTAAACCGCTTATACTGGCCTCCTGGTTTCCGGCTCCCTCAGTGAATTCGCCATATAAAGCTATTTTGGGGAGTCTTGTGTCTTGCATCCTCAGAATGTGGCCGCTCCATCTGAGTCGGGGCCTGGTTACTTGAGTCTCAATTGTTGTACAACTCGCTCGTTGCAAGACCCCTGCATTCGAAATTTTGTGGAACCATCTGATGTGCATTATCTGTCTTAGATGACGTTGTTGCTTTTGTTCAAGCTGCTTAATATGTCGCCTGTAGGGCGACATTACATTCATGTAATTACAATTACATTCTTGTAATGATCAAGGCAGAATATATTTGAGAATTTCTGAGTGAAACTCAGCGAAAGATCCGAATAAATTGCTCATTAAGAAATTGCATTGTCATAACGAATAATACGAATCTTCATCTGGATTTTTTTCTGATCCGAAGAATCGAAAAAAAAAATCAGTTCATAATTGAAAAATTTATTGCATTGTTTTTCAAACACGGAGTCATTAAATAATTGAAATTAGCTTTTAAATGCACTTTATTCTAATTACAAAACTTTCACATTACACGAAAACATTTCTCATAAACTACCATAATTCCTAATCACAAAAACAATTCAATATTTATACCTAATATACGCATATTCTATTGAATATCAGCAATACATTTTTAAATATCAAACAATAAAGCATTTGTACGACATGAAAAAGTTTCAGTAGAGCTTGATGTAATGAGGTACCATACAACTCGGCGTATGATACAAGAGCTCAGAAAAGAAACCTCAGTAGAAAAATCCTGCCTCCTCGAGAGTATTATAGGGCGATGTTTAATTTGTTTTCAATTATGCTGAAGTATAAATGCCCAAGGGCTTTTTTTCTATTCATTCAACCATTATGAAATGAAAATGGTATAATATATTGAATTGATGAATTCTAAATTGCATGATTTTCACTAACCTGAGTTCTTCAACAACGACACGCGTTTCTCTATGACAGTAACATCTTCAAGTGGGGTGAAGGTAAACATTTTATCTTCACCTGAAGATTATACTGTGATAGCGAAACACGTGTAGTGGTTGAAGAACTCATGTTGGTGAAAATCGTACAATTCAGTTTGCTGTTCTTTATAATACAAATAATCACTTTTTGATCACTAAATCCTTTTCTTCAAATATTTTTGGAATGCTAAATTACAAACCAAAATTCTTATGTCTAAGATCTGTACTTTTCAGAATTTTATTGATTTTTTTAACGTAGAAGGAAATAAAGAAAATTATGGTTTTTTTGACGAAAATTTTGGATTAAGATTCATGACTTGCGCAGAAAATTTTTTTAATATTTGGAATATTTATTTTACTAGCTAACTGATCCGAAATTTTGAATGAATTAATGACTGATGGCGGAATGGTGATAATTTGGGAGATGAGTTGGTGTAAAATGTTCAAATAAAATTCATAAGGGTTCATCATGGAACAATTTGAATATGTTTTTCCTTCTTATCAAAATATTTCTAGTCGAGTTCACACTGGACTTTAATATATTCGCACAGGCATCGCATTTCAATTCAAGATCCAATTTTTGTCCTATATATCCAGCAAAGTTAAGTGAGCAGTAGCAAAATCCAATTTTCTATCGAATACATTTACCTTCATTGCTGGATATATAGGAGGAATGGTATCATAAATTATTTTATCAGTCCTGTTGTCTGAGGTGATGAACCCTTTGAGGTTGTCAAGGGCACCACAAGATTCATCTTCTTCGCATTTGGGGAGTGGGAGGAAACGAAATTATTGAGTACAAGGGATTTGAAGGATGATGTGAAGAAAGAACAAGTTGCATTTATATTCATCACTCTATGGCTCCTAATCAACGAGAAAAAATTTTCTAGGTGGTCTTGCTTGAAGGACCTTGTTGCCATGTGTTTGAAGCCCATAGATTTCAATTTGTCCCATAAATATAAGAAGCCATGGAAATTGAATATGAAGTTATTGATGGAGGGAATTTTTTTTTGTACAATTTGAAGATCTGAAGGCCATTGAATTCAATGTAGGGATTGAGGATTTCCAAGTATCTATATGAGGTGATTTTGGAGTTACCACTCCCATTAGCTGCTTTCCTGCTGGGGGTATGAATGAGCCTCCATTAACACTATCAAAGAGTTCATCGAAAAATAGCAATAGATCAGCTGTATCACTGGCAGCAGGACTGATATAATGAGCAGATAGTTCAGACAAGTTTTTGCTGACTTCAGCCCTGGTTTTCAATGCCACCGCAACTGTCCTACTGAAAACTTGAGTGCAGTTTTCACCTTCATTTGTTTAATTTTGGCAGGTAGTACATGTTCATCAGTGAGTTTTGAACATTGGCTGAACGGTCCCATATTTTTATCTTTCAAATAGAAATCAATAATATGTGACCAGGAGGCCACTTCCTGCTCATCTCCTTGCTTGAACTCTATATCTTTAGATAGCATAGAATTTCTGATTCCTTTCATCAGATGGGGGCAATCGTATGAATGGATAATTGCGCTGCCATCAATCAGGTAGCCCTGATACCTATTTTCTATGTTTTTTCTGATGCACTGTTCGCTGGTTTCTTTTAGGAGTTTATTGATTGCCTCCCTATTAGAGCCCCCCTGGTCACTAACCGAAGCCACAATATTCAAACCGCACTGACGAACACGTACCTACTACAATTTCCTTCAATAGCCTAACCAAGTTGTTTGAAGTAGTGGTGCCTTGACAGAAGAAAAAACAAATTGGTTGCTTCCACTTTCTGTGGATATCTTTTAGCATGAAAACCAATTGAGACCTTTCGTCACACCGAAATGCAAGAAATACCCGGGCTGCCAAGCGAGGGTATCCACGGCTCACTCAGTGAAGATGGGGTGGGTTCAATGTAAGGAACCGACAAAAGAGAAGTAGGGCGCCAGGTAGATTTATTTCCCCAGTAAATACCCTTAGGAACAGCAACAACCCCAAATCAACCAAACGAGTTGTACTGAAGAACGGTTTATTCAGGCAGCAAAGAAAATACACGGGCCTACTTGTATGGCTATAGTTGTATTGAACGCCAAGGAGGGTGTGTGGTGTCTAATAATAATTGTAATACTTCAAAAGGGATGGCCTTTATAAAATTAACCGAAATCGCGTCGCTTGAGCTCAGGCGCAGCGCGAAGTTCTTCAGAATTCCCAAATGTACGAGTAACACTAATTAACGTTCAATTTAACTGCACAGAATTATCAACGTCACCAGAGTGACGTGCTCTAACTAAATTAATCTATATCTCACTCCACAAGCAATAGAATGTGATAATAATAGCAATACGTTAAGGTTTTACAATATAAACCGTTGTCGTTAAGGAAAGCAACAATATAATACGATATGCAACTTCTATAATACACTTGCGTGTCCTGAGAGTGCTCTCTCCGCTCCTGAATGGGGAAGATGGTCTCCTTGTTATGAAATTCTACAAGGTTTCTGTTGTAACAGCTCCACTTGGACTGGATTTCACGAGTAGTTCTAGAAGGCTCGACTTGGACTGTGACTATACTAGGATTTATAGGACTTCTTCCCTACACGATGATTTCAGGGACTCCCTCTTTATACTACGATATGTCTCCCTACACTAGTATATGTCTCCCTACACTAGGATATGCCTCCCTAGACTAGGAGATGTCTCCCTACACTAGGAGATGTCTCCCTACACTAGGACCCTGTCGATACGAAAGAACGTAAGAACTTAATCCTCACCATATAAGGAAGAATGAGTGACAAACATTGTATCACAAAAGATGGTTTTATACATACCCAGTTCTTCGGGGGGAACTATTCAAATCTAACGTGAATCCACCAAATCTTTCCAAGCTCGAATATGCAATTAGACAACCAGAACCTCGGTTCTATCACAATCAACGTAGGATGCTCTCAACTAATGCTTCCAATCAACGAATTTCACGGCAATAGCTGGTAATGGAGAGAAAATAACACACAATAAGGAATTTGCAGAACAACGTACGACGAACATACCTTTATGAAGAAAAACTTCACGTGCCACAGCGAAGAAAACTCTCGATCAATCCTCCTTAAGGAGATACGCCAATATAGAATCCAAATAAACCAGTTCGGCAGGAGATCACACAGATATCCGAAGATTAATCCCACAAATGGTAGATTTTAATTATCGAAAACTCCAGAAATTCCTGATGGATACCTCCAAACTTACAAAATGGCTAATCACATAGAAAACTCATCTGACGCTGTCTAACCTTCAAAATTCTGTGAGCACGGAAAACTAAACTAAAACGTCAAGATCTAACCCCACTTGACCGGTAGCGGTAAAATAACAGTAGGCCGATCGTCCCACATCGACATAACCTGCAAATTCAATTCGTACCGTATTTATTGATGGTATTTGAAACCGTTACAACTCTCCCCTTACGATAAAAAAAAAAACACAGCATCCCCCGCCGAAGGTATCCAGACATCGAAGAGCCTCCAACCATCACATCAAACGACATGAAAAAGTGAAAGATATCTGACCACTGAAGGTGACCAGATACCGACAGGTCCAGCTAAATGACAGGAAAAGTACCGACTCAACTAAAAAGAAAACTAAGAAAGGGCCGAAATTTTTATGTAATACTTTTTTTTTCAAGAACTAAAAAGAGAACTTCTCCGCAGCCCGAGTCGAAGACCACGGAAAAGGCGCTGGACCTGGAGGACTTCATTTATTCTCAAAGTCGCAACCTCAACGACTCCCACCACAACCTTAGGAAGTGATGTCACAATCGGGTGTCACAATCGGGAAAACGACAAAATCGGGAAAGATAATCAAAATCGGCAGAACGGTGGTCCTCGTGGGCAAAGAGCAACGGCTCAGTGCACGACCAACCGCAAGTCTTGACTCGTCGGGAGTCCTACGGTAATACAAAAAAATCTTTAGTCAAAATCGGGAAGTTAGCTTTAAATCAGGGGTCCTCGTGGGCAAAGAGCAACGGCTCAATGCACGACCCGCTGAGAGTCATAACTCGTCGGGAGTCTTACGGCAGTTATCGTTTCAAAATCGGTAAGAAGGGTCGCCTCAGGCAACACACGTCGCAAATCCGCCGAAGCGAAGGCAAACCCAGAACGGACAATCCAAAAAGGAAAAAAAAAAAAACGATGTACTCAAAATCGGGAAGGTAAGTGTCAACCAAGACACGTCATAATCCGGTAAAGAAATTAGCAATCAAAATTGGGATAGGTCACCTCAAACAACATAGATACGTTGCGAATCCGCCAGTAGCGAAGGTAGACCAAATACGCATCAAAATCGATAAACGGAAATATCAAGGAACGTCGAATTATCAGCAATCAAAATCAGAAGGAAAAGTCACCTCAGACAACATAGAACGTTGCGAATCCGCCAGCAGCGAAGGTAGACCAAATCCACATCAAAATCTATATCGATAAAGGAAAATATCAAGGAACGTCAAAATCGGAACCGAAACGTCAAAATCGAAAATACAAAGGCTCAAGGTCACACTCAATCTAAAAATCTCCCTACCCCGACAAACGATCTACCTGAGGGCAAGTGGAGGAAAATACAACAACGATGGTACTGTCGTGGCCTGGAATGTACCATAGATGATAAGGGGAATTCCCGCCACTGGATAGGGGTAGTGACCACCCTCGTCAATTTATGCATAAGCAAGGGACAGCTATCCTCTGCCCCTGTCGTCATCGGGCCAAAATATAGGTCACATCAACCATAACAGCTAGGTTACTGCCGTGGTCTGGAATGTACTGTAGATGATAAGTAGTATTCCAACCACTGGATAGGGGTTGTGACCACCCTAGTCAATTTATGCATAAGCAAGGGACAGCTATCCTCTGCCCCGAGTCCGAGACGAGACTAGTCTGACAGGTGTCCAGTTGCTTGTTGGTCCGGTGGGTGAGATTTCAAATCCTTAACATGCCAAACACCCTGGTATTTACCATCCTCACCCTGCAATTCATAGGTCCAAGGGGAGACTCGCTTCGAGACCAAGAAAGGCCCAACATACTTCGGTGCCAACTTAGCTGAAAAATACTTCGCCGCATCGGACAACACCTGATTCCTCCTCCACACCAATTGGTTAACCGTATACTGAACATCCCGTCGTCGAAGATTGTATGTGCGGCTATTGGTTTCGTACGCTCGCGACAACTTTCTCTGGACATCCGCGTACAGCCTCGCGAAGGCTTGTTCGCGCTCCTTAGTCAAGGCTGATCTGTCGAACTGAATCCGATCAGGGCAGGCGTTTTCACCCTTTAATGAAATTTCTCTTCCGAAGACAATCATATTTGGGGAATGACCGGTTACTTCATGCTTTGAGGAGCGAATGGCCAAACCAACCTGGCTCAACTGTCTATCCCAACCTCTCTGATCTTCTGAAAGATATGACCTCAACATAGTTTTAATAACCCTATTAATTCTCTCGACCGGATTCGCTTGAGGATGATATAAGGCCGTATACTGAATGTTAACATTATAAGACTTCAGAAAATTAGTAACTTCCTTGGAACGAAACTGCACGCCATTATATAATATCTTCACAATCGCCGATGCGGTAGCGAAACGTAACGGGAACAGTAGAGGGAACTTACTGAAACAATCAGCGATAACAAAAATATATTGGTTACCTGAGCGAGTTCGAGGCAAAGGTCCAACCAGATCGGCAGACATAAGTTCGAATGGTCGATGGATTGATACCTGTTTAGAGAGCATGAAACCAGGAGGTTTTCGCTGCTCCGGTTTGATGGCATGACAAGTGATACATCGACGAATAAACGAGGCTACGTCGGATCGCATTTTGGGCCAATAATAGCGCTCGGCCAACTTATGATAGGTCTTATACACGCCAACGTGCAAAAGAGATTCGTGAACCTTTCCAATCAAGGCCTTCCGATGAGGTCGCGGAACAACTTCTCTCCAGTAGTCAGAAGGAGATGCCAATTCGGGAATGCGGGGAGTGACATTTTTGAAGAGTTTACCCTGGATCAACTGCCATGAAGGGAAACGGTGCGGGGTCTTGACTATCCCGTCCAAAAGCTTCCTGTACCACGGATCCGAGGAACAACCCAAGGTAGTGTCGACGGTATCGAGTACGGGTACCGACCTAGACAAAACGTCAGGTACGATGTTATATTTACCTTTTCGATGAATAATGGTATAATCATATTGTTGGAGCCGGATCGCCCAACGGGCTAGTCGACCAGAAGGTGACTCCAATCGGTCCAGCCAGAGCAAAGATGCATGATCGGTGATCACTGTGAAATGGGTGCCTTCAATATACGGCCGCAGCTTTTCAATCGCCCATAGAACGGCAAGACATTCACGTTCCGTGGTGGTATAGTTGCGCTCTAACCGAGTTAAAGACCTAGAAAGATAACATATCACCTTTTCTCCATCCTCCTGTTGTTGAGTAAGGACTGCACCTATTCCATAACCTGAAGCATCACACTGTATAGTGAATGGCTTCGAGAAATCAGGACAAGACAACACAGGGGCACCAATCAACCGCTCCTTCAAGTTATTCAGAGCCTCATCACATTGGACACTCCACTTGAAAGGTCTACCCTTTTTTAATAACTCCGTCAGAGGAGCAATAAGATCCGCAAAATTTGGTACGAATCGTCGGTACCATGAAGCTAGTCCCAGCAGACGTCGAACCTCCGAGACACTTGTGGGCACCGGTATGTTCAAGATGGCTTGGACCTTAGCTGGATCCATTCTTAACCCTGTAGAATCCACCACATATCCCAAATACAAAAGTTCCGGTCGGCAGAAATGACACTTTTTCTTAGAAACCGTTAAATTGGCAGCCTTCAGGCGCCTGAAGACCTCCTTCAATACCTCAACATGCTTCTCAAAGGTATCCGTGATGATAATGATGTCGTCCAAATAGACGAATACATAAGGCTCCAGATCGGGACCAAGGACTCTGTCAACCAAACGCTGGAAGGTGGCTGGACTATTAGATAATCCCATAGGCAAGCGAAGGAAGTGGAACAGACCTCTATTGGGAACTGTAAAGGCAGTCAGAGGGCGAGAAGATTCCTCCAGGGGCACCTGAAAATATGCCGACTTGATGTCCATTGACGACAGGAACTTGGCATTGCGAAGTCGATCCAAAGTGGCATTTATATAGGGGAGGGGATACGCATCTTTTTCCGTAACCGCGTTTAGTTTCCGGTAATCGACGCAGAACCGGTACGAGCCATCCTTCTTTTTCACGAGAAGAATGGGAGATGACCAGGGGCTGGTCGAGGGCTCGACAATACCTTGCTCGAGCAATTTATCCAACTCAGCATCAATATGACCCTGCATCACCGGACTAACCGGATAATACCTCTGTTTGATGGGACGACAAGAAGTTTTTATCTCATGCTCCACCAAATTAGTACACCCCAACTCGTCACCCATGTCCCTGAAAGCCTCCTGCACAACCTCATTCAAAATTCTGGTCTGGTCGGGCGTCAGATGTTCCTCCGAGGCAATTGCACCCACAGACACATCAGCATCACGCCGGAAGACCCAGTTCCCTCCATGAAGATCCGGTACGATACCAAACTTCCTCCAGAAATCAACGCCCAAAATCAAGGTGTGCGGCAAATCTGGAACTACCAAGGCTGAAATCATCTTAACCCGATTCTCAAGCTTAATCGGCAGATCAACCGAACCGATACTTGAACAACTTTGACCATTAGCGACCCTACAAGAAGCAACATTATCAGAATTGATCTTAAGCTTCAACTTTTTCAATATATCCCATCCTGGACCTCCTATAATCGTGTTCGAAGCACCCGAATCTAATAAACCTAAGAATTCAACATCAAGAACCGAAACGGACAAATATGGACGTTCATCATTATGCGCATGCGCCAACACATAATCCAAGATGGCTTTCTGACGTCGAGGCAAACGAACACCGGCAGTCGATTGAGGGAAGGCACACGTACTGCCATGAGAGGTCTTCCCCATCAGTTTTCCGACGGCTTACACCCCGGACAAGTCCGGACAGTGAAATCTGGACGACCACAGCGGAAGCAATACTTCTTCCTCGCCGAGCGGCAGTCCCTAGCAGCATGACCAGGCTGCCGGCAATTCCAACAGGTCAAAACTGCATTCACCTGAGGAGAAGAGGAGGAGGGGGTTTCGGCATATACGTAAGCCAGATCTGGCTCTACCAAGGAGCTTCTATTTCGTGGAGGGGGGACATATGATTCAATTGACTCTTTGCGAGCCTCCAGTTGTCTTCCGATATCCAGAAGTTGCGAGATTGAGGTTATGTTGGTCAAACCTATCTGACTCTGATAGCAAGGGGAAAGATTACGGAGAAGGATCTTCAGTCGGACATCGTCATTAACAGGGACAGTGAGGCGCTTGAACAGGTTATCCATCATGGCAAGGTACAAACCTATGTTCTCGTCAGGACCTTGAGTTCGGCGCTTAATTTCATCGAAAAGTTTCTCGTTATAATTGGGGGGTAAAAACTGTTTCCGTAATTCCTCCACTAATTGAGACCAGGTTGACACGGTGGCCCGAACCGATCTGAACCAGATAAGAGCCTTACCTTCAAAAAGATCGCTAGCAGACGAAAACAACTGCTCTTTAGTAACGTTCCGTGAAATGCACAATTCCTCCACATTTTCTAGGAAGGAGCTCAGAGAGCACCTATCATTGTTCCCACTGAATTTAGTGATACTCCACTTAGCCACCGATACAGAAGGGGCCCTACAATTATGGACGGCAACCGGAGCCGCGGATTGGTGAGCGATATCACTATCTATATCAACATCCGACTCAGATTCCGAAGCTGAATCCGACGCATCAACCGAGGCCATCAAAGTGCTCAACTCCAAAGGGGTCTGTGCCTGCAACGAAAATCGTCGATATTTCCTCGCGCGCGCACGTAACTCCGACTCTAGCCCAATAATCTGCGCCAAATATCCCGACCTGAGAACTTGTTCCGTCTCAGAGAGTGCTTGAGAACGTTCAGCCCGCTTAAATAAATGCACCAAACGAGAAGACAGCTTAAGAAAAGATGAGCTCCTCTCATCACCCGAAAATTCTGATACCTCTCTTTGAAGGACCGATATCGTACCTCCGATTACTCCCGAGTCATCGGCGAACTTAAATGGATACGGTGGGTATTTGGTTTCAATTCCCGATCGCTCTAACCTTAAATAGCCCCTAAGACTCTTCCTCATCTCGACAACCGTAGTTACATCGTCTACGCCTCTAATTGCCAACTCATACCCTAACTCATCTTTATCAAGACGACCTACATCCATACGGCCCTCCATACTTAAGTCGATACTCAAAACGAATATGACCGAAACAAAATTACTATACCTAACCTCACAACACGGAAGAACTGTATCTGAAAGAAGAAGCAACAAAACTAAAATAATCACCACGACAAGTCACGAAGTTATTGATTGTAGGCCCCACGTTGGGCGCCAATTTGAGACCTTTCGTCACACCGAAATGCAAGAAATACCCGGGCTGCCAAGCGAGGGTATCCACGGCTCACTCAGTGAAGATGGGGTGGGTTCAATGTAAGGAACCGACAAAAGAGAAGTAGGGCGCCAGGTAGATTTATTTCCCCAGTAAATACCCTTAGGAACAGCAACAACCCCAAATCAACCAAACGAGTTGTACTGAAGAACGGTTTATTCAGGCAGCAAAGAAAATACACGGGCCTACTTGTATGGCTATAGTTGTATTGAACGCCAAGGAGGGTGTGTGGTGTCTAATAATAATTGTAATACTTCAAAAGGGATGGCCTTTATAAAATTAACCGAAATCGCGTCGCTTGAGCTCAGGCGCAGCGCGAAGTTCTTCAGAATTCCCAAATGTACGAGTAACACTAATTAACGTTCAATTTAACTGCACAGAATTATCAACGTCACCAGAGTGACGTGCTCTAACTAAATTAATCTATATCTCACTCCACAAGCAATAGAATGTGATAATAATAGCAATACGTTAAGGTTTTACAATATAAACCGTTGTCGTTAAGGAAAGCAACAATATAATACGATATGCAACTTCTATAATACACTTGCGTGTCCTGAGAGTGCTCTCTCCGCTCCTGAATGGGGAAGATGGTCTCATTGTTATGAAATTCTACAAGGTTTCTGTTGTAACAGCTCCACTTGGACTGGATTTCACGAGTAGTTCTAGAAGGCTCGACTTGGACTGTGACTATACTAGGATTTATAGGACTTCTTCCCTACACGATGATTTCAGGGACTCCCTCTTTATACTACGATATGTCTCCCTACACTAGTATATGTCTCCCTACACTAGGATATGCCTCCCTACACTAGGAGATGTCTCCCTACACTAGGAGATGTCTCCCTACACTAGGACCCTGTCGATACGAAAGAACGTAAGAACTTAATCCTCACCATATAAGGAAGAATGAGTGACAAACATTGTATCACAAAAGATGGTTTTATACATACCCAGTTCTTCGGGGGGAACTATTCAAATCTAACGTGAATCCACCAAATCTTTCCAAGCTCGAATATGCAATTAGACAACCAGAACCTCGGTTCTATCACAATCAACGTAGGATGCTCTCAACTAATGCTTCCAATCAACGAATTTCACGGCAATAGCTGGTAATGGAGAGAAAATAACACACAATAAGGAATTTGCAGAACAACGTACGACGAACATACCTTTATGAAGAAAAACTTCACGTGCCACAGCGAAGAAAACTCTCGATCAATCCTCCTTAAGGAGATACGCCAATATAGAATCCAAATAAACCAGTTCGGCAGGAGATCACACAGATATCCGAAGATTAATCCCACAAATGGTCGATTTTAATTATCGAAAACTCCAGAAATTCCTGATGGATACCTCCAAACTTACAAAATGGCTAATCACATAGAAAACTCATCTGACGCTGTCTAACCTTCAAAATTCTGTGAGCACGGAAAACTAAACTAAAACGTCAAGATCTAACCCCACTTGACCGGTAGCGGTAAAATAACAGTAGGCCGATCGTCCCACATCGACATAACCTGCAAATTCAATTCGTACCGTATTTATTGATGGTATTTGAAACCGTTACACAATGCATGATCAGCAAAGGCCGCTTGTCGATTCCCGTTACCAAAGTCCACTAATCCTTCAATAGTATCCCTCCCACGGGATATGAGTGAACCCGGGGCTCACTCATAACATTTTTTTAGATCAATAAGGAATTATTAGTAATGATAAATGATGTTTCTTGTCTCAAAATCTCCCTACCCTTATTTGGTTCTTCAACAAAAGCCTGATCCAACCTAGATTCTATATTTAAATGGGAAAAAGATATTATATAATTTCTTTATTTCGCACAACGACATAAAGGTCTATTCTGCCGCCTTGAGAAAGTTGTACTACAGCTCAACTTTCAAATCCAGAGTTCTGATGAACTCCAGTATCTGGGATGGCTTCACCGAGGCAATAGCTCGTAACTACAATGCATTCTGCATCTGATTCGGGATTTCTTCTTTATACCAACATAAGTGCAGCATACATAAGTGCAGTCTTATAAAAATAAAAAAAATTATAAGACTCTTTCGGGCTGCAACATCGCCAGGCTTGTTAATTGCCGTTTTCATCGCTATGTGTTTTGCCTCCAAAAGAGGTGCCATATGAGTTCCGCTTTCGGCGAACCAGTCTGGGGATTTTCGAGAGCGTTCTGTGCCCAGTATTTCTTTCGCTGTAAGAGATGACTTGAAGCGGAGCCAATGACTCTCAATGTCGTCATTATAATCCGGTGGTTTTAGGCTATCTTTGACGGCAGATGTGAATCTTTCTTTTGTAGAAGGGTTTTGGAGTTTGGAGATTTGAAGGCGCTCTCTCGGATACTTTGGCTTGCGTTGGTATTTTGGGATCATTGAGATTTTCATTCTAGAGATTACCAGCCTATGATCAGTCCAGCACTCCAGATCTGCTCTGTTTTTAGTGACCTACCTCCTTTCAGATCTTTTCTTCTCAAGATCACATAGTCGGGAGTATGCCAATGCCCTGAGCGGGGGTAGCGCCAGGTCCCCCCTTGAATTGGGTCTCGTAATAAAATAGGTGTTCGTCATACACAGATTGTGTTCTGCACAAAGAGCCAGCAGACGTTCTCCGTACGAATTGATGCTATCTGTGCCGTGTTTCCCTATTATTCCCGGCCACAGTTCTGAGTTTTGACATTTGCCCACTCTGGCGTCTCCAAGGAGAATAATTCGTTCCCGTTTTGGGATTTTACTTAATGTAGCAACGAGTGTTTCGTAGAAAGTGTCCTTTAAGTTGTCAGAGGAGTTCAAAGTGGGTGCGTATACTGCAATGATGTTCACAAACGTGTTAGTCGCTTCAGGAAATGCCAACTGGATTCTCGCTTAGTTTGGCGGCTGGGTCGTTTCTAAAGGCAAAGCCTACTCCATGTCGTCTGATTTCGCCTTCCGGCAGGCCTTTCCAGAAAAAAGTATACACTTGTTCTACAAGGCTACCTTCGTCCGAAAAGCGTGTCTTGCTTAAGGCATCTAGTGCAATGTTGTACGATGATTCACTCGCTCAGGCACCCTCCCCCGGAGATCCGAATGGGAGGGTATTTTACCTCCGGATACAAATTTTGTCCTGTTCGACTGATCCATCTTTTTGTAGGAGCTGCGTTAAAAGGTGATTAAAAGCTGCACTGGTAACGCTGTCAGTGCAACTTTGGTGGCAGTTTCGGCTAGATTATCTTGTGGCACAGGTATCCTGAGACGACAAGGTCTAAGACGTAACTAAAGCAACGCAGAGAGCCATTTCCTGCTCAAGCCAATGTTTAGGCTATGTAATTGTGGGAAACAGAGTTATACCGCTCATGTTCGGTTGCCAGAGCCTCGTTCGTAAGAACAGGGTGCACCGCGAGTAGGTGAGGTTGGCATTTGAGAGGAGAGGCTATAATACGCATCCTTCCCCCTTACACCCCAAAAAATAAATCTAAACAATTGACTGATTCCTTTTCTCCACACATTTCTTCTTTTCGAAATCGCTCTTGGCTTGTAATTTTATCGGGTCAATCAAGTCTTTATTTGAATTTGATAAAAGGAATCTTGAAAACTCCGTGTCATTTCCATTGGCTATTTTATTTATTTGTCCACACCACCAGAATAAGTAAAACCTAACAATTGTTGAACACAATATTTCATCTAGCGCATGGCATGAACATTCAAAAATTTGAAAATTAAAAATTGATTTCAGCACTTCCTGTAAAAACTTGAAGATAATTCTGCTCTCACATTATGCGAGGAATTAAATAGAACAAGTTATTGAAAGAATGCCTGAAAAAAATTTACATACATAATACTTGTTGTATATCTGCTCAACAGATATTTTGGTTCGATGATTTCAACCCACTTTTTAAAAGGAGCTGGCTTAGTTTTAGGAAACCGATGTCTCTTGCTAACAACATCCTTATATCCAAATACACAAGTTTTCAATACCATTTTTTTGGAGGACTAACTGTCCTAACAAGTGTGTTCTTATTATAATCACTCGATTTCTCTGACGAAACTCTTCCTTCGAAGGTGAGATTTTCAGTTGATTTTTTGATAATTTTCCTTCAATATCATCTCACATGAAAATAGACCGAATACATAATTAATCGCATAGCTATATATGGAGTTCTATGGATTCCATTTTCATTGAAAACTAGTTATAAAGAAATTTGTATAAATATATTGTTATGATTATAACAATATATTCTTTTGAATGTCAGCAATACAATTTTAGTTATCAAACAATATAGCATAAGTATGAGTTTTAGCAAAGGATAGTGTGAAGGGGTAAAATACAATTTGGAGTATGATACAAGAGCTTAGCTTTCAATACTGAAGGGCTTCTTTTCCATCGATATAAAATTTTCTTTATCCTCTTCGCATTTCGAAATAATATCTAAAACAAAGAAACAGAGCAGAAAACGAGAAAAAAAGGAGAATAATAAAGCATTCATCAAAACTTATTCGAAGAATTGATGATGACTGAAGAAAAAAATAAATAATCATAAGTACATAACTTGTCCTTCAATTGCACTGGGAGGAATATCATCTCTACGTCAAAAATCTTCTGCTGATCTTAGTGGAGGATCACCCTCGTTGTTAGAAATGCCTTCAGTACTCAAATTAATAATAGTTAAATCTTGCTTTTGACTGGGAGGGTCTTTCGAGTCTTCCAAGTGATGATTCTTCTGTTCTTCAGTTGTTCGAGGAACGCTTTAGGACCCTTATGTTGGGGAATCATCTCGCATAGGTATAACAGTTGTTATTCAGTATGAAATTGAAAAAACGAGAAAGAAATTCAAAAAACTTCTGACACTTCATTGACAATTTACAATGTATAGGACAAGTCAAATGAAAAATAGATAAATTAATTTTTTCTACAAGCATGCGCGTTCAACCTTTTTCCCGCACGCATTTCAAGTTGCAAAGAGTCACTTTTCCAAAACGTGCGGGAAAAACGCCTGCTATTTCTTTCCCGCACGCAAATGCGTGCGGGAATGGATTAGCAGGGGTTTTTCCCGCACGCAAATCTTATAGAATAAATTAAATTCTATCATGTCTCTATGCACCGAACGTCAACGATGAATAACCCATGGTAACGACATGCAGAATTACGTCTGTCATTTTATATGAATTAATCAAATGAGATATGATCTGCATCGTGCAATTGATATATTTATATATTTGGCGCTTGTAGAAAAAATATTGTTCCTAACTCTTGCGGAAAGTGTCTTGCCCGCACTCAACTGCTTACCCGAACTCTGCTTCGCATCGTTCGGGCAACGGCAGTTTCGTGCGGGCAAGTATCACTTTCCGCACTTGATAGGAAAATAACTATTCTGAAACTTATTCTACGACGACATTCATCGAAAATCCTCTAGTACCTTCTCGCATTCGTTCACCGCAAAATAAAATTCTCAAATACCGTCACTGTTTTGGTTCTTCAAAAGAATGAAAGTCTTTGTCATCGTCTTCATTCACAGTCTTTCTGATTGTGGAAACCTTCAGCTAAAATATAAGTCGTTCAGATTCAGATGTAACATTATATGAATTCACTTATCAATAACAATAACAATAACCCTACTCCGTTCTTCTTACAAAAACTTGAGAAAATTATTTCATGGCCAACCGAGTGCTATATAAATCTACTCGTAGTAATGAAATCCAATTCAATGTTTATTATAATTAATAGGTATAAACTGTTTCGGTCTTCCTTGACCTCATCAGCGTCAGACGGTCATTAATAAATGACACTCCCGGACAGTTTATACAAACTGCAGAACAAAGTTTGAATTTGAAATCTTCAGCAAATTGTCTCCCTTAATGCTGGCTTAAAGCCGTGTGAAGCATATCGTAGAGGAAATAAGAAGAAGGAAAGTCATTGCAGTCTGGAATTGGTAGAGGAAGAAAACCTGTTCCATATGATTTTACCTGCAAAGAAACATTGTATGATTTTATGAAATCAAAAACAATGAATATATCAGTGTATATCGACACTTTCGAATTGGGCACAGAGCAGCTGAATTTCAATCAGTCAAAGACAACTGTACGAATTTTTAACAGTTTATAAAGCAAGTAAAATACGATTTTCACAATTATTTATTTTCCTGACTTTTTTGAAAATCAATAAAAAAAAATACAACTTTTTTTTTCCCAGACTACTTTTTAAAATACATAAAAATATCATTAATATCAAATAATGAAATGAACCATAAAAATGCGTCATCGAAATGGCTTCAACAACACTTATATCTTAAAGAAAGAAGAATTGAGTTACTACAGAATTTGGAATGCGCGCACCAAGAAATTAGTTGACTAGGATAGTAGCAGGTGTTTTCGCTACTGAATAACTCAACTAAACTATCAGCCTAGTCTGAACAAGGCTTAAGTTCGATGAAAAAGTTCATCATTCAGAATCCACAACCATAGCTGTAATTATTTCCTCATCAGAGCAGGACTATTGAAAATTATCTTCAGAATCAGGATTTGTATTTATAATGAAAGGTGGTATGTCAGCCATATTGTGAAATCCCATATATTTTGTCCAATCTGCTTCTATTTCTTTTTCTACATGTTCAACGTAAGTTTTCCATTTCACAGCTGTACATTCTTGAAGTGCTTCCTGCCAAAGACCTTTCACTCGTGCTCTATCTCCTAATTTTCCTTGAATTCTTCGATTGTATTACATCTTACAAAAACCCCAAGCTTATTCTTATATAGTATAGTAGTAGTATGGGGTTATACTGACAATTATATGGTGGCAATCTGAGGACTTCATGTCCAGGATTTTGGAGAACTTGATCCATATGGTATTTTTTGAAATTTGGGTTGTCAGAAAGTGATTTAATTAAACCCAAAAGCTTAGTTTTAGTGAGAGAATCTTGAAACGGAATATTGTTCTCTTAACCATTGCTGAATCACCTCTTTACGAGAAGCAGTAGTTGGTAATTTATCAACTTTGATTGGATGGTATGGTGTATTATCCATGATAATACATTTTCTATCAAATGCTTGTAGAGAAGGTATACAATTTTCAATGAACCATTTATGAAATAGTTCTCCATTCATAGTTTTATGGTAATCTTTATCATTATCATCACTGTCCAGAATTAAATCACATCCAGGTAAAAAGCCATCGACTGTTCCAGCATTCAAAATAGTGTATCTTCTACCTTCACCCTTGAATATACTTGGAATACCTTTTCTAGGGTCCATTGTCAAACTTGACTGCCATTTTCGAAAATCAAGTTTCATCTAAATATACGAATTTCACATTTTCTTCCAAGTATTCACGATATTTACTACATAATCTTACTCTATTTAATATATTTTTCTGTTTTTCAATGAGAATTTTCCTTCGATCTATTCTCCTATACTTGTACCCACCCAACTTTTTTTATCATATTATAAAGTTTTGTCTTCGACTGATTGAAATCCAGGTGCTCTTTGGCCAATTCAAAAATTATATCCAAACTGATATATTCATTGTTTTTGATTTTAGCAAAAATAAAATCATTCAATGTTTCTTTGAAGGTGAAATCATATTGAACAGGTTTTCTTCCACTACTGATTCCAGACTGTAATGACTTTCCTCTTTCTTTTTTCACTAAAATTCTTCGAACTGTGCTGGGAGAAATCTAAAATTTTAAAACCATTTATTAATCAGAATACAACTTGTGTAGGTAAAAGAGTTCACCTGAAAAACTAACGCAACGCGATTAATGCTGGCGGAAATATCTGCTGAATCTTTCAAAAACTCGCAGTAACACCGATAGCCTAGTTGCACACACACCGATTTTGGACGGCCGATTTTATATGGGTCGTCCAAATTCCAATAGTGAACCAGTGTGGGAACGGGACCTGGCACACAGGCCGACCGCCGATCGGTGCCGGTAAAATGCCGGTGGGCAACCGTCCAATACCGGCAATACCGGGATGTAGTGTAGTGTACGTGACTAAATACACGTGTGCACACGCACCGTTAGCTCTAACATCTAACAGTGCGTGTGCCTTCCTCTTTTCTCGTGAAGGAATAGAGTTTCTCATTTTAGTATTCTGACGTTGGATTTTATTTTTCAACTTCTCATGGAGTTCTTCAAAGGATGCAATAGACATTCTGAAGAAGTTGAAAAACTTACTGCCATCACGCCTGAGTTCTTCAAAAAGAGTGAAGAATGTTCCTGTGTGTTCTCTGGCTTGATTGATAGGATGAATCCAGTAATTGCAAATAATCCTACGGCGCTTAATACGGCGATACAATAACCACATAGCCGCAACTCGTTTGGGATTCATTATTATTCATCAACCTTCTGTGACGACAACGAAGCAACTGATCGTATGGCCGGTAAAAATCCGGTGAGTGTGCAAGCAACTACTACCGATAAAATGTCGGCCGATTTAATACCGCCGTCCAAAATCGGTGTGTGTGCAACTAGGCTTACGGCCGTTTTCAATAAACCTATCTATCCATCGTTTCACTTACTGACGATTAGTAACCATTGGTAACAATTCTTAAATATATCTGCAGATAGATCATAGAAACGAAATCACATGCATTCTCTATCTTCAGTAGCTGAAACAATGGATAGATAGGATTATTGAAAACGGCCGTTATTGTTAGTTGAGACTGTTGAGAGGTATCCTGAACAATTCCAGCCATTTTTAATAGCACAAATTTGAATAAGAACTCAAATTCACCAATACGCGATAAGTGTTCAAAATTTATATAACTATTATCCCAACTTTGATTAAACGATTTGAAACTTGTGTTGTTTGTTAACAATAACAACAAAGTGCAAATATGTCAGTCCAATACCAACCTGAATTCCTCAACTCGAAATCTTACTGAACGAGCCATTACCAACTTAAATTCGATTTTCCATAGCCACTCGAGATGTCAATCATTTTTGAATGGACTATATAACACATCAACTCTTTTAGAACTATAAAAATTATTTTCCTTCATGGAAATCAAAATGCCGAACATTTGAAGTGGTACTCATTGGTTGAGCCATGCTCTCTAATGCTGAAGCAATTCTTTTTTCAATTGCTGGATTCTCCGTAAGGATTCAAGTTTTTTTTCATAATAAACTGTTTTTATTTCAACTTTTTCTTCTGCAATTCTGCTTAATTTATCAGACGCATTTTGAGACTTTTCCAAGCGCTGTGTTGCCATACTCTTTCTTTCAATCCGTTTCTCTGTCTAATTTCTTCATTTTCATTTCTTGAAGGAATATGGCTGCCTTCAGGGTGTTCTGTAATCTCAATTTTATTTTGTGAACTTTCAGTAGTTATCACTTCATCATAATTGTGTTCTTGTTCTAACTGGAAACACATTATGATTCAGAAAATTGAAATATGACAGCTTCATACATTGTCTGAAATCGAAGTCACAAAAACCACTTCAGATTCTGCAATAGTGTCATCACCTTCTACTGCAGTTCTATCTAATATGTGAAGGAGGCTTCCATCTTCTTCCGTAAGTTTAATGTCGCTTGGTGGCCCTTCTCCAGTAGACTTCATATGTTTTTTCATATCGTGAAGATCTTCCTCTTCACACTTTTTTTGAGATCCTGCCAAGTCTAGATGAAATCAAGATAGGGATGAGCACAGACTTATGAGATATTTTTACACTTATATAATTCTATTTTTTCAATATCAAACAATATAGCAGCTGTATGAGTTTCAGCAGAGAGCAATGTACCATACTATTAGAGCTTAGGGAAAAACCTCTGTAAAAACCCTGTCTCCCCGTGAGAAGTGTAGTGATGTCAAATTTGATCACAAAATAAGCTTTGAATACTGATGGGTGATGGGTTTCTTTTCCATTGACAAAATTTCTTTATACTCATGTCTTCATCTCGAAATAATATCTGAAGAAAAGAAGCAAAACACTAAAAAGTAAAAGTGAATAATACATACACATAGAGTATGATACAAGAGCTCAGGGAAGAAAACTTAAAAAACCCTATATCCATGTGAGAGGTGTGGTGATGTTAACCCTTTAGTAACAAAACGACATCTTTCCTTTGAAAATTCTTCTGTTCGTGTCTCCATCTCGAAATTATATCTGGAAACAAAAAAAAGGGAAAACGGGAAAAAGAAGACTAATACACTTTTATCATACTAGATAATCTGAAAACTTTTTGCTGACTTAAAAAGAAATAGCTAATTATTAGTACTTGCCCTTCGCCAATGAATCCAATCCATTTTTGCTCTCGGAATTGCGTTCAACCTCTCAATATTCTTCCATTGTTTTCGGGAATCTTTGTACGTGAAAAAGAGGATGAAATTTTCCTTTTCGCAAATCCTCAGAGGCCTCCATTATATCAATGAGAAGTTTCCTTCTACTCCTTACTGATATTTCCTCCTCTTTGAATTCTTCCGTTTCCGTTATTATCCATTATTTATTCGCTGACTTAAAATTATGCACGAGACGAAATGACACAAATTCAAAGATTATCTTTGACATTTGACACAAAATAACATAACCACAATTTATTGAATTATCGTTTTTCTATTTATAAAAGAATCTTAAAGAATCAGTAATTTAAAAAATACGATAGTTAACTATAATTATTATTTTTACAAGAGAAATATGATGAAAAATAGAAACTTCTGTCAACGGTAGTGTTCGAATTGTAAACCATCGTTAGATAAGCATGCCGAACATCGTGAGCTAACACTACTTATGGCGTTGGCGATGTGAATACTGGTGACTTCTCTCAAGGCGATTTCCGTCCTGTTTCTTAATTGTTCATAATTTTGTACTCTTGGAAGTGGAAAAAAATCTAGCGGTGTGAGATCTGGAGAACGCGCGGGCCATCTCACAGGGCCATTGGTACTTATTCAACGTGGTGACCAAAATTTGTCACCAAAAATTGTCACCAATTTGTTGAGACTCTGGCGTTATGTGCAGGGGCTCCATCTTGTTGAAAATATATTTCCCTCAAAATTACCAATGAAATATTCGAGTGGTTCAATTTTTCGCTAAATGATGTTGAGATATGCATCTGCATTAAGGGTTTGACTGTAAATGTGATATGCCAGAATTTTGTTCTTATATAAAGCAACCCATAGATTGAACCCGAATCGTCCTTGTCGAAGGCCATCTTCTATCAAGTGTTGATTTTGGTCAGACCAATAGTGTATATTGTGCCTGTTGATGATTCCACAATTTTCAACTCGAGCTTCATCAATACAAACAATTTTTTCATGAAAAAGAGGATCTTCTACTTTATTCAAATACTCAAATGATGAATTTTTCGATATCTATAAAGATGAAATTTATTGCGTTTTAATATATTCAATGAATGAATAATTTATTCATTTCTCCGTTTGATGCCTACTTCCTCTTCCAGTTTTCTAGACGAAATATTTGGATTGAATGCAGAGCTCCAATTATATTAAGAGTATAAACTTTGCGCAACAGAAAGATTTCAAAATTGCCTAATACAGCAATGAGAATCATACCATATGTTAAGTCATTGTATTGGAATAATTAAGTATAAACTGTAGGTTGAATTTTCAAGATGTTTATTTCATTCATAAAACCGAATAAGAACTTTGATAATACATTTCAAATATTCTCCTCACACTATGATGTATACTTACTCTAGGCACGAAGGACTAATAGGGAATATAACATTTTGTTTCTTGATGGATAAGTTTCATTCACACCGATTTGAAGTGTCTTTTTTTATAAATTTGCATGGGTTTTTTCCCGACTCCAATATATAATATAGATTACGAGAGACTAAGTACAAGCAAATATTATTTTATATAAACAAGAGATCCTCCTCAAACTCTGCTTTCAGAAAGTGGATGAAAAATGGACAGGTGCAATAATGAATAGCCATGAAATTATTTGGAAAAACAGTGAACTGCTGATATAGAACTGTTGGTTGAATTTACAAAATATTTATTTCATTTATAAAACCAAAAAAAACATACATTCTAAATATTATCTATATTCTGTATTATCAGATATCGCGCAAAGTCAAATGAAAGAAACAAAATGTTATTTTCCCTATTATTCCACCATATCTAGAGTAAGTTCCTATACATGATTATGTGAGGAGAATATAGAGAATTAAATTAAAGGGAATATAGACTTCTTTAGATAATGTGATATTAGATATCGGGAAAAGAGGTCAAATTAGTGGGTCTTCTAAATATTCTTTATTGTTTCAATGTTCGATTTCAAAGATACTGAAATAGTGATAAGATTTGTGAAATAAAAGAAACTATTTCAGTGAAAAACACACTCTGGAATATAACACTAAATGTCAATGTTAAATTATTTGATCTCAAATTCGTAACCAACTTTTTGTGCTTCTTACTATTTTTGCTTTGTAGTAACAAAACAGTTATAACGAGTGATAGATAAGTAATAGTTCATGGTTTCGCTCTGATCTTGCAAATTTTGGAAAAGATGAATGATTGGAGCATAATTTATTTTTATATCTTCTGGTCTTGAAAAGCAGGATAGGTTTTGACCTTGAGCATATCTGGTTGATATGTTTTCAGTAGGAAGTTGGGTTACTAGGAATATATCGAGTGTAGTGTTTCCCATCTTCATTCGAGTATTTAAACGTTTTCAATTCATCTACGAAGATTTTCTTGTCTTGGAGAGCATAGGGCGTATGGTCCGTATATACACATTTGGTAACCGAAAGTTACCAAAACGGTTACTCTGGTGACAGATATTGAACCGAATTGTCAGGAATTCGCCATATATGGACCCCGACCACTTACTAACCAGAAGAAAGTGTATATACGGACCACAGCCAGGATAACAGAGCGTTATTATTCATTATTCCAGTGTCGAGTGAGAACTCGACCAGAGCAGACGTATTTTATAGTGCTGTAAAAGTGGAAGTGGAAGGGAAAGTCGAAGTGAAAGTGTACACTACCGAAGCTACAGAATTTTTGATTCCGTCTATGAAACTTCCGAAGTTCTTTGTAAGTTCTATACGTGTATGTGTTATAGAGCGGAAATCAGCTCAAATTCAGTCTATTCAGTGTCTTGAGTCCAGATCATTTCCAAGATCGTTGGTTCCACGGATATCACTGGTGAGTCGATTTATTTTTCTGATAGTATAGAAAATATATAACTTAGCCAGTCATTCTAGTAGGGTTACTGAATTGTTTAGGAATCTGGTAAATCTTGGATGTATTGGAAATCCTGGTAAGTAGGTTGTTGGGTTTGTTGGGTTATTAGGTTTATGTTACATAGTCATAGTAGGGTTCTCCTTGGGATTTTGGGTGCAAACAGTTGCAGAAATTGCTGCACACTACTACCGCATTGGGGACATCGAGAAATGTCCCCTACTTGTCTAGCTGTAACAAGACAAATAAAACATTATGTAATAAACATCTAATGGACAGCAATTTTTTGTAATGCTTTGACAGTTTTTCAACAATGTTTCACTTTGCAGAAATACAGGATGACCACTCTGTAACTTCAGCGAATGTCCCATGCCATATTAATATCAAGAAATATTTCAAATCAGAAAATAGAAACAACCCTAATAAAGAATCAAATTCTTATTAAACCTATTGAAGTCTGTCTTTATTTAACACTACTTCAGAAGAAACCATTGAAATTGAGTTTTCCTCACATGATAAAAGTTTTGTAAAATATTATTGTATGAGCATTTCAATTTTGTTTGAAGCAAATAACATTGATGATTTAAATTTTTTTACCAGAATAATATACCACTCAATTGTAAAAAATTTTTATTGTATCAAAATTATATACGTATACGTCATCTGCAAGCGGATGAGCTTCAGGTTTCCGTGGAAAAGACTGCTCTGTGACTCTCTGGAGCTCTTGAGTCAAATAATCGTCTTGGGCCTGAGAGTGATCTGCGGCTTCTTCAATCGGAAGCTCATCAACGTCTTCTGTGGAGAGTTCTGATGTAAATATGTAATATGTAAATAATTTATTACAACGTGCTATTTCATTAGAATGAAATATATATAGGTATCATAAGAAGTTGTTATTTTCAACCCCTAATAATAATGTTATAATATGAGATCCGAAAAAATTGTGTAACATCTGTTAAGTGTTTCATATTATGTATAGTCTTATGACCCAGTATTTCTTAGAGCCCGTAAAAAATTAAAAACTCTCAACTCGTCATCTCCTTCCAAAGGCCATATCATGGAATAAGAGAGATCGATTTCGAAAAAAAATTATTGGGACTACCCCTGCTTATTTTCATCGAGGAATCATCTCCTTGAGTCCTACGCATTTGTTCAGACACCCTGCAAATATATATAAATATATATGTATAATTACCCTGGCTGCGTTTTCGACATCCAGGTCTTCAATATGAGCCGCCTCCTCTAAGCCCTGGACATCGTTCGGGACCATTCTCGTGTCTGAAATTTTCTCAACTGAAATGGAAAAATTCCATTAAAATCTGACTTCTTAAGATTAAATGTTTTTCGATGTCTCACTTACTTGGCACATTCGGGTCAAATAATCTGTGAATGCCAATGACCGTATGGCTGGTTACACTCAAAAAATGACGCAGATTGCCGTCTTCCCCAGATCGATACTGAGCATTATCTGAAAAATAATTAAAATTCATCATAATTGAATCATAATAGATCGGCAATTGTGCTTGGCATTAATCAAAATTAATGGCTTTTATCCAGCCAATAAGTGGCTACATATATGTCATACTTGATGCTACTTACTGATCCGTTGATTGAGCTCAATATAACGGCGTCTCCCCCGTCTTCTCAACTGCAGCCTGCTCAGTACTCTGATTAGATCAGAGCACTTGTAGTGTTCGAATTTCTGAAGGAATTGGATAAACACCCAAAAATTCGGGTGTGCGTGGCCTATAATTTTTAATAATTGTCCATGCAGAGACTCGAGGGCGCTATTGGTTCGGTTATCGAAACCAAACACCGAAATATTGGTGTTACGCCACTGTCTCTGCATGTACCTTGTGAATCCATCATTACCAATTCTTTCGCAAACGAAGTTTATCGCTTCATAAATTCGTTCAATTAAAAAAATCCATATGCTTTCATAAACACTTGATTTTGAATACCATATCGTACTCACCTTTGAGAAATACTTTTTTTGCGAAGTGGAAGCAGCAACCTCTCAAGGAAATTCCAGCAAACATTTCTTGAACTGCATGTCTCAGGGCCAACTCATAGTCACAAAAGACATAGGTGATATGGGCACAATTTTGAAGGTCGCGTCCATGTGCAAGTGCCCCCCTGAGACACAAAAAAGAGACATCCATCCCTGATGCCATCAGAGAATGGTCTCTGTTGTGGCCCCAGTTCCCATGAATATTTCCGATAACTGGAACAATTGAACATGAAAAATGTAATTCTTTTTTCTTTAAGACAGATGAAGTGAATAAAATATGTTTGAAAAATATTCAACTTACGATGGCATTTGCCAAATAGCCAGCAGCATCCTCCAATGTAGCTGGTATGGGAGGTTGGACTTTCCTCCTTTCCTGCTGCATCATCGGTTTAACAGTATCAAATCCATTTGTTAGCCTCAGTCATGCTTCATTGCGGCGAATCTCTTCCTCCATGAATATTTGATGGAGAGTTGATGTTTCGGTCCTGCTTCTGAATGCTAAGATATTTTTTAGCCGAATATCTTGAAGCAGGATCAAATCGACCAAATGGTTATGCTCCGCTCTAAAATCACATTCTAGATCAAGTATTGAGTTTATTTGCAATAAATTGAAACCTTCGAAGGTAGTTATTAGATACTTAGTAATAGTTATATTCATTAAGTAAATAGCCAAACAATGAGTAAATAATCTTAAACTCGATTCTGGAGTTTTAGGAAACTTGCCCATTAGGTATTATCCCAGTAAACTCACCTCAAAATCCATTGCCGACCCTCCTGCATTATAATTCTGGCAGAGCATAATGGATCTTGACATTTTAAATATGTCCTGCCTCCTGATGCCTGTTTATCTTTTACAAAGATGAAGTTTTCTGGTGAAATGAAGTACCTTTAATTACTTTTTGTGCCTTGTAAATTCTTACGAACATTGTAGAAATATATTTCCAGCTTGGGGGCTCTACGTTCCATTTCAATTTAGGCTTTATAGTTGATTCGATGAGAATTTTCCAAATACTTATGTGGATAGCCCTGTCGGAAATGGAGATGGTTACAACTAGATCCATAATATTTAGGTTTTTGGACTCGACTAGGTTATAGCTCTACCTCATCAGGTTTATCTAATTTCACTTACCAATTATGTTATGTACCCACATTTTTTTTCAGAAAAGTATTATCATCAAATAATATGAAATTACCCTTTTATATTTACTCACCTTCTTTTTTATCAAGGAATAAATCAATTAAAAAAACAACACAAACACTCAATAACAACAATAAAAACAATAACAAATAACAACTCTTTACAAAACGCAGGGAAATCTCCAAAATCTATGAAACAACCAAAGTAGCAGCCAGGACGTTTCAAATGAACTGAAGACTGAAGCGGCAAACCGCTGTTGAGGTGATAGATCTGTCCAAAATTCTATATGAGGTGATCCCTCCGACAATGCACACCGATATTTCTTCCCTTCACAATTATAAAATTGTGAACTGTTCAAGGAATCAAACAAATTATCCATAAGTTGACAAAATTTGGCTGTTTGTAATGCTTCAGGTGGTAAAACTTCAGCATCATGATAGCATTCGATAGTTGCTGCAACTCTTTGACTGAGTTGTCGAGCAGCCACAACTACCTTCATCTTAATGTATTTGTCCTTGAAATTAAAATGTTTTTCATTCAATTGATAGAGTAATTTGAATGTTTTCTTATATTTATCAATATAAAAAGCTCGTTCTATGAAGTCCATACTTGCAAATTTCCCTTCCTCATATTCAATTTTAGCATTTACCGTAGCATTGCTGGTACACTTCAGAAGATGGGGAACATCAAATATTGTGACAATGGATTCACCATTAACAAGAAAATGGGACGAAGAAGGAGAATTGTCATAGGTACATTCTTGAACCAAACTGGCAAGTGCAGCTCTGTTAGTGCTGCCTTGATCACAAATTGTAGCACAAACTCTCATACCGATGCTTTGTAATTCTGTCATTATAATTACTATCAACTGTCTTAAATCTGTAGTCTTGATGGTGTTCTGGATGAAAAAGTATGCTACAGGCATTTTATAATTTCTTCTCATACCTCGAATCATGAAAACTAACGCATGGTTAGCAGGATTAGCTGTTCGTTCCAATGGACCCAAATCTTCATATCCTGATATCCTTTGGAGACGAGGGTCGTAAGAAAAGCCACTACTCAGAGCAATTTCATCGAAAATAACTGAACATAACCGGTCCTCTTTGTCCAGTTTTTTACTTTGCACTTTCAAATGTTCCAAAACAGGTTTTAAAATGCCACATTGAAAGGGAATATGTGATAAAATCGTCTGGAGGAGATGGAAGTTGGAGATAATGTCTCATATATCTGTACAACCTCGGACTTCTTTCAAGGAGGGAAAGGGCAAATGTTTTGTCCTTAATAGTCCATCTACGACATGTAGGAGGCTTATTGTGATTTCTGAGTTGAGAATTGATGAACTCCTTTGTGAAATCATTTAGACTATTTTCCATGAATCGGAACTCCCCTTTATCATATAAGGTGTTTAAAGATTTGATTTTACTCCGCTGATGTCTGAGTTTGAGATTTCAATTTACTAAATTTTGAAAGTACATTTATATGAACTTTGTACATAATACTTTGTTCAGGTGATGAATTGAACTTACTAAGGCCAGCTTTTCTCAAGATACCAGTATTTTTTTCTAGGAGGAATGAAATACCTGCATTGGGTTTAGCTAAGGGGGTTCTCTAGATCGATATTTTGTGGGGTTACTGACAGTTTAGAAGTTGAATTACAAGTTTGGAGATCAGATGAGGATTGGTACGATGTGAAATTGAACTCCTCAGGGTTATTCGAAGGTTTTTCAGGAAATGAAGCTTCAATCCAAATATGACGAGCATAGCAATGATCACTTTCAATGCTCAAATCAGACAAAGATTGAGTTGCAATATCAGGAGAACTGGCTACAGAATTTGGTGATGTTTCAATAAAACCATTAACGTGAGACTCGGTGATGGTGCTAACATAACAATGGTCATTTACAATTGGACAAATATTATAATTAAAACTTGCAAGGGCAGGACTTTGGGGAACCGGAACAACTGAATCAGTTGTTTCATCAATAATGTTAACACAGGAATGATCGTTACCAGTTGCGATTTCGATAGAAGATCTGGAAATAGCTTTATTGCTCAAACGTACCGGGTTTTTAGGATTATTGAAATCTGATGATGTAAAGTGTCTTCACATAAACGGGAACTACTAGTAACTTTGATATTAGGGCTGATATTGCAGATGGTCTTCCAAATTTTGCACCTTTCAAGGTTTGATGGGAATTTAAAGAACCTTTTATTTTTGAAATCGGGAGGTACTTTGCAAAAAAGTTTACTTACAACCAATACCAAATGAATAAATGAATAAAACTTACCTTATTAGATATTATTGCACTAACTGAGCACACCACCACAACACAATCACATCACATTACAGAGGTTAGGTTATCTCTAACCGACCCAACACTGCCAAAATGCTGCAAATCTCCGGCCAGCCGACATCTTGGTAGGTGATTTCAGACCATAGTTTCAGTTTAACCTCCCTGCTGGAGAGTCCATTTCCTCATCTGCAGAATAATACTGAACAAAATGTAATTGAGGGTGAAGATGCAGCAGATGGTACTAATACTTCTGCTACCCCTGCCTTAATTTGAAATAAAAAAAACCTGATCACATTGATCATGCGGCAACAGAAATGTTCTTATCATTGAGCGAAAAATATAGTTCAGAGTTTGACGACAAAAAAACTAATTAATCTCAAATATAGAGCAAAATTTGGAAGGAAATGGAAAAGGAAATGGGTGGAGAGATGTCGGCAAAAATTTTCAAACCTCCAGAAACAGTACTCATTTAAATCATATGAGAAAGAAAGGATCTGAACAAAAAGAGCAGCCACTATATTTCGACAAGATGCATAATCTGCTTCACATGAAGGAAAAAATAAACCCACAAAACCTTCAAGAATTTACCGGAGCCAGTACAAGTGGAGGATCCAGAGACAACATGTTGTCTGTGGATGCATCTGTAACTCGAGAAATTTCCGAAGCGACGGAACAGCGGAAGCTATACGAAATAGATTCCGAAATACGAAAAACTGGTGAGACCTGAGAGTGCAAATGCTCAACTCTTGGATTTGTGTAAAAGACAAGACTTGAGGAAGATAGGGAAACTAAAAAGCGACTGCGAGAATTACTTGAAGAACAAAATAGAGAGTTCAAATATTAGAGATTCTTTCTAAGTTAGTGGGACGATAGGAAATAATTAATTATTTGAATTAGACCCTTTTTCATTTGTCGTTGTCGGTGCTAGATCGGCGTTCTTACATGCGGAACCGAAAGCTTACCGAGCGCTTCTTTTCGTTGTCTCGTACAACAAACATCGTTTTGATGAAATTTGTTTTTTTTTTTTGTTTCCTGTTTGTTGGAATCTGTGATTAAATTGATAGTACCTAATAGAATATGAAATTGGTTATTAAATAAATATAAGTAGTTTATTTGATAATTCTGATACAATTCATGTGCTATTTTATCCCTTTTCAGCTTTCCTAATTCTCTGTCATTATTTTGTTGATGTTCTTGATCATAATTATGCTCTTCATGTTCACATGTATCCTCTTCACATTCGTCATTGTTAAGATAACAAAAATTGTTAATAACACAGGCAGCTGTCATCATTTCAATCGCTTTTGCTACACAGTAAGAATTTATAAATTGTAATTTACTGAATCTTTCCTTCAAAATACCAAATGTAATTTCAATTACAACTCTTGAAGAACTCAAACACTGATTATGATACTTTTGTATTCTTGTCAAATTATTATTTTGCTTATAGGGAGTCGAGGTTTTATAGGAAATGCACTGTCTCCTAATAAATGCTTGTCTGCTGGAAAATTTATAGAAGGTCCGTAAGATTCTATATTTCGAAAGAACTGAGAACTGAAAAATATTATTGCTCAAGTTTGATAATTTCAACTTTCCACATACCCTTGAATCATGAGCTGACCCAGGGAAACCCATAAACACATATGTCAGTATATGTGAGGCTGAACAAATTGCCAGAAGATTTATTGAATGCTGCATATATCAACATAGCAATCATGGGACTAGTAGGAACTTTTATATTTAAATTGATCCATCAATGGTACCAATCACTCCTGCGAATGAATGAAAATTGAGTCAACCATTAGGTATATTTACATGTAGTATAGAGGTCCCACCTGTAATATATAGTGAATCCATTTTCTATATGTTCAAATTCTTCACTTGTCTTGGGCCAACATATGAGTTTATTTTTTATGTGTACAAGGATATAAATACACGAATTCACTATGTTCATAACAGTGGAAGATACCAGGTCGAATCTGTATGAAATTGAATGTAGCGAATCTGGATGCGATATGTACCAGAGAAAAACCAGCAATGCTATCTCGGGAGGAACTGGATGTCTGCCACCAATATACCTTTTTTTATCGAACAAAATCGATCGTTTACAACCACCATCTCCAATAGTTTTAGGATAGTTTCCTTTTTCTTGCGATGAAGCAAACTATTTGCAATTCCATTTTAAAAATAAGGAAGAAAATAGTCGAACCTGACGTTTGATTTTTTTTTTTTGAAGTTAGATTATTTTTTGTACTTGTTGTAACCCGAAAGAAAAGCTACCCGCTTTACTTTAGATCACCAGGTTCTAAAAAGGAATATTCTAAAATACAAAACTGTATCGAGAAATTCTATTTGACATTTAATTCATAGATGCGCAACTCTCTGTCTCAATTTGTTCCTTTATAGAGGGATATCTATTGAGTTTTTCCTTTTTCGCCGGAATGCTTTTGGCGGCGTCGGTTCCAGAATTACAGATGACTACCGATCTGTCATTGCATTGGGTTTGAATTTAGCCAACTATGATTGAAACTTCGGCCGCATGTTATCACGATAAATGCCAAAATTCATCTATTTTCCGACATGAATTAATAATAATGCACAACAGATTTAAAACTCGTAATTAATTTTCGATTTATAGATTTGATGATGACATCTTATTGGAAAAAGTTTTCGATAGGAATAAAAGAAGATAATACCTCAACATATTTATTCAAAAAACTAAGAAATTAAGCAAATGAATAAAAATCACCATCACAAACTGATATCAGTTTAGAAAAAAGCCCTGCATGAACACTAATTAAAACTAGCTGGAAAAAAATTATTTCCTTCTTTTATTAAACTTTCCTGAAGCCATTTTCATGATTGGGTCAGAAAGAATTCTTGTTTTTTCCTTACATAAAATTTCATTTCTATTTATTTATATTTAGAAACTGTTCTGTCATAAAAATTCAAAATGAACTTTATGGAAAAATTAAGAAATTTTCAATGGAGATAACTGTGTTTTTCACAGAATAAGGCCTTTATATCCTCAACATCCACCTGCCTCCTTATTTCTTTTCTAATTTCAAATTGATTTATTAGAAGAGGTATTTTAACGAGCATATTCAGAAATAAACGATGAAAAATAGTATTAAATGTCCGGGAGGGTCTTACCATTCTTCTGTTTGGGTAGGTTCTTGCTTCAATTGAAGAATTGGTTGGTGTATTGCTATACGCCTCTGTTACATTCAAGCAGTCCGGACATTTATTAATATCTTTAATCGTTTTCCTTGCTAAGTATCCTGCCACGTGCGGTGTCCCCAAATCATTGTCTACGTCAAAAGTTTTGACTTATAAACAGCTGGAAGCACTTTTGATATAGGCTGTGTTTCTTCAACTTTTTTTGTGAGGAAATGTTACAAAGTGTCCAACGCTTCGCAAGCAGCATCCTCCTCGCAATTAGAACCTGGTGAGTGTGATGAGAACAAATTGTTTATAAGGAGAGACTTGAAGGAAGAAATGAAATTAGGACATGTAGGATTCACGTTTCGGAATCCGTTGCTTCTTATTAAGGAAAAGAAATTTTCTAACGGGTCTTGGTTGAAAAAACGGGGAATCATATTTTTGAAGCCCTTGCTTTTTAAACGTTCCCAAATGTATAAGAAGCCTTTCACAGTGAATTTGAAGTGTTTTAAAGAGGGGGTTATTGTAGGTTTTCAGATGATTTTTCTATAAAACACATGGAATCGAGGAGAGGCAAAGACTTTTTCCAAAACTGAAAGTGGGAGGAATTCACCGAATATACTGAACAGCTGAAAATTTGTGCAGCACACTTTAATTTATTTTTTTTATGTGGCAAGACATGCTCCTCAGTTAACTTAGACACTGAGCTGTACCGATTGGCTGCAGAGTCAATGTTGTATAAGTCAACAATATGTGACCAAGAGGCAACTTTTGGAATACCATCTCGACAAAAGCATAAGTATTTTGTCAAGAGGGCGAATACCTTTGAGGAGATGAGGAGTATCATATAGATGGACAATTTCTTCATTGTCCACTATATAACCCTGTAGATTTTTTTTTCATTTCATTCCTCAAACTGTATTCTTATTTATAGCAGCAACATTCGTTGCTCTTTGATCAGATATTGTTGCTACAATGTTTAAGCCTGTCTGACGAACATGTCTCACCACATCTTCAATAATTATGATCAAATAATTTGTTGGAATTGAATTTTCAACAAAATAAAAACAAAGTGGCCGCTTCCACTGGGCACGAATACTTTTGATCATAAAAACTAGCGCGTGATCTGCCAACTTCCCTCGACGATCATTATCGCCCTATTCCTTTTATACAATCCTTGGAAAAATTATAGGAGAGACTAGGACCTCATCAAACATGAGGACACAATATTTATCCAAATCTTTCAACTTGCCTACAGCTTTCTTCAAACTCACAAAAATTCGGCAATTAATGCCGCAATTGAATGGAATTCCATTCAGCACATTCGTCTTGAAGGCAAACTGAATATTTTGGATATATATCTATATCCCTTACTACTCTGTTTGTGAAGTGAAAGGGCAAAAATTTTGTCGTCTACAGTAAACCGACGACCTCTTCCCTTCAATGCTTGATTTTTCACCTGGGACAAGAAGAATTTTTGTGATGCTATATTAATTTTTTCAAGGTTTTGAAGGTATTTGGAGTCTTGGAGTGTCTTAATCTGTGTTTTGAGATTTTTATTTTTATTGTTTGCCTGTTTTTCGTTCTTGCGAAAGTGTCTTAGTTGCTTCTTCAAGGACATCATCTGGAAACAGACTTTTCTTCTTCGACCTTTTCTATCTGACACAGCGGCAAGTATGTCACTCACTCCTTCACTCATATTCGACGGTGTGTGATCCAATTCATATTGATTTGAACACATGGTCAATTTAAACTCTAGAAAAATAAAGCATTATGGATGGTTGATATGAATTAATGAAAAAATAAATGAGACATTCAAATTTGCAGACATGTTGAATATTACCTTTTGGGTCTCTACTAGGGCTTGCCATTTCATCGTCAATAGTTTCAGAATGTCTTTTCCTTTCATATACTTTCGTAGCGTAGGAGTCTGCACCTTCAGATCTGGAACTTTGTGCAAAATAGATGTAACCGTACTTGGTGAACCTATATTCAAGAGAAAATATATAAGAAGAAAAAGATATATCTTATTTTAATTTTGTATCATATTATCCTGATTCTCCTTAAGTACCCCTCAGAAGCTGTATTGGCTTATGTGAATTCGGAGTTTTGTTCTGTGTAGGCTTTGTTACTGTGTCCTTAGCCACCTTCGGCACAGCTCTGTAAATTACAAATACCTTGTTTCTCACGAGTGTCTGGGTCAGGCTTATTCAATGAATACAAAAATATGTCCTCATTTTTGGGGCTGCTTATATACTCTGCAAAAAAACCCGTCAAATCAAAATGAATTACCGTAAAAAGTATTACTGAATTTATCTGGTAAATTTAAAGTTGGCAAAGCAAACCTTTTGAGGTTTCCATTAGTCATTGCGCATGCAGGATGAAAATGGTGCTCACAAATAACAGCGTTTTGTATATGTCGTAGATTTTTCATCTCTGCATTTGAAATTCTTCGAATCCAAACTTCTCACACCTCCTTCATGGATGTTATGTGATAGCTAGATACAAAGTATACAACTATAAGTTATCATATAAACTCTGAGAAAGAATGTATGCAAATTATATCAAATTTAATAGAGTTTAATAGCAAATTCCAGTGCTACCAGTGGTGCGAACGGAGATCATATGTCAAACTGACTACAATGATTCCAGAAGACCTAAATCACATTTTACCAAGGAATTCGTATGGTATAGCAAATTCTATTTGTTGAACTTTGAATATATAAATATTATAAATGGATTTTCATCCAGTATATAAGTAGGTATATTGTATTCACTTTTATACTCACCATCTTTCGTCTTTATTATAGCACATGGGTACACAACAGTATTTATTCGTCGGAATATTCACTTTAACACTGTAAAATTTATTGTATGTAAATTTTTATGTACCAAAAACTTTCCATGTTGGCCAAACACCAAATAGTGATCATTGCCTGCTTTTCAATCTCAGTTTCTGGAGGCTTTTCAATCTTAGTTTCTGGACTTATGAGACACATGGCTTAATTTCTGCAGAAAATCTTCAAATGTACTTGGTGTCATTCTGAAGTGTTGCTGAAACTGTTTGTCAGAGTACTGAGGCATAATCAGTTCAGCAAAATTCCCGACCTCCTCATTGAAATTTTCATCTGCTTCATCCTTATGCTCATCGAACAAAAAATCGCCATGTGCCACTGTAAGGCGGTGAACACATATGAGCGGCCGCGGCAACGATCATGATCGAGAAGCGTCCCATGCAAATGTATTATTCCGCACATCAATATCACGATCTGTTCAGCGATATAGCGCCGTTCAGTCGCGATGTATCACGATCGTGATCGTGGCCGCGGCCGCTCATATGTGTTCACCGCTTTGATGGCAACCTTTACATCACTTCTAATTCCACCTTCAGCCATAACAATATAATGTCTAATATCTCTAATATAATATAATTTAATTTTCCCGATTCCCCTATCTTTCAAGAAAATTTAATTTTCTTTTACAACAGATCTGGAATTGAAATTCAATGAAACAATCATAGACTTATACTTTAAAATGAATAACAGTTACCGCTATTAATCTGCAAAATGATCTATCTTCATTCCAAAGTATCCTGGAAAATCCTTCAAAATGTGGTTTGAAGTTGTAAACAATACCAAAAAAACCGTCAATTTGTCAGTTGTCAATTTTTAATCTAGATCGTTCGATTATTTCAGATTTGTCAGATATATCTGTAGTCACGTGTCAGAAAATCTCTCTGATCTTAGCATTGATAACTTTAGCCATAGTGTATTTGGTTAATATTTCTGCGACTGGTCTTACATCGAAAATAACAAGAATCACAGCAACATACCAACAAAATATTTTCGTCGACACCGTTCACCAAATTTTTTATTCTCCAATACTGAAATCTTAATAGGCTTTTACTATAGGCAACTCTAGATTTCACCGGAACCAAAGATTCACGGGCTTTTGCGGCTTGAGTTTCCACGTAGTTTGACATTTTATCATTTTTATTTCTGACAAGACTCGAAAACCAAACCAGTCTACCACGATTCTCACAAACACTACCCATTCATAGCAACGTTTAAAATCCAATGAATTGAAAAATTTACAATCCTATATTAATTTTCCCATCTTCAGAACAATATTGTTTTATTTCCCGCCGTTGTCTTTACATCTATGACAACTATTACTATTTGTTGGGTGGAATTCAGCTTCTTTCTCAAAAAGAAAGAAAACTGACGTGCTGCTCAATTCAAATAGATTGAATATCATAAAACAAAAACTTAGAGAGTGGACCGTATATATTTGAATTTATTAATTAAGTCCCAACACTGGATGATAAGGATAAGTGTCCCCCAAAGCAATAAGAAAATTCTTACCTTTATGAGCAACTTAGATGGACCTTGATGATGTCTCCACTATCCATGAACAGAGTGATCGAGCTCGACAAACGAACATGGAAATGGAGGATCCTTGGAGTCAGGGTTGCTAACAAATGGATCACACTTATCCTTGTGTAACCTCTGAAGGCTACGCTACTGGTAACAATGACTTAAAATCACCACTACGTATCGAATTTATTTCCGATGTTAAACTCGAAAATATCGAAAGCAAAAAAACGATTTTGTGGTTGAAACCGTTTTAACATGAATATTGAACTTAAATACTATTCAGGATTCAATTAGAAGCACTTTGAAATATTTATTATTTTAATTTAATTTGGAAGCAGAATTAACGATGTGATATCGAATTAATCTAATCTCATATTGAATTGGATGGTAGCAAACATGTGTCGTATTACCTTCTTGGGTGGAATCAAAGGAAAGAAACGGAAAATAAACACAGCTGACAGACAACATGTTGAAAAGAGACGAAGAAATTCGGGATTTCTCCTATACGAAAAGGGTTCACATCTGAATAATGAATCATAAACAATGAATTGTAAATTCGCGACATTTATTTTTGAAATACGTTCACTTGGCGTGAACACTATTCATATTTCGCTAGTTGTAATAATAGCCATATGACAAAAAATTAGTATTGCTTTAGCGGCAAAGAGTAGCACTGGAAAATTTGGTTGATTTTCTCAAGAATCAAAACAATAGTTTTTGATAGAGCATCAAGAACCTTGAATATATATTTTAATTTCATTTGTTGCTATTTGAAATCAATTTACCATTTGGAATATATTTTTTTAGTATGTATTATCATTTTTTGATTTGAATTTATGTTTGCATTATGTAGTTATGTTGTGTGTTCATTATAATAAGTTCATATTTTGATATTTTCTAGGTTATATTAATATATTTCAGTTCTGTGATTGAAAGTTCAGAAATGTTTGGAGATCTTTTGCGACCAGATATTAAGCTGCGCCTGGACTTTCAATTCCTACTAGGATGTCAATCATTCTTGAATGGACTTTAGTGTTCCTTCATCACTTTGTGTTCCAATTTCTTCTTCTGAAGGAAGGTTACCAGAAGTTGAAGCCTCCTTCATGTAAGGACGGAAAAAACCAAGGTGGGTTGCCAAGTAGTAGGGTTTTTCCGATTTGCTTCCGGACCCAGATTTTGGTGACTTTAACGATCTCCCAACAGCGGTAGGAATATTTTTCCACCTGTCTCGGCAAACTTGTTCTGGAAATTAAACAAAAGTTATATCATCATTCATCATATCAATAAACAAAAATAGCTCGGCAACTTTTTCTACAACAGAAAATTCAAATCCATACATGGTCATTGATTGATTTATTTATTTATTCATGTATTTTATTCGTATTTATTTTTAGTTATTGAGTAATTTTTTTATGAAGCTGAAAGATTTTGTGAGTAGTATTAATTTACAATATTTTCCGAGGTACCTAGCTACCGGAAGCAGTTTCGTTGACTTGGCACTGCAGTTCTACAGAGGAAAATCTACAGTAGGCGAAATCGTACGCTCCACATGTGAAGCAGTTTGGGAAATTTACAACCTATATATGAGGATCCTGATAATGCTTTAAATATATTACCATTCCTTGTAGGGTTAATGCCGAATTGTTAGTCCTAGGTTTCACATAAAGAGAGAGTATTTGTATTAAATTTCTCACTGAATCTTTAGATCAGCAAACAAACGATCATTTAATCCACTAAAACAGTCCTAATAACGGTGAACATGCCTCTCAAATTCTAGAGCTTCTTCATTATCCTCCCGGTTTTGAATAGCTTTTGAAGTTTCTAGTTCTTCGTCCATCATTTTCGAAATGATTCAGAAACTCACAATAATGGCTATGTACCCAATCTAGAGTGGAATCTTGGTCGTTGTTATTCTTGAGGGACCGAGAAAGTACAGGAGTTTTGGATGAACCAATCCCCAATAATGGTTAAAAGCACTTGACAATCGTAAAGTACAAAAACACACTCACAGTACTAACATTAAGTTAAATCTTCGTCGTTAATTTAAAAGCAATATTTTCAGGAACTCTGCAATATTGGAGCAAAACGACAACTTGACAGAGAATTGTCGAGTTATATCGAATGTCCAATGGCTTCTATCTACTCGTCTTTTTGTCTATCGAATTTGTCTAACGCGACATTTGAGAATACCAAATTTGTATTTCATTCGACAATTTAGTGATGTCGCATGTGAGAATGACCCAATAGACATTGGAGAATGCAAGAATGAGAATGATCCGCAACATATTGTTTTTACGTCGCTCAGTAGACAAGTTCGGACTAGCACGAATTTTATCATCTACATTGCGATTTCTCTGCGTAATTTTTCCGCGCGGAAGCTCAGTTCGCATTTCGAGGCGTTTTTTTTTATCAGCCTGAATTCGCACCGAAAATACATGTTTGATCATTGGGATGGAAAAGATTATTGAGTTAGTTCGAAGGCACCACCCTATCTTATATGATCTTTCTAATGAAGATTACAAAAATATTCGCAAAAAAGATAAGATTTGGGAAGAAACAGGAAAAGAAATTTATGAAAAGGGTGAGTGAAATAATGTATGATCTTTCTAGATTACGTATACTTATTTCCATACAAACGAAAAAGTATATTAAAGTCTAATTTATCATCTTTCTGTACTAAAGAAAGTAACAAATTGATCTCGTACAGAGAATGCCAATCTTGATGCTCTCCTTGGATCATTTGCGAAATTCTGAAAAGCGCCAGGTTCATTTGAAAGTTCAATCAATACATAGTCAGATTTTTTTGTTAAGGGAGTGCCAGAATTGATACGACAAAAGTGTAAAACATAACTTTATTCACAAAGTTCTCCAACAAACTTTGTTTGAACTGATTATTTCATATATTCTCTACAAGTCCTGAAAAAAAAACAAACATAAACTTCATAAAATAAATATATATCGTTCAAAGAAAAAAAAACATTCTGAATTTCTGTCAGACTAGCGGGTAACCTCGGAGACGAAACAAAAATTGGAGATATTGCTCAAAAAAAAGCGAAATTTCAACAATTGTCACATCTGTAATACTTTTGACTTTTTTCTAAGTCAGAGCACGCCTCATGGGCCCTTCCATTACACTCACAACACTGGTTCCAGTCTTCGTCGAAGCATTCATTACAAATAAGACAATATGTTTCCTGCTCTCGAGTTCTTTCTTTCTTTCAGGTGCCGACTTGCTTTTTTCTTTTATTGAGACCAGGGGTGGATCCAGGATTCGAGTTTGGGGGGGCACAACCCCCTATTTCTCCAAACTTCCCTTTTAGATTGAAAAAACTTGTAATGAGAAAATGGGTTTTCCAACCTATTCCCTCATTTTAGAATAATTATTTTAGTTTTCCTTTTTAAATAATTTTGTTTCGAATTAATTTCCGAGAAATCTTTTCGAATTTCCAATTCAGGATTCCGACATCGTTCGGAATTGTAAACATACCGCACCGTTTTTATTCCGTTTTTATTTCCTAAAAACGATGTCGCACCGTATAAAACGTCCTGAATTGGAAGATAACCGAGTTTTTTTTGTCCGCTAGCACAGATAAGTCGAAATTAAGACGTTTTCATCGACGCAAAATTACCGAATTTCGACTGTCGGGCACATCTGATTTCCGCACCCCCCCTGTGGGTATAAAATCAGATGTTCCCCCGCAGGCCACTTCACTTACGTTTTTCACTTAAGATTAACTTGCGAATTGTTTTCAGTTACTAGATTCGAATTACGCTTAACCGCCTTACCTTCCGCCGCCGAGTTTCACTAGAAGATTTCTTTTTTTTTGAGTTTTGGGTCTCACCGCTACGAATACGAATTTTCTTTAAGTTTTTTTTCTCATTGGGTGATTTTTTTTTTTGGAAATTCGAGAGTGCAAGTGGCCAAGCCAAAGGTAAGACTACACGCCGTTATTTTTTTAATATTGGGACTTCAGTTTTTCCGTCTCTCATACCCGAGTCTGAGTTCCACCCCTACTGTCATTAAAGTACCCTGCAGGTGCGGACGCCCAGGGGGTACCGAAGACACTTGGGGGTGGCTCACCCTTTCCCGAAATTTCCCGTCTTATCTAGCTCACCCCTACTGTCATTAAAGTACCCTGCAGGTGCGGACGCCCAGGGGGTACCGAAGACACTTTGGGGTGACGTACCCGTATTTCTGTGCTGTCTTTTATCCCCTAACCCGGCTGAAGTCCAATATCTGTCCGTCAAGTGTACGTCTCAGGTTCTGGCTGGCGAACAACTCCGTTAACCCCCGTATACCGTTGAGATCGGATCCAATGTTATTCCGTTAGTTTTTGCCCTGTAATTCTCACCGATTTCGAGTCTCTGAATTTTGTAATAGTGCTAGTTGTGTACCCCTTTTTCGAATCGACAAATAAAAGTTGTATACGTTGATTCTGCCTATCATTGTGCGTCGCTAACATCCTAGACACAAGGGAACCCTGTCTCCGGCTAGTAGCTGCCGGGGTAGGTTTGCTATTCTCCCTTAAAGAATAGCTGGCGCTCGAGTCCGCCGAGGAAAACCCCGTTACAAAAATGGCGCAACGAGCAGGGACCGTTCAGAATCTACCAGGAAACAACTGAGGTGAGAGACATTAGCCGGACAGTGAGTGAATTCCCGAAACAGTGAGTAAAACCTCAGAACAGTGAGTAACTATTCCTTGAACGGAAAACTGTGAAAAATAAACTTGAACCGTGTTTTATTCCCTGCCACTCCATATTGAACTGTTATACTGTGAATTGAATTGGACTATATTTTGAAAATTTTCCTACTGTTGAACCCCGTTGAAAATAATTTGTGATTATTCTTTTCGCCGATTACTGTATTGAGTTGTTGAAAACTGAACTGTTATTCCGCCGTTATATCAGTGAAAATTATTTCCGATTTCTAATTGCATTTTTCTGATTTATTGAATTGAACTGTTTTAATTTCACATTGAAGGTGAGTGAATTTCCGGACTCTGAAAAATTGAAAATTTATTGTCGCAATTGGTAAAATTTAATAGGTGTGATTTACCTATCGGTTCAATAGGGAATCACCTATTACCTGTTGAGGACCTATCTACCTGTTTTCTATTTTCTTTTGACCTGTACTGTTGAAGCCTGCCGATTATTTCTGATTTTTCTGAAGACTGAGGGTCAATTGTTGTGATTTATTTTCTGGCTATTGAACTTTGGAAACTTTTTGGAAATTTGACCTGTGCGTTTTGGTGGTGTTCGGGTTTCAGGAGTTTTTTTTCGGACTATACGAGGTGACTTGCGATTGTGTGCGGTGTTTCTCGAATATTTTCGGACTTTGGTGGGACTGATAGAGGTTTTTTCCGAGTAACGTTGGACTTTAAAAAGTTTTTTTTTCTGTGATACATCGGGACTTGGATTGTTTTTGGTGCGCCGGGACTTAGACTCTTTTCTGATACACCGGGACTTAGACTTAATTTCTGTCTGGAGTGCACCGATATCCACTTCGAACTTGAGTGAATAGGTTGGCTAACGATTAACTTATCGGGTTGGACTTAGAACTTAAACGGATTGTGAAAGACATACCGAGTGTGAAATATTGGTGCGTTCTGAATCGGACTTAGTTGAATATAATATGTCGAACATGGATGTGAACCGGTTACTCAGTGATGAACTTACATTCGAATTACAACTGAGGGGACAATCGATACCCGGTACTGTGATGACTAAACGGAGTCTGCTACGACAAGTGCTTCAGTCTAATGAACCTCTACTACCCCCAACATCATTGAATCCCGCCTCCGAGATTGAGATCTGTCAAAATAAACTAACCGATTTGGTGGAATCCCTTCAGAACTTCAATCATAGTAATGCGGCTAACGAATTTTCGCGAATTTACACCAGATTAATACACATTCAAGGCAGGCTGAACTTTATTGTCACCGCAGACACAGCACAGTTACAATTGATTGAACAAATGAAGGCGACTACAGATAAGGCGTTGGAGACACTGGAGGAGCTGCGTAGGAAGAGTAATCCTGAACAGCCGCAGACATCCAACCGAGGTCAGAGGTCTCTTCTGGATGAGGAGGTGCCCAGTTCACCTGGGATGTCACCGATCCAACCGGAGAGGTTATCAAAGGTTGAGACATCACTTATCGACTTAGGAGATGGTGTCGATCCTCCTGCTGTAGTTAATGTCTCACGTACCGGTACACCTGTAAGAAATCCAACATTAGAACGGGTCATGAATGAGACAAGGCAGACATGTAGAGCATTACTACAACAATTACCAGCGATACCTCTCACACAGTCACAGGACTGTGGGACAACAACACCTGAGGATCCGACACAAAGTAGATGGGTTAATTCCACACGAAGGGTGTCTTTTCCACACTTACCTGCACCGTGGATAAGTTCTGACCGGCCAATTATCACAACACCTGCCAGATCGGAACCGGAGTCTCGATCAACAGTACCAACTGTTCCGGTACACAAATGGAACATCTCCTTTGATGGCACTGGTAGTGTGACCGGATTTCTTGAAGAAGTGGAGAGACTGGCTGAATCCCGTAAAGTGTCCCTGGAACAAGTTTTCGAATCAGTGTATGAATTGCTGAGAAAGGATGCAAGGGATTGGTTCATTCCCCGGAGAGGTACTTTCGAGGACTGGGAGGATTTTAGCAACCAGCTAAAAGAAGCATTTCTGCCAGTTAATTACGAGGAGAATCTGTTGGAGGAAATTAAAAGGCGAACACAAGGCCCTGAAGAAAAGTTGCTTCTATATGTTACCCGGATGCAGAACTTGTTCCAGAAACTCACCTATGCAAAACCATCCGAGGTGGAGCAGATCCGGCTTATCCGACAGAGGTTGATCCCGCCCTTACAGCAAGCCTTGGCCTTCCAGGAGACCAAGACTTATGATGAACTTCTCCGTAAGGGAAAAGTTTTTGAACTGGTCCAGTGGCAGATGAGCCAGTACACCCGGCCACCCTCCAAACCAGGTTTCGTGGAAGAACCTCACCTGACGTACAATTCTCGTCAGCTGAACCGATATCAGGCCAGTTTTTCTATGGATACCAGAGAACAGGTTCGCCAAACAGCTGATCACAGGGAATCAGTCCCGCCGACACAAGCCAACCAAACACGACTTTCTCCGCCGAGGGAAAGCCGTCCAGAGCCACCCAAGTCCAGAGAGTCAATAGCCCAGCGACAGGAATCTCACCGTCCGACTTCTGGAGACAGGTCCGAAGGTCGATCCAGACCTGCAACACCGCCACCCCGCCGTCCAGCCGAAAATAGCCCCGCTGACCGGACGGAACCACCTTCAGGGAGGAGAGTGTCCTTCCAGACACAATGTTTCCGATGTGGTGGATATGGCCACATGCGTCGAGAGTGTCGCAGGCCACCGAAAATCTTCTGTTCTCGATGCCAGAGGGAAAACATTCTCTCACGAGAATGTCCGTGTTCGGGAAACTGAAGGGGAGATTGGAGGCGGAGTCGACCACATCTCCCGGAATCCTGACTCCACTGGCACCGACTACCTGTAATGATAACCGTCCGTTAGTAGAGGTCAGAATAGCCGGCAAATACTTCCGAGCACTGATAGATACCGGAGCGACCAGGAGTTTCTGCAGTCAGGCCGTATCCGATCAGTGTGAAAGTAAAGGAATCACAGGACAAACAATGCACAACAGTTTCGCCGTAATAGCGAACGGACAAACCACCGTCACACCGAAACTGTACACCACCACCGTGCAAATTTCCGATTACACACTGCCTGATTTGAAATTCTTACTGGTACCAAACTTACCGGTTGACATTATTCTGGGGATGGATGTTCTGTCGACTTTCAAGTTTTCCGTAAATCTCAGTACCGCCGAGTGCTTTCTGGAAGGCCGTCTGATCTCGAAACCGATCACTCCCGTCGAAACCACCGCAGAAGTTCACACCGCCGAAGAACACCTGTTGGAGTTGACGGAGTCTCAGAGACAGGAACTGGAGGAATTTCTGCAAGAAGAATTAAAGAAGTTTGAAGACCTATATGGTACAACCGACCTGATTGAACATAAGATCAAACTGAAACCGGGCACCGAACCGATCAAACAACGATACCGACCCCTAAACCCGAAAATGCAGGAGATCTTCAATCAGGAAGTAGACCGTATGCTGGCTGAGGGAGTAGTATTGGTCAGGAAGAAAGACGGAAAATACCGTTTTTGCATCGACTTTCGTGCCGTCAACCAAGTGTCTGTAAAAGATGCATACCCGTTGCCGTACATTTCTGGGATTCTGGACAAACTGCGTAAGGCCAAGTACATCTCCACACTGGATCTGAAACAAGGATACTGGCAGATACCGTTAACAAAGGAAAGCCGTCCGATTACTGCCTTCACAGTTCCAGGAAGGGGATTGTTCCAGTTCACCGTTATGCCGTTTGGTCTTCACGCTAGTCCAGCCACATTCCAGAGATTCTTAGACACCGTTATTGGCCCAGAAATGGAACCGGAGGCGTTCGCTTACCTGGACGATATAGTTGTCCTAGGGGAAACTTTCGAGGAGCACCTGGAGAACTTAAGAGAAGTATTCCGGCGGTTGAGAGAAGCCAATCTTCGTCTCAATCCCGAAAAGTGTGACTTTGTGCGAAAATCCCTAAAATACCTAGGACATGTCGTTACTTCCGAAGGAATCCGTACCGACCCGGATAAAGTTTCCTCTATCGTAGCATTCCCAGCGCCGAAAACTATCCGTGAATTGCGCCGTTTTCTGGGAGTTGCTAGCTGGTACCGCCGTTTTATAGAGAACTTTTCCGATGTCGTTGCACCGTTAACTCACCTGTTAAAGAAGAAACCACGTTGGAAGTGGGGTGAGGAACAACAAAAAGCGTTCGACCTCCTGAAACAAAAACTGACCGAATCACCTATACTGGCCTGTCCGGATTTCAATCAACCGTTCGTCCTGCAAACAGACGCCAGTGACGTAGGCCTTGGAGGAGCCCTGACCCAAGTTCTTGATGGGGAGGAAAGGGTGATCGCCTATGTCAGCCGTACCTTGAACACCGCCGAAAGAAATTACTCTGTGTCCGAAAAGGAATGTCTCGCCATTGTTTTCTCAATAGAGAAACTGCGACCATACCTGGAAGGATTTCATTTCACCGTAATTTCCGACCACATGAGTCTGAAATGGCTGAATTCCATCAAGTCACCGTCCGGAAGAATTGCTCGATGGGCCGTTTTCCTTCAGCAATTCGACTTTGAAGTCCAATACCGCAAAGGTGCCCTGAACAAAGTCGCCGACAGTCTGTCCCGAAACCCGTTACCGTCGGTAGATTCCGTATGCCTGGCCGACGTCGAAGTTCGCTGCAGTTGGTACAACAAAAAGCTCCAAGAGGTACAAAGAGACCCAGAAGATTTCCCTGACTTCGCCGTTGAGGATGGGAAACTGTATCGTCACTTCTGGGACTCTTCCGACTTTACTGAAGTTGGATCCGGACAACCATGGAAGCTCTGTGTACCCACCGAACAACGACTGGAGGTCCTGAAAGAAAATCACGATTCGGAATTAGCTGGTCACCTGGGAATCTCCAAAACCATCTCTCGGCTAGCCCGGAATTATTACTGGCCAGGGATGTTCAGAGATGTCGCAAAATACGTAAGAAACTGCCCATCCTGTCAAAGGTACAAAGTACCACAACAGAAGACGCCTGGAAAAATGCAACCACATAGAATGACTGATGCACCGTTCCAAGAGGTCTGTACAGATGTGGTTGGACCACTTCCCCGTTCCAAGAAGGGAAATTCTTACGTAGTGGTGATGCAGGACCGTTTCACGAAGTGGGTTGAATGCCGTCCGTTGCGGAAAGCCACCGCCAAAACCGTTTATTCAGCCCTGTATGAACAAGTTATACTCCGATATGGCTGTCCGAAACTGGTGATATCTGATAATGGGGTACAGTATGACAGTAGACTGTTCAAAAACAGTCTCCGAGAGCTAAACATTGCTCACCGTTTCACCCCTCCGTATACACCACAGTGCAACGCCGTAGAACGAGCCAATCGTACGTTGAAAACTATGATAGGTCAGTTCTGTGAAGCCGACCACCGTACTTGGGATGAGAAGTTAGGTGAACTAACTTTCGCCCTGAACACCGCAAAACAAGAATCTACAGGATTCACACCGGCATTCCTGAACTATGGAAGGGAACTAACAGTCCCAAAGGCAATCTACTCGTCAAACACCCAAGACGATGACACCGAGGAGACAAACAGAAGCCCAGAAGAGACTAGAGTAAATCTTACTCACCGTACAGAACAAATCCGTCATCTTCAAGAGGCCTATGAGTTTGTCAATACCAGGTTGTACCGTGCATTTGAGCAGCAAGCTCACCATTACAACCTCCGTCGAAGAGAAGTTCGTTTCCATGTCGGTGATAGAGTTCTGCGCCGTGCTAATCCGCTGTCGTCCGCCGTGGATAGCTTTGCAGCCAAGTTGGCTCCGAAGTTCTCTGGTCCGTATACTGTTGTGAAAGTGATTTCACCCGTTGTTTATGACCTGAAAGATGACAGTGGTAAGAAAATCACCAATATTCATGTAAAAGATTTAAAACCGTTCCATCCGTCTGATCATTAGTAAGTACACCGTATAGCAACCGAAATAAAAATCAACCGTACCGTTATATTATAGCATGCACCAATAATAAATGGGATACATCCGTTCTGTCTGACTCTATTTCACTCCTCCATTACCGTTAAAAATAATATTCATCACTGTAAATAGGTTAATAATGGGGTACTACCGCTGCTTTCACTGAATAAGTGCCCAGGTGAGTGAAATAGAGCCTTATACTTGTATCTCCTTATTAACTGACAGAATGTACATACCTATATTTCCGCGATTCCACCATAATCGATAGATCTAACCTGGTCTGCCAGCGTTGGAAGATTCTGTTCCGTACAGTTTTGTGTGTTCTGTGCAGCTTTTATTACCACCAAACAGGGCCGTCTGACCGTCATTGGGTAGATAAGTGGTATCCCAGAACACCTACAACAGAAAATTCCGTTAATTCACTGGAAAAACAGGAACCGTAACAGTTAATTCAATTTTTCTGTATTATTTGTGAGACCGATAATAACAAGTGAGATACACCCGTCCTGTCTGTCTCTATTTCACCCCTGTGTCACTGTTAATTACAATAACCGAATAGAAAATAGCAATAGAAGGCTGACACCGCTTACACCGATATTACAAACTGGCCTGAACGGTAAGTGAAATAGAACAGTATATTGGTATCTCCTTATTGAAATTACCGACCGTACTTACCGTTTCTTCCGAAATTCCACCGTACACCCTGTTACCCCTCTGCTCCAGGATATCAGTATACTAAATGCTTTTCTCTCATTTTTATGCAACCTACAACTGCTGCTGACTCCAACACCATTGGGGAATTGCACCACCGTCACATGGGGAGCCAACGACGCTGTCTGGTATTCCAAACTACCCTGGTTCGATGATATTGGTAACTGTTAACCCCCATGACATGTGCCCGGAGCCGGCTTTGCGAAGTCCACCCTAAAATGGTTCAGAAATAACACAACGAATGACAAATCGAAATGGTACTCACTTTGAAGATTCCGTCCTGCACTGTTTCCACTATTTTCCGGCATTTCCTTCACCGATGGAAATGGAAATCGAAGTTTGGAACCACCCGGCGAAGTTTGACAATTCAACTTTGGAGGTTAGCTGATAGAACATAGAGCTTCGACAGCACCATTGAAGCGGACATACGTCAACGCGGACCATAGAGTGGGAGCATTGGCCGAATATACGCCACCTGGAGTAGATTAGGTGAACTTGTTTATTGTAAATCCGATCTCAATCGTCTTGCCGTGAATGGTCAAACCGTTAACCGGACTTAGTAGATTTCACCGTGAAAAATTTAATCCCCTATTTCATCGTGGATTCAATTTTTCAACCGGAGACGAGGGGATGTAATGAGAAAATGGGTTTTCCAACCTATTCCCTCATTTTAGAATAATTATTTTAGTTTTCCTTTTTAAATAATTTTGTTTCGAATTAATTTCCGAGAAATCTTTTCGAATTTCCAATTCAGGATTCCGACATCGTTCGGAATTGTAAACATACCGCACCGTTTTTATTCCGTTTTTATTTCCTAAAAACGATGTCGCACCGTATAAAACGTCCTGAATTGGAAGATAACCGAGTTTTTTTTGTCCGCTAGCACAGATAAGTCGAAATTAAGACGTTTTCATCGACGCAAAATTACCGAATTTCGACTGTCGGGCACATCTGATTTCCGCACGCCCCCTGTGGGTATAAAATCAGATGTTCCCCCGCAGGCCACTTCACTTACGTTTTTCACTTAAGATTAACTTGCGAATTGTTTTCAGTTACTAGATTCGAATTACGCTTAACCGCCTTACCTTCCGCCGCCGAGTTTCACTAGAAGATTTCTTTTTTTTTGAGTTTTGGGTCTCACCGCTACGAATACGAATTTTCTTTAAGTTTTTTTTCTCATTGGGTGATTTTTTTTTTTGGAAATTCGAGAGTGCAAGTGGCCAAGCCAAAGGTAAGACTACACGCCGTTATTTTTTTAATATTGGGACTTCAGTTTTTCCGTCTCTCATACCCGAGTCTGAGTTCCACCCCTACTGTCATTAAAGTACCCTGCAGGTGCGGACGCCCAGGGGGTACCGAAGACACTTGGGAGTGGCTCACCCTTTCCCGAAATTTCCCGTCTTATCTAGCTCACCCCTACTGTCATTAAAGTACCCTGCAGGTGCGGACGCCCAGGGGGTACCGAAGACACTTTGGGGTGACGTACCCGTATTTCTGTGCTGTCTTTTATCCCCTAACCCGGCTGAAGTCCAATATCTGTCCGTCAAGTGTACGTCTCAGGTTCTGGCTGGCGAACAACTCCGTTAACCCCCGTATACCGTTGAGATCGGATCCAATGTTATTCCGTTAGTTTTTGCCCTGTAATTCTCACCGATTTCGAGTCTCTGAATTTTGTAATAGTGCTAGTTGTGTACCCCTTTTTCGAATCGACAAATAAAAGTTGTATACGTTGATTCTGCCTATCATTGTGCGTCGCTAACATCCTAGACACAAGGGAACCCTGTCTCCGGCTAGTAGCTGCCGGGGTAGGTTTGCTATTCTCCCTTAAAGAATAGCTGGCGCTCGAGTCCGCCGAGGAAAACCCCGTTACAAACTTTTTTTTGCTTATGCGCAGACATCTTCAGGCATTTTATTCTCCAAATATTGCAAAAAAAAACTACAAAAATAAACGAATAATAACAAATAATAAATAGGTACTGAACAATAAAAAAAATAACGAATATTTAATCGATTGCAAATGACAACTATCGTTTATGTTTGATTGCGAAAAGTTCTAATAGGGTAACAGCACCGGTTGTGGCCACTTTAAGACATTTTCCAAGTTCAAATCATGATCGTACCCTTATTTAAGCATCGCTTTACAATTAAAAATTTGAAAACACTCCTCATGAATATTGTGATTAGATAGTTGCCAAGCAAAATATATTTTGGCGGCGAATTAAATAATTAAAAAATGAAAAGGAGAGCGAGTGCAATTTATCCAGTTGTGGCCACGTTTTCCACCAGTTGTGGCCACACATTGTTTCAGTTGTGGCCAGTCACAGGTGTGGTTAAACTGGCATAATTTGAATACTCACTCCATTCGAAATTGAACAAACATTCACATAAATAACAAAAATTATATTCGAGATTCATGGAAATATAGATATAAATACTATAAAATAATGATTTCCCTTATACAAAAATGAAAAAGTCATCGAATAAAGGCAAAAATATTAATGTTTCTCGAAAAGTTTAATTTCTTGAACAAAACATGCTCCGCGAGTGTTAGCAGCCTTTGATTCTTTAATTTTCGAGAATAAGTCTTCTTTCTCATACCACAGAAGGTCTGGAGGTTCGGACCTTTTCCAGTTTTTTTCCCTTCTAGACATTGCACAGCAATAGTTTTGGTGATCACTGATATTTAGGGCAGGTTTTATAATCAAACCTAAAGTCACTTTAATTTCAAAGCTTTCTTTAACGTCCAGTTTCATAATCAAATTTAAAGTCGCTTAAAGCTTCCTTTAGTGTCATTTTTAGTAGGGTTAAAGCAAGCTTCAAAATTAAAGGTACTTTAGGTTTGATTATGAAACCGGCCGTAACTCTACCAAAAATGACACTAACGGCCGGTTTCACAATCAAACCTAAAGTCGCTTTAATTTTAAAGCTTCCTTACTAAACCCTACTAAAATGACAGTAAGGGAAGCTTTAAGCTTAAATTGACGTTAAATTCGATTATGAAACTGGACGTAAAGGAACCTTTAAGCTTGAAGTGTCTTTAAATTTGATTATGAAACTGGACGTAAATATTTTTGCATGATACAAAATGTTGTCATAACGAACAATTACGAATGTTCCTATTGAAAAAATGTCAGCACACTTGCTCAACCCCTGCTCTGTAGTACTGAAATAACTTTTTGGATGACATTGTTCCTGAAAAATGGAAAATTAAATTGAGTGTTGCATCTTTATCTGTTCAATAAGATAAAAGTATAATCTATCCTTTATTAACTGGTGGCCACAACTGGGTTTTTACGCTCCACTTCTGGCCACCAAGTGGCTACAAGTCGCGAATCAGACTTTTTCGTGACCCAGTTGTGGCCAGCACAATATCATATAGTTAGAATGAAAAATTTTCAATTTTTTATTTGAAATAGGGAAGAATATGATGCATTTAATAACATAAAATATTTTCTACAAGTAACGCAAAAGTATAACTGAAAAAAATCAATGGAGACTTACCATGTGTTTCTTAATCGCACTTAGAAGCGTCCACCTGGTACAGCGTCTTTTCAAGAACTAAACAGAGGAAGCAACGAATTTCGCCATCTCTTTTGAAAAACGAGCTCGCCAATTGGTCAAGGAATAATCAAGAAGGGAATAGAAGGCAAATTTTATAGGCTAAATCAAATAAAATACGTTTCAGTCCAGAAAATGATTTCGTGTGGTTACAACTGGTACCATGGCCACAATCGGTGCCGTTACCCTACTCCTGATGCTTCAACATTCGAAGCTATTTCATCATTTATGTGCAAACTTGCAAGGCCAGTGAGACGATCCTCCGTCATTGTAGTTCTCAAATAGGTTTTGAGTCTTCGGGCGGCAGAAAAAGTTCGCTCAGCAGTAGCTAGTGGTCACTGGTAAGGTGCAAATGATTTGAAACATCACATTTATGTTGGGAAGATCTGAGGAATATTTCATGGCTTCGGCTGGGTGTTCCGGAAATGTTTTAATTTTTTCTTCACTATCCCACATGTACTTCCAAATACGTAACTCGCCCTCTAAAGCACTAAAACAATCTTCTTTGTATTGTTCAGCACCTTCTAAAACAGATTCTTCGTAGTTTTCAGCGAACTTTCCTTGTTTAGGTAGAAGGATCTGAGGTTTTCCAATTTGATTCATTACTGCTTTTGGAAATCTGGTTATTATTTCATTTATGAAAAAAAGCCAAAAACGGGGGAAAAATTGAAATTCGATAGTATTCTTCAGGCGAATTAGAACATTCGATATGTTTCTTTGGAATTGTCAGTTCTGTGCCCATTTCAGAAGCCAAGAATTGAGATTTTTCAAGAGGCTGTATTCTCATGATCCTTGCCTGCACTCCTTGAAACTTCCCACTTATATTCGAGCCTTAATCATAGGCTTGACCTCTACAGTTTGCTATGTCTAGACCGAAGCTATCTAGATTTTCCAATATTGTATTTGCGATATTTTCGCCAGACAAATCTATGACAGCGACGAATCTGAGGAAATCTTCTTTAATTTCGAAATACTTCTTGTCGAAATATCTGATACAAATAGACAACTGCTCTTTCGTTGACATATCAGTTGTTTCATCTGCAATAATTGTGAAAAATTTGGATAGCTGAATCTTTGAAACTAGCTTTTTCGTCATTATATCCCCACAGCATTGAATGATTTCATTTTGGATAGTTTTGCTGATGTACGACGAGTTTTTTCCACACGATTTTATATGTGTCTTCAAATCCTTATCCCCAGCATCAATTCTAAATTTCAGGAGAGCTCTGAAGTTTCCTACTCGATTTGATGCTTTCTAAGGTTCACCCAGTAGTTCACCATCATCTCGATGACCTCGCAGTGGAATATTTTTTATACCACAAAACATAATGGTTTTAATTATTGGTATTAACTTTTTCTTATTTTCTTCTACCACACTCCGTTGAGCGGAATACATATACATATATGTAAATGTATTTTTGGTTTTTCCCCACACATTATTGAATTGAATTGTTGGATAGCCTTCATGATATTTTGATTTATTGTGGCTAGCAAGAGTATTTTTCTCGCTTTTTTGAAAGTTGTCATAGGTTCAAGGACCAACTTTCCAAGCTTTCCATTGCTTTTTCCACCTTCACCACGACCAAAAAGTAGCTTTGCATAGACCACCATTGAATTTTTTTGCTATAGACAAGCCAAGGATATTCCGTCATCCAACTTGCGATCTTCTTTTATTACCTTTGATATTTAATGGAAACTTGAATTCTGACAATGGAATCCAATGATTTGTAAGCCACTCATAACGATCATGATCACTCATTATTGTAGCATTTTTGTTGAGTAAATGACGAAAATCACGAAAAGGGATTTTTATTTTATCCTCATCTGAATAATTTTCTGAATCAAAAACAGTTTCAGCTTGGAAAATGTCATTTAGAGATTTACTAGTCGTTTCTGCTGAGGTAGACGGTTCTAAAATTGTAGGTAGGACTTGTGTTTTGTACTTCACTGTTAATATTCATCTAAAAAGAGAGCTGTATCAATTCAATTCATTCATTTATTCAAAAAGCTGAAACTGAAAAATATACGTCCAAGTTTAGAGATTCATATTTCGCGGTAGAATTATTTGGGCATTTTTTTAAGATTTTTTTTGGAATCTGAAATTTAAATTTTGAAATCACGTGATTCAGAAGAATTATTAACAGTAACGATGAGCTTCGGTATATGAGGTCCGAGAAATTTTGACGAATTGCCTATTAAAGTCCTTAGTACTAGTACTTGGATACTTATCAAATATTAGTGTACAAATAAGTTTCCGCGGTTTTTTATAAAAAATTAGGAATTTATTGTAAAGGAAAAGTACATTACGTTTCATTCAAAGTATTTTCCATCATTTGCCACTACTTTTCCCCATCTTTCTGGCAACATTCGGATACCCCGTCGAAAAAACTCTTCATCTTTTGACGCTATCCACAAATCTACCCAATTTTTGGTGTCTTCATATGATGTGAAGCGCTGCTCAGACAGACCATGTGCCATCGACCGGAACAGGTGATAATCAGAAGGGGCTAAGTCTGGTGAATACGGCGGGTGGGGTAAAACTTCCCAGTTGAGTGTTTCCAAGTATGTTTTTACCGGCGCCGCAACATGTGGACGAGCATTATCGTGTAAAAGAATAATTTTGTCTTGTCTTGAGTAGTAATGGGCGCGTTTTTCCTTAAGTGCCCGACTCAATCTCATCAATTGTGTTCGGTAGAGAGCTCCAGTAATGGTTTCGCTTAGTTTCAGCAATTCATAATACACGACACCAAGCTGATCCCACCAAATACACAGCATGAGTTTTTTTCCATGAATATTCGGCTTAGCTGTCGATGTTGATGGTTCGCCGGGCTTAACCCATGACTTCTCTTCTTTGGATTATCGTAGTGAATCCATTTTTCGTCACCAGTGACTATACGATACAAAAAACTCTTTTTTTTATTCCTGGCAAGCAGCATTTCACTCATGCATAATCGGCGTTCAACGTCTCTCGGCTTTAGTTCATATGGAACCCAATTTCCTTGTTTTGAATCATTCCTAACGATTTTAAACGAAGTGAAATTGCTTGTTGAGTCACTTGTAGAGTAAGTGCAAGTTCTTTTTGCGTTTGGGACGAATCTTCCTCCGATAGTGCTTCTAATTCCATGTCTTCGTACACTTTCGGCCTTCCACTGCGTTCTTTGTCTTTAACGTCAAACTCACCGTTCTTAAACTTTTGAAACCATTCCTGACAACTTCTCTCACTTAAAGCAGCTTCACCATATGCTTCTAGAAGCAATCGATGCGCCTCAGCTGCAGATTTTTTCACATTAAAGAAGTAAATCAAAAGTTCCCGCAAATGATGCTTATTCGGAATAAAACTTGACATTTTTGCACGAAAAAAATTACGTGATGCTGATACGGAATCACTAGTACTTTAAGGTTATGGTGTTGCCAGATGACTAAACTTGGGATATTACGTTTTACATCTGACAATTTCTCCATAACCTTCTGGTGGGGCCATCTTTTGACAAACCGCGGAAACTTATTTGTACACCAATATAATTTTCAGAATTTCCGTTTTTTCAAGCATCATCAAGTCTCCGAATAAGTTTTAAAGCTTTATTATTCACTTTTTTTTCTCGTTTTCTACTCTGTTTTATTGTTTCAGATATTAGTTCGAAATGGGAAAGAGGATAAAGAAATTTTTATATCGATGGAAGAGACCCTTCAGTATTGAAAGCTTATTCTGTAAACAAATTAGACATCACTGCACTACTCACGGGGAGACAGGGTTTTACCCTAGGCTCTTGTATTATACTTCAAATTGTATGGTACCCCGTTACACTAACCTTTGCTCAAACTCATACATATGCTTTATTGTTTGATAATAATAATAGGTCAACCATGATTACGTCGACATATCTGCGTCGAACTACTGGTTGACTTCCGGAAGGTTGTTTCCTGAGACAGAGGGCTTCATGCTTGCCATCCAGGATCAGGTGATTCCAACAAGAAATTACATGAAATATATCGCAAAGGATGCCTCAGTGGCGGACGATAGCTGTCGTTATGGTTGTGCGACACATGAAACTATCCAGTTCATCACCGGGGGGTGTCAGAAGTTCGCGGGCACGGAGTACAAAAATAGACATGATGCTGTTGCCAAGAATTGGCACTGAAACACCAACTTCTAAGTTCGAAAAAGGTTCCTTATTACATGAAATGAAAGAATATTGGGATTTTTGGACTAATTTTCTTTATTGTTCTTCAATACAACGCCGACGTTTCGAAACGACTTGTTTCTTTTTCAAGGCTAAAAATTTAAAAACATTAAAAGTTTTCATTCGAGATCATTCGTACACACAATTACCTAGTATTCTGAACAATATCGTCGATATAAATGGACGATAACCTAAGAACAGTTCCTTATTACAATTACCATCCGGATGCTGTGTTGGAAAATGAACATCACAAGCTCTACTGGGATCGCACGGTTCTGACAGACCGGAAAATAACCCACAATAGACCAGACCTCATATTGCTCAAGAAGGATGAGGACACAGCACTATTCATCGATGTGGCGATTCCAAATAATAACAATCTTCTAGATAGGCACACTGAAAAAATTTCAAAATACAGAGATCTCGAGGAACAAACCAGAAGACAGTGGAAGCTGAAAGATATCAAGACCATCCTTATTGTAATTTCATCTACAGGCCTGATACCGAAGAAACTACTGGAGAACTTGAGGAAACTTCATTTGGACGAAAATATCTATAGAGTCATGCAGAAGGCGGTACTGCTCGGAACGGCGAGAACTGTACGCAAGTACATGAGGAATGCAGAGGAACACCGTCTGCGCCGACAGGAAGTACGGGTGGAGCAGGAATCCAACCTACAGCAGGGAGGCGAGGAGCGACCCGGACCCGACCACCACCACGAGCCCGAAAACCTGGAAAGGGCTCCAACAGAGCTCAATCCTTTTGATATCTGAGATATCTGGGATAAGTGAATTTTCCTCTGGAGAGGAGTGTGAAAGCCGCAAGGCTAAAGTCATAATAATAATGGTGAATTTATTTTCATAATTCATTGTAAAAGTAAAACAAAGAAGAAAACAGGTCAACAAAGAGGAACACCACATCAAAAAGAAAAGTTAGGAACTACGAGGTAGGTGACGTTAGGCACTCATCCTACTTGACGTGAAACACGAAAAATTGTGGTTGGAAAACAGTACTATACTTGAAAGAAAACAATATTTTGTGCTCCATTTCATGAACAAACGTAGTGTAAAAGAGCGATTCAGGCAAATTTCCTGAAAACCAAAATTCGACTGATATACAGCTGATAAATAAAATTTACGTGAATCCCCAGTCTGGATCAACAATAACGACATCTGATGCTAGTGCCAATCACGAGGAATGTACAAACTTGACTTTACAGATAACCACATGCAGGTAGCGCATTCATGCTCTTCATAATCCGGATACTCGATTTTAGGAACCCAGTTTGGGACACTTACCTGCTTACCCTATACTCTGGTATATTATAGATACCGCACCATTGAGGCGAAAATTTCCATTGTATAATTTTTATTAATTACATAAGTTTTACAATGTGTTAAGAAGAGTTAATCAAAGAGGATTTACACCGATGAGTCCAAAACTCTGAACATAAGCCAGCTTCTCAATCAAAGAACGTGTGAATTCGTCTGGTATTTTCCGGATCTCTTCAGAAGCTTTCTCCAAGTACTTTTCTTCCAATTTATAGTACTCCCCTATAAGGTCGAGTTCATCGTATATTTCTTTAACCTTATCTACACATTTCTGATCTTTTTTTCCATAATTTTCCTTCAGTATTTTTTTCTGAGTTCCAGAAGCCTTTTCCAGGGCCATGGCGATTAGGTAGGTACAATTGTTATCTTGGATATCAGTACTATTTTTTCCAGTTATATGCTGCCCATAAACATCGAGAACATCGTTCTAGAAAATTAAAGATATTCAATAGAAGTAATGATGTATTGAACGAGTTCAAGGTTTCTGACGAAATTTTCGATAGTATAGTATTGTAGGTACTATAGGTGTTAATTATGAGAGCATGAACCATACCCACATAGTTTTTCGGTGATGGAAAAAAAAATGATTAAGTAATGAGATAATATGGTGAGTTTATAAAGAGTAACCAATAATTAGTACTGGCGGGAATATCAGAACCACTCCAATATGAGTTGTTATTTTAGTTGTCATCATCGACTTGAGTTATGCGGTACAGATTTATAATGAATTTGCAAGAACAATCATGTCTCTGGGTTCATGGTCACTCTGTAATCAATGGATTCCAGATTCTTACTGGCCCAGAACCTGAGGAATGGATCATTCCAAAAATTCCTTGGAGGTTTTTAAACTGTACTATCCAAGACTATTTGTATCTCAGTAAAAATAAGTTACACCCCCTCACTGGCTTTTCTACAGGGAGGGCATTGATGCCTTAGGGTTGACAATGGGCTCATTAGAAACTGAGGAGTATTCTGTGCATGCTGAAGAGGAAGAACCTCTTCTCTTCACCTGGTTACAAAATGCCTCGCCATTGCAAGCCTGCGCAAGGAATGTCTTGGACGAGAAAATTATAAGACGAATGAGGACTTATGCCGTATGCACCGTTTCATTGAACAAAATTAATTCTTTAACAGCCGTGTGCACAACACTATTAAAATTATTTTCAATCTATGATAAATTTCATATTTAGTATGTACCGCATTTTGATCCCGGATGAAATATTCTCACTACTAGATTAAATTTATCCGTAAAAATGACAGATTATTTTCGGATTGAAATTTAACACAGATAACAGCTCGTTTTATATTTCCATGGATCAGTATTGCATAATGCAAGGCAAATGAATGAACTCCGAGCCACTTGCTCCAGAAGAGGGAAGAGAGAAACTAGACAATTTAATAGAGCTTGGGAATATTTCACGTGTTCAGTCCTGAAAATAATGCTTCTTCTGCTCAGAATCAAATTAGAAATAATTATTCCTCCAATTTATGAGTTATATAAAGGTTAATTAAAGGTCTTATGTGTATGAACTATATGTTTTATCTTTGAACGTATATGTAGTAACTCAATATATAAACAAATATCGAGAAGTCGTCGAACAAAAGTGAAATTATATATTTACCTAACGAACAGTAACATCTAACATAACCAAAAAGAAAATGTTTTCAACAGTAATGAATAACAGAACATATCATTTGTTAATCAAAAATGGATGACATGTAGCATATAAATTTATATCGAAAAAATTAAGATCACCATAACGTGGTGGAACTTGGCTTCCTCAACCTTCATCTTTAACTTCAACAGTTATTATTTTTTTCATGCTCCCTGTTTACATTTTCGAAATATCTTTTGTGCATTTCTGCAATTTCCAGTTTCCTATCCACAAGTTTCGTGTAAGTTGTACATCGAATCTTCTTCTGTAATTCGTTCCTGCAAAATTTTCAATTATTGAAAATTCCAATAAACTATTATTAATATTACGAGGATGTACTGATATCTAGTTAGCCTAGACCAGTTCCATGCATGAAACAAATATTGCGTCACCATAGCAACGAACAATAAGTCATTAGAAGTGTCAGTGTGAAATTTGAGATCAAAAAAGTAAACCAGAGTTACGCAATAAATTAAAAGAAAGAAGATGTCCACCGAAAATGTGAAAATCGAAAAATTGGATTGTCGAGCCATCATCAATAGGGTTGCCACCCCTTAGCTCTGAGAATCCGGGAGAAAAAAAAACAATATGAATGAAACAACCTCTACTTAACATTAATTGCTTTCCGACATAATTCATATTCTCCGTTGAAGATCTTTATAAGCCAACCAAATTGAGTTAACCACTTGTCTTGATACGACGTTGAATATTTTGTCTTTTTTTGTGGCACTCACTTGCAGAATCAGAATCGACAGTTTCACTAGACATTGCGAGTGTATTCAAATAACTTCATAACACGCACTTGTTCACGAATAGCAGCTAACTGCGAATTGAAATTGATATGAAATAAATGACTGCAAATGAAGGGGAGGGGAAGGATGAGGGCGCGTGCATACACGATGGTATGAGACCAATACTATATGCGCAGTCGTGTGATTTTCGATGCTCTGAACAATTTCGTCCGTGCGCATAACGTTAAATTTTTTCGAGAAAGTTGATATTCCGGGAGAATCATGTGTATTTGAAATTCCACCCTGGAGCCGGGAGATTCGAATTCATAGGGCTAAATTCCGGGAGAATCCCGGAATTCTGGGAGAAGTGGGAACCCTAATCATCAAGTAGCTGTATTTAAAAGGTTTAAGACCAGTGGCGGCTCGTGATCTAGTTCACTAGGGGGCTACTTTTGGAACAATAATAAAAATATGAAATTTTAAAACTTACTTAACATATTGTCTAATATTTTATTTTGTATGGTTTTCGAGGTACCATTATTTCAATGATCTTTCAATATAGAAACGAGTTCAGACATGAAGTCAATTAGTTCTCCAAAAAAGCCACGATTTTCGGAGCTGCCTTTTTTATCGTGGCTCCTTAAGGCTAATTCCAGTTTACCGCAAAATTGGATGCAATTTATATTTTTTTTTTAAACATACCTGTTCTTATCTACTTGCTAGTTGTGCTTAATAATATTATGCCGGTAAGCTGAATCTAATTGAGCAGCGATATTAGTCGTACCCAGAAATGCTAATTCTGTCGAACAATTTACATGTTTGGCAGATGGCTCATGCTTCTTAATTTTTTCATTGAGGTGCTTCAAATCTCTGTATCCTGCCCACACGTTATCACTTCCAGCGGAGTTGAATAATAAGCAAGGAAAGCAAAACAACGCCTTCACAGTATCACAGCCACATATCCACTTGTTTTTCTCATACACTTGTCTTGAGAATCGTCTTGTGTAAGAAGTTTTTTGGAGTTTTATCTGCCTGGGTTAAATTTAAAACGGGAGTCGGTCTACCCAGCAGTTTAATACGGCTTTTTTCCGCCAGCGAAAGCCTCGCGAAATCAGTTTTTAAAATATTTTGAACACTATTGTCCGCCATGATTTCAAAACTTAAACAAACGAACACACGCTAGTTTGTCTATGCGATAGCGGCTAGTACAGTGACTTTATACGAGTATACCGTGGTATAAAGTCACTGCAGACTGAAGCGGGTAGGGGCGACTTTTATCGTAACTTTTTTACTCGTTAAAACCAAAGAGGAATCTTCGTTAAAACTTCGTATCTGACCGACACGAAGAGTTGCGGGTGGAGCCGAATGACTGTCCGAATACTCCGAATGCAAGAATTCGCGACTATAGGATTCATCGCCCATGCAGGGAGGGACTGCTAGATTATGATTGAAATAAACAAAACTGAAGGAGTCGCATGAAAGTTATACATTAATAAATTATATAAATAACCGTGGAATGTATATTTACATTAAACATTGTATGGGAAGGTAAATTACATAAAAGGATTGATTTCTTGTATGGGGGGCTGTAGACCTATAACCCTCACAGACCAGCCGTCACTGGTTAGGAGGTGAGCAGATTCACCCTTGGTGATAAATGTCCTTCGTATGCAACCGTGAAAAATTGGACTGCAAGCTTCAAAAGAGGTAAATTTTCCATTGGAGATGATGACCGATCTGGAGACCAGTTTCTGTGTCAGTCTCCGAAAATATCGATGCAGTTCAAGACATGATTCTATCAGACCGTCGAATTGGGCTAAAACGGATATCTGGAGCACTGAATATTTCATACGAACGCGTTCATCATATAGTTCACGTCAATTTGGACATGAGAACAATTGCTGCAGAATGGATCCCCAAATGTTTGAATATTGACCAAAATCGTGCAAGGCGATCTGTGCTCGATTTGAAAACGATGTAGACTTCTTAAACCGAATTGTTACTATGGATGAGACTCGGTTACATTTCTTTGATCCAGAAACGAAGCAACAATCGATGGAATGGCGACACACTGGTTCTCCAAGACCTAAAAAGTTTCGTGTCCAGAAAACTGGTGGAAAAGTTTTTGCTTCAGTTTTTTGGGATTGCCATGGAGTAATCATGATTGATTTTTTGGATAAGGGTAGAACAATAACCGGAGATAACTATTCGACATTACTCACTACTTCACGGGAAAAAATTGAAGAGAAAAGATGCGGGAAGCTATCCAAAGGTGTTTTGTTTTTGCAGGACGACGCCCCTGCACACAAATCTCATGTTGCCCTGCAAAAAATTCGTGATTTTTGGTTTGAATTTGGAACACCCACCTTATTCACCAGATTTCGCTCCATTCAACTGAAGAAAAATGTTAAAGGTCGTAAATTTTCCTCCAACGAGGAGGTAATAAAAGCTGTGGAGGTTTGGTTTGCAGAGCAAGGAGAAATTTTTTTTAAATGTCTAGAGACGTTGCAGGTTTGCTGTAATTAATGTATCCAATTAAGAGGAGAATATGTTGAGAAATAAAATATTTTGCCAATAAATTTTTGTATTAGGCTAAGAATTTTTCAATATATCCTCGTATTATACTAGTATATGTACGCCGATAGTTTCCGATTGGTCTTAAAATAAAACACCCTTACCATAGAAATTTGTTCCGACTGCACATTTGGTTCATATTCGTGAAACTTTCAGGTTCTCCTGATAAGATATTTGGAGTTTCCATTACTTCTTCGGGAGTTTGAGGAATTTCCTCAAAATTATGGATATCAGTCGTCGTCAACACTTGGTTTTCCTAAAATAAAAGGATGTTTCCAAATGCTTGATGCTCTAAAATTCAAACTCCGTTCATGAAATTACTTACTATTGCCAACGACGATGAAGCATCCGAATCAAAGATGTTATTTAAACCTTGCACAGTTTTCTTATTTAAAACCGATAATAACGAGTCATCGAATGACTCTCTTTTTGAGGGTTTTGGAGGACCTCCTCCTGTTCTTGTTGAGTTTATAGGCTCATCTGCAACCAGCTGTCCAGTTTTTATACCATGTTTTTATAGATTGAGGCTCGTCTTTGGGATGCAGTTGAATGAGGACACATTAAGTTCTGCTGCTATTTGCTCCCAGGCTTTATTCTTTTCGACATTGCAGGAAACCTTTGTTTCCTTATTTTCCATTACGTTCTTATATTTTAAAGCTAAATTCACAATTAAATTTTTTCGTTCACTGTGAAATTTGTTGATCTTGTCCTTCTTCTCGAATTTTATACCGTTGCCATTTTTCAAGATTATTTTATCGAAATTCTCCCGACAATGCAAAACTAACAAAGACCAGATCATTGTTTTAATATGTCATAGCACAAAACAATGATATAAGCCTATTAGATTTCATTTCTAGAGATTTTATGACCCAAGAACACCGAAAATCCCTGAACCATACAACTTGGTCACATATACCTGGGACTTCATTAATCCTACATGAAAAATACTCGGCGCACAGATATTAGAATTAATCCTTCAATGAAATCTGAGATTACTTAATTCGGTATTAGTGGACAAGTCGGTGCACACGGCTATTAGAGGATATCCTTAGGTTTAGTATAGATATCAAACTTCTGTAACTGACTTAAATTTTGGTAGTGTCATATACCAATGAATCATAGAATCAAATCATACAGAGCTCATTGCGGAATAGGTTTTTGTTTTAATGAAATATACACTACTAACCCAATGATGCCATATGGCATCATTGGGCTGGAAAGGGTTAATGATTGCAGCAATTCTGTCGGACAGAATATTTTTCCATCGTATATTTCAGTCCATAAATTCACCTTTAATCGATATTGGGATCTTTCCTTATATTGTGCGGATTCTCGATTCTCGCTTTGAGTACAGACTCATCAGTCCAAAGGATATAATTGAAAAAATCGGGATTTTCTATATGTTTCAGCAACATTCGTTGACAAAATTCTACTCGGGCTTGATAGTCTCTTGGTAGTAGTTGTTGAACTCGCTGAATATGGTAGGGGTGATATTTGTGTTTCTTCAGGATTCTATGGGCACTTGATTTTGATATGCCTGTCATGAGCTCTATCATTCTGGTTGATACTGAACAATTAATTTCGAATTTTTCAAAATGGTGTCATTTTCCACGATCGAAGGCCGGCCACTACTTTTACGACTCCCAGGAACTCTTCCTTCGACAATTGCATTATGGGTCCGGAAAAAACTTCGTAATTGGGATGTCGGCGATTGGGGTACCGTTCTGAATAAAGCCTCGATGCTGCTCTAGCATTAAGACGTACTTGTCCATAAATAAGGTGCATGTCGGCGTATTCTCTTGCAGTATACGAAACATTTTCTGTAGACATTTTACCCAGTAAACTGATACGCATTTACTTACACTAGATGAAAATGAACGTTTCCATAGATACCTTAAGTGCCTTAAGTGTGAATCATTGAATCGCATCACATCATATCGATGTTCGACAGTTCTTTAGGCAAAGAAGAAGAAATAAAAAAACTCAGTCAGTGAATTGGAATCTTAATAACATGTTTTGTTGATTGATTATCTTCATCAGGAAGTCCAAAATGAAAGTATTTATGGAAAAGGTAAAAAAATCAGTTTTTCACAGAAATGCTCCATTTTCGATAAACATTCAAATATCTTTTTTCGTGAAGAAGGTTATCACTTGTATTTTACCTTTTCGGAATCCTCACAAAATGGGCAACGTTTCAACGTAATATGCAGAAAAGGTCTAGTGTCTTTTTTTTATACCACGTCAGATAGAATTCGGTACAAAAAAACTTTTCCTTCAGAACATGAATTTTATTTTATTTTTTCAGAATCCCTGTATAATATTTTGTGGTATTTTTCATTGAATGAATTGAAGTAATCATTCAACAATATTTACAGAAAAAAAACTGATTCGAAAAGTATTTAATTGTAGCTTTCGCAAGAGAGAAAGCATTTTGAGTGAAAAAATTCAACATTTTCATAAAACATTAAATATCTCGAAAACTGTGAGACTTTCATATGAACGATTTTTTCACATCAGGTAGAGCACATTCTGATTAACTTTCCGTTTTTGTTTGAAGTGGTCTTTACGGGACAGCCTGTATATTGAGACATAAGCTGATAACCTCTCCCAAAATTATGTCGCAATAGTTCTGTATCGATATGTATAGGTCTTGAAATTGTTAATTATTAAGAAAAATACAAGCTCGGATTTTTGCAACTTCTACTCACCTGAGCTGAATAGATATTCCCCAAGTAATAGAACACTTTTTTCGCCAAGTCATACATCTGCAATTCCTTATTAGCGAACAGTGTTGCTAGCAGAAAAGGATGATTACCGACGTAATATGCTGTCTTAATCTCTGCAATTTCATCACACCTTTCCACCGTGAAGTCTTCGAAATTTGTGGTTTCTAATTCCAGTGCCAGACCAACTGGTGTTATTGGAGTTAGGAAAAGGTCAAATATTTCGTTGAATCTAGGGTGCTGGTTGAAATACTTCCTGACGATTCCATTCAAGCTAGTGAACACCAACATCATATCATTGGCTGTCGCGCTTCCAGCAATTTTATACCAAGTAGCCTGTTTTCGCCTCATATCGTGATCGTCTATAATATCATCCATAATGGTGTATCCAGTATTGAGCTGTGAATTGGACAAACGTGTATAAAAGACAACCGGATTCAATCAATGCGCTGTCTGACATAGGTTCATTGAATATTGCGTATTCGAATTTGATTAAAAAAATACAATTATAGTTTTTCATGGCATACCACTCTCCATCTCGTGATTTCCTGCTTTATATTCGAAAGGTTGAACCTGCAGATCGCTACGTTAGCGTATTTGTTTGAGACCCCGAAATGAATGAAGTTTTACTTTATTTCCCACCACGATTTCGAATTATTAAAATGAAAAACATCATCCTTTTGCTTCATTCACAAGGTGAGGTGGTGTAATTTTTATTTCAGTTGTAGATTTCATGATTTTTTTGATTGTTGTTAACTATAATACAATGTATTATGTATTGTATTATGTAATGTATTGTGTTGTTCGGTTCAAATTTTGTGTAGTAGATGCTATATATAAATAATCTATGTATATATTTTTTAGCCTGAGTAAGAGAATAGAATTCCCGAAACGTTGCGCTGTTGCATATATTGTAGATAAATGTCTTCCTTTTGACTGCTAAACCTTCACCTGTAAAATAATTCTTTTGTTTCAGAAGAATGAAGTCATCAACTCATTTAATTTACAAAAAAGATCATGCAGAGACATTATTTCTTATGAACATACAGTTTTTAACATTCAGTATAAGCGAATGTACCGGGTTTTTCACTACTAATTGATCACCTCTTCCTTCAATTCTATTACAAAAAGACATACAGTGATTGAGATGTCGCTTCGCTTGCACGTAAATGTTCGAGATACTTTCTCAATCCAAAAACGTAGCGAGAGCACGAATTCTGCAACCTATATTTCTCGACAGAATCCAGACATGGATAATAAACTGCCAATCCGTAACTCAGCAGTAGACAACACTAAGGTTTCGCAGAGATACAAGTGCCATGAAAGAACTCCTCAGTAGAAATGAGACATGCTCCCTGAATCTCAGTTGACAATCGAAAAAGATCCCAAGGTTTCTACATCAGGTGGAGGATGGAATTGTATCTATTTTGATTTCAAACTATGCACTGAGCGTTCTTGGAAAAAAAGGTATATAAAAATATCCTTTCCGCCGACCTCTCAATAATACCACTATTTTACGTACACGAAATTAGCCGTTTATGAACCCTTTTATTGGTTAATTGTCTAAATGCGTTATTGTCTTGGGTAATCGAACATAGAAGTATTCAGCAGCTACCCAAATAATTATTTTATTTGTTTGTCGCATTGATTTTCGTGGTGCCTAGCGGGTGAATTGAGAAGACATGAATTGTGAGAGCCTATTAGACGTTTCTGAAGAACTGGATCTGTTTGAAATCTGAAAATTTGGATTATTATATTGTTCGACATTATCTACTGAGCTGAAATATTCTTGAAGCGTCAGCACTTTCAGTTAAAGAGGCAATGAAAATAAATTTTGCAAAAAAAAATTTTTTCTATTTTTTCGTTTCTGATATGATAGAGTATTCAATTTTAAATATATTTCTGTTCAAATCGTTGCATTCGTCCAAATGGTTTTCATAATATTGGGAAAAAACTGAAAAAAAAAAGATATGCCTATGTTCGATATTCCTATTCTAAATATCTTAAGCACAAACCGTTTTCACATTTTTGAAGTCGAAAAATGTGGAAATATTCTACATCTTCTGAATTACGAAAGACTTGCCACAGAGTGTTCCAAATGCTGTGTCAAAAATGGGGATAAAGATTTGCCCATAACTTTCGTTTTTCAAATTAGAATCCTAATTTTTTATGATTGCGTTGGATTTTGCGAAGAAAAATAATGACAGTGTTCTGATACGTCAATGCTCTAAATATAAATAATTCCTGAGTTATTCAGGATTTTCTGAATTTATGTCGTACGTAGAGTAAAATTAATGAAATCTGTTTCATATCAATAAAATTTATGGTCATAGAAGATAAATTTTCTCAATAATCCACAAGTGATAGACCTCTTTTCTGAATTCATTCATTTGAAAAAAACGCAAAATACAGAATTTGAATGAATGGGACAAACATTTCAGATAAGATTTTCGAAATGATGCCAATTTTGTTCTACACATTTATGTATAGAGTCATTCGGGGCAACTGTGCGCACTTTTGCCTTTCAAGCCATACCCTGTTTCAAACGTTGAAACTAGGAAAATTAAAACATATTCATAAGAATTTTCTAATCCATAAAAAAAACATCAAAAAGCAATCAAACAAAAACGTTTTCTTTCCGCAAAAAAAAATTAATAGTGAAAGCCGGAATGCGTTCACATACTCCGTATTGCAAGTAAGTGTGCGCACCCTCACGGGGTAAGTGAACGCAGTGCTTAGTGAACCACACAATCAAAACAAATTACAAAATAATGTCATCAAAAATTAGAGAAATGCTGTTTATTGCGAATACAGAAGCGAATTTTTGCAAGCACTGCATTATTGTTCGTGCTACCATTCCTGGTGAACACAACACTTGATACATTTCCCCGTTGGTGGCTCTTCATATTTTTCTGAACAAATAGGATAATATTGATCGAGTCTTAAACTAGAAAATCAACAATGTCATAATTTATTCCTCACTGAACAAATGCCCATATAATGAAACTATGCGCACACCCATCCACGCACACTTTCCCCAGTTAGCCAAAATTTGAATTAACGTTCTTATAGAGTTGAGCAGCTAAGAAAACCTTAAATTTTTCATTATATATTCAGATTAATATGCGCATGATCGAATGAAATATTGTTTAACACTGAGGGACTCGGAACGTGGACCTGGCAGAATTTGCAGAGATGCTAAAAATTAACAAGAAAACTAGTGAATTTGATTGATTGCAAATAAAACGTTAATGAAACTTATAAGTATAATAAACTTTCTGGTCGTGCCAAAGGCCTACCACCTTAACAGCTAAAGAAATAGTTGATAAGAGCTTTTTATTCTGTTGTATTCTATTGAAGATTTCAATGCATTAAAAATGGATGATACCGGTTTTTTCGAATATTTTTATTAATGTATTCATTCGAACTATTTGTATAATGTTTGAGGATATTTATTCATTCCCATTCCGTGGGTATATGAAATATTTCTATATTTTCTATCTATCTAATCTAGGATAACTCTACAGTTTGTTCTAGAGTTTATAAGTTTAACAAATAAACTCTCTTATTATTATGACTTTAGCTTGCGGCTTTCACACTCCTCTCCAGAGGAAAATTCACTTATCCCAGATATCTCAGATATCAAAAGGATTAAGCTCTGTTGGAGCCCTTTCCAGGTTTTCGGGCTCGTGGTGGTGGTCGGGTTCGGGTCGCTCCTCGGCTCCCTGCTGTAGGTTGGATTCCTGCTCCACCCGCACCTCCTGTCGGAGAAGACGGTGTTCCTCTGAATTTCCCATGTACTTGCGTACAGTTCTCGCCGTTCCCAGTAGTACCACCTTCTGCATGACTCTATAGATATTTTCGTCCAGCTGAAGTTTCCTCAAGTTCTCCAGTAGTTTTTTCGGTATCAGGCCTGTAGATGAAATTACAATAGGGATGGTCTTGATATCTTTCAGCTTCCACTGTCTTCTGGTTTGTTCCTCGAGATCTCTGTATTTTGAAATTTTTTCAGTGTGCCTATCTAGAGGATTGTTATTATTTGGTATGGCCACATCGATGAATAGTGCTCTGTCCTCATCCTTATTGAGCAATATGAGGTCTGGTCTATTGTGAGTTATTTTCCGGTCTGTCAGAACCGTGCGATCCCAGTAGAGCTTGTGATGTTCATTTTCCAACACAGCATCCGGATGGTAATTATAATAAGGAACCTTTTTCGAACTTAGAAGTTGGTGTTTTAGTGCCAATTCTTGGTGAAGAATCTTGGCAACAGCATCATGTCTATTTTTGTACTGCGTGCCCGCGAACTTCTGACATCCCCCGGTGATGTGCTGGATAGTTTCATGTGTCGCACACCCATAACGACAGCTATCGTCCGCCACTGAGGCATCCTTGGCGATATATTTCATGTAATTTCTTGTTGGAATCACCTGATCCTGGATGGCAAGAATGAAGCCCTCTGTCTCAGGAAACAACCTTCCGGAAGTCAACCAGTAGTTCGACGCAGATATGTCGACGTAATCATGGTTGACCTCGTTGTGGTGCCTTCCATGCAAAGGTTTGCCAATCACTTTTTGTATTTTACTTTCTGCAGAGTTTTCGACGTTTTCCAAGTGATCCTTTAACGGTGTAGAACTATCAGCAACACAAACTACTCGATGGAGTTCTGACGAAGCAGCCTTACTCAGGAAATATTTTGGAAGTCTTTCAATTGCCTGAGACATACGGTTGGACAAATCAACAATTCCTCTACCCCCAAGATGTCGTGGCAGCTCTGTCCGTTCTATTGAGCTTTTGGGGTGATGTTTATTGTGTTCAGTCAGCATCGTCCTTATTTTTCTCTGTAAGGCTGCTAAATCGGTGGTCGTCCAAGAGATTATACCGAATGAATATTATTATTATGACTTTAGCCTTGCGGCTTTCACACTCCTCTCCAGAGGAAAATTCACTTATCCCAGATATCTCAGATATCAAAAGGATTAAGCTCTGTTGGAGCCCTTTCCAGGTTTTCGGGCTCGTGGTGGTGGTTGGGTCCGGGTCGCTCCTCGCCTCCCTGCTGTAGGTTGGATTCCTGCTCCACCCGTACTTCCTGTCGGCGCAGACAGTGTTCCTCTGCATTCCCCATGTACTTGCGTACAGTTCTCGCCGTTCCGAGCACTACCGCCTTCTGCATGACTCTATAGATATTTTCGTCCAACTGAAGTTTCCTCAAGTTCTCCAGTAGTTTCTTCGGTATCAGGCCTGTAGATGAAATTACAATAAGGATGGTCTTGATATCTTTTAGCTTCCACTGTCTTCTGGTTTGTTCCTCGAGATCTCTTTATTTTGAAATTTTTTCAGTGTTCTATCTAGAAGATTGTTATTATTTGGAATTGCCACGTCGATGAATAGTGCTGTGTCCTCATCCTTATTGAGCAATATGAGGTCTGGTCTATTGTGGGTTATTTTCCGGCCTGTGAGAACAGTGCGATCCCAGTAGAGCTTGTGATGTTCGTTTTCCAGCACAGCATCTGGATGGTAATTGTAATAAGGAACCTTTTTCAAACTTAGGAGTTGGTATTTTAGTGCCAATTCTTGGTGAAGAATCTTGGCAACGGCATCGTGTCTATTTTTGTACTCCGTGCCCGCGAACTTCTGACATCCCCCGGTGATGTGATGGATAGTTTCATGTGTCGCACAGCCATAACGACAGCTATCGTCAGCCACTGAGGCATCCTTGGCGATGTACTTCATGTAATTTCTTGTTGGAATCACCTGATCCTGGATGGCGAGCATGAAGCCCTCTGTCTCAGGAAACAACCTTCCGGAAGTCAACCAATAGTTCGACGCAGATATGTTGACGTAATCATGGTTGACCTCATTCTGGTGCCTCCCATGCAAAGGTTTGCCAATCAGTTTCTGCATTTTACTTTCTGCAGAGTGTTCGACGGTTTGCAAGTGATCCTGGTGTAGCTTTAACGGTGTGGAAGTATCAGCAACACAAACTACTCCATGGAGTTCTGACGAAGCTGCCTTGCTCAAGAAATATTTTCGAAGTCCTTCAATTTCCTGGGACATACTGTTGGACAAATCAACAATTCCTCTACCCCCAAGATGACGTGGCAGCTCGGTCCGTTCTATTGAGCTTTTGGGGTGATGTTTATTGTGTTTAGTCAGCATCGTCCTTATTTTTCTCTGTAAAGCTGCTAAATCGGTAGTTGTCCAAGAGATAATACCAAATGAATAGCTCAGCGCCGAGCAAGCGTAGGTGTTAATCGCTTTTATCAGATTCTTGCTGTTAAGACCAGTTCTCATTGTCCTCCTCAATCTCCGGGTGAACTCCTCCGTTATTTCTTTCTTCATCTGGGTCTGATTGATTTTTCTTGCCTGTTTTAGGCCTAGATACTTGTATGTGTCTCCTGCCTTCAATGCTTCAATTTCTGCACCTTCCTTGAGTTTGAACGTACCATCTTCTATTTTCCCTCTCGTTATGTTTAGCAGTCGACATTTTTCTAGTCCAAACTTCATTTTGATGTCTTCCGAGAATCCTTCCACCATTTTCAGCATCAGTTGCATTTGTTTTTTGGTAGATGCGAAGAGTTTCAAATCGTCCATGTAAAGGATTATTATTATGACTTTAGCCTTGCGGCTTTCACACTCCTCTCCAAAGGAAAATTCACTTATCCCAGATATCTCAGATATCAAAAGGATTAAGCTCTGTTGGAGCCCTTTCCAGGTTTTCGGGCTCGTGGTGGTGGTCGGGTTCGGGTCGCTTCTCGGCTCCCTGCTGTAGGTTGGATTCCTGCTCCACCCGCACTTCCTGTCGGAGCAGACGGTGTTCCTCTGCATTCCCCATGTACTTGCGTACATTTCTCGCCGTTCCGAGCAGTACCGCCTACTGCGTGACTTTATAAATATTTTCGTCCAACTGAAGTTTTCTCAAGTTCTCTAGTAGTTTCTTCGGTATCAGGCCTGTAGATGAAATGACAATAGGGATGGTCTTTATATCTTTCAGCTTCCACTGTCTTCTGGTTTGTTCCTCGAGATCTCTGTATTTTGAAATTTTTTCAGTGTGTCTATCTAGAAGATTGTTATTATTTGGAATTGCCACGTCGATGAACAGTGCTGTGTCCTCATCCTTATTGAGCAATATGAGGTCTGGTCTATTGTGGGTTATTTTCCGGTCAGTGAGAACAGTGCGATCCCAGTAGAGCTTGTGATGTTCGTTTTCCAGCACAGTTTTCCAGCACACATTATTCTTATTATTATCTATCTATCCAAGATGTCTGAATAACACGGTGTGTGAAATTCAACTTTTTTTTATGCGCGACTGTTTTTTCATATTCTGTGTTTGTTTTTTTTAACATTTAAAATTTTTTCTGCTTGCACTTTAGGTCTACATGTTTATTATATTCGTGATTCAAAAAAACTGAATTCATATAAAAAACTTTTTCAATAATAAGTATAATAATAGTAGCTTCATCTTACCAATTCCAAACACCAACACAATTTGTGGACTTCCTTCATATTTTCTTGCGAATATGTACCATGGTGTTGCTCGATGGTCTTGTAAGTATAAATAAGTACATGTTGTCGAAGATGTTTTCCTGTCGGACACATATATTCCAGAAGTCTTTTCATCCTCTGGTTCACTGGCGGGTATCCCAACAGGATTTCTTTAGAAGTCACATCTTCGATGAATTTGGGAAGAAACGACATGTAATCTTGTACATCCTTCTGTGGTAAAAACTTCATTTCATGGGGATTTCGGATTTCTTTAATGGGCATGGTCGAAAGACATCTGTAATGTGATATGGAGAGGAGTTAAGAAAGGAAGGTGGAACCTTGAACCAATTTCATTTAGTCAGAATATCAAATTCGGATAGGCTTGTATAGGCTAGGCAAAATTCGATGGGATTAAATGACAGCTCTGTAACCGTAAGAGCTAGGGAAAACTGGATGGCACGTTTCCGATCTCGATTTTCAAAATATTGTAACTGGCCAAAACCGCATCCCTCCATCTTCTTTTGTTTTCAAGTTACAAGTGAAAACTCATTCTTCGGCTCTTCGTACTGCTGCCTCTATTTCGTAAAGTATCAGTGATATCGAAAACAAATTTTATATTCTACATACACTTCTTCATGTAGAATACAGAGGCGTAGTCAAAGATTTTTTCAGTCCGCCACTTCAGTGATATAGTGTTAACTTTCATTTTTTTGAATAAAAACCTTATGTTATTTTTACATATTCCAGTCCCATATTTCTTTCTGATTCAGAATATATAAGTCGCGTCTCTAATTGTTCTTCCAATAAAAAAATTCAAAAACTAGTTCGGTCAAGGTGGCAGTTCATTTTCATTGATAACATGATAATGAACTTTATGCTACTATATTGCGTCAGGTTATGAGAGATTCTGGTAGTCACTTTCATTCCGGATATTTCAGAAAATGCTCGGGAAATGAGAAAATTATGAGAATTTCCATGACTACTTCATATTTACTATTTAACCTATATTATTATATATTGGCACTAGTGTGAAGGTTAAGATATTATCTATTAGTGAAAAAGGTTTCTTGCTGAAAGAGCAATAGGCACTGTTTAGAATATTTTCATGAAATTTTAGGATTCAGGCTATGATGTGTATTTGTATTCACTAAATTTCAGAAACACAACAAGCCGTACCTAATGGTACTGCCTCACCAGCAAAACTTTTAATGTAAAGAAATCTCCGTTGTCTTACACCCAGTTCCACATTGAGCTGGAGACCATCAGTTGTACTATATACTAAAGTAACACAAAGAATAGCAAAAAGGCAAGAGAGAGTGAAACACTATCATGATATGAAAGTAAAGTACCCGAAGATGAGATTGGGAAAACATTTTATTCAAACATAAGCCCAAGTCAAATTGGATACCTGCCATAATCACTCAAGAAATAATTCCTGGACGTAGTTTTAAAATTAAAATACCAGAAGGTGTGATTTTTCAAAGAAATAGAGAACATTTGCTAAAGCTAAGTAACTATACCCCCAATAGTGTTTCACCCCCATCAGGTTCAATAGATCAAAATGAACCAGATAATTTTTATAACAGATCACGTAGAAATATTGTAAAATCAAAAAAATATAATGATTATGAAAGTTATTAAAAGGGGAGATGTGATAGTGAAGTTCAGTTACCGGAAAGATCGAGTAGGCAAGGGTAGCCGATGTGATCGGCGCTGTGTACAGTCAGATAAGAGTTAGCGTAACGTTAAGAATAAGATTAGGTTAAGTTGTCGATTGTCGAATGTGAAGAATATTCTCAAATAAGTATTAAAAACTAAAAAGTCAAATCAAACAATCTTAAAAACATCACTTCTTCTCTTTATTCTTCCTTTTAGTATACCCACGGACACTTAGGCCATTCAGACAAATTTTCAGTACGACCGAATGAGCCTAATAAGCCTTATTTTTACAGTGCCACAGCCTACATCGATTTAAGTAAGGCCTTCGACTCGGTGAATCGGAGAGCGCTATAGAAAACCATGGGACGCCTTGGAATACTCTGAAATTTTTTAGCAGTGTGTGAAAGCCTTCATACCAACAACACCGCTAGAATACAGCATAATAGCTCTACCGACCATTTCTTAACCAATTCTGGAATGAAACAAGGCTGCGTGCAAGCGCCTTTTCTGTTCAATATTTTCGCCATAGCTGTTGATATGATGACATGAGTATGCCTGTAAGAGAATATCGACAGAACCAAAATCCTGGTAAGTCCGCCAGAAAGCCTTCAAACAGATATCAGCCTGGAGAATGAAACTCTAGAATATGTCGAGCAGTTCAAATACTTGGGCAGCTTCATAAATAGGGATGGGCGAAAAATATCGAAATATCGATATTTTTTCAGAAAATTATCGATAAATACCGTCGATATTTTAAATTTCGATACTATCGACTATCGCTATTTTTTCGGAGTATCAAATTCGATATTTTTGTGTGAAGGACGTTGATCTGATGTGTATTGTGTGTATAATGGCGGCGAGTTGTTTAATTGAAATTCACTATAAATCTATAGATCAACTAGCTGACCCGGCAAACGTTGTTTTGCCATATAAATCATTTCCATGTTGTATCATAAAAAAATAGAAATTAAAAATTTTGTCTAAAAAATAAAATAAAAATTTAGGGGTGGACTACCCCTAACATTTAGGGGGATGAAAAATAGATGTTGGCCGATTCTCATAGATACCGGATAAGCACAAAAAATCTCATCAAAATCGGTCAAGCCGTTTCGGAGGAGTATGGCAACGAAAACTGTGACACGAGAATTTTATATATTAGATGTGGTCAATTTAAGTCTCTGCTTAGATCATTTTTTAGCTTGATCACAATTGTCACATTAGTTCTAAACGAAAAAATATGAGTGTGTACCCATGCACGATCTAAAATTGGACCTTTTCATGCTTACTGCTTACTCGGGAATACAGCTAAGTCAGCGATTTCGATTTTAGTCAATTACAAGTTGGTAGTTAGTTGAATGTAGTTGAATTGCATATGGTTGTACAACCAGTGGCGGCTCTGCCATGAGAGCACATGAGCACGTGAACCCCCAAACGAAGTAACGTAAAATCAGATTTCCTCTCTTAACTAACCAATAAATTACCGTTCTTGTTACAATATTATTTTGTTCCTAGTATTTATTTATGAATAATACGAACATGACCCAGCGATGAACACTTAAAATTCTACCCTTGCCGTCTACATACGTCGGTCGCACGTGCGAACGAGTAGGAGGGGTTTACGACGAATTGCTAGACAATTTTTACGAGCGGGCGGAGGGGGATGTACGCCGATTTAACTGAAACAGGAGCACAACTTCGCTGTGCACAATCGGGGAAATCTACAGAGATCATGTTCGGACTATTTATCCGTAAACGACACGCGACGTAATTCATTAGATGAAGAAGGAATTATACGTTCATTGTCTGCATTATGAATGCAACAAAATTTACTGTGGAATATTCAAAATAAAATTTTAATTCATTGAGTTATGAAGAAATACTCCAAGTTAAAAATAATGGTAGACCAAAACATGAACGCCATTACTTTTTTGCGCAGACCAATTTGAGCAGTATGAAAACCGTTTTCCAATGCAGCATTTAGATGTAACAGTGGACGCATATCAATTTTTTGATAAAATTAGGTTGAAAACCGAATTAGAGCTAATTTACAGAAGACCTGTTTTCAGAAATCTTAGCGGTGCTCTCAATTTGTTGAAACTTATCATTTAAAATAACCTAAAACTGATATTTTCTGCCATATTTTTTCCCTTCTCCAAATACTTGTGACAATTCCGATGACGACAGCTGAAGCAGAGAAAGAAGTTTTTCAGCATTGAACAGAATTGAGACCTTTTTAAGAAGTTCGATGAATGGAGAAAGACACTAGCGATGCTATCTATAGAAAAAAAATTTATTGAAAATTTATTAAATTTTAACGATGTGGTTATCGATAAGTTCGCTGCAGAGAAGGAAAGAAGAATGGCTTCCATTTTAAAACACTGTACAGAATGGTGAACAATTATGTAAATTCATGAACCTTTCTCATTCAATAAAATCAATGGCTTTTTTCAATTTTGTGAACCCCTGCCTCTTAGGCCCACGAGCCGCCACTGTGTACAACCACGTACGTTTTTCATACAGTTCATTCAGAATACTTTGATAAAACTCACGTTTGGTGAAACTACCGATATATCGAAATATCGATATTTTTTTTTCGATATATATATATATATATATATATATATATATATATATATATATATATATATATATATATATATATATATATATATATATATATATATATATATATATATATATATATATATCTGTGGCGGCGTAGTTGTACCCATGGTAGAGGAATACTTCATCTCACCATGATGGTACCAAGGGTAGCCAAACGATGGCATCACTGCGCACGACGGTTGCGATCACAGGGTAGATTATACGTCTATTGCGGTGCAGCATACGCCAAACGATGGCGCCACCGGCGACGCAACACTCTATACCCTCGACGTAACCGGCGTTTATAGCAGGCACAAACTACGCTGCTTCGGCGATTGTCGTAGGTAGCTGCTAGGGTTCATTAACCTACCTCGAGTCCGACCCTAGCAGTGGGACGAAACAATCACCCCAAGAGCACGCCATTCTTCAAATGGCGTGAACTCACCCCAGCACATACCGCCAAAGTGGTGACCCCGACGTGATGAGGGAGGGCCGTCTTAACGACGTATCCCAGAAGGCCAGACCGGTTGAGACAATAGCTCGCTCACAATGCACGCTCCCATCACTGGTATTTCTGACGCTACTATAGACGCCCTTTCCCATCTTCGTAAACGGCGGTACCCTGCCTACCGTATCGCATCGCTTCCCCAGTCAGCGCCGCTGGTGGGGGAGTGTTGTGTCGGCGTAGTTGTACCCATGGTAGAGGAATACTTCATCTCACCATGATGGTACCAAGGGTAGCCAAACGATGGCATCACTGCGCACGACGGTTGCGATCACAGGGTAGATTATACGTCTATTGCGGTGCAGCTTACGCCAAACGATGGCGCCACCGGCGACGCAACACTCTATACCCTCGACGTAACCGGCGTTTATAGCAGGCACAAACTACGCTGCTTCGGCGATTGTCGTAGGTAGCTGCTAGGGTTCCTTAACCTACCTGATGAGTCCGACCCTAGCAGTGGGACGAAACAATCACCCCAAGAGCACGCCATTCTTCAAATGGCGTGAACTCACCCCAGCACATACCGACAAATATCGATACTATTGAAAAATATCGATATTTTTTTCACCCTTGCCCATCCATATTCATAAATACTAGGGCTAACCTAGACACGGAAATACACAGCCGTATCAATTCGGCATCACGGGCATTCTGGAAGCTGAAGGGCAGAGTGTTTCAAAATCACGACCTCAATCTGAAGATCAAGACAGCTCTTTACAAGGCAGAAGTCCTCCCAACGCTTCTTTACGGAAGCGAAAGCTGGACGCCCTACAGGCGACATATGAAACGGCTTGAACAAACGCAACAATGTCATCTAAGACAGATAATGCACATCAGATGGTTCCACAAAGTTTCGAATGCAGAAGTCTTGCAGCGCGCGAGTTGTACAACAGTTGAGACTCTGGTAACGAGAGCCCGACTCAGATGGAGCGGCCACATTCTGAGGATGCAAGACACAAGACTCCCCAAAATAGCTCTATATGGCGAATTCACTCAGGGAGTCCGGAAACCAGGAGGCTAGTATAAGCGGTTTAAGGATATACTGCACCAATCCCTAAAATTAGTTTACGCCAATCATAACTAGGAACAACTAGCGTTAGATAGGTCACAGTGGAGTTCTTTGGTACACAGTTATAGTGGAGACTCGACAAGGATACAGCGGCGGCCAGATCTGGTTGGTGACTATCCATGCCCGGAGTGTGGTAAGACCTGTAGGACACGGCTGGGTCTCTGCAGTCACAGGAGGACACACAATCGCAATTAGCCCTGAAAAATTATAAGTCTGTTCGCGCCTTTTTTTTGGTTCCCTTTCTGGTCTTTTTGTAGATTGATTCCCGGTAACGGGATACAGTAATGAATGAATTGCAACATTATATAAAGAGGGACTCTACCTAAACAATTCCAAATACTTATTCTATCTGGTAATATATTGCCCTCGAACACAACTACGAAGGTTTTTGATGGAATATGTAGTGGAGAACCATTTTCAGCTGTTGTTCTTCTATTCAATCTTTTGGCTGTGATTATATTAATTTTTGAACAAGACTTCTCAATATCCTTTTCGGTAACATCAAAATCTATATAATTAATTACCCCTCTACTGGTTACTAATTTATAAGGAACAAAACATTCTATTTCCTCGTTTTTCAAATACATATTCGCATCAGAGAAATTCATTTGCTGCAGGTCCTGAACTCAAGTACTCAATGTCCTTTTTTGTAATATTTTCAATACCATTCAAGCCCAAATTGAATCATTTTTTTCATGGGATGCAGTTTTCCTGAATTCATATCATCTTTAGATTCTGCTATTACAAGAAATGGATCCTTATTAGTTATAGGATATTTCAAAACAATTTTTGGTTTGGTTTTAGAATTCTGAGAGTCTATATTTATATTATGAAAGAATCATGGTTTCCTATACACTTAAATATTTCCACATCAGATGCTTTTTTAGGTTATATATTTTTATTTATTCTTGATAACTCAATCTACAAGCCCATCTAGAAATGAGTCTCAGCAATCTGGGCTCAGCACAATGAGATGTCAATAATTCTTGAAGCGACATAACTTGCGGAATTTCCATGATTCCTGATTACCATTACTTACAAAATCTCACGCCATACTCATGAGAACAAAAAATTTTCTGGATAGATTCAGGAGTAATTTTTTAATATCAACTAAACTCACGGAATTAATCTCATACAATAAAGAAAAACATTTTTTATATATGAATAATAAGGATTGAAGATATATATTTTGAAATCAGTGCAAAATCACTTTTCATCAGTCTTTGTCGCTATCTTCTTCGATGACAGGTGACACGTTGTCTTCATCAAATAGTTTGCTCAATGTGTCAGAATTTTGGTCGAATATCTTCGGACTGAGAAATTCGCACGATCACTGATTCCAACGACACCGCTCTCCCTCCGTACCGTTTATTACTTTTTGAAAGATTCGCATTTCAAAACATAAATTTGCCACCAGACACCCTGTATTCAATATGTAGAAATGAAGCAATTACAAAAACTTTCTACTGCCAGTGCCTACTGGGATGTCGATCATTCTTGGATTTACTATAGATGTGGGGTTTATGAAAGAAACTTTTTTGACGTAAAATCGAAGTTGAAATTATTTTATTCATTAATTATCGAAAACCTCTACATGCAAATTTCAAGCTCAAAATTGTGATTAGTTTTACTTGAACCACTAATAGGCCATCCTGTATAATCGAAAAAAGTGAGCTTTCAAGCAAACATTTTTATAAAGGCTATTTAAAAGAAGTAATGTCAATTAAAAATATGGATTGAGATAAATTGTCAAATATTTGTAGAGAAACTCGTGCTGGAATCAGAATTGGATCGTACGTTAAGAGTCCGTTATTCGAGATAAAATAAACATTTTGTTCTTTCAAATTTTCCTTTCAAAATTTGATATGAATCACCCTGAGGTTCCTACATGGAATTTTAATCTGAAGTGAATTTCGACTATTTTGAATGCGCCCAATAGACGAAAACTACGAGATTTCAATGCTCAGGTGTCTCAGGAATGACTTAAGGACATACCTATTGTGATGAAACTTTCACTTGAAAAGAGAAAAAGTATTTCGGTCATTATGATTTCGTTAATAATTTCATGATCATAATTTCGCTAAGCAAATGGGTGAAATATTCACTTACGCTGCAGCTCCTGAATAAACATTCTTTTTGGAATGTATCAAACTCTTTACACAGTGAGAGGACGCTCTTAAACCTTTCAACATGATTGTTTTCAAAAAGGATCAGCAAAAGCAAACGTAATGAGGATTAATGCAAAATACCTTCAAATATCCATCAAATCGTAATAACACATATTCCGAAGTGGTCAAATGTTCAATAAAAAATGTTATTGATATTCTTGTACATTTGGAATCAACTTGTGAAGGTTAATATAGGATTGCATTAAAATGATTTCCATTTATTTACATCTTTATTCCAATACATTGGCGTACTAGAAAATAATGGGGGATTCCAAAAGTTATACTTTTTACACAAAGTAGAACACTTCAAAATTCAAATATCACCAAAAATCTACTGTAGCTGCATAAGTACCTGAGCGCGTCGAATTGGAATGTTTATCACAGATTGTCAACTAGTGCTTTTTTAAAGGTTTTTCTATTGTTAAAACTAGTGCTGCAAGGTGCAGTTTTTATAATCTATTGGTGTTAGCTTAAACCAAATTGCACCCACACTGGCACGAGCCCTTAGATCTCATGTCGAAAAATGCGAACATACAGGATGTTTCTGTGGTAAATGAACATACGGTAACCTGAGCTAGAGCTACCCCAGGCGAGTCCAAAAAACCCATATTAGATAGGTCTAATCAAATCCATAACCGAGGTACAGGGTGCTTCATGTATTCAACTAAAATTTTAATTTCTCATAACTTTTGAACCAACCAGTATAGTCAGTTGATATTTGGAATATATGATTTACTAACACAGGTCGATAGATTCATATTTAATTTCCCAAAAAATTCCGGGTCGGTAATTGAAAATGATGGCACTTCTTCCAAGCTGGAATTCAACACCCTGTAAATTAAAATTTTGGAATTTGATTGAGAAATTTGAAGAGAGCAGTAAGTTTTCAATGAGATTCAGTAGATTTCATTATCCCGCACGTCATTTCGCTCAAAGGAAACTCCAGGGAAATATCAAATTGAATATTGGAATTCCTCTAATCTTCAGAAAAATCGTACCTACATTGTAATCAAATTGGTTTTTTGTCCCACTTATTGCATATTCATATTTCATAATATTCTGAGGAATCATTTCAATTTATTACCGGAAAAACATGATTGATTAAGTAAAATTTATTCGGAGACAACAACGATGAATAAATAAATGAAGAAACATATAGTCCGGGAGGCCGGGGCTTTTTTTCAAGGAATTTCATCCCGGCTGAATTTAATACTGTAGGTTGTAGTCACATTGCAAATGACGAAACCGACCGTCAGCTTCAATACCATCGGTGGGTGCGGGCGTGGGAGGCGGCGGAACTTGGGAAAAAATGCAAAATTTCAAGTGATTTTATCCCGGCTGAAATTTTTCATATGTAATATTAATGTTAATTAGAAACAAAACAGTGAAGTGAGGGTGGAAAATATGTCAGTCGAGCTCGTGAACTGGGGAAAAAAATTTGAAAATCAAGTTATTTCATCCCGAATGAAAACAGCTTCATATTATTTCTTACATACATATATGGAAATACCAAAATGATCGTCAGCTGCATGTCTAGCAGTGGAAAGACCGTCAGTCAGAGCGCGCTCATGCATTTATACGGCGCGCGGAATTTTCAATGATCTGACTGATGACTTTTTTCTCATTAGTTAATCAGCCTACGGATATTTTAACATTTATATTTATTGAAAATATGATTCACCCATGATACATGTAGGTAAAGCAGCAACATCATATGTATTGTTTACATTCAAATCTTAACTTATATGTACCATGCGCATATACATTCCGTACTGTCCACGAATATAGGGGCCGTATCAGTACCACACAGCGTCATTCTAGATTAAGAAGTCTATTCATTCACATCACTCATGTAACCAAATCCAACGAATAATGATATAAGGTTATTCAGTGTTTTTTTATTCAACTCAATTCACAAGTAGATCGAACATGGTCGCTTCGAGCCCGATATGAACCAAGCGATATCAAACTCAAACAACAACTCAGGTCCTTCGAATCAAACAAATCATACATCATTCAAGAAACCATTTCCAGTGCGAATTAGTGTTTCCAAATCAGCTGATCCAGTTCTGTGAACCTGCAGACAACACGGTACCCATCAACAAGACAGCAGCGTTCCCATGGACAAATTAGAAATAATCCTTCAGCAATTTTCAAAGAACCATGTCACAATTTCCAGGTAAACCATCAAGAATTGCCTATCAGTATTTTGGATGTTTCAACCGAAAATTCGGAGAAAACACTTAAATTGATCATTACAAATTGTATTAGTGGAGGGCATAGGAGATAACCTCGGAGATACCTATTTCTGGAAAATTTCTCAAATTGATTTCTAATTCCTGCTTGCATTTTTTATCGAAGAATGAGATTTCAATTCCCCAATTGCAAACGTTTCTAAAAAAAAACAACACTTCATTGAAGGCGGTGATACGTCGAGAATGTCCGAGAGACCAAAGAGATTTTAACAGGAAACAAGTAGTGATAATACTTTTAAATTTATTAATTGAATAGAGTGCTTTCTGACAAAGATTTTTAAATTTTCGATTTGCTGTTAGATACTTAATGTTTACTTAAGAACATACCCTGAAAATTATTGTGCGTTCGTCTTGTTAACTTTATTGCAGTAGGATCGATTATTTCTGCCCTCGATCATTGTGATGAAATTTTTGATAAATAAAATTTAATTTTACGAAATATTGAATGGGAAAAAATAAGAAAAATTATATGAATACGGAGGTTTCCAAATTCGGAAGCCTTTATTGTACAAAATTTTCTATGAGAACACTGTCAGACTCTCGAAAACGAGACTCTCGAAGGTATCACTAGGAATTGAGTCATTTTGTGGAAGTTTCCCAAATCGCTCAATCACTTCATCTGACAGAAATAAGTACTATATTTTTTGTAAGCAAAATTGGCTTATCCAGAAATCCCCATTGACATATGATTTGTCTGTCAATTCTGAAAAAATTCCGGTTGGTGGTTCTTTAGGGGGTCACGATGGGGTTTATACATGGTGGCTAACATAAAAGAGTCCGGTCCATTGGCGTACCCAGGACCGGGGGCGTGGCCCGGTTTTTAATTCAACTATGGATTTTCATCAATTGAATCATGATATTGATAGGAAGGGTAAAGTTAAGAGTAATTCAAAAACACGAGCTATTATTATATCAATTTATTTGCTAATGCATACATGGCTAGTACGTACATCAATAATTCAAATGCAAAATCTCTTCTCTTAAACGAAAGGATAACCGGATAGACAATTTGAAATCTATTCCATATGAGAATTACACACCTAATAAAAAATCATTGATTTGAAACAATTCGAAAAAACTATTCAAACAGTTACGAAAATATATATTGAAACATTCTTCAAGATATGAAAATAGCACAATAAAAATATGACTGATAAGTAAGAAATTACAGATTTTTACAATTGAACAAGCAGCCATGAAAGAATCAATGAGTTATAACAGACATTTTGACTTGTAACAAATAATATTGAATGAATGTTTTTTTTGAACACATTTGAAGAATTCACCACGAGTCTTCATACATCATTTCTGAGCTTTTATACTCACAGGTACCCTAATTTACAATTCCAATATTGTTCTAGCTGAAGGAATATCAACATCCTCGACCAATTCGTCTTTTTTTAAAGCCAAACCTTAAGCCCATGTATTTGATGATGAGCAAATCCACTTGAAGCTGTAAAAATATTTCAATATAATATTTGGAGAAGTAGAAGTTAATTTCATATTCTGTTACTGGATAATCGATTACAGTAAATTATTAATCTACAGAGACTAAAGTAGCAATTTTAATCCCCAGGCAAAAAGTTCATATGTAGCAGAGAGAACAACTGTGGTCCAATGGTCTATATACTATATAACAACTAGGTATTATTTTATGTACCAGGATTGAGGAAACTAAAAATAAAGTAATCCAATATCCAAAAAGCAATGATAAAGATGGCACTCTAGCGGTACTTATTACAGTTTCAAAATGTGGGAAGGAATTCTGAATAAAAAATTTATAACAATTATACAGCAAACTGTGAAATTCTCCCATATTTTCATGCAGAATCACCCCCTAGGTTATCACACTTATTCGGTAAGAACACTCTGTACATCTACATACTTATCTACCCAATACGCAAATTGAAAATTGAAAATAGTGGCTCACGAGATATATACAATAAGAATATAAACAATATAAGTAGTAGAACATTCCTAAAATAAAAAAAAAATATCTACCTGTCTTGATCTCAATTCCGCATTGTCATGATATATCATGAAATGTTGAAATGGAATATTCGCTGAATAACACTGGATTTCAATCAAACTTTCCAAGTGTTCCATTATATAAGTCTGAATAGCATAGTATTCTTCGTCTGTGTACATTATGAGAAATTCACTGGTGAAACTAATATTTCAAAAGTTAAACACTTAGTTGAAGCGGCTCTAAGCGTAGAAACTGAGTGAAGATATTCTCATGGCCTTTCGGCTTTTATAAAATTGCTAGAGCTTCAAACTACTCGATATTTCTCGTTAATGAAAAAGTAATGCGAAATTCTTGGAAGGAATCCTCTAAGTGATTTTCAAAATTCGTTTAGTTGAACGAAATTCCATAACAATAGGGACATGGACAAATTAGAAATAATCCTTCAGCAATTTTCAAAGAACCATGTCACAATTTCCAGGTAAACCATCAAGAATTGCCTATCAGTATTTTGGATGTTTCAACCGAAAATTCGGAGAAAACACTTAAATTGATCATTACAAATTGTATTAGTGGAGGGCATAGGAGATAACCTCGGAGATACCTATTTCTGGAAAATTTCTCAAATTGATTTCTAATTCCTGCTTGCATTTTTTATCGAAGAATGAGATTTCAATTCCCCAATTGCAAACGTTTCTAAAAAAAAACAACACTTCATTGAAGGCGGTGATACGTCGAGAATGTCCGAGAGACCAAAGAGATTTTAACAGGAAACAAGTAGTGATAATACTTTTAAATTTATTAACTGAATAAAGTGCTTTCTGACAAAGATTTTTAAATTTTCGATTTGCTGTTAGATACTTAATGTTTACTTAAGAACATACCCTGAAAATTATTGTGCGTTCGTCTTGTTAACTTTATTGCAGTAGGATCGATTATTTCTGCCCTCGATCATTGTGATGAAATTTTTGATAAAAAAAATTTAATTTTACGAAATATTGAATTGGAAAAAATAAGAAAAATTATATGAATACGGAGGTTTGCAAATTCGGAAGCCTTTATTGTACAAAATTTTCTATGAGAACACTGTCAGACTCTCGAAGGTATCACTAGGAATTGAGTCATTTTGTGGAAGTTTCCCCAATCGCTCAATCACTTCATCTGACAGAAATAAGTACTATATTTTTTGTAAGCAAAATTGGCTTATCCAGAAATCCCCATTGACATATGATTTGTCTGTCAATTCTGAAAAAATTCCGGTTGGTGGTTCTTTAGGGGGTCACGATGGGGTTTATACATGGTGGCTAACATAAAAGAGTCCGGTCCATTGGCGTACCCAGGACCGGGGGCGTGGCCCGGTTTTTAATTCAACTATGGATTTTCATCAATTGAATCATGATATTGATAGGAAGGGTAAAGTTAAGAGTAATTCGAAAACACGAGCTATTATTATATCAATTTATTTGCTAATGCATACATGGCTAGTACGTACATCAATAATTCAAATGCAAAATCTCTTCTCTTAAACGAAAGGATAACCGGATATACAATTTGAAAACTATTCCATATGAGAATTACACACCCAATAAAAAATCATTGATTTGAAACAATTCGAAAAAACTATTCAAACAGTTACGAAAATATATATTGAAACATTCTTCAAGATATGAAAATAGCACAATAAAAATATGACTGATAAGTAAGAAATTACAGATTTTTACAATTGAACAAGCAGCCATGAAAGAATCAATGAGTTATAACAGACATTTTGACTTGTAACAAATAATATTGAATGAATGTTTTTTTTGAACACATTTGAAGAATTCACCACGAGTCTTCATACATCATTTCTGAGCTTTTATACTCGCAGGTACCCTAATTTACAATTCCAATATTGTTCTAGCTGAAGGAATATCAACATCCTCGACCAATTCGTCTTTTTTTAAAGCCAAACCTTAAGCCCATGTATTTGATGATGAGCAAATCCACTTGAAGCTGTAAAAATATTTCAATATAATATTTGGAGAAGTAGAAGTTAATTTCATATTCTGTTACTGGATAATCGATTACAGTAAATTATTAATCTACAGAGACTAAAGTAGCAATTTTAATCCCCAGGCAAAAAGTTCATATGTAGCAGAGAGAACAACTGTGGTCCAATGGTCCATATACTATATAACAACTAGGTATTATTTTATGTACCAGGATTGAGGAAACTAAAAATAAAGTAATCCAATATCCAAAAAGCAATGATAAAGATGGCACTCTAGCGGTACTTATTACAGTTTCAAAATGTGGGAAGGAATTCTGAATAAAAAATTTATAACAATTATACAGCAAACTGTGAAATTCTCCCATATTTTCATGCAGAATCACCCCCTAGGTTATCACACTTATTCAGTAAGAACACTCTGTACATCTACATACTTATCTACCCAATACGCAAATTGAAAATAGTGGCTCACGAGATATATACAATAAGAATATAAACAATATAAGTAGTAGAACATTCCTAAAATAAAAAAAAAATATCTACCTGTCTTGATCTCAATTCCGCATTGTCATGATATATCATGAAATGGAATATTCGCTGAATAACACTGGATTTCAATCAAACTTTCCAAATGTTCCATTATATAAGTCTGAATAGCATAGTATAATTCGAATGCTATTCTAAAGCCTTTATTGTACAAAATTTTCTATGAGAACACTGTCAGACTCTCGAAAACGAGACTCTCGAAGGTATCACTAGGAATTGAGTCATTTTGTGGAAGTTTCCCCAATCGCTCAATCACTTCATCTGACAGAAATAAGTACTATATTTTTTGTAAGCAAAATTGGCTTATCCAGAAATCCCCATTGACATATGATTTGTCTGTCAATTCTGAAAAAATTTCGGTTGGTCGTTTTTTAGGGGGTCACGATGGGGTTTATACATGGTGGCTAACATAAAAGAGTCCGGTCCATTGGCGTACCCAGGACCGGGGGCGTGGCCCGGTTTTTAATTCAACTATGGATTTTCATCAATTGAATCATGATATTGATAGGAAGGGTAAAGTTAAGAGTAATTCAAAAACACGAGCTATTATTATATCAATTTATTTGCTAATGCATACATGGCTAGTACGTACATCAATAATTCAAATGCAAAATCTCTTCTCTTAAACGAAAGAATAACCGGATAGACAATTTGAAAACTATTCCATATGAGAATTACACACCCAATAAAAAATCATTGATTTGAAACAATTCGAAAAAACTATTCAAACAGTTACAAAATATATATCGAAACATTCTTCAAGATATGAAAGTAGCACAATAAAAATATGACTGATAAGTAAGAAATTACAGATTTTTACAATTGAACTAGCAGCCATGAAAGAATCAATGAGTTATAACAGACATTTTGACTTGTAACAAATAATATTGAATGAACGTTTTTTTTGAACACATTTGAAGAATTCACCACGAGTCTTCATACATCATTTCTGAGCTTTTATACTCACAAGTACCCTAATTTACAATTCCAATATTGTTCTAGCTGAAGGAATATCAACATCCTCGACCAATTCGTCTTTTTTTAGTGCCAAACCTTAAGCCCATGTATTTGATAATGAGCAAATCCACTTGAAGCTGTAAAAATATTTCAATATAATATTTGGAGAAGTAGAAGTTAATTTCAAATTCTGTTACTGGATAATCGATTACAGTAAATTATTAATCTACAGAGACTAAAGTAGCAATTGTAATCCCCAGGCAAAAAGTTCATATGTAGCAGAGAGAACAACTGTGGTCCAATGGTCTATATACTATATAACAACTAGGTATTATTTTATGTACCAGGATTGAGGAAACTAAATATAAAGTAATCCAATATCCAAAAAGCAATGATAAAGATGGCACTCTAGCGGTACTTATTACAGTTTCTGAATAAAAAATTTATAACAATTATACAGCAAACTGTGAAATTCTCCCATATTTTCATGCAGAATCACCCCCTAGGTTATCACACTTATTCAGTAAGAACACTCTGTACATCTACATACTTATCTACCCAATACGCAAATTGAAAATTGAAAATAGTGGCTCACGAGATATATACAATAAGAATGTAAACAATATAAGTAGAACATTCCTAAAATAAAAAAAAAATATTTACCTGTCTTGATCTCAATTCCGCATTGTCATGATATATCATGAAATGTTGAAATGGAATATTCGCTGAATAACACTGGATTTCAATCAAACTTTCCAAATGTTCCATTATATAAGTCTGAATAGCATAGTATTCTTCGTCTGTGTACATTATGAGAAATTCACTGGTGAAACTAATATTTCAAAAGTTAAACACACTTAGTTGAAGCGGCTCTAAGCGTAGAAACTGAGTGAAGATATTCTCATGGCCTTTCGGCTTTTAGAAAATTGCTAGAGCTTCAAACTACCTGATATTTCTCGTTAATGAAAAAGTAATGCGAAATTCTTGGAAGGAATCCTCTAAGTGATTTTCAAAATTCGTTTAGTTGAACGAAATTCCATAACAATAGGGACATGGACAAATTAGAAATAATCCTTCAGCAATTTTCAAAGAACCATGTCACAATTTCCAGGTAAACCATCAAGAATTGCCTATCAGTATTTTGGATTTTTCTACCGAAAATTCGGAGAAAACACTTAAATTGATCATTACAAATTGTATTAGTGAAGGGCATAGGAGATAACCTCGGAGATACCTATTTCTGGAAAATTTCTCAAATTGATTTCTAATTCCTGCTTGCATTTTTTATCGAAGAATGAGATTTGAATTCCCCAATTGCAAACGTTTCTAAAAAAACAACACTTCATTGAAGGCGGTGATACGTCGAGAATGTCCGAGAGACCAAAGAGATTTTAACAGGAAACAAGTAGTGATAATACTTTTCATTACTACATTACTATTCATTCACATCACTCATGTAACCAAATCCAACGAATAATGATATAAGGTTATTCAGTGTTTTTTTATTCAACTCAATCCACAAGTAGATCGAGTGAAAAATATCACAAGATCGAGCATCATATAACATACTTAATTATAGTATAGAGTAGTATAGTATAGTATATATAGTATATATACATGTCAAAGCAACAACAACAACAAAAAATATTTCAGGAGCAATTTATCTTTTTACAAAATTCTCTAAATTCTTCCAAGTTATAAGGTTCACACTGAAGTATGTAGCTGTAGCTGTGAATCCTTCTCCGAAAAAGGTCAAACTGATCGATGCCTTGCAAATTCCTTGGTAAGCCATTAAATAATTTCATCGCTGCATAATGGACAGTTTTCTCCCTTAAAGTTGAGATGTGTATGGGATTAAAGTAGGGCTCAGTTCTTCTTGTTATTACCATTCTTACAGTCCTCAAAGTAATACTGGTGCTTGTGGAGAAATAGAAGTAGTCTATACAGGGTGATTCCGGAGGAGACCGTCAGATTTTAGGTGAAGTATACACTAGTTAAGACAGTTTTGAAACAATGTTTGGTTTATGGTTGGGGGCCTTTAATGAGAGTCTACAGGGTGATTTGTCCGATTCGACCGATTTTTCTTTTATTCATAACTTTGGTGTGGTTTGATCAATCTTGATGAAATTTTCAGTGTAGAACAATATGATTGTCTTCTTTCAATAATTCCAACACTTCCTCAAAAATACAGGGTGGGAATTATGATAAGTTCAGATTAAGTTTGCAGGTTGAAAAAACACCCTGTACATTCCGTTTTCAAAAATGTTCTACATGCTTCAGATTCTATCATAAGTTTACATTACTGGAGCGTTTTAAATTTTTTTGGCACACATCCAGTTTTCCTAGAAAAATTTTTCAAGGATGAACAATATCGTTATTTCGCTCCAAGGCATTGAGAATATTCTGAACTGAAATGTAAACCAGTGTCGTCCAATGATACAAAGCTCTTCCTGAGTCCTGAAGTAGTTCTTTCAAATTCGAAATTCATATTTAATCACTCATATTCTGATGTATGAAATCATTTAATCCAGAAAATATCTTTATACCTACCTACTTAAACCAAAAAATCTACAACTTATACAGAATAAACATTTGAAACATATCATGAACGGCAAAACTAAGGATTAACACAAAATTTACATAGAATGTTCGAAATGATTTCCCCTTTTTTGAATACATATTCGAGACCTTTTTATTAAATTTCCAATTGACCTTCTAATGGGGGATTGATTTCGCTTCAAGATATTACATTCCTCGAAAATCCTTTCAACTAGGTGTTCTCTACTTCTAATTTCAACCTTATAAACTCTTGTTTTCAGATATCCCCACACAAAATAGTCTAAAGGGTTCAAATCAGGCGATCTTTGTGGCCAAGCAATAGGGCCTCCACGACCAATCCACCTGTTCGGATAATTTACATCCAGGTGATTTCTCACATTCAATGCAAAGTGAGGTGGTGTTCCGTCATGCTGCGGATATTTACATTTTCCAATAAATTTGGTAAAATATTTTCCAAAAAATCTAGGTAAATTTCACTATTTAATCTTTCCGGAAAAATGTGAGGGCCAACTAAATTTCCGTCTATTGTTCCAAGCCAAATATTGGCAGAAAATCTGTGTTGTGTATTATGACTCTTCTTCAAATGCGGGTTGTCTCTTGCCCATTCTTGGGAATTGTGGATATTAAAAATTCCATTCTTAGTGAACATAGCCTTGTCGCTGAATAAAATACGAAAAATAGTTCGTTGGTGACTAATAACCCAGCGACAAAATTGTAATCGTTGGGGAAGTGTGCCGAAAATCACCTGAATAATGACTCAATTTTATGTTAATCCATAATTTTGCCTTTCATATGTTTCGAATGTTTATTCTGTATTTGTAGTAGTAGTATGTAGATTTTTTTGGTTCACGTACGTATAAAGAAATTTTTTGAATTAAATGATTTTATACATCTGAATATGAGCGATCAAAAATGAATTTCGAATTTGGAAAATTTATTTTAGGACTCAGGAAGAGCTTTGTATTATTGGACGATGCAGCTTTACCATCTAGTTCAGAATATTCTCAATGCATTGGAGCGAAAAAACGATATTGTTCATCTTTGAAAAATTTTTCTAGGAAAAATGGACGTGTGCCAAAAAAATTAAAAACGCTCCAGTAATGTAAACTTATGATAGAATCTGAAGCATGTAGAACATTTTTGAAAACTGAATGTACAGGGTGTTTTTTCAACCTGCATACTTAATCTGAACTTATCATAATTCCCACCCTGTATTTTTGAACAAGTGTTAGAATTATTGAAAGAAGATAATCATATTGTTCTACACTGAAAATTTCATCATGATTGATCAAGCCATACCAAAGTTATGAATAAAAGAAAAATCGGTCGAATCGGACAAATCACCCTGTAGACTCTCAATGAATGCCCCGAACCATAAACCCAACATTGTTCCGAAACTATATTGACTAGTGTATACTTCACCTAAAATCTGACGGTCTCCTCCGGAATCACCCTGTATATGTAGAGACCATAGACTGTCAGAATGTTGTTTTTTCTAAAGTGACCCCGTGACGATAAATAAATCGATCAAATAAATCGGTAGGCACAGAAAAATGTGCTTAGCTCCAAAGGTGGGCTATGTATGCCGATCGAAAGAAATGTTGGTTCAGTTCAGCCTTACAGGGCGGGAATAACAATCCGTCAATTTTTTCTTCCAAGTTAAGTGGATTGCAATCATCTCTGCCGTATGCTCTATTGAATGTTAACACACGATCAGTGTTAATATCATCAAATTCTGTAAATCCATATATTCTACAAACAAAGCATTCTAAGTATGTGAACAATTGATCGAGGTTACAATTGGGAATTTGTGAAATGTCACTCACTGCTTGGATGTACGTTGGAGACTTCCGGAGAATTTCAAAATGCTGAGTTGAAATTGCATCCACTAAAGGCATGAAATCCTAGCAATACAGAGCACAAATTTGGACCCAATGATGCAAACAATTTGGTGACATCAATGAATGTCTGATTATTGCCGGTCCAACATGCATCGAGATTTGGACGTACTTCTCGATGACATTCATATTTCCCAACATAATGATCAATATATCTGTATCAGAACATCGCATTGTTACATGAACATTAGATTTCAAGTGACAGCCATGAAAAACCATATACAGGGTGATTTCTAATTGAATGTCAATATTTATGGGCTGATTTTTTAGCCCATTTCAAGAAAAAACTTCATATGCACATGTCCCAAACGTCTTACCTTTTGAGATACAGGATGGTAAAGTTTTCCAAAATGAATCATTTATTATCAATATCTACAATACCACTTCAAATATTTCAATGAAATTTGTCATACATGTGTACTATGAAACAATAGGCATTTTTTAATGTATCATTTTCTTTATTTCCCCCAGTGGCGTTCGTACGTAATTTGACCTACCTTTTTTGACAGACATTGATGGATGGTACGCCACAGATTTTTAATGAAATAAAAATCATTGATGAAAGAAAATAACGGGAACTTGGACGCAATTTATTCTCTAGAATTCAACTACATAGCCAATAAAAATCATTTTTGACATTCTCAATCATTTCTTACCAAAATTGATCACTTGACTTTTTTTAATCCGATTCACGGTTTCCGCTTAAAAAAATAAAAACCGATCTCTGCATGATCATAACAATATCCTTTACATACATATGACAATATCACCATGCAGGGACTTACGTAAATTTAATTTTTTTAGTTGAAACCCGTGAGTCGGACTAAAAAAATTCAAGAGATCAAATTTGCTCTAAATAATACCACCCTTTATCTCAAAAGGTAAGATGTTTAGGACATAATAATATGTTCATATGAAGTTTTCTTCTTAAAATGGGCCCATAAATCACCCCATAAATATTGACATTCAATTAGGAAACACCCTGTATGTGTCTGCTTCTTCGTGACCTGGACACGTTAACAATGGATCCGATGATCGTTGAACTTTACCTTGTTCAACTTCATATTTATGGCATTCCATATAGTTTACGAAAACTGTTTTATTCCCAATCCACGATGCCATGTGATCATTTAACCAATCGTCTAAATTCAACGAGCGCTTCTGTGAAATAAGTGCGGAGGGTGCGGGCGTGGGAGGCGGCGGAACTTGGAAAAAAATGCAAAATTTCAAGTGATTTTATCAGGGCTGAAATTTTCTATATGTAATATTGATGGTAATTAGAAACATAATAGTGAAGTCAGCCGATCGGCGGATGGTGGAAAATACATCAGTCGAGCGCGTGAACGGGAAAAAAATTTGAAAATTAAGTGATTTCGTCCCGAATGAAAACATCTACATATATGGAAATATAAAAATGACCGTCAGCTGCATGTCTAGCGGGGGAAAGACCGTCAGTCAGAGCAAAAATGTGTGAGCGCGCTCCTGCATTTATATGGCCCGCGGAATTTTCAATGATCTGACTGACGGTGTTTCCCCCGCTAGACACGCAGCTGACGGTCATTTTTATATTTCCATATCTGTAAGAAATCATATGGAGGTGTTTTCATTCGGGATGAAATCACTTGATTTTCAAATTTTTTTCCCAAGTTCACGCGCTCGACTGACGTATTTTCCAACATCCGCCGATAAGCTGACTTCACTATTATGTGTATAATTAACATCAATATTACATATGAAAAATTTCAGCCGGGATAAAATCACTTGAAATTTTGCATTCTTTCCCAAGTTGCGCCGCCTCCCATGCCCGCACCCACCACTACTTAACCAGCTGACGGTCAGTTTCGTCATTTGCAATGTGACTACAACATACAGTATTAAATTCAGCCGGGATGAAATTCCTTGAAAAAAAAAAGCCCCTGCCTCCCGGACTAATAAAAACTTAACGTAAATTAAATAAGCTGCTCGAAAGTACCACCGTTTGGCGGATTACACATTCTTGCCCTTTTCAAATTATGTCTGATCCTTTTTTTTATCACGTCGTGATTATTGCGTAATTCATTGTAGGCGACTTAGATACGTTGCATGAGAATCTCGTCATTTCCTATTCCATATGAGTCTCGATATGAGTATACTGAACTTTTTAAATAACCCCAAATAAAATAATCTAGCGGGCAAGCACGCGGTTCACCTCTACCTATCCACATATATGGAAAGTTTTGATCCAAAATATATCTGACCATTACTCTGAAATGGGGTGGAGCTCCATCATTCTGAAAATGCATTCCTGCAATATTCGTACCTTCGAGTAATACAGGAAGATGATTTTGAAGGAAATCTACGTAAATTTCAGCCGTGAGCCGTCTTGGTAGGACGTGTGGTCCAATTAATCGATTTTTATAAACGCCACACCAATAACAGAACAGATTGTCTTAGAACGATTTGTAAAAAAAATAAGCAAAGAAAACATTTCTCACTTCGCTTTCCCTAGAGTTTACTTTTTACTTTTTTACTTTGAGCAAAATGACATGCGGGACAATGAAATCTACTGAATCTCATTGAAAACTTTGTGCTCTTTTCAAATATCTCCATCAAATCAAAAAATTTTGATATATAGGGTGTTGAATCCCAGCTTGGAAGATGTCCCATATTTTTCAATTATGGACCTGGAATTTTTTAGAAATTTAAACTTTGATATTCCAAATATCAACCGTAGCCGGTTGATATACTGGTTGGTTCAAAAGTTATGAGAAATTGAAATTTTAGGTGAATACACGAATCACCCTGTATCTCAATTATGGAATTGAATAGACCTATCATATATGGGTTTTTTTGGACTCGCCTAGATTAGCTCTAGCTCAGGTTACTGTATGTTCATTGGTAAATGAACAAACACCCTGTAGATTATAGTTTGATGCTAGTATGATAATCAGAATGCTAATGACTGAACTATCGATTTAAACAATTAACTGTTGATCCATCAATCGAACAATGATTCCCTAATCAAGCTTTGTGAAACGGAACAAACTAGAACTTAACAGAAATAATACAATGCCCAAATTGGTTACAAATCATCTATGTATGTATATTCATGATTGAACAATAAACCAAACAAAAATTGAAAATTAAAATCAGTCATATAAAAATGAAATCTACTCGGTAAGTATGTGTTTAAAATCGGGGGTATTATGATTTTGTAAAAAGAGTAGTGGACTGTATTACTAGATAATTGAGTTAGAGATGGTATTATAAAAACATTTATTTTGTATATCGTTCACAATCATAAAATGAATAAGTCAGCTGCATGAAGCTAATACAGTAATAAAAACAAAATCAACATCTAAAGACTCAGAGAGACATTATTCAACTAAAAACAGAGGTAATCCAGAGTAGTTACTTAAGGTCAGACTTAGACTTTGAGAAAGTTCGATAAATTCAAAATCAATACAACGTTTACAGTGACAGAGCAATCAGTGTTAATTTATTGCAAGAGCCTTTTTATTTCATCAGAAATGAGAAGACTCAGTTGTAATAAAGAGAAGGGAAAACTAAATTTTCTAGGTCTGGTCATCGGGAGATCAATGCATGGAATGTCAGTCGAGCAATAATTATAATTTCAATATGAGAACAAGAATATTATAATCAATATGATAAGTGCAAGAATATTATAATTATTATAATTGATATAAATAACGTTGGTCTTAAAGAGTGCAAAAGTTCATCAATGAATACAACATCTACAGAGAAGACTGGTTACAAGTAAGCACGATTAGAACGTCCATCTGAAAAATGTGAGAAACAATTGACAAATTATGACAAGTACTAATGAGGGAAACCACTAATCAGTAGTTCAAAATCGAGGGTGTTATGATTTTGTAATTAAAGAGTAGTGGACTGTATGAAAAGTTGGAGATGGTAAACAAACATTTATTGAATATCGTTCACAATCATAAAATGAATATGTCACCTGCATAAAGCTAATACAGTAAGAGCAAACTAATATTAACAACATCTATAGACTCAGAGAGACATTAATTCAACTAAAAACAAGAGATGGTCCAGAGCAGTTTAAATGAGAAGTCACTTGATGTCAGACTTAGACGTTGAGGAGTTCGATAAATTCAATATTAACACAACGGTTACACAGTGATAGAGCAATTAATTGAAAATTGATTGCGAGAGCCTCTTTATTCCATCAGAAAACGCGAAGGTTAGAATACTGAATTTTAAAGAAAAGAAGCGAGAGTACAGAGAAATAGACCAGAGGTGAAACTGCAATGTTAAAGTCTGATCATCAACGAGAAATCGATACATTATATGAGTTGATTAATAAGTATAATGTAAATATGAGCAGAACAAGAGTCGCACAAGTTAAATGAGAAGCACAAAATTAATGAATTTGAGAAGCACTAGAATATTAAAAATAATATGAAAATGGCAATAAATTCTAATTAAATGAGAAGCTCAATAATAATTTATTAAATGAAAAGAGCAATCATAATTGATCTGAGAAGAACGTAGTATAATTCATATACATTGAGTTGGTCTTGAAGAGTGCAAAAATTTATCATTGAATTCAACATTTACAGAGACGAACTGCTTACAAGTAAGCACGATTAGAACGTTCATCAGAAAAACAGAAGAAACAATTGATAAATTAAGAGAAGTCAAGAGAGTACTGAGTTAAATCACTAATCGTTGATTTTTGAGATGTGCTGAAGGCTGAGAAAACTAACATGTATGTTGAGTCCGATGAATGAATATGGAAAAGAATCAATGAGAGTACAAATTATAAGGAGTAGATCATACCAAATGAGTGTACACGAGTACTCGAGCCGACTTTCCAGGGTGGAGTCTAGGTCGAGAGTGTATCGAGCAATATCAATGATCGTTTAACCATAGTGGAGGTGGAGGTTACTCCTTAGAATGGCGATGGACGTACCCTGGTTTGTTAGGAACAAACAAATCTACAAGGACTTGGAATGGGAACCAGTTACAGAATTTATGAAGAGAAAGGCGGAAAGGATATTCGACAAAGCCAAACAACATCCAAATGAGGAACTACGAAGATTGGTCGACTACGATCCAACGGAAGAAGCTAGAAGGTCAAGAACCTACCACCGAAGACCCAGAGATCAGTTAAGGATTTAAATGTAACCAAACAAAAAAAAGTGGAGGTGTTCACATCCTGTTCTGAGGAAAACCACTACATCCAGGGTCCACCCTGGAGAATACGAGGATTCATTCATCTGAAACTCAACAACAGTAATTAGTTACATGTACATAGAGGTGATCATAAGAGTTGTCTTAAAAATGATTAAACTGAATTCTAATAAGAAGGAATATCATAAGAAGACAGTAAATCAGTAATCATTATTATTGAGAAGGACTTGAGAAGTTTCAATCCTGGTGCTACATACCCATTTTCATGTGAGAAGATCTAGAGAAGTCTGAAAATCTATATAAATTATGAAATATAATAAAATATATATTGCTGAGAAGGCAATTGATCGATTTGTCTTGAGTGGACGTTTCAGTTGAGCGGTGCTAGCAAGGATTATGAATCTATTTCAAGATTCTGAAATATCTTGCACGTGAACTCATTCCATCAGAATGAAATTATCATGAAAATGGTGAAATTAATAATTTTGAGAAAACTGAGTGTACTTTACCTTATGAGAAGAACAATTTAGCACCAGGATTGAGCGAGAAGACTTGAAAAATGAGATTAACTAAAAGAGGTGAACTTAAAGGAGGTGATACAAATCAAAAATTATAAGAGTGAGAAGTGAATTCTACGGTGCTAACAAAGAATCGGGGTACCACCGGAGCTGGTCAGGAGCGTAGACTAAAGAGAGGTCGGAGGGGGGCTTCGCTCAATTTTTAACATCAGTAGTTTAGAACAGAAGGCTTGAGAATTAACCTGTATTTCAAACACGATGAATAAAATTTATTCATATTTAATATGAGAATATATCATGAGAGTACAAAATATAATGAGTAGATCATACCAGTTGAGAGTATATACTATTAGCAGAGCAGACTTTCTAGGGTGTAACCAGAACGAGAGACTGTCAATAAGTATTATGGCTTACCACTGACCGCTGAAACATATTTGAGAAGTTCACATTGTTTTCTGAAGGAAAACTACTAATTCCAGTCTAATCCCTGGAGAACATGACACAAACAAGTAGGTTGTAAAAATACAACCTACTTCAGGCAATAATGTTATTGATAGCTCATCTAAAATTGATCGTAATGTATCTAATTGCACTTCATTAGTACCAACAATATGTATAACACTTTGTTCGATCAGGTCTAGAAGCTTGAATAATTTTTTGCTTGGATAAATGAGCCCACAATATGCATCCCGCAGCTGATGAGCTCATAATCGGCATGTTCTTGCTCTGTAATGTCGGCTTTCAAAGTGGACATACATTGTTCACATTTAATTGATTTCCCCATTTTTCTAACCATTTATCCCGCAATATATGCCTCCACTTCTCTACTTGACCGGACAACATTGTAATCATGGATTAGTGGAGCTTGGATATAATTTCTAGAATGAGCTTCACTTATACCGTCCACCAAATTATCCAGCTGACCTAACCATTCATTTTTTGGTTTCTGTGCTAAACTTAGCGAATCTAAGCAGCCTGTAGCTGGTCTCATTAGAGAGAAACACGACACCAGCCTAAAAACTTGTCCAAATAATTTTGGATCTGGGTGGTCGTTAGATCTAAGCATTTCGCATCATGGAAAAAAACGCTAGGAAAAAATATTTAATTAATATCTGCAAACAATCATATATTAAAATAAATTAACACTTTAACGATACTTCCTACGCCAAGAAAGAAGATTATTATGATTTTTTTAAAATACGCATAGGTTTTTTCGTCTTATAACTTTCATCACTGAGTATTAAACCTCATCTATACTCGATGCACACATCAAAGACGCATTTTACTCCATTACATTACAGTGATATAATGCAATCGTCAAAGATTATAGTTGGGTTACTCTATAATCTATAATTGAGTCAAATACGCTTAGAAGTTGAAAATAAAGCAGAAATGGAAGCCCTGGCTGTTGTCCTTGGTTAAGACAACATTACCAGACATACAACTGCTGTGATTCTTTTCAGGAGATAGGCACTGATTTTTCTATATTTTTTTTTGATGGTCGTCAGATTGTTAAGACTGACTGTATCATTAAAGGCCTTATGCCAAAGAAAAAAATTAATAATATAATATTTCTACCCCAATGGGATCTTGTGATAAACGAGACGTCATCAAATAAATGTCATTGCATTCACTATGTAAATAATCCATAAGTTCCAAAGCTCCTCTTAGGGTAACTTTAAGACCTGTCCGAGTGCTTGAACTGATAGGCGTAACAATGTTATCAGAAGTTTCTAAGAGTTCCCATTCTTCCAAGAAAAATAAGAAGTTATTTATAGCCTGTTGATAGAATATAAACAAGAAAAAATTATAATTCAAAAATATTACTAGTTGAGTAAATATACAGAATAATAACAAAACACTGATGGAGAATTTTCATGAGAAGTTTTAAAAAACATCCCAGTATTAAACTAAAAAACGGAATCATTTGATAGTAACATTGATAGTAAAAATCACATAACTGAGTCTTTTAGTTTTGGTGGATTTTCATCAAGAAATGTATGTATTTAAAGAGTACTTTATATTGTATGATCATCTGAGGGAGTTATTAATTTGAATTGAAACTTTTTTTGCGGCCGAAATAGGATATTTATATCCTCGTCATTGCGTTACAGTCTAGCTTTCGGAAAATGACTTTTTTCTATTCAGGGCTACTAAAACAATACAAAACAATGCTGTACGACTTTATTTTCCATTGTTTCGTTCGTTTTAGTATTTAGTAGCCCCGAATAAGAAAAAGTCATTTTTCGAAAGCTAGGCTGTAATGCAATTAAGAGGATTCAAGAAATACCTATTTTGACTCCAAAACGCGACGAATTTTCAACGTTAACAGACGTTATATCAATTAAAACTTATTGGTAAATTATACATATTTTGTTTTCATCACCTCTCTTTCAGGACATGGTTCTGATTGTGATCATTTTAAAGATTGCAGTGGTATTCTTGACATCATTGCTCTGATTAATTCATCAATCAGTCGAATAAAACATTGGGAAAGCAGAGAATCTCTCAAACTGATTTGATTCTTCGCTAAAAGTTCCATTGCTTCTACAATAGGCTCTGATAAGTACTAACAAAGTTTCCAAAAACAATTATTTTACAATTTCAATGCCGACAATGTAAAAACTAACTTCGAAGGCTAAGGCAACTTTCATCTTCTGATAGCCAACAGGCTGAAAGTGAGAAGGTCTGAGTTTATGGGCTATTTTCAAATTTGGAGTGTCATATGCTTCAATGTTCAGTACATCTTGCCAGTGACGTTTTCTCACTACTCCATATGGAGTCTAAAATATGTAAAAATATTAAGTAAATGTTTTGATATAGCATTTTCAAGTAGACAAAAATTAGTTCACCTGAAACCATGAGCGCTGAATAACTCCATTTCGAACGTTTTTAATCAAATGGCAGAAGTCGGAGAACATGAAAACTTTTCGATTAGGGTTGCATGGATGCTCGCATAATCCACGATCGGCAGAAATTCCAAATATGTTCCAGACTCCACGGTTCGTTTGTGCACCATCACTGGTTACAGCATCCACATTAAAATTTGCATTCTCCATTAGAATAATGCAGTATCAATTGATGCAGAATTGAGCTGAAGTAGCGTTCTTAGAAATAAAGCAAGTCAAGGCTTGCACCCATCGACCATGAAATGGGACATACATAAACACCAATGCATGATCCCCAGCAACATTTTTTTGGTGGGCAGGAGTATGTGGCCCTAAATCTACGAAACCAGTAAATTGCATTCTCTGTTTATCGAAGGAAATTGCTGCTGCAAGCTGCATTTCATCTATAAGTAAAATTCCACGGCGATCTTCCATATTCATAGCTGATTTTCATTAGCTATTTTTCTTAAGCAATCAAATAGAGCTTTGTGAAAAACAAACACCGAGGCACTTATCTTTTGTATATATTTATTGACATTTGGATGTTGTTTGGCTTTGTCGAATATCCTTTCCGCCTTTCTCTTCATAAATTCTGTAACTGGTTCTCATTCCAAATGCTTGTAGATTTGTTTGTTCCAAACAAACCAGGGTACATCCATCGCCATTCTAGGGAGTTTATTTATTTTCATTTTATTTATTTATTTATTAGAAATAAGGAATACATCGGATACATTTGAAGTGGTTTTTCCATGTTAGTCCTCTGTCAAGCTTCACTCCTAGGTATGTTGCTTCATTTTCCCATTCAACCTCTTCTCCATCAACTTCAAGGTTTTCTTCCATTGATTTGGATTTTCCATTTGATGCACTATTTGAGTAATTCATCTGTGGCTTCCTGCAGTCTCTGGTGTATGATCTCTGGGCGTCGATGTCTGAACGCTATTCCTGTGTCATCTGCGTACAAGGTGAGCATATTTCTAGCATTCTTCGGGAAATCATGAACTTATATTACGTGAAGCAGAGGTCCAAGTACTGATCCTTGAGGCACTCCCGCTTCCAATATTCTGGTTTGAGAGGTTGCTCCATCTATCTTCACATAAAAGTTTCTGTTCCTCAGATAGTTCCTTATAATCTCGCACAGCTTGGTCGCATATCCTGCTTTTTTCATCTTGTAGATTAGGCCTTCGTGCCATACTCTATCAAAAGTTCTCTCGATATCCATCAGAACTAATGCTGTGGCCTGTTTGGTCTGCATTCCTTCGGTGACGCACTCTATGAGCCGTAGCAATTGGAGTTTAGTCGAATGTGGAATTATCTTCAACATTTCTGTTTCCTCATTCGGCCTTTTAGCGACTCTCGACGATTTTTCCTAGTGCTGATAGTAAGCTTTTCTAGGCAATTTCTCCAACATATAATTCGTTATCCTATCTTGTCTTGGCGCATTCCTGTTTTTCAATTTCATTATGATCTCTTTGAGTTCTGTTGGTGAAGCCGGTTTTCGAATTGGTGATCGATATTCCTTCTTGCCAGTATAGCAACGTCATCTGTGCTGTTAGGTCTATCATTTATGTAGATATCGTAATTGGGAAATGCTATCCGAACGTTGGGTTAAGTCTTGTTAGTTCAAACAGACTGCAACTGATTTGGATACCTGGACACTCTGGCTTCAGTGGCAACGATGTATCGGATGCTCTGGCCAGAGAAGGCGCGACATCAACGCTTATTGGCCCGGAACCCAGTATAGGAATTCCTAATTCCTTAATCAGGGACCGAAACAACAGCTGGATAAGGCAAAAGGTCCTGGAGCACTGGCGCAACCGTCCTGGATTGCGTCACTCGCATAGGGCTATTTCAGTGCCTCCCAGCCCATACACCAGTCGCTGGCTAGAATTTTCTAGAACTAATCTGAGATCCATAATAGCGGTTTTTACAGGACACTGCAGACTCAGAGCCCACCTCAAAAAACTCAGCATCGTCAATGACCCACTATGCAGACTCTGCTTAGAGGAAGACGAAACAATTGAGCATTTCCTTTGTGACTGCCCGGCGGCAGACAGGGTCAGACTCGGAGTTTTCGGCTATCCGAAGATGATCCTAGAGGAACTCAAGAATCACTCCCCCTCCGACATCATCTCCTTTTTGGGTAGGATGGGACTAGAGGGGGAGATTTAGCTCTTTGAGCATGCTTGTGTGCCACAATAGACCGTTGGTCGCGGTGGCAGGTTTGGGTTAGTCCGTCCAACACATCCAGCAATCAGTAAGATCAGTAAGTCTTGTTTCTTGAAGAGCTATGACATACGGTCTCTTCTCTTCAATCAGTTCTTCGAATTCTGGTCTGCGGGCTCTCAATCCTTCGACGTTCCAAGAAACAATTATAAGATTTTTTTATCGTCGTATCAGCCATTATATTTAATGGCTTATTAAGAATATTTTCTTAATAAGTTGCTGCATCTTTTTATCAATCTCTTTTCTGCATCATCGTGCTCAAGAGGTTTTTCGTGAACTTATCTAGTTCCTCGGTGATTCCAGAAATTCCTTTCCTGGTTTCGGCTTTTCTTACGGTTTTTGCCTTTTCGTCTTTTTCTCTGGTTTCTTCGTCTCTTCGACTGCTTTGGTTGCAGTTTCCTGGGGTTTCTTCACTTCCGAAGAGATTGGGGCTGGTTTCGGAGTATTTTGTGTTGGCCTCGAGCTGGTTTGGTTCGATTTTGGGGATCTCTTGGTCTTTTTAGTGACCAATTTCCATTCGCTACATCCCCTGTAGCTGGCTGGATGTCCTTGCTCTCCACAGAGAACACAAGAAGAATTTCGCTACTCGTTCTTCCTGGTGAGCGTGCACTCCTTAGTACTGTGATTTGCCGAGCATTTCACGCACCTCCATGGAAAAGTGCACTTACTTTGGGCATGTCCATATCGCTGACAGCGATAACATTGTCCAGGCTCGGTCGTCCTTCTCTTAGGTTCAACAACACAGTTCATGTTGTAGAGCCTTCTCACCTCGAAGATACCCTTATTCTGTGTTTTAACCAGCAATAAGGGCATCGGCCTCTTTGTTATATTTGAGGTCATCCTTATGACCTCAGCATCGACGATCCCTTGATCCTGGAGGTCGTCAAGGATCGTCGGGATATCTGCATCCAGCGGTAGATATCTCACTACCGCGTAGTATCCTATCTAGGAATACTATCCAAAAAACAGTTTGAAAAAATTCCTTCATTTGGAGTCTTGCTGTAAAACGAGTGGCGAAGGGTGTATTTCTCTTGAATTTTCGAAAATCTCCAATATCTCGAAAACCAGGGCACTTTTACTAAACGTAAAATATATTTTTCTACAAGCGTGCGCGTTCAATCTTTTTCCCGCACGCATTCCAAGTTGCAAAGAGTCACTTTTCCAAAACGTGCGGGAAAAACGCCTGCTATTTCTTTCCCGCACGCATTTGCGTGCGGGAATGGATTAGCAGCTTCTTGAAAATCATTCGAGTAGGCATCACTATTTTCATTCGTCATTTCATCAATATCTTTTGCCGGAAATTCTTCAAAATTTCCACCATTTGCAAAAAGCCGTTCTTTCTGCTGAACGGCAACAAGCTACTATTATCCTTTTCGTTAAGGTCAGGTCACATTTATTCCAATGGATAATATTGAAAATCTTCTTTTCCACACTCCAAAAAGACTCCTTATGGTATTTCTTTTTCTGATGTGAGATTGTTGTACAAAGTTTCTTCCTCACTTTGTGGATTACTCAATGGGGTAATAATAAAAGGTTTGGCCGCATAGCCTCGATCAGCAAGAAGTTCGTGCGTTGAAGTCTCATTTTCACTGCAGACTTTTCAAAGATGTGGTTATAGTGTGCAGAGCCAGGCCAGTTCAATGAAACTGTAATTTTGGAGAATCTAAACCTTCTGGAGAATTCTTCATAATTCTATCTAGGAAAGTGATCAATTCTTTGCCTTAAATGATTCCCTCGTTCAGAATATGTATATTCCAAGAGCTCAAGATCAGGACCTCGAAAATATCATCCATATTGAAATTCAATGATATATCCCACAAATATTTAGAATAGTCAATCGTAACTTTGTGGCAATAAGGTGAGTGAATAAAATTAGAGACAGTTGTCATAATTTATGCTATCCGCAAAATAGAAACTGTTGAATAGACGCATTCAGCGTTTCATTGGTCCTTCGAGCTGAAGAACAGTCCTGTGGTAATGTCCAACGAAGAAGGAAATCAAGAAGTCGTCGACAAATGGCTGGAATAAAAATATTGGATCTTAACTTTGCTTGGCCTACTAATTTCGGATCGAAAAACAAACAGGCTGACTTGACCGACAAGGAAAATGTTGCAGTAGAAATAAGAACATATATGGATGAAACCGAGAGAAGAAAACAAAAAAGTCTGAAAAGTGTGTCTCAAAAAAGTAATGCTTTTATTAAATTGCAACAATTGAATATTGATGCAGAAAAAAGAAGATTATTACTGGAAAATAAAATCAAGGAAATAGAAATTGAAAACTAAGAGAAAAACATCTTATGGAATTAAAAATTTTAGAACTAAATCGAAAATTGGAAGAAAATAAAATATTGAATGAAGAGGCTGTAAGCCATCAAGACAATATGTCCGTAATTTCTGATACTGATGAGCAAATAAACAGAATTTCCTTACCAGATAGAAACGCCAAAATTAGGTATTGGGTCGGTGAACTGATTATACACCGATGATTATAAAACAAATACCTACCTCTCGTTATTATTCTCTTTCTGTCCACATCTGGAACATCCACTTCATATTTGGTAACACCGACCGAAAATAGCATTTTGTTCTCCATTTTGGCGGCAAACGAGATGTTGCCGAGATGGTTGACAGATCCATTGACGTAAATGGAGCCACTGTCATTTTAACAGTCGTCTCCCCTTCTTCTCCTTCGCTCTGGAAGTTGTCCCCTCCCCGAACCTCGGATTCAGATCCTTCATAAGGAGACTCTATGTCGGTTCCAAAAAAGTCTTGGTCAGAAATATGTTCTCCAAAGGCTTGTGAGGTCTCTTTGGCAAAGCTATATGAGGAGGTTTCAGACTCTCCAAGAACGGTCGAAGCTGTGTTGATGTCCCAGTTTTATCCACAACCAGATTGCCTATCTACCATTGCAGTGATGGGCCCAGTAGCAATAGAGTTGTCAATTGGAGAAACAATACCTTCTCGGTGTAGGATTGCCACTATTGCAAGAACTCTGGTATTAGTATCGACCCCAGAACTCAGTTTTTCTGCAGAGTAACTCTGACGGTAGTTGACAATTGATTTGACAGATCCCCATCGTTCTCTATCAGTATCATCATTGACGAAAGTATCTACTGATTCAGATGATTATATTGCTTTAACACCGAATCATTTCATCTGTGCAAATTCCTGTATAGATGAATTCGCATTTATTGGGGAGACACCTGACTTATGAAAAGAATGGAGGAAGGAGAGCACAAAGAATTGCGAATGACTTCTGGAAAAGGTGGTCAAAAGAATATTTACCAAAATATTCAATAAACCAATCGTTGGCACAAAGACGTTAATAATATGAAAATTGGAGATATAGTGACAATTATTGATGACAATTTACCTCGAAATTCATGGAAGCTAGGCAGAATAGCAGAAATTTTTCCAGGACTGGATGGAAGAGTCAGAGTTGTAAAAGTTAAAACTAAAGACGGATTTTTGAAACGGCCTGTGTCAAAATTAGGAAAAGTTACAGAACATTATGACTGACCGTAGTTTTTTTCCTTATACTTAAAGTGCGTTTAATATCTGATGTTGTTAGATTTGTGTCGAAGGGGAAGAATGTTACGTCGTGACCCATATTTTGACTGATAAAAATATTAAGTTACTTTATGTTCGACTGTATGATAAACACTTTATTTATGAATTCGTTTAAGAGTCCATTATTGACTACTTTATTGGACACTGTCAAGTAAATATACTAGATGCAAACAACACTTTATTCAAGGAAGAAGAATTGAACTTCGACCTAAAAACAAAATCATGAATTGCTTTTCTAAACATTAGTGTGGTAGTGAATATTAAAAACACATTCTTTGTTATTACAGAAATGCATGTCTGGGAAAGTCGAGCTCGAAGTGGAAGCACAGTTTTCGATCTGCAATACTCTTGATGATAGAATCAACTACTTCCTGGCCCAATATTATGGGGGCAACACATGTTTTAGTACTTTTCGGTTCATCTATGTAGTCCATAGCGAAGAACTTTTGTGAGCTTTCAACTAACGGTATAGCCGTTGTTCACTGCTATCTGTTTAATAGTGAGTAGCTCTCTAGTGAACAAGGCTAAACAATACGGGATGCTTTTCCATTTCTAGTAATAAAACCACGTGTTTCTCTTTCCGCCATTTTGTTTCTTTCAGATTGCTTGGACATTGACAGAAAAGTACCCTTTTCTATTGCGGAACACTTCTGCATCCACTCCCCCTGGAAAGTTTTTTTATTTTCGCCCTAATAAAAGTTAAAATTTGTTAAAAATTTAGCTGGATATTGTATTTTAATATGAGTACAATCAATAGCTCCAATTACATTTGGGAATGATGCTTTTTGGTAGAATTCTGTTTATTTCTTTGAATCTCCTCATTTGTTTGCGGAAATCTTACATATTGGGGTAGCAGACTCGCAATTGCTTCAGACGCTCGTTTAATAACACGAGAGACTGTTTAAACATGCATACCAGCAAAATCTGCAATCGAGAGTAGGTGTTCTCTAGTTGCATAAAAACGAAGCGTTATCATTAATTGGTTTATTGGTGATACAATGAAAATTCTAAAGAAATATTTGAGTTTTTTCTTGGATAATAGTTTATTGCATAGGCACTTACCGATCCGAAGTAAACTCTAGTCGGTTTTCTATCAATTCAAGTAAATGAAAGACAGTCTGCTTCGTTAATCGAAATCTTTGAAAGAAAGACAGCTCATTCAATTTATTGAAATATGAATGTCTTTCATATATACGTCTAAGAAATCCTTGTTTCACAATTTCAACTACCTCCAGGTCGTCATGTAACGCGTCTATTTCGAATTGTATTAAATCCACAACAGCACAATCCACAAATAGCACAACACTGCAGAGAAGAGGATCACATGATGAGGTTCGAATACTCGAACATGAGAATAATTATAACAGGAGACTCTTCCTAGAAATGTTTCATATAAAGAAAAACATCAATAACAGTATGAATTTTAAATCGGACATAAATAAATTAAGTAACATATACCCATTCGTTATTCACTATAAAGACACCACATCGCAAACATGAAGAATTACCACAGACATACAAACAAACTATTAACATAGAACAAAAGCAGCGTCCTTTCACCTTGCTACATAAAAAGAAACACACGTGTGTATTACAATTTCGAGACATAATTGAAAGAAAAAACGACCTAATAAGAGTTGATTTTATTATTGAAAGAGAATTACATGGCAGTATTGTTCGTCAGTATATTTGAGACATCTTCAACATTTCAGTATGTACATTATATTGCCTGTTTCATGTTTTTTTGTGTGTCATCAATGTCCAAAGTACCATATGTTCTTGTAGACTTCTGAAGAAGGCTGGCATGCCCAGCCGAAACGTGGAGGAAGAAAATGAATGAAGATATAACATCTGTCTTTGAAATTTACCCGTTATTACTCCTTACACCCTCAACATAAACAACAACATTAAATCCATTCTCAAAATTATAACTTGACTTTATTAGAAAACCACAGTAGTTCTGCAGCCAGTTTATGAATTCAACATATTATTTTTGGTTAGAATCCCGTCCTTAAATACCTAAGTGGTCATTACAGGAGCCCTTAAATTTAAGGCTAGCTTTAGTCATTTAAATGTCACTTAGGCCCAGTTTCACAATATATGGTTAACCCAAACTTATGTAGTGACCAGTGGTTAAATCAAAAATTCTGTTTCACAAAATGTGGTTTATCGTTTGACCTAAAGTTAACTTGTGGTTGACTCAACCCCGAAAAATTTCATGAATTAACTAAGAGTTACCTGGACATAGTAGGACATAATAGGTTGCTATTAGAAAAACAGTCCCAATTGTTCGACTTTGAGCTCTGTCATAATTATATAACTTCATGTAAGTTATACATTCTCTTCAAAAAAAAAAAAAAACATTGAAAAACTGATAACATTCAAATGAATCGAATAAGAGGAAAATATTTTGGTAATGATGAAAGATAATGAGATACAAAACTGACCTTGACATGAAGAATGCAGTTTTTTATGCCTGGTGAAGAAATTAATCAAAATTCTTCCCTGCAGACTTTTCTTGATGAAAACAAAATTTTGATAGAACAACCTCAAATCTTCAAAGGCTGAATCACTTGATCCAGGAAAAATATTTACTATATGCTTCTAAAAAGCTTTTCAACAGCAGTGTTGAAGTAAAAACTGAATCAACTGCTTTCCACTTAATTCAAGTCATGTTAGTGGAAGCGAATTCATTCAGTTTCTAATTGAAATATGAATTTTTATCAAGTCACCACCACATTAATTCAAAATAAGAGAACTTGATATTATCCTTAAGCCGGGTCCGGACTATGTAACAAAACATTTTATATGTATACAACAAATGTGTTATACAACTTTGTTATATAACTTGTTATAAAATAGCAGAGACATCCAGACTATGTAACGAAATAAAACTAAACAAAAGTGCTCATCTCGAAGCAGTGGCATCTGTAGTCCTCAAACGTAGAGGATGTCATTTTGGCAGCACAAGCTTGCGTGATTTTATGTAGACGACGGGTGAAATCTAAAAGGAGATTTTGGGTACGGCTATCGTTGAGAGCTAGAGGAACATATAGTGGAACAACTCTTTTGAAGGATCTAGCAATGGATGACATAGACCCATTGACAGGGGACATTAAATGTGATGGTAGTTTTGAAAATTTCCTAAGGATGACAAGTTCTGATTTCGAATACCTGATGGCTGGCTGGCTCTGCAGTAAATGTTTAAAACACAAGTGTGGACAAGTTGCGGCGTGTTATATAACAAAGTTATATTACTTTCTTTGATCTTTACCGACACCCAATGGATAACATAAAATTTTCTATATAGCAAGAAAAATGTTGTATAACATTGTGTTATATAACTTTTTCACTTGAATTTCTGTAACAAGTTATATAACTACACTATATAACATGTTTTGTTACATAGACTGGATCCGGCTTTAGATATTTCAATGGGTTACTGTATAGCAAACAAATTGTGAAATTCAAGCATAGCATTTATGTTGAACTTTGTTCTACAGACAAATTTTTACATTTATTTATTACAGATGCTATTGGGATTTTGAATTCATAAATCAATGTAAGATGAAAGTAACAACAAAACTGTTCATTCGTAATAAAATATTTTTCAATTTTTGATTTTTTGTTGCTACTTTCTTATTCTTACTTTGATTTATGAATCGAACACCCCAGTGACACCTGATGGTCATAAATAACTGTAAAAATTTATCTGAAGATTCAGTGGAACAGAGTGCAAATTCAATGTTATGCTTGAACTTCGCTATGTCTATTAATTCCACAACTATTTGTTTACTATACAGCAACTCATTGAAGTATGAATTATGTATGATTTCTAGATTTTCCACATAATTAAAAAGTTTTTGAGAAGCATAAAGTAAACCTTTTTCAGTATCAATTGATTCTCCCTGTTTAAAATAAGTGAATACCTGATGTTGTCCTGTCAGAAGCTTTTGTTTGTCAAGAAGAGTATTACTGCAGATCTCACAGGGATGGAGTTTAAGAAATTTCCGTGCCATATATCCACCGACATAGAAGACTGCATTTTTTCAATATCTTTCAGTTCCAAAATAGTATTCTCTCCTTCGTTTTCATAAACAGTTATATGACTCAATTCTTTTAATTTCTCTAAAGAGACTGTGAAGTCCTCCTCACATTTAGAATTAGAACATAACTTTGTTATTGAAGTTATATAATTATGTCGAAGACCATTTTCAAATTGTTTGGGGCTTGGGTTCTGGCAGCATCCGTGTTGTTGCCTAACAATGGCAAAAAAAATTTCAAGTGGATTTTGATTCAAGTGACGAGTGAGCAGTTTGGGATATCGTATATATTCCTCAGATCATCGGCTAGCTGGAGTATACTATTGATCGTAATAATAAAGCCATTGATACATGGTGGTATAGATCTCTTGGATAAGAATTTGGAGTTTTCTAAATTGTCCCTAAGATTAATGAGAAAGTCTTTGTGAGGTGAATTCTCACACATAACATATCTCATTTTCAACTGGTCCTCCTCTAATTTATCACTATTTAGGCAGTCAAATGCTTTGTCCATGTCACTAATGAACTGTGAAGTGAACATGGACTCTGCTGGAAGTTGCCGCAATTGCATGAGTACATCCATTGTGACACTCACTGATTCACTCAGAATTTGTGCTGCATACTCTCATCGCATTAAATGTGGTAACCTTCAAATGCTTGTTAGTTATTTTTGGCAATAGCCTTACACGTAAAGAATTTGTTGGTGTGCATACCTGTTTTACATAATTCCATGATACTGGTTTACCTGAATAATCTAGATCATACTTAGCCAAATTATTTCTGATGCTCTTGAGGAGGTAAGGTGTATCATAGATAAAATAAATTTTTTCATCATTTCTAAAAAAAAGAATAGTTCTGTTGAAATTTCCAATTTCTTGGCCACGCTCTGATTCACTGGACTCTTGTCACAAATAATGGCTTTGACCTTGAGTCTAGATCGTTGAGCTGCATCGATAAAGTCTAAGATAATGGAATATAAGAATTCATTTGTTGCTGTATGACCTAAAAAACAATATCCCAACACGTATTTGCAATTATATGCTACTCCTCTTGCCATACACACCAGAGCTGAAGTTGCTTTGTCATTCCTTCTAATTGTTTCTGAGTCAACAACTCCAACTATTTTTCCACTTGACTGGTCGACGTGCAATTCTTCACTCAAAGCAATTTCATCAAACATGAGGGAACAAATTTCTTTTTTCTGCTCAGAATTTTGTGAGAAATGTAACTTCAAAGACTCTATCATCGCTGGACTTATTCCAGGAGAAAGTTTCAATTTTGACTGCCAGTTTTTCAATGTCCTCGGAGTTGGCAAATTCAGGGTTTTTGATATTGCCTTATAACCTTTAGGTGAGGCATAATACCATAGGAGACACATCTCTCGCAAACTATCATCATATCGTCGGTTGTACTTCTTCACAAAACTTGCTCTTAGCTCATTGGCGAAAAGAGCATGTGCCTCTTTGGAAAGATAATTTTTTGATTCATTAATCAATCTATTTATCGTGACCTTATTGCTGCATATAGGAGGCTTACTTTGACAGAAACAAACGGGGACTTTGTTTTTGTATATTTTGCATCGCAGGGAGTTGACTGTCTCATTCAGCTTCTTAATCTTGCTATCTCTTCGAAGGAAAGATTTGGTTATATTTTTCATAGAAGGATTTCGTTTGGGCACATTTGAACACGAAAAAATATCTGAAAAAGAAGAAATACTGGTACTCTTATATATATGATGAAGAAATTGATTCAATATAAGGTACTGTAAAGTAGTAAAGTATTGCGCTCAACTATTTGTATCACAAATATTTAGGAAGACTTACAATCAGTATTTGCTGTACCACTTTAAATATCTGTCTCCATTGCACATGGCCCCTTCATGTAAGTAATGCTTCCTGCATAGGGAAAAAAAGAAAATTGGATTCAATATATGATGAATGATTATTTCGTCAGAGATATCTGAAAAGGAACTACCATCAACATTCAAAGCATCATTTTCATTAACGCTCTTCATCGCATGTGGCCCCTTATTGCATGGGATACTTCCTGGATACAACAATTTACGTGGATGAACCGTTTTAAATTGACCTTGAATGAAATGTTCACTGCACATGGTATATTCTTTGTTCAAGTCATTGTCATTACGACCTGCAAATTCCATTCACTTCAGAGCACTGAAAATAAGAATCAATGAATGCCCAAATCACTTAGTACGAGTTTCAATACTTACATTTCCATTTTCTTCGGCAACCTGAAGAAGCTCAATTTCGGGAAGTCCTTTTTATTATTCCGGCAGGTCTTCACCATACAGTACTTTCCATAAGACATATTGGTGAGAAAAATGAACAACAACAAAACACAACAACACAAGAACAAGAAAACAACACAGGAACAAGAAAATAACACAGGAACAAGAAAATAACACAGGAACAACAACAACAGCGAAATACAATAATTGATAATAAAGAGCGAAAAAGTGGCGAGCGATACGAAAAACGGGAATAACAAAAGTAACAAAATGGCCATCATGATACTAAAACAACTAGATTATCTGTAGAGTTGTATTATTATCATGATGGCCATGTAAATATATCCGAAGTGAAATCTTTCAATCAAAAGTTCATATTTTCAGAGAGAGGTTAATCTCAGAGACAACTCTTTCACTGGTTCATATCATAGGAAAAGGGTTCATACGTTTCTGCAAATAGCCCCTACTCAAGTTAATATTTTAACCAGTCTTAATAACACGCGTGAGACACAGATGGCGCTCATATCACCGTAGTCGCTTCGTTTCTTATATTTCTACTCTATAATCTTTGTACAGAACGAGGTGATAAAAATCACAGAACAAAAACCTACACAATCATCTACTAATGAACTGAACTGACTCAAGTCATAACAATCAAACTGCAGAAATAAATTTTCTTTACAAATATATATGGAAAGAATACTGTCGGAATCCATATCTGCTGGTGTACCTTGAACCTGAAAACTGAGAACTTCAAGCAATTCCTTTTCAGGTTCATCAATACTTATATACTCCGTACTCCGGCATTTCACCCCCTGCTTCCAGCGTCTCTGCTTTATTTTTCATAACTTTCTTTTTCAACTTCCTGATATGATATGATATGATATGCCCTGAAACGATAATTTCAATATTTTAAATAGATAGATATGTAACTAGATTTCTATGACGGAAGTAATGTGAAAATACCTTTCCATTAGGAAACTTCGCAATTTTCTTCCACGTTTTTTATTTCAATTTCCATACATCCGAATCCGTCTGTTTGTTTTTCATTACGTGTTATCCTTTCAAGGCCAAATGCATCAATAAACGGACCTCTTCGTGAGTAAAATTTGCGGATCTTGCTCTCTTTTTATTCTCCATTGAAATAGTCTTTTGGCTTTAAGGAAAACAAACAACTCAAATAACAATCGCAAAATCTCTTGGCTGTGTGCAAAGCAGGATATTCTATTATTATCATAGATATAGTCACATAACACGGATGAGCCTTCCCTCAGATGTCTAAAAACATGATGTAGGCAGTCGTAAATTTTTGAATGCAATGACATTAGACCTTATCGAAAATAAGACATTTGTTTCGTCTCGGCGCCATCATTTTCTGTCCTTGCTCTACCAAATAAAATCTTATCATTCCCTCCCGTTTCATTTTGTTCTTCGTTGATATCGATCACAGATTACTGTTATCTGTGATTAGGGCTGCCACCTTTCCAAAAAAGTAGACCCGGGGATTCGCGAAAATAACCAGAACCTCCCCCCTCCCCGTATTTAACGATTTTTTTATACTCCTGATGATTTTCATATAATATTCATACTTCTCTATACAAAATTCGGCATATTGCCATCATTTCTCAATAAAATAAAACAAATTTCCTTGTATGGATTATTTATTCATTGAAATGAAAACAAGAAAGTTAAGTTATTTTTTTTTTGTTGTCTTCGAATAACCTATTATTCCATCGTAGGCTGACTTGTTCCAGCTTGACTTTCGACATTATATTTTTCAGGTTTTTTCAGAAACCTCAAAAACTTGACAACTCATATTATACTGTTATACTTCATTTCTCAAATAGGGTGACCCAAATATACATACAGCAATCTGAAATAAACAGTAATACACTCGAAATATTATCGTGAAAAAGTTCGAAGGCTCCTAATGTGCTCCTAATGTAACAAAGTTTTAAGAAAAATCATCAACTACTCTCCTATACACAGCATAAAAAGAAAAAGGAAATCCCACTTAGTCTATTTATCCTTCTCAACTGTGTCCACTTCTGAGGTGACATGAGAAATTCACTCTGAACGAAGAAATGGAGCAAGCGGTCTTAAGATACACAGGCAATCTATTGAACAAATCAAATCCCCTGAAGAAAATATAACTCATGACAGCAGCATTGCATGTTTCCCTAATATATATTACAATTGTTTCTTGTTGGATAACCATGCACTTTCCATCCATAGGTAATGAATTTTCTCAGGTAAGGTGATGAAGTGCCATGCAAAATCTTAAAAACAAAGAACATCGTCATGTAGTATAATCTCTGTTCGACATTAATCCATTGCAACGACTCCAACATGCATGTGACAGGTGTAAGCCTGCTACACTTTAGTATGATCCGCATTCCCCTGTTCTGCAACTTTTGCAGTTCATTCTTCTGGGTTTTATTATTTATATTAATAATGAAAATGAGGCTGAACAATTAAGTTCTACACGGTAATTTTCGACTGTTTTGACAAGCACTCACTGATCCTTGCGAAAAAGTATAGTGTTTTAGATATTTTTTTCTTAATGTACAAAAAGTGTTCAGCAAAGGTCAACAGGCTGTCCAATTGAAAGACTAGACTGACAACAGGGAATGATCACTTTGGGAGTTCTGTGCACAAATGCAGCAGCAATGCCACCATTTTTAAGCAATACATAGTCCACCTGTGCAGAAGATTGATCTGTTATCCTATTAGGTGAAGTAATCATTTGTTGAATTCCATATTGTAAAAGAAGATATTTAAATTTCCCGGCATAAAAAGAATTACCCAAAAGGTCAAAATTGAAGTCCCCAAGAACAACAAAACGTGATTTTGGAATGAAATAATTTTCACATAAGTTCTCGAATTCTTCCAAAAATAGTGCACTCGAACTTGATGGCGATCTATAAATGCACCCAATTGTGTACTTGCAATCATTTATCCTTATCTTGGCCATCTTACACCAAAAAACTCCATTCTAAAAACAAGATTTTTCATATGAACAAATTAAATCTTCTCTAATACATATGTCGCAGGCTTATCATAATATCAGTCTTATTATAATAAGCCTAGGTTTTCAATATGACTAGGCAAATTTTAAAACTAACAAAGTAAAAGAAAATCGGACAATATGACTGATTATTTAATACGTGTTATAATACGCCTGACGCTTCTTAGTCTTATTGTTATTGTACGTGATGTTTTTGGAATTTGACTGTATAAGATACGTTCAATGTGTATAAATCTGTATAAATCACGTCCAAGGCGACGATAATATATTCTCCAAGTCTTTCCCTCAATGACCTAAAAAAATTTGGATCGTCTGATCCAAACGATTAGAATTCAAAAAGGATACAGGGAACCCAACATTGTTCTCATCTTTCACTAAAACAATAGTCAATTCATAATTCCTCATGTTGGTTCCATAAGTACCATTAATACAAATAATTTTTGGGAATTCCCTCTGCTTTCTTTCCATAGTCTTGTTCATGAAAGCTATAGCAGAATCTGCAATTTGCGGCTGAGGGTGACTTTCTCCTGATAAAAATATGATAAGTAGGTATTAAATCAGAATCGAATTAGCCTATCTGCTTGAATAAGAAAATAGTGTTTTCATCTTGAGTGTTCAATTCTTCGACATTTAAGGCTGTTGCTGTCATATCATCTGCATTTCGCTGTTTGTTTATGTTAAATTTTCGAATGATATATGAGAGATCTCCTCTTTGTAAAATATTAATTCTCTCTAATTTTCCTTCATTCATGAACCTTGCATCTTCAAGAACTCTTTCCTTAGTTACTCCGGCAACAAATTTGTTTGCAAGCATTTCCTGCTGAGTATTGGAGAGACGTTTAGATTGAAGGTCATCATTATGACCAACTCCTGAAGAAAAATGAATGAACGAATGTAATGTGATACTATAAAAATGTTACCAGAACTGTTAATTTTAACAGAAATTCTTGATGGACATATAATCCAGATATCTCAATGCTGCCTCCCTTCTTCATATTTCGTTGGCTACACGGACTCACATATCCTAAAAATAATATATTAAAATTTCATGATTGGGATTCGGCTCTTCGAACACTAACGTATAGTATTACTACGATTGCAGTTACAATAAATATATTCTTCAGCAGAATCAGTTTTAACTGCTCGTTCTAAAATGTAATCTACATTCCTGTTTTAAAGAGATCTCCAAGCCTCAAATTTTCCTTGTTTGCAAAATGATGGCTAGACTGTTGGATTACCAAAGAATGCATCTGCTCCAAATGATCTATCAAATGTTCGTGGGATCCAAATGATATTTTATCCTCATCAGAGCAAAGTGGTCATTTAACATGCTTTGTTTTTTCCCCCAAGTGCTTGGTTATGCATTTTTTTCAGGTGCCGATTTTTGTTCGACACACACAAATTGTTTGGTATACCAATTGTTTTCCACATAGACGACAAACGAGGTGTTCACTAAAAACATAAAAACAAATAAAACATAAGCAAAAAAATATATATAAGTTCGAACTCACTTTTGCTGGTCCATGTTTGATGTTGTTCTCTGGAAATTCAGAAATCAAAATTGCTTTGTTCAGGCGATTGGTGAGTAAATGTCACAATTTGTTGTGACAATAACTCAACGTTTTTCAATAACCACTCTGAATTCAGAAGAATAATAATAAAATAATCACAAGGGCGCCGAGAGAGCGAGAAAATATTGGTTGACATAGAAAGAGACAACTGTCTTCTGCTCTTTCAATCTGTTAGCTTTGCACGATTGGCATTCTTTGAGATAAGTAACGTATGCTATGACATGGTGGCGCCGCCACGAAACTGATCCCATATCCCCGATTTTCTGAAATGTTGATGCTTGCAAAAAGTGACAAGTGCACACACCAGTGTTTTAGACATCTTAACTTAATCCCAAAGACTACAGAAGATATTGTTATGGTTCAGTTTTAACCAAATGAATGTATTGTTGAATGGTCGTGAGTAACGATTCAAATCGTACAAAATTTAGTTTCATATAAAAGAATTTTTCAGTTGACAATTTCAAAGAGGTTTCTCAGTTCTAATAAGATCTAGGCTAGTGAGTTGTTCTTCGAATTTTAGAAAATTGTTACATTTGTTAGCATTAATGAGGATATTTAAATTATCATAGATGCTCAGATTTGGAAATTTCAAGATGACAGGAAACAAAAAAATAGATTTGTCAAAATTTTTTTTGACGAAAAGACGAAAGTTAGCTCCTATGACACTACTTATCTGATATGAAGTCTATGCTCTGTCACTGGTCGAATTCATTATTGTTGTACTATATTGTTGTCAAAATTTCGGAAATTTTCTCAATATCTCTTGAAGAATCTCCATGTTTCTATCAAATTTGTCTTTCTTTCTTCTTTAATTTGTCATGTATTATATCACCTCCATATTAGGATTTTCCCCCATCAAAGTTTATGTTTATCCTTGTATTCAATTTTTCAATTCAAGATCTCATAAGAGATTATAACATTCTCGAACTCCGAACTCTATACATACTGCATCGATAATATTCAATCTTTCAATATTCAAATTACAAAAACATTACTTTCATTCATACTCTCAAAAAAAATTCTGACAAATCTATTTTTTTGTTTCCTGTCAAAGATGACAGGAAACAAATTTCAAGAGAAATTTCCAAATCTGAGCATCTATGATAATTTAAATATCCTCCCTCATTAATGCTAACAAATGTAACAATTTTCTAAAATTCGAAGAACAACTAACTAGCCCAGATCTTATTAGAACTGAGAAACCTCTTTGAAATTTCCAACTGAAAAATTCTTTTATATGAAACTAAATTTTGTACGATTTGAATTGTTACTCACGTCAATTCAACAATACATTCATTTGGTTAAAACTGAACCATAACAAATTCTCTTTTGTTACGATCCACCAATTACCTTTCATTTTTTTTATTATAAATTAATTTGTAATTCAAATCAACGGAATCGCAACTTAAAAAAACTATTCAATTCCCAACTATCAAATAAGTGACTGTTCTAAAATTTATTCTGACTGGCAACTCCACCTTTTTTTTATATATTCCAATCTTTCTGCTGTTACTTTTATTGCTCTCGAATTTTCTTCCATTTTATTTTCCATTCTTTCCTCAAACGCTTTAAAACCTTCTTTCATCTTCATTAAAAAATCAAGTAGAGTAGAATTATTATTTTTTGTGCTCCAGCCGAACTCTTGTTTCTGGATTCAATATTTTGGATATTTCAATCACTCAACTTGCCACACGTTGGGCGCCATTAAGTTACGATTCGTTTATTATACCTTTATTTTATATTATACATTAATTTGTTATTACAATCAACGGAATACGGAATCGCAACTAAATTCAAAGCTCAACTATAAAAATAAGTGACTTTTCTCCAATTTATTCTGACTGACAACTCCACCTTTTTTTTATGTCTCCCTGCCTACCCAAAATTTCCTAACACAGCATACTAAACGAAATTATTTTTAGAAAACTTAAACTATAACAATATTTCCGCAGAGAACAACTCTTTTAGTTATTCCGTAGGCAATTTATTGATGGAATAAAATGGGTAGTCTATTATGGGAGGAAAACCCTGTACGAACCATCATGATCTGCCTTCTATTATGTTAGAAGTAATTTGTGGATCATGAGAAGAAATTTCGGGATGTATTTACTGGTTGTCCTGTGTGGAAAGGTCCATAATCCACGAGTTCTTCGACTATCGGATGTTAATAAAATATTACCCGCAAATTATGGTACAAAATTGATATAGGTATTGGGTGATAATGCCTATCCCATACGAACTTATCTCTCAACACAGATTTTGGTAAGCTGACCAACAGAGATAGGAAACTAAAATAAAAAGCTTTCAACTTGTAGCGTACCTACTCATAGCAAATTCATTTGTATTATTTATAAGAAAAATTTCAACTAAATAAAAACATTATTTCATTTTTATTACTATTATCATCGTTATTGAGACACATTTTTTAATCAATTACATTGTCTCTCTGTTTCTTCATTCTATGGATTCTTCTTTTTGGTGAATTTCCAAGAGTGTATCGCACATAGATTTTTGCCTTCGATTCGGGTTTTCATTTCAATCTTTTTCTTTGATATAACTTCAGGTGATGTAGAAGTAGACCGGTCTTTCATTAGGGAAGTGCCTCTTGTTGCTTTTCGAAACTTTCAATCCGCTGGCTGAACTTCTCAAAAGCTTTAGTTCAATGCTATCGTCTATGGCACCTATTCTGGCTAATTCTTGTTCGAAAGGTGTATCAATTCTCGATGCACTATACTGGCTATTATTATCGACTGCAATTTTTTTTTTTAATAATTTTTTTATATCTATTCTCAATTTTGGTATCACTTCTTTCTATTTTTTATATCTTATTAATTTCTGCTGCAATTTGATTCCACATATTCTTTCATGGGTTCCATGTTTTATATATAATAATTCTCGTAACATGTTAATAAAAAAGCAGTTTCCCTATCAGTCCATTCTGAAACAATAAAAATATTGAATGTATACATCGTTTTCATTACTATCAGAATATTCATAAGTAGTGAAGAAAATCCTCACGACATAATTCTACCGTTTCAATCAAATAATCTACATCTTCCTTTCCCATAATATTATCAGGTTTTCTGTAAATGAGCGTTTTGCAGAAAGTCAAAATGTGTTTTCTACTTAAGAAAAGAATGAAATTAAGGCTGTATTCATCAGTTCTTCCCGACTCTATACTAAAATTGTTTTCAAGGATCTTAGCTTCAGAAACACCTTTCTAAACTAATACCTTTGGGGAGGGGGGGTATTTTCGTGCGCCGTTGACTTGTAAAATGCGGTACCATAGGTGCAAGAAGAAAACAAAATTGAAGTTGCAAATGTTGCAACTCCGCTGCTCCCCTTGCATCTAGATTTTCAGAAGCATCACACAGTTTGTCCACACCATCGACCAACTTTTCGAAGATTGGTTTAACAATGTTTAACTTCATCGTAATGAGCACGCCACTTAGTATCATTAAGTCGTTCAACAACTTTCCAACGTTCCAAAAAACGTGACACAACAACAAAAGCGTGAACACCACATAGATTTTGAGAGTGGTTCGCAAAAGGTACGAGAACGACTTTTGGATTTCGTTCTTTAATCCTTGTTCTTACTTCTGTATGAACACCTGACATAGCATTATCGTAAACTTGGCTTCTACAAAATTGTATTTCTAAGCCCTCATTTTCAAGTGATTGGAGTATATCCTCTGTAATATCGTGTGCATTTTTCACCACTAAGTGGAATAAAACCTAGAAATTATTCTTTGAACTCTACTTGTCTGTTGTCAATTTTCATATATGTTATTACTTGACTCGTCTGTTCCGTGTGAGATATGTCGTCGGGCGTGCTATCAACTTAGCACGTAGGGCGTAGTAGTACCTATTTTGCTCTCTTGATTTGAGAGATTATTGTTTTTTTTTTTACGGCGTTGCCCAAGAGAGATATAAACCCATTTTGTACTGAAGGCGATAAGTAAGATACTGAAATCATTTCTGCTTGCATAGATTGCCGAAGCCGTATGCTGTGCTCCATTAAAACAGGGTCCTAATGTGATAGAAGATTCACCACTTTTAAGAAATTGCTGCGCTTTTCAGAGTCGATGTCTTCTCTATGGCCTCTGAACGGCAAAATCTGTTCAACCAAAAATAGCGTTACACCTAAGAGCGTTTGTAAATGTCCCTCCACTTCTTTCTATCCCTTTCCATACCGCTTTGGTGAGCAGCATCAATAATTTTGTTCTGAAAAATACTTGCTACCAAAGTTTTCCATTTTTGTAAGTTGAATTCAGAGCTTTCGTGGTCAGACACTTTAGGGTTTAGTTGCCACCAACTGTTGAATCCTGTGTCGTATCCGGTCGCATGGCGCCAGGGTGAATTCCTTCACCATAGTGACTACTGACCATCAATTCGTTCCATTTTCGTCGAGGTTTGAGTTGATAAGTTGCTTTGAGGAGGTCAAATGAGAGGGAAAGTGTAATATAGGAAAAACAGATCTATGCATATATTGCGTTTTGACTTTATGCCTGCTTGCATAATCTGAGATCCAAGATATTTTATTGTTTTAGATGAAACCCGTGAGTCGCATTGATGTGGTATTGTAGATATTAATAATAAAATGAATTATTTTTGAAAACTTTACCACCCTGTATCTCAAAAGGTAAGACGTTTAGGACATATGTCCATATGAAGTTTTTTTATTAAAATGGGCCAAAAAATCACCCTCATAAATATTAACATTCAATTAGGAAACACCCTGTATAAGTGCAATCATGTGAAGTATTAGCTGCTTTGATCTGGGGTGTTATACGCCTTGAAAATGTTTCATTTTCCTATGGTCGTTTCTGATCTCTTGTCCCTCCGCAAAAGTTCTGTTCTTTCTTGTGCACCTTCATTTTACAGAGGTAAAGAATGCATCGTTACATATTTGTGCAGAAGTAATGGAGGTATGCTGAAAACATAAGACAGCCAATAAAAGTCGAACGCTTTTTGAAGTGCTAATGTTACGGTAGCTTTCAATTTGGACGGGTACGCTTTTTCATCCAAAAATTCGGCAATAAGCGTGAAGCAAGAACCTACACATTCTACTAGCTGTGGAGATGGATAAGTCAAGCTTTTTTGTTTTCATTAAACTCTTTGTCAGCAATCAAAACATGACAAGGCCGTACTGTGTTTGTCACTACAGCAACTGAGGTTATCTTTAGTATCAGCAGACCTATTATCCTCTTCGTTGCATAGTAGTGCTTGCAGGTCGTCAATTAATTCTATGTTGTCGAATTCGCAGTTGGTGCGAGCCAAGTCATCAAACGCTAAGTTGCTAATGATGGCTGTTTTAAAGCCACTAAGTTCTATGCAGTACTGTATGCACAAGTTGGATTGCTGTTTCCACCACAATTTGCCCTCACTACTCCATTGAAATTTTCAAGGGGATCTTGGTTGAGGGCTTTTGTCTCTAACTAGTGGAAACCCTCTTTTTTTAAGGTCGATACAAATGTGATGGATTGCTCCTAAGGTGAAGAACCAGCCTGCTTGGGACGGAGGAGAATTGGACTTACTGTGCCCAACATAAGACCATGTTCTGATTACGTCTGCAGGCTTCAAGATAAGGACTTGAGCCAGTCATGCGGATTCTCCGCTTATTGCCTTTGTAGGGGATAGCACCACTCTCATTAACAGAGTCGAATAAGCGATCCATAAACATGACTAGGAACGCAGTTACCGCAGTTACGGGCTTTACATATGTTGACAGCAATAATTGAAACTCACCAAATTTATGTTCATTTTCAATGTGGCTGGCAACAGTATGGATAAAAATTTTGGTTTCACCTTCATGACTACCTTGCCTTTTGGGTTCAAGTGTTCGTCTGTAAACCAAGCTTTGGAACAAAGTTTCGCGATCAGTAGCAACTGCTGCTTTTAAATGCTCCCATTTAGCGACTCCTATACAACAGAAAAAGTTGACATACCTCAGAGATTCAATGAAGTAAAGCAGCAACCAGGTCGGCTGATGTTATTTTTTGTTACAGTATAATACTTAACTTAAAAATTTTAGTGGAAGGTTATCCAAACATGGACTCAATAACTGAACATAGAGTAATTCAAAAGTGCATACCCTCAATAACAAATTGTCCCAAAGTTCCTCGCAGCTGAAGGTCCTTTTTCATGAAATTATTCCTTGTGCATTTCAAGAGATGGCGGGAGTCGTAAATCATGTATACACGATTGCCATCCAAGTAAAAAGTATGGTGCTGCTTCAGTCACTCCGAGGTTTTTTAATGCTTTCACATTGTTGGTTTCCATGTCACACACAGCTGTAATTACTCGCAACCCTGCTTCTTCACATGCACGAATAACTTGTCGTATGAATATAACCAAGCGGTAAGTGGAAGTTTGTGATGAGCTGAAATAATATTCTACTGGTTGCTTCATACGCCGTCCAAGCCCTCGCACCATAAATAATAGAGCATGATTTTCGACCTGCAGAATGAAAAAACAGAAAACTTTTACTATTCATCATGATAATATTGAAGAGAAAACTAAGTGAACAATCAGGCAGTCTTGAAAAAATATCAGTTATCTACTCTGAGTCTCTGTTTTACCTTTCCACGGTAGTCTTTTCCTTTGTGATCTTGGTATCCTCCGATTCTATCTAATTTGCGGTTGTAGGACAAATGACGGCGGACAAGCATATCACCAAATATTAAAGATACAAAACGATCCTTTGATCTAAACTTTTCAACTTAATCTTCAGGGCATTTAAAACAGGTTTACAAACTCCTGAAGTGAAGAGAATACTGCTGGGATTCTCAGAGTTCGAGAAGATGGAAGAGGAAATAATTTTCTTAATTCCGAGGAGAATTTTTGAAAAATGACACAGCCTGAATTATATCTGTTTTGTATAGGTATCTGTTACTCAGTTCCTTTTTAGCCAATTTCCTTTTTAGCCAATTTTAACTTAGGTTAACTTTCACATTTACGTGAAATCTTCAGCATTAACGATCTTCCACACACATTGAAAATAAACCTAGATAATTATCAAATTTGGAAATTTGTTAAAACATTCTCAGCTACATTGAGAGGATCGAATAATATTCTCTTGGGTTTGTCAGAAGAGGTGGCGGTTGTACTTGTAGTAAAACTGTAGTTTTATGATACCGAGATTTGTATTTACTATCAAAGAGTATAAGTAGGTATGGATACATATTCATATAGATTTAAATGATAGCCGATAGGAGTTGGGAAACAACATTACAGAGCTCCGTTTTTCACGGCAATAATATGTACTATTGAGTAACCGAAGGCCCACCGCCACCGAATTCTAGGGCGAAAGAACTGGAGCTGTTCATTTGAAGGTTCTGTTTGTATTTTTGTTCAATGCGTAATATCTTTCACCATAATGTTTTTCAGTAAGAATCTGACACTGCTGGCTGAGTGAGTGCAAGAGTGCGAACCCCTCAGCAGTGTCTCTTGTGAGTTATGATTCTCACAGGCGACTGCCCACAGCATTTTTTGGTTAGTTGATGTAAGATTTTTCACCATCCAAAAAAATAAAAATTATAATAGAAGGGTACAGGGGAAAAACCGGCTGTACTAATTTTTATCGATTGAAATTTAATCTGGGAGGACTCTCCAACTTCTGAAATTCTTTAGGCTTTTCACTCCCATTCTCTGAGACAAAATCAATTAAAAATTCAAATAATTTCAATTCCTCTACAAAAATGAATTGCACATTAATTCAACAAAATTTGACTACGCCGGTTTTTCTTCTGTACCTTCTATATGTTTTGCCCATTGCACAGATTGATGATTAAGATGTTTGCTATTAGCTTTCTTTCTTTATTTATTTATTCGGTAAAACTCATTATTACAAATTGAAATGAAACAATTCATTAAAACTTCATTCTCATTCAGTTCAATATCATTAAAAAAAATCAATACAAAAGATTACAATTTCTATTAAAAATACATATCTTCAATAGATCATTCTGTTGAAATACAGAATGATCAGAAATACCCACAATGAGGATGGTACAATCGACAACCCCGCACACTCCATATGGTACCACCCTATATTGCAATCGCTATTTTCACAGACGATCATGGGTCTTCGATCATCTGTTCCTCTACATATACAATAACAACTGCTGCCATGTTGAGTAGTTTTACTGCAGTATTTTCCAAGCAATTCGAGCATCATAACCATTTAATAACTCTATTGAGAGCGTTCTTTTTGGTCATTTCAACAAAATACGGACGTTTCGATTCATTTAAAATCGTCTTTAGGGGTCTATAATAGATGGTATCTGTCCAAAAATAGTAAATTCATCATCAAATTCATTATTACTATTAAATAACAAAAGAATATTTAATCTTCAAACAAATTTTTCAACTCTCAGAACTTCTTCGGTTCTAAAAATGAATTAATATATAATAAAACATATTAGTGAATCTTGAAGAAGTAGTTCCATTATAAAAAGATTTTTGTCATTGTGAATGATAAACAGAAAAAACATGGGAATTTTGAGTGATAACATCCCAGGTCATTTTCAATTGAAAATTATTACGGTCACCGTATTTACATGAATTGAGTTAGCCCCCAATTTTGTCAACAGAAAAAAATTTATTCTCAAAATAAAAATATGCAGTAAAATTAGGTAAAATAATTTGAGATTTTTTGTTTTATTATCGATAGTTATTCGAAAATATATCGTTGAGGGAAATTATTTGTTCTACTAGATTGTGTTTTTACCCAGTCCCAGCATTCATTTCAGTTTTCGCAGTAAATCTGAATAGTGTTTTTTTCTGACTATTGATGTTTTCAGGCAACCATTTGGAAAAAAAGTGATTTCTGTCTTCGTTAAGTGTCATTTTGAAAATAAATTCGATTCACTACAAAAAAAAATGTTTAATGAAGACTTAAGAATGTATAATTTCAAACATATAACATATATAAGAAAACGAACAATAATGAATTTTACGTGTTCGACTAGCAAAGCATATTTCGAAACGAACTACCAAATTTCAAAAGTTGATTTGTCAAGCCGGAACGAAAAGCCGTCCATGAATACCTAAACGACTTTTAATACCCCATCTGAAATGACTGACTAAAATGACTGTTTTCTCTCAGGATTGAAAGTGGATTTAATCCCTGAGGTATTTAGAGAAGAAAAGTACATATATTGTTTGAAATTGGAGCCTTTAGGTTCTTCTATTATTCTTTCAATGATCATCTTCAAATTGGATTACGTTTGAACAACTCAGTTTGTATCGTCATTTTATCTCAAACGTCGCGTCATAGCAACGCCTGACATAGCACTTTTCGATCCTCACAACTCCCGACCTTTAATCACTTAAAGGTGTCACTTTAATCCCTAGGTTTATAGTAATACAATTTTACAGTGAAAAGCAGAATGGAATCTATTTCGATTATTGTATATAATCATAGAAAATCTCGAAAGACATCAAATCTGAATTTTTGATTTTCATTCGTAAACGTTCAACACCCTTCTTCGAGTATTACTTCAATTCCAAATTTTCAAAATGTATATATAATACAGCTTGTGTCATATTCGAAAAAAATCCAAAAAATACAAAAAAAAAATGTAAAGTAATATAATGTAACTACGTTCCGCTCTGAACAATTATAAAAGTATTTAGTAGTCCCAATTGTTATTTGTTATTGGAAAAATAATATTCTTTTAAAAACCAGAGTTAGCGGTTCCAAAATCGTAATTATATGAAAAAAATGTACAATATTCACACTTCAATGAAATGAATTGAAGCCACTCACATTGTCAGTTAGTCAGTTGATCTCTATATTCTCTATTGTCATCTTCAGTAATAAATAAAATCCAAGGATGATATGATCACAGGCATAAATGGAATCTAACTCGTAGAATTGAGGAATGTAAATGAAATATATTCAATGTCAAATAATCAGATGTCAAGTAGGGATAAGAAATATTATGCAAACACACGAACATGACCAATGTTACGCTAAGATGTTACATTTCTTATTCTTTGAATTATATTGAAATAGTCCGTGTTCAAATTCTCAAATATCACTCCTCTTATTGAGTGAATTTACTTCTTTTTTATTTTCAGCATTTCACAAAACAACCTTTTCTTCAAATTAATTTGTGTAGGTATATAATATATTGAATCTATCAAAGTCGAACGAGTGTAATTCATTGAAGGGATGTTCAGCTAATTTTGTATATTAATACAGTCCCATTTTGATTGAAGAGAGGGAAGGATTGTCTATAGAAGTCCCGGCTCTTCTAAAATTTGAATCTGTAATTCTTCCAGCTCTTTGAATGAACCATCCTTCGAAAGCAGCCTGCAGTTTTGTTGCTTCTTTGAATATTGCAATATCTTCATCTGGGTTAGTTATATCAGTGGCTATTGCTTGAAGTTTTTCTAATGTAAAGTTTTCATATTCTTCGTTATAAAGTTGAAGTTAGGGGCTGTCTACATTGATCTCATTATTTCTTCTCTGATTTGCTATTTCTGTAGCAAAAGGTTCAATAACCCTCATTTACATTGATGTGCTTCCAGCTGCTTGGATATCTTCAAGTAGGTCAACAATTTCATTCTGGGACAGCTGAATCACAGGAGCATTGTCTGCGTATTTTATAAGTTTTGCTAAATTTTATTTCTTTAACTTCTTTGTACTCAACCTTTTTAAGCCGGGGAACATTCCAAGTTGCCCTTACATCTGTACATGATGTATTCGTCATTGAGGTGACCACAATCTCCAAGGCAAACAATATTGCTCCAACATGACTTCACTAAGCCCTGACATACACGTCCAGTGTGCAGTTTTCACACTTCCGTAGTCTTGGAATATTCCATGCTCTCAAATCTGGCAAATTCATTTTCAGGTGCTTCGCCTGAATCACAAAAGTCATACAATTAACGAAACATACAAATCAATCTATGTCCAATTGTGTTTTTATATTTCTAACAGTGACGAATAAATCCCCAATTTTCATGGAGCAATAGCCACTGACAAATCCTGCTTTGAAGGTCCTGTAGGCACTTAAAGTGTAAAAAATAACTGGTGGCAAGTCAGAAGGAGTCGAGCTTTGCTGTGATTCAGTTATCTAAATTGTTTATAATCTCGATTTTTTCACGATACCGAGAGGATACGTCAATTCCTGATTTCGACAAATAATCACTGTAAATCGGATTTCTGAGAAAGTTCATGCTGATGTCGGATTTTTTTTTCCGAAAACATGCACAAAACATAATAAAACACTACTCAAACTCGACCAAAACCGCATGGGAATCAATAGCTCCATGCTATACTTCTGGTATTGGTTGAGTTTATCGATAATTAACCTTTTTTTGTATGATTGTGAAACGCCTAACCTGTAAAATTTCCTTCATTCATTCATTGCTGTATCCCGTTACCGGGAATAAATCTACAAAAAGACATTAAAAAAAAAAGATCAGACTTATAATTCCTTAGGGCTAATTGCGACTGTGCGCCCTCCTGTGACTGAAAAGACCCATCCGCGACCTACAGATCCTTCCACACTTCGGGCATGGATAGTCACCAACCAGATCTGGCCGCCGCTGTATTCTTCTCGAGTCTCTATTATAACTGTGTACCAAAGACCTCCACTGTGACCTGTCTAACGCTAGTTGTTCCCAGTTATGATTGGCATTAACTAATTTTAGGGATTGATGTAGTGTGTATCCTGAAACCGCTTATACTGGCCTCCTGGTTTTCGGGCTCCCTCTGTGAATTCGCCATACAGAGCTATTTTGGGGAGTCTTGTGTCTTGCATCCTCAGAATGTGGCCGCTCCATCTGAGTAGGGCCCTCGTTACTTGAGTGTTAATTGTTATACAACTCGCGCGTTACAAGACTTCCGCATTTGAAACTTTGTGGAACCATCTGATGTGCATTATCTGTCTTAGATGACATTGTTGCGTTTGTTCGAGCTGTTTAATATGTCGCCTGTAGAAGAAGCGTTGGGAGGACGACTACTTTGTAAGCAGCTGTCTTGGTCTTCAGATTGAGGTCGTGATTTTGAAACACTCTGACCTTTAGCTTCCAGAATGCTCATGATGCCGAATTGATACAGTTGTGTATTTCCGTGTCTAGGTTAGCCCTAGTGTTTATAATGCTTCCCAAGTATTTGAACTGCTCTATCTGTTCCAAAGTTTCATTCTCCAGGCTGATATGTGTTTGAAGGCTTTCTGGCGGACTTACCAGGATTTTGGTTTTGTCGATATTGAGTCTAAGGCCTAAAGCTTCGTGTATATGTTTATAGGTGTCCAGCATTATCTGTAGATCCACTGGGCTGCTAGCGATAAGTGCACAGTCGTCTGCATATTGAAGTTCCGTGATAAACTATCGATACAAAAATCGAATTTAGCGCGAAACCGAATTATTTTATTTGATGATTTTATGCCGTGCTCTCACGGAAGCAACTTAGGGCGGAAACAGATTGCTATCGTGTCACGTGAGCTCACGTGATATCATGGAAAGTCACGTAAAAAAAGTGTGGTTCAAAGTTAGTCTATGCATTTTATGGGTACAAAATTGTCCAGAGACACACTGACGGTACCTCACGCTATCATACTCACTCACGTGAGGAGCACGCGTGATATGACGTGATAACAAAGTTGTGAACTTTGTACTATCACGTCACGTGAGCTCACGTGTTATCATGGAAAGTCACGTCACGTCAAAAAAGTGTGGTTCAAAGTTAGTCTATGCATTTTATAGGTAAAAAACTGTCCAGAGACACACTGATGGTACCTCACGCTATCATACTCACTCACGTGAGGAGCACGCGTGATATGACATGATAACAAAGTTGTAAACAGACTAATATCACGTCACGTGAGCTCACGTGTTACAATGGAAAGTCACGTCACGTCAAAAAAGTGTGGTTCAAAGTTAGTCTATGCATTTTATGGGTAAAAAACTGTCCAGAGACACACTGACGGTACCTCACGCTATCATACTCACTCACGTGAGGAGCACGCGTGATATGACGTAATAACAAAGTTGTAAACTTTGTACTATCACGTCACGTGAGCTCACGTGTTATCATGGAAAGTCACGTCACGTCAAAAAAGTGTGGTTCAAAGTTAGTCTATGCATTTTATAGGTAAAAAACTGTCCAGAGACACAATGACGGTACCTCACGCTATTATACTCACTCACGTGAGGAGCACGCGTGATATAACCTGAAGTCTAGATAAACACATCTTGCACGGCGTGACGTGATTAACCTCAATATTATTTTGTTGTTTCTTGAAATAACTAGGTAGACGGTAGATATTTTTTTGATGGTAGATGCAAATTCTTAGGAAATGCACTTCACCGAATTAAAAACCGTATAGCCGACTCAAAACATTAGGTAAAGGGTAAAGAAAGCTATTGCAAGCCTAGCTAATCCGCAGATTAAAATGGCAACTTCCCAAGAGTACCAGCAACTTCCTCAAGAATTTTATGAAATTGCTGGTTTTCCGAGGGTGTTAGGAGCTATAGATTGCACCCATCTGCTCAGCATGGTGTTTCATGAATTCTGAAAACATCAACATTATATATATTTTTATGTTGTCGAGTGAGATTATTTATTCAGAGAAAGGTCAATTCATATTGTTTAATAATTAAATAAATTACATTATATACTGACAAGGATTTTCTAGCTTTTTGCTTCTTATTATCATAGAAGGTTTTAAAATCTTCCACTGTCTTAATCCCACTTGTGGCGACAGCTTTATATGCAGTATAAATTTTCTGCCACGCTTCTTTTTTGCGGGTTAAAAACATAGTGCCTGTCCTCTTATCTTCTATATTAGACTGATACCTGCGAAGTAAAATATACTGTAAACTAAAGGTGAAATAAGCCATAATAATTATCTGATAATTAAGAATTAAATCTTTCCTGAATCTGAAACATGATAACATCAATGAATGGAATCAATGAATCAAATCATATTATGATAGGATACTCACCGTTGAAAAAGATCTAATAATTCACTCTTTTCTTTGGCGGTGTTGTTGCAACCTCTTTTTTTTTTGCATTTTCCAAGATTTATTTAGTTACACTATGTTTTGTACACTCTCGGGAGAAATATCATAATTTTTTTGAAGAATTCATTACCGAAACATTAACTGATGAAACGAATATTATTGAAAAATTAAGTTCTTGCAACAGGCATTGAATTAATGAAAACATCAAATTCAAGGCACTATTAATTTATGCTGATTTAATGGACTCCTTCTTGCAACTGGGTGCCAATTGATAATTTATAATGAATTCAGCACTGTATCATTACTCGTATTGCTATGATCTCTGCTTCTTCTAACATGTCTCCATTGCCATGGTACAGAGCCATAATCTGAATTGAAATAATCTTTGAATTTCTCTCGAATTCGAAAGGCCTTCGATGTGCAGTTTCTTCGAATACTGTCCATGTCCATTAACGCTGCTGTTCCATTTCTGGTTCAAACGTTTTGTCTGCTATCAACATGTTGTGGAGGCAGCACGAAGCGAGAACTATGTTATCTACAAACTGTGGTTGTATTTCTAGAGCCTTACGAAAACATCTCCAACGAGCAGCCAAAATCCCGAATGAATTTTCAACTACACGTGTTGCTCGAGACAGTCTATAGTTGAATATTTTATTTAGTTCATTGCCCTGTAGTGCACTCTTAGCATATCGTCGAAGAAGATATGATTTGAAAGGAAAAGCCTCATCTCCAACGATAACGTATGGAAAGTTTTCCCCGTTTTCTAGTGGTGTTGGCACTGGTACATTGAAATTGTTATTCTGGAATCGTCTACCCATTTCTGATTAGGAAAAATCTCCACCATCACTATTTCTACCATAGGAACCTACGTCAACTGCTATAAATTTGTAATCCGCATCAACTAATGCCATAAGAACAACCGAGTGGGCACCTTTATAGTAATAAAATTGAGATCCAGCATTTATGGGTCATTGTATGTTAATGTGTTTGCCATTTATTGCGCCTATGCAGTTCGGAAAATTCCACATTTCTTTGAATCTCAATGCATTCCTTTTCCATGTTGTTTCTGTAGGATGTGGCATTGTAATAGGGGCCAATTTTCTCCATATCGCATCACATACATCGTGGACCATTTCCCGAACAGAACTAAATCTCATTCTAAAACTAAATCTAATGCTTCTGAATGAGTTTCCAGTCTCTGAAAATCTGGAACAAATACAAAGTAGAAACATCAGCAGTCAAACTTATCAAATTTGGACCTACAACATGAACGTTTAGTGCAAGAGCATTCCTCCACTACACCTCTAGGTGGCTTCCACACACCAAGGTCAACAACTTTTATAACAGCTGAAACTCAACCGACCCCATTTGAAGTAGGTGGTACTTCCTTGGCTGCTGATGACTACTTTACGCATCATGCTCTATAGAATGGAGATGTCTAATTCCATTAATTAGTTTTGATTTATGTTTTCTATATTTGAATAAACTATTTGTTTAATACATTTTCTCACTTACCTCAAACAGATAGCTAGCCTTTCATGGGTAGTGATAGCTCTTCGAAATTGGGTATTCATTTTCTTGATATCACTCTCAATTAACTGATGTAAATAATCAAAATCTTCTTTATTCATACGAAAGTACATTCGAAAACGATTCGGGTCTTTAGACAGCTGGGGAACAATGTATAAAATTCCCCTAATTCTACTCTATGTTCATTGATATCATGTACCCAAATTCGTTTTGAACTCTCGCCAATTATGATAGAAGTAGCCACTATCTCCATTTCTTCGTCCCATTCCGTATCACTACTCGAGGAGGTCATCTTTCAGAAAACCAAACAAAGCCCTCCTGTTTTCGTGGCTACTCAGACGTCACCCCTTTTTGACAACCACTCGTGATAACAGTGCGTTTCTATGCATATCACGTCAAATGATGCAGTACATGAAATCACATGAGCTCTCGTGACGTGATAGCAGTCTGTTTCTAGGCATGATATCACGTCAAATGATGCAGTACATGATATCACATCAGCTCACGTGACGACCGTCGACCTCTTCAACCAACGATAATCAGGTCGATTCTGTTTGGAAATAGTAATATGGTTATAGAAAAGATATTGCTATCACAACAAAGTTTCAAAAACTTGTATTCTAATCATTGATTTTGAGCAATATGATCTGTCAATTTTTAGAAGATCTTGTTATTTCAGTTTGCTATATCAGCAAAATCATTTAAGTACTTGCTATTTCATAACAAAGTTGAAAATGGCAGTGAATCTCTTGTTTTTACATTTCTTCCAAGCATTGGAAATTCAGAAAATAGGCGAGTAATTATAATTAATATTAGCATGCTTCGTTTTAGTAACTTTTTGGAAACCTTAACTTGAACTTTTCATTTATAGCGAAAATATGAGACTACAATTTCAATATATTAGGGACACCAGTAATCCATTTGAATTGCCTGATGAAAATTTTCTGGAACTGTTTCGCTTGAATAAGGAAAGAAGAGTAGAATAGATTGGTTGAGGAACCGACCAGTAAAAATACAGTTCCTTTTTACCTACAAGTGGGTGAAAATCCATAGAGAAATTCTAGGAGATTGATTATCAAATCATTTCCATCTGATTTTTTGTTGTTTTCTTATTTCTAGACATGATGCACAGTTCAACTAAAAACTCACAATCCAAATACCGAATAAAACATTGAACCAAAGAGTATCAGTTGATGATACTCTTTGATCAAAAACAACGTATTCTTCTTTTCCATAGAACAATTATTGAATTAGGTGTTCCTTTCTATAAAATGAGAATCTTTCCCTTCAAAACAGTGTTGTCAGCTCAAACATTTGATTATTTTTCAACAAAATTGCTATGGCCAAAACTCATAACCAATCTTGCGTGAAACGGTGAAACAGAATATTCGTTCGCTCAGTCATATTGCTATATTTTATAATTATAACAATGTTGTAGATTAAGCAGTGTTATAACAAGATGCGAACGGAATAGACCTGAATGTAGAAAAAATCAAGCAAATTGTGACAAACGGTCAATAAGAACTTCTATTTAACTGTTTTGAGACGTTTGCGTGAAAATATTCTCCATAAACGGCCGCATTTATGGCAAAACAATTCGTGGATTTTGCATGACGATAACGCATCATATCATCGAGTCACGATTATTAACGGTTTTAAGACCAAACACGCGATAAATACCATCGACCAGCCACCTTATTCGCCTGATGTAGCTCCGTGTGACTTTTTTCCTTTCTTCAGACTGAAATTACCGATCTGGGGAGACTATAAAAAATGTTTCCATGATTAGAAAAAGCGTTGGCACATGTGTATGGCTTCAAATGGATAATATTTTGAAGGAGATTCAATAAATATTGAAGAAGTTTAATATTTGTGCGTTTCATTTCAAATTTCCTGATACTTGTTTGTCAGAGTAGTATGTCTTCTACCTGATTGGTGAGGTCGCCATGAAACTCGACATTTACGCCTATATCACCAAAAAGGCTTTTGAAGACTGGTTTGCTACATGAGTTGCTTCCGTGGGCTCACGACCTAAAATGAAGAATGTCATCAGAATTACTTTTTCAATAATAGCAGATGTATGTGAATGTTTAATACAGATTTATACATCTCCTCCATCCACTCAAAACATTTAAAATTCCAATGTTCATTAAAAATACAAGCATTCAGATAAAGTGATAAATTAGAAAAATCAATGTTTATTCAACACAGTATTTCTTGTTCACATACCCCTTATTGAAATGGTAATTATATTTCAACTTCTCACATCTTTCTGAGTAGTTCAACTTAATACAATAACTTATTTTATGGAAAACGAATAAATTTTTAAATAGATAAATCATCTACAATGACGAACAGTTTTCTCGAGTTGCTGAGAAATATGATTATTCACCCCTGGAAAAAATGTCAATTTCTGCAGCAATCTCCACAGAGTTCTGATGGAAGGTAGACAAAATAATTTAATAACTTTGGACTTGATTTAATTAAGGCCAGAGAAACAACATTTCCGTCCAATGAAAACCTTCTTGCTTTAGGTCACAATTTTTGGTTATTAATGTGACATTTAATGAAATATAGAGTGGTTTCATTAACATGCCTCAACAGGTTTTGAAACCCCTCTTCCGCTATGACCCTCTGAGCCGCCTTTAACCTTTCTTGAACGGATTTCAACTGAAATTTCTTCTGCACTAAACGGCCTCTGCATTTGCGTACCAACTCATATAAAATAAGTTCTTTCTCTGTCATTTGTCCCTTTCTTGGATATTACAATTTCCGAATAATTGACTCGCTTTTACCTGGAAAATCGAACCTGATCTTTAGTACAATAATCCTGAAAATGACTGTCAACTAAAAAAAATATGAAATAATAGTTATGGAAATTAACTTGTTTTAAATACTCACAGTCCTGCGCTGTTGTCTCCATAACACTCTGAAATCCTCCAGACTGTAGTTTTTGGATATTGTATTTGGTTGATTCAAAAAATAATCAAAACGCTTGAAAAACCTAGAAAAAAGATTATGGTACTATTATAAGAAATGGAACATATACGAATATTTATATTGTTATGAAAAGAATCGCACGATATTCCTCGGAAAATCATGTTTCTCATTATTATTATAGTATTGATTACTTTTTTTCTTGAGTTGGCTCTGCAACATACTGCACTTCTTGGGTAGTTTGTTCAGTTGATGGTTGATTCATTGAATCAGAAATATCGATATTACCTTGAAAAGAGTAATTAAATAATAAAATTTCTGTATTTACGTGGAAGGAAGACATTTTTTGAATTGAGGAAATGAATGTATCAAACTGAAATTTATAAGCCAAATGATTGATTTTTTTAACACATTTACTTGACACACCAAGAGCAGGTACTGCATCAATTGTAAGACCTCTTCGTCCTCCAACTTTAAAATGCTCCTCGAAATGAGCATCACATACATAAAACACGCTCTACAGATAAATCTTGGAAATATTTTGGCTTGATGATTTTAACTCACTTTTTGAAAAGAGCTGGCTTAGTCTTAGGAAACCGATGTCTCTTGCCAACAACATCCTCACATCCAAATACACAACAAGTTTTCAATACCATTTTTTGGAAGATATTTTGAACCGACGAAACTCTAGTCTTTCGAAGGTGAGATTTTCAGATGGTCTTTTGATTTTCCTTCAGTTTCATCACACAATAAGAATATATATCCGAATTTCTACATATACATTGAAGACATTCTCTTAAATATTATTTTCCTCCTACCTCTGAATAATAACACTGGTTAACGTACACGAAATTAGCTGTTAATGAACCCTTTTATTACTTAATTTCCTATTAATGCATTATTGTCATAGGTAATGGAACATAGAAGGATTCAGCAGCTTCCCAAATAATTTATTTATTTGTATGTCGTATTGATTTGCGTAGTACCTAGTGGGAGAATTGAGAAGAGATTAATTGTGGAGGTTGCAGAAATAAAGGGTGTTTTTTTTTAAATAAATAAAACACATAATTTGAAATCGTTTTCAAATTTTTTTTATTGATAATTGAAGTATCAGTTATGACAATTATGTACGAAAAATAATATCTGCCAAATGGCCTTCTCTTGCAGTACTACAGACGTTTAAATTTTTAATGAAATTTTGACATAATTAAGGCTCTAACTCACTGATGACACGAATAATTTCATTCTTTAGTTCAGGACGCGATTGTGGATTATTCTTATAGACCTGGCTTCTTACATAGCCCCCAAAGAAAATAGTCCAACGATGTAAAATCACATGATCTTGGTGGCCAATTGTCATCAGCGTTTCTGGAGATTATTCGTCCCAGTAATTATTGCTTCAATAAATCAATTTATTGTGCCATTTGCAAAGTGAGGTGTAGCGCCAACCTGTTGAAACCAAATGTCCTCTTTATCAATATTTGAGCCGCTCAATGCACACATTGATTAACTCCACTCTTTGAAAAATCTTAAATTTAAGTGTCAAAGCCCTTGGTATAGTCATAACTTTTTATATTTATAATAACTTTCCTGAATAATGAAGATTAGCACCGTTAAATGGCAAATTTTTTGGCCACTGAATAATAAGTAATTTATTTCAGAAGCCATTTCGATTAACTTCATACTCTAATGTAAATCGTTTCAGTTACGCTGTATCTGTTCTGGCCGTGCATCGATGCTTATTTGTTTTTAAACAGCCGAAGATGCTTTTTCCTTCTCAATAGTATTCGTAACAAAATCGCATCAGTAAACAGATAAAAAAAAGCACAATGCAAACGGTAGTAAAAGTAACCGTCACAGGGCTTCCAGTAAATTTGCTTTAAATACGCTGGATAAAGATAGAAAGGTTCAAACCCTATCTCATACAATTCAAATGTGACTATAATGAAGATACAGAATTTCAAGCCATTCATATAAGAAAATCTTTAGTGGGTAGACTGCAAAGTTCGAAAAATATAGATCAGCCTTTATTATATCCTGAAGGTAGAACTGTGCAAAATGGAGAGACATGATGGACCTACTAAAATTCATTCCTCCTGTTAAATACGATTACTATACGAACTTGTCAACAAATCGAAATGACGAATCCTCGCATACAGCTGATGAAGAAGACATTATTTATAATATTACTGTATCATCCCAAAGAATAATGCCGCTAACATAAAGCTGCTATGAATTAATTACAAAAATTATATTATAACCGAACTGCCAACATTCATTTTTATGGAAAAGCTGTGATAAAAATGTTTGATAACTAACTTTTTCTTTGATAAAAAACGTAAAAATGTAACGACTAAATTTAACTTTATTACATTTTTCAGTTGCCAAATCGATTAACTCCACCAGTCACATAAAAACTGTAACATTACCGACGATTATTTGTTGGCTATTTTATATACCGTTAGATGAAAGCTATATCTGCAATTATGCATTCTACATTATATATTTGAATTCATATTATCAGAGGAATTTTGAAAAACAACACACATTACATCATCGCGTTTCTCAACTTTTCGTTTTATGGAGTTAATCGATGTGTGCACTGAGCGGCTCATTTATTAATTCAGGCCACAAAAATTCGATTATCACCGAACCGGTCTCTTGAAATTTGTTAATAATTCGACAAACAGTGCTTTCAGATGGACGATTATGTAAACCATAAAATTCACCTAATATTCTGAAAGCACTTTTCACAGAATGCTGATTTTCATGAAATAATTTAACAATCTGAACGCGTTGTTGTATCGTGTACGAAGCCATTTTTACAAATGTCGTACATCATACTTTTTAAATGTCAAAATACTCAGACAAATTCGGTGGGCCATCTATATTTCATTTATTCATAAAAAACGCGTAATTCGAAACACCCTTTATTATGATGGTTAGAGAGTGATCTATTATCTATGTACTACAACTCCAGCTTCCACCAGCTCCACACATTCTTTAACAGATATTATAGGGAACGATATCAATGTGATTTACTCCAATTGTCACAACTCGAATATGCCCTCTCTTAGATACGATATAAGAAATATATACCCTAATCTGTGATTTGATGATGACAAATGTTATAAGTTAGACAATATGTGCATTGATAGATCGCAAATGTGTTGCCTAGCTAAATCAACGGCCAAGACTGTTGAATAAGGTTAACTTTCATATTTATTTATCCTTGGCAGTTTTCTTTTCTATGATTAGGTTCAACGTGAAAAGATGGTCTACGGTCGATCTTCCTGCTCTAAATACCGCCTGTTTTTCCATTTCTATGTCCTGATACTACTCGGCTTCTATTCTCCTCATCAATATCTTCCAATACACTCGGCTCAAGATGCTTGTAACTGCTAGCCCTCTGTAATTAGAGCTGTCTTCACGATTTCCTTTTTTGTAGACATGTATGCGGTTTTCCAATCTTTCGCTATCTCTGCGCCATTTATGCACATCTGTAACAGTTTTGTAAGATGTCTTAATAAGTTTTCTGTTCCATATTTTATCAATCTCCCTGGTATTTCTCCTGGCCAAGCAGACTTTCCATTCTTTAGATCTGCACACGCTTTCTTCACCTCTTCCACATTTAATCTTATCGGAGATGCGGTAACTGTTATCTGATGTGTTTTATCATTCAATTTGAATTTTTGTCTATTCTCGGTCAGTAAGGTTTTGAAATATGATTCCCATTTATTCATTGGTATATTATGTAATATGTATGTCTGTATTCTGGTTTTGTCTTAATTGTTTTATTAATCTCCAACTTTCCGTATTTCTCCTTGCTTGAATTTGAATTGAAATGTTTTGATCTATTTCGAAAATTCAAATTTCATCACTCTAATTGAACATATTTGCATAATACCTATTCATAAGATTCAGTCTAGTTCTTCTAGTTCTATTATTTGACAAAAATTCTTAATCCCCTATAGGGGGCACAGCAACATTTTGATATAAATTCATTTCTTCTTCTCCTTTTGCAGGAGTTAGTCCTTCATTTTCATTACCAGTTATGTTACGTAAAGAAACTGTGGACTTAATCATTGCATGTATAGTATCTATATCTTTAAAATTCTCATTGAAGGAGCTGAGATTCTTCGCTTCCAAATGCCTTCCTTTCCACTGTATTTCTTGTTCTTATCAGTGATTTTTTGAATAATGCCTGCGCTTCATTTTGAACCTCCATTAAAGGAGTAATTTAGTAAGGCTTGACAGGATACCCACCGTTTCTTATAATTAGGCTATCCCCAAACTTACCTCTTTCAATCCTTTCTCAATACGTGTGAATCATGGTCATATTACCACTTATGTTTATAAATTTTAGATCTGCGTCTGCCACTTATTGAAAATATCAGCATTTTCGCCACCAGGAGACTGTATTTTTAGATACGTATAGTTTATTGTTCCAATAAACAAAAATGTTCACCTAACTATTCATGTTTTATCATCATGTGGTATAAAAATGTAGGTTTTTTATAATTTTCTAGTGTATACAGGGTTAATTATATTCTTCTTACTGGTTTCACTCTTCAATCCCCAACACACAATTTTGATACAACCTTACGTCTTCAATATTAAATTCCTCCTATCTTTTTCTAAATTACGGTCGCGTCTCGACTAATGTTATTTTTCAACCCTGTTTAACAAATTTTCAAAGAACTGAATACTAACGTCTTTTACAGTTTTCCGTCCAAATTAACAACTCCCTAGCCTACCAATTTTCTATCAATATCTCATTATGCCAACAATAAGAACAACAATAGAACAACAACAACGTAATAAGTAAATCAAGAAAAGCTTCCTACATGTAGTTGGGTCTTGATGATGCAATGGCTTCACTTACTCGTTTTACACTTGGTGTAGCCTTGCTCACAGCTTCAAAATCATCTGCAATTCTTAGGAATGACCCGCTGCCATAAAAATCCAGAGCTAGTAGCAACTGCTGCCTAGAAAAATTCATTCCTACAATATTGAACATGTTATTGATATTGACATAAAAAAGCAAAAAGGGTCTAACTTTTCTGTGGATTAGCTTAATTATATGAACAATGATGTAAAATATTTTCTTTGGTCCTTGTCCGCGTCTGAATCTACAGAAGAAATCCAGGTCGACATATTCCTCAAAATAATTTCTCCTAGCTCCAAATCTTCTGGACCTCACTGTTTCCTCATCATTACTATGAGTATTCACATCATAATCGTCCACGATGTTCTTAAATAATAACTAATAAACACTCAATACATGTTAAACGATTCCTAACCAGTAATATCGAGGAAATCCTGAATTGTCTCTGACAATACTCAAAATATGTTATCTATGCAGAAAAGCATACGCCACGAAAATTCTATTATGTCCAGGTAACTCTTAGTTAACTCATGAAATTTTCAGGGGTAAGGCAACCACAAGTTAACTTCAGGTCAAATGATAAACCACACTTTGTGAAACAGAATTTTTGATTTAACCACTCGTCACTACATAACTTTGGGTCAACCATATATTGTGAATTTATCAATTGGGCCTTAGTTGAATGAAAAGAAGCTTTCCAAAATACACATTACACTAAATAACAAAAGAATATAAAATGAGAAACGGAAACAAAGTACAAAATCCTAAAAAGAAAATATTACATACCAGGACCACTTTCACAATCATAGTTTTCAAAGTATGATGTTAGGTTGGAATCTCAATTATATCGGGATCTCTGAGGATTTTATGCTCTGAATAGAGTGGGATTATGCGGAGGGGATTGAGCTGTTTCAGTTAGGGAACGAGCAGAAAAATGTTGGTATGGCGGGACTTCGTGTGAGGAAGCTGTGATGATTGAGAGGTTTCACTTAAAGAAGTAAATGACTGTGGTTGTAAGGTGATGCGCATGGGAGTAAGTTGTGAGGGCTGAAAGAGTTCGACTGGGGAGAGAGCAAAAAAAATTGATTATGGCGCTCGTCGCATGGGTGTGTGGGTGTTGTGAGGGTTGATCGGGTTCAGTTGGAAAATATGAAAACTGTGGGGAAGACTGTGAGGACGGGGTGAGTTCAGTTGCAGCACTGTGTGCAGACTGTGCGATTGGGGAGCATGAAGTATCTCCGGGACCACAGTTATTGTAACGCATCATTTGTATTTCAAATATCACAGAACTTATTCTATGTCTTGCAACTTCACGAAGTTGGTGATCTAATTTACGAATCTCAATCGTAACATAATCTCCAACTAGTGCACTCATCCTTCGGAGTAGAAGATGCCGCTGCAACTGTTTGCAGGTAATCGCAAACGAGTGCAACCCTGGGATCTGTCTCATTTCTTTTCCGTTTGACGGGGTGAAGATGTTTTGGAGATTTGAAAACTTTAGTTTGCTGTGACTTCAGGTTGGGCTTCGATGTCTTCTAGCAGTACGGACGAGTGTTTTGTATTGCTTCTACGTCTCCTGTTGCTTTCATCTTCACTGTTCTCCGCCCGCAGACTCTAAGTAACAAAACATACACATAATTAAATAATAATATGTTTGAACGAGTGGCTGCATGAGTACGGAAGTTAGGAGGCGATGTAAAATAAAACGTTATTCAATAGCTGTATTCGGGTTCGGCTTATGGACGGTCCGAAAATGGTTTTGCGCAGTTTTAGAACAATTCTCGGACCGTCCAAAAGCCGAACCCGAATACAACCAATGTATGACAACAATAAAAAGCGGCCTTGAATACATAAACTACAAATCGCAAGTAAGTATTGTACTAATGGCACTGATAGATGCTGAGTACAATTTCACCTTCGTGAATATGGTTGACAAGGACGAATCTCAGATGGAGGTGTTTTTAACAACTACAAACTGTATCACAAAACTGAAGACAGTTCCTTGATTATTCCTTAACCTAAACCCCTTCCTGGAAGATCCCTGAAATTGCCATACGTGTTTGTGGCAGATGCAGCATTTCCATTAACAGAAAATATTATGAAACCATACAGCGGCTATTATCCTAAAGATTCAGCAGAAAGAGCTTATAATTATCGGCCTAGCAGAGCACGCCGAATTATTCGTCCGATCGGTTCTTAAATATGGATCTAATGGTCTAGTTTCTTTTCCATTAAAAATTCTATTCACAGTTCTGCACCATGCATGCACAATAGTCCTAATTGAGAATTGTTCGATATCCCCAATTGTTTTATTTCCATGAATGGTGCAATATATGAATTCGGTGGAAAAATTATTTAATGCGAGATGCAACTCTTCCAGAAAGTTTTCCATTTGTGATTTTATTTCAAGAAAATCTCGAATTAGCTTGAAAAGTTATTGAACTAAAACGCAAACCCATCACTTGGGTATTTCATCTTTTGTTCCCACCCATTATGATATTCCCTACGTTTGATAAACATATTATTTCCCGATTCTTTATTTGAGAATAAGCATTTTGTGCATTTTTTGCAGTTCACAGAATTTCGATATTTTTTCCAAATGAAGCCAATAACATAATTATTCGACAACTCTACCAACTCCAATTGCAGAGCTTGTTTGGATAAGACCCCTTGATAATTGGAAAGGGCTAGTGTGACAGACTTTTTCGTACTCTGGCCGCTCCTTACCTTCGCTCGGGCACCAGTGGGGCAATCAGTGAAATCCCACGTCTCTTACAGAATCTCTAAAGAATTAGAGAGCCCGGGTAGACTTGAGAATCAGTGGAGAAGGGTATCGATGAAGACTAAGGCGGTAGCGTCTTCTAAGTGTCTGCTTTTCAACGGTCTTTAGGCGTCAGAACGAGTACTTACCTCTTCTAACTAAACTCTCAGATGAAACTGATTTAATAAATAGACTCTGGCAAAATAATTGGCAACAAAATAAATGTTCAACTTTTCATTTCTACTAAAAGAAGCTGTACACAAAAAGAAAATATACAGGTACACTAAATCGTGGACGTCAACGGCTGGATCTGGTCGGCGCAGGACGGCTGGCAAAATAACCCCCAGTTAAATCAGTACGGTCACACAAATCATACAGGTCACACTTCAGGAAAATACGGTGGATAAAATAAATGAAATTCAGAAGTCACAATTGAATGAAGTTCGGAGGAATATGAACGGTTTCGGAAAATGAACGGAATTAAGCCAAGTCACAACTGAATGAAATTCGGAGAAATATGAACGGTATCGGAAAAATAAACTGAATTAAGTCAAGTCACAATTGAATGAAGTTCGGAAAAATATAAACGGAATTAAGACAAGTCACCAGTTCAGCTGGAGTACGCCCTCTATCGCTGTCGCTATCTTCAATAAGAGTTTTCAATAACAGTTCTCTGTATAATAATTAAAGGGCGCGAAATTTGAATTAAATTGGGATTTTGGATTCATGAATCAATGTTAAGTCCGTTAGTAACAGCAGAGAATTATCTGTAGAATTTTCTTCCAAATTTTGGTAAGAAAAGATTATTTTGTATGCAACTGACCAGCGAATTCTACCGAAAGTGCGTATGTAACGGTACATATTTCACGGCGCATGAATTCTCGAGTAAATTTTCTAGAGAATTCTCGGCTGTTGCAAACGGGCTTAAGATGAAAATAACAACAAAACTCTTCATTCATGACAAATATTTCTCAATTTTTGATTTTTTGTTGCTCCTTTCTTATTCCTACTTCGATTTATGAATCGAACACCCCAGTAACACCTGATGGTCATAAATAACTGCAGAAATTTATCTGAAGAGATTCAGTGGAACAGAGTGCAAATTGAATGTTGTGCTTGAACTTCACTTTGTCTAATAATTCCATAACTATTTGTTTACTATACAGCAACTCATTGATGTATGCATTATGGATGATTTCCATATTTTCAATATAATCAAAAAGTTCTTGAGAAGTATAAAGTAAACCTTTATCAGTATCAATTGATTCTCCCTGTTAAAAATAAGTGAATATCTGATGTTGTCCTGTCAGAAGCTTGTTTTTGTCAAGAACTGTCAAGAAGAATATTACTGCAGATCTCACAGGGATGGAGTTTGAGAAATTTTTTTGCCATATATCCACTGACATAGAAGACTGCATTTTTTTCTCCCAGGTCGATTTGCATATCTTCAATTTCTTTCAGTTCCAAAATAATAGTCTCTCCTTTGTTTTCATAAACTGTTATATGACTTAATTCTTTCAATTTGTCTAATGAGAATGTGAAGTCCTCCTCACAATTTGAATTAGAACATTACTTTGTTATCGAAGTTATATAATTATGTTGAAGACAATTCTCAAATTGTTTGGGGCTTGGGTTCTGGCAGCATCCGTGTTGTTGCCTTACTGTGGCAAAAAAATTTTCAAGTGGATCTTGATTCAAATGACGAGTTAGCAGTTTGGGGATATTGTATATATTCCTCAGATCATCGACTAGCTGGAGTATGTTATTGATTGTAATAATAAAGCCAATGATACATGGTGGTACAGATCTCTTGGATAAGAATTTGGAGGTTCCTAAATTGTTCCTAATTTTTATTTTGTGAGGCGAATCCTCACTTAAAGCATATCTCATTTTTAATTTGTCCTCTTCTAATTTACTACTATTTCGACAGTCAAATGCTTTGTCCATGTCACTAATGAACTGTAAAGTGAACATGGACTCTGCTGGAAGTTGCCCCAATTGCATAAGTACATCCATTGTGACACTCACTGATTCACTGAGAATTTGTGCTGCATACTTAACTCTCATCGCATTAAATGTAGTGACCTTAAAGTGCTCATTTTTTATTTTTGGCAACATCCTAACACGAAGGGAGTTTGTGGATGTGCATACCTGTTTTACATAATTCCATGATACTGGTTTACCTGAGTATTCAAGATCCTACTTTGCCAAATTATTTCTGATGCTTTTGAGGAGATGAGGTACGTCATAGATGAAATAAATTTTTTCATTATTTCGGACAAAAAAGCATTGGGCTGTTGAAATCTCCAATTTCTTGGCCACGCTTTGATTCACTGGACTCTGGTCACAAATAATGGCTTTGACCTTGAGTCCAGATCTTTGAGATGCAACGATAGAGTCTAAGGTAATGGAATATAAAAATTCATTTGTTGCTGTATGACCTAAAAACCAATATCCCAACACATATTTTCAATTGTATGCTACTCCTTTTGCCATACACACCAGAGCTGTAGTTGCTCTGTCATTCCATCTAATTGTTCCTGTGTCAACAACTCCAACTATTTTTCCACTTGACTGGTCGAAGTGCAACTCTTCACTCAAAGCAATTTCATCAAACATGAGGGAACAAGTTGACATGAAGAGTGTTGCCAAATTCTCCCCTAAAAGTGAAAAGAAGATCAAGAGACTGAATAAAACAGTCAACTCCTTGATTTTGATTTTGAGCAGAAGCTCAAAATTTTATGAGAAATGTAACTTCAAAGACTCTATCATCGCTGGTTTTATTCCAGGAGAAAGTTTCAATTTTGACTGCCAGTTTTTCAATGTCCTCGGAGTTGGCAAATTCAGGCTTTTTGATATTGCCTTGTAGCCTTTAGGTGAGGCATAATACCAAAGTAAACACATCTCTCGCAAACTATCATCATATCTTCGGTTATATTTTTTCACATAACTTGCTCTTAGTTCATTGGCAAAAAGAGTATGTGCTTCTTCAGAAAGATAATTTTTCGATTCATCAATCAACCTTTGTATTGTGGCCTTATTGCTATATATAGGAGGCTTACTTTGACAAAAACAATGAGGCACTTTCTTTCTATATATTTTGCACCTCAAGAATTTGACTGTTTTATTCAGTCTCTTGATCTTCTTTTCACTTTTAGGGGAGAATTTGGCAACACTCTTCATGGAAGCATTTTTTTTGGCACAGTTGAACACGAAGGATTATCTGAAAAAAATAAATACTCTAATATATAATATAAAGAAATTGATTCGATATAAGATAAATGTGATGTAGATAAGTAATGGGCTTAACTATTTTTATCACAAATATCTAGAAAGACTTACAATCAGTATTTGCTGTACCATTTTCAAACTCTCTTTCCATTACTTGTGGCCCCTGAATGAAAGGAGTGCTTCCTGCATATGGAAAAAAAAATTGGATTCAATATATGATGAATGATTATTTTGTCAGGGACATCTGGGAAGATCTACCATCAGTATTTGCTGCACTTTGAAAATCATCGCTCCATCGCATGTGCCCCCTTAATGCATGGGATGCTTCTTGGATGAAGCAGCTTTCTCGGATGAACTGTTTTGAATTGCTTTCCAGTAAAATGTTCATCACACATGGTATAGTTTTTGGCCGAGTCAATGTCTTGGCGCCCAGAAAATTCTATCCATTTCAGAGCACTGAAAATAAAAATCAATGAATGTCCGAATCAATTAGTACGATGTAATGAAGTCCAGTTTTCTGAGGAAAATTGGAGTTCATTTTAGTGCATTTCTTTCGTTTTAAATTTCCGTCTTTGAAAATATTTTAATTCTCGAATATTCCGTACGTTCATTCCGACAGGCAGAGTAAATGTAAAAAACCGCTTATCTGTATTTCACGTTGTTTTTCTTACATGCCGCTGAAGATTTCGTTTTTCATCTGTTGATATGCGATAAACCGGAGCTGACGACGTTTTTCATTCTTGTCGCATTCTGGAATTTTCAGATTTTTACCGTGAGAGGGGATATGCCTATAAAAGCAAATTTTCCCCCCGCGACGGGGACTTTTGACTTTTACTTCAGTTCTTTCACTTCGCTTCAGTATTTTCGATTTTTCGCTTTCTAACGTGGTGACTTCTGTTATAGATTCAGTTAATTTTCGGTATTTCTTTCGCCGTTGCAGAATAATCATTTTGTGTTTGCATCAGTGCTTAGAGTTAATTTTTTTAGTTTTTCTTTTAAATCCTTTGAGTTTCGAGTGCTTGAAACAAAGGAGGTAGGTCCCCGTCTGTACCGTTCAGTTTCTTTGTAGACCTACGCCGTTACTTCCTTAACTTTGACACTGCTGTACTGTATCGTTTTCTGTTGTATTTTATCGTTCTTTACCCTGTTTCGCGAGTCTGACTTTTCCCTTCGCTATCAGTCATGGCGTGTTAACCCTTGGGGTACTGAAGGGAAAGTTCCGTCAACCCCCCTGTCCGCGTCATAAGTGTTAAATCCGAAATCTCTTCTTTTCTGTCAGTCATGGCGTGTTATAACCCTTGAGGCAGAGAATAAGAGATACCGCACGTAGTCAGTGAAATCCCGTAGTTGCGCTAAAAATAGACATTTTCTTCGCTGTCAGTCATGGCGTGTTATAACCCTTGGGGCAGCGAATAAAAGTCTCGAACAGATCCGCCCTTATTGTGTTTCATTTCCGGAGAAATACAACTACATACCGATACCGTATAGCAAGTCCTTAGCATTCGTTCCGTCAGTTCTGGTTGGCGCATTTTTTTATTTGAACCGTTAATTTTTCACTGCACCCGGTATAAATTTCATAAGTGCTCGTGACCGGATAGGATTTCCCCGAATGTATGTTCGCTTATAGAATCACTCATAGTTCGTACCTACACATATCTCACTTGTACATCTAATTAGTTTCCGAAGGTGTGAATAAACTTTTACACAATTTGATTTTGTCTTTTTCGTTATCGCTACCGCCCTAGATAACAGTGAGCGCTGTCTCCGGCCAGCAGCTACTCTGGTAGGTTTGCTATTCTTCTTATTGAAAAGAATAGCTGGCGCTCGAGATTAAGTTTCCTCCGAGTAAACCACGTTACAACGAGTTTCAATACTTAGATTTCCATTTTCTTCGGTAGAGTAAAAAAAACTCAATTTGGGAAAGTCCTTATTCTTCCGACATGTCTTCACCATACAGTAATTTCCGTAAGATATTTTAAGAAAAACAAAGCACTTCAAAACGCAACAACACAAGAACAACAAAACAACGCAGGAACAACAAAACAACACAGGAACAACAAAATAAAACAGGAACAACAACAACAAAAGGGAATAATGGGCAATAATGATAATAATAATAACGATCGAAATAAGCAGCGAGCGATACGGGAATCAAAACAAAAATAACAAAATGGCCATGCATGATACTAAAACAACTAGATTATTAGTAAAGTTGTATTAATATCATGATGGCCATGTAAATATCTCCGATGTAAAATCTTTCAAAAGTTCATAGTTCCAATGAAGAGGTTAATCTTTGATAGTCTTTGATAGACAACTCTGTCTCTGGTTCATATCATAGAGAAATAATTCATACGTTTCTGCTAACGGCCCCCTACTCAAGTATACTTTAACCAGTCGTAAAAACACATTTGACACACAGATGGAGCTCACATCACTTTAGTCGCTTCGTTTCCTATCTTTCTACTCTATAATCTTTGCTCGTAATTTGGGCAAACTATTTCTCACGTTCGTCACTCACTCGCCTGTCGATCTCAATTCATACTGATCTTGACCTTCAGCGCCGGAATTCGAAGAAGTAGGTACCCCTCCGCGGAAAACTGTCCCCACTATTGGTAACTCATTCCCCCATTGGATGCACTCAAATTGTTCGGTCAATCAATGGGCTCGGAAAGAGACAGAAACAACTGAATAGAAGGAAAAACGGAACAAGTTGAAAGACCTATTTCGAGTCAGAAAAAGTACGGTTGAACGGAAAGAATTCTAAAATATATGAATTCTGAAAACAAAAGACATATACGGTTTCCGCTACAAATATGGGACTGGTCGGTGGGAAACAATGACATAATATCAATCGGTAATTCCCCCCCTATGATGATTTAACGGTTTTCTTCCGAAATACTTCGATGGTCAGGTCCTATTATGAAAGTATCGGTGAAGAAATTTCCTTTTGTGACGGAGCAAAAATCTGCTTCATCACACTAGGAACTTCCACTCCACCATATGATTTTGGCTGAGCTGGTTTCAAGTTCTTCATATCCACAAATAGCAAAAGCAATTGGTCATTCTCACATCTGAAACCAGGTTTATATATAGGAATGCTCGAGTTGATGATCATTGTCCTGAAGGTTTGGGAAAATGAAGTAGCAGTAGGGCTGTTAGCAAAAATTCCATGACTCCTGACTTGACCGAAAAATTTTTCTAGTGGATTCTGATTGAACTGACGTCCTAACATGAATTTGACACAACCTTTCCCTCGCAAAAATTTCCATATATAATGGGTCCTTTCGTCCGTTTCTTGGTGTAGTATAATCTACACTACTTTGAATCAACTGATTTTCAGTGCAGTTACGCAAACGCATTAAAAAATCACTGAAGTTAGGTTGTCACGCTCATAGACTAATAATTTTGGTTAAATTCATGGTTACGCTATTTGGCGTTTTTTGCGCATGTTCGTGATGAATATATTATTCAAATTCGAACGAACATTTGCTACTTTTGTTTGTGCTCAAATTCTGGAAATGGAGAAGAGAAAAGAAGTGATGAAAATTATGTTTACTGATGTAATGTTTGCCCACAACCCCTCGATCCCAAAACATACCCCGGATAAACTGCTCTGTTATTTGCATATATTTCATTTAACTCGCTGAAAATAATATGTATTTACAAACTCCAGAGAACGGCATGCCTTATGATTTCAGGGGCATTCTGCTCTACTCTAACCGCATACATGGAGATGCTATTAGACCTCCCTCCCATTCACATTCTTGTCAGAGGAGAGGCAAGACTAGCAACTCACAGGCTCCACAACCGTTAATGAGCCTGATGAACTCATTTTCGTGCCCAATAAGCTCCAAGCCCTACTGGAGGCTACAGAGGTGATGGGCATAAGAACTGACCAGATGATCACAAAAACCAGCACGGACGGAACCTTCAGTTCTTTTATTTCCAAGCAGAGACGAATGGCTCTGTCAGAAGGAACTCTATATTTACATGGACCTTGTTCGTTTACTGATGGCTCCAGAACCAAACAGGACTCAGGAGCCGGAGTCTACACTTGTAGACCGCTGATCGAACTCAGTGTTAGTCTGGCAGGTTGGCGGCAGTATTTCAGGAGGAAATTTTCGCCATTGCGCTAATCATCTGCTTGACATGGGTTGGACGGGTAGGTCAATAAAAATCCTAACGGATAGTTAAGCCAGAGAATACTCAACCTCGATGTTTTTTGGCCCAGAACCAACTATAGGATTTTCTAATCCCTTAATCCGGGAACGAAACAACAGCAGAGCAATGGAGAGGGTCAAGGAATATTGTCGCAACCGTTCTGGACTACGTCATTCGCACAGGACCATCTCAGTGCCTCCCACTCTATACACCAGTCGATGGCTAGAATTTTCTAGAACCAATCTGAGATCTATAATGATACTTCACGGAACATTGCATTTTTAGGAACAATTGAGCACATACTCCCCAGCGGCAGCCAGGTTCAGACTTGGAGTCTTAGGCTCTCCCAAGCTGAATCCAGGGGAACTCAAGAATCACTCCCCCTCTGACATCATCTCCTTCCTAAGTATGATGGGACTAGAGGAAGAAGTTCAGCTCTCTGAGACTGTGTGCCACCATAGACCGCTTTGGTCGCGGTGGCAGGTTCGGTTGGTCCGACCAACACACCCATCAATCTGTATCCTGTATTAACATTTATGAACATTACAAGCAGATTTGGAGTAACCTTTGAAATTCACAGCTTGCCTTATTTCTTCCTGTATTTTTATTATTATTATTCACCGTCTTAGGAGAAATCATACCCCTTGTTACGTCGCGTCGTCGTGCTATGAACCTTCTCAATGCCATGATTGTTGAGTCTGTAGAAAGGGAATGGGCTACTTGGAGATGGACTGTTCGAATCGTCAAACAAGTGAATGAAACTCCCCATCTCTTTTCGTGTCTTCTACCAACTGTTACAGTTAGAGGTCCGAAGTAGTCAATTCCAGTGAATGTAAAGGGTTTCACTCTGGGTGTTAATCTTTCTACTGGCTGCTGTCCCATCACCGATACTTGCGGTTTAGCTCTCCTTATTCTACGAAATTGACAGCTGGCAAAGACTGATTTAACAGCTGAGTGACAGTCTATGATCCAGTAATTTTGCCTCAATTCATTAAGAACTAATTCAATTCCTTGGTGTCCGTATTTTTCATGATTGCTGTATCAGGAGACGTGTGAAGGGGTGCTCATTTGGTAATATTATTGGATGCTTTGCAGATTCTTTCATGAAAGGTGCCAAATAAGTTCTTCCTTGAATCACTAGAATACCTCTACTATCGATCATGGGCATAAGTTTGCGAAGTCTACTTCGTCTTTTAATTTTTTGTCTTCGTTGTATTTCCATGATTTCACCGGAGAAACTTTCATTTTGGCACTGTCTAATCCACAAAATCTCAGCTTCTTGAATGTCATCAAGTTTCAGCGCTTTTTCGATTCTGCTATCCAAAGATATTGAGTTCCTTAATATTTTGATGAACTTTATAACTCTAGCAGTGGTTCTTATTAATTTGATCCATTTAGAGAATCTTTTTATATCTGGTAGTGCAGATTGATCTTGAAAAATGGTTAAAACGTAATTTTCAAATTCTTCCTTACTTCCACTGGAAGGATTCCGCGAAAAAATTTTTTTTGGCCATTTTGTCTTGACTTTTTGGAGTAAAAACGTCGGCCCTTGGAACCAATTTTCGAAATTTATAGAGTTACCATCTTCATTGTTTGTCCTTCTAGCTAGATCGGCAATGTTGAGTTTCGTTGGTATCCAATTCCATTCTTTTGTCTCGGACGATTCCTGAATTTCTCCAACTCTATGCGATTCAAATTGTCCCAACTGTCTTCCATCGCTACAAATTCACTGTAGATGAGTCTGTCCAAAAATATGTTTGATTAATTTTAATATCAAGTTCGTTCTTGACTGTCTTCGCTATTCTGGTTCCCATTACTGCTGCTTGTAATTCTAGTCTAGGAATAGATATGGGTTTGGTTGGAGAAACCCTTGCTTTGGCAAATACAAATGAAATTTCTATGCCGCAGTCATGTATTATTCGCAAATATGCAACAGCTGCAAACGCTTTTTTGCTGCTATCACAAAAGACATGCAATTCGATACATTCAGCTACAGGAGTTTTAAGGAAGTAACACCGCGGAATTTTTAAACTGACCACTTTTTGTAGATCTGCTAGCCATAATAACCATGTTTTATATATGTCATCATCTATGAAGTCATCCCATCCAATGCCACTTCGCCAAATATCTTGGACCAAAATCCTGCCTCGAATTATGAAGTTCACAAGAAAACCGAGTGGATCAAAAACAGACATTAGTATTCAGTAATAGCTAGTGTCTAAGAGGACTGGGGAAATAAAATCCTATTCCTAAAGCCCTAGTTTTGCGTATAATAAAGAAAAGATGGCAATTTATATCTGCATGTACAATAATTCCGCAAAATCTATTTTGTAAGATAGTGGAGTACATTTTCGATTCCAGTTACTTTTCCTTTAATGGTGTGATATATGTACAGATTGATGGCGCAGCTATGGGAAATCCAGCAAGCGGTACACTAGCCGCCCTAGTTATGGATGAAGTTATAACGATGAGCTTGAGAACACTGACCTTTGATGTACATTTCATTAGACTGTATGTAGATGACACTTTTCTTTCAATACCGAAGGGGAAGTCTGATGAATTACTCGTCCAATTCAATAACTTTCATCATAAATTACAGTTCACCATTGAACGGGAGTCCGAAGCGACAATAGCTTTTTTGGATATACTACTGATTCGGAATGGAGATGGCACTGTAAGCACCAACTGGTATACCAAACCCATCTCGTCTTGTAGAGTTTTGAATTATAGATCAAAACACCCCACATCCCAAAAGATAGCAACAATTACAAACATTATGTTCCGTGCTATTCATTTGAGTGATGAAATGTTTCACAGGCAAAATGAAGAGAAAATATTGAATCTACTGGTGAAAAATAATTACCAAACATCTTTGGTGAACCGTGTTCTTAGCCAGTATAAGCGAAAAATGCTCACTAACACTAGCGATGAAAACTCAAACAGTACCAGATATTACCGTATTCCCTATATACAGGGTTTATCAGAAAAGATTGATATAGTTTTACAACAAGCCAACCCCCCCACAAAATTGGCTTTCTATCCACAAGGTAATGAGTCATCTTTAACTAAAGATAACAGTTCATCAAATGAAGTTACACTCATACGGAAGTAATTAAAAAACTTGTTGGGGTGTTCCCTCAATTTTGGGTAGAGCGTCACAAATGAACCCATGGTTAATCTATCATCTCTTACAGGATGTACTCACCATCTTCTTTGTCTTCTTCGCCTTGCCTTGTATCTACGGTATAACAACCAAAGACATGTTACCTCCTCTAACTCCATAGTGGCACTGGTAGTAGACTGGTTCAACTAACGCCGCGTCTAAGGGAGATCGGCCACCGAATGCGAAGTTGCGCGAAGCTGAGCATTTTCAGTACTAATATAATCGAAAAGCTACGAATCGAGTGACGCAGCTCGACATTTAGCATTGAAAATGCTCAGCTTCGCACAACTTCGCATTCGGTGGCCGATCTCCCTAACGCTGTCATGTGTACAGCATTCACATTTGCTAACGCGCGCTCAACGCGGCGTCTAACGCCCTCATATGTACTAAGCCTTAGTTGTATTTGCGTTTCCCAAAAATGAGGAACTCAAACAATCTTGGATAAGAGCGATTCCAAGAAGAAATTTCATTCCCTGTGAATACAGCGCGGTTTGCGAAATTCATTTTGATGCTAACGATATTGTGAAATTTGAAAAAACATGCTGATGGAACTATAAAACTGAGGTGTGAACCGCGGAGCAAAATCTGTACACCAGACATCCCCTTAATGAAGGGACATCCTAAGACATCCCCGAACTTCCTAAGAGATCCTTGGAATTCCTAGGACATCCTTCCTGGGTTCGCTTTGGACCCAAATTCGGTCTTATAATATCAAATTCCAATCAATTAGTGAAGAGTGGAAAAGGAAAATTTATCGACCTTAGTTTATTTCATTAAAATTTAAATTGCAGAAGTCAGCATACAAGCTACGGATCAAGTCGATGGATTTAAATAAAGATATTAGTGAAATTGGATTTAGTTAATGGAAGAAGAAACACCTCATAGAAAATAAACATCGTTTACTGAAAGTTTCGAAATAATATATCAATAAAAAAGTTCAACACCTTAACACCAAAGTTTTTAACATAAAAATAACAAATTAAATTAATGAATTCGTGTGAAACTATACATAAACATTCAGATTTGCATCAAATTCTGTTTCATTTGAGAATATTATATTTTTATGTTCTCATACACAGATTCCGTCAACTGATAATCGTCAGAATATGACGATTGGTTTGGATATTCAGATCCTGATCTTTTAAAAGTTAATGATGATGTGAATATATGAATCCTTCAACATTCGCTTCATCTGCTTTCTTGGGCCGAGAAAATCTATTAGTTTTTCGTGTCTGATGCAAAAATAAATAAAATTTCGCTATTTCAATTGGAGTATTTTCTTTATCCAATAAGTCAAGAGAAAGATCATCAGATTTATACTTATCGATACCCTGTCTCTCAATTTCACATTTCTGCTCATTCTTATTTGATAGACTTTGGCTGTCTTCTCTTGAATTTAATTCGGAATTCTCTTCTCTCAACTCCTCAGAGGGTTCAACAACGTCACTCAATTGATTGACTGAGTAATAGTTTGACGACAATGTTTCCTCTTTATTTTTCTTCAGTTCTCTTGGGAAAACAATACAATCCTTTATATCATTACGTATATTATTAACCCTTAAGCTGAGTCGTGAAATTTTAACGACACTCCTGGAGACGTGCGGTCAATATGACCGCAGTGACTTTTTGTGGCTTTAATACAAAAATATTGAGAAAAAAATACACATTTAAATCTTTATAATATTTATTTTTGAACAACAATGAAAAACTATTAAATCGCTTGAATGAATTATATTTGTCAAGAGCCAAACAATTAAAATGGTTTTCCGAATATGTACGACATAAAGAGGTTATAAAAAAATCTTCTAACGTTTGAATTCGTTGAAAATGATAGTGATGGTAATTATTCCTTTTCAAACTCTCGATACAGTTGACTTGCTCTTGTTCATATCGGGGTGATTTGATATGGTTTTCAGAGATATCATTGGATTACTTCTCACGAAATTAAGAACTCGTTCATCATGGTTTCCGGTGGTTTCTTTTCTCTTGCGTTGAAGAATACCTTCTTCACGTAATTTTCGTAGTGTTTCCGTGAATGTTTTGAAGTTGGCTAAGGTTCGCCTTGGAAATCTGCGGGGGTAAATTTTTTTTCGCGTTCCTCCCTGAACAATTCGCTTCATAATGAGCCTGAACCATATCGTTTTTTTCCGAAATGGAATATTTCATTTTCGTTTGCAAAGAAATTCGTTTCGAAGTATTTCAAATTCGAACACAAATAACAGAATCATATGGACACGACACTTCCTCAACCCTTTCAGTCACGAATTTTTGTTTTATCATTGAAAAAATATTGGACCTGTAGAATTTTTCCTATAATTTTAATTAGGATTTTTCATATATTCATTTCAACCCCAAAACGCCCCCATCGGGAGTTATGGCATGTCCCCAAATGAGGACACTGTGATTAATTACAGGCATAAATCATAGTTTATTAGTTTATTTAGAATTCATATTATATGGAAGAAAACACAAATTGAACAATTATTTCTTATTGGTTGCATTATGAAAGTCAAAAAACAATTCTTTTTGCTATCTTGATATAAATGAGGGTTTTGAGATGAATGGCTTAGAAGTTGTTTTTCACCCATTATTTCAAATGTGACTTCTTTAGATTTTAAAAGGTTATAATGTAAGCATATGCTTATATAAGAATAATAATGAATAAAGTCACTTTTGAATTAATTGGTGATGAAAAACTTCTAAGCCATTCATCTCAAAATTAGGCTGAATGGACTTGGTTCACTTCAGTTCTGAACCCCTCAAATGTATATTACATTTGACGCAAAAAAATTTGGTTTTACCTTTACAACCTGGTTTCTTACACCTGTCGAACGATTTTTTATCGTGACTAAAGCGAGATGTCCAACATTGTCTAATTGCATTTCTGATGGTGGACGGACTTCAACCCCTGCCCTTTTCGAAGGACCTTTCGATGGTACTGGACTCTGATTTCTAGGTCGACCTCTTTTCTTCATTGATGTCTTGTCTATCTTTGACAGCTACATCGAGAACTAGAACAACCTAACTTCCTAAATATCTAACACTGGTATTTACTTGATCAGTATTTGCATATAATACTTCCCACACTGCACGATGTCCCCAAATGAGGACGCTTAGAACTTAAAACTTCTTCGAAAACTCTCTTACCTTTTGGTCCAGTTATAAATTCTCACTTTCTCACTGAATGATGCCCTTTTACCACCATGGAAAAAATTATTAAATAGATCGATGAATCCCATGATCAATGAAACCGAATATGTCCAGGTCACGCCCCCCCTTGAACACGAAAATGGGGTGCGTGTAATAGTTATGAAAATTATATTGTTTTAAATGCTCACAGTGCTGTGGTGTTCTCTCCATAACACTATGAAATCTTTCAGACTGTAGTTTTTGGACATTACATTTGGATGTGGATGGTTGATTCAAAAAATAATCAAAAACGCTTGAAAAACCTTGACAAAAAATTACGGTATCCTTATAAGAAATGGAACATATACGAATATTTATATTGTTATGAAGGATATAGCATGATATTCCTAGAAATCATGTTTCCCATTATTAATATTATGTTTTTTCTTGAGTTGGCTCTGCAACATACTGCACTTCTGGGGTAGTTTGTTCAGTTGATGGTTGATTCATTGAATCAGAAATATCGATATTACCTTGAAAAGAGTAATTGAATAATAAAATTTTTGTATTGGCGTGGAAGGAAGACATTTCTTGAATTGAGAAAATGAATGTATCAAACTTAAATTTATAATCCAAATGATTGATTTTTTTTTTACAAATTTACCTGACACGCCAAGAACAGGTACTGCATCAATTGTAAGACCTCTTCGTCCCCCAACTTTAAAATGCTCCTCGAAATGAGCATCACATACATAAAACCTGCTCAACAGATAAACGTTGGAAATATTTTGGCTTGATAATTTCAACCCACTTCTTAGTCTTAGGAAACCGATGTCCCTTGCTAACAAAATCCTCGCATCCAAATACACAACAAGTTTTCAATACCATTTTTTTGGAGATATTTTGAACTGACGAAACTCTTCTTTTGAAGGTGAGATTTTCAGATGGTCTTTTAATAATTTTCCTTCAATTTCATCACACAATAAAAATATATCCGAACTTCTACATTGAAGACATTCTCTTAAATATTATTTTCCGCCGACCTCTTAAAAATAGCACTGTTTAACGTACACGAAATTAGCTGTTAATGAACTCTTCTACTGGTTAATTTCCTATTAAAGCATTATTGTCATGGGTAATCGAACATAGAAGTATTCAGCAGCTTCCCGAATAATTATTTTATTTGTATGTCGTATTGATTTTCGTAGAACCTAGTGGGTGAATTGAGAAGAGATTAATTGTGGAGGTTGCAGAAATATTAAGATGGTTAGAGAGTGATCAATATATCTATGTACTTCAACTCCAGCTTCCACCAGCTCCACACATTCTTTAACAGATATTATAGGGAACGATATCAATGTGATTTACTCAAAATGTCACAACTCGAATATGCCCTCTATTAGTACGAGATACGATATAAGAAATATATACCCTCATCTGTGATTTGATGATGACAAATGTTATAAGTTAGACAATATGTGCATTGATAGATCGCAAATGGGTTGCATAGCAAAATCAGGGGCCAAGACTGTTAAATAATGTTAATATTCATAAACTTTTTTGATCTACTACCCTCATTTGTTATTTATGAAAACCCAGCATAAGTCGACAGAATATTACACGAGGAATCAAGAAAACATGGGTTGCCTAGTTTTCCCTTGGTACTCCTATGAGGTTGCCGGGAACAAAGAGGTAGACAACCGTCATCTATATACCCTCATCAGTTATTTAATTGGCTTTTTTTTAAATGAAAATTTACTTTATTCTTTATCTCACAATATTAGGTTGCCTGGTCAAAAGTAGGGCACATCCATGGTTGCCTAGATTTTATATGTTAAAGTTCAAACGCTAGCAGGGAGATCGACAGAGAGTCCAGAAAGACGATTTTTCCGATCTTAGGAGGGTGCTTCGTTGATTAAATGCTGGAATTCAAACAGATTGAATATTAACAATAATTTCAAATTTTTTTTCATTCACACATTTATTTAACAATACTATAATGAAACGATACATAAGCATGTAAATTTATTCTGATTCTGACCCATCAGGAGAATCCACCTCAAAATCAATTTCTTCTTCGTTCTCCTTGATTTCCAAGGTATCGAGTATATCCTGGACTTGTAAGGGTGTTGCATGCCCTACAAAGCGTGTTGGCTTCAAATAGCCATCCAAAAACCAACCGCATTTTTCCGGGTTGTGTTTGACGGAATACCGATCAGTTGCATGAAGCCACATTGCGTTAACAAAAATTGTACGCAAAATTTTTTGTTTTAGTGAAATCCAGCATCGTGGGATCAAATTTGAGTCGATGCCTCTAATCTTTTTCATAAATTTGTCTTTGTTTTACTTTGTTCCATATGTTTTTTGAAACACCCGACATCTAGCATCATTGACGCTTATACACTACTTGATGCTATAAATAAAAGCAGTAAACTCCTGAACTCATTCAATTTTCTCTCCGGCGAAAAGATCTGATGGATCTGTCAATGATGCGATTATTTCTTGGATGTCTGTTCATTTTGAAAATATTTGAAAAGGCTTGGCTTTTCCCTTGTTATAAAACGCAACTGTGGAATCACAGCCCGTAAATGCGTGGAAAGGCAGACCCCTTGCATGAAGTGGTACCCAACTTCATCGCCAGCTCAGTACAATCTATGCAATCAAAATCTTTTTTATTGGTTTTCTTTGATGAGCCTGCCAAAAAAATTTGAGGCAAGTGAAATTAGTGAAATTACTAAAACAAAAATTTTCATTTGGGGGTGGCAACTTCACACTTTCCAAAATTTTCAAAGATTGATTTCTATAGTTCTGTAGGTGGACAAATGAAAAAATTTGGTGGACAAAAGTGGACTAACTTAGGAAGAACGATCTCTATCATAAAAAACACTTTTTCGCAATTTGGGTGAGCTGCTCAGAAAATGCACCGAAACAACTTCTTTTTACATATCTCTCAAACGGTGCCTGGACAAATAAAAAAAAGGTGGACAAACATGGACCTACGATGGACAGACGACCCTGAAATTTTGCTTCAAAAATTTTCATTTCGGGGTGCCAACTTCACACTTTCCAAAATTTTGAAAGGGGTATTTCTACGGTTCTGTGGGTGGACAAATGAAAAAATTGGGTGGACAAAAGTGGACTTACGTTGGATAAACGATTTGTACCATCAAAAAAACGTTCTTGCAATTCGGGGGTGCTACTCAGAAAGTGCACCGAAAAAAGTTTTTTCCCATATCTCTCAAACGGTGCCTGGACAAATGGAAAAAAAAGGGTGGACAAACATGGACCCTGGATTTTTTTTTTAAATTCTCATTTGGGGGTGCCAGCTTCATATAGCTAATTTCTGAGACTTCCTAGAAAACCGCTTGGTCTAGGTTGAAGAGGTCGGTGAATCAAATTCCAGCCAACTTCGACGTTCACAGTCATTGATAGAGGGCGTTAAATGTCTGTCAAAAATTACGTGTACTATTACGGAGGCGTTAGTACTGCATAATTTTATTAAGATTGATTCAGCAAATTTGTCGAATGTACGAGACAGGTATGATCCGATAAGATATAAGTAGTAAAAACCGTCTATTACTTCAATATCGATATTCGTAGGCTCAACTGTTTCGGCATTAGACTTTAATAGTTTAGCCAGACGGGATTTGTCAGATTTCAGCAATTTACCAGTGCATGCGAAAAGAGCAGGCGCCACAGGCGCTAAAGTAAAAGATAACCAGAATAAATTTACATGGTTATGTATCGTTTCATTATAGTATTTATAAATAAATGTGTGAATAACAAAAAAAGTAGAAATTATAGTTTATATTCAATCTCTTTCAATTCCAGCATTTAATCAATGAAGCACTCTCCTAAGGTCGGAAAAATCGTCTTTCTGAACTCTGTGTCGATCTCCCTGCTAGCGTTTAAACCTTAACATATGAAATCTAGGCAACCATGGATGTGCCCCACTTTTGACCAGGCAACCTAATACTGTGAGATATGGAATGGAGTAACCTTTCATTAAAAAAAAGGCCAATTAAATAACTGATGAGGGTATACAAATGACGGTTGTCCACCACTTTGTACCCGGCAACCTCATAGGAGTACCAAGTACCAAGGGAAAACTAGGCAACGTTTTCTTGATTCCTCGACTTATGCTGGATTTTCATAAACAACAAATGAAGGTAGTAGATCAAAAAAAGTTGATGAAAGTTAACATTATTTAACACTATTTGCCCCTGATTTAGCTAGGCAATCCATTTGCGATCTATCAATGCGCATATTGTCTAACTTATAACATTTTTCATCATCAAATAACAGATGAGGGTATATATTTCTTATATGGATGGTATCTTAGACTATATGGACTTCTCGAATTGTTCGATCGGCCGGATAAATATCATCGATATGAACATAGAAAATTTATAAGGTGTCAAATTTGACTAGGTACTGTAACGTGCGTTTCTCGGAGAAGCCTTAATCTCGAGCGCCAGCTATTCTTTTCAATAGGAAGAATAGCAAACCCACCAGAGTAGCCGCTAGCCGGAGACAGAGCTCGGTGTTGTCTAGGGTAGCAGCGACAACGAAGAACTCAAAATCGAATTATGTAAAAGTTTATTCACACCTTCGGAAACTAATTATATGTACAAGGGAGATATGTGTGATATAAAATATGAGTGATTCTATCAGTGAAAATACATTCGGGAAATCTTATCCGGTCACGAGCACTTTATGAAATTTATACCGGGTGTAGTGAAAAATTAACGGTTCAATAAAAATGCGCCAACCAGAACTGACGAATGCTAAGGACTTGCTATACGGTATCGGTATGTAGTTGTATTTCTCCGGAAATGAAACACAATAAGGGCGGATCTGTTCGAGACTTTTATTCGCTGCCCCAAGGGTTATAGCACGCCATGACTGACAGCGAAGAAAATGTCTATTTTTAACGCAACTACGGGATTTCACTGACTACGTGCGGTATCTCTTATTCTCTGCCCCAAGGGTTATAGCACGCCATGACTGACAGAAAAGAAGAGATTTCGGATTTAACACTTATGACGCGGAACGCGGACAGGGGGGTTGACGGAACTTTCCCTTCAGTACCCCAAGGGCTAGGGCGGATCTGTTCGAGACTTTTATTCGCTGCCCCAAGGGTTATAGCACGCCATGACTGACAGCGAAGAAAATGTCTATTTCGCGCAACAGGGTAAAGAACGATAAAATACAACAGAAAACGATACAGTACAGCAGTGTCAAAGTTAAGGAAGTAACGGCGTAGGTCTAACAAAGAAACTGAACGGTACAGACGGGGACCTACCTCCTTTGTTTCAAGCACTCGAAACTCAAAGGATTTAAAAGAAAAACTAAAAAATTAACTCTAAGCACTGATGCCAACACAAAATGATTATTCTTCAACGGCGAAAGAATACCGAAAATTAACTGAATCTAAAAAGAAGTCACCACGTTAGAAAGCGAAAAATCGAAAATACTCAAGCGAAAGGAAAGCACTGAAGTAAAATTCAAAAGTCGCAAAGTCAGCCGAAGAACTGAAGTAACAGTCGAAAAGTCGAAAAGTGACCGTCGCGGGGGGAAAATTTGCTTTTATAGGCATATCCCCTCTCACGGTAAAAATCTGAAAATTCCAGAATGCCACAAGAATGAAAAACGTCGTCAGCTCCGGTTTATCGCATATCAACAGATGAAAAACGTCGAAATCTTCAGCGGCATGTAAGAAAAACAACGTGAAATACAGATAAGCGGTTTTTTACATTTACTCTGCCTGTCGGAATGAACGTACGGAATATTCGAGAATTAAAATATTTTCAAAGACGGAAATTTAAAACGAAAGAAATGCACTAAAATGAACTCCAATTTTCCTCAGAAAACTGGGGTTCATTACAGTACCGATAGAAAATTTTTGCAATCAAGAATTCATATTCAATTCAAAATATGGTCGACGGAAAAATCTTATAATCAACTCGTTTATTAATTGAGCGATTAATGATCTCAAACATTAACGTGCGAGCGCTTTCATTAATAACCTAGTTAATTAAATATCTATCAATTGACACTAGGGACGTTGATATCTGACAAATTAATTTCATTTTTATTTATGATTCTGTTATCTGTGTTTTTATCGTTTAACCCATCGAGATAGAATAGAGAGGAGACGCTATGAGATTCAATAGTGCTAGAAAAAAACGGTACCACTAGGCGTGGCTAAGTCTGGGACCAATATGGCGGATAGAACAGAGTCGGATTAAGTAAACTTTCAATGAGATGTATAGGTATATTCTTGAAAGTGAGCACCCAAACAGAGTTTTTGACTCGGTTTTTGAGAAATCTGAATAAAATTTGACAATATTTACTAGTATTTTACCCAGATGAACAAGAGGGAAACAATATAGATTTGTGAAAGTAAATGATTTATTGGCCTTTGAACAAAATGATTTTATTATTATAGTCCCTCATACTAATTTTTTCATTTCACTTTCTTTTCATTAAATATGTTATTCTTACATAAATTTATTTATAAACAACGCTTTTAATTAATAAATATCTGTGACTATCAAGTACAGATTGGTTTAAACTTAAACTATGTACAACTAAATCTAAGAATACATTTGTATTGGTGAATTCTCTGAGTATTCTATTGGTCAAAACATCAAGTAAGATGTTCAAACCAGCAGAGGAAATATAAATTTTCAATTCCTTCTCCGTCTGTGTACAAATCCAAATAACATCTTTAGATGGATATTGTGAGTAATTTTCTTTTCCTGGGATAATTCTCTGTAAGCGAGCTCATTTGATTTGAAATTCTTGGTAAATCGTCAGTTTTTTGTGGACTAGTTTCAGAAGTTGGTAGAGCAGATGTATTTACTACTGCATCAATAATCTCCGTTTGTGGTGAAATCACAATATCAGAAAGAATTCTTATTTTTGGTGGTCGAACTGCTTCCTCCTATAATGGAAAGAGTTTTAAGTATATTCCTATACAAAAGCTAGTATATCTAAGTGAAATAGTAGTAATAGCCTTTACAAAAAAAGGTAAAATTCCTCATTTTACTTGCTTTCAGGCTTCAGGAAAAATTGAAATTTCACAACAACAAATTTTTTCTCAAAATCAATCATCATATAAACGTGTAGGTATTTTTCATATAATACATACTTCATATATTGTGGGAACTGGAAACCGCATTTCGTTGCAAACGAACTAAGCAACAACAACAAAAACACCTCATAATTCGAAGGTTGCCAGATTCCTCGGTTAACAAATTTCACCCAAGATATACGTCTTAGTGGTTCTTTAGGAAATCTGTTAAAATAAAGTTAATCGAATATCAAATAAACAATTTTTTTTCAGACGATAATAATATACATTACTATCAGATTATCAAGATAGAAATGAAAGAATTACGAATACGGATCTGTTTATTACTCATTCTCACCTATGAAATGTTATTCCTGTGATTTTCTTTTCATCTACCTCGTCTCTGCTGGAACAACTGCGTAGAGCACATGACACTAATTTATTGTCCAATATGAATCGGAAACATTATTGCAATTCTGTAAATGTGACCAGAATTGAATTCTAAAAAACGCAAAACTGACAGAAAATTCATGAATGTCAGAGTCTGGTACCAATATGGCGGATCTGATACCATTTTAGTCGAATGATGACTTCTCTCTATTATTCTATCTCGATGGTTTAAACATTTGAATGAAGAATTATTCAAAGGTTTAAACGATCAACAGAGTCATCTATAGATCAAACATTGTAACATGCGATTAAAACTAAACATACCATTTGGAGTGGGAGGGTGGAGAGTGTCAGTAAATTCGAATGCACTGCCAAATTCTGTGAACTACCGTTGCTTGGTAACGAAAGTCAATATCCTTAGATTAGTTTCAATTTACATTCCACAGGTGAGGATAATTGTTTTGTTAAATTCATATTACCATCTGGAATGTTTCGACAGCTTAATTTGAAAATTGTGGGTCTCAAAGCCCTACCAGTTCTCTTTTTTTGGATTGGATTGGACGAGATATTCAAAATACTGCTTTCATCTTGGGCTATACAATTAGAAGTATTTGGAGATTTGATTTCTATACAGGGTGTCCGGGGAGTAACTGTACATACTCATACCAGAGATAGAGTTGGACTAGCTGATTACGGATTGACTATAAAAAATTAATTTCCGGATTTACCTAGAAAGCTACAGGGTGATTTTCCAACTTCATGGAAATATTTAGACCATCATAAAATCCAAACTTATTGACGGATGTTATTGAAACTTAGGAGGTTATTGACACATGCTAAGGTGGAGTTAGAAATATATCAATTATTCCATTATTCCAGGGCCAGACTCATTGATCTTCATTTAAAGTATTCAGGGTAAAAAAAACACTTTGTATTTCGAATGACAAATAATTGATTCGCTTTTTAGAAAGAAGCTAAATTATGCTTCAATTTTTGGTATCGCTCAAAGTTGTCACATCAACAATTATTTTTTTATGAATTTCTTAATTTGGATAAAGTTCGAAAATTGCAATTTATTCATCTGAACAAAACATAGTCATCTTGTGCAGGTCGAAAATAAATAATTAATTTTCTTAAAAAAGTCACTGAAGGTGAAGAAGACTATAAAAATTTGTTGATATACTGGGTGGCCACCCCAGACGCGGATTTCACTTTGAGGGAGTAAATGAAGGTATTTTGAAAAAAAAAATTGGTGATGTGTATAGGGTATACAGAAGCATATTTCAAAATTATTTTTATGTATACCGGGTGTTCGACAACAATGATATAGTCCAAAGTTACACTTCTTCCAATGTAAAAACCTCTATATGAATTCAAAATTGGTATGGCAAGTTCAAATAATCATGAGTTTTATGATTTCCAGTTTGGTAGAATGTTACAAAATATCTAACTAGATTCAAAGATCAAGCTCAAAAATGCAGAGAAATGAAGTGCTTATTAAAGCTCTGAACTTTTTTGTGAATTTTCTACTAATACTTTCGCATTTTATATTCAAACATGAGATTTTCAGTTCTCTTCATGGTGAAAAATTCAAATTTTCGAACTCTATCCAAATTCAAAAATTCATAAAAAAATAATTCTTGATGTGACAACTTTGAGTGATACCAAAAATTGACGCATAATTTAGCTTCTTCCTAAAAAACGAATCAATTATTTGTAATTTGAAATACAAAGTGTTTTTTTTGCCCTGAACACTTTAAATGAATATTAATGAGTCCGGCCCTGGAATAATGAAATAATTGATATCCTTCTGACTTGACCTTAGCATGTGTCAATAACCTCCCAAGTTTCAATAATATCCGTCAATAAGTTTGGATTTTATGATGATCTAAGTATTTCCATGAAGTTGGAAAATCACCCTGTAGCTTTCTAGGGAAATCCAGAAATTAATTTTTCATAGTCAATCCGTAACCAGCTAGTCCAACTCTATCTCTGGTAAGAGTATGTACAGTTATTCCCCGGACACCCTGTATGAATGAGCAACCTTTTATAAGCTACGCCGAACTCTCTGGCAGTTGGGTTATTGTTGAAACCTCCCCGCGCCCTTATAGCCGAAAAAAACATTTCTAAATGGTCTTGGCTGAGCTTGTATGTAAAAAGGAATTCTAATTGTTGTTTTTCTAAAATAATCTCATGAAATAAATTTTCAACACTTTTTAAACTTATTATTAATCCTAAAAATCCTGTTTTTCTATTAGAATTAATTAGGTATGAACCTGTTTTGTCCCTCAAACTGGATAGATAATGAATTGATTCGGAAATGAATTCTTTTAAGAACTCTTTGTTATTTTTAGTAAGAGCTTTTTTATGAGGCAGTTTTCCCATTAAATTCCTAATAATTAGGATGTCGAAGATAACCTTAATCCTAGATCTTTCCGCTGTCCTTCTCCAAAAATCCATTTCGGTCGCCAAAAGTTCATTTTTCATTATTTTCTTCAACCGCCAAACCTTACTCCCGTACGTAATTACACTTTTCACAATGATGTTTTATAATCTCTTTTTGTTGTCCTTAGAAGTTCTTCGATCCAATAGCACACTATTCAACATCGATATCCCCTTCCTGCTCAAAACTATCCTTTATCCCTCCATCCATCAGTCCGTCCCCAGTTATTTTAAATCCCAAGTATCTCCACAGTTCCTATCACTCGTCCATCCTCCAGTACAATAGGTCCTTTCGTTTGCATAAAAAGTGTAGCACTCTTCTACACTCGATTTTAGTATTCGTTTGCTGATTGAATTTACACCAGTGTAGAGGAAGTGTAGTTTATTTACATGTCCTTTTGACTATGTGTAGATACATAATCATGTATAAATACATGTATAAATCAAATCGAGTGTAGAAAAGTGCTACACTTTTATGCCAACGTAAGGACCTAATATCTTCTTCACTTCCTCCTTGACTCATACATTGAGTTTTTGACATGTCCAACTCAAGAGTGGTCTAATACTATTTGGTCATCAGCAAAAAATAATGAGGATAAGGTCTTCTCCTCATTTAAGGGTATGCCCATTACTTCACATTTTTTAATCGATATCTGTATGGCCCTCTGGAGATATATCTTGAAGAGCACTGGGGAGAGACAGCACCCTTTTCGAAGTCCCTTTGTGATGTGTACATAATCAGATATCGTTTATTTTTGATTTTTACTCTGGCAGTGGAATTTTTATATAAATTTTTGAAGGCTCTTATTATGTTAACATTTATGTTCGTTTCTTCCAGCGCGTCCCATAATTTTGATATGGGTATACTGTCGTAGGCTTTTTGTAGGTCTATATTTCTTTATCCTTGGCAGTTTTCTTTTCTATGATTAGGTTCAACGTGAAAAAATGGTCTACGGTCGATCTTCCTGCTCTAAATACTGCCTGTTTTTCTATTTCTATGTCCTGATACTCGGCTCCTATTCTCCTCATCAATATCTTTCCATACACTCGGCTCAAGATGCTTGTAACTGCTAGCCCTCTGTAATTAGAGCAGTCTTCACGAATTCCTTTTTTGTAGACATGTATGCGGTTTTCCAATCTTTCGCTATCTCTGCGCCATTTATGCACATCTGAAACAGTTTTGTGAGATGTCTAAATAGGTTTTCTGTTCCATATTTTATTCTGGTTGTGTGTTAATTGTTTTATTAATCTCCAACTTTCCGTATTTCTCCTTACTTCGAGATAAGTATATATTTTGTTGCACTTACATTCCCAATCTTTCAAAAATAGATATGACGATTGGTGTGCTCTGATTTCGAGGCAGTGAAAAATATTTTCCGTTCTATTTCGAATTTTGTTCCTCGGATGCTAGAAATTTTTCTTTATTGTTTTTCCTTTTTGTAGAGATTTCTCTTTGTTTCAAACATTTCTGCTGGGCCATACTGGTTGTGATTTTGTATTCATTATTGTATTGAGTCATAAAAGGCTAATAGGCCTCGACTCCATTTTGTATTTAATAATAATAATAATAATAATGAGGAGATATAAAAGCAATTATAGCCGGAAAAGAGACAATAATTCATTCGAAAAGTCGGAAGAATCTTTCTACCGGTCACTCACATCGTCGGATGGAGAAAATGGAAAGTTACCACCAAAGGAAGCCATTGAACAATTCGGGACCGAACAATTATCAACGAAACCTCAGTTCAATGGAGATACCGGATGGATTGAAGATGAAAAATCTGAAGCTATAAAATATGAGCCGATGCAGCATGACATGATCACAATTGAAGAAGTAAAATCAGCTATCAGAGGACTGCACAACTGGAAAGCACCTGGGCCTGATGGATTACAGAACTTCTGGATCAAGAAACTTTGGATCATGCATGACAAATTGACCTCCGCAATAAATGATGTCATTGAAAATCCTGAAAGAATGCCAGTATTTCTTACACATGGCACAACATACCTGTTACCTAAAGACCAAAGGAATACAGAAGACCCATCCAAGTACCGACCGATCACATGTCTTCCAACGATGTACAAATTAATCACATCGTGCATTTCAAACCGAATTCACAACCATTGCGAAAGGAATAACATCATCGCCATGCAACAGAAAGGATGCACCAAAGACAGCCGAGGGTGCAAAGAACAACTAATAATAGATTCAGTTATCTGCAATCAAGCGTTCTCCAAGCGAAGGAATCTTTACGCTGCGTACATAGACTACAAAAAAGCATTCGATTCTATACCTCACGAATGGCTCTTGACGATCTTGAAGATTTACAAGGTGGATCCCAATATTGTTAAGTTCCTGAAAAACGCCATGTCAACCTGGCGTACTAGTCTTCAAATGAAAGCAGCAGAGTGCTCCATTACAACAGGACCTATTCCAATACGACGCGGAATTTTCCAAGGAGACTCGCTGAGCCCTCTGTGGTTCTGCATGGCCCTGAATCCCTTGTCTCATAGATTGAATTCTACGGACTACGGATTTTCCATCAAGAGCGGCAGTAGAACTATGATGAAACTGAATCATCTCCTTTACATGGACGATTTGAAACTCTTCGCATCTACCAAAAAACAAATGCAACTGATGCTGAAAATGGTGGAAGGATTCTCGGAAGACATCAAAATGAAGTTTGGACTAGAAAAATGTCGACTGCTAAACATAACGAGAGGGAAAATAGAAGATGGTACGTTCAAACTCAAGGAAGGTGCAGAAATTGAAGCATTAAAGGAAGGAGACACATACAAGTATCTAGGCATAAAACAGGCTAGAAAAATCAATCAGACTCAGATGAAGAAAGAATTAACGGAGGAGTTCACCCGAAGATTGAGGAGGATAATGAGAACTGGTCTTAACAGCAAGAATCTGATAAAAGCGATTAACACCTACGCTTGCTCGGCGCTGAGCTATTCATTTGGTATTATCTCTTGGACGACCACCGATTTAGCAGCTTTACAGAGAAAAATAAGGACGATGCTGACTAAACACAATAAACATCACCCCAAAAGCTCAATAGAACGGACAGAGCTGCCACGACATCTTGGGGGTAGAGGAATTGTTGATTTGTCCAACCGTATGTCCCAGGAAATTGAAGGACTTCGAAACTATTTCTTGAGCAAGGCAGCTTCGTCAGAACTCCATCGAGTAGTTTGTGTTGCTGATACTTCTACACCGTTAAAGCTACACCAGGATCACTTGGAAACCGTCGAACACTCTGCAGAAAGTAAAATGCAGAAACTGATTGGCAAACCTTTGCATGGGAGGCACCAGAATGAGGTCAACCATGATTACGTCGACATATCAGCGTCGAACTACTGGTTGACTTCCGGAAGGTTGTTTCCTGAGACAGAGGGCTTCATGCTCGCCATCCAGGATCAGGTGATTCCAACAAGAAATTACATGAAGTACATCGCCAAGGATGCCTCAGTGGCGGACGATAGCTGTCGTTATGGCTGTGCGACACATGAAACTATCCAGCACATCACCGGGGGATGTCAGAAGTTCGCGGGCACGGAGTACAAAAATAGACATGATGCTGTTGCCAAGATTCTTCACCAAGAATTGGCACTAAAACACCAACTTCTAACTTCGAAAAAGGTTCCTTATTACAATTACCATCCGGATGCTGTGCTGGAAAACGAACATCACAAGCTCTACTGGGATCGCACGGTTCTCACAGACCGAAAAATAACCCACAATAGACCAGACCTCATATTGCTCAATAAGGATGAGGACAGAGCACTATTCATCGACGTGGCAATTCCAAATAATACCAATCTTCTAGATAGGCACACTTAAAAAATTTCAAAATACAAAGATCTCGAGGAACAGACCAGAAGACAGTGAAAGCTGAAAGATATCAAGACCATCCCTATTGTCATTTCATCTACAGGCCTTATACCGAAGAAACTACTAGAGAACTTGAGGAAACTTCAGTTGGACGAAAATATCTATAGAGTCATGCAGAAGGCGGTACTGCTCGGAACGGCGAGAACTGTACGCAAGTACATGGGGAATGCAGAGGAACACCGTCTGCGCCGACAGGAAGTGCGGGTGGAGCAGGAATCCAACCTACAGCAGGGAGGCGAGGAGCGACCCGGACCCGACCACCACCACGAGCCCGAAAACCTGGAAAGGGCTCCAACAGAGCTTAATCCTTTTGATATCTGAGATATCTGGGATAAGTGAATTTTCCTCTGGAGAGGAGTGTGAAAGCCGCAAGGCTAAAGTCATCTTCATTTTTCTTCTGTGTTATTTTCCTCCTTACTATTGCCTGTATCTTCGTATACACTTGCTTATCTTTATCAGTTTTGGTGTTTTATAAACTCCTCTACGGTTTTCTCTTGTCCTTATATAATGTCCTTATGTCCTTATGTAATGTCCTGAAGTATCGTCGTTTACTCCATATACTCCAAATATTGTAACACGGTGGCTCCACATAGTCATGTTCATCTTAATAACCCGTTCATTAACAGCCTTCCATGAGTGAACGTACTTTCTTAAGTACGTTTTGATTAGTATGGAAATGGTTGTGCTCTCCGGTCTTTATCTACTTTACAGTAGAAGTGTTCATATTCGCCAAGGTTTTCTGGCATCTTTACCATCTCATTGACCTTCCTAGACACACCCTGTACATTCTATGTTCCAAATTGCATTGTCCTTTTCCTTTGCTTAGTTCGTACCTGTTTAATCCGTCTCAGGCTTTCGTTGGGTATTTTAGCATTTAAGGTTTTTACAGGGTATAGGAAGCTACCCTATAGCCCCAACCTTATTTCTTTACCCGGGCTTAGGACCGGCAGGGGTCCCCTTTGAGCTACTCAATCCACCCATTGGAGATCACAGGCGGAGTTCAACAATTTCCATATGACTTGCATAATATAATCACTGAAACCTTTGTTCAGTTTTTTCGCGAAGAATTTGGGAACAGTAGTGGGCCAAAAAAACAAAGTTTTTTTTTATGTTAAGTGGTTTGTTAGGTCAACTTCTCGGGACCCTTTTACAGTTTCCGGATACGATACGTTGCTACGGATAAAATTCCATTTCCCTCTCTAGCTATAACTTCGAAGTTTCTTCGCTGATGTTATAGATTTTTCGCCAGTGGTGTAAAGTCCTTTGGTAACTCGCCAAGGGTATTCTTCTCAAGTTCTTCTCGTTGTACAGGGTGTAGTTATGAAAGATGTTTTTTGGAAACTGATCAACTCGCCTTAGAATTGGGATGCCCAAGACTGTCGAAGAGGGTGAAACTATGGCTCATGAATGAGGGCTTCGTGCTACCTCGAAAATGTGTAGAGTGCATAGAATCCCCATGAAATTTCACACTAGCCGGACACATGTTCGATTCAGATGCCCTAAGAGTGATTGAAATACAATACAATACAATACAATACAATACAATACAATATCCTCTTTATTTCATAGTATGTAACCATACAGCATAGATACATGGATACATAAGAGAGACAGTGTCAAGTGTCATGCGCATATTTAAACCAAAAAATCAGACAAAGAATATGGTTCCAATTCTATTACAAAATCTCTCACTTTTTCCTTGAACAGTTTGAAATTATTCAATCTCTTCATGTCATTAGGTAATCTATTAAAAATCTTAATACACATATAAGAGGGATGTTTTTCGGTTAACGATAATCTATGTATGGGATAATATAAATTTAACGATCTTATAGGGTAGTGACTTCTAGTCGTGTGGGCTGAGAAAATCTCCCTATTTTTGAAAAAGAAAATTAAGCACTCCACTAAATATATACCATATATTGTAAGCAATCTGTTTTTTCTAAATACCCCTCTGCATGACTGATTAAATTTCATTTTGAACATATAATATATCTTATAATCCTTTTTTGCACAATAAACAGTCTTTCTACTTCACAGCATGATCCCCAAAAAATGACGCCATAGTCAAGGATTCAAAATTCGCGAAATATACTATTTTCAAGTTCTGAACACTCAAATACTCTGAAAGAGTCCAGAGACCATATCCAACCCTACAGAGCTTTGACTCCAAGTGATCTATTTGATAAGACCACCACAGATGCCCATCCAGAAATACACCCAGAAACTTGACAGCATCCATAATTTCCACCTCATTTCCATCGACGCAAAGACCACCTTGTCTAGCTTTATTCGATCTGCTAGTGCTGAACAAAACAGCTGATGTCTTACTGTGATTCATTACTAGCTTGTTTTTTTCAAACCACATTTTTATTTGTTGAAACATAAATTCCAATTTAGATTCTATGTCCTCAAAATCTACACCACTAACTATCACGTTAGTGTCATCAACAAATGAGGTTAACCAGTTCAGGATCTCCTCATTCAAATCGCAAATATCAATCAGGAAAATTAAAAATAAAAGTGGCCCCAGGACACCGCCCTGAGGAACCCCATAATCTGACTGAACTAGGTATGTCAGATCTCACTTCTCTGCCATTTCTAACGATAGAGACCCGTTGTGATCGTCCAGAAAGATAAGAGGCAATCCACTTCTTCGCATTGCCCCTGACTCCCAATCTTTCCAGCTTCTCCAATAAGAACGGCCTGAATAAGCAATCATATGCGCTCGCCAGATCTATAAACAGACCGAGACCAAGCTTATCTTCCTCAATTATCTTCAATACCCTCTCTGTAAATTGATACAACGCGGTCTGAACTGAACGTCCCTCTAAAAAACCATGCTGGGAAGCGTTAAAGACCTTACAATCGTTCAAGAACTTCAATACTCTATTACACATAACATGCTCAAAAATTTTTGAGAAACTGGACAAAATACTTATTGGTCTATAACTCTCAAAAGAATCTATGTCTACTTTTTTGTATATAGGCTTTATTAATGCTAATTTCAAATGATTAGGAAATATTCCATGTTTTAATGAGTTATTAATTATTTGTGAAATTACTACTTTTATCTCATGGACACATTTTTTCATTATATTAACAGGGATTCCATCATCACCACAACAGTTTTTGTTTTTAATTTTGGTTGAAATTATTTGTTCTATTTCATTAGGAGTTGTTGGTTCCAGATTCATGGCTATTGAGGTCATAGGCAATTTGCATGAGAAAGGCACATTATTCAAAACGTTCATAAAGTTTGGAACCTTTTTTATGAGAAATTTATTATATTCCTCAGCAACATATTTGGGATCTTCGTTAACAAAAGATTCGGTTCTAGTTTTTTTACCTATTATAGCATTGCAGATAGACCACATTGATTTATTTTTATTATCTGAGAGTTGAATTTTCTCATTGTAATAATCGGCTCTAGCCGCTTTAAGAAGTTTATCATAATTAATTTTTTCCTGTTTGTATGCATTATTAAAGGAACTATCACAAGATTTCAGAGTTAGTAAAATATCTAATCGAGCCTTACTTTGTCGAACAGCATCGTTGTTATAATAATTAATAGCTTTTCTCTTCATATTTCTAAATGCTTTCAAAGGAAAACATTTTTCGAACAAACGCAAGAAAATATTGACAAAATTATTCCATTGCAAGTCAACTTCTGATTCCTCTGTTAAGAATACTGTATTCCAGTTCACCTGCAAAAGATCACTCCGTAGCATTTCTATAGCATCATCAGTGTATATTCTACGATAAGTTATATTTTTAATATGGTTTTCCATCACAGAGAAACCTATTTTTTGCCCAAAGTGATCCGAAACAGCTGTCCTGAGTACTTCAGATTGAACATCAAAATTAACAAATATATTATCCAGGCAACTCCTGGTGCGCTCCGTAATCCTTGTTGGTTCAAGAATTGAGGGAAATATTTGAAAAAGATTCATTAAGGTTAGGAAATCCGACCTTCTCGTTGTGTTCATCAACAGATCTACGTTGAAATCCCCAGCCAGTATCACATACTTGTTCTCACTTACAGCCACTCTTAGCACTTTTTCTAATTGAGCAATGAACACATCAAAATCACTGGTCGCACTGCAAGGTCTGTACACTGATAGGAGAATGAAACTTTTGCCACCCAAACACATTTCAGCTGCTGCACACTCTATTTGTCCAATTATCGAGAGATCTTCCAATTTTCTTCTCCTTTTGCTGTTGACGTCTTGATGAATATAGATGGCTGCTCCACCGTGCTTACCTTTCGGTCTGCAAACGAAAGATACAAGATTGTAATCATTTAACTTATTTATCAACTCATCTTCACTTTTCCAATGTTCCGTTACACAGACTGCCTTACAATCGGGTTGAGTTGAAAGGAAGTGTTGGAGGGTATCAACACTGTTTCCTATTGATTGTAGATTTTGATGTATTACTTCGTAAGTTCTTTTAATGTTATGTTTCAAATTTTGTGATGTTACTTTGCTTTTCTCGAAATGCTGTTGGTTCCCTATAAAAAATTATCTGCAGGACAATTCTTCTTATAGACTTGCATGTTAAAGCGTTTTATGATTATATTCACAGGCCAAAATTCCGGATCGTAAACTTCATCTTTTTTTGAAAAGGGTACCTTCACTAGGAAACTCTTGAGACTGCTTCTTTTCTTCTCAAACGTTAGCTCTTTAACTTCCACCACCTCATCCTTGAAATTTGTTTTTTCCTTGATATAATTCTCTATCATGGGTTCGGTGACGTGATCCTTTATACGACTAATAAAAAACCACACTTGCCTCTCCTGCCCAACAAAAGAGTTTTCGTTATCATTCACTTCGCAGGTTCCAAATCTTAAAGATCTGTATTTTCTCTTTCTTTTGTTGTTCACGTTGATCCACTTCTCATCAGATTTCTCATCAGCAAAGCGATTTGTGGTTGGATTTGATTTGTCAACTCCTTCCTTCACCTTGTCATATTTACCTAGGTCGATAACTTCATTCATTTTCTTTCTTTGCGCATGTTCCAGCTGCTGCATTTTACCTACTGAATTTTGAACGAAAAATCCCTCCTCTTTCTGATGACTTCTGATTTTATTGTTTGATGTTCTGGTAGATCGTTCCACCTCTTGCCTGTCATTTCCCTGCGCCTTGTTTAGATTTTTTTCAAGTTGTTTTATCTTATCTGCTTGAGATAAGATTTCCTTTTCCATAACAGAGATTTTGTATTTCAACAATGAATTATTTTCATTCATTAAAATATTTTTATCCTCCAACTCTCTAATTATCTTCATCATAAGCTCAATTTGGGTAGTCTTTTCAGCGGATCTCCTGCGGCATAGGTAGCTCTTTTGAATAATTCCGATCAAAAATGCGCGTTGCCATAGGGTAAGCTATTTTTCATACTGAATGTTGAGTTATTGTCAGGGATGTATATACTTCACTAGGGATTGGAGCTAAAAAAATGCCCGTCACGAGCTTCGAAGTAGGTCAGCTGAGTTGAGTCGAGGAACCATTGCAGCTTGGTATTTCATTTTTCGCATGATTTAATTAATATTGTGATATTCAATCAGGTACCGCTACTGACAAGAAATGGTGGTAATTGACCTCTCCTCTTCTTGACTCTTCAGCAAAACCTGCTGGAGATTGGCGGACCAGGAGTTGTCCAAATAGATGAAAGTTTATTTGGAATACAATCGGGGGCTGGTTTTGCAAGGTAACTAGGTCTTGGGAATGATTGTCAGTGTCATTAACGACTTGAGAATGTAAGTAGTGGAGAAGCGAGATGCTGATACATTAATTGCTGAAATTGCCCATCACGTTCTTTAGGGATCTGTTATACACGCAGATTGCTGGAGAAAGATATCCAGCAACCGTCATAAGAATGACGGTTTGTCTTCACTGCCTAGGCAGAATTATACTAATCGAAAGGTGAATCACAGCGACCCGGAGCATTGATTTGTTGGTGGTTGTTTATTGACATTAGGTATTTTCACTTTACAATACAACATATTGTTTTTCAACTGTTGATAATACCCACACCCAGCAGATTGAAGCTACCTGGCGTCCTGTGAAAGACTTGTCATGGCTGCAGTAGATTTGCGGATAGCAATTTCGCAGATAGGCTCTGCGAGTATTTGTGGCGCCGTTATCGCGATACGAATAACGTAGATTTGTTTGAGAGTTTCCTCCGAGCGGTATTTGTTGAAGAATACGAAAGTAAAAGGTGAAAGGACCCTCTATTCATATGCTAATGTTCCTATGGTTTTCAGACCATGAAGCCTGCAGTGATTTATGTTTTTATTTACTCGCCCCTCCATCATGAGCCTCAATTGATATTGAAATATTAGAAGAACTTGACTCTCCACTCACTGAGGATATTTTTGTTACCTTAGATTTTCTTTTAATTTCCTCACATGTTTGTCCACAACCACTTGATCCCAAAACATACTCCGGATAAACTGCTATGGTATTTGCATATATTTCATTCAACTCGCTGAAAATATTATGTATTTACAAACTCCAGAGAACCCAGCGAACGGCATGCGGCATGCCCCATGATTTCAGGGGCATTCCCCTTTGCTCTAATCGCGTACATGGATATGCTATTAGACCTCCCTCCTCTTCACATTCTTGTCCAAGGAGAGGCAAGACTTGCAACTCACAGGCTCCACCACCGTAAATGAACCTGATAAACTCATTTTCGTGTCCAATAAGCTCTAAGCCCAGCTGGAGGCTAATGAGGTGATGGGCATGAGAACTGACCAGATGATCACAAGAACCAGCACGGACGGAACCCTCAGTTCTCTTATTCACAAGCAGGGGCGAATGGCTCTATCAGAAGGAACTCTATATTTACAAGGACCAAACAGTTGTAGACCGCTGACCGAACTAAGTGTTAGTCTGGGCAGGTTGGCGGCAGTATTTCAGGAGGAAATTTTCGCCATTGAACTATGCGCCAATCATCTGCTTGACATGGGTTGGACGGGTAGGTCAATAAAAATCCTAACGGATAGTCAAGCCAGAGAATACTCAAGCTCGGTGTTTTTTGGCCCAGAACCAACTATATGAATTTATAATTCCTTAATCCGGGAACGAAACAGCAGCTGAGCAATGGAGAGGGTCCAGGAATATTGTCGCAACCGTTCTGGACTGCGTCACTCTCACTCATCTCAGTGCTTTCCACTCTATACACCAGTCGATGGCTAGAATTTTCTAGAACCAATCTGAGATCTATAATGGTACTTCACGGGACATTGCACTCATACAAACTCAGCATCGTCAATGCAGACTATACCTAGAAGAGGACGAAACAATTCAGCACATACTTTGTGACTCCCCAGCAACAGACAGGGCCAGACTTGGAGTCTGTGGCTCTCCCAAACTGAATCCAGGGGAACTCGAGAATCACTCTGACATCATCTCCTTCCTGAGTATGACGGGACTAGAGGAAGAGGTTCAGCTCTCTGAGACTGTGTGCCACAATAGACCGCTTTGGTCGCGGTGGCAGGTTCGGTTGGTCCGACCAACACACCCATCAATGGGTATTAACATTTATGAACATTATAGGCAGATAATAAAAGAATGATCACGCCTAATAACAGGGAGGCAATGAATACAACATAAGGATAAATTCAGATGCATACCACCCGATGATATGAATATCAACAAGTGTTACGATCTGAATTGAACTAGCCAATTTGCCATCGTCAAGGCCCCAAATGGAGTACGCTCCATCGAAGAAAAGCAGATGCTGACCATGGTTTTGGTCTCATTTGACCTCATCAGAGCAACATAGCATTTTTCCACGATAGAGAACGGTTGGAATTGATGGAATTTTATTCAATATTGGCAAGTTCTACTGGGTACTATACATTTACCCAGAGCGCCACCCAATATGAAACGGTGTCCGATTCAATGTAAAACTATGGACAAGTAAATTTTGTAGTTGAAAAACGTGGAACCTGAGTGAGGACACTTTATTCGAACGTGTTTGCCATCTAACGATCCAATGCAGTTTGGAAAATCCCAAAGTCTTTCATATTCTTCAGATATCCGTGAAAAGTCAGCCGTTGTGGGTTGTTTCATGTGAGGTGGCTGGAACACTTTCCATAGAGCTGCGCATACTTCCTTAATAATTTTCCCCACTGTCGAGATTCCCATCCTAAACGAGAAGGCAATGATCTGAAGCTGCACCCTGTTGCAAGATATCTGTAACAAAAAATAAGTTTGAACAATAAAAAACTTTACGAAGCGAGGATAATTATTATTTTTTGGCACTCTTATAAATTAATTCTCCAGATAATTATGATAACTTTTGTTGTCGTGAAAAGACCGACTTTCAATTTTGTTTCTTGTTACAGAAGCAGAAGCACGAATATGTTGGAAAAATATAAGACAAGAATATGGGAAACAAAGAAAACTGGTCGGTCAGGAGATGGGGCAGAAAATGAAATTGTTTGCCAGTGGCCTTATTTTGAAAAATTACATTTTCTGCGCGATCAGTTCACGCCTCGTCACTCATCTACGAATTTAATGCATGAAACACAGGATTCAGAGTATTCAAATTTGAAGGAATCTAATAGTGACGCTGAACAGACAAATGTGATGAGTCCTAATTCAGATTCACATCAAAATGTGGTTGCAACTGTAAATCATGCTTCTTCAGGTTCAAAATTCTATATATCTCAAACAGGTTATAAACGGCGACTAACGCCACAAATAGAAATTGGGAGACAGCTAGTTGACATTAAAAAAGAAAAACTAGCTTTACGGACGAATAAAATGTCCCGGGACCCCAATGATGACGATATAGGCTTTTTCAATTCCCTTCTTTCTTATGTAAAAAAATTGTCTCCTCGAGATAAGTTGAAATTCCGAATGGATATGCAGAACTATTTATTTGGAATTCTCTATCCTCCGAATCAGGCCCATTCAGTACCTACTGCACTTCAGATAGAACACGCCCCACATACTCAATCTGGTCTCTCTCGGTGTGAACCACTCTGAAATACGCAGTCTTTCCTGCCGTATGAATTACCCTCCTCCATACCCACGAATCAGACCTCAGCAGATTTAGAATCTTCGAACAACTATACATGTTTGAATTTAACTAAATTGCAATAATTAGGTAATAATGTTAATTAAAAATATACTTTCACTTACCTTATTGTCACTACTAGTTTTTTTTCAGCTAAAATCGGGTTCGTATGATAGTTATTATAATTGCAACGTTCAATTTTCATTTTTATGTTGTCATATATATATATATATGTATACTGGAATTAATCTGGACACAGTCTCATATAGGCATGGAATGTGTCAGAATGATTTCGAAGCTCTTTAAACAAGTGATGGTGTTTAGTTTGTGACACCCTGTGCGCGGTTTGTACATTGCATGTGAACGCCTTTATATTATAAACATGTGTAATATGACTTCTGTGCGGAAGATAACGCATATTGAATTAATTGCGCTGTACGACATCGAATGTAACACATTAGATTAAGCCAAGAGATTGTAATTACGAATATATATTTTAAAACCAAGAAATTTTCAATTATCTGTATATCCAACGGCGCAAACAGTTTTGGTGACCCCGACGTGATTTGAAATCAGTGGAAAAACATCGAAATTCAAGAATAACGACAGATTTTCTGGAGGATCCACCTTGGGAAATCGCGAGCCACATTGCTGCAATTCATCGTTTCCGAAGCAGAGGGAAGTGCATTGTTTATTCCTTTGTAATTTTTCCTTCACATGATTCAGTTTGCGTAATTCATTACATTCTATTTTTCCACTAACAACTAACTCAAATTATTGACCGATTTAATTCAAATACTATATCATTTCAGGTGAAGTTGACCTCTGAAAACTGCATAACAGTTATTTGAAAATCCAGTAACGGTTAATCTCGATTAATAACCATTTGAAGTCGCTTCGTTGCTGCAGAACCGTTTTCGTTATCAGCCCAGCTGCGTTATCAGGAATAACCGTAACGTATTCATTGTTTTGATTATTTGATTCCGTTGTTTTTTTGTTCCATCATTATTTGAGTGAAACGTTTTCTGCGTCGACAAGATGAGTGATTTAAAGGACTTAATAAAACAAAGAGGCAGTTTAAGAGCACGTATAACACTTTTTGAAAAATATTTAACGCCTTTAATGAATCGCAAGGATTTATCAGATTTGATTTTAAATGAGGTCAATATCAGATTGAATAAAATGCGTGAATTGTCGTGTAGTTTTGAAGATATTCAATCAAAAATAGAACTGTTGGATGAAGATATATCTAAACAAATGGAAGAGCGTGAAATCACTGAGAATATTTGTTTTAAGTTAATGGCTCAAGCTCAATCACTATTAGATTCTTTTCAAAATAATGCTATCGATGAATCTTCATCTAACATAAGTAATAAGTCGAATAATTACAATAGTCTTAAATTACCACCTTTGAAAATTCCACCCTTTAATGGTGATCAAAACAAATGGATATCATTTAGAGATACATTTACGTCATTAATTCACGATAATAACAGTATTGACAATGTCAGTAAATTCCATTATCTCTTATCCTTCTTAGAAGGTTCAGCATCGTCTATACTCAGTTCTATTACAGTATCACATGATAATTATGCTGTTGCTTGGGATTTACTGAGCCAACGTTATAACAATAAACGTCTTCTTATTAATGAACACTTAAGGTGTCTCTTTGCTATTGAACCACTACAGCGAGAAACTGACAGTGGATTGCGGTATATTATGGATTCATTAAATAAAAATTTGAGTGCTTTAAAGTCTTTGGGAGAACCTACTGATCAGTGGGATACTATAATCATTTATTTTGCATCTTCAAGGTTAGACACCGTAACCTCGAGAAAATGGGAGGAGCAAAGATTATAGAGAAGGAAGATGGGAAACGAAGCGACTACACTTGCGTGAGCGCCGCCTGGTGGTTCCGTTGTGTATTAAAATACTAAGACTGGTTAAAATATTTATTCAAGGGCCATTTGGCATTTTATGGAGATATTTCAACATGGCCGTTTTGTTTACGTTTTGATTTTCGTACCGCTCGTTCAACTCGCTCTTTCTAGTCACCTTATTTCAATGTTATTTGTGTATATAGTGAAAACTTCAAAATCAAAGATTTTGCCCAAAATGTCGTATGGAAAATATTGTATGGTGAAGAACTGTTGAAACTGCCGTTTGGGATTCTCCGAATATAAGTTTTTTGAATTTACCAAAGAAAATGGAATCGTAAGTATTGAAACTGGTACCATGTGACTCGGATGTTGATTGATTTTTATTTTCAGTGTTCTGAAATGAATAGAATTTTCCGGGCGTCAAGACATTGACTTGAGTAAAAGCTACACTACGTGCAGTGAACATTCTACCAAAGATTATAGAGTTAGGTTCTATAATCTATAATCTTTGCATTTTACTTAATGTCAATTTGAATCTTTTCATCCACGCAAGTTGCTGTATGCAGGAAGCATCCCATGCACGAAAGGGTCACCAAAGGAACCACATGCGATGGAGGTCGAGCAGTTTGAAACTGATACATCGAATACTGATGGTAAGTCTTTCTAGATATCTGCAATGCATAACTGAATTCATTACTCCTTTATCATATATTGAATGCATATCTTTTTTATATGCAGGAAGCATTCCGTTCATGGAGGGGTCACATTAAATGGAAAGCAAGCAGATTAAGTGTTACGACAAATACTGATGGTAAGTCATCCTAGATATCTGTGACAAAAATAATTGAACGAATTATCATCTTATATATGAGAAAATTTATGCAATATATTGAATTAATTGTTTTATTATGAAAGTAGATTACAAGAACTTCCCCTTTTTCAGATATTCTTTCGAGTGTACCTGAAAGAAGTTCACACACTCTGTAGAGTACTTCCAAGTCTTTCCCCAGAAGTGATAGAAAGATCCGAACACTGAAATTAACAATCAACTCCTTGGAATGCAAAATATATGGTACCTATATCGATTAATTGTTCATTTAGATTTCTGATAAAGATTGTACAAATTCAACACATTCTATTGCCTCAAAAAAATTTATTGCATAGAAATAAGAACTTTGATATATAATATTCAATATGTACTTTTGTATCCTTTATTCAAAGCTGTATTATTTGTATACAGGTGTTTTCAAAAGTGAGAATTTCGACACAATTATTCTCACCAGTTGTACATGTCAAAAAAAACCTCACCTTTGAATATACCCTGTAAAATCTTCAATTCTGTCATATTTTTTTATACATTTCGAATAAAAACATAGCGAATCTAACAGAGTATTTCATTATTATTAATTGATTCAAAACAATGTTTACATAAAAAAAACATCCTGATCACGAAACAAAGCCCTGCTACTGTTTTGTCGCTCAGGATGTTTTTTTCTGGTCTCGACTAAGTCGATATTCGAATCCAATACAAGGAATGAAATTCGAATTTCGCGCCCTTAAATTACAAAGCAGACAACTGTAATTTTACTGTTTGACATTACGATTTCAGCGCCATCTAATTTCTCAGTATGTGAAACACAGGCCCAAAGTGTAGTCGGTTTTTAGTACTAGATTAGTAGGGTCGTTTCCCATCTTCCTACTCTATAATCTTTGGGGAGGAGTTTAGGAGTGATATAGACTCAGTTACTTTAGAAGAATTTTATTCATTTCTTCGTCAGAGATCTGTTGTCTTAGAAACTATGAATGCTTGTAAATCTGTTAAGAACAATGAGAAACGTCATAGCTTACCAAAAATAAATAACAAATCCTTCATTGCGTCCTCACATGATCTTTCACCTTCTAAAGGGTGTCTTATATGTAAACTAGAACATAAAATTCATGAGTGCTCTAAATTTAAATCATTGCCTATAGAAGAGCGAATCGCTAAAATCTCTTCATTAAAACTGTGCACTAACTGTCTTCGAGGCGGCCACCAATCCTATCAATGTAAGTTGGGCGGTTGTAGAATATGCCATCGAAGACATAATACATTGTTACATAAGCAATTACCTTTACAACAATCAATACAACAAATAAAAAATGAACAATCTGCAGTTAATACTAATAACAATAGTTTAAATACAAGTGAAAATTCGAATTTTTCAAATCCTGCAGTCGAGTCCACGGTAGCAAGCTCATCTGGCACTTCTATTGCTATGTCTGCTGTCTCCACCAATCAAGCTCTTCTTTCCACGGCGTTGGTCAGGGTGACAAACAAGGACAAAACATTTATTCTCAGGGCTTTGCTGGACTGCGGCAGTCAATCATCTTTTATTAGCTATAAGGCTCAACAAAATTTAGGTATCTACAAAATAAAAAAATATCATCAATATATTTCTGGTTTGGGAAATATGCTACTAAATGTCAATGAACATTGCAACATAAATATACAATCGCTTCACAACAACTTTAATATGAACATAAATTGCTTTATTCTACCTAAAATTACTGATAATGTGCCCCATTGTACTTTGCGTATCGAGAATCTAGGAGTCCCTAGCTCTTTGCACCTAGCCGATCCAGGGTTTCATCAACCTTCAGTAATAGATTTACTGTTAGGTGCTGATATCTTTTGGGATCTGCTTAAGCCAAATAGGCTTATCCTGGGACATCAAGGTCCTATATTACAGGAAACCTACCTGGGTTGGATAGTAGCTGGCCCCATGAGGGGGAATACTCACGATAAAGACAAAAATACTAAAATATATTGCCACTTCTCAAAGGAAATAAGTAAACAATTAGCAAAATTTTGGGAACTGGAGGAAATTCCTAGAGATAATAAAAATCTCAAAAACAACTACTGCGAGAACTTATTCAGTCGAACTACTCATCGTGAACATGATGGTAGATTTTGTGTTCGAATACCACTAAAAGAGAGCTCATCAGTTCTAGGTGATTCATATAAAATTGCCGAAAAAAGGTTAATGCAATTGGAAGAAAAATTTAAGCGCAAACCTGTTTTCAAAGAGGAGTATCGTAAATTTATTAGAGAATATGAACAATTGGGACACATGACTGAAATTCCTAAACCTATATTTGGTTGCTACCTTCCACATCATGCAGTATTGAAGGAAACTAGTGAAACAACAAAACTACGAGTTGTTTTTGATGCTTCTGCAAAAACCTCTACGGGTATATCGTTGAACGATATACAATATATCGGACCAGTAGTACAAAACGACTTGTTCTCAATTTTACTGAGGTATAGACAGCACAAGTTTGTGGTGTCAGCTGATGTGGAAAAAATGTACCGTCAGATCCTCGTTGAGCCCGAGCAACGAATACTACAATTAATTTTGTGGCACGATGATCCGACCCAGACCATTAGGGTATTTCGTTTGAATACAGTAACCTATGGTACTGCATCAGCACCATTTTTGAGTACGAGATGTCTTCACCAACTTGGATTGGATTGTAGTGATGAAGTAGTCTCAAAATGTATAAAGGACGATTTTTACATCGATGATTTACTTTCTGGTACTGATGACCCAGCTGAGTTGATCCATATAGTTCAATCAATCACTGAAATTTTAAGATCGGCTGGTCTTCCGTTACGAAGGTGGCGTACAAACTGCCCATCTATCTTTCAATTCCAGTCAAATATCTCTACACCTAAGGACTTAGATGTTTCTTCACCATCCAGTGTCTTGGGATTGAAATGGGATCCATTAAATGACATTCTGCAATTTTCAGTTGAAAACATCAACTTAAACAAAAATGTAACTAAACGTACTATTTTGTCCAATTCTGCTAAACTCTTTGATCCATTGGGTTTGCTAAGCCCTTGTACTATCGTGCCGAAGATAATACTACAAAAATTATGGCAATCCAAACTGGGATGGGACGACCCAGTAGATGATAAATTAGAATCAGAGTGGCGGAATTTTACAATTAATTTGAACACAGTATCAAAGGTCGGAATTGGTAGACATATACTCATCAATCAGCCCGTTATTATAGAATTACATTCATTCTCAGATGCTTCACAGGCAGCATATGCTGCAGCTATTTACCTCAGGTCGATAGATAGCTCAGGCAACATTTTCGTCAAATTAGTCTGCGCCAAAACCAGAGTCGCTCCAGTAAAACCTACGACAATACCACGCCTTGAGCTGTGCGGGGCATTACTGTCAGCACGACTGAGCTCAAAGGTTGCGAAATCACTCCGTTGTGATATAACTTCTTCCTATCATTGGACTGATTCAACGATTGTTTTAGGTTGGTTGTCCTCTGAAGCTTGTAACTTGCAACCCTTTGTCGCCAACCGTGTCAGTGAAGTACAAGAATTGACTGCATCTGGTACTTGGAGGCATGTGCCAGGCGATAAAAATCCAGCGGATATGGCCTCTAGAGGTGTAAATCCTAAGTGTATGCAGTCAGCTACACTTTGGTGGGAAGGTCCACCATTTTTATTTGAGGATCCTTGTAGCTGGCCTCAAACAATGAACACAAAAAATATTCTCGATTTACCCGAGAAGAAAACTACTGCTAAATGTTTACACGCTACGACTACACTCAATTCTACTATTCATGTTAACTCTTTGATAAACTTCGATAAATATTCAAGATTTTCAACTTTACAGAGGTCTGTAGCCTACGTTTTACGTTTCATCTCAAATTCGCGCAATAAAGTCGATAAATTTTCAAGTTCATTGTCCACTGTTGAGTTACATTCTTCACTCCAATTGTTGATAAAACTGCACCAGAGAGATTGCTTCTTAAATGAAATCAGAATTTTAAGTAATAAGCAGAACTTACCCTCTTATTCTCGTATGTTGTCGCTCAGTCCGTTCCTTGATGAGAATGGCATACTTCGTGTTGGTGGCCGCATACAGAAGTCGAAGGTTAGCTATGATAGAAAACATCCTGCTTTGTTAGATATAAATCATAACTTCACAAAATTGCTATTTTCCTATCATCACATCAAACTTATGCATTGTGGACCTCAGCTTTTGTTGAGTGATTTAAGAAATGAATTTTGGCCTTTAAGAGGTAGAATCTTAGCTAGAAGCACCATAAATAATTGCAAGATATGTAGAATAATGAAAGCTAAATGTTTAAATCCACTAATGGGCAACTTACCTGCTTCTAGAGTCATCCCAAGTTCTCCATTTCAGGTTAGCGGTGTCGATTTTGGCGGTCCATTTTACATCACAGACCGAAAGGGTCGCGGTTGCAAAATAACAAAATGTTATTTATGTCTATTTGTATGTTTTGCCACTAAGGCTTTACATTTAGAGGTAGCAAGCGACCTTACGTCTGATGTTTTCATTTTATGCTTGCGACGGTTTATATCTCGAAGAGGAAAGCCTCTTCAATTGTTATGTGATAATGGCACAAATTTTGTCGGCGCAGGCAACGAAATCGCGAGATTCTTAAAAACAAATAACGAAGAAATCTCAGGTTTTGCAGCAAATGAGGGCATTAATTTCAAGTTTTCACCAGCATACTCCCCTCACTTCGGTGGGCTTTGGGAAGCGGGCATTAAATCCGCCAAATACCATATCACTAGAATCTTAGGAGACAAACATTTGACATTTGAAGAACTAACAACATTATTTACGCAAATTGAAGCAATCCTTAATTCCAGACCATTGACCCCACTTTCTTCTGATCCTACAGACCTTAATCCTTTAACTCCAGCACATTTCCTCATAGGCAGGCCACTCACTTCATTGCCAGTAGAAAATCTCTTACAAGCAAATCCTAACAGGCTCAGCAGATTTCAGAACCTCGAGAGCATGCGTCAACATTTTTGGCATCGTTGGAAGAATGAATATCTCAGCGAATTACAACAAAGGTCCAAATGGCGCATCAAGCAAGAAGGGCTAAAGGAAGGCGATCTGGTTGTCATCAAGGAAGCCAACGTTCCTCCTTTGAAATGGCGTATGGCCCGAGTTTCGAAATTGTTTCCCGGATCGGATGGAGTTTCAAGAGTGGCTGAGCTTTACACATCCAAGGGTATCATCCGAAGAGCTGTGCACAATCTTTGCTCCCTGCCGGTACCACCAACAGCGGAGTTCCTCGAAGTCCAAAGGGATTCGAGGGGGGGGAAGATGTTTAGTTTGTGACACCCTGTGCGCGGTTTGTACATTGCATGTGAACGCCTTTATATTATAAACATGTGTAATATGACTTCTGTGCGGAAGATAACGCATATTGAATTAATTGCGCTGTACGACATCGAATGTAACACATTAGATTAAGCCAAGAGATTGTAATTACGAATATATATTTTAAAACCAAGAAATTTTCAATTATCTGTATATCCAACGGCGCAAACAGATGGTATTCCCCCAGGTATTGTCTTCTTTGGTTTATAGGATGGGCACTAAACCTGCGATTTGAAGAATTACATATAATACACCACTTTTCTCCTGCAGACATACAATCACTATCAGCACTACTGTTGCTTCTGTACATTATTAAATATTCAATGAAAAAAACTTCCGGATTACGTCAGCCTCCTCGAAAACCTCAAATAACACTAAAAAGCCTAAAGCTTTAACTGAAAGGAAAGCATCTTTGACATGTACTACCAGGCATCGATGTAAACCTAGACCGCGATCGCGACCTCCACCGCGCTCATCCATGCATTTTCGGTATGTACGTACCCTTAGAGTAGATACTTCCAGTATACAATTCGAAACCGATTGCTGGCTAATTGAAATATTGTGACTTTCCGCAATCAGTCTTTGACAGCTACCTGTTGCGAAAAACGACAGAGCTACTAATACCCTACCTAATACTGGGTTCAACAACATTGATTCTCTGAACGTTTTTCATGTGTGGCAGCAGATCTTGAATCAAATAATAGGCCAGATTTTTAGTCAACCGATTTCTCCTTATAAATTTAGTTTCATCCAAATCAAATGGATTATATTTGTTTCGCAACATTGCACTTTCAAAATTGAATTCTCTCAGCCTATGTCTTCTACGCTGTCTGTGTATCAAAATATTCACGGGAAGCATCACAAAAGATATGGAGTTATAAAAAAATTTATAATTTATCTTTCCCAAGATTTGATTCTACGTCAACAAAATATAATATTTGATTTGAATCCACAGTTTGCAGATTGCAGCGACATCAGACAGTTGGTAGAGACACAGACTACATATATGTATTACATATTTGATAAACATTTATTTTATTTCCCGATTCTTCATTTGAAAATAAACATTCTGTGCATTTTCTGCAGTTCACAGAATTTCCATATATAAAAAAATTTTTTCTATAGAGAACGCCCAATTTTTTAAACTGGGGGTTTTACTCCTCTCTGCAGTAGATGTTGAGCAGAACTCCATTGTCTGCAAAGTGTTTGCTGCTTTTTTCCAGAAGTTGATATGGGGACTGGAGTCTGAGATTCCACATCTCAAGGATTTCCCATGAACTGCCTCTTCCCGGTTTCCATTTACGGAATCGAATAGTTGATCGAAGAAAAACAGCAAATCAGCTGTTTCACTGACGCCCTCTCCAATAGACATCATTGTATCTGTAAACAAATTTCAAATATTCAATGTCAGAAGCACCAAAGTGTCGACTTATCCCCTATCCAGACGGAACGCATTTCATGACAGTGTCAGATGGAGAATGTCTTCAATGTTTGAAACGCGTTTATCTCAAAATATCAAATATGCGCATTCCTGCTTTGGCACTGGACCGACGATTATTATTAGTTATCATCTTGTGCTTGAGAGATCATATAAAGAAATTATTGTTGGGGAAAAAGAACAGAAAAAAGAGGTAAATATATTCACTATTATTCACCTATTCTGCTGACTAAATGTAATGTCGAAGCAACTTTATGACTGAATATTTGGGCAGCATATTTGACCTTCATTTTCTTCGATCCGATAGGATTTATGTGGTCATAGTTTAAATTTGGCAGAGCTTGCAGTCCCCCGATAGTGCTCGGAGCATTATCATACAGAACGTAGGTATATATTGCCATTTGGCAATTTTCCCATCACCAAATTTAATATTTTTGTCAAGAAAATTATTTCTCATGCCCTTCAATAGGTGGGGAGGATCGTATATGGGGTATATTTTTAAATTTCGAAACTCAATAAAGCCACCCCTATATTCTTCATTTTTCCCCGAATAATTGATCCTTGTAACTTCCATGAGTTGTTGCAAGGCTTTTACATCAGTTGGAGCTTGATCACAGATTGTGGAATTAGGTTTGAAACAAATTTCTAACAATATGTTTTATACATTGGCAACCAATGTCTCCAACTACAACATATTCACACCACCAGTGAATGTAGTTTTAATTTTTTTTAGGTCCTCTAATGGCTCTTAACATGAAGACTAAGTCATGATCAGCAATCTCACGTGATTTTCGTCCATTGCCCAAATTTTTGAAACCTCCTTTACCCTCTTGGAAACATATATCTATTATATAATAATTATATGATTTGAATATTATAAAAAATGTTATAGTTACGTAAAATATTGTATGTTATTTAATATATTACCTGTCGCTTTAAATGTTGCTGCTATTTTCTCCCACTCTCTTGCCAGAACATGCCTGTTGTGATGCTGTTTATGTCGCTTATCCCATATAGCAGGAATAATAAAGACCAAATCTAATAGTTCATCCTTATTCATTGTCTTTCACGTAACTGAAGACAAATCGAAATAACCGAAATGAACCAAACGGCTGACAAACGAACTGAAAAATAAATGCGTTACCCTGGTGAATGTCACGTGATTTGAAGAGCGCCAATAAGCGTGCAAGGTACCTCGCGGCAACAACTCGATCACCATATAAAATCAAACTATTTTGTTCTGCGATCGACATCGCTGTAAACCGCGATGATAAGCGGCGAGGGTGAACGGGTGAAACATCCTTGGTATGTACGGTCTCATGGGAATATGAACGTTTGTTTTGACATCGATGTAACCATCGCGACCGCGACCTCCACCGCGCTCATCCATGCATCTTCGGTATGTACGTACCCTTAGGATGTTTCACCCGTTCACCCTCGCCGCTATCATCGCGGTTTATAGCGATGTCGATCGCAGAACAAAATAGTTTGATTTTATATGGCGATCGAGCTGTTTCCGCGAGGTACCTTGCACGCTCATTAGTGCTCCTCAAATCACATGACATTCACCAGGGTAAAGTATTTTTTAGTTCGTTTGTTAGCTTTGACTGAAAGGAGAGCATCTTCGACATGTATTGCCAGACGTCGATGTAAACCACGACCGCGATCTCGAACTCCACCATTCTTCCATCTTCGGTATGTTCGTACCCTAAGCTTGCCTGGTTTGTTTAGATTAATCATACTAAAATGGGGTAAATACCATGTTTTCGGATCATTTCTTTCTACTTCAGTTGTACACAGCTTCCGAATGTAAACTTTCGTCATATATTCTTCCATTTTGTTGCAGTATTTTACTGCAAATTCCTCATTCTTATCCATTTTCCTCTCCATACATTTGAGGCGATTTAATGCAACGGCCTTACTGTCCGGTAGTGAAACATTTTCATTTTTCCACAAGAGACCTATTTCAAATTGATTTCCGTTTGATGGTATTCTCCATAATTCCAAGAGCTTTGTTGTCTTCTCTCGACCTGCCGTTTTCCTCGGAAAATTTCATGCCGTTTTCCTCGGAACATTTCATGCCGAAATTTTCGATTTTGAAACAAGCTTTCACTGGCTTGTTGATATTTTCTCAGATTTCTTCTTGGAACTTACAGCTTACGTGGAATATCAGAGAATTCTTAGAAACTACCTTCCCTTCCATGTACAACCCAACTTAGCAGTGCATTCCATTCGACTATTTTTCTTGCTATAGTCAAAGCACATTGATCCTGGCCAATGAGGAATGTTGGTTGTGCTTCGGAGAAAGTATAGACAGGCGTTTCTTTGATGTATGGATAAGTTTCGCTCATTGTTTGCACATCTGAAGTTGGTCTGGGTAATGACAATCCGCTAACAGTTCTTACATCCTTTATTTTAAATATTTTGGAATTTTCATTCACTCCGGCTATCTCTAATGACACTCATCTTGAATTTTCTTCGTTTTTTGTGACGTTATTGAGCCACAGGTGACAAAGTGCTTCAATTGGTGCGTCAAGTCCAATTTATTGAGCAATTTTTTGACAATCTATCAAAAGATGATTCCGCTGATAGTATGGACAACTTTCGAATTTCTTGGTAGAAAAAACATTCACACTTCTTCTGTTTTGTTTATCATTTTCATATACTTTCTTCTCAGGAAAATTGAAACTATTGAAATCCGCGCAGCTTGAGGCAGAAATTGCGATTTTTCTCATCCATACGGAAAATATTTTCAGAGTCATGTTTTTTTGTAGAAAGCTTTCTTCGTCCCACTTCAGACGTAAAAAAGGTGGTAATTTAAACACGATTTCGCTCACTATCGGTGGCTTTGTCATATGCCCAGTGTTATTGAGTTCCATGGTACTCACTAAATTCTCAATTACATTAGAGAAAGGTAAATATGTTTCGAATCTTCCTTCCTTCGGAGGAGTGGCTCGTGTCACTTTGTCCATTAAGTTTTAAATTATAAACTCAGGTCGTCCAAATGTGACTTCTAGAGTTTCTAGCACTCTCTTCACGTTTTCTGGTGCAACAAGAAGTGGTTGCACTGCATCTCTGACTCTTCCTTTCAAACACTTTTGAAGGCGTATTAAATTCTCCTCTTCACAAATGTCGAAAAGTTTAGTGGAACGTTCAAATTGGCTTTTAAATAGGGGCGAGTCTTCTGGATTTCCATCAAAAATTGGTAATCTGTATTTGAAACTTTCTGTTCTGTCAGTATATTTAATCTTAAAGTAAAGTAAAGTGAAGTATATATTTATTTCAATAATTATAGTGGAAACCACAAAAATGAAACATGTCAAATAATCAATTACATAAAATCATCGCTTGCAAAAATCTACAAATTCTAGTAGGTTTACACATGCAATGATTTACTGGCGCCGGTGACTTCTGGCGCGCCAGTAACTTTAAAATGCATATGTAAACACTTACTGGCGTGCAGACGTTATCCAGGCATGCATGGATTAAAAATTTTGATCGCTTCCAAAATTTTATGCGCCAGTATCTTTTCTTGCGCCAGTGAAATTACAACTTGCAAATGTAAACACATTCCGTGCACATTTTGGGACACGATATAAATATTGCAAGGAAGCGAAGAAGTCACCAGTGGCTAAAAACCTTAGAGTGATTTGAAGTTTAAGTCAAGCACACAAAGCATCTCTCATATGGGTGTCTTTTTTCTCAATTAGTGGTGTGACACGTTATAAAAGAAAATTAAATCCTTCTTCTGTCATTCTTAAATGATTTCGAAAGCTTTGGGGTCTTACATTTAAAGTTCTTTTAAAAGAGAATATGAAGCACCCATCAGTGGTCTTTGGGAAATCCAATTGCGCACCTATAAGCGACCTTTTCTTTTATGTCGTTCCTTCCGTTTTAAATCTTCAATCATACTATCAATTATCGATTTTGCAATTTTTCGACAATTTTTTACAAGCTCCTTTCGTGAGATGATGTAGGTACCTACTTTATAGTAGATACTCTCCTTATGGAGAGTATCGATACTAGCAACTGGCGTGCAAAACACTGGAAACCGTGTAAACGCTTACTGGCGTGAAAGTTGAACTGGCGTTAAGGCTGGCGCCGGTAAATCCATGCATGTGTAAACCTACTATTCCTTAAAATCATAGGGTTCACAAATCAAAATAAACTGGTGAATCTCTTTCTTAAAGCTATTAAATTGTTTAATTTTCTTGAGCCTTGCAGGTAATACATTGAACATTCGCATCGACATATAGAGAGGATGTTTCTCGAAACTTGAGAGAGTATGTTTGGGAAAAAACCTTGGGAAAACTCCCCTTGTATTATTTTCATTCTTAAATTTATCAAAGTACTGCTGATGCCTGTGTAAAAACAGTAATGTTCTATAAATATACAATCCATGTATAGTTAAGATTTTATTTGCTTTAAATAAGGATCGACACGATTCTCGATATCTCAAGCCAAGGATAGTCCTCAAAGCCCATTTCTGTGTAACGAATATCTCATCCATATGTGAGGAGCTTCCCCAAAAAATTATACCATAAGCTGCCAACGACTGAAAGTTTGCGAAATAAATTGTCTTTAAAATCTCCTTGTCAACTGAAGATTTGATAACTTTCAAGCTATATACCACGAAGTTTAACCTTTTCCTGAGATTTTCTATAATACATGTTCATGCTATTTCAAGATCTCATCTATTATAACTCCTAAGAATGGAACACATTTCTTCACTTCAATTTCATGACCATCATTTTTAATGCTAATGGGTGTGTCTTGCTTCGATCTGTCTGTGTAGAAATAAGTGCATACTGTTTTCTGCACGTTTAGTACCAGTTTATTATTCTCACACCAGTTAATTATGTCATTGAGAACAGTTTTGAGGGAGTCAATAGATGCTGGGATGCTATCACTCCCAATCACAGCGTCAGCGTCATCAGCAAAGTTCAGAAATTTACAATTTCTTGGCAACACAAGATTCAGATCCTTGATATACACTAAGAATAGTAGGGGTCCCAATATACTACCCTGGGGAATACCCAAGGTTATTTCCTCGTCACTTGATGAAAAACACACACCCTCTCTAATCATCATTATTCTGTGTATCCTATTCTGGAGATAACTTCGAAAAAAATTCCACTGCTTGTCTCTAATACCATATTGTTCTAGTTTGTGTAGGAGCAGATTATGGTCAACACAATCGAATGCCTTTGAGAGGTCTAAAAACAATCCCAACGGCACACTTCCCTTTTCCAAGGCTTCCATAACAGCAAGACTTAATTCAAATATAGCAGTTTCAGTACTTTTTCCTTTCATAAACCCATGCTGACATTTTGAGATCACATTGAACTTTTTGAAGAACTTAAGCAAACGGTTGGAAATCACCTTTTCAAAGATCTTTGAGAAGGAGCTCAACAAACTTATTTGCCTATAATTACCCAGTTCCTCTACATCTCCTTTTTTATACATTGCTCTCAGTAATGCTACCTTGAGTGCATCAGGGAAAATTCCTTCTTATTCGGACTAGTCAGTCCTACTGTGAGACTTCTTTCTCTAGTTCAAAGTCTAAATAAACTAGGAAATAGCGTTTCTATCAATTTTCATAATTCACTATTAATTCGTCAGAAAAAATTCATTTGTCAATCATAACAAAACTTAATCATTCAAAGTGCGTATGATAAGATGAACAACAACACCTGGCTCAAAATTAATCTTCTTCAAAAAATTATTCAATCTTCACCTGCTTGGTAAAGCAGAAACCCTTGTCCGAAACCGATATGCCCTCGGACTCTGTTTTGAAAGTGTGAGAGCCATCAGAAATGACCACTTACTCGTTTCTTCTTGTACGGTATGAGAACATGAAGGCATCTGAATATTACTCAAGGATGGAACCGGGACTTCTTTACTACCTACAAAATATTGTTCGGTATATACAATGTTGATGTCGAATGTTTTTCATAGGAGCATGGATACCTGCATATGCAGTGATTTTCTCCGAAATTTTAAATTTTCAACACACTCCAGTACAAACCTGATGCTGATCCATTTGTGACGAAAAGAGTTGGTAAGGCTGGTAAGGCCTTGTTGTTCCTGATGGGGCAATATATTTATCCTAAAAATGATGATGGTAGACTAGTTTTCTCTGATAAATATCCTTCGGCCTCATTACGTTCACCTATAATAACATTCTGCAAAATATCTAATCACTTCTGGGATCTTGGAAAGTCTTTCTCTAAATGAGGGAACCTATGCCTTGGTTGAGAGTTCACTGCACAACCATAAACATCCGGAAAATTATGAAAGATACGAGTATTCTTATAGTACTAGAAGTCAGCTTTAAGGTCGAATACAGCTACCAATATTACATAGAACAAATTCTCAAAAACACTCACTCCACGTAGGGATCCTATGCTACAATGCTTTATCGTAGGACATAAAACAACTAACCTCAGACATTTTGCCAGAAGAATAAAAGACATGATGCTGGAGTCTGAGAGTGAACCGCGCTGCGTTTATCTCTGTCAATACGTTTTATGTCAAATATTAGCAATTTTCATGAGAACTTCAAAAAAATCATATTTCTTAAACTATACAGGGTGTTCGATAACTGGACAGCCAAAATGATATATTATATCTAAAATAGAATTCTGATCATAAAACAAGGAATACATTTTTCCATATCGAGCTTCGTTCAGGAGATAATCAACTTATAAAAAATATTTCAATATTTTATTTAACATTCAATAATGGTATAAATATTTATGTATATAAATACAAAACTATCGTAAATGTTCAAAAATACCACCATTTACATTGATACATGCCTGGCAACGTAAAACAAGTGAATTATAAACTTCTTCAAAATTTACAGTTTGTTGAGTAGTATGCACTGAATTCAAAATTCATACTGCTAATTGCTCAATGGTATTAATTTGTTCAGTATAAACTAGTTGTTTCAAGTGACCCCATAGGTAAAAGTCTAAAGGGTTAAGGTCAGGCGACCTTGCAGGCCAATGAACTGGACCGCACCTTCCAATCCATCTCCCATTGAAATTAGTGTTGAGCCACTCTACTACATTTCTTCCAGCATGTGGTGGTGCACCATCGTGCTGATACCACATTCTATTTTGCAGGCCAATGGGAATATCCTCATATAAATCTTCCAACCCATTTTCAAAAAATGCTATGTATGTGTCAGCATTCAAGCGATTAGGCAATATTTGAATAGGTAGCAGTTGTCCATTAAAAATGCCACCCCTAGTGTTTATTGAAAATCTTTCTTGGGATCCCCGGATTCTAACTGCGTGTGGATTTTGTAATGACCACTTATGCTGGTTGTGACTATTTTACACCCATTCCCCGTAAAGATCGATTCATGTCATAATCGAAATTTGCCCCTAATTGTTTTTCCATTTTTAAATTTACCAGAGTCCCATCAAATGTCAATGATGTAACTATACATCCTGTTTCTTTTAAAACTTCAAATAATTTTTTTTTTATGTTAGCTCTCTCCGGAGCATATAAACCGTTGATTAAACAATACCCTAATGGTAATTTCCAAGAAGCATTGATTGCTACTGCCATGAACACTAAAGCGCTGGTAGCTTGTTGTGCGCATTCATTGTCTTCTCTTAGACCTGTTCCTAAATCGACACCTCCGTGGAATTCCCCATTACCATAAATCATTTGTGACCAAATCGACATCTCATCGACATCAATGTTAATGAGGACTTGACCCTTTTCATTTTTGGCCTTCAGTGCCTGTAGAGCTTCCCTAGAAAAACCAGGTTTTCCATCAACCACACTGTACCACTTTCTCGATATGCTCGTGTGTGGTAATACATTTCCGAAAGTTTTTCTGACGTATTCATAGGCTCTAGTGGAATAAAACTGCAACGTTACCGCGAATTTTCTTATCTCAGGAGAATACTTGATGTTTCTACCCCCTTGGTTTCTTCCAAATAAAAATTTGAAATTATCTGGTATATTTCCCTGTGAATAAAATGATTGCATCATGATATTTTAATTGTAAACAAATACAACCCACTTCTCTCAGTTACCAATTGGATGGAGAATTGATAAATTATAAAACTTGAAATTTTGCTCTTTGCGGTCTATATACATAGCGATTCTTTGACTTATACATTTTAACAGCAGATTCTTGATGTTGAAAGAAACACTTTTTTCTTTGCCATTTGTTCCGATTCGGCCTAGATGAGATATTAGTCCTTTTATAAGTTTTTATAATGAGCTATGCCATCCCTGGAAAAACAAAATTCCCTTCGAGCTAAATATCCACACAACAGAATACTAGCTCATATACACTGTATATGTAGTGGATGTAGTTGAATCCAGCCAAAGTACCCATTTTTTGGAATTTCATAGGTATTTTCATTTTTGGATATCAAATTACTCGAAATTTATGTATAATACTGTTTTTTTTCTATTCGATAATATCGTTTGTGAGATATTACTTGAAATGACATCATTTGGAGATTTTCAACAGTTCTTTTCTTATTATTAAATGAGAAAGAGAAATTGGGTTTTTTTTGTCCTCAGAAATGTTCCGTTACAATTTATGTATTAATCAAAGACTCGCCCTGTATAGGATAGAGAGAGAGAGATTTTTATGAATTCCCTCTTCAGTTGGAGTTGAAGACTCCTCTAATCAGTATTTGTCTATCTACTGCATACAATCTATCAATTATTTTTTTACTACAGGACCCCACCCACCATAATAAATCTGTATAATGAAAACTATAAATGTTACCATTAGATGCTCATAAGCACCCATCGAAACCAAATTTCTTGACTTTAGATGCTTTAAGAGTTGCTTCATACTTCTTATTCTCAGAGCGAGCCGTCAATTTTTTTGCTGCAATGCTTTTATCTTCAACTTCTGATTCTCAACTTTTTTTTTCAATACTTGGATATCTGAAGTTTCACCTACAGGAAACCATACAGAGGGACTAGATTGAGGTTTGAGTAAGGAGACACAAAGCTGGATTAAGGTTTGTGGCAAATGTGGATTCATTGAAATGATATGGGAGACGATAACTCTTTATTGTTTAGGTTTATTATGAAGCTGAAGTGTAGGTAATTGAAGAATTAGCAACTAAAATGCTGCACTGGAAAATTAGGTAAAGTAGGGAAGGACTTTGTATGGCATGTTTGGATAAGGATATATAAAATTATAAAATCCCATAAACGAGTTATGGTTTAGAAATATAAAAATTCTTTATTCAATTCAAATAACTGAGATATCAATTCCACATATTTGATTCAAACTACATAAATGCCAGCCATTCATTTATGTAACCTGATTTAAACGTCTAGTACTTGATCGATACCTTCATTCCTCAGATTATCACATAAAAGCATAATGCTCTTGAGGGTAATCTGAAAACAATCAATCATTTTAAACATCCCAGTGACATTTCTCCTTCCTGTATTGGTGGTTGAAAAAACTTTCATCGTCCTTAGACTCTCCAGCATCGACAATAAAAATTTTCTTGTTCCCTGGATCCTTTGTATGGTCGTCTAAATTGGTTTACAGCTTTTTTGTTTGCATTCAATATGTCAAACAAATGGTCAAATTTCTCCAAGAAGTGTGCAGTTCCTGCTGCTGCTGCATTCATCTGACCATTTGCAATATATGTGGACAAAGCTTCAAACATATGTAGCTATTAATTTTAAACGCATAAACCCAAGTTCTGAATCACACATTACCAGAAACTACCGTGGAACTTAGCACTTGGACAGCATATTTCACTTTCATTCTTTGGAAAGGTGTCGGATAAACATGGGCATCTGTCAGTTTTATTGCCATTTTTAGGTCTTTCTAGAGAGAAAGACCTAAAAATTGTATCATATGGAGAAAGCTCCATATGATACAATTCTACAATATGCTGCCAGTTCGCCACCTTACTATCCAATTCTACCTCATATTTTAAAAGTACATTCCCCATGCATTTTATCAAATGAGGAGTATCGAAAATATAAAGTAACTTCCTACCATGCACCTGAAACACAGAATTGTCCACATTTACACCTAACTGCTTAGAAAATAACACAAAGTTAGAGCCCATAAGAAATAAGAGCTCTAACGTCAAGTCCTGCTTCGATCATTTTTCCAATGCATTCAAATACTATAATCTTCAAATCTGCTGAATTGCAGTTTGAAGTTAGGAAAAAAAAAACCAAGAGGTTGTTTCCAATTATCCTGGATTCCTCTGGCCATTAGTACTAATGCATTTTTTGCTGGAATGAATGTTTTTCCTCTTCCTATAAAATATTTTCTTGGAACTTTAATTCTAACAGAATCATGCAATGAAAAAGTTCACCTGAATCATGAAATCCTATAATTTCTTCATTTTTTTGGTCATACTGCCAATTTGCTTTGAGCTATACTTCATCCATTATGAGTACGCAAATCAAATCTTCTTTGCTTCTACCCTGCAGTCTTAACCTCAAGCTCCTGAAAATAAAATTATTTAATCCAGGAGTTTTCTGTATATTTTCTGTCATTCTCCTCAATGTGGATACGGAGGGAAAAAAATAGTTTTGAACCATTTTTCTGTAAGTTTTTGGTCCAGAATAGTATAATCCAAGAGCGTGCTGTTTAAACTCTCTACTGTATCTTCGACCTTGCAATTTTTTATCTTTCAGGTCGCAGACAGTCTTTGCTAGTTTGCCCAAAAAGTCTGGAAGATGAACATCACAAGCTTTCTTGAAATCTGCCTTTGTTACCAGATTTTCTTGGCATCATATTGCTTCCAAAGTCCTCTCAAAATTAAGCTTTTTTGTTTTTAATTTTCTTATTATTTTAGACTTGGTCTAAAAAATATAGAATATTTTCTTCATATGTACCTTTTGTTCACCTACCTTCACCAAAGTTTTCAATTTATTCTTTCTCGGAGTCCCTGAAGATAGTTCCAATGTTGATTGAGTCCCAGAATTTGTACTATGTTTAATCTAGTCAATTACTTCCAAATCTTCTGTTTATGTCCCAACATCAATACTCCTTGGTTTGAGGAATAGATTCAAAGCTGGGACTGCGCTTTTATTTAATTTGTGAGTGGTCATGAAACCACTTTCGAAATGGTCACTGCAGATCATGTTATTCTCATACAAAGATGATGGATCTTTGTTCATAATACATTCATCACTGCACGCTAATTTACAATTCAAAACTCGTGCTGGGTCATTTGGATTAGGGAATCTAAAAAATCTTTTACCCATATTGCTTCCAATGTTGCGATAGCTGGAACAGTTTTTCACAGAGCACCTCAAGCATTTCTTATTATTAGTAACCTCAAGAATATCACCCATATTAACATGCAACATGCTCGCTATTAAAATATATTAATAGAGATATCAAGAATAAAACACTGAAATGAAAAAGGTTCTTCGTTAAAAAAATTCTACAGAAATTTTACGGAAATCCTAAAAAATTTAATAAGTTGAGAAAATTCGTTTAAAAAAAAACGGTTCCAAGTAGGGGAGACCGGGGTTGGTTGTGCCAATTTTAAAGTATAATTATTTGTACATCTCGATAAAAAAACTCAAGGCTCTAAAACGCATATTTATTTAGTTTAAACATATATCTGTAGAAAAAAATAGAAACGAACTAATTGAAAGCAATACAAACATGGCTACTGAGAATTAAAAAAAAAACTCTAAATGTCACAACCTGCCCCGACATGGGGCTGGTTGTGACGCTTATGGGGTTGGTTGTGACGCCCCTACATATCGTCATCGGAATTGCAGTGATTGCATACAAAATATGGACTTTTATCCGGGCGTTCTTCATGAGCCCATCTAGAGCAACTGGTGCACTGCAGCCATTTTTCTTTAGGTCGAGAGATGGAAAAAGGTTCGTGGTTCGTGACAAATTAAACAGAAAGTTTCCCCTTCATCTTCCGAACCGCTATTAGCTTAAATGGTCTTAGCTTTAGCTTTACCTTTACCCTTGCATATATTTCTCTTGACACCGGTTTCCTTTGTTTTTTCTTTTGTTCTTTCAAATCTTTCATCTTTTGTTTTTCTTCTAATTCCTTCTTATTTGGAGTATCTGTCCATATAGCCGATCTACCAGGTTTTTGCCCTTTTCTTTTAACTAGACGTTTACCAGCCTTTGGTGTTGGTCTCAAATCTTCTGGAGAAAAATATGTTGTGATGCCAGAAGGTCCTGGTGAATTTTCAAGTTCTAAGTCTGGAAAGGAAAGGGAATATGTCTTAGATGGTGAATTTTTGGGGGTGCTTGGGGCCTCAATGTGGTTGGTTTTACTATTGGGCTGTGTTTTTGGAATGTCACAACCAACCCCAAAGCACATTTCTGCTTTGTTATCTTATTTCCAACATTATTTCTATGAATGGCCAAATAATTTTATATATGTGAGAAAGAGCATACCTGAATTAGTATTTTAACGCCACAATACTTGTTTCAGCTGTTACATTAGTCACTTCACACAACAATATTTGGCGTCACTTTTATTTCCTGAAGCACCTCGAAAATACATAAATCATCCAAACACACGCGGTACGTTAGCGATCAAAGCCACCGTCAGGCGCAATACGTAATAGCTATAGCTGGCTCTATTGGAATAATCGCGACGCGACTGATATCTATTAATTGAGCGCAAAAGGCTCTGTCACAACCAGCCCCCGTCACAACCAACCCCGGTCTCCCCTATCTCAAAACGGCACCAACTAAACTATGTGAATATTTATACAGGGTAATTCGAAATACTTGTGAATTGTATTTCTAAGTTTTCAAATTTCGTTTTTTTTTTTGGTGTAGCAGGGGGAAAATGTGCAAATCAGACGAACCAAACTCTCCTGAGGGGAAACAAGTGTGGGGATTCTCACTCTCCTGAGCTCGAGACGCACTAAAAACCCTTAACTGCTTCTTGAATATTGGTTCCGGGCATTTGCCTCTAAACCGTTCATCTCTTAGTCGGTTTTCTTGTTGCACACTATCGTGCTGGGATTTATGTGTTTATCCTCTAACGGATAACTCTTTATTGGATTTTTCAATAAGTTGATGTTCTTATTTTAATCCCTTCTTATTTGATCTCTTGGTCTCCTTCGGTAAATTCGCATTCTCCTTTTATCTTCCTCTGGGTCTTAGTCCACTTGTCTCCTGAGTTCTTGATTCGGATGGTTTTTCGCTGTTTCGAATAATTTCTCTGCTTTTCTGTTCATGAATTCCGTTATGGTTTCCCATTTTAGGTACCTATAAATCTGTCTATTCCTGACAAACCAAGGTGATCTATTGCACATCGTAGCAGCTTGTTCTCAGTGGCCTGAATTCTTTTGATATGGCTCTTTGCCGCGAAACCCCAGGCAAATGATTCCTAAATCAGTTGAAGCCTAGCAACGGCTTTGATTATCTTCAATTTTGTCTCTTTCGACATGAGGCTTCTTCTCCCTATTAAAGGGTAGAGTCTATTCATCTCTGCTTTCGTTTTGTCGATTGCTTGTTTGATATGACTTTTCCAAGTAAGTCCTTTGTCAAGCGTTATTCCTAAATATTTGGCTTCATTTTTCCAGTCGATTTCTGGGGGTCAACTTCCTGTTTCGTTGTGGGTCTTAGTCTTCTCTTATGTAGTAATATTGCTTGGCTCTTTTGTCCATTGAGCTTGATTTTCCACTTTATGCACCAGTCATTTGTTTCGTCAATCGACTCTTGTAGAACTCGTTCTATTACTTCTGGGTTTCGGTGTCGAGTTGCTCTGCCTGTGTCGTCAGCATATAACGTTAGCATGGTTCTTGGATTTTTCGGAATATCGTGAATGTATATGTTGTACAGAAGTGGCCCAAGCACTGACCCTTGGGGTACTCCAGCCTCTAAATCTCTTGTTGTGGAGGATTCTCCTTCCACTTTCACGTAAAATCTTCTATTTTTGAGATAATTCCGGATCAACTTGCATATTTTGATCGAATATCCAGCACTTCCCATCTTATATATTAATCCTTCATGCCATACTCTGTCGAAAGCTCTGGCGACGTCTAGTAAAACAAGAGCTGACAAGACCGACAGACCTCCGGCTCGTAGCGATGGCCCTCGCCCCGCAATTACTCGTGGTGAGGGAGGCCTCTACACTGGGCGCTAATGTAAACGCCGCTGTAGATTTTTATGAGAAATGAATTCGAAATTATCATGGTCAATTTAAGCAAACCATGATATTAAAATAATCTACCTGGAAAATCTGTCTTCTCCCTTACATAAATACATGTTACATTGCATTTTTCTTCATTTGTTACAGATATTATTTTATATTTAACATTTGCAGTTAATAGTACATCACAAATTCTATAAATTGCTCTCCAAGTTGTCAATTTACTTAATCCAAAACGATTAGCAACACCATTGAAATGAAAAGTAAATACTTTTTGCTCTATTAGTAGATATACAGTGCACCTTCAGTTTTTAGTCCCAATTTTAAGCATTGTTCTAATACAAGTGAAAGTTGCTCATCCTCACCGAATGCTTTCAATGTTAGCCAAATACCACAAGGTAAGTAATAATTGCTTTTCTAATGCAGTTTCTGGAAATCCTCCTATACGAGTCTCAGCAGCAGGCAGTAATCATATTTTCCTCAGTAGATTTCAGAACGTTGATAGCTTCATACGAAAATATAATTGAAATTGATGGTCTTCACAATTATGGACTGTTTTTTCGGCAAACTGCCATACTTTTGCACTAACTGCAATGCCCAGACTTGCCTCTTCCTCATCATCAAAAAAAAAGTTCAAAACCCAATCTTACTATCGCATGGTTCAAATTCATATTGTGCTTCGAAAAGTTGCAAGGTTATTTATGCGCAAGACGCAAAATACAAATATCAAATTAATGCCAATTGTTGATCAACGCTCGCACACGTTCAGGTTTGAAAATGACCGAGAACGAGATCTACTGATGACGTCACGTTCCCCGTGCTCTCTCCGTTCGATCTGTAGAACTTCAAGCCGAACTCACCCATCGAATGTCGAATGGCTTCTATACTCCATCACTTTCATTTCAGCACTCGGTTGGCGATAGAAATTTGACACATTTCACCCTGTATAGTACGAAAATGTGGGGCTATGACGCTTGTCAGAACATTTTTGGGTTTTAAATCAACGCTTTGTTGCACACTTTATATAAAAGTTTCTGTTATTACGTCTTTTATCACAATGTCGAATCTCTTCGGAAAATATGTGACGAACATAATTGTTTAGTTCATACGAACTGATTGAAGGCATACCAAATACAGTTATTTGCATGGAAAATACAAGAGATCAGTTTAATATCATAATATGCACTAGCTTGAGCTAAAGTTTGAATACCTTACATCAGTTGTAGATTTCAAAAATATTAACCCGAAGATGAAATGCATATGATGCAGTGGTTGGGAATGGGTATCTCCCGAAGGAATTAACAGATAATTACAAGAATGTTAAATTCTTCAACATACATGAATCATCTTACATCAATATAAGTAAAAGAAATCAAAGGAAGTTTCAAGTCAAGATGAACTTAACCTTTGAACAAAAATTTCACATGAATAAAAAATTAGGAGGACAACTGGCGCGTATTTGTAGCTGTTCATCTAAATACATTGATATAATAATAATAATTAGGTATTTATTGGTAAGACATTTACAATGTGCAGGACAAGTCAAATGAAAAATAGAAAAATTAATTTTCAGGAACCCTGCGACTTTTTCGATTTAAACACAAGGGATCGATTTGACATTAAACAAAAATGATTCACCCCGATTTTCAGCTGTTTATCTCCAGCGGTTTATGAATTTTTCGAAAAACACTGTTTTCTCAATTAAACTTTTTTTTCGACTAAAATTCAAAATTGGTTGATGGTGATTTTTTTTATCGTTATCAGTAGTAAGAGTGATAAGGAAGACATTTCATTATGACTCTCAGTTGAAAATCTTATTTTTGCGAGCAGATATAAAATAATAATATATTTTTTTTTATGTTACTTAAAAGTGTCCACTATGAAACTTTGTCAGAAAATGTCTTTCGTAGTTATCTAACCTCAAGAAATTTTTCATTTTTTTTGAAGTGGTGGAACATAAAAGAAAAAAATAAAAACTATTTTTTTTCCAAAATACTATGTTTCATGCATAAAAACACTTATGATGCGAACAAAATATGTAGAAAACTATTCTTCAACTGAGAATACATAATTTATTTAATAATAAAAATTCAATATAATACCAAATCCATTTATTTTATTGATACAATAATCATGAATCCATCATTCGAAAATTGGAGGACATCAAAAAATTGGCGATAAAAATGTTTCTATGCAAAAAATATTGGTTCACATTCGAAATATTGAAGACTATTATAAATATCGGTTAGTCTTCGTCACTGTCTTCATTAACAACAGCTTCAACTTTTTCATTTACAAAGAGACGACACAATATTTCAGCAGGTTTTACTATTTTTGCCAAATATAGAGCAAAAGAAAGATAATATATTATAGCTGAAATATGAGAACAGTGCGTCTACCATTAGCACAATCACAACAATATCGCCTTATTCTAGAAATCTCATTCTATTCTGGCTCATTATCCACAAAACAATGGTAAGTTTTTTACTCAATATGCCGAGACCTCACTTGTAGTTTGATAATATTTTATTTGGTGTTGTGTTTACGTATTGCAGTGTTATTGTCTTCATTTATTAACATTTGATATGATCCTGCGAAAAAAATCTTCAATTCTTTTTCCGTTAATTCAGGAAAATTTGTCAAATCATTTGAAGAGATCGTACTGAACGGAACTTTTTGTCTTGCCCAACGATTTATTTTTACCTCCAACGCCAACGTATTATCATAATCTTTTTTCGATTTCATTGCAGCCACAACTCTTTCAGAAAGATCAACTTCAGAATCCAGTCTTGCTCCAAATTCGTTATCTGAAAATCAAGAATCTCGAAAAAAAAAGGTGCTTTATGAAGCAACTTATTATCTAGTTTATGATGGATTCATGATTATTGTATCAATAAAATAAATGAATTTGGTATTATATTAAATTTTTATCAATAAATGAATTTTGTATTCTCAGTTAAAGAATAGTTTTTTACATATTTTGTTCGCATCATAAGTGTTTCTATGCATGAAACATAGTATTTTGAAAAAAAAAATAGTTTTAATTTTTTTCTATTATGTTCCACCACTTCAAAAAAAATGAAAATTTCTTGGAGTTAGATAACTACGAAAGACATTTTCTGACAAAGTTTCGTGGTGGACACTTTTAAGTAACATAAAAAAAAATTATATTAATGTTTTATATCTGCTCTCAAAAATGAGATTTTCAACTGAGAGTCATAATGAAATATCTTCCTTATCACTCTTACTACTGAAAACGATAAAAAAAATCACCATCAACCAATTTTGAATTTTAGTCGAAAAAAAAGTTTAATTGAAAAAACAGTTTTTTTCGAAAAATTCGTAAACCGCTGGAGATAAACAGCTGAAAATCGGGGTGAATTATTTTTGTTTTATGTCAAATCGATCCCCTGTGTTTGAATCGAAAAAGTCGCAGGGGCAGATTTTCCATATAAACCCGGCTATACCATACCCTTTATTGAAAACCCTGTGGTAAACTTTACGCATTAATTCACTCAAACATAAACTTCTCAAATGCCATAACCTTTTTGGGTCTCCCAATGGAAGAAAATTCTTTGTCATCCTCTTCATTCACAATTTTTCTGATTGTGGAAATATTCAGCTGAAATATAAGTCGTTTAGATTCAAATGAAACATTATATGAATTCTCTTACATTGAATATGTTTGCCACCGTCTGACGTATTGTGGATTTCAGAATATCAGGGTAACTATTTGAGCGGACCTGAATTCTAAATAGCACTTCCTGAAACCCTGTCTTCTTTTTTTTAATCACTTTCAATATTTTCGTAATGAAAATTGATATTAGTTGTGGCAACCTTAGAACATAGAATAACAGGAAGGAGCTTTTTCGAATAAATGTGACGGGAATTGTACGACGGAAAAGGCCATATTGGTCTTCCAAGTTTTGATTTGAAAAGTGGCAAATGATTCTGTTATCTGTGGCTAAATGAACAAAGTGATGTTTTAACTTAATTTTGGTAATTTGGATTCTTGAAATTTGCTGGAAATAAGGATTTTGGATATTTTAGCGTGAATATTTAGTATTTAATCTAGTGAAGTCACTGTTATAATCCTTTTTGTATTCCTACATCATATTACAAAAAAATTGGAAAACCTGGTTAGTTGTGCCGCTTGTAGCTATTGCTTAACATTGAAAAATGAAAATTTCAGTGTTACACTTCATAGGTAGGTGATTTTTTAAGCTGAATATCAGGTATTAATTATGAGTTTCTGAATTTCATGACATAAAAAAGTTATCCCATGACAATCCCATGACACTCCATGGGCGTGGGTGATGTTAAGTCATAGACCTGATAATAATACCATTAAGTATATAGCCAAGCAGTGTTAGGCGGTGAATTGCCCCTTTGATTATCAATTTGAACGAGCGTGAAAAAGCTTCTGACTTTACGTCAGTGTTTTCCTAATTTTTGTGATTGATCAGAATCAACTGACTATTGAAGTTAGTTTTTTTTTTAAACTTCATTGTCCTACGGCACTGTTGAAACGGAAATATAAGACGGCCATATTTCTCCACTATTCCGGTCAAATTGAAATGAGCAATTTGCTCCTTCCTGTTATTCTATATTCTAAAGTGGCAACGGCGTTGTGACATTAACGACATTTCATAAGTGCCAACCTTACTCCGTTCTAGTTGTGATGGGCTTTCTCTCTCACCCTGGGCGCTCCTTAGCTATTTTTTAGAGAGCCCGGGTAGACTTGAATGATCAGTGGAGAAGGGTAGCAGTGAAAACTAGGGTGGTAGCGTCTTCTTGGTCTCTGCTTTCTGACGGTTTTTAATCGTTCAAAAAGAGTACCTACCTCTTCTGACGAAAATCTAGTTCTTACTGATTTAGGGAACTGTCTCTCACTGGCAAAATAACTGGCAACAAAATAAATGTTTAGTCCTTTATTCCTACTGGATTAAATTATATACAGAAATGTACAAGCAATAATAAATGTTGATGTCAACCGTTGGCCTGGTCGGCGGGGGGCGGCTGATGAAATAGGGTCTCTCCAGGAAAATACGGTGGAAATAGACGGTAATGACGGTTAAGTTTTAAAATCCTGGCAAGTCACTCCCTCTGTCGGCGGCAATCGGTACGGTGGCTGGTCTCAGTCCAATTGCAGTGCACTCGGTTCTTCTCTCTCTTTCCCTCTGTGACCCTCAAAATGGCTGTCAGTAAGACAGCAGGTCGAAAGAAGCTGTCAACCTGTAACTTTATCGGTCGGAAGTCGGCAATATATCAACAAAATGAGCACCAAAAATACTGTAGGAACCCCAAGTCCTCCTGGGACCCAACAACAGTCGAACGGTCGCGGAAACCGGCACTACACAGCCTACAATAACTAGATCAAGTTTAAACGGTAGGTAGGTATTTTCAGCCAGTCCAACGGACTAAACAAAGCGGAAAATAGCGAAGATATCCCCTCAGGTATGCACTACGTAAGGAATAATAATGCTACAAGTGATTTCCCTTAAACTTTCAAACTTGTCGTATTTCTAACTGTCCTGCACGGTAAAATACCTTACAAAATTTTCTTGTCACCTAGATCTCAAATAATTCGCTCTCGAACGTCAGCGCCGGGCGTTGAAGAAGTACCCCTCTCCTCGGAAAACTTGCCCTACTGTGGGTAACTCATCTCTCCATTGGATGCACAATTGTTCGGTCAATCAGCCGGCTCGGAAAAGGACAGAAACAACCGAAAAAGAGGAAAAACGGAACAAGTTGAAAGACCGCTCTCGACTCAGAAAATGTACAGTTGAACGGAAAGAATTATAAAATATATGATTTCTGAAAACAAAAGATATATACGGTTTCCGCTACAAACATAGGCCTGGTCGGTGGAAAACAATGACATAATATCAATCGGTAAATCTTCCCTATGATAATATAACGGTTTTCTTCCAAAATATTTCGATTGTCAGGTCCTAATAGCTTTGTTTTGGTTCGCACTTGAGGCGGTTCCGAATCGGTTCAAAGTAGTGGAGCAGCAATGGTGTGGGAAGCTACACGCATGCTACGCGCGAGCTTACGCTGAATAAATAAATGTGCGACTGTTTTGAACCGTTCTGGAACCATCCTAAAAGCGAACCGAAACAGGCCTATTGTGAAAGTATCGGTGAAGAAATTTCCATTTGTCGCGGAGCAAAAATCTGCTTCGTCACATAGTTACAAAAACTTAAAAATTATTTCATGGCCAACCGACTGCTAAAATGAATGTGAATGGAGTATACCCACTCGTCTTTTTGTCTATCGAAATTTGTCTAACGCGACATTTGAGAATACCAGATTTTGATTTTATTCGACAATTTAGTGATGTGGCGTGCGAGAATGACCCAATAGACATTTGAGAATTGGGTCCCTGATAAGTTTCGTTTGACAATTTACCATTGAAACCTGATAAATGATGTCATTTATCCAACCAGAAAAAAATTTTTTTTTCAAATTCCAAATTATAATCTGTCTCCAAATTTTGTTTATAGAAAGTTGCCCCTTTCGTTTCTCTTCGACATTCTTTTGAAACAAGAATTATTATTCACGATATCCCACCCTTTCCTAAAAATTTCGGTGAACTGAGCGGTATCATTCATTTCCTTCGACTTCAAAGCAGAAATGGTTAAAAATGAAAAATGTTGTAGGCCAAAATTACTTTTTGGTTGAATACCGAAGGATAAAGAGATTCATGAGAAATTTTGAATGCTTGCAATATCTATAAAATTTTGAAATTTTGCATATCTTTTAGTTTGTAGATATTCCCAGTTCAAAAAAACAAAGGTTTTATCTAAATTTTTCAAATTAAGCCAGTTCTTTCAAATATTTTCAAAAGTATGATCTTTAGGATTAGAAATATTAGAGTAATCCGAGAAAGATCTAAACATCAACTTATTCCTGGAATGATTATTCATCAGTTATGACAGCTAAAACTTCGAAACCACAATTTTGTACAAAATCTATAATTTCTCTAGTGATCTGAGCCATTTCAGTTCCCTTTATGTTTTGCATCGGTAAGAATTTATAATTTCTTTTAAATTTTTGAACGAGGAACTAATCATAAATGACAAAACGGTTTTAGCCAATTGGTCAGAAGAATTGATAGCAGAACCTATTATATTTTTTGATCTATAATCTAATCGGAGATTGATATAAATTTGCTCTATTACCAGAACTACAACGCTATCTAAAGTGAATAAAGGGCGAGGTATATTAGATAGGTAACATTTATTCCCTCCTTCAGAATTCGCGGAAATTGAAGGCTTGATGAAATACTCTGTAAATATCGTTTGGATGGCAACACTGAAAAAAATCGCAATAACTGACAACATGAAGGGGATTGACAATATAAAATAAATTACGTTACTATGCTACATGATGCATATTTTGGTTTTTTACTGATGATTTGCCGCATTTGATCCTCTACTATTTCCAATTGTCTAAGTTTTTCAAAATTCCCATTCGCCGCCTCTTTTAGAAAGGTTTCTACTGAAACTAAAGATTTCTTCAGATTTTCTAAATCAACAACACCCCTATTTTCCGAGCTTACTGTATCAACATACTTATAACATGAAAGTAAATTCGAAAGCTGGGACCACCTTGAGAGTTTAAAATCAAAAGGTAGGATCCATTTCAAAACGTTATATGCCAACTTAATATTCTGAAAATTTTAACCTGAAGGGTTTCACTTATTTTAATTGAAGCATTTACTGTTACAGGTTCTTGAAAATTCAATAAGAAGAGGTATATTTTGTTGTCGAATATTTTCGTTTCTCAACCCGAGATATCCACATTTTTACCGAAATTGATTTTGAGGTCATCGAAATCTTTGATCAAATCAGAATTCAAAAAATTTTCAATCTCGTTATTACTTCGCTCAATAATTTCATTTCTTTTAAACTGGGGATTAGTTCTCTGAATGGGATTTTTTCTTGATAAATAAGACGGTAAATTTGGAAAGATTTTGGGAACTGCATTTTCTTTCAATTGTGGACATCTGACTGGTGACTGTTTTATAATTCCATGAGCTTGTAAGGTTTCTTTAAATTTCACGATATCGTTAACATCAAAATGAATTTCGCAAACCGCGCTGTATTTACCGGGAATAAATTTTTTCTTTGAATCGCTCCCATCTACGATTGTTTGAGTTCCTCATTTTTGGGAAACGAAAATACATAACACATAATGGTTTCCTGAGAATTTACAATTGCTCTTGCAGCCAGAAACAAAAAATTTATTAGGCATGATTAGAAATGGATCCTGCAAGCAGAAGCTTATTTAACGAGATTTTTAAAAACTTAATCACCAAACGGAAATTCAGTTCCCCTTTTGTCTTCGGCACACAATTAACTTCACCATCACTATTACACTATTTTTCACTATCACAACACTAAACACTAAAAATCAACCTAAAAACAACACGACGCGAATAGTACGGGAGGTGGCGTAACTTTTGAACTAGTGATCGATCCTCACACGAATTTTTCGGCATGAGTAGTTCTCTACTTGTACATATGAGGTCCGCGCGTCAGTCAGTCCAATAGCGGTGGGTGTGGGCGTGGAAGGCAGTGAAACTCGCCGGAAAAATCTCAAAAAAGAGTGATTGATCTCCACGTGAAACTGTTATAATGTAAATTATACAAAAAATATATTAGATTCATTCTCATTGAATGCAGTAATTCTGTTCAGTGAAGTAGCTTCGGGCCGTCTAAGTAATTCGGCCGTCTAAATGATTCGGGTGTCTAGTCATGAAACTGTAACACCAATCCATACCTGCCTTTCCAGTGTTCTTATTTTAATTGTGTTTCAAATTATTGGCAGTTGCGAAATCGTTATTTTTTATATGGTGGGTATTTTTATACCAAAATTTGGTATAATTATTTATGGACTAGCTCATTTTCTTGATCTGCATTAAAAACAGGCTTTTTACCTTGTTTTGATATAGTTATAGATTCTTTTTTCATCTGATCAAATAGAGTAGTTTTTGGAATGCAGTACTCATATTCTGCCTGACGAAAGGCAGGAGGTTACTCCTGGTTTTTCAATTTTTGAACAGCAATTCTAAGAGTTTCGAGTGAGTATTTTTGTTCAGTTTTTCCCATGTACTTTCGAGGCATCTGAAAAAAAAAAAAACAAAAAATATATAGTTTTCGTCTATTCACTGCATTTGGGGTAATTGCTGACGTCCATATTTACCCCTAGTGCCTTGTTCGCAATTACCCCAAATGGGATTTCTACAATAATAAAGCCAAAATTCGAGGTTGTTACAATATTTCGTCCAATATTTTGAGAACATCTCTTCTATTGAAACATAAGAATCGATAGAAATAATTCACTCTTTGACTTCACTTCTTCGATAGATACCACAAGCAAAAAAAAAATGCTTAAAATAAGATCATAAGTTACATTTTTTTTCGAAATTACTCACCTTGAAAACTATGAACGGTCAACAGAAGTGATTGCTTGCTGTGCACTGACGATGATTGACACTACATTACTTGATCATTATAATTAATCGCATGGAAAAGGATCAAGTAGATATCGACGTGTCCGGTTAGAAAGGATTTTTGCAAAGAAATCTAGTTCCTCAATTGATCTCCAGGTAGCCCCAAAGTGTTTTTTTGCAAGAAGTTCGTGAACATTTTTAAGCTTCAACATATTGACTTGTTTCAGACCACTTTTTATTATGACTGTTTCAATCATGTGAAGGGTTTTTCCTTTCTTAGTACACTTTTGAAGGTTTGCAGAAACGAACTGAATTGACGCTAGGAATTCAGATGATAATTCATCTGAACGTCACGACAGATATGTGCTGATTGGCCAGAACGGACATTGCCGGCTCTGATTCTAAGCGGGTCTTGGAGATTGCCGAAGTTTCAAAGTGTTTTTTTAGTGGAATATGGCCTTTCTTGACACACGCAAACCATATGTTCAGATATAGCGCGAAAAATTTAAAAATATTATGTATTTAACTCAATTTCGACCGAAAGTGGAGATTGCCGACTTTGATACCAGGGTCCTCAATTAACACTTAACTTATTGGACATATTTCTACCCTTGAAATGGCAAAACAGGTTTGTAGAATCTAGTTCTTCGGTCTTAGTAGTGAAATTTCGGCAGTCTAAACAACTGTGTTTTTTCAAACATTTTCTCAGCAGATATCCACTGATATACTGCTCTACATTCTTAGTCGTAAGGTCATTTTTTCTGAAATCTGCGTTTGTTATCTGGAATTCGATCAGGACAATTGTTAACATCCAGCAATTTAAAGAAATTGATTACTCACCAGGCACTTTTGCAACATGCTCAAAATAAATGAAAAAAAATTTGAATCTATTTTGTAGCTACATATAATTTCAATTAAATTAAGTGGAGACATGGCTAACATAGATTAAATAGCACAGCTAGAGGCCCTACAAAATTTGGAGACGGCTGAAATATTAGCTAGAAGGCCTAGAAGAAGGTTCATAACTAGAAGGGACCCTTTCGAATGTATGTCGGAAGATCTCTTCATTAAAGTGTTTCGGTTGTCAAAAATGGTTAGTAGAAATTTAATAGACATGTTGGGTCCATTCTTGAAAGCACCTTCCAGAAATTCCGCACTGACTAAGGAGCTTAAGGTTTCAATCGTTGGTTTACAAAATCAAGTCTGCAATATTGAATGTTCAATTTTTTCAGGTCTTGGTTGCTCTTAATTTTTATGCAAGCGGAAGTTACCAGACTTCAGTTGGGCAAAATTTGCGAGTTGCGAGTCGTTGTGTGAAGGAAGTGACGCTCTTAATGAACGCCCCATTTTTAATCAGTGGGTTACATTTCCACAAACTATACATGAATTGCGAAATATTCGACATGAGTTAGTACTCTCTTGCTTGCTGAGTATTAGTTTCACTCCTTCCTATACGGATTACGAAAATATGATACCGAACATAGGGAATTTCATGAGAAAGAAGGGGAAAGAAAAAATGCTCAGAGCGAGAAAACTTTATTAGGTGATAAATTATAGAATGTTCATTATATTATATACAGATTACGGAACCCAGTCCAGTTCAGTTGAATATTGAATAATCAGCGGTAATAACATTAGGCTATAGTATTTCTTTTGCCCTTTTTTTTCTCATGATACTGATGGCATTCCCCATGTTCGGAAATCTGCATATTTGCACTAATTAATATAGATTCCATCATTCAAGATCCCTCGCCAGATACACCAGAATTCCAATACAACAAGGCTTTCAAAAAAGCCAGATGTACTATTGAAAGGTGCAATGGTTTACTGAAAATGCGTTTTAGATGTTTGTTGAAGCATAGGGTTTTACATTATGCACCAAATGTTCGTGCAAAAATAATAAATGCCTGTGTAGTTTTACACAATATTTGTTTGGAAAACAACATTCCAAATCCGGATGGTTTGGATTATGAAAATGAAGATTTAGGAATTTATAGACCTATGCAACATATAGAAAATTTTACTAGTGGTAATAACACACAAAATGCTGAACTTATTACAGGAAGGAATGTACAAAGGAACATTATCAGAAATTATTTCAATTGAATTTGAATATAAAAGTTTTATATTGAATAAATTCTCATCAAATTTTATGATTATTTTACTCTGTATGCTGAAATATTATTTCATATGTTTCAGAACAAAAACAAATAATTAAAAAATAAAACGTATATTAACCAAAATCTGTAGACAACAATTAAGGAACTCAAAGACTGAATATGTAACAAAAAATCAAGAATCTATAAAATTTAAATTCCTTCATTGAAATCAAAACGATGAACATTTGAAGTCGTACTCATTGATTGAGCTATGCTCTCTAATGCTGAAGCAATTCTCTTTCCAACTTCTGCATTCTCCCAAGTTTTTTTTCATAATATTCTTTTTTTATTGCAACTTTTTCTTCTGCAATTTTGCTCAACCTGTCAGACGCCTTCTGAGAATTCTCTAAGCGCTGTGTTGCCATACTCCTTTTTCTTTTCAAACCTTTTCTCTGTCTATTCTAATCACTTACATTTCTTGAAGGAATTTGGATTCCTTCAGGTTGTTCTGTATTCTCAATTTTATTTAATGAACTTTCGGCTGTTATCACTTCAGCATAATTGTTGTCTTCTTCTAACTGAAAACACATTATAATTCAGAAAATGGAAATATCACATCTTCTGATGTTCTGAAATTGAACTCACAAAAACCACTTCAGATTCTGCAATAGTTTCATCCCCTTCTAGAGCAGTTCTCTCTAATATGTGAAGGAGGCTTTCATCTTCTTCTGTAAGTTTTATATCGCTTGGTGGCCCTCCTCCAGTAGACTTCATATATTTTTTCAAATCGCTATTCTTCCTCTTTACACTTTTTTTGAGATCCTGCCAAGTCTAGATGAAATCAAGACAGGGATGAGCACAGACTTATGAGATAATTTTGCACTTATATAATTCTAGTTTTTCAATATCAGACAATAAAGCATCTGTATGAGTTTCAGCAGAGGATAGTGAAACAGGGTACCATACAATCAGGCATATGAGACAAGAGCTTAGGAAAAAACCTCTGTAAAAACTCTACCTCCCCGTGAGTAGTGTAGTGATGTCAAATTTGATTACAGAATAAGCTTTTAATAGATGGGTGATAGGTATCTTTTCCATTGACATAAAATTTCTTTATACTCATCTCTCCATCTCGAAATAATATCTGAAAAAAAAGAAGCAGAACAATACAAAGTAGGAGTGAATAATATGTATAGAGTATGATACAAGAGCTCAGGGAAAAAAACTAAAAAAACCCTGTATCCATGTGAGAGGTGTTGTGATGTTAAATTTGTTTACAGAATAACTCTTTCGTAACAAAACGACATCTTTCCTTTGAAAATTCTTCTGCTCGTATATCCATCTCGCAATTATATCTGGAAACAAAAAAAAGACGAGAAAACGGGAAAAAAAGAAGTGAATAATAAAGCTTTCATCAAACTACATAATCTGAAAACTTGTTGCTGACTTAAGAAGAAATAATTATTAGTACTTGCCCTTCGCCAATGAATCCAGTCCTTTTTCGCTCCCGGAATTGCGTTCAACCTCTCTTCAATATTCTTCCATTGATTTTGCGAATCTTTGTAAGTGAAAAGAGGATGAAATTTTCCTTTTCTCAAATCTTCAGAGGCCTCCATTATATCAATGAGGAGCTTCTTCTGCTCCTAAGAGATATTTCCTCCTCTTTGAATTCTTTTACTTTCGTAATTATCCATTATTTATTCGCAAATTTGAAATTATGCACAAATTCAAAGATTATTTTTGACACAAAATAACCACAAAATTGGAAATTGATTGCCACAAAACATTCTACCAACATAATTTACATCTTTTTTATTGGCGCATTCGTTAAAGCACAGGACACTATCATCGACAAACTCCATTCCGTCAATCATCTAGGAAAAACTATTCCATTGGATTCGAGAATAGGTGTCACGTCAAATTATGGTTTCCTATGGGAACTGAAAGCATGGGATCATGTTCCTATAGGATCTAATTCCTACACATTCGAGAATCGGGACCCTGGTCAGAAAGATATTCAAATCTTATACATCACAAAATAAATGTTATTTTTGCATTAAATGGTTGTTTAAAATTACCAATTCCTGATTATAGACCAGCAACTTAAGAAAGCTAAAAATACTGACTGAAAAAAAAAATTCTTTCAAATTGTGTACATGAATTCAAAATGTTTTATTATTGATATATATATATGCCGGTTCAGAACGTCTTCCGACGTTGTCCGACGCCCTGCCTCCATCTTCTTCTATCTTCCCAGTCCAGTTCTTGCAAGTTTCTTGTGCTCATAGCTTTAACGACGCCCTGTTTCCAACTGGTCTTTGGTCTTCCTCTCTTCCTACGTTCTGCGGGCTGCCAGTTCATTACTTGCTTTGGGAGTCTCGTTTCTGACATACGTTGTATGTGGCCGTACCATATCAGCTGTCTTTTCTCGATGTCATCCATTAGGGTTCCTTCAATACCCATCATTTCTTTAACGGTCTCATTTCTGATTCTTTCCCTCCTTGATATCCTGAGCGATCTTCTCATTGCGTCCATTTCAACTGCTTCCAATTTTCTCTTATATTTTTCAGTTAGTCTCCAATTCTCTGACCCATACAATAGACTGCTTTTCACTAAGGTTTCATAAATGTTGAACTTTCTTCTTTTAGTTATATTTTTATTCCATAATATGCCGTTGAGACAGGATATTGCCTTTTTTGCTGTGGTTATTCTTCTCTCTATTTCATGATTGTCCGTTCCGGTCGAGTCAAAAATAACTCCCAGATAGTTGTAGTTCTGGCAGTGTGTTATTATTTTTCCATCATTCATCGTGAGATCACTTGCTTCTCCGCCGACACACAGATACTTGGTTTTTTGAATGTTGACCTTCAAACCCCAAACCTCGTACTCTTCAATTAGTTTGCGTACCATATATTCCATATCTTCCTTATCATTGGATATTATTGCCTGATCATCGGCAAACTGCAGGGTATAGAGGGTTGTGTTGTTAAGTTCTATTCCCATGCCATGAACTTTTCTTTTCCATTGTTTCAAGGCCGCTGCCACATATACTTTGAACAATGTCTGTGATATACAACAACCCTGCCTCAAACCTTTAGTGACAGTGAATTCATCAGTAACATATCTTCCTATTTTTATGCACGATTTTATACCATTGTATAGATTCTGTAGAGCTGTAATCAGAGTGTGGTTGATGTTTGTGCTTTTCAGTACTTCCCAAAGTTTTTCTGTTGGAATTGTATCGTAGGCTTGGTGTAAATCTACGAATGTAATGTGTACTTCTCTGTTAGTTCCTGTTTTCTTCTCAATAATCTGCTTGAGGCAGAATATATTATCATTACATGTTCTTCCTGCACGAAATCCACTTTGCTCTTCTTCCTCCTCATCCTTAAATTCTTCCTCTATTAGATCTCGTAATACTTTTCCGTACAGTCTACTGAATGTGCTAGTTACTGATAGTCCTCTGTAGTTTTCGCATCGTTTTCTATCACCTTTCTTATATATGGATGTTATATAGGCCGATTTCCATTGCTCAGGTACAGGATGTCCATTAATGCATAAGTTGAATATATATGTTATCATTCTGAATAACTTCTCTGTTCCATTCTTAAGGAGTTCAGTGTATATGCCTTCAGGTCCACAAGCTCTCCCATTTTTCAAACCTTTGATGGCCTTTTTGACCATATCCTCCGTGATTTCAATCGTTTCACCCTGTATAGATATTTCTTCAGGGGTTGATCTGCTCAAATATTCCTGTCTGTCCTCGGTCAGCAACCTTTTATAGTGATTTACCCAAGCTTCAGTCTTTATTACCTGCAGAGGGGCTTTTTCTTTATGTGATGTTCGAACCGACTTTAAAAATCTCCAAGCTTCCGCATTTTTCCGTCCTCCAATGTAAGCATTGACATCATTACATTTTTTATCCCAAAGCTGATTTTTTTCTTTTTGTATTAATTTTCTTGCCTCACGTTTTATTATCCTGTACTGTTCGAGATCATTAGGGTTTTTTGTTGTTAACCATTTCAGATATAAGTCTTTCTTTAGTTTTACTAAATCGGCAATTTTTTCATTCCACCATAATTTATTGCTTTCATATTGTTTTCTTGTTCCTAGCGATTCTTGAGCAGCTTCGTGTATACTTGAAATGATATTATCATAGGTTTCGCGGAATGTTCGTTCTTGAATGTCTGTTACTAGCTTACTATTTAGTCGTTGTTGGTATAATAACACTGTGCTGTCGTGCATAAAGCTATCGAGATTATATTCGGTATGTGACAGTTTATGTAAGCCAATAAATTCATCATCTCTACTCCTTACCTGACGCCTTGCTGGAAAAAATACTTTGGCCCGTACTAAAAAATGATCTGATCCGCCACCAAAAGCTCCCCTTAGTACTCTGACGTCATTCATCTGTATGTTTGAATTTTGTTTGATGATAAAGTAATCGATTATCGACTTAAGATTACGTGTAGGTTGTTCCCAGGTGTACCGATGTATATGTTTATGTTGAAAAAAGCCGTTGGTAATTTTCATGTTGTTAGTTTCACATAATTGTATGAGTCTATGTCCATTATCGTTCATTTGATCTTCTCCGAATGGGCCTACAATATCACTGTTGAATACTCGTCCTGTTCGGCTGTTGAAATCACCCATCATAATAATTTCTCTTGAATTCCCAATTTTGTTGATAACTTCATTGAGGATCTCGAAAAATGAATCCTTGTTAGCGATAGATTCATCATCGGAAGGAGCGTATACCGCAATCAGGGTAAGATCGTGTTGATGAATCCTGATGTTTACCGTCAATATATTCTCATTGATCATTTCGTAGTTGGTTACTTTGTTCTTAAGTGTTGCCTTTAATAGAACGGATACTCCTCTCTTGGCTCGTTCTTCTTTCGGTACACCGCTGTAAATATGAAGGTATTTACCAATTCGTTCTGTACCACTGCCTTTTTTCTTTGTCTCAGTGAGAGTAACCACATCTATTCCAAGTTTTTCCACTTCTGATACAACCATGTCGATTTTGTGTTTTACTCCCTGTACGTTCCATGTTCCCATATTCATTATCCTTTTTTTCTGCTTTTGTCGTTTACCAGTGAATCCGTCCATGTTTCCGAGGCGATGTTTAGGCTTTTTAGCAAGTTGAGTTTTTCACATATAGCAGGGAGCTAGCCTGCTGCTACAACCCTCCTCCTTTATCCGGGCTTGGGACCGGCAACAGTACCATCGAGTTACTCAATCCACCCGACGATACTGCAGGCGGAGTTGTTGTTTTATTATTGATGCCTGAAATAAATCATTTTAGTGAATTTGTGTCGAATTCTGACGGATACTTCATTTTTTGTCTTATTGATGTGATGGACTCTGATTGTGAAATATATTTTCAAAATTAATTTAACCGACCGTAACAAGTGATTTTGCAGTGGATCTTGGTCCTTAAAATGGTCTGATAATTCTGATATACTACTGAAAATATTACCCAGGTTCAACCTTCCAAGAACTTATATGGTGAATGAGGCAAAATTAAATCGAGAAATATTATCAAAAATTCTGATAACACATTCGTGTGCTAAACAAATTTTCACAACATCTCCTGAAGGTTTGCATAAACCTCCCCTATTCTTGTTTTCCAAAAGGGAAAACAAAGATACATCACAAAGGGTTTGATTTGAGACCTTTGTTATTGATAACCAATTCGCTTAACAGGGTTGAAGGTCAGGTTGTTGGAATAAAAACCACTTCTCAGACCATTGCCGACATGTTTCGATAACTAAAATCTTCTTCAGGGCTCTAAAATGATTACAAGATTTTTCAATTAATAACACTTATAAATAAAATGTGTTGGAACATACAATGGGACAATACATCAGTACAACAAATGAATAAAAATCACATTAATGGGATTTTTATTCATTATCACATTAATGGGATTTTTATTCATTTGTTGTACTGATGTATTGTCCCATTGTATGTTCCAACACATTTTATTTATAAGTGTTATTAATTGAAAAATCTTGTAATCATTTTAGAGCCCTGAAGAAGATTTTAGAATAAAATCGAAACATGTCGGCAATGGTCTGAGAAGTGGTTTTTATTCCAACAACCTGACCTTCAACCCTGTTAAGCGAATTGGTTATACATCACAAAGTAGTGATTGGGTACAGATCTCACAATTTAGGGACTTTTCTTATTTTTCTGACAATAAATCCAGCAATATATCCAACAACATCATACAAATATTTAGAACTTTGAATGTGGTGTAGAATACTGAGACGATGCGAATCATTTTCTTCAGGTGAATTTAAAATATCAATATCGTTAAGGGAATCAACTTATTGATATCGGCTTCCAATGCTGGAGCTTACATGTAGTATGCTAGTTTGGTCCTGTGCTAAAAAGTTAGCCTCAGTAGATGATTTTATTTCTGAGTGTATTAGTAAACGTTTGTATGCTCCTTCAAATTGTCTGGCAGTTGGATTATTGTTAAATCACCCGCGAGCACGAATGGCAGAAAAAAATATTTCCAAATGGTCTTGCCTTAATTTATAAGTGAAAAGAAATTGGACTTCCCCTGTCAGAATTAAATCATCTATTAAATTATCTGCACTCATTAAAGGTGTTATTTAGCCAAGAAATCCAGTTTTTCCATAAGACTGAACAATTGAATTACCATTCTTATCTCATAAACTGCTTACAAAATCAATTGATTCCCTTATGAAATTTTTTATGAATAAATGATTTTCTAATGTCACATGCCTTCTTTAGATCACTTTCCCTAAGAAGTTTCGGGAATTCAAAACATCGAATATATTATTCTTAATACGGCAAAATTTTGCGGTTGATTCAGAATTAAAGAATTGAGAAAGATTCAGCACTTGTCCTAAGTAGCCGATGGCATCGGCTACACTATTGCTGAACACTTCTACCGCTAATTTGACATTCATTTTTTCCTTCTCCTAATTTAAATGACGAGAGCGAATTTTTGTGGCTGCATGAAGCCCAGCTTCGTCTTGCAGCTTCACCAAGTGAGTGAAATATTGCCATTTGATCAAATTATTTTCCTTATCATACAAATATTGCCAATCACCCAATGTATTTCTAATTAATTTGATCATATGGCAAGGATCTAATATAATTTTTTCGCCAGTTGGCGGATGCAAAAAATGTAGTTTGAAGTTGGGCCAAGTTATATCAGCTCCCAAAATACTGCACATGGAAATATTAGATGGGGAACCATCAAATGTCAGGGATACCAATTTTGTTCCAGTATTTCCTAATTGTAATAAACACCCCTTAAGAAGTGTAGCTTTTTCCTTAGCTGTTAAAGAGTCAAGAAAGTAGGCAACGGGGACCTTCCATCTTGCATTTAAACCTACTGCCATAAAAACGAGAGCATTTTTAGCCCTGGGCAAATTGTCAGTTTCATATAAATTGATGCCATACTTAATGCAACCTAGATGCCTTTTTCCATCCCACTCAATGTATTCTTTGATGGCCATCTCGTCCGTGACCAGTCCGATTTTGAGTGACATGCCTTTTTCTTCTTCCGTTTTGGCTTTTATAGTGATAGCTCGAATGGCTTCCACTTTATAGCCAGGACTACCATCAATGGCTCCGTACCATTTCTTCAAAGTGCGCGGAAGAGGTAAGCATTTTTTCCCAAAAAGATTCCTCACATAATTATATGCAGAAGAGGAATATGATAAGTAATATATGTTTTATTTGCATAAATGGTGCAATCTATAAATTCGGTGGAAAAATTATTTAATGCGAGGTGCAACTCATCCATAAAGTTTTCCGTTTCTGATTTTATTTCAAGAAAATCTCGAATTAGCTTGAATTAGTTATTAAAATACAACGCAAACCGATCACCTGGATATGTCAGCCTCTTTTCCCACCCATTATGATATGATATTCCATATATTTGATGAGCAAATTATTTCCCGACTCTTCATTGGAACATAAGCATTCTGTGCATTTTCTGCAGTTCACAGAATTTCGAATTTTTCTCAAAATGAAGCCACTAACATAATTATTCGACAACTGTACCAACTCCAATTCCAGAGCTTGGTAGGATTAAACCCCTTGATAATTGGATCTCATATTGAAAGGGCTAGGTACTTCTTCTACTCCACTATATAATTTTGGCTGAGCTGGTTTTTCATGTCCCCAAATAGAAAATACAATTGGCCAGTCTCACAGCTGAAACCGGGTTTATTGCATATAAAAATGCTCAAGTTGATGATCATTGTCCTAAAGGTTTGGGAAAATGGAGTAGGAGAAGGGTTTTTAGCAAAAATTCCTTGACTCCTGCATGCTGTTAGATCAAAAAATACGATAAGGATCAAATAAAAACCAAATTTTTCTTGTCACTTATATCAGAATATTGACAGTACAAAAAAGTAGGTACCGACCACGTATAGAACCTACTTAGCAAAAAGCAAACAAAATAAAAGTAATTTAAAATAAGTAATATTAAAACCAAATTTTTATATAAGTATATCTACTATTAGTATAATATTGACAAATGAAGCTGAAAACACAAAAAACAAAACAAAGCAAAGTGCAATCAAAACATTTTTTTTTGGACTTTCGAATTCGCAAAAGTTCTAACAATATTAGCAATATCTAGTGTTCGGGCAATCTCATTTTCAATAGAAATAATCGACAAAGCAGATAACCTTTGTTGGTGGCCCATGGTCCTTCTGAAATAATTTTTGATTATTTTCAATTTCGAAAAAGATATTTCAGAGGTGACAACTGAAACAGGTATTGTGAGAAATATGTTACATGCCGTTAAAACTACAAAAAAAGAGTTTTGAACCAAAATAAATTCAGACAATTCCAAAATAGAATCAACTATCAACTGCACTCAATTCACTCCGAAAACAATTTCCAAAAGAAATTAATTAGGATGAAATAGTATCTGAAATATCATCTGGATATTTAGGATACAGAATCTGGCACATTTCATATAATTCCTTGTCAGAAATAAATGGATTACGTAAAGTATCTGGGCATATTGCACGAAAATTTGAATAATCATCGTTAAGTGTAGAACTTCTGTTTTTTATCTGGGCTATAATTATATCTATTCTTCTATAAAATACGTTTATTCTAAAGCAATCTTGATTTGTTCGGATCTGATGATGGTTATTGGGGCAGATTTGAACAGCATGAGTGGGGCACATTTGAACACAATTCTACAAGGTGCCCCACTAAAATAGTTCCGAATGAAATCCACTGTCAGATTTTTTCGTTATTGAGAAATTATGTAGAATACATGTTGATTTCACTACAAGAATGCTTGTATCAACTTTTGTCTCCATTGGTCTAAAGAAAACAAGCCATTTTTGAACTATTATGATATTCCAGAGGCGTTTTCTACCACTCTTCTTGCCCTACAATGTCCAGAGTATTGTAACACCTACAATGTCTGCGATTAATTTTTTTTTACGATTATCTACTTTACTTTCTTTGCAAGGGAAAGGCCTTAGCAAATATGGTTTTAATGCAAATGCTTCGTCTCCCTGTAATTTCGGATATCATTCTCTATAATATTAAGAAGTTCATCGAAACATTCTATTGTCATTCTAAAATATACGTAGAATAGTTTCTGATCCTCTCTTAATAGTGGCATTAATGTACGGAATTTCCCATATTGTTGTCTTTCTTGATAGGTTTCGTGAACCCATTTCCTCGATTTTCTACGATAAAATACGTGATATATTAAACCTATGTATAGAGAAGCTTTCTACTGTGAACTATCCTCCTCTACTGCAAGCAAAAATAGTGCTTCTTCTTCTTCATCTGATGAAGTACCTATACGTTTTTCGATTATAATTTTCATATACCGTTACGTTCTTCGGCAAGAGCACCTATCGTTAAGGTAGATGTTTGTCGAATGATGCGATGCGATTATATTCGATTTGGTATGAGGGGTACTCCGAAATCCACAACGCGAATTTCCGTCACGAATTCAGTGCGGTTTTTCGCGTTGGTTTGTGGGAGCCTTTAATCTAGGTGAAACTGGTGTAATGACCGTAGTGCAGGCTCCTAATGTACCTAATTGCTAAAAGAGGAGTAAAGCAGGTGAGACAATCTGTTTCTGGTGAGCGTGCAACTCTGGTAACAATGGTAGGCATGACACTTTTATGAACGGTTCACCACCTGGAATCATTGGTTTAGTGAATAGTCCAAGCAGTGGCAGGATGATAGCAAAGGAGCTCTGCACAATGCAAAAGATACTAAATGGTGGAACAACAACACTAAATAGCTTTAGTGCTAGCTACGCTAGCGCGTAGCTGACAAAAAACTACTATTTGAAATATGGCAGAATACTGGTTCCGACGAAGACAAAGAAAATTACAAAAAAGCGAAAAAATCTGCTAGGAAAATAGTGGCAGGTGGAAAAGAGAAAGCTGATTCCGATTTTTACCAGAAGCCAGAAATGGCCACTGGAAACGACATATATAGAGTGGCAAAACGTAAATATAATAAAGCAAGGAGTTTAAAACTACGAAATATATTAAAAACAGAGAGGGCACATTGCTAACGATTGACAAGGATATCTGTGATAGATGGTATGAGCACTACAAAGACTTATTAAACGAGGAGTTTCCCAGGCAATAAGAAGAATCGCAACCAGAAACGAAAGGACCCTTAAATGAGATAACACCGTCAGAGGTGAGAGAAGCAATCTCTGAAATGGAAAATCATAAAGCAACAGGTCCAGACGATATACCAGCTGAGCTGTGAAAATTGCTAGGACAGGATGGGGAAGTATGGCTCTCGTTTTGCTATTTAATGAAATTATGGCCGAGGTGTTGAATTAGATTCGATAATGACAAAATATAAATCAAGTAGGAAGTTTGGTCAGCTTTCAGAAAAAGATCATGTTTGCTTTTTGACATCTGTCAATAAAAAAAAATATAAAAATAAATGTTGTCTGTTTATTCAAACAGAGTTATGAACTTGTGAATCTCTTTTATTAAATACAGAGTGAAGCAAATATTAAAATATAACAGGTTATGGGCCCAGAAGCACCAGTGATTGAAATATAATAAGTGGACAATCTCAAATTTCGTAAAAAGAAAGTGAAGAAGTGCGCAGTATCATATGATAATTTGAAAAAAAAAAACCAGTGGGCAGTAAAACAAGTAAAACTATGGCTTTCAATGACGATTCTAATGAAATATCAAATATCACAAAACTCAAGGATTCATCGACGTTTTCAATGTGGGAATTTGAAATTAACATTCTGTTTGAAGCAAAGAACATAAAAGATATCGTAGATGGATTAGAAGAAAAACCAAATGACTCAGAAAAACTGAAGAAATGGAAGGTTAGAGATGCTCAAGCCAAAAACTACATCTTGAAAACAGTCGACAAGAGTGTGAAGACTCATCTTTTCACTTGTGATTCTTCTAAAAGTATGTTCGAAAATCTTAGCAAGATATACAAAAGAAACACCAATCAAGAGAAGTGTAGTCTTCTACAAGATTTCCATACTTTCAAATTCGAGAAGAACAAAAATGTAGCTAGTAATATAAGTAGTTTGCTTACTATTTTTCCCAAACTAAAAAGTATGAATGAGGAAATCAAAGATATCATGTTGATAGCAAAAATAATGTCAGTGTTACCTGAAGAATATAGACATTTCAGTAGTGCTTGGGATTCTGTAGCTGATTCAGAGAAAACTTTAGAAAATCTTCAAGCACGTCTTAGTGCTGAAGAAGAGGAATTGAAAGAAGGAAACAAAGAAAATGTGGCTTTCAAGGCTTTCATGAACAATTCAAGAAGTAACATTGTTGCAGAAAAATTCCAAGGAAAATGTTTCAAATCTAATAAAATAGGACATATGGCTAATAAATGCCGAATGTTGAAATGCAGAATTTGCAGAAAACTAATCATGAAGAAAAAGACTGCCACTTCAGAGATGAAAAACTTAAACAAAGTAAAACATTCAAATGTAATATTTGCAGAAAAGACAATCATGAAGAAAAAGACTGTTTCAAAAATAAAAAAAATGAGAAAGTCAGTTTTCTTGCAGAAGTGTTGACTGTAACCAAAGAAGATACTCCAGAAGAATCATTATATACAAACGAGGACAAAGATGATATATTCATTGTTGATAGTGGATGTACAAATCATATGGTTAATGATCAATTTATGCTCACCAATATTAAAAAGGAGAAAAACATGGTAAAAAGTGCCAAGAAGGGGGCATGCATGAATACAGTTGCTGTTGGTGAATATCAATCCAGTAAAATTGAATTGAAAAATGTGTCTGTGGTGCCAGAATTAAGTAAAAACTTGATGTCAGTTGATGCCATAACTAACAATGGTGCAGAAGTATGTTTCTCGGAGTATACAGTGAAAATACTCAAGAACGATGTCGTGGTCCTGGAAGGATGGAAAAATTAAAATGGATTATATGAAGTGTGTCTCAGTAAATGTCGAGAAGCTCTCCTGACTCAGTCTGACATAACAATGGAATGGCATAAGAAGTTAGGACATATTAGTTTTGACAACCTTAAAAAAATCTCCAAAATATGTGATGACGTTCCTGAACTCAACAATATAAAAGAAGTGTGTGAAATATGTATGACCTCTCGCCAAAATAGACTACCATTTCGAGAAATAAGGGAAAGAGCTACAAGACCGTTACAGATGATACAGATTTGTGTGGCCCGATCGATCCTTCTACTCATGATGATAAACATTATTTTATGACAGTTGTGGATGACTTTACTCATTTTACTTCAGTATGTTTACTGAAGTATAAAAATGAAGCAGAAAGCTATTTGAAGGAGTATATTAATAGAGCAGAAACACATTTCAATCTAAAAGTGTCAAAAATAAGGTGTGATAATGGTGGTGAATTCAAAAGTAACGACCTGAAGGAGTGGACAAGACGGAAAGGAATCATGATAAACTTTACCATTCCTCATACTCCACAATTAAATGGAACGTGTGAAAGAATGCATCAGACAATCATGAACAAAGCGAGGGCTCTGTTGTTTGACTCAAAACTAGATAAAGAGATGTGGGGAGAAGCAGTGTACACAGCAACATATCTTATAAACCGTAGTCCAACAACTACAACAAATTTTCTTCCTTCTAAAAAATGGTATGGAAAGAAACCTTATATGTCGAGACTCAGAATTTTTGGTAATATTGCCTATGCAAAAGTACTAGGACCTCTAAAGGAATTGAACCAAAGAAGTAAGAAATACGTTTTTGTTGGATATGCCGACAATGGTTATCGATTGTGGGATCCAGCAACGAGAAGAATATCTATTCACAGGGATGTGGTAATTACTACAGGAACTCCTATTCAAGAAGAAGACAATGATGAAATATTTGTGAGAATAAATGAAGAAAATTTTCAAGAAGATGAAAATCAGAATCAAGATACTGTAAGTCAAGAAGAAGAACTAGTTGAAGATAATCAAGATGAAGATAATCAAGATGAAGATTATCATTATCATGAAACAGTTAAAGATCATCAGGATGAAGATAACCATTATGATGAGGCGAATGAACATTACGACCAAAATGAATGTAATAGCAGACTGAGAGACAGAATAAACATAAAGAAACCCACAAAATATGATGACTATTTGATGGAAACAGATGATGAAGAAAGTTTTTTAACATATCAGGAGTGTATCAATGATGAAAATATAAGTGGTTGCAAGCAATAAATGATGAAAAAAAACGCTTGAGGAGAATAACACATGGAATTTTGTTGATGAAAATCAAGCAGAAGGTAAAGAAATTTCAACCAGTAGATGGATTTTCAAAGTCAAAGATGATGGAAGATATAAAGCAAGATTAGTTGTCAGAGGATGTCAACAAAAATCAAAATTGGATTTCAAAGACATTTTCAGTCCTGTGGTGGAAAGTAGTTCGCTAAGATTGTTATTAGCAATTGCAGCTCAAAATAATCTTCAAATTCAGACATTCGATGTGAGAACTGCATTTCTAAATGGAAAAATTGACAATGAACTTTATATGAAAGTTCCAGAAGGATATGATATGCCAGGAAAAGTGTGTTTACTTAATAAAGCACTTTATGGATTGAAACAAGCTCCATTACAGTGGAACAAAAGGTTAACTTCTTTCCTAAAAAATGAAGGAATGATTCAGTTGAAATCTGATCAGTGCTTATTCAAGAAGAAAAATAATAACCTATATTTGGCAAAACAAAATTTTATGTTCGACTGAATCATAAACACTTTATTTATGAATTCGGTTAGTGTCCATAATTGACTACTTTATTGGACACCACTTTATTGGACACCACTTTATTGGACTCAACTGCCACTATCATTCTGTCAAATAAATTTACTAGATGCAAATAACACTTTATTCAAGGAAGAAAAATTGAACTTTGACTTTGAAACAAAATTATGAATAACTTTTTTAAGCATTAGTGTGGTAGTGAATATTAAAAACACATTTTTTGTTATTTGTTAAAAATGCATGCCTGAGGAAGTCGAGCTCGAAGTGGAAGCACACTTTTCGATCTGCAATACTCTTGATGCTATCATTAACTACTTCCTGGCCCAATATTCTGGTGGTAACACTTATTTTAGTACTCTCCGATTCATCTATGTAGTAGTAGCGAAGAACTTTTGTGAGCTTTCAATTCACTATTGAATAAGCCAGAATACTGCATTCTGTTGATTTCACAATTTCCTTCGTTTTACACGACTTGTTATAGGCTGCGTACATATTTTTATAAGCACTTTTAAAATTAATGGGTAAGAGAGATTCTTTGTCGTTTACGGCTAAATTTTCTACGCTTTCTTCTCCAGCACTATCCATTTTTTGGATTATTGTGACGTTTGTCACAAAATTGAGGAAGTAAACAACTGTGTTTACTAAGGTTGCTAAGGTCGCTGGTTACTAAGGTAAGATAATCAAAAGCACACTTAATGTTTTTCAGTGATAAGCCATTTCAGAAAATAAAATTTCTGCATTGCAGTCGAACATAAAGCTTTGTATGCAACTTGTACATAATTAGGCCTTATGGACTCGCCCAAGTTATTGGCCTCGCTCGCTTTGCTCGCTCTGCCATAAACTTTTGGACTCGTCCATAAAGACCTAATTTATGTACTTGTTACATAAATAGCTATTATAAAAAAATTGAGTCAAGAATTCAAAATAGTTATAACAGATTTTAAAAATTATTTGGGCATGGAAATAAAGAAGAATGAAGATGAAATACAACTATGTCAAGCTGAATATGCTAAGAAAATTTTGAACAAATTCCGAATGGATAAAGCGAAACCAATGAAAACCCCTCTCGTTGTTCATGACATGCAGAAGATGAAGGTTCTTGTGAAAATTAATTTCAATACAATGAAGCAATAGGGAGTTTGCTGTATTTGACATGTAAAACAAGACCAGATATATCTTATGCAGTAAATTATGAAAGTCGTGCTACTGCAAATCCGAGCAATGAAGATTTTCAGAATGTGAAAAGAACAATGAGATATTTGAGAGGACTATTAACACAGCAATTCATTACTCATCGAAAAGAACAGAAGACAATATAAAAATACAAGTTTATTGCGATGCAGATTATGCTGGTGATAAAAGAGACAGAAAAAGTACAACAGGATATGTAATCATGTTTGCTGGTGGACCAATATCATCGTGTTCGAGAAAACAGAGTATTGTGGCTTTATCAACTACAGGAGCGGAGTACATCGATGCTGCAGAGTGCTGCAAAGAAGTCAAATATCTAAAAACAGTCATAGAAGAATTATTGAACACAGATATGCAAGTCATAATGCATGTTGATAATCAAAGCGCAATGAAACTGATTAAATCTGGTCAAATGAGTCGCAATAGTAAACATATAGATGTACGTTATCATTTCATTAGTGAACAATTCAAAGAGGGATGGTTTCAAATACAATATTGCAGTACAGAAGAACAAGTTGCTGATATCAGGACAAAACCTCTGATGAGTACCAAGTTTGATTACTTCAAGAGAAAGATTGTATTCGCCATTATTATGAATTGAGGAAATTTGTTTCTATTTCAATAATTTTATATTTGAGTATTTTGTCATTAAGGGAGAGTGTTGAATTAGATTCGATAATGACAAAATATAAATCAAGTAGGAAGTTTGGTCAGCTTTCAGAAAAAGATCAAGTGTGCTTTTTGACATCTGTCAATAAAAAAAAATATAAAAATAAATGTTGCTGAATAAACAGAGTTACGAACTTGTGAATCTCTTTTATTAAATACAGAGTGAAGCAAATATTGAAATATTTTCTATAAAAATAAAGGCGACGTTAGAGATTGAGGTAACTTCAGAGGTATTAAACTCACATCGCACAATCTCAAGATTTGGGAGCGTGTCTTGAGTAAGCGCCTCAAGAGCCTGATAAGTCGGACAGAAAATCAGTATGGGTCTACTTCTGGGAAGGGAACCACCAAGCTGGACGGAAAAACTCTTACAAGAGTTTAGATACCTGGGCTCTGTTATTTCTGAGGATGGCACGATAACGGCTGATATAAATCACAGAGAAACATCTGGATGGAACAAGTGGCGTGAACTGTCGGGCACCCTCTGTGACCCGAACAAAAGGCAGAATCTACAAGGCTGCCGTTAGACCGGCTTTACTATACGGTAGCGAAACATGAGGTACAAGACGAATGAATGAACAAAAACTGCATACTACGGAAATGCGCATGCTTCGATGGGCAGGGGGGTTACACTTAGAGATAGGGTTCAAAATATGTCCGGGTAGCTTCAAGGTGGCACCACTTACCGAAAAATTGAAGGAATCCAGATTGATATGGTTTGGACATGTGATGCGTAGACCGGAAGATCACGTAGTGAAGAAGTGCCTTTCCATGGCTACTAAGAAGAGAGGGAGAGGCAAGTCCCTGAATACCTGGATGACGAATGTTCGGAGGGACATGAGGGAGTTGGGCCTGTCAGCTGATGACGCTTATCGGCGAGATGAATGGCGCCTCAAAATGAGCAAAGCCGACCCATCATAACGGGAAAGGGATAGGACAAAGAAGAAGTGGCTACCGTTTCGTCTCGTCGAGTAGAACCTCACTTTTCTGGTGCCACCATCGTTGTTTTACCTGCATGGGCTATCTCCGATGGGATTCCTCACTGCTCCAATTTTGCGTCGGTTATTTCACCAGAAGTTGTATGTCCTTTTCCTAAGGCACCTGCTAGAATCGAAAACTATCGTGGTAAAAGAAAAAAATTCTGACAGAAACACCTGAGAAAGAAGCACTGAAACAAGGAATGATAGAAAAGACAACAAGCAAACAGAAAAAGAATGTTATGAAAAAAGTTCTTGGATGTTGCGGAATCTAAAAAAATTAACACAAAGTTGACATCAACTAAAAAAATGATCAAAAATAGAGTCGTACAAAAACAAGACACATCTGTAGTTCATTATGTTGGTTTGATAAAACAAAAAAATAAAGCTGGCACCTTTGAAATACAGTTCTTAAGAAAAAAAGGGCAGAAATTTCAGTTTTCCCCTGTAGATGATGTCGGCAATGTTGAGTTTAAGGACGTAGTTCAGAAACTACAACGTCCTGTTACCGCCAGGTACTGGAAGAACCTCATCCTCGCTATATTTTCATTTCAATTATACGCGATATAACAGAAGTTAGTCACTTTTCGACGCAAATCTGTTTTGTGAATTATTCGACTGAATAAAATTAATGGTGCCTACACCATGAATTCTTGGTCTTTATACAATGCCTACATGGTTCAGCATCCACCAAAAATATTTTTTTGGCGTTTGTTAACTTCCTATCTTCATAATATCCTTAATGATTCCTCAAACCATCTATTTTATCTGCAAGATAGGATGTGTGAGTGCATACACATTACTCTGACGTGACGTGGGAACATGTGGGTCCACGTCATAATGCGCATGATTCAAAAATCTAACAAAAGTTTTTTCGCTGAAGCGTTCAAATTGGTCCGACGTGACGTAGGAATGCATTGGATAATGGGATCTGAGGTGGCTATACAGATCACTCTGACATGACGTGTAACCACGGGGGTTTTGCGCTTGAGCGTTCAAATTGCTCGGATGCTAATTGCACACACACACCGATTTTGGACGGCCCGCAATGAAATCGATCTATATTTTATCGATAGCAGTTGCGAGCACACTAACTGGATTTTTACCGTCCAAACGATCAGCCTGAGCCTAGATGCACCGATTTTGGACGGCCGATTTTATATCGGTTTATATCTTTCTCGAGTTCAATGGTAAACAATCGGTGCGTGTACAAAAGTATAGTTAGTCACGTACGTCACTACATCCCGGTATTGGACGGTTGCTCACCGGCATTTTACCGGCACCGATCCTGATCGGTGCCGACCACTGGGTCCCGTTCCCACACGTAGTTCACTATCGGAATTTGGACGACCAAAATCGGTGTGTGTGCAATTAGCCTTACGTGACGTTGGATAATAGAATTTGAAGCAACACGCCTTATGACGCTAGAAACGATCTAGATATTTCGTCAGTAGTGGGAAGGCGTCAGAAGCGCGAATTGGTTTCTATGGTAACGTTTCTAGTATTTTTCGAAAATGGAGGAAATATTGATAGAGTATGTTCGGGCAAATCCGGTGCTGTAAGACCCTTCACTCGGGGAATATCGAAACCAGTATTCAAGAAGAGAGGGTTGGAACGAAATAGGAGAAAAACTCGGCACTCCAGGTTAGTGAAAACAATTATGAGGTCCCTAATATCAAAGTGTTCCTATTTGAGTAAAGCGCAAAAAACGGCTACGTCCATATTGTTTTATATTTAAATGCTTGAGTAGTTTCTAACGGAATAGAATACTAGACTCCATTGAAGAATGGAGTTATTATGCCTAATTCTTTTTGAACCCTCCACTCTACTTTTGCTGCTATTATCAAAGCAAAAACAGAAAGTTTGTACTCATACTATACTTTGTTTAAAAAAAAAAATTTTTCGATTTTTCATTTTTTCATCTCTTTCAATATAGTAATTAATAATGAAAATGTTTCATTATAAGACTAACAATTCATCAATATTTGAAGCTTTCTTATTTTCCTTTTATTATACTCGTCTGATTTAAAATTTTGATTGGCATATTTCACTATGTAAAATATTCTCATCCTTATATACAAATTCAGCAAATAATTATGGGGAAACTGTGGATAAGGGTGCTCAAAAAGGATAACTCTCGATAATTCGAAAAGCTTTTTAGCAGGCATTTCTGTAGACACTGATCGGACGTTGGATATCAGTGTTTCTTCTAAGGTTGCTACATAGATCACGAAAGTGTCGTCTGGCATCAACAATTTTCCAAAATTGGCGTCCGCCACCCTGCTTTACTTATCAGCAGTACCTGCATAAATAAAGCTCTTAACAATTGAGGACCCTAATATCAAAGGCGTCAATCTCCACCGTGTTCCTGTGAATAAAGCGCAAAAAACGGCTACGTCCATATTGTTTTATATTTAAATGCTTGAGTAGTTTCTAACGGAATAGAATACTAGACTCCATTGAAGAATGGAGTTATTATGCCTAATTCTTTTTGAACCCTCCACTCTACTTTTGCTGCTATTATCAAAGCAAAAACAGAAAGTTTGTACTCATACTATACTTTGTTTAAAAAAAAAAATTTTTCGATTTTTCATTTTTTCATCTCTTTCAATATAGTAATTAATAATGAAAATGTTTCATTATAAGACTAACAATTCATCAATATTTGAAGCTTTCTTATTTTCCTTTTATTATACTCGTCTGATTTAAAATTTTGATTGGCATATTTCACTATGTAAAATATTCTCATCCTTATATACAAATTCAGCAAATAATTATGGGGAAACTGTGGATAAGGGTGCTCAAAAAGGATAACTCTCGATAATTCGAAAAGCTTTTTAGCAGGCATTTCTGTAGACACTGATCGGACGTTGGATATCAGTGTTTCTTCTAAGGTTGCTACATAGCTCACGAAAGTGTCGTCTGGCATCAACAATTTTCCAAAATTGGCGTCCGCCACCCTGCTTTACTTATCAGCAGTACCTGCATAAATAAAGCTCTTAACAATTGAGGACCCTAATATCAAAGGCGTCAATCTCCACCGTGTTCCTGTGAATAAAGCGCAAAAAACGGCTACGTCCATATTGTTTTATATTTACCTGCTTGCGTAGTTTCTAACGGAATAAAATACTAATAATGAATAATGTAGTTATTATGCCTAATTTCTTTTTCGTTTTCGAAAAAATGAGAAAAAATGAATGGAGAATGCCGTGTTTGATACTGACTATTGGATTTTGCCGGATTTGATACCAAAGGTTCTACTGAAATGAGTTGGGATCTGAATATCAAGCGTTTTGAAAAAGAATCACGAATAGAATAATAACAATATTGAAATAATTCCAAGAAAACGTGTAATCAAAAATATTTTTATTAACATAACATATTTATTATACATACACAGAGGGAGTTTCTTTGATAAATTCACAGGTTTCTCCTTCTGCTGCTGATTCTTCCATGTCTGGCAATGCGTTTTCTTTTTTCTGGCCTGCTTGCCCTGACTCGAGAGTTTCATTAGAAAGGATTTTTGCATAAAAATATAGTTCTTCAATTGATTTCCAGGTAGTCCAAAAGTTTGTCATCATATTTAAGCTTCAACATATTAACTTGTTTCAGACCACTTTTTATGATGACTGGTTCAATCATGTGAAGGGTTTTTCCTTTTCTTAGTACACATTGGAAGGTTTGCAACGGCGAACTGAATTGACGCTCGGAATTCAGATGAATTACGAACGTCACGACACACATGTGCTGATTGACCAGAACGGACATTGCCGGCTTTGATTCTAAGCGGGTCTTGGAGATTGCCGGGTTTGATTCTCAGACGAAGTTTGAAAGTGGTTTTTTAATGGGATATAGCCTTTCTTGACACACGCGAACCATATGTTCAGATGTAGCGCGAAAAATTGAGAAATATTATGTATTTAACTCAATTTCGACCAAAAATGGAGATTGCCGACTTTGATACCAGGGTCCTCTTATGTTTGTCCATAGGGTATTTTTCATAATTTATAGTGGTTCGATAGGCCCATTATTGATAAAATCGTTATTATAAAAATTTCCAGATAAGCATATGAAAGTAGGTTTTATCGAATATTGAACTGAATTTACTGTCCGTGTCACGGACCAACCCTACCCTTTCGAATGGAATGCCATTGCCAAAGACTAGCTGCTGAACCATGTTCAGAAAAGAAGTATTTTTTGAAATTATCTCTGATGCAGGCCGCTCGTCTTACGAAATTTCTACGAATGGGTTCGATGTTGAATATCACCATGAATGTGTTCATTTTCCATTCGGATTTCTTCTCCAAAAGTTAAAATGTGTGTTACTGTATTCCGGAGCATGTTGTGTAGACAGGTCGCAGCTTAAAAGATGAAATCAGCAGTTTCTGGCTTCAAAAATATTCTCCATCGCCCAGCTACGCATTTCTACAGTCCGTCGAGCTCTCGAATGGCGATAGTTGTTCTCTTCGTTACTTGTAATGGCTGCTTTGCTGTATGGGCGCATCAAATATGTTGTTCGAGGAAGGCCCCATCTGCAACAATTACATTAGGAATCTGTTCCAGAGCTGGTAATAGCTCTTTGTCTTTTGGAATCCCATATTTTTTGGTTTCGAATCTTTTTCCCATCTCATATTTCTCAAAAGTTTCTCCATCGCTGCTTTTGCGGTAAGCTCCAACGTCGACAAACGTGAATTTGTAATTTGCATCTACCAACTCCAATAAAACAATGGAATATGTTCCTTTGTAGTTGTAGTACAATGAACCAGCACCAGCTGAACATCGGATTTGAATATGCTTGCCGTCCAATGCTCCCATGCAGTGTAGATAATTCCACTTCTCATCATAATCCTTGGCGATCTGTTCCCATTCGTCTCTGTTCGGTTCTGGCATGTAAATCGGTTGAAGAGTTTTCCAGTTGACCTCGCAACACTCTCTGCCGATTTCTCCAATAGTTGAAAATCCAATCCGAAAAGAAAATCCCAATGTTCTGTAAGAACAAGTACCTGAAAGCAGTGCAGAAAATTGCTTATTCATTGAATTATCAACCACTTCCTTCGAAACTAGGCGACCTTTTATTGTCCTTTTGAGTAGAAGGTGAATAAATGACTAGCTTCTCCAAGCACTAAGCTTACTTTGTTCTAGGGAATGAATGTAAATAAAATTGGAATAAACTACCGAATTCATACATCTAGGCTAAACACCGAAGAACCACAAAATCAGGTCAGACAGCAAAGAGTTTATGAAAATGGAAATTTGAAGATGAAATGGCCTTTTTTAATGCAACACTTGAGAAAAGAAAAACTCGAGGAAATGCCGAAAACAGCCTCAATAATTACGATGGTTATGGAACACTGAAGTAAATTGGGTTTTCTTCTCTCGAAGAAACAAATTCACAAGTCGTCTCGCCAGAAAGTTTAAAATCAAACCCACCAAGAGCCGACTTATTGCAGAGTGCAATCACTCAAATGGCGGTAATCATCGGCTATCCCACAGCCAATTCATATTCTCCAACATATTTTGCGCAACCTTCTGCGAAGCCTATAAAACCTTGTTTGGGGAGGAAACGTTTGTCGTCATCCGCTTCAATTGTGGAGGACAATCAACGCTTGCGGTCCCAAGTGATGCTTCAAAGTATACCCGCTGTATCAAGAAACGTGGACGATGAATGCGAACTTTTTTTCCAAAGCATGGCAAAAAATGTTAAAAAATTGCGCTCTAATGAGCAGATACGGGTGGAAATGGAAGTGAGCAATATTAGTCCGGGAGGTGGTGTCACTTTTTTATTAGTGATTTATCTGCAACTCAAATGTGATTAATTAGAGAGTTGCACTATTACTGTACTCGAAATCGAAAGTCAGTCAGCGCGACCGTGGTGGGCATGGGCGTGGGAGGCGGTGAAACTCGCCGGAAAAATCTCAAAAAAAAGTGATTGATCTTCACGTGAAACTTTGTAATAATGTAAAATATTCATGATTATGAGTGAAAATGGGCGTCAGTCACTTTCCCGATGGTGGAAACATCGTCAGTCAGGCGGTTGAAGTGGTGGGAAAAATCTGAAAATGACCCATCTTCACTTGAAAATTTAAAAAATGATTATTTAAATCAAATTGAACGTCAAAATGGACGTCAGTCACGTTTATAGTGGTGGATTCTGCTTCAGTCAGGCTTCCAAAGTCAAGGGTAGTGACTAGCTTCCTTTGGCGCCCTGCACCTTATGCAGTTCAACTGACGCATATTCCACCGGCATCGTGCAGGCTGACGATTATTTATCGAGTGTACATAACAATTACTTGTTTATACAGGGTGTTTCATCATAAACTGGACAAACATATATAGTGGGTAAATGACACCGGGAGAATCACTTCTGCCTTATGACATATACCCCGTGTGCTCAGTTATGTATAAACCACAAAGTAACGGTTCTGGTCACCTCGGAGTATTTTTGAGTGCGCAATTCAGAAAAGATGAAGAAATGAAAAAAAAATTTCCAAATGGCGGAAAACCTTCGATGTTCGTGATTTTTCTTTTGGTTTCCAAATTGAATTTCATTTTCTGAATGAATACAATTTTCGAACAATTTCCTTGTAGTTTCCTACAATCAGGAAACATTTCAACAATTTCGAGGTTTCATTTCTTAGAAACGCGTCATAAGGCTTATATTCAAACTTCGGTCACGTGATTCATGTCGTCCGATTTTCAGGTAGTTTCGTATTCTTCCTTTCCCTTGTAAATTCATCCTTAATTGTCTTGTTTATATCCACCTGATCATCGGAAAATACAGGAAATACTCTGATTTTTATGGGTACGAAACATGACACACTGATACCATAGCCTCCCCAGGCATCATACAGTTAAAAATGAGTCCCCACCGAGTTATATAGGTATCAAATTATAAAACCATTTGCCCTGTCGCTTGAAATCAATGATTGTAAAATCTTTCAAGAGAGAAGCTAAGTTCCTTTTAACTAACAGGTAATACTATAGTGTGGAGGAGTTCCTTAAGGAGTCCATTTGTTGAGTTTGTTATTTTTTTTCTCTTGTATTTGTCATCATATATGACTTGTCCTATACATTTCTTAAGGGTCCAAAAGGATCAATAAATTTTATTTATTTATTTATATGATGAAACACCCTGTATAAACAAGTAATTGTTATGTACACTCGATAAATAATCGTCAGCCGGCACGATGCCGGTGGAATATGCGTCATTCGATCTGGATAAGGTGCAGCGCGCCAAAGGAAGCTGGTCACTGCCCTTGACTTTGGAAGCCTGACTGACGCAGAATCCAGCACTATAAACGTGACTGACGTTCATTTTTACGTTCGATTTGATTTAAATAATCATTTTTGAAATTTTCAAGTGAAGATGGGTCATTTTCAGATTTTCCCCACCACTTCAACTGCCTGACTGACGATGTTTCCACCATCGGGAAAGTGACTGACGCCCATTTTCACTCATAATCATGAATAATTTACATTATTACAAAGTTTCACGTGCAGATCAATCACTTTTTTTTGAGATTTTTCCGGCGAGTTTCACCGCCTCCCACGCCCATGCCCACCGCTATTGGACTGACTGACGCGCGGACCTCATATGTACAAGTGGAGAACTACTCATCCTAAAAAATTCGTGTGAAGATCGATCACTAGTTCAAAAGTGACGCCACCTCCCGGACTATATTGTTTTGGGGACAGCGTTGGAAGCCGTACGTAGGACATCATTTCACGAGAACTCAGCAATTAAGCAATACTCCTCTTCACCAGGGCCGTCGCGAGTAATTTTGGCCCCTGAAGCAAAAAAATTTTTGGCGCCCCTGCCAGAGAAAGAATTTTTTCTTTCTTGAATGAGTGCGTAAAAAAAATTAAATTCAAGTGAATGAGGGATATTGAAATGTGCTATTATATAATACATATTTCACTTAGTGTTTCCAAGGTTTTTGAATGTGATAAAACAGCAAAAAAGAAATCTAGTTTATTCATACATAATCAAAAAATATCGTACACATAATTTACAAAATAACAAAACAAAAAATTAGTTTATTTATAACAAAGGATGAAAAAAAAAAATATATCACATTTGTTAATGAGATAGGAACTGTAAAAAAATCGTCATCACATAAGCATGTCTAAACCTACATACATAAAATATGAAAAAGCACATGGAATTTGTAGAAACTAAATGCATATAGCATTAAAATTTTATTAGGATTAGAACTAAGATAAATCACAGTATTTGTACCTTTCTAGATTTAATCCTGGCAAAATCATCTATAATATTTTCAAAATCTATTTTTGAACTAATTGTGTGTTCAATAGATATTATTGCCAGGCCCGAAAGTCTCTCCTGATGCATCGCGGAGCGCAAATAATTTTTTTAATTTTTGATTTAGAAAAAGAACGTTCTCCACTAGCTACAGTTACCGGCATTGTAATTAGTATCCGATGAACAATAACTATATTAGGATAATTTTCAGATAGATTACCCCCCTCCAAATAATTCAGCAACTTGATAGGTGACATTTTAGATTCCAACGTGCTGCTCAAAAGAAGCAATTCTGTGCTGAGATTTCTAGGCTCAATGTCATTTCCTAACTGCTCGAAGAGTCCATTGCAATTTTGCATTATGTGCTCTGGTGATTTTGTAGCTAATGCCTTAACGTCGTATAAGAATTCAATCAATGAGCTGAAATTTTTTTTGAGGGTCTGCTATCGGTGTATCTCTTCCTTCATATTGAAAAAGCCATGTTTTCCTACGAATGCGGACTTCTCTCTCAGATTCGAATTCAGGGTTTATTTCCATATTATCTGCCATTTCTTTAGCAGAGCAAAGCATTTGCTCGAAACCATCAGCTCTCTTTGCCAAATATTCTGAGACTTTGTTCAGCTCGCTAACGCAAACATTTATTATCATACCTGGACTTTGCAATTGCTTGGAAACGTTATTGATACGAACTAAAACCTCGTACCAAGTAACTACTGAACAAATGAACTTGAAACATGAAATTTTCAAAGCCAAATTTTTGCTCTTACTTCTGGTATCGCCATCATTCTCATCATTCGCTGCTATTTCACGAAGAGCATCATATATTTCCCCTAACTGATACCTTAGCGGCGTAATAGCATTTATTCTACTTTCCCATCTAGTGGTACTGAGACCTTTTAGAGTTAGTGCTAAATTGTGTTTTTTTCAAAATCCCTCACCTTTTAGTTGAACTAGAAGAAAATACGAAGATTTCTTGGACAATTGAAAAAAATTTGATATTTCACCAGATTTACTAGCTGCATCGTTAATAACTAAATTCAAAGAATGACATGAACAAGGAACGAAGAAAGCTTTCGGGTTTTCATTGAGAATTCGTTTCTGCACACCAGAGTGAACTCCTTTCATATTAGAGCCATTGTCATAACCCTGTCCCCGAATATTTTTCAAATCTAGGCCTTAAACTTCAAGTTCTCTTAGTATAATACTAATACCACCTCTCCGGTGGTTTTTTCTACTGGTAGGAATTCAATAAAATATTCTTTAGGTGTGAATTCTCCTCCAACTTTTTTGTAACAATCCTAATCACTAAGGACATTTGTTCCGTACGACTCGTGTCAGGTGTGCAATCCAGTATTATACTAAAATATTTAGCTTCCTTGATTTTGTCTACTATGGTTTGACGTACTCTTTTTGCCATTATGGAAATGAATTCATTTTGAGAATCATGACTCAAATAGTGAACACTACCAGGACGTTTTTCAATTCTTCTTAAATGTTCTCGTACTACTGGGTCGAAAATTCCTAGCGTTTCCATGAGTTTCAAGAAGTTTCCGTTTTCTTGTTGGAATACTTTATCTGATGATCCCCTTAAAGCGAGCATTTGGGATGCACATAACTCAACTACTGCAACAACTCTATGCAATAATTCTCTCCAATACTGTCTCTCTATATTCATTAGTCTTTGGTGTTCATGATCAATCGTCTTTTCTTTTTTAAGCCTAGTGTCGAGCTCCATCCATTTATAAAAGCATTCCATATGTTTTATAGAAGCTTCGTGGCCTTTCAAAGATCTGGAAATATTTCTCCAGTCACGATAACCCTTCCTTGACCAATTCAACGCGTTGATATCGGAGATTTCGAATAAGAAGCAGCAAAAACAGTAAACGGAATCAGTTGAAATGGAATAAACGAGCCATTTTCTAGGAAAAAGTTCTCCATTAGCCATTTCTCTGTCATAAAAACCATTCGAAAAATGCCTATTTTCTGATAGTGGAAATTTAATCGTGCAAATTTGACGTGGACCCCTCTCAATAAGTATTTGGCGATAGGTGTTTGACATCCCAATGGCAGGCCATTTTGAAGGATCCTCAGAGACCTCTGTAACGTGGTCACCTCGGAGAAAACTTATCTCGAGCGCCAGCTATTCTTTTAAGGAAGAATAGCAAACCTACCAGAGTAGCTGCTAGTCGGAGACAGAGTTCGCTGTTATTTAGGATGGTAGCAATAACGAAGTAGTCAAAATCAAATTGTGTAAAAGTTTATTCACACCTTCGGAAACTGATTATATGTACAAGGGAGATATATGTAGGTATGAAATATGAGCGAATCTACAAGCGAACATACATTCGGGAAATTCTATCCGGTCACAAGCACTTTATAAAGTTTATACCGGGTGCAGTGAAAAATCAAAGGTTCAATAAAATGCGCCAACCAGAACTGACGGAATGAATACTAAGGACTTGCTATACGGTATCGGGATGTAATTGTATTTCTCCAGAAATGAAACACAACCAGGGCGGATCTAATCGAGACTTTTCTTCGCTACCCCAAGGGCTATAACGCACCATGACTGATAGCGAAGAAAAGGTCTATTGTTAGCGCAACCACGGGATTTCACTGACTACGAGCGGTATCTCTTATTCTCTACCCCAAGGGCTATAACGCGCCATGACTGATTGAAAAGAAGAGATTTCGGATTCAACACTTATGACGCGGACAGGGGTTGACGGGACTTTCCCTTCAGTACCCCAAGGGCTTGCGCACCGTGACTGATAGCGAAGGGAAAAGTCAGATTCGCGAAACAGGGTAAAGAACGATAAAATATAACAGAAAGCGATACAGTACAGCAGTGTCGAAGTCAAAGAGGTAACCGGTGTAGGTCTAACAAAGAAACTGAACGGTACAGACGGGGACCTACCTCCTTTGTTTCAGGCACTCGCGAAAAATCAAAGGAAAGAAAAAAAAACTAAAAATTAATTCTTAATAGTACTGATGCAACACAAAATTATTCTTAAACGGCGAAACTCAGAAAATACGGAAAACTAACTGAAGTAATAGAACAGAATCTAAAGCAGAAGTCACCACGTCAAAAACTGAAATCAAAGAGCGAAAAGTCAAAAGTCGGAGTACTGAAGTAAACGAGCAAAAGTGCCCGTCGCGGGGGGAAATTTGCTTTTATAGGCAAATCCCCCCTCACGGTAAAAATCTGAAAATTCCAGAATGCGACAAGAATAAAAAACGTCGTCAGCTCCGGTTTATCGCATATCAATATCAGAAAAACTTCAACGGCATGCAAGAAAAACAACGTGAAACACAGATAAACGGTTTTTTTACATTTACTCTGCCCATCGGAATGAATGCACTGAATATCGGAGAATTCAAATATTTTCAAAGACGGAAATATAAAAACGAAAGGAATGCACTAAAATGAATTCCAATTTCCCTCAGAAAACTGGGGTTCATTACACCTCTTGAATTTGAGAGTCTACAGATGACGATGTTGTTGGTAAGTGAAATCCGTCATTAAATACTTCTTCTTTTGGAAGATCTCCGACTTGACTCTCTTGGTTCTCACCTGAAGTAGGTGTAGGAAGTGACTCGAGTGGTGATGCCAATAACTCACTTTCAGAAGAACCTTGGTATACAGTACTTTGGCAAGCTTTTGCCCCATCAGATTGTTTCAAAAATTGATTCAAAGCTCCTGCCATTTTTGATTTTTCTAGCGTTTTCACTAATCGCTTCTTCCTAAAGTCGTTTCCACTGCGTTTTTTTTTCTTTTTTCTGACATTTTGATCTACGAAATAACAAAATGTTAGTCCACATGCCTGCTTTTGCAGAAAAGTCAAATCGAAATTTAATGTATATCTATGTTGTTAGTTAGCATAATAGTTTTGTTACTTTTTCCGAAGATCGAATAATACACCTTGATTAATCAACTGATTTATTTCTCCAACTCTACAACATGCCAAGCCGATACTCGATACACATCTGTCCGCGGCCGGAAGATTACGGCGTTATCGCAAAAAATATGTCAAATACATAAAAGGAAACATAGAAAACAAAATGATATACAGAGTGGCTCAAACATTACCACCCACTTCATTTTATTTTATAAAATGATAGATTCAAAAGCACTGTCGTGACAAGAAAATGCAACATACAGAAATACATATATGTGAATATGACCTTAACAAGCACCTTTACAAAGCAGTACCAGCTTAGTTATAGGTCTTATTAGCTCAGTAGTAGCAGTACGTATCTTTACAACTCTAACTAGTTTATCGGACCCAGGATAAGTATCAATTACCTTGGCAAGAGGCCACTTAGCAGGCGGACAATTTCCATTCGTTAAAAGAACGAGATCACCAGCTTGAATTACTGACTGTTCAGTTTGCCACTTGTACCGCGTTTGAAGAGTTTGCAAGTACTCTTGAGACCATTGTCTCCACCAATCTTGAAGCATCTGTTGAATTTGTTTCCAACGCTGCATAGGAGGAATTTTTTCATCTGAAAGAGAAGGTTCAGGTACGATGTAAGAAGCGGACTGTATCAAAAAATGAGCAGGAGTCAGTGACTGGATATCTGACAAATCCTCGTACAGCGGTAAAAGTGGACGAGAGTTCAAACAGGCCTCGATCTGGGTTAAAAGAGTGTAAAACTCCTCGAACGTAAGTGTGTGACTTCCCACAACACGACGTAAGTGGTGTTTGGTAGACTTTACCGCAGCCTCCCAAATGCCACCAAAATGGGGAGCAGCTGGTGGGTTAAAATGCCATTGCGTGGATTCATCACTGAGTTTCTTGGTGATGTCTTTTATAAAAGACGATGATTTTTTATACAGCTCCTTGAGCTCTTTGTCAGCGCCAATGAACGTCGTTCCTTGATCACTATAGAGATCTGTGCAATGACCTCGCCTTGAAGTAAACCGACGAAAAGCAGCAATGAAATCGGCACTACTATAACCGGACACCAATTCGAGGTGTACGGCCTTCGTGCACAAGCAAATGAACACAGCAATATAACCCTTCAACGCAGTCTTACCCCTACCCTTGGAGGACCTTATGAGATATGGGCCGGCATAATCTACACCAGACTTGGAAAACGGCCTGGAAGGTTTTGTTCGGAAGGAAGGCAATGTACCAAGCTTCTGGTAACTAAAAGTACCACGATATCGGATGCAGGTTGTACATTCTCTCATCACCTTTTTTACTAGCTGTCTGCAGCGAATAATCCAATATTCCTGCCTCAAACTACTGATGGTTAGCTTCAAACCACCGTGCAAAGATTTAGCATGGGCATTTCGAATAAGAAGCAAAGTGAAGTAACTATCAAACGGTATTATCAACGGATGTTTTTCTTCAAAGTTCAAATTAGCGTTATGTAGGCGGCCATTTACTCTCAATAATCCTTCGTGAATAAAAGGGTCAAGTTTAGTGAGGGAGTTGGACTTAGAGAGTTGTTGGTTTTTCGAAAGAAAGTTCAATTCTTGATCGAAAAAGGTGCGCTGAACAATGTAAACACAAGTAAGTCGCGATCTAGTGAGTTCGTCAGTGGTTAATTCAGGAGAAGAGTAAACAGTTTCGCTGATAGAAAACCATTTACAGGAATTTGAAGTCAATCGAGCCTTCAATGATGGTACCTTGTTTGAAGTGATGCATATAAAACGCAGCACATAGCCCAGAGTTCGAACCAACTTGGTCAGCGAAGAGTAGTTTTCAATTACACTCCAAGTTTGAGGAACATCACTCTTACAAGAAACAAGAAGAGCACTCGCATTATCTCTTTCAGAATTGCTGTTTGATTCGACATTAAATAATAATGATAAATTGTGTAGCCAAGGTGGACCTGCCCACCAGAGCTCATGATCTATCAACGCTTTAGCACTAATTCCTCTAGAAGCACAGTCAGCAGGGTTTTCATGGGACTTGACATGTCTCCATGTGGCATGGGGACACTGTGAATGGATCTTGGAGCAGCGGTTAGCGACAAATACCGGCCAATGTGAAGGGTGCTTCTTTAACCAGCAAAGCACATCAGTGGAATCAGTCCACAGATGTACGCTGCATTTCTCCATAGAAAGTGCCCTGTGTACCTTTTTGACAAGTTTTGCAAGTAGTGTAGCTGCACATAACTCCAACTTTGGAATAGTGTGCAGTGGCTTCACTGGAGATACCTTAGTTTTAGCCTGCATAATGTGAACTTTTACTTGGTTCTCGAAGATCACACGCAAGTAAGTGACAGCTGAGTAGGCAGTCTTACTGGCATCTGCAAAACCATGAATTTCCACCACTTCTGCACTTGGATGATAACCTAACCATCTACTTATACGAATATTCCTCAGCTGAACTAATTCCCTATACCAAGTTATCCACTTGTTAGCTAATTCAGGAGGTATTTTATTGTCCCAGTCTATTTTGTGAAGCCATAGCTGTTGCAAGAACGACTTAGTAGTGATTATCACTGGAGCCAACCAGCCTAGCGGGTCGAATAATTTTGATGCCTTAGAGAGTATTGACCTTTTGGTCAAGCAGAAATCATCTTTGAGACTGTCAACATATATCTCAATGCAGAAAAAATCTCCACCAGTATTCCACGAGAGACCCAGCACATTGAAACAGAAATCGGAAGATTCATCGTTCAATGAATCTGCTCGATCCTCGGATGGCAGCTGATCCACCAATCGAGGATCATTAGAAAGCCACTTATGTAGCTCAAAACCACCCACTTTGCAAATTTTGATCAATTCGTTTCGCTTTTGTAACGCCTCTTCTAGCTCATAGCCTCCAGACATCGCATCATCCATATAGGTTTCCTCTTTCAAAATTTGGGCGCCCAATGGATAAGTTAATAGCTCATCCTCAGCAAGTTGTCGTCGTACTCTGTTGGCCAAAAATGGGCTACTGATCATTCCATATGTGACTGTTTGTAATAAGAATATTTTTATAGGTTGATCAGATTGAAATCGCCATAAGATAGCTTGAAAATACTGATCGTTTTCAGCTACTCGAATTTGACGAAACATTTGTCGAATATCGGTTGCAAACACTAAAGGGTATTTCATCCAACTCAGTATTAAATTGGACAAATCTGGCAATAGATTGGCACCTTGAAGAAGCACATCGTTAATCGAAAGATCATTCGCAGCTTTCGCTGAACCATTAAAGACCGTTCTCAGTTTCGCAACATTATCTTTTCGCTTTAAAATTCCATGATGGGGTAAGAAATAGTGGCAATCAGACATCTCGGAAAGCTCTATTTCCCTCATATGACCCGCCTCAAGATATTCTAACATGAAAGACTTGTATAATGCCTCAAAATGGGCATCCCTTTGAAACCGCTCTTCCATTTTAAGCAGCATGTTCCTTGCGATGTGGTATATATTGGGAAAAGTTAAACTTCGGGCACAATTTTTTAAGGGCAAATGGACTGTATAACGACCTGCCGCATCCCTGGAATGAGTCTCCAAAAAATGGTTTTCATTCGTCAACTCATCAGGGGTTGGAGGTTTCATATCATCAAAAAATTCCTCCTGGACCACAAACCGAGAAAACATATCATTCAATGAGGCTTCCGAGTCATTCAGATGTAACACAGTCGGTGAAACATATTCCCCAGGCATTGCCGTGTTACCGGACACTATCCAACCTAAGCTAGTGTTCATCGCAATGGGTTCATCAGTTTTTCCACGAATCAACTCTCCTCTCATGATTTTTGCATGGACTACGGCACCCAATAGCACTTCTACGCATCCTTTTTCAAGATAATTTGGATCGGCTAACATCAGAGAATCAAGATGACCCCACCGTGAACTATAATTCCAATTTGGGGAATATGATGAAATTTCTGGAAGTACAAATGCTTCCACTTTAGATGAGAAGTCAGAGATATAATGTGGTTTTAGCTCGAAATTCACAACTTTGCGACAAGTAAAACTGGTTTTGCCTCCTACGCCAGAAATGGGTAAAAATACTGGTCTGTACCTCATTCTTGACCTCTGACATAGGGATTCGGAAATAAACGAGGATTGAGAGCATTGATCAATCAATGCCCGAGCATAAGTTACAGTACCATTATCGCAGCAAATTTTAACCAGAGCTGTAGCTAGCAGTACTGTTGCAGGTGATCTACAGAAATTTACTGTAGACCTAGTCGATGGACCAGCAGAAGTAGTAAGATGATCCGCACCACTGGATGATGGCATTTCAGGGGCATTTTGAACGGTAAAATGAAGTGACGAATGATGCTTGCCCCTACAATATTGGCAACGTTTGCGAGACTTGCAATCCCGCAGAGTATGTAAGGATAAGCAGTTAAAACAACGTTTTTTGCTTACAACAAAATCTCTTCTTTGAGCTGGGGTCTTGTTTTTATAAACACCACAGTATAGAAAAAAATGATCCTTCGAACAAATAAGACATTTGTTCACACGACTCTCGGTATGAAAGGTCTTAGACGCCGGCAAAGCCGAGTTCACCGGCCTGGAATTAGAGCCTTTTTGCACAGAATCTGAATTACATTTTGGGCTGATTTTATGAGAAGTATCTTCTAACGCCTCCAGAATGGAAATTTGACTTTCGAGGAAACCAGACAAGAATTTGAAACTGGGAGGTTCGAAAGAAGCCGAATTGTTCCCAATGTGATTTTCCCAATGCTTTCTAGTTTCAGCTTCCAATAAGGACACCACCAAGTGAACCAAAATATCATCCCAGTTATCGACCGGGCGCTTGAGAGCTCTAAGAGAAGCTAGTGGAGTAGTTACTCCAGATAAAATTCTTTTAATTTCGGAAGATGCTTCCTTTCTCATTGGTTTGACAGCAAAAATAGCATTGAGGTGAGATGAAACTAGCCTGCGCTTATTTTCGTATCTGTCCTTGAGAGTATTCCAGGCTAACTCAAAATTATCTTCAGTGATAGCAAAACTGTCTATTAAACGCTTGGCATCTCCGCATAAGCTGGTTTTCAAATGGTGAAGCTTTGTAGCATTTGAAATATTTTGTTTCTTAATAACTAAAGTAGTGAACAAGTCTCTGAACGACTCCCACCCGCAAAAGTCACCACTGAATGTGGGCAAGGAAATTCTAGGAAGTCTTTCCATTTCATCGGCCTGCATAGCATTTGAACCGCTTGAAACCCGGGGACTACCCGACTTCGAAGTCTCTGGTTGCGAATCCAAAAAGGTTTGAAATTCAATTTTTCTCTGCAAATACAGTTCCTCGGTTGTATCGAAATAATTGTCTTTGAAATATGTAACAGTTTTTGTTTCAGCCGATTCCAGACGGAGCAAAGCATAATGATTTGATCCGAAGGTAGTCCACAATTTTTCCAAATTTTGAATTCGTGTTTTGCAACTACTCACATTCATCTTGCCAGCTCCCTCTTTCTTAAAGTTACTATAGGTACGATCAATTCTGCCATGTAAAATGGCCTGTTCAGTCAGCAATGCATCCATATTGAAATGAAATTTGCACAAGCGAGTAGATACTTAACAAGGTCCGACAAACTATCATATACAAAGCAATTCTGATGAAGAAGTGCTAATCATGTACACAACAAAGCCAATAAACACGAATATTTTCAAAAAAACATGAAATGTGCAATATGAAAGAAATATATGAATCAAACTAGCTTCCAACAACCAAGCAAATCTAATGATAACAATGGAATATCACTTTGTATCAAGTATTTAAAAAACCCCAAACAATATTTACCAAGAAATCAGAAAACACTTCTATGCAGCAGTTTAAATTCAATTAAAGTTTCAAATAATTGAGTAATCACTACTATGAACGATTGTTTAACGGCAACAATGTTATCAAGTACAAAGCAAAATTGTAAATTAAGGAAATCTCCACTAAGAATTATTTGAAATATGCAAACAGCTCAAAAATAAGAGATCTAAGAAAACGATTATTGGGAAGCAAATTTCCTCAAATAAGTTTCCAAAGCAAGCATTCTCCGAAAAGAAATACCAAATTATAATAAATCAAGTTTCAATCAATCAAATTCATAACAGTCTCTACAAGTAGAAACAGTAAAATTCAAGCACAATAGCTTCCTTTCAATAGCAGAACGAAAAAATATATAATTCACAATTTGATAATGCAAGCAAGTATATGGCAATTCAATAGCAGAATGAAAAAAATATATATCAACTTCACAAATTGATAATCTAAGCAAGTAAATTTCATTCAATAGCAGAACGAAGAAAAATATATCGAAGTCACAAATTGATAATGCAAGCAATTACGTAAATTTCAACAATTTCCTTCAGCCCCACAAATTATTATAACAACTGCGAAGCCAAAGCAAACTACAATAAAGCAATTAGTATATTTGTTCAAGCAAGCGAGCAGATCCTCAGCAGCAGAATTTGAATAAACAGCAAATTTTTATTCCAATGGTAATTCAAGTTTTAGCGAAGTTTAAAAGGAAATTATATCTGAAAAAACTCTCTTTTAAATAATTAAAACAAACTGTAATTGTTTATTCTGAAGCAAAGCATAAGTTTCATATTTTCAATGAAGTCTGAATAAGTCTCAAAATAACATCACTGAAGTTAAAGTCTCAAATTCAAAAGCGTTCAATTCACTATAGGCATACTAAATGTTCACAATCGTCGATTCCGTTTCGTCTCCTCGAAACAGGATGACACAAAACGGATTTTCAGCATGAATGTTTATTCCTCACAAATATGAAATGTCCATTATTGGATGCAGATAAATTTCCGAAATTCCGCATTAATTATCAGAAAAACTCTCTTATCCTACCTGGTTGCAGTTGTAAACAAGTTTTTCTACCTTATGGATAGCGGATTCGAGTTGTCGCAGTATCTTCGTAATAAAGGAATTACTCCATTTTCTTCAGAATGTGAATGTAACAATTTCTTAAACTCTTCTTTTCGTCTTTTCGAAGAATTCTAGCTTCAATATCCGGCCCGAAGGACCACTTAATGTTAGTTAGCATAATAGTTTTGTTACTTTTTCCGAAGATCGAATAATACACCTTGATTAATCAACTGATTTATTTCTCCAACTCTACAACATGCCAAGCCGATACTCGATACACATCTGTCCGCGGCCGGACGATTACGGCGTTATCGCAAAAAATATGTCAAATACATAAAAGGAAACATAGAAAACAAAATGATATACAGAGTGGCTCAAACATATGTGTATATTTACCTTTGGTTTTTGTCGCTGTAGGTAAATTAATTTATTTCTGGATTTCTTCGATGCCGATGAATAATGAAGTCCTGTATCTTATTTTCACATCCAAACCAAATGACACGACGAACGAACGAATAATGAGATTTGAATAAATGGGAATCAAGTGCGACCCATAAAATTGCGAGCTGCAAATGGAACGAACATTTGGTGCAACATGCATGCCGTAAAATTTTATGGCATTTTTATGGCCATTGCTGTTGGCCTGTGGGTACGCGCCTAAACAAACATCTGTTCCGCTGAATCTGAATACATCTGGCAGTAGCTTCGAATTCAAAATTGTTAAATCTGTAAAAAACGGTTCCCTGTGCCAAACTGCCAAATAACTGGCAAGCGAAGGAAATTTTGATTCTGTGCAAAACAGCGATATACATATTTGTTTTTGAAAATTGAGGATAAAATTCCAAAAGGCGGCCGGTAAACTGAGCCGATATGTCGCCCCTCAGACAGTGGCGCCTGAAACAGTATACAACAATCGACTCAACCTTCTCAGACACAAAGCAAAAAAATTTCATTAACTTGTGACAATAAATCAATAAAATTCAAACATTTTTGTTTTACTCGTACATATCCGTCAGCACTCAAGCACCTCAAGCAAACTGCAAGTCGTATCTCAGCTGGAATGCTTTCCCTGAGTTGAGGGGAGCGTTTCTCTATTTTCAGACGAACTAAGCTTAGGAGATGGTAGAATTCAGTTTTCGCCATTCTGAAGTACATCTTAAACCGCTCTTCATCTTCCATCAGTTGAGGCATTAAATGTTGATATTCTCCGAATTCTTCTCTCTCCATATTGATAGGATGCACCCAGTTTCTAGAAGAGCAAATCGATGCAATACTGAGAGCAGCCTTTTCTACGTCTTCTTCTTCCAGCATGTCAAAAACACGAAGTACATTCATGGTTAGAGATTCAAAAAAAACTGTCTCCATATTTGAAAAAAAGTAGAAATGTTACCATAGAAACCAATTCGCGCTTCTGACCTTAGAATATAGAATAACAGGAAGGAGCATATTGCTCATTTCAATTTGACCGGAATAGAGGAGAAATATGGCCGACTTATATTTCTGTTTCAACAGTGGCGTAGGACAATGAAGTTTCCAAAAAACCAACTTCAATAGTCAGTTGATTCTGATTAATCAAAAAAATTAGGAAAGCACTGACGTAAAGTCAGAAGCTTTTTCAAGCTAATTCAAATTGATAATCGAAGCGGAAATTCACCCCGCCTAACACTGCTTTGTTAAATACTTAATGGTATTATTATAAGGTCTATGACTTAACATCACCTACGCCCATGGAGTGTTATTGTTGTAGGATAACCTTGTTATGTCATGAAATTCAGAAACTTACAATTAATACCTGATATTCAGCTTAAAAAATCACCTACCTATGAAGTGTAACACTGGAATTTTCATTTTTTAATGTTGAGCAATAGCCACAAGCAGCACAAGTAACCATGTTTTCCGATTTTGTAATATGATGTAGGAATACTAAAGAGGATTATAACACTGACTTTACTAGATGAAATACCAAATATTCACGATAAAATATCCAAAATCCTTATTTCCAGCAAATTTCAAGAATCCAAATGGCCAAAATTAAGTTGAAACATCACTTTGTTCATTTGACTTCCAAGTCTATCTATGGTCTGCCACTTTTCAAATCAAAATTTGGAAGACCAATATGGCCGTTTCCGTCGCACAATTCCCGTCACATTTATTCGAAAAAGGTCCTTCCTGTTATTCTATGTTCTAAGCTTCTGACGCCTTTCCACTACTGGCGAAATATCTAGATCGTTGGATATTCGTCCCATGCGTCATAATAGAGTAAGATCCCAGAGTGACCAGACATAACTTATTTTCACACACATGAAACTTTAGGATCTCAGTGGTGTCTCATGTGCTTTGAATACCTGCGAACTTGTGGAGCTTGCCTAGTGACACCTAGACAGATACCAGGTAACAAAGGTGACTAAAAATAAGTGCAACTTAATTTATTTTCACATGGCTGATTTTTATATATGTTTTAAAAAATATCATTCTGAAGTTATATTATAAGTGACAGACACTGCCCGTGGGCCAAAACTCTTGCCAGACGCTTTGAAGATGCACAAAAAATAAATGATTGAAATAATTCAAAAACATAATATTACGAATATAATAACATTTGAAGTAGGAGTCGAAGTAGAGTACCTGATTTTTGGAGAGATTCACTGACGTCTTCGGGTAATTGGTCACCATCAAAACAATGAAAGTGGTACTGGTTTACTTCAAACGTCCACCCATTGTTTTCAGGAGTAAAAATTGATGGTTGTTTCTCATTTGCATTATTCCATATGCTAGCAATGTAATAAGCTCTGAGAAATTGTTGAAATAACTCAGTTTCGCATGGTGGTAAAATGCTAGCACCAACATTTTTAAAATTTTTCGGATTGAGTTATATTAATATCAGATACGCTGTAATTATTTAAAAATAACTGGAGCCGGGCAGCATTAACATCAAGTATACCAGGAACACTATAAATTTCGCAGATTAATTTTTGTATATTGTTGAAAATATCTATTTGTATTGTCCCATTGGTAAATAACTCTGGATCTCCAAACTGCATATGATCTTGCTGATACTCATATTTTTTCATCAAAATATTAAATGGTCTTTGTTTACCTTTTTTAAAAAATGCGGGATTAAAGTCGCATCCAGTGAATGCACGGAATCCTGGCAAACTTTGATTATTCCTGGTGCCTGCGTACAACCATACATTTGAATCTTCATTTTTCAAATTATGCATATGAGGGGTTCAGAGCTGAAGTGAACCATGTAGCCTAGTTTTGAGATAAATGGCTTAGAAGTTGTTTGTCACCAATTAATTCAAAAGTGACTTCTTTAGATTTTAAATGGTTAGAATGTGAGCATCTATTAGTCTTTTATAAATTGAAGCTATAATAAGTTCTTAATTATGTTTTATCATCGTCAGCTGGAACAAAAATTGGTTCACTTTTCCTCTGAAATATTTGAAAGTAAAATGTCAAATTGAAAACAAAGCTTTATTGAATATCAGTTTATTTAATAAACATATAAGTGCAAAATTCAAATTTCATCTTCATAAATAATTTCATCCTCTGCAACACTTCTAACCATCGAAGACCGAGTGGATGTTGCCACACGTAAATTTTTGAAATATGCATGATGAACTAGTGGAATGTAAGGGATAAGATCATTCATATTTTTTTTTTCAACGGTTATCGATCGCAGCGTGGAATAAAGACCTTCTTGATGAATATTTTTCAGAGATTGCAAATTTCTACCTGTACTACCTGCTTTATTCAATATAATTTTTCGAAATCCAACAAAGTCATTTAAGGTTTCCTTAAATTGTATATTGAATTCTTGACCTCTTTGAAAGCAAAGCCATCGTATTTTAAGCCAGCTGAAGGACATATTGTTCGACTCTATTTTTCTTTTGGCTATGGCATCTTCTAGGGATTTTGTACTCAAGAAATCATTTTTTTTTTATCTTGATCACTTCGAACCGTAGCTTCTTTGGTAAAAAGGAATGACCGGAAACCATGAACTTCAGATCTATAGTTTCTACCGCCATATTGGAATCTTGAACAAGTTTCAATAACATACATATTCCGTTTATAATAGGCAATAGAAGTTGAAAGCTTAGGAAAGGGGAGTGCCTTCTACAAATCAAAAGCGGTTCTTGCCTGGTCAGCACAGGCTAAGTGAAGCTTTTTCTCTAACTCCAACGCCTTTTTTTCTCGTCATTGTTTTCAACTCGAATAAAATTTTTCTGTTACCGGCTGCTTATTTTCCATTGAGCATTTTTAAACATAGAGATCGTACATTTTTCGAATATTCAATTCGGGATTAAGGTATCTTCTCTGATCATTATCTTTCCTACTATAATGACCCTGATATGAGGGGAATGATTTTATGTGGATCACAACATCAGAGTCGTCTATTTTATTTCTTGGAATATTTCTACCTCGACTATCCAGTACAGCACACACCCCTTGCTTAATCAAACATCGATAAAGTCGCCCCCAACTTAATTGAAGAATACCCAAGGAAAACTTCTTACACACTTTAATGTTATTTCCTACAACTATATTGAAAAGTTGGAGCTTTTTTTGTGCCTGATCCATCTCTAGGTCTACTCCGTTCAACTTTTGATGATTTTACTAATCCGCGTAAAAAAACATTCTGTTTCGAAAAATTTGACAGTCTCCAAAATGATTCAAAAAAATTTTTCGATTCTACCACGCTGATATTCTCTCGACATTTCTTACTGCATTTGCAGTCGATGTGCTCGTCAAAAAAATTTGCTTGAATGATTTTTTTCGAACTGGTCTCCTAAGACTTTCCACTATTTTTGAGTATTCTTCTCCTATTTTTCTTCCAATTATCTTCATTTCGTGATCTTTTACGACCTCGTTCATTCATGTCTGAATTTACATGAGGTTCTGAAAAATAATTCTTCCAGGGCTTTGAAAATTCAAAAGTTATGTTCCCTAACTTTGAGTGTGGATAGTTCAGTTATCTGTAACTTATTTTTTGTTATGAGGTGCACAAGAGGTATATCATCCTCAGAAAAGACTACCAAGAAAAGCTATCTTACGGAACCCCTAATTCCAAAACTGAAATTCTGGACTTGGTTCACTTCAGCTCTGAACTCCTCATATGTCCTTTAACATTGACTAAACCTTCATTTCCACGTGAAAAAACTGACATCTTCACAAGTACCTAAGACGTAATCGAAGATTTGCTCAAAGGATGCAAATTATGAAAACTTCATTAAGCTTCTCCATTGTCAAGAGATAGATTGAGATATGTTCAACAGATTGAGATATATTTTTTATAAAAACTCTTTGCCAGTGCCCAAATTTTAACTGTGGCGTCACAACATCATGTAGAATCACCATGCAAAATATTTTGAAAATCGGTGAGGGGGCGATAAACTATAAATTAACCCATTACGAAGCATTTTGGAGTTGTCTTGAAGTTTTGTATGTCATGAATACTTTCTGTAGTGTGTTGCAAAACATGTGGATATCATTCTTGGAATCTTTTAGTGGAGAACTTTCAAAATCATCTATCTCGCTTTCTTCTGGAATATTATTAATCCAATTTGTCACATGATTGTCATTTCTTTCATCATTCTTCCTATTATTTCCAGAAAATTTCGTTTTTCTAGATACACAACTAGCACTTTCACTGTTTTGTGTCTCAAATTCTGCTTCTTCTAATTTCCCTTCCATATCTTGCATGCGGAGACTGTTTTCTATCTCCTTCTGTTTCGACTCGAGCTCAAAGTGGACTTGTTTACGTTTCAACATTTCTAACTCTTGCCTTTTCTTCGCATTTTCTAGGATGCGCCTCTTTTTCTGCGAATCAATAGTGCTACGGTTTGATTCTGCCCCTTTGGAAGAAGTTGGTTTATCGTTTTTTGCAATGAAACAATTTGTGGATGCAGGCTAAAATTCAGTATGTGTAGATCCAGCAGGTGATGTGTTTCTGTCTGCCCTAGGAGTTCCGGTTTCATTACCAAAGTTGTTGGGCCACACAAAATCTGCCGATAATAATCCATTCATACCTGCTAAATTTCGTCTTCTTCTATTCTGCTCCATTCAAAAGATCACGTCGGGGGTCACAAATGTTCAGTTCGGTGCTGAACAGTCTTAAAATATCAAAATTCCAAAATTTCTCGGCGATTTTATTTTCTGTCCAACTGACATTGAATTTTTTTTTCCTATCTACATTGTCATGACGAATAAAATTAAATTATTAGAAAAGTTAGCTGGTAGGATCCGACAATGATCTTGATGCACTTGACATCGTTGAATTTGGATTTCCCATAAGTTTTGTTCGGAGAGTGAATTATTTCGAAGAAATGAACAATCTCACTTTTTCTCAAGATTTCGTTCAATGAAAAAAACACTGTTTTTTTTGTTGCCATATCTGGAGAATGATTTGGAATTTAATAATGACTTGTAAGTATGTAAAATTATTATTATTTACAACCATACACGTAATAATGACATTTTACCCATCTTTGAAAGGTGGAAAGTTGACGTTTTTTGACTTCTACTTTCCACCAGGGTAGAAACTGAAAGTTAGCACTTTCCGCCCGGTTGAAATAATTATTTTCCTAACAATTGCGGAAAGCGATACTTTCCCGCACGAAACTGCCGTTGCCCGAACGACGCGAAGCGGACTTCGGGTAAGCAGTTGAGTGCGGGAAAGACACTTTCCGCAAGAGTTAAGGCTGATTCATGCTAGACCGTGTCGGGTCCGGGCCGGGACCCGGACGGGACACGGTAAAAGAATTATATGAGCAATTTCAATTGACCCATCCACACTACACCGCTTGGGACACGTGCCGTGTCCGTGTTTTCAGAGTGGCCCAGTCGGGCCACGGAAGGGAATAGGACAGGACATTCTTTTCCCGGCCCGGTCCGACTTCCAGTCAGCTTCATAGACAAATGTTCCCTATGGTTAGCTCAGTTGTGACAAAAAGTCGAACGCGTCAAACTTCCTAATAAAATTTGTGTATTGGTTATTACTACCTGAGACACACTGCTAATCGTTCAGTAGGTGAAATGGGCTCCTGAAATTTTGTCTTCTGTCTTGTGAGGCCATATTTAACTTTTGAAAGTAAAATATTGAAACATTCTTTGGACATACGAAAATATCCGAAGAATTGACTTTCATCGTAAAACAGTTCTTTATAGAGTGTTGCAAATTCTCCCTCTAAGTTTCGTTTTCGTCAAGTTGGATGCACGCACCATCTTTTTGTTGAATTGTTAATTTTATCAATTTGTTTCTCCTTTTCCTCTTCACAAGTACAATGGGGTATTTTCCTAAAACTCAAAAAAAGAATTGAAAATTATTTTTGGAAACCATTTTCCATTGGTTAGTCACCACATAAAAGGTTCCACTCAAAATTCAGTAGGAAAAAAAATATAGCCTTTGAAAAAAATATGTGAGAGCTTGTGACGTAGAATGCCTTTACTAGAGTCTAGTAATTTTTGTGAATTCGACAACATCGGAACTGATCAAGAGGATATTATATAGAACTTGGAACATAAATGCATTTATGTATTTATGTTCCAAGATACAGAATTATATCTACCTGAAACCGATGACAGTTTCTGACATTGTTTTAAACGTTCTTGTCAGATTGTTATAACTCGTGGAAATGGAGTCGAATTTTTCAAAAGCAAGCAGTGAAAATTTACCACCTGTAAACTATGTAATGATTCACGAATTTTTCTCTCGTAATACTAATTATTTGAGAGTCATTGATGGCAATACACAACCATAGACGCAATGATATATGGAGATCAGAAAATTTGATGAGAAACATTGATGAGTGTTCCAACGATGCCGGATTGTAAAAGTGACGTAGAATGTTTCTGGGAGAATGCCTCCGCGATGTGAATTTCCGTAATTAAAAACAGGCAAAATACAACTGTTAAAATAGAAAAAAAATACTTTTCCATATATTTGAGATATGAGGATTTCGTTGATATATATTTTGAAATTTAGGAAAATACCCCATTGAAAGGTACAGGGAAACAACCATCGATGTCAATTTTCCTTAGAGCTGAGAAAAACGCGTTTTCAATTTCAAAATCCGTTCATATTATTTGAAATAAGACAAATTAAATACTATTGTTCTCGAAATGAACATTATTAATATTATTATACATAAATTGAGTGCATTACATGAAATGACTTAGAGATGTTTCTTTCGTATATTGATCGACATCGTTAGTTCTTCCCCTGCACGGTAAATCTTCGGAAGCGATTTAACGTATGACTGAGCTAGTTTCATGCCCGTTTTGATATACCATAATATACTACTTTTCATTCTGAATTGAATTGTGTGTCTAACTCATTTTCGGACAAAAATTAACATTAATGTTTTTTTCCCTGTACCCTTCAATTGCAATTGCTAATAAATCTTCTTCGGAAAAAATCATTCTGGAATCACAATAATAACGATACACACACGGCTAAGGCACGGTCTGAACTGACGGTATAGCATGTATGGACACTCGGCCACGACCCGGTTGCAACGGCCCGGAGTCGGTCCCGGCCCGGCTCCGACACGGTCTAGCATGAATCATCCTATTTTTTCTACAAGCGCTTGAAATAAATTGAAACAAAAACTTTCCTGAATACTTTAATACATAATTAGAAAGAGAACGAGACTAACTAAGTAACTAATAGCAAATGAATTATTGTTAGGTTTGGAGCCATAAAGTGATATGTATTTAGTTATTTGTTATATTTATCGTGAACGTGCAGTTGGTTGCGTTATGCAAGTTTATTGCGGAAGCCATCATGTTGGATGAATTCAACTGCTCATTGGAAAAGGATGGTGGTTCTAAATTACAGTTCGAAGAGCACGGAGCATTCAAACTGAGAATTTTGTTGGACACTTCTTTTTTCGATTTGTAGCTTCTTCTACGTAACTCTCAGCAACAGAAGTTGACTTCCATCCTCCTTGACGTTTGATATTTGAGATACCTTCTCCGCAATCGGCAAGGAAAGTAGCCGAGGAGAGCCTAAAACTGTGACCAGTGTATAATAGTAGGTTTACACATGCAATGATTTACTGGCGCCGGTGACTTCTGGCGCGCCAGTAACTTTAAAATGCATATGTAAACACTTACTGGCGTGCAAACGTTATCCAGGCATGCATGGATTAAAAATTTTGGTCGCTTCCAAAATTTCATGCGCCAGTATCTTTTCTTGCGCCAGTGAAATTACAACTTGCAAATGTAAACACATTCCGTGCACGCCAATGAATATTGTTTACGCAGCGGCAAATCATTTTTACGGTTAGGGGCACAGTTCAATAGTTTACTTTGGTTCTTTTGTGAGTTTTGTGTTTAAACGATGAACAAAAAAGAGGAGAAATGGAAATCAAAGGAGTCACCAGTGGCTAAATACCTTAGAGTGATTTGAAGTTTAAGCCTAGCACACAAAGCATCTCTCATATGGGTGTCTTTTTTCTCAATTAGTGGTGTGACACGTTGTAAAAGAAAATTAAATCCTTCTTCAGTCATTCTTAAATGATTTCGAAAGCTTTGGGGGTCTTCCATTGAAAGTTCTTTCAAAAGAGAATTTGAAGCACCCATCATTGGTCTCTGAGAAATCCAATTGCGCACCCATAAGCGACCTTTTCTTTTATGTCGTGTCTTCCGTTCTAAATCTTCAATCATACTATCAATTATCGATTTTGCAATTTTTCGACAATTTTATACAAGCTCCTTTCGTGACATGATGTAGGTACCTACTATAACGAGAGTATCGATTCTAGCAACTGGCGTGCAAAACACTGGAAACCGTGTAAACGCTTACTGGCGTGAAAGTTGAACTGGCGTTAAGACTGGCGCCGGTAAATCCATGCATGTGTAAACTTACTATTATTCTGGATTTTGTAGCTGTAAATAAGCTGCAATTTCGGACGGTATTTTTCCTATGGTATTTATTCCCACAGGTTAAATTGTACATTTTCCTTGATTGTACTTTAGGAATAGTCGGCGATGTGGCGTTTCCTTCGGACGTAATTTTGTATAGTTTCTATATATATTTAGAAAATAGCCATTATTTGTTTCTTGAGAAATAACAAAAGATCGAGAGGAATGATTTTTGGAGTCCTTGATATTGACTATGATCAGGTTTTCTCTATCTTGTATGTCGTCGATGGTGATTTTCGTCAATTCTTCTCGCCTGCAGGCACCAGCCAATCCGAAAATCGTTACTAATTTTACCATCAGGTAAATTTCATCGGGGGCCTCACTCATAAATTTTCATCTTCTGTGAAAATTTTGGCCTTCTTCGGGCGAAAGCCAATATTCTGTCTCTTAAATAATGAAGGCCGTTAATTTATGAAATTTTGAAATATCCAAATCCTGTTTTATTTTACAAACACTCTTTATTATTGAATATCGTGACCATAATGTGTTCGGTTTCCAAATTTTAGACATTTCCAGAAAATATGCCGAAAACACTTCCTCCTTTCTCGGTTTCACGTTTTTAGTGTCACACCAATCAATGAAATGAGAATATTGCTTCTCATATTTTTGCTTAGACTTCGATGGTAGCAAATTTAAACTGGCTTCATTCGATAATGCTAATATTTCTGAGGGCAGGTCATCATCGGATTTATCCATTGTAGATCATATTTGAATATTTCAAGTTTGATTTGATTAATGCTTATGCAATGACAGACGTGATTCTGTATGTCGTTATCATGGTTATCTCATCGTTGGCGCTCCTTTTCCGCACGCAAATGCGTGCGGGAAAGGATTAGCAGGCGTTTTTCCCGCACCGTTTGGGAAAATGCTCCTTTGCAACATGAAATGCGTGCGGGAAAAGGGTTGAACGCGCACGCTTGTAGAAAAAAGAAATTATTTTGTGATTTCGTTGAATATTGATATTTCAAAATGGTAAAGTGACCAACATACGCATTCTAATACGTTCACACTGGATAGACAAAAATGACAATAAATTTACTTTCATTTTTTAATCAAATTTTAAAGGCATTGCATATTTACATAACAAACAATAAACTAACTTATATTTTACTTACTTAAATTGATTACTACATTAGCATTAATGTAGGCAGCCAATGATAGGTATGTTCAAACCTTGCTGAAATTCTTTTTTTGAATGGTTTATTTCATGATTATTTGAAGTAAAAGTAGAGTTTGAACTTGGCTTTGAAATCAATTTTGCAGTATTAACTTGAGTAGCGGCAGAACTATCCTTGTATCCTTCAGCTTCTGTGCTAGATTTCCAGCCCCCTTACCGTCCAATTCGCATGAGGTCGCCACCATTGTCTGCGAGCAAAGTAGCCGCTGTTCTTCTCAAACAGTGACCGGTAAAATTTTGAATATTGGGAGTTTCAGAAAAGCTGAAAATTCTTTTCGAAACTGACACACAGTGTTGTGCCCGATACATTGTTTAATAATCGAAGAGAAATTACAGGTTTTGAGGTCTAATTATAAAGAAAACCAATTACGTATAGGCCGACGTTTCATTTATTTTTATAATCATCCTGAGGACACTAAAAGAGATAGCAGAGAACTTTGTGTTATGTCTCAATTAAAACATGAAAGTTGTAGGTATAATAACAATTAATTAACAAAAGGATTACAATTTAAAAAACAAACATGAACAACGGACGTTGAAGTTCAAAAATCAACCAAAATAGGTAGGTCAACAAAATATGACGTGTATGGAAAGTAAAATAATAATAAAGCATAAAATACTCACAATACTGTATGATTTCCTTTGTCAAACAAGACGCTACATCAATACAACAATGAACCTAATTAGCATAAACACATTTACTACTCGGCAAGACAGCGGAAGTGAATGAAGAACCCAGACATGAACTGAATACGTGGCAAGGGTGACAATATGTTTATAATTTCTTCTTCATGGATATGAGATATTAATATGCAGAAGGTATCGATGTCAGTTCTTCTATTAACAACATTCGAGTCATTCCTGATTTCAATCATTTCATGTAACAATCTTTTTTTCAAATATGTTTGCTTGCCAATGACCTCCGTTTCATCAAAGTTAAAAATATGTAAAAAATCTCTACTATGTTCTGCCAAAGCCGTGCAGTTTTCTTTAGATTTCAATGGGTTTATGCTATTCATCATATCTCTTTTATGTTCCGATAGCCGTGTTTTCAAGTAACGTCCTGTCTATCCTATGTAAGTCTTTGTTCAGTTCGAACATGGAATCCGGTATATTACATCTGTCAAGAAATCCTTCGGGGTCCTAGTTTCAGTACCGAATAAAAACGTTGCCGCGCAGTATTTTCAGGTTTTTGCACAATATCAATTCGATCTGTTTTCAGTACTTTCTGGATTTGTTCAGAAACATTCTTGATGTAAGGTATTTCATGAAAAATTTTGCTGTTATCATTAGTCTTCATATTAGAGCGAAAAATTAACCTCGGATGGGATAAGCAATGTGCTCTACGTTTTAAATTATCAATAATATTCAGCTTTCGATAAAAAGTATGCTGAGAATTAAAATTCGGACCCTGTTAGAAGATGTCGATTTAGTGTACCTACCAATTGAATTCAAGATGACCCCCGTGTCAAATCGTTAGCGTATGAAGAATGAGATCTGTCCATAACTCTCAACTTCAATAAGCGAGAACAATTCAGCAAATTCGTCAAGTTCAAGCTTTGTATGAGGTCGGCTCATTGACCAACGTTGTCTTATAAGAGCTACACTTAATTCAAACGATATATTAGTGAAAAGTGACTTGGCGTCTAAAGAGACCAATATGTACTCTTCCGGTATATGTGTACCATATAACTCATTTTAACGACTTCAAAAGAGTTCATGACATGCTTCTCATCCCTTGTGAAAGCATTAGAGAGTAACTGCGATAAAAATTTACTCGAATTAAAAAAACTTTTTTCTCGTTTTTTTGGAAATCGAGGTTTCTTAGAAAAATTTTGAGTGATGATTGATTTACCGCCGGCATTAGCGTTACCCAAAGCATACCACGTAGAGGTTGCACGGTCGGATTTACGCTTCTTTTGTGCTTACTCACGTGTGTTTATGATTCTCCAGAAAAATGAGACCCCATGGTTCGTCAGCTCCACAGTATTTTATGACTCCAAACTCATTTTCTAAAGAGTGTGTATATCAGTGTTGTGTGAGTAATTTTTAGAAGAAATGGGACCCCGTGGTGTGTGTGTGTGTGTGTGTGTGTGTGTGTGAGGGCGCAACATTTGGTCGATATAACGCCTAGCATTAAGAGTGTCTCGAACAATCACTAAAGGAGTTCGAGAATCTCTCGAAACTGCAGCCCAAACCATCACCGATCCTCCACCGTAAGCAGCTATGGAACGAATAAACCGTTGTTCATAACGTTGACCTGTACGACGCCAAACTCGAGGTCTTCGGTCGTTACAATACAGGCAAAACCGAGACTCGTCAGAGAAAAAAACGTTATTCCAATTTCTCATTGGCCAGTTTACATGTTCGCGAGCGTACTGCAGACGAGCTCTGCGATGTGCAGCGGTCAACATCGGTCCACGGGCAGCAGTTCTAGCACGGAGTCCAGATTCGCGAAGACGATTTGTTACCGTCGATCGAGAAATGTTACGCGGCTGTCGTCGTTGTCGTTGTTGTTGACGGTTAGGAAAGTTTCGAGCGATGACATTTGTTGGAGCAGAAGGGTCTTGGATAGCCTGCCGAATGATAGCCCGGTCGTCTCGACGAGTCGTTACTCGTTGGCGGCCTTGTCCAGCACGTCGGTCATAATCATCTGTTTCCAGGAATCGGTTGTACGCACGAGACACAACCGAAGCACTTACAACAAGTCGTTCACCAACTTGCCGATATCTGTACCCCTCCTGAACAAGAGTCACTAGCTGAGCGACTTCTGGGGCAGATAAATGTCGCCTGGGGGGCATTATGACCCAAATTGAATTTTTACAGCTGCTGTCAGTAATTTCTTTTTTGAAAACTACAAAAAAAGGTTAGTTTTGAAAAAAATTTTATTCTTCGCTTTCTAATTCTATCGCTCAGAATTTGGCACAACGAGTACCGTGGGCAGCTTAGGGGTATCAACTCAAAATTTATTCAATAATTTTTTTTTTGAGGAAAAAAAGGTTTAAATGTGTCCATAGCTTCAGTGGAGGTGAGTCAGAAATGGCTTCTTGATTTTTTTCGATTTTTTCAAATTTTCAACAAATTTTTTTTTGGAAATTTTCGAAATTTTAGAAAAATTTTTTTTGGATTTTTTTTTCGATAATTAATCTTTAAAAAACACAAAACTGAGTAAAAAGTGAAAAAAAATGAAATTATTGATTTTAAAAAAAATTAGGTCAAGTTTAAGGAACAAACACCTTGTTCCCTTAATTTTTTCAAAATTTCAATCAATCGGTCCAGGAAAACCGCTGAACCGATCAATCTACTGATTTAGGGGGGCCTTTGGGATACATTAGACTGTGAAATTCTCTTCTAACCTAAGTTTTCCCCCCAATATTGACGAAGATATAGGCGATTAACGAAAAAAAGGAAAAATGGCATTTTTTGCTCTTTTTTCACGTTAACGTAACAGGTGAAAAAAAATTTTTTTTTATTTAATCATAGCAGATTTTTGTAGGAAATTTTCTGCAGAAAAAGACGCCGCCTTGCAGCTCGCTGGGAGAGAGTAGTTCCAGAGATATTGGCAGTTGAGTGAAAAAGGATCCTTTTGCATTCAAAATTTGATATCTCAAAGACAAATGGTCGTATCTGAAGCCCGTAAAAAGCAAATTGAAGCTGAATAAAGAGGCTATGCGACCTATGCATTGGTCTACCTCGAAAAAAATTTTCCATGCCCATAGAGCAAAAAAAAATGTGAAAAAGTTTGAAAAGTTTTGCATACAAATTTAGTTCTTCAATTGATCTCCAGGTAGCCCCAAAGTGTTTTGCAAGAAGTTTGTAACATCTTTAAGCTTCAACATATTGACTTGTTTCAGACCACTTTTCATGATGACTGGTTCAATCATGTGAAGGGTTTTTCCTTTTCTTAGTACACGTTTGAAGGTTTGCAAAAACGAACTGAATTGACGCTCGAAATTCAGATGAATTACAAATGTCACGACACACCTGTGCTGATTGGCCAGAACGGACATTGCCGGCTTTGATTCTAAGCGGGTCTTGGAGATTGCCGGGTTTGATTCCCAGACGAAGTTTCAAAGTGGTTTTTTAATGGGGTATAGCCTTTCTTGACACACGCAAACCATATTTTCAGATGTAGCGCTATTGAGAAATATTATGTATTCAACTCAATTTCGACCAAAAGTGGAGATTGCCGACTTTGATACCAGGGTCCTCAATTGTGTCATTTGATTTCGTCAGTCGGGACTGGACACAGATCCCGAGTCGGGACTCTAGTCACAGCCATTCTGTATTTCAATCATAACCTTTTTTTCTAAAAAATGAACGTCTGTTGTTTTCATATTGTATAATTCATCCGATCGGCAGACGCCCGAGACACCAGTGACCAGTGCAACCAGCAAATGTAAAAATAACAAATTCATATTATATTATGTACATAGTTTGCTATAACATATGGTATCCGTAGGCGCTAATGGGTTAATATAAAAAGGATCAACATTTTGGCATAAAATATCTTTTGAACAAGAAATTCCATGTGCGCTTGTTCCTTAAAAATGTTTCAATATTTTCCTCAGACAACATCCTTTATTTTGACTTCTTAAAAATGCCAATAACTGTGCGTGTTTACATATGTCCATTTTTTCCTTCTTTGCCTTCGCCATAGAAATCATATCATATATTATTACTCTAGAATGCTAATCCAGTAGTAAGAAATGCGGCGAAAAATTGACAGTGGTCGTTAAAACGAATGCGCATCATTAGTTAATTTTCTAGTAGAACGTTGTTTCTGAATATTCTGTCAATCGAATCTTATGAAGAGGGGACAATTCATGTAACGAAGGTATGTCGGAAAACAACGCGTTTTCTTTCAGTCATTTGATTTTCCACTGTTGCACGATCTGCTCGGAGGTAAGAAGTTTTAAGTCACATTTTCTGAAATGTACTTGTGTACTTGTCTATCATATTAAAAATAATAAATGCAAACAAAAAATTCAAAACTTGAAGGAATTATCGAGTTCCACTGATAGCGAATTCCATTGATGGTATATAGTAGTATTGCACTAGATCAGGATATTTCAAAATTGTTGCACGGAGTTTATAATATGCACTCAATGTTTAGGTACCTGTTCATCTAATCGAATCTGCGATAATATCGAATTGCATTGGTGATATTAAGTTCAGATCTTCTGGAATTTTTGTTGTGAGTTCCAAATATTAAGTAAGCACCAGTTGTTACCATGGAATTCGCTATTGAACTCCAATCTTCAGCCAATTCACGGTTTGGTCAAACAATCGATGAATACTCAATTATACCTCTATCGACAAATTTAGATTTGGACTTATAACACGTTACCTTCGAGATCCCTATATATTTTCATTGAAACCTGAAAAATAATTGTACTGATTTTCTGACAAAGCATATATAAACACAATTAGTCATCCATGCATGTGTTCAATACCGACAAGAAGTCCTGTTTGAATCGAAAAATAAGTTCTTTTACCGAAATAAATATATTTATTTCTCATTTATACCAAATAAACCATTCGACTAACATAAGGCAGGAAAGTCTAGGCAACGTTCGAGTTGAAATAAACTAATGTCGCGCATTCGCTTTAACGACAACTATCAATTTTTCGCCGCATTTTTTACTACTGGATTAGCATTCTAGAGTAAGTATATACAGGGTGTGGCGTAATGAATGGATAATATGGAGCCTGCAGGTAGAGGACTCTATGGCGGTTCAGAAAAATATATTTCACGTTTAGTAAAAGTGCCTTGGTTTTCGAGATATTCGAGATTTTCGAAAATTCAAGAAAATCACACCCTTCCCCCCTCCTTTTGCATGCAAGACTCCAAATGAAGGAATTTTTTCAAACTCTTTTTTGGATAGTATTCCTGCATAGATGCGCTATCGAATGTAAATTATTATTTTTGAGGCGCATGAATAGTTTTTCATAAATAAAAGAATTAACTCAAATTTTCCGTTTTGCTTATTTTATTTTCCTAAGTTCAACCCAGCGTGGTGTAAAAAATAATATGGTTACCTGAGTGCCAAAGCAAGAGAAAACATGCCTGTTTCACTGAGATTCTGAAATGGTATAACTCACTCTATTTTCAGCATTAAATACAAAATAAATTTCTATTACAATGAGTCAAGGCAGAGTTTGACGTAAGCCTTTTTCTTTAATTTTTAGCAACTGAAATGAGACTTGCAAGCAGAATAAAGCAATTATTCATAAGAAGTTGTAGAGAATCTAGTACAGCTCCTGATGCACACTTTCAACACATTTTGTAAAACTCGATTCAATTAAACAATATTTTAAAATTGGGTTTTTTCCCTCGTATTCCTTCATTATTAAGCCCTATAGTTATAGAGTTAATAGTTGTTAAGCGAATCTCAAGTAATGAAGTGAATTTTAGCACTTTTGTAACTAAGAAAAAAAGCTGAAAATTAGGTAATTTTTATTACATTGAGTCAAGACCCTTGTTACAAAAATGCTGAAATTTAATGCATAACTTGAAATTAACTTGATAATATTGATTTCACAACGTTGGGGTTCAATAATAAAAGAAAACGAGAAAAAATAACAATTGTAAAATATCGTTTCATTGAATAAAGTTTCACAAATCACAAATGATGCTTAAATTGGCCACCATGAGTTCTGTCTGATACATGCTCTATAGTCTACACTTTCTAATGAATCATAGCTTTATTGCATAGATATCAACAATTTTAGAATGAGTGTCGTTTCATTGAATTAAATATCACAAAAGATTCTCTAAGAGGCCACCATGAGCTTCAGTAGACGATTGCTTCATTCTGCTTGCATTTCTCATTTTAGCTAATAAAAATTTTAGAAACACTGTTTACATTAAACTAGGCCTCAACTGATTGCAATAGGAATTTATTTTGTATTAAATGCTGAGAATACAGAGAGTTATACCATTTCGGAATCTCAATGAAAGTGGCATGTTTTTTCTTGCATTGGCTCTCAGGTAACCATATTATTTTTTACACCGCGCTAGGTTGAACTCATGAAAAAAAATTAGCAAAACGGAAAATTTGGGTTAATTCTTTTCTTCATAAAGAACTATTCATGCCCCTCAAAAATAATGAATTACATTCGATAGATCATCTATCCAGGAATACTATCCAAAAAACAGTTTGAAAAAATTCCTTCATTTGGAGTCTTGCCTGCAAAACGAGTGGCGTAGGGTGTAATTCTCTTGAATTTTCGAAAATCTCCAATATCTCGAAAACCAAGGCACTTTTACTGAACGTAAAATATATTTTTCTGAACCGGCATAGAGTCCTCTACCCCCAGGCTTAATATTATCCATTCATTACGCCACACCCTGTATATATTATGAGTTCTATTAGTCTGAGATCCCGCTGCAGAATCACTATGTTCATTACGTATAGAGTCAAGCACACATTTTTACATATGTTTATGGATAGGAGAGTACACCGCAGCCTGTCAAAAGTGGCCGCAAGTAATTTTAATTAAATTAATGTTAATCAATATTCGGGGAGAAATTTCGTTCACTCCGTATTGAAATAAAATATCATCCACATCATAGCAATGCATGTAGAGAATACTAAAATCCATGGCTGCCGTTGCACACTTGGCCGCAACTACCTCGCAGCCAGGTGTGAGCAGGTAACATTTCGATGTATTTCTACGTTCATAACGTACACGGATATTTTTGATATCAAATTAAAGCTAATTTTTTTTCGAATATGATGAAATATAGCTGCCTGTGAAAAAATAGCCGCAAGTTAGGTCTGCCATCTGTTGAAAACGCGAGATATCCGAAATAAAGTGAAAGAGATGGCGCCACTCGTTAGATTAGGAATGTGTATGCTAGCCGTGTGAATATTTAAAGCCATTGCGCATATTCATATTTATATATATTCATATTCATATTATCCTGATTCTCCAGGGTACCGAAGTACCCCTCAGAAGCTCCGAAAGCTTGTGCGAGTTCGGAGAATCAGTTGTGTTCTTTGCGTCGATAAATAGGGTTTTTAGCAAGGGCTTCAAACAATAGTAGAAACGACTTTACATTTAATCCAAAATTATAATTACCTAATGGATACTACGAAAAAAAAATATAAAGAGATTTATTTCATAACAAAAAATTGTTTATTCACTAAGTACAAATGTCATTAAATATCAAGAATTGTTTTTCGTGTTTCCTCAAAATCAATCACTTGCATCAAGTGATATTTCAAATCAGTATATTACATTTTCCTCCGATTCCTCGCTGTAATAAGTTCTTTTACCGAATGAAATATGTTTATTTCTCGTTTATACCAAATAAACAATTCGACTGAGGTAGGAAAGTCTAGGCAACGTTCGAGTTGAAATAAACTAATGTCGCGCATTCGCTTTAACGACAACTGTCAATTTTTCGCCGCATTTCTTACTACTAGATTAGCATTCTAGAGTAAGTATATATATTATGATTTCTATGGTTGATTCCTACATTACGATTTCACCAGCTAATCGCGCGGTGTCCATCTCACGAAGATAGACGATTTTTTTTGTCGGTGTACTTATCGATAACTCAATCGTTACTCGATCGCCAAAAGCACTGAAAATTTTTCCCTCCAAATTATCAGCTCGATAATCTTGGAAATCTTCATCGCATACTTGATCTTGACCAATTTCTCTGAGCAAGTATTTATATCGACTTAATAAATCTGTGAGGTACATAACACGTTTTTTAGCTATAATTTCTATTTTCTATATTCTGATGCAACTGTCTATTTTTATGCCAATCTGTCTGCTGTGGACGTTCATCAGCTTGTCGCTTCAGTGCCATTTGATTAGCTGAGAAGCAAATAGAGTGATAAGCAATCGGTTTGTAGTTCACTAGTCTTTGAAGGATTTCATTGTCATTTATTTTTTCAGCTATAGTTTTTATTTTCCGAACGGTTGCTTCGGATTGTGGAAATGTAACATAAGCACGACGTTTACCAACTTTTTTTTCCACATGTCCGCAAAAAAGACAGACTGATTTTCTATTCGTTATTGTGGTTGAAATAATGTCCTGTGTCATCGAAGTACACTGGAAATGATTAACCTCCGGAGCAGATGAGGTAGTTGGTTGATCGTTCAAAACACCCGTACTTTGCTCTTCGTCATTCAACACTTCAGTTCGTTGATCGCCAATTCTAGCACTTTGTTCTTCCTAAAAAAAAATCCGATTGAAACAAGGTTTTTTGAATAATTCAAGATTCACATATATTTCTGCTTTATGACTTACATCACTACTTATTGAAGGAGTACTTTGTTCATCGAGATGTGAAGGCAGCCTTGGAAAATATAACAAATATTGCATCACAAACAAATGTTTATTCTTCACATTTGCCGAAAATGATAAAAATGAACATGCAGAAGGTTAAATATCCTGAATGTGCATTTTTACTTTTTTTTTATTATTTAAAGTTAATTCCGAAATTCACTTTTTGACCTGTGTTACGTATACTTTCATAAATATTAATTTATACTTGAAATATCAGAATGTTCATTATTTGCTCAAACTATGATCAGCAACAAATTCAATATATTTTTAATTTAAATATGACATTCCTCCAAACAAGACAGAAAAAAAGAAAAAAGAATCGCCCATCTTCATGTCAGCCGAATGATCTCATTGTCCCTTTCAAAACGTCTGCCTACATGATTGATTCTACCTTCCTGAACAATATAATAACTCAGAATTCACTAGAAAATATTCAGGAGACCTTTTTTATATAACCTTATATATTTTTGAGTTGGAGAAAAAAATTTACTTACGGTGAGAGTTTTACAAAAATCATGAAATTCTTCGTTATCTTTTGCTTTTAACACAGTTATTTTTTTCACACATTCCCTATGATATCCACAATCCTCAGTAGATTGAACGGTTAAGATTATATTAAAATAATTATATTTTTTTTGCGGCGAAACATTAACACTGAATAACACTTCTTGAAAGAGGAATTATTGAAGCCAAATACATTATTAGGTTTACTACACAAAAAACAATTCTTCATTTTACTAATATGCAAACTCACTGATCAATAACAACGCAATGCATCTATTTGATTTTTGCAGATTACAGAGAATATAATATTTAGCTGTCAGTTTACGTCCGCCGGCCTGCCTAAGGTAGGTATCCTCTATGTCCGTGATCTATCGACACGACACTCGAGTTTGTGCCTTCATAGTGTTTACAAGTGACGCTCAGGTAAAAATTAATCTATCAGATGCACTGCGGCTGTTGCCGATAAATTATTTGATTCCAGGTTAAAGTTTCAAGAAATCTCCGATATAGTTTTGATAGGTTTGGGTATGATGAAAATGCTGACAGCTTTTTAGGAAAAGGCAAGACGACCTAGTGGAAAAAAAATTCTGATTTCTAATCGTGTGCGTGTGAAACATAGACTTCAAAGCATATTAGTCCTTCTTCCAACTTCTAGGATATGACAGAGAATTTTATTTATTTCTGGTTATGCCTTTGGAATAAACTTTTGTGAGAATCGTTTTAAAAAATTCTTCCTCTGTGTCAATATTAATTTATTTGGACCTATTAAAATATGACGTTCTCATTAGAATCTATTAGATGCATTGCGCCCGAACTCTCAATATTCTTATAGCGCCCAACGAAGGGTTATTACATAAATAATATCAACAGAGTTGTGTACAACGAGGTCCAACACGTGGTTATAAGAATAATGCAGATGCACACTTGAGAACCCCAGACTCCTTTCACACCACGGGTTTTTTCGTCGAGTTTTTAGCGGAAAACAACCGGATGAAAAATTATTCATCGGGTTTTATCCCTATGGTGGGAATCTCGCTGCGATAAGCACCGCCGAAAGTGCAATCCGGTTGTTTTCCTGATCGAAACTAAACCGGAACACGTGTGACAGATCCCATTATATCAGTGTAACTCGAAACATCGGGTAAAAACCCGACGGTAAAAACCCGATGGTGTAGAATGAGTCGAACTCTCTCTTACCGTATTTCGGATATCTCGCGTTTTCAACAGATGGCAGACCTTACTTGCGGTCATTTTCTCACAGGCAGCCATATATCATCATATTCGAAAAAAAAATTAGCTTTAATTTGATATCAAAAACATCCGTGTACGTTATGAACGTAGAAATACATCGAAATGTTACCTGCTTACACCTAGCTGCGAGGTAGTTGCGGCCAAGTGTGCAACAGCAGCCATGGATTTTAGTATTCTTAACATGCATTGCTATGATGTGGATGATATTTCATTTCAATACGGAGTGAACTAAATTTCTCTTCGAATATTGATCAACAGTAATTTAATTAAAATTACTTGCGGCCACTTTTGACAGGCTGCGGAGTTATCAGTGTACTCTCCTATCCATAAACGTATGTAAAAATGTGTGTTTGACTCTGTACGTAATGAACGTAGTGATTCTGCAGCGGGATCTCGTACTATAAGGTCTTCGCGCATTAGCTATAATAGAGAGTTGAAGTGCAGCCATGAACGTAAACGTTAACGTTATAATTGACATCTACGCATGCTCATTCGTCCGTTTTTAACGTTAACGTTAGCGTCAGCTTTACGGCCTACGTAAACTAGCGGTCTCCCACGTATACCTTAAACATCGACGTACGTTAACCGAACGTTAAACGAGTAGCACCGATGACTTGCGAATGGCCGAATTTTGATTGTTAAATGCAATTCTCGATAACCTCAAACTGTCATTGTTTACATTTCCTGTGTATTTTCTCATAATGAACGAAAATTATAGGAAATCAGCAGTGATTTGAAAGTTATCAAAAGGATTAAGTTAAATTACTGTGTTATCAGATTACATTCAGTACATAAGGAAATGGCTGAAACTACACTGCAATTCTGATGTCTCTAACACTTGAGCTTTTCATTGATAATAAAATACTTCCAAGCTGAAAATTCTCTTTATTAGGCATATAAATCATTAGAACATCAATATTCCAAATGTTATCCCAGCTGTCGGAGCTCAATATTAGATAAAAGAGAGTTCACGCGAAACGAAAGCAAAATCAAATTGATAGGTTATGTTTAACGTCTGACGTTTCATGATGGCAGCACTTCAACTCAAATTTCATCACAACACGTAAACGTTATATCTGACGTTATTTCTCACGTTAACGTTTACGTTCAGGCTAACGTTCTGTGCGCACTTCAACTCTCTAATAAGCCACTAACGCCGATTCAGAGCTAGGCTCCTAAACTTTGTTTTCCTTACACCATTCTTCGAACATATCATATGCCTTGTCATATCTCGGGCGGCTTTTGGTTGGTAGAAGATTTTTTTCCGCTATTTTTGCTGCTTCTCGAATTTCTGGTGGAGTAACAGCAAACTCAAATGCCTCATCTGATAACATTCTTTTTTTGAATTTGAGAAACTAAAACAAATTACTATTCGAATTTAAATCATCTATCTTACACTGTTTGTATATTAGAACATAAATACATAGAATGGACATCGACGTGCTATGAATGTATTTGTTGTGATATAAACATTCGATGCTTCTCTGTCTAGCGCTGCACTAAGGCAGTGACGTAAAATAAATAAATTTATAAAGCTCCTACCTCACGGAAAATTGTCGTGACAATGATGTCAGATTCAACTATTTCAATTTTAATTGTCGACACTAAGCAACTATTCCACTCCAGTCTTTGGACAACAACAAATGTTTATTTTCCATTCCTTAGTCGAGTTCTAGAATCGAATCTTTTCAATATGTTACATCGATACCGTTCCTTTATCACGATCAGAGCAAAATCCAATATTCTCTTTCGGATGATCCAGAGCAAAGATTATAGAGTAGGAAGATAAGGATCGTCCTCATATGGCTAGTACTGAAAACCGACTACATTTTGGCCAGTGAAAACACATTTGACAATGAGATGGCTCTAAAAACGTATTATCAATACAGAAAAACTGTTCAATAATAGTTTTCTGTTTAATAATTGAGGGGCGCGAAATTCGAAATCTATTCCTTGTATTGAATTTCAATATTGATCTTATTGAGACCAGAAAACAAACATACTGAGCGACAAAACAAAAGAACGGTTTTGTCAAAGAGTAACAACAGGTTTCACTCTGTCAATTTACAAGGCAAGACCTCGTCCACAGAAATTTAACCTTGAATACAGAAGCACCGAATCTCACCCATTCGACCATCTGAGCTCTTAATGACCTGGGTGACCAATCACAGCCGTCTATAGAGACTTGTGATAGCTGTGGACCAATCAGGTCGAAGATCAATTTCGAACCGAAGTTACCATGGTTACGAAATTCTTTTTGTCGGCAGTCAATTTCTAATGTCAATTGCCAAAGAAATTCTATTTTTATGAATAATTTTCTAAATGGAAAATGAGAAATAAATCGTTCAGACTCTGAAATCGTTTGTACTGAATTGATGTGGCTGGAACTCGTTATATAAAATAAATGCTATGGTAGAGAAATTACGGGGTATATTTGTAGATGGATTACTTGATATTTATTATTATTATTGATGGCGATTAATTGGGCTGTTTCCAGCATTTTTGGATGATTTTTCCGAATATTTCTTTGAACATTCTGAAAAATTGTATTTGTGCTTCACCTTCATAAGAAAACATGGCTGAAATTTGCTTTTTTGTTCTTATTCGACAACATGTCGGCTCATTCGACAACATGTCGGCGAATAAGAAGGATGAATCACTAGCGGCTCCGCGATTGGAGTATTTAAAATGTGAAAATTGTAAGAGGTCAATTGCAAAAAGTGCATTAAAGTGTTCAATTTGTTCCAAAGCAAACCATCCAGGTTGTGCAAAAAATAAAGAGTGTTGTGAACTTGAGATGGTATTAGTTGACATAAAATCAAGTGGAAATACAACACCTACACTTATTCAATCGGTCAATTCATCAAAGGAATCTAAGTCAGTGGTTGTGACGAGTGAGTCGACACAATGCGATTTGCTATGTAGGATCATTGCTGGTTTGGAGGATAATAATTCCATTTTAGTGGAGAATATTTCATTGTTGAAATTTAAAATTTCTACGTTGGAATCGAAACTGATGGAACGGGATTCAACGATTGATGACCTTAATAAAAAGTTGAATTCTACAAAAAGTTATCAGCGGGGACGGTATGTTAACGTTGACGCTATATCGGCTGCACAGCTGATTGATACCGGAACAATTCAAAATACCGATGTTGTTGAAAACGGAGAAAAACAAATAAACAAAGGAATTGAGGCTAAGAAGCAATTTCATTCATCAGAAACGGCCCGTGACGAATTGTTGAAAATTGATTCGATTGATCTTACCAAGAACACATCAAAAATGGAGTGTCAGTCAAGGGTAAGGATCAATAACTCTAAATTTAACGAAGAGGCAAAAAATAATTCCATCGAGGCCTTGTCCATATCTAAGCCTGAAAGAGTTGAATCCGATTCCGAGGGCTTCAGGGTTGTTCAGAATAAAAAGAAGAGAAAAATTCTTGTAGGACGAAGTGATGATAAAATCGTTCAGACTGTCCCAAAATTAACATCCCTTCACGTTACTAGACTGAATCCATCTACCAAGGTGGAAGACATGGTGAAGTTGCTGGAGAATAAACTCGGAAATGTTGTTTGTGAGACACATCCCTCCAAACATCCTTCCCACTATGCTTTCATGAAAGTCACAATTTGTCAGGAGCAGCTAAAAAAGGCTTGGAATAAAGATTTGTGGCCGAAAGGTGCGATCGTTTCTCATTTTTTACGGAGGAAGCCTGCACCGAAGAGCGAAACTCAACTGGCAGGCTATCAACTCAACAACACAAACAACTAACAGTATATTACCAGAATGTCCGAGGTTTGAGGTCCAAGACGGAAGATCTATACACCAGTGTATTATCATCTGATTTTGATATTATCGCCCTGACAGAAACTTGGTTGAACGATGGAATACTTAATGAGGAAATTTTTGATGATCGTTATGTGGTAGTAAAGAGTGACAGAAACACTGGCCAAACCAGGGGAGGAGGTGTTCTTTTTGCAGTCAAATGTGATATAGGTTTTGAAGTGATTGAAACTGAGTGTGTTTTGGATTGTGTGCTGTTGAGACTACTGATGGGAAATTGTGAGTGCTATGTCTCTGTTGCGTATTTTCCGCCAAAATCAGATCATACTTTGTACGAAAGCTACTTTAACATTTTCGATAATGTTTTATTAGATGATAAGAATCTACTGATACTAGGAGATTTTAACATCCCTATTTTCTCTGAAAACTGTTTAAAAAGTACGTTAGTCAATGGTTTCATGAATTTATTTGATTTGAAGCAACTCAATGTATTTCCAAACTTTATGGGTAGAATGCTGGATTTGATATTTTCCGATATGAATCTATTAGTGCGGAAATCACAAGTTCCTCTTCTTTGCGAGGACGGATATCATCCGGCACTTGAGCTCTCCTTTCAGTTTCAACAAGATAAACAACTAGAAAATGGATTCGTTAAAAAACATGATTATAACTACTCTAGAGGTGACTATATGTTACTCTACAATCTGATTTCTCAATGTAACTGGTCAGACGTAATTAGTTGTGGGAGTGTTAATGAAAGTTTAGACCTGTTTTATGACAAACTTTACACTATACTGGATCAGTCTATTCCTAAATATAATAATTCGACGTCTGTGAGAAGGCATAAATTTCCCATATGGTTCTCCCCGGAATTGAAACAAAAAATAATTAATAAAAATAAATTACATAAGAATCTGAGAGATGAAGATGGTGCTATGTTTTCTTCTCTCAGAAAGGAAGTGAAGCATCAAACAAAACTTGAGTATGTAAGATATAAAAAACAACTTGAAAATAATATCAATAGTAATCCTTCATCATTTTGGTCGTTTATTGGTGAAAAGAAATCTCAAAATAAAATTCCAACATCGATGCAATTCAACCAAGAATTGCTCAATAACGCAAAAGAAATTTCATGTGCTTTTGCTACCTTCTTTGAATCCATATACACCAGTGAAGTTGATTCGTGTGAGATTAATTCGACATGGGGACGTTTCAAATTTTCCGTCATTTCAGAGGATGATCTTAGGAACGCTACGAAAAGGCTGAAACCAAAAAAATCTAATGGTTCCGATAATATTCCGTCCTACATCTACAAAGGCTGTATTGACTTTCTAATAGATCCACTGCTTCACATATTTAATTCATCACTTTCAGAGAATACTTTTCCTGACCTTCTCAAGCCATCTATAATAACTCCCGTCCATAAAAAAGGACAAACAAATATAATTGAAAACTATCGACCAATTAGCATTTTGAATGCCCTATCCAAACTATTTGAAATAATAATATATAATGATATAATTAAAAACTCCAATATTGAATTCAATAAGTCCCAACATGGTTTTGTTCAAGGGAAATCAACCATAAGTAATCTTTGCTCTTTTACCGAGCTTGCAGTGGAAGCAATAGAAAAAGGTTTCCAACTTGACACGGTATATACCGACTGTGAAAAAGCTTTTGATAGAGTCAATCACAGACTTCTGGTCAATAAACTTGCTATGAATGACTTTTCGAGGGATGCGTGTGCTTTTATTGGATCCTATTTGCATCAAAGAATACAAGTTGTGAAAGTTGGGGATGAGTTTTCACAAAATATAATACAGAGTTCTGGTGTTCCGCAGGGTAGCATACTGGGGCCATTGCTGTTTCTGATATTTGTTAATGACCTTCCTGCCTGTTTGCGATTCTCATTGGCATTGTTGTTCGCGGATGATTTCAAGTTGTCTAGGAGAATCTTGAGCCTACTTGATTGCTCTCTATTGCAGGAGGACTTGAATAGGGTGGAACAATGGTTCAAGATTAATAAAATGTCTCTCAACATAAAGAAGTGTCATGTTGTCACCTACACTCGAAAATCCAACCCGATATATTTCAGTTATGAAATTAATTCGGAAATCATTGAACGCAAGTCAGAAATTAAGGATTTGGGTATAATCTTTCAAAACAATCTGAAATTTAACACCCATTTTGAATTCATCACCAACAAAGCTTACAAGATACTAGGTTTAGTTCTTAGAAATAGCAAAGATTTTGATTGTAATACTACTGTTCTACTATATAAAACTCTTGTGAGACCACACCTTGATTATGCTTCAGTGGTATGGATGCCATTAACCATAAGTCATGTTGACATGATTGAAAAAGTTCAAAAAAGATTCCTTCGATACTTATACCTGAAAAAATACAATGAGTATCCTTTCATGAAGTCATATATTTCAATGTTGGAAGACTTCAATATGTGCACATTGATAAACAGACGCAAGTTCAACGCAGTTCTTTTCATTTTCAAAATTTTAAATAATTTAACATTTCAAGACTGTAATTTTGTTGATCTTGTCAAATTTAAAGTACCTAATTTATATCTGAGGCTTAGAAATAGGGAAACTTTTCATGTAACGCCAAGTAGTTCATCTCCCATTAATAAAATGATGCTTATATGCAATGAGTTGATTGAAAAATTTGACTTGGATTTGTTCAATACTAGTTTGGGAAATGTGAGAAGATTGTTCTCTTAGGTTAAGTAGTTAATAGAGTTTTTGTGCTTGTTCTGCATATGTAATTACCTTCTTGGGTGTATGTGTAGAAATAAATAAATAAATAAATAAATAAATAAAAATAAATAAATAAAAATCCATTTGCTCACAAATAACTTTGGTAATAAGTTTATATATTAGGTTTCAGAAAGGAATTCTAAATGGAATCATTGTTCATTTATTTATTTATTTATTTATTATGATGTAATTACATTATAAAGAAAAGTAATATGCATTTCACTCCAGATATAAAGCATCTTCGACCGAAGTCCATTTGCACCATGAGGATTTTTTTTTCCAATGTTGTCCTTGCTGATCACATTACTTACTGCTTAGGAAAAGTTGAAATTGAGTGGAACAAAATTCTGTTCATTAAAAATATCACTCACAATGGGATGCAAATCCCTGAACAAAATATCCATCTTGATTTTTGAAAAATTGAGAGTTTTGGGACAGATCTATTGAAATTTTGACTATTGAAATCACTATTGGTGTTGCAATATCAGTAATTTTCTCATTTTATTAGTTTTTCTTTTGAAGCACTCATCGGGTTTGAAATTTTGATTAGCATATTTAACAATGTAAAATATTCTCATTCTAATGTATAAATGAATCAAATATTCATAAGGAAATTGTGAGCAAGGGTGATGGAAAGGAATAGCTCTCAATTTTTCAAAAAGAAGTTGACGAGGCGTCCTAGTTGCCACTAATTTTACATTGGCCATCAATATCTCCTCCATGGATGAAACAAACTGCACGAAAGATTCGGCTGGAGCCAACAATTTCCCGAAATTTCCTGTCGTTTCACCATATTTACTTGCACTAGCTGCAAATACACATGCTTAAAACAAATTTATATATTTATAGAATGTGGAATATACCCTTGAAATGGCAGAAAATATTATCCAACTTAATATCTTCCATTTGAGTCGCATAATTTTGGCATTCGGTGCATCTATGTTTCTTCAAACATTTTCTGAGAAGATATCCGCTGATATATTGTTCCACGTTTTTTGTGGGCAAATCATTTCTTCTGAAATCTGCGTTAGTTATCTAAAAAATAATTGAGAAGACTTATTACCATCCGAGGGGTGAACCGGTCGTGAATTGTGGTGTACAAATTGCAGGAATTGTCATGAATTGAATTGAATTGCCAAGAATTGTTGAGAATTGTCATGAATTGCCAGGAATTGTGGTGAATTGTCAAGAATTGTTGTGAATTGCCAAGAATTGTGTGAATTGTCGGGAATTGTTGAGAATTGTCGTGAATTGTGGAGAATGGGCTATTTTTCTAAATTTCAAAATCTAAGAATTTTTATAACTCAAATACACATATGGAAATTTATTTTTTTTAAATTTTAACACTTTGCATTCGGTCGGAAATTGTGATTTCAGAAGAGCTCTCTTATAGAACATGGATATGTTCTAAGGTATAGAATTCAGAAATTTTTTTTGTAATATGTGGATATTTCGGTGGATATGGAATTCTATATTTTCTTGATCGGTTTCACTGGTGTCGAATTGACAAAAATTACTAGACTGTAGTAAGGGCATTCTACGTTACACGCTTTTACACAATCGAATGTTTATTAAGTTTCGAAGGGTGTATATCTGAATTTTGAAGCGAATCTCTCACGTGTTGGATAACTAATGGAAATGGGTTTCCATAAATAATTTGAATTCGATTTTGGAGTTTTAGGAAACTTGCCCATCGTCGTAAATTATAAAGAATTGTTCTGAACTATTAATTTCCGTGAATTGTTCGAAAATTCTCATGAATTGTCTGGAATTGTTATGAATTGCAATGCATTTTCTAATTGTTGGGCGATTCGCTGTCTTGCAATTCACAGGTGTCCAACCTGTCCAACTATTAGGAAGCAGAAAGGGAGGTTTGCACATGTATATGGACATGTATATAGTCATATTCATGTAGACATGTATATAGTCGCATGCCGGCGCAATAGTGCAAACTCCGAGTTTAATTTCTGTATTCTGTGATTTGAATTAAAGTGATATAAGATTGAGCAGGTAAGAATTATACAACATCTAATTTTTTCATTATTTCTTATTGATACACAATAATTTCCTACGGGTGTGAAGCCAGGTTTCTTTCATCCACAGTTACAATCTGTCAACGCCGCGCTCTAAGGATAACTGTATTTTTCAGTATACAATTCTTACAGTTCTGAAAAACATATTAATGCTCGTTTTAGGATTTGAGTTTCTCTTGGAAAAAAAATGAGATATGGTGCAATCGGATATTATTCATACCTTGATTTATACTAATGAAAATCATCAAAGCTCATTGTCAGCCCGTACGGGGGGCCTGAAGGGATTCAAAGTTAAAAATTTTCTCGAGACATGTGCATTCTTGAGAATAGAGTAAATTGGTTCGATATAACATTTTACATCATGAAGAGTCATCAAAATACATTGTTAACCTGTACAGGGACTATTCACCAACAATATTGGTGAATATTGGTCCCATCTCTTTGCGTTCAATAGCAGGTACCTGAAACGATTCCTTTGGTTGAAACCGTTTTATTACTCTGTTGGGAATAACCCATCAAAATCATTGTTAAGAACGGGCGTTCTTTCTTCAATGCATATCATATAATTTTGGTTATCTCAACCTCATTTTTAACACTTTTATAATTTCTGAGAAGATGTTAATTCGAAATGTCGGTCTATATCGGTATATCGATTGCAATAATGTCAATTATATATTCACAGCTTCTTCCCTCTCAACCTGACAAAGATCATTCGGAGGTTCATCTAAGACTTGGAGACTCGCTTGGAGATGTTTCTCCAAGTCTAAAATAAAAATTATTTGAAACATTTGTCTAATGTTTCAAATAATATATAAATCATATATTTCGCTTATACCACTTGTAATCAATAGAGCTTTAGTAATGTAATAATTAAGGTCCGCGTTGAATGAATTCCTAGATATGTAGGTACACACTAAGGATCACCGAATTGGGCAATTCGGAGAGGGATATATTTTCAGTTGATTAATCAGTGAAGATGAATTAATAATATTAATAATTGTTTTCAGCACTCAAAAAGTAGACATAGATATTTCAGCACGTGTGTCGAATCTCTTGATGGTTATTCTGTAAGCTCTTTGTTATTCCATATAAATTGAACGAACAACTTTCATGAGAACACAATCTTGATTTGAACGCACCATGTTTCTGAAACCTGGTAAGTTGTGTTATTATTTTGTAGTACTTCACATACTTTCATAAAATTCCATAAAATAACTCGACATGTTGATGTATGATTTAAAATTAATAGCTTGCACAGTAACCATTTTTTTCAACTACTCGATCAATTTGCGTTTGATAGAAGGTACTGATTCAAAAGATTCCACCTAGAAGTATTTCTTCGCTTCATAAAATTTTATAACTCAATTTGGAAGAACCTACAAAAATTGTCGTTACGAACGGGTACGCTCTGTTGTATTCAATATTAGGGTTGCCCATTTTGAGCAAAAAGATTTTATGCACAGAATAACTCTAGAGCCATTTGCTGAGGGAATTTTAAAAAATTTACCTGAAAGTATTTTTTCGGATCATACAATTTTATACCTCAATTTTCAAAATTGTCGTTATGGAAGGGAATGCTCTTATCCTATATTAGGTCGTTTTCACAACATTTTATTCAGTTGAATTTCAAAGTTGTTTGAATCAGCCTATATAACTATGTTGATAAGGGGAGGTTAATAGTACATCGAACAATGAAGTATAGGATATCCATGGATAGAAGCAATTTCTGTAAGCTAGCCTTAGTTAGCCTTAACTACTATCTGGCTATATCTATAAGACATATTATTGAGTGGTTTCAGACCTCTCATAGTGTGATGTGAAGAAAATTCCCAAAATATATATTCAAAAAAAAAAATACATAACTATGAATTGTATTGAATTGTCATGAATTGTATTGAATTGTCATGAATTGTATTGAATTGCCATGAATTGTATTGAATTGTCCGTGAATTGCCATGAATTTTCTTGAATTGTGTGAATTGTTGAATTGTCTGAATTGTTTTATATGCTATTATAGGAATTGCGTGAATTGTCTGAATTGTGGTGTACAACATTTTCATGACCGGTTCACCCCTCGTTACCATCTGAATCCCTATCGGACAAATTACTCACCAGGCACGTTTTCAACATGCTCAAAATAAATCAACAAAAACAAAAATTCAATCGAATTAGGGGTATATATCGACATGAATAAATGCAATTTCATTGCAGGATAGATTGAGTACCCCTTATTCTTTGATCGAACTCAAATTATTGTTGTGAAAAAAAATTAAAGCTGAAAATAAACGTAATTCAACAAAATATAAGAACACTCCATAGCCCAAAAAAACCATTCCACCAACACTATACCTTGAAAGGGGTCCTTTCTGGCTGTCTAATATTAGGTTCTAATATTGAGGGTAAGTCTACGGTGGCCATTAAAAGCTTGTCTACATCAGCAGCACAGTTGAAGGTATCCACACAATCCAACAAATCCATACAAGACAATTTTTTGAAAGCATGCATGAATTGTGATGGTGTTGGATTCAATGAATTACCTCCCTGTTGTCTTATCTTACCAAAAAAATTCTCAATACAGTCCTGATTTAAAAGTCTAGTCCTCATATCTTGAAGTCCCTCATTTTTGAGATTTTGCCACAATATTAATTTGGTGATCCGAAAGCAACTTATACATTTAAATGTTCCGGTTACATCTTTCTTACCATCATTAGTTGTAGAAAAGACTTTGATTTTCTTCAGAGCATCCAACATTCTCAATAAAAAGTCTTCCTGGTCTTCAGATCCTGTGTATGGTTGTCTATATCGGTTTGTAGTTTTTGTAGTTGACGAATTCAAAATATCAAACAAATGGTCAAACTGCTCCAGAAAATGTGCTATGCCTGCAGCTGGAGCAGACATTTTGCCATTTGCGATATAGGTTGATAAAGCTTCAATAAAAAAATTCATTAATAACAATTCATTTTGGAAAATATCTCTCACCAGAAACTACTGTTGAGCTGAAAACTTGAGTGGCATACTTGACTTTCATTTTCTGAAATGAAGTTGGGTATATATGGGCATCTGTTAACTTTGTTGCCATTTTTAAATCTTTATCCTTCTCCATATTATAAAGTGCCTCAATAGGATCCCAGTTCGCTATTTGATCTTCAAAGTGAACTTCATGATTCAACATGAGGAACCTATCCTCATACATTTCATTAAGTGAGGAGCATCAAAAATATAGATTAAGATTTTGCCATTAACCTGAAATTTGCAATTATTCGTGTTTATACCCAACTGTTTTGAAAATGAAACAAAGTTAGAGCCCATATCAGATATAAGAGCTCTAACATCAAGTCCTGCATCAAACATTTTTTCAACACAACTGAACACTATCACTTTCAAGTCTGTTGCACTGCAAACTGTATTAAGAAAATAGTATCCCAGCGGCTGCTTCCAATTGTCTTTAACTCCTCTTGCCATGAGCACCAATGCATTTTTAGCTGGTATGAATTCTTTTCCATTTCGTAAAAAATATGAGTTAATTATGTTCTGAACTTTTTTTTATATATGGAAAAGTTCAAACCCAAATCGTGAAATCCAATTATTTCATCATTTTTAGGGTCATATTCCAGATTGGCAGAGAGACCTCGTCCATTGAAAGAACACAAATCCTGTCTTCTCTATTCTTTTCTTGTAGTCTCCATTTCAGGCTTCGAAACACAAAATCATTCAGTCCCGGTCTTCTCTGAATGTTGTCAGTCATTCTTCGTAGTGTGGAGAGAGAGGGAAAGTAATAATTTTTCACCATTTTCTTATATGTCTTTGGGCTGGAATAATACAAGGATAAAGCGTGTTGCTTCAGTTCACTTGTAAATCTTCGGTCCTGTGCTTTCCTATCCTTTAAGTCACAGACAATTTGTGCTAAATTGCCCAAAACTTTTGGAAGGTGCACTGCACAAGCATTTTTGAAAATGTCCTTTGTTATGAAACCTACTTCGGAGCGTAGGTTTTCACAACATTTCCCCAAAGTTTCGTTCTCCATATTCAACCTTCGAATTTCTTTTGACTTCAGCTACAATAACAAAAATGAAATCATGAAGAAAAACCTTCAATAAATAACATACCTTTACTAAATTCCTCAATCTTTCCTTTCTAGGTGTTTGTGACGATAGTGCTTGTGATGTTTGGTTCTCTGTATGTAAGATATTCTGTCTTGAATTCATGGTCTGCGTGGCAATTTCTGAGGTCTTTTTGGAACTCTCAGTTTGCGTTCCAACATCGTTTGTTTTAGGTTTCTGAAACAAATTTAAGGTAGGAACAGCACGCTTGTCCAATTGGTGACCTGTCATGAAATGTGATTCAAAATGATCACTACAAATTCTATTGTTGGCATATAATATAGCAGGATCTTTCATAAAAATGTTCTCACTGCTGCATGCCAATTTCCACTGTAGTACTCGCACGTCATCTGGCTTAGGGAATCTGAAAAATCTAGAACCTGTGGAACTAGAACAATTATTAATAGAGCACTTTTTGCTCCTATTGCGATTATCCATGCTGGCATGCATTTAGATCTAACAAACTAAAAATAAAACAAAAAACGTACAATCTAAAATAATTTCAGAAGCAATTTGAAAATTAATACTGCAGGATGCAAATTTCTAGTGAGCAATTAGAAAAGCTCTCAAAGAATTTGCGATTATGTGAGTACAACTTAGGTAATAACCACAGAACACAAATAATATCTTATAATAATAATAATTAATAACTCTGAAATACAGATAAATCTGAATCGAGAACCTAATCCTTAGTCAACTGTATTAATGGAGGTGTTATTGTTGATGTTTACATTCTGAAATTCAAATTTGACAGAGAGAGAACAAAATACATCGGAAGTCCTTCTTTATTTTCCCCCACCACAACACAGACAGCACTCAAGGTCATAGGCAGGCGATCAACCAAAATTCATGAGTGAAACCTCTTGTTGTTACTCTTTGGTTTCGTTTTGTGACCAGGTTGTTAGTTTTCATCTGAGCATTGTTAGGAATCAATTGGTATCAACGAAATACGCTGTTGGATGTGATAAATTTTCATTTGCAATCTATAAAAAATTTAAAAAATTTGAAATTATAGACAACGAATGGAGCTTTTACTAGGATACAAGTGTACATGGTTATCGACTATAGGTACGTCAAAGGTGTTTTTTCTGTGAAAACGTTTTGAATTAATAAACTGAGTTGAATTTTTACAATTTATATCAGAAATTGATATGAAACAATATTCAGTTTACCGTCATAGAATACACATTTCCGTTACTTACATATTATTTACAAAATTTTCAGAAGCACAATTGAAAAAAACCTTACAGCGGTATACAAGACCTGTATTCAAGCCGTTCAGTATATAAAAAATTATACAAACAAACAAATGGTAACCAAACAAACAAACGGTAACCTTTTAACTTAGAACGTGACAGAGGATGACTGGAGAGGTCAGAATTGCAAAGAAACACCTTCAATTCGGCCGACGTTTCGACATATTTGATGTCTTCATCAGGGCACTGTAATTAGATAAAATCTCATGCAGTATTACACAAATACAGTAGAAAATTTTTAAATTTCAGAAGCGATATTCTAAATTTCAACCAAGGCTACTATAATATATTAAAAGAAAACCATGACCACAGTAGATCAAACATCTCTAGCATGCGCACACTCGATTGAAGAACGCCAGTTTATTTTCCTTTCAATGGTCAATCCATCACATGTTGTTTTTCTTTCCTTGCGAAGATTTCCATTTTTGTGTATTGTTGTCGGATGTTTTTTTTACTGTTGATTTAGAGGAAACCAATACAAATTGTGAGTGTTATTTATTCTATCTTATTGTAACGATCACGTATATATTTTCTACTGTATTTGTGTAATACTGCATGAGATTTTATCTAATTACAGTGCCCTGATGAAGACATTAAATATGTCGAAAAGTTGGCCGAATTGAAGGTGTTCCTTCGCAATTCTGATCTCTCCAGTCATCCTCTGTCACGTTATAAAAAATTATGTTTCCACCGATCACTTCCTTCAAGAACTGTCTCTATTGAATTGGGATGATATTTTTACAGATTAATCTGATCCCAATCAGTTATGGTATATATTTCATACTCAATCTTATCAGACATTTGAAAGGTGTTTTGCTAAGGTCAGCATCCATCCCTCAACGCCGAAGGAAAACTTCAAACTTACACCTGAATTGATAAAGATGAAAAAACATCTTGATTTACTTTACACACTTTCATTTTCTAGATCAGAATTCAAAGACAATTATAAATCAGCTAAGAAAAATTATGATCTGCTTTTATCTAAGACAAAAAAAGACCACTACAATAACTTCATCAGGAACTCTGATAATAAGTTGAAGGTCTCTTGGAAGGTCATAAATTCTCTTGCAAAAAGCAAGACTACTCCCGCGGTTTCCTGTGTTCGGTGCGATGCTCCTCTTCTGTCAAACGAGTTCAATAACTTCTTTGTCGACTTTCCTGACTAGAAATCTGAATAAAAGTTATAGCACGAATCGAGATAGACTTGATAAGTCTTTTATATGTTTGAGGTTTCACAGGATGAAGTCAGGAAAACTTTCAAAGCTCTAAAGAATAAGCTTTCATGTGGCCATGACGAGATTTCAATAAAAATTCTCGAATTGTCGATTGAAATCATTCTTGCACCACTCTGTTACATAATTAACCGCTCATTTTTCCGGATCAACTCAAGATTGCTGTGGTTGAACCTGTGTACCAGAAGGGTCCTACAGGCCATCCCAATAGCTATAGGCCCATCAGCATTCTGTCTTCTTTCTCCAAAGTTTTCGAAAAATCTTGACCAACAGATTACTGAATTTTTTCCTTAAATTTGATGTAATTTCGACACGTCAACATGGCTTTGTGAAAAACAGAAATATTGAAACAGCCACTTATGAACTTAATGAGATTTTGGTTTCCCTTGAGCAGGGTGAGGTACCTATGGGTCTGTTTTTGGATTTAACCAAGGCATTCGATTGTGCAGACCATGGAAGACTGTTGGAAATCCTTGAAGACTGTGGAATAAGAGACAATCAATTGAAGTTGATGGCCAGCTATCTTACGTCTCGTAAACAAGTAGGTAGTTGCTATAGAATTACTCATGTCTGACATGAGAGAGATTGTTGTGTGCGTACCGCAGGGAAGTGTTCCAGCGCCGATCCTTTTTATCATTTATATCAACAGGTTACCCAGGGCTAAAGTTTCAGTTGAGCACTCTATGGGGATGTTTGCATATGACACCAATTATTTGCTTAAGTCCTCTACTGTAGCTTCAGCGGTGGCTGACTCGAATGATGTTTTGAAGGCTGTGGGAGCCTGGTTTTCTGTCCATAATCTCATCATGAATGTTAGTAAGACGCAATGTATTTTCTTGTACACTGAAAGATCCAAGCAGAACCATCCTTCATCAGTTAACCTTTCGAATAGCAGTGTCATCGTCAGAGAGAGTGTTTTGTTTTTGGGAATTGTGTTGGATAGACATCAGAAATGGGGACCTCATACTAAAGAACTCAAATCTAGGCTTAACTCTGTATGTTATGTGCTCTTTATGCTGATAGATCAAGTTGACTTAGACTTGTTGAAGATTATATATTTTGCCAATTTCCAGTCAATTTTGGCCTATGGGATAATCTTGGGACAGAATTTGCGCAGGCGACAAAACACGCTTGGTTTTCGTGGATCAAGGGATCAAAATCAATCAAAAAGTCTACCGCTGTGAAATTCTAGAGCCCGTGGTACTTTCGTGAGCGCAGCAGCACTTCAACAGGACTCCGATCCGGCTCAAAAAGCGAAAATGACGCAAGAATGGTGTAAGACCCATTTTACGGGTTTCATCACATCTGCAGAATGGCCGCCCTACCGCCGGATGGCAACCCAACGGACTACAGCGAATGGTCGATTTTGGAGCTCATGGTGTGTGCTAAACACACCAACTCCAACAAAAGTTTGGAGTCGCTGAAGTAATCCCTGCGCCGGGAATGGGACTGATTAACGGCCAAGGAGCTGCGGCCCATTGCCGAAAATTTCATGAAGCGTGAAGCTATATATCGCCACCAAAGGAAGCAATTTCGAGACCGCTTAAATATATTATTACCAAATGTTTATGTTATTATTATTCGTTGTTGTTTTGTTCAATTTATTTTATTCAACGATGTTGAATGAGAAAAAGTTTGTCCGCAGTTTTTCATTCTCACCCTGTATAGTAGCTATAGTGGTTCTGGAAGAAGTGAGGGTAATAATAATAATAATAATAATAATAATAATAATTTATTCACTATGAAAAAAAGTTTCTACAGTACAAACAATGTATAAAGTAATATGTGAACAAATGAAAAGATGAAACGACATCACAGAAGCTCCAGCTGGAAGCCATCGCTTGTACGTGTTGTCATATCTTGAAAATTCACCCTTGATGATGAGTGAACAAAGTGAACGCACACATTCCATCCCAGAAATTTTTTTTTTTTTTTATTAATTTTTTATTTATTTATTCATTTTTTTTTTTTTAATATTATCATATTCATATTCAAAGTGTTCTAATATCACAATTTTCCCCTTCTTTTTCTACTCATCTATATCTAAACATTGTTGACGAAATTATGTAGTCTTTCTCTTCCGTAGCACAGTACCCAACTCCTGCATATTCCCCTGAACAAACTGACATTATTTATCCCTAAGATGTAGGCAGGAAGTTGATTGAACAGTTTCGGTGCAAGATAATTACATTGTCGCTGGCCTATAGTCTTCCCACATCTAGGTACACTCAAGGAGCCTAATCTCGTTCTGGTGTTGTGACAGTTTACAATGGGCTCAAAAGCAATTTTGGATTTCTTTATATTCACCAGCATGTTCAAACAGAATAGCTGTCTCACATCGAGTATCTCGGCCTCTTCATACAACCTATCGTTAGAGAAGGTAATTGGTTTTTTATAGATAACCCTTAGAATCCATCTCTGAATAACGCTCAATTTTTCCAAGTGAACATCGCTCACACCCCCCCAACCGATGATTCCATATGTCAGATGCGACTGGACTAATGCAAAATATATCAATTTGAGGTGTTTTAGATCAAGGTAATCCTTCAAATATTTTATTTTATATAGAACCCCTCTTAACTTATTAACTATATTTTTTACTTGTAGGTCCCACCTCATGTGACGGTCAATGATCACACCCAAATACTTGACCGACTCTGCCTCCAGGATGTAAGAGTCAGTACCTGCCGTTAAAGGACCCATAGAAGGCAACCCACTGGAGTATGAGCAAAAGGGCATATATCTTGTTTTTTCTAGGTTTAGGGTGAGTGTGCTGAAACTCAGCCAATCCTTCAGAATTCTTATGTCGGCTTCAGTTTCTGTTTCAAGCTTTCCCACGATTCAGACTCACAAAACACTGCAATATCGTCCGCATAGCCGAGAATTTTGCCCTTGATTCCGAGATTCAGCAAGCTGTTAACATACAGAGTGAACAACAAAGGTCCGAGCACAGTCCCCTGTGGAACCCCGTAGGTCACATACACGGGATCACTCATCTCACCATCAACATCAACCCTCTGTTCTCGATCAGTTAAATAGCTCTTTAATAAATCATAAATCTTCCCTCTAAAACCATAACTGTCCAATCTTTTTAGTAATTTTTCGTGAGATACTGTATCGAAGGCTTTAGAGAGATCAAAGAAAACACATAATGATGGATTACATCTGTCTAGTGAACTGTAGATGTGAGACGTAAGGTGATAGAGTGCATCTTCCGCTGACTTCCCCTCCATGAATCCAAACTGGCGCTGCGAAATGATCCCATATTTAACACAAAAATCTGTTATTCTCTTTTTCAATATTTTTTCCATTACTTTCGCGATATTAGATACTAAAGATATTGGTCTGTAGTTCTTCATTTCTTGTTTATTTCCACTCTTGAACAGAGGTTTCACAATTCCAATCTTCAGCCTTTTCGGAAAGTATCCCTCATTAAAGCAGCAATTTATCAAGTGGGTTAAAGGGATTTTCACCTCATCAGATATCTTCTTCAAAGTTTCTGATCTTATGTTATCATGTCCGGGAGTTTTTTTCAGTCCTAGCTGCATTATTGTCCTATGCACTTCTTCCGTGTCCGTAGGCAAGAGACACATGGAGCTCTGTACATTTTTATCATTCTCTCTATAGTTCTCTGGTATTACAATCTTTTCTGCGTAATTTTGACCTAAAGAGCTAAAATATTTATTAAAATTGTCAGAAATTTCCTTCTTATTCTCCAATACTGTACCTTCCATCGATCTGATTTTATCAATTTTTGTTTCAGGCCTGGATCGATTACATATATAGTCCACACAACCCCAGAGAGCCTTGGACTGGTTAATGTTATCTCTTATCAACTTTTGAGCATATGTTTTCTTCGCAATATTCATTAATTTAGTTAATTTGTTCTTATATGCCACATATTCCGACTTCAAAAGTTGATTTTCGGGATCCCTCTGTACGGCTTTATACAATCGTTGTTTTGTATTAATTGATGTGACAAGTGCATTAGTGATCCATTTTTTTCTTTTAGTATTCTGTTTTTTCGTTCTCACACTTTTTGTACTTTCTTCTAAATATTCATTGATTTTATCAATAAAGTAATCAGTTTTATCATCTATATTTTGTGAAAAATAGAATTTTTCCCATTTCTCCATTTTCAGTGCGGTCTTCAGTGCTGAATAATCAATGAACTTTCTAATTCTATCATGTATCCTTGATAATTCTTCCGATTTTTGATTCAATTCTATTGTCAATGCTATAGGATCGTGGTCAGTTATGGAGTACTGGAAAATATACGACTGAATCTTCCTATGCATCTTTGTTCTAACGTAAAAGTGATCAACACAAGTTTTGCTCCGCGGTCGAGTGCACTGATTGATATAAGACTCATAACCAAACGCACTCATAATGTTCTTATATTCCTCACAGAAATCCGAATTCGACAATAAATCTATGTTTATATCTCCCGTTATAACGTGCATGCCATCTCCTCTTACGGTTTGTAGGTATTGTTGTAGATCTTCGTTGAACTTTTTCGGACAGGTACTTGGAGATCTGTATACAGCCGAAAGGGTAAATGGCTGTGATCCAATATCCGCTGAGACTTCCAGTAACTTAATCCTAGTTTTTTTACTTCATGTGTGAAATGGATATTCTCCTGTATGTAAACTATGACTCCATCATTCTTGTTTAATACACCTTCATTATATAATGTGGTGAAACCATCAATCTTTACTACATGCAAATCATAGACAAGAAATGTTTCAGTGAGAACAATAATCTGAAACTTAAGCGAGAGCCTATTCAAAAACAAAACCAATTCATCCATATGCTCCATTACACTCCTTATATTCAAGTGCAAGATGTTAAGTGGTGTTTGCTGTTTTGGCGAAAAGTCAGTTATATCAGGTACTATGTTTGCAAGAATTGGTATATTATGGAACTCTCTTATGTATGGATCCATTTTAACAGAAAAAGAACTCAATGGATACTAGACAAAAGAATAGTAAAGTTTTATGCGAATATGTATGTATTTTTTTGTATATATAATTTTTTTTTATTTTTTATTATTACTATATTTTTTTTTCTTATTTTTTATTTTATTTGACAAAAAAACGAGGTGAAATTAGGGTGATCTGTGCCAGTTACTTCAAGTAATCCTTCTGCAAATTAGAGCGAAGTCTAGTATTCTTTCCGATATTTTTCTGGAGACCTTTATCAGTTATTGGTCTTTTTTCATTTGTTTGTTTATCCGATGTACCAGATACCGGTGTGTTACGCTGTGGACCTACTTCCGAAATTTCTTCCCTAGCTCTAGTATAGAGAACTCTAGTCTGTTGTTCGATATTTTCAGACCGCCCTACAGGGTCCTGAGTTGGTGTCGCCGGAGTACTGTTAGGTTTGGTGTTTTTCTTTTGGGGCTCTTGCAGTTCACGAATAGAAAACTTCTCATTATTGATAATGAGTTCACTTCCCCTAATGTAACAAGTTTTGCCCTTCTCCCTTTCCTGAATCAAAAATTTCCTTAGTACCCGATGTTCGTCTCGCTGTTTTTCTGTTAGGTCACTTGCAATAGCGATACCAGTCCCTTTAAGTTTCTTACTGTTCTTAATAACTTCAACCTTCTTGAGGTACGAAACGAATTCGATCTTCACCGGTCTGTTCGATCTCTTACCCAGACAGAATAAATCATTTATATCTTCCTTGCCAACCTGAATCTCCAGCAGCCTACTGAGTTCAGAACAAACAAAATCCAGACCGATATCCTCATTCGGCGCGGTCCATCCAAAAACGATAATATTATTTTTTCTTGACTTTCTTTCAAACTCTTCAACCTTTTGCTTCAGAATTGCGTTCTCCGATTCAAGCTGACGAAATCGGAATTTCAAATTTTCTAGCTCCAGCAATATGTTGGATTCAGAAGCCTGAATGCTATTTTTTATTTCGGTTTTAACATTATTTATATGCTCGATCAGTTTGTCATCCATAGCACTTAAAACAGTATATAATAATCCAACACACAAATGGTAATCAGGAGGACAAACTTCACTTCCTTGGGCCCCTAAGGAAGACTCAAGACAGACAAGGAAGGCCACGGAATAAGAGGAATCGGGGAAATCTGGTGCGATATAAAAGGTTGACTTATTGGATTCTCCTTCAGGTGCATTTACACCAAACGAGCATTGTTTTCGAACGTTTCAAAACGTTTCGAAACGTTTTGAAATGTTTTCAAACGTTCGAGAACTCAGAATGGGAGGTGTTCACACAGCCCGCGCCTGTCCGAACGAGCAGTTGTTCTTGATAATTCAACGAGGTCTCTCTAAAGTTCACCGACATGGAACCCTCATTATCTATAATGCAATTAGTGAAAATTGCAATAAATTGCAATTTCTACTGAATCTATAGTAGGTACTCAGAGTCTCTGACAGTAATAATCTCTCAAATGAACTCTACGCCAAAGGAGGAGACGAACAACCTGGGTGAATTCTTTTCTGAAAGGAAGAAATTATACCCAGCTGCTGGATGACTTGAGAGCGGACGAAACTGAACTTTTTAGAAATTTCTGCCGCATGTCATTATCGGACAAAATTGAGGAAAAAGTGTCAAAAAAGACACCAATCATCGATAGAGCATTCCAGCGTCGGTTAGACTGGCACTAACGATTTTTGACTACGGTAGGGTGACCAGACGTCCGTCATTGTGACGGACAGTCCGTCAATCGTCCAAGAAGTCCATCACTGGAAAACGTCCGTCAAAATTTAATTCAGTATTTTTCTCAAGATTATTTGAGATGGATAGTAAAAAAAGAAAGTGCAGTGCAAATTTATGGAAGATCTTTCGAGAGAATTTCCATTTTTTAAAACACAAAACTTGATTCTGAAGTCCAATGTACGAAGTGTTTGGGCCAATTCAGATTGCATTTGGAGGAAGAAGAGATAATGTACGGCATGTTTCAAGTTACGAACATAAAAAAAAATTTAATGCAGCAGCGTCTTCCTCCCTGACCAAATATTTAAGGCATTCAAATTTTGGGGATGAAGAAGCTTCTCTAGAAACGCCTGAAGCACTCTTCTCATTCCACAGTGTAATGCACAACCATTATATTAATATTATTAAATTTTCGTTTTTGTGTTGTAATAGACTTTTATTATTTCTCTATTTTCAATAAATAGATTTTTTTTAGCGCCATACCTTGTAGGAAACTGAGTAGCTGGAATCATATACAGGGTGAGTCTTATAGACTCGTACAAATATTTCACAGTAGAATCTTGAGGTCAAAAGAAACACTTTTTTCCTATACCGTTTTTTTCCGAATCGGCTCGGTTTAAAAGATACAGGTTGTTAAAAAATATAAAAAAATGTTATTTCTAGGCTTTATCGAATGAAATGAATTTGGAAATATAGTTTTCGAGTAATTTGAAGTTCAAAAATAAAAGATATCTGTGAAATTCGAAAAATTGGGTGATTTTGACCGAATGCAACTCTTTTTGAAAGATCCACAGACGTCACAGATTCATTTAGTTATTTTGAAGGTAATTTGTTTTTCCAGGGGTGGCACAGCTCATTATGAAAACCTAAAATGGCTATATCTTCTTATCAGGGCTGAATCGGAAAAAATGGTAAAAAAAATTTTTCTTTTCATCAGGTCCGTCCCTCATTGAACATTGGATAATCTGGTTAGCCTAGGCTACGGGAGATTCTTATGGTGTCATGTACCTTTACCGAATTTCAAAACCATCAATATCGAAAATTATTATCGTGAAGCCATCGTAAATGGACTCCATTTCAAATGGATTGATTAATTATGAAATCACGATTCAAGAGATCTCACCAAAATTCAAAATAAATTAAATACCAAGACCCAATAACTTATCACGGTCCACCGGTGATTTCGATGATATGACGCCAGATGTGCAAGGAAATCTGAATCCCTTTGATGATTCGTCGGTTTACCGACATGAGACGGAACGGGATCGAGCATTTTAAAACGTTTTGAAACAGGCTTCGTAAACTTTATTCGGCGACGATGAGTGTTTACACCATAGATTAATAAAACAGGAGATAGAGCATCTCGACAAAAATGCGTTCACAAAATACTGCCATAAATATGAATTTGGATATCTTGGGTGGGGGAACTGGACAGGGGCGGATTCAGAACTAGTCACACTGTGAATATTTCAGGTAGTCGGCAATAATTTTATATCGAATGGAAATATGTTTCAATGCAAAGATTTCGAGTATTTTTCTTATGACAACTAATCAAAGGGATGTAGAACTAATATGTAATACCAAAACAACTTATGTAAAAAAGAATTTATTTTAAATACAATTGTACCATACACAAATAGTCAATATGACCCTAACCTACATACAGATTATTTAAAATTTTATTCACTAAGCATAAACTGGAAACCAAAAATTACTTTCATAAAAAAATTCACTTTAGAATGGTTAATTCTCAAATCAATAGAAGTGGAAGCAGCTGAAGTTTATGGAATTTGTATAATGAGAATCTAAAAGAGTTTGTTCATTGAAGAAATCCTCAAGTCTTCCGTACAGATTTTGCGGAATGAAACAGTAATGTAATACTGTAAACATGAACCAATGATTGTGAAATAGGAAATTATTTTTTATTGTATACAGTAACTCATAAAAGAATCCCTCAATTCTAGATGAAGCATCAATATTTTTTTTACGGGTAGTTTTAAATTGAATTAAGTTATATTGCATATAAACTAAAGAGCAGTGTTTTTCAGCAACTCAAATACCTAGTTCAACAACCTGATTCCCCCTTCAAATTTTTATACCACCTCGAAAGTGCTTTTTGGTGTTGAAGTGCATAATAATCAAGAGTTATTTTACGAAACTGTAAGCTCTAACTCAATAATAATGTAACTTTTAAGCAAAGCTTTCCAAGCTTTCATCTTGAATTTTTCTTTCCAATGAGTTAGGAACTGCTTGTAGGGCAGCAACTTTTTTCTTGAAGTACTGACGACTCACTCTTAATCTTAAATCGGTTTTTTTGACGTCAATTAGCTGTTTTTTAATTTCTGTTCTCCGCTTGTCTCCTGCAACAATTTTTCAACTGAAGTTTTACTTCGAAATATGAGGTATCCTGATAACAGACATTTTCATTCAATAAATCATAAAAATGATGGGAATATCCGAGCTCTAATTGAATGGTCATTATTATAATCATAATTACAGTAGTAGCATAATTTTTACATTGAAATACATTTTAGAAATAAAGGAAACTTTTTTGATTTTCACAAAAAGTTCCAAACATGACCTCAGCTCATTTTTATGGATTTTCATTCCTAAGACGAGTTCTATTTGCCATAGCAATTTATAAGAAATTTTGTATACCTCCCTGGGTAGGTATGTACCTCACTTGTTTTATCCTTGAACTACAAGAAGCTTTCATTTCTGCAAATCCTGAACTGGCATTCGTGTTTCTTGATATTGTTCCCATTTTCCTTGCATTTTCCTCAAAAACTCCAGTACTGATTACAGGTTTGGCACAGTATTGGCTATAATTACAACATTATTGAAGCAATTAAAATCTCGTTCTACTGTTCATCTCGAAACCAGGAAGAATGTTTATACTAAAAAGCATGATATAATAAGAAAAAATCTACTATAAATTTCAAGTTCAGAAGTAGTCAGAAATCACTTGCAAAATTCCAAAGAAAGTGATAATCAGACAATAAAGCGAGTTAAATAAGTGGTAAACTACCTATCTTACCTCACTCGGGATGGCATCTTTTTTCAAATTTACGGTAAAAGTCGATTACTCTCATTATACTAAAGTCTGGAGTATAAATTACAAGAGAAGTGTAAATTGTTTTCAAGACCCAGTGCAACTCTCCACTGCCGTCGTCTGGTTTCATTTCTGGGAAATCTAAAATTGAAATCAATTATTTGATTGTATAAACTCAACATTTCAATTCCATCATTTGATGGGATTCAAACTTAATTCGACCCTGGCGTGCCCTAACTCCCTCCCCTGATTTCATAAAGTCGTGATCTCAAACAAGAATAAAATATCAAAAACTTACCAGAATAAATAAATCGCTTTCCTCTTTCTTGTAATTGCACTTTTATTTCAAACACACGTTTTCAGGGCACATCGCTGCTTATTTTCCAAAATATTACGACGTGAATGATTGAAATAATATTTTGACAATTAGAAATACACACGCCGTCTTAGAAATTTTAAAAGCGATCTGGAGGGGAAAACAAGCGAAAATTCATTTCATTGGTGGTTTTTTGAAGTGGGAATAATTTGAAGAATGAACAGTCTGGAAAATAGCTTATGATCCATCTATTTAATCTATGGTTTACACCGCCTGTGCATATTGCGTGCATTGTTCGCAAACAGTGCCTTATAATGAAACGTTACTTTACCGGCATGTGGCGAAATGAGCTCGAACTCTCTGAAACGTTCGAAAACAGGGTTTGCGAACTCTGTTCGGCGCCGATGACTGTTTACACCGCCCGTACTACTGTTTGCAAACAGTGTTCGCGAAAAATGCTCGTTTGGTATAAATGCGCCTTTCCGCGAATGAATCACACGAAAGATGTGTACATCGACTTCCACCTGGGGAACGTACGCTGCTCGCCGATACCGACGAAAAAAAAAGAAGCGGTATTATGAATACAAACAACGATTTCTTAACGAAATTTACTGAATGAACTCATTCCAAACACATACCTGCGTACTCAATGAACTTAACAGCTTCCTTCAAAACTCAATCTTTCACACGGTCAATAATTCACCGAAATTTCATCAATCAGAACGGAGCTCCGAAACAATACGTGTTCACTCATCAACATACATACAGTACCGAAAATATTGAAGAAATAAATGTTTCTGAACCCTCAACTTCCACATGTGGAGATAGTGGCAATATGCCTTATGAATCAACATTTGCCAGAAAGAGGAAAGAGAATGAATCCTCTGTGGAAAAGAGGCAGCGTGAAAAGATGCAAATGCTTGAGAGATTGCAAAATTCACTAGATGAGATGGTAGAGATTGTGAAGAAAAAATATGTTACTATTGTATATCATGTTATCAGAGTGAAAAACATGAAGATTTGTAAAATATGTCAGTTAAAGAGCATCACAGTTGAACAATTGGTACTGTCAATGATTCAGTAGCTTCTTCATATTATTTTTTTTTGGACTGAAAAAACGACGCACTTCCCACCCTGCAGCTGTTAAGTTTGATAGTTCTATTATTGTTCAAATAAAAGTATTCCATATTGGTTAATGAATAAACTATGAAAACAGTGTTTATCATCATTTATTAATTATTACATTCAGTACATTACAAAAAAAAAAAATGTGACATATACTCTGTGTTACATATACGTTTGCAGCATTCCAGAATTACATCTCGGAGCTCAGTGGAGAGAGCAGATTTTCAGGTCACGTGGTTTGGGATCAAGTTGAGGAGAAGATAATGGAACTCTACTAGTGTTATCAAGTGATTGCAAAAGTTTATAGGGGGTGATCACTTGGTGAAAATTCAAGGGGGTCAAATTATAAACTAGAGTTTATATATTTTGAGTTCTAACCAGTACATGTGGTTCGCATCATCATTCACCTGATGGTGATGATTAATTATGGATTTTTATCAAGTATCGTCCTCATCGATTAAACATTCCGACGAGGAATCATTCTCTAAAAAACTTTAGAATTTATTTGGTAACACACTGTAGAGAACACGAGACATGATAAAGAATAGAATAAATTGCATAGTCAACTGTGGAACAAAAAATTAGCTATATATCGTTTTGTCTCTGCTGCAGAGTAAAAATTAATTGAATCATCTTCAATATCCCCAATAACCTCAATAACATGTTCATCTTCAAAAATTTTTTGGAAGATATCAGTATTTAAAATACATATATTATGTAGAATACATGCACTAGCTATTAGCAAGCAGATTAAATCTATCCTTTTTGTCTCCATGTACTTCAGACGTCTGAATCTGCTTTTCAGTAATCCGAATGTATTTTCATTTATCACTCGCACTTAGGAAAGAGATCGGTTGAAGTTAAGTTCTTGTGGAGTAAGTGTAGGATCTTGCTTAAAACCAACGATGAGTGTTGTTGATAAAGGGTATGCTAAATCTTCTATCAAGTGACTTTTCTCGGTAAACTCAATGTAATTCTCTTGGATGCTCTTAAGAATATCAGATTTTGAAAAAACTCTTGCATCATTAAGACTCCCTGGTTGTCCAACATATATGTCAGTGAATAATTTACGATGATCACAAATACCCTGCAGAATAACGGATAGAAAACCCTTTGGTTTTTCTATTCTTATATGGCAACCATCCACAACCCCTACAATTTATATATCTATAATTATTATTATTATTTGAACCGGTCTCGTTGTTGCTAGATTAGCCTGCCTGGAACTGCCACCATGTAGATCTTTTGTTCTCTACCCTACTCATTCATGGAAACCCAAGGAGGTGTTGATAAAACCGACAACATCCTTAGGAGCCTTAGGTGTTACCTTGACCGTTTTCCCCATAAGAATGATTCTTTGACCAGCCAGCTTTGCACACTTGCATACCATGTGTTCAGCTGTTTCTGATCCACGGAGCCTGCACATCTCATCTGCTGACTTCCCCATACGGTACAAACGATATTTGTACCGACAGTGCACCATCACCGGAAGCTCAGCTCGAGACAGCTTTAGCAGTTTTCTGGTGTAGGTCGGTGAAATCATCACAAATTTCTTTGGCTGAGTAAGTCCAGGAGTGTTTCCCAGCGGGGTTATTCTGTTGTTCAACTCCCATTGTTGGATCGCTGTTATAAGGCTTTATTCGGTATTCAGACTACAGGCAGTACAAGCAGATCAAAATCTTAAGCTAATGGGTCACATGACCTCAGAGATGACTCAATGTCAGGTTCAAAAGTTAAAAAATAAAAATAGACCAGTACATCACATCTTTGACAAACAACAGAGAGAACAAGTCAGTACACCACTTATAGAACGAAGTTCACGAACACTATCGCACGAACAAACTCTCTCGAACAGCATCCATAGCCGCACCAGTAGCCCGAACACACAACCGGTACCCGCACTCGCGAGACCAGCTGAAGCTTTACCACTGAGATCTTGCAGTGGGACGAACTATACGAAACCTACGAGAACTGCGCCACACCACGCGGTTGAACTGCTTGTGTATGATGCAGCCACCCCTCTGAGCGGTATAGATTATGTCTCCAATATCCGCATCCGTAGCGCCAACCATCTTGATGATGTTCAGGTTTTCAGGGCACCATCCTCCCCTAGCACCCACAATGAGCGGAAGTACTTCGATAATTTTATCGGGGTATTGTTCTTCAACCTTCTCTAGGAAGGTGGGAGTGGACTATATGGCTTTTTTAACTGCTCAAAGGCTCTGGGCACTCTCCAGCTAACTGAAACGTCAGATATTATGACGTGCTGATCTTTAGTTAGAAGAAGGTCGGGTTTTAAAAGTTTTCCTTCCCTGTCCCTAATCCTGGGCTCCCTCGTCACCTGCCAGCCGTTCCTTATCGCTATGTTCTCGAGGCGATAAGCAACGTAGTTGTGCCTGGTTATCCTCTCCCAGTGCATAAGACTACTGCAGGACATGCGAGAGTGACTCACGCTGCATACATCCCGCACGGCAAACGGCTTCTGGTCCTTGGTTGTACGGCAGGCCTGCTGTTGGTAAGCAGTTTGACCGCAGCTGTATTGCCCGTACATAGTCCTCACCTGACCAGTATCTGGGAGGGTTATCAATGTACGTGTTGCACATCTTATGGTTTTTAAGTGCATTCAGTCCCTTGCCATAGAAAGATTGGTGGAGTTCACTGGCCCTATTATTGTCCTTCATGGCAGTGGTGGCGTTTGGCGGTCTTATCATCTTGGTCACCCTGTTCATCCAGATTGAGGAATTCTCTACGACGCAGTCCAGAATTGGCGTCATTCCTCTTAGTCGCTGCATCCTACGGGAGATTATAATGGGGATCTTGTCCCGCATGCAGAATACTCCCAGGCCACCCTCTCTTAGCGGTGCATGGATGACCGCATCGCTCACGTGGGTGGGCAGATGTAGTGCCCTCTTTATGCCCCACTTAATGGCTCTATCTGCTGCTTTCAGAGTCTGTAGATGTATTCGGGGGTTCTGCATAGAGTGGATATACCTAGGGATCAGATGAAATTTGAATATCTGGAGCTTTTGGTCAGGTTTAAGTGGGGCTCTACAGTCTCTATCCACCTGTGCTCTTAAGTTGGAGATTGAGCACTTAGATATTCCCATGGGCGAGAACTTATTCCCCAAGTACTCCATCATTTCCTTCACACCTACTTGTCGGACGGGTTTGCCGTGGATGTGAAATTGGCTGGTCGAATATACGAACAGCCTCCGTCCAGGTGCTCTCCCCACCGATATGGCAAAGCATTTGTCCACATTGAGGTTCAGGTGGTGCAGGTCAAAGAAATCCTGGCAGATGTTCAGCAGTTTTCTCGCCAGCTTCACATCATCCGCCATCACCAACAGGTCATCCGCATATGCCATGCAGCTGATCCTCTGATCGCCCAGGGAAATGCCATTTTGCTGCTCCAGTTCTTCTATTGCCTCTTCCAATACGAAGTTAAAGATGGAGGGGGACATCGGGTCACCTTGCCTTGTACCTCTCTTAATAGGGAGGGTACAGATCTCCTCCCCGGCACAAGATATGGTAGTTGAGGCTTCCTTGTAATTGGCCATGATGTATTGGCGAGTATCTTTGTCGATGCCCTTGCGTTCTAGAGCTCTCTCCACAGTTGCATGTGACAGCGTATCGAACGCTTTAGAGATATCGAGAGCAACTATGGAGTAACCCCGTCTGGCTCTTCTCATAGCTTTTACTATAGTGTGAAGGGACATGTTTTTGGCGAAGACTCCATCCACACTAACGAAGCCCCTTTGGTTCGTATGTATTGGTACGTTCATGAGTCTCTTGTTGACGATTTTGTTACATACCCTCAAAAGGAGGCTCGAGATTGTAATGGGCTTCCAGTTCTTAGTGTTGGAAAGATCGTCCTTCTTTTTCGGACTAAGGGTAGTTCTGCTGGAGTTGAGGCAAGCGGGGACAGACTTAAGCAGAAGCATGGCGTTGTGAAGAAGTATAAGTTTGCACCTAGGGATCTTGGACATCTGTCGCAGAGTGATACCATCCGGACCCGCTGCTCCCTGCTTGGTTGACTTAAGGGTTTCCACAAGTTGTTCTTCAGTGATAGGGCGGTACAGGTTGATGGTCTCAGCTCTTGATTTCATAGGAGCTGCATCAGGCGGAGACTCTTTGGAGATAATGTTCTTGTATTCTCTCTCAATATCATCTTTGGATGGCCTCTCTTGTTGAGTAATTGGGTCCATTCCTTCGATGATCTCTTCGGCAAGCTGTTTTCTATTAGTGGCCCATTTTCTCTGGACATCTCGGAATGCGGCAGCTCTTTTCTTTCTCCTAGAGGTCGGGAGGGGCGTCTTGGGAGGGGCTCGGCCTTTTTTCCTGAATCTGCCTTACTTTTTTATAATTTCGAGGGCAAAATCATTGAGGGATTTTATCTTATTCCCTCCAGTGCATATTTCAGCAGCAAATCTGATGTCCTCTTCCTCTTCCAGAGTTGGAGCTACATCGAGAATATACTGCATCACTGGGTCGTCAACTATCGGTCGGAATCCCTCTGGGATTGGCTCTGGTCCAATAAGTCCCTCCTCCACAAGCTCAGGTTCGGCCTGTACTTCTTCGAGGATACTGTCCAGGTTATATTGGTATTTTCCAAGCCCACAGAATGGGTCAGGTTCCACAGGTTTCAACCTAGATGCACTTTTTGCAAGTTCATTGGCTTTTTCATTTCCTTCAACATCACAACTCTCTGGTACCCACAGAAGAGTTACTTCACTATATATTTCATTACAATCTTATTAACCCTTTCCAGCCCGAATTTTTATCCGCCCATTGAAAAAAACATATTTCTCAACAATAACTATGTATAAGTAGTATACTGAACACATTGGGGAGGAAAAAATTTGTTTTTTCAAGTCTTCAGTAAAATATTGACTTGATGCCATATGGAGTCAGTGGGCATATGTATTTGGCACTTTGGAATGAATAATAATAAATAAAATAGGTAGAATCAAACAGTGATATTATTCATTTACATGAAATGAGGTGAAACAACTTTTATCTTTTGTTAGACATAGGGCAACTTTACAGTTCTGACACCTAATTCTTGAATATATGCATATATAGGTACATAACATACATCTCTTCTTGTTGGTTCTGGTGGATCTGGAAATGTTATGGCACACACTGACAGGTCTTCATCCAAATCTTTCATACGCCAGCAGTACTCCTTTCTAGTCGTTTTACGAACATTTACGGATGGTTGTTGTTGGGTTAGGCCTTAGGCCTAACAGTATAGCCAATGGTACATCATCATCAGAATCATAATCACCCCCAGTCACCCCAATTCAAGGTTTGTTTCTACCACTTCAACTGTATCATTTGATATTCCAATGATATCTTCATCATCTTCTCTATCTGATGGTTCAATATCTAAATCCTTCGAGCAACAAGAGGAGATGTTTTTCTTCTTCCTACGATAGTCCTACCCTTGACATCTGAAACTATATCATTGATTCATATATTTGATAACAAAATACCAAAAAAGGAATAAAGTTCAACAACAAAAAAAGTTGTTGCCCGTAAATGCTCACTGACTCGATATGGAATCACACAAGTTTTGGCCATCAGGAAGTTGATTTTATAGAACAAAATTGAAAACTTCAATAAAATATACTACTATATATACTTACCGTTTACACAGATATGCCGAATTTTGGGTGATAATAACAGTTAAAAAATTAATAATAATCACTTATGCACGTGGCTTATGGCGAACCGTATTGCCGACTGAACATAAATAGAATTCCTTCTTATCAAACTTCTGTAACTGACTTATTTTAGTTATGTCATCTACCAATGAACGATAGATCCAAATAATACAGAGCTCATTGTGGAATAGCTTTCTGTTTTAATGAAAAGGACACTATTAACCCAATGATGCCATGGATCAGAGGAGGGTTAAAGACTGATATGAGTAAAGCCGCACATCTTTTGGGTAGATCCACATTATAAATTCAGATGAAGTACCTACCCGGAAAACCATTTATTTCTTGAAAGGAATTGATTATTGTAATCGCTCTTTCTTCTGTGGGTAAAACTATTATTCCAAAATGAGAATTCACTTGCAATATTCTATGACAAGTGCTATATATGTCGCGTTCGGCCAGTAGACTCTATAAGCACTTTTTGTTCCGTGTCGTTCGGGCACGCAGTTTCAGAACAAAAAGTGTCAATAGTTGTCGTTCGTTCTAAACGGAGTGGAGTTTTCGGAATCAACTCTATGAGCCCCAGCTCCGAAGGTGGGGCGCGAAAGGAGGTTCTGTAGAAGTGGGGTTATGAAACGAGACAAACCATAAAAAAACAAGAAATAAACAAAAAACTCATTAACTGCATTTAGTTTTTGTTTCTACGCGGCGTCCTGTTTTGAAACTGTGGAAATTTGAGGGAAGAATATTCACTTTGTGGAAGTGTTCGTGGAAATTCTTTTACTGCATAAGCGGCGATCGCTCGCCTTTCCTGTGCATAATGTTGTGGAGGCCTCCCCAGACTCGCTCAGCGTGCTGCAGAATATTCAATCAGAAATGAAGTCCCTTGTTGCTAAATATGAAACTCTTCTTGAATCCGTCAACTTCTGTAGTGACTCCGTCTCTTCGTTTGAGCGCAGCATGTCTGCGATTGATCGAATGATGGTCGATATGGAGCGGATAACCAGAGAAAATATGCAGCTGAAATCTACCGTGAAGGATTTACAGGAGCGCATGGAGGTATTGGAGCAACAGAGTAGAGTCAACAACTTGGAGATCTGTGGTGTTCCCGAGAAAGCCAATGAGAACGTTTCTCATATCATATCTAAGGTTGCAGAGGTTATTGGTTGTCCCATTAACTCATCCGATGTGGATAGTTTTTACAGAGTCCCAACATTTGACATTTCTAGACCAAAGCCTATCGTGGTTAAGTTCACATCGAAACAGAAGCGGGATGATTTTCTCGGAGCATCTAAGACCAAACGTCGTCAGTCACTGCAACCTAACAAGGGCTTGAAGATTGAGAATATCTCTGATAATTTATATATTAATGAACACTTGACTCCAAAAAACAAGAAACTTCTGAAAAAGACCAAAGAGGTCACACGCAGCAAAAACTATAAGTTTGCTTGGACACGCAATGGTTTCATCTTCGTTAGAAAGGATGATAGGTCGAGGGTCGTTAGGGTCTCTAGTGAAGAGGATCTATCTAAGATCGTATAAGTCCTCTGAGTTGTAGTCGGTTTTGTATTTGTTAGTTCATTTTCTTTCTGTTTTTTGTTTTCTTTTCATGGGTCTTTCTGTATATTATCAAAATGTACGTGGTACAAAATCTAAATTGTCAGTCCTCAACAGAAATTCATCTATGAGTGAATATGATATAATTTGTCTAACGGAAACTTGGCTCGATGATAATATCTTAGACTCTGAGGTACTAAATAACTCCTATAAAGTCTACCGGCGAGATAGAAGGTCTGGCTCGTCGCTCAAGAGTAGGGGGGGTGGTGTTCTGGTGGCAGTCTCGAATAATCTCACGAGTTTTTCTGAGAGCTCCTGGTGCTCAGAAGCTGAGGACATTTGGGTAACTATAGTTCCTGATCGGGGTAGCAAAGCTAGAGTTCACATTGGATGTGCCTACATCCCACCGAGAGACATGGTGGCTTTAACTTCCTTTACAAGTAGCCTATGTGATATAGTTAATAATAATAATTGTAACGATACCTTTGTTATCTGCGGCGACTTCAACTTGCCAGAAATAAAGTGGAATATGAACCCACTAAATTCCTTCTGTATCCCAAGTAATGCTAGAGATCCCTGTTCGGCTTCCTTCGTGGACGCCATTTCCCTCTCGGGCTTGAATCAGTTCAACAGCTTTGTCAATGTCTCCGGCAATACACTTGACTTAGTTCTTAATAACAATTTCAATATAACCGATTTTCAACTCTCTGAATTTCCTCTAGTTCCTGAAGATCCAAGTCATAATACTTTACAGTTTAATATAAATGTTCCTGTTCAACATAAGAAATGTTTGGGTAATTCACGCAATCGAAATTTCAACCGTGCTGACTTTGGTGCGATAAATGAAGCTCTTGGTGCCATTGATTGGACACGCGAGTTGTCCTACCAAGATCTAGATACTGCTGTGGATAGATTCTATGAGATTTTGGATGATATATTTGATAGTTCAGTCCCTTCCTATCCCAAATACTGCAGAAAATATCCAACTTGGTACTCCCTAGCTTCTATCAAAACCATAAGGGAAAAGAAAAAATTTCATAAGCGGTGGAAGATGTATGCCAACTCGTTGGATTACGCGACATTCAGGCTTTTGAGGGCTAGAGCCGGGCATCTGATCTCAGAGGATTACAAAAAGTATTTGGCGAGTGTGGAGGGTAGCATTGTGGATGATCCGAAGTTTTTCTGGCGATATGTGGGGAATAAGAAGGGTTCTCCTTGTTTGCCTGATTCTGTCGGTACACCCAGTGGTGTCTCGACTAACCCGCAGGAAATTTGTAATAAGTTCTCTGATTATTTTGCCTCAGTTTTTCTTCCTTCCTCGGCTATAACCTATAATGAACCTTCTGAAGGGGTTCCTCTGCATTTATCTAATTTAAATATTGAGCGCGATCATATCCGCACTAAGATCACGTCCATGCGTAATGGGAGTCCTGGCCCTGATGGTATTCCTTCCTCTTTCCTGAAAAATTGTTGCGATTTGATTTTTGAACCTCTATTTATTTTATTCAACAAGTCTTTAAAGGATGGTTGCTTCCCTTATAAATGGAAAGTTAGCAGTATCACCCCTATATTCAAATCAGGGAATAAAAATCTTGTTGAGAACTACAGACCTATCTCTAAACTCTGCGCGATTGGTAAGTTGTTTGAGAGCATCGTGACGGATTTCCTTTATTTTGATTTCAAGAATATATTGAACACCGAACAACATGGTTTCATGAAAAATCGCTCAGTGGAGACTAATATGTCCCTATATGTGGAATATATCTTGGAGAATATGGATTCTGGACTTTCGGTTGGGGCTGTCTATACCGACTTTAGCAAGGCTTTCGATAGAATTGACCACTCCATAATGATTTCTAAGCTTGCTGGGTTTGGTGTGTGTGGGAGTCTTCTCCGGTGGTTTGGGTCCTATTTGACTAATAGACATCAGCGTGTTTGTTTGGGTGGTTTCAGATCTGAAGCGGTTCATATCACATCTGGTGTACCTCAGGGGTCCCACTTAGGCCCATTACTTTTTTTGCTTTTTATTAATGACGTTATTAGATGTTTTAAATTTTGCAGAGTTCTTCTTTATGCCGATGATCTAAAGATGTTTCATTCTATTTCCTGTCCTAACGACACAGTACGTATTCAAGAAGATTTAAATCGATTTGCTGATTTTTGCAAGGAAAACAAGCTTCTTCTAAACCTATCTAAATGCTGCTCTATTACCTTCTCCAGAAAACCCGTCTCTGCGCCAGTTACATACCGAATTTTCGGTGAGCCTATTTCTAACGTCAACTCCGTGAAAGATCTGGGTATCACGTTGGACTCCAAATTGCTCTTCGATCAACATATCTTTAATATTTCGAAAAGGGCCAATCGGATGCTTGGTTTCATATTTCGAACAACATTTGAATTCCGGAGTGCCGACGTGGCTCGCACTCTTTTCATGGCCTACGTCAACAGCATCTTATGTTTTGGGTCTGTTGTGTGGAATCCGCGCTATGGGATTTATATAGATAGACTGGAGGGTGTTCAGAGGAGGTTCGTGAGACATTGCCAGAGACGATTCTTCCCTCTTGTGAATGATACATCCGAAGTTTATCGGAAATTAAACTTTATTCCTCTTGAGCATCGCAGAAGGATGGCTGATGCAATGTTCACTTACAAACTGGTGAACAACAAAATCGATTGTACTCATTTGTCCAACTATGTAAGGTTGGTCGTTCCCTCTTATAACACTCGACACACGGATACATTTTTTACTGACTTTGCGAGTACTTACTATTTTCTTAACTCTCCAATTCACAGATTAATGAAAACATTTAATGAGCTGTCTAAAGTCACTAACATTGATATATTTTCTGACTCTGCCTCTAGGTTTCGGTCCATTCTTCTTGGTTATTTTCGCCGTTGCAACTGCAGTCGTAGTACCGGTTTGTTGAGGTCGCTCAGATAAATTCCTATGTATACCACACTGTTTTGTATAATTTTTGAATAATAATATCATTTTCTGTTTAGTCATCGATTTATGTGTTCAATTTAGGGCTTGATGTTCATATGTGGATAAAATATTTTTTTTTCTGTAACACTGAATTGTGGACACTGCTTTGGGTTCGTCCCGTCTGTGTCCCGAATTAATAAATAAATAAATAAATAAATAAATAAATACTGAAGATTTACAAATATGTCAGTGACATATACCATAAAGAGCCACAGTGCCATAATGACCGGGGAAGGAATAATTATACAGAATAATAGAATTCTTTTGCCCATTACATATATTGAGTTCAATTATGGTCTGATGAATCTTCAAGAGTAGATCTTCAAACGTTGACGGATCCATTCTAAAATGCGTTTGAAACTGATAATCCTTCATATGAGGTACAGTGAATTCGCAGAATTGATCAACTTTCTCACATATTTCATTTTCTTCATCTGAACTGTCCTCAAAATAAAGATACTTTGCTACATTAAGGATCGGGACTAAGAATTGTCTATTCATGTTCATTTTCGAATAAATCGCTTTCAAATTCAAATTTTTCCCACGTTTTTTGTGGTTGACAGGTCTTGTCATTCGTTCGGGCAGTTTGTACATCAACACTATACTAGCTGATCTGTGATAAAACTCTAGTTCTACTCGCTCTGTACCGGAGTTTACAGGCCGAACGTAGTCATAACACATGCCAACAACAACTTTTGTTAACTCCAAATCTATCACCTACAGACTACAGAACTGAAAAAGGTAGGAATGAAAAACAAACTATCGAAGCAATGCACTTACCGAAAACTCTCCATATTTCCCAGGCACCACAAAGTCATGAGACATTTTTTTCAATATTAATTTCTGGTTGACCAGAGTGAATCAAATGTAATTCATCGTAAGTGGCCGGCAACAATCTGAAATGCTGCTTGAATTGTTAGTCATTGAAGTTGTATACAGTAAAATCGGCGAAATGATCTGTTTTTTCGAGGATATTGATTTCGTCATCGTCCTCCTCATCAAAAATCAATTCGCCTATAATTTCAGCCTCCATTATAATCCAAACCAGATAGTTGTCTCTGTCCAAATCAACTATACACAAAGCAAACAAGAATAACAAAACATGAATAATAAACTGTTTTTCGTTTGACCAAACATGTTAGGTTATGAAATCAGCTGTCAGTAGAGTTCCATTATTTTCTCCTCAACTTGATCCCAAACCACGTGACCTGAAAATCTGCTCTCTCCACGGAGCTCCGAGATATAATTCTGAAACGCTGCACTTGTACCTATGTTCCAAGGTTTGTATTGGCACTTTGACAACCCGTCACCATGAGAACGATACAAATTGCGAAGCACGGCCGCCGTATCAATTTTCATAATTTCAATTTAAACTAATAGGAAGTGGATAAAGTGGTTGTAAATAATAGTTATTTTCCTAACAAGTGTGGAAAGTGATACTTTTCCGTAAGAGACTGCAGTTGAATGGACGACGCGGAGCGGCATAATGGGTGATTTTTTGTTTTCTCCTCAATCAAATTTGCGTTCAATCAAAAAACTACATCTTTCTTAGGGGGAGAAGATGCTGAAGTATTTCGAAAAAGGACGGGGTAATCCTTCTAAATGGTCAAGCAGCTTGAGATGCTAACTTGAAATTTTTCTATAGTCTGGTTCATCAATTGAGTGAACAGTGTTCAAAAACTCAAGACTGAAGAGAAAAATCGAGAATAATGAATTTTGAAAGAAAATATATAATCAACACACATATGAGCGGCCACGATCACGATCGAGAAGCGATCAAACGCGTCCCATGTATTATTCCGCACATACTATCACAATCTGTTCAGCGATATAGCGGCGTTCAGTCGCGATGTATTCAGCGATCAACGTTCAAACGCAGCAACTAATTAATTAGGATGCAATTCCTACAGATTTTGGCCCCAGCAGGGGCCTGATTTCCGAATATTAAGGAATTGGATCCTATAGGTTCATGATCCCATTGTAAATAGCATTAGAAGCAATTCCTCTGAAATGTGTAAGAATATGATATTCTATATTTCGAAAATACAGAATCTGAAATTTTCATAGAAAATGTCACTTTTTCCCAAGAGATGACATTCCTACAGATTCGAGAATCGAGCGCCAGGAAGAATGACCGAAGTAATAGCGAATTCTTCTACTGAACAGCTAATTGAAATAATAAAAAGGAATAGAGCACTGTATGACATGTCGCATCCTGAATACAAAAATGTACGGTTGAAAAATAAAATATGGGATGGGATTGCGACAGAAATGGGAAATTTTACAGGTAAGTTGTGTTTTTCGATAAATTTATTAGAATGATGGTAAATTTTATTGTTACAAATTGATAAAATAATCGACGAACTTCTCCCGTATCATGAAAGCTTGGTTTGTTGCTCTTCTACCATCGACTGAAATATCTCCTTATCCATTACCATATACTGGCATATCGTTGATGTTTCTTCGTAAATGATGATATTTTTCATCAATCTTTTTTTCCCTTAGAAAATTGTGCAATACACAAGCTGTTTCAACTAGTTTTCTAGCCGTTTCCACTTTCACTTCTAAGGGTCTAAAAAATAATCTCCACTTATGTACCAACATTCCAAATGCGTTTTCTACAACGCGACGAGCTCTACATAAATGGTAATTGAACTTTTCTTTATTATGATCATGTCGAGATTGTCTATAGGGAAATGGTCTCATCAAGAATGTACTTAAGGTGAAAGCTTCATCACCTATCAAAATGCATGGAATTTCTTCATTTCCTCCGGGTAAAGTTCTACCTGGGGGAATATCAAATGAGCCATTTTCAAATCTTCTTTCCATAGCAGATGCCTCAAAAATACCTCCGTCACTGTTTTTGCCATATGCACCTACATCAATGCAAATGAATTTATATCCGGGGTCAACAATTGCCATGAGGACAATTGAAAATTTTTTCAAGTAAGAAAAATAATTTGATCCACTCTTTTTTGGACATTTAATTGTTATATGTTTTCCATCTATACTACCCAAACAATTGGGAAACTGCCACAAATTTTCATAGCCTGAGATTGATTTCTCCCAAATCTCTCTGGTGGAATGTGGCATATATATTGGCTGTAATCTATTCCATATAGCTGTGCATACTTCTTCAACAATTAATTTAACAGTAGAAAATCCTAGTCGAAAGCTGTGACCAATTGTCTTGTAAGAATCGCCAGTAGCTAAAAACCTGAAAAAAAGTTTTTGTTTGTTTGTACTCAGGCGATAAGTTAGTAGAAAAATTTTTGCAGGAGAAGATTTGAAAAAAAATGGAAAAACCTGAGAGATTGTTGATCCAAGCATTTACGCTCCGAAAAAACCCGGACTGGCCAAGCAGCGGCATCTATCTGTCGCTACAAAACATGGCCATGGGCACAGCAGATGTCATTTTTTAAGGCCTTCTTGCATCATGCGCCGACAGAATCAAACGTAAGTCAAGATAGTCAAGCCGAAAATCTCGGAATCATTAAAAATGAAATAGAAGAAAGTGGTCCACAAACAGAAGTTGCACAGAAAAGGAAACGTTCTGCGGTTCCATCAGAAACCCCGTCAAATGTAGAGAAAATTATCAGTTTTCTAGATAAAAGGCACAAGGAATACGACAGCATAGATCTGACATTCCAAGTTTATGCTGCTAGTGTTAAAAAACTATCGGATCGCCGACAGACTATGCTTAAATTCAAAATAGCGAAAATGATCATGGAAGAGGAGCTGGCTCAGCAAATGGAGTTTGAAAGGGAGAACCAAGTAATTTCAAGTTTCTCCAATAATTCTGTGGTATCTTCCCCGCCTACATCACCGTTTGATAATTCCAATACGGTTGACACAGACTTGGAGGCTGCTGGAGACTGCTGGTATCCTAATTCATCAAATGATTTGAATCTATAAATACTTTTAAAATATCATTCTTTTCATGAATTTCTGTTAGTTTTCTCGCTTTTTTCGTTTTACATAAATATATAATATATAACTCACAATGATGTTTTATTTATATAGGTAATTGAAAATTATAACTCAATGTAACTAATCGTTCTTCTGCTCCGATTGGTTCTCCAAATTTACTCTGCTGCTTTGTTATATCGTTTCTGATAAGATTCAATATTTCATCAAAACATTCAGAGTCCATTCTGAAATATGTAAAGAAACGATCGGAATCTTTCCGGAGGTATGGGTATAATCTGTTGAATTCACCTTCCTCCTTACGATTTTTATATAATATCTTTCTATAATATCCATAAAATGGTGAATATTTATATGTCATAACTTATTATTGCTTATTTACTGTTTATTGTGAGCTTCTTCATCCAAAAGTTATTCCATTAAAATGGCCTCTTCCTCGTCAAACTCGCACATTTTCACTATACGCTATTTCAAAATTTGAAAATGGTGAATGTTCCTGTCATATTTGTCTATGGCCTGATCGCGCATATGTATTCCCCACATCTTGCGATCGTGACTGTAAATTAACTGAATTCAAAATTCAGAAAATGAAGACAAAATGCACCAAAACAGCAATTTGACTCAACTTTGACTTGATCGATGCACAAGCCCGACGATTTGTGATTTTCTTAACGGCACTCGAGCGATCGAATCTTTAATCAATATTGTCCCCCCGAACAACCCCTCTTCCTGTAGCCCGAGGAAGCGGTGTTGCCAAATAACCACCCTGGTGCAAATTATAAAGGAAAACAAAAAACAAAACAAACCAACAAAGGTCCATTCTATCACAATCCCGAACAATAGCATTATTGCAAAATGAAGACCTCTACCTCCACCACCAAATATACCTGATATGCCTCTCAATAGTCAAAATGACAATATCAATGCTTATAGGTCGGCACTAATTAATAATTACTTTTTCAATTTAATTTATCAGCAGTAAGCTAATGACTAATGACGTATTGAAATATCAATTTTCATTTTTCTCAACATAATTTACTTGTGAAAATCAATTTCAAGTTGTTTCCAAGTTCTGTACAGTCTCTTTTGTCAGAGGTGTTAGTTGTTGTGCTCCTTGTGTTCCACACTGGATTCGCTTCTGTGACTAGAACTGTCAGTTGCTCCAATTTTATTTGATATTCCAAGGCATCAATTTTAACTTTCGCTTCTCGGGCTGCTTTTATGGAAGGAATTTCTTCGTCAATTTTTTTCCTCTTGTTTCCTGAGACTCTATCTCTTATTAAGGAGTATGTTGTATTTTTCCCGGAATTCTGTACGCGTGAGAGCCTTTACCACTGTAGTTGGTCTCCTCCTAGCTGGTGTATCCAAAGGAACATCTGACCGAATGATGGATATCAATAAACAATTATTATTTAGAATTTTGTTACCATCATGTTTCTTCTTGTTTTTTCTTGGTTCCAAACAATGAAGGAGTATCTTCCTCCAGAACCGATTGAACCTCTGGACCTCTTAAACGTTGAGAGATCGGCGTCAGTAAATCGGTGTGCACATATCTTTGCCAAGCTTCATTGTTCCGAAAAATAAGATATTAGTGGTCCTAATAAATCAAATATAAAGAAAGTGAATGGTTTTGATTATGGTCAAAATTAGCAAAAATAACAAAATTCCAAAAGCATCGACTTGATTCGAAATGGTTTCAACCTTTCCGAATGCAATCTCTGGGATCTTTGAAGAATGAGATGTTGATGGTGCTAGCAAATATGATGGCACAGTTTCATTATGCTGAAAAATTTTTTCATAATTGTCTTAATAAACTCAAATATTATGAAAAGTAAACTGTTTTAATCATAGCCAAAAGCACTTACTGAAGTTTTCATTTCCTCATTGTTGATAATATTTCCATTATCGGGTTCCACATCACCTCCAACCTCACATTCCAAGCCGTAAATCGTTTTGCTATTCGTTAGTAATAGGAAAATGAATTTTAGCTTTCGCTTCTCGGGCAGCTTTTAGGGAAAGAATTTCTTCGTCACTTTTTTTCCTCCTATTTTCTTATGAGATTTAATCTCTTATTAAGGAGTATGTTGTATTTTTCCCCGAATTCTGTACGCGTGGCAGCCTTTACCACTGTTGAAGGTCTCCTCTAAGATGGTGTATCCAAAGGAACACCTGAAAGAATGATGGATATTATTAATAAACAATTAGTATTTAAAATTTTCTCACCATCATGTTTCTTCTTTTTCTTTTCTTGGTTCTCAGACAATGAAGGAGTATCTTCCTCCAGAACCGATTGAACCTCTGGACCTCTTAAACGCTGAGAGATCGGCGTCAGTAAATCGGTGTGCACATATTTTTGCCAAGCTTCATTGTTCTGAAAAATAAAATATTAGTGGTCTTATATAAAGAAAGTAAATAGTTTTTATCATGGTCGAAATTACTTACAAAAGCATCGACTTGATTCGAAATGGTTTCAACCTGTGCGAATGCAATATCTGGGATCTTTGAAGACTGAGATGTTGATGGTGCTAGCAAATATGTCGGCACAGTTTCATTATTCTGAAAATTTTTTTCATAATTTTGTCTTAATAGATTGAAATATTATGAAAAGTAAACTGTTTTGATCATGGCCAAAAGCACTTACTGCATTATTTATTTCTTCATTGCGGATAATATTTTCATTATCGGTTTCCACCTCCAACCTCACATTCCAAGGCGTAAATCGTTCTGCTATTCGTTAGTGATACAAAAATTCCATGGCATTCATATTCATCTTTATTTGGTATAAATGCCCTACACCACCAGTCTTTTACACTTCTCTCTTTTTTTCGGCAGCAATTGTCCTCACCTCCCTCTTTCGATTCTCATAAAAGCGCCTCAATACCTCTTTGGATCGGAATATGCCAGGCATTTACCCCCGCGGTAATTTTATTCCCAACTGAGCTTTTTTGTGTGCTGATATATGGTCTGTCTTCTTATTTTCTAGTATTTCCTTGTATTTAGCACATACATATTGTGCTATAAGAAATTTTTCTTCGGACCCAAAACTTAAACACCTATTTCTTTTTGAATTCGCGTTTTTTTTTTCTCACAAATACGACTTCAAAACGAAACATCAAAACAAATGTCCAAATTTCCCACCTTGACAACAGAACCTTAGTCAAGGGGATTAACTTCCTTAAAATGATTTTGTTCGTGCAGAAGTGCTGCCATCTATCGAGTTTTTTCCTTTTAACTAGCGACGAAAAAATATCTTAGGATAGATTTCTGCATGGATATTTATTTAACAATCAGCAACTTTGGCTGAGACAGAAGAAAAAGAATAAAGATATAAGTTCATGGTTAGGTGGATATAAAAATGGCGGGAATTTTGAATTCACACTATACATACTTTTCGTTGTATTCACTTTCAATGAAATTTACAGCTCCTATCATGAATTATGTATACAGAATTGTATCTCACATTTGCTGAAATAATCGGATTTCACATTTTCCTTTCAATGAAATATTACAATGAGAAGGAGCTTAATGTCAAACTTGAAAAAAAAAATTTCCTGTTGATCGAATTCAATTTCCATAGTAACTTAAAAAAAAATTATGACTTATCTAATACAATAAAGCGAAATTTTTTGAATTATCCAAAAAATAACATTGAGTAAAAGTCTACCAATTTCCACTGAAAATTTACCTTTAGCTTGATCACCATCTACCGCATTAGATTTTCCAATTTTTCAGAGTGTTAAAGTGAAAATGCCGACCAATACTGTTGTGTTGCCATGTGCTATAATAAAGACGAAAGATGGTGAGTATAATATTGAATACAATATACTTATATACTAGATGAAAATCCATTTATAATATTTATATATTCAATGCGCACCAGTTCAACAAATAGAATTTGCTATACCACACGAATTGCATTGGTAAAATGTGATTTAGCTCTTCTGGAATTATTGTAGTGAGTTCAAAATAATATGATCTCCGTTCGCACCACTGGTAGCAATGAAATTTGCTATTAAACTCTATTAAATTCAGAGTTTATATGATAACTTATATGTAATTGTTAGTTAGATATTTTGTATCTAGCTATCACATAACATTCATCAAGGAGGTGCGAGAAGTTTGGATTCGTAGAATTGCAGAGATGGAAATTTACGATATATACAAAACGCTGTTATTTGTAAGCACCATTTTCATCCTTCATGCATAATCACTAATGGAAGGCTCGCAATGTTTGCTCTGCCAACTTTAAATTTGGCAGGTAAATTCAGTACTACTTTTTACGGTAATTCATTTTGATTTGACGGTTTTTTTATGCAGAGTATGTAAGCAGTCCTAAAAATGAAGAAAAATTTTTATATTCATTGAATAAGCCTAACCCAGACACTCGTGAGAAACAAGGTATATACAGGGTGTTTCATCATAAACTGGACAAACTCATATGACGTGTAGAGAACATCGGGAGAATCATTTTTTTCTTATGAAATATTTCCCGTTTTCGAAGCATAAGGGAGATACACGGTGTTTAATGTCATTTTCGAGCGTTATTATATTGAGTGTGGTCGGTTATGTATAAGACTGGAAGTAATGGTTTCTTGTCATATCGTAGTATTTTTGGATGCTTCATTCAGAAATGGTGTAGAGCACCGAAAAAAAAATTACAAAATGGCGGAAAACCTGCAATGTTCGTGAATTTTTTTTTCGGTTGCCAAATTGATTTTCATTTCCTAAATTAACACAATTTTTAAAGGATATCTGTGAAAAATTTTTTTCAGAAATCGAACATGTCTACAGCGAAAAAAAATTTCACTCGAAATTGATGAAATTTTTCACGATTGTACTTACTTTCATACCTAACACGAATATCAAAACAGAATCGAAAAATATCAAACGGTTTCGTTTTTACAGCCATTCAAATGTCCCGTTCGACTATCTGAAATAATAAAAAAACATGACACAGCTTGTGTTCTTAGGCCCATAATTTTTGAATTTGTATGTCGAAACATTTCAGATTGCAGAATGAATTTAAAAAAAATCAGTGAAACTTCATTGAGAGTCGAACTCCCTGCTCTGAGTTAAGTACCTATTAAAATAAATGTGGAATCTGAATTGAGACTGTTCAAAGGTTTTTAATTTTCGTTGCCAAGTAATGGCAGCTCATAGAATTTGACAGAGTATTTGAATTTAACTGAATATAATATTGCAACTATCTTGAAACCAATTTATGCAGTTTGAGTAGAAATTGGCGGTTAATACTTTCCAGATATTAATGGCATGGCATTATTGCGGAAATTTCTACGAATAATTCCACAATTTCACAAACGCAACAAAAAAAAACTATTAGTATAAAATTTATTCATAATTCGTTCTCAAAAATAGTGCAATTTTTCAGGATACACTTTCTCGCCCTTTTCGCCACACTATCCACCGTTGAACGAACCATTTCCGGGTTTCGGCGAATCTCTTCGGCGGCTGATTCGATTCTTTGAATCAGTTCTTCTCTCGAAGTCACTGGAGCTCGCTTATCATAAAGAAGACTCTTCATATGACCCCAGAAATAAAAATCCATAGGTGTAAGATCTGGAGAACGAGGAGGCCATGCGACAGGTCCCAATCGGCCGATCCATCGGCGAGGGTATTGAGAGTATAAAAATTCTCGTACACTCCTCACTGTGTGAGCAGGGCAACCATCATGCTGGTACCATATTCCTTGAAAGTGACTCAAAGGAATATCTTCCAATAGATCGGGCAGAGTTTCCCCTCAAAAATTGATTATAGCCATTTCCAGTCAATGTTTCAGGAAGAATGTACGGTCCTATAATGAATCCATCCTTCATTCCCGCCCAAACATTGACAGAAAATCTCTTCTGGCTATTTTTTGCTACTGTTGCATGTGGATTTTCCCTTTGCCATATTATATTATTTTTGTTGTTGAAGAAACCATCTCTGTGGAATGTTGCTTCATCCGTAAACAGTATGAGACGTAGGAAATTCCTATTCTCACGTGTCCTTCTTAAAATAAATTCACAGAATTCTTTCCTCTTCTCAAAATCACCTTCTTCTAAGGTTTGACATGAATGGAAATGGTACGGATGGTAGCGATTTCTTTTCAAAACTCTCCATACAGTGGATTTACTCTTATTCACACTTGGATGATTTGTTAGAGTTCTCGTTGATACCATCGGATTTTCACTCACTAAATCCAGGATACGTTCTTCGTTATTTCGGATTGTTTCCTTCTTCTTGCGGTGAAGAATACCTTCTTCACGTAATTTACGCACTGTTTCTATGAAAGTTTTAAAATTAGGAACGTTTCGGCTTGGAAATCTGCGAGCGTAAATTTCCCTTGCTTTTCTCCCTGAGGAATTCGCTTCATAATAAGCCTGAACCATATCATTTTTTTCTAAAAGTGAATATTTCATTTTCGTTTGCATACAAATCGTTTCAATATACTCGAATTATTCAGTAAAATTCAAATACCCTGTCAAATTCTATCAGCTACTGTTGCTCGGCAACGAAAATTAATATGTATACTCAGAACCTTAGAACAGACTCATATTTCACATTAATACTTAACTCAGAGTAGGGAGTTCGACTCTCAATGAAGTTTCACTGATTTTTTTAAATTCATTTTGCAATCTGGAATGTTTCGACATACAAATTCAAAAATTATGGGCCTAAGAACACAAGCTGTGTCATGTTTTTTTATTATTTCAGATATTCGAACGGGACATTTGAATGGCTGTAAAAACGAAACCGTTTGATATTTTTCGATTCTGTTTTGATATTCGTGTTAGGTATGAAAGTAAGTTCAATCGTGAAAAATTTCATCAATTTCGAGTGAAATTTTTTTTTCGCTGTAGACATGTTCGATTCCTGAAAAAATTTTTTCACAGATATCCTTTAAAAATTGTGTTAATTTAGGAAATGAAAATCAATTTGGCAACTGAAAAAAGAAATCACGAACATTGCAGGTTTTCCTCCATTTTGTAATTTTTTTTTCGGTGCTCTACACCATTTCTGAATGAAGCATCCAAAAATACTACGATATGACAAGAAACCATTACTTCCAGTCTTATACATAACCGACCACACTCAATATAATAACGCTCGAAAATGACATTAAACACCGTGTATCTCCCTTATGCTTCGAAAACGGGAAATATTTCATAAGAAAAAAATGATTCTCCCGATGTTCTCTACACGTCATATGAGTTTGTCCAGTTTATGATGAAACACCCTGTATGTGTAATTTTCAGTGCTGTGCCGAAGGTGGCGTAAGAACCACTGAACTATAAGCTGTATTCGGGTTCGGCTTTCGGACAGTCCGAGAATGGTTCTAGAACTGCGCAGAGGATTTAATACTAGGGCGCAACAGTTTTCCGAAGTCCTAGAACAATTATCGGACTGTCAGAAAGCCGAACCCGAATACAGCCATACTCAAAATGGAAAGCGCACAGCGATCTCGCGAACATAGGCGGAAATAGGGGGCAGGGGGGGCCGTGCCCCCCCCAGAAAAAAGTGAGAGAGGAAAAGTAGCCGAAGAGGGCGAAGGAAGAAAAATGGTGGGGAAAGAAGGAAGAAAAGAAGCCACAAAAAAACAGCTATTCTGCGGAGCTTTTTCGTTATTTTCAGCTATTTCTGGAATTTTCGCACATCTTTTCCTCCCAAAATCTAAAACATAGGATTAGAATTCATACGTATAGGGAACTCCGATATACGGATTCTTTTTTTTTATGATTTATGTTTTTCATATTTATTTATTTTTTATTCCTCTAAAAGAATTAACTGTCATTCAATTTTATATCACGCAATTGTAAACATTGAGGCTGAGGACCAAATTCGTATTGAAAATCATGGAATTGGTGATTCGTTCCAAGAAGATATAGCAAAGGAGGCGCAATTCGTCACAAAGATGATGACGTAAATGTGGGCTAATGTTAAGCTTAATTGACAGAATTGTTACCTTTAGTAATGCCATAACATAGGCCATAGATGAAGTTAGAAAGAAGATAATTTAAGATGACTTTTGTTCGAAAACTTGATGCAGATACTTCCACAAGTGAAGAGAGTCAGTGGATAAGAATGAAATAATTTAAATTTATTGCACGGCACAATCTGATTTTATGTGAGCTAAGCTAATGCGCGCCAAATGTCATTGACCGCCCTAGTGGTATGTAGATGGGGGCAAAACAAGTGGGCCCGAGTATTTCCGATCTCCTATTGGCCCTCCTATTGCTATATCTTCTTGAATCGTTCATTCTTCGGCAGACTGCGTCTGCGCCTCTTCTACTTTTTGGTGCATGCAAATTTCGCAACTGCTCTGCAACTAATTTCTAGGTTACATTTTACGTCCAATCGTTCGAAGTTTAAATAAAAGGAACTTGCGTTACCAGAGATTCATATATTGTTTCTGTTAGGTATGTATTATTTTTTTATTCTTTTTTTATAGTTGTGCGAAAAATGAGGAATAAGATTAATCATCGGGTTTGATTACAACTTGTTTATTCTTTGCTCACTGGGCTAAACCGAGTTAATATTAGTGTAATAGTAGTGGCCAATGCCATTAAATTTGCGTTACTTGAAAGCACCGGCTTTTTCAGTTTTTCCTCGCTGCTTCTGTTTGTGTTTTTTGAAAATCATCTCGAAAGAAGGAGCAGTTGTTTGTTTGTTAATATTATATAGTATCAGATGTCACCAAACTGCCAGAATGCATAGGTTGGTAACGGTACGACACAATTTTGTCGCAGAAACGTATGCATGAATTATCAAGTCTAATGGCCTGACTTCATGAAATCAAGTTTTTAAACTTTTGGAGTCCCTGGAGGTGAAAGAGTCGAGAGATCTAAGGAACCTTTCTTCACTCTCAAATTATTAACTAATGAAAAAAATTGGACCACCCATCCTCGATTTCTTTTTTACGCAATTTTTTTTTCTCATCACTCAATTTCGTGAAGCCTGGACAAATATGTGTTCGAGAATTAGTTCTCGCAATTATTGTCAAAATCCTCATGAAATATACTCTGTGATTGCTTGATCTTTCGGGCGAAATGGCGAAAAAGGAAAGCCCTTTTGTTATTTCCTTACTACATTTTCTGGAATACACCGTTAGATAAACCTTGCCCTGACAATAACGAAAAAAAAATGAATTATCCAATTTGGTTCAGTCATTTGAACGTGATGCACTTACATAATATCCATTTCCATAGATTCCCTCTTATTTATATAGAAGATATTTGATTGTCAAAGTAAGCTGTTCTCGTTCGAAACTCTCGTTTATGTCCCATTAGTGAGAAAAAACCATGATCAAACATGGACAACGTTGCTTATTTCACCAAAACGGAATCAGAAGCGATATCCAGAAACTGCAGAAACTCTTATTAATATTGATGAGTCTAGCAGGTAGCAGTTGATGATACGTTGATATTAAATGGTCAGAGACTTATGTCATAATTTGCATTACAGATGTTTCAGAATTTCTGGATAAAGATGATAAATGCACCTAATTCAGATGTTTATTCCGCTTTTGTTACAGTCTTGGAATTCAAGAATGAAGCGGTTCAAAACTATCAAGTCATTCTTCAAACCCTCGAGCTCCAATACTGACCCTGAACCTGAGGAAGATTTAAGCACCCCCACGTACGAACTAGGCTCATTGTCAGAGAAAGAGTCAACTTCAAGTTTTTCACATGCTGGCGATGGTGAGAATTTTTCAAATGAATCCAAAAAATCGGAGACCACAGACTTGGGCACACTAGAAACTGGTCCAGTGCAGCCCCGACTGCTGGAATTCCCGAAATCCCGATTTGGTCAGAAAATCAGATCATTTTGTGTCACATACTACAAAACGTACGACTGGATCGAGTACAGTGTCGAAGAAGATCGAATTTTCTGTTTCGTTTGCCGACAGTTTTGCACGAACCTGCCGAGAGACCAAAATGAAGTATTCGTTCACTCAGGTTTTTCCAATTGGAAGAAACTGAGTGATAAGCTTTCAAAACACCACGAATCAACGCAGCATAAAAAATGTAGTGAAAATACATTGATTTTAAAATATCCACTCAATCTGGCAACGTTGTAGAGCTAGTGAAAAAACAGCATGTCGAGGAGGTAACTCAAAACCGGAAATATTTAGAGATGTTGGCCGACATAACTTTATTCTTAGCACGCCAAGGGTTAGCCTTCAGAGGGCACCGAGAGGACAGAGAGTCAAACAATAAAGGCAATTTTCTGGAACTTGGTGACATTTTTGCAAAGTACGATAAAAACTTTACTGAACATTATCAACAATCCATCAACTACTGCAGTCACCAATATCTAGACGAGTTTCTTAATATTGCTGCTAATCTCGTTTTGAAAGAAATAAGCAACGAAGTCCATGATTGTGGCTTTTTCTCGCTGATGAGCGATGAAGCAAAGAGCTTCAAACAAGAACAGCTATCAATGACAATCAGGTATGTTAAAGATTTGGAGACTGAAGACAGATTCCTTGGATTTATTGAATGCTCTAGCTCTAGAGACGCTGAAGGTTTAAGAAATTTAATCCTGAAATTTTTAAAAAAAGTCGGGCTATCAGACTTGCCGATAGTCGGACAATCATACGACGGAGCATCTGTAATGTCAGGCAGACACGAAGGGCTCTAAGCAAAAATTAAAGAAGTGCACGGACAAGCTATTTATATCCACTGTCTGGGACATAAGGTAAATTTGGTGGTGAAAAACGCATGCTCAAATATTTCATTGGTGGTGAATTACTTCAACACCTTAGAATCCTTGCACGAGCATTATTCTCTACCAGGCAACCATGCCAGTTTTCTGGAAGTCGCCGAAAAACTGGGAATGAAAAATGTTCTAGAATTTGGAAGTTTAAGCAGTACAAAATGGTCATGCCGTTACGAAAATAACCGGGCTATTTTGAATAATTACGACACCGTCAAGGCAGCACTAGAAGAAGAGATCATCCAGGCTGAAGACAAAGATTCTGTAAGAGCAGTGGGAATTTTGGTACATATTTCAAAACCTGAATTTATTGTGCTCATGTTTATTTTACGTAATGTGCTTGGAACATTAAACCATCTCAGCAAATATTTCCAAGGGGAGTATGCGACTTTAGGACGGGCGAAGGATTTGATTGATGCAACACTCACCACCTTCAAGGAAGCAAGAGACAAATTCGATGAACTCTGGGGCGAGATTGAAAATTTTGCCAGAGAATGTGATACTTCATTAGAACCGCCCTCAACTTGTAGGAAAAGGAAAATTCCTCGAAAATTTGATGATTATTTTGCGAATACGCCTGTAGGCCAAAGTGATTGATCTGCCGTCTGATACAAGTGCGATGGATTACTGGAAAATAAACTACTACTACCGCATTTTGGACAACATCATTGGTGAGTTTGAGAAACGGTTTCAGTCACTTCCTTTAGCCGAAGCAGATGACTCCTTTCTCCAACTCGATCTAGATGGTGCTAAAGAGTTCATTGACAATTACGAGAAAGTTTTAGACATCGACATATATTCTGCGCTCTGAAGTGGAAGTAATTTATTTATTTATTTATTTTATTTATTTATTTCATCAATCAGGAATCCCAACAGGAGAACCCAATTACAGGGATTCACCAAATAATAGGTACATTAGAAAAAATTATGTGAACTTAATTCTAACAATCCACATTGAACTTAATCCTAACAACTACATATTTACAAAATCTCGACAAAAGGAAAAAAAAAGCAAAATTACACTCAATAATTCCTACATAAATATTCATACAATTTCCTCCTAAAAACGGACAATGATGTACTGAATATATCAACGCTCTGAAGGTGCCAGTTATAAAATCGCATCAACCTCAAAAAAACCGATTGGTAAAACAAAGATGTACGTGCCCTAGGTAGAAAAAAGAGGTTTCTGCGACGACCAGAAAAAACAGAGACATTGAATAAGATTTCGCTGATCAGTGGAAAATCGAAGTGGCCATTTACAATTCGGTACAATAAAGTTTGGTCAAAAATTATTCTCCTATGCTCCAGGCTTATCATCTTATATAATCTGAGTCTAGCGCCGTAAGGGCACTCAACCTGACGACCGCCAAATCTATAATACAAGGTCTTAGTGAACTTTCTTTGGACTCTCTCTATCCGATCAATATATTTATGGTAAAATGGAGTCCAAATCGGTGTGGCGTATTCAAGGATACTGCGCACCAACGAAAAAAAGAGAGTTTTCAAGGTCTCAGAGTTGCTGAACAGCCGTGAAATCCTCAAAATAAACCCGAGCATTCTAAAACCCCTGGAAACAACATCATCCATATGATGCTGAAATGAAAGCTTCGAGTCGAGCAAAATTCCGAGGTCCCTAATGGTATTTACTTCCTCGATAATCAAACCGTTCAGCGAGAGTGGACTCCTCAGAACGTTGAAATTCCTGGTGAATATAATATGTTTACACTTTTTAGCATTGAGAGATAGGTAGCGATTGTCACAGAAATTAGATAGTCTGTCAAGATCGTCCTGAAACTTCCGCGCGTCCTCCACACTCTCCACCGCCAGGTACATTTTAAGGTCATCCGCATAAAGTTCGAACAATACATGCTTAAAACACTTGAAAATATCATTTATGTACAACAAAAAGAGAACCGGTCCCAAGTGTGAACCCTGAGGTACTCCAGACGTTATGACACGAGGAGGAGAATGAGCGTCGCCTACAATTACATACTGACACCGATCAGACAAATAAGACCCAATCCACGTTAACAGATTACCCCCCACACCGTACTCGGACAAAACCTTCAGAAGAGTCGCGTGATGAACCTTGTCGAAAGCCTTGGAAAAATCCGTGTAAACGGCATCCACCTGAGTACTCCGATCCAGATGTTGAGATACAAAATTAATGTAGGGTGATAAATTCGTTAGGACCGATCTACCCTTAAAGAAACCATGCTGTCGAACACATATCGTGGATTTCAACGACCTAAATAGAAAGTCGGTTATAATTGCCTCGAACAATTTTCCGAAATGGCTCAGAATAGAAACTGGTCGATAATTAGACACATCGTTATTTTTTCCACCCTTGTGTATCGGGGTAATCTTCGCTATCTTCCAACGGTCAGGGAAGACACCATCACGCAAGGACTGATTGAAAATTATATGAAGGGGTAAAACGAGCCCAGCAGACGATGATTTAATGAATACCGGCGGTATCAAATCCGGACCTGGACCCTTACTTTCCTTCAGGTTATTGACCTTTTCGAGAATTTCCTCTGAACTAATATAATCTATACGAACACATGTTGAGATATCACTCACGTTAGATTTGTCGATGACTGGCTTAAATGTGTCTTCGAAAACATCTGCGAAAAATTCACCGAATGCATTCGCAACATTCTGAGCCCCATCATACTCGATACCATTATGAGTCATCAGATTAGGTAGATTATCACCACTTCGATTGTCCGAAACATATGACCAGAAATTCCGGGGATTCTTTACAATATTATTTTCGACGCGTGCAATATAGTCCGAGTAGTCTTTGCGAATTAACTCTTTACAACGCTTACGCAAAAATGAAAACTGATTATAATCGTCAACTCTCCGGAACTTTTTAAATATGTTGTGAATCTTGGCCTTTTTATCCACAAGTGATCTCGTCTCGCGAGAAAACCATGTTGGAAATGCGCAACCTTTTCAGAAACAAAGGAAAAGAGATCAATTACAAAAACTTGAAGGCTGAAATTCGTAAAGACTACACTGCAAATTTGCACAAACTTCTCCAGGTAGCAATTAGTCTTCCAATCAGCTCAGCCGAATGTGAGCGAAGTTTTTCCTCTATGCGGCGGATTAAAAACTGGCTGAGGAACACCATGAGGCAGGATAGGTTTACGAATTTGGGCATATTAAACATCGAGATTGCCCTGACCAAGGAAGTTGCGACTGCCCCGAAAATTGTGGAAGTTTTTGGAGAAGGCAAATGGAAACTCCATCTCTTTCAGATGCTGTGTGTGTTCAGGACCAAAGTTTTTTTTTTAGTATGTCTATAGGCTACTTAACTCAACTTGTTTTCATTATTGTACTCATCGTGATCGTAGTAAAAACTATTTTTTTTCAAGGTATCCTTCCTTGACTACCCATATAAATTATTTGTTTATATACGTTCGATTTTTTTTAACCATATTTTTTGACTTTCATACATTTTCCATTCATACTGGTTTGTATTGAAATGATAACTTGTTTTTTACTTATGTTTGCATTGGAGCTGGTTGCTCAAAAGATTCTATTCTCTATACAGGGTGTTCCTTAATTGGTGGAACAAACGAAGAGGAATTTTTTTCGATTAGACACTGTTGATCTGGAAAAATGTAAAAAGAAGCTTTGTCGTTGTACTAAACTTTATTTTCTCCTGTAGCCTGTAGTTTTGTCGTATCTGCTACTGATTTCGAGGAAATTTTTCATAGGATAATTTGGATTTTTCTGAGGATTTTGAGAAAATCGTTCAAAATTTTTTACTCTGAATCGGTAGCAGATACGACAAAACCACAAGAGACCATAGAGTTCAATATAACAAAAAAGATTCTCTTCACATTTTTTCAAATCAACCGATACTATAAGAAAAAAAATTCTAACTTTAACAGCCTGTATCTCGAAAACGAATCGTTTTGCTGTCCATGTGTATGGGACTTTTTTCCTTAAAATTACTCAAGGAATCTCCTCTTTTCGTATGTACCTTCAATTTAGGAATATCATGTATATTTTCAATATGTCACTTAAAAAGAAGGTATTACCTAATTTCTCGAATTCACAAAATACATATTTTTGCAGAAAGGTTTTCAGATATTTCTCAAGTTCAATTAACGCGAAAGGCATTTTCCGTCATTTTGCTAGCTATTTATGAAAGAAAATTGACTACAACTACAATAAATTTCAGAACACCTTAAAATTGCTCTGAAAACAAATAAATTTTAAAAAATTTCCGGACTCACCTCACACCTCCCTGAGGGGTGCCCCCCACAAAAAATGTCTATTTCCGCCTATGCTCGCGAATCCAATTACCGTTGAGGGCGCTGCGAAATGTAAACAAACTTTGACGTTTGTCAGTACTCTTTTCGAGATTTGTACCGCCTAACAGAGATTTTCTAGTAAATCGAGATATTTATCGGAATTATCGTGGATTGATTGATTTAGTTTCTTAAAGAAAGATCAACATTCTTTGGAAATACTTCATTTGAAGGTGATGAATAATTGTGGAATAAAATCGAGCGATAATATTGTTGATCCACTGTACCTAGACACAAATTCCTATGATTTCAGAGATTCTTTCTTGAAGTAAACCTTGGTAATAATGTTGAAGTAGAATATACTGAGTTTGTGAAGGAGGTAGAAAATAAGTAAAGCGTTTATGTGAAAGTTTTAAAGTTTCTATGGAAAATATTTCAATTCCATGTAATGATATAAGTATTCCTCATTCTGAAATCTCAAAGAGACATAAATACGTCAGCTCACGGAACAAGTCCTACAGATGAGAAAAGGTATTCAGTTGGAACTATGAAAATTATCAAATTGTATTTCTGAATCGTCAATTTTCTGCTAAATTCATTTAGCAGAAAACTCTCGCAAAGAAAAATCGTTTAACTTAACTCCTGCCACTTGAAAGCACTGATAAATACCTTTTCTAATATTTTTTCGGAATCAATATTTCTACTAGAAACCCAGACAATAATCCCAATATAACTTCTTCAAATAATAATTATAATACTTTGTTGGAGAACGTGAGATAAGGGAAAACATAAGGAACAAAACTTGTTTTGACTTTGCAGTACTGACAAAGTAGTTTCGTAATTCAGTAGGCAGAGGGCGTCTAGATTTTTGGATTCGCCAAAGATACGAGCAAGCCGAGAGAGATAGTCAATAGAGTGTCGGGCCTTTTTGTCTGCCAGGGCCGTAGTAAGAGCGTCGTGCCCCTTCTATTCCGATTTTTCTATGTAGTAAATGATTTTATCGCCTTTAAATTGTATAGGAAAGTCCAAATTGAGTACCAGAATAATATTTATTCCTACTTATCATTCAACACAATCACACCGTTTTTTCCATTATTTCTTCACTCGTTTCTTCACAAATATTTCCTCAGAAAAATATCAATACACACAAAGATTTCAAGAAGAGTCACTGATTATTTTCATTCCGAAGTATGTGCATCCTCATCTGTTCATGCATCTTTCAGTTTATCATCTTCAAAACAATATGAATAGCACAGATTATGAACATAGATACAGGATGGGCTTTTTAAAACGAAACAGACAAGATAACGGGCGAAATAAATTTATTTCGAAAAAATGCTCGGACACGTCGATTTTTGTTTCGAGGGGGACAACTTTTAAGGTCAAATTCACAACTATATCGCTTCAACCCTTTTAGTGTTAGAACAACAACCCCTAAATTTTCAACGAGGAAGATGGGGTAAATTTCACCTCATTTAGAAGGTCTTTTCATCCTGAGTTCAACATATTGGTTTTTTCTTCATTTGATTCATTGATATTTTGAAATATTGACATTTGAATTTGAAACAACGATGGTATTGTCGTCAAGCAAGCTGTCTGAATCAAGCGAATTTATTATTCATTTATGAAACTCCTATAACTGCCATACACCAAACCTCAAAATAATGTTCATTTCTCTCATCAACATTGAGGGAGAAAGGTTTACGGATTTTAATTTTATGTTAGAATTAGTGAAGGAAATCAAAGTGAATACAAAGTTGAAATTTTAACGATGAATATTAGTCACTCAATAGAAATATGAAAATAAATGTTCAAACGCATTATGCTTGAATCTAGTCCTCACGTTTTGTAGCATTATTGGGTCTATTCGTCCACATTCCTCTATAATTCGTCGCGTTAACTCCTCTTATGATGATACCTATGTAGCGTAGATTTTGCTCTTTAGTTGACCCCAGAGAAAAAAATCGAGCGGTGTAAAATGTGGTGATCTTGATGGCCATTCTATAGCACCCCTTCGCCTATCAATTTTTCAGGAAACACTCTGTCCAAGAATTCTCGCACTTCTCGTGCATGAGGAGGCGCTCCATCTTGTTGGAACATAAAATGATCATCCAAATAACGATCGTCATTTTCGATAATATCCACAATTAAAGGGTATATTATATTTTCCAGCATTTGTAAATATTTTTCACCTTTTAGATTTCCATCGATAAGGATTGGCCCAATGAGTCGATCACCATAAATACCAATCCATACATTCAATTTTTCTGGTGTTTGAGTATGGACTTCATGAAAAATCCTTGGATTCCCATCTAACCAATATCGACAATTTTGACGGTTAACAGTTGAATTGACGAAAAAGGTACATTCGTCAGAGAAACAGATGTTGAAGAGAAAGTTTTCATCGCCGCTATACGATCAGCCATGTTCTCACAAAATTCTTGGCGTCGATCATAATCATCTTCATTCAATTCATTTATCCGACGAATTTTATAAGGGTAAAATTTGTTGCTTTTCAGAATTTTTCGAATAATTTTTTCTACTATTTATCTACTATTTGTGATATCGGCCAGTTTTCTCGTGCTCAATGTCGGATCGGCCGTAACTTGCCCTAGAATTTCTTACGCGGTTTTCACGGTTGTGATTTTTCATCTTATTGGCCACTGATCCAGTTTCGTGAAATTTTTTTACAAGTTCTGAAACGTACTTTCTGCAGACGTGCTTTTCTGGGTGCAATCGATTGAATAAATCTTCTGTACGATTCCCGCATTCGTTATTCGTGAAAAATAAAGAAATAATTTCAATTCTTTCTGCCAAAGAATAAACCATTTTCAACTTATTTGTTGAAGAAAGTAATTAGCAATAATAATTATTTTGTTGTCTAATGTTGACAATTAACGGTTACCATCGTAACCACAGAATGAATTAGTCAAATAATTGATGATTTCACATAGCATGGTTAGCGGAATGACTGGTACTGTACGAAATTCAAAATTGAATATCTCGAAAACGAATGCATTAAATGATGAAAAAATTAATACGTTGAATTCGGGATAAAATCTTATATCTTTCCTATTAAAAATTTTGGGGTTGGTGTTCTAACACTAAGGGTTGAAGCGATATAATTGTAAATTTGACCTAAAAAGTGGTCCCCCTTGAAACAAAAATCGACGTGTCTGAGCATTTTTTCGAAATAAATTTATTCCGCCCGTTATCTCGTCTGTTTCGTTTTAAAAAGCCCATCCTGTATTTTCGAGCCTCTTTTTTCGTTAAGAAAAACAAAATATGCAAATTCATGGATGGATGGATGGAATCAGAAAATCAAAATGTCATATAATTATTATCCCTCTCAATTATTGACACAAGGGGAGCGATATACAAACATACCTGAATATAATACAACAGAAAAGGTTTAATTTCAGCAAGTCAGAACCTTATGTTATACGTTGTAAAAAAGAATTAAATTAGGCAATTTCTGACGAACAGTTACCCCAAATGATTCAGGGTCATTGTCTTTGCATTACTTTGAAGTCGTATATTTGCATAAGGATTCGCCAACCACCGTAGTATTTGAATTTCATGAAAATCTTCTGTTGTGGTAATAATAGGGAGTCTAGGTTGGAACAGCGTAACCACACGAGGCATAAATTGCTGCAGTCCAGCAGAAACTATCCGTTTTTTGATATTTGATCCGGCAAATACAACAGACATTTTTACTTTGAATGCTTTTTCAGTATATTTCACAAATTCGAATGCAGCTCGCGATGGGAAGGTGAGCTTTCCTCTATTGACAAAACTCGTAAACGCAGAGTAGGTATTTGTTCATATCGACACAATATACGTGGTCTTCTGAATCCCTAGTGGACAAAAGTAAATCTGAACAATATGTACAGGAGTTTGATTGTAATAATCTGCTTATAATTCCTCCAGTTATATAATACAAGACTTTATCTTGAAAAGATGATAAAGCGACAATATCGATAAGGCCCATTAATTTAGGAAGATCATCCCAATCCGTTTCGGTTGAATCTTAATTTATCATTGCACGACTTTTTTGCCGGAATTCGAAGATCGTTTCACTTTCGAATTCATTACTTTGGCAATTGACGTTGATGCTTGGTTTTACACTATTCCTATGGAGAAGCTTGCGCATGCTCGACCTAAACTGTAGAGAGCTAGGATTATTATTCCAGCCTCCGCACGATCGTATACTTACATGAGAAAAATAGCTCTATATGATCTTGTGAACATTTTTATGTTAATAAATATTTAATTGGATTTTCAGTATTGTTGAAAAGGTCCATTGCCAAAAGTTTGAAACTATATACAGGGTGTCCGGGGAATAACTGTACATACCCTTACCAGAGATAGAATTGGACTAGCTGGTTACGGATTGACTATAAAAAATTAATTTCTGGATTTCCCTAGAAAGCTACAGGGTGATTTTCCAACTTCATGGAAATACTTAGACCATCATAAAATCCAAACTTATTGACAGATATTATTGAAACTTGGAAGGTTATTGACACATGCTGGAGTCGAGTCAAAAAGATATCAATTAATTCATTATTCCAGGGCCGGACTCATTAATCTTCATTTTAATTGTTCAGGGTAAAAAAACACTCTGTATTTCGAATTACAAATAATTGATTCGCTTTTTAGGAAGAAGCTAAATTATGCTTCAATTTTTGGTATCACTCAAAGTTTTCACATCAACAATTATTTTTTTATGAATTTTTGAATTTGGATAAAGTACGAAAAATTGAATTTTTCACCATGAAGAGAACTGAAAATCTCATGTTTGAATATAAAATGCGAAAGTATTAGTAGAAAATTTACGAAAAAGTTCAGAGCTTCAATAAGCACGTCAATAACGAAACAATACCAAATGAAAAAAACTAAAATACAGTAAAGAGTACCTAATAAAAATGAAAATAGAAACGAATAAATTGCTGAGTCAACATTATTTCAAAAGTGGTTCGAAATGAAAACCATTAGCTTGTATACATTTCTCTTGCCGAATTTTCAAATTGGATACAGCCTTCCGAATCATATCGCCATTATTTCTTAAAATATCGCAACAGTTGATTATTCTGTTCATCAGCTGTTCTCTTGACTGGAAGAAGTGTAACTTTGGTCTATATCATTGTTGTTGAACACCCGGTATACATAAGAATAATTTTGAAATATGCTTCTGTATACCCTATACACATCACCAATTTTTTTTTAATACCTTTATTTACTCCCTCAAAGTGAAATCCGTGTCAGAGGTGGCCACCCAGTATATCAACAAATTATTATAGTCTTCTTCACCTTCAGTGACTTTTTTAAGAAAATTTATTATTTGTTTTCGACTTACACAAGATGACTAAGTCCTGTTCAGGTGAATAAATTGCAATTTTCGAACTTTATCCAAATCAATAAATTCATAAAAAATAATTGTTGATGTGACAACTTTGAGCGATACCAAAAATTGATGCATAATTCAGCTTCTTTCTAAAAAGCGAATCATTTTCTTGTAATTCGAAGTACAAAGTGTTTTTTTCAACCTGAACACTTTAAATGAAGATAAATGAGTCCGGCCCTGCAATAATGGAATAATTGATATCTTTCTAACTTCACCTTAGCATGTGCCAAAAACCTCCTAAGTTTCAATAAATTCCGTCAATAACTTTGGATTTTATGATAGTCTAAGTATTTCCATGAAGTTGGAAAAATATCCTGTAGATTTGTAGGGAAATCCAGAAATCAATTTTTTATACTCAATCCGTAATCAGCTAGTCCAACTCTAACTCTGATATGAGTATGTACAGTTATTCCCCGGACACCCTGTATATTTATTAGGAAACCCAGTGTGAACATTTTCTTCGAATCAACTAAAATACTATGACTATTGACTTTTGACGAACTCTTTATATAAATTTCAGTTTGACTGAAGACATTAAGCCAATACTGCTTGTTCGAAAGAGATAGAGGAGATTTCGAACCTCTTCCAAAAGCATTCCTGCTGTTTTGCTAATCAAAAATTTTGTCGAACTGCCTTATAAATTCCGTTGTTGCTCTAGATCGGATAAAATCTTTTCCACCGGCAGCACGTTGAAAATCTAGAGCGTCGGCTACTCCGCAGCTTATAGTTTGTGTTTGAGTAGCTAGATTGACCCTCAAATTTTTTTTCATAAAAATTAACATGGGCACTAGGTTATGAATTTTAGGCCTTTTTTTCTTCTTGTAATGCGTTCAGTCTTTCAATATAACAGCTTTATCAGACTGCAATTTTGCACTTGCAATTACGCGCTAGCTTCATCATAGAGTCATTCGGGGTAAGTGTGCGCAGTGCGTATATCTCGACTATGCAATGTATGAAAGAGGAGTTCATTTGTTTGAAGCAAGGGCGCAGAATCGCCAAATTAGTTTTTTATAGGAGTACGCCGTGCGTTAACTTTTTATTTGCAATCAATCAAATTCACTAGTTTTCTTTTTAATTTTTAGCATCTCTGCAAATTCTGAAACTATTTGAAAAACTAATGCATCTTTAGCTACTTCTCTTGGTTCATTGCAACCAACCTCAATTCCACTATCAGTATACCCCCAATATTTATATGTTTGCTTGTCAAAAATAATTTGACAGCGTATGGCCATAGCATCGATTGTTAAGCTGACATCTTTCAAATAGGGACAATCATACTTTGCGCTGCAGAAATGTGAGAACCTCTGAAAGAATGCCAACTACACAAGAGGATTTAGAGAGCCATTTTCGGATTGTCGCAGCAAGACTTACCACTTAGTAGTAAGTTGAGTTTCGATTTCACAAAAGCGTAGGCTCTTGGTGAATAAAAGTACAAAGTCGGAGCAAAGTCCTTCATATCATCCGAATAGCGTTTGCGTCCTGTCTTGGCGTTTAGTGCTTCATTGGAAAAAAGTGAAAGTGAAAATCCTTCGAATCGATTCATTGAGAACTCCTCAAGATTCGATGAACGAACTCGTTTTCTCCTCCAAAAATCCAACATCTGTCCTACACTGCTCAATTTTTGTTCCCTACGTTTCAACCGTTGTTGCAAAATTTTAATTCTCTTTTGAAGTTCCTTTTCTCAGTTTCATGGTCTTAAGCGCTGTGGCGAAACTTGAACAGCTGCATCACAAACCCTTTTCTCATCGCTTGAAGGAATTGAAATATGAAAGTTAAAATCGAAAACTATAGGCTGAAAATTCGAAGTATGTTGTTTTTTTTTAATTTAAGCTTAACGAAGTCGTAACAGAACTATTAAAGCTATTCAATACTGAAAAAAGTATTTAGGTGAAAATCTTTGCAAAAATTACATAAGTCCACTTATTTCAATGTTTCTAATTTAATTTATTTTTATTTATAGGTACCTCTTATTCAGGAAATATCCTTCAATTGCTATCGTTCCACTAACTTTCTATTCTACTTACACTTACATGACTTTGATTTTCCTGTTCATACGATCTTGGGTTTATATCCATTTCCTTATCCAGATCGAATTGTGTGTCGGCATTATACTTCACCGTTTTTTGTGCCTTGAATAAATGCATTAGGAAAGATCTAGAGAATAATTTATGTTCGACTAACACTTTATTTATGAATTCGTTTAGTGTCCATAATTGACTACTTTATTGGACTCAACTATCACTATCATTCTGTCAAGTAAATATAAAAGATGCAAACAGTACTTTATTCAAGAAAGAAGAATTGAAATTCGACCTAAAAACAAAATTATGAATTACTATTCTAAGCATCAGTGTGGTAGTGAATATTAAAAACACATTCTTTGTTATTGTAAAAATGCATGTGGATGTCGAGCTCGAAGTGGATGCACAGTTTTCGATCAGGAATATTCTTGCATCTCTTAGCATCAGCTACTTCCTGTCCCAATTTTCTGGTGGAAACACTTATTTTAGTACTTTCCAATTCATCTATGTATTCCATAGCGAAGAACTTTTGTGAGCTTTCAATTCACTATTGAAGTAAGCCAGAATACTGTCTTCTGTCGATTTTACAATTTTCTTCGTTTTACACCACTTGTTATAGGCCGCATACATATTCTTTGGCGCTTACGGCTAAATTTTCTACGCTTTCTTCTCCAGCACTATCCATTTTTTGGATTATTATGACGTTTGTCATAAAATTAAGGAAGTCAACAACTGTTTTTACTAAGGTTGCTAAGGTCAACCCCTTCCAACTTATACAGGGTGGTCCAGATCGTAACCAAGAAATTTTAACCACGTATTCTACATCAAAAATAAGCCCTAGTTTGTTATATAAACATGTCGAGAAATGTTTCCTCTCCGAGATACGGGGTGTTGAAATTATAGAAAAAAAAATGTTTTTTATTAATAACTTTCACATTGCTTGAAATATTTTTATGAACTTTGAGACATAGGTTTTGAGCATCAAGGAGCACTTTTTGCATAATATCATTTCTTTTCTCTTATACCAGTGGCCTCCGTACTGCAGCGAGACTGAATATTTTCAGATAAAAAATGATACGCCACTCGTTTTTTAGACAAAAAAAAACACTGTATAGGCAGAAATGCAACCGCTTTAGTTCGCCCTTCAGCCAGTACGATTTTTTTGAGGCGCTAGAGTCGAGTCGTGTTACTATAGAAATCAAAAATAATATCTTTGGACTCGTCCATAAAGACCTAATTTATGTACTTGTTACATAAATAGCTATTATGGAACCAATTAAGCCCACATATTTGTTAGTCTCAACAACATCACTGAAGATTTTTGGTACAGCACCGTTTTTTAGAAGTCTTCGTTTCGAAGTTAAATTGTCAAATAACTCACGGGAAAAATGTTTGCTACAAATGTATTCATATTTTGTAGGCGCTTTACGATCTCCAGGAATTGCCATCATCCACTTTTCCAAAAGTTCTGGATTCTTCAGTGGATAACTGAAATTTTCAAGAACTTACTGTTGTATTGTAGAATATAGGCCTCGCAATTTTACCTATGGAAAATAACACTTCCGTTAGGCCTCCATTCACACTTACACGATTCGATACAAAACTTTTTCACCATTTTTATCAATATAATATAATAAATATACTAAGTTCGAAAATATAAACTAGAGGGGAGTAGAGTGGAGCAGAACTCCAGGTCATGTGACTTCGGGGTGAACGGAGTGTAGAAATTCAAAACGAACGGGTGCAGAGCAGGTAAAGTGAACGTATAAAACGAAAATACAAATCTGACGGACACAACTGCAAGTCTGACGGACAGAACTGCAAGTCTGACGAACAGAAATAATAAATCTGAGTGTTCGCGGGAAAAAAGGTTTACGGAAAGTGGAAGAAGCAGTTATATCAACTATAATTAGTACAGTCACTGTTATGATGCGCGAAATCATAGATGATGGGGATGAAGAAAGGGCAATTCTGGAGATAAATGAGAATTTTTACGTAGTAACTATCCCCAATTTCAATGATCGACAATTCAAGCAGCATTTTAGAGTGTCACTAAATACTTATGAAGATTATTGAATGATTTACAATATATCGGAATTCAACAAAATGAAAACTTGAATAGAAGACCTGAATTAGTTTTGGGAAAACAGCTTCTTCTGTTTCTCAGAAGATAAGCAACAGAGCAATCAGTCGTCATGAGCTCCTCAGAAGAGGACGTTGTTTTTGCTTGCTGGCACTTGTAACAGAGGAAACGCAAATCTAGAAAATACTGGGTACACCCGTATAATCTTCACAATATTAAACACAGTTCGGCAGTGGTTTCCCGTGAGCTCTCTCAACATGAACAGAAATTTAGAGAGTTTTATAGAATGAGCTCAAGTAGTTATTATGCTTTTCAGCTATTTCTTTCCACACAACATCAGTCACATCAGTCCTGCAATAACTTTTCAGCGTATAATTCCATAAGCACGGGTTCTGCTCCACCAATTTCACGAAGGAAATAGAGGATTGTACGTCTTCTTGCTGCACCGGCATGATTCAACATGTCGAACGATACTGAGCCTTTCTGTCGCTGAAGCGACCCGGCAGCTGTATCACCCAAGCAGACGCGATTTCCATATTTATCGGTGTAGTATCGCGATCGCTTCAGTTTGCAGTTTGCACTGAATTAGTTGCTTCCATTACGTTTGCACGGTTATAATAGATCGGTGTCGGATCAGGGTCGGGTTGCTTATCGAATCACCTGTCGCATCGTTTGTCGCATCGCTCCAGTGAGAACCGCGCCTAACGGCCGTTTTCAATAAACCTATCTATCCATAGTTTCGCTTACTAACGATTAGTAACCATTGGTAACCATTCTAAAATATATCTACAGATAGATCATAGAAACGAAATCACATGCATTTTCTATCTTAAGTAACTGAAACAATGGATAGATATGATTATTGAAAACGGCCGTAAGGGAACACTTTGAAAATCCCTACTGATATCATTGAGTATCAAACCTCAATATATAGATGTATGCTAATATACAGGGTGTTCTTTGAAGACATGCTGATATGTCGGAGAAAAAAAATCATATGAACTAATGCTGGAACATATTTAGTATTGAGATACAGGATATAAAGTTTCCAGAAGAAAATTTGTTTTGACAACCACTATGCCACGGTGCGAGTAGGTATGCAATTTCATATGCGTAGTGTGACAGACTTTTCGTACTCTGGCAGCTCCTTACGGTTGCTCGGGCGCCAGTGGGGCAATCAGTCAAACCCCACGTCTCTCACAGAATCCCCAAAGAATTGGAGAGCCCGGGCAGACTTGAGTATCAGTGGAGAAGGGTATCGATGAAGACTAAGGCGGTAGCGTCTTCTAAGTGTCTGCTTTTCAACGTTCTTTAGGCGTCAGAAAGAGTACTTACCTCTTCTAACTAAACTCTTAGATGAAACTGATTTAATAAATAGACTCTCACTGGCAAAACAATTGGCAACAAAAATAAATGTTCAACTATTTATTACTATTAAAATAAACTGTACACAAAAGAAAATAGACAGGTACACTAAATCGTGGACGTCAACGGCTGTGTCTGGTCGGCGCAGGACGGCTGGCAAACTTTCACTTCAGGAAAATGGACGGTTTCGGAAATATACGGAAGTAAGTCAAGTCTCAATTAAACTAAGTGCAAAGAAACATGCACGGTTTCGGAAAAATATTTCAACTAAGGCAAGACACAATTGAATTGAATGAAAAGTACGAACGGTTTTAAAAATAATAAACGGAATTCAGTCAGGCCAAAATTTAAAAACACCAGTTCACCGGGGTACGCCCTCTATCTCTGTCTCGGTGGTTTGTCTATGATCCGGTGTCCTTCGGTCTCTCTCTCTCTCTCTCTCGGTGACCTCAAGCTGGCTGACTGTCAAACAGCGGCCACAGAGTCCGGCGGTGAGGGTATTTGACGGTTATGGAATCCCAACTCTATGCTCGGCGAATCTAACCTATAACTATAATTCAAACGGTTGGAAATCGGGATGAAACGGTCAAATATTCAGGAATCGGAAAAATCAGGGGGGCCCAACGTCCTCCTGGGACCCAAATGCTACCCTACGGTAACGGAAATCTATATACCGCAGGAAATGGTTAGCTCACGGTGTTCAGCCAAGCACAAGTCTAGAGAGAATATTATTCCATAAAGGTGCAATGAAGCGGTAATAATTTCAAATATCACTTGCCTTAGAAATTCCTTTGTGTCTCGTAAGTACGGTTTTCACTTGACAATCACCTCACTCGTTCAACTCTCAACCACGATTCATACTGATCTTGACCTTCAGCGACGGAACTCGAAGAAGTAGGTACCCCGGAAAATTGTCCCCACCATGAGTAACTCAGTCCCCCATTGGATAAACTCAAATTGTTCGGTAAATCAACGGGCTCGGAAAGAGACAGAAACAATTGAAGAGAAGGAAAAACGGAACAAATTGAAAGACCTTTTTCGAGTCAGAAAAAGTACGGTTCAACGGAAAGAATTCTAAAATATATGAATTCTGAAAACAAGATATATTCGGTCTCCGCTACAAATATGGGACTGGTCGGTGGAAAACAATGACATGAAATCAATCGGTAAATCCCCCCTATGATAATTTAACGGTTTTCTTCCGAAATACTTCGATTGTCAGGTCCTATTAAGAAAGTATCGGTAGAGAAATTTCCTTTTCGTGGCGGGGTAAAATCTGCCTCGTCACAGTAGAAAGGCGGATATATTATGCATGTCTTTCATATACTTATCTATTCAAAAATTCTAGAAAATATTTTGGGAATTTTGAGATATACAGGGTGTCCGGGGAATAACTGTACATACTCTTACCAGAGATAGAGTTGGACTAGCTGGTTACGGATTGAGTAAAAAAATTAATTTCTGGATTTCCCTAGAAAGCTACAGGGTGATTTTCCAACTTCATGGAAATACTTAGACCATCATAAAATCCAAACTTTTTGACGGATATTATTGAAACTTGGGAGGTTATTGACACATGCTAAGGTCAAGTCAGAAAGATATCAATTATTTCATTATTCCTGGGCCGGACTCATTAATCTTCATTTAAAGTGTTCAGGGTAAAAAAAAAACACTTTGTATTTCGAATTACAAATGATTGATTCGCTTTTTAGGAAGGAGCTAAATTATGCTTCAATTTTGGTATCACTCAGAGTTGTCACATCAACAATTATTTTTTTATGAATTTTTGAATTTTGATAAAGTTCGAAAAAATGAATTTTTCACCATGAAGAGAACTGAAAATCTCATGTTTGAATATAAAATGCGAAAGTATTGGTAGAAAATTTACAAAGAAGTTCAGAGCTTTGATAAGCACTTCATTTCTCTGCATTTTCGAGCTTGATCTTTGAATCTATTAGATATTTTGTAACATTCTCCCAAACTGAAAATCATAAGACTCATGATTATTTGAACTCGCCATACCAATTTTGAATTCATATAGAATTCATTACATTTCCTTTACATTGGAAGAAGTGTAACTTTGGTCTATATCATTGTTGTCGAACACCCGGTATACATAAGAATAATTTTGAAATATGCTTCTGTATACCCTATACACATAACCAATTTTTTTTTTCAAAATACCTTCATTTATTTCCTCATAGTGAAATCCGCGTCTGGCGTGGCCACCCAGTATATATCAACAAATTATTATAGTCTTCTTCACCTTCAGTGACTTTTTTAAGAAAATTTATTATTTATTTTCGACTTGCACAAGATGACTAAGTCTGTTCAGGTAAATAAATTTCAATTTCCGAACTTTATCCAAATTAAGAAATCCATAAAAAAATAATTGTTGATGTGACAACTTTGAGCGATACCAAAAATTGAAGCATAATTCAGCTTCCTTCTAAAAAGCGAATCAATTATTTGTAATTCGAAATACAAAGTGTTTTTTTTTACCCTGAATACTTTAAATGAAGATTAATGAGTCCGGCCCTGGAATAATGGAAACTCCACCTTAGCATGTGCCAAAAACCTCCTAAGTTTCAATAATATCCGTCAATAAATTTAGATTTTATGATGGTCTAAGTATTTCCATGAAGTTGGAAAATCACCCTGTTGCTTTCTAGGTAAATCCAGAAATTAATTTTTTATAGTCAATCCATAATCAGCTAGTCCAACTCTATCTCGGGTATGAGTATGTACAGTTACTCCTCGGACACCCTGTAGATATTTGGAATCAACATCAGCATATTGAATAATGGATGACCTCTTATCAGAACAAAAAAAAAATATAATTGCTACTTCATATTTTTAGGGAATAGAAAGACGGCGAACACTTTTACCGATGGAAACATATTCGTGTGTTGAGCCGCGGTTATAATTTTAAGTTCTGAAGTACATTGTATTGTATAGAATACTCGGCTTATACACAATGCCGGTATAACATACCTACATATTTATTTATACATTAAATTATTTTAGAAGTGTAGCTAATCGATTTGGGGTTAGCAAAAATTGTGCCTGGAGTACTTTCTATGAAGTGTGTAATATGTTACTGGCTCTAAATCAAACTCGTCAGTTTGAAAACTAGTTCGAAAACTGATCATTTTTCCATAAGGACGAAGAGCATATCACATTATACAAGATTTCGAAAGAATTAATGGTTTTCCAGGTAAACAATATCCCCCTTTTGTGTTTTCTATCTCAGAACTAGAAAGACGGCTGTGTTCCTATCACAGTTGTTTTTTAAGGAATTCTGGGTGTGATTGATGGGACTCACATTAGAATTAGCAAGCCCCCAGAAGGCAATGGTAACATAAATAGGAAAGACTATGCCTCTGTCCTACTGCAAGGAATATGTTATTCCAAAAAGAGATTCCTGGATGTTTACTCAGGTGAACCTGGTAGTATTCACGACTATAGGCTCTACTCAAAGTCAGACTTTTATTACCGAATGAGACAAAATGAAATAAAATTTGAGAATGATTCACACTTGATTGGTGATTTAGCATATAAGCTGTCTCCAACTTTAATGGTTGGATATAAAGATAATGGCCATCTAGATGCCACTCAAATATTTTACAATCAAAGTCTTAATAAGAACAGGGTATTAATTTGGCTGGTTAAAAGGACGTTTCAGAAGATTGAAGACGTTAGATACCAAAAAATTGGATTCAATACCATTTCTCATCATATCTACTTGTATACTCCACAATGTTTGTCTCACTAATGGGGACTATTTTCAAGAAGTTCATATTGACGAAGATGATGCTTCTATTGAACAAGACAGTGTGGATGAAGTAGCCATAATAAAACGGGAAAATATAAAAAACTTATTATTATTATTATTATTATTATATGCAGATATGAGGTAGAGGTATAAACCTATAAACTCAATAAAAGAAATGAAAATATGAATTCCACAGTACAAAAAAAAAAAAAAAAAAAAAAGAAGGATAATAACACAATATAAACACTCAAGCACTGGCCCACCGGTCGAAACTGTTTTTGAAGGCATTCACGGATGGCGAGTTAACAATACTCTCTGGCAGGTGATTCCATAGGTCGAAAACACGATTGCAAAGAAAATACTCTCTGCAAGGCAGCCTGAACTTTTCCTTCCGTAACTTGAAACGATGTCCTCGAAGTCGCTGGTCAGCATTTAGTTGGTATAGATGAGAAACATCTACACCGAACATACCATTAAGCGCTCGGTATGTGGTGATCAAGTCCCCACGTGTACGGCGGCTGGCAAATGATGGGAGGTCAAAGATAGTTAGTCTCTCCTCGTAGGATGGGCGGGACCGACCGTAGGGAAGACGTGTAGCTCGTCGCTGAATTGATTCTAGAAGCGTGGTATCACGGACTAGTGTTGGAGACCAGACAGGACCAGCGAACTCCAAGATTGGGCGCACGTAAGATGTGTACAGTGTCTTACAAACCTGTATGTCGCTTCGAGGAAAGGCTTTTTGAATCATATACAACACTTTTTTGGCTCTATTGGTGATGTGCAGAATATGCTCTGACCAGGATAGATTTTCAGAGATAATAACACCAAGGTCAGAATGCGTCTTGGTGGACTCGATCACGTTGCCTGATAAATGATAAGTTGTCCTCGGATTGTTTTTGCCCATGTGAATCACTCTGCACTTTTCAAGATTCAGTGGAAGGAGCCACTTCCTTGACCACTCATGTAGGGCTCGAAGGTCATCTTGGATCAGAGCAGCATCAGAGATGGGATTTCCGTAAATCTTCGTATCATCGGCGAACAGTGAGCACCTCGACTTCAACAGGCCTGGCAGGTCCGAGGTATATAGGATGAATAGGATAGGTCCAAGTACCGATCCCTGGGGTACACCGCTGGTAACGCTTCTGGCACTCGATAGGGAATCACCCACACGAACACGAAACATCCTGTTTGAGAGGAAAGAACTGATCCAGGCAAGAAGGGGGCCGCGTATACCAAGTTTTTCAAGCTTCGCTAACAGTCGTTTGTGTGGTACCCGGTCGAACGCCTTGGAAAAGTCCAAATACACCACATCGACTGGAGCACCACTATCCAACATACTCGACCAATCGTTAACACATGTTAATAGGTTGGTTATTATAGATCGACCTGGCAGAAGACCGTGCTGACTGGCTGGAAGGAGATTGTTTTCCGTAGCGAAGTGAATTATCTCGTCGAGAATAATTCTCTCACAGACTTTGCCAACGATGGAAGTCAAACTAATTGGACGGTAGTTAGAAGGATCCAGCTTGTCACCCTTTTTGAAAATAGGTGTCACCCTTGCTTCGAGCCATGAAGATGGAAGAGTGCCTGAAGAAAAAGATTTGTCGAAAATGATAGACAAGGGATGGGCGAGACTGAGAGAGCAGTTCTTAAGGACAGATGCGGTAATGCCGTCACAACCAGGCGAAGTAGATGCTTTGAGTTCAGAAAGATGCCTTGATATTAATTCGGGTGGAAAACTAACTGAGTTCAACTCATTTCTGGACTGCCAGAACGATGCACTTGGAACAAATGCTGGTTCGACAGAAAATGAGGATGCAAAGCTCTTGGAGAATTCTTCGGCCGTCTCCTGCGATGAGTTACAAATCATGCCGTCACTACCTCGAACTAGGGGCACCGAGACCTTAGTACTCATAGCAGACCTGATGTATTTGAAGAAGTTCTTGGAGTTTCCGGAAGAGGCTAAATTGCTCTCGAATTTTCTCTTGGCGTCCAAAATTACCTTGCCCAAAGCGTTGGAGTAGTTGCGGTGAACCATAAAATCATCATCTCTTCCACTACGCAGATATCTCTGCCACAAAGCTTTTTTATGGCGAATCATCTGGTAAACTCTGTCGTCAATCCACGGCTTGGAAGGAATACATATCCTCGACGTCTCGTGCGAACATCTCTCAATCTCGGCAAACAGGCGTTCAGAAAAGGTCCTCCACATCGTCTCGACGTTCATGGAAGGTGGTAGAATATCTCGCCAGTCAACCCCATCTAGACCATCACGCAAACGCTGAAAGTCAATCTGCTTCATCTTCTTAGTAGTTTTGGTGGCACACTTGGTGATACTCAATTGGAGCTGAGAGACCAGCGCTATATGGTCCGATTTACCGAATGGTGGGTCTTGAGTTATGGAGGAAACAAGATTCTCGTCATTAACGATGATCAAGTCGAGGAGGGACGGCACCTGCTGATGTCTATATCGAGTAGGAAATTCAACAAGTTGGTACAAATTGGCGTCTCGGATAGTATCCACGAAAACGCCTGAGGGAGAGCCATACGATCTATCACTGGAGAGTGGCCAGTGAACATCCGGCATGTTGAAATCTCCAGTCACATAGAGATTTTTTTTGGTAGTGGATAAGTTTTCCAGAAGCTGACAGAGCTCGACATCGTGCGTACTCGGTCGTGGCCTATACACACAACCCAAGCTGAGAACTTCTGATTTGGAGTTGGATATGTCGATGAAAATGTTGTCAAGTCCAGGTAAATCAGCCGAGGAGACCTCAACACTGAAATTTTTCGTGATTTCATCAGCAATGTACATGCATACACCACCGTAGCCAACAGTAGTCAAACTGTCTCGTCTAAAGAGAACATAACCAGGAATTTCAACAAGATCATCAGCAATGCCAGAATGAAGCCAGGATTCGGTTAATAGAATGAAAGTAGGTTTTGACTTATGGGCATAGTACTGTAAATGATGGATTTTCGAACACAACGACTGAATGTTGGTATAAAGAATGGACCATGTGACAAGAGTGCTCTTCAGTTTTTCTGCTCAGGATTACTTGAAGTGATAACAATAGAGGGGGATCCGCTAATATACTTGATATCAAGATTTCTTTCACCGGCTTTCTTTCTTCGTTGTAATTCAGCGCGCAAATTGTTTAGCTCAGTTATCTGCTTAGGAGTTTTGTCATCTGATATAGAAATATTCTTCCATTCCGGGATATTCATCAACGTCTTTCTTCTACGCAAGATCTTCTGAACCACTAACGGATTCGTGAATGAAACTTTTATAGGTCTCGGGCGCAATGATGAGGTAGATGAAAGCTTTCCCAGTCTGAATTGGTCCAACTTGAAACCCTTGTATGTTGTGTCGAAGTGATCAATAATCTTAGTTACAGAAGTAGCGTCCACTCCTGGATCTGCCTCAGGTAGCCCACGAATGATGATGTTATGTGACCGTCGAAATTGTTCAAGGGTCTCCTGCTGATCAGGACCAGCAGATGAAATTGAGTTGGTGGACTCGATGGCAACCGCCCCTTCCCTGATATCAGACAACGCAGACTCACAACGCTGTAGACTAGTTTCAAGTTCATTGGTTCTGCAAGATAAATCCGTCAGGTTCTGCTCGAAATTCCTCATTTCAGAGTCGTGCCTGTCCAAAGCAGTGTCGTGCCTAGATAGAGCAAGTGAATGCTCTTCTAGTTTGAGTGTGTGGTTCTCCAGTATGTCTTTACACTGCAAAATATCATCCCTCAAAAGATGTTGTGATTGTTTTATCTCAGCGATGTCGCGAGACATTTCTGAGAGTTTAGCCAGCAACACATCAAACTGATTGGACGACAAATCCACGTTTTCTCGCGATCCCGAAGAAGTACCAACGTCTGATGAAGCGGAGGTGTGCCTGCTGCGAAGAGCACGACCTTCCTTGGTACAGTACCCACAGGACCACCTCCGGGACGCAACTGCCGGGTCAGTAGGTGATAGTTGCAAACATTTAAAGTGGAATGCCTTAGAGCAAAGAGTGCAAGCAATGCACCCATTCGTGGAAGATTCGCCTTTGGAGCAAATGTGGCACCTCATCATATTTATACTCATAGACCCTTATTATTGTCTGCAATAAAATGTGAAAATTGTTCACTACGCTGCCAAAAGAGGAGAGGTGAAAGGATATGACTATTCTTCACTCTCTTGGGCCCTTAAGAGAGGCTTCTAACAGACAGGAAGGCCTCGGAGAGAAAGGTGAAACAAACAAGAGGTAGGAAATGCGAGCGAAAGGAAAATAGCTGAAGTGCGTAAGAAATTGACGCTCCCTGAAATAATCGAGCGACGTACTACAACTCGTTGACAGAGCGGTACTGGTTGGATCGGTTGGTGGATCCGCGATCGTCAGCTGTCGCGTCGATAAGATGACAGAAGGGGTAGGGGACACGCAGAATCAGATGACTGTATCAGGAGGGGATCACCGGCAGCCAATGTTATTAGAAAACAAATAAAAAAATAGTAAGATAATGAACGCAAATAAGGGCCGTAACCAAGTGATCACAACAAGACCCCTACCTTAGTGAAAACAGCGTTCAAAGCACACAAAGAAAAACAAATCTTGATCGATATTCACTTCGTAATCTCTGAAAAACTTCGCAAGATACGACAACACGTTCGCACACCACGGAACTCGAAAGAAACTTGTTCCAAATAGATCATTTCAGAATTAAAAATTTTTTAAGGTCATCTGAGTTTTATTTTTTCAATAAACTGATTTTTAAACAGAAATTTCAAGAAGAGGCTGAAAAACAAAGAATAAATAACTCTACCACTTTTATTACGTACACCTCGAGTATTCAATTTACTCAAAGATTTCTCAGCAAAAAGATTCAAACGGTTTTTTATTAAACTAAAACTAAGGATCCTGAATCGGAAAGTCAATAATACGGAGATTTCACATTACGAAGAGTTGTTCTTATTATGCAGCCAACTGAGTAATTGGTTAACGGATTCTTGAAGTGCATTCAACTTTTGCATTTTCTCGCGATGTCTTCTTTCTACACTATTCTCCTTCATTTTTCTTTTTTGCATGAATGATGATGTAGGAGGAGTAGATGCACCAGAGGAGCAAGCAACAGCATCATTTGTTTCGTCCAAATCTTTATTTATTATGAGTCCTGAAGAACTTCTACATGTAGCGGGTGCTATAATTTCAGCCTTATTGAAGACAATTCATGGATGACATCCCAATATCTCCAATTTTTTCTGTTTTTTCCAGAGTCTTCATTATTTTTTTTGTGGCTTTGTACATTCTTATTTTAGTTTTTCACTTTGATTCTACTTGGGTTAAACTATAAGTGTATTCCTGTGTCGACATATCGGTAGCAATTTTTTGCCAAACTCTCTTTTTGATTTTCGTTTCTAATTCTTAATCATATTTCTCAACTAAACTTATCAGCAGTAAAGTAGCAATGACTCCAAATATTCTGATATTTTAAGGATGATTCTGTACTACATTGTAGCTGTGTAAAATGTTGACACATTCAAAAAAATATTAGTTCAATAATCGAAGAAATGATTTAAAGTTGGGATCAAGTATTAAAAATGAGCTACTTTTTAACATTTTAAACACATCACGGTTCATTATCATTTTCGAAATATTCCCATATGACTTTCTTTTCAGAAACATTTTTGTGGTGGTATAATTTTTATAAATACTCACAGTAATATTCAAAGGATTATTTATTGTAATCAATCCCAACAAACTGAGCTAGGGTTCTGAGAGGGTGCCACCCCCCCTCTGGTAGCGCCACAGGGTTCTGCCGCAACAAAAAATTATGGATTCTTCGGCGCCCCTGATATGAGGTGTGGTGTCATCATATTATCTCTATTTGTTGTATGGTAGTAATTATTATTATTATTATTATTATATCACAATAAAAGTGGAAGTTAACACCTATCCACTCATAGCGAAAAAATAAAAAAGTATTCTGCTTATAAACTAGTAGCCTACACCTAAATATGATGAAACTAAAGTGAGAAAAAAAGAGAAAAAAAAAACAAAAAAACAATTAACTCTCAACCCGCACAGGAAAATCTCTCCTTCCACCGATCATACCCGTTTTTAAACCCGTTCACAGATGTTGCACCTACCACCTCCCCCGGAACATGATTCCAAACATTGAAGACTCTGTTGGAGAGAAAATTCATCCGGCAAGTGGTCCTGAATGGCTCCTTCGCCAACTTGTAGTTGTGGCCATTATTATTCAACGCGAACAAGTGCCGAAGATTCACGCCAAAAAAATTGTGCACCGCTCTAAACGTCACCAACATGTCACCCCTGGTACGCCGGTCCTCGAAGGTGGACGGTTCAAACAACCTTAATCTTGTAAGGTAGTCGGGTCGAGCGTGGAACGAAAATGGGATCCTTGTGCACCACCTCTGAACCGACTCAAGAAGTTCAGAGTCGGACTTCAGTTTGACCCACCATCAGCATACTCCATGAGTGGTCTCACATATGAAGTGTACAGCAACCTTGCAACCTGGATACTGCAGCCTCCAAAAGTTTTCTGAAGGAGGTAAGTGGTCCTCTTGGCTCTAGCGCAGGCCTCAGCGATGTGCTCCGACCAGTCTAGGTCAGAGTTCACGAGCACACCAAGATCCCGATGACTACGAACCTCGGTAAGAAATTGTCGATCCAACGTATACTGAATCCTCGGATTATTCCGTCCAATGTGCAGCACACAGCATTTGGCAACATTAAGAGGCAACTGCCATTCCTCAGCCCACTGCACTAGCTTGTCAAGGTCCAATTGTAGCTGGTTGGGAGAAAGTGAAGGAGCTCTGTACAACTTAGCATCGTCAGCGAAGAGAAGGCAACTTGAGTCAAATAGACTGGGTAGATCCGACGTGTACAGTAGAAAGAGGATAGGACCGAGAACGGAACCCTGAGGAACTCCACTTGTGACTTTCATGGCAAGATCGGAGAAAACACCACCAACCCTGACCCTGAATGTTCTATCGTTGAGGAATGAATCAATCCAAGAGAGGAGTTGTCCTCGTATTCCCAAGTGCTCCAGCTTATGAATGAGGTGACGGTGTGGTACTTTGTCAAACGCTTTTGCAAAGTCTAACTATATAACATCAATGGGAATACCAGCGTCTATAGATAAGATAAGATAAGATATTTCTTTATTTCAGATAAATTCGAAATACAGGCCATAAGCAGTGAAAATTCCTCTGAATCTAAAAGTTCCTCTACATGATTCCCTAAATTTCCTTTTGTAAATTATTCGAATTGCTCTCTTCTGAATTAGGAATATTTTCTCTAAGTTTTCATTTGTTCCCCAGAAAATTATTCCATATTTGTAGGTGGATTCAAAGTTCACTGTTCTTAAGGTTTTCTCATTCATATATTGGGCTATTGATCTTAGTGCAAAACATGTTTTACTCAACTTCACTGAAATGATTTCTGTGTGTTGACGCCAATTGAGGAATTGATCAATGTAGACTCCCAGAAATCTGACGTAGTTTGATAGTTGGTAGTTACAGTCAGATAAGGTTACTGAATCTGATTTTTCCTTGCTTGACCTACTTGTGTCAAAAAGAATGATTTTTGATTTGTCGTCATTTAGAACTAGGTTATTTTGGTTGAACCATGTTCTTGATTTCAAGAAGATGTGGTTTGCTCGTCTCGAGAGCTCTTCAAAATCCTCGGCACTGGTTGATAGATTTGTGTCGTCGACAAAATTCACCATGTTTCCTTCATCTTGCAGTACTATGTGGCCTAGATCGTTCAGGGATACTAAGAATAAGAGTGTGCCGATGACGCTTCCTTGGTGGATTCCTATTGTTCTTATCAATATTTTTGACTTTGATTGATTTTCATTTTGTGTGATGGTAACTCTTTGTTTTCTGTTAGTCATGAATGAATCAAGCCATTTAATTGTGTTTCCTCTCACTCCATAAAACTCTAATTTCTGAAGAAGATATTCTTTGTTTAATGAGTCATAGGCTTTAGAGAGGTCTAGGAAAATACCTAGAGCCATCTTACTCTCTTCAAGTGACTCCAAAGCAAGAATTCAAAGAAAGCTGTCTGTGTTGAGCGTCCATGTAGATATCCATGTTGGGTATGTGAAAAAAGGTTGTTTTCTTTAAAGTATTCAGTTAATCTTGTCGAGATTAGTACTTCAAAAATTCTGGAGAATGCTGGTAGTAGACTTATGGGTCTGTAGTTGTTGAGAAGTTCTGGGTTGCCTGTTTTGAATATTGGTTTTATGAGTGCTAGTTTCAAGGAATCTGGAAATATACCATGCTTGAAAGAATTATTTATGATGTATAATAGTATTTCGCTGACTGCTGGTAATGATAACTTGACTATCTCATAATAGGAATTTCGTCATCTCCGCTGCTGAATTTTTTTTTGTTAAGTTCTCTATTTCGGAAGGTGTTGTTGGTCTCAGGTAGAAGGACTTCTCTATACGCTTCATGTGAGAATAATCTATAGGTGTTGTAGATATGTTATTTAGGAGGGTGTTCACTGTGTTGTTGAAGTGATCGTTGAAATTTTCTGCTATTTCTTCTGGAGTTCCTTCCAATTGCCAATCTTCAGTGGATCTTGTTGTGCCAGTGATCTCTTTGCATATTTGCCACATAGTTTTACCTTTATTGTCTGACTTGAATATTCTTTCCTCATATATTTTGGTTCTCTGGTTTTTCAATGCATTGTCATATTCTTTTTTTGTTTTTTGGTAAGGATCAAGATGTTGTTGGCTCACTCTACTTAAGACTAAGAGGATGTCTAATTCGTTTTTATTTTTTTCAATTTCAGGTGTTTTGTGAATATAGGCTCGCTTTTTGTTTAGAGATGGTTTTTTGGGAAAATTCTCGTTGAACATACACTCACTTTCAAAAGTCCTGCACCCCCAATTATTGAGGCTATCTTAAACTTTGAGAAAAAAATAAAACTCTCGGGTTCAAGGATAATGAACGGCTTTTACAGAAATAAAAGAAAATCTATTTCATTTTATAGAATTATGAAGTTGAAACAACAAATACAAATTAGGAATCAAAAATTTCAAAAACAAAAATTAAATTTAAATGAAAAATTAAAAGTTAATTAATAAATAAGCGAACTAGTATGCAGTATTTGAGCCTCTGCTGCTTAGCAATGCATTCACTCGTCTAGGCATTCCAATAATTAAATTATTGATTAGTTCCTGCGGAATATTCATCCATTCCTCGGTAACAGCCACAATAAGTTGTTGTGAATTTCGTGGTGGATTATTTCGACGGAAAACGGCTCTGGAGACAAAATCCCATATATGCTCTATGGGATTCATGTCATATATGCTCTATGGGATTCATGTCAGGAGACATCGCGGGCCATTCTAATCTGGTAATGTTTTGGTTTTCCAGGGCTTCTTGAACACCTTTAGTGCGATGTGGCCTGGCATTATCGTCCATAAAGATAAATTGAGCCCCTAATTCATTACCCATGGGTATAATTACAGGATTTATGATATTTTCGAGGTGATATGCACCAGTCATAGTCCCGGGTATGTGAATTAGTGGCGTTCTTCTTCCAAACATTATGCCTCCCCAAAACATTTCAGTGCCACCGCGAAAAGGAGCAACTTGAATAGCTCTCTCAGGTCTACTTCGACATCCTGGTTCCCTCCAAACTCTTAAGCGGTAGTCATCACTTACTAACCCAAACCGTGACTCATCTGTAAATAGCACATACCTCCATTCTTCTAAATTCCAGTTGTGATGAGTTCGCGCCCACTGCAGACGAGCGGTTCGGTGACGAACAGTTAATAAAGGGAATCTTAGACGCCTTCTGGACCTCAATCCTGATGCTAAAATTCTTCTACGAAATTGTAGCACATGAAATTACACGGTTGTGGGCTCTTTGAAATTCCGATCTGAGTGTCGGTACCGTCACTGACCTATTTCTACGGGCTGATTGGGCAATATACCGATCTTCTCGAATCGTGGTAACACGAGGACGACCACTTCGAGGTCTACTATGCACTCCACCAGTTTCCTCATAGCGCCTGATCGTTCTGCTAACCGTGCTTCGAATAATTTTTAGTCTATTGGCTATCTGATGGCGTGAGAGCCCTTCTTGCCAGAGAGCAATAATTCTAGTTCTGTCAAACTCAGACAACTCGTTTCTGGGCATATTACACAGTTTTTGAACTAACCGGTACTTAAAACGAAAAACTACTGATCCGCCGAAAGGCACACATTTGACAAAATCGATATTTTAAACACTTGAAAATTTTTTGTTTCGTAATGTTATCGTTTTATTTGGTGGTCAACAAGTTTCTGTTGTTGTCAGTAACAATATGTTGTGAATCTTGATTATTTTATTCCTACTACAAGGGGGGTGCAAAACTTTTGAAAGTGAGTGTATTTATGAATGCAGACATGAAAACATCCCATTGTCTATTCACTTTGGATCTATCTATCTCTCGCACAAGGTTCCAGTTTTGGTTAAATAATTTTTCCAAAAATGCATCTTTTTCTTGCTGGCCATAAAATCTTCGGAAATAGATGGTATTTATCCTTACTTCTTCTGTGGTCACTGTTTGGAAGGTCATTTATGTAAATAATAAAGGGGAGGGACCCAAGAACTGATCCCTGGGGAACACCACACTTAACATCACACATTTTAGACATATAACCTTCATGCTCTACACACTGTTTTCGGTCTGTAAGGAAGGACTCGATCAGAAAAATCGCACTTTGATCAATCTAATAATATTTCAATTTTCTCAGAAGCTGTTTTCGTGAAAGACAATCGAAAGCCTTGCTCAGGTCACAAAAAAGTGCCCCAATGATAGGTTAAGGTCGAAAATATTCGAAGGGTTGTGAAGTAAAATCATTTCATTCCTGTCAATCCATAAAACCATGTATCAGAAAGAGACAGAGCTAATCAGGTATTTTAATTCTTTATATTTCTGCACATGCGCAGAAGTCGACTCCGGCCACGGGCTGGCTTCAATTTCCGAAGTCCCATTATCGATATAGAATATAATAGATATATGCAATGGATAGATAGGATTATTGAAAACGGCCGTTAGGATGTTTTGGCATCGGAGAAGATATAAAATTTCCGAGTGCATTTTTGAGAGAAATTCGGAAAAAACATTACCTCAAGAATCGACTCGGAATCAATTTGTGTGTCAAGAGCACTTTCGCGATGAAGATATCAAAAAAGATGATGGATTCATTATAAACGACATCGAAATTGTCATCCCTCGTGAGGAGTGGACTTTTCTGAATGAGAATATCTAATCAATAGAACTACATGGTTCAGAAGTGGATATTCTTGATGAATTTTGTTGGCATAACGTAATATATGGTCTATAACAGTTCTCAGCTGAGTATTGGAAACAGAATCTACTCTAATAAGAGATAAATCTGTGATTGCTACCTTTTGTTGTCTTGATATGTTCTACTCCTCACTGCGAATGTATATAATTCTGAAGATTACATTAATGCCCGTATGTACCGTCGTTTATTAAACTAGATTAAGCCTTTATCTCGTTTAAGTTGTACAATTATTATGCACCGTCATATTTGACAGCATTAAGCTGCTTCAAGTTTGATTTGACAGAATTGAAGGTTTAAGCGAGAGTTTTCAACTTGAAATATTACTTGCTATATATTCGAACAAGCCATAGAGAGAATCTCTTTAACAAGCATATATTAAGGTGGAGTAGATTGGAAACTCTGACAATATTATGGAACATACAGTGACTCTATCAAACACAGTGGCGACAATTGGAAATTTAGCAAGAATATGGCGGCTTAGAAGCACAGATTTCAATGCTATGATCTCTAATTCGGAATGCGGATTGGCTTACGTCACGTCACGTGACCAAATCCGCCATATTCTTGCTAAAACGATGAAAAACGAGACCACAATTGTCGCCACTGTCTCGTTAGAGTCACTGTAATGGAACATTGTTTACACTGTTTACAGTGACCTCTGGTAGACTGGGGTGAAGCTTGGGTAGATCTAGTTTCGAAAAAAAACAGTGTGTGTTGTCAAACAATAAGAATGGATATGATATCTGTGTTTTCAGTCTGTACATTATAAATTGCGGGAAATTCGAATTGTTTATGTAAACGCAAGAAAACTATCTACTTGATAATTCATTCTTATCATATAATATAAATACCAAACTAGTAGTATTCTGTTTAGTGATGAATTACAAGTAGTTTAGTATTTTTAAGAGACGAATAAATTACCAGAGTAGTATTCTTTCATTTATATACATTTAAAAGTCAAAAACAGTACTTGAATTATTTTGTGGATTGCTTAGATCGACAAATAATAAAACTTAGCTACTCAATAAGTGTTTATTTTTTCGATTATATCAGGAGTCCAGTCTTGAGCGTGAACCTTTTCAGTGTATAAAAGTTTCCAATGATAAGTAAATTTATAATCGCCACAATCGTTTTCTCGTAGAATAAGGTCTTCTTCAGCAAGGGATATAATCTTTATCCAGATCGCAGCTGTTGTCTTCGCTGGGCATGTAGGAGTTACTTTTTCGGATGGCTGTTGTCTAGTCTGGTGCTTTTTGGTGTGCTGGCTTTCTGGTTTACTATTATTCATCTTTTTGTGAACTAAAAACAGAATAATATGATTTGCAATAACATAAGTTGTGTAACCACGACCCGTGTTTCGCTATTGCAATAGCATCTTACATCTTATTCAGGAGGTTAAAGATAAACTGCATCGTGAACTATGTTTGAACAGGTTTAGTGGTTGGCGAGCTCAGGAGAAGTGAGGTTCTTAGTCTTTTTTAAGATTTCTCCTGCTTTTTTTTGAATCGCGATGTGGCAGATACTTGATGAAAATCTATAATTGAACGAAAAGCAGAATTGTATGATTTTCACTAACATAAGCTTTTAATTAATCATAATAACACGTTTTTCGCTATCGCAGTAACATCTTCAGGTGGGTGAAGTTAAATGTTCACTCTCCTGAGTTCGCGACCCACTATAAAAACTGCTTTTTCATAGGTTCCAGATATTCAGCTATAAACCAGCGGTCTCTTTCTGATTCTAGACGGCCGCACGATTACAAAGACGGAAACATATTAGAGCTGACGCGCCGCGACGCCACGCAGTATCCGTCAACTGCCGAACTGCCGCGTATCAAAGAGGTGGTATCTTATCTAATCTTTGAAAAGGGAAGGGTCTATGGAAAACAGATCGCAATAAAATGTTGCATCCGGTGTGCGTTTCCAGCCTTAGTATGTTTCCGCCTTCATTGTCGTGTTGGGAATATTATCTTTTTATTGGTTGACATTTTCTTTGCTAAGAATTCAATAACTTCTGTTTTGTATTTGCTGTTGGTCTTTTTTCCGTTGTAGGTTTTTGATCATCAAGCATCTTCGAAACTCCTCACTTGGATTTTGTTATATACATAGATGTTTCACTTTCCTCTTTATTATGAAATAAAGAGTAAAGTATGCCGTTAATAATGAAAAACAACATCAGCCAAAGGGCCACCACGACTACGCTTACAGGACCCTATCCTTCTCATGAAATTTTACATAACGAAATCGCAAAGTGGCTGCCCTATGTCCTCGATAGCCTCACGAATTCCATCTTTGAGGTCTTGAATCAACGCTGGGCTGTTAGCGTGGATCTTATCTTTAACGTGGCTCCAAAGGAATAAGTCGCAAGGTGTTAAATCACAAGATCTCGGTGACAATTGTGATCACCTCTTCGAGAGATAACACGGTCCGGAAACTTTTCCCGTAAAATATCAATGGTTTCGTTGCTTGTGTGGCACGTAGCGCCGTCTTGTTGAAAGTAAACGTTGTCCAGATCAATACCATTCAACTCCTGCCATGAAAATTCTTCAATCATCTCTCGATAGCGCAATCCATTCACCGTAACTGTTGATCCAACCTCATTTGCGAAAAAGTAAGGTCCAATGATCCCGCCGCACCATAAACCGCACCAAACAGTCACACGTTGAGGATGAAGAGGCTTCTCAACAATAACTCTTGGGTTTTCCGAGCCCCAGATGCGACAATTTTGACTGTTGACGTAGCCACCGAGGTGGAAATGGGCCTCATCAGTAGGATGATTTTTCGATGGAATTCCGGATCATTTTCATGCATTTCAAGGACCCAATCAGCAAAAACACGACGTTGTTGATGATCGGCCGGCTTGAGTTCTTGTGTTAACTGAACTTCATAAGCCTCAAGACTCAAGTCTTCATGCAAAATACGGTGTAATGACGTTTGTGGAATGCCCAATTCCAAAAACGACGAGGAATGGACAAACCTGTGTTTTCTTCAACACTTTGGGCTACAGCAACAATATTCTCAGTTGTTCTTTAGCAACGTGCACGGGTTTTATTCTTCACATCACTAACTTGTCCCAACAGCTCGAACTTTTCCACCAATTTCTGTATTGCGGTCCGACAAGGTGCTTCACGACGCCGACGTCCCAAAAATGCTCTAGTTTTGCGAACTGTGACTGCAAATTTATCACCATTTTTGTAGTGAATTTTAATAATTTCAATGCGTTGTTGAAGTGTGTATCCTTCCATTTTTAGTAATGGCGTAGTTTATACTTGTCAAATATCAAAAAATAACATCTTCAAAAGTGACAGCAACCGGGCTATTCAAAATAACACCTCTTATTGGAAAACCCTTTATATAGGTATATTTTCATTGGCTTGTATTTTCTTGAAATGGCCGCGAAGCCCCATGCAGCCTATCCATATGTAAGGTCGTAAGGTGTAGTTCTTCATGTTCATGACATTCCGAGTCATTCACTTGACAGGAGAAGACGTGCTACAGTGCTCCTAGTGCTATAAAAGAGAAAGCGGACGAGAAAGTCGAAGTGTCACAGTGCCGTAAAAGAGAAAGCGGAGGTGAAAGTGCCCACTAACCAAGCTACGGAATATTTGATTCCGTCTGCGAAGTTTTTGTAGGTTCTATATTTGTTATCGGAATTTTAATTCGTTAAAATTCTCAAAGTTGGTGTTCATCCTAAGTGTCCAGAGAATTTCTCGTTGGTACTGCAGAAAACATCAGGTGAGCTTATTTTTCGTATCTCTTTTCTGATTTTTATCATAGCGTATAAAACATTCGACTTTATACCATAGTTTTATATTAGACTATTTTAGTGAAGATTTCTGAATATTTTATTATTTTGAGATTTTTGATTATAAAACCATGTCGGAAACCTCAGATAATGAGGGCTCCTACATGGAAGCGACCGATGCTGAAGAGTTCAGCGAAGGCGAACACGAGGAGCTTGTAAAGCTCAGAGAAGAAAATGGGCAGTTGAAAGCTCAAATAGTCAAACTGACTGAAACTGTGTCACAGTTGGTCGGTGAGATGCGCCTATTGAGGGAGGAAATGACCCGCAACAATATGACGAAACCTCCCACGTACGCCGCAATCACAAAGCCGGTACAGGGTTCCAAGAATAATTCCCTTATAGGAACTGTTTCACAACCCGAAACAAGGAAAAATGATACAACCCAAGTCGCGAAGGCCCCAAACGCGCCCCCAACTAAACGCGCGCGAAAAGAAAGCTCCTCTTCTGATGAGGAGACTGTCAAGAAGGCAATGGAAGTGCCTAAAAAAGATAAAATTCCACCCATCACGATGATGGGCACCTCAGATTGGGTAGAGATATCTAAAGCTCTCTACACAAAAAGGATAAATTACAACCGTGCAACTACAGTTAAAGACGGTATAAAAATCATCGCGTCAACCGTAGATGATTTTAGAAAAATCACGAAATTCTTCGAGCAGCGTGGTAAAGAATTTTTTACCTACCAAATGGAGGAGGAGAAGAAGATATATGCCGTTATTAGGCATTTACCAATCGACGCTGATCTTGCGTTGATTAAGGACGACCTGATATTCCAGGGAATAACAGACGCTGAGGTGTCCAGAATGACATCGAACAAGACAAAGAAACAAATACCTCTCTACCTGGTTAAAACCCAGAAAAAGGAAATATTCGAAGTGAAGCGACTCTACAACCTCTGTATTGTGGTTGAGCATAAAAAGAGGCCTGAAAGTCCAAGCCAGTGCTTTAGGTGCCAAAGGTACGGGCATGCACAAAACAAATGCTCCTTCCCGTGGAGATGCGTAAAGTGCTCAGGAAGCCACAGCAGCAATGACTGCACACTCACCAGAAAAGGTGAAGAGAGAAATGCCACATGCGTCTTATGTGGAGAAGAGGGCCATCCAGCTAGCTACAAAGGATGTAGCGAGTTCAAGTTGGTGACCAGAAAGAAAAATTCCCGAAAATCAGTTGAACAGAAAAAGAAGGTAACAAAAACAACAACTTCTGAACAAAAAATTCAGGAAGTAGCGAAGACCCAACCTACAGAGCAGGAAAAGAAGAGGGAGACTCCGAAACCCGTCCAGAAAAAAGAAGGACAGAAGAAGCTTACAATGAAACAAGCTGTGAACAGTCAACAAGATAAGAAAAAGATATCTGAATCAGCCGATGATTTAGATATCTTCACAGAAAAAATTTTCAACAAGATAATGTTGAAAATTGAGAGGGAAATGGAGAAAAAACTCCAAGCATTATTCAGTAAACTGAATTAATGGACCTTACGGATATTAGGAAGAAATCCCTCAAGATAATCTCGTGGAACATAAACGGGATCAACACTCGGAAAGCCGAGATAGAACAAATAATATCAGAAAGACAACCTGATATTATAGCCCTACAGGAAACAAGAATAAACCGGAACAGAAGACTGAATTTCATGAATTATGAAACATATAGATGTGACAGAATTACAAACACCGGAGGAGGAGTAGCAATATTGGTGAGAACAGATCTGAAACACTACTTTAAAAGTAGATCCGACGAAACACAAGGAAAAACAGAAAAAGTGACGATTGTTGCCGAATTAAATCGGCAAAGAGTCGAAATAACCTCGGCGTATAAGCCACCACAAAACAATCTATTGGAAGAAGAGATAAACAACATGTTGGAAGGATCAAACCCGAAAATCTCCATCGGAGATTTCAACTGTAAATCCCCATTATGGAATAGCATAACAGAGAATAGAAATGGCAAAAAACTCAAGGATTTCGCCGAAAAACAAAATGCCATAGTTATTGGACCAGAGCTACCGACATATCTTGCTTTTGGAAGAGGAATACCAGATGTAATAGATATCGCGATATTGAAAAATATAAGTCAAGAATTCTCGATTGAAACTTTGGAAGATGGAACCTCAAACCACAATCCCGTGGAATTGACAATTGGAGAAGAACCAAGAGAAAAACTGTTGGAAATAAGAGAATATACCAATTGGACTAAATACAGCCATTTAATACAATCGGAAATAACAGAAATTCCAACAATAAACACTCCAGACGATCTGGAATGTGCGGTTGATAAACTGGAAGAGATTATATTGAAAGCTTACGAAAAAAGCACGAGAAGAGTGAAGAGACCAGCTCCAAGTCATCCGCATGGCGATACGCCTAAAGAAGTAAAAGATCTTATACAAGAAAATCGAAGACTAAGAAGAATATATAGGATGAACAAAAATGATCTGAATAGAAGGAACCTCAACCGACATAGCCAAGTTCTGAAAAATGCCCTGAAAGATCTAAGAACAAGCAGATGGAACAAAAGGGTGCAAGAACTGAATACAATCGATCATTCTGCATGGAGAATGCAAAAAAGCCTACGAGGAGAAAAGACTAAAATTCCACCCCTACACGGAGAAAGGGGAATGGCTTATACCAATACTGATAAGGCAGATGCATTGGCGGACTCGATCGAACGAGAATCGAGAATAAATTACAGGATAGACGACGATAATGAAGATTTGGAAGAACTGGTTGAAGAAAATGATGAAGAAATGGATGAATTACCAGCGACTGCTGAAATAGACAAGCCAACATCGCCAAATGAAATCAGGGAAATAATAAGAAGTTTGAAGAAGAGGAAAGCTCCCGGAAGCGATAAAATAACGAATGTTATGTTAAAGAAATTACCTAGAAAAGGTATAGCCGCTCTAACAAATATCGCGAATGGAATTATGAGGACAGAACACTACCCAGAAAAATGGAAAACAGCAGAAGTCATAGTATTCAATAAACCATTCAAAGAGAAGAAGTTTCCACAAAACTACAGACCGATAAGTCTACTGTCGGCTTTAGGAAAAGTAGTAGAAAGAATTATCGCCACGAGGCTAAATGAGGAAACCGAAAATCTGGAACTAATTCCACCAGAACAGTTCGGATTCAGAAGAGAGCATTCAACAGAACAACAATTATTGAGGCTCACAGAGTACATAACAGAGGGATTCCAAAATAAACAAGCTACAGGTCTTGTTTTACTAGACGTCGCCAGAGCATTCGACAGAGTATGGCATGAAGGATTAATATATAAGATGAGATGTGCTGGATATTCGATCAAAATATGCAAGTTGATACGGAATTATCTCAAAAATAGAAGATTTTACGTGAAAGTGGGAGGAGAATGCTCCTCAACAAGAGATATAGAGGCTGGAGTACCCCAAGGATCAGTACTTGGGCCACTTCTGTACATCATATACATCCACGATATTCCGAAAAATCCAAGAACCATGCTAACGTTATATGCTGACGACACAGGCATAGCAACTCGACACCGAAACCCTGAAATAATAGAACGAGTTCTACAAGAGTCGATTGACGAAACAAATGACTGGTGCATAAAGTGGAAAATCAAGCTCAATGGACAAAAGAGCCAAGCAATATTACTACAGAAGAGAAGACTGCGACCCACAACGAAACTGGATGTTGACGGCGAAGAAATCGACTGGAAAAATGAAGCCAAATATTTAGGAATAACGCTTGACAAAGGACTTACTTGGAAAAGTCATATCAAACAAGCAATCGACAAAACGAAAGCAGCGATGAATAGACTCTATCCTCTGATAGGAAGAAGAAGCCACATGTCGAAAGAGACAAAATTGAAGATAATCAAAGCCGTTGCTAGGCCTCAACTGACTTATGGATCAGTTGCCTGGGGTTTCGCGGCAAAGAGCCATATCAAAAAAATTCAGGCCACTGAAAACAAGCTGCTACGATGTGCAATAGATGCACCTTGGTTTGTCAGGAATAGACAGATTTATAAGGACCTGAAATGGGAAACCATAACGGAATTCATGAACAGAAAAGCAGAGAAATTATTCGAAACAGCGAAAAACCATCCGAATCAAGAACTCAGGAGACTAGTGGACTACGACCCAGAGGAAGACAAAAGGAGAATGCGAATTTACCGAAGGAGACCAAGAGATCAATTAAAAAGAGATTAAAATAACAACAGAAACTTATTGAAAAATTCAATAAAGTGTTAATCCAATAGAGGATAAACACATAAATCCCAGCACGATAGTGTGCGAGAAGAAAACCGATCAAGAGATGAACGGTTTATAGGCAAATGCCCGGAACCAAAATTCAAGAAGCAGTAGGGTTTTTAGTGGGTCTCGAGCTCAGGAGAGTGAGAAACCCCACACTGTTCCCCCTCAGGAGATGAGGGTGGTTCGTCTGTCTTGCAGATTTTCCCCCTGCTATATCAAAAAAAAAAAAAAAAAAAAAAAAAAAAAAAAAAAAAAAAAAAAAGTTCTTCATGTCTTTTTTTATATAGCGGGGGAATCTTCAAAAAGATGTAGTGTGGTGTTGCTCACTCTCCTGAGTTCGCGACCCACCTAAACCTGCTCCGTCTTTTCTCTTGATCGGTGATCTTTTTGTGCAGTAGCAACTCTCAATCCTTTTTTTATTTTTCCTCAGCAGGTATCCGGAAATATATTTCAAAATTTTCCTTTCAAACGGCACCTGTCTCGTTGATAGGTCCTCAGGCATAGGTGAATATATACCTTCTATATTTGCTCCTTTCTGTATTGTCCGAAAGTGTTACTGTGTTGAAACATAAAAATGGATAAATGGCAAGCGAAGCATACCTGTGAAATTAATTTTTGGGTGAGAAAAGTTTCAGAAATGGCCGAAAATGAATGAACTGAAGTTAGATTTTTCACCACAACTGATTTATAGGCAAAGATGAATGATTCAGCAGATGGGTTAAACAGTCTGTGGCCTCGTTGCCTTATTTACCCGAAAAAATTCTCCAGTGGATCTTGATTGAATGTCCTGGGCATCATATAATCGAAGTTATGTGATAATATTATAGCTTGAAATGTATTATGATCATTATCAAATTTTTTAATGATGGTGGTTTGAATAAGGTTCCATTTTTTCTACATTTGAAACTTTTCGGAACATTCAGTGCCTCATCCCAAAATTGTAGGTGTGGTGAGTTTTTTTTACGGCCACTCTTAACACCTTCCCGTGTTTGAACTAAAAATTATTGCCATTCAATGAATCAAACCGGTTATCAATAATTTTGATCAAGCTGGCAGTTCCTAAAGCTTCAGGTTTCAACCACAATGTTTTCTCCCCATTCTGTATTTCCATTCCTGAAAAAGAAAATTATGTTATTATGTGCTGAAATATGTCAAAATAAGAAGAATAAAAATTTTATGGCATCCCTTCTGATAGATCAAATTCAAAAGGAACTGATTATTTTCTTACCTGACCGTGCCATCATATTAAGTGCCACAGCAACATTGTGGCTCAACACTTGAGTGCATGTAGAAACTTTCATTTCATTGATGGTAGTAGGGTATATATGTTTATCCGTCAACTTTGGACAGAGTTTCAGACCACCAAAAAATAAATCCATTTCATACATACACTCAATACGTTCCCATTTTGCCACTTTTTTCTCTCCATTCTCTTCGAATTCTATATTATGTTTTATGAGATTATTCCTTATACCCTTAAATAGATGAGGTACGTCATACTAGGGAATAATCTCATTCCCATTAATCTCGAACGTTTTTTCTGAGGTACAAATTCCCTGTTTCAGATATTTTCCTGCCTTATCCTTTTAATAAGGGAATTAATTGCAGCTACGTTATTTGTGCCCTGATCACATACAGTAGCAACAACTTGAAGACCAACATCACTGTCTCCCTATTACATCTTTTATAATTTTCTTTATGTCCAGATATTTTGTTGCTCCCGCACAAAAATTGTAAAAAATGGGTTGCTTCCATTTCCTGCGGAGTCCTCTCAGCATGTATACCTGATGCAAAATAAATTATGAATTTCGCAAATTCAATTTTCGAAAAAACAATTGCTGGCTTCTGAAAAAAAAAGATAATTCAAATTGATTGAATAATGATTCTGAAAATCTATCCGGGTAATCATATCACGATATGAATAAACCATTATTAGTAAGCCATCAAAGTTCATACATATACCTGAACATGATTAGCGATCTAATCAGTTGTTTTAAAACCATAATTTTCAAAACCCACAATACTGCCTTCTGATTTGTCCACAGATAAACCTGGCTGTATGCTCATCTGATCGAACATAAGAAAACAAATTTCATCCTGAGGGTGGAACAAATTCTTTACTTCAGCCTTCAATACTGAGAAGATTTCCTCATTAAACCCTGGTTTGATAGGTATCCTGCTCAATAAATTTCTAATGGTCCTTCTAAAGGGCAAAGTAAATATTCTGGACATAAATTTGTACGTTGCTCCACTATGTTTGTAGAGAGCTAACGCGAGTACTTTATCTTCTAGTGAAAATCGTCTTCCCCTGGCCTTTTTATTGATATTCTCTATTTGTGAATAAAAAAATTTCTTTCTGATTCTGTCCATACTGGACATTGTTTTATGAGAATCTTGATTCTCTTTCTTCGAAAATAATCTTTTTTTCAAAGAATTTCTTGAGGATTCTAATATACGTATACGTCTTTTCAAATCACGATATTTTTCATAAAAATGTTTAGCCTTAGGTATCAAATTAATTTTTCGTGTAACATCAGCCTCTTTCAGTGAATACTGTTTCACCTAACTGGGGCCAGAAATTGATTCATTTGTTCGCATTTTTAAATCTGAGAAATAGCTTTCTACTATTGCGTATGACTGACTTGGGGATCCATATTTATAAATTGTCACAGACACACCACTCCATAACGGAAGAGTTTTCATAAAATTTCTCAAATATGGATTTATCTGCGGACAGTAATGAAAATTTTCCTCATCCGTTTCGAAATTACAGAATTCCTTAGCCTCCTCAAGAAGTCGATCAAACCAATTTAGATCATTTTCTTCAATTTCATTGAATTCTCCATCATCATTATATGATAAGTTCAAATCAGCGTCCACACAAATAAGTTTTTTTAGATGCTCTCGATGTATTTGAGCTGGAATAGGCTCACCATCTTTATGTCCGATGAACTCACTGTTGGCAGTTATCAGAATAGATTTCAAGATTGCCGAAATGTTCTCGAAAGATTTACTCTTAATAACATGCGACATTAAATGGACGTAAAATTCGATGAATCTTCTGCTTTTCATTCTAAAGCAACCCCATCGCAGGACAATTTTTATGCAATGTGCATAATCAACTCTTACCATAACAGATGGCAACTTAGAGCTTCTGTCTCCTTGTAAATATCTATATATTATACCTTTATAGCTGGCTAGAAGGAGGTTATTGAATGACCAACAAACTGCACCCAATAATGCTAATGAGTGATCAGTAACAACTCTTTTTGGAGATTTAGCTGATTACAGCCAGTTTTTCAGCCAATATGAAATGGTATTGGTATCTTGGCACTCAGAAATCATTTGAGTCACTGGAATTTGTCCATGTAAATGGTTCAAATATATAACAGCCGAATATAAAAATATATGACTGGAGGTGTTATTGTATGGCCTCTGTAGATTGCGGATCAAACTGAAAGTAGCGTCAATCGCTAACCCATCGCTAACCCACATAGCATGGTATATTTGTCAAATATTTATGAAATATTTGTACGCAAGGTTTTGAATATTCAATAAATATTTCGTTGAAATATTCATGAAATAAAGTTATGTCCGACTTTTTCTCATATTGAAATATTTCATGAAATATTTCATATAGATTTTTGAAATATTTTCTACAACATTATGTGAAATCTCTTCTATAGATCATAGTTATATTACATGGAATATTTACGCAAGATTTCTTCTAATGGAAGAAAATATTTCCTGAAATCTTCAGAAGAGGTTTTCGAAATCTTCCAACGAGGGGTTCTGAAATGTTACGAAATATATTTCTGCGATGTTTTTGTAAAGTTGCTGGAATCTTTCTAGAAATTTTTTTGTAAGATTTATATGCAATAATAGGAAATATTTCCATAAAAATTTAGGGAATGTTTTGAATTATATTAAGCGTTATCTGCATTTCTGCAATAATATGCAAAAAATATCTTGCGAATTCTCTGAAAAACATTTCGCCAGGGTAGCTGAATAACTTCATAAAATACATGTTCCCGAAGAATTGAGCAATACTTTGAACACATATCTTCAAAGTAATACCCAATTTTTGAGCATTTGTATTTTATGAAGTCCCTTGCTAAATAATGTTCAAATATCTCGCAAGATATTTTTTTGAGGAACATTATACTTATATATATATAAGGTTTTCCTGAAATAGTATAACAAGGTTATACTCATTTTAGATTTGGAACAATAATGATTGTACACCTGTAGTTGTTCGGGACTCCAATAAAACATATAAAATTTATCTATTGCAATCATTTTTATTGCATGTATGAAGGTCCACTTGAATTCAACTAATTTCTCAATCGGATCGGTTTCCTTTGAATCCACGATTTTCATTTTATTGGCCTTATATTCTTGTTAACATTTCCGTAGACAATTCTATTTTGGCAGATCTGTGTACTTCTTACCCATATAAATTTCATCTCTCAAAAAATTTATAGAGGGCTTACCTGTACTCAAAATTGCTCCAACTTCCATCCTCATCGGTCGTGACAATTTTCTCCTTTTTTCATCTGTGTATAAATTATCATTAACGGAAGATATTTTGCAATTCAGAACGAGAGATCCGTCTACACCGATTCCATCATAATTTATCATCTTTAATGTAGTACATTCCACACATCTTCCAAATATTTTCAGGAAAGTTGCCGCTCCAAAATAAAATTTTTTGAAGGCCCATGTACATCCAACCGCTTTTTCATAATTTTTCAATAGAATTATCAGTTTGTCTCCCCAATCTGACCTTAGTTTGAGATTTTCCTTATCCTTATATTTCGTCGTCATTACTACTATTTTCACTCCCACAAATTTGTTCAAGATTTAAATTATTTTCTGATATTGCCAAATCTTTCCAACAATCTGAGCAATTTCTTCTCACAAAAACATATAATGCCTTCGCTGAAATTTTGTAGTCCAGTTCTCGGCCGATAATTTTCCATGTCATCACTGGGTTTCCCTAATTTATTCGAAACATTTTCTTTATGCTTTACTAATTTTTGCACAATAATGTTATTATCTAATGCACGTTTTCTTCCGACCATATTAAATCCAATCAAAACACGATCACAACTGAAATCACCTCAATATTCTTTTTTTTCAGAATAAATTGAAATCAACGAACAAGTTATTATGTAAAATTATTACGAGATCACCGCAACAGAAAACTTCGAAAATGTTCACAAGTATGATGTTAGTTAATTTCGTCAGATCCAAAATGTTCAAGAGTTCTACTTCAAAGAATACGTTCGCAAAAAAAAAGAACAAGAAAGAGAATGCGCGGTGCGTAGGCGCTCTACCATTTCTATATTACGTACAGATGCTTCTGCGGCAGTGCGGCACGTTGGATCTAGGCAGGTGGCCAAATAAATTGGAAAGATAAAAAGAGACAAGCCAGTTTATTATACTGCATTCATTTTTATACAGGGTGATCCACCGCGATGACCTATAAGACGTTTTTGGAATATTATTCACAATTTTCTGTTGAACATTTAACATGAGGGGAACATTCCCCCCAAAAATCTGTGCTGCCGGTTATACCGGAAACATCCTACATCTTCCTTATTTCAAATGGCCTACCCAGTATATCTTTGCATCGTTGCCATACCTCGGTTTATGAGTTATTGGGAATGTTATGAAAATGGGGGTCACACTTTTTTGAATATCATTAGGTATGATACTCTCTCAAATAGAAACAAGTAACAAGGGTCTCAATCTTACAGATTTATTGCTGGAAATCACGACCGGTTTCGGGATGTCTAAACGCATCCCATCTTCAGGTTCCTACAAAAGATTTTTCTGAGTTGTTACCCAGGTAACAAACTGACAATAAAAATACCAACCTGTGATGGACTACAGTTAGAAACTAGGAATTCGGTTATAAAATTAAAAATTCAAAACACAATAAAACAAGCATACATAGGAAAGGTGCTTACAAAATGGTATGTTTGGCAAATAAGGACTCTCATGAATTATTTCTAATACCTTAGGTGTTCCTGCTTTCTTACTTTAAAATTTCTCTAGGTTCGACCAATATTTACGGCACCACATTCACACGACAGTTTATACACCCCCGACCTATTTAAAATCGGGACTTTGTTAATAATAAGGACACAGGGTGATTTTTCGAACTTTTGAGGACTGTCCAAATTTATGTGATACGGTCTTGCAAATCGTTTTCAGGAACCTCATGCAAGCCATCTTCATTCCAAATTTTCATCGAAGTGTGAGTTTTGTTGCCCTAACGAGGTCAAATGAGACCAAACACTAGTCTTTACTGATGAAGTGAATGTACCTACGAAATTCGTGGGCAAAATTCGTTGTCTACTGAGGGAATCTTGAGAACTATATGGCAGCTAGAAGAAAACTGATTGCACATTCTCAAGCTCTTTCGTCCTGACTATAATCCAAATCTGAAAGCAGAATCGGCCTATCATTCATGAAATTGGCATTTTCAATAATGCTGAATTATTCGCTTTTTTCAACTCGTACTCGAAAATCATTAGGAAATTAGTACTTTTTTATGAGGAAGTAATTTCAATACGATTGTATTACATTTTTCGATTCGGTCACTATCGAGAAATGATCGGACTGATTTTTTAGATGTAAACTATAGTTGAAAGTTCTTTTATCTTGCTGCAAATTTTTTGCTTATTTTAAAAATGTATCATACTATGTAACTATTAACCTAAATGAGAAAAAATATGATAATTTTCCTGCTTTTTGTTTCACTATTGAATAATGAGACAATAATTACATAGTTGTTTCCATAGCGACTGTTGAATATGCATCTATTTTTCATGAACTCAATACTTTGTTCAATTGTCGAATCACTTTCCCTATGCAGCATTATTGAAAATAGCTATTTCTCAATTTTTGTTTATACCTCAAAATCTAGAAATAATAAAGAGGAAAGAAAAAGTCTATAAAGCACTTCAGTGGTGGAACCTTGTATTCAAATCATCCGGTTACAACCGTAACCGGATGATTTGAATACAAGGTTCCACCACTGAAGTGCTTTATAGACTTTTTCTTTCCTCTTCATACCCAGCACTTCAAAATGGGATTTTATGAGATTATTATAGAAATAATAAGCAAGTTCTGTTTTCAGATCTAAATTACTCAGGAAAAAGAGCTCGAGAATGTGTCATCCGTTTTCTTCTAGTAACCCTGTAAAAGGTGTTCGTGAGGAGACAATGGACAAGGAAAATTATGTTTATGTACCTACCTGTTCCTTTAGATTTCTTATAGGAAGTGGTCATGTTAACGGCAAAAAACCTCATTTCGTGTATTATATAGGCTGTTTCGTGACGATTTCAATTATTTGATATATTGAAGTTTTTTTTATCCTCTTCATTCACAATCTTTATGATTGTGGAAACCTTCAGCTAAAATATGAGTCGTTCAGATTCAGATGAAACATTATATAAATTTTGTTACATTGAATATGTTCGCTACCGTCTGACGTATTGTGGATTTTAGAATATCAGGGTATAACTATTTGAATGAGCCGATCTGAATTCTAAATAGCACTTCCTGAAACCCTGTCTCTTTTTTCAATCACTTTCGGCATTTTCGTAATAAAAATTGATATTAGTTGTAGCAATGGCGTTTTGACATTAACGACATTTCATGAGTGCCAACCTTACGCCGTTCTAGTTACAAAAACTTGACAAAATTATTCCATGGCCAACCGACTGCTAAAATAAATGTGAATAGAGTATACACATGTAGTGTGATATATAATCACAGATTACAAACTTATTTCTTGTGAGTAAAATCAAGTCTTCTGTTTTTCATTTTTACAGTATGTTCTATCACTTTTTCGTCAAAATTGTCAAAATTGTTATGTATAAAATTTTGATTAATTGACATCCTTGCCAATGCATTCAGCCGTTCTTCATTCATCGAGTTTCTTAAGAATGTTTTGATTCTTTTCAGGGTAGAAAAACACCGCTCGGGTTCAGCAGTAGACATCGGCGTATTTATAATTATTTTAAATAATTTTATTACTTCGCTGTAGGTTTCATCCAAATTGTTATTGAGCATAAATGAAAGTATATTTAAAGCGCCTACTATGCTCCTAAAATCCTCTCTGATGTATATTACTTCTAGTTCGGTTCTTAGTTTTTCTTTGGACAACATTGTGTAAAAGCCAACAACTGAATTTAACAAGATTGTAGCATTACTACACTCCGGATTAATCTTCCTTAGTTTTTTATTGTCACCATGCTCATCTTCAATATTTTTTTGTAATTCATCTGTAGTCTCCCTTATTAATAAAATTGCTATTTCAAAAACTTCCATATCTTTCAGAAGTTGCACACTATCCTTGTTTCTGTTCTGAAACTGATTAAACAGAGTATTTACATGCGGAAGAACTTTGTGAAATAATGTTAACCAAAACACAAAGTTGGGATCTTCGTGGACTGTTTTAATACCGCTTGCCTCTTTGCAAGTAATAGTTTTGTCACATTTATCTTTCCATTCGCCAAAACACTCTATCAATTTTTCACGATTTTCAAAAATCGTATTCACAGTTCGTATATTATAGTTCCAACGTGTTAGTGCAACCCTTGGCATTTTTATTTTCACAATTTCTTCTAAAATATCGCATGTGTGAGTTGAATTAGAAAAGAAACTTGGAATCCTAGTGAGCGTTGCAAAAAAAATGTTTAGTTTTGTATTTTGGCTCGTTGCTTTCTGCATAATTAAATTTAATTGGTGGGCGTAGCAGTGCACAAAATGGGTATTTTGATAGGTTTCTTTGATTTTTGATTGAACCTCTCCAGTTTTGCCACTCATCACATTTGCACCATCATATGTCTGTGCAATTAACTTTTCCGGTTTTTTATTCAATAATGAATCTAATTCGGTTTTTATACAGTTGAACCTGTAGCAGTCTTATCTAAAACTCTTAAAAAGAACCAAAATCGTTAAACCACACTGCCTTTATGTGAATATCTGAACACCACTACCATTTGGCAATGATTTGAAATATCACTGGTTTCGTCACACTGTACAGGGTATCCCAAATTGCTTGATTTTGGCTGTTTCTGGTACTTCTAGACTAGATAGGCAAAAACGTTGAGAGGAGTCCTGGGCTCGATTTTCGAGGAAAGTCCATTTGTGAAAACCGTTTCACGATATATTCATTTGTTTTGAAGATATAACCTAATTTTGATATTTCATCGATTTCGAAAATGTGCCATAACTTTTTCATTTTCGAAAAAATCTGAAAACGAATTAATCTTTCTGCAGGCACTTTTTCACAAGGACCTTTTGTACTAAGGGTGGAAAAAAAAAACAACTTTGCTATTTCAAATACAAATGCTTTTTGATTTTAGAGTTTTCGAAAAAAAAATTAGCTTTTCAAAAATATATATATGTCGATATATTACTCAAATCTTCTAGGAAAAATCAGCATAAAAGTGAAATAATCACTAACTGTTGAGTATCTCATACATTTTTCTATGGACAGACATCGAATACTTCAATACATTAGTCGATAGAATTCTATGAAATCATAAACCATAAAATAAACATGTTACAGTCAATTCGAATAAAAATCGAGCAAAATTTTTATGATTAATTTTAATAATATAAGTCATAAAAAGTTCTCGAATTGAGCACCATTTTTCTCTAAACGAATTCGACATCTTTTTCTAACAGAATTTACCGTATTGAACAGAACCAAGCGGAATATGTCTCCAATGGAGTTCCTGACTCTCTGCTCTAAATCAGTCCTATTTACGACTGGAACCTTGAAAATTTTATTCTTAATATATCCCCATACAAAAAAAATCCAAAGGATTGAGATCTGGTGATTTTGCCGGCCAGGCAATGGACTATGCGTTTCCATCCACTGATTCCCGAATAAAGTATTCAATTTTATTTTACTTCGTTGCGAATTATGGGCAGGTGCGCCATCCTGCTGATAGAAAAGCAACCTCGATTTACTTAAAGCAATATTGTCAATATACTCCTCAACAAAATTCTCTATGATATTCAAATAAGCCTGCATATCCAAATTTTCTTCATATATTTTTGGTCCCAGAAATCTTCCGTCCACAATTGCAAGCCAAACATTGAACCCAAATCGTCCTTGCCTGTCTATTTGTCTAGAAATATTTTCATTTTGGTCTGACCCATAGTGTTCATTATATCTATTGAATATACCCATCACTATTAATCCTCACTTCGCCTGTCCAAATAACTTTTCGAGGAAACGCATTATTCTGATCACATTTTTCAGAAAACTATTCGCAAAACTGCATACTCCGCTGTCAATTATCAGGATGTAAGCTATGTACCATCCGTATTTTTTAGGGCCCGAATTTATTGTTTTTTAAAATTCTTTGAATTCTACTTCGGGATAAGTGTTTTCTGAAATTTGGTTCATGGATACAGAAGGATTTTGCACAACCTACCCTAACACGTTCACCTCTGATTCTTCTCGATTCTCTTTGACATATTTCTTAGGTCGAGGTTTTTCAAAGGATCCAGAGTTTTTTAAGTTTTCTATTATTCTTCGGAAAATCTGCGGATTCGGTTGTCTTCTTTCAGGGTAACGATTGAAATAGAGTTCTAATGCAGAATCTGCATTTTGGCCACACTCAAGGAAGCAAACTAACATATCATATTGTAACCAGTCCGGCCCTTGCGGTCGGACCTTTCGAGAACCAGAGCGGTCGAAAGCTTCCAGAATAACCGCGAAGGTACCTGAATGTTTCCGGCGCCTATATAAGCCCAGCGGAGGAGCAGATAGGCAAGTTCAAGTACAGTTACAGTGCAAGCGACTAGTGGAAATAAACAAGAGTGGAAATAAATAGTAGTGTAATAGTTAGTTTATGAGTTATAAGTGTATTAAGTGTAAATAAATAATTTTATTAAGTTGGACGTTTTAATCAAGCGAAGAAAACGTTACATTGGTGTCAGGTGTGGGGTTCAACATCGCTCGAATTAAATAAATAATTTTGGATATTTGGAGTTCATGCCAATGACCACAAGACTGCAGAACGCGATGGAGACTCAAGCGTTAATGGACTTTTTGAGAAAATTGAATGAGAAAATGGACGAGAACTCTTGTAAGTTAAATGAACAATTGGAAGAAAATTCTAGAAGATTGAATGTGAAAATTGATGAGAAAATGGACCAGATTAAGGAAAATTGTAACGATGTGGTGAGTCAACTTACAGACAAATTGGATAAGAAACTGGAAACCATAAATAAAAAATTTGAAAAAGTAGACGAGAGGTTTGATATAGTGAACGAAAAATTTGACGAAGTTTATGAAAGAGTTGATGAAAAGTTTGACAAAGTTTATGAAAGAGTTGACGAAAAGTTTGACAAAGTTTATGACGACGTTAATGGAAAATTGGAAGAAATGGCAGGAATAATTGAACATCATTCCAAATTGATAGATTCCTTGAAAAAAACGTCAAACAGAACAGATATTCTGGCTTCAACACCCTACAACACAGCGAAAGCGGAAAATAACGGCGAAGGTAGTAGAATGAAGATCAAGCCTCCAACTTTTGATGGAAAAATACCCTGGTCGACATATCAAAAACAGTTTGAAGCTGCTGCGCTGGCGAACAATTGGAACGATAACGAAAAAGCCACGGCATTAATAATAGCTCTACGAGGAGAGGCACTCAACATTCTGCAAACGATTCCGGAGAGTCAACAAGCCTGTTACGAAGTTCTTTCTTCGAAACTTCAGATGAGATATGGTGATGCTCATCTACAACAAGTATACCATGCACAAATAAAGAACCGAGTGCAGAAAACAGGGGAAAATCTCCAAGAGTTTGAAGCTGATGTGGCGAGATTAGTCAGGCTGGCTTATCCATCTGCTCCAGATACCTTCCTGGAACAACTATCAATCCAGACATTCGTAGATGGGATAAAGGATAGTGAAATACAGCAAGCCCTGAGACTAGCACGCCCTAGAACCATAGATGATGCCTTAGCCCAGGCTTTGGAAATAGAGGCAGCGAAGCAAGCGTCGCATAGAGGACACCTTCGTGTAAGACAAGTCCAAGAAACAGACCGATCTATTGAGGACATTGTCAGAGAAGAAATCCGCAGAATATCACAAACTAAGAAAAAGGATACTGTGTGCTGGAACTGCAACAAAAGTGGACATTTCAAGCGAAACTGTCCAGAATTGGAAAAAGAGTCACAGCAGGGAAACTAAAAGGGGTCGGTGATAAGGGGCATAAATCGACCCAAGCCAAAAATGCCCCCGAAGTGATAATCCGGGGAATAATGTCTAAGGATTTATCAAGCATAGTTATCCCCGGAAAGATAAATGATCAAAATGTGAAAATACTGGTAGACACTGGCTCGACCAAAACCATTGTGCGTCCAGAAATAGCTGAAGGATTCGAGATTCGCCCAGTTAGGATCAAACTTCGAACTGCGTCTGGACAAGAGATACCGACTTATGGATCGATCGTCTCCACTATTGAATTGGGAAACACAACACTTAGCCACGAAGTTCTGGTAGCTGGAATCACGGAAGAAGTTATTCTGGGATTGGACCTTGTCAAGAAGCTTGGATGCCAATTGGATATGAAGAGTGATGTACTTCGGCTAGGAAGTGAAGAGATTCCATTCAATGATGTGGAGGACAAGATATATCGGATTCGACTGACCGAGGACATCACGTTGCCAGGGCGAACTGAAGGCATAGTGACTGGTAGATGTGACGATGTAACGAGGAGTGGCTGCGTGAGAGTAATTGAGCCCTGTGACGATACAACATTAGCTAAAGGACTATTACTTGGGAAGACCTTGGTAAGGGTAAGAGACAGCATTCCCATCCGATTGCTCAATGTCAACATGTTTCCAGTCACCCTGAAGAAGGATACCTTGATTGGACGTGGTGTACCAGGGTACCATATTTCGGGTGGGATAAGTACTGCAGAAATCTCAAAGTCACAAAGGAATTCTGAAGAACTGGTGTCCCTCCTCACTTCAAAGTGTCAAGAGCTCGACCGATACCAACTACTCGAAGTGAGAAAATTGGTTCAAACCTTCTCCGACGTTTTTGCCACTGACGGAAGAGCAGGGAAGACCGATGTTGTGCAGCATAAAAGCAATACGGGTGATGCACAACCTATCCGACAGCATCCTAGACGTCTCCCTCTGGCAAAAAGAGAAGAAGCTGAAAGAATTATTGAAGACATGGCGAGAGAAGGTGTAATTGAACCCTCCGATAGCCCCTGGACATCGCCCGTTGTATTAGTGAAGAAGAAGGATGGAACCACTAGATTCTGCGTAGACTACAGGCAGCTCAATCAGGCCACGAAAAAGGACAGCTATCCCTTACCGAGAATTGACGATACCCTGGACACACTCTCGGGATCACGTTGGTTTTCCACCTTGGATCTGAAGAGTGGATATTGGCAGGTTGGCTTGGATCCAAAGGATAAAGAAAAAACTGCCTTCAGTATTGGAACAGGTCTGTGGCAGTTTAAAGTTATGCCTTTCGGTCTATGTAATGCTCCTGCCACATTTGAACGTCTGATGGAGACAATATTAAGAGGACTCTCCTGGAAAACTTGTCTGGTGTATCTGGATGATGTGATAGTGGTGGGAAAATCATTCCAAGATCACCTACACAACCTATCCGAGGTTTTCCAGCGACTTCGTGATGCCAACCTAAAGCTTAGTCCTAAAAAGTGTAATCTGTTTCGAACAGAAGTGAAATATTTGGGACACGTAGTTTCACGGGGAGGTGTGAAAGTTGATCCGGACAAGATCAAGGCAGTGCAGGAATGGCCTATTCCGAAAGACAAGAGTGAGTTGCGAAGTTTCTTAGGCCTTTGCACTTATTATAGAAGATTTGTACCTGGTTTTGCCAACGTTGCCAAGCTGCTGACGAAATTGACGGAAGATGGACAGGAGTACATATGGTCCGATGATTGCGCTGAAGCCTTCGAACGATTGAAAAAGGCTCTGGTCACAGCTCCAGTTCTGAGTTACGCAAGGGCTGAAGGTAAATTTGTGCTCAACACCGACGCCAGTAATACAGCCATTGGCGGCGTTCTATCGCAAGTCCAGGATGGACAGGAAAGAGTCATCGGGTACTTCAGCAAGGTGTTGTCCAAACCAGAACGGAATTATTGCGTGACCAGGAGAGAACTTTTAGCAGTCATCAAGTCCGTAGAACATTTCTACAAATATTTGTACGGAAGGAAATTCTTACTAAGAACGGACCATGCTGCTTTGAAATGGCTCCTGAGTTTCAAGAACCCGGAAGGACAAGTGGCTAGATGGATTGAGAGGCTGCAAGAGTATGACTTTGACACTGAACACAGAGCGGGGACTAGCCATCGCAATGCAGACGCGTTATCAAGAAGACCTTGTCCCGAGAATTGCAGCCATTGTTCGCGTCTGGAAGAAAAGATCGATTTAAGGCGGACCACCGTAATCGAAGACGACTGGCTACCGGAAGAAATTCAAAAAGCACAAGAGGAAGATAACGACTAGAAAGTAATCCTGAGTTGGAAGAAGAGCGGTAAACGACCTACTTGGGAAGAAGTATCCAGCCTGAGCCAGAATATAAAGTCGTATTGGGCACAATGGGAAACGCTGAAGATTGATGGAGGTCTTCTGAAACGTTGTTGGGAAAATGAAGATGAAACTGAGCAGGGACTTCAGTTGATTGTGCCGAAGAGCCGTGTGACAGACATTCTGACCAGACTACATAATGGATCTTCAGGTGGACATTTCGGGATAACTAAGACGTTGGAAAAAGTCAGGCAGCGATTTTATTGGCTAAATTGTAAGAGGGACGTTAAAGATTGGTGTAGAAGATGCAAGGTTTGTGCTGCTGCTAACGGACCTTATGGTAAAGGAAAATCACCAATGAAGCAATATAACGTCGGATCTCCCATGGAACGAGTAGCTATCGACATCGCTGGCCCCTTTCCCGAAACACACCATGGAAACAAGTACATTCTGGTAGCGATGGACTATTTCACGAAATGGGTGGAAGCCTACGGTATTCCTAATCAAGAGGCAAGTACGGTAGCTGATAAATTGGTCAGAGAATTCTTCTGCAGATTTGGAATACCTCTGGAGCTGCATTGTGATCAAGGCCAAAATTTTGAATCGAAGTTATTCCAAGAAGTATGCAGCAAATTGGGGATTCACAAAACAAGGACTACACCTCTTCATCCACAATCAGACGGCATGGTCGAACGAATGAATCGGACAATGGGAAAACATCTAGCCAAAGTAGTTTCTGATCACCAGCGGGATTGGGATGAATATTTACATCTATTCACCATGGCATATTGATCTTCGGTTCAAGAATCTACCAAGGAAACTCCATCCAGTATAATGTTCGGCCGAGAAATAAGGCTGCCTTGCGACTTAGAGTTTGGATGTAAGCCTGGAGAAGACGTAGCTGGGAAGGACTACGTTAGTAAATTAAGGAACAAGCTGGATTACATTCATGACAAGGTACGCAATCAAATGCAGCAAGCAAGTGACCGAATGAAAATGCGCTACGACATCAAGGCTATTGAAGGTGGATTCACCACTGGATATCTGGTGTGGCTACATAATCCACAAAGGAGGAAAGGTTTTTCACCAAAGCTGCAGAGACAGTGGGAGGGACCGTATGAAATAATCAAGAGGATAAATGATGTAGTTTACCGGATAAGGAAGCTCCCCAGAGGAAAACCAAAGGTTGTCCATTTCAACCGATTAGCCCCGTACGCGCAGGACAAAGAAGAGGTACGTCTTGTGGAAGCCCCGATGCAAGGTAGCAGCGATTACCAGAAGTTTATGGATTGTTATGGTGAGACACGCATTGCACGGTTCGGCGTTACACAGGAAGTACATCAAGATCTCTTTACCGTGTCTGAGGAATTCTCTCTCGCTCATTGCGTAGCGGAGGACCTTCGTATGAGCAGGAATAGCCAGAGTATTCAGAAATAAATTTGGACTTCACGAACAACTATTGCGACAGCAGCCAAGAATCGGGAAAGTTTTGAAATTGAAGGCTGAAGGTCGGTTCATTTATTACTTAGTCACAAAGCAACATTCCTATCAGAAGCCAACCTATCAGAATCTATGGACGGCACTGCATAGCTTGAAAGAAGACCTTCAACGCTTTGGGGTTAGGAAATTAGCTGTTCCCACGCTCGGTTGTGGATTGGACCAGCTAGTTGTGCGAAGCATGCTGGAGGTGGTATTTCAGGGGACTGGTATACGGATCCTGGTGTGCAGTTTCAACCCAAAGTAGGCCAGGGAGCCTGGAAAAACTGTGGAGTGCTACTTCCATCAGAATGGCTACTGTAGGAATGGTGATGAGTGCAGGTTTCGCCACGGTCCTCGGAGGAATTCACTAAATCTGTTCTGGGACAGAACAGGCTTAAGGAGGGGACAGTTTAACCAGTCCGGGCCTTGCGGTCGGACCTTTCGAGAACCAGAGCGGTCGAAAGCTTCCAGAATAACCGCGAAGGTACCTGAATGTTTCCGGCGCCTATATAAGGCCAGCGGAGGAGCAGGTAGGCAAGTTCAAGTACAGTTACAGTGCAAGCGACTAGTGGAAATAAATAGTAGTGTAATAGTTAGTTTATGAGTTATAAGTGTATTAAGTGTAAATAAATAATTTTATTAAGTTGGACGTTTTAATCAAGCGAAGAAAACGTTACAATATTTTTCAAAATGTTCATACATTCTTGAAAATCAATTTAATTATTTCCACGTAGTCAGCAAACATCAAAATATTGATAAATGATTTATTTTGTGACTTTATATCGTTTTGCTTTGAAAGATTGACTATATCTTCTATATCTATATATCTTATTTTCGTAAATAATCTAGAGCAAAACTTCATGAAAATTGCTTCATTCACAGAGTAATGTTACTTACATAGAAATCATAATATATATACTTACTCTAGAATGCTAATCCAGTAGTAAAAAATGCGGCGAAAAATTGACAGTTGTCGTTAAAGCGAATGCGCGACATTAGTTTATTTCAACTCGAACGTTGCCTAGTCTTTCATACCTTATGTCAGTCGAATTGTTTATTTGGTATGAATGAGAAATAAAGAAATTTCATTCGGTGAAAAAACTTACATGCATGTACATTAATATGATAGACAAGTACACAAGTACATTTCAGAAAATGTGACTTAAAACTTCTTACCTCTGAGCAGATCGTGCAACAGTGAAAAATCAAATGACTGAAAGAAAACACGTTGTTGTCCGACATATCTTCGTTACATGAATTGCCCTCTCTTCATAAGATTTGATCGACAGAATATTCAGAAATTCGGCAACGTTCTACTAGAAAATAAACTAATGATGCGCATTCGTATTAACGACCACTGTCAATTTTTCGCCGCATTTCTTACTACTGGATTAGCATTCTAGAGTAATAATATATAATATGATTTCTATGGTTACTTACGGTTGAGGAATTCATCTTCAAGTATTGCGTGGTTCAGAATCTCCACCAACAATTATTGTGATGTATTTATTGCCGTATGCACCTTTCATTGAACGACGTTTAAGCATAGAATCTCTATGGGAAAAAAGACATTAAAGAATTAAGCTCGTTTAATGAAACGGTGCATACGGGTATGTAGTCATACACACACGATTAACCTTTTATCAAATATTTACACTTTCTAGTTTCTAACACACTCAAATATCTCAAATGCTAGAAATGAATTAATGATGTGAGGTCTTATATGAGTGTTCTGTGGTCTGAGCTGAATGGATTCCTATCTATCCTTGCCTTGAGATTGATAACGTCAAACCATAATTGTGAAATGCAAACCATAGATAGATAACTACAAGGATAGATAGGCAGACAAACTGGAGATAGCGATCTATCCCTTATCTTGGATAGATTATTGAAAACGGCCGTAAATGTATGTTGGAACTTTTCCAAAAACCACTATAAAAAGTGGATTAATGCTGAGATTATTTCAGCCAAGCAAGAGCTCAAGAACCTTTATTGGTTACTTAAAAATTCGTCATGCCAATCAACCTTCAATTTATATAAGCAAGCGAAAAAATCTTACAGCACACTGATTAGGAATACTAAATTAAGATATAATAACCAACTCATACAAAATTCCGATAACAAAAACAAAGCTATTTGGAGTTTGGTAAATGCTATGACTGGAAGAGCTTACAGAGTAATTTGACCTATTGAGCTTCTGGTTGATAATGTTTTGTACATTGAGGCTGAAGATGTTGCGACGTTCTTCGTTGATTCTTTTTCTACCATAACTGAGAGAAAACTCAACTCCTATTACAATAATTTATCTTCTATCTCTGGTACCCAATCCAGAATACTCAATTCAATTTTTTTTCCCTCCTCTTCTAGAGTGTGAAGTATTGGACACTATAAATTCCCTTAAGAGCAAAATGAGTAGTGTATTTGATTCTATTTCTTCTCGTACTTGAAGCTGATGATTGTGGATATTGCTCCACATTTAGCCCACCTCATCAATCTTTCTATAAGCTGTGGCGTTTTTCCTCACCTCCTCAAAAGGGCTGTAGTTATTCCCATTTACAAAAATAAATCTGCATATATATGATGTAGCAAACTACAGACCAATTTCCATCCTTAGTGTTTTTTCTAAAGTTTTTGATCGAATTATGTTCAATAGAATGATGAACTACTTGGACAAATATCATATATTTTTTCATAAACTTTTTAGGGTTTTCACTCCCAATCTCTGAAACAAAATCAATTAAAAATGAAATCAACGATTTGCTCCTGCGTAAATTCTTGCACTAATTTGTCAGGAGCAAATTAACTAGAAAAAATTGTTGATACCTCTCAGCATGGGTTTCGATCAGGTCGCTCAACTCAGTCAGGAGCACTTCATTTTGTTGAATTTGTGTAAGAGTATCTCGATAAGGGCCAGTTCGTTGCGGGGTTATTTTTTGACCTTTCGTGGGCATTCGACAGTCTATCTTTTCAAGTTCTTCTCGACAAGTGCTACAATTTGGGTTTTAGAGGTATGTTTCTTAATTGGCTATCAAGTTATCTTAAGGATCGAACGATGTCCGTCAAGGTGGCTGATTTCATTTCAACCGAACGAGAGCTGAACCTTGGAGTCCCACAAGGGACTTGTCTTGTCTATTTGAGAAAAATGATGGCTAATTCAAATAATTTTTCATATCTACTTTCGTTAACCAAGTTCATCAGAATACTTTTGTTTGCTGATGATACCTCTATGTTGGTTACTGCTCAGACTTTTGATGACCTATAGGAACTGTGTTGTAAGTTGGTGAAGTACTTTGTTGACTGTTGTCGTTCAAATTCTCTTATAATAAACATTGAGAAAACTCAATGTATCCATTTCACTCTGAGGGGTGGTGAGCAGGGACTAAATATACGTCATCTGGATGACATCATTTCGTCGGCGGAGCACTCAAAATTTCTTGGTGTTCACATCGATTCCAATCTAAGATGGGTTGTAGTCCGGGAGGTGGCGTCACTTTTTCATCAGTGATTCATCTGCAACTCGAATGTGATTAATTAGAGAGTTACACTAACACTGTACTCGAAATCGAAAGTCAGTCAGCACGACCGTGGTGGGCCCGGGCGTGGGAGGCGGTGAAACTCGCCGGAAAAATCTCGAAAAAAGTGATTGATCTCCACGTGAAACTTTGTGATAATGTAAATTATTTATGATTAAGAGTGAGAATGGGCGTCAGTCACGTTCCCGATGGTGGAAACATCGTCAGTCAGGCGTTTGAAGTGGTCGGAAAAATCGGCAAATGAAGTGATCGATCTTCACTTGAAATTTTGAAAAATGATTATTTTAATCAAATTGAACGTAAAAATGGACGTCAGTCACGTTTATAGTGGTGAATTCTGCGTCAGTCAGGCTTCCAAAGTCAAGGGTAGTGACCAGCTTCCTTTGGCGCGCTGCATCTTATGCAGTTCGACTGACGCACGCCGGCATCGTGCCGGCTGACGATTATTTATTGAGTGTACATAACAAGTACAAGCTTATATATTTTATGTTCGACTGCATCATAAACACATTTATGAATTCGTTTAGTGTCCATAATTGACTACTTTATTGGACACCACTTTATTGGACTCAACTGTCACTATCATTCTGTCAAGTAAAAATACTAGATGCAAATAACACTTTAAATATTTAAAGAAGAAGAATTGAACTTCGACCTTAAAACAAAATTATGAATAACTACTCTAAGCATTAGTGTGGTAGTGAATATTAAAAACACATTCTTTGTTTTCATATAAAAGCATGCCTGAGGAAGTCGAGCTCGAAGTGGAGTTTTCGATCTCCAATACTCTTGATGCTAGCATCAACTACTTCCTGGTCCAATATTCTGGTGGCAACTTTCTGATTCATCTATGTAGTCCATAGCGAAGAACTTGAGGTTTTAATTCACTATTGAATAAGCCAGAGTACTGTCTTCTGTTAATTTCACAATTTCCTTCGTTTTACACCACTTGTTATAGGCCGCATACATATTTTCATAAGCACTTTTAGATTTAGAGGGTAAGAAAGATTCTTTGTCGCTTACGGCTAAATTTTGTACGTTTTCTCATCCAGCACTTTCCATTTTTTGGATTATTATGACGTTTGTCACAAAATTAAGGAAGTAAACAACTGATGTGTTTACTAAGGTTGCTAAGGTCGCTGGTTACTAAGGTAAGAAAATCAAAAGCACACTTAATGGTTTTCAGTGATAAGCCATGTCAGAAAATGAAATTTCTGTATTGCAGTCGAACATAAAGCTTTGTATGCAACTCGTACATAATTAGGCTTTATGGACTTGCCCAAGTTATCGGCCTTTTGGACTCGTTCATAAAGACCTAATTTATGTACTTGTTACATAAATAGATATCAAGGTGATATAAATCACTATATCCAACTTTTGAATAGTACGTGATTATCACCATTTTCTCAAATTGAAATATTGTTTGCATTGAATGCGTGAATTCTTTATTGCTTATACAAAAAAATTATATGGTACTAAATCAATCTGATTCTTCCGTGGAACTTTCATCCTCATCATCATAGTCAGATGGCTCTTCGTCTCCCTGAGAATTATCCACACAATCTGCAAATAATGCGAGTTTTTAGTATGAAAATGATAATAGATGAGTTAAATAAAATATTCGTATACCTGAGGGATTTTCTGTTAGATCTTGAGTAATATCTTGAATTTCAGGCAACTGTTCTCCATAAAACCATTTGAAAATGTATCTCCCGTCTTCTTGCCAACCATAATAATCAGTGGGTCTCGTGATTCTAGTTATTTGTTGCGAAGCATGAGTCCACATCTGTGCAATGTATGAAAGTTCTCAATAAATGCTGATATAATTCAGATTTACACGGCGGTAAAGCTGTTCCTTCAAAATTGCATTTTGTTTTGAGAATTGTTTCATTATCTTTAATCCGGTAAGTCTTCATGAATGTTGCCAAACGAGCTAAATTCACATCATTCAATGTTTTGTATCCATAAATTTGGCATACAAAACCATCCAGTACAGCAAAATGACTTGGAACTTATAACATTTCTCGTGATTGACGAAAACTGTTCGATCACCAAAATAAGTACTCATATGATCCTGATTCCAATGTTCACACAAAAATCTTACTAATGCTTCCTTGAAGTAAACATTCTTCAAATCGTTTCTGAAATTTGCTGAACGCTTCTGCTGAGGTCCATTGATAGTGAAACGATTTCCCTCTACTCTTCCACGAAATATATGCTCAATGTCTTTCATCGAGGGGTAAACGTAACGATCGAATGTAAAACTGATCATTTTCGCGCCGTTTGCAGTGAAAGAGTGTAAGATTTTTCGGGAAATATTTCCAAAAGACACCGGAATTTCTGTCATAAAACGGATTGTGTGAAAACCATCAAAAACTATCACGTCACATTCTTCGGGCTCATGACTTTCCACTTCTTTTTCAAGAATATGTAGTAAAACGGATTTATCAGTTTGGCATATTATTCCTTTTAAGTGGCAAAAAGCTTAAGGAGCCGGAGTTAAGGGATACGACAAAACTTTCTCGATATTCAGTGTTTTTTCCAAAGATAATCTCAAAAGCTTTCCAAACAGATCTCTTTGCAATTTCACTTCGATAATTTTTCCACTCTTTTCTCCTTCTTTTCCACTTCTTTATCGCTCTCTCAAATCGAGGAGGATCTTTTGAATATTCTGTAATAAACGACTCCTGCAGTTTTTTTTCGTTCACCTTTACGTTGAGAAGAAAATTATCGATATTTTCATCGACCGATTTACCAGTTGAATATTATACAAATTCTGTGTATCCAGGTCCTCGGAAAAAGGAATCATATTCTGGCGAATAAAGGGGAGACTAGGGAGGGTTGATACATGGGGAGGCTTGATACAGGTTTATATCCGCGGTCTGTAGCTGTTTTCAGAAGTAATATACTAGTGAATGTATCAAGCCTCCCTGCGGCTCAATGCATGTTTAATAATGGTCGATGGTGTTTTATTTTTTCAGATGCCGTTTAAATGTAAATCAAAAGGGCGCAAGCCAAATTCACCTGATAATGTTGAAAATGCCGTTCGAGAGGTTGTAAACGAAAACAAGAAAATAAGAACAACCGCAAAAAAAATTGGCATAGATAAAATGACACTCTCTAAATACGTAAAAGAATACATAGCAGACAAAAATATTAGTTTTTCCCCCAATTTTGTCACAACCCAGATGTTTACAACAAAAGAAGAAGCCTCCCTCAAGAAATATTTACTAACGTCCGCAAGTCTCAACTATGGTTTACGCCTATTCAGACCAGAAAGTTCGTGTATCTCTTTGCCAAGGAGAATAACAGAAGAATTCCTGAAAACTGGACAAAAAATCAAACAGCCTCCTATGATTGGCTTAGAGGCTTCATGTCCAGGAATACCCAGTTATCCCTTCGTACACCGGAGTCAACAAGTTTGAGTCGTGCCACGGCATTCAATAAACACACAGTATCAAAATTTTATGAAAATCTGCGATCTATATATGAACGAGAAAACTTGGGACCAGAATCTATTTAAACGTAGATGGAACGTGTGTGACTACTGCTCATAAACAACTGAAAATAATTGGCCCTAAGGGACAAAAGCAGATATCTAAGGCAACCTCTGCAGAACGGCGCACTTTGGTGACGGTATGTTGCGCGGTTAATGCATTGGGAAATTCGGTTCTTCCTCTTTTCGTATTTCCTCGGGTTCGATTGCAAGAATACATGACTCAAGGGGCACCAGTTGGATCCGTTGCAGTGGCGCATGAAAGTGGATGGATGACTGAAGAAAACTATATAAATTATATCGACCACTTCATCAAGTTTGTGAAATGTTCTGTTGAAAAAAAGTGCCTTATGGTCCTAGATAATCACAACAGCCATATATCCCCCAAATGCATCAGTCTTTGCAAAAATAATGGAATTATATTATTGACATTGCCCCCACATACCAGCCATATACTCCAGCCCCTTGATATCTCTGTGTTTGGGCCTTCTAAGCACTTTTATAATGAGCATGCTGATGCATGGATGGTAAATCATCCTGGCCGAACGATATCTTCAAAAAATATTCCGGAGCTGGTTGGACAGGCCTACATAAAAGCATTTTCACCATCAAACATTTCAAAGGGATTTTTAACAACGGGAATTTATCCCTACAATCCCCACGTATTTACCGAGGCCGACTGGTCTTGTGCAGAAGTGACCATTGCCTGATGCTGACCTATCTTCTGAGCATGGTTCTGCACCTACGGGACCAAAGGAAGTCAGTCAGTACCATTGCTGACCTATCTACTGAGTTAATAATTCCGAGCACATCCAGCAGCACACAAAACGAAAACGACACGAACAAAAATACTACCTCACTTTCGAAGCCCTGAACTAATTCGACCTTATTCTAAAGCGTCGCCCAGAAAAAAACAAAGGAGGTAGGAAACGAGAAGAATCAAGAGTTCTAACAGATAGCCCGGAAAAATTAGCTATTGAAGAAGAATTTGCCAATAGATCTAATAAAAAGACATTAAAGAAAAAAGGTCAGGTAGCTAGAAGGAAAATATTCTTCAAAGATAACACCCAACCAAATCCACAAGCCGAGGCAGACCAAGAGCCAAGAAAATTGAACAAAAGAGGTACAAGAAAGGCAGAATATATAGACGGAGAGGACGAGGATGTAGCCTGCATATATTGTAATGGCTTATATTCATCCTCAAGATCAAACGAAGTCTGGATCAGGTGTCAGGTGTGCTCGCAATGGTGCCACGAAGAATGTGCCGGTGTTAGAAAGGGCATAAAAAAATTTGTATGTGACATTTGCCAGTGATGGCAATGCGGTTTATATTTTAGTTTATGTGTCTCATGCCTCCCAATACATCGTATCAATCCTCCCTTATGTGGGGAGGCTTGAGACAGTTTGCCTTTTTTTGTGTTCGATGTTTTTTACGGAATAAGATGTTTGAGTTTGAAGAATTGAAAGTCCTGTCAATTCATATGATTTATTTTCTAAAAAAGAACATTCAAAAAACGTATCAACCCTCCCTAGTCTCCCCTACTGTTTTTATCGATTCCTGAAATATTTTCGATTGAAATTGAAAAATAATAATTAACTGTAAAAAATAAACACAATTAAACAGAATAAGTTTAATAAATCTCAAAACAAAAATAAATTGAACATGTTTTGTAACAAAAAATAAAGATTCAGTCTGTTGCAACATATGTAACTAAATGAGGCTCGATTTCAACAGAATTTCCTCTTTCTCGTGCGTTTTTCACCATATCGTCGAATTCCATCCACGTTGAACCCTGAAAAGAATAGCCAACATAATGACCCATTTCAATCGAACCATATCTGGCCACCATTCCAGCAAGGGTGAAAGTTTTACAATTCAAATCTATATTATGAGGAAAATCAGAAAATTTTGTCGAATCACTTCTGGATGGTTCATGTTCCATCATAATCGGCGACTTCTTTTCATGAAATTGTCACAGCAATTGGTTCTGGAGATGGGCATTCCCTCAATTATTGCTTTTTGCAATTCTTTGAATCCAAATTCTTTTATTATACTTGAGTTAATGGGTACTATAACTGGTTTTCTAATGATTTGTTCATGGCATATTTTCATTTCAGTATAGCTTGAGCCATGTTGCTCTGTTTGAAAAGCAATCTACACTTATAACTCTACCATTCATGTTCATTGAGCAAAAAGCTTCTTTTTCCATCAGCAAATTTGCCCTCTTCAAATAAATATTACTACAGCAGCCGTAGTTTAGGAAATCTCTCAAAAACATCATCGTAGCTGTAGTTGAAATATGAACGTGGTCTTTGAACTTTTCATTTATGCCTGCTCCTACCAAAATAGAGACAATGCTATCAAAACCACAAGTAGTTCGTACTGCAACCTTCTTTCCTTTGTGAGTTATCAACGGACATTTGCTGCCATTTTGCAAATTTTCAATTCCAAATTTGCGTTGAAAATTTGAACAATCGATAATAGGACATGAATTCAAATAGGTTCTTCTTTTCTTGACACATCTTCCTCACTCGATATCATCGATTCGTTATATTGTAAATTCTGTTTGTCGTCTTTTTCGCTACTACATATGTTGGAAGTTGAGTCCGCAGGGAGAATCCCGGGTAGTGTGGAAAGTTGTTTTTTCTCTGGAGGTACTTCAATCACTCCATTAGTGATATTACTTGTAGATAGAGCTAAGTTTGATCGCCCTCTAAAAGACAGTAGATGAGTAGCTACAAATTTGTCTGCTCTCATTGGTCGGCAATCGTTTTCAAGAAGAACGTGTTCAACATCTTTGAATTCTGATTCGACAGAAGCTGAACTAACAGTAGGCTCTCCATATCCAAAATATCAGCTTCATTCTCATTTTAGGTATATAGAAAAGGTTTATTTGATTTCCGTTTTCAGAAAGATTTACGATGTTTTCACATTGTGTGAAAATATTTTGGGTCCATGTCATTATATTATCATCTACATCTTCTAATAGAAAATCTTTCTCTTCCTCATGTTCATCTATATAACCCATTTTATTTTCATTTCCTTTTAGATTATCAACAATAAACTCGTATGACTGCTGGGCAACTACAGCTACAGCATTCTTGTTTTTTCCGAAATCTTCACTAAGACAAAGAGTGAGGATATGTTTTACCATCTCTTAAAATTCAAGAAAATCTGCTTGTTTGGCTAATAAACCCATTGCATATAAGTAAAATTTCTTGACTTTAGGATGTGCTTTTGTTAATCAAGGCCATCGTGATATGACAAATTTCTAACCTAATAAATTACTTGGGCAACTCAATTCCTTCTTTACTCAATAGAAAAGCATGGCAAATTCCGAGATAATGCTTTAAATTGCATTGAGTAGAGGCTCATCAAAATCACAAACTACTGTTCGTGGAACAGGAAAATTGGAGCTGTGTCTCTCACCTACCCTAAGGAACTCCAAAAGCCAATAATGCATTGCATTAGTATTCTGAACTGCACTCAACATTTGAAAAACTGGCATTTTGTAAATAGGTGTCTGGGTAACTGCTTGTACAGATATATCTGAAGTGATAATTCACCATTTGGTAGTTGAATTTTTTTTATAAGCGATCCAGTGCCTAAACATACCATATCATGGTGATCTATATACACTGCTATTTGTTCAGGCAGCCAATATTGGACGGAAAAAGGGTCAATACTAACAGTATGTATAGAATCGACAAAAGAAGAATATTACATGAATTGCCAACTCATTACAGGAGACGTTCCTTTGACACTGAGCGATTTATATTTTATTTTCAGTTTTGCCCTTCCTGAAGTTGCGCCTTGTATAGATGTGGAGGTTATTTATCGTAAACCTTCATCAGTTTATCTGCTTCACTCCTCTGCCACTTTGTTGCTGAAGTAGTACCTGCTGCAAGTTGCTCCGAAGTGGTTTTTCTTTTCTCTTCATTTAGCGGGCGTTTTTTTGAGATGTTTTACTGTTGGTCGAACTTGTCGATGGAATACTCCAAAGGAAGAGTGTCTAGACAACTAGATAATTTGTTCACTATTTTTCCCAAAAAAGTCGCCTTGCACTCAGTACAAGAAGCTTGAATTTTCGCATAAATACCAGATTTGGACATGGTACATCGTTTAAATATAAAAGCACACGGCAGATTTGTCTCTTTATGAACAAGTTCAAATATTTTATTAGTCCATCTTCCTCTTTTGAGAGTGCAATAATTACGTTGTAATTTTTGACTGGATCAATATCATGCCGGATTTTAAAAGGTATTTTCAAACAGAAATTTATTTCTGATGGACCAGAAGATGAGTTTGATGAATCTATTGAAGTTTCGAGAGAGCTAGTGGTCGAATTGAATGTAGCTTGAATTTCGTGGAAATCTGAAAGATAATCTCTAAGTCCAAATCTATTGGTGAGAAGATTGTATATATATACTTCGCGGACATTAACTTGTTCAACAATGTACTTATTTCTTCGTCTTCTCTTGATTTCGGAGGGATAAGTTAGAGTCTTCACGAAAAATGTTTTTGTACTTTTGATCCATAAGAATGTTTATCAACCCACTGATTCGCGTCTCCAATTGATCCAAAGAAAATGTTCTATCTTTTTCTACTAAAAATCACTTCGCAATTCGCAATCGCAAATTTACACGCATAGAACAAAGAGGAGCTAAATGCTCATACCCGTACCGACGTTGCCACGTCTACTTCTCATGCCCAAATTATCAAATGTCAACTGTCCATCTCTGACAGCCTGTGAGCAGACTGACTGACTGAGTTTGTCTAGAATTTTTTTAATTCGTCTCTGTTTAGCATAAATAGGGCAATTAACATTGTCCGTACTGAAATGATTACCTTGAAAATAAACACATTTTATTGATATCTCCTTGAAGTCATCGAACTTATGTTCTTCGCCACATTTCCCGCATCTTGGTTGTTTACTTTTGCATTGTTCCGAAATATGTTCGAAACGTAAACAATGATAACATTGTATAACTCTCTGAACGTACGGTTCTACTCGACAAGCCACTTTGAGAATAGAGACTTTTTCTGGTATCACTTAACCCTTAAATGTGACTAAAATTATTGGTAGAGGACGAGTGTTTTCAGTCTGTTTGTTGTTTTCATCTCTTAGCCCCTTTCCCATCCTTTTAATTTCTAAAACTTTAATAGACTCATTTCCAAGTATACACAAATTCTAAAATACTTCCTTTTCTGTGATGTCAACAGCTACATTTCTGATTACTCCAACTCTTGACAGGAATTGGGGAACAAGCCTTATACGTCTGCTAATCTCGGTAACACAAGTTGCACTCTAGACTCATATTAACTTTGTCAATATGTTTGCAAATGGTACTTTTAATGAAAAAATCAACACAAGTACAATTGTAACTGTGTATACATATATCACATTGACTGCATATAATATTGCAGCATATGCCATTAATATTCTTCGATACCCCATTTACATTATCTGCTGATTTCACCAGCTAGTTTGAGTTTTCCTGGAGGATCGAAAAACACTACTCTGAGCAGATTGTCTAGAATGGATGGCTTTTATATGAGATGATGACTTGTCTTTAATATTTTTTATTATTCGATCAACAATTTTATCTCTTATATATTTATTTAGAGCATGTATACCTTTATCCAATCTTTTAATTTTTTTCCCTTCTAGATAAAAATGTTTCAAGATTTTGTGCATACTTTCGAGACGCATGTTTGTATTAATTCCGCAATTTTTTCTCTAACAATACGCCCAATTCTCATAATTGCTTCCATTATATTCTTTCAAGTACTCTCCAAATCGACAGGTTTTTTTATCTGATAATAAAGATGTTATGTATGTATTTGACATTACATGAAATTCTTTTTGATCGGTAGCATGTTGAATTACCTATGAGGAGAAATAAATATACAAATGCATAGCGAAAAGTTAGTCTACATATTCAACAGTTTTCAATGTAATCTAAAGGTTGATCGGGTATGCAGTCAACTCTATAGTTTTTTAGCTCTTTATTATATCAACCAAGCTTTCGGACAATGTATTGTCCTTCTTCGGGGTTACTAGAAAAATTGCAATAATGTTGTAAAAAATACAAAAAAGGTAAAAGATTAAAATAACTTACAACAATGTGAGACTTAACTATCAATAACGATAAAATTAAAATATCCATATAAATCATCAGTTAAGATCTCAGATGAATCCTAAGCCAACATTCTAATTTTAAAAAACACATGAAACAATGTCAAAGGTTAAAAAACATAGAAGAACAAAAGATACAGACAGGAATGACAATTGAGGACATGCAACGTCATAAACTAAGAAAGTACAAAGGCGTTTTATCATGACAGAATCATCCACTCTCATTCACATTGATCAGTTCGACGATATTACAGTAGATGGAGTTTATACCATTAAAATCTGAGTTTATATTTAAGTTGTTCTTGTGACTCATGATTTCAACAGCCTCCAAAAATTCCCTCTTGTATTTATTTCTTTCAGATCGTAAACACCTCGCATCTGAGAATTTCATAGTATGTCCCGTTTCATTTGTGTGTTTTGATAAGCCAGTGGTTTGCTTTGCCATTGTACAATCTCTAACATGTTCCCTTACTCTCGTTTTCAAATTTCTGCCAGTTTGGCCTATGTATGGCTTATTACATTCATTGCACTCTATAGAGTAAATTATTCCAGATTTGTTGGCTGTTGGTGTTTTATCCTTCATTTTAGAGAATACATATTTCCCCAAAGTGCATGGCATGCGAGCCGCAATTATTAGATCTTGATTATCAGGCACATGTCTTCTGAGAGTTCTTGTGATAGAGGGTGTAATGGCAGGATGATAAGGCATGGAGAAAAATTTTTTCTGCTTTACTGGGCTCTCTCTATCAATGGTTGGACGGATATTATCTCCTACATTTGAGTCTGATACTGCAATCCGACCAGGGGTGTTAAACAAGCATTTGTTAAGGAGTCTTCTAGGATAAGAATTTTTAATAAGGATGCAATCTAAGGAGGCCAGATTGCAAGAGATGAGGGCTCACCAACTTTTCAATTCTATTTTTCAAACCAATTATGAGGTTTATTTTATGTTTGAAAACATGTGATGACTTAAATTTGAGGTAACGACCAGAAGCCATTGGTTTCTGATACCAATCAATCACCACTCTATTGTCGTCACCACGTCACATGTTTTCAAACATAAAATAAACCTCATAATTGGTTTGAAAAATAGAATTGAAAAGTTGGTGAGCCCTCATCTCTTGCAATCTGGCCTCCTTAGATTGCGTCAACTCCTTATTAAAAATTCTTATCCCAGAAAACTCCTTAACAAATGCTTGTTTAACACCCCTGGTCGGATTGCAGTATCAGACTCAAATGTAGGAGATAATATCCGTCCAACCATTGATAGAGAGAGCCCAGTAAAGCAGAAAAAATTTTTCTCCATGCCTTATCATCCTGCCATTACACCCTCTATCACAAGAACTCTCAGAAGACATGTGCCTGATAATCAAGATCTAATAATTGCGGCTCGCATGTGTAATAAATCGGAATACGAGATTCCGAATAAATTTGGCATAATTCGAAAAAGGTATCGCTAGAATTTTTTATACATTGTTGCAGCCGTGCTGCAGAGGCGATTTTTAGTTGGACATACGATACTTTGAGGCGCTTGAGATCAGACGGTATTAAGTCGCGGGAATTTAAATAATAACCAGCTCGATAAGAGTTGAAAGAGTTAGTGTCACTCAGTCAGAAATTCTGCAGATATTGATACAATGTACGTTTTCGGAGAGCAACCGGCGATCGCCGGCCTATGTAATTGATTCCAATATCCGGTGATAAGGACTTCAGAACGGATGAAAACGGTCAGTCATGTAGATTAAGAAAGATTTATTAGTCTGGAGACCCTGAGAGGAAAACAGTTCTCAGATTTCGAAGTAGCCGAAATTTTCTTGTAACCACCCAGCTTGGGAACGCTGATTTTTCAACTCAGCAAGAATGATCGTCCAATGATTTCGATTTTGGGACGTTTTGGTACCACCCATAGCGTGGGAGAGAAAGACCGGGGAAAAAGTACATCGAAAAAAGTTAGTCAGTCGGTCCGAGGAGCGTGATCAAAAATAATACCCCTTTAAGTCGGTCCGGGGACGTGATCTGAAAAATATCGAAAATATACCCCTTCGAGTCGGTACGGATAAGTAGAGAAGGTATAAATCTTTTGTAGAGTCAGTCAGTAAGGAAGAAGTATAGGGACTTAGAATAATCAGGTTTTCACGAAGTAAGAGAAAAGTCTAGGTAGATCACGGAATAGAATCAGAGACTCGGTCGGCTCATAGATATTTGGAAAAGTTCAGTGTAGAGAAAAGTCCAGTCCTTTGTTTTTGTTGGTTTTGTTCAAGTAGAAACGGAATATCGGGAAATAGGTAGTTAAAGAGAACGGAAATAATTTGAAGTTAAAGTCAGTTTATCGGAAGTCAGTAAAGTAACATTCGAGGAGTGATCGTTAATTTTCTTGATTCGTAGTAAGACCAGATATAAAATTGTGTTGGAATTTTTGGATAGGGAATCTTAAAGCGAAAAACGTTTGCGACGGAAAGGTGCGGGAAGTTCGGTTGAGTGTAAAGAATTCGCGGATTAGTGCGGGTAAAGTCTGGTGTCGAAAAGTTTTCATCGGCAGCGTCAGACAAACAGCAGTCGCAGAAAAGGTAGAAAGTTCCAATTTTTATTCGTCCAGAGTCTTGAAAGCTCCTCTAAAATTCATTGATAAAGTATTGATTTATTATTGAGCGCTAAGTTGGGAAGTTGAATTTTAACCCAAGATTTTGGTTATGAAAGTATGTTTTATTGTTTTGCCCTTATTTGCATGTGTTTAAGGAATTGGAGATTTTTGTTGGTCGTTTTGGACCGAGTACGTATTTGTAAGAGAAGTTCAAATTTTATTTTCCAATAGATTTATTTGTTAAAGTTTTTCATGAGTTTCATTTAAACATCTCCCCGGAAATAATAATATTCAACTTCAAGACCTGTCCTTCGTGCGACGGGCCGGATCCTCATTATTTTTCCCCTTTCGAGGGCCTTCAATTTTTGTGTTTTAACATCTAAAAATAATCACCCCATGATCAGTGGAAAGCCGCTCTTCTACTGATCGAGATACTGGGGTGCGTTATTACACATGCCATGCACTTTGGGGAAATATGTATTCTCTAAAATGAAGGATAAAACACCAACAGCCAACAAATCTGGAATAATTTACTCTATAGAGTGCAATGAATGTAATAAGCCATACATAGGCCAAACTGGCAGAAATTTGAAAACGAGAGTAAGGGAACATGTTAGAGATTGTACAATGGCAAAGCAAACCACTGGCTTATCAAAACACACAAATGAAACGGGACATACTATGAAATTCTCAGATGCGAGGTGTTTACGATCTGAAAGAAATAAATACAAGAGGGAATTTTTGGAGGCTGTTGAAATCATGAGTCACAAGAACAACTTAAATATAAACTCAGATTTTAATGGTATAAACTCCATCTACTGTAATATCGTCGAACTGATCAATGTGAATGAGAGTGGATGATTCTGTCATGATAAAACGCCTTTGTACTTTCTTAGTTTATGACGTTGCATGTCCTCAATTGTCATTCCTGTCTGTATCTTTTGTTCTTCTATGTTTTTTAACCTTTGACATTGTTTCATGTGTTTTTTAAAATTAGAATGTTGGCTTAGGATTCATCTGAGATCTTAAATGATGATTTATATGGATATTTTAATTTTATCGTTATTAATAGTTAAGTCTCACATTGTTGTAAGTTATTTTAATCTTACCTTTTTTGTATTTTTTACAACATTATTGCAATTTTTCTAGTAACCCCGAAGAAGGACAAGACATTGTCCGAAAGCTTGGTTGATACAATAAAGAGCTAAAAAATTATAGAGTTGACTGCATACCCGATCAACCTTTAGATTAGTATTTGTATAGTCGAGATAAACAACTATTTAGTTTTCAATGTAATTCATATCCAGTGTATATTTAGCTAGGGCATTGCATTTTCAACAGTTAATCACAATGAATTGATTCAACAAATGCTTGCAAATATTCATAGCAATTTACGATTGCAAAGCTCATGCAAATATTCTCTGCAACTACAAGCATAGAATGAAAATAGCTTCCAGAAAAAAACAAAATACTTTTTAAAGAATTTGAACATGTTACAGATGAAGTTTAGTGAGCTGTTTTTCAATATTTGAGTTTTTTTTCTTATACAGGGTATCCGGGGAAGAACTGTACATACTCTTACCAGAGATAGAGTTGGACTAACTGGTTACTGATTGACTCTAAAAAATTAATTTCTGGATTTCCCTAGAAAGCGACAGGGTGATTTTCCAACTTCATGGAAATACTTAGACCATCATAAAATCCAAACTTATTGACGGATATTATTGAAACTTGGGAGGTTATTGACACATGCTAAGGTCAAGTCAGAAAGATATCAATTATTTCATTATTCCAGGGCCGGACTCATTAATCTTCATTTAAAGGGTTCAGGGTAAAAAAAACACCTTTTATTTCGAATTACAAATAATTGATTCGCTTTTTAGAAAGAAGCTAAATTATGCTTCAATTTTTGGTATCACTCAAAGTTGTCACATCAACAATTATATTTTTATGAATTTTTGAATTTGGATAAAGTTCGAAAAATTGAATTTTTCACCATGAAAACAAATGAAAATCTCATGTTTGAATATAAAATGCGAAAGTATTAGAAAATTTACAAAAAAAGATTCTAATAAGCACTTCAATAACGAAACAATAACAAATGAAAAAAAACTAAAATACAGTAAAGAGTACCTAATAAAAATAAAACTAGGAACGAATGCATTGCTGAGTCAACGTTATTTCAAAAATGGTTCGAAATGAAAACCATTAGCTTGTATACATTTTTCTTGCCGAATTTTCAAATTGGATACAGCCTTCCGAATCATATCGCCATTATTTCTTAAAATATCGCAACAGTTGATTATTCTGTTCATCAGCTGTTCTCTTAACTAGATTTCTTCATAATATACCATATCCTTCAATTTTCTCCATAAGAAATAATCTAGCGGGTTGAAATCTGGAGATCGGGGAGGTCATGGAATAGGTCCTCTTCGACCTATCCACCTATTTGGATAGGTATTGTAGGTACCTTCTCACTTCCAAGCCAAAATGAGGTCCGGCTCCATCATGCTGGAAATAAATTCTTATATCTATTCCTTGTAGCATGCCGGGTGAAATATTCTGTAAGAAATCTAGATAAATCGCACTTGTAAGGCAATCGTTAAGAAATTGAGGCCCTATCAATTGTTTGTTTATCACAGAACACCAAACATTTACTGAAAATTTTTGTTGTGATTTTTTCAGTGTTATACTGCGTGGATTAGTTTCGGTCCACATGTGCGAGTTATAAATATTGAACACACCATCTCTGATGAATTGAGCCTCATCACTGAATATTGTTCTGTACAAAATGACTCTGTAATTTGCTATCCAATGTGCAAAATTCAGTCTTAAGACATTATCGCCAGGTTCCAATCGTTGTACCTGTTGTATGTGGTACGGGTACATATTTTCCTCTTTGATTATTCTATGCACCTTATGCTTCGGCAAATGTAATTGCGCACTTACTCTCCTTATACAAGTTGAAGGTTGTGCTTGAATCAATTGGAGTACTTCATCACCTCTTTCTAGATTTCTTTGGCGATGGTTCTTTCTGTCTGGCACTCTACCATATTTCGCTATACAAATACAACTAAATACTACAGAAAATGTTTGGTGATTGGGAATTCTGCGCATTGGAAATCTCAGACGATATTCTCTCACAGCAGCTCGACTATTTCCCTCACATTTACCATACTCGAACATCATATCAGCATATTCTCTATTAGTGAAATTGGCCATTTTGATAATTTCACTATTTTATAATAATCAAAACACAAGCAACAAACAACAATCTCAAATTTCATTTCTGTGAAATTTATCACAGAATATGTTATAGGAATTCATATTTTATCTTGAAGGAAATTTCATTTCTGTGCATTTTTTTGGCATCGATCGGAAAAAAAGTTCATTGCAATAAATACATGCACAGTCCTTTTCATCATCTCTAGATATTTCTTCTTCACTATATTGTTCCAAAATCTTCGTTACTTTAGGCATCTTGTTCTTTGGAGGAAGTTTGGGCACCTTTTTTGATTTAATTTCTGACATATTTGGTGTGCAAGTTAAAACCAACGTGGATTGTCGAATTCTCGGCTTACGTTTGCCTTGTCCACTTATAAATCGTCCTTTATGGATTAGGGATATCTCCTCGATGGGAACAGCAAGGGTAGAGTTCGATGCAGATGAAGTATTTTGAACTGAATATGACCGAGTAAGTTCTTGTTCTATATGTGATGATGTAGATTGAGATGATTCGTTCTCTTGTTCGTTAGGTACTGTTACTGTAGCAGTATTTTCAATTTTGGTTTGAGAACACAGGACCTTTGAAACTGTAACTGATCTCCTCGTTCATTGAGGTGGCTTTCTAGGGGTATGTTCGTAGTTTCTGCATACATATAATCGGGAAATATTTCCGGATTTATGGGCCAAATACCAGTGCTTTTGAATTCATGACAACCATTTTGCATAGTCGCTGCCTCACCATATGCTTCATTAAACAGGCTGGCTATTTGGAACTGTGTAACAACACGCCCAGGGTGTGACTTTAGCCACTTAGATACTTCTTGATTGAAGTAAATTTCTAAGGGTGCAAAAAAGGAGATATCAAGAGGTTGCATGCGGTGAGTGCAATGCGGAGGCAAACAAATTATAATAATTTCGTTTTCCTTAGCGAATTCTAAAGTTTCGATCCCTTTATGACTTGCGTGTCCATCGACAATTAAGATTACCTTATCGTTAATAGATGATTTAACAAAATTTTGAAAATGTTTCATCCATTTCAAATATATTTCCGTTGTCATCCAAATCGATTGTTGTGCTACACCCAGTGTGCCAGGAGGAGCTTCGTCGACCAACTCATTTTTCATATTCTTTCTGGGAAAAATCAACATAGGGGGAACGTACGTACCAACGGCATTGACGCAACAAACAACAGTGATGTTTTTTCCACGCTCTGCTCTGGTTATTACACCAACTTGCTTACTTCCATTTGTAGCCAATATCTTTTGAGGCTTTTGCACAGTTGAGAGGCCTGATTCGTCAGCATTATGAATGCGATGTGGCTTGAAATTCACAGACTTTGATAAATTTCAAAAAAATTTTGAACCTGGGGACGATTAAAAGCTTGAGCACGAGCTGCTGAAGTAGCCTTTGGTTTTCGTAAAAAAATATCTTTATTTCGTTTCAAAAATCCATCTAACCAATATTGTCCAGCTTTTCGTTTTTGTGGGTTGAATTGATGGGAAATTCCATTTTTTTCAGCTCAAAAGCCAATTCTGGAACAGATGATCGTGTCGAATCAAACAATCGAGATTCGAGTAATTTCAAATGCTGAACTAATTGTCTTTCCACATCTGGTGAAAAAGTAGTTTTCCAACATCCAAGGCCTTTCGAATTGGACTGCAAATTTTTGTAAGTATCCAAAGCATGTCTTCGGAGCGTTGCTTGTGGAACACCAAATGTTTTAGATGCCAATAACCAACACCTGTTTCCATTTCTAACTGCTTCGATAGCTTTTTGCATTGATTCAGAACTCCGGGATTGACGATCAGTAGTCCGCTGATAATTACGAGGCATATTGGTATATCTTTAAATAAAATTCACAGATTGTAAAAGAAATTTTCTGGACAGAATTCTATGGACAAAATGACCTACCTATGCCCATATATCTATTATACCAATATTGATAACACGCGTTCTAGGCTACGACAAAAAATGAAGCCAAATCGTTGGGAGGAATCCACTTGTACGCATGCGCGAATTAGAGATGCGAGAATGACAACCGAGATATTGGTTAGAATCTGTTTACATTCTGGACAGACGTCAGAAATAATTTCGTGAAAGGAAATGTTTATATTTTATTGAAGAGTGGGTTGACTTGGTATAGTAATTCTTATACAAAATGAAAGCAATAGTGTAATATTTATATGGTGAATGAATTAATAGGATTTTTAATCATTTTTAGCAAAGAAACGTATACTTTATGAGAAAATGATCTTGATGATTGTTTCATCTGAAAAATTGGAAATTTTGAAATTTATTCTTTATTGAGTCTATTGAATAGTAAGTAATTTGGCCTAATTAATTGAAATTACTTTTCCCAACTTGCAGTAGTTGTAATTTCAAAATCCTCAAAGACAGAAAATGGGATAATTTTTGCAAGATTCTGGAAAAAGCAAGCAAATTGATGTGCTCGTAATTATATTTCGAGAAAGTATTTCCATTCTAATCTATAATGCTCATTTTTATCGGAGATTAATTTTGTTTGTATCTTACATTAGTTTAACATGGAACAGGATTTTGATCTCAATATCCATAAATAATTCTAAACGCACTTTTTTGGATTCAATTCTGAAGATTTTATGTATAATTTGAAACCATTTGAAATATATTCATAAAGCATTCTACCCCATAATTGGTGAATATGATTTTTCCCACCAACCTTGCACAGTTCATTCAAATTAGCATAATTATCAAAATTACCTGTTCTACTAATAAAACAATTGTTTTGAATTTTTTAATTTATAATTTTTTTCAAGGACATTCTCAATAACATATCAACAACTTCAGTGAAATATATAAAAATATTCAAACTGTATATCTACATAAGAGCAATGCCTGATCTATTTTTCAGAAAATGATGAAGGAGGTGATGTTTGGACATACTCAAATTGTGATTATTTATCATGAACACAAAATATTCAAAATTTTAACCTGAAAACAATAATGCGATACAGTGAATTATGAAGCAGAGTCACAGTTAACTTCATGAAGCTCCATTTATACTTCACTGAGAATACGTTGTCTCATACAAAAATATTTTTTTTCAGGATGTGTCAAAGTTGAAAAATTCAGATTGTGGATATACGAAACAGTTTAAATGTATGCAAATGTTGAGAGATGAAAATTTAAATGCTTTATTAAGTAATGGACATTCACAAGTGTGAATTTGAAAAAGAAATATGTAATATTGTAACTCAAATTAAAAGAAGAAACATTTCCAAGGAAATTTCACAACAATTGTGAACTGTACAGAGCAAGTGCAATCGTGCAATGCTATTTTAGCTAAAGGCAAAATCTATCTGCGCTTGTGAATCAGTCTTCCAAACAAACCTATTACTACTAATAGACCAAATAAATTCATTGATTTCTTTATACACGGTGATTCAGAAGTGCAAGTCATAACTTCGGGAAGTAAAGGTTTCAGTTACAATAAGAAGTTTTTTCAAGTAGAATCCCTTTGGAGGTACAGGCTATAGAACATGAGTTCTAAACGAGTTGGGGTAATAAGCGTTTGAATTTAGGAGGATATTGTGCTCACATAAACGTTTGGGGCTTTGTAGGAATTCAAAAAAAAACATGTGAATATTGGAAATCTGCTGAGTACAATAAATTCCACAATTCAAACGCTCACTATCCAAACTCTCTTAGAATTTATTAAAATGAAAAAAAAATTAAGTCCAGGAGCCCGTATCTCCAAAGAGATTTGAGATTTCATTTCAAAAAACTTCTCATTTTAACCAGAACTGTCACTCCCTAAAGTTATTACCTGGATTTTGAATCACCATAGGGGTGAAAATATACAGTAATAACAGAAATGCCATGTGCAAAAGTTTCACAAATGAAAGTAGTCGATACAGTAATACAAAAAAACTCTTTCAAAAAAGAGGGTGAATGGACCTTCAATGAAAATAGATGTGGAAGAAATTGATCACTATTATTGTTACTGCAACGCTCAGTTATAATATATCAGTTTATTCGGTTTCATAATTGTTCATTTTTGATATTCAGTAAGGTTTATTTTTCGGATTTGAATTGAGCGTTGAATCAATAGCCGCGTTTCATTTTTATGTTGTAAATAAATACGTTGGAAAATCTCGGGCTACATATGGGAACATATGGACGAGAGATAAGTTCAATTCTAATTCTCAGTTCACGAAGTGCGAAGCAAATTTCTCGTTGAATTATCGATATTCTATATCTCATAATTTCAAGAAAAGGTGTGTGAAAGCTTTCCAAGGACTGCAAATAGATACCAGGATAGTACCAGCTCCCCATTCTGGCGATCTTTCCAATAAAGGTAGGTTCGAGTGCTTCCAGCGTATCTTTTGTATTGTCCTTTTCTTTTTTTCATTTAAATTAAACGTCAATTGAGCTACCGTAACAATTATTGAATCTAAAAAGCTCAATGTAATCAAGTTATTGTCATAATTAATTCTTGTGTATTCTATTATGGATCAATCAAATAATTGAAATTGATCCGTTCAGGAATATCTTGGTAGTCCACACTATCATTATGCAATTTATAGTATTTTATCTCCATGAAAATAAAATACTATAAATTGCATCTGTTTTCAAGTGAATAAGATGAGTCAAATTCATTATTTTTAGGACCTGTTTATTCCCCTATCTATTGAACAATTCAACGATAGGGCAATAAACCGCCCCTTGAGATTATAGAGTAAACTCTATCATCTTTGCCGCCCCTGATCTTTCAGAAACATTAATTTACATTTATTCCTTTTACTCCTTGGTATCTCTTCAGTAACCAGAAAAACGATTAATGATGAATATACCCAAAATAGTCATAGGTGGTCATTAAATTTAATAAACGAAATTTAACGAACGAATATATAGTTAACGACCCTTAGTTTAGCCCTTTATTTCTGTGAAATATCAAATTAAAGGAATTATTAGTAGTGAAGTGAAAGAAATTAGGAGATGATACTTCAAAGAAAATTAAGGAATTTCTAAGTTTTCATGATGAAGGGATGAAGAAAATCAATATATATTTGTTAGAATAGGCGATTTCATCGCCCTAAATCTTGGAGTACATTTTGATGTGGCAGATACTTGATGAAAATCCATAATTGAACTTACTTATTTTATACGATTTTCACTAACATGAGTTGTTTAACCAAAATACGTATTTCGCTATCTCGATAGCATCTTCAGGTGGGTGGAGGCAAACAATTTTCAGTTTAACTTCACCCACCTTATAGCTATCGGCAAATTTACATCAATCAGAACTTTCTTATACAAATTTAACCCTCTAATACCCAATTCCGCCTTGAGACTGGTTGCATATAAGTGGATACAAAATTATTCCCTGTGAGCAGTTTAGTTCAACTGCCCATGTCCGCCTTCAGTATTGGTTCATTTTGTGAGAACAGGTGTTAATGTAAATCAGTTAACTATTTGCGAAAAAAAGATGTAGATTATACATAAGCTAACTTGAAACTATACGGAAATAATTTTAAAAAAGAAAAAAAAACTTGGGTATTAGAGGGTTAATTGTCTCTTCAAATTTTTCCTGAGATAGTAATTCCGAAAAACTATTTGAGTACTCAAGATTCTTCACATAAATACAGATACGATTTAATTGGGTCAATGAAAAATTTTATGATTTGAATTTTGAAAACTCATTGCGAGGTGCTTACTCAAGTAATTATATACAGGGTGTTTTCTTATTGAATGTCAATATTTATGGGGGTGATTTTCGGACCTATTTTAAGAAAAAAACTTCATATGAACATATGTCCTAAACGTCTTAAATTTTGAGGTACAGGGTGGTAAAGTTTTCAGAAATGTATCATTTATTATCAATATCTACAATACCACTTCAACTATTTCAATGAAATTTGTCATACATGTATACTATGAATCAAGAGGCATTTTTTAATGTATCACTTTTTTCTTAATTTCCACCAGTGGCGTTCGTACGTAATTTGACCTATCTATTTTGGCAGACATTGATGGTACGCCACAGATTTTTAATGAAGTAAAAATTATTTCTGAAATTCCCAATCATTTATTACCAAAATTGATCACTTATTTAATCCGATTCACGGTTTCCGCTTAAAAAAATAAAAACCGTTTCTTTGCATGATCATAACAATATCCTTAATACATATACATATGACAATCAGGTCGATTCTGTTCGCATCTTGTTATAACATTGCTAAATCTACAAGATTGTTATAATTATAAAATCCAGCAATATGACTGAGCGAACGAATATTCTGTTTCACCGTTTTACGCAAGATTGGTTTTGAGTTTTGGCCATAGCAATATTGTTTAAAAATAATCGAATGTTTGAGCTGACAACACTGTTTTGAAGGGTAAGATTCTCATTTCATAGAAAAGAACATGTAATTCTATAATTGTTCTATGGAAAAGAAGAATAAGTTGTGTTTAATCAAGAGTATCATCAATTGATAAGATAAGATAAGATATTTCTTTATTTCAGATAAATTCGAATTACATGAAAAGTTACAATAAATCCAAAATTAAATGAAATGACGTCACAAAAATTTTTAGTTCACTCAGTAGCTTCAAAATATTCCCTGAGGTTGTATGGTTCCAATGCAATCAGTAGATTTTTAACTTTATTTCTGAACGATTTATAGTTATTTATGCGTTTTATATCATTTGGTAATTTATTGAAAGCTCTGATGCTCATATAAGCAGCGCTCTTCTCAGTTAATGTTAATCTATGGGTTGGAAACATTATATTCAAATTTCTTGTGTTGTAACTATTTACGTTCTCAGATATGAAACTACTCCTATTTTTATGTAAGAACATAAGGCATTCAAACAAATACAGGCCATAAACAGTGAAAATTCCTCTAAATCTAAAAGTTCCTCTACATGATTCTCTAAATTTCATTTTGTAAATTATTCGAATTGCTCTCTTCTGAATTAGGAATATTTTCTCTAAGTTTTCATTTGTTCCCCAGAAAATTATTCCATATTTGTAGGTGGATTCAAAGTTTCCAAAATAAACTGTTCTTAGGGTTTTCTCATTCATATATTGGGTTATTGATCTTAGTGCAAAGCATGTTTTACTCAACTTCACTGAAATGATTTCTGTGTGTTGACGCCAATTGAGGAATTGATCAATGTAGACTCCCAGAAATCTGACGTAGTTTGATAGTTGGTAGTTACAGTGGGATAAGGTTACTGAATCTGATTTTTCCTTGCTTGACCTACTTGTGTCAAAAAGAATGATTTTTGATTTGTCCTCATTTAGAACTAGGTTATTTTGGTTGAACCATGTTCTTGATTTCAAGAAGATGTGGTTTGCTCGTCTCGAGAGCTCTTCAAAATCCTAGGCACTGGTTAATAGATTTGTGTCGTCGACAAAATTCACCATGTTTCCTTCATCTTGCAGTACTATGTGGCCTAGATCGTTCAGGTATACTAAGAATAAGAGTGTGCCGATGACGCTTCCTTGGTCGATTCCTATTGTTCTTATCAATATTTTTGACTTTGATTGATTTTTATTTTGTGTGATGGTAACTCTTTGTTTTCTGTTAGTCATGAATGAATCAAGCCATTTAATTGTGTTTCCTCTCACTCCGTAAAACTCTAATTTCTGAAGAAGATATTCTTTGTTTAATGAGTCATAGGCTTTAGAAAGGTCTAGGAAAATACCTAGAGCCATCTTACTGTCCTCAAGTGACTCCAAAACTACTCTTTGGTTTAATGTTTTATTCGGTATTTCGATTGTGAGTTTTTGGTTGAACTGTGCATCATGTCTGGAAATAAGAAAACAACAAAAAATCAGATGGAATTGATTTGATAATCAATCTCCTAGAAATTCTCTATGGATTTTCACCCACTTGTAGTTAAAAAGGAACTGTATTTTTACTGGTCGGTTCCTCAACCAATCCATTCAACTCTTCTTTCTTTATTCCAGCGAAACAGTTCCAGAAATTTTTAATCAGGCAATTCAAATGAATTACTGGTGTCCCTAATATATCGAAATTGTAGTCTCATATTTTCGCTATAAATGAAAAGTTCAAGTGAAGGTTCCCAAAAAGTTACTAGAACGAAGCATGTTTATAATTGGTTGCCTAATTTCTAAATTTCTTACGCTTGGAAGAAATGTAAAAACAAAAGATTCACTGCCATTTTCAACTTTGTTATGAAATAGCAAGTATTTAAATGATGTTGCTGATATAACAAACTGAAATAGCAAGATCTTCTAGAAATTGACAGATCATATTGCTCAAAATCAGTGATTAGAATATCGGTTTTTCAAACTTTGCAGTGATAGCAATATCTTTTCTACAACCATATTACTATTTTCAAACAGAATCGACCTGAATATCACAATGCGGAGACATACGTAAATTTTATTTTTTTAGGTGAAACCCGTGAGTCGAACTAAAATAATTCAAGAGATCATATTTGCTCATGTCAGTGGCGTGCCAGTGACTGTCTAAATAATAACACCCTGTATCTCAAAAGGTAAGACGTTTAGGACATATATGTTCATTTAAAGTTTTCTTCTTAAAATGGGCCCAAAAATCACCCCCATAAATATTGACATTCAATTAATAAACACCCTGTATATAAAGATGTTACGACTTTTTGGTTTATTTGCATGTTATCTAAACCTAATCAACACTTTTCAAACTTTTTGTCTAGGCTAATGTCCGGATTGGCCCGACCGATTTTACAGAGACTTTAAGCGTTAGAAAGAGCTCCAACGAAAGCTTCAGACTACATTTATACCTTTCAACTCCCCAACATCTTGGAAAAGGATGTGAAGTAAAGAAAATGGACCTGCATGCGAAGCGTGTGTGGATAGCTATATACTTCATTCAATTTTATTTTAGCAGTCGGTTGGCCATGGAAGTTTGACACATTTCACTCTGTATAGTACGAAAATGTGGGGTTATGAAGCTTGTCAAAACATTTTTGGGTTTTAAATCAACGCTTTGTTGCCCGTTCTACGTAAAAGTTTCTGTTATTACGTATTTTATCACAATGTCGAATCTCTTCGGAAAATATGTGACGAACATAATTGAAGTTTATACAAAATGTTTGAAGGCATACCAAACCCAGTTATTTGCATGAAAATACAAGAGATCAGTATAATATCATAATATGCACTAGCTTGAGGAGAGTTAATGTTCGTTATCTTCTTTGGCTTACATCATTTGTAGATTTCAAAAATATTAACTCGAAGATGAAATGCATATGATGAAGTTTTTGGAAAAGGGTGTATCCCGAAGGAATTAACAGATAATTACAAAATGTTAAATTCCTCAACAAAAATCATCTTGCATCAATATAGAAGTAAAAGGAATTAAAGGCAGTTTCAAGTTAAGATGCAAAACATCACCGTTGAACAAAAATTTCACATTAATAAACAAGTAACAGGGCAACTTGCGCGTATTTGTGGCTATTCATCTTAATACATTGATGTAATAATAATAATTAGGTATTCATTAGTACCTTAAGACATTTACATTGTATAGGACAAGTCAAATGAAAAATAGAAAAATCCATTTTAGGGAACTTATTCTCCGATGATATTTACCGAAAATCCTATAGTAAATTTTTCGCATTACTTCACTCAAATAAAAAATTCTCAAATGCCACCACTTTTTTGGGTCTCCCAATAGAAGGAAATTCTTTGTCATCCTCTTCATTCGCAATCTTTCTCTGGAAACATTCAGCTAAAATATAGGTCGTTTAGATTCAGATGAAACATTATATAAATTCTCTTACATTGACCGTCTGACGTATTGTGGATTTTAGAATATCAGGGTATAACTATTTGAATGAGCGGACCTGAATTCTAAATAGCACCTCCTGATACCCTGTCTCTCTTTTCAATCACTTTCGACATTTTCGAATTTTCGTAATAAAAATTGATATTAGTTGTGGCAACGGCGTTATGACATTAACGACATTTCATGAGTGCCAACCTAACTTCGTTCTAGTTACAAAAACTTGAGAAAATTATTTCATGGCCAACCGACTGCTAAAATAAATTTGAATGAAGTATAGTAGCTGATAATAAAGTTATTATTATTACATCCATGAACTGTCAATTTTAGTTTTTCAGCTGTTTGTGAAAATAAAATATTGAATAATCCTTACAGAAATGTGAGTTTTTTTCCATTATTGGTTCCTGAAATGGACAAGTTTAGTGAACTTTTGTCTAATAAATTCTTTCTTTTCCATATTTTTCAATTTTGCTTCATAGTGAAACCTAATCTCTATATAATATTCAGTTATCAATTTTATTAATTGAAACAGTTCGTACAGAAGCTAAGAAAGACCTCCGGACCTGACGGGATCACAACGGGAATCTTTAGGGATGCATTTGAAGTGGTGGGAAATCGGTTACTTGACGTGGTGAACACATCTTTGGAGTGCGGTGAATTTCCTGAAATGTGAAAGATATCTACTGTCACACCGATTGAAAAGGTAGCTAACACGAAGAATTGTGAAGAATTTAGAGGTGTACACACTCTTCCGATATGTGAAAAAGTTTTGGAACTAGTAGTCAAAGATCAACTGCTAAAATACCTATATGGGAACAATATTCTTGTAGATGATCAGTCGGGTTTTCGTGAAAATCATGCTTGTGAAAGCTCATTGTTGAATATCTGTCATGAATGGCTGAAGGAATTTGATAGAAATAAGATCGTTCTTGCTGTTTTCTTGGATTTCAAAAGAGCATTCGAAACCATAGATAGAAAGTTGTTGATAAAAAAGCTGAAATCAATTGGAATATCGGGAGTAGCTCTAAAGTGGTTTGAATCCTATTTGACGGGTAGGAGGCAGAAGGTCAGATTCAATGGGGTCGAGTTCCCCAGGTAACAACTTTGGGATTTTATGAGATTATTATAAACAACTTTGGGACCTTTATATTGTTCTTGATTTACATGAATGATATTGTCAGGAATGTAAGGCATAGTAAACTGTCAGCATTTGCAGATGACACAATGTTGTTCATTATCGGTGAGGATATATTTCTGATGGAATTGTTAATGAAAGAAGACCTGAATATATTATGTAATTGGTTAAGGAATAATCAGTTGCAGATTAATTTTAAGAAGAGCAATTTCATGATTTTCGGTAAAGACAAATGCCTCAAACTTATTGAAGAAGAGGTTAACATATCAATAGGGAATAATTCGTTGAAGAGGGTGGAATCAATAAAATACCTAGGTGTAATTATGGACTCTAAGTTGAAATTTCAATTACATGCAGAATATATCATGAAAAAAATGGCACAAGAAATTCACTTTATTGAAAGAATCAGTAACAAAATTGATATGAGAAGTAGAGTTTTATTGTTCAGGTTCATTGTACTACCTCATCTGGATTTCTGCACCTCCCTTTTCTTCAATTTGTCATCCAATTATTTAGATAAAATGCAAAGAATTGTAAATAGGGCATGAGAATAGTTTTAAAATGTGGCAGAAGTACCCCAATCAGACTGATGTTGGAGGCCCTCAATTTGATGAGTGTTAGGCAGAGGATCCTCTTCAGAACCTTGGATTTGATTCATAAGATAAAACTCAACATGCAACCAAATTATTTATCAGAGAAATTAACATATGTTTCACATATTCATCATCACGATACAAGGTCCAGAGACAATTTTTTTGTGGATACTTACCGTACTACTTCGATGACAGGATCCACTTTGGTGAGGGGCCTAGTCTGTTACAATGAGCTACCTCATGCGATTAGAGATTCAATTAATTATAGGTCTTTCAGGAAGTTACTGATTGCACACATACGGGAGCATTTCTGATTTGAATTAATTTTATTTCTTTTTTTTCTGTTGTAACTAGTGTTTTTCACTAAAAAGAGAGTTATTATTATTATTATTATTATAATACAATGATTGTTCAAAATATCCTGAGATTGGATATGGTTCCTCATTTCAGCTGTATCGAATATTTTATTTGCGTTTTTCAACACTTCCGCTATTATGGAAAATTTCACATTTTTTCTTTTAAAAATCAAATTACTATATTGCCTGATTTTTTTCTCAGTGATTATACATAATTTTTGGACATCATCTGAAGGTGTGAGAAATTTATTTCCTCTATCTTTTATTTGGCACAACTTTGGAACGGAAGTACCAGTTAAATGTTTTTCACATATCACACACAATGCTTTTTTCAATATTTTATGAATCACAAATCCCGACATGTATTTGACTACACCCTCAGTGAAAGTATTCAGTGACCATATCTTACAGACATAGTCGTGATCACTTTCAGGAATTTCAATTATCGTGTCAGCACAGATGGGATCACTGGTATAGAGTTTCCTTGAAGAAACACTCAATATATCTAAGTAATCACTGATACAGTTATTATTGTTGGCAGCGAAAAATTTTATTTCATTTTTTATCAAAAGTCTTTTGAAAGCACTTTTGAATTGTAAAGCATTAGGGTTGTTATTGAAACCGCCCCGACTTCTAATAGCACTAAAAAACATTTCAATTGGATCTTGTGTTAATTTAAAGGTTAATAAATATTTCAAACCTCTCTCCTCATGAGTGTTGTATAAATCGAAAATGTTATTCAAGCATATTATAAATCCTAAAAACCCTGTGAACCTTTTGGTTTTAATGATTGGGGTTCCTGATTCGTCTTTTAAATTTTTTATATATTCTTCGAAATTCGAAGCGTTGTGTTGCAAGAATCCTATAGATTCTCTGCTTAAAGGGATGTTGAATTTATTTTTTTTTTCGAGAATAAATTTCTGCAGTTCAATAAATCGAAAATGTGATTGAATTTAAAACAAAAGTCCGCTGTTGCATCCACGTTTTCAAAACCATCCATGTTGATGTTTTGGCAATATTTGAAACTGTTGCAAACACTTTCGCTGAGAGTCTGTGCAGCAAGGCGAACATTCATTCTATTATTTTCGTAGAAGATATGCTTTTTCGTAATTTTATTGGCAGCGTGTAGTCCCTGGTCTGATTGCAATTTGTATAATTTTTCAAAATACGACCATTCTATTTTTCTTCCCTCACTATCGAGTAACACTTTTTTGTCGCCAATCGTATTTCTCACTAATTTCAACATATGGCATGGGTCCCAAATAAATATTTTTTCTTGCGTTATCGGATTTGTGAAATATGGTTTGAAATTTTCCGTGCCGTAATCGAAATTTGCCCCTAATTGTTTTGCCATTTTCAAATTCACCAGAGTCCCATCAAATGTCAATGATGCAACTATACATCCTGTTTCTTTTAGAACTTGAAATAATTTTTTCATTATGTTAGCTCTTTCCGGAGCATCTAAACCATTGATTAAACAATACCCTAATGGTAGTTTCCAAGAAGCATTGATTGCTACTGCCATGAACACTAAAGCGCTGGTAGCTTGTTGTGCGCATTCATTGTCTTCTCTTAGACCTGTTCCTAAATCGACACCTCCGTGGAATTCCCCATTACCATAAATCATTTGTGACCTAATCGACATCTCATCAACAACAATGTTGATGAGGACTTGACCCTTTTCATTTTTAGCCTTCAGTGCCTGCAGAGCTTCCCTAGAAAAACCAGGTTTTCCATCAACCACACTGTGCCACTTTCTCAATGTGCTCGTGTGTGGTAATACATTTCCAAAAGTCTTTCTGACGTATTCATAGGCTCTAGTGGAATAAAACTGCAACGTTACCGCGAATTTTCTTATCTCAGGGGAATACTTGATGTTTCTACTCTCTTGGTTTCTTTCAAATAAAAATTTGAAATTATCTGGTATATTTCCCTGTGAATGAAATGATTGCATCATACTTCTTATTCTCAGAGCGAGCTGTCTATTTTTTTGCTGCAATGCTTTTATCTTCAACTTCTGATTCTCAACTTTTTTTTTTCAATACTTGGATATCTGAAGTTTCACCTACAGAAAACAATACAGAGGGACTAGATTGAGGTTTGAGTAAGGAGACACAAAGCTGGATTAAGGTTTGTGGCAAATGTGGATTCATTGAAATGATATGGGAGACGATAACTCTTTATTGTTTAGGTTTATTATGAAGCTGAAGTGTAGGTAATTGAAGAATTAGCAACTAAAATGCTGCACTGGAAAATTAGGTAAAGTGGGAAGGACTTTGTATGGATGGCATGTTTGGATAAGGATATATAAAATTATAAATTCCCATAAATGAGTTGTGGTTTAGAAATAGAAAAATTGTTTATTCAATTCAAATAACTGAAATATCAATTCCACATATTTGATTCAAACTAAATGCCAGCCATTCCCCAACCTAAACTCAGAATCCATGATATTTTGTATGCATTATTAAGCAAAAAAAAAGTTTAGGTATCCACATTGTCCTAGAGCTGTTGTGTTGATGACGTATGTGTTGAAAAACCTGTGAACTTGAAATGCAAAAAATTCATTATTGAATGGATGTGACTGATTTTCAAAGGAAATCCATAATTAAACTAAAAACATAGTTATATGATTTTAAAGCAGTGATTTGTTTTGGATGTTCATGGACATATGATTTTATGAATTCGCTTCTCAAACTTGCGATGGCTTTCGATACTCTCCTGATGATGCGACTACTTGGAGCAATACTAATCTCTCCTATGTCTTCCACAGTTTGCAGATGACAACCTGTAGCGTAAAATCTGAGGGCACAAAGTAACTGGTTGATGGGAGACACAGATCGATTCCTGCAAAATGATCAATTTGATTACTATAAATTTTTATAGCTTTTACGTCAGAATGTAAAAATAAGCTGAAAAATAAACGGCATGCAAACAATTATGAAATTCTTGAAAAAGTACCTAACCGAACAGGACTCGATCCTACGGCCCCTTGATACCCGGTAAGGCGTTCTGCCGGCAACCATGGGGTTCGAATCCTGCTGGGGGAGATAATTTGTCAAGAATATTTGCATGCCAATAATTTTTTAGCTTGAAGGAAGAATTCTTATTATTTATCACTTACCTTTCATCGGGGAAATATAGATATCGCTCAATTATTTCCAACCCAAAAAGGACCCTTTCCTTCGATAATCTGTATCTAAGTCTGTATGGTCGTAAGAAGAAAAATATTCGGGTCTATCACGGTGAAGACGAGGTCGCGCAAATAATCTTGGATTTGAAATCAACTCCACAATTTCGACGGCTTCCACTAAATCACTTTCATCATTCTCCATCTTCTCTACGAACACTTCTTTGCTTATCAAGAAATTTTTTTTTGCAAAGAACGAATGAAATAATTATTTATGTCAAAAAAATCGATTGTCACCTTATTAGGGATTCGATAGGAGATCGACTTTTGGGCCTCTATAATTTAGGCTATTCCTAAGCGTTTAAGGGTCCCCCAAACGTAGGTAAGAGTCACTTAAATCGGCTTAGGTATTCCTTAAAATTTAGGGATCGTTGGTGAAAACGGGCATAAGTGCAACAAAACGTATTTGAGAAGGATGGTGGTGAAGACTTGGGTTCGTTGGGCTCAAAGTTGTCTCAAAAATTCATAGCAGATGCTCAAATTGTCTACCATTTTCTCGAATACACAATCGGCAACGTTTTAAAAAAGATCTTTTCAATCGTCTTAAACTCAGTAAGAGGAACAAGAGATTTCACTCGTTCAATTTAGTTCTTGAGTCGATGTAAATGTTGGGGAGACCTTAAAATCATTCTACACTCCAAACTAACGCTCATTGGTTTCAAGTTCGGGGTGCACCAATCACATCGCAGTTATCTTGCATAGGCCAATCAGGTTGAACAATGAAATCGGCTCTCGTTTTGACGTTAATGTCTTTGGTTAATGTCAATCTTTGATATTTTTTGTGAAAAGCTTCTATAGAATTCAATTTTTGTTAATTCATATTATCCATCCAGATTCTTGATTGAAGCAACCGATATTCCATCTGCATGGTTAAATAATACATAGCCATAACGAAGTGAATCATCCTAAATTATATGCATGTTTTGAGGCCTGAATTTCGAAGAACTGTTATATTCTCTAAAGTGCATAAAATTGATTATTATTATTGGAAGTTGATTTATCAAGATCATGTGTCGTTACACAGGTCAATTCAATCTTTGTGGCAAATATGTGTACATGAGAAGACATCAAGAGAATTTTATAACTTAAGCAAAGCGGTATAATTTTTTTGAATAGGTTTATTTTCTCAAAAAACAGAATACATAGTCTTAAATAAGAATAGATATAATTTATGGCTCCTGGTACTTTTTCTTCAAATTGGATCCATCAATTTCTTCCATTGTACACAAAGGCCATGAAAAAAAAAAGTGGAACAAAAAATTTCTAAGTAGTGGTATACAACTTACAGCGGGATATAATCCCTTATCAATTTATATTTCCATTGAGAGCGTTTTCCGGCGTTCGTGACATTTCATTATAAGTCTAACGATTCATCAATATTTGAAGCTTTCTTATTTTCCTTTTATTATACTCGTCTGATTTGAAATTTTGATTGGCATATTTCACTCTGTAAAATATCCTCATCCTTATATACAAATTCAGCAAATAATTATGGGGAAACTGTGGACAAGGGTGCTCAAAAGGGATAACTCTCGATAATTCGAAAAGCTTTTTAGCAGGCATTTCTGTAGACACTGATCGGACGTTGGATATCATTGTTTCTTTTAAGGTTGCTACATAGATCACGAAAGTGTCGTCTAGCATCAACAATTTTTCAAAATTGGCGTCCGCCACCCTGCTATACTTATCAGCAGTACCTGCATAAATAAAGCTTTTAACAATTAACAACACTTAACTTATTGGACATATTTCTACCCTTGAAATGGAAAAACAGGTTTGTAGAATCTAGTTCTTCGGTCTTAGTAGTGAAATTTCGGCAGTCTAAACAACTGTGTTTTTTCAAACATTTTCTCCGCAGATATCCACTGATATACTGCTCTACATTCTTAGTCGGAAGGTCATTTTTTCTGAAAACTGCGTTTGTTATCTGGAATTCGATTTGGACAATTGTTAACATCTAGCAATTTAAAGAAATTAATTACTCACCAGGCACTTTTGCAACATGCTCAAAATAAATGAAAAAAAATTTGAATCTATTTTGTAGGTACCTCGAACGCAGAAATTGAATAGGGATTCATTTCAATAAATAGTCAGAAAGTCATAAGATATAATTTATTAATCCTTTCAGACATTATATAGGTAGTTGAATAGGAATAATGTGAATAATACAAAATCTTTATTTATCCATTGAGATATCAGATAAAGAAAAATGTACTTTCAATCTATAGATTCAAATGAAATATTTGTTGATATAAAATCAAGCTGAAAATAAAAGTAATTATGAAAAAAATATATCATGCCGACTCCCTTCATATGCATAAACACTATCTCATGCACACTATACCTTGAAAGTGTTATTTTCATGCACTACAGGTTTTTGCTCTACTGGTACAGGTATGTCTACTTGGTTCATCAGGAGGCTATCAAAATCTGCAGCACAATTAAAAGTTTCTGCACAATCCAGCAGATCCATACAGGACAACTTTTTAAATGCATGCATAAATTGATACGGTGTTGGATTTACTGAAATGCCTACCTGTTGTCTGATTTTACCGAAAAAATTTTCTAGACAATCCTGATTTAAACGTCTAGTACTTATTTGATCGATGCCTTCATACCTCAGATTATAACATAAAAGCATAATGCTCTTGAAAACAATCAATCATTTTAAACATCCCAGTGACATTTCTCCTTCCTGTATTGGTGGTTGAAAAAACTTTCATCGTCCTTAGACTCTGCAGCATCGACAATAAAAATTCTTCTTGTTCCCTGGATCCTTTGTATGGTCGTCTAAATTGGTTTACAGCTTTTTTGTTTGCATTCAATATGTCAAACAAATGGTCAAATTTCTCCAAGAAGTGTGCAGTTCCTGCTGCTGCTGCATTCATCTGACCATTTGCAATATATGTGGACAAAGCTTCAAACATATGTAGCTATTAATTTTAAACGCATAAACCCAAGTTCTGAATCACACATTACCAGAAACTACCGTGGAACTTATCACTTGGACAGCATATTTCACTTTCATTCTTTGGAAAGGTGTCGGATAAACATGGGCATCTGTCAGTTTTATTGCCATTTTTAGGTCTTTCTTTTTCTCCATATGATACAATTCTTCAATATGCTGCCAGTTCGCCACCTTACTATCCAATTCTACCTCATATTTTAAAAGCACATTCCTCATGCATTTTATCAAATGAGGAGTATCGAAAATACAAAGTAACTTCCTACCATGCACCTGAAACACAGAATTGTTCATATTTACACCTAACTGCTTAGAAAATAACACAAAGTTAGAGCCCATATCCGAAATAAGAGCTCTAACGTCAAGTCCTGCTTCGATCATTCATTCAAATACTATAATCTTCAAATCTGCTGTGTTGCAGTTTGAAGTTAGGAAAAAAAACCAAGAGGTTGTTTCCATTTATCCTGGATTCCCCTGGCCATTAGTACTAATGCATTTTTCGCTGGAATGAATGTTTTTCCTCTTCCTACAAAATATTTTCTTGGAACTTAAATTCTAACAGAATCATGCAATGAAAAAGTTCACCGAAATCATGAAATCCTATAATTTCGTCATTTTTTTGGTCATACTGCAAATTTGCTTTGAGCGATACTTCATCCATTGTGAGTACGCAAATCAAATCATCTTTGCTTCTACCCTGCAGTCTTAACCTCAAGCTCCTGAAAATAAAATTATTTAATCCAGGAGTTTTCTGGATATTTTCTGTCATTCTCCTCAATGTGGATACGGAGGGAAAAAAATAGTTTTGAACCATTTTTCTGTAAGTTTTTGGTCAAGAATAGTATAATCCAAGAGTGTGCTGTTTAAACTCTCTAGTGTATCTTCGACCTTGCAATTTTTTATCTTTCAGGTCGCAGACAGTCTTTGCTAGTTTGCCCAAAAAGTCTGGAAGATGAACATCACAAGCTTTCTTGAAATCTGCCTTTGTTACCAGATTTTCTTGGCATCATATTGCTTCCAAAGTCCTCTCAAAATTAAGCTTCTTTGTTTTTAATTTTCTTATTATTTTAGACTTGGTCTGAAGAATATAGAATATTTTCTTGATATGTACCTTTTGTTCACCTACCTTCACCAAAGTCCTCAATTTATTCTTTCTCGGTGTCCCTGAAGATAGTTCCAATGTTGTTTGATTCCCAGAATTTGTACTATGTTTAATCAAGTCAATTACTTCCAAATCTTCTGTTTGTGTCCCAACATCAATACTCCTTGAATCAATAGATTCAAAGTTGGGACTGCGCTTTTATTTAATTTGTGAGTGGTCATGAAACCACTTTCGAAATGGTCACTGCAGATCCTGTTATTCTCATACAAAGATGATGAATCTTTGTTCATAATACTTTCGTCACTGCACGCTAATTTCCAATTTAAAACTCGTGCTGGGTCATTTGGATTAGGGAATCTAAAAAAACTTTTACCCATATTGCTTCCAATGTTGCGATAGCTGGAACAATTTTTCACAGAGCACCTCAAGAATTTCTTATTATTAGTAACCTCAAGAATATCACCCATATTAACATGCAACATGCTTGCTATTAAAATATATTGATAGAGATATCAAGAATAAAACACTGAAATGAAAAAGGTTCTACGTTAAAAAAATTCTACAGAAATTTTACGGAAATCCTAAAAAATTTAATAAGTTGAGAAAATTCGTTTAAAAAAAACGGTTCCAAGTAGCTCAAAATGGCACCATCTAAACTATGTGAATATTTATACAGGCTAATTCGAAATACTTGTGAATTGTATCTCTAAGTTTTCAAATTTCGGTTTTTTTTTGGTGTAGCAGGGGGAAAATCTGCAAATCACACGGAAAACCCTCTCCTGAGGGGAAACAAGTGTGGGGATTCTCACTCTCCTGAGCTCGAGACCCACTAAAAACCCTTAACTGCTTCTTGAATATTGGTTCCGGGCATTTGCCTGTAAACCGTTCATCTCTTAATCGGTTTTCTTCTCGCACACTATCGTGCTGAGATTTATGTGTATATCCTCTAACGGATAACTCTTTATTGGATTTTTCAATAAGTTTATGTTCTTATTTTAATCTCTTCTTAATTGATCTCTTGGTCTCCTTCGGTAAATTTGCATTCTCCTTTTATCTTCCTCTGGGTCTTAGTCCACTAGTCTCCTGAGTTCTTGATTCGGATGGTTTTTCGCTGTTTCGAATAATTTCTCTGCTTTTCTGTTCATGAATTCCGTTATGGTTTCCCATTTAAGGTCCCTATAAATCTGTCTATTCCTGACAAACCAAGGTGATCTATTGCACATCGTAGCAGCTTATTTTCAGTGGCCTGAATTCTTTTGATATGGCTCTTTGCCGCGAAACCTCAGGCAACTGATCCATAAATCAGTTGAGACCTAGACACGGCTTTGATTATCTTCAATTTTGTCTCGTTAGACATGTGGCTTCTTCTTCCTATCAGAGGGTAGAGTCTATTCATCGCTGCTTTCGTTTTGTCGATTGCTTGTTTGATATGACTTTTCCAAGTAAGTCCTTTGTCAAGCGTTATTCCTAATTATTTGGCTTCATTTTTCCAGTCGATTTCTTCGCCGTCAACTTCCAGTTTTGTTGTGGGTCGCAGTCTTCTCTTCTGTAGTAATATTGCTTGGCTCTTTTGTCCATTGAGCTTGATTTTCCACTTTATGCACCAGTCATTTGTTTCGTAAATCGTTTCTTGTAGAACTCGTTCTATTACTTCTGGGTTGCGGTGTCGAGTTGCTATGCCTGTGTCGTCAGCATATAACGTTAGCATGGTTCTTGGATTCTTCGGAATATCGTGAATGTATATGTTGTACAGAAGTGGCCCAAGCACTGACCCTTGGGGTACTCCAGCCTCTAAATCTTTTGTTGTGGACCATTCTCCTTCCACTTTCACGTAAAATCTTCTATTTTTGAGATAATTCCGGATCAACTTGCATATTTTGATCGAATATCCAGCACTTCTCATCTTATATATTAATCCTTCATGCCATACTCTGTCGAAAGCTCTGGCGACGTCTAGTAAAACAAGAGCTGACAAGACCGACAGACCTCCGGCTCGTAGCGATGGCCCTCGCCCCGCAATTACTCGTGGTGAGGGAGGCCTCTACACTGGGCGCTAATGTAAACGCCGCTGTATATTTTTATGAGAAATGAATTCGAAATTATCATGGTCAATTTAAGCAAACCATAATATTAAAATAATCTTCCTGGAAAATCTGTCTTCTCCCTTACATAAATGCATGTTACATTGCATTTTTCTTCATTTGTTACAGATATTATTTTATATTTACCATTTGCAATTAATAGTATATCACAAATTCTATAAATAACACCACTGAAATGAAAAGTAAATACTTTTTACTCTATTAGTAGATATACAGTGCACCTTCAGTTTTTAGTCCCAATTTCAGACACTGTTCTAATACAAGTAAAAGTTGCTCATTCTCACCGAATGCTTTCAATGTTAACCAAATACCACAAAGTAAGTAATAATTGCTTTTCTAATGCCAGTTTCTGGAAATCCTCCTATGCGGTCTCAGCACCAGGTAGTAATCGTATTTTCCCCAGTAGATTCGAGAACGTTGATCGCTTCATACGAAAATGTGATTGGAATTGATGATCTTCAAAATTATGGTCTGTTCTTTCGGCAAACTGCCATACTTTTGCACCAACTGCAATGCCCTGACTTTCCTCTTCCTCATCATCATCATCAAAAAAAAGTTCAAAACCAATCTTACTATCGCATGGTTCAAAAATATTGCGCTTCGAAAAGTCGCAAGGTTATCTATGCGCAAGACGCAAAATACAAATATCAAATTAAGGCGAATTTTGGCGCTAGTGGTTAACTATGGTTAGGTTGTAGTTACTTGGGTAACCACATTTTGGCGATGATAACCATGTAACTATGACGTTTCAATGACGTCACAGGAAGTTAACCACGTAACTACACGTAACCTTCCTCTTGAGTAGGGTTAAAGAGTATGGTATGTAGTTTAGTGCCATAGATTCTTAGCAGAGACGCACAGAACACAAATAGTAGACGTTGGGAGCGGGATTCACGATGCACAGAACGCACCCATATAGAAGGGAAACTCTCCTTCTATGAAGTGGGACCTGTTTTCATCGACGGTGGTTTTTGGAAATAAAAGCGCTCTCTGGCGGCCGGAATTCGAAAAAAATGAGCGCGAAAATTTGAAATGCTTCCTATTCAAAATCACTTATTTTGATTTCAAGTTCGGGATTGAAACAAAGTACTGGAATGAATTAATATAGCTTGTCAAGATGCTATATTACCATTCCAGTACGAGTTGTTTCAAATCCAATGTTCTCAGAAGCTTGAGGAATTGAATAAAAAAAACACATATGTAGGCAATGAGATAACTGTATTTCTTCATAAATAAACCATATATACATCACAGTGTATGGCCTTATATGTAAAGAATAAAATAAAAATAATTCTAATGTCCATATATACATCAAAGTGCCTTGACTTACTTTATGTCACGAAGTTTCAAAAATACAATCGCAATGGACGCAATAACAATATTCGTTAATAATAAACCAATTTCTCTTCAAGATAGGAAAGAAATAATATGAGAATTGGAGAACGGTAAGTTATTCTTTTAATTCATTTTTTCACTTTTTAAACGATACTGAAAAACTTGAATGTAATATGTTTTATTTTCTTTAGATGATGAACAGTTAATCGATTATGTCTGCCGAGCAATTTCACTCGGCAGAATACCTTTCTGTAGTGTAGAAGACTTGGGAACACTCAGTATCGAAAGAGGACCTTCGAATAGTTCATCAGGACCTTCGTCCCAAAATAAAGAAAATAATTTGAATTATATTAATTCAAAAGTGGTAGAGACACTGAGCGGTGCAGGTCCTTCCAATAAAGTAGATGTTTAGACAAGCAGAGGTAAAGGAACTAAGGAGGATAAGGAAGCTACATACCAAATGCTGCAATTACGAGGGTCAGAAAAGTTTTTAAAAAAGTTTGACGATAAGTCTACTGTAAAGCTAGAATTGTGGAAGCAAATAGCAAACAATCTACAAACCCTAGGGTATAATGTCTATAATTGTCTACTGCTTGCAGACAAAAGTTCTCAAACTTATATAAGCAGTATATAAAATATAAACAGCACTTGAAAACAACAAGAGCTAAAACAAGAGATCCTCCTGAATTTTTTGAGAAAATGGACTCCATTTTAGGCCAAAAAGATAAAATTAATTTAAAACAAGTTATTGACACTTTGAGTAGAAATAATGATAATGATCTACCAAGTGAGCCTGGTGCGTCTCTTGAACTACCAATTCAAGAGGTGTGTGATACCAGTTTAATCAGTATTGATGAACTGTCTAATACTAATCTAAATCATAGCGAGAAATCTCAAGCGACAGAGAGCATCACACATGAAAAAGTTGTGCCTAAAAAGCATAAAATTACAAAAGCCCATATTATAGATTCTATTAATATGACGACGGAAAAACAAATGGACCAACAAAAAAAAGAATTTGAGGAGCTGATGGGGGCAATTCACGATCAGAATTCTCTCCTGAAAGAGCAAAACTCTCAAAGAACAAAATTTTTGAGTATTATGAGAGAGTTTTTGCTGACAAAAGAAAAAAAAGAAACGCAACACAAAAAAAAAGGAAACATTCGGACTCGGAGAGCGATTAAAAGAAAGTTTTTTTGTTTTACTTTTGTAGTGTTTGTTAAATACATAGACTAATAGTCTTTATTAGTCTATGGTTAAACAAGTTCATTTTTTAATATTTTGAAATTTTTTTATTACTGTTAGAAGTTTTTGTGATATTATTCTTAAATATTATAAGCAGAGTTATGTTATGTTCAAATTTGTGTTCATTTTTAAATATGTATTTTGATGATTTTTTGTTACAGTTAGAACAATCTTTCATTTAAAAGATATTTTGATAAGGTAAGTTGATGATTTCCTTACGTTTATCTTGATGAAATCTCTGTTGATTTTGTGATATAAGTCTTAAATATTCTAGTCTTCAACAGGGTTATTTCCATAAAAATTTTCAATAAAAGTTTTTTTACATTTATAATTTTGTTTTTATATTGAAACTACATATCTATTTTTTTTAAGTAAATTGGTAATTTCCCTTCGTTTATTAATTCCTCCAGAATCATCTTCTCCCTCATATATCCTCCTTGTAAAATTAACATTTTCCTCCACTTCAAAATGATCTCCTTTCAGTATACAATAATTATGAAGCACGCAGCATGTTATAATTATTCCTACTGCTCTTTCAATCGAATATGTATCGATATCCTTTAATATTCTCCATCGTCCTTTAAGCAAAGCAAATGTGTTCTCAATTCTAACTCTGGTTTTTGAGAGAAGAAAATTAAAATGCTTCTCCTCTGCGCTCAATCGTCCATTATCACTGAAATCACAATGTAACTGTTCATTATTTATCTAAACATGTGCTATGAAAGAAATATCATACCCAACTAGAAAAAGGTAAGTGTGAATTCATATATTCAGATTGTAAGATGCTCACCGATATGGACACATAAGCCAAGATTTACAGGGATAAGCTGAGTCCCCTATCAAATGATAATTTTCATAAAAGAGAGCGCTCTCTTTCAATATCTGAAATTGAAATAGTCAATTGTTAGTACACGATTATTCGATAATGATCATAGTAGGAAATTACTCACTCTGGCATCATGCAAAGAACCTGGAAAACCAGCTGAAACATTCAAAAATAGTTTCTCGGATGAACATATACCCTGAATGCTGATTGAGTGCTGTGATTTTCTGTCTTGATAGCTATCCTGTTGGTTAACTGGCACTTTAGCTTTGATGTGGCATCCATCTATAGCTCCTATAACTCCTAAAAAAATCAACATTAGAGATAAGTAGTGCAATCAGAGTTATTATATACAGGCAAAATATCTATGTGAGTAGTGACTGGTAGATTTTGTATTTATTTATATTTATAATTCAATTTTTATCCAAAATTTTGAGAACACGACAAGAAACATTATTAAACTCACCAGGAAAACCACATATCCGCTTGAACTTTCTTTCGGTTTCTTCTGCAAAAGCCCTACTAGGCCAAGTTATAAATTTCGTCATGAGGTCTTTAGACATAATTCTCATAAAATTTTTTATGCAGGCATGCACTGTGGAACAGGCCACATTGAATTTGTCAGAAATTGACAATATTGTTTCTTTTCTCGCTAAATATGCAATGCTTATTAGCAAAGATTTTTCTAGTCCAATTGGAAAATGACCACCACGGTACTGTTTTTCATGCATATGATGTCCAAAAATACTCATTAATGACAACTGACACCTAACAGCTGATGACATAAATGTCATCAGTAACTATGACGTCAGAGATAACCATAACCATAGTTAAGCTGTGGTTACAGCGCCAAAATTCGCCTTTAATGTCAATTGTTAATCAACGCTCGCACACGTTCGGGTTTGAAAAATGACCGGGAACGAGATCTACTGATGACGTCACGTTCCCCGTACTCTCCGTTTGATCTGTAGAACTTCAAGCCGAACTCACCCATCGTATGTCGAATGGCTTCTATTCCATTTACAAAAAATTACTTTTTGGCGTTTGAATACCGAGGGATAAAGAGATTTATAAGAAATTTTGAATGCTTGCTTGCTTGAAGAATTTTTTAATATTATAAATATCTATAAAATTTTGAAATTTTGCATATCTTTTAATTTGTAGATCTTTCCAGTTCAAAAAAACAAAGGTTCTATCCAAATTTTTCAAATTAAGCCAGTTTTTCTAAATATTTTTAGAAGTATGAACGAAATATTCGCTTTTGCTCATCTTTTGGATTAGGAATATTAAAGTAATCCGAGAAAGATCTGAACATTACCCTATTTATGGAATGATTATCAGTTATGACAGCTAAAACTTCGAAACCACAATTTTGTACAAAATCTATAATTTCTCTAGTTATCTACACCATTTCAGTTTCCTTTATGTTTTGCAACCGGTAACAATTTAACAATTTCTTTTAAATTTCCGAACTAATCATAAATGACAAAACGGTCTTAGCCAATTGGACAGTAGAATTGATAGCAGAAGCTATTATATTTTTTGATCTATAATCTAATCGGAGATTGATATAAATTTCGGCTATTAACAGAACTACAATGCGATCTAAAGTGGATAAAGGGCGAGGTATATTAGATAAGTAACATTTATTTCCTCCTTCAGAAAAAACAGAAAAAATTCGCAATAACTGACAACATGAATGGGATTGAGCATATAAAATCAATGACATTACTATGCTACATGATGCATATTTCAGTTTTTTACTGATGATTTTCCGCATTTGATCCGATACTATTTCCAATTGTCTGAGGTTTTGAAAATTCTCATTCGCCGCCTCTTTTAGAAAGGTTTCTACTAAAATTAAAGATTTCTTCAGATTTTCTAAATCAACAACTTTCTTCCGAGCTTACTTTATTAACATACTTATAACGTGAAAGTGAGTTCGAAAGCTGGGACCACCTTGAGAGTTTAAGGTCAAAAGGTAGGATCCATTTCAAATCATTATATGCCAACTGAATATTTTTAATGAAAATTTTAACCTGAAGGGTCTCACTGATTATATTTGAAGCATTTACTGTTCTTGAAAATTCAATAAAAAGAGGTATATTTTGTTGTCGAATATTTTCGTTTCCCAACCCGAGATAACCACATTTTTACCGAAATTGATTTTGAGGTCATCGAAATCTTTGATCAAATCAGAATTCAAAAAATGTTCAATCTCGTTATTACTCCGCTCAATAATTTCATTTCTTCTAGACTGGGGATTAGTTCTCTGAATGGGATTTTTTTTTTTTTGATAAATAGATTCTGGGAACTGCATTTTTTTTCAATTGTGGACATCTGACTGGAGACTGTTTTATAATTCCATGAGCTTGTAAGGTTTTTTTTTAAATTTCACGATATCGTTAACATCAAAATGAATTTCGCAAACCGCGCTGTATTTACCGGGAATGAAATTTTTTCTTGGAATCGCTCTTATCCACGATTGTTTGAGTTCCTCATTTTTGGGAAACGAAAATACACTAACACATCATGGTTTCCTGAGGATTTATTATTGCTCTTGCATCTAGGTACACAACATTTATTAGGCAGGATTAGAAATGCATCCTGCAAGCAGAAGCTTATTTAACGAGATATTCAAAAACTTAATCACCAAAGGGAATTTCAGTTCCCCTTTTGTCTTCGGCACACAATCAACTCCAACATCACTATTACACTATTTTTCACTATCACAACACTAAACACTAAAAATCAACCTAAAAACAACACGACGCGAATAGTACGGGAGGTGGCGTAACTTTTGAACTAGTGATCGATCTCCACACGAATTTTTCAGCATGAGTAGTTCTCTACTTGTACAGGTTGGGCAAATTTCGATGTTTTAGCTCTACAATTTTTAAACCAGAGGAGATACACAAAATCTGATACCCCATTCTCGTTCTCTTTTTCTGAGAAACTAACAATAGTAGTAGTCATTTTTGGCCACTTTCTTTTGTTTTCGAGTTATAAGCAAAAATTGGAAAAATGGCGATATCGAAATAAATTTATATCTCCGCTAATACTGATGATAGAGCTCTGAAATTGAAACATTATACAGGCACTTTTTTACGTAGAATCCAGTGGCGTGCTCGACTTTTTAGCAGGATTTTTAATTACGAGGCTATGACCCACAGTTATGTTTTTTTAAAGGGAACACTAGTTTTCTGTGTAATTTTTTGAAAGCTTAATTTTTACTGATTTCAAAAATATATAACATCATATGGTTTGTATCAATATAAATAATGGAAAATGGTCAAAAACACTTTTTCTCAATATTTCTATGGTTTCAACTTTTGATCAGCATAGAAAAATATAGCATCGTATGATTACCACTGCCTCCTTCTATAAGTCCTTTCATTATAATGAAAATTTATGAAATATATCTTGATTCAAGTTTTGTGAAAATTATGAAAAGCATAGAAAGAATGACATTGCCGGAAGGAGACTGCTTTTGTTATGAGAAACTCTATTTTTCTGTACTCGTCAAAAGTTGAAACCATAGAAATATGGAGAAAACAGGTTTTTGACCATTTTCTATTATTTATATTGATACAAACCATATGATGTTATATATTTTTGAAGTCAGTAAAAGTTAAGCTTTCAAAAAAATACGCAGAAATCTAGTGTTCCCATTTAAAAAAACATAACTTTGGGTCATAGCTTCGTAATTAAAAATCCTGCTAAAAAGGCAAGCACGCCACTGGATTCTACTCAAAAAAGTGCCTGTATAATGTTTTGATTTCAGAGCTCTATCATCAGTATTAGCGGAGATATAAATTTATTTCGATATCGCCATTTTTCCAATTTTTGCTTATAACTCGAAAACAAAAGACGGTGGCCAAAAATGACTACTACTCTTGTTAGTTTCTCTGAAAAAGAGAACGAGAATGGGGTATCAGATTTTGTCTATCTCCTCTGGTTTAAAATCTGTAGTGCTAAAACATCGAAATTTGCCCACCCTGTACAGTATTCGATAACCTAACCCTGACAAAACGATAACTTCACCTAATAATAATATAAAGAAATCGGTTTTCGGATCTAATAATATTAAATGAATCGGTTTTTTGGTCTTACAATATTGGATAACCTAAGGTAACCTTTTTTTTTGTGCCCTAGAGGTAGGAGGAACCTAAGCTAACCTTTTTTTTTTTGCCCTAGAGGTAGGGGGAAACCGATACCGGCTTCTCCGCAGCGGGCTGTGCAATACTGCGGATTCGTGTGGGGCTCTCACCCACCAAAACCCCCTCCTCAACAACGAAGTCGAGGTCTCAGGGACGCTGACCTTTACCTTTACGACTAAGTTGCTGTACGCTAGGACAATATCCGTCTCGACCAAGGCGATTGGTATTTACGGTATTTCCTGCGTGGAATGCCACATACTCCTTGCTCCTCTGGGGAGGTGGGGAAGGAAGGCAAGAAGCTAGGACCCCGTCTCACGGATCTCACAGTCTGATGACTGGCTTGAATCGTTCCATAGTATCCCCCTGGCTCTGGTTACGGAACTCGAGCTGTCCGGGGTAGATCCTCGGAAGGTCTTGACCGGTCTGCTGTATATAGCATATACATATACGACATATTTGTAGCAGACGTTGGCCCTGGTCCCTCGGAGATTGCGCAGAGATGTTGTGGTATGTGTCGGACAATAACGGTACTCCCTGGGTCTCCTTCGGATCCGGAGATGCCGGGGACCAAGCAAGTCATAGTTTCTCCGACGTATCACCACGGACTATGTCCACCCCGTGGTTCTGAGGGGGAAAGTGAGACGTACTCCTTGCGGCCACGCTCGGATTCCCGCAGGGATAGATAAGTCGTAGATCCGATTCGAAGTACTAACATTGCTCCTTGGGTCTTCCCCGTGTCGTCGACTCGAGGTGCCAAGAGAGCCATAGTTGCTTCTTGCAGGTGGTACTAACGGTACTTCTTGGGTCTACCTCTTGTCCGCGGACTAGAGGGGCCAAGAAAGCCATAGTTAACCACGCCACTTCCTCCTGCGAACCCTCCGAAGCCTTTTCTCGATAGCTCTGTCTCCGGCAGAATGCCTAGACTTCAGCCCTTGGATTAGAAGGATTTTGGGTTCGGGATATTGCGATATTGCGATGGGAAGCACTAACATTGCTCCGTGGGTCTACCTGGAGTCCTTAGATTTCAGGGGCCACTTAAGCCATAGTTACTCCCCATCCAATTTCGAAGTTGATCTTGTTTCTTCTCTTCGGTGGTAATTCCTCTTCTTTGTTGCCCCACTGTCGATTTCGTTGTTTCCTGTAACATAGAATTCTTTGTAGTGGGGAACGCATCAGAAATAGAAATACAACAGTGAAGTACTAACAATACTCTCTGGGTCTGCCCCGAGTCAATGAATTCATAAACTCTGGGAGCCAGAAAGTCATAGTTACTTCCTGTTGTTGGTCATTCTTAGTTTTCATTGCTCCCCTCAAAATCAAGTCTTGAGATTCCTCGCAATTACTTAAGCCCGTGCACCACGACAAGGTGATGACCATCGCACGGGAAGCTAACCTAACCTAACCTAACCTAGCCCAACCAAACCTTAAATAAACGAACAATTATGAAAAACACAAATCAAAATGGATAGAAATATCTTATTGCCTTCAAAACTTCTTCCATCGGGTCCAATTTGCGCTTTCAAATATGACGACGCCGGGATTTGTTTATTGCGGAACCAATTCTTTGCGGGCCGCCAAGTGGACTCTATTCTTTGGGTATGAGTCCCATCAGAAGCTTGTAACGTGGTTTACTCGGAGAAACCTAATCTCGAGCGCCAGCTATTCTTTTCAATAGGAAGAATAGCAAACCTACCAGAGTAGCTGCTAGCCGGAGACAGAGCTCGCTGTTGTCTAGGGTGGTAGCGACAACGAAGAAGTCAAAATCGAATTATGTAAAAGTTTATTCACACCTTCGGAAACTAATTATATGTACAAGGGAGATATATGTAGTGTGACGAGGCAGATTTTACCCCGCCACGAAAAGGAAATTTCTCTACCGATACTTTCTTAATAGGACCTGACAATCGAAGTATTTCGGAAATTCGGAAGAAAGCCGTTAAATTATCATAGGGGGGATTTACCAATTGATTTCATGTCATTGTTTTCCACCGACCAGTCCCATATTTGTAGCGGAGACCGAATATATCTTGTTTTCAGAATTCATATATTTAAGAATTCTTTTCGTTGAACCGTACTTTTTCTGACTCGAAAAAGGTCTTTCAACTTGTTCCGTTTTTCCTTCTCTTCAATTGTTTCTGTCTCTTTCCGAGCCCGTTGATTTACCGAACAATTTGAGTTTATCCAATGGGGGACTGAGTTACCCATGGTGGGGACAATTTTCCGGGGTACCTACTTCTTCGAGTTCCGTCGCTGAAGGTCAAGATCAGTATGAATCGTTGTTGAGAGGTGAACGAGTGGAGTGTGTGCAAAGTTAGTAAAACCGTACTTACGAAGCAAAGGAAAATCTAAGGCAAGTGATTGTTGAAATTATTACCGCTTCATTGCACCTTTATGGAAAAATATTCTCTCTAGACTTTTGCTTGGCTGAAAATCCGAATTAACCGTAGATTGACCATTTCCTGCTGTATATAGCTTTCCGTTACCGTAGGGTGACATTTGGGTCCCAGGAGGACGTTGGGCCCCCCTGATTTCTCCGATTCCTGAATATTTGACCGTTTCATCCCGATTTCCAACCGTTTGAATTATAGTTATAGGTTAGATTCGCCGAGCATAGAGTTGGGATTCCATAACCGTCAAATACCCTCACCGCCGGACTCTGTGGCCGCTGTTTGACAGTCAGCCAGCTTGAGGTCACCGAGAGAGAGAGAGAGAGAGAGAGACCGAAGGACACCGGATCATAGACAAACCACCGAGACAGAGATAGAGGGCGTACCCCGGTGAACTGGTGTTTTTAAATTTTGGCCTGACTGAATTCCGTTTATTATTTTAAAACCGTTCGTACTTTTCATTCAATTGTGTCTTGCCTTAGTTGAAATATTTTTCCGAAACCGTGCATGTTTCTTTGCACTTAGTTTAATTGAGACTTGACTTACTTCCGTATATTTCCGAAACCGCCCATTTTCCTGAAGTGAAAGTTTGCCAGCCGTCCTGCGCCGACCAGACACAGCCGTTGACGTCCACGATTTAGTCTACCTGTATATTCTCTTTTGTGTACAGTTTATTTTAATAGAAATAAATAGTTGAACATTTATTTTTGTTGCCAATTATTTTGCCAGTGAGAGTCTATTTATTAAATCAGTTTCATCTAAGAGTTTAGTTAGAAGAGGTAAGTACTCTTTCTGACGCCTAAAGACCGTTGAAAAGCAGACACTTGGAAGACGCTACCGCCCTAGTCTTCATCGATACCCTTCTCCACTGATACTCAAGTCTACCCGGGCTCTCCAATTCTTTGGGGATTCTGTGAGAGACGTGGGGTTTGACTGATTGCCCCACTGGCGCCCGAGCAACCGTAAGGAGCTGCCAGAGTACGAAAAGTCTATCACATCTGGCGCCCGAGCAGGGACTTCTGCTGTTCTGTGAGTAGTTCCTGTTACCGTAACCGTACCGTTTTCTTTAAATACTCTTCACTGGCAAATTGGTAACCGTTCTTTGTTTCTTGTATATATCCATAGAGTGCATATTGTAAATATTTCTTCTGAGTTTGTGGTGCCGTAAAAATGGATGTCAACCGACTGAAAAGCGACGAACTTACGTGGGAGTTAGAGGCAAGAGGCTGCACCGTGGGACACACCGTTCAGGAGAAAAGAGCTCAACTGAGAAGGGCTATCCATTCCGACATACCGTTCATTCCAAGAGATGAAATTGACCAGGCACAGGAAATTGGGGTTTGTGGTGCCAAGTTGTTCGACTTGATGGGAGAGATATGTGAGTTCGATTTTAATAATAGAGACAATGAGTTGCAGCGCATAAGGAGCCGGCTACTGCACGTTCAAGGCCGACTGAGAAGTCTATCTCCGGAAGCTGTCAGTCTGCTTCACAAGAAAACCGAGCTGGAGCACTCTCTGAAGATGGCTATGAGATTGCTGGAGAATACTCACTGGTTAGGTGGTATTCCAGAGAACCTGTCAGCCGGAACACCGTCGCTGATTGACCGGGAATTACCGGACTGCACATCTAGACTTGGTCCAGGTCTGATTCCGTGCTCAACCACCGTTGGAGAAGCAGACTTGTTGAACTTGGGAGAAGATTGTGACATATCCCGACCGACCACTCAAGACGACCGGCTGCAGCAAAACCGACAAGAAGTTTGCAGATTATTAACCGAACAAATTGAACGTACTTTTTTGCAGAAACAACCTTCATACCACCGACCGCCCGCCGACATCCTCCCATTTACCGTTGAACAAGCACTGCCAACCGACCGAACCAGTGAGGAAAACAGACCGCTAATAACATCTCCTGAGTCAAGGCGATTAGCGAGGGAGTTTGCCGAATCAACCAGGAGAGTTTCATTTGCCTCATCTCCTACCGATACCGCTGGGATGAGAGAAGTAAGAAGCGAAGTACCGACGACCAAGGAAACCGAACTGACGACCGAATACCCGCCGATGAAACCGCCGAAAACCACCGACCATTCCACCGTTCCTACCGTTCCTGTGTGGAAATGGACCCTGACATTCGATGGGTCAACCAGTGTGACCTCATTCCTGGAGGAGGCTGAGTATCTTGCCGAGGCTAGAAAGGTGAGCCACGAACAGTTATTCGAGTCAATATACGAGCTGTTACGTAGGGATGCAAGAGACTGGTACATTCCCCGGAGAGGCACCTTCACCGACTGGACCGACTTCAAGGAACAACTCCGAGAGGCCTTTCTTCCTCCCGACTACGAGGACATCCTGTTGGAGGAAATCAAGAAACGCACTCAAGGAACCGATGAACGACTCTTGTTGTATGTAACTCGAATGCAAAACCTGTTTCAGAAGCTGACCGTAAAGCGACCGACCGAGGAAGAACAGGTGAATATCATCCGACGACGTTTACTGCCAGAACTGCAAACCGCCCTGGCCTTCCAACCGACTTCAACCATAGATGAACTGCTTCGAAAAGGAAAAGTGTTCGAATTGGTCAAATGGCAAACTGCTAACTATGCTTCGCCACCGTTCCAAAAGGGTCTCATCAACGAACCGCATCTCACCTTCCGAAATCCCTCACCGAACGTCCAACCGATCGGAATGCACCTCAGCACACTGTCCGAACCGTCCGAAAAACCGAAACTTGTCCAAAACTCTACAGCATGTCAGAGACAAGATGAACCGAAGAATACCGTACGACCGCCAACCGAAACCCAGTGCTGGAGATGTGGTGGTAAGGGCCATCTACGAGTACAGTGTACATCGAAACCTATACTTTTCTGCTCTCGATGTGGTAAGAAGGGTATAATGTCCAAAGATTGTCAGTGTCCGTTACCGAGAACCCCGGTTATTCCGAAGAAAATCCTTTCTGATAACCGTCCTATAACTAATGTTCTTATAGGAGACAAGGAGTTCCGGGCACTATTGGACACCGGATCAACCAGGTCCTTCATCAGCAGTGAAGTGGCTGCTCACTGCAAGGCCGCTGGAATAACACCGAATTATGTTAGAGACGTTACCACCACCGTCGCTAACGGAAGTTCTATCCCGATTAAGGAAATGTACACAGCACAGGTTCAGGTTGGATCCGAAAATATTGAGGCTACGTGGTTGTTAGTTTCAGATTTACCGATCAGTGTAGTACTGGGAATGGATGTACTGAGAGCACACGACTTCTCCATCAATCTCCAAACCGCCGAATGCTTTCTGAATGGCAGGTCCCTAAAGGACAAGCCCATGACGCAGGAAGAGCAGAATCAGTTACCGTCACCGTTACCGTTACCGTTACCGTTACCGTTACCGTTACCGTTACCGTTACCGCTACCGTTACCGACCGAAGGAACCATATGCCTGACCGAGGACAATGTAAGTTGCTCATGGTACAGGAGGAAATTGGCAGAAGTAAAATCGAATCCTACAGCGTTTCCTGACTACAGGATAGTGTCAGGAAAATTATACCGCCATTTTTGCGATTCCGATGATTTTACAGAGACAGAATTGGGAAATCCCTGGAAGTTATGTGTTCCGAAAGATGACCGAAGAGAAGTCCTTCTCGAAAACCACGACCGACCGACCGCTGGACACTTGGGAATAGCAGAAACCAAATTTCGCATAGCCCGCAGCTACTATTGGCCAGGAATGTTCCGAGAAATTGCCCAATATGTCCGAAAATGTAGCAAGTGTCACCGATACAAGGTTTCACAGCAGAAACCGGCAAGGAATCATTCCTATGTGGTGGAAGAACCTTGTAAAAAGGACAGATTCTCCAAACGGATGGAATTTAGGCCCATGAGAACAACTGTCCAAAGAGGTGTGTACCAGGCTTCCAAGGAAGATGAAGTGAATTCCCCAAAGCAGGAGTCAACCGAAGACCCCAGAGCATTCTTGAACTTTGATAGGGAAATGCGTTCACCGAACGCCAAATTTTCTACCGAGATTGCTATCAAGGAGGGAGAGAATCACACCGAACCGGATACCGAACCGCAAGTTGCTTACCATGTAAATAACCGTAACCGATTTACCGAAACTAAATTTGTCCGAACTAGATTAACACGAGCCTTCGTCCAGCAAAGTCACTATAACCTACGTCGTAAGGACTGGCGTCATAGGATTGGAGACCAAGTGTACCGAAGAGGGCATTCCTTATCTTCTGCAGTAGAAGGAGTTGCCGCCAAGTTGGCTCCGAAATACTCCGGACCGTATACCGTTGTAGGCATAGTCTCTCCTGTGGTGTATGACATCAAGGATGGCAGTGGTAAGGTTGTCAGACACATCCACATAAAGGACCTGAAATCCCCTGGGATTGAAAGGTATATGCCGTTAAGAACCTGACCGAATAATTTTCCAATTTGAAAATCCGAGAAGGCTAAGTCTTCTTACCGACATGGTGGATACGCCAACCGACAGTTTTTTTTTAATTACCGTTTGAGTTCATCAGGTCATGAAATAACGCCGAGTTCAATAACCCCGCAGCTTTCACAGGCTGAAACCGACATTTAGAAATACCGCAACGATACCCAGGGGGGTTAAAAAAAAAAAAAAAAAATAAAACTTCGTTTTATTTTTTTTTGCCGACGAAAGAGGGGGATGTGACGAGGCAGATTTTACCCCGCCACGAAAAGGAAATTTCTCTACCGATACTTTCTTAATAGGACCTGACAATCGAAGTATTTCGGAAATTCGGAAGAAAGCCGTTAAATTATCATAGGGGGGATTTACCAATTGATTTCATGTCATTGTTTTCCACCGACCAGTCCCATATTTGTAGCGGAGACCGAATATATCTTGTTTTCAGAATTCATATATTTAAGAATTCTTTTCGTTGAACCGTACTTTTTCTGACTCGAAAAAGGTCTTTCAACTTGTTCCGTTTTTCCTTCTCTTCAATTGTTTCTGTCTCTTTCCGAGCCCGTTGATTTACCGAACAATTTGAGTTTATCCAATGGGGGACTGAGTTACCCATGGTGGGGACAATTTTCCGGGGTACCTACTTCTTCGAGTTCCGTCGCTGAAGGTCAAGATCAGTATGAATCGTTGTTGAGAGGTGAACGAGTGGAGTGTGTGCAAAGTTAGTAAAACCGTACTTACGAAGCAAAGGAAAATCTAAGGCAAGTGATTGTTGAAATTATTACCGCTTCATTGCACCTTTATGGAAAAATATTCTCTCTAGACTTTTGCTTGGCTGAAAATCCGAATTAACCGTAGATTGACCATTTCCTGCTGTATATAGCTTTCCGTTACCGTAGGGTGACATTTGGGTCCCAGGAGGACGTTGGGCCCCCCTGATTTCTCCGATTCCTGAATATTTGACCGTTTCATCCCGATTTCCAACCGTTTGAATTATAGTTATAGGTTAGATTCGCCGAGCATAGAGTTGGGATTCCATAACCGTCAAATACCCTCACCGCCGGACTCTGTGGCCGCTGTTTGACAGTCAGCCAGCTTGAGGTCACCGAGAGAGAGAGAGAGAGAGAGAGACCGAAGGACACCGGATCATAGACAAACCACCGAGACAGAGATAGAGGGCGTACCCCGGTGAACTGGTGTTTTTAAATTTTGGCCTGACTGAATTCCGTTTATTATTTTAAAACCGTTCGTACTTTTCATTCAATTGTGTCTTGCCTTAGTTGAAATATTTTTCCGAAACCGTGCATGTTTCTTTGCACTTAGTTTAATTGAGACTTGACTTACTTCCGTATATTTCCGAAACCGCCCATTTTCCTGAAGTGAAAGTTTGCCAGCCGTCCTGCGCCGACCAGACACAGCCGTTGACGTCCACGATTTAGTCTACCTGTATATTCTCTTTTGTGTACAGTTTATTTTAATAGAAATAAATAGTTGAACATTTATTTTTGTTGCCAATTATTTTGCCAGTGAGAGTCTATTTATTAAATCAGTTTCATCTAAGAGTTTAGTTAGAAGAGGTAAGTACTCTTTCTGACGCCTAAAGACCGTTGAAAAGCAGACACTTGGAAGACGCTACCGCCCTAGTCTTCATCGATACCCTTCTCCACTGATACTCAAGTCTACCCGGGCTCTCCAATTCTTTGGGGATTCTGTGAGAGACGTGGGGTTTGACTGATTGCCCCACTGGCGCCCGAGCAACCGTAAGGAGCTGCCAGAGTACGAAAAGTCTATCACAGTAGGTATGAAATATGAGTGATTCTATAAGCGAACATACCATTCGGGAAATTCTATCCGGTCACGAGCACTTTATGAGGTTTATACCGGGTGCAGTGAAAAATTAACGGTTCAATAAAAAATGCGCCAACCAGAACTGACGGAACGAATGCTAAGGACTTGCTATACGGTATCGGTATGTAGTTGTATTTCTCCGGAAATGAAACACAATAAGGGCGGATCTGTTCGAGACGTTTATTCGCTGCCCCAAGGGCTATAACGCACCATGACTGACAGCGAAGAAAAGGTCTATTTTTAGCGCAACTACGGGATTCCACTGACTACGAGCGGTATCTCTTATTCTCTGCCCCAAGGGCTATAACGCGCCATGACTGACAGAAAAGAAGAGATTTCGGATTCAACACTTATGACGCGGAACGCGGACAGGGGGGTCAACGGAACTTTCCCTTCAGTACCCCAAGGGCTTCCGCACCATGACTGATAGCGAAGGGAAAAGTCAGACTCGCGAAACAGGGTAAAGAACGATAAAATACAACAGAAAAACGATACAGTACAGCAGTGTCAAAGTTAAAGAAGTAACGGCGTAGGTCTAACGAAGAAACTGAACGGTACAGACAGGGACCTACCTCCTTTGTTTCAAGCACTCGCGGAACTCAAAGGATTTAAAAGAAAAACTAAAAACATTAACTCTAAGTAGCACTGATGCAAACACAAAATAATTATTCTTCAACGGCGAAAGAAATACGGAAAATTAACTGAATTTAAAACAGAAGTCACCACGTTAGAAAACGAAAAATCGAAATACTGAAGCAAAGTCAGAGAGCAAGTCGAAGAACTGAAGTAAAAGTCGAAAAGTGACCGTCGCGGGGGAAAATTTGCTTTTATAGGCATATCCCCTCTCACGGTAAAAATCTGAAAATTCCAGAATGCGACAAGAATGAAAAACGTCGTCAGCTCCGGTTTATCGCGTATCAACCGATGAAAAATGTCGAAATCTTCAGCGGCATGTAAGAAAAACAACGTGAAATACAGATAAGCGGTTTTTTACTTTTACTCTGCCTGTCGGAATGAACGTACGGAATATTCGAGAATTAAAATATTTTGAAAGACGGAAATCTAAAACGAAAGAAATGCACTAAAATGAATTCCAATTTTCCTCAGAAAACTGGACTTCATTACAAGCTGAAATGAAAATACTTATATAGGGAAAATTGGCATGTAAATTTACATGCCAGATCGGTAAGCTTAAGCTTACCGATAAAGGGATTTTCGGGATCACAATGGTTGACCCGACGATGCACATATCCGGCTTCACTTTATAAATTATAACCACGCCACATATCCGTGTGGATCGTGGTACCGGGTAAAATATAATTCCTAATTTGCGCTGTTAACGTGTGAGCATCACGGAACTCGACCACCATCATCGCCACCTTTTCGCTTCCATCCTCCATCATACCCAGAACCCAATGGCCACGGTTGTATTTTCGCCGCCCAAATTTCGATTCATCAATCTGCATAATTTTTCCGAGACCTCCCAGCTTCATATTGTGCAGATGTAAATCGAAATGATCGATGATCATTTCGCGACAGTAGTGATACCTGAAACAGATTATAATCAATTCCACTAGAACTATTATGTGGGGAGTTATATACCAAGCGGAGATTGTGCTCTCGCTGTATTCAGTTTGTTGTTCGGGCGGCAACTCTAACTCAACCGCTTCATTTCTTAGCTGGCGATGTGACCAGTCCCAGGCGAAGCCGTAGGCTATCCATGCCAGTTGATCTGGGCGGATGTGAGCATGGCTGAGGAAAGAATTTGCTGTTATGGATCTACTCCAGTTGCACTTTGTGCAGCGAAACATTCCACAGCCATGTTCACCCTTTGAGTACTCCCTCGTTGGCCTTCGGTGACGAGGGCAGTTTGGTGGCGTTGATGGCAGGAGTTTCTGCTCGATCGCCTATCTTTTGCCTGACTCCAAAGTAGTTGGCAACTTTCTAACATTCCAAATTCTGGGACATTCGAAATTTTTTATTTTATCCTGTATCGGATAATTCGAGTTAGGTATGGAATAGAAAAGTAATATTTATAATGACGAATCATAAAATTCACTTACCTACAAGCAAAATTAATAAATTCACTTTAATAACAAGAAACCACAATCTAATCAAATTTGACGTGAATTTCCTTCTAGTCATAACTTTTTTTCGTTCTAAGCTTACAAGTGACAAACATTAGAGCATAATTAAAATTATCCAAAATGCAATTATCATCGAAACTTCAAAGCAGCGTAGCTTATGAACTAATGGTTTTTTAATGTTGAAACCACTTTAACTAAACTCGGCTAGTCAAAACACATAAGATAGCACCAATCCGCAACACAAAAAGGCCATTAGAAAAGACTTAACGTTGGAACTTCTAAGAGGCATAACTTTTGAACCAATGGTTTCCTAACATTGAAACCACTTTTATTGAACTCGTCTCGTCAAAATACATAAGATATGACCCTTCCTGTGCAAAAAATCGACTTATGCTAAAGTGTAGTCGAGCCCCTGTGGTCGCATGTTAATGAATCCTTTCTATGTTTCATTAAATGTCAGATTATTAACCAAAAATAGAAACCTTAAGCAAGAAGGTTCTCATCGGACGAAAAAAAGTTCTTTCTCTGGCCTTATATAAATCAAGTCCAAAGACATATCGTCTCCTGAATAAATTATTTTGTCTACCTTCCATCAGAACTCTGTTGAGAATGCTGCATAAATTGACATTTTTCCCAGGGGTGAATAATCATATTTTTCAGCAACTAGAGAAAACTGTTTGTTACTGCAACTAATTAATGTTTTCCGTAATTTCCGAATCGCTTGCTCGCTGTTTTAAGATTCCATCCAATATATGTAAATCTAATTTTTTCGCGTAACATATGCTGGAGGATTGCACGGATGTCGTTAAGCCAGTATTCATATGGCTCTCGTCCGATGAACTACAGACCAATTTTCCCGTATAATATAAATTTTCTTCGAATAATCCACGAACTCGAACCTCAGCGAAAGTGATTATTTCGCGAGTGAGTGCCTAGACGACGAATTCAGCCGTACTGTGAAGCCGCAGGTAGGCAGAAGTCGGTACTCCAGCATTCGCTTTTCTGCTCTTGCATTTTGCATATTTTTCTTTTCATATTTTTCGGTCCTTCATTTTCAAAGGCCCTTGTCGTGCCATTTTGGTCCTTTGCGAGCCGAATTTTCGAACCGCGTTTTCAAAATTAATGCGATCAAGCATTTCGGAATTTCATTCATTCCATATTGATCCAACCTCAAAAAAAACTGATAACATATCGAACTTGACATTCAGGAATCTTATGACCATAGACAAATTTATGTTCATAACCTGTTGTTTTGAATGTCAATTAAGTCATCTTCCATTTTCTCAGAACATAGACAACTTCTGATTGTTTTCTGATCTATGTTCATAACCTCTTTTCAAAACATCAACATTAAAATCAAACTTTCAAATTTCACATTTTCAAAACAATTTATTATTGAATCTATATTGTTTCATTTCAACAATTATTGTACTTACTCATTCTTAAAATTATTCAGGTAAAATTTTCAAATAACATATTGTTTTCTGCAGTATACCTTGAATAACCACTAATCATGGCAACAAAATTGAAACAACTCAAAGCTCGTCGACAGATACTAAGTGACGATCTTGAAGAAATCTTAAATCTAGCGCAATCTGCCATTACTGACGAAAGTCTCCACGTACGATTCAAGTTAAGATTTGAAAGACTTGAGGAAATTTTCGTCGAATTTCAAAATTTACATTCGTCAATTGTATCTATTATAGCTTCTTCCGAAGAACCTGAATTAGAAGCTGAAAGGTTTACTCGAACGGCCTTCATGGATAATTATTACACCATTAAGACGAGTTACGTTAATTTATTTCCTTCAGTAAAACAGGAAAATAGTAACCCCTCTCTCAGTTCGCCGAATGTGAAACTTCCAAAAATAGTATTACCCATTTTCGATGGGAATTATAAAGAGTGGCCTACTTTCTTTGATATGTTCAAAAGCTTGGTGCACGAAAATTCTAACTTAAGTCAGATAGAAAAGTTTCAATACCTTCTTAGTTCACTTTCTTCTCATGCTTTGAGTCTATTAAAAGGATATCCACTGACTGCTCAAAACTATGAAAATGCCTTTCAGACATTAACTGAAAGGTATCAGAATAAACGACTTCTTGCTAATACTTGTTGGAGGGAAATTTACAATGTTCCAAAACTGCAGAATGATTCATCCATAGGCCTTAGGCGAATCTTGGAGGTTTTTGCGGAAAATTTATCGGTATTAAAGAATTTAGGTTTACCTACTGATCAATGGGATTTTGTTTTATTTCATCTTCTCATTCAGAAACTGGACTCAGCTTCGATCAAGCGCTTTGAATTACATGAGTGTTCAACGGATATTCCTTCATTTGTTAATCTACGAAATTTCCTCACGAATCAATGTATAGCATTGGAGTCTGCCGCGCTTTCTATTCCTTCAAAGACTCAAGCAGTTTCGAATTCCCAAAGTTCGAAATCTGGTTCTGTCTCAATGCAGAAACGGAATTCTGCACTTCTTGTTCAAACCAAATATGATTCAAATAAGAAACACATAAGCTGCAATTATTGTAAATTGAGTCATAGTATTTACAAATGTCCAACATTTTTGGAACAATCCACGCAGGATCGTTTCAAAATTGTGAAAGATAAAAACTGGTGTATCAATTGTCTGCATTCAGGGCATCAGATGAATACTTGCTCTTCAAAATCAAATTGTCGTACGTGCAACGGTAAACATCATACCCTATTACACATGCGCAGTACTACCGATAATAATCCTTTAACGGAAACTTTGTATTCAAACAGTGCAAGCACATCAGGTTCCACTTCAGGTTCAGCTCAAGTTTTAACGAATGTTTCTTCAAATTCAACCGTCCTCTTGGCAACTGCTCAAGTCGAAATTCGCGATTCTTGGGGTAGATTTCAAAAGGTCCGAGTTCTTTTGGATGGTGGTTCTCAGATAAATATCATAACTCAATCTTGTGTGAATAAATTAGGTTTGAAAATTTGTAAATCTTCACTTTCTATTAATGGTATTGGGGAAGGCTCATCTACTGCTAATGGTAGCACCGAATGTACTATTCGTCCAACGGGTCAAATAAATCCGTCTTTCACATTCGATGCTGTTATTATTCCAAAGATATGTACACAAATGCCAAGTTCTTTTATCAATCCTTCTTATTGGACTTGTATCGATAACAAAAAATTAGCCGATCCGGACTTTTCCATCCCGAAGTCAATCGATCTCCTTCTTGGAGCAGATATTTTCTCTTTAATACTTCGGCATGGTCGCATTGAAGGAAACGGTTTGGAACCGACTGCACTAGAGACGATATTTGGTTGGATCTTCATGGGGAAGATTCAATCACCTAGCATATCAGTTAATACATTTCATTTGTCATTATCCGAGTCCTCTTTAAACTTTTCGTTGAAAAGATTCTGGGAGATTGAAGAGGTTTCAGATACTACCGTAATATCACCAGAAGATCAACTTTGCGATACCTTGTTCGCACAGAATTATTCGAGAGATGCCTCTGGACGCTACACGGTGGCCTTACCATTTAAACCTGATCATTCCACAATTTCATTTGGTGACACATATTCTCTTGCATTACGTCGTTTTTTTTCTCTTGAAAATAGATTGGTCAAGACTCCGCATATTTACGAGGAATACTGTAATTTCATGAGGGAATACCTGGAAAGAAATCATATGACATTGATTTCTTCAAGTTCTGACAATGAGAACGTGTTTTACATTCCTCATCATTGTATAGTTAAACCAAATAGTCCGTCAACAAAGTTGAGGGTTGTTTTTGACGCTTCAGCACGCGTACCGGGTAAATTATCTTTGAATGATGCGCTCTTGGTAGGTCCAAAATTGCAGAAAGATATAATAGGAATTTTGTTGAATTTTCGTGTCCATAGGTTTGTTTTCACAGCCGATATCAAACAAATGTACCGACAAATATTAGTTCAACCTTCACATCGTGATTTTCAAAGAATACTGTGGCGGTTTTCTCCATCGGATCCCATAAAGGTGTATCGGCTGAACACAGTTACGTACGGAGTGGCGCCGGCTCCTTTTCTTGCACTTCGAACCTTATCTCAATTGGCCAAGGATGAGAAGGATCGATTTCCAAATGCCTGTCGAATACTACTCACAGACATTTATGTTGATGATGTTGTTACAGGCTGTGATGATTTAGAAGAGGCGAAACTTTTACAGAAGGAACTGATTTCCTTATTGAATTGTGGTGGCTTTCAACTCAGAAAGTGGAGTAGTAACCATTCTCAATTACTTTTGTCCATACCGTTGGATCATCAATACCAAAGTTCTTTGGATTTTGATCTCGATCCAACAATCAAGATTCTGGGTTTGAGGTGGTTTCATTCGTCGGACGAATTTTCGTACTTTGCAGAGGCGAGTTGTTGTGTATCTACTAAGCGAACCATACTCTCTGAACTTTCTCGAATTTTTGACCCTCTGGGATTCCTTTCTCCTTTCACTTTCCTGGCAAAACATTTGATCCAGCATCTTTGGACACTGGGACTGCAGTGGGATGACTCACTTCCAGATGATGTCAATCGTCGCTGGAATCAGTGTAAATCAGAGCTGAGTGAATTAGATAGTTTGAAAATACCTCGGAAACTTGCATCGAAACCTTTTCATCGCTGTGAACTTCATGGTTTTGGAGATAGCAGTGAGCAAGGTTACGCAGCAGTTGTCTACTTCAGGTTTTTCTACTCTGATGGCTCCATTGACACATCATTCGTATGTGGCAAATCAAAGGTTTCTCCGTTAAAAAGAATCTCACTTCCACGACTGGAACTGTGTGCATGTCTGTTGTTGTCTAAACTTATTCATATGATTTCATCAGTTTATCGTTCTGCCTTCAGGATTGACGAAGTTTTTGCATGGTCTGATTCTATGGTAGCCCTAACTTGGATAAGGTCCTCTCCTCATAGGTGGAAAACGTTTGTAAGTAATCGAACAGCTCAGATTCAGGATTTAGTTTCAACAGAAAATTGGTATCATGTCAAATCCAAGGACAACCCGGCTGACTGCGCCTCACGAGGTTTAACGCCAACCGAACTGTTGAACTGTTCTTTATGGTGGGCGGGCCCTGACTGGCTTCGTTCAGAAAACATCAGCTTCGGAAGTAATGAGATAGAAAATTCTTTAGATTTTGTACAAGAAGAAGAACGTCACATCTCCTTAACGACTTTCACTTCTCAATCGTTTGTAGACCACTTTCTCTCAAAGTTTTCATCTCTTTCAAAAATTCAGAGGATAGTTTCTTATATTTTCAGATTCGCTCACAACACAAAAAACTCAAAAGCTCCTAAGGCAAACGGATTGTCCTCATTTGAACTCAAAGAAGCACTTTTTTTCATTATTAAACAGGTTCAACGAGACGTGTTCAAGGAGCAAATAGATAATCTCATGTCGGGTAAGCCTATATCCAAATCGCTTCGAAAATTAAATCCTTTCATTGGAGAAGATGGTGTTCTCAGGGTGGGCGGTCGCCTGTCATTTTCTGGTCTGGCTTATGATCATAAACACCCAGCTCTACTTCCTTCATCTCATCGCCTTACTGAACTTCTTATTCAGCATTTTCACAGAATATATCTGCATCCAGGTGCTCAGACCCTACAGTTTCTTCTCACTCAACAGGTCTGGATATTATCAGCCAGACGAGCTATAAACAAAGTTATCTCTTGCTGTAATACCTGTTTCAAGGTTAATCCCAGAGTATCTCAGCCTCCCATGGGTAACTTGCCACCCTTGCGCATCAATCAATTGAAGCCCTTTCAGTGCGTAGGAGTAGACTATGGTGGTCCATACTTTATAACCATGTCAAAATCTCGTGGCTCCAAATCGTTAAAGGCGTATATATGTCTCTTTGTATGTTTTACAACGAAGGCATTGCATTTGGAGTTAGTGTCCGATTTGACTTCCGATGCTTTTCTCGCGGCATTGCGTCGGTTCATTGCTCGAAGAGGTAGATGCAATCACATCTTTAGTGATGGTGGGACAAATTTCAGGGGAGCTTTTCGGGAGATTTCGGGTTATATGCACAGTGCTGTGTTGGAAGAGAAAATTGAGTGGAGTTTCAATCCGCCTTCTGGTCCTCATTTTGGGGGTCTTTGGGAATCCGGTATAAAATCTGTCAAATCCCATTTATTAAGAGTGATCGGTCATCAGATTCTAACCTATGAAGAATTTTATACAGTTCTCACACAGATTGAATCTGTACTCAATTCACGCCCTCTGTGTCCGCTTAGCAACGATCCGAATGACATGTCTGCTTTGACACCAGGCCATTTTCTTACCTTAGCCCCCTTAACTGCTATTCCGGAACCCGATTTGTCACACCTATCTATCGGTCGATTATCACGTTGGCAGCTCTTAACTCGTATCCATCAGGATTTTTGGAAACGATGGAGTTTAGAGTATTTGAACACATTACAGCAACGGAAAAAGTGGTTCAATACCAACTCATCTCCTTATTCAATAGGCGCACTGGTTTTGATAAAAGACGATCAAATTCCGCCATTACGTTGGCGACTTGGACGCATTGAGAACTTGCATCCTGGCACCGACAAAATAGCTAGGGTAGCTACTGTACGAACTACTCAAGGTGTACTGCAGAGACCAGTGGTTAAATTATGTCCATTGCCACTGCAATGATTGTATTTTATATATTTGTGTATATAAATTTTTTTTAATGTTCGATATCTTTTCACTTTTGTATTTTTTTTTTTTTCATCTCATAAAATATTCTATTTTAGGTGGGCGGTAATGTTACTGCAACTAATTAATGTTTTCCGTAATTTCCGAATCGCTTGCTCGCTGTTTTAAGATTCCATCCAATATATGTAAATCTAATTTTTTCGCGTAACATATGCTGGAGGATTGCACGGATGTCGTTAAGCCAGTATTCATATGGCTCTCGTCCGATGAACTACAGACCAATTTTCCCGTATAATATAAATTTTCTTCGAATAATCCACGAACTCGAACCTCAGCGAAAGTGATTATTTCGCGAGTGAGTGCCTAGACGACGAATTCAGCCGTACTGTGAAGCCGCAGGTAGGCAGAAGTCGGTACTCCAGCATTCGCTTTTCTGCTCTTGCATTTTGCATATTTTTCTTTTCATATTTTTCGGTCCTTCATTTTCAAAGGCCCTTGTCGTGCCACTGTTCGTCAAATGAAATCTCCTCAAGACAAAGTTTGAGCTCTTATCTTTGATGAGATTTAATTGGAAACAAATTTGTAGTATGATGACCGAGTTGCTGATATGATTATGGGGCTTGAAGATGATGAATCTGAAAGAAAAGGAAAGATGGTTGATCAACCAATCTTTCGGAGGGTATAGGAAGTTCGGAATGCTTTGATCTCAGCAAGTATAATGTTTATCGTCGAGACAGAGGGAGCAAATACTGTTCCGAAAGTGAGAAGCTGCATCAATGTTAGACTTCGGGATCGATTACAAAGTGATGCAGAGGATATATAGGCGACTCTAAATAGTGAGGACAGCAACCGTAGAATTCACGTATGTTGTGTTTACTTGCCTCCACGAAACAGTTGTGCGGTAGAATGTTTCACCAAGCAACTTCCAGCAAATATGGATTTATTATCAGGCGACCCCATCATAATTTATGGGTACTTCAATTTTCCCTTTATTGAGTAGACATCTAGTGATTGTGGTAACTTTTTGGAACCTACCATGCTTTCGACTCATTGAGCTGGGAACGAGACTGGCAAACTTTTGCGAAGTGACCTTTCTTCTTGCACTTGTTGCAGATTACACTTCGAGGCGGGCATTGAGGATCTCGTGACCGATGTCCTTCATTTCCACAACAGAAACAAGTAAACCTTGTGGACGAACCGAAAGACTGCGAATTATCAGACTCCGTCTTACCCTTCTTCTTTTGTGAATTTGTATGAGGAGTGCGGCAAACTGAGGAAGAATTTCGAGATGGAGAGACAGAATATCCTGTTATAGCATCGCACTGCTGAGTAACACTTTCCAAAATTCTGGCTAGCTTTTCGACTTGATCTAGCGTCATATCCTCCTTTTCTAGTAAACGGTTACGAAGTTCCATAGAAAGGAATAATCTGCATGTGAATGGCTCCATCGAGAGCAGAGGAATCTCGGAACGAACAATTCTTTGCTTGCTTACGAACCCGTGTTAGGAAGGTAGTAATGGACTCGCCATTTTCTTGACGAATATGGTTCAATATGTGGCGTTCATACCATCTGGTACTCTTTGGCTTAATCTTGGCTTCAAGACATTCTACTGTGTAAGAATATGCATCACAGTTTTCTGGATATTCAGTCACCGTTGGCAACGAAAAAAATGAATCTTGAATATAATATTCTGAACCACCTAGCAACAGTAATTCTGCTTGTTTTACTTTGGCATCAGTAATTTTCTCGGCCGTAAAGTAGAACTCCAGAGTTTGCCTCCAACGATCCCAGTCTTTCACAGAAGTTGCATTTCGCACATAAAAAAAAAGAAAACCTGTTCAAAATTGAAGAAAGGTAAGAGTAACCAAAACAGGAATGAGGAGAGTGCTCGGAAAAATATTACAAGAAAAAGTTGGAACTTTTCATCGAGGCAGAGGAAAGGGCAAAAGAAGAACATCGGCGCAAGTTAATTGTATTGGATTTGGATACTGAAATAAAAAAAAAAGAATTAAATAAAGCTTATCTTTGAACAGTTTATTTTTATTCAACAATTATTATTTATTTTATTATTATAATCTAGCAAAATGCTGTGAAATGAGTAAATTTCTCACATATTCCCTATTTACTGCATTTGCAAAAAGCTGTGTATTATCTTCCAACTCCTCTTCTTCAAAATTTTCAATAGTAAGTAGGTCATTCATGTCGATGGCTATGTTGTGCAGCACTGCAGTTGCAACTATAAATCAGTCGTATTGTGTCTAATTGCAGCCTCATCCCAAATTTCAGAACTGGAAACCTACGTTTCCATACTCCATACTGTCTTTCCACAGTATTCCTGGTTCTAATGATCGACTCATTGTATAAATTTTCAGCAGGTTGCAGCAGTTTTGTCATGAGGTATTTTTTCAATGCATATCCACTGTCACCAATAAGAATGTAGGAACCATTGTTTTCAAAATTATATTTCAGCAATGAATTGTTGAAAATAGTTTGATCATGTACTGATCCAGGCCATCTACACACAATATTTCTAATTTTTAATTTGGCATCACTTACGGTTTGCACATTCAATGCAAAAAACGATTTTCTGCATCGAAAAATTTCTGCATCATTACCACCTAGTGAATTCTGATGAGTGTGCAGTCGATAGCTCCAATCGATCAAAATCAAGATGGCCGGCAACGAGTTGGCAATACGAGAGTTAAATCTTTTAACGAAGAACAAGTTAATAGAGATTATTTTAACCAAGAAATTACCTACTGATGTTAAAGTTAGTGAGTCTACCAGAAAACTTGTTGAGGATGGAACTGTGGATCCTATTAGTGAACCTGAAATCATGAAACTGAAGCAGGATGATATAACCTGCAAGTTATTATGTGCTGAAAAGGAACTTGTTTGTGCAAATGTGGAAAGAGAATATCAAAAGCGATTAATCGCTGAAATGGAGAGGTCTCTTTCTAATCAGCAGGTAACAATTTCATCCCAGGAATATTTGATTAAAATGTTGAAAATGAATGAAAACAACATAAACAAGAATTGCAACGTTGCCGCTCCTCCAGGCAAATCGCAAAATCAAAATAAAGGACATGCAACCATGAAACAAGTAGTGGAATCGAAACAGAATGTATCAGGAAAAGTCAACATAGACGGCAACACCTGGAACGACATTGTGCAGAAGGAGTGCGATAAACAACCAGATAACAAGCCGAATAAACATATACAAACTGTTCACTATGATATCAATGAAGAAAATTCGAATACGACCGCAAGGAATGAATGGAAAGTGGTAACTGGGAAACATTATACCAAAAAGGGGACAGTTTGTACTGGAATAAATGCTCCTAAACAAGAAAACATTATGGGTGCACCTCAAAAACGGTGGATATATCTAGGGAGAATTGCAGGAGATACTTCGGAGGAAGCCATCTCCGAATATCTAAGTAATTTAAAAACGTCAGAAAATATTATCGTTAAGAAATTAAATACTGTGGGGTCTAACTCCGCTTTCAGTATAGGCGCCCCAAATGACGATATTTATCGGTTACTGAATGATAGAGATTTTTGGCCTGCTGGTGCAGTTATAAGACCTTTCAATTTCAATAATTTCTTTCGAAAGGGAGGGAGAAGTGAGTAAAGAGCTCTTTGGGATACTTCATATAAATGTTCAAAGTTTTCGTAATAAGATTGCGCAAATAGAAGCTTTGTGTTTGAATCATGATGTTGTTTTGTTGAGTGAACACTGGATGTGTAAAAAGGAGCTAGAACTTGTAAAATTACATAATTATACAATTGTTTCTTCCTATTCCCGTAGGTATCGTGGTCATGGTGGTGTGGCGGCCGCTGTGAAAAATTCTCATATAGGCAAATTTGTACCTAGAAACGATATAAACCTGAAATCTGTGGAAATGGAAATTGAGGTTTGTGCGATACAGTCAACTCAATTAAAAACTATAATTATAGCTCTTTATCGTAATCCACATGGTAATTTTGATATTTTTCTTGATGTGACTACATGTATTTTGGAATTGATGGATATTTGTGACTATCGTATTTTCGTTTTGGGGGACTTTAATGTGAATTTTCTTATAGATAGCGCTAATAAATCTGCGATCATTGATCTTTTCTCTTCATATGGACTACGTAAGTTAGTGTCATCCCCTACTAGAGGTATTGCATGTTTGGATAACATATTTACGAACGTTGGGGAATGTAAGGGTTGTGTGATTGATTTGGGCTTCTCAGATCACATGGGTGTAGAGACTAAATTTGCTTGCGAGTCAGAGTCTAAGAGAGCCTGTAAGCTGACTGTATGTAGGCCACTCACTAGGGTTGGAATTGATACTATGAAATTTCTGGTGAGGAATATATGTTGGGATTTTATAGAGGATGATAATATTGATACGGATAGCAAATTTGAAATGTTTGTAACTTTTGTGAAAAATTGTGGAGATTTAGCTTTTCCTCAAAAAACCTATAAGCATTATGCTGACACCTCTCCTATTCCTTGGTTCACCGAAGATCTGAGGAAAATGCGCGACAAATTGAATTTTTATAGAGATCTTGTAAAAATCTATGGGACACCCCATGTTAAGAAAATTCTTAGAGATTATCATAGAGTATATCGGTACGAAATCAAAAATGCGAAAAGGAAATTTAATGATAATTATATCCGAAATAACAATTACAATCCAAAATCTGTATGGAATGTTGTAAAAAACAATACCAACCTTTTGAAAACTAAAAGTGCATGTAAAAATAATATAACCTCAAATGAATTTAACACTTTCTTCATCGATGCACCTAAAGAGATCATCACAAATATACCACCATTTAGAAGGTCATCGGCGGACTTTGTGAGTGACTACTGTAGATCGATAGAACCCAAATTAGAAAATATTCAATTCAGTTTCTCTTTTGTATCTGAGGCTTTGGTGAGGGATACCATTATGAAACTTAAGAATAAGAGTAGTAGAGACATCTATGGATTAAATAGCAAGATACTCAAGAGTTTGGTGAATGAAATAATTTGTCCACTCACGAAATTAATAAATTTGTGTTTAAAAGATAACATCTTCCCGAAAATACTTAAAGTAGCAAGAGTTGTCCCTGTTCATAAAAAGGGTTCAGTGCAAATGGTCAGTAACTATAGGCCGATATCAATTATACCTATATTCGCGAAAATCTTTGAGAGTGTTATCAAGCTGCAGTTAACCTCCTATTTTGAAAACAACGACCTTTTTAATAGCTCTCAATTCGGGTTCAGAAGTGGCCTCTCCACGGCAGCTGCCATCACAGAGCTCATGAAAGTAATAAATGAGGGTTATAATCAGGGTTCGTACATAGCTGGACTCTTCTGTGACTTAAGTAGAGCTTTTGATTGTGTCTCCAGAGAGCATCTTCTTTATAAATTACAGCGATATAAGCTCGATCAGGGTGCAATTGCGCTTATAGATTCCTATTTATCTGATAGATTACAGTGCGTCGATCGCGAGGGGGATCTGTCTGATATGTCGGATGTTGATTGTGGTGTGCCTCAGGGATCGGTCCTCGGACCGCTTCTCTTTCTTGTTCTTTTCGCTGATGACGCAACAGTGCTAAAAAAAGCTCAGTCTAAAGAACTTTTACTCGACATCATGAGAGACTTGTTTTCTGTTGTCACCGAATGGTTCAGTAGCAATCAGCTCAGCTTGAATGAAACTAAGACGGAGTTAATGTTTTTTTCAATGAGAGATCTGGGGGATATGAATCCACCTGATCCAATCAAATTCTTGGGTGTACTGATAGAGGGTAAGTTGTCGTGGAGTGCTCATATCGATAACGTTTGTAGTTGTATATCGTCAAGTGTTTATGCGCTGCGAGCGTTAGTGGGGGTTGTGTCGGATTTTGTGTTGATATCTGTGTATCGTGCTTTTGTAGAATCAAGATTAACATATGGTATTTTGTGCTGGGGTCATGATACTAGTGTGAAACGACTGTTTGGATTGCAGAGAAAGGCTATTAGAGTAATAGGTAGACTAAATTACAGAGATGAATGCAAACATGTTTTTCAAGATAAGAAAATACTTACGGTTCCCTGTCTGTTTATATTTCAATGTTTATTGCATGTAAGATCCCATTTGGGTGAATATAGGACACACCAGGATATACATGCACATAATACACGTCGTAGAGATCAAATTTATACGGATTTTCATAGAATCGATAAAATGAAGTGTGGTGTAACATACTACGGGCCCAAGTTTTTCAATAAGCTGCCGACCACTGTGAGGGCGATGCCTGCAAAGCAGTTCAAGACATGTTTGAAGAAATATTTATTGAGTAAATGTTTCTTTACTTTAGAAGAATTTTTCTGTGATGATTTTGTTTATATTTCATGATTTTTTTTTCCCGTCGTTGACGTATGCAAACATTTTAAAATATACTAGCATGAATAAATATTATTATTATTATTATTATTATTAATCACTCGGGGGAGAAGCAATCTTATGAAAGTTTTCGGCTGTTTCTTTAATTTCAGCTTCTGTTTCATGCATTTAAATATTTTTGGCTCCTGGAGGCTATTGCTCTAGATACCCTTTTAACAATTCTACTGGCAGATGCTTCTGAAACACCCATAAAGTCTGCTACGGTAATTAACATATCACCAGTAGCATAAAATCGAAGCGTTAGCAGAAATTATTGTATTGGTGTAATACGCGCATGGAAGAAATTACAGTTATTTTCCTAACTAGTGGGTAAAGTGATATTTTAGGCATACTTTTGGAAAATTATTTCCTCCATGGCCTTTTTTTTTTCATTCATTTCAGTTTCTAACGTAACACTTTCCCGAACTACGCGATGTTAAGTAACATATTCTTCATTTTGTACGTACCTATTTGTAGGCATCTTTATAGCATCCTCTGTTTCTTGCAGTAAATGCAAAACTGTTTCTTCAAGAGAAATCTGTCGAAGAAATCGATTTCATCATATTTTTGTAGATTATTGTTATTATTAATATTATTATATATTATAATTAAGAGCGAAGGCAAAGCCTATAGCCGCTCAGAATATAAAATATTTCAAAAGAAGAATGAAACAAAGAAGAATGAACAAAATGAACAAGAATTAAAAGTCAAATTGACAAACGAAAATAGAAGAAAATAAACAAACCCGCGCACTAAACACACCCTAAGAACTCTGGCTCGACATGTAACGATCATATACATATGTTTTTGAACACGTTCACATTACGAGCACAAACAACCTCACTTGGCAGTCTGTTCCACATGGCGAAAATTCTGCTCGAGGTGTAGTTCGGAAGCTCTCCTTTTTCAGTTTAAATTCGTGACCTCTGAGGTTGTTCGCGTTCAAAACGAATTATGCAGCACTTCCAGAATTGAGGAACCCACGAATCAGTCTATACGTGATTATGAGGTCCCCTCTCGTACGTCTGTCTTCAAAGGTGCTCAAGCCAAATATGCGTAGACGCTCACTGTAACCGGGACGAACTCTTCCGTACGGAATACGTATTACCGATCTCTGAATCGATTCGAGAAGATGAATATCTCGCCTAAGACTAGGGTGCCACACTGGTCCAGAAAATTCGAGAAGTGGCCTCACATAAGTTGTGTACAATCTACAGCAAACGTCCACATCACATCCACTGAAAGCCCTCCTCATAAGGTAAATCATCCTTCTGCACTTTTTTGTTATGTGCATAACGTGTTCCGACCAACTCAAGTCGTCACTCACAACAACGCCCAAGTCCTGATGACTCGAAACTGTCTCTAAAACATGTCCATCCAACTTATATTCACACCTGGGATTATTTTTTCCCATATGATATAGATCTACTCGTTTGTGATAAACTTTTTTTCGTCTGATAGATCGAACCTCTTGATCAGATGAATCTGAACTAGTAGTTTCAAAATTTTCCATCTTTGTATTTAATAATATATTTTGAATATAGCTTATTCAGACATGTGAAGAATTATCAATACGAAATGAAATAATTCAAATTTCAAATGAGCCGAAGCACAGATTATATCGAGTCATAATATATTCTATGACTTAAAGTATACTTTAGCTGCTTAAGTGACGGAATCTGGTCTTTAAATTTAAAGCGGCTTTAGGAAGCTGAAATCTATCATGAAATCAAGATGTCGAACTAAAGGAAGCTTTAAAGTTAAAGGGGCTTTAAAATTGATTATGAAACCGGCCGTTATCTATTTTATATCAAACTTCATTCCGTCCGTCACAATCGACGCCAAATTCATAATCTATCATCTCCATGGAAAATAGAATAATCACCATTATCTAAATGCATTAGTGATTTGTGATAATAACTCAATGATATTCTTTGTCTAACATAGGTAGATCCACTACAATGTCAGTGCATTCCTGGGGATCAAATTGTGAGGAAGACAGCACAGAGAGTCGTGAGTCGTTGTTTAGACAATCTAAAATCTTTCCTCACAGACAAAAAAACATACAGTACTCCAACATTTCAGGATTATGGCTCCTGTAAATGTTCCTCGGGGTAAAGCTCTTGATAAGGGTACAAAACTCAGCAAATGTACCCTTGTGTGGTGCAGTCTGCAAAATTTTATTGAAAAATGCCTGCATGAAAAATTGTAAAACATTCAATATTAATTTATTTAGTTATTCGGAAAATATTTCAGACAAAGAATTTTTACAGTCACAAAAATATCAGTTTGGAAATTTCGAGGGAATGTAAATTTTTTATTCAGGCATTCTTTCAATAACTTGTTCTATTTAATTCCTCGCATATGTGAGAGAAGAAATATTTTAAAATTTTTACAGGAAGTGCTGAAATCAAATTTTAATTTTCAAATTTTAAAATGTTCATCCCATGCGCTAGATGAAATAGTGTGTTCAACAATTGTTCTGGTGGTGTGAGCAAGTAAATAAAATAGTCAATGGAAATGACACGAAGTTTCCAAGATTTCCTTTATCAAATCCGAATGAAGACTTGATTGACCCAATAAAATTAGAAGCCAAAAGCGATTTCGAAGAGAAAAAAAAGAAATGTAGGAGAAAATGAATCAGTCGAAAGTTTAGATTTATTTTTATTAGACTTGGAAATTTCGTTTCATTGCCTTTGATGTACAACTTTATCATTAAAATAAATTGAACATCTTAATTATCTCATTTATTATTGATTTTATTAATTGATGTGGTGAAGATGTATTTTTGCTGAAATTTTCCCTGAGCTATTATAGGCAATAGGCTAGTTAGTGACATAAGTTGCTTCGAAGTTCGCCAAGGAACTAATTTGAATTTCGCGCTAAATTCAATTTTTTGTATCGATATGTTGGATTTTATTTATTTATTTATTTATTGAACAAGGAATACAAACAGGATATACCCATGAACAGTATTCACATTTTAACATAATAAAACGAAATAACCAGTGATAAACTAATTAAACAAAATTTAGATTCAATTCAACATACAAAAACAAGAGAAGAAAAAAAAATGGATTTTACATTGAGAGATAGTATCTTTTGAGGAGCAATTTTGAATTCAGAACATTACCGTGAAAAATGTCAACGACCTCTTGAAGTTCATTGCAGGCACGGAGCATTCGAAATAGAGGTTGATTTTTCGATGCATTGGTTCTTCTTAAAAGAATGAAAAAAGTCTCGAAAGTTCTGAGATTAACTGCTGGTACATTGAAGTTAGCAACTTCCAACAAACTCGGTACCTGCAACTCACCGCTCACAATTTTTTTCATACAGAGAAAATCGTTCAATCTACGCCTGTCCTGAAGGGATAAAACATTGAAATGTTTACGTGCCAGACAATAAAAGTTTTCATTTTCACAAACAGTAAAATTACATTTTAAGCTTAAAAATCTTAGCATTTTGTTTTGGATACGTTCAATTCTATTAATATGAATATTATAGTGGGGGCTCCAGATTACCGAAGCAAAACTGACCCTACTGAACACATAGGCGTAGTAAACACTGAGGATTGACTTATAGCTTTTGAGAATTCTGCATTGTCTAAATAGAAATCCGAGCATCCTGTTGGCGTTGTTAACAATACTATCAATATGTGGAATAAAGGTGAGTTTCTGATCAAGAATTATACCCAAGTCTCTGACTTGATCGACTCTAACTAAAGCCGAATTGCCAATATGATATGGAAAAAGTATAGGAGTTTTCCCACGATAAAAAGAGAGTACTCGACATTTCGACACATTGAGATAGAGCTGGTGCTGGCTACAGAAAACCTCGAATCTCCCCAACTCCTCCTGAAGGGTAGCGCAGTCATCGACAGACTTGATGACGATAAAGATTTTCAAATCGTTCGCGTATATGAGTATTCTGCACCTTTTAAAAACATCTATGATATTATTAATGTAGATTAAGAAGAACAGAGGTCCAAGGTGGGTACCCTGTGGCACCCCGGAAGTGCAAAGGAAGCACAAAGAGTCATATCCATCCACCGAAACATACTGAATTCTCTCGGAGACATATGATCCACACCAGTCCAGAAGACTGCCACCCACACCTACATCAGAGAGACGCTTGACAAGTATATCATGAGAAATTTTATCAAATGCTTTGCTGTAGTCTGTATAGACAACGTCAACTTGAAGATACGCATCCATCGCCCCGTGTAAAAAGGTGACAAAATCAAGGAGGTTAGTTTCAATAGATTTACCCCTCAGAAAACCATGTTGCTCAGGAATTATTTGATTCTTTACAATATGGAACAAGTGGCTGTAAACAAAGGTCTCCAACAACTTAGAAAATATATTCAATTTACTGATGGGTCTATAATTCTCTACAGAGCTTTTATCACCCCCCTTGAAAACTGGGATAACATTAGCAATCTTCCAACGACGTGGAAATATACCAGTCCTCAAAGATAGGTTGAAAATATGATGAAGAGGCTGTAATGAGAAAATGGGTTTTCCAACCTATTCCCTCATTTTAGAATAATCATTTTAGTTTTCCTTTTTAAATAATTTTGTTTCGAATTAATTTCCGAGAAATCTTTTCGAATTTCCAATTCAGGATTCCGACATCGTTCGGAATTGTAAACATACCGCACCGTTTTTATTCCGTTTTTATTTCCTAAAAACGATGTCGCACCGTATAAAACATCCTGAATTGGAAGATAACCGAGTTTTTTGTTCGCTAGCACAGATAAGTCGAAATTAAGACGTTTTCATCGACGCAAAATTACCGAATTTCGACTGCCGGGCACATCTGATTTCCGCACCCCCCCTGTGGGTATAAAATCAGATGTTCCCCCGCAGGCCACTTCACTTACGATTTTCACTTATGATTAACTTGCTGCCGTTTTGCGATTTTTCCGTATTTAGTTTTGACCACCGATTAGCCGCCGAGTATTTTTCGAGAATTCACTAATTTTGTTTTAGTTTTCTTTTCGGGGGAAATTTTAGAAGAAGTTTTTTTAAGTTATTTTTCTTTTTTTTTTTTTTCTACTGTTCTTTCTACTCTCTTGTGAGTGCAAGTGGCCAGGCCAAAGGTAAGACGACACGCCGTTATTTGCTTTTATATTGGAACTTCAGCCTCCTTTCATCCCTTCCTAACCCGGGTTAAGTTCCACCCCTATTGCTAAAGCACCCCGCTGGCGTGGATACTCAGGGGGTGCGGAGGCACTTTGGAGTGGCGAACCCTCTTCCCTTCCCCGTTGTTTCGACGCTCACTTCAGTTGCTATCGAAGAACCCCGCTGGCGTGGACACTCAGGGGGCGAAGAGCGCAACTAGGGGTGAGCTGTTGTGAATCTGTGCCGTCTTTCATCCCCGCACCTGGCTGAAGACCCGATATCTGTCCGTCAAGTGTACGTCTCAGGTTCTGGCTGGCAAACAAGTCCGTCAACCCCCGTATAACGCTTGAGATCGGATCCCGTGCTACTCCGTCCGTCTTGTCCGTCTTTCGAATCACTGTAAAATTTAGTAGTAGTGCTATTTGTGTTCCCCTTTTCGACGGATAAAAGTTGTATACGTTGATTCTGCCTTTCATTGTGCGTCGCTAACACCCTAGACACCAGGGAGCCCTGTCTCCGGCTAGTAGCTGCCAGGGTAGGTTTGCTATTCTCCCTTAAAGAATAGCTGGCGCTCGAGTCCGCCGAGGAAAACCCCGTTACAAAAATGGCGCCCGAGCAGGGACCGTTCAGAATCTACCAGGAAACAACTGAGGTGAGAGACATTAACCGGACAGTGAGTGAATTCCCGAAACAGTGAGTAACTATTCCTTGAACGGAAAACTGTGAAAAATAAACTTGAACTGTGTTTTATTCCCTGCCACTCCATACTGAACTGTTATACTGTGAATTGAATTGGACTATATTTTGAAAATTTTCCTACTGTTGAACCCCGTTGAAAATAATTTGTGATTATTCTTTTTGCCGATTACTGTATTGAGTTGTTGAAATCTGAACTGTTATTCCGCCGTTATATCAGTGAAAATTATTTCCGATTTCTAATTGCATATTTCTGATTTATTGAATTGAACTGTTTTAATTTCACATTTAAGGTGAGTGAATTTCCGGACTTTGAAAAATTGAAAATTTATTGTCGCAGGTGGTAAAATTTAATAGGTGTGATTTACCTATCGGTTCAATAGGGAATCACCTATTACCTGTTGATAACCTATCTACCTGTTTTCTATTTTCTTTTGACCTGTACTGTTGAAACCTACCGATTATTTCTGATTTTTCTGAAAACTGAAAGTCAATTATTGTGATTTATTTTCGGGCTATTGAACTTGAAAGACTGTTTGGAGTTTAACCTGTGCGTTTTGGTGCTATTCGAATTTCAGGAAATTTTTTTCGGACTATACGAGGTGACTTGCGTTTGTGTGCGGCATTTCTCGAATATTTTCGGACTTTAGTGGGACTGATTGAAATTTTTTTTGAGTAACGTTGGACTTTAAAAATTTTTGAAATTTTTTTTTTGTGATACATCGGGACTTAGATTGTTTTGGTGCGCCGGGACTTAGACTTGTTTTTTTCTGATACACCGGGACTTAGACCTTGTTCGGGTTGAACTGATACCCACTTCGAACTTAAGTGAATACGATTAACTTACCGGGTTGGACTTAGAACTTAAACGGATTGTGAAAGACATACCGGGTGTGAAATATTGGTGCGTTCTGAATCGGACTTAGTTAAATATAATATGTCGAACATGGATGTGAACCGGTTACTCAGTGATGAACTTACATTCGAATTACAACTGAGAGGACAATCGATACCCGGTACTGTGATGACTAAACGGAGTCTGCTACGACAAGTGCTTCAGTCTAATGAACCTCTACTACCCCCAACATCGTTGAATCCCGCCTCCGAGATTGAGATCTGTCAAAATAAACTAACCGATTTGGTGGAATCCCTTCAGAACTTCAATCATAGTAATGCGGCTAACGAATTTTCGCGAATTTACACCAGATTAATACACATTCAAGGCAGGCTGAACTTTATTGTCACCACAGACACAACACAGTTACAATTGATTGAGCAAATGAAGGCGACTACAGATAAGGCGTTGGAGACACTGGAGGAGCTGCGTAGGAGGAGTAATGCTGAACAGCCGCAGACATCCAACCGAGATCACAGGTCTCTTTTGGATGAGGAGGTGCCCAGTTCACCTGGGATGTCGCCGATCCAACCGGAGAGGTTATCAAAGGTTGAGACATCACTTATCGACTTGGGAGATGGTGTCGATCCTCCTGCTGTAGTTAATGTCTCACGTACCGGTACACCTGTAAGAAATCCAACATTAGAACGGGTCATGAATGAGACAAGGCAGACATGTAGAGCATTACTACAACAATTACCAGCGATACCTCTCACACAGTCACAGGACTGTGGGACAACAACACCTGAGGGTCCGACACAAAGTAGATGGGTTAATTCCACACGAGGGGTGTCTTTTCCACACTTGCCTGCACCGTGGATAAGTTCTGACCGGCCAATTATCACAACACCTGCCAGATCGGAACCGGAGTCTCGATCAACAGTACCAACTGTTCCGGTACACAAATGGAACATCTCCTTTGATGGCACTGGTAGTGTGACCGGATTTCTTGAAGAAGTGGAGAGACTGGCTGAATCCCGTAAAGTGTCCCTGGCACAAGTTTTCGAATCAGTGTATGAATTGCTGAGAAAGGATGCAAGGGATTGGTTCATTCCCCGGAGAGGTACTTTCGAGGACTGGGAGGATTTTAGCAACCAGCTAAAAGAAGCATTTCTGACAGTTAATTACGAGGAGAATCTGTTGGAGGAAATGAAAAGGCGAACACAAGGCCCTGAAGAAAAGTTGCTTCTATATGTTACCCGGATGCAGAACTTATTCCAGAAACTCACCTATGCAAAACCATCCGAGGTGGAGCAGATCCGGCTTATCCGACAGAGGTTGATCCCGCCCTTACAACAAGCCTTGGCCTTCCAGGAGACCAAGACTTATGATGAACTTCTCCGTAAGGGAAAAGTTTTCGAACTGGTCCAGTGGCAGCTGAGCCAGTACACCCGGCCACCCTCCAAACCAGGTTTCGTGGAAGAACCTCACCTGACGTACGGTCCCCGTCAACTGAGCCGATACCAAGCGAGCTTTTCTATGGATACCGGAGAACAGGTTCGCCAAACAGCTGATCACAGGGAATCAGTCCCGCCGACACAAGCCAACCAGACACGACTTTCTCCGCCGGGGGAAAGCCGTCCGAAGCCACCCAGGTCCAGAGAGTCAATAGCCCAGCGACAGGAATCACACCGTACGACTTCTGGAGACAGGTCCGAAGGTCGATCCAGACCTGCAACACCGCCACCCCGCCGTCCAGCCGAAAATAGCCCCGCTGACCGGACCGAGCCACCATCAGGGAGGAGAGTGTCCTTCCAGACACAGTGTTTCCGATGTGGTGGATATGGCCACATGCGTCGAGAGTGTCGCAGGCCACCGAAGATCTTCTGTTCTCGATGCCAGAGAGAAAACATTCTCTCACGAGACTGTCCGTGTTCGGGAAACTGAAAGGGAGATTGGAGGCGAAGTCGACCACATCTCCCGGAATCTTGACTCCACTGGCACCGACTACCTGTAATGATAACCATCCGTTAGTAGAGGTCAGAATAGCCGGCAAACACTTCCGAGCACTGATAGATACCGGAGCGACCAGGAGTTTCTGCAGTCAGGCCGTATCCGATCAGTGTGAAAGTAAAGCAATCACAGGACAAACAATGCACAACAGTTTCGCCGTAATAGCGAACGGACAAACCACCGTCACACCGAAACTGTACACCACCACCGTGCAAATTTCCGATTACACACTGCCTGATTTGAAATTCTTACTGGTACCAAACTTACCGGTTGACATTATTCTGGGGATGGATGTTCTGTCGACTTTCAAGTTTTCCGTAAATCTCAGTACCGCCGAGTGCTTTCTGGAAGGCCGTCTGATCTCGAAACCGATGACTCCTGTCGAAACCACCGCAGAAGTTCACACCGCCGAAGAACACCTGTTGGAGTTGACGGAGTCTCAGAAACAGGAGCTGGAGGCATTTCTGAAAGAAGAATTGAAGAAGTTTGAAGACCTATCTGGTACAACCGACCTGATTGAACATAAGATCAAACTGAAACCGGGCACCGAACCGATCAAACAACGATACCGACCGCTAAACCCGAAAATGCAGGAGATCTTCAATCAGGAAGTAGACCGTATGCTGGCTGAGGGAGTGATTGAACCCTCCAAGTCACCGTGGAGTTCACCGGTAGTGTTGGTCAGGAAGAAAGACGGAAAATACCGTTTTTGCATCGACTTCCGTGCCGTCAACCAAGTGTCTGTAAAAGATGCATACCCGTTGCCGTACATTTCTGGGATTCTGGATAAACTGCGTAAGGCCAAGTACATTTCCACACTGGATCTGAAACAAGGATACTGGCAGATACCGTTAGCAAAGGAAAGCCGTCCGATTACTGCCTTCACAGTTCCAGGAAGGGGATTGTTCCAGTTCACCGTCATGCCGTTTGGTCTTCACGCTAGTCCAGCCACATTCCAGAGATTCTTAGACACCGTTATTGGCCCAGAAATGGAACCGGAGGCGTTCGCTTACCTGGACGACATAGTTGTCCTGGGGGAAACTTTCGAGGAGCACCTGGAGAACTTAAGAGAAGTGTTCCAGCGGTTGAGAGAAGCCAATCTTCGTCTCAATCCCGAAAAGTGTGACTTTGTGCGAAAATCTCTAAAATACCTAGGACATGTCGTTACCTCCGAAGGAATCCGTACCGACCCGGATAAAGTTTCCTCTATCGTAGCATTCCCAGCGCCGAAAACCATCCGTGAATTGCGCCGTTTTCTGGGAGTTGCTAGCTGGTACCGCCGTTTTATAGAGAACTTTTCCGATGTCGTTGCACCGTTGACTCACCTGTTAAAGAAGAAACCACGTTGGAAGTGGGGTGAGGAACAACAAAAAGCGTTCGACCTCCTAAAACAAAAACTGACCGAATCACCTATACTGGCCTGTCCGGATTTCAATCAACCGTTCGTCCTGCAAACAGACGCCAGTGACGTAGGCCTTGGAGGAGCCCTGACCCAAGTTCTGGATGGAGAGGAAAGGGTGATCGCCTATGTCAGCCGTACCTTGAACACCGCCGAAAGAAATTACTCCGTGTCCGAAAAGGAATGTCTCGCCATTGTTTTCTCGATAGAGAAACTGCGACCATACCTGGAAGGATTTCATTTCACCGTAATTTCCGACCACATGAGTCTAAAATGGCTGAATTCCATCAAGTCACCGTCCGGAAGAATTGCTCGATGGGCCGTTTTCCTTCAGCAATTCGACTTTGAAGTCCAATACCGGAAAGGTGCCCTGAACAAAGTCGCCGACAGCCTGTCCCGAAACCCGTTACCGTCTGTAGATTCCGTATGCCTGGCCGACGTCGAAGTTCGCTGCAGTTGGTACAACAAAAAGCTCCAAGAGGTACAAAGAGACCCAGAAGATTTCCCTGACTTCGCCGTTGAGGATGGGAAACTGTATCGTCACTTCTGGGACTCTTCCGACTTTACTGAAGTTGGATCCGGACAACCATGGAAGCTCTGTGTACCCACCGAACAACGGCTGGAGGTCCTGAAAGAAAATCACGATTCGGAATTAGCTGGTCACCTGGGAATCTCCAAAACCATCTCTCGGCTAGCCCGGAATTATTACTGGCCAGGGATGTTCAGAGATGCCGCAAAATACGTAAGGAACTGCCCATCCTGTCAAAGGTACAAAGTACCACAACAGAAGACGCCTGGAAAAATGCAACCACATAGAATGACTGATGCACCGTTCCAAGAGGTCTGTACAGATGTGGTTGGGCCACTTCCCCGTTCCAAGAAGGGAAATTCTTACGTAGTGGTGATGCAGGACCGTTTCACGAAGTGGGTTGAATGCCGTCCGTTGCGGAAAGCCACCGCCAAAACCGTTTATTCAGCCCTGTACGAACAAGTTATACTCCGATATGGCTGTCCGAAGCTGGTGATATCTGACAATGGGGTACAGTATGACAGTAGACTGTTCAAAAACAGTCTCCGAGAGCTGAACATTGCTCACCGTTTCACCCCTCCGTATACACCACAGTGCAACGCCGTAGAACGAGCCAATCGTACGTTGAAAACTATGATAGGTCAGTTTTGTGAAGCCGACCACCGTACTTGGGATGAGAAGTTAGGTGAACTAACTTTCGCCCTGAACACCGCAAAACAAGAATCTACAGGATTCACACCGGCATTCCTGAACTATGGAAGGGAACTAACCGTCCCAAAGGCAATCTACTCGTCAAACACCCAAGACGATGACACCGAGGAGACAAACAGAAGCCCAGAAGAGACTAGAGTAAATCTTACTCACCGTACAGAACAAATCCGTCATCTTCAGGAGGCCTATGAGTTTGTCAATACCAGGTTGTACCGTGCATTTGAGCAGCAAGCTCACCATTACAACCTCCGTCGAAGAGAAGTTCGTTTCCATGTCGGTGATAGAGTTCTGCGCCGTGCTAATCCGCTGTCGTCCGCCGTGGATAGCTTTGCAGCCAAGTTGGCTCCGAAGTTCTCTGGTCCGTATACCGTTGTGAAAGTGTGTAACGTGACAATTGCCCTGAAGGGCGTTCGAGCATGAAACTCTACTTCTAATTTCTCAAGGGGGGCTTGATTACCCCAGCAACAAAATTCCCAGTCAGGTCTTTCACAATATATTATTTAAAATAATTACAATGTACAATCTGAAAATCACTCGTAATGACAGAAATTTAAAGTTTACAGTCTCTCAAAATTTCACAACTTAGATCTACTTAGCTTAAGTGAGTTCAAGCAACAGATCTGTCCCTTTGGACGTGGGTTTCCTGTAGTATTCGATAATGTGCAGCGTAGAGTTGAATTTCAGCCCAAGGTTGATGATTCTGCTTTAAACCAAAATCGTACTTTCAGAGTCAGACACCTGCATTTCTGTCCAAATTCTATTAAGCCTCAAGCTCCGTTCAAATGCTGTGCCTCAAGCCAAAGTTGCATTCCAAATTCTTGTCAAACACATAAGCAGCCAGCTCCGGTACAGAAATTGGAGTTCCAGTCCAAAAATTTGAGCTCCGTGCCAAAAATTTGAGCTCCGGACCAAAAAGCTATGCGAAATAAACAAGAATGAAAATGTGCAGAAAAATTTAACAGAACTCCTTCCCAACTCTTCATGAGAAAACAAGATTTTCATGAACAAAATAACATAATTATTAAATAAACCTGAGAAGGAATCCTGCTCTGGGGAAATGAAAAGCAGTACAAGAACATGTGCTGTAAAACAAAATGAAGGCAAGCAATAAATCTAGAACCAGCAAATTTACCTAATCAAACATTCCTAGTGAGATCCCTGTTTAAATTAAAGGAATTATGAACTTACCGAGACAATATTGTTAACCTCGCCAACTTAAAATTCATTAATTTCAGAATAATCAATCGATGAATTCCGATACGATATTTCGACAGATAACCTTCTTCCTTGAGGGAAAAAGCGGAAAAGGAAGAACCTTCGAGAAATTTTCAATGCGCAGACAAATGAAAGATTACCGAGGCGCGAGACACAGAGCTAATGTGTGTCAACGTAAAGATGTAGTTCGCGAAAATCAGCGGCGTTGCAACAATAAGGTGTCAAGCATGGGCGTGCAAGTCGTTGCACACACCTCTCACCAGGAAAGAAAAAAAAATTTGCAAAATTTTTTTTTTATAAAACATGCTGAAGGCTGAACACAGTGAAGGTTACTTGAAAATAATGTGAAAATGAAGAAGGCTGAAGGCGATTCGAGAGGTAAAATGCTGAAGGCTATTTGAAATTTCGAGGACAATGAAAACGCTGAAGGCGACTTAAAGCTAAAACTTACAAACTAGGAAAAGGTGAAAGATATCTAGTCACTGAAGGTGGCTAGATACCGGCATGTCCAGCTAGATATGAGATGAAAATACAAAACCGATTCAACTAAAGATATTAAATAATGGGCCGAAATTTTTTTAATAATTTTTTTTTTGCAAACTAAAAAGAGAAACTTCATCGAAACCCGAATCGAAGATTTCGATGAAGGCGCTGGACAAGGAGGATATTTTTTAACTAAGGTCGCTTCCCCTGCGACCCCCATCACATCTTAGAGTGGTGATGTCCGCATCGAGAGTCACAATCGGTATAATAGAAAATTTTTCGTGTCAAAGGTCGGTATGGTCACAAATCATAATCGGAACATTCAGTGGTCCGCGTGGGCAAAAAGCTACGGCTTAGTGCACGACCAACTGATAACTCGTCGGGAGTTTTACAAGGAAGAAAGAGTCAAAATCCGTAAGAAAAAGAAGAAAAGGTAGCTCAGCGTGCCCTCGCACACTAGCCCGATAAAGATGTCAGAGTCGGTAAGAAGATTTCAAAGAAAAGACATAGTCGGTAAGATTTCAAAGAGAAGACATAATCGGTAAGATTTTAAAGAAGAGACATAGTCGGTAAGATTTTAGAAGAGACATAGTCGGTAAGATTTTAAAGAAGAGACATAGTCGGTAAGATTTTAAAGAAAAGACATAATTGGTATGTAATTGTTACACAAATTCGGTAAAGAGTCATCCTCAACGATGAACAGTCAAATCCGGTGTAAATGAAGACAGCAAGTTTGCAGTCTGTCTCACTTAAGATGTTAAACGTGAAATGTGAAGGTGATCTAACAAAATATTTCGAAATCACTTCCCAACCCATCCTCTCCATTGAAGTGAACGAAAAGCTCGCGGCAAAAGTTTGTTGGGCGCCAGCAGGTGTAAAACCTGCAAAGTCAAAAATAGGGGAAAACATTTCAATCCGGTGCTCAGAAAATGTATCTGCATCAGTGACGCAAAATTTAAAATCAAACTCCAAAATATACAGTTGGATACAACAAGATTTTTTTAAGTGCATATCCGCAATATATTCCAGACAAATTAACGGCAATTTCATGCAAAGCTACGAGGAAGGTCGAAAATAGGTACGATAAAGAAATTGCCAATCAAGTAAATAATCCTGTGCACCGGAAAGAGTGAATTTAATGGTCATGTTCGTGTTCGTCAGAGTCGGTAGGTACATCATGAGTTAGATCAGGTTTAAGATGTTTAACATGGAAGTTACCCAGTTTGTGTCCGTCTAGATCTTTCAAGGCATAGACCAATGGGGAGATAACTTCATCGACAATACAAGGAATATACTTTGGAGCGAACTTAGCAGAAAACTTATTCGATGCATCCGAGAGGACAAAATTCTTCCTCCAAACCCTATCACCTACACCATAACGAACGTCACGCTTCCTCAGATTATAGCGATTTGCATTCTTCTTATATGCATCAAAGAGTCTACGCTGAACAGTCTTATAAAGGTCCGGAAGGTTTTTGAGTTGTAGAGATGGGTCCAAAAACTTATTTTCCACTTCAATCAAATTACTAGCGTTATCTGAAATCAAACCAAAGAAAGCACCGTCAGTGGGAACGTTTCTGCCAAAACACAAATAAGATGGAGAATAACCCGTGACTTCATGCCTTGCCAATCTGATAGCTTGTGCAATTTGATAGAGATTCTGATCCCAAGTATTATGCTTTTCATCGATGAAAGATCTAATTGCGGTTGTTATCGTTTTATTGACTCGTTCAGTGGGATTAATTTGTGGAAAATACCTTGCATTGTACCAGATTTTTTGTACATTATATTTCTTCGCCAAATTCTTAAATTCATTGGAAGTGAATTGAACTCCATTATCTACAACTATGATCTGCGGAACACCAAACATAAGGAAAACCTGATTCTCAATGAACTTGACAACACCCTTTGAGGTGGCCCTAGCCATAGGATGCACTAAGACAAACTTGGTGAACCAATCTGTAACTACAAGGACGTACTGATTACCATTCTTCGATCTGGGATATGGACCCAACAAGTCGGCAGATATTAACTGGAAGGGAAAATTTATATTGCGATAATTACCAGTTAAACCAGCTTGTGGCAAATTGTCCGACTTGCACGAAGCACATACCTTACATTTACGAATATATAATTTTACAGAATTCCTCATTTTCGGCCAGTAGTATAATTGGGAGAGTCTAGAGAGGGTTTTAAATACACCAAAGTGTCCAGCTAAAGGGTCGTCATGATACTTATTCAGAAGTTCCAGCCTATTTTCTGTCGGAACCACAATTTTCCAATCTGCAGACGCATCCGAGAGCCTAGATCTACTCATGATGTGTTTATATAAGACATTTCCTGAAACCTTGAAATCAGGGAAGGACTCAGGATTCCTAGAAACCCTATCACACATAGTTCGGTACCAAAGATCCGGTTTCAACCTATTCAGATCCAGAACAGCTGTTTCAGGAATTCTAGACAAGGAATCAGCCACGGTATTGAGGGAGCCACTGCGATGAAGTATTTTGAACCGGTGACAGGACAAACGAACAATCCACCTTGCAATCCTAGGAGAAGGGTTCTTCATAGAGTGCAGCCACTGTAGTGATGAATGATCCGTTATTACAGTGAATTCAGTTCCTTCAATGTAGGGACGAAATCGATCGATAGAGAGAAGAATAGAAAGAAGCTCCTTCTCAGTCGTTGTGTAATTTCGCTGACACTTGGTTAAAGTCCTGCTGAAATATGCTATGGGATGTTCAACACCGTCGTTTTCCTGAAATAGAACACTGCCCACACCCACATCAGAGGCATCACAGGCTAAAAAGAAAGGCTTTGTAAAATCCGGGCTAGCTAGAATTGGAGTTGAAGTCAGCATCTGCTTGACCGTTCTGAATGCAGCATCAGCCTCGTCCGTCCACTGTACTGGTTGTCCCTTTTTGCGAGCTTTTAACAAATCTGAAATAGGAGCACACACTGTCGAGAAGTTTTTCAAGAAACGTCGATAATATCCAACAAGACCAATCAATCTTCTAATTTGTGTAGCATTGGTAGGAATTGGATACTCCACGATTGACTTAATTTTATCGGGATCTGTTCTGAGACCTTGTTCATCCACCAAAAATCCTAGAAATTTAAGTGAGGGACGACAGAAATGACACTTTTCGAAGTTAACCGTCAAGTTTGCCTCTTGAAGGCGCTTAAAAAGTTCTCTCAGAACCCAAATATGAGTCTCAAAATCGGGAGTTGCTATAATGACGTCATCTAAATAATAAAAGACATATGGCTCAAGAGATGACCCTATTACAATATCCATAAGACGGCACATAGCTTGAGACGCGTTATTTAAGCCAAAGGGAAGGACATTGAAGCAAAATAACCCACGACCCTGAACGGCGAATGTCGTTTTCAACTTGGATTCCTCATCAAGCGGAATTTGAAAAAATGCAGACTTCAAATCTAGGCATAGGATATGAATCAGGAACAGTAACCGAGTTTAACCTCCTACCATCAAAGCAAACCCTATATGAACCATCTTTCTTGGCAACCAGCCAAAGAGGAGATAGCCAAGGTGAAACTGTTGTCACAGGTTCAATGATACCAAGTTCCAACATTTCATCTATCTGTTCATTGAGAACAGATTGCATAGCCGGTGAAAGGGGATACTGCCGTTGACGTATTGGAGAGCCTTCAGTCTTGATAGAATATGTGAGAAGGTGTGTTCTACCAATTCTATCTTTGGGTCCTATGGTCCCATATAATTTGATTACTTCGTCCAAAATATCCTTCTGCATGGGTGACAAATCATCAGCAGGCTTGATTGCATGAACTGCAGCAGTGTTGAGAACTGATGAATTATAGGAAGAGTTAGTGAAATCCAACTTGATATTAAAAGCTTCAACGAAATCCATTCCGAGAATCATTTCTTGCGAGATAGAAGGAACTACCAAAAACCTGAGAGCTTTCGAGAGACCATTTAATTCGATATTCAGAGTCACGTAACCCAGAGTGCTCTGTAATGTTCCGTCAGCCGTGGTAAGATGCAAGGAAACATCATAATTTAAAGGGATATTGAGTTTCTTCAACATAAACAAGGAAGGAGAACCAAGAATTGACACATTACTGCCGCTGTCTAGCAATGCCAAAACGCTTTCCGTAGATATCTTGACTCTAAGATAAGGTCTATTGTCATCGTTAAGTCTTTCCAGTAAGTGGCATACAGAATGAGGAGGATCTTTGAGATTGTTATCTGAATGATGAGGCCTTTTATCAGAAAAGGAGATTTTTATCGTCTCTAACCAGTTGTTAAAGACCTCGCGATCAAATCTATTTACTGTTCGGTGTTTCGAGTCGATGTGGCAGTACTTGAACGCCGATTCACGCTGTCTGCCATAACGTGACCAGCAGCTACGTTTTTTGAACATTTGAAGCACTTCGATTTTACAATTCCGCTTGCTCCACAACCGAAACAAAATTTATTCCTCCTGGCTAGCCTACAGGCGGAATACTTGTGACCAGATTTTTTACAATTCCAACAGGAAATCAAGTTGAGTTCAGAAACGGCTTGCGACTTTATTTTGTTTAAGCCCAAAGTATCCTCTATTCTCTTACACAAGGAAATTAAATCAGATATTGTGTCAATGTCTCTCAAAACTAAAGCCTTCAGATAATCTGGTTGCAAATTTGACCGAATAATGTTAACTATTTCCTTGTCTTGGGGTTTTGTATTCAAGCGATGGAATTGTGCCTCTAGTGAAGATATGAAAATGCTAGCGCTTTCTCCTGGACGTTGTTTCCTCGATTTTATTTCGTCAAGCATAACCTGATCATGATTCGAATGCAAAAAAGATTCCTTAAGCGCATCCACCAATTCTGACCATTTACTAAAAGATTTTCTGACGAAGTGGTTATGCCACCAAGTCCAAGCATCTGACTCAAATAAGTCAGCGGCGGAATCAAATAAATCTGCATCAGAGCAGCCACGAGAAACTTTCAACGTATCTAACATTTCAAGAAAAGGCATTAAAGGCTCTCTTCCAGAGAATTTCTTTAAGTTCCATTTATAGACCGGCACTTTACTACAGTGAGGCTGTGTTGAGACAATACCGGTAGAGAATGAGGAGGAGGCAATAGGTTTAACTGAGGACTTGCGCTCATCAAGTTCTGCTTCTAATTCAATGATCTGAAACATCATATCACGTTTTTGATCTTCCTCAGTAATCTCTTCAACAGAAATCCGCTTTAATCTCCCAGAACAATGACATAATCTATCTTCAAGTCTTTTAAATTCAGAAACATTAGACTTAGACGTTAATTTAGATATTTTTAAGGACAAGTCTGAAATTGATTGTGAAAGTTCCTCAAAGTTTTCCTTTATCGTAAAAATGTCCTGAATTTCAGAAAAACTTCGATCTCCTCTTTCCTGCGCCAAGAGACCTTTCAAAATTTTGCGATTTCGCTCAACAGTATTTTTGTCATCCCTTCCTAAACGTATAGCAACCTCATACGCGAGTTCATGAGCTTTCAAAGAGTCGGGGTTCATAATTCCAAGAATTCAAATGCAAGATATAAAAAAAATACAACAATAGCAAAGGTTCCAGAATTATTCAAAGCAAAAAGAAAAAGTGAAAGTAATGTGAGGTGTGCAAGCTTGAGAGACTGATAGGTTTCTTTAAACTGATGAAAAATGTCGCTGGGTTTCTCGAGGCCCCACGTTGGGCGCCAAATGTGTAACGTGACAATTGCCCTGAAGGGCGTTCGAGCATGAAACTCTACTTCTAATTTCTCAAGGGGGGCTTGATTACCCCAGCAACAAAATTCCCAGTCAGGTCTTTCACAATATATTATTTAAAATAATTACAATGTACAATCTGAAAATCACTCGTAATGACAGAAATTTAAAGTTTACAGTCTCTCAAAATTTCACAACTTAGATCTACTTAGCTTAAGTGAGTTCAAGCAACAGATCTGTCCCTTTGGACGTGGGTTTCCTGTAGTATTCGATAATGTGCAGCGTAGAGTTGAATTTCAGCCCAAGGTTGATGATTCTGCTTTAAACCAAAATCGTACTTTCAGAGTCAGACACCTGCATTTCTGTCCAAATTCTATTAAGCCTCAAGCTCCGTTCAAATGCTGTGCCTCAAGCCAAAGTTGCATTCCAAATTCTTGTCAAACACATAAGCAGCCAGCTCCGGTACAGAAATTGGAGTTCCAGTCCAAAAATTTGAGCTCCGTGCCAAAAATTTGAGCTCCGGACCAAAAAGCTATGCGAAATAAACAAGAATGAAAATGTGCAGAAAAATTTAACAGAACTCCTTCCCAACTCTTCATGAGAAAACAAGATTTTCATGAACAAAACAACATAATTATTAAATAAACCTGAGAAGGAATCCTGCTCTGGGGAAATGAAAAGCAGTACAAGAACATGTGCTGTAAAACAAAATGAAGGCAAGCAATAAATCTAGAACCAGCAAATTTACCTAATCAAACATTCCTAGTGAGATCCCTGTTTAAATTAAAGGAATTATGAACTTACCGAGACAATATTGTTAACCTCGCCAACTTAAAATTCATTAATTTCAGAATAATCAATCGATGAATTCCGATACGATATTTCGACAGATAACCTTCTTCCTTGAGGGAAAAAGCGGAAAAGGAAGAACCTTCGAGAAATTTTCAATGCGCAGACAAATGAAAGATTACCGAGGCGCGAGACACAGAGCTAATGTGTGTCAACGTAAAGATGTAGTTCGCGAAAATCAGCGGCGTTGCAACAATAAGGTGTCAAGCATGGGCGTGCAAGTCGTTGCAAGTGATTTCACCCGTTGTTTATGACCTGAAAGATGACAGTGGTAAGAAAATCACCAACATTCATGTGAAGGATTTAAAACCGTTCCATCCGTCTGATCATTAGTAAGTATACTGTATGGCAACCGAAATGAAAACCAACCGTACCGTTATATTATAGCATGCACCGATAATAAATGGGATACATCCGTTCTGTCGTTACCGTTAAAAATAATATTTATCACCGAAAATAGGTTAGTAATGGGGTACTACCGCTGCTTTCACTGAATAAGTGCCCAGGTGAGTGAAATAGAGCCTTATACTTGTATCTCCTTATTCAATAACAAAATGTACATACCTATATTTCCGCGATTCCACCATAACCGATAGATCTGACCTGGTCTGCCAGTGTTGGAAGATTCTGTTCCGTATAGTTTTTGTTTGTTCTGTGCAGCTTTTTTGCCACCAAACAGGACCGTCTGACTGTCATCCGGTGGGTAAGTGGTATCCCACACACCTACAACAGAAAATTCCGTTAATTCAATGGAAAAACAGTAACCGTTACAGTTAATTCAATTTTTCTGTATTAATTGTGGGTCCGATAATAACAAGTGAGATACACCCGTCCTGTTTGTCTCTATTTCACCCCTGTGTCACTGTTAAATACAATAACCGAATAGAAAATAGCAATAGAAGGCTGACACCGCTTACACCGAAATTACCAACTGGCCTGAACGGTAAGTGAAATGGAACAGTATATTTGTATCTCCTTATTAAAATTACCGACCATACTTACCGTTTCTTCCGAAATTCCACCGTACACCCTGTTATCCCTCTGCTCCAGGATATCAGTATACTAAATGCTTTTCTCTCCTTTTTGTGCAACCTACAACTGCTGCTGACTCCAACACCATCGGAGAATTGCACCACCGTCACAGGGGGGAGCCAACGACGCTGTCCAGTATTCCAAACTACCCTGGTTGGACGATATTGGTAACTGTTAACCCCCATGACATGTGCCCGGAGCCGGCTTTGCGAAGTCCACCCTAAAATGGTTCAGAAATAACACAACGAATGACAAATCGAAATGGTACTCACTTTGAAGATTCCGTCCTGCACTGTTTCCACTATTTTCCGGCATTTCTTTCACCGATGGAAATGGAAATCGAAATTTGGAACATTGGAACCACCCGGCGAAATTTGACAATTGGACTTTGGAGGTTAGCTGATAGAACACAGAACTTCGACAGATTCATCGAAAAGCGCCGTCATCGCGGACCATAGAGGGAGAGCATTGGCCGAGTATACGCCACCTGGAGTAGATTAGGTGAACTTGTTTATTGTAAATCCGATCTCAATCGTCTTGCCGTGAATAGTCAAACCGTTAACCGGACTTAGTAGATTTCACCGTGAAAAATTTAATCCCCTATTTCATCGTGGATTCAATTTTTCAACCGGAGACGAGGGGATGTAATGAGAAAATGGGTTTTCCAACCTATTCCCTCATTTTAGAATAATCATTTTAGTTTTCCTTTTTAAATAATTTTGTTTCGAATTAATTTCCGAGAAATCTTTTCGAATTTCCAATTCAGGATTCCGACATCGTTCGGAATTGTAAACATACCGCACCGTTTTTATTCCGTTTTTATTTCCTAAAAACGATGTCGCACCGTATAAAACATCCTGAATTGGAAGATAACCGAGTTTTTTGTTCGCTAGCACAGATAAGTCGAAATTAAGACGTTTTCATCGACGCAAAATTACCGAATTTCGACTGCCGGGCACATCTGATTTCCGCACCCCCCCTGTGGGTATAAAATCAGATGTTCCCCCGCAGGCCACTTCACTTACGATTTTCACTTATGATTAACTTGCTGCCGTTTTGCGATTTTTCCGTATTTAGTTTTGACCACCGATTAGCCGCCGAGTATTTTTCGAGAATTCACTAATTTTGTTTTAGTTTTCTTTTCGGGGGAAATTTTAGAAGAAGTTTTTTTAAGTTATTTTTCTTTTGTTTTTTTTCTACTGTTCTTTCTACTCTCTTGTGAGTGCAAGTGGCCAGGCCAAAGGTAAGACGACACGCCGTTATTTGCTTTTATATTGGAACTTCAGCCTCCTTTCATCCCTTCCTAACCCGGGTTAAGTTCCACCCCTATTGCTAAAGCACCCCGCTGGCGTGGATACTCAGGGGGTGCGGAGGCACTTTGGAGTGGCGAACCCTCTTCCCTTCCCCGTTGTTTCGACGCTCACTTCAGTTGCTATCGAAGAACCCCGCTGGCGTGGACACTCAGGGGGCGAAGAGCGCAACTAGGGGTGAGCTGTTGTGAATCTGTGCCGTCTTTCATCCCCGCACCTGGCTGAAGACCCGATATCTGTCCGTCAAGTGTACGTCTCAGGTTCTGGCTGGCGAACAAGTCCGTTAACCCCCGTATAACGCTTGAGATCGGATCCCGTGCTACTCCGTCCGTCTTGTCCGTCTTTCGAATCACTGTAAAATTTAGTAGTAGTGCTATTTGTGTTCCCCTTTTCGACGAATAAAAGTTGTATACGTTGATTCTGCCTTTCATTGTGCGTCGCTAACACCCTAGACACCAGGGAGCCCTGTCTCCGGCTAGTAGCTGCCAGGGTAGGTTTGCTATTCTCCCTTAAAGAATAGCTGGCGCTCGAGTCCGCCGAGGAAAACCCCGTTACAAGGCTCAAACAAAGCAGGACAACGGCGGATGAAGTAAGATGGAATCTCGTCAGGACCAGCACCCTTGTTCTGATCCAAGGATCTTATCGACTTTTCAATTTCCATTTGGGTCACAACTATGTTCGAGATGTAGGCAGGTGGTGTACTAACCGTACAGGCTGCGGGATACGTATTCCGCACAGGTCGTACAAATACACTCTGAAAGAATTTGGCGAAACTGTCGCAAATGTTCTCACCCCCAACACAAGACCTACCATTGTAAGACATAGAGGACGAGAATCTATTACCTTTATTTCTATTTTTTGTACGAGTTAAATTGAACAATAATTTAGGGTTTTGGGGAAGTTCTTCTTCCACATATTTTATATAATCAGAATGGTCCTGTTCAATCATTATTTTTGACAAAGTTCGAAGACGCTTGAACTCCAACAGATCTCTTGTATTCCTATAAATTTTAAATTTTTTATGTATTTTGTTTTTGCGCTTTACTATTTTAATAGTGAAACTGGAAAAGTACGATGGAAATCCTCGATAGAAGCGTCTTCTGGGTATATTCTTATCTATAATATCATAAATCACATTATAAAATGAGTCGAGATCATCGTTCACATCAACTCCGTCAAAAACGTCACACCATGAAATCGTTGATATTTCCTCATTTATATTAGCATAGTCACCTCTTCTGAAGTTATGTGTGAGTCTCATTGGTTCGGAGAGAAAATTGTAATTGAGGTTTGCTAAGAACTCCAAAGAAGGGTGGTGTCGGTCCTCCCTAACCAATGGGCTACAACAATGGCTCAAATGAGATAAAACGAATTGATTGCATAGAATTATATCTTGAGTCCTCAGGTTAGTGTTACGAATACTATTGAATTGCATCAGTTCGCATAGAGTAAGAGCATCAATCAACTCAGAATATTTGGCTTCAACTTTACTTGGTTGGAGAAAGGCACCATCAGAGTCCAAATCAGCAACCCATTGAACACTGGAACTGGAACAATTAAAATCACCGCACAAAATAACTAAGTGTCACTCTCGATTTCACTCTTGATGTCACATAACTTTGTTGCAAAATTGGCACTAGCAACATTATCCCCAGGAGGAAGATAAACACAACATAATAACACCTTCAGGGATCCAATCTTAAGGGAGACCCAGATATCCTCTGCCTTACTGTGAAACTGGGGGATCAAACAGGCATCGAATTTCTTCCTAACCGCAATCGATGAACCTCCTCCGGTTTTCTTATGTGATGATCCTGATGATTCACGGTCACGACGAAAAATGGAATAATAAATAATAAAAATCTATTTGATATTCCATCTAGCATCAAACTGCGATTTTCACATTGATTGCGTTTAATTTTGGCCTTTGCTAAGAATTCATCTCTTAGCAACTTAGTTGTAAATCGCACCACAATATGTTTTGTAACTGTCTGTAATTCGTAGTTCGAATCGCACCGTTTAGATGGCGACGGCAAACAGCGTTTTTCAACATATTAGGGAAGTATCGTATCTATATGATTCTGTTATCTGTGGTGAAATGTTGAAGCGTGCGCTAGTGTAACGGCCGTTTTCAATAAACCTATCTATCCATCGTTTCACTTACGGACGATTAGTAACCATTGGTAACCATTCTGAAATATATCTACAGATAGATCATAGAAACGAAATCACATGCATTTTCTATCTTCAGTAACTGAAACAATGGATCATATATCTATTATACCAATATTGATAACACGACAAAAAATGAAACCAAATCGTTGGGAGGAATCCACTTGTACGCATGCGCGAATAAGAAGTTCGAAAATGACAATCAAGATATTGGTTAATTTGTTTTCATATTTGACGTTGAATGATTGAATGAATTCGAATAATGATTTATTTCAAATTCTTGTACAAATTTTGAGAAAAATTTTATATGAGGCGAAAGTTAATGAATATTAAATTCATCCAGAATGTATCCGTTTTGTTCAACTTTCAGATGAATCAACGAAAAGAGATCAAACCAAATAAGTGCATAAAAACTATTCACCCAATATTATTATGATTTGTCATTCATTCATTGCTGTATCCCGTTACCGGGAATGAATCTACAAAAAGACCAGAAAGGGAACCATAAAAAAAGGCGCGAACAGACTTATAATTTTTCAGGGCTAACTGCGATTGTGTGCCCTCCTGTGACTGTAGAGACCCAGCCGTGACCTACAGATCCTACCACACTCCGGGCATGGATAGTCACCAACCAGATCTGGCCGCCGCTGTATCCTTCTCGAGTCTCCACTATAACTGTGTACCAAAGACCTCCACTGTGACCTATCTAACGCTAGATGTTCCCAGTTATGATTGGCATTAACTGATTTCAGGGATTGGTGCAGTATATCCTTAAACCGCTTATACTGGCCTCCTGGTTTCCGGGCTCCCTCAGTGAATTCGCCATAGAGAGCTATTTTGGGGAGTCTTGTGTCTTGCATTCTCAGAATGTGGCCGCTCCATCTGAGTCGGGCTCTCGTTACCAGAGTCTCAACTGTTGTACAACTCGCGCGCTGCAAGACTTCTGAATTCGAAACTTTGTGGAACCATCTGATGTGCATTATCTGTCTTAGATGACGTTGTTGAGTTTGTTCAAGCTGTTTAATATCCAGCTTTCGCTTCCGTAAAGAAGCGTTAGGAGGACTACTGCCTTGTAAACAGCTGTCTTGGTCTTCAGATTGAGGTCACGATTTTGAAACACTCTGACCTTAAGCTTCCAGAATGCCAGTGATGCCGAATTGAAACGGTTTTGTATTTCCGTGTCTATGTTAGCCCTAGTATTCATGAAGTATTTGAACAACTCGACCTGTTCTAGAGTTTCATTCTCCAGGCTGATATCCGTTTGAAGGCTTTCTGGCGGACTAACCAGGATTTTGGTTTTTTCGATATTGAGTCTAAGGCCTAAAGCTTCGTATATATGTTTATAGGTGTCCTACATTATCTGTAGCTCCTCTGAGCTGCTAGCGATAAGTGAACAGTCGACTGCATATTGAAGTTCCGTGATAAACTTGGTACGGGTTTTTGCTCTGAGGCGCTTCAGCTTAAACAGGCCTCCATCAAATCTGAATCTTATTTCAACACCTCTTACAGGCATACTCATGTCAGCAATTATCGAGACATCTATGGCGAAAATATTGAACAGTAAAGGCACTAACACGCAGCCTTGTTTTATTTCAGTATTGATTGAGAAATGGTCGGTTGTAGAACCATTATGCTGTATTCTAGCGGTGTTGTTGGTATGAAGGCTTTTACACACTGCTAAGAATTTTTCGGGCACTCCAAGACGTTCCATGATTTTCCATAGCGCTCTCCGATTCACCGAGTCGAAGGCCTTACTTAAATCGATGAAGGCTGTATAGATCCTTGATTGTTGTTCACGGGCCTTCTCTTGCAGCTGTCGCAGTGTAGAAATTAGGTACCTCGATTTGGTCGAAAGCCGAACTAGGATTCAGGTAATAGCTTTTCTAAGAGTGGAACCAGACGATTAGCCATAATCTTCGAGAGAATTCAACCGGCCACGCTAAGCAACGATATGCCCTTGTAATTGTTGCAGTTTGGCGTATCGCCTTTGTTCTTATAGAGGTTGATAACTAAAGCGTCTCTGAAGTCTTGTGGCATATCCCCCCTGTTCCCAGATATTGCGGAATAGTGTTAGGAGACTATTGACAATATCTTCATCCAGGTCTGCACTGGAATGCCGTCTAGACCAGATGACTTATCATATTTTTAATCGCACTTATGATTTCCGACATTGAGATATCGTCATCAAGCGATGTCATCGGACTATACGCGGGGAGCAGGTCTAAAATGGATAAATCCGAATCGTTATTTTGATTCAAGACCTGTGAGTGATGCTCATTCCATTTCTCGAAAATTTTTTTATCATCAGTTAGAATAGCTCCATGAGCATCTTTTATAGGAAAATTGGCTTTTCTGTTTGGACCATAAACAGTTTTAATAGCTTCGAAAAAACGCCTGTAGTCATGGTTACCGGCGCAAGCTTGTATTTCCCTAGCTTTTTCTTCCACCAGCTGTCCTTGATTTTTCTCATTTCTTGATGGACCTCGCGTTTTATGTTTATAAAACTCTTTTGGGCTGCAGCATCGTTAATTGCTGTTTTCATCGCTTTGTGTTTTGCCTCCAACAGGGGTGCGATATGAGTTTCTTTGTCGGCGAACCAGTCTGGGGATTTTCAGGAGCGTTCTGTGCCCAGTATTTCTTTCGCTGAATTTGTAAGAGATGATTTGAAGCGGAGCCAATGATTCTCAATGTCGTCGTTATGATCCGGTGTTGTTAGGCTATCTTTGACGGCAGCTGTGAAGCTTTCTTTTGTAGAAGGGTTTTGTAGTTATGAGATTTGAAGGCGCTCTCTTAGATACTTTGGCTTGCGTTGATATTTTGGGAGCATTGAGATATTCATTCTCGAGATTACCAGCCTATGATCAGTCCAGCACTCCAGATCTGCTCTGGGTTTAGTGACCAACACCTCTTTGAGATCTTTTCTTCCACGATCACATAGTCGAGAGCGAGGAGTATGCCAATGCCCTGAGCGCGGGTGGCGCCAGGTCTCCCTTGAATTGGGTCTCGTAATAAAGTACGATACACAGATTGTGTTCTGAACAAAGAGCCGGCAGACGTTCTCCGTTCGAATTGATGTTATCTGTGCCGTGTTTCCCTATTATTCCCGGCCACAGTTCTGAGTCTTGACATCTACCCACTCTGGCGTTGAAGTCTCCAAGGAGGATAATTCGTTCCCGTTTTAGGATTTTACTTAATGTAGCAACGAGTATTTCGTGTAGAAAGTGTCCTTTAAGCTGTCAGAGGAGTTCAAAGTGGGTGCGTATACTGCAATGATGTTCACAAACGTGTTATTCGCTGCAGGAAAGCGTAGGGTCATTAAACGTTCTGAGATGCCAACTTGATTTTCGGTTAGTTTGGCGGCCTGGTCGTTTCTAATAGCAAAGCCTACGCCATGTTGTTTGATTTGGCCTTCTGGCAAGCCTTTCCAGAAAAAAGTATACGCTTGTTCTACCAAGCTACCTTCGTCCGAGAAGCGTGTCTCACTTAAGGCAACTATTGCAATGGATGTTCGTTGCAGTTCCTTATCGATTGAGGCAGTACGCCTTTCTGGTCGGTCGACCTTGGGGTTCTGACGTTCCATGCTGCAAAAGCTATGTACTTTTCATTGGTTGTTGTACGATGATTCACTCGCTCAGGCACCCTCCCCCGGAGATCCGAATGGGAGGGTATTTTACCTCCGGATACAAATTTTGTCCTGTTCGACTGATCCATCTTTTTGTAGGAGCTTCGTTAGAAGGTGTTTCAAAGCTGCACTGGTAACGCTGTCAGTGCAATTTTGTTTGGGGTTCGCCTAGATTACCTTGTGGCACAGGTATCCTGAGACGACAAGGTCTAAGACGTAACGTATGCAACGCTGAGAGCCATTTCCTGCTCAAGCCGATGTTCAGGCTAGGTAATTGTGAGAAACAGAGTTATACCGCTCATGATTTGTGAAATAATAGGTGCCGAATAGGAATGGTATTATCCATACTCAGTAAACTCAAGAGTGACATAATAACATGTTCGTTTTATATTACTGTTTCATACCAGTTTCAATATTGCGTGTACGTGTAAACATCATACTTATCTCACCTCCTGAATTTCCCCTCTTGTAAATCTACTCAATACTCAATAAAAAATATTTTTGGGTCAACATTTAACGTAATATGTAGATATATTATATATAAAAGTACAGAGTGCTCATTAAAAGAGCCATGCTTCGAAAGAAGCAATACAATAATCAATTTGGCAATAGGAATATTTAGAAGATGAGACACTGGTAGATATTAGTAACTACAGTTGAGCTTTATAGATATAGATGTCGATTTAGATGTTTTACTTTTTCAGTGCAATAATAAATTGAACTAGAATTCACCTCAACTGCCAACTGAATTTCAAGACAATAATATCTAGATAAGTCTGTTAGACTTATCTATAGTATATCAAAATCCAAGAGACCAGCGGTAAACATTGCAGCATGAAGTGATCACGCGTCAAGAACGTGATAACGCAGAGGTGTACTAATAAATTGAATTCCGAGAGCGTTATATTTTAAAACTTTTTGAGTGTTCCAGTTCCGGTGAAAAATGTGTATGCTTATCTACGAGTCTGAGTAATGAACAATTAATCTAAAGTTCCCACTTTAATAAATACTATGTATATAAATGTGTAACAATATTTTTTTTGTAAAAGTGACTACCCCGTAGTGTCGTCAGAAGATGCAGAACTTTCCTCTAAGTTGACGATGACTGGTGTTATATCATCCATAATATTATCCAGTTTCCACATGTCTACCTCAACTTTTTGTTTGACATGTTTCACGCACTTTCTCCATCTTTCGGAAGTAACCCGTGGGAGAGCCTCTTGAAAAAGATTTTGGACGTCAGCCATTTTAAATGTGGTGTTTTTATCTGCCACAAAATTCTTGACATCGGCCCAAATCAATTCAATAGGGTTCAGTTCGCAGTGGTAGGGCGGTAATCTAAGTACAGTAATATTTTGGGCCTTTGCGGTTTCATCCACAATGTATTTTTCAAAGTTTTCTTTGTTCTGCCTGACTATCTGCAACTATTGCGCTTTTATGAGGTCAGGGGTGAAATCAATATTTTTCTCCCTCAACCATTGTTGGATATCACTCTTTCTGAATTGTGAATTAGGAATTTTTTCCATTTTCCTTGAATGGTAAGGAGCATTATCTAAAACTACTATAGAATTTTCCTCCAATTTAGGAACTATACCCTCGACCACTTTTCGAAGGACTGACCATCCATTTCTTCATGGTAGTCACCAGTTTTTTTGGATTGGAAAGTCCAGAGTCCTCCAGTTAAAAAACCAGTGTCACTGCCAATATGACACACTATAATTCTTTGCCCTTTGCCTGGAAAAATATATTCACTTCATTTGAAAAAGAATGTTGAAATTGTTTTCCACCAAAAAGGTACTTACATCAAGTTTCACAAAACTTTGATTGCTCGATCAACGATTTGGCATTCGATTTCCCGAAGGAAATCAACTTTCATATTTCCGAATATATTGGAGGAGTAGCAGTTGAGAATCATCAAATGGGCGTGTATAGATAATTATTTGGTGAAAGAATGATATTCAGAATGCTTATGACCAACTTATCGACTGAAAACTAATTGACGTTCATCCGTCACTCGATCGTTGATTCTCTGATCAAGCTTTATGAAACCAAAGGGTTAAACTCAAAATTCAAGACCTTCCCAGACGGATTTTTAATCCAGTAGATAATCCAGCAAGTAACGCTTGCCGAGAAGATGTAACTGTTTCATCGGTCCACACTTTGGATTTAGTATGACCGGTATTTACCCAAGTTTCATCCAAGCAGTAAATCTTCCTGTTTTCATCACGGAAGGTCCTAATTTTCGTGAGATAGTTTCTTCTCCAACATTTAATGTCGTCACGGTTCATTAAAAAACTGTTGCGTTGGCGACGTCCATATTTGAAATTAAGTTTTTTCAATATTATAGAGAAGGTACTCTTCTTAAAATTTGGCAAGTTCGAGTCTTCATTAACTATTTTTTATACTTTCTCTATAGTCGGGTGTTCATTTCTGAAGAAAAACTCGTGAACTTTTCGCCGTATTACATTTTTATCGAAATCTGATAAGGACTCCCATTTGGTGGTCCGATTTTGATTTGTTGCCGGCTGTGATAGAACACCGGAATTTATGTATTCGGAAATAATTCTCCTAACACTTCGAGCTCCAATGCCAAGTCTCTCAGCAACTCGGAGTTCTACGTCCTTTAAACACATTCCTGCATTTTGAATAATCTCAATTTTATAAGTATTCAAAATCACATCTTTTATCTCGGCACTGAAGTGTCGTTTCAGACGTCTCTTTTTTGGAGGACTTAAGTCAACACGCGATTCCTCAGCAGTATCAGTCCTTGACTTTATCTTAAATGCTTGTAACTTGAATAACTTGCTACAACTATAAACCAATTTACGAAAGAAAAAGCAATGAATGATCTCTGCAGTTCTGCACAACAATTCGCATACAATCAATGAATCAAACGTAATGCGGTACTGCATTACTCCCACCTGCAAACATGGCGTTCCTGAAGCTTTGACCAATAAGAGGAGTACCTTAAATAAGATCACGCGTTAGTCAGTTTGTTTACGCTGGCCTCTCGGATTTGGATAGACTATAGGTACAATGCAGATAATATACGATAGTAAACAACCTAGAAAAATGTATTCACAGTCCTACAATTTTGTTGATACAAACTCACTTTTATTAATCTCCGCACTCCACAGGTTTTCTGTGTTGCAAAATGATGAAGTTTCATGAATTTTGACTTCTAGTTATTAGAAATCAACGATGAAATACAAATAACTACGTAATGCAAACCTGAGTTTGAACCTGATTCGAACCAATATCAACATATTGATGATAATAATAATAATAATAATAATAGCTGCCACGACATCTTGGGGGTAGAGGAATTGTTGATTTGTCCAACCGTATGACCCAGGAAATTGAAGGAATATTTTCTGAGCAAGGCTACTTCATCAGAACTCCATCAAGTAGTTTGTGTTGCTGAGACTTCTACACCGTTAAAGCTACAGCAGGATCACTTGGAAACCGTCGAACACTCTGCAGAAAGTAAAATGTAGAAACTGATTGTCAAACCTTTGTATGGGAGGCACCAGAAAGAGGTCAACCATGGTTACGTCGACATATCTGCGTCGAACTACTGGTTGACTTCCGGAAGGTTGTTTCCTGAGACAGAGGGCTTCATGCTCGCCATCCAGGATCATGTGATTCCAACAAGGAACTACATGAAATATATCGCCAAGGATGCCTCAGTGGCGGATGATAGCTGTCGTTATGCCTGTGCGACACATGAAACTATCCAGCACCACCACCATCACCAGGGGATGTCAGAAGTTCGCGGGCACGGAGTACAAATATAGACATGATGCCGTTGCCAAGATTCTTCACCAAGAATTGGCACTGAAACACCAACCTTCTAACATCGAAAAAGGTTCCTTATTACAATTACCATCCGGATGCTGTATTGGAAAATGAACATCACAAGCTATACTGGGATCGCACGGTTCTCACAGACCGGAAAATTACCCACAATAGACCAGACCTCATATTGCTCAATAAGGATGAGGACATCGATGTGGCGATTCCAAATAATAACAATCTTCTAGATAGGCACACTGTAATGAGAAAATGGGTTTTCCAACCTATTCCCTCATTTTAGAATAATTATTTTAGTTTGCATTTTTAAATAATTTTGTTTCGAATTAATTTCCGAAAAATCTTTTCGAATTTCCAATTCAGGATTTCGACATCGTTCGGAATTGTAAACATACCGTACCGTTTTTATTCCGTTTTTATTTCCTAAAAACGATGTCGCACCGTATAAAACATCCTGAATTGGAAGATAACAGAGCTTAATCCTTTTGATATCTGAGATATCTGGGATAAGTGAATTTTGCTCTGAAGAGGAGTCTGAAAGCCGTAAGGCTACAGTCATTTAATTTAATTATGTCTGGCATGCCTGGCAGCTATCTGGTAGATGGCCTGCCGGGTAGCCATCGTAACGACGTAGACGGTGCAGCCAGCCACGCCTGTCCGCAGTCCCATTCCTTTTTCCTCTCTCTTTCACATCCCTTATAGGGGTGCTCTTTCTGCTCGCATTTCTCTACCCCTCACCCAAACCGAGAAAGGGGAGCACAAACCCATGCAAATGGTGATAACGAGAAGCCTCGGAAACAAGTTGCTGCCTGGGGATCATCAGGGCATGTCTGGAGCCGGCGCTGGACATGACAGCATGCGGGACGTCGGTGGCAGGATGTTGAGAAAGCGGGCCCCTGCTGCAAAAGAAGCTACAGCTCCAAAGCAACAACAGCAACCAACGAGTCCAATTCAATTGCCGACTCGAACCGCTGAAGGTGCTGCGCAGGATATTCAGCCAGTGCTCACCCAAGCGGGGTTAGTTAGAAAGCGCATGAAGTGGACAACGTCCATGAATGAAACTATTGTGCGCATATATAACTACATCACGGGACTAGGCCAGCACACGAACAACTATAGGAAAAGGCTCCATGAGGAATTCTGCAACGCCTACCCAAATCTCAATGTCACTGAACAACAGGTGGCAGACCAGTACCGCGTAATTCTGAGAAATGAACTAATACCAATGGCCCGAATCGACGCAATTAAACACGAACTGTAATGAACCCCAGTTTTCTGAGGAAAATTGGAGTTCATCTTAGTGAATTTTTTCGTTTTAAATTTCCGTCTTTGAAAATATCTTAATTCTCGAATATTCCGTACGTTCATTCCGACAGGCAGAGTAAATGTAAAAAACCGCTTATCTGTATTTTACGTTGTTTTTCTTACATGCCGCTGAAGATTTCAACGTTTTTCATCTGTTGATATGCGATAAACCGGAGCTGACGACGTTTTTCATTCTTGTCGTATTCTGGAATTTTCAGATTTTTACCGTGAGAGGGGATATGCCTATAAAAGCAAATTTTCCCCCCGCGACGGTCACTTTTCGACTTTTCGACTTTTCGACTGTTACTTCAGTTCGTCGGCTGACTTTTGAATTTTACTTCAGTGCTTTCCTTTCGCTTGAGTATTTTTCGCTTTCTAACGTGGTTTCTAACTTCTATTATAAATTCAGTTGATTTTCCGTAGTACTTTCGCCGTTGAGAATAATCATTTTGTGTTATTTGCATCAGTGCTTAGAATTAATTTTTTTAGTTTTTCTTTTTTTAAATCCTTTGAGTTTCGAGTGCTTGAAACAAAGGAGGTAGGTCCCCGTCTGTGCCGTTCAGTTTCTTTGTTAGACCTACGCCGTTACTTCTTTAACTTTGACACTGCTGTACTGTATCGTTTCCTGTTGTATTTTATCGTTCTTTACCCTGTTTCGCGAGTCTGACTTTTCCCTTCGCTATCAGTCATGGCGTGTTAACCCTTGGGGTACTGAAGGGAAAGTTCCGTCAACCCCCCTGTCCGCGTCATAAGTGTTAAGCCCGAAATCTCTTCTTTTCTGTCAATCATGGCGTGTTAACCCTTGGGGCAGAGAATAAGAGATACCGCAAGTAGTCAGTGAAATCCCGTAGTTGCGTTAAAAATAGACATTTTCTTCGCTGTCAATCATGGTGTGCTATAACCCTTGGGGCAGCGAATAAAAGTCTCGAACAGATCCGCCCTTATTGTGTTTCATTCCCGGAGAAATACAACTACACACCGATACCGTATAGCAAGTCCTTAGCATTCGTCAGTTCTGGTTGGCGCATTTTATTGAACCGTTAATTTTTCACTACACCCGGTACAAATTTCATAAAGTGCTCGTGACCGGATAAGATTTCCCGAATGTATTTTCACTGATAGAATCACTCACATTTTATATCACACATATCTCCCTTGTACATGTGATTAGTTTCCGAAGTTGTGAATAAACTTTTACATAGTTCGATTTTGACTTCTTCGTTGTCGCTACTACCCTAGACAACACCGAGCTCTGTCTCTGGCTAGCAGCTACCCTGGTAGGTTTGCTATTCTTCCTATTGAAAAGAATAGCTGGCGCTCGAGATTAAGGCTTCTCCGAGAAACGCACGTTACAAAAATGGCGCCCGAGCAGGGACAGTGCAAAATCCAGTAGGAAACAACAGAGGTGAGAAACATTAACCGGACAGTGAGTGAATTCCCGAAACAGTGAGTAAAACCTAAGAACAGTGAGTAACTATTTCTTGAACCGAGAACTGTGAAAAATAAACTTGAACTGTGTTTTATTACCTGCCACTCTGTATTGAACTGTTATACTGTGAATTGAATTGGACTATATTCTGAAAATTTTCCTATTGTTGAAATCTATTGGAAATAATTTAATTAGTTTGTGATTATTCCCTTTGCCGATTACTTTATTGAGTTATTGAGAACTGAACTGTTATTGCGCCTTTGTATCAGTGAAAATTATTTCCGATTTCTTATTATTTCTGATTTATTGAATTGAACTGTTTTAATTTCGTATTGAAGGTGAGTGAATTTCCGGACATTGAAAATTTAGTGTCACAATTGGTAAGATTTAATAGGTTTTATTTACCTATCAGTTTAATAGTGAATCACCTATTACCCTATTGTTAACTTGTCTACCTGCTGTTATTTTCTTTTGACCTGTACTGTTGAAACTTACCAATTATTTCTGATTTTTCTGAAAACTGAAATTCGATTATTGCGATTTATTTTCTGGATATTGAACTTGAAAAAAACTATTTGGAAGTTAACCTGTGCGTTCTGGTGCGGTTCGAATTTCGGGAAATTTTCCGGACTATACGAAACGACTGACGAGTGTGTGCGGTATTTCGCGAATATTTTCGGACTTTAGTGGAACTGATTGAAATTTTTTTCGAGTAGCGTTGGACTTGTAAAATTTTTAGTGTGAAACATCGGGACTTAAATTATTTTAGTGCGCCGGGACTTGAACTTTTTTTTTTCTGATACACCGGGACTTAGACTTTGTTTTTTTTTTGGGGTTACACCGATACCCACTTCGAGCTTGAGTGAGTAAGTAAACCAACGATTAACTCACCGGGTTGGACTTAGAACTTAAACAGATTGTGAAAGACCTACCGAGTGTGAAAGATTGGTGCGTTCTGAATCGGACTTCGTTGAAAATAATATGTCGAACATGGATGTAAACCGGTTACTCAGTGATGAACTTACATACGAATTACAACTGAGAGGACAATCGATACCGGGTACTGTGATGACTAAACGGAGTCTACTACGACAAGTACTTCAGGCTAATGAACCTCTATTACCCCCAACATCATTGAACCCCGCCTCGGAGATTGAGATTTGCCAAAATAAACTCACCGATTTAGTGGAATCCCTTCAGAACTTCAATCATGAGAATGCGGCTAACGAATTTTCGCGAATTTACACCCGATTAATACACATACAAGGAAGACTGGACTTTATTGTTACTGCAGACACAACACAGTTACACCTAGTTGGACAAATGAAGGCAACTACAGCTAAGGCGTTGGAAGCACTAGAGGAGCTACGTAAAAAGAGCAATCGTGAACAGCTGCAGACATCTAACCGACATCAGAAGTCTCTCTTAGATGTGGAGGTGCCCAGTTCACCTGGAGTGTCACCGATCCAACCGGAGAGGATTTCAGGGCTCCGAGAGCCATCGCTTATCGACTTGGGAGATGGTGTCGATCCTCCTGTAGTAGCCCATGTCTCACATACTGGCACACCTGTAAGGAATTCAACATTAGAACAGGTCATGAATGAGACAAGACAGACATGTACAGCGTTACTGCGACAGTTACCAGCGATACCTCTCACGCAGTCACAGGACTGTAGAACAACAACACCTGAGGGTCTGACACGGGGTAGATGGATTAATTCTACACGAAGGGTGTCTTTTCCACACTTACCTGCACCTTGGATAAGTTCTGACCGACCAGTCATCACAACACCTGCCAGATCGGAACCGGAGTCCCGATCAACAATACCGACTGTCCCTGTACACAAATGGAACATTTCATTTGATGGCACTGGAAGTGTGACCGGATTCCTTGAGGAAGTGGAGAGGCTGGCTGAATCCCGTAAAGTGTCCCTGGAACAAGTTTTTGAATCAGTTTATGAATTACTACGGAAGGATGCGAGGGATTGGTTTATTCCCAGGAGAGGTACTTTCGAGGATTGGGAGGATTTCAGCAACCAACTGAAAGAAGCATTTCTGCCTGTCAACTATGAGGAGAGTCTGTTGGAGGAAATAAAAAGACGAACACAAGGTCCTGAGGAAAAGCTGCTTCTGTATGTTACCCGGATGCAGAACTTATTCCAGAAACTCACCTATACAAAACCATCCGAGGTGGAGCAGATCCGACTCATCCGACAAAGGTTGATTCCGCCCTTACAGCAGGCCTTGGCCTTCCAGGAGACCAAGACGTATGATGAACTTCTCCGTAAAGGAAAAGTTTTTGAACTGGTCCAATGGCAGATGAGCCAGTACACCCGGCCACCCTCAAAACCAGGTTTCGTGGAGGAACCTCACCTGACGTACACTCCCCGTCAACTGAACCGATATCAGGCGAGTTTTTCTGTGGATACCGGAGAACAGGTACAAACAACTGATCATAGGAAATCAATCCCGCCGACACCAGCCGACCAAACACGACTTCCTCCGCAGGGGGAAAGCCATCCAAAGTCACACCGATCCAGAGAGTCAATAGTCCGACAACAGGAATCACACCGTCCAACTTCTGGAGACAGCTCCGAGGATAGATCCGGAAACTCAACGCCGCCACCCCGTCGTCGAGCCGAAAATAGCCACGCTGACCGGACCCAATCATCATCAGGGAGGAGAGTGTCCTTCCAGACACAGTGTTTCCGATGTGGTGGATATGGCCACATGCGTCGAGAATGTCGCAGGCCACCGAAAATATTCTGTTCTCGATGTCAGAGGGGGAACATTCTCTCACGAGATTGTCCTTGCCGTCCGGAAAACTAGACGGAGGTATGGAGAAGGAGTCGACCATATCTCCCGACACACTGACTCCCATAACATCGACCGCCTGGAATGATAACCGACCGCTTGTCGAAGTTAGGATAGCCGGAAAGCACTACAAAGCATTAATTGACACGGGAGCCACGAAAAGTTTCGTAAGTCGGAAAGTGGCAAAACAATGTGAAAGTAAAGGAATCACCGGACAACATGTTGAGAATGGTTTCGTGGTGGTTGCAAATGGTCAACCCACGACCACACCCAAACTCTACACTACCGCTGTTCACCTGGCTGATTATTCCTTGACCGACGTAAAATTTTTGTTGGTGCCTGATTTACCAGTTGACCTCATTCTAGGAATGGACGTATTAGGAAGGTTCAATTTTTCCATTAACCTCAGTACCGCGGACTGTTACCTGGAAGGTCGACTGATTGCCAAACCAACACCGAAAATTCAAGAAACTGTTGAGGTGCAGGACCGGAGAAAATCCCTGAATACACCTGCGGACAACCCGCCATCTAAACCGTTACCGTCCGTAGATTCCGTATACCTGGCTGAAATAGAAACAACCCAGTGTAAATGGTACAACAAAAAGTTACAGGAGGTGGAAAAAGACCCAGCAAATTTTCCTGACTACGCCGTTGAAAATGGAAAACTGTTGCGACATTTCTGGGACTCATCCGACTTCACAGAAGATGGAACCGGCCAACCCTGGAAACTCTGTGTACCATCCGAACAGCGAACAGAAGTACTGCAGGAAAACCACGACTCAGAACTAGCAGGTCACATGGGGATTGCTAAGACGATTGCACGGATAGCCAGAAATTATTACTGGCCAGGGATGTTTAGAGACATTGCGAAATACGTGAGGAACTGCACATCGTGCCAAAAGTACAAAGTTTCGCAACAGAAAACCCCTGGTAAGATGCAACCACACCGAATGGCGGATGCGCCGTTCCAAGAAGTATCCACAGACATTGTTGGACCATTGCCACGGTCAAAAAGGGGAAACTCCTACATCGTGGTAATGCAAGACCGGTTCACAAAGTGGGTAGAGTGTCGTCCGTTGCGGAAAGCTACCGCCAAAACTGTTTATTCGGCCCTCTACGAACAAGTCATCCTGAAATATGGTTGCCCAAAACTAGTAATATCCGACAATGGAGTACAATTCGACAGCAGGCTATTCAAGAACAGTCTCCGAGAGCTGAACATCGCTCACCGTTTCACACCACCGTATACTCCTCAGTGCAACCCTGTAGAAAGAGCTAACCGTACCCTGAAGACTATGATAGCACAGTTTTGTGAAGCCGATCAACGAACCTGGGATGAAAAGATAGGAGAGTTAACGTTTGCCATCAACACCGCTAAACAGGAGTCTACTGGATTTACACCGGCATTTTTAAATTATGGAAGGGAACTAGAAGTCCCGAGGGCGATTTATTCGACAAACCCCCACAATGAAGAAATGAACGGAGAATCCAACCGTATAGAAGAAGCAAACAGAGACATGACTTACCGTACTCAACAGATCAAACATCTCCAGGAGGCTTATGAGTTCGTCCGTACTAAACTGTACCGTGCCTTCCAGCAACAGGCTCACCACTACAATCTTCGACGAAGAGAAATCCGATACCATGTGGGAGATCAAGTTCTACGCCGAGACCGTCCTTTATCCTCGGCCGTTGACAGTTTCGCCGCCAAGTTGGCTCCGAAGTTTTCCGGACCGTTTACCGTCGTTAAAGTTGTTTCACCTGTCGTCTATGACCTGAAAGATACAGAGGGTAGAAAAATCACTAATATACATATTAAAGATTTAAAACCATTCCATGCATAATATATATTATTATCATGATCCGTTAACCGTTCTATAGAAATAACCTCTGAAAGGAGGAAATCCGATATTTTTTTCTGTTACCGATTACATTATTAGTTTCCGTTTACCTGTTTATCTGAATAACTGTAGGTACACTGACTAGAAACTGTCCTTGTCATTCTCATCACCGTCAAAGAGAGGCTGCCGTCCAGTGTGATATCCCTAGTGCATCCACCCAATCTGAACCACCCCGAAGGAGGTTGAACAGGTTACGCATGTCAGCCAGTAGGGAGCACCTGCAAGGAGAAATCACGTACATCTGAAGCCCGTTACAAAACATAATTATAACCGATTACACCGTCACAATTCCGTTCAAATTCCGTACATGCACCACCGTTGACCGAAATACTGTATCTACAGATTTTCATCCGTTCAACATGCAATTATAAATCAAACCTGTTAAAACTGTCCGAAAAATCTGTTATTTATGTAAGGAATACCAATAAAGGATACTGTTTCACCTTGCAACTGAGTATATCCGTCTATTAATCCAATAGATCTAACCAATTTCTGTCCTGAACCGAATCGAAATTATTGTACCGTCAATTTTACACTGTTTACCTGAAGAAAACACCGTCTACCTGAAATCAGAATACGGAGAAAAACCGTTCCAAGAAGAAAAGTTGACCACGAAGAACGATGAAGATTGGAGAGTTTATTGTTAGAAATTACCCACCTGCAAGTTTCATACCGGATCCGAAAGTCTCAGCGTCCGTGCAGCCGGGTCACACCAGTCCATTGAGCCCCCACGTCGATCTGTTGGAGGCTTTCCACCTGTTGCAGCTCCCACGATTCCTGGGTAACCTACAAAACCACGATGGAATTCAAACACCCGCCAAACACAGTTAAATTAGGTACTCACCGGAGGGATGAAACGTGACACGTTTCCGACCAGCGATGAAGATGAATTTCCACATAGAGAGGGAGGATTTTCCACTGTTATACACCATTTATCCACGGAACGCTGAACAAAGTTCTTTGACAAGATGGCGGAGACCTGCGCCGAAATGACTGACGCTGACGTTTCTGCGTGCGCATTGGAACTACTATTCCAACCATAGAGAGGATAAGTACTTGAGTTGTAAACTGGTCACGAGTACAGGTGGCGCGCGCGAAAGTAAGGTCATTATTTCTAGGGATAGATAGAGTCGTGAAATTAAACTCACTATTTCATCGTAAGTTAATTTCTTCCGAGGTGGAGGTGGTGTAATGAACCCCAGTTTTCTGAGGAAAATTGGAGTTCATCTTAGTGAATTTTTTCGTTTTAAATTTCCGTCTTTGAAAATATCTTAATTCTCGAATATTCCGTACGTTCATTCCGACAGGCAGAGTAAATGTAAAAAACCGCTTATCTGTATTTTACGTTGTTTTTCTTACATGCCGCTGAAGATTTCAACGTTTTTCATCTGTTGATATGCGATAAACCGGAGCTGACGACGTTTTTCATTCTTGTCGTATTCTGGAATTTTCAGATTTTTACCGTGAGAGGGGATATGCCTATAAAAGCAAATTTTCCCCCCGCGACGGTCACTTTTCGACTTTTCGACTTTTCGACTGTTACTTCAGTTCGTCGGCTGACTTTTGAATTTTACTTCAGTGCTTTCCTTTCGCTTGAGTATTTTTCGCTTTCTAACGTGGTTTCTAACTTCTATTATAAATTCAGTTGATTTTCCGTAGTACTTTCGCCGTTGAGAATAATCATTTTGTGTTATTTGCATCAGTGCTTAGAATTAATTTTTTTAGTTTTTCTTTTTTTAAATCCTTTGAGTTTCGAGTGCTTGAAACAAAGGAGGTAGGTCCCCGTCTGTGCCGTTCAGTTTCTTTGTTAGACCTACGCCGTTACTTCTTTAACTTTGACACTGCTGTACTGTATCGTTTCCTGTTGTATTTTATCGTTCTTTACCCTGTTTCGCGAGTCTGACTTTTCCCTTCGCTATCAGTCATGGCGTGTTAACCCTTGGGGTACTGAAGGGAAAGTTCCGTCAACCCCCCTGTCCGCGTCATAAGTGTTAAGCCCGAAATCTCTTCTTTTCTGTCAATCATGGCGTGTTAACCCTTGGGGCAGAGAATAAGAGATACCGCAAGTAGTCAGTGAAATCCCGTAGTTGCGTTAAAAATAGACATTTTCTTCGCTGTCAATCATGGTGTGCTATAACCCTTGGGGCAGCGAATAAAAGTCTCGAACAGATCCGCCCTTATTGTGTTTCATTCCCGGAGAAATACAACTACACACCGATACCGTATAGCAAGTCCTTAGCATTCGTCAGTTCTGGTTGGCGCATTTTATTGAACCGTTAATTTTTCACTACACCCGGTACAAATTTCATAAAGTGCTCGTGACCGGATAAGATTTCCCGAATGTATTTTCACTGATAGAATCACTCACATTTTATATCACACATATCTCCCTTGTACATGTGATTAGTTTCCGAAGTTGTGAATAAACTTTTACATAGTTCGATTTTGACTTCTTCGTTGTCGCTACTACCCTAGACAACACCGAGCTCTGTCTCTGGCTAGCAGCTACCCTGGTAGGTTTGCTATTCTTCCTATTGAAAAGAATAGCTGGCGCTCGAGATTAAGGCTTCTCCGAGAAACGCACGTTACAGAACTTCAGCGTCTGCTAGCAATAGAGAGCAACACCAACACCTCTGATGAAATCCACATGCCTGGGCAACAACAGCCAGAAGAAATTGACACTGAAAGTCCATCTTGCAACGCAAGTGAGAATGAACATCAGGACGATAGAGAAGAGCTCCACCGACAAGTTGACTCTGAGATGAGGAGATACTTTGCCGAACTGGAAGGAACAGATCCTCTTCATCGAATAGCACCTCCCCGACTCAATACATCCAAGAAACTGTCACTCATAATCGACATCTTGAATAAGGACGTTTTACCTGAGTACCTACAGAACGGAAGTTTAGTGGAATATCTGCATCTAGTTTTTTACTGTGCAGCGCTAACAACAGCGGAAACCATAGGGGCAAAAATTCGCCGAACGAACAACGATGGTAAAAAGTACACAAATCACACGCGCCAGCATGGCAGAAACGTCTTCAACAAAAAACAGAAAGGCTAAGTAGAGACATTGGACGACTGACGGAGTACTTGAACGGGAATCAAGGAAGAAAGATTGTGAAAGCTGCCAAAGAGATCATGGATGGAAACAGGACACATACAGAACGAGAGACGGAAAATGCTACAGCTCACCATGCCTCGACACTCTAAAGCAAAAATTGAGTATGTATGCAGAACGCCTGAGGAGATATAAAAACAATTAGACAATAATTCATTCGAAAAGTCAGAAGAAACTTTCTACCGGTCACTAACATCGTCTGATGGAGAAAATGGAAAGTTACCACCAAAGGAAGCCATTGAACAATTCTGGACCGAACAATTATCAACGAAACCTCAGTTCAATGGAGATACCGGATGGATTGAAGATGAAAAGTCTGAAGCTATAAAATATGAGCAGATGCAACATGACTTGATCACAATTAAAGAAGTAAAATCAGCTATCAGAGGACTACACAACTGGAAAACACCTGGGCCTGAAGGATTACAGAACTTCTGGATCAAGAAACTTCAGATCATGCATGACAAATTGACCTCCGAAATAAATGATGTCCTTGAAAATCCTGAAAGGATGCCAGTATTCCTTACACATGGCACAACATACCTGTTACCTAAAGACCGAAGTAATACAGAAGACCCATCCAAGTACCGACCAATCACATGTCTTCCACCGATGTACAAATTAATAACATCGTGCATTTCAAACCGAATTCACAACCATTGCGAAAGGAATAACATCATCGCCATGCAACAGAAAGGATGTACCAAAGACAGCCGAGGGTGCAAAGAACAACTAATAATAGATTCAGTTATCTGCAATCAAGCGTTCTCCAAGCGGAGGAATCTTCAAACTGCGTACATAGACTACAAAAAAGCATTCGATTCTATACCTCACGAATGGCTCTTGACGATCTTGAAGATTTACAAGGTGGATCCCAGTATTGTTGAGTTCCTGAAAAACGCCATGTCAACCTGGCGTACTAGTCGTCAAATGAAAGCAGCAGATTGCTCCATTACAACAGGACCTGTTCCAATAAGACGCGGAATTTTCCAAGGAGATTTGCTGAGCCCTCTGTGGTTCTGCATGGCCCTGAATCCCTTGTCTCATAGATTGAATTCTACGGACTACGGATTTGCCATCAAGAGCGGCAGTAGAACTATGATGAAACTGAATCATCTCCTTTTCATGGACGATTTGAAACTCTTCGCATCTATCAAAAAACAAATGCAACTGATGCTGAAAATGGTAAAAATGGAAAGATTCTCGGAAGACATCAAAATGAAGTTTGAACTAGAAAAATGTCGACTGCTAAACATAACGAGAGGGAAAATAGAAGATGGTACGTTCAAACTCAAGGAAGGTGCAGAAATTGAAGCATTAAAGGAAGGAGACACATACAAGTATCTAGGCATAAAACAGGCAAGAAAAATCAATCAGACCCAGATGAAGAAAGAATTAACGGAGGAGTTCACCCGAAGATTGAGAAGGATAATGAGAACTGGTCTTAACAGCAAGAATCTGATAAAAGCGATTAACACCTACGCTTGCCTGGCGCTGAGCTATTCATTAGGTATTATCTCTTGGACGACCACCGATTTAGCAGCTTTACAGAGAAAAATAAAGACGATGCTGACTAAACACAATAAACATCACCCCAAAAGCTCAATAGAACGGACAGAGCTGCCATGACATCTTGGGGGTAGAGGAATTGTTGATTTGTCCAACCGTATGTCCCAGGAAATTGAAGGACTTCGAAAATATTTTCTGAGCAAGGCAGCTTCGTCAGAACTCCATCGAGTAGTTTGTGTTGCTGATAGTTCTACACCGTTAAAGCTACAACAGGATCACTTGGAAACCGTCGAACACTCTGCAGAAAGTAAAATGCAGAAACTGATTGGCAAACCTTTGCATGGAAGGCACCAGAACGAGGTCAACCATGATTACGTCGACATATCTGCGTCGAACTACTGGTTGACTTCCAGAAGGTTGTTTCCTGAGACAGAGGGCTTCATGCTCGCCATCCAGGATCAGGTGATTCCAACAAGAAATTACATGAAATATATCGCCAAGAATGCCTCAGTGGCGGACGATAGCTGTCGTTATGGCTGTGCGACACATGAAACTATCCAGCACATCACCGGGGGATGTCAGAAGTTCGCGGGCACGGAGTACAAGAATAGACATGATGCTGTTGCCAAGAGTCTTCACCAAGAGTTGGTACTGAAACACCAACCTTCTAACATCGAAAAAGGTTCCTTATTACAATTACCATCCGGATGCTGTGTTGGAAAATGAACATCACAAGCGCTACTGGGATCGCACGGTTCTCACAGACCGGAAAATAACCCACAATAGACCAGACCTCATATTGCTCAATAAGGATGAGGACACAGCACTATTCATCGATGTGGCAATTCCAAATAATAACAACCCTCTGGGTAGGCACACTGAAAAAATTTCAAAATACAGAGATCTCGAGGTACAAACCAGAAGACGGTGGAAGCTGAAAGATATCAAGACCATCCTTAATGTCATTACATCTACAGACCTGATACCGAAGAAACTACAAGAGAACTTGAGGAAACTTCAGTTGGACGAAAATATTTATAAAGTCATGCAGAAAGCGGTACTGCTCGGAACGGCGAGAACTGTACGCAAGTACATGGGGAATGCAGAGGAACACCATCTGCTCCGACAGGAAGTGCGGGTGGAACAGGAATCCAACCTCCAGCAGGGAGCCGAGGAGCGACCCGGACCCGACCAACACCACGAGCCCGAAAACCTGGAAAGGGCTCCAACAGAGCTTAATCCTTTTGATATCTGAGATATCTGAGACTTCCCTTATGTAGCCATCTTTACTGTAGTGGGCAGCCTATTAATGGCTTGTAATGCGTTACTCCACATTTTACTTTATTGATCCTGTGAAATTCGGTATATATCTGCCCTCTTTGACGTGTACAATGATCATGAACTTCTTGGTTGGTCCTATATTCATCCACATGGGACCTCACATATACAAAACATTGAAATATATACAAACAAGGGAGTGTGAGAATTTTTTTTTCTCTGAAAGCATTTATACAGTCATCTCTGTAACCAAGTTGACTCATTACCCTGCTAGCTCTTCTCTGTAAACCAAATAGTCGCTTTACGTTAGGATCATGGCCCTAACACAAAATTCCGTATGATGCCTTTAATCCTATAAATGCATGATAAACACTACACAATACCCTACTAGATACCACTCCAGCTAAGGTCCTCAATGCATAAATGTAAGACGATACACTGAGACAGACGTTATCTACGTGAGGGCTCCAAGATAATTTACTATCAATGTTAACACCCAGGAACCTAACTGGACCCTCTGCATCTATTCCCTCCATATCTCTCATTGAACAATACATTGACTTGTCTTATCTACATTCAACTGAAGTTGATTGCTGTGAAACCAGTCTGAAACTACAGAGAACGAAATATTCATCTTATCCATAAGAAGTTCGATGGATTTAGCCTTTTTTAATACCGTTGTGTCGTCGGCAAAAATGATGTAGTCAGCTTCGTGGTCACTGTTTGGAAGGTCATTTATGTAAATAATAAAGAGAAGGGGCCCAAGAACTGATCCCTGGGAACACCACACTTAACATCACACATTTTAGACATATAACCTTCATGCTCTACACACTGTTTTCGGTCTGTAAGGAAGGAATCGATCAGAAGAATCGCACTTTGATCAATCTTATAAAATTTCAATTTTTCCAGAAGCTGTTTTCGTGAAAGACAATCGAAAGCCTTGCTCAGGTCACAAAAAAGTGCCCCAATATATTCGCCATCACTGTAACCATCATTTATTACTCTCATCAGTTCAGCAATAGCAGATGTTGTGGAGCGCGAGTTTCTGAAACCGAACTGAGAGTTGTTGAGGAGAAGATTGCTTTCAAAATATGCTGTTAGCTGTTGTTGCATAACTTTTTCCAAAACTTTCGAGAAAATTGATATAATGGATACAGGTCTTTAATTGTCTATGGTGTCATCTGGACCTTTCTTATGCACAGGAACTACTCTGGCAAATTTGAGAATCTTTGGAAAGATGTTATCTCTTATACAATAATTGACAAATTTCATCAATGGATTAATTATTTCATTGACTAAACTTTTGATCATTTTACTGCTGAATCCATGAAAGTCTCGACTACTTTTATTTTTGAGTGACATAATTATATCTCTTATTTTGACCTCAGATACAGGGGAAAAAAGCAAAATGAGCACCCTTTTTGGGTCTCCCAGAACTGTATTCACGAATGAAATCAGAAGAAGATTTCTGAGTCGGCGGAATATTGTTTATAATTTTTTCAGGCACCTTGATGAAAAAATCATTGAGTTCATCAGGAGAAAGCCGGCTATCACTCTTATCCCGTTTAGTCGATAAGTTAGTACTATTTCGCACTAAGTTCCAAATCGCTTTAGGACAATAGTTTTTATTTTATTTATAAATTTGCCGCTTCGACATCGAGGTCATTAGCGGTAATGGTACAGTTTAGTAAGATTTACTGTATTTAGATACAATTTTCAGAAGTACTGTTCAATTACATAGTTTCGGTATTAATCAAATTTTGACATTGATGTTCTTTATAAAATCCAAGGTGTTTAGGGATAATGGAGAATTTATTCTCAGGGCCTCCTTCATTAATTCGCTGACATTGAAATGGTTCCTTTGGGGTAGGTATAATTGGCAATCGATTAGGGTATGTCGTACAGTGATATCAGCATCACATGTAGCACATCTTGGGACATAAAACCACGGCAGTTCCATTGGATTATGGTGAACATGGAAAATTTAATTACTTTGTTCCTCAGTTATTACCGTGTTTGATTCCTGGATAAGGTCTTGAGAACTTGTACTGAAATTGCTTGAAAGTTCGGGTTCTTCAAGTTGAAGTTGGTTCTTCAGACTTTTCAGTATTTTCGTGCATTTCATCTTGATAGTTCTGGTTGGCCTATCAATTGTTGCTATTTCCCTATAAAACTGTAACAATAACCTCATTTTTTTCAAACCATCATTGAACCATGAAATTGGCAACGTATCAACAGAATGTTTATATCTCTTTTGTCGAAATGCCAAATCTACACAGTTTTTCAACAGTGTAATGAACATTTCGAATTTTTCATCAATACTGATATCCTCACAATCAATGAAATCCCAACATATATCACGGACTAAGAATTTGAGCATATATAATCCCTGCTGAGTGATAGGTTGACACACTGTAATCTTACTCGCAGTTTTCAAATTGCCTTCTAAATCATAATTAGTCTCTACAGCACTGTGGTCAGAGAATCCCAAATCAACAACACCTCCCGAGCAGTTATCAACGTTGGTAAAGACATTGTCTAAGCATGCCTTGCCTCTAGTCGCTGTATTAATAACATAAGCCGAGAAAAGATCAACAGCTCCTGATCTGTTTGGACTGTTTGTTAAAATCATTTTTTTCATTCCCAGTCATTCGCTTGACAAGAGAAGACGTGCTACAGTGCTCCTAGTGCTATAAAAGAGAAAGCGGACGAGAAAGTCGAAGTGTCATAAAAGAGAAAGCGGACGAGAAAGTCGAAGTGTCACAGTGCCGTAAAAGTGAAAGCGGAGGTGAAAGTGTACACTGGCGAAGCTGCGGAATTTATGATTCCGTCTACGAAACTTCCGAAGTTTTTTGTAAGTTCTATAAGTGTATGTGTTATAGAGCGGAAATTCGTTCAAATTCAGTGTATTCAGTGTCGAGTCCAGATCCCAAGATCGCTGGTTCCACGGATATCACTGGTGAGTCGATTTATTTTTCTGATAGTATAGAAAATATTTAATTTAGCCACATAGCTTAATAGTAACATAGTAGTAAGGATTTCCAATATTCATTATTATTCCGAAATACCTCATATAGTTCAATACGGACAAAAAGCCATGTCGGAGGTCTCAGACAATGAGAGCTCCTACATGGAAGCTACGGACACCGAAGAATTCAGCGATGGAGATGCAGAGGAGCTTGTAAGGCTCAAAGAAGAGAATGGGCAGTTGAAGGCTCAAATAAATGAACTGACTGAAACCGTGTCTCAGTTGGTCGGGGAGATACGCCTCTTGAGAGAGGAAGTTAACAAGAATAAAGCTCCTCAATCCCCTAGTTTTGCTGAAATTGCAAAACAGAATACGGCACAGAAATCCCCCACATTTGCAGAAATTGCAAAGCCGGTAGCGGTCTCCAAAAATTCCTCCAAACAGGAAGTAGCTCCAGAACCGGAGAAGAAGAGAAATTCTGCAACTCAAGTTGCTAAAACCCAGAACGCGCCGCCCACAAAACGCGCGCGTAAAGAAAGTTCATCTTCAGACGAAGAGACCGCAAAAAAAGCAACGGGAGTTACCTAAAAAAGATAAAATTCCACCCATCACGACGATGGGTACAGCCGATTGGGTAGAGATCTCAAAAGCTCTCTACTTGAAGAAATTCAGCTACAACAGAGCAACCGTCGTAAAAGACGGGATCAGGATCGTAGCCTCGACTGTGGACGACTACAGGAACATAACAAAATATTTTGACCAGATTGGTAAGGAGTACTTCACGTACCAGATGGAGGAAGAGAAAAAGATATATGCAGTTATAAGACATCTCCCAATAGATGCCGACCTAGATTTAATAAAAAATGATCTAAAGGTCCAAGGAATCCATGACGCCGAGGTGTCCAGAATGACATCCAATAAAACCAAAAAGTTTATACCCTTATACCTGGTAAGAACTCAGAGAAAGGAGATTTTCGAAATAAGACGCCTCTACAATCTCTGCATTGTAGTGGAATCAAAAAGAAGGGCAGAAAATCCAAGCCAATGCTTCAGATGTCAGAGGTACGGACATGCCCAAAACAAGTGCTCTTTTCCATACAGATGCGTCAAATGTTTGGGCAATCATTGCACAAAAGATTGCGAACTTACCAGAAAAGGTGAGGGGAGAAATGCCACGTTCTGTGCGGTGAAGAAGGCCATCCAGCAAGCTACAAAGGATGTAGCGAATTCAAATTAGTTACAAGGAAGAGGAAAACAGGCCAGAAATCGGCTCAGCAGAGCACGATTCCTCTAAAAGTCCAGGAGAAAAAGAAGCCCACCCCCTCCAAAGTAGACGACAAGAAAAAAGAAGTACCCAAACCAGTACAGAAGAAGGAGACACCGAAAATGCCCCAAGCTAAACCTACGATCAACAAAACAAAAGAAAACAGAAAAGTCTCTGAATCCGCCGACGATTTAGACACTTTTACTGAAAAAATTTTCAACAAAATCATGTTGAAAATTGAAAGAGAGATGGAGAAAAAACTCCAAGGAATGTTCAGTAAACTGAAATAATGGAACATACAACTAGGAAAAATTCCCTTAAAATAGTCTCCTGGAACATAAACGGGGTCAGAACTCGAAAACCCGAGATAGAAGAAATAATATCAGAGAGAAAACCTGATATTATAGCCTTACAGGAAACAAGAATACAACCAAATACGCGATTGAATATCATGAATTATGAGATATATAGATGTGACAGAATCGCAAACACTGGGGGAGGTGTTGCCTAACTGGTTAGACGAGATCTGAAACACTATTTTAAAGGAAGATCTGACGAGTCACAAATAGAAACAGTGACGATTGTAGCTGAAATAAATCGACAAAGAGTCGAAGTCACATCGGCATATAAAAGACCCCCAAATAACCTATTGGAAGAAGAAATCAACAACTTACTAGATGGAACAAACCCGAAAATCTGCATCGGAGATTTTAATTGCAAATCTCCAGAATGGAACAGCAGGATGGAAAACAGAAATGGCAGAAAACTGAAAGATCTCGCTGAAAAACATGAAGCTATCGTTATTGGACCTGAAGAACCAACGTACCTAGCATTCGGAAATGGATTACCAGATATAATTGATATCGCAATTATGAAAAATATCACTAGAGAATTCTCGATAGAGACCTTGTGGGACGGAACCTCTAACCACAACCCCATCGAATTAACAATAGGAGATGAGCCAAGAAGAGAACTAATGCAAACAAGAGAATACACCGATTGGACGAAATATAGCCATCTGATACAATCGGAGGTAACAGAAATACCGACAATCAACACACCGGAAGACCTAGAAAGAGCAGTTGATAAACTAGAAAAGAATATAATAGATGCCTACAAAAAGAGCACAAAGAAAATAACGAGACCAGCACCGATACATCCACACGGTGATACACCCAGAGAAATCAAAGATCTCATCAGGGAAAATCGGAGACTAAGAAAAACATACAGGCTCAACAAAACAGATACAAATAAGAGAAATCTAAACCGACACAGCCAAGTTCTAAAAAATGCCCTGAAGGACATGAGAACAAATAGATGGAACAAAAGAGTTCAAGAACTAAATACTATCGATCATTCTGCATGGAAAATGCAAAAATGTCTGAGAAGAGACTAAAATACCACCTCTCCACGGAGAAAGAGGAATGGCATATACGAATATCGATAAAGCAGAAGCACTGGCGGACTCGATAGAAAGAGAATCGAGAATAAATTACAGACCTGATGACGATAATGACGAGCTGGAAGATCTTGTAGAGAACAACGAAGAAGAAATGGACGAACCACCAGTAGACGACAAAATAGAAAAACCAACTTCTCCATTTGAAATAAAAGAGATAATCAGAAGCTTCAAAAATAGAAAAGCTCCCGGAAGTGATAAAATAACGAATGCTATGTTGAAGAAATTACCTAGAAAAGGTATAGCTGCTCTCACAAATATTGCAAACGGTATAATGAGGACTGAACACTATCCGGAAAAGTGGAAAACTGCAGAAGTCATAGTGTTCAACAAACCAGGCAAAGATAAAAAATTCCCCCAAAACTACAGGCCGATAAGTTTATTGTCCGCCCTAGGAAAAGTAGTAGAAAGGGTAATCGCTAGGAGGCTTACAGAAGAAACTGAAAATCTGAATCTCATTCCAGCAGAGCAATTCGGATTCAGAAGAGACCACTCAACTGAACAGCAATTACTGAGACTCACAGAATACATAACAGAAGGATTCCAAAATAAACAAGCAACCGGTCTTGTACTACTAGATGTCGCCAGAGCATTCGACAGAGTATGGCAGGATTGATTTACAAAATGAGATATGCTGGATATTCAATGAAACTGTGCAAGTTGATTAGGAATTATTCGAGGAACAGAAGATTCTACGTGAAAGTGGAAGGAGAAAACTCCACAACCAGATATATGTAAGCAGGGGTGCCTCAAGGGTCAGTACTTGGGCCGTTACTGTATAACATATATATTCACGATATACCAAAATCTCCAAGGACTATGCTGACACTATATGCCGACGACACAGGAATCGCAATGCGACATCGCAAGCCAGAAATTATAGAAGGAATATTACAAGAAGCTATAGATGAAATAAATGACTGGTGTATTAAATGGAAAATAAAACTCAACGGACAAAAGAGCCAAGCGATATTACTGCAGAAGAGGAGACTAAGAACTACAACAAATCTAGAGGTAGATGGAGAAGAAATCGAATGGAAAAACGAAGCAAAATATTTAGGTATCACCCTAGACAAAGGTCTAACATGGAGAAGCCATATCAAACAAGCCGTTGACAAAACCAAGGCAGCGATGAATATGCTCTACCCGCTGATAGGTAGAAAGAGCCACATGTCAAATGAGACAAAATTGAAAATAATCAAAGCCGTTGCTAGACCGCAACTGACTTATGGATCAGGTGCTTGGGGATTCGCGGCAAAGAGCCATATACAAAGAATTCAGGCAACAGAAAACAAGCTACTACGATGTGCCATAGATGCGCCTTGGTTTGTCAGGAACAAACAGATATATCGAGATTTGAAGTGGGAAACCATCACCGAATTTATGAAGAGGAAAGCTGAAAAGTTATTCGAAACAGCGAAGGAACATCCAAACGAAGAACTCAGGAGACTAGAGGACTACGATCCGGAGGAAGACAGAAGAAGTATGAGAATTTACAAAAGAAGACCGAGAGATCAATTGAGGAGAGATTAAAATGAGTACGACAACTTATTAAAACTATACTAAGAAGAGATATCCGAAATGGACGAACATGAAAACCCTAGCACGACAATGTGCAAGAAGAAATCAACCGATTAAGGGATAAATGGTTTATAGGCAAATGCCCGGAACCAACAAAAAGCAGGTTAGGTTTAGTGGGTCGCGAACTCAGGAGAGTAAGTAACCCCACAGTGTTCCCTAGAAATGAGTTCCTCTGGGCGAGAGATAGAGCCCCGTGTTTTCACGGTCGCAGATTCCCCCTGCTATAAAAAAAAAAAAAAAAAAAGTTTGTTAAAAAGTCTATATTAAAATCTCCCAATACAAAAACAGCACAATTACACACATCAACCCGCTCCAACACATTAGCCGTCACATCAAAAAACGTTTCAATATTACCTTTTGGATTACGATACATTGTTACTATTATTAACTTCAATTTTTTCTACTGTATAGCACATACCTCGATCTCCTTTTCCACAGACATTGAACTTATGTCATTTCTATGAAAAAACCCGCTTGAGAACTTTTAACAGCGGCTGCCACACCACCATGCATATGATGACTACGGGAGTAATGAGAAATTATTTTATAATTATTTATTCTAACCTGCTCTAATTCATTTTTTGACAACCAATGTTCACTAAACAATAAAACATCATTACCCAAATTTAAGGTTTCAATCTGTTCAATTTTATTACGTAGACATTGTACAGGGTGGGCAAAATTCGTTGTCTACTGAAGGGATCTCGAGAACTATAGCAGCTAGAAGAAAACGGACGACACATTCTCGAGCTCTTTTTTCTTGACTAATCCAAAACTGAAAACAGATCCAGCCTAACGTTCATAGATTTTGAGTTATGAACGAAAATTGAGAAATTGTCATTTTCAATGAAGCTGAATAACTCTTTTATTTGAACTCGTATTCGAAATCCGTTGTTACATTCTACAGGCACTTTTTTATGAGGAATTCGAATATGATATTGTCAAATTTTTTGATCCAGTCATTTTCGAGATACGACAGGGATTTCTGATTTTTCAAATGTAAACTATAGTTGAAAGTCCTTTCATTCCACTGCAATTTTTTTGCTGATTTCAAAAATGTATCATATGTCGCTATTCACATGAATATAACATAAGAAAAAAAATTCAATACTTTATCCTGCTTTCGATTCACTGTTGAATTTTTAGTAGGCTAGCGTAACCATAGCGACCGTTGAAAATGCATTATGCTTTGTGAACTCCACATAATCCTATGTGAACTCAACTAAGATGTCTAATAAGGCCCGTATTAATAGTCAGATCTCAAGTATTGAGAATGTCTTAAGTAGCGTCTTGAGACATCAGTCTGATTAATAAATTTGACTTGAGACTCTGTCAAGATGACGTCTCAATCGGCGATCTCACTTGAGTAGGCGCTTATTAATAAATGTGACTCAAGTACTCGAATGATCTCAAGATAGGTTTTGGGAACGTCAAATTTTGAGTATGGTTGAACCCTGACTCAAGATAATCTCGAAATGAAAGTTGGGTTAGTTTGCTTTGTGAACTGACAGTAATTTAATTGTTTTTTGTGCTTCCAAAAATCGGCATTTTTGAAGTCAATATGGAATCCATGGAAGATGTGGTCAACTACAACGACGAAATCGATTTCATGAAGTTTATCGCAACAGAAAATCAGACTTTTTAATTAATGTCCATGTCATTGTTGGGTCTAATACAGAATTTTTGGGTATTGTAACAAGATGGGCAGGAAGCATGCACGACTCCAGGATCTTTCAAATGTCCAGAGGAGTTCACATGAGGTACACACAACGTACTGGATGGGCGATCGAAAATCCTGCTTCGTCACATTTTATTGTGAGTCACAGTATTGAAAAATATCAAGCAAAAATAAAAATACTAATTTCTCTTTTCGTTTTGTAGTCTCAAGTATATCTCAAGACCATTACTCAAGACATTCATAAGTTGAGTTTCAAGTCTCCGTTTCTTGAGATAGTATCAAACTGAGAATGACTTGATATGCGTTTATTAATAAGCCGTCATCTTGAGATGCTGTCACTATCTTGAGAAAGTATCAACTGAGATAGGTCTTGAGACCCGTTTTGAGAACTGACTATTAATACGGGCCTAAAACTCTGGTGTATTCACTGATTCGATTTTGTTTTTAATTTCGTGGGGATATGGGATCAATTTCGTTCTTTCCACTGTAGGTAGCGCTGTTTAGAATTTGACATAGCATTGTCATTTGATATTTGAAAATAATTTCCTACGACGTACGAATATGTTGTATTTATAAGCGATTATTGGTGTGTGAAAATGTATTAGTTTCGAGAAAGTGGTGCAGAACATTCATTTATTCCACATGTCGTTCAGTAAGTTCAGGTTTCTGTATGGACAATCAAGAACTACAGCTAATAATTCGGTGTTGTTGGAATTTGAGGCAGAACCAAATCAGATGAACGAACATTCGGGACCGATATAGCTAAGTTTTATGGAAACTTCAGCAATATTTCAAAGAAACTGTATTGGAAATACGTAATGTGAATTGTGAGCATGTATAGAGAATCAGAAATAAATAAATCTATTGAAGTCTGTTACTTCAAATATTCTTCCTGAGTAGATATAGTGAAAATTTCCTTTCCGTCAACTGAATATATTGGATATTTGACCAATTTACTGTGTTTTATTAAAATCATATTGAATTACCCCCCTCACGAATTCAAGTTGTCAAGCGGAAATTATCTTGAAGAAGAACAGTAAATCCTCCTTCGAACCCTTATTCCATTGTGTTGAAATATTGACAGATTTGTTTTTACAACGAAAATTGAACTGTAAAGCACAAATATTCTTTAACAGCTGACAAAATGCACCAGTACAAGTTCATATTTTGAACTCGTTGGACGTTGATCGACATTCGATATCAACGCAAAACAAAACAAAACGAGAGAGTATCATTGGACTTCCTTTGGTAGAACAAGGATAGAACGAAGCAAATGACATGGTGGCGCCGCCACGAAACTGATCCCATATCCCCGATTTTCTGAAATGTTGACGCTTGCAAAAAGTGACAAGTGCACACACCAGTGTTTTAGACATCTTAAACTCAACCTTGTGTGATAGGAATCACAGACTGTCGAATAATTATTTCTTTTATATGTCAAGATCGATATCCTTTAAAAGAGAGTAAAAGACTTTCGTCTGATTATTAAAGAAGAAAATTTATTCAATTATCGTTTTTCAATTCATGTAAGAAACTTAAAGAGTCAGTAATATAAATAAAATACGAAAGCTGTCTATAATTATGATTTTTACAAAACTAAGATGATGAAAAATAGGTACGTCTGTCCACGGTAGTATTCGAATTGTAAACCATCGTAAGACAAGCATGCCAAACATAGCGAGAACCAACGATGGCAAATTAATCATCGAAATATTTATTCAGCAATCCGTGATTTCAATCATAGAGGCTCAGGTTCACAAAATATAATGCATATTCAACGGTTGCTATGGTTACGCCAGCCTACTAAAAATTCAACAGTGAATCGAAAAGCAGGAAAAAGTATCGAATTTTTTTTCTTCTGTTATATTGATGTGAATAGCAACATATGATACATATTTGAAATCAGCAAAAAACTTGCAGCAGAATGAGAGAACTTTCAACTATAGTTTACATTTGAAAAATCGGAAATCCCTGTCGTATCTCGAAAATGACCGGAAGAAAAAATTCAATGATATCATATTCGAATTCTTCATAAAAAAGTGCCTCTAGAATGTAACAACGAATTTCGAATACGAGTTCAAATAAACGAGTTATTCAGCTTCATTGAAAATGACAATTTCTCAATTTTCGTTCATAACTCAAAATCTATGAACGTTAGGCTGGATCTGTTATCAGTTTTGGATCAGTCAAGAAAAAAGAGCTCAAGAATGTGTCGTCCGTTTTCTTCTAGCTGCTATAGTTCTCGAGATTCCCTCAGTAGACAACGAATTTTGCCCACCCTGTACATTAATATGGAGAATACTTAATTTAACGTGTTTACATTTTTGTCCCTCTTCTGAAAAAAATGTTGAAAACTAAAAGGTCTGATTGTGGCACCAATCGGCCAGAAATCTTTATCATTCAATGACTTGAAAATTTCATCATTCGGGGCGCCTAAACTAAAAGCTGAATTTGATCCCACAGTGTTAAACTTCTTAAGGTGCATTTACACCAAACGAGCATTGTTTTCGAACGTTTCAAAACGTTTCGAAACGTTTTGAAATGTTTTCAAACGTTCGAGAACTCAGAATGGGAGGTGTTCACACAGCCCGCGCCTGTCCGAACGAGCAGTTGTTCTTGATAATTCAACGAGGTCTCTCTAAAGTGCACCGACATGGAACCCTCATTATCTATAATGCAATTAGTAAAAATTGCAATAAATTGCAATTTCTACTGAATCTATAGTACTCAGAGTCTCTGACAGTAATAATCTCTCAAATGAACTCTACGCCAAAGGAGGAGACGAACAACCTGGGTGAATTCTTTTCTGAAAGGAAGAAATTATACCCAGCTGCTAGATGACTTGAGAGCGGACGAAACTGAACTTTTTAGAAATTTCTGCCGCATGTCATTATCGGACAAAATTGAGGAAAAAGTGTCAAGAGAGACACCAATCATCGAGAGAGCATTTCCAGCGTCGGTTAGACTGGCACTAACGATTTTTGACTACGGTAGGGTGACCAGACGTCCGTCATTGTGACGGACAGTCCGTCAATCGTCCAAGAAGTCCGTCACTGGAAAACGTCCGTCAAAATTTAATTCAGTATTTTTGTCAAGATTATTTGAGATGGATAGTAAAAAAAGAAAGTGCAAATTTATGGAAGATCTTTCGAAAGAATTTCCATTTTTTAAAACACAAAACTTGATTCTGAAGTCCAATGTACGAAGTGTTTGGGCCAATTCAGATTGCATTTGGAGGAAGAAGAGATAATGTACGGCATGTTTCAAGTTACGAACATAAAAAAAAATTTAATGCAGCAGCGTCTTCCTCCCTGACCAAATATTTGAGGCATTCAAATTTTGGGGATGAAGAAGCTTCTCTAGAAACGCCTGAAGCACTCTTCTCATTCCACAGTGTAATGCACAACCATTATATTAATATTATTAAATTTTCGTTTTTGTGTTGTAATAGACTTTTATTATTTCTCTATTTTCAATAAATAGATTTTTTTTATCGCCATACCTTGTAGGAAACTGAGTAGCTGGAATCATATACAGGGTGAGTCTTATAGACTCGTACAAATATTTCACAGTAGAATCTTGAGGTCAAAAGAAACACTTTTTTCCTATACCGTTTTTTTCCGAATCGGCTCGGTTTAAAAGATACAGGTTGTTAAAAAATATAAAAAAAATGTTATTTCTAGGCTTTATCGAATGAAATGAATTTGGAAATATAGTTTTCGAGTAATTTGAAGTTAAAAAATAAAAGATATCTGTGAAATTCGAAAAATTGGGTAATTTTGACCGAATGCAACTCTTTTTGAAAGATCCACAGACGTCACAGATTCATTTAGTTATTTTGAAGGTAATTTGTTTTTCCAGGGATGGCACAGCTCATTATGAAAACCTAAAATGGCTATATCTTCTTATCAGGGCTGAATCGGAAAAAATGGTAAAAAAAATTTTTCTTTTGATCAGGTCCGTCCGTCATTGAACATTGGATAATCTGGTCAGCCTAGGCTACGGGAGATTCTTATGGTATCATGTACCTTTACCGAATTTCAAAACCATCAATATCGAAAATTATTATCGTCTGTCTGTGAGTCTGTGAAGCCATCGTAAATGGCTCCATTTCAAATGGATTGATTAATTATGAAATCACGATTCAAGAGATCTCACCAAAATTCAAAATAAATTAAATACCAAGACCCAATAACTTATCACGGTCCACCGGTGATTTCGATGATATGACGCCAGATGTGCAAGGAAATCTGAATCCCTTTGATGATTCGTCGGTTTACCGACATGAGACGGAACGGGATCGAGCATTTTAAAACGTTTTGAAACAGGCTTCGTAAACTTTATTCGGCGTCGATGAGTGTTTACACCGCCTGTGCATATTGCGTGCATTGTTCGCAAACACTGCCTTATAATGAAACGTTACTTTACCGGCATGTGGCGAATGAGCTCGAGCTCTCTGAAACGTTCGAAAACAGGGTTTGCGAACTCTGTTCGACGCCGATGACTGTTTACACCGCCCGTACTACTGTTTGCAAACAGTGTTCGCGAATAATGCTCGTTTGGTATAAATGCGCCTTTAGAAGAACGTGAACGTCATGGCGCATAACAGTGAATTTGCTAGTGAGCTGTTAAAGTTCAAAAAAGAATATTTAATCGAAATAATAATTACCAGGAAAGTTCCCGAGGGTGTAAATGTGTCTCCAGGATTACGTAAATTAATAGAGGTGGGCTCCGAAGAAAATTTTAGCGAGCATGCCGATAGTTGCAAAAATCTAAGCAAGAATAACCTTCAAAGTGAAACATCAACAAACACTTTGTTTACTGGCGAGGACAGATCACAATTAATGGAATTGGAGATAACTTACCTGAAGAGGACGTTGAACACACTGGAACAAATGATAAGTGACAAGAATATGATTATTGATTTATTGAATAAGAATCAACAAAATTTGAGAACATTTTCTTTCGATGTCAGAAGCGACGTTGCCGTTGTTGACAAACAGGCGGTGGATCTAACTAATGTTCCAGATAAGCAACAGAAGAAGCAGGTCAAGTCACAACATTTAAAAGAACACAAACCCGAGGAAATCTCGAGGAAGATTTACACATATAAGGAAGGGAAGACTGAACAAACAAAAAAGAGACCTAAAAATTCAGTTGTACAGGGAACAGCCAAGTCATCGTCTTTTAGTGGCGCTCCAAAATATGCCTGGATTCATGTGGGTAGAGCAGGTTTGGAAACGGACGAGAAAAGTGTCGAACAGCATCTCAAGTTGAAATTTCCTAATAGAAAATTCATTGTGGAAGCACTACCACAAAGGGAAGGTGCAACTAGCCGCTCATTTAAGGTAGGTGGTGATTTGGACATGGTCGAAGAACTTTATAAGAGTGAAAATTGGCCAGAGAATATATCCATAAAAAGATATAAATTTCTTCGAATCAGAGATAATATCAGGGATAAATAGGCGTACAATAAACCAACCACAAAAAAAAAGAACCATTTTCAATAGCGAACGTTAACCTGCAATCCTTAAAAAATAAAATTGATTTTTTCTCGAGTATTCTAAATGATAATAATTATGATTTGTGCTGTGTTTCTGAGCATTGGGCATCAGAGGATATTCTGAGCCGGGTAAATATCGCTAATTACGTAATTGCAGACTCTTATTCCCGCTCTGACGAGGATTATGGTGGGGCAGCAGTTTTCATAAAGAACACAATACATTACAATAAATTACCTGAAATAAAACAAATGAGTATTGATCATCATTTTGAGGTAGCCGCTGTAAAAATTCCTGACAAACATTTAGTGATTGCTAGTATATATAGACCACCTAAAGGCCAATTTGATCTTTTCATATCGGGATTGTCTGCATGTTTGGATAAGATGACGAGAGGGACGTTAGAGAAGATTTGTGTTGCAGGTGATTTCAATGTTAATTTCCTGGAAAGTAATAAGTATTCAAATGAAGTCTTGAATTTGTTCGAGTCGTACGGATTATTCCCGGCATTCAATGAGCCTAGCAGAGTTAGTCGAAAATCAAAAACTTGTGTTGACAATATATTTATTACGAACATATACAAGGAAACTTACAAAAGTAAAACATACGAGCCACACTTGTCGGATCATGCAGTACAAGAAATTAAATTGCTTAATGAGACATCTGTAACAAAAAGGGAATATATAACTAGGCATATGATAACGAGGAGAAATATAATTAAATTTGAGGAGAAACTAAGTGATATTGACTGGGATTCACTCAAATCCGAAAGAGCTGAAGAGACTTTTGATAGATTTCATGCAGTATTTAAAGGCTGCTTCGATAGCTGTTTTCCTTTGAAGACGGTAAATGTAAACAGGAATAAAAAATATGTTCACAGAAATGCTTCAAATGTGGCTTTGAAGATGGCAGTTGATGCGGCTCTGACAATCCACAGTATTCGTCAGAGTGATGACTCCAAGAAACTCGTAGAATTGTTGAAACGATCTCTGAGAGAAAGTCACACTGCAGAAAAGAAGAAAGTGAACAGTGAGTATATAAGTTCATCAGAGGATAAAACAAAGGCCATATGGAGAATAATAGGGGAAGAAACTGCTGAGTCGAGAGAGAAGAGGAAAGAAGAAGGTAAATTGACCGCAGATGAACTCAATTGTTTCTTTTCTAATATAGGAGCGACAATTTCAAATCAGTGCTCACCTTCTGCCATAGAAGCAATAAAGTTGATGAGAAAGACTGCTTCGAGGGTACCCAGATCCTCAGGTTCAATGTTCAACTATCCGGTTACAATCGATGAGCTGAATCAGATTATTAAAAGGTTAAAAAATAAAAAAACTGCGGATATCTACGGAATGAATGTGGTATTGATGAAAAGGATTTACCCAAAAATCTCTAAGTTTATGTGTGATATCTTTAATCAATGTCTCGAGCAGGGAGTTTTTCCTGAACCACTAAAATTTGCAAGAATAATTCCCGTTCATAAAAGTGGAAATGAAGACGAATGCACTAATTATAGGCCAATATCTATTCTGCCTACTTTTTCGAAAATATTGGAGGAAATATTGAAGGGAAGATTGTTGAGTTTTCTCGACAGGACACTGGTTCTCGATCAATGCCAGCATGGATTTAGATCAGGTAGATCAACTATGACAGCGCTGATTGCGTTGATGGAAGATGTTATTGAGGCAGTTGATAGAGGTAGATTAGTTGAAGTTTTGGCCTGCGACCTATCCAAGGCATTTGATAGTGTGGTAGGAGAAATACTACTTCAGAAGTTGGAAATTTATGGAGTTAGAGGAAATGCGTTGGCTATTTTCAAATCATACCTGGAGAATAGAACACAGGTGGTCTCGTGGAATGATGCAGTATCACGGGTCCCCCACCCATCTATATTCTTAGATATGGAGTGCCCCAGGGATCAATTTTAGGTCCCTTATTGTTTTTATTATACGTGAATGACTTACCGCTGAATGTACCGTGCTCCCTTACCTCGATGTTTGCAGATGACACCAGCTTTGTAAATGACTCGTCCAGGAGAGCAGAAGTAGAAATTGGAGGTGCCAAGACCTTGGCTTGGCATCGCCTAAAAAAAACACAGACTGGCACTAATCATTTTGGGGTTAAATTTTATAATAGACTTCCATCAAAAATGCGGATGCTCCCACGAAATAGGTTGCTGAAGAAGATTAAGGAAACGTTAATTAAAAACACTGTTTATAAGTTCGAAGAATTCTGGAACATTAAGTTCGATGAATAACCGTGCTTACATTTTTACATTTACATGTTTGGACCTTTTGTATGTGTATTCAACTGTTTCTCGTCTTTTATATTTATATTTTATACTGTTCTATTTTTGAACTTATTGTATTTTGACCTGCCATGTAATATATTTTGATGGTGAATAAATGATGATGATGATGATGAAACAATAATACCATTGACTCCTAAATTTTCAAGATATGCTGAGACTTCGCTCTCTGAAATGTTTCATGCAATTCTACCAAGGTATAACCATCTTTTTCGAGGTGCACCAGTAATCATTGGTTTGTTTCCTGGATTTGGAGCATTCAGGCCTGTGCAAACCGTACTTTTTTGAGATTTTCGCTTGCGTCTTTCATCTACCCTTGTCCATTCGTTCTTCGTGACTGTTGCAGAATTATTCTCATCTACCTTTCCTGAAATAGTGGAAGAATTCGTTCGTTTATGTCCTGAAATGTCATCCTGTTGTTTGTGAATATGCTCGTGCTCTGCGTAAACTTCATTCATTATTAACATCGAGTTTTCATTTGGGAGATTGATAATATCGTTCTTCACTGACATATCATTCCGTGAGTTGACAGACCGGTCCACACTATCTGAAGGATCAACAGTTTCTTCTTTAAACTTTGAGAATTTGCGGGAAGACTGGCAAAGTCACATATTTTGATGTTCTTATTTTCCTTGAATGACTTGATTAAATTATCCTGAGAAACAATCGTTATTTGTTGATTACTTATTGATCTTTCCATTTCAGAAATCAACCGCTTTTGGCATTCGATCTCAAAATTTGCACACTTGAGGTCACTTTCGGTGCGAAGTAACTTATAGGTTATATCGTCCTTGCTTGTTTGATCGGTTTTTAATTGAGATTCACGCAAAACAGACTCAATTTGACTTCTTGTGGATTCACTAACCTTAATATCATTAGGTAACTTCTTCGATAATATTATTTCTATTAATTTGATCTTTGTGAGTAAATTTAACTCGCGTACAGCTAGCTCATTGGCGGCCATCATAACCGATAATATTCAGTACATTACAAAAAAAATGTGACATATACTCTGTGTTACATATTCATTTGCAGCATTCCAGAATTACATCTCGGAGCTCAGTGGAGAGAGCAGATTTTCAGGTCACGTGGTTTGGGATCAAGTTGAGGAGAAAATAATGGAACTCTACTAGTGTTACCAAGTGAGTGCAAAAGTTTATAGGGGGCGATACCTTGGTGAAAATTTAAGGGGGTCAAATAATAAACTAGAGTTCATTCATTTTGAGTTCTAACCAGTTCATGTGGTTCGCATCATCATTCACCTGATGGTGATGATTAATTATGGATTTTTATCAAGTATCGTCCTCATCGGTTAAACATTTGAAGGGGGTCTTCTTGACGAGGAATAATTCTCTAAAAACTTTAGAATTTATTTATAACATACTGTAGAGTATAGAATTAGCTATATATCGTTTTGTCTCTGCTGCAGAGTAAAAATTAATTGAATCATCTTCAATAACCTCAATAACATGTTCATCTTCAAAAATTTCTTGGAAGACATCAGTATTTAAAATACATATATTATGTAAAATACATGCACTAGCTATTAGCAAGCAGATTAAATCTAACCTTTTTGTCTCCATGTACTTCAGACGTCTGAATCTGCATTTCAGTAATCCGAATGTATTTTCAATTATCACTCGCACTTGGGAAAGAGATCGGTTGAAGTTAAGTTCTTGTGGAGTAAGTGTATGATCTTGCTTAAAACCAACGATGAGTGTTGTTGATAAAGGGTATGCTAAATCTCCCATCAGGTGACTATTTTCAGGAAACTCAATGGCATTCTCTTGGATTCTCTTAGGAATATCAGATTTTGGAAAAACTCTTGCATCATTAAGGCTCCCTGGTTGTCCAACATATATGTCAGTGAATAATTTACGATGATCTCAAATACCCTGCAGAATAACGGATGGATAACCCTTTCTGTTCATGTAGGAATTTGGATGATCCTTTGGTTTTTCTATTCTTATATGGCAACCATCCACAGCCCCTATAACACCTACAATTTATATATTTATTATTATTATTATTATTTGAACCGGTCTCGTTGTGGCTAGATTAGCCTTCCTGGAACTGCCACCATGTAGATCTTTTGTTCTCTAACCTACTCATTCATGGGAACCCAAGGAGGTCGTCAACGGTGTTGATAAAACCAACAACATCCTTAGGAGCCTTGAAAGTATCCAGGACCGTTTTCCCCATAAGAATGGTTCTTAGACCCTCCAACTTTGCACACTTGCATACCATGTATTCAGCTGTTATTTCTCCTTCTGATCCACAGAGCCTGCAAATCTCATCTGCTGACTTTCCCATACGGTAGGAACGATATTTGTACCGACAGTGCTCTGTCAGCAGTTCCACCATCACCGGAAGCTCAGCTCTTCACAGCTTTAGACAGTTTTCTGGTGTAGGTCGGTGAAATCATCACAAATTTCTTTGACTGAGTAAGTCCAGGAGTGTTTCCCAGCGGGGTTATTCTGCTGTTCAACTCCCATTGTTGGATCGCTGTTATAAGGCTTTATTCGGTATTCAGGCTACAGGCAGTACAAGCAGATCTTAAGCTAATGGGTCACATGACCTCAGAGATTACTCAATGTCAGGTTCAAAAGTTAAAAAAAAAATAAAAAACAATAGACCAGTACATCACATCCTTTTCTTTTCCTAGTTTTCAGGGCACCATCCTCCCCTAGCACCCACAATGAGCGGAAGTACTTCGATAATTCTATCGGGGTATTGTTCTTCAACCTTCTCTAGGAAGGTGGGAGTGGAGTATATGGCTTTTTTAACTGCGTAAGCCATGCTCAAAGGCTCTGGGCACTCCCAGCTAACTGAAACGTCAGATATTATGACGTGCTGATCTTTAGTTAGAAGAAGGTCGGGTTTTAAAAGTTTTCCTTCCCTGTCCCTAATCCTGGGCTCCCTCGTCACCTGCCAGCCGTTCCTTATCGCTATGTTTTCGAGGCGATAAGCAACGTAGTTGTGCCTGGTTATCCTCTCCCAGTGCATAAGACTACACCTTTGCAGGACTCACGCTGCATACATCCTGCACGGCAAACGGCTTCTGGTCCTTGGTTGTACGGCAGGCCTGCTGTTGGTAAGCAGTTTGACCGCAGCTGTATTGCCCGTACATAGTCCTCACCTGACCAGTGTCTGGGAGGGTTATCAATGTACGTGTTGCACATCTTATGGTTTTTAAGTGCATTCAGTCCCTTGCCATAGAAAGATTGGTGGAGTTCACTGGCCCTATTATTGTCCTTCATGGCAGTGGTGGCGTTTAGCGGTCTTATCATATTGTCACACTGTTCATCCAGATTGAGGAATTCTCTACGACGCAGTCCAGAATTGGCGTGATTCCTCTTAGTCGCTGCATCCTACGGGAGATTATAATGGGGATCTTGTCCCGCATGCAAAATACTCCCAGGCCACCCTCTCTTAGCGGTGCATGGATGACCGCATCGCTCACGTGGGTGGGCAGATATAGTGCCCTCTTTATGCCCAACTTAATGGCTCTATCTACTGCCTTCAGAGTCTGTAGATGTATTCGGGGGTTCTGCATAGAGTGGATATACCTAGGGATCAGATGAAATTTGAATATCTGGAGCTTTTGGTCAGGTTTCAGTGGGGCTCTACAGACTCTATCCACCTGTGCTCTTAAGTTGGAGATTGAGCACTTAGATATTCCCATGGGCGAGAACTTATTCCCCAAGTACTCCATCATTTCCTTCACACCTACTTGTCGGACGGGTTTGCCGTGGATGTGAAATTGGCTGGTCGAATATACGAACAGCCTCCGTCCAGGTGCTCTCCCCACCGATATGGCAAAGCATTTGTCCACATTGAGGTTCAGGTGGTGCAGGTCAAAGAAATCCTGGCAGATGTTCAGCAGTTTTCTCGCCAGCTTCACATCATCCGCCATCACCAACAGGTCATCCGCATATGCCATGCAGCTGATCCTCTGATCGCCCAGGGAAATGCCATTTTGCTTCTCCAGTTCTTCTATTGACTCGTCCAATACGAAGTTAAAGATGGAGGGGGACATCGGGTCACCTTGCCTTGTACCTCTCTTAATAGGAAGGGTACAGATCTCCTCCCCGGCACAAGATATGGTAGTTGAGGCTTCCTTGTAATTGGCCATGATGTATTGGCTAGTATCTTTGTCGATGCCCTTGCGTTCTAGAGCTCTCTCCACAGTTGCATGTGACAGCGTATCGAACGCTTTAGAGATATCGAGAACAACTATGGAGTAACCCCGTCTGGCTCTTCTCTTAGCTTTCACTATAGTATGAAGGGACATTATATTGGTATTTTCCAAGCCCACAGAATGGCTCAGGTTCAACAGGTTTCAACCTAGATGCACCTTTTGCAAGTTCATTAGTTTTTTCATTTCCTTCAACATCACAACGCTCTGGTACCCACAGAAGAGTGACTTCACTATATATTTTATTACAATTTTATTAAAGACTGATATGAGTAAAGCTGCACATCTTTTGGGTAGATCCACATTATAAATTCAGATGAAGTACCTACCCAGAAAACCATTTATTTCTTGAAAGGAATTGATTTTGGCAATCGCTCTTTCTTCAGTGGGGAAAACTATTATTCCAAAATGAGAATTCACTTGCAATATTCTATGACCTGTGCGATATAACACATGCCAACAACAACTTTTGTTAACTCCAAATCTATCACCTACAGACTACAGAACTGAAAAAGGTAGGAATGAAAAACAAACTATCGAAGCAATGCACTTACCGAACTTCCCAGGCACCACAAAGTCATGAGATATTGTTTTTCAATATTAATTTCTGGTTGACCAGAGTGAATCAAATGTAATTCATAGTTAGTGGTATGAATTTTTATAAGCAGATCTTCAAATGTGGCCAGCAACAATCTGAATTGCTGCTTGAATTGTTAGTCATTGAAGTTGTATACAGTAAAATCGGCGAAATGATCTGTTTTTTCGAGGATATTGATTTCGTCATCGTCCTCCTCATCAAAAATCAATTCGCCTATAATTTCAGCCTCCATTATAATCCAAACCAGATAGTTGTTTCTGTCCAAATCAACTATACACAAAACAAACAAGAATAACAAAACATGAATAACAAACTGTTTTTCGTTTGACCAAACATGTTAGGTTAGGAAATCAGCTGTCAGTAGAGTTTCATTATTTTCTCCTCAACTTGATCCCAAACCACGTGACCTGAAAATCTGCTCTCTCCACGGAGCTCCGAGATATAATTCTGGAATTGCACTTGTACCTATGTTCCAAGGTTTGTATTGGCACTTTGACAACCCGTCACCATGAGAACGATACAAATTGCGAAGCACGGCCGCCGTATCAATTTTCATAATTTCAATTTAAACTAATAGGAAGTGGATAAAGTGGTTGTAAATAATAGTTATTTTCCTAACAAGTGTGGAAAGTGATGCTTTTCCGTAAGAGACTGCAGTTGAATGGACGACGCGGAGCGGCATAATGGGTGATTTGTTGTTTTCTCCTCAATCAAATTTACGTTCAATCAAAAAACTACATCTTTCTTAGGAGGAGAAGATGCTGAAGTATTTCGAAACAGAAAGGGGTAATCCTTTTAAATGTTCAAGCAGCTTGCGATGCTGACTTGAAATTTTTCTATAGTCTGGTTCACCAAATGATTGAACAGTGTTCAAAAATTCAAGATTGAAGAGAAAAATCGAGAATAATGAATTTCGAAAGAAAATATATAATCAACACACATATGAGCGGCCACGATCACGATCGAGAAGCGATCAAACGCGTTCCATGCAAATGTATTATTCCGCACATACTATCACGATCTGTTCAGCGATATAGCGGCGTTCAGTCGCGATGTATTCGGCGATCAACGTTCAAACGCAGCAATAAATTAATAAGGATTGAATTCCCACAGATTTTGGTCCCAGCAGGGGCCTGATTTCCGAATATTTAGGATCCTGTAGGTTCATGATCCCATTGTAAATAGCATCAGAAGCAATTCCTCTGAAATGTGTAAGAATATATTTCGAGAATACAGAATCTATATTTCGAGAATACAGAATCTGAAATTTTCATAGAAAATGTCACTTTTTCCCAAGAGATGACATTCCTACAGATTCGAGAATCGAGCGCCAGGAAGAATGACCGAAGTAATAGCGAATTCTTCTACTGAACAACTAATTGAAATAATAAAAAAGAATAGAGCTCTGTAGGACATGTCTCATCCTGAATACAAAAATGTACGGTTGAAAAATAAAATGATGGGAGTTTGAAAGGAGGAACCAAGTAATTTCAAGTTTCTCCAATAATTCTGTGGTATCTTCCCCGCCTACATCACCGTTTGATCATTCCAATACGGTTGACACAGACTTGGAGGCTGCTGGTATCATAATTCATCAAATGATTTGAATCCATAAATACATTTGATATTTCATTCTTTTTATGAATTTTTGTTAGCTTTCTCGCTTTTTTGTTTCACATAAAAAATATAGAGTACACACAATGATGTTTTATTTATATAGGTAATTGAACATTATAACTCAATGTAACTGGTAATCGTTCTTCTGCTCCGATTGGTTCTCTAAATTTACTCTGCTGCTTTGTTATATCGTTTCTGATAAGATTCAATATTTCATCAAAACATTCAGAGCCCATTCTGAAATATGTAAAGAAACGATCGGAATCTTTCCGGAGGTATGGGTATAATATATTGACTTCACCTTCCTCCTTACGTTTTTAATTGATATCATGAACCCAAACAGTTCGCCTGTTCTTTCTATAAAATCCATAAAATAGTAAATATTTATATGTCATAACTAATTATTGCTTACTTACTGTTTATTGTGAGCTTCTTCATCTAAAAGTAATGCCATTAGAATGGCCCCTTCCTCGTTAAACTTGCACATTTCTCTATACGCTATTTCGAAATTTGAAAATGGTGAATGGTTCTGTCATATTTGTCTATGGCCCTGATCGCGCATATGTGTTCCCCACATCTTGCGATCGCGATCACGATCGTGATCGTGAATATTTCGATATAAGTGGACTGTAAATTAACTGAATTCAAAATTCAAAAAATGAAGGCAAAATGCACCAAAACAGCAATTTGACTCACCTCTGGCTTGATCGATGCACAAGCCCGACGATTTGTGATTTTCTTAACGGCACTCGAGCGATCGAATCTTTAATCAATATTGTCCCCCCGAACAACTCCTCTTCCTGTAGCCCGAGGAAGCGGTGTTGCCAAATAACCACCCTGGTACAAATTATAAAGGAAAACAAAACAAACCAACAAAGGTCCATTCTATCACAATCCCGAACAATAGCATTATTGCAAAATGAAGACCTCTACCTCCACCACCTGATGATGTTCAAGATTCAGAATGGAATAATTCTATCATGATGGCAAATATACCTGATATGCCTCTCAATAGTCAAAATGACAATATCAATGCTTATAGGTCGAAACTAATTAATAATTACTTTTTCAATTTAATTTATCAGCAGTAAGCTAATGACTTTGTTCGATTATTTCATTTCGATGAAAATGTTATTGAAAAAAAGACGTATTGAAATATCAATTTTCATTTTTCTCAACATAATTTACTTGTGAAAACCAATTTGGAGTTGTTTCCAAGTTCTGTACAGTCTCTTTTGTCAGAGGTGTCAGGTGCTCCTTTTGTCCCACACTGGATTCGCTTCTGTGACTAGAACTGTCAGTTGCTCCAATTTTATTTGATATTCCAAGGCATCAATTTTAGCTTTCGCTTCTCGAGCTGCTTTTATGGAAAGAATTTCCCCGTCAATTTATTTCCTCCTGTTTTCTTATGAGATTTAATCTCTTATTAAGGAGTATGTTGTATTTTTCCCCGAATTCTGTACGCGTGGCAGCCTTTACCACTGTTGAAGGTCTCCTCTAAGATGGTGTATCCAAAGGAACGCCTGAAAGAATGATGGATATTATTAATAAACAATTAATATTTAGAATTTTCTCACTATCATGTTTCTTCTTTTTCTTTTCTTGGTTCTCAGACAATGAAGGAGTATCTTCCTCCAAAACCGATTGAACGCTGAGAGATCGGCGTCAGTAAATCGGTTGGTACATATTTTTGCCAAGCTTCATTGTTCTGAAAAATAAGATATTAGTGGTCTTAATAAGTCAAATATAAAGAAGGTAAATATTTTTTATCATGGTCGAAATTACTGTGCGAATGCAATATCTGGGATCTTTGAAGACTAAGATGTTGATGGTGCTAGCAAATATGTCGGCACAGTTTCATTATTCTGAAAATTTTATTCATCTGTCAAATTTGACAGACAACAATGTTCCGACTTATTTTTGATTGTTGTTTCAGCCAATGAGCATACAATTAGGCGATAATTTTGTATTAGTGCAAATTATCGATAATTTGCACTTGTGCAAAATTATCAGGTCCTTTAAAATAAAGGCAGACGTAATTATAAACGTTTTTTACTTATTAAAGTAACATGAAAACTGTTGAACCTAGTTATTGAAATTTTTACAATTAAAAACGCAATTATTGAAATTTATGATTGAACCAGTTGAAGCAGAAGTTGAAACTGAAGAAACACTAAACTCGTTGTTTTCACTGTTTCTCATTTTCCTTATTATTTCCTCGTGAAACTCTTTATCTAGTTGTAAATAAGGTTTTATTGAACTGACATTTTCGTTAGCTGGTTTTCGTTTACCCCAACCTTGGCTAGATGACTTAAGGCAGTTGCTCGGTGAGAATGGTTTGTAAATTTGAACTTTTTGCTGTCGAGACCTGCTTTTTGGACATTTTGCGATCTTGTTTCTGCCAACTGGGATATTCTTGAACCAACCATATATGTATTATTATTTTGCCATTCTCGATTCGGTGTAAGAAACAGACGGTTCGTCTTCACGTTAGTTCCTCGCTTTGACAAAAGTTTTTTGTATAATCTTAAAAAAAAGCTTTGATAAGAAAAATTAAATAAGAAACTGTTAATTTGAACTACCTAACGGGGCAGATGTCTTCATTAGTAGTGTTTCTGATTAACCATTTACTCTCTGTTAATCTGCGACCTCCTCCTTGGCAGGTTTTTGAAAACACTGGATTATAAGTTATAAGTTTTGCTGTCACGTTCCATATTGTTTTCACCACACTTTCTTTATAAAAGGATCCATCCCTCTTGCGCATGTTGCTTGCCCACTCCTTTAGAATGAAGGCAATTTTTTCTACCGAAGTTCCTCGTTGTAATAAGTGATTTCTTTCGGCACAAAACTCTTGAAATTGTCTCCATACTGACGTTTTTGACTTTTTTGTATTCGTTGGCGTAAGATTGTTTATATTCTTATCAATATCTACAGCAGAAGCGTTTCCAAATCGCGACATTGCACTTAGAAAATTTGACAAGGAGTTTTTCATAATGCGTCGTTCACAAAAAAAATTTTTATTGTCCGTAGCAACGATTTTTTCCAACGGCTCCTACGTGCCTGCAATGAGTATAAATTATACAATTATCGCCACTGGTGACGGCAATGTGACACCAACTGACAGCGACACAGTACGATTTGATGGATTCATAAAATTTTCTCATTAAATTTAACTCTTGCAATGAAAATGAATCGATAATTTTCATTGCACTAGTTAAATTACAACAGAAAATTTTATTCCTCTGTCAAATTTGACAGACAACAATGTTCCGACCAATTTTTGATTGTTTTTTCAGCCAATGAGCATACAATTAGGCGATAATTTTGCACTAGTGCAAATTATCGATAATTTGCACTTGTGCAAAATTATCAGGTCCTTTAAAATGAATGCAGACGTAATTATCAACGTTTATTACTTATTGAAGTTACATGAAAACTGTTGAACCTAGTTATTGAAATTTTTACAATTAAAACCGCAATTATTGAAATTTATGATTGAACCAGTCGAAGTTTGTTGTTGGTCAAAAACAATGTGACTTGAAGCAGATGTTGAAACTGAAGAAACACTAAACTCGTTGTTTTCACTGTTTCTCATTTTCCTAGAAGCTAGATGGCTTACGGAAGTTGTTCGGTTTGTAAATTTGAACTTTTCGCTATCGAGACCTGCTTTTTGGACATACAGCTTTGTCCATTTTGCGATCTCGATTCTGCCAACTGAGATATTCTTGAACCATATATTATTATTTTGCCATTCTCGATTCGGTGTAAGAAACAGACGGTTCGTCTTCACGTTAGATCCTCGTTTTGACAAAAGTTTTTTGTATAATCTTAAAAAAAGCTTTGATAAGAAAAATTAAATAAGAAACGGTTAATTTTACCTGCCTAACAGGGCAGATGTCTTCATTAGTAGTGTTTCTGATTAACCATTTACTGTCTGTTAATCTGCGGCCTCCTCCTTGGCAGGTTTTTGAGAACACTGGATTATATTCTATTCTATTTGTGCTAGTTCCATCATTAAACTTTTCTTCTTGAAAGAAATCCGTCAAACAGTTGGCTGCTTCACCTCCTCGAAATGCTAGCTCATAAGATATGAGATGAAAAAATTTTTCCTGCAGACCCTCCGGCTTGTTTCCATCGTTAAGCTTCAAAATTTGTAGCAATTCTTTGTAAGTAAAAGCCGATGAGCCTTCTTTTCTCTTTTCCGGGTTCATTTGTGATATTTTGCGCGCAGCATCTCGTGCACCCCTAGCCGATTTAAATCTTACATCATTAAATGGATCTATTGCAATGCTGAAATCTTCGCAATATTTTTCCTGAACAAGTTTTGCTGTCACGTTCCACATTGTTTTCACCACACTTTCTTTATAAAAGGATCCATCCTTCTTGCGCATGTTGCTTGCTCAGTCCTTTAGAATGAAGGCAATTTTTCCCACCAAAGTTCCTCGTTCTAATAAGTGATTTCTTTCGGCACAAATTAGTGCAAAAATTTACGCAGGAGCAAATCGTTTATTTCATTTTTAATTGATTTTGTTTCAGAGATTGGGAGTGAAAACCCTAAAAAGTTTATTAAGAAATGCAGAATCCCCCCACAATAAATTTCAATCGATATCTTGAAATTGTCTCCATACTGACGTTTTTGACTTTTATTTTATTTTTTGTATTCGTTGGCGTAAGATTGTCTATATTCTTATCAATATCTACAACAGAAGGGTTTTCAAATCGCGACATTGCACTTAGAAAATTTGACAATGGGTTTTTTATGATGCGTCGTTTACAAAAAATTTTTTCATTGCCCGTAGCAACGATTTTTTCCAACAGCTCCTACGTGCCTGCAATAAGTATAAATTATACAATTATCGTCGCCACTGGTGGCAGCAATGTGACAGCAACTGACAGCGACACAATACGATTTGATGGATTCACAAAATTTTCTTATCAAATTTAACTCTTGCAATGAAAATGAATCGATAATTTTTGACAAATCTGCTCTCATGCAAGTATATTATATTTCCCAAAAATTTTCGATAATTTTCATTGCACTAGTTAAATTGCAACTGAAAATTGACGATTTAGAAATACAATTTGATAATTTCCATAGTTCCAACTGAATACCTTTTCTCATCTGTAGGACTTGTTCCGTGAGCTGATGTATTTATGTCTCTTGAGATTTCAGAATGAGGAATACTTATATTTTTATACTCCTATTTTCCATAGAAACTTTAAAACTTTCACATAAACGCTTAACTTTTCTTTTTTTTCTACCTCCTTCACAAACTCAGTATATTCTACTTCAACATTATTACCAAGGTTTACTTCAAGAAAGAATCTCTGAAATAATAGGAATTTGTGTCTAGGTACAGTGGATCAACAATATTATCGCTCGATTTTATTCCACAATTATTCATCCCCTTGAAATGAAGTATTTCCAAAGAATGTTGATCTTTCTTTAAGAAACCAAATCAATCAATTCACGATAATTCCGATAAATATCTTGATTTACTAGAAAATCTCTGTTAGGCGGTACAAATCTCGAAAAGAGTACTGACAAACGTCAAAGTTTGTTTACATTTCGCAGCGTCCTCAACGGTAATTGGATTCGCGAGCATAGGCGGAAATAGACATTTTTTGTGGGGGGCACCCCTCAGGGAGGTGTGAGGTAGGTCCGGAAATTTTTTTAAAATTTATTTGTTTTCAGAGCAATTTTAAGGTGTTCTGAAATTTATTGTAGTTGTAGTAAATTTTCTTTCATAAATAGCTAGCAAAATTACAGAAAATGCCTTTCGCGTTAATTGAAGTTGAGAAATATCTGAAAACCTCTCTGCAAAAATATGTATTTTGTGAATTCGAGAAATTAGGTATTACCTTCTTTTTAAGTGACATATTGGAAATATACATGATGTTCCTAAATTGAAGGTACAGACGAAAAGAGTAGATTCCTTGAGTAATTTTAAGGAAAAAAGTCCCATACACATGAACCGCAAAACGATTCGTTTTCGAGATTCAGGCTGTTAAAGTTTCAAGAATTTTTTTCTTATAGTATCGGTTGATTTTAAAAAATGTGAAGAGAATTCTTTTTTGTTATACTGAACTCTATGGTCTCTTGTGGTTTTGTCGTATCTGCTACCGATTCAGAGTAAAAAATTTTGAACGATTTTCTCAAAATCCTCAGAAAAATCCAAATTATCCTATGAAAAATTTCCTCGAAATCAGTAGCAGATACGACAAAACTACAGGCTACAGGAGACCATATGGTTTAGGACAACGACAAAGCTTCTTTTTACATTTTTCCAAATCAACAGTGTCTAATCAAAAAAAAATTCTCTTCGTTTGTTCCACCAATTAAGGAACACCCTGTATATAGAATAGAATCTTTTGAGCAACCAGCTCCAATGCAAACATAAGTAAAAAACAAGTTATCATTTCAATACAAACCAGTATGAATAGAAAATGTATGAAAGTCAAAAAATATGGTTAATAAAACTCGAACGTATATAAACAAATAATTTATATGGGTAGTCAAGGAAGGATAAAAAATAGTTTTTACTACGATCACGATGAGTACAATAATGAAAACAAGTTGAGTTAAGTAGCCTATGTACATACTAAAAAAAAAACTTTGGTCCTAAACACACACAGCATCTAAAAGAGATGGAGTTTCCGTTTGCTTTCTGCAAAAACTTCCACAATTTTCGGGGCAGTCGCAACTTCCTTGGTCAGGGCACTCTCGATGTTTAATATGGACAAATTCGTTTCTTTGTTTCTGAAAAGGTTGCACATTACTTCCACTTCAGAGCGCAGAATATGTATCGATGTCTAAAACTTTTTCGTAATTGTCAATGAACTCTTTAGCACCATCTAGATCGAGTTGGAGAAAGGAGTCAACTGCTTCGGCTAAAGGAAGTGACTGAAACCGTTTCTCAAACTCACCAATGCTGTTGTCCAAAACGCGGTAGTAGCAGTTTATTTTCCAGTAATCCATCGCACTTGTATCAGACGGCAGATCAATCATGCTACTTTGGCCTACGGGCGTATTCGCAAAATAATCATCAAATTTTCGAGGAATTTTCCTTTTCCTACAAGTTTAGGGCGGTTCTAATGAAGTATCACGTTCTCTGGCAAAATTTTCAATCTCGCCCCAGAGTTCATCGAATTTGTCTCTTGCTTCCTTGAAGGTGGTGAGTGTTGCATCAAGCAAATCCTTCGCCCGTCCTGAAGTCGCATACTCCCCTTGGAAATATTTGCTGAGATGGTTTAATGTTCCAAGCACATTACGTAAAGTAAACATGAGCACAATAAATTCAGGTTTTGAAATATGTACCAAAATTCCCACTGCTCTTACAGAATCTTTGTCTTCAGCCCGGATGATCTCTTCTTCTAGTGCTGCCTTGACGGTGTCATAATTATTCAAAATAGCCCGGTTGTTTTCGTAACGGCATGACCATCTTGTAGTGCTTAAACTTCCAAATTCTAGAACATTTTTCATTCCCAATTTTTCGGCGACTTCCAGAAAACTGGCATGGTTGCCTGGTAGAGAATAATGCTCGTGCAAGGATTCTAAGGTGTTGAAGTAATTCACCTCCAATGAAATATTTGAGCATGCGTTTTACACCACCAAATTTACCTTATGTCCCAGGCAGTGGATATAAATAGCTTGTCCGTGCACTTTTTCAATTTTTGCTTGGAGCCCTTCGTGTCTGCCTGACATTACAGATGCTCCGTCGTATGATTGTCCGACTATCGGCAAGTCTGATAGCCCGACTCTTTTTTTAAAATTCCAGGATTAAATTTTTTAAACCTTCAGCGTCTCTAGAGCCTTTATTAATTGACCCTTGGCGTGCTAAGAATAAAGTTATGTCGGCCAACATTTCTAAATATTTCCGGTTTTGAGTTACCTCCTCGACATGCTGTTTTTTCACTAGCTCTACAACGTTGTGCCAGATTGAGTGGATATTTTAAAATCAATGTATTTTTCACTACATTTTTTATGCTGCGTTGATTCGTGGTGTTTTGAAAGCTTATCACTCAGTTTCTTCCAATTGGAAAAACCTGAGTGAACGAATACTTCATTTTGGTCTCTCGGCAGGTTCGTGCAAAACTGTCGGCAAACAAAACAGAAAATTCGATCTTCTTTGACACTGTACTCGATCCAGTCGTACGTTTTGTAGTATGTGACACAAAATGATCTGATTTTCTGACCAAATCGGGATTTCGGGAATTCCAGCAGTCGGGGCTGCACTGGACCAGTTTCCAGTGTGCCCAAGTCTGTTGTCTCCGATTTTTTGGATTCATTTGAAAAATTCTCACCATCGCCAGCATGTGAAAAACTTGAAGTTGACTCTTTCTCTGACAATGAGCCTAGTTCGTACGTGGGGGTGCTTAAATCTTCCTCAGGTTCAGGGTCAGTATTGGAGCTCGAGGGTTTGAAGAATGACTTGATAGTTTTGAACCGCTTCATTCTTGAATTCCAAGACTGTAACAAAAGCGGAATAAACATCCGAATTACGTGCATTTATCATCTTTATCCAGAAATTCTGAAACATCTGTAATGCAAATTATGACATAATTCTCTGACCATTTAATATCAACGTATCATCAACTGCTACCTGCTAGACTCATCAATATTAATAAGAGTTTCTGCAGTTTCTGGATATCGCTTCTGATTCCGTTTTGGTGAAATAAGCAACGTTGTCCATGTTTGATCATGGTTTTTTCTCAATAATGGGACATAAACGAGAGTTTCGAAAGGGAACAGCTTACTTTGACAATCAAATATCTTCTATATAAATAAAAGGGAATCTATGGAAATGGATATTATGTAAGTGCATCACGTTCAAACGACTGAACCAAATTGGATAATTCATTTTTTTTCGTTATTGTCAGGGCAAGGTTTATCTAACGGTGTATTCCAGAAAATGTAGTAAGGAAATAACAAAAGGGCTTCCCTTTTTCGCCATTTCGCCCGAAAGATCAAGCAATCACAGAGTATATCTTCATTCTTTTTCTTCTGTCTCAGCCAAAGTTGCTGGTTGTTAAATAAATATCCATGCAGAAATCTATCCTAAGATATTTTTTCGTCGCTAGTTAAAAGGAAAAAACTCGATAGATGGCAGCACTTCTGCACGAACAAAATCATTTTAAGGAAGTTAATCCCCCTGACTAAGATTCTGTTGTCAAGGTGGGAAATTTGGACATTTGTTTTGATGTTTCGTTTTGAAGTCGTATTTGTGAGAAAAAAAAACGCGAATTCAAAAATAAATAGGTGTTTAAGTTTTGGGCCCGAAGAAAAATTTCTTATAGCACAATATGTATGTGCTAAATACAAGGGAAAACTAGAAAATAAGAAGACAGACCATATATCAGCACACAAAAAAGCTCAGTTGGGAATAAAATTACCGCGGGGGTAAATGCCTGGCATATTCCGATCCAAAGAGGTATTGAGGCGCTTTTATGAGAATCGAAAGAGGGAGGTGAGGAAAATTGCTGCCGAAAAAAAGAGAGAGAACTGTAAAAGACTGGTGGACTGGTGGTGGTAGGGCATTTATACCAAATAAAGAGGAATATGAATGCCATGGCATTTTCGTATCACTAACGAATAGCAGAACGATTTACGGCTTGGAATGTGAGGTTGGAGGTGATGTGGAAACCGATAATGAAAATATTATCCACAATGAGGAAATGAATACTGCAGTAAGTGCTTTTGGCCATTATCCAAACAGTTTACTTTTCATAATATTTCAGTTTATCAAGACAGAATTATGAAAAAAATTTTCTGCTAAATTCATTTAGCAGAAAACTCTCGCAAAGAAAAATAGTTCAACCCAACTCCTGCCACTTGAAAGCACTGGTATAAATACCTTTTCTAATATTTTTTCGGAATCAATATTTCTACTAGAAACCCAGACAATAATCCCAATATAACTTCTTCAAATAATAATTATAATACTTTGTTGGACAACGTGAGATAAGGGAAAACATAAGAAACAAAACTTGTTTTGACTTTGCAGTACTGACAAAGTAGTTTCGTAATTCAGTAGGCAGAGGGCGTCTAGATTTTTGGATTCGCCAAAGATACGAGCAAGCCGAGAGAGATAGTCAACAGAGTGTCGGGCCTTTTTGTCTGCCAGGGCCGTAGTAAGAGCGTCGTGCCCCTTCTATTCCGATTTTTCCAAATAGTAAATGATTTTATCGCCTTCAAATTGTATTGGACAGTCCACATTGAGTACCAGAATAATATTTATTCCTACTTATCATTCAACACAATCACACCGTTTTTTCCATTATTTCTTCACTCGTTTCTTCACAAATATTTCCTCAGAAAAATATCAATACACAAAAAGAACTCAAGAAGAGTGACTGATTATTTTCATTCCGAAGTATGTGCATCCTCATCTGTTCATGCCTCTTTCAGTTTATCGTCTTCAAAACAATATGAATAGCACAGATTATGGACATAGATACAGGGTGGGCTTTTTAAAACAAAACTGACAAGATAACGGGCGAAATAAATTTATTTCGAAAAAATGCTCGGACACGATTTTTGTTTCGAGGGGGACAACATTAAAGGTCAAATTCACAACTATATCGCTTCAACCCTTTTAGTGTTGAGAACAACAACACCTAAATTTCCAATGAGGAAGGTGGGGTAAATTTCAACTGATTTAGAAGGTCTTTTCATCCTGAGTTCAGCATATTGGTTTTTTCTTCATTTGATTCATTGATATTTTAAAATATTTACATTTGAATTTGAAACAACGATGGTATTGTCGTCAAGCAAGCTGTCTGAATCAAGCAAATTTATTATTCATTTATTCTGTAGATCTGATGAAACTCTATAACTGCCATATACCAGACATCAAAATAATGTTCATTTCTCTCATCAACATTGAGGGAGAAAGATTTACGGATTTTAATTTTATGTTAGAAACAGTGAAGGAAATCAAAGTGAATACAATGTTAAAATTTTAACAATGAATATTAGTCACTTGAAAGAAATATGAAAATAAATGTTCAAACGGTCCTCCTCCCTCGTCCATACACATGTAGAGATTATGCTCGAATCTAGTCCTCACGTTTTGTAGCATTTATTGGGTCTATTCGTCCACTTTCCTCTATAATTCGTCGCCTTAACTCCCCCAACGATAATACCTGTGTAGCGTAAATTTTGCTCTTTAGATGACCCCAGAGAAAAAAATCGAGCGGTGTAAAATATGGTGATCTTGGTGGCCATTCTATAGCATCCATTCGTCCTATCAATTTTTCAGGAAACACTCTGTCCAAGAATTCTCGCACTTTTCGTGCATGGTGAGGAGGCGCTCCATCTTGTGGGAACATAAAATGATCATCCAAATAACGATCGTCATTTTCGATAATATCCACAATAAAAGGGTATATTATATTTTCCAGCATTTGTGAATATTTTTCACCTGTTAGATTTCCATTAATGAAGATTGGCCCAATGATTCGATCACCATAAATACCAATTCATACATTCAATTTTTCTGGTGTTTGAGTATGGACTTCATGAAAAATCCTTGGATTCCCATCTGACCAATATCGACAATTTTCACGGTTAACGGTTGAATTGACGAAAAAGGTACAATCGTCAGAGGAACAGATGTTGAAAAGAAAGTTTTCATCGCCGCTGTACGTTCAGCCATGTTCTCACAAAATTCTTGGCGTCGATCATAATCATAATCATAATAATAATAATAATCATAATCATTCAATTCATGTAACCGACGAATTTTATAAGGGTAAAATTTGTTACTTTTCAGAATTTTTCGAATAACCGTTCTACTAATATTTGTGATATCGGCCAGTTTTCTCGTGCTCAATGTCGGATCAGTTGCAACTTGCCCTAGAATTTCTTACACGGTTTTCACGGTTCTGAAACGTACTTTCTGCAGACGTGCTTTTCTGGGTGCAATCGATTGAATAAATCTTCTGTACGATTCCCGCATTCGTTATTCGTGAAAATAAAGAAATAATTTCAATTCTTCCTGCCAAAGAATAAACCATTTTCACCTTAATTGTTGAAGAAAGTAATTACCAATAATAATTATTTTGTTGTCTAATGTTGACAATTAACGGTTACCATCGTACCCACGAAATGAATTAGTCAAATAATTGATGATTTTACATAGCATGGTTAGCGGAATTACTGGTACTGTACGAAATTCAAAATTGAATATCTCGAAAACGAATGCATTAAATGATTAATACGCTGAATTCAGGATGAAAAGGCCTTTCAAATGAGGTGTCTCTCAGCCTATCTTTCCCATTAAAAATTTTGGGGTTGGTGTTCTAACACTCAGGGTTGAAGCGATATAATTGTAAATTTGACCTTAAAAGTGGTCCCCCTTGAAACAAAAATCGACGTGTCCGACCATTTTTTCGAAATAAATTTATTCCGCCCGTTATCTCGTCCGTTTCTTTCAAATAGGCCCACCCTGTATATTCGAGCCTCTTTTCTCATTATCACTATCCGTTTTTTGGTATTATTTGATCCGGCAAATCCAACAGACATTTTGTAACGTGGTTTACCTCGGAGAAAACTTATCTCGAGCGCCAGCTATTCTTTTCACTAGGAAGAATAGCAAACCTACCAGAGTAGCTGCTAGTCGGAGACAGAGTTCACTGTTATCTAGGGTGGTAGCGATAACGAAGTAGTCAAAATCAAATTGTGTACCAGTTTATTCACACCTTCGGAAACTGATTATATATACAACGGAAATATGTGTAGGTATGAAATATGAGTGAATCGATCAGCAATCATACATTCTGGAAGTTCGATCCGATCACGAGAACTTTATAAAGTTTATACCGGGTACAGTGAAAACCAAAGGTTGTTCAATAAAATGCGCCAACCAGAACTGACGAAATGGACACTAAGGATGACCTCGGAAGTGAAATGACTTGCTATACGGTATCGGGATGTAATTAATTGTATTTCTCCAGAACTGAAAGAAATACAACTAGGGCGGATCTACTCCAGACTTTTATTCGCTACCCCAAGGGCTACGCTCCATGACTGATAGCGAAGAAAAGGTCTATTTTGAGCGCAACTACGAGATTTCACTGACGACGAGCGGTATCTCTTATTCTCTACCCCAAGGACTTACGCACCATGACTGATAGACGAGGAGAGGTTTCTATTTCAACACTTATGACGCGGAACGCGAACAGTGGGTTGACGGGACACTCTCTTCACTACCTCAAGGGCTTACGCACCATGACTGATAGCGAAGGGAAAAGTCAGACTCGCAAAACAGGGTGAAGTACGGCGAAAGATAACAGAAAGCGATACATTACAGCAGTGTCAAAGAAGTAACCGGTGTAGGTCTAATGAAGAAACTGAACGGTAAACACGGGGACCTACTTCCTTTATTTCTGGCACTCGCGGAAAACAAACGAAAACTAAAAATTGATTCCTAAGAGCACTAACTTCGTAATACAAAATTCATTCTAAATTCGCTGAACGGCTTGTCGTGCACACAATTAGAAGCGAATCGCAGAGAAAAGAGAGTACAGAGCGTAAAAGAGACTGAAAAGGCAAAAGTGACCGTCGCGGGGGAAAATCTGCTTTTATAGGCAAATCCCCCAACACGTTAAAAATCTGAAAATTCCAGAATGCGACAAGAGTGAAAAACGTCGTCAGCTCCGGTTTATCGCAAATCAACATCAGAAAAACGTCAAAATCTTCAACAGCATGCAAGAAAAACAACGTTTAACACAGATAAACGGTTTTTTTACACTTACTCTGCCTATCGGAATGAATGTACTGAATATTTGAGAATTAAATATTTTCAAAGGCGGCAATTTAAAATGAAAGGAATGCACTAAAATGAACTCCAATTTTTCTCAGAAAACTGGAGATGCTTGCAATTTCTACTTTGAAAGCTTTTTCAGTATATTTCACAATTTCGAATGCAGCTCGCGATGGGAAGGTGAGCTTTCCTCTATTGACAAAACTCGTAAACGTGGTCTTCTGAATCCCTAGAGGACAAAAGTAAATCTGAACAGTATGTACAGTTTGATTGTAATAATCTGCTCATAATTTCTCCAGTTATATAATACAAGACGTTATCTTGAAAAGATGATAATGCGACACTATCGATAAGGCCCATTAATTTAGGAAGATCATTCCTATCCGTTTCGGATGAATCTTGATATATTATTGCACGACTTCTTTTCCGGAATTCGAAGATCGTTTCACTTTCGTATTCATTACTTTGGCAATTGGCGTTGATGCTTGGTTTTACACTATTCCTATAGAGAAGCTTGCGCATGCTCCACCTAAACTGTAGAGTGCTAGGATTATTATTCCAGCCTCCGCACGATCGTATACTTACATAAGAAAAATACCCCGATATGATCTTGTGAAAATTTGTATGTAAATAAATATTGATTTGGATTTGCGGTATTGTTGAAAAGATCCATTGCCAAACGTTTAAAACTATATATATTTATGAGGAAACCCAGTGCGAACATTTTCTTCGAATCAACTGAAATACTACTATTGATTTTTAACGAACTTTTCATATAAATTTCAGTTTGACTGGAGGCATTAAGCCAATACTGCTTGTTCGAAAGAGATAGAGGAGATTTCGAACCTCTTCCAAAAGCATTCCTGCTGTTTTACAAATCAAAAATTTTGTCAAAGTACCTTATAAATTCCGTTGTTGCTCCAGATCCGATAAAATCTTTTTCACCGGCAGCACGCAGAAAATCTATAGCGTCGGCTACTCCGCAGCTTATACTTTGTGTTTGAGCAGCTAGAACTTTCAGTTTTTTTTTATGAAAATTAATATGGGCACTAGTTAATGAATTTGCCAATTTTACGCCTTCTTTTTTTTGTAATGCCTTCAGTCTCTCAATATAACATAAAATGAGACCTTTATTAGAATGCAATTTTGCACTTACAAGTGCATTACGCGCTAGCTTCATCATATGGCATGGGCCCATGATGCAATAAATGTTGCTTTCAGTAGAAAGATAAGGAAAGGATGTTGAAAAGGTACTTTGATTGAATGAGCACCCCAGAAGCTTGAAGGTTTTTAGATTAGTGCTGCAGCCATCACCTCAGGGATCGTACTGTAATTCCGATACTATACAGCTTCTTAATCGCCAAAACGATAAGTTCCTTTTGGCGTTTAGCAGTGATACCTTTTATGAAGAAATAAGCAACAGGGCATTTGAATTAGTGGGTGTACGACACTATTTGAAAATCTAATGCCTTTTCTTCTCTTGGTTCATTGCAACCAATCTCAATTCCATAATCAGTATACCCATAATATTCATCTGTTTGCTTGTCAAAAATAATTTGAGAGCGTATGGTCATAGCATCGAATATAAAGCTGACATATTTTAAATAGGGACAATCTGGAGAAAATAATTAGCGACCTGGTACTTGAGTTTGCATCACAAAATAACTTAATCCCCAAGGAGCAACATGGTTTTCTGCCCCGGAGGTCAACACTCACTAACTTGCTCACTTGTATTGATGACTGGAGTAGGGCACTTGACATGGGCATTCCAATGGATGAGGTGTATCTCGACTTCGCGAAGGCCTTTGACAGAGTCCCTCATCGGCGTCTTCTGCATAAGTTGGAACACATGGGGATCCGGGGGAGACTACTGGAGTGGTTCCGATCTTTTTTGTCGGATAGGTCATTTCGTGTACGAGTTGGTGGTGATCTGTCTACGTCCGCGAAAACTGTTAAGAGTGGTGTCCCACAAGGCTCGGTTCTGGGCCCACTTCTTTTTATTTTATATACAGCCGATTTACCTGCATCAATTAGATCTAAATGTGCACTTTTCGCTGATGACACGAAGATTTTCAATCGCTCAATCAATTCACGGTTAATTCAGCAGGATCTCGATAATCTAAGCAGTTGGTGCCAGAGGTGGATGATGCCCCTGAATTTGAGCAAATGCTGTGTTATGCACATAGCAAAGAACAACCCTCGGGCCCCCTATTACATCGATGGGGTAAGACTTGGCACAGTGACTCGCCACTTGGATCTCGGTGTGACTATAGCGGAAGATTTGAGCTGGTCGGACCACATCGCGTCAGTATCAACAAAGGCCAGACAGATGATCTACCTCTTCAGCAAGGCATTCCCAAACACTGATGTTGTCTCCTGGGGCATGATTTATAAATCTTATATTCGGCCGATAATGGAGTATGCTGGTCCGGCTTGGTGGACTTCTTTGCGAGGCGAGGTGGATGGGTTGGAGTCTGTTCAGAGATGGTGCACCAGAATTCCCTACGGTGTTAGGAGACCTGACTACGCAACAAGGTTGAGAGTGCTCGATATGCCCACATTTGAACAACGACGTGCGAGAGGCGACTTAATATTCTCCTACAGAGCGGTCCATGGTCACTTTGGTCCGGATATCATGAATATGTACCGTATGAACACGAACAATTTACGGGGCCATGGATTTAAGCTCGCGAAGGAAAAATTCAGGACTACCCAGAGGCAAATGTTTCTGTCAAACCGAGTGTTCAATGTTTGGAACTCCTTGCCTGAAACCGTCGTAGAATCGTCTTCAGTGAATGGATTCGAGAACAGCTTTGACAGATGGGTGACCTCGTCGAGATGACGGTGTTTCTATAATTTTTTTTTTCTCTTTGTTTTCAATCATATGTTAAGTTCATTTTTAGGAGTTCAATTTAAACTTAGTTTTTATGTGAGTTTATAGGTGTATTCCTCTACTCTTATTTAAATAAATAATAATAAAACAAAAAAAAAATCATTAACTTTTCGCTGCAGAAATGTGAGAACTTCTGGAAGTATGCCAACTCCACAAGAGGATTCAGAGAGCCATTTTCGGATTGTCGCAGCATGTGGTAAGTTGAGTTTCGATTTCACAAAAACGTAGGCTCTTGGTGAATAAAAGTACAAAGTCGGAGCAAAGTCCTTCATATCATCCGAATAGCGTTTGCGTCCTTGCTGTCTTGGCGTTTAGTGTCTCATTGGAAAAAAGTGAACGTGAAAATCCTTGAAATCGATTCATTAAGAACTCTTCAAGATTCCTGCAATTTTATTTTGATTTTCTATCGCACGAACTATTTATTTACAATTCTCGAATTAAGGGAAATCTGCCTTTATATATATATATATATATATATATTTTCTAATTCTATATATATATATATATATATATATATATATATATATATATATATATATATATATATATATATATATATATATATATATATATATATATATATATATATATATATATATATATATATATATATATATATATATATATATACATATGTTTCAGGGAATAGAGGCTCACTTTTGATAGGAAAAAATGTGGTACTCTTTTTTCTAAACCAAGCTTTCGCAATACTTTATTGCTTCTTCAGGGTGTCTAAAATAAACAGATACAAACATTAATACATTACACGTAAATTAAAATCATCTCGTACATTACCGAATTTGAGGTTATTTAATGACAATTGTAACTGGTGTAACATTATATGGAAAAATTTTTGGTTTTTAAAATACAATTTGGTATGTTCATTGCATGAATTCTTAACTTAAAAAGCACTATAATATATTCTCTCAACTGGGTCGTATTTCTTGAAGTAATGTCATCTGTCCTTCTGTCCAATCACTCATCGAGTGGGCCGTCATAGAATTCAGTTTCTTTTTTTAACAGATAGCTGTATATATTACTTAGTTTTTTGGTGTCAGATTTTTTATTTATAGAGTTTTCTCTTTTATTTATTTGGATCATCTCGTGGATAAGTCTCTTGTGGTAATTGTTTTCAGTTTTTAAAATTTCTACGTTTTCAAAGTCAATTTGATGGTCCAGGTTATGCGCATGTGTCGCCAATGCACATCTATCTTTATAGTTTTTAATGTCTGATCTGTGTAGACTTATTCTGTTTTTCACCCATTGGGAAGTTTGGCCAACATAAATACCATGACAATCTTGACAACTTAGTTGATACACGACATTGCTTTTTAATGTCTTCTGTATAGGGTCCTTGAGTACGCTGTATAATGATTTGACGGTTTTTTGGTTGTAAGTTGTTATTAACACTTCCTCATCTCTAAAAATGGATTTGATTTTCGATGTCAGCCCCTTGATATCCGGAAAGGAGGCATAACGTTTGTCTGTTTTGTCTGTTGGTTCATTTCTTTCTTGATTTTGTTCGTTCGATCTAGGTGTTTCATTTGACGCATAAATCAATTTATTGATCATTGATGTTGGATATCCATTCTGTTTTAATATCTCGAATAATCTCTTTAGTCCATCTTGTCTGTAGCTTTCATGGCATATTTTGTTTATTCTCTCTTTCATTTCTTTTATGAAATTTATTTTTATATTTATATTGTGATTTGATAGGTAGTTTATGAATTTATTTGATGAGGTGGTTTTCTGTACCAATTTAATTTTACAATATTTTCATGTCTGTGTACCTTGGTATCTAGGAATGGAACTCCTTGATCATTGTCTTCCTTCTCGATTGTGAACTGTAAATCTTTGTTGTAGGCGTTGAAGCATTCAAGGGTTTGTTCAATTTGATCTTCAGGTATTGCTGCAATGATGTCATCCACAAATTTTTTCAAGAATGGAACTTTGAAGTTTAATCTTTTTGTGCACTCATCCAGTAGATCATCCATAACATATAACGACAATATCGGGCTCAATTTGGACCCCATAGCACAGCCAAAAATCTGCTGATAAAATTTTCCTCGGAAAGTGCAATAATTATTTTCCAGGATATATTGAATTATTTCTAAGAACAGATCTTTATCCATCTTTGTATGATGTTGAATTGTTTCCCACTTTTTATCCAAAATTCTAATTATGTTGTTTTTATCTAGGTTTCCGAATAGATTTACAACATCAAATGATACTATTTTATGATTATTAGGTAGTTGAAAATTATTTATTTGTGTTGCAAAATCGAATGTATCTTTAATATAGTAATCATTTTCTGTATTGTATGCTGACTTTAAGATGTCTGCCATAAGTTCCGACAGTTTTGTCATGGGACTATTCACACTGGATATTATTGGTCTTAATGGGTTTTCTGGCTTATGCACTTTCGGGTTTCCGTATATTCTAGGACATGTGGAATTGTATGTTTTGAGTTTTTTAGCTTGTTGTTCTGTAATGTACCCCTAGTCATGCATTTTCGATACGTATTTATTGCATTTTTGTTGTATACTTTGTGTTGGATCCCTGGGTAATTTTTTGAAATCTTTCGAATCAAGTAGAGATTGTATTTTATTTTCATATTCGGTTTTTTCCATTAAGACTGTCACACCTCCTTTATCACTATCTAATACTATAATATCATCGTTATCTTTCAAAAATTTTTTTATGTCCTTGTACCATTTTTGAATGAATGTATCCGATTTGTTGTTTTCGTGGGTGAAATTGGTAATCATATTTGTCGCTCTTGCTCTGAGTACATCTCTTCTGTCTTCAGGTACTGTTAGTAGGGCATATTCTAGGTCCGCAATAAGATTATCTACTTTGATATCTTTTTTCGTTGTTGGTACACTGAATTTAGATCCAAGTGATAAAATATTTTTTACTGTTGTTGGAAGGGGTTTGTTTGTAAGATTTTTTATCCATCTCTCTTGTATTTCTACTGGATTTTGCTTTTTCATACACAGATCATTAATCTTTTTTAAATTTTTTGTTTTAATATTATGAAAATTTTTATTATATATTATGTGCATTCTACGACTATATTCCATAATTATACTATTTGGTACGTGTTCTAAATTAGCGAGGATGTTTTCTTTCTTGACTTCTAGTTTGGTTATCTTATAATTTACCTGACTTATTTCCAAATTTAGTATGTTTCTAATTGTTCTGTCATTGAATTCTCTTAATCTTTTATTTAGTTTTCCATTACTGAATTCAAATAAGAGAATTCAATGACAGAACAATTAGAAACATACTAAATTTGGAAATAAGTCAGGTAAATTATAAGATAACCAAACTAGAAGTCAAGAAAGAAAACATCCTCGCTAATTTAGAACACGTACCAAATAGTATAATTATGGAATATAGTCGTAGAATGCACATAATATATAATAAAAATTTTCATAATATTAAAACAACAAATTTAAAAAAGATTAATGATCTGTGTATGAAAAAGCAAAATCCAGTAGAAATACAAGAGAGATGGATAAAAAATCTTACAAACAAACCCCTTCCAACAACAGTAAAAAATATTTTATCACTTGGATCTAAATTCAGTGTACCAACAACGAAAAAGATATCAAAGTAGATAATCTTATTGCGGACCTAGAATATGCCCTACTAACAGTACCTGAAGACAGAAGAGATGTACTCAGAGCAAGAGCGACAAATATGATTACCAATTTCACCCACGAAAACAACAAATCGGATACATTCATTCAAAAATGGTACAAGGACATAAAAAATTTTTGAAAGATAACGATGATATTATAGTATTAGATAGTGATAAAGGAGGTGTGACAGTCTTAATGGAAAAAACCGAATATGAAAATAAAATACAATCTCTACTTGATTCGAAAGATTTCAAAAAATTACCCAGGGATCCAACACAAAGTATACAACAAAAATGCAATAAATACGTATCGAAAATGCATGACTAGGGGTACATTACAGAACAACAAGCTAAAAAACTCAAAACATACAATTCCACATGTCCTAGAATATACGGAAACCCGAAAGTGCATAAGCCAGAAAACCCATTAAGACCAATAATATCCAGTGTGAATAGTCCCATGACAAAACTGTCGGAACTTATGGCAGACATCTTAAAGTCAGCATACAATACAGAAAATGATTACTATATTAAAGATACATTCGATTTTGCAACACAAATAAATAATTTTCAACTACCTAATAATCATAAAATAGTATCATTTGATGTTGTAAATCTATTCGGAAACCTAGATAAAAACAACATAATTAGAATTTTGGATAAAAAGTGGGAAACAATTCAACATCATACAAAGATGGATAAAGATCTGTTCTTAGAAATAATTCAATATATCCTGGAAAATAATTATTGCACTTTCCGAGGAAAATTTTATCAGCAGATTTTTGGCTGTGCTATGGGGTCCAAATTGAGCCCGATATTGTCGTTATATGTTATGGATGATCTACTGGATGAGTGCACAAAAAGATTAAACTTCAAAGTTCCATTCTTGAAAAAATTTGTGGATGACATCATTGCAGCAATACCTGAAGATCAAATTGAACAAACCCTTGAATGCTTCAACGCCTACAACAAAGATTTACAGTTCACAATCGAGAAGGAAGACAATGATCAAGGAGTTCCATTCCTAGATACCAAGGTACACAGACATGAAAATATTGTAAAATTAAATTGGTACAGAAAAACCACCTCATCAAATAAATTCATAAACTACCTATCAAATCACAATATAAATATAAAAATAAATTTCATAAAAGAAATGAAAGAGAGAATAAACAAAATATGCCATGAAAGCTACAGACAAGATGGACTAAAGAGATTATTCGAGATATTAAAACATAATGGATATCCAACATCAATGATCAATAAATTGATTTATGCGTCAAATGAAACACCTAGATCGAACGAACAAAATCAAGAAAGAAATGAACCAACAGACAAAACAGACAAACGTTATGCCTCCTTTCCGGATATCAAGGGGCTGACATCGAAAATCAAATCCATTTTTAGAGATGAGGAAGTGTTAATAACAACTTACAACCAAAAAACCGTCAAATCATTATACAGCGTACTCAAGGACCCTATACAGAACACATTAAAAAGCAATGTCGTGTATCAACTAAGTTGTCAAGATTGTCATGGTATTTATGTTGGCCAAACTTCCCAATGGGTGAAAAACAGAATAAGTCTACACAGATCAGACATTAAAAACTATAAAGATAGATGTGCATTGGCGACACATGCGCATAACCTGGACCATCAAATTGACTTTGAAAACGTAGAAATTTTAAAAACTGAAAACAATTACCACAAGAGACTTATCCACGAGATGATCCAAATAAATAAAAGAGAAAACTCTATAAATAAAAAATCTGACACCAAAAAACTAAGTAATATATACAGCTATCTTTTGTGAATGAATTCTTCCATCAGTGTGTCAATAATTAATGTGGTTGAGAATGAGAAACACACTATTTCTAGTTAAAAAACTTTATTTTTTACTCTGTAGGCGATCGATTTCGGTTTTCAAAAACCATCATCAGGCCAGCTGAAAATCAACAATATTTCAGACAAACACAATAACATTCCTTCATTGTAATAAATTGAGGTTATGAAAGTAATTATAGAAAAGGCAGGTGTGTGCAACGTACCGTCAATCGAAGTAAAAAGTGAAAGATATCAACCATCTAATCATGAAAAATTTCGCAAAAACAAATCCTCTATATATGTATTATCGTGATTAGGATCAGGAAAGGTACAGCGTTGGATCAAATTAACTTATGGTATGGGGGTACAGGAAACGGAAAATGGAACTATCATAATCAAAAAGGAGACTTCAAAAGTATGGCGGGAAAATTCAAAATCGGTCAAATGAAAGGGGGTATAAGTTTGAAGATATTCTTGGATGTACTGAAATCTAAAGTGTTGTTTAAAAGATGATTATTGTTTTTTTCTTTTAATATTTCATATTGTTCAAGAAGGGTCAATTTAAAGTAATTATAGACTTCTTTATGTCCCCCTATCTAAAGAAGACTATAAAAAAGAGTTAAAGACCATATATCAGATTGGGAGAAACAACCAATACAAAGATGAATTTTTGGACAACATTTTTAAATCTATAAAAAGAAAACTGACAATTAAAGAAATCTACCCGCATATATTAAATAAAGGACATTTTATTTCAACACCTTTTTATGTGAGTTTAAATCACAAATTATGTACAACTCTAAGAAAATATAATTTTCACATCACTAATAAGCGACATAAAACCCTAGAAAATATATTAATTAACTGCAAGACTAAATCTGACAAAGAACAATTTAGCGGAGTTTATAAGATTTCATGCGCAGATTGCGAATCCTTTTATATCGGTATGACAACCAGAAACATGAAGAAAAGATTTAGCGAGCACCAGAAAAATAGACCTCATTCATCTCTTGGAGAACACCTTGTAGAACATAAACATAAAACAGATTTCAACAACCTGGAGATTTTACATGCCGAGAATAATTACTTTAAATTGACCCTTCTTGAACAATATGAAATATTAAAAGAAAAAAACAATAATCATCTTTTAAACAACACTTTAGATTTCAGTACATCCAAGAATATCTTCAAACTTATACCCCCTTTCATTTGACCGATTTTGAATTTTCCCGCCATACTTTTGAAGTCTCCTTTTTGATTATGATAGTTCCATTTTCCGTTTCCTGTACCCCCATACCATAAGTTAATTTGATCCAACGCTGTACCTTTCCTGATCCTAATCACGATAATACATATATAGAGGATTTGTTTTTGCGAAATTTTTCATGATTAGATGGTTGATATCTTTCACTTTTTACTTCGATTGACGGTACGTTGCACACACCTGCCTTTTCTATAATTACTTTCATAACCTCAATTTATTACAATGAAGGAATGTTATTGTGTTTGTCTGAAATATTGTTGATTTTCAGCTGGCCTGATGATGGTTTTTGAAAACCGAAATCGATCGCCTACAGAGTAAAAAATAAAGTTTTTTAACTAGAAATAGTGTGTTTCTCATTCTCAACCACATACAGCTATCTGTTAAAAAAAGAAACTGAATTCTATGACGGCCCACTCGATGAGTGATTGGACAGAAGGACAGATGACATTACTTCAAGAAATACGACCCAGTTGAGAGAATATATTATAGTGCTTTTTAAGTTAAGAATTCATGCAATGAACATACCAAATTGTATTTTAAAAACCAAAAATTTTTCCATATAATGTTACACCAGTTACAATTGTCATTAAATAACCTCAAATTCGGTAATGTACGAGATGATTTTAATTTACGTGTAATGTATTAATGTTTGTATCTGTTTATTTTAGACACCCTGAAGAAGCAATAAAGTATTGCGAAAGCTTGGTTTAGAAAAAAGAGTACCACATTTTTTCCTATCAAAAGTGAGCCTCTATTCCCTGAAACATATGTTTATATATATATATATATATATATATATATATATATATATATATATAAAGGCAGATTTCCCTTAATTCGAGAATTGTAAATAAATAGTTCGTGCGATAGAAAATCAAAATAAAATTGCAGGTGAGTAAAATTAGATATCATTTTCGATATATCCATTGAAATTGAGACAAATATGTATTAGAATATTAGGTAAATGCACATATTTCCTTGTCTTAGGTGGTATGCCTAAGACCGCAAAGAAAAAAGAAATAGGATGAATAAAGTATCTCGAGAATTTTGCACAATATAATATTTACTTCCAGATAATAATAGGGCTCGTCGTTCTGTGGACTTATCGAAAATCTTATCAGATGACATATTTTCTTTATTGGACAGTATTGATTCTGATGAATTGAGCACGGATGTCGAGGAAAACTCCTCTGATTATAGTGACTTAGATGAAAATGTTCTCCCCATAATCGAAGATCCTCATTGCAACTATATGAATGACACGAATAGTGACGATAATTCTGAAGTTGATAACTCTGAAGACTATTTACCCTTAGTGCATTGTGGGTAAAACACAAGGAATCAACCAGCAGTAATGCAACACAATCACAAGAAGAAGCTGATAGTGAAACAGATATTCGAATCGATTTGCCAACGGAAGATTTTTCCAGATCGTCAAAATACTAGATCTAAAGCAATAAACGCAAACGTGAGCCCAATATTACACCACTCAGTGGATTCATTGGGTCTTCCAAAGATATAGATCCAAAAAGTCAGCAATTCAAAAATATTTTGTGGCGTAAAAAGCAAAAGGATCCAGTGAATTACCTCAGCAATTTTCAGAGCTGAAAACGCCTTATGCTTGCTTCAACTACTTCGTCGATGATAGTTTGTATCAACATATTGCTGATCAAACTAATTTGTATGCACGACAAGTAAACATATCAACGAAATTTGTAACGTCAGCGCCAGAGATAAGAAAATTTGTAGGAATTCTTATATACATGTCAGCTTATAAATATCCGAATACTCGAGAGTATTGGGCAGAAAATTCCTTTGAACCTATACGTCAAACTATGCCAAGAAATAGATTCAAGAAATTCGTCGTTTCCTTCATTTCAATAACAATGATGAAATTCCGTCCAAAGATGATCCAAGATTTGATGTGATATATAAAGTTCGACCAATTGTTGATTATTTCAACAAACGCTTTCAGTTGGTGCCTATGAATCAACGTCTCTGTGTTGATGAACAAATGTGTTCCACAAAAATGGCATCCCATTTACGGCAATATATGCCAGCTGAACCACATAAGTGGGGCATAAAATTGTTTGTACTTTGCGACGCATACGGATTTTCATATGCCTTTGAGTTGTATTTTGGCGCAGGTGATAATAAAGTTCCAAGTGGAGCACCAGATTTGGGAGCAGCTTCCAATGTGGTATCAAAATTGTCGCAAATAATACCAGATCATAAGCAGCATATACTTTATTTCGATAATTATTATACCGCAATACCATTGATGATTTACTTGTATAGCAGAGGCATATTTTCTTTGGGAACAATACGTACAAATCGAATTGCTAATTGCAAATTATCTACGGAAAAGCAAGTCCAAAAAGAAAAACGCGGATATTCTGAAGAATATGTAGCTTCCTGTCATGGTGTTACATATTCACTACTCTTTGGAAAGATAATAAATATGTAAGATTAGCATCAACATATGTGGGGATAAAACATTTCATCAAAGATAATGAGACTGAAGTAGAACAGAAAATCTCACGCTATGATAGAATGCAGAAGAAAAGGGTAGAAGTTGATTGTCCAAATATCATTCGTGAATATAACGCCCATATGGGTGGTGTAGACTTGATGGATAGTCTTATAGGTCGCTACCGAATCAAAATGAAGACTAATAAATGGACTAACCGAATATTCTTCCATCTCATAGATATGGCTATGGTTAACGCATACCTACTATACAGAAGAATAAATAAAACATATCCAAAACAATTGATGCCACAGCTACCTTCCTTTAGGAAAGAGGTAGCTGCTATACTTTGTAAGAATCTCTGGGAAGAGTAAAAAAAAAAGTGTTGGTCGTCCGAAAGCTTCGTCATCTCCTCAAGTTGTTAATAAATTACCCAAAAAAAACGTATTTACCAACTGATGATACGAGGTTGGATGCATTTGATCATTGGCCTGAGTGGCTGGATCGTTCCGGTAAGGGTCAATGCAAATTACCTGGGTGCAAGTCAGAAACTCAGTGTACCTGTGTGTATGAATATTTAAAAAAAAAATAAAATCACTCCTCAACATTTGCATTTCAATCTTGCCTCCATCTGAATATATGATCAAATATTTTGTCCTATATGCCCAGATCCGCCTTGAGGCGGCCACACCTTAATCAGGTGTTAATGTAAATCAGTTAACTATTTGCGAAAAAAAGATGTAGATTATAAGCTAACTTGAAACCATACGGAAATAATTTTAAAAAAAGAAAAAAAATTGGGCATTAGAGGGTTAAGAGAGAAGCACAAAATTAATGAATTTGAGAAGCACTAGAGTATTTAAAATAATATGAAAAGGGCAATAAATTCCAATTGAAATGAGAAGCTCAATAATAATTAATTAAATGAATAGAGCAATTATAATTAATCTGAGAAGAACATAGTATGATTCATATACATTGAGTTGGTCTTGAAGAGTGCAAAAAATTTATCATTGAATTCAACATTTTCAGAGACCAACTGCTTACAAGTGAGCACGATTAGAACGTTCATCAGAAAAACAGAAGAAACAATCGATAAATTAAGAGAAGGACAAGAGAGTACTGAGTTATAAAAAAAATCACTAATCGTTGATTTTTGAGATGTGCTGGAGGCTGAGAAAACTAACATGTATGTTGAGTCCAATGACTGAATATGGAAAAGAATCAATGAGAGTACAAATTAAAAAGAGTAGATCATACCAAATGAGTGTGCACGAGTACTCGAGCAGACTTTCCAGAGTGGAGCCTAGGTCGAGAGTGTATCAAGCAATATCAATGATCGTTTAACCATAGTCGAAGTGTTCACATCCTGTTCCGAGGAAAACTACTGCATCCAGGGTCCACCCTGGAGAATATGAGGATTCATTCATCTGAAACTCAACAACAGTAATTAGTTACATGTACATAGAGGTGATTATAAGAGTTGTGTTAAAAAATGAGTAAACTGATTCTAATAAAAAAGGAATATCATGAGCAGACAATAAATCAGTAATCATTAATATTGAGAAGGACTTGAGAAGTTTCAATCCTGGTGCTACATACCCAGTTTCATGTGAGAAGATCTAGAGAAGTCTGAAAATCTATATAAATTATGAAATATAATAAAATATATATTTCTGAGAAGGCAATTGATCGATTTGTCTTGAGTGGACGTTTCAGTTGAGCGGTGCTAGCAAGTAATATGAATCTGAAATATCTTGCACGTGGACTCATTTCATCAAGATGAAATTATCATGAAAATGGTTAAATTTATAATTTTGAGTAGTCTGAGTGTACTTTACCTTATGAGAAGAACAATTCAGCACCAGGATTGAGCGAGAAGACTTGAAAAATGAGATTAACTAAAAGAGGTGAACTTAAACGAGGTGATACAAATCAAAAATTATAACAGCGAGAAGTGAATTCTACGATGCTAACAAGCCCTAAATCCTTAAGAAAATATGTAAATGTGTGGTTTTTCACTTCCGAAAAACACTGAAAGTGGGGCCGCTGCGTCGTTCAACCAGCGCACCGCAGAATCGGGGTACCATACGTGGCCATCGGAGCTGGTCAGGAGCGTCGACTACAGAGAGGTCGGACGGGGGCTTCGCTCAATTTTTAACTGTACCTCTTGTTCAGGAAATATTCTACGATTGCTATCGTTCCACTAACTTTCAATTCTAATGAAAATAATTGGAACTGAAGGAAAGAAAGTATTCAATCTGAAACTCACACTTACATGACTTTAATTTTCCTGTTCATACGATCTTGGGTTGATGTCCATTTCTATTTCCAAATCGGATTGTGTGTCGGCATTATACTTCACCGTATTTTGTGCCCAGAATAAATGCATTAGGAAAGATCGAGAGAATAATTTATGGAACCAATAAAACTCACATATTTGTTAATTTGTTATTCTCAACAACATACCTAAAGATGTTTGGTACAGCACCGTTTATTAGACGTGTTCGTTTCGAAGTTGAATTGTTGAATAACTCACGGGAGAAGAAATGTTTGCTACAAATGTATTTATATTTTGTAGGCGCTTTGCGATCCCCAGGAATTGCCATCATCCACTTTTCCAAAAGTTCTAGTTTCTTCAGTGGAAAATTGAAATTTTCAAGAACTTACTCTTGTATTCTAGAATATAGACCTCACAATATTACCTATGGAAAATAACACTTCCGTTAGGATTCCATTCACACTCACACGATTCGATACAACACCTTTTTCACCATTTTTATCAATATAATATAATTGCTAAGTTCGAAAAAGACACTCCGTCCGCTTTTTCTACATCTATCTTTTTTTTTAAATCGAATCTCTTTCACTCCGCGCGTTCGACTCTGTGTCCTTTCATGACAGAGCGGACTAAACACAGATCTTCTTCATACTCCGGAATGAGAAGAGGAACTCTTAAAATACTGAAATCTGATTGGTGCATAATTAGAGGTTAGGAATTTGATTTGAATTTAATTTCCTTGACAATTTTGATTTCCAATTTTCAAGTCTTGAAAAGTATTGTGAGAAGTTGTCAGAAATGAATGTGACAAAAAGAATTCCTTTACTAATCAACAATAATATATTTGTAACTTTTACTGATATTTACTGATAATAAATCGATTACAAAATGGTAAGTGAAATATTTAAAACTATATCTAACATTTCATACATGAAAAATTCACATTCAGATGACGAATACCTGCAGGAGTACGTCTCCAAAGTTTTGCAGGAAGAAGAGAAGAAATAGTGGTTGCAGGACTTCTAAATCAAACATTCTCCACTCTTGAAATACAAAGAGTTGCGGATGCAACTGCATGAATCTGTAGAAGGCTTACCAGAAGGTTAATACATAATAAATTTTTGAGCAACATGATTAATTAACGGCTGGGATTTGGCATTAAGGGAAATGCAACCAACTATTTGTGGACAGCGGCGGCTCTAGGTTTTTTGCGCCCGGGTCGAAAAATATTTCTCCGCGACCCGCCACCATTTTTGTTACAAAGTACAATAAAGTTCAATCCGAATGATGATCAATTCCTCTTTCCATTGAAATATCTTGTTTTTAAGATTAAAAAAAAAAAAACGAAAACAAAAGATATTTTTCAAATTATCATTTATTATGTCCCAAATTTTTTGTACCGCTGATATCGGACATCACACTACAATGAAATGAATCAGAAAAACCATATTTTTTAAAATGAATCAATAATTACTACCATTCAACAACTAGTGATAATATGATGACACCACACCTCATATCAGGAGCGCCGAAGAATCGATCAATTTTTTGTTACGGCAGAACCCTGCGGCGCTATCAGAAGGGGGTGGCACCCTCTCAGAACCCTAGCTCTGTTTGTCGGGATTGATTGCAATAAAAAATCCTTTGAATATTACTGTGATTATTTATAAAAATTATACCACCTCAAAAATGTTTCTGATAAGTGAAAGTCATATAGGAATATTCCGAATGAAATAATGAACCCTGATGTGTTTATAATGTTAAAAAGTAGCTCATTTTTAATACTTGATCCTAACTTTGAATCATTTCATTCATTATTGAACTAATATTTTTTTTGAATGTGTCAACATTTTACAGAGCTACAACGTAGTACAGAATCATCCTTAAAAGATCAGAAAATTTGGAGTCATGAAGCTTCTTTACTGCTGATAAGTTAAGTTAAGAAATATGATAAAGAATTAGAAACGAAAACCAAAAAAAGAATTTGGCAAAAAATTGCTACCGATATGTCGACACAGGGATACACTTATAGTTTAACCCAAGTACAATCTAAGTGGAAAACTTTAATAAAAATGTACAAAAAAATAATGAAGAGTCTGGAAAAAACAGAAAAAATTGGAGATATTGGGATGTCATTAATGAAATCTTCAGTAAGGCTGAAATAGTAGCACCCGCTACATGTAGTAGTTCTTCAGGACTCATAATAAATAAAGATTTGGACAGAACAAATGATGCTGTTGCTTGCTCCTCTGGTGCATATATTCCTCCTACATCATCATTCATGCAAAAAGGAAAAATGAAGGAGAATAGTGTAGAAAGAAGACATCGCGAGAACATGCAAAAGTTGGATGCACTTCAAGAATCCGTCAACCAATTACTCATTTGGCTGCATAATAAGAACAACTCCTCGTAATGTGAAATCTCCGTATTACTGACTTTCCGATTTATGTTCCTTAGTTTTAGTTTAATAAAAAACCATTTGAATCTTTTTGCTGAGTAATCTTTGAGTAAATTGAATACTCGAGGTGTACGTAATAAAAGTGGTAGAATTATTAATTCTTCGTTTTTCAGCCCCTTCTTGAAATTTCTGTTTGAAAATCAGTTTATTGGAGAAATAAAAATCAGATGACTTTAACACGTTGACTGCCACAGTAATTTTCAGATTTCTGGCCACTTACATTTTTTATGTTCGTTTTCAAATAAATTGTCTTTTCATGCAAGCCAACATTGATTTTTTGTTCTTTCCCAAGAAGCCATCTATCGATATTAGCACTGATATATTACGAGTAATCGCAGCAACACAAGAATGGCAAGTGAATACAGTACGAGATAACTCGTAGTTGGCGTCCTAGAAAAGATCACTACCTACTAGTTCTCTCGTAGTCGGCAGTCAACGTATTAAAATTTCTTTTGATTCTGAAATAATCTATTTCGAACAAATAATAAGTTTTTTATATTATCCCGTTTTATTATGGCTACTTCATCCACATCACTGTCTTGTTCCATATAAGCATCATCTTCCTCAATGTGAACTTCTTGAAAATAGTCCCCATTAGTGAGACAAACATTGTGGAGTAAACAAGTAGATATGATGAGAAGTCGTATTAAATCCAATCTTTTGGTATCTAACATCTTCAATCTTCTGAAACGTCCTTTTGACAAGCCAAAGGCATTTTCAATTACCACCTTGTTCTTATTAAGACTTTGATTGTAAAACATTTGAGTGGCATAATTATCTTTATATCCAACCATTAAGATTGGAGACAGCTTATATGCTAAATCACCAATCAACTGTGAATCATTCTCAAATTTCATTTCATTTTGTCTCATTCTATAATAGAAGTCTGACTTTGAGTAGAGCCTATAGTCGTGAATACTACCAGGTTCACCTGAGTAAACATCCAGGAATCTCTTCTTGGAATCACATATTCCTTGCAGTAGGACAGAGGCATAGCCTTTCCTATTTATGTAAACATAAATAAAATAATATCTATGTTAGGAACACAGCCGTCTTTCTAGTCCTTAGATAGGAAACACAAAAGAGGGATATTGTTAACCTGGAAAACCATTAATTCTTTCGAAATCTTTTATAATGTGATATGCTCTTCGTCCTTGTGGAAAACTGATTATTTGACGAGTTTGATTTAGGACGAGTAACATATTACACAATTTATAGAAAGAACTCCGGGCACAATTTTTGCTAACCCCAAATCGATCAGCTACACTTCTAAAATAATTTAATGTATAAATAAATATGTATGTTATACCGGCATTGTGTATAAGCCGAGTATTTTATACAATACAATGTTCTTCAGAACTTAAAATTATAACCGCGGCTCAACCCACGAATATGTTTCCATCGGTAAAAGAGTTCGCCGTCTTTATATTCCTTGAAAATATGAAGTAGCAATTATTTTTTCTTTGTTCTGATGGGAGGTCATCCATTATTCAATATGCTGATGTTGATATATCAATTATCTATATCTCAAAATTCCCGAAACATTTTCTAGAATTTTTGAATACACTCACTTTCAAAAGTTTTGCACCCCCCCTGTAGTGGAGATAAAATAATCAAGATTCACAACAAATTGTTACTGACAACAACAGAAACTTTTTGACCACCAAATTAAACGATAACATTACGAAACAAAAAATTTTCTTGCGTTTAAATATCGATTTTGTCAAATGTGTGCCTTTCTGCGGACCAGTAGTTTTTCGTTTTAATTACCGGTTAGTTCAAAAACTGTGTAATATGCCCAGAAACGAGTTGTCTGAGTTTTACAGAACTAGAATTATTGCTCTCTGGAAAGGTGGGCTCTCACGCCATCAGATAGCCAATAGACTAAACATTATTCGAAGCACGGTTAGCAGAACGATTAGGCGCTATGAGGAAACTGGTGGAGTGCATAATAGACCTCGAAATGGTCATCCTCGTGTTACCACGATTCGAGAAGATCGGTATATTGCCCAATCAGCCCGTAGAAATAGGTCAGTGACGGTACCAACACTCAGGTCGGAATTCCAAAAAGCCCACAACCGTGTAATTTCATGTGCTACAATTCGTAGAAGAATTTCAACATCAGGATTGCGGTCCAAAAGGCCTCTCAGAGTTCGTTTATTAACAGTTCGTCACCGAACCGCTCGTCTGCAGTGGTCGCGAGCTCATCAAAACTGGCATTTAGAAGAATGGAGGAATGTGCTATTTACAGATGAGTCATGGTTTGGGTTAGTAAGTGATGACTACCGCTTAAGAGTTTGGAGGGAACCAGGATGTCGAAATAGACCTGAGAGAGCTATTCAAGTTGCTCCTTTTCGCGGTGGCACTGAAATGTTTTGGGGAGGCATAATGTTTGGAAGAAGAACGCCACTAATTCACATATCCGGGACGATGACTGGTGCATATTGCCTCGAAAATATCATAAATCCTGTAATTATACCCATGGGTAATGAATTAGGGGCTCAATTTATCTTTATGGACGATAATGCCAGGCCACATAGCACTAGAGGTGTTCAAGAAGCCCTGGAAAACCAAAACATTATCAGATTAGAATGGCCCGCGATGTCTCCTGACATAAATCCTATAGTGCATATATGGGATCATGTCTCCAGAGCCGTTTTCCGTCGAAATAATCCACCACGAAATTCACAAGAACTTATTGTAGCTGTTACCGAGGAATGGATGAATATTCCGCAGGAAATAATCAATAATTTAATTTTTGGAATGCCTAGACGAGTGAATGCATTGCTGAGCAACAGAGGCTCAAATACTGCATATTAGTTTGCTCTTTTATTAATTAACTTTTAATTTTCCGTTTAAATTTAATTTTTGTTTTTGCAATTTTTGATTCCTAATTTGTATTTGTTGTTTCAACTTCATAATTCCATCAAATGAAATTGATTTCATTCTATTTCTGTAAAAGCCTTTCATTATCCTTGAACCCGAGGGTATCATTTTCAAAGTTTGAGATAGCCTTAATAATTAGGGGGTGCAGGACTTTTGAAAGTGAGTGTAGGTAGAAGTATTTGAAAGACATACATATTATATCCGCCTTTTTACGCATATGAAATTGCATACCTACTCGCACCGTGGCACAGTGGTTATAAAAAAAATTTTTTTTCTGGAAACTTTGTACCCTGTATCTCAAAACTAAATACGTTCCAGCATTCGTTCATATGAGTTTTTTTCCCCGAAATATCAGCATGCCTTTAAAGAACAACCTGTATATTAGCATACATCTATATCACTGGTTCTTAACCGGTGCCGGTGGTCTGCTGACCACTGGTGGTCCCTGGAAGCACCGGAAGTGGTCCGCGAAGCCATCCGACAACGAGTCGGCGCAACGATTGAACAGCCGGCGTCACCAGGGCAGGGTGCGGGGTATGCGTCACCGAAGTAGGACGCGAGGTATGAAAGTTATGCAGAGCGCAGCTGCCAGCTAGAATCTCGATGATTTCATTTGATTCGTTTCGTTCGTGCTCGTGCTCATTGTTTTGTGCTATTGCTTGGGTATTTACAGTTATGAAGTTCGACAGCAAAGGGCAAATATTCTTTTTTTACCAAGCGCGGATCCAGGGGGGGGGGTCATGGGGGTCATGACCCCCCCTCTGGACTGGACGAACCCTCAAATCTTGTGTTTTATAAAAAAGATACGATCAGTGTGCTACGAGAAAAAAGGGAAAAAGCGGACGCAGTTTTCCGACAGCTTTTTGAAGAGGCGAAGGAAGTCGCTGAGCAGCTAGATGTGACTATTAAATGCCCTAGAATAGTCAAAATACAAATACACAGAGCCAATAATCAGCCTGCCCAGTCTGCAGAAGAGTATTTCCGCAGGTCTGTCTACATTCCTCTTCTGGATTCAATAATAAACGATCTAGAGGATCGACTGTCATCTGAAGTAATGAATTTTGTCAAATTAGGAGTTTTCATACCCAAAGTCGTTCATTCAAAAAATGAAAATGAAGATATTGAAATAGTTAATGAGTTGGTAAATGAGTACAAACTCCTATTAGAAAATCCTCCTGTTTCAATCGTTACGAATGAATATCGCTTATGGAAAATGAAATGGCAACGAGAGAAGAAGATTCCACAGACGATATATAATCTTATTGAAAACTGTGATTCTGACATGTATCCGAATGTGAGAAAATTTCTCATTATACTCGCAACACTACCAGTTAGTGTGGCAACGACAGAGAGGTCATTTTCCACTCTGAGGAGGCTCAAAACATGGTTAAGAGCTTCGATGGCAGAAGAACGACTTATTGGACTAGCGCTACTTCATATCCATAATGACATGTCTGTTGATGTAGAGGAAGTCATCACTCGTTTTGCAAGGAGAAATAGAAAAATTCCCTTTGCTATTTAGTTTTAACTTTGTAATTATTCTCATTAAGTTTTTGTTTCTGTAATAAATCAAATAAACTTCTTGTTTGTGTAAGACCTCATCAGAATTTTATTTTGGGGGTGCTGATTTCTCTCCAAAAAATCAATTGGCGGGTATGTAATCCACCTGACCGTGACCCCCCCCTTTCTCGAGAGCTGGATCCGCCACTGTTTTTTACCTACGCAAATTGCAGAGTACACAGTCACTAAGTATAACGACGATATTTAGTAAAAAAGTACCTACACCAGGCTCCAGGTTTTAAAACGTAAGTGAACTAAAGCCTATCTGTTTTCCGTTTTGTTTATGTCAAACGTCACGTCAAACTCAAGTAGAGTTATATATGATTGAAATATCCCATTTAACAGAACTTCTTCATTTTATTTTAATACTCAAGCCTCATTCCTGATACGTAATGTCAAATTTGCTAGGAGCCTTTTTAGTTGCTATCTACTTTGATCCCTAGATTTAGGGTTTTTCAACTCAAATTATAGGGACTTATATCTCATACACATGTTATAGAAATTAGTTCACTTTTATAATTTGAATTTTCACTCAATTCTTTTCTGACGACGTCCACAGAATTGTCATAAAATATTGCTGTCTGGTTGAACGAATTATGATGATGAAGAATTATGTAATATCTTATCTTTAATATGATGAAAGGAATATTACTACAGTTCCATAGCTCTTCATGCTATTGAAAAAATCAATATAATAATAATAATAATAACAGAACGGAAGTTCATTGGAATATCTGCATCTAGTTTTTCACTGTGCAGCGCTTACGACAGCGAAAACCATAGGGGCAAAAATTCGCCGAACGAACAACGGTGGTCCAAAATTACACAAATTACACGCGCCAGCATGGCAGAAACGTCTTCAACACAAAACAGAAAGGCTAAGAAGAGACATTGGACGACTGACGGAGGACTTGAACGGGAATCGAGGAAGAAAGGTTGTGAAAGCTGCCAAAGAGATCATGGATAGAAACAGAACACACACAGAACGAGAGACGGAGAATGCTACAGCTCACCATTGCCTCGACACTCTGAATCAAAAATTAAGTCTGTATGCAGAATGTCTGAGGAGATATAAAAGCAATTATAGCCGGAAAAGAGACAATAATTCATTCGAAAAGTCGGAAGAATCTTTCTACCGGTCACTCACATCGTCGGATGGAGAAAATGGAAAGTTACCACCAAAGGAAGCTATTGAACAATTCGGGACAGAACAATTATCAACGAAACCTCAGTTCAATGGAGATACCGGATGGATTGAAGATGAAAAATCTGAAGCTATAAAATATGAGCCGATGCAGCATGACATGATCACAATTGAAGAAGTAAAATCAGCTATCAGAGAACTGCACAACTGGAAAGCACCTGGGCCTGATGGATTACAGAACTTCTGGATCAAGAAACTTTGGATCATGCATGACAAATTGACCTCCGCAATAAATGATGTCATTGAAAATCCTGAAAGAATGCCAGTATTTCTTACACATGGCACAACATACCTGTTACCTAAAGACCAAAGGAATACAGAAGACCCATCCAAGTACCGACCGATCACATGTCTTCCAACGATGTACAAATTAATCACATCGTGCATTTCAAACCGAATTCACAACCATTGCGAAAGGAATAACATCATCGCCATGCAACAGAAAGGATGCACCAAAGACAGCCGAGGGTGCAAAGAACAACTAATAATAGATTCAGTTATCTGCAATTAAGCGTTCTCCAAGCGAAGGAATCTTTACGCTGCGTGCATAGACTACAAAAAAGCATTCGATTCTATACCTCACGAATGGCTCTTGACGATCTTGAAGATTTACAAGGTGGATCCCAATATTGTTAAGTTCCTGAAAAACGCCATGTCAACCTGGCGTACTAATCTTCAAATGAAAGCAGCAGATTGCTCCATTACAACAGGACCTATTCCAATAAGACGCGGAATTTTCCAAGGAGACTCGCTGAGCCCTCTGTGGTTCTGCATGGTCCTGAATCTCTTGTCTCATAGATTGAATTCTACGGACTACGGATTTTCCATCAAGAGCGGCAGTAGAACTATGATGAAACTGAATCATCTCCTTTACATGGACGATTTGAAACTCTTCGCATCTACCAAAAAACAAATGCAACTGATGCTGACAATGGTGGAAGGATTCTCGGAAGACATCAAAATGAAGTTTGGACTAGAAAAATGTCGACTGCTAAACATAACGAGAGGGAAAATAGAAGATGGTAGGTTCAAACTCAAGGAAGGTGCAGAAATTGAAACATTAAAGGAAGGAGACACATACAAGTATCTAGGCATAAAACAGGCAAGAAAAATCAATCAGACCCAGATGAAGAAAGAATTAACGGAGGAGTTCACCCGAAGATTGAGGAGGATAATGAGAACTGGTCTTAACAGCAAGAATCTGATAAAAGCGATTAACACCTACGCTTGCTCGGCGCTGAACTATTCATTTGGTATTATCTCTTGGACGACCACCGATTTAGCAGCTTTACAGAGAAAAATAAGGACGATGCTGACTAAACACAATGAACATCACCCCAAAAGCTCAATAGAACGGACAGAGCTGCCACGAGATCTTGGGGGTAGAGGAATTGTTGATTTGTCCAACCGTATGTCCCAGGAAATTGAAGGACTTCGAAAATATTTCTTGAGCAAGGCAGCTTCGTCAGAACTCCATCGAGTAGTTGCTGATAGTTCTACACCGTTAAAGCTACACCAGGATCACTTGGAAACCGTCGAACACTCTGCAGAAAGTAAAATGCAGAAACTGATTGGCAAACCTCTGCATGGGAGGCACCAGAATGAGGTCAACCATGATTACGTCGACATATCTGCGTCGAACTACTGGTTGACTTCCGGAAGGTTGTTTCCTGAGACAGAGGGCTTCATGCTCGCCATCCAGGATCAGGTGATTCCAACAAGAAATTACATGAAATACATCGTCAAGGATGCCTCAGTGGCGGACGATAGCTGTCGTTATGGCTGTGCGACACATGAAACTATCCAGCACATCACCGGAGGATGTCAGAAGTTCGCGGGCACGGAGTACAAAAATAGACATGATGCTGTTGCCAAGATTCTTCACCAAGAATTGACACTAAAACACCAACTTCTAACTTCGAAAAAGGTTCCGTTTTACAATTACCATCCAGATGCTGTGATGGAAAACGAATATCACAAGCTCTACTGGGATCGCACTGTTCTCACAGACCGAAAAATAACCCACAATAGACCAGACCTCATATTGCTCAATAAGGATGAGGACACAGCACTATTCAGCGACGTGGCAATTCCAAATAATAACAATCTTCTAGATAGACACACTGAAAAAATTTCAAAATACAGAGATCTCGAGGAACAAACCAGAAGACAGTGGAAGCTGAAAGATATAAAGACCATTCCTAATTTCATTTCATCTACAGGCCTGATACCGAAGAAACTGCTAGAGAACTTGAAAAAACTTCAGTTGAACGAAAATATTTATAAAGTCATGCAGAAGGCGGTACTGCTCGGAACGGCGAGAACTGTACGCAAGTACATAGGGAATGCAGAGGAACACCGTCTGCTCCGACAGGAAGTGCGGGTGGAGCAGGAATCCAACCTACAGCGGGGAGCCGAGGAGCGACGCGGACCCGACCACCACCACGAGCCCGAAAACCTGGAAAGGGCTCCAACAGAGCTCAATCCCTTTGATATCTGGGATAAGTGAATTTTCCTCTGGAAAGGAGTGTGAAAGCCGCAAGGCTAAAGTCATAATTTATTGATCCCCTCTGACAAGTTCATACTTGTATGGGACAGGTCAAACAAAAATGAGAAAATAGACAATAAAAATCAACAATTTGTCAATACATCGCATAGATAATCATCTACTGAGTAATATAATAACATTTTTTTAACAATAATGTTTTAACAGCTTTCTTGAAAGAATTACAATTCAGAGACTGAATGACACGCGGCAAATGGTTGTGCAGTTTGATACACTGATACATAGGAGACTTCTCAAACTTGGTTGTTTTGTGTTTGGGGATGTTTGAAGTTCTTTTTTTTTTTTTTTTGGTGTAGCAGGGGGAAAATCTGCAAGACAGACGAACCACCCTCATCTCCTGAGGGGGAACAGTGTGGGGTTTCTCACTCTCCTGAGCTCGAGACCCACTAAAAACCCTACTGCTTCTTGAATTTTGGTTCCGGGCATTTGCCTATAAACCGTTCATCTCTTGGTCGGTTTTCTTCTCGCACACTATCGTGCTGGGATTTATGTGTTTATCCTCTATTGGATTAACACTTTATTGAATTTTTCAATAAGTTTCTGTTGTTATTTTAATCTCTTTTTAATTGATCTCTTGGTCTCCTTCGGTAAATTCGCATTCTCCTTTTGTCTTCCTCTGGGTCGTAGTCCACTAGTCTCCTGAGTTCTTGATTCGGATGGTTTTTCGCTGTTTCGAATAATTTCTCTGCTTTTCTGTTCATGAATTCCGTTATGGTTTCCCATTTCAGGTCCTTATAAATCTGTCTATTCCTGACAAACCAAGGTGCATCTATTGCACATCGTAGCAGCTTGTTTTCAGTGGCCTGAATTCTTTTGATATGGCTCTTTGCCGCGAAACCCCAGGCAACTGATCCATAAGTCAGTTGAGGCCTAGCAACGGCTTTGATTATCTTCAATTTTGTCTCTTTCGACATGTGGCTTCTTCTTCCTATTAAAGGGTAGAGTCTATTCATCGCTGCTTTCGTTTTGTCGATTGCTTGTTTGATATGACTTTTCCAAGTAAGTCCTTTGTCAAGTGTTATTCCTAAATATTTGGCTTCATTTTTCCAGTCGATTTCTTCGCCGTCAACATCCAGTTTCGTTGTGGGTCGCAGTCTTCTCTTCTGTAGTAATATTGCTTGGCTCTTTTGTCCATTGAGCTTGATTTTCCACTTTATGCACCAGTCATTTGTTTCGTCAATCGACTCTTGTAGAACTCGTTCTATTATTTCAGGATTTCGGTGTCGAGTTGCTATGCCTGTGTCGTCAGCATATAACGTTAGCATGGTTCTTGGATTTTTCGGAATATCGTGGATGTATATGTTGTACAGAAGTGGCCCAAGTACTGATCCTTGGGGTACTCCAGCCTCTATATCTCTTGTTGAGAAGCATTCTCCTCCCACTTTCACGTAAAATCTTCTATTTTTGAGATAATTCCGTATCAACTTGCATATTTTGATCGAATATCCAGCACATCTCATCTTATATATTAATCCTTCATGCCATACTCTGTCGAATGCTCTGGCGACGTCTAGTAAAACAAGACCTGTAGCTTGTTTATTTTGGAATCCCTCTGTTATGTACTCTGTGAGCCTTAATAATTGTTGTTCTGTTGAATGCTCTCTTCTGAATCCGAACTGTTCTGGTGGAATTAGTTTCAGATTTTCGGTTTCCTCATTTAGCCTCGTGGCGATAATTCTTTCTACTACTTTTCCTAAAGCCGACAGTAGACTTATCGGTCTGTAGTTTTGTGGAAACTTCTTCTCTTTGAATGGTTTATTGAATACTATGACTTCTGCTGTTTTCCATTTTTCTGGGTAGTGTTCTGTCCTCATAATTCCATTCGCGATATTAGTTAGAGCGGCTATACCTTTTCTAGGTAATTTCTTTAACATAACATTCGTTATTTTATCGCTTCCGGGAGCTTTCCTCTTCTTAAAACTTCTAATTATTTCCCTGATTTCATTTGGCGATGTTGGCTTGTCTATTTCAGCAGTCGCTGGTAATTCATCCATTTCTTCATCATTTTCTTCAACCAGTTCTTCCAAATCTTCATTATCGTCGTCTATCCTGTAATTTATTCTCGATTCTCGTTCGATCGAGTCCGCCAATGCATCTGCCTTATCAGTATTGGTATAAGCCATTCCCCTTTCTCCGTGTAGGGGTGGAATTTTAGTCTTTTCTCCTCGTAGGCTTTTTTGCATTCTCCATGCAGAATGATCGATTGTATTCAGTTCTTGAACCCTTTTGTTCCATCTGCTTGTTCTTAGATCTTTCAGGGCATTTTTCAGATCTTGGCTATGTCGGTTGAGGTTCCTTCTATTTAGATCATTTTTGTTCATCCTATATATTCTTCTGAGTCTTCGATTTTCTTGTATAAGATCTTTTACTTCTTTAGGCGTATCGCCATGCGGATGACTTGGAGCTGGTCTCTTCACTCTTCTCGTGCTTTTTTCGTAAGCTTTCAATATAATCTCTTCCAGTTTATCAACCGCACATTCCAGATCGTCTGGAGTGTTTATTGTTGGAATTTCTGTTATTTCCGATTGTAATAAATGGCTGTATTTAGTCCAATTGGTATGTATATTCTCTTATTTCCAGCAGTTTTTCTCTTGGTTCTTCTCCAATTTTCTTCCAAAGTTTCAATCGAGAATTCTTGAGTTATATTTTTCAATATCGCGATATCTATTACATCTGGTATTCCTCTTCCAAAAGCAAGATATGTCGGTAGCTCTGGTCCAATAACTATGGCATTTTGTCTTTCGGCGAAATCCTTGAGTTTTTTGCCATTTCTATTCTCTGTTATGCTATTCCATAATGGGGATTTACAGTTGAAATCTCCGATGGAGATTTTCGGGTTTGATCCTTCCAACATGTTGTTTATCTCTTCTTCCAATAGATTGTTTTGTGGTGGCTTATACGCCGAGGTTATTTCGACTCTTTGCCGATTTAATTCGGCAACAATCGTCACTTTTTCTGTTTTTCCTTGTGTTTCGTCGGATCTACTTTTAAAGTAGTGTTTCAGATCTGTTCTCACCAATATTGCTACTCCTCCTCCGTTGTTTGTAATTCTGTCAGATCTATATGTTTTATAATTGATGAAATTCAGTCTTCTGTTCCGGTTTATTCTTGTTTCCTGTAGGGCTATAATATCAGGTTGTCTTTCTGATATTATTTGTTCTATCTCGGCTTTCCGAGTGTTGATCCCGTTTATGTTCCACGAGATTATCTTGAGGGATTTCTTCCTAATATCCGTAAGGTCCATTAATTCAGTTTACTGAATAATGCTTGGAGTTTTTTCTCCATTTCCCTCTCAATTTTCAACATTATCTTGTTGAAAATTTTTTCCGTGAAGATATCTAAATCATCGGCTGATTCAGATATCTTTTTCTTCTCCTGTTGACTGTTCACAGCTTGTTTCATTGTAAGCTTTTTCTGTCCTTCTTTTTTCTGGACGGGTTTTGGAGTCTCCCTCTTCTTTTCCTGCTCTGTAGGTTGGGTCTTCGCTACTTCCTGAATTTTTTGTTCAGAAGTTGTTTTTGTTACCTTCTTTTTCTGTTCAACTGATTTTCGGGAATTTTTCTTTCTGGTCACCAACTTGAACTCGCTACATCCTTTGTAGCTAGCTGGATGGCCCTCTTCTCCACATAAGACGCATGTGGCATTTCTCTCTTCACCTTTTCTGGTGAGTGTGCAGTCATTGCTGCTGTGGCTTCCTGAGCATTTCACGCATCTCCACGGGAAGGAGCATTTGTTTTGTGCATGCCCGTACCTTTGGCACCTAAAGCACTGGCTTGGACTTTCAGGCCTCTTTTTATGCTCAACCACAATACAGAGGTTGTAGAGTCGCTTCACTTCGAATATTTCCTTTTTCTGGGTTTTAACCAGGTAGAGAGGTATTTGTTTCTTTGTCTTGTTCGATGTCATTCTGGACACCTCAGCGTCTGTTATTCCCTGGAATATCAGGTCGTCCTCAATCAACGCAAGATCAGCGTCGATTGGTAAATGCCTAATAACGGCATATATCTTCTTCTCCTCCTCCATTTGGTAGGTAAAAAATTCTTTACCATGCTGCTCGAAGAATGTAGTGATTTTTCTAAAATCATCTACGGTTGACGCGATGATTTTTATACCGTCTTTAACTGTAGTTGCACGGTTGTAATTTATCCTTTTTGTGTAGAGAGCTTTAGATATCTCTACCCAATCTGAGGTGCCCATCATCGTGATGGGTGGAATTTTATCTCTTTTAGGCACTTCCGTTGCCTTCTTGACAGTCTCCTCATCAGAAGAGGAGCTTTCTTTTCGCGCGCGTTTAGTTGGGGGCGCGTTTGGGGCCTTCGCGACCTGCGTTGAATCATTTTTCCTTGTTTCGGGTTGTGAAACAATTCCTATAAGGGAATTATTCTTGGAACCCGCTACCGGCTTTGTGATTGCGGCGTAAGTGGGAGATTTTGTCATATTATTGCGGGTCATTTCCTCCCTCAAGAGGCGCATCTCACCGACCAACTGTGACACAGTTTCAGTCAGTTTGACTATTTGAGCTTTCAACTGCCCATTTTCTTCTCTGAGCTTTACAAGCTCCTCCTGTTCGCCTTCGCTGAACTCTTCAGCATCGGTCGCTTCCATGTAGGAGCCCTCATTATCTGAGGTTTCCGACATGGTTTTATAATCAAAAATCTCAAAATATCAAATAATTTGAAAATAATAAAATATTCAGAAATCTTCACTAAAATAGTCTAATATAAAACTATGGTATAAAGCCGAATGTTTAATACGCTATGATAAAAATCAGAAAAGAGATACGAAAAATAAGCTCACCTGATGTTTTCTGCAGTACCAACGAGAAAATTCTCTGGACACTTAGGATTAACACCAACTTTGAAAATTTTAACGAATTAAAATTCCGATAACAAATATAGAACCTACACAAACTTCACAGACAGAATCAAATATTCCGTAGCTTGGTTAGTGGGCACTTTCACCTCCGCTTTCTCTTTTACGGCACTGATTTAAAGTTCTCTCACTTCTTGTGTTGTATTTATGAAAACTAGACAGCTTTGCCACGCCCCCTTCATTCTCTTTCACATATACAGGGTGTTTCATCATAACTGGACAAACTCATATGACGTGTAGAGAACATCGGGAGAATCATTTTTTTCTTATGAAATATTTCCCGTTTTCGAAGCATAAGGGAGACACACGGTGTTTAATGTCATTTTCGAGCGTTATTATATTGAGTGTGGTCGGTTATGTATAAGACTGGAAGTAATGGTTTCTTGTCATATCGTAGTATTTTTGGATGCTTCATTCAGAAATGGTGTAGAGCCCCGAAAAAAAAATTACAAAATGGCGGAAAACCTGCAATGTTCGTGATTTTTTTTTTCGGTTGCAAAATTGATTTTCATTTCCTAAATTAACACAATTTTTAAAGGATATCTGTGAAAAAATTTTTTCAGAAATCGAACACAACTTTTTTTTTACATGTCTACAGCGAAAAAAAAATTTCACTCGAAATTGATGAAATTTTTCACGATTGTACTTACTTTCATACCTAACACGAATATCAAAACAGAATCGAAAAATATCAAACGGTTTCGTTTTTACAGCCATTCAAATGTCCCGTTCGAATATCTGAAATAATAAAAAAACATGACACAGCTTGTGTTCTTAGGCCCATAATTTTTGAATTTGTATGTCGAAACATTCCAGATTGCAAAATGAATTTAAAAAAATCAGTGAAACTTCATTGAGAGTCGAACTCCCTATTCTGAGTTAAGTATTAATGTGAAATATGAGTCTGTTCTAAGGTTCTGAGTATACATATTAATTTTCGTTGCCGAGCAACAGTAGCTGATAGAATTTGACAGGGTATTTGAATTTTACTGAATAATTCGAGTATATTGAAACGATTTGTATGCAAACGAAAATGAAATATTCACTTTTAGAAAAAAATGATATGGTTCAGGCTTATTATGAAGCGAATTCCTCAGGGAGAAAAGCAAGGGAAATTTACGCTCGCAGATTTCCAAGCCGAAACGTTCCTAATTTTAAAACTTTCATAGAAACAGTGCGTAAATTACGTGAAGAAGGTATTCTTCACCGCAAGAAGAAGGAAACAATCCGAAATAACGAAGAACGTATCCTGGATTTAGTGAGTGAAAATCCGATGTTATCAACGAGAACTCAACAAACTCAACAAATCATCCAAGTGTGAATAAGAGTAAATCCACTGTATGGAGAGTTTTGAAAAGAAATCGCTACCATCCGTACCATTTCCATTCATGTCAAACCTTAGAAGAAGGTGATTTTGAGAAGAGGAAAGAATTCTGTGAATTTATTTTAAGAAGGACACGTGAGAATAGGGATTTCCTACGTCTCATACTGTTTACGGATGAAGCAACATTCCACAGAGATGGTTTCTTCAACAAAAAAAATAATATAATATGGCAAAGGGAAAATCCACATGCAACAGTAGCAAAAAATAGCCAGAAGAGATTTTCTGTCAATGTTTGGGCGGGAATGAAGGATGGATTCATTATAGGACCGTACATTCTTCCTGAAACATTGACTGGAAATGGCTATAATCAATTTTTGAGGGAAACTCTGCCCGATCTATTGGAAGATATTCCTTTGAGTCACTTTCAAGGAATATGGTACCAGCATGATGGTTGCCCTGCTCACACAGTGAGGAGTGTACGAGAATTTTTAGACTATCAATACCCTCGCCGATGGATCGGCCGATTGGGACCTGTCGCATGGCCTCCTCGTTCTCCAGATCTTACACCTATGGATTTTTATTTCTGGGGTCATATGAAGAGTCTTGTTTATGATAAGCGAGCTCCAGTGACTTCGAGAGAAGAACTGATTCAAAGAATCGAATCAGCCGCCGAAGAGATTCGCCGAAACCCGGAAATGGTTCGTTCAGCGGTGGATAGTGTGGCGAAAAGGGCGAGAAAGTGTATCCTGAAAAATGGCAATATTTTTGAGAACGAATTATGAATAAATTTCATACTAATAGGTTTTTTTGTTGCGTTTGTCAAATTGTGGAATTATTCGTAGAAATTTCCGCAATAATGCCATGCCATTAATATCTGGGAAGTATTAACCGCCAATTTCTACTCAAACTGCATAAATTGGTTTCAAGATAGTTGCAATATTATATTCAGTTAAATTCAAATACTCTGTCAAATTCTATGAGCTGCCATTGCTTGGCAACGAAAATTAAAAACCTTCGAACAGTCTCAATTCAGATTCCACATTTATTTTAATAGGTACTTAACTCAGAGCAGGGAGTTCGACTCTCAATGAAGTTTCACTGATTTTTTTTAAATTCATTTTGCAATCTGAAATGTTTCGACATACAAATTCAAAAATTATGGGTCTAACAACACAAGCTGTGTCATGTTTTTTTATTATTTCAGATATTCGAACGGGACATTTGAATGGCTGTGAAAACGAAACTGTTTGATATTTTTCGATTCTGTTTTGATATTCGTGTTAGGTATGAAAGTAAGTACAATCGTGAAAAATTTCATCAATTTCGAGTGAAATTTTTTTTTCGCTGTAGACATGTAAAAAAAAAGTTGTGTTCGATTTCTGAAAAAATTTTTTCACAGATATCCTTTAAAAATTGTGTTAATTTAGGAAATGAAAATCAATTTGGCAACCGGAAAAAAAAATCACGAACATTGCAGGTTTTCCGCCATTTTGTAATTTTTTTTTTCGGTGCTCTACACCATTTCTGAATGAAGCATCCAAAAATACTACGATATGACAAAAAACCATTACTTCCAGTCTTATACATAACCGACCACACTCAATATAATAACGCTCGAAAATGACATTAAACACCGTGTATCTCCCTTATGCTTCGAAAACGGGAAATATTTCATAAGAAAAAAATGATTCTGCCGATGTTCTCTACACGTCATATGAGTTTGTCCAGTTTATGATGAAACACCCTGTATAAGACATCTCAATATGTAAATAGAGGACAATGTAAGAATGCTATTTTCTACAAAAACAGGTCTACATGTGGAACGCGGAGGTATAACAAATATAATGCGTAAAATTCGTTTTTGCAAAATAAAAGCTCTACCAGCATCCGAAGAGTTTCCCCAGAGTAGAATATTATAGTTCAAATGACTAAAAACCAAGCTGTAATAGATGTTAATTAGGGAATCTAAGGGAACAGATTTTCTTATCCTATTTATGGCATAATATGAGCTGTTCAATTTCCTGCACAACATGTCGACATGTGTACACCACCTCAAACCACTATCCAGACTGATGCCAAGAAACTTGGTACTTTCCTTAGAGCGGACGGCAATATCTAGGTAACGAATGACGAATTCACGATCATCCTGCCTAATTGAAAAATGTACACACTCGGTTTTTTCAACATTGATAATTAAGTTGTTTTTGTGACACCATTCCACAAAGCACCCCAATAGTGTCTCACATAAAGTTCGTAGCTCATCCAACGATGGAGCCGCAACCGCTACCGAGGCATCATCAGCGAATAAACCCAATAATAATACATATGAACATACTTTATAACTCGGTAAATTTCGTGAATATTTCAGTTGAATGCAAATGCCGATAAAATATGTAGATTTGTGGACGAATCGCCAGATATGTCATTGATCTCAAGAGCGCATAAGCAGAACTGAATTCTCAACGATATAGTTATGACATCTTGGAATTGTGGTCCACATGTTCACAATCTGGGATGTCATATATCCATCAATAAAAAAACAATTACCTTTCTAAAGCCCATCAGTGTTGAATAATCCTATTTTTTCAGGTGATAGCAAATTTTTTATTTTTGCATTTGTAGAAATAAAAAATTCCCACTAATATATGATTCCGCCAACAAATTTATTCTTCGATATTTCCGATCACTCCACCAACTCTTATTAGCCGACCATCGGCTAATCTACCACGCTTCGCAAAGCTACTCGCTCATGTTGGACATAGAGTTGAACCAGTCTGAAGAGCACTTATTGATATTAATTATTTTATATTTTTTTTCCAGAAAAATGCCACCAAAACGAAAGTATGATGGCGATTATATTAAACTGGGCTTTACTTCAATAGAAGTGAATGGGGAGACTAGACCCCAATGCGTAATACGCGCAACAGTTCTTGCTAAAGGTAAGCGCACATACATCGGCATCGGACGGACGGCATGGAAGGAACGGCACGGCAGCGGCGGAATTTTTATGAAGGTATCGCACATATAACATCGGAATCGCCGGAGGAATAGATAAGTTGCGAATATGTCTTCAAGCGGTGAGGAACTAGCGTTTGTTCTGGAGGAAGAAGAGTTTCAAAAGCGAAGGAAGCGTAGACGAATGTGGATACATGACATATGTAAAAAAGGAAGGATTTTGTAGAATAGGTTTATTTATTTCCGGACTTGATGAAGGACGAAAAAAAAATGGTTGCTATAATTTCTGTCACTTAAATTGTACAGGGTGGGCAAATTTCGGTGTTTTAGCACTACAGTTTTTAAACCAGAGGAGATACACAAAATCTGATACTCCATTCTCGTTCTCTTTTTTCGAGAAACTTACAATAGTAGTAGTGATTTTTGGCCACTTTCTTCTGTTTTCGAGTTATAAGCTAAAATTGGAAAAATGGCGATATCGAAATTAATTTATATCTCCGCTATTACTGATGATAGAGCTCTGAAATTGAAATATTATACAGGCACTTTTTTACGTAGAATCCAGTGGCGTGCTCGCCTTTTTAGCAGGATTTTTAATTACGAAGCTATGACCCAAAGTTATGTTTTTTTAAATGGGAACACTACTTTTCTGTGCAATTCTTTGAAAGCTTAATTTTTACTGATTTCAAAAATATATAACATCATATGGTTTTTATCATTATAAATAATAGAAAATGGTCAAAAACCTTTTTTTTCAATATTTCTATGGTTTCAACTTTTGATGAGCATAGAAAAATATAGCATCGTATGAGTACCACTTTCTCCTTCTCCTTCTCCTTTCATTATTATGAAAGTTTATGAAATATATCTTGATTCAAATTTTGTGAATATGGGTAACTTTTTACCAATATTCATAGAAAGAATGACATTGCCGGAAGGAGACTGCTTTTGTTATAGGAAACTCTATTTTTCTATGCTCATCAAAAGTTGAAACCATAGAAATATTGAGAAAAAAGGTTTTTGACCATTTTCTATTATTTATATTGATACAAACCATATGATGTTATATATTTTTGAAATCAGTAAAAATTAAGCTTTCAAAAAATTGCACAGAAAAGTAGTGTTCCCATTTAAAAAAACATAACTTTGGGTCATAGCTTCGTAATTAAAAATCCTGCTAAAAAGGCGAGCACGCCACTGGATTCTACGTAAAAAAGTGCCTGTATAATGTTTCAATTTCAGAGCTCTATCATCAGTATTAGCGGAGATATAAATTAATTTCGATATCGCCATTTTTCCAATTTTAGCTTATAACTCGAAAACAAGAGAAAGTGGCCAAAAATCACTACTACTATTGTAAGTTTCTCGAAAAAAAAGAACGAGAATGGAGTATCAGATTTTGTGTATCTCCTCTGGTTTAAAAACTGTAGTGCTAAAACATCGAAATTTGCCCACCCTGTACAATTCATTATAATTTTGTACGCGCAGTATTAAGTTCTCCTGAAAACTCATGCTTCTGCCGTGAATTCGTATTTCGTATGACTACCCGTACAAGCCGCTGCATGTAGAGACTTGGAAAATGACGCAGATGCCGCGGCAATCTTCGAATGGTATAGCACATATGTATGTCGGGATCGGCCGGCACAGCACGCATCGGTCGGAATTTGATTCTCGTTCCTCAATTCCGTCGGATGCGATGCGATGCGTTGCCTGCCGTCCGCACATATGTGCGTTGCTCCATTCAGTTCCATTGAAAGTAATTTATTCCGATCTGTACCGTCCGTCCGATGCCGTTGTATGTGCGCTTACCTTTATGATACTTTAAAGCCGGCAAAGTTGGAACGTCATCTAAAGACCGTACATAACAATTATTGTGACCGTTCGCGAGAATTCTTTGAGGGCAAACTTATGAACCTGAAAAAGATGAAACTTGGAACCAGCGGAACAAATCATGTAGCGTCTAAAAAAACATTAGCTGCAATGTTTGAAATTTTAAAATTGATTGCAAAATCCAAAAAAACGCACACAATCGGTGAATCTCTGATAAAGCAATGTATGCTTGAAGCTGCAGAAGAACTTTTAGGGCCGGAAGCTCAGAAAAAAATTCGTGACGTACCACTTTCAAACGATACGGTGAAGTCACGTATTCAAAAAATGTTTATAGATATTGAAGAACAAGTTATCGATAAGATAAAATGTAGTCCTTATTTTGCGCTACAGTGTGACGAATCTACTGATGTTTCACAATGTTGTCAGTTGCTTGTATTTGTTCGATTTTTGAATGAAAATAAAGACTTTCAAGAGGAGTTACTATTTTTCCAAGAACTGGTGGCGACGTCCAAAAGTGCAGATATTATGGATGCAGTAAGTCAATATTTGGATAAATATAGACTTACGTGGCAAAAGCTTGCGGGCTTTTGTACAGACGGTGCTCCTTCTATGCTCGGTTCCCGTCCTGGTCTTGCAGCATTGATTAAAACAAAAAATCCATCCTCAATTACCTCACACTGCATCATTCATCGTCAAGCATTGGCAGCAAAAACGCTTCCAGAATGCTTGGCAGTCGCGATGAAAACCGCTATCAGAGTAGTCAACTTCGTTAAAAATTGTGCACTCACGCTTCTTCAAACAATTGTGCTCTGATATGAACTTTGAGCACGAGACTCTGCTGTTCCATACGGAAGTGCGGTGGCTTTCCAAGGGAAAAATGCTCTCGAGGTTGTATGAGCTTAGAAAGGAAGTAAAAATGTTCTTAACTTGCAAAAACAAAGAATTGCTTGATCAATTTTGTGATTCCAAATTTCAGATTCATTTTGCTTATTTGGTCGATTTTTTTGCTCAACTTAATAAATTCTCTTAATCTCCAACTTCAAGGATCAGGAAATTGCAAGTTGAAATGCGCGAGCAATATATTTGCATATGAATGTAAAATCAGAGCTATGGCTCAATGAGGTCGACAGGCAAAACTTTTCTGCGTTTGATACGTTGAACCAAATTATTATTCACACATCATGTGCTGAAACTAAAAAAGAAATACAAAAGAACATTTCCAACCATTTGACAAACTTGAAGACTGATTCGATCGCTATTTTCCTGACTGTGAGGACGAAGGTATTCGGAGACTGATCCGCAATCCTTTCATGGTCAATGTTTCTGAGGTGCCTGATGAAATTCAAGAAGATGTAATTGAAATGCAACATGACAGTAATTTGAAGGATACATTCGAGGCAGGAATTAATCTGAAACTTTGACTTCTGGGGCCAAAAAGCAGTTTCTTTCCCAAAAATTCGAGATATTGCTATCCGTTACCTCACTCTCTTTTCATCGACATATTTGTGCGAGCAGGGGTTTCCGGCTCTACTGATAATTAAAAACAAGCATCGAAATCGGTTGGATGCCAGTGCCGACATGCGTTTGGCTATAAGTAGCACTGAACCAAGGATTCCGAAATTGGTGAAAAGTATGCAGTCACAAAAATCGCATTGAAATAATAGCTTTTGTATATTTATTTGTTAAAGATGCAAAAATAAAATACTTTTGGCTCTGAATGATTATATGCGTGTTTCATTCATTCAAATTTATAACTACAACAACCTTGTTTATTCATTTACAAAAACTTACATTTACGTAATATTACCTCCGAAGAGTTGGTGGTCCGTGAAAAGACAACAATTTCGTCAAATGGTCCCTGATCACTAAAAGGTTAAGAACCCCTAATCTATATATTGAGATTTAATACTCAATGATATTAGTAGGGATTTTCAAAGAGTTCCCTTATGCCACTATATTCATTAATTTTAAAATACCTGAATTATACACATTATTACCGGAAACATATGCATATATTTAATTTTTGATTTGAATGAAATATCTACCTAAAGCATTCAAGATTCGATATATACCAGAGAAACAGAAGAAGCTGTTTCCCCAAAACTAATTTCCATTCAAGTTTTCATTTTGTTGAATTCCAATATGTTGTAAATCATAATAATCTTTCATAAATAGGTATTTAATATTGAATTGTTGATCATTGAAATCGGGGATAGTTACTTCGTAAAAATTCTCATTTTTCTCCAGAATTGCCCTTTCTTCATCCTCATCATCTATGATTTCGCGCTTCATAACAATGAATGTACTAATTGTAGTTGATATAACTGCTTCTTTCATTTTCCGTAAACCTTTTTTCCCGCGAACACTCAGATTTATTATTTCTATTCGTCAGACTTCTGTTCTGTCCGTCAGATTTGTATTTCCGTTTTATACTTTCACTGTACCTGCTCTGCACCCGTTCGTTTTGAATTTCTATACTCCGTTCACCCCGAAGTCACATGACCTGGAGTTCTGCTCCACTCTACTCCCCTCTAGTTTATATTTTCGAACTAAGTAAATATATAATTATTTTATTCTTGGCTGTATTCGGGTTCGGCTTTTGGACGGTCCGAGAATTGTTCTAAAACTGCGCAAAACTGTTGCGCCTTAGTATAAAATCCCCTGCGCAGTTCTAGAACCATTCTCGGACTAGCCGAACCCGAATACAGCTCATGACAGTAGTACGGTACTGTCCAAGCGGTTTTCATGGTAATGAAATTGGTTATTGGGACAGAGGAAGTGATTGGCTAAAATTTATTTACGAGGATAGGTGATCCTCCTATGCAACCCATCTCTCTCGGCTTGCATGTATTGATTACTGGGCGCTTTCATTTTGTTTATAGTTCAGTGGTACACAGTAACAAAGCCTACACAGAACAAAACTGTTTTTCCGAACTCACACAAGCCAACAGAGCTTCTGAGGGGTACTTAGGGAGAATAAGGATAATATGATACAAAATTAAAATCAAATATATCTTAATTTTTTCTTACATATTTTCTATTGAATACAGGTTCACCAAGTACGGTTACATCTATTTTGCACAAAGTTCCAGATCTGAAGGTGCAGACTCCTATGAAAGCATATGAAAGAAACAGACATTCTGAAACTATTGACAATGAAATGGGCCTAGTAGAGATCCAAAAGGTAATATTCAACATGTCTGCAAATTTGAATGTCTCATTTATTTTTTCATTAACTCATATCAACAATCCATAATGTTTTATTTTTCTAGAGTTTAAATTGACCATGTGTTCAAATCAAACTGAATTGGATCACACACCGTCGAATATGAGTGAAGGAGTGAGTGACATACTTGCCGCTGTGTCAGATAGAAAAGGTCGAAGAAGAAAAGTCTGTTTCCAGATGATGCCCTTGAAGAAGCAACTAAGATACTTTCGCAAGAAAGAAAAACAGGCAAACAATAAAAATAAAAATCTCAAAACACAGATAAAGGCACTCCGAGACTCCAAATACCTTCAAAACCTTGAAAAAATTAATATAACATCACAAAAATTCTTCTTGTTCCAGGTGAAAAATCAAAGATTGATGGGAAGATGTCGTCAGTTCACTGTAGACGACAAAATTTTTGCTCTTTCACTTTACAAACAGAGTGGTAAGGGATATAGATATCTACACAAAATTTTCAGTTTGCCTTCAAGACGAACTGTTTTAAATTTTAATTTAACATTTTTTAAATGTGCTGAATGGAATTCCATTCAATTGCGGCATTAATTGCCAAATTTTTGTGAGTTTGAAGTAAGCTGTAGGCAAGTTGAAAGATTTGGATAAACATTGTGTCCTCATGTTTGATGAGTTTGCGTTAAGTCCTAGTCTTTCCTATACTTTTTTCAAGGATTGTATGGAAGGAATAGTTGATTTGGGCGGTAATGATCGTCGAGGGAAGTTGGCAGATGACGTGCTAGTTTTTATGATCAAAAGTATTCGTGCCCAGTGCAGCCACTTTGTTTTTATTTTGTTGAAAATTCAATTCCAACAAACGATTTGATCAAAATTATTAAAGATGTGGTGAGACTTGTTCGTCAGACAGGCTTAAACATTGTAGCAACAATATCTGATCCAGGAGCTGCTATAAATAACCTTATAGTAGCAACAAGAGAATACTGTTTGAGGAAAGAAATAAAAATAAATCTACAGGGTTATACAGGGTGAGTCGGAAGGAACGGACCAAACTCCAGGTGTGTATTATACACGTAAAAATAATTTCAAAAAACCTATATGTTCTTTTACGATTTTCATTTGTTTTCAAAATAAAGCGTAATTGAAATGTTTTGAATAGTTTACCCCTTCTTATCACGAATACTGTAATTATCGATTGTTTGGACCGTTTTGTTCTGACATTTGTTAGTGTCAGTGTATTTGACGCAATAATACTCACAACTTTCATGTATGGTCAGACGAAAATCCACACGCAACAGTCGAAACTAATTTCCAGCACAAGTTCTCGGTTAACGTGTGGTGTAGTACGGTCGATGGTTATTTAATTGACCCGCATATTTTAGAAAATCGTCTTACAGGAGAGAACTACTTACTTTTCTTGCGAAATTAATTGAAAGCATTATTAGAGAGGAAGTTCCTCTAAACTCCAGAATGCAAATGTATTATCAGAAACATGGAGCTACCGCACATTTCACTCGTCAGGTTAAGCAATATTTGGTCGAAGAGTTTCCAGGACTATGGATTAGTCGCGGCGGTCCTATTAGTTGACCTCCAAGATCTACAGACCTCACACCACTGGACTATTGTATGTGGGGCTGGCTTAAAAATTAAGTGTGCGAAGTAAAAGTCGACACTCGAGAGGTCCTAATACGACGCATTAGAAATGCTTGTCAAAGAAGACATGAATCACTTAAAAAAGCAACAAGAGCCCTTCGCAGACGAAGTAGAATATGTTTAGAGGTTAATGGCGGTATTTCTGAACATTTGTTGAAACAGCGCTATGATTAAAATCATGTAGGTATATGTAGGAAATTTTGTTTTTTTATCATTACGCTCTCTTTTGAAAACAAATGAGAATCGTATGAGAACATATGGGCTTTTTTAAACTATTTTTACGTATATAATACACACCTGGAGTTTGGTCCAGTCCTCCGGACTCGCCCTGTATAGTGGACAATGAAGAAATTGTCCATCTATATGATGCTCATCTCCACAAAGGTATTCGGAATGCACTCTTGACAAAAGACTTATGTCTTGCTCTTGTCAAAATGGTGTTCCAAAAGTTGCCTCTTGGTCACAAATTGTTGACTTATAAAACATTGATGCTGCAGTCAATCTGTACAGCTCAGTGTCTAAGTTAACTGAGGAACATCTCTTGACAAATAAAATAAAAAAAAGAAAGTAAAGTATGCCGCACAAATTTTCAGTCGCTCATTATATTTGGTTATGAATTTATTGGGAGAGTCTAGTAAAGAAAAACTGCCAACATCTAAAACTTATTTAGATCCTTCGGCGACAGATACTGCTTCCGCTTTACTTTTTTTTGATGGACTCTGATAGTGTCAATGGACGTTCCGAAAGCACGCCTCCAGATAAACCCTTGATAGGTGTGGTGACAGCAAATTCCTCTCACGTTCAGTTTTGGAAAAGCTCTTTGCCTATCCTCTATTCCATGTATTTTATAGAAAAATCATCTGAAATTCGTACAATAACTCCCCCTTTAAAATATTTCAAATTCATTCCGAAGCGTTGATCCTAAATGTTCTAATTTCATTTCTTCCTTCAAGTCATTCCTTATAAACAATTCGTTCTCATCACACTCACCAGGTTCTAATTGCGAGGAGGATGCTGCTTGCGAAGCGTTGGACACTTTGAAAGATTTCCTCACAATAAAAGTTGAGGAAACACAGCCTACATCATAAGTGCTTCCACCTGTTTATAAAGGTCAAACCTTTTGAGGTAAACAATGATTTTGGGACACCGTACGTGGCAGGATATCTAGCAAGGAAAACGATGAGAGATATTAATAAATGTCCTGACTGCTTGGATGTAATAGAGGCGTATAGCAATATACTGACCTATTCTGTAATTGAAGCAAGAACCAACCCAAACAGAAGAATGGTATGACGCTCCCGGACATTTAATACTAATTTTCATCGTTTAACTCTAAATATCCTCGCCAAAATACTTCTTCTAATAAACCAATTTGAAATCAAACAAGAAATAAGGAAGCAGTTGGATGTTGAGGAGATAAAAGCCTTATTCTGTGAAGAACACAGTTATCTCTATAAAAAATGTCTTAATTTTTCAACAAAGTTCATTTTGAATTTTTATGAAACAACAGTTTCTAAAATTTTATGTGGGAAAAACAAGAATTCTTTCTGATCCAATCATGAAGATGGCTTCAGAAAAGTTTAATAAAAGAAGGAAATAATTTTTTTCCAGCATAAAGTTTTATTTAGTGTTCATGCAGGGCTTTTTTCCAAACTGATATCAGTTTGTAATAGTGATTTTTGTTTATTTTCTCAATTTTTTAGTGTTTTGAATAAATATGTTGAGGTATTATCTTCTTTTATTCCTATCGAACACTTTTTCCAATAAGATTTCATTAAATCTATAAATTGCAAATTTCATTACGAGTTTTGAATTAACTTTCAATTTATGTCGGAAAATAGATTAATTTTGGCATTTATTGTGATAACGTGCTGCCGAAGGTTCAATCATAGTTGGCTAAATTCAAACCCAATGCAATGACAGTTTGGTAGTCATCTGTAATTCTGGAACCGACGCTGCCAAAAGCATGCGGGCGAAAAAGGAAAAAAACTCAATAGATGTCTCTCTATAAGGGAACAAAATGAGACAGAGAGTTGCGCATCTATAGGTTATCTATGACCTTAATCCCAAATTGAATTATTTTTCCTTTTAATCTATCTTCTATGATGTGCTCGGCTGAAACTATGGAAAGTAGAGAGAAGGAGATCGATCGCTGCTTTGAGACCATAGATTTTTTTGTCCCCTTAAATATGTACCAATAGGGTAGTTCATGTTTTTGCCAATAGGCGCGCTGGCGATAACGGGATGACGAAATTTTGATTTCAACTAGTTGAAGTTGGCTGAGTGAACTGTCTTCCTGGTGACAGAGGTGATTAGAATAATATTACTATTTTCGATTTTTGATAAGAGAACAAATAACCATGGTGAAATGCAAGGTATTATGTATGTGATGCTCATTTCGAGGAGCATTTCAAAGTTGAAGAACGATGAGGTCTTAAAAATGATGCGACACCTACTCTTGGTGTGTCAGGCAAGTGTGTTAAAAAAAAACAATCATTTGGATTACATATTTCAGTTTGATACATTCATTTCCTCAATTCTAGAAAACATTCGAGGTGAAGCGTCTGCCGCGAACGGTTATCATTTACGCTCATATACAGGGTCTTTCACGAGGAACCTCACCCATATTTATACGGGAAACTACTGAACGTAAATTCATGGAATTCAGCACTTATAAGTATTTCACGATGCTGATGAAATCTAAAATATTTTCAAGGCATGAGCACCTCCGGTTTTTCCGGAAATGACGTCAACTTCCGTTTTTCAAATTAGAACACCATTTTTTATTGCAGAAATAGATTCCTTAGAAAGTTATTTTGATGTAACATTTTTCAGTTTTGGTTGGAAAATTCTCTCTGAGCGGGAAAATTCGAAAAAAAAATCGAAAATAGAGCTCCGCTGAAACAAGAATAACTTCGAGGTTTTTGGATGGAAAATTTTCATTTTTGGGATTTTTCAAGATGTAAGATTGATGTATCCACTTTAAAAATCGAAATCGCGATTCATGATACAGGGGGTGAAAAAATCGCTTTCAAAGTTATGGACGACAAAATCGTGAAAAATCAATTTTTTCAAATTAGAACCCCATTTTTTTATGGCAGATATTGAATCTACGTTAAAAAATAATGTGAGTGTATGCATCACACCCTTGCCCTAAAATGGATATTTTCTGAGTTATTCACAAAAAAGTGTTTTTCGTCTTGAATTTTCAGCTATTTCTTTTCCCTTCACGCCAAAAAGATGAAATTTTCAGGAACTGTTATTTGAACCATGCTGTAGATTTTTCACCCCTTCTTGAAACCGACTTCAAGTTACTATTAGGAGAACCATGGCAAACTCTCGCAGTTATAACTAGAGAAGATGCTCAAAGTTTTGACCGTTAATTTCTAGACATTTATTTATACGTCTCAGGAATGCTTCGTGCGTTGCTCTTCTTATTTCATCGGGAGGAAGAGATCTGCAAAAGAGTTTAAAAACCAAATTGAGTTTCAAAACTATGAATCTAAAAATCTAAACAAACCTGAACGCATTTCTGACTCGTTCTATGCAGTCCTCTTTATCAGTCAGGGGAGTTGAGTAGATATACATATAGATTCATATATGGGATTAGGAAATATGAGCATGTCTCGCATATGCTAAAGGCGCTGTACTGGTTGCCAATAAAAAAATGTTTTGAGTATTATGCCTTGTGTACTTATCATAAAATTATAATTGAGAAATGTCCGCCATATCTTTACAACAAACTGAGGTATAGAACTGATATTCATAATTTGAATGTAAGACATAGGAATCTGCTCTCTTGTCCCCAGCACAGAACGGCCATCTTCCAGAGGAGTTTCAGGTACAATGTGGTAAAATTTTATAACGCAGTGCCAAATGAGTTCAAAACGTTTACTCTCGTAAGATTCAAGAGAGAAATCAGGGCTCATCTCCTTCAGGCTCTGTATGCATAATATATCTGATTGTTTTCGAGACTCAGTTTTGTTTTTTTTTCTCGTTGTTTCAGATAAACCTTTCTTATGTTTTTTTTTTGTAAATTCTGCTCATTGAAATTGTATTTTTGTTTAACTTTTTTTTCTCTCTCTTTAATGCTTATTCCAAATTGTGTCACATAACAAGGGTTAAGTGGTAGAGCACCTACTAGGTGAACTTCCCCTTGAGGTTTGAATTGGGAAAATAAAGACATTATGACTTTAGCCTGGCGGCTTTCACACTCCTCTCCAGAGGAAAATTCACTTATCCCAGATATCTCAGATATCAAAAGGATTAAGCTCTGTTGGAGCCCTTTCCAGGTTTTCGGGCTCGTGGTGGTGGTCGATTCCGGGTCGCTCCTCGCCTCCCTGCTGTAGGTCGGATTCCTGCTCCACCCGCGCTTCCTGTCGGAGCAGACGGTGTTCCTCTGCATTCCCCATGTACTTGCGTACAGTTCTCGCCGTTCCGAGCAGTACCGCCTTCTGCATGACTCTATAGATATTTTCGTCCAACTGAAGTTTCCTCAAGTTCTCTAGTAGTTTCTTCGGTATCAGGCCTGTAGATGAAATGACGATAGGGATGGTCTTGATATCTTTCAGCTTCCACTGTCTTCTGGTCTGTTCCTCGAGATCTCTGTATTTTGAAATTTTTTCAGTGTGCCTATCTAGAAGATTGTTATTATTTGGAATTGCCACGTCGATGAATAGTGCTGTGTCCTCATCCTTATTGAGCAATATGAGGTCTGGTCTATTGTGGGTTATTTTTCGGTCTGTGAGAACCGTGCGATCCCAGTAGAGCTTGTGATGTTCGTTTTCCAGCACAGCATCCGGATGGTAATTGTAATAAGGAACCTTTTTCGTAGTTAGAAGTTGGAGTTTTAGTGCCAATTCTTGGTGAAGAATCTTGGCAACAGCATCATGTCTATTTTTGTACTCCGTGCCCGCGAACTTCTGACATCCCCCGGTGATGTGCTGGATAGTTTCATGTGTTGCACAGCCATAACGAGAGCTATCGTCCGCCACTGAGGCATCCTTGTCGATGTACTTCATGTAATTTCTTGTTGGAATCACCTGATCCTGGATGGCGAGCATGAAGCCCTCTGTCTCAGGAAACAACCTTCCGGAAGTCAACCAGTAGTTCGACGCAGATATGTCGACGTAATCATGGTTGACCTCGTTCTGGTGCCTCCCATGCAGAGGTTTGCCAATCAGTTTCTGCATTTTACTTTCTGCAGAGTGTTCGACGGTTTCCAAGTGATCCTGTTGTAGCTTTAATGGTGTAGAACTATCAGCAACACAAACTACTCGATGGAGTTCTGACGAAGCAGCTTTGCTCAGGAAATATTTTCGGAGTCCTTCAATTTCCTGGGACATATGGTTGGACAAATCAACAATTCCTCTACCCCCAAGATGTCGTGGCAGCTCTTTCCGTTCTATTGAGCTTTTTGGGTGATGTTTATTGTGTTTAGTCAGCATCGTCCTTATTTTTCTCTGTAAAGCTGCTAAATCGGTGGTCGTCCAAGAGATAATACCAAATGAATAGCTCAGCGCCGAGCAAGCGTAGGTGTTAATCGCTTTTATCAGATTCTTGCTGTTAAGACCAGTTCTCATTATCCTCCTCAATCTTCGGGTGAACTCCTCCGTTAATTCTTTCTTCATCTGGGTCTGATTGATTTTTCTTGCCTGTTTTATGCCTAGATACTTGTATGTGTCTCCTTCCTTTAATGCTTCAATTTCTGCACCTTCCTTACACACCTCCTTATTATTATTATTATTATAATATTTTTTATCCTACCCCAAACATAATAGTCTAAAGGAGTTGAATCGGGAGAACGTGGCGGCCAAAGATGTGGACCATTGCCAACCATCGATCTTCAAATAGCCTGTAGAGGATATTTGACACATTGAGTGAATTGTGTGGAGGCGCGCCATCTTGTTGATACCATAAGTCATTATGGTGTAATAAATAGGAATATTGACGAGATATATATGCTTATAGAATATTGGGCTAGGAAATTCTTTCTCGGGCTCTCAACGAAGAAGATAATTGAAAATAAAGGTTTTGATGACAAGCGTATGAATGATAATTTTCCACTCGGAAGATAAGTGTCGAAGAAGTAGAGTTTCATGTCGGACATGAGGCCAATTTTAAGTTAAAAGGAAAACGGTTTAGTTTAGATAATAACTCGCCCATAAGAGCTTATATATCAATTCAATATTCGAAGATAATTGATTCGGCGTTGTAGGAATTAGCAGGCTCTTGAGTTTTAACCGGCTAATTCAATTAGTTCAGAAAAATGCAAGGTTAGCGCGTCGTGGAATAATCGGGGAAACACCCACGAGAGGTGGAGAGGAAATTTGGGTTTTTGGTCTAAGAAGGGGAATGATGAAAAGGAACCAAAAAAAAGAAGGGAGTCAGTGGGAAGTTGGTCGAAGAAAATATACGTCGGGAAGACGGAAGTAGAATCCGGGATTCTAATAGGGTAGATTTGGAAGTCCGAGAGTAGATTCGGCAGTTCGAGAAATTTAGAAGTATTTTTCGGAGTTAGGTCTCAAAAAGGGAACGGGTACAAGCTATTCGGGGAATAGTGTAAGAGAATTAGTACCGTGGTTAAAGTCAGTTCAGGGCGTAACATTGTTTCTATTTGAGGTATAGATCGGATATAGGATTTTAGGAATTTCGTATAGAGTCGAAACGAAGAGCGTTAATCGTTGACGACGGAAAAGTGCGGGTAGTGCAGTTGAGTGTAAAGAATTCGCCGTACTGTGCGAGGAAAGTCTGGTGATCGAAAAGTTCACCAGCAACCCCAGGCGAACGACGGTCGCTGGTCGCAGAAAAAAGTAGAAGGTTCCAATTTTTGTTTGTCCAGAGTCCTGAAAGCTCCTCTGAAATTCATGTGATTTTTGATTATATTTTTATTGTTGTTGTGCAATTGAAAAAAAGAGAATTTTAATCCAAGATTTTGTTGGCGAAATTTTAATGATTATTGCTTTGCGCACTTTGTATGTGCGAAAGAAATTGAGATTTTATTTTGGGTCGTTATCGACCAAATACGTGCTTGTATTCAAATACCTGGAATAGATTTATTCGTTAAATTTTAACAGAGTCTCATTTAAATTTTCTCCCCAGAAAATATAGAAAAACATCAAAGTCCTGTCCTTCGCGCGACGGGCCGAATCCACCATTTTTGCCTTTAAAAGGGCCTTCAATTTTGTGTGTTAACATCTTAAAAATAATCACCCCTTGTTCAGTAGAAAGCCGCTCTTCCATTGATTCCAGATAATGGGTGTTTTATTTCACTGGTGACAGCGGTGGGATGATGTTAGTTGATTTTTCTGGGGTGGAATACTAAATTCTTTTATTTTCAAAGTTTTGGTTGTTTTTGGAGCGAGTTAAATTGAATCTAATAATTTGCTAGGCGTCATCGTAGAAGTGAAACGTATTGGGAGAATTGCGTTTTTAGAATTTTTTGTTGTTGATTTATTAAGGGTTTTCGAGAGAATATATGATGTTTTGATTATCAATGAATTTGAGGAGGACTTTCAGATGAAGGAACTGTGAGTTATTTTATTGCCAAGGATAATTTAAGTTTTCGTCGGTTTTAGTTCATTTTAAGAGGAATTTAGTGAAAAGTGAAAGGTACAGTTGCCAACAGGATTTTTTTTTTCTCTCTTTGAAGTTTAGCTGCGGAGATATTAGGGAAAGTTGAGTAGAGTTGGAAAAAGTAATTTACTCTTCAGTGAGTTGAATAAGAATTTTATTTGAAAATCGGAGGTATTTATCAAGTTTTTAATCGGGCTATAATTCAAAATTTTATTTGCGAAAAGCATTGGTGTTCAATAATTTTGAAAGATTTGATTGATGGAAACCTTAAGAAGATTTAATAGTAGTTGATTAATATTGAAGATTGAAATTTAATTTTTTTGCAAGAATTTTATTGTTTGAGGGTGCATTCTTGGCTGATGGTGAAAGATAATTTTTGTGTTTGTTATTTTCAGGATATTTGTATATTACTGTGTGGTATTGAAATTTTGAATTTGTAGTTGTTTGATGGTTTTGAAGTGAATATTTCGGAAAAAATTTTTTGTTGTTGTTGAGTATCAAATACGTAGGATTTAGAACGTAGAGTTGATTGATGGGTTATTTTTTTAAACAGAAAGCGGAGTCGCAAATTAGTTTGTTTCTTTCAAAAAACTTTTGCGAAATTATGATCAATTTAGTTAACGCGAATATGGAAAATTAAGAATTTTTTTTTTTGTGTTGTTTCGTCAGAAGTTGAGCACGGAATTAAGAGTGAAATCCTTTCAATTAAATATTTTCATTTTTCCAATTTGGACGTTAGAATATTTCGGAATTTCGGTCATTTTTTTAATTGTTTAAAATCAAGTGAACGTCGGGATAATTTGGAATTTTAAGTCCGTTTGATTTAATTTTTCTAATTGATTTGATTTACAGAATAATTCGGAATTTAGGACAAGATAGGGTTGCAGGATTTTTTTTTTCAGGAATTGTTTATTGAATATTATTTTCTGTTGAGATATAATTTTTTTTTCAGGGCGCTATTAATTTTTCGAGATATTAGTTACGGTCAGGATATTTTTTTTTGATATTATATTATTATTATTTTCCAGGACGTTTCCATTGAAGGTTTTTCTTGAATAGTGAGATTATTTGGTGTGTAGAGTTTGACTAAATCTATCGTGTGTGCGCAGCGTCTTTGATTTCGAAAAAGGGAAACTTGATTTTCAATATCTTTGCGGAATTTAAAGATAGTTTTCAAATTTAATTTTTATTGAGGTTAGGTTTCGAAAATGTTGCCGGCGGCTACTGCTAGTAACACCACCCCTACTGTGGCGGCAAAAAGTTCTGTGCAACTTCCGTTCATGTATTCGTTGGGGATGATCGCGACCACTCTTGATGGGTTCTCCGGTAAAGATGTAAAAAGATATTTTGATAAATTAGAATTACGCGCAAAATTAGATGATTGGAGTGAGGAAGATACACTCATCTTACTAAAACTTAAGCTTGTGGGTGATGCCTACAATTTTTTTAAATCGGATCCTACTCTAAATTCTTTAACTTATACTGATTTGAAAAATAGATTCATACAAAAATTCACTTCAGATAGATTGCCGGGCGAATACCAATGGAACTTAAGTCGTTGTTTTCAAAGACAGGACGAGGATGTGTCCTCATTTTGTACCAGATTGCGCACAATAGGGGCTAATTTGTTAATCGAGGATCTGGCCGGAGCAAAGGAAGAGGAGGAACCTGGAATACGGAAGAAAAATAAGGATTTAATTTTAAATCAATTCAAAATTGGTCTTAGGAAGGATGTCATGAAAGAAACTGGAATTTTATTATTGAAGGAAAAGGATTTGGATTTGAAAAAGGCCGAAGAATTAGTGCGGTTGCAGGAAATAAATAACAGGATGTTGCAGGGGAGGTCAGCAAATATGAGGATATCAACAGTTGACACTGTAATAGTGTGCCAATTGTGTGAAAAGGGGGGACATTCGGCGAAGGAATGTAAAAGTACCTGGCGAGGTCAGGGAAACCCAGAGAAAAATAACGGAAGGAAGTGCTTTTCTTGCGGCCAAACGGGACATTTTGCGAGGGAATGCCGGAATAGCAGGAAAATGGGACAACGGACACAAGGATCGTGTTATAACTGCAACCAGCAGGGACATTGGGCAAGGGAATGCACCAAGAAAAATTCATTTAAACGAAAAGAACAGAGGCAGAATTTCGGAAATGGGTCATGGAGGAGAGAGGAAGTAAGTACACCTGGTGGGCGACGTATGAGCGGGGATAGGGATACAAGGTATTCCAGCAATAGGGAAACACTTCAATTATCAGGAATTAACATTTCTACCGGCGCGAAGCAGTCGCGATCGCCGTCTAGTTTTCTATTGGAAAATTCAAAGGAGGATGGGCAAAATACAGTTTTACAGGTCGACGGACATGTAAAGAAACTGCCTCAGGTCGAGGGAGATATACGGAAGGGTATTAACAATATTAGAATAGTGGTACCAGGTATATATGGTCGAACATCGGGAGATATACCTAATGTTGTAAAGCTGAGGGTAAATGGTATTATTAGTTATTGTATGGTAGATACGGGGGCCGCAGTGACGCTGATAGGAAAGGGGTTGGTATCGAAGGAGGATATAGACTGTGAAGAAATGGACAATTATAGGTTGACGAGTATAACAGGGCAACTTTTGAGAACATGGGGTGTGGCCGAGGTGGCCATAGGACCCGAAAATGGATCATGGGGGACGGCCTGGAGGGCCGTGGTGTGTGATAATTCCACATTAGGGGATGTTCAGGTGATTTTTGGAAGAGATTTTATGCATGCTAACCAGGTGCATATCGATTATGTTCATGGCCCTTTCATAACAATTAGAGGACAAATTTTCAAGTTATTATCGAGAGAGATGATTGATAACTTAGAGAATCCGCACCTAGCAGGGGTAGGTCACATGGGTGGTGATGGATCGGCGAACCTAGAGTCGTTGGTAGAAATTCCGATAAGGGAAAGGGATAGCGCGGTTAAGAAGGAAATTAAGGAGAATAGCGTCGAAAGGGAAATCGCTATGGAACAGCGCGAAGAACAGATTTCGAAGGATAAAGTAGCAGTTGTGAATCACAGTACACAAACGAGTTTCATGATAGGAGCTGTTGAAGAAATTCGAAAGAAATCAGAAAATAGTAATCGTGATACTAGGAAGAAACCGAGAGATGATAACAAGAAACAGGGAAAAGGGGACACACAAAGGTTTAATGAAATAAGCAGTTCAAGTATATACAGGAATGAAGAGGGGTATCAAGGTGAGAATAGACCCAGGGGGTCGAAGTCGACTAAACGGGTGTCATGGGACATCGATGCAGAGGTATGTCGGATGGCAAAATTTGAGTTAAGGGACCTGGTATACTTAAAAGAGGTATCTGAAAAATTGGGTAAAAACTGGTTAGGGCCCTACAGGATAATTGAAGTCTTTGATTCGGTAACCTGTAGGATACGAAAATGTGGAGGTTGGGAGGAACGAATTGTCGATGTAAATAGGCTGAAACCTTATGTCGCTAAGGTTCGGCAAAAGTGCTCCGAAGGAGATCTGCTAGGAAGGGACGAAAGATTTAGGGACATCTGTGAGACAGATGCGGAAATGGGGAAAACTAAGAGGTTTCATCCTATGTTGGTACCACAGGGGTATCAGACACATAATTCAGACATGGAATTAGAGAGGAGTGATGAAGACAGGGGAGAACCAGAAAGGATTGCAAGGAGGTCTACTCGGATAAGGCGTCCCACTAATATGTGGAGTAACCTAATTGGATAGGAGTCAGAGTACAGGTTTAGGGTAGCGACAGGAAAATATAAGATTGACCTGTCAGGAGAGTTGAATCGACTCCTGCCCTTTCGCAGATTCCAGGGGCTCTCACTGACCCGGAGAGCCACAACCTGAATAGGGTCCGTTTTTTGGTTTTTTTGGGTAGTGGCAGGACATTTTGGCTGACAGTCCTGAAAAAGGAATAATCGACCTTTCCCAGTCCACAGATTATAGGTAGAATAATAAGTAGGTCCGGTAATAATGAGTCATAGTGAGGGAACTATGACCGGTATAAAGAAGGGTTTCTTAATTTTTTTTCGGCGTCAGATGGGCGCTAGCGCTGAGTAATCTCCGGAGAAACCCTTAAGTCATTATATAGAAGTCAGTTTATTTTCATTCAGATTGAAATCATTTAGGTAGCGGTCTTTGCTTTATTTCAAGAATGGAAGTTTTGGGAGAAATGTTGTAAAATAGACGTATTTTGAGTTAAGCTGGACCTAAAGTCATTATGGGGGAATAGATTTCATAGAAGCAATGTACTATGTGTTTCTGTTAGGAGATTCATGTTGGAAGTTAAATTAACGATGAGGGGGTAATTTTGATTGGCTTACTAATGATATTCAGTAATAATGAAGTACATATATCGGAAAGAGATTAATTATCTGATAGAAATAATCCTGTTCGGAAAAGGATTATGAAGAAGCGTTGTGGTCACCCTTCAATGTGAGCACAACTTTTTGCATGCCATTTAAGATAAGATTTGAATTTTGTAAATATCTATGATAAGTCTTTTATGATGATTGTTTTTACCATGATTGTATTGCATGCTCATGGGGGATTGTTGTTGAGATTCGTTGTTGTATGATTTTTGCATGTGTTTTTCGTTGTTGTTATTTCTTGTGATTAGTCGATAGGTTGGTTTTGGTCAATCAATTATCCAAACCAAGGGATCTTTGAAGACAATCCAGGGCAGGTTTTCAACTAGAAGGAAGGTGAATCATCAGGTCATCATCAGTGGAATAACCTCTGAATGGTGGTTGACCTTAGTTACCAGGTGGCGACGACGATAGTGAACCAAAGTGCGGCTAATAGATCGGAAATTACGGCAATTTCATTCGCAATGTTGAGAAACTTTAAGAACTTGAAAAAGGTTTGCGCCTATCAACTAGAAAGTTCGGAAATTTTTCGTAAGAATGGGACTGACATTCAATTTAATATATGGACTTGTGCCTACAAGGATACTCTGAACTGATCTAGTGCGGAAAATGGAACGATGCTGAGATGGTAATTGTCATTATCAGAACGACGATGGGTCAGCTTAGAAGGAAGGTTCTTCGAGAGATGCGAGTAGAAGGTATCCAGAAGAGACTTCGATAAGGGACGACGGGGCATCAACTGTCCACCATATACCTTGAAGATCAAGAAGCAATGGAGTAAGCTTAGTGTACTGCGAATAATCCAATACATCACTCAGTAGAGAGTTTTACCAAAGGCGAGTAAGTGCGAGCAAATCCAACTTCGAAAGCACGATGCCAAAGAAGAACCATCTCCAGGGTTACGTCCATTTTACCCATATTGTTACCACACTGAATTGAAAGACATAGCCGGTAAACGATGTGCTAAGTAATGTGCCGCGTCAAGAATTTCGAACTGAGCAGAAGAGTGTATGCCCAGATGATCATACGAAACGGACACTAGCACGGGTTGAACACTGGCGTTTCGTGTAAAGAATCTTTTTCCACCTGAGGTAACTTTTGGTTTTACCACCTGAAGAGTTATGCCATATGATTTCAAGGATGTCGATGATTGAATGAAAATGTTCGCGATAGTGAATTTGAAATCCGAAGTGGACAAAAAAAGACTCCATGCTGGAGAAGTGAAGTGACAGACGAAATTTATCTTTCAAGAACTTGATCAATGAACTTTGAATTTTGCTGTTTTGAATTTCCATGTTTTCGAATCTCAATGATATTGAAGTTTGATTTTTGATTGATTTTGTCTATGTTGAGTAGATAAGTTCCATAGTTGTAAAGGAAATTTTTTTTTTTTTGCTTGTGAATTATGCTTTAATGCACATTTAGTAAAGGATGTTTGAGCTTTTTGGTTGGGAGACGATGGACTAGTGGACCAGTGAAAGTCATGATAGGAATAGGGAAAAGTTATGGCATCCAATGCCAAAACTTTATTTAAGGGGGGAGTATTGTAATAAATAGGAATATTGACGAGATATATATGCTTATAGAATATTGGGCTAGGAAATTCTTTCTCGGGCTCTCAACGAAGAAGATAATTGAAAATAAAGGTTTTGATGACAAGCGTATGAATGATAATTTTCCACTCGGAAGATAAGTGTCGAAGAAGTAGAGTTTCATGTCGGACATGAGGTACATTTAGTAAAGGATGTTTGAGCTTTTTGGTTGGGAGACGATGGACTAGTGGACCAGTGAAAGTCATGATAGGAATAGGGAAAAGTTATGGCATCCAATGCCAAAACTTTATTTAAGGGGGGAGTATTGTAATAAATAGGAATATTGACGAGATATATATGCTTATAGAATATTGGGCTAGGAAATTCTTTCTCGGGCTCTCAACGAAGAAGATAATTGAAAATAAAGGTTTTGATGACAAGCGTATGAATGATAATTTTCCACTCGGAAGATAAGTGTCGAAGAAGTAGAGTTTCATGTCGGACATGAGGCCAATTTTAAGTTAAAAGGAAAACGGTTTAGTTTAGATAATAACTCGCCCATAAGAGCTTATATATCAATTCAATATTCGAAGATAATTGATTCGGCGTTGTAGGAATTAGCAGGCTCTTGAGTTTTAACCGGCTAATTCAATTAGTTCAGAAAAATGCAAGGTTAGCGCGTCGTGGAATAATCGGGGAAACACCCACGAGAGGTGGAGAGGAAATTTGGGTTTTTGGTCTAAGAAGGGGAATGATGAAAAGGAACCAAAAAAAAGAAGGGAGTCAGTGGGAAGTTGGTCGAAGAAAATATACGTCGGGAAGACGGAAGTAGAATCCGGGATTCTAATAGGGTAGATTTGGAAGTCCGAGAGTAGATTCGGCAGTTCGAGAAATTTAGAAGTATTTTTCGGAGTTAGGTCTCAAAAAGGGAACGGGTACAAGCTATTCGGGGAATAGTGTAAGAGAATTAGTACCGTGGTTAAAGTCAGTTCAGGGCGTAACATTGTTTCTATTTGAGGTATAGATCGGATATAGGATTTTAGGAATTTCGTATAGAGTCGAAACGAAGAGCGTTAATCGTTGACGACGGAAAAGTGCGGGTAGTGCGGTTGAGTGTAAAGAATTCGCCGTACTGTGCGAGGAAAGTCTGGTGATCGAAAAGTTCACCAGCAACCCCAGGCGAACGACGGTCGCTGGTCGCAGAAAAAAGTAGAAGGTTCCAATTTTTGTTTGTCCAGAGTCCTGAAAGCTCCTCTGAAATTCATGTGATTTTTGATTATATTTTTATTGTTGTTGTGCAATTGAAAAAAAGAGAATTTTAATCCAAGATTTTGTTGGCGAAATTTTAATGATTATTGCTTTGCGCACTTTGTATGTGCGAAAGAAATTGAGATTTTATTTTGGGTCGTTATCGACCAAATACGTGCTTATATTCAAATACCTGGAATAGATTTATTCGTTAAATTTTAACAGAGTCTCATTTAAATTTTCTCCCCAGAAAATATAGAAAAACATCAAAGTCCTGTCCTTCGCGCGACGGGCCGAATCCACCATTTTTGCCTTTAAAAGGGCCTTCAATTTTGTGTGTTAACATCTTAAAAATAATCACCCCTTGTTCAGTGGAAAGCCGCTCTTCCATTGATTCCAGATAAGGGGTGTTTTATTTCAATGGTTCTGTACTAGCGGCTCAATTATTTGAGTCAATATATCTATCTCCTAAGGGAGAACATTTTTTAAATAATGCAAACATGTGTAGTGTTCTATCTCACCAGTTAAAGTCCCATCATAAATGTGAACATCGAGAATTGCATTATTTTTGATGGCCTAAAAAACATTGAAACTCCAGGTCTCTTGAAAGTTCCATTGTCTGAAGTGGTGGTTGTTCTCTTCATCCCAATAATGACTGTTATGCCTATTGAAAGAACCATTCTTTGTGAATTTAGATTCATCTGTCCAAATTATACAGTCCAAAAAGTTTTCATTCTCTTGAAATCGAATCATCATAGCTTCGCAAAACTCTGTTCTCCTGACGAAATCAGTTTCCTTCAAATGCTGTACCCTATTGAATTTATATGGGTGCATTTTATGTTTTTTTAATATTCTCCAAACACTCGATTGAGATAATCCCAGATCAATATCGGCATCTTTGAGAGAATTTTGAGGATTCACACAAAAATATGCAAGAACTGTAATTTCGTTGTTCTCATCTTATACTACACTTTTTTCTCTGTATATAGTTTTCTTAACGAAAGATCCGACATTTCTCAAGTTTTTCATGGTTCTGTTAATGGTATCTCTCGTTGGTCTGGGTCGGTCAGGAAACCTCTCAATGAACAGTCGAATCGTTCTATCTACAACTTTATTACATTCTCCATGAAGTAGAATAAGATTTAAATAATCTTCATTGGTAAAATTAGGCATAGTGATCGATTTCATAACTTAATACGAATTATCACCAAATTAATAGTAAACACAAAATGCTACTGAATAAAGAGGAATTTGGCAGATGTAATTAATGATATCTATCATTAAACAAAAAGAATGTAAAACATGGCAAGTTTTTGCATATGGTTCATAAAGAATTATTTATTTATCACTGGAGAGAAAACCGATGGCCGATTAGTTGAAATAAAGAGGTTTCCGATACAAATTCGAATCGAAATTCGCCAACTATTGAGGAACAACCTGTAACTTTTTTCTCTTGCATATTAGGGTAGTAAAATCTAAAACATGGTTTAAGTAACAGTTCCTGAAAATTTCATCTTTTTGGCGTGAAGGGAAAAGAAATAGCTGAAAATTCAAGACGAAAAACAGTTTTTTGTGAATAACTCAGAAAATATCCACTTAAGGGCAAGGGTGTGATGCATACACTCACATTATTTTTTAACGTAGATTCAATATCTGCCATAAAAAAATGGGGTTCTAATTTGAAAAAATTGATTTTTCACGATTTTGTCATCCCTAACTTTGAAAGCGATTTTTTCACCCCCTGTATCATGAATCGCGATTTCGATTTTTAAAGTGGATACATCAATCTTACATCTTGAAAAATCCGAAAAATGAAAATTTTCCATCCAAAAACCTCGAAGTTATTCTTGTTTCAGCGGAGCTCTATTTTCGATTTTTTTTTCGAATTTTCCCGCTCAGAGAGAATTTTCCAACCAAAACTGAAAAATGTTACATCAAAATAACTTTCTAAGGAATCTATTTCTGCAATAAAAAAATATTGTTCTAATTTGAAAAACGGAAGTTGGCGTCATTTCCGGAAAAACCGGAGGTGCTCATGCCTTGAAAATATTTTAGATTTCATCAGCATCGTGAAATAGTTATAAGTGCTGAATTTCATGAAAATACGTTCAGTAGTTTCCCGTATAAATATGGGTGAGGTTCCTCGTGAAAGACCCTGTATTGACGCGATAAAATCGTACTCGCGGTGAGAAGAAACAAAACAATTTCTGAACCAACTTTCATCAACGGTGACCTGAAATAATTGTAGCTCAACAAAAGACAATTTTGTGCTAAAAACCAGTGGGAAAAGACACAATCAATAAAATAGTAAACACTAGTGAGAAAGGACTTGAAAGTGTATAACAGATGTTATCACTCTGATAACGTCTTCGCCCAGATTCCAGTGGCGTGCTGCTGAATCCGCTAATCTAAATGAACCCGATATCAAACCCCGATCATTTGGAATCACAAATGTATTCCAGCCAACCAAAGCACCAACCAGGAACATCACAGGATGTCCCCGCAAATACATCGGTAAATAATACTCCAATGGATGAGACAAATGCATACTATCATCGAATGTCATCAACAAGCGACGAAGAATTTCGAGGATTTGAGAACAACCTAACAGGAAATAATAAATGGCAGGTTATCAAAACTTCAACTACAAAAAGAAGGAAAATAAAAGCCAATAACACAACAAAAAAGCTGCTACTAACAGATTCAATGCTCTCAGTAACCTGAACGAATATACCCAACAATCCAACAACAGCACAAATAGTTCTCCTAAACCACCTCCGAATTCATCTATGGAGTTGTTGATTATACAAAAATGGTAGAAAGACTGAGAACAGTTGCAGAGGACGAACAATATTTCACTAAATCTTTGCAGACAATACCATAATAATAAACAGTTCAACACCAGAGACATATAGGAAACTCATTAAGTTTATGCGTGATAACAATATAGTTCATCACACATACCAGCCAAAAGAAGAGCGTGCTTATAGAATAGTGATAAAACACCTTCATCACTCAACAGATCCTAATGTAATCAAGAACGAACTAGCAAACAGAGGACACTTAGTCAGGAATATAATTAATGGAAGGCGTAGACAGACGAGAGAACCACTAAATCTCTTCTTTGTAGACTTAGAACCAGCCACTAACAACAAAGATATATATGCACTAAAGTACCTCCACAACATAGCCATACAAATTGAACCCCCAATTAGAACAAAAGGAATCACACAATGCATGAGGTGCCAGCAATATGGGCACTCAAAAACTTATTGCAACAGACCGTTCGTCTGTGTTGAATGCGGAGGACCACACAACACTGCCACTTGCAGAAAAAGCAAAGAAACGCCAGCAACATGTGCCTTATGTGGAGGAGATCACCCAGCAAGTAACAAGGGATGAGAATTCTATCACAAACTACTGAAAACTAACCGTAATGCTAATAATAGATAGAATATACAACCGAACAGGAGGACACACAACAATGAGCAAACAACGTTCTCAACACAAACACAACATATGTACATCACCCCCCATAGATAATCAGCAATATCCAAAATTACAATCTCGCCAGGAAGAAACAACACTCCCACATCACTACCAGCAAACAACAAGAAATTATGCCACTGCAGTTAAAACAAAAATTCAAGAACAACCAAATGATCTCACAAATGTAATGAACATTTAGAAGAATTTAAAATAATGTTTCAACAATTAATTCAACGGAACACCATGATGATGGACACACCCTTATCAGTAAAATTCACAAACTTCATTAAAATTGCCGAGTGGAATGCCAACGGTCTTCTACAACACAAAAATGAAATAGAAATTTTTCTCCATTACAACTCAATAGACATCTTACTGATAAGTGAAACACACTTCACAGAGAGGTCCTACTTCAACATACCCCAATACACAACGTATCACACCAATCATCCCGACAACACCGCACATGCCGGCACCGCCATCATCGTCAAAAATACCATCAATCATGTGGAACTACCGAAATACAATAAAGACCTGCTACAAGCTACAACTATAAAGGTACAGCTTGCATCATACAATATAAAAGTTGCTGCAGTGCATTGTCCACCACGTCACAACATCAAAAAAGAGAACTTCAGTGACTTCTTTTCAACACTGGGTCCTAAATTCATAGCAGGAGGAGATTATAACAGCAAACATACCCTCTTTGGGTCGCGACTCATCACAACTAAGGGTAGGGAACTAGCTAGTCTCATACAACAAAATGGCTACAGTTTCTTATCAACTGGCACCCCCACATATTGGCCGACTGATCCCAAAAAGATTCCAGACCTACTGGACTTCTTCGTTACAAACGGCATCTGTTCTACCGACATGGATATTGTTCCAAGTTACGAACTATCATCGGACCACTCCCCCATAATTGCAACAGTCGGTGCCTTTGCAATATATAAAAAACCAATTCCAAGACTACACAACAGAAGAACCGACTGGGACGAATACCGAAACAAAATTGAAGAAACGATAAGCCTTGATGTGAGCCTGAAAAACCCAGATGAAATTGAGAAAGCGCTGTGCACATTCAACAACCTGATTATACACGCAGTGCAACAAGCAACCCCAGCAATGAACGAAGCAATTCAGGTCTATAATATCCCGGCGAAAATTAAGGAGCTCATAGCTCAAAAAAGAAGGGCAAGAGCAAACTGGCAGCGGACACATTCCCCAGCAGATAAAAACACCTTGAACAGAATAACCCGCCAGTTGAAGACGAAACTTGAAGAGGCAAAAGAGACCTCATTCAACAATTACGTCTCAAACCTCAACAGAAATGACAATTCCATATGGAAGCCGATAAAAAGTTCCAAAAAGCCTACGATGCACATCCTAGCTATACGTAATTCAATATCTGATATAGAGTGGGCTAGAAACGATGAAGGCCAAATTATTTGCAGAACACCTAGCCAGAGTGTTAACCCCAACGACGACGCCATAGATTATGAAATAGAGAGGGAACTCCTGAATAAACCTGATTATACAACACCTATCAAACCTCTCAGAACAGCCGAAGTTCAAGACGAAATCAAACATCTCACAATAAAAAAGCAGCAGGATCTGACAAAATTATTCCAAAAATGCTGAAAGAGTTACCAGAAAGGGGGGTTATCTTACTAAAGAACTTATACAACGCCATTAGACAAAACTACTGGCCAGGGCAGTTTAAAACAGCAGATGTCATTCTCATCCCAAAACCTGGAAAAAATCCAAACCTTGTTACCTCATATTGGCCGATCAGTCTGCTTCCAGTCACATAAAAAATCCTTGAACGACTCGTGCTTGGAAGAATCAACTCAGATCCAACAACAGAGCAATGGATACCAGATCATCAATTTGGGTTTCGAGCAGCTCACTCAACAGTGCAGCAAGCACATAGACTAAGCCATGTTGTTAACCAAGCATTGGAACAGAAAAAATACTGCACATCCGCATTTCTGGACGTGAGCCAAGCATTTGATAAGGTCTGGGCACCCTGGCCCACTTTACAAGATCAAAACATTTCTTCCAATAGCGTATTTCAAACTTCTGAGATCCTATCTGAACAGCAGAAAATTTAGAGTGAGAGTGAATGACAAAATATCGACAAATATACCCATAACATCTGGAGTACCACAAGGAGGTGTTCTTGGTCCCTTACTGTATCTATTGTACACAGCTGATCTACCAACCAATCCACATACTGTAATGGAAACATTTGCAGACGACACCGCTGTTTTGGCAAGCGACGAAAACCTTGTAGAAGCTCCTCACATGCTGCAGAATCACCTGGACTAGAAACAAAAATGGTTAAGTAAATGGAGAATCAAGATCAACGAGACGAAATCTGTACAAGTGAACTTTACATTGAGAAAGGGCAAATGTCCCCCAGTGCATATAAACCATACACAAATACCTGAATCTCCCACAGTAAAATACCTGGGCATGCACATGGACAAGAGACTAACCTGGAAAGAACACGTCATCAAAAAACGTAAACAAATAGATCTCAAAGTTGAAGAATTTCACTGGCTCATGAGAAGAAGATCAAAACTGGCAATAAACAACAAATTACTGATATATAAAACCATCATAAAGCCAATTTGGACTTAGGGAATCGAGATATGGGGTTGCACCAGCAAATCAAATATTAAAATAATCCAAAAGCTCAGTCCAAAATTCTTAGGATGATAGCAGATGCACCATGGTTTCCAATGAGACCCTACACGATGACTTGAACATAACCTACGTGAAGGACGTCATAAAGAATGAAAGCGATAAACACCACGCAAGGCTTGAGGGACATTCGAACATCCTGATACACCCACTGACCGAACCTCAGCACAGTAGGAGACTCAAACGAAAATGGCCAGCAGACCTGAAAGAGTTTTGAGAAGGAACTGTCGACAGGTTCTCATCACGATAATTGAGAGCACCCTGCTCTAACGCTAACAAATGAGCTTAAAGAATAGAATATTCTCATTGCTTGTAATATTGATACAATAAAAAAAAAAATTCTAGAAATGTCTTCCCCCCACATAAATACAAAAATTTGATTATTTAATTACACTTTTCAAGGTAACAACGATGATTCTGATTCAATAAATCAACCATCAACTGAACAAACTACTCAAGGAGTGCAGTATGTGTATGTTGCAGAGTCAACTCAAGAATATCGTGCCATATCCTTCATAACAATAACAATATAAATATTTGTATATGTTCCATTTCTCATAAAGGTATCATAATCCTTTTTCTAGGTTCAACAATATAATTTTCATAACTATTATTTCATATTTCTTTTATCTTGGTGGTTAGAGCGTCCGCTCGGTAAATTGCAACCGCGCAAGATACTGAGTTCGATCCCGAGCTAGGGAAGAAATTTTCTAGTCGATACGGGTATGGGCCACCATTCACTGTTGGGTTCAAATTAACAGTGCTGTGCCTAAGGTGGCGTAAGGACACAGTAACAAAGCCTACACAGAACCAAAGATTAACAAGATGTACCACTCCACTATTTTGACCAAGCGAGTTTCGTTGACCTTGAGCAGCTCGCATCTCGAAATGGGCGGAGTTAGAAAGAACAAATGTCAAATTTGAATTTTTCTAACCTAGTACACCTAACCAATATTTGATTATTTTATTAAAAATATGTCACAAGTATTTCGAATTATCTTGTAGAAATATTCACATAGTGAATTGATTGAAACGGTTTTTTCTCAAACGAACAGGCAAATGGATCCTAATAACCTCAAAAAGAACAAGCAAACGTCATTCCGTGTTGTTACAAGTGATATTTCAAAGAATATTTTCGTTGTTACCAGCTACGGAAGAGTGGTATTCAAGTTTATTAATGATGCCTAGAGGATAAACAAGATTGGGGGTTTTTATGCTTACATAATTCAAGAAAGAGATATAAGTTACAGTCCCGATAAGTTTCCACTTGTGGAATATGTGGAATATGTGATTGCTCTTGTTTCAATAACCAGTTCTTAAACAAATCAGCGAATGAAAACCTTCAAGAGCTCATCAACCTACCAATACTTTAAAGCAGGCTTTTTATCTGGGTTACACTGTGGTGTATTCGCTTTAAAATATTCTGGTATTTCACAAAAGGTCTGCACGGTTGAATTGGAGTGCAATATGTAGAGAAAGAAAAGAAATAATGACTAACCTTTAATAATATGCTACAATATTATGAAATGCATTGGTGATATACCGAATTTGTTCAGCTGACTAGTGCTCCTGACCGATGGCTATGCAGCGGTTGTAAAAGTAATTTGGGGATGGAATAAGTATCTAAATACATAATATAATGTAACTTAATTTGTATTGAATTTTCTCGAAAAGATGCAACGCTTCATTGAAAAGGTGTATTTGCTTTATTATGAAAAGGAAACAGTATTAAAATATAATCGGTACGAATATATGAACATTATCAATGTATAACTAGCCGAAATAAATGAACATAATTAGTATAATCGGAATAAAAATATATCCAATATAAGCAGTTCTTTCAATAGTGTCCAACCATTTTACCTTATATAACTAAAACCCATTTTTATTTTGGAGTTTCATTCTTGACACCTCTTTATAAAATACAATTATTGGAAAATCAGGCCTTAAAAGGCATACCACTTCACTTCAGAATGACTACGTGTTATTTAACCGTGAAGATGGAATATCGGTTGCTCCAAACAAGCATCTATTCGAATGGATAATTAGAATTAACAAAAACTGAATTCATCAAAAGCTTTTGTATACTTCACAAAAATATCAAACAAAAAACAAATTACAGAATACGATTGACAATCGACTTGACATTAACGTCAAAACGAGAGCCGATTTCATTCTTCAAGCTGATTGGCCTATTCAATGTATCTGCGATGTGATTGGAGCACCCCGAACTTGAAACCAATGAGCGTTAGTTTGGAGTGTAGAATGATTTGAAGGTCTCCCCACCATTTACACAGACTCAGGAACTAAATTGGACGAGTGAAATCTCTTGTTCCTCTTTGACAGAACACAACTGGTTCTTCGAACTCGCACAAGCTCACGGAGCTTCTGAGGGGTACTTCGGTACCTACGGAGAATCAGGATAATATAGTATAGTATAGTATAGTATAGTATAGTATAGTATAGTATAGTATAGTATAGTATAGTATAGTATAGTATAGTATAGTATAGTATAGTTAACAGTCACTTTCATGATTATTGTACTAATCATGTTCGATTTTCCAGTTAAGAGCGAGTCAATTATTCAGAAATTGAAATATTCAAGAAAGAGACAAATGACAGAGGAAGAACATATTTTATATGAGTTGGTACGCAAACACAGAGGCCGTTTAGTGCATAAGAAATTTTAGTTGAAATCCGTTCAAGAAAGGTTGAAGGCGACTCAAAGGGTCATAGCTGAGGAGGGGTTTCAAAAGCTGTTGAGGCATGTTGATGAAACCACTCTATGTTTCATTAAATGTCTGATTATTAACCAAAAATTGGAACCTAAATCGAGAAGGTTTTCATTGGACGAAAAAGTTCTTTCTCTGGCCTTATATAAATCATGTCCAAGGCATATCGTCTCTTAAATAAATTATTTTGTCTACCTTCCATCAGAACTCTGTTGAGAATGCTGCAGAAATCGACATTTTTCCCAGGGGTGAATAATAATATTTTTCAGCAACTCGAGAAAACTGTTAGTCGAATGAAATCTCCTCAAGACAGAGTTTGTGCTCTTATCTTTGATGAGATTTCATTGGGAACAAATTTGAAGTATGACTGAGTTGCTGATATGATTATGGGGCTTGAAGATAATGGATCTGAAGGAATAGGAAAGTTGGTTCATCATGCTAACATTTTTTTTTTCTCAAGGGATTGCATAAGCAATTCAAGCAACCACTTTCCTTTACGTTCAGCAAAGTCTTTACTCCTGAAAAGCATGAAATGAGCTTATTGAAAAATGTCAAAGCATTGGTTTAAATGTAATGGTCACAATCTGTGACCAAGGTGCCAATAATCAGGCAGCTATAAAACTTTTCATGGAAGAAACAAAAGTTTTCTGCCTGAGGAATAATATTGAAGATACCTATTTCGGTTCCCCATTAAAAATAAAGAGGTGATTCCTCTGTTTGATACCCCCTCATTCATTCAAAGGGTTGAGGAATAGCATGCTGACAAGAGACCTTCATTTTACTTTAAATGGACAAAAGAAAATTGCCGAGTGGGATCTTATTGTTAATTTTCACAATTTAAATATGTCCAATACCAATGCGAAAACTAATAATAAGTTGTCAGATACACATGTTATTCCCGGAAAAATAAGCAAGATGAAGATGAAACAGGTATTCAGCCATGCAGTTGGATCGATGATGAAGTTGATTGCTCAGTGGCGTAAGTTTTTTTTTGTTGAGTAGGTAATAGTAATTCATTATCATCCTTCTGATTTCTGATTCTAAAAAAGTATTTTTTTTCATAAATTCAACATGATCTACGTTTATCTCTGAATGCTGTAGACATTATTGATTTAATCCTGTTTCTAGATTAATTGTTTGATTCATTAAATGTGACTCGAGCAACAGAGTCCACAGCAGTAAATTAAAAAAGACATCATATTTTCTGGGAGCATGCTATTGCTTTGAATAGCATGCAATTTTACTGCCCAAAAAAAAATTCATCATTGTACCGTCTGTAAAAAATTTAATGAAAAGTTTAAAAGCATTCCTATACTTGAGAAAAAAATTTTTGAATGATTACAAATTTAAATATATCCTTACTGGTGCTTTAAATCAAGACTTCGTAGGAAATTTTTTTGGGTACATTAGACTCCATGGAGCAGTGGCAGCTCGAGCATATTTATCGTGGGTCGGCAGAGATATACATATACATATATATTTTTTTTTTTAAATATTTTCTATACCTATGTATTATGCAGGTTTCCACATCACCATGGGGTACTGCACTCGGTGCGTTAGTTTTTCGTAGTGAAGTTCCGCCAAAATTTTTGTTTCTGTTTCAATAATCTCTGAAGATAATCCGGAAAATAAAAAATGATTGAGAAATAACTATTTTAGCCCTGCATACCACTTGAAAAATAAACATAATTTCGGAACAAAAATGAAAATAAGAACCGAAAATATATATAATAAATAAAAATACTCTAAAAATGCTTATCCATAAAATGAAATTGGAAAAACAATCAAAAGTGCATTCTGACGAAATTGAGAATTGCGAGAAATTAACATCACCTCGAGCGCAAACGATAGAGTCGAGATATCCCGAACAATCATTACTTTAGTTACCGAATGAACAGAACGAACGGTCGATCACTCGGTCGCTAGAGAAGGCATCTGCGGCGTTGTCTTCATGGCTCGATTGGAGATGAGCGTATTTTGTCTACGGACCGAGTAGATGTGGGATATAAATTGAAACAGCGTATTTCAAAGAAGATCCATATTCCATTGATATCAGATATCATATACCTAATATTTTTATAAAATTTATTGAGAGCTATGTTATGTTTGGAGAATTTCTAATACATTATTATTTTACACAAGTGAGAATTCACATTTTTGCTGCTCGCGAAATTTTGGGTCGGCACTGCCGACCCTGCCGTCCCTAACGGGCCGCCACTGCCATGGAGTAAGGAACAGCAACCCAGATGTTGAACATTTCATTTCATCTTTCAACACTTTGGTGATTAATAATTTTATGTCAGTGGGGATCAAATTGTGAGGAAGACAGCACAGAGAGTCATTGTTTAGACAATCTGAAATCTTTCCTCACAGACAAAAAAACATACAGTACTCCAACATTTCAGGATTGTATGGCTCCTGTAAATGTTCCTCGGGGTATAGCCCTTGATAAGGGTACAAAACTCAGCAGATGTACCCTTGTGTATATGAGTGATGCAGTCTGCAAAATTATATTGAAAAATGCCTACATAAAAAATTGTAAAGCATGCAATATTGATTTATTCAGTTATGCGGAAAATATTTCAGACACAGAATGTTTACAGTCACAAAAATATCAATTTGCAAATTTCGAGGGAAATTTATTAAAGCCAGATTAGTAAATTTTTTTATTCAGGCATTCTTTCAATAACTTATTCTATTTGATTCCTCGCATATGTGAGAGAAGAAATATTTCAAAAGTGCTGAAATAAAATTTTAATTTCCAAATTTCAAAATGTTCATCCAATGGCTAGATGAAATAGTGTGTTCAACAATTGTTAGGTTTTCCTTATTCTGGTGGTGTGGGCAAGTAAATAAAATAGCCAAAGAAAATGACACGAAGTTTTCAAGATTGCTTTTATTAAATCCGAATGAAGACTTGATTGACCCAATAAAATTGGGTCAAGAGCGATTTCGAAAAGAAAAAAAAGAAATATATGAGAAAATGAATCAGTGAAATGTTTAGATTTATTTTAGGTAATTAGACTTGGAAATTTCGTATCATTGCCTCTAATGTACCACTTTTTCATTATTATAAATTGAACATCTTAATTATCTCATTCATTATTAAGTAATTTTATTAATTTATGTAATGAAGATGTATTTTTGCTGAAATTTTTTCCTGAGCTTTTATAGGCATTATAGTCCGAATTGTTTAGTATTCTAGTATTCTGTTACATTCCTATGTTTACACTCTGTTATCCCACACACGTTCATTATTCAATACTTTCATAATTTAGATGATTTAGCATATATTAATATTTTCATAGCATTATTTTGATATTTTTGTTTTGAATGGCATTATAAGAGTTGATATTTGTTTGTCCAGATTGTTCATTATGTGTTTACTATATTGAATATGTCATTATAGATGATTCATCTATTTGAAAATTTGTTTGTTTTTCCCAAGATAAGTTATTGTATTTACTTAGTTGAACTACTCAAAGAGATGTGAAGAGTTAAAAGCTATTTTAGCGCCATCTGTGTGTCAAGCGTGTTTTTAAAGACACTAGGACTGGTTAAAATATTAATTTGTGTGCCATTTGCAGAAACATTCTTCACGGAGAAAATTTTCAACAAGATGTTGAGAGCGAAATGGAGAAAAAACATTACGGATATTAGGAAGGAATCCCTCAAGATAATCTCGTGGAACATAAACGGGATCAACACTCGGAAAGCCGAGATAGAAGAAGTAATATCAGAAAGACAACCTGATATTATAGCCCTACAGGAAACAAGAATAAATCGGAACAGGAGTAGCAATATTGGTGAGAACAGATCTGAAACACTACTTCAAAAGTAGATCCGACGAAACACGAGGAAAAACAGAAAAAGTGACGATTGTTGCCGGATTAAATCGTCAAAGAGTCGAAATTACCTCGGCATATAAGCCACCACAAAACAATTTATTGGAAGAAGAGATAAACAACATGTTGGAAGGAACAAACCCGAAAATCTGCATCGGAGATTTCAACTGTGAATCCTCATTATGGAACAGCATAACAGAGAATAGAAATGGCAAAAAACTCAAGGATTTCGCCGAAAAACAAAATGCCATAGTGATTGGACCAGAGTTACCGACATACCTTGCTTTTGGTATAGGAATACCAGATGTAATAGATATCGCGATATTGAAAAATATAACTCAAGAATTCTCGATTGAAACTTTGGAAGATGGAACCTCAAACCACAATCCCGTGGAATTGACAATTGGGGAAGAACCAAGAGAAGAACTACTGGAAATAAGAGAATATACCAATTGGACTAAATACAGCCATTTAATACAATCGGAAATAACAGAAATTCCAACTATAAGCACTCCAGACGATCTGGAATGTGCGGTTGATAAACTGGAAGAGATTATATTGAAAGCTTACGAAAAAAGCACGAGAAGAGTGAAGAGACCAGCACCAAGTCATCCGCATGGCGATACGTCTAAAGAAGTAAAAGATCTTATACGAGAAAATCGAAGACTCAGAAGAATATATCGGATGAATAAAAATTATCTGAAAAGAAGGAACCTCAACCGACATAGCCAAGTTCCGGAAAATGCCCTGAAAGAACAAGCAGATGAAACAAAAGGGTTCAAGAACTGAATACAATCGATCATTCTGCATGGAGAATGCAAAAAAGCCTACGAGGAGAAAAGACTAAAATTCCACCCCTACACGGAGAAAGGGGAATGGCGTATACCAATACTGATAAGGCAGATGCATTGGCGGACTCGATCGAACGAGAATCGAGAACAAATTACAGGATAGACGACGATAATGTAGATTTGGAAGAACTGGTTGAAGAAAATGATGAAGAAATGGATGAATTACCAGCGACTGCTGAAATAGACAAGCCAACATCGCCAAATGAAATCAGGGAAATATTAGAAGTTTGAAGAAGAGGAAAGCTCCCGGAAGCGATAAAATAACGAATGTTATGTCAAAGAAAGTACCTAAAAAAGGTAAAGCCGCTCTAACAAATATCGCGAATAGAATTATGAGGACAGAACACTACCCAGAAAAATGGAAAACAGCAGAAATCATAGTATTCAATAAACCATTCAAAGAGAAGAAGTTCCCACAAAACTACAGACCGATAAGTCTACTGTCGGCGTTAGGAAAATTAGTAGAAAGAATTATCGCCACGAGGCTAAATGAGGAAACCGAAAATCTGAAACTAATTGCACCAGAACAGTTCGGATTCAGAAGAGAGCATTCAACAGAGCAACAATTATTAAGGCTCACAGAATACATTACAGAGGGATTCCAAAATAAACAAGCTACAGGTCTTGTTTTACTAGACGTCGCCAGAGCATTCGACAGAGTATGGCATGAAGGATTAATATATAAGTTGAGATGTGCTGGATATTCGATCAAAATATGCAAGTTGATCAGGAATCATCTCAAAAATAGAAGATTATACGTGAAAGTGGGAGGAGAATGCACCTCAACAAGAGATATAAAGGCTGGAGTACCCCAAGGATCAGTACTTGGGCCACTTCTGTACAACATATACATCCACGATATTCCGAAAAATCCAAGAACCATGCTAACGTTATATGCTGACGACACAGGCATAGCAACTCGACACCGCAACCCGATTTGGTCACGTGACGTGACGTGAGCCAATCCGCATTCCGAATTAGAGATCATAGCATTGAAATCTGTGCTTCTAATCCGCCATATTCTTGCTAAATTTCCAATTGTCGCCACTGTGTTTGATGTAATGGAACATTGTTCGCAGTGACCTCTGGCGGATTGGGGTGAAGCTTGGGTAGATCTTGTTTCGAAAAAAACAGTTTGTGTTGTCAAACAATAAGAATGGATATGATATCTATGTTTTCAGTCTGTACTCCATAAATTGCGGGAAATTCTAATCGTTTATGTAAACGCAAGAATACTACCTACTTGATTTCATTCATTCATTCGTATCATATAATATAAATACCAAACTAGTTGTATTCTGTTTAGTGATGAATTACAAGTAGTTTAGTAGTTTTATGATACGAATAAATTACCAGAGTAGTATTCTTTCATTTATATACATTTCAAAGTCAAAAACAGTACTTGAATTATTTGGTGTGTTGCGTAGATCGACAAATAATAGAATTTATCTACTCAATAAGCGTTTAATTTTTCGATTATATCAAAAGTCCAGTCTTGAGCGTGACCCTTTTCAGTGTATAAAAGTTTCCAATGATAAGTAAATTTATAATCGTCACAATCGTTTTCTCGTAGAATAAATAAGGTCTTCTTCAGCAAGGGATATAATCTTTATCCAGATCGCACCTGTTGGCTATAGTCACTTTTTCGGATGGCTTTTGTCTAGTCTGGTGCTTTTTGGTGTGCTGGCTTTCTGGTTTACTATTATTCTTCTTTATGTGAACTTAAAACAGAATAATATGATTTTCATTAACATAACTTATTTAACCACGACTCGTGTTTCGCTATCGCAATAGCATCTTACATCTTATTCAGGAGGTTAAAGATAAACTGCATCGTGAATTATGTTTAAACAGGTTGAGTGGTTGGCGAGCTCAGGAGAGGTGAGGTTCTTATTCTTTTTTAAAATTTCTCCTACTTTATCTTGAATCGCGATGTGGCAGATACTTGATGAAAATCTATAATTGAACGAAAAACAGAATTGTATAATTTTCACTTACATAAGCTTTTAATTGATCACAATAACACGTTTTTCGCTATCCTAGTAGCATCTTCAGGTGGGTGAAGTTAAATGTTTACTCTCCTGAGTTCGCAACCCACTATAACCAGTAAACCAAGACAAATTGAAAAAAAAATCCAGAAGTATCAATAATTACAAAATTCGCAAAAAATGAACAAAAGAAAGGAAAAAAAACAAGTCTGTATCCTCCTCCCACTCACGCACATCACACGCGCAAATATTCGTCCGAACGATTTTTGAATGTATTTACCGACGGCGCAACAACAACTCCAGAGAAGTTGAATTCCACCTATTAAAAACGCGGTTACGCAGAAAGTCCTGCCGAAAGTTGAACCGAAACACCTCACGTTTCAATCTGTACTGATGACCACGCAGATTATTAGTGTTCATTGCAAATATATCTCGCAAATCACTACCGAAAAGGTTATGCAGCACTCGAAATGTGACAATTAAGTCACCACGATCACGACGCTCCATAAACGAGGTAAGGTTAAAAAGGCGTAATCTATCGTCATACGACGGACGCCGGAAGCAATGTTGTTGTATAGATGTTTCGCATTTCAGGTCTTTGTATATTTGTTTTGTTTCTGATCAACCAAGGGTATGTCCATTGCCATAGTTGTTAGTATATAGTAGTAATATATTTTCATTGGCTTGTATTTTCTTGAAATGGCCGCGAAGCCCCATGCAGCCGATCCATACCTACGTAAGATCGTAAGGTGTGGTTTTTCATGTTTTGTTTTTTTATATAGCGGGGGGAATCTTCAAAAAGACGTAGTGTGGGGTTGCTCACTCTCCTGAGTTCGCGACCCACTAAACCTAAGGGTCCTTTCGCACCAAGCCAGTCCAGTTTAGTCGCATCCAGTCAAGTCTTGTCAAGTCAAGTCACGTCAAAATTTGCTTTCGCACTGGTCGCATCACGTAGCGTCAAGCCGAAGCGTCAGTATTCTGCAGAATCTGTATCACGGATGCACTACTTCGGGCGATAATTTTACGGCGGTTACATAGAAGAAGGCGTATGAAGAAAAGACATTTGTATTGGGTTCATCCAATACACACAAGAAGACCACTGTTCGGTTCTTTCAATCATTTATTTCCGGACTTACTGGATAATCCAAAAAAATTTTATAATTACTTTCGTATGAGCCCGGAATTGTTTCTGCAACTAAGAAATTTGATTGCTGAGTGTATTCGAAAAGAGAATTCATTCATTCATTCATTCATTGCTGTATCCCGTTACCGGGAATAAATCTACAAAAAGAAGAAGAAAAAAAAAAAAAAAAAATTCGAACAGACTTGTAACTTCTTAGTGCTAGCTGCGACTGTGTGCCCTCCTGTGACTAAAGAGACCCAACCGTGACCTGCAGATCCTTCCACACTCAGGGCATGGATAGTCACCAACCAGATCTGGCCGCCGCTGTATCCTTCTCGATTCTCCATTATAACTGTGGACCAAAGACCTCCACTGTGACCTGTCTAACGCTAGTTGTTCCCAGTTATGATTGGCATTAACTGATTTTAGGGATTGATGTAGTGTATCCTTAAACCGCTTATACTGGCCTCCTGGTTTCCGTGCTCCCTCAGTGAGTTCGCCGTATAGAGCTATTTTGGGGAGTCTTGTGTCTTGCATCCTCAGAATGTGGCCGCTCCATCTGAGTCGGGCCCTCGTTACTTGAGTCTCAATTGTTGTACAACTCGCGCGCTGCAAGACTTCTGCATTCGAAACTTTGTGGAACCATCTGATGTGCATTATCTGTCTAAGATGACGTTGCTGCGTCTGTTCAAGCTGTTTAATATGTCGCCTGTAGGGAGTCCAGCTTTCGCTTCCGTGAAGAAGCGTTGGGAGGACCACTGCTCTGTAAACAGCTGTCTTGGTCTTCAGATTGAGGTCGTGATTTTGGAACACTCTGTCCTTCAGCTTCCAGAATGCCCGTGATGCCGAATTGATACGGTTGTGTATTTCCGTGTCAAGGTTAGCCCTAGTATTTATGAAGCTTCCCAAGTATTTGAACTGCTCGACCTGTTCTAGAGTTTCATTGTCCAGGCTGATATCTGTTTGAAGGCTTTCTGGCGGACTTACCAGGATTTTGGTCTTGTCAATATTGAGTCTAAGGCCTAAAGCTTCGTATATATGTTTATAGGTGTCCATCATTATCTGTAGATCCTCTGAGCTGCTAGCGATGAGTGAACAGTCGTCTGCATATTGAAGTTCCGTGATAAACTTGGTACGGGTTTTGGCTCTGAGGCGCTTCAGGTTAAACAGGCCTCCATCAAATCTGAATCTTATCCCAACACCTCTTACGGGCATGCTCATGTCAGCAATTATCGATACAGCTATGGCGAAAATATTGAACAGTAAAGGCGCTAATACGCAGCCTTGTTTTATTCCAGAGTTGGTTGAGAAATGGTCGGTTGTAGAGCCATTATGCTGTATTCTAGCGGTGTTGTTGGTATGAAGGCTTTTACACACTGCTAGGAATTTTTCGGGTACTCCTAGACGTGCCATGATTTTCCATAGCGCTCTCCGATTCACCGAGTCGAATGCCTTGCTTAAATCGATGAAGGCTGTATAAATCCTTGATTGTTGTTCACGGGCCTTTTCTTGTAGCTGTCGCAGTGTAAAAATAAGGTCCACCGTACCTCGATTTGGTCGAAAGCCGCACTGGGATTCAGGTAAAAGCCTCTCTAAGAGTGGAACCAGACGATTAGCCATAATCTTCGAGAGAATTTTACCGGCCACATTAAGCAACGATATGCCCCTGTAATTGTTGCAATTCGACGTATCGCCTTTGTTCTTATAGAGGTTGATAACTAAAGCGTCTCTGAAGTCTTGTGGCACATCTCCCTGTTCCCAGATCTTGCGGAATAGTATTAGGAGACTATTGACAATGTCCTCATCCAAGGCTTTGAATATCTCCGCCGGAATGCCGTCTAGACCAGGTGACTTATCATTTTTCATATTTTTAATCGCGCTTATGATTTCCGACATTGAGATTTCGTCATCAAGCGATGTCATCGGACTATACGTTGGGAGCAGGTCTAAAATGGATAAATCCGAGTCGTTATCTTGATTCAAGACCTGTGAGTAATGCTCTCGAAAAGAGAATATCAACTATAGAGCTGCCATTTTACCAGAAGAACGACTAGCCGTTTTCCTCAGGTGAGATAATTATTTCAAATATAACTGCTGATTCTTATGAAAACGTATAATGTTACAAAAAAAAAATAAAATGAGATTCTGAACAATAATCATAAATGAACTAAAGGTAACCATCTACAAGTTCTGAAGTACATAAGAGTCCACAGAATCATCCTCATTAGCCTGTCCTACCTAATATTCATTACCAATGGAATAATGAGGCAAAGTAGAAATGGCATTAAATGGTGTATTTGTATTGGAACTTAACTTTTTTTGAAGTAAATTTATCACTTCACCTTTAAATTGTAAATTTTGGAGAGAGTTCAATTGTTTGATCGATGGGAGTAAGCTGAGGAGAAACAATAAATCAGGGTCTTTGTCATCGTTCGCTTTATCAGCAATTGCACTTAGGTGCTTAAGGTATTCTCTATCTATTTCATTTTCGATGTCAGCTTTTTTTTTCGTTTTTTCCCTCGAAGTAGCAAGTCATCAGAACGTGTAGAACAACTTGGCGAAAGAATATCTTGATACCCCTCCTGATGGTCCCTCTGAGACTCACGTTGAAAATCTTGCATATTATTTTCAACTCCCTTTGACTGAATGTTTCTATGTTGATGAGAGTCCCCTTCTTCTTGAAGCGACTCTTGGCTTTCTTCTTGCAGCTCATAATCAAATTCAGTGTTATCCTCAGCAATTTCACTAGTATTGAAATTGGCGGATTCTGGAACGTTTCCTGAAGTTGCTTTATGTTTCAATGGTGGATCGAGAAACCACAGTGACTTGAAGTACGGCCATGTAATTTCCGCCCTTTTTGCATCGGCCCCAGAAGGGATATTTTTCAGCTTTCGCTTTTCCCTCATATAATTGCTTCTTAAATTTTGCCATTTTGCCTTGACTTCTGCTTCTGAAACAATAATCAGGAGTACAATTGTTGATTTTAACAGATAATTATTTCAATAAAGAGTTATCTATTTTATTTAAACAGCAACTAGTTGAATAAATGACGTCGATTTCTTTTTTAGATATCTCGCAACAGGAGAAATCATTTACATCCCTCAGCTACACTTTTCGGATGGGAATCAGTACAATTCATTATATAGTGAAAGAACTGAAGTAGTTTGGACTCTTTTGCAACCATTATATATGCCTGTGCCTACAGCAGAAAAATGGATATACATTAGTCAATCATTTCGCACAATTTGCCAAATGCCGAACTGTATCGGGAGCATCGACGGTAAACACTGCCGAATAAAATGTCCGCCAAACGCTGGTTCCCAGTTTTACAAATATTTTCATTCTGCAGTTTTAATGGCTGTCGCCGATGCAAACAGCAATTTCATTTTAATCGACGTAGGAGCCTATGGTAGAGACAGTGATAGTTTTCTCAGAATCTACAATGGGCAGAGCATTTAAGGCAAACGCACTGAATATACCCAGCTCCGAAAACATTTCTAATACAGACATTAATATACCTTTCTACTTTGTAGGCGATGGGGCTTTTCCTTTGAGTGAAAACCTTATGCGCCCTTATGCTCGTCGCCACTTAAATTTTGCCAATAGAATATTTAATTATCGTTTATCCAGAGTACGAAGAACGGCTTTTGGCATATTAACTAAGAAATTCGGTATGTTTCAAAAAGCTATAGAAACGGATGTTCAATTAGCAGAAAACCTAATCAAAAGTGCTTGCATATTACACAATTTTATACGCCAAGCTCGAAATGAAAGTGACAAGATTCTGGAAACAGAGTTTTTGGAACAAAACTCAATTAATCTTGAACTTCAGTCCTTGGGACCTACAAGTATACACAGGGCAAATACAAAAGCGATGCAGGTCCGAGAAAAATTAACAGAGTGTAGGAATATTTTAGTTGGCGATTGCCTTTATGTTGGCAACTCTGTCACCCTCTTCGATGTGTCTATGTTCCGCTCTTCAAGCGAGAATGACAGTCCAAGTTTAGTCATTCACGTCATGTCGTTGTCACTATTACTGTATGATAAATTATAATGAATAAACTACCATCTTGATAAAAACTCGTGTTAAATCATTAAATCCATCAGGTTATGGGCCCAGTTCTATCGCCTCCGTAGTGTACGCGAGATTAATAGTGAAAATCCGTGATCGAGTTCGCGAAGCTAACCAAACCCGTCCGCCATGTCCTTTCAGAATCCGCCGGTGGAACGGTTGAAAGGCCGGGAAAATTTTGACTCATGGCAGTTTGGTATGAAGGCTTTTTTGGAAGATCTCGAGTTGTGGGATTGTGTACTGGGAACCGAAGAGGACCCCAAGAAGGACATAAAGTGTAAATCAAAAATAACACTGTCGATTGAACCGCTCAACTACGTCCATATTCAGTCCGCTAAAACAGCGAAGGAAGCAAGGAACAACCTCAGGGCAGCGTTTGAGGATTCGGGATTGACGCGACGTGTAGGCCTTCTCCGAGTTTTAATTTCGACAACCCTCGAAAAAAGTGGTTCAGTGGAAAATTACGTGAACACTATCGTCACAACGGCGCATAAATTAAACGGAATCGGTCTCGTCGTGAGTGATGAATGGATTGGAACTATTCTCCTAGCTGGTTTACCGGTCAAATATGAACCAATGATTATGGGAATAGAGAGCTCTGGCATCAAAGTTACCGCGGACTCTATCAAAACAAAGTTGCTGCAGGACATTTCGATCGCCGGATCGTCAAACTCGGTCATACAGACATACAGTACTCCAACATTTCAGGATTGTATGGCTCCTGTAAATGTTCCTCGGGGTATAGCCCTTGATAAGGGTACAAAACTCAGCAGATGTACCCTTGTGTATATGAGTGATGCAGTCTGCAAAATTATATTGAAAAATGCCTACATAAAAAATTGTAAAGCATGCAATATTGATTTATTCAGTTATGCGGAAAATATTTCAGACACAGAATGTTTACAGTCACAAAAATATCAATTTGCAAATTTCGAGGGAAATTTATTAAAGCCAGATTAGTAAATTTTTTTATTCAGGCATTCTTTCAATAACTTATTCTATTTGATTCCTCGCATATGTGAGAGAAGAAATATTTCAAAAGTGCTGAAATAAAATTTTAATTTCCAAATTTCAAAATGTTCATCCAATGGCTAGATGAAATAGTGTGTTCAACAATTGTTAGGTTTTCCTTATTCTGGTGGTGTGGGCAAGTAAATAAAATAGCCAAAGAAAATGACACGAAGTTTTCAAGATTGCTTTTATTAAATCCGAATGAAGACTTGATTGACCCAATAAAATTGGGTCAAGAGCGATTTCGAAAAGAAAAAAAAGAAATATATGAGAAAATGAATCAGTGAAATGTTTAGATTTATTTTAGGTAATTAGACTTGGAAATTTCGTATCATTGCCTCTAATGTACCACTTTTTCATTATTATAAATTGAACATCTTAATTATCTCATTCATTATTAAGTAATTTTATTAATTTATGTAATGAAGATGTATTTTTGCTGAAATTTTTTCCTGAGCTTTTATAGGCATTATAGTCCGAATTGTTTAGTATTCTAGTATTCTGTTACATTCCTATGTTTACACTCTGTTATCCCACACACGTTCATTATTCAATACTTTCATAATTTAGATGATTTAGCATATATTAATATTTTCATAGCATTATTTTGATATTTTTGTTTTGAATGGCATTATAAGAGTTGATATTTGTTTGTCCAGATTGTTCATTATGTGTTTACTATATTGAATATGTCATTATAGATGATTCATCTATTTGAAAATTTGTTTGTTTTTCCCAAGATAAGTTATTGTATTTACTTAGTTGAACTACTCAAAGAGATGTGAAGAGTTAAAAGCTATTTTAGCGCCATCTGTGTGTCAAGCGTGTTTTTAAAGACACTAGGACTGGTTAAAATATTAATTTGTGTGCCATTTGCAGAAACATTCTTCACGGAGAAAATTTTCAACAAGATGTTGAGAGCGAAATGGAGAAAAAACATTACGGATATTAGGAAGGAATCCCTCAAGATAATCTCGTGGAACATAAACGGGATCAACACTCGGAAAGCCGAGATAGAAGAAGTAATATCAGAAAGACAACCTGATATTATAGCCCTACAGGAAACAAGAATAAATCGGAACAGGAGTAGCAATATTGGTGAGAACAGATCTGAAACACTACTTCAAAAGTAGATCCGACGAAACACGAGGAAAAACAGAAAAAGTGACGATTGTTGCCGGATTAAATCGTCAAAGAGTCGAAATTACCTCGGCATATAAGCCACCACAAAACAATTTATTGGAAGAAGAGATAAACAACATGTTGGAAGGAACAAACCCGAAAATCTGCATCGGAGATTTCAACTGTGAATCCTCATTATGGAACAGCATAACAGAGAATAGAAATGGCAAAAAACTCAAGGATTTCGCCGAAAAACAAAATGCCATAGTGATTGGACCAGAGTTACCGACATACCTTGCTTTTGGTATAGGAATACCAGATGTAATAGATATCGCGATATTGAAAAATATAACTCAAGAATTCTCGATTGAAACTTTGGAAGATGGAACCTCAAACCACAATCCCGTGGAATTGACAATTGGGGAAGAACCAAGAGAAGAACTACTGGAAATAAGAGAATATACCAATTGGACTAAATACAGCCATTTAATACAATCGGAAATAACAGAAATTCCAACTATAAGCACTCCAGACGATCTGGAATGTGCGGTTGATAAACTGGAAGAGATTATATTGAAAGCTTACGAAAAAAGCACGAGAAGAGTGAAGAGACCAGCACCAAGTCATCCGCATGGCGATACGTCTAAAGAAGTAAAAGATCTTATACGAGAAAATCGAAGACTCAGAAGAATATATCGGATGAATAAAAATTATCTGAAAAGAAGGAACCTCAACCGACATAGCCAAGTTCCGGAAAATGCCCTGAAAGAACAAGCAGATGAAACAAAAGGGTTCAAGAACTGAATACAATCGATCATTCTGCATGGAGAATGCAAAAAAGCCTACGAGGAGAAAAGACTAAAATTCCACCCCTACACGGAGAAAGGGGAATGGCGTATACCAATACTGATAAGGCAGATGCATTGGCGGACTCGATCGAACGAGAATCGAGAACAAATTACAGGATAGACGACGATAATGTAGATTTGGAAGAACTGGTTGAAGAAAATGATGAAGAAATGGATGAATTACCAGCGACTGCTGAAATAGACAAGCCAACATCGCCAAATGAAATCAGGGAAATATTAGAAGTTTGAAGAAGAGGAAAGCTCCCGGAAGCGATAAAATAACGAATGTTATGTCAAAGAAAGTACCTAAAAAAGGTAAAGCCGCTCTAACAAATATCGCGAATAGAATTATGAGGACAGAACACTACCCAGAAAAATGGAAAACAGCAGAAATCATAGTATTCAATAAACCATTCAAAGAGAAGAAGTTCCCACAAAACTACAGACCGATAAGTCTACTGTCGGCGTTAGGAAAATTAGTAGAAAGAATTATCGCCACGAGGCTAAATGAGGAAACCGAAAATCTGAAACTAATTGCACCAGAACAGTTCGGATTCAGAAGAGAGCATTCAACAGAGCAACAATTATTAAGGCTCACAGAATACATTACAGAGGGATTCCAAAATAAACAAGCTACAGGTCTTGTTTTACTAGACGTCGCCAGAGCATTCGACAGAGTATGGCATGAAGGATTAATATATAAGTTGAGATGTGCTGGATATTCGATCAAAATATGCAAGTTGATCAGGAATCATCTCAAAAATAGAAGATTATACGTGAAAGTGGGAGGAGAATGCACCTCAACAAGAGATATAAAGGCTGGAGTACCCCAAGGATCAGTACTTGGGCCACTTCTGTACAACATATACATCCACGATATTCCGAAAAATCCAAGAACCATGCTAACGTTATATGCTGACGACACAGGCATAGCAACTCGACACCGCAACCCGATTTGGTCACGTGACGTGACGTGAGCCAATCCGCATTCCGAATTAGAGATCATAGCATTGAAATCTGTGCTTCTAATCCGCCATATTCTTGCTAAATTTCCAATTGTCGCCACTGTGTTTGATGTAATGGAACATTGTTCGCAGTGACCTCTGGCGGATTGGGGTGAAGCTTGGGTAGATCTTGTTTCGAAAAAAACAGTTTGTGTTGTCAAACAATAAGAATGGATATGATATCTATGTTTTCAGTCTGTACTCCATAAATTGCGGGAAATTCTAATCGTTTATGTAAACGCAAGAATACTACCTACTTGATTTCATTCATTCATTCGTATCATATAATATAAATACCAAACTAGTTGTATTCTGTTTAGTGATGAATTACAAGTAGTTTAGTAGTTTTATGATACGAATAAATTACCAGAGTAGTATTCTTTCATTTATATACATTTCAAAGTCAAAAACAGTACTTGAATTATTTGGTGTGTTGCGTAGATCGACAAATAATAGAATTTATCTACTCAATAAGCGTTTAATTTTTCGATTATATCAAAAGTCCAGTCTTGAGCGTGACCCTTTTCAGTGTATAAAAGTTTCCAATGATAAGTAAATTTATAATCGTCACAATCGTTTTCTCGTAGAATAAATAAGGTCTTCTTCAGCAAGGGATATAATCTTTATCCAGATCGCACCTGTTGGCTATAGTCACTTTTTCGGATGGCTTTTGTCTAGTCTGGTGCTTTTTGGTGTGCTGGCTTTCTGGTTTACTATTATTCTTCTTTATGTGAACTTAAAACAGAATAATATGATTTTCATTAACATAACTTATTTAACCACGACTCGTGTTTCGCTATCGCAATAGCATCTTACATCTTATTCAGGAGGTTAAAGATAAACTGCATCGTGAATTATGTTTAAACAGGTTGAGTGGTTGGCGAGCTCAGGAGAGGTGAGGTTCTTATTCTTTTTTAAAATTTCTCCTACTTTATCTTGAATCGCGATGTGGCAGATACTTGATGAAAATCTATAATTGAACGAAAAACAGAATTGTATAATTTTCACTTACATAAGCTTTTAATTGATCACAATAACACGTTTTTCGCTATCCTAGTAGCATCTTCAGGTGGGTGAAGTTAAATGTTTACTCTCCTGAGTTCGCAACCCACTATAACCAGTAAACCAAGACAAATTGAAAAAAAAATCCAGAAGTATCAATAATTACAAAATTCGCAAAAAATGAACAAAAGAAAGGAAAAAAAACAAGTCTGTATCCTCCTCCCACTCACGCACATCACACGCGCAAATATTCGTCCGAACGATTTTTGAATGTATTTACCGACGGCGCAACAACAACTCCAGAGAAGTTGAATTCCACCTATTAAAAACGCGGTTACGCAGAAAGTCCTGCCGAAAGTTGAACCGAAACACCTCACGTTTCAATCTGTACTGATGACCACGCAGATTATTAGTGTTCATTGCAAATATATCTCGCAAATCACTACCGAAAAGGTTATGCAGCACTCGAAATGTGACAATTAAGTCACCACGATCACGACGCTCCATAAACGAGGTAAGGTTAAAAAGGCGTAATCTATCGTCATACGACGGACGCCGGAAGCAATGTTGTTGTATAGATGTTTCGCATTTCAGGTCTTTGTATATTTGTTTTGTTTCTGATCAACCAAGGGTATGTCCATTGCCATAGTTGTTAGTATATAGTAGTAATATATTTTCATTGGCTTGTATTTTCTTGAAATGGCCGCGAAGCCCCATGCAGCCGATCCATACCTACGTAAGATCGTAAGGTGTGGTTTTTCATGTTTTGTTTTTTTATATAGCGGGGGGAATCTTCAAAAAGACGTAGTGTGGGGTTGCTCACTCTCCTGAGTTCGCGACCCACTAAACCTAAGGGTCCTTTCGCACCAAGCCAGTCCAGTTTAGTCGCATCCAGTCAAGTCTTGTCAAGTCAAGTCACGTCAAAATTTGCTTTCGCACTGGTCGCATCACGTAGCGTCAAGCCGAAGCGTCAGTATTCTGCAGAATCTGTATCACGGATGCACTACTTCGGGCGATAATTTTACGGCGGTTACATAGAAGAAGGCGTATGAAGAAAAGACATTTGTATTGGGTTCATCCAATACACACAAGAAGACCACTGTTCGGTTCTTTCAATCATTTATTTCCGGACTTACTGGATAATCCAAAAAAATTTTATAATTACTTTCGTATGAGCCCGGAATTGTTTCTGCAACTAAGAAATTTGATTGCTGAGTGTATTCGAAAAGAGAATATCAACTATAGAGCTGCCATTTTACCAGAAGAACGACTAGCCGTTTTCCTCAGGTGAGATAATTATTTCAAATATAACTGCTGATTCTTATGAAAACGTATAATGTTACAAAAAAAAAATAAAATGAGATTCTGAACAATAATCATAAATGAACTAAAGGTAACCATCTACAAGTTCTGAAGTACATAAGAGTCCACAGAATCATCCTCATTAGCCTGTCCTACCTAATATTCATTACCAATGGAATAATGAGGCAAAGTAGAAATGGCATTAAATGGTGTATTTGTATTGGAACTTAACTTTTTTTGAAGTAAATTTATCACTTCACCTTTAAATTGTAAATTTTGGAGAGAGTTCAATTGTTTGATCGATGGGAGTAAGCTGAGGAGAAACAATAAATCAGGGTCTTTGTCATCGTTCGCTTTATCAGCAATTGCACTTAGGTGCTTAAGGTATTCTCTATCTATTTCATTTTCGATGTCAGCTTTTTTTTTCGTTTTTTCCCTCGAAGTAGCAAGTCATCAGAACGTGTAGAACAACTTGGCGAAAGAATATCTTGATACCCCTCCTGATGGTCCCTCTGAGACTCACGTTGAAAATCTTGCATATTATTTTCAACTCCCTTTGACTGAATGTTTCTATGTTGATGAGAGTCCCCTTCTTCTTGAAGCGACTCTTGGCTTTCTTCTTGCAGCTCATAATCAAATTCAGTGTTATCCTCAGCAATTTCACTAGTATTGAAATTGGCGGATTCTGGAACGTTTCCTGAAGTTGCTTTATGTTTCAATGGTGGATCGAGAAACCACAGTGACTTGAAGTACGGCCATGTAATTTCCGCCCTTTTTGCATCGGCCCCAGAAGGGATATTTTTCAGCTTTCGCTTTTCCCTCATATAATTGCTTCTTAAATTTTGCCATTTTGCCTTGACTTCTGCTTCTGAAACAATAATCAGGAGTACAATTGTTGATTTTAACAGATAATTATTTCAATAAAGAGTTATCTATTTTATTTAAACAGCAACTAGTTGAATAAATGACGTCGATTTCTTTTTTAGATATCTCGCAACAGGAGAAATCATTTACATCCCTCAGCTACACTTTTCGGATGGGAATCAGTACAATTCATTATATAGTGAAAGAACTGAAGTAGTTTGGACTCTTTTGCAACCATTATATATGCCTGTGCCTACAGCAGAAAAATGGATATACATTAGTCAATCATTTCGCACAATTTGCCAAATGCCGAACTGTATCGGGAGCATCGACGGTAAACACTGCCGAATAAAATGTCCGCCAAACGCTGGTTCCCAGTTTTACAAATATTTTCATTCTGCAGTTTTAATGGCTGTCGCCGATGCAAACAGCAATTTCATTTTAATCGACGTAGGAGCCTATGGTAGAGACAGTGATAGTTTTCTCAGAATCTACAATGGGCAGAGCATTTAAGGCAAACGCACTGAATATACCCAGCTCCGAAAACATTTCTAATACAGACATTAATATACCTTTCTACTTTGTAGGCGATGGGGCTTTTCCTTTGAGTGAAAACCTTATGCGCCCTTATGCTCGTCGCCACTTAAATTTTGCCAATAGAATATTTAATTATCGTTTATCCAGAGTACGAAGAACGGCTTTTGGCATATTAACTAAGAAATTCGGTATGTTTCAAAAAGCTATAGAAACGGATGTTCAATTAGCAGAAAACCTAATCAAAAGTGCTTGCATATTACACAATTTTATACGCCAAGCTCGAAATGAAAGTGACAAGATTCTGGAAACAGAGTTTTTGGAACAAAACTCAATTAATCTTGAACTTCAGTCCTTGGGACCTACAAGTATACACAGGGCAAATACAAAAGCGATGCAGGTCCGAGAAAAATTAACAGAGTGTAGGAATATTTTAGTTGGCGATTGCCTTTATGTTGGCAACTCTGTCACCCTCTTCGATGTGTCTATGTTCCGCTCTTCAAGCGAGAATGACAGTCCAAGTTTAGTCATTCACGTCATGTCGTTGTCACTATTACTGTATGATAAATTATAATGAATAAACTACCATCTTGATAAAAACTCGTGTTAAATCATTAAATCCATCAGGTTATGGGCCCAGTTCTATCGCCTCCGTAGTGTACGCGAGATTAATAGTGAAAATCCGTGATCGAGTTCGCGAAGCTAACCAAACCCGTCCGCCATGTCCTTTCAGAATCCGCCGGTGGAACGGTTGAAAGGCCGGGAAAATTTTGACTCATGGCAGTTTGGTATGAAGGCTTTTTTGGAAGATCTCGAGTTGTGGGATTGTGTACTGGGAACCGAAGAGGACCCCAAGAAGGACATAAAGTGTAAATCAAAAATAACACTGTCGATTGAACCGCTCAACTACGTCCATATTCAGTCCGCTAAAACAGCGAAGGAAGCAAGGAACAACCTCAGGGCAGCGTTTGAGGATTCGGGATTGACGCGACGTGTAGGCCTTCTCCGAGTTTTAATTTCGACAACCCTCGAAAAAAGTGGTTCAGTGGAAAATTACGTGAACACTATCGTCACAACGGCGCATAAATTAAACGGAATCGGTCTCGTCGTGAGTGATGAATGGATTGGAACTATTCTCCTAGCTGGTTTACCGGTCAAATATGAACCAATGATTATGGGAATAGAGAGCTCTGGCATCAAAGTTACCGCGGACTCTATCAAAACAAAGTTGCTGCAGGACATTTCGATCGCCGGATCGTCAAACTCGGTCGAAAACATAGCGATGTATGGAACGGGCTCCGGTAACAGTTCATCTCGACGTTCCCAGAACGGGAACAAGAACTTTGAAAAAGTGCGTTGTTACGAGTGTAACGGCTACGGTCATATTTCGAGAAACTGTCCGAAGAAAAAGAACCGTAATCAAGGTAACACTGATAAAACGTCGAATCAGAGTGCAGACAAAAACGAACATTCGCTTTTCACCGCGTATTCCGTACTAAATAATACCGACGAATGGTTTATTGACTCGGGTGCATCGGAACATTTGACAAATTGTGAAGTGATGAGCAGTATCCAGAAATCGTCGCCGATTATCATTTCTACTGCTAACGATGGAAAGATGAGTACGACGACTGTGGGCACAGTTGACCTTTCGATTGCCATGGATGGTCATAAGTCCGATATTGAAGTTAAAAACGTCTATTATGTTCCAGATTTGAAAGTAAATTTACTGTCTGTGAGTCAAATCGTCCGTAAAGGCAATACAGTGATATTTACAAATGATGGTGGAAAAATCATCGATAAGAATGGGACTCTTGTTGCTACAGCCAGTCATATGAACAATCTGTTCAGGTTAGATGTATCTCCTAAAGATGGCTCCGTATTTTCAACTCAATGTGATCAAAATCTCTGGCATAGTAGAATGGCACACCTGAATTTCAACAGCCTATCTGAATTGAAAAATGGACTTGTTCATGGAATTGAGTTTTCATCATCTAGACAACCCAATGTCTGTGAAGTATGTGTTGTTGGAAAAAGCCACCGTGCACCATTTGAGTTAAGTACATCTATCTCAAACAATATTTTGGAATTATTACATTCAGATTTAATCGGTCCTGTGGAAGTGGATTCTATGGCTGGATCCCGATATATTCTCACTTTTTTGGATGATTTTAGCCGAAAATGTTTTGTGTATTTCCTGAAATCAAAAAGTGAAGTAGCTGAAACATTTGAGTTCTTCAAACAATTTGCTGAAACACAAACAGGAAAGAAACTCAAAGTCATCCGTACTGATAATGGAAAAGAATTTTGCAACCACAGATTTGATAATTTTTGCAAAAAGGACGGAATCATCCACCAAACAAGTTGTCCATACACCCCCCAGCAAAACGGACGTGCAGAGCGTTTAGGACGAACCATTATGGACCGTGCTCGTTGCCTACTTATACAGGCTGAGCTTCCAAACATTTTTTGGGCAGAAGCTGTATACGCAGCTGTCTACATTATGAATCGTTCTCCGGTGAAATCGCAGAAAAAGACACCTGAAGAGATGTGGAGTGGAATCAAGCCAACTGTTGCGCATTTACGAATTTTTGGATGTAAAGCATTCGCCCATGTTCCTGCCGAAAAGCGCAAAAAGCTTGACCGTCGAGCCATTCCATGTATCTTTGTAGGGTACAGCCTTGAATCTAAGGCATACAGACTATATGATCCGTGTAAGAAGAGTATTTTAGTTTCCAGAGATGTCACATTTGCAGAGGACGAAAAGGGATGCTCATTGTTAAAGAAACGTCGTGAGCCGCAAGAAGGATCTTTTTATCAGTGCGATGATCTGGCAGAAATTGAAGACCCAGCTCATGATGATCCTGCGCCGTCTACTCCAGAGAGTATACAAGCTGAAACTACTGAACCAGACTCAGATCAAGATCAAGAGGTCTCTGGAAGTCTCCAATCTTCAACCATATCGATTGACAATAGTGATTCCATCGAGGATGATTCACCAGGCATGGATCAAGCGGATGACCCAAATTTTGTGCCACCAATCCACATTGAAAATCCAGCTCCAGATGATTTATCTCGACCGCAACGGAATCGAAACCCTCCAACATATCTGAAAGACTTTGAAACCTACAGCTGTATCAGTGGAGAACCTGACGACCCAACCACTGTTCATGAAGCAATGGAACGTGCAGACTGGACTCAGTGGAAGAAAGCCATGGACCAGGAGTATCAAAGCCAAATGGAAAATCACACTTGGACTCTGACCGACTTACCTCCTGGAAAGAAGGCATTGAACTGTAAATGGGTTTTTCGGACCAAAAGAGATGCTTCAGGAAGAATAGTGTAACAGAAGGCACGCCTTGTTGTCAAAGGTTGCGCTCAGAAAAAGGGTGTAAATTATGATGAAACCTTTTCACCTGTCGTCCGCTACAGCTCTATTAGATATCTTTTAGCTCTAGCAGCTGAACGTGATCTTGACATAGATCAAATGGATGCAGTCAGCGCATTCCTGCAAGGCGATCTAAAAGACGAAGTGTACATGCTTCAACCTGAAGGATACAATTCTGGCAATAAAGTTTGCAAATTGCTGAAAAGCATTTATGGTCTGAAACAGGCTAGTAGAATTTGGAACCAAAAACTGGATGAAGTTCTGAAAAACATTGGACTGAAGCAGTCAAGTTTTGACCCTTGTGTTTACTACAAAATAACCAAGAGCAGTACATTGATTGTGGCCATATGGGTGGATGACATTCTGATATTCTCTGATAAAAACAGAGATAAATGCCATCTAAAGCATCAACTGTCAAATAAATTCAAAATGGTCGATCTAGGTGAAGCTAGAAATGTACTTGGCTTCCAAATCACTAGAAACAGGGAGGACAAAAAATTGTGGATTTCTCAGGAGTCATATCTGAACCAAATTTTAGAAAAATTTAATATGACCACCTGCTGCCCGGTTGCAACTCCGTCAACTCCAGGAGAAAAACTGCAGAAATCACCACCAGGAAATGAAGAAATCACAAGAAATTGGCCTTATCAGGAAGTTGTGGGAAGCCTGCTGTTTGCCTCTCAAGTTTCACGTCCTGATATTGCCCATGCCGTCAGCAATGTGAGCCGCTTCAATTCAAACCCAGCCCCTGAACATTGGACTGCCGTCAAGAGAATTCTGCGTTACATCAAGGGAACCACATTTGCCAAATTGGAATATGATGGAAAGAAACCTTCTCCAATTCTAGGCTACTGCGATGCTGATTGGGCAAATGATCTTGAAGACAGGAGGTCCACTACAGGATACATCTTCATGAAATGTGGACCAATATCTTGGGCAACAAAGAAGCAACCAACTGTTGCATTGTCGACAACAGAGGCAGAATACATGTCTGCATCAGCTGCCACTCAAGAGGCATTATGGCTCAGAGGACTTGCTCAAGAAATGCAGCCATCAGATACCAATGGTCCGACAACAATTTTCATGGACAACCAAGGAGCCTTGAATCTAGCTCTGAATGGTGCTTATCAAGCCCGAACCAAGCACATCGATATCCGCCACCACTTTCTGCGTGAGAAAGTCCGACTTAACCAGTTGATTTTCAGGTACATACCCACTAAGGATATGGTTGCCGACTCTCTAACGAAGGCCCTGGACCGCGAGAAATTTCATCGCTGTATAAGTCAGCAAGGACTGAAGGAAATCGCCAAATAGGGAGGATGAAGGAATATTTTAGTTGGCGATTGCCTTTATGTTGGCAACTCTGTCACCCTCTTCGATGTGTCTATGTTCCGCTCTTCAAGCAAGAATGACAGTCCAAGTTTAGTCATTCACGTCATGTCGTTGTCACTATTACTGTATGATAAATTATAATGAATAAACTACCATCTTGATAAAAACTCGTGTTAAATCATTAAATCCATCATATTTTATTTCTCCAGGAGGTTCGGTACCATGGCAAAACGAGAAATGTCGAGATGTTATATAGACTTTTGAGATTTGTATACTTATACCTTTCATAAAAACATATCTTAATAAATACCAATTTACTTACCAGTTGTGTTTAATTTTCTGGCTATGCCTCTCCATATAGCAGCAATAAAATCCCGATCTCTGTGCTTTGGGTGTTTAGGATCATATATTGGCTCGTTTCCTTGCACCAACACAATTAATACCTCCACATCCATTGTACATGTACAAGCGACTGTCACGACTGCATTAAAATTGTTCAAACAATAGCTCTGGTACATACGTTGAAAACCGTGCTCTGCAAATTCTGAATTATATTGCTGAGTTGGTTGGTAATTTTGTTGTAGCTGTGATTCTTATCAGTGGTCATTTTATAGGGTGAGAGATTTTTGACCTAATTATCGGGATTTTTCACGCCGAAAAAGGAGCATTTTATTCATTGTTTATTTCGATTTTTTCCGTTCACTCAGAGGAATCGGCGTTAAACGTAGCGGGAGCCCCGTAATTCACGATCCTGTTTAGTACTGGCGATCTTTGAAGCGTATTTCGATTGCACTGCGATTCGCTTTGTTTATTAGTTGTTGCGTGTCGCCTTAACTTGTACTGGCCCTGAACTTGTTATCCTTTCCTTATTTCCTGTTTCTCGTGGCCTCCCTAGTCTGTCCCTAAAGTCTTCCTTATAGGCCCAAGGAAGTGAAGTGTGTCTTTTCTGTAAATCCTTGACCAGTAGCCTGTGCTCGATAGTTTTTCAGTATGCCTGCATCCTGTCCTGTCTGCGTCAAGACTGTTTCGAGCAGTCAATCATCCATATCGTGCTCAAAATGCGGAAAATGTTTTCACACTTCTTGTGTAAATCTATCAGAGAAGGAGTTATCCCTGTTGAAAAGCAGTCAAAACTGTAGGTGGGATTGTACTGGGTGTTCCTCTAGTGGGCGCACCACGCGAAGTCGTACTGGCAGTTTTTCTATTTCACCAACACCGACTGCCGCAGTCCCTGATCCCGACTCATCGAAAAGTCAGTCAATTACTCTGGAACATTTCAACTTGCTTATGAACCAAATGAAGAACCTGATTGCTAGTGTTGAACGTGTTGAAAAGCGACAGGACGACTTATTTTCTCAGCTGGCTGTTTGCACTTCTACTTTAAGTGATCATTCAAGGATCCTATCCGAACATCAGAGTTCTCTGGAGCGATGCTTCGAGGATGTTGAGACGTTCAATCGATCTCAGGCGACCATATCTGAAGATTTGTCTACAATCAGAGGGAGGCTGTCTACCCTGGAAAGCGGTTTGTCCTCATCTTCTCGACCTCATTCTGACTATCCTGAAATTCTGGAGCGTATTAGGAGGTCACACAACATCATTTTGGTCGATGTGCCTGAAAGTGGGGATAGCTCCCGGGATGTGGTGCTTGCTGGGGAGATTGTTGATCACGTCCATAAACACTCTAGTTCAAGCTTGGTGGGGGTGACGCGGCTGCCGGCTAGAAATACTTCAAGACCACGTTGGCTGAAGGTATCATTTTCCAACCCTGATGTTGTGACTCATATCTTGAGGAACAAACTTTCTCTTCGAGGGAGTCCACAGTACAGAAACATTTCTATACAGGATGATAAGACGAGATTGCAAATTGGTGAGCTCTCCTCATTGCGCAAGGAGCTTAAGACGAGGCAGTCTGGAGGAGAGACGAATCTCACAATAAAGTATGTAAAGGGCTGTCCTAAAATCGTAACTACCACTGCAGATGCCTCTCCGGGGACTTCGAAAAAAAACTAGATGTCATGTCATGGCCGATTATGTATACAAACGTTCAATCGCTGGGTTCTAAGTTCTCTGAACTACTGTCATTCGTTCAATCTTATCGTCCATACATCATTATGCTAACAGAAACTTGGCTCAAACCCTCAATCAGTGACAGCATTTACTCTATTCCATCCTATACACTTTTTCGTGATGACAATAAGAATGCCATTGGTTATTGTGGAGTCTGTATCTATGTAAGCGACTACATCGCTGACAACTTTTCCATTGATGTTGTGCACAAGGACTGGTCTGGAATTGATAATCTGTTTGTGGACATCTCGCGTAAAGATTTCTCAATCACCGTGGGGTGTATATATCGCCCACGACCCTGTGCTTATGATCACGTTTTGTTTGATTTTTTGTGTGAACTATCTTCAACAAAGGAGAACATTTTAATTACTGGAGACTTTAATTGCCCGGACCTTCACTGGCCTCTTATACACGTTCCTCCATGTACTTCATCATCGTACCCTTATGCGAAATTATTTGCTGATTCTGGATTGCAGCAGCTCGTTCTGGAACCGACCAGATATAGAAGTGGTCAAAATCCCTCTTTGTTGGATTGGATGATTTCCTCCGATTCCAACCTGATTTCTAGGATAGACTATCTACCAGCGTTTGGGAAGTCTGATCATGTTGTCCTGACTGCGATGATCCAGATGACTCCTTTACATACTTCACCTCGGCATACCAGAACGATCCCAATAATAAATTATGAAGCAGTGAACACCGAGCTTCATGGAATCAGCTGGAGGGAACTGTTCAACCGATGTGATGATGTCGATGATATGTGGAACTGCTTTATTGATATTATGAGGTCTACGCTCTCAAGGTTCACTAGAAAAAAAACTATCAAACTCAACCCACTAAAACCTTGGATAAGTCAAGATATTCTGAAAAAGATCAGATGCAAAAAATCTTTGTGGCAAAGATATCTCCGTAGTCGATCGGATTCAGATTACCGCAACCACAGATCCTACTCCAACTTCGTTTCATCTGCGATTGATGAGGCTAAAGCCTCCTATGAGACTCAACTTGCTTCAAGCAGTGACAGAAAGAAATTTTTCAAGTATATGAGAGCAACGATGAACTCGAAAGTTTCTGTTCCGTTGGTCAGGAATTCTGCGGAGCAAGTTTCTGAAGATGCCAAGGAGTCCGCGGATTCACTAGCTGGGGTTTTCGCTGGCGTCTACTGTTCTGAGCCGGACGGGCCATTGCCCACGGTCCATATGACTGGTCCAGATGCGAAACTTGAGACTGTATCCGTCGATGAGGACTTGGTGCTCAAGCATCTGTTGAATCTTAAGGAATCATCTTCTCCTGGTCCCGATGGCCTTTCTCCTTTTACTTTAAAAAGATGTGCTTCCGCCATTGCTCTTCCCCTATCCCTCATTTTCGAGAGGTCGCTGGGTACTTCCACCCTCCCGAAGGACTGGTTGAGGGCCTCAGTTACCCCTATCTATAAGGGGGGAGATAAGTTTTCGCCAAATAATTATCGACCCACAAGCCTTACCTCCTCTGTATGCAAGATCTTGGAGAGAATTGTGACTGATCAGCTTCTCCACTTCGCGTTGATACATGATATCATACCCCGCGAACAACATGGGTTTGTTCCTGGTCGTTCCACCATGACAAACTTGCTGAGCTGTCTGAACGATTGGACTCTCTCTTTGGATCGGAGTATTCCTGTGGATGTCCTGTATTTGGATTTCTCCAAGGCTTTTGACAGGGTTCCACATCGTCGTCTTTTGTCTAAACTACATCACCTTGGCATAAGAGGCGATTTGCTTGCGTGGATCAGAGCCTTCCTATCTGGTAGATCATTTCAAGTGAGAGTGGGAGATGTTTATTCATCGGAAGATATTTTCATGTCCAGTGGTGTCCCGCAGGGATCAGTTCTGGGTCCCATTCTCTTTTTGTTTTATACGTCTGATTTACCTCGACTACTGAAATCTCCAAGCGCACTTTTTGCAGACGACACCAAAATCTATAACCATGCGTCGAATGCGGGAGCTCTGCAGGACGATCTGCGGGCTGTGGACGAGTGGTGTCGAAGTTGGTTGCTGCCACTGAACCCCAGCAAATGCCACGTCTTACATCTGGGTAGAAATAATCCGCGTTACCAGTATGTGGTCGATGGTCATCGCTTGAGCCCCGTTGACCACTATAATGATCTGGGCGTCATAGTTTCTAATGATCTGAGCTGGTCCCGCCACGTGGCGGCTGTTGCAGCAAAAGCCAGACAGATGACCTACATGATACAGAGATCCTTTAGGGGCTGCAGCTTGGAAACTTGTAGGACACTTTATTGCAGCTATGTGCGCCCTTTGATGGAGTATGCTGGACCAGTGTGGTGTCCTTCTCTTAAGAGCGATCAACTTCTTCTTGAGTCTGTGCAGCGTTGGAACACAAGGATTCCTTTTGGGAAGATAAGGCCTGACTATAATAATAATAATAATAATAATAAAGGGCCTTTATTTTGTACTCTATGAATACAATAATGAGGCGAAGTTTAGCCTCACGCTCGTTTGAGACTGATGAATCTCCAAACCTTTGGAGATCGACGAGATAGAGGAGATCTCATTGTGACGTATCGAGCATTGCATGGGCTTTTTGGCGTGAATCTCGATCACATCTATAGAAGAAGTAGCACACAACTCCGCGGCCATGCCTTCAAACTGGCCAAGGAGAATTTTAGGACTACACAGCGTCAAGTGTTTCTCTCCAATAGAGTTTTCGATGGATGGAATCGTCTTCCACATAGTGTGGTTGGTGCCAACACGGTGAACACGTTCAAAAACCGACTCGATCTGCTCATTCAGAACCAGAATTGACTTTTCAAGTGATTTTTCAAATGACTTTTCAAGTGACTGTGAACATACGTGCGAGTTATCTAGTTTATGTATTGGAGCATTCCATTTTTATTTTGTATTTTTGAGTTTATGGGTATAACCCCTACTCTTTTTGGAAATTAAAAATAATAATAATAATAATAAAAATATTCAACCGGCTGAGTCGTAATCAGTCTTAACAAGTCTTGACGTGATTGGACTTGACGCGACGCGCCTAGTGTGAAAGTAAATTTCACATTGCATTTGTTTTTAACGGTAAGTTAATGATTCCAATCCTGAAGCGTCCGACTTGACTTGACTCGACTGGACTGGACTGGCTTGGTGCGAAAGGACCCTAAACCTGCTCCTTCTTTTCTCTTGATCGGTGATCTTTTTTCACATCATTACACATTTACAATATTTGTCATACAGTCCCTGGTCATATTATTAGACGCATTGATTCGATGCAAAATCTCAATATTGAATTATTAAATTGAATGTATATGTTACATATACTTCATCCGTAAATTGTTTTCATATATAATATATCATATTCAATAAAAAATATTGATTAATTGATGATTAAACATGAAATTTTAATATTTTGCTGAGCCACCCTGTGTAGTTATGAGAGCTTCATACTATCAATGCAGAATTGTTCGGTTTGCTGCATTCGAGGATAATGATTTCATATGTGGATTATCGAAATAACGTCCGAACCTGCAGAATGCAAGACGTCCACTGGAAGGCATAGTACTGATTCATACTTAAGTACCAATACTACAACATCAAAAATAAATGCCAAATAGAACAATTTAATGAGAGTTGTAGATAAAACTGACATTCTGTGGAAATGAAATTCAAATATTCTGCTTTTTCCTCGGGCAATACCAGTAAATATAAAAAAAATCCTCAGTGCGTCTAATAAACTGGCCAGGGACTGTAAATATTTTTTGCTGACTCGAAATATTTGGAAAAATTTTTATGTACATTTCTGCTATGTCCTTTCATCAGATTATTCAATTGTTTGACATGAGGAAAGATGTTTATATGTATAAAATATCTGAATATGGTTGTGGACATTATGTCATCATGTTGACAACTTGTCAATATGATTTGCAGCAAATGTCTCAGAACTCTCTTCTTGTGTAGATCCACACATAATACGTATTTAATGATGGCATAAGCTCTCCACATTTCATCCAGAAATTCCTTATTGTCGTAATAAAAATGGGATTTCGATTAATCGATTTCTTTTTCCCTAGTGAACTCATCATCCGCTGAATCTAATTCATTTTGCCTCAGGAGGAATATTTTTGTGCAGTAGCAACTTTCAATTCCATTTTCTTTATTTTTGCTCAGCAGGTATCCGGAAATATATTTCAAAATTTTCCTTTCAAACGGCACCTGTCTCGTTGATAGGTCCTCAGGCACAGGTGAATATTTATCTTCTATATTTGCTCCTTTCTGTATTGTCTGAAATTGTTATTGAGTTGAAACATAAAAATGGATAAATGGTAAGCGAAACATACCTGTGAAATTTTGAAGGGTGAGAAAAATTTCAGAATTATTATCTTCGCAATTGGCCAAAAATGAATGAACTGAAGTTAGATTTTTCACCACAACTGATTTATAAGCAAAGATGAATGATTCAGCAGATGGGTTAACCAGTCTGTGGCCTAGTTGCCTTATTTGCCCGAAAAAATTCTCCAGTGGATTTTGATTGATTGTCCTGGGCATCATATAATCGAAGTTATGTGATAATTTCCCAAATAGAAGCTTGAAATTTTTTATGGTCACTATCACATTTTTGAATGATGGTGGTTTGAATAAGCTTCCATTTTTTCTACATTTGAAACTTTTCAGAACATTCAATGCTTCATCTCAAAATTGTAGGTGTGGTGATATATATTTATCCGTCAACTTTGGACAGACTTTCAGACCACCAAAAAATAAATCCATTTCATACATACACTCAATATTTTGCCACTTTTTTCTCTCCATTCTCTTCGAATTCTATATTATATTTTATGGGATTATTCCTTTTACCCTTAAATAGATGAGGTACGCCATACAAGGGAATAATCTCATTCCCATTCATCTCGAACGTTTTTTCTGAGGTACAAATTCCCTGTTCCAGATATTTTTCTGCCTTATCCTTAATAAGGGAATTAATTGCAGCTACGTTATTTGTGCCTTGATCACATACAGTAGCAACAACTTGAAAACCAATATCACTGTCTCCCTATAACATCTTTTATAATTTGCTTTCTGTCCAGATATTTTGTTGCTCCCGCACAAAAATAGTACAAAATGGGTTGCTTCCATTTCCTGCGGAGTCCTCTCAGCATGTATACCTGTGATGCAAAATAAATTATGAATTTCACAGATTCAATTTTCGAAAAAACCATTGCTTGCTTCTGAAAAAAAAGATAATTCAAATTGATTGAATAATGATTCTGAAAATCTATCCGGGTGATCATATAACGATATGAATAAACCATTATTAGTAAGCCATCAAAGTTCATATACCTGAACATGATTAGCGATCTAATCAGTTGTTTTAAAACCATAATTTTCAAAACCCACAATACTTCAGATTTGTCAGATTGTCAGATTGTCAGATTTGTCAACAGATAAACCTGGCTGTATGCTCATCTCATCGAACATAAGAAAACAAATTTCATCCTGGGGGGTCGGACAAATTCTTTACTTCAGCCTTCAATACTCAGAAGATTTCCTCATTAAACCCTGGTTTGATAGGTATCCTGCTCAATAAATTTCTAATGGTCCTTCTTAAGGGCAAAGTAAATATTCTGGACATAAATTTGTACGTTGCTCCACTATGTTTGTAGAGATCTAACGCGAGTACTTTATCTTTTAGTGAAAATCGTCTTTCCCTGGGCTTTTTATCGATATTCTCTATTTGTGAATCAAAAAATCTCTTTCTGATTCTGTCCATACTGGACATTGTTTTATTAGAGTCTTGATTCTCTTTCTTTGAAAATAATCTGTTTTTCAAAGAATGGATATGTACATATGATATTTATCAATTTAAAATTTTCTCCAGTGCCTCCAATAGGGTTTGTGTGGGGTATTTTCTATTTGTTGTGTGTTCATCTTTGTGGTATAGATCAGCTATAACCGTGCTTTCCTTCAGTCTGGTGTAAAATTTTTTATTTAGTTTATTGAATCTGTTGTTGATTGGTTCCATCTGAGTTCTAGAATATAACATTGAATTAGGTGGGTTGTGAAGATCATTGCTGGGATGCCTGATTCTGGAGATGATTCTTAGTGAGGTTGTTTCTACCACAAGGAGATTTTTCAATGCTGGAGTTCTGCAATTTATATATATTGGGTGCGCATATTCTAGTAGAGGTCGACAGATAGTTTTATAAATTTTGGCGACACTTTTCAAATTAATTCCTTGTTTCCTTTGTATGAGTTTGTCAAAATACTTGGCTCTAGAGATTGCTTTCTTTTTTACTGTCTTTGTCTTTAGGTTGAAGTTGAGCTTATTATCAATTTGCACTCCCAGATATTTCATTGAGGGTGTTGGTCCAATGTTAACTCCGTTAATACATATAGATAGTGATGTTGGTGCTAATCTATGATGAAAAATCATGAAACGGGATTTGTCTGCATTTAGCTTCATTCTCCACAATTGGAACCATAGACAAATCTTGTCAGACAGAAGTTGATTACTCTTGATGCAGTTGTTGACGGATTTCTCGTGAGCTACTAGTATAGTATCATCTGCATATTGTAATACATACGCATTTGGGAGAGTTGCAGGCATCATATCGTGGCAGAAAAAATTGAAGAGAAGAGTTGAAAGGGGACTTCCCTGAGGTGTACCCTGTTCAGGTTGGAAATACCCAGAGATACAAGGCCCGATTTTAACTGCTAGCCTTCTTCCATTCAGAAATTGTTGGCATATTCTGATAAGTTGTGGACGGACGTTTTTTTTGTATATTTTATATAGTAATCCTTTATGCCACATTCTATCAAAAGCTTTCTGTATATCCAAACTCAGTGCTGTAGTTTTGTAATTCCTCAAGGAGGCGTTCTGTGTGTTAGATACCAAGATTTTTAAGGGGTGTGTGTATAGTCGATCTCTTGTTCTGGAACCCGAATTGAAATGTTGGAATACAGCTTTCTATATGACTTGATAGAGCTTTTCTTATTATTTTCTCATACAATTTTCCCAATACTGGCAGCAGCGTGATAGGCCTATAGTTTTCAATTTTATTGTTTCCTGCTTTTGACTTTGGAACATTTATTATGAGACCTGTTTTCCATATTTCTGGAAATAGACAATTATTCATGCAGTACTCAAAGATTTTGATGAGGTGTTTATGTGTTGCTTCACTTAGCTTCTTTACCACTAGCCATGAAACATTATCATTTCCAGGAGAGCTGTTTTTGCTCCTGTGAAGTAGTTCATAATAGTGGGTTTCGTAATTACCTCTGGGGTAATTACACAATATAATTGTAATTATGGAAGGAACGAGCATACCAGCAGTTTATATTTTGTAAATTCTCTTGATCAAAGCTGTTATCTTCTTTAAACCTGAACATGTTTTTGTAATAATTTGCAAATACCACTACTTTCTCTTCATCCGTTTTATGGAATATAATAAATACTCAGTAAGAGATAGATCTTTGGCATCTCTTATTTGCCTCACTCCACTGGGGCCAGCAACAGATTCAACAGGTGCTTGAGTACCTGATAAGACAATAATTTCACAACTTGAAGTACCTCCACCTATGTTTATCATTATTTCGAAAAAATCAAACCGTCATTTCAAAATAAAAATATTATTTACCCAATCTTTTTATATAGTACGAGATCCCGCTGCAGATTCACTACGTTCATTACGTATAGAGTCAAACACACATTTTTATATACGTTTATGGATAGGAGAATACACTAATAACACCGCAGCCTGTCAAAAGTGGCCGCAAGTAATTTAAATTAAATTAATGTTAATCAATATTTCAAGAAAAATTTCGTTCACTCCGTTTTGAAATGAAATATCTTCCACATCATAACAATGCATGTAAAGAATACTAAAATCCATAGCTGCCGTTGCACACTCGACCGCAACTACCTCGCAGCCAGGTTTAAGCAGGTAACATTTCGATGTATTTCTACGTTCATGACGTACACGGATGTTTTTGATATCAAATTGAAGCTATTTTTTTTTCGAATATAATGATATATGGTTGCCAGTGAAAAAATTTCTGCAAGTTAGGTCTGCCATCTGTTAAATTAGCGAGATATCCGAAATAAAGGGAAAGAGATGGCGCGCAACGCCACTTGTTGAATGAGGATGGTGGATGCCAGCCGTGTGAGTATTTAAAGCCATTGCGCATGCGTCGATAAAAAGGGTTCTTAGCCGGCGGCTCGAACAATAGTAGAAACGACTACTCCAAAATTATAATTACGTAATGAATATTATGAAAAAACTTAAAGTATCAAGAGATTTATTTTATAATAAAAACAGTTTATTCATCAAGTACAAATGTAATTAAATCTCAGGAATTTTTTTTTCCTGTTTCTTCAAAATCAGTCTCTTGATCAAGTTACATTTTATATTTGTGTATTACATTTTCTAGTCCTCGCTGCTTTCATAATCGCAGTTGTCACTATCGTCGTCGCAATCAGAGTTTTTTCCATCATCTGAAAATTTGTAAGCTCAATTACATAACACATTTTCAACTTGTATCGGAGTTGAACTTCCCAGAAACCATGTTGGTTTTAAGAAACCATCCAGAAGAAGCCAACCATTCATTCTCCGCACTAAAATTTAAACAGTCGTACTTAGTAGCATTGAGCCACATCGAATTGACGAAAATGGTCCGTAGGTACCATCTTTCGTTTTAATGACTTCCAACGACTTCCAACGCTATATAGGACATATTTCATCCATTACTTGGTCAATTTTCACTTTAGCTTTGACTCTATTTAACATTTTCTTTCACTGCCAAAATGGAGAATATTACCTATGTATGAATTTTTAGTTTCTAGGGGAAGAAGTAATATAAATCATTATTATTATTATTATGACGTCATAACTCTCAGGGATTGTGGTGAAAATATGTGTTTCACCATCAAATCTTGGGTATAAGATAATATTAAAATCGACTAGAGCGTTTCCTCCTTACTTAGATCAATTTTTTCTTTCTTATATATAATTACATATAATAATATGTCCTCTTATAATTTATGTTCAAAGTTGAAATTTAAAATCGAATATGAACAAAAAGTTCCTTCACTTCAATGTGTGTAGAAAGGGGACATTTCATTTCCATTGGGATTGTCTGTTTCGATGGTTAAACCAGCCAAATCTTCTCTTTCGTTCGTTTCTAATGAATTATTATCAGTAGCTGCAAAGCAATTATCAAATTCATAATATATGATTTCTCAATAATAAATAATAAACAGTTATCCATGAAATTTGTGAGAGGGGTTTGAAGACCCAATTCACTGGAAGTATTTCTAATTTCATTTCACTTCCGATTATACATTCACTTCGCTACATCCTTTGAAAACATGTTTCCGCGTTGGGGATTAAAAAAAAATTCCGAAAACCAACGAGGTATAAAATTTGGAGAGACATGTAGGTCAATTTTCTTGGATTCTACAAGGGTTTTCCTGTGCTAAAATTTTCCCAATTCAGGTTAAGTTTTTTGTATTCATAATGTGAAATAAATTTCACTATTTCCATAATCGAAAAATTTCTATTCACTTAAAACATCCTTTATGTATAAATAACGTTTGATAGGTGAACTTTAATACTATGAATTGAACAGTATTTTCATCTTATTCGGCATAGTCGGCCTATTGTACTGAGAGATGATGCATAGGTAAATAATTCATCAAAATCTATTACTACTCAACTCAAGGAAGAAAAATTAAATGACTTACCACTAGACGGATGTTCTATCTCATCAACGCTTTTTGCTAATATTAGCATGCTCTGTATAGATTGGTAGTGAATCAAGAAGAAATTATCCACTTGTAAAGGTAAATTTTCCTGTTTCATTGTTCGCATTTTTAACACGTTGACTGTCCCCATTCTAATTTTTTTTTCACCCCTCACGTCCAACACATTTATCCAAAGAGAAAGGTTATTTTTGAGTGATAAAATATATATTCTATGAAAAATTAATTCTGCAGCCATTTAAGGAAGTGTTCTTGTTCAAAATCTTCAAGTCCAATGGAAGGCTTGATGCTGACGTTTCTTGAATCACGTATGATTAATTATGATTGAGGTTATCAATACATAATTCTACAAGACGTTAAGCCCATATGAACCGACCAAACTGCAGCGTTCATGAAGAATAACCATATTTATCTTGAACGTCAAATGAATCAATGAATCACATACGACTCATGGACTCCTGGCGAAAATTTTTATGTATCATATGTGATTCATGGGACAGTCAACGTGTTAAATCTGAGAAATAGCTTTCTACTATTGCGGATGACTGACTTGGGGATCCATATTTATAAATTGTCACAGACACACCACTCCATAACGGAAGAGTTTTCATAAAGTTTCTCAAATATGGATATATCTGCGGACAGTAATGAAGATTTTCCTCATCCGTTTCGAAATTACAGATTTCCTTAGCCTCCTCAAGAAGTCGATCAAACCAATTTTGTAGACTGCTATTTAGATCATTTTCTTCAATTTCATCGAATTCTCCATCATCATTATATGGTAAGTTCAAATCAGCATTCACACAAATAAGTTTTTTTAGATGCTCTCCTTGTATTTGAGCTGGAATAGGCTCACCATCTTTATGTCCAATGAACTCACTGTTGGCAGTTATCAGAATAGATTTCAAGATTGCCGAAATGTTCTCGAAAGATGTACTCTTAATAACATGCGACATTAAATGGACGTAAAATTCGATGAATCTTCTGCTTTTCATTCTAAAGCAGCCCCATCGCAGGACAATTTTTATGCAATGTGCATAATCAACTCTTACCATAACAGATGGCAACTTGGAGCTTCTGTCTCCTTGTAAATATCTATATCGCTAATATACTCATTTCAGATTTGGAACAATAATGATTGTACACCTGTAGTTGTTCGGGACTCCAATAAAACATATAAAATTTATCTATTGCAATCATTTTTATTACATGTATGAAGGGTAAGGTCCACTTGAATTCAACTAATTTCTTAATCGGATCGGTTTCCTTTGAATCCAAGATTTTTATTTTATTGGCCTTATATTCTTGTTTACATTTCCGTAGACAATTCAATCTTGGCAGATCTGTGTACTTCTTACCCATATAAATTTCATCTCTCAAAAAATTTACAGAGGGTTTACCTGCACTCAAAATTGCTCCAACTTCCATCCTCATTGGTCCTGACAATTTTCTTCTTTTTTCACCGGTGTGTACATTATAATTAACGGAAGATATTTTGCAATTCAGAATGAGAGATCCGTCTACACCGATTCCATCATAATTTATCATCTCTAATGTAGCAGTACATTCCACATATCTTCCAAATATTTTCAGGAAAGTTGCCGCCCCAAAATAAGATTTTTTGAAGGCCCATGTACAGGGTGGGCAAATTTCGATGTTTTAGCACTACAGTTTTTAAACCAGAGGAGACACAAAATCTGATACCCCATTCTCGTTCTCTTTTTCTGAGAAACTAACAATAGTAGTAGTCATTTTTGGCCACTTTCTTTTGTTTTCGAGTTATAAGCAAAAATTGGAAAAATGGCGATATCGAAATAAATTTATATCTCCGCCAATACTGATGATAGAGCTCTGAAATTGAAACATTACACAGGCACTTTTTTACGTAGAATTCAGTGGCGTGCTCGCCTTTTTAGCAGGATTTTTAATTACGAAGCTATGACACAAAGTTATGTTTTTTTAAAGGGGAACACTAGGTTTCTGTGCAATTTTTTGAAAGCTTAAGTTTTACTGATTTCAAAAATATATAACATCATAGGGTTTGTATCATTATAAATAATAGAAAATGGTCAAAAACCTTTTTTCTCAATATTTCTATGGTTTCAATTTTTGATGAGCATACAAAAATGAAGCATCGTATGATTACCAGTGTCTCCTTCTATAAGTCCTTTCTTTATTATGAAAATTTATGAAATATATCTGGATTCAAATTTTGTGGAAATTGGTAAAAAGCATAGAAAGAATGACATTGCCGGAAGGAGACTGCTTTTGTTATAGGAAACTCTATTTTTCTGTGCTCGTCTAAAGTTGAAACCATAGAAATATTGGGAAAAAATGTTTTTGACCATTTTCTATTATTTATATTGATACAAACCATATGATGTTATATATTTTTGGAATCAGTAAAAATGAAGCTTTCAAAAAATTGCACATAAAACTATTGTTTCCATTTAAAAAAACATAACTTTGGTTCATAGCTCTGTAATTAAAAATCCTGCTAAAAAGGCGAGCACGCCACTGGATTCTACGTAAAAAAGTGCCTGTATAATGTTTCAATTTCAGAGCTCTATCATCAGTATTAGCGGAGATATAAATTTATTTCGAAATCGCCATTTTTCCAATTTTCGCTTATAACTCCTAAACAAAAGAAGGTGGTCAAAAATGACTACTACTCTTGTTAGTTTCTCAGAAAAAGAGAACGAGAATGGGGTATCAGATTTTGTCTATCTCCTCTGGTTTAAAAGCTGTAGTGCTAAAACATCGAAATTTGCCCACCCTGTATATCCAACCGCTTTTTCATCATTTTTCAATAGAATTATCAGTTTGTCTCCCCAATCTGACCTTAGTTTGAGATTTTCCTTATATATTAAAGAATTCACTACGGCAGAGTCCAAATTAAAAATAGTAAATATTTCGTCGTCATCACTACTATTTTCACTCCCACAAAGATTTAAATTATTTTCTGATATTGCCAAATCATTCCAACAATCTGAGCAATTTCTTCTCACAAAAACATATAATGCCTTCGCTGAAATTTTGTAGTCCAGTTCTCGGCTGATAATTTTCCATATGTCATCACTGGGTTTCCTTAATTTATTCGAAACATTTTCTTTATGCTCTACTAATTTTTGCACACTAATGTTATTATCTAATGCACGTTTTCTTCCGACCATATTAACCCCACTTAAAACACGATCACAACTGAAATCACCTCAATATTCTGTTTCAGAATAAATTGAAATCGAACAAGTTCGTATTTAAAATTATTACGAGATCACCGCAACAGAAAACTTCGAAAATGTTCACAAGTATGATGTTAGTTAATTTCTACCATTTCTATATTACGTACAGATGCTTCTGCGGCAGTGCGGCACGTTTGATCTAGGCAGGTGGCCAAATAAATTGGAAAGATAAAAAGAGACAAGCCAGTTTATTATACTGCGTTAATTTTTATACAGGGTGATTCATCGCGATGACCTATAAGACGTTTTTGGAATATTATTCACAATTCTCTGGTGAACATTTAACATGAGGGGAACATTCCCCCCAAAAATCTGTTCCCAGTTAAACCGGAAACATCCTACATCTTCCTTATTTCAAATGGCATACCCAATATATCTTTGCATCGTTAGATAGCTGACAATTTCAGCAGAATGCCATACCTCGGTTTATGAGTTATTGGGAATGTTATGAAAATGGGGGTCACACTTTTTTGAATCATTAGGTATTGTACTGTCTGCTGTATGGACCGAAAATGTGCAGGGTGTTTATGAGAAGATCATCCAATTGGACAAATCGAATTCATCGAAACACAAGATTTTGAAATACATTTGTTATTATTTTAGTCGATTCCATGTACAAAAGCAGGAACCGTATACTAAAAATGAAAATAGAGAGATATGGAAGCATCTGTAACGTCATGCGGTAATAACGTCAAGCGTTATCAACGTTACGACGCATGCGTATTTCCATTTTCAGAATAACGGGCGGTATTAACGTTACCGCATCCCGTAATTTACGGGTGGATAACGTAGCACGTTATCGTAATTAACGTTGTTTTCTTGCCGTGCGCACTTCTATTTTTCCATTTGTTTTGACAGAAATAGGTTATGTTTTGAAACAGTGGCCTCTTAATTGACATTGAATCGAATTTTTTTTTAAAAGAATAGTAGCAGAAGAGACTAAATGAGTTCCTCAAGAATAATCTAATAACCAAAGATAAAAGTGTATATCTTCAATTAATGGGTCACATGAAAGTAATAGTCGAATGAAAATAGAAATTTCCATCCTAGTGTTTAATTCTGAGTGAACGTTCAATTCGAGTTTTTTTTTTATTAAGACTCATAAAAGTAGAAACATCTAGATTGAACAATGGCTTTCTGGCTTGATGTCAGTAAAGCAGTACACAAATAATTTTACGTTATCTCTACATATCCTAGAGATGATATTCCAATTTTTTCTTGTTAACTTAAGTGGCCACTTATAGGTCCATATCCATAAATTTTAAAATTATGAAAGCATCACTGTGAAGAGATATTTTTCAATACAGGTTAATCCAACTCCACAAACAAAAATTCCTGTAGATATGCATCCATATAAACGCACATCCACAAAAGCAGCATAAAATCAACCTAAAAAGCATTAGAAACCTATATCGACAACAAACTTTGACATCTACCGATCATCTGTTGCTTACGCTAATAACGTAAATTCGTTTCGCTACGCTTCAGAAAACTGATGTAATCGATCAGATGAAAACTAAAATTAACATTCAATAATCCATATTCAATTGATTAAATTCATAAAGATTCAGAATTCACTTAGCTATGAGAGGAATAGGATGTTAAACATCGACACTAGAGAAAAATTATTGCCACTATCAAGAAAAAAAATCAGTCCTCGGCAACCTGGATGGTGCCATGCAATATTATTTGGCGAATTGAATAAATCACTTCTGCAGTTTACGAAGATATCAAATCATGAAATACATTTCACTGGGTGATTTCGCGAATTTTTAAGGACTGTCCAAATTTATGTGATACGGTCCTGCAAATCGAATGATATTCGATTGCAGTTTTCAGGAACCTCATGCAAGCTATCTTCATTCCAAATTTTCATCGAAGTGTGAGTTTTGTTGCCCTGACGAGGTCAAATGAGACCAAACCCATGCTCAGCATCAGCATCTAGTCTTTACTGATGAAGTGAATGTACCTACGAAATTCGTGGGCAAAATTCGTTGTCTACTGAGGGAATCTCTAGAACTATATGGCAGCTAGAAGAAAACTGATTTCGTCCTGACTATAATTCAAATCTGAAAGCAGAATCGGCCTATCATTCCTGAAATTGATATTTTCAATAATGCTGAATTACTCGCTTTTTTCAACTCGTACTCGAAAATCATTAGGACATTAGCACTTTTTTATGAGGAAGTAATTTCAATACGATTGTATTACATTTTTCGATTCGGTCATTATCGAGTAATGATCGGGCTTTCTGATTTTTTAAATATAAACTATAGTTGAAAGTTCTTTTACCTTGCTGCAAATTTTTTGCTCATTTTAAAAATGTATCATACTATGTAACTATTCAACTAAATGAGAAAAAATATGATAGTTTTCCTGCTTTTTGTTTCACTATTGAATAATGAGACAATAATTACATAGTTGTTTCCATAGCGACTGTTGAATATGCATTTATTTTTCATAAACTCAATACTTTGTGATCGGAATTATCAATTGTAGAATCACTTTCCCTATGCAGCATTATTGAAAATGGCAATTTCTCAATTTTTGTTTATACCTCAAAATCTAGAAATAATAAGCAGGTTCTGTTTTCAGATCTAAATTACTCAGGAAAAAGAGCTCGAGAATGTGTCATCCGTTTTCTTCTAGTAACTCTGTGAAAGATGCTCGTGAGGAGACAATGGACAAGGAAAATTATGTTTATGTACCTACTCTCAGTATTCTTTGATGTTCCTTTAGTTTTCTTATAGGAAGTGGTCATGTCAACGGCAAAAAACCTCATATCGTGTATTATAGGGGAGAGTGGGGGAATTGGGAACACTTAATTTCAAACACTAAAAAATTATATAAGAAATTTACGAAAATATTCAACTTTTGTTAAGAAATAAACCTTACTTATTCATGTACTAATCGGAAACAAAAAACTGTAAAAAATCAACATTTTCTGAAAAATATAAACGAAAACAAAAAATACTGTCGTTCCTGTTTACCCGACACCATATGTGGTAATTGTGAACATTCCGCGGGGGAAATAAGAACGATATGGGGTAATTAGAAACGGCACATATCACACACGTATCCGCTACTTGTTTCGCCTGAAGTACATTTTTCATGTGCCCAGTGTTTACAAGTGGCGCACATGATCCAATCCTCCATCGGTGGGGCTTCATACCTTTCATAGCACATTATGCAGTGAAATTCTTCTTCTTTATTTTTTTGTGTTAAATTTATGAGTCCTTTGGCTTTTGCTCGTGTCTTTTTCTGTACCCTATTCATATTGGTTATAGGTTCTTTATTTTTTCCTTTTTCCTTTTCAACATTTCTCTGTATTTGCCTTCTTTGTTTTTCTATAAGTTGGGTTTTTATTGGTGAACTTGATAATATCTGAGAGTGCCTTATTCTGTCGCACAGAACTGGTTTCTGTTTTAGGAATTACCGGCACATCAACAACTTCACTAAGAAGTACAGAACTTGATGAAGAAAGGGTACGGTCAAAGCTATCGCCCAAATTGTTGCCATAGGGAATAGTGCTGGTGTTTGACTGTGGCTTAAATAGTTAATTGATGCATTCAAACTTCGTTCAGATTCGGTTACATGAGTTTCATATTCTTGAGTCTGACTGGTGTGGGATTCTGTAGACACAATATTGTCAAAAAGGTGTTTGAATTTGTCAGGATCAATGGGATGAATTCCAGCAGCTTTAAATCCACTGACAGCCTTGCATATATTTGAAGATTTGTTATACGCTTTTGTGAACAGTTCTGCAACCTCATATTGGGTTATTCGTTTTCTAGGGTTATCCGCCATATAGAGCTCACATTCCTTATTATATGCCATCTTCAGTGGACTGAAGATTGTGAGATCAAGTGGCTGCATTTTATGAGAAACATAGGGAGGCAAGGAGAGAACTTGTAAGTTATGTTCTCGAAAAATCTCGTATGACCCCAAGCTGATATGACTTTCGTGGTTATCCAGTATGAGCAATACTGGTTCTTCTTTGCTTGGTTTCACGAAAGAAACAAAGTGTCGTAAATAATCTTAATAATCTTGAAATATGGACTCATTTATCCAACCGGATTCAGAAACCGTGACAATAATGACGCTGTTACCGCCTTTAGTCAACAGTTGGTTCATTCTCTTTCTTTTGAATATGAACATGGGTGGTACATAAATACCAGTAGCACTAACAGCACAGACAACTGTTGTTGGGACACCACGTTCTCCACTTGTCGCTTTTGCGATCTGTTCCAAACCTTTTGGAGCCAAAATCTTATAGTTTTTTTGAACAGTACTTATGCCAGTTTCATCGATATTAAAAATTCGATGACCAGGTATATTATGTTTCGTCTGGATCGTTTTTAGATGTTCGAAAAATAGATTCACTTCAGCTGCGTTGAAAGCCGTTATTCTATTGAGGGAAGTAGCTTCTGGAATCCTTAAACTAATGGAAGGATGTCGAGACATAAAGCCGTAGTACCAGTCTTTGCCTGCCAGCTGGCTTTCTTTGTTGAAACTGTGCTTCAGTTTATTAGCTTCAGCAAATCGAAAAGCAATTCTACGTAATGAATTTGGTGTTACGCCATAAAAAGACTTGCAGCAATCAAGTATATATTTCTCTAGCTGGATTTCCTGTTCTTTAGGTGTGTATCCTCCCATAGGTTGTGATCATGGTGTTTTACTTTCAAAATACCGTGCTGATTCTACTGTGGATAGGGTGAACATATGTGCATTATTGTTCATTTACAAAATTGTCAATCATAAGATCGATTGTTCCGGGCTATTGTCTTGTTTGCCGTTTCTGGTTCCCCGTTTGGGTTCTAGGAATGAAATGGTTTTTTACTGTGAAGCGGGGAGAACAAATGCGAGCTTGAGATCACCTATTAAATATGCATGTGGACTTGTCAATTTGTTCGCCAGTGTACTTGACATTTTCCACGATTCTCCTCGGTCCATAGTGAGGGCCTATAATTCGCACCGCTGTTTGCTTTCTTTGTAGGGATTTGTTTTGGATATTTTATTTTTGTTTTACTTTTCATGTCTAAACATTGTACACCATACCAGTGTATCATAATTGTATCAAAGTTTTTTTCTCATTGTGATTTCCTGTAATTGGGGGTTTTAACCTGTAGGAAATAAAGTACTTATTATTATTATTATTATTATTTATTGAATACAGCAGATCGACCTTTTTTAGGAATCTTGAATTCATTTTGTTTCAATTGTTTGAGCAAAGTTGTTTTCGGGACATGGTATTTAATTACAGCTTGACTTAATGTGAGCTTTTTGTTCCTTAATTCTTCTAACGCATGGCGGAGATCTTCAATTTTATATTTGGTTTCGGTCTTCCTTTTATAATGTCTTGGCATCTACAACAAATTGTAACGTTAAAATATTTTTGAACTTTCAGCCAGAGCGGCCCAAGGAAATGCAAGGGGTAATTAGGAACGTTTCCAATTACCCGCCTTACGTCGTTCCCAATTACCCCAAGTTATCAATACAATTGAAAACGGCCGGCATTCACTATTAGATTTTCTTTCAACTTCAAATCACGTAGGTTTTGAAAACACAAAGTACCAGTATTAAATTAATAAAAAATGGCACCTCTGAACTTAAAAATAAGATACTTACAACTATTATAACACACGACAAAATTATAATTCAAACGCGAAAACTCTTCTTCGACTCACCGTGACAGCAAAAATGCAACTTGTCACCGTGACTTTTGACGAAGCACTGAGAATCACTAGATGCATCCGTTGAACAAGTTGAAGACAGTATCGTACTCGAGGAAGTATTTTTCATCTAGCTGTTCTCAATTACCCGCCGTTCTCAATTACCCCACTCTCCCCTATAGGTTGTTTCGTGACGATTTCAGTTATTTGATATAAGTATCTATTCAAGAGAGGATTTAGATTTAGCAATATGTTTTTGAATGAATATTGTAATTAATATAATTTATCAATAAAACTTATCATATCATATAAATGTTTCAAAGGAATTTAGGATTCATAGGCCTAGATAGGTAGTGCCCCCCAGAATTCTCTGAGCCCCCACCCTAGATACTGGCAAACAACCATAAAACAACATTGGGTTTCCCATCCCCCCAAAAAACTTCAGGCTACGTCAATGTAAGAGTTTTATGCAAGTATACATAATCTTCTTGTATTCAAGAAGTACAGATACCTAATATTTTAGGTACCCCCCCACAGGATTCTTGGAATATTTGTACACATACCTTATCGATTTTAATACATATAAGCCATATTCTCGCGATAAAGACGCGTGAAGCGTCTTTAAGCGGTGCTATTCGAGCGAATAAGTCATGACGTCAGCCTTAAAGACGCTTAAGCGGAACTTGGCGGTCTTTGGAGAGCGCCTGTGTCGTCTTAAGCGGAAGGAGGTAAAGAACTAAAGAAGAAGGGAGAATATGTTTTTAGTTGCAGAGCTCTGTTAGCTGTATTCGGGTTTGGCTTTCGGACAGTCCGAGAATGGTTCTAGAACTACGCGGAGGATTCAATACTAGGGCGCAACAGTTTCGCGCAGTTCTAGAACAATTCTCGGACCGTCAGAAAGCCGAACCCGAATACAGCCGTTTATATCGAATTTGATTTGAATTCCTACTAGGCAAGAGTGCTTTTACTGCCAATAATGCAGTTTCTACATTATCATTTAGAATAAATAAATATTTTTCTAATAATAGCCAAAGAACAGAAATTGAAAAATTTACAGTTCGATTCGCTGTCTAATGACAACGACAGATGACTCAACCATCAGCGATATTCTATTTTTGCGACAACAAAATTAATGACGTCACGCTTTGAGACATCGATTAAGACGCTTAATCTCCAAAATATGGCTATAGTTTTCTCTCTATGAGTTCTAGCATTCATTGGGAAAGCGACATACGTAGGTATGAAAAACTATTTTTTTTTAAGTCAGAGAAAATATTGAGACTCGCCAAAAATAATTCATCGCCTCAATCAGAACATATAAAACAATTTCAAACATTCAAATTTTATTTTTAAACGGTTTTGGCTCGTAGTAGGCAAGTTTCCAATCTACTCTACTCTGATCTATGCGTTCTGGTTGTTGTAAGTGAGATTCGTCGTAGATACATTGTTCTCGGTTTTGCGGAAGAAAAAAAAATGGAGTTGTGTGGATGAAATGTTCCTTGAAGAGGATGATAGAGATATCACCAGTTTTGGTTTCCCTTGTCGTATTAATGTGAGACCTAATTATTTCGCGGATATGGATGACCTATCATTTTATCGACGATTTAGGTTGACTAAACAAACAATTATATTTCAATTGGATCTTATTCTTGGAATAAGAACTCACTTTTGAATTAATTGGTGATAAACAACTTCTAAGCCATTCATCTCAAAACTAGGCTGAATGGATTTGGTTCACTTCAGCTCTGAACCCCTCATATAGAAACAGAAAATCATATTTCTCTATTAGGAGTCCGTTTACGCCGCACTGCTCGGGTCGGGTATGCGGAGGGGAATGAGCAGGCAGTAGCCGAGCATTCCTATTTTTATGACCTAAACATCTTGAATGCACTCAGGCTGGAAGCCCTTCTTCAATAGCATTCCCCTTTATAACATTTTCTATTTCTTGAGATTATATAGCCATTACCGTGCATTTGCAGAACAGTTGAATTTTTGGGCATCAAGATAATAAGCTAAAACAATTTGCTCGTCATTATGCTAAGATTTTGTTATATGTTGTGTTCAAAATCGAGGATGTTATGATTTTGTAATTAAAGAGTAGTGGACTGTATGAAAAGATAATTGAGTTGGAGATGGTATAAAAACATTTATTGAATATCGTTCACAATCATAAAATGAATATGTCACCTGCATGAAGCTAATACAGTGAAAGCAAACTAATATTAACAACATCTATAGACTCAGAGACACATAATTCAACTAAAAACAAGAGATGGTCCAGATCAATTCAAATGAGAAGTCACTTGATGTCAGACTTAGACGTTGAGGAGTTCAATAAATTCAATATTAACACAACGGTTGGTGATAGAGCAATCAATTGAAAATTGATTGCGAGAGCCTCCTTATTCCATCCGAAAACGCTAAGGTTAGAATACTGAATTTTAAAGAGAAGACGCGAGAGTACAGAGAAATAGGCCAGAGGTGAAACTGCATTGTCTAAGTCTGATCATCAATGAGAAATCGATACATTAAATGAGGCGTTCAGAACCAGAGCGGACCATCCCACAAAATCTTCAATATTAAGCTAAGATTGGTTTTCGACAAGTTATAATACATATTATAGAGTTACATTGAATATTCTCAGATACGATAATGCTATAAAATTTATCGCCACCGGATAGGATGGTCCACCCTTTCGATCCTAATTATAAATCGGGACCATATCGGACTAGGTGGCTTGGTCCGCTTTGGCATTTCTGACAGTGATCAATAGCTAACGAAAAGTGAATGCTAAAATTCGCTATTTTGAGTTGTTTATTTGTTGAAATATTGAAGTACCAGTTCGAAAATTATGCAATCAAGTTTCTCATCTGAATGTACATCCCACGAGATAGGAGGTAAGTTTTTTTTATTTGAAATAAAGTTATTTTATATTCAATCAATTCGCACCTAATATTTAGGCACAAACTCAGATGTTCGTCGTGAACCCCTAGACTTTGAAGATTACGGAAGTTCTGAGGATAACCTGCTGCGTGATTCAGAGTTTGAGAGTGAAACGAATATTGTTGAACAAGAAACGAAGTTGAAAAACTTAGAGGAGAAACTGAAATCAAGAAAGAGGATAAGAAGCGAGACTGAATGGAAAAAAAACAAACGGAAATGTTTACGAGCTAGTGGTCAAAGTTATACCAATGTCAAAGGCGAAATTGTCCGCGCTAAAATATTCTTTCCTGCAGATAACTGCTGTAAGTTAGAATGTTTCAAGATAATAGGTCCAGAAATCCAAACGGATATACACAATAAATTTTATGGTCTTGCCAATTTCGACTCGCAGACTGGATATATATTTTCGCAAGTCAAAGTTAAGCCAGTTGCTCGTCATTACTCCTCAACTGCTGCCAGTTCTACTAACAAATCGAAATATTTGACGAGGGAATATTATTTACCAAACAGCGAAGGAAGTGACGTAAGAATTTGCAAAAATCTCTTCAAGAAAATTTTAATGGTATCAGACGGTAAAATTGATAGAACCCTAAAAAAAAAACTAATTTAATGGTACCTAAGGATCAACGAGGTCGTCACCCTCCTGCGAATAAAACCCCCGTAGAAAAAATTGAAGGTGTTTGTGACTTCATCAGATCATTTCCAACATATATTTCTCATTACTCGAGGAATAAGACGGATAGAAAATACCTTAGTCCTGACTTGAATATTAGAATTCTGTATACTGAGTATAAGAAAAAAACTGCTAATCCTGTGTCAGAATTCAAGTTTCGCGATGTGTTCAACACTAAATTTGATCTTCATTTTCACCCACCTATTGTAGACTCCTGTAAGACATGTGACTCTCTACAAAATAAAATAAAATATGAAGTTGATGAAGGAAAAAAACAACAACTAAATTTTCAACTAGAACTTCATCAGCGCAAAGCACAACAACTACGAGATGCTATGAATAAAGATGCGGGAATTTCAAAAGACGAAGTTACAGTTATAGCTTTCGACCTGATGAAAACATTGCCTACGCCTGTTATCTCCACCGGTATAACATATTATAAGAGGCAATTATGGACCTACTGTTTGGGAGTCCACAACTTGCAGAGTACTGAAGCTACAATGTTTGTATGGGATGAATCTATAGCATCTCGTGGTGCTCAAGAAATAGGATCATGCCTGATGAATTATATAAGACACAACGTGAAGACCAAAAAAGTTATAATGTATTCTGACGGTTGCGGTGGTCAGAACAGAAATATTAAGATGGCTCTTATTTGCCAATACATGGCTCAATCACAGGAATTTGAGGTAGACGAAATTCAGCACAACTTTTTGGTTAGCGGCCATTCGTTTCTTGTGTGTGACAGAGATTTTGGTGTCATTGAAAAAAATAAAAAATTCTTTCCGAATATTTATGTCCCCAATGATTGGGTGAATGTCATCACTGGAGCGAAGAAAAAAAATCCTTTTAAAGTAGTTTTGATGAAAAAGGAGATGTTTTATTCTACAGTCAACTTAGAGAAATCGATTACGAACAGAAAGATAAGTTCAGATGCTAGAAAAGTTGAATGGTTGAAAATTCATTCGATTGTAATAAAAAAAGAGGATCCATTTATAATTTACTTCAAATATGGAATAAGCGAAGTTCAACCATTACAACAATTCGATATTCAAAAAAGAAACGCTTCGAAATATTGCTTTCAAGGACCTCTGCCTTTATTATACCCTAATGGAAACAGTGTGACTGCTGCAAAAAAGAAAGATCTTCTACAGTTAATTGAATTTATTCCGCCAATTTTTCACAATTTTTTTCACTCTTTGAGATGTTCGTCAGCAGCACGGGACGAAATTTCCATAGTGGTCAAAAATGATGATGATGTGAATCCTCTCGTTGATAAAACTTATGTATAATTTTTTTTTTTCAAAATAAGATACATTTTCCTGTAAAATCCGTTCGTTCCTATTTTTGTGTCATTTTTCTCATAAGAATGTTAATTTTGTAATAAAAAATTTTAAAATCTGCTTTTTTTTTGTTATGATCCAATATGAAAAAATTTAAAAATATCAGAACCAATGCGGACCAACCCACATTATTTCCATTTCATTTGAAGATTTCATGTTATTTTTTCACTTGCAGCGAAAAACATCCCACCACAAGTATTCTGACAAGAATTGGATCGTAATAGAGCATTCTCAAATATTTGAAAAAATCTTAAAAAATCATTATTTTTGCAAACCTTTTTATCTCCATTCGTATCAGCAATGGGATGGTCCGCTCTGGTTCTCAGCGCCTGAAATATGAGTTGATCAATAAGTATAATGTAAGTATGAGCAGAACAAGAGTCGCACAAGTTAAATGAGAAGCACAAAATTAATGAATTCGAGAAGTAGGGGAGACTGGGGAGGGTTGATACGTTTTTTGGAATTTTTATTCTGGAAACTGAATTATATGAAGAAGCGGGACTTTTCTTATATTATATAATTCTTCAATTAATCGTTCAACAAAATAAATATAGAAGTCGCAAAACATAAACATCTTATTCTGTACAGAACGTTGAACAAAAAAACATGCAAACTGTCTCAAGCCTCCCCACATATGGGAGGATTGATACGATGTACTGGGAGAGTAATCGAGAGGATTATTCAGCTCAGTAGGTAGGTCAGCAATGATACTGGCTTGCTTTGGTCCTATAGGTGTAGAAAAATCAGGAAATTGTCAGTTAGTCACTTCCACACAAGAAAAGTCGGCCTCGTTAAATACATGGGGATTGTACGCTTTTTAAAAATCCCTTTGATATGTTGGATGGTGAAGACGCCTTCATGTAGGCCTATCCAACTAGCAACGGAATATTTTTTGAAGATTATACATGTATCAGGCCTCCCCACGACAAATGTCTCAAACCTCCCTGAAAGCAATTTTTAAAGTGATTTATGTTTTCATCTTATACCCACATATTTTGAAAAGCGAATAAAACTGTAAATTGAGTAGTTTTATGCATATTTCCCAGTGAAATGTTTGTTTATGCCGAAGAATTAATGCATGATCATAAAACCCTTAGGTAACTTGAGTAAAAACTTACAATTTCTCACCTCGAAACACTCTTCGTTGAATATTTCACAAACAAACTACTGTTAGCCTTACATATTAACGTCACGCAATGCCCTCTGCCAAAGAATAGTGTTCACTAGTATACTACTTTTGAAAACGGCTACAGATCGCGGATATAAGCCTGTATCAAGCCTCCCCATGTATCAATGCTCCCTAGTCTCCCCTACTAGAATATTAAAAATAATATGAAAGGGCATGAAATTCTAATTAAATGAGAAGCTCAATAATGATTAATTAAATGGAAAGGACAATCATAATTAATCTGAGAAGAACATAGTATAATTAATATACATTGGGTTCGTCTTGAAGAGTGCAAAAATTTATCATTGAATTCAACATTTACAGAGACGAACTGCTTACAAGTAAGCACGATTAGAACGTTCATCAGAAAAACAGAAGAAACAATTGATAAATTAAGAGAAGTCAAGAGAGTACTGAGTTAAATCACTAATCCTTGATTTTTGAGATGTGCTGAAGGCTGAGAGAACATGTATGTTGAGTCCGATGAATGAATATGGAAAAGAATCAATGAGAGTTCAAATTATAAGGAGTAGATCATACCAAATGAGTGTACACGAGTACTCGAGCAGACTTTTCAGGGTGGAACCTAGGTCGAGAGTGTATCGAGCAATATCAATGATCGTTCAACCAAAGTTGGGGTCATGGGCGCCCGCAGGGAGGGGCAAGGGGGGGCCATGGCCCCTCCTGGGTGTCTGATCGCCTTTTTGTTTTTCAGCACAACACCTTTGTTTTGTGGAACTCATTGGTCAGCATGATATAAATCTTTGCGAGTTTTCGTCGAAAACTTTGAAACTATATTCAAAAAGAAATTTCAATGAATTCTTCAACAACAAAATGAGCTGCTCAGGTATGAGCTGCAATAAACTCTTTCACTTTTGTGGTTTGTTTAACGGTAGCAATTAAATATTCAAATATATTGGAACCAATAGCAAATACAATACAAGATGTTTTTATCAATTTTGTAGATGTTCAACGTCATAAATTTAATTATAGATATATGTGGAAAATATCGTTCCGATGATGCATGCTTCACAGTAATTTTTTCCAAAGCATCATCTATCGCTCAGAGTCTCAATATAGAGATTGAAAAAAAACGAATTTGCGGTAGACAAATGTACATAGCCTTGTGCATAGAGTGGTTCCTAACGCTTGTGAACTGCAGAGCAAGAGAAAATGAATTTGAAAATGGAATTGCGCTTGCTCTGTGTACAGTTCATAACCGTTATGAACCACTCTACGAACAAACCTCATATCTAATTATGAAGCATCTTCAGCTGAAGATTACTTCGAAAAATCTATATTCATCTTATATTTAGATCATCTGATTTCAGCTCTTGAAAAGAGATTCTCAAAAGAACATGAAATGATTTTTTCTTTGTTCAATATTTTGCCCAAGAATTCAAAATTACTAGATAATGAATCTTTCGCATCTAAGGTCGGCCATATTTATAACATGAAGATTTTATGGAGCTCGATACAGCCGTTCGGTCTTGACGATCATTTAATTGATTCCATCTTTTTGGAAATTTTTCTATAGTCACCGTTAGAGTAATTTTTCTCTCAATAATCCTAACCGTAGATGGAAATGTGATACATATTCTGAAAGAGCAACTCCTCTAGTTGAAAATCTGAAGATTTTATGGAGTTCGTTGCAGCCGTTCGGTCTGGACGATCATTTAATTGATTCCATCTTTTTGGAAATTTTTCGATAGTGACCGTTAGAGTAATTTTTCTTTCAATAAAACTAACCATAAGTGGAAATGTGATACATATTCTGAAAGAGCAACTCCTCTAGTTGAAAATCTGAAAAATTTTATGGAGCTCGATGCAGCCGTTTGGTCTTGACGATCATTTAATTTGTTACATCTTTTTGGAAATTTTTCACCGTCACCATGATTTTTTGCCCCCCCTGAGAAAAATTTCTGCGGGCGCCCATGGTTGAGGTGTTCACATCCTGTTCTGAGGAAAACTGCTACATCCAGGGTCCACCCTGGAGAATATGAGGATTCATTCATCTGAAACGGGGTCCATACGTGGCCACCGGAGCTGGTCAGGAGCGTCGATTAGAGAGAGATCGGAGGGGGGCTACGCTCAATTTTTAACATTTTGGAATAATAATTTTTAATTGCCTGGATTAAAAATATTGCAATGTACGAAATCAACGGAAAATTTTGATCCATTTTCGAAATCACTGATTAATTATAAAATACTACTTGTGGATGGGTAAATTAGAAATACTGTGAAAATGTGAAAATGGAAATAAATATATTCAAAATACAAATTGCAGACAGTTGCAGTCATATAATTATAATAGTCATAAGAATAAGAGATGCAACCGAAACTTTAAAGAAAAGTTCAACACACTAATCATTTTCCACACTAGTTTTTTGTATTTTCTTCTGTTGAAGTTTGGCTATATATTCTGGATCCCTAATTTTTAAACCCCTAGTGTGTCTTGGGTCTATTGATTCCGGTAGAAGGCAGTTTTGATAGAATCTCTCTAGTTTCAGTAACATCCCCTCTTCAAAAAACTTTGTTCCCATGTTAGTTTCAATATATATGAAGTCTTTCAAGGTCCGCACGGTGAAAAAACACTTCTGGCGTCGAGTGATGTTGAGTTCCCCTTGTACCTGATAAAAATAATCGTGATTTCTTTTGAGTGAATACGTTTCACCATTCATTTCCAAATATGTGATCATTTTTTTGGAAATAGCTTCCCCAATGGTCTCATTTCTCGCCGCATAAGGACATTTTATTTCCACAATTGCAGCATTTAGGATGCCATCTGGAATGCGCCAAGGAAAGGCCACTGTCCATTTATGAATAGATCACAGCTTCTAATGGTCGAATTAAGTTTTTCTTCCAGAAGTCATCGCACTCTATCCTCATTGCTTTTTCCCCAAAAGGTTGCTCTTGTCGAAAAATGTTTATATAATATTCCTTCCACAGTTGAACTACAACAACGTAGAAGAACGAATTTTGCAAATTTTCCCGAAGAAAGAGAACGTCAGCAATTTCTTTCTTTGCTGATGCCATTCAGTGGAATCTGATTGAAGTCAAGTTTTCTCCTCAATTTCCCTGTACTCTTCTTCCGTTTTCTCCAAGAATTCTCGTTTATTTGTTTCAAATGTTTCCTCATCGATGTCTGGCTTTTCAGATCTCTTTCCGTAACTATGGTCTTGACCAGAATGCAACTGCAATTTTCTGCCCTTTATTCTGTTTCTCACTAATAGATTCCTTTTTTCCACATTTTTTCCTGGAATGCAGCCAGTTAAATATTTATGAATTGCGTAAAGTGGTCTTTTAGTGTTTTTAGATACAACGGCTGAAAAACATCGACTCTGGTAGCATCTTTTCCAGGCATAGTTGGTCCTTCTACCACCAACTTTCTGAGCCATTTGGGCGTTGAAAAAATCCACAATATTCGTAGTCTCATTTTCAATTAGACTACTACAGGCATGTTGGGCTAAATATCTAACCGCTTCCATCATTCTCCTTTCTATATCAAATTGACGGAAATCCGCCATGAAATTTGTTCTGTCAGGTTCTTCCTTATCGCAGAAATATGCAGTTTTGCGCAATTTTTATGCTCGCCGAGAATATGGCTGACGCTATTTACTATATCAATTTTCAGGAGTCTAAATATCTCTTCGTGGTTATTTCCCGACTGTGATTTTCTGAAAACCACTGCTTTAGTGACAGCAGTTCTACATCTGAGAATATTTTTTGTTATTACGCTTTTTAAAGTTCCTGGAACTCCGCGAGAGTTCGAAAGTTCTCGTAACTTGTTGCAATAGTTTCGGAGCAGATGATTGGTGCATTCGATTTTTTGCACAGTGCAATGTTCGTAGGGTCTACAGTCCAAAATTTTCTTGTAGCAACTACTGTCCCCATCGGCAATCATTTTACTATAAATGAGGTTGTAAACCTTCAGCAATTATACTGGCCTCCATGGCTGTCGATGTGGATGTCCAATTTTTATAACAGGTATGTGCTGCTGCTACCTCTTCCCTGTTCTCCGCACTTTGACACAATGTACAATACTTATTTTTTACTCCTAAGTAGAGTACTTTTTCGGTTTTGAAGCCAACAATAGTTGCTACCCCGGAAAGAGAATTATAATTTCCTCCACCACGATAAGACCTTTCAGCCCAATTGCCATCACAGACGACGGTAATCATAGGCGCAGTGGCGGCTCGTGATCTAGTTCACAAGGGAGCTACTTTTATAATGATAATAAAAATATGAAATTTTAAAACTAACCAATGCATTTGAGGTCATCTCATAGGAAGTTTTGCTATTGTAGTTACTAGTCAAGTAGTCACATTATCAGTCATATTATCGTAACATAAGTACCTACTAATAACTATTGCTCTATGTACACTATATATCACAGATTACAAACTACAAACTTATTTCTTGTAAGTAAAATCAAGTCTTCTGTTTTTCATTTTTACAAAATATTCTATCACTTTTTCGTTGAAATTGTCGATGCTATGTACAAAATTTTGATTAATTGACATCCTTGCCAATGCATTCAGCCGTTCTTCATTCATCGAGTTTCTTAAGAATGTTTTGATTCTTTTGAGAGCAGAAAAACACCGCTCGGGTTCAGCAGTAGACATCGGAGTAGTTATAATTATTTTCAATAATTTTAATACTTCGCTGTAGGTTTCATCCAAATTGTTATTGAGCATAAATGAAAGTAAATTTAAAGCGCCTACTATGCTCCTAAAGTCCTCTCTGATGTATATTACTTCAAGTTCGGTTCTTACTTTTTCTTTGGACAACATTGTGTAAAAGCCAACAACTGAATTTAACAAGATTTTTGGAAAGTTTTTCCAATACTAATAATAAGGATAAATTCAGATGCATACCACCCGCCGATATGAATATCAACTAGCCAATTTGCCATCGTCATCGTATGCATCTGAATTTATCCTTATTATTGTATTCATTGCCTCCCTGTTTAGGCGTGATAATTCTTTTATTATTGTACCGCTGGCATCATTTCTGCCGTGATCTGAATGTGTTCCAAGATTTCTCAATTCGTCATACGTCTGTTGTTCGCAAATCGAATCGGCGTACTGAATTAGGGAAAATATGGGACATATGCTATTGTCTTCGTCTTGGTTTCTGTCTGCAGGGGATTGAATCGAACACCGTTTCATATTGGGACCCATCCTCTTTGTTTTATATGTTTCTGATTTGCCTCCACTTATTCGGTCCTTCATCTCTACATTTGCTGACGATACTAAACTCTACGGCTTTCCTCTTCTACAGGGTGATCTCCTCCAGAGGGACCTTAATATCCTCATGGAATGATGCCTTGCCTGGATATTGCCACTGAATGTCAACAAGTGTTGTGTACTTCACATAGGCAAAAATAATCCAAAATTGTCCTATTGGATTGACGGTTGTCGACTGGAGTCAGTGACTCGCCATGTTGATCTGGGAGTTGTTGTGGATTCGGATTTGTGCTGGTCATACCATGTGGCAGCAGTTGCGGGGAAAGCGAGGCAGGTCGGGTACTTGTTGGCTAAGACCTTCAGGAACTCCAGTATTCCGACGTGGAAGTTTTTATATAGAATATATTCGCCCCATTATCGAGTATGCTGGACAGGTGCGGTGGCCGTCGACCAAATACGATGAAAATTTACTGGAATCCGTTCAACGTTGGACCACACGCCTGCCATACTCCTATCAGCGACCGTCCTATGAGGATCGCCTCCTTATATTTGGTCGGTCCAGTTTTGCAGAGCGTCGGGCCAGGGGTGATCTCAGTTTCACATTTCGTGCTGTACATGGCCACTTTGGAGAGGAACTCGAAAACATGTATCGCCTTAACACTAATAATTTGAGAGGTCATCGCTTCAAGCTACAGAAGGAACCATTCAAAACATCGATTAGACATAGGATCCTTTTCAACAGAGTGTTCAATCAATGGAATCGTCTGCCGACTACAGTTGTGGAGGCTGCCTCGGTGAACGCCTTCAAAAACAGGTTAGATGAAATGCGCATTTTGCTCTGATTTTGTGTTGTTTTATAAGTTAGAATTCTTCTCTCACGATTGTTTGTTACAGAATTGTAGATTTATATTTTTTGGATTTCTAGGTTTTACCTCAATCCTAGTTATAATTTTAATGAATAAATAAATAAATATTGGGTGACGCTCTGGGTAAATGTATAGTGCCAATATTGAATAAAGTTCCATCAATTCCAAACGTTCTCCATCGTAAAAAATGTTATGTTGCTCTGATGAGGTCAAATGAGACCGCAACCATGGTCAGCATCTGCTTTTCTTCGATGGAGCGTACTCCATTTGGGGCCTTCATGATGGCAAATTATCTAGTTCAATTCAGATCGTAGCACTTGTTGATATTCATATCGGCGGGTGGTATGCATCTGAATTTATCCTTATTATCGTATTCATTGCCTCCCTGTTTAGGCGTGATCATTCTTCTATTTTATTATTTTTCGAATACGTTGAAAAGTATCCAGACTTCAATAGAGATGCAGCTTCTAAGTGACCTCTTATAAGATAATCGTTCTTTCGATTGGAAAATTAGTGTCACAAACTTCTTTTGCAATAACAGCATTACTTTACTCCGGATTAATCTTCCTTCGTTTTTTATTGTCACCATGCTCATCTTCAACATTTTTTTTTGTATTTCATCTGTAGTCTCCCTAATTAATAAAATTGATTTTTCAAAAACTTCCATAGGTATCTTTCAGAAGTTGCACACTATCCTTGTTTCTGTTCTGGAACTGATTAAACAGAGTATCTACATGCGGAAGAACTTTGTGAAATAATGTTAACCAAAACACAAAGTTGGGATCTTCGTGGGCTGTTTTAATACCGCTTGCCTCTTTGCAAGTAATAGTTTTGTCACATTTATCTTTTAATTCGCCAAAACACTCTATCAATTTTTCACGATTTTCAAAAATCGTATTCACAGTTCGTATATTATAGTTCCAACGTGTTAGTGCTTCCCTTGGCATTTTTATTTTCACAATTTTTTCTAAAATATCGCATATGTGAGTTGAACTAGAAAAGAAACTAGGAATCCTAGTGAGCGTTGCAAAAAAAATTTTTACTTTTGTATTTTGGCTCGTTACTTTCTGCATAATTAAATTTAATTGGTGGGCGTAGCAGTGCACAAAATGAGTTTTTTGATAGGTTTCTTTGATTTTGATTGAACCCCTCCAGTTTTGCCACTAATCACATTTGCACCATCATAGGTCTGTGCAATTAACTTTTCCAGTTCGTTATTCAATAATAAATCTAATTCGGTTTTTATACAGTTTGTTAAACCTGTAGGAGTCTTATCTAAAACTCTTAAAAAGCACCAAAATCGTTCAACCACACTGCCTTTATGTAAATATCTGAACACCACTACCATTTGGCAATGATTTGAAATGTCACTGGTTTCGTCACACTGTACAGGGTATCCCAAATTGCTTGATATTGGCTGTTTCTGGTACTTTTAGACTAGATAGGCAAAAACGTTGAGAGGAGTCCTGGGCTCGATTTTCGAGAAAAGTCCATTAGTGAAATCCGTTTCACGATATCTTCATTTGTTTAGAAGATATAACTAAATTTTAATATTTCATCGATTTCGAAAATGTGCCATAACTTTTTCATTTTCGAAAATATCTGAAAACGAATTAATCTTTCTACAGGCACTTTTTCACAAAGAATCAGACACTGTATTCAATTTATTTTTATCTTTTGTACTAAGGGTGGAAAAAAAACAACTTCGTTATTTCAAATACGAATGCATTATTTTTTTGATTTTATAGTATTCGAAAAAAAATTATCTTTTCAAAAACATATATGTTAGAATTAATAAAACACGTGGTTGATACTTTTTATTCACAAAGTAAGATGGCGGTCGGTTATCTAGCACGTGGAGGTGCTCTAACAAAGGGTCAGGTACAAAGCGTATCGCCCGACAAGATAGTTCAAGTAATAGTGTGCTCGGCCTGTGCGAAGAGAGAGCAGGTAACATTGGAGCACAGAGTTCACAGAGCATAGGTTCTATACTCTTATTCTTCCTTCGACATTCGTCGTCGGACATTATCAGTATATTTTAAGGGGGGTCAAATTAACATTTGCTAACACGGCCATACTGACCACTGAAACGTCCTCGTTTCACTTACTAGGCATAAACAATATCTTAATATCAAACAACATTGTTAAAGGGTGCTTGTAAACATAAAACAGTTGAATCTTTGTGTACATGGCTCTGTTTGATGCGCTGGCTCGCGCTGCGGCATTATTATAGGTGGAAAAAAGAGCCAAGCGAGAAAAAAACCACCACCGCTTACTGTTTACAGATCAGGTCAGCAAAACACTTGGAATTTCAAAAGTTGATAAAATTGTCATTTACAACATATAAACTGTTAAATTAGGTTTCTGACATTGCACATAAGTTAGCCTCTACTAGGGACTCCCGTCCGGGCCTTACTTGTCAATTGCACAGAAGTTAGCCTCACTAGCGACCTCCCGTCTAGGCCTTACTTGTCAATATCACAACTGTGAAATTGAACAGAGGTTAGCCTGAACTAGGGACTCCCGTCCGGACCTTACTTGTCAATTGCACAGAGTTAGCCTCACTAGCGACATCCCGTCTGGGCCTTACTTGTCAATATCACTACTGTAAAATTACGCAGATGTTAGCCTCTACTAGGGACTCCCGTCCGGACCTTACTTGTCAATTGCACAGAAGTTAGCCTCACTAGCGACCTCCCGTCTAGGCCTTACTTGTCAATATCACAACTGTGAAATTGCACAGAGGTTAGCCTCAACTAGGGACTCCCGTCCGGACCTTACTTCTCAATTGCACAGAGTTAGCCTCACTAGCGACATCCCGTCTGGGCCTTACTTGTCAATTTTACATCTTCGTATTTAAAGTACCGAAAACTTATCATGGAATTTCAAGTGCTTTGGAAAACATTCAACATAAAATGAACATGAGACAATACAATGGATCATAACATAACAATAAGAATCTCATAAGGAACAGTATAGAACATAAAATCTGATGGACATGAGAATATTTCACTTCATCATGACGCATCATTGAAACTAGCACTCACTCATCACTATTTGCTTTTTTTAGGCCAAGATCTCATTGGTTCTATTCTGCACTCCTACTCTTCTCAAGGCATATAGATCGTTTGGTAGGACTGCTTGCACTTCGAAGGGTCCAATAAATGTTGGCTTCAGTTTTTCTTCATTCGATAGATGTCACCTTCATGGAAATTTTCTGATTAACATCAATCGGTAACCTAACCTGATGTTCGAGACCTGCCAGCGTTATACTATACTCCTGGATTGCTCAACGGGAACATTTTACATTTTTGAGAGCGCTTGTCTTGTGTAAATCTTCATAAGAATTCACGTACAAAACAGATCAAACTTTTGCAATTGGTTTTGATTTTCCTGAAACATAACAAAGCGCCAGTATCTTATTTTCACTAGGTATGTTTCGACTAAGTTAGTCGACATGCTTGATATTTTTGTTATTTGACAACATTCGATTTATTGAATACTTTACTAATCGCTCGTCCAATCCTGACAAGTCTAGATTCTAATCTAATGTGCTAATCGATTGTTACGAACACTGGGTAACTAAAGTTTAACTGAACTTGTTTCTCTCTTTTTCTTAACAAAATAAAAATCTTCAGTATGTCCCTTTCTATCACAGAAATTACATTCAAGACTGGAATTTTCTGGATTAGAATTAAAAGAACGTTTCTTTACAATAATCTAACTTTCTATGCCTAAATTTTCCACAGTTCCTACAATTCCCATGAAAGGTTTTGTCTGATTCTGTTTTCAGTAGCTGTTTCATTTTTCTAGTTTTCTACTATTATCTGAGACTAATATGGAGCGTCGGAATCCTATGAAGAAGGCAATTTCAGCTGCTGCATTTCATTCTTAGATTCTTGCACTAATAATCTATTCTTAACTTCTACATTAGTGATATCATGTGCTATCAAGCTCAACACAATTTCCCACGGAAACTTTTCACAAACTTTCCTGATCGAATTCAACTTGGCATGAGCATACTCTACTAACGAACTAAAATTTGCACTACTTATCAACATGCTAGCTTTAAGCCTCGTGGCCGGAGTTCCTTTTTCAGGGAACGCTATCTCTAAATTCCTAGAAAATGTTGACCAATTTCTAACAATGGGTTTCCAATTTTGATAGATTTTGGCTGCACGGCCGTTCAGGTCTTGCCCAGCTTTTAATACTACAACAGTATCAGACGTACCTGTTTCGAATTTAATTTGATCAACTTCCTCAATCCACTCCTTGGTTGAAAAGGATGTATCGTCGGGGTCAAACTGGGCTAACGATAATTATGCGGTCACCACGTGGTCGGTGTCGTTCCTTAAACTAAACATGTTGGATAGCAACTCCATCATCTTCATTTGAAGTTGGGCCTGGTTCTCCATTATCCGCATTACCGAAATGGCTTCACTTTCTTCGGGAGCTTTGTTGAGATTTTGCTGGTCCAGTTTTTCTTATTCTTGTAGATTCTCACAAAACACAAACGATTTTCACTCACAAAATAGGATCCTCAATTTCTTTTCTCGAAAGAAGAAATTTAATCGCACTTCTGATGTTAGAATTAATAAAACACGTGGTTGATACTTTTTATTCACAAAGTAAGATGGCGGCCGGTTATCTAGCACGTGGAGGTGCTCTAACAAAGGGTCAGGTACAAAGCGTATCGCCCGACAAGATAGTTCAAGTAATAGTGTGCTCGGCCTGTGCGAAGAGAGAGCAGGTAACATTGGAGCACAGAGTTCACAGAGCATAGGTTCTATACTCTTATTCTTCCTTCGACATTCGTCGTCGGACATTATCAGTATATTTTAAGCAAATTAACATTTGCTAACATATATATATATATATATATATATATATATATATATATATATATATATTAGTGATTATTTCACTTTTTATATATATATATATATATATGTAAAAATGAAAAGTGTCATTTTCTTTAAAAGACAACTTTCTATTTTCCTTTCTATGTTTTATTTAATTTCAACTTAGAGAATGCCTTGATTTGTCAATTATTAATTCATGTCAATTCATATTTCAAATATTGTTCATTGAAAACCTAAAGGAATAGCATTGTTTTTGATTTCTTTCAGGTTAGTAAGTTATTCTTAAGAGTTATCAGAGCTTATTTGTTATATTTCCAACTAAAGATAATAAATCTTTCAGATTGAAGACATCAAATCGTCTATTTCTTGAAGTGAGAAATTGAATTGATTTCCATTCTTATAAATCAAAAACTTAAGCTATCTGGTTGATATTCGAAGGACTGCACTGGGATTTCGAGCTATAATGACCACATCCATGAAAATTTGCATAGCTTTTGAAACATCAAATACTAAAGCGAAGAAAAATATATTCAAGTTCAAATGGATTCAGACTACAGGAACGGAAACATATTATGAGATTCCAGAAGACAAACAGAATCCACATGACCATCATGAACTTTTTGCTCTACCGAAGGTGAAAAATATCTTGAAATCAATGAAAACAAGAGGTTCATTTCGTACGTGTGTTATTTCATTGACTCCGGAATTGAAAGGAATATATTTTGATGCCGAAGAAGATGTGATGTTTAGGGATGAGTATTTACAAATGACTTATTCACCTGCATACGTGAAAACAGAATTTGGAGGAGAACTAGCAGAATCACGAAATACAACAGAACTGTCCTCAGGCAAGACCAAGGAGAATAAAAAGGATTTCAAGAAGATAAAGGACAATTTTGTGCTGAATAATTTTGATGGGAAGAATGTTTCCGTGACTTTATGGTTGAAGAAATTTGAGTCGGAATGCATGCGTTGTGGAGTGGAAGAAGATATGGACAAAATTTTGATTTTACGTTTGTTTCTGGATGGGATAGCGAAAGAATGGTTTGATTCTAAATTAATTATATTAGGTTTGGAAACTGATTTTCAAATATGGAAAAATAACTGCTTAGATAGTTTTTGTGAAACAAGTTGGCATAAGCATAGAGAGGCATATTCATTTAGGTACATAGGAGGAAGTTTAGTTGACTACGCTTTCAGGAAAGAAAATTTGTTGTTGAATCTCCGAAATAATTTTCCAACTGACATATTAATTGACTTAATTGTGACAAGTTTGCCAAATTTTTTACAAGATAGAATTGATCGATCAAATGTAACAACTTTTGAGAAATTATTAGGTGAGTTACGAAAGTTAGAAGGTTCAACAAAATATGAAAATGCTCGAAATACCAAAAATGGCAAAATGAACAAATCGGCCGAACAACTTCCTTCACTAACAAAAGCAGATAAGAAGGAACCATGTTCAATTTGTGATAAAAATGGTTTCCCAGGGAGATTCCATCCAGAAGCTCTATGTCGGCTAAAGAATAGGAGATTTAATTTTAAACAAGAGAACGTATCCGGTAGCATAAGAACGGTGAACAATGTTGGGGTACAGGATGAATTAAATGAGGCCATTTCCGATCAAAAAAACTAGTTTTGTTGCCATTGATCAAATTGAAAGTGTTCGTAAATGAAAATGAATTATGTGGAATTTATGATTCAGGCTCAAATGTCACTCTTCTGAATTCGAAAGTGGCAGATGAGTTATGTCTACACATTCGAGAGGATAGGAACACATTCAAAACAGTCAATGGCAGGGCAAATTTTTCAGGAAAAATAACTACAAAAATGAGAATCAATGATATTGAAAAAGAAGTTGAGTTTTTTGTAATTAATGATAAAAATTTCGAGTATGATATTCTACTCGGATTAGATTCTATTTTCAATTTTCAATTGAAACAAGATTTTGATTTAAAAATTTATCAAAGATTAGAGATGAATGAAGAGAGAAAGATCGATTCTTTCTATAATAATAATGATAATAACAATTATTACAATATCAACTTCAATGAAGGTATACCTACAGAACTTTTCGAAGCGAAATTAGAACATTTGACAACAAATCAGAGGAATAAAATTGAAATGTTAATAAATAAATATGATAATATTTTTGCAAAACACAAATTTGATATTGGTTTGGTGCAGAATAATGAAGCACATATAAAACTTTTAGAACACAAATTTGTAGCTAAAAAGCCATACAGATGTTCAATGGAGGATCAAAAAGAGATAGAATTTCAAATAGGAAAATTGTTGAAGGCGAATCTGATTGAAGAATCTTCCTCACCTTTTGCAGCACCAGTCACGTTGGCATATAAAAGAGATGAGGGATCTAAGACAAGATTGTGTGTCGATTTCCGTGAACTCAATAAATTGATTGTTCCCGAACCACAGCCTTTCCCATTGATCGATGAAATTTTAGCGAAAACCCGTAATGCAAAGTTTTTTACTACATTAGATGTAAATTCTGCCTTTTGGTCGATTCCTGTTCGTATCAAAGATAGATATAAGACTGCTTTTGTGACGCAAAATGGTCACTGGCAATGGAAATGTTTACCTTTTGGACTTAAAACATCCCCAGCGATATTTCAACGTATTTTGAATAATATTATCAGGAAATATAACTTGAATTCATTCTGCCAAAATTATATAGATGATATTCTGATATTTTCTTCAACATTTGAACAACATATAGAACATTTGGAGGAACTCTTGAAAGCAATATGTGAAGAAGGATTCAGACTTAAATTTATCAAATGCAATTTTGCTAAAGAAGAAGTCAAATATTTAGGACATATTGTTGGAAATAACACAGTACGACCCATAAATGACAATTTGATTTCCATAAGAAATTTTTCTCCACCAGATAATCGGAAGAAGATAAGGCAATTCTTGGGCAAAGTTAATTTTTATCACAAATATATAAAAGATTCCGCTAGATTATTAGAACCGTTGCATAATTTACTGAGGAAAGATGTAAAATTCAATTGGTCATTGGATTGTCAGAAAGCTTTCATTAAGGTTAAGGACATCCTTTGTTCTGAACCAGTTCTTGCAATTTTCGACCCAAATGCCTATACGACTATATATACTGATGCCAGTATTCAAGGAGTAGGAGCTGTTCTTAAACAAAAACAGATTAATGGTGAAATGAAACCCGTAGCCTATTTTTCCAAAAAATTGAATAAATATCAGAAGAATAAAAAAGCAATATTTCTAGAATGTCTGGCAATTAAGGAGGCAATAAAATTTTGGAAATATTGGCTAATGGAAAAAAAATTCGTTGTTATTACTGATCATAAGCCATTAGAAGGAAAAGAATTTCGCACAAGACCAGATGAAGAGTTGGGTGACATGATGAATTATTTATCACAATTTGATTTTGAAATTAGATATGAACCAGGAAAACAAAATGTAGAAGCAGATTGTCTTTCTAGAAACCCAGTTCTGGAGGAAACGGAGAATATGGACGAATGTTTAATAACAGTTAATTTGGTGGCATTAAATGAAATCAAAAACGATCAACAGAATAATCTCTCAATGATAAATAATATGAAAAGAACTAATGTACAGAAAGAAATATTTTACAAATTGCAGAAAAATAGCAAAAAAATAATTTTATCGAATGATTTTGGAAAAGATTTAATCAGAAAATTGCACAATCATTATGGCCACATTTGTGCTAGTAAGATAAATACAAAAATTAGAAAGTTTTATTACATTCAAAATATGGATTCGCTGGCGAGAGAAATTTGTGGATCATGTGACATCTGTTGTAAAAATAAAACGAGAGTAGGTCAAAAGTATGGACTTCTTTCACAGCTGGGCCCAGCAAAAGAACCCTTTGAGATAATGTCACTGGACACAATTGGAGGCTTTGCTGGAAATCGCTCTTCAAAAAGATACCTTCATCTCCTAGTTGACCATTTTACTCGATATGCATTTGCGAGTACTTCCAAACACCAAACAACCGAAGACTTCATCACATTAATTAATAAAATTCAAGATAAACGACCAATCAAAACATTATTAACAGATCAATACCCAGGAATAAATTCGGAAAAATTCAGACAGCACATGAAAAATTTGAATATACAGTTGATTTTTACAGCAGTAGATTGTCCTTTTTCAAATGGTTTGAATGAACGGCTAAATCAGACATTAGTGAACAGAATAAGATGCAAACAAAATGAGAAGAAAACTAGAGCTTGGACGAAAATAGCAGATGAATGTATTGAAGAATACAATAGGACGGACCATTCTGTAACTGGATATAGCCCAGAATATTTACTTTATGGAAAAACTGATCCCATTGCTCCTGAAGAACTTATAGAAAAGAGTAATTTACCAAAAGATAAGGAAATAGCATTTAAAAATTCTTTACGTTATCATGAATACAATAAAAAACTTGTCGACAAGAACAGGAAAGATTATGATTTTAAAATTGGAGATTATGTTTATGTTGAAAATAAATCTAAATTGAATAGAAAAAAACTTGAGGAAATAAGAATAGGACCTTTTCCAATAGTGAAGAAAATTTCCGGCACTATCTACGAGATAGACATTGGAAATAGAAAAAAGGACAATAATTATTTTCATGTAACAAAGTTGCTCCCATATGACAACGCCAACATATAGTGGTTGTTGCATACTTTGTGTGGGGGGATGTAAAAATGAACAGTGTCATTTTCTTTAAAAGACAACTTTCTATTTTCCTTTCTATGTTTTATTTAATTTCAACTTAGAGAATGCCTTGATTTGTCAATTATTAATTCATGTCAATTCATATTTCAAATATTGTTCATTGAAAACCTAAAGGAATAGCATTGTTTTTGATTTCTTTCAGGTTAGTAAGTTATTCTTAAGAGTTATCAGAGCTTATTTGTTATATTTCCAACTAAAGATAATAAATCTTTCAGATTGAAGACATCAAATCGTCTATTTCTTGAAGTGAGAAATTGAATTGATTTCCATTCTTATATATATATATATATATATATATATATATTAGTGATTATTTCACTTTTTATATATATATATATATATATATATATATATATATATTAGTGATTATTTCACTTTTTATATATATATATATATATATAAAAAGTGAAATAATCACTAACTGTTGAGTATCTCATACATTTTTTTATGATCAGACATCGAACGAATACTTCAATACATTAGTCGATAGAATTCTATGAAATCATAAACCACAAAATAAACATGTTACAGTCATCTTTTTCTAACAGAATTCACCGTATTGAACTGAACCAGGCGGAATATGTCTCCAATGGAGTTCCTGACTCTATGCTCTAAATCAGTCCTATTTACGACTGGAGCCTCGAAAATTTTATTATTAATATATCCCCATTCAAAAAAAATCCAAAGGATTGAGATCTGGTGATCTTGCCGGCCAGGCAATGGGACTATGCGTTCCCATCCACTGATTCCCGAATAAAGTATTCAATTTTATTTTACTTCGTTGCAAATTATGAGCAGGTGTGCCATCCTGCTGAAAAAAAAGCAACCTCGATTTACTCAGAGGAATATTGTCAATATACTCCTCAACAAAATTCTCTATGATATTCAAATAAGCCTGCATATCCAAATTTTCTTCATATATTTTTGGTCCCAGAAATCTTCCGTCCACAATTGCAAGCCAAACATCGAACCCAAATTGTCCTTGCCTGTTTATTTGTCTAGAAATATTTTCATTTTGGTCTGACCAAGTGTTCATTATATCTATTGAATATACCCATCACTATTAATCCTCGCCTGTCCAAATAAATTTTCGAGGAAACGTCAGTCTAATCACATTTTTCAGAAAACCATTCGCAAAACTGCTTACTCCGCTGTTAATCATCAGGATATAAGCGATGTACCATCCGTATTTTTTAGGGCCTGAATTTAATGTTTTTAAAATTCTTTGAATTCTACTTCGGGATATGTTAGTGTTTTCTGAAATTTGGTTTATGGATACGGAAGGATTTTGCACAACCTCCCCTAACACGTTCACCTCTGATTCTTCTCGATTCTCTTTGACATATTTCTTAGGTCGAGGTTCCATAGTTTTTTAAGTTTTCTATTATTCTTCGGAAAATCTGCGGATTCGGTTGTCTTCTTTCAGGGTAACGATTGAAATAGAGTTCTAATGCAGAATCTGCATTTTGGCCACACTCAATGAAGCAAACTAACATATCATATTTTTCAAAATGTTCATACATTCTTGAAAATCAATTTAATTATTTCCACGTACCTATTCAGCAAACATCAAAATATTGATAAATGATTCATTTCGCGACTTTATATCGTTTTGCTATGAAAGATTGGCTATATATTCTATATCTATATATCTCCTTTTCGCAAATAATCTAGAGCAAAACTTCCTGAAAATTGCTTCATTCACAGAGTAATGTTACTTACCCTTGAGGAATTCATCTTCAAGTATTGCGTGGTTCAGAATCTCCACCAACTATTGTGATATATTTATTGCCGTATCATAGACATAGAGATATGGACTGAGCAATGTCAGCATGAAATTGGTTTTTTTATAGAAAGAGAGAAATGATGGTCGGGAATTTACCTGTCTCTTTTTTGTTCACATAAAGGTGAGTGTAGACCAATCAAAATTCTAGAAAGAGACAACTGCATTCCCGACGTGCGTTTCTCTCTGTCACTTTTTTTGACCGTATTTCATGCATAGATAGAAAGGGAACGCACAGTCCATGTTAAGATGTCTAAAAACATGGTGTATGCACTGATTAGATTTTGTTTTTCCCGCTTCGAAAATAAGAGATAAGTTTCGTTTTTCCCACTGTTGGTAGCGCCGTTTAGGAATTGACAGTTGTCAAATGATATTTGAAAATAATTTGAATGCATTCCTACGACTTGCGAATGTGCTGTATTTATAAGCGATTATAGGTGTGTGGAAATGTATCACTTTCGAGAAAGGTCGTACAATATTCATTCATTGAACATGTCGTTCAGTTTTCTGTATGGACAATCGAGAACTACAACTAAGAATTCGGTGTTGTTGGACTATCACCCTTTGTTGTTGGAAATTGAGGCAGAGCCAAATCAGATGAACATTCGGCACGGATAGAGCTAAGAGTTTTATGGCAACTTTAGCAATATTTAAGCAATAAAGGAACTGTATTGAAAATACGTAATGTGAATTGTGAGCATGTATTAAGAGACAGAAATATGTTAATCTGTTCGAGTCTGTTCTTCAAATATTCTTCACAAGTATAGTGAAAATTGCGTTTCAGTCAACTGAATATATTGAATATTTCGCCAATCAACTGTGTTTTATTGAAATCATATTGAATTGCCTTCCTCACGAATACAATTTGTCAAACAAAAATTATCTTGAAGAAAAATAGAAGTACTCCTTCGAATCCTTCTATAGTGTTGAAATATCTGCAGATTCGTTTTTACAACGAAAATACAAGTGTAAATCACAAATATTCGTTAACAGCTGATTCTTTGATGGATCAGGAACACAGAGATGACTGTAATCTATGATCGATATAAACGCAGAACAAAATAAAGCAAGAGAGTATCATTAGATTTTCTTTCATAGAACAAGGATAGAACATGGTGGCGCCGCCACGAAACGAATCTCTTATTTTCGATTTAGTCTAATGTCATTCCATTCAAAAATTGACGAGTGCATACACCATATTTTTAGACATCTTAGTCCATGTCTATATGTCTATGTGCCGTATGCACCTTTCATTGAACGACGTTTAAGCATAGAATCTCTATGGGAAAAAAGACATTAAGGAATTAAGCCCGTTTGATGAAACGGTGCATACGGGTATGTAGTCATACACACACGATTAAACTTTCATCAAATATTTAGACTTTCTAGTTTCCAACACACTCCAATATCTCAAACGCTAGAAATGAATTAATGATGTGAGGTCTTATATGAGTGTTCTGTGGTCTGAGCTGAATGGTTTCCTATCTATCCTTGCCTTGAGATAGATAACGTCAAACCATAATTGTGTAATGCAAACCATAGATAGATTACTACAAGGACAGATAGGCAGACAAACTGGAGATAGCGATCTATCCCTTATCTTGGATAAATTATTGAAAACGGCCGTAACTGTATGTAGGAACTTTTCCAAAAACAACTATAAAAAGTGGATTAATGCGGAGATTATTTCAGCCAAGCAAGAGCTCGAGAACCTATATTGGTTACTTAAAAATTTGTCATGCCAATCAACCTTCAATTTATATAAGCAAGCGAAAAAAATCTTACAGCACACTGATTAGGAATACTAAAATAAGATATAATAACCAACTCATATAAAATTCCGATAACAAAAACAAAACTATTTGGAGTTTGGTAAATGCTATGACTGGAAGAGCTAACAGAGTAATTCGATCTATTGAGCTTCTGGTTGATAATGTTTTGTACACTGAGGCTGAAGATGTTGCGACGTTCTTCGTTGATTATTTTTCTACCATAACTGAGAGAAAACTCAACTCCTATTACAATAATTTATCTTCTATCTCTGGTACCCAATCCAGAATACTCAATTCAAATTTTTTTCCCATCCTCTTCTAGAGTGTGAAGTATTGGACACTATAAATTCACTTGAGAGCAAAATGAGTAGTGGAGTTGATTCTATTTCTTCTCGTACTTGAAGCTGATGAGTGTGGATATTGCTCCACATTTGGCCCACCTGATCAATCTTTCTATAAGCTGTGGCGTTTTTCCTCACCTCCTCAAAAGGGCTGTAGTTATTCTCATTTACAAAAATAAATCTGCATATACATATATGATATAGCAAACTACAGACCAATTTCTATCCTTACTGTTTTTTCTAAAGTTTTTGATCGAATTGTGTTCAATAGAATGATGAACTACTTGGAGAGAAAGAGAGAAAGAACATTTGGAAAAAATTATTGAACATATTAGACCTCCCTTCATATTGTTGGGTGATTTTAATGCCCAAAATCCCATGTGGGGGTCAGGCACCCTCAATACAAAAGGCAAGCTAATAGAAGACCTAATAGAATCAAAAGACCTAATTTTGTTGAATGATGGATCCAGAACACGACACACCCCTCCTGGTCAGAACAAAAGCGCTCCAGATTTGACATTGGTGTCACATGAGGTTGCCAGGAGTGCAACATGGTCTGTTATTTACGACGGTAATTATTTGGATCATTTTCCAATATATTTAACCATTGAAGTGGATCCCAGGAACAGTAGGAGGCCTCGTCGTAGTACATTCCCATTCCCTAGATTTAATTGTGCACGAGCTGACTGGCTTGCATACAACACCTCATTTGACCTAAATGAAACTAGAGAAATTAGATCTCTGGAGGAGGTGGTTACCTCCATTCAGAGAGTTGCTTCAATTACTATCCCCAGAAGATGCCAATCTAGAACAGGAGTCCCGAAAGCACCATGGTGGAACGATACAATTTCACAGGCCATTGAGGAGAGACGCAGGGCATTTAAAGATTTCTATCATCAGCCAACTAAGGAGAATTATATACTAACAAAAAAACTAGGGGCCAAAACTAGATACTTAATTCGCCAGGCAGAAAAGGAAAGTTTCAGGAATTTCTGCGAGACACTACATCACAAAAATGCAAAGGATATGTGGAATACTATTAAAAGATTTCAGAATTCGATATTTCCTCGCCCTAAATGTCTTTCTAAAAGATCATGTGGAGAGGAAATTTTATCAATGATAACACCTGCTGTAATAGAAAGCCCTTCTACTATACAGAATAATCTAATTGTTAGTCCACCGTTCACCTACTACGAATTCACGAATATCCTTCATTTGAAAAAGAAAGACACGGCTCCTGGAATAGATGGTGTGACATACAGCATGTTGAAAAATCTACCCATGTCAATGAAATTAAAAATAATAGAACTGTTCAATTCATTATTGATTAACCCCAGTATCCCCAAATCATTAAAAAGCACCTTGATCATTCCAATTTGTAAAACGGGGATAAACCCTAATGAAGCAGAGAGCTATCGCCCCATTGCATTGTCTTCATGTCTGCTCAAGACCCTAGAATTTATAATCAAGGTTAGAATAGAACATATCTTCGAGAGTTCGTTGAGAGATGACAGTCTGATGTTTGGTTTTCGTAAGGGTAGGTCAGTTCAGGACTGTCTGTGTTATGTGATATCGCAGATATATCTTGGAATCTCCTTTAATAAGTTTGTAGTGATTGCCTTTTTGGATATAAGCAGAGCTTATGATAGGGTTCTGGTTGAGGTGCTGTTACAGGATCTCCTGAAGTTGAGGGTTCCATTTGATTTGGTGTCCATAGTTCAGAATATGCTCACGGGTAGCGACGTTTTTGTCCTGGATCCTCACTCTGGAGAACCAATCGGCCCAGGAGAAGCCAACACTGGTGTTAAAAATTGAGCGAAGCCCCCCTCGGACCTCTCTTCAGTCTACGCTCCTGACCAGCTCCAGTGGCCACGTATGGTACCCCGATTCGGCGGTGCGCTGGTTGAACGACGCAGCGGCCCCACTTTCAGTGTTTTTCAGGAGTGAAAAACCACACATTTACATATTTTTCTTAAGATTCTCTTTGTTAGCTCCGTTGAATTAACTTCGCGCTGCTATCAATGGTGATTTGTAACACCTCAATTTAAGTTCACCTCTTTTAGTTGTTCTCAATTTTTAAGTCTTCTCGCACAATCCTGGTGCTAAATTGTTCTTCTCATAAGGTAAAGTACACTCAGACTACTCAAAATTATTAATTACTCCATTTTCATGATAATTTCACTCTGCTGAAATAAGTCCACGTGCAAGAGATTGTAGAATCTTGAAATAGATTCCGAATCCTTGCGAGCACTGCTCAATTGAAATGTCTACTCAACTCAACTCGAACCATTGTCGTCTCAGACCTATATATTTTATTATATTTCATAATTTATATAGATTTTCAGACCTCTCTAGATCTTCTCACATGAAAATGGGTATGTAGCACCAGGATTGAAACTTCTCAAGTTCATCTCTATAAAATTGATATCTGATTTCCTGTCTTCTCGTAACACTCTTTATTATTAGAATCAGTTTTATCATTTTTATAACAACTCGTATGATCACCTCTTATACATATGACTAATTACTGTTGTTGAGTTTCAGATGAATGAATCCTCATCTTCTCCAGGGTGGACCCTGGATGTAGCTGTTTTCTTCAGATCAGGATATGAACACCTCAAGTTTCGTTAAGCGATCAGTGATAATGCTCGATACACCTCGACCTAGGCTCCACCCTGGAAAGTCTGCTCGAACACTCATGTCTACTCACTTGGTATGGTCTACTCTATAATATGTACTCTCATTGTTTCTCTTCTATATTCATTCATCGGACTCAACATGCATGTTGGTTTTCTCAGCCTTCAGCACATCTCAAAATCTACGATTAGAGATTTATTCAACTCAGTACTCTCATGACTTCTCTTAATTTATCAATTGTTTCTTCTATTTTTCTGATGAACGTTCTAATCGTGCTTACTTGTAAGCAGTTCGTCTCTGTAAATGCTGAATTCATTGATAAATTTTTGCACTCTTCAAGATCATCTCAATGTATATGAATTATACTATGTTCTTCTCATATTGATTATGATTGTTCTTTTCATTTAATTAATTATTATCGAACTTCTCATTTAATTAGAATTTATTGCCCTTTTCATATTATTTTTAATATTCTAGTGCTTCTCAAATTCATTAATTCTGTGCTTCTCATTTAACTTGTGCTACTCTTGTTCTGCTCATACTTACATTAACATTATTGATCAACTCAAATTTAATGTATCGATTTCTCGTTGATGATCAGACTTAGACATTGCAGTTTCACCTCGGGCCTATTTCTCTGTACTCTCGCGTCTTCTCTTTAAAATTCAGTATTCTAACCTTCGCGTTTTCTGATAGAAAAAGGAGGCTCTCGCAATCAATTTTCAATTGATTGCCCTATCACTGTGTAACCGTTGTGTTGATATTGAATTTATTGAACTTCTCAACGTCTAAGTCTGACATCAAGTGACTTCTCATTTGAACTGCTCTGGACCATCTCTTGTTTTTAATTGGATATTGTCTCTCTGGAGTTTATAGATGTTGTTAATATTAGTTGCTTTTTACTGTATTAGCTTCATGCAGGTGACATATTCATTTTATGGTTGTGAATGATACTTAATAAATGTTTTTATACCATCTCCAACTCAATTATCTTTTAATACAGTCCACTACTCTTTAATTAATAATCATAACACCCTCGATTTTTTAACAACTGGTTTGGAACAAGGTTCATCACTGAGCCCATTGTTGTTTAATATTTATACTGCTTCGGTTGCTGAGTGTGCTGAGGAAGATACATTAATAGTACAGTTTGCAGATGATTTTTGTGTAATATCGGCAGGATGGGATTTGCAGAGGATATGCGAAAGGGTCAACGGAACCTTGGATAATGTGTCTAGTTGGATGAATGATAGAGGATTACAACTATCCCCCTCAAAATCCAAAAAGTACTGGCATTCCATAAAGGCGCAACACTCCCACAACTGCCAAGGATCCAAATTTTTGACACCTAAGTCCCCTGGTGTAACAGTGTCAAGTATCTGGGATGCCATTTGGACAATAAACTTAAATGGAGAATGCACGTGGAGAACATATGTGGTAGAGCTATGAGGGGAATAAACTTGCTGAGGAGGTTGACAAGGGTTTGGTGGGGGTCCCACCCTACACTACTGTTAAATGTATACGAGTCACTTATTCGCCCCCATCTGGATTACGCCACAATATTTGTGGGAAGATGCGCCCAATCTTTGTATAACCAACTTGACAGGGTCCAGTATCAGTCTCTACGTATAGCTTTGGGATATATGCGTTCTACCCCAATTAATGTAATGTTGGCGGAAAGTGGAGAGCCTCCCCTGAAATATAGGAGGAGATGGCTGGCATTTAAATTTATCAGCAGACTATGTTATGTTCAGAACCCGGGGATGATGAACTTATTACAACAACTAATCAGATTTAAAGGATTTTGGAACAATAGGCCAATCCCTGCATTTGTCCAGGCCACCAAGGAGGTGCTGGAGCTTCTCCCAGATATAGACTCTTCCCCAATTCTGCATTGTTTTAAGTATTCAATACAGGTTCATCACAACCCTATATGGTATGACACCATGGGCCTAAGAAAAGAACATGTAAACAATGAACCCTTGTTCCAACAAAGATTTCGTGAAAAGTTTGAGGGTTGTTTGGAATGTTTTACGGATGCATCCAAGAATGCTCAGGGAGGGGTAGGTATTGGAGTTTTCTCGTCTACGGTCGGGTACTCGATGTCGGAGGGTTTGCCAAAGTATATTTCTGTGTGCACGACTGAGATTGTTGCCATATACAGGGCTCTTCAGTACATATTTTCGCAGGAAATAAAATCATCGGTGATTCTTACAGACTCCATGTCTTCTTTGCAATCCATAGCTTCGTGGTCTCTCAGTGCGGATGTCAACCCTTTTGTGTTGAAGATCAGAGCACTGATACATGATATACAATGTAGGAATTATTCGACCAAATTAATATGGATACCTGGACACACCAATATTGTTGGAAACGAACGGGCAGACTCGCTTGCCAAAATAGGTGCTAATGGTCCACTTCAGACACAAAGGATTAGGGCACACCCGCGTGAACACTGGCCAACAAACAAAATGAAGATATGGAGAGAGTGGGAAAACGAATGGCACGATGTCAGCCGGCAAAAGGGTAGAAGATATGCCCATTTGAGAACGAAAAATAAAATTACTCCAAAACCATGGTTTGCAGAGTGTCTTCGTCTACCAAGGAAAGCCATCACAACTATAAATAGATTAAGATCGGGTCTTTGTTGTTCCCCAGAGCATTTATATCGAATAAAGGTATTGGATAACAACAATTGTGAGTGTGGAGAACAGGGAGATTTGGATCACATCTTCTTCGGATGTTCGAATAATACTGTTAATTGTCAAACCTTGTACTCCACATTAGTAAAAGAGTGCAAGGTCGCTCCACTAACGATTTATGATTGCTTGTTAGATTCAAACCTGAAAGAAACTACCATTAACACAATTGTAGCTTTTATTTCATCATCTCATATTAGATTGTAGTGCGCTTTGAATTGTGGATTGCAGGCATGATTTTGGCTTTGTAGATATCGTAGCGCATGATTTTTCTCAGTCAGCTGAATGTACTAACACCCTTTCCTGTGTTTTTCCTCTGTAGATTTACCTATATCGGAATTTAACACCGCTGAGTTGGAAGATAAACCAAAACAAAACCGAACATAACCTAAAAGTAAGACCATAGAAGTCCATAGGATCAGAAGTTGACAGAAGAGAAAGCGAGCGTGGAAGAAGAAAATTTCTTGGTGGAGATCCGGAGGTGGAGAAGGGTCCAGATATCCTCTGGGTTTGCCCATCAGGAGACACTTGAGCCTGAACACATGGCCAAGTAGCCGGGTCATAGAGAGAAATAGAAGAAGAAGAAGAACTACTTGGACAAATATCATATACTTGATACCTCTCAGCATGGGTTTCGATCAGGTCGCTCAACTCAGTCAGGAGCACTTCATTTTGTTGAATTTGTGTAAGAGTATCTCGATAAGGGCCAGTTCGTTGCGGGGTTATTTTTTGACCTTTCGCGGGCATTCGACAGTCTATCTTTTCAAGTTCTTCTCGACAAGTGCTACAATTTGGGTTTTAGAGGTGTGTTTCTTAATTGGCTATCAAGTTATCTTAAGGGTCGAACGATGACCGTCAACGAACGAGAGCTGAACCTTGGAGTCCCACAAGGTTCTGTCGCACCTTTTCCTACTGTTCATTAACGACTTACCTGTCTATTTGAGAAAAATGATGGCTAATTCAAATAATTTTTCATATCTACTTTCGCTAACCAAGTTCATGAATACTTTTGTTTGCTGATGATACCTCTATGTTGGTTACTGCTCCAACTTTTGATGACCTACAGGAACTGTGTTGTAAGTTGGTGAAGTGCTTTGTTGACTGTTGTCGTTCAAATTCTCTCATAATAAACATTGAGAAAACACAATGTGTCCATTTCATGTTGAGGGGTGGTAAGCAGGAACTAGTTATACGTAATCTGGATGACATCATTTCGTCGGCGGAGCACTCAAAATTTCTTGGTGTTCACATCGATTCCAATCTAAGATGAATTGTAGTCCGGGAGGTGGCGTCACTTTTTCATCAGTGATTTATCTGCAACTCGAATGTGATTAATTAGAGAGTTACACTAATACTGTACTCGAAATCAAATGTCAATCAGCGCGACCGTGGTGGGCCTGGGCGTGGGAGGCGGTGAGACTCGCCGGAAAAATCTCAAAAAAAGTTATTGATCTCCACGTAAAACTTTGTGATAATGTAAATTATGCATGATTATGAGTGGAAATGGGGGTCAGTCACGTTCCCGATGGTGGAAACATCGTCAGTCAGGCGTTTGAAGTGGTCGGAAAAATCGGAAAATGAAGTGATCGATCTTCACTTGAAATTTTGAAAAATGATTAGGTATTTTAATCGAATTGAACGTAAAAATTGTCGTCAGTCACGTTTATAGTGGTGGATTCTGCGTCAGTCAGGCTTCTAAAGTCAAGGGTAGTGACCAGCTTCCTTTGGCGCACTGCATCTTATGCAGTTCGACTGACGCATATTCGACCGGCATCGTGCCGGCTGAAGATTATTTATTGAGTGTACATAAAAAGTACAAGCTTATATATTATTTATTATTATTAAATATTATTATTAAATATTAATTTTATGTTCGACTGCATCATAAACACTTCATTTATGAATTCGTTTAGTGTCCATAATTGACTACTTTATTGGACACCAATTTATTGGACTCAACTGTCACTATCATTCTGTCAAGTAAATATACTAGATGCAAATAACACTTTATTCAAGGAAGAAGAATTGAACTTCGACCTCACAACAAAATTATGAATAACTATTCTAAGCATTAGTGTGGTAGTGAATATTAAAAACACATTCTTTGTTTTCATATAAATGCATGCCTGAGGAAGTCGATCTCGAAGTGGAAGCACAGTCGATCTGCAATACTCTTGATGCTAGCATCAACTACTTCCTGGCCCAATATTCTGGTGGCAACTTTCTGATTCATCTATGTAGTCCATAGCGAAGAACTTTTGTGAGCTTTTAATTCACTATTGAATAAGCCAGAATACTGTCTTCTGTTGATTTTGCAATTTCCTTCGTTTTACACCACTTGTTATAGGCCGCATACATATTTTCATAAGCACTTTTAGATTTAGGCCCGGTACTTTCACCTTCGAATAAATTTTATTCAACGAATAATGACGTACCGACATTCGATCTATGACAAATAAACTCTTCTAATTAAGTTTCAATGACAGATTTATTCGATGAATAACACTATCTGAAAGTGAAAAGACTGCATTTTTACTAATCTTACGAATAAGACTTAATAAATGCGAATAAATTTATTTATTCGCACGTGAAAGTACCGGGCCTTAGTGGGTAAGAAAGATTCTTTGTCGCTTACGGCTAAATTTTGTACGCTTTCTTCTCCAGCACTTTCCATTTGTTGGATTATTATGACGTTTGTCACAAAATTAAGGAAGTAAACAACTGTGCTTACTAAGGTTGCTAAGGTCGCTGGTTACTAAGGTAAGAAAATCAAAAGCACACTTAATATTTTTCAGTGATAAGCCATTTCAGAAAATGAAATTTCTGTATTGTAGTCGAACATAAAGCTTTGTATGCAACTCGTACATAATTAGACTTTATGGACTTGCCCAAGTTATTGGCCTTTTGGACTCGTCCATGAAGACCTAATTTATGTACTTGTTACATAAATAGATATCAAGGTGATATAAATCACTATATCCAACTTTTGAATAGTACGTGATTATCACCATTTTTTCAAATTGAAATATTGTTTGCATTGAATGCGTGAATTCTTTATTGCTTATACAAAAAAATTATATGGTACTAAATCAATCTGATTCTTCCGTGGAACTTTCATCCTCATCATCATAGTCAGATGGCTCTTCGTCTCCCAGAGAATTATCCTCACAATCTGCAAATAATACGAGTTTTTAGTATGAAAATGATAATAGATGAGTTAAATAAAATGTTCGTATACCTGAGGGATTTTCTGTTAAATCTTGAGTAATATCTTGAATTTCAGGCAACTGTTCTCCATAAAACCATTTGAAAATGTATCTCCCTTCTTCTTGCCAACCATAATCAGTGGGTCTCATGATTCTAGTTATTTGTTGCGAAGCATGAGTCCACATCTGTGCAATGTATGAAGTTCTCAATTAATGCTGATATAATTCAGATTTACACGGCGGTAAAGCTGATCCTTCAAAATTGCATTTTGTTTGGAGAATTGTTTCATTATCTTTAATACGGTAAGTCTTCATGAATGCTGCCAAACGAGCTAAATTCACATCATTCAATGTTTTGTATCCATAAATTTTGACATTCAAAACCATCCAGTACAGCAAAATGACTTGGAACTTATAACATTTCTCGTGATTGACGAAAACTGTTCGATCACCAAAGTAAGTACTCATATGGTCCTGATTCCAATGTTCACACAGAAATCTTACTAATGCTTCTTTGAAGTAAGCATTCTTCAAATCGTTTCTGAAATTTGCGCTTCTGCTGAGGTCCATTGATAGTGAAACTTAGACAAAAGAAAGAGCAGACGCAGCATGTCATTCATAAATTCAAGTATAGTTGAAGCCAACATGTAGAACTATTTCCCATGAGTGAAACAAGGACAGCTAAACCACTTGATATCGCCCTGGCAACAATGCAGAGACTTCCACCGCGTAAATCAAACGGGCACCAGTGGCGTCGTGCTGCTGTTGTTGAAGGATTTGAAATCAATATTTTATACCGATATCACACGCTGTTCTATATGGATTAATTGAATCATATGAGAAATCGTGGGTATACAGAAATATGATCTATAAAAGTATACCTATTATAGGTTAAAAATTTGGAGCTTGTAAATAAATTTGATTCCCACATACATTCACAATGGTATAAAATCTGATACATTTTCTTTGTTATTATGCAATAAATTCGTATGCCAACAGGGCAGTATGTTTTTTCATTGGAAAAGTTACGTACTTCATGCACCATATAGAGAGAAAGTTTCAAACAAGGAAATTCAAATTCAATAGATATTTTCTTTACTATTGATTAGTAAATTACATATTATCCTGAACCAAAGTTATTCTGATGAATAGAAGATTCTTGTATATCACACTTTTTTTTGTCTAGGTAGTGAAACGATTTCCCTCTACTCTTCCACGAAATATATGCTCAATGTCTTTTATAGAGGGGTAAACGTAACGATCGAATGTAATAATGATCATTTTCGCGCCGTTTGCAGTAAAAGAGTGTAAGATTTTTTGGGAAATATTTCCAAAAGACACCGGAATTTCTGTCATAGAATGGATTGTGTGAAAACCATCAAAAACTATCACGTCACATTCTTCGGGCTCAGGACTTTCCACTTCTTTTTCCAGAATGTGTAGTAAAACGGATTTATCACTTTTGCATATTGTTCCTTCTAAGTGGCAAAAAGCTTAAGGAACCGGAGTTAAGGGATACGACAAAACTTTCTCGATATTCAATGTTTTTTCCAAAGATAATCTCAAGAGCTTTCCAAACAGATCTCTTTGCATTCCAACAAAGTATCGACCAAGATAATAATATAGTGAGAAACTTATCGGGTTTGTTGGTCAATGTATCAAAATGATCTTAAAAACCTCTTTATTGTCTATAAACCTAGCATTCGGCTGATAATTCTGCCTTCTTCACGGTCCTAAAATGGTAACAACATTAAACAATGTACTCTGGGAATAAATCCTGAAAGGACCTACTGCAATAGTGTGAGGTGTTTTACCCAACAGTGCTGGCTGTCGCAAAGTTGGGTCTCTCTTGGATATTACCATCTATTACAAATGATCTAGTTAATTTTTCCTCTAAAATACATCGAGGGAGAGTTGGAATATTGTTAAAAAGTAGAACATTAACATAAAACATTAATGGAGATGCCACATCCTGACATATGACAATTGACTTAGGCCGAAAGACGGTCCGTCATTACATTTCTTCTTCTTCTCTCTTCGTGGTCTTTTATCAATTTTAGTAAGTAACAATACAGGTTATTGATGCCGTAGTAATCGGTTACCAGGTTTAAATTATCCTTATGGTTGTGGACTTCCAAGGCTTCCAAGAACATTCTCTTGCTCCAGTTTTTGTCTTTACAGATTACATTCGCGTTAAGAAAGTCTGCAGTATGACCATGGTCATGTACGTGTTCTGACAATCCACTGTTGGTCCTTCCACCCTCACAATTTCTCTGGTGTTCTCTGAGTCTAGTTTTTAAATTACGAGATGTCTGTCCTATGTAGACTCCCTGACAACCCGAGCAACCCACTTTGTACACATGTTTGACATGTTTGACATGTCGGTATCCTGAGTCCTGTCCTTAAGTTTTGTGAAAACGATCTGGTCCAGTCTTGTAGGAGCTCTGGTGGAGATCTTCATATTATCCTCCGTACTATGTCGTCTCAGTAGAGTTACAATTTTGGCTGTCAAATTGCCGTAGTCTGGAAATGAGAAAAACTTTGTCGAAACTATGCTGGGTTGTTCCTCGGCAGTATACTCGTTGATATTATTCTCAGTGTTGGCAGGTGTGGAGTAGAGGAGTCTATTGACAATTTTTTTTGGGTAGGAGTTGTCGACGAGAAGTGACTTTGAACTATTCAAGTCTGCCTGTAAATATTTGTGGGCTAGAAAGTCCAAGTACTCTGTCTCTCATGCCAATAATGTTGTTGATTTTTTGTTTATAGCTATGAGCTGACTCAAAGTTGAGGAGTCGGCCAGAGGACGTAGGTTTGCGGTACCATCTAGTTGTAATTTTGTTGTCGTCAGTACGGATTACTTCGATGTCCAAGTATGGTAGAGAACGATTCTTCTCTACTTCGTATGTGAATTTAATGTTGTGGTTGTATGTATTTAGAATTTCTATCAACTTGTCTACTTGACCGATTGGTAATAAACAGAAAAGATCATCCACATACTTCTTCAACAAGGGTATTCGGAAATCGATCTTCTCAAGTGAAACGTCCAACAAGTGATCCACTACGATCTGCGATAAGATGGGAGGGATAGGGGCTCCCATTGGTGTGCCTTTAACCTGCTTGTAAAAGTGACCCTCGGCAGTATGTTGTTTCAAATATGATCTTGATGCAATCCAAAAACTCAAAAAAATAAATGCAAAATAAGGATATCTCTTGCCATTTTAACTCTATGACAGATATTACAGTTTCTAGCGTCACGTTAGTGAACAGGGATACTATGTCCAAACTATACATGGGGTCTTCTGGGATGGTGAAATTATTGACCTTCTGTGCAAACTCGTATGAGCTAGACACGTAATAGGAATTTGACTTATCGTAGTAGGCAGAAGGTCAGTGATATGTCGTGAAAGGTTGGTATTAGGTGCGTCTATGCATGAGACTATAGGTCTGAATGAAAGTTCAGTTTTATGTATCTTTGGAAGTGCGTAGAATTTTGGGGCAACTGAGCTGTAAGTGGTGAGTTTGCGGCATGTGACTTCATCAATTGTTCCTCTCCGTTTAAGTTTAAGTATGAACCTATTAAGTCTACCTTGCATTGCCTCTGTCGGGTCTCCAGACAACTCCTCGTATGTATCAATGTCGCCGAGTAATGTGAATGCATGGTGCGTATAGACATCTTTGTACAAGAGTACACTAAAATTTCCCTTGTCGGATCTGGTGAGAATTAGTTCTGGGTGCTCTGCCATAAATTCGCGTGCTTTGTTGACATTATGAACCAGATAGGGGTTAGGTGGAGTGTGGTCTCGTAGCATGTAGTTTGTGAGAACATTGACGCTCTGGGCTATCAGCAAATCTTTCATTTTGGTGTTAAGTCCAATATTTTGTATTACGTAATCGACGTCAGCCAACAATCTCTTTAGATTCACTCTTGAAGGGTCATGCATACTAAACTTAGGTCCCAAGGCGAAAATTCCCAACACTTTTGTGGGAATGTGGGTATTGGTTAAGTTCTTGAACCATCTATCTTTGATGGGAACGTCAGTATCGATTTTAAACTGGTTGAGTAACCTGTCGTACTTCGTTGTTGTCTAGCCTTAAACCTGTCGAAATCGATCTTATAATGTCTCATCTTGTCTTCCCTAAACTTAGACCAGACTGCATGTGGTAACTGGTCCATTAAAAAAGTCTCGGATGTCTGTAGCTGATGTTCCAAATTGACTATATTGTCATTGATCATCTTGATCTCCAAATTTAGCACCTTTGAGTCCAATTTAGTTTCAATGTTCTTGATCTCTTGAAGATGCTTCCTCGGTAGGGATGTGCCCTGGACGTTGAATAAGGGTCTCCTATTGTCAATGTGTGAAGGGAATACGCCAACTGATCTGCATTTCAGAAGAAAAATCCTATGGTTCCTGCACCTGCCAGCTTGCAGAGTAACTTAGACCAATGTTTGAGATGGAAACTCGTAGTGTTACCAAAATCTCGTCTGAAGTCCTCGAAAAAACCTATTATATGGGATTCCAACAAAGTATCGACCATGATAATAATATAGTGAGAAACTTATCGGGTTTGTTGGTTAATGTATAAGAATGATCTTAAAAACCTCTTTATTGTCTATAAACCTAGCTTTCGGCTGATAATTCTGCCTTCTTTTTGCAATTTACCTGTACGTTGAGAAGGAAATTATCGATATTTTCATCGACCGATTTACCAGTTGAAATATTATACAAATTCTGTGTATCCAGGTCTTCGGAAAATGGATTCATATTCTGGCGAATATACCTGACCAGCGTGTGCATCGGCGAAGAAAATTTTATAATTCTATTCGTTTCGAGATGAGCGGAGACGTCCTGCTTCAGTACTCAAATAAATAATAGCCAAATCTTGCTTTTGACTGGGAGGGTCTTCCGACCAGGTCCAGTCTTCCAAGTGATTTTTCTGATCTTTAGTTGTTCTAGGAACGCTACAGGATCCTTATGTTGGGGAATCATCTCCCATGGATATACCAGTGTTATTCAGCAGAAAATTGATGCCGGTGGAATATGCGTCAGTCGAACTGCATAAGATGCAGCGCGCTAAAGGAAGCTGGTCACTACCCTTGACTTTGGAAGCCTGACTGACGCAGAATCCACCACTATAAATGTGACTGACGTCCATTTTTACGTTCAATTTGATTAAAATAATCATTTTTCAAAATTTCCAGTGAAGATCGGTTACTTGTCAATTTTCAGATTTTCCGACCACTTCAACCGCCTGACTGACGATGTTTCCACCATCGGGAATATGACTGACGCCCATTTTCACTCATAATCATGAATAATTTACATTATTACAAAGTTTCACGTAGAGATCAATCACTTTTTTATGAGATTTTTCCGGCGAGTTTCACCGCCTCCCACGCCCACCGCTATTGGACTGACTGACGCGCGGACCTCATATGTACAAGTGGAGAACTACTTATGCTAAAAAATTCGTGTGTAGATCGATCACTAGTTCAAAAGTGACGCCACCTCCCGGACTATTGCACTTATCGATTCCATTTGTAAGAAACTTAATTGTTCTTATAGTCTAAGATCCCGCAGCAGAATCACTACGTTCATTACGTACAGAGTCAAACACGCATTTTTACATACGTATATAGATAGGAGAATACACTGATAACACCGCAGCCTGTCAAAAGTGGCCGCAAGTAATTTTGATAAAATTAATGTTAATCAATATTCGAAAAGAAATTTCGTTCACTCCGTATTGAAATAAAATATCATCCACATCATAGCAATGCATGTAGAGAATACTGAAATCCATAGCTGCCGTTGCACACTTGGCCGCAACTACCTCGCAGCCAGGTGTAAGTAGGTAACATTTCATCATCATTTTATTTGTCTCAAATTTTTACAATAACAGGTTGACAGTATTATAAACAGACAAAAAGAACCACACAACGATTTAGAAACCGATGCACAGAATAACCTGTGTTGTGTGGCCCATGGGTAGATGAATATACTTAAATATAAACAAAAAATTCACTTATTAAACTAAATACACATCCTTGTTTAAAAATATACTAAGCAAGAGATCAAACTCTTCAGAAAACCGCAAGCATGCTGACTCATAATGCAAAAAAGCACCAAAAACGCAACAAAAACAAAAATTAAATGAAACGGAACGCGCGTCGAGTAGGGGGTAAAAATGGCCTTTATTAAGCCCACGAGGGCACGCAAACACAAACACCAAGCACTCTCCAATCCAACCAGTCATTTCAACAGTTTAACAAGTGTTTCTCTGTTTCTCCAGACACATTACCTCAACCTCTCTCCTGAACCTCCCGATGGAAAATTGTTTAATCCTATCAGGCAGCTCATTCCACATACGAGGAGCGACTACCTGGAAGGATCTGTGAAAAACTTCCGTTCTGTGCTGGGGGGTAACGAAACTACCGAAATTTCTTGTGGCGTATTGATGTGAACGATTACAGAACAATTGCCTCAAGTAGGAAGGCTCGCCCGTCCTGAGAATACGTCGAACGAAAATCAACATGTGCAACGTCCTTCTATTAGCCATATTGAGCAATGAGTGCTCATTCAAGTGAGGTGTTATGTGTTCTCTGTAAAGTATCATAAATGAAAACCTCATACAGGAATTCTGCAATTTTTGTATGGACTTAGCTGTACTCCGGCTCAACGAATCTCCATAGACTACATCTGCATAATCAAAAAGCGATAATACCAAAGAATTACACAGATAATATTTAGTTCGACTGGACAAAGATGTTTTGAACCGATATAATTTTTTCAACCTACCATAAGCCATCCTCAACTTATTCTTGACATGTACCCGGAATGACAAATCAGAATCCAAGTAAACTCCCAAATTTCTAGCCTCAGCAGCAATCGGCAAAAATGAACCCGCCAACTGTGGCCTGAAGTTATCGCGCACTGCAGTTCCCCGGGCTCCACCTGGTCCAAAAATCATGACGCATGATATAGAGACATTCAATTTCAGATTATGATCCACGGCAAACTGACTAACTCTCTGCAAATCTTCATTGAACTTCCTCTCACAATACAGCAAATTATCGCATTGAAGGGGAGCGCATAATTGGGAATCGTCAGCATACTGTCGCAATAAAGCACATAAGGCAGCCTCGCTCATATCCGCCACATAAATCAAGAAAAGAAGGGGACCCAAGACAGACCCCTGAGGAACACCCCGCTCACAAGAAACAAAATCAGACCTCTCGGCGATTCCACCAGACCTCAACATCACGCAATGCAACCTTCCGGTGAGATAAGATCTGAAAAATTCAACAGAACTCCGTGAGAAGCCGAAATACTTCAGTTTAGCTAACAACATTCCATGATCCAGCATGTCAAACGCCTTACTAAAATCAAGAAGAGCCAAACAACTACCCTGCCCCTTTTCTATGTTCAACCTTATCCCCGTCCAATGTTTGATATTTCGAAGCCACGACATCCTCTTTCTGCCCAGTCCCCAGTCCCCTTTTTCCCTCTATCTTTCCCTCAATCAACAATTGGAGCAAATGGTACCTCTCGTTGCGAACTACATGTCCCAGATATGCTGTTTTCCTGCGTTTTATCATGAGCAGCAATTCACGCTCTCTTCCTATCCTCCTCAGAATTTCCTCGTTGGTTTTCCTTGCTGTCCAAAAAACTTTCAGTATTCGCCTGTAGACCCACATCTCAAATGCTTCCAGCCTATTCATGGTATTAACCTTCAGTGTCCAGCCTTCCATGCCGTAAAATAGCACGGACCATACGTAACATTTTGTGAATCTTATTCTGAGGTTGAGGTCAAAGTCTGAGTTCGTAAAGACGTTTTTAAATTTCATAAATGAGTTCCTCGCTTTTTCTATCCCGCACCTGATTTCTAAGTCTGAAGACCAGTCTGCACACAGCCAAGTTCCCAGATAGTTAAATTTTTCCACTCGTTTCCACTCCATTCTTTGATGTCGTTAAATTTTTCCACTCGTTCTATGTCCTCACTATTTTATGATAGTTTTGCATTTGCCGACTGTGTATTCCTATTATGTCCAAGAGCCTTTGGAGGTCATTCATGTTGTCTGCTATCAGGACTGTGTCATCCGCGTACCGTATATTATTGATCCATGTAACGTTTACTTTAATACCTAACCCACAGCACCAGAGCCAATAGTATCAACTATGTCGAGAAGGACAGCCTCATTCATCAACTTAAACTCCAACTCACCCGTGACGGCACTTTTTTCACACTGGCGAAGCTGCGGAATTTATGATTCCGTCTACGAAACTTCCGAAGTTTTTTGTAAGTTCTATAAGTGTATGTGTTATAGAGCGGAAATTCGTTCAAATTCAGTGTGTTCAGTGTCGAGTCCAGATCACCCCCAAGATCGCTGGTTCCGCGGATATCACTGGTGAGTCGATTTATTTTTCTCATAGTATAGAAAATATATAACTTAGCCACATAGCTTAGAAGTAACATATTAGTGAGTATTTCCAATATTCATTATAACACAGAAATACCTTATATATTTCAATACGGACAAAAAGCCATGTCGGAGGTCTCAGACAATGAGAGCTCCTACATGGAAGCTACGGACACCGAAGAATTCAGCGATAGAGAAGCAGAGGAGCTTGTAAGGCTCAAAGAAGAGAATGAGCAATTGAAGGCTCAAATAAATAAATTAACTGAAACCGTAGCTCAGTTGGTCGGGGAGATACGCCTCTTGAGAGAGGAAGTTAATAAGAATAGAGCGCCTCAATCCCCTAGTTTTGCTGAAATTGCAAAACAGAATACGGCATAGAAATCCCCCACATTTGCAGAAATTGCAAAGCCGGTAGCGGTCCCCAAAAATTCCTCCAAACAGGAAGTAGCTCCAGAACCGGAGAAGAAGAGAAATTTTGCAAGAAAGTTCATCTTCAGACGAAGAGACCGCAAAAAAGCAACGGAGTTACCTAGAAAAGATAAAATTCCACCCATCACGACGATGGGTACAGCCGATTGGGTAGAGATCTCAAAAGCTCTCTACTTGAAGAAATTCAGCTACAACAGAGCAACCGTCGTAGAAGACGGGATCAGGATCGTAGCCTCGACTGTGGACGACTACAGGAACATAACAAAATATTTTGACCAGATTGGTAAGGAGTACTTCACGTACCAGATGGAGGAAGAGAAAAAGATATATGCAGTTATAAGACATCTCCCAATAGATGCTGACCTAGATTTAATAAAAAATGATCTAAAGGTCCAAGGAATCCATGACGCCGAGGTGTCCAGAATGACATCCAATAAAACCAAAAAGTTTATACCCTTATACCTGGTAAAAACTCAGAGAAAGGAGATTTTAGAAATAAGACGCCTCTACAATCTCTGCATTGTAGTGGAATCAAAAAAAAAGGGCAGAAAATCCAAGCCAATGCTTCAGATGTCAGAGGTACGGACATGCCCAAAACAAGTGCTCTTTTCCATACAGATGCGTCAAATGTTTGGGCAATCATTGCACAAAAGATTGCGAACTTACCAGAAAAGGTGAGGAGAGAAATGCCACATGCGTTCTGTGCGGTGAAGAAGGCCATCCAGCAAGCTACAAAGGATGTAGTGAATTCAAATTAGTTACAAGGAAGAGGAAAACAGGCCAGAAATCGGCTCAGCAGAGCAAGATTCCTCTAAAAGTCCAGGAGAAAAAGAAGCCCACCCCCTCCAAAGTAGACGACAAGAAAAAAGAAGTACCCAAACCAGTACAGAAGAAGGAGACACCGAAAATGCCCCAAGCTAAACCTACGATCAACAAAACAAAAGAAAACAGAAAAGTCTCTGAATCCGCCGACGATTTAGACACTTTTACTGAAAAAATTTTCAACAAAATCATGTTGAAAATTGAAAGAGAGATGGAGAAAAAACTCCAAGGAATGTTCAGTAAACTGAAATAATGGAACATACAACTAGGAAAAATTCCCTTAAAATAGTCTCCTTCAACATAAACGGGGTCAGAACTCGAAAACCCGAGATAGAAGAAATAATATCAGAGAGAAATATTATAGCCTTACAGGAAACAAGAATACAACCAAATACGCGATTGAATATCATGAATTATGAGATATATAGATGTGACAGAATCGCAAACACTGGGGGAGGTGTTGCCTTACTGGTCAGACGAGATCTGAAACACTATTTTAAAGGAAGATCTGACGAGTCACAAATAGAAACAGTGACGATTGTAGCTGAAATAAATCGACAAAGAGTCGAAGTCACATCGGCATATAAAAGACCCCCAAATAACCTATTGGAAGAAGAAATCAACAACTTACTAGATGGAACAAACCCGAAAATCTGCATCGGAGATTTTAATTGCAAATCTCCAGAATGGAACAGCAGGATGGAAAACAGAAATGGCAGAAAACTGAAAGATCTCGCTGAAAAACATGAAGCTATCGTTATTGGACCTGAAGAACCAACGTACCTAGCATTCGGAAATGGATTACCAGATATAATTGATATCGCAATTATGAAAAATATCACTAGAGAATTCTCGATAGCAGACCTTGTGGGACGGAACCTCTAACCACAACCCCATCGCATTAACAATAGGAGATGGGCCAAGAAGAGAACTAATGCAAACAAGAGAATACACCGATTGGACGAAAAATAGCCATCTGATACAATCGGAGGTAACAGAAATACCGACAATCAACACACCGGAAGACCTAGAAAGAGCAGTTGATAAACTAGAAAAGAATATAATAGATGCTTACAAAAAGAGCACAAAGAAAATAACGAGACCAGCACCGATACATCCACACGGTGATACACCCAGAGAAATCAAAGATCTCATCAGGGAAAATCGGAGACTAAGAAAAACATACAGGCTCAACAAAACAGATATAAATAAGAGAAATCTAAACCGACACAGCCAAGTTCTAAAAAATGCCCTGAAGGACATGAGAACAAATAGATGGAACAAAAGAGTTCAAGAACTAAATACTATCGATCATTCTGCATGGAAAATGCAAAAATGTCTGAGAAGAGAAAAGACTAAAATACCACCTCTCCACGGAGAAAGAGGAATGGCATATACGAATATCGATAAAGCAGAAGCACTGGCGGACTCGATAGAAAGAGAATCGAGAATAAATTACAGACCTGATGACGATAATGACGAGCTGAAAGATCTTGTAGAGAACAACGAAGAAGAAATGGACGAACCACCAGTAGACGACAAAATAGAAAAACCAACTTCTCCATTTGAAATAAAAGAGATAATCAGAAGCTTGAAAAATAGAAAAGCTCCCGGAAGTGATAAAATAACGAATGCTATGTTGAAGAAATTACCTAGAAAAGGTATAGCTGCTCTCACAAATATTGCAAACGGTATAATGAGGACTGAACACTATCCGGAAAAGTGGAAAACTGCAGAAGTCATAGTATTCAACAAACCAGGCAAAGATAAGAAATTCCCCCAAAACTACAGGCCGATAAGTTTATTGTCCGCCCTAGGAAAAGTAGTAGAAAGGGTAATCGCTAGGAGGCTTACAGAAGAAACTGAAAATCTGAATCTCATTCCAGCAGAGCAATTCGGATTCAGAAGAGACCACTCAACTGAACAGCAATTACTGAGACTCACAGAATACATAACAGAAGGATTCCAAAATAAACAAGCAACCGGTCTTGTACTACTAGATGTCGCCAGAGCATTCGACAGAGTATGGCATGAAGGATTGATTTACAAAATGAGATATGCTGGATATTCAATGAAACTGTGCAAGTTGATTAGGAATTATTTGAGGAACAGAAGATTCTACGTGAAAGTGGAAGGAGAAAACTCCACAACCAGATATATGGAAGCAGGGGTGCCTCAAGGGTCAGTACTTGGGCCGTTACTGTATAACATATATATTCACGATATACCAAAATCTCCAAGGACTATGCTGACACTATATGCCGTCGACACAGGAATCGCAATGCGACATCGCAAGCCAGAAATTATAGAAGGAATGTTACAAGAAGCTATAGATGAAATAAATGACTGGTGTATTTAATGGAAAATAAAACTCAACGGACAAAAGAGCCAAGCGATATTACTGCAGAAGAGGAGACTAAGAACTACAACAAATCTAGAGGTAGATGGAGAAGAAATCGAATGGAAAAACGAAGCAAAATATTTAGGTATCACCCTAGACAAAGGTCTAACATGGAGAAGCCATATCAAACAAGCCGTTGACAAAACCAAGGCAGCGATGAATATGCTCTACCCGCTGATAGGTAGAAAGAGCCACATGTCAAATGAGACAAAATTGAAAATAATCAAAGCCGTTGCTAGACCGCAACTGACTTATGGATCAGGTGCTTGGGGATTCGCGGCAAAGAGCCATATACAAAGAATTCAGGCAACAGAAAACAAGCTACTACGATGTGCCATAGATGCGCCTTGGTTTGTCAGGAACAAACAGATATATCGAGATTTGAAGTGGGAAACCATCACCGAATTTATGAAGAGGAAAGCTGAAAAGTTATTCGAAACAGCGAAGGAACATCCAAACGAAGAACTCAGGAGACTAGTGGACTACGATCCGAAGGAAGACAGAAGAAGAATGAGAATTTACAAAAGGAGACCGAGAGATCAATTGAGGAGAGATTAAAATGAGTACGACAACTTATTAAAACTATACTAAGAAGAGATATCCGAAATGGACGAACATGAAAACCCTAGCACGACAATGTGCAAGAAGAAATCAACCGATTAAGGGATAAATGGTTTATAGGCAAATGCCCGGAACCAACAAAAAGCAGGTTAGGTTTAGTGGGTCGCGAACTCAGGAGAGTGAGTAACCCCACAGTGTTCCCTAGAAATGGGTTCCTCTGGGCGAGAGATAGAGCCCCGTGTTTTTCACGGTCGCAGATTCCCCCTGCTATAAAAAAAAAAAAAAAAAAAAAAAAAACCCGTGACGGATGGATGCCTATTCTTGTTGTAAAAATTAATTCTGCTATGAGAAACGGTACTTGGAGTACTGTAAGCATTCGAAAAGTGTTTATTTATTTCATCGGCAGTAGCAAGGACCGACGGAATGGCGGAGGACGTATTTGATGTCAAATTAAGTTTTTCCATGTGATTCCAAAAATTTTTTCCCGTCGAATTAGAAACTCCATTGAAATATGCTGCCTTCTCACGGCCAATAGCATGCTTGGTATAATTTCTTAATCGCCTATAATAATTCAACTTAGCTTCAGTTCGGAACTTCAAGTAATCACGGTGGGCCCTATCACGAATCCTTATCATATGTTCAATATTTGACGTCAGCCAGGGCATGAAAGGTCCGTCAAAAACCTGTTTCTTTAATTTGGGGGCTTGTGTATTCAGCAGAATATGTATATTATCGTAAAAGATATTCAATTTCACATCGATATTTCTTTCATAGTAGATTCGATCCCATCTCAAACCCACAGCGTCTCTTTCAAAATCTTCATGAACAATGCCATCATAATTTCTATATTCGACAAACTTTCTAACATTCACGTGTCTAGTAGGAATCTGGAAACTTACATAAGTTAAGCAGTGATTAGACAAGCACTCGGAAATGGGCAACGATGCATGATCAAGGACAGGTAACATTTTATCAGATATCATAAGATCTATTAGACTTGATGAGCCACTACTTGTGTAATGAGTAGTTTCAGCAATATGCTGTACAAGATCGAAAACATTCAGAATACCAAGAAGTTTGTCCGAATGTCCAGTCCCTCCCAAAATATCAACATTGAAATCTCCAGCCAAAACAATATGGTCATAACACGGGACATAACGCAGTCAAAAAATCCTCGAAAGAATCTAGAAAACTATTTAAAACTCCTGAAGGTGGCCGGTATAAACTAATGACGAGTAATTTTTTACTCCCTATGTTAACATTGAGACTTATGAACTCAGCACCTTCAAATTCAACATCAACACTTACAACTCTGCAATTAAATCGCTTACTGACATATATTCCAACTCCGCCCCCTCTGCCATCTCTATCCTTATGCAAAAAGTTATATCCAGAAATATCGAATTGATTAGACTCATTCTGTGGGGAAAGCCAAGTTTCAGTTACACAGAGAATATCAAAATTGTGATGACTGACATACCCAACCAACTCATTCAGAGATCGGACGTTTAAATGTCCAATAAAAAGAGCACCGGCGCTCGCGTGCGCAACACCACTATCCACCGCCATCAAAATTAAAAACCCCCAAACACGACGCGCGACAATATATAATGAAAAAAAAGTCCAGCATGATCACAACAAATAAAAAACAAAAAAAGAAATCAAATCGAATACATAGATACAAATATATCATATCAATTAATACAATCAATGTCGAAGTTATCTCTAATCGGGCCCCGAGGTATATTAACTTCAATGAAAATAATGAAATATCAAATCAGGCGATCAAAGCTCAACATTAAACAGGCAAATTTACCTTACGAACACAAAAGCTAACCACGACTCTGCCATATAAGATATAAAACATCTATATTTTGTGCGTATATACAATACAATATAAACAATCTCCGCATTCAAATAAACCTCATAATTGGAAATCAACAATAAATAAGCAGGTACCCAATGTAAAAAAGTTATCATGTAATACAATCTGTAGACTCGAATAACATGCAACAATAAACTCCTATGGTCGAACGAAAATTATAGAAATATAAACAGATGCTGCACTCCAATTAATCACATAATTGTGTAACATTATATAAGGAGGCACTGATAAAGAAAGAACATTATTCCACATAACAAACCGAGAATTCAAATAACATACAATAATGAACACAAATATTTGCATTTAATTTACCGACTGTACCCTCATAATATCATTCAGGTCGATCTCCGATCTAATAGGAACCTTATCATTTCCACTCAACACAAAAATCACTCCATTTTTAGTCCAGGCTGAGTCTTTAAAATGAACTCTCACTGTTTTGAACAACTTAGCACTTTGTGCTGTTAAAAGTTCCGTTATTATTATCATTTTTCCTTTGAAATGTTTCTTATTATGAAATACAAGATCACGAATCCATCTCTGACAAAAAGATACAACTACCAGTCGCAGCTTCGCCTTGTTTACATCATTGCGCCCCATACGGTGGCAACTGTTTATATTATTTTTATCAAAGGGAATTCCCATTTTTTGAATCAAACTCACAATATTCGTTTGTAGATCACCACCTTCGTCAACACCATGAATAAAAAGACTATTGCGATTAATATAATTTTTGGATATCTCGATTGCATGATTCAAACTGTTGACATCCTTTTTAATCTGAATTAACTCATTTACAACTCGCTCCTCAAATTCACGGAATCGTCCATTGAGGGATACTAAATTGCTACCCTCTTCGTTAACAGACGAAGTCTCAGCCTTCTCCTTCAGGTTCTTTTTGATACTCTTCAGCTCCATTTTGAAATTGGCAGCCATTTCCTCAATTCGCTCATTGAGTCTTTTGATCTCAAGAGACTGTTTTTCCGAGGAGACGTCTTCACTTTTTGTCCTGCCCATGACGAATGGAACACTTGTAAACACTTTGTTAATATTTTCAATAATTATCGACTAATTTTTCAGCAGGAATTTGAAGATAACTGGGACCCGACCTTACAACGAACTATACAGTTCGCAGCGCCATCTATTCTCCCCTATTTCGATGTATTTCTACGTTCATAACGTGTACGTTTTTGATATCAAATTAAAGCTATTTTTTTTTCGAATATGATGATATATGGCTGCCTGTGAAAAAATGGCCGCAAGTTAGGTCTGCCATCTGTTGAAAACGCGAGATATCCGAAATATAGTGAAAGAGATGGCGCGCAACGCCACTCGTTAGATTAGGAATGTGTATACTAGCCGTGTGAGTATTTAAGCCATTGCGCATATTCATATTTATATATATTCATATTTATATTATCCTGATTCTCCATAGGTACCGAAGTACCCCTCAGAAGCTCCGTAAGCTTGTGCGAGTTCGGAGAATCAGTTGTGTTCTGTGCGTCGATAGATGGGGTTTTTAGCAAGGGGTTTAAACAATAGTAGAAACGACTTTTAATCCGAAATTATAATTACCTAATGGATACTATGAAAAAATCTTAAAGTATAAAGAGATTTATTTTATAACAAAAACTTGTTCATTCACTAAGTATCACTTGAATCAAGTGATATTTCAAATCAGTATATTACATTTTCCTCCGATTCCTCGCTGCTTTTATAATCGCAGTTGTCATGATCGTCGTCGCAATCAGACTCATCTTCATCATCTGAAGATTTGTTAGCTGAGGTACGTAATACATTTTCAACCTGTATGGGAGTTGAACTTCCCAGAAACCATGTTGGTTTCAGTCGTACTCAGTAGCATTGAGCCACATCGAATTGACAAAAATAGTCCGTAGCATCTTTTGTTTCAATGATTTGATTTTTTTAATGAATTTTTCGTTGTTCTCATTTGCCGCATACATCTTGTTGAACATAATTAAACGTCCAGTGTTAACGCTTTGGCAATTGTTTATTCCATACATCCGGCATGTAAATTCTTGAATACTTTCTATTTTGTCCGTTCAAAGATGTCGTTCGGGTCAATTAACGTCGCGAAGACTTGTTGAATTTTTTGATGCAACAAAAATAAATTGAAAGGTCGGACTTTTCCTTTGTTGAAAAAAGCGGCTGTATAATCACTGCCAGTAAAAGCATGGAATGCTGGAAGCGCAAGACATACAGATAGGCCTAATTGCTTCCATAAATCTGTACAATTTATACAGATTTCATCATATCCTTTACCTCTCTTTGATGTAGTATTTGCCAACCAAATTTGTAAATTAGGAAATTTGTGCAAATTACCTAATAAAATAACAAGTACATCAGTGTCTGCTGCTCTCACCAAAATTTTAGAATTTTCCGTTATTTTGCTCACGTGATATACAATTCTTGTGTCGGCTTCCTCATGTTTACATTCAAGCTCAACTTCTTCATTTTTTACAACAATATTTCCAACAGAACAATATGAAGAACATTGCTCTCCAACAGTAATATTTTTTTGTTCCCCAATATTGAAGCACAAAAATTGTCTTCCCAATGAATACTCAAGAATCTTGCTCTTTTCACACCACGGGTGTTTTCGTCGAGTTTTTAGCGGAAAACAACAGGATGAAAAATTATTCATCGGGTTTTATCCGTATGGTGGAAATCTCGCGGCGATAAGCGCCGCCGAAAGTGCAATCCGGTTGTTTTCCGGTGCGAAACTAAACCGGAACACGTGTGAAAGATCCCATTATATCAGTGTAACTCGGAACATCGGGTAAAAACCCGACGGTAAAAACCCGAAGGTGTAGAATCAGTCGAACTCTCTCTTACTTTATTTCGGATATCTCGCGTTTTCAACAGATGGCAGACCTAACTTGCGGCCATTTTTTCACAGGCAGCCATATATCATCATATTCGAAAAAAAATTAGCTTTAATTTGATATCAAAAACATCCGTGTACGTTATGAACGTAGAAATACATCGAAATGTTACCTGCTTACACCTGGCTGCGAGGTAGTTACGGCCAAGTGTGCAACGGCAGCCATAGATTTTAGTATTCTCTACATGCATTGCTATGATGTGGATGATATTTTATTTCAATACGGAGTGAACGAAATTTCTCTTCGAATATTGATTAACATTAATTTAATTAAAATTACTTGCGGCCACTTTAGACAGACTGCGGTGTTATCAGTGTATTCTCCTATCCATAAACGTATGTAAAAATGTGTGTTTGGCTCTGTACGTAATGAACGTAGTGATTCTGCAGCGGGATCTCGTACTATTACTATGCAATAAATAGTGTCGAAAGCTCACTTTCTCTAAGAGCTACTAGGTCCTTTCGTTTGCATAAAAAGTGTAGCACTTTTCTACGCTCCATTTGATTTACACCAGTGCAGAGGAAGTGTAGTTTATCTACACATAGTCAAAAGGAGATGTAGGTAGATAAACTACACCTCCTCTACACTGGTGTAAATTCAATCAGCAACCGAATACTAAAATCGAGGGTAGAAAAGTGCTACACTTTTTATGCAGACGAAAGGACCTATTATCAACGTTTATTATAGTCTAGTCTACAGCCATCTATCCTATAACATCATGCTCTGGGGAAACTCCACTGATGTTGATAGAGTATTCTTAATTCTGAAAAGAATCATACGAATGATTTTTAATATTCATCCCAGAACCTCTTGTCGTCCGACATTTGTTGAGAGTGTGATTTTAACAGTGGCTTGTTCATATATTTTTAATTGATTGGTGTATTTCAAGGAGAATGAGAAAGACTTCATAAAACTCTCTAGCTTTCACAGCTATAACACTAGAAATGGGGAACTATTCCATATCCCCAAACATAAGAAAACCAGATTGGAATATTCACCAAAATAACAGTGTATCAAATTATTTAAACATTTACCAAAATGTGTTAAATCTCTTGAACTCAAGGAATTTAAAAAGAAGGTTAAGGCTAAATTGATTGAGGAATGTTTTTATACTGTTGCTGAATATTATCGGCAATTATTTGTTTTTCAAGTCGAGTAATTTTTCTGTTTTCTTTTTTCGACTTGTCCTACACATGTATGTTATGTCTTAGAGGATCAATAAACATATTATTATTATAGTAGTCATATCTTCAAACTTATCAAGCTGTTCGTCTACTTTTTCAGAGTATCTTTGCCAGTCAGCGCCTTTTATATTCCATTTCTTAGATCCTTGAACATGTATGATTTCAATCTCAACATCCAGGGTATGAATATTAATTGAGTAGAGATTAGATCCCATCGTATCATTAAATCAATCCCATGTGAATTTTAAGGCAAAACTAGGAGAAGAAAGTGTTATATCAACAGAAGTAGGCCTTCTAGGCTTTCCATCATTGGGTATACGAATATTATTGTTTTCTATTGCCTGCATCAATTCTTTTCCTTCACAGTCATTGAACGAATTTCCCCAGCTCATATGATGAGAATTGAAATCCCCTCCAATGAGAAAAGGGGTTGGCAGATTGGCGAAAAATTGGTCCCAAGATATTGTCGATGTATGTAGCCTAGGCTTAGCGTATAAAGTAATCAAAAATATTCTTTCATTACCATTTTAGGGCAATTCGATTGCCGTTGCAAGAACTCCATTTGGAATAAAGCTGAGGGAGAAAGTTTTGCACTTGATGTTATTCCTAATCAAAATAGCAGCACCGCCTTTTCCGTGCTCTCTATCGTTCGATTTTGAAACCTTTAAAAGAATAATTAACATGAGGTTTGAACCAGGTTTCAGAGATAAGAGCTATATTGATAGAATTGTCTTCAACACATTTCAAAAATGGATATTTGTTCGATACCAGCGAGCGGGCATTCCATTGAATTATATCAATAGTTTGTGGCGAGTTATTATCAGCAACGTTATGGGTCATTGTGGTATCAATTTTGATTATTTGCTTCTTTTATTGAATTAGTTTTGTTAATAAATCCGCTACTCATTCTAGATCTTATATAATTTGTGAGTTCTGTCGAGTTACCATTGATCATTTTTTTCTGAACTAATTTATTCACCATTCTTGTTATAAATTCAGTCACGTTTGATTCATCGATAGTTTCATTGGGATGAGTTACAGTTGTGTTAAGGTTTTCGAACGTTTTGAAATGTTTTCGAACGTTTAAAACTCAGAATGGAAGGTGTTCACACCATAGAAATCATAATATATATACTTACTCTAGAATGCTAATGCAGTGCTAGAAAATGCGGCGAAATATTGACAGTTGTCGTTAATGCGAATGCGCACCATTAGTTTATTTCTGGACAGGATCGGCTTCAATAAAATAGTATGCAATTGTTGAAGCTAAACGGGAGTTATCAATGTAAAATTTGCAATTTAGATTCATTGATTAAAGTGAATTTAAATAATTGGTGATTTTCACTCAATCTTGGAATAGTACCTAATATGATTAGATTATCGTTGATTATAGTGGGGATCCTTGGCGACATAGAAAAGGAAGTTTTTATGACAGGCGCTCCCATGCTGTATTTATGGAAAATGTAAAAGTACAATTGTTTGCATGCAGGAATTCGGAAGGAGAGGGGCCGGCAGCAGAACCAATAAATAATTCTGAAATTTGAGGTATTGTTTATTCTTATACAAAGACAAACAGTAAACCCATAGTACTGAATATAATTATTGGTTGTAAAATAATATCAGTTTACTCAATTTTTTTCTTTTTAATTCTCCTCTAATAAGATCACTCTGTCGTTTTGCAATTTTGAAAAAATCTTATTTTTGAGTAAATTCTTACAATTAATCGAATCAACTTCATTGTGTGATTCAATTCATACGGGGAAGTATCGAATACATGGTCTTCCAAACATTTGAATATATTTCTTTGCTGAACCAAGAACAATGAAGCCTGCATAATAAAGGTGTCCAAGAAATTCTTTTCAGTCGGCATTAGGTTATTGGTTATGTTGCCGAATTTTTTTTCTGTGTACATACAAACCTGAATGACATCTTTGGATGGTTTTATAAGTCCACCTCTATCCTTCCTACGCAATAATATGAATTGTTGGCGATCGATTGATTTATAATCCGACTCTTCCAATGAATCGAGACATTCGGTGCATTTAATTTGTTTATAAATTGACCGTACAACATATCCGGCTATGTGAACTACTACATTTTCATTCAACAGTGACAGGGATGGTAGAATATCAACTATATATATAAATTCATCATCTTCTATGACCAGCTCATTATAATCGATATTATATTTTTTAATAATTGCCATATCACCCAGATCCAGCTCTGGGGACACATTTCGTTTCGCAATTGAGGTAGAGGAAGTGAGCATTTTTGTATTATCTAATATATCGCAATTACCTTTTAATACCTTCAAATCAATGTTGAGGCAGAGTCTTCTGAAAGTGTAGTAGAATTGATATGCTGTAGGATTATTATCCCAACCATTCCGTCCCCTGAAAAATGAAGAGAAAAGAAGATATAACATCAATTTCAGCACTTGGACATGGGTAAGCAAAAGGACATAAAATGTATATGGTATGAGCCGTATAAAACTGAAAGAATCAAAACAACCAGAAAAAATGCATGAAATAAGACTATTCGGACATATTCAGCGAGTCAATAAATATTCTTACAGCCGGCTTGCTGGCGTTTGTCCTGCAGTAGTCCTGGAGTAGAATCCCAGATTTGCATGGAAATTTGTGAATTAGAATCATATTAAAGATTGATGTGTGTAAAATAAGAACTTTCTCACCGAACGCTACAGAAAAATAATTCTAGATGGTCTTGGCTGAACTTGTAGGTCAGCAAATATTCTAAGGGCGAATTTTCTTTCTTGGCATATTCATAAAAAATTCCTAATATTGATTGTATTGTAGTACAAAGGCCAATAATCGGTGTCATATTTTTTGAAACATGCAGATATTGTCCACCCACGTGTTTCAACGACTTCAAATAAGTAAAAGCCTCTTCTAAAAGTGGCATCCAAAAAGAAACATTAATTTTTTTCAACGGTGTTTTGTAGCCTTTTGCAAATGGATTTCTTGAATTCATTAAGTCAAATAACCTATCAATTTTTCTTATAAATTCTATTATTGGGCCTGCATCTACGAAGTCTGGATGTTTTATATCCTTGGATAGAAATTCCAAGGCGTTTGCAACACTGGAACTTAGTATGTCTGCGCAGCTAAATTCACCTAAAGTACGAGTTGAATTGATAGGAATCCACTTATAGATATTCAGAACTAACTTTCATTTTTTGGGACATCCAATTGATATGGTTTATCCCAATTTTATTTCCGAAATGACAATATTCTTCTTCTTGAACCATGTGTAGTTTATTAATAAAGTCAAAGTTAATTTTTTCCCCTTTGTTATTTAGGAATATTCCACAACTTGCCCAATTATTTCTAACTAATTTGAGCATGTGGCATGCATCAAAAATTATGAACACCTTATCCTTCGTCATTGGGTGTCGGAAACATGTTTTGAGTTTATTCAAATTTCGAATACTCCCACCAAGTTTCTCCGCCATTGTAATGTTAGCTGAAGGTCCATCACAAGTAACCGATACTACTTTCAATCCAACTTCATGCAATTTTATCAAGGCCTCTTTTGTAATGTTCGCTTTTTTAGTACCCGTCATTAAATTTATGAAAAAATATGCTATGGGTAATTTCCAGTTACCCTGTAAGGAGACCACCATTAGAACTAATGCTTCAGTGGCACATTTGCGTGAATCAATCATCTTTGATACCGGTTCCAAAATCTTCATACCCCCACGTTTTCATGTCTCTCAAATCGATTTGTTTTTTTATTGCCATTTCATCGAGCATAAGGTAACATAAAGTGTCTTTCTTTTTCTCCTTATTTTCAGCGACAAGGACATTCAGGGTAGTGAAGGAATTCTCGCAGAATCCAGGCTCGCAATTAACCTTGCTCAGCCATTTTCGGATGGTTGAGGGTGCTGGATGAGCAAGATCAAAGGTATTTCTAAATAAGCCTTTGATGATAGAAATTGTAAAGTCATTGCGAATGTTTTGATGTCTTCTCCGTATGAATGTTTATATTGTTTTCCCTGCGATTTTTTCTTTTGAACATCTGAGGATCTTTTCAATAAAGAGAACGGTAGTCCAGTATTGACCGACTTTGTCATCCACTGAAGTCCATTCTCGAAAAGCCAGTTTTTTTTCACAGCCCATAACAATTGTTTTACGTTAGTAACTTTTCTTTTCAACCGTTGAACTTTCTCTTTCATGCTTTTCATTTTTTTTTGTGCAACAGTTTTCCTAACATTAGCCTTTTCTACTTCATGAAGAAGTTCTGAAGTAATCACACTGAAAATTAATACTGTTTCAGAATTATTTAATATCGTTAAATATCAATGAAACAATCGGAACCAAATGAAACGTAATCTAATATTGGAGTTCTCCAGCTCGTCCTATAATGAACATAAACTTTTTCGCATCAAAATCATTCAGTAATATCTTAAAATTTCATCCAGATAGAATACTATCAATACCAACCTATAGGTTTCTGGGATTCCGTTGTCCTGTCTAGCCATTTTTATTTTGCTCGTAGGACCATCGCTTATTGTTGAAATATCTTCGCGACTTCTTTTGCGACTTGCTGTTGAGGAAATGGTGCTACTAATAGGTGACCTGCAATAACATCAGTTGTATTCAATATTTCTATCAAGAAAACCACTGATTTAATCATGATTTTTTTTTGGGGTAAAAATCCAATATTACAGGTATTCTTTTTTGTGGCAAGTTATATTTGCACTCCAATTTTTATTCCACCACAACGCTATTCAAATACTCTGATTTACACTTGAACAAATTACAACTACAACTACTAAGGAATTACATGATTTTCACTCCCATGGGTTATTTTACCTAGACATGTTTTTTGCTATTACGGTAACATGCTATGCTGGACAAAGGTAAGATAGTGGCATGTTAGTGAAATCCAGGAATTCATTTTGTAGTATGAATTTTCGTATCGGCCATATCAATGCAGTGTTAATAATTCATTGGGTCTTACCTTTCTGTAGTCTCCAAAGTGCAAAAACGGGCGTATCCAGAAGTATTCCCTTTTTCTCCAATGAAATATAATTAATATATTATATATTATATATAAATATTCAACAGGGTGTTTAAAATTGAATGCTTACCTTAGTTCTCCTAACTACTTAATTAGTTCTTAGTCGAAAGTGGATCAAGTTTCTAGTTATAGTTCTTAGGGTCTCAGTTTTTCGGAATGCTGTATAAACTCCTCTATTCTTCAACTAGTTTTGGACTCTTCTGATACAATTTCTAATGGTAGGTTCATACAGGGTTCTTAAGAACTCACACCTAAGGAAAGAACCAAACTCATCGGCAGACGGCGATTTCGTGAACGCCAATGCGATTGTTTTTTTGTCTTAATTCTTAGAAACTCTGTGTAACCAACCATTAGTGGAAGGTTTCGGTTCTTATGGAGGCTACATAAATGTACCATCAATATTCATTGGGATTGTAGTAACAAACATGAATTGTTGCTAGTTAATGCTCGAGCAGCAGAAGTGGTTCACCAATACTCCTTACCTTCCTTGCTGAATTTTTTCGCAAATAGAGTTTGGGAACCGCATTCTTTCTCAATGTCACTCTTTTACCTTCAATACATATATCTTCTGGAGAAAAATGTTGGCTGCAAATTACATTTTTCTCACTCACAAATCCTTCGATGGGACTCCTTCCTAAAGCCCTCAACCAAGCATCACTCCTCTTTTTTGTGATGCTGAAAATGATAAGGCTTCTCGAGAGAGGTTCAACATAAGAAAATTAAAAGTAGAACTAACGAAACCGAAGGTTGGTTTATAACAGAAATCATGTACCTACCAAAAATAATTAACTCCAGGAATCTTCCCTTTGTTCGTACACCACAACACTACACAGTTCATTGTCTATCAAAAGCACAACTATCCAAATCGAAAACGCCGAAAGAAGAACGTAAACACGGTAATGACAGTCGACACAAAACAAAGTATTTCTAATCTCCGCACAAAGCCAAGACAACTCCGTCCCTGCCTGAACAGATCTATATTATTTTCCATGAAGCTTATCAAATCATTGTTTGGATTTTCTGACAAATTACCCAAATATCACGATATCCATGTATTTTAGTCCTGAGAAATCTCGCATGAGTCTAAAAATACATTTGTTTATGGAATGAAATTTATTTATTGCTCAATTTTATCCGACGAAAACTATGATTGACATATGAGTTGGGAGCATTGGGCAACGTTTGATTTCAAATAAACTAATGGTGCGCATTCGCATTAACGACAACTGTCAATATTTCTACATTTCTACATTGGTGTAAATTCAATCAGCGAACGAATACTAAAATCGAGTGTAGAAAAGTGCTACACTTTTTATGCAAACGAAAGGACCTTCTGAAGTGCACCGACATGGCGCCCTCATTATATAAAATTGCAATTTCTACTGTATCTATAGTAATACTCTCTCAAATGATAGAGACGCCAAAGGAGGAGACGAACAACCTGGGTGAATTCTTTTCTGAAAGAAAGAAATTATACCCAGCTGCTAGATGACTTGAGAGCGGACGAAACGGAATTAGAAATTTCTGCCGCATATCATTATCGGACTTTAATATATTACTCGCCAAAATTGAGAAAAAAGTGTCAAGAAAGACACCAATTATCGAGAGAGCATTCCAGCGTCGGTTAGACTGGCACTAATACTTCGATTTTTGGCTAGAGGAGATTCTTATGGAAGTCTCATGTACCTTTACCGAATTTCAAAACCATCAATATCGAAAATTATTACCGTCTGTCTGTGAAGCCATCGTAAATGGACTCCATTTCAAAAGAATTAATTAATTATGAAATCACGATTCAAGAGATCTCACCAAAATTCAAAATAAATTAACTACCAAGACCCAATAACTTATCACGGTCTACAGGTGTTTTCTATGATATGACGCCAGATGTGCAAGGAAATCCGAATCCCTTTGATGATTCGTCGGTTTACCGACATGAGACGGAACGGGATCGAGCTTTTTAAAACGTTTTGAAACAGGCTTCGTAAACTTTATTCGGCGTCGATGAGTGTTTACACCGCCTGTGCATATTGCGTGCATTGTTCGCAAACAGTGCCTTATAATGAAACATTACTTTATGTTCGACTGAATCATAAACACTTTATTTATGAATTCGTTTAGTGTCCGGCATGTGGCGAAATGAGCTCAAGCTCTCTGAAACGTTCGAAAACAGGGTTTGCGAACTCTGTTCGGCGCGGATGACTACTGTTTGCAAAGACTGTTCGCGAATAATGCTCGTTTGGTATAAATGCGCCCTTAGGAATAAATTATGTTTGTGTTATCCTACGTTTTTTCGTGACGCTTATGTTATTGTTATGTGTTTTTTCTGAATCGCCTCTCGTAACTGATGCATAGCTGGTGTTTTCCTTGGTTTGGGCTTCTTTATACGAGATATTTTCAAATGTCATAATTTTTTTAAACGTAAACAATGATAACATTGTATAACTCTCTGAACGTACGGTTCTACTCGACAAGCCACTTTGAAAATAGAGACTTTTTCTGGTAGCACTTGACCCTTAAATATGACTAAAATCATTGGTAGAGGGCGAGTGTTTTCAGTCTGTTTGTTGTTTTCATCTCTTAGCCGTTTTCTCATTCTTTTAATTTCTAAAACTTTAATAGACTCATTTCCGAGTATACACAAATTCTCAAATATTTCATTTTCTGTGATGTCAACAGCTACATTTCTGATTACTCCAACTCTTCGTGACAGGAATTGAGGAATGTATGCTTCAAAATTTTTCGATTTCAAAATTTCCGAATCTATTAGCCTGTTCGCACTAAGAGCTGAACGCATTTCAATGCATAGTCTATTTCTTCCCAATTTATCGATACCAATTATACCTGCAAGAATTGTTTTGTTTTGGCTATGTATTAATTGTCCTTAGCTCATTGGATGTAAAGAGCCGATATTCCCATCTATACCCTCAATATATATTTTAAATACATCTACATCTATTAAATCGAAAGATTTAATTCTTATCTTAGCTGGGACGGTATTTTTGTTTTGGTTCTCGTATATTTCATTTGTTTGTGGGTTCAATACGCTAGAAGATGGTATTGTATTTGAAGTTTTATCAGAAATTTGATTCTCATTAATTTTATTCATTTGTGAGTTAGATGAATGATTAGGTTTTATTTTATTCTCTACAGCAACGATGTCTTTATCGAGTAATAAATTCAAAGATTGTGATAATAAATGTGGTGTCGAATATTTATTATCATGAAGTGTTTTACGATACTCATCCAAATCTGAGTTTCCTCCGGAATCAGGCGGATCCGTCCTAGAATCACTTTCCCAATTCATATTATTGTTTTCACTGTCCATAATACACAATGAACGCGCTCGTATTAATCAAAAAACAGATTTTTATATATACGTCTGCTAATCTCGGTAACACAAGTTGCACTCTAGACTCATATTTACTTTGTCAATATGTTTGCAAATGCTACTTTTAATCAAGGAGATATAGGAAAGGAGGCGCAGGTCACCAGTTCGTCGGGAAAATTGTGACGTCATTGGACGCTTATGTCAAGCTATATTGTCAGAACTGGTGTGGTTAGCAGTGGCGTAGATTATCCGCAGGTAAATTGTCACTCTGTGAAAAATGTACATCGATTTCGGAAATCAAAATGATTTCGGTTGATTTCTGAGATTTCGGATGATTGCGAATGATTTCGGAAGATTTTGGATGATTTCGAATTATTGCGAATGATTTCGGATGATTTCGGATGATTTCGAATGATTTCGAATGATTTTCCGTTTACAGGGACCCTCAAAAATGTTGCATCCTCATGCGCATTTTTTGTCGTGTAATCCTTTATTTCTAAGGAACTGAAAGTACGGAATATATCCAGCTCCACTCCGATCTCATTTGCATCTTCTAAATTCAATGACCGCCCAGTTTCGAAATCCGAAACAGTTTCTTCCTCGGTATCTTCGTCAGAGGTCATTGACATATAAAGATCCAAATTTTCTCTTTCCTCGTATTTTCTTCTTAACCCTGCGTTAGTCGCGCCCTCTTTTAGATCGTATTTACTCGCGTGGTCTACAAGTGTAGACCATATTTATTTTAACTTTAAATATTACGTTGATATGTTTCAAAGATTATCTATGATGATATCGTTTATTTGACCACTTGTTATTCATATAATTGAAACTTTGTGATAAAATAATGCTTCCCTTTGAGAGGAAATCGAGAAAACTTCAATGTCTCAGATTTCAACATTTATTTGTAATGAGTCTATATTTTTCACATTCTTTCAAAAATAAATCGACTCAGTAGTTAATAAAATGTATAGGAAAAGAAACGAAGGTGCATATAATCAGAAAAATCATTATACAAAAACATAACAACAATAGTTACAAAAATCTGGGTGACAAAAAATGGTGGGCTTTATTCAGCCATACAAGTGACACATATTTCCTTCATGTGATTTTTACACGTGTACCTATTGCATTTGTAGCAATATTTTCGTGTGGATTTGTTATCGGATCTGGGGCATACAAAGCAGCGTCCAACATAATTTTGTGGCCTGTTTGGGGGAGCGGGTAAGACCTCACTTACACCTAGCAGATGTCGGGCGCGTCACCTAATTTCTACGGGTAATTGCAGAATTGTTGATCGGAACTCGATTTGCGGTTTGATCAGTTCCCATGCACATTTTTCTAAAAATTCACTTCGAGATACAGTTTGTCTAGGATGATTCGCTTTGAATACGCATAAAGCGTATTCAATATGCATAGATGCATAGATGGCAATAATAGCACTGACTTGTTTTTCTTGGGACAGTAGGAAACGAGGGTACATTCTTCTTTGAAACCAAAAATGGAGGACTTTTCTTCTGTTTTCTTGTGCGGTAGGAACTCTGGTGGAATTTTTCGTTTATTTCTTCGTAGTGTACCGATATATGTTAGCTTATGGTGTCTCAGGAGTTTTTCTACTAGCGGTACACTACTGAACCAATTGTCTCCAGTAACATTACGATTGGTGCCAGCAATTGGTTGTACCAATCGAAGAACAATTTCTTCACCTGAATTATTCAGTTTATAAGGGCCCTCTGGCTGGAGCCCAACATAAGTTTCCAAATTCATTGTATACGATGTTTTGGCATCAACTAGAGCGAACATTTTTATTCCATATTTAGCAGGCTTGCTCGGTATAAACTGTTTGAAACCACATCTGCCTCTGAAAGCCAAGAGTTGTTCATCAACCGTAAGGAACTCGCTTGGAATGAAATTCGCTTGAAAATTCACTAAGAAATTCTCAAAAAGTTCCCTAATAGGGGCCAATTTGTCAAGCTCTCTTCTTTCATTTCTGGTCTCCACATTGTCGAACCTCACACATCTCAGAAGGAACCTGAATCTGTTCTCACTCATTGGGAGATAACAGGATTCAATACCACTTCCCCTAGAATTGTCCCAATTTTTTTTCAAATTTTTTCTTGAACTCCTAAAAGTTCCAATAAGAAACAAAATTCCTATGAAGGCACTCATTTCTCTCTCATTCGTTTTTCACCCATCTCGAACTCTTTGAAATCTGTTTTGAATATTGTCGATGTAAATATTCGTTGATATTGTTATGATACGCACAATGATTCCATTTATAAACAATTTTAGACACTCGATTGGTGTTGTCGCATTACGAGCATTTCCCTTAGTGCCTGGTAGGTGTTTCACAATATTATGTGAAGGTAAACTAACTTGCAAGTTAGGCGGATTCTTCCGCCATTTGGTAATTTTGTCTTTTCCTATATAATAGCCAGACAGGTGGCTTGAGCTTGAATTCTCTTCTTCGTCTGAAAGTTCGTCATCCTTTGATACTTCCAGCTCAGAATCTGTATCGTGGTTACTCTCTTCAACCGCATCTTCATCTTCATAATCATCGCCCTCATCATCATAATCATTTTCATCAGATGAGTTTTCGAATTCACTTGGAAGTTCATTAAACCATTTCTGCCAGACCGCAGGATCCTTACTGGTCTGAATACGCCTGTTTTTAGCATCAGACATACTGGTTTCCAGTTTAACAATAAAAAAACGGCTTTCAGCTACTGTGACTGGAACCGAAAATTGTAACGTGAACGGTCGCGCGGACAACAATCGTAGACCAGTCGTATTATCGATTGATTTACTCCGATTACAGCTCGGTGATAGTGTCAAACGCTCAATGATTGTATGAATACTGATATTCTCAACAGCTATTGAAGCGCAGAACGAGCATTTGATATAGTTTACTGAAGAACATCGTTCGAATAGGTATGGTCTACAATCGTAGACCACGCGAGTAATGTAGGGTTAAAGAAACTGTGGCTAACGCTTCCTTCAAACTATGTTCTCTTAAAAGCATTCCCACAGCTGATGTATCCATTATAGCATCTTTTTCGGCCTGTTCTAAAATTATCCTTAGTTCAATTAGACTCGTGGTTCTATGAGTCGCCTCTGACCTTGATGAAGTTCCCATTTTCGAATTTTTTTCTCTCGCAAATACGAAACTATCATCTAAAAAATCATGATAAATAATATAATAGGAATTGCATATAAACATTTCTATTCGATGGATATGTACATGCATTAAAACGTATGTGCAATGCAAATGACGTCTTTCAATTTGTATAAAAATGTAAAAAGTGAAAGAAGAAAGAGAAGGAAACGGCTAAGGAATTATGGCGTACAAAAGTTTGGGATTCCTATGGAATTCCTAGGGATTACTATAGAATTTCTAGAGATTCCTATAGAATTTCTAGAGATTCCTATGGAATGCTAGTGTACAAATTTTCGTCAGCGATTTTTCCCTTCAAAAAGAAAGATTATTGTTACAAATGATAACCAATTTTAACATTTTTCGTGAATGATCTGTTTTCTCAAATATTTCTGTGATTACCTGAATCTGCAACTATATCATCAATGGCTTGGATACGGTTTCTTCGGTAAAGTAGGTCCAACATGTCAAAATTAACAATGGTCGAGTTAGTTGTCGTCATTGATCGTGTTTGCCGAAAAAATTTCTCACAAGGTTGACTACTGTACAACCAGGGTAAAAACTGTTCACTTTTTTCATGACACTTTACCAGCAAGATCAACAAACCATGAGCATTCAATTCAATGCCTGTATAGGAATTAGAAGTCAACCAATTCTCTTTTAAAGAAAACTCTTTCTTCTCTTTTATAATCTCTTTGAGCCAATATCTCCAAATTCGAAGGAAAAACACAACATACCATATATTGTAAACTCGATTTTCATTACTCAGAGATTTTATCAAAAATGCATCTAAGATATATCTGGTGATTTTCAACAGATATCGAGTTCCTGTTGCATCTTCTCTATCTTTTGGAAGCTCAAGAACGCGATTATCGCTCAACTTATTTATGCTTTCAAAATTCATTTTATCTTTCCCTAGAAATAATATAAATTTTTTTTAATTTTAAAGGATTGAAAAATATTATTTTTTTTTCTTAACAATCTTCTGATTGAAAATTTCAAGCGATACAACGATTTCCTCATTTACCTTCTAAATCATAAGCAGTCAAATGATGTTTGTCCTTAGTAACCTCTTGAATTAGAGCAGACAAATGCTGCTTAGAAACAAAATATTTCCCCATAGGTAATACAGTATCAGGTTTAAGAAGCCTAGTTTTAATTTTGGTAGCTATGTGAACAGTATCTTGAATCACGACTGGATCGTTGATAGAGTATTTGGCCTAAAATGAAAATTAATCACCTTTTGAGGAAGGACCACTATGTATAGATATGTAGTGGTGAAAACGCACAGCTTTGCGATATATACCTTAAAAGTTTCAGAATTGTGCTTTGTGAATCAGTTCAAATTTTTTACGAGTATTTCTTGCTACCTATACGAGAAATTAAAATTTCAATTTTTTCTCATCTTGAAATATGGAGAGAGAGCTAACGAGTATTCATTATTTCATCAGTTGGCAACCCAGCAATAATTTCCATTGCTTTGAGGCAACGCGTATCGCCGTCGCTAGAAAATCCCATCACCACGATATCATTCTGTTTATCTTCTTCCAGAAGGTGTTGCCATCTTTTCGTTACAGACTCGCTATTAAATTTATTGTTCGAACCAAAAATAGTTAAACATCTACCAATGGTTGAGCCATGGTAGGCATTTATCGACAGTTCTTTATACTCAATTATATTTTTTATATCAGAAACGGTGTTGACTTTGAATTGATTGTTTTTTGGGAATCCGTTTGACATATTGATATGTGGAACACATCCAACCAGTTGATTCGTCACAGAATCGTAACGAATTCTTTTCACGACTGCAGTTTGGTCCTCACTTATAAAAACATATGGAGGATAGTTTCTTTTTTGCAAAAATTTTTTTAGATCCGTCATCGCTACTTCGCCTTCTAAAAATCTATTACATTGGGATAACACTCTTGTAACTGTGCTTATTGAGGGTAAGCTACCCGGCAAGTTTATATAAAGTGTTTCGTAAGCTAAACGTCCGCATATTAGAAATAGGTACAAGGACAGTTGTTTCAGTTGCTCGGAATATCTATTTCCACTTTTTCCTGCAGTATTTTTATTATTCATAGCTGCATAACTCAACAGTTCTTTGGTTTCACAGATTTCTTTGTCACACAATCATTAACGATATTTATGGCCGATAAAAAAGGGTTTCCAGTGGAACTTTCATTTTGGCTGAGATGTTCTTCAATTCTACTGCAAAGAGAATAAAATTCATCTATTTTAGTTTGATTTGGATCAAATGTTAGTTGACGTTTAGTGATAACGCTCTCCGACTTAGATGGTACTTTGTTAGGATGAAATACAATGTTCTGGTGTATTTTCATTTTTTCAGTCAAATCCTGGGCCAGAGCTATATTCGGGTGATTATTATCTTCGTGGAGTGAAGTTGCAGAACTATTTTCATCCACGTTTATTTTTCGTAGAAAATCGAGGATTGTTCTTTCAGGTTTTGAATTATTAACAAGATTTTGTCTGATTAAAGAGCTTGCTCCTTTTTTGTTTTTTGGAGGGGTAAAATGAGTTTTGAAATGTCGATTTACATTTGACAACACCCATTTTTTCGTCCCTCTGTCTGAAACGGAATATGCTCTACAAACAAATGGACACATGATGCAATGAATACGAGCACAATTCATTTGAATATCCACTTGTAAATTTTCCAATTCACGTAAACAGTCGTCTATTAGTTTTCGGTCAGTTATGGTATTCAAATAATTGATTTGGTAGGATTTGACTATTTTTTTAATATGTGATATTTCTTTATCATTATCGGTAATTTGGATGGTTTCGAATTGGTTTCCCGTCTTTGCGGCTTTGAGTGAGCTCGAAGATGAACCATAATCCTCAGAAAACAATTTTCTTTTATTATGAGTAACATTCGTTACTCGTTATGGTTCTAACCATTGTTCTTTCTTAGGCTGTTTTTTTCCCTGGAAATATTTTTTGTAATGCTCTGATAAAATTTGTAAAAGTTTTTTATGTCCTGGTTGTATTCTAAACAGTTCCATGTTTTCTGAAAATATTCCGAAAATTTCTTTTTTTTCATCTTCCTTCAATATTTTGTCCAATGAATTTTTTGCAAATAGTTCTATTTCTTTGAAATCTTCTTCGGTTAATGACGCTAACGCAGGAACATTGTTGTAGCCGGCATAATTCAAAAGTTTTGAAACGCAAATTGGTAACTGAAATTCTTCTTGACCTATTCTTTCCAAAATTTTGCTCAGCTCTGTGTCTTTCATTTTTTATTTTCTGAAATAATTATGTAAGTTATATTTTTTCAATCACCTCTTGTAAACATTATAATGAATTTCTTTGAACGTCAATGTTTTTGTATCCGTAAATACTTCGTTGCGGATATACATATTGTTTCATTAAATATCAAGTATCGTTGGGTTTCTTATTTTTCAGGTTATATTTAAGAAATCTGGTAATTTAGATCACAAACCGAAATAATTAAATAAAATGTTATCTCCCTGTACATTTTCGAAATCACTCGGCAAACTAGATGACGCAAATCGACGCCTCGTAAAACGCATTCTGGGGATCTTGATATTTTTAAAACCATTCAAAACTGAATAACATTTTTAACTCTCAGTATATCGTTAACGAAGTAATGCGACTTATTTTGACATGAAAAATATAAGCCGAAAATCTTGTTCCTGTATATAAGTATGGAAATACCTATATTACACTTATTTCAGTACAAAATTTTTTTTCGCATTGATGATAATTCGTATTTGTGAATATCCATCACTCATTTTCAATACCGACAAAAAATTGATCCATTAGATAGAATAGAATGATTGGAAATACTAAATTGTAAATATGTACTTACTTCATAAATAGTTCACACCAGTTCACACTTTTTCTAATTATTATTTTCACTTCATTCACTCAAGAAATAGAGAAATCGCGGTAAAGTGTTACGTAACCTATGAATATACAACGCAAACGTAGAGCATGGACAGCATGCACGAGACTGAATAGGTCAGTGCGCAGACTCTATTGATTGCGAGAAATGCGATTTCGGCGAAAATTTTATTCATCTGTCAAATTTGACAGACAACAATGTTCCTACTAATTTTTGATTGTTGTTTTAGCCAATGAGCATACAATTAGGCGATAATTTTGCATTAGTGCAAATTATCGATAATTCGCACTTGTGCAAAATTATCAGGTCCTTTAAAATAAATGCAGACGTAATTATGAACGTTTTTACTTATAAGAGTAACATGAAAACTGTTGAACCTAGACCTAGTTATTGAAATTTTCACAAATAAAAACGCAATTATTGAAATTTATGATTGAACCAGTCGAAGTATGTTGTTGGTCAGAAACAACGTTACTTGAAGCAGAAGTTGAAACTGAAGAAACAATAAACTCGTTGTTTTCACTGTTTCTCATTTTCCTTATTATTTCCTCGTGAAACTCTTTATCGAGTTGTAAATAAGGTTTTATTGAACTGACATTTCCATGTCATTTTCGTTAGCTGGTTTTCGTTTACCCCAATCTTGGCTAGATGGCTTACGGCAGTTGCTCGGTGAGAATGGTTTGTAAATTTGAACTCTTCGCTATCGAGACCTGCTTTTTGGACAGACAGCTTTGTCCATTTTGCGATCTCGTTTCTGCCAACTGGGATATTCTTGAACCATATATTATTATTTTGCCATTCTCGATTCGGTGTAAGAAACAGACGGTTCGTCTTCACGTTAGATCCTCGTTTTGACAAAAGTTTTTTGTATAATAGTAGATAAGTTCTCGCCAAATAATTATCGACCCATAAGTCTTACCTCCTCTGTATGCAAGATCTTGGAGAGAATTGTGACTGATCAGCTTCTCCACTTCGCGTTGATACATGATATCATACCCCGCGAACAACATGGGTTTGTTCCTGGTCGTTCCACCATGACAAACTTGCTGAGCTGTCTGAACGATTGGACTCTCTCTTTGGATCGGAGTATTCCTGTGGATGTCCTGTATTTGGATTTCTCCAAGGCTTTTGACAGGGTCCCACATCGTCGTCTTTTGTCTAAACTACATCACCTTGGCATAAGAGGCGATTTGCTTGCGTGGATCAGAGCCTTCCTATCTGGTAGATCATTTCGAGTGAGAGTGGGAGATGTTTATTCATCGGAAGATATTTTCATGTCCAGTGGTGTCCCGCAGGGATCAGTTCTGGGTCCCATTCTCTTTTTGTTTTATACGTCTGATTTACCTCGACTACTGAAATCTCCAAGCGCACTTTTTGCAGACGACACCAAAATCTATAACCATGCGTCGAATGCTCTGCAGGACGATCTGCGGGCTGTGGACGAGTGGTGTCGAAGTTGGTTGCTGCCACTGAACCCCAGCAAATGCCACGTCTTACATCTGGGTAGAAATAATCCGCGTTACCAGTATGTGGTCGATGGTCATCGCTTGAGCCCCGTTGACTACTATAATGATCTGGGCGTCATAGTTTCTAATGATCTGAGCTGGTCTCGCCACGTGGCGGCTGTTGCAACAAAAGCCAGACAGATGACCTACATGATACAGAGATCCTTTCGGGGCTGCAGCTTGGAAACTTGTAGGACACTTTATTGCAGCTATGTGCGCCCTTTGATGGAGTATGCTGGACCAGTGTGGTGTGCTTCTCTTAAAAGTCTCGAGTCTGTGCAGCGTTGGAACACAAGGATTCCTTTTGGGAAGATAAGGCCAGACTATCACGCTCGTTTGAGACTGATGAATCTCCAAACCTTTGGAGATCGACGAGATAGAGGAGATCTTATTGTTACGTATCGAGCATTGCATGGGCTTTTTGGCGTGAATCTCGATCACATCTATAGAAGAAGTAGCACACAACTCCGCGGCCATGCCTTCAAACTGGCCAAGGAGAATTTTAGGACTACACAGCGTCAAGTGTTTCTCTCCAACAGAGTTTTCGATGGATGGAATCGTCTTCCACATAGTGTGGTTGGTGCCAACTCGGTGAATACGTTCAAAAATCGACTCGATCTGCTCGTTCAGAACCAGAATTGACTTTTCAAATGACTTTTCAAGTGACTGTGAACATAAGTGCGAGGTATCATTAATTAACTGGTAAAGTAAGACACACTTGTTTTGTGCGAGTTGTCTTATTTATGTATTGGAGCATTCCATTTTATTTTGTATTTTTGAGTTTATGGGTATAACCCCTACTCTTTTTGGGAATTAATAATAATAATAATAATTAATCTTAAAGAAAAAAAGGTTTGATAAGAAAAATTCAATAAGAAACTGTTAATTTGACGAACCTAACGGGGCAGATGTCTTCATTAGTAGTGTTTCTGATTAACCATTTACTGTCTGTTAGTCTGCGGCCTCCTCCTCGGCAGGTTTTCGAAAACACTGGATTATATTCTATTCTATTTGTGCTAGTTCCATCATTAAACTTCTCTTCTTGAAAGAAATCCGTCAAACAGTTGGCTGCCTCACCTCCTCGAAATGCTAGCTCATAAGATATGAGATTTTTTCTGCAGACCCTCCGGATTGTTTTCATCGTAAAGCTTCAAAATTTGCAGCAATTCTTTGTGAGTAAAAGCCGATGAGCTTTCTTTTCTCTTTTCCGGGTTCATTTGTAATATTTTGCGCGCAGCATCTCGTGCACCCATAGCCGATTTAAATCTCACATCATTAAATGGATCTATTGTAATGCCGAAATCTTCGCAATATTTTTCCTGAACAAGTTTTGCTGTCACGTTCCACATTGTTTTCACCACACTTTCTTTATAAAAGGATCCATCCTTCTTGAATCGATAATTTTTGACAAATCTGCTCTCATGCAAGTTAAACTGTAAAAGGCACTCGAGCGCTCCGCGCACTCGTGCTCTTTTTCAACTTAACTTGCATTCGGGCATATTTACCAAAAATTTTCGATAATTTTCATCGCACTAGTTAAATTACAACTGAGGATTTCGGTGATGATTGCGGGATTTCGGTGAGGATTTCGGGATTTCGAATGATGATTTCGGGATTTCGACGATGATTTCGGGATTTCGGCCTTCAAAAGTACATCGATTTCGGAAGTGATTACCCCCTTGGAATAAGCGAATCTAACTACCGAATCGATATATTTGTGAAGGTAGTGAATAATTATGGGATTATTGATTGTGCTCGAGTTCCTCCAAAACTTTCCTGAACATGTTGGTGTCGTTTGATGAAGATTTTACAAGAACTTATGTCTAGAAAATTTCATTCTATCATCTCACTTACATGAATAATGTTATTTGTGGAAATAAATGAATGTAGATATTGGAGATAATTTATTTGGATGAAAACATATTATGCAGTTCAAAATGCCAACACAGAGAGTATTTTCCAGCAATTACAACCAACTCAACAAGACCGCCTGAAAATTGATTCTACAGTTATAATTTCATTAACGTAATTTGAAATTCTTGTCGAACGGTTTAATTGTTAATCACTTTCAACTGCTTGCAAAATTCCAAGTCAAATCACCACTTTTCATTTGAAATGTTCCCACCATATCATTTCTTGAAGATTGCAAGTCCAGTAATGCATGTACAACTTCAGTTATGTCAGAAATTCAATATCGTATACTTTCTTCTGCTCAGGTTTCTAGGCACTATCAAAATCATGGAAATGAATATTTGCATTGCCTTTCTTAATCGTCCAACACTAGAAAATTCAATAACCTAAAATTATAGTGACGGCGTTTACATTTGTGGATTCGCCATTAAAACATTTTGAATTTTGAAACTTTTTCGTTAGCGAGTGTGAATAAGTGAGTGTCGAGAAGACTTCTGAAAGTTATAAAGTTATTGGTACTGGATAAATAAGTTTGTGAGTGTAAGAAATATTGTATAATTGAAACGTAAGTGCTTTATTTCGAAAACTGAAGATGGAATTCAAAATGATGTGCAATATTTTTCAGGTGTACTATCCAGAAAATGCCAGGTGTGAAATGTGTGTTTCTGGATTGCTTCAATACGTCGAGCTTAAATAAAAACCCAACATTAATTTTTGCTGGGATAGGGAACCTCAGATTCATGAGGTTCGTTGCTCAATCTAAGTGCTCTTGGTTTTTCCTTAAAAACTTAAAAATCCTTCTGTTTAGGTGTTTTTAACCTTGGTGAGTGTCTCAACTATCCTAGCTGATATAGTTTTTGCTTTGATACAATTATTAATATAGTTGTACAAGTGATTCCACGTGTATAACCTTAATCTTCGCAATGTCAAACGAGAAGCCCCGGGGATGATCCCCGGGTGTTTTCATTCCTTTCCCCTAGAGCTTCGAAAATATTATTAGATATTGAAAATTCAGCGGCGATTTGAATCTCCTGAATGATGAATTGAATCTGTTAAAGAAGACTGCCACTGACGTAGGTGACAGTGATTTAATTGTACACATTGAGGGCCTTAGTCAACAACTTGAAAAGAACAAAACAAATGCTTCCATTATTCCCAGGATATCTTGCAGGTATTCCTCTTATGACAGAGGCCCTTATTGTGTTATTGTTGAATCTGTTCAGGAGAGTGTGGGAAACCCGAGGGAAACCTTAACCCAATGAACATTAGCAAACTCCTACATCAAACCTATTATAGAGCCAACACTTAAATTAAGAACATATGTCGCAAAGGACGTAAGAGGATTGGTGTTTCCGTCACTACCTATGAACAGGCCAATTGGTTTGTTGATAAGCACACATTCCCTAGCGATAAGTTTGATGTATATATTCCTGCACGTATGGTAACATGCATGGGTATAGTGAGAGATATAGGCTCGGAGATAAATGAAGACGATTTAATTCTTTGTGGTAAGGGACAGATGCCTGAGGCTCCTGTAGTTAGAGTTCGTAGGTTTAATCGTATGGTGACTGACACACTAGGTGTCAATCACCAGGTACCAACTGGTACCTGTCTTATTACATTTCAGGGAACCAACTCTACCAAAATATTTGGAACTTTTCAGCATTAGAATCGAGGTACCACTATATATCCCCCCTGTTATACAATGTCACAAATGCTTAAGATTTGGGCATGTAAAAAACCAATGTCGGGGCACCTCTAGGTGTATTAATTGTGGGAGCTCACATGACTCTGAAACACATTGTTCTAGCGCCTCCAAGTGCGTACACTGTAAATCTCCACATCCATCCAATGACCGCAGTTGCAGGGAGTATATTAGACAACAAAAAATGCGTGAGATCATGGGAGTTCATAATCTCTCCCATAATGAAGCAAATGCAGCCACTAGACCTCAGCTGGGACCTCTCCCGTCTGAGTTTCCCAAGTCAATACCCAATTTTTCATCCTTCGAGTCTTCTAGTCCGAATAACAACAACGTCAGAAGCTTTGCCTCTGTTGCCAGAGGACCCAACAAGCCTGCTCCAAAAAATAAAGAAAAAAAGTGGACTCAGGTATATGATAGAGCTGCTCATGAGAGGGCTCTAATCAGTGGCGTATATAGGGGGGGCCCAGGGGGCCCGGGCCCCCCCCCCGAAATGAATAAAGAAAACTGAACTACTCTAATAAATTAAACAGGCTCGAGAAGCATGGCTACGGCGTCTGATGTGAATATACAACAACTGTTTGTTCGCGTGACGATTTCTAAACTGGTTGGGAACCTATACGCAGGATCAGATCTTAAAATTCGGAACATGCGTACCAGTTACAAATCTCCGAAGCTCTGATCATGTCTTTGAATCCGCGAACGGTTCTTTTCTATCTGCGCTTGCGTGAATAAAGCTAATCTGTAATACGCACGACACGGCTGAAGCCGCTAGGACAGTAGTTGATGATTACCTAAATCTCACGTTTGCGTTCTAATATCTAATATAATAAGTCGTAAGAGTATTTTAGTGTTCTCGGGTCGTAATTGAAAACTGACTAGTGAAAGAAAATCACAATGAAGAGACAAAGTTCAATTCAAGATTTTTTCACGAAAAGACAAAATGTGGATAGACCTGGAGTTGAAAATTTAGAAGCCCGCGTTGCCGTGGAAGGACAAAGTGAAATTGCTTGTGCCGATGTCTTTCAAACGAGCTCCTCTGGTCAAGATGTGGAAGGTATTTTTCAAGTTATTAAAAATGTAAACGATATTGGAAATTACTGTCAAAGGAGTTATATTTGTTCATTAACAAATGATGAAAAAGTTTCATTGTTAGAAAATGTATGGAAACCTCAGTCTGGTTACAAATTTCCTACCACTTCGATTTCAAACCACACGAGATCCTTTCAAGCAAAATGGCTTGAAGAATTTGAGTGGTTAACGTATTCAGAGGAGAAATGCGGAGCATTTTGTAAATACTGCGTGTTTTTCACTCAGAGCGAACATGTAGGGAAAGGAAATCACCAATCATTGGGAATATTTGTGACCCAGCCTTTCATAAATTTCAAAAAAGCTAGGGAAATGTTCAAAAATCATCAAGATTCGAAATACCATAGGCAATCCATTTTGATTGCTGAAAACACAAAATCCTTGATTAAAAAAAAACGTGAAAGTGTTATTGATCAAGTGAATTCTCGAAGAAAATTAGATATTGAGAATAATAGAAAGAAACTGGTTGCTATAATTCAAACTATTAAGTTATGCGGAAGGCAAATGATTGCTCTCAGAGGTCATAATGATTCTGGACGAGTGAGTCTTGAAGAACCTGACGAAAATGACGGAAATTTCCGATCATTGTTGAGATACCGAGCTAACAGCGGAGATAATCTTCTTAAGGACCAATTGATCAGTGCTGGTGGAAAAACAATGTACACAAGCCCTGTCATTCAGAACGACATCATTAACACATTTGGTTCTTTGATTCAATCCAAAATTGTGGCAAAAGTAAGGAATTCTATCTTCTATTCTGTTTTAGCGGATGAAACCACTGATATAAGCCAAATAGAACAATTTTCACTTTGCATTCGCTATGTTGATGAAGAAACTTTCAAAATCAGAGAAGATTTCCTAACGTTTGTCCCCGTTCATGATGTAACTGGTGCAGGTTTGGCGAAAACTGTATTAGAGACCTTGTCAAATTTAGGTCTTGATTTGAACAAATTGAGAGGCCAAGGATACGATGGTGCTGCCACTATGAGTGGCAAGTTCAGAGGAGTTCAAGCTGCTATCAGAGAAAAACTACCATTGGCCCTTTATACACATTGTTCTTCGCATACACTCAACTTGTGCTTGTCAGATGCAAGTAGCATTTCCTCTATTAGAAACTGCATGGGTGTCATTAAAGAAATATGTGCATTCTATCATGCATCAGCTAAGAACACAGAGATTTTAAAATCCACGATTTCAGAGTGCTTTCCTGATGAAAAGAGAAAGAAGCTGATTTCATTGTGCGAAACGCGATGGGTGGAGAGACATGACTCAGTTATTCTATTCAAAGAAATTTTAGAAGCTATCATACTCTCCCTACATAAGATAGAAGAATCTAGTGTTTCATCAACTAAAGCATTCGCTTTAAGTCGTGCCATTTGTACTTTTCCATTTATTGTTAATCTTTTCATTTTGAGCCAGATGCTGTCGACTACACACAGCTTGTCTGAGACCCTTCAGAAAAAAAAACATTGACCTTAGTCAGGCTATAAGCAACATCACAACTGTTTTAGACCTACTGTCAAAACAGAGATCAAATGCCGAGCAAACGTTCAAACCATTATATGAACAGGTGAAGACAATAGCCTCCAAACTTTTTGTCACAGAGGAGCTTCCACGATTTTGTCGGCTTCAAACAACACGCAACAATGTACCTTATACCACAGAAGAAGAATATTATAGACGAGCAGTTTATGTGCCATACCTGGATGATTTTTGTGAAGCGTTAAGGGAAAGATTCCAATCTCATAAAGACACAATAATATCTTTACAAAACATTCTTCCACAATTTTGTATCAGAACAGACATCACTTCATTAGAAGCTGCATTGAAATTATATGAACCAGATTTGTCATTTAACGACATTGTGCGAAGTGAGTTTAAGCTGTGGCAAGGAAAGTGGAAACAGGAAAGACCTGAAGTTCTGCCAAAAACGGCGATTAGTTCTCTAGAAAACTGTGACAAAGATCTATTCCCCAACATTTATATCCTTCTAAAAATACTAGCTGTCCTTCCCGTGTCAGTCGCTACCGTTGAAAGGACTTTCTCTAGCCTAAGAAGACTGAAAACTTACCTAAGGAACAGCACATCTGAGAATAGACTAAATGGTCTCGCATTACTCTCTATTCACAGAGACATCACAGTTAGCGACGAGGAAGTTCTTGATAAGTTTGCTAGTGTACCGAGAAAACTGGGGTTTGTTTTGTAACCATCTATGTAAGCGAATGTTCAGCTAACCTCGTCTTCATGTCGTCAATTAATTTTTATTTTTTCCACTTATAATAAAATGAAATTTCTCATTGTCGATTTTTTTCTTGTTCAAAACATGATGAAGCCTTTTGTGAAAACCTCACTACTCTATCAATTTCTCGTCACGTTGCAGGAGTCCGTTAAATGGGGATAGTTCACAGACGTGAGTGTTGGCTAGAAATAGCAACCAATGGTAATTTTTTTTGCATCATAACTTTTAAGATTTGAAAACAATGTGTACGAGATATTGATGAAAAACAGGGAGACTATGCCCAAAGTTATCCTTTGATTCTCAATCGAAAAATTGCATCCAACCTTATCTAACCATTGGATCATTTGATGGTGTAAGCATCTCGGGCCCCCCCCCGAAAATATTTTCTATATACGCCACTGGCTCTAATCAATTACTCTCCAACTTTTCTCAAGAGACCTACGGCTCCAGATGCCCAGGTCAACCCGAATTATAAAAAGGTTATAAAAGAGGTTAAAAATCCTCTTCCCCAAACTTCCTCCAACTCTATTACAATAGTAGACAGCATTAACAATATATTTAACGACGAAGATTCTCAAGAAAGTGCAATTAATAATTCAATACCAGATGTAAGTATAGAACTGCAGGTGGAACAGTATGTCTCGGATGGGAGTAGGGATAATACTCCCATTACTCCTGGTGAGGAAGAGATATCGACCATTTCTGCTGACCTTAGGTCCACCAATTCATTGCTCCCTTCAACTTGCTCCCCCATTCAAGATTCTACACTGGAACATACACTCTTTCCTTCAAAACCAGCTGGATCTAAGAGTACTTATCCAGGACCATCAGCCAGACATCATTCTCTTAAATGAAACTTGGTTAAAGTCAAATCTGAACGCTCAGTTGCCTGGATTCTATGTTATCAGAGAGGACAGATTGGATGGCTATGGTGGGGTAGCCATGGCCATAAAAACACATATACCTTACAGGATCATTCCTGGGGTGCTACAAGGCATGTCCAGTGGGGCCCAGGCAATTTTTGTGGAGGTTTTGGACATGTGTATTGGAACAATCTATGTTCCCCCAGACATAAAGTTGACATTGTCGAACTTACAGGTTATTCGTTCTAACTTACCTCTTCCATTCATTATTATGGGAGATATCAATGCTCAGAATCCCATTTGGGGATCTGGCATAAAAAATTATAATGGAGGAATTATAGAAGTCTCAATGCAGGACTCTGAATGGGTGCTACTCAATGATGGCGCCCCCACAAGACTGACTGCGCCTGGATCTAATCCAAGCGCACCAGATATAACACTCTGCTCCCCAGAGTTAGCCATATCGTGTGATTGGTCATTTATACCTGACTGCGCACAGAGTGACCACTTCCCCACAAAGGTTGTATTAAAAGATAACAATTTGAATCAAGCTACAAATTGACATGGAATACCTATCTGTCGAAAATATAACACGAGTGGACAAAACTGGTCAACTTACCAGAAGGAGGTCATACAATATATGGCACAACATCCAATCTCTGATACTACGGACTTATTACAGATGATCAACGTGGCGGCAGAAAAGTCATTTCCGAAAAGGTATAACAACACCCCCCCACAATACAAAATCCATTGGTGGGATGATAAAGTCACAGCAGCTATCAGTGATAGAAGGATGGCTTTTCGTACATATAAAAATAACCCTACTCTGCAAAACTTTCTCAATTTCAAAAAGGTGAGAGCTCAGACGAGGAAAATCATCAGGCTCAAAAAAAGGACCTCTTTCAAAAAATTCACAGAAAGCATTTCTTTCAGCAAATCTGGTAGAATGTGGAAGGTGGTCAAACGATTCTCTGGACAACAATCTGAGGTCTCCCAGGCTCCGCCATCAAAATCTTGTCTCCTGGGTATATTGCGAGATCTCAGCAAGGGTGGTGTCACGGTCGCGCCAAGACCTTTTGTAACTAGGAGAGATATCAGCATTTTCTATGGACGAACTCTTACATGCCCTATCCCACAGGAAAGACTCAACGCCGGGTCTAGATGGGATCAGCTACTTAATGTATATCCACCTGCCACCCTCAGCTAAAAGTGACCTTATACAGATATACAACAACTGCTTGAGATCTGGATCAATTCCGGAGGACTTTCAGAACGTCCTTATTCTCCCAATATTGAAAAAAAGTAAACCGCCCAACTTACCATCAAGCTACCGCCCTATAGCGCTCTCCCCTTGTATTGTCAAGATCCTGGAGACTATGATAAAGAACAGGATAGAACATAAGATAGAAGAGAGAATTGGTGAGACTAGCCCCACATTCGGATTCCGCAGAGGCTATTCAGTTAATGATTGCTTCACCTATTTGACAGGTTACATTTATACTGCCTTCGCTCAGGGGAAAAAAGTAATTGCAGTGTTCCTAGATATTAAAGGGGCCTACGATCATGTGATTCCCTCGGTTCTACAGAAAGATTTAGAGGATGCATGTGTTCCTGCGGCTGAATCCAACATAATTTTGGCGCTCCTAACCCAGAGACACCTGTTCATTGCGTCATCTTCCACCAGCAGAATTCTGGGCCCTGGTAAATGTATGGTAGGGTTGTCACAGGGGTCAGGACTGGCCCCTCCCATGTATAATCTATATTCGATTGTCCCACCTGGGGTACTCTCCAAGCGAGTTCGAGTTCTGGATGAATTCTAGAAATCTATTTCTATCCCCAGAGAAATCCACTGCCATGATATTTACCAGGTCTGGGGTGGTTCGGTGTACCCCTGTCATGAGACTGGGAGGAGCTAACATACCTTGGAAGAAGGAACATAAATATCTGGGCATGATGATAGAGGGAAATCTTCGTTGGCGGAAACATGTGGAGATGATTGTTGGTAAAACGGTCAGCGCACATAACACAGTTAAAGCCCTGTGCAGGAAATCATGGGGTGCACACTCATCCACTCTTATAATGGTCTATAAAGTACTGGCTGCCCCTCATCTTGACTATGGTAGTCTGGTGTATGGACGGTGTTCTAGGGAAATACTACTGAAGCTCGATAGAGCTCAATATGCCATCTTCAGGTCAATATTCTCCATGATGAAGTCTACCCCAACCAATATTCTGCTTTTTGAAAGTTCCCAGATCCCCCTTCACTTGAGACGTCGCTACAAGTATGTCACCAAGGCGCTCAGGATGTTACATCATCCTGTACTGGAGTTCATGGGTGATACGTCCCACCTTGAGAGACTTTGGTTTAATGGCACTGTTCCTCCATATATCCAGGCAATTGGGGAGCTGAGTGGAGAAACTCGCGTTCACAGGTCTCACACTATTCCAATTGTATCAACCCCACTAGCGGTGAGAATTCATCAAATAAAAGTTTACAAATCGGACTCCCAAAGTCGGCACTAACCAATCAACAAGACTTTCTGAAGCTGATTAACAAACGGTTTCCCCAGCATATTTTGGTCTTTACAGATGCCTCTCTTTCCTCTAATCCGGATTCAGTGGGATACGGTGTATACTTTCCCTCAATGGGAATAAAAACTTCTGGTCGTTTACCAGACTACTGGTCGATCTTTAATGCTGAATTATATGCCATTGGACGAGCGATGTCCGAGTCTCTGGAGCGAAACTTATCAAGAGTGTTGGTGGTTTCAGATTCGCTCAGCGCGCTGGAAGCGCTGAAATCCAACAAGTTCTGTTCTGATGCAGATATTGCTCTGATGAGAGTAAGACAACTCTTTTACACTGCCAGCTCAGCAGGTCATTCAGTCAGTTGCATTTGGGTGCCTAGCCACTCGTATATTCATGATAATGATGTAGCAGACAGACTGGCTAACGAGGGTAGATATGCTGAGAGCGTACCTGATATTTCGGCTGGGCCTCAGATCTTATGGTCTGGATACAAGAAATACATCCGAGACCTCTGGATTCGTGACTTCCTTGACCTGTGTAAGTACAAGGGCAAAATTTATGGTTCCTACGTACATCAAGGTAACTTCCCCCGTGTAGCGTGGTATTCAAAGCTAGACAAACCAAGAAGATTCATCACCACTATATTGCGTCTTAGATCGGGCCACTGTCTTACCCCAGCACATTTGCATAGGATAGGTTTAAGGGAATCTCCTAACTGTGACTGCGGAGCCTTAGGCGACCTACCACATATATTCCTTTCTTGTGAGCTTCACAAAGAGAAAATAGAACTTATGTATACCAAACTCTCTAGGGGGGCTTCCCCTTACCATTTAATATCTATGATATTATATTTACAAACAACTTAGATATGTTGGAATTACTTGTGCAATTTGTTGTAGAGTGTGAAATAGTACTGTAGCGCTTTGCTTTTGCTTGTCAGCTTGGACTTCCGCATGTGTTGGCCCTTTGTACTTCCTTATATCAACCCTACGTTTAGAGTGCTTGTGTTAGAGCATAATACGTGAGCAGTTGTGATAATGTAATGAGTTCCACAGAAACAAACGATTCTTAAGATAACCACCAAGAAACTTCAAGTTGTGCCGATCCTGGGATTGTTCTACAAGACTCCTGCGCCCTCGGGACCCTGGATCGCTGGAATTAATGATTCATTACTGAAACTGGGTGCATAGTCTAAAGGCTTAGCCCATATTCAAGCCTGCTCTGATAGGGGGCCGCTATTGGTGCAAGTGCTTGTCTGAGAAACAGAAGAAGAAGAAGAAAACCTAACATTTCACAGGTTTCCTGTGGACGAAAGGAAGAAGCGGACATGGCTAGACAAATGTGAAACACATTTTGATGAAGAGGATTATGAAAAAGACCTTTACCTCCAGTTACTTGGCGTCAAGAGAAGGCAATTCTAAAAATCTAATGCTGGTCCGAAAAATACTTCATTTGCGGAAAATATGCAGGAAATTCTACGGGAAGGTGAAGAAAACACTGTATCTGAGGTTCGAGCAGAGAAGCAATCACACCAACACCGTGACTACGAAGTTTTGCTTCAAGAAAACATAAAATTGAAAGCTTCCAATAAGAATTGAAAAACGGAATGTGTTCGATTAAAGAAGAAGTTAAGAGAATGCCAAGAACTTCTAAAAAAACAAAAAAAACTATTGTATTCTCAAAAAATGGTGAAGGAGAACATGATGGACAAAATTTATTCAAAGTTTGAGAGTGTCTTCAGCACTGAACAACTCCATTTGATTTAGAAAGAAGGCAAAAAGTGAATTGGAGCAACAAAGATATATCTAAAGCCTTACACTGAAAATGTTGAGTAAGAGAGCTTACACTTATTTCAGAGATAAACTCAACTATCCATTGCCATCCATCAGAACCCTCCAGATGTGGACTTCTAAACTCGATATTCATGCTGGTTTTTTCAGTTGTGTTTTCGAAGTTATGACAATTTTAGGAGAAGGCTTACCCGAAGTGGAGAAAATAGGAGTTCTGGCATTTGATGAAATGAAAATTAAATCTGTGTTTGAATACGATAGAAGAATGGATCAGGTTATTGCTAATCACAGCTAGATGCAATTTTTATTATTCCGTGGACAATTTTCAAACTGGAAACAGTATATATATAGTATATAGGATTCGATGAAAAAATGACACAGAAATTTTGAGCACTGCATGCGAAAAATTAAACAGTTCTGGTTTTTCAGTGGCGGCTTGTGTGAGTGATTGTGGAAGCTCCAACATTGGATTGCATGGTATGTTGAATGGAGACTACACTAACTGTTCTTTTGTCAATTCAAGTACTGGAACACCTATTTTTGTTTTTGCTGATGCTCCACATCTGTTAAAACTTGTCAGGAATTGGCTGTTGGATACTGGATTCCAATTACAAGATGGAACTGTCATCACTAAGCAGCCTTTTATCGATCTTTTGGATTCAACATTACACATTGAAGTGAGAACAACTTTTAAATTATCTCTAGAACATTTGACAGTTAGAGGAATTAAGAGACAAAATGTAAGATTAGCTTCAGAGTTATTGTCACGACATACTGCAACAGCACTTCGACATTACAAACCAGGAAATGCCAAACAAGCTATGGATCTTGCTGACTTTATAGAAATAGTAAACGATTGGTTTGATGTAATGAACTCTCACACAAAATTTGGTTTGTTATCTAAAAGAGGATATGGATTGGAATTGGAGAAACAGAATGAAATTCTTGATAAAATGTTCAATTTAATGAAGACCATGAAATGCAGGACAAAAAATTCCATGCAAACATTTCAGAAAGCTATAATGCTATCAATAAATAGCTTGAAAAAATTATTTTTATATCTCCAAGAGAAATATATCTCTATAAAATATATTATGACCAAAAGACTGAACCAAGATGTTCTAGAGAGTTTTTTTGGTCAGTTACGTCACCGAGGTGGAGCAGATGATCACCCCACACCTGTGCAAGCTCTCAATTACATAAAAATCATTATATTAGGAAAAAATCCAGGAATATTACAGCAAAATGTCAATCCGTTAGTTGATTCGAATGTGGTAGAAGATTATTTGACTGCTTGCCTTTTGAAAAACTTACCTTCATTAGATGTGGGGAAAGACCATTATTCGTCCTTTTCAAGTCTATCTTCTGCATCAGAAACAACACCAGAAACCACTATTGATGCCATTGAATATATAGCAGGATGGATTGCCAAAAAATTTCATAAAAAATACCCGGACCTTCATTGCCATCCTGGAGCTAATTTTGATGAACATAGTTACAGCTTGCCAACATGGGTACAACATTTATCTCAAAGAGGCCTTATTCAGCCAACTCCAGAATGAAAAGACAAAGTTTTGCTCATCAATAGATATTTCGAACAGAAAATTCCATTAGATAGAGATATAGACAAAATAAAGAATATAAAAAAAGGCCTGATAACTAAATTAAAGAATAAAATTGATTGTCCAACAGACTTACTCAATTGCTTCTTCAATTTGAGGATAGTTATTCGGGTTAAATACCTAAACCTGCTTCTTAAAGAGACTAAGAACCAGAAGCATAAAAGAAACCGACAAGTGGACAACAAAATAAAAAAAATACCAAAGTACATATCTATCAGAATGAATGAGTCGATATTGACAAATAAAACCCGTAGAATGTTGAGTACACTGAAATCTAGTATAGTCAAAGATGAAATCAGAAAATCATATATATCACTCAATATATTAAATGTGAAACTTAAGAGCTTATATGACAGACTTAAAATACTGCTCACGTACACTGAGTTTAATTACTTCATGGAATCAGTTCATGCGAGGTGCAGTGTACGGAGACGTTGGAAACTCCAGTTGCTGAGAAAGAAGCTGCATAATCTTCAGGTGAGGCAACGTCCTTGGGTACCTGGAGTGGTTGACCCTGTTGATGTTCATCATTTTCATGACCCGGTACTCAATTTCACTGAGGTATTTTTTGAACCGGAAGAACTGAACCTTTTATCGAAAGGCCCAAAGTTTCGACTAGTGAATGGTGTGGTACAGAGGCTTGAGTCTACAGATGCAACTATAATAAGAGCAGAGTGTGAACATGTGATGAGACAGGAAGTGCAGGAGATCAAGAATATGAGTTTTTTACATCAGGGCCACTTTAGCTTCAACACAATAAGAAAGATTAAAGAGAAGCTGAATAAAGAAAATTTGACTTTAACCAGAGCTGACAAAGGTAACATTATGGTCATTATGAGAACCTCAGATTATAAAGAGAGAGTACTGAGGTTCTTCTCGGAGAATGGTATTTTGAAGGTTAACCCAAAATTCCATACATTTGTAAAAAATGTCTGGAGAACAATCAAACAATGTAACAAGGTTATACCAGAGCATTCCTTGAGTTATGTTTCCCCTCAGTACACGACGATACCCAGATTATATGGACTAATCAAAACCCATAAGTCGGACATTCCAGATCAGATGCCGATTAGACCGGTTGTTTCCTACACTGGTTCTCCTACACACAAGCTTGCAGAGTGGTTGGCTGGGCATTTTAGACAGATTGCAGGATTTACTCCAGAATACTCGATTGAAAATAGTGTAGAGCTGGCTAATAAAATCAAGAATATAAAAATTCCACCTGGAGCGGTGTTGTGTGTTGATGTGGTGAATTTGTTTACAAATACTCCAATAAATGAAGCCTTGGAAATAATTAAACAACATCTTATTGACGGTAATTTGAGTGACATAGAAGTCATACAATATTATAGACTTTTTGAATGTTGTCTACGACAGAATTTCCTTATGTTCGATGGAGATTGTTATGCTCAGGAGGATGGCCTGTCCAGTGTCCCCCTTGTCGGCTGAGCTTGTAATGGACCACATGGAGAAGACCAAAATTTCCAAAAGTTGCCTTTTCAGAGAACATGTCATATACTACTACAGGTATGTGGATGACATCATGTCACAGAGTGTAAGTCATGTCACAGAGTGTAAGTCATGTCACAGAGTGTAAGTCTCTCCAACTACAAGCGGACGAACAATGGGTCACGAGGCCTCAGTTCAGCTCGGTGGGGCACCGCACGTAGAAGAAGAAGAAGAAGATGTGGATGACATCCTGTGCTTGTGGAATGGCAGCTTGGATGTGTTACAGAAGTTCTTAGAACACTTGAATTCAATACATCGAAAAATAAAATTCACGATGGAAGTTCAAAAGGAAGGAAACATTAAGTATTTGGACCTTAGCATTACAAATGACAATGGTAACCATTCCTTCCAGGTGTATAGAAAACCTTCTCATACTGGAGTGGTTATACATAACACTTCTTTCCATCCGTTTTCCCACCGTTTATCATCTATCCGCAGTTACGTATACAGGGCCCTTGCATTACCATTGTCATCAGTTGCCCTTGGTGAGGAGATTGATGTTATCAAACAAATAGCAAGGAATAATGGCTTCTCGGAGGGTTCAGTTGACAGGATGATATGTAGAAGGAATAGACAAGCTCTTGAACGAAGTATGTATATTAACCAACTTCAGCAAAGTGATGACGAACCTAAGCAATATGTATCACTGACTTTCAATGGGACGTCTTCCCACAGGATTGCGAAGATTTTGAGAGAACGGATTAATGTCATGGTTTCCTTCAGAACTGTTGGGACCGTGAGTGAATTGTTGATGAGTAATAAGGACAGAAATAGTCCACTGAATAATGCTGGTGTTTACAAATTGAATTGTACATGTGGTTCCTTTTATATTGGACGCACGAAAAGGAGTTTTGATGTTAGATTTAAAGAACACCACAGGTGCATTAGACAGAATAACACAGAGTCATTGTTTTCTGAACACATCTTGGAGACAGGACATCCGGTAGATCTCGAAGAAGGTTACAACATATTACATAGGGAGAGAAGGGTTGGAGTCCTTAATAATTTGGAATACCTTGAGATAATTAAGCATTGTAGATCCTGCCCAGATAAGATACTTAATGCCCAACTCTCAATTGAGCACCGAATTTGTGCACTACTTAAGTGGATGTGGAGACCGACAGAGGGCGCCTCCAGTTTGACAGTTGTGTGAGGTAGACATAATGTTGGTCTAGAAAAATAATCATAGAGCGGGACCGAATGTCAAGTGTCATTGTCCGATGTCAATATTTTTTTGTACCAGCGTTGAATTCTCTTTTCAGGGAGAACACATTTTTGGAAACCTTATGGTTAGAGACTTTTTTGAGAAAAATTGTTTCTTTGACGAAATATTGTACTGTAGGTTAAGAAGCTGATGTTTTGATTGTTGTGCATGTCTGATATTCGTCTATTCTTTTCAGTGTTGTGTGGTTTCATGACGAAACCGGTTACACACAAAGAAGTGGAGAGTTTTTATGGGATTGAAAATATAGACCTTTGTTCCTTTTTGTTTATTTATTCATTGTTTACCGTCCCATACTTTATGGATACACTATTATTATAAAAAAAATATTAATTAATTTGTGTACATTTTTTAAGTTCAATCATGAAATACATTTTTTCCGTGAGTCCTACATATGCATGTTATTTCACCCAGGTTGACTTTGATGCTCTCGTCTCCACCTTTTCCAGCAATTTTTCATTTAATGAGAAGTTACAATTGGGATGGTATGGTTACTTTGGTTCACGTTCATTTCCGTTATCTCTCTTAATTAACCCATTTAATGATAAGCTTCTGTTTTGTCAGAAATCATCATCTAAGATACTACAGTTTTCTTCTTTAGGTGTTCATCATGACGTTGGTCTTACTTTATCAAACCCACTTATAGAACTGTGAAAGTTTGTGCCCGAGCCATATGATAATTTTTTCCTGCTCAACATATCCATATTGATTTAAATTATAACTGCAGCATTTTTTTTCTTTCAAAAGAAATTTTCTACTAATCCGTTGGGCATAAGAAGATCAAGGACCTATATGACTGCGTTATTTTAACAATGAGAAAACATCCTTGAAACACTTTAATACGAGAACAGGCTGGAATTATATTGATGAACCTTTTGGATATTGTCCCCTTTTCTAGAGTGTCCTTATTTTAGAAAGTACATGCAGGTATTTGATGTGCTTCAAGTTAATTGTTGACAAATACATCAACTACGTATGTGAATTTTGTTTTGCTAAATCTTCTAGGGTATGTGTTAAACATTTCAATGGGAACTGATTATGTTACGAGATAAGTTAATAAGGAACACATGTAATAATGGAAAATTATTTTATATACCCAGCCTTCCTGAGTCATTGAAATAATAGATTGGTTTTTTCACATTTCTAACAAGGTCTAAATATCCTACTTACGAAAAACTGAATTGCTTTACACTATCATACTTGTTCATCAATTATACATCTTATGTTTATACTAATACAGTCCTCTGAAAGTTCATCTTTACTCATCTGTCTTTCCTATATAAATCATGATATTCAATTAATCTTTTATATCGTCATGCAGTTTTCGTTATCCCACTGCATTCATTTCCACAGGTATATTTCGGTCGGATAATCATATAGCGAAATTTTTTCTTCCTTTCATTTAGATCATATGCCTTCAGTACTGAACTTGCTGTTGGTTTAAATGCTTGCACTAACTGTTCTCGTATACTGTATCAGATATTTCTGTAATAAATTCGATATCATAACTGGATGTAAGAGTTTCTGATCCGATATATTAAAAACCAACGTTTTCTCTACAGATCACATCCTTTTGCCTAAAAATGTACATCTAACCTCTAACCTCCCATTTTGCACGGTTTCTACTAGTTTGTGCTATCAAAGAGGAATATTTGATGCTATCTACGCCAATGCGCGCTAGTGTGACGTCATTGGACGCAGCCGAGTAGTTCCGATCTCCACTTGCGCCTCCTTTCCTATATCTCCTTGCTTTTAATGAAAAAAATCAACACAAGTACAATTGTAACTGTGTATACATATATCACATTGACTGCATATAATAGTGCAGCATATGCCATTAATATATTCTTCGATACCTCATTTACATTATCTGCTGATTTCACCAGCCAGTTTGAGTTCTCCTGGGTGATCGAAAAAACACTACTTTGAGCAGATTGTCTAGAATTGATGGCTTTTGTATGAGATGATGACTTGCCTTTAATATTTTTTATTAATCGATCAACAATTTTATCTCTTATATATTTATTTAGAGCATGTATACCTTTATCCAATCTTTTTATTTTGTTCCTTCAAGATAAAAATGTTTCAAGATTTTGGGCATACTTTCAAGACGCATGTTTGTATTAATTCCGCAATTTTTTCTCTAACAATACGCCCAATTCCCATAATTGCTTCCATAATATTCTTTGAAGTACTCTCCAAATCGACAGGTTTTTTTATCTGATGATAAAGATGTAATGTATGTATTTAACATAACATGAAATTTTTTTTGATCGGTAGCCTGCTGAATTACCTATGAGGAGAAATAAATACAGGGTTGGGATAAAGTTTGGCACCAAATTAATATATTTAAAACGGAACGGACGATAATTTTGAAGATTTTCATAAAAAATATATCATGAAAAGCAGAAAGAGTTATCTAATACAAAGTATTTCGTTTTATTTCTCACTATTGATACAAATAACAACGATTTATTTATTTGAATGGATTTTTTCTCCAATGTACAGAAAGACTGAATTTCTTCTTTTCACAGATAATTTCTACATGGATCCATATGGACAGATCCGAAACAAGGTGCACTTTCAGAATCTGCAGAAATATACAGGGTGTCCTATTTAAATAAAAAAAAGTTTTGTCATTTCCGGTTAAACCGGAAGTATCTAATTAATGAAAATATGCTCATCAGATGCATTGTGGTCTATTACACTCAGCTGCCAAATTTCAAAAATATCGCCCGTTTCGTTTTAATGATATTAATTTGGTGCCAAACGTTATCCCAACCCTGTATACAAATGCGTAGCGAAAACAAATTATAGTAATTCCGTTTTCTTTAGCGAATTCTGAAGTTTCGAACCATAATCATAATCTTAATCATCTTTATTTATACTGTAGCTGCATTTGCAGATGTACACGTCAAACAAATATAAACAGAATATATAGATACAAACACTGCATTGCAAACAACCAACTGCATTAGAAGTCTAAAAAGATCATTGACCCTGCCTCATACATTCATCAAAATATTCATTAACTGAATAAAATGCCTTGGACAACAGAAATGTCCTCAAGCTTGACTTGAATTTTTCATAGGGCAGGCAGCTGATATCTCCCGGTAAGGCATTAATAATTTTTTTGCCAATATAACTCGGCGATTGTTCGAATTTCCGCAATCTATGCACATCTATCGCTAGCTTGTTTTTATACCTCTTATTATAGTCGTGGAAATCGAAATTTTTCTTAAACTCGTACAATTTAGCCTTCATATACAGGGCAACCTTATGAATGTATATTGACGGAAAAGTCATGACTTTATGCTTCCTGAAATAAGGCTTACAGGATTCGGCATACGGTAGTCCCAACATCAACCGAAGTATTTTCTTTTGTAACCTAAAAACCCTTCCACTATCCACACTAGTGCCCCACAAAATCACATTTTGAGTTAGATGGCAATAAACTAGAGAATAATAAACTAAAAAAAAACGCCCCAACGTCAGTTGTTCCCCTCAACCTATTAATGGCATAGTACCCTGAGCTTAATTTAGAACAAACATGATCCACATGATCTCTCCAAACCAAATTGTCATCAATTCTCAACCCCAAAAACTTAGTCACGTCAGCTCTCAATACCCCACCTGGTGAGTTCATATCTTTCTTCAATTTATTTCCAAATTTCATGCGAAGAGTCTTTTCTATGTTTATAATGATGTTATTTTTAGCACACCACACCTTAAATTCCTCCAATACCAGAACAAGGGCTAATTCTAATTCTTCAAGGGACCACGCCGAGACCAACACCGACGTGTCATCGGCAAACATAATTACAACACAATTTTTCAAGTATTGAGGTATTTCATCAACAAAGATCAAAAAGAGCAGTGGTCCCAGTACAGATCCCTGGGGTACTCCCAAATCCGGAAAATACTCCCCTGACACGCTGTCACCTACCTTCACACGCATGCTTCTTGATCTTAAATAGGACTCCAGACCCTTTATGACTTGCATATCCATGGACAATTAAGATTACCTTATCGTTAATAGATGATTTAACAAAATTTTGAAAATGTTTCATCCATTCCAAATATATTTCCGTTGTCATCCAACCCGATTGTTGTGCTACACCAGTGTGCCAGGAGGAGCTTCGTCGACCAACTCATTTTTCATATTCTTTCTGGGAAAAATCAACATAGAAGGAACGTACATACCAACGGCATTGACGCAACAGACAACAGTGATGTTTTTTCCACGCTCTGTACTGGATATTACACCAACTTGCTTCCTTCCTGTTGTAGCCAATATCTTTTGAGGCTTTTGCACAGTTGAGAGGCCTGACTCGTCAGCATTATAAATGCGATGTGGCTTGAAATTGACAGACTTTGATAAATTTCAAAAAAATTTTGAACCTGGGGACGATTAAAAGCTTGAGCAGGAGCTGCTGAAGTAGCTTTCGGTTTTCGTAAAAAAATATCCTTATTTCGTTTCAAAAATCCATCTAACCAATCTTGTCCAGTTTTTCGTTTTTGTGGGTTGAATTGATGGGAAACTCCATTTTTTTCAGCTCAAAAGCCAATTCTTGAACAGATGATCGTGTCAAACCAAACAATCGAGATTCGAGTAATTTCAAATGCTGAACTAATTGTCTTTCCACATCTGGTGACAAAATAGTTTTCCAACATCCAAGACCTTTCGAATTGGACTGCCAATTTTTGTTAGTATCCAAAACACGTCTTCGGAGCGTTGCTTGTGGAACACCAAATGTTTAAATGCCAATAACCAACCCATGTTTCCATTTCTAACTGCTTCGATAGCTTTTTGCTTGATTCAGAACTCCAGGATTGACGATCAGTAGTCGCTGATAATTACGAGGCATATTGGTATATCTTTGAATGAAATTGACAGATTGTAAAAGAAATTTTCTGGACAGAATTCTATGGACAAAATGACCTACCTATGCCATTTTGTCCGTAGGCCTCATATGCCATTTTGTCCATATGAAGATGAAAACGAGTAAACATATCAAATGAAACCAAAACTTTTATTTTTCATGAGAAATTTATGTGAATGCAATTATAACATAGTGGACAATGGAATGAATGCAGCGCAAATGGAATATAATAGAGAAAACTTACCACTTTCACTGAATATATGATGCACTGAAAAAAACTTCAAACCTATCGTAATTTATCTTCACATACGACGTCCTTAAGAACAAGAGGAATGCTTTCGTGTCTTCATATGTTAGTAGAAGCCACAAGAGTCACGTGATATAGCAGTCAGTTGCGTATTTGATACGACCAAATGCGAATTATTATGCCTATGTCATTTTGTACGTATATGTCATTTTGTACGTATTTCCCCTATACCTTAAGGTTTCTATAAACAACTTGTTTTTTTTCCATATCACCAATTTTTTTCAAATTTTTTCTCCAAGCCGGATCTAAATGCCATAAACACAGTAATCGACTCATCACAGGACCCATGACAGCTTCCCATGCATTATAAAAAACATTAGTTATGTCAGTCATAAATGTTTTAGCTTCAAGTGCACCAATTTTAGACTTGATACTATTGAAAAATATTTCAAACACCAAAGTATCTTTACGGTTAGTTATCATGCAAGCCCCTGGAAAACCTTCACCAAAATTGTCTACAACTAAGACAGTAGTTGATTCAAAATCATAGCCATTTAACCCATCCGTACTATCTATGGCAATGATGTTTTTGCCATATTCTATTAACATCTTCTTTTGGGAATTATTCATCATTATTAAGCAAAAATCATTGATACTCATAATTTCATCATTTTCAGCTTGTGGCTTATAAAATAAAATTGGGTTGTTTTCATCAGCTTGACATTCTTTTACAAATATATCAACACTTATAGACGAACCCCTTCTTGAATTTGAATATTGAAGGATATTTTTATAATATTAATATCTTTTCTAGTGAGAAGATGATCACGGCTTAATTGACCCTCAATTTCATCTCTATTTTCATCAATTATTCTGTAAAATAATATTCAGAACAGTTATAGAAAATCAGAATATTAGATACTCATTACAAACCTTGGTTTATTGCCACCAATGGCCAACTTCTTTGCAGTATTAGACCGAAAATTTTTGGTTAATCTTAGATGTTTCACTTCTATTGTGTGACCATAATGAAATTTAGAATAATTCATTGAACATTTACCATCTTCAAATTGTATTCATTTAATATAGTACAAGCTGTATTCATTTTACAGTATCCTTGACTCTTCAGTTGTCTTTTCCTTACACAATTTATTCGACGTAGCTTTCCTGAACAATCAATGTGAAAATAGAAAATTCAGCAGGACCTCTTTTATCCGAACTCCAAAAATTTACCCCCTGTTCGAATTAGTGGAGCGTTCGGATTACAGTATAGAGGATCTATAAGGCATTTTTTATGACTTTTATGAATTTTCAAATGTATATTCTTCTATAAACACTACATTCGTTAAACTTCTTCAAAGAATTTCAAAATTTTGTCGGAAGGTATTTATTTAATGACAAATAAAAGCTTTGTCTCGCAACTGCGACTTACGTAAAAGAATTTCTACTCACTCGAGGTTCAGTGCGCAACAAGCGACAAACCGCGTACGGGTGTGGGCCGTTCGGATTAGAGGGGTCCTGCTGTATGTGAACGATATTCATATTACTTACCACATCTGTGACAATTAAAATATGTGATAATCTAATTATTACTTTTCACGAACTTTTTCAAATACTTAGTTGCAGATTTTGCTTCTAATTCGTTCAACCATATCTTGAACTCTGAAATATTTATATTTCATATATTCGTGCAATGCAGAGATAACATCTTACCATTAAAAGAATCAAAGTTCAACATTCCTTCTTGCATGTCAAAGAGATGATTATTTTTTAAATGTAATCGAAGCTCATAGTTAAATCTAAACGAAATGTTGCAGCCTTCTAAACAATTGAATAGATGCACATTTGCATCGTGACTTTTCATAATCTTTTGATGTTTCTCATGTTTTTCTCTTAAATGCCTATTCAACGAAGACTGTGAGACGTAATTATCACCACAATGATCACACACTAGAGACATGTGTACGAAAAAGGATCTCTGACTCTGATAATCAAATGAAAATAAATGAAGCACCAGAAGCGCACAAGTCTCTGGTCAGTCTGCATAGACAAACTCAGTCAGTCAGTCTGCTCACAGGCTGTCAAAGATGGACAGTTGACATTTGACAATTTAGGCATGAGAAGTAGACGTGGCAACGTCGGTACGGGTATGAGAATTGCGAAGTGATTTTTAGTAGAAAAAGATAGAACATTTTCTTTGGATCAAATGGAGACGCGAATCAGTGAGTTGATTAACATTCCTATGGATCAAAAGTACAAAAACATTTTTCGTGAAGACTCTAAACTTATCCCTTCAAAATCAAGAGAATACGAAGAAATAAGTACATTGTTGAACAAGTCAATGTCCGCGAAGTATATATATACAATCTTCTCACCAATAGATTTGGACTCAGAGATTGTCTTTTAGATTTCCACGAAATTGAAGCTACATTTTATTCAACCACTAACTCTCTCGAAACTTCAATAGATTCATCAAACTCATCATCTGCTCCATCAGAAATAAATTTCTGTTTGAAAATACCTTTTAAAATCTGGCATGATATTGATTCAGAAAGTGTCATTTATAAATCCAGTCAAAAAGTACAACGTAATTTATCCACTCTCAAAAGAGGAAGGTGGACTAATACAATATTTGAACTTGTTCATAAAGAGACAAATCTGCCGTGTGCTTTTATATTTAAGCGATGTACCATGCCAAATCTGGTATTTATGCGAAAATTCAAGCTTCTTGTACTGAATGCAAGGCGACTTTTTTGGGAAAAATAGTGAACAAACCATCTAGTTGTCTAGACAATGTTCCTTTGGAGTGTTTCATCGACAAGTTCGACCCAACAGTAAAACATCTTAAAAAACGCCCGCTAAATGGAGAGAGAAGAAAAATCACTTTGGAGCAACTTGCAGCAGGGACTCCTTCAGTAACAAAGTGGCGGAGGAGTGAAGCAGATAAATTGATGAAGGTTTACGACAAAGAACCTCCACATCTTTATAAGGCCGCAACTTTGCGAAAGGCAAAACAGGAAATAAAAGATAAATCGCTCAGTGTCAAAGGGACGTCTCCTGTAATGAGTTTGCAATTCATGAAATATTCTTCTTTTTTCGGTTCTATACATACTATCAGTATTGACCATTTTTTCGTCCATTTTTGGCTGCCTGAACAAATAGCAAATATGATCTGGTACATTTAGGCACTGGATCGCTTATAAAAAAAATTCAACTACCAAATAGTGAATTATCACCTCAAATATATATCTGTACCAAGCAGTTACCCAGACACCTACTTACAAAATGCCAGTTTTTCAAATGTTCAGTGCAGTTTAGAATACTAATGCCATACATTATTGGATTTTGGAGTTCCTTAGAGTAGGTGAGGGACACAGCTCCAATTTTCCTGTTCCACGAACAGTAGTTTGTGATTGTGATAAGGCTCTACTCAATGCAATTTGTGAGGCATTCGCGCAATGCAAAAATTTGAAGCATTATCTCGGAACTTGCCATTCTCTTCTATTGAATAAAGAAGGAATTGAGTTGCCCAAGTCATTTATTAGATATTTGTCATTTCATGAACTTCATATCACGATGGCCTTGCTTAACAAAAGCACAACCTAAAGTCAAGAAATTCTACTTACATGCAATGGGTTTATTAGCCAAACAAGCAGAATTTCTTGAATTTCAAGGGATGGTAAAACATATCCTCATACTTCGTTGTAGTGAAGATTTCGGAAAAAAACAAGAATGCTGTAGCTGTAGTTGCCCAGCAGTCATACGAGTTTATTGTTGATAATATAAAAGGAAATGAAAATGTAATATATAGATGAAAATGAGGAAAGAGAACATGAGGAAGAGAAAGATTTTCTATTAGAAGATGTAGATGATGATATAATGACATGGACCCAAAGTATTTTCACACAATGTGAAAACATCGTAAATCTTTCTGAAAACGGAAATCAAATGAACCCATTCTATATACCTGAAATGAGAATGAAGCTGAAAAATTAGTTTACTACTATCCTATTTTCAGTGGAGTAATGATACCTACTTTTAGATAATGAGAGCCTACTGTTAGTTCAGCTTCTGTCGAATCAGAATTCAAAGATGTTAAACACGTTCTTCTTGAAAACGATTGCCGACCAATGAGAGCAGACAAATTTGTAGCTACTCATCTACTGTCTTTTAGAGGGCGATCAAAATTAGCTGTATCTACAAGTTATATCACCAATGAAGTGATTGCAGTACCTCCAGAGAAAGAACAACTTTCCACACTACCCGGGATTCTCCCTGTGGACTCAACTTCCAACATATATAGTAGCGAAAAAGACAACAAACAGAATTTACAATATAGTGAATCGAGTGGGGAAGACAGTCTAAGCGCTGAGCATAATTGGCGAAATAAAAATGCAGCTGTCAAGAAAAGAAGAACCTATTTGAACCCATGTCCTACTATCGATTATTCAAATTTTCAACGCAAATTTGGAATTGAAAATTTGCAAAATGGCAGCAAATGTCCGTTGATAACTCACAAAGGAAAAAAGGTTGTAGTACGAAATACTCGTAGTTTTGATGGCATTGTCTCTATTTTGGCAGGAGCAGGCATAAATGAAAAGTTCAAAGACCACGTTCATGTTTTAACTACAGCTACGATTATGTTTTTGATAGATTTCCTAAACTACGGCTGCTGTAGTAATATTTATTTGAAGAGGGCAAATTTGCTGATGGAAGTAGAAGCTTTTTGCTCAATGAACATGAATGGTAGAGTTATAAGTGTAGATTGCTTTTCGAACATGGGCCATATGGCTCAATTTATACTAGTTGATGATCCTATACTGAAATTAAAATATGCCATGAATGTTCAAAACAAATCATTAGAAAATCACCTACCCATTAACTCAAGTATAATAAATAAATTTAGATTCAAAGAATTGCAAAAAGCAATAATTGAAGGAATGCCATCTCCAGAACCAGTTGCTGTAATAATCCCATGAGAAGAAGTCTGATTTATGGTTCACTGATTGTGATGGAATATGAACCATAAAAAAGTGATTTGACAAAACTTTCAGAATTCCCACATCATATAAATTTGAATTGTAAAACTTTCAACCTTGCTGGAATAGTGGCCAGATATGATTCGATTGAAATAGGTCATTATGTTGGCTATTCCTTTTAAGTTTCAACGTGGATGGTATTCGACGATATGGTGAAAAACGCACGAGAAAGAGGAAGTACTGTTGAAATCGAGCCTCATTTAGTTATATATGTTGCAACAGACTGAATCTTTATTTTTTGTTACAAGACATGTTCAATTTATTTTTGTTTTGAGATTTATTGAACTTTTTCTGTTTTATTGTGTTCATTTTTTACAGTTTATTATTATTTTTCAATTGAGATTTTCGAAAATATTTCAGGAATCGATAAAAACAGTACTCTAATGCGAAAAAAGAATTACATTGAACAATTAGACTTTCTACATCTTCTTGAAATTCTAAAATGAATACATAAAATTTAGTATTACTAATCCATATTAGGTACATAAAATCATATAACTAGTTACTCAAAAACAGAATTATTTTCTTATATGTATACTTATTATGGATCAACAAGTAAACTCCACGGAAATCTCATGTCGTTTACCTATCATAGGCATCTGTATACGAAATGCAACTATCTGGTATTATACAGGGTGTTTCAACATTCATATCAATACTTTTAGAGTTATATTCCCTGAATAATTTTAAGGTAAAAAGTTCAAATAAATAGAGGTCCGCAAACGCTTAGATATGGAGCTACAGGGTGTTAAAAGTTTAATTTTTTTCAATGGAGGTTTGCATAGCAGTCGGAGCATTTTCAGCATCTTTTGTGGAAAATTGGAGTTGGATTGGAATACGTTTCTTTAATTATAAATTTATATAATTGAAAAATAAATGTATGTATGTATGTGAAAATTAACAGTATGTAGATAAAATTCTTGAAAAAATAATGTTAATAATTGTTTACATGCCGTTAATTTTTCAGCTTAATTTCATACACTGAAACGTATCTTCTATGTCTATAAAATTTTGAGATTAACGGTAAACTATCTTCAGAGTCACGCATCTGCATCTGTATCAAGAAAATTGAGTTATAAACAATAGTAATCTTCTTTAGTCATTAGCTATCCACGCTGGAGTTCATTAAGCTAAATTTACGAGATTTCTCTCCTGAAAACTGAATTATGGCAACATTGTTATCGTGATACACTTCTGATGACTTATAACGCTATGCTAGGGTGACCAGACGTCCGTCATTGTGACGGACAGTCCGTCTATCGTCCAAGAAGTCCCTCACTGGAAAACGTCCGTCAAAATCTTGAATTTAATTCAGTATTTTGCTCAAGAAAATTTGAGATGGATAATAAAAAAGGAAGTGCAAATTTACAGTAGATCTTCAAAAAAACAAAACTTGATTTTTCAATGTACGAAGAGTCAACTCAGCATTGTATTTGGAGAATCGAGGAATATTATACGGCATGTTCCAAGTAATAAACATAAATAAATAGTTAATGCAGCAGCGTCTTCCTTTCTGACCAAATATTTCAGACATTCAAATTTTGGGGAAAGAAGCTTTTCTAGCAACGCCTGAAGCTCTATTCTCATTCCACAGTGTATAATAAACAACCATTGTATTGAGATTATTATATTTTCGTTTTTGTGTTGTTATATATTAAATCGTAACTTGTATTATTTTTCTGTTTTCAATAAATTATTATTTTTTTTCACTATACGGGGTAGGAAACTGAGTAGCTGGGAGCATATACAGGGTGAGTCCTTGACTCGTACAAATATTTTACAGTAGATTCTTGAGGTCGAAGGAAACACTTTTTTCCTTCACCAATTTTTTCCATTTTTTCGGTTTAAAAGATAGAGGTTGCTGAAAAACATAAATAAATGTCATTTTCAGTTCTCCCAAATGGTTTTATCGAATGAAATGAATTTCGGAATATAGTTTTCGAGTAAGTTGGCGTTCATTACTAAAAAATATCTGTGAAATTCGAAAAATTGGTTACATTGATGGCATGCAATTCTTTTAAAATCTATCTCTTTTTATCAGGGCAAAATCGGAAAAAATATTATACATGAAATTTTTTTTTCTTTTGACCTCAATAATTTACTGTAAAATATTTTTACGAAGCAAAGACTCGCCCTGTATATAAAAATATACACATTCACCAGGTCCGTCCGTCATTGAACTGGGGATAATCTGGTCAGCCTACGCTATGCAAAACTTGATGAGTCATAGGTTGTGCACGCAGGGTTGTCAACCTCAACGGTATGAATAATAATAATAACTTTATTAATCCTTTTAGACATTGTATAAAATGTATAGGATGAGTCGAGAAAAACAGGATTTATGAATTACAAAGTATCAAGAAAATAATCCTTAACGCTATAATAACACTTAGACAATAGCAATTCTTTTACTAAATTCTTATATCTATTTAGATTCGCCGATTTAACATTATTAGTTTTTTTTCATTTTCTTTCGCATAAACCAAGCCTCTGTAAATGAAAATTGAAGCAAGTGTCAAAATCCCATGTTCGAGAAAAACAGGCCTACACGAAGATCGGGGAGAAATGTTAAAGATCATGCGCACGATCCTCTTTTGTAGGATGAAAACTCTACTTGAATCTGAGGAATTTCCCCATAACAGAACATTATATGATAGATGACTGAAGACCAGACTATAATAGATATTTAACAATGAATCTAAAGGAAGAGATTTTTTGACTCTGCTAATTGCATAATATGACCTGTTAAGTTGACTACAAACGGCATCAATATGGGTACTCCATTTCAAATTGCGGTCTACGTGAACTCCAAGAAATTTTGAACAATCCTTAGAGGTAATTATATTATCTGAATAGTGAACGATCAGCCTTCTACTACAAACATTACTTATAGAAAAGTGAACACACTCAGTTTTACCGATATTAATTATCAGAGCATTTTCATGACACCACTGAACAAAGCTCTCTAAAAGAATCACACACAACTCTTGAAGCTCCTCAAAGTTTCTAGCCTTGATCACAACTGATGTATCATCAGCGAATAGCGTTATCAAACACATTTTCAGAAACTTGATGAGACGGTGGGGAACATTTTTCGCCCTCGATCTTAGATTCGTGGGGAGATCGTTAATAAATATTAGAAACAAAAGTGGACCGATAACGGAGCCCTGAGGCACACCCAAGGTGACATTATGCTCAACAGAGAAAGAATTTTGGACTCCAACGGACATTGTCCTATCCTCAAGATAACTCGAGAGCCAGTCCAAAAACACTCCTCTGAAGCCTAGATTGTAGCATTTGTTGATAATAAACTCAAAAGAAAGACTATCAAATGCCCGCGATAGATCGAAGAACAATCCCGCGACCAAAAAAACTTCATCCAGACTATCATACACATATTCAATGAAATGTAGAGCTGCAGTTGAAGTAGAGCGACCAGACCTAAACCCATGTTGAGCCCCATCGAGTATGTGAAATTTATCCAGATATTTCATCATTCTGTCGAACACAATCCTTTCGAAAACTTTTGAAAAAATGCTTAGGATGGAAATAGGTCGATAGTAAGCAATATCTTCTACGTAATTTTTCTTGTGAATTGGGATTACAATAGTTTATTTGAGAATATGGGGAAATACTCCCATACTTATAGATTGATTGGTTAAGTGAGAGAAATGGGGACAAATATCAACGCCTATCATCTTCAATATTCTCGCTGAGATGCAATCAGCACCTGTACATTTTTTATTTTTGAGTGCTTTTATGGTCTCGACCACTTCATTCTCTGAGACCGGAAAGAAGAAGAAATTGGAATTCAACATGCAGGATGTAGTGCACGTACTGGGCAGCGAGTTACCATAATAGCTGATTAGGGTAGTTTCAGCAATAGTGGAAAAATAGTCAGCAAAGATCTCCGATAACTTACTAGCATCACTATAAGAAACACCATCGACAGCAAGCTCTATAATTTGATGTTTTTTGCTTTTCAGACCAGTAAATTCACTTACCAGCCTCCAAACCAGTTTATTTTTGTTTTCTGACTGATCGATAAGTTCGCGATGAAAATTGAATTTACTACTTCTAACTAAGGAATTGTACGAAGTTTTGGCTTTCCTGTATAAGTCATAAGTGTGCTGACATTTTAAGTTCACATACAACCAATACAAATTCTTCAGGTCGTGCTTTGCCCTGACAATATCAGGGGTTATCCATTTCTTTCTCTGGTCAGAACCATTAGTGATCCTTATTAATGGACAACAGGCTTCGAATGCGTTCTGAATTATGTCAACGAATGATTTGAAGCATTCGTCGACATGAATGTGCTGGTAGATTTCTTTAAAATCACAATTTTTTATTTCGAGCATGAAGTTGCACAGATTACTTTGGCTCAGATTCCTGATAACTTTTAGTTAAAATGGGTGTAGGTTTTATAGCTTATGGAAAACTCAACCGACAGTGCTCGGTGGTCACTAATATGAGCTTCATAAACCTCACATTGACAATTTGATGGGCATGCATTTGTTAGAATGTAGTCTACTTTTGATGTAGATGTATGACCACTAATATCAGTAAAAACTCTAGTGGGTGCAAACGATGAGAGTCTTAGATTGAAGCACTCCAGAAGATCAATAAAAAGCTTACGATTATTACAATTTACATCGGAAAAATTAACATTTAGGTCACCACATATAAATATGGTATCGACTTTGTCAATAAAACAATGCAAAGCATGTGAAATAATACCTAAAAAGGTTTCAAAACTACCTGAGCAGGGCCTGTAAACACTTAGAATACCCACTTTAGCACCATGAGCCAACACTATGATCCCACACACCTCACACTGCATCTCTTCAGAGAATTTCGAAACGCACAGGCACCTCACATGAATTCCATTCTTGGCATAAATCATGGAATTATTTAGCCTAGCCTTTTCCCCTATCAGGGATAGCGCTTGCATTGTAACTTAGGTGTGTATTTCTTCACTCTTCAATTCAAGAAAGTGGAAATCAGGTAACAAGATCCGATAGTGATTTTATGGGACTCGCAGGATTTTGCGAGGCGTGTCCCACAAAATATCACTTTCGGAACTTGTTACGTAAATATCTTTTTGCTGTAGCCATCCCAAAAATGAAACTTTCGGTATTATTGATTCATTAACTTGAAAGTAACAATTCACACAAACAGTACCGAATGTTCCTATTTTCGGGGTGATTTCCACTTTCAGTTCGATTTTGCATATCGTCGTTAAAACCCGAAAAATGTGTAACTCCCAATTTAATCAAAAAAGCGATTTTGATGCCATCCCTTAGCTGTTTTCAACATCTACATGCTCAGAAATTTGTGTAGTTAATCGAACAGTTAAATATTTTTCCCACGCAAAATAGAATAATGTGTATCTCCGTGCTTGAAATTGTTTAAAAGAAATACGTGTACTTCCCTTACACTAGCACGGCGTCAGTGCATATATTCACATCAGTGGATTTCATAAGAAGTAGTGGAAAAATAGTGCTGCTTTGCTGTGAAAACAAAGGTAAATATTAAGGGAGTACGGGTAATAATAAAAAGTTCTTTGATCTCCTGTAAAATCAGCTAAAATGGAGTTACACATCTTTCGGGTTTTAACGACGATATGCATGTCGATGGATTTGACAATACCATATTGTTTTGTATTTTATTATGATAGCGCTTGCATTGTAACTTAGGTGTGTATTTCTTCACTCTTCAATTCAAGAAAGTGGAAATCAGGTAACAAGATCCGATAGTGATTTTATGGGACTCGCAGGATTTTGCGCGGCGTGTCCCACAAAATATCACTTTCGGAACTTGTTACGTAAAAATCTTTTTGCTGTAGCCATCCCAAAAATGCAACTTTCGGTATTATTTTTTCAGTAACTTGAAAGTAACAATTCACACAAACAGTACCGAATGTTTCTATTTGGTGGACGATTTCCACTTTCAGTTCGATTTTGCATATGCATGTCGATGGATTTGACAATACCATATTGTTTCGTATTTCCTTATGATAGCGCTTGCATTGTAACTTAGGTGTGTATTTCTTCACTCTTCAATTCAAGAAAGTGGAAATCAGGTAACAAGATCCGATAGTGATTTTATGGGACTCGCAGGATTTTGCGCGGCGTGTCCCACAAAATATCACTTTCGGAACTTGTTACGTAAATATCTTTTTGCTATAGCCATCCCAAAAATGAAACTTTCGGTATTATTTATTCATTAACTTGAAAGTAACAATTCACACAAACAGTACCGAATGTTCCTATTTTCGGGGTGATTTCCACTTTCAGTTCGATTTTGCATATACATGTCGATGGATTTGACAATACCATATTGTTTTGTGTTTTATTATGATAGCGCTTGCATTGTAACTTAGGTGTGTATTTCTTCACTCTTCAATTCAAGAAAGTGGAAATCAGGTAGCAAGATCCGATAGTGATTTTATGGGACTCGCAGGATTTTGCGGGGCGTGTCCCACAAAATATCACTTTCGGAACTTGTTACGTAAAAATCTTTTTGCTGTAGCCATCCCAAAAATGCAACTTTCGGTATTATTTTTTCAGTAACTTGATAGTAACAATTCACACAAACAGTACCGAATATTTCTATTTTTGGGACGATTTCCACTTTCAGTTCGATTTTGCATATGCATGTCGATGGATTTGACAATACCATATTGTTTCGTATTTTATTATGATAGCGCTTGCATTGTAACTTAGGTCTGTATTTCTTCACTCTTCAATTCAAGAAAGTGGAAATCAGGTAACAAGATCCGATAGTGATTTTATGGGACTCGCAGGATTTTGCGCGGAGTGTCCCACAAAATATCACTTTCGGAACTTGTTACGTAAATATCTTTTTGCTATAGCCATCCCAAAAATGAAACTTTCGGTATTATTGATTCATTAACTTGAAAGTAACAATTCACACAAACAGTACCGAATGTTCCTATTTTCGGGGTGATTTCCACTTTCAGTTCGATTTTGCATATGCATGTCGATGGATTTGACAATACCATATTGTTTCGTATTTTATTATGATAGCGCTTGCATTGTAACTTAGGTCTGTATTTGTTCACTCTTCAATTCAAGAAAGTGGAAATCAGGTAACAAGATCCGATAGTGATTTTATGGGACTCGCAGGATTTTGCGCGGCGTGTCCCACAAAATATCACTTTCGGAACTTGTTACGTAAATATCTTTTTGCTATAGCCATCCCAAAAATGAAACTTTCGGTATTATTTATTCATTAACTTGAAAGTAACAATTCACACAAACAGTACCGAATGTTCCTATTTTCGGGGTGATTTCCACTTTCAGTTCGATTTTGCATATACATGTCGATGGATTTGACAATACCATATTGTTTTGTATTTTATTATGATAGCGCTTGCATTGTAACTTAGGTGTGTATTTCTTCACTCTTCAATTCAAGAAAGTGGAAATCAGGTAGCAAGATCCGATAGTGATTTTATGGGACTCGCAGGATTTTGCGGGGCGTGTCCCACAAAATATCACTTTCGGAACTTGTTACGTAAAAATCTTTTTGCTGTAGCCATCCCAAAAATGCAACTTTCGGTATTATTTTTTCAGTAACTTGATAGTAACAATTCACACAAACAGTACCGAATATTTCTATTTTTGGGACGATTTCCACTTTCAGTTCGATTTTGCATATGCATGTCGATGGATTTGACAATACCATATTGTTTCGTATTTTATTATGATAGCGCTTGCATTGTAAATTAGGTCTGTATTTCTTCACTCTTCAATTCAAGAAAGTGGAAATCAGGTAACAAGATCCGATAGTGATTTTATGGGACTCGCAGGATTTTGCGCGGAGTGTCCCACAAAATATCACTTTCGGAACTTGTTACGTAAATATCTTTTTGCTCTAGCCATCCCAAAAATGAAACTTTCGGTATTATTGATTCATTAACTTGAAAGTAACAATTCACACAAACAGTACCGAATGTTCCTATTTTCGGGGTGATTTCCACTTTCAGTTCGATTTTGCATATGCATGTCGATGGATTTGACAATACCATATTGTTTCGTATTTTATTATGATAGCGCTTGCATTGTAACTTAGGTGTGTATTTCTTTACTCTTCAATTCAAGAAAGTGGAAATCAGGTAGCCAGATCCGATAGTGATTTTATGGGACTCGCAGGATTTTGCGCGGCGTGTCCCACAAAATATCACTTTCGGAACTTGTTACGTAAATATATTTTTGCTATAGCCATCCCAAAAATGAAACTTTCGGTATTATTGATTCATTAACTTGAAAGTAACAATTCACACAAACAGTACCGAATGTTCCTATTTTCGGGGTGATTTCCACTTTCAGTTCGATTTTGCATATGCATGTCGATGGATTTGACAATACCATATTGTTTTGTATTTTATTATGATAGCGCTTGCATTGTAACTTAGGTCTGTATTTCTTCACTCTTCAATTCAAGAAAGTGGAAATCAGGTAACAAAATCCGATAGTGATTTTATGGGACTCGCAGGATTTTGCGCGGAGTGTCCCACAAAAAATCACTTTCGGAACTTGTTACGTAAATATCTTTTTGCTATAGCCATCCCAAAAATGAAACTTTCGGTATTATTGATTCATTAACTTGAAAGTAACAATTCACACAAACAGTACCGAATGTTCCTATTTTCGGGGTGATTTCCACTTTCAGTTCGATTTTGCATATGCATGTCGATGGATTTGACAATACCATATTGTTTCGTATTTTATTATGATAGCGCTTGCATTGTAACTTAGGTCTGTATTTGTTCACTCTTCAATTCAAGAAAGTGGAAATCAGGTAACAAGATCCGATAGTGATTTTATGGGACTCGCAGGATTTTGCGCGGCGTGTCCCACAAAATATCACTTTCGGAACTTCTTACGTAAATATCTTTTTGCTATAGCCATCCCAAAAATGAAACTTTCGGTATTATTGATTCATTAACTTGAGAGTAACAATTCACACAAACAGTACCGAATGTTTCTATTTTTGGGACGATTTCCACTTTCAGTTCGATTTTGCATATGCATGTCGATGGATTTGACAATACCATATTGTTTCGTATTTTATTATGATAGCGCTTGCATTGTAACTTAGGTGTGTATTTCTTCACTCTTCAATTCAAGAAAAAGGAAATCAGGTAACAAGATCCGATAGTGATTTTATGGGACTCGCAGGATTTTGCGCGGCGTGTTCCACAAAATATCACTTTCGGAACTTGTTACGTAAAAATCTTTTTGCTCTAGCCATCCCAAAAATGAAACTTTCGGTATTATTGATTCATTAACTTGAAAGTAACAATTCACACAAACAGTACCGAATGTTCCTATTTTCGGGGTGATTTCCACTTTCAGTTCGATTTTGCATATGCATGTCGATGGATTTGACAATACCATATTGTTTCGTATTTTATTATGATAGCGCTTGCATTGTAACTTAGGTCTGTATTTGTTCACTCTTCAATTCAAGAAAGTGGAAATCAGGTAACAAGATCCGATAGTGATTTTATGGGACTCGCAGGATTTTGCGCGGCGTGTCCCACAAAATATCACTTTCGGAACTTCTTACGTAAATATCTTTTTGCTATAGCCATCCCAAAAATGAAACTTTCGGTATTATTGATTCATTAACTTGAGAGTAACAATTCACACAAACAGTACCGAATGTTTCTATTTTTGGGACGATTTCCACTTTCAGTTCGATTTTGCATATGCATGTCGATGGATTTGACAAAACCATATTATTTTGTATGTTATTATGATAGCGCTCTCATTGTAACTTAGGTGTGTATTTCTTCACTCTTCAATTCAAGAAAGTGGAAATCAGGAAACAAGATCCGATAGTGATTTTATGGGACTCACAGGATTTTGCGCGGCGTGTCCCACAAAATATCACTTTCGGAACTTGTTACGTAAATATCTTTTTGCTGTAGCCATCCCAAAAATGCAACTTTCGGTATTATTTTTTCAGTAACTTGAAAGTAACAATTCACACAAACAGTACCGAATGTTTCTATTTTGTGGACGATTTCCACTTTCAGTTCAATTTTGCATATGCATGTCGATGGATTTGACAATACCATATTGTTTCGTATTTCCTTATGATAGCGCTTGCATTGTAACTTAGGTGTGTATTTCTTCACTCTTCAATTCAAGAAAGTGGAAATCAGGTAACAAGATCCGATAGTGATTTTATGGGACTCGCAGGATTTTGCGCGGCGTGTCCCACAAAATATCACTTTCGGAACTTGTTACGTAAATATCTTTTTGCTATAGCCATCCCAAAAATGAAACTTTCGGTATTATTTATTCATTAACTTGAAAGTAACAATTCACACAAACAGTACCGAATGTTCCTATTTTCGGGGTGATTTCCACTTTCAGTTCGATTTTGCATATACATGTCGATGGATTTGACAATACCATATTGTTTTGTATTTTATTATGATAGCGCTTGCATTGTAACTTAGGTGTGTATTTCTTCACTCTTCAATTCAAGAAAGTGGAAATCAGGTAGCAAGATCCGATAGTGATTTTATGGGACTCGCAGGATTTTGCGCGGCGTGTCCCACAAAATATCACTTTCGGAACTTGTTACGTAAAAATCTTTTTGCTGTAGCCATCCCAAAAATGCAACTATCGGTATTATTTTTTCAGTAACTTGATAGTAACAATTCACACAAACAGTACCGAATATTTCTATTTTTGGGACGATTTCCACTTTCAGTTCGATTTTGCATATGCATGTCGATGGATTTGACAATACCATATTGTTTCGTATTTTATTATGATAGCGCTTGCATTGTAACTTAGGTCTGTATTTCTTCACTCTTCAATTCAAGAAAGTGGAAATCAGGTAACAAGATCCGATAGTGATTTTATGGGACTCGCAGGATTTTGCGCGGAGTGTCCCACAAAATATCACTTTCGGAACTTGTTACGTAAATATCTTTTTGCTATAGCCATCCCAAAAATGAAACTTTCGGTATTATTGATTCATTAACTTGAGAGTAACAATTCACACAAACAGTACCGAATGTTTCTATTTTTGGGACGATTTCCACTTTCAGTTCGATTTTGCATATGCATGTCGATGGATTTGACAATACCATATTGTTTCGTATTTTATTATGATAGCGCTTGCATTGTAACTTAGGTCTGTATTTGTTCACTCTTCAATTCAAGAAAGTGGAAATCAGGTAACAAGATCCGATAGTGATTTTATGGGACTCGCAGGATTTTGCGCGGCGTGTCCCACAAAATATCACTTTCGGAACTTCTTACGTAAATATCTTTTTGCTATAGCCATCCCAAAAATGAAACTTTCGGTATTATTGATTCATTAACTTGAAAGTAACAATTCACACAAACAGTACCGAATGTTTCTATTTTTGGGACGATTTCCACTTTCAGTTCGATTTTGCATATGTATGTCGATGGATTTGACAATACCATATTGTTTCGTATTTTATTATGATAGCGCTTGCATTGTAACTTAGGTGTGTGTTTCTTTACTCTTCAATTCAAGAAAGTGGAAATCAGGTAACAAGATCCGATAGTGATTTTATGGGACTCGCAGGATTTTGCGCGGCGTGTCCCACAAAATATCACTTTCGGAACTTGTTACGTAAAAATCTTTTTGCTGTAGCCATCCCAAAAATGCAACTTTCGGTATTATTTTTTCAGTAACTTGAAAGTAACAATTCACACAAACAGTACCGAATGTTTCTATTTTGTGAACGATTTCCACTTTCAGTTCGATTTTGCATATGCATGTCGATGGATTTGACAAAACCATATTATTTTGTATGTTATTATGATAGCGCTCTCATTGTAACTTAGGTGTGTATTTCTTCACTCTTCAATTCAAGAAAGTGGAAATCAGGTAACAAGATCCGATAGTGATTTTATGGGACTCGCAGGATTTTGCGCGGCGTGTCCCACAAAATATCACTTTCGGAACTTGTTATTACACGTAAATATCTTTTTGCTGTAGCCATCCCAAAAATGAAACTTTCGGTATTATTGATTCATTAACTTGAAAGTAACAATTCACACAAACAGTACCGAATGTTCCTATTTTCGGGGTGATTTCCACTTTCAGTTCGATTTTGCATATGCATGTCGATGGATTTGACAATACCATATTGTTTCGTATTTTATTATGATAGCGCTTGCATTGTAACTTAGGTGTGTATTTCTTTACTCTTCAATTCAAGAAAGTGGAAATCAGGTAGCAAGATCCGATAGTGATTTTATGGGACTCGCAGGATTTTGCGCGGCGTGTCCCACAAAATATCACTTTCGGAACTTGTTACGTAAATATATTTTTGCTATAGCCATCCCAAAAATGAAACTTTCGGTATTATTGATTCATTAACTTGAAAGTAACAATTCACACAAACAGTACCGAATGTTCCTATTTTCGGGGTGATTTCCACTTTCAGTTCGATTTTGCATATGCATGTCGATGGATTTGACAATACCATATTGTTTTGTATTTTATTATGATAGCGCTTGCATTGTAACTTAGGTCTGTATTTCTTCACTCTTCAATTCAAGAAAGTGGAAATCAGGTAACAAGATCCGATAGTGATTTTATGGGACTCGCAGGATTTTGCGCGGAGTGTCCCACAAAATATCACTTTCGGAACTTGTTACGTAAATATCTTTCTGCTATAGCCATCCCAAAAATGAAACTTTCGGTATTATTGATTCATTAACTTGAAAGTAACAATTCACACAAACAGTACCGAATGTTCCTATTTTCGGGGTGATTTCCACTTTCAGTTCGATTTTGCATATGCATGTCGATGGATTTGACAATACCATATTGTTTCGTATTTTATTATGATAGCGCTTGCATTGTAACTTAGGTCTGTATTTGTTCACTCTTCAATTCAAGAAAGTGGAAATCAGGTAACAAGATCCGATAGTGATTTTATGGGACTCGCAGGATTTTGCGCGGCGTGTCCCACAAAATATCACTTTCGGAACTTCTTACGTAAATATCTTTTTGCTATAGCCATCCCAAAAATGAAACTTTCGGTATTATTGATTCATTAACTTGAGAGTAACAATTCACACAAACAGTACCGAATGTTTCTATTTTTGGGACGATTTCCACTTTCAGTTCGATTTTGCATATGCATGTCGATGGATTTGACAATACCATATTGTTTCGTATTTTATTATGATAGCGCTTGCGTTGTAACTTAGGTGTGTGTTTCTTTACTCTTCAATTCAAGAAAGTGGAAATCAGGTAACAAGATCCGATAGTGATTTTATGGGACTCGCAGGATTTTGCGCGGCGTGTCCCACAAAATATCACTTTCGGAACTTGTTACGTAAAAATCTTTTTGCTGTAGCCATCCCAAAAATGCAACTTTCGGTATTATTTTTTCAGTAACTTGAAAGTAACAATTCACACAAACAGTACCGAATGTTTCTATTTTGTGGACGATTTCCACTTTCAGTTCGATTTTGCATATGCATGTCGATGGATTTGACAAAACCATATTATTTTGTATGTTATTATGATAGCGCTCTAATTGTAACTTAGGTGTGTATTTCTTCACTCTTCAATTCAAGAAAGTGGAAATCAGGTAACAAGATCCGATAGTGATTTTATGGGACTCGCAGGATTTTGCGCGGCGTGTCCCACAAAATATCACTTTCGGAACTTGATATTACACGTAAATATCTTTTTGCTGTAGCCATCCCAAAAATGAAACTTTCGGTATTATTGATTCATTAACTTGAAAGTAACAATTCACACAAACAGTACCGAATGTTCCTATTTTCGGGGTGATTTCCACTTTCAGTTCGATTTTGCATATGCATGTCGATGGATTTGACAATACCATATTGTTTCGTATTTTATTATGATAGCGCTTGCATTGTAACTTAGGTGTGTATTTCTTTTCTCTTCAATTCAAGAAAGTGGAAATCAGGTAGCAAGATCCGATAGTGATGTTATGAGACTCGCAGGATTTTGCGCGGCGTGTCCCACAAAATATCACTTTCGGAACTTGTTACGTAAATATATTTTTGCTATAGCCATCCCAAAAATGAAACTTTCGGTATTATTGATTCATTAACTTGAAAGTAACAATTCACACAAACAGTACCGAATGTTCCTATTTTCGGGGTGATTTCCACTTTCAGTTCGATTTTGCATATGCATGTCGATGGATTTGACAATACCATATTGTTTCGTATTTTATTATGATAGCGCTTGCATTGTAACTTAGGTGTGTATTTCTTCACTCTTCAATTCAAGAAAGTGGAAATCAGGAAACAAGATCCGATAGTGATTTTATGGGACTCACAGGATTTTTCGCGGCGTGTCCCACAAAATATCACTTTCGGAACTTGTTACGTAAATATCTTTTTGCTGTAGCCATCCCGAAAATGCAACTTTCGGTATTATTTTTTCAGTAACTTGAAAGTAACAATTCACACAAACAGTACCGAATGTTCCCATTTTCGAGGTGATTTCCACTCTCAGTTCGATTTTGCATATGCATGTCGATGGATTTGACAATACCATATTGTTTCGTATTTTATTATGATAGCGCTTGCATTCTAACTTGGGTGTGTATTTCTTCACTCTTCAATTCAAGAAAGTGGAAATCAGGTATCAAGATCCGATAGTGATTTTATGGGACTCGCAGGATTTTGCGCGGCGTGTCCCACAAAATATAACTTTCGGAACTTGTTACGTAAATATCTTTTTGCTGTAGCCATCCCAAAAATGAAACTTTTTTATTGATTCATTAACTTGAAAGTAACAATTCACACAAACAGTACCGAATATTTCTATTTTTGGGACGATTTCCACTTTCATTTCGATTTTGCATATGCATGTCGATGGATTTGACAATACCATATTGTTTCGTATTTTATTATGATAGCGCTTACATTGTAACTTAGGTGTGTATTTCTTCTTTCTTCAATTCAAGAAAGTGGAAATCAGGAAACAAGATCCGATAGTGATTTTATGGGACTCACAGGATTTTGCGCGGCGTGTCCCACAAAATATCACTTTCGGAACTTGTTACGTAAATATCTTTTTGCTGTAGCCATCCCAAAAATGCAACTTTCGGTATTATTTTTTCAGTTACTTGAAAGTAACAATTCACACAAACAGTACCGAATGTTTCTATTTTGTGGACGATTTCCACTTTCAGTTCGATTTTGCATATGCATGTCGATGGATTTGACAATTCCATATTGTTTCGTATTTTATTATGATAGCGCTTGCATTGTAACTTAGGTGTGTATTTCTTCACTTTTCAATTCAAGAAAGTAGAAATCAGGTAACAAGATCCGATAGTGATTTTATGGGACTCGCAGGATTTTGCGCGGCGTGTCCCACAAAATATCACTTTCGGAACTTGTTACGTAAATATATTTTTGCTATAGCCATCCCAAAAATGAAACTTTCGGTATTATTGATTCATTAACTTGAAAGTAACAATTCACACAAACAGTACCGAATGTTCCTATTTTCGGGGTGATTTCCACTTTCAGTTCGATTTTGCATATGCATGTCGATGGATTTGACAATACCATATTGTTTCGTATTTTATTATGATAGCGCTTGCATTGTAACTTAGGTGTGTATTTCTTTACTCTTCAATTCAAGAAAGTGGAAATCAGGTAGCAAGATCCGATAGTGATTTTATGGGACTCGCAGGATTTTGCGCGGCGTGTCCCACAAAATATCACTTTCGGAACTTGTTACGTAAATATATTTTTGCTATAGCCATCCCAAAAATGAAACTTTCGGTATTATTGATTCATTAACTTGAAAGTAACAATTCACACAAACAGTACCGAATGTTCCTATTTTCGGGGTGATTTCCACTTTCAGTTCGATTTTGCATATGCATGTCGATGGATTTGACAATACCATATTGTTTTGTATTTTATTATGATAGCGCTTGCATTGTAACTTAGGTGTGTATTTCTTCACTCTTCAATTCAAGAAAGTGAAAATCAGGAAACAAGATCCGATAGTGATTTTATGGGACTCGCAGGATTTTGCGAGGCGTGTCCCACAAAATATCACTTTCGGAACTTGTTACGTAAATATCTTTTTGCTGTAGCCATCCCAAAAATGAAACTTTCGGTATTATTGATTCATTAACTTGAAAGTAACAATTCACACAAACAGTACCGAATGTTCCTATTTTCGGGGTGATTTCCACTTTCAGTTCGATTTTGCATATGCATGTCGATGGATTTGACAATACCATATTGTTTTGTATTTTATTATGATAGCGCTTGCATTGTAACTTAGGTGTGTATTTCTTCACTCTTCAATTCAAGAAAGTGGAAATCAGGAAACAAGATCCGATAGTGATTTTATGGGACTCACAGGATTTTTCGCGGCGTATCCCACAAAATATCACTTTCGGAACTTGTTACGTAAATATCTTTTTGCTGTAGCCATCCCAAAAATGCAACTTTCGGTATTATTTTTTCAGTAACTTGAAAGTAACAATTCACACAAACAGTACCGAATATTTCTATTTTTGGGACGATTTCCACTTTCATTTCGATTTTGCATATGCATGTCGATGGATTTGACAATACCATATTGTTTCGTATTTTATTATGATAGCGCTTACATTGTAACTTAGGTGTGTATTTCTTCACTCTTCAATTCAAGAAAGTGGAAATCAGGAAACAAGATCCGATAGTGATTTTATGGGACTCACAGGATTTTGCGCGGCGTGTCCCACAAAATATCACTTTCGGAACTTGTTACGTAAATATCTTTTTGCTGTAGCCATCCCAAAAATGCAACTTTCGGTATTATTTTTTCAGTTACTTGAAAGTAACAATTCACACAAACAGTACCGAATGTTTCTATTTTGTGGACGATTTCCACTTTCAGTTCGATTTTGCATATGCATGTCGATGGATTTGACAATACCATATTGTTTCGTATTTTATTATGATAGCGCTTGCATTGTAACTTAGGTGTGTATTTCTTCACTCTTCAATTCAAGAAAGTAGAAATCAGGTAACAAGATCCGATAGTGATTTTATGGGACTCGCAGGATTTTGCGCGGCGTGTCCCACAAAATATCACTTTCGGAACTTGTTACGTAAATATATTTTTGCTATAGCCATCCCAAAAATGAAACTTTCGGTATTATTGATTCATTAACTTGAAAGTAACAATTCACACAAACAGTACCGAATGTTCCTATTTTCGGGGTGATTTCCACTTTCAGTTCGATTTTGCATATGCATGTCGATGGATTTGACAATACCATATTGTTTCGTATTTTATTATGATAGCGCTTGCATTGTAACTTAGGTGTGTATTTCTTTACTCTTCAATTCAAGAAAGTGGAAATCAGGTAGCAAGATCCGATAGTGATTTTATGGGACTCGCAGGATTTTGCGCGGCGTGTCCCACAAAATATCACTTTCGGAACTTGTTACGTAAAAATCTTTTTGCTGTAGCCATCCCAAAAATGCAACTTTCGGTATTATTTTTTCAGTAACTTGAAAGTAACAATTCACATAAACAGTACCGAATGTTCCTATTTTCGGGGTGATTTCCACTTTCAGTTCGATTTTGCATATGCATGTCGATGGATTTGACAATACCATATTGTTTTGTATTTTATTATGATAGCGCTTGCATTGTAACTTAGGTGTGTATTTCTTCACTCTTCAATTCAAGAAAGTGGAAATCAGGAAACAAGATCCGATAGTGATTTTATGGGACTCGCAGGATTTTGCGCGGCGTGTCCCACAAAATATCACTTTCGGAACTTGTTACGTAAATATCTTTTTGCTGTAGCCATCCCAAAAATGCAACTTTCGGTATTATTTTCTCAGTAACTTGAAAGTAACAATTCACACAAACAGTACCGAATGTTTCTATTTTGTGGACGATTTCCACTTTCAGTTCGATTTTGCATATGCATGTCGATGGATTTGACAATACCATATTGTTTTGTATTTTATTATGATAGCGCTTGCATTCTAACTTGGGTGTGTATTTCTTCACTCTTCAATTCAAGAAAGTGGAAATCAGGTATCAAGATCCGATAGTGATTTTATGGGACTCGCAGGATTTTGCGCGGCGTGTCCCACAAAATATAACTTTCGGAACTTGTTACGTAAATATCTTTTTGCTGTAGCCATCCCAAGAATGAAACTTTCGGTATTATTGATTCATTAACTTGAAAGTAACAATTCACACAAACAGTACCGAATGTTCCTATTTTGGGGGGATTTCCACTTTCAGTTCGATTTTGCATATGCATGTCGATGGATTTGACAATACCATATTGTTTTGTATGTTATTATGATAGCGCTCCCATTGTAACTTAGGTGTGTATTTCTTCACTCTTCAATTCAAGAAAGTGGAAATCAGGTAACAAGATCCGATAGTGATTTAATGGGACTCGCAGGATTTTGCGCGGCGTGTCCCACAAAATATCACTTTCGGAACTTGTTACGTAAAAATCTTTTTGCTGAAGCCATCCCAAAAATGCAACTTTCGGTATTATTTTCTCAGTAACTTGAAAGTAACAATTCACACAAACAGTACCGAATGTTTCTATTTTGTGGACGATTTCCACTTTCAGTTCGATTTTGCATATGCATGTCGATGGATTTGACAATACCATATTGTTTTGTATTTTATTATGATAGCGCTTGCATTCTAACTTGGGTGTGTATTTCTTCACTCTTCAATTCAAGAAAGTGGAAATCAGGTAACAAGATTCGATAGTGATTTTATGGGACTCGGAGGATTTTGCGCGGCGTGTCCCACAAAATATCACTTTCGGAACTTGTTACGTAAAAATCTTTTTGCTGTAGCCATCTCAAAAATGAAACTTTCGGTATTATTTTTTCAGTAACTTGAAAGTAACAATTCACACAAACAGTACCGAATGTTTCTATTTTTGGGACGATTTCCACTTTCAGTTCGATTTTGCATATGCATGTCGATGGATTTGACAATACCATATTGTTTCGTATTTTATTATGATAGCGCTTGCATTGTAACTTAGGTGTGTATTTCTTCACTCTTCAATTCAAGAAAGTGGAAATCAGGTAACAAGATCCGATAGTGATTTTATGAGACTCGCAGGATTTTGCGAGGCGTGTCCCACAGAATATCACTTTCGGAACTTGTTACGTAAAAATCTTTTTGCTGTAGCCATCCCAAAAATGCAACTTTCGGTATTATTTTTCAGTAACTTGAAAGTAACAATTCACACAAACAGTACCGAATGTTTCTATTTTTGGGACGATTTCCACTTTCAGTTCGATTTTGCATATGCATGTCGATGGATTTGACAATACCATATTGTTTTGTATTTTATTATGATAGCGCTTGCATTGTAACTTAGGTGTGTATTTCTTCACTCTTCAATTCAAGAAAGTGGAAATCAGGTAACAAGATCCGATAATGATTTTATGGGACTCGCAGGGTTTTGCGCGGCGTGTCCCACAAAATATCACTTTCGGAACTTGTAACGTAAAAATCTTTTTGCTGTAGACATCCCAAAAATGCAACTTTCGGTATTATTTTTCAGTAACTTGAAAGTAACAATTCACACAAACAGTACCGAATGTTTCTATTTTTGGGACGATTTCCACTTTCAGTTCGATTTTGCATATGCATGTCGATGGATTTGACAATACCATATTGTTTTGTATTTTATTATGATAGCGCTTGCATTGTAACTTAGGTGTGTATTTCTTCACTCTTCAATTCAAGAAAGTGGAAATCAGGTAACAAGATCCGATAGTGATTTAATGGGACTCGCAGGATTTTGCGCGGCGTGTCCCACAAAATATCACTTTCGGAACTTGTTACGTAAAAATCTTTTTGCTGTAGCCATCCCAAAAATGCAACTTTCGGTATTATTTTTTCAGTAACTTGAAAGTTACAATTCACACAAACAGTACCGAATGTTTCTATTTTGTCGACGATTTCCACTTTCAGTTCGATTTTGCATATGCATGTCGATGGATTTGACAATACCATATTGTTTTGTATTTTATTATGATAGCGCTTGCATTGTAACTTAGGTGTGTATTACTTCACTCTTCAATTCAAGAAAGTGGAAATCAGGTAACAAGATCCGACAGTGATTTTATGGGACTCGCAGGATTTTTCGCGGCGTGTCCCACAACATATCACTTTCGGAACTTGTTACGTAAAAATCTTTTTGCTGTAGCCATCCCAAAAATGCAACTTTCGGTATTATTTTTTCAGTAACTTGAAAGTAACAATTCACACAAACAGTACCGAATGTTTCTATTTTTGGGACGATTTCCACTTTCAGTTCGATTTTGCATATGCATGTTGATGGATTTGACAATACCATATTGTTTCGTATTATATTATGATAGCGCTTGCATTGTAACTTAGGTGTGTATTTCTTCACTCTTCAATTCAAGAAAGTGGAAATCAGGTAACAAGATCCGATAGTGATTTAATGGGACTCGCAGGATTTTGCGCGGCGTGTCCCACAAAATATCACTTTCGGAACTTGTTACGTAAAAATCTTTTTGCTGTAGCCATCCCAAAAATGCAACTTTCGGTATTATTTTTTCAGTAACTTGAAAGTTACAATTCACACAAACAGTACCGAATGTTTCTATTTTGTCGACGATTTCCACTTTCAGTTCGATTTTGCATATGCATGTCGATGGATTTGACAATACCATATTGTTTTGTATTTTATTATGATAGCGCTTGCATTGTAACTTAGGTGTGTATTACTTCACTCTTCAATTCAAGAAAGTGGAAATCAGGTAACAAGATCCGACAGTGATTTTATGGGACTCGCAGGATTTTTCGCGGCGTGTCCCACAACATATCACTTTCGGAACTTGTTACGTAAAAATCTTTTTGCTGTAGCCATCCCAAAAATGCAACTTTCGGTATTATTTTTTCAGTAACTTGAAAGTAACAATTCACACAAACAGTACCGAATGTTTCTATTTTTGGGACGATTTCCACTTTCAGTTCGATTTTGCATATGCATGTTGATGGATTTGACAATACCATATTGTTTCGTATTTTATTATGATAGCGCTTGCATTGTAACTTAGGTGTGTATTTCTTCACTCTTCAATTCAAGAAAGTGGAAATCAGGTAACAAGATCCCATAGTGATTTTATGGGACTCGCAGGATTTTGCGCGGCGTGTCCCACAAAATATCACTTTCGGAACTTGTTACGTAAAAATCTTTTTGCTGTAGCCATCCCAAAAATGCAACATTCGGTATTATTTTTTCAGTAACTTGAAAGTAACAATTCACACAAACAGTACCGAATGTTTCTATTTTTGGGACGATTTCCACTTTCAGTTCGATTTTGCATATGCATGTCGATGGATTTGACAATACCATATTGTTTTGTATTTTATTATGATAGCGCTTGCATTGTAATTTAGATGTGTATTTCTTCACTCTTCAATTCAAGAAAGTGGAAATCAGGTAACAAGTTCCGATAATGATTTTATGGGACTCGCAGGATTTTGCGCGGCGTGTCCCACAAAATATCACTTTCGGAACTTGTAACGTAAAAATTTTTTGCTGTAGCCATCCCAAAAATGCAACTTTCGGTATTATTTTTCAGTAACTTGAAAGTAACAATTCACACAAACAGTACCGAATGTTTCTATTTTTGGGACGATTTCCACTTTCAGTTCGATTTTGCATATGCATGTCGATGGATTTGACAATACCATATTGTTTTGTATTTGATTATGATAGCGCTTGCATTGTTACTTAGGTGTGTATTTCTTCACTCTTCAATTCAAGAAAGTGGAAATCAGGTAACAAGATCCGATAGTGATTTTATGGGACTCGCAGGATTTTGCGCGGCGTGTCCCACAAAATATCACTTTCGGAACTTGTTACGTAAAAATCTTTTTGCTGTAGCCATCCCAAAAATGCAACTTTCGGTATTATTTTTTCAGTAACTTGAAAGTAACAATTCACACAAACAGTACCGAATGTTTCTATGTTGTGGACGATTTCCACTTTCAGTTCGATTTCGCATATGCATGTCGATGGATTTGACAATACCATATTGTTTTGTATTTTATTATGATAGCGCTTGCATTGTAACTTAGGTGTGTATTTCTTCACTCTTCAATTCAAGAAAGTGGAAACCAGGTAACAAGATCCGATAGTGATTTTATGGGACTCGCAGGATTTTGCGCGGCGTGTCCCACAAAATATCACTTTCGGAACTTGTTACGTAAATATCTTTTTGCTGTAGCCATCCCAAAAATGAAACTTTCGGTATTATTTTTTCAGTAACTTGAAGGTAACAATTCACACAATCAGTACCGAATGTTTCTATTTTTGGGACGATTTCCACTTTCAGTTCGATTTTGCATATGCATGTCGATGGATTTGACAATACCATATTGTTTTGTATTTTATTATGATAGCGCTTGCATTGTTACTTAGGTGTGTATTTCTTCACTCTTCAATTCAAGAAAGTGGAAATCAGGTAACAAGATCCGATAGTGATTTTATGGGACTCGCAGGATTTTGCGCGGCGTGTCCCACAAAATATCACTTTCGGAACTTGTTACGTAAATACCTTTTTGCTGTAGCCATCCCAAAAATGAAACTTTCGGTATTATTGATTCATTAACTTGAAAGTAACAATTCACACAAACAGTACCGAATGTTCCTATTTTCGAGGTGATTTCCACTTTCAGTTCGATTTTGCATATGCATGTCGATGGATTTGACAATAGCATATTGTTTTGTATTTTATTATGATAGCGCTTGCATTGTAACTTAGATGTGTATTTCTTCACTCTTCAATTCAAGAAAGTGGAAATCAGGTAACAAGATCCGATAATGATTTTATGGGACTCGCAGGATTTTGCGCGGCGTGTCCCACAAAATATCACTTTCGGAACTTGTAACGTAAAAATCTTTTTGCTGTAGCCATCCCAAAAATGCAACATTCGGTATTATTTTTTCAGTAACTTGAAAGTAACAATTCACACAAACAGTACCGAATGTTTCTATTTTGTGGACGATTTCCACTTTCAGTTCGATTTTGCATATGCATGTCGATGGATTTGACAATACCATATTGTTTTGTATTTTATTATGATAGCGCTTGCATTGTAACTTAGGTGTGTATTTCTTCACTCTTCAATTCAAGAAAGTGGAAATCAGGTAACAAGATCCGATAGTGATTTTATGGGACTCGCAGGATTTTGCGCGGCGTGTCCCACAAAATATCACTTTCGGAACTTGTTACGTAAAAATCTTTTTGCTGTAGCCATCCCAAAAATGCAACTTTCGGTATTATTTTTTCAGTAACTTGAAAGTAACAATTCACACAAACAGTACCGAATGTTTCTATTTTTGGGACGATTTCCACTTTCAGTTCGATTTTGCATATGCATGTCGATGGATTTGACAATACCATATTGTTTTGTATTTTATTATGATAGCGCTTGCATTGTTACTTAGGTGTGTATTTCTTCACTCTTCAATTCAAGAAAGTGGAAATCAGGTAACAAGATCCGATAATGATTTTATGAGACTCGCAGGATTTTGCGCGGCGTGTCCCACAAAATATCACTTTCGGAACTTGTTACGTAAAAATCTTTTTGCTGTAGCCATCTCAAAAATGAAACTTTCGGTATTATTTTTTCAGTAACTTGAAAGTAACAATTCACACAAACAGTACCGAATGTTTCTATTTTTGGGACGATTTCCACTTTCAGTTCTATTTTGCATAGGCATGTCGATGGATTTGACAATACCATGCTGTTTCGTATTTTATTATGATGGCGCTTGCATTGTAACTTAGGTGTGTATTTCTTCACTCTTCAATTCAAGAAAGTGGAAATCAGGTAACAAGATCCGATAGTGATTTTATGAGACTCGCAGGATTTTGCGAGGCGTGTCCCACAAAATATCACTTTCGGAACTTGTTACGTAAAAATCTTTTTGCTGTAGCCATCCCAAAAATGCAACTTTCGGTATTATTGTTCAGTAACTTGAAAGTAACAATTCACACAAACAGTACCGAATGTTTCTATTTTTGGGACGATTTCCACTTTCAGTTCGATTTTGCATATGCATGTCGATGGATTTGACAATACCATATTGTTTTGTATTTTATTATGATAGCGCTTGCATTGTTACTTAGGTGTGTATTTCTTCACTCTTCAATTCAAGAAAGTGGAAATCAGGTAACAAGATCCGATAGTGATTTTATGGGACTCGCAGGATTTTGCGCGGCGTGTCCCACAAAATATCACTTTCGGAACTTGTAACGTAAAAATCTTTTTGCTGTAGCCATCCCAAAAATGCAACTTTCGGTATTATTGTTCAGTAACTTGAAAGTAACAATTCACACAAACAGTACCGAAAGTTTCTATGTTGTGGACGATTTCCACTTTCAGTTCGATTTTGCATATGCATGTCGATGGATTTGACAATACCATATGGTTTCGTATTTTATTATGATAGCGCTTGCATTGTTACTTAGGTGTGTATTTCTTCACTCTTCAATTCAAGAAAGTGGAAATCAGGTAACAAGATCCGATAATGATTTTATGGGACTCGCAGGATTTTGCGCGGCGTGTCCCACAAAATATCACTTTCGGAACTTGTAACGTAAAAATCTTTTTGCTGTAGCCATCCCAAAAATGCAACTTTCGGTATTATTGTTCAGTAACTTGAAAGTAACAATTCACACAAACAGTACCGAATGTTTCTATTTTTGGGACGATTTCCACTTTCAGTTCGATTTTGCATATGCATGTCGATGGATTTGACAATACCATATTGTTTTGTATTTTATTATGATAGCGCTTGCATTGTAACTTAGGTGTGTATTTCTTCACTCTTCAATTCAAGAAAGTGGAAATCAGGTAACAAGATCCGATAGTGATTTTATGGGACTCGCAGGATTTTGCGCGGCGTGTCCCACAAAATATCACTTTCGGAACTTGTAACGTAAAAATCTTTTTGCTGTAGCCATCCCAAAAATGCAACTTTCGGTATTATTTTTTCAGTAACTTGAAAGTTACAATTCACACAAACAGTACCGAATGTTTCTATTTCGTGGACGATTTCCACTTTCAGTTCGATTTTGCATATGCATGTCGATGGATTTGACAATACCATATTTTTTCGTATTTTATTATAATAGCGCTTGCATTGTAACTTAGGTGTGTATTACTTCACTCTTCAATTCAAGAAAGTGGAAATCAGGTAACAAGATCCGACAGTGATTTTATGGGACTCGCAGGATTTTTCGCGCCGTGTCCCACAAAATATCACTTTCGGAACTTGTTACGTAAAAATCTTTTTGCTGTAGCCATCCCAAAAATGCCACTTTCGGTATTATTTTTTCAGTAACTTGAAAGTAACAATTCACACAAACAGTACCGAATGTTTCTATTTTTGGGACGATTTCCACTTTCAGTTCGATTTTGCATATGCATGTTGATGGATTTGACAATACCATATTGTTTCGTATTATATTATGATAGCGCTTGCATTGTAACTTAGGTGTGTATTTCTTCACTCTTCAATTCAAGAAAGTGGAAACCAGGTAACAAGATCCGATAGTGATTTTATGGGACTCGCAGGATTTTGCGCGGCGTGTCCCACAACATATCACTTTCGGAACTTGTTACGTAAAAATTTTTGCTGTAGCCATCCCAAAAATGCAACTTTCGGTATTATTTTTTCAGTAACTTGAAAGTAACAATTCACACAAACAGTATCGAATGTTTCTATTTTGTGGACGATTTCCACTTTCAGTTCGATTTTGCATATGCATGTCGATGGATTTGACAATACCATATTGTTTTGTATTTTATTATGATAGCGCTTGCATTGTAATTTAGATGTGTATTTCTTCACTCTTCAATTCAAGAAAGTGGAAATCAGGTAACAAGTTCCGATAATGATTTTATGGGACTCGCAGGATTTTGCGCGGCGTGTCCCACAAAATATCACTTTCGGAACTTGTAACGTAAAAATCTTTTTGCTGTAGCCATCCCAAAAATGCCACTTTCGGTATTATTTTTTCAGTAACTTGAAAGTAACAATTCACACAAACAGTACCGAATGTTTCTATGTTGTGGACGATTTCCACTTTCAGTTCGATTTTGCATATGCATGTCGATGGATTTGACAATACCATATTGTTTTGTATTTTATTATGATAGCGCTTGCATTGTAACTTAGGTGTGTATTTCTTCACTCTTCAATTCAAGAAAGTGGAAATCAGGTAACAAGATCCGATAGTGATTTAATGGGACTCGCAGGATTTTGCGCGGCGTGTCCCACAAAATATCACTTTCGGAACTTGTTACGTAAAAATCTTTTTGCTGTAGCCATCCCAAAAATGCAACTTTCGGTATTATTTTTTCAGTAACTTGAAAGTTACAATTCACACAAACAGTACCGAATGTTTCTATTTTGTCGACGATTTCCACTTTCAGTTCGATTTTGCATATGCATGTCGATGGATTTGACAATACCATATTGTTTTGTATTTTATTATGATAGCGCTTGCATTGTAACTTAGGTGTGTATTACTTCACTCTTCAATTCAAGAAAGTGGAAATCAGGTAACAAGATCCGACAGTGATTTTATGGGACTCGCAGGATTTTTCGCGGCGTGTCCCACAACATATCACTTTCGGAACTTGTTACGTAAAAATCTTTTTGCTGTAGCCATCCCAAAAATGCAACTTTCGGTATTATTTTTTCAGTAACTTGAAAGTAACAATTCACACAAACAGTACCGAATGTTTCTATTTTTGGGACGATTTCCACTTTCAGTTCGATTTTGCATATGCATGTTGATGGATTTGACAATACCATATTGTTTCGTATTTTATTATGATAGCGCTTGCATTGTAACTTAGGTGTGTATTTCTTCACTCTTCAATTCAAGAAAGTGGAAATCAGGTAACAAGATCCCATAGTGATTTTATGGGACTCGCAGGATTTTGCGCGGCGTGTCCCACAAAATATCACTTTCGGAACTTGTTACGTAAAAATCTTTTTGCTGTAGCCATCCCAAAAATGCAACATTCGGTATTATTTTTTCAGTAACTTGAAAGTAACAATTCACACAAACAGTACCGAATGTTTCTATTTTTGGGACGATTTCCACTTTCAGTTCGATTTTGCATATGCATGTCGATGGATTTGACAATACCATATTGTTTTGTATTTTATTATGATAGCGCTTGCATTGTAATTTAGATGTGTATTTCTTCACTCTTCAATTCAAGAAAGTGGAAATCAGGTAACAAGTTCCGATAATGATTTTATGGGACTCGCAGGATTTTGCGCGGCGTGTCCCACAAAATATCACTTTCGGAACTTGTAACGTAAAAATTTTTTGCTGTAGCCATCCCAAAAATGCAACTTTCGGTATTATTTTTCAGTAACTTGAAAGTAACAATTCACACAAACAGTACCGAATGTTTCTATTTTTGGGACGATTTCCACTTTCAGTTCGATTTTGCATATGCATGTCGATGGATTTGACAATACCATATTGTTTTGTATTTGATTATGATAGCGCTTGCATTGTTACTTAGGTGTGTATTTCTTCACTCTTCAATTCAAGAAAGTGGAAATCAGGTAACAAGATCCGATAGTGATTTTATGGGACTCGCAGGATTTTGCGCGGCGTGTCCCACAAAATATCACTTTCGGAACTTGTTACGTAAAAATCTTTTTGCTGTAGCCATCCCAAAAATGCAACTTTCGGTATTATTTTTTCAGTAACTTGAAAGTAACAATTCACACAAACAGTACCGAATGTTTCTATGTTGTGGACGATTTCCACTTTCAGTTCGATTTCGCATATGCATGTCGATGGATTTGACAATACCATATTGTTTTGTATTTTATTATGATAGCGCTTGCATTGTAACTTAGGTGTGTATTTCTTCACTCTTCAATTCAAGAAAGTGGAAACCAGGTAACAAGATCCGATAGTGATTTTATGGGACTCGCAGGATTTTGCGCGGCGTGTCCCACAAAATATCACTTCCGGAACTTGTTACGTAAATATCTTTTTGCTGTAGCCATCCCAAAAATGAAACTTTCGGTATTATTTTTTCAGTAACTTGAAGGTAACAATTCACACAATCAGTACCGAATGTTTCTATTTTTGGGACGATTTCCACTTTCAGTTCGATTTTGCATATGCATGTCGATGGATTTGACAATACCATATTGTTTTGTATTTTATTATGATAGCGCTTGCATTGTTACTTAGGTGTGTATTTCTTCACTCTTCAATTCAAGAAAGTGGAAATCAGGTAACAAGATCCGATAGTGATTTTATGGGACTCGCAGGATTTTGCGCGGCGGGTCCCACAAAATATCACTTTCGGAACTTGTTACGTAAATACCTTTTTGCTGTAGCCATCCCAAAAATGAAACTTTCGGTATTATTGATTCATTAACTTGAAAGTAACAATTCACACAAACAGTACCGAATGTTCCTATTTTCGAGGTGATTTCCACTTTCAGTTCGATTTTGCATATGCATGTCGATGGATTTGACAATAGCATATTGTTTTGTATTTTATTATGATAGCGCTTGCATTGTAACTTAGATGTGTATTTCTTCACTCTTCAATTCAAGAAAGTGGAAATCAGGTAACAAGATCCGATAATGATTTTATGGGACTCGCAGGATTTTGCGCGGCGTGTCCCACAAAATATCACTTTCGGAACTTGTAACGTAAAAATCTTTTTGCTGTAGCCATCCCAAAAATGCAACATTCGGTATTATTTTTTCAGTAACTTGAAAGTAACAATTCACACAAACAGTACCGAATGTTTCTATTTTGTGGACGATTTCCACTTTCAGTTCGATTTTGCATATGCATGTCGATGGATTTGACAATACCATATTGTTTCGTATTATATTATGATAGCGCTTGCATTGTAACTTAGGTGTGTATTTCTTCACTCTTCAATTCAAGAAAGTGGAAATCAGGTAACAAGATCCGATAGTGATTTAATGGGACTCGCAGGATTTTGCGCGGCGTGTCCCACAAAATATCACTTTCGGAACTTGTTACGTAAAAATCTTTTTGCTGTAGCCATCCCAAAAATGCAACTTTCGGTATTATTTTTTCAGTAACTTGAAAGTTACAATTCACACAAACAGTACCGAATGTTTCTATTTTGTCGACGATTTCCACTTTCAGTTCGATTTTGCATATGCATGTCGATGGATTTGACAATACCATATTGTTTTGTATTTTATTATGATAGCGCTTGCATTGTAACTTAGGTGTGTATTACTTCACTCTTCAATTCAAGAAAGTGGAAATCAGGTAACAAGATCCGACAGTGATTTTATGGGACTCGCAGGATTTTTCGCGGCGTGTCCCACAACATATCACTTTCGGAACTTGTTACGTAAAAATCTTTTTGCTGTAGCCATCCCAAAAATGCAACTTTCGGTATTATTTTTTCAGTAACTTGAAAGTAACAATTCACACAAACAGTACCGAATGTTTCTATTTTTGGGACGATTTCCACTTTCAGTTCGATTTTGCATATGCATGTTGATGGATTTGACAATACCATATTGTTTCGTATTTTATTATGATAGCGCTTGCATTGTAACTTAGGTGTGTATTTCTTCACTCTTCAATTCAAGAAAGTGGAAATCAGGTAACAAGATCCCATAGTGATTTTATGGGACTCGCAGGATTTTGCGCGGCGTGTCCCACAAAATATCACTTTCGGAACTTGTTACGTAAAAATCTTTTTGCTGTAGCCATCCCAAAAATGCAACATTCGGTATTATTTTTTCAGTAACTTGAAAGTAACAATTCACACAAACAGTACCGAATGTTTCTATTTTTGGGACGATTTCCACTTTCAGTTCGATTTTGCATATGCATGTCGATGGATTTGACAATACCATATTGTTTTGTATTTTATTATGATAGCGCTTGCATTGTAATTTAGATGTGTATTTCTTCACTCTTCAATTCAAGAAAGTGGAAATCAGGTAACAAGTTCCGATAATGATTTTATGGGACTCGCAGGATTTTGCGCGGCGTGTCCCACAAAATATCACTTTCGGAACTTGTAACGTAAAAATTTTTTGCTGTAGCCATCCCAAAAATGCAACTTTCGGTATTATTTTTCAGTAACTTGAAAGTAACAATTCACACAAACAGTACCGAATGTTTCTATTTTTGGGACGATTTCCACTTTCAGTTCGATTTTGCATATGCATGTCGATGGATTTGACAATACCATATTGTTTTGTATTTGATTATGATAGCGCTTGCATTGTTACTTAGGTGTGTATTTCTTCACTCTTCAATTCAAGAAAGTGGAAATCAGGTAACAAGATCCGATAGTGATTTTATGGGACTCGCAGGATTTTGCGCGGCGTGTCCCACAAAATATCACTTTCGGAACTTGTTACGTAAAAATCTTTTTGCTGTAGCCATCCCAAAAATGCAACTTTCGGTATTATTTTTTCAGTAACTTGAAAGTAACAATTCACACAAACAGTACCGAATGTTTCTATGTTGTGGACGATTTCCACTTTCAGTTCGATTTCGCATATGCATGTCGATGGATTTGACAATACCATATTGTTTTGTATTTTATTATGATAGCGCTTGCATTGTAACTTAGGTGTGTATTTCTTCACTCTTCAATTCAAGAAAGTGGAAACCAGGTAACAAGATCCGATAGTGATTTTATGGGACTCGCAGGATTTTGCGCGGCGTGTCCCACAAAATATCACTTCCGGAACTTGTTACGTAAATATCTTTTTGCTGTAGCCATCCCAAAAATGAAACTTTCGGTATTATTTTTTCAGTAACTTGAAGGTAACAATTCACACAATCAGTACCGAATGTTTCTATTTTTGGGACGATTTCCACTTTCAGTTCGATTTTGCATATGCATGTCGATGGATTTGACAATACCATATTGTTTTGTATTTTATTATGATAGCGCTTGCATTGTTACTTAGGTGTGTATTTCTTCACTCTTCAATTCAAGAAAGTGGAAATCAGGTAACAAGATCCGATAGTGATTTTATGGGACTCGCAGGATTTTGCGCGGCGTGTCCCACAAAATATCACTTTCGGAACTTGTTACGTAAATACCTTTTTGCTGTAGCCATCCCAAAAATGAAACTTTCGGTATTATTGATTCATTAACTTGAAAGTAACAATTCACACAAACAGTACCGAATGTTCCTATTTTCGAGGTGATTTCCACTTTCAGTTCGATTTTGCATATGCATGTCGATGGATTTGACAATAGCATATTGTTTTGTATTTTATTATGATAGCGCTTGCATTGTAACTTAGATGTGTATTTCTTCACTCTTCAATTCAAGAAAGTGGAAATCAGGTAACAAGATCCGATAATGATTTTATGGGACTCGCAGGATTTTGCGCGGCGTGTCCCACAAAATATCACTTTCGGAACTTGTAACGTAAAAATCTTTTTGCTGTAGCCATCCCAAAAATGCAACATTCGGTATTATTTTTTCAGTAACTTGAAAGTAACAATTCACACAAACAGTACCGAATGTTTCTATTTTGTGGACGATTTCCACTTTCAGTTCGATTTTGCATATGCATGTCGATGGATTTGACAATACCATATTGTTTTGTATTTTATTATGATAGCGCTTGCATTGTAACTTAGGTGTGTATTTCTTCACTCTTCAATTCAAGAAAGTGGAAATCAGGTAACAAGATCCGATAGTGATTTTATGGGACTCGCAGGATTTTGCGCGGCGTGTCCCACAAAATATCACTTTCGGAACTTGTTACGTAAAAATCTTTTTGCTGTAGCCATCCCAAAAATGCAACTTTCGGTATTATTTTTTCAGTAACTTGAAAGTAACAATTCACACAAACAGTACCGAATGTTTCTATTTTTGGGACGATTTCCACTTTCAGTTCGATTTTGCATATGCATGTCGATGGATTTGACAATACCATATTGTTTTGTATTTTATTATGATAGCGCTTGCATTGTTACTTAGGTGTGTATTTCTTCACTCTTCAATTCAAGAAAGTGGAAATCAGGTAACAAGATCCGATAATGATTTTATGAGACTCGCAGGATTTTGCGCGGCGTGTCCCACAGAATATCACTTTCGGAACTTGTTACGTAAAAATCTTTTTGCTGTAGCCATCTCAAAAATGAAACTTTCGGTATTATTTTTTCAGTAACTTGAAAGTAACAATTCACACAAACAGTACCGAATGTTTCTATTTTTGGGACGATTTCCACTTTCAGTTCTATTTTGCATATGCATGTCGATGGATTTGACAATACCATGCTGTTTCGTATTTTATTATGATGGCGCTTGCATTGTAACTTAGGTGTGTATTTCTTCACTCTTCAATTCAAGAAAGTGGAAATCAGGTAACAAGATCCGATAGTGATTTTATGAGACTCGCAGGATTTTGCGAGGCGTGTCCCACAAAATATCACTTTCGGAACTTGTTACGTAAAAATCTTTTTGCTGTAGCCATCCCAAAAATGCAACTTTCGGTATTATTGTTCAGTAACTTGAAAGTAACAATTCACACAAACAGTACCGAATGTTTCTATTTTTGGGACGATTTCCACTTTCAGTTCGATTTTGCATATGCATGTCGATGGATTTGACAATACCATATTGTTTTGTATTTTATTATGATAGCGCTTGCATTGTTACTTAGGTGTGTATTTCTTCACTCTTCAATTCAAGAAAGTGGAAATCAGGTAACAAGATCCGATAGTGATTTTATGGGACTCGCAGGATTTTGCGCGGCGTGTCCCACAAAATATCACTTTCGGAACTTGTAACGTAAAAATCTTTTTGCTGTAGCCATCCCAAAAATGCAACTTTCGGTATTATTGTTCAGTAACTTGAAAGTAACAATTCACACAAACAGTACCGAAAGTTTCTATGTTGTGGACGATTTCCACTTTCAGTTCGATTTTGCATATGCATGTCGATGGATTTGACAATACCATATGGTTTCGTATTTTATTATGATAGCGCTTGCATTGTTACTTAGGTGTGTATTTCTTCACTCTTCAATTCAAGAAAGTGGAAATCAGGTAACAAGATCCGATAGTGATTTTATGGGACTCGCAGGATTTTGCGCGGCGTGTCCCACAAAATATCACTTTCGGAACTTGTAACGTAAAAATCTTTTTGCTGTAGCCATCCCAAAAATGCAACTTTCGGTATTATTGTTCAGTAACTTGAAAGTAACAATTCACACAAACAGTACCGAAAGTTTCTATGTTGTGGACGATTTCCACTTTCAGTTCGATTTTGCATATGCATGTCGATGGATTTGACAATACCATATTGTTTTGTATTTTATTATGATAGCGCTTGCATTGTTACTTAGGTGTGTATTTCTTCACTCTTCAATTCAAGAAAGTGGAAATCAGGTAACAAGATCCGATAGTGATTTTATGGGACTCGCAGGATTTTGCGCGGCGTGTCCCACAAAATATCACTTTCGGAACTTGTAACGTAAAAATCTTTTTGCTGTAGCCATCCCAAAAATGCAACTTTCGGTATTATTGTTCAGTAACTTGAAAGTAACAATTCACACAAACAGTACCGAATGTTTCTATTTTTGGGACGATTTCCACTTTCAGTTCGATTTTGCATATGCATGTCGATGGATTTGACAATACCATATTGTTTTGTATTTTATTATGATAGCGCTTGCATTGTTACTTAGGTGTGTATTTCTTCACTCTTCAATTCAAGAAAGTGGAAATCAGGTAACAAGATCCGATAGTGATTTTATGGGACTCGCAGGATTTTGCGCGGCGTGTCCCACAAAATATCACTTTCGGAACTTGTAACGTAAAAATCTTTTTGCTGTAGCCATCCCAAAAATGCAACTTTCGGTATTATTGTTCAGTAACTTGAAAGTAACAATTCACACAAACAGTACCGAAAGTTTCTATGTTGTGGACGATTTCCACTTTCAGTTCGATTTTGCATATGCATGTCGATGGATTTGACAATACCATATGGTTTCGTATTTTATTATGATAGCGCTTGCATTGTTACTTAGGTGTGTATTTCTTCACTCTTCAATTCAAGAAAGTGGAAATCAGGTAACAAGATCCGATAGTGATTTTATGGGACTCGCAGGATTTTGCGCGGCGTGTCCCACAAAATATCACTTTCGGAACTTGTTACGTAAATACCTTTTTGCTGTAGCCATCCCAAAAATGAAACTTTCGGTATTATTGATTCATTAACTTGAAAGTAACAATTCACACAAACAGTACCGAATGTTCCTATTTTCGAGGTGATTTCCACTTTCAGTTCGATTTTGCATATGCATGTCGATGGATTTGACAATAGCATATTGTTTTGTATTTTATTATGATAGCGCTTGCATTGTAACTTAGATGTGTATTTCTTCACTCTTCAATTCAAGAAAGTGGAAATCAGGTAACAAGATCCGATAATGATTTTATGGGACTCGCAGGATTTTGCGCGGCGTGTCCCACAAAATATCACTTTCGGAACTTGTAACGTAAAAATCTTTTTGCTGTAGCCATCCCAAAAATGCAACATTCGGTATTATTTTTTCAGTAACTTGAAAGTAACAATTCACACAAACAGTACCGAATGTTTCTATTTTGTGGACGATTTCCACTTTCAGTTCGATTTTGCATATGCATGTCGATGGATTTGACAATACCATATTGTTTTGTATTTTATTATGATAGCGCTTGCATTGTAACTTAGGTGTGTATTTCTTCACTCTTCAATTCAAGAAAGTGGAAATCAGGTAACAAGATCCGATAGTGATTTTATGGGACTCGCAGGATTTTGCGCGGCGTGTCCCACAAAATATCACTTTCGGAACTTGTTACGTAAAAATCTTTTTGCTGTAGCCATCCCAAAAATGCAACTTTCGGTATTATTTTTTCAGTAACTTGAAAGTAACAATTCACACAAACAGTACCGAATGTTTCTATTTTTGGGACGATTTCCACTTTCAGTTCGATTTTGCATATGCATGTCGATGGATTTGACAATACCATATTGTTTTGTATTTTATTATGATAGCGCTTGCATTGTTACTTAGGTGTGTATTTCTTCACTCTTCAATTCAAGAAAGTGGAAATCAGGTAACAAGATCCGATAATGATTTTATGAGACTCGCAGGATTTTGCGCGGCGTGTCCCACAGAATATCACTTTCGGAACTTGTTACGTAAAAATCTTTTTGCTGTAGCCATCTCAAAAATGAAACTTTCGGTATTATTTTTTCAGTAACTTGAAAGTAACAATTCACACAAACAGTACCGAATGTTTCTATTTTTGGGACGATTTCCACTTTCAGTTCTATTTTGCATATGCATGTCGATGGATTTGACAATACCATGCTGTTTCGTATTTTATTATGATGGCGCTTGCATTGTAACTTAGGTGTGTATTTCTTCACTCTTCAATTCAAGAAAGTGGAAATCAGGTAACAAGATCCGATAGTGATTTTATGAGACTCGCAGGATTTTGCGAGGCGTGTCCCACAAAATATCACTTTCGGAACTTGTTACGTAAAAATCTTTTTGCTGTAGCCATCCCAAAAATGCAACTTTCGGTATTATTGTTCAGTAACTTGAAAGTAACAATTCACACAAACAGTACCGAATGTTTCTATTTTTGGGACGATTTCCACTTTCAGTTCGATTTTGCATATGCATGTCGATGGATTTGACAATACCATATTGTTTTGTATTTTATTATGATAGCGCTTGCATTGTTACTTAGGTGTGTATTTCTTCACTCTTCAATTCAAGAAAGTGGAAATCAGGTAACAAGATCCGATAGTGATTTTATGGGACTCGCAGGATTTTGCGCGGCGTGTCCCACAAAATATCACTTTCGGAACTTGTAACGTAAAAATCTTTTTGCTGTAGCCATCCCAAAAATGCAACTTTCGGTATTATTGTTCAGTAACTTGAAAGTAACAATTCACACAAACAGTACCGAAAGTTTCTATGTTGTGGACGATTTCCACTTTCAGTTCGATTTTGCATATGCATGTCGATGGATTTGACAATACCATATGGTTTCGTATTTTATTATGATAGCGCTTGCATTGTTACTTAGGTGTGTATTTCTTCACTCTTCAATTCAAGAAAGTGGAAATCAGGTAACAAGATCCGATAGTGATTTTATGGGACTCGCAGGATTTTGCGCGGCGTATCCCACAAAATATCACTTTCGGAACTTGTAACGTAAAAATCTTTTTGCTGTAGCCATCCCAAAAATGCAACTTTCGGTATTATTGTTCAGTAACTTGAAAGTAACAATTCACACAAACAGTACCGAAAGTTTCTATGTTGTGGACGATTTCCACTTTCAGTTCGATTTTGCATATGCATGTCGATGGATTTGACAATACCATATTGTTTTGTATTTTATTATGATAGCGCTTGCATTGTTACTTAGGTGTGTATTTCTTCACTCTTCAATTCAAGAAAGTGGAAATCAGGTAACAAGATCCGATAGTGATTTTATGGGACTCGCAGGATTTTGCGCGGCGTGTCCCACAAAATATCACTTTCGGAACTTGTAACGTAAAAATCTTTTTGCTGTAGCGATCCCAAAAATGCAACTTTCGGTATTATTGTTCAGTAACTTGAAAGTAACAATTCACACAAACAGTACCGAATGTTTCTATTTTTGGGACGATTTCCACTTTCAGTTCGATTTTGCATATGCATGTCGATGGATTTGACAATACCATATTGTTTTGTATTTTATTATGATAGCGCTTGCATTGTTACTTAGGTGTGTATTTCTTCACTCTTCAATTCAAGAAAGTGGAAATCAGGTAACAAGATCCGATAGTGATTTTATGGGACTCGCAGGATTTTGCGCGGCGTGTCCCACAAAATATCACTTTCGGAACTTGTAACGTAAAAATCTTTTTGCTGTAGCCATCCCAAAAATGCAACTTTCGGTATTATTGTTCAGTAACTTGAAAGTAACAATTCACACAAACAGTACCGAAAGTTTCTATGTTGTGGACGATTTCCACTTTCAGTTCGATTTTGCATATGCATGTCGATGGATTTGACAATACCATATGGTTTCGTATTTTATTATGATAGCGCTTGCATTGTTACTTAGGTGTGTATTTCTTCACTCTTCAATTCAAGAAAGTGGAAATCAGGTAACAAGATCCGATAATGATTTTATGGGACTCGCAGGATTTTGCGCGGCGTGTCCCACAAAATATCACTTTCGGAACTTGTAACGTAAAAATCTTTTTGCTGTAGCCATCCCAAAAATGCAACTTTCGGTATTATTGTTCAGTAACTTGAAAGTAACAATTCACACAAACAGTACCGAATGTTTCTATTTTTGGGACGATTTCCACTTTCAGTTCGATTTTGCATATGCATGTCGATGGATTTGACAATACCATATTGTTTTGTATTTTATTATGATAGCGCTTGCATTGTAACTTAGGTGTGTATTTCTTCACTCTTCAATTCAAGAAAGTGGAAATCAGGTAACAAGATCCGATAGTGATTTTATGGGACTCGCAGGATTTTGCGCGGCGTGTCCCACAAAATATCACTTTCGGAACTTGTAACGTAAAAATCTTTTTGCTGTAGCCATCCCAAAAATGCAACTTTCGGTATTATTTTTTCAGTAACTTGAAAGTTACAATTCACACAAACAGTACCGAATGTTTCTATTTCGTGGACGATTTCCACTTTCAGTTCGATTTTGCATATGCATGTCGATGGATTTGACAATACCATATTTTTTCGTATTTTATTATAATAGCGCTTGCATTGTAACTTAGGTGTGTATTACTTCACTCTTCAATTCAAGAAAGTGGAAATCAGGTAACAAGATCCGACAGTGATTTTATGGGACTCGCAGGATTTTTCGCGCCGTGTCCCACAAAATATCACTTTCGGAACTTGTTACGTAAAAATCTTTTTGCTGTAGCCATCCCAAAAATGCCACTTTCGGTATTATTTTTTCAGTAACTTGAAAGTAACAATTCACACAAACAGTACCGAATGTTTCTATTTTTGGGACGATTTCCACTTTCAGTTCGATTTTGCATATGCATGTTGATGGATTTGACAATACCATATTGTTTCGTATTATATTATGATAGCGCTTGCATTGTAACTTAGGTGTGTATTTCTTCACTCTTCAATTCAAGAAAGTGGAAACCAGGTAACAAGATCCGATAGTGATTTTATGGGACTCGCAGGATTTTGCGCGGCGTGTCCCACAACATATCACTTTCGGAACTTGTTACGTAAAAATTTTTGCTGTAGCCATCCCAAAAATGCAACTTTCGGTATTATTTTTTCAGTAACTTGAAAGTAACAATTCACACAAACAGTATCGAATGTTTCTATTTTGTGGACGATTTCCACTTTCAGTTCGATTTTGCATATGCATGTCGATGGATTTGACAATACCATATTGTTTCGTATTTTATTATGATAGCGCTTGCGTTGTAACTTAGGTGTGTATTTCCTCACTCTTCAATTCAAGAAAGTGGAAATCAGGTAACAAGATCCGATAGTGATTTTATGGGACTCGCAGGATTTTGCGCGGCGTGTCCCACAAAATATCACTTTCGGAACTTGTTACGTAAATACCTTTTTGCTGTAGCCATCCCAAAAATGAAACTTTCGGTATTATTGATTCATTAACTTGAAAGTAACAATTCACACAAACAGTACCGAAAGTTCCTATTTTCGAGGTGATTTCCACTTTCAGTTCGATTTTGCATATGCATGTCGATGGATTTGACAATAGCATATTGTTTTGTATTTTATTATGATAGCGCTTGCATTGTTACTTAGGTGTGTATTTCTTCACTCTTCAATTCAAGAAAGTGGAAATCAGGTAACAAGATCCGATAATGATTTTATGGGACTCGCAGGATTTTGCGCGGCGTGTCCCACAAAATATCACTTTCGGAACTTATAACGTAAAAATCTTTTTGCTGTAGCCATCCCAAAAATGCAACTTTCGGTATTATTGTTCAGTAACTTGAAAGTAACAATTCACACAAACAGTACCGAATGTTTCTATTTTTGGGACGATTACCACTTTCAGTTCGATTTTGCATATGCATGTCGATGGATTTGACAATACCATATTGTTTTGTATTTTATTATGATAGCGCTTGCATTGTAACTTAGGTGTGTATTTCTTCACTCTTCAATTCAAGAAAGTGGAAATCAGGTAACAAGATCCGATAGTGATTTTATGGGACTCGCAGGATTTTGCGCGGCGTGTCCCACAAAATATCACTTTCGGAACTTGTAACGTAAAAATCTTTTTGCTGTAGCCATCCCAAAAATGCAACTTTCGGTATTATTTTTTCAGTAACTTGAAAGTTACAATTCACACAAACAGTACCGAATGTTTCTATTTCGTGGACGATTTCCACTTTCAGTTCGATTTTGCATATGCATGTCGATGGATTTGACAATACCATATTTTTTCGTATTTTATTATAATAGCGCTTGCATTGTAACTTAGGTGTGTATTACTTCACTCTTCAATTCAAGAAAGTGGAAATCAGGTAACAAGATCCGACAGTGATTTTATGGGACTCGCAGGATTTTTCGCGCCGTGTCCCACAAAATATCACTTTCGGAACTTGTTACGTAAAAATCTTTTTGCTGTAGCCATCCCAAAAATGCCACTTTCGGTATTATTTTTTCAGTAACTTGAAAGTAACAATTCACACAAACAGTACCGAATGTTTCTATTTTTGGGACGATTTCCACTTTCAGTTCGATTTTGCATATGCATGTTGATGGATTTGACAATACCATATTGTTTCGTATTATATTATGATAGCGCTTGCATTGTAACTTAGGTGTGTATTTCTTCACTCTTCAATTCAAGAAAGTGGAAACCAGGTAACAAGATCCGATAGTGATTTTATGGGACTCGCAGGATTTTGCGCGGCGTGTCCCACAACATATCACTTTCGGAACTTGTTACGTAAAAATTTTTGCTGTAGCCATCCCAAAAATGCAACTTTCGGTATTATTTTTTCAGTAACTTGAAAGTAACAATTCACACAAACAGTATCGAATGTTTCTATTTTGTGGACGATTTCCACTTTCAGTTCGATTTTGCATATGCATGTCGATGGATTTGACAATACCATATTGTTTCGTATTTTATTATGATAGCGCTTGCGTTGTAACTTAGGTGTGTATTTCCTCACTCTTCAATTCAAGAAAGTGGAAATCAGGTAACAAGATCCGATAGTGATTTTATGGGACTCGCAGGATTTTGCGCGGCGTGTCCCACAAAATATCACTTTCGGAACTTGTTACGTAAATATCTTTTTGCTGTAGCCATCCCAAAAATGAAACTTTCGATATTATTTTTTCAGTAACTTGAAAGTAACAATTCACACAAACAGTACTGAATGTTTCTATTTTTGGGACGATTTCCACTTTCAGTTCGATTTTGCATATGCATGTCGATGGATTTGACAATACCATATTGTTTTGTATTTTATTATGATAGCGCTTGCATTGTAACTTAGGTGTGTATTTCTTCACTCTTCAATTCAAGAAAGTGGATATCAGGTAACAAGATCCGATAGTGATTTTATGGGACTCGCAGGATTTTGCGCGGCGTGTCCCACAAAATATCACTTTCGGAACTTGTTACGTAAAAATCTTTTTGCTGTAGCCATCCCAAAAATGCAACTTTCGGTTTCATTTTTTCAGTAACTTGAAAGTAACAATTCACACAAACAGTACCGAATGTTTCTATTTTGTGGACGATTTCCACTTTCAGTTCGATTTTGCATATGCATGTCGATGGATTTGACAATACCATATTGTTTCGTATTTTATTATGATAGCGCTTGCATTGTAACTTAGGTGTGAATTTCTTCACTTTTCAATTCAAGAAAGTGGAAATTAGGTAACAAGATCCGATAGTGATTTTATGGGACTCGCAGGATTTCGCGCGGCGTGTCCCACAAAATATCACTTTCGGAACTTGTTACGTAAAAATCTTTTTGCTGTAGCCATCCCAAAAATGCAACTTTCGGTATTATTTTTTCAGTAACTTGAAAGTAACAATTCACACAAACAGTACCGAATGTTCCTATTTTCGGGGTGATTTCCACTTTCAGTTCGATTTTGCATATGCATGTCGATGGATTTGACAATACCATATTGTTTTGTATTTTATTATGATAGCGCTTGCATTGTAACTTAGAGGTGTATTTCTTCACTCTTCAATTCAAGAAAGTGGATATCAGGTAACAAGATCCGATAGTGATTTTATGGGACTCGCAGGATTTTGCGCGGCGTGTCCCACAAAATATCACTTTCGGAACTTGTTACGTAAAAATCTTTTTGCTGTAGCCATCCCAAAAATGCAACTTTCGGTATTATTTTTTCGGTAACTTGAAAGTAATAATTCACACAAACAGTACCGAATGTTTCTATTTTGTGGACGATTTCCATATTCAGTTCGATTTTGCATATGCATGTCGATGGATTTGACAATACCATATTGTTTCGTATTTTATTATGATAGCGCTTGCATTGTAACTTGGGTGTGTATTTCTTCACTCTTCAATTCAAGAAAGTGGAAATCAGGTAACAAGATCCGATAGTGATTTTATGGGACTCGCAGGATTTTGCGCGGCGTGTCCCACAAAATATCACTTTCGGAACTTGTTACGTAAAAATCTTTTTGCTGTAGCCATCCCAAAAATGCAACTTTCGGTATTATTTTTTCAGTAACTTGAAAGTAACAATTCACACAAACAGTACCGAATGTTTCTATTTTGTGGACGATTTCCACTTTCAGTTCGATTTTGCATATGCATGTCGATGGATTTGACAATACCATATTGTTTCGTATTTTATTATGATAGCGCTTGCATTGTAACTTAGGTGTGAATTTCTTCACTTTTCAATTCAAGAAAGTGGAAATTAGGTAACAAGATCCGATAGTGATTTTATGGGACTCGCAGGATTTCGCGCGGCGTGTCCCACAAAATATCACTTTCGGAACTTGTTACGTAAAAATCTTTTTGCTGTAGCCATCCCAAAAATGCAACTTTCGGTATTATTTTTTCAGTAACTTGAAAGTAACAATTCACACAAACAGTACCGAATGTTCCTATTTTCGGGGTGATTTCCACTTTCAGTTCGATTTTGCATATGCATGTCGATGGATTTGACAATACCATATTGTTTTGTATTTTATTATGATAGCGCTTGCATTGTAACTTAGGTGTGTATTTCTTCACTCTTCAATTCAAGAAAGTGGATATCAGGTAACAAGATCCGATAGTGATTTTATGGGACTCGCAGGATTTTGCGCGGCGTGTCCCACAAAATATCACTTTCGGAACTTGTTACGTAAAAATCTTTTTGCTGTAGCCATCCCAAAAATGCAACTTTCGGTATTATTTTTTCGGTAACTTGAAAGTAATAATTCACACAAACAGTACCGAATGTTTCTATTTTGTGGACGATTTCCATATTCAGTTCGATTTTGCATATGCATGTCGATGGATTTGACAATACCATATTGTTTCGTATTTTATTATGATAGCGCTTGCATTGTAACTTGGGTGTGTATTTCTTCACTCTTCAATTCAAGAAAGTGGAAATCAGGTAACAAGATCCGATAGTGATTTTATGGGACTCGCAGGATTTTGCGCGGCGTGTCCCACAAAATATCACTTTCGGAACTTGTTACGTAAAAATCTTTTTGCTGTAGCCATCCCAAAAATGCAACTTTCGGTATTATTTTTTCAGTAACTTGAAAGTAACAATTCACACAAACAGTACCGAATGTTTCTATTTTGTGGACGATTTCCACTTTCAGTTCGATTTTGCATATGCATGTCGATGGATTTGACAATACCATATTGTTTCGTATTTTATTATGATAGCGCTTGCATTGTAACTTAGGTGTGTATTTCTTCACTCTTCAATTCAAGAAAGTAGAAATCAGGTAACAAGATCCGATAGTGATTTTATGGAACTCGCAGAATTTTGCGCGGCGTGTCCCACAAAATATCACTTTCGGAACTTGTTACGTAAAAATCTTTTTGCTGTAGCCATCCCAAAAATGCAACTTTCGGTATTATTTTTTCAGTAACTTGAAAGTAACAATTCACACAAACAGTACCGAATGTTTCTATTTTGTGGACGATTTCCACTTTCAGTTCGATTTTGCATATGCATTTCGATGGATTTGACAATACCATATTGTTTCGTATTTTATTATGATAGCGCTTGCATTGTAACTTAGGTGTGTATTTCTTCACTTTTCAATTCAAGAAAGTGGAAATCAGGTAACAAGATCCGATAGTGATTTTATGGGACTCGCAGTATTTCGCGCGGCGTGTCCCACAAAATATCACTTTGTTACGTAAAAATCTTTTTGCTGTAGCCATCCCAAAAATGCCACTTTCGGTATTATTTTTTCAGTAACTTGAAAGTAACAATTCACACAAACAGTACCGAATGTTTCTATTTTTGGGACGATTTCCACTTTCAGTTCGATTTTGCATATGCATGTCGATGGATTTGACAATACCATATTGTTTCGTATTTTATTATGATAGCGCTTGCATTGTAACTTAGGTGTGTATTTCTTCACTCTTCAATTCAAGAAAGTGGAAATCAGGTAACAAGATCCGATAGTGATTTTATGGGACTCGCAGGATTTTGCGCGGCGTGTCCCACAAAATATCACTTTCGGAACTTGTTACGTAAATACCTTTTTGCTGTAGCCATCCCAAAAATGAAACTTTCGGTATTATTGATTCATTAACTTGAAAGTAACAATTCACACAAACATTACCGAATGTTCCTATTTTCGAGGTGATTTCCACTCTCAGTTCGATTTTGCATATGCATGTCGATGGATTTGACAATACCATATTGTTTTGTATTTTATTATGATAGCGCTTGCATTGTAACTTAGATGTGTATTTCTTCACTCTTCAATTCAAGAAAGTGGAAATCAGGTAACAAGATCCGATAGTGATTTTATGGGACTCGCAGGATTTTGCGCGGCGTGTCCCACAAAATATCACTTTCGGAACTTGTTACGTAAAAATCTTTTTGCTGTAGCCATCCCAAAAATGCAACTTTCGGTATTATTTTTTCAGTAACTTGAAAGTAACAATTCACACAAACAGTACCGAATGTTCCTATTTTCGAGGTGATTTCCACTCTCAGTTCGATTTTGCATATGCATGTCGATGGATTTGACAATACCATATTGTTTTGTATTTTATTATGATAGCGCTTGCATTGTAACTTAGGTGTGTATTTCTTCACTCTTCAATTCAAGAAAGTGGAAATCAGGTAACAAGATCCGATAGTGATTTTATGGGACTCGCAGGATTTTGCGCGGCGTGTCCCACAAAATATCACTTTCGGAACTTGTAACGTAAAAATCTTTTTGTTGTAGCCATCCCAAAAATGCAACTTTCGGTATTATTTTTTCAGTAACTTGAAAGTAACAATTCACACAAACAGTACCGAATGTTTCTTTTTTTGGGACGATTTCCACTTTCAGTTCGATTTTGCATATGCATGTCGATGGATTTGACAATACCATATTGTTTTGTATTTTGTTATGATAGCGCTTGCATTGGAACTTAGATGTGTATTTCTTCACTCTTCAATTCAAGAAAGTGGAAATCAGGTAACAAGATCCGATAGTGATTTTATGAGACTCGCAGGATTTTGCGCGGCTTGTCCCACAAAATATCACTTCCGGAACTTGTTACGTAAAAATCTTTTTGCTGTAGCCATCCCAAAAATGCAACTTTCGGTATTATTTTTTCGGTAACTTGAAAGTAATAATTCACACAAACAGTACCGAATGTTTCTATTTTGTGGACGATTTCCATATTCAGTTCGATTTTGCATATGCATGTCGATGGATTTGACAATACCATATTGTTTCGTATTTTATTATGATAGCGCTTGCATTGTAACTTGGGTGTGTATTTCTTCACTCTTCAATTCAAGAAAGTGGAAATCAGGTAACAAGATCCGATAGTGATTTTATGGGACTCGCAGGATTTTGCGCGGCGTGTCCCACAAAATATCACTTTCGGAACTTGTTACGTAAAAATCTTTTTGCTGTAGCCATCCCAAAAATGCAACTTTCGGTATTATTTTTTCAGTAACTTGAAAGTAACAATTCACACAAACAGTACCGAATGTTTCTATTTTGTGGACGATTTCCACTTTCAGTTCGATTTTGCATATGCATGTCGATGGATTTGACAATACCATATTGTTTCGTATTTTATTATGATAGCGCTTGCATTGTAACTTAGGTGTGTATTTCTTCACTCTTCAATTCAAGAAAGTAGAAATCAGGTAACAAGATCCGATAGTGATTTTATGGAACTCGCAGAATTTTGCGCGGCGTGTCCCACAAAATATCACTTTCGGAACTTGTTACGTAAAAATCTTTTTGCTGTAGCCATCCCAAAAATGCAACTTTCGGTATTATTTTTTCAGTAACTTGAAAGTAACAATTCACACAAACAGTACCGAATGTTTCTATTTTGTGGACGATTTCCACTTTCAGTTCGATTTTGCATATGCATTTCGATGGATTTGACAATACCATATTGTTTCGTATTTTATTATGATAGCGCTTGCATTGTAACTTAGGTGTGTATTTCTTCACTTTTCAATTCAAGAAAGTGGAAATCAGGTAACAAGATCCGATAGTGATTTTATGGGACTCGCAGTATTTCGCGCGGCGTGTCCCACAAAATATCACTTTGTTACGTAAAAATCTTTTTGCTGTAGCCATCCCAAAAATGCCACTTTCGGTATTATTTTTTCAGTAACTTGAAAGTAACAATTCACACAAACAGTACCGAATGTTTCTATTTTTGGGACGATTTCCACTTTCAGTTCGATTTTGCATATGCATGTCGATGGATTTGACAATACCATATTGTTTCGTATTTTATTATGATAGCGCTTGCATTGTAACTTAGGTGTGTATTTCTTCACTCTTCAATTCAAGAAAGTGGAAATCAGGTAACAAGATCCGATAGTGATTTTATGGGACTCGCAGGATTTTGCGCGGCGTGTCCCACAAAATATCACTTTCGGAACTTGTTACGTAAATACCTTTTTGCTGTAGCCATCCCAAAAATGAAACTTTCGGTATTATTGATTCATTAACTTGAAAGTAACAATTCACACAAACATTACCGAATGTTCCTATTTTCGAGGTGATTTCCACTCTCAGTTCGATTTTGCATATGCATGTCGATGGATTTGACAATACCATATTGTTTTGTATTTTATTATGATAGCGCTTGCATTGTAACTTAGATGTGTATTTCTTCACTCTTCAATTCAAGAAAGTGGAAATCAGGTAACAAGATCCGATAGTGATTTTATGGGACTCGCAGGATTTTGCGCGGCGTGTCCCACAAAATATCACTTTCGGAACTTGTTACGTAAAAATCTTTTTGCTGTAGCCATCCCAAAAATGCAACTTTCGGTATTATTTTTTCAGTAACTTGAAAGTAACAATTCACACAAACAGTACCGAATGTTCCTATTTTCGAGGTGATTTCCACTCTCAGTTCGATTTTGCATATGCATGTCGATGGATTTGACAATACCATATTGTTTTGTATTTTATTATGATAGCGCTTGCATTGTAACTTAGGTGTGTATTTCTTCACTCTTCAATTCAAGAAAGTGGAAATCAGGTAACAAGATCCGATAGTGATTTTATGGGACTCGCAGGATTTTGCGCGGCGTGTCCCACAAAATATCACTTTCGGAACTTGTAACGTAAAAATCTTTTTGTTGTAGCCATCCCAAAAATGCAACTTTCGGTATTATTTTTTCAGTAACTTGAAAGTAACAATTCACACAAACAGTACCGAATGTTTCTTTTTTTGGGACGATTTCCACTTTCAGTTCGATTTTGCATATGCATGTCGATGGATTTGACAATACCATATTGTTTTGTATTTTGTTATGATAGCGCTTGCATTGGAACTTAGATGTGTATTTCTTCACTCTTCAATTCAAGAAAGTGGAAATCAGGTAACAAGATCCAATAGTGATTTTATGAGACTCGCAGGATTTTGCGCGGCTTGTCCCACAAAATATCACTTCCGGAACTTGTTACGTAAATATCTTTTTGCTGTAGCCATCCCAAAAATGAAACTTTCGGTATTATTGATTCATTAACTTGAAAGTAACAATTCACACAAACAGTACCGAATGTTCCTATTTTCGGGGTGATTTCCACTTTCAGTTCGATTTTGCATATGCATGTCGATGGATTTGACAATACCATATTGTTTTGTATTTTGTTATGATAGCGCTTGCATTGTAACTTAGATGTGTATTTCTTCACTCTTCAATTCAAGAAAGTGGAAATCAGGTAACAATATCCGATAGTGATTTTATGGAACTCGCAGAATTTTGCGCGGCGTGTCCCACAAAATATCACTTCCGGAACTTGTTACGTAAAAATCTTTTTGCTGTAGCCATCCCAAAAATGCCACTTTCGGTATTATTTTTTCAGTAACTTGAAAGTAACAATTCACACAAACAGTACCGAATGTTTCTATTTTTGGGACGATTTCCACTTTCAGTTCGATTTTGCATATGCATGTCGATGGATTTGACAATACCATATTTTTTCGTATTTTATTATAATAGCGCTTGCATTGTAACTTAGGTGTGTATTACTTCACTCTTCAATTCAAGAAAGTGGAAATCAGGTAACAAGATCCGATAGTGATTTTATGGGACTCGCAGGATTTTTCGCGCCGTGTCCCACAAAATATCACTTTCGGAACTTGTTACGTAAAAATCTTTTTGCTGTAGCCATCCCAAAAATGCCACTTTCGGTATTATTTTTTCAGTAACTTGAAAGTAACAATTCACACAAACAGTACCGAATGTTTCTATTTTTGGGACGATTTCCACTTTCAGTTCGATTTTGCATATGCATGTTGATGGATTTGACAATACCATATTGTTTCGTATTATATTATGATAGCGCTTGCATTGTAACTTAGGTGTGTATTTCTTCACTCTTCAATTCAAGAAAGTGGAAATCAGGTAACAAGATCCGATAGTGATTTTATGGGACTCGCAGGATTTTGCGCGGCGTGTCTCACAAAATATCACTTTCGGAACTTGTTACGTAAAAATCTTTTTGCTGTAGCCATCCCAAAAATGCCACTTTCGGTATTATTTTTTCAGTAACTTGAAAGTAACAATTCACACAAACAGTACCGAATGTTTCTATTTCGTGGACGATTTCCACTTTCAGTTCGATTTTGCATATGCATGTCGATGGATTTGACAATACCATATTTTTTCGTATTTTATTATAATAGCGCTTGCATTGTAACTTAGGTGTGTATTACTTCACTCTTCAATTCAAGAAAGTGGAAATCAGGTAACAAGATCCGACAGTGATTTTATGGGACTCGCAGGATTTTTCGCGCCGTGTCCCACAAAATATCACTTTCGGAACTTGTTACGTAAAAATCTTTTTGCTGTAGCCATCCCAAAAATGCCACTTTCGGTATTATTTTTTCAGTAACTTGAAAGTAACAATTCACACAAACAGTACCGAATGTTTCTATTTTTGGGACGATTTCCACTTTCAGTTCGATTTTGCATATGCATGTTGATGGATTTGACAATACCATATTGTTTCGTATTATATTATGATAGCGCTTGCATTGTAACTTAGGTGTGTATTTCTTCACTCTTCAATTCAAGAAAGTGGAAACCAGGTAACAAGATCCGATAGTGATTTTATGGGACTCGCAGGATTTTTCGCGCCGTGTCCCACAAAATATCACTTTCGGAACTTGTTACGTAAAAATTTTTGCTGTAGCCATCCCAAAAATGCAACTTTCGGTATTATTTTTTCAGTAACTTGAAAGTAACAATTCACACAAACAGTATCGAATGTTTCTATTTTGTGGACGATTTCCACTTTCAGTTCGATTTTGCATATGCATGTCGATGGATTTGACAATACCATATTGTTTCGTATTTTATTATGATAGCGCTTGCGTTGTAACTTAGGTGTGTATTTCCTCACTCTTCAATTCAAGAAAGTGGAAATCAGGTAACAAGATCCGATAGTGATTTTATGGGACTCGCAGGATTTTGCGCGGCGTGTCCCACAAAATATCACTTTCGGAACTTGTTACGTAAATATCTTTTTGCTGTAGCCATCCCAAAAATGAAACTTTCGGTATTATTTTTTCAGTAACTTGAAAGTAACAATTCACACAAACAGTACTGAATGTTTCTATTTTTGGGACGATTTCCACTTTCAGTTCGATTTTGCATATGCATGTCGATGGATTTGACAATACCATATTGTTTTGTATTTTATTATGATAGCGCTTGCATTGTAACTTAGGTGTGTATTTCTTCACTCTTCAATTCAAGAAAGTGGATATCAGGTAACAAGATCCGATAGTGATTTTATGGGACTCGCAGGATTTTGCGCGGCGTGTCCCACAAAATATCACTTTCGGAACTTGTTACGTAAAAATCTTTTTGCTGTAGCCATCCCAAAAATGCAACTTTCGGTATTATTTTTTCAGTAACTTGAAAGTAACAATTCACACAAACAGTACCGAATGTTTCTATTTTGTGGACGATTTCCACTTTCAGTTCGATTTTGCATATGCATGTCGATGGATTTGACAATACCATATTGTTTCGTATTTTATTATGATAGCGCTTGCATTGTAACTTAGGTGTGTATTTCTTCACTCTTCAATTCAAGAAAGTGGATATCAGGTAACAAGATCCGATAGTGATTTTATGGGACTCGCAGGATTTTGCGCGGCGTGTCCTACAAAATATCACTTTCGGAACTTGTTACGTAAAAATCTTTTTGCTGTAGCCATCCCAAAAATGCAACTTTCGGTATTATTTTTTCAGTAACTTGAAAGTAACAATTCACACAAACAGTACTGAATGTTTCTATTTTTGGGACGATTTCCACTTTCAGTTCGATTTTGCATATGCATGTCGATGGATTTGACAATACCATATTGTTTTGTATTTTATTATGATAGCGCTTGCATTGTAACTTAGGTGTGTATTTCTTCACTCTTCAATTCAAGAAAGTGGATATCAGGTAACAAGATCCGATAGTGATTTTATGGGACTCGCAGGATTTTGCGCGGCGTGTCCCACAAAATATCACTTTCGGAACTTGTTACGTAAAAATCTTTTTGCTGTAGCCATCCCAAAAATGCAACTTTCGGTATTATTTTTTCAGTAACTTGAAAGTAACAATTCACACAAACAGTACCGAATGTTTCTATTTTGTGGACGATTTCCACTTTCAGTTCGATTTTGCATATGCATGTCGATGGATTTGACAATACCATATTGTTTCGTATTTTATTATGATAGCGCTTGCATTGTAACTTAGGTGTGTATTTCTTCACTTTTCAATTCAAGAAAGTGGAAATTAGGTAACAAGATCCGATAGTGATTTTATGGGACTCGCAGGATTTCGCGCGGCGTGTCCCACAAAATATCACTTTCGGAACTTGTTACGTAAAAATTTTTGCTGTAGCCATCCCAAAAATGCAACTTTCGGTATTATTTTTTCAGTAACTTGAAAGTAACAATTCACACAAACAGTATCGAATGTTTCTATTTTGTGGACGATTTCCACTTTCAGTTCGATTTTGCATATGCATGTCGATGGATTTGACAATACCATATTGTTTCGTATTTTATTATGATAGCGCTTGCGTTGTAACTTAGGTGTGTATTTCCTCACTCTTCAATTCAAGAAAGTGGAAATCAGGTAACAAGATCCGATAGTGATTTTATGGGACTCGCAGGATTTTGCGCGGCGTGTCCCAAAAAATATCACTTTCGGAACTTGTTACGTAAATATCTTTTTGCTGTAGCCATCCCAAAAATGAAACTTTCGGTATTATTTTTTCAGTAACTTGAAAGGAACAATTCACACAAACAGTACTGAATGTTTCTATTTTTGGGACGATTTCCACTTTCAGTTCGATTTTGCATATGCATGTCGATGGATTTGACAATACCATATTGTTTTGTATTTTATTATGATAGCGCTTGCATTGTAACTTAGGTGTGTATTTCTTCACTCTTCAATTCAAGAAAGTGGATATCAGGTAACAAGATCCGATAGTGATTTTATGGGACTCGCAGGATTTTGCGCGGCGTGTCCCACAAAATATCACTTTCGGAACTTGTTACGTAAAAATCTTTTTGCTGTAGCCATCCCAAAAATGCAACTTTCGGTATTATTTTTTCAGTAACTTGAAAGTAACAATTCACACAAACAGTACCGAATGTTTCTATTTTGTGGACGATTTCCACTTTCAGTTCGATTTTGCATATGCATGTCGATGGATTTGACAATACCATATTGTTTCGTATTTTATCATGATAGCGCTTGCATTGTAACTTAGGTGTGTATTTCTTCACTTTTCAATTCAAGAAAGTGGAAATTAGGTAACAAGATCCGATAGTGATTTCATGGGACTCGCAGGATTTCGCGCGGCGTGTCCCACAAAATATCACTTTCGGAACTTGTTACGTAAAAATCTTTTTGCTGTAACCATCCCAAAAATGCAACTTTCGGTATTATTTTTTCAGTAACTTGAAAGTAACAATTCACACAAACAGTACCGAATGTTCCTATTTTCGGGGTGATTTCCACTTTCAGTTCGATTTTGCATATGCATGTCGATGGATTTGACAATACCATATTGTTTTGTATTTTATTATGATAGCGCTTGCATTGTAACTTAGATGTGTATTTCTTCACTCTTCAATTCAAGAAAGTGGAAATCAGGTAACAAGATCCGATAGTGATTTTATGGGACTCGCAGGATTTTGCGCGGCGTGTCCCACAAAATATCACTTTCGGAACTTGTTACGTAAAAATCTTTTTGCTGTAGCCATCCCAGAAATGCAACTTTCGGTATTATTTTTTCAGTAACTTGAAAGTTACAATTCACACAAACAGTACCGAATGTTTCTATTTCGTGGACGATTTCCACTTTCAGTTCGATTTTGCATATGCATGTCGATGGATTTGACAATACCATATTGTTTCGTATTTTATTATGATAGCGCTTGCATTGTAACTTAGGTGTGTATTTCTTCACTTTTCAATTCAAGAAAGTGGAAATTAGGTAACAAGATCCGATAGTGATTTTATGGGACTCGCAGGATTTCGCGCGGCGTGTCCCACAAAATATCACTTTCGGAACTTGTTACGTAAAAATCTTTTTGCTGTAGCCATCCCAAAAATGCAACTTTCGGTATTATTTTTTCAGTAACTTGAAAGTAACAATTCACACAAACAGTACCGAATGTTCCTATTTTCGGGGTGATTTCCACTTTCAGTTCGATTTTGCATATGCATGTCGATGGATTTGACAATACCATATTGTTTCGTATTTTATTATGATAGCGCTTGCATTGTAACTTAGGTGTGTATTTCTTCACTTTTCAATTCAAGAAAGTGGAAATTAGGTAACAAGATCCGATAGTGATTTTATGGGACTCGCAGGATTTCGCGCGGCGTGTCCCACAAAATATCACTTTCGGAACTTGTTACGTAAAAATCTTTTTGCTGTAGCCATCCCAAAAATGCAACTTTCGGTATTATTTTTTCAGTAACTTGAAAGTAACAATTCACACAAACAGTACCGAATGTTTCTATTTTGTGGACGATTTCCATATTCAGTTCGATTTTGCATATGCATGTCGATGGATTTGACAATACCATATTGTTTCGTATTTTATTATGATAGCGCTTGCATTGTAACTTGGGTGTGTATTTCTTCACTCTTCAATTCAAGAAAGTGGAAATCAGGTAACAAGATCCGATAGTGATTTTATGGGACTCGCAGGATTTTGCGCGGCGTGTCCCACAAAATATCACTTTCGGAACTTGTTACGTAAAAATCTTTTTGCTGTAGCCATCCCAAAAATGCAACTTTCGGTATTATTTTTTCAGTAACTTGAAAGTAACAATTCACACAAACAGTACCGAATGTTTCTATTTTGTGGACGATTTCCACTTTCAGTTCGATTTTGCATATGCATGTCGATGGATTTGACAATACCATATTTTTTCGTATTTTATTATAATAGCGCTTGCATTGTAACTTAGGTGTGTATTACTCCACTCTTCAATTCAAGAAAGTGGAAATCAGGTAACAAGATCCGACAGTGATTTTATGGGACTCGCAGGATTTTTCGCGCCGTGTCCCACAAAATATCACTTTCGGAACTTGTTACGTAAAAATCTTTTTGCTGTAGCCATCCCAAAAATGCCACTTTCGGTATTATTTTTTCAGTAACTTGAAAGTAACAATTCACACAAACAGTACCGAATGTTTCTATTTTTGGGACGATTTCCACTTTCAGTTCGATTTTGCATATGCATGTTGATGGATTTGACAATACCATATTGTTTCGTATTATATTATGATAGCGCTTGCATTGTAACTTAGGTGTGTATTTCTTAACTCTTCAATTCAAGAAAGTGGAAACCAGGTAACAAGATCCGATAGTGATTTTATGGGACTCGCAGGATTTTGCGCGGCGTGTCCCACAACATATCACTTTCGGAACTTGTTACGTAAAAATTTTTGCTGTAGCCATCCCAAAAATGCAACTTTCGGTATTATTTTTTCAGTAACTTGAAAGTAACAATTCACACAAACAGTATCGAATGTTTCTATTTTGTGGACGATTTCCACTTTCAGTTCGATTTTGCATATGCATGTCGATGGATTTGACAATACCATATTGTTTCGTATTTTATTATGATAGCGCTTGCGTTGTAACTTAGGTGTGTATTTCCTCACTCTTCAATTCAAGAAAGTGGAAATCAGGTAACAAGATCCGATAGTGATTTTATGGGACTCGCAGGATTTTGCGCGGCGTGTCCCACAAAATATCACTTTCGGAACTTGTTACGTAAATATCTTTTTGCTGTAGCCATCCCAAAAATGAAACTTTCGGTATTATTTTTTCAGTAACTTGAAAGTAACAATTCACACAAACAGTACTGAATGTTTCTATTTTTGGGACGATTTCCACTTTCAGTTCGATTTTGCATATGCATGTCGATGGATTTGACAATACCATATTGTTTTGTATTTTATTATGATAGCGCTTGCATTGTAACTTAGGTGTGTATTTCTTCACTCTTCAATTCAAGAAAGTGGATATCAGGTAACAAGATCCGATAGTGATTTTATGGGACTCGCAGGATTTTGCGCGGCGTGTCCCACAAAATATCACTTTCGGAACTTGTTACGTAAAAATCTTTTTGCTGTAGCCATCCCAAAAATGCAACTTTCGGTATTATTTTTTCAGTAACTTGAAAGTAACAATTCACACAAACAGTACCGAATGTTTCTATTTTGTGGACGATTTCCACTTTCAGTTCGATTTTGCATATGCATGTCGATGGATTTGACAATACCATATTGTTTCGTATTTTATTATGATAGCGCTTGCATTGTAACTTAGGTGTGTATTTCTTCACTTTTCAATTCAAGAAAGTGGAAATTAGGTAACAAGTTCCGAAAGTGATTTTATGGGACTCGCAGGATTTCGCGCGGCGTGTCCCACAAAATATCACTTTCGGAACTTGTTACGTAAAAATCTTTTTGCTGTAGCCATCCCAAAAATGCAACTTTCGGTATTATTTTTTCAGTAACTTGAAAGTAACAATTCACACAAACAGTACCGAATGTTCCTATTTTCGGGGTGATTTCCACTTTCAGTTCGATTTTGCATATGCATGTCGATGGATTTGACAATACCATATTGTTTTGTATTTTATTATGATAGCGCTTGCATTGTAACTTAGATGTGTATTTCTTCACTCTTCAATTCAAGAAAGTGGAAATCAGGTAACAAGATCCGATAGTGATTTTATGGGACTCGCAGGATTTTGCGCGGCGTGTCCCACAAAATATCACTTTCGGAACTTGTTACGTAAAAATCTTTTTGCTGTAGCCATCCCAAAAATGCAACTTTCGGTATTATTTTTTCAGTAACTTGAAAGTTACAATTCACACAAACAGTACCGAATGTTTCTATTTCGTGGACGATTTCCACTTTCAGTTCGATTTTGCATATGCATGTCGATGGATTTGACAATACCATATTGTTTCGTATTTTATTATGATAGCGCTTGCATTGTAACTTAGGTGTGTATTTCTTCACTTTTCAATTCAAGAAAGTGGAAATTAGGTAACAAGATCCGATAGTGATTTTATGGGACTCGCAGGATTTCGCGCGGCGTGTCCCACAAAATATCACTTTCGGAACTTGTTACGTAAAAATCTTTTTGCTGTAGCCATCCCAAAAATGCAACTTTCGGTATTATTTTTTCAGTAACTTGAAAGTAACAATTCACACAAACAGTACCGAATGTTCCTATTTTCGGGGTGATTTCCACTTTCAGTTCGATTTTGCATATGCATGTCGATGGATTTGACAATACCATATTGTTTCGTATTTTATTATGATAGCGCTTGCATTGTAACTTAGGTGTGTATTTCTTCACTTTTCAATTCAAGAAAGTGGAAATTAGGTAACAAGATCCGATAGTGATTTTATGGGACTCGCAGGATTTCGCGCGGCGTGTCCCACAAAATATCACTTTCGGAACTTGTTACGTAAAAATCTTTTTGCTGTAGCCATCCCAAAAATGCAACTTTCGGTATTATTTTTTCAGTAACTTGAAAGTAACAATTCACACAAACAGTACCGAATGTTTCTATTTTGTGGACGATTTCCATATTCAGTTCGATTTTGCATATGCATGTCGATGGATTTGACAATACCATATTGTTTCGTATTTTATTATGATAGCGCTTGCATTGTAACTTGGGTGTGTATTTCTTCACTCTTCAATTCAAGAAAGTGGAAATCAGGTAACAAGATCCGATAGTGATTTTATGGGACTCGCAGGATTTTGCGCGGCGTGTCCCACAAAATATCACTTTCGGAACTTGTTACGTAAAAATCTTTTTGCTGTAGCCATCCCAAAAATGCAACTTTCGGTATTATTTTTTCAGTAACTTGAAAGTAACAATTCACACAAACAGTACCGAATGTTTCTATTTTGTGGACGATTTCCACTTTCAGTTCGATTTTGCATATGCATGTCGATGGATTTGACAATACCATATTTTTTCGTATTTTATTATAATAGCGCTTGCATTGTAACTTAGGTGTGTATTACTCCACTCTTCAATTCAAGAAAGTGGAAATCAGGTAACAAGATCCGACAGTGATTTTATGGGACTCGCAGGATTTTTCGCGCCGTGTCCCACAAAATATCACTTTCGGAACTTGTTACGTAAAAATCTTTTTGCTGTAGCCATCCCAAAAATGCCACTTTCGGTATTATTTTTTCAGTAACTTGAAAGTAACAATTCACACAAACAGTACCGAATGTTTCTATTTTTGGGACGATTTCCACTTTCAGTTCGATTTTGCATATGCATGTTGATGGATTTGACAATACCATATTGTTTCGTATTATATTATGATAGCGCTTGCATTGTAACTTAGGTGTGTATTTCTTCACTCTTCAATTCAAGAAAGTGGAAACCAGGTAACAAGATCCGATAGTGATTTTATGGGACTCGCAGGATTTTGCGCGGCGTGTCCCACAACATATCACTTTCGGAACTTGTTACGTAAAAATTTTTGCTGTAGCCATCCCAAAAATGCAACTTTCGGTATTATTTTTTCAGTAACTTGAAAGTAACAATTCACACAAACAGTATCGAATGTTTCTATTTTGTGGACGATTTCCACTTTCAGTTCGATTTTGCATATGCATGTCGATGGATTTGACAATACCATATTGTTTCGTATTTTATTATGATAGCGCTTGCGTTGTAACTTAGGTGTGTATTTCCTCACTCTTCAATTCAAGAAAGTGGAAATCAGGTAACAAGATCCGATAGTGATTTTATGGGACTCGCAGGATTTTGCGCGGCGTGTCCCACAAAATATCACTTTCGGAACTTGTTACGTAAATATCTTTTTGCTGTAGCCATCCCAAAAATGAAACTTTCGGTATTATTTTTTCAGTAACTTGAAAGTAACAATTCACACAAACAGTACTGAATGTTTCTATTTTTGGGACGATTTCCACTTTCAGTTCGATTTTGCATATGCATGTCGATGGATTTGACAATACCATATTGTTTTGTATTTTATTATGATAGCGCTTGCATTGTAACTTAGGTGTGTATTTCTTCACTCTTCAATTCAAGAAAGTGGATATCAGGTAACAAGATCCGATAGTGATTTTATGGGACTCGCAGGATTTTGCGCGGCGTGTCCCACAAAATATCACTTTCGGAACTTGTTACGTAAAAATCTTTTTGCTGTAGCCATCCCAAAAATGCAACTTTCGGTATTATTTTTTCAGTAACTTGAAAGTAACAATTCACACAAACAGTACCGAATGTTTCTATTTTGTGGACGATTTCCACTTTCAGTTCGATTTTGCATATGCATGTCGATGGATTTGACAATACCATATTGTTTCGTATTTTATTATGATAGCGCTTGCATTGTAACTTAGGTGTGTATTTCTTCACTTTTCAATTCAAGAAAGTGGAAATTAGGTAACAAGATCCGATAGTGATTTTATGGGACTCGCAGGATTTCGCGCGGCGTGTCCCACAAAATATCACTTTCGGAACTTGTTACGTAAAAATCTTTTTGCTGTAGCCATCCCAAAAATGCAACTTTCGGTATTATTTTTTCAGTAACTTGAAAGTAACAATTCACACAAACAGTACCGAATGTTCCTATTTTCGGGGTGATTTCCACTTTCAGTGCGATTTTGCATATGCATGTCGATGGATTTGACAATACCATATTGTTTTGTATTTTATTATGATAGCGCTTGCATTGTAACTTAGATGTGTATTTCTTCACTCTTCAATTCAAGAAAGTGGAAATCAGGTAACAAGATCCGATAGTGATTTTATGGGACTCGCAGGGTTTTGCGCGGCGTGTCCCACAAAATATCACTTTCGGAACTTGTTACGTAAAAATCTTTTTGCTGTAGCCATCCCAAAAATGCAACTTTCGGTATTATTTTTTCAGTAACTTGAAAGTTACAATTCACACAAACAGTACCGAATGTTTCTATTTCGTGGACGATTTCCACTTTCAGTTCGATTTTGCATATGCATGTCGATGGATTTGACAATACCATATTTTTTCGTATTTTATTATAATAGCGCTTGCATTGTAACTTAGGTGTGTATTACTTCACTCTTCAATTCAAGAAAGTGGAAATCAGGTAACAAGATCCGACAGTGATTTTATGGGACTCGCAGGATTTTTCGCGCCGTGTCCCACAAAATATCACTTTCGGAACTTGTTACGTAAAAATCTTTTTGCTGTAGCCATCCCAAAAATGCAACTTTCGGTATTATTTTTTCAGTAACTTGAAAGTAACAATTCACACAAACAGTACCGAATGTTCCTATTTTCGGGGTGATTTCCACTTTCAGTTCGATTTTGCATATGCATGTCGATGGATTTGACAATACCATATTGTTTTGTATTTTATTATGATAGCGCTTGCATTGTAACTTAGATGTGTATTTCTTCACTCTTCAATTCAAGAAAGTGGAAATCAGGTAACAAGATCCGATAGTGATTTTATGGGACTCGCAGGATTTTGCGCGGCGTGTCCCACAAAATATCACTTTCGGAACTTGTAACGTAAAAATCTTTTTGCCCTAGCCATCCCAAAAATGCAACTTTCGGTATTATTTTTTCAGTAACTTGAAAGTTACAATTCACACAAACAGTACCGAATGTTTCTATTTCGTGGACGATTTCCACTTTCAGTTCGATTTTGCATATGCATGTCGATGGATTTGACAATACCATATTTTTTCGTATTTTATTATAATAGCGCTTGCATTGTAACTTAGGTGTGTATTACTTCACTCTTCAATTCAAGAAAGTGGAAATCAGGTAACAAGATCCGACAGTGATTTTATGGGACTCGCAGGATTTTTCGCGCCGTGTCCCACAAAATATCACTTTCGGAACTTGTTACGTAAAAATCTTTTTGCTGTAGCCATCCCAAAAATGCCACTTTCGGTATTATTTTTTCAGTAACTTGAAAGTAACAATTCACACAAACAGTACCGAATGTTTCTATTTTTGGGACGATTTCCACTTTCAGTTCGATTTTGCATATGCATGTTGATGGATTTGACAATACCATATTGTGTCGTATTATATTATGATAGCGCTTGCATTGTAACTTAGGTGTGTATTTCTTCACTCTTCAATTCAAGAAAGTGGAAACCAGGTAACAAGATCCGATAGTGATTTTATGGGACTCGCAGGATTTTGCGCGGCGTGTCCCACATCATATCACTTTCGGAACTTGTTACGTAAAAATTTTTGCTGTAGCCATCCCAAAAATGCAACTTTCGGTATTATTTTTTCAGTAACTTGAAAGTAACAATTCACACAAACAGTATCGAATGTTTCTATTTTGTGGACGATTTCCACTTTCAGTTCGATTTTGCATATGCATGTCGATGGATTTGACAATACCATATTGTTTCGTATTTTATTATGATAGCGCTTGCGTTGTAACTTAGGTGTGTATTTCCTCACTCTTCAATTCAAGAAAGTGGAAATCAGGTAACAAGATCCGATAGTGATTTTATGGGACTCGCAGGATTTTGCGCGGCGTGTCCCACAAAATATCACTTTCGGAACTTGTTACGTAAATATCTTTTTGCTGTAGCCATCCCAAAAATGAAACTTTCAGTATTATTTTTTCAGTAACTTGAAAGTAACAATTCACACAAACAGTACTGAATGTTTCTATTTTTGGGACGATTTCCACTTTCAGTTCGATTTTGCATATGCATGTCGATGGATTTGACAATACCATATTGTTTTGTATTTTATTATGATAGCGCTTGCATTGTAACTTAGATGTGTATTTCTTCACTCTTCAATTCAAGAAAGTGGAAATCAGGTAACAAGATCCGATAGTGATTTCATGGGACTCGCAGGATTTTGCGCGGCGTGTCCCACAAAATATCACTTTCGGAACTTGTTACGTAAAAATCTTTTTGCTGTAGCCATCCCAAAAATGCAACTTTCGGTATTATTTTTTCAGTAACTTGAAAGTAACAATTCACACAAACAGTACCGAATGTTTCTATTTTGTGGACGATTTCCATATTCAGTTCGATTTTGCATATGCATGTCGATGGATTTGACAATACCATATTGTTTCGTATTTTATTATGATAGCGCTTGCATTGTAACTTGGGTGTGTATTTCTTCACTCTTCAATTCAAGAAAGTGGAAATCAGGTAACAAGATCCGATAGTGATTTTATGGGACTCGCAGGATTTTGCGCGGCGTGTCCCACAAAATATCACTTTCGGAACTTGTTACGTAAAAATCTTTTTGCTGTAGCCATCCCAAAAATGCAACTTTCGGTATTATTTTTTCAGTAACTTGAAAGTAACAATTCACACAAACAGTACCGAATGTTTCTATTTTGTGGACGATTTCCACTTTCAGTTCGATTTTGCATATGCATATCGATGGATTTGACAATACCATATTGTTTCGTATTTTATTATGATAGCGCTTGCATTGTAACTTAGGTGTGTATTTCTTCACTCTTCAATTCAAGAAAGTAGAAATCAGGTAACAAGATCCGATAGTGATTTTATGGAACTCGCAGAATTTTGCGCGGCGTGTCCCACAAAATATCACTTTCGGAACTTGTTACGTAAAAATCTTTTTGCTGTAGCCATCCCAAAAATGCAACTTTCGGTATTATTTTTTCAGTAACTTGAAAGTAACAATTCACACAAACAGTACCGAATGTTTCTATTTTGTGGACGATTTCCACTTTCAGTTCGATTTTGCATATGCATGTCGATGGATTTGACAATACCATATTGTTTCGTATTTCCTTATGATAGCGCTTGCATTGTAACTTAGGTGTGTATTTCTTCACTTTTCAATTCAAGAAAGTGGAAATCAGGTAACAAGATCCGATAGTGATTTTATGGGACTCGCAGGATTTCGCGCGGCGTGTCCCACAAAATATCACTTTGTTACGTAAAAATCTTTTTGCTGTAGCCATCCCAAAAATGCCACTTTCGGTATTATTTTTTCAGTAACTTGAAAGTAACAATTCACACAAACAGTACCGAATGTTTCTATTTTTGGGACGATTTCCACTTTCAGTTCGATTTTGCATATGCATGTCGATGGATTTGACAATACCATATTGTTTCGTATTTTATTATGATAGCGCTTGCATTGTAACTTAGGTGTGTATTTCTTCACTCTTCAATTCAAGAAAGTGGAAATCAGGTAACAAGATCCGATAGTGATTTTATGGGACTCGCAGGATTTCGCGCGGCGTGTCCCACAAAATATCACTTTGTTACGTAAAAATCTTTTTGCTGTAGCCATCCCAAAAATGCCACTTTCGGTATTATTTTTTCAGTAACTTGAAAGTAACAATTCACACAAACAGTACCGAATGTTTCTATTTTTGGGACGATTTCCACTTTCAGTTCGATTTTGCATATGCATGTCGATGGATTTGACAATACCATATTGTTTCGTATTTTATTATGATAGCGCTTGCATTGTAACTTAGGTGTGTATTTCTTCACTCTTCAATTCAAGAAAGTGGAAATCAGGTAACAAGATCCGATAGTGATTTTATGGGACTCGCAGGATTTTGCGCGGCGTGTCCCACAAAATATCACTTTCGGAACTTGTTACGTAAATACCTTTTTGCTGTAGCCATCCCAAAAATGAAACTTTCGGTATTATTGATTCATTAACTTGAAAGTAACAATTCACACAAACAGTACCGAATGTTCCTATTTTCGAGGTGATTTCCACTCTCAGTTCGATTTTGCATATGCATGTCGATGGATTTGACAATACCATATTGTTTTGTATTTTATTATGATAGCGCTTGCATTGTAACTTAGATGTGTATTTCTTCACTCTTCAATTCAAGAAAGTGGAAATCAGGTAACAAGATCCGATAGTGATTTTATGGGACTCGCAGGATTTTGCGCGGCGTGTCCCACAAAATATCACTATCGGATCTTGTTACGTAAAAATCTTTTTGCTGTAGCCATCCCAAAAATGCAACTTTCGGTATTATTTTTTCAGTAACTTGAAAGTAACAATTCACACAAACAGTACCGAATGTTCCTATTTTCGAGGTGATTTCCACTCTCAGTTCGATTTTGCATATGCATGTCGATGGATTTGACAATACCATATTGTTTTGTATTTTATTATGATAGCGCTTGCATTGTAACTTAGGTGTGTATTTCTTCACTCTTCAATTCAAGAAAGTGGAAATCAGGTAACAAGATCCGATAGTGATTTTATGGGACTCGCAGGATTTTGCGCGGCGTGTCCCACAAAATATCACTTTCGGAACTTGTAACGTAAAAATCTTTTTGCTGTAGCCATCCCAAAAATGCAACTTTCGGTATTATTTTTTCAGTAACTTGAAAGTAACAATTCACACAAACAGTACCGAATGTTTCTATTTTTGGGACGATTTCCACTTTCAGTTCGATTTCGCATATGCATGTCGATGGATTTGACAATACCATATTGTTTTGTATTTTATTATGATAGCGCTTGCATTGTAACTTAGGTGTGTATTTCTTCACTCTCCAATTCAGGAAAGTGGAAATCAGGTAACAAGATCCGATAGTGATTTTATGGGACTCGCAGGATTTTGCGCGGCGTGTCCCACAAAATATCACTTTCGGAACTTGTTACGTAAAAATCTTTTTGCTGTAGCCATCCCAAAAATGCAACTTTCGGTATTATTTTTTCAGTAACTTGAAAGTCACAATTCACACAAACAGTACCGAATGTTTCTATTTTGTGGACGATTTCCACTTTCAGTTCGATTTTGCATATGCATGTCGATGGATTTGACAATACCATATTGTTTCGTATTTTATTATGATAGCGCTTGTATTGTAACTTAGGTGTGCATTTCTTCACTCTTCAATTCAAGAAAGTGGAAATCAGGTAACAAGATCCGATAGTGATTTTATGGGACTCGCAGGATTTTGCGCGGCGTGTCCCACAAAATATCACTTTCGGAACTTGTTACGTAAAAATCTTTTTGCTGTAACCATCCCAAAAATGCCACTTTCGGTATTATTTTTTCAGTAACTTGAAAGTAACAATTCACACGAACAGTACCGAATGTTTCTATTTTTGGGACGATTTCCACTTTCAGTTCGATTTTGCATATGCATGTCGATGGATTTGACAATACCATATTGTTTCGTATTTTATTATGATAGCGCTTGCATTGTAACTTAGGTGTGTATTTCTTCACTCTTCAATTCAAGAAAGTGGAAATCAGGTAACAAGATCCGATAGTGATTTTATGGAACTCGCAGGATATTGCGCGGCGTGTCCCACAAAATATCACTTTCGGAACTTGTAACGTAAAAATCTTTTTGCTGTCGCCATCCCAAAAATGCAACTTTCGGTATTATTTTTTCAGTAACTTGAAAGTAATAATTCACACAAACAGTACCGAATGTTTCTTTTTTTGGGACGATTTCCACTTTCAGTTCGATTTTGCATATGCATGTCGATGGATTTGACAATACCATATTGTTTTGTATTTTGTTATGATAGCGCTTGCATTGGAACTTAGATGTGTATTTCTTCACTCTTCAATTCAAGAAAGTGGAAATCAGGTAACAAGATCCGATAGTGATTTTATGAGACTCGCAGGATTTTGCGCGGCTTGTCCCACAAAATATCACTTCCGGAACTTGTTACGTAAATATCTTTTTGCTGTAGCCATCCCAAAAATGAAACTTTCGGTATTATTGATTCATTAACTTGAAAGTAACAATTCACACAAACAGTACCGAATGTTCCTATTTTCGGGGTGATTTCCACTTTCAGTTCGATTTTGCATATGCATGTCGATGGATTTGACAATACCATATTGTTTTGTATTTTGTTATGATAGCGCTTGCATTGTAACTTAGATGTGTATTTCTTCACTCTTCAATTCAAGAAAGTGGAAATCAGGTAACAATATCCGATAGTGATTTTATGGAACTCGCAGAATTTTGCGCGGCGTGTCCCACAAAATATCACTTCCGGAACTTGTTACGTAAAAATCTTTTTGCTGTAGCCATCCCAAAAATGCCACTTTCGGTATTATTTTTTCAGTAACTTGAAAGTAACAATTCACACAAACAGTACCGAATGTTTCTATTTTTGGGACGATTTCCACTTTCAGTTCGATTTTGCATATGCATGTCGATGGATTTGACAATACCATATTGTTTCGTATTTTATTATGATAGCGCTTGCATTGTAACTTAGGTGTGTATTTCTTCACTCTTCAATTCAAGAAAGTGGAAATCAGGTAACAAGATCCGATAGTGATTTTATGGGACTCGCAGGATTTTGCGCGGCGTGTCCCACAAAATATCACTTTCGGAACTTGTAACGTAAAAATCTTTTTGCTGTAGCCATCCCAAAAATGCAACTTTCGGTATTATTTTTTCAGTAACTTGAAAGTAACAATTCACACAAACAGTACCGAATGTTTCTATTTTTGGGACGATTTCCACTTTCAGTTCGATTTCGCATATGCTTGTCGATGGATTTGACAATACCATATTGTTTTGTATTTTATTATGATAGCGCTTGCATTGTAACTTAGGTGTGTATTTCTTCACTCTCCAATTCAAGAAAGTGGAAATCAGGTAACAAGATCCGATAGTGATTTTATGGGACTCGCAGGATTTTGCGCGGCGTGTCCCACAAAATATCACTTTCGGAACTTGTTACGTAAAAATCTTTTTGCTGTAGCCATCCCAAAAATGCAACTTTCGGTATTATTTTTTCAGTAACTTGAAAGTCACAATTCACACAAACAGTACCGAATGTTTCTATTTTGTGGACGATTTCCACTTTCAGTTCGATTTTGCATATGCATGTCGATGGATTTGACAATACCATATTGTTTCGTATTTTATTATGATAGCGCTTGTATTGTGAATTAGGTGTGCATTTCTTCACTCTTCAATTCAAGAAAGTGGAAATCAGGTAACAAGATCCGATAGTGATTTTATGGGACTCGCAGGATTTTGCGCGGCGTGTCCCACAAAATATCACTTTCGGAACTTGTTACGTAAAAATCTTTTTGCTGTAACCATCCCAAAAATGCCACTTTCGGTATTATTTTTTCAGTAACTTGAAAGTAACAATTCACACGAACAGTACCGAATGTTTCTATTTTTGGGACGATTTCCACTTTCAGTTCGATTTTGCATATGCATGTCGATGGATTTGACAATACCATATTGTTTCGTATTTTATTATGATAGCGCTTGCATTGTAACTTAGGTGTGTATTTCTTCACTCTTCAATTCAAGAAAGTGGAAATCAGGTAACAAGATCCGATAGTGATTTTATGGAACTCGCAGGATATTGCGCGGCGTGTCCCACAAAATATCACTTTCGGAACTTGTAACGTAAAAATCTTTTTGCTGTCGCCATCCCAAAAATGCAACTTTCGGTATTATTTTTTCAGTAACTTGAAAGTAATAATTCACACAAACAGTACCGAATGTTTCTTTTTTTGGGACGATTTCCACTTTCAGTTCGATTTTGCATATGCATGTCGATGGATTTGACAATACCATATTGTTTTGTATTTTGTTATGATAGCGCTTGCATTGGAACTTAGATGTGTATTTCTTCACTCTTCAATTCAAGAAAGTGGAAATCAGGTAACAAGATCCGATAGTGATTTTATGAGACTCGCAGGATTTTGCGCGGCTTGTCCCACAAAATATCACTTCCGGAACTTGTTACGTAAATATCTTTTTGCTGTAGCCATCCCAAAAATGAAACTTTCGGTATTATTGATTCATTAACTTGAAAGTAACAATTCACACAAACAGTACCGAATGTTCCTATTTTCGGGGTGATTTCCACTTTCAGTTCGATTTTGCATATGCATGTCGATGGATTTGACAATACCATATTGTTTTGTATTATGTTATGATAGCGCTTGCATTGTAACTTAGATGTGTATTTCTTCACTCTTCAATTCAAGAAAGTGGAAATCAGGTAACAATATCCGATAGTGATTTTATGGAACTCGCAGGATTTTGCGCGGCGTGTCCCACAAAATATCACTTTCGGAACTTGTAACGTAAAAATCTTTTTGCTGTAGCCATCCCAAAAATGCAACTTTCGGTATTATTTTTTCAGTAACTTGAAAGTAATAATTCACACAAACAGTACCGAATGTTTCTTTTTTTGGGACGATTTCCACTTTCAGTTCGATTTTGCATATGCATGTCGATGGATTTGACAATACCATATTGTTTCGTATTTTATTATGATAGCGCTTGCATTGTAACTTAGGTGTGTATTTCTTCACTCTTCAATTCAAGAAAGTGGAAATCAGGTAACGAGATCCGATAGTGATTTTATAGGACTCGCAGGATTTTGCGCGGCGTGTCCCACAAAATATCACTTTCGGAACTTGTTACGTAAATACCTTTTTGCTGTAGCCATCCCAAAAATGAAACTTTCGGTATTATTGATTCATTAACTTGAAAGTAACAATTCACACAAACAGTACCGAATGTTCCTATTTTCGAGGTGATTTCCACTTTCAGTTCGATTTTGCATATGCATGTCGATGGATTTGACAATACCATATTGTTTTGTATTTTGTTATGATAGCGCTTGCATTGTAACTTAGATGTGTATTTCTTCACTCTTCAATTCAAGAAAGTGGAAATCAGGTAACAATATCCGATAGTGATTTTATGGAACTCGCAGAATTTTGCGCGGCGTGTCCCACAAAATATCACTTCCGGAACTTGTTACGTAAAAATCTTTTTGCTGTAGCCATCCCAAAAATGCCACTTTCGGTATTATTTTTTCAGTAACTTGAAAGTAACAATTCACACAAACAGTACCGAATGTTTCTATTTTTGGGACGATTTCCACTTTCAGTTCGATTTTGCATATGCATGTCGATGGATTTGACAATACCATATTGTTTCGTATTTTATTATGATAGCGCTTGCATTGTAACTTAGGTGTGTATTTCTTCACTCTTCAATTCAAGAAAGTGGAAATCAGGTAACAAGATCCGATAGTGATTTTATGGGACTCGCAGGATTTTGCGCGGCGTGTCCCACAAAATATCACTTTCGGAACTTGTAACGTAAAAATCTTTTTGCTGTAGCCATCCCAAAAATGTAACTTTCGGTATTATTTTTTCAGTAACTTGAAAGTAACAATTCACACAAACAGTACCGAATGTTTCTATTTTTGGGACGATTTCCACTTTCAGTTCGATTTCGCATATGCATGTCGATGGATTTGACAATACCATATTGTTTTGTATTTTATTATGATAGCGCTTGCATTGTAACTTAGGTGTGTATTTCTTCACTCTTCAATTCAAGAAAGTGGAAATCAGGTAACAAGATCCGATAGTGATTTTATGGGACTCGCAGGATTTTGCGCGGCGTGTCCCACAAAATATCACTTTCGGAACTTGTTACGTAAAAATCTTTTTGCTGTAGCCATCCCAAAAATGCAACTTTCGGTATTATTTTTCAGTAACTTGAAAGTAACAATTCACACAAACAGTACCGAATGTTTCTATTTTTGGGACGATTTCCACTTTCAGTTCGATTTTGCATATGCATGTCGATGGATTTGACAATACCATATTGTTTTGTATTTTATTATGATAGCGCTTGCATTGTTACTTAGGTGTGTATTTCTTCACTCTTCAATTCAAGAAAGTGGAAATCAGGTAACAAGATCCGATAATGATTTTGCGCGGCGTGTCCCACAGAATATCACTTTCGGAACTTGTTACGTAAAAATCTTTTTGCTGTAGCCATCCCAAAAATGCAACTTTCGGTATTATTTTTTCAGTAACTTGAAAGTAACAATTCACACAAACAGTACCGAATGTTTCTATTTTGTGGACGATTTCCACTTTCAGTTCGATTTTGCATATGCATGTCGATGGATTTGACAATACCATATTGTTTTGTATTTTATTATGATAGCGCTTGCATTGTAACTTAGGTGTGTATTTCTTCACTCTTCAATTCAAGAAAGTGGAAATCAGGTAACAAGATCCGATAGTGATTTTATGGGACTCGCAGGATTTTGCGCGGCGTGTCCCACAAAATATCACTTTCGGAACTTGTTACGTAAAAATCTTTTTGCTGTAGCCATCCCAAAAATGCAACTTTCGGTATTATTTTTTCAGTAACTTGAAAGTAACAATTCACACAAACAGTACCGAATGTTTCTATGTTGTGGACGATTTCCACTTTCAGTTCGATTTCGCATATGCATGTCGATGGATTTGACAATACCATATTGTTTTGTATTTTATTATGATAGCGCTTGCATTGTAACTTAGGTGTGTATTTCTTCACTCTTCAATTCAAGAAAGTGGAAACCAGTTAACAAGATCCGATAGTGATTTTATGGGACTCGCAGGATTTTGCGCGGCGTGTCCCACAAAATATCACTTTCGGAACTTGTTACGTATATATCTTTTTGCTGTAGCCATCCCAAAAATGAAACTTTCGGTATTATTGATTCATTAACTTGAAAGTAACAATTCACACAAACAGTACCGAATGTTTCTATTTTTGGGACGATTTCCACTTTCAGTTCGATTTTGCATATGCATGTCGACGGATTTGACAATACCATATTGTTTCGTATTATATTATGATAGCGCTTGCATTGTAACTTGGGTGTGTATTTCTTCACTCTTCAATTCAAGAAAGTGGAAACCAGGTAACAAGATCCGATAGTGATTTTATGGGACTCGCAGGATTTTGCGCGGCGTGTCCCACAAAATATCACTTTCGGAACTTGTTACGTAAATATCTTTTTGCTGTAGCCATCCCAAAAATGAAACTTTCGGTATTATTTTTTCAGTAACTTGAAGGTAACAATTCACACAATCAGTACCGAATGTTTCTATTTTTGGGACGATTTCCACTTTCAGTTCGATTTTGCATATGCATGTCGATGGATTTGACAATACCATATTGTTTTGTATTTTATTATGATAGCGCTTGCATTGTTACTTAGGTGTGTATTTCTTCACTCTTCAATTCAAGACAGTGGAAATCAGGTAACAAGATCCGATAGTGATTTTATGGGACTCGCAGGATTTTGCGCGGCGTGTCCCACAAAATATCACTTTCGGAACTTGTTACGTAAATACCTTTTTGCTGTAGCCATCCCAAAAATGAAACTTTCGGTATTATTGATTCATTAACTTGAAAGTAACAATTCACACAAACAGTACCGAATGTTCCTATTTTCGAGGTGATTTCCACTTTCAGTTCGATTTTGCATATGCATGTCGATGGATTTGACAATAGCATATTGTTTTGTATTTTATTATGATAGCGCTTGCATTGTAACTTAGATGTGTATTTCTTCACTCTTCAATTCAAGAAAGTGGAAATCAGGTAACAAGATCCGATAATGATTTGATGGGACTCGCAGGATTTTGCGCGGCGTGTCCCACAAAATATCACTTTCGGAACTTGTAACGTAAAAATCTTTTTGCTGTAGCCATCCCAAAAATGCAACTTTCGGTATTATTTTTCAGTAACTTGAAAGTAACAATTCACACAAACAGTACCGAATGTTTCTATTTTTGGGACGATTTCCACTTTCAGTTCGATTTTGCATATGCATGTCGATGGATTTGACAATACCATATTGTTTTGTATTTTATTATGATAGCGCTTGCATTGTTACTTAGGTGTGTATTTCTTCACTCTTCAATTCAAGAAAGTGGAAATCAGGTAACAAGATCCGATAGTGATTTTATGGGACTCGCAGGATTTTGCGAGGCGTGTCCCACAAAATATCACTTTCGGAACTTGTTACGTAAAAATCTTTTTGCTGTAGCCATCCCAAAAATGCAACTTTCGGTATTATTTTTTCAGTAACTTGAAAGTAACAATTCACACAAACAGTACCGAAAGTTTCTATGTTGTGGACGATTTCCACTTTCAGTTCGATTTGCATATGCATGTCGATGGATTTGACAATACCATATGGTTTCGTATTTTATTATGATAGCGCTTGCATTGTTACTTAGGTGTGTATTTCTTCACTCTTCAATTCAAGAAAGTGGAAATCAGGTAACAAGATCCGATAATGATTTTATGGGACTCGCAGGATTTTGCGCGGCGTGTCCCACAAAATATCACTTTCGGAACTTGTAACGTAAAAATCTTTTTGCTGTAGCCATCCCAAAAATGCAACTTTCGGTATCATTTTTCAGTAACTTGAAAGTAACAATTCACACAAACAGTACCGAATGTTTCTATTTTTGGGACGATTTCCACTTTCAGTTCGATTTTGCATATGCATGTCGATGGATTTGACAATACCATATTGTTTTGTATTTTTTTATGATAGCGCTTGCATTGTAACTTAGGTGTGTATTTCTTCACTCTTCAATTCAAGAAAGTGGAAATCAGGTAACAAGATCCGATAGTGATTTTATGGGACTCGCAGGATTTTGCGCGGCGTGTCCCACAAAATATCACTTTCGGAACTTGTAACGTAAAAATCTTTTTGCTGTAGCCATCTCAAAAATGCAACTTTCGGTATTATTTTTTCAGTAACTTGAAAGTTACAATTCACACAAACAGTACCGAATGTTTCTATTTTGTGGACGATTTCCACTTTCAGTTCGATTTTGCATATGCATGTCGATGGATTTGACAATACCATATTGTTTCGTATTTTATTATAATAGCGCTTGCATTGTAACTTAGGTGTGTATTACTTCACTCTTCAATTCAAGAAAGTGGAAATCAGGTAACAAGATCCGACAGTGATTTTATGGGACTCGCAGGATTTTTCGCGCCGTGTCCCACAAAATATCACTTTCGGAACTTGTTATGTAAAAATCTTTTTGCTGTAGCCATCCCAAAAATGCCACTTTCGGTATTATTTTTTCAGTATTTTGAAAGTAACAATTCACACAAACAGTACCGAATGTTTCTATTTTTGGGACGATTTCCACTTTCAGTTCGATTTTGCATATGCATGTTGATGGATTTGACAATACCATATTGTTTCGTATTATATTATGATAGCGCTTGCATTGTAACTTAGGTGTGTATTTCTTCACTCTTCAATTCAAGAAAGTGGAAACCAGGTAACAAGATCCGATAGTGATTTTATGGGACTCGCAGGATTTTGCGCGGCGTGTCCCACAACATATCACTTTCGGAACTTGTTACGTAAAAATTTTTGCTGTAGCCATCCCAAAAATGCAACTTTCGGTATTATTTTTTCAGTAACTTGAAAGTAAAAATTCACACAAACAGTATCGAATGTTTCTATTTTGTGGACGATTTCCACTTTCAGTTCGATTTTGCATATGCATGTCGATGGATTTGACAATACCATATTGTTTCGTATTTTATTATGATAGCGCTTGCGTTGTAACTTAGGTGTGTATTTCCTCACTCTTCAATTCAAGAAAGTGGAAATCAGGTAACAAGATCCGATAGTGATTTTATGGGACTCGCAGGATTTTGCGCGGCGTGTCCCACAAAATATCACTTTCGGAACTTGTTACGTAAATATCTTTTTGCTGTAGCCATCCCAAAAATGAAACTTTCAGTATTATTTTTTCAGTAACTTGAAAGTAACAATTCACACAAACAGTACTGAATGTTTCTATTTTTGGGACGATTTCCACTTTCAGTTCGATTTTGCATATGCATGTCGATGGATTTGACAATACCATATTGTTTTGTATTTTATTATGATAGCGCTTGCATTGTAACTTAGGTGTGTATTTCTTCACTCTTCAATTCAAGAAAGTGGATATCAGGTAACAAGATCCGATAGTGATTTTATGGGACTCGCAGGATTTTGCGCGGCGTGTCCCACAAAATATCACTTTCGGAACTTGTTACGTAAAAATCTTTTTGCTGTAGCCATCCCAAAAATGCAACTTTCGGTATTATTTTTTCAGTAACTTGAAAGTAACAATTCACACAAACAGTACCGAATGTTTCTATTTTGTGGACGATTTCCACTTTCAGTTCGATTTTGCATATGCATGTCGATGGATTTGACAATACCATATTGTTTTGTATTTTATTATGATAGCGCTTGCATTGTAACTTAGGTGTGTATTTCTTCACTTTTCAATTCAAGAAAGTGGAAATCAGGTAACAAGATCCGATAGTGATTTTATGGGACTCGCAGGATTTCGCGCGGCGTGTCCCACAAAATATCACTTTCGGAACTTGTTACGTAAAAATTTTTGCTGTAGCCATCCCAAAAATGCAACTTTCGGTATTATTTTTTCAGTAACTTGAAAGTAACAATTCACACAAACAGTACCGAATGTTCCTATTTTCGGGGTGATTTCCACTTTCAGTTCGATTTTGCATATGCATGTCGATGGATTTGACAATACCATATTGTTTTGTATTTTATTATGATAGCGCTTGCATTGTAACTTAGATGTGTATTTCTTCACTCTTCAATTCAAGAAAGTGGAAATCAGGTAACAAGATCCGATAGTGATTTTATGGGACTCGCAGGATTTTGCGCGGCGTGTCCCACAAAATATCACTTTCGGAACTTGTTACGTAAAAATCTTTTTGCTGTAGCCATCCCAAAAATGCAACTTTCGGTATTATTTTTTCAGTAACTTGAAAGTAACAATTCACACAAACAGTACCGAATGTTTCTATTTTGTGGACGATTTCCACATTCAGTTCGATTTTGCATATGCATGTCGATGGATTTGACAATACCATATTGTTTCGTATTTTATTATGATAGCGCTTGCATTGTAACTTGGGTGTGTATTTCTTCACTCTTCAATTCAAGAAAGTGGAAATCAGGTAACAAGATCCGATAGTGATTTTATGGGACTCGCAGGATTTTGCGCGGCGTGTCCCACAAAATATCACTTTCGGAACTTGTTACGTAAAAATCTTTTTGCTGTAGCCATCCCAAAAATGCAACTTTCGGTATTATTTTTTCAGTAACTTGAAAGTAACAATTCACACAAACAGTACCGAATGTTTCTATTTTGTGGACGATTTCCACTTTCAGTTCGATTTTGCATATGCATGTCGATGGATTTGACAATACCATATTGTTTCGTATTTTATTATGATAGCGCTTGCATTGTAACTTAGGTGTGTATTTCTTCACTCTTCAATTCAAGAAAGTAGAAATCAGGTAACAAGATCCGATAGTGATTTTATGGGACTCGCAGGATTTCGCGCGGCGTGTCCCACAAAATATCACTTTCGGAACTTGTTACGTAAAAATCTTTTTGCTGTAGCCATCCTGAAAATGCAACTTTCGGTATTATTTTTTCAGTAACTTGAAAGTAACAATTCACACAAACAGTACCGAATGTTCCTATTTTCGGGGTGATTTCCACTTTCAGTTCGATTTTGCATATGCATGTCGATGGATTTGACAATACCATATTGTTTCGTATTTTATTATGATAGCGCTTGCATTGTAACTTAGATGTGTATTTCTTCACTCTTCAATTCAAGAAAGTGGAAATCAGGTAACAAGATCCGATAGTGATTTTATGGGACTGGCAGGATTTTGCGCGGCGTGTCCCACAAAATATCACTTTCGGAACTTGTTACGTAAAAATCTTTTTGCTGTAGCCATCCCAAAAATGCAACTTTCGGTATTATTTTTTCAGTAACTTGAAAGTAACAATTCACACAAACAGTACCGAATGTTTCTATTTTGTGGACGAGTTCCACATTCAGTTCGATTTTGCATATGCATGTCGATGGATTTGACAATACCATATTGTTTCGTATTTTATTATGATAGCGCTTGCATTGTAACTTGGGTGTGTATTTCTTCACTCTTCAATTCAAGAAAGTGGAAATCAGGTAACAAGATCCGATAGTGATTTTATGGGACTCGCAGGATTTTGCGCGGCGTGTCCCACAAAATATCACTTTCGGAACTTGTTACGTAAAAATCTTTTTGCTGTAGCCATCCCAAAAATGCAACTTTCGGTATTATTTTTTCAGTAACTTGAAAGTAACAATTCACACAAACAGTACCGAATGTTTCTATTTTGTGGACGATTTCCACTTTCAGTTCGATTTTGCATATGCATGTCGATGGATTTGACAATACCATATTGTTTCGTATTTTATTATGATAGCGCTTGCATTGTAACTTAGGTGTGTATTTCTTCACTCTTCAATTCAAGAAAGTAGAAATCAGGTAACAAGATCCGATAGTGATTTTATGGAACTCGCAGAATTTTGCGCGGCGTGTCCCACAAAATATCACTTTCGGAACTTGTTACGTAAAAATCTTTTTGCTGTAGCCATCCCAAAAATGCCACTTTCGGTATTATTTTTTCAGTAACTTGAAAGTAACAATTCACACAAACAGTACCGAATGTTTCTATTTTTGGGATGATTTCCACTTTCAGTTCGATTTTGCATATGCATGTCGATGGATTTGACAATACCATATTGTTTCGTATTTTATTATGATAGCGCTTGCATTGTAACTTAGGTGTGTATTTCTTCACTCTTCAATACAAGAAAGTGGAAATCAGGTAACAAGATCCGATAGTGATTTTATGGGACTCGCAGGATTTTGCGCGGCGTGTCCCACAAAATATCACTTTCGGAACTTGTTACGTAAATACCTTTTTGCTGTAGCCATCCCAAAAATGAAACTTTCGGTATTATTGATTCATTAACTTGAAAGTGACAATTCACACAAACAGTACCGAATGTTCCTATTTTCGAGGTGATTTCCACTCTCAGTTCGATTTTGCATATGCATGTCGATGGATTTGACAATACCATATTGTTTTGTATTTTATTATGATAGCGCTTGCATTGTAACTTAGATGTGTATTTCTTCACTCTTCAATTCAAGAAAGTGGAAATCAGGTAACAAGATCCAATAGTTATGGGACTCGCAGGATTTTGCGCGGCGTGTCCCACAAAATATCACTTTCGGAACTTGTTACGTAAAAATCTTTTTGCTGTAGCCATCCCAAAAATGCAACTTTCGGTATTATTTTTTCAGTAACTTGAAAGTAACAATTCACACAAACAGTACCGAATGTTCCTATTTTCGAGGTGATTTCCACTCTCAGTTCGATTTTGCATATGCATGTCGATGGATTTGACAATACCATATTGTTTTGTATTTTATTATGATAGCGCTTGCATTGTAACTTAGGTGTGTATTTCTTCACTCTTCAATTCAAGAAAGTGGAAATCAGGTAACAAGATCCGATAGTGATTTTATGGGACTCGCAGGATTTTGCGCGGCGTGTCCCACAAAATATCACTTTCGGAACTTGTTACGTAAAAATCTTTTTGCTGTAGCCATCCCAAAAATGCAACTTTCGGTATTATTTTTTCAGTAACTTGAAAGTCACAATTTACACAAACAGTACCGAATGTTTCTATTTTGTGGACGATTTCCACTTTCAGTTCGATTTTGCATATGCATGTCGATGGATTTGACAATACCATATTGTTTCGTATTTTATTATGATAGCGCTTGTATTGTAACTTAGGTGTGCATTTCTTCACTCTTCAATTCAAGAAAGTGGAAATCAGGTAACAAGATCCGATAGTAATTTTATGGGACTCGCAGGATTTTGCGCGGCGTGTCCCACAAAATATCACTTTCGGAACTTTTTACGTAAAAATCTTTTTGCTGTAACCATCCCAAAAATGCCACTTTCGGTATTATTTTTTCAGTAACTTGAAAGTAACAATTCACACGAACAGTACCGAATGTTTCTATTTTTGGGACGATTTCCACTTTCAGTTCGATTTTGCATATGCATGTCGATGGATTTGACAATACCATATTGTTTCGTATTTTATTATGATAGCGCTTGCATTGAAACTTAGGTGTGTATTTCTTCACTCTTCAATTCAAGAAAGTGGAAATCAGGTAACAAGATCCGATAGTGATTTTATGGAACTCGCAGGATATTGCGCGGCGTGTCCCACAAAATATCACTTTCGGAACTTGTAACGTAAAAATCTTTTTGCTGTCGCCATCCCATAAATGCAACTTTCGGTATTATTTTTTCAGTAACTTGAAAGTAACAATTCACACGAACAGTACCGAATGTTTCTATTTTTGGGACGATTTCCACTTTCAGTTCGATTTTGCATATGCATGTCTATGGATTTGACAATACCATATTGTTTTGTATTTTGTTATGATAGCGCTTGCATTGGAACTTAGATGTGTATTTCTTCACTCTTCAATTCAAGAAAGTGGAAATCAGGTAACAAGATCCGATAGTGATTTTATGAGACTCGCAGGATTTTGCGCGGCTTGTCTCACAAAATATCACTTCCGGAACTTGTTACGTAAATATCTTTTTGCTGTAGCCATCCCAAAAATGAAACTTTCGGTATTATTGATTCATTAACTTGAAAGTAACAATTCACACAAACAGTACCGAATGTTCCTATTTTCGGGGTGATTTCCACTTTCAGTTCGATTTTGCATATGCATGTCGATGGATTTGACAATACCATATTGTTTTGTATTTTATTATGATAGCGCTTGCATTGTAACTTAGGTGTGTATTTCTTCACTCTTCAATTCAAGAAAGTGGAAATCAGGTAACAAGATCCGATAGTGATTTTATGGGACTCGCAGGATTTTGCGCGGCGTGTCCCACAAAATATCACTTTCGGAACTTGTTACGTAAATACCTTTTTGCTGTAGCCATCCCAAAAATGAAACTTTCGGTATTATTGATTCATTAACTTGAAAGTAACAATTCACACAAACAGTACCGAATGTTCCTATTTTCGAGGTGATTTCCACTTTCAGTTCGATTTTGCATATGCATGTCGATGGATTTGACAATACCATATTGTTTTGTATTTTGTTATGATAGCGCTTGCATTGTAACTTAGATGTGTATTTCTTCACTCTTCAATTCAAGAAAGTGGAAATCAGGTAACAATATCCGATAGTGATTTTATGGAACTCGCAGAATTTTGCGCGGCGTGTCCCACAAAATATCACTTCCGGAACTTGTTACGTAAAAATCTTTTTGCTGTAGCCATCCCAAAAATGCCACTTTCGGTATTATTTTTTCAGTAACTTGAAAGTAACAATTCACACAAACAGTACCGAATGTTTCTATTTTTGGGACGATTTCCACTTTCAGTTCGATTTTGCATATGCATGTCGATAGATTTGACAATACCATATTGTTTCGTATTTTATTATGATAGCGCTTGCATTGTAACTTAGGTGTGTATTTCTTCACTCTTCAATTCAAGAAAGTGGAAATCAGGTAACAAGATCCGATAGTGATTTTATGGGACTCGCAGGATTTTGCGCGGCGTGTCCCACAAAATATCACTTTCGGAACTTGTAACGTAAAAATCTTTTTGCTGTAGCCATCCCAAAAATGCAACTTTCGGTATTATTTTTTCAGTAACTTGAAAGTAACAATTCACACAAACAGTACCGAATGTTTCTATTTTTGGGACGATTTCCACTTTCAGTTCGATTTCGCATATGCATGTCGATGGATTTGACAATACCATATTGTTTTGTATTTTATTATGATAGCGCTTGCATTGTAACTTAGGTGTGTATTTCTTCACTCTTCAATTCAAGAAAGTGGAAATCAGGTAACAAGATCCGATAGTGATTTTATGGGACTCGCAGGATTTTGCGCGGCGTGTCCCACAAAATATCACTTTCGGAACTTGTTACGTAAAAATCTTCTTGCTGTAGCCATTCCAAAAATGCAACTTTCGGTATTATTTTTTCAGTAACTTGAAAGTCACAATTCACACAAACAGTACCGAATGTTTCTATTTTGTGGACGATTTCCACTTTCAGTTCGATTTTGCATATGCATGTCGATGGATTTGGCAATACCATATTGTTTCGTATTTTATTATGATAGCGCTTGCATTGTAACTTAGGTGTGTATTTCTTCACTCTTCAATTCAAGAAAGTAGAAATCAGGTAACAAGATCCGATAGTGATTTTATGGAACTCGCAGAATTTTGCGCGGCGTGTCATACAAAATATCACTTTCGGAACTTGTTACGTAAAAATCTTTTTGCTGTAGCCATCCCAAAAATGCAACTTTCGGTATTATTTTTTCAGTAACTTGAAAGTAACAATTCACACAAACAGTACCGAATGTTTCTATTTTGTGGACGATTTCCACTTTCAGTTCGATTTTGCATATGCATGTCGATGGATTTGACAATACCATATTGTTTCGTATTTTATTATGATAGCGCTTGCATTGTAACTTAGGTGTGTATTTCTTCACTTTTCAATTCAAGAAAGTGGAAATCAGGTAACAAGATCCGATAGTGATTTTATGGGACTCGCAGGATTTCGCGCGGCGTGTCCCACAAAATATCACTTTCGGAACTTGTTACGTAAAAATCTTTTTGCTGTAGCCATCCCAAAAATGCCACTTTCGGTATTATTTTTTCAGTAACTTGAAAGTAACAATTCACACAAACAGTACCGAATGTTTCTATTTTTAAGACGATTTCCACTTTCAGTTCGATTTTGCATATGCATGTCGATGGATTTGACAATACCATATTGTTTCGTATTTTATTATGATAGCGCTTGCATTGTAACTTAGGTGTGTATTTCTTCACTCTTCAATTCAAGAAAGTGGAAATCAGGTAACAAGATCCGATAGTGATTTTATGGGACTCGCAGGATTTTGCGCGGCGTGTCCCACAAAATATCACTTTCGGAACTTGTAACGTAAAAATCTTTTTGCTGTAGCCATCCCAAAAATGCAACTTTCGGTATTATTTTTTCAGTAACTTGAAAGTAACAATTCACACAAACAGTACCGAATGTTTCTATTTTTGGGACGACTTCCACTTTCAGTTCGATTTCGCATATGCATGTCGATGGATTTGACAATACCATATTGTTTTGTATTTTATTATGATAGCGCTTGCATTGTAACTTAGGTGTGTATTTCTTCACTCTTCAATTCAAGAAAGTGGAAATCAGGTAACAAGATCCGATAGTGATTTTATGGGACTCGCAGGATTTTGCGCGGCGTGTCCCACAAAATATCACTTTCGGAACTTGTTACGTAAAAATCTTTTTGCTGTAGCCATCCCAAAAATGCAACTTTCGGTATTATTTTTTCAGTAACTTGAAAGTCACAATTCACACAAACAGTACCGAATGTTTCTATTTTGTGGACGATTTCCACTTTCAGTTCGATTTTGCATATGCATGTCGATGGATTTGACAATACCATATTGTTTCGTATTTTATTATGATAGCGCTTGCATTGTAACTTAGGTGTGTATTTCTTCACTCTTCAATTCAAGAAAGTGGAAATCAGGTAACAAGATCCGATAGTGATTTTATGGGACTCGCAGGATTTTGCGCGGCGTGTCCCACAAAATATCACTTTCGGAACTTGTAACGTAAAAATCTTTTTGCTGTCGCCATCCCAAAAATGCAACTTTCGGTATTATTTTTTCAGTAACTTGAAAGTAACAATTTACACAAACAGTACCGAATGTTTCTATTTTTGGGACGATTTCCACTTTCAGTTCGATTTTGCATATGCATGTTGATGGATTTGACAATACCATATTGTTTCGTATTATATTATGATAGCGCTTGCATTGTAACTTAGGTGTGTATTTCTTCACTCTTCAATTCAAGAAAGTGGAAACCAGGTAACAAGATCCGATAGTGATTTTATGGGACTCGCAGGATTTTGCGCGGCGTGTCCCACAACATATCACTTTCGGAACTTGTTACGTAAAAATTTTTGCTGTAGCCATCCCAAAAATGCAACTTTCGGTATTATTTTTTCAGTAACTTGAAAGTAACAATTCACACAAACAGTACCGAATGTTTCTATTTTTGGGACGATTTCCACTTTCAGTTCGATTTTGCATATGCATGTTGATGGATTTGACAATACCATATTGTTTCGTATTATATTATGATAGCGCTTGCATTGTAACTTAGGTGTGTATTTCTTCACTCTTCAATTCAAGAAAGTGGAAACCAGGTAACAAGATCCGATAGTGATTTTATGGGACTCGCAGGATTTTGCGCGGCGTGTCCCACAACATATCACTTTCGGAACTTGTAACGTAAAAATCTTTTTGCTGTAGCCATCCCAAAAATGCAACTTTCGGTATTATTTTTTCAGTAACTTGAAAGTAACAATTCACACAAACAGTATCGAATGTTTCTATTTTGTGGACGATTTCCACTTTCAGTTCGAATTTGCATATGCATGTCGATGGATTTGACAATACCATATTGTTTCGTATTTTATTATGATAGCGCTTGCGTTGTAACTTAGGTGTGTATTTCCTCACTCTTCAATTCAAGAAAGTGGAAATCAGGTAACAAGATCCGATAGTGATTTTATGGGACTCGCAGGATTTTGCGCGGCGTGTCCCACAAAATATCACTTTCGGAACTTGTAACGTAAAAATCTTTTTGCTGTCGCCATCCCAAAAATGCAACTTTCGGTATTATTTTTTCAGTAACTTGAAAGTAACAATTCACACAAACAGTACCGAATGTTTCTATTTTTGGGACGATTTCCACTTTCAGTTCGATTTTGCATATGCATGTTGATGGATTTGACAATACCATATTGTTTCGTATTATATTATGATAGCGCTTGCATTGTAACTTAGGTGTGTATTTCTTCACTCTTCAATTCAAGAAAGTGGAAACCAGGTAACAAGATCCGATAGTGATTTTATGGGACTCGCAGGATTTTGCGCGGCGTGTCCCACAACATATCACTTTCGGAACTTGTTACGTAAAAATTTTTGCTGTAGCCATCCCAAAAATGCAACTTTCGGTATTATTTTTTCAGTAACTTGAAAGTAACAATTCACACAAACAGTATCGAATGTTTCTATTTTGTGGACGATTTCCACTTTCAGTTCGATTTTGCATATGCATGTCGATGGATTTGACAATACCATATTGTTTCGTATTTTATTATGATAGCGCTTGCGTTGTAACTTAGGTGTGTATTTCCTCACTCTTCAATTCAAGAAAGTGGAAATCAGGTAACAAGATCCGATAGTGATTTTATGGGACTCGCAGGATTTTGCGCGGCGTGTCCCACAAAATATCACTTTCGGAACTTGTTACGTAAATATCTTTTTGCTGTAGCCATCCCAAAAATGAAACTTTCGGTATTATTTTTTCAGTAACTTGAAAGTAACAATTCACACAAACAGTACTGAATGTTTCTATTTTGTGGACGATTTCCACTTTCAGTTCGATTTTGCATATGCATGTCGATGGATTTGACAATACCATATTGTTTCGTATTTTATTATGATAGCGCTTGCATTGTAACTTAGGTGTGTATTTCTTCACTCTTCAATTCAAGAAAGTAGAAATCAGGTAACAAGATCCGATAGTGATTTTATGGAACTCGCAGAATTTTGCGCGGCGTGTCCCACAAAATATCACTTTCGGAACTTGTTACGTAAAAATCTTTTTGCTGTAGCCATCCCAAAAATGCAACTTTCGGTATTATTTTTTCAGTAACTTGAAAGTAACAATTCACACAAACAGTACCGAATGTTTCTATTTTGTGGACGATTTCCACTTTCAGTTCGATTTTGCATATGCATGTCGATGGATTTGACAATACCATATTGTTTCGTATTTTATTATGATAGCGCTTGCATTGTAACTTAGGTGTGTATTTCTTCACTTTTCAATTCAAGAAAGTGGAAATCAGGTAACAAGATCCGATAGTGATTTTATGGGACTCGCAGGATTTCGCGCGGCGTGTCCCACAAAATATCACTTTCGGAACTTGTTACGTAAAAATCTTTTTGCTGTAGCCATCCCAAAAATGCCACTTTCGGTATTATTTTTTCAGTAACTTGAAAGTAACAATTCACACAAACAGTACCGAATGTTTCTATTTTTGGGACGATTTCCACTTTCAGTTCGATTTTGCATAGGCATGTCGATGGATTTGACAATACCATATTGTTTCGTATTTTATTATGATAGCGCTTGCATTGTAACTTAGGTGTGTATTTCTTCACTCTTCAATTCAAGAAAGTGGAAATCAGGTAACAAGATCCGATAGTGATTTTATGGGACTCGCAGGATTTTGCGCGGCGTGTCCCACAAAATATCACTTTCGGAACTTGTTACGTAAATACCTTTTTGCTGTAGCCATCCCAAAAATGAAACTTTCGGTATTATTGATTCATTAACTTGAAAGTAACAATTCACACAAACAGTACCGAATGTTCCTATTTTCGAGGTGATTTCCACTCTCAGTTCGATTTTGCATATGCATGTCGATGGATTTGACAATACCATATTGTTTTGTATTTTATTATGATAGCGCTTGCATTGTAACTTAGATGTGTATTTCTTCACTCTTCAATTCAAGAAAGTGGAAATCAGGTAACAAGATCCGATAGTGATTTTATGGGACTCGCAGGATTTTGCGCGGCGTGTCCCACAAAATATCACTTTCGGAACTTGTTACGTAAAAATCTTTTTGCTGTAGCCATCCCAAAAATGCAACTTTCGGTATTATTTTTTCAGTAACTTGAAAGTCACAATTCACACAAACAGTACCGAATGTTTCTATTTTGTGGACGATTTCCACTTTCAGTTCGATTTTGCATATGCATGTCGATGGATTTGACAATACCATATTGTTTCGTATTTTATTATGATAGCGCTTGTATTGTAACTTAGGTGTGCATTTCTTCACTCTTCAATTCAAGAAAGTGGAAATCAGGTAACAAGATCCGATAGTGATTTTATGGGACTCGCAGGATTTTGCGCGGCGTGTCCCACAAAATATCACTTTCGGAACTTGTTACGTAAAAATCTTTTTGCTGTAACCATCCCAAAAATGCCACTTTCGGTATTATTTTTTCAGTAACTCGAAAGTAACAATTCACACGAACAGTACCGAATGTTTCTATTTTTGGGACGATTTCCACTTTCAGTTCGATTTTGCATATGCATGTCGATGGATTTGACAATACCATATTGTTTTGTATTTTGTTATGATAGCGCTTGCATTGGAACTTAGATGTGTATTTCTTCACTCTTCAATTCAAGAAAGTGGAAATCAGGTAACAAGATCCGATAGTGATTTTATGGGACTCGCAGGATTTTGCGCGGCGTGTCCCACAAAATATCACTTTCGGAACTTGTTACGTAAAAATCTTTTTGCTGTAACCATCCCAAAAATGCCACTTTCGGTATTATTTTTTCAGTAACTCGAAAGTAACAATTCACACGAACAGTACCGAATGTTTCTATTTTTGGGACGATTTCCACTTTCAGTTCGATTTTGCATATGCATGTCGATGGATTTGACAATACCATATTGTTTTGTATTTTGTTATGATAGCGCTTGCATTGTAACTTAGGTGTGTATTTCTTCACTCTTCAATTCAAGAAAGTGGAAATCAGGTAACAAGATCCGATAGTGATTTTATGGGACTCGCAGGATTTTGCGCGGCGTGTCCCACAAAATATCACTTTCGGAACTTGTTACGTAAATACCTTTTTGCTGTAGCCATCCCAAAAATGAAACTTTCGGTATTATTGATTCATTAACTTGAAAGTAACAATTCACACAAACAGTACCGAATGTTCCTATTTTCGAGGTGATTTCCACTTTCAGTTCGATTTTGCATATGCATGTCGATGGATTTGACAATACCATATTGTTTTGTATTTTGTTATGATAGCGCTTGCATTGTAACTTAGGTGTGTATTTCTTCACTCTTCAATTCAAGAAAGTGGAAATCAGGTAACAAGATCCGATAGTGATTTTATGGGACTCGCAGGATTTTGCGCGGCGTGTCCCACAAAATATCACTTTCGGAACTTGTAACGTAAAAATCTTTTTGCTGTAGCCATCCCAAAAATGCAACTTTCGGTATTATTTTTTCAGTAACTTGAAAGTAACAATTCACACAAACAGTACCGAATGTTTCTATTTTTGGGACGATTTCCACTTTCAGTTCGATTTCGCATATGCATGTCGATGGATTTGACAATACCATATTGTTTTGTATTTTATTATGATAGCGCTTGCATTGTAACTTAGGTGTGTATTTCTTCACTCTTCAATTCAAGAAAGTGGAAATCAGGTAACAAGATCCGATAGTGATTTTATGGGACTCGCAGGATTTTGCGCGGCGTGTCCCACAAAATATCACTTTCGGAACTTGTTACGTAAAAATCTTTTTGCTGTAGCCATCCCAAAAATGCAACTTTCGGTATTATTTTTTCAGTAACTTGAAAGTCACAATTCACACAAACAGTACCGAATGTTTCTATTTTGTGGACGATTTCCACTTTCAGTTCGATTTTGCATATGCATGTCGATGGATTTGACAATACCATATTGTTTCGTATTTTATTATGATAGCGCTTGCATTGTAACTTAGGTGTGTATTTCTTCACTCTTCAATTCAAGAAAGTAGAAATCAGGTAACAAGATCCGATAGTGATTTTATGGAACTCGCAGAATTTTGCGCGGCGTGTCATACAAAATATCACTTTCGGAACTTGTTACGTAAAAATCTTTTTGCTGTAGCCATCCCAAAAATGCAACTTTCGGTATTATTTTTTCAGTAACTTGAAAGTAACAATTCACACAAACAGTACCGAATGTTTCTATTTTGTGGACGATTTCCACTTTCAGTTCGATTTTGCATATGCATGTCGATGGATTTGACAATACCATATTGTTTCGTATTTTATTATGATAGCGCTTGCATTGTAACTTAGGTGTGTATTTCTTCACTTTTCAATTCAAGAAAGTGGAAATCAGGTAACAAGATCCGATAGTGATTTTATGGGACTCGCAGGATTTCGCGCGGCGTGTCCCACAAAATATCACTTTCGGAACTTGTTACGTAAAAATCTTTTTGCTGTAGCCATCCCAAAAATGCCACTTTCGGTATTATTTTTTCAGTAACTTGAAAGTAACAATTCACACAAACAGTACCGAATGTTTCTATTTTTGGGACGATTTCCACTTTCAGTTCGATTTTGCATATGCATGTCGATGGATTTGACAATACCATATTGTTTCGTATTTTATTATGATAGCGCTTGCATTGTAACTTAGGTGTGTATTTCTTCACTCTTCAATTCAAGAAAGTGGAAATCAGGTAACAAGATCCGATAGTGATTTTATGGGACTCGCAGGATTTTGCGCGGCGTGTCCCACAAAATATCACTTTCGGAACTTGTAACGTAAAAATCTTTTTGCTGTAGCCATCCCAAAAATGCAACTTTCGGTATTATTTTTTCAGTAACTTGAAAGTAAAAATTCACACAAACAGTATCGAATGTTTCTATTTTTGGGACGACTTCCACTTTCAGTTCGATTTCGCATATGCATGTCGATGGATTTGACAATACCATATTGTTTTGTATTTTATTATGATAGCGCTTGCATTGTAACTTAGGTGTGTATTTCTTCACTCTTCAATTCAAGAAAGTGGAAATCAGGTAACAAGATCCGATAGTGATTTTATAGGACTCGCAGGATTTTGCGCGGCGTGTCCCACAAAATATCACTTTCGGAACTTGTTACGTAAAAATCTTTTTGCTGTAGCCATCCCAAAAATGCAACTTTCGGTATTATTTTTTCAGTAACTTGAAAGTCACAATTCACACAAACAGTACCGAATGTTTCTATTTTGTGGACGATTTCCACTTTCAGTTCGATTTTGCATATGCATGTCGATGGATTTGACAATACCATATTGTTTCGTATTTTATTATGATAGCGCTTGCATTGGAACTTAGATGTGTATTTCTTCACTCTTCAATTCAAGAAAGTGGAAATCAGGTAACAAGATCCGATAGTGATTTTATGAGACTCGCAGGATTTTGCGCGGCTTGTCCCACAAAATATCACTTCCGGAACTTGTTACGTGAATATCTTTTTGCTGTAGCCATCCCAAAAATGAAACTCTCGGTATTATTGATTCATTAACTTGAAAGTAACAATTCACACAAACAGTACCGAATGTTCCTATTTTCGGGGTGATTTCCACTTTCAGTTCGATTTTGCATATACATGTCGATGGATTTGACAATACCATATTGTTTTGTATTTTATTATGATAGCGCTTGCATTGTAACTTAGGTGTGTATTTCTTCACTCTTCAATTCAAGAAAGTGGAAATCAGGTAACAAGATCCGATAGTGATTTTATAGGACTCGCAGGATTTTGCGCGGCGTGTCCCACAAAATATCACTTTCGGAACTTGTTACGTAAAAATCTTTTTGCTGTAGCCATCCCAAAAATGCAACTTTCGGTATTATTTTTTCAGTAACTTGAAAGTCACAATTCACACAAACAGTACCGAATGTTTCTATTTTGTGGACGATTTCCACTTTCAGTTCGATTTTGCATATGCATGTCGATGGATTTGACAATACCATATTGTTTCGTATTTTATTATGATAGCGCTTGCATTGTAACTTAGGTGTGTATTTCTTCACTCTTCAATTCAAGAAAGTGGAAATCAGGTAACAAGATCCGATAGTGATTTTATGAGACTCGCAGGATTTTGCGCGGCGTGTCCCACAAAATATCACTTTCGGAACTTGTTACGTAAAAATCTTTTTGCTGTAGCCATCCCAAAAATGCAACTTTCGGTATTATTTTTTCAGTAACTTGAAAGTAACAATTCACACAAACAGTACCGAATTTCTATTTTGTGGACGATTTCCACTTTCAGTTCGATTTTGCATATGCATGTCGATGGATTTGACAATACCATATTGTTTCGTATTTTATTATGATAGCGCTTGCATTGTAACTGAGGTGTGTATTTCTTCACTCTTCAATTCAAGAAAGTGGAAATCAGGTAACAAGATCCGATAGTGATTTTATGGAACTCGCAGAATTTTGCGCGGCGTGTCCCACAAAATATCACTTCCGGAACTTGTTACGTAAAAATCTTTTTGCTGTAGCCATCCCAAAAATGCCACTTTCGGTATTATTTTTTCAGTAACTTGAAAGTAACAATTCACACAAACAGTACCGAATGTTTCTATTTTTGGGACGATTTCCACTTTCAGTTCGATTTTGCATATGCATGTCGATGGATTTGACAATACCATATTGTTTCGTATTTTATTATGATAGCGCTTGCATTGTAACTGAGGTGTGTATTTCTTCACTCTTCAATTCAAGAAAGTGGAAATCAGGTAACAAGATCCGATAGTGATTTTATGGGACTCGCAGGATTTTGCGCGGCGTGTCCCACAAAATATCACTTTCGGAACTTGTTACGTAAAAATCTTTTTGCTGTAGCCATCCCAAAAATGCAACTTTCGGTATTATTTTTTCAGTAACTTGAAAGTAACAATTCACACAAACAGTACCGAATGTTTCTATTTTTGGGACGACTTCCACTTTCAGTTCGATTTCGCATATGCATGTCGATGGATTTGACAATACCATATTGTTTTGTATTTTATTATGATAGCGCTTGCATTGTAACTTAGGTGTGTATTTCTTCACTCTTCAATTCAAGAAAGTGGAAATCAGGTAACAAGATCCGATAGTGATTTTATGGGACTCGCAGGATTTTGCGCGGCGTGTCCCACAAAATATCACTTTCGGAACTTGTTACGTAAAAATCTTTTCGCTGTAGCCATCCCAAAAATGCAACTTTCGGTATTATTTTTTCAGTAACTTGAAAGTCACAATTCACACAAACAGTACCGAATGTTTCTATTTTGTGGACGATTTCCACTTTCAGTTCGATTTTGCATATGCATGTCGATGGATTTGACAATACCATATTGTTTCGTATTTTATTATGATAGCGCTTGCATTGTAACTGAGGTGTGTATTTCTTCACTCTTCAATTCAAGAAAGTGGAAATCAGGTAACAAGATCCGATAGTGATTTTATGGGACTCGCAGGATTTTGCGCGGCGTGTCCCACAAAATATCACTTTCGGAACTTGTTACGTAAAAATCTTTTTGCTGTAGCCATCCCAAAAATGCAACTTTCGGTATTATTTTTTCAGTAACTTGAAAGTAACAATTCACACAAACAGTACCGAATGTTTCTATTTTTGGGACGACTTCCACTTTCAGTTCGATTTCGCATATGCATGTCGATGGATTTGACAATACCATATTGTTTTGTATTTTATTATGATAGCGCTTGCATTGTAACTTAGGTGTGTATTTCTTCACTCTTCAATTCAAGAAAGTGGAAATCAGGTAACAAGATCCGATAGTGATTTTATGGGACTCGCAGGATTTTGCGCGGCGTGTCCCACAAAATATCACTTTCGGAACTTGTTACGTAAAAATCTTTTCGCTGTAGCCATCCCAAAAATGCAACTTTCGGTATTATTTTTTCAGTAACTTGAAAGTCACAATTCACACAAACAGTACCGAATGTTTCCATTTTGTGGACGATTTCCACTTTCAGTTCGATTTTGCATATGCATGTCGATGGATTTGACAATACCATATTGTTTCGTATTTTATTATGATAGCGCTTGCATTGTAACTTAGGTGTGTATTTCTTCACTCTTCAATTCAAGAAAGTGGAAATCAGGTAACAAGATCCGATAGTGATTTTATGGGACTCGCAGGATTTTGCGCGGCGTGTCCCACAAAATATCACTTTCGGAACTTGTAACGTAAAAATCTTTTTGCTGTCGCCATCCCAAAAATGCAACTTTCGGTATTATTTTTTCAGTAACTTGAAAGTAACAATTCACACAAACAGTACCGAATGTTTCTATTTTTGGGACGATTTCCACTTTCAGTTCGATTTTGCATATGCATGTCGATGGATTTGACAATACCATATTGTTTTGTATTTTGTTATGATAGCGCTTGCATTGGAACTTAGATGTGTATATCTTCACTCTTCAATTCAAGAAAGTGGAAATCAGGTAACAAGATCCGATAGTGATTTTATGAGACTCGCAGGATTTTGCGCGGCTTGTCCCACAAAATATCACTTCCGGAACTTGTTACGTAAATATCTTTTTGCTGTAGCCATCCCAAAAATGAAACTCTCGGTATTATTGATTCATTAACTTGAAAGTAACAATTCACACAAACAGTACCGAATGTTCCTATTTTCGGGGTGATTTCCACTTTCAGTTCGATTTTGCATATGCATGTCGATGGATTTGACAATACCATATTGTTTTGTATTTTATTATGATAGCGCTTTCATTGTAACTTAGGTGTGTATTTCTTCACTCTTCAATTCAAGAAAGTGGAAATCAGGTAACAAGATCCGATAGTGATTTTATGGGACTCGCAGGATTTTGCGCGGCGTGTCCCACAAAATATCACTTTCGGAACTTGTTACGTAAAAATCTTTTTGCTGAAGCCATCCCAAAAATGCAACTTTCGGTATTATTTTTTCAGTAACTTGAAAGTAACAATTCACACAAACAGTACCGAATGTTTCTATTTTTGGGACGATTTCCACTTTCAGTTCGATTTTGCATATACATGTCGATGGATTTGACAAAACCATATTGTTTTGTATTTTATTATGATAGCGCTTGCATTGTAACTTAGGTGTGTATTTCTTCACTCTTCAATTCAAGAAAGTGGAAATCAGGTAACAAGATCCGATAGTGATTTTATGAGACTCGCAGGATTTTGCGCGGCGTGTCCCACAAAATATCACTTTCGGAACTTGTTACGTAAAAATCTTTTTGCTGAAGCCATCCCAAAAATGCAACTTTCGGTATTATTTTTTCAGTAACTTGAAAGTAACAATTCACACAAACAGTACCGAATGTTTCTATTTTTGGGACGATTTCCACTTTCAGTTCGATTTTGCATATGCATGTCGATGGATTTGACAATACCATATTGTTTCGTATTTTATTATGATAGCGCTTGCATTGTAACTTAGGTGTGTATTTCTTCACTTTTCAATTCAAGAAAGTGGAAATCAGGTAACAAGATCCGATAGTGATTTTATGGGACTCGCAGGATTTCGCGCGGCGTGTCCCACAAAATATCACTTTCGGAACTTGTTACGTAAAAATCTTTCTGCTGTAGCCATCCCAAAAATGCCACTTTCGGTATTATTTTTTCAGTAACTTGAAAGTAACAATTCACACAAACAGTACCGAATGTTTCTATTTTTGGGACGATTTCCACTTTCAGTTCGATTTTGCATATGCATGTCGATGGATTTGACAATACCATATTGTTTCGTATTTTATTATGATAGCGCTTGCATTGTAACTTAGGTGTGTATTTCTTCACTCTTCAATTCAAGAAAGTGGAAATCAGGTAACAAGATCCGATAGTGATTTTATGGGACTCGCAGGATTTTGCGCGGCGTGTCCCACAAAATATCACTTTCGGAACTTGTTACGTAAAAATCTTTTTGCTGTAGCCATCCCAAAAATGCAACTTTCGGTATTATTTTTTCAGTAACTTGAAAGTCACAATTCACACAAACAGTACCGAATGTTTCTATTTTGTGGACGATTTCCACTTTCAGTTCGATTTTGCATATGCATGTCGATGGATTTGACAATACCATATTGTTTCGTATTTTATTATGATAGCGCTTGCATTGTAACTTAGGTGTGTATTTCTTCACTCTTCAATTCAAGAAAGTGGAAATCAGGTAACAAGATCCGATAGTGATTTTATGGGACTCGCAGGATTTTGCGCGGCGTGTCCCACAAAATATCACTTTCGGAACTTGTAACGTAAAAATCTTTTTGCTGTCGCCATCCCAAAAATGCAACTTTCGGTATTATTTTTTCAGTAACTTGAAAGTAACAATTCACACAAACAGTACCGAATGTTTCTATTTTTGGGACTATTTCCACTTTCAGTTCGATTTTGCATATGCATGTCGATGGATTTGACAATACCATATTGTTTTGTATTTTGTTATGATAGCGCTTGCATTGGAACTTAGATGTGTATTTCTTCACTCTTCAATTCAAGAAAGTGGAAATCAGGTAACAAGATCCGATAGTGATTTTATGAGACTCGCAGGATTTTGCGCGGCTTGTCCCACAAAATATCACTTCCGGAACTTGTTACGTAAATATCTTTTTGCTGTAGCCATCCCAAAAATGAAACTCTCGGTATTATTGATTCATTAACTTGAAAGTAACAATTCACACAAACAGTACCGAATGTTCCTATTTTCGGGGTGATTTCTACTTTCAGTTCGATTTTGCATATGCATGTCGATGGATTTGACAATACCATATTGTTTTGTATTTTATTATGATAGCGCTTTCATTGTAACTTAGGTGTGTATTTCTTCACTCTTCAATTCAAGAAAGTGGAAATCAGGTAACAAGATCCGATAGTGATTTTATGGGACTCGCAGGATTTTGCGCGGCGTGTCCCACAAAATATCACTTTCGGAACTTGTTACGTAAAAATCTTTTTGCTGAAGCCATCCCAAAAATGCAACTTTCGGTATTATTTTTTCAGTAACTTGAAAGTAACAATTCACACAAACAGTACCGAATGTTTCTATTTTTGGGACGATTTCCACTTTCAGTTCGATTTTGCATATACATGTCGATGGATTTGACAAAACCATATTGTTTTGTATTTTATTATGATAGCGCTTGCATTGTAACTTAGGTGTGTATTTCTTCACTCTTCAATTCAAGAAAGTGGAAATCAGGTAACAAGATCCGATAGTGATTTTATGGGACTCGCAGGATTTTGCGCGGCGTGTCCCACAAAATATCACTTTCGGAACTTGTTAGGTAAAAATCTTTTTGCTGTAGCCATCCCAAAAATGCAACTTTCGGTATTATTTTTTCAGTAACTTGAAAGTAACAATTCACACAAACAGTACCGAATGTTTCTATTTTTGGGACGATTTCCACTTTCAGTTCGATTTTGCATATACATGTCGATGGATTTGACAAAACCATATTGTTTTGTATTTTATTATGATAGCGCTTTCCGATAGTGATTTTATGGGACTCGCAGGATTTTGCGCGGCGTGTCCCACAAAATATCACTTTCGGAACTTGTTAGGTAAAAATCTTTTTGCTGTAGCCATCCCAAAAATGCAACTTTCGGTATTATTTTTTCAGTAACTTGAAAGTAACAATTCACACAAACAGTACCGAATGTTTCTATTTTTGGGACGATTTCCACTTTCAGTTCGATTTTGCATATACATGTCGATGGATTTGACAAAACCATATTGTTTTGTATTTTATTATGATAGCGCTTGCATTGTAACTTAGGTGTGTATTTCTTCACTCTTCAATTCAAGAAAGTGGAAATCAGGTAAAAAGATCCGATAGTGATTTTATGGGACTCGCAGGATTTTGCGCGGCGTGTCCCACAAAATATCACTTTCGGAACTTGTTAGGTAAAAATCTTTTTGCTGTAGCCATCCCAAAAATGCAACTTTCGGTATTATTTTTTCAGTAACTTGAAAGTAACAATTCACACAAACAGTACCGAATGTTTCTATTTTTGGGACGATTTCCACTTTCAGTTCGATTTTGCATATACATGTCGATGGATTTGACAAAACCATATTGTTTTGTATTTTATTATGATAGCGCTTGCGATAGTGATTTTATGGGACTCGCAGGATTTTGCGCGGCGTGTCCCACAAAATATCACTTTCGGAACTTGTTACGTAAAAATCTTTTTGCTGTAGCCATCCCAAAAATGCAACTTTCGGTATTATTTTTTCAGTAACTTGAAAGTAACAATTCACACAAACAGTACCGAATTTCTATTTTGTGGACGATTTCCACTTTCAGTTCGATTTTGCATATGCATGTCGATGGATTTGACAATACCATATTGTTTCGTATTTTATTATGATAGCGCTTGCATTGTAACTGAGGTGTGTATTTCTTCACTCTTCAATTCAAGAAAGTGGAAATCAGGTAACAAGATCCGATAGTGATTTTATGGGACTCGCAGGATTTTGCGCGGCGTGTCCCACAAAATATCACTTTCGGAACTTGTTACGTAAAAATCTTTTTGCTGTAGCCATCCCAAAAATGCAACTTTCGGTATTATTTTTTCAGTAACTTGAAAGTAACAATTCACACAAACAGTACCGAATGTTTCTATTTTGTGGACGATTTCCACTTTCAGTTCGATTTTGCATATGCATGTCGATGGATTTGACAATACCATATTGTTTCGTATTTTATTATGATAGCGCTTGCATTGTAACTTAGGTGTGTATTTCTTCACTCTTCAATTCAAGAAAAAGGAAATCAGGTAACAAGATCCGATAGTGATTTTATGGGACTCGCAGGATTTTGCGCGGCGTGTCCCACAAAATATCACTTTCGGAACTTGTTACGTAAAAATCTTTTTGCTCTAGCCATCCCAAAAATGAAACTTTCGGTATTATTGATTCATTAACTTGAAAGTAACAATTCACACAAACAGTACCGAATGTTCCTATTTTCGGGGTGATTTCCACTTTCAGTTCGATTTTGCATATGCATGTCGATGGATTTGACAATACCATATTGTTTTGTATTTTATTATGATAGCGCTTGCATTGTAACTTAGGTGTGTATTTCTTCACTCTTCAATTCAAGAAAGTGGAAATCAGGTAACAAGATCCGATAGTGATTTTATGGGACTCGCAGGATTTTGCGCGGCGTGTCCCACAAAATATCACTTTCGGAACTTGTTACGTAAAAATCTTTTTGCTGTAGCCATCCCAAAAATGCAACTTTCGGTATTATTTTTTCAGTAACTTGAAAGTAACAATTCACACAAACAGTACCGAATTTCTATTTTGTGGACGATTTCCACTTTCAGTTCGATTTTGCATATGCATGTCGATGGATTTGACAATACCATATTGTTTCGTATTTTATTATGATAGCGCTTGCATTGTAACTTAGGTGTGTATTTCTTCACTCTTCAATTCAAGAAAGTGGAAATCAGGTAACAAGATCCGATAGTGATTTTATGGGACTCGCAGGATTTTGCGCGGCGTGTCCCACAAAATATCACTTTCGGAACTTGTTACGTAAAAATCTTTTTGCTGTAGCCATCCCAAAAATGCAACTTTCGGTATTATTTTTTCAGTAACTTGAAAGTAACAATTCACACAAACAGTACCGATCGTTTCTATTTTGTGGACGATTTCCACTTTCAGTTCGATTTTGCATATGCATGTCGATGGATTTGACAATACCATATTGTTTCGTATTTTATTATGATAGCGCTTGCATTGTAAATTAGGTGTGTATTTCTTCACTCTTCAATTCAAGAAAAGGGAAATCAGGTAACAAGATCCGATAGTGATTTTATGGGACTCGCAGGATTTTGTGCGGCGTGTTCCACAAAATATCACTTTCGGAACTTGTTACGTAAAAATCTTTTTGCTGTAGCCATCCCAAAAATGCCACTTTCGATATTATTTTTTCAGTAACTTGAAAGTAACAATTCACACAAACAGTACCGAATGTTTCTATTTTTGGGACGATTTCCACTTTCAGTTCGATTTTGCATATGCATGTCGATGGATTTGACAATACCATATTGTTTCGTATTTTATTATGATAGCGCTTGCATTGTAACTTAGGTGTGTATTTCTTCACTCTTCAATTCAAGAAAGTGGAAATCAGGTAACAAGATCCGATAGTGATTTTATGGGACTCGCAGGATTTTGCGCGGCGTGTCCCACAAAATATCACTTTCGGAACTTGTAACGTAAAAATCTTTTTGCTGTCGCCATCCCAAAAATGCAACTTTCGGTATTATTTTTTCAGTAACTTGAAAGTAACAATTCACACAAACAGTACCGAATGTTTCTATTTTTGGGACGATTTCCACTTTCAGTTCGATTTTGCATATGCATGTCGATGGATTTGACAATACCATATTGTTTTGTATTTTGTTATGATAGCGCTTGCATTGGAACTTAGATGTGTATTTCTTCACTCTTCAATTCAAGAAAGTGGAAATCAGGTAACAAGATCCGATAGTGATTTTATGAGACTCGCAGGATTTTGCGCGGCTTGTCCCACAAAATATCACTTCCGGAACTTGTTACGTAAATATCTTTTTGCTGTAGCCATCCCAAAAATGAAACTCTCGGTATTATTGATTCATTAACTTGAAAGTAACAATTCACACAAACAGTACCGAATGTTCCTATTTTCGGGGTGATTTCCACTTTCAGTTCGATTTTGCATATGCATGTCGATGGATTTGACAATACCATATTGTTTTGTATTTTATTATGATAGCGCTTTCATTGTAACTTAGGTGTGTATTTCTTCACTCTTCAATTCAAGAAAGTGGAAATCAGGTAACAAGATCCGATAGTGATTTTATGGGACTCGCAGGATTTTGCGCGGCGTGTCCCACAAAATATCACTTTCGGAACTTGTTACGTAAAAATCTTTTTGCTGAAGCCATCCCAAAAATGCAACTTTCGGTATTATTTTTTCAGTAACTTGAAAGTAACAATTCACACAAACAGTACCGAATGTTTCTATTTTTGGGACGATTTCCACTTTCAGTTCGATTTTGCATATACATGTCGATGGATTTGACAAAACCATATTGTTTTGTATTTTATTATGATAGCGCTTGCATTGTAGCTTAGGTGTGTATTTCTTCACTCTTCAATTCAAGAAAGTGGAAATCAGGTAACAAGATCCGATAGTGATTTTATGAGACTCGCGAATTTTGCGCGGCGTGTCCCACAAAATATCACTTTCGGAACTTGTTACGTAAAAAATTTTTGCTGTAGCCATCCCAAAAATGCAACTTTCGGTATTATTTTTTCAGTAACTTGAAAGTAACAATTCACACAAACAGTACCGAATTTCTATTTTGTGGACGATTTCCACTTTCAGTTCGATTTTGCATATGCATGTCGATGGATTTGACAATACCATATTGTTTCGTATTTTATTATGATAGCGCTTGCATTGTAACTGAGGTGTGTATTTCTTCACTCTTCAATTCAAGAAAGTGGAAATCAGGTAACAAGATCCGATAGTGATTTTATGGGACTCGCAGGATTTTGCGCGGCGTGTCCCACAAAATATCACTTTCGGAACTTGTTACGTAAAAATCTTTTTGCTGTAGCCATCCCAAAAATGCAACTTTCGGTATTATTTTTTCAGTAACTTGAAAGTCACAATTCACACAAACAGTACCGAATGTTTCTATTTTGTGGACGATTTCCACTTTCAGTTCGATTTTGCATATGCATGTCGATGGATTTGACAATACCATATTGTTTCGTATTTTATTATGATAGCGCTTGCATTGTAACTTAGGTGTGTATTTCTTCACTCTTCAATTCAAGAAAGTGGAAATCAGGTAACAAGATCCGATAGTGATTTTATGGGACTCGCAGGATTTTGCGCGGCGTGTCCCACAAAATATCACTTTCGGAACTCGTAACGTAAAAATCTTTTTGCTGTCGCCATCCCAAAAATGCAACTTTCGGTATTATTTTTTCAGTAACTTGAAAGTAACAATTCACACAAACAGTACCGAATGTTTCTATTTTTGGGACGATTTCCACTTTCAGTTCGATTTTGCATATGCATGTCGATGGATTTGACAATACCATATTGTTTTGTATTTTATTATGATAGCGCTTGCATTGTAACTTAGGTGTGTATTTCTTCACTCTTCAATTCAAGAAAGTGGATATCAGGTAACAAGATCCGATAGTGATTTTATGGGACTCGCAGGATTTTGCGCGGCGTGTCCCACAAAATATCACTTTCGGAACTTGTTACGTAAAAATCTTTTTGCTGTAGCCATCCCAAAAATGCAACTTTCGGTATTATTTTTTCAGTAACTTGAAAGTAACAATTTACACAAACAGTACCGAATGTTCCTATTTTTGGGACGATTTCCACTTTCAGTTCGATTTTGCATATGCATGTCGATGGATTTGACAATACCATATTGTTTTGTATTTTGTTATGATAGCGCTTGCATTGGAACTTAGATGTGTATTTCTTCACTCTTCAATTCAAGAAAGTGGAAATCAGGTAACAAGATCCGATAGTGATTTTATGAGACTCGCAGGATTTTGCGCGGCTTGTCCCACAAAATATCACTTCCGGAACTTGTTACGTAAATATCTTTTTGCTGTAGCCATCCCAAAAATGAAACTCTCGGTATTATTGATTCATTAACTTGAAAGTAACAATTCACACAAACAGTACCGAATGTTCCTATTTTCGGGGTGATTTCCACTTTCAGTTTGATTTTGCATATGCATGTCGATGGATTTGACAATACCATATTGTTTTGTATTTTATTATAATAGCGCTTGCATTGTAACTTAGGTGTGTATTTCTTCACTCTTCAATTCAAGAAAGTGGAAATCAGGTAACAAGATCCGATAGTGATTTTATGAGACTCGCAGGATTTTGCGCGGCGTGTCCCACAAAATATCACTTTCGGAACTTGTTACGTGAAAATCATTTTGCTGTAGCCATCCCAAAAATGCAACTTTCGGTATTATTTTTTCAGTAACTTGAAAGTAACAATTCACACAAACAGTACCGAATTTCTATTTTGTGGACGATTTCCACTTTCAGTTCGATTTTGCATATGCATGTCGATGGATTTGACAATACCATATTGTTTCGTATTTTATTATGATAGCGCTTGCATTGTAACTGAGGTGTGTATTTCTTCACTCTTCAATTCAAGAAAGTGGAAATCAGGTAACAAGATCCGATAGTGATTTTATGGAACTCGCAGAATTTTGCGCGGCGTGTCCCACAAAATATCACTTCCGGAACTTGTTACGTAAAAATCTTTTTGCTGTAGCCATCCCAAAAATGCCACTTTCGGTATTATTTTTTCAGTAACTTGAAAGTAACAATTCACACAAACAGTACCGAATGTTTCTTTTTTTGGGACGATTTCCACTTTCAGTTCGATTTTGCATATGCATGTCGATGGATTTGACAATACCATATTGTTTCGTATTTTATTATGATAGCGCTTGCATTGTAACTTAGGTGTGTATTTCTTCACTCTTCAATTCAAGAAAGTGGAAATCAGGTAACAAGATCCGATAGTGATTTTATGGGACTCGCAGGATTTTGCGCGGCGTGTCCCACAAAATATCACTTTCGGAACTTGTAACGTAAAAATCTTTTTGCTGTAGCCATCCCAAAAATGCAACTTTCGGTATTATTTTTTCAGTAACTTGAAAGTAACAATTCACACAAACAGTACCGAATGTTTCTATTTTTGGGACGATTTCCACTTTCAGTTCGATTTCGCATATGCATGTCGATGGATTTGACAATACCATATTGTTTTGTATTTTATTATGATAGCGCTTGCATTGTAACTTAGGTGTGTATTTCTTCACTCTTCAATTCAAGAAAGTGGAAATCAGGTAACAAGATCCGATAGTGATTTTATGGGACTCGCAGGATTTTGCGCGGCGTGTCCCACAAAATATCACTTTCGGAACTTGTTACGTAAAAATCTTTTTGCTGTAGCCATCCCAAAAATGCAACTTTCGGTATTATTTTTTCAGTAACTTGAAAGTCACAATTCACACAAACAGTACCGAATGTTTCTATTTTGTGGACGATTTCCACTTTCAGTTCGATTTTGCATATGCATGTCGATGGATTTGACAATACCATATTGTTTCGTATTTTATTATGATAGCGCTTGCATTGTAACTTAGGTGTGTATTTCTTCACTCTTCAATTCAAGAAAGTAGAAATCAGGTAACAAGATCCGATAGTGATTTTATGGGACTCGCAGGATTTCGCGCGGCGTGTCCCACAAAATATCACTTTCGGAACTTGTTACGTAAAAATCTTTTTGCTGTAGCCATCCCAAAAATGCCACTTTCGGTATTATTTTTTCAGTAACTTGAAAGTAACAATTCACACAAACAGTACCGAATGTTTCTATTTTGTGGACGATTTCCACTTTCAGTTCGATTTTGCATATGCATGTCGATGGATTTGACAATACCATATTGTTTCGTATTTTATTATGATAGCGCTTGCATTGTAACTTAGGTGTGTATTTCTTCACTTTTCAATTCAAGAAAGTGGAAATCAGGTAACAAGATCCGATAGTGATTTTATGGGACTCGCAGGATTTCGCGCGGCGTGTCCCACAAAATATCACTTTCGGAACTTGTTACGTAAAAATCTTTTTGCTGTAGCCATCCCAAAAATGCCACTTTCGGTATTATTTTTTCAGTAACTTGAAAGTAACAATTCACACAAACAGTACCGAATGTTTCTATTTTTGGGACGATTTCCACTTTCAGTTCGATTTTGCATATGCATGTCGATGGATTTGACAATACCATATTGTTTCGTATTTTATTATGATAGCGCTTGCATTGTAACTTAGGTGTGTATTTCTTCACTCTTCAATTCAAGAAAGTGGAAATCAGGTAACAAGATCCGATAGTGATTTTATGGGACTCGCAGGATTTTGCGCGGCGTGTCCCACAAAATATCACTTTCGGAACTTGTAACGTAAAAATCTTTTTGCTGTAGCCATCCCAAAAATGCAACTTTCGGTATTATTTTTTCAGTAACTTGAAAGTAACAATTCACACAAACAGTACCGAATGTTCCTATTTTTGGGACGACTTCCACTTTCAGTTCGATTTCGCATATGCATGTCGATGGATTTGACAATACCATATTGTTTCGTATTTTATTATGATAGCGCTTGCATTGTAACTTAGGTGTGTATTTCTTCACTCTTCAATTCAAGAAAGTGGAAATCAGGTAACAAGATCCGATAGTGATTTTATGGGACTCGCAGGATTTTGCGCGGCGTGTCCCACAAAATATCACTTTCGGAACTTGTAACGTAAAAATCTTTTTGCTGTCGCCATCCCAAAAATGCAACTTTCGGTATTATTTTTTCAGTAACTTGAAAGTAACAATTCACACAAACAGTACCGAATGTTTCTATTTTTGGGACGATTTCCACTTTCAGTTCGATTTTGCATATGCATGTCGATGGATTTGACAATACCATATTGTTTTGTATTTTGTTATGATAGCGCTTGCATTGGAACTTAGATGTGTATTTCTTCACTCTTCAATTCAAGAAAGTGGAAATCAGGTAACAAGATCCGATAGTGATATTATGAGACTCGCAGGATTTTGCGCGGCTTGTCCCACAAAATATCACTTCCGGAACTTGTTACGTAAATATCTTTTTGCTGTAGCCATCCCAAAAATGAAACTCTCGGTATTATTGATTCATTAACTTGAAAGTAACAATTCACACAAACAGTACCGAATGTTCCTATTTTCGGGGTGATTTCCACTTTCAGTTCGATTTTGCATATGCATGTCGATGGATTTGACAATACCATATTGTTTTGTATTTTATTATGATAGCGCTTTCATTGTAACTTAGGTGTGTATTTCTTCACTCTTCAATTCAAGAAAGTGGAAATCAGGTAACAAGATCCGATAGTGATTTTATGGGACTCGCAGGATTTTGCGCGGCGTGTCCCACAAAATATCACTTTCGGAACTTGTTACGTAAAAATCTTTTTGCTGAAGCCATCCCAAAAATGCAACTTTCGGTATTATTTTTTCAGTAACTTGAAAGTAACAATTCACACAAACAGTACCGAATGTTTCTATTTTTGGGACGATTTCCACTTTCAGTTCGATTTTGCATATACATGTCGATGGATTTGACAAAACCATATTGTTTTGTATTTTATTATGATAGCGCTTGCATTGTAACTTAGGTGTGTATTTCTTCACTCTTCAATTCAAGAAAGTGGAAATCAGGTAACAAGATCCGATAGTGATTTTATGAGACTCGCAGGATTTTGCGCGGCGTGTCCCACAAAATATCACTTTCGGAACTTGTTACGTAAAAATCTTTTTGCTGTAGCCATCCCAAAAATGCAACTTTCGGTATTATTTTTTCAGTAACTTGAAAGTAACAATTCACACAAACAGTACCGAATTTCTATTTTGTGGACGATTTCCACTTTCAGTTCGATTTTGCATATGCATGTCGATGGATTTGACAATACCATATTGTTTCGTATTTTATTATGATAGCGCTTGCATTGTAACTGAGGTGTGTATTTCTTCACTCTTCAATTCAAGAAAGTGGAAATCAGGTAACAAGATCCGATAGTGATTTTATGGGACTCGCAGGATTTTGCGCGGCGTGTCCCACAAAATATCACTTTCGGAACTTGTTACGTAAAAATCTTTTTGCTGTAGCCATCCCAAAAATGCAACTTTCGGTATTATTTTTTCAGTAACTTGAAAGTAACAATTCACACAAACAGTACCGAATGTTTCTATTTTGTGGACGATTTCCACTTTCAGTTCGATTTTGCATATGCATGTCGATGGATTTGACAATACCATATTGTTTCTTATTTTATTATGATAGCGCTTGCATTGTAACTTAGGTGTGTATTTCTTCACTCTTCAATTCAAGAAAAAGGAAATCAGGTAACAAGATCCGATAGTGATTTTATGGGACTCGCAGGATTTTGCGCGGCGTGTCCCACAAAATATCACTTTCGGAACTTGTTACGTAAAAATCTTTTTGCTCTAGCCATCCCAAAAATGAAACTTTCGGTATTATTGATTCATTAACTTGAAAGTAACAATTCACACAAACAGTACCGAATGTTCCTATTTTCGGGGTGATTTCCACTTTCAGTTCGATTTTGCATATGCATGTCGATGGATTTGACAATACCATATTGTTTTGTATTTTATTATGGTAGCGCTTGCATTGTAACTTAGGTGTGTATTTCTTCACTCTTCAATTCAAGAAAGTGGAAATCAGGTAACAAGATCCGATAGTGATTTTATGGGACTCGCAGGATTTTGCGCGGCGTTTCCCACAAAATATCACTTTCGGAACTTGTTACGTAAAAATCTTTTTGCTGTAGCCATCCCAAAAATGCAACTTTCGGTATTATTTTTTCAGTAACTTGAAAGTAACAATTCACACAAACAGTACCGAATGTTTCTATTTTGTGGACGATTTCCACTTTCAGTTCGATTTTGCATATGCATGTCGATGGATTTGACAATACCATATTGTTTCGTATTTTATTATGATAGCGCTTGCATTGTAAATTAGGTGTGTATTTCTCCACTCTTCAATTCAAGAAAAGGGAAATCAGGTAACAAGATCCGATAGTGATTTTATGGGACTCGCAGGATTTTGCGCGGCGTGTTCCACAAAATATCACTTTCGGAACTTGTTACGTAAAAATCTTTTTGCTGTAGCCATCCCAAAAATGCCACTTTCGGTATTATTTTTTCAGTAACTTGAAAGTAACAATTCACACAAACAGTACCGAATGTTTCTATTTTTGGGACGATTTCCACTTTCAGTTCGATTTTGCATATGCATGTCGATGGATTTGACAATACCATATTGTTTCGTATTTTATTATGATAGCGCTTGCATTGTAACTTAGGTGTGTATTTCTTCACTCTTCAATTCAAGAAAGTGGAAATCAGGTAACAAGATCCGATAGTGATTTTATGGGACTCGCAGGATTTTGCGCGGCGTGTCCCACAAAATATCACTTTCGGAACTTGTAACGTAAAAATCTTTTTGCTGTCGCCATTCCAAAAATGCAACTTTCGGTATTATTTTTTCAGTAACTTGAAAGTAACAATTCACACAAACAGTACCGAATGTTTCTATTTTTGGGACGATTTCCACTTTCAGTTCGATTTTGCATATGCATGTCGATGGATTTGACAATACCATATTGTTTTTTATTTTGTTATGATAGCGCTTGCATTGGAACTTAGATGTGTATTTCTTCACTCTTCAATTCAAGAAAGTGGAAATCAGGTAACAAGATCCGATAGTGATTTTATGAGACTCGCAGGATTTTGCGCGGCCTGTCCCACAAAATATCACTTCCGGAACTTGTTACGTAAATATCTTTTTGCTGTAGCCATCCCAAAAATGAAACTCTCGGTATTATTGATTCATTAACTTGAAAGTAACAATTCACACAAACAGTACCGAATGTTCCTATTTTCGGGGTGATTTCCACTTTCAGTTCGATTTTGCATATGCATGTCGATGGATTTGACAATACCATATTGTTTTGTATTTTATTATGATAGCGCTTTCATTGTACTTTAGGTGTGTATTTCTTCACTCTTCAATTCAAGAAAGTGGAAATCAGGTAACAAGATCCGATAGTGATTTTATGGGACTCGCAGGATTTTGCGCGGCGTGTCCCACAAAATATCACTTTCGGAACTTGTTACGTAAAAATCTTTTTGCTGAAGCCATCCCAAAAATGCAACTTTCGGTATTATTTTTTCAGTAACTTGAAAGTAACAATTCACACAAACAGTACCGAATGTTTCTATTTTTGGGACGATTTCCACTTTCAGTTCGATTTTGCATATACATGTCGATGGATTTGACAAAACCATATTGTTTTGTATTTTATTATGATAGCGCTTGCATTGTAACTTAGGTGTGTATTTCTTCACTCTTCAATTCAAGAAAGTGGAAATCAGGTAACAAGATCCGATAGTGATTTTATGAGACTCGCAGGATTTTGCGCGGCGTGTCCCACAAAATATCACTTTCGGAACTTGTTACATAAAAATCTTTTTGCTGTAGCCATCCCAAAAATGCAACTTTCGGTATTATTTTTTCAGTAACTTGAAAGTAACAATTCACACAAACAGTACCGAATGTTTCTATTTTGTGGACGATTTCCACTTTCAGTTCGATTTTGCATATGCATGTCGATGGATTTGACAATACCATATTGTTTCGTATTTTATTATGATAGCGCTTGCATTGTAACTGAGGTGTGTATTTCTTCACTCTTCAATTCAAGAAAGTGGAAATCAGGTAACAAGATCCGATAGTGATTTTATGGGACTCGCAGGATTTTGCGCGGCGTGTCCCACAAAATATCACTTTCGGAACTTGTTACGTAAAAATCTTTTTGCTGTAGCCATCCCAAAAATGCAACTTTCGGTATTATTTTTTCAGTAACTTGAAAGTAACAATTCACACAAACAGTACCGAATGTTTCTATTTTGTGGACGATTTCCACTTTCAGTTCGATTTTGCATATGCATGTCGATGGATTTGACAATACCATATTGTTTCGTATTTTATTATGATAGCGCTTGCATTGTAACTTAGGTGTGTATTTCTTCACTCTTCAATTCAAGAAAAAGGAAATCAGGTAACAAGATCCGATAGTGATTTTATGGGACTCGCAGGATTTTACGCGGCGTGTCCCACAAAATATCACTTTCGGAACTTGTTACGTAAAAATCTTTTTGCTCTAGCCATCCCAAAAATGAAACTTTCGGTATTATTGATTCATTAACTTGAAAGTAACAATTCACACAAACAGTACCGAATGTTCCTATTTTCGGGGTGATTTCCACTTTCAGTTCGATTTTGCATATGCATGTCGATGGATTTGACAATACCATATTGTTTTGTATTTTATTATGATAGCGCTTGCATTGTAACTTAGGTGTGTATTTCTTCACTCTTCAATTCAAGAAAGTGGAAATCAGGTAACAAGATCCGATAGTGATTTTATGGGACTCGCAGGATTTTGCGCGGCGTTTCCCACAAAATATCACTTTCGGAACTTGTTACGTAAAAATCTTTTTGCTGTAGCCATCCCAAAAATGCAACTTTCGGTATTATTTTTTCAGTAACTTGAAAGTAACAATTCACACAAACAGTACCGAATTTCTATTTTGTGGACGATTTCCACTTTCAGTTCGATTTTGCATATGCATGTCGATGGATTTGACAATACCATATTGTTTCGTATTTTATTATGATAGCGCTTGCATTGTAAATTAGGTGTGTATTTCTTCACTCTTCAATTCAAGAAAAGGGAAATCAGGTAACAAGATCCGATAGTGATTTTATGGGACTCGCAGGATTTTGCGCGGCGTGTTCCACAAAATATCACTTTCGGAACTTGTTACGTAAAAATCTTTTTGCTGTAGCCATCCCAAAAATGCCACTTTCGGTATTAGTTTTTCAGTAACTTGAAAGTAACAATTCACACAAACAGTACCGAATTTCTATTTTGTGGACGATTTCCACTTTCAGTTCGATTTTGCATATGCATGTCGATGGATTTGACAATACCTTATTGTTTCGTATTTTATTATGATAGCGCTTGCATTGTAACTGAGGTGTGTATTTCTTCACTCTTCAATTCAAGAAAGTGGAAATCAGGTAACAAGATCCGATAGTGATTTTATGGGACTCGCAGGATTTTGCGCGGCGTGTCCCACAAAATATCACTTTCGGAACTTGTTACGTAAAAATCTTTTTGCTGTAGCCATCCCAAAAATGCAACTTTCGGTATTATTTTTTCAGTAACTTGAAAGTAACAATTCACACAAACAGTACCGAATGTTTCTATTTTGTGGACGATTTCCACTTTCAGTTCGATTTTGCATATGCATGTCGATGGATTTGACAATACCATATTGTTTCGTATTTTATTATGATAGCGCTTGCATTGTAACTGAGGTGTGTATTTCTTCACTCTTCAATTCAAGAAAGTGGAAATCAGGTAACAAGATCCGATAGTGATTTTATGGGACTCGCAGGATTTTGCGCGGCGTGTCCCACAAAATATCACTTTCGGAACTTGTTACGTAAAAATCTTTTTGCTCTAGCCATCCCAAAAATGAAACTTTCGGTATTATTGATTCATTAACTTGAAAGTAACAATTCACACAAACAGTACCGAATGTTCCTATTTTCGGGGTGATTTCCACTTTCAGTTCGATTTTGCATATGCATGTCGATGGATTTGACAATACCATATTGTTTTGTATTTTATTATGATAGCGCTTGCATTGTAACTTAGGTGTGTATTTCTTCACTCTTCAATTCAAGAAAGTGGAAATCAGGTAACAAGATCCGACAGTGATTTTATGGGACTTGCAGGATTTTGCGCGGCGTGTCCCACAAAATATCACTTTCGGAACTTGTTACGTAAAAATCTTTTTGCTGTAGCCATCCCAAAAATGCAACTTTCGGTATTATTTTTTCAGTAACTTGAAAGTAACAATTCACACAAACAGTACCGAATGTTTCTATTTTGTGGACGATTTCCACTTTCAGTTCGATTTTGCATATGCATGTCGATGGATTTGACAATACCATATTGTTTCGTATTTTATTATGATAGCGCTTGCATTGTGAATTAGGTGTGTATTTCTTCACTCTTCAATTCAAGAAAAGGGAAATCAGGTAACAAGATCCGATAGTGATTTTATGGGACTCGCAGGATTTTGCGCGGCGTGTTCCACAAAATATCACTTTCGGAACTTGTTACGTAAAAATCTTTTTGCTGTAGCCATCCCAAAAATGCCACTTTCGGTATTATTTTTTCAGTAACTTGAAAGTAACAATTCACACAAACAGTACCGAATGTTTCTATTTTTGGGACGATTTCCACTTTCAGTTCGATTTTGCATATGCATGTCGATGGATTTGACAATACCATATTGTTTCGTATTTTATTATGATAGCGCTTGCATTGTAACTTAGGTGTGTATTTCTTCACTCTTCAATTCAAGAAAGTGGAAATCAGGAACAAGATCCGATAGTGATTTTAAGGGACTCGCAGGATTTTGCGCGGCGTGTCCCACAAAATATCACTTTCGGAACTTGTAACGTAAAAATCTTTTTGCTGTAGCCATCCCAAAAATGCAACATCCGGTATTATTTTTTCAGTAACTTGAAAGTAACAATTCACACAAACAGTACCGAATGTTTCTATTTTTGGGACGATTTCCACTTTCAGTTCGATTTTGCATATGCATGTCGATGGATTTGACAAAACCATATTGTTTTGTATTTTATTATGATAGCGCTTGCATTGTAACTAAGGTGTGTATTTCTTCACTCTTCAATTCAAGAAAGTGGAAATCAGGTAACAAGATCCGACAGTGATTTTATGGGACTTGCAGGATTTTGCGCGGCGTGTCCCACAAAATATCACTTTCGGAACTTGTTACGTAAAAATCTTTTTGCTGTAGCCATCCCAAAAATGCCACTTTCGGTATTATTTTTTCAGTAACTTGAAAGTAACAATTCACACAAACAGTACCGAATGTTTCTATTTTTGGGACGATTTCCACTTTCAGTTCGATTTTGCATATGCATGTCGATGGATTTGACATTACCATATTGTTTCGTATTTTATTATGATAGCGCTTGCATTGTAACTTAGGTGTGTATTTCTTCACTCTTCAATTCAAGAAAGTGGAAATCAGGTAACAAGATCCGATAGTGATTTTATGGGACTCGCAGGATTTTGCGCGGCGTGTCCCACAAAATATCACTTTCGGAACTTGTAACGTAAAAATCTTTTTGCTGTCGCCATCCCAAAAATGCAACTTTCGGTATTATTTTTTCAGTAACTTGAAAGTAACAATTCACACAAACAGTACCGAATGTTTCTATTTTTGGGACGATTTCCACTTTCAGTTCGATTTTGCATATGCATGTCGATGGATTTGACAATACCATATTGTTTTGTATTTTATTATGATAGCGCTTGCATTGTAACTTAGGTGTGTATTTCTTCACTCTTCAATTCAAGAAAGTGGAAATCAGGTAACAAGATCCGATAGTGATTTTATGAGACTCGCAGGATTTTGCGCGGCGTGTCCCACAAAATATCACTTTCGGAACTTGTTACGTAAATATCTTTTTGCTGTAGCCATCCCAAGAATGAAACTTTCGGTATTATTGATTCATTAACTTGAAAGTAACAATTCACACAAACAGTACCGAATGTTCCTATTTTCGGGGTGATTTCCACTTTCAGTTCGATTTTGCATATGCATGTCGATGGATTTGACAATACCATATTGTTTTGTATTTAATTATGATAGCGCTTTCATTGTAACTTAGGTGTGTATTCCTTCACTCTTCAATTCAAGAAAGTGGAAATCAGTTAACAAGATCCGATTGTGATTTTATGGGACTCGCAGGATTTTGCGCGGCGTGTCCCACAAAATATCACTTTCGGAACTTGTTACGTAAAAATCTTTTTGCTGTAGCCATCCCAAAAATGCAACTTTCGGTATTATTTTTTCAGTAACTTGAAAGTAACAATTCACACAAAGAGTACCGAATGTTTCTATTTTGTGGACGATTTCCACTTTCAGTTCGATTTTGCATATGCATGTCGATGGATTTGACAATACCATATTGTTTCGTATTTTATTATGATAGCGCTTGCATTGTAACTTAGGTGTGTATTTCTTCACTCTTCAATTCAAGAAAGTGGAAATCAGGTAACAAGATCCGATAGTGATTTTATGGGACTCGCAGGATTTTGCGCGGCGTTTCCCACAAAATATCACTTTCGGAACTTGTTACGTAAAAATCTTTTTGCTGTAGCCATCTCAAAAATGCAACTTTCGGTATTATTTTTTCAGTAACTTGAATGTAACAATTCACACAAACAGTACCGAATGTTTCTATTTTTGGGACGATTTCCACTTTCAGTTCGATTTTGCATATGCATGTCGATGGATTTGACAATACCATTTTGTTTCGTATTTTATTATGATAGCGCTTGCTTTGTAACTTAGGTGTGTATTTCTTCACTCTTCAATTCAAGAAAGTGGAAATCAGGTAACAAGATCCGATAGTGATTTTATGGGACTCGCAGGATTTTGCGCGGCGTGTCCCACAAAATATCACTTTCGGAACTTGTTACGTGAATATCTTTTTGCTGTAGTCATCCCAAAAATGAAACTTTCGGTATTATTGATTCATTAACTTGAAAGTAACAATTCACACAAACAGTACCGAATGTTTCTATTTTGTGGACGATTTCCACTTTCACTTCGATTTCGCATATGCATGTCGACGGATTTGACAATACCATATTGTTTCGAATTTTATTATGATAGCGCTTGCATTGTAACTTAGGTGTGTATTTCTTCACTCTTCAATTCAAGAAAGTGGAAATCTGGTAACAAGATCCGATAGTGATTTTATGGGACTCGCAGGATTTTGCGCGGCGTGTCCCACAAAATATCACTTTCGGAACTTGTTACGTAAAAATCTTTTTGCTGTCGCCACCCCAAAAATGCAACTTTCGGTATTATTTTTTCAGTAACTTGAAAGTAACAATTCACACAAACAGTACCGAATGTTTCTATTTTGTGGACGATTTCCACTTTCAGTTCGATTTTGCATATGCATGGATTTGACAATACCATATTGTTTCGTATTTTATTATGATAGCGCTTGCATTGTAACTTAGGTGTGTATTTCTTCACTCTTCAATTCAAGAAAGTGGAAATCAGGTAACAAGATCCGATAGTGATTTTATGGGACTCGCAGGATTTTGCGCGGCGTGTCCCACAAAATATCACTTTCGGAACTTGTAACGTAAAAATCTTTTTGCTGTAGCCATCCCAAAAATGAAACTTTCGGTATTATTTTTTCAGTAACTTGAATGTAACAATTCACACAAACAGTACCGAATGTTTCTATTTTTGGGACGATTTCCACTTTCAGTTCGATTTTGCATATGCATGTCGATGGATTTGACAATACCATATTGTTTCGTATTTTATTATGATAGCGCTTGCATTGTAACTTAGGTGTGTATTTCTTCACTTTTCAATTCAAGAAAGTGGAAATCAGGTTACAAGATCCGATAGTGATTTTATGGGATTCGCAGGATTTTGCGCGGCGTGTCCCACAAAATATCACTTTCGGAACTTGTAACGTAAAAATCTTTTTGCTGTAGCCATCCCAAAAATGCAACTTTCGGTATTATTTTTTCATTAACTTGAAAGTAACAATTCACACAAACAGTACCGAATGTTCCTATTTTCGGGGTGATTTCCACTTTCAGTTCGATTTTGCATATGCATGTCGATGGATTTGACAATACCATATTGTTTTGTATTTTATTATTGTTGAGGAAAAAATATAAATCTAGCCCTGGATGACAGCGACAGTTGATAATATAATAATTGTTTTCTGTTAATGTCATTTTTTTATCTCTTAAAAGTTAATTATATATATTCTGACGACCAGAGGACCTCAGTTTCATTTGACCGGTTCTGACGACGAATCAAAACCGTATTCGAGAGAACAAAGAATAATTATAGTGAGGAAGAAAATCTATCCAGACTTCAAAAATGTCTCAAAGGGGAAACTCTCGAGGCTGTTCGACCGCTGTTGATATCGTTCGAAAGTACACATTCTATTATGGAAACTTTAGCGATGAGATTTGGGCGACCAGAATTCATAATAGAGACAATTCTCAGAAAAATTCGTTTTCTGCCAAATTTGAAAGAAGATGACCAAGCCAGTTTCATCAAATTCGCCACTGAAATTCAAAATTTCAGCGCTACAGCAAAAAATCTCAACATGGAGATCTATCTGAGTAATCCACAAGTATTGAGGGAGCTTCTCAATAAATTACCCACTCATTTGAAGTACAATTGGGCAGTCCATCTGTCTGGAATGAATAATATTGGAATGCCTACTTTGGATATATTTTCTTCGTGGATCCAACATCAAGCTAAAATTCTGAGTATATTTTTACAACCCGCCAAAGCAGATGACAGGAGACGACAAGAAAACTTCAGCCCCAAAGAACTAAGAAACTCCAACAATAGACATGTTCTTATGCAAGTAACACCAAAATGCCAAATTTGTAGTCAAAATCATCAAACTTCAAAATGTAGAGAGATTTTAGAAAGAAGTATCGACAGTCGATGGGAATTGATTACAAAGAAGAAGTTGTGTTTCTCTTGTTTTGGACGACACCAAATTAAATCTTGTAAGAGGAGGACAAAATGTGGAATTAACAATTGCACAAAATTCCATCATCATGTTTTACATAAACAAGATTCAGAAGCACAAATCGAGGGTCCGAATAGCCAACCATCATTTTGTTCAACGACTCCTGAGAAAGTTTTGCTTCGGATTTGTCCAGTTGTTTTATCCGGAGAGAAAAATTCAATCGAAACATATGCCTTGCTTGACGACGGGTCTACTGTTTCCCTAATCGAAGACAACCTTGCAGAATATCTGGGATTAAATGGAAAGGAAGATCCATTGAACATTTGCTGGACCAATTCAACAAGTCATAAAGATCAAAATTCTCGTCGAGTGAAACTGAAAATAAGGGGGCTTTACGAAAACGAAGAATATGAAATCGATGACGTTCGAACTATGACTGGTTTCAGTCTGCCAAGCCAGAATTTCGATTTCTCGAAGATGAAAAATGAATGGTCTCATCTGTCTATTTGTCCGCAAAACTTATTTTTCAAGAACGACGTTAGGCCAACTATTTTATTGGGACAAGATAACTACCATCTCATAATGCCTAGAAAGATTTATGAAGGTCCACCAAATTCACCAATTTTAAGCTGGACTAAACTTGGATGGATTGTTCACGGAAAATTTAGATGCAAAAAGGATATTCTCGACAATTCAAATTTCAATTTCTTTTGTTATCAAGAATCTGAAGATGATTTACATCGGTTGGTCAAAGATTCATTTAAGCTTGATAACTATGGAATTACAAAGCCGAATTACGAAACTTCATTATCACCGAAGGAGGAAAAGGCACTAAAAATTTTAGAAGAAACAACTGCCTCTACAGGAGAACGTTATGAATCTGGACTTTTATGGGCCACAGAAAACTTCAGATTTCCTCCCAGTTATAAAAACGCTCTAAGTCGACTTCATGGAATAGAACGTAAATTAGATCGAGACCCAATATTAGCGGAAGAATACTGTCGAAAAATAGATGAATATTCAAACAAAAATTACGTCAAGAAATTAAGTGTAGAAGAGGCAGCCCAAACACACAATAGAACTTATTATTTGCCACACTTTGGAGTGCGCAATCCAAATAAACCTGGAAAATTGCGTTTAGTGTTCGATGCTGCAGCAAAAAGTCATGGAGTATCCTTGAACGATGCTTTACTAACTGGACCCGATCTCTTGAATTCACTACCAGCGGTCCTCATGAAATTTAGACAGCATGCCATCGCCTTTGTTGGAGACATAAAAGAAATGTTTCATCAAATTAACATAAAAACAGAAGATGTCGATTCTCAAAGATTTCTTTGGCGTGGAATGGAGAGGCATAGAAAACCAGACACCTACATCATGAAAGCAATGACTTTTGGAGCAACTTGTTCACCATCGACTGCCCTTCATGTGGTGAAATTGAATTCCAGAAGATTTGAAGATCAATATCCTGAAGCTAGTAAAGCAATTTGTACCAAGGAATATATGGACGACCATTTAGACTGCTGTGAAACAATTGATAGTGCTATTAACAGAATTCAGCAAGTAATTGAAATTCATAAAGCAGGTGGATTTGTTATATGTAATTGGATCAGTAATTCGAAAGAAGTTTTAGACAATATCCCTGAAGATCTCAAAGCCCACAGTGACAAACAGTTGAATTCAGATGATGGCCTCGCTACAGAGAGGATTTTAGGAATGTGGTGGGACGCGAAAACAGATACGTTTATTTTTCGAGTTAATGAATCAAAATTTGAAAATATCCATTTAAAAAGTCCAACGAAGAGAGAGATATTGAGAGTTGTGATGAGTATCTTCGACCCACTAGGACTTGTATCACCAATATTAGTGGCTGGCAGAATTTTCTTACAGAATATTTGGCGTTCGAATATTACCTGTGATGAACGTCTACCAAGAGATCTTCAAGCAAAATGGGAAATCTGGCTCAATTTACTAAATAATGTGAAGACGTTCAAAATTTCAAGGTGTTATTTACCACTCTCAAGCAGTTATGGATCTACGGAACTCCACATATTCGTTGATGCCAGTGAAGAAGCCTATTCAGCAGCAGTCTATTTGAGAAACGAAAATGGTCCAATAATCTCAGTTTCCCTAATTATATCGAAAAATCGCGTTGCCCCCCTGAAAGGAGTAAAAGGAGTTTCAATACCACGTCTGGAACTTCAGGCAGCTGTGCTTGGATCTCGGCTTGCTGAAACAGTTCAAAATTCCCTGGAAGTAGAAATAAAAGGAAGAATGTTTTGGTCTGATTCCCAGTCTGTTCTTCATTGGATAAAATCCGACTCCAAAAAATATAAACAATTTGTAGCGAACAGAATCACGGAAATCCATGATCTCACAAGACCCGAAGAGTGGAAATGGATATCCACTGACTTGAATCCTGCCGACCTAGCGACTCGTTTCTGCAAGAAAAAATTTCTAACATTGAATTCATTATGGTTAGAAGGTCCACCATTCTTGAAAAACTGTAAATCCGAATGGCCAGACCAACCTCCTATATTTTTGAATCATAAGTCTGATTTAGAACTGAAGAAGGAGTACGTGACTGTTCATATGGAGAAGGAAAATAGCATCTGGATTATTCCGAATTCATATATTAACAGATTTTCATCCTGGTTGAAATATCTTAGATGCACTGCTTGGATTATTCGTTTCACAAGGAACTTGAAAAGTCATAAAAAAATTCGAAATACACTGAATAGATCATTGGATGTGCCTGAACTCACCTTAGAAGAAATTGAAGAGGCAGAAAAAATGACTCTAATTGCAATACAGTTTACCCTATTTCCAGAAGAAGTGAAGCACCTGCAGAGTAAAAAAGCCTTGAAAAAATCAAGCAAACTGTTTCCATTGTCACCTTTCCTTGATGAAGATGGAATAATTAAGATGAGGAGTCGTTTGGAAGCATCTTCTGAAATTGACGGAATGACGAAATTTCCTGTAATCCTAGATGATTGTAAAGCAGTAAGATTGTTGGTACAACATGTGCATAAACGATTTTTACATCAAGGAACAGAATCTGTTATAATGGAACTAAGAAAAAAATTTTGGATTTTTAAGATTAAATCAATTGTCAAGAAAGTAAAAAATACTTGTCTTTGGTGTAAGAGACGAGATTCCAAACCTGAAGTGCCAGAAATGGGACCATTACCCCAGTGTAGAGTGAAGAGACAATTCTCAGAAAAATTCGTTTCCTGCCAAATTTGAAAGAAGATGACCAAGCCAGTTTCATCAAATTCGCCACTGAAATTCAAAATTTCAGCGCTACAGCAAAAAATCTCAACATGGAGATCTATCTGAGTAATCCACAAGTATTGAGGGAGCTTGTCAATAAATTACCCACTCATTTGAAGTACAATTGGGCAGTCCATCTGTCTGGAATGAATAATATTGGAATGCCTACTTTGGATATATTTTCTTCGTGGATCCAACATCAAGCTAAAATTCTGAGTATATTTTTACAACCCAAAGCAGATGACAGGAGACGACAAGAAAACTTCAGCCCCAAAGAACTAAGAAACTCCAACAATAGACATGTTCTTATGCAAGTAACACCAAAATGCCAAATTTGTAGTCAAAATCATCAAACTTCAAAATGTAGAGAGATTTTAGAAAGAAGTATCGACAGTCGATGGGAATTGATTACAAAGAAGAAGTTGTGTTTCTCTTGTTTTGGACGACACCAAATTAAATCTTGTAAGAGGAGGACAAAATGTGGAATTAACAATTGCACAAAATTCCATCATCATGTTTTACATGAACAAGATTCAGAAGCACAAATCGAGGGTCCGAATAGCCAACCATCATTTTGTTCAACGACTCCTGAGAAAGTTTTGCTTCGGATTTGTCCAGTTGTTTTATCCGGAGAGAAAAATTCAATCGAAACATATGCCTTGCTTGACGACGGGTCTACTGTTTCTCTAATCGAAGACAACCTTGCAGAATATCTGGGATTAAATGGAAAGGAAGATCCATTGAACATTTGCTGGACGAATTCAACAAGTCATAAAGATCAAAATTCTCGTCGAGTGAAACTGAAAATAAGGGGGCTTTACGAAAACGAAGAATATGAAATCGATGACGTTCGAACTATGACTGGTTTCAGTCTGCCAAGCCAGAATTTCGATTTCTCGAAGATGAAAAATGAATGGTCTCATCTGTCTATTTGTCCGCAAAACTTATTTTTCAAGAACGACGTTAGGCCAACTATTTTATTGGGACAAGATAACTACCATCTCATAATGCCTAGAAAGATTTATGAAGGTCCACCAAATTCACCAATTTTAAGCTGGACTAAACTTGGATGGATTGTTCACGGAAAATTTAGATGCAAAAAGGATATTCTCGACAATTCAAATTTCAATTTCTTTTGTTATCAAGAATCGGAAGATGATTTACATCGGTTGGTCAAAGATTCATTTAAGCTTGATAACTATGGAATTACAAAGCCGAATTACGAAACTTCATTATCACCGAAGGAGGAAAAGGCACTAAAAATTTTAAAAGAAACAACTGCCTATACAGGAGAACGTTATGAATCTGGACTGTTATGGGCCACAGAAAACTTCAGATTTCCTCCCAGTTATAACAACGCTCTAAGTCGACTTCATGGAATAGAACGTGAATTAGATCGAGACCCAATATTAGCGGAAGAATACTGTCGAAAAATAGATGAATATTTAAACAAAAATTACGTCAAGAAATTAAGTGTAGAAGAGGCAGCCCAAACACATAATAGAACTTATTATTTGCCACACTTTGGAGTGCGCAATCCAAAGAAACCTGGAAAATTGCGTTTAGTGTTCGATGCTGCAGCAAAAAGTCATGGAGTATCCTTGAACGATGCTTTACTAACTGGACCCGATCTCTTGAATCCACTACCAGCGGTCCTCATGAAATTTAGACAGCATGCCATCGCCTTTGTTGGAGACATAAAAGAAATGTTTCATCAAATTAACATAAAAACAGAAGATGTAGATTCTCAAAGATTTCTTTGGCGTGGAATGGAGAGGCATAGAAAACCAGACACCTACATCATGAAAGCAATGACTTTTGGAGCAACTTGTTCATCATCGACTGCCCTTTATGTGGTGAAATTGAATTCCAGAAGATTTGAAGATCAATATCCTGAAGCTAGTAAAGCAATTTGTACCAAGGAATACATGGACGACCATTTAGACTGCTGTGAAACAATTGATAGTGCTATTAACAGAATTCAGCAAGTAATTGAAATTCATAAAGCAGGTGGATTTGTTATATGTAATTGGATCAGTAATTCGAAAGAAGTTTTAGACAATATCCCTGAAGATCTCAAAGCCCACAATGACAAACAGTTGAATTCAGATGATGGCCTCGCTACAGAGAGGATTTTAGGAATGTGGTGGGACGCGAAAACAGATACGTTTATTTTTCGAGTTAATGAATCAAAATTTGAAAATATTCATTTAAAAAGTCCAACAAAGAGAGAGATATTGAGAGTTGTGATGAGTATCTTCGACCCATTAGGACTTGTATCACCAATATTAGTGGCTGGCAGAATTTTATTACAAAATATTTGGCGTTCGAATATTACCTGTGATGAACGTCTACCAAGAGATCTTCAAGCAAAATGGGAAATCTGGCTCAATTTACTAAATAATGTGAAGACGTTCAAAATTTCCAGGTGTTATTTACCACTCTCAAGCAGTTATGGATCTACGGAACTCCACATATTCGTTGATGCCAGTGAAGAAGCCTATTCAGCAGCAGTCTATTTGAGAAACGAAAATGGTCCAATAATCTCAGTTTCCCTAATTATATCGAAAAATCGCGTTGCCCCCCTGAAAGGAGTAAAAGGAGTTTCAATACCACGTCTGGAACTTCAGGCAGCTGTGCTTGGATCTCGGCTTGCTGAAGCAGTTCAAAATTCCCTGGAAGTAGAAATAAAAGGAAGAATGTTTTGGTCTGATTCCCAGTCTGTTCTTCATTGGATAAAATCCGACTCCAAAAAATATAAACAATTTGTAGCGAACAGAATCACAGAAATCCATTATCTCACAAGACCCGATGAGTGGAAATGGATATCGACTGACTTGAATCCTGCCGACCTAGCGACTCGTTTCTGCAAGAAAAAATTTCTAACATTGAATTCATTATGGTTAGAAGGTCCACCATTCTTGAAAAACTGTAAATCCGAATGGCCAGACCAACCTCCTATATTTTTGAATCATAAGTCTGATTTAGAACTGAAGAAGGAGTATGTGACTGTTCATATGGAGAATTGCATCTGGATTATTCCGAATTCATATATTAACAGATTCTCATCCTGGTTGAAATATCTTAGATGCACTGCTTGGATTATTCGTTTCACAAGGAACTTGAAAAGTCATAAAAAAATTCGAAATACACTGAATAGATCATTGGATGTGCCTGAACTCACCATGACTCTAATTGCAATACAGTTTTCCCTATTTCCAGAAGAAGTGAAGCACCTGCAGAGTAAAAAAGCCTTGAAAAAATCAAGTAAACTGTTTCCATTGTCACCTTTCCTTGATGAAGATGAAATAATTAAGATGAGAAGTCGTTTGGAAGCATCTTCTGAAATTGACCACATAAGAAAGGAGTGTCTGTAGTGTTTCATCTTTAGGATATTGTGAAGTAAGTACTGCGCTCAAGCCTTTCTTGACAGATCTAATCAACCTCTCCCAGCAACCTCCCATGTGTGGTGTTCGTGCTGGATTGAAATTCCACTTGATACCTTCTTCCATATGAATAAGGGTCTTCTGAATTTTTTGATGATCCAAATGTTTCACTTGTTGCTGTAACTCTCTATTAGTACCTATAAAGTTTGTACCACAATCAGAGAAGATTTCTCGTGGACAAGGTCTGCGGCTGGTGAATTTTTGTATGGCCATTATACAACTGTCTGTTGTTAGCGAATGAGCGACCTCAATGTGAATAGCTCTGACAGACATGCAAGTGAATAATAAACACCAACGTTTTTCATGTCTTCGTCCTACAGCAACTTCGATGGGTCCGAAGAAATCCATTCCTGTGTAAAAGAAAGGATGTGGAGGTTTCGTCACTCTACACTGGGGTAATGGTCCCATTTCTGGTACTTCAGGTTTGGAATCTCGTCTCTTACACCAAAGACAAGTATTTTTTACTTTCTTGACAATTGTTTTAATATTAAAAATCCAAAATTTTTTTCTTAGTTCCATTATAACAGATTCTGTTCCTTGATGTAAAAATCGTTTGTGCACATGTTGTACCAACAATCTTACTGCTTTACAATCATCTAGGATTACAGGAAATTTCGTCATTCGGTCAATTTCAGAAGATGCTTCCAAACGACTCCTCATCTTTATTATTCCATCTTCATCAAGGGAAGGTGACAATGGAAACAGTTTGCTTGATTTTTTCAAGGCTTTTTTACTCTGCAGGTGCTTCACTTCTTCTGGAAATAGGGAAAACTGTATTGCAATTAGAGTCATTTTTTCTGCCTCTTCAATTTCTTCTAAGGTGAGTTCAGGCACATCCAATGATCTATTCAGTGTATTTCGAATTTTTCTATGACTTTTCAAGTTCCTTGTGAAACGAATAATCCAAGCAGTGCATCTAAGATATTTCAACCAGGATGAGAATCTGTTAATATATGAATTCGGAATAATCCAGATGCAATTCTCCATATGAACATTCACATACTCCTTCTTCAGTTCTAAATCAGACTTATGATTCAAAAATATAGGAGGTTGGTCTGGCCATTCGGATTTACAGTTTTTCAAGAATGGTGGACCTTCTAACCATAATGAATTCAATGTTAGGAATTTTTTCTTGCAGAAACGAGTCGCTAGGTCGGCAGGATTCAAGTCAGTCGATATCCATTTCCACTCATCGGGTCTTGTGAGATAATGGATTTCTGTGATTCTGTTCGCTACAAATTGTTTATATTTTTTGGAGTCGGATTTTATCCAATGAAGAACAGACTGGGAATCAGACCAAAACATTCTTCCTTTTATTTCTACTTCCAGGGAATTTTGAACTGCTTCAGCAAGCCGAGATCCAAGCACAGCTGCCTGAAGTTCCAGACGTGGTATTGAAACTCCTTTTATTTATTTTATTTATTTTTATTTATTTATTTATTTAATTACACCAATCTACAGTCTAGACCAATTACAGATTGGGAATAAACAAAATTACAAAATGAAATAAAACACCCCTTATCTGGAATCAATGGAAGAGCGGCTTTCCACTGAACAAGGGGTGATTATTTTTAAGATGTTAACTACACAAAATTGAAGGCCCCTTTAAGGGCAAAAATAGTGGATTCGGCCCGTCGCGCGAAGGACAGGTCTTTGATGTTTTTCTATATTTTCTGGGGAGAAAATTTAAATGAAAATCTGTTAAATTTAACGAATAAATCTATTGCAGAAATTTGAATACAAGCACGTATTTGGTCGATAACGACCACAATAAAATCTCAATTTCTTTCACACATGCAAAGTGCGCAAAGCAATAATCATTAAAATTTCATCAATAAAAATCTTGGATTAAAAATTCTCTTTTCTCAATTTCACAACAACAATAAGAATATGGTCAAAAATCAGATGAATTTTTAGAGGAGCTTTCAGGACTCTGGACAAACAAAAATTGGAACCTTCTACCTTTTTCTGCGACCAGCGACCGTCGTTCGCCTGGGGTTGCTGGTGAACTTTTCGATCACCAGACTTTCCTCGCACAGTACGGCGAATTCTTTACACTCAACCGCACTTCCCGCACTTTTCCGTCGTCAACGATTAACGCTATTCGTTTCGACTCTATCCAAAATTCCTAAAATCCTATATCCGATCTATATCACAAATAAAAGCAATTATTACGCCCTGACTGACTTTAACCACGGTACTAAATCTCTTACACTATTCCCCGAATAGCTTGTACCCGTCTCCCTTTTTGAGACCTAACTCCGAAAAAATACTTCTAAATTTCTCGGACTGCCGAACTTACTTTCGGACTTCCAAATCTACTCTATTAGAATCCCGGATTCTACTTCCGTCTTCCCGACGTATATTTTCTTCGACCAACTTCCCACTGACTCCCTTCCCTTTTTTGGTTCCTTTTTATCATTCCCCTTCTTAGACCAAAAACCCAAATTTCCTCTCCACCTCTCGTGGGTGTATCCAGAATTATTCTACGACTCGCTAACCTTGCATTTTTCTGAACTAATTGAATTAGCCGGTTAAAACTCAAGAGCCTGCTAATTCTTACAACGCCGAATCAATTATCTTCGAATATTGAATTGATATATAAGCTCTTATGGGCGAGTTATTATCCAAACTAAACCGTTTTCCTTTTAACTTAAAATCAGCCTCAAGTCCGACATGAAACTCTACTTCTTCGATACTTATCTTCTTACTGGAAAAATATCATTCATACGCTTGTCATCGAAACCTTTATTTTCAATTATCTTAGACGTTGAGAACCCGAGAAAGAATTTCCTTGCCCAATATTCTATAAGCATATATATATCTCATCAATATTCCAATTTATTACAAAAATAAAAACTCATAAAAGTATATATACATACAAATGCAAACCTAAATTAACTAAAAAATTACGACCCCAACACAGCCCTCCGTATATTCAATTGAGTACAGTTGAAAATATCCAAAACATACTGAAAATTGCAGAAATCATGACATATTCTAAACATTGGCGAAAACCGAAGCACGTTAGTACGTGGAAAAGGAAGATAGAATGTGGATATATTTCGAACAGGTAGTCTAGGGACGTGCAAATCCACAGAGCCTAGTAAGTAAGGGCAATCAATTTTGGAACTCAAGAGTTTATTAAGGAAAAGAATTCCCAAATAAGTCCTACGCTCCTCTAAGGTGTTAACATTAAACCTGCTCAATAAATACCCATCTTGTATTCCACGACACGGATACAAGCCATCTATTTTGAAGCTCACGTACTTCAGAAATCGCCTCTGTATTTTCTCTAAGCTTTCAATATGAACCCTATAACCGGGATTCCATACAACACACCCATATTCTAGCTTTGACCTCACGAGCGCCGTAAAAAGAAGGAAGAGGGAGCCAGTCTCTGACAAATCCCTGGAATTCCTTATTATAAACCCGAGAGTCCTGAGACTATCGGAAACAGTTGCCCTCACATGGGGTACAAAAGTCAACCTCTGATCGAATAAGAGTCCCAGATCTCTGTATTCAGTCACCCTTCCCAAAATACTTCCCTCAATGTTGTATTGAAAAATGACAACGGACTTACTGCGACTGAAGGACATAACATTACATTTTTTTATATTTAATGATAGTCCCGCCAAAGCCTGTCCTAAGCCAGGTTGAAAAAGGGAGAAGGGGAGGAGTAACAACCTCGTTAAAAAACCAGGGTTCATCTGACCCGGATGATAGCACCCTGTTAGGGTCCCAAGCCAGGGTACGGCTAACCTGCTGCCTTGTAGGATCGATGTTGGCTCATCAAAGGCTAAAGGAAGATAACCTTGACTAAAAATTCCTGGTCCTCCAAGTAGGGGGTTTTGGCAATGGGCTAGCTCCTCATTACAAGTAAAAAAGAAATAAATGCTAAAAAACCTAATACACAGCCTCGGAAAGATTATAGATGTAAACGGATACGACCACGGAACGGAAATAAGGACACGATTATGGCAACCTGGAATGTACAAGGAATAAATAAAAAGTTGGAAGATGTGATAAAAGGATTGGAACACATGAAAGTGGACATAGCGGTACTCACCGAAACGAAGAAAAAGGGCAATGGAATCGAGCACATTTCAAACTATGTTCATATTTACAGTGGGGTTCCTAAAAACGAAAGAGCCAGCAAAGGAGTGTCAATACTGATAAACAAGAAATTCATCGGGAAAATACACAACTGGAACACAATAAACGAAAGAATATTATCGGCGAACCTAACGATCAAAGGACATAGAACAACTATTGTCGGCGTGTACGGCCCTAATGATGACTCGAACCAGAAAGAGAAGGATGACTTCTACACTACATTGGATAACACTCTCACAGCCCTCGGAAACCAAAGGGAAATTGTGGTTCTAGGAGATCTCAACGCCAGAGTGGGAAGAAAGAATGGAAGCAAAATAGTGGGTATACACGGAGAAGAGACACTTAACGATAGTGGGCGGAGACTTTTGGAGTCCTGTGAAGAACATAAAATGAGGATACTAAATGGGTTTTATAGCCATAGAGATATCCATAAGTACACATGGCACCAGGAGACCAGGGGTCTTAAGTCTATTATCGACTATATAATCCTCAAACAAGACACCAAATGGCAGACTAAAGATATAAGAGTGTATAGAGGAATTGAGTGTGGCTCCGACCACTTTTTACTCATTTCAAAAATTTATATCGCATATAACACTGATAGGCAAACAACAGAAGATAACATCCGAGAAACTAAAACTAATCAAAACAAATATAACCTTGTTAGTTTGAATGAACCAAGCACTAGAACCTTATTTCAACAAAGGCTAGATCAAAAACTTAGTGATCAATATTTGACGATGGAAACAACACATCTTTATGAACATGTAATGGAGTCCCTACACTCGGCAGCATACGAGGCCCTCGGAAAAGAAAGCCAACCCCACACGAAAAACTACAATATAACTTGGAACAGTGTATTAGAACAACAGAAACACATTAAACAGGCAGCATACAACAAGTGGATGAGTACAAAAAACATCAGTGACCATATAACATACAGAAGAGAACAAAATAAATATAAAGACCTAATAACTAAGAACAAAAATGAAACATGGGAACGGAAATGTAGTGAAGTGAACAACTACATGGGCGGAACAAGATCAACAGTGGCTTGGAATCTGATTCGTTCACTAAGGAAAGATACTTCTCATAAAACGAATTTACAACCCATACCAATAGACAAATGGAAAGAACATTATGCTCGAGAGCTAAGAGAAGACAGACAGCCATATCTTGCCAACTCGCCTATACGGTGCTCTGTACAAGGAGAAACAGTTAACATCAACGAAGATTTAATAAAGAAAGTATTGAAGTCTATGAAAAATAGAAAAGCACCAGGACCAGAAGAGTTACCTGCGGAGCTCTTAAAGAATGGCTCTAATAAACTAATAAAGTTCCTAACGGAGTTAATGAACAGATATATTAACGGTGAACCGATACCATCTACTTGGAAAGAAGCATGGATAACACCCATCCATAAAAAGGGAAAAAGAGATGACTGCTCCAACTATAGATGCATTTCAGTCACAAGTACGATGAGTAAACTGTATGGTCGAATCCTCCGAAGTATAGTCGAGCAAGAATACGCATCACACGAAATAGAAGAGCAGGCAGGTTTCCGCACAGGACGATCATGTGTAGATCATATTTTCAGTTTGGTTCAACTAAATGAAAGGAAACTGGCTACAAACAGGGAGGTCCACCTTCTTTTTGTCGATCTAACAAAAGCCTACGACAATGTCCCTACCCAAAAGCTCTGGCAAGTCTTAGAAATGTCCTCAATAAATAACACAGTCATACAAGCCATCAAACAGCTCTATAATCAGGCAACATCTCGAATAAAGCTAGGTAAGAGTATGTCCGAAAGTTTTCCAATATCAAAAGGCTTACGACAGGGATGCTGTCTGTCCACCACGTTGTTCAAAATATATCTGAACGAAACGCTACGGAAATGGAGAAAATCTTGCAGTGGTATGGGAATACAACTTAACGATATAAAAACTTTGTACACTCTTCATTTCGCAGACGATCAGGTGGTAGTGGCCCAAGACAAGGAAGACTTAGAATTTATGGCAACAAGACTCTTCGCCGAATACGAAAAGTGGGGACTGTCTGTGAATAAAACGAAAACCAAATATTTATGCATTGGGCAGAAAGCAGATAGTTTACACTTGGAAGACAACATAGAAATTGGAACATGTAGTGAATATACTTACCTGGGTGCTCAAATTGATCACACCGGTCGAACAGAAACTGAGATTGGGCTGAGAATATTGAAGGGTAGAAGGGTCATTGGATGTTTGAACTCAATATTGTGGTCCAAAAACATTTCGCGGGAGAAAAAACATCAAATATATAATTCCATCTTTGAGGGTATAGTGCTATACGGCTGTGAGACGTGGCAATTGACTAAGGGTGTGGAACGTCGACTTTTGGCCCTTGAGATGGATTTCTGGCGACGATCTGCAGGAAAATCCAAAATGGACAAAGTGAGAAATGAAACGATCAGAAATATAATGCAAGTTGAAAGAACCATCATAGATGAAATCCAGAGAAGACAGCTGATTTGGTACGGGCATGTGGAAAGAATGTGCGACGAGCGCCTACCAAAGATGATACTGAAATGGACACCACCAGAAAGAAGAAAGAGAGGAAGGCCCAAAAAAACGTGGTTTGAGGGAATAGAAAAGGCTATGTCCGAAAGAAATCTACATCCAGGGGACTGGCAAGATAGAAAGGCTTGGAGATTAGGAACCGGAAGGCGTAGGACGCTATGAACCCGGATATATATATATATATATAATGATAGTCGATTTCTCCGGCACCAATCATTCAGATTATCGATTTCACCCTGAAGGTCCCAGCAATCCTGGATAGACTCGACTCGACGAAACAATTTGCAGTCATCTACATACAAGAGCAACAGACAGAGCAGGTGTAAACTCAAATCGTTCATAAACAGCATGAACAACAGAGGACCCGAAATGGAACCCTGTGGAACACCTGACGTTGCGGAGAACTCATATGACCTGATTCCAAAATATTGAACGAACAGTTTTCTGCCAGCAAGATACGATTCCAGGAAGGAGATAAAATCCATATTCAAGCCAAACGAAGACAACTTTGTAAGAACAACTCCATGGTCAAGCCTATCAAATGCCTTGGAGAAGTCAGTGTATATAACATCGACTTGAGAACACTCATCCAAAGCAGCAGACACATACTGGGTGAAACAAGTCAGGTTCGTTACAGTAGACCGGCCCCTAATGAAACCGTGCTGACCATCATTAATTTGGCATTTTACATGTGCGTAAATTATATCGTATAAAACTTTCTCAAAAACATTACTAAAATTGCTCAGAATAACGATAGGTCTATAATTTTCGATGTCTTCTCTACTGCCCCTCTTGAAAACAGGGCACACTTTACCCTCCTTCCAAATGCTTGGGAAACATCGTTTCGAAAGTGACAGCCTAAAAAGCGCAGTTAAAGGCTTAGCGAAAATGATGGCACAGTCTCTCAATAAAAAAGACGGAACCTCATCCGGGCCAGCAGTCATACTACCCTTGCACTCCCTCAAACACGACACAACACACTCCTCACTTATATCGGGAACAGATAGAGTCAGCCCAAAACAGTCTTGGCCGCAACGGTCCCGCTGTGGTGCAGAAGATTCCACAAAAGCAGCCTCGAAGAAAGCAGCAAAGGCATTGGCGATGTCCTGAGGATCAGACAAATTGGATCCATTAAACTTAATTGACCCCGGGGTGGAGAAACCACCTCGAATTCTTTTTAAGTAGCCCCAAAATTTTGATGGATCCCTAGACAATTCTTCCTCGGCTTCCCGACAGAAACCGATCCGGGCTATCGAGATTGCACTCTTTAGTTCTCTGCGAAGCTCCTCAAATTCCACAAGAAATGATGTGCAACCTGTTGACTTATAGGCTCGACGACAACTGTCCTTGGCTGTCAACTTAAAAATTATATCCCCATTAAACCAAGGCGGGTACCGGGATCTCCTACCAGATGTTTTAGGTACACAAGCATTAAAAATACCGTTAAGATGTTCATAAAATCCTGCACACGCTAAATCGACATCATCATACTCAGTCACGAAATCCCAGTTGGTGTTCAATAGACAATCATAGAGCAAGGAGAGATTAGCTCGTCTGAAATTGAAACACTGAGGAACACCTCTCCTCGACTTACTTTTACGATGTCTAAATGACAGGGTCAGATAAAACTCCAGAGGTGGATGATGTAAATCAACCGGTACGAGAGAGTAGTTCGACCCACTCACGACCATCTGACGACGACAACAGACAAGGTCCAAAATCCTTCCATTCTCATTAACAACATTATTGACCTGATGTAAGTCCATATAGTCTAATAATCCTTGGAGTGCCTCCAATCTGCCAGTAGTATGTGAAGAAGACAATTGATAGTCTACATATTCAGTAATATTAAAATCCCCCAGAATAATGATATCGCAATCCTTGAGAAGCAGATATGGCAAACCTGAAATAGCCTCGAAGAGTCCCTCATATTGTTCAAGTTTCGAACTGGGAGGTATATAAATGGTAAAAATATACAAACAAGCGCCCCTTATTACTACCTTTAAACCAACTATATCAATGCTATGAAAGACCTCGGTAATGCAGCCAAGATCAAGGCAGGTAACCATCAGGTCAGAACGCACTGCAATTAAAACTCCACCACCCCTCGTCGCCGATGTGAGGTCAAAGCTGCGATCCTTTCTATACAGCATATATTGATCACTACAGATTTCGGAATTTGAAATATCAGAAGAGAGCCAGGTCTCAGTTAAACATATAATGTCGTAGTCAAATTGTGAAATGCTGTTATAAATAGTATTCAATTTCGACCTTAAGCCTCTAACATTTTGGTAGAAAAAACATATGTCACCTGACTGAGATGCAAGAAGGTCCCCAGAAAGTCCATCAGGCAATGATTGCTATTCACCAGCAAAAATGGAAGATTTCAGATGGTTCAGTTTTTTCAAGTAAATAGGACACTCTCTAGCATCCCAGACAGCATGATCGAACTTTTTTAACTTAGCATTAAAACAATTTATACATTTCAAAACAGTGCTTGTACAAACGTTCAAGGAATGATCACCGGCACACTTTGGGCAGATAGTTGTCCTAGAACATTTTGATTGACCATGATTAAAGCCACTACAATTGTAACATATCATCAGATCAGTTGCATCATAAACGGAGCAAACATCAAAATTCACGAAAAGCTTGCCTCGTTTCAAAACCATAGAATGTGTTTCAACATCCATCTCTATAACTGCCTGATAAATTTCGGAATTTCCATGTGTTGCCCAAGTTTTTAAAACCTTAAGATGACATGTTTCAGAGATAATATTGTTTTGACCTCTCAAAAACTTCACAATATCCTCGGCCTTATAATTTTCGTCAAGACCAACAACCTTCACTTTAGGAAAAATTTTCTTCACATCAGACACCCGATAATCTGGAGAAAGTTTCTCCTGAACAATCCTCTTAATGTTATTAGCACCTTCAGAATCGTTACAGCTGATAAACAGGCCACCATCCCTGATTTGCTTGACCTGTGAAACCTTCAGACCAAGTTCTACAGGATCTATACTTCTCATTATGTCGCGCTTCGTTCTGGAATTGGCTTGACTGGTGTCTTTGGGTTTGATGACAACCATAGATTTGGACTTGACAGCGTTCGAATAACTAGAAGGTTCAGCAGCCGGAGGAGCAAAACAAACTTTCGAGAATACCTCATCAGCCTGATTAGTGATCCTAAGCAAAAATTCGTCGAACATTTCTTTGAATCCACCGAGCATTTGGTTCAGCTTGGAATCAAAAGATCCCTTGATATATTCTTCATATTTATTGCGTACTTTATAACAACATGGGCAATACCAACAAAACCCGGGTGTTTTCAAACAATGAAGATTATCAGAGGGAATTCCCACACATGCGGCCTGATAAGATTTTCCGCACGTGCCAGCGCATATGACGCTGGGCGATTTACGACGATCGAAAACTTCATTACAATGCCCACAAACAGACATTGTTTATTATGGATTTCCGAGTGTCACACAGAAAACAAATATACGATATCGTACCTTGCAGTCCACTGAATAAATTGTGCAAGTTTTAAAACATTCTGTTCGGGAACTAACTCGGAAATCAACACAAAACTACGAGATCACCAATACACGTCCAATCTTCTTCGACTCGTTTAACATGAGGGGGGCAACGCGATTTTTCGATATAATTAGGGAAACTGAGATTATTGGACCATTTTCGTTTCTCAAATAGACTGCTGCTGAATAGGCTTCTTCACTGGCATCAACGAATATGTGGAGTTCCGTAGATCCATAACTGCTTGAGAGTGGTAAATAACACCTGGAAATTTTGAACGTCTTCACATTATTTAGTAAATTGAGCCAGATTTCCCATTTTGCTTGAAGATCTCTTGGTAGACGTTCATCACAGGTAATATTCGAACGCCAAATATTTTGTGATAAAATTCTGCCAGCCACTAATATTGGTGATACAAGTCCTAATGGGTCGAAGATACTCATCACAACTCTCAATATCTCTCTCTTTGTTGGACTTTTTAAATGAATATTTTCAAATTTTGATTCGATACTTCTTTCTAAAATCTCTCTACATTTTGTAGTTTGATGATTTTGACTACAAATTTGGCATTTTGGTGTTACTTGCATTAGAACATGTCTATTGTTGGAGTTTCTTAGTTCTTTGGGGCTGAAGTTTTCTTGTCGTCTCCTGTCATCTGCTTTGGCGGGTTGTAAAAATATACTCAGAATTTTAGCTTGATGTTGGATCCACGAAGAAAATATATCCAAAGTAGGCATTCCAATATTATTCATTCCAGACAGATGGACTGCCCAATTGTACTTCAAATGAGTAGGTAATTTATTGACAAGCTCCCTCAATACTTGTGGATTACTCAGATAGTTCTCCATGTTGAGATTTTTTGCTGTAGCGCTGAAATTTTGAATTTCAGTGGCGAATTTGATGAAACTGGCTTGGTCATCTTCTTTCAAATTTGGCAGGAAACGAATTTTTCTGAGAATTGTCTCTATTATGAATTCTGGTCGCCCAAATCTCATCGCTAAGGTTTCCATAATAAAATGTGTATTTTCGAACGATATCAACAGCGGTCGAACAGCCTCGAGAGCTTCCCCTTTGAGACATTTTTGAAGTCTGGATAGATTTTCTTCCTCACTATAATTATTCTTTGTTCTCTCGAATACGGTTTTGAAAATAGGCCATTCTTCAGATTTCCCATTGAAATATGGTAAATCTTGGGAAGAGTTATTACGTCTGGAATTTTCCAGTACACCAGATAGTACATTAACTCCGTCTGCTATGGTCTGCGTTAGTAGTGCTATGTTTTCGCTAGAGTTATTAGTTTGATGAACAGGATTTTCTTCATACAACCATTCCTTTACTGTTTGTACTGGACATATTTTTTCTGATGTTACAACAGATTTTTTACTTGAACATGATGTGTCTGATGCTTCTGATAATTTAGCTTTTTCCAATTCAATGGTTTTTCTGACTATTTCTCTCATCGAATGCATTTCTTTCTCTTTCATTTGTAGAAGTAATTCTGCCTTTTGTTTTTCTAAAACCATTAAATCCTTCTGGGTCTGTAGCTCAACTTCTAAAATCCGTATTCTTGATTTGGAAGAATTACTTGTCTTGGTATTGTGTGATTTGTCATCGGATTTGTCTTTAGTGTCACAATTTTCTTCCTGAGTTTCAGAGTGTCGGGGGTAATGTCTGTCGGACTGCATTCTACTTGAAGCTTTATCGTCGTCTTCTCTATACGTTATCTCCTCAGTAGAAATGCGGGTTACCTTTTTACTCTGACTTGGAAATCGTATCGGAGGTTGACCTTTATTATTTCGTTCGCTCCTCCTCAGATTATTCATACACGAGTTTCGGCACCAAATGTTCGTCGTCAGAACTGGTCAAATAAAGATGAGGTCCTCTTCAGTATCCTGAAGCTAGTAAAGCAATTTGTACCAAGGAATACATGGACGACCATTTAGACTGCTGTGAAACAATTGATAGTGCTATTAACAGAATTCAGCAAGTAATTAAAATTCATAAAGCAGGTGGATTTGTTATATGTAATTGGATCAGTAATTCGAAAGAAGTTTTAGACAATATCCCTGAAGATCTCAAAGCCCACAGTGACAAACAGTTGAATTCAGATGATGGCCTCGCTACAGAGAGGATTTTAGGAATGTGGTGGGACGCGAAAACAGATACGTTTATTTTTCGAGTTAATGAATCAAAATTTGAAAATATTCATTTAAAAAGTCCAACAAAGAGAGAGATATTGAGAGTTGTGATGAGTATCTTCGACCCACTAGGACTTGTATCACCAATATTAGTGGCTGGCAGAATTTTATTACAAAATATTTGGCGTTCAAATATTACCTGGGATGAACGTCTACCAAGAGATCTTCAAGCAAAATGGGAAATCTGGCTCCAGTTACTAAATAATGTGAAGACGTTCAAAATTTCAAGGTGTTATTTACCACTCTCAAGCAGTTATGGATCTACGGAACTCCACATATTCGTTGATGCCAGTGAAGAAGCCTATTCAGCAGCAGTTTATTTGAGAAACGAAAGTGGTCCAATAATCTCAGTTTCCCTAATTATATCGAAAAATCGCGTTGCCCCCCTGAAAGGAATTTCAATACCACGTCTGGAACTTCAGGCAGCTGTGCTTGGATCTCGGCTTGCTGAAGCAGTTCAAAATTCCCTGGAAGTAGAAATAAAAGGAAGAATGTTTTGGTCTGATTCCCAGTCTGTTCTTCATTGGATAAAATCCGACTCCAAAAAATATAAACAATTTGTAGCGAACAGAATCACAGAAATCCATGATCTCACAAGACCCGATGAGTGGAAATGGATATCGACTGACTTGAATCCTGCCGACCTAGCGACTCGTTTCTGCAAGAAAAAATTTCTAACATTGAATTCATTATGCTTAGAAGGTCCACCATTCTTGAAAAACTGTAAATCCGAATGGCCAGACCAACCTCCTATATTTTTGAATCATAAGTCTGATTTAGAACTGAAGAAGGAGTATGTGAATGTTCATATGGAGAATTGCATCTGGATTATTCCGAATTCATATATTAACAGATTCTCATCCTGGTTGAAATATCTTAGATGCACTGCTTGGATTATTCGTTTCACAAGGAACTTGAAAAGCCATAGAAAAATTCGAAATACACTGAATAGATCATTGGATGTGCCTGAACTCACCTTAGAAGAAATTGAAGAGGCAGAAAAAATGACTCTAATTGCAATACAGTTTTCCCTATTTCCAGAAGAAGTGAAGCACCTGCAGAGTAAAAAAGCCTTGAAAAAATCAAGCAAACTGTTTCCATTGTCACCTTTCCTTGATGAAGATGGAATAATTAAGATGAGGAGTCGTTTGGAAGCATCTTCTGAAATTGACCGAATAACGAAATTTCCTGTAATCCTAGATGATTGTAAAGCAGTAAGATTGTTGGTACAACATGTGCACAAACGATTTTTACATCAAGGAACAGAATCTGTTATAATGGAACTAAGAAAAAAATTTTGGATTTTTAAGATTAAAACAATTGTCAAGAAAGTATAAAATACTTGTCTTTGGTGTAAGAGACGAGATTCCAAACCTGAAGTACCAGAAATGGGACCATTACCCCAGTGTAGAGTGACGAAACCTCCACATCCTTTCTTTTACACAGGAATGGATTTCTTCGGACCCATCGAAGTTGCTGTAGGACGAAGACATGAAAAACGTTGGTGTTTATTATTCACTTGCATGTCTGTCAGAGCTATTCACATTGAAGTCGCTCATTCGCTAACAACAGACAGTTGTATAATGGCCATACAAAGATTCACCAGCCGCAGACCTTGTCCACGAGAAATCTTCTCTGATTGTGGTACAAACTTTATAGGTACTAATAGAGAGTTACAGCAACAAGTGAAACATTTGGATCATCAAAAAATTCAGAAGACCCTTATTCATATGGAAGAAGGTATCAAGTGGAATTTCAATCCAGCACGAACACCACACATGGGAGGTTGCTGGGAGAGGTTGATTAGATCTGTCAAGAAAGGCTTGAGCGCAGTACTTACTTCACAATATCCTAAAGATGAAACACTACAGACACTCCTTTCTTATGTAGAAAATATCGTCAATTCTAGACCGCTTACTCCCATTTCTTTGGACGCAACTGATGGAGCACCATTAACTGCCAACCATTTTTTATTGGGAGGCAATTTTTATTTGTTCCTATCTACAAATTTTCAGGAAGACGATATATTTTCCAGAAAACAATGGAGAAAAGTTGGACTCATGGCAGATCACTTTTGGCGACGTTGGTTGAAAGAATATTTACCTACCTTGACTAAGCGCTCAAAATGGTTCCTGAAAGCGAGACCTCTCAAAATCGACGACCTCGTTATAATATGTGACGATGACTTACCTAGAAATTCTTGGCCAATGGGTAGAATCATTCAGGTATTTCCGGGAAAAGATGGGCAAATCCGATCAGCGGAAATCAAGACCAATCGAGGAGTTTTAAGAAGACCAGCAGTTAAAATTGCTGTCATCGGGGTGGAGAATGTTGAGGAAAAAATATAAATCTAGCCCTGGGTGACAGCGACAGTTGATAATAATAATTGTTTTCTGTTAATGTCATGTTTGCTTTCTAAAAAAGTTAATATATATTCTGACGACCAGAGGACCTCATCTTTATTTGACCAGTTCTGACGACGAACATTTGGTGCCGAAACTCGTGTATGAATAATCTGAGGAGGAGCGAACGAAATAATAAAGGTCAACCTCCGATACGATTTCCAAGTCAGAGTAAAAAGGTAACCCGCATTTCTACTGAGGAGATAACGTATAGAGAAGACGACGATAAAGCTTCAAGTAGAATGCAGTCCGACAGACATTACCCCTGACACTCTGAAACTCAGGAAGAAAATTGTCACACTAAAGACAAATCCGATGACAAATCACACAATACCAAGGCAAGTAATTCGTCCAAATCAAGAATACGGATTTTAGAAGTTGAGCTACAGACCCAGAAGGATTTAATGGTTTTAGAAAAACAAAAGGCAGAATTACTTCTACAAATGAAAGAGAAAGAAATACATTCGATGAGAGAAATAGTCAGAAAAACCATTGAATTGGAAAAAGCTAAATTATCAGAAGCATCAGACACATCATGTTCAAGTAAAAAATCTGTTGTAACATCAGAAAAAATATGTCCAGTACAAACAGTAAAGGAATGGTTGTATGAAGAAAATCCTGTTCATCAAACTAATAACTCTAGCGAAAACATAGCACTACTAACGCAGACCATAGCAGACGGAGTTAATGTACTATCTGGTGTACTGGAAAATTCCAGACGTAATAACTCTTCCCAAGATTTACCATATTTCAATGGGAAATCTGAAGAATGGCCTATTTTCAGAACCGTATTCGAGAGAACAAATAATAATTATAGTGAGGAAGAAAATCTATCCAGACTTCAAAAATGTCTCAAAGGGGAAGCTCTCGAGGCTGTTCGACCGCTGTTGATATCGTTCGAAAATACACATTCTATTATGGAAACCTTAGCGATGAGATTTGGGCGACCAGAATTCATAATAGAGACAATTCTCAGAAAAATTCGTTTCCTGCCAAATTTGAAAGAAGATGACCAAGCCAGTTTCATCAAATTCGCCACTGAAATTCAAAATTTCAGCGCTACAGCAAAAAATCTCAACATGGACTGACGACCAGAGGACCTCATCTTTATTTGACCAGTTCTGACGACGAACATTTGGTGCCGAAACCCGTGTATGAATAATCTGAGGAGGAGCGAACGAAATAATAAAGGTCAACCTCCGATACGATTTCCAAGTCAGAGTAAAAAGGTAACCCGCATTTCTACTGAGGAGATAACGTATAGAGAAGACGACGATAAAGCTTCAAGTAGAATGCAGTCCGACAGACATTACCCCCGACACTCTGAAACTCAGGAAGAAAATTGTGACACTAAAGACAAATCCGATGACAAATCACACAATACCAAGACAAGTAATTCTTCCAAATCAAGAATACGGATTTTAGAAGTTGAGCTACAGACCCAGAAGGATTTAATGGTTTTAGAAAAACAAAAGGCAGAATTACTTCTACAAATGAAAGAGAAAGAAATGCATTCGATGAGAGAAATAGTCAGAAAAACCATTGAATTGGAAAAAGCTAAATTATCAGAAGCATCAGACACATCATGTTCAAGTAAAAAATCTGTTGTAACATCAGAAAAAATATGTCCAGTACAAACAGTAAAGGAATGGTTGTATGAAGAAAATCCTGTTCATCAAACTAATAACTCTAGCGAAAACATAGCACTACTAACGCAGACCATAGCAGACGGAGTTAATGTACTATCTGGTGTACTGGAAAATTCCAGACGTAATAACTCTTCCCAAGATTTACCATATTTCAATGGGAAATCTGAAGAATGGCCTATTTTCAAAACCGTATTCGAGAGAACGAAGAATAATTATAGTGAGGAAGAAAATCTAGAAAACCAGACACCTACATCATGAAAGCAATGACTTTTGGAGCAACTTGTTCATCATCGACTGCCCTTTATGTGGTGAAATTGAATTCCAGAAGATTTGAAGATCAATATCCTGAAGCTAGTAAAGCAATTTGTACCAAGGAATACATGGACGACCATTTAGACTGCTGTGAAACAATTGATAGTGCTATTAACAGAATTCAGCAAGTAATTGAAATTCATAAAGCAGGTGGATTTGTTATATGTAATTGGATCAGTAATTCGAAAGAAGTTTTAGACAATATCCCTGAAGATCTCAAAGCCCACAATGACAAACAGTTGAATTCAGATGATGGCCTCGCTACAGAGAGGATTTTAGGAATGTGGTGGGACGCGAAAACAGATACGTTTATTTTTCGAGTTAATGAATCAAAATTTGAAAATATTCATTTAAAAAGTCCAACAAAGAGAGAGATATTGAGAGTTGTGATGAGTATCTTCGACCCACTAGGACTTGTATCACCAATATTAGTGGCTGGCAGAATTTTATTACAAAATATTTGGCGTTCAAATATTACCTGGGATGAACGTCTACCAAGAGATCTTCAAGCAAAATGGGAAATCTGGCTCCAGTTACTAAATAATGTGAAGACGTTCAAAATTTCAAGGTGTTATTTACCACTCTCAAGCAGTTATGGATCTACGGAACTCCACATATTCGTTGATGCCAGTGAAGAAGCCTATTCAGCAGCAGTTTATTTGAGAAACGAAAGTGGTCCAATAATCTCAGTTTCCCTGATTATATCGAAAAATCGCGTTGCCCTGGAAGTAGAAATAAAAGGAAGAACGTTTTGGTCTGATTCCCAGTCTGTTCTTCATTGGATAAAATCCGACTCAAAAAATATAAACAATTTGTAGCGAACAGAATCACAGAAATCCATGATCTCACAAGACCCGAAGAGTGGAAATGGATATCCACTGACTTGAATCCTGCCGACCTAGCGACTCGTTTCTGCAAGAAAAAATTTCTAACATTGAATTCATTATGGTTAGAAGGCCCACCATTCTTGAAAAACTGTAAATCCGAATGGCCAGACCAACCTCCTATATTTTTGAATCATAAGTCTGATTTAGAACTGAAGAAGGAGTACGTGACTGTTCATATGGAGAAGGAAAATAGCATCTGGATTATTCCGAATTCATATATTAACAGATTTTCATCCTGGTTGAAATATCTTAGATGCACTGCTTGGATTATTCGTTTCACAAGGAACTTGAAAAGTCATAAAAAAAATCGAAATACACTGAATAGATCATTGGATGTGCCTGAACTCACCTTAGAAGAAATTGAAGAGGCAGAAAAAATGACTCTAATTGCAATACAGTTTACCCTATTTCCAGAAGAAGTGAAGCACCTGCAGAGTAAAAAAGCATTGAAAAAATCAAGTAAACTGTTTCCATTGTCACCTTTCCTTGATGAAGATGAAATAATTAAGATGAGAAGTCGTTTGGAAACATCTTCTGAAATTGACCGAATGACGAAATTTCCTGTTATCCTAGATGATTGTAAAGCAGTAAGATTGTTGGTACAACATGTGCATAAACGATTTTTACATCAAGGAACAGAATCTGTTATAATGGAACTAAGAAAAAAATTTTGGATTTTTAAGATTAAAACAATTGTCAAGAAAGTAAAAAATACTTGTCTTTGGTGTAAGAGACGAGATTCCAAACCTGAAGTGCCAGAAATGGGACCATTACCCCAGTGTAGAGTGACGAAACCTCCACATCCTTTCTTTTACACAGGAATGGATTTCTTCGGACCCATCGAAGTTGCTGTAGGACGAAGACATGAAAAACGTTGGTGTTTATTATTCACTTGCATGTCTGTCAGAGCTATTCACATTGAAGTCGCTCATTCGCTAACAACAGACAGTCCACGAGAAATCTTCTCTGATCGTGGTACAAACTTTATAGGTACTAATAGAGAATTACAGCAACAAGTGAAACATTTGGATCATCAAAAAATTCAGAAGACCCTTATTCATATGGAAGAAGGTATCAAGTGGAATTTCAATCCAGCACGAACACCACACATGGGAGGTTGCTGGGAGAGGTTGATTAGATCTGTCAAGAAAGGCTTGAGCGCAGTACTTACTTCACAATATCCTAAAGATGAAACACTACAGACACTCCTTTCTTATGTAGAAAATATCGTCAATTCTAGACCGCTTACTCCCATTTCTTTGGACGCAACTGATGGAGCACCATTAACTCCCAACCATTTTTTATTGGGAGGCAATTTTTATTTGTTCCTATCTACAAATTTTCAGGAAGACGATATATTTTCCAGAAAACAATGGAGAAAAGTTGGACTCATGGCAGATCACTTTTGGCGACGTTGGTTGAAAGAATATTTACCTACCTTGACTAAGCGCTCCAAATGGTTCCTGAAAGCGAGACCTCTCAAAATCGACGACCTCGTTATAATATGTGACGATGACTTACCTAGAAATTCTTGGCCAATGGGTAGAATCATTCAGGTATTTCCGGGAAAAGATGGGCAAATCCGATCAGCGGAAATCAAGACCAATCGAGGAGTTTTAAGAAGACCAGCAGTTAAAATTGCTGTCATCGGGGTGGAGAATGTTGAGGAAAAAATATAAATCTAGCCCTGGATGACAACGACAGTTGATAATATAATAATTGTTTTCTGTTAATGTCATGTTTGCTTTCTAAAAAAGTTAATATATATTCTGACGACCAGAGGACCTCATCTTTATTTGACCAGTTCTGACGACGAACAATTATGATAGCGCTTTCATTGTAATTTAGGTGTGTATTCCTTCACTCTTCAATTCAAGAAAGTGGAAATCAGGTAACAAGATCCGATAGTGATTTTATGGGACTCGCAGGATTTTGCGCGGCGTGTCGCACAAAATATCACTTTCGGAACTTGTTACGTAAAAATCTTTTTGCTGTAGCCATCCCAAAAATGCAACTTTCGGTATTATTTTTTCAGTAACTTGAAAGTAACTATTCACACAAACAGTACCGAATGTTTCTATTTTGTGGACGATTTCCACTTTCAGTTCGATTTTGCATATGCATGTCGACGGATTTGACAATACCATATTGTTTCGTATTATATTATGATAGCGCTTGCATTGTAACTTAGGTGTGTATTTCTTCACTCTTCAATTCAAGAAAGTGGAAATCAGGTAACAAGATCCGATAGTGATTTTATGAGACTCGCAGGATTTTGCGCGGCGTGTCCCACAAAATATCACTTTCGGAACTTGTTACGTAAATATCTTTTTGCTGTAGCCATCCCAAAAATGAAACTTTCGGTATTATTTTTTCAGTAACTTGAATGTAACAATTCACACAAACAGTACCGAATGTTTCTATTTTGTGGACGATTTCCACTTTCAGTTCGATTTTGCATATGCATGTCGATGGATTTGACAATACCATATTGTTTCGTATTTTATTATGATAGCGCTTGCATTGTAACTTAGGTGTGTATTTCTTCACTCTTCAATTCAAGAAAGTGGAAATCAGGTAACAAGATCCGATAGTGATTTTATGGGACTTGCAGGATTTTGCGCGGCGTTTCCCACAAAATATCACTGTCGGAACTTGTTACGTAAAAATCTTTTTGCTGTAGCCATCTCAAAAATGCAACTTTCGGTATTAGTTTTTCAGTAACTTGAATGTAACAATTCACACAAACAGTACCGAATGTTTCTATTTTGTGGACGATTTCCACTTTCACTTCGATTTTGCATATGCATGTCGATGGATTTGACAATACCATATTGTTTCGTATTTTATTATGATAGCGCTTGCATTGTAACTTAGGTGTGTATTTCTTCACTCTTCAATTCAAGAAAGTGGAAATCAGGTAACAAGATCCGATAGTGATTTTATGGGACTCGCAGGATTTTGCGCGGCGTGTCCCACAAAATATCACTCTCGGAACTTGTTACGTGAATATCTTTTTGCTGTAGCCATCCCAAAAATGAAACTTTCGGTATTATTTTTTCAGTAACTTGAATGTAACAATTCACACAAACAGTACCGAATGTTTCTATTTTGTGGACGATTTCCACTTTCACTTCGATTTTGCATATGCATGTCGACGTATTTGACAATACCATATTGTTTCGTATTTTATTATGATAGCGCTTGCATTGTAACTTAGGTGTGTATTTCTTCACTCTTCAATTCAAGAAAGTGGAAATCAGGTAACAAGATCCGATAGTGATTTCATGGGACTGGCAGGATTTTGCGCGGCGTGTCCCACAAAATATCACTTTCGGAACTTGTTACGAAGAAATCTTTGTGCTGTAGCCATCCCAAAAATGCAACTTTCGGTATTATTTTTTCAGTAACTTAAAAATAACAATTCACACAAACAGTACCGAATGTTTCTATTTTGTGGACGATTTCCACTTTCAGTTCGATTTTGCATATGCATGTCGATGGATTTGACAATACCATATTGTTTCGTATTTTATTATGATAGCGCTTGCATTGTAACTTAGGTGTGTATTTCTTCACTCTTCAATTCAAGAAAGTGGAAATCAGGTAACAAGATCCGATAGTGATTTTATGGGACTCGCAGGATTTTGCGCGGCGTGTCCCACAAAATATCACTTTCGGAACTTGTTACGTAAAAATCTTTTTGCTGTAGCCATCCCAAAAATGCCACTTTCGGTATTATTTTTTCAGTAACTTGAAAGTAACAATTCACACAAACAGTACCGAATGTTTCTATTTTTGGGACGATTTCCACTTTCAGTTCGATTTTGCATATGCATGTCGATGGATTTGACAACACCATATTGTTTCGTATTTTATTATGATAGCGCTTGCATTGTAACTTAGGTGTGTATTTCTTCACTCTTCAATTCAAGAAAGTGGAAATCAGGTAACAAGATCCGATAGTGATTTTATGGGACTCGCAGGATTTTGCGCGGCGTGTCCCACAAAATATCACTTTCGGAACTTGTAACGTAAAAATCTTTTTGCTGTAGCCATCCCAAAAATGCAACTTTCGGTATTATTTTTTCATTATCTTGAAAGTAACAATTCACACAAACAGTACCGAATGTTTCTATTTTTGGGACGATTTCCACTTTCAGTTCGATTTTGCATATGCATGTCGATGGATTTGACAATACCATATTGTTTCGTATTTTATTATGATAGCGCTTGCATTGTAACTTAGGTGTGTATTTCTTCACTCTTCAATTCAAGAAAGTGGAAATCAGGTAACAAGATCCGATAGTGATTTTATGGGACTCGCAGGATTTTGCGCGGCGTGTCCCACAAAATATCACTTTCGGAACTTGTAACGTAAAAATCTTTTTGCTGTAGCCATCCCAAAAATGCAACTTTCGGTATTATTTTTTCATTATCTTGAAAGTAACAATTCACACAAACAGTACCGAATGTTTCTATTTTTGGGACGATTTCCACTTTCAGTTCGATTTTGCATATGCATGTCGATGGATTTGACAATACCATATTGTTTCGTATTTTATTATGATAGCGCTTGCATTGTAACTTAGGTGTGTATTTCTTCACTCTTCAATTCAAGAAAGTGGAAATCAGGTAACAAGATCCGATAGTGATTTTATGGGACTCGCAGGATTTTGCGCGGCGTGTCCCACAAAATATCACTTTCGGAACTTGTTACGTAGAAATCTTTGTGCTGTAGCCATCCCAAAAATGCAACTTTCGGTATTATTTTTTCAGTAACTTAAAAATAACAATTCACACAAACAGTACCGAATGTTTCTATTTTGTGGACGATTTCCACTTTCAGTTCGATTTTGCATATGCATGTCGATGGATTTGACAATACCATATTGTTTTGTATTTTATTATGATAGCGCTTTCATTGTAACTCAGGTGTGTATTCCTTCACTCTTCAATTCAAGAAAGTGGAAATCAGGTAACAAGATCCGATAGTGATTTTATGGGACTCGCAGGATTTTGCGCGGCGTGTCGCACAAAATATCACTTTCGGAACTTGTTACGTAAATATCTTTTTGCTGTAGCCATCCCAAAAATGAAACTTTCGGTATTATTTTTTCATTATCTTGAAAGTAACAATTCACACAAACAGTACCGAATGTTCCTATTTTCGGATTGATTTCCACTTTCAGTTCGATTTTGCATATGCATGTCGATGGATTTGACAATACCATATTGTTTTGTATTTTATTATGATAGCGCTTTCATTGTAACTCAGGTGTGTATTCCTTCACTCTTCAATTCAAGAAAGTGGAAATCAGGTAACAAGATCCGATAGTGATTTTATGGGACTCGCAGGATTTTGCGCGGCGTGTCGCACAAAATATCACTTTCGGAACTTGTTACGTAAAAATCTTTTTGCTGTAGCCATCCCAAAAATGCAACTTTCGGTATTATTTTTTCAGTAACTTGAAAGTAACAATTCACACAAACAGTACCGAATGTTTTTATTTTGTGGACGATTTCCACTTTCAGTTCGATTTTGCATATGCATGTCGACGGATTTGACAATACCATATTGTTTCGTATTATATTATGATAGCGCTTGCATTGTAACTTAGGTGTGTATTTCTTCACTCTTCAATTCAAGAAAGTGGAAATCAGGTAACAAGATCCGATAGTGATTTTATGGGACTCGCAGGATTTTGCGCGGCGTTTTCCACAAAATATCACTTTCGGAACTTGTTACGTAAAAATCTTTTTGCTGTAGCCATCTCAAAAATGCAACTTTCGGTATTATTTTTTCAGTAACTTGAATGTAACAATTCAAACAAACAGTACCGAATGTTTCTATTTTTGGGACGATTTCCACTTTCAGTTCGATTTTGCATATGCATGTCGACGGATTTGACAATACCATATTGTTTCGTATTATATTATGATAGCGCTTGCATTGTAACTTAGGTGTGTATTTCTTCACTCTTCAATTCAAGAAAGTGGAAATCAGGTAACAAGATCCGATAGTGATTTTATGGGACTCGCAGGATTTTGCGCGGCGTGTCCCACAAAATATCACTTTCGGAACTTGTTACGTAAATATCTTTTTGCTGTAGCCATCCCAAAAATGAAACTTTCGGTATTATTTTTTCAGTAACTTGAATGTAACAATTCACACAAACAGTACCGAATGTTTCTATTTTGTGGACGATTTCCACTTTCAGTTCGATTTTGCATATGCATGTCGATGGATTTGACAATACCATATTGTTTCGTATTTTATTATGATAGCGCTTGCATTGTAACTTAGGTGTGTATTTCTTCACTCTTCAATTCAAGAAAGTGGAAATCAGGTAACAATATCCGATAGTGATTTTATGGGACTCGCAGGATTTTGCGCGGCGTGTCCCACAAAATATCACTTTCGGAACTTGTTACGTAAAAATCTTTTTGCTGTAGCCATCCCAAAAATGCAACTTTCGGTATTATTTTTTCAGTAACTTGAAAGTAACAATTCACACAAACAGTACCGAATTTCTATTTTGTGGACGATTTCCACTTTCAGTTCGATTTTGCATATGCATGTCGATGGATTTGACAATACCATATTGTTTCGTATTTTATTATGATAGCGCTTGCATTGTAACTTAGGTGTGTATTTCTTCACTCTTCAATTCAAGAAAGTGGAAATCAGGTAACAAGATCCGATAGTGATTTTATGGGACTCGCAGGATTTTGCGCGGCGTGTCCCACAAAATATCACTTTCGGAACTTGTTACGTAAAAATCTTTTTGCTGTAGCCATCCCAAAAATGCAACTTTCGGTATTATTTTTTCAGTAACTTGAAAGTAACAATTCACACAAACAGTACCGAATGTTTCTATTCTGTGGACGATTTCCACTTTCAGTTCGATTTTGCATATGCATGTCGATGGATTTGACAATACCATATTGTTTCGTATTTTATTATGATAGCGCTTGCATTGTAACTTAGGTGTGTATTTCTTCACTCTTCAATTCAAGAAAGTGGAAATCAGGTAAGAAGATCCGATAGTGATTTTATGGGACTCGCAGGATTTTGCGCGGCGTGTCCCACAAAATATCACTTTCGGAACTTGTTACGTAAAAATCTTTTTGCTGTAGCCATCCCAAAAATGAAACTTTCGGTATTATTTTTTCAGTAACTTGAAAGTAACAATTCACACAAACAGTACCGAATGTTTCTATTCTGTGGACGATTTCCACTTTCAGTTCGATTTCGCATATGCATGTCGATGGATTTGACAATACCATATTGTTTCGTATTTTATTATGATAGCGCTTGCATTGTAACTTAGGTGTGTATTTCTTCACTCTTCAATTCAAGAAAGTGGAAATCAGGTAACAAGATCCGATAGTGATTTTATGGGACTCGCAGGATTTTGCGCGGCGTGTCCCACAAAATATCACTTTCGGAACTTGTAACGTAAAAATCTTTTTGCTGTAGCCATCCCAAAAATGCAACTTTCGGTATTATTTTTTCATTAACTTGAAAGTAACAATTCACACAAACAGTACCGAATGTTTCTATTTTGTGGACGATTTCCACTTTCAGTTCGATTTTGCATATGCATGTCGACGGATTTGACAATACCATATTGTTTCGTATTATATTATGATAGCGATTGCATTGTAACTTAGATGTGTATTTCTTCACTCTTCAATTCAAGAAAGTGGAAATCAGGTAACAAGATCCGATAGTGATTTTATGGGACTCGCAGGATTTTGCGCGGCGTTTCCCACAAAATATCACTTTCGGAACTTGTTACGTAAAAATCTTTTTGCTGTAGCCATCCCAAAAATGCAACTTTCGGTATTATTTTTTCAGTAACTTGAAAGTAACAATTCACACAAACAGTACCGAATTTCTATTTTGTGGACGATTTCCACTTTCAGTTCGATTTTGCATATGCATGTCGATGGATTTGACAATACCATATTGTTTCGTATTTTATTATGATAGCGCTTGCATTGTAACTTAGATGTGTATTTCTTCACTCTTCAATTCAAGAAAGTGGAAATCAGGTAACAAGATCCGATAGTGATTTTATGGGACTCGCAGGATTTTGCGCGGCGTGTCCCACAAAATATCACTTTCGGAACTTGTTACGTAAAAATCTTTTTGCTGTAGCCATCCCAAAAATGCCACTTTCGGTATTATTTTTTCAGTAACTTGAAAGTAACAATTCACACAAACAGTACCGAATGTTTCTATTTTTGGGACGATTTCCACTTTCAGTTCGATTTTGCATATGCATGTCGATGGATTTGACAATACCATATTGTTTCGTATTTTATTATGATAGCGCTTGCATTGTAACTTAGGTGTGTATTTCTTCACTCTTCAATTCAAGAAAGTGGAAATCAGGTAACAAGATCCGATAGTGATTTTATGGGACTCGCAGGATTTTGCGAGGCGTGTCCCACAAAATATCACTTTCGGAACTTGTAACGTAAAAATCTTTTTGCTGTAGCCATCCCAGTAATGCAACTTTCGGTATTATTTTTTCAGTAACTTGAAAGTAACAATTCACACAAACAGTACCGAATGTTTCTATTTTTGGGACGATTTCCACTTTCAGTTCGATTTTGCATATGCATGTCGATGGATTTGACAATACCATATTGTTTTGTATTTTATTATGATAGCGCTTGCATTGTAACTTAGGTATGTAACTTATGTTTCTGAATTAATAACTTTGATTTTTAAAAAGCTTTATTGACTATTGTTGAAGTGGACAATGTTAAAGTCTCGACATTCAATACAATAATGCCTTAACTATCGTAATTAATATTACATGTAACCTACTATTCCCCTACTCATAGGATAAATCCTGGTATCAGTGTAATATGATATCCCAAGATGAACCATGGGTCTTTTATATGAAGATAGGAGGATTCTAATATGTAACTCCTCCGCGCTTAAGTGAGAAAATTGGGGATTTTGAAAATTCTAATTTTTGAGCTCAATATCCTCCAATGGATTATTTTTATTTTTCCTAGTGTAAGGGGTTTCCTCTTTTCTTATATTAAACTTACTAACTATAGACCATAAAATCATAAAAACTATTATTACATATATTATCAATGTAAAGACTCAAATTATCATAGTGGATGATTGGACTTTTCATTGAAAGAATTTGTTTCTTTGAATGTTCTATTTGTAGTCCAATATTTCTTATGTTATCAAGTTCGATATCGTCTAATTCTAAAGGAACTTGATCAATTCTTTCAAGAGTCTTTGATTCAAATATTTCTTGAATTTTTATGTTCGGTAAGTGGACAATGTTCATTCTAGAGGGGCTATGCTTCCAGTTTTTTAGAATTTCTTTGTCCACATTCACTTCACAGCCGTGAGGAACGAAAATAATGTATGTTCCGCACAACACTATTTTTTCGACACTCCTCAGTTGTGATGACCATCCAATAATCAACGGCTAGTTGATGGACATTCGATCCCCTTAGATTGGTAACTTTTGGGCTGCAGCTCGTGTAGTTTTTGGTGACACTTAGTAGTTCGACTTCACAGGGGTTGCTTGATGATATGGGTTTTGTATTTTCCTCGCATAGGAAATTGGCGGGAAAAACTTCTTTGCATGGTCGGTTGAATAGAGCGTATTTTGTTTCACATAAGGAAAGGAATTTTGTGTGGGGGATGATAATTTGATAAGAGTTATTTTTCAGAATTGGCAATGGAAATAGCTCAAAATAATTGTAATTATTAATTTCCGTAAGAGGAATTTCAAGAATGAATCTTACTTGATTTTTACTTATGAATCCTTTGACTTTAATACAAACATAATACTGAATGATGTTTTCATCTTCAATGGCGAAGGGTAATTGATTATTTTGAATTTTTGCTTGAATACTGAATAGTTCTTTTTCAATTCTTCATGTGAGATTATAGATGAATGAAGAGTTCCTGTTTGGGCAAAAGAAATAGCTATTTCTATATCGCTCAATATTTGGTTTATGATGTCTATTGCTAGAGTAATGTGTGTGAAAACTGAGTTTAGAACAATAAAATTGAAATCATCCCATGAATCCATGGCTGATGAGTTCATCCAGAAATTTATTTGGCTGATTTTATTCTCCAAGAGTGCTTGATTATGTTGCAACTTGCTCATAGAATTATTGAAGATATTTATTGAATTTTCTGTTAAACTGATTTGAGAATTTGCCACTTCAATCAAGTTCTGCTGTGAGTCTTTCAAATTTTGAATTGCTTTATCATATTTGTCAGCGTCACTTTGATCTAGATTTCCTGTTATTGATTTCCATACGGAACCTAATCCATTTATCAAACCTCTCCTTCCTCTAATTTTCGGGATTGTTATTAATTGCCTGAGTTTCTTACGAGTTTCACTGATTTTATAATCTAAGATATATTTGTGATTAGAGATTTCATGTAAATAGCTTTTGCCGTGTGTTGAACTGTGAAATGATGTGTTCATATTTTGATAGCTAGATATTAATTTATTGAATTCCACCGTAATGTTGGATAAATCGAAGATTTGAATAAGTGTCCAATAAATTACAATATTTTGAGATGATCCCTTTTTCAGGGGTAACATGCCGGGATTATCTGTTATTTGGGTTATCTTTACTTCCGTACATTCTACGATGATGGACCCGCAGATTGTTGCGAGGGTGATGAGCCTGTAACAATAGGTTGTCTTAGATTTTTCAAATGAACTGTCCGACCAATGTTTTGTTTCGATTTGTTACCTTCAATTTTTTGAATAAGCGCTTTATTACCTGGTAATATTTTTGTAATGGTAAATGGTCCGCTGAATTTAGGTCCGCTTTTGTTTCGTGCATATTTATAGCTTTTCTCGTAGACTGTTTGACCAACTTTGAAAGGGTTTTTTGTATTTTCGTTAATTTTTTTGACAATCCTATTTTTATGAGTAATTATATTTTCGTTGACTTTATCATAAACTAAAGCTAGTTTTTCCTTATGTTTTTGTAAATAGTCACTATACATTTGTTTATCATACAAGATATCTAGAGGGTCTTTCAGTTTTGTATGGCCGAATGTGAGTTCGATTGGGGTTAGTTTGGTTGTGGAATGAATCGAGTTGTTATAACCTATTATAGCATATTTCATAATGATTCCTATGGCGTCTTTGGATTGTGACCTTAGAATTCTGCAGTGTTCTGCTATTGTTGAGTGGAATCTCTCAATTATTCCGTCAGAATCTGGATGATGTGCTGTTTTGAAATGAGTGTTTATTTTATGTGTTTCTAGAAGTTCTTTTATAATATGTCCGAAAAATTCCATTCCTTGATCTGAGCTTATAAGTTGCGGTGTTCCGTAAAAAGAAAAGTAATTTAATAGGGCATGAAATATATCAACAGCATTTTTGGATTTCAGTTCTATAGCTTGACCTAATTTCGTGAATGCGTCAACAATAGTTAGAAATTTCGTACCTTCCAAGGTATAAATATCTAGATGTATTTTTTCAAAAGGCCTGAATGGGGTATTTGTTAACATCATATCGATTTTTGGAGGGTTTCTCTCGTATTTATTTTTTTTGCAAATTTCGCAGTTCGCTATATAGTTCGAAACGTATTCTTTCATGGATGGAAAATAATATTTTCGCTGAAGTTGTCTCAGAGTCTCGTTTACACCTCTATGATTTGTTTTTCTCTCGTGTTGGAATTTAATCGCTTGGTTGATAAGTTCGTCATCTTGGATTACTTCTCTCCTTTCAGTGCAGTATATTATCTCTGGTCCGTTTCTGTTGAATAGCTTGTTTACAACGTTGCTGAATGTTTCAAACATGTTCTCGGATTCGAAGTGGAAATAATATCTCTTCTTATCTGCAGTATATTCTTTTAAGAATTTAATGATCTCGTCTTCGTTGTTCAAAGTGCTGATTTGCACGTAAAATTTTTTTATGTTTCCCATGGATTCTTTTCTCACGGCTTTCGGGTTATTATACACTGAATAAAATATTGATTTGGTTTCGAGTCAATGATGTCGTTTGATATTTTTATCGGTGATGAGTTTTCCGTGTCCGTATTTGTAGAGTGCATTGTGTCTTCATTACTTTCTGAATTTTCTTTATGTCCCTCTTCCACCGTATCTAGGTTTTTTAGGATTTCATCCAATTCTGATTCTGACATCTCGACTGATGAAGCGTCTTCCAATAGCCTTTCGATTTCGTCTTCGTCTACGTTATTTATTAGAGATTCAGTGTCTGTAGTATTCAATTGTATTCTTGATAATGCGTCAGCATTCTTGTTTATACATCCTTTTTTGTATGCGAGTTGGTAGTCATACTCTTCTAGTCGAATTTTCCATCTTTGTAATTTTGAATTTGGTTCCTTGAGTTTGTCTAACCAAATTAGAGGTCGATGATCAGTACAAATTGTAAATTTCCTTCCATATAGGTATGGCCTAAAGTACTTCACTGCCCAAACTAATGCTAAAAGTTCTTTTTCGATGGTGCTGTAGCGTTCTTCAGATTGATTAAGGGTTCTTGATGCGTAGCATATTGGTCTATCAGAACCAATGGGTCCTTCCTTAAAATAGCTCCAATGGCGACGTTTGATGCATCTGTAGTGACTATGAAATTTTTACTGAAATCAGGATATTGCAAAACGGGGGGATTAGTTAATATTTCTTTACATTTGTTGAATGATTGTATGAAATCTTCCGAGTGAGTGATTTTTTTCCCCTTTTTTAGACAAACAGTCATCGGTTTTGTTATCTTTGCGTAGTCTTTTATGAACTTACGGTAATATCCCGTGAGTCCGAGAAATCCTTTTAGTTCTGTTGGTGTTTTGGGAATTGGGTATCGTAAGATTGAATCAATTTTTAGTGGGTTTGGTTTAAGACCTTCTGATGTTATAATGTGTCCCAAGAATTGAACCTCTTTTTTTAAAAACTCGGATTTGTCCATTTGGATTTTTAAGTTTGCTGCTCTAAGGCGATCGAAAACCTTACGCAGTTTTTCTAGATGTTCTTGAAGTGATGTTGAAAATATAACTATATCATCCAAATAAACTACACACGCTTCATTCATAATGCCTCGTAAAATGTTGTCCATTATTCTTTCAAATGTTCTTGGTGCGTTTTTCAGTCCAAAAGGCAGTCTTTTATATTCATAATGTCCTCTTTCTGTGGAAAATGCTGTCTTAGGTATATCTCTAGGATGCATTTCGATTTGATGGTAACCTGATGCTAGATCGAGTGTGGAAAAATATTTGCAATTTCCTAGCTTGTCCAATACTTCCATGATATTTGGGAGTGGATATTGATCGTCAATGCTCTTTTTATTAAGTAATCTATAGTCTACACATAACCGATATTTCTGTTCTCCAGATGCGTCAATTTTTTTCGGAACTACGATGACTGGGCTACTCCATGGACTACTGGATGGTTGAATAATGTCGTTTTTCAAAAGTTCTCAACCTGCCTTGCAACTTCTCTCTTTTGTGTTTCTGGCATTCTATATGCTTTTTGGAAAATTGGTGGTGTTTCGTCCGAAGTTCTTATTTCATGTTTGACTACATTCGTGAAACTTAAGGGTAACTTTTTGCAGTGAAAAACGTCCCTATATTCAAAGCATAATTTTCGAATGGCTTCTTTTTCTTCTTTATTCAGGTGTTCTAAGCGAAGATTTTTCATGTTTTCTTTCAAGAGATTATCAGTTTTTGCGTCATTTTGGGCTGTTGTGATCGGTGTAATATCGGATTCATTAATTTCGATGATTTCGAGTGGATTTATCGTAATTTGTTCTTCCGTCTCAATACTATTCGTTATTGTCAGGTAAGCTTCGTTATTTTCTATTTTAATTAAACATTGTGGAATTTCGATACCTTCCTTCAATTTCACATACTCTACAATACCTTGATTGACTTCGATTGAATTTATGGGTACTTTTATAACTTTTTGAGATCTAGGTGGTAGGGCGTATGAGTAAGAGTTATTTTTGAAATATAAAGGAATAGGTCCATTTTTTGTGTAAAGCACATTTTTTTTAAGATCGATATTAGCACCTAAATGGGTCAGTAAATCCATTCCAATTAATCCGTCATACTCTTCATTAAACTCAAAAATGTGGAAATCGAAGTATTCTTTAGTTTTGAAAATTTTTGGGAGTGGTATATGCGCAATGTATTCATGATATGTAATTTTGTGAGCTGTTTTTATTTTGAAGGGAGAATATCTGATGAATTTTTGATAGAATTTTTCAACAGTTCGGGGGCTGATTAGGGTTTTTGAGCTTCCAGTATCAATCATAAATTTCAAACCGACTTTTGGAATTTTTATGAAGGGTAGAGCAGAATTATTAATATTTGTAATGTTGATTAAGTTTGATCCTGGTGGGTTGATAGAGACTGAAAATTTTCATCAGGTAAATCAGAGTATTGATTATCGTTACAGAACTGCGGCGTAACTTCATACTGATCGCTTGAACCGTAATTGGACATGTTAGAATAATCATCGTAGTATGAATCGTTTGCATCATACTGATTAATACTTTCATCGATATCATGCTGAAAGAGTTCTTCAGAAATGAAATTTCTTTGATTTATCCGATTGGGTTGAATTCGACTTTGCGGTCTTTCCGTGCGTCTTGTATTTGCTGACGATGTGTCCATAGGAACCGGTTGTGAACGGTTTGGTGTCACATTTCTAAACTGAATGCTCCTTGGATTATTTTGACTTGAATTACTTAAATTTTGGCGAACTTGTGGTAATGGTGTTTGATGAATAGGACTTAAATTCTGATACAGGGGGCGTGCAATATTTTGTTTAATCGGAAAAGAAGGTTTTAATTGAGGACTTGGAGAATAAGTGTTTGTTAAATTCCGCCTAGCATACGCAAAATTCTGTTATTCAATTGTAAATGAAATAGCCTGTTCTAAAGTTTGTGGATTTCTCAATCTTATAGGCAAATTAGAATGAAGACCCCTAAGAAAAGCATTAAGTGCCTGATTTTCAAACAAAGTTTTCTTCAATTCGATAATATTCGGATCTACTTCCGTTAATTGAATTTTGTTGAGAAGTAAACTTAAAAGATCTTGACATCTGTGACCAAAGTTGACCGGATTTTCGAATTTTCCCTGTCTTAAATGCATCAAATCTCCAACTAAACAATTTTCATCTCGCTGATCTGAGAAAAATTGCAACAGTAAGTTCTTAATTGATAACCAGTTTCTCAGATTTCCTCTACTACCTACTAAATTAAGTGCTCTTCCGGTTAACTTGCCAATGATGGCTCGAAGCAGAAATTCATTTTGTGGGTTAGCAATGTTATTTTGATCGGAAAAATTATTAATCAAATACTCGCTGGATTGAATGAAAATAGCCAAAGTTGCTGGATTTCCGTCATATTCTGGAATGCAATCAATGTGATGTTTTTGAATTTGAGGAACTGCCATTATTTGTTCTCTGTTTTCTCTTCTCAAAGGACTACGATCCCTAATATTGTTCATATGAATATCAACTTGTATATCACAATAGAATCACGAGAAAAAATCAAGTATGCAAATGATGAGAAAAATTAAAATGAGCATAAAACTATAAAGTGATTGGATTGTGGAAAAAGGATGTGAAACTTACGCTATTGGCTTCATAAAGATTTCTTCTTTCTTCTTTTTCTTCTGCTTCAGGGGATACAGCGATTATAGCAGGCAGTTTCGTTCTAGAAACTCCGTACCTAACTATAATTTCTCCTCCTGAATGCTGATGATTGGTTGTCCTAACTATGAGCTTCCGCGATGTTGACTTCTGCTCGCTGGTGTTGTACCACTGGGTTGAACTTGGTCGATTTTGGGGCCAAGGTTCGATGAAAATTTCCGAATACCCAACTAATCGTTGAAACGAACACAATTTTCTTTGCGATGTTTGTCAAAAAAAAATGTTTTGGGTATCCTACCGACTGCGCCACTTATGTTTCTGAATTCATAACTTTGATTTTTAAAAAGCTTTATTGACTATTGTTGAAGTGGACAATGTTAAAGTCTCGACATTCAATACAATAATGCCTTAACTATCGTAATTAATATTACATGTAACCTACTATTCCCCTACTCATAGGGTAATATATATAGGCAGTATAGTCAAGACTGGATTGAAGATTGGACGTGTATTGGTGATCTCGTAGTTTTGTGTTGATTTCCGTGTTAGTTCCCGAACAGAATGTTTTAAAACTTGCACAGCTTATTCAGTGGACTGCAAGGTACGATATCGTATATTTATTTTCTGTGTGACACTAGGAAATCCCTAATAAACAATGTCTGTTTGTGGGCATTGTAATGAAGTTTTCGATCGTCGTAAATCGCCAAGCGTCATATGCGCTGGCACGTGCGGTAATAACGTTGTTAATGAGAATGGAAGGATTTTGGACCTTGTCTGTTGTCGTCGTCAGATGGTCGTGAGTGGGTCGAACTACTCTCTCGTACCGGTTGATTTACATCATCCACCTCTGGAGTTTTATCTGACCCTGTCATTCAGACATCCTAAAAGTAAGTTGAGGAGAGGTGTTCCTCAGAGTTTCAATTTCAGACGAGCTAACCTCTCGTTGCTCTATGATTGTCTATTGAACACCAACTGGGATTTCTTGACTGAGTATGATGATGTCGATTTAGCGTGTGCAGGATTTTATGAAAATCTTAACGGTATTTTTAATGCTTGTGTACCTAAAACATCTGGTAGGAGATCCCGGTACCCGCCTTGGTTTAATGGGGATATAATTTTTAAGTTGAAAGCCAAGGACAGTTGTCGTCGAGCCTATAAGTCAACAGGTTGCACATCATTTCTTGTGGAATTTGAGGAGCTTCGCAGAGAACTAAAGAGTGCAATCTCGATAGCCCGGACCGGTTTCTGTCGGGAAGCCGAGGAAGAGTTGTCTAGGGATCCATCAAAATTTTGGGGCTACTTAAAAAGGATTCGAGGTGGTTCCTCCACTCCGGGGTCAATGAAGTTTAATGGATCCACTTTGTCTGATCCTCAGGACATCGCCAATGCCTTTGCTGCTTTCTTCGAGGCTGCTTTTGTGGAATCTTCTGCACCACAGCGGGACCATTGCGGCCAAGACTGCTTTGGGCTGACTCTATCTGTTCCCGATATAAATGAGGAGTGTGTGTTGTCGTGTTTGAGGGAGTGCAAGGGTAGTATGACTGCTGGCCCGGATGAGGTCCCGTCTTTTTTATTGAGAGACTGTGCCATCATTTTCGCTAAGCCTTTGACTGCGCTTTTTAGGCTGTCACTTTCGAAACGATGTTTCCCAAGCATTTGGAAGGAGGGTAAAGTGTGCCCTGTTTTCAAGAGGGGCAGTAGAGAAGACATCGAAAATTATAGACCTATCGTTATTCTGAGCAATTTTAGTAAAGTTTTTGAGAGGGTTTTATACGATATAATTTACGCACATGTAAAATGCCAAATTAATGATGGTCAGCACGGTTTCATTAGGGGCCGGTCTACTGTAACGAACCTGACTTGTTTCACCCAGTATGTGTCTGCTGCTTTGGATGAATGTTCTCAAGTCGATGTTATATACACTGACTTCTCCAAGGCATTTGATAGGCTTGACCATGGAGTTGTTCTTACAAAGTTGTCTTCGTTTGGCTTGGAAATGGATATAATCTCTTTCCTGGTATCGTATCTTGCTGACAGAAAACTGTTCGTTCAATATTTTGGAATCAGGTCATATGAGTTCTCCGCAACGTCAGGTGTTCCACAGGGTTCCATTTCGGGTCCTCTGTTGTTCATGCTGTTTATGAACGATTTGAGTTTACACCTGCTCTGTCTGTTGCTCTTGTATGTAGATGACTGCAAATTGTATCGTCGAGTCGAGTCTATCCAGGATTGCTGGGACCTTCAGGGTGAAATCGATAATCTGAATGATTGGTGCAGGAGAAATCGACTATCATTAAATATAAAAAAATGTAATGTGATGTCCTTCAGTCGCAGTAAGTCCGTTGTCATTTTTCAATACAACATTGAGGGAAGTGTTTTGGGAAGGGTGACTGAATACAGAGATCTGGGAGTCTTATTCGATCAGAGGTTGACTTTTGTACCCCATGTGAGGGCAACTGTTTCCGATGGTCTCAGGACTCTCGGGTTTATAATAAGGAATTCCAGGGATTTGTCAGAGACTGGCTCCCTCTTCCTTCTTTTTACGGCGCTCGTGAGGTCAAAGCTAGAATATGGGTGTGTTGTATGGAATCCCGGTTATAAGATTCATATTGAAAGCTTAGAGAAAATACAGAGGCGATTTCTGAAGTACGTGAGCTTCAAAATAGATGGCGTGTATCCGTGTCGTGGAATACAAGATGGGTATTTATTGAGCAGGTTTAATGTTAACTCTTTAGAGGAGCGTAGGACTTATTTGGGAATTCTTTTCCTTAATAAACTCTTGAGTTCCAAAATTGATTGCCCTTACTTACTAGGCTCAGTGGATTTGCACGTCCCTAGACTACCTGTTCGAAATGTATCCACGTTCTATCTTCCTTTTCCACGTACTAACGTGCTTCGGTTTTCGCCAATGTTTAGAATATGTCATGATTTTAGCAATTTTCAGTATGTTTTGGATGTTTTCAACTGTACTCAATTGAATATACGGAGGGCTGTTTTGGGGTCGTAATTTTTTAGTTAATTTAGGTTTGCATTTGTATGTATATATACTTTTATGAGTTTTTATTTTGTAATTTTGTTTATTTCCAATCTGTAATTGGTCTAGACTGTAGATTGGTGTAATTAAATAAATAAATAAATAAATAAATAAATAATTCCTGGTATCAGTGTAATATGATATCCCAAGATGAACCATGGGTCTTTTATATGAAGATAGGAGGATTCTAATATGTAACTTGTATTTCTTCACTCTTCAATTCAAGAAAGTGGAAATCAGGTAACAAGATCCGATAGTGATTTTATGGGACTCGCAAGATTTTGCGCGGCGTGTCCCACAAAATATCACTTTCGGAACTTGTTACGTAAAAATCTTTTTGCTGTAGCCATCCCAAAAATGCAACTTTCGGTATTATTTTTTCAGTAACTTGAAAGTAACAATTCACACAAACAGTACCGAATGTTTCTATTTTGTGGACGATTTCCACTTTCAGTTCGATTTTGCATATGCATGTCGATGGATTTGACAATACCATATTGTTTCGTATTTTATTATGATAGCGCTTGCATTGTAACTTAGGTGTGTATTTCTTCACTCTTCAATTCAAGAAAGTGGAAATCAGGTAACAAGATCCGATAGTGATTTTATGGGACTCGCAGGATTTTGCGCGGCGTGTCCCACAAAATATCACTTTCGGAACTTGTTACGTAAATATTTTTTTGCTGTAGCCATCCCAAAAATGAAACTTTCGGTATTATTTTTTCAGTAACTTGAATGTAACAATTCACACAAACAGTACCGAATGTTTCTATTTTGTGGACGATTTCCACTTTCAGTTCGATTTTGCATATGCATGTCGATGGATTTGACAATACCATATTGTTTCGTATTTTATTATGATAGCGCTTGCATTGTAACTTAGGTGTGTATTTCTTCACTCTTCAATTCAAGAAAGTGGAAATCAGGTAACAAGATCCGATAGTGATTTTATGGGACTCGCAGGATTTTGCGCGGCGTGTCCCACAAAATATCACTTTCGGAACTTGTTACGTAAAAATCTTTTTGCTGTAGCCATCCCAAAAATGCAACTTTCGGTATTATTTTTTCAGTAACTTGAAAGTAACAATTCACACAAACAGTACCGAATGTTTCTATTTTGTGGACGATTTCCACTTTCAGTTCGATTTTGCATATGCATGTCGATGGATTTGACAATACCATATTGTTTCGTATTTTATTATGACAGCGCTTGCATTGTAACTTAGGTGTGTATTTCTTCACTCTTCAATTCAAGAAAGTGGAAACAGGTAACAAGATCCGATAGTGATTTTATGGGACTCGCAGGATTTTGCGCGGCGTGTCCCACAAAATATCACTTTCGGAACTTGTTAAGTAAAAATCTTTTTGCAGTAGCCATCCCAAAAATGCAACTTTCGGTATTATTTTTTCAGTAACTTGAAAGTAACAATTCACACAAACAGTACCAAATGTTTCTATTTTGTGGACGATTTCCACTTTCAGTTCGATTTTGCATATGCATGTCGATGGATTTGACAATACCATATTGTTTCGTATTTTATTATGATAGCGCTTGCATTGTAACTTAGATATGTATTTCTTCACTCTTCAATTCAAGAAAGTGGAAATCAGGTAACAAGATCCGATAGTGATTTTATGGGACTCGCAGGATTTTAGCGGCGTGTCCCACAAAATATCACTTTCGGAACTTGTTACGTAAAAATCTTTTTGCTGTAGCCATCCCAAAAATGCCACTTTCGGTATTATTTTTTCAGTAACTTGAAAGTAACAATTCACACAAACAGTACCGAATGTTTCTATTTTTGGGACGATTTCCACTTTCAGTTCGATTTTGCATATGCATGTCGATGGATTTGACAATACCATATTGTTTCGTATTTTATTATGATAGCGCTTGCATTGTAACTTAGGTGTGTATTTCTCCACTCTTCAATTCAAGAAAGTGGAAATCAGGTAACAAGATCCGATAGTGATTTTATGGGACTCGCAGGATTTTGCGCGGCGTGTCCCACAAAATATCACTTTCGGAACTTGTTACGTAAATATCTTTTTGCTGTAGCCATCCCAAAAATGAAACTTTCGGTATTATTTTTTCAGTAACTTGAATGTAACAATTCACACAAACAGTACCGAATGTTTCTATTTTGTGGACGATTTCCACTTTCAGTTCGATTTTGCATATGCATGTCGATGGATTTGACAATACCATATTGTTTCGTATTTTATTATGATAGCGCTTGCATTGTAACTTAGGTGTGTATTTCTTCACTCTTCAATTCAAGAAAGTGGAAATCAGGTAACAAGATCCGATAGTGATTTTATGGGACTCGCAGGATTTTGCGCGGCGTGTCCCACAAAATATCACTTTCGGAACTTGTTACGTAAAAATCTTTTTGCTGTAGCCATCCCAAAAATGCAACTTTCGGTATTATTTTTTCAGTAACTTGAAAGTAACAATTCACACAAACAGTACCGAATGTTTCTATTTTGTGGACGATTTCCACTTTCAGTTCGATTTTGCATATGCATGTCGATGGATTTGACAATACCATATTGTTTCGTATTTTATTATGACAGCGCTTGCATTGTAACTTAGGTGTGTATTTCTTCACTCTTCAATTCAAGAAAGTGGAAACAGGTAACAAGATCCGATAGTGATTTTATGGGACTCGCAGGATTTTGCGCGGCGTGTCCCACAAAATATCACTTTCGGAACTTGTTAAGTAAAAATCTTTTTGCAGTAGCCATCCCAAAAATGCAACTTTCGGTATTATTTTTTCAGTAACTTGAAAGTAACAATTCACACAAACAGTACCAAATGTTTCTATTTTGTGGACGATTTCCACTTTCAGTTCGATTTTGCATATGCATGTCGATGGATTTGACAATACCATATTGTTTCGTATTTTATTATGATAGCGCTTGCATTGTAACTTAGATATGTATTTCTTCACTCTTCAATTCAAGAAAGTGGAAATCAGGTAACAAGATCCGATAGTGATTTTATGGGACTCGCAGGATTTTAGCGGCGTGTCCCACAAAATATCACTTTCGGAACTTGTTACGTAAAAATCTTTTTGCTGTAGCCATCCCAAAAATGCCACTTTCGGTATTATTTTTTCAGTAACTTGAAAGTAACAATTCACACAAACAGTACCGAATGTTTCTATTTTTGGGACGATTTCCACTTTCAGTTCGATTTTGCATATGCATGTCGATGGATTTGACAATACCATATTGTTTCGTATTTTATTATGATAGCGCTTGCATTGTAACTTAGGTGTGTATTTCTCCACTCTTCAATTCAAGAAAGTGGAAATCAGGTAACAAGATCCGATAGTGATTTTATGGGACTCGCAGGATTTTGCGCGGCGTGTCCCACAAAATATCACTTTCGGAACTTGTTACGTAAATATCTTTTTGCTGTAGCCATCCCAAAAATGAAACTTTCGGTATTATTGATTCATTAACTTGAAAGTAACAATTCACACAAACAGTACCGAATGTTCCTATTTTCGGGGTGATTTCCACTTTCAGTTCGATTTTGCATATGCATGCCGATGGATTTGACAATACCATATTGTTTTGTATTTTATTATGATAGCGCTGGCATTGTAACTTAGGTGTGTATTTCTTCACTCTTCAATTCAAGAAAGTGGAAATCAGGTAGCAAGATCCGATAGTGATTTTATGGGACTCGCAGGATTTTGCGCGGCGTGTCCCACAAAATATCACTTTCGGAACTTGTTACGTAAAAATGTTTTTGCTGTAGCCATCCCAAAATAGGCAACTTTCGGTATTATTTTTTTAGTAACTTGAAAGTAACAATTCACACAAACAGTACCGAAGGTTTTTATTTTTGGGACGATTTCCACTTTCAGTTCGATTTTGCATATGCATGTCGATGGATTTGACAATACCATATTGTTTCGTATTATACTATGATAGCGCTTGCATTGTAACTTAGGTGTGTATTTCTTCACTCTTCAATTCAAGAAAGTGGAAATCAGGTAACAAGATCCGATAGTGATTTTATGGGACTCGCAGGATTTTGCGCGGCGTGTCCCACAAAATATCACTTTCGGAACTTGTTACGTAGAAATCTTTGTGCTGTAGCCATCCCAAAAATGAAACTTTCGGTATTATTGATTCATTAACTTGAAAGTAACAATTCACACAAACAGTACCGAATGTTCCTGTTTTCGGGGTGATTTCCACTTTCAGTTCGATTTTGCATATGCATGTCGATGGATTTGACAATACCATATTGTTTTGTATTTTATTATGATAGCGCTTGCATTGTAACTTAGGTGTGTATTTCTTCACTCTTCAATTCAAGAAAGTGGATATCAGGTAACAAGATCCGATAGTGATTTTATGGGACTCGCAGGATTTTGCGCGGCGTGTCCCACAAAATATCACTTTCGGAACTTGTAACGTAAAAATCTTTTTGCTGTAGCCATCCCAAAAATGCAAATTTCGGTATTATTTTTTCAGTAACTTGAAAGTAACAATTCACACAAACAGTACCGAATGTTTCTATTTTGTGGACGATTTCCACTTTCAGTTCGATTTTGCATATGCATGTCGATGGATTTGACAATACCATATTGTTTCGTATTATACTATGATAGCGCTTGCATTGTAACTTAGGTGTGTATTTCTTCACTCTTCAATTCAAGAAAGTGGAAATCAGGTAACAAGATCCGATTGTGATTTTATGGGACTCGCAGGATTTTGCGCGGCGTGTCCCACAAAATATCACTTTCGGAACTTGTTACGTAAAAATGTTTTTGCTGTAGCCATCCGAAAAATGCAACTTTCGGTATTATTTTTTCAGTAACTTGAAAGTAACAATTCACACAAACAGTACCGAATGTTCCTATTTTCGGGGTGATTTCCACTTTCAGTTCGATTTTGCATAGGAATGTCGATGGATTTGACAATACCATATTGTTTTGTATTTTATTATGATAGCGCTTGCATTGTAACTTAGGTGTGTATTTCTTCACTCTTAAATTCAAGAAAGTGGAAATCAGGTAGCAAGATCCGATAGTGATTTTATGGGACTCGCAGGATTGTGCGCGGCGTGTCCCACAAAATATCACTTTCGGAACTTGTTACGTAAATATCTTTTTGCTGTAGCCATCCCAAAAATGAAACTTTCGGTATTATTGATTCATTAACTTGAAAGTAACAATTCACACAAACAGTACCGAATGTTCCTGTTTTCGGGGTGATTTCCACTTTCAGTTCGATTTTGCATATGCATGTCGATGGATTTGACAATACCTTATTGTTTTGTATTTTATTATGATAGCGCTTGCATTGTAACTTAGGTGTGTATTTCTTCACTCTTCAATTCAAGAAAGTGGATATCAGGTAACAAGATCCGATAGTGATTTTATGGGACTCGCAGGATTTTGCGCGGCGTGTCCCACAAAATATCACTTTCGGAACTTGTAACGTAAAAATCTTTTTGCTGTAGCCATCCCAAAAATGCAACTTTCGGTATTATTTTTTCAGTAACTTGAAAGTAACAATTCACACAAACAGTACCGAATGTTTCTATTTTGTGGACGATTTCCACTTTCAGTTCGATGTTGCATATGCATGTCGACGGATTTGACAATACCATATTGTTTCGTATTTTATTATGATAGCGCTTGCATTGTAACTTAGGTGTGTATTTCTTCACTCTTCAATTCAAGAAAGTGGAAATCAGGTAACAAGATCCGATAGTGATTTTATGGGACTCGCAGGATTTTGCGCGGCGTGTCCCACAAAATATCACTTTCGGAACTTGTTAAAAATTGAGCGAAGCCCCCCTCCGACCTCTCTCTAGTCGACGCTCCTGACCAGCTCCGGTGGCCACGTATGGTACCCCGATTCGGCGGTGCGCTGGTTGAACGACGCAGCGGCCCCACTTTCCGTGTTTTTCAGAAGTGAAAAACCACACATTTACATATTTTTCTTAGGATTCTCTTTGTTAGCTTCGTTGAATTAACTTCGCGCTGCTATCATCTTGATTTGTAACACCTCATTTTAAGTTCACCTCTTTGAGTTGTTTTCAATTTTTCAGTCTTCTCGCACAATCCTGGTGCTAAATTGTTCTTCTCATAAGGTAAAGTACTCTCAGACTACTCAAAATTATAAATTACACCATTTTCATGATAATTTCATTCTAAAGAAATTAGTCCACGTGCAAGAGATTTCAGAATCTAGAAATAGATTCATAATCCTTGCTAGCACCGCTCAACTGAAATGTCCACTCAAGACAAATCGAACCATTGCCTTCTCAGAACTATATATTTTATTATATTTCATAATTTATATAGATTTTCAGACTTCTCTAGATCTTCTTACATGAAAATGGGTATGTAGCACCAGCATGGAAACTTCTCAAGTCCATCTCAATAAAAATGATTACTGATTCATTGTCTGCTCATAATATTCCTTATTATTAGTGTAGGAAATGTAATAATTTCCTCGAAAATAAATTCACATGCCGAATTCCTACAGCAAATTCGACGAGAAAATCCAAACCGAGAAACATAGGAAACCACTCCTCCTTCGTCGTACAATTTCATTGGTGCAGAGAAAATGTCCCGAAAATGGTATAAAAAGAACCCAAATGTAAAACAAACATCATTCATTCATTCACATTCACACTCAGCGATCGAGACAGACGACCACCAGCTAAGAAAATTACACATATCGTGGTTTTCGAGAAGGACTTCTCTTCGGTCATCTTTCGGAACACATAACATTTCCCAATTCTGGCTCTGTAAAATCATCGGAATCGCAAAAATGGCGGTATAATTTTCCTGACACTATCCTGTAGTCAGGAACCGCTGTAGGATTCGATTTTACTTCTGCCAATTTCCTCCTGTACCATGAGCAACTTACATTGTCCTCGGTCAGGCATATGGTTCCTTCGGTCGGTAACGGTAGCGGTAACGGTGACGGTAACGGTAACGGTGACGGTAACTGATTCTGCTCTTCCTGCGTCATGGGCTTGTCCTTTAGGGACCTGCCATTCAGACAGCATTCGGCGGTTTGGAGATTGATGGAGAAGTCGTGTGCTCTCAGTACATCCATTCCCAGTACTACACTGATCGGTAAATCTGAAACTAACAACCACGTAGCCTCAATATTTTCGGATCCAACCTGAACCTGTGCTGTGTACATTTCCTTAATCGGGATAGAACTTCCGTTAGCGACGGTGGTGGTAACGTCTCTTACATAATTCGGTGTTATTCCAGCGGCCTTGCAGTGAGCAGCCACTTCACTGCTGATGAAGGACCTGGTTGATCCGGTGTCCAATAGTGCCCGGAACTCCTTGTCTCCTATAAGAACATTAGTTATAGGACGGTTATCAGGAAGGATTTTCTTCGGAATAACCGGGGTTCTCGGTAACGGACACTGACAGTCTTTGGACATTATACCCTTCTTACCACATCGAGAGCAGAAAAGTATCGGTTTCGATGTACACTGTACTCGTAGATGGCCCTTACCACCACATCTCCAGCACTGGGTTTCGGTTGGCGGTCGGACGGTATTCTTCGGTTCATCTCTGACCGACAGCGTTTGGAGGGTGTGCAGCGTTCTGCGACGCGGATTCCTTTTGGGAGAATTCGCCCTTCTTATGAGGATAGACTTAAAATTTTTAAGCTTGACTCGTTTAGTGATCGTAGAATGCGTGGTGATCTTATAGTGACTTACCGGATTCTGCATGGTTTTATTGGTGGCAACCTGGACAACATTTTCACGCTAAATACAAATCAACTTCGCGGCCACCAATACAAGCTTTACCATGAAGTGTTCCGAACTCGTGCGAGACAGTTTTTTCTACCGAATCGCGTGTTCGCGGAGTGGAACTCGCTACCAGCCAGTATTGTTTGCGCTGAGAGTGTAAACTCTTTTAAAAACAGACTAGACTTATTGTAGTTTTTATGTGCATAGGATTGCTGAATTTTGTTTTTATATTTTTGTTTTGTTTTTATCTTCTGAAGTGTCATTTATTTTCATTTTGTATGAGATTTATAGGCTACGGCCTCTTCTCTGTTTCCTTCATAATAATAATAATAATAATAATAATCTTGTCTCTGACGTGCTGTAGAGTTTTGTACAAGTTTCGGTTTATCGGACGGTTCGGACAGTGTGCTGAGGTGCATTCCGATCGGTTGGACGTTCGGTGAGGGATTTCGGAAGGTAAGATGCGGTTCGTTGATGAGACTCTTTTGGATCGGTGGCAAAGCACAGTTAGCAGTTTGCCATTTGACCAATTCGAACACTTTTCCTTTTCGAAGCAGTTCATCTATGGTTGAAGTCGGTTGGAAGGCCAGGGCGGTTTGCAGTTCTGGCAGTAAACGTCGTCGGATGATATTCACCTGTTCTTCCTCGGTCGGTCGCTTTACGGTCAGCTTCTGAAACAGATTTTGCATTCGAGTTACATACAACAAGAGTCGTTCATCGGTTCCTTGAGTGCGTTTCTTGATTTCCTCCAAAAGGATGTCCTCGTAGTCGGGAGGAAGAAAGGCCTCTCGGAGTTGTTCCTTGAAATCGGTCCAGTCGGTGAAGGTGCCTCTCCGGGGAATGTACCAGTCTCTTGCATCCCTACGTAACAGCTCGTATATTGACTCGAATAACTGTTCGTGGCTCACCTTTCTAGCCTCGGCAAGATACTCAGCCTCCTCCAGGAATGAGGTCACACTGGTTGACCCATCGAACGTCAGGTTCCATTTCCACACAGGAACGGTAGGAACGATGGAATGGTCGGTGGTTTTCGGCGGTTTCATCGGCGGGTATTCGGTCGTCAGTTCGGCTTCCTTGGTCGTCGGTACGTCGCTTCTTACGTATCTCATCCCAGCGGTATCGGTAGGAGATGACGCAAATGAAACTCTCCTGGTTGATTCGGCAAACTCCCTCGTTAATCGCCTTGACTCAGGGGATGTTATTAGCGGTCTGTTTTCCTCACTGGTTCGGTCGGTTGGCAGTGCTTGTTCAACGGTAAATGGGAGGATGTCGGCGGGCGGTCGGTGGTATGAAGGTTGTTTCTGCAAAAAAGTACGTTCAATTTGTTCGGTTATTAATCTGCAAACTTCTTGTCGGTTTTGCTGCAGCCGGTCATCATGAGTGGTCGGTCGGGATATGTCACAGTCAGAAGACTGTGGGAGAACCCAAATTCAACAAGTCTGCTTCTCCAACGGTGGTTGAGCACGGAATCAGACCTGGACCAAGTCTAGATGCGCAGTCCGGTAATTCCTGGTCAATCAGCGACGGTGTGCCGGCTGACAGGTTCTCTGGAATACCACCTAACCAGTGAGTATTCTCCAGCAATCTCATAGCCATCTTCAGAGAGTGCTCCAGCTCGGTTTTCTTGTGAAGCAGACTGACAGCTTCCGGAGATAATCTTCTCAGTCGGCCTTGAACGTGCAGTAGCCGGCTCCTAATGCGCTGCAACTCATTGTCTCTATTATTAAAATCGAACTCACATATCTCTCCCATCAAGTCGAACAACTTGGCACCACAAACACCAATTTCCTGTGCCTGGTCAATTTCATCTCTTGGAATGAACGGTATTTCGGAATGGATGGCCCTTCTCAGTTGAGCTCTTTTCTCCTGAACGGTGTGTCCCACGGTGCAGCCTCTTGCCTCTAACTCCCACGTAAGTTCGTCACTTTTCAGTCGGTTGACATCCATTTTAACGGCGCCAGAAACTCGGAAGAAATATTTACAATATGCACAATATGGATATATACAAGGAATAAAGAACGGTTACAAATTTGCCAGTGTAGAGTATTTAAAGAAAACGGTCCGGTTACGGTAACAGGAACTACTCACAGAACAGCAGAAGTCCCTGCTCGGGCGCCAGATTTGACAGACTTTTCGTACTCTGGCAGCTCCTTACGGTTGCTCGGGCGCCAGTGGGGCAATCAGTCAAACCCTACGTCTCTCACAGAATCCCCAAAGAATTGGAGAGCCCGGGTAGACTTGAGTATCAGTGGAGAAGGGTATCGATGAAGACTAGGGCGGTAGCGTCTTCTAAGTGTCTGCTTTTCAACGGTCTTTAGGCGTCAGAAAGAGTACTTACCTCTTCTAACTAAACTCTTAGATGAAACTGATTTAATGAATTGACTCTCACTGGCAAAATAATTGGCAACAAAAATAAATGTTGAACTATTTATTTCTATTAAAATAAACTGTACACAAAAGAAAATAGACAGGTACACTAAATCGTGGACGTCAACGGCTGTGTCTGGTCGGCGCAGGACGGCTTGCAAAATTTCACTTCAGGAAAATGGACGGTTTCGGAAATATACGGAAGTAAGTCAAGTCTCAATTGAACTAAGTGCAAGACACAATTGAATGAAAAGTACGAACGGTTTTAAAAATAATAAACGGAATTCAGTCAGGTCAAAATTTAAAAAACACCAGTTCACCGGGGTACGCCCTCTATCTCTGTCTCGGTAGTTTGTCTATGATCCGATGTCCTTCGGTCTCTCTCTCTCTCTCGGTGACCTCTAGCTGGCTGACTGTCAAACAGCGGCCACAGAGTCCGGCGGTGAGGGTATTTGACGGTTATGAAATCCCAACTCTATGCTCGGCGAATCTAACCTATAACTATAATTCAAACGGTTGGAAATCGGGATGAAACGGTCAAATATTCAGGAATCGGAAAAATCAGGGGGGCCCAACGTCCTCCTGGGACCCAAATGTCACCCTACGGTAACGGACAGCTATATACAGCAGGAAATGGTTAGCTCACGGTTTTCAGCCAAGCACAAGTCTAGAGAGAATGTTATTCCATAAAGGTGCAATGAAGCGGTAATAATTTCAAATATCACTTGCCTTAGAAATTCCTTTGTGTCTCGTAAGTACGGTTTTCACTTGACAATCGCCTCACTCGTTCAACTCTCAATCACGATTCATACTCATCTTGACCTTCAGCGACGGAACTCGAAGAAGTAGGTACCCCGGAAAATTGTCCCCACCATGGGTAACTCAGTCCCCCATTGGATAAACTCAAATTGTTCGGTAAATCAACGGGCTCGGAAAGAGACAGAAACAATTGAAGAGAAGGAAAAACGGAACAAATTGAAAGACCTTTTTCGAGTCAGAAAAAGTACGGTTCAACGGAAAGAATTCTAAAATATATGAATTCTGAAAACAAGATATATTCGGTCTCCGCTCGAATATGGGACTGGTCGGTGGAAAACAATGACATGAAATCAATCGGTAAATCCCCCCTATGATAATTCAACTGTTTTCTTCCGAAATACTTCGATTGTCAGGTCCTTTTGAGAAAGTATCGGTAGAGAAATTTCCTTTTCGTGGCGGGGTAAAATCTGCCTCGTCACAATCGCTTCCGCATTCCAAGCCTGCACACAAAAGGTTTTTCTTAAAACCACTCCAGCTACTCGAAGACCTGCGGTCCCAACACATCTGGCAACAATTATCAGGGCGACACTTGACCTGCATCCCGAGCCTGCATTCCGGACGTCAACAGTGACCGCACATTAGGGCGAAACAAATTCGTTTTTGTTAAAACGACATTGGACATATTTTACTCTTCAGGGCAACCCTCATAAAGTTGGGTTGAATAAAAACTGTGATATTCTGTTGGAATATTTTATTTCACTTCCCTTTTCCCTAGAAAAACTAACGATAGTTCCAGCTCAACAGACTATTCAACCCACAAATTGGTGACCCCGACGTGATCGAAAAGAAGCCCGGAAGAAAAATGGAACAAGAAGCAGCCCAGGTCTCCAGAGTCTCCGTTCGGATGCCCGAGTTTGTAGCCGCCGATCCCGAATTATGGTTTGCCATGGCTGCAGGAAGTTTTCTTTGCTCCGGAGTGACACAAGACCGGACTAAGTTTGGCTACATCGTAGGAGCCCTGCCAGCAAAATTTGCCGCCGAGGTGAAGGACATAATCATGAACCCACCTACCGACGGGGCCTACGAGAAATTGAAGATGGAGCTGGTGCGACGTCTGAGTGCCTCCCAAGAAGAGAAGACCCGCCGCCTACTGGAACGAGAGGAAATGGGAGATCGTAAGCCATCACAATTCCTTCGACATTTACAGGGACTCGCAGATCGAACCGTCCCAGATGCCCTGATGAAATCCCTGTGGATGAGCCGGCTACCCAAGTGTGTCCAGGTGTCATTGGCCATCATCAAGGACACAAATCTCGAAGACTTGGCAACCCATGCGGACAATATAATGGAAGCCTCCCGAACTATCGTCCACCAGATAGCAGAGACAACCAACATAGAGGCCATCATCGATAGGAAGCTGGAGCAGATGTTCTTAGGACTGAACCTGGAGATAGCCACCCTGCGAGCAGAGCCGGCAGCACACCACCGACCCAGAAGAGATGGTAACCGAAGCCGTTCCCACGACCGTCGAAGAAGCCAGAGTCGCAGACGATCGCCAACTGACGGAAAGTGCTGGTACCATACTAGATTTGGAGCCAGGTCCACGAAGTGCGTGCAGCCCTGCAACTACACCTCGGGAAACGAAGGGGGCCTTCACTAGAAGCGGCCAGTGATCCCAGCCCAACGACGCGCCGCTTGTTCATTACGGATCAGGACTCCAAGTTGCAGTTCCTGGTCGACACTGGAGCAGACCTGTGCGTCTACCCTCGCAGCGCAGTCACTGGCAGAAGAGAGAAGTCCGACTACGTCCTTTCAGCAGCCAATGGGACACCCATCGCCACGTATGGTACAACCACCCTCACGCTGAACCTAGGACTACGCCGAGATTTCACATGGAGGTTCGTCATAGCAGACGTATCAAAACCCATCATCGGCGTCGACTTCTTGAGTTTCTATAACCTGCTAGTGGACGTGAGGAACCGAAGACTTTTGGACGGAACCACCCAACTCACTACCCAAGGAGAAGTGGCTGAGTGCTCCATCCCAGAAGTCAAGTCTGTCAACGGATCCTCCAGGTATCATGATCTACTAACGCAATTTCCAGAGATCACCAGACCTACAGGAGCCCCAGGACGCATCAGGCACAACACAAGGCATCACATCAAGACGATGCCCGGACCACCAGTAGCTTCGAGACCACGACGTTTGGCACCAGAAAAGTACAAGGTAGCCAAAAAGGAGTTCGAAGCCATGCTACGACTAGGAATCGCCCGACCATCCAAGAGTCCATGGTCATCCCCACTGCATCTCGCACCAAAAAAGGGTTCTGAAGAATGGAGACCGTGTGGAGACTACCGTGCCCTAAACGCCCGGACTGTCCCCGATCAGTATCCCGTGAGACACATCCAGGACTACGCCCACATCCTCCAGGGGAAGAAAATTTTCTCAACCCTCGATCTAGTGAGGGCGTACAACCAGATTCCCCTGGCCGAAGAAGATGTTCCCAAGACCGCCATCACCACGCCATTTGGATTGTTCGAGTTCCCAGTCATGACGTTTGGACTACGGAACGCAGCACAGACTTTCCAAAGATTCATCGATGAGGTTTTACAAGGACTGGACTTCTGCTTCAGCTACATTGATGACGTACTGATCGCCTCATCGTCGGAAGAAGAACACATGGAACATCTTCGGATCATCTTCGAGAGGTTCCGCAACTACTCCATCGTCCTCAACCCAGCCAAATGCATCTTTGGATAACCAGAAGTAAAGTTCCTTGGTTACCTCGTCTCTACCGATGGAACAAGACCACTGCCAGGTGGTGAAAAGGAGAATGTATAGGGAATACTGTGAAAACAAAAACCCAGAATTCAAAAAAGACTTGAATAACTATAGCAAAAGTTTACATAGAATGATACAACAATACAGAGAGAACAAGTGGATTACTGCTTGCAATAATATCAATGAGTCCAAAGGTAAAAAATTCTACAATGAGGTGAATAAATTATCTAAATCCAAGCAATATTTCTCGATACCGACAATAATCAAGAATGACAGAGAATATAAAACTGATCAAGAAAAAGCCCAACTATTTGCTGAACACTACAAAACAAGATATAAATTTAGCAACGACAACCTCTTTGATAGGAGCAATAGAGCACATATAGATGAATGGTATGAGGATTATTTCAAAAGGCGGGATGACATTGTGGAACCGATAACAATAGAAGAAACAGACTACTACCAATTACTTCATAGCTCCAAAAATAGCACTCCTGGCGATGACAATATTCCATGGATTGTACTGAAAAAACTAGAAGATACAATTCATAAACATCTTATAAAAATTTATGAATTCTGTCTAAATAACTGCATATTCCCGGATATATGGAAAACAGGACACATAATAAATATCCCCAAGGCCAATTTGGACAGACAGAAAGTTGACAACTATAGACCCATCATCTTATTACCAGTACTTGGAAAATTAACATAAATAAAACAATAAAAAACACTCGACTATACGTTTCACAATTTATTAAAATTATTCTCGTTGACATGCATGTTTCGGGTTTCACCCCATTCTCAAAACTGAACATGAAATACATAGGAACACGAAATACACATTATTCACATTATTACTATCAGATAACAGATGTTAAGACCGGAGACAGGCGAAAATCAAGTTGGTCATTTACGATTGGGAGGTTTTGTTTTAGGGCTGAATATATTTCTAAACATTCCAAAAGGTCCATACGTTTGCCTTTAGTGCCCTTGTGTAAAATTTTTGTTTTATTAAAGTCTATAAAGTGGTTGGAAGTAATACAATGGTTGGAGAAGCCAGTCGTTGATTTATTTTGGAGAATTGATCTCTTGTGTTCATCAATTCTAATCCCCAGAGAACGACCGGTTTGACCTATATAATATGCGGGGCATTCGTCACAGAACAACTTATATATGTTACGGGCAATGTAAATAATTGGGCATTGTTTATAATGCCCGGGCAATTTAAAAAGTGCCCAAAAGGATATGACAAAATGATAAATTATGTTGCAAATATAACATTGCCCGGTTATTATGTATAATGCTAAAAATCAGGTGGGCAATTTGAAAATTATATATGTTAGCAAATGTTAATTTGACCCCCCTTAAAATATACTGATAATGTCCGACGACGAATGTCGAAGGAAGAATAAGAGTATAGAACCTCTGCTCTGTGAACTCTGTCCTCCAATGTTACCTGCTCTCTCTTTTGCACAGGCCGAGCACTTGAACTACCTTGTCGGGCGGTACGCTTTGTACCTAACCCTTTGTTAGAGCACCTCCACGTGCTAGATAACCGACCGCCATCTTACTTTGTGAATAAAAAGTACCAATCACGTGTTTTATTGAATCTAACATATATTATTCATATTTCTTATAAAAAATAACAAATTTTTGCATACCTGACTGACAAAGTAACAAATAAAATTTCACATGCTGACAAACAAACCGGTGGGATGAAATAAGTACGAACAAAACGTAAGTCCAAATAAAACTAAAGTATTAGGATATGTACGTACTTTCAAATTTATATTCACACAAAATGTCAATACGTAGCAATACAGGCCAATGCAGGCTCTATTCATTAGAGCAGCTTCCACTTTGGTGACATTTCGAGTTACATAGCTTTTTTTCTTTACGACACTTGCGCTCGTCGGATTTACAGCTACCTTTGCAGCCACATCGACTATAGCCTGTCTTGGATGACAATCTTGCACATTCTTTTAGTTAAATCTCTATCTGTGGAATATCTTCGCCATTCTTTTCACATAGGTTGTCCCTATGCTGTCAATTAATCAAAGTGCCCAAAGAAATAATAGCGGTATTTATAATGACCAGGCAATGTGAGAAACTATTGTAAAGTAATTCAAATTTATCAAATTGCCCGATTTTTATGGTCATTATTTATAATAACCAAGCATTATGAATCTTGACCTAAATAATTACATTGCCCGTAACATATACACCACTTAACTGTGAAAAACTCAGACGATCCTTACCACTACAAAACATTGATCTTAGATTTTTCTTATTAGTACACATCACATCAATTCTATTCTGTTTGATTCTTTTACAAAGTTTATTACTGAGGGATGGAATATAGTTGATGTACATATATTTCTTGATTTCACTATCACATTGAGGTGGATAGACTAAAGTTAATAACTTGTTGTGTTGTTTTTTATAGAGTATTTTGTCTATTATGTCAGTAGAATAGCCATTGTTTTTTGCTAATAATTTCAGGACTTGAACCTCTTTTTCAAAGTTGGCTTTAGACAGTGGAATAGAAATTAACCTGTGTACCAATGTATGAAATGCAGACATCTTGATCTTGTAAGGATGTGCACTACTGCTATGGATAAGAATATCAGAGAAGGTGGGCTTTCTATATATATCGAATTCAACATGTTCATTTATTCTTTTAACCTGAATATCTAAAAAGTTCAAACATCCATTCTCGTCCTCCATTTCCAAAGTGAACTGGACAGTACTATAAAAGGAGTTTAATAAATCTAAAAATGATTTCAGTTCTGAGATCGATCCAGTCCAAACACAGAAAATATCATCCACATATCGCTTCCAGTATAACACAAACATATTAAATCTAATATTCACAGGGGAGAATATTTTCTTTTCTAGAGCTGTCATGAATATTTCACTGAATAAGGGAGATGAGGGAGAACCCATTGGTAGGCCGTCTAATTGCTGATAGACGTTATCATTGAATTGAAAATAGCTTTGCCCTAGACATAACTTAAGGAGTATCATTGCTTCTGCCTTAATATCAACAGTGAGTGAGGGGTTTTCATCGAGTTGTTGGTTAACTAAGTTCTCGACCTCTGTAGTTGGTATGGAGGGAAACAAATTCACTACATCAAATGAAACTAATTTTGCGTTTGTGGGAATTTTAAGTGTCTTTAATTCATTGGTCAGTTGGATGTTATTCTTGACGGAATATATGGGATTATGTTGAATCAAATCAGGTAATATTGAATTCATATATTTGCACAATTTTGAAGTGGGTGCATTGGTGTAGGAGACAATGGGTCTCATGGGGCAGTTTTCTTTGTGAATTTTTGGGAGCGCATATAATAAAGGTACTGTTGGGTTCATCACGGTCAAAGGGGTATCTACTTGAGATAACAAATTGGGGCAGTTCTTAATGGCCTTTTTGACTGCAACTTGGAATTTTGGTGTGGGGTCAGAATTTAATATTTTGAAATTGTTAGGGCTCAATAGAGATTCAGTTTTACTTAAATAATCATTTTTGTATAGGATGGCTACCGTATTACCTTTGTCAGCTTTTGTTATGATCAAGTCATTATCCGAGGCCTTTTTCCTTATTTGTTTTAAGGTTTTCATTTCAATGTTATCATTCGTGAATGTCGAATCAGAGATAATTTCTGCACATATTGATTTCTCTAAATTTTGTTTGTTTGAAGATTGAATTTTATTCAAAGCTAATTCAACATTCACAGCTAGTTGTTTGAGGTCATTTAAATTGAAACCCGAAACATGCATGTCAACGAGAATAATTTTAATAAATTGTGAAACGTATAGTCGAGTGTTTTTTATTGTTTTATTTATGTTAGAACGATGTTTCACCAAGAGATTAGCGAGGAATCAATTTCTACTTGGAAAATTATATGAAAAAGTTATTAAAACAATTCTTTCAACTCATATCGAACGACACATACCACAGTTTCAGTTTGGATTCAAGAATAAAAGATCCATATATCACCCACTCACCATTCTCACATCCAATATACAGAACTCAACATTGAAAGGATGGAAGACCGCGGTGTTGAGTCTTGATATAGAAAAAGCATTCGACTGTATGTGGCATAGAGGACTTCTGTACAAATTGCATAGAATCCAACTTCCATATCACCTAATCAAACTATGCAAGCACTTTCTAGAAGGCAGAACATCAGCAGTTAAAGTTGGATTATTTGAATCTGTATACATTAGCTCAGAGCAAGGCACTCCTCAAGGTTCTCCTCTTTCGACACTCCTTTTCAATTTCTTCTGTCATGATATCATCTTGAATCACATGAAATCCTGCTACATTTTGCAATTCGCAGACGACACAACTCTGGTATCCCATGCGAGAACATTACAAAACTACATACAGAAGCTCCAGGAACTCCTTGATCATAGATTAAATGAACAAAGAATAGATGGACCACTCGAAAAACAAACTTCAGCGTCATCTGTTTTTACGGTACATGTACTAATTTTCGACGAAACCAAATAAAAAGGGAATCTGTAACGCTCATTTTTAATTTTCTTGTAATGATCAAGGCAGAATATATTTGAAAATTTCTAAGTGAAACTCAGAGAAAGATTCGAAATAAATTGCTCATTAAGAAATTGCAGTGAGATAACGAATAATACGAATCTTTTTCTGGATTTTTCTCTGATCGGAAGAATCGAAAAAAAAATCAGTTCATAATTGAAAAATTTATTGCATTGTTCTTCAAACACGGATTCAATTTATAATTAAAATTATTTTTTAAATTCACTTTATTCTAATTACAAAACTTATTCATTACACAAAAACATTTCTCATAAAGTACCATCATTCCTAATCACAAAAACAATTCAATATTTATACATAATATACGCATATTCTATTGAATATCAGCAATACATTTTTGAATATCAAACAATAAAGCATATGATTGTATGACATAAAAAAGTTTCAGTAGAGGTTGATGTAATGAGGTACCATACATAATTCGGCGTATGATACAAGAGCTCAGAGAAGAAACCTCAGTGAGAAAACCCTGCCTCCTCCAGAGTATTGTAGGGCGATGTTTAATTGTACTTTGGGGAAGTAGCGAACATCCTATGAACTTGTTCAATAAAGGTTTTAAGGTCTTTTGAATTCAATGTAATGTCGCATAATTACCTCCTTGCATCACGATTTTTGCACCCAACAACACAGCACGACTTCTCTCTTGCAGATATTTCGCTTCGCCTATTGAATAATTTATTAGAAAATTATGTCAATTCGTAAATTGATAGATAATCAAAAATACATCTGTCGGTCTATAGATATCTTGATTAGTCGTTTGAATATTCGGCGGAGATCACGGTCATTCACGAGTGATAACGATCGAAAGCTCAAAATGCACTGACACCTAACGATCAAATTTAGAATAATTTTTGTGATTAGTGTACCATAACAATAGGTGGCGCCACTTGTCAGAGTGATCCATCTATATTTTAATTTAATCTATGCTCATTGATGAGGTTTATAACTGGTTCCGGAAGTGGAGAATGAAAATTAATCCTGGCATGTCGCAGTTTATAATTTTCGACCACAAAATCTCCTCTACATCACCAATTCTTAAAATCAATGATAAGATCATAAAAGCTGCTCCTTCTATCAAATACTTGGTGTGCACATTGACAATAAACTGAACTTCAACCTGCATAACAAGTCCATGAAAAGAAAAACCATATCAAGAGCCAAATATTTTCCAAATTGGTTTACAGAAAGCAAGGAATAAGCATTAAAAGTGCGTCACTAATATACAAAACAATCTGCAGACCCATATTAGAATACGCCCACCCATTATTCGCAAACTGCAAGCCTCCAGCGATTAAAAATCTCACAGTAGCAGAGACAACAGCATTGAGAGCCATAACTCGAATGAGACACCCTAATAATCAACTTCATAATCCTCCGAACCATTTACTCTACCTGAAAACCAGAATAGAACCTATTGACATAAGAATGAGCAGACTTAATAAGAAATTCTATAATATAATAAGTTACGGCAGTTAGACGATGTCATCGCCCAATATCATGAGGAAGGAAGGAACACATCCAATAGAAAACATCCAAAATTTCCACTATTAACTCAACTCAGAAATATTCAATAGAGAGATGTAAAATATTTAACTTTCAGTTTTCACCATAAGCAATATAATTGATGTACTAAAAATTGTTAGTATTAAATTTAATTAAATGTAGCAAAATTGTAAAATACAGGCTGAAGGACCGCTGGTCGATGGCCAATTGCATAGGCAATAGAGACATTTAATAATAATAATAATAATATCTTTTTCAAATTAACAGTAAAAGTCGATTTCTCTCATTATACTGAAGTCTGGAGTGTAAATTACAAGAGAAGTGTAAATTGTTTTCAAGACCCAGTCTGGTCTGGTCGTCTGGTTTTATTTCTTGGAAAACTGAAATTTAAATCAATTATTTTAATGTACAAACTCAACATTTCAATGTAAGCACAAATCATTAGATCGTATTGAAACAGAATTCGACCCTGGCTATTTAATCTATGGTTACCATACACAAATAGTCAATATGACCATAACCTACATACAGATTATTTGAAATTTTATTCACTAAGTATAAACTGAATTAATTCTCAAATCGATAGAAGTGGAAGCAGCTGAAGTTTATGGAATTTGTATAATGAGAATCTAAATCTAAAAGAGTTTGTTCATTGGAGAAATCCACAAGTCTTCCGTACAGATTTTGCGGAATGAAACAGTAATGTAATAATGTAAACATGAACCAATGATTGTGAAATAGGAAATGATTTCTTATTGTATACAGTAACTCATAAAAGAATCCCTCAATTCTAGATGAAGCATCAATATTTTTTTTTTACGGGCAGTTTTAAATTGAATTGAGTTATATTGCATATAAACTAAAGAGCAGTGTTTTTCAGCAACTCAAATACCTAGTTCAACAACCTGCTTCCCCCTTCAAATTTTTATACCACCTCGAAAGTGCTTTTTGGTGTTGAAGTGCATAATAATCAAGAGTTATTTTACGAAACTATAAGCTCTAACTCAATAATAATGTAACTTTTAAGCAAATTGTTCGAGGCCATTGCCAAATTTATGTATTTTATGCATGCAGCTGTCTTCGAAGAAATTTTTCATTAGGTATTTGCCTCGGCTTTCCAAGCTTTCATCTTGAATTTTTCTTTCCAATGAATTGGGAACTGCTTTTAGGGCAGCAACTTTTTTCTTGAAGTACTGACGACTCACTCGTAATCTTAAATCGGTTTTTTGACGTCAATTAGCTGTTTTTTAATTTCTGTTCTCCGCTTGTCTCCTGCAACAATTTTTCAACTGAAGTTTTACTTCGAAATATGAGGTATCCTGATAACAGACATTTTCATTTAATAACTCATAAAAATAATGGGAATATCCGAGCTCTAATTGAATGGTCATTATTGTAATCATAATTACAGTAGCATAATTTTTACATTGAAATACATTTCAGAAATAAAGGAAACTTTTTTGATTTTCACAAAAAGTTCCAAACATGACCTCAGCTCATTTTCATGGATTTTCATTCCTAAGACGTGTTCTATTTGCCATAGCAGTTTATACCCTAATAGCACAAAGTAGTCCTATGGACATCCATAGGACGTCCTCTTCGGACATTACGGACATCCATGGGACGTCCATTTCTGGTACAGTGGACGTTCTATGGACATCCGAGGGACGTACAAATGTCACAACTTTGAACCGAATTCGGACGTCCATCGCGGACGTCCAATGGATATCCCGTTAGGACCACCATTAGCTATCTCAAAGGTACAAAAATTTACCACGACGTTGGCTATCCTATCTATTAGAATTTTAATGTCCTAGAACCCAATGTCTTACACTCAGACGCAGATGGTATTTTCTGTGTTCTCATTTCTATCCATACTTACTAGAAAGTTTTTACACTTGGCCCGGATTCGAACTCGCGAGTACGTGGGGACTTCGCATTACTGAGTCTTCGCTGCAACCGTCCTATGTACCGAGACTATACGATATACCTACTTGTAGGAACATATTCATTATATTGTTAACTGATTTATGGAATAGTAGTCGATTAATACAGAAATACCATATAATAAAAACTAAAGTCTTAAAACTCAAACATAGATTATTTTATAATAGTAATTACTCAAGTATTTAGTCTTCGTTCATCATAACGTTATACATAATATAATATTCATAAGATATTCATATACTACAAAGCGGAAAAATGGAGTTTAGTGAAAAATAATATTAAATTTTGGTGTTCATTGATATACATGTATGTATTATTTGGTCCATATTACGGATTCCTAGTGAATATCCGGTATGGACATTCAAAAGATGTCCCTACCGGATATCCACTAGGTATCCATGATGGACGTTATACGGACCATGTAATGTGTATATGTAATTTGGTCCATATTACGTCCATAACAGACTCCTAGTGAATATCCGGTATGGACATTCAAAAGATGTCCCTACCCGATATCCACTAGGTGTCCGTGATGGACGTTATACGGACTGTTGTGTCCGCAACCCACAATGCAGTTTTTCGCAATGTGAGTTGCTGAACTATAAATGTCTCATTTTGGAAAAACACGCATCCATATGTAATGAAACCCCTTTTTGTGGTGTTAAACTGTAAAAAGAACAGTCGTCTTAAGAAACTGCACTAGTGCATTTCGATAGTTATTACAATCTCCGCATTTTTGATAAATCAGACAGTGATTTCGCTTATTCGATATTTTTCGTTTTACTTGTGTGAAAACCGCATTCATCTGAACAAATTGTTAGTAACTGATAGAGACAGTGCCTTAGAGTTAGTTAGCTTCAATTGAAGCATTCAGAATTCGTCCAGTGTCCAGTATATGGAAAGTGACTGGTCATATTTGAGGGATCCCTCCCGGCCTGCAAGTTCAAGGAAGCCCCCAACATCATTGGCTGTCGGTAAGACATTTTATGTTCAGTCTCTTACTGATTTGAAATCTGTACTTGTGTCTGCTTTCGCAACATCTCTAAAAATACAGTCCACACTAGCTCTACGTATATTAAATACGGTAAAACGCCAACATTTATTGGTCCTTCGGGCCGGATTATTTTTTGTGGGAATATAACACCACTTCGCGTAAGGGATCTTGGACTTGATTAGGGAAACTCGGTTGGCCACAAAAATTGGCCATTTATGCTGTTGACCATGAATCCAACCCAAAACTACTTTGGAATCTGACCATGCAACTAAATTACTGAATGAAAGCTGACATTGTAAGGTCTCTTTGACATAAGATAAAAGCTTTGCTAAAAGAGCTGCGGCGCATAATTCCAATCGAGGTATTGTGATCTTTTTCAAAGGAGCGACTTTTGTTTTAGAGCACAAGAATTTGCAATATATTTGCTCATCATATACAACCCGAATATAAGCGAGGGCACAGTAACCCTTTTCCGAGGCATCACAAAAGCCATGCAACTCGTATTTAGCATCAGAATTTCCCTCGAAGAGTTTTCTGATAATCTGAAGATTTGATAATTGCGATACTTCTGTTTTATATCCTTCCCATAAACGAAATATTTCCACCGAAGGCTCATCATCCCAACCTATCCCGGCGGCCCAAATACGTTGAATCAAGATTTTTAGAAAGAATGTAACAGGTCCCAAAAATCCGATGGGATCATAAATTCTAGCCAACTCTGACAACAAATGACGCTTTGTGCATCGTCGATCAATAAAACGAACCGAAAAATGGAAAGAGTCCGTAGAGGGACGCCACTGCATTCCTGAAATGCGTAGGGAGGCATCCTCTTCAGTCGATTCAAAGAACCTTTCATTTAAAGAAATATGCGATTCTGGAAGATCATCTAATACAGAAAGATCATTTGATGAGAATTTTCTTAGCTCGAATCCACCCATCAACAATAATTTAATTAACTGCGTTTTTAATTCGAGTAACTCTTCAATGGTTTTACAACCGCTTACAATGTCGTCAATATATGTATCCCTGTCAAGAGCTTGAACGGCGAGAGGAAAACTTGCTCCTTCATCTTTCACTAATTGTTTCAATGTACGAAGGGCCAAAAAAGGAGCACTTGATATACCATAAGTCACAGTGCGCAGTCTAAAATCCTGAATGTTATCGCCAGGACAAAACCTCCAAATGATGCGCTGATAATCTTGGTGCTCAGGACTCATCCAGATCATCCGATACATTTGTTTGATATCCGCACTTATGACGTATTCGTGTACTCTGAAGCGTAAAAGTATGGACAAAATGTCACTTTGAAGCTTTGGTCCTGTTAACAAGTGATCATTCAATGATAACTGCGAAGGGCATTTGCTAGAGGCATTAAAAACAACCCTTATTTTTGTAGAAGATCCCTCGCCCTTAACGACGCCATGATGTGGCAAATAATAGGAATGCGGAGGAACTATACCCTCTTCAATGGGTTCCATATGACCTGCGTTCAAATACTCACGCATAAAATCCCGATAGAGAGTATAGAGTTGAGGTTGCCTCAATAAGCGTTTTTCGAGACTCAAAAAACGAGAAACAGCTACATCCCGACTTCCCGAAAACGTTGGCAAAACGTCCCGAAAGGGCAAAGATACAATGTATCTTCCGGCATCGTCTCGTTTTTGAGTCACCCTGTATATATTTTCACACACTTCGTCATCGTTACACGATGTTTCAGGGACTGAGGGCAACCCTTCAAGTTCCCAAAGTTTTTGAAGATCCTGATTCAATATCTGCTCAGGACTAGAAACAAAAAATGAAAAGGGTGAAGCGTTTATTTGAGGAGCGATTTTCCCCATAACAATATAACCAAATTTCGTATTCATAGCATCAAGTCCATCTGTTTCTCCGTGAATTACTTCCCCTAGAGCAATCTTAGAGAAAACATCAGCGCCCAGCAACAAATCAATGTTTCCAGGTTCATAAAAATGCGAATCAGCCAATTTCAAATGTTGTAAATGGCGAAAAGCGGTGAGACAAACTCTACTTCGCGGCAATTCGTCACTAATTTTATCTAAAATAACGGCGTCGGTAATCAAAACAGGCTCACATTGATTGACAGGTCGTATAGAAAGAGTGATGCAACCATAATTTGAACTTGTTTCTAACGAATTCAAACTTTGTATCTTTACTTCGATGCGTTGTTTAGGTAGACCTAAAATATTTGAAGCCCTTTTCGAAATAAATGACATCATAGATCCGCTATCAATTAACGCACGCATCACATGAAAATTCCCGTGACTATCACAGACTTCAACCAATGCTGTAGCCAACAAGACCATTGTAGTCCTTTTAACAACACCTGTGGCAGAAATTACCGTGTTAGGTGTATTATTTTCAGAACTAGTAGAAGGCTCCGCACCAATATTACTCGATGGATTGTTCGATCCAAAGTGTAAAAGCGTATGATGCCTGAGTTTACACTCGCGGCAAGTATTAAGAGACCTACAATTGCGTAAACTATGAACGGAGCTCAAACAATTAAAACAAAGTCGTGTATTTTTACAGAAAGTGTGGCGCTCTTTCGGGGATTTTTTCAAAAAATTTGGACATGCAAAAAGCTGGTGCGAATCTTTACATAAAGGGCAAGTTATCACCGTATCATTCCCAACATTTGAAAAATGAGAATTCACCCTTTTGTTTTGCGGAGTAAATTTTTGAGAAGTTAAACCCTTGTAAGTATCAGAGGAGGTTGGAGATTTCAAGGATTCTATAGCGCAACAATATTTATTCAGAAACTCCATTACAGTCGAAAATTGAGGAATATCTGAAGACCCATATTCAAGTTCAAACCTCGTTATCAAAGAATTATCCATGCGTTTGAATAACATTTGAACCAAAATGAAATCCCATTGATCCACTGGAAATTTCAGGTGTTTTAATGCAGCCAAATGTTCAGTGAAGGTATCGAGTAAATGACGCAACGTACTAGCATTATTAGAATTAATTTTGACTAAATTTTCTAAAGCCTCCCAATGAGCTTGAGCCCTTAAGCGTTTGTTAGAATAACGTTGTACCAGTGAATCATAAGCTATGTGGTAGTTATCACGAACCATGGGCAATGTACGTACTAACGATAGCGGTTGACCTTCTAGGGATGAAATTAAATAATTGAATTTTTCAATTTCCGATAAACTGTGATTATTGTGAACCAGAGCGTCGAATAAATCCAAAAATGTGGGAAATTTAGTGAAATCCCCATTGAATTTTCCAATTTTTATTTCTGGTAGTCTAATATTGGGTGAATGCGTCTGAGGTAACAGGCTTTGCTTTCTATAACTACTATTCAACCCCATCTCCTCCATATCAAAAAGCTCATGAAAAATAGTTCTCACAAGGAAGAAATCGTTTTGAAATTGAGATCGTATCGTTTCCTCAGCTGTCATATCTGAACTCTCGTCAGCTAATAATCCGGTTAACACATTGGTATGCTGTTTATTGAAATCTTCCCTGAGATTATCGATTTCTCCGAAACGTATTTTGAAAAGCGTATGTTTAGTTTTATCCGATTTAGCTTCAATGGCTAAAGCTTTCAAGGTTTCCATTTCAGAAATAGCAATGGCTCTGGTTAGTTTGGCCTTTTTCAAACGCGTATCAGTCATGATGAAATATATTATATGAACAGTAGCGTAAAGTAAACAAGTCCAACAATGGATGAAGGAGCGAATTCAACAAATGCGAATAGTGCGAAGAATATTTCAAAAGGTAATTCGAGTGATTTACGAAGAGCGGTGCGATTTCAAAGCGTAATAATTTCAAAATTCGAGCAATTTATCCTCGGAAGGAAAATCAAAATGTGTTGACTTTGTTTATATTCACCCAACGACCGGTGAAAGCAGACTAGTTTGTCAAAGCGAAATGCGGACCAATCAAAGGCTGCGAGAAAGTCACCTGAGAGAAATTGGATTTGCGTGAGTGCGAACAACGTGCACTTGCGCCTTGAAAATTTTCGAGAACTCCAACGAAACAAGTGAAATACAAAATGCGACGCAAAAAAAGATTTCAAAATGGAGATCCATGAAATTAAATTCGTATGAAAAGATGTAGGTATTCTAGGAACATTAACGATTAAGTTTGCGTTTTTCAAGTGGTTCACTGCCAGATAAATCACGAGACAAATCAAATAACCCTCCGGCCGCGAAAAAAAAAAAAAAAAAAAAAACCTCAGCAGAAAAGATATATGAATGTTCAGTAATGAAACCTGCATTCAAAATGTACTCCAAAAGACCTCTGAAGGAGGCCCGAAAGGACCAATAAATGTTGGCGTTTTACCGTATTTAATATACGTAGAGCTAGTGTGGACTGTATTTTTAGAGATGTTGCGAAAGCAGACACAAGTACAGATTTCAAATCAGTAAGAGACTGAACATAAAATGTCTTACCGACAGCCAATGATGTTGGGGGCTTCCTTGAACTTGCAGGCCGGGAGGGATCCCTCAAATATGACCAGTCACTTTCCATATACTGGACACTGGACGAATTCTGAATGCTTCAATTGAAGCTAACTAACTCTAAGGCACTGTCTCTATCAGTTACTAACAATTTGTTCAGATGAATGCGGTTTTCACACAAGTAAAACGAAAAATATCGAATAAGCGAAATCACTGTCTGACCATAAGTCACAGTGCGCAGTCTAAAATCCTGAATGTTATCGCCAGGACAAAACCTCCAAATGTATCGGATGATCTGGATGAGTCCTGAGCACCAAGATTATCAGCGCATCATTTGGAGGTTTTGTCCTGGCGATAACATTCAGGATTTTAGACTGCGCACTGTGACTTATGGTATATCAAGTGCTCCTTTTTTGGCCCTTCGTACATTGAAACAATTAGTGAAAGATGAAGGAGCAAGTTTTCCTCTCGCCGTTCAAGCTCTTGACAGGGATACATATATTGACGACATTGTAAGCGGTTGTAAAACCATTGAAGAGTTACTCGAATTAAAAACGCAGTTAATTAAATTATTGTTGTTGGGTGGATTCGAGCTAAGAAAATTCTCATCAAATGATCTTTCTGTATTAGATGATCTTCCAGAATCGCATATTTCTTTAAATGAAAGGTTCTTTGAATCGACTGAAGAGGATGCCTCCCTACGCATTTTAGGAATGCAGTGGCGTCCCTCTACGGACTCTTTCCATTTTTCGGTTCGTTTTATTGATCGACGATGCACAAAGCGTCATTTGTTGTCAGAGTTGGCTAGAATTTATGATCCCATCGGATTTTTGGGACCTGTTACATTCTTTCTAAAAATCTTGATTCAACGTATTTGGGCCGCCGGGATAGGTTGGGATGATGAGCCTTCGGTGGAAATATTTCGTTTATGGGAAAGATATAAAACAGAAGTATCGCAATTATCGAATCTTCAGATTGTCAGAAAACTCTTCGAGGGAAATTCTGATGCTAAATACGAGTTGCATGGCTTTTGTGATGCCTCGGAAAAGGGTTACTGTACCCTCGCTTATATTCGGGTTGTATATATATTCAAGATGGCGGAAAGTGGAGTTGAGTCTTCGGAACACGGAGATAAAATCGTTAAAGATTACGCGAAAGATGAGACTATTTGTTATCAATGCGCTAGAAAAGTGGTTGTTTATGCGAAGTGCATTAAATGTATGAATAAATTTCACCCTGCGTGCCTGACACTGTCCGCGAACAAGAAATCTGCGGTTTGTGTACATGTTGCATCGGGAAATATGGACGAAATTTCTTCAGAAAGTGATACGAATATCGAGCTGGAAATCCTGAGAGTGAGAAATGAATTTCTGGAAAAACTTCTGGCCGAGGTACAAAGTAAAAATCTAATTCTGATTGAAAATAATGCACTGTTGAACGAAAAAATTAAGGTTATGGAAGAAAGAACGAAAGATTGTGGGGAAGCAAAAAAAAAAGCTGAAACACTTGTAACAAAACATGGATCGCACACAAAAAAACTTCCTTCTGATCGTGATGAAAAATCAACAACGTCGACATATAGTTCTGTGGTTGAGGGAGCTGTCATAAATAGATCTGACCTAACCTACAATTCCGATGTGAAAGAAGGTGCGAAAAATAAACAAATTTCATCTTCAGACTCACAATCAAATAATTCTCAAACAACTGAATGGACGGAAGTCAAAAAACGTAAAGGCAGGAAATCTCAAGGACCAAGGGGGATCATTTGTGATGGTGCTAGATCATATGGGGCTGCCTTTGCCGGGGTTGCCCGCAAGAGGTGGATTTATGTTGGTAGAGTATCAGGGAAGCAAGTGGATGTATCTGTAATTGAAAACTACCTACAGGAAGGTTTAAATACAAGGACCATTGAAGTTAAGAAGTTGGAAACGAAGGGAAATAATTCCTCATTTACAGTAGGTGTTGAAAATGAAGAACAATATAGGGCAGTCATGGAAAAGAGTTTTTGGCCCGATGGAGTCTTAATCAGAGACTTCAACTTTCGAAACTTTTTTCGGAAAAGAATCAATGGAACAAACACTATTTAATCCGACAACGAATAAAGTCTTTTCATCAAAAGGTATTAAAATATTTCATATTAATATACAATGCTTGAATACAGCTTATAATGGACTTCTTAACTTCGTCAATGAAAATGAACCGGACTTCTTCGCAATAACGGAACACTGGCAGAGCAGAGAACAACTTGAGAACTTCTGTATCGCAGGCTATAAGATTGCGGCCAGTCACTGCAGAGAGGAAGGAAAACATGGTGGAATTGCGATTTATTCTAGAATAGGATATAAGTGTAAGGATAAGTTAGACATTGCAAGGTTCACTGTTCTGGGTATTATTGAATGTTGTGCGATTGAATGCTACATAAAAGATAACCTTAAACTGGTTCTTATATGTGTCTATAGACCAAACACAGCACCTCTTGCTGATCCTGACATCTTTTTTGAAAAACTCCATGAACTTTTGATATTGATTAATGCCGCTAAGAGTGATATACTTGTTCTCACTGGTGATTTTAACTTTGATTTTCTCAAGCTACATAATAAGAACACCAACATCATGTTGACAATAACTGAAAGTTTTAATTTGAAAATGTTAGTTAAGGAACCGACTAGAGGAACTGCCTGTCTTGATAATGTTTTTGCTGATGTTGATGGCTGTAATGTTGAGGTTGTCCAGCCACATCTATCTGATCATTCTGCACAGATAGTGTCTTTTGATATAAAAGGCAGTTACCATAGAAATGCAAGTAAGAGGGTTATCAGGAAGTTTAATGATGTAAATTTGAATGATTTTGTTGATGAGTTGTCAGCCTTTGACTGGTCAGATCTGTATAAGTTCGAACAGTCTGAGGTAAATGAAATGTGGAATTTCTTTTTCAGTAATTTCATTCTAATGTTTCAATCTTCATTTCCTCTAGTGACGGTGAAATCATCTAGTAGTAATCCGATTAATAATGACTACAGGATTATGTGTAGATCTGATCCTCATATAGTTGCCCTAAGGCAAAGGCTTGATGTTTTATATGTGATATCACAGCATAGACCTGAGTTGAAGAAAGAATATAAAGTATGTAAAAAGCAATACGATTTTGAAATCACAAAATTGAAGCAGAAGATAATCAGAGACAGAATCCTAACCTCCGGAAATAAAACCAAGACAACTTGGGGAATAATAAAGTCACTAACAGGTAGAAATCAGCCTAGGCAAAGCATATTTCCAACTGGTTGCCCGCAAATGGTAGTACGGGACTTTAATGAACATTTTGTAAACGCCTCTAGATGTACGGCTTCTTTTTCACATCGTGATGTTGGAAGCGGGTTGAGACGTCTAGACAAGACATTCTTTGTTTTTGATATTGAAGCTAATGAAATTCTTAGCATAGTGCAACAATTGAAAAACTCATTTTCATCAGGCTATGATCAAATTCCTAGCATTGTAATAAAGAAGGCTATTCACTTTATTGTTCAGCCAATCAGGTATATTATGAATTGTGCATTTGTATCTGGTATTTTTCCATCTGCTTTGAAGCTATCAATGATAACACCACTATATAAATCTGGCTGTAAAGATGATTTTAACAACTACCGACCTATTAATATTATAACAACTTTTGCAAAAATCTTTGAGAAAGTTCTATCTGATCGCCTTATTAAATTTTTCAAGAAATATGGCATCTTTTGCTCATCTCAACACGGTTTTATGAACAACAAGAATACAAGTACAGCAATTTTTGAATTGACTCAAACTGTTATTACAGCAATTGAAAAGGGTGAGGTTCCAGTTGGCCTATTTCTGGATATTTCCAAAGCTTTCGATTCAGTAGACCATAGTAGACTATTAAGTAAACTTGAAGCATATGGTATAAGGGATAACCAACTAAAACTTATACAAAGCTACCTACAAGGGCGAAAACAAAAAGTATCTATTACTATCGATGATAAAAGCTTTATTTCTGAAGATGAGGATATCATTAATGGAGTAATTCAGGGTAGCATTTTAGGCCCTTTATTGTTCATTATATATATAAACGACTTACCTCGCAATATTGACCAATTGTTGAATGCAATCATCTATGTTGATGACACAAATATTATCAAGATCTTATGTAACGCCTCTCAATTGAATGAAGAACTAAATAATGCCTTTTTAAGTGTTGAAAATTGGTGCACATCAAACAAGCTTAAATTAAATGCACAAAAAACAGAATGTGTAGTTTTTCACTCTTCAAGGTCAAAATTTCAATTCCCAAGTGAAATTTTTCTGGATGGAAGTCAAGTGAAGATCTCGGAATCTACCAGGTTCCTTGGTGTTCATGTAGATTGTGAGTTGAGATGGGATGTACATATACATCACTTAAATAAAAAATTGAACTCGGCTTTATATGCCATTAATGTTCTCAAGAAGTCTGTTGATCTGCCTACCTTAAAGATTTTTTACTATGCTGCTTTTCAATCTAATTTGTCATATGGTATCGTTTGCTGGGGAAACAGTTCCTTCACTGACAGCCTTTTTGTAAAACAAAAGTATGCTTTAAGATCTATTATGAACATGAAATACAGGCAGTCGTGTAGGGGTGTTTTTCGGGCTTGCAATATTCATACTTTAACAGGATTGTACGTGTACAGTTCCCTCAAGTTTTTAATTCAGCATCGGGAGATTTTTGAGCCATATCGAAATAAAAATGTAAAGACAAGGCAAATAGACTGTTATCTCTATCCAGCTCATAAGTTCACTTTGACACAGCATAATGCTATGTACATGTGCATGAAAATGTTTAATGCATTGCCAAGGCAATTTCGTGATATAAATACAGAGAAACTACTGCTGTGCAAACTGAATTCTTTTATTTTGAGGTGTGAACCCTATAATATTAAGGAATACTTTGATTTTTGTAAGGCTGAAAAGTCGATTTCTCTTTAATGTATCTTTGTTTGACGTTTTTTCTTGTACATTTTGTTGTGTACTTCGAACAAAATAAATATATATCTATATATCTATATCTATATCTATCTATGATGAGCAAATATATTGCAAATTCTTGTGCTCTAAAACAAAAGTCGCTCCTTTGAAAAAGATCACAATACCTCGATTAGAATTATGCGCTGCAGCTCTTTTAGCAAAGCTTTTATCTTATATCAAAGAGACCTTACAATGTCAGCTTTCATTCAGTAATTTAGTTGCATGGTCAGATTCCAAAGTAGTTTTGGGTTGGATTCATGGTCAACAGCATAAATGGCCAATTTTTGTGGCCAACCGAGTTTCCCTAATCAAGTCCAAGATCCCTTACGCGAAGTGGTGTTATATTCCCACAAAAAATAATCCTGCCGATGCAGGATCCAGAGGGCTGTTGCCATCTGAGTTCATGTGCAATGAATTATGGTTCCGTGGACCTTCACTTCTATGGGAGGAGTTGAAATTGCCTGTTTTTAGTGAATATCATGAAGAGGAAGTGGTAATCGAACCTTTGTCTCTTCTTGTTACACAACCGCCAAAAGATGAATTTTATATTCTCGCCGAAAATTACTCATCGCTTTCTAAATTGATCCGCATAGTTGGTTTCATTTTGCGTTTTAAGCATAATCCCAAATCCCAAGTCACAACGAAGACTTGGTTGGTTGTCCTCATCGGAACTGAATGACGCCCTTTTGAAATTGGTGAAAAGCACACAAAGTGTAGAGTTTTTCAAGGAGTTTCGATCAAAGATTTTTTCGAAATCTCTTGGCCGCCTCAATGTTTTTATCGATGATTTTGGAGCTTTAAGAGTTGGAGGTAGGCTAGGGCATTCCTCACTAAACTATGAAGCGAAGCATCCATTACTCTTACCCTGTAAAAGTCCTCTGACTAATTTAATCATTCGTTACTATCATGAGAAATATCTTCACGCTGTTCGAAGAACGCTAAATTTTATATTGGTTCAACGCTTTTGGATAATGTCGTCGAAAAGAGCTATTTCCTCTTGTATATCGAAGTGTACACGTTGCTTTCGATCCAATCCTCGCACGTTTCAGCCACCGATGGCAGATCTTCCTTGGTTTAGAATTTCACAGTTGAAAGCATTCTCTCATGTAGGCGTTGACTACGCTGGCCCATTCTCCGTCTCCATGAGTAGACACCGTGGAATAAGAACTACTAAAGCATATATATGTTTGTTTATATGCTGTAGCACCAAGGCTGTGCATTTAGAACTCGCCTCAGATTTGTCGTCTGAAATATTTCTGGCCGCTCTACAGCGTTTTATCTCGAGACGTGGTCGTTGTAACCATATATACAGCGATTGTGGTACAAATTTTGTAGGTGCTTATCGCGAAATAAATTCTTTTATGCGTGACGCTGCCTCTCGCGAACAAATAGAGTGGCATTTCAATCCACCTTCTGCGCCCCATATGGGCGGACTATGGGAAGCCGGTGTGAAATCTGTTAAGACCCATCTGAAACGGGTATTGGGCGAACAACTCCTCTCCTACGAGGAATTTTCCACGCTCTTATGTTTGATAGAGTCCATTCTGAACTCTCGCCCTCTAAGTCCGCTCTCATCTGATCCTGAAGATGTGAATGCGTTAACGCCAGGACATTTTCTCACTCTGGAGCCTCTCTCCGGTTTGCCTGTACCCGATCTAACCGATTTATCAAGCAACCGTCTAAGTCGTTGGCAGTTGCTACAAAAGTTGCATCAAAGCTTTTGGACTCGGTGGTCCAAAGAATACCTTCATACGCTGCAACAGCGTTCAAAGTGGTTGACTTTTACTGCTCCCCCGAATTTGGGAACACTAGTATTGATTAAAGACGACAATAACCCTCCTTGCCGTTGGTCTATAGGTCGAATTATTGCATTTTATCCAGGTACCGATGATGTACCACGAGTCGCGTCTGTTAAGACGTCTAAAGGTGTATTCGACAGACCTTTAGTAAAATTATGTCCCTTACCATCTTAGAGGGATATATGAGTGTAATTTATGATGCTTGCATTCCTTTTTGTTTCTGTTTTGTCGCTAACCTATTATTGTTTTTCACTTGTTTCAAATTTTTTTGTCATTTTTTCTCGCGCGCGGAGGATGTTGTGTCCGCAACCCACAATGCAGTTTTTCGCAATGTGAGTTGCTGAACTATAAATGTCTCATTTTGGAAAAACACGCATCCATATGTAATGAAACCCCTTTTTGTGGTGTTAAACTGTAAAAAGAACAGTCGTCTTAAGAAACTGCACTAGTGCATTTCGATAGTTATTACAATCTCCGCATTTTTGATAAATCAGACAGTGATTTCGCTTATTCGATATTTTTCGTTTTACTTGTGTGAAAACCGCATTCATCTGAACAAATTGTTAGTAACTGATAGAGACAGTGCCTTAGAGTTAGTTAGCTTCAATTGAAGCATTCAGAATTCGTCCAGTGTCCAGTATATGGAAAGTGACTGGTCATATTTGAGGGATCCCTCCCGGCCTGCAAGTTCAAGGAAGCCCCCAACATCATTGGCTGTCGGTAAGACATTTTATGTTCAGTCTCTTACTGATTTGAAATCTGTACTTGTGTCTGCTTTCGCAACATCTCTAAAAATACAGTCCACACTAGCTCTACGTATATTAAATACGGTAAAACGCCAACACGGACCATGTAACTTATACATGGTATTTGGCCCATATTACGTCCTTACGGACTCCTAGTGAATGTCCAGTATGGACATTCAAAAGATGTCCCTACCGGATATCCAATAGGTGTCCGTCATGGACGTTATACGGACCATGTAATATATACATGTTATTTGGTCCATATTACGCCCATTACGGACTCCTAGTGAATATCCGGTGAGGACATTCAAAAGATGTCTCTACCGGATATCCAATAGGTGTCCGTCATGGACGTTATACGTACCATGTGATATATACATGTTATTTGGTCCATATTACGTCCATTACGGACTCCTAGTGAATATCCGGTGAGGACATTCAAAAGATGTCCCTACCGGATATCCAATAGGTTTCCGTCATGGACGTTATACGGACCATGTAATATATATGTATAAGTTATATGGTCCGTACTATATTCATCACGGACACCTAATGGATATCCAGTATGAGTCGGTCAGGGACTATTTTGGAACTATATGATACGGACATATGTCATACAGTCCGTATTATGTCCATCACGGTCATCCAATGGATATCCGATACGGACATTGTACATAAATTGGACTAACAATGGATATCCATCTTGGACGTCCTAAAACTGTCCGGAAACGGACGTCCAAAGGACATACAAATCAAGTCCATGGACGTTCCGACGTTAAATGGACATGAATTGTACGTCCCATGGACGTTGTGTGCTATTAGGGTAAGGAATTTTGTATACCTCCCTGGGTAGGTATGTATACATACCTAAAACAAGTGAGGTATACCTCACTTGTTTTATCCTTGAACTACAAGAAGCTTCCATTTCTGCAAATCCTGAACTGGCATTTGTGTTTCTTGATATTGTTCCCATTTTCCTTCCATTTTCCTCAAAAACTCTAGTACTGATAACAGGTTTGGCACAGTATTGGCTATAATTACTACATTATTGAAGCAATTAAAATCTCGTTCTACTGTTCATCCCGACACCAGGAAGAATGTTTATACAAAAAGCATGATATAATAAGAAAAAGAGAATCTACTATAAATTTCAAGTTCAGAAGTAGTGTCAGATATCACTTGCAAAATTCCAAAGAAAGTGATAATCAGACAATAAAGCGAGTTAAATAAGTGGTAAACTACCTATCTTACCTCACTCGGAATGGCATCTTTTTTCAAATTTACGGTAAAAGTCGATTACTCTCATTATACTAAAGTCTGGAGTATAAATTACAAGAGAAGTGTAAATTGTTTTCAAGACCCAGTGCAACTCTGCACTGCCGTCGTCTGGTTTCATTTCTGGGAAATCTAAAATTGAAATCAATTATTTGATTGTATAAACTCAACATTTCAAGCTCATCATTAGATGTGATTCAAACATAATTCGACCCTGGCGTCCCCTAACTCCCTCCCCTGATTTCATAAAGTCGTGAACTCAAACAAGAATAAAATATCAAAAACTAACCAGAATAAATAAATCGCTTTCCTCTTTCGTGTATAAATTGCACTTTTATTTCAAACACACGCTTTTACGGCACATCGCTGCTTATTTTCCAAAATATTACGACGTGAATGATTGAAATAATATTTTGACAATTACAAATACACACGCCGTCTTAGAAATTTTAGAAGCGATCTGGAGGGGAAAACAAGCGAAAATTCATTTCATTGGTGGTTTTTTGGAGTGGGAATAATTTGAAAAATGAACAGTCTGGAAAATAGCTTATGATCCATTTATTTAATCTATGAATACAGCATTAATTGGCCGATCATGTTTACAAAAATCTTCATTCTTTTAATTTCGATCTGAATTCAATTAAAATTTTAGGTATTGAAACAAACGTTTATTACATGAAATGATCTCTAAAACAAGATAGTGGATCTATAAACAAAAGAACACATATTGATAATTTAAATACGGCCTATTTCTATTTGATGAATAAAATGAAAAAAAAAAATGGTTGAATTGTCGTCTAATTTTTGGTTTTCCCGAATGAGTTGTTTCCCCTTCTCGGTTTCTCTTTATTGATCTCAGAGTGTTACAGGTGTGTTGTGGAAAATATTTTTATGGAATTTTATTTGTGATTCACATTGTTATCGAGCCATTTTGGCTGTCGTTTTGTCATTGTTAGATAACATCTTTTGTCCATTTCAGAGCCCTGAAGAGGACTTTAAAATAAAGTTGAAACCGGTTGGCGTTGTTTTTGAGAGAGTAGTTTTGTTTAAAACCCAGACCTTCTTCCTCTAAAACTTATTCTTATTATTACCTAGGTTTACTTCAAGAAAGTAGAAGAAAGATAGTGGATCACCAATATCATCGCTCTATTTTATTCCACAATTCATCTCTTTCAAATGAAGTAGAGGTATTTCCAAAGAATGTTGATATTGTTGATCTTTCTTTGCGAAACTAAACCAATCAATTCACTTCCGATATTTATCTTGATTTACTAGAAAATTTATCTTGATTTACTAGAAAAACTCTGTTAGGCCATACAAATCTCGAAAAGAGTAGGTACTGAAAAACCTCAAAGTTTGTTTACATTTCGCAGCGCCCTCAACGGTAATTGGATTCGCGAATATGGGTCTGTAAGGTTTTTTTCAAGTGTGATTCTGAAAATTCTATAAATAACCTACATATGTAAATAACTGCAATATGTATGCTATGATGGTATATTGAATATTGGTTCATATTTATTTCTGATATAGGTATGTATATTTTACAAATTCAACTAAGTTCATTAATTCAGAACAACCTATTGTACAGAAATAACACCTTGGACGTATAGCAGATCACCATATACTTTAGCGTCCTAGTCAAAGCTTCATTTATTGCCAACAATTTCAATTTTTGTAATTTTTTTATAAATTTCAAATAAAAATATAGTACATTCAACAGCTCTTTTGATTGATATCAATTGATTCCAAACAATGTTTAGAGGAAAACTAACATCTTGATCACAAAACAAAACAAAACCATAGTTTTGTTTTGTCGCTCAGGATGTTTGTTTTCTGATAGAAACAAAGTCGATATTGAAATTTAATAAAAGGAATAGAATCCGAATTTCATGCCCCTCAATACAAAAACAGAAAACTATTGTTAAAAAGTTATTCTCTATTGACAGTGCGTTTTTAGCGCCATCTCATTGTCAAGCGTGTTTTCACTAGCCAAAATGTAGTCGGTTTTTAGTACTAGAGATATGAGGGCGTTTCCTATCTTTCTACTCTATACTCTTCGCCAAAAACATTTTTGAATATAGTTCAATGGTAACCGAATATGTAATGAAAATATCAAAGATTATAGAGTAGAAAGATGGGAAACGAGGCGACTAAAGCGATTTGAGCGCCATCTGTGTGTCACGCGTGTTTTTAAGACGCTAGGACTGGTTAAAATACTAATTTGAGTGCCATTTGCAGAAATATATGAAATTTTTCAAGATTTCAGACGTCAATTTTGATCAAAGAGGTTTTGAATGTTTTGATTGTCCTTCCGATTTTTGTTTATCTGGCTCGTTCTAGTTGCTGATTTTTGGTTATTTCTTGGTGAAAACATCAAAATATTGTTCGAAAATTATTGAATAGTGAAGAAGGGTGGATCAAATAATATAATGTATTTTACGTGATTAAGTTTTTCACTCAACTAAAGAAAATGGAAGCGTTAGTATTAAAAGTCGTAACATGTGAATCGGTCATTCATTGATTCTAATTTTCAGTGCTCCGAAGTGGATAAAATTCTCAGGACTTGAAGACAATTACTTCAGCAAACACTACTAACTTCACCATGTGCAATGAACATTTTACTGCAGGTCAATTGAGAACTGTTCATCGACGTAAATTGTGGTATGCAGAAAGCATCCCTTGCATGAACGGCCTATTAAGGGGAAATTATGATCTTTATAGGTCCATTCAATGATTCTCAATTGCTACTCTTTCAATATATACAGAAATGCAGAGGTTTTATTGGTTTCCATTTGGGAACCGAGTGCTTGTCAAATTGTTGTTTGGAAAGTCAAAGTTTTATGAAACCTGCTGTGGGTGTTTTGTTCATTCATTAATCAATTTGTATATTGTGTCATGAAGAGACCATATCATAAGGAAATCATAAAAAAAGCACCAAGAAACTATACTGACATACAGGTCTTGCATATGCCTGTAAGGTTTTTTTTTAAATGTGTTTCTGAAAATTCTTTAAATAATACCTATACTTCATTCAACTTTATTTTAGCAGTCGGTTGGCCATGGCAATTTGACACATTTCACTCTGTATAGTACGAAAATGTGGGGTTATGGAGCTTGTCAAAACATTTTTGGGTTTTAAATCAACGCTATGTTGCCCGTTCTACGTAAAAGTTTCTGTTATTACGTATTTTATCACAATGTCGAATCTCTTCGGAAAATATCTGACGAACATAATTGAAGTTTATACAAACTGATTGAAGGCATACCAAATCCGTTATCTTCTTTGGCTTACATCATTTGTAGATTTCAAAAATATTAACCCGAAGATGAAATGCATATGATGCAGTGGTTGGCAATGGGTATCTCCCGAAGGAATTAACAGATAATTACAAGAATGTTAAATTTTTCAATAAAAATCATCTTGCATCAATATAAGTAAACGGAGTTGAAGGAAGTTTCAAGTTAAGATGCAACTTCACCGTTGAACAAAAATTTCACATGAATAAACACTGAAAGGCAACTTGCGCGTATTTGTGGCTATTCATCTTAATACATTGATGTAATTATAATATTTAGGTATTTATTAGTACCTTAAGACATTTACATTGTATAGGACAAGTCAAATGAAAAACAGAAAAATCCATTTTAGGGAACTCATTCTTCGATGACATTTATCGAAAATCCTGTAGTTAACTTTTCGCATTAATTCACTCAAACATAAAATTGCCAAATGCCACCAATTTTTTGGGTCTCCCAATAGAAGAAAATTCTTTGTCATACTCTTCATTCACAATCTTTCTGATTGTGGAAATATCCAGCTGAAATATAAGTTGTTTAGGTTCAGATGAAACATTATATAAATTCTCTTACATTGAATATATTCGCTACCGTCTGACGTATTGTGGATTTTAGAATATCAGGATATAACTATTTGAATGAGCGGACCTGAATTCTAAATAGCACTTCCTGAAACCCCTGTCTCTTTTTTCAATCACTTTCGGCATTTTCGTAATAAAAATTGATATTAGTTGTGGCAACGGCGTTATGACATTAACGACATTTCATGAGTGCCAACCTAACTTCGTTCTAGTTACAAAAACTTGAGAAAATTATTTCATGGCCAACCGACTGCTAAAATAAATTTGAATGAAGTATACATATGTAAGTAACTGGAATATGTATGCTATGATGGTATATTGAATATTGGTTTATATTAATTTCTGATATATGTATATTTTACATATTCAACTAAGTTCATTCATTCAGAACAACCTTTTGTACAGAAACAACACCTTCGACATATAACAGATCACCATATACTTTAGGGTGGGTTGTAACTCAGTTGGTTAAACTCTGGTTTTCGTTGACCGCTGGTTATCGTTCATTGGGTTGTTGTATGACAGAACTTTCGAAGGTTACCAATTGGTTAACTGTCGAATTGTTTACCATCCGATTTTGGGGGTTTAACCAAGGTTTAGGCCAGGATTCACAAAATACATGTATATAAAATCAGAGAGCATGGTATAAATTAACCTAAATTAAGATATATCCATCATATGATGAATGTTATAAATCATAAATGAATAGAAAAAAGTGTAAATGAATAACACAAAAGGGAGAATCTGCTTGAATTTAACTCAACGGAAGATAAATTTTTTTTAGAACTCGTTGAATTGGAAATAGATCCAAAGGCAAAACAGAATTTTCGAATTTCTCAATATTTATTTATCAAGATAAGAGGGTTCACATTGTTCATAATATAAATAATATTTGCTGCATCTCACATTTTAATGAATATTTGTTTATGTTGCCGAGTATGCCGAGTGTTATTTTTGTTTTCCTCAATAAGTATATACATGATAATTTTTGCAATAATATCTATAATAATCCATCTTCTCCTTCTTCTTCGATTATCCGAATGTCTAAGGACAACAATTAGTCCGGATAATGGAGTTTTCACTGTACGTTAATGCTCGTTGCTAGGAAACTACACAAAACCATAGACAAACTACACAAAATGGAAGTTTACTTAACTACTTCCAGATTTTCGATGTTACAACGGAAATGGACTTAACCTTCTTTGGTAGGTTAACCATTGGTCTCATAACCAGTTGGTTAACCAACTGAGTTACAACCCACCCTTAGTGTCCTAGTTAAAGCTTCATTTATTGGCCACCATTTCAATTTTTGTAAATTTTTTATGAATTGCAAATAAACATATAGCACATCCAACAGCGTTTTTCCTTGATATCAATTGATTCCAAACAATGTTTAGATTAAAACTAACATCCTGATAACAAAGCAAAACCATACTTTTGTTTTGTCGCTCAGGATGTTTGTTTTCTGATAGAAACAAAGTCAATAGTGGAATGCAATACGAGAAATAGAATTCGAATTTCGCGCCCCTCAATTAAGAAAACTTTTATCAAAAAGTTTCCTGTATTGACAGTTCGTTTTTAGCGCCATCTCATTGTCACGCGTGTTTTCACTGGCCAAAATGTAGTCGGTTTTTAGTATTAGCCTTATGAGGGCGTTTCCTATCTTTCTACTCTATAATCTTTGGAAAATATCTAACTCAAACCATAGCCGTCTTTAAGGAGAGCCTGGTTCACGATTAAAATGCAACGTCGCAGTAGGGCCGACTCTAGCATGTCCTTGATACGCATGACGCTTGTAATTCGTAAGTTTAGTTGGTGAATAACCGCGTCGGCGTGAAGTTTTTGAAACAAGTAGTGTAAAACTTGTGAAATCTTGTGGCTTTTCAGTTTTTTCGTTTTGTGATACATTATAGTGAAGAGTGTAAGTAGTGTTATAGTGCATTTTGTATTGGATTACCTTTTTAACCGTAAGCACATAGCCTTATGAACTTCCGTGAAGAAGCCATTTCAATCATGGTCAAGAAATGTTGTGTACCTTCTTGTAAAAGTAATTATTTCTTAACCCGGAAAGACGGTTATGTGAGTTGCTTTGGTTTCCCCAAAAATGAAGAAAGAAAGCTTTTATGGCTCAAATATATCCCTCGAAAAAATTTCGTTTCCACCGTTCATAGTGGGGTTTGTGAAAAACATTTTGAAGAGTCCGATATAATCAGAGATGATTTACAGCCGGATGGTTCATTCAAACTCATATCATTAAGATGTCCAAAATTAACAGAAAACGCGGTTCCAAAAATGTTTCCAAATTGTCAAGCTTATCTTTCAAAACCAGTTTATAAAAAAAGAACAGATCCACAGTCTAGAAGGAATACAATTTTAAGTGGGAACAATGATGAAATCGAGGCTTTCTCAAATTCCGATAAATAAGATTGTGATGATCTAATTAATAATTATTTCATGTTTGAGAATATAATGGTATGCTTAAGAATAGAATATGTTGTTTGAGTATGTTGTATTGTATTTGCAAATGATGTTACGTTTGAGTATATTTTGTTCAGTTGATTGTTGATAGTTTATTGAGTTGATTGTGAAAAATGTGCAATTGAACTTGTTCAACCCAATATATCGATTCATTTCTGCAATATGTTCACATTCCTATATACATGTCCCGTTCACTAGCTCCTTCAAGTATTTCATGATCGGTTTTATATCTTCGTTTACACAATTTTATGGCAAGAGAAACCCCTACACTCCCGTGGTTCTTGCTGAACTATAAATTGAAAAACAAATATCATTTTCCTATAATAAAATGAAAATCCTTTCATTTGATTTGAAAATCATTTCAGGAATATTTTCCGAATTCAATTCTTGTGCAAACTATTATCTCCGCTATGAATTAAATTTATTGAATAAGTAGAGCATCATACTATATTCTTTCAATTTTTCCATCAAAAAAACATTTCAATAACCATTTAATAACGTTTATAGGATTCGGAAACGCAAGCATACACCGCTACGTACTAAACTAAAGTCGGCCCACCAACTTGGCCAATCTGCTGCGTTGTCAGATTGTGTTCCAGGCTTTCTCTATAGACGGCTGTGCTCAAACAAATAAAACTCACATACTAGGTTAGTGATTTCGCCGCTAGGCGGCGTTTAAATTTTTGGTTTCGCCATAGATTAAGGTAGTGTAGATAGGAAACTCTCACAATATTTTGAAACATTGTTCACCGCGACCTCTGGTGGACTGGGGTGAAGCTTGAGTAGATCTGGTTTTGAAAAAAAAGCTGTGTGTTGTCAAACAAAAAGAACGAGTATAATTTCTGTGTTTTCAGTATATTCTCCATACATTGCAGGAAATTCGAGTTGTCCATGTGAACGCAAGAAAACTACTTGACAATTTATTAGTATCAAATAATATAAACACCAATGTACTGGTATTTAGTTCAGATGAAATATCAGTAGTTTAGTATTTTTATGATACGAATAAATCACCGCAGTAGTATTCTTTCATTCGCATAATTTTCCAAGTGAAAAACCGATTAATGCAAAGGAAAAAATAAGGATAATATGGCATTCTTTATTGTATTATTTTATTAATTGCATGGATCAACAAGCAATAAAATATACTCTATAAAGGTATATTTTTTCGTTTATACCAGGACTCCAGTCTTAAATTCGAACCATTTTAGTAGGTATAGGAAAGTTTTTCCTGATAAGCTATTTTACAGTCGCCACAATCGTAACTTTCACGTAGAATTACGCCTTCTTCAGCACGGGAATGAATTTTTTTTTCTAATCGGATATCCGGAAATATAGTTTGATATTTTTCCTTTTGATATTTACTCTTTCCGATACCTTATTGATCAATAGTTGAAAAATATTAAAATTAAGTCATTTCATAAGTGAGTAAAATTGGTAGTATCGTTCGTTACAACTCCAATGTATCGAATGTTAACTGCAAGTCCATTTGAAAATGCATAACTGCCAATTCACAATGATGTTAATGGTAATGGTAATGTTAAAAGTGAGCTACGATGTTAACGCTTAAATAATAATAAATTCAAGAAATATTTATCATTATCATTAACATTACGCTTGTCATTAACATTGATGTGAACAGTGTCGTAGTAGCTCTATTATTTATTATTATTTAAGCGTTTACATTGTAGCTCACGTTAACATTACCATAACCATTAACATCATTGTGAATTGGCAGTAATTCAATAGGTAAAAATAAAACAGTTGACTAAAAATGTTCTTCGCATTACCTGAAGGGGATGAAAAAACCTCACAAAATCATGGGGATAATAACTCGCTGCCTAAACTAGGATATATAAAATATTTTCAAACATTTCAATTCAAAAAGATTAATCTTCAAAATTTCAAATGACAGAACACAAATCTCTCCTTGTCCTGTGAATGAAGTTGAAGGTTGAAGGAAATCTACTTTTTCCAGCGTCATCTATTAATTGTATATTGAAAGAAACACCCATTAATTCACCCCAGGTTAAGAGAGGGCGCAAAAAAACGGTTTCGTCTCGTAGTATGGAAGTTTCCAATCTACATAACTCTAATCTATGGGTTTCGCCAATAATCTTTGGCGCAAACGGGCACTAATCTTAAATCTTTATCTTACATGGACGGGTGCTATACGCCTCCCTCTTTGAGGTATTTCGCACTAAGATTAAATCCTTGATTAAACTGTCGAGACTATCAAACTTACAACGTAGTTAGATGAAGAAGAAGTAAGAATTGAGAAATTGCTGTAGTTCAAAATTAAATGTCATTGAACGTCAAATTAAGGATGTATACATTGGGAATGTCAAAAATTCAAAAAACTCAATAACTAAAAGAAATTCTAAATGCTCATTTCAAAACATTCAGGAAAATTAAGAATATGGAACAAGTTCGTCTCTTAGTCCAGCAACAAGGCCGCGAGGCACGAAATTTGTTGGCATTCAATATTTCTGCTGGAAATGAGACATTTCCAAGTAAGTTACCCAACAAACAAAGAATTATGTTTTCAACTCTAAATATTTCAGATAAAATAGTGAGCAAACCACCACCGAGTATTCCAAAAACACTTGAACCAACCAATTTGAAATCGAATCACTTTAATCGGGGCCGAACACGTTTGAGATCAGCCTCAACAGGAAGAGATAAAAGATCAGATATCAGAGCGAGATATTGGTCTCTTTTGTTTGGCAACTTACAGAGATCTGTGAGTTGATATGAACATTGATTTTATTTGGAATTTCTTGGACCCCTGGTTTCACAAAGCTTGATCGATGGATAACATAATTTATTTTTCACACAATAATTCAGTCATGAGCATTCAGAATATCATTCAAGCATGAAATTATGATCCTTTTACATCCATTCAAAGATTTTCAATTCCTACCTTGATATATTCAGAAATTAAAAGGTTTCAGTGATTATCTTTTGGAATCGAGTGACTGTCAAATCATTGATGGGACAATCAAAGTTTTGTGAAACCGGCAGTGAGTTTGAAGAACTGTCAGATTGTGTGATAATACATTAAATCCTTTCATTTCCAATGTTAATGCAAGAATTGATTGAATAATCAAAGTGAACATGCATTTATTCATGTCTTCATAAACTTTTTAGGGTTTTCACTCCCAATCTCTGAAACAAAATCAATTAAAAATGAAATCAACGATTTGCTCCTGCGTAAATTCTTGCACTAATTTGTCAGGAGCAAATTAAATAGAAAAAATTGTTGCCTGACAATGAACTCAAAATAAATAACGTTGAAATTATAATTCTGTAACGTTTTCTAAAAAATAGATTTTTCGTCTGATGAAGGAGTCTGATATAGACTCTGAAACGTTACAGAATTATAATTTCAACGTTATTTATTTTGAGTTCATTGTCAGGCAACAATTTTTACTAGTTAATTTGCTCCTGACAAATTAGTGCAAGAATTTACTCAGGAGCAAATCGTTGATTTCATTTTTAATTGATTTTGTTTCAGAGATTGGGAGTGAAAACCCTAAAAAGTTTATGAAGAGATGCAGAATCCTCCCAGAATAAATTTCAATCGATACCATTTATTCATGCATCATTTTATAAACTGAGTGAGTAATGTACTTGTTATTTTCATTTACAGATTGCTGAAATTTACAACACTGTTGAGACACATGAGAGTTTAACAGAATGTCAGGAAGTTTTATTAGTATTAGAGAATTACTTGAGGGATTTTAATTCCTTGGCAGAGTGGTTTCGTTTGAAGTGGAGCTATGAAAATACACCAGCTTATCAGAGACCTACATCTGTTACATGGGATATTTGTAAAACAAATTTAACAAAAACCACAAATAGTCGTTCTGGAAAATCTAGTCCTAATCTTGGATCTGGTAGAAACAGTCCTTCAGTAGCGGGAAAAATCAGTCCAAGATTACTTCCATGTAGAATGAGTTCAGCTCCCACTAGCCCTCTGCCTATTGAACAACCTATTCTCGAAGGAAAAGTTATAGATACTAGTAATATTGATAGAACAGTGCCGATAGAACAAGATACTCCTATTCAAGAATGCAATGTGGAAATTGAAAAAATTGAACACATTTCTGATAAGGAAGATCATGATGTATTGAATGAGAATAAGGCAGATGAATTGGCTGAGTCTTCTTTATCATCGAACGATGAAAAAAATTTTGTTAACACCTCTTCAGAAGATCAAGATGATTCCTCTCTACAAGATAAAGACACCGGTAGTTCTGGAACATTAACTGTAAATGATGAAGCTATAAACAAACTGAAGCTTCCTGATTTGAAAGCTGAATTAAGAAAAAATTTAGATTCACCTAGTGAAGATCATCAAACATATGATATTTTCAGGAAAGTTGGTGTTGAAAGTGCTGAAAAGAGTACAAGCACAGATGATGATTTTCCAAAGCTTCCTTTGAAACGTCGTGTGGTGAAAGTAAATCAAGAATGCCAAACTGATGATTCCGATAAAAAGATTACACCAAAGACTACGCAAACTGAAAATGTGGATAAGAAAGTTCTTCTTAGGACTAGTAGGTGTGACAACATAAGGAATATTAAACCTATCAATCCTAGATTGGCATATTCAACTGCTCTAACAAAAAGTGCCTCAGCTAAAACTGTTTCAACTCAAAAACCTAAGATGGAAACTAAATCCTCTGTATCTTCTCCAAAGCCCAGTCTTAAATCAATGAAACCTTCAGTTAATAGCATTAAAACTTCTACTTCAATTCCACTGAAGACTAATTTTACCAGAAGTAAAACTGTCAGTGATATGAAAACAATTAGTTCTTTCCAAAAGTCTAAAGGGTACATTAAAAACGAACCTTTTGTTCACAATTTTAAGGCGAATGTTGTGAAATCTAGTTCTAAATCTTCTTCATTTGTGAAAAGCAATACAACATCATCAGTGGAACCAACAGATAATTCTCTAACACCTAATGATTGTACAAGTTCTGTTGAAACTTTGGTGAATCAAGGAAAATCTATTGAAAATGTGAACAGTTCTTCTGAAACACTGAACAATGAGAATATCCAAGCTGATAAGTCAGCAACAGATGGTTGGTTAACAGTAAAAAGTCGATCAAGATTCAAGAACTCTGCTGGAAAAAGAACAACACATAACTGGTCAACAAGATTCAATCAAGTTAGTGCGACAGCAAGCTTGCCAGCTTTGGCTCTGTTTCCTGAGTCTAGAGAAGGATTGAAAACTCAAAAATCTATTGATAAAGATGTGAAAAATGACTTGAATAGTCTGAAATCATTGAAACAAATTTCAGAAAAGAAGAAGGGTTCTTTAATCAGATCTCATACAACATTGAGTAGATTGTCCACGCAAAATGTATCTATAGAGAAGAAGAACGAAGCTAATCTACAAATTAAAAGCTCGATTCAAAAAAGTAATTGCAGTGAAATTGAGAAAAAAGGAAGCGATGGTGACTCTGAAACCGATGATGAAAAATACAAGGTGAGAGTTTTTGCAGTGGATGTTTATGTTATCAGGTTTCTTGAAATGGTATCAAAGATATCTCTTTCAAAGTAGATTCCATTCCTTAAGTTTTGCACAGCATAAACACAATTAATAGTGTATTATTTAATGAGCATATTTTGATGGCTATTATTCATACAGATCATTTTAATATAACATTCAAGTCAATAATGGTCATATTATGCTATTAAAATACTTTGATCTTGATTGTTAAATGATTTATTCTGAAATTTCATATCTCATTTTCAATTATATCTCCGTCCATTTCAATATTTAAATACTCACCGCTGCACCTGCTAACATTTCACAACTAAGTATATTGCAATACCCCCATGTTCAGAACCAGTTCCTAGTCAGGTCCTAATCGATCCCATTTGAGGATCTTTATGTCTTCTGTAGTTACGAAGAATTTTAATAGACCGGTGAATTTTGGTTTATTATTCACATGAGTTTATGAATTTTCAATAGACCATTAGTGAATAATGTCTCGTGAATCACTAGTGATTTATAGTTATAATAATCATAAAGGAAATAGATTAAAATCACTTGATTCAATGATCATGAACAAAAAAGCATAATGATACATGCATCATCACATATAACCCATAGTGTATGATACATTTCCTGAAGATAAGGTGATCTGTATAGAATGGTGGAATAGAAATTACACAATTCTGAAAATATAGTCTGAAGAAACCTTGAGTAAAATGGCTGAATGTTTTTGTTTTTATGACACTTCAAATTTTTCTGCAACTGAGAGGACAGATATATTATGGGACCCAAGGGTTCCTCAAACCAACTAGAGGAATTTCTAATTCCTTAAGCAGGAAAAAAAACAATAGCTGGATAAGGCAGAGGGTTCTAAACTGGGTCACTCGCACAAGGCCATCTCAGTGCCTTCCAGTCTATATACTATCCAATGCCTAGAATTTTTTCTCGGATTTCTCTAGAACCATTCTGAGATTTATAATGGTGGTCTTCACGGGACATTGCAGGCTCAGAGCTCACTTGCACAAACCTAGCATCGTCAATGAATCACTCTACAGAATCTGCCTAGAGGTGGACGAAACATTTGAGCACATCCTCTGTGACTGCCTTGCGGCAGACAGGGTCAGTCTTGGAGTCTGACTGACTTCTATAGGAACTCAAGATTCACTCCCCTCTGACATCATCTCCTTCCTGAGTATGATTCCACTGGAGGGAGAAATTTAGCTCTGAGCTTCCTTCAACATCTTGGTTATGTTTATGCGCTCTTAAAATTTTGTAAATACCGTACTCAGTTGCCGATGCCGTCCAGACTTAAAAACAAAGATGTCTTGATCTGAAAATAATATAAGACCATTATAATTGTGCTTTTGCTCTACCTTCAAGGCTTCCACAGCTTGTTATTTCATTGCCTCATTTCACGAAAATGATTTTTTGGAATGAATCCAAGATTCCGAACAATAATAAATAATAATAATAATTTAGGTCCCTTTCATTTCTATAAGGCCCGTTTGCACCAATCCGCCTTAAAAGGAGTACTTAACTAACGGCCGGTTTCATAATCAAACCTAAAGTCGCTTTAATTTTGAAGCTTCCTTTAACCTACTAAAAATGACGACAGTAAAGGAAGCTTTAAGCTTAAAGTGACGTTAAATTCGATTATGAAACTGGACGTAAGCCTCGTTTAAAGTTAATGGACGCTTAATTTTATTCCCAGTTGCACGACTGTGGCTTAACCGAATCTTAAGTAAGGGGCCCTTAAGTTTTTATATCTAGTGATATTTCAGTTTTTTATTTTGGTGCAACTTCATCCTAGTCCAATAAAGCCATTTCATTGGTTGGCCGGTTGCCGATGATCGTTGTCATTTCATTAACCTTACTTTATTGTCCTGTCAGTCAGTGTCAAGGATATTATTATAATATTATCAAAGAGTAACAACTTTTTGTTGTTGAATTAGCATTAATATTGATAATGATAATGATTGTCAAATAAAAGGTACCTAAGTACAAGACTTTCTTTGTAAGGTCTTGTGTGAATTTGTTTTACTAATGTTGAAGAGGAACGTGAAGAAAATGACCTTATTGCCCTTGTTAGTACGAATACGGTGAATGATTGCCAAGCAGGTGGTGGTAATCTACAAAGGGCACTCAACTTCTCAATAGAAGAAAAGAGTTTGTTGCTAGCTACAGTATGATTTGTGACACAAAATTGAAAATAAAATAACTGATGGCAATACAATAAAGGCAGAGGAAAAAGCTTGGTATCCAGTAATGAATTCATTCAATTTTCAAAATCTTTTAAAAATGGGAAGTTCGAAGTTCTGCAGACAGTTCAACAAATTATTTCAGGTTAAAGTACGCCCTCAAATATTTAAGCGGTCATTACAGGAGCACTTAAATTTAAGGTTAGCTTTAGCAGTTAACAGTTGGTGCAACGTAATTTAAGTTAAGGGTCAATTTTAAGGGACACTTAACACTAAGTGTGTTTGGTGCAAACGAGTCCAAGTTATAAATTTTAAGGGAAGTGTTCCCAGAGGTGTTTTATCACTTCCAGCTCCATCGGAGATATAGGCGCTTGTTATGCGTCTCCTTATATTTCGAAAAAAACCTTTTCGGACAAAAATTATCACACTATCTGTGTCAGAATTAGTGTATTTTATATTCTATCGTTTCAGAGGATATAGATTCAGAACCCGTAAAAAAATGTCTGTGTGTGTAATCTATTAATTTATTGGACATACAATAGACAGTTTGCAATGTTGATGCTTATCTGGATGAAAAATGAATATCTGTTGTTGTCAAAAGAAGTGGGAGAGTTACTTAGTGTCGCCAATCATTATTGAGGTGGTTGACTCTGACATTGTTGTCAGATCAATTTCAATGGAAAAAGATAAGAAGTATATTAACTTATGAATTTTGCGCCACTGCCTTCGTTTAGCGTTAGACAGAAAAGCATCGAATGTGTGCGCTACAATAAATGCATTCCTATACTTCATTCAAATTTATTTTAGCAGTCGGTTGGCCATGAAATAATTTTCTCAAGTTTTTGTAACTAGAACGAAGTTGGGTTGGCACTCATGAAATGTCGTTAATGTCATAACGCCGTTGCCACAACCAATATCAATTTTTATTACGAAAATTCGAAAATGCCGAAAGTGATTGAAAAAAGAGAAAGGGTTTCAGGAAGTGCTATTTAGAATTCAGGTCCGCTCATTCAAATAGTTATACCCTGATATTCTAAAATCTATAATACTTCAGACGATAGCGAACATATTCAATGTAAGAGAATTTATATAATGTTTCATCTGAATCTAAACGACTTATATTTCAGCTGAATATTTCCACAATCAGAAAGATTGTGAACGAAGAGTATGACAAAGAATTTCCTTCTATTGGGAGACCCAAAAAAGTGTTGGCATTTGGGAATTTTATGTTTGAGTGAATTAATGCAAAAAGTTTACTACAGGATTTTCGATAAATGTCATCGGAGAATAAGTTCCGTAAAATGGATATTTCTGTTTTTCATTTGACTTGTCCTATACAATGTAAATGTCTTAAGGTACTAATAAATACCTAATTATTATAATTACATCAATGTATTTAGATGAATACGCGCAAGTTGGCCTGTTACTGTTTATTCATGTGAAATTTTTGTTCAACGGTGAAGTTGCATCTTAACTTGAAACTTCCTTCAACTCCTTTTACTTATATTGATGCAAGATGATTTTTGTTGAAAAATTTAACATTCTTGTAATTATCTGTTAATTCCTTCGGGAGATACCCATTGCCAACCACTGCATCATATGCATTTCATCTTCGAGTTAATATTTTTGAAATCTACAAATGATGTAAGCCAAAGAAGATAACGAACATTAACTCTAGTGCATATTATGATATTATACTGATCTCTTATATTTTCCATGCAAATAACTGGATTTGGTATGCCTTCAATCAGTTTGTATAAACTTCAATTATGTTCGTCACATATTTTCCGAAGAGATTCGACATTGTGATAAAATACGTAATAACAGAAACTTTTACGTAGAACGGGCAACATAGCGTTGATTTAAAACCCAAAAATGTTTTGACAAGCGTCATAACCCCACATTTTCGTACTATACAGAGTGAAATGTGTCAAATTTCCATGGCCAACCGACTGCTAAAATAAAGTTGAATGAAGTATAGCTGCAATGGCCATTCCATTCCATTCACATCGTGCATTTCAGACCGTTTTCATAACCATTGTGAAAAGAATAATCGTCATACAACACAAGAAAGCCACCAAAGACAGCCGATAATGCGAACAACTAATAATAGATTCAGTTATCTGCAATCAAGCATTCACTAAACGAAGGAATCTTTACGTTATGTGTCTATATAAGCAGCGTAAAAATTATTACAACAAAGACATTCGATTCTGTATACCCTAAGAATGGATTTGAATGATCTGGAAAATTCACTAGGTAGTTCCAGTATTATCAAGTTCCTTGAAAACGCCATGTCAACCTGTCGCAAAGGCTAAAAATGAAAGCAGCAGATGGCTCCATAAAACTAGACCTCTTTCAATAAGACCCGAAATTTTTCAAGGAGACTCGTTCAGCCCATTATGGGCCTGCATGGCCCTGTATATCTCGTCCCATAGGTTGCATTCTACAGACTACGGAGTTGCCATTAATAGCGACAGATGAACTGTGATGAAACTGATCGTCTTCTTTACATGGACGATTTGAAACTCCTGGCATCTAGCAAAAACACTATTCAATATACATATGCTGATGAAAATGGATGATGAAATGTAGTCTGAACAGAAGCATTAAGCTACTCATTCGGTACCATCTCTTGCATCTCCACCGATTTAGCAGCCATACAGAGAATAATAGAACTAGCAGAGCTGCTGTGATCTCTTGGAGGTCGGGGAATTGCTGATTTGTCCAACCGTGTGTTGCAGGAAATTGAAAAACTTCGAGAATATTTCCTGAATAATGCTATTTCATCAGAACTTCATCGAGTGATGCTGATACTTCTACTCCGTTCGTCGAATTCTATGCAAAAGCAAAATGCAGAAACTTTGCACGCAAGACACCAGAACGAGATCAACAATGATTACGTCGATATATCTGCGTTGACTTCGAAAAAGATGTTTCCCGAGATAGAGGATTAATCATTGCCATCCAGGATTGAAAATGGTGAGTGAATAAACTGAGTGAACTATATGAAATATATATCGCTGAAGATGACTTAGTGGCGGATGCTGGCTATTGTTGTGGCTGTGCGACACATGAAACCATCCACCACATTGCCGGGGATGCCAGAAGTTCGCGGGCACGAGGTACAAGAAAGACCTGATGCTGTTGTCAAGATTTTACACCAATAACTCGATAAAATACCAACTCGCACTCTCTACAGGGATCGCACGATTTCCACAGACCTACTCATCATGAACCTGACCTCATTTTATTGGGATGCGGAAAACGAGTACCTACTACACAGACACATTGAAAATATTCCGAAATACAGAGATCTCGGGAAACAAACCAGGAGACAATGGAAATTGAAAGATATCAAGACCATCACTATTGATTTCATCTACAGGTCTGATACCGAAGAAACTACCAAAGAGTTTGAAGAAACTTCGATTCAAGATCTATACTCCATAGAGTCATGAAGAAAGCGGTACTGATAGAAACGGTGATAGAGCGGTAGGCAAGTAAGCCTAAGTATCCAGAACTGAACGCCGCTATATAAGACAGTTTTCGAACCCATATAGACATAAAGTCTGTTGGGATGTGCCAAACCATATTACGAAAATCCAACGCCGAACATAGGAAATGAGAAAGAAGAGGACTATAGAAATATAATCGCCCAGTGCGTGAGTAATTTCATTACAGCTTAGAAATTATCGAAGAATCATATGTACCGCTATCTGAATCAGTTTCTACTACGCTTTGTCAATAGAGTAAGGGCTGCTCGCTGCTCAACTTATAAGGAAGACGGAGCAAATCACACATGCAGTGGTCCAGTTGAATAGTAAATCATGTATCACCTGTAATAAAATTATTCCCGCATTGGGCGATTGCATTTCTACAGTCCACTTGTATCTCATGGTATTGCCTTTGTTCAACGGTAAATTTTCGTAATCTGTAGAAGCAACACCATCCAAAGGTTTCAGTCTATAACACTTCTCTTGATAGCCAATGCTCAATGGTATGTCTCTAACCAAAGAATACATGAAGAACTCATACCACCAACACCATACATTTCGATGTGATACTATCTACCTCCACCGCCTATCGAGAAAGACTACAAAGTCACTTGAATAAGTTGATAGAAATAAAAAAAACCTCTGTACGGAAATACTCCACATCAGATGACTAAAAAAGACATGACCCAAAGATCTCCCAGAATGTGATTGTCAACGAGTAGGAATGCAACTTATACTTTTGTATTTATTTTTGTTGTTCTTTTTGTTTTCTCTTCTTTAATACCCAACACAATAATTTATTCACCCACTGTAGATTGCAATAAATGACACTCGAAAAAAATAAGAGTTTTAATGACCCCATATAATAATAATCCGTAGTTCTGGCTTGTAAATCACCTGAGTTAAAGCCAGTATAGGTATTAAATCTACCGATCTTCTGATCCACTTCGAAGATAGATCTACTTTTGATCTTGCTTTTACAAGACACATAATAGAGTATACAATTTTTCTTCGGAGACTCTCATACTGTTGAAGGAGGTTGTGAAGAATTTATTAAGATTTAGTTTAAATTCATTAGGAGTTACGTTTTACCGCATATATTGGATCTGAAACTTATTCTCAACAGTATTTAATACATCAGTTCTGTACTACTTCAACTTTTTGATTACTTTGGTTGAATCATCGAAGTGGGCCTTGAAAGTCCAGGCGCAGCTTAGTATTTGGTTATATAAAATTAACTAGAATTATCTGTAGTTTCGTCATACGAATAAGATATGATGGATAACTGCTTCGCAAAGGGCGACCAATTTCCGATGATTAATATTGTGGATATTGAGCAACTGAACAGGTGAAAATGCTATTACTTGCCCCAAGGGGCTCAAGAAGAATCCTAGGCGAATCTCCACTGGTCTGGTAGCAGAAACGGGGATCCAAAGGGAAGGGAAACGGGGAACTAAATTTCTTTCTATACAAGCTTCGTGGCTATCACCTCGTTGATAGAGAAGACACAAGGCACTCCACTCAAAGTTGCTCCATATTATTGATTTTTATTACGGTGATCGACAGACGAAAAATTTGTTCATGTTTTTACTACAGCCGAGATGGTCAACCCAATATACACTTCGAAACAAAGGATGTAAATGAATAGTTGCGAAAACGTTTAAGGGGTGATTCTTTTTAAAAAAAAGTGCGTGTCTATGTCTAGCTAGATGATGCCAAAGAGAGATTTGGTAGAGCTTGGCATCATATAGCACAAGACAAGGGAGCCTGAAAATTGGCAGGGGAGGCCTATGTCCTGCAGTGGAGGGTTGTTGAAAGAAGAAGTTTTTCGAGCAGCCCCTGCTTAGACACAGCCTCATAAAGATGGAACCTGAGAAGCAATTTTTAATTTTTTTCTCAGATACCAGTAAACTGATAGAAATGAAGTCGAGCAGATTATTCCATGGGAGCACGGCAGCAACCAAAAATATTGTTTGGTTTGGTATTATTTTACCTTAATAATAATAGAGAGATGAAGTCCGCACAGTACGTAAGCCTGAACGTAAACGTTAACGTGAGAAATAACGTAAAATATAACGTTTACGTGTTGTAATGAAATTTGAGTTGATGTGCGGCCATAATGAAACGTCAGACGTTGAACATAACCTATCAATTTGCATTTTGCTTTTGTTTTGCGTGAACTCTCTTTATATAGTATTGAGCCTCGACAGCTGGAATTATATATGAAATATTGATGTTCTAATGATTTATATGCATAATAAAAAGAATTTTCAACTTGGCAGTATTTCCATGAAATGATTTTAGTGCAGGGACATGAGAATCGCAGTGGAGTTTCAGCCATTTCCCTACTGAATGATAACTTTAAAATCACTGCTGGTTTCCTATAACTATCATTGATTATGAGAAAATACACGGGAAATGTAAACAATGACCGTTTGAGGTTATCGAGAATTGCATCCACAACAGAATTCGGCCATTCGCATCGGTGCTACTTGTTTAATGTTCGGTTAACGTACGTCGATGTTTAAGGTATACGCGGGAGAACGCTAGTTTACGTAGTGTAAAGCTGACGCTAACATTAACGTTAAAAACTGACGAATTAGCATGCGTAGATGTCAATTATAACGTTAACGTTTACGTTCATGGCAGCACTTCAACTCTCTAGCACCTTATTATTAAGGTATAACCTTATAATATCAGCCTCATATCTGCCTACTAGATAAACTCCAGCCTATACAACACAAGTTGTACCTATTGATAAATAATTTTTTTTAACGAAAACCGTTAGTTTTAGCAAGAAATTAATGAAGATCTCATTTGTTCAAAATGAATCAGGCTATCGAAAATTAATTCTTCGATGATATATCGAAACTTTTTTGCCGAAACTGATCGCCCAGTTTTTAAAGTTGGCAAATCCTTGTTTGTGTACCATCGACTACTCTCATTGCGGATTCAAGAGCTGATTTGCTGAAACTCAAACATCATGGAGAATAGAAGTTTAATACTTGTGCTGAAGGTTATGTGGAGAATTCATAAACATAAACAGAAGATTGCGATAAACATTCTGGAAGAAAATTATATGGACCAAACGCAAAATATTGCTACAAAAAAAACTGCGTTGTCAGCTGGAGTCGATAATGTTTATAAATAATTTTTCATTCGCCTGTTAACGTTATGTAATTAATAAATTCATTATTCATATTAGGCCTCAATTATTTGATTTGTGACGATATTTGGACAAATGTGTGGAAATATACAGGTGAAGAAGTAGTTCAAGTAGTTTAGAATTAATGGTGAAATTTATTGTTCATCAACAGTTGCGAAATATTTTACTTTTCGTAACTAGTTGCGAAAAGTGAAACATTTCGATACGTCGATGAGTTTTTGAAAAGTCTCACTTTATATGTCAAGACGTAATTCTCCATGTCGTTACGATGCGTGCGGGAAAGAAATAGCAGGGGTTTTTCCGCTCCGTTTGGGAAAGTGACTCTTTGCGACTTTAAATGCGCCTTTGATTGATCAATCAATTAATTGATTCCCAAAATGAAATCGGTGCAACTTTTTCATTCCTAAATATGTATATTGAAGAATTAGCAATTGACAATCATAAAAAGGGGGAAAAGATATGCAGGTCATCATTATGAATTCTCGGAATTTTCATTATCGATTGAAAAGCAACTTCCGTATCAAGCTTTGTGAACTTTTTTTCTGAAACTTTTTAGGGTTTTCGCTTGCAATTGGAATTCAAAAGATTTTCAGAAATTGATCTTCATCTGATGAAGGAGTCTGATATCGACTCCGAAACGTTACGTTACATAATTATAATTTCAAAGTTCCTTTTCTCAGTTCATTGTCAGACAACAATTTTTTGTACTTGATTTACTCCTGACAAATCAGTGCAAGAATTTACGCAGGAGCAGATCGGTTATTTCAATTTTTCAATCGATTTTGTTCCAGAAAAACCCTAAAAAGTTTCATAAGATACAAAATCCTCCCAGATTGATTTTCAATCGATATCTGAACTTTTTGTTGTTGTATTATTTAAGGAGTTCACCCAAGAAGATCTTGCAACTGAGGAGGAACATCAGAAAAAAGCAAAGCAATTGTCTGAAGAAGAAGACAGACTCACTAAGGAAATAGAGGAGCTGCAAGGCTTAGAAATTGAGGTAGATACGGAAACAGACGGTACTGAAACTGACGGTGAGCTTCAATGTGATAACGATGACGAAACTGTTCCCACCAGTAGAGTGCCTGATAGTGAAGATATGTCCTTAGAGGCTAGATATGAGCCCATGCTGGCAGGTATGTTCACACTAATATTTGTATTCCCTTTTGTATGATGAAGTTGTCTAAGGAGTTTTAACATTTTTTCATCTTCACACTGGGATATTCAAATACCGATTGTTGATAAATACATCGATATAATAATGATAATAATAATAAAGTTTATTTTCCACAAATAAACATCTGATATTCTTCATACAAGTGGAACATCTTTTCGGCTTTATGATTACTGGAATAAGTTGAAATTCCATAAAACGGAATATTTTCCATTTCTGTTTTGGTTTGCTCAATGGAGTGTGGAGCTGAAATATTTTTAACTATTGCCGTACCCTTGGTTCTGGCAGTTGATTGTTTTACTGCGATGCTCGAATCCGGATACATGATAGCATTCAGATTTGTCGAACAATCTAACGAACTAAACGATTGGTAATGCTTCACAACTTTATAGGCAGTGGTAAGTTCAGCAGCGCATATCATCAAAATTCTGTCGAATTTTGTTTGATCATAAAAGACGATATATCTTTCGACGTTGATGCAACTGACAATCTGGAGTTGTGATTTTTGCTTTGAATATGATCTTTCACACTCGATTTACCGCCATAACTTACGGATATATAAAGTCCACAAATTGAACACATAGCTTCCTGGTCATTTCTTCTTTTTTTGATGAATATTGACTATTACGATTATTACAAATCATACGTAAAACTTGGTAGTGCTGTACGTTGTCGACTGAATGGTGAATATGTACTGATTATTCGCCGCGTCGACGCCGTACGTGGAGTGTGAGCGACATGCCATTGGTGTGCGATTGCGTAGAGTGTAGGCGTAGAGTGTAGACGTAACGTAGACCCTCCTTCGTTGGACTGCGTCGGCTGATTACGTGCTTACCTCTTAACTAACATATGTAAGGAAATATGAATCACGATAACGACGACAACGATGGGACTTCCGAACAATTAACCGGGACACGGGGACTCAATGCCTCAAACCGGGACATGCCCCAGTGTACCGGGAAGTATTGCAGCCATATCTTAAAGGTAATTCGATTGCCTTTTCAAAAATGCCATATAGTCCGAGAGCTGGCAACGAAAATCGGCAAGAGTTTTTTAATGGCTCATAATCAAATATGATTTAGTATTGAGGGTGTACATTAGTCAGCACCTACTCTCAAGGTCAGATAGTGGAACACTAAACGGCGACGAGCTTTGATGTAGGTATATCAAATTATTACATACTCTACAAGTATTTTGTAAAAAATATATATTATTATATATTATTCGAAATTGAAATAGTCAGACCACATATCAATAGAACAGAGGCAGTCAGCAGTCACCCAAAGTACGGATATTGTAATTTTACATAAATCAAAGAGCATCGTCGCCAGATGTTCCACTACCTGACCTCGAGAGTGGGTAAATAATTTCTATCGATTGTTTTGATTCAATAGAGGTGATGCTTCAACTAAATATTGTACTAGTCTCAAATTTTTGTATCATTATTTTTGAAATGCCATTTGGGGTAGTTGCTAACAAGGCAATCATCGCAGATATGCTGAATGAAAAACAATAATAATTATTGTTTGTTTACAGATGTTTTCAAAATGTATATGAAAGACGTACAAAAATATTTTTGCAACAGAAAAAATTGACTAATTCTGCTAACAACTATTTCTTAGACTAAGAATGTTTGTAAAATACTGTAATTGGGTACACGAGAACTGTCCGGGGAGCCTGGTGGTCATTCAATCGGCCCTTTTGTACCAATCCATTTATCTTGAAAATGGTATGTGAGCCATTGCTTGAATAAATTTAAAATCTCGTTTAAAATCATATTTCCATCCTTCTGTTTTTACAAGAGACCTCACATATCACCATTTGTCAAACTTTCTAAAAGGTCAACCAGATCCGAAGTAGAAAACATTTCATCTACTGTCTTCATGGCGCATATGACGTGCGAAAGTTTAAGAAGTGGCTTTGAACGACAATAATAATAATAATAATCTTTATTCATGCTTTACAATCGAAAATTGTTTGCATTCGTCAAAACACAAAATGGACATACTCACAATTTCATAAATAAATAATCAAAATACAAATTTAAACATCGAAATCGATACACAAGTTTCCTGTGGGATCAAGACACAAGTTCTCGTTCAAAAATTCCTCTATTGCGTAAAATGCATACTTAATCAAAAACGACTTTATAACAGTCTTAAATCCTTTCAGGGAAAATTCTCTGATTTCAGCAGGAATTTTATTATACACTTTAATGGACATATAAAATGGGCCCCTTTGTGACAAAGTAAGTCTGAGGAAATCTGCTTTGTAAAGATTTCTACTCCTGGTTTCATACTCATGACAACTCCCATTCTGCACGTAACTATCCTTGTTTTTATGTGCATGGATCAAAAATTCCAAAATATAAAGACTAGGAAATGTCAATATCCCAAGCCTAATGAACGCTGGCCTGCAATCATCCCTATACACAACGACAAGTCTAACAGCTCTTCTCTGTAGAACAGACAGAGTCTAGCTACACAAAATCGAGTCAAATGACAATGTGGTACCTTTTCAAATTGACACACTGTGTTAGGTTAGGTTAGGTGTGGTACCTTTTCAAATTGACACACTGTGTTAGGAATAAAGTATTTTCAGTGAATTAAATTTCAACAACCTGTTTTAGAGAACCCCATATTTGATATATGATATGATTTATCTTGATTACAAGGGCATTAATCTCAATAAGAGATAACTAGCCATTCGAGCAATTTCTGAGATGGCAAGCTTTTCTTCGAGGATAAACTCCAAAATTATCACTTTTATTTACTCTTTTTTACTTTCACTCACCTGAAGATGCTGTTGGGATAGCGAAACACGTGTCGTGCTTTGAATGCTCATTTTTGAAAAAATTATATTAATTGTTTTCAGTTCAATTATGGCTTTTTATACGGAGTGGCTGCATCATGAAAATAACATTCAGGACCAATTTTTCGAAAAATTTGATTCCGACATAAAAAATCAATAAGATTCCTAACACCGTAGACAGGCAGAATTTTTTTACGGATTTTGAATCAAGGTCGTCTTAGTGACAATGAAATTTTGAAGCTATCGAGCTCAATTTCTGGACGATTTTGCGGATACAGGCTGTTAAAAGCATATTGATTTTTATGGATATCGGAACAATGATTTTTGAGTTATGCAAATTTTTAAAAGAAATTGTTATGGGCACACTACAATTCGGAATTTTTTTCTATCGATGCGAAATTTTACACGTTGGTGCTCAGCTGAAGCCTGAGCTTATACATTTTCGGCGAAATCGATCCAGCCGTTTTCGAGATTTTTCAAATTAACCTTTCTTATATATTCCTTGCTCGTCAGGTGTTTCGAACGAATTTCATTTCAGGTTATTCAAGAGGAAGTCTTATTTTTGCCAAAACATCGTGATGTAGCCAGTACCTATATGAAACCCGCAATTTGAGAGTTTGTCCTCTAAGGAAAACTCGATACGTCTCTAATAGATTTCCTAATTTCAGAATAGCTCAAAGAAATACATAGATTTTATTACTTAGATTACTTTTACGTTGGGTTAGTTTTTATCAATAGATTTAGCACTAACAGCCAGTTTCATAACCGAACTAATGGCCAGTTTCATAATCAAATTTAAAGTCCCTAGAAGCTTGAAGCTTCCTCTAGTGTCAGTTTTACTAGGATTAAAGCAAGATTTGAAATTAAAGGGACTTTATTATGCTTATGTTACTGACCGTGTCTTTTTTAGTAGGACAAAAGGAAGCTTTTATATTAGGGACTTTGAAGTCTAGTTTCGTAATCAGTTTGATTATGAAACTGGCCGTTAGTTTGACTAATTTCAAAGTTTTAAGCTCAATAAATTTTTGGAAGCACCACTGCTTTTCATTTCCAATGATTTAAGTTTGGCGGTTGTATGACGGTCAAAGATGTAGGATGTAGACAAAATTGGGTGAAGCTATCTTAATTACCTATCTTAAGAATCGCAACATAAACTGGTGAAATATGTTAATCGATTTCTATATATTCAGTTGCCATCAATCAGATTGCCATCTGTTCGCTGATCGAATTCCCTTACTGGATTTGATATTTTTTGGTTATTTTTCAATTGGTACGGAGCTGATTCGACGTTGACAGTTGCTCTGTTGGAAAAGATTCTCTGAAATTCATCCTACTGGATATAATCACGGCTCTGTTGGAGCCCATTTATACATATAGTCTCTATTCTCTGTTTTACTGAAAATATTTCAGAAATGTCATGGAGTGATCGCATAGATACTTTAGCAGCACTTGAAGCTTTGAACGCCAGGTATCCTGGACGAGCTCATGAACTCCACGAGAAGCTTTCTAATCCTTCACGGAAAAGAAGCCTTCAAGAGACACTACGAAAATATCAGGCCAAACAAGCCAGAGCTCAGCAGAGGAGACAAGATCTGCAACAAGAAAAATCTCAAAAATTGCAAGCTCTCTGGGCTAGAGTAGAGGATGTTAAAGCTGCGAAATTACAGTTGATTGAGGAAAAGAGAAGAAGGATGGAATTCAGACTTCAAAAAGCTGCACAAAATAGGAAGAAACACATTAAAGGTATCATTAAAAAGGCACATGACGAAGAAGAAAAACTGAAAGAAATTGCATTCATTAATGAATTAGAAGCTCAAAATAAAAGGTAAATCTTCATGAATGCTTAGTATTATTTTTTTCAAAAGGTTAATGACAAGGTAGCTTTCAGACTATTGAAAAGAAGGTTTTCATTGTATCTCCTTATATCATGATTTTTTGAATAATTTCGAAGGCTTGTCTTTAACATACTTGACTACTTCTGAGGATATTCTGAATGCTCATATGGTAATAAACAACTCATTACTTTCCAGGCATGATTTTCTTCAATCCTGCCGCGAACAGAGGGGTAGGATTCAAGGAATACAAGAAGATAGAAAAAAAAGGCAGGAAGAAAAAGCAGCTAAAGAGGCAGCTGTAGAAGAAAGGAGGAAAGCACTCGAGAGACAGAGAAATGAAAGACTGAATAGGTTACAAGATGAAAGACGACAGAGAGACATGAGGATTGGTCAGCAACAACAACAAAGGGAGAGAGAAAGACAGGAATTAGCAAGAGAAAAGGCCAGAGATAGGGAGGTAAATTATATGTATAGCTGCAATATTCGTTTAGTTTCTGTTGACACTAGAGTTCAATGGTACATTAAAATTAATTTGTTTCGTAACGCTATTGCAGGAGAGATTATCTGCCTTACATGCACAACAGTTAGCATCGACGCAAGAGCTACAAAAACGCATTGAGCAAAAACAGGAAGACTCTAAGAGAAGACATGAGGAGAATATGGAGCAGATCAGACAGAAAGCATTGGAATTATCTATTCACAGGTGTCACGTGGAGGATAATCAAGCACCTAATATAACACCTTATCCAACTCAGAAATTATGCACAGTTTGTAACGTTTTGGTAAGTTTTTTAGTATTTTTATATTCATTAAGATGTTCTTGAAGGAACTTTGTTTCGTTGAAAAAAGAAATTCTGTTGTAAATAATCTATCCAACAGTTAGATGGAACTATAGTTTATCATTACGCTTTGAATATTCGGAACTTTATTTAAATATGTGTATTGCGCCTAAAAATCAGAAGGTTGTCGAGCAGACGTAACTCACAGAGCAGCCGGTTGAAAATATTCGGACTCATAACAAGAATAGACTTTTCCAGTCTATGTGTAGTTCGTCTCTATGCCTCGTCCGGAAACCATGATTTCTGCCATTTATTGAAAATAAGCTTTATTCTTGAGAACATATAAGCAACATTTCATTATGAAGATACTGGTAAGCATAGGGATACTCAACACTAAAAAGACTAAACAAGTTTCTACTAGATTTCCGATTTAATACCTCCATCTGGACCCTGATTGGTCGTTTCTGTGCAATAACAATTCTGCACCTTATTTAAACAGATCACCTTCATGCGTATCGCGATAGACTACTCCTGAACCGCATTATCATTATCATAAAGTTCGTTTTTGTTAAATTCAGATGCAGTTGATACCAGCTGAACCAATACATTAGCCTTTCACTATTGCACGCTTCTTCTACAATACGCGTCTGTCCCCCGAAAATAAAGGACGAGTCATCCGCTCAAAGTGTTACTTGTGATTTCAATTCATTGCCGATATCGTAAAAGAAAAATAACGAATAATAAATAAAGGTCCAATAATGCATCCCTGCGGAACTCCAATATCGAACTCGAACATGCCTCCAACCTTTCACTATCCGACATATGCGCAACAAATCTATAGAGCGATATAATCTGCAGGAAACTACATATTCTCGTATTCACCCCAAAGCGTCCCTCTGATTGCTACTATTCCAACTTCTTGTACAGAGCTCCATGGGATATGAAGCAATCAGAACAGATAAATACCTTGTCAAAAAAAAAACAGCTCATGATATGAAAAAATATCTACATATACATTTTAAAAGGGATGTAAATTGTAAAAAATGAACAATCAGTACCTAAAAGCCGAGAAAATAATTCTGTTTTTGTTTTGTTGATTCCCTTGATCCATCGAGCTGGCAGATCAATGGCTGGGTATTCCAAATTAGTTTGAAATCAATTGCAGATAGTGTTCAAAACGTGAATGAAGGTTGTGCAGTTATTCCTCATCTTGCTTTCTCGGTAACGCATCACCCCTAGTAGCCTCAGTAGAGATGGTGACTGCTCTGGGCTATACTGGTTTGGAGAATAATATTGAAAACATAGTAAATAAAAAAGAAAGGCTGCTGTCATCAGCCATTCGTCCAAAATATCACAGAATTACAATCTACATTACCAGCTCATGTGAGTCAGCAGACTCACAGAGAGTCACAGAAGATGCCATAGCCCTCAGATGCTGCGTTTCTACCTAAAATGATATTGTGAATAGTAACCAATATCGTGAAAATTCTTTCGGTCAATTGATCGCTGGACCGGAAACTTCATAAAGGATCGCGTTTGTGGGAATAGATTTGTAAAGAAATAGCAGGTCGAAGGAGTTTTGCTTTGTAGCATCTTAAGTAGAGCATGGTACCATATCTACCATTTTCAGGTTATAAATTTGAGTTCAGGTCCCTCATATAAACAATATCTTCACAATGGGTTTTCATGAATTATCCGCCGCCACAACTATTTAATATTTGAGATTTCGGTCGAAATCGAATGATAATTGCCAAACTTTTTCCGTTATTTTGGATCTACCAAATTCAATATTTGAATAAAAGATTATCCTTTTCAAAACGTACGCATTTCAATCTTGGGTCTACATATAGCGAATTCCACTAATAAAACTAGTTGCAGTTAATTCGTTCAAAATGTGTACTCAGTTCCACCAATAGAATTTGTTAAAATAGCGAATTCCATTGATGAAACTAAATTTGAATCTTTTAGAAATATTTTAGTGAGTTCAAAATATTCAGTATGTTCTCACCTGTTTCACCACTGTAATTTTGACAGTTAAGCATAGAATTCATAATTCAATAATTAATATTGGTCACCGGATGGCTTTCAATTGAATAACCTGTCGAGAATAATTTCAGCTTGTCATCATATTGTCACTTCAGATTTTGCTCAGCTGATTTTTTATAATTATCGAGGATGACGAAAAAACGGGTATGTTTTTGCAGATTTAATTGATGAATATTTAGCATTTCATTGCCAATCATTGAACGACATTCAGAAGAATTATCGTGAAAAATTGTACAATCAGTATCATCCAACGCCTAATTGAGAAGAAGTAACAATTTTATAGTCCTTTCTATTATCGGATATTTATTGAATAAAATCACCCCGGAGTGTGGATAGAGAACATTTTGATATATGAATGTAATCGAAGACATAGGTTGAATATCTTAACTTCTGCAACATGTTCTGGTAGTTCAAGTAACAACATAATTCTTAATCGCTAATAAATTAATTCAGTAAGCGCTGGTACGCAGCGAGGTGTACAGTAGAAGCAGATCCATATAAATGCATAGTATTAATAGTCTAAAGAGTTGCATGTTGACGCCTCTCCTAAATATACGACGACAATGCGTTTACGTTTTCTATAATATACAACAAAAAAACAATGTCTAAAATACTGACGTTGAGTAGGAGCTTTTGCGTAACTAGGAAGGCAACCCCTCGATGTTTTGAACCTGACCAATGGTGCTTGGCTTCCTGAGGAGAAAACGATTTTCCCCAAATTTACGAAAAAACAAATTCAATAGGGTTGATAACTATTACTTGTTCCTAAAATGAAGCTTCGCGTAAAATTTGAGTGTCATCTGCTTAACTGTTTTCACTTACAGATTTTTTAGATTGTTATGATCAAAAAATATACAGGATATCCCAGGATTAATGGAAATAAATTTGGTTTTAGAAGACGAATGTTCGTTCGTTGAAGAGTTACGTAGTCTCAAAGATGAAGACTTGTTTATAAAATTATTCAAATTTCTCAAAGTAGGGCCAAGATGAACTAATGAAATTTTGCAGAAGTATTTTTTGAGTAGAGATGCATCTGAAACAAATTTTCCTACTCACCTCTCATAGCTAGAGCAACCGACAATTCATTTTGATTCTATACCACAAATTTTCACTGCCTTCGAGTATTATTACTGAAAATTGAGCATTAAAAGAAAATTTTATTCGAAAACTTTTTTCCTGAAATTTCATCATAAAAATGATAATATTTCCGTAAAAAACAAAATATGTGTTTTGTTCTGTTCGAACAACCAAATACTGCCATGATCTTTTCTCGATGCTTTGGATCGTTGTGCTTACTGTTTTGTGCACAAATTATGCCGAAGATTTTTCAATTATTCTTTAGCGGACACAGTGAAAAGGCAATAACGATTCCAGAAAAAGGGGTAACGTAACTCTTCGACGAAGCGTTTCCAGACATACCTCAATAGAAACTTTTTTTCTCATTTTGAGGTACTGAACCCTATATTCGAATTTATTTCCATCAATCTTGGGACAGCTTGTATAATAGATCAAAAGCATTTTTGCGAGGCCTCCTTGGGGAGTCTTTTTTTCTTGCTAGTGTCACTACAGCGAAAATTTTATTTTTTTCGACATATTTTTTACAAGCTGCGCGCGTCTGCTTCGCAGGACGAATTTTTTCACTCAACTTACTTTTCACAAGATGGCGCCGGCATGGTGGGCAGTTGAAAAGTCAAATGTAGCCTTTCCTAGAGAGTCCTCTTTTCAAGAGACTCGAGGTGTGCAGAATCGGGTGTGCAAATCCCGAAATTACCCCGGACAAACAGATTTGATTAGACTTAGATAACGGGCAAATAACCCAAAAATTCAAAAAATGTCAGATATTCGTACTGTTTGTTACAGAGAGACACTCCAATGAAGTATAGATTGCTCTATACCGCCTATTTCAGAATCACCTTGTGTTTATGTATCTATAAACATCTCATGAGAGTACCGTTTCACTCTTATCCCAGATTCAGCATGGATATAGCCTAGGTGTAGAAACACAGTCGGTGGCCTACGTCTATAAGCTGTATTTTCTCTCACCAAAGTGTGCCTGCGCCGACAACCTTCAACCGGGGGAAACTACTTTCTTATAATATAAAAAAGCTTAATAGCGCTGAAGAAAGAAGATTACCAGTTTCCACTCCGGTTGTACCCTTAGGCTTAGGCGAAAACAGTGCATGTTTTTTCACCAAATTGCTATAATGCCGGCTGCTGTTCACGCAGCTATGACTCGCGGTTAGGACATTGTCTTAATAGTCGAGATTATTCGAGAAATCCTCTTCTAATACTATAACTACACAAACTCTTCATTTCCTGGCTCACTTTCCGACTCGTATCGGAATATTAGTGCATTGAATTTAAATTAGAAATAAAGCTCTTTCGGTATGGATGAAGTTTGTTGCTTGAAGTAAACGGATACGGAACTTGCTTCCCAGTCGTGAAACTTTTCATGAAATGACATATGAAATTAAAACTAAGGAAAAAATTTGCACTTAAAGTCCTTTTTCAGTGAAAATAATATGGTCGTATTTAATTTTACAGATAAAATCGGAGGTATATCTGATGAGCCATTTGAGAGGCCGAAGTCATCAAGAAGCTATCAAACAAGCAAACTCTGGCAACACCGTCTTAACAGCAAATGAGCTGGAACAATTTAATCTTAGACAAATAGTTGATGCTCCAGCTGGAAAAGAGGACCCTGCAGTTATTGCTGCAAAGGAACGTGCCAAAGCTTACCGTAAACGGTGCAAAAAAATAAGACAAAGGATGACTCTGAAAGGAGCTGAATTCGAATCAACATTTACATTTGAAAATGTAGATTGTGCCAATAAGAGAAGTCTTCTGAGAAATATCACTGCTCTTGGAAGCATCATCAATCAAGCAAGTCAGGGACTGTCGCCTGCAAATGTCGCTAATTTGATCAGGATACTTCATGAAATCAATAGAATGGTGACAAAAGGCACTCAGAGTGATTTCTTGGTCTTCCAGTCCGGAGATGGATTCGGAGTTTTGGCAAAATTGTTGACTTTAGGCCAAGATACAAATACTTCCCTTTCATCTAAGTAAGTTTTTTATTATAACCATTGACCATTGATTATCGATTTTCTTGTGCTATCGGATGTCTTCATTATAAGAGTTATACTTTACCGAATTCCAAGCTAACTACACAAACGGTAGATTTCGATTAAACTATATCTATCATTTCAGTTACTGAAGACAGAAAGACCATCTGATTTTGTTTCTATGATCTGTATATAGATTTTATAATGTTATTCTGTCTATCGTCGTCAACTGAAACGATGGATATATAACTTATTTAAAACTGCCGTAAGCGTGTATTTTGTCAGCCAATTTTCAATAATAATGATCATCTGCAACCAGGAAATATTTTATGAAATTTTAAAAGTAACATTTTCGAAAACCAGAGTTGATCTCATTGATTAGTCCAACTTATAGTATGTCTTCTAGTATGGGATCGAGAGATAAAAAAAACCTGTTCAAGATACACTAATCAGTGAAAAGTAGTAAACAGATCTGCGTTCTCCATATAGTCAAAATTTATTCGAAAGTGGAAGTACTGGGCCTAAGTCCAAATTTCTAAAATGTTTAGTTCTCTTTACCCTCAATTCAAATTATGAGCTCCTTTTGCTAGATACAATAATTGGTTATTGTAGCATATGTCCCCCATCTGCTCATCTTTTGCTAATGTTGTGGCAAAAGATTTCGAAGCTGTTGAAGCATTTCTGACTGTGGTATAGACCACAGTCTCTTTAGGTGGTTTTTGTAATTGGTCTCAGGTGTGCTCGATTAGATCAAAGAGTATCAACAAAAGGTGTCACTCATCATTTCGGCCGGAAGGGACGAAAACGAAAGCAGATTTTCGTTCTGTTCGTAAGTCCCAATCTGATTGGTCGCCCAGGTTTGACTTTAGTGAATCTGAGCGCAGTATTGCTGGCGCGTAGGGTCTCCCCACTTCAAGGTTAAAATTCCATGTATTCGATCTTCCCTAGTAAATCGGCAAAGTGAAACCTCTTGGTGATAGGAACAGGGAATTTTGGAATATCCTGTTTTCTCTAGTAGTAATCACCTGTATCTTCTGAAAACTGGCTCCCACTCTCTGAAACAAAATCAAGTAAAAAATTGAAATAACAATGAACGAAAGATGGAACTTTAAAATGGTAACTCCGTAACGTTTCGGAGCCTATATCCGATTCCTTCATCAAAAGAATTTTTGAAAAATCTTCTTGCAGTTTCTCAATTGACATTGAGCCGATTCGGAAAAAAATGGTAAAGGAAAAAAGTGTTTCTTTTGACTTCAAGAATCTACTGTTGAAGTGTTAAAATATTTGTTCAGTTTATATAACTGAAAAATATTTAGGTATATATGATGCGAAAAACATCAATATCCTTAACACGTTGACTGTCCCATGAGTCACATATGATACATAAAAATTTTCGCCAGGAGTCCATGAGTCGTATGTGATTCATTGATTCATTTGACGTTCAAGATAAATATGGTTACTTTTCATGAACGCTGCAGTTTGGTCGGTTCATATGGGCTTAACGTCTTGTAGAAATATGTATTGATAGCCTCAATCATAATTAATCATACGTGATTCAAGAAACGTCAGCATCAAGCCTTCCATTGGACTTGAAGATTTTGAACAAGAAAACTTCCTTAAATGGCTGCAGAATTAATTTTTCATAGAATATATATTTTATCACTCAAAAGTAACCCTTCTCTTTGGATAAATGTGTTGGACGTGGGGGGTGAAAAAAAAATTAGAATGGGGACAGTCAACGTGACTTTCGACGAATAGTTTGATTAATCTAGAGAATGTCAAAAACAAATGAAATAATGTTATGCCTAGTGTCTCTTTTAGTGAAGTCAAGTATTCAAATTGATAAGTAAAGGGTGTTTTTTTAGAGATTTGGTTTTTAAATTGCCAACACTGTTTCTAGTGATTGTTAATTTGGGAGTCGGTGGTATATTTGTGATCAGTACGTTTTGCCATTATACAATGCAAATTTCAGAACAACGCTTGCAAATTGTGCAAATTTATTTTGAAAACCATTGTTCAGTTCCCAATCTTACCGTGCCCTACATCCATTTCACGGTCGACATAATCGTCCATCCGAGCAAGTTCTTCGGAAAATAATGGATCGTTCTCGTACCAGGCACACTCTAGTTGACAATACGCATTCACAAAGACGTCGTACTGTGCGCACAGAAAAAGTTATTGCTGCTGTGAAGCGTATAGTGTTGAAGACCACCCAAATCAGTCGATTCTCGATTTGCCATCGTGCACAGATTTAGAGCCGTGCCCATCCACTTTGTTTAAGATTTTGAGGAAAGATCTTGGACTTCGAGCTTACAAGATCCAACTTGTGCAAGAGCTTCAACCGCACGACCATTATGCGTTCAGTGAATAGGCCGAAAACAATATTCAGCTTTTTCAATGCAACATTTTGTTTAGCGGTGATGCTCATTTTGGGTCAAAAGGCTATGTAAATAAACAAAATTGCCGAAATTGGAGTAAAGATGACCCAGAACCTTTATTGAGACGCTCTCACATCCATTAAAAGCCACTGTTTGGTGCGCTTTATGGGCAGGTGGAATTATTGGTCCATATTTTTTTTAAAATGATACCGACCAGAATGTTTCCGTTATGGAGGGCGCTTTTGTAGAGCTATGATTGCCGACTTTTTTGTTCCCAAGTTGAATGGTATGGATGTGGCAGAGCTGTGGTTTCAACAAGATGGTGCAATATGCCACACAGCGCGCGACACCATCAATTTAGCTTCAGCCATGGCTTCCATATGACCGAAATCATTTTTAAGGTCTAAAAGAATAAGAACATTTATTTGAATAAAACGAATACCATGATAATGAAATTTTTAGGTGTTTCATTTCATTTTGAATTTGTATACCCCTGGAAAAAAAGCACCCTCTATTTGGAAACCATATTCTTCAATACTTATTGAACTTTCTTGCAAAATTCTAGATGGCGTTTTTGTGCGATGTAGATGTCTACTAGTGCGAGGTGCCTATTAAATGTTTTAGAGAGATATGAAAAGATCTTTAACGTCATGCGGTAATAACGTCAAACGTTATTAACGACGCATGCGTATTTCCGTTTTCAGAATAACGGACGGTATTTACGTTACCGCATCCCGTAATTTACCGATGGATAACGTAGCAGGTTATTGTAATTAACGTTGTTTTCTTGCCTTCGCACTTCTACTTTGCCATTTGTTTGGAGAGAAATAGGTTATGTTTCGTAACAGGAGCCTTTAAATCACTGAACTCTAAAAGAACTGGAACGGCATCTCAATGCAAACTGAGGAAGACTGAAAGGGAAAATGTAGAGCAATATATCTCTCTGCGCACTGTCAGTTGGGTTATTACATTGGGTTAAACAAAAACACCGGGGGCGTTCAAGTGATACGACTGCTTTGTCCGAGTTCTGATGCGGTTGTTCGATTGGTTGCCGAACCATTAGAAAGAGATGGGTTGCCGTACATCTTCCCTTTCAATGGGACATACTTTTCGTCATATTTCAGTACATAAGAGGCCCTTCCAGTTTTTTTAGAGTTCACTGCTCTAAATTTACATTGAGTAGAACTGATTCGGATTTTTTTTCAAGAGAATAGTAATAGAAGAGACGAAATATGTTTCTCAAGAATAATCTAATAGGTAAAAGTGTATATCTTCAACTAGTGGGTCGCATGAAAGGAAGAGTCAAATAGAAATGAAAATTTCCATATATTGTTCAATTCTGAGTACTTATTTCAATCTCATATTGATGATTATGAACTATGCAACTTGTTTTCAATAGGAAATAAATGGGTTCAATTCGAGCTTTTTCATTAAGACTCATAAAAAAAGAAACATCTAGATTGGACATTGGCTTATGGTTTGATGGCAGGACACAAACTATTCTACGTTATCTCTACATATCCTCCAGAAGATATGATGAAAATCCAATATTAAATTTCAGAATCAATTCCAATTTTTCTTGGCAACTATAGTGGCCACTTATAGGTCCATGTCCATAAATTTTAAAATTAGAAAGCATCACTGTGAAGAGGTATTTAGAATACAGTTTAATCAAACTCCACAAACAAAAATTCCTGTGAATGCATATCCATATAAACGCACCTAATCCACAAAAACTGTAATCAACCCAAAAAGCATTAGAAACCTACGTCAACAACAAACTTCGGAATTTACCGATCATCTGTTGCTTACACTAATAATGTAGATTCGTATCTCCCATACGACTAAAATCTGAGCCAGATAGCGCAAGACGTTTTTCCATTACCGCATAATTAATTGCATTATTAGCGTACGTCGGCGTTATACGCTTTACCCATATCTCTCTATTGATATAACAATTCTGTGAAAATATAAAGAAACTACCAAACCATAAATTATTTTTTGCCAGTTTTTTTGCGAAACAGTTAATAATTTAACTGCGTCGATATTGTAAAAATGTTCTCAAAAGTGTTTGTTAAACCTCTTGTATGGGGGACAGCTATACACTTTGCCGTCTTTACCACATAATCGTGATTAAGACGCTCAAAACCATTTATGAGCCGGTCTAGTGAAACCAATGGCTTATTCAAAACGACGACGGCGAAAGTACGTTCGCTTATCATGAACTTTTCTGAGTATCGGTATCAGTGGATTATATTTATATTAACGTGTTGCGCGCGTCCTGTGTTTTATCGAAACATTTTAATTTTTTCAAAAATAATGAAATTTCTGTTGAGATTAAATCCCCATTGAGTTCCAATTGGGCTGAACTGAATAGTTTTCAATGAACAACCCTTCCATCCTTCAAGTCAATTGGCCATCCTACTGTTCTCCTGACTTACCCAAACCTCGAATTTAAATAAGATAGATTAGGGAAAAAGAACTAAACCGTACTGATAAACCCGACAGTAAAAACCCAATGGTTTGAATTAGAAAGGACCCTTACGGAGAATATTCGGTGAAAGGTAAAAATGAAAAAATGTACTTCCACCGAAATTTAATTCGATGCTATGAATTAATTCCACATTACTTTTTTGAACATTACATAACACTACTTCAAAACTCATACATGTGTATAAATATTTATTGTCCATGTTCTTTCGTACATCCAGAACATAACAGAGCTATAGCTGTAGTCATGACTTTTGTCATTTGTTTGATATTAATTTTATATCTGTATCTTCCTTTTATAGAACCCTGATGATGTGCTGTAACTTATGGCAATTACTATGCAACAACACACCAGGTGGCATTAAGAATTGCAAATATGTCATTATGAGCAACAAGATAATGCCTATCATAGATCTGCTGAATTTAACGCTACAGGTGAGCAGCCCAATAATATTATGTTACATTTTCATAATGTTGTTTAGAATTGAGAATTTTATTCATTTAGAGATATTTCAACAAGGTGTCCTATTCACTGTTAATTCATAATTATTTTGCATAATAACTCTTCGTCTGGCACATTTACCCTATCCTAGATTTTATGGATCAACTTCACAATATATCATCTGTACAGAATGTCCCAAATTCGAGGTATAATGAGGGAGTCTCATGAACTAGATGAGCTAGAGCAAAGCAGATGGTTTCTTTCCGTGCTTTTCTTCTAAGAAACAAATAATAATGAAAACTGTACCTTTCTAGGATGCTTCGTTTTTGAACTATTACCAAAAATTCAGATTTTGACAATTTCGAAAAGTTCTCATAACTTTTTGTTTTTGAAGATCTGAGGCTTAAACCTTTTATAGGCACTTTTTTACGAATAATCCACTGACAATCTTTTTTTCACCAAAAATTGTCTGTATAAAATATTCAAGATGGCTGAGTTACAACCCTTAGAATTTCGAAAAAATTCAATAAAACATCAAGTGCGGGACTCTGAAGATGACTCCGGAATCGGAATAACGAAACAAAACATAAACATATGGCTGGACAATGAATGGTTCACTACATCCGAGACTATCTGATTACTTGAATAAGTAATCACTTAAAAATTGTTGTATGGTGCGATGTGGTGAAAACAGTTTAGAAAATTGAGACTGTTTATTGAAAGTACTTATGTTTGCAAAGTGCTTTTTTTGTTACCTTATTTCAGCCCTTTTTTACGATGATTGTTGGAGGGTTCGAAAAAGTTTGTGATGACCATTGTGAAAAAAATTTTAGATGATTTAGACGAATTTCATCGATGAGATTTCGAACATTTTTCTCAATTTATAAAATCGTGGCTATATTGAACAAATGCTAGGAAAAGATAATTAAACCAAATTTTGTCGACGTTTCGGACATTCATTTTATTTTGACACATACCACTCTGTATAGTATAAAAATGTAGGGTTATTACGCTTGTCAAAACATTTTTGAAAAAATCCTCAACTTACTTCTTTTTTCGTAAATTTTTTCAACGTTGACCAAGTTTGATTATAATTTTGGATTATTTTCATCAGAAAAAAAAATGATATCTACGTATGAAAAAAGCAAAATTATCTTGTATTAGATGTTGTATTAGTATGAATTAAAATTTGGTATATGAATAAAAGAAAAATCAATTTCTAATATCAATTTGCCTGCAACTTTCAAATTTTTTGATAGATGAATTGTGGAATTCGAAAGTTGCAGGCAAATTGATCTCAGAAATTGATTTTTATTTTATTCATATACCAAATTTTAATTCATACTAATTCTTTTTCAACATCTAATACAGGATAGTTTTGGTTTTGGTATCATATCTTTTTCTGATGAAAATAATCCAAAATTATAATTAAACTTGGTCAACGTTGAAAAAATTTACGAAAAATGAAGTAAGGTGAGAAATAAAAAAAAAATGCAAGAACTCAAAATAAATATCTCGGAAACTGTTTATTTTTGAATATCAATGAATATGGCTCAAACGAAAGCAAATGAGTGATACTAACACCTCCTCCAAGGTTCACGTCTAATTTGGAAACACAATTTTTGGAACTCATTCTACGATGACATTAATCGCAAATCCTGTAGTACCTAGTAACTGATCGAAAATCCTGTAGTATTCCGCATTCGTTCATCCTAAAATGAAATTCTCATTTCATCACCACTTTTTTAGCTCTCCCAATAGAAGGAAATTCTTTGTCATCCTCTTCATTCGCAAAATATAGGTCGTTTAGATTCAGATGAAACATTATATAAATTCACTTACATTGAATATGTTCGCTATTTGAATGAGCGGACCTGAATTCTAAATAGCACTTCCTGAAACCCCTGTCCTCTTTCTTTTTCAATCACTTTTGGCATTTTTGTGATATTATTTGATATTAGTTGTAAAAGCGGCGTTATGACATTAACGAAATTTCTTGAGTGCCAACCTTACTCCGTTCTAGTTACAACTTGAGAAAATTATTTCATGGCCAACCGACTGCTAAAATAAATGTGAATGGAGTATACCTAATTCATTTGAGCTTTTTGAAATTAAAAACATGCAATTGTCAAATAATCATCCGATCATCAACAAAACTTGCTATGAAAATTGAATTGAAATTTAAAAACTCTGAAATATCTATCCTCGACAACATCCAAAATATATTAATACACATTGACCGACATTGATTACGTTAACTGCAGATAAATGATTCACAATTTATCGTGTTCAAAAACACACTACATATCTACCTATATTATATTTAGATCATCAAACATTATTTAGAATGTGCAACCTAATCTTTATGTACACATCTCGCACCCTCAAAGAGTAAAAAGAAATACAACAGTAAAAATGGCGTTTAATTCTATTAGAGAGAATCTGTTTCGTTTGATCTATGTATTTATGAACTATTGCACCCTGAACATGGTATTTTATATCCAAGATTGGATTGTTTTTCTATAGGAAGTGGAACTTTAAGTCTAGTGTAGAAGTTGTTAGAGTGTTTTCATTATAAAAGGCTAAGGTGCAATTATGTTTCTATGCTATGGTATTAATCCTTTCTCTGAGACCTTAAGTATAGAAAACTGCAATAAATTCTGGTAGACTTTTCATTATCATTTTTAATGGTTGACTTGGGGCGAGATTGCTGGTGTTGGTTGACCAATCTTCTAATCAAACTTGGAGTGTAGTCGTTAAGCTTAAATGTAGAAGTGATCTTGTTAGAAATTTCTTGGAGGAATACAGAGCCACTAAGTGTAAATTTTTGATTGTTTCTGTGAATGACACTGCAATGTAAAGTGAAGTTCTGAATAGCAATACAAAAAAGAAAGCAATACAAAAAAGAAAGCAATACAAAAAAGAAAGCAATCAAAAAAATCCAGTCCTTTTGCAGCTTTTCAACGTGATGAATTTTTACGCATTGCGAACCTTTACAAGATTTAAGGTGAAAGACATCCCGAATTCATGCATAAAAAGATCGAATTGAATTGGATGAATTGCCCAATGGACTGAACATCAATTTGATTTCCATGCTACTAGTTTTCCTCTCTACGGACCATAAAACCTTAAATCAGCTATCTAACGATCGGATCGTCGGCTTTTTCAGGACGGAAATTTCGATTTGTCTTCTGTCATCGGTTCGGAGGTTAGTGGCTGGACTCGTTACGAAGGGACTTCCGATTGATTTCGTTCATGCTTGGATATATATATCTGTCGGCATAGACCCAACTTTGGTTATTGTGGATACAATATTTGCATACTCGACACAAAGGGTCATTCCTTCCATTTTATACTACATTTTTATGATTGTGTTGTAGAAATGGATAATTGCCCTGAATGAGAAGGTTCAACATGATACAGCAAAACTTGCTTAACCAAGAATCCAAGAAAAGGAATAAATCCTTCGAAAAATTATAATCATTCCTGAAGTTCTCACCTTTCTGGCCTTGCTTGTTCTGCAAATACAACTATGTAATTTGATTTTTATTCAATTAATCAGTTTTTTTTTAAGCTTCAGTATGTGCGTTATGAGTGCGTGAGATGGCTTACGGCTCATTTCAAACTATACTCCACTTTCATTTTAGCACTTGGTTTGCCACGAAATTATTTTCTCAAGTTTTTGTAACTAGAACGAAGTAGTGTTGGCAGTCATGAAATGACATTAATGCCATAACACGTTGCCACAACTAATATAAATTATGTAATATTACAAAGATGCCGAAAGTGAAATTGAAATAGTATTTTATTTTTTGCTGAACGAATGCGAAAAGTTACTACATACAGGACATTCGATGAATCTCATCGTAGAATAAATTCCAGAAAATTAATTTTTCTATCTTTCATTTAACTTGTCCTATACTACATTGTAAATGTCTTAAGCGATCAATAAATATATAACTAGGTATTATCATTATTGTTTTTTGAGAATTTAGCATTCCATACGAATCTCGGAATTCCTACAATCGCATTGTTGAATTTTTCCTCAGAAATTTTGCGTTTCATGAAAAAATTGCTAGGGACAGTTTGATAATTTTCAAGGAATTTTAATTAATGCTCGATGGTTCCAAAGATATTATAGCCCATTAATATATATAGTGTCTTAAAGGGGATTGCTGTCAACACGCACTGCTGATTCTTGCAATGCGCATCAGTACAATCAAAAGCAAGGCGAACAAAATATTGTAATATATTTGTGTAATGAATGTTTAAATGAATGAAGTATGAATGATATTATTGTTGTGATTATAATTATTACTCGAACGTTTTCCCTGGTGCTTCGGATATCCTGAGTGAATCTGGATTCCTTATTACTTTCAATGCAAAAATGCTGACTAAGCCTAGTTGCACACACACCGATTTTGGACGGCCGATTTTATATCTGTCGTCCAAATTTCAATAGTGAACCACGTGTGGGAACGGGACCTTGCACATACGCCGACTACTGATCGGTGACGGTAAAATGCCGGTGAGAAACCGTCAAATACCGGCAATACCGGGATGTAGTGGCGTACGTGACTAAGTAGACGCTTGTACAAGCACCGATTGTATACCAAAGAACTCCTTCTTGAGTTCAATGTTTTTTACCGACCATTTCAGTCGACTTTAGTTGATTGTTTGGACGGTAAAAATCCGGTTAGTGTGCTAGCAACTGCTACCGATAAAATATCGGCCGATTTTATTCCGGGCCGTCTTAACTCGGTGTGTGTGTGCAACTAGGCTTACAGTGTCCACATTATTCTAAGGAGGACCAGATTAGTTTGCTCATTTTATAAATCTGTAAAATCTAAACATATTTTCCACTTATACAGCTTTGGTTGGATGCACATGACGTCTTCTATCTTCGACTGAAAAAATGTGGAAAGGTAGTTGTTTGTTGTGGCTTACATGCCTTCAAGACTTAGCGTGCACAGGTGCATTTTTTGACAGAATTGTTACTCTCGTCACGTCTTACAATAACAGCATCACCTCCTGGAGAAACAAAAATGTATTATTTTCGACTTTAATAATTCCAATGAACTTGAAAGAACAACATCTTACTTGACCCAAAATAATCGAAATATTTTGTGCCTCTCTCGCTCGCTCGCTTGTAAACTAAAATGTGTTTCAGGGTTAATGTCCATATCTGTGTAATTACTGCACATTACTATTATACAGGTCTGGTAAAGCATGATATAGGGATAAGAAACATCACAGGAGAGGAAAAGAGAGGAGAGTTAAAGGCAAATCGCATCAGTTAAACAAAGAAAGCATTCTAAAACAATATCCACCGCTCCGGCGCTCACTTGCACTCATAGAAGGGAGAATATCTCATTTTCAGTCACCTTATTCGTTCAGAAGAAATGGTAGTAAAGAAGTGGAAATAGAGGAAAAATACTCGTTCTCTTTATTTTGCGGCCGGTTTTGTTCATACATCTTTGCTCCACTCATTGTTTTGCTACCTCTAGACCATTTTTGACGAACCTGTATGCTTCAACCAGTACGAAGATCTAGCACCTATATATTGAAGACTTTATGAGAGTAACAGACTGTCCGTTTGAAAAAATCACCGCACGCTAATGCTTAATCATTAACAGAAAAAAGTCATTGATGTACAGGTGATTACTAATATACCGCCATTTTGTTCAGAACTGCTTTTAAAATGAATGTTCAACATCTCTGAGTAATTCAAACATAATATAAAATCAATTTTTTATAGAATGTCGAGAACTACGAGGAATCTTTACCCAGTGAACCATTGTCAACATCTCTGATGAATCTGCTGGCCGATATTTTGATAAATGTTTCGAAAAATGCTCCAGCGAACAGGGTCCAAGATGTAGTAAGGTAAGATTTTTTATTCAAAACATGCCCTAAGTGTCTAAACTGAAATTACTTATTTAATGGTTTAAGTACTGCCTATTGTTAATGTTAAAAGTCAAAAAAAGTCGGCACAATTTTCATGTCAGAATGAGTTTCAAAGGTTATTTTCGAAGTTTTTTTATTATTATTTTTTTATCAAGTTTGAGAACTCGCGACTAATATCCAAATTATGCATGAAAATTATTAGTCTGATGTGCGCAGAGTCTAGTCTGGTGAAGAACTGAGTGATTATATGCGAAATAATGTCATTATGTCCACGAATGATTTCACAGAAGCTCTGTAAGCTTGTACGAGTTCGGAGAACCAGTTGTGTTCTGTGTAGGCACAGTACTGTTAATTTGAATCCAACAGTAAATGGTGGTCCGTACAGTATCCACTCTCTAGCCCGAGATCGAACTCAGTACCTTGCTGTTGCGATATACTGAACCGATGCCTTGACCACCAAGCTACGGACGCTAATTTCGAACATTTTTTCGATAAGGATGAGAACATCCATCGAGTAACATCTACATTCTTTATCTAATTTTGAGGGGCCATAATCCGGATAAAATATCTAAAATCTTCACCTGACATTCTTCCTAATGTTATAAACATCTCAATACATTCAATATAATTTTAACTTTCTTTACAGCATTATCCTCGGTTTTGTGAATCTTTATTATTTTCACATTTTCTATTTGTCATGAACCTTGTTCCCAGAATTTGGTTCTTTACTTAGGGCATTCCAGTTCATACATGCCTTCGGACTAATACTACGGCTTCTATGAAACAATATTTTTACATTTTTGGACTAGACAGATGAATACAGGTTGTATTTTGAAGATGTGGCTTTTTTTAACAAAAAACAAAGCATTCCACCACAAATCACTTATTCAAAACTTTCAAACTGATCAAGTTCAATTTTGACTGAAAGATAAAAAAATTTTTTTGCAAAAATCAAAGGTGAAACCTCCCCATTGCAATCATTCTGTTTTGGATTTCTACTTGCTATGATTACACTTTTAGTACGCCCTGAGTATATTTTCAGACCAACTTTAATTTCCACCTTTGAATTTTCGGTAAGAGTTCGGTGATCAATGTTTTATATTGGGGAAAATAATCTTAATAATTTTTTTAAATTTTCTTTCAAAACCTGAAACGCCTGCTCGACCATTCGTATTGGATTTGAAAAACAACCACACAGTATGGAGTGCATTGAAACACAGGAAAATAACCTCCAAAAATTGATAATCTCAATAAGATTAATGCATGTTTCAGCTTCGTTAGAACTTCTGGGCTTGCGAATCCCCAACCCAAAGCCAGTAGTGATTACATCGAAAATTATAAATTTGGGGTCAACAATTGTTGTAGTACTCTTTAATTATTAACTCCTTTGGTTTTTGTGATGTAAGAAGTTGTACTCCGCTATCAACATCGGTTTCAGCTCGAAAATGTCATAACTGTGAATTGTGCCTATAATATTCAGACGCATATCCCGTTTTTATCCCAGTATTTCATTCCATTCCCATGTTCTTCGGTGATTCAAAACCACTTATGACAGAAATGTGTAGGAGAGTAACATATAGCGGCAGTTGCAGATGCTGCATCGATACACGATGAAGGAAGGAAATGGGGAAAATGATTATGCGTATGCCAAATGCTATTGGTAGGCCGATGTACTTGAATTATTTATCCACCCCCTAGAGGGCGAGATATTTTCTCGTCTGTGGGGGAAGGAAGGAGGAAGGGAACTTTTACCAAAACGGGCGTAGCGTTGGGTTAAGGTGTATCATATTCGCCTGCGAATACTTTTAGGAATTTATACTTTAGTGGGAAATTGTGTATAATCCCCGATGGAAATTCTCATTTATTTTTTCTATTTCAAAGCGGAAGACGCTTTGCTTTTGTGTTTTGAATAATTTTTCCAAATGGTTGTTAGTTCGAAAAACTAAGTAAGAAAATAAAATAAAAGTTTAGATCGCCCTCACAGGAAGTTAAAGGTTTGGAAACTTCAAAATTCGACTGCAGTTGAAGGAGTATTGCTGGATCACGTTTTAACTTGCTCCAGAAATGTTATCAGGAAAATCTGTAAATGTAGGGTTGTTGAACAACCAAGGAGCAAAATTCGATGAGATTGATTGGCAGCTCTGTAACCATAAGAGCTAGGAAATTGGATAGCACGTTTCCGACCTCGATTTTCAAAAGCGCATCCCTCTATCTTATTTTGTTTTCAAGGTATAAGTTAAAAATCATTTTTCGGCTCTTTTGAGTTGGTGCCCCTATTTTGCAAATTCACAAATCTAACCCCTTGTTTTTTTTACATTTCTCACACTCAGTTGCAGGAACGTCCATTATACTGTAATGGTCCCTTTAAAATTTTAATTCATAATTAAACGGGGTTTTCTGTTGCAAGTAACCAGATTTAATGAAAACATTAGTTTCTCGTTTAACTTAAAGTACACCAATCATTATCATGTCATTATCGATATTTCCTGTTGCAGGAAACAGTTTTTGCTTCAAATGAAGGATTATTTTGACGCTTTATCGTTAAAAATTTAATGACCAAATTTGTCCCATCAAGTATTCATTTAATTGACGCAAGTCATAATTTTAACGTTTTTTGAAGTGAAAATTGTTGAAAATTTCTTTTATTCGCAACGTATTATGTCTAGTTTGTCGAGCATGTCTACCTTCTCGTCTCTGTCCGATGGAAAAACGACAGAAAGGACTTATGGAACAGTTATGTCAAAGAGGAACTCTTTGGTTATGATGAGAACGAGGTTCAATAAAGCATGTATTTTGCATTCGATGAATTAAATTGAACACCTGATTGAACCTGAAACTAGGCGTCCCAAAGCAATTGATGCGAGATGCGAGAACTCAACTTCTTATAGTTCTAAGATACTATGCAACTTGAGAATTTGGTGGACTGTTATAAATCTACAATGTGCCGCATTATACAAAGGGTAACGAAAGCTATTGCAAGCCTAGCTAATCAGCAGATTAAAATGCCAACTTCCCAAGAGTACCAGCAAGTTGCTCAAGAATTTTATGAAATTGCTGGTTGTCCGAGGGTGTTAGGAGCTATAGATTGAACTCATGTGCTCAGCATGGTGTTTCAATTCTGGAAACATCAACATTATATATACATATTTTTATGTTGTCGAGTGAGATTATTTATTCAGAGAAAGGTGAACTCATATTGTTTAATATAATTAAATAAATTACATTATATTCTGACATGGATTTTCTAGCTTATTATCATAGAAGGTTTTTTAATCTTCCACTGTTCTAATCCCACTTGTGGTACATATTTTTTTCATGTTTCTTTTTTGCGGACTAAAAATATAGTGCCTGTCTTCTTATCTTCTATATTAGACTGATACCTGCGAAGTAAAATATAATGTAAACTAAAAATGCAATAAGCCATAATAATTATCTGATAAATAAGAATTATATTTTTCCTGAATCTACACTTAAACATGATAACATCAATGAATGGAATTAATGAATCAAATCATATTATGATAGGATATACTTACTCCTTTACTCGTTTCTTCAGCAGTGTAGTTGCAACCTCTTATTCTTTTCGTAGCAATCATATTATATAAATTCTATAATACAACACCGTCAACACAACTGACACAAAAATTTCATTAGGTTCATAGCATAGATGAGTTTTGCATCTTCCAAGATTTTATTAGTTTCACTATGGTTTGTACACTAGAAATGCCATTTTTCGGGAGAAATGTCATACTTCTTTTAATGAATTCATTACCGAAAAATTAACTAATGGAACGAAAATGATTGAAAAATTAAGTTCTTGCAACAGCCATTGAAATAATGAAAACATCAAATTTAAGGAACTATTAATTAATGCTGATTTAATGGACTCCTTCTAGACTGGGTGTCAGTCCCATATTTTTTCTTATTCAGAATATATAATATACGTCGTGTCTCTAATTGTTCTTCCAATTAAAAAAACTCAAAAACTAGTTACGTCAAGTTGGCAGGTTATTATCATTGATAATACGATAATGAACTTTATGCTTCTATGTTGTGTCATGTTAGGGGAACTTCGAAAATCACTTTCATTCCGCATATTTGAAAAAATGAGGAAATCACTAGAAATTTCATAACTGCTTCATATTCACCTCTATATTTGAAGAGGCCGTGGTACTAGTATATAGATTATCTATACTCCATTCACTTTCATGAAAGCACTATATTCCATACCAGTGGCGGCTCGTGGTCATTTGAACCAAGGAGGCTAAAATTTTGATGAGCAATGACTTCGAGTATTAGCAGTCAATCAATAATATTTTATCAATATAATAAAAAGTGATATTTTTTTCTGAAATTAATTGTTTTTGTAAATGGTTTCCAGAATAAAATTAGTCGTCCACCGAGAACGGATCGTCCAGCGTGGAGATGAGATTTATTTTTTTGCCAGGATATTCCAGCTGACTGAAATTATTTCCCAAAATCCAATTAACAATAATTTCGCAATATTTAATTTCCTTCATTCTATCCATTATTTTTCCGATCCAGTATTAACCCCTGACAGCACAATCACAAAGAATCCAGAATTCGAGTTTACCACGAAGCCGTTAAATTGAAATGAACCCGTAAATAGCCAACGGAGCCCAGCCTCCTTTGCCCTACTGAAAGCTCGGATATTCCCAGTCAGTCGGTAAGCGGATGAGAATTGGCAATTTTCATAAAACTCCAAAATCGAATTCAAACTTATTTATAGAAACCATTTCCCATTAGTTATCCACCACGTAAGATATTAGTTTCAAGTATTTTTTCCTATCTGTAGGTTCCATTGCTTCTATTTCCTTGGAATTTTGTTTCCATTTCCTTTTCAATTTCCAACATAACTGTTTTGAAATTCTTTTTCTTTTTATGGTTTGCCGCCGGTTTTGTTTGATGTTTTTCCGGTTCCCCTTTCTTCTGGATAGGTTTGGAAAGTATTTTACTTCTTTTCCTCCTCTGCTGGTTTGGCATTCACAACGTCATGTAGTTTTCGTGCAGGTGTTGTTTTAGATGATGGCTTCTATTGTTCTGCTGACTTTTGTCAAATGTGCTTACAACATTCAGTAATTATCAAGTCTATAGTGATCAGAAAACATTAATGACCATTATTGACTCAATGAGCGTTCCCGGATTGTGAAAATGACGTAGAATGTTTGTAAGAGAGCACTTCCGAAATAGGAATTTTTGTAAGGATTTCAATCACATATCGAAGGCCTAACAGCAATATCCCGTATCTGAAAATACGTAGTTTCATAGGACGTAGGAGTAGGTTTATCAATATTTTGAGCTCTTGTGAATATTTACCGCAGATGCGGAATATTTGATGTGGTTAAGTAAGATGCAGATACATGTCATTAGAATTAGGCCATAGATATTTTCAGATTTCGGAAAACTGCCAATTGTAGCTAGAATATACATAAATAGCTTACTCTTTTTGTGAGAATACGATAACACAAAACCACTCAGTATATATGTCCAATTCTGAAATAAAGAAATATATTTCTGAAAATTTTTGCTATAAATTCATCAATACCGGGTGTCCTGTTTTCTATATTTCCTTTTCTCAACCCCCGTTCAGGGATATGGAAACAGTACAGTGTTTAATACTGCACGATTTTCATTATAGTGGTAGAAGTTAGTAGTCGGATAATGAGGTATTTTCCTAAATTTCAAAATATATGTCATAAAAATCCTTATAACTCAAATATCTCGAAATATATATTTTTTCGAATTTAAACATATTGCATTTTGTCTGTATTCGATTACGAAAATTCTGATTTCAGAAGTGCTCTTGTGAACATCCTACGTCATTTTTACAATCCGGCAACGCCCATTTGTGTCAGTAATGGTCATGAAAGTTTTCTGATCACCATAGACGTAATAAATATCAAGTTTGATGATCACATTTGACAAGAAAAACACACAATAACACAAAATGTCATCGGTTTTAAGAAGGTAAAGACACAGATTACAGAAACAATTTTTTGTAATCTGTGGATATCTTCTTGGTCGGTTCCAGTGTTGTCGAATCAACAAAAATTACTATACTTCAATAAAGGCATTCTACGTCACAAGCTTTCACATAGTCGAAGTTTCGAAGGGTGTATTTCTGAAATGTCTGAATTTTGAAGCGAATCTTTTACGTGTTGGATAACTAGTAGAAAAGGCTTTCCATAAATAATCTCAAATTCGGTTTTGGAGTTTTAGGAAACTTGCCCATTCCTCACAAACTTGGAGTCGATAATGTATTCGAAGACAAAACGTCAAAAAAGAAAAAGTCCGTCTCGGACGTGTATGTCGTAGTCGCATTTTGTTTACCGAGGCTAAGAAAATAGGGGTTTCCGACATGACTTGGAAAGGCGGGCAGAATGGTGTCGAATTCGCCCCCGACAAAAGGAAGCGATGCTTTCTTTCGCCGCGACCTGTTCAAACATCATCAGTGTAAACAGAACATAATAGTGCATACGGATCGTGACTATTTCGGGTCTTATTTCATATATCGAATTACACGGTGTGAGTTTGGTCTCCGATATAACTTTATAGTACGAGATCCCGCTGCAGAATTACTACGTTCATGACGTACACGGATGTTTTTGATATCAAATTAAAGCTAATTTTTTTTCGAATAGGATGATGTATGGCTGCCTGTGAAAAAATGGCCGCGAGTTAGGTCTGCCATCTGTTAAAATAGCGAGATATCTGAAATAAAGTGAAATGATGGCGCGCAACGCCACTTGTTAGATGAGGATGGTGGATGCCAGCCGACTTAACATTTACAAAATTATAATTACGTAATGAATATTATGAAAAAAACTTGAAGTATTAAGAGATTTATTTTATAATAAAAAATAATTTATTCATCAAGTACGAATGTAATTAAATCTGAAGAATTTTTTTTCGTGTTTCTTCAAAATCTTGAATGAAGTTATATTTTATATCAGTGTATTACATTTTCTAGTCCAAGTCCGATTCCTCGCTGCTTTCACAATCGCAGTTGTCACTATCGTCGTCGCAATCAGGGTTTTTTTCATCATCTGAAAATGTGTTAGCTCAATTACATAATACATTCTCTACTTGTATCGGAGTTGAACTTCCCAGAAATCATGTTGGTTTCAGGGCACCATCCGGAAGAAGCCAACCATTTATTCTCCGCACTAAACTTTAAACAGTGGTACTTAGTAGCATTGAGCAATATCGAATTGACGAAAATCGTCCGTAGCACCTTTTGTTTTAATGACTTCCAAAACTATAAAATGTGGGTTGAAACAAACCCTTTGATTTTTTTAATGAATTTTTCATCATTCTCTTTTGCCGCACACATCTTGTTGAACATGATAAATCGTCCAGTGTCTTTGGAATGAACTTTGGTGATACTTATCATCTCTTTAAAAAATTCTTCTTATGTTTCGATATTAATTTATTTGGACCTTATTCTTATTATAATCTATTATATGCATTGCGCCCGAACTCTCAATATTCGTATAGCGCCCGACGAAGGGTGATTACATAAATAATATCAACAGCGTTGCGTACAACGAGCTCCAACACGTGGTTATAATATACGAATAATTCAGATGCACTGTTGAGAACCCTAAGATTCATTTCACACCACGGGTTTTTACCGTCGGGTTTTTACTGGAAAACAACCGAATGAAAAATTATTCATCGGGTTCTATCCGTACGGTGGGCACATCAAGCTCTCGAATCTCGTGGCGATAAGCGCCGCCGAAAATGCAATCTGGTTGTTATCCAGTGCAAAACTAAATCGGAACATGTGTGAAAGATCCCATAATATCGGTAGATATAATTCGGAACATCGGGTAAGAACCCGATGGTGCGAAATGAGTCTAACTCTCTCTTACTTTATTTCGGATATCTCGCTATTTTAACAGATGGCAGACCTAACTTGCGGCCATTTTTTCACAGGCAGCCATACATCATCCTATTCGAAAAAAAATTAGCTTCAATTTGATATCAAAAACATCCGTGTACGTAATGAACGTAGTAATGCTGCAGTGGGATCTTAGACTATTACCCTATCATCTTGGATCGTTTCGAACTTATCAATTTAAGTAGGAAAAAATGAAACATATACATTCATTTTACATTGAATTCTAGATTCATTCATTCATTCATTCATTGCTGTCGTTGCCGGGAATGAATCTACAAGAAGGCGAAAAAAGGGAAAAAACAAAAAGAAAAGAAAAAGAAAGGACAATAACCTCATAAATCTGACCATTCTCTAAAATGGGATAGAGTGAATGTTCAACGTACCTATGTATAGGAATTGAACGGCAGTTCTGTAACCGTAAGAAATACGATTTTTCAAACGAAACTATGCAATTTATAGTATTTACGAAAATACATCAAGAATATATAGATAAAATTATGAAGAATAAACACATTCTTGTATTCTAATATTGAGTATCGCCACCATGTGCTCTTATCTTTTCTTCCATGCGGTTAAATTCCAGTTAACTATTTCTGACAAGATAAATTAATCTTAATTAATAAACACTAATCTTAACGTAGGATAACCGTGTTTCTTGATCAAAAAGTAGGTATTGTTCATAATGATATAAATTGCATAGTTTCCTTAAAAATCTTTTTTCCTCTCAGCCAAGAGCTATTCACGTGAATTGAACAGGGAAATGTTAAGAGAAGATCAGGCTTCAAAATCTCATTTGAATCATCATCATTGGGTCACTAATTATTTACACAGGGTGTTCCGAAATTTAGAGCATGAAATTCCTGCAGACTCGATATTCGACGATAAACTAGATGAAATAGGCTAAAAATAGACAATAAAATGATCAAAATCGATGCACACCTAAAAGAGTTATTTTTAAAATGAAATTGGTGGAATTTTATTCTGTCCGGTTTTTTTTTTGTCCAGGAGTGTAGTTAGATCATGCGATTCTACATCAATTTGATATAGTTCAGTTTTTTTTTTCAAGAAAATTTGCGGAAAACCTATGAAAATTTCGCAGATAAAGCTTCATTTTCAATGTTAATATCTTTTCAATGTCCTCATGAAACGGACCAATTTGTGGGAATATTATTGGTTAACAAAAAATCCTTCTCTTTGATTCGAAAATTCCAATACAATATAGAAAACTATTATAGTCAGCCAAGACATAATACTCTAACTACATTTTTTCGAATTAAGAGGGGTCTACACCGTTTTAGTGGTCAGTTCAAAAACAGAAAATGGATATCTTACGTTAGAAACCACTAATTTATATATGAGGTTTTCATTATAATTCAATTCAATCAGATGGTCATCTCGAAAAGTCAAAAATTTTACTATTTGTCAAACGGATAAAAAATAAAAAATTTTTTCATTGGAGAACAAATATTCATTCATGCCATTGACTTTCCAAGGGAAATTATCTCTTCTATGAATTTCCACATTTCTCTAAAATTATCGCCATTGGCTACCTTTTGTATCCTGGTGAAATTGCTCTGGTGGAGCAGTAAAATAAACAGTAGAATCTTGTCGAACATAGTACTTATTCCAAAAATTCATTTCTCTTACAGTCTTCCTTTCGAATAATGAAATTTAAAAAATTTCAGAGCTTTCAAAACTACTCACAAACTGAAAGCCAAGTATAAACAACAATAATAAATCAAGCCCATTTATAGTCATTTGTTGATAAGTATAAATTCAAGTTCCTAATTATTTGTTTTGCGGTAATTTTTGGACATGATTATGAGATTTGAAAAAATAAGTATTATTATTATTTATTACTCTTAGATTCTCTATTCAATTCAGATAATATTTTTTCTTTAGAAGATAAGAACGCAAAAACTCCTAAATGAGCAACAAGTTTCTAAATAGGAATTTCTGGTTCAAGCGCATAAGGCACTCACATTTATGCACAAAATTCTCTGAACTAACAAACTACAAACAAACGTAGGAGGAGCTTGCAAATAACCTATGAGGAGGATTTATTTTGTTCGTTTCCACAAATGATTTTCTCTCCGGGATATTCAATATTGACTTTTCGACATCTTCTGTCAACGATTCTTCCCCTTTCACCATATGCCGCAAATTACATTATTCTGATAATGCTGCATTTTAAAAAATTAGCAATAATAACAGGCAGATGGCAGTATGTATTGATTAAACCCAAATGAACATTATCTGAAATATTTAGAGATTTTAATTAAAAATTATAAATAACATTGATTGACCTTAATCAGTTGAATTAATTACTTTGGCACCGTTATTGAATGTATTCTTGATAAAAATAAAATTCGAAGCACAATCAAGAAGATGGTTTGTTTTGAATGTCAGAAAAATTTGCATTTCAGAGCCATGATGTTATTCCCTGACCTACATAATTTTACAACGTAGATTCCATTATGGCTATAAAAAGTTCCATTTTCAGCTATATTTTTAGATTCACATAATTTCAGTTGAAAAATAAAATAATTTTCTTGAGAAAATTTCAAAATTTTACACTCAACGCAGAATGCAGAATCAATTTTCATATTAATAAATAATTGGTATTTTTCCGTTGTTGCTGAAAGGCCTACGAATCTCAAAGAATTTTCAAGGAGTCTATGAAAGCGAATCGCAAAAGTGAATTTTTATTCTTCCCCAAAAATATTTTAACGGAATTCGTGTGACAACCTGTATAGGTACATAGATGAGGTACTAGCAACATATAAGTTTGAAATGGAAGTATAACAAATTCCTGTAAGAATTGTTGCGATCGATTAATCACCCAGATAGAAGAAAAAACTTTCAATCATAACACGGGTCAACACCAAATTTGACTTTGACTGCAAAGCATAAAATTTCGATAGTTTAGATCCTAATTAGACGAAAAAAAAATATATGGCATGAAAAAGTTTGCTTCTGTGTTTAGGAGACTGATTCAACTTTATCATTTACAATAACTACAAGCAACATGTAAAGCCCATGGCTTGTCTTGATTCCAAACAGGAAAGTCAAAATATGCTTCATAGGCTTCAGAGAGAACGTGAAATGTCTTTAATTCGTATTTCACGTCACAATTATAATAAATTGACCAAATATAAAACAAAATGCATCAGCATCATATTTACACTTTCTTGACGACATTTTGAAGTTTGTCTGGGCTTGTAAACAACACCTTATCGTTGTTTATGACTCGAGTGCCCACTAGTGATACTTTGTAAGGGTAAACACTCCACTCTCATCGCGCGGTTTTTGAATTATTAAAAATAATGAAAAAAAATGAAGAATGAGTATTAATACTATTACTATCACAAAAGCAAACTTTATACCAAAATAAGGTATTTTCTTCTCGTTTTTGTGCATAATTAACCGGAAAATCCTAGTATAAACGTTAGGACAAAGAACGAAAATTTTTTTGTAGAGTCGTGTAATCATTCAATTTCTGTTTAGAGACTTCCCGACTGACAATTCGGTAGCGAACAGAATAAGATCATAAGATCTTGTTTTTCAACAAAAATCAAAATCCTTTTCCATACAGAGAAATCTATGGGATGACAATTTAATCGAGTTTCGTCTTTTACAATATTCTTTCAACTGGATTTTTTTCTGCTTAACTTCAAAGGTTTGAAAACACGCCCAAAGAAAAGAGCTACGTATATTTATTTACTTTTTTCATCGTCCATTAGAAACTACAGGGACGGTGGATTTCAATCAGTCTGAAAGGTTTTCTAATCATCCCCTTTCTGCTCCCGACAGTGTCGTCGGACCTCAGCACCGAACCCAATCGGGGCCATAAAATTGGGGCTGGAGGTTAATAGATTAACCGAAATAATCGATTGTTGCAAGTGAGTTATATGCATATAAGGAACTCGCTGATATTCAAATGAAACTGCGGATGGCGATGAATGTAGGGCTATTCGGCATAGGTACCATATGCCCTAAATGAGTTGCGAAGGGGTGAGAGCTGGTTAAATTATGCGTCATCATCGGGCTTATTCGGTGCACATGCACATAATTCATCCTGGAACAAGATTAATCCCGTAATAAAATTATTATGTTACTCAATTGAACGGTATGATATGGTTTTTCGCAGAATGCAAGTGTACCGACTATAAAGCTGTATGTAAATTTTTATGTTTATTACATTCGCCTGCTGGCGTTATTAGGTGAACCTGTTATCCGATTACATTTTGTAATGAGCTCCGTCATCTAGTCAAATAATACACTTTCTTATTCTGATTGTTTATTTTTTAGCAATTTATCTCGTTCGAGTGTAAAAATTTTTTTTATACGGTTAAGACATGGACACCCTTAAGGTTGAATCTCGCTATACGTTTCGTTTCCTTTCCATATTTATATGGGCAGTTAAAACTTTACATATCTGTGATGAATTGAAAAATACAGGGTGACCCATAAAGTTGTGGAGAATGATAGTTATATATTCTTTCCACCTAAATCCAATAATTTCCTAAAAAAAAGACGTTTCAAATAATAACCAATAACAATGCGAAATTCGGACATAGTCGTATTTACCAGAGCAACAAATAAGGCACAACCATTGTTAGTAGGTGATAAAGAATCGTCAATCAATCAATCAAGTCAACTTCTGATAGCAATAAGAAATATGCGAAAAGATAGCATGGCATTAGTACTCACTAAACAGAAAGAATTGATATTTCAATTTTGAGAGGATAAATGTGTGATATTCATCAAAAATAGAGCCCCAATACGTAATGATTCGTATTGCTGCCTTTGTTTAAAATAAACTTATCAAATTTTGTCTTGGAATTTATTCTGTATGTTTTAAGGCTGTGACTAGAGTCCCGACTCGGGACTCGTGTTCAGTCCCGAGTGACGTTATTAAATTCGGGACTGATATTCGGTCCCGAATTCAAAGATGCACCGCACTGGTGCTTTGAAATTATTGAGCAGTGAAAGGAGTAGCAAAAAACTCAATTTTCAGTACAAATCATATACCCTATACCCAGTCAAATAGAAACAATGATTCATATTTCAATCGTGCATGTAGATAAAAGTTTTCAAAGATACATATATTATTAAAGTATATTATATTTTCAAATCATCACATTTATAAAGAGAAAAAAGAGCAATCTTGAAATGAAACATCTAAGGTGAACATTTTAAACACAACCACTACCTTTACCTTTTCAACTAAATTTTCATACACTTCAAATAAAAATTCATTTTATTGAGGTGCCGCAGTATCGTTATTTCGTATAAAATATCACCCATTTCACAAATATATTTGGCAGCTTCCTTTCTCGATCACATTTTTTTATTCAAGAATGGAAGAGGTTCACTTCTGAATCAAAAATTACGTTTGGCAATTCATCTGGATCAATTTACACTAATTTACACTAAGCAATTCTCAACTTTCACACCAGTTAGAATTGCATACTTCGCTGCTTCTTCCATTCTCAAATTCCAAGATAGTATTTTCTCTTATCTCTTCAATCCTGATTTAGAAGAAGCCCACACTATTTTTTGATAGGGAATCAATTTCGTCGCAACTATTCATAAATAATATTATACGATTCGCGAACATAACCTCAAAACCCTTTTACAATGTCGGGACTGGACAAGGATCCCGAGTAAGGCCAAGAGACTTGTTTGGTAATTGAGTCATTTGATTTCGTCAGTCGGGACTGGACACAGATCCCGAGTCGGGACTCTAGTCACAGCCATGTTTTAATGTCATGATATCTAGGAACATTTGATTATGGTATAACATCAAAAATGTTTCAAATTAAGTGGAAAAACGAACAAAGTTGTATTATACTTGGTGTTCAATTAAAAAAAAATATAAATATCAGTGTCCATAACTTTGTGGTCCATATGTAAATTTTAAATAACCATACTTCTTTCATCTTTGACATTTTTCATTACCCCCATATACTTTGAAATAATCTACTGTTTTGCTAACCCTATATGAAAATATTATCACAATCTTCAAATCATTACGCGGGGACCAGAAATGGTAGAAAGATGAAAGACTATTTTCACTATACTTACCGTTTCCTTTCTGTTAAAATACGTTGCCTAGAATAATGTGTAGATATACGTAAGGTAGATATAGTGTACATTCTCCCAATCATTCACAGCAAACAGTATTTAATGTAGATTGTAAAAATTGAGGGCTGAAAAAAATATGGTATGGATATGGTAGGTATAGTGAGAATCAACCATTATACTGACAAAAAATTGTTCACAAATTCTTCGAAATATCGTAACTTCCACCATTCCCAGTGAAATAAAAAAAAAATATATGATCTAAACGGAATTCAAACCCGGGATTTTTACAGTGGAGAACGGTACTTTAAGGCTGAAAACGATCTATTGTATAGGTATACAGAGTGATACACCGCGATCGCTTCCCAACTAACATTTTATATTCTTCAATAAGTGAGTTGATATATAACAAATTAATAATAGCATATCGGCATATACCTAGGTGATTTGTTTTATATTAACTACAAAGGTACTATATTCTCATATCAGTCAAAAAATTAACGTTTAAACAGTAATATGATGAAATAATAAAACTTGTTATGGAGAGCGTATAGTTTATCCTTATAAATAATACAGGGTCTTTCACGAGGAACCTCACCCATATTTATACGGGAAACTACTGAACGTATTTTCATGAAATTCAGCACTTATAAGTATTTCACGATGCTGATGAAATATAAAATATTTTCAAGGCATGAGCACCTCCGGAAATGACGTCAACTTCCGTTTTTCAAATTAGAACACCATTTTTTTATTGCAGAAATAGATTCCTTAGAAAATTTCAAGTTATTTTGATGTAACATTTTTCAGTTTTGGTTGGAACATTCTCTCTGAGCGGGAAAATTCGAAAGAAAATCGAATATAGAGCTCCGCTGAAACAAGAATAACTTCGAGGTTTTTGGATGGAAAATTTTCATATTTGGGATTTTTCAAGATGTAAGATTGATGTATCCACTTTAAAAATCGAAATCGCGATTCATGATACAGGGGGTGAAAAAATCGCTTTCAAAGTTAGGGATGACAAAATCGTGAAAAATCAATTTTTTCAAATTAGAACCCCATTTTTTTATGGCAGATATTGAATCTACGTTAAAAAATAATGTGAGTGAATGCATCACACCCTTGCCCTAAAGTGGATATTTGAGTTATTCACAAAAAACTGTTTTTCGTCTTGAATTTTCAGCTATTTCTTTTCCCTTCACGCCAAAAAGATGAAATTTTCAGGAACTGTTACTTAAACCATGTTTTAGATTTTACTACCCTAATATGCAAGAGAAAAAAGTTCCAGGTTGTTCCTAAATAGATGGCGAATTTTGATTGGAATTTGTATCGGAAACCTCTTTATTTCAACTAATCGGCCATCGGTTTTCGCTCCAGTGATAAATAAATAATTCCTTATTAACCATATGCAAAAACTTACCATGTTTTACATTCTTTTTCTTTAATGATATCTATCATTAGCAGATGATCATGGCAGATTCAATATCTGCCATAAAAAAATGGGGCTCTAATTTGAAAAAAATTGATTTTTCACGATTTTGTCATCCCTAACTTTGAAAGCGATTTTTTCACCCCCTGTATCATGAATCGCGATTTCGATTTTAAAAATGGATACATCAATCTTACATCTTGAAAAATCCCAAAAATGAAAATTTTCCATCCCAAAATCTCGAAGTTATTCTTGTTTCAGCGGAGCTCCATTTTCGATTTTTTTTTCGAATTTTCCCGCTCAGAGAGAATTTTCCAACCAAAACTGAAAAATGTTACATCAAAATAACTTGAAATTTTCTGAGGAATCTATTTCTGCAATAAAAAAAAATGGTGTTCTAATTTGAAAAACGGTTGACGTCATTTCCGGAAAAACCGGAGGTGCTCATGCCTTGAAAATATTTTAGATTTCATCAGCATCGTGAAATACTTATAAGTGCTGAATTTCATGAAAATACGTTCAGTAGTTTCCCGTATAAATATGGGTGAGGTTCCTCGTGAAAGACCCTGTATATTATGAAGCTCGTTGAGATAAGTTTATCTTATATAACAGTTTCAAGGACGTATTGTGTAATTATAAATCCCCATATTATACTTATATAGCTTGCCACGAGAAATTATATAAATGTTTCATCAGCATCTAAACAATAACAAAGTTGTATTCATCTAATAACGGCTCATATCATGATATTACAAAACACTCTTGCTGAACTCGTTAATATGCGCCTTATATAGCACTTTTCTCAAAAACTCGTCACAACTAGCCTAAGCATTCTTTTAATCAATATCAGTTTAGGTAATGGTAATGGTAAATTATTTACGGGCGGTTTAGATCCCAGAATCATAGTTTGGTGAAGGAAGAAAAATTAAAAGGGTTCAAAAATAAGCTGTACCATCCACCTCATCAAAAGATGAGAAATAAATATTAAATGGGTGTTATAAGGAAATCAATTCCACCATGAAGGCATTCCCCTTGCTGTAAAATTTCTGATAATAACATCGAAAAACCTCGAAAAACATATCGAATTTATTACATTTTGAAAATGAAGAACTTGATTATACAGAATCTGACTAGTTTGTTCAGACCAATACGGCTGATAATCATACAAAATAAAAATGGAAATACAAACGCTTCAAGAAGGTCGATTAGGAGCTTTAAAGTGAAATATGAATAACACATCTATCGAGGTTTCTATTCAATAAAATATTCATTCGATAATGTTGATATATAGGGTGTGATTTTTGGTACATATTTAACAAAATTATTACATGAAGGGTTATGTTAATGGATAAGATAGCGGGTACCGAACGTTCATATTCTTCAAAGGTGAGACTCGGTCATATTTTAGACCATTTATTAATCGACATAATATGTGACAATTATTGTAAAATAAACAACTTTACCATAAATATGCAATTTAGTAGTTACAGCGCTTAACGAAGCATCACGATTTTCACAAAATGTGTTTTTAAACCACGACACGTGTTTCACTATCACAATAGCATCTTCAGGTGGGTGAAGGTAAACTAAAGTAAAAACTCATTTTGTGAAAATCGTATAATCTGTTTCAAGTTTAATTATTGATTTTCATCAAGTATCGGCCACATCAATTCAATAAATTACCAATTACCATATTATTCGGCGATGAAAGCACATGGTACAAAATGAATTGAAGACTTATGATAATCAATTTGTGTGAATCAATCAAATTCTCACTAATTTAATCTATGGTTTCGCTGATCATCGTTAACCTATCATACACCAAACATCAAAATATTACTATTTGTTTCTTTGATTAACAATTTAGGTGAAAAAAGTTTATCCATTGGCACAAATAATCGAAATTAGTTCTTTATTTTTCAAAAATAACAAGTGCTGGAACCGTACAGCAGATTTATCATCGAAATTGCAGAATAAATGGGTGAAAATTCGATTGATTGAGAAACCCACGTTGTTTAAAATTCAAATGTGAATATTTCATTAACGAATGGATTGAAAGAAAAAAAATAAAGAAAAATGCCGAAATCAGAATAGAAAGGCCTTTCAAATTAGGTATCACTTACTCAATCTTCCTTATTCAATATATAAGGGTTGGGGTTGTAACACTGAAGGTTGAAGCGGTGAAGTTTTGAATTTGATCTTGGAAATTGTCCTCCTGAAATTGAAAATCGACGTGTCTTGGTGTTTTTATACAGGGTGTTTTCAAAAGTGAGGCTTTTTTTGACAGAAGGTAGAACTCATCAAAATGGGTCGTAAGCAAAAATTGTCTTTATTAAATATCCAAGATGGAGTTACAACCCTTAGATATTCGACAAAATTTCATTGAATTTCAAGTACGGGTCTGTGGAAGGTGACTCCGGCATCGCAAAAACGAAATGAAACATAAATATATGGCTGGACAATGAATGGTTCAGTACCAAGTTCATCGGATTAGATGAATCAGGTCACTTTTGAGAGAATCATAGTTATTGTATCGTGCAATTTATGGTGAAAAAATGTTGAAAATCGAGGCCGTTTCTTCAAAGTGCTTATTTTAGTTATCTTGAAAAAGTGCTATGATGTTTCCCCATTTCATCCCATTTTTACGACGATTGTTGAAATGTTCGAACAAGAAGATTGTGATGCCCATTGTGAAAAAAATTGGTGAATAATTTAGACGAATTTTACTGTGAGATTTTGAAGTATTATTCTATTTTTTACACTTGTGTCCTAAGTCTCTTCTGTCAGTTGTTATCGAAATGAGCCATTTAATAAAATCGTGTAAGTTACTAAAAATGAGAACAATTCGGAAACTCTAAGTTTCCATTTTCATTACCCTTGAATATCGAACTAACCAATATCCTAAACGAATCCACATGGTTTTTTCCCACTGCTTTGCGATAATTCTGCTAACATTTAGGGTCGTATTAGGATCTATTTCAGTAATCATTTTCAACTTTGTCATTTTGAAAGTTTTGTGTAGGTGATTTTTAGTGAAACTCTTCATTTTGACCAGTTCTACCTTCTGTTGAAAAAAAAAGCCTCACCTTCAAATGCACCCTGTAAAATTCGGTTCTGCGAACCTACAGATAAGGTGTTTCGTTTTCATTGTTCCATTCTGTATAATTTAGGAAGGAAGTTTATTATCGAAAACTCCCAAATGTAAGTTTTGAACACATTTTCAGTTCTCTATGAACATCTAATAGGCCTTTGCGTACCTTGTATAGGGCAAGAACCGCAAAAATTTTCGAAGGGGTCCTTGGGGCACATGAAGTTGGACAGCCCTAATATAGACAAAAGTCGATGGAACCTGTGTCGCGAATTGTCTCCAACACCCCCATCGCCGTAACGTAACGTGCGGTACAGGTCGACAGATGTGAGAGATGGGAGCAGATAAGAGCCCTCTATCTGTCACGGCGCTGATCCGACAATCCAGCTCAACATTAGATTCTCGTTATTATTATTAGCCACCCCATCATCCGTAAACACCGGCCTTCCCCGAGGGATGCTCGTTCATTCGGTCCCGGTTTCGTATACCACCCCGCAGTCGAAATGAATACAGTCCATACGATATGGGCAAGTAACTGATAACAAACACAGATATCATTATTGTACATACCGCACCAATTTCAATGCCTCCGGTTATTATGTTATCACTATCTTGTTTGGAGCGATCATAATTCAATGGCCGAGGGGTGTAAAAGCCTAGCGTGGAATTGTTGTTGTTCATATTCAGCCGGATTACCAATTCGAGAATGCATTAAAATTTGCTCACTTGTTTCCGTTCGAATATGGCGAAAATGTTTCTAATGCGGGAGCTTAATTCAATTTTTGTTACTGCAGGTATCGATAGCAAAAAGCTTGGAACTTTTATTATCCAGCCCATATAGGTGTCCAATTTGAATATGAATTTTCAAGAGAGTTATGATGCTCGTTCTGAACCCTACGATTAAACCCATAAGGCAATCAGAGGTTTTCCCTTTCGGGGAAGGTCATCTTGAGATTTGGTGGCCATAAATGCCTTTTCAACACAAGTATTTTTGTACTAAAAACCGAATTATACGATTATTGCTCACATGACCCAGACATATGTTTCGCTATCACAGAGGCATCTTCAGGTGGGTAGAGGTAAACCACCCGAAGGTGTGATTACCACTAACATGAGGTTCATCTTCACCCTCCTGAAGATCCTAGTGTGATAGCTAAACACGTGTCGTGGTAAAACAACTCATGTTAATGAAAATCATATGCTGTTTTCAGTTCAATTATGAATTTTCATCAATTATCGGCCACATCAGTTCAATATAACTATTTTTCCTCGATTATACCTTCACCAGCAAATCGACCAAGCACAAATTCTTGAGGTTATGGAGCATTATATTCTGCGGCCAACTGTAATTGGTCGCGTAAAGTAGACTTATTAGTATATAAGTTTACCGTCAAGGTATACTTATTAGAAGAATTGAACCAATTTTCAAGAATATCCTAAAATTTTACGTTTCGACTTTAATTTTTCGGAAAGATAACCCGAAGTAAACCACAGAGGGAGTTTTGAGTATATAACAAGCGTCGAAAGGCTAACTGATTTTGCCATTGCAAAGCCTTAAAAAACGCCTCCGGAGGTACTTAGTCAAGCATATAGCTATGTGTGCCCCCCTCATAATTCTGGGTGCGTCCCTGGCCTGTATTATGGTGGTCTACACTGTGGTCAGATCTTTCTTTTTTCCGGAATAAAGAAAAGGCGATTACAGCAGAAATTGCCTTCACTGTTATATGTGATCTGAAATACCCGATTTCTCTACTTATCAAATGTGGACATTCCTCTGAAATGTCCCCATGTCTGGAACAGAAAAAAAAAATTATCCAAATTGAACGTGTTCATTCAATCATATCTGTCGAAATGTATTATTTCAACTTCGGCGAGGATAATAAAAAGTTATTGCAACTTGAAAATAGCGCAATCGGTGATGCGTGTGAAGTTGGCCCAGCACTTTTCGATTTTTGGAAAATAAATTGTACTTAATTGTGCTAAGTTTGTGACGTTGAATTATTTTTTTTTTTAATCCATACGGTTCTCAAGATATTCCACAAAATGTATGGATTCGGCCAGCCAAAAAATGGGTTGTTATGCCTGAGATAGATTGTGCTTTAAATGTACTGGGTTGTGCGGTTCGAATTATTGCGAAATTTCCTCGTATTTCCCAGAAAATTGAAAATAAAGAAAGAAGTAAGCGAGGACTTTTGTTTTTTGTTCCTAAAAATGAGTGAAATAATTTGTGCTACATTTGTGCTGACTTGTGCCGTAAATATTTTTTCGTAAAACGAAAACATATGGAAAAAATTGTGCTACATGTGCCGTTGCAATTCTCAAGAAAATTATTCTAGTTTCACGAAAAATCAAGATTTTGAAAAAAAGTTATCCCATCACTTTTGTGTTTTTTATGTTGCCAGAATTCAACTTCAAGAAGAAAAATTTCTCGTTAATTGAGCTTGATGAACTCCTGCTTGGATAGCCGATGATTATTGTTTTTAAATAAACTTTTTTGCATCAAGAAGGTGAGTAAGGCAATAGTTCAGCAGATGAAGTCAAAATTTCACTTCCGTCGGAGAATTAACTTGGATAAACATCATCATCACAAGCTCAATTTACGAGATTTTCATTACAAAAGTTTTATTTTGGCAACACACTGTTATATACACTGTTCTATACACATTGCCGGTAACATATACACTTCAGACAATTTTTGACGCTATGCAAAACTCAACGAACCGTATGTTGTGTATGGAGATTGGCGGTATGAATATTAGTCCTGTTGCTATGTACACTGATTTCCAAACAATCTACTGATTTTTGTCAACATACACCATTTGAAGAAAAAGTTGAGAGCCTTTTCTGAAAATCTCGACGGCACAAGTCAGCACAAATGTAGCACAACTATATAAAAAAACTTCAACAAAAAAACACGAAAGTGCTGCGCAAACTTTTTTCCAAAATCTTTATTATTTGAGAAACTAAAAAAAATTTCATGAAAATTTCAGCGGCACAAGGTAGTACACGAGTTGCACACCTTTTTCCATTTGTTTTCATTAAGTAAAAACGAAAAAGCTGGGCTAGCTTTCTTTTCAATGCCGAAATATTTACGGCACCAGTCAGCACAAATTATTCCATCCATTTTTATGAACAAAAAACGAAAGTGCTGAGCTTACTTTTTTCTTCACTTTCGATTTTCTGGGAAATGAGGGGAAATCTTGCGAAAATTCGAATGGCACAACTCAGTACATGTATAACACAATCTGTTTCTGGCATAAAAACACATTTTTTCTGAAAGTACTGGGCTGGCCCATACAATACATTTTGTGGAATATCTTGAGAACCGTATGGAATTAAAAAATCTCGATGGTACAAAGAGGCACCAATCTAGCATAACTTTTTCCGAAAATCGAAAAGTGCTAGCCGTTCCGAGATAATTAAGGCGTTCTATACTCACTCAAACGGCTCGCACTTTTCGATTTTCGAAAAAAATTGTGTTGTACTGAATTGTGCTAGATTGGTGCTGCTTTGTGCCGTCGAGATTTTTTTCAATTCCATACGTGCCATTTTCATCATACTATGAAAATGGCACGTATAAAAGTTGTTGTATTTTTGATCGACACTTTTCCAAACTTGAAGAATTCCAAGTCGGGACAATTTTCAAAGATACCTATTACAAGATGTTCTTCAACAGAAAGGGAATATACGATTATAGGGTATAAATGAATATAAGGATGTATTGAATTGTGGTGGTGTACCCTTGTAATTGCAAGGGGTGAAAAAAGCCAATTCTTAAATTTGTTTCGCAAGAAACTTTTTGTCTCATTCAAATCATAACAATAAACAATTAATTTTTGATTGCTTGATTCGTTTTGGACAAATAAGGTATCTTGTAATTTCTCGCTAAAAGTAACGGTTTAAAAAAGAAAAAAAAATTAGCAGGATCGTAGCATGAGTTTTACAGGCTGGAAATTTTGTTATTTTCACTTTCTCATTACTATCCCCTAAAAATCCGAATACACTAAAAAAATTATGTGCTTTTTATAACATTTAATCCCTTCAATTCTATTCCTCATCAATGAATTCTTTCTTCACTCTCTTCCCGTCAAATTTACTGCTTAGCAACCAACATTCACTGATAACTTTATGCACTTCTTGATTTTAATAATTAAGTATAATTTTAATAATGCAATCTTTCAACGAACTTACTCAAAAAATAATTCTTCTAGCTTGAGGAAATAATTTAAAACTGATACTGGAATTTATTGTTTGCAATCAGATAATATGGAAAATAAAACCTGGAATTTTGAAGAGAACTGGATCATACTCGTATCTAGCTATCATAAGACAACGTCATAATCTTTGTTCAGTCATCAATTTCAAATGTATGGGACGCTTTTTCTTTATTTTTAACACCTCGGGATTGAAAAACTTACTGAATCGTCATATGTCAATTTTTTGTACGTTTTCACTTCGTAACAGACTATGTTACAAAATTAACAATTATTTCCAACTGTGTTTTTTCGATAAAAAAAAATCTTACGAGTTTCTGCCATTCATTGTGCCGTTAATGTTCCAAGAATTACGTGTGCATGGTTAAAATGTTGCTAATACAATCTTTATGAAAATATGCTCATCATTGCTGGCTGTGCTGACGGTAGGCAATAATCGATATCTTGTAAAGAAATGCCCGTCAAAACTCGTTCACATCCGTCAGGACCACATGGTGTACGATCCGCCAGAAACTTGACCGTATGGCAGCGAAGAGCGCAACCACGCGATGGGGTGGTCTCAACGGGGACATTGGGGCGCAGTGCAAGTGAGCTCGCACCCCTCCCTGACATGTGCAAACAATGATTATCTCCGATTATTTTAGTTTCATTGCAACAGTGACGTCTCTATTATCGCCCTCCACCCCTCCCGCTCCTGCTATACGGTCCACGGACGACGAGGATATATCAGTTTTTAATTCTCCCCAACGCCTCCGTGGGGCTCGCCTCATTCGGGGTCATTAAGTATTCATTATTTGTATGTGCGCCGCTGGATGCCTAGGTTCTTTTATTGGACATGTGAAATGTACCGAATGTTCGAGTTGTTAACCGTGATTGATTGTTCTGTGTCGATCCTGCCCTGTTATCTCGGTTTGATCGAATGGGCAATGGAGAAATATTGTCCCGTCATAATCGGAAAATCAGCCGGATCATTCGGCTACCCTTGTTGTGGGTATAATTTTTTGCGCGTTTGACCCTGAACCACTGAGTTATCATTCTGTCCAAATGTCTGTAATTTTCAAATTTCGCACCGAAAATGGTCTCAAACGAATGGGCTGTCTCTGATGAAGACTATGTCATAAGATTTGACTCTGTCAGTCCGCAATAATTTTATACTTCGAGATAAAAGAGCTGGGAACTTTTTCGAGTGAGTTCATGGTTCGAACGCGTTTGTTAAGGGGAAGTATTAGTACATACAATTCGAGATCAAGACGATCGACATTGGTTGTTTTACGGATGCTACCCCAAATACGAATATGTGTCTTTGAGCAATATCCTGAATTACGTACTGAGTCAGTTGTAAAGAAAAAATTACCACGTGAGAGGTAATATTAGGAATATTGAATCATTTTCAGTTATTCCTTAATTTCAGCGTAATTTTGGCATAAATCGCTATGAAAGTCTTTGCAATATATAAACAATTGAATCGCCGATGTCACCCCTTCATTATTTTTATCAAAATATGTGGAAAAACCGTCGAAAAATGATTGTGAAAACAAGTTTTATTGACACTAAGTTCAAGTTTTTTTCTCATAAAAAAACAACTAAAATGGAAAAAAAGAAACGGGGTGACATCAATACGCCATTTAACTCAAATTGAAAAAAAAGGGTTTACGTAAGAAATTGAAAGCGTAAATTAAGAACTAGTGAATGCCGTTTCCTGAAACTTTTTAGGGTTTTCACTCCCAATCTCTGAAACAAAATCAATTAAAGAATGAAATAAACGATTTGCTCCTGCGTAAATTCTTGCACTGATTTGCTCCTGACAAACAAGTGCCAGAATTTACGCAGGCGCAAATCGTTTATTTTATTTTTTAATTGATTTTGTTTCAGAGATTGGGGAGTGAAAACCCTGAAAAGTTTCGGGAAATGCAGAATCCTCCCAGAATAAATTTCAATCGATAGTGAATGCCGTTTTTGAATGGAAATTCTTGAGGTATTACTTCCCCGTAATGGACAAAATCCAGTCGATAGTTTTAAAGTTATGATCATCATCAATTTTATTTGGAATCTCAAAAACCTGATTGACTTGAAGCTCTGTGGATATTTGATATTGCGTCATTCCTATCAAAAGCCCGTACCTTATTGGTACATATTTTAGTCGTCAGATAGGGGAATTGGGAACACTTAATTTCAAACGCTGAAAAATTATAAAAAAAATCAATAAAAATATTAAACTTTCATTAAAAAATGAACTTTGCTTATTTATGTACTAATCGGAAACAAAAACCTATAAAAAAACAACGTTCCTGAAAAATATCGACGAAATAAAAAAATAATATCGTTTCTATTTACCCGACACCCTATGGGGTAATTGTGAACCGTCCCGGGGCAAATAAGAATGAAACATTTTTAATGTGCCCAGAGTTTACAGGTATCTCACATGATCCAATCCTCCATTGGTGGGGCTTCATACCTTACATATCAAATTATGCAGTAAAATTCTTCTTTTCTGTGTAACCTGGGTTGAGTTTCTCAGTCCTTTGATTTTGGCGTGCTTTTTTGCACCCTTTTCATGTTGGTTTTAGGTTCTTTATGTTAAATTTTTTCCTTCTTAACATTTTTCTTTATTTGCCCTCTTTGCTTTTCTTCGAGTTGATTTTTCATTTGTGAACTTGATAATATCTTGAATTCATTTTGTTTCAATTTTCAGAACAGAGTATTTAGTTGCAGCTTATACTAATGTGAGCTTTTCGTTCCTTAAATCTTCGAACACACAGCAGGGATTTCAATTTTATATTTCGTTTCTGTCTTCCTTTTATAATTTCTTGGTATCTAGATACAACACATTTCAACGTTAAAATATTTTTTAACCATCAACCAGAGCAGAAGTGATCGGGAACGCAAGGGATATAAGGAACATTCCCAATTACCCACATGACATCGTTCCTAATTACCCCAAGTTATCAAAAGACGGCATTACCTCATCCATTTTCTTTCAACTTCAAATCATATAGGTTTTGGAAACACATAGTATACCAGTATAGAATCAACAAAATATGGCACCTCTAAACTTCACAATAAGTTAGTTACATCTATTACATCACACGAAAAAATTATAGTTGAAATGCGAAATCCATTCGACTCTCTCCGTAACAGGAAATATGCTACTTATCGCCGCAACTTTTGACTAAGCCCTGAGAATCGCTAGATGCATCCGTTGAAAATGATAAAGACAGTATCGCACATGAGGAAGTATTTTTTATCTAGCTGTTCCCAATTACCCGCTGTTCCCAATTACCCCATTCTCCCCTACACTTTCTGGGCGAATGAATTAAAGTGAAAAGTTATATAAATTTATTAAAGTACATTCACAAGATAAACAGAAGATAAAAATACACGTCAAAATCCACTTTCAAATGTTTCGGTAGAACAATCTATGACCATCATGCCATGTATGTTTCATTTCCTCGAAAAAATAGAAGAAGATGCTAAAACGAGACGTCACTGATCATTTTCAACCCAGTCGAATGTTACACTAATGCCTTTCGAGCCTTTCGATCTTTCTTCACGGCATGTCACGTCACGAAAGCGAGGATTTCATAACTTCAAACTCCTTAGTTAGAGGAAAATTCGAGAACAGCTTATGCGATTTAGTTGAACAGGGCCTCGGAATAATCAGCTTGGTGGTGCTGGTCAAAGGGCCTAAATATTAACCCAAGCAAGACCACAGATATCCCATTTACCCGAAAAGGGTAACTTCTACATGTGGGATCAACTGTTAGCAAAGCATCATGGGACAAGGCCGGGCAATATGTTCGAGATTCGTTCATCAAGGAATGCAACAAAGATGTACGAACAAAACCAGGCTCGAAATAAAAGGAACAAATATTTCTCCTTCACTCCCACCATTTCTCCACCACAATCGAATAGACAACCGATAGAAAAATTTCGAACCTATGGGCCTGTTCCGATATTGCTGGTTTTACTGGCCCGCAATCGAATAACAATAGAACTCGAACGACTGGGCCAATAGGCATCGTCTCTAAAATACTGATAGTACTGTACAGGAATATCGGAACAGACGGTATAATCTACACTACCTACAGATTCAATCATCAACCATTCATTGAACCATACAGAACATAGTCGATTTCGAATTTGCTCAGAATGATTTTATAAAATGACTAAAGTTGATATATGAATCAACATTATGTTTCTATATTCGAATGGAGAATTGATTAATTTAGAAAATATGAGGAACGTTCTTCTGAGTGTAATGTGCCGGAAGTTGAAAAGGAAAAAAGCCGGAAATGGTCCCTATTACACGTTAGGGAAGGAAAATTAAGGATGATGTGAAGGAAAAATAGTTTCTCCTTGTGTTATTTTTTTCGTAGACTTACAGGTCACCAAGTTTTCAATAATTAGTACAGTCTTTATGTTTGAACTTATAAAAAATATCTTATCTCATTAAAATAACTTCTTCTTGAACCTTAATTGAATTCATAAATATGAAATGATTAGAGAATTCTTGGAATTGCCAAGGAAGCAAATTCTCTTTCATTCCATCTAGTAAGGAGGTTCCCCTAATTGACCGAAACTGTTTACATAAGCAATTTTCCACATGAGCGAACGGGTAAATTCGTCTGGAATTTTCTCGATCTCTTCGGAAATTTTTTGTAGATGTAGTTCTTCGGTTTTATAATATTCATTCAGAATATCCAATTCTTCGTATACTTCTTTCACTTTCTCAATTTTTTGTTCATCTTTAAACCCATAACAATCCTCCAGAATTTTCCTTTGAACAGGGTTCGCCTTCTGCAAGGCTGTAACTATGGGAAAGGAACATCTCTTATCTTGAATATCGACACAACTCTTACCAGTTACATCGTTACCGTAACAGTCGGCAATATCATTCTGAAATAGAAATTTAAATGAGTAGATATACAGCTGTGTACTCGATGAGTTTAATAAAGGGGTTAATTTGGTAATTTAGAGGCATATCATCAAATCAGTGTTGTCCCCAAAAGGATATAGAAATGAAGGTGCAATTCAGTTCAAAGCCTATTGGAACAGTGATGACGTAGAATGTCCAATGTCAATCTCTCTGACAGAACTCGGTCCGTTAGCAGTGTCGTAATATAGACAGTGGGTGAAGTTAGAAAGAAGATAATTTGAAATACCTTGAACTTTTGTGCAAAAATATTTCGTATCCAACGAATATAAATAAATCAGTTGAATTTATTGCAAGGCAACGCCTAGTTTCATTATATAAAAATATTTAAAATCGCCGAGCCATTTGGATTGGCAACACTGTAGTATCGTTCGTTTTGTTATTTGTTTTGACAGAATTTTAGGTCAAGTTTCGTGACCGTATTTAGTTAGGCAAAATCAGAAAATCACTTTCAATTAACTTAGAAGTTGAGAGTTGGCCAACATCTCTCTGGATATTTGTTAGGTGATATATTCGTTACTTAGATGCATATGAACACAGCACTCCGTACTTTTAGTTGGGAACCTCAGTTTCAATTCGTTATCATACCTAGTTCTACCACTTCTGGGACTACGATTTTCTGGCTGGCGTCCAAACAGGTTGGAAGCAAAAACTAGACCCTTGAACAAGTATGCCTTTTCCCCTATCCTAATCATTTCTATCACTTCTAGGAGTACGATTTCCTGGCGTGCACACTCGTTGGAAGCAGAAACCAGAGTGGTGAACAATCGTGTCCCTCTCCTTTATCCTTATTTGTTTCTCTTCGCTCGAAGTACGATTTCTGGCTGGCGTGCAAACCCGTTGGAAGTAGAAAACAGAATAGAGAACCGTTTCTTAACGCCGTGCTTCATTTCCCCAACCTGCAATCCTGCAGTTTTGAAACTGAGCTGCCACTTCATTGTCCGTTAGATGTGAGTCTTGGTTCTGGCTGGCGAGCCGTGACACCCGTGGCGCGTTTGAGATCGGATCCCCCTTTTTCTTTCATTTCGATTCCCTCCGTTAATTCACCACGTTTGCATTGCACCTCTCAGTTGTGTAAAATACACTGTTCCTATTCCACCCATTATATTGCACTTTTCACTGATTTCATAATAGTGCTTGTTGTGTTCCTTATTACTTAGTCAACGTATAAAATTTGTGAACTATGATTTTGGCATTCACTGGTTATAGCTAACACCCCAGATAACACGTTTCCTAGTTTATTTTCAAAGAAAAAATGAAAGGTGAAAACCGTAGCTTCCTATGATGCTCCATTTTTGAAATAAATTGTATTAGCAAAAATTGAGATTTCGAGGACTTCACATAACTTTTTATTTTTGAAGTTAGAGATCTCAGACTTGAAACTTCTATAGGCTTTATTTTACTTAGAATTCATTGGCATTCTGAGAAAAAAATTTATCTTTCAGTTTTCGAATGATGCGCATTAGAGGAGCGTCAAATCTTCGTTTCCCAATTTGTTATTTCCGAGGTGCCCAGTTGTCACTCACTGTCTCACCCCATATCAGACTTCTTCTGTTGGATTTTCTGTACTTGCGTTATTGAGGCGATATTTATCCACCAGAGGGCCAATTATTTTATTACTGATTGAGAATCTTTGAAAAATGTCAAATATAGCGCATTTTCTTGCTGATCTTCTTTCGGGATATACAGGGTGTATTTAAAAGCGAGGCTTCTTTTAACAGAATGTAGAACTGACCAAAAAAAATCATCTATACAAAACTTTCAAAATGACAAAGTTGACGAAAAAATTAAAATGATTAGGTACTTTATTTCTAAATATAATTTCAATGCGTCTGATGAATTCCCATTCACATGAATTTAGCATTCGACCATATCGTATTTTTCATGATTATTTACCATTTTGGCAATTTACTCTTCTTCGAATTACTTATACGCATCGAATTTTATGCTCAGCCTAACGGTATCGATGAAATCAGAGCGGACTTGATGTACATATCTCAATCTGATTAATTTACCCAATAATTAGGTACCTAATATTTTTCAGTTAAGTTCAGGAGAAAACAGTAGACATATACATACAATGTACATTCGAGTTCCGCGATCTTTCCAAAAAAAAAAAAACTCATTATTTGTTTTGTATTCGAAGAACTAAAGATGCATTCAGGTTGCTGTGACGTGACGTGGGCCCATGTCATAATGCGCAAATCAAACATAGGATTTCGCGCGGAGCTTCAAATTGGGCTGACGTGACGTGGGAATGCACGTCCCACACTTTGCTTCATATTTCGGAAAATGAAAGAAATTTTTTTTTCAGAATGCTGGTCGATTCCACGTTTGTGTCTGTAGAAGGTTCAAGTTTGAGATTTGTAACAAGGATAAGAAAGTTATGTAGATTTGTGGAAATTGTCAATATCTAAATTTTTGCTAATAACTGAGAAACGGCGTATCGTAGGAGAGTACAGTTTTCACCATTCTTCGCTTCTCTGAAAGAGATTTGTCATCTGCGTAACTCTAGCTCTCTTAGTTTTCGAGATCCTCTCACTGGTTTCGAATTTGGGACGTCCCGTACATGTCTGAATACAATAATATGCAATTCATTCTTGTGAAGAAAAAAAGAGTAACAACATAACATGATTCTTTATATTATTAATGAAGAATGCTCACCTGAATGCTGAATAAGAAACCTATGTGTACTAGAGCATCTCTTATGAGATCATTCATGAAGTATGCTTTATTTGCGAGCAACGTTGCTAATTCAATTGGATGGTTGTAGTTATGACGCATCATCTTCAAGGCCGCTACCAATTTCAGGTTTTCCATCGTGAAATCTTCAAAATTCGTGATTTCTAGCTCCAGGGCCATCGAGATGGGACAGTGAGGCTCTAAAAATGTATCGTACATCCTACCGTAGTTTGGGTGGTCACTGAAATATTGTTTCAATAGTCGCAGTAGTATATATTCAAGCAATAAAGCGTCGTTAGCTGCTCCACCACCCATCAAATTGCTCCACGTTTTAATGCCTCGTCTGGTATCGTTGCTGTCCATCATGTCGTCCACCACAATGTATGTATTACTATGCTGAAGCAAGGATTTAAAAATTATTTCGAGAAACAAATTTGTGTTTTTATCTGATTGTACATGTATCCCAATTTTTTCTTGGATTTTCGTAGAATGACCTTTAGTGGAAACCGTTTCACGCTACAACTTCGTTATTTTGAATACGAATGCATCCTTTTTTCATATCATACAAAAAAAATTAAAGGTTTTCAAAAATACACAGGATTTTGGATAATTTGTTCGGAAATCTGTGGATGGGAACGCATGGTCCTATTGCCTGGCCATCGAGATCACCAGACCTCAATACTTTGGATTTTTTCTTAATTTGTAGAAAGTAAAATTCTCAAAACTCCAGTCATAAATAAGGCTCATTTAGAGCAGAGAGTCAGTAACGCCATTTTCCGTTAGAAAAGTGAATTATGTTAGAAAAAATGTAGAATTTGTTTAGAGAATAATTGTACTCAATTTGAGAGTCTGTAATTGGTGACACATATTGAAATTGATTATAGAAATTCTGCTTGATTTTTATAAAAATTGGGTGTAACATGAATTACGTTATTTTATTGTTAAAGATGTTGCAGCTAAGAAATGGAGTTCTATGAACGGAAAGTTTTAATTCGTATCATAGAATTTATTGAGAATGAACCATTCTGTTGTGAATGGTTTCTTAGAATTCCATCAAAAATTTAAATTTCATTAAAATGTTGATTCGGCCTTGAGTAAGGAAGTAATATATCGATAAGTCAAAAAAAATACCATCCGTATTTGAAATAATGTTTTTCCACTCTTAATACAGGAGATTGAAGAACGTTGCACATAGTGTCGTATTCCTAGTGAAAAAGTGCCTGTAGAAAGTTTGTATCGTCTTTAGATATTATCGAAAATAAAGAAGTTCGGGCACATTTTCGAAATCAACAAAATATCAACATTTGGTTATATCTTCAAGACTAATGAATATATCGTGAAGCGGTTTTCACTAATGGACTGAATGAAGTACCCAGAAATAGCCACAATTAAGCAATTTGGGATACCCTGTACAGGGTTTTCTGTATAATTTTAGAACTATTAAACATGCATTTCCGAATCCTTCACTTCAGTGGATATGGAGATCCTTCAGATTCCGTCAATTGATACGAACTGGAAGAAAAACTCATATTTTTTTCGAAAAATATCTTTCAGTTCATCTCATTCTTTCACTATATTTGTTTTTTAGCATATTTATTCTTTGGTAGAGTTCGACAATTTCCGATTTCATGGCATAACAACTGTTTAGAAGTATTGTTACGTTTTTCTTCACTTACTTAAAACGTCCGACTGATTAAGACTTTTCATTCACACTTATACTAATCATGTCACTACTATTTATTTCCACTTTCTATAGAAGGAAGCGACCGCACAGGGCCGGACTGGTTACATTATGTAAAAATGATCCCCCTCCCCAGGGCAAGCGAATGTAATCCTACGGGTTTTCGAAATTTCAAAAGTGATCAGTTGGAGAGCGAGTCTCTAATTTGGAGTGAATTCAGTAAATGAAAAAAAAAAACAGTTTTTTTGTTGTGAAAATGCCCGGACAGATCAATTCTTAGAACATAAATACATGGAATGGACATTGACGTGCTATGGAATGTATTTGTTGTGGTACAAACATTCGATGCTTCTCTGCCTAGCGCGACACTAAGGCAGAGGCGTAAAATAAATAAATTTATATAGCTCCGACCTTTTTTTACGGAAAATTGTCGTGACAATGATGTCAGATTCAACTATCTCAATTGTGATTGGCGACTCTAATCAACTATCTCACTCCAGTCTTTGGACAACAACAAATGTTTATTTTAAATTCCTTGTACCTATGTTCAAAGGGTCAATTGGTATTTCAAATCGCGCTCTTTTGATGTATGAAAATGATACACAGTGTATCCCAATTCTAAGATGAATTTATCGATCATTTTTCATTATATATATATATATATATATATATATATATATATATTTTTTTTTTTTTTTTGATAATTCTTAAATAATATATCTATATATCTATCTATATCTAAAATAAACATCAACTAATTGGAAAATGAAAAGTTCTGAATCAACACGATCACATTTCATATTTGGTATTTGTCTCGGTATTTGTTTATAAGAATTACTAAGGAGGGAAGCATCGTATCGAGTGAAGATTAGCGGGGATATTTATGGTACTTTGTGACATGGGTGGTAAAGAAGGATAAACAATCAACATTAAAATTTTAATCATGTGGGTTTCAGTTGAGTAACTTGAGTGGGTACCATATTTTCTCTGTTTTTTCAACAAACGGTGTTTCTCACAAAACGACAAACTGATAAATTGCCTCGCTAATCTTCGTCCGCTACGGATGTTACTCTCCTTACTCATTTTCAACTTTTTTGTTTAGCAAAAATGCTGAAGAACCACCTGTTGACATTCCATTTTCAAATTGCCTCAATTATTTCACTGAGTTGAATCAGATTCCTTCATTTTCGAATTTGTTTATGTTTGGTACACATGGGTAAGTTGATATACAATGAGAGTTTAAAAGTTAGCATTGATATTTAAAGAAATTGTGCAATTTGCTAATCGACCTGTCCTAGTATATTCACAACTGAGAAGCAGTCTCTGATTTACTATATTTATTCCAAGTAAGAGACAGGAGAATAGCACTACATAATGTGCGATCTAACCCCGTGATGAATAAAGTTCATAGTCAACTCACCGCTTCTAAACACCAAGATAATTGATAGAGTTTTTTCAGTTTCTCCTCATCCAATCCATTTCCGTAATGTTGCTCTATCGATTTGTATACAAATATCAGTGTGTGAATTCTCAGCAACTTCCCTGTTTGCAGCATGTGTCGGAAGAGTTTCTCGATTCTGTTGTTAACTTTCGTAATTCCAAGTAAAATGTCTTTACTAGTGGCATCTTCTATGAATTTCGGAAAATATGCCATTAGAGGTGCCATTTCTTGTTCTGGTAGAAATTTTAAGTTGTGATGGTTCCTTGGTTTTCTTTGCGTTACATTCGATAAAAGCCTGTAAACAAATTACTCTGTTAAAAGATATTTCTCAGAAATCATTAGCTCTTCAACATATGTTAACTTCGACCTGATGAAGAGTTACATGAATTTTTTCTCTGAATTCACAGCCCTGATTTTAGTACTATACGGGGTATTCTACAAGCTCTATGACAAACTTTGACAGATGGTAGCTGCGCTTATTCTAATCATTTTTTTCCTATTAACATATATCCGATTCGCTTTTATTTAGAAGATACAAGTATTTATATTTTTATGTTCAAATCATAATAGTAAATGGGTCTTTTGAGACTATAAAAATTGTTCAAAATATCCACCTTCTGCTTGAATGCAAGCTGCACATAGACGAACTGAAGATGCCGTTACTCGGTGGATCAGGTTTGGGTCGTTTCGTATTTTGTTCGCTCCATCTTGAATTCAATCAGTAATTTTTGATGAGATTGGATTTCAAAATGTTTTCTTATGTACCCGAAAATAAAAATCTAAGGGATTTAGATCAGGCGAACGAGATGGCCATGTATTGGTCCTCCTTGACCTATCCAATTATTCAGTCAACTGACTACTTGTCTCCCTCTATTTGGTAGTGCACCATCGTGGTGATACCGAATATTTCAAACAATGTTGAGCTCTGAGTCATCATTGAAGTCAAAAAGGTTAGCTACAAAATTTTTTTATACAAATCTGCATTCAACTGATCATTTATGACATGTACTGGCATCAAATCATTTTTAAAAATCCCACCGCAAACCTTTACACTGTTACGTTGCTGAAATCGTCTTTTTTAATGCTATATGGATTCTGCAGTGCCCGTACATGTTCATTATGGTTATTGCTGGTACCATCTTCAGTGAAACAAGTGTCGATTGAATAATTAAAAAACCAATATTTTCTGTTGGCCTACTTAATCAAAACATGAAAAAAAAAATTTCAAATGCTTATAACTCCTAAACGAAAACGAATCGGACCTACGTTCATAGAAAAAAATGTTCAAAAGAAACACAGCTACCTTCTGTCAAAGTTTTTCATAGAGCTTGTAGAACACTCTGTATAATAAATTTCAAAACTGCAGAATCACTATACAGTCTTTCCCGAAATGAAATAACAAAATTCAATGGAAGGTATATTGTACGTCAAAAAGATAGATCAAAAATAAATATCTCTAGTATATTGACGGATTATCGCGATTTTTTCATTCCAATTTATTGACGAAATAATGCGTTATCCTTATTGCTGCATATTCATTTTATCCTACATATACTCGGGCAGCACAATGACAAGGATGAGTTAGTGGTATAGTCTGAAATATATCAATAAGTTTTACATACTCAGAAAACTCACCTAGCGAAAGGTTTCTGTTGATTTTTAAAAGGAAGGTATATATTTCGGAACATCATTTCATTCAGTGGGTACTGCAACAATCGTACAATTCTTATTTAAAATATTCAAAAAAGTTTTTGCCTCTAAATTCGATATCACAATATTTAATTGGTGTCTGTTGATAATCATTGAAATTAAGATAACAATAATCAGTCAACTGCAGCATAGGTCAATAAACAGATATATCTAAAAGAAGGCATTATCAATCACTTCCTTTTTCAAGCCCGTTTGCAGCAGCCGAAATTACTCTGACAGGACTTGCGAAACTCTCGATTCACTCTGAGAAAGGCATAACTAAGTGGTCGATTCTGAAAGAAAAATTAATTGCAGAATTTGAGGTTCATGAGAGTAGTGCCCCAATTAATAAATTATTGATGACAAGGGAGAAGAAGAGTCGGTACACGAATATGTACTGAGCATGAGGGAAATTGGAAGTAGATGAAATATTGAATCAGAAGCTGTGATTCAATACATCATTGAAGGATGACACGTCTGATGAGTATATTCTGTACGGAGCAGAGAATTTTACTGAATTTAAAAGAAAATTGAAGTTATATGAGCAAATTAAAAGTACCAAATCACCCCAGGAGAAACTCAGGAGGGAACACTTCGAAGAACTAATTCAACAGCTCCAGAACAAAAAATTGGAACAACAAGAAAAACTCCAAAAGTTAGATCAAAAGTTTGAAGAAATGAAATTCGAAAATGTTGCTTTACAATATACGAATAGAGAATTGAAAGATAGACTAGCCAAGGAAGAAGAAAAAAATAATCAATTGTTGCCTACGTTGATCCATGAAAAATTTGAATGTGTACAAAATATGAGTGAACAAAAAGAGAGCAGAGAATCTTATTATTTGAGAAGAAGGCAACCAGTTTGATGGACCAAATTATACTTCCATAATAATATGTGCAAAACTCATGAAAATCAAAGAATCCGAGTTTCAAAGTAGGATGGCCGAGAGTGGGAAGTTATAGTTGTTATTGTGTTTAACATTGTTATTGTTTCCATCATTGTTATAGTTGTAATTGTTGTTTATATTGTTAAAATTATGATTCAGGTGAAAATAGGTGGGCTATCGGGAGTTGTCAGTTTAGAAGGAAAATTGAAAAAGACTTTAGTATTTAGTTAGTAAAAAGTCCTATTTCTCCGTCAAGAAGGAGAAGTGTTGCTAAGCAACACTTTTCCGGTCGGCGACAGGAAAAGTGTTACTATGAAAAAGATGAATTGGTTACCATGAACAAAAAATTCTCTAATTCAAACGTTACTTTTATTCGTTAAGGTTACAGCGAACGTACAATTGGTCAATGCTGCATTTTGAAAATTAAAACCATGTAATAATGAACTCGTAGGATTCTGTCTCGGATTCTCATCAAAAGCTGATGCCTCAATAGAATAATTTGAATTTCTGGTTCTAGGGAATTCGTTGACGCTCATTATCCTACCAGCAATCTCCTTCTTATTTTGCAGCGAATCCTCGATGTAGCCTTCTGCTACACTACTTGACTTCCAACCTCTGCTTCGTTTCAAAGACTCAATACTGGCTCCTCCATCTGGATGGTATTGTAGCAGTTCGCCTCAATGGATGACCTGTGTATTCAAACACACAGGAATCATCCAAACGGATGATTCAATTGCAAAAAAGTGGCAACCTTTCTTGGAACACTTCCTATACTATGTATTCCCTTCACGGCTCTGTAGCATTTTCCAGATTGATATTTCAAAAAAAAATCTATATATAACGAAATTGTTTGGTCTTAACGCAGTGTACCTCCGATGGATATTTAGATATCATAATATTTCCCTTGTCCTCGATATATGTAGTTTTCATTTTCACCATTTCGTCACATCTGCAAGCACCAGATACTCCTCATAATAATACAATCTGAAACAACCACGTGATCAAAATACAAAATTAAAATTACTTAACATATGATAGTTACCTTTAATCCTAAATATGAATCATCCGGTGCTTGGAAAAGAAAACCTTCGAACTCTTCCTTAGAGAAAACTCTTGATTTTTTGCGAGATACCCTTCTTGGATTTTTTCAAAAATGCGCGCAACATCAGATATTTACCAATATCTATCGCTAGTTGCGACTTTATCATTGAATATTGGGCCCACAAAATAGAGGATTTAAGTTTTTTTTTCTCTAGCCAGTAGCTAGTACATGCTAGAAGCACATTCTCTTGGTAAACTGACATTTTTCGAATAACACCAATTCACAAAGTGATCATAAGCTGCAGAATATTTTTCAATAGACTTCGATGGACCAAGGGAAGAGACTGCTTCATTGGTCAAAACCTCAATTTCTGAAGACATTTTCCCTTTCAACCTGTTCTCACCAGTTTGCAAATGAAAACTATCTATTGATAGTTATCTCTTTTTCACTCTTTATCGGTGAGAGTGAATTTTGCGTAGCAACCGTAATTAGACAAATGTTCCTTAATTCACTCAATTATAACGATCGTAAATGGATAGAATTATGCGCGTAAATATAAATCAATCCAAAAGTGCATATTCAGATTTTTATGAATTTCAAAACGTCGGAAAAAAATATAACATGCTTCATTCGGAGTAGAAGTGACTTTTCATTGTTCGCTTTCAATTACCGTGAGGCGGGTTAACTTAAGCTTGCTATGACACTTCTCCTCCTTATGAAATAATATACTATCAAGCAAAGTTTAAAGTCAATGAAGTTATCAGAAAAAAATCGTCATTTCAATACATATTTTTTGATGAGCCGGAATGATAAGTTATGGTTTGAAAAAAAGGTTTGCTGATTTCACCCCTCTGTGGCTATGGGAAATCTCTCTATTTGAAAAATATCAAATTTCTCTCTCCCTCTTAAAAAATTGAATAAATCCATAATCAAGTCGACACCTTTGAAACACAAAGTATGACATACACTGTTGAAATTGCTATCAAATGAGCTATCTAAGGATGCAAAGATAAACTAGATGTGATATTTGGTATAAGAAAATAATAGGCAGTTTCCGCTGCAGAGGTCTGCAAATATTTTAGTTCCATAGTCAAAAATTTCAACATGCACATTTTCAGTACAACAATGCGATTAGTTCTGTATAAATGTTTAATAGACCATCCACATTCTGTAAATGTTTGTCCAGTTTATGAGGAAACACCCTGTATGAAAATAATTGTCCATTTCTTCGCAAAACTTAAATACAATGGGCGACATTTACACTTACTAGAATCTTAACTCCAAACAATACCAATATTTCAGAGCACAAATAAGAAAATATAAGTAGTTATAGGTATCAAATTCTGAGCTTCCACAAAACGGTCTATGAAATTCGTAGAAACATTGTTTGAACGATTTCCAACAATTTTGGCTTCCGTCATTAACACGTTGAGCGCCACAGCGGTCCGTAGGGACCGCTGATAGTCTTACTTGTAGGACCACGGCGGTCCGTAGGGACCACTGTTTTGGAATTTACGACTACTCTTCAGTAGTATTTTTTTTCGAATTTTTATTCGAAAAAAATTGAACAGGTGTTGTTATTTATTTGCTGTGCGTTTCTATTTTTCTGGGGACCAGAGCGGTCCCGTGGGCCCGCTCATCAATATTCTTGATATCAGGCGATATTGCACTTTTAGCGAGAATCTGAGCAAAGGGATTATCTATATGATATAAGAGCAAATCAAAATATCGACACAGAAAATTTGGCCCCACAAGAAAATATATCGATATTTGGATGGCGCTCAACGTGTTAAAACACTGTTTCCACAACTTCTTACATAAATTGCCATTATTTATCATTTTCCTCGAAGCCAATTCCGAAATAATTTGTTTTCAGACGAAATGCTTTTTCGAAATTGTTAAATCATCAAATCCTGCTGGCGAAGTTGAGAAAACAATAACGGAATCAATTTGCTTCGGTAGCGAACGAATATTATATTAAATATTCAAAAGTCTATTTGTAGAGTCAACAATTTGCGTTTGATGCGAAATGAAAGGCGGTCCATAAGGCCCTTTGCGCTTCGGCTACGCGAAATTGGCGCGGATCTCTGCAAACAATCCTTATTTGCGGAGTTTCAGAAATGCACGGCTACTTTGTAATTATATTTGAATTTGAGTCAGTTACTTTTTTAGTTTTCGCTTTGTGAACACTCCAATTACTTCACGTAACTCTCTCCTTCTCTTGGTTCTGTTTTTCCAGATGTTTCCATTTCTAGGACAGTATTTCACAATTTCCAACTTGGAGGTTGTCATTGACTGACTTCTATGTGAATGGGAAACTATCCTTCGGTATGAAGGGTGAATTGATTTGGTAGGATCTCAGCAGAGTATCATCATCATCAAGTTTTATACTAATGTATTATAAAAAAATCATTGATGAAGATATTAACACCCATTTTTTTCGTCTCAAATATTGATTAAAAAATTTAACCCATTTTTTATGATATTGCTCGTGCCAGGATAGCCAAGATGTTAGCTGTTATTTTCAATATTCATCAGGTACATACTTATGGAATGTAATGCTCAGTTTGTTCGATAGGATATTTTTTTCAGATGTTTGTTTTGGATAATTTTGCTGTTTTGCTGTGATCAAAATATATCTCCCGATATTATTTCTTTTTTACGGAACATCTTGTGGAGTGAATAATTATTGACTGACGAGAACGTTTACGAACAAATCTGACCTCATCTTTTCTGAAGATTTCCTTTTTTTGTTCATTGCGATAATGCGATATTTTAATTCTGAATTAAATTAGAGCTCTTTTATCGGTTAATAGATTGGCCAACATGTTTTCTAAACCATAATCCAACGGAGAATGTTCCGTACTTGTCAGGTAGAAGGAATTGAGTCCGTGCGTTATAAAATCGATCGCAATTGACAGCTGCTTTAACTGGGATTTGGAATATCTTTCTCAACAGATTGAAATTATCGATAATGTTACTCTGAGCATAGGAGGACGATTGTCTTTGAAATTTCATTACCTGTCAATTAGTTTTGTTTTTGCGGAACTGAATGTTTAATGTTTAGTCCCTCGGTTCTCGACATATCGGAGAGGCAAAACTCCAAAAATGAAGGAAATTTTTTCAATCAGTGTTTCGGTTTGTATACCTGGATGATGCGTTATAGAATGTAATTTATTTTTTTATCCTCAACAAAGATCTAACTCAAATTTGTTCATTTTTGCTAAGTTGAATCCAGCGTGGTCTAAAAAAAGAATTTGTCACCTGGGTGCCAAATTTTGAAAAACAAGCCTGTTCCATTGAGATTCCGAATACGAGTACGTTCAATACAAAATTCCTATTACATGAGTCGAGGTCTAGTTTAATGTAAACTATGTTTTTAAAATTTCCAGCAACTGAATGCGAGCAGAATAAAGTAATGATTCATTAGAAGATGTAGACTGTAAGGTATGTATTAGAGCTCAGGGTGGCCACTTTGAACACTTTTTGTGAAATTTAATGTAATTAAACGGTACTTATTTTAAAAGTGTTATTTTTTCTCGTTTTCTTTCATTATTCAACTCCATTCCTCTATTGGGGAATTCTCCACAATTTGGGTCATCACATCATATGCAAGTTTAAACTGAATAATTATGAGTTTCATTCATGAATTTTTCAAATGCACCGCGAAAACTATTTAAAATCATTCTTCAAATATGAGGTTTTAAAATTTAAATCGCTTCGTTTTTAGTTTACGATTTGGCAACAGCGCCTACTAGAAAATAAAACGAACAATGGCTTGTTTATAAAATAACAGCTGTTGGTTTACAGCCATGATAAGGCACGTACTCACTGACGAGCCTCGACAGCAACAGGCCATAAAAATCCCATAAAATTTTACGACCTTCTTCGTTCGTCGCAGACTTTACTCAGCCATCTTCGTCTATCTCATCAAGATAGTGTATGGTTGTCCTTTATTATCAACACATATTTCAGTCGATGTCGCCAACTTGTGCAATAGAAACGAAACGCTTTAAATTTTAATAACCCATTTTTATTTTTCATTTTTAAGTACTTAAAATAATTTTTTAGGGAAACGGTTGAAATGGTTATTTCAAAATGTGACGTTTCAAAGATATTTCATGAAAAACTACATCATTTTCATCAGAAGGAGTATTTCCTATTATGAAATCAATATATTTAAATCAATTTCAAGTAGTGAAGTAAATTTTAGCACTTTCGTTATTGAGAAAAAAAGCTTCTGACTTATTGTAATAGAAATTCAGCTTCTTTGTTGATAACAGAAAGATTGAAATTAACTTAATTATCTGAAATTAACAACAAAATATCGATTTCATGACTGCCGGGTTTAATAATAAAAGTAAACAAGATAAAATAACAATTTTAAAATATCGTTTTATTAAATTAAATTTTCCAGAGGTTTCAAAGTGTCCATCCTGAAGCTCTAATACAAGCTCTACAGTCTACACCTTCTAATGAATGGTTGCTTTATTGTGCTTGTATATTTCATTCCAGTTGGTGAAATTTTCCAAAACAAGGTTTACATTTAACTGTGCCTTGATTCATTGTAATTGGAATTTATTTTGTATTAAATGATCGGAATACAGTTAGTTATATCATTTAGGAATCTCAGTGAAACCGGAATTTTTTTTGTTTTTGCTCAATTTGGAACTCAGGTTAAATTTAGGAAAGAAATAAGCAGAATGTATGTGATTTGAATTAGATCCTTATTTGGAAAAAAACATGTATGCGTCCTAAAAATCATTGTTTACATTGGATAGGGATCAAAAAAATTCAGGACGCATACATGTTTTTTTTGGCAGGAATGAATTTTCGAAAATCTCGAATATCTCGAAAATCGAGAGTTTTTCTGAACCGCCACAATGTCGTCTACCCGCAAGCAGCATATTTTCCATTCATTAGCCCTGCCCTGTTTATTAGAAAAACTAGCATTAACTCACTTTTTTCGTATTTTTAAATGAGTTACTCATAGAAGAATATTCTTCTACTAGAGATTTATTTTTGCTTGCAACCACCCATATCAGCTCTGTATTGAATCTCTAATATGAAATTATTCATTTTCGTTGCTTATTTCATTTCCTACCAGAGTTACCAGATTCGAACATGAACCATTAACCTTTCATTTAAACGTTCTTCTTTGCCGAGCTTTAAACATAAAGCACTATAATGACAGCAAAATTTCCATCAGAATAACAAGATAAATTTGCGACACTACACATCTATAACCTGCTATGTTTCAGAGTTAATTCTGTGGATCTTTTAAACAGATCTGCATTCCGCAATATCGAATTACTCGAAAACGGCGCATTATTCGAAAAAATATGGAGAACATTTTCATTTTCCAAAATTGTAAAATATTCATCAGTAAAAGTTGGGTTCTTTGAATTACTGGTATTATTATGGTATGTAATGGTCATAAGGAAAAAACTGGAAAACTGGGATGAATTTTTTTATTCAAAGATGATTTTACACTTCAATGGAATACTATATTCCGAATATCATTTCACATTTGGTTTTATTTGTGGGAAACTGAAAATTGAATTGTGTAAGCCAGTCGAGCAGAATTGGAAAGATGATAAAGTGGAAAAGTGTTTCTTTTGACCTCAGGAATTTTCTGTCAAAATATATGAACAAGTCAGAGATTCACCCTGTGTATCTACGTCCAGAAATCTATTTGCTTTTTTTTCAATTATTTCCTTCTTTTCGTTATAACTTTAAAAAAACTACATCGAGTAGATACAGATTAAACTGTTTTATAATCAAACTGCTCTCAATTTTCATCCCTCACTATTTTGGTAGTGGAAAATTCGGGCTTCGTTCATTCTCCTATGTGAAAAAATCTCGTGGGTTGTTATTCCCTTAGGTCAATACGTATTTCTATTGGATCCGAAACGAGCGCAAATGGAATTAATTCAGCTGTCGCTATCGTCGGAGCTTACGTTGATTAAAAAATAATAAAAAGGGCGTTTGTCTCACGCCCCATTGGCTTTGAACACACGTTAAATTTTTGGAGTCACTTCACATCGTCAATTTTATCGATATACAGTGTGTTTGAGCAAAAAGGTGAAGTTGAGTTTGTTTAGTAAAAAAATATCGTAACGGCCTCCGTTTCCAATATAAAGGGTGAAAAAAAAAATGTATCCACACATTATATTACTGACAAAATTTAATGAGTTTTTTTGTTTTTAACATGGTGCTCTATCATCACGGTTCGCACCAAGTTGTTTCAAATATAACTTTTTTGGGGAAGATTAAACCTCTCTATTGTTATTGAACTAAGCTTCTTCAGGGCCCTCAAACGGTAACAGTAAATGAATAACGGCCGGTTTCATAATCAAACCTAAATTCCCTTTAATTTTAAAGCTACTAAAAAGGACAGTAAAGGAAGCTTTAAGCTCAAAGTGACTTTAAATTTTATTATGAAACTGGACGTTATTCTAAACCTCTATCGTGAAAGGACAATAATGCTGGCTGTCGCAAAATTGGGACTTCTCAATAAAATCGATATCGCCAATTTTTCTCTGAAATACATTAAGGGACATCGGCAGTCTGCTAAAAAATGACATAAATGGAACATCAAACGAAACGCCACCACCGCAGTTAATGATTAATCATATTCAAATCAAAATACATATTCAGGATTTGCTTAAAATTTGGACTAGAAAATTTATAAAAAAAAAAATATTTGAAATTACTTGTTGCGGACCTGCAATGAAAGATTAAAACAAATTCATCGAATGCATAAGCTTCCGAAACATAATAATCCAAAATTTCAGTGAAATATTACTAGTAATTTCGACATTGGTGTAAAAAATGTCGATGAAACCTTTCTTCCGCCAGAAACTGACTGACCCTAGAAGTGGGAGCGCCCACCAAAGTAGCGTAGCACTGACATGGCACATAAATGTCTAAGGCGATTCATAATTTTCAGATATCGCACATCTGAGTGAAGTTTCAGTTATTATTTTGCATCACCTTTGTCATGTATTTGCCATGTCAGTGTTACGCTACTTAGGTGGGCGCTCTCCCTTATGGTCAGAAACTTTTTTTTTTTGATTGAAGATATCGTAGGAATTCCTCCATCTAAATTTTTTATCATTAATTCTGCAAAAAAAGGTATACCTACCGTAAACGTTTTCGAGTTACGGGGATGTTTATGATTGATTGAAAATCAAACACAGTCGAACCTCTATAGCTTGAACTTGACGGGACAGCTAATAAAGTTCGGAAGAAAAGTTGAAGCAGTACTATAATCTTGAGAAAAACATTTTATCACAACTTAGAACATACATAACAAGAAACTCACATACAGGTAAATTACTTGATCTTTGAACTTACTTGAAATATGAGCACAAAGCACTATTATGTATTGAAAATAATCAGATATTGAAGTTTAATTATTTTTTATTGTAGGATCAAACTTTTCTGTAGTTTCTAATATAAGAGACAAACCGTGGTCTATTAGTTGAGAACGCAAGCTGGATTGTTTCAATTCCTGTTGATACATCCGTGTCACAACTGTAACAATGCTTATCTCTAGATCCGGTAAAGTAAAGTAGTTCCTAAATCATTCCAACTAAAAACCAGTTCACCTTCACCCACCTGAAGACCCTATTATGATAGCGAATCACGTGTCGTGGTTTAAAGACTCATTTTGTGAAAATCGTATACATAATCTTTTTTTCAATTATGAAATTTCATCAAGTATCGGCCACATCAATTCAAATCTCAACTGTCACACTCACATATAAACTTAAAACAGATTATACGATTTCCACAAAATGTGTTTTTAAACTACTGACACGTGTTTCACTATCACAATAGCATCTTCAGGTGGGTAAAGGTAAACTGGTTTTTAGTTAAAATGATTTAGGAACTACTTTACCATTAATACACTGAGTTAAGAACCAAATATTTTGAGAAATTATGGCATTTCGTACCAATAACGTGAAATACCAGGTGGCCAAAAAGCTGCTTTCAGCTTTCTTCAAATATTGAATTGCTAATTGATGTCGCCGATACTTAATGAAAATCCATAATTGACCTTGAAGCGGATTATTCTACTTTCACAAAATGAGGTTTTAAACCACAACATGTGTTTCGCTATCACAATAGCATCCTTTCCTTCACCCACCTGAAGATGCTATTTTGATAGTTCAACACTTTTCGTGGTTTAAATACTCATTTTGTGAAAATTGTATGTGTTTTAAGTTCAGTTGATATTTATTTTTATGTATTCTGCTAAATTCTATATATTATTGAGGATATATTTTCCTGATCATTCCAAATCTCTTGTGAAATTTTGTGACACACCCTGTAAATTTTTTAGGGAAATGAATGAATTGAATGGGATGGGGCTTCAAACTGATTTTTAAATTCTTGTTTCGGCATTTAGAGTGTCCTACTAGGTAAAAAGTCTTGATTGTCATTCACTGTCATATATGCAGATTGCTTCATACCCAGTCGGTTTTTTATTTTCTTTTTTTTTTCATCTCGTCTCTCGACTCCATGAAATGTTCATCCGGAAGAGGCCGGATATCGCTTGACAGAACGAGACCGAAGTTACGGATATTGTGTGCAATTCGGGCGAGCTGAGCATGCACGGATGCGTTCATGCAACAACGATTCTAATCGCCTCTATCGTCCCCGTTCACCGTTATTAATACCGTGTCAACGTATTTCCCCGCATTGTCCCCTTTTTCATTTCCTCCTCCGCGATTTATTCGAAATCAGTATCGTTTTTCCCCACGACTCTCCTGGCCCCGCACTGTAAATAGTGGATTGTGATTTCATTGTGAAAATGGAACTGAAGCATTTGAGCAGGGTTTTGTTTTATAGCCGTAGAAAAAAATCAATTTCTGAGCTCGGCAATATTATTTGGAGGATCTATTATGGAAAATCGGTGGAATTAATCTTTTAGAATGGTTAGGTTAGGTTGGGTGAAGAATGGTTAGTTCTATTTGACCGCAATCCTTCGTCAAAACTATCCTGCATAAGATAAGATAAGATATTTCTTTATTTCAGATAAATTCGAATTACATGAAGAGTTACAATAAATCCAAAATTAAATGAAATGACGTCACAAAAATTTTTAGTTCACTCAGTAGCTTCAAAATAGTCCCTGAGGTTGTATGGTTCCAATGCAATCAGTAGATTTTTAACTTTATTTCTGAACGATTTATAGTTATTTATGCGTTTTATATCATTTGGTAATTTATTGAAAGCTCTGATGCTCATATAAGCAGCGCTCTTCTCAGTTAATGTTAATCTATGGGTTGGAAACATTATATTTAAATTTCTTGTGTTGTAACTATTTATATTCTCAGATATGAAACTACTCCTATTTTTATGTAAGAACATAAGGCATTCAAACAAATACAGGCCATAAACTGTGAAGATTCCTCTAAATCTAAAAGTTCCTCTACATGATTCCCTAAATTTCATTTTGTAAATTATTCGAATTGCTCTCTTCTGAATTAGGAATATTTTCTCTAAGTTTTCATTTGTTCCCCAGAAAATTATTCCATATTTGTAGGTGGATTCAAAGTTTCCAAAATATACTGTTCTTAAGGTTTTCTCATTCATATATTGGGTTATTGATCTTAGTGCAAAGCATGTTTTACTCAACTTTACTGAAATGATTTCTGTGTGTTGACGCCAATTGAGGAATTGATCAATGTAGACTCCCAGAAATCTGACGTAGTTTGATAGTTGGTAGTTACAGTGGGACAAGGTTACTGAATCTGATTTTTCCTTGCTTGATCTACTTGTGTCAAAAAGAATGATTTTTGATTTGTCCTCATTTAGAACTAGGTTATTTTGGTTGGACCATGTTCTTGATTTCAAGAAGATGTGGTTTGCTCGTCTCGAGAGTTCTTCAAAATCCTCGGCACTGGTTAATAGATTTGTGTCGTCGACAAAATTCACCATGTTTCCTTCATCTTGCAGTACTATGTGGCCTAGATCGTTCAGGTATACTAAGAATAAGAGTGTGCCGATGACGCTTCCTTGGTCGATTCCTATTGTTCTTATCAATATTTTTGACTTTGATTGATTTTTATTTTGTGTGATGGTAACTCTTTGTTTTCTGTTAGTCATGAATGAATCAAGCCATTTAATTGTGTTTCCTCTCACTCCGTAAAACTCTAATTTCTGAAGAAGATATTCTTTGTTTAATGAGTCATAGGCTTTAGAGAGGTCTAGGCAAATACCTAGAGCCATCTTACTGTCCTCAAGTGACTCCAAAATGTACTGCAAGAATTCAAAGATAGCTGTCTGTGTTGAGCGTCCATGTAGAAATCCATGTTGGGTATGTGACTGCAAGAATTCAAAGATAGCTGTCTGTGTTGAGCTTCCATGTAGAAATCCATGTTGGGTATGTGAAAAAGGTTGTTTTCTTTAAAGTATTCAGTTAATCTTGTCGAGACTAGTACTTCAAAAATTCTGGAGAATGCTGGTAGTAAACTTATGGGTCTGTAGTTGTTGAGAAGTTCTGGGTTGCCTGTTTTGAATATTGGTTTTATGAGTGCTAGTTTCAAGGAATCTGGAAATATACCATGTTTGAAAGAATTATTTATGATGTATGATAGTATTTCGCTGACTGCTGGTAATGATAACTTGACTATCATAATAGGAATTTCGTCATCTCCGCTGCTGAATTTGTTTTTGATGGTTTTTGTTAAGTTCTCTATTTCGGAAGGTGTTGTTGGTCTCAGGTAGAAGAACTTCTCTATACGCTTCATGTGAGAATAATCTATAGGTGTTGTAGATATGTTATTTAGAAGGGTGTTTACTGTGTTGTTGAAGTGATCGTTGAAATTTTCTGCTATTTCTTCTGGAGTCCCTTCCAATTGCCAATCTTCAGTGGATCTTGTTGTGCCAGTGATCTCTTTGCATATTTGCCACATAGTTTTACCTTTATTGTCTGACTTGATTATTCTTTCCTCATATGTTTTGGTTCTCTGGTTTTTCAATGCATTGTCATATTCTTTTTTTGTTTTTTGGTAAAGATCAAGATGTTGTTGGCTCACTCTACTTAAGACTAAGAGGATGTCTAATTCGTTTTTAATTTTTTCAATTTCAGGTGTTTTGTGAATATAGGCTCGCTTTTTGTTTAGAGATGGTTTTTTGGGAAAATTCTCGTTGAATATATTTATGAATTCAGACATGAAAACATCCCATTGTCTATTCACTTCGGATATATCTATCTCTCGAACAAGGTTCCAGTTTTGGTTAAATAATTTTTCCAAAAATGCATCTTTTTCTTGCTGGCCATAGAATCTTCGGAAATAGATGGTATTTATCCTTACTTCTTCTGTAGCAAAAATAATTTTTTGTGCTGTGTGATCTGACATATGTATATTAATGACTGAACTTTCCCAATGTTGGATATTTGTGAAGATGTTATCGATAGATGAGCTTGTTTTATTCGTAATTCCAGTATCCTGATTTATGACATGTTTGAGGTTGAAAGATCTCATAAGGTTTATCAGTTCTATTCCATCTCTATTTGTTTTTCGTAATTCTATGTTGGAATCACCAGCTACTATTATTTGTTTATTTTCAGGTATTATTTTGTTTAATGTTTGTTCTAATTTTGAGAAGAAGGTATGGATGTTGCCGCCGGAAGGTCTATATATTGACAAAATGATTATATTTCCTCTCTTTCTGATCCATTCACCTGCAGCGCATTCAAACTCTCCAATTTGAGAAAACTTTTGTAATTTGGTTCTTGTAATACTTTTAAGTGTTTTGTGAAAATATAGTGCTGAACCTCCATGTTTTCCTTCAGGTCTGCAGAAGCTTCCTACTATATTGAAATTTCGTATAGGGAATGTGGGTAGTTGTTCGTATGATTTCCAGTGTTCTGTTATGCATAATATTTTGCACTCTTTATGTTCATTCAGTCCATATTCTAATTTATTCCATAACTGGAGAATTACACCGTTAGATAAAAATTGTGTTCTGTACAGGGTGGGCAAATTTCGATGGGACTGAGCTGTCATTTGTTTTTCGATATCACTGATACTTTACGAAATAAAGGCACCAGTGCGAAGAGCCGAAAAATGAGTTTTCACTTATAACTTGGAAACAAAAGCAGATAGAGGGATGCGGATTTGGCCCTTAACAATCTTTTGAAAATCAAGGTAGGAATCGTGCCATCCATTTTTCCCTAGCTCTTACGGTTACAGAGCTGTCATTCAATCCCATCGAATTTTGCCCACCCTGTATATCTGACAAGACACCTACATACAGGGTGATTCATTGCGAAAAGCGCATACAGTCAGGATGGATGGAGGACACCGAGGTGCTTCTAAATATCCTATATTTTGAGGGTATACCATTCTTTGTACTTATGAACCACCCTATACATTTCTGTGATATTCCATCCGTATGTTCTTTGTCAGGACAGTCAGGAGAGTTATCGATTAACATAATAAAAGAAATCTCATCATTCCAGGTCCAGCTCTGAAAAATTTAATGAGTATGTTTCTAGTCGACACAACACCCTGTACATCAATATTTTGAAATTTCATTCACGAATTTGGAAAGGGCAGATAAAAATAAGTACTAATAAATGTATTTTTGTTTCCGCATACAACTAATTCACTTGTTAGCTTGAGTCAATGTAGAAGTGTAATAAAAAAAATTGACGAAATTTCCCTCTGGTGGCATTCAACGTTTAGAAGTTACGGGAATATATATCCCTCAATATGCTTTTCGGGTCATGAGTTTGTTTATCAAACTATACTTATTTTTCTATTTACTCTCACCCTCAGAAAGCTCGGTACACATTTTTGACTCACTTGTATACAGGGTGTGGCGTAATGAATGGATAATATGGAGACTTCGGGGAGACGACTCTATGGTGGTTCAGAAAAATATATTTTACGTTTAGTAAAAGTGCCTTGGTTTTCGAGATATTAGAGATTTTCGAAAATTCAAGAGAATTACACCCTTCGCCACTCGTTTTGCAGACTTCAAATAAAGGAATTTTTTCAAACTGTTTTTTGGATAGTATTCCTGGATAGATGATCTATCGAATGTAATTCATTATTTTTGAGGGCATGAATAGTTCTTCATGAAAAAAAGAAATAACTCAACTTTTCCGTTTTGCTTATTTTTTTTTCATAGGTTCAACCTAGCGCAGTGTAAAAAATAATATGGCTATCTGAGAGCCAATGCAAGAAAAAACATGCCCGTTTCATTGAGATTCCGAAATGGTATAACTCTCTGTATTTTCAGCATGTAATACAAAATAAATTCCTATTACAATCAGTTGAGGCCTAGTTTAAAGTAAACACTGTTTCTAAAATTTTTAGCAGCTAAAATGAGAAATGCAAGCAGACTAAAGCAATCATCCATAAGAAGGTATAGAGCATGTACTGAAAAGCTCATGGTGGCCTCTTAGAGCATCTCATTTTAGAATTGTTGATATGCAATAACGCTATGATTCATTAGAGAGTGTAGACTATAGAGCATGTATCAAAACTCATGGTGGCCAATTTAAATATCATTTGTGAAACTTTATTGAATGAAACGATATTTCAAAATTGTTATTTTTTCTCGTTTTCTTTTATTATTCAACCCCAACGTTGTGAAATCAATATTTTCAAGTTAATTTCAAGTTATGAGTTGAATTTCAGCATTTGTGTAACAAAGGTCCTGACTCAATGTAATAGAAATTAATTTTTAGCTTTTTTTTCTTAATTACAAAAGTGCTAAAATTCACTTCGGTACTTGAAATTCGCTTAAAAACTATTAACTTCATAACTGTAGGGCTCAGTAATGAAGGAATGCGAAAGAAAACAACCAATTTTAAAATATCGTTTAATTGAATCTAGTTTTACAAAAAGTGTTCAAAGAGGGCATCATGAATAATTGCTTTATTTTGCTTACAAGTTAAAAGAATGTTAAAGGAAAAGGCTTACGTCAAACTCTGCCTTGACTCATTGTGATAGAAATTTATTTTGTATTTAATGCTGAAAATAGAGTGAGTTATACCATTTCAGAATCTCAATGAAACAGGAATGTTTCCTCTCGGTTTGGCACTCAGGTAACCATATTATTTTTTACGCCACGCTGGGTTGAACTTAGGAAAAAAAAATCAAAATTTTAGTTAGATCTTTTTTTTCTGAAAAACTATTCATGCGCCCCAAAATTAACAATTTACATTCGATAGCGCATCTATCCAGGAATAGTATCCAAAAAACAGTTTGAAAAAATTCCTTCATTTTGAGTCTTGCCTGCAAAAGCAGTGGCGAAGGGTGTGATTTTCTTAATTTTCGAAAATCTCCAATATCTCGAAAACCAAGAGACTTTTACTAAACATAAAATATATTTTTCTGAACCGCCATAAGGTTCTCTACTCGCAGGCATCATATTATCCATTCATTACGCCACACCCTGTATATCCTAAATTGCTTTCCATTATATACCCAAAATGTATTCTTTACTTAACTAATCAATATGTACAAACTGTTGTTTTATTATTCTTACCGAGAATACATCAGAAAAGTGAGGAAATTATCATACTATAGCTGAAAAAATAATTAGAAGCATATAAAGAAAATTCTAGTTTTTTGATTTGTCCACCTTTGTATTGTAGATTCCTTCGAACTTCCTTCGAGATATTTTTGTATAGAAATGAGTTGTTATTTCTTCGGAATGTACTGGGTGGGCAAAATTCGTTGTATACTGAGGGAATCTCGAGAACCATAAGAGCTAGAAGAAAACCGATGACACATTTCCGAGATCTTGTTCCGAGAAAAGAATAGTGAAAACCGTACACTCCCATTCTTCGTTTCTGAGTTATTGGCAAAAAATGAGATTTTTACGATTTCAAAAAGTTCTCATAACTGTTTTGCCTTTGAAGTTACAGATCTGGAACTTAAACCTTATACAGGCACTTTTTTACGTAGAATCCTCTGATGAGCTCAAAATATGTATTTTTACTGATTGAATTCGTTTGCTGATTGGATTTACACCAGTGTAGGGGAGGTGTAGTTTATCTACATCTCCTTTTGACTATGTGTAGATAACTACACTTCCTCTACACTGGTGTAAATCATATCGAGTGTAGAAAAGTGCTACACTTTATATCTAAACGAAAGGACCTATTGACACACAGAGTGTTGTTTCGACTCAAGAAGAGGGAGGAGATGCCGGACCTGAAAAAATACTTCTTTATTTTTTTATCGACTCGACTGTGGATGAAAAATGTTAAGGTCAAATATAATGAAAATGTGGTTCATAAGTTACGATTAATTGAAAAATGGGGGAAAAGCCTATATCATCCCTGTATCCTAGTAATAAAGAAAGATTGACCCATTAAGTATAGGTCATTTAGAGGCACCGTGATTTCGACGAGCTGAATCGCGACAAATTGCAGTTATGGCCTTCTGAAATGGCGTCTAAAAAGTCTCATAAGATCTCTTGCCAGCGTCGTAAGGTATTCAATGTCCAAGGTCCAACAAATATATTTTTAAGATTTAATAACTCAATACAAGGGGGTAGTCACTAGTCACAGATATTCACGGTTGACCCTGCATTATAGTAAGTATTGTGAAGGGCTGCGCGCCCTCCGCCCTCTATCTCAATAACCATTGACCATATGAAAAAAGCTCGTACACAAAATTTGTCGCAAATTTCATGCTCTACAAATTTGATAATAATAGATGTTAACATCTTTGCAGCCATAGAAACCGAAATAATCGCAATTTTTTGACATTTCACCTTGGATAGCTTATGACGCAGACACGAGATATTATGAGACTTTTGAGTCATCTTCAGGAACTCCAAAATGAAAGTGTAAACGAGTTTCCAGCTTATTATCTCTCATTCCGATGTGACTGGACTAAAGGTTTAGTGTACAAAGACCTTCGTTGAAAAAAAGCATATGTCATCTGCAAAAAATCTCTCAGCCAACTGACACAAACGCATCCGTCTGATAGTGACATAGAATAGGACTCTTCACATTGTAACAATATAACCAAAAATATGACGAATCCAGGGACGAGGACGTGGATGCTTTCTGCGTCACAGAGAATGTTTGCACAGAGGGTCCATAAACATCGGAGGAGGCTGAGAAACGACACGTGTTCTGAACAACCAGAGAAAATGCTAACAGCTATGCCATTGCCGAACACTTCGTAATGCACGACCTACTTAGTAGTGTCACATGCACCTGTCCTATCCCCATTTCACCCCGTTCAGATTCACGCCCGGGGGCTGCTCCTGTTCCTGTATCCGGGTGCTGCAATCACCATGGTTCATTTGTGAATATAGCGGTGCCCTTTTCGCATAAGATTTATGTTCTGTCGAGATATACCTACCGGCTTCACGGGTTTTATTCGATTCGGTTTTGTTGGATTGAAGATTGCGACCGCTTATTGATGACAGCGAGTGGGATATTAGCCAAATCATTATCTTGTTTGAATTCATATGAATTTCGCCTCAATAATGAATAACTCTGGAGGATTATTTACGAGAATCATTATTAATTTGCTTCTGATGATTAAAAATGGCATTTCAGGTTTGATAATAATAATAATAATTCATTATTATTCACCAAAAATCATTGTTACAATATAAATATATCATACTTGTGCAATGAAAATGGGAAACGCCAGATGTAAACAAAGAAAATCAATCCTCAGAGATTGCTTCTGCAAAATGAAAAAAATTCTTCAATAGTGTACGGTTCTACATCAACTAGAAATGTATGTATCTGTTTTCGAAAAAGTTTGCAATTTTTAATTCCTCTTATGGCCATATGCACCGTTTCATTAAACGAGATTAATTCCTTAAACATCATTTTTTTCCATAGAGATTCTATGCTTAAACGTCGTTTTAGAGCTTAAGCTTCGTTCATTCAAACGGTGCATACGGCCATTAAGTACATGGGCAACGAGTTGAACAGTCTAATGCATATGTAAGTGCAAGATCTCTCTGTTGATGATAAGTTGTGCTGTGGATTAAACAAAAAATTGTTTCTCGTGTTGTATGAGCCATTATTTTTATATTTCTCGAAGTAATTTGGGTTTTTCTGTATGAATTGTAGACTTCTGTAGATGTACAATGCTGGCAGTGTGGGAATGTTATTTTGCCTGAACACTCCACGACATGTTTCCCGAAACTTCATACGGAATATACTTCTTATAGCCCATTTTTGTATCCTGAACACAAGGATGGCCCATCTACTATTTCCCCAGATCAGCAATCCATAGCTCATTAGAGGCTGGAAATTAGAAAAATATATTGTTTTCAGAAATTCTGTGGTGAGCTCGGATTTCAGTAGACGAAGTGTATAAAAAACTATGTTTCGGTGTTTACGAAGCTCTGTCGTATGGTTAAACCTCAAGGTGACGATCAACATTAACTCCCAGCATATGTTAGGTCTTCTGGAATCGTTGTCTTACGTTATTTATGTGAGAAGAAAACAAATTCAGTATTTAGAGTCAGGTTGTGAGCTGCACATCAAATATTGACGGACTCAGTAAAAGTATGAAGAGCTTCTTGAAGATTTCTACATTTTTTGCACGAAGAAGGATGTTGGTATCCTTTGTATACAGGATGATTTCCTTGTAGGACACCCTGTGAAACATCCGTGTGAAACATCATCACCATTTATCGTCATTGATACACGTTGCTTCCATCCCTGTAAATAGCTCCTCATTAGTTCTAACTGTGTGCCCCTAATGCCGTATGCCTCCAGTTTTTTAAGAAGCAGAGAGTGTGCAACCGAGTCGAAGGACTTGGAGAAATCCAAGAAAAATCCCAGGATTAGGTCATCTGCTTCCAGACCCTCTACAATCATTTAACTGCGTTGTTTCAAAATAGAAGAGTAGTCATTGAAATAGAGACTAGGAAATATTTCTTCTTCAACCTCAACCTCTTGGTTTTCAGACTTTTTTTAGAAAAATTGCATAGCTATACTGCATTCACATTTATTTTAGCAGTCGGTTGGCCATGAAATAATTTTCTCAAGTTTTTGTAAGTGGAACGGATTAAGGTTGGCAATCATGAAATGTCGTTAATGTCATAACGCCGTTGCCACAACTAATATCAATTTTTATTATGAAAATGCCGAAAGTGATTGAAAAAAGAGAGATGGTTTCAGGAAGTGCTATTTATAATTCAGGTCCGCTCATTCAAATAGTTATACCTTTATATTCTGAAATCCACAATACGTCAGACGGTAGCGAACATATTCAATGTAAGAGAATTTATATAATGTTTCATCTGAATCTAAACGACTTACATATATTTCAGCTGAATATTTCCACAATCAGAAAGATTGTGAATGAAGAGGATGACAAAGAATTTCCTTCTATTTGGTGGCCCAAAAAAGTGGTGGCATTTGAGAATTTTATGTTTGTGTAAATTAATGCGAAAAGTTTACTACAGGATATTCGATGAATGTCATCGTAGAATACGTTGCGGAACATTGATTGTTCTATATTTCATTTGACTTATCCTATACTTGGTAAATGTCTTAAGGTACCAATAAATACCTAATTATTATTAAATCAATGTATCAAGATGAGCAGCCACAAGTACGCGCCAGGTGTCCTGTTGATTGTTTATTCATGTGAAATTTTTGTTCAAAAGTGAATTTCATCTTGAATTGAAACTTCCTTTAATTCCTTTTACTTATATTGATGTAAGATGATTTTTGTTGAAGAATTTAACATTCTTGTAATTACCTGTTAATTCCTTCGGGAGATAACCATTCCCAACCACTGCATCATATGCATTTCATCGGGTTAATATTTTTGAAATCTACAACTGATGTAACGTATTCTAACTTTAGCCAAAGAAGATAACGAACATGAACTCTCCTCAAGCTAGTGCATATTATGATATTATACTGAAGTCTTGTATTTTCCATGCAAATAACTGGATTTGGTATGCCTTCAATCAGTTTGTATAAACTTCAATTATGTTCGCCACATATTTTCCGAACAGATTCGACATTGTGATAAAATACGTAATAACAGAAACTTTTACGTAGAAAGGGCAACATAGCGTTGATTTAAAAGCCAAAAATGTTTTGACAAGCGTCATAACCCCACATTTTCGTACTATACAGAGTGAAATGTGTCAAATTTCCATGGCCAACCGACTGCTAAAATAAAAGTGAATGCAGTATAGGAACCATCTGAAAAATTTACATAATGTCAAAAATTTACGGTGACTGTTCCGCCCCCTTGAGTCGGTATAATAGACCTCTACATTCAGGCGTTATGTTCCTGTTTTAGCGACATCTATTATTCAGGTCGTTCGGTCGTTTACAATGCTCCAATTTTTCAGTTCATTCAGTGTATTCACTTTGACTGGCAATTTTAATTTACATTTTGCCCGAGAACAGTGGGTATGGCCGACCATAGCGCCTGGTATGTCTTTGGCCGACGGCTTTCTCTTTGTCAAACTCAAATTCGAGGTACCCTTTTTCTGTCGATTGAATAAATAGAAGGAAAGTTGCAGCAAAAATAGAAGTTTATTGCAGTATTTCAAAAAGAGCCTACTTTTGTGGCTACATTCCTCATTCCGTTTACTAATACATATTTTTCATTCGATTTGCTCATTGCAATAATTTCTCGCGATTTTCCATTTCCAGTCGATTAGTCTTATCGAGGAGGAGGACCCATCATAATTGCTTCACCAGGTCGCCTTCTTCAACAAATTCCATATTCGATTGAAACTTGAAAATACCACGGAATAAGGAGAAATAATCTTTCGATTTACGATGAAATCCAGAAGTGTATCGAAATTTAATTGCAAGGTTTAGATCTTTGTCGCTGTGTCAACAAAGATCTGATTTGTCTTGACGCGAAGAACAGCATAAAGAGCACGGTTTCCAATTAACGGTGTGATCCGAGTCAGAATTCCTTATTAAAAGTTGTTGAGGGTGGATTAGCTGCACCCCCTCATAGCAAGCTCCCTGTATTTTAGAGAAGAGATTTCCAAATCTATTTCTACAATAGTACAATATCTTCACCTCGAAGTTTCATATCTTTTTGGCAATACAGAACAATAATATAATAGTTGCAATTTGATATACTTAGAACGATTCCTGAAAACATCGATTTTTTTAGAGCGTCTTGAATGTGTGTGAAGTTGGCTCAGAAAATTGAGAAAAAAACGAAAGTGCTGGGCTAACTTTTTTTTCAATTTCAAGATTTCCGGGAAAATCCGACGAATTTTCGAGAAAATATTCACGGCACAAGTCAGCACAAATGTAGGACAAATTTTCTAATTTTTGAAAAAGTGCTGGACTAATTTTTTTCTTCATTTTCGATTTTCCTGGAGATAAGAGAGACGAACGGCACAACATCAGTCGCCAAAACTCATTTTTTCGTAAGTGCTGGGCTGGCCCATTCTATAAATTTTATGAAATATTTTGAGAACCGTGTGGAAGAAATAAAAATTTAACGGCACAAAGCAGCACAAACTTAGCACAAAAATTTTGTGCTGTGCCAATTTCACACACACATGCGTCTTGAGGCATTCACTTTGCATTGCATTGACCTACATCTTTTTGAAATACTTACATTGGAATACCCAGGTGACCAGATTCGTACTCAAAGTAATAGAACTATAAAGAACATATTACATTATGCCAAATCCTAGGTTTGAAAATATTCTCCAAGAAAAATTACAACAGTTCTTTACACTTTGAATCATCAGAGCTATTCTCACAACTGCTCCCTCTAAAGCTCGCCCTCCAGCTCCAGAATTTCGAGGAACTCCCTATATCATAGGGGGCTTCAAGGAGGCTGAATCCTCATCCCTTCTATAATTTTCTCATCCAAGACATTCCTTACGCAGGTTTGCAATGGCGAGGCATTCTGTAACCAGGTGAACAGGAATTTCCTCGTCTTCCCCACAGACTCTGTTCTCGTCAGTTTCTGGTAACCTCATTTTCATTATATGCTTTCTAAGGCGAAGGTGGCTATGAAGACAGATTTAGAGTTTGGGAACAGGGACAATGGCGTGATAGAGGACTGTTCGGGGGGCACGCGAGGGCTCTCAAGATGGTGAAGGATACCAGCGCATCGCTTCTCCATAGGGGAACCGCACGGGCACCAGCTTCTACTTCGCCGAACCCAACAGGGTAATTGTTTCTGATAGAGATCTATGGTCTACACCAAACAGGATTCTTGTGCCTGAAGGTCCCATTTGGTTCACCGATGGCTCTGTGATGGCCACGGGGACTGGAGTGGGAATAATGGGACCTCGTTCCAATCTGTCCATTTTCTAGGGAAGTATTGTTCCATAGAACAGGCTGAACTGTATGCTGTTCTGGCCTGCACACTGAAGAATATCCTCAAAGGGTACTCCGGCAAACACATCTATATTTGTTGTGACAGTCAGGGAACCCTGAAATCCCTCTCTGAGGAAAGGGTTAACTCACATATAGTAGAGGAATGCAGGGAGGCTCTGCGGGAGCTATGCTCTGATAACATTGTGAAAGTTATCTGGTGTCCGGCGCACGCGGGACTTCCGGGAAACGAGAAGGCAGACATTGTTGGTGCGGGACCGACGCTCTGTACTTGAGGTGAAAAAACTCTTGGCTCTTGAGAGGAAACAACTGAGTATAGTTACTGGAGCAATGACTGGCCATTCGTTTAATAAACACTTAAATAGAATGGGACTGACTGGCTGTTCCCTGTGCCGCTGGTCAAAGGAGCACTGATGAAACATATTATGTTTATTTGCAGTAACCTTGAAGAGTTAAGGATAACACACCTAGGAAACACAACACCCACAATTCCTATGGTGACAGGACTCCTCTCTGTCGACTTGTGGCGTTTTTATCAGTAGTCTCAGGTTTTGAGTCTCTCCAACTACAAGCGGACGAACAATGGGTCACTAGGCCTCAGTTCAGCTCAGTGAGGCATCCCAAGTAGAAGAAGAAGAAGACGACAATGTCCTGCGAGGAGGCATAACTTTTTCTTACCCAGATCCAAATACTTTTTGGATCTTACAGTCTTAAAATTCCAGACGAAATTTTTGGTATGACCCATTCCTGAAAGATTCATCCAGAACGTTTTTCTTTTGATTTATTTTTTTCCAGAAACTCTTTCCTGTGCATTATCCTATGCCACAGAAAGGCTCTGAGCCAGTAAGTGGCGCTTGTACTCCCTTTCTGGCGGGTATGCTGGCTTCCTCGTTTCCTTTGATTCCAGAGTGACCCTGAACCCAGACTAAAGAGACCTTGTTTTTGCCTATTTCATTGAATTTCCTTCGGCACTCCCAAGTCGGCTTTGAGTCGATGACAAAGGAGTTCAGTACTTTGATGGCGGCTTGACTGTTAGAAAGGATCACTATGTCACATCCATAGTTTATTTCCAGGTTTATGTCCACGCATCTTTCGATTTCTGCTTGAAAAAGTCTCGAAGCAAGAGCCTAACGATAGTGTACACTTGGTGCTTGCCTCGTATATTCCAGCGCCATCCCCTGTCGTGGTTTTTGAACCATCAGTGTACCATTTGATGGTATTAACTTTCGACTTCTGGGTAGTTCCTTTTCCCATTCCTTCCTTTTACAAAGCATCGTGTTAAAGTTCTTTACAATGCTTACATTTTTAATTATAACATCACTTGATAAGTTCGCTGATGAGATGTACTTGTTTAGAGAGGACCAGGGTATCTGACTTTTAATTCTTTCATTACCTCTACCTTCTCTAGATATTCTGAGGATGGCCCCATGGTCTACCCTATCTATCACTAGATGTAGAGGAGTGAGATCTATAATGACCTCAAGTACTCTAGTTGGGCAGGTTCTCATAGCTCCAGTGATTCACGCACATGCAAGCCTTTGTAGCTTGTCGAGTATTATACTTGTGCTCGTCTGCTCTGCTTTAGCAAACCAGTATATTGCCCCATAGGTTATTATCGGTCTCGCAGGACACAGAAACAAACGCAATATATAACATAACTGGTTCTTCAATCTCGCACAAGCTTTTTAAAGAGCTCCTGACAGATACCACCCTAGGGCACATTGATACGTAAAAGAATCGGCATAAGGATACAAAATTTACATCTAATTCAAAATGAGAAAATCACTGTCGACATATTCAGAAATAAATATCAATTCGCTATGGAATGGAAAAATGAATTTCATGGTGAATCATTGAAACTAAGGTCAAAATTCTCGTTGGAATATGCTACCAATGAATTATCTCAATTTTAACACGCAGTAGAGTTACTAATGTTTATAAAAAGCCGTGCTGATACATCACGGTGAAACAAAATCAGGTCGGCAGAGAACAAGACAGAGGTCACACAAATGCGAATTGTAGCTAGAAAACACAAACGAAATAACACAAAAATCACTCTGTTGATTCAGTTGAAACACTGATCGTTTCTTCTCTTCACTCAAAGAAATGAAATTCTGTACTCTATTTCTAATAAATTCAGTAATTCTGGTTTTTCTGTTTTCTATGTCACTCGCTATATTAAGAATGGAATGTGATCTCTATGTCGGCGTAACATCTAACGAAATTGCCCTCCATGAAACAAACCACTCCTCGGAAAGCTATCGCAATGATTCGGTTCAATTCCTAGATCAAGTGTCCCTATCAGGGCGACTCGAAGTTTCCAGAGTCAATAAACCCTTTCAGTCGGATCCGCTCTTAATTTGGAGAGAGTTAATTTATGTAAAGTCTTTTCTCGCCACTCGGAATATCTGACATCAAGGGCCGAGCCCAAACAAACACTCTCCACATCGGTTCAGGCTCCCAGGAACTTTTCAAGTGGCCCGAAGCTTCAAGTGCGTCTCTTGAGTAAGCGAATAAAAGCGGAGGATGCCTTACAGAGGGGCTCAACTGCTGCGATGAAGTGTAACGGAGAAATGAGGATTCAAATTCTATCGGAAAGAATCGAATCTTTTCGTTGGTTCGGATGGGATAGTACACACACATAGGGAAGGATATGAAACTGGTGACTGAAGTGAAAACCAGAGAACACGGCAAGTTTCTGTGTCGCATTGTTTGGGTCTTTTCCTAATGTTGAAATTTCAAAATACTGTGTCATGAAACATATTTCTTTTTTACTCATCACGAGGTAACAAAGAATATAGTGTACAAGACATTGAAATATTTCAAAGACTATTAACGGAAATTTGTTTGCAACTTATGAGTGCCACGCAACAAAGTGTACCTTAGTATGGTGAAAACGAATTTAAGTTAAGGGTAGAGTTGGGGCATCGCTTACTCTAAGGAGATAGGGGCTTGTTTGGGGATCGTTGGTGAGCTGATTATTTCTAAAATTTAAGAGTAATAATCAGGCTTTTCAGTCCAGAGTCAAATCGCAGCTACGTCATGGCTGATGAGGTTTTCCAAACACTGATAGGATGGTTATCGGAATCAAACCGTTATTATTGATAGCATAAAATTGGCCCAGCTGAATGTTTCAAGTGTTTTGGTGTTAATATTGAAAAGAAACAACAAATTGCCCACCCTCATATCATTCATATCAGTCAAATTCTCTTTGCAAACTACCATAATCAATAAAAAAATTTTACTACAGTTCCTTAGACACTAATAAACTCGAGAGTTACGAGGATATATTGAAAAATTCTCAGCCTACTATATAATCAAACAAAATTTCAATATCAAAATATTTTGTTACTCAACATATTCTCCTTTTAATTGGATACATTTATTACAGCGAACCTGCAATGTCTCTAGACCTTTCAAAAAAAATGTTTCTTCTTGCTCTGCAAACCAGACCTCCACAGCTTTTATTACCTCCTCGTTGGAAGAAAATTTACCACCTTTTAAATTTTTTTTCAGTTGAGGAAAGAAATGATAGTCGGATGGAACCAAATCTGCTGAATAAGGGTGGTGTTCTAGTAATTCAAACCCTAAATCACGAATTTTTTGCATGGTAACATGAGATTTGAGTGCAGGGGCGTTGTCCTACAAAAACAAAACACCTTTGGGTAGCTTTCCGCGTCTTTTCTCTTTAATTTTTTTCCGTAGAGTGGTCAGTAATGTCGAATAGTAATCTCCAGTTATTGTTTCTACCCTTGTCCAAAAAACAATCATGATTACTCCACGGCAATCCCAAAAACTAAAGCAAGAATTTTTCCAGAAGATTTTTGGACACGAAACTTCTTAGGTCTTGAAGAACCAGAGTTTTGCCATTCCATCGATTGTTGCTTTGTTTCTGGATCGTAGAAATGTACCCAAGGCTCATCCATAGCAACAATTCGGTTTAAGAAGTCTACATCGTTTTCAAATCGAACGCGATGCTTCTACCCTTGCACGCTTTTGGTCAACATTCAAACATTTGGGGATCCATTTTGCAGCAATTTTTCTCATGTCCAAATTGACGTGAACTATAGGATGAACGCGTTCGTATGAAATATTCAGTGCTTCAGATATTCGTTTTAGCCCAGTTCGACGGTCTGATAAAATCATGTCATGAACTGTATCGATATTTTCGGGGACTGACACAGAAACTGGCTTTCCCGATCGGTCATCATCTTCAATGGAAAATATACCTCTTTTGATGCCTGCATACAGTCCAATTTTTCACGGTCGCATACGAAGGACATTGATCACCAAGGGTATTAAGCATATCTTCGTGAATCTGCTAACCTCTTAAATGTGTGTGAAGGTGGCCCAGCACTTTTCGAAAGTGTGAATTTTGAAATTTTTGTTACCTTTTTTTTCAATTTCAGGATTTCCCGGAAAATCCGACATATTTTCGAGAAAATATTTACGGCACAAGTCAGCACAAATGTAGCACAAATTTTTCCACTAATTTTTGAGAAGAAAAAACAAAAGTGCTGGCTAACTTTTTTCTTCATTTTCGATTTTCCGGGAGATAAGAGGGACTTTCGCGAAAATTCGAACGGCACAACACTGTACATGCGTAGCACAACCTGTTTCAGTTGCCAAAACTCATTACTAGTACTGGGCTGGCCCATTCAATACATTTTGTGAAATATTTTGAGAACCGTGTGAAATAAAGAAAAAATTTCAACGGCACAAAGCAGCACAAACCTAACACAATTCAGCACAAATTTTTTTTTTCGAAAATCGAAAATTGCTGGGCCAACTTCACACACATACCTTTTTTACCCTTTTAAGTACAGGTACTTGATGATGGCCCGATACTGCAATTTTTCGATTTTCACAATAACGGTGGTCATCTTCTTTCTTTTAATTTATTGCGTAACTCTGGTTTACTTTTTTGATCTCAAACTTCCCACTGACACTTCTAATGAGTTATTGTTCGTTGCTATGGTAATGCAATATTTTTTTTTATGCATGGAACTGGTCTAGGCTTACTAGATATCAATACATCCTCGTAGTTGTAATTTGCTGGGGAAGATATTTTAAGGATCTATTAGACTTTTGTATTCAAATATTCAGGATTCTTCTGTTCTCAACCTATTAAAAAATTCAATAAACTCGGAATATTCATTCTTCAATATTTTTCTCCGTACACTCGTCATCTCGCAGCTGCATCATTTCTTCATAGCTATCCATCACTCGAATCATTACAGCGATTATCGATCTACCCCATATCCCTTAACGATCCATGCGAAATCTCCAGTCG